>NW_026947507.1:41685000-46685000 GCF_034190915.1 Cavia porcellus
GCAGAAGGGTCCCCTGGCACCTCCATTCTAGCTCCCTGAGCTGGCTGGATCTCCTGACCTAACCCGGGCGACCTCAGACCTCCCCTGCCTGGGTTCCCACAGTGCTGTGCTCCCTGGCACTGCAATCAACACGCCAGGGTTCAAACCCTGGGTCCGCCCAACAGCCAGGAACGAGGCAGGAGGGTGCAGGAACCCAGGTGACCTTCCTCCGCGTAGAAACAGCAGAGCTGAGGAGGCCTGGGTTTCCTGCAGGGTTGTCTCCATCTACTGCAGTGCAAGCTAACAGGATGCACTTCTGGAACTCAGGAGCCCTGCAGAGTGGGCTCCGCACCCCACCCCACAGCCCTGCAGCGCCGATCTGGCCCACACCCCCATCCTGTTACTCCTTAGTGTGTGATGGCTCGCCGTGCCTCAGTTTCCCCCTCTGTACATCAATCTGGTCAGAGGGGTCAAAGCACGAGAAGTGGGTGCCAAGTGGTAAAGGGGGAGGAATGAGCGAGCGCAGCTGCACAGGGGGTTATTCTGGGTGACGCCGTCGTGGTGGATGCACTTGGACAAAACCCACGACCGTGCGGGCATGAAAAGCGCTGCGTGACCACAGATCCCACCAGGGCACCTTCGCAGCCAGCGTGCCATCGGAAGATGGTTAGGAATGGGGAACCTGGGGAGACGGGGGAGGGGACATGGGGGCCCCCGTGCACTCTTGTGTTCATCTCACTGAGAACCTAAACTCCTGGAAAACAAGCAAGAGGAGAGAAAGTCAAAGAGAAGAAGAAAGGGTGGGGAGGGAGACAGGGAGAAGGGAGGGAGGGAAACCTGCCTTCTCACGCCCCTCGTGCCCCTGTCCCGGTCCAATTCAGGCCTCACGTGAGGGTGCGGGTTTCGGAGCCTGGGGCGCGGTCTCCTCCGGGGTGAGCTCCCCTGCAGACACCCCCTCCCCCTGCTCCGGGCTCTGGGTTCTCCTTGCTCCAGAGCCGGCGTTGGTGGGGCGAAGGCGCCACCTGCCGGCCGCGAGGAGCAGCGAAGCCGATGCGCAGGCGCGGGGTGGGAGAGGAGGGTCCGCTGCTCCCCGGCCTGTGACCTTTTCCCGGCCCCCGCGCGCGCGACACTTGGTCCGGGCAGCCACACCGGAGAGCGCAGTCTCGCGGGCTTTATTGCAGTCGTCCCCAAGTCACGGAGGCGCACCTATGGCAGGCCGCCGGGGGCCGATCCTGGTGCGACCAGTGCTGGGCTAAGTCATCGCTCGGTCCTCCCCTCCCACAGAGGAGAAATCGAAGCACAGAGCTACAGGGAGCTGGTCCAGGGCGCACAGGCAGCTGTCGCTTCTGCCCCCTGCTGTCCCCTCCCTGCTCCTCTGAGGTCCAGGCGGTCGCATTAGGGCTGCAGCTCGTACTGGGCCTCGGTGGCTGTATAGAAGTCCTCCAGCACCGACTGCAGGAACTCGAAGGTGGGCCGTTCCTCGGGGCGCCCACGCCAGCACTCGGAGATTACGTCGCGGTAGAGCGCGGGCGGGCACGTGTCGGGGCATGGCATGCGGTAGCCACGCTCCAGGTTGCGGATGACCTCGGGGTTGCTCATGCCTGCGGGATGGGGACAGGCACGGGGAGGGTGGCTCAGCCCGGAGATCACCTGCCTGGCCTTGGCGGGAGATTTATCCCACTACCCATTTTACATTTTTGAGACAGGGTCTAAAACTGCCCAGGCTAAGTTGCCCAGGCTGGGCTTGAACTTGCCATCCTTCTGCCTCAGAGTGCTTCTTCCCAGAGTGCTAGGGTTATAGTTGGGGGCTGCCATGCCTGGCTTATTTATTTTTCATTTATGGAGAAGAGCCAGAAATGAGGCCCTAGATTTCCTCTTGAGTGCGGGGCAGCTCCCGCAGAGAGGACACAGGAGATGGCTACCCACCCACGCCAGGCAGCCACCTACCTGGGTAGGGCACACGCCCATAGGTGATGATTTCCATCAGAAGGACGCCGAAAGACCATACATCTGCTTTGATGCTGAACACCCCAAAGTGGATGGCCTCAGGGGCGGTCCACTTGATGGGGAACTTGGCCCCTGCGGGATGGTCCGAGGCTTAGTGAGGCTGCGCCTGGCCACCCACGACCCACCTCACCCCACTGAGCTGGCCATGACCAATGCAGGCCCTGGGGACAGGGGCCACTCAGCACCCCGTGCAGGGCTTCGTACACCTGGCTGACTTAGCTCACTCTGCAGGGCTTTCCCAGCCTTTGCTGGGCTGCCTGGGCTGGGGGCTCCAGGCCAGATGGGGAGGGGCTGCAGGTCCCTGGCCCCGCCTCCTGCCATGCTGCTGCAGGGAAGGCCAGCGTCTCTCCTCTACTAGCTCTCTTGGGGCTCCCGGGCCTCTTCTCACACTCTCTAAAACAGAGTCTCGGGATGTCCGAGGGCCCTCGGGGAACCGGGAGGAGGCTGGGGTGCTGCTCACCCTCCTGGGCCGTATATTCGCTGTCCACGATGCGGGCCAGGCCAAAGTCCGCGATCTTGCAGCACAGGGCCTCGGACACCAAGATGTTGGCTGCCCGTAGGTCTCGGTGGATGGAATTCATGCGCTCGATGTACGCCATGCCTTCAGCGACCTGCGGGGACCGGGCACATGGTGAAGGGTGTGGGAAGGTGGGAAGATGGCTTCAGCTGGGCGAGCCCCGGAGCTCTGGGTGAGGGAGATGCTTTTCTCAGGGGAGCAGCGCTTCCTGCCCTCTTCCTCCTGGCCCCCTCCATGACCCACCACCCAAAGACAGGGTGGCAGGGGATAGGTATCAAGATGGGCAAGGCTGTCTGCGGGAGGGGGGCAGGAAGGGAGGCTCCCTTCCTGGAATCCCCCAAGTGCAGGAGCTTCTGTCCAGACCACAGAGCAGAGCCAGCTTTCGATGAGGTGACCAGTGGCCGAGGCCCTCACCCGCACGTGCCGTTGGCTGTCACTAGGAGCAGCCACAGACCCAGGCGAGCACTGGAGCTCACCCAAAGGGCCCTCACCTCTGCCCCTCCCCAGCGCATGGGAGCTGCTCTAGTGCCCAGGACATGGAGGCTGTTCACCCACTGATGGCAGGGAACAGAGAGGCATCTTCCTCCGCCGCCCAGGGAAACTCAGTAGGAGTGACACGTGACTGGGTAGCACTGACGGGATCAGACTTGTGTGCGTGTCTGGGAGGGGGCTCAGGACCTGTTCACCTGGGAGCTTCTGTTTTCCTGGGGTCCTCGGCCCAGGGCTAGAGTGCACCACGCTCCTGCTTTGTCCCCAGTGACCCAAACTCTCCCAGGGTTGCAGGGGGAGCAAAAGAGAGAAGGGAGGGTGAGAGAAGGAAAGGAAGAGAGGAGAGGACAGGCGACAGCCTTATCGCTGTGGCGGGGTCTGCCCAGCGCAGTGGGAAAAAGCGAGGTGACCTCACTTCCTGCTCTGATACTCTGGGCAGATCAAGCCTGGCAGGGTGGGAAGGCGTGGGCGTGGGGAGTCCCTGTGCTGTCGGAGTGTGTGTGTGTGCATATGCGTGTGAGTGTGTCACACGCTGACCACAGACCACAGCCTACTTGCTAAGCACTCCAGTTGTTACAGAATCACACACAGGCTGCCAGCTGTGCTTCCTGTGGGTGAGCCCTTGGCTATGTGCCCTGGTCAGCTGCAGTCCCCTCACAGAACCCAGGGACGTCAAGGGCAGGTCCAGGGTGGCCTGCAGGTCCAGCGCCTGGTGGTGGAAGTGGACTCTTTGGAGCGCGCGGCAAAAATGCCTGGCACTGTTGTACGGCTCGAGCTGCCTGATGCTGGGCCTGGCTGGGGCTGCACTGAGACAAGGGCTCCCGGACCCTGGGGGTGCTCAGGTCCTCGATGTCCCCATCACCCGGGACAGGAGCGGTGTGTTCACAGTTCTGCCCTCAGGGAGAGACCTGGTCACACCAGAGAGCCCTCGCCCTCCACCTCCACATGGCTCCACACTCTGCCACCACTGCTTGGGGCCTGACCAGCTGCTCTGCAGCGTGGTCAGCCTGCAGCTCAGAGGAGGACATCCCTCCCTCCCTCCGTCCCTCCCTCACTCCTTCCCTCCCCACCCAGGCTCCCGGCACCAACCTGGGCCGACATGTCTATCAGTCTCTGGAGTGACAGCCTGCTGCCTTCGTCTGTCTTCAGGAAGTCCAGCAGGCACCCTGGGAGACAGGGCGCCCAGCGCGTCAGGAAGGCGGCTGCACTTTGCCCCCACCTCGGAAGTGTCATCCTTCTCTCTGGTGACCAGGCAGTGCCACCTGCTCTGCTGGGCACCTTATGCCCCTCAGCTCTTCCACCTCCATGCTCACTCCCCACCCCCACTGGAGCCCCCCAGGGGGGCTGGCAGCCCACAGGCTGTGTCCCATCAGGGGGCAGAGACCCATCTGTGGTCTCCCCACCAGGGCACTGGGAGCGGGCCCCAGTCTGGCTGTGAGGTTCTGCTCTGTGCCACCCCTATGCATCTGCTTGCTCCCCCACCCTTGTCACCAGAGAGGCTCTGCTGCTGGATCCAGCCCTAGCAAGAGACCAGCAGGGGACAAACGGGGCTTCTCCTAGGGACCAACGAGCTGGGAGGTGTTTACAGGGGTGCAGTGCCCAGCAGTCTGTGATGCCGGCCCTCTGTGTGACAAGTTCCCTCTGTGTCACAGTCACACAAAGGCTCCTTGGGGAGCAATGTGTGACCAGGGACACCAGGAGGATGGGAAGGAGGTTGAAGGCCAAGGCCCAGTGCCAAGCCACTTGCCCCTGAGGACGTATTGTGGGCCTCCGAGCTGGGAGGTGTTCACACAGCTAGAATAGGCCCGTGGCAGGGGAGGGCAGAACTGGAGCTGGAGCCAGCACTGGATGCCCAGTTTTGGCCTTGTCCATGCCCTTTCCCATGGACAATACCCACCAGAAGGGCAGGCTGCGACAGCCATTCTGCCCTGCTGGCTCCTGGCCCCAGTCCCCAGAAATGTCCCACGTTGCTAATCAAGCCCCTATGGAGACCCCCAAGCCTGGACAACCCACTGCAGGCACAGCCTAGGACCCTCTGCACCCCAGACTGGACCCTTGGGCACCACCTCGGGCCATGTACTCGGTGACAATGTAGATGGGCTCCTTGGTGACCACAGCATACAGACGGACCAGCCGCTCGTGCTGCAGGGTCTTCATCAGATTGGCCTCACCCAGGAAGGCTTCGGGGGACATGGTTCCCTCTTTCAAGGTTTTGATGGCCACCTTTACGTTATTTTTGTAATAACCTGCACAGGGAGGAGGGAGGAGGGAGGAGGGAGGAGGAGGAACCGTCAGATGCTTGGAGATGCCCGACCTGAGCTTCTGGCTCTGGTCCCTTTCATGGGACAGGTGGGAGCTGGTAGACACGGCTCTGCAGATGGTAGACGTGGGTTGTACCCTGGGTGAGGTGCAGGCCTGCCTCAGCCTCCTTGGAACCCTGACCCACAAGCCAAGGGGGGTGCCCACAGAGGGGGTGTCCCATTCAAAGGTAACAGTGCCTAGGATGGGGGCAGCACTTTGGCGGGGACCTGGTTGTAGCTCCTGCCAGAGGCAGCTCCAGGTAGTGCCAGGGTCCACCCTGAAGTCGCCCCCCCCAGAGACATGGACCAACCAGGGCCAAAACCAAACATCATGGTTTAGACTCTGGAGCTGAGAGCGCTGGTGGGCGGCCTGGCCACAGGCAGAAGTGGCGAGAAAACACAGCTGGGCTAGCTGGCTCTAGTCCTCCCCAGCACAGCCAGGGTACAGGACCGGCAGCGCTCCGTGCTGCTCTCCCTCTCCAGGCTTCCATGGTCCTCAACTCAAGGCAGGCGTCAGGCCCCTGGCACCCAGACGCCACGACTCACCCATCCAGACCTCGCCGAACTGCCCAGACCCCAGCTTCCGCACCAGCCGGAGGGACTGCCGGGGGATTTCCCACTCGTCCTGGGCCCAGGGGTTCTGCGGAGCCATGGTCGCACAGGGTGCGGTCAGCCTCTGGCACAAGCCGTCTCCTTTTTCTGCATAGAGGAGAAGAGAGGCTGGAGGGCTCCAGGGCAGCCAGAGCTCCCCTGGAAGCCCTGCTGTCCCCAACTGTGTCCCCTCACACCCTGGCTGACTCACACCTGCATACCCATGACCTTTTATGTTGTTTGTTTTGGTTTTGAGACACAATCTTGCTGTGTTGCCCAGGTTGGTGTTAAACTCACCACGATCCTCCTGCTTCAGCCTCCTAGAGTGCTGGGACTACAGGTGTGCACTACCACGCCTATCTGTTCATTTTACATGAAACAGGGCATGCTGCCCGGACCTGCTCCCTTGGAGACCAAAAGTCCTTGTCCAGTGGCCCCACAATGGGCCAGGAGAAGGGTCAGGCCACTGACTTCGAATCTGACTTATGCTGAAAAGTGCCGACCTTTTAGGCTCCATCCCCACCCTGGAGTCCCCCAATCTAGGACTAAACCCCGCCACTGACACCCCTCTTACTGGTATAGTGCTGCACCAGGGCCTGGAGGGAGGGGAAGGTGGTCCGGGGGGAGATGTAGTAACCCCCTTCATCCAGGGATCGGATCTTATAGTGCTTGACCATGTCCCCTTGGGCGGTGACATCCTTCACAGACAGGGAGAAGGACCCTAGAGGGACACAGGAGATGTCAGTGGTCAACAGGCAGCATCATCTGGGCTCTGGAATAAGGCTCCCCAAATGTTGGGCTCCATTTTTGCCACATCCAGGTAAGTTCCCTTTCTTGCATCTTACGCCCACTTTCCTGGGACTGCGACCCCCCCAACTTGGTGCCACCTGACTGTGCTTGGCCCCTAACTCCTCCAAGTGCATCTAGGGACCAGAAGCAGGTGGCACAGTTCTTTGGGACTCTCTGGGGCCTGGCCACCCACCGCCATTGGTCATGGAAATTCGGGGTCGCTGTTGGCCTCAGGGTTTTGTTCACTTTGCTGGCTGTAAAGGTTGGCGACCCCTCCCCAGCTGCCCTGGGCCCACCTGCCAGGAGCGGTTCCACCCTTGTCCGCCAGGGGTCAGGCTTGGACGACGCTTTCTTGGTGGAGGGACGCTTGCTTTTCCCATCCTGGCCTGAGCACAGAGCCACAGACCTGCTGCCCTCTATCTTTTCCTGCCTGCATGATCTCTACCCACTTGCAGAAGGACGCCAAGGGACAGAGTGCCTCACCTTGCTGGGGGACCCCAAGCCCAGCCCCAAGCCCAGCGCTGCAGGCTATTTCCCATCCCGCCCCATCTTGGTGGGGCTGGGGATTTAGCTCAGCGGCATAAGTGCCTGCCTTGCAAGCAAGCAGTCATGAGTTCAATCCCCAGTACTGGTACCGATAAAAAGGAAAAAGACAAGAAAAAAAATTTTGATGCAGCAGTGGCTGCCAGCTCCGAGGATCTTATTCTTGAGGGCTTGCTCACCCTGCTCTTACTGTGGGGGCATCATTGTGCGAACCCCGGGTTCTCACAGTCCTTTCCTTCCCTACTGCATGGTGTGTGAGTGCCTCGAAGCAGGTAGGGGAGCCTGGCCCCCCTCCACGGGGTGGGAGGGGCAGCTGCAGCCCAAGCCTCGTGGCTTCCTCTGAGGTCCCATCCCTGGCTTCCTTGTCCTGCTGGCTTCGGGTTCAAAGAAGTGAGGACACTTCATCCATGTGCCCGGGCTGCCCCAAGCATGTGGCCCTAATTCAGATGCCCTAGCCTGGGAGGATCCCCCTATCTCTGAACTGGGAAACACATCAATAAACAGAAGCCCTGGGGGCCTCTGGGGCAGCAGCTTCTTTGCCTGTCTGGTGTCCTGGGCTGTGGCTTTGGGACGCAGACGGAACTGCAGAGAGCAATGTGCATAGGCAGGTGCGCGCGCGCGCGCGCACGTGTGTATGTGTGTGTGTGTGTGTGTGTGTGTGTGCGCGCATGTGCTATGTGTGGGTATGTGCGCGTGTGCATGTGTGTGTGCAGTTTGTGACAGTACTTGTACCATCTGCACCCCCAGATTTATCAGGCTGGTTCCTGGCATGGACCCCTTTCTGGAATGAGCAAGGACAGGAGATATCCGTGGCCCCTTAGGGGCACCTTAGCAGCAAGCCATAGTTCAGGTGGCGTTTGGGGGGGGGGGGAGAAGCGGTATGGTAGCTAACTCCCGAGTGCAGGGCAGAGTTGAGGACATGGAGGAAAGTGTACTAGCTCTTCGGGCAATGGTTGGAACTACGGGTTGGCTCTGCCAAGACAAGGGCAATGGCAGTGTCCTAACTGTACCTAAAACGCAGATGTGGCCGTACATGCAGGGGTGTGTGTAAGGTGCAACGCGGCTGCTGGTGCCTTTCAGGAAATTCTGCACAGAGCACCCCAGCTTCCTGGGCACCCCTGCCCAGCCTGGCCCTGGCCATGAGGGAGTCCTGCTGCTCTGAAGGCTGTTCTGGGTTACACAGAGCCTCTCTGAGAGTTGGCTCCTCCACAGGGAAGCCAACTTATGTTCCGGTCACTCAGTCTCCCCCTCCCCCTCAATGTCCCCGTTACCATTTCCTCTCCATGAAGCTGAAGCAGGTCCCCTCCTGATGGATGAAGACTAGACACAGGGCCTGGGGAGGCCCTTGGGGAGGCCCTTGCTCACCCAGGCCCACACAGTCCAAAGCTGGTAGAGATTCTGAACCTCTCCCATGACTGGCCACTGACACTCTAGGCCGTGATGCTCTCGGCCTCAGACACGTCACTTCCTATCTCTGGCTCAGTTTCTTCAGCTGTCAGATCGGCACTGGCTTAGTGTCTCACAGGGGCCAGGGTGTACCAGGGCACACACAGGGTAAGGCTCAGAGCAGCTCCTTCTCAGTAGCTTCACTCTGGACCCCATTGTCCCCCACGTCGGCGTGGCTAGACAGGCATTGGGGCAGTTGTGTTCGGTTCTGTGCAGCAATGTCTTGAACTGTCGCCATTCCCAACTCATGGGTGCATCTTTTATGGGGTAAACTGGGCTCTCCATTCCCCAAATTCGCAGGCTGCTGCCCCAAGCCCTGGTCCCTGACTGTGTTTGAAAACAGAGTTGTTACAGAGGTGACTGGGGCAGAGTGAGATCAGGGTGGCTCTGACGCAGAGGAACGGATTTTTACAGGAAGAGGACACACAGACACACAGAGGGTAACCATGGGAGTACATGAGAGGGAGAAGGAGGCACCAAGCCAAGAAGACAGAGTTCAGCAGGACCCAGCTCTGCCGGAGCCTGACCCCGTAGGACATCACCTCTGTTGCTGATGGCACCTGGTTAGTGGTCCTTGTGACGGTAGCCCTTGCTGGCCAATACAGAATCTCATATAGTGAGATTGCATTTGTATCAAGCTCAGAAGCAGACAAACAGGGACGGGGGATGACCCCATTCAGGAGAAGGAGGAAGGATCACCTCTCAGGGGGTGGGTTGGTCAGGGAGGGTCCAGGATGAAGAGGAGGAAGAGGAGGAGGGTCCACAAGTCTCTCTGTCATGGCTAAATATGGGCTCACTTCCTAGTTCTCCTTGATTTACAAAGAGAGACTAAAAAATACAGTAAATAAATTTTTAAATTCTTTCCACCACTAACAGACCCACTGCCAAGACCAACTGGATAAATACGTTCAAAGTGAGGGAGAGTGTTTTAAGTGCCCTGAGGGGAATTAATGGCAGCCTTTTACTGTGGTTCAGTTTTTAAGTTTAAACGTTTGCCCTACTTGTGGGTCACCTGAGTTGATCTCCTTTTTGGAGCAATTCCTAATCAAATAAAGACACTATGGTGTGTGTCTGTATCCATCTCATTCCCTAGATCTATCCCTGCATGGCAGCTTCTGGATCTTTCCTGAAATCAAAGTGACCACATAGAGTGAATGCACCGAATCAGTTCAGGACACAGATGCAGCCAGGACAGCGCCACTAAAGACACTCAAGAAAGAAGACGCCAGAGCTGCTTCAGAAAGCGGCAAGAACTGTGGCATGAGTACACTCAGAGTGCAGGGGAGAATCCTGAGGGGAATCCATGGCGCTGTGCCTTCTACTGTAATAGATTTGTTTTTAATTTGGGCATTCACACATTTTCTACCACGGGCCTCATACAGTTACGCATTCATAATTAACACATGCTTGATGAGTGTTTTTTATTTTACAGCTGAAAGGACATGAAAAAGTTGTGCTGCTTAGCTAAGCGCCAAGGAAAGAGAGAAATGTAGCAACGTTTGTTGAGTGAGTCCCTGAGTCTTGGGAGCTGGGCACGGGCTCCACAGTTCTCCGAATTGCCACCCCTTCTCACACGTGGGCCCAGGCCACTTCCCACACTCATGTCACCCACCAGCCTCTGGCTCAGGTGACCTGTAAGGCTCCTTTCTCCCAAATCCTGTGACTCAAAGCCCCCCTAGGTGCCCATCAGCTGGTTCTTGCCATGCAGCCTGGGTGCTGTGGGGTCTCACTACCTCTGAGACCTGGGAGAAGTGTCCAGCCTGAGTGACTAGACAGTCACAATGTGGATGGCCCTAGAACCAGAGGGGGACCCAGCAGCAGAGGCAGCTGGGGGGTGGGGGGGGAGCTGCCAAGCACTCCCCTAGGAACTGTGGGCAGGTGGGCGCCAGCCAGGCTTCTCACCTTTGGTGGTCTCACTTTCTCTGATGAGGAAGGAGCCGACCTTGTTCAGCGGGGCCAGCAGCTGCCGTTCGGCCTCCTTCCGGCTGATGGACCTGAAGAACCACCTGGAAAACAGCACAGGCAGTGAGGCTCCAGGGGCAGCCAGGCTGCCCGCAGCAGTCCTCAGCTGTCCCTAGGCCCCCAAGCAAGGAAACACTCCTGTCCCCAGGCCAGCCTGGCACCACTGCTCCTCCCCTCCTGTCTCCATCCCTTCCCACTTCCTATTGGTGCCTGAACGTGTGGTTTCCTGAAAGGGGCCATTGCTGGGGTGACCTCTGTTAATCCTGTTCTGCCAGGGTGGACCCAGCCTGCCACCTCCCCAGTGCCACAGCTGCCTCCAGCCACTGTCCAGTGACGGAGATGCTGGGGCTCCTGGGTCCCTGCTCCATGCCCTCGCAGCATGAGTGTTGCAGTGTGGAGGCACCCAGGGTCCAGGTATGGTGGAGGAGCCCAGTTCTACCCCTTGGGACACATTTCCCAGCCTTGCACAGAGCTACTGTGGGCTGCATGCTCCTCGCCTTGGCTCGAATGCATGGGCTTCTCTGGCCTGGTCAAGGCAACTCTTCCTTGGGGGTGCGAAGGTGGCCATAGGGGTGCTGGAAAGCTGGACCTGAGAATCCCTCTGACCCTGGGTCCCATCCTTGGAGGCTGTGAGGGGTGCCCCAGGCCTGTCTGTGAGCTCTGGAGGCCACTGGCCCCCGGAGGTAGGTCTGTCAAGGGAGCCGTCAAAGGGCCACTATTGTTGCTATGAGAAGAGCAGTGTCCTTGGCATCACACAGTGGCACAGACGTCGCCTGGAACCAGGGGTGACCCCTTTCCAGCACTTCAACCCCCACCCCTCTCTGGTTCCCTGCTGGAGTCTCAAGGCCCCCACCACATAGCAGCCTGCAGGGCAGAGGCAGTGGCCGCCCCTTGGCTTAAGCGGGCCTCTGTTTGTCCACCTACTTTTCCACTTCCAGGGTCTCCACAGGGGCCACGAAGTTGCTGGGCACGTAGCCCTCTCTTCCGGTGATGAGTGATTTGGCCAACCACCAGTCCCCAGTCCTGAGGGGGAGGGAGACAGGCATAGGAGACTGGGCCCTGGCCTCCCTGGGCTGCCCCAGGCCTGCGATCACTAACAGAGGGGCCGGTTGGCCAGTGGGACAGAGCCCAGGGAAAAAAGGGAAGAATGTGTCCAGATGCACTGCTGCCAAATGGGACTTCAGAGAGTGACCTGAGGCTGGCCTGGGCAAACAGACTGGGGGCTGTGACAAAGGCGGGGGGGGGGGACCCAGGAAGAGCCAGAGCCTTCGTATGTTCCGCCTGAAGCCATGGTGGAGTCGCAGGGGCGCAGTCAGGCCCTTGGCTCCGTGGGAAGAGTGGGCCACAGCTCTCAGAGAGCAAGGGCTGCGGGGTCTCTGAGAAAAATACAGAAGGAGACACTGGCACAGTGATCCAGGTGGCACAGGTCTTGGAGGGACACGAGTGTGTGTACACAGAGTTCAGAGCTCTCAAGGGAGGACCACCCCCAAGGAGCGCAGAGTAGGTGATGCTGGAGGGGTTTTGGGGGAGCAAAGAGAATGTCATGCACGGGAATCACCTCTCCAGGGAGACTTTGGAGGGAATGGCAGCTGGGTCAAGTTTAAAACAAGGCCGGTGACCTGCTGAGGACGTGGGGGACCCCGTAGGGAGGACACCCAGAAACTCACTCCTTCAAGACCTGCAGCTTCTCCCCCTTGCACATTTGCAGGTCCCGGTCGTTCACAGCAGCGTAGTCGTACAGGGCCACCACGTAATGGTCCTCTGGAAAGGACAAGGCAGAGATGCTGCCGCTGCAGCCTTGGAGATGTGACAGGGACTGGGATGACACGTACAGGAGCCACCTTCTGGCCACCAGGAGGGTTAGGGACAGCAGAGTCTGGGGACCACGCTGGCTGCTGTCTCACCCTGTCTCACCTGCCCCAGCCTCTGAGGCACAGTCCCCTCTCTGTCCTCTCCTCTCCCCCGCCAGCCCTCAGAGGGGGCGACCTTGGCACCAGGCAGCCATAGCCCAGACTCTTCACACCGCTGGTGGCCACAGCCCCACTGAGGTCCATCCCACTGCTGAGGTCTCCAGAGAGTGCATAGCTCCCAGAGTAGACTCGGTGCTGTTACTCCTGAGAGGGCGACTCTGGGCCTGTCCCGTCCCTCACTAGGAAAGAGCAGTGAAAACATCACCAATGACCATGTTTCCTGTGGTGCTAAGACTCAGGTTCCCATGCCAGGCAGTCGCTCATGCCCTGCCCAGCACTTCCTCTTGGAAGATGTGACTGTCCCTCTTTGGTAGGAGAGGGCGTGAGCAGCTCCGGTGCTCTGCCCATGGGGCTGCCTCGGGTGGAGGAGCCATGGGTTCCTCATGGCACACCTTCCCTATCCTGGACACAGAGAGGGCTACATGCTCTGCGCCCTTCTTGGCACGATGCAGGTGTGATGGCAGGCATGCTGTCCAGCTGGCTCTGAGCCAGGGCCCACCTTGGAAGCCTGCTGAGGTCTGAGCCCTGGGCACAGGATGGCTGTGACCATGAGCTATGTCACCAACACCATCCTGCCCACCCTGGCGGAACTGGAATCTGGGGACTGGGAGGATGGCTGGCTGGGGAGGCGGGACTCTGCAGTGCCCTACCCGTGGAACAGAGGAGCCCTGAATCCTGGGGCTGAGTGATTCCGCCTATCCTTCCTGGGACTCTTTTCTTGGTTTTGGTTTCCAGATTATAAAGTCTTGACTTTAATCTCACTGGCTCAGGCACACTACAGGACTCGTGCATGGTTCCTGGAGAGATCCGAGGGATGGAGAAGCCAGGGACAAAGCCAGCCAAGTCAGCCCTCAGTACTGCTCTCCAGCTTTGAGGGACCCACCCGGACCATCCCTGTCTAACTCCACAGAGCTGGGCCCCTGGGGAGAGGGTGTGTGTCCCCTTCTTACCTTGGTCTGGGTGTTCATTAGGAGGTGGAGGGGGAAGGTGGTTAAAGACGACCTTGGGCAGAAAGACACACACTGCGTATTAGTTCTACAGCCTGTAGCGTGGCCAGGGCTGGCTGCAGAAGCTCCTACAACTCAACAAATATATTCCTAGATGTAGATGACGTGAATAAACTTCTGCATGTGTCCAGGAAATAGTACGCACACACCTAGCAATCACAGTAATAACAATGCACAAAACATTTTTTAAAACACGGGATAAACCTGACCCACGGCAGAAGCAGACAGATTGCAGCACAGCCAGGCCACAGAATGAAAGAGCCGGAGTTTTAGACAAGCACACGTGAGTGAACTGCACAAACACACGCTGGACTCAGCCCTTGTCTCAGGGCCATGCTGTCGGAATCAGTTGAGTTAAAGCTCACAACGCGAATGATGAAGCTCCACAGCGTGAGTGTGTGTGCGATGCTATAAAAAAGCCAAGAATGAAAGCAGACCTGAGCTGGGGGGTCTGGGGTGGAGGGGCCCATGGAGGCAGGCACTGAGCTTCTAAAGAATGAATCTCTTTGTATCTCTGAGGATGGGAGGGGGCCGTGCATTGTATGGTCTTTTAACTTGACTTGTTCCTTTCTTAGATTTCATAGTTACTGGGTCCAGTTTTGAAGCAGACTTTTGCAAGTGGTGTGCATGCTATGGTTCTTCAAAAAACATGAATCCATAACATAAAGGATGTGTGGAAATGTAGGATAGGAGCGCTTGAAGAGCTGACTCCAGGTACCCTGGGAGGTGGAATGGGAAGCATTATGATTTTTCCATAATTAGTACCTATTTTGCAAAATTAAAATGACCACTGATTAGCCCATAACTTGCAGGAAATTCCTCGACCTTCTATGTTGGCTGGCTGGGCCATCCATTTACTCACCAATCCTCTCATTCTGTTGGGCTCTGTGCTAACTTGGGGCTCAGCGCAGTAAGGCAGGAGCGGGGATCTACAATCTCTGCCCCCAGTGGGTCCCCATTAGAGTATGGTGATGCCTACTTGGATATGCCAATGATGGTTGGCAGAGAAGAACAGGGGTACAGGCATGAGTCCCACTGCCCAAACCAAAAGGGGACTCAGTCATCTTAAACAGAGGTTTTTGGAAATGCTGCAGAGGGCCTGGGCCGGGGCCCCCATGTGCCAGCTCTCTCCCACCCATGTCAGCCCCCCAAAAACCACTCACTCACCAGGGGTGGCAGCGGTGGGGGAGCCTGGCTCTGGGAACCAGCCTTCACAGGGCTCCAGGCCTTGCCCTTCTCGGGGACCTGCCTCTTGCTGCTTAGCAGTCCCATCCCGCGGGACAGCACACGGCAGACCTGGGACGAGGCCTTGGGTCCTCAGTTGCAGTGGGGAGCCCTTGGCCCCTTCCAAAGAGAAGGAGAAAGAGTGTGGTTAGCAGAGGCTGGTGGACTGAGCTGGTGTCTCTAACTCTTATGTGGCTCAGAGAGGAGAAATGACTGTGTTTTGGACACAGAAATCATTGGGCCTGACACAAGGGCTAGAAACTTCTGGGGTGGATCTCCAACCTCTGGAGACAAAAACCCCAGGCAGGATGGTCTTGCTGTGTTCCTGAGTCGGATGGCCTGGGCCAGGGTCTCATTTTGCCCCTGGGTAGGTGGGCAGCTAGGGAAGTCACATCTCTTCCCTGGGCTATAGACTCCTTTGAAGATGATGAGGCTATGTCAGAACAGTGAGAGGTTCTAGCAGGTTCTTCAGCTGAGATGCCTTACACACAGGACAGACCAACAGACACAACATGAACAGCTAGGGGCACCCACTGCTTCTCTGCCAAACTGAGTCTTATTCAGAGTGAGAAAAGTATGGTTGTGTTTGTTCCTGGGTAGAGGATCAGCACGCAGGATACAGAGACCACACCACCCACAGCAGCACCATCGTCCTCCCCACGCTCATGCGAAGCCCACTGCTGGGGTGGTGTACACCGCCAAGCTGCCTGTCCATGGCCACCGCATAGCCAGTGCCACACTGGCCCTGGTGTCCAGACCAACCCGAGAGCACCACACGTTGTGCTCAGGCCGGTCTGAGATTGAGGTTTTCATTTACCCTTTGGGTACAGATACTGTATCTCACCAATTCACCTCTTTCTACTTTCAATATGTCTGGAACCCGGGACCATCTTACAGCTGATGCCGCTTCATGATGCACGTGCTATTGCGCGTTTTGGCTTTTAGTGATACAAGCAGTAAAGCCTGGCTTCCTTCCAGCGTTGCCTTGTGTTTATTTCTTCAAGGAGTTGAAAGCATATTCCTCACATAGTCACTCTCCTAACTCATCTTGATAAAAGACTACACCAGCTTCGAGTAGACGGCAGACAGCCGCGGTAACTAGTCCAGCAGTGCGCACACACTTTACATGTTAAACCATAGTAGGGTACTGTTCATATTTAATGTTTCTTTCCGTCATTTCAGACTAGCATTATCTTTCATTTTAGAAGTTTGGACATGAGTTCCAGGTTTGTATGAGAAATAGCTGCTGAATTTTAACAGGTGCTTATTTGTTACCTATTGATGGGGTCATTTTTTTTTCTTTAGTTTGTGGATGCAGAGACTGTGCTGGTAAATTTTCTGGTACATCATTTGTAGACATGGAGGCTTAGAGAGCAGGTTTACCTGATCAGTCTCTTTGACTCAGCAATGGGCCTACGTACTAATTTCTTATTAGAACAAGAATCTCCATTCCCAAGTGGGATTTGGGTGTGAGGAATTAGTGTTAAGGTGTTCTGGGGAGCTCGTCACCTTAATTCTGTAACTGTGAGTAGTTTAATAATATCAGGATTATATGCTCCTTAAAGGCTGGGTAGAACACAGTGTTAGGTCATCTGTTTCTGGGGCCATCTGACATAGCAGGTCTTTAACACATTTCCAGTTTCTCCTCTAGGAACTAGCCTATTCCTAATTTTCCTCCTTCCTGTGCCATTTTGATGATGTGAAGAGATATGCCATTTCTTCTGTTTACCCATTCATGGCCATTGAGTTTTATACACTATTTTAATCTGTTCTCTTTCTTAAGACTTCTTTCTTGCTCTAACATAAATTGAATGTACTTTAGAATATAATTTAAAATTTTTAATTGGATAGAATATCTGAAACTTTACCTGACCAAATAAAGTCTTAACCCTAGCTTTAAAATTACGAAAAAGAGCCGGGGGTTTAGCTCAGCGGCCTAAGTGCCTGCCTGGCAAGCATGAGGTTGTGAATTCGATCCCCAGTACCAAAAAAAAAAAAAAAAAAAAAAAAAGTTATAAAAGAGAAAACTATAGTTAAAACAGCATAAAACTAGCATGAAAATAGACATAGAACTGGGGGAGCCGAGTAATAAATAAGCAAACTGACACTGATAAATAGGAGAGCTGCATACATGAAAAAATGCTATTTCAATTCACTTGAAAATTGATGGCTTGCTTTAATAAATACTATCGGGAAATTGAACCCTTACTTCACAACACATTTAAAAAATAGAGCTGAAAATATTGCTTAGGAATAAAGCACTTGCTTAGCATGCGGAAGGACCTAGGTTTCATCCCCAACTTGGAAAAAAATCCATGTATACTTCAAATATGGTGGTGCCTCAGTTCATGAACTGAATTTGTTCCTGGATTCTGTGGAAGAGGGCTGCACTCCTGTTCATCAGCCACTGTGGAGTTTGCAAGAGCAAGCGAGATTTTGCCAAATGTTTCTGTTTGCAAACCGAGTTGTTCACGAACAAGTTGTTCATGAACTGAGGTTCTGCTGTATGTAGCTTTTTTAATTTATTAGAAGAAAAGAGCTATCAAACAAATTTGGAGACAACTACTAGCAAAAATGGAATTGCTAGACTCTCAGAGGGAACAAGATGTGCACAAACTTATAAGCATTGAACTATTGTCTGGCAAAAGAAACTCATCAAATAAGTGGACAAGTAATAGATGTAGATTGATTTTGCAAAGCCCAAAGCAGGAAAATGTCTATTTACAATACGTTCAGAACTCATGAAAATTGGCCAGGTGTATGGCATAACACCAATCCACTCAACAGAAAAAGACATAAAAATTATAAATAGGGAGTTCCTGCAACAGAAATCCAAATGGCAACACGAATGCATGAAAAATATTATTTACTGAGTGCAAAATATGAATTAAGGTAATAAAATATATCAGATCACATCAGACTAATAAAATAAATAGGTAAATGGAATAAAATGCCAGTCATCCGTGCTGAAGCAAGGGAAAATTGTTGGCACATATTTCACATAGACCAGTGTCGTCTTTCAGGATTTTGACTTGGTTTCACCCAACTCTGTGAGAAGTGGGATCTTTGTGTTGTTGAATCTGAATGGCTGGAGCAGTACATGGCTCAGAGTGTGTGTTAAATATTTATCAAGCAAATAGAATACGAAACACACCACCAACTTTTCAGAAAGCAATCTTTCCTTTATTTACTTTTCATTTTTGCAGCGCTAGGGATTGAACCCAGGGCCTTGTGTGTGTTAGGCAAGCACTGTAACACCAGCCACACTCCAGCCCGAAGTAAATCTTTTTGAGCCTGTTAAAAGTGAAAAATACACATACTTTTGACTTCACAATTCCATTCTGTATCTTTCAGCTTAGTAAAACTTCGCTAGGTGGGAATAGATACAAGAATGTTACTACAGCAATAGTTGTAGCAGTAAAACAAACAGAAACCTCCAAAAAAAAAAAAAATCAGTAATGCAACTTCTCAACAGTTAGGGAACTGCTGAAGCAATCTGTGCACTAAAATTCCTTTAAAGTATTATGCAGCTATTAGAAAAGAACATGCTGAGTCTTTACCTGTGAGAGTAAGTAGAATTTCTAGTGTGTGGAAAGGAAAGATGCCACGGAGAACTGAGGCGACCCCACATTTGGAGACACCTGCATGTGTTTGCATGTGTTGTGGAGAGGCTGGGGAGATGAACCCCAGCTGCTTGGCTGAGTTTGTTTTACTTGGTTACTTTCATTCCAGGTGGTAGCAGTGGCAGGGGAAGAGGCAGAGACAAAGAACACAGATGACCCCCCCCACCACCACACACAAAAGGTCAATTTAAAAATGCGTGTGTGGGTGTTAATGCAAAACAGTGCCTCAAAAAAGATGTTTCCTAAAACGTTCACCTTGTTTACCTTGGGTGCTGGGACTTGCTGTGATGTTACCCTTCTTGCTCATGAATTTACGTATTTCTTGAGATTTTTAAGTAATAAGCAGGTATTATTGGTAAAAGCACAGAAACAAAATGACCCTGGGATTGATTGCAGCAACACACAGGCTCAAGACTTGGAGCCAGGCCAGCTCCTCGCTGGTGACAAAGGCCAGCACGGCCTCCCTGACCTCTCCCAGACTCCCCAGCTCAGGATGACCAGCACGCTGCAGCTTCCAGAATGTTCCCTGAACCTCGCTGCACCTGCCCGAGTGACCAGTGCAATTGCCTTCACTTCTACCCGTCGGCCATGCTGCTGCCAACCCTAGACTTTCCGAGCAGCCCCATCCCCTTTACGCAACCAAACAGCTAAAGACTTGACAGTAAGTGAAATTTCTGAAATCAAACGATGCCTCACTCACCCGTCTGTGCCCTCGAACTGTTCAGTGGCGAGTGTACCAATGACACCCCGCAGCTTCAAGGGATGCTTAACTGGGCTCACTGTGGAGCCCTGGCACAAATGGCTCTCGCTGGAGACAGGAGCCACGTACAGATTCAGTGACAATTAGCACCATGCCTGGGACTCAGGATGCCCCACATGCCTTCAGGCTGGGTGGAGCCAGGAAGTGCAGAAGTCCACTGGGAGTCAGAGGGGACGGGTGCCGGCCTGGGGTTCTGGGGGCTTCACTTCGATGAGCCCACGCTGGCCTCCTTCCAGTGGGGATGGGAGGAAGACAGTGTGGGCGTGTGGGTGTGTGCATGAGCGTGTGAGAGTCAGATGGTGAGGGCAGCACTGCATGCACTCATGGGTGTGTGCTCACGTGTGTGTGTCTGTGTACATGTGCGTGTGTCACTCATGCATGAGTACATGTGTGTGAGTGAGGGCATGCATGTGCACATGGGGTGGGGAGCGTGGCTGGAGGGGAAGGGAGGGAAGGGGAGCTGTTGATTAGAAGCCATGCACATCCCACAGGAACCGGAGGCCCGTGTGGCCCCTGGGAGGCACTCAGAGCCCACACCACAGGGGATGTGGCGGGGAGACGATAAAAATAGAGATGAGAAACCTTTGATTTACACTTGCCCGGCGTGTGAAGGTTAAGAAGCCCTCGACAGCTGTAATTCGCTGATCCTTATGATAGCATCCACAGATTAGCTACAGTTACCCTCCTTTGCAGCTGGAGAGAGGCAGAGAGGATTGTGAAGGTCACACTGGAGGTGGCAGAGCTCAGAGACAGAGGACGCCCCTGCCTCCAACTCTGCACCATGCTCCCTGCCCCAGCTGGTGGCTGCACAGCCCCAGGGCACCTCCCCTGCAGGGCTGCTACCCTGGTATGAAGCCTGCTTTCTCTGGAGAGGGAAAAGAAGCAGAGCCTGAGGGTGCTGTCACTCTGCAATTTCAGGCCGAGATCCTGAGCCTCTGGTCCTGTGAGGGTAGTCATAGTTCAAGGCAGCGAGGGGTTCAAAATGACGGAGCTCCTCTTTCAGTGGGGAAGGGGTGGTTCTCTATCCGCAGAATTAAATCAGACTCTAATAATCTCAGTTATTTCTTGCCCGTTTGTTGTAGCTCCTCCATCTCCTTCCAGTGTCTTTTGCATGAGTCTAATTATGCCTGTTCCCACAACAGGATACGGTTATTTGGGTAAAATAAGGAGAAATGCACCAAAATGCTAAAACGATTGTACTGCACAGACGAAAGTAGTTGTCCTGGCACAGCTGAGTGCCAGGACACTCAGGTGGGTGGCTGCCCTGGGCGCCTGGGAATTTTCAGTCCTTTTTGGTGGTGATGGGGTCAAATTCAGCCATGGAAAGTGTCCATGGTGGCAGGCGTGAGGAAAGCAGAGGTGGAGGTTTTCCAGCCCAGGGCCAATGGCGATATCTATCTAACCCCCACTGCTGTCATGTCTGACCGAGTAAGACGAGGGTGAGGACAGGTGAGCGATAAGAAGGGTGCTACACACAGAGACTTTTCTTTTGTTAGTTTTAGTTTTGGTTAACATAATATTTGCGCATATTTCCAGGTGCATGTGAACTAGTGGGCAGCGGTGGAGTTCTGACGGCCAAGGGGTCCTGGGCATGCTGGGGTTCCCGGCCTCTCCTTTGGGGGTGGAGGCCTGGCGCTGGGGGCTGGAAGGGTTGGCGGTGCCTGGAGGGGAGGTCGGGGTGGAACTCGGTGGTATTGGCTGCGTGTCCTGAGGGTCGCAGTGAGGGAGATGAGAATGAGGAGCTGCAGTTCTGGCTCGGCCATTTTGTAAGGTGCAGCATGACATTTCTGTCCCAGTCTCACAGTAATAACAATTTCTACCCCTTAAGAGTCATAAAGATCAAACTGGCAGTACAGGCTACTTGTGTACCTTAAAACTGTGCCTAATCATAGTATCTAATGAGTATTTTACTTTATTCTTCTTTGGAGAGGTGTTTGAGACAGATTCTTACCACGTAGTCCAGCCTGCCCTTGAACCCACCATCTAGTCCAGGCTGGCACTGAGCTAGTGACAATCCTCCCACTTCAGCCTCCCAAGTGCTGGGACCACAGGCATGTGCCACCACATCCAGCCCTGATCACAGCTTCCCAGTGGCTGTGGGTGGGAGAAGGCAACCCCTTTTCTACAGGCGAACTTAGAGACCTCGGGCACTTAGACACTGTCACATGGCTAGTGAGCCATTGGGCAGCCTTAAATCCAGTTCTAATGGACTCCTAAGCCTGGGATCTGGAATTCTGGCCGCACTATCAGCTGAAAGATTCACCTCCGGACCCACCTGCCAGGCACAGTGGGAAGCATCCAGGTAGGACAGGCAAGCCACCAAGAAAGCTGGGCTCATCTTGGAGTTGGTGACCACACTGAGATGCCAGCTTCCTGTTGGTGAATGGCATGGGGAGCACATGCAGTGCCCCAACTACTCTGCCTGCATCGACTCACAGAGCTGCAGCATCTCGCAGGTAGATGCACAAAGTGGAGCCCTTGGTTTGTGATCCTGGTTAAAAGGGGAGGCCAAAGCTTGAGCTAAAACTCACTTCCCATCTCTCAGCTCGGCACCGAAAGCAGCCAGGGCCTTCTCCTGTCTGCCCCAGCACTGACGGCACCGCCTCCTCCTCGCTCAACAGCCCAGTGGCTTCTTTGGCTCTGGGTTCTCTTGTTCATCGACCTGGTCACAATCAGTGACAGCCAACTATGTCCGGGTCAGGGGTAGCAGAAGGCACAGAGGCAGACAGAGGAGTCTGCTCCGTGGTAGGGGGGAGAAGGACAGATGCATAGGACTCCAAAGTCAGCAAAATCATGACAGGGTGGGGGCCTGGCAGGTGCTTTGTGAACGCAGCAAAAAGCAACCACCTCACCTGGGGGACACTAGCCAGGTGCGAGGAGGACAGTGAAGGTGGAATTGCTTAGATTAAAACTGACTTTATGAAATGTTTAAAAATACGCCAGAGTGTAATGAGCCCGCGTCTGATCATCACCCAGATTCAATAATTACCTTTAAAGTTTTTCCTTGATTGAAGTACACGATAAATCATTTTGTTAGAAATAAGCATGTAGAACGTTTTTAGGAATAAAGGAGTGACTTTCACCAAGTCATTTCACCTCCCCCTCTTTGCACGCCTCTCTAAAATGTGAAACCATGTTTTCCTGTGATCACATCATCATTTTATCAAAGCTAACAAAACCAACCATAATTCCAAGGTATCGGCTAAGCACCCAGCCGCCTTAGCCAATCCATACTGGAATTCCAGCTGTCATTGCCAGCCTGGCTTTGTGCTTGGTTTATCCTGCCTGGGCGTCAGCCAAGGTCCATGCACCCCTCACAGTGCCCGTGCTGTTGCACCTCCTATCAGCAGGACCCTGGGTCCCAGCTGTGGACGCTTCAGTCCTGTGGAAGGCTCTGCATCTTGGATTTTGCTTCTTTGAGCTGGTCCATAACTGACTTCTCTTCTGCACTCATTCTTGTGCATTGAGTGGACTCCCTGGGCCCTGTGATAGCCAGGATCATCTTCCAGTTCGAGTACTCCCCCTAGGGTGAAGTGTGCTCTGGGGTGCTCCTACCTGGAGGCTCCCAAAGTCTAGCTACGCCATGTTAGGGGTGCTAGTATGGCTCAGGCTTCAGGTGGTCCTCAATTCCTCTATCAGTCCCTCACCAGGATGTCAGTGAACGTTTCCCCCAAGGGCTACAAAACAGGATGCCCTGAGGCCATCATTCGCCCCATGTTTGCTAGTCAGGAACAAAGGAAGATAGGGTAAGGAAAGGGCGTGGTCGTGAATGCTGCCAAGTGCAATCTCACCAAAGCTGGATTATATTGGAGAAATAGGGACCTTTCTTAAAATGACTGAGACAGGAAACATGTTTGCAAAGTTGTTTCATTGGTTGGATTACAGAGGCCATGGTTAATGCTTTGTGCAGTCTTTTTTTCCAAAACCCATAGCTCCTCAGCATTCCTCGGAGGTCTCCTATCCAAAGCTCTCACCAGGCCCAAAGCTGCTTAGTTTCCGAGGAGACCCAGCAACGTGGCGGCAGTGGGTCTGATATGGAAGTGCTACTCTGTACCTCCCGGGTCACTGGAGATGTGTGGTTTCCTCCAGAGGGACCAGCTGGCAGTGGTGACCTGGGACTGGGGTGTCCCTCTGATCAGAGTGGGTGCTAACAGGGCCACAGTGATGGGGAGAAAACCATGTGGGTCAATTTTATGAAACAAAAATATCCCTGCTATGGAAATTCACCACCCACCATCACCACTGTGGTAAATTTGATAGAACAGATTTTAGATGATAAAAAGTTTGCAGTTCTAAGCAAAACTTCAGGAAGGAAGACAGCTTTCTGGTAAAACTGTGATGAGATCAAACCCTGCTGGTGGAGTCACCTGCATGTCACCCTGTGTGCCATTCATCAGGTAACTGGGCAAACAGCTACTGTTCCTTTATGTGAACAGAGATTCTTCTATCAGGTGACACACGTAAATGTGTATTTTAAAAAGTGTCACAGTGGTGATAATTAGGTTGTCAAAACCATGTTGAAAGGTCCATACAGATACCATGTACTGTATATGGATGGGACTGTGGGTCTCAGTCTACTCTTTCCATTTTAAAATTTTTTACATTGTTCCCATTTTTAAAAAATGAATGAAAAATCAAATCAGGCTCATTTCTTGCTGCTGGAGTCAGTTCTGCTCAGTGGTGCAATGGTCCTAAAAGCTTGGTTTGCATTATAAGCCACTAGGGAGCTGGTTGAGCCTGAGTCCCACCCAGCATTTCTGACAGACGGGTCCAGGTGGGGATCAGGGATCCGCATTTTTAGAACCTGCTATGGAAGATGCTGGTGCTATGTCATGAAGACCGTTTTCTTTTACTGTGTGTGGCTTTGCTTCTGGAGCAAGCATTGGATTGTACAAAGGACCAGAAGACAACCTTGCAGACCCTAGAATTCCTCCTCTGGGTCGCTCATAAATAATGCGGAGAGCTTTACTGCCAGCAATACCCTTTCTCTAAGGGAAATGGATGTTTTCTGTCCTCCACACCAATATTTCTTACATTTACTGTATCCTGCATTGTTTTTGACATAGGGGAATAACCTCCTTTTTTATAATATCCAGAATGTTTCGTGGTGTTTTCCAGCTTTGAAGTGTTTTCTCACACAGAAACCACCATGTGAGCTGAAAGTATCTCATCCCCTGCCTTCTCCTCCCTGCACCTCATTGTCTTCCGAAATAATCGGAGGAAAAAGGTGCTCTTGCAAATTAAAACTATAATTGAAAAATAATAAGAGACATTGCGAAGTTTGAATCAGTGATCTGCAAATATAGGTCCAAAAACAT
Source organism: Cavia porcellus (assembly GCF_034190915.1). Lineage (NCBI taxonomy): Eukaryota > Metazoa > Chordata > Mammalia > Rodentia > Caviidae > Cavia > Cavia porcellus. The sequence goes on from NW_026947507.1 coordinate 41,709,526, forward strand.
CCAGGAAAATAGTGCAAAATAGGTAATATGTAAGATCAGAAACACAGCAAGGATGTCCATGCTCACAACTCCTCGCCAACATTCTACTGGGACTCCGGCTTGTGCAGTACGACAAAACAAGAAAATGAAAGGGAAAGGAGAAATAAAAATTGTCACAGGTAGCATGATTCTCCATGTCAAAAATATCAAAGAATTAGCAATCATCCCCCCAAAAAATCCCATGACTAATATAGCATTACAGTAAGACTGCAAGATTCAAGGGCAATATAAAGTTACTCTCTAATGTTCTAGAAATGAATGATTGAATGTTGAAATTTAAAACTATACTGTCTACATTAACACCAAAAATACCTACACGTAGGCTTAACTTAATGAAATATGTGTCAGGGCCATATGAAGAAAGCTATAAAACCCTGATAAAACAAACCAAAGATCTAAGTAAATGGAGAAATATTCCACATATATAGATAGGAGGCCTCCATATTGTCAAGACACGAGTTCTTCTCGACTTGACTGATTTGGTACAGCAGAACTCCCCCAATGTCCCAGCCATTTGGGGGACACAAACAGCTGATTGTTAAGTTTATGTGGACAGAGACTCAGAAGAGCCAACTCTTCGCTAAAGAAATTTGCAGATGACTCTACCTGACTTATTCTAAAGACACAAAGTGGTACTGATGAGCAAATAGGTGAGTGAGTCCCTGGAACAGAATAGAGTCCAAAGAGACCACTCAACAGATCAAAAATCATTTTTCAATAAATATGTTGGAAAAATTAGACTTCTGCATGCAAAATATCCATCTAAACACACAATGTATGTCTTTAACTCACCATGGATCATAACACTAAATATAAGGTGAACTAATATGTAAATATATATGTTATATGTATTTATAAAATTAAATGTAAGTATAAAACTAGGGGAAAATCTTCAAAAAAAATTCAATACAAGCACAGCCCAGGAAAGAAAAAAATTGGTAAGTTGAATTTCTAGTTATTAGTAAAGAGCATGACAATAGATGACCCCAGGAGGCCTGAGTCCGTGCACATGAAGAGCTAGAGGCTGCAGGACGCAGACCTGCGGCTGCCAGAGACATGGATGACATCAGGGACCTGAGCTCAGAAGAGCGAGAGGAGCTTTCTGGGGTGATGGAAATTTTCTGCATTTTGACTGCGCTGGTGGTTGCACAAAGTACGTGTGTTTGTGCAGACTCATCAGTGTATGTGTAAGACACGTGAGCCTGACAGAGTGTGATCTATAACTTACATTTAAGGCTCATTGGAAAAGGCCTGGAGTTGCCCCAAAATGTCGAGTTTCACATGTTCTTTAGTGAGTTGAATTTTGTAACATGGTTGAAAAGCTTTTACATGTTTTATCCCAAATTAAGCCTAAAAGCCACTGACAGTTCTTGCATGCAGACAAATACAAGGGAAAATCAGTTACCTAGAATGTACTCTAGAAAGACTAGAAATGATGACATCACGAGATGTAAGAAGCACTGGCAGCTGTGTGTGACTCCAAATACCGAGAGGAAAATAAAAGAAGGTGAATTAAATCTTTATATTTATATTGTCCCTCAAATGGCAAGTGTTAATGACCCAGCATCAGAGGCCTCCTTGACGGACCCAATTATTCCACCGGAAAAAATTGATGTACTTATAGCACGTAATGCTTGCCTTTGAAATTAAAAAAGTTTTTGAGGATCAACCTACTGATGAAACACAATGAAGTTAAAATAAGCACTGAACACAATGTAAATGTTATCATGTTAGTATGTAAAAATAGCCACGTTATGAAGAGTAGGATATGAGGCCAAAAGGAAAGAGAGAGATAATACACTATTTTCAAACTTGATAAATGAAGATTTGATGACTTAGATGAATGACTGTAACCCATAAAGTGAATTACAAGAAAGCTAAAAATTACCAACAAAAACAGCACAGGTGAAAGGAGGACTAGATGGTGCTGCTAGGAAAGAGGTAGCATCTTCCACGTACAGTCATCTCAGAGGAGCTGTATTGGAATTTGCTAAAATCATAAGTGAAGCAAAAAGGGGATTTAGAAACAAAAACTTTTCACTACTTGCTCTGGGCAGGGAAAATCTTGTTGGCCCGGAGGAAAACAATTTTCAGTTTATAGCCCTTGAGACTCATCGAATTCTTATAAGTGATATTCATTGATAACTTACACATAACAAAATCTAACTGAGCATATGAATAAAGATAAATTAGTAAAAGAATGATAGAGACATAGCTGAATAAGAAGAATGTCCATAATATATATTGTGGTTAAGAACAAATCGCAGAATGCCTTATATTACATGATTGTTACGTATAAAAAGGGCAGGAGAGCTTATAAATAAATTTAAAAATGAGTACATCTGGATGCTTTTAGTATGTATCAGGCTGCTACCAGAGATTCCAGGAGTGAAATTCTCAAGCAGAGGGACTGGAGGTCCCTACACACCTTTTAGCATTCACACTGAGTATCTCTCCTGGCCACAGCAATTTGCTTTTGCTATGGGAAATTCAGAACATAGAAGATCAAAATTAATGACAAAGGGGCTGGAGGTTTAGCTCAGTGGCATAAGCGCCTGCCTTGCAAGCAGGCAGTCGTGAGTTCGATCCCTGGTACCGATAAAAAGGAAAAAGACAATAATAATAATAATAATAATAATGACAACAACACCATTTAAAGACAACCAGTGTTTGCATCCTGCCATGTGATTTTCCAAAGCCATTTTTAAAAAAGTGAAAATGGGATCATAATCTACATCCTGTTTTGCGCCCTGCTTTTCAAAGCATTCATCCGGCTCCTCTGCCTCTTTCTCTCACGATGCGTAAGGGCGCGGCGTGATTATTTCCTCCGCTTCCCCGCCATGCACCACCTCACTCCCAGTGCTTTTAATGTCACAATCGGGCTGCAAATCTCCCTCAGCTCCAGTGCTTTATTCTGGCTCAAGTCTTCCATGAATTTCAATGAGGTGAAAGCCCACAGAGGACTTGCCAGGCCCGTGGACGTAACCCTTTCAAGATACAGCGCCCGACTGACTCACACACACAGTGGAGTAGGAATAAGTGTTTCCTTCCAGAAATAAAAGAAGAAAGCTGGGTGTACTTTTTAAGCACTCTAAGTTAATTTATTTAAAAGTTACCCTTTACTTTTCAGTCTCCTTTTTTATTATGCATGTAATGTGCAAAGGTAGAAATGCAGAAAATTCTGTATTTGGCCAAAGAAAAGTGAAAAATCACTTAAAAGTCCAGCATCAGAAGGAAACCATTAGGATCACTTGGCGGGTGTTTCCCAGAGGTTTAACATGAACTATCCGCAAAGTGAGGCTGCACTGTTTATCCTGCTCCATCGTCACTTGGGTGAATGCCGCAGTGTAAATTATATGTCAGTAAATATAATTTTAAAATCGTATTACTCTCCGTCTGCTACTCTGCAGAGGTATCATTCATTTCTTTAACTACTATTGGTCAAATAAGTTGTTTTCAAACTTGGCTAGTGTAAATAAACCTGCTGTAAACACACTCGTGATATACACACTTCACGGCACAATGCCTGCGAAGCCATGTTTGTGTGAGTGGAATTATAGTGTCACAGATGTGCTCAGAGCTAAGGCGCCTCAGCCGATGCTGAACTGGCTTCTGTGGAGGAAAGGCTGATTTACAGTCCGTGTGGAAGCAAAGGCCGTTTTCTCAGGCCCTTGCCAATGACTTACGTCAAATTTAAAAATAATTATCAGTAGTTTTTATTTACTTTCCTATTAATATCTATCACTATTGACCAACCACCATTTTCCACCTTATGACTGATTTGTTCACATCCTCTTTTCAATTTTACACTGAGGTGTTTATCATTTTCTCCATGATATGCCAGAGCTTTTTTTATATTTTGAGATAGGGTCTCACAGTGTAGTCTTGAACTCACTATGTAGTCCAGGGTGACCTCAAACTCACAGCAATCCTCCTGCCTCAGCCTCCAGAGTGCTGGCATTATAGGCATGTGCCAATACGCCTGACAGGAGGAGCTTTTTATGTAACACATATATTTAATGCATACCTCACTCCATCATGTACACTAAACATTTTTCTCACTTAGAAAAATTAACTACCATTCTAATAATTTTTCTTTTTAATGTTACAGCATGTAGTATGCACAAAAGTGCATAATTTTTATCTGGCCAGCTTATTAACCTTCCCTATTAATTTTTTCCTTTGTTGTTCACCCTCATAAATGTCTTTCCCATCCAGAGATCCTAAAACAAAAGAACTATGTCAGTTTTTCAGTGTTAACTAAGAGCATTTTAAATGTACAGTGAAGCACAGAAACTAATGTACCAGCACTAATTTAAACAGTTATTGATATTTTGTTCCTCTTACTTTGGTTCTCTTCCCTGCCACCATCCTTTTTAATATTACAAATCCAAAGATATGACCATAGCTTGATCATTATTTTCTCCTCCAGCTTTCTCTGAAAGTAATCATTATCTTGAAATGAGGGTGTTGCCGCCATATACAACTTGGTGCATTTATGGTCCATGGGATAAGCAGTGAGAAGCAGACACATATTTGTTTGGGTTTTTAAGCTTTTACAAAATGGCCTTATAACACAGGCAATCTTTCTGCAGTTTGCTTTGCTTGGCACAGACCTTGTGTCTCTGAGATTTTTTCATTGGAATAGGTCCTTAATTCCTTTTATTTATCCTACTCTATCAGACAAATAAACATAATCTGATTTACCCCATTTTGATCATGGAACACTGCCTTTCCCTCCCTCTGGGCAGACGTGAGCGTTTCTCGGGGTGACAGGCGTGTTCATGCACCAACCTGTGCAGCGACTTACAAACAGGACAGCCGGCAGGCACTTTTGGTGGCATGGGACTCACAGTTGACATCCAGAGTGGTTGAGTCAGGCTCTGCTCCATCAAAGACAAACCACCTCCCCGGACCTGACCTCATCAGGGTGGATGATGGACGGAATCTTTTTTTTTTTTTTTTTTTTTTTTTGTCTTTTTGCTTTTTTTATCAGTACCAGGGATCGAACTCACGACCACATACTTGCAAGGCAGGTGCTTATGCTGCTGAGCTAAATCCCCAGCCCCCGATGGATGGAATCTTTTAATTTGTTTTTGCGTGGTGATTTTTGAGGTGTTCATGGAACATGTTAATTTTCCCCCACAGGATGTGGCCTATACATAGCTTATCATTATTTAGAACTTCAAAATTTTCAAATACCAACTAAAGCTCACCATATATCCAGCAAAACTGTGCAAATTTGTGTAGAGGTGTGATTGATCGTGAGTAGGAGGACTCAGCGCACAGCTGCACATTCTCCCCTAATCACTCAAAAGTGAAAGCGTTTCCATCAATTCATCAACATGTGCTTTGGAGGAAGTTTACAAGGCTGGCTCCAAAGTTCTAGGGATGAGAAACGGCTTGAGAACGTCACAGGCAACCACAAAGGGAAAGAACATGGGAGAGAGATACAAACACTTACTTTCACCCATAGTGATTCACAGCTGCGTAGAAACACAACAGAGGAAGGTGTGCAAATGTTCTCTGCTGTAAACCCAAACTGATTAAAGCTTTAATGTCAAAGGCAAAAATTAAAACTGTTAGACAAAGTACAGGCTTTAGAATTATTCTTTAGGATGAATGTATGATTGAATTGGCAAATCAGATACTTTTATAATAAAATTTAAAAGAATAACCCGTCACTTTGACTTGAAATCCTCACTAGCACACACTAAGTCCCCCCATAAGCCAGGTCCTGTTTCTGGGCTGCATAGCTATTCCTGCATGGAACCACACACGACTCAACTGCTCGTACTTAGGGGTACAGTTTAATTCCTTTTTGTCAAGATTTTCTCCATTGTTCTTTGTCATTTAGTTTTATAACACAATTAAGAGTAATTTTGACAGGTTAAACACTCTGTGCTAATTTTTTTTGGCATTGCCTTTGAACGCATACTAGTTTTGGAGAATTGGCAGTGTCAGTGTTATTACTGGACAAAGAAAGCTACTAAAGTTTGTATATTCAGGTTTCTTATTAATTCTAATGGTTTTCAGCTACTTGATGTAGACTTGCCGAGAAGACAAATATATCGTCTTTTATGACTTTGTTCTAAATGTGTGAATGTTTCTGTACTTTTCCTTGTTATCTTACCCTGGCTAGAAGTTCTAAAACTTAGTATTACTGATAGTAGAAACTGCCGACCTCTCCTCAACCGTACACTGGCTCCTAGACATCTATTTCCCTTTCCAAGCCACTGAGCAGCCTGTACACGAGCGCTGTTACATTCTCTGGAACCTTTTTTTTTCAGCGTGCATTAAAACACTCGACTATCACTTTTCTACTTTGGTTGCTGATGGAGCAAATTTCACGCCTGTGTAAAGTCAGAGTCTCCTTTCCTTGTGAAATGAGCCCTGCTCTATCTTAGCATATTAAATATTGTGTTGAACACAAACTGTTTGCTTCCACCCCTTTTTTGCTTCTATATAAATATGTTAAATTTATCTGCAGTTTGTGTGTGGCAATTGACTTATTGATAAAACTCAAACCCTTACATTGAAATAGTATGTGCTCATTATAAGGAAAACGTTAATATAGGAAATTGTATAAAAGTTTTCCTATATGCTCAAAACCAGAGGCAATCTCTATTACTATTCTGGAGTATTACTTCTTAGTTTCTTTTGGGGTGATATGTACATTTTAAATTTTTAATGAAATTGAAAACACTAAGGGGGCCAGACTAAAATGGAGTCCCTGAAAGCAGACTGTCTGTCTCCTGAATCTGATGTCACAGTTTATAACTAAGCACCGCTGCCAGCTTTCTGGAGCTTTAGAAGCCTTGCTTTTCCAGTCAGCAGAACTGAGAGATGATGATGTGATAACCATCTCGCAGGGGATTAGAATTAGCAAATATAAAAGTAAAGACCTTGGTAGTGTTCGGCACATAGAGCCTCTAAGGAAGCATTAACTCACTCTGCTCTGTGTAATTTTAATATTCCTCTTCCTGTGTGATACAATAGCCAGCCTTTTCACACCGTTCAGACTTAGACACAGTTTCCAAGGGCTCCCTGCTATGCGTGAGCACATGTGTGTGGACCTCTGTCGGAGGCGGTGTGTGGAAGTTCTTGCCCACATCTAGGCTTTCAGCACGAAAACTACAAGGGACCAATACCTAGGCTGTTTCAGGATTCCGGATGTAGACTGACAGCTTGCCTTCTGCCCTGAGAGCCCCCAGTGGACCCTATTGATGATTGCACGACCCTCGCTGCCCAGGGGAGCCCCAGGAGCCGTCTGATTTGCACCCCAGAAGGAACTCACTATGCCCAACCACTTCTTTTAAGCTCAGAGCAAGTCTACCAGGACCCTGGGAGGTCAGAGCACTGGGCTGGTCAGAGACCTCCCTGTGTAGGCAGCAGGAAGCTGGCTTTGCAAGGTCTACAGGACAGACAGCAGTGAGAGGCAAGACCCCAAGGGGGTGAGGGCTCCACAGGGTCCAGTGACAGGAGGCAGCCAGGTGCTCAGGAGCAAAGTGAGCCAGGATGGCTGGAGGAGAAAGGGCAGGTTGACCTGGGGTAGTTTCTAGCAGGGCTGACTTGCCCCTCATGGAGACCCTAGCCGGAGCTGCAGAAGGAGAGGGAAACAGGGGCCCTGAGTGAGAATAGCGGTGAGAGGCTGAGACAGGGTTATCAGTGGGAACGGGATTGGATAGAAAGGGTGTGTGTGTGTGTGGGAGGGTGGCCCAGTGAGAGGGACTGTTTCCTGGGATGGGGATGGGGAGATATGCTCTGTCCTCTTGTGATTAAGGTCTTCTGCCCCCTGTCAGGGGTCTGAGTTCAGAATCAACAGTGCGGTGTAGGCATCCAACAGGTGAGTTTTCTAAACCATCAAATGTGCAGTGTAAACTCGCAGGAAAGTGAACATCCCCTGGCCAGCCCTAGTGCTGGTAGTGGCCACCATCAGGAGTAGGATGGGGCCAATGTCTCGCCCTAGCTGAGCCAGCATCTGAAAGCCCGTGGTTTGTGGATAAAGTGCCCAGTGCCATGCAGAACCAATAGCTGCTCAGTGTGGCCACCCTCACCCGGGACCAAGCAGGAATGGGCTCTGTGACTGGACTCATCCCCAAGCGGTTATGTGCCCCCCACACTCCTGCCTCCACCTGGCCCCAGCTTCCTCTTCCCTTGCATACCCTGACAATGGTCATGGGGACAGATCCAGCCTGAAGCACCCTTTGATGACCCCCGAGACTCCCCCATTGCTTTGGAGGGCAGAGGGCTGGATAGTTTTCAACACTGAGGACAGATGTGCTTTCTTGGCCTTCTACTGTCCTCTCTGCTTGGAGAGGGGACCCTTGAGTGGTCCAGCTGCCCGAGGCCTTGGAGAGCAGGATTCTTCCATGCAACAGGGGGCTGAGGCTGTGAGCATAGGACCAGGCGGGACAGCTGTGTCCAGCAGCCTGCACGCCCTGGCTCAGCTGGGGAGGGCATGGGTCTAAGAGCTGAAGCGGCCCCCTGCTTGTCATGGGCTGGCCCCACTGGGACTGCTCACTGTCACACACGCTGGAAAAGATCACTCAGGACCCGGAGCATCTGGGTGTACATGGGCTGTGGGCCTGTGATGTCCTTGAGGGGAAAGGTCCAAAAAGAGGCTGGAGGAACTCAGAGAACCAGGTGGCAACATCACCCTTACTTGGTCCCTGGAACTCCTGAGACATCCCTGATTCAGTGGTCAGAACTGAGCGCCTGGTCCCCTCTGCGCCCTGCTGGGCTCATACCTTCCCTGTGCCTGCAAACTGCAGCTCTGTCTTCCAGTCGCTTGTGCCCTTTCTCACTGTAGTCACTGGGCCCTCACTCGTTTAGGCTGATGCCCCAGTCACCATGCAGCAGGAACTGGGCCTGTTGTCCCTGCCTGCACTCCCATCTCCACTGAGCTGTTGTCACTCTCTCCAGGACACCTGCAGCAGCCTTGCCCGGTCTCCCTGCTCCTTCCCCTGCCCTCCCACAGGCCCATTTCCAAAGAACAGCCAACTGTGACTCCTTGAGACAGAGGCCATCTCATGTCTCCTCCCTACACGGAACCCTCCAGCGACCCCTGTTTCACTCAAAGTCAAACCCAAGTCCTATATGGCAGTTCCTAAAATATTTAAACACTGAATTATCATGTGACACAGCAATCTGACTCCTGGGTGTAAACCTCAAACAGGGTGCTGTACCCCATGGTTATAGCACTTTATTCACAGTATCCCAGATAGAAGCAACCCAAGTGTCTATCAGTGAATGATGGATGATGGGTGGACTAATGGATGGATGGATGGATGGATGGATGGATGGATGGATGGACAGACATATGGATGGATGGATAAAAAGAAATGCAGTAGATGCCCGTGATGGGAATTATTCAGCCTTACAAGGGAAGGAAATTCTATCACAAGCCAGATGATTGGTGAACCTGAGAACACTGCCGAGTGAAGGAAGCCAGTCAGAGCAGGGTGGGTACCGTGTGACCCCATTTATGTGAAGGCCATAGAGTAGGGAGACCCATAGACACAGTGTAGGGCAGTGGGTATCAGGGGCAGGGGCAGATATTAGGGCCCTAGTGGCGGTGGAGAGTTGGTTTGCTAGGGATGTTCTAACGAAGTGCCAAGGACTAAGTGGTTAAACCACAGAAATCTATCTCTCACCATTCTGGAAAATGGAAGTTTCTCCCACACGTCCCTGGATTTTAGGGGTTTTAGTTCTTAGAGAAATAGGAGAAGACAGAAACTGTGCATGACCTCATAGAGGATTTTTTCCCCCCAAGAGATCACTGATTAAAGTGCCTGGAGGGGGTCAGCAGGTCTTTGGGAGTCACAGTAGAGCCCCCTTCCAATGGGTACCTCTCCCAGCGGCAGGCTGTGGGGACACCCACAGGCCGGGCTTTGTCAACCCCTTTTTCTTTTTCAGTGTGACCATCAGGGAACAGCATTACTGTCTGCAGCACAGGACGCCCTGGTGCCGTGTGCACGCACCCGCTGCACCACCAGAAGAAAAGCTCCAAGAGGAACTTCCTGCCTCCTCAAGTACTGCACTCAGACACTTCCTGTTTCTCACCATTGTGTTTCTAAAGGGCCTGCGACCACCTCTGAGACTGGTTTTAAGGGCAGTGAAAGAACGTGGTTTCCCTGTTGGAAATCACTGCTGTGAAGAAAGCAGGTGGGACATCCCCCAGAAGCCCCCCACCCAGCATGGTGAGCATGATGTTGGGGGAGACCAAAGGCCAAGATAGTGCCTCTAAAGGAAAAGAGGAATTTTAAATGCTTGCACTATGGAGAAAAGACGAAGCTCTGGAAATCAAGCAAAGTTCCTGGCTTAGAAAGTTAGAAAATAAAGCCAAAGACCACGGAAGGGAGGAAGAGAAAATAAAAGCAGTGCCCTAGTAGGATCACAGAATCCAAAGAAGCCACATAGAGACAGGTGGTGTCATGGGAAATGCACAAAGATGTTGGCCACGTTCTTGGTCCCAGGGTCTCTGCCGGGCCTTGGACTGCAAGCTGAGGCCACCAGCAAGATTCACCCTGACCTCCGCCTGCCCAGAGGAGCCACTGACTGCCCCACTTTTCAACTAGGACAGCAGAGATTGGCTGGCCAGGTGTGCCTGAGTACCTGATGCAGGTACAGAGAGGCAGGTGCCACCACAGCCACGCTCAGTCCTCTGCCACGGCCACCTCACGGTCAGCCCGTTAGCCCATCAGCCCGTCAGCCCCAGGCTGGCGGTCCTTCCACCCTCGGAAAGACACAAGTCAGCAGTGGCTGCAGGGCCCAGATGGGGTCCTCATAGGGAGACAAGCCAGGAGGCTGAGGCACCCTGATCCAGGTGCACCCTGACCCTGAGTGGGCCTGCAGGGCTGAGGTCTATGAGCCTACTTCCTGGGCAGGGGCAGAGGTAGGGGTAGCTAGGCCTGGAGCAGTTTCCCCTGTGCCCCACATGATCCTGAGGGTCTGGGGACAGCTGGAATCTATACTTTCGTGTTAGTATATTTCTGTGATTGGCTGGTCATATAGCTCAGTGGTACAAGCGCCTGCTTGACCAATTTAAGGTCCTGAGTTCGATTCCCAGTACCAGAAAAAAACAAAAGTAACACCAAGTTGTGTACCCTTGTATAGTTTGCATTTATATATTTTTGGGATAGATGATACACACACGGTTCTCATTCACCTCAAGAGCTGGTACATACCCATGTTGAATCTTGGTCGTTTAATACCTTCACTCTCCCATTTCCCCTCTTCCTCTTTCCCTGGACCCCCTGCCCATCTCCCCCATCTATCTCCCCATTTCCTGCTGCCTCTCTTTTATTTTGTTCTGTAATTATTGATACTTTGTATTTCTCATAGCAGAGAAACTAAGTGAGAAAGACACAAAATATGTGGTCAATGGAGCGCTACTCAGCTGTGAAGAGGGACAGATTTGAGCCATTGTGGGAAAATGGATAAATTCCAAAACCGTGATGCCATGTGAAATCAGATCCAATCCAGGGGGTGCATATTTTTCAGGCTCCTCCTCTGAGGTGGGGAGATGGCAAGTTAAAGAGGTCCACAAAGCCACCATGGCCACTGTGGCCAGGTGCAGGGCCTCAACACAGGGTGGCTCATGGTCCCCAGCCTCTGTCCCTCTGTCCCCACCCTGGTCCTTACAGCTTGGCTTTGCGTGGGAGGCCATTGCAGTCTCTATGCTCAGCTCATTCTTTACGGCTGCACCGTCACCATGGGATGTGAAGGCCTCTTTTACAGAGGGACAGGTGCAGCTGTGACCCGAGCCTGAGTGGTGACCAGGCACCCAGGGGTAGGCATGGCTCCACCTCTCATCTGAGCCTGCAGTGAGCTGGGATGACCGCCTGCCTCAGCCGTGGACCCCACACAGTCAAGGTGACCAGGGACAGGGGAATTGAGAACTTGCCCAGACTCTGTAGCTGACAAAAACAGGGATATTGTGGTTCCGAGTTCCCAGAGCACTGTGAACCTGTGACAGGGGAGCCCTGACCCCTGCTGTTCTTGGTAATGAATATTGGGCTGGTCACTGTAGGCTTCTCTGTGCCACACCTGGGGCAGCTAGAGCCGCTCTGCTGTTCCCGGTCCAGTTTACACAGTGCCTTGCAGGACGCCAGCCTTGCCAGCCACACACATTCAGATCCTGTGGAAGTCAGCAAGTGACCCACCCTGTCCGGAGCACCTGTTGCAGGAATTGGCCTCACGCTGATCGCATGGAGCAGCTTGGGACCCCGGCAAGCTCGGGGCACGGAGGACAGGCGGGGCCCGGGGACAACAGTCAAGATCAGTATTTTATGGGGGCAGAAGTTCGCCTCCTGCTTGCCTCAAGGGATCAAGTTGAATAAAAGCAATCTATAAATTATACATTCCCATGTAAAAGTCTCTGCTGAGGCCCAAATGATAAAACTCAGATGTTTAGTGCCATTTTTCCTCCAGGTCACCTCTGCCCATGCTACATCCACTGGTTCTCGGTGCTCAGCTTAAGGTGAGGATTCCCACCACTCAGGACCACAGCAGCTGGGCCATGGTGAGAAGTGAGAGCTCCGGAGAAGAGCTACACAAACACTTCGCATGATTTCTTTGAGGTCTTTGGGGGGCCACCTGAAGCACATCTCCCCTCAGGATGCAATGAATGTGGCGTGAACTCTGGGCCCTTTACCTGTGGTTACTCTTCCTCAGAGCCCCCAGCACGAGGCATGCGCCCCCGGAGAGAAAACACGTCTGCCCTCCCTCAGCCCCCAAGGGAAGGGCCCTTCCTTCCCTCCTCCCTCCCTCCCTCTTTCTTCCTTCCTTCCATCTTTCCTTCCTTTCTGATATCTGCCCTTTCAGGCCTCCCCTGAGCACTAGAACACAGTAAATAAATCTGAATCTCTGAATTAACAAATCAATCAATCCCGGAAAATCCAAACATGAGAAAACATCTCCTTATCTCTCTCCCAGCAATATCTCGCTGGCATAAAGGACAGTTTCGCTTACCAGAACAATGCTGGAAACTTGTCACTGACACCCAGATCTAGCGTCACCCTGTCTACTGATTAGTAATCACCAGCCAGTACTCAGAGGCCAAGAAGCCGCAAGACCTAACTTTAACACTGTGCTGCCCCAAAGTGTCGCCGAGGAGGAAATGTTACTGCTCTCCTCAGCCCACGGCTGCTCGTCGCCTTGCAGGCTGGCGCCCCTTCAGGAACCACTGACCATCACTGAGGACAGGTCAGTCACCCTGCAGGGACTCCGAGAAGCCAGGGACCTGACGCTGAACCTGCCCACTCTCTTGGCTTCTAGTCTGCGCTCTAGACTTCAAGGAGATCGAGACAGGATTACTGAGAAAGGAAACCAAACACTCGTGGGAAGTCGGGCTGCAAAAAAGTTGCTAATAACAGCAGCTGTGCACGGAAGAAAGGCTCAACGGTCCTCAGGAAGCTGACGGGCTGACGTCTCCTGCTCCGGTGGTTGAACTGTTTGATTTGGTCTCATGAATTTCAGTTTATCAGCTCCTGAAGCCTCAGCTAGTAACCCTCCAGCTTGATAAACACAGCTCGCCTCCTAGGCCCATGGGTGCAGCTGGGAAGAACAATTAAGCAGTGCAGTATTTCTGGATCTGTCTGGCTACCTGGTGAGAAATGCAAACTTGGGGGGAATCTTTGTAGTTTTAAAAATGCCAAAACAGTTTCTTCAGTTAAGAACCACAAATGGTCACAAAATCAAAGCATAAAAAGATGACAATCAAGCAATGACAGTACAAACCATTCTGTTTGATGGACTAACAAAAACTTAGTATGGTTATCTATCTTGCACACTTAAACATACACAGTTATATCCTTTAGATCACTTGCAACTAGTAAGATAATAATATGTAATTTATCAACTAGTGATTTCTTACTACTTTTTGAAATTCTGTATTATTTCTACCCTTTTTTCTGTTTTTTTTTTCTCAAAAAAAAAAAAAAAAGAACCACAAATGGCAAGATCCGTGGCAGAATCCCTCCTGACACAGCAGCAATTACCTTCAGTTAAAGAAGCTGAAATAGAACCATTCTTAATGAGGCGGCATTTTAGTGGAGTGGACACACACAGATTGGCAGCGAAGGACCTGATCTCCAGTCCAAGGTTCCCACATGCTAACGCTATGTCCCTTGGCAGGAATCTCAGATCCTTAAAATTCAGATCCTGTGTTCCCATGCCACTCTGGACCTCGGGGCTTTTGTGCACAAAGACAGACCTTCAGAGTTCTTCGTTTCAATCACAGACTCTCCAGAAATGGGGGAGAGGAAGGAAGTTTCTGAACTTGTCTTGAAAATTGTAGCCCCACTACTGAATCTAATGAAACTATGGAAACCATCTCCATTTTTGAAGCACAATAGGGAAACCGTGATCTTATGTGTTTACTATGATTAACATTTAACGTCTATAAACTTTTAAAATTTAAATTCACCAACCCAAATCTGGTGCCCTGATTTCAGGGTCTCTTTCCCAGCAAAGCCCGGAATGGTTCACGGACCTCTGATTAAGAACAAATGAGACCGAAGCTTTGGGGTTGTTTCCTTATGAGTCACTTGGTTTCACAGGCAGGAAAGCCTGTTCTCCAGCCAAAGACCACATCAGCCGCCCTGGCCCACAAATCTGGTCGTCAGGGAGCCGGATGAGAGGGGATGAAGCACTCAGGCCACAGTCACCGCTGCTGACAATGCCCTTCAAAGCCCACCCCGCCCCACCCCAAATGAGACAAATGAGACTGGGCTCCCGGTTTAATTGCCATTCCTTGGAGGGATTAGGGAAAAATAGCCTCTAGTCCTGCAGTGCAGTTCCACGTGGCTCTTGCATTGAATCACAGCCTTCCCAGATGGTAAAAACTAAACAGGCTAAAAAACCTAAAGGAAATACAGTGAATGCAGTGAAATAGATGATGCCACGGACAGGATCACGATGAAGACCTGCAGCCATGGCAAGGATGCTTATGCTGTGATGAAGGGAAGGAAGGGGACAAGCACATGTCCCTGGTGCTTCTGCAATGAGCACCTGGGCAGCAGGTAACCGAGATGACCGGCTCCGAGGAACAAGGCTAGGCTGGCAGCATGACCGATGGCCGTGCATCTGTTTTCAAAGTGTTCTTCGGGATTGTATAATTTTTCCAGGCTTAAAGTCAGGGACACATGATACATCTGTACAAAATTAACTGGTTCCTCCCAGTAGCCACAGCCCAGCCCTCCATGTCAGCTGCCTGCTGGTTCCTCAGCTTCCTTGGAGCCCCCAGACCCAGACAACCACAAAACCCAAGGCTGGCTCTGGAAAGAGCTCACAGCGTTGTCAGCATTTCCAGCACCCGCCTGCTTCCCATCAGACCCCATTTGGGTGAGGTCCTGGGCAGAGACTGGCTTGCATGAAGGGCGGGGAATGTCCATGTCTAGATGGGGGAGTCCGTGACTTCTGTGTTCATGTCTTCCACAAGCAGAGTGACACACAGAGTTGGATATGAATGGTGTGTCCCTGACTTGTCTGGGGCGACAGACCCGTCGGTGGTGGGAAGTATGGGTGCTCGGCTGCCAAAGCCCCAGCCTGGCTTGGCTGTCTTCTGGCAGCTGCTCATGCTGGCAGCAGAGCTGAGGTCTCCATGGTGTCTCCATGGAGGATGAGGTCAGCTACTTATTCAGAGACAGCCACAGAGAAAACAGTGCTGAGAACGTCCCAGTACAGAACCTGGGGACAGTTCCCACCTCAGGGGTCACTGTGACCTGGAGAAAGGCTGAGATCAGTGCTGCTGTGAAGCCTTAGAGGAAAAGACTGTGATCTCACCCCTGAACAGGTCCCTATCTCCAGCCCAGTTTACAGCTGGGGTAACCAAGTGCCCTTGTGCCCTTGTGTGGTGCCATCTGGCCTCTGGACACATAGGGACTCATCTGGTGACCCCAAGTGCACAGCAGAACCCTGGGGCCAGCCCCACCAAAACTGGACCTGGGTTGGTGCAAGCAAGCAGTGGAAGAACACAGTTCTACAGGCACTGTCCCTCAGGCTCTTGGCCTGGCATGGTTTCTGGCCTCCTGCACATCCCAGGCCGCCATGATGGTCAGGTGACACGAGAAGCCATGGAGGCAGAGCAGTGCAGGGAAGCAGGACTCAGCAGGGCCAGACAATGTAGGTGGCTAGCTGTGAGGAGAAATGGAGACCCACAAGGCCCCATGAAAGGCCCCGCCGTGCTGGGTGGGGGCAAGGGCTTTGCCATGGAAGGACACGGAAGGAGCCCAGACCCCGCAGGGAGGGTGGGTTCCACAGGGCATCTCTTTGGGATCTGTGCCATTTCTTCTAGGTGGAATAGAAGCCTTTTAACACAGCTTCCTGGGTCCCAGAACCCCGTCTTAGGTGAGCACAGTGCAGAGCTTGTCAGCTCCCAGCTTTCGACTTCCTCTCAGTCACAGGGTGTGTGCACAAGTGTGTGTGTGTGTGTGTGTGTGTGTGTGTCTGTGTGTGTGTGCACACACTGAGCTCTCATCTCCGTGATGATCCCTGACACCTAACTGCAGTGCCAAGTGCCAGCTAATGACTGGGGGCAGAGACCACCATTTCCGCTCTGCCCTTCCCAGGGGCAGCACGGGGCTGTATGGGGGCCTAGGGAGCCTACAGTGCAAGGCAGCTGGCATGTGTCTGGACACCTGAATCCAGGCTGATACATGTGTGTGGCCTGCCCCCCAGAACAAAGTGTGGATGGAAGGGTCCTCGGGGCCGGTTTGTCTTCCTCCTTGAAAAGTAAGAGTTGGAACCCAGAGAGAAGTCTCCCAGCCAGGGTACCATGCCAGTGTCCAGCCAGAAAATCATGGTCTTGGGGATAAACCTAGCCTGACAGGGGCTGACAGTCCTCAGCTATGCCCACCCAACCTTCCTGGCTTCTGAGTTCTCCCCCGTCCCAGGTGGAAGTCACCTGCACCCTACCTACCTCAGCTGGGCTGATCTTGAGCCCACACTCAACTTTATAGTGATGTGGACTCTTGCCTGGCCTGAAATCCCTGGTTGGTCACTCCTGAATTCCCAGCACTCAGGCCCTTCTGACCTGGATCTTTATTTCCACCAGGGCCTGTCTCTTTAGAGTCCTGTTAGAATACTGACTTGTCTGCCTTTGCTGGGTAGGGGACTGGGGTTCACCATGGAGGGACTCTGGAAGGTTCCCAACTCCTGCAGCGTTGGCGGCATCTTTACTTGAAGCCAGGATGAAGCTGGGACAGTGTCCACCCACATCATTTCACCATGATGGTGGCCTGACCGGATGCCCATAGCTGTATGGTGGCTCCCAGAGGCAGTGTGGACCATGGGGAGGAAGGTTGGGGAGTCTGCATTCCACTTGTGACTTCCGAGTCCTCCCAGTAGCTCTGACAGATTTGTGCATCTCTCCTTGCTCCACCTGTTCCTGGCATCTTCACCCAGCTCTGACTTTGTAAATGCATCTGGAAAAGGCAGCGCACATGCTCACACTCCGTGTACACTTACGCTGTGCCAGGAAGAGCGTCAAAGCCAGAGCTCAGAGGCTCACTCAGAGGCTTGGTCCCAGGTGGGGAAAGCCCTATGGGGTGGCTTTTGTGAAGTGACGCCTTCTCTTGGGTCAAGACCACAGGTCCAAGGGAGCCCAGGGGCCCTGGTCCAAGTGAGACTCTGGAAGAATACAGGCAGAGCCTCCCTTTCTGTTCCCTACCTCCACAAACAGGGCCACCAGCCTGGGTGTCCAGGTAGCAGGGTCTGCCCAGCAGCCTCGGCCTGCAGCAGCTGTCAAGAGGGAGCTGGGGTCAGCATAGGGCTCTCTTTCCTGTTCTGTCCCTGCTCCCCAAGCCTCAGGGAGAACCAGCTGGAGCTGAGGTGGGGACCTGACTGCTGTCAGAAGGTCTCAATCAGGGCTCCCCCTTCCTGTGCAGAGCAGCAGTGGGGCCACCAGGCTCTGGACTCAGGAAAGCCCTGGAGGCAGGTTCTCTGTGGGCGTTCTGTAGAGGAGGGTCACTGAGCTCAAATACTACCTAGTGAGACTGTGTCTCAGAAAAGCCAAAAAAGTAAAAATAAAATAAATGCTTTAGGTGTAATATTAAGTTATATGAAGTGTAAGAGGGTACGTTACCCTAAAACACAGGTCATCAGCACTTAGACCCCATTGCCTCCTACTTATTTATTAGATTTTAGCATTGGCCACACAGCGTGGTCTGCACAGGTCGGCAGTGTTTGTAAGGTGGCAGTACTGGGTGATACACCAAGTTCCTGGTCAGTCGAGTTATCTTGGCAAATTATGACCCTGTGAGTGTCAATACCACAGGCGCAGACAAATACTACAAACCTACAAACCCAGGGTCAGTTTGTTTTGTGGATTTTCTTGACCTGACAGTCAAGGTGAGTAACAAAAGCTTGAGGAATCTTCTCGGAGAATTTATAAACTGTTCATTGCCCTTTTGAGCAGAAGTCACTCCCCCAACGGACTAAGGCTGTAGTTTTAACAGATGTCTTGTTTCTCTTCGATCCATTCCTTACCATAGATGGAAATACCTGCTCTGGTCCTCGCCAATGCTGCTCAGCCCAGCCCTGCTATTCTCCGGCCCAGGATGGCAAAAGTCAGTAATAGCTTTCTATGAGACCAGGTGGCTGCAGGGCATTGATGATTAAGAAAAATGTGTTTCCCTATTATGTACAAATTATGAAGCACACAGTCTTTATATTAGTGAATTATTAATAGACTTATGAGGTCCAGGAATTTAGCTTAACGGCTCAAGTGCAAGCACAAGGTCATGGGTTCAATCTCCAGTACCAACAAAACAAAAACAAACAAACCTATAAATGCGGAGGGCACATCTGTGTCCTGGAAAGCTGGTGTTGAATTTTCTAGCACACACTGCTCTTAATCTACCAGTTACATCTCTTGACCTACACTTTCCCCAGCACCTGGACAGGTGACTCACAGCCTGTTAGGTGGAGAGGTGGAAGGAAGCCACAAAATACAAATCTTTCTTTTCCCATATTAGTGCATAGAAAAAGGACATCCAGCTCTTCCCAAAAGACATCCCCCAGATAGAACCATGAGTATGGGTTATCTATCCTAATGCACAATGATTTTTGAAAAGTTACTTTATTTTTTAAAAATGAGTTTGTACTCCAGAAGTGGCAGGAATAAAACAGAGCAAAATTCTTTATATGCTCTTTATAGCACAAAGTGGAATATTTGCAAAAGAGGCAACTTAAACTTTAGCTATTTGTCTACTACCACAGACTCTGGCTGAATGTTTCTCTGCAGGGTTTTTCCACGCACGGATCATGGACTAGAGTTGATTTTTACAGAGTACTTATTAAATACATTGGGTTTTTCCAGAAATGCTGTCCTGTGTCTATTCATTCATGCATCTCCTGGCATTTCAAAAAAAAAAAAAAGAGTTGAGAACACTTATAAAAATAAATACCAGACAAAAAGAGAAAAGATAGAAAAAGAAATCAGACTGGAGTGTGAGTTATGGCAGTAAATGAATGCGGCAGAAAGCTGACTCCGAGACTTACACACAGTTCCTAAGGGTTAGGTGCAAGCTTGGCCCTGTGGGTCCTGGAGTCCGCAGCAAAGAGTGGGAAAGATGGGGCTTGAAGGCCACGCCCTGCCCTGGAGAGGTGATGACCTTCCAGATCTGGAGTCTGCTCCTTCCAGAGAGGTCTCAGATCAAACATGGTGAAGTGCAGTAAACATAAGCATGATGGTGAGTTTCCCACTTGGTTCATTTTGCAGCTCTCAGCACAGGCCAGGGGCAGTATGGTCACTCCAGGACAGGATTCCCACATCTGCCTCAGGGAATGCACTTCTCTGAGCAGTCCAAGCACTGAGATCCAAACACAACCCTTGGTCAGCCTGACCTGGGGACACTCAAAACATGGAGCTTCATGTTTCTCTACTGCAGTAAACTCATCTCTTCCTTAGAAACATCACTAAGCCATGCTCTCCTTTATGAGATTTCAAAATACATATTATGCCCAAAAAATCAATAAAAAAGTCGTCCTATAAAATGTGCCTTTTTCTAACTACAAAGATCTCCCAGTGACTTTGATACTGAGATTTGAGCGGCATCAGAAGAATGGAACTGGTGCTCACTATAGAAGTACAACTCGCCCAAGGAAGGAGCTTTAGGGTTTACCTTGGAGAAGATCGTGCTGCCCTATTATCAACATGTAAAGAAGTAAGTCCCCGAGGAAGGACCAGGCTGCTACCACACAGTGAGGTGAGACTGAAGCTTGAACTCTGGCCTCCTGGTCAGCAGCCACCAGGACATGACCACTTTCACTTGACTTCTCTGCCCAGACCCTTTCCACACCTCACGGCCACAACACACCGAGAGGCAAGTGTAGGTTATCCTCATTGAACATCCGACGTGGTGACACCAATCATTACTGGACTGGCAGGCACCTCTGGGAAGCTGATGAAGGCCACAAATGCACTGGAGAGAAAATCCTCACCCTCACACAATGGCCTACAAGTTCAGGGACCTCACAGGCTCCAAGAAACCATTCGGCATGCCTGTCCCAAGATGTGTCTCTTTGGGACACATCTTGTTTCCTCCTAGTCCCAGCATGTCTCCCAGCCCAGGTGTCAGGTGTGCAAAGAGGCCACAGAGAATGGGGACAACAAGACCCAAAGGACACAGGGCTCCTTAGCAGGGGACACCGGGAACCACGCAGGGATGGGAGGACCCTTCTCTGCGCCACCAAGCTCTGGGCTTGCGCTGTGGTTCTTTTCAGTGCTCAGCTCTGCTGGGGTTGTGGGTGTGGCCCCAATGCATAGGGAGGGACACAGGCCACAGCACAGCTAGGTTATGACTACCATGGACTTCTGCTGTGCTTCAATTCTTCCTTAAAACCCACTATGTAGGCCAACGGGAAAGAGCAGATAAATCTAAATCGAGGCACAGTTTCCACAGGCTCAAGTTTCCAGACTGGCAGGCTCATAAAGGAAGAGGGAAGATGGGGAACCGCCACAGATCAGAACAAAACTAAGACAACGAGGCAAACTCAGGACTCACATGCTAGATCAGATCCTAGAACAAAAGCAACAGAAGTCAGTAGTGAAAAAACAGGTTTCATCCTCACAGTTTGGAGTCTGATTCACGCTATTGTACGGCTGTTAACATTGTAGCTCCAGCAGGTGGACCGTGGTTAAGTTAGATGTTAACATTATGGGAACCTGGCTGAAAATTACCTTTGTGATTTCTCAGCAAGTCTAGAATTACTCCAAAATAAAATAAAAAGTTTTTTTTAAAAAATAAATTATGCTCATTCTGCCTCAGAATAGAAGCGGTCCAATGCTAATTACTCTTGGGGAAACTGTTGTTCTTGGCCCAGTGGTCCCTGCTTTCTCTCTAAACTTTTTGGTGACCTTTTGTGTTTTTACCATTCTCCCCCAAGACTGTAGCTGGGTTAAATCTGCGGTCCCCTGGGTGCCACCATCCCCACTTCTGTAATGTGGAAGATGAAAATTCTCCCCAGAGTACACTGAGGCCCCCAGGGCAGAACAAGGGCCTAGGGAGCCAGCCTGTGTTTGGGGGAGGCCCCTGCTCTGGCCAGCATCCTTCCGTGAGGCACAGGTGTGTGGCGAGGAAATGAGACAGATGGGCCTGGACCCCACCCCTGCAGTGCAGGCGTGGCAGGTGCACCCCACTCAGAAGCGATGCCTCAGCCAGATTAGCACGGTTTTGGAAGCCAGCGAATTATGAAGCTGCAGGAAGGCAACAAATTAGATGAAAATCAAAATACTGAGATGAAAATCACAAAATTCAGAGATGAAAATCAACACTGAAATGTGGGTGGTGATAATAGCTGAGCCTCAAGGACCTCTCCTGTCACATCTGTTACAGGTCCCACCTCAGCCACCATAGCCACCCTGCATCCCCACAGCCTTCAGCACACAGTAGAGCTCCGTGTGGCCTGGCCTCCCTCCCAGTCTCCCTAGGCGGGAGCTGCTGCACAGACACAGGTCCCCCTCTCGAGACGCTGGCCGCCTCGTCACTCAGCTCAGCTGCTGTCTGCAGGGTCCTGCACAGCACAGCTCTGGGTTCCGTCCTTACTCTAGGTGCAGGGATAGGCACTGCAGGGGCACCCACGTGTATCTAGGGAATTCCCAAAGACGACACACCCATACGGTAACAGTCTTCAGCTCCCGTGTAGCATGGGTCAGTGGGGTAAAATCAATGGCCAATTACAAAGTGAATAGAAAAACTATCAAGGCCCTAGAAACTTTAAGGATCCTCTCAAAATATGTTTTCAACTATTCTTTCCTTTCCAGATGTAATAGAAGTCTAGGCCAAAATGGTTACCACTAAATCCGTTCAGTCACACCAACACTTACAGGCCCCAGACAGAATCATCTCCCTCCAAAACAAACCGAGCAAACCGAAAGCCTGTCAGATGCTCCCATGTGTTGTTGCCACCTCACAAGGCTGTGCCCAGTGAATATTACTGGCCCCTTTCCAGGGAGGCCGAGTCCCTGACCTCCAGCTCCACAGCTGCTCTGTGTGCCCCCGTCATCTCCCTCCTGCAGCCCAGCCCCAATGCAGACTCCATCTTGTATGGATGACCTTTTTAAATCAAAACATCTCTGAGATGGAAAGGGGTCAGAGCAGCCTATCCACAGCCAACACATGGCCTTGTTCTCCACCTCCAAATCCCAGGGCGATGTCTCTGCCCGATCATCAGACAGCTTGGCCTCAGAGCATCTAGAGCAAGTTAAAGATGAGAGATGCCGGGAAGCAGAACGCACAGAGACGTACCTCGCAGGGCTTCAGCGACTGCTCCCCGTGGCTCGTCAGAGGTCAGCGCCCTTCTGGCTGTAAGCAGCAGGTCTAAAGAGAAAGCCCATCCCCAGGAGGATCTGTCTCCTCTGGATCAGTTGGTGTAGCTCGAGGCTTCCTGTGGCAGTGGGTAGTGGCGTCAGCGTCCTGTCTGTGATCAGAGCTCCAGCGGCTGCCACTCAGGAGCTGGTCAACGTGAGCCCTCTCCTGTGGGCACTGTGAAGTCCTCTGTGGGCTGGACTGGATCCCACTGGATCCCACTGGATCCCACGGCGGCTCTTCCCCAGAAAGAAAGGCCCACAAGCAGATGATCTTCCGCTGGCCTTGGGCCACGCTGGTTATGGTGCCCCTCCGCCCCCCAGAGGTTTCTCTAGTAGACATCTACTTCATCTGGAAAGGTTTTGGTTCAGTGGCCTGGCTAGAAATTTCCCACACCAAGTCTGGTAGGCCTGGCAAATCTGGAAAACCTCCAACCAACTACAGAGCACTTTGCTTGTCTTGCAGGCAAAGAGCCCAGGCCTTGCCTGTGCCAGCCACCTGTGGGAGCCGGGGCAGCATTCGCTCAGCCTTGCTGGCTTGGTTTTGTCTTTTAAATGATGCTAATAATAGCTAGGCCACAGGATGCTGTGTACAGTAAGCCGTAGGGTGAGCGTGAAGGGTGCTATGAAATCAGTGCTCAGTAAGTGCAAATGTCTCCTGGGTTTTGCAGCATCAGAGCAAGTAGCTGATCTGACCTCAGTGCTGCTCCAATCACGCTGCTTCATTTGGCTATGAAAAGCTGGAGGAGCAGAGACAGGAGTCTGGCATCTGGAGTCGTGAGGGACTGTCCTGCTCCCCAGCAGTCCAGGGACCCATAGGACCGAGCAGGCTGCTGAGCGGTCCCATAGATTGCTGGCCCAGAGACACGGTGAGCCACCTCTCCATGGTTTCTCCTCCAACCATCAGGGAGAGCCAGGGGAGTCCTTCCAGTCCCTGGTGGTCTGGGACCCTTAAGGGGGCTTCGGAAGACCCACCAGTTTCTGTGCCACAGCCCCAATCCAGAGCTTCTTTCCTCCAAGTCAGGGCTAAGAGGAAAAGTTTTTAAGAAGTGTTCACAGTAGCAACAGCAACACAGAGTTCTTGGATTTTAAGACACTGTGAAAGCAACTTGCTTCATTTCTCCAAAAGGGTTTTTGTGAAAATAAGTGGGTTCATGTGTGTAAGGTGCCTATCACAGTATTTAGTGTGTATGGAAACCGGTGTGAGTACACCTAATCTAACTCCCAAATTTGGTCTTGAATGCTGCTTCGTCTTCTCCTGTAGTTCGCTGCAAAACACTTAGGAAAATTCCAGCACCTTGGGCATGCTCAGTGTATGGCAGTGAACACTTAAGTGGCCTCCTGACATGTATAAGTTGGACCTAATGATAAATACAAGTTGAGAGAATTTCAAACTCCTTAAATTTATGATTTTAAAAGTTACTGATTTGTGATGAGAATACTCCAGCTCCCTATTTAAATTTCATTAATGCAAGAAATTTTCTGATCATCTGCTCTGCTGGCATAACCATGCTACGGGCTGGGGATGTAGCTACAAACATGCACTGGCTTGGAGAGAGCATCTGGTGAAAGATGGTTGTAACTGGGGCACAGTCAGCTACTGGGGCATAGCTGCATTCAGCTATAGAAGCCTAGGAGGGCACAAAGGCAAGAGCAATAACCCCACCAGGAATCACTGACAGACATTATCAAGGGGGTGGCTTGGCTAAGAATTCTGCAAACTGCTTCTCAGACAGATTCCTAGGTTGAATATTTTACTGAACAGAGATCTTACGAAGCTACTGCACTTCCCTCTACTGCTTTATCCATGGGGCCTGAATATATAATTTGTGTACAACTCAAGTCTATAAACTTAGACCTGAGGCTACGAAAAATAAAACATACACTGTTAGAGTGGGAGGGGATGTGAGAGTTTGCAGTGAGGAGAGGTTTAACTGTGGTGGCCTGAGTGTGGCCTAGAGAGAAGTCCTCGGTCTCTTCAATACAGAGAGAGAGAGAGAGAGAGAGAGAGAGAGAGAGAGAGAGAGTTCAGCAGCTACTTAGAAAAGCACAAGGAAATGACATGGAGACTGAGTGCCAGGTGTCTGAGCAGAAGTGAACGTTCTCTCTCGCCATGTGCACTATCTTGGCGTCCATGGGAAAGGCTGAAGGGAGGCGCACAGAGGACCTGGAGTGAGACAGGAAGAAGCATGGCTGAGGTGTCTGTCCTTCGTTAGACACAGTTGTTGAAGACCACAGACAGGTCCCTCAGGGCCGGACTGAGACTCACACCCAGCTCTGAAGTGATCCGCCTCACCGCTCCCATTTATTTTTGCACATTTGAGGTGACATGCAAAATTCAGCACTCTCCTTCCACGAGTCTAGACCAGCCTCCTGGCACCAGTTCATCTCTAATCAGAATCAAAGCTGTGGTCAATAGAATACATGAGTAAAAAAACAAAAACCTAAAACATCCAATCTAAGATCCACCTCAAGGATGGTAGCATGAGAAGTTGGGAAATTTCTTTTCAAAGAAACAAATATAAAACTAGGTGAAATTGCCAAAAAAAAAAAAAATCCCCATGTTAGGGTTCTGGAAAATAACCAAAAAATGAATTGGGAAGAATCTGCTGCTGTATCTGAATGGCCAGCAGTTTGTAGTATTCTTTCCTGGGGTTCCCCTGCCACGCTGGATAAAGAAATGCACAGGTTTATTGGAAAGTGGCTGTCAGAGCACACAGCAGCTGGGCACAGTGGATTTGGTGTGAGGTGGGAAGGTGAAAACCTGTAGTTTTATGGGCTAAAGCCCATAGACTCAAATCTAGACAGGAAGTGAAAAGCTGCAGCTTTGTCCGCTTGACATTGTATCTCAGTTCAGTGTGGACAGTCAACCAGAATAGCAATGGGGAGCTCCTTGCAGACAAGAGGGTTATGCAAGAGCTGAGATAATAAATGTCCTATCCATTCCTAAATGACTGCTTCAATATGCATGAGTGAGACTGTGGGTAGGGGAAACCCAAAAGATGCCTGCAAAAAGTGAGAGAAAAATAACCAAAGGAGAAAACAAATTGAGAAGAGTCTGCTACTATATCTGAATGGCCAGCAGTCTTCGATATTGGCAGTTGCACACCATGGAAGAGACTAAATCTGTGATTTAGAACCAGATTAATTTACTAAAACAAAACACAAATAGCTTTCAAGAAAATAAAACAGAAATTTGAATCATTGCAATGTTCAGCTCGCAATCAGAAATTACTAGGAATGAAAAATAAACTAGGAAAATGTGCCAAGAAAAATAAAACAGTCAATAGGTGCTGAAAAGAATTCAAAACAGCTGTTATAGATATGTGCAAGAAATTAAGAAAACTATGTTCAAATATTTAAATAAATTATGTTAACAGAAGTCCACAAATAGGGAATCTTAAAATGGAGATTATTTTTTAAATGGAATTTTGAGAGCTAAAAAAGTATAAAAAGTAAAACTAAAAAGTCATGAAATGGGCTCAACAGCAGATCACAAGTGGCAGGAGACAGAGGCTGTAAATCTCAAGACAGTAATAAAAGTCATAAAATCCCAAGCCCAGAGACCAAGAAGACCTAAGGAAATAGTACAGCCAGAGAGATCTGTGAGACCATGGAAACTGTCCAGACCAAAAGCAATAGGAGAAGAAGAAACGGGGAGGAAGAAGAAGAGGAAACGGAGGGAGCAAAAAGCTTGGAAAAATCATTTGAAGAAAAAAATGGGTGAACATTCCTTGATATTAGTGAATAACATTAATTTAGAAAGTCAGGAAATGAAATGGACTCGGTGTAAGATAAAACAGGAAGAGAATCATATCTGGGCACCATGGAAAAAATGCCAAAAGTCAAATGCAGGAGATAATGTAGGAGTGAGAGGAAATGAGAGGGAAAAGAGGGAGGGAGCGAGAGGGAGAGAGAGAGAGACAGAGAGACAGAGAGACACAGAGAGAGAGAGAGAGAGAGAGAGACACAGAGAGAGAGAGAGAGACACAGAGACAGAGAGAGAGACACAGAGAGACAGAGAGAGACACAGAGACAGAGAGAGAGACACAGAGAGACAGAGAGAGAGACACACACACACAGAGAGAGAGAGAGAGAGAGAGAGAGAGAGAGAGAGAGAGAGAGACTCTTTTGAGTAGCCCGCCCAGTACAGAGTCTACGTCGGTCTACGTAGGGTAAACCTGCTAGAGCTGG
Source organism: Cavia porcellus (assembly GCF_034190915.1). Classification (NCBI taxonomy): domain Eukaryota; kingdom Metazoa; phylum Chordata; class Mammalia; order Rodentia; family Caviidae; genus Cavia; species Cavia porcellus. Next base: position 41,736,572 of record NW_026947507.1, read on the forward strand.
AAATCCCCGAGCCACAGCACCATTACAACAACACCTGACAGGTTTCACAAATGAATGCAAGTTCCTAAGTAGTTTTTGTTGTAGTGAAACACTCTGACATAGGAGGAACTGGATAAGAACAAGCATAAAAGTAGGTATTTGAAAAAACTTTTAAAAAGAGAGAGACAAAAAAAAATAGGAGAGGAAAAAATCTTGGAGAACACAAAACCTATGTGATTTTAGGAAGGGATAACTTCAAAAATGACTCTAGTATGTTAGAGAGCAACGGATAGAACTGAACCATAAAACAAGAAAAGTGTGATGCTTAAAAAAGAAGAGTCACAGACATTTTAATAAAATCTTAGGGATAATAGAAAAAATGAAAAATTTGGAAGACAAAAACTGAAGAAAAATCAAAGAAATAGAATAACAGGAAAAAGAAATGGAAGAGAAGAAGAAAAATTAAATTTTGCGGTTTTTCTATTTTCTTTTCTTTTTCTTTTTTTCTTTTGGCTTTTTGAGACAAGATTTCACTGTACAATTCAGGCTGGCCTTGAGCTCACTTTGGAGGCCAGGCTGGTCTCAAATTTGCAACAATCTTCCTGCTTCAGCCTCGTGAGTACTGAGATTACACGTGTGCACCACCATGCTGGGTGCAAAAATTAAGTGTTAAATAACAAAAAGTTCCATAAAGAAGGAACAAAGAAAACAGGAAGAAATTACGGAACACTTACAGAAAGTATTTCAAGGTTGAAAGACCTGTTTCAGATTGAAAAGGTTCACTGAGCACTCAGTATAGTGATAAAAATAAACAGATGCCAAAGGCCTGGACCACAAAATGTCAGAATAATGAGGTAAAGAGAATGTCCACAAGTTTCCAGAGAGAAAAACAGGTGGCGGAGGGTCAATAACCAAAACAGCTTCAGCTTTTACAAGTAACGCTGGAGCCTCGAGCCTGCTGTTTAGTTTCCACGCTGTGTGAATTTTTCCACTTGCTTACTGATTCCTCTTTCTATTCCACTGTGATCAGAAAAGGTGGTTGGCATAGTTTTTATCTTTTAAAATTTGTTGATTTGTATTCTGTGACTTAACAAGTGATCTACTCTGGAGACTTTTCCATGTACATTTCCAGGTATGGACTTCCTTCTGTTTTGGATTATAAAATTCCTCATATGTCTGCATAAGATCCATTTAATACATAGTGTTGTTCAAGCCAGCGCTTTGTTTAATGATTTTCTCTCTGGACCTTCTATCCATCATTGAGAGCAGGACACTGAAGCTTCTGACTGTTTATATTGTTGTCGGTTTCTCTCTTCAAATTTATCTTATTTGCTTTATGTATATATACCTTCCCATTGAGCCGACCCTGTAATTCTTATATAATAACCTCCTTTATTTCTAGAGACAGTTCATTACTTAAAGTCTGCCTTTTTCTGGTACTTATGCAACCATTCTTGGTTTTTTGTTGTTTTGTTTTTCAGTTACCGTTTGTATGTAATCTCTTTTCATCCCTTTGCTTTCAGTCTATGTGGACCCTTGCATTTAAGGGTACAGTATTCTAGGTTGGCAGACTCCGGCTTCAGACCTCCTTCAGTACTCTGGCTACATTATCCCACTTCCCTGGGGAGGCGGACTGACCACTGGTGGTCACCTTGGAACACAGGATGACCTGAATCAGCGTGGTGTGGGTGGCCCACCTGAGGACTGCAGCCAGCATAAAAAGGAGACCTGGCGAGGAAGGGGTAGTATTGTTGGTTCTCCTGGAGGAGTTTGGTGAGCCTCTTTCCGATATGAACCTGGCTGTTTCATCCCTGGAGGAGCTCAGGACCTCATTGTCCCTGAGGATGGCTGGGCTCTTTTTGGGACAGCGCTGGTTCTTACTTTAAGCATCACCTCCTGACTAGTACAGAATCCTCAGCCTGCTGGCACTGATCCTCCATCCTGCTGATGCAGACTTTCCAGCTTCCACCACTGACCTTTGGGCCTTCCCAGTGCAGATCCGTGAAACAGATTTGCATGAGACATTGTCATGGGCTCTAAGTCTCCAGCTGGACTCATGCAGGACATTGCAATGGGATCCAGGCCCTCGACTAGATTCTTTGAGATCTTTGGTGTGTACACAAATTTCCTGTACTTTTTGTGTTTGATTCTTTGGGTGACTGTTGTAAAATAAAACTGTAAATTATGTGTCCTATATTGAGTTATTTCCCTTGCAAACCCTGGCTGTAGTTTTTTGCTGAGAAACATGTTTATAGTATTTTGGAGCGTTTCCCTTATATGTGATGAGTGGCTTTTCTCTTGGCTGCTTTTAAAATTCTTTGTCCCTGACTTTTGACAATTTGATTATAATGTTCCTTCATGTTGTCTTCCTCATGTTAGTCCTATTTAGAGTTTTATTTTACCTTCCTGAACTTGAATGTCTGTTTCCATCCCACGTTTTAGGAAGTTTTTTGTTACTATTTCTTTAATAACCTTCCTTCATATTTCTCCTTATCCTCTTCTGGGACCTTCATTACAAGTACACCAGTTCACTTGGTGTTGTTCCGTAAACCTGTGTTATATATGCTTTTCTTCTTCCATCCTCTGACTAGGTAATTACAAAGTATTTGTTATAAGAGTTCGATGGTTCTTCTTCTGCTTGATGGAGACTGCTGTGAATGGTCTGTATTAATTTTTTTACTTTATTCATTTTATTCTTCAACTGCAGAATTCCCTTTTGATTCTTTTTTGTATTTTCACATCTTACTGAATTTCTACTTTAGTTCAACCATTATTTTGCTGACATAGTTCACTTGTCTCTTTGCATTCTCTTGTTCTGAGTTTCTTGCAGGCAATTCTTTTGCCAGAAAATCTGAGATCTTCAGTACTTTGTTTATTGGAGATGCACTGCGTCCTTCAGTGGCTCCTGGTTCCTTGGTTGTTCTGTGTCCTTTGGAGCCTCTGCAGAAAGGAGTAGTCACCTCTTCTCAATTTTATGGGCTGGTAATGAAGGGAAAAGACTTTCATCAGGAGCAGGCTCAGGGCTGGGTGTGGCATGGGGTCTGCAGGGATGTCCATGGACACTTGTTCCAAGATCTGTGGAGCACCTGTTGGACAGTGGACAGCAGCTCCAGGTTTGGTAGTGGGCACTGGTGGTGACTGGGCCATTGGACTATTGGGTGAGTGGGGGGGAGCAGTGGCATTGTGTGGGTGCCACCAACAGTCCAGCCCCAGAAAGGCACAGAAGCAGCTCTGGCTGCAGAGGGGCAGAGTGGTACGTGCCAGGCAGCTCTGTCTGCTGGGGTCGGCACTGGCCAAGGCGAAGACTGCATCTTTAATGGCCATGGCTGTGGGTCACCATGGCAACAGCAAGGCTGCTGGGATTCCCAGTTGAGAAAGCTGCTGGATTCCAGCTGCCTGCCTTTCCCCTCTCTATGGAAAGAAGTCAAGGCCAAGGAAAAACTTGGCATTCATCTGCACTGGTCTGAAGTTGGGGGTGACGCAGGCAAGTGTTTCCTACATTTTTCCATGCCACTGTCCTGTTTCTGCACTCCCCAGGGGGTTTGCAGCTTCCTAATCATACTCTAGAGCTCTCCCAGAGCTATTTTCACCCATTGTAGTTGTTAGATTGTTGTTTTTGTGGGTAAAGAAGAGGTGGGAGTGCCTAGCTTGCCATCTTGCAACATCATCCCACCTCTATTTCACTTTTTAAATGTTAGTTTGACCAACCAGGATGATTTTTTTCACCATCATCCAGGCATCAAGCCCCATGAAGCAAAACAAAATGCTGGGATGGAGTTTCTGGATGGGAGTTTCTTGAGTCTGAGAGGCTTCTGAGTCCCGTGGGATGAGTTCTGACCTTTGCACCATGCGGTATGAAGTTAAAATCCCTGATCCTGTAAACTTAGCCACCGTGAGCTTCCTGCTATGTCATCCAACTGCTGGGGATTCAGTTTTCTCATTGCTAAAATGAGGACAGCAAGGTCCAGTTCTTCGGGTTCCTAAGACAACAAATCTGAAAGTGGCTTGCTCTCTCAAAAACACCCAGAAAGCTTTTGTGACCCTTTCTTTTCCATTAAAGATACAATGTAAGTCCTTACCTGTGAATTCCTAAATGACACTGATATAGCTTAGTGACTGACCCTGGGGAGTCCCCTGACCTGGCTGGGGTGGAAAGGCCAGGATGACTGTTCTCCAGGGTTTTGTGAAGGTTCAGTGAGCAAACACTTTTAGATCAGGTCCTAGTCCTCGAGAATCATGGACGTCAGCCTTCATTAACTCGACTACGCTGCCTAGACTGGTGGAAGTGGTGATGGTAGGGACACCTCAGGTCTCCAGGGAGGGTGCACAGCCCTATATGCTCAGTGAGACTTTGTTGGTACAGCTGCCCTGGTTGGTTGCAGCCAGAAGCTGCTGACTTGTCGGCGCTGGTACCTCCAAGGAGTTCGCACACATCTTCACTGCAGCTCTTGGCAGTGCACACATGGTGCACACATAATGCCCCACCCTGCTGCACTCCGCCACCAAGGAGAGGGCTGATCCAGCCCAGGATCACCGTCAGCCCAAAATATGTTTTGCCTTCTGTTTGCCTCCTTGCTCATTAGCCTATTTACTTTATTTGTTGGATTCGATGACAACTTAAAGCCAGAGGATTTCTATTCAAATCTGGATCTGTGTTTTGTTTTGAGAAGTCTTCAGAGTGGTAATCCCTCATGGCCACAATGAGACGACCCGGGCAGTGGTTAGCCCTTGGCTGGAGGGAGCCCTCTGCTCTAGCTCCACAGTGCACGGCTGACTTCCAGTTGCCGTTTCTTCCTGCATGGTGCTGTGGCTTTGTTCACGGCAGTGGGGCCCAGGGAAGGCAAACCTGCTTTTATCCTCATCTTTCCATCACGAGTGGGACAATGAATGATAGGGCAGGGGGTGCTTTGCCTGCTATGCTTGGTCACACAATGCTCTGGATTGGTGAGTCCTGGGGTTTCCCACCTTTCTTCTACTTGAACTGTCCCCTCCTTCTGTAGCTGAGGACACTGTGGCCCTAAGAGGGAGACACATGATGTGGGGTAACTGACTGTGACTCTACCCTCCCCCCCAGTGCCTCATTCCTGCCTCTGCTGGATCCATGGCCTCACAACTGGAATTGGACATCACAGGAAGTCTCTCTGTGTACTCTGATGGTCTCTCCCCTCTGGGAACTTCAGGGTGAGCTGGTAATAAAGCTTCTTTCCAGGATGAGGCACTGCCTCAAGCCTCTGGCCTCTGCCCCGGCAGAGAGTAGACAGATTGGGGGCTGATCTATCAGAAAAATTTCATGTTCGCTCTACTGCTTGCTAAATGTGACCTTGATCAAGGAACTGAAGTCCTCTGAAATGTTGCTTTCTCCTTTGCAAAGCAAAGGTAGCAACCTTCATCTCATGATGGGCTGTAATTTGGAGAAAATTCGAGAGTTGGTGCAGAAGCCTGGCACAGAGCTGGAAAGCCAGTTCCCCATGCTCACCCTGAGTTAGTGCATATTCAAAAATCAGGAGTCCTATGATCATGCCCGTTGGGTGTGCACATGCAAGCATGCGTGCACGCAGACACACACACACACACAAACACACACACGCCACATGTGGCTCCAGATGCCTATGTGTGGCTGTGTGCTGTGCTGCAGATCCCTAACAAGTCCCTTCGCAGCAGGGGCCGACAAACAGCTGACTTCCAGCTGTCAATGGCCACTGCACTGAGCATCTGCCAGCCCAGGATGCTGCCCTTCCCCAGCTACTAATCCAGTTCTGCTGCAGAGTTTGATGTCCTCAGCCAATGCTCCTGTCCTCCCAGAGAGATCCCTGTATTCTTCTCCAGACCTCCAGCACCACCAGCCTGGCTCTGGAAGGCCTGCCTGGTCACAAAAGGACAGCACCTGGCCTGAGCAAGGATGGGTGCTTTTGACACCTTCTTCCAGGTAACACTCTGCTGGGCTCCTCCACATCCAGTGGCACCTGAATCTGCTCACTTCTGGCCATTTCCATGGTTGTCCCCCAGGGCAAGGAGTCAGTGGCCTGGCCAACTGCCTTCCTGATCACTGTTCACTGCCCACTCCCTACTGCTTCTCCTTGGGTGGCCATGTTCTTTTCTTGATGCTTGTCAGTACCAAAGGGGCCTCATGCATTGGTTTGATGGTTTGCCTGTCTTAAATCTCCAGAATACAGTCAAGACCCATGAGAAGTGTTCTTCTCCTGCCTGTCTGTTCCTGTACCCCCAAAACTCAACTGGTCCTTGTGAGGTGCTGAGTGACTGAGATATTGCTCAGATCTGAGGCTGGAAGCCACCATTTCTCAGGGTTCAGAAAAGAAAGAATTTTGCTCAAAGCCACAAGCCAGTGTGCAGAGACACTGGGTTGAGTCCCAGGCCTGCTAGTCTACAGTCCAGTCCTCTTTTCTTTCCAACATTTGCCTCTTAGAAAACACTTCCCAAACTTCCATTCCTCGATCCCACTAATGACCAGTTTGAGTTGAGAGCAGATGTGCTGGGAACTTCAAATCCTGAAGACTGAGACCACAAACCAAACTTTCTCAGTAATTTAAAGAAAGGTCAACCATGTCTACAACTCAACTGCCGCAGGCCATCTTGAAGCCCCCAGAGGCCATTGGGGAGTGGTGGAGCCCACCCTGGTGAATCGAGACCAAGCCAGTGGACCTCATCTTGGTGTCTGTGAGTTGCTGAGTATCTGAGAGGCTCTTGGGCTCCCCAAGAGCTGCAGCAGAAGCTGTCATTGAGCTCCCATGGGACACAGACCAAACCCAGAGACAGGAGGAGTAGGCTGGGTGGGGCTGAGCTGCTCAGGCCCAGAGGCTGCAGAAGTTGCATGTGGAAAGTTCTCTCTGGGAATCAGAAGGAGGAGGGAGGGAAGCCTGGAGGCCCCAGAGGACCCTGAAATCTTTTACCTTGCAGCAACTGGGCCCCAAGTATCTCCCAAAACTACTGGAAATGCTTCCCATTCCTTTTCACAGATGGCCTTGTTACCTTGTTCCCAAAGAGACTGCCTCTACAACACAGCAAGATAAACACTTTTAAAGAGGATGAGATGGAATAATGAGGCAAAAGGGAGAGAAATTCAATACAGCAGAACAGACAAGGAAAGAAGAGAGAAAAGTCAGAGCCTCCAGGCAGTTTGACCACTTGCTAAGGGGTTGCCTGCTTGGCTCCAGGTTTTTAGAACCCAGAGTAGAACACAGCCTAAGTCTCGGGGATACAGTCTGAAAAAGAGAAAAGCAACTCAGCCAACCACAGCAGTGCTATTCTCAGGAGGCTGGAGATCACAGGAAATTGAACCCAGCATTCCAGAGCACCCAGCGGGTCTTCTTAGAGGCAGGATAAGGGGACACCATGTAAGCTAGGACACAACCTCTCCGGGACTCACGACAAAGCTCAAGGACCAGGCTGTTTGGTTATTTCCTGTGGGACAAGCAGTGACCTCAAGGAAACTGAGCCAGCAGAGGAATCCACAGCCCCTGTGTGGACCCTTCTGGTCTTGGGAACTTGGTGAGCCAGGCTGTAGACAAATCATTTTGACCCTTTGGGCTTCAATTTTCTCATCTATAAAAAGAGAATAATACTTCTACAGAATTGCTACAAGAATTGGCAAACTTTATGGGTTAAAAGTTTAAAAAATTAAGTGTGGTAATTGACTCAGGAATGGGTCAGACCAATAGAATTCAATAAGACCATCCATGCATACATGTATTAAAATCAATTGTATTAAAACAAAAACAAAACAATTTGATAAGTGATGTTGGAGCACTTGTGCTCATAGGTGGAGCTATGGAAAGGTGATGGAGGTGCTGTAGCTGTCTTACTCTTAGAAGGTGGGCTCTGGTCAGAGGAGGCAGTCACTGGAGGTGTGACCGGAAAGGGCATGTCCCCCTTCCAAGCTCTTCTGTTTTTCTTTGCTTCCTGGCTACCATGACAAGACCAGATTTTCCTCCTCTATATCCTTCTGCCTTACCATTATACCCTGGAGCCAGCAACCACAACTTAAATCTCTTCTCCCTTATTTTAGTCTTATGTATCAGTGACAGAAAAAGTAACTAAGACAGATTTGGGTACCAGAAAGGTGGAATCCTTACCAGGGCTATACCTGAACATGTGACTTAGAAGCCTTTGGAGGTGGCTTAAGGAAGAATTTGGAAAGGTTCATAGATGCTGACTAGAGATGCTGTGAAGAGAGCTTGATGTGAGATCTTAATCAGGATTTAAAGACCAGAATGCTCATAGAGTTCCAGACAGTAAAGACCAGGCTCAGAAAGTTTCAATTGGGAACAATGACACCACTGGCAGTTGGACTGATGGTCGTGTGTGCTGTTCTGTATCTATATTTTGCCCATATCCTGAGAATTCATTAGAGTTTGAGATTAAGTGTGGTGGACTAATTAATCTGGAGGACATTTCAAGGTACCCAACATTCAAGCTATAGCATGAACATTGCTTGCTGCTTTTAGCAAGATCTACTGTGAGAAGCAGGAGCAAAAAGTCAAGTAGAATAATCTGAAAAGCTTGCTGGAGGACAGAAAGGAAGCACTTACAAAAGTGGTGCTTTAGAAAGCAAGGCTGCTGACAAGATTGGAAAGAAGGAGAATAAAAAAGATGCCTTGAGGGCATCCTGGGAATCAGCAGGACCCCAATTTTCACACAATAGATGGTGAAAAAGCAAAAATATTCACTTTGAGCAGATTCTCAGGGAACCCAACTCATCCAGCACCATCTAGGACATAGTTCCAGGAGCTCAGTCAACAAGGCACTCTGTGGCCTAACTAGCCACCATCCAAAGGGGCCTGGCTACTGCTTGACCTGGTAGCATAACTTAATATCACCCACATAGTGGTGGTTTTACAGGCATGCACAATGCAAGAGTCATGGAGTCAGGCAGGCTTCCACCCAGATTTCAGAAGCAGGCCTGAGAAGCCAGGCAATTTGTCCCTGACAGAGCAGAGTGTGGAAGCTGCATGTAGTGGAGACCCCCAGGAAGTTAGAGATGTCAGAAACATGGCACATCTGCTGAGAAGGCTGCAGGAAGTAAGCAAAGCCACCCCAAGAGAGAAGCCATGAGGGATCTGCCTGTAGCACTACAAGGACAAGACTGCCCCACCCATTTGGAGTTTACATTTTTGCCACAGGTGCTGGACAGGGAGCTACAGAATTTAAGGTTTTTTTTTTTTTTTTTTTTTTTTGCATGATTTCAGTCTTGCTTTTGTCCCATTGTGTCCTGTTTCTCCCTTTTGGAGTGGGAATGCTTGCCCTGTGCCATGGTATGTTGGAAGAGTTTAACTTTCTTTTTGATTTCCACAGGGCTCACCACTAAGAGTTTGTCTTAGGACTCAGAGGAGGCTTTAGACTTTGACCTTTCAGTAGTGCTGGAACTGCTAAGACTTTGGTGACTCTCAGAGATGGACTAAATGCATTTCCATGAAGAGGTAGTATGAGTCTCTTGGGGGCAGGAGTGAAATGTGAGAAGGCAGAATGTGCCCCAGAAGTCTCAGGCTCTCACAGGTGGGGCTTTTGGAAGGTTACTGGGTTATCTGGGCACTGGAGCTGACTCTCTGTTTGCAGGTGACTCCTGATCAAAAGACTCCAGCCACTGGACATGTGACCAGAAGAGTGCACCCTCCTCCTCCAAGAGCTTGTCCCTTTTTAATCTGCTTCCTGGTTGCATGACACAAGCAGCTTTTCCTCTGCTATGCCTCTCTGCCACGCCATTCAGTCTTGGAGCCAGTAACCATGAATCAAAATCAACCTTTCCTCTTTTACATCATGGGTGTTGGGTATTGTGTCTCAGCAACAAGAAAGAGATTAAGGCCAACATCCATGCAAAGAAAGCAAATTCCATGTTTAAGCTCAGTGCAACCAGAGAGATGGACAATAATACTGAAATTTTATTCATGTGTGCAGCTGGGAACCCAGCACCAAGCAGCATCCCCAGCCCCTTTTTCATTCTTCTCTGTCACACAAAAAGTCAGACACTGTGAGGACCTGACTTGGTTGGTGGGTAAACAGAGTCACGTTCTTCGTGCATCCCAAGTCTCTTGGTGACTTGCACTGGCTCCAGGGCCCAGGATGCCAGGCTATGGAAAAGGAGGGACCCTGCCTGTCATGGTTTATGTTTGTGTCCCCCAGGCCTCATGAGTTTGCATTGTTCATTTGTGATGGTTCATTGTATAGTGCTTGGATTGATGGTGTCAGTGCTCCACCCACATAGGGGTGGAGCCAGGATGTGATGTAATGGCAGGAAGAAGGTGTGTCTTTCTCTTTGCTGGTTCGAGTTTGCTGTTGGCGGCTGCCATGAACTGCAGCCCAGCCATACCTGCCTGTCTTGGAGCCAACTGAGTGTGGACTGAAACCTCCAAAAACTGTAAGAAATAAACCTTTCCTTTCCCAACTTTGGGCTTCAGGTATTTTGTCTCAGCGACGAGCATAAAGTAACTAGGACACTGCCCTGAACATTTCCCCTGCCCTGCCCACCTTTCCTCCCTTTTCCTCCACTCTTGTACTTCTTCATCCCCTTCTCTTTCCTATTCCTCCTCTCTCTTCTTCTTTTTCTATTCGTCCCCCTCCTCCATCTCCTTGTTCCTCCTCTTCTTCCCCCTCCTCATCCTCAGAAGCCTGTGGCATCATCCCAGCTGTTCCCTGGGAGGGCTGACCATGTTTGTGGAATTTTATCCTCACACCTCAAAGCAATAAGTGGTGGTGGCTCCTGGAAAGTCAACCTCGCCGAAGTGATCCCTGCATCTCAGTCTCAGCCTCGCTCCAGCTTCCAGTGCAGGGAGCAAGCCCAGCCCCACATGCCCATGGCTGAGTCTGTCTCTCACCCCCTTTTTCACTCCATCCTCTCTGTGAAGCAGAAACAAAGTCCTGGTCCTGGCATGGATCAGTTGAATGGCACTTGACTGTTGGAGAGGCTTGCTGTATTCCTACCTCGGGAGTCTGTGCCCCCAAACTGTGTCTGAACCCCAGGGACACATTCGTCTGCTCCCTGCCTGCCTGTTTCATAGTGTCAGATTCCAAACTGGGCTACCTCATGCTTACAGAAGGCAAACAAGGCTGAGAGGACCTCCAGGACCCTTGGAACACCACTGGCCTGATCCCTGGATGTTTCCTCGGCAGAGCATTCACCTGGAGTGGGCCAAGGACCAGGCCTGTTGGCAGAGGCACCTGCGGGCTCTCAGACTTGATGAGTGCCCTGGTGTTTTGTTGCCTGCACCCTACCAAACAGACTCTCAGCATTCAGTAGGCATTGATTCCAGGCCTCACTGGGACCCCTGAAGGAAGGCATTGTTACCCCTGGTGTGCAAATAAGGAAACTGGGGCCCAAAAGGCTGAGACATCTGGCCCAAGAAGCAGATAGCAAGAGCATTGTGGGGGGTTACGGCCATGCCGTGTGCCTGGACACAAGCCCTGCTGGTCAGGACGGGGCAGGAGGGGGCTGCGTCCCACTTGTTTTAACACCTATGCGGGAGGTAAGTGTGAGTTGACATTAGGAGAACAATTAAGAGCAGGAGACCCCAGCAGCTCCAGAGGGGAGAGATCCTGGTTAAGTTTCAGTGGGCGACTGATCCACAGCTATCTCCTCACGTTCTTCCTGCACGCTTCCTGCTGCGTGGCAAACACTCCTGGCCTTTACTCTGACCAGGCCTCCCAGGGCATACAATGATTAAGTTCCATTTCTTCTAGCTGTGACAACTTCTCCTGACCTTCCTCTGAGGTCTGTTCTAGGGGATCAACTGGGAGAAAGGAAGTCACCCGCTAAGGGCCTCTCCTCGTGGTTCAAACCAGACTGTCAGCGTGTGGCACGGCGGAGAGGGAGAAGCCATTGGAGTCCCAGGCCTGGCTTCTTGTAGGAGCAGCGTTTTCCTGAAGACCTGACTTCTGTGTCTTGCTATCAGTCCAACATCACTCCACCCTGGGCTCAACGCAGGCACGACAAGCAGGCTCCACTCCAGAGGGGCCTCTGTCACCACCCTGTTTGTGAGCATCTCCCAACTCACCCTTGTCCTGGCCTTGCCTGCCGCTGGTCCAGATCTTCATGGTCACCAGATTCCCTGGCCTCACAGCCATTGCAGGCAGAACAGACTCTGGCAGTGGTGCTGAGTATCATAGAGCTGGGACAGGAGATGCCAGAGTTCAGGTCACTCATGACTGATTCGACAAAGGTCTAATTAGCAACAGAGCTGGGCCTAGAAAGCTGGAGCCCCTGGTGGCCTCCCAGGACTCTTTCCACTATTCAAGGGAGATCCCGGGAGGCAGCAGGCTCCTGGGGGAAGATGGTGCTTATAATCCTGCCCAGCAGGGATGAGCTCTACTGTGAAGGGCCACATTTCTGCTTCCAAGTACTCTGTGCCTCCAAGGCAGCCCTCTGTCCAGCCATCCCTGGGCATGAGCTGGCGCCGGGCTTGCAAATGCTTAGACCATTATCATTCTTGCAAGCGTCCATGGGAGAAAAGAACAAGCCTCCCGAGGCCACGATGGAGACGCCTGTGTACCATGTGCTGTGCCTTCTGCTCCTTAAATAAACCACAAGATGGGCCATCATCACGCCCACCCCTGACATTTGAAAAGCGCAAAGCAAATGCAGAGAAACAGGCCCACGCGCCCTGTGTCTAAATATTTGAACATTATAAATAAAGCTAATAAACTGTGAAATAAGGGTTATTCTTCCTTCCTGCCTGGACAAATATGTTTTTATAGCAACCTCAAAGTCTGGCTCTGAGTTCACACCCTGGGACTCCAGGAACTCGGTGTGGCATGAGAAACTGGCCTCAGCCCCCACTGGGGTCCCCTCTTCTCCTCTCACCCCAGGGACCCCGGGGAGGGGCTCCCCAGTCTCATAGTTTAGCCTCCACCCAAACCTCACAGAGCAGGAAGAGGCTGCTTCGCCCGAGTGTGATTCCTTGGTCTGACATCTTCTTTGCAGAGTAGAAGGGTGTGGACTCAGAGGGACAGGTCCCCAGAACCACAGCCACTGACCCGGAAGAAGCCCAGAGCAAGGCTCTCTGCATCCCTGTCCAGGCCAGGGCTGCCCAGTGGCCTCTCCAGCTCAGTGCTAATGAGATGATTCCCGCTGCATCCATGAAGTGGCTGCTCTCTGAAGTGACTGCTGCAGGCACAATGGTCCCAGCTGCGCGGGTCTTGACCCTGGGCTGCCTGACTGCGGCCCCTGCTGATTGCCTCCACCATCTGCTGCCCCTCTCCACCCTCCCGTTCATTCACATCATGGTTCTCTGGGAAATGCAACAAGCCTTGTTTCCATGAGGCATCCCCGCCAGCTCCTCTTGCCTCCAGAAGAGCACACACCATCTTGCCCTGGGCCTCCTGTCCAGTCCTGTCCTCCTACAGCTTCCCTACAATGGGAGAGCAATGACATCTTCCCGGTCACACCATGTAGGATCTCACCTGGTGCCTCATCACTGCCCCTGCCCCTCCACCTCTGACTTGGGGTGGGGTCCCCCAGCTGCACAGGGCGATGGTGCTGCTCCTCCAAGCTTGGCTTCCCAGACACCTCACACCCTCAGGATCCCTGCCCAAGCCTGCTCTTCCTCCTCAGCCAGGCTGAGGGGCGGTTGACACCCAGGACCAAGGTGAATACTCAGCGAGTTAGCATCCCACTGAGAAAAAATATATAATCCCCATGCCTCACCCAGGCAGGCTGGCAGAATGACCCAAAAGGACCTCGCAAGCTCCCTGCAGCCCCAGCCCTAGGGTGGGGCCACTTCGTCAGAGAGATAAGGACAGCAAAGCACCCAGCTGCCACATTCGCCCACCAACACTTCCTGGTTCCTCTGGAAACCACACCGTTGTTCCCCCGTGGACAAGGCCTTTCCTGGGCAGCTGGCAGAAGCTGGTGGACTGTGACCTTGACTCTGAGGTCCTAAATGCTCTTTCACACAGGGCCAGGCGTCACCCTCAAGTCCCTCTCCCATCCTCTGGATCCTAAAGCCACACAGAAACGTTATCTCCCAAACCAGTGAGCATGGAGGTGGAAGGGAGACGAATGACAGGGGATTCAGAGAGGGAGTTTCCCGCAGCAGCTTCAGCCTATAAACGGTGACAGGAGAGTGGAGTGTGGGGTGCTTTGTGCCCTGTGCATGCCGGTTCTTTCGGAAAGTGGAGGCCTGGGGGGGGGGGTCAACCAGGCCCTGCTGTGTCAGTGACATCATCTCTCACAGCCTTCCCTAGCCCTGCTCCACATGTGCTGCCTTGGGGCCTTTGCACTGACTGCTCTCTCCTGGATCACCCTTCCCCTGCTTCCGCCTCTGAAAACCTCTGCTCTGAAACCCCCTTACTAATGAGGTCAGCTCTGCCCCCACCCCACATACACACATCGTTGCTTTCAGTCCAGGCCTCCAGTTTTGTCCTCTGTAACTGATGATATTGCTAATTTACTAGGGCCTTGGCTTATCTGCTAGGATATTAGCAGGTTCAGGCGGAGTCGTGTGCCTCGGTTGCTCCCAAAAGCCTAGAACACTGTGCTGTTTAGCAGGTGCTCCTTGACACTGTGAGGGCAGTAAGTGAATGTAGGGAAATTCTGAAAAGCAGGAGGGCGCTTCGAGTTTCAGTTCCAATGCCCAGAAGGCTTCTCCTGAGGGTCTCAGTGAGGCTGGGGGGAGACCAAGTCAGAGCCCTGAGGAAGGTGGCAGGGAAGGGAAAGGCCCCTGCCCACCCCAGAGTCCTGCACAGGGCAGGGAGGATCTCAGAGGACATTCCCAAGAGAAGTAGCTGCAGTGATCTGCTGAGCAGTGACCAGGCCAGGTCCCAGGCTGGTGGCTCCAGGGTTTCCACCCTGAGAGATGGGCACTGTCCTCCGGGCTCTTCCTGCAGCCTCCCTTCATGTCTCCCAATATCCCCCGAAATAAACTATGCAGCAGCTCAGAGCCAGTTCTGCTGATGCAGTTCAGCAATCTCAGCTCACACCTGTACACAGCACTCCAGGAGCTTCACAAGGAGCTCGAGGGATGAACAGAATCAACTCACTACGATTTGCAGACGTTTGCACGCGCAGCTGTCCATATTCCTAAACCCTAGCTCAGCCCCTCAGAGCCCAGACAGTGGTGGGTAGAGATCGGACAATCCCAGAGCTGAAGGTCGAGCTGGAGGTCACCCCTCAAGTGTCCCCCAGCCCAGCGGGTGAGGGAGAGCAGTCCCGGAAGGACACAGGGAGCAAGGGGCAGAGGCTGCCTTCAGGGCAGAAGGGGAAGCAAAGAAAGACTGGATGGTTAACTCTGGGGACCCTTCCGCTCCCAGGCAGGTAGGACAGGGACGTGGTTGGGTTTGGGAGGAGGAATGAAG
Organism: Cavia porcellus; assembly: GCF_034190915.1. NCBI lineage: Eukaryota > Metazoa > Chordata > Mammalia > Rodentia > Caviidae > Cavia > Cavia porcellus. The sequence continues at coordinate 41,751,851 of NW_026947507.1, forward strand.
AACCTAGCTGCAGCCAGCGCGGATCCTGCAGGCTGCCCTGGGTGTCCTCTGTGCCTGCAGCTCTGGGTTTTCCAGGCAAGCAGGGCACGGAGTCGCTGCCAGGCCTCAGGCCGGGGGACAGCCCACTCCGATGCGGGTGGAGCGGGATTCAGACTGGAGAATGGGGTTGCAGCCCCCTCCGGGCAGGCAAAGCGCCGACCGTGGCAAAGCCACATTGCTCGTTTCTTTTTTTGTTTTGTTTTGTTGTTGTTTTCCGTTTTTTTCCCCCCCAGGAAAGGGGTTCAGTCTTCATAAAAAAACGGATGTTTGGGCTTGGCTTCATCTGAGGTCCGGAGGGCGAACTCGGGGGGCTCTAGGACCCGCGCGCTGCGACCCGGGCCTCACGGAGGCCCGCTTCAGAGTGCCGCGTTGCCAGGCAACCGCCCTGACGCAACGCAGAACAAACCAAGTCCCTTCAAAAGAACACTGCCGGGATGCATGAGAGGCGGGAGCCGCCAGCGCCGGGCAGGAGCAGGCGGCGGGGACCAGGACAGCGCCAGCGCCAGCTCCAACGCCAGCGCCAGCGCCATCGCGCCGACGCCTCCCGCGCCAAAGGTGGGTTAGCGCCCGGGGCCAGAGCATTCCGGGGAGAGGCGGGGCCCTCACTGCCGAGGGTCCCAGTCGCCTGCATCTCAGGGGCTCGTACCCTCCCCAGGAGGGGAGGCTGCCACGCTCCGTCCTAGCCTCAGCACTCTGCTGGCCTCTCCAGTGCTGGACTTCCTGGAGGACATTTGGGACAGCGCAGAGAGGGGTGGTACAGGCTGCCCAGGTCAGCTGTGACCTCCATGCCCACCTGTCTCCTTCGCTCAGGCTCGGGCTCATCGAAGTTCCTGGCCCCAAGACTGCAATCTCAGCTCAAATGATCCGGACAAGGGGGCCCCACAATCGCCCTGGGACTAAAACCAGGGTAAGAGGGGACCAGGTAGCACAGGCCCTCAGGGAAAGGGCAGGTCAGCCGAGTACCCGGACACCGCACAGCACCAGGGTCACCAGGAGGAGGGGCCGCGGAGCGCATGCGGTGAGGGGGGTCTCCTTCATCTAGTCGGGTGGGCGTGGCGCTTTTCCGAAAACCCTTTGGTGCCTGTATCAGACCCTTGCTTCCTGTTTGGCTGGGAAAATCTGGAGGTGGGTGATCCCAGGTGGCGGAGGCTGGTGCTGTCTCGCCCGCACCAGATTCTCCTGAACCAAGTTGCTACACTCTCTGTCACCCCGGAGAATCCCAGACGAAGAGATGGGTCCCCAAGCACAGAGCTATCCAGGGGAGTCCTGGGAGACAGGCATCCTGCTCAGGAAGGGCTGGCATGGTCCCTGAAAGCTGAGGTGGCACCTGTAGCGTGATCATATCCACAGGATGGGGGCTCCTGCCAGTGTGGTTTCGGGGCCTGGCAAAGCAGCCTCTCTTGAGCTGTTCTTCCAGCATTTATTCACGGAGTGCTTGTGCTGGGAACCCTTCACATCTGTGGTCACTTTAGCTTCATGACCACCCTTTCAGGGGACAGTGGTGTCCTTGTGGCCAAAGGAAACCAGAGGTTAAACCACTGGGTGCAGCTCATGCAGCTGGTGAAAGAGCAGAGAGTCACATGCCCCTCTCCCCAGACCCCTGAAGCAGTGCTCTTAAAGGGATGTTGTCGTAGGAAATCCAAGGGGTCCTCCATCCAGAGAAGGGGGAGAAGCCAGTCATGTCCAGATGAATTGACAGCTGTGTGCTGGGTTCATCCTGTGACCTAAGAAGGTCCCTGCCATCTCCAGGGATACTGTGGAGCCAGCAAATGTTTGTCACATCCGGTCCGGAAGGCCTGGCCAGCTTCAGAAGGCTCCTTCTTGCTGACCCAGACCCCTGACTGTCCTCTTGCTCCTGTCCTCGCCCTCCCATTTGCATGCCTGAATTCCCTGAGGGACCAGTTCCTGCTGCCCTATCTGCCAGCTCGGCCACCCTCTAAGAGGACTTAAGTGAATTTCGAGACCAGTGCACGCCAGGCAATGAGGGAACAGCTGGCTGTCTCTCCTATGCTGGTCAGGTGGATCTTGCCGATGGACAACAATCAGTGGCCCAGGGAACACCTGGAACGTAGGCCCTCGGAGCTGTGCTTTGCCAAATGATAGCTCTTTACTTGACTGGGACATCGAGCTGCTTTCCAAGGCAGAAGATGACAGTGGAGATGGAGAATTCTCAAGAGCCACTGGTAGATGTCCCTCCAGAGTCACTAGATGTCACTGACATGTGAGCACCCGGGGCTTGCAGGGAGGGTGGGGCACAGGAAGCCAGCATGGAGGGCTGGCGGGGAGGAGTAAGCTGGAGTAGATGTGGGGAGTCCGGGGAGCCAGGAGTCCCCACAGCATCCCAGCCACCACAGAGGGCCAGTTTCTGAAAGGAGTCTGGAAGACCCCAAACCTCAGCATTTCCCTGGCTGGGCCAGATGCCCTCTCCACCAGAGTTCAGCTCCCCACCACACCCTCTCCAGAAGACCCAGGAGAGGATCGAGAGGAACCTCAAGGGGAGTCAGGCTGCCCTGCCCGCTCTGTCCACTTTCCTCCTGAGCCCTGTGGACCCTCACCTCCATCCACAGCACAGCTCCTCTGGCTCCCGTGCAACAAGAGAGGTCCTCTGCCCTGGGGCAGGTCAGGCCTTGGGCCCTCCAAGTTCCTGGCAGTGGGTCCTCTCCTGCCTGGTCCGGCCCGCAGACAATGCTGTGGAGTTCCCAGCCCAGCCAGCATAGCCGCCTCCCCTGCAGCCTCTGCAGACAGGGTTCAGCTTCTCTCTGGGAAGACACAACCTGAGCCCCCGATTTACTCCTTGCCAAGTACCTGATGCAGATGTGGGAACTGGCAGTGGGTTTCCCCGGCTCTCTCACAGGGCATGTCTCTTGGTACCAGGCAGGCCTCTGTGGTGGCCACAGTCCCAGCTTCTGTAAGGCCTCATTCCAGGAAGCCAGCAGCACCTGAGTCTGGCTGGAAATGGCCACTGGGCAGTCCTGGATGTGGGTCTGTGACTGGGAGCCCATTTAGGGCCTGGTGCTGCCCCAGCCACCATCAAGTCAGAAGGGACCCTGGGTGCCTGGTCCTGTGAGCCTCTCAGTCCTGGGGAGCCCGCAGCAGGCAGGAACTGACCCACACATGCCCTTTGGCCATGCAGAAAGATTCTCACATGGTTGTGTGGTCATCACTGTCATCTTATTTGGTTGGTAGCAGCCCTGAAAGCCTAGGGGAAGGGGACAGCAGATTGGCATGCAGGCAACCCTTAGAAGAGATTCTGCCACACAGGCAGGCGCTCTGGGGGCATTTATTTACAGATCCAGACAGCCTGCCAAGGGCCTCGGTGAAGTCCCAGTGGTCTGTCTCCTGATACCCTGAATGCCTTCCCAGGAGGGCTTGGTAGATCCCTTCACTTGCCCCTGTCGGAGTCAGGCCACTTGGAGTTTGTTTGGGTGATCTGGGTATCTCTGTCTTCACGGACACCAACACATACCTTGCAGTCACTGGCCAAGAACCAAATGCTTGGTGCTGCTGGGGACAAAAACTGGGACAGCTGCCCCAGCTGCCTGGGGGGTCGAGACGTCCTCCTCTGAGATGGGGCGTAGGGGTCCTGACTGGAATGCAGCTGGGTTGCAGCCAGCCCAGTAACATTGCACAGCACAGGCGCCAAGTCTGCTGAGGATTTAAGGTTGGCAGTGCGGAGTGTACTGAGGACCCTCTGGGCAGCAGCCCTACTCTCCAAGAGCATGCAGTGTGCCTGGGACTGCTGAGACGTCCCTGTGGTTTGTGCAGCTGGAGAAGGACGGTGATGCTCTGTAGTACATGGACATACACCAGGGGACTGTGGGGGCTCTAAAGCTGCTTCGCCATGTGACAGGCCAAGGACTCAGTGAAGGGCAAGCAACAGCAGTCAACGTAGGGCTGGAGCTGGGAACTCACATACGCCTTTCCCTTTGGGGCCTCCCAGACTGCGAGGCAGCTTCCACTGCAATCTGTCCGGATGAAGTACCCCAGGTCTAGGGGGTTGCATCGGTTGACCAAGGTCATGGAACCAGCTTGTACTATAAGGGAACACAGTCACACCCACCTGTCCCATCCTGCCTGTGGGCGCTCAGGACAGAGTGCCCTCCAACCCCAGCGTGTCCATGGCATCATTCCCACAGCCAGCTGGACCCGCCTGCCAGCCCAGGATGGGCCCCGCTGCATGCTAGAAACCCTAAGCCCTCCAACCACGAGGTCAGCATGCCCAGACCTGCAGCCCACATAAACACACATGCACCATGGAGCCTCTTAAGAAGTCCTTCTGCGACGGCTAGGCTGGGAATTTGCCGAGTAAAACAGAAATGAATTGTTAGAAGGACAAATCCCACTCAAGCAGGAGTTTGTTGATTTTGCTTTGATTTGAAGTTGGAACCGGTTACCCTGAGGATCTGAGTAGGTCTCACTGCCTTGTTTGGGGGCTGAGACAAATGCCACTTGGGTGGCTCTTTGGTGGGCTGCAGTGTGCTTACCTGGGAAATGTCCCTTTTCCTGTAGCCTAGACGCCACCCCAAGCTGCACTCTCCTGTCATCTCTGCAGACTGCTCTAAAGGCCACTCTGTCTGTTCTCTGTGCCCAAGTCCCCACTACCACTATGGCCTTTGGCCGGAAAAGTCCTGGGGTCACAGGCTGGGATGATGACACACTGCCTGGGCCCCATTCTGGGTGGACATCCCTACCTCGTCATTCTCTGCTTTTCCCATAGCCCTTCCTGCCCAGACCTGGCACCTCTCCCCCTGCCCCAGGCTCAGAGGGGACATGGTGGGGACTCAGGGGGTCCCCAAGCTCCCACCTCCTTGGAGCAACCCTGAGCATTGTCCTCTCCTTGCAGAGAAGCCATAAATTAGACATTTGGCTCCAGGAGCTAGGGCCTTCTCCTGACTGATTAACAGTGAAACACAAATTTAGGGAGGTGATTTCTTCCCTAACTTTTTTCCCTGGGCACAGTGAGAGAAAAGGTTTCTGCGTCCCCAGGCTTCTTGCAGAAGGACTGTGGGTCACCTCTTAGCAGCAGGAGTGTGGCTCATCCATTATTCAGCACTAACCTGGCACTTTGAATTTGCAAAGATCTTAAATGTTTGTAGAGATTCTTTCCTCCTCACATCCGGGCAAGAGGAAGCAAGTTTTCTCATTTTCTAGACAACAGAAGCAAGGATGAGCCTGGAGTTAAGGATTCTGGTCCAAGCCCATGCAGCAGCATTAATGGAGCTGGGTGACCTGTGCTGGTCCCATGTGGTTTTTGGGTTCTGAGTCCTAGTGTGTGGAAGAAAAAAAAAACACCCATAAAGTGCAGCATGATTTTTAAATGTCTGTGATTGTTCTTGCTACTGTAGGTGTGCAAATGGAAGATTTGAATTCCGAGCAGAGCTGCACCTGTTAGCCCAGGACCTGCAAACTGAGCTTCAAGCGGTGAAGGTCCCCAGGAGAATGCAGGTAAGCATGCTGCTCTGCCCTTGATCTGGGCAGGAGCAGAGCCGAGACCTGGCAGGCTGAGCTCTGTCTGCAGAAGGAAGGAGACGCCACGGCACCCAACCCAGCTGGGGAACGGCAGGAGCCCAGGCCGCCTCCAGGAGGAGGGGTGGATTCCCACAGGGCCTGTGCAGGGAGCGTGATCAAATAGCAAAGGATGTGGCAAGTCCAGGCCACCTGAGGGGCAGCAGCCACCACTGTGGGGTGCTCCTGCCTACAGTGTAGACGGTGTATGCCTACTTTTGAGGAGAACCCCACAGAAGACTGTCCTGCATGACCCTGATCCTAACCCTAATCCTACTTCCCCACCCACAGCCACCCGGAGCATAGCCCCACAGGGAGCCACCGTGCACACACACGAAATAGCAGCCTTGACGTACTCCCCTTCACACAGACAGCAGGGCCACCACATGTGTCTCCCATCCTGGGGTTTCCAGCATGGCTGGGGTGGCGGTGGGCCTGGAGGGGGTGACAGAGTGATGGAGTGACAGCCACAAGGCCAGCCCAGTGGCATCCCTTCTGCTTTGGTCACCATGGTAACCTGAGGCAGAAGGGTGCAGGCAGCTCCTGCAGCAGTTCTGCAGGGTACAGGGCTGTGTCCCCTACCCTCAACCCCCTCTGGCTGCAGAGCCCCAGTAGCCACACCACACTCTCCACCTGCCACACTAGGTGCGGCTGGGAGGTGAGTACCATCTGCCTGGGCCTCTCCATGTGACGCCAGTGTCGGGTTGATGATTAAACCTGAGAGAAGCCCATGGCCCAGCTCTGCCTTCTTCTGTTCACCTGTGACTCAAGGTGCAGACCCAAGAGTCTGTGGCGCCCACCCAGGAAAAAAGACCCGAGTCCTCAAGACATGACCAGATGCAGGAGGGGGCACTGAGATGCCACCTCACTCTGGGTCAGAGATTCTATCCTTAGCTGGGCTACGACTCCGATGAGGTCCTGTGGCTCAACCCTGCTCAGGTATGCTCAGCAGAGGGACACAGGGACATGCATGTTCAAGCTCTGCCATCACCTACGGCCAGAGCAGCAGCAGATTGGTCAGCTTCCAGGCCTGCTGCCAAGCCAACCCAGAGACCGTCCACCCCAGACCTGCCGGGCTGCAGCCTCCTCTGCATTCCAGGAGCTTCTCAAACGACTCGTGAGGTGGCAGCTGGAGAGCTTTTCACGTGGTGGGGCTGGCGCACGGTAGCCAGCTCTGACCAGTGGGGTGCTCTGGAAGGTGGCAGTCGCCTGAGATTCTGCCACCATTGGCCCAGCTGAAGGTGACTGGAAGGCCTGCTCAGGCTTCTTTTCAGTGTTGCAGTCCAGTGGTCCCCGAAGTGGGGCCTGTGTTACAGGACGGCAGAGCAGAGCACAGCTGCTGTCTCCAGGGGGACAGTACCCAGAGGATGCTGGGACTGGGAGGGGGACGCAGAGGCTCCCATCTGGGTCCCAGCGCAGCTTTGCTGGCTCCTCCTCTCACCCTGGCTGGTACACTCTGAGTATCTCTGGGCCAGTTTCCCTGTTCTGGGCCTCAGTTTCCTCATCTGTCGGGGAGTGATCGTAGTTTGTAAATCACAAGGCTGTCATGCACACAGGGTGCCTGGCAGGTGTCAGTGTCTAGTGCGTGTCACAAGCTTCATGAAGATGGCACTCACAGGAAAGTGGGGTCTGGTTGCATTTCAGAAGATTACTGGCACTGTGGTTGGAGGGGTCCTGCAGAGGCACGCAGGGGCCAAAAGCAGGGGACAGTGCCTGTGTCCCTGGGCTCAGGCCGAGGGTCAGAAGCCAGGAGGTATGGGGCCTGGTGGGGAGTATATCCAGCCTGGCCATTGCCCTGCTTCCCAGGGCAAGTGTGCTCTCTGGGAGCCGCGGTGTTTTCCTGTGTGAAGTCAGAGTAGGAGAGATGCCAATGTGTGAAGACCCTAGAAGTTTGACATTATTGTCACCCTGCCTGTGCTGGTGCCAGGGACATGGCTGCGAGGTCCCTGATTGTACTTATGTTCTAAATAGTGCACCTCATTTCCCGCACCCCTTGCCAGGCTGGGCGGCTCTGCAGTGTCTGCCCCAGCTCCTAGGCTCTGCAGTCAGATGGGGAGGACTGCGTGACCCAGAGGACAGGTGTCTCTCTACAGTGACCCAGGGGTGGCACTTCCTCTAAGAGGCATGGGACAGCTTGACACTTGCCTGTTGTTAGCTGTGGGTGAGGACACAAATCAGCTGGGAATGAGAGGAACTCATGGTAGTCTCACGAAGGGGACAGACAGCTACTATGCCCTCTGAGGCTCCTGACTGCAGGTAGCACAGCCCACCCCTGAAGACACAGGGACACAGAGGAGAGAGTCTGCCCATAAATCAGAGCCCCTGAGTACCAGCAACAGGATCAGGGGCTCACAGAGATGGCGAAAGAGGGAGAAGGCAGGCCACACCGGAGGACAGAGAAGAAGGCCCACGGCAGTCCTCTAGCAAGGACAATTGGGCTAAGGTGGTGCTACTTCAGGGCTGGCACCTCCCACACCCAGCGGTCACAGAGCTGAATCCCAGAGGCCTGGGCCTCTGCATAGCCAAGCTGAAATTCCTGCTCCCACCTGCTCGCCAGGGCCTAGAGGCAGAAGGGAGGGGGGATTTGGTCTTCTGGTCAAAGCAAGCAAACCAAAGGGCACTCAGCCTGCTATCCCCAACTGAGCTGATGCTCACTACAGCCAGAAGAGCAGGAGAGTGGCCAGACAGGCCAGACAAACAGGCAAACAAAAGCCAAGAATCAGCAAGACACAGTTTCGTTTGCCTCTTGTCCTCTAATCAGCTTCTGCTAGTCAGGTATAAACATGGGAACCCAGCTCAGAGTGGCCGAAGCCCAGGAGGAGAATTTGGCCGCTGTATAATCAAGGCTGGGTGAGGTGGCTTCCAACCAGGTCTAATGAGGGCCCCAAACCATCCTGTCTGCCTGGCTTGTGAGCCGGCAGCCCTTCCCCACTAAGCGCTTGGGCCCCAGGCTGCTTGGGAGCAAAGCCAGCGTCTGGCCTGGGCTGTGATCTGCCCAGGTGAGTCATGTGACCACCATCCCCATCCCACCCCCACTCGCACCCCCACCCCCACCCCAAAGGGGAAGGGACATGGGTGCTGCAGGGCCCTCTCCTCACAGTAGGGGGCAAGAAGGTGGGAACCTGGGAGGTTCTTCTGGGTCCTGTGCAGAGTCCCTGGATTTGGCACAAGGGGAAGCTGTTTCTGATGGGTTCCAAGTGCGAGACCCGTACATCTGTGTCCAGAAAGACTGGGGTGGGGGTGTCAGGGCAGGGAGAGGTGGGGGCATCTCCTATGGACAACTGGTAGAGGGGGTGTGGGGTATGCTCCTCTCACACTCAAGCAAGAGGAATCCTGACCTGTTTGCCCATTTGCTGTGTCACGTTTCTGCGTTGGACAACCCAGGACACAGGTTTGACCCTTAGCCTCGTGAACATGAGGGTCTAACAGAGGGGGCCACTGAGAAAGTGCCTGGGGTGAGAGTGACAGTTGAGGAGGGGCAGGAAGCCCAGCAGTTAGACAGCAGGGCCCCAAGTTCCAGATCAGCTTAGTCGGCCATTGACCTGGGGTCAGTTACCCAACCTGTCCATGCCTCTGTCTCTCCGTCTGAAAGCTGGGGGGCAGTACTCACTAGTTGAGCGGCACCAAGTGTTAGCACAGGGGTCACTGCCAGGAGGAGTCCTGGTGTGGCTGCTCTAAGTAATTGCCGGACACCCACAACACAGCCCTGGCAAATCAAGGAAGCTTCCAGAAGGAGATGACCCCTGAGAGCCAGGCAGAGGAGGGAAGGAAAGGCCCAGGGCTGAAGGGACAGCCTCAGGGTATAGGCCAGCGAGGAACCAGAGGGTGGGGAACTGGCAGGGGTTACAAAACTGGTGCGTGAAGCAGAGCAAAGGAATGGCTCCTGAAGAATCCAAATCAGGAAAGTGCTGATGAGAGCCCAGGCGGGGAAGAGGAGGGGGATTCGCCAGCAGCCATGGGGGCTTGAAGGTTTTCCAGCTGAGTACCTTAAGCGGTTGGAGTGTGGGCTGCATCCGGGACTGCACCCACCTGGCTCCTCCTGCAGCTGGGAATTAGCTCATGGCTAGCAAAGCCAGCAGACGTGTCTGAACGGCAGCGTGGGTGCTGTGTGGGTCTTGAGCCCTGGTACATCACGAGGTGGGAGGGGTGGCGCCCCCAAGGCGTCCTCACTGCCGCTGGGTGGCCCGCTTGGTGGGGCTTGCCCAGGCCTGGAGGGATTACCAGATCTCACATCCTGTTCTCCAGAGCCCCCGGGGTCTCTAGTCTTGGCTTCCACCTCAATCTATGCTCCCAACCCTAGGCTTACCCAGCTGACAGAGACCTCTTCCTCCCTGGGCTTAGGCCCCGAAGTCCCCTGCTGTTTTGCCCATCAGAGAGGCCGCCCAGGCCTCTGCCCCAGCACCTGGGAGGCTCCTCTCTGCCAGCACAGGATGCATCCATTTCAGTGCCCAGCGTGGGCAGTGGCCAGTGGACCTTCCTCCTGGGCCTCCCTGGCCTGGGTGGGTGACATTCCAGCTCAGCTCCCGCCTCCAGGCCTCTTCAGCTACTAGGACACTCGGAGGTGGCAGTCCTGGGACAGTGCTAGTGACCTGGAGAACAGAGCTTGTTTCAGCAGGTCCTCATGGTGCAGGTGTGCTGGGGGTGGCAGGAGGCCTGCAAGGTGCTATGACCTCTGTCCCTCAGTGAGAACCCTCTTTTCTGGTGGCTCAGGGAGCATTCCCATACAGGACCCGATCTGCTCCCGATATACTGTTCACACCAGGAAACAGGCCCAGAGGAGAAGGCTGAGCCTGGGTCCTGGGCTCCTTGGCAGTAGCACTGGGCCCAGAAACAGGCCCAAGTCTGTCCTCAGCCTCTGGAATGGACAGCCATCAAATCCAGGTCAGCCCAGCACCCTCAGCTGTGAGAGGCAGGAAGTGGGTGTGGGCACTGGCCTAGTGAGCGGGGTCCTTGCGAAGACAGTCTTGCTCTTGACGGAGATCTTTCAGGCCTTTGCCATCCAAAACTCAGGAGATGGGCCAGCTGCCTGTGTGAGTCGGCTTCCGGGGAAGGAGGGCAGGGTCAGGAGCCAGCTCAGTCCCCAGGCAGGTCAAGATTCAACCAGATGCCTGTACAGAGTACAGAGGTGTACAGAGGCAGGGGTAATGTGGCATGCATTGGGGTGGCATTGTCTAGGGCAGGGGTGGCAACATTTTATAGCTTTCAGTGACAAGCACTGCACTGTGGCATGGGGGCCACATGTTTGCCACCACTGGTCTAGGGCTCCCTCTGGACCGGGCACTGTGCTGACAGCTCCTTGTTTAATCTGAGGACCTAAGAAGTCAATGTTGTTCTAGAGATTCATGGGGGTGGGACCCAGGCATGGGAAGTCACAGGTTTGGGTTATGCTCTGTGGTCACCATCCTGAAATTCTTAGGAATGTTTTTGGGGGGTGGGTACTAGGGATTGAACTCAAGGCCTTCGTGCTAAGCACTCTCCAGCCCTTTCTGAGTTTCTTATTTTGAGAAAGAGTCATGCTAAGTTGCCTAGTCTGGGCTCAAATTTGCAATCATCTTGCCTCAGCCTTCCAGAGGGCACTGAGCTCCACAAGTGCTGCCGCCCAGCCTGGCACTAAGGCAGCCACATGTGGATGGAGAGGCTGAGCACAGTCACACGGTGGGTGCTGTGTTCGGTCCCTTGTTCCCTGCCTCCACGCTTGCCACCTGCCTCCTGGGCTCCAGTGAGGCTGCAGTGAGCTTGGCACACGCCAGGAAGCCCTGCAGATGAAAGGCTGCTCCTGGCTAACTCAGCCTACCAGCTCCTGTTCCCAGGTCCTCTGGAGCAGCTGCAGAAGCTGCTAATTAAAACGACCTCCCCACCCCACTCTGTGGAGAGTCCCCTCCCCAGCAGGACAGCCTGACCGCACAGCGCCCCCTGCAGGGAAGGGAGGATTCGGCTTCCCAGCGGTTATCTCTGGGTCCTCTCCCAGTGGCTTCACCCTAGGAAGGAATTCCAGCAGGGCTGGCCACCCTGCACACTCGGAAAGCATCCTGGCCTCTCAGCAAAGGGACAGACAAACAGTGGGCACCTGGGAGGGGCCTCGGCAGACAGTCTAAGGAGGCTGTATACAGCCAGACGCTGCGCACCCTGAAATGCAGGCAGCACCCCAAAAGCCTAAGCGGTTGGCAGTATCATCCTACTTTCTGGATGTGGAAACTGAGGCTCAGAGCTGGGATGTGATCCCAGCCAAGCATCTCTAGAGATCAGCAGTCCTCAGTCCTGACTGGGGCCAGCTCAGCAGGAGGACGAGGGCGCCCCATCGTCTCGGAGATCTGCCCTGCAGACCAGGCCCCCTTGGCAGCCCAGCCTGCCCCTGGCTTTCTCCTTCTCCTCTTCATGCTGTCGCCTGATCCGTGTCCACCGGGTCCCCCTCTTTCCAAGCACACATCCTGGAGGTGTCTTTCCCACCTCGGGCAGGGATTTCTCTTCAGCATTCACAAATCAACCAACATGGCTCCTCTTTCCCTCCTTTTCCATAGGGAGGAGGCCACGCCGGGCTGCTGAGACCTGGCTTTTTCATCTAAGTCTCGTCTTGGACGCTGTTCCACAGCCATTCATTCTCTTTTACAGCTGCATGCCCCAGTGCAGATTTTCCAAACTCACCCTGAAAGCCAAATGCATCTGCTGCCGCCCCCTCCACATACTCAGTCCCTGGGGACCCAGGAACACAGGGACCTGAGGATGGGAGAGTCCCTGTTGATTCTCACTCAGGGTTACTTTTCTCCCTCTTGCTGGGAGAGGGTGACAAGACCCTTGGCTTATGTCCCTTCTAAGCACAGGGAAGTGACTCAGATCACAGCTGGGCCCGCCAGGGAAGGCTGAGGTGTGGGCACCTGGAGAATGTGAGAACCAGCTTCCCAGAAGGGTGAGTCACAAGATTGGTGTTGGTTTAACAGCCCAACTCCTTCCCTCTGCAGCCACAGGTGATTCGTTCCTCCCTGAAGAGGTGAAGTCAGGTGCTGTTGCTGCAGGAGGAAGCTGAGCAAGGAGGAAGAGGAGGAGGAGGAGGAAGACGGGCGAGGGAGAAGCAGGGCACCCGAGTGGAGCCCACACAGCTGAGTCTATAGCCCACCTGCCTGCTCAGCTGACTCCGGGGACCCTCAGGGACAGGCTGGGCTTGTCCTCTGTTACGAGCCAGGAGATCAGTCTTGGTGAGTCACTTAGGGTCTTTAGGACTCTGGTTCCTCAAGCATAAAGGGGGATCAGAATAAACCTCTGTAGACTTACTAAAAGCACTGGATCATAGAAGGGGGATTGTTTTATAAATGATCAAATTCTGGCATTGGCAGATCTTGAGTTAAAGAGGTGAGGTTGTCTCACTTCTAGCACTCTCATGGACTTCTCTGAGCCTCAGTTTCCCCTCCTGGGGAGTGGACATGCCTGCCTCCACGGGCGTGGGAGGAATGCAGACTGACACAGCTCCTGTTCTTCCTGCAGGGTCCCGAGCTGCCCCCTGCCCGCTGGCCTGGTATCTGCTCTGCACCCCCTGGGACGGTGGCTCTTGGCAAACGTTGTCCGCCAGTTTCCTGCTGTCTTGTCTGTTCCTGCCTTTGCCGAGCATGGCCTCCACAGGATTTCAGGACTAATCCTAAACCCTGGGCCCCACAGCTCCTCTGAGAGGCCCCCAGGACTGACTCCAGAGGCTCTCAGTTCCCCCAGACTCCGAGACCAACCCCACCCCAGCTGGATGCAGCACTGCCAGAGCCGGCCCCAGCCTCGCCAACTGCCTAGCCTTGCCCGCTGCCTTCCGCGCCCTCCCATGTCTGACTGCCCTGACAGACTCTAGAATGTCTGCGCCCCAGATCCAAGTGGAAGATGTGGGTGAGAATGAGGAGCAGGAGGGAGCAGCTGCCCCCCCGGATGACCATCTCCGAAGCCTGAAGGCCCTGACCGAGAAGCTGAAGTTGGAGACACGCAGGCCTTCCTACCTAGAGTGGCAGGCTCGGCTGGAGGAGCAGACATGGCCATTCCCTAGGCCACCTGCAGAGGATGCGAGCTCAGAGCAGGCAGAGTGTGCGGCCAGGGAGCCCTTGCTGGGCTGGACAGAGGCCAGAGAGCACCCACCACTTCCCAGGAGCACCCAGGAGGGCGACAGGCCACTGTCCACAGGCAGCAAGCTGGAGGGCTTCCAAAGCATGGATGAGGCTATCACCTGGCTCAGGAAGGAACTGGTGAGTGACAGGGCCCTGCAGGGCCCCATCCCATCTCCCCTCCTCCTCTGTGTCCATCCTTCCATCCCTGACACCCATGCACCCCTGTACATCTGTGATTGTCCTCAGAGACCAGGGCAGAGCTCGTATCCCTGCTTTTCTGGAACCCATGTGTCAGGCAGCATCTAACCCCGGACTGGAGGCAGCATGTGTTGCCCCAAGGCCCTGAGCTCAGCTTAGGGTCCTGCACCCTCCCGCTGGACATCTTACTCCTGCTCCTGGAGTCTGCCTGTCCTCCTTCCTTGAAGTCACCTCTCCTGCCCTCCACCCCAACTGCCTGCTGGCCCCAAATCCACTCACTCAGCAAGCAAGTGGCCACATCCTGGGCTGGGCACCGATTGCGGGAGGGTGTTCTGTCTGGGAGCTGTGGCCCCGGGGCCTGTTGCAGAGGGTGCTGTGCTAACAGTGCGTGGTGTTGGGGAGCTGTCAGGGGCCTGCAGGAGGGAGCATGCCTCGGGTGAGGACCTCCCAGAGGCTGAGTAGTAGTCCATTCTAGAGTCAGGGCGGCAGTGTTGGGGACCAGTGTTCCAGCAGGAAGGAGGGTATGCGGAAGGGCATGTTTCTTGGAGCTGGGATGAGCAGCTTGGCCCTTTTTCTGCCCACAGGCAAAGCAGATTCCTATCAGGAGCATCTCTGGCTATGCAGTGCACCTCAGCCTGAGAAGGGGGTGGGTTGCAGAGCGGGGTGCCCTGTCCACGCCTCCCCCTGGGGGAATCTCCAGTCCCTGTATGGTGGTTTTTCAGCAGAGCCAGGCAGGAAGCTAAGCCTCCCAAGCTCTCAGCCCTTGCCCTGCCCATTACCTGAGGCCCAGGTTAGATCTGCCAGGTCCCAGCAACCCAGGAGGCCAGGGCAGGCTGCCCTCTAGAGCCAGGAGTAACTCTGGGGGCAGCGGGGCGTGTAGAGACCCATTTGGGTGGCTTTGCAGAATCCTGGAAAACAAATCCTCATCAAGACCTGGAGTTTCTGAAGCTGGGTTTGGGCTGGGAAGGGAACTGGGTGTCTGATTCCCTGGGAACCTGTTTTGGTTGTGATCCTTGATGCCGAGAGGTTTCACAGAGGACATGTGGTCTCTGCCCAGAGCCCCTGTGGGCTCTGGCTCCATGATCAATGGGTGCTTGTAGGGGTGTGGACATGCTATGCCTCAAGTCTGGCCCCAAAAGCTGCCCTTTGAATTCCTGAGTTAAGCTGTTTGGATCTGCTTTTATTAAAAAAATCAAAAATTATTCCCATTCATAGAGGATAGGACTTGTCTTCGAGTTCACTTGAGACTGTGTTGCTTCTGGGAGCAGACAAGTTTACTTTCTTAGTAAGCTGGAGTTCCCAGGGAGCCTCCTTTGGAGTGGGCAGGGTGAGAAAGGATCCTCCTCTGTGTGTGCAAACCAGGAGGGACTTCCCAGGGCCTGGCCCCTCATCGCTGTGCAGATGAGGGGTGCCTGCCTTACAACGAGGCGACCTCAGCTCCTGAAGCCTCTGCCGCAGCCCTGACCAATCTCATGAGTGTCTGGGGTGGTGTCCCACATCAGTAGCTTGCAAACATCGCCATGCTTGCAGTACCAGCTGATGGAGCAGAAAGGTGGACCAGGTGCAGGAGCAGTCCTGGGAGTGTGCAGAGGGACCCCCAGGGGACAGCAGAGGGTTCAGCATCCGAAACAGGCAGAGGGAATATTAGCCCGGATAACAGTGCTTCCTATTGGCATAACACTTTCCACTCTTTCAGCCGCTTCTCTGCGCTGTTGAATGGGTAATAAAGGAATGAGGGTGACAGTGAGATTCACCCCTAAACGAGTGCTCACAGTAGTCATTCTTGTAATTGTCACATGGCCTCACCTGCCAGGTTCCCTGGCTGAGAGCAGACACAGCAGTAAGACAGATGTTGCCTCTGGACACCAACCCGCCAGGTGGCACTTCCTGACTGCAGTAGTACGTGGTGTTCTCCAAAGGGAATTGGTTTTCCTAAAAATGTGAGTTCTCAAAGATTCGGCCACGACAGTGGGGCGGGGAGAGAAGCAGGAGGGAGGGAGACTCTCAGCCTCCATTGCTGCTCTCTCTGGTTCTTACAAGCCTTGTGCTTGCTGTCTGCATCCTATGGTGAGTAAACTGGCTCCTCATGCTCAGGCAGCCCTGTAAGATGGTGAGACCAGGAATGGAAGGGCCAGGGCTCACTCTCCACCTGCACCCCTGGAGTAGAGGGCTGTGGGGAGTGGCAGCACTGCAGGGGCCTGGGGGTATGGGCTGATCAATCAGTGGCCCCCCGAACTGCTCTGTGCACATCCATCTTCCGAGTCACTTGTTGACAGGAAGACTCGGGTTGCATGGGTCTGGGTTAAGAGCTGTGACTCAGAATTTCCAACTGGCTCTCAGGTGACCCATGGTGCCGGTCCACAGAACACACTCTGAGTAGAAAGGAGGCTCCGTGTGGGGCCAGGGAACCAAGATAAGACCTCGGAGAGCAGAGCATAGCACCCAGTGTGGTTCCAGGCCTGGGTGCTGTTGTCAACCCCGATGTGGCCAGGGCTGGGCCAGTGAAGGGGCCTAGGAGCCTACATACAGGTTCCTGACAGAACTGTCCAGGATCTGCGTGTATTCCGGGCAAGATCTCCCTGAGCCAGCGCAGCCTCACACAGATAGGAGCACAGGCACATTGACAGGAAATCCTGCCTGCCCGCATCAGGGTTAAACAGCAGCAACTTTAAAACCCTTCACTGAAGGGGAACCTGTAGGGTTTGTAGTTTTTTTGGTAATGGAGATTGAACCCAAAGCCTTTGAATTGAGCTACATCTATAGACATCTGATTTATTTTATTTATCTTACTTTTTATTGATTGATTGGTTGAGTGATTGAGACAAGGTCTCTTTAAGCCCCTAAATTGTCCAGGTTGGGCTCGAACTTGAGACCTTCTTGGTTCTGCCTTCTTGAGTACTGGAATTACAGTCATGCACGACCATACTTGGCTTCTGCTAGTTTTTAAGTCTCTGTCAAAACAAAGCTTCAGACCATTGATCCCTAATTTGCCCTCTGTGAACTGGCAAAGCTGCCTTTAAAAAACTGACCTATTAAAAAAAAAAACCTGACCTGTTTCTCAGCCAGCGAGAATAGTTTGCATAACTTTTATTATACTGTATTTGTTTAAGCTCAGAGTCAAGTGTTCCATACCGGGGCCAGGCCCTCCCCACTGAATTGGCATGGTCACATGGGAATTTGTGTTTTCTCCACGTGGCCAATGAAACCAACCAAACCTCTGCAACTCAGTGGGCCATGGGGCCATAGGCCCAGGAGTGGGCAGGCCCTACCTTGCTCTCTGACACCCAGAAGCCATGCTGGGGCAGTTAGTAGACTCTGGAAGCATTGTCCCTGTCCCACTGCATCCTCTGTGACCAGGTGAAGAGCAGAGAGGGCCTCCTGGGGTACCATCCCATAGTGAGGGCTGCAGGGTCGCCCCAGACACTCCTTCTGACCTGTCACTTTCGGGAAGTGACAGTTGTGGCATCACCCCGGGCACCTGTGGGGGGAGAAGCTTTTCCTGGTGCTGATGCATGGGGAAAACACAAGAAGGTGCACAGGTGACTTTGGACTGTCCCTGTGACACCACTCGGGATCGGGTGGCAGGATGTCCATCCCAGCATCAGAAGGTGGCACAGGGCCCGGGGTGGGAACGAGCCTGAGAAACTGAGAAGAGGGAAGGTGCCACCCACAGCCACCCACCTTACCCTTCAGCTGAGCGTAGAATCCGGGACATTTTGCAAATGCCCCTGACCCATGGGACTTTGAACAGGGACCTTCCTCTCTGCCAGTCTCTCAGTTGTCTCACACATCCCCTTTGCCAAGCTGGGAGCCAAAGGACATGGACAAAAGCATCTTCCCCTCTGCCCGAGGTGGCAAAGCTGAAAACAAAACATTGGAGCTTGCTAATGGGCTGCCTTTGCGGCCAGTGAAACTGCCAGGCACCAGCAGACGTGTTTCTTGTAGGATCATGCAGGTGCCAGGTCCCCGCAGACAGTGCCCCAGGAAGTTGTTTATAGTTGTTAGGAGACAGAAGACAAAGCCAACAGGTTTAAAGCAGACAGGACCTGTGTGGTGGCAGGCCTGGAACTGGCCCACAGGCGCCCCATGGCCACAGCTCTCCTGCTCAGCTGCGGTGTAGTGAGCACGTGGCCCTGCTGTGGGCTCAGCTCCCTGAGGCCAGCACTGTCCATACCAGCTGCATGGCCCACCCAGGTGACAGGTTGCCTTCACCCACAGCAGCGGGGGAGGCAGAAAGGGCCATGGTCCTATCTCCTAGCTGAGGAGCAGGTTGTGCCCCGCCCCCCAGGAGGCTTAGAAGCATTTGCTGTTCCCATTGAGCAGATGAGGAAATGTTAGAGACCTGAAGCACGGTGGGGGGTGAGGTAGGGGGTAATGGGTGTGACTTGTTCCTCCCCAGTGCCAGGTATGGCCAAACCAAGATGAGCCCCACCTCCAGATCCAGACCTCCTTCCTTTGTCCCAGATGCATCAGGTGTTCAGGTCAACAGGCTGTCAGAAATCCTGTATTCCACCCTCCTGATTCCAGACCTGCAGGGGTCCAGGCATGGTGGTGACACAGGACAGCGCTTAGCAGGGACCAGGCCAGCTTCTCGGTGAGGACATGAGGTTGCTCAGAGCCACCAGTGAGTGGCTGGCTGAGTGGAGGCCAACTCACAGGAGGGACCCAGCCCAGGCATCTTTGGCCACCCTCTGAGCCTGTCCCTTGGTTGCCTCTGCCTCCCAGGCATCACTAAAGAATGTTTAAATCAAGTCACCCACAAAGCAAGCACGCTCCAACACTGCCGATCTTTATTTCTGAATGCTACTATCATTCTTTCTATGTTTCTATAGTTTGAGAAATTTCTAAACCAAGAATATATCATATATGAGGCACGACCACAAAATACAGCAGAGGTTGAAGTTAAAAATTATACAAACACACCGTTTTGCTAATCCCCCTCCAAATCCTTCCCCTCGCATGCAACTCTCTTAGCCAACATTCTGGCTGTTTTCAGGAACCCTTCACAGTTAATTCCAGCAACTTCTGTCCAAATATTAGTGTCCCTGCTGTGTGACTTCTGACTCCTCCCCAGAACCAAAATGACTGGGAAAGCCAATATTTTGAATCCAGGACATTGAAGCAGCCACCATAGTGCAACTAAAGACATGAAAGAAGAACCATATTTTGGGGAGAATTAACAATATGTCTTATACTGCAATAATATTTTTTTTTAATTTGAACATTCACTGTATTTTTGACCACCACACTTTATATTCAGAGAGGGGAAGTTATGAACTAAAAGACCAAAGAAAGAGGAGTCCCCACTCCTGGGGTCCACCTTCCTCACCCTGCAGATGGCAGTAAAAGCTGAGGGTCTCCTAGAGAAGATAAAGAAATCAGTGCCTTCTGCCTGGGGCCAACAGCTGACCCGTGGCACTGCTGGCCCACGGGGTGAAGCTGACCCATCTCTCAGTGTCCTTCTCTTTGTCCAGTAGGAACTCAGCAGCCCGAGGGCCACCAGCTGTTGTGTGTAGGGGGCAGGGTTCTGTCCACGGGGACCTCTGGTGGTGGTGCCCAGGCAATCTGTAGTGGCAGGGAAGCTTAGGTGGCACAGGGGGCAGCACTGGGATGTAGCAGTCCACCAAGGAGCCCCTCTTGCAGCTGGCCCAGTCAGTGCTCATGTCAAGTAGAAAAGCGTCAGACATGAAATCGTGTAATCAGATCAGACTCCAGCCAAGTTCTGCCCAGGAAAGCCAGTCTGTCCAGTCGCCTCAGTACCATCACTGCAAGATGGGTGATAAAGCCCTGCCGGTCCCTGTGTCATAAAGGGAACACAAAGGCCAACAGCCAGGCAGCAGAAGGGTGGTGGGCACCCGCCGGCTCCTAGAGCACCACAGTGACCTTCCCAGGAGGCCATGGCTGGCCCCATCGCTGCCCCACTTTACAGATGAAAGAACTGAGGTAAAGGAACTTGCTCCAGATGGAGGGTGGAGCAGGGATTCAAACTCAGGCCCACCACAGTCCTCCTCAGCCGTCAGTTGCCCCCTAGTCTGTGAGCCTGACTGCACAGCTTCTCACTCCTGCACTTCCCGGTCTTAGTCTCCAGGTCTGTGGCTTTGGCCTCTTTCTACAAACTTCCCCCTCTCTCAGTCAGAGGCCTTGGTTCTCCTGTGAAGGGCAGGCCCAGTGGCCCTTAGCGTCTGACGGACTGCCCCTCCTGAGGCATTGCCCACGTGTGACATCCCTTTAGGATGTGTGTGTACTTATTCATGGGTGCAGGAGTGTAATTCAACATGTGTACAGTGCGTCAGGGGCGAGTCAAGAAAAGGAGCATTTCCCATCCTCATCTGTTACCAGTTTTGTTTATTGGGAACCTTCAAACTCTTCCCCGTGGCTGTGGTGAAGTGAGTAATGAATTGTAGACTGAAGTAGGCGTGGTGGCTCACACCTGTGATCCCAGCACTCATGAGGCTGAGGCAGGAGGATTGCTGTGAGTTTGGGACCAGCCTGGGTTACATAGCAAGTTCAAGGCCAGTCTAGACTACAGAATGAGACTCAGTCTCAAAAATTTAATTAATTGTTTCGGGGCTGGGGATTTAGCTCAGCGGCATAAGCACTTGCCTTGCAAGCAGGGAGTCGTGAGTTCAATCCCCGGTACCGATGAAAAGGAAAAGGACAAAAAAATAAATAAAATTGTTTCAGGCTGTGGTTCTCCTTCTGTGCTGAAGACCACTAGCACTAATTCCTCATTCATCCGTGTATTCCGATATCTTTATTCCCTGCCCATTGACCTTCCTAGCTTCTAGTGACCTCTACTCTTGCTGTCCTGAAGTAACTTGTTTTAGCTTTCATGAATAAGTGAGACTTTATAATATTTGTCCACTGTGCCAAACTTACTTCACCTGACATAGAGTCCTCTGTCTGGTTCTATCCATGTCCCACAAATACAGAATTCCACCCTTTTCATGAATGCACACTGCTCCATTTTGTGCATAGCCCACTACTTAATCTATGCACCCGCTGATGGGCATCGCAGCTGTCTCACTGTCCAGGCCCTTGTGGGCAGGGCTGAAGTAAACATGGATGCAGGGATCCCTCCAATGTAATGATTTTTTTCCTTTGGAGATAGACTGTGGAGAGAGTGCTGGACCCCACAGGAATCCTACTCCCCCCCTGCTTCCCCTCCCACTGACGGTGCAGGTGAGTTCTCCCCTCCTCACATCCTACGGAGCCCCTGTTGCTTCTGCCTTTTTGATGAGCAGCTGAAGGCCAGGAGCCCAAGTTGTGGTTGGGACTTGCACTCTGGTGGTGATCGGTGGTGCTGATCATGGATGGCTCTGAGGACCTGCTGGCCCCTGGTGTCTTCCTCTGAGAAATGTCTGTTCAGGTCCTCACCTGGTCAAGAGAATATGGTTTCCAGTACCCACACCCAGGTCCAGAGTGTCCAGGCCCCTTCACATCCAAGGCACCTGGCAATGTGGCTGGGCCGGGTGCTCTGTCTGCCCTGCCTATGGGGGGTCCTGCCTGCCCATGGCTGCTCATCCCATGGGGTCACTCTGGGATTGGAGGCTAGCATCCCTGGGGCCCATCCAGGCCCTGCCCAGGAGCCCAGCCCGTCCTTTCCTTCCCAGAGGCCAAACTTGCGTCACGAACACAGCAGATCTGAACTTGCCACATAGCAGAGTTTCACCCTTGCTGACCCTGCCACCCCAGCCCTGCCAGGGGCTGCAAAGCAGGGACTGCCCTGCCTGACCCCCGAGGCTGGGCCACTGCTCCTCAGAGAGGTGTCCTCACACATGGAGGTAGCACCAGACTCACTTATATTCCTGGGGACCTTTGGACCTCTCCTGTGTGTCATCCCCAGGCCCTGGCGTCCATTCAGCAGCACACGTACCACCCACCTGCCCACTTCTTCCATTGCGAATCCAGCACTTTCCAGAGACCAAACCCAGGACGGAGATTGCCGTTCCTTTTAGCCTTCTGCACTGTACACTACAATGTGTTTTTAAAAACATGTTCCTGGTTTGAACCACTGGGGGTACACACACGACTGACTGTCTCATCAAGCAGCTGTATCTCCCAAGGGGACCGTCCCATGCCGTCCGATGGGACAGTCACGCATGGCATGTGCCATTGGTGATTCAGAGCTACCTAGCTGTGGGACAAACAAATGACAGCCCCATTGAGAATGCATTTGTCTGGGGAAGCGAAGTCTCTTGGTGGATGGTTTCTCTATGGATTTGCTTTCGTGAGCCAGTAGCCACCTCTTCCTCAGGGTTCTGCTTGGTGTCTAAGGCAGCAAGTCTCCCTGGCAGGTCCCCTGAGTGGTGCACAGGGAGAGCACAGAGGTTCCCACACAGCCAGCCTTCCGGTCCAGGTTTGTGGGTCTGAAGTGACATGTTCACTGGTACCAGGGGCTACTGAATGTGTGGACCCACAGTGAGTCCTCGTGGCTGTGCTGAGAGTCACCGTCAGACCAGAGCTGCCAGGTCCTCACCCTCCTCGTGCTCACACGGAGCAGGGGCGAGGCCCAGGCAGAATCCCACGCCCTTTGAAATGCTGCTTTTCCTTGTCTTCCTTTCCATGTGCACAATCAAATGCACCTCAGCAGAATGAGCATCAGAGGTGACTGCACCATGATGGCCTGTGACCAGTCCAAAGAACCAGGGCCTTGCCCCCTATCTCCCTCCTTCAGATGGCTCCAATGTGCCCTCAAACCTCCATGGCTCCCTGACCTTTTTGTGTATCCCCTGGACCCTAGAAAAACAGCCCCTTTCCCTCCCCAGGTACCCCACACACATGGCTATGTCTCACAGCTGCTCCCAGACACCTGCTCAGACTTGAAATTCCCACCTCTGAAAGATTCTTTCAGGCAAAAGGGTCAATTCCTGTAGCCAAGGTTCAAATCTAAACCACAGGCTGCTCACTTTTTCAGAGAGCCTTGTCTTTGGTTGGACAACAGTGCCCCAGAGAGCAGAACTAGCCACGTGTAGAGAGGCTTGGGCGAGACCAGGCGCCATCTGCAGACAGAGCTGACTCCAGTGTCCTTCCCCAGGCCCTGGCAACACCCCACCTGGTGCCAGGTTCCAGTCAGGGCTCCACAGAAAGCAACTAATGTCCAGACACTCCAGGGCAGCCCGTCACCCTTCACGGGGGCACTGTTCCTGTCAGCAGACTTTCCGGCTCTGAACTCGAGTCTTGCCCACAGATTTAAGAGTGAACCAGTCAAAGGGGACTCTGGACTTCTCTCCCAATTTTGGCATTATATACCTGGATAACCCTCCAGCAAGGCTTCTGGTCTCAATTTTTCTCAGTTATGAAATTAGGAGAAAAGTGAGCTACAAAATAATAGAGAGAGAGAGAGAAAGAGAGAAAGAGAAATGTTGAAATACTTACCAGTCATGTTGCTAATTTCTTCTTTTTTACCCAGCAAAGTCTATGTGCAATCCTGAGCAGGGGAAAGTGAAAATGTTTGCCTTGATCTGTGTAACCACGGTCCCTCTAGAATCTCCTGGGGCATCTGGCTCCGGGCACCAGGAAGACCACACAGCAGAGCATAAAGACACAAAAGTACAAAACAGTTACCACCTTCAAGTGTAGGGAAAAAATGGTGCAAAGGAACCAGATCGCAGGTGGAGGAGGAGCAGCTGGCAGCTGGTCTTGGTGACAAAGCTGTTCATGGAAAGCATGCTCAGCCTGGCAAGAGGTGGCTCCATCCTGTTCCCCTGGTCCCGAAGCCTCTGCACAACTGTGTCCTAACATGTGAGATGCAGTTCAGGCCAGCTCTCAGGGATCTGCTGGTGGCCTGGGCTCCCACTGGTCACTGTGTCAGCCCTAGTGTCATACCATGACATGGCTGAGGGGCGGTTGTGTTCCCAGGAAAGGATTCGCTGTCCTTGGTCTCCGTCATGCAGGGCTCTGCTTTTCCTGGAATCCAGGGGCCTTAGTCACTCGGGTGACTGAGGGTGGATGGTTGCTGAGAAGCAATACCCAATACCCCAATTTAAAGGAGTAGCATAACAGAGGGCACAGTGGAGGAAAAGCTACTCACCTCAGGGCAGCCCTGAAGCACAGAGCAGAGAAGGAGGCTGGAGAGGAGATGCACCCTTACAGGCCGCAGCCCAATGGCCCCTCTTTTGACCAGACCCCACCTCCCAACAGCAGTCAGCAATATTGTCCAGTAATTCCGTCACCTTGCAAAGCCCCACCCTGAGCACATGAGGCCTTTGGGGGGGGCATTCTCGATGTAAACTGCAATGCCAGGTGCCCACAGCTTTAGGGTAGTGGCTGGGAACTTCGGGGTGTTCGGGGTGTGAAACCCTGTAAACCTCTTATGTTAGGCTTTTAGGTCCTGACGAGGGATGAGACCATGCAAATTCAGGGCTAATCAACCCTGTTCTGCCACCTCTGAGACAAACACTGTCTAAAAGATCAACACAGCCCCAGGCAGAGCTGAGAAGCAATTTGACCCCAGACAGTAACAAAACATGCAAGCTAAGGGTCAAACTCTGTTCTGCTTTTCATTACTTACTGGGCACCTGTACATCCAAATGAGAAGGCAAGGTTCATAGCAAAAATGGCTTTCAGGTCCCTTATGTGCAAGAAGAAAACCCAAAGCATGTTTCGGATGAGTGGCAAAGCATGTTTCCCAGGAAAGGCCCGAGATTCTGCCTGGGCTCCCGAGGATGTCATGACTACATCAGTGGGGTGACAGGTCCCAAGGGAGGCTTTGAGGGCTCCCAAGGGACAATATATGAATGGGTTTTGGAAACTGCTTATGGGAGTTCTCACTCCCTTCCTTATCGGGAAACCCTGAGGCTCTAACAACCTGATGACCTTCCTCCAAGGTCACTCAGCCCTGAATGGGCTCCAGACTCCATGCCACTCTTGTTGCTGAACTTGGCATCAGCCATTTGGGCCCTGGAGTCTGACTCTGTGGGTTCCCAGCCCAGCTCCACCACCACTGGAGGTGGTGACAGGGTTTCTTTGCTGTCTCCACCTCCTCTCCGTGACCTGTGGGTGTTAAGGGCAACTGTTTCGTGCTAATAGCCCCAAAGAGCAAGGAACAGGGCTGGCTTGTACTAGTGAACAGTAACTTATTTTTATGTTTGGCTCTTTTGAAATTCTATTGCAAGACATTTCAAACATTCTAAGGAATTTAAAAATACACACCGCAGCCAGCCGGCTCTGTAGTGTGCAATCACAAACACCGCTGCAGTTGACACCCCTGGTACCCTCCCCATCAGACCCCCTCCTCCTGCCTAGGGGAGCCACGGGCCTGAGTTGGTTTTCTCATTCCCATCCTTCTCTCACCCGCTTCCTCCAGCTAGAAATCTCTCAACAGTAACAGTAAACTGGAAGCACCTTGAAGCCTGACTGCCTGGCACCTCGCTCAGTAAAGGACTGTGAGGGAGTAGCTAGTGTGGCACAGGGTCCTGATGGGTGGTCACACCTGTCACCTCTGGGTCTGAATCTTTGTCTCTTTATGCTGGGAAGGGGCGCTTATCTCCAGGTAGCCCAGTAGGTCCCGAGAGCAGGCCTCCGAAGGCCAGGCCTGGCTTTGGTAGGAGCAGCAGCCTTAGCCACCCTCTCCTGACGATGCCGCCTCTCCCCCTCCAGGCAGAGATGAGGCTGCAGGACCAACAGCTGGCCAGGCAGCTCATGCGCCTGTGTGGGGACATCAACAAACTGAAGATCGAGCAGACCTGCCACCTGCACAGGCGGATGCTGAACGACGCCACCTATGAGCTGGAGGAGCGGGACGAGCTATCCGACCTCTTCTGCGACTTGCCCCTGGCCTCTGCCTTCAGCCTCTCCACGCCACTCAAGCTCATTGGAGTCACCAAGATGAACATCAACTCCCGGAGATTCTCCCTCTGCTGAGGGGCCTGAGGGGTGGGCCCAGAGCTGAGGGCGTTACTTCCTGGCAGCTAAAGTGGGGTGCCCAGACCTGGTGGGAGGTGTCTGCTGGGGTCCCACCTGGGGGTCCCAGTGTCTCCACAACCCGGGGTCCTGTTCCGTTCACAGAGTCTGCACAAGCAGGGTGCGCACTGGGTTCCCACCTCCTCCCTCCCTCAGCAGCCCACATTCCTGTGTCTAGAGTCATTGGTGCTGTGAACTGGGGTCCTCCACAGGGCTCCCAGAACTTTGTTCTCACGAGAGGCTCCCCAGGGGTGTAAGAAATGAGAGAAGACCAGTATACTAATCCTGTGCTGTTGCCACCCAACTCCTGGCTCTAAGGAGGTGACCCAGTGACCTTGATAGGAACCCACTAGGATCCCCAAAAAGTAGCAGAGTGGCTCCTCAGCCAGCAGCTGGCCCAGGCTCCCAGCATTCTCTCAGCTTGGCACTAAAGCATCTTGGACACTTTCCAGAGTGGCCTGGACGTGTGGTGAGCACGCACTGGCCTCACTTGGGTAGAGCAAGACCAGACACCCTGTTGACTGTCCCCCCAGCCATTCCCCTGCACTGTCACCCACATCCCCCAGGAGCGCCTGGCAGGCTGGGAACTGATTTCCATTGGCCAAATCCTCCAGGAGGGCACATCTCTGAGAGTGTCACCTATATCACCTCACTGTGTCTCACCAGAGATGCCACCCAGGGAGCTCACGAGCTACCTCTGAGACTGTCTGGCCTACAGTGTTCCTAGACTGTCACTCTGCCACCCTGTGTGGCTTACTTGTGGGTCACTGCTGGATTCTCATCTGAGCAGGCAAATGGGTGACTAGGTCAAGCAGAGTTAGATTTGGCTCTCGGATTCCTGGCGTTATCGCTGTTCGAGCTGAGCTGTTCCTACACTTACAGCACATGGTGCCTGGGGTGATCCCAAGATCAGGCATTCCCGAGGCCTTTGAGGGATCTTGTGGAGCCCTCTGACTTACAAAGGGAAGCCGGGCTGGGAGGTCCTCGTGAATGAGGCCTCCCCAGATCACACCTCACTGAGTTCGCACCCCAAAGATGGCCCTGATGCTTTGCCAAGGCCAAAGACTGCAGCCGCTCTCCTCTCCACCCGCTCAGGTGGACCCAAGGGCACATGTCTGCTCGTCACCGTCCTGCCGTCTAACCAGGCAACTGACCCCACGTACCTCACCTCTTTCCTGCAGGAGTTTCCATCCACACACACCAGGGCCCACTGAGGAGGGCCCGGCTTTGGGGGCTGTGAGTGGGAAGACACAAACAAGTGGCCCCTAACAGCCGACAGGGAACACAGTGTCTTCATGGTGGTCTCCAAGAGCCAGAAAGTTTGTGCTTGCATCCAAGAGGGTAGAATGATGTAGCCAGGATTTCCTGTCACCCCAAAACCCTGGGGACTCATCCTGACTTCCCACACTGCCGAGTCCTGCGTGGTGTCCCTTTCCTGTCACTTCTGTCCATGAGTCCAGACTGTCCTGGAGTCGTCCCCACCGCCCCGCAGAGGAATGCCGGAGCCCACCCAGATTCTGAAAAAGAGCCTGATCAGTTGGGTTTTTTTTCAGAATCAGTCATAGCCGTAGGAGAAAAGGACTGAAGGAAACTGGGTTCTTGAGTGGGGTGCAGCTGAAGAGCTTGAGGCTCAGTTAAGCCAGTTTTCCTCCTTGCTTTGTTCACCTGGAAGAATCAAGCCCCAGAGACCCGGTTTGGGATAGGTTGGATGTCTTAGCTTTGTGTTTGTTTCATCCTGAGGATTTTATTTAAGTGGGGCGAGGGGGTCAGAGAGGTGGCTGGAAAGACAGTTTCCTGCACATGGCCCGGCGTCTGTTAGCTCCCGCCTTCCACGATGAACTGAAGCAGCTGACTGAGTCATTCAGCCCCATCTGTGAGGTCCCCACTCTGTGTGGGCAGTGCTGGCCCCGTGTCTGCAGTCAACTCAGCATGTAAATAAGGACCGTCCACAGTTTTGCCTGTCACCACCCCAAGGATGTAAGCACAGTGCTCCTGCCACAAGTGGTCTGGTCCACTGCCTTCAGGGGCTCTGTCTGTAGCAATCACAGAAACCTAGAGGGCCTGGGCGGGCTCTACCTGGCCTGGCCTCACCTCGACCAACACCTACCCTGTAGCAATACCAAGTGCTATTATGTAATCAATGAACAATTTACAACTTTATTTTTTATGATTATGTTTCTATATTGCTGTTAGATAAAGTGAAATAAAAATATTTCAAAAGAAGATCTCCATATGAAGAAGAACTTTACTTCCTTTTAGCTTGATTCTGATACAGTACTGGAAGGATGGATGGATGAATGGACAGACAAGTGAGTCAATGGCTTGATGGATGATGGTTGGCGAATCAGTGGATGGATGGGTGAATGGGTGGATGGTGGATGATGGAAGGATGGACGGATGGATGGACAAGTGAATCAGTGGCTTGATGATGGATGGATGGGTGAAAGGATGGATGGATAGGTGAATGGATGGATGATGGATGGATCAATGAATGGATGAATCATTTGAGCACTCAGATAAAGCTGTGGGTGTGAAGGAAAGGCCAGCATCACTATTCTTTTCTTTATCTGCCTGCCCCTAAAGCAAGACTGCTTGGTAATTGATACTGTTGAATCCCACGGGGAGCACCAGAGAGCTCAGGGTGTGGAGTTAAGAGACACAGCCATGACTCCTGCCTTTGGCTGGAGCCAGAGTGGGAGCCAGAGCCAGGGTCGGGTCAGTCCATTCCTCTGGTAGCCTTTGCCACAGAGGCAACACAAACTATGGCTAGGAAGACTCGCGGCTTTAATACCGTCAGCCTCTTACACCTCTAAGAGAGAATGGGAGGTGAAATAGATTGCAGACAGCCAGGAGAGGCCACCATGTCAAGTTACTTTGCTACAAAAGAAGGAGAAATGTGAGTGAGCAGGGACCAAAGTCAAAAAACTTATTACAATGAAAATCGCAGTGCCAAGAACCATGGGATATGTGTTCAAGGTGAAGGGGCAGCCGGGCATGGTGGCATGTGCCTGTCATCCCAGCACTCGGGAGGCTGAGGCAGTAGGGTTGCTTCGAGCTTGAGGTCAGTCTAAAGTGAGTGAGTTCAAGGCCAACCTGAACTACAGAGTGAGACCCTGTTTCAAAAAAATGAGGACGATTGTGAGTATCTGGAGATAATCAGTGACAATGTATCTTTTGCTGTAATATATTTTTTAATTCAAATATTTATATGTTTTGATCATTCCCCATTGATCAAATGTTCACGGCACTTTCTGTCAAATAAAAACATGATGGTGTGTCCTCATTGACCTCTTCACAGGATCCGGACTGTGTGACTTCTGGCTCTTCCCCAAAGTCAAAATGACCGTGAAAGGGAAATGGTTCAAATTGATCAGGACACTGAAGCAGCCAGGGCAACCCAGCTAATAGGACCCTGATGGAAGAGGCCAGGAGCTGCTTCAGAAAGCAGCAACAGGGGGATGAGAATGTTTAAGCCAGGGGGATTTTGAGGGGGATTGATGGCAATGTATCTTTTGCATAATAAGTTTTTGTAAATTTAAATATTCACCGTATTTTTCATAACAAGAAGGCAAAGGTGCAACCAGAGATGTGTGGGCCGGAGTCATGAGCCCCAGGGAAAAGAGCAGCCCAGGGCCTTGCCCCTGTTTTTTCTGCAAAATAGGAGCACAGGTTGGAGGGGTGGAGGGTTAGGAATCAGGAAAAAAGAAGTATTTAGACGTTCCTTGACAGGTAGCAGACTTGTCTGGGGGCACTGGCTGCCCCTGGGGGTTTGCAGTCACACACAAGTGGAGCCCTTGAGCACAGCTGCCTGATGTCGTCCAGCAACCTGGCTATTTCCTCAGAGATGACCCCGCAGGCAGCAAGAGAGTGGATTTGCCAGGGAACCTCACAGAGGATGGGACCGCAGGAGCAAGGTGTCTTGTAAAGGAGCCAGCATGGTGCCGGACAGGGCAGCCAGGCTGAGCAGAGAGGGGAAAGAGGTGGGAGGTGTGGGTGGGGGGATGTCGATGTCCGCTCCCGGCCGGCAGGAAGGACACACGACAAAGTCTGGCAGTGGACAACCTTTTCTTTTATTTTTCTTCTCCGTACAGCCTGCCCTGGGATCGCTCCCAGCCGAAGCCTCCTCTGGTCCGCTCCCCGCGGCTCCTTCTGGGCTTCTACTTCCGGGCTTCTTCTTCCCTCCCAGGGGTGGCACCAGTATATATACGGATACAGTGTCCAATCATGTTAAAGTAAGCAAGGCAAGCTGATTGGCTAACATCATCAGTTGCCAGGCAGACTATATTGTTGAGCGGGTTGCTTACGCGGTAAGCAGGAAACTAACGTGCTCGATGGGAGGGGTAATCTACCTCAGGCTTTACTCTTTACTACAGGCCTCACGTCCGCCAAGTGAGGCGACCGGGCTCGGGGCTGCGGCTCCCAACAGGGGGAGGGCATATCCGGAACAGAAAGGCAGAGGGCGGCCCACGGAGAGGGGTGCAGAAGCCACTTTCAGGGGTGATGCCCTCTCCCTCCTCAGATTCCCTTTGGCTTTCAGCCTGGGGGCTGGCGATGGGGCTTTAGAGAGGCCAACAGTTAACCTGAGGCAGGCAGGTTGAGGGCTCAGCGAAGCTAACTGATGTCCTCCCAGGAAGCAGAGGTTCAGACACAGACAGACAGAGGGACGCTGTCTGTGGCCACAGGGAGAGGCCTCGGCAACCAGCCCCACCACACCCAGGACGTGTGGCTTCCAGAGGCCCAGTGACGTCCACCACTGTGGAAGCCCCCACTCTTGCAATTGCGTTGCCTCTTGCTTCTCCTCTGTGTCTCCGATCCCTGCCCTCCCACACCTGGCCATCAAACATCCATTTGGAAGCCAAGCA
The DNA here is from genome assembly GCF_034190915.1 of Cavia porcellus. Classification (NCBI taxonomy): domain Eukaryota; kingdom Metazoa; phylum Chordata; class Mammalia; order Rodentia; family Caviidae; genus Cavia; species Cavia porcellus. Next base: position 41,782,431 of record NW_026947507.1, read on the forward strand.
AGCACCTCCCCTCCCTGGTAAGCGGAGGCAGGGTGGCAGACTGCAGCCCTTCCAGGGGGAGAACCAGCAGTGTCTCCTGAGATCCACGCCATGTTGGAACTGAGGACGCTGTGAAAACAAATGACCATCCTGCCTCCCTGCTTAGCAATAGTGAACCTACTGCTACATGGCCTAGAGTCAAATATCCCACTTCCCCTATCCTCCTTCTCCTCCCTACCCCATTAGCAAATGGGAACCAGAAATCTGAGCATCTCCTGGCAGGTTGACCATAGCAAATAAGGGGCACTTCCTTCTACCATTTCTTTGAAGGCAAATATTTTTATTACTGTTTTGCTCTTTTCTAATTAATGGTACTGCTCTATCCAATATTCTGTTTTGATAAGTTCTATAATGTTCTATATTTCATCTCATTTTGATATACATGACTGAAAGAACAACTATTATAAAGATAACAAAATATACTGTGATACCTAATACTGTTATCCTGGTAACCTGTTGTGAAGTTCTGTACCAATTTCACTGTATGATCTTAGTTGGCTTTATTCTGTCTTGTTCTGTTGTATACTTTCAAAAAAAAAAAAAAAAAAAAAACATCCATTTGGAAGCACTCGGGTCACTTCTGTTCCTCCTGCCTTCGCCAAAACCAGTCGTTGGTGACTCTGACCCCCGCAGGGTCATCTTGACCCCCAGCGGAGGAGAGAAGGAACAGGCACCGAGTAAACTACCACATCATCCTTCTGGGATGTTTGCAGCCAACCCACACCCTAAGGACCAGCAGATCTGACGGCAGTGTCAGCACCTGGCAGGACACAGGAGGATGCCACTAGGTGTGAGAAGAAAAGGTGACAACTCTGGTGATATTTTTAGCTTTTTCCTTTCTGCTTTCAATATGCTTTAAGTGTACATAACTTGGTACAGGAATCCATGAAATGAAGTGTGAATCTGCAAGGGGGGGGACACAAACCTTTTCACCGATGGAGGCAAAGTCAAGCAGGGTTGAGGCCACCTTGTCTGATTCCTCCGCTGTGGCTCCAGCTGTATCTCGTGCAATGGGACAAGGCTTCTTTCCCCTGAGAAGTGGCAGGGCACACCCGATATTGGAGCAGAGGGCAGAAACTCGCACTCCTGCGTTTTGGGGACAAGCATGGCATTGCCGCCGCTCTGCCCAGAGCCCGGAGCCCTGCTCACCTCAGTGCAGTCTAGGGCACCACCCAGGGCGGCAGCTCAGGGATCACAGGTGGGAGAGAGAGTAGGAAAGTGGGAGGCGGCCGAGAAGCAGACGAGCAGCAAACAAAATCGAGAAAGTCAGGGTGGGGAAGGTTTGCTAAGACTGGGAATGAGCCCCAAATCTGAGACCAGGAAATGGCTTTGCCTTCCGCACTGCCCACACACTTAAATAATGTCCAAGCCAATTTCAAGTACAGGGGCCTGAGTGACAGCTTCTGCTCAGGCAAGCTCGTCCCTCACCGGCTCCACACTGCCCGCCCGCCCAGCTTGTCACAGAGCTGTCCCTTGAGGTTGGACTTCAGCGCATTCACCGCGGCTGCTCCTGGTCTGCGGAGCCCCGGGCGGTCACTCCGCACACAGCTCTGCAGCAGACCACAGCAGGCTCCGTAGGGACAGGAGACCCACAGGGCCGCCGCTGTCTCCTGGCCCTCTCCCCGTCCTGTGCCTCTACCCTGCCATCAGTGTCGGGAAGGAGCCCTGGAGATGTTGTCTTCAAAGTGGTCACAGGGGCCCCGGAACACAGAGCTGCTTTTGCAGCAAGAGAAGTTTCTGTGTAAGATATTTCAGCTGCAGAAGGTTTGGGGTTTCTGCATGTGGGTATCCGGTTATTCTAGTGTATTTATTGAGGGTACAACCCTGTGTCCACTTAACTGCTTTTGCATCTTTGCCAGAAATCAATGGTCTGTTATGTGGGTATCTATTTTGGGACTTTATACTGGTTCTTCGAGGGTTGGTCTATCTTGATATCAATGCCGTTTTGTCACAATTGGTGTGACTTTTGTGATAAGTCATGGGCCTGGGGAGGATTGGAGCTCTAATTTTGTTTCTTTATCAAAGTTGTTTAGACTGTTTTGAGTCTTTTCTATTTTTACAGAAATGTCAGAATCACAGTGTTAATCTATATGGAAAAGGATGCTGGCAGTTTTGTAAGGGCTTGTGTTTTCTGATCTTGATTATTTTCTTCTCTTTGTTTTTGGTTTTATTCTTTTATATTTAATTTCTCAAGGAAAGATATGAGGATAGTCCATCACTTTTTTCTTTTCTAATAAATGTACTTGGTGTTAAAAAAGAAAAAAAGGTATTTTAGCTGCTTCTATTTCTAGCAAAGCAAAAGCAAAAATTAAAAAATACCACCTCACCCCACCCCGCCTCCGTGCTGCATTTCAGTGTAGCTGAGAGGCGAGTAGACAGAGCAGGCCAGCCAGGTCCGGGCAAAGACACTGCCCACCTGCTGGGGCAGCAGGGCGGGAGCTGGGCACTGAGTCACATGAGGACAGAGAATCCTTCTGGAGGGAGGAAGGATGGCCCTGCATAAACCTGAAGTTACTGAAGCTTCTCTGAGTGCTGGGACCTTGGCTCCTTGCTACATGACCCCAGACAGCAGGACTGCAGGACACAGATGGGTCCCGCACAGGCTCTGTGACAGCAGGAACCAGGCTACAGCAGAGTGCCATGCTGCACTTCTAGAGCCATGGCAGAGCCACAGGGAGCAGCTGGGGGTGAATAAGGGAGAAAGGTGGGCTTTCTGAGACAAAATGGGGCTCAGAATTACACTATGTGGGCCAAGCATGGCGGTGCACAACTGTAACCCCAGCACCTGGGAGGCTGAGGCGGGAGGATTGCCGTGAGTTTGAAGCCAGCCTGGGCTACACAGTAAGTCCAGGCCAGTCTGAACTACGTAGCAAGACCCTGTCTCAAAAAGCAAATTATATCATACAAAATATTAAAAGAGCATGAATTTGCACTCAGCCCAAGCTGAGGGAGGACATACCAGGAAGAGCAATGCGTGCTGCCAGCACCAGAGGGCAGAAGCAGTCGGGCAGGAGTTCCTATTACTGACAAATGGGTCTAAGAGCTGAGCCATTGGCCAACATCCCCGGCGCTGGACATGGGCCGAAATCTCTTGATTTCTCATCCGGCTTCCCTCTGCCTTCCCCTGCACAGGGTGCCCACCCTAGCCACAGCAGAGGCGGTCTGAAAATCAAGTCTGTGACTTTCTATCCCTGCAGAGGAAAGGCGGGGGTGAGTTTTAGTCACCATTTGCGATTGACTGTGTTAAGGAAGCCCAAGCTGCCCCCTGCTGGACAAATGAGGAATTTATTTATCTGGGCATTTTGTCAAACTTCAGCAAAGCCCACCCTATTTGTTTCACTGGCAGCTGTGGTTGTCATGGTGTGCCGATTCTGAGGAGCTATCCTAAATCTAGATGCTGTTTTCCATCACTCAAAATCCAGAACCTCCAGTTGGCATGCTGTGTCACAGTGCAGCTGAATTCTGTGACTGTGCCTACCAGGGAAGCAAGGTGACCAGAGGCTGAAATCACACTCGACTGTCATTTGTGCCACCTGTTTTTGCTGCTCACCTTGTCCTCTTTTCTGGCACCCAGTGTCTCACAAAGAAGATAAAACGGCCGTTATCAGCCTGAAAACAATGGTACATTTTAAATCTCTGCTTAATTGGGTGCTCACCGTCTAATTTTTCAAAGCTACAGTTCCTGGTGGATAAAGACACCTCCCCAGGGATGGTGCAGCAGGACGCTTCCCTGCTTCCGCTGCCCATCCCTGCCCAGCAGAGGCCTGACATCTCCGGAGTCTGCCGCACGCTGGTGTCCCCAGGCTGGCCTGGGCCTTTGGCATCCTGCAGCTGGCGCTTGGCTTTCTCACAGGAGGGACAGTGCCCTCCCTTTACTGCCGGCTCTGCATGTGGCTCCCAGTCCTTCTGGGCTTGTGCCCACCTCTGCCTTCCTCCTGCGCACCCAGCTCTGAAACACTCCACTCTCGGGAGTGCCCCCACCTCCTCTCCAAGCAGACACGGCTCTGCAAGCCTTGTCTTCCCAATTCTGTCTGCTTGTGCTTTAGGAGAAGGGGCCTCTCCAACTCATTCTCCTGTCTCCTGGGTCTTATGGACAGCCTGCAGCCTGTGCACACCTGTGCCACACCTGCCCCGCCGCACACCACAGAGAGGCTGGCCATGAGCAAGGTCTGCAGGAGAGGCCTCTGTCCTTTCACACAGAGGCATGCGTGCATGCATGCATTTACTTATCTAGTTATTATTGAGTCAAGATCTCCCTACATAGCCCAGGCTGGCTTTGAACTGACTATGTAGTCCCAGCTGGCCTCAAACTCATAATGATCCTTCTGCCTCAGCCTCCCAAATGCTGAGATTACAGGCATGAGTCACCTGATTGATTTAATAAATGTTACATTTTAAAAAGTGTTGTTTCTTTGTTTCTTTGGTTTGTTTGACACAGGATCTCACTATGCAATTCAGGCTGGACTTGAACTCATTAGGGAGCCCAGGCTGGCCTTGAACTAGGGGTGATCCTCCTGCCTCAGTCCTCCTGTGAGGATGTGGGGACAACAGAAGGGAGAAACTGTTCACCAGAGCTTCGTGAGGAAAACCATGTGGGAGAAAAGCTACCTCACAGCGCCTTCCTCTGCCTGTGTCCCTCTCTGTCCAAATCCCTCATCATATAGGGACACTTATTGGCAGGTGGGAGCCGGTCCTAGTGCCCCCTCCTTCCTGGCTCCCAGCAAGGCCAGGACACTCTGGGTTCAGAACCCTGCCCCCAGAAGGGGAGCCTTGATGTCAGTCCCTGGCTCACCTGGACCCAGCACTCCAAGGGGACTGGCGAGCAGTCTGCTCACTCGGCCTCCCCGAGGCAGACGGCTGGGAGAGGAGGCAGATGATGGGGAAAGGAGGCAGACCCTCCCTGAGGCAGTGGGAGAGGTGCTGGGTATAAGAGGATAGTGACCAGCACACCGAGTGGTGGGAACTACCCACACGTGTCTCTCTCCCCTGAGTTAAAAGGGTTTGACTCAGCGGCGATGGAACAGAAGATGTGAGGTGCACAAATCACCAGGCACTTGCCTGGTCCATGTGTAGGAAATGACAACCACTTCTATCAGCATGATTGGTGGTGTGTGTGTATGTGAGACAGAGAATGACAGGGAGCCACATCTCAAATGTCATTTTCACTTTTTGGGGAATATTATTTTTAGGCCCTGAGTGTGTGAGCTAGGATTAATTTTTTACATAAATAACAGAATGCTGGGGAAAAGTAGCATGGCTCTGGGAGTCCATTGGTCTGGAGTGAGAGGCTCATCTCGCAGACCCAATTCTGGGTTCAGCAAATCTGGAGTTTGGGAAGGTCCTCCCCTTCTATGGGACTCGGGATTTCATGTATAAAATGAATGTGGAGCCAGGTGTAGTGGGGCATGCCTGTAAACCCAGTACTCAGGAGGCTGAGGCAGGAGGATCACAAGTTTGAGGCCAGCCTGGGTTACAAAGCAAAACTTATGATCTCAGCTGCTCAGAAGGCTGAGGCAGGAGGGTCACGAGTTCACGGCCAATCTGCAATTCAGCAAGACTTTGTCTCAAAATAAACTAAAAAGGTCTGGGGATGTAGCTCAATAGTAGCACTCTTATCTAGCATACCTAAGGTTCTGGGTTTAATCCCTAATATGCAAAAGTAAAAATTAAAGAAAGATCTTCCCATGGTTGGAAAGATCTTTAAAATACTGTTAAAGTTAAAACAATGAAACAGAAAGGAAATGTGCACACACCCAAAGAACAGAGTGACATGTGCGCGTCCTGACATTCATTGTGGCGCTGACCACTGCAACTAAGACGTGAAGGAGCCCTCGGGTCAGTCAGCAGATGGGCCATGAGCACAGACAGACACAACTCCACCCGCAGGTGGCAGGAAACCCCGAGGTTTGAGCGCCTGGGTGAACCCCAAGGAGGAAATGAGACAGTAACGTGGGGCCTGAGTGACCCCACTTACCCCAAGAGTAGCCAGACAGACATTTGGGCGCTGTGGTGGGCGGAGGCACTCTCAGGGTTGCCAGGTGAGAAGATTCGGATGGACGGTGGAGACCACTGCGTGACAATGCTAATGCACTCTGTGTGCGGAATGTGCCTGAGAAATGCTCCAATGGTAAATTTTATATTACGGATATTTTGCCATGACCAAAAAAGTAGGGAGAAAGCAAGTTATACAAGTTTCTAGGATATATTAAATAGAGGCAGATAGGACTCTGGTATCTGATTTGCTTGGGTATGCATTTGAAAGTTCTGGAAAGATGCATATAAAATTAAAAATAACATTGACCCTGGGCGGTATGGGAGCTGGACAGATGAAAGGCCAGGGTAGATGTGCTATTTGTCACGGTCTGCCCCCTCAGAAGTCTGGTTCTGTATAAATAGGTAACAGAAATTCCCAGCTGCTTATGGAAAACTAGGAACTCCCCATTCGGAAGCTCGCAGAATGGCCACATGACTCCCCCTCTTGCAAGCACAGGGGTTGCCTTGACCTGTCACTGATCAGGGACTTGTTTTCTCTCTTGTCACCTGAAATCCAGCAGGCCCTCCGACTAAGCCAATTGAGTGTCTGCCCTACTGCTGGGCTGGGTGGCAGGGACACATCCCCAGAAAGCTCCCCCCGGGCTGTCCAGGGCAGGTAGCAGTGCCTGACCTGCCTGCCAGGTCCCCTGTCTGACAAGAAGAGCCAGGCATCTCCCCCAGCCTGGGCTGGCCATAGGCCACTCTGAGCACTGTTCAGAGATGTGAGAAGTCAGAGGACAGGTCCAGTCCTTTGTACTCCTAAATAAGCACTCAGACCCCCTCCCTTGCCAACCAGGCCTGAGCCCACGGTGGCCCTCCAGTCCTGTCCTGCCCTCTGCTTCCAGCATTGCTCACCCCCAGACCATCCTGTAAATGTCCACTCTTGAGCTGCTTAGCACTGAGGACTTGGCTTCATGATGCCCACCCCTCAATTCCAGGGGAGGTTGACTCCAGGCCAACCCGGACACCGAATCTGCAGACAGCCACTCTCCTACATAACCTGCACCCATTCATCTCCAGGCGATGGCCCCGTAGAATTTCAGTGCTGAGTAAACAGTCACTAGACTGCATTTTTCAGGGAATAATGATGAGAAAACACTCATACTGTTCAGCACAAATGCAAGCTTTTTTCCCCTTAATATTCTTTTGATTCACAGGTGACTAAACAAGAGGATGCAGAACCGTGCATATGGGGTCCAGAGTTTTAAGCTGTGCAGTTTTACACTTACTAAGTTACATGTTTTCAAATGGTAAATTTTACATTATAGATATTTTTGTATAATTTAAAAAATAGGAGAAAAGCAAGGTATACACGTTTCTAGAATACATTAATTTGGCACATGCCATATGCACATGCCACATGTATTTTGTATGCATTATGTAGTTTCAAAACAACTAAAACGGGGGCTGGGGATTTAGCTCAGCGGTCATGAGTTCGATCCCCGGTACCGATGAAAATGAAAAAGACAAAAAAAAAAAAAAAGATGGAATTACTCAAAACAACTAAAACAGAAAAATACAAGACCATAATTTCAGAAAGTCTATAGCTAAAAAAAAAAATAACAACTAAAAAGAAAATCAAATCTATGTGGAAAAAAACGGGAGGTGCTGAATATAATATAGGTTATCCCGAGTCATATGAGGTGTGATAAAAAAACTGTGAATGTTTCCATTTTTAAAAAATTCCTTAAAAGGCACATTGTGATTACTTTAGTGCCCATCAAAACCTTCCTTCTCACTTCAGACACACTTCTCCCCTCCTTAGGTCCCTTTCTGAAGCAGGTCCGGAAGTCTTCTTTCCTAAGTGTCTTACGTTGCCCAGTCATGGCTACTTCAAATCAATTCAAAGTTTCCCTTTCACGGTTACTGTACTTTGGAGACAAATCAGAAGCCACGCAGTTCGGAGTTCAGTGAATGAGCCAGGGCAGGGCATCCTGCCGGCTCTTTGCCAGCTTGAGGACAGCAGAGCTTCGGCCAGGAGGCTGCCAGGTGGGCCTTCGCCCAGCATCTCCGGGCCTCTGATGGGCTCCTCGCTCATTATTGCCCTGAGCAGCCTTGCTATTGATCTCTGCGGCCAAAGGTTATTGTTTCAAAATCCCTGATGTAACCCTGTTCATTTTGCCTTCGTAAGCATCTGTCACCTCGTCCCCTCTGAACTCTCTCACATTTCCAGGACAGGGTGCTCTCCTTTACCGTGGTCCCCTTCCTCTTGAATCCATGGCACTTTAGAGACTCCTCTGATGGCTGTTTTTTGAGACAGGATCTTGCCATGTGTCCAGGTGGGCCTTGGCCTCCCTGTCAAGGATTAAGCAGACCCAGGTGAGGGGAGGCCTGGCCGGTGGCCTGTTCTGGGTCCTGGGAGACTGGAGTCTCTTCCCGGTTCTTCTGTCCTGCAGATTCTCGGGCATGCAATGTGACTGAGGATGGGACTTTCAGAAGCTTCCGGGGAGCTCTGATGCAAGCCTGCTGCTGTTCACCGTCACCAGCACCTGGCCCCCAGCAGAGTCCACAGAGAACATCCTTGCACACCAGTGAGACTCACCAGGGCTGGTGGGGGACACTCGGCAGTGGGGAGGAGAGATGGCCGTGGGGACCTCTCTTGGGCCCTCAGAAACCGAAGGGCAGAGCCCGGGAGGCCAGGAGGCTTGTGGGCTCAAGAAAGAATCAGGAGTAGATGTCAGGAGAGGCGGTGTCTGACTCACAATTTTAGGAGCTTGGCTGGGAGAGGAAAGGAATTGAGACCATAGAGAGTGAAAGGGATTGTTCAGAAAGGAGGAACAGATTCAGTACAAAGGGTGACCAGGAACTACAATGAGTGCTACCTGTGAAAATGCATTACAGTAAAAGACTCGGGACCACAAATCCCTTCCAGAACAAATCTGGTTCTGGCCACTTCTGAAGCGGCTCCAAAGTCCTCTTCCATAGCCTCCTGGCTTTGTCTATTTTGTTTTTGTTTAGTGCCTTACACAAGAGAATCTGCTTAGATTCCCATGACTCTCACAGGTCACACGGCTGCTTTCCTGAACTGTCCTCTACCTGTCATTTTCTAGCATCTTGTGATTTGGGCTGTGGGGTCTGGGGTGCCCCTCTAACAGGCCAGGGTGGGGATGCCAGGTGCTGAGGGCCAGGCTGTTGGTCAGAGTGCTCACTGTAGCAGGGCAGGAGGTGGGGGCCTAGAAATGTAAGCCAGAGAACATGGGGTTCCTCACTTTAAGGGCAGGTCAGCTAAGGAGGGCCACTAGATGGCCCCATGTCTGGTCCTCCCCCTGGGGGTACTGCCACTGTCCTAGACCAGATACAGAGCTCCACCCTCTGTCTGGTTCTTGCAGAATCAAGACTGAAAAAAACCCACTAACCATGTGCGGACACAGCAGGGAGCAGAGTTGCCTCCACCTCTTCAGCTACCCTGCCAATTTCCTGGCTCTCCAGGTCTCCTAGAAACCACGTCCCAAACACTGGGTTCCTGGGAAATGTGACCAGGTCCCTGTTGCTGAGGTTTCCCTGCAGGGGATCAGCTCTGCCTTGACCAGAGCTCTGGCTCACTGTAGGATAAAATGTTGGCCTCCATGTTGCATCTGCTCCAAGACACAGTATTTGCAATTATTTGCAAAATCTTTAATTTCCTCTCCTCCTTCCTGCTTTCCCTTCCTTCTCTTCCCTCCTTTCTCTCTCTCTCTCTCTCTCTCTCTCTCTCTCTCTCTCTAAATTCTCTCCTTTTGGACTAGAGATCAAGCACTACATTTCTTCTCTCCCTGCATCCCTCTCCCCGGCTCTCCCCAGTGGACCTGCTCATCCCACCAACGCTCCTGAGGGGGGGGGCCTGGGTGTGACCCACTCCCAAGACCCCCCTCAGTATCCAGGCAGCAGGCAGCCATTTCTACATGGGCCCCAGCAGCTCTGTGACTAAGTCTCCCCATGACAGACTGTGCCTTTAGTTGCCGGGGGATCAGCTTCTAGTTTGTTCTGCTCACAAGCAAACTTGTGGCACCACTGAACCAGCTGGTCAGAGGTGGGGTTGCTTTCCGGCCTGCTTGTCCCTGTTTTCCGATATGTGACCCTGGGAGTGGAGTCACCCCTTGGCACTTGTCCTCATCCATCTAAGCAGGGACCTTCATCCCACCCTGATTATTTGGGTCTTGTTTCCCAAGAAAAACCAATGGGGCTTTCCCTGCTGTGAAATCTGTATGTGTCACAGAGAAAGAAGCCAGGGCATTCCTTGCTTTTCTTGCATATGTTCTTGGCCATGAATCACCCCTGGGACAACTCCTAAGGGCCCCTGAAGCTTCTGAAGCCTCCCCTTCCGCAAGAAACCCCTTGTGGGAAACACTCATAGGCCAAGACCAGAGGAGCAGTGACTCCTAACAAGAGACCTCAGAGAACCTGAGGCAGAGGAAAAGCTCTTGGGGAGTGAAGGTCATCTCTCCTGGATGAGGACCTAAGGAAACTGCCCAACTCCCCATCAGGACCTTGCGCTTCAGCTCTGGACCCCTGACGGAGAAGCTATCATGTCTTTCACAGCTGCTATGGTGTGCAGCTTAAAAGTCCCCAAAAGGGACATTTTTGTTGAAGGCTTTGTCACTTGCCTGCAGTGCTATGGGAGGTGATGAACCCTTAGGGGAGGGATAGTAGGAGGAAGTTTTGCCATTGGGGTTCCCTTTGCCTCTCTGCTTTGCTTCCTGGACAGATGGAGGTGAGCAGCTCTGCTTCTTCATGAGCTGCCTCACTGCAGATCCAGCAGCGATGGTGTCAACTAGCCAAAGACTGAACGTTCTGCAGCCATGAGCTGAAATAAGTCTTCCATCTGAGTGGACCATCTAGGCATGCTGTGGCAGTGACAGAAAGCCACATACACACCACCACATAGGACTCTGAGCGTGCAATACCTCCCATCCCCACTTCTGCAGCTGACACCAGCACACCCAGGGACGGTGGCTCAGTCTACATTGATTAGGCGTATCTAATCCAGGGCCCCAGTTTACACATCCACGGATTCTAGAAACACAATTCCTACTGGCAAAGGAAATGCCCAAGAGTCAAGCGTAGAAGAGTGGTGCTCTGAGAGGGGTTCAGAGAGGCCAAGGCAGGACAGATTCTGCTCTTGACCCACCGTGGTCTCCGGAGGAGAAAAGACAAGGGGAAAAGGCCAAGGACCTGTCCAAACAACGGCCAAACGTACCTGCTCAGAGCAGCGATAAAGCAGCACTGACGGCCGTGGCCCTGTTGACTCTGGCAAGCCGGGAGAACTCTGTCAGTACCCAAGGTCTGATAGACCTGGTAGAGCAGCCGGGCAGCTGAGCAGGGCAGGAGCTGCTCCAAGCTGTGCACACGACCTGTCTGTTCCTCTGCCACAGCCCCCAGGCCGTGGGGACTGCCTGGTCCAAGCCTATTCCTGGCCAGAGTGGGGAACAAATGGCACACTCGTGCCCCACCTCAAGCCAGATGCACAGATCCTCCAGGACTATGGCTCGTCGTTAGGGTGTCGGGACCCCTCTGAGACTGTGAGCAAAACCAGTCCCCTCTCCTGGAAAGCTGAGCCCTGATGTGCAGTTGCAGAGGCTCTGGGGACTCTCAACAAGGTCAGAGGATGGGAAGCCACCTGGAAGTGGCCTCTCCTGGGGCTCCATTCACGCTGTGGGGAGCATCAGGAAGCTGGGGTTGTTTGGCGTTAAGCCCATGGCTACCTTTCCCTTCCTAGCGTCCTGAGGTCCTCCCCCACTCCCCCGGGCTCCCTGCTCCTCTGCACCTGTCCCCTGTGCTACCCACAATAAAGTCACAGCCCTTCTCAGGGCTGCATTCCTCCCTTTCTTGCAGTAAGGCGCTGCTGGCAGGACAAGTTCCTCTCCCAACCTGCTCTCCTTGAGAGAGCACAAGACAGCTATTGGCCTGATTCCGGGCTGACCAAGACCCTGTGCATTCCTGGGAAGAGAGGCAGCTATGGGAGGAGGTGCTTTGCAAAAATGGGAGACCCCTGCTCTGTGGTCTGAAGACCCATTGGAAAAGCTGGGTGTCCCCACTTTAGGAGAAGTGGTCTTTCCTAAAAAGACAAAAACCCCAGCATATGTGGACCTGTCACTGTGCAGAGCTGCAAGCATCGAATTAACATTTTTAACTTGAACCAAACTCCTGTCTCACAGAGCAAGAGAAGCGAGGACATGGGTAAGTGAGCACCCCGCTTTTTGGCGGCACATCCCAGAGAAGTGCAAAGGTGAATCCTTCCATCATGTGCAAATCAGACAGAGTAGCTTGCACACTTAGGTCACATTTAGTAACCCAGGCCTCATCATGATGTAGTATTTACGTCATCCCCATGGGCCACGATTACCCATCAATTAACTTACATCGCAGCCCAAGGCCTCAAGACACCGAAAAAGCTTGGAAATTGTCTTCTGAGTACAAAACTTTAGTTATGGCCGAAAGAAATATTTTGTCAGCATAATGAATGAATTTATTTTGACATTAATTTACACATTTAATAATTCTACTTGTATAAATTAAATAAGTACTTATTTGATAGTAAGCTTGTATGAGTTTAGAACAAACTCAGTAAGATTAAATGTATGCATGATAAAAAAAAAAAAGTCAGAGCAAATAAGCCCGACCCCAGCCCAAGTGCCTAAGCTGACAGACAAGAAGTACCCCACCCCTACATACCCCCTGTAAGCTGCCAGCTGATCCAGAGAAATGCAGGCTGTGATGATAGCTACGGAGGAGAAATGCAATTGGATGCCTGTGGTGCTGTGATGTCTCACTAATATTGCATGTCTAGGGCCAGTGGTCTGATCACAGGTTCAGAGGATAGCAGTACAGAGTGGCATCTAGGGGGATCTCCTTCTGAGGGTTGTAGCCATGGCTGATTCCCTATGGTCTTGTTTTGAAGTCCTATATCATTTCCATTGTTTTGTTGGGATGAGTTTTATTCTGTTTTGTTTATGTTAAATCCAATGGCAGGAGGAGCTATTTCAAGGATGGCAAAATAAATTATGGTAGCAATTTTGGATTTACTATTGGCTTGTTTTGAAGTCCTTTATTGCATTCATGTCTTGTTTTTGTTGCTTCTGTTTTATTCTGTTGTTTGGTTTTTACTATGTCTGAAATTATCTGCAGGTATTTTGAAGACATCAAAAGGTATTATGGTAATTATTGTTGATTTTGTAATGTTTTGAAGTCCTGTTTCTCTTATACTGATTTGTGATTGGTTTTAGTCTGTTTCATCCTCTTTAAAATAAAATAAAAATCATTTGAAAGAAGTAACATGAGTGTTCCTCTAATTAAAATTACTCAACTAGTCTCATTTACCAAAAGTTAATCATGCGAAATGGGATTCTAAAATGTTTCTGATCTGGTATTAGGAATTTTATCTCCTTATTTTGTGGGAATTCTAAGAATATTTACATGAGCACTTATTTATCTCTAAAGTTAGAACAGACGTGCATTAAGTTGAGGGACATTATAATCCAGGGTTGTTTAGTTTTGTTTTTTGGCACCAGGGGTCAAATTCATGACCTTGCGCTTGCCAGGCAGATGCTTACACCACTGAGCTAAATCCTTGGTTCATCTAGGGTTTAAAAAACTTCCAGAAACAGATAAACATTTCAAATCCAGGCTCCACAGCAGGTATAGAGAGGGCTCCTGCTGGCTGCACCACAACTTCAGCTCTTGGTCAAGAGCAATTTGAAAAAGAAACAAGAGTCGTAAGGTACAAGGTATAAAAGGACTTTCTTCTCAGTGGACACAGAATTCTTAAATGATTTGAGCTAAAAACGACCAATAGAAAGAGACAAAAGATGAACATAGATTTTCCTGTCACCAACAGAAAATTTTTTAAAAAGTACATAGACCCAAATACCTTCATTGCTTCTACCCAGACAGAGCTGCTTACCAGCCTGAGGGGCCCAGAAATAAAACAAAATCGGTAGAGATGTAGTAAAATCCAAAGAGGTGGAGAATCAGCAGTTACAGCTCTGTTGCTTCGGGGGCCTCAAGAGATGTGGAAAAGCTCACCCCAGATCGTGGCAGAGGAGAGGCACCTCCTCTTGGTTTTACCAGGTGTGAAATTGCTGCAAAAAATTATTAGTTATGAAATTGCTTAAAAATAAAATTATTCATAATAATGGCTGAAAGGCATAGATGGGTCAGCTGGTAATCTTTGTGCCCACTGCAAATTCTTTCACAAGATTTCCTAACAGAAACTCAACTCTGAGATGCCGTTCAGATGTCCAAGGGAAAAACTGTATTACCTTTTAGCACCTACCACAGTGCGGCTAATTACCCCTTTGCTTTTTGTCTATTTCTCCCCACTAGACTCTCAGTCACACAGGAGAAGGACTGTTTCTTCTTTAGCCTGGTGACTTTGGTCCCACACCAAGGGGACCATTCACATAGACAGGGTTGCTGAGAGTGAGCGTGGACTCTGAGTAGAAGAACAGATGGGGAAACACTGCCGCACAGAATATGACACAGCTGGCAGAGGAACCGGGAGGGACAGTGGACAGGACCTGAGAGGTGGAGGTCTCAGCAGAGGGTGCTAACTGGAGACTTCTGACCAGGGTCGTGGCTCACAGACTTAGCTTCTCAGTCCAAAACACTTGAGAGACACAGGTGAAAGTAGTAACAGAGCAATCAGCAAGCAGCGTGTCCATCTCCAGTCCTACAATCCCACTAAACTCACTTTTTACTTGCAGTAGTGTTTCAATACATTCCAGTTTTATGCACTAGCTGTTGTCACTAACTCAGGCAACATTACTTCCTTTCCAACCAGGATGTGTTCTGTTACTTTTTCATGCTTTATTGCCCCAGAACTTCCGGGATAGATCTTCCAGTAGCAGTTCCAGTAGAGTGTAGAACAGAAGTGGCAAGTGTAGACATCCTCCTGTCCTTCGATTTTAAGGGGAAAGACTGATGCTAGCTGGTTCTGTATGTGCGTGCGTCCATGCCTGTGTGTGAGTTCCCTGTAGCAGGCTGAGGAAGTTCCTCTCAGCTCCTACATTTCTGAGTTTTACAAAGAGCAGTTTTACCAAATAAATTTCCCCATCTACTGAGATGTCATTACAATATAAATTTCACTTTTAGTTAGTCCATTCTAGCATACAGAACCCCGTTTGATATTTGTATATTGGTCTTATATCCTGTCACCTTGCTGAATTTCTCTTTCAGTTCTCAGAGTTTGACATGTATCTCTTTTTTTTCTTTTAACCTATTTGCCTTAATTTATTTTAACCTATTTAAATGTTTTTAATGGGCCTATCGGTGAGTTTTTCCTTTCATATCATTTTCAGTTACATGTCATATAGAGGATAGTGGTAGAGGATGAATTTTGAACTTTTAAAAGTTAGCTGGAGGGGTTGGAGCTATAACTAGTGGTAGAGTGCTGGTCTAGCATGTGCAAGGTCCTGGGTTTGATTCTCATCACCAACAAATATATAAAAATAAAAATGAAAAGCAGTCTAGCTTTCAAGAAGGAATACACTTCCTTTCCCTACTCTTCCCTCTAAAGAACAACAAAACATGGGATATATATTATGAAGACTCTGAAAGGAAGCCTGTCTCCCTTTTAGAAGAAAGATGCAGGAGAAAAAAAACTGAAGCAAAACAATGATGCATTCTCGTATGTGTTCCAGACTGGGTGTGGAGAAGCTGGCGACCTGGAACTGACAAATGGTGCAAAAGGAAAAGAGTCCCAACCACAGCCTGGCCTCTGTAATCAAAGAATGTGGAAGCAGAAAGTGTTTAGAAAATAACCACTCTGCTATCGAATACAAGGTTAGGTTATGTACTCAGCACATTGGATGTCAAAGTTAAGCCAGTACTAAGGGGGCAGGCTGCAGGGAAGTGCCTCTTCCTCTGTGAGATGCCTTTGCAGTCTTTCGTCTGCTTCTTAAATGAATTGACTTTTGAGGATTCTTCATTTATTATGCGTGTTAATTCTTTTTTGGGTATGAGGTTTGCAAAGATCTTCTTCCAGGCCAGTAGCTGTCTTTTAACCCTAACAGAGTCATTTGCAAAGTAAGTTTCTCATTTGGGTAAAGTCCAACATATCAATTTGGTTTAACTTTTTCAGAGATTATACTTTTGGCATCAAATCTAAGAACTCATTACTTAACCCTAGGTTCTGAAGATTTTCTCTTACTATTTTTTAAAGTTTTATATACTTATGTTTTCTGTTCATGATATTTTGTGAGCTAATTTTTGTATAAAGTATGAGACTTCGCCCAAGGTTCACATTTTGATCTGCAGACATCAACTTGTCCCTGGCAACATCTGCTGAGCAAGTCATCTTTTCTGCATTGAATCACTTTTGTACCTTTATCAAAAATGATTTGGGTGTTGAGCGTGCAGCTCATTGGTAGAGCAGCTGCCTAGCATGTGGGAGGCCTGGGTTTGATCTCAGCACTGACAAAATATAAGGAATAAACATGAAAGTTGTTTCTGAGATCACCACTCCGTTTACTGGTCCACGTGTCTGTCCTTTCTGCCAGTACCAACCCATGGCGATCACATGGCTATGCAGGAAGCCTTGGAGTCAGATAGACTGATTCGTGTCATTTTCTTCTTTTTCAAAGCTAATTTAGCTATTCCGGTTTCTGTACGTTTCTGTATAATTTTGGAATTATCTTATCTTTACCTACAAATATCCTGCTAGAATTTTAACAGGAAGTATATTAAACATGTTTATCAGTATAGAAAAAAAAATTGACTTTTACAGCAAACCAAAAGTAGAAGGGATCTCCTTCATTCATAAAACACCCCCAGCTAACAGGATCCTGAATGGTGACATACTGAAAACCTTCCTCCAGAGGGAGCTGGCAAACGCGCTCATGTATACCACTCCCATCCAAGCTCACAGCCCTCATCCTACTGATGCTAAAATACAAGATAATGAAACAAAAGATATAAAGATTGGAAAGAGGGTTCTCATGATTCACAAAGGTAACCTTTTATAGAAAATCCACAAATCAATCTACGAATCAACTCTAAGAAGGCATAGTTTCTAATAAGGAATTTGGAAAGGTCAACCATAGGTCTAGAAAAAATAAATTTAAAAATCTTTATCAATCAGGTAGTAGCTACTTGGATGTAAGTATCTATAAAATGCATTGGTCTATACCTAAGATTTGCAGACCATGTTATGTTAAACATTAATAAAAACATTTCACAACATTGGGATTTTGTAAGATTATATAGGCATCCAGCACTCAAGAGGCTGAGGCAGGAAGAGTGTGGCAAGTTCCAGACCAGCCTGGGCTACAAAATGAGCTCAAAGCCAGCCTGAGCTGCATAGCAAGGGCCTGTCTCAAAAAGACAAAGAAAAAAAAAAAAAAAGATTATATAGGCATTACCCTTGCTGGAGACAGGAAAATACAAGGCACACAGTGAAGAAAAGGAAATGAGGTTTTAAATATATTTTAAACTAAAAAAAAGGGGACAGCATTTAACACTTTCTGTTGGGGATGGGAGAGCTATAGGTGATAGGGTTTAAATTATGAAGTCACTTGGTTTCTCAAATTTCTCAAAATTCTCTTATTGCACAGCAGAAACATGTATTAAGAACAATGTTTATAGCACAAAACATTCTTTCCAGGGAAGTGTGAATTTTCTGCCTCGAACAGAAATGTTGAAAACGATCTCCATACAACTGTGTGACAAGGTCAACATTAATATATTAACAGGGATGGCTTTTGAATCTTTAATAAAACAGAAAGATTCTTTAAAATCCCTCATTTCTTACCTCAGACACCCACCCATCTGTTTCAAACTGAATAAATATGTCAGCACAGAAGTTCATTTCCAGAAGTTAGTAAACATTGCCAAATTAGTTTCAAAGCATATGGTAGGTATTCAGTAAATGTTTGAGCTTTTCCTCTAAAACAAAAATGATTTAACAATAAACAGAACTTTCAAACTTCTCCAACATAAAGTTCTACCAATTTCAGAGAATGGAAATCCATATTTTAACTAAAGCTGAGGATTTAACAGCAGCATAAGCACCTGCCTGGGAAGCACACTGTCATGGATTTGATCCTTGGTACCAAAAAAAAAAAAAAAAAAAAAAATCCATATTTTAGCTATTATATACTCCTCAGCAAGACAAGCAAATAATTCTTGTCTTAATATGGATGTGATAAATAACTTTAAGGAAAATATTTGGAATTAAGGTATTTTGATGCTGGTTTATTAAAGGAGAAATAGGAAGTAGATAATTTTTTGTAGGCAAATGAGGGTTTGGGGTATAACTAGATATAAATCATAACATTCCACGCAGCCCCAAAAGATTCACGTGCATCCCTTTATGCAAAATCATTTGGTCCAGGTCTAAGATTGCCCAAGTCCTAACAATTTCAGGATTGCTGAAAAGTCCAAGTCCAAAGTTTCCCCTCGGTTTAAGGCAAACTCTTAGCCATGAAACCCCTTGTAAACATGAAAAGAAAATTAAACACTTCCAACATACAAAGCAATCAGGTAAACAGTCCCATTCCAAAAGGGATAAAGAAGTCAAAGCAAGACCAAAATCTAGCAGGGGAAGCATTAAATACTGAAATTCTATGCCCAGCCCCTATGGGAGATGTAAGCTCCAAACAGCTTGGGCAGACCTGTCCCTACGGCACTGCCTGTGGTTCTGGCCATAGTGGTTTCTCTCTTGGGCTAGCTTTGCTCATTCTTTGCAGCTTTCTTCAGAGGATCCTCATTCCTGGCTTCTCCAGTCTCCTTGGGTCTGCACTGCACTCTCAGTTTCACACTCAAAACTTCATACACAGCTCTTTCAGGCACATACAGCCTGGTCTACCAGGCCCTCTTCTGAAATCTGGGTGGAAGTCTCCCTGAACCCACAACTTTTGCATTGCGCATGCCTATGAACCCAACACCACATGGATGAAACCAAGGTCTTCCCTGAGCGTTAGCATACCTGGGTCTTTCTGTATCTTGCTGGTGGTTGCAGAGACCTCTGAGTGCCTGGGTGGCTGAGCATGGTAAGCTGAAGCCTGAGGGATCAATTCCTGTTCTCTAGGCTGCTGCTACTATAGAATACAGTCTCTGGGCCTCTCTTTCCAAAGCAAAGTCTTTCACTTTTCAACCCTACAGTCTGCAAAGGGTGGGATCTTTCTGATTCTTCCCATGACCTTGACACATGCTTTGTATTGTCCAGATCCAAAGTATTTGACTTCTTTTTAATGTTAATCTTTTTAACAACCCAGTTCTCCTCTGTTACAAATTTACAGGTCCAAAGTTTACTGAAACTTCTTTCTGGCCAAACTCAAGTTTTTAATTCATTCAGCTGGACTGTTTGCACTTGACTCTAACCCATGCCCCCAGCCCAAAGAAATCACGCCTCTATCAGAATGACCAGCTTCCTTGAAATTTTCTCCATCAAATTGATTAGTTCACTATCCTTACTCTCAGTCTCCTGTAGTCGCAGGACATAAACAAAACACAGACTATTTTTTTTTTTTGTCAGATGGACAAATGCTACACAAATTCTGGAGTCCAACTGTCAGTGGAGTCCAACCCAACCAAAACCTCCTGAACCTAGTCTTCTCTAACTGCATTTCTTCTCTAACTGCATTTCTCAAGAGCATTCTGCTCTTGAGCTCTGACCAGAATCTCTCATCAAGCTTGGCTCACAGTATTGCAGGGCTGCTTCTCCAGCTGGCTTGTCCATGTTTTCCAACCTTGTCCCACAAGTCAGTTCCAAAGTTCTGAACCACATGTTCAGCTAGTCACAGCAATGACCTTACTCCTGGTACCAAAATCTCTTACTCTCTTGTTGCTGGGACAGAAGACCTGACATCCATAAATTAAAAGAGGTTTGTTTTAGCTCACAGTTTGTAAAGGACTCACCTAACTACTAAAAAAAAAAAAAAAAAAAAAAAATCACATCTATCCTAAAAGTTACACTTAAGTTGGGTGAGTTTTTGGAGACTTTCACACTGGAAGGCAGAGATTTGTCTGTCTCGTTCAGCTACCCTATACTTGGGCATCCAGGATCTAAAAACCCTAAAGACTGATATAATTCTAGTTTCAAAAATGACTAATTCATCTTAATGTGATATTAAAGCAGGATTAGTATCTCATGGGTGAAGTTAACATTTATGAAGTTAACATTTATAAGGTTTTTTAAAAAAAGCAAATCAAAATGTAAACAATATTGTGGTACTGGAAAGTGTTGATAGAAGAGAACATCATCATAAATTAATGTCTATGAATAGGAATTTGACTATGCAAATAAATGTTTATGACTTCTGATACATTAATTGTACATTTCTGAAATGACTAATTACAATATTTCATTCACTGAGTGATACAGCTATTTTTTAGTAGTACATATTAAAACTACATTTAAGTTACTTTTATCACATTTGGGAGGACTAAAGAATATTTTAAAACAACTACTATAGTAGATTGCAAACAAGTGTATCTCTTCTAAAACTAGGTAATGTTGCCATATCTCACCTTTATAGAGAAAAAGAAATAGAAGATTTGACATCCTTTTAATCTTAGATTGTGTAAGTATAGGAGGAAAAATCAGGAAGCATATTATTTTTTCTTTTTTTAAATTTTTTATATTATATTGTGAACTCCACTTGTCAACTGGATTTAGAGGAGGATGATTTATATTGTGTCTTTTAAATTGTTTGAATCCTTAATAGAAATATTTTTCAGGGAATGGTTCTGAGGATTGACCTGCTGGTCTCTGTACTGAGCTATATCCCCAGCACTTTTTTATTCTGAGACAGGGTGTCACTAAGTCAGGCTGGGCTTAAATTTGCAGTCATTTTATCTCAGCCTCCCAGAGTGCTGGGATTCAATAAACAAAAGTTACGCAATAGTTTTTGAAAACATTGTAGTTCTCAACATAACACACAGTGACAAATCAGTGATCCGGCCTCATGTGAATTGAAAAATACTATTAGTAGCTGGGTGTGGTGGCACAGCGCTTTCATCCCAATTCCTGAGAGCCTGGGGCAGGAGTTTGAGGTCAGCCTGGATGACGTGGCAAGATCCTATCTTTGAGGAAGAGAAGGAACAAGAGGCAACTAGAGGGGCAAGAAGGAAGAGGAAGAAGAGAAGGAAAGAAAAGCCAAAGAAAATCTCAGGCATGATGGCCTATGCCTGTAATCCCAGCACCCCAATGCAGAAAGACACTAAATTTAAACCCAACCTGCACCATTTAGTGACTTAATTGGACCTTTTCTCAAAGTACAAAGGGCTGGGATCTATCTCAGTACTAATGCCTTGGGTTCAACCTCCAGTACCACAAAAGAAACAGCTGAGCACCTTCAGCTACCAGCGGTGGCTGAGGAATGCAGAAACACCTACCTGCCTGTTTGTCATTCCGTGTAGCACCCCCTCTTGGAGCCTGAGACACACGACAGCAATTCCCCACAGAAGCACTTCAGCAGAACTAATATCCACATGGAGACAGTGCACATACACTTAGGATGAAAAACACCAGAGCAGAGGCAAGTACCGCAAGCAAATGTGCACCTTTTCATCCCCAAGCTGTTATAGCTTATACCTAGATGTCCCCCCAAAGGCTCATGCACGCCTAAGAGGGTTTTGGGGGAATGGGTCATGGGGATGTGATACTCATCCGTAGAGTCTGCCTTTGATCTGCTCATTGCTTCCTGCCACCATCCTTCTGCCCTGTCTTGGAGCCAGCAGCCATGGACTGAAATCTCCACAAACCATGAGCTAAAATAAACTTCTTTGCAGTCGTGAGTGTCTCAGCAATGAGGAAACTAAGATTTTGATAGAGTGGGGCCACTGCTGCGACTGCCTGACCATGTATGTGGCTCAGGAGCCTTTTCAAGGCATCCATAGAGGATTTTGCAGAGGTCTGGGGCTGTCCACTGGAGCACAGCCCTGGCTATGAGCCAAGCTTGGGTTGGGTTTTAGGGGTGCTAGGTCACCTTTTAGAGGTGGTGTCTAAATTCTATGTGTCCTGAACAAAGAATTGGCCAACACAGGCACAAACGGTAATAAGGTTTTATATTTAGTAAAGGTAGGAAAAGAAATACGCTCTGCAGAGCAAGTGCCAGTCAAGTAAAAGAAAGAAAAGTGCGTGTACCTGACAGCGTGACGGTGAACTACTGTGAAAGAACACAGGAGCCAAGAGCTTAACATCCACAGTCTGCTTTGTATCTCCCACCCCTCCGGCGGATGTCAGGTCTAGGCCGTCCTATGTGAAACTGCTCAAGCTCTCGAGAGAAGTCCCTGTATGGTGGGGTAGGGGACAACTTTGGCAACTGTTCTGCATATGTGTCCTGCGACCTACAGGGCATGCCCACCTCCCTGGCCAGTTTTGCAATGCTGTTTTTTTTTTTTTTTTATTGGTACCCGGGATGGAACTCATGACCAACCGCCTGCTTGCAAAGCAGGTGCTTATGCTGCTGAGCTAAATCCCCAGCCCCCACGATGCTCTATTCTTCTGCTTTAGTAGGAGATCCTGGTCAGAGCTCAGAACCAGAGTGCTGGTAGAAGTGCAGTTGGTACCAACCATTCAGGAACTTTCAGGTGAGAACAAGGGCTCCACTGGCAGCTGCACTTCCAATTGCGGGTTATGCTCTGGCAGGAAGTTTGTCTACATGTGGCTTTTGTCTTGAGACTTTTGAGGGTGACTGAGGTTAAGGGTGGCCAACTAACGCAATGACCTAAAGTTCTCCAGTTAAATCAAATATTTGAAACCAGTTATGCCTCTGAAAAACTCACTGTATTCCAAGTTCCAAATGCATAACAATTGATTTATTGTCACTGACACAGTACAAATGCCTTTTAATCCATGACCATCATCATATACAGCCACACAGATCCATCACAGGGGCTCTGACTGGTGGCTTCTGGAGGTAGCTGAGCAGGGACTTGAATGTCTACACAGGAGTTAGATCAGAAGGTTTGGAGCAGTTCCTCTGAGAGTGGCCTGGGTCTGAGAATGGAGCAGAGGCTGCAACAAGAAAGTGCTGTCAGAAAGCAGGGTTCAGAACAGGTCTAGACGGGGTGTGTGTGTGTGTGTGTGTGTGTGTGTGTGTGTCCCTGAGGGATTGTCCTACCTTCTGAGTCCAGCTGAGGGATACAGCCCAGAACTCCCACAGAAAAAACAAGCTCCCTGGGGTTCTGACATCACTGGCCAGAAAGTCACCAAAGCTACCTCTTCCAGGGACGTAACTCAGCGCCCTGATGGGAAGGGATCTCGAGAAGAGAAGGCTATACTTCCTTAGCTATGTCATCTCTGCAACTCTGCCCTGCCTGGATACATCCCACAGAAAGCTGGGGTGGGGCTGCAGGACTATCATCCCAGCCCTCACAAGGCTGAGGCACGTGGATCACCATGAGTTGGAGGCCAGGGTGGGCTACATCATGAATTCAAATTTGAATTACATAGGGAAAACCTGCCTCAACAAACAAAAATGACAGAAGCATACAAGAGAGGTAGTAATTTTTAAAGCAGCACTAACATCCCTTGAACATGCCGAATATAGGATTAACACATGCAAACATGTTTTCTGTTCTGATGGTTCAATGAAGAATGCTGAGTGCATCCTTCAGAGCATGCAAAGACTTCTGGTCAACGGTCAAGAGAATAACAGACCCTTCAGGTGACACTGAGATTAAGTACCAATGTCACACACTTTCACCTGTCCAGAAAGGGTCACTCACCATGATTATGGCCTAGGTCTGCCCTACATGGCAGGGGTGCCTGGGCCAGATTAGGCACACAGAGAAGGCTATGTGTGAAGTCCTCCTACCAAACGCACAATGCTTTGAAAACTCTCCAAAACCATCCTCCACCTGGCCCAATCTGTCCTCCATTCCAAAGGACACAAGCTCCCACCTCCTGACCTTTGTCCCTTGTGGCCATGCAGGACCTGGGCAGTGCTCCTCTGACACTGTCAGCTGATTCGGGCCACTCTGGTGTCACAACCATGCAAGTTCAGCATCATCGTCACCAACTCTGGAAGATCAAAGTTGTGCTTCCACCCCCAGTCCTTGCGTGCTGTGCTGTCGTCCAGGCTCATGGGCCAGCTGTCGGCTGGGGAGAGGCAAAGGTGGCTTGGTTATGCAGGCTCTGGAGTAGCTAAAGGTCTAGGGCATCATCCATGCCTGTGGATGGGACAAGGTATGTCAGAGGGCAGCTCTGTAGAGAGGGGCAAGTGACCGTGTCTATGCAGATTCACCTTCATGGGACCAGATGAGGTCACCACTGCTGTCAGCAGCTGTGACTGTCACATTGTAAACCCCCGACAATTCTGAAAGTAGGAATCTCCCACACAGAAGGGCACGAAGCAGCACTTACAGTACAGGAAAACTCACATTTTTCTTTGGGTTTTTCTTCACATTACACTCAGACTACTCAATGGTGTAATATCTTGACCTATTCCTCGGGAATGGAACCATTTCACCTGCTTTCCCCAAGCCCAGCATCTGCTCACCAGCTCAGGGACAGCTAACTCCACAGCGATGTTGGCCCAGAGACAGAGCTGTGTGCGACCCAACCTCCCGGGTGTGTCCTGGAGGACAAGGCTGCAGGGAAGCCGAGGGAGGCTCAGTCTGGGCTTGAAAGCACATGGCCATGGGGCACCCACCTATGGCCTGCCGGACAGGGTCCACGCGGTACGTGATACGGAACTCAGGTACATGCTTGCTGATCTCCTGGGCTAGCTCCGCAGGCGTGAAGCTCATGGCATTGATATTGTAGGTCCTCATGGACAAAGACTCTGCCGGGGCCTCCATCAACTCCAGAGTGGCCCGGATGCAGTCATCTATGTACATCATTGGGAGCCTGGTGCTGGGTCCCAGGTAGCACTCAAACTTGCCGCTCTTCACCGCGTCATAGAAAATCTGGATGGCGTAGTCTGAAAGAGAATCTCGACTCGGAAAAAGAATTTCTTGCCACAGCACCAAGAAGCACCTAGGACATAGGTAGTGGCCTGACACAATAGCTGCCAGTTAGATCCACGGTGTCCTATGCAGCTGACCAACTCTTCAAAAGGTCACTGCATTCCAAAGTGACAGTCAGCCTATACTAACCTGTATGATAGTTAGTGGGGAAAGGAAAATGTGCTGAGAGGAACAGCCTGCCTGCATTTGGAGTCTCAGGGCTGGGGTTGGTGGGATGTGGCGGCGCCCCCTCCTCTGACTGTTTCCACTTGCTCTGCTGAGCCTGGCCCACAGCCCTTCGATCCTGTGGAGCACTTGTACAGGAGGAGGAGGAAATAAAAAATAATGCCCTTGTCTCAATATCAAAGTGGTTGTCACCTCCTTGCTCCAGTGTCTCTGAGCCACACTTGGGGAAGCTCTGGTTTTAAAATGTGACCCCAACCAAAGACTTTAAAACCACTCAGACTCTGCCAAGTACCTTTTCCACTGCATCTCAGGACCCTGGGAGGGGAAGGAACCCAGGCTGAAGGTTGCTGAATGGAAGCATCAGAGTGCAAAGGAGATACTACCTCAGCTACTTTCAAACACGAAGCCCCTTTAATCAAGCTTTCTCTCTAGATTATGTCACAAGGCTGTGTTCAAATCAAGAGGCCATGCTGGTGTCTTCCTGTTTAAGATACTCATTCTGTTTTACACTTGACTCCAGTACAAGGGTGGCCAATGGACAGTACCAGTGAGACCCCTGAACAAGGGCAAGTGAGGGGCGCAGGGTGCGAGGGCGCATCCAGATCCACATTGCAGAAGGGCACGCAACCCTGGGTGGCACTGTTTGAAGAGACAGCAGACTCACCCACCGGAAACAGCCTTTTGGGACAGAAGAGAGCCTGGCCACAGCCACAGGAACCTGGGATGAGGCTTACCTGTGGTTCCTCCTCCAGGCTGGGAGGAAGCTGAAATGATGCCGGGGTATCTCAGGCAGCGGAAATCTAGCCCGAACCGGTAACAGTAATACTAAGAAGACAAGAAAACTTACTCGAAAAAAGTATCTTTTAACTCTGATGGAACTAAGCAAAGAAACAACAGCTCTCTTCTGAAATATCTTTTTTGTGGGGATATTGGGGTTGAATCCAGGGCCTTTGCCCTGAGCCATTTTTCCCCTGTTTTTTAACAGGATCTTACTAAGTTGCTAAATTGCCTAGGCTGGACTCCAACCTACAATCCTCCTGCCTCAGCCTCCCAGAGCGCAGGGACTGAAGTCACATACCACCACACTCAGCTTATAAACTTCGGATGCAGTTACATCAAAATCCTTCAAAAAGGGGGCTGGGGATTTAGCTCAGCGGCATAAGCGCCTGCCTTGCAAGCAGGCAGTCGTGAGTTCGATCCCTGGTACCGATAAAAAGGAAAAAGACAAAAACAAACAAACAAAAAAATCCTCCAAAAGAAAGTGAATTTCAGACTTTCCGCTAATCTTCAATAAATATTCTTAAGTCTTTCTCTCCCAAGAGTCACCATCCTGAGGATACGCTATCACCATAAGTGATAAAATCAGTGCTCAGCAGGGATCTGCAAATCTCTCCCCGTCCTGTACTCTGTACCGTGAAGGTGCGGGTCAGAGAATCAAGACTGTGACAGGTCACCAACGGAAACCACTGGAGAGTTCGTTATACAGAGAGGCAGTAAAACAAAGCAAAACCAACCCCAAAAGACGTTCGAGGTTTTCCATAGCAAGCTGTAAAGTTACCATGAGGAACAACCAATACCAGAGCCTGGAAGAACAGAGCCGCTCAAAGGGAACACGCAGAGACCGAAGGACAGGTAACTGTCCGGGAAACTCAGGGCGTCATGCACTGTGCAGGCGGCCCTGCCATGGAAGGTATAAGGGGCAGTGCCAGGGGCTGGCTGGAGGAACATAGAGACCTCTTGTGGAAGGACACCAGGAATCACCCAGGACCTGTACATCAGGGACACTTACTTCCCCCATGAGCTCCGCGTGGACCTTGGACACCCCATAGATGGTCCTGGGTCTCTGGATGCTGAGATCAGGGGTTTGGTTCCGGGGAGAGGTAGGTCCAAAAGCCCCAATCGTGCTGGGAACAAACAGGCGCAGGTTGTACTCTCCCGCAACATCCAGAACATTGTGCAATCCTGAAAGGAACCAGCATCCTCACACTCTGGGAAGAAGCTCTTCCTGCCAAATAGCTAGGAAACCCAATCCAGGCAGGCGGGAGCCAGACCCCGACCCTCACCAGCGATGTTCAGGGATTTGGCCAGGTGCAGATTCCCCTCGCCCACAGCGCTGAGCAGGGCGCTGTAGTGCAGCATCCAGGTAACGCGATTGTTCACCACGACCCTACGGAGGTTCTCGAGGTCTAAGACGTTGACGAACACAAACGGGCCTGTGAGGAGGACAGAAGCCAACAGGCTGGGGCTCGCAGAGCTCGGCGGTCATCCTGTCACTGGGATGGCAGTGTTTTATGATGCAGTCACAGGCCACAGTCACCTCACAGCAAGGATAGCTGTAGCCTTTGCTAGACTTGCCCATGCCGGGGACCGTGCTAGGGACTACACATGGAGCTGGCTGCTTGGGGCTTTGGAGGTGTGTGTGCCTTTCACTGAGGAGGAAATGAGGCTGGAAACAAGTTAAGCACCTGGGCAGCAGCAAATAGCACAAGCAGAAGCAGAGCCAACTGCAGGCCCAGGCATCTTGCGGCTGGAAAGGTACATATTTAAAGAGAATGGAGGGGCAGAGTTTTGTAAAAACCTGCCTTGGTGCATAAAGACCACAGGTCATGAATCCCCCATATGCTGAATTACATTAAAGAGACAGCCAGTTATGTTCAATGCCAATTTCCCCAGGATAAGCAGCAAAAGGCTGGTGCCAACCAGAAGACTTACAACTGACACTGTAATACTTTCTCAGTGCTGGGACTGAATGAACCCAGGGTCTTTCCACTGAGCTACATCAACAGCCCCCTTTTGATACTTATTGTTTTGAGACAGGGTGGGGCTAAGTTGCTCATTGCCCAGGCTGAGGTCAAAGTCATGATCCTCCTTCCTCAGCCTCAGAGTGCTGGGATTACAGATACATGCACCACACTGGACTTAAAGATGTTTTTAAAGCAGTGGAGAGCTCCACTCAGGGAATCCAAGATTGTGCGTGTTCAGTAGCTTAAAAGCAATTCATTTTACATTGTAACACCACGATTAATTCCTCCAGGTTTTAAAAATTCTTTTTCCTCATCACAGAACTTGATTTTTGTGTTCCCAAAAACTCAAAAGGCAAGAACTAAAGATTTTATTTCAAAAATATTCCAAATAATATCAAACATAGTATTCCAAATTTAATTTAAAGTTCCAAAGACCCCTCCTGTTTTTGTATCACCTGAACAACAGCACATTAAAAAATAGAAAATAATCCAATACAGGACATCATCAGTTCTCTACTCTGGCTACGAGCCATGCGGCACATACTGCAATCGGCACTGGCTGCTTCTTTATCTGCACTTCGGCAATTAAGACTAAAACAGCATCCAGGTGTAGGACTGCTTACCACTACAGAAGACATAATCGGGGGGTTTCTTTATGTCCGACAAAATGACATTGTCCTTCCCGAATCGTTTCCTAAGGGAAAGCCAGAACGTGCAAGTGGGTGACACTGCGCCCTATAAAGGACAATTCTGTGAAACAGGAGTTGCGGTTTCTGGTCGGCCTCTGAGCCCTCTTTCCTCTATGCCTGGGCACCCATCCCCACCCAGGGCCTCCACTGATGGTGCCCAGCGCACTCCTGCCCCGCAGCCTCACCTCCCACCTCTACTCCAGCTGTTACCAGCTGTTCCCAGTGTCGTCAGGGTTTTTACCCCTCTCTCCTCGATATTTCACCCCGCCTCTGCAATCCCACACAGTTCCCTTCTCTTTGCTCCAAACAACTACAAGGCCAGTGGCCACCAGGGCCAGTCTCACTCTGCCTATGTTAGCGAGGAGAACAGCATGCAGGGCCCAGACAGGAGCACTGAGAAACAGGCCTGCAGCAGTCTCAGGAGATAAAATAAAACATGTTTTTAACAGCCACTGGGATGTGATTTCCTACAAGTGACAGGACAAGAGGAGACAGATGGCCACACAGGGCCACAGACTTACAACCTCAAGCTCTTACCTCAAAAAGCTAGCGAGGCTCACTCCCAGCTGGCCAAGGCCACCTGGAGGGAGAGGAAAAACAGTGAAACGTTAACCCAAATCCAGCCAGTTTGGTTCCTCACAGAGCGCAATCATGAACCAGGGATCTTTCCCCACCGAAGGGGGTTAAACAGGATCCTGGGTTGGGTTGGGATTTGGGGCTGACTGCAGTGAGAGCACAGAATGACGCTCACCCAGCTAGGACAGACGTCCACTTGGGGCACATTTCAGAGACAGATGCCCTCCGGCATGAAGGCACCCGGACAGAGGAAAAAGGGACCGAAGGACACAAGAAGTCACCAGATTCGAGGCCCAGGTCCAGAGCTGTTTCGGCCTTCGAGATGAGCTGGGTGCAGAGGCCCCTCTGGTGCTGGTGCCAGGAGGCTCAGCACCAAGCTCAAATGGTTTGGAGGTAGGAGAGAAGAAATGCGAGACGGAGAAATAGTAATTAAAACACAGTACTCGTAACAAGACTGCAATTTCCAGACCCATGTCACCCACGGCAATCCAGAGTCAGCTTCCTTTGGTTTAACTGAGCTCCTTTCCTTCCAGACCCAGCACACCCCAAACTCCTCAGAAACCTGAAAGCCCCTGAACTAGCTTGACAGAGGAATTAAAGAGCAGGACTCCGGTCCTAAGGAACCGGTTGAGGAGATCCAAAGAATGTTTAAATTACCGATCTTAGAAAAAAACCTGTAAAATGGGCCAATACCCATCTGGGGCACAGACCACCTTTTCCTTGGGGTTTTCATTCCCTTGAGAGAAGTCTAAATGTCTTCCGCTTTGCACACACACCTTTTGATTTCCTTCAAAAGCCCTTCCCTTGTGAGCCTCTCCCTGACGTGCCCTAAAAATTCCTTTTCCTCAGTGGAGTCACCAGGGTCTGCAGATTGCTAAACTCACTCCAGCTGGGTGGATTTAGTCCCTATCTCAGTCTCAGGACCCTCCTCAGGTCCTCACGACAGAGCAGCAGTGGAACCCCCTGCAGGGACCACCCAGCATCCTGCTTCCACCTGCACGGGGCTGGGATAGGAAGGCAAAGGGGCAGGAAGAGCAGGAAGTCACCTGAGAAGGGCAAGACAGATGCAACAGATTCTGACCGTGGAGGCCTAAGGATGCTGGGAAAGCTGGGGCAGGGGGCGCATCCCGAAGGAGGGCTGAGAATGTGATGTGGTAGAACTTACACGGGCATCTGTCCCCATGGGATTGCACCCCAGGTGCCCTGGGGAGGCCCCTGTAGAGGTGGAAGGATGGCAGCGAGGTAAAGCCACAGGAGAAAACCAGACAGAGCGGGAGGAAATAAAACATGTCCATTGAAGAGCAGGGGCTGTTGCTGGCAGGAAGTGCCTTGCAAGTGACTTTGCAAAGCCTGTGGGTAGCAGAACCAGGGCCCACTGTCCAGAGCAAGGCAGATCGGAAAGGCCAGCTGGTGACCCCGAGCTCCATGGTGACGCACACCCCTGGCAGACGCTCACTTAGCATTGTATTCCCGACATGCTGTACTGATGGTCTGGGATGAGTCTGGGCTCAACTGAGGAGGTGGTGGAAAGAACGGTGTGCAGCCAGCATCAATCAATCTGATCCCCGAACCCTCCCCTCCTGTGCCCCAGCCTCTGCTCCCAGGCCCCCAGATTCCCAGGTTCCTCCTGACAACAACAAAACTCTTGTCAGGGAAACTGAATGCCAGAAACAGTGGAGAGGGCAGACGTGGGCTCTGCACCATTCTGGAGAAAGCTGCTGGTGGGAGAGGCCGCTGTCAGTGAATAAAGGAAGGGCGGGGCTGGGGATTTAGCTCAGCGGCATAAGTGCCTGCCTTGCAAGCAGGCAGTCGCGAGTTCGATCCCCGGTACCGATAAAAAAAAGAAAAAGACAAAATAAATAAATAAATAAATAAATAAAGGAAGGGCAGTATCACGGACCAGAGTGAAGGGTCAGGACCGAAGGCAGGCACTCAGAACAGAGACAGTGGCACCCCACCACTAACAGGAAGAAAAGTGGGAGAAACCCACCTGTAATCAAGATCCGGGGACAGCCAGCTTCTGAGGAGGATGCAGAGTAGAAACGGGCCTTCACCTGCGTGTGCAGAGGAGCGGCACTTTGAAACCTGACTGGCAGGACAGACAGCAGGACAGAGGTCTGGCTGCTGCAGGCCAGCATCCGCACCGTGCCACCCACCACAGGCCTCAGCATCCTGACAACCTGTGCTTACTTCTGGAGTACCCTGGGGGTTGATGGGGAGAACAGAAGCAGAGTTAGGCAGGGTATCTCACTCTTCCGGTTCCTGGAAACAACCTCTTGTGCTGAAACTGACAAGGCATCTGTCACAAAGGGGCAGAGTCAGCTTGGAATCCGGGAACCCCACTAAGGGCACCGCTGAGATGGCTGGCAGGCATTGTCTTAGGGATGGAGCGGATTGGGAAAGCAGGTGGTTAAGAGAAAAAGGTCCTCAAGAATATTTAGTAAACTGACTGATTTTGGTTTTACTGCCATCTCCTTCAAAAGGATCATTGAGAAAAGCAATTTCCTCACTCCAAGATGACAAATGTCAGTCTGCTCCTCTCTCTTATTAGCTCAAACTCCAGCTGCTCTTGCAGTCAAGGCCTGGCCACGAGGTCAGGGTGGGCCAGACACATGTGGCCCATCCTGACCCATCTTCTGCATTCTGTCCCCAACACTTGGGCAAGCTGTTAGCATGACCGCAAAGCCAGCCACTGCCTTTGCCTCTGCAGGCTGTGACACCAGCTACTCATCTCCCCTGGACAGGGTCAAAGCACAGTGCACTTTGACCTGGAGTTGCAAGACTCGAGTGCCAGGTCCCCGCCCCCCCCCCAGGGTCTGCAAGCCTTCAGGGTCACCTCCAGTACCACCCCTCACAAAGTGGTGATGGCTTAAGATCCCAGCTCTCTTCTGTTTTGCAAGGTGCAGAGAGAAAAGCAAACAAATTACTGCTCAATACATTTCCAGTGAAGCCCAGACTTCACTTAGTATCTTAAGCAGACTTACAATGGTTAAAACTAGGGTAGCAGACATTTTCCTGCCATTCCAACTCAGAGCCAGGTCCCAGTAACAGAAAATAAAGAAAAATTCTGGTTTCTGAAAACACACTTTCACACTCTTGGCCATAGATACTTTCTGGAGTACACAGAAAAAAGGCAGGGGGAGCCCTGGCAGGGGCTCAGTTTCTGGGGGGTCCTCAGCTCTATGAGCCACCTCTGGCCCGTCATCCTAAACAGGCAGTGGAAGTTGCCCTTCCTGCCTGTGGTGGACCCTGGGCTTTCCAGCTGGGCCAGCATTAAAAGGAAAGTGTCCTGGCTGGGCCCTGTCCCAGGAAAGGTTCCTTGCAGGACCATGTTGGGGACATCCTCCCTATGACAGCATGCACAGTGGTGGCCCCGGGGACATCTGTACATCTGTAAGTGCACCATCATCTTCCCACAAGGATGAAATTAGACCTGCGTTCTCATTGTAGTCAACTTGTGCAGGGGAATAGATTTTATACAAGATGCATAAATTTGTAGGAGTGTCTTATAATAATCATCCAAAAAGTCAAACGCAGAGAGTGGAAGAGATCTGTCCCTGCCAGAGACCCAAAGAACCCAGCTGAGGGCTTGGATCCCAAGGCAGTGTCCCACAAGAGGCCTAGAATCCAAGACAATGTTTCATGCAAGTCTGTACCAAGATCCCAGTAACAAACAACCGAAAGGTCAGTGGTAGAAGCTAGAAAGTCGGCCAGTGGAGGAAGGGTCTGAGCCAGCAGGCTGAGGGCTCTGTACTGCACCAGGAAGCAATGCTCAAAGTTAAGAACCAGAGCTCAGCCATCCTCAGCCACAATGAGGTCCTGAGCTCCTCTTTCCACATGAACAGCCAGCAGCTGTGTTTGTATCAGGAAAACCTGCTGCAACAAAGATTCTCCTGGGAAATTAGCAGCTCCAATCTTCCCTTCTATTCTCCTTTACGCTGCTGGCAACAGTGTTCAGGTGGGCCTTCCACGCCCAGAACCAGGTGCTTGGCTCAGCTCGGTTCCCACACAGGCTGATGCTAGTTGATCCACCACATCGGTGATGTGTTAGCACTCTCTCAAGGCCACAATTCTTACATTTCTACTTTCAGACTCCTTTACACTTAAAACTGGAGGGCTACAAAGTTTATATTTACTGTACAGCAGATCAAAACCCAGGGCTGGAGCTGAGTGGTGGAGCACTGGCCTCAACCCCAGTACAAAAGGTGAAGAGGTGGGGAGAGGGAGGGAAAAAGACAGGAGATGAGAGGGGAAAGCGAGGGGAAGGGAGTAAAGAAAACCAGTAAATGTTAAGCATCTTTATTAATTCATTTAACAATAAATGTTAATGTACCATATTTTAACAAAACTCTGGTATCTATTTTAGCAGAAGGCAGCCAGTTCTCAGATCCGCTTGGGTACTCAATCTGTTGCTTTGAAATATAAAAAACCCCAACCTCACACAGTAAAGTAGTAGAGAAAAGAAAATGCTACTATCTCAGCCTTTTCAGATAAAGCTTCTGCAAAAACCTAAAGGTTAACTAGCTTTTAACCTTCCTTAAAGACTGCAGTGTGTGTACTGGGAACCCTGACAGCAAACCTTCTGTGCTTGACTACATTAAAAGCTCTTGGTCTCTCTAACGCTTTGAGGGATCACTTATCCTTGTGTGATTTTTAAACTGCACCAACTGGATTTTTGTGAAACACTGGTTCAGAAAGTTACGTGCGTCTTCCAAGAAAATGCCAACACATTTCACTGTGAACATCAGAAAGTCAAGCCGCACAGGTTACTCTGATCTCACCAGGAAATCCCTGAGTTCTGGAGAGCTGTCAAGCTGCAGTGGCTGAGGTCACAAGCTCGCTTTGTTCGTTCTGAATCTTTTTGCAACCAGACAGACACCATAAGGGCGCAAGCAAAGAGAAAAGTGCTTCCATTTGTAAGGGAACCCCCCCCTCCCACACACACACACTTCTGTTCACTCAGCTTCCTAGTTCTCTGCAAATTCCGGCACCACTTGAAAGTAGTAAGACTGATTTCTTCCAATGCTTTTCCCTCCAAACAAGGCTTGATTGTGTGTTTTTCAGCCAATGCAAATTAATAACTTATCCTTCTCGATCTTTCAATATTTGACTCATTCTTAGCCTGAAAAACTAACAAAAAAACGGGAGCTTTTTAAAGAGCTCACGCTGCCTGCCGTTTAACTGTTCAAGTTATTTTTCCTCAGAGAACTCTAATCGGATTTAAAAGGATGCTCCGGGCACCGTAATGCTGTCAAAATGAGTCTAGGGCAGGACACACAGAAGGTAAATTACTAACAGCAGTAAGAAACAGCCAAGAAACACGTTCCTCATTTTAAAGTTAGTTTTGCCCCGGTTCTCTGGAGCAAATTCCTCCCCTTCCGTGAGTCAGGGAATTGTTTTTGTTCAGCACTTCTAGACACAGGTGGTGTGAGGGGAAAACAGTGCTTCTAATATCTCCTCTTCAGCCAATAACCTACCCCTAAGTATAAAATACATGAATTGGTAGCCCTGTGTTCTAGAATTATTATTAAATTCAAGAATAATTTTACGCTGCTTAAAGTTTCTTATGGTTTCAAATGAAAAGCACCAAATACACTTACTTTGGGTTGTTTTTCCATGGAGACTCAGGATAACTCAGAAATTAAAAGGCAGTAATTAAAAGCGGGTTTAGGCAAAGATAGCCAAGGGTGTACAGAAACACTAAAAACAAACTGATTTCATCTCCGAAAATGCACATCTATATCCACACCCCACGCCTCGTACCCCAGAACATTCGGGCACAAGGAATACCCAGGTCATCAGCTATCAGAGGAAAGTGCGCGTGGTCTCTTTCCAGAGGAAGACCGCAAACATCTTCCTCTTCTCCCTAAAACAGTTTTGACAACAGCTCTCAAGGACCCGCGGTGTTCCCCTGACTACACTTGGAGAACAGGTCTAAAGCAGAACTTTACTGAAAGAAACCAGCAAAGATCCGCAGTGCCTCCTTAAAGATCAAAGAGCCACATACTTTCTCTCTCACAATCTGGCTTAACTGCAAGAAATCAAAGAGAACCAGGTCGGCGAGGCGCCCTCAAAATAATGGAACTGCCCGGCCCAGGCCTCTCGGCCCCTGCGCGCATCAAAGCAGCAGGACCCTAAGCCAGCCCAACACTAACCCAGTGGCCTACTCCGAACTCAGCCTGGGGTGGGGGCGGGGCGGGGCGGGGTGGAGGGCGATTTGCACCGTAGCTAGAAATCCGCCCACCAGAAACGCGCACCGCCCCCAAGACCTGCGGGTCCCCACTGGCTGTCCTGGTCCTCCCTTGTTGACCTGGGAGTGGATCCGGAAGGGTTCTCCTGCACGTGCCCTCATTGCCAGCCCGGGTGAGCACCGTTGCAAGGCCTCGCTCAGGGGGGTGCCCAGTACCCCTTCCCCATTCTGATGACCACGCCCACCGTCGGCCTCCACCTGGAGCCCCCGCACCTGGATCTCACCTTCTAGGCCACGTTAGCCAAGTGGTCTCCCTCATCTTAGAGCCTCTACTCCATTAAGTGACCCAAGGAGAAATCGGGCCTCCGGAGCCCCGAGGTCTAGTTTAACCCACGCAGCCCACCCCAAAGCCGGGGACCTCTCCCACTGTGCAGATACAAGCGGCTGGCCGGCGGGGGCAGGGGCTGGCTCGTGCGTCCCAAAGCCTCCTTGTGCCACCTCTACTTTCCCGCCTCCAGAGAAAACATCCGGCACTCAGGCGCGGAGCCAGGGTCCCCGGGTCCTCCCCCCGCAGGCTGCGGCCGGACGCACTCGCCTAGCCTCCGCGTCTCCCCACACCTCGGGTTTTCTCATCTTCGTGCCGCTGCACTACCACCCACGGCTTTCACTGTTTAAATCTCGGAGCGGGTGAAGTCTGGCTCGAAGAGCACGGGGTCCCGGGAGGTTGGGCTCTGCAGAGCCGGAGGGGGCGCCGATGCGCAGGTCAGCCGCACGCGGGCCCCGGGAAAAAGCTGTGGGGACCCACCCTGCCCAGAGGTCCCAGATGGCAGAGCAGACCAGTTCAAGGACAGCCGAACCCGTTCCTCTTCCAGCTGGGGCGCCGTTCCCAAAGTGAGGGGCGGCTGTGGCGCAGGGAGACCCGCAGCGTCCGCGCCTGCGAATCCCGCGCCCCCCATGGCCAGCGCCTCCGGGACCCCGCGTACCGCTCCGCCGACTGAACTCACCGGCACCTACCCGTGCAGACCTGAACTCACGGCGGCTGAGGACGCGAGGAGCCAGCGCCACTGTCTTTAAGCCGTCGCCGCCCCGCCTGCCCCGCCGCGCACCAATCCGCGGGCTCCGCGCCGCTCGGGATCTACCAAGGGTCAGGTTGCTTGGCAACCCCCGGGCGCGGGGGACGCCCCCTGCCTCTCCGACCCGCCCCTGGCGCAGGCCGAGGGAGCAGACGCCGGGTAGCTGCAAGGGCGAGCGCGGCCAGATCAGGGGGGGTCCTCGCCTCCCTGGAGCGGGAACAAACGCAGGATCGAGCGCAGGGGATGCGCCAGGAAGAGTGCGTGAGCTGCGCTTTCCCTGGGTTCCCCAACTGGAGACATCACGGGCGAAGTAAGCGACCTTCAGGGCTGGGAAATGCAAACTGACTGGCCCCGGCCCCGGCCCCGGCCCCGGCCTGGGGCCTGAGGGGGGGGGGGGGGCATTCGGAGGTGAGGTCGCATTCGGAGATGGGGCCCAACCCCGGCCATCGACGGCCCGCAGCAGTTTGAGAAGCGGCATCGAGATCCCAGGTTCTCAAACTCTGGGCTCATAATGATCGCCTGGGGAGTTTTTGGACCGTCTAATGCTCAGGCTGCACGCGCTACCGAAGGACTGACAACCAGGTGTGAGTGTGCTCTTAGGGCTCCGCGCGGTTGAGTCTGGAGCCGTGAGCTGGGGATGGCATTCGTGGTGTGGTCCCCACAAAGCAGCCCCTCCCACGCTTGCTGAATTCACGAGGTATCTGCAGGCACAGTAGGGTGCAGGCAAACAGCTCTGTCTCCTAAATTCCCGAGGACAGGACGAGGGTTGGCTTCCGGGGACTGAAAGCCAGGGGGTTTCGAGGGCCAGGTCGCACCATTTCCTCTCCCTCTTCGGGAGGTCGGATGTGAATGTTACCAGTGCTGCACCTCTCAGTCCAGGGCCCAACACTTCCTCTGGATTTCAATCCTGATTGGATGGCAAAGAGGCTGAAACAGAACTCCTGGCTACACCAGGCAAGGCCCAGCGCTAAGAAGGGCAGAGCGGTTCCTTCGAGGCTCCGAACTAACCTAATGCCTGTGTGCCTGGCAGACTGGTTCTCTAGCCTCCGCAGGGGAGTCAGGGTGTCCTTGTGGGCAGATGCGTAGGATATGCTTAATGTGGTGTTGGGACACAATTATAATGTGAGAACACTTTTGTAAAGTAACAAACTTACAGATACTTCATGATTAATCAGAGGTCTCTGGCCAAGTTTCTGTTCTGCTGCTTCTGCTGAAATCAATTGACCTTGACGATGTCTATAGCCAGCTGCAAAGCTCCCATGAGCACTGAGTCAGAGCGACTGTCTACACCTTAAGGCACCCTGGGCTAATTCAAGAACACCTTTAGCTATGCTCACTCTGTAAGGGCCCCTCCCTCTCCTTGTTCCCTCTTTCTGTATATAATTCCTTTGTTTCAACCAATCTGTTCAAGACTAGCCTGCCTGTCAAAATGACTCAATGCATGTAACTAATTATGTAATGTTTTGTCACTTGCTTTGTACCTCCCACATCTGAACTCCATATAAACTAAACTCCTTCTAAATTCAGGGCTGTTGCCTTCGTGGAATTATCCCCCAACAGTCCGCTGGTGTAAAGATTAAATGCTGCCTTATTTTCTTGGTGCAAAGAGGCTTCCTTTCACTTTGATTTGGCTTGGAAATTTTCCTGCAACAGTACATGGAATGGTCTTCTACTTACCAGTGTCCACCTGCTACTAAGTGTCAGTTGCTGGTGTTGAGAACCTGGACCCCAGGTCTGTCCCAGGACCATCATCACTGCC
The DNA here is from genome assembly GCF_034190915.1 of Cavia porcellus. NCBI lineage: Eukaryota > Metazoa > Chordata > Mammalia > Rodentia > Caviidae > Cavia > Cavia porcellus. Next base: position 41,820,590 of record NW_026947507.1, read on the forward strand.
ATGCTGTCTTCCATCACCACGTGGCAGCTGATGTGTTTGTCCTATCCTGTGACCATAAGTGAATCCCACTCACTGCATGGGAAGCTACACCCAGAGGAGAGGGTGTCAGCTCTTGGTGGAGACTGAGGGGTTTTTTTTGTTTTTTGTTGCCGGGGATAGAACTTATGACTTCACACCTGCAGGCAGCTATTGTGCTGCTGAGCTAAATCCCTGACTCCTGTTGCAACGTTTTTGTAGCTCTCAATTTTCCCAAAATACATGGTAAAAAATATCTAACAGTTTTAACTGAAATGCCATCAAAACTCTTGCAAATACTAAAAAATAAAATCAGCCTACAGACTTATCAGCATTGAATATATTCAAATTTTATTACCATTGTCTAGAAATTTAACACTAGCATCTGTGCAACGTGTTGTCCTGTGTGGCTGGGGGGGAACACCATACACAAGCGTCACACACTGAGAACAGTGTCACATTCGATGAGACTGCTGCTTGACTCCGCACACTCAGCTTGTTAAACCAGCCAATTCCAGGTGACCAAGCCCAATTACAGGACATAAGTGAACTCATCACTTAGTAAATATTACAAAGAATATTAAAAGGTTACACAGATTTGCAAAAGTTCAGGATTTCCCTAATGCTATATATAAACACGCATATATATATATATATATATATATATATATATACTTAGGTTCACAATATAAAAACCCTAACCTTACAGCACTCTGAGGTTCAGCAAAGCATACATTACAGACACATGAGCCATACAGTGCAATTTTACATGGAGGACGAGACTCATAGTGCACTTAAATCCAAGAGTCACATTCAAATATGTCAAGAGTGCAACCCACATACCGGAATAGTAGAGATACCCATTCTGTTTTCTATAAACTAAGTTGTGCAAGTACAGTATTTTTAGTGTAGATGGGACCAGACCTACATGGGTTCTGAATAATGTAGAATAACTCACCTCACCAAGGACACACGCAGTTTAAAAGTGAGGCGAGTGACTGGTCTGACACACGGGGCCAGTGCCGCACAGCCCTGCTCCATCCCTAGACCTGCAGGTGGCTGCACAGCCAGGGAGCTCCGGTCAGGACAGGAGGATGCGGGGTCCACAGGGAGCTCCAATGCCGACCTTCAGCTGAACATAAACTATGCTCTGCTTAGAGACCGTGCCTTATGTCTCTTAGAACTTAGGTAACAAGTTCAGTACTTTTCAAACCCAGTCCTGGAATTTCACATGGACTCCTCTGAGACCACTGGTTTAAAAAAAGGAGACACTGTTGACAGGGGGTCATAGAGATTCAGTGAAGGTAAAAACAGTTTTATTTAAGAAACGAAACACTGGAAAACTGACATAAAAAATTAGCATTTCATATCATCTAAGAATAAATAAAACAGAAGTCAGTCTTTCGATGTTTTCTGTTCTCACCGTGAAAAACACAAAAATACTATTTGGCAATAACTTAAAATAATAGCTCTGGAAGGGGTTTCTTCGAGGAAAGGAATAGCAGCGGTGAGTGGAAGTGGCGGCAGGTGTAGCGCACACCTGTCCCGGATGTGCCCTGTGACCTCAGCCCTGGGGAGGGTCAGGGGCCCAGGACGGGAACAGTTCTAAACACTGCCCAGCTGCTGTCCAGGAAGTACTTTTTCTCATGAAGAATGTTCATGCAGCTTTCACCTCTTCCATCTGCGTGTGGGGAAGGAGTAAAGCCTCTGCCTCAGAGTGAGGTATGAAAGTAAAGGCTCCCGATGACCCAGGACCAGCCACAGCAGTTCTCTGATACCAGAAAACCGCTGTGCTTACTTAAGCAGATTTTTCAAAATGAAACGAAATGTTACTATTTTTCACCTCAAGACACTAAATTACTGGTCAAATCTTTCCCATGATATTGATTTTTTTAAAAATGTAAACCAATTGCTGGCTGAATGAAAGACTCAAATTCCACTACATCTTTTAAAATAAATGAGATCCTACTTCTAAGTCAGGCCTCAAAGTTCAAACCCTTTTAAATTCTTTATAAAGAAGTTTTAAAGTCCTTTCTGTGGGATTTTCAGTAAATATCCGTCATGGTCCTCCTAAGGTTGCCCAAAAATCACTGTAAAAATCTTACTTCGGCAGCCTTGTTTTTCTTAGAAATAAAATACATTTATAGCTCAGTGTAAACTATTAGTTTATTATTTCTGCTTTTCTTCAAACCTAATAATTTGGACCAAATAATTACTGAAAAGTCTCAGACCAAAAACATTAGCTATGTTCTGGTTTTCAAAAACTATTCATTTAAACCTGAGAACCCTTGTCTTAATGACACAGGACGACAGCGGTCCTCTGTGTGTTTAAAATGGTCTTCGTGGGGCTTCTTTATGACCCCACTTTACAACTGCAGTATCCACTTGGCCCCCTCCACTGGAACAGAGACGGCAGCCGTGGCGGACACATCCAAGTCCGAGCGCATCCAGCTCAGTCCTTCCTAGCCCTGCAGTGCACTCGCTCGCTCCCTGATTCAGCTCCCTTTTCTTTCTTCGAAGTTTTTAAAACCACATTTTGTTTTTAATCACAGGCAACTCCCTAAACCTAATGCTTGCCGAGAATCTTCTCTTGGGCATATCCATTTATTTCTTCTTCTCACCCAAGGGCAGGGTAATTGAATTGTATTGTTAAAACACCTTCAAATCACCCTGGCTTGTGTGCTCTCCCCCGATTGCGTTATGAAATGGCCCTGCTCAAAGCACACAGAGACCAGAGTTTGTCTTTACAACCTGCAAGGAGACCTGAAGCCTGGATGACCCCTCCTTATAAGTGAGTACTAAGAAGCAAGATTGCAGGAACAGTGACGAATGCTGTCTCTGTAGGGAAAGAAAGAGGAACTAGAACCTTGTGCCGGCACCGCCTGGCTCACTGTTTACCAGGGGACAGCACTGTGTTTACCAGCACAGACAGCACAGACGCACTGCACCCAAGCGGGCCCACCGCACAAGCCCGGTCCACAGGAGGGCTGGCGGGGGGGGGGGGGGGGGGTGTCACTTGGAAGGATCTAAGGAAGAGAAACTCAGGTGATTTTCCTTACAGGCCCAAAATAAGAAAAGTATCTTTCTTCCTGTGTGGCCTGGAGAAAACAAAGAAGTCAGCGACACAAGCCCACACTGCCAGCCGCTGCCAGGAGCCATCACCAAGGAGGCAGCAAGGGACACAGGCAGAGCCAGGCAGGGCCGTGCTCCCTGGTTCCCTCCATCTTTTGGTGAGGGATTTGTGTCCTAGGATTTAAAACTGCAGCCAGGAAAATGAGCCAAGAACAAAAGTGAGCTTGGTGAGAAGGCGGGGAAACTCAGCCCAAGGATCTGGACCACTGGTTGTCGCCAGGGCTTTGCCACCAGTCTCAGGAAGGAGGTGGCCAGGGAAGGCTCGGTGACCGGAGATATGAAGCACTGGCTGTGTGCTCTGGCTTCTGGATGTGGCTGTCCATCTTGCCAGAGTCAATTTTTAAAGCGGTATTTTTGCCTCAACACAGAAGTTCTGAGGTGGGATCCACACTGCAGTGGTTGTACACAGATGGTGTGGAAATTAAATTAAACACTATTCCTCAATGAGAAAGCCAGAATGGACAGTGCTGATGAAAGGAGCAGTGTGTTGAGAAGAGGAACAATGAGCCAGGAGTGAACACAGCAGGTGTAAACAAACCGGCATGTCACAGCGGCAGCCAGGCTGCTTGGTGACACTGAGACACTGCCGGAACTCCTGGAGGTTTCAAGTAGGGTTGCACCATATTCAAAGGCTCCAGTTAAATCACATTTGCCTAACACAAAACGGACAGTTAAGCAGCCCAGATGAAGCTGCAAGCTGCTCGAGCCAACGAGAACAATATTAACCTTTGCATCAGTAAACTCTTTGAATACTTAAAAATTAAGTAAAACACATAGACACACAGACAGGTATAAACCAGTGCAGTAAGAACTTCAGACAGGGCAGCGCGGCTCAGGCTTAAGGAAACTGTCTGTGTAACTTAACAGACCTATGTAAGTGAAGTTTCGGTTCACAGTCAACATTTGATAGGCATTTTATATGTAGGGCCCGAAACCTGACAACCCAATCCAACAGTACCAGTTCTCCATGGGTAACAGACCCTCACTCTGATTCTATACTGCACATACCTTTTTGGTCTCCTCTTAGAAGAAATGTAACCCTGTAAATATCAGAGAACCCTACCTGTGCAAGCCTTGTAGGACGAATTCATGTTGAGTAGAATTTCAATTCTCCCTTCTTGACAAGCCGGAATGAGAATGAACTCAGTTTTGTTAGGCCTAAAACTGTTTTACAGAGACGGATTGCTTTAACAAGTGAAGGTAATGGAAATGGCAGGTTAGACACAAAGTTCTTGGTTACCCACCATCTCAGCTTTGGAAAACATTTCTACACTGAATGCTTAAAAGCCTGACCCTTTTTTTTACCATCAGCTATTTCCTGACGAGTCTTGTATCCTGGACTGGGCTGGAATACGGGTTGGAGGTGGAGGTGGAGGTGGAGGTGGAGGCAGCCGGGCGAATGGCTAGCTAGGTCATGGACACCAGTGAAAAGCAAAGCCGGGCACCTCCTTCCGGCTCCCACAGCACAGGGCTGCCTGGCAGGCCACATGAAATAGGAGTGACTGGAGTGAGTTTTGTTCTACAGTATCAGCAAAGCCATGATATCAGAGTCCCAGGTGAAGCCTCCTGCCCCAGGCTCCAGAGTGCAGAGGAATGGAAGGGCAGGCTCGAGGTGAGGTGGGCAGGTCCTGGGCAGCTCAGGGACTCCCCTGCAGCCCGCCCTCCGTCTCAAGCTCAGCCAGCTGCCTCCGCAAGATGTTGACCTTCGCCTGCAGCTTCTTGTTATACTCAATGATGTTCACCATCTCCTCATATGCCTCGTCCAGGTGCTTGGAGGATCTGTTCCACCGCAGGAAAATTCCTAGTGAGTCCGAAGGGAGAAAGTCACATTCAGGCCCAGTGCTTTGTTAGAGGGAAGGTGGAATTCTGTGTGTCACACTCCCCCACTTCCCTTCTCTCCCCTCGGATCACACCAGAGAAGGGGCAGAAACAGACCCACAGAGCGAAGAACCCAAGGGCCTCTTAAGGGAGGGCAGAGCACACTCCTTGTGAGCTGCCCTGGGGAGCAGACTGTGCCACATTTCACGGTTCACATTTATGGCAAGTCACCCGATTTATCAAATAGCTCCCTCACTTTTATCCATACTTTATGTGGCTTGACACAGAAAGGAATAAAGATGTACTCACAGTCTTCAAAATGACTGCACAGAAACTAAATTATATTTTACAGTCTTTGTCTAAAGAAAAGCTACTATTTTTAAAACTTTGGTAACTATTTTTTTTTTTTTAAAACAGGGTCTTGCTTTGCCATTCAGGCTGGCCTTTCATTCACCAGATAGCATAGGCTGGCTTCTAACTGATGGCAATCCTCCTGCCTCAGGCTCCTTAGTGGTGGGGTTATGTGTGTGCCACCATGTCCCACAGGTAACTTTATTTTTAAACAAGCTTTGCTACTTAGGATAAGCTTCAGGAGTCTGAGAAATAAGCATTTAAAAAAATGTACTTTGGAATAACTTGAAGATTCTATATTGGTTATTCCATACAAACAATGAGAGAGCTGAAACCAGTGATACTTTGCAACTGCTTCTAGACCCGTGTGGAATGACTGGCCATGTAAGCATCTGATAGCATTTCACAGGGGAACCTATCCCAATGACAGCTTCATAAAGGAAAACAGAAACCCTCTCCCAGGAGCTTATAATTTATTTACATCTCAACTACCCACCAAAACTCTTACGCAAAAAATAACACCAACAGGGCATGAGATCCCAGCACACTAGAAGCCTGAGGCAGGAGAATCCTAAATTTGAGTCCAGAGTGGGCAACTCGGTCAGAGGGAGGCCTGGATCCCTTCCGCATAAACGAAGGGCTGGGAAGGTAGTTCAGTGCGAAGACCCTGGGTACCATCCCCAGCGTGCCAAAAAATAAAAATAAAAAAGAGAAAGTACTCTATCTAGGAAAAATAGAATAGAATAACATAAAGCATGGTGTCTTAGATCATCATTAATTTTCCCAGTGAGGTCAGAAAAGAGCAGGACCAGGTAAGAACCTGCAGAAGAGAGCAGGCCTGCCCTGGGAGGTGGGGCCACTGCGCATGGATCTGGGGTCACATCCTGCTGGCCACCTGCAAAGGCCAGCAGAGTGCATGTGTGGGCAGCACACGAGTGGGAGAGTTCCTTGGGCCGCTGATACCTTCCCACAGCTGCAGGCTCTGCGGGGCAACGGAAGGCCAGATGACCAGGTTGTTGGCTTCGAAGAGAGGGTTGGTGAACTGGCTCAGCTCACTGGGCCGATTGACCCACGACCACAGAGACATTGTCTTCTGCTGCAGCTTCAGCTTGCATCTGATTGAGAAAGAAAATGGCCATGAAAGGGCTGATTCACAGCATCTGCTCATCAGCTCCCCTCGATGAAGCTCCCTTGGGTAGGGGAACTACTTTTCTCTGTGTGGCTAAACACAGCGTTGTAATTTGAAACAAAGACTCTCACAGGTGATAAACCTGAATCAAGGGCGGGGGCTGTGTCACTGAAAGCTCTCCAAGGTTTCCCGTCACAGATCTACAGCATATACAACAGGCCTTCGCCGTATCCGGGGATGCAGCTTGATTTAAAATAGCTGACTAGAAAAAGCTTGCTAACGCATTTCCAAGATGCTGAGTGGATAGTCACGAAAATTATATGCATCCTATTAAAAATGGAAGTTGATCAAATCTCAAACAAAACTTAACTTTTTTAGAGAACTTTTTAGCTTTTAGATAAAATAAATGCCATACATATAATAGACAAACTGTCAAAAATTAAAAATAAAGCAAATCTCAGTGTAAAGACAAATTTAATCCGCATCCCACCGTAACGAACAGTGTTCATTGTAAACCTGACACTGAACTGTAAAATTCTTGGTGTGGAAGGCAAGTGGACTGGCAGGTCTTAGAAAAAGAATAAATTTTAATAAACAAGACAGCTTGCTTACATTAACCAAAAAAAGAACACATTAAATTCTCACAGGACATGGTTTAAGCTGAAGTTTTCTTGAGGCCAGTTTTTTGTTTTTTTTTTTTTCCCTAAAATCACTGATTTTTAAGCTGCGTCCCGGCCCCACTTGCATCATCTTTTCCTCCTCCTCATGGGGTGACTGTTTGTGCCAGCGCCCACTCCCCACCACTGTCAGCGCACACCCAACAGACAAGGGAAAGCAACAGGTGCACCAACCAGTCAAGGACCCACCCTGGAAACCAGAAGGCAAAGTAAGCTTTTCCTAGTGAATTGCTGTCAAACTCCAGTGCCTGTCTGCAAAGATTCGGTTTGCAAACAAAAGCATTCCACAGCATTTTACTTCCCTTTGCAAACTCCGCACTGTTAACAAACCACCACAGCCATCTTCCCCACACAAACAAATGCAGACCTCTTCTCCAAAACTGTAAGGCACATTAGATTCGTTAAGTGAGACACTGCTGTATTTGTTTGAGCGCTGGAAGCTGACTGAAGGGCGGTCACTATTTCTCTTCCCTTGTTCCAGGTGCTGTGACAGTCACACTCAGGTGTGCCAGCTTCAGGCTCTGACACACATCACGATCATGATGGCTTCCTCCCAGCAAAGTCAGTAAATGATCTCTGCCCATCATTTCGACAGATGCAGAAAACCCGTGGCTAAATTTAACACTATAGTTCATGTAATTCAGTTTATGCTTGACTACGGCTTCCACCTTCTCATAAGTGACATTAATACAGACCTATACCTGGTCCCTTTTAGGGAGTCACTAGAGTTAATAAAATGTCCCCACAGGAGCAGCATACCCACCTTTCGCTTTCATTGTTGCCCAGAAATGTTCCAAATTGTGAGGCGTATGCATGCTCGAAGAGCACGATGAGGAAATGCTCATTGAATTCAAAAGAGCAGGGGAACTGACGAAGTATCTGCCACACGCAGTCCAGGAAGAGCAGAAACACCGGCGCCTCCCACTTCTGCTTGCTGCTGCAGTAGGCTGACTGTGCGCAGCGCTGCTGGAACGGGTGACCCGCCTGGGGGGAGGCGGGAATGTGACTGTTGTGGCCCTCAGAGATCACGGGACTGCACCCTCTCCTAACACCACCCCACGTATCAGGCGAAAGGGTATCAGCTGCAGCCCATCACAGGGCCGGGCGGCTCCTGTCTGGGTGCATTACTTCTTCATTTAAAATGAGTAACTGCAGCCACCAAGGGAAAGACACTTTCCAAACACTGGATAAGGCTGTGTGGTGCATATGTGCCCTGGGAACCGCACTTGCACTTGGGGTAGCAGATCTACTAGACGGAAGTAGGTAAAACTGAACTCTTGGAGAGCTGTGGACTTTGAAGTAGGGTCAAAGAAGTAAGCTCTTGCATATAAAATGAAGGACAACAGTCACCTCTTTTTATCAGAAATGCCAGTTGTGCTGAGAACTACGTAACCCTTGTCACTGAACAGAGATGAGCACAGCGCTCTCAGACCAAGTGTGAAGTCAGTTTGGGAATAACACTTTGTTACAAGTAGGAAAGCTATTGTCTTGAGGAGATCTTAGCAAACTGTATTGTTATATCAGAGATAAAGCTGTCCTTAATGATCTTCTTCCCCTCCCAAACTGCAGGAGACTACCATCTACCACCCGAGTTGGCCTCTTTGCCCAGTACCCAAATATTGACCTCACCACAAATCACTCTTATTTGCTTTGTCTTTGGGACTTTATTCAACTCTATCTGACAAAGACAGTGCTATGAAAACTTTCTAGTGGCTGCTGGGACATGGATCTGGATACGGATTAAAATAGAATATGTGATTAGTTTAAAGCACACTCGTTTGTTTACTATGGATCAGGAGAAATGCAGTTGAACAGACTTTCACCAAATACAGAAGGTAGACAGGTTGCGTTTAACAGCACCAACACTAGGAACATCCGCATCGTAACTGGAAAGGCCAGAGAGGCCTCAGCAGCCATAGACATAACTGCTTTCAGTGTATGTCTAAGCATTTGTTTTCAATTACAATTATTTACCAAGTTACAAAGCGCAAATACATCTGTAAGTTGATCTGTGACTTGGCAGGTTTCAATCCGTGTTCATTTTAGTAGTTGCCCAACATTGTGCCATGTACCCTGGGAGGAACAGATCAATAGGGCACCTGGCACGCTTCTCTGATGGGGGAGGGGGCGTCAGTTCAGAAAACAAGCTCTCAAAGACTTTATGCAAGCAATGACATTTTGCTGAACCTTAAGGGATGGCAAGGATTTCACCTGGGAGGGGAGAGGAGAGGACAGCGCAAGGAGACCGAAAGCCAGAAAGCACTAACGCACCTGCTATGTGATCACGGCCCCTACTCAACCAGCCCTTTCGTACCTTATGTCTACCAAGACTAAGTTTCCTGGAGACCACACTCTGTTTTACATTCTTTGTATTCCTTGTCTAAAATCCTTTTGTATCCCAGAAGTATTATGGATTTCAGATATTTTTAGTATCTTGGAATATGCTCACAGACATAAAGAGGTATCTTGGGGAAGAGACCCAAGCCTACACATCAAATTAAAAGCTTCCATACAGCAAAAGGAATAATTAATAGACAAAAAAGACAGTTTACATAATGGGGGGCTGGCTAGAGCATGTGAGCAAATACTTCACAGCACTTGGAGTGCTGTGTTTTGCACACACCTTACCCCCACGTTTGGAGGTGATTTTTGCACCAATACTTTTCGTAGATCTGCACACAACTGTACCATGGGACATAAAGACAGAAGGTTCAGAGTTTAGCACGTTCTGCATTTGCAGAGTAAGGAGGCTCAGCCTGTACAGCTAACTGGAGGCTTTTACATGAACAAGGTGCCAAGTAAACAATGTAAGCAAAGAGAGACCTAGACCTGAGAGGGTAGTGAAGATCATAAACACTTAATGAGGGGAAGAGAGATTCACTGGCCCACAGATAGTTAAACGTACAATGTAAAATTTCCCACCCATCACACATTGTACCCCTGCCCCAAACCAGCACGGCGCAGCACCGGTGGCTGGCAGTGCCTCGCCCCGCCTGCAGCCCTGCTCACCTGGAGCCACTCCCTTTCTATCAGTGCCTCAAAGCCCCGGATGGTCCTGCTCCTCGGTTCCAAGATGATCTGGGCCAGGGAGGTCACCTGCAGTGTGGAGTCGGTTCCTTCTGTCCCATGGACCAGCACGGATGCACCTTCCCTGGAGGGAAAATCCAGAGCACAGATGGGCAGCCTGACATGGTCGGGAGCTCCGGTAATGGCATACACCTACGTGTATGACACTTCCATGTCATGCATCTATCCTGCTGGGAAGGGGCTACAGTCTAAATGAGGCAATGGGTAGAGGAGAGGTTATCTGGGGAGAAGGGAAGACTACAGTGAGTTTCACAATTCACATGGTAAAAGTCTCAGTTATAACAAATGTTATGGCACTTTTCTGCTAAATGTTCTAACCCTTGAAAAATCAGTCAAAAGCAGTTCCTGTCAGAGAAGGCACTTTTCTGTTTTAATAGCTGAGTAAAGCTTTTTCTCACTAAACCTATAAACATATACTAAAATTATTTTTTCTGACATTCAATTTTGCCTATCCATTGGGTTACTAAAAGGACGCCTTCACAAACTGTAATGGATCTCAGAAAGAGCCCTAAAGCACACTTTTAGAAACATGGGAACAGAAACAAAACAAAGCAGAACCAAAAACCCAAGGACAGTCAATCTAGAAAGCCAGAGGCAATGACGTCCCTGTGCTTTCAGACTTAGGAGTGCCTGGGACCCCACTATTCTAAAAAGAACAGAAGAAGACACCAACAAAAATCACCTGTGCTCACCATTGAGTTTTCTACCCTGTTTACTGAAAAAACAGTGTAGACATTTTAGGAAAAGGGAAATTTCACGTTTGATAACCATGGCCAATTCCTTTCCCATGAAGAGTTAGAAAAGCAATTTCCTGTTATTAATGACTATATATTATTCTATTAAGTGATGAACTGTAATTTACTTAACTCTGTAATTGGCTATTTAGGATAAGGGGAAACCAATTTTTGTTACAAAGTAAATGATGTACCTAACTAGCTTTCTGTCTTCTGCTGAATTACCTGGGAGTTATTAATTTGAAAATAACAGAATCCTTGAAGTTCACCCACAGTAGGCTAGTAATTCCATTTTTAAGACAAAATCTACTGCCTGCACTAAAGAGAATGAGCAAATACATTAACTTTCCTATATATGGCTTATTCTGAATTTAATTCAATCAATTTAAGGTCTATTTTTACATTTTCAGCAATTAATTATTAGGCCAAAATTTGACAGAGGTGTAAAAAGTAAGCTGATGTGTATCAGAAAAGAGAGCCCAGACATGGGGACACACACCCAGGGCCTAGAGTGCTAAGGTGGCACCCCAAACCCGACAAGAGGAGAGATGCACTCGTCAGCAGCCAGAGTTGCCCTGACCTTTGTCATCTCATCACAGCTGAAAAAGCAGGTCAGGTGATGACAAAGGTTTCTTTTTCTTTTGTCTTTTTCCTTTTTTTTTTTATCGGTACTGGGGATCAAACTCACAACTGTCTGCTTGCAAGGCAGGCGCTTATGCCACTGAGCTAAATCCCCAGGCACTGAGCTAAATCCCCAGCCCCCGACAAAGGTTACTTACAATTCATGTCTCACAGGGAAACAAAAACCTCTCACAACAGAGGAAGGACTATGGGAGACTAAGGTTGTAGACACAAAGCCCTCAATAGTAACTCATAGTTCTGCATTATTGATCCCCCATCCTTTATTTTCCATGTTTCACTGGGTACAAGAGCTTTACCTAACCCTAAACCACAGTGACAGCTTGGCGACATGGACCCCAAGGGTCTCCAGTTGTTCTCTGGGCAGGGCTGACTTACCACAAGAAGGTAAACATGACCGTGATACACCTCACACGCCTTCCTTACTGGGAAGCGCCAATAAAATAAGTTAGTCTCAAAGAAAAGTGCCACCCCGCTAGGTGGTGCCAGTACTTATACCCACTGATGGCTTCAGTGGAAATCCCCTGCTTAAAAAGGGCGTTCTAGGGGCTGGGGGTTTAGCTCAGCGGCATAAGCGCCTGCCTTGCAAGCAGGCAGTCGTGAGTTCGATCCCCGATACCGATAAAAAAAAAAGGGGGGGGGGGCGTTCTAAGCCTCTGCAATAATTTCTTCCAGGCCCCTGCCTCTGTTCAAGTCTTCCGCCCCAAGTCTCAAGGCCAGCAACCTTCAACTGAGTGAACAAACGAAAACCACTCCACACATCACACTGATACTTTCTCGAGTTCTCAACTTGAGATGCAGTGTGACTATGCATGGCAAGTAGACTGGAGTAAGATGTCTGAGAGAGAAAAGACCTTGTTGCTGTGTGACAAAACCACATCTCCTTTCCACAGAGCGAGAGCATGGAGGCAAGTTTGGCTGTCTGAGAAGAAATAAAAAAATTCCTCTGATTCTGGTTTATAGCATTAAAAAATGGAAAATTGGTGAATTTAAGCATTTTACAGGAAGAAACAGGTCCTTTAGTAACTAAAAATTTGTGTCATAGAAGATATGTATTATAGCTGGTTCATACATGCAGCAAATATTAATTACATATTAATGCCAGGCTCTATGACTATCCCTCAATAACTGAATGGTTTTCCCTCACACAGTAATTTTTGAAATGACCTGAATGGAAGTCGCACAGTGAGCACAGATGGTGACACCTGTCTGACAGACGCAGCCCAGAGACAGTGCGCACCTGTCGATGCACTGCGCTGCCAGGCAGGCGGTGGTCAGGATCTCCTTGATGTGGCTCAGCCAGTTGGAGGCTTCCAGCTTGCCAAGCCACCGGTCCATGTTGTGCGTTTGGTCATTACAGGCTTCCACGAGTTTGACTAAGCTCTCCTGAAGAACGTGGTATCTTTTAAAGACAAGAAAGGGAAAGCAAAATATAACTAAAACATGAAAAAGAATGATAAACCCAGGCTCCAAAATATCCACGGGCAACAGCAGTTCATAATACCGTATTATTCCTCAGTCAGCTGAAGATTTACCACTGAAAAGCGAGTAAGTGCTAGGCCAAGACGCCTCAGGTGCAGTCATGGTCAGGGGTTCTTTCCGCCGCAGCGGGGCCCAGCCCAGACACCGCAGCCCCGCCCTCGCTGCACTCCGGCACGGCACAGCACAGCGAGACCCTGGGCCCTCTGCAGGGACATTCTCTTCAGCTTTGCCTCCCACACCCTACAGCTTTCATTGAAAGTGGAATCAGACATTATTTAGGTGAAGCAAACAGGATGAGAAATTGGAGAGAAATGAAATCCTGGAGTTCTTTTAACTTAGGAAGATTATACGCAGCAAATCTATTGCCTCTGTTTGGCACCCCCTCCCCCATCTACACGTAGAGGAGAAGACCTGCTGGTGATGGATCTGAGGGTCAGAGAACAGAGGACAGCTATTTACTTACTAAAACCCAAGCCCATTGTCCAAGAGAAGTTTCGGTTTTGGTTTTTTTGTTGTTGTTTTGTTTTTTTGCTTACCAAATAAGATATAATGAGAGTAATCTTTTAAAAAGATAATCAAAATAGGCAAACATTTAGCCAAGGACGCAAATTTGCAGTCACTCAGGAGGTATAGGTTCTGGAGACCTACTCGACAACAGGGTGCCCACAGCTAGTCATAATGGACCATGTACTTGAAAACTGCTGAGGACGGGCATGGTGGTGCACACTTGTGATCCCAGCACTAGGGAGGCTGAGGCAGGAGGATCACCTGTGCGTTCGAGGCCAGCCTGGGTTACATAGTGAGTTCAAAGCTAGCCTAAACTACATAGTGAGACCTTGTCTTAAAAAAAAAAGCCTTAATATACCTGCACGAAAACAAAACACAATAAGAAGAGTTATCCAACCAATTATTGACCCCAAATTAATCTGCAGGTTTCACTTGAGCAGCTGTGACTTTTGAACCCTATGTGCTCACGCACTGCAGTGTTTCCAACAGGAGCCTCCTCCCTCTGGGAACCTCACCTCTCATTGGATTTATGAATACGCCGCCACTGGGGATAATGAGCTTCCTGCTCAAAGCCGCCTCCTTTGGCTCTGGCTTGCTGGGCCACATTCAGGGAGCGGGTGTCGATGATATAGCCCCGCTTGCCCACCCTGAGTGTGGCGTTGATCAGCTTCTCATCCTCCTTACACCTTCTCCCGTTAGTGCCCGTGAGCGGCTGGCCACTCCGCATAATCACCTAGAAGCACAAGGTTCCCACAATTCACTGGTCTGAAAGCAAAAAGGGGAGGACGGTATCCTGAAAACCACCATGTGGCGATCTGGAATGGATTTGATCACAAAAACAAATGTTTACACGCAGCGACAATAACTATAAAGCAAAGAGAAGCCTTGCACTTTTCCACAATTTTTCATCTTGCTCCCTTAAAGTATTTTTCATAAAAGAAATTATAACCTCTCTTTAGGGCGAAGTGTCAAATTCAGCTGGTCTATAGATGAGCCACCTGGTAGCCCTGGCCCAGGATCGTGTGGGAGAGTAAACCACTTCATTCCAAACCAATGCAGACTACAGAACGGCTCTGAAAAGCTGTCCTGTTGGCTAAGCATGATGGCAGACACCCAAATCTTAGCTACATGGGGCCAAGGCAAGAGCACGACAAGGTGAGTCTGGACAATTCAGTGAGATCCTGTGTCAAAAGTCTGGGCTGTCTCCTCCACCAAAGCCTGTGGCTTTTCTTGCTAAGTTCCAGCTAAAGTTCAATCATCCTGTTACTCCGGGAGCCTCACACTCCTGTGAACAGGTACATGGCAAAATTTCTAGCTTCTCCTTTTAATATTTGACAGACTAACATCACTGAACCCTCAGGAAAAAGTATAACACTTCCCTTCGACTTCAACTACATATGCATAGAATCCCAAGCACAAATTAAAAGGTTAGCTGGGAGTAATTTTTCTGGACACCTGCTTATCTAGTACTGATTCTCTAGTGAGTGACCCCTGCCATCCTTTTCTGTATTCCAGGACTTAACCACTTATCTCCAGAGACCACCAGCTACACATTTTAAAAGGCTGGCTTTCAAAACTTGTCTCAAGAAATCAGTGTCTATCATACTAATGTCATCCCTGGTGAATGGCTTAGTTATTTCAAAGCAGCAAATTTTAAAAAATATGTTTACATCCTATATCCCCTTTTTGCATAGTACCAGGGGAAAGGAAAATGCAAGATAGCTATAATTAGCCATGAATTTATTATTGGTCTCAAAATGAGAGGCAGAATTTACTGACTAGGAGAAAATGGGACAGGAAAGCACTTAGAAACCATTCAGAAAACTAATACCCCAAAGCCCTTGCTTAGTCTAGTCCCGATTTCCAAGTTTGCTGAGCTGTGAGCAAATGACAGTACCATTCTCCTCTCTTGAAAATAAAAACGCCTGCTCCCAAGACTGCCCTGTGGGAATCTGGTGAGGATGGTTAAAGTACCTTGCCCTTAGCCTGGGCAGAGACATTTCTCATTTTTCTGCCTTCATAGTGTTGGTGAAGTCATCAAATCCTCACTAGTTTTCTTTGTACTGCACCCTGAAAGCAAATCTGCCTGGACTCGGCTAAGGTTAAACAGCGATGGACAGGATCTGGCCATGTTCTCAACAGGGAAAACGGCCTCCCCTCACTTCCTGGAGTCTCCATGAAGGCAATCCTGGAGGAGACCTGGGCACTCAGTTCAGGGAACACGTAAAGGGGGACGTTCCTCAAAGACACTCCCCCCCCCCCCCGTGTGCTCCTGGAAGCTCGGTCGTAGTTGTGCACACTCACCATTGCGTTTTTTGTGTGAAAATAGCTTAGCACTGGGAAGCGCCCTCCATGCCGAAAGGCGGCTATCTTCC
Source organism: Cavia porcellus (assembly GCF_034190915.1). Lineage (NCBI taxonomy): Eukaryota > Metazoa > Chordata > Mammalia > Rodentia > Caviidae > Cavia > Cavia porcellus. Next base: position 41,836,536 of record NW_026947507.1, read on the forward strand.
GAAGAGCTTCGTCGTCGACAGACTTGGGCACTATGACAGCTGGTGGGTACGAAGGACAGACAGCAAAGTCCTTATTGACATAGCTTAGCCTCCATTCATTGGTCTGGAAAACACGACACACTTCAAAGCTAAGCAAGTATCTCAGTGCCACAAAATAACCTGAAAAGGTTTAGGGGCCCTGAGAGGACACTTCATAAATAAAGAAGCCATTTCTCCAGAATCTAACTAAAGGGTCTGCACCCCACACACCTCATACCTCCAGAGACATGAAGCCCCACTCTTGGAGGCAGCTTCCCACCCTGCTAGGGATCATGGTTTCTAGAAAGTTCCTCCTTACGCTGAGCAAAACCTGCTATTCTGCATCTTCCTTGATCAGTTTTTTATCATGATTTCAGACAACAAGGCCTCAGTTCCTTGTGTCACAGAACACTGTGTTAAATATTTGACAGTCATTTCCCTGAAGTCCTCTGCTTGCCAAGGCAAATATATCAAGTTTAGCCATGATTACGGTTTGTAAGGAGACATTTAAACAGTAACCAATAATTAACATGCAGTTTTCTGGGACTTATCTTTATGCAGATCCTAATGTTTGGCCAATATAATTTCCAAAGTTTAAAAGGTACTATTTGGCATATATTAGGCTAACAGAATAAAAAGCATTTCAGCTGCAGCACTCACAGGTAATACAGACTCCTTAGGGCACAGGTAAATCAAAGGCAGCCATCATTTTCCCAGGAAATATCTAGTGTTGGGCTACTCTCATTCCCGTGAGTGACGATCGGAGCTACAGAGCTGGGAGCCCACAGAGCTCAAACGTTACTCACAGCAGAAGAACAGAGTTCAAACTCCTGCTCAGGAAGGAAGGAGTGCCAGCCATCCTCTATCACCTCAAACATGGGCCGGTAGAAGAAGGGGTACATCAGCGTGATGGAGTCCAGGGTAGACAGCGCCTGGGGCAGAAACAGAACAGAGCACACCACAACTGGAAGCACCTTCTCACTGGTCGAGTGGCCTGATAACGCCAGTGGGTCCCCTGTACACTGGGTACACTGTAGCTTGGCGTGGTACAGTGACGGTCTCACTGAAGCGAAGTTCCAAGCTCGTGGCATTAACAAGACATCCACACATAACGCACACGCAACACGTGCTCTCTGAATGAAGAAACTAACCCAAACTGTGCATACTTACTCTACAACAAACATGAAGTAACTTCTTGGCACAATTTAATAAAGCTATTTTTTAACAAAAGGCCCCAGAATGCCTGGGGATCAGGGTACAAGGAGTTTTTGGCTACTTATATAGCTGATTCATTACTAGCTATAGAAATGAAGTACACTGTTCATACTCAGCGCCGCTCAGTAACTATAAAACAGCCAGAGACAGCCCGACAGCAGTGAGACTGCAGGACTCGGGTCCTATCCCAGCTGTGCAGCAGCAGCTCAGTCATGTGACCTTCCTGCCTCAGTGTCCTCAGCGGTCCAATGGAGGACACAATGATGCCCTCCTCACAGAGCTGCAGGGAACATTGGGAAAGATACTGTATCCTACAGGCAGGGAACAGTGCCTGTTCCACCTGGCACAGAACAGGACGGAAAATAATTTCAGCTATTACACAGTGCACACATGCAGAAACTGCTTCAGTGTGACCGCCCTCCCCAGAGCTCTCTGCCAGCTGTCAACTCGTAGATGCTTATGCACAAGCCGGGGTAATAACCACAGTCCCCCAGGGGGCATACATTTATCTGGACGATTCTGGGTGACAAACCAGGATAACCCATGACTGTGAGGAACAGAAAGACAGAACATGTTTCTGCAGCTGGACAAAAGCGGGGTGGGGGGTACCTCTCCCAATTAGCATAAGTCAAACTGCAGTAATCATGAAGACACTCTCCAGGAGTAGGGAGAAGGCCCAACAGCATGGCTCTGGGGTGGTCAGAGTCTGCACACAACCCAGCTCTCAGTGAAGGGCTCACAGCAGGACAGGCCAGCGACTCACTCCAGAGTAAGCTGGACACACAGTTCACTATTCAACAAAAACACCTAACCGAAGTTATTGTTCTGTCTGTCAGTAAGTCACGAACTTTCTCCACTAAGCTCGTAAATACAGAGCCGTGGCTGTCAGGCCTGGGATTTAGCTCAGCGGCATGAGCTCCTGCCTGGCCAGTGTGAAGTCATGAGTTTGATCCTCAGTACCAAATAAAAGCCTCTGAGACCTGGCTGTGTAACCCAGTATGTGTGCACACAGTATCTTTGGCTGCCCACAACAGCAAAGGTGGAAAGGTCAGCGTTCACCACTGCCATGATAAACACAGCCGGCAGCTACCACAAGCGCCAGGCACCCGGAGTTCCACCTGATGTAGACGGTATTCTACATCATCAGAGACCGGCCTTCTTTGCACACAGGAATGATCAGGGAACTGAGAACATTTCAACTTCAAAAGGCAGCCGAAACTGCTGAGAAAAAAAGTTGCATCGTCTGATTCTTGCTACAATTGGGAAACTGAGCACTTAGGTGTGCGAACTCCTGCTTACAGAGAACTGCTCACAGCTGGGTAACCCTGTACCCTGAATGCTGCCTACTGCAAAGGCTGAAGCAAGTTCAAGGGCAGCCTGGAAACCTTACCAAGAACCTATTCTAAAATAAAAGAGCTGGGGACAGAGCTCAGTGCAAGGTCCTGGGTTCAATCCCCACTCTCCCTGCACACACACACGCCCACACACATGCACACACATACACAGCTCAACTGTGCTACAGGAGGGATTCATTTATTATCTCTATTTATATGAATGTATATGGGGAAGGGGTACTGGAAGCCAGGAAAAGAATAGCGGCCAGCTTCTGTGTTTTTTTACTATACTCTAAAAACATTCAACAGAGTATTCATTTCCTGAGGTCAAAGCAGGCAGACAGGTCATGAGTTCTGGTTTCTACACCATGGGACATGTGTAAAGAGCTCCAGGTAACACACACAGCTACTTAGCCAACTCACAAGAGTCAGATGTGAACACCATAAGTGAGTGGTGATGTACTCAGTCCTCTTTCTTTAACACTGTGTTTCGGCACATGCGGCAGCTGCATCTCACAGACTACCAGTCATACTGCAAGGACAGACAGGTGCACGGCTGTGGATGGAGCACCCAACCTGGTTACTAGAACACACCCACCCATATGCGCCTCTGAAGGGGCCGAGGGAGCCTGCCCGCGAAGTTTCCACGCAGCAATCTAGGAGCCGCAATGCTTTCTCATTCATGTTGGCAAGTCTGGCCACATCAACACCATACACTGCTTCCAGACAACACTGTTGTGACACACAGCTCGCCTCATCTTCTCATGTGCTTAAGTAAAATTTAGCAAAGGTGGAGAGAAAACAGTTACACACCATCCAGTGAGCACAACAGCTGTGCCTACTCCTTGGCTCCTGTTTCAAATGAAATCCTAGCTTCAGAGTTTTAGGGTTTTCTCGCTCTGTTGTTGCTGCCGTTACTCATGCCTGCCACTGAAACCAGGGCCTCGCACTCTGCACTGAGCTACACTCCCTGACCACCCCACTCCCAACCCTGGGACTGAGCCCAGGCCTCTGCACTGAGCTCCCGTTGTCTTTATTTCCAGTCAGGTCTCACTAGGTGGCTAAGTCAGCCTGGTTGGGCTTGAACTTGTGACCCTTCTGCCTGAGCCTCCTGAAGGCCTGGGACTGCAGGTATAAGCCAGCATGCCCAGCCTCTCCCCTCCTGTTAACAGTTAAACCCAAAGCTTGTTGTTGTTGATATAAGGGCCAGATGGGTTAGCTTTGAGATACCAAAAAAAGTCTATTTTTATGTAAAAAATACTGTAAACACAAAGATACTTGTTACACTGATAATGATTTAAAATAAGGCAATTTGAAATTTAACTATATACCACAATAGCTAAACATAGGACAAAAATTTTTATAACTTGGGATTTGAACCAATATTCAATACTGTATATTTAAGTGCAAAGCAAATACATCCTGCTTTTAAAAAAACTGATTAAAAACAAGTATGAAATTCAGATTTACTAAAAAACAAAGACCACAACTAGAAGTAGAAGTGACTTGCATTGGTCTAGTTCTGCTACACAGGATATGAATAGACAGCTGAACAGACACTTGTAATAGTTGAGGTGCTACATTTTATGTCACGTAGTTATTTTTGCTACAAAAATTGTACCATAAAATTGTACCAAATAAATAAAAGGCCTCCAAGTATTAGCTACTATTTGTAAGTATTAAGATAGTAAATTGTGTGTTATATGGGTGCTTTTGCTACACAAAGTGTTACTATAAAACTGTACCAAATAAACCCCAGAAGACACTTAAAATGCTACTATTTGCTACATATTATACTAAGTATGCTATATACTGTGACTAATGTAATTCTTATGACAGCCCTAAAAGGCAGGTAATACTGTCCTCATTTTATACAAAGTAGGAAACTATCAAAGAGAGTATTTCATCAGAGTCACAAGCTAGCAGGTGGTAAAATCAAGAATCAAAGTGCTATTGTAGTAATCACGTGACATTAACAGCACTTCCAGTCAAATGGATAGGGCTGCATCCATCACAAAATATTACACTACCGCAGGACACACGGGAAAAACACCTCGCCCTCACTGGCGACTTTCAGGGCCTGAGAAGCCCCGAGTCTGGTGGGAAAGAGTGAGCCAGGGGAGCTTCCACATCCCCTCGGGGAACTGCCCACTAGAATGGTACCAAAAGCACTTCTGACCACACTTGTTTATTGGATTATAATTCCACAGAGGATGTTATTTGAACAAACCCATTAGAGAAGAAAAAAATGTTTACAAACTGTCTTTGACACAGAGGAAAATACCAAGATTTATTTGGTAAACAGGAAGTGTTAAACAAGGCTCTCAAGTTTCTCCTGAGAACCTCTTCACTAAATTCTCTAACGGTTTTTGTAAACAAATACACAAAGACACTCAGGAGAAACCATGTCTTTTTTTTGGACCAATATGGACTCATGAAATTCTTATAAAGTCATTGGAATACAATTCCGTGGAATTTTAAGCAGTTCATGGAATTAGGGTTACTTATATAAAACAAGTAATACTAAAAACTGCTAAAGTAAAAAAATAAAAATAAAAGGTCCTATTATATAACAGGGAATCAAACTGACAATTTTCCTACCAGTCTTCAGTATCAGAGTCAGAGAACATGACCAAATATCTAATGAAGAGCCGTATGAGCCGTATGAGCTGCTTTAAGTCAGAGTATAACTTTTCTTGTTTTGTTTTGGTTTTTTTTTTTTTTTTTTTTTTTTTTTGGTACCGGAGATTGAACTCACAACCTCGCGCTTGCCAGGTACTTATGCCACTGAGCTAATTCCCCAGCCCAACTTTTCTTTGCCATCATATTTTATTTTGCCTCCAAAAAAAGAAGCATAAAAGTCATAAGAGTTCTTGACAGCAATAATGAACCCACTGAGAAATTAGGAAAACAATTCCATTCACAATCACTTTAAAAATAAATTAAATATCTAGGAATCAACCTAACCAAGTAGGTATAAGACCTCTACAGTGAAAATTATAGGACACTGAAGAAGGATATTGAAGACATTAGAAAATGGAAAGACCTTTGTGCATGGGCCAGAATAATTAACTTTGTGAAGATAGCCATATTAACAAAAGCGAGTCGCAGATCCAATGTGATTGCTACTAAAATGCCAGCACCATTTGTCACAGAACTAGAAAACACCCATCCTAAAATTCACATGGAATTAGAAGAAGACGCAGAATAGCCAAAGCAATTCTGAGCAAAAAGTGCAACGCCAGAGACACCACAATGCCAGTTATCAAGTTATATTACAAAGCCACAGTAACAAAAACAGACAGATAGACTCGTATTCCCCATTTAACAGCCTGCCTGGTAAATGGCTATTTGCCCTTAATGACCGAGGTATGCTACTCAGCCTTCTGACCTGCCATTTGGACATAAGACGCATCTTTTTTCCTTGTGTACAGTTCTAAGCACCCTGCCGCAGAGCCTCAGTGTCTTTTTGGTAGAGGACACCTTGTTTATACAGGACTGTAATTTTTGCTGATTGTACTGTACAGTACTGTAGTTTTATTTTCCATCATACATTACACCACTTTACTGCATGTTTATGCAAATAAAAGAAGAATCATCAAGCTGGAGCTTCCTTTGACCATTCCTTTGTTCAAAGGAGTCAAAAACATACACTGGGGAAAAAAGAGTCTCATTAAAAATGGTACTGGGAAAACATACAGGAGATTGAAGCTATATCCCTCTTGGCCTGTACCAAAATAAAATCAAAATGGATCAAAGGCTTAGATATAAAACAGGAAACTTTAAAGCTGCTGGAAGGTACTCCAGGGGAATCACTGGAAGCAACAAGCACGGGCAACGCTTCCTGAACAGAGCTCCACAGCACAGAAAATACCGAGAATCAATAAATGGGATTATATCAAATGTAAAAGCTTTGATTAGCAAAGGAAATAATCCAGAGTGCAGAGACGTCTACAGAATGGGGGAAATATTTTGCCAGCCACTGCTAACACCCAGAATATATAACGAACTCAAAAATCTAACACCAAAAAACCAAATAGCCCAATCACTCAGTGGACAAATGAATTGAACACACACGTCTCAAAAACAGTAGTTCAGATGGCCAATAAGTGTATGAAAAAATGTTCCACAAGTTTAGCCATTAGGGATCCCATCTCACCCTACTTAGGCCATCAAGAATACAAAAGACAGCAAATGCTGACAAGAATGCAAGAGAAAAAAGAAATCACCTACTAGGTGGGAAGGTAAACGGGAACAACTACTTCGGAAACCTGTGTGGTGAGTCCTCAAGAAACTACGAATAAAGCCACCATCTATCCAGCTAACTGCTCCAGTGTATATTCCCCGAAGAATGAAAGACAGCATACTACAGTGATACCTTCTTAGAACTTCAGTCTACCATAGCTAACTGTGCAAACAGACTAGATGCCATGAACAGATAAATACTGGATGGGCTCTTAGTATGCCATAAGGAAGAATAAAATCACGTCATTTACAGGAAAATGGATAGACCTGGAGGAGAGCATCCTGCTAAGTGAAATAATCCAGACTCAGAAAGTTAAATACTGCATGGGTTCTTATATGAGGAACCATGAATGAATGATGACAGGAAACTAGAGGGCGGAATTTTGGAGGTAGGGAAAGGGATCAGGGATGAAAGAGGGCAGTAATGAGATTTTAAAATCATTAAGGTATGTTAAATTCATGTACCAAATTTCCAAAAGAAACTTGCCATTCTGTGCTACTAACATATGATTTAAAAAGAAAAAAGACAGAACAACCTTATCATCACAAATCTGCACGCGCGCGCACACACACACACACACACACACACACACGCATGCACACACATGCACGCACACAAACTTACCTCAATGGAACTGGCTATGTTTAAGCATTCCTCCATTCCAGGAATATCCAACTGAATAATTCGAAAATCTTTACATTTTATGATGATTGTACCCAGCGATCCCACAAATCTGTAAGAAATTACAAATCATGCTCAGGAACGCACACAGTCCTGGTTAAATCTGTAAGGAATGGGTCCAGGGTTTGTGAGAGACGCTTTTCCATTTCTGATTGTACCGACCACCACGCATGCAGCAATCCACTGAAAACACAAATATCTCTTTTCAATACTTAAAAACTATTAGCTTATACTATCTATATTGAACTAAAGAAAACTTTAGAATAAATGCCATATCTAATCACACATTTCGTGTTGGCAAGTTTTATGCAAATTTAATTGTACCTTAGTTGGGATATCTGTTTTGTTGTGTTGCTATTGTTGTCTCTACCCACAGTAGCTGATTTTATTTTTATTTTTTATTTCTCTTGGCTTGCCACTGGTTGCCCCAGGCCTCTTCCACTAATATTTCTGAGAGAATTCCCTAACTAGGAACTCTCAGATTGATCAGTTTGATTGCACTGATGATTTTATTTGCATTTTACCCAGCTTAGAAACATGATTCCCACAGCTCCACGTCTCCACGCTGTCCGCATGGGTTAAATTCTATTGCATAAAATGCTACAAGCCTTCCATAGCTGACAACACAATGGAATGCCTTTGTTAAAATATACTTTCAAAACATACTGTTGGCACTTCTCCTTCCAGTACAGACTGGGATTACAGATTTACTCTCCTACCTCCAGCAACCAAATGAGCATATAAAATGTAAGGAACAACTGTTTGCAAGCCATGGACTATCAAAACACACAGAGCAGTGGGCCCTGAGACCCAGGGACGAGGACAGTCCTGTGAACGTCTCAGCTGCTCTGTGTTTCTAGGTAGGCAGCAAGGGAACCGGGCAGGACCAACAGCTGGAAAGGAACAGGCGGGCGACAAGTCACTGGTGAGAATGTCAGATGGAAAACACAGAAAACCACAGAGGTCTGTGGAGCATGAACCTCAAGTGCTCAGCAAAACAGTGACTGCCCTCACATGAGAATACATCACCCAAGACTGCCACTGGGGTCCGAATGTGTTCCCTAAAGTTCATGTGTTGTGAACTTAATCCCCAGTGCCTCAGTGCTCCAAGACTAGAACCGTAAGGTGGGCAGGCTGTGAGGTCCTGCTCTCTCCTGCCCGGTTACCCTCATGCTAGGATAACATGGTTACAGAGGCCTGTGCCAAACACCTGTACCTGGATGGCAGACTTCCTGGCTTCCAGAACCTGAGAAATAAATGTCTTCTCTTCATAAATTACCCAGTGTGTGGTGTTCTACTATACAGCAACACAAAATGGAGTGTGGCAGCTTGGAAAGAAGCAGCTGGGAAGATCCAAGGAAGCAGGTCTCATACAGGCTCAGAACAAGGTCACCAATGGACTGTAAAACTCTGGGAACTTGCAAGGGACCAGGCACAACCTTCAGAAGGGTGCAGCAGGAATGACTGCCCTAAGCTAAGTGCTACTTCAGACCCAAGACCAAGACTCACGAAGGCCAAGTGACCTCCACCTGACCTAACTGAATTCCAGGATTAAGCTAAAGAATACTTATTTATTTATTTATTGTCTTTTTGAGACAGGGTCTTGCTACCCAGTTCAGGCTGGCCTTAGCAAGCTTTGTAGCTCAGGCTGGTCTCAAACTTGCAATGATCCTCCTGCCTCAGCCTCCCAAGTGCTGAGATTACAGGAGTGCACCACCACACTCGCTAGAATATTTGTAACAATACAAAAATATCCAGCACCCGTCAAGGCAAAATTTGCCATATCTGTTATATAATCAAGAATTATCAGCTGTGAAGAAGCCAACTAAACAGCCTTTCTGGTAAGCCTTACAAGGGACCCAGGAAAAGAAAAATCAAGATAGTACCTTCTGTGAGCCTACCAGGCAAGGGCTGAGAATCAACACACCTCCACCGCTAGCAACCAGCTGGTTCAGAGGACAGGCTGAGTTGATAGCAACTGAGGTACAAAAAGCAACTGAATGCATGCGATGTTTGGTTGATTTTGCAGGCCGGGGCTCAGCACTCTGAGCATCTATTGGGATGACAGTATGCAGTATAGCAAATATGGGAAACGTCCTTCTATCTTGTCTTTGAAATACAATGTTTTCTCACTGGTTTGTATTATTCCAATTGTTTTGCTTTATTCAAAGTTCTGTTTTGATCAGTTTGATTCTGTTTTGTTTGGCTGATGTTGCTATACCTGATGGAATGAACAATTATTGTGAAGATAACAAGACATGCTATGGTAGCCATTCTTGTCTTCCCGATACCCTGCTTCTAAGTTCTATACCAAGCTTTGTTTTGGTTGGTTTTACTCTGTTTTGTTTTATAGGATTTTATTATCCTTATAACTTGTTAAAAAAGAATTACCAGGTGTACAAAGAAACAGGAAAATAAAACTTAAAATGTAAAAAATGAAAAAGTCAAGCCAAATTGAATACAACCCATACCTGTCACAGACGTTAGGATTAACTAGAATATTAAAAGGGTTAGGACTTTGTTACACCATATGTCAAAAGAACTAGAGACACAGAATATAAATTTTTTATATACACATATGTACATGAAAATAATCAAACGACTTCTAGAGATAAAAACTATAATTTCTAAGTAATATACATGCACACACACACGTACACGGATGGCGTCATTAAAAACAAGCTAAACAGAAGAAAAGGTGAGTGAAAAGGAAAATCTAAGAATAGAAACTATCTAAAATGAAATGTTACAAAAATTTACAAAGCACATGAATGAACCCTGGGACAGCAGGCACCACACACGTGAAAATGGAGTCCCTGGCCAAGGAGAGAAAGAGAGAAAGCAAAAGAAAATTGGCACCAGATGGGAACACAGATTTACACAAAGGAATGACGAGCACTAGAGTTGGCAACTACAGGTTTAGTTTTATATCTTTTCTTTCAATGTAACTTGATTTAAAACTTTTAAAAAAATAATCATGCGATGTGGGTCTTAATGACATACCTGACAGTAACAGCAGATTATTGAAGAAAAAATAAAATATTTATGACAAGATTTTGATACTATACCTGACATAGCAGGTATCAGTTGGCAGTAGACTATGATGTTAAAGATTATGCAGTAAACCGTAAGGCAAGCACAGAAATAAAACACCAGGCGTGGTGGAACATGCTTATAATCCAGCACTCTGGGGAGGCTAAGGGGGAAAGATCAGATTCTAGCTCAGTCTGGGAATTCAGAAGCTTAGTGAGACCCTGTCTCAAAATAAAAAATACAGAAGGGTAGGGCTATCACTCAGGACAAAAACTCTAAGTTCAATCCCCAACAGCCCCCCCAAAAAGAACCTTTTTTATTTTTTGTCTTTTTGAGACAGTTGCACTATGCAGTTGAGGCTGGCCTTCAGCTCACTTTGTAACTCAGGCTGGTCTTGAACTTGCAAGAATCCTCCTGCCTCAGCCTCCTGAGTGCTAAGATTACAGGGATGTACCACCATGCCCAGCTTAAGGAATCAATTTTTTAAAAAAAAAATCTAAAAAAAAAGGTAGAAAGAATACGGGAGGGAAGAGATCAAATAGAACAAATAAAAGCAAGTATCATTATGAGATATATCAAGATAACAGACCTAAAGCTAACCTTACTAAACAATTATATTAACTATGAATGAATCAAAACCACTGTAAGGGGCAGACATTTTCAGGCCAGGCTGAAAAAGCAAAAGTCAACCACATGCTCCCCTAAGAAACACGTTTTAATATAAAGAAATAAATGTCAATCATAAAATGATGAAAACTACATACCACACCCACCCAAGTCAGTGCTACTTACATTACTATCAGACGAGGTAGGTTTCAGGGCAAGAAAGCTTACTAAGTACCCGGGCACTTTCACACAGATGAAGAGACCAAGTCCCCAAGAGGACGGAACACCAATGTGGTTAATGTTGCTTCAAAATGAATGAAGCAAAAGCTGACAGAACCTAAAACTGATGGAACTGAACAGGGCCCTGCCACGATTACACTGCGAAATTTCAGTATCTTTCTAACTACCGAGGAGCAGAGGCCAGGCACGCTGGGGGGCCGGCACAGCGGCCCTGCCCTCTCTGTCCACCTGGAGTCTATGGGCCACCCACCTTCCCAGGAGCGCGGTGAGTGCTGAAGGAAAAAATCAAGTTTTAAAGGAGAAAGTGTTTGAACTGAGTGAAAATAAAATGTATAAAATTGTGGAATCCTATTAAAGCAAAACTTGTGGTAAATTTACCGTCTCAAGAAGCTAGTAACGCTTCTTTACTAGCTATTAAAGAAAGCTATTAAAGCTTTCTTTACCATCTAAAGAAAGTAGTGTTCTCAGCACCTGCTTTACCAGATAGCAGCAAGTTAAAACAGAAGTACAGGAAATTAAATCATAAAGGGCACAGCAAAATTAAATGGAATGGGAGGGAAAAATAGGGGAAAAAAAGGATTATTTTAAAGGATTATACAACGACAATGACAAACCTCTAGCCAACCCAATCAAGAAAAGAACCAGCACTGAGAGTGACAATCACTACAGACCCTGAAAGAATAACAGGAAATACCAGTAGCAGTATTTACTATTTGTATTATTTATTTATGCAAAAAATTAAACAAAGTAAATGAAATGGGCAAATTCTTCAAAAGACACAAACTTTACCTTTCAAGAAAAAATAGCCTTATTAGCTCTATATCTATTAAAGAAGCTGAAGTTTTCTTTAAAATTCTGACCGCAATGAAAACTGTAAGCCCAGATGGCTTTACCAATGAATTCAACAAAACACTAATAGAAAAACACTACAAATGCAAGACAAGCTCTTCCAGAAAATTGGAAAGGAGGAAACTGCTTCTTAATTCATTCCATGAGTCCAACATTACCCTAATTAAAAAAAAAAGAGACAAATACATTACAAGATACAGACCAATATCCCTCACGAACTTGATGCAAAATTCCTAAACAAAATATTAGCAAATCAAATCCAGGAGTATACAAAAAGGACAATATATTACAACCAACTGGGATCTATCCCAGAATGCAATTTCAGTTTAACATTTGACTGAAATCAAGTAATTCACCACACAAACAAACAAACAAAGCCTTATGTCAGCTCAGTAGATGCAGAAAATACATTTGACAGAATCTAACATCTGTTCCTGGTTTAAAAATAAAAATGACAACAATGAAAAACCTACTCATCAAACTAGGAACACAAGAGAATATCCTCAACCAAATAAGAACATTTATAAAAACAAAACTCTTAAACATACGGCACATGGAGCAGTGAAAAATGAATCTTTCTAAGATCAAGACAGCATGAAGACGTTCACTCTCGCTGTTCTATACATTGTACTAAAGACGAAGGGACAGCCAGATTGAAAGGGAACCAGTCTGTGTCCCCAGATGGTTAAGAAGCCACTGCACTGGAAGCACAGCTCAGTGGTACAGCACTTGTGTAGCACCAAGGGGAAAACTGGGTTTGATCCCTAGCACTGCAAAAGAAAAACAAAAAGGGGGGGGGAGGAGGAGGGGGAGGAAGAGGAGGAAGACGAGGAGGAGGAGGAGGAGGAGGAGGAGGAGGAGGAGGAGGAGAAAAAGAAGAGGAGGAAGAAAAGAAATCCAATGGAAACTATGAAATAGCTATTAGAATTAATAATTATTGGCTAGGCTACCAATTACCATAGAAAAATCAATAGGATTTCTATGTTCTATTGCAACATTTTAATTCACACCCAGGATTTTGTTTTTATTCAAATACAGCAAAGCCAGCAGAGGACTGCCATTGGAAGCTAACACTTGTCCGGCAGAGGGCGCACTCGCTACGCACCGGGCTGGCCAGAAGACCGGAGAGTGCGGGAAACATGGGCCAGATTGTTTACTGTGGCTTTTGCAGAAAAGTGGGGCAAGGCAAGCAGGCAAGCTCTGAACAGAGTTAGGATCAGTGGTCTAATTTTGGCAGGCTCTGGGAGACAGCGGTGGTTCTCCCTTGTCTGGTACTTGACCCTGGGGTGGCCCTGACTGCAGGGGCTCGATAAAGAGGCGGACAAAGGGAATGACCCTGCACGCGGGCTCAAGGGCATGCCAACAGGCAAACTGTTCAAACTGTTCGCGATCCTAGGGAACTGGCCGACCCTGGGAAGGGCAGTCACTCCCCAGGTCTAAGATGTCCAAGTATCATAAAATATAGAAAATGGAAAACATGATTAATACCAATAAGCAATCTGAAATTGAAACAAAAATACCACAAAAATAGGAAATTTGCAGAGGAAATCCAAAAAATGCTGTAAAAGACTTATAAGTGAAAAGGATAAAGCTTTGCTGAAAGAAATTAAAGTCTACATAGAAATAAATGAAGAGACACACTTTGTTCAAGGATTGGAAATCAGTATTTTAAGATGTCAATTCTCCCCAAATTTACCTCTTGATTTGGTATATTCCAGTCAAAATCATAACAGGCTTTTACACATAGAAACTGAAAAGCTGACTCTAAAATTCACATGAAAATTCCAATAATCTCACATATCCAAAACAATTAAGAACAAAGTTGGTTAGCTAATATACATAATTTCAAGATTTAATGTTCAAGCTATGGTAACCAAGACAGTGTGACAATGAAAATAAGTAACAGATCAATAAAAACAGAAAAGTCCAAGAAATAGATTCATTAAATATGGACAAAGTTGTAAAGACAATTCATTAATGAAAAGGTAGTCTTGTCAACAAATTATGCTAGAATGAGAGGATACCTATTTTAAAAAAAGAAAAAATTAAATCCACACCATGATCCATAGACAAAAGCTAAGTCAAAATGGTATCTTTTACTTAAACAGAAAGCCTGAAGCTGTAAAAAACTGCTAGAAGAAAACATGGGAGAACAATCTTTATGACTTTAAGCTTTAGACAACAGTATTTTAGACAAAACACAAAAGTCTTAGAAGTCTTAGAAGCAGCCCATATGTCATCAACAGATGAATGCATACAGAAAATGTGTCATTTACACACAATGAAATATTACTCTGCCAAATAGATAAACTTGAGTCGTTTGAAGGAAAATGAATGCACCTTGGGACCATAATATTAAGTGAAATAAGTGAGATAAGTCAGGCCCACAATTAATTATCATCACATGGTTTCTTTTATATGAGAAACGCAATGCATAAATAAAGAACAAAATAAAAGACAGATAATAGAAAGTAAGGAGACAGATCTTTCTCAAAGGGGATGGGGCTCAAGAGATGGAAGGGGAGGGAAACAGGGTAAAGAAAGGAGTTAAGATGTGTTTTGTATATGCACCTGCTCCACACCAAGAATGGGAACATATGTACCACAAACATAAAGCAAAGAAGAAAGGAAAGTATGAAAGGGGAAAAATATCAGTCTGTAAAAGGACAAACCAATACATTGGACCCCTTCAAAATTTAAATTGCTCTTTAAAAAACACTAATTTTTTTGTTCTTGTTTCTGGTGCTGTGGACCTAACTCTGGACCTCGAGCTTGCCAGGCAGGCGCTTGTGTTGCTGAGCTACATCCCCAGCTTGAAAGATACTGTTAAAAAGAATGAAAAGATAAACCACAGACTGCAAGGAAACATTTCTAAACTGCATGCATATGATAAAAGAAGTAACTGCAGAATACATAATAGCATATGTATCTGCATCTGTAAGTCCCAAACACACTGAGGACAGAAGCAATCCAGTTAAAACAACTCAACGGATTCTCAGCCCAAAAGGACAACGGACGGGAAATAAGCACATGAAAAACTGCTCCACAGAAGGCACATGGGCAGAAAATGAGCACAGAAAAAAGCCACACTGCGTCATTAATCCTAAGAGAAATCAAAGTTTAGACCACAGGACACTTCACACGTACCCAAAGGCTAAAATTTGGGAGGGACCAAGGATGCAGGAGCAGGAGCTCATACACACGCAGATGGGAGGTGAAACCGTAGGTAAAGCCCTTTAGAAAAGGTTGACTGTTTCTTAAAAACTTAAAAACACACCTATACCTGATCCAGCCCTTCTACAAGTAAGTATACCCCCAGAGAAAGGAAACTGTAAGTTCATGTAAGACCTGTACAAGGGTGTCCCTAGAAGCTGTAACAAACCCAAAGCAGTGCCAGCCACGTGACCATTGGCTGGTGTGTAAACAATCACAGTGTGGAGCATCTTACACTGGACTAGGATGCAGCCACAAAAAGAACAGATTACTCACACACAGCACGGGTGGGGCTCAAAACAATTATGCTGAGTGACAGACTCGGGACAAAGAGCACTGATGGTTTATGGTTCGTGGATGAAAATTTCTTTTTGGGGGCGGGGGGTACCAGGGATCAAACTCACAACCTCGCACTTGCCAGGCAGGCACTTTTGCAGCTGAGCTAAATCCCTGGGCCAGATGTAAATTTCTTTAAAACTGCAAATTAATCTGTGGCTATGTAGGGGAAAGGGTTTGAAGACATGAAAAAAATATATATATAAACTAAGGGTCTCATTAGGCTTTCTGGCAATTAGAAAAGAGTTAAACGTTCAATGGAGAAAGCAATTAAGAGAAGAAGAAGGCAACAGACAGTACACAGTAGACAGGTCTGGAAACCACGGTAGCCGCACTGACCCACCTCTGTGATCAGATGGAAAGGAGACTAGGTGACCACTTAAAAGAAAACTCTTAATTTAGTATATAAAAATACCTGGCCCTGAATCAAGACCGGCAGCTTCCTGATGCTGTTGGTTTCAAGCAAGAGCCTAAAGAGATGTCTTTCTATGGTCTGTTGGCCATTTCAGAACTTGGACAGTACAATGGTCAATTCATTAGAAAGAAACAGCTTGAAGAATCCACCACCCAACCACACCCCTGAGAGCAGCTGTGAGCCTGGCGGGCTCAGGCGGCCCAGGATGGGAGCCTCCAGCATTTACTGGGACCCGCGCCATGCTGGGACCTGTAGCGGCAGGAAACCAAGCAACCCCTCCCCCCTGCCTGTTTTGTTTTGTTGAACTTTAATATACATGAAAGTATGAACAGCTATTTTGAAGAGAATGAGAAACTCTACAACAGCCATTGGTGACTTCCCTGTTGTCTGGTTTTCAAGACCTAAAACGCCTTCCTCATTCTGTCTCCTTCCTCATTTGGATGAGTTTTATACTATGTTGTTTTGTATGAAATCTCTGTATGCGAAGATATGAACAACTATTTGGAAGAAAACAAGAGACAATATGATAGTGAAGATCTCAGGTCATCTAGCTTTGAAATTTGTATCTCTTACATTGCTTTCCTACATCCTATTTTGTTCTGTTTTGTTGTGTTTAATTTTACTCCCTTTAAAATAAAAAAACAATTTAAAAAAGTATATAAAAATGCATATGTGTGTGTGTACACACACATATATACACGTATGTATTCACACACACACGCACATATACACACATTCCCACTCCAGGTCACTGTGTACACACACACCTCCTCTACCTAACCACTAAGGCAACTCTGATGTAAGGTTTCTCCTAACGAGCCCCAAATCCCAGATACAAGGCCTGACAGGAAAAATCAAATGAAGGCCACCTAAGAATGTGGATACAGATAATGGCATGGAGTTACGGTCTCGAGATCTGGGTCCACCTGTGACAGCCAGGGACCAATCAGGGTATGGCAGGTTCCAGGGAGTGGGAAAGCTCTGGAACCCAGGAACAGCAGCTGGGAGCAAAGTGCCATCCACCCTCCCTCAGTCCAGAGCCCCTGCCGTCGTGGCCTTCTGTCGTCTCCTTCTCCCCCTTTTCCAACACAGCGTGCTCCTGTCCTTAAGCTTTGTGTCTTTAATTCATTGCTGGTACTGAATGCACCGTCCCGGCTGGCTGCAGGCAGCGGTGCAGTGTGCGCCCTGGGATGTGACAGATGCGAGAATGGAGGTAAAGCGGCCTTAACAGAAGACCAGATGACAAGACACAGGCATGTGGGACACATCACACAATCAAGCACTAGGTTCCCCTCCATGAACTAACAGAATTAGTAGCACAATTATCTTAACTATAGTGTGTGTGTGTGTGTGTGTGTGCGTCTGTGAGTATAAGTCCCTTCCTTATCTTATGATCTGAGCAACTATTTTGAAGATAATATATAATATAGTGACCATTGCTAATTTCCTATCATCTTGTTTTGAAATTCTATATAATTTTTATTGTTTTGTTTTCATCTCTTTAAAATAAAACAGATAAAAAATAAAAAGAATGTCAGGAAACCTTTGGGGTAAAAAGTTCATTACATTCATAATGGTAATGGCTTCAGGAATGTGTAAAAAAACACCAACACAGATCAAATTTTATCTTAAATATGTACAGCTTATTGTCTATCAGTTATACCTTGATAAATCTAGGATTTTATTTGTTTTAGTTTTAGTTTGGTTTAGTTTGGTTTGGTTTGGATTTGAGACAGTCTCACTACATAGTTTAGGTTGGCCTCGAACTCAGAATAATCCTCTTGCCTCAGCCTCCAGGATTATAGAGATGCACCATCACATCCATCAGGATAAACCTATTTTTAAAATCAGACGAGGGCTGGAGATTTAGCCCACCAGCATAAGCACCTGCCTGACAAGCATGAGGTTGTGAATTTGATCCCTGGTACCAAAAAATAAATAAACAAAATAAAATAAAATAACATTATATATGTTCTGCTTGAGCTGGAGAATAAATACATAAAATAATAAAATTCTCAGTTTAAAAAGTTTATAAATATATATATGGTTATCACTGTGTAAACTTACACATCATCTATTTTTGTTATAACATCTTTTATAAATGAACTCCTCCATTTTCTGTTTGGTTGGCTTTACCTGGAATTACAAAGAATAAGAATGACCAGGGGAGTGAGAAAAAAATTGCTATGTTTGTAAACAAAAATGCTATAAACTATCAAATTATTCTCCTTTCGTTCAATGTTTCCAATCATTACTACCACAGAATACTGAGTCAAGGAAAACTAATTTTTTCTGAACTGGGAATAGAACTCAGGACCTCATGTTTGGCCAGGTAAGTGCCATGCCACTGAGTTATATCCCTGGCTTGGAAACTATTTTTTAAAAACACAAGAGCACCACAAAATTCCCATAGTTCACATACTCGTCAGATTCAGATCTACTTTACTCATTTCTGTTTACTGTCCCGAGCTTGTACACACGCCTGTCCCAGCACTTAAAGCACTTTATCATACTTATTGGCTTCTATGTTTATTTCTTAAAATTGCTCTTATCTCTTTAAGGTAGAAGCAGATTTGATTAATTTCTGTATTATCAGTTATCAGTAGAGTAGCTGGCATGCCCTTGATCTTAAAGCTCCAGGAAGGGGTATGGAGGTGGAACTAAATAAGTAACAAAAGAACCACTGATTGTGGATGTGAGGATAGCAATTTGACTCTAATAAGCCTATAAATTTAAAACAATCCACTTTTTAAAAATTCTATGAAACTGGTAAAAACTGTAAAGACTGAGGTCTAGTTACCAATATAACACTAATGTTGACATCCTACTTTTTTATGTTACATGATATGTATAGGAGACATTGTATCATCAGCTTTCCTTTTGCTGAGGCACAATACCTATCCCCCACAACTTAAAAGAGGAAAGCTTGCACTTGGCTCCTGGTTTCAGAGAATTCAGTCCGTGGTTGCTGGCATCAAGGCAGGAACATCGTGGCACAGGGGCGTGATGCAGTAAAACTGCTCAGTTCATGGCGGCCAGGCAGCCCAGCAGGACAACAGTGCTGAGAGGAGACCCGAAAGCACACTTCCTTCACTCCCCTGGACACACCAGGGGGTGCTTTGCTAACCCTCCAGCTGGCTCCCATGCCAGTGAAGCTGACAAGTGAGCTGAACCATACAGGGTCATCACGGGGGAAAGCTGGCAGAAGGACTAACAACCTTATGCACTGTTTTTGCAACTTTCTATGAGACTGTATTTACTGTGAAATAAAACTGTCTTCATTTATTTGTTATTCATTTTAGTGCTAAGGATCATACCCAGGGTCTGGTGCATGCTGTGCATATGCCCTACAATTGAGCTGTGCCCCTAGCTGGAAATAAAGTTTTTTTCAAATCATAGGAATACAGCAAGTTTTCAGATACTGCAAGGAAACATAGAGGCTCAACCACAGTTGCCAATTTTTTTAAAGAGGGAAAATGTGTAACTAGCACTCAAGTCCAACCTACTCCTGGTACTGAGGATTAAACCCGGGCCTTCACACTGCCACACCTACAGCCTTTATTGCAGCCTTTATTCCTTTCTTATTTGCAAATAGGGTATCACTGAGTCCCTATACTGCCCAGGCGAGGCTTGAACTGGCGATCCTGGGCCTCAGCCTCCAGAGTGCTGCAATTACAGATATGCGCCACCACTCCAAGCTCACTACGGGATATTTGAGTTTTATTACAAACCCACAGAATTTAAATAATATTGTAACAAAAAGATTTACAACCCATGATTAAGACACAGAGCTAAGAAACAGACCTGTACACATATATGACAACTTCCTATTGGACAAATTGGCCACTGATAGGTTGTTAGATGACAATCTTAAAACAACTGGCTTATTAGATTGGGAAGAAAAGTTAAGTTCTTATCATACCTGAAATAAAGGCAGAATCCTTTATTAAATAAGAAGTGAATCCTAAATAAGAAGCGAAGGGTAAAATTATAAAGCCATCATGGAATAAAATGTAGAAGAGTATCTTGGTGAATTTGGGACAGGAAAGAAGTTCTTTTGTCCCCCAAATGCTGGGAATTGAACACAGGAAACACACATAACATCAAGTAAAAGCATGGATTTTCCACTAAAATCAAGAACTTTCATTCAATAAAAGGAATAGCAGAGTTAACAGAATAAGAACAGATAAAACGACTTAGTGCAGAATCAGTACTACTGAGTACACAAGGAACTAGTACAAATCAACAAAAGAAAGCAACACACCCAATTCTAAAAACTGATCTACAGGAACCAGGTAAATCACAGAAAAAGGGAAAAATGTAAAAACCTCAATGGCTAACAAATACAGAAAGACATATACTCAACACTACTGTACCTGTTTAGTGAAATGCCAATTAAAACAGATGTACTATTTTACAATCTTCAGTTTGGCAAAAATTATGAAGACAAATAAAACCAAACATCAGTGAGAACAGGAGGAATCAGGCTCTCTCCTGCACCCACATGAATGCAAACTGAAACAGTCACTTTGGAAAGCACGGTGGCAGTGAGATGTGCACCTCCTGGGTGCTAAACCCCCCCACACTCACACACAACTGCAGAAGCGCTTGTAGGGCTGTGGTGGGACACACTGTCAGAGCTGCTTCTGACAGCAGGGAGTTGGAGGCTGTCTGAAAGGTCTAGTAAATAAAATACTTTAAGTATTTGGGAATTCTCTACTAGAACCACAAGTGGGTGACCATACAAAACTGGGGGTAGGTCCTGAAAATGGGTGCTGAGTTAGAATGTCAAGAAACAGAAGGAGATCCGCAGCGCCACTCTAACCAGGTAAAATCGGCTCACACGACACGGTGCACACACTCACACACAACACACTCACACACAACAGCGATCAAACAGCAGCATAACACAGTTGTGGAAAGGAACTGTGGACAGGGTAAGGAACGAACGATGGTGAAAAATAAGGAAAAAAAGAGTAAGCTAAGAAAAAGGGGGAACATTTACAGAATCAGTCTTGGAAATGGTGAGTCATCAACTAAATGAAATTATCTCAATTTTCTGCATCAGAGGCCCATAAAAGGAGAGGATCAAATAAAACGATGTGAGGAAAACATCCTGTAGAATAACTAACCATGCTTCAGTGTAAGTTGCTGCTTTACCCTGGGAGGCTCGGGGGAGGCAGCCTGCCCAGGAGCACGGTCCTGGTCGGAGGGGTCGTAACCAGCGACTCTCTCCTTCCCACTCCAGCATTCCTCAGCAACAGGATGCGCACCACAGTCTTCACCCGGCACCCCGAATCTGCCGGGCTGGGAGCACCCAGGCCTTCATTCTGTCACTGGCACTGGGAACCGAGCCACTCCGCAGTCTCCTACCTGGGCCGCCACTTCCATCCTTGCGTCTCTCCAAGCCCTGTTCTGCCAGCAGCCAGAATCGCCTTCTAAACAGTCTACTCGTTCCTATTTCCCTACTGTCACTTCTCCAAGAGCCTCCATGAAACCCACTATGTGGTCTACAAGGTCCTGGGTGATCGGTCTCTGCTTGGCCTACCACATCCCACCACCTCCTCAGCTCCTCCCCTGCCCGGCACTGCAGCCACATCCTTGCTGTGGCTCTCGGATACGAAGCTTGCCTGTGTTCCTCTGACTGGCTGGGAGCCACTTGGGCTGTGTCTGGTGGGTCACTGTGGGATGGACGACCTTGGTGCTATGTATCTGGTCCCTTGCTACAGCACTGCTCCCAGCTCTGCTTCCAGGCCACCATGAAATAAGATTTCCCTTACCCACCACTCTGGTCCTGCCTTGGAAGAGCCAAGCACAGATCAAATCTCCTGAAAACCATAAGCCAAGTTAAACCTCTCCCCTTTTCAATTCTGGGTGTCAGGGGTTGTGTCTCAGCCACAGGAAAGTGACTAGTACAGATAATTGGTACCAGAGGAGTGGGGCCATTGCTGGGACTGTACCTGACCGCCAGGGTTACAAGCCTTTGGGACTAGGTTGTGGGAATCTGAAAAGTTTTGGAGATGGTAAATAGAGGAGCTTTAAAATACTGTAAGCCAGGGCTAAGGATTTAGTTCAGTGGCATAAGCGCCTGCCTGGCAAGTGTGAGGTTATGAGTTTGATTCCTGGTACCAAAAAATAATAATAAATTAAATTAAATTAAATTAAATACTCTAAGCCTAGCTTGATGGGTAGTTCTGGCTGGTACACTGAAGAGCAGAATGCTGATAACCTTGCAGACAGTAAGGCCAAGCTCAGAAGGTTTTAGTAGGAACAACTATCAATTGAACTAGAGGACATGTGTGCTACTCTGGGGGGAAAAGGTCTACATTTTGCCTATGTCTGAAGCTTTCTCAGATATTAAGATGAAGAGCAAAGGACTGGCAGAGGAAATTTCAATGTAGTTCAACATTCAGGCTTTGATGTGGGTTTTGCTGACTGATTTTAGTCATTTTTTTAATCAAAAAGGAAACATCACATTCCATTTAAAGGAAAAACCACCAGCCACTCCATGTCTGCAGGAATGCCAAAGCAAACCAGCTCCTGAAAAACAGTTCAGCACCTTGGAGAACTTGTTTAGTGGAAAGCTGAGAGAAAAACAAGAATGCTACGTAGCTTAAAATGCTGCAAGGTTTTTGCAAATCAACCCATTCCATGGGTGAACAAAGCCCCTGGCTATTTCCCAGCATCCATGTGTGTACAGCTTTGTCCTCTGAACGTGTGGTGCAGTCGAACAGCCAAATGTTGCCTCACAGGTCAAATTCTCCATTTCAGCCAATGCTAAAGGAGGGGCAACTAATGCCACACCAGCTCCCCGGACAAACAGCATCAGGATATTCCATTTCAGTAGTTTGTACATCTCTTCATCAGTTCTATAGTGATCACAGTTTCTTCCACATCTCCCAATGTCGTGTTTAAACGCTGATTAGAAGGTGCCTCAAACCTCTGGGTCACTCCTCATTTTCACATAGAGATGCTCATCCACGCTGAATCAGATGAGATTCAGTGGCTCCTCTATGGCGTTGATGGTTTGTTGTTGGTCCATGTCACCTGCCATTTCTGATTTGAGTCATTTTATAGTAAGAATCAGGTGTAAGGGCTAGGGATTTAGCTCAGCAGCATAAGCACCTGCCTTGCAAGCAGGCGGTCCTGAGTTCGATCCCCGGTACCAGTAAGAAAAAAAAAAAACAAAAAAAGAATCAGATGTAAAAACCAGAGGGGAAAAAATTTGAAAAACAGTTTTGACTCAGGAGGAACCATATGAAAAGTGAGGGCCAAAGGATGTGTGGCTGTTAAATAGATTAGTGCCATTAAAAAGCAAACAAATACTTTGTTTGGGGACAAGAAAAAAAAATAATTGGGGCATCTCAGGAATAAGCAAGACCCCTTCCACTGCAGGATCAAACATGCAAAAGCGAAAACCTTTCATTTGAGGAGAGAGCCCCCAGAACTCCTTGTTGACAAAAGCTGCCTAAGGAATTGGTTCTCCAGGATTTGTTTCACCATGCTGGCATTCAGGCCCTCAAGATACTGCTGTTGCCCATTGCTCCAAGGGGGTCCAGCTACTGCCTGTGCTGGACACACTTTAGCTATTCCATGTGATGCTAGTTCTACCAGAATGCAGAATGCAAGAGTTGTGGGGTCACATAGGCCTCTCCCCAGATTTCAAAGGAAGGGCTAGGAGGCTAGGCAAGAAGCCCCTGAAAGGGCAGCGCATGAAGCTGCAGGGATGAAGCCAAAGGTGTAGTGGAGACTCCAGGAAGCCAGAGATACCAGTAACACAGAACATCTGCTGAAGAAAGCCACAGGCACTGAGCACAGCCAGCCCAAGAGAAAGGCTGTGTAGCCTGCAACCAGCAAGACCATAAGTGTGGGGCTACTCAAACCCTTTGGTACTCACATTTCACCACCCTATGCCCCAGATACTGAGGTATAAGGACTTACTGACTACACTGCTGTCTTTCAGGTTTGTGTTGGCCTCATTCTTGCTATTCCCCTCTTCCTCCCTTTCAGAATAGGAATGTTTAACCTCTTCCTTTATACCTTGTGATTATGTAATTGATTTTTACATAGGATCACAGCTAAGAGTTTGCTTATAGTCACAGAAGACTTAGATGCTTGAAAAATGCTGAAAGTGTTGACATTTTGGGAAGAGATTACTGGTTTTGGTTTTATTTACTGTATCTGTGTCATATTAAGCAGAATTAGGACTTTTTGTTTATTTGGAAATTAAGAATAGTTTAAGGGGCTATGTTTGGGCACCTTGCTGACAAAGGGTCGGACATAAAAGTTAAGCTTCATTATGTCATTTGGCTGGTCAGGGTCCACCTGGGCTTCACGGACACATTCCTGGGTGTGGCTGGGGGTCCTGGAGACACGGGCATGAGCACTGTATCTGACCCCTCACCCATTGCTCCCGGCACTGCTCTCTTGCTCTGCTTCCTCCTCATCATGCAGTCAACAGCTCTGCTCTGTCACACCCTTCTGCCATGATGTTCCTGCCTTGGAGCCAGCCAAGCATGAACTGGATTTCCTGAACCCATGAGCCAAACCTAAGCATCTCCTCCTTTATGTCGTGGGCATCAAGTATGGGAAGGCTGTCTGGTCACTCAGCTGTAGAGTGTCCCTGATTCAAGCTCACTGCATTCACTGTTCTCTAAAATGCCTTCCCTCCAGATACGCACATTGCTGGATTCCTTTCTTCCTTCAGGTCTCTAATCAAATGTGATTTTCCATCTTTGAAATCCTTTCTAAAGACACTTTCTCAGCACGCTCCATTCTTGAGTCTTCCTTTACATTTCCCTTTCTGTCACTTATTACCTGGCATTGGTATTTCCTTATCTGTTACCTTAGTCCATCTCCTCCTCCAGTATGTAAGTACCTGTCTGCTTTAGTCACCATTCCGCCTGCGGAGCCCAGGCAATGCTCAGAACAACACAAAGAAGTAAATATTTCTTGAGAACAACAATTAAACTCTGACTTAATCACAATTATGCTCTTCCCACTGCACCACACTGCTCCTCAGGAAAAGGATCTAAGTGTCTACAGTTTGTTAATTCCCCCATAACAAACTAAAATGCTCCTGCCTTACATACCTTCATCTTTAGACCCTAAAAAAACCTCAGCACCCAAAAATGCTATGTAAACATGAGAAAATGAGTGAATGGAGAGTAACCATAAAAGAAAGTCAACTGGAGAAGACTCAAAGGTCACAGAAAGACCATGAATACGCACTCTCTGTACCAATGGCTACTGGGGGGCCAATGTTTCTCTTATTTCCTTATGCTTTAAGTCCAAGCCACAGAGGAATTTTGAAGGGTATAAAAAAGAGTCAGATGTGAATTCTGACTTCAAAAATCTAATATAGGGCCAGAGATGTAGCTCTGTGGCACCAGCACCTGCCTGGCAAGTGTAAGGTCCTAAGTTTGAGTACTGGTGAAAAATCAAAAAATAAATAAACAACAAAAAAGCTAATATATGTGTCATAATCAAAATGGAAATTTGAATACACACTAATGAAAGAAATACAATGAAGTAGTTAGAAAATTTCAAGATGAAAGGAATTACTTCCAGTCGTGTGAAGTTATGTTTTCACACAAAAAAGATGTGGCAGCTGAACTGGTTAAACTGAATATTGATAAATGAGTAACAAACATGATAACCTTTAATCCCCTGAAAAACAAGAACTGCATTCTATTCGTCTTGTGTCTTTAATGCCTCGCAAAATGTCTGAAACATAAAGGCATCTGATAAATGTTTAACAAACAGGAAGAGCATGGCATTCCCACAAAAGGAAAAGGTCCATAAAAGAAAAAGACAGCAGAAAGCAGGGCTTTTATGAGCAACAATAAATAGTGACCATTAGCTTGTAAAAACAGATGGTGAAAAGAAATGGAAGAAAGGTTCATGAAAAGGAATGGCAAGAAATAATATGCTGGATGCAGCAGCACACACTATGTAATCCCAGCACTCTGGGAGGCTGAAGCAGGAAGATCACAAGTTAGAGCCCTGCCTGGAGCCTTTTGCTTCACTGAATGCAGTCTACCACTGCTTCACCCAAACTGCTGAACACCCTACCAGGACACATTATTTAAAGACATATTCTCCGTAGGAATCGCTTAATACTCAGATTCTCCTGTCTGGCAATGCTGCCAGTCACATAACCTAGATGGTTAACTTTTCTTCTCCCTACTAGAGTACACAGGGACACCGGGCGTTGGGAAGTTTAAGGCAGGTGGAAGTACAGCACAGCTTTTTGACTTTGAGAAGATTTTGACCTTGCAAAGATTAAAACTATGACATAAGAGCCAATTTGTTCCTCAGTTCTTTCCAAAAGCAGAACTGAGTAAAGATGAATAGGAGACACTGTAATTTCCCTTAGCGTGAGCATTAAAATGAGCCAGAGGTAAGAAATAAGAAGAAATGGATTAAATTGACCCCCCAACTCCCATACTGAGGACTGAATCCAGGGCCTTCCCACTCAGCTACATCCCCAGAACTTGGATTGTTTGTTTAGAGACAAGATTTCATTAAACTGCCCAATCTGGGCTCCAAACTCAGTGATCTTCCTGCCTCAGCCTCTCTGAGCGTTGGGATTACAAGTGTGCAACACCACGCCCAGTTTAATCGGAACATTTTTGAGGGGAAAATAAAATGGTTTTAACTTAAAAACTAGATACTCAATTCTTTAAATTTGCCTCCAAAGTGGTAAAGACTGAATCTTGCCCAATCACAACTTCATGAACTCTGATTGACAATCAATAGTGATTCAGGGAACATGATGGAGAAAGGAGACGAAATTTTAAATCACTGAAAATCTACCAAAAGGTATTATGCTCCCCCAAATAAGCAGGATGACAACCAAATGATAATTTAGAACTTCACCCAGATTTAACAGGAACCAGGCATCTCATGTGGACACCTTTGTTTTCTAAACCTCAAATCCTGGATGTAGGCCACGCAGAGCCACTTAGCTGGTTGTCTGGGCAAAGGGGCACCAGAACAGCACCAGGAAGCCTTTCTGGGGCGCCTGCCTGAAGACCCGCACCACTCACCGCTTGTCAATGGCGTCAATGTTTGAATGGAGAAGCCACAGCTCCTCCGTGTTGTCCTGCCGGGAGGACAGGATCAGGTGGTGGCCGGTCAGGCACAGGGTCCCCTCTACGGCCGGATAGAACGGCCGGTGCAGCACCACGTTGTCCACCCGCGGGGTCTTGATCAGCTCCGCAAACTCCATGCTCCCCCTACGGCCGGAGCCTGGGGACGGCCGGGTCCCCGAGCGGCAGGGCTGTCACACCGTTTCGAGGCCGAGGCTGGCCGGGCACCGGGCGGGCCGCGGGCGGAGCCCAGGGCGGGGCAGGCCGGGGTGGGCGCGGCGAGGCCTGTGGGACCGTATTGGCCGCCGCTGGAGGCTGCGACTGGGGCTGGGCTCGGCCCCGGCGTCTCGCCGACACTTCCCGTTCACCCAAGCCCGGGACTCGGCCCCAGAGAACGGCCGCGACTGCCTCTGCAGCAGCCGCCGCGGCCACCAGGGCACCAGGGCTCAGGCGGGCAAGCTGGAGAGAGGAGAAGGCCACTTTATGGCCTGCTGCCCAGCCCGAGCCGCTAGGGACTCCTGGCGGAAGTAGTTGTTCGCAACCAGAGTTACCGTAACTCCGGGCGGAAGCGGCCGAGTTGAAAACTCGGAAATCTGAGAGGTCAGTACCGGAAGTTGGTCCTAGCCGAGGTCCTCTGGAAATGCTTCCCGACGCACAACTAGAGTGGAAGATTCTGTTCCTACTAAAAAACTTTGCTTTGCTTTCGCGCATTCCCGCCGCACTTCTCATCAGACAACGTCCGGGAAGAGGCGATGAAAAGAGGTTCGCGTCCCGACTTCCTCGGGAGTAGCAGTCGGCCAACGGGCTCCAGGGCCTGGGACTGCTGTAGCTGTGGCAATCTTCATGCATTCGCTGTGAAGAGAAATCAAGGGTCAATGGAGACAGTGACTGTGACCCGGGAAAAGCCCAGGGACATGGGCTCGATGCCACGCCTCTGTAACCTTAAACAAGGAGCAAGACAGCACCCAAATACCTAGGAAGGGCAGCGAGATGGGTGCAGAAGAGGGACAAAACCTCAGCCTGCGAGGACTTGCCAGAGGATTCAATTGGTCCAGCTATGCTACCCCAGGCACCTCAGCTATACCAGAGCTGGACTAACACAGTTTCTCCTTGTTCATGCTCCTCTATTCCCCTCTAAGCCGACGTTGATATTCTAAAATAGGAAACAAAGAGAAATTTTATGTTAGAGACCCGACCAGCTTTTCTTTCATTAGTCTGTTAAGTTTTCACCGTGTGGTGCCCCAGAACTGTGAGCTGACCAAAATCTCAATGACCAAACCTCACCAGATCAGCACTCTTGTCCTTACTTTGTCTTTGACCTTCCTAAAATGTTCCCCTCTTAAAGCAAAACCCTGTGCAAGGTTGTTACCTTGAGAGCACAGGTTAGCTTATTTGTCCGCAAAAGTGAAACATCAACAGAAAGGAGATTATGAGGGAAACCATCTGAGTCGTTTTTCTAAACTGGAATTTTCTAATCTTTCATGTATGTGGTTTATTATAACCATTACCAGTTGTGGAAGGGAGCTTTTCTTCTAGAATGAAGAGTCAGGGAAAGTTTTTTGGAGAAAGTGTCGTTTAAAAGGGGGACTTAAAAGGAAATAAGGAAGGTTTACACTCTGGATTGTGGCCAAGGTAGATACCAGTTGAATATCTACTAGAAAAGGGGAATTCCTCAATAATCCACTAGTTTTTTAATTCTGAAAAGCGCATACACAAAGACTATGACGCATTAATTTTAAAGTGTTTAATATTCTATGAAGGCATAAGCTTTTAATTTTTCCCCACAACATAAAAGTATCAGTATCTGCTGAATTGTTATAATGAAACACTAGAAACTGTTGGATAATCACTTCTGTGAGGTGAAGCTCAAAGCATGGAAAACCCTTGAGAGCCGAAGAAAATAAAAATTTAGTGTAAAAGTAGACCGTTGGCAGAGGTGGCCAGCACTTTGTGACATAAACAGTAGGTGGCGGTGGAGTTCAACAATCACTAGGCTTCCATTTAATCCAAATAAACTGTAGTCAAAGGTATCTAAATTGCTGGACACAGAGATCTCAAGGTTTTGGAAGGTGTTTATGATGTAAAGAACTAACTCAATACCCTACAACTGTTATCATCACTCTGTGAGAGAAAATGGTATTAATAAATTAGTCTATAAAATCAACTAACCTTGATTGTGTCCCCTTAGTCACTGTAGGAAATGGAAGCAACAGACCCGACATGAATCTCACTCTCTAGCTAATTTGGGAAGGCTCCTCACACACCCCATAGGGCTAGCAAATGAAAGAAAAGCAAATGCTAACTTTCAAAGTACAGGTTTACTCTCCAGATCCTGTGTTTTCCTGCCTTGGGTAGTTTGCAGAAAATGAGGCAGGTAGTTTGATGAAAGCCAATTAATAATTTCCAAACTAGGATGGAGAAGGCATTGCCTGGGTGTCCGCCTGATGAACACTGTCCTCTGTGTTTCTCTTGTTCATCCCAGGTGTTGCATGTGGTCCTCTCCCCAACTTCTCCCAAGCACACCAGTCACCGACTTCCTATGCTGTCTTTTAGTATATCTTTAATCCCTTTCATTCTCTCCATGCCCAAGGCCAAGAGTTTAGTCCAGGCCACTGCCATTTCTCTCTTGAATAACCGGAAATTTCTTATAACTGGTCAACTTTCTTTCCCTGGGGTTCCCCTTCCATCCGCTCCTCTCTCTCTCTTCAGGCAGTGGTCAGCATTGCAGGACTCAGCTATTCTACTGTCTCCATCTTCAGCAGTCCCCACTTCTCACGCCCTGTCATTTTTCATTCCAGGCACTTGCAAACAGCTCGTGGTTTCCTTCCTGAAATTTTTTGCACCAGCTCTAACATTGCTACTAAGTGGAAGTGTGGAACAACGACCAGCTTTTTTGGCATCCTCTGGGAATTTGGCTAGAAGTTCCAAAGCTATTGATCAGATCTACAATTTAAGATTCCTGGATGATGTGTGTGCACAGTGACATTTGAGGAAGCAATGTTTTAAAGACTGCTTGATCTGTCTGCCTGGAAAATGTTCTTCTGCTCAATGACACAGTTAGAGACCACTGTATGGAGAGAAGAAAAACTTCCGAATGCTTAGCTTGTTACTCATTAAAAGCATTTGTGTTTTCTTCTAACCCTAACCCTAACCCTAAGGCAGCCAAGGACTTTGAAGTGGTTGTTTCTAAATAAATAATAGTGACTCTTCACTTGAGCTTCCAGACACCCAATAGATAACTAAAAGCAGAACAATCTCCTTTGTTTTCTTAAAACTGAGTCAGACCCATACTTAGCTCTACATACAGGATGCTAATCACTTCAGGATGTCTGTCTTAAAGCTGGGAATACAGAATTGGTGAGTTAGCCCTAAATGTATATGACCTATTTTGCCCACCTTTAAGACTGGAGACACCAGGATAAAAGACATACAGGGACATTCAGCTACCAGTGAGCACCAGGAAGTCCCCAGCCATTGCCCTGACTTCAGCAGTGTCTCCACAAAACAGACTTCCCCAAGCAGAAAACATCTCACCACAAACAAATTGCTCCTTAAAGCAAAAGAGCTTCTCGAAGGGCTATAAAACCAGAAGTGAAGTCATGAGCCATCAGACCCTGGCCCACTGCAGCTCGTCTAGAAAGGCTGGTCTCGTTCTTTTGCTAACGGTCCAGACTGATCCCCTCTTGGGCCCCTCCAGCTGAAATCCCTTCCTTTGCGTCTCTTACTTTCTAATTCTGCCTAAGTAAATCTGTCTATGCCTCACACTGTTGTGTCCTGAAATTATTCCACGGGGCTGGGTGTGATCTCCGTCTCTTTAGGGAGTCTTTGTCAGACTCCATCCAGGGACAACAACACCTTGTTCCTTGACCTTTTGGTGCCTGTCCCCCTTCAGCTTTCATCTCAGGTGTCACTGACTCTGTGAAGCCGGATTCCTCCTATGACTATGGCTACCACATTATATAGGCTCCACAACACCACATCATAATAGCTCATAGCATGAATGTCCCTGTGTTCTAGATGTTACACTGTGTCCGTCTGTGTTGTCTCCTGCATTCCTCACGCTGCTCTGAACTGATATTAAAGGCTGAATTATGCCCCTCATTTATGTGTTGGAATCCTAACCCCTAGTAATTGCATTTGGAGATAGCATGTTTATTTTATTTTATTTTTTGTTTTGTTGTTTAAGACAGGGTCTCACTATGCGGTTCAGGCTGTCTTTGAACTCACAATGTACCACAGACTGGCCTCAAAGTCATAATTCACCTGCCTCTGCCTCTCAAATGCTGAGATTTCAGGCATGTTCCACCATGCCTGGCTAGGAGATAGCATCTTTAAAAGTTATAATTAAGTTCAAAGATGTCACTAGACTGTACTCAACTCCAGGATAACCAGAACAGAAGATTAGGACACAGATGGTCACAGATGGGAAGACCACATAAAGATACAGGGAGAAGCAGCCATTCACAAGCCCCGGAGAGAGGTCTCCACTGAAACCAACCCAGTGACACCTGATCTTTGACTTCCTATCTCTAAAATGGTGAAAAAATAGACTCTTGTATTCACACCCATCTTACCTGTGATATTTTGTTATTGTAGCCCTGCAGTGATACAACAATACAATACAAAATGGCTCTTACTCTTTTCCCAGTGAGGAAACAGGCGTGGAGAGCTTAACAACTTTTCCAAGGCCAGACGACAAGAAGAAGTCCAGACCCAGATCTAGCAGCCACGTGCAGACTCAGTGATCTTCACCACTGTGGCCCACAGCCACCTGGACAACCCGAGTCCACTTTGGTTTCCCTCTGATTGTGCCACTTAATAATCAATGTTGAGAGACTTTCTGTGTCCATAGCCTCCCACTGGTAAGCTCTGTGAGGGCAAGGACCATGCCTTGAGCCTGTATTTATTCAGTAGTTGCCCTGCATATGTGACTTTCCATACTGCATCTTGGCCTCCCCAGTCCTGGTCATTTTAAATACGATAATCCTGTGATTTTAAATACGATTGCAAACACGGTTGGTCGCGTTTTGGTGAGAGCAGAGAGGGGTAGCGTTCCTATCGTTCCCACCTGTAGGTAGGTGTCCAAGCCGTGAGTAACCTTCCAGGGACAATGACACTGGTAAGCTCTTATGTTTGGCCAGTGGACTGCTGCTTGTCAGTGTGTTAAAATGTGCTTCACACAGGACCCATCTGGAACCTGGAGAAGCAGAGAGCGGAGGTGCTTCTCCAGCCCCTTGAGGCTCAGAGCTGTCCTTTGGAGGCTGATGCCCAGCAGCGGGGTGACACCCACAGAAGCACACCTGAGTGCAGGGCCCAGGCTCCTGCGGTCCCACCAATTTAATCAGACTCATTTTACACAGTTTTTGTCTGTTAGGATCCGGGACTGTTGCTGGTTGGAAGAGACTGAGGGTGAGGTCTCACTGACCTCACCAAAGAATAAAGTTACAGGGATGCGGAGAGCATGGAGGGGTCTATGTTCGGATCCTGTGCCCTCACAGCCATGTGCCTAGGCCTGGTTTCCAGTCTCAGCTGCTGAGCTGCTTCACCTTGAGGATCAAGCAGAACAAGATCCTGGCACCTGAGGAGGAAGTGGCAGCATGCAAGGAAGAACAGCTGCTGGCACCGCTGCAAAAATCTCAGCCAGACACAGCTGCTCCAAATAACGGCTTAACACATTTATTGGTGGATGGAGATGGAATGGGGTGTGGGCGAGACTGAACCAGCCGGGAGTCAGTTCTCGCCTCCGCCTCTCTCTTCTCAGCGCCTCTTGGTCCTGGGCCCTCTCCCTGTGGTCTCCGTGGAGCTCCCCGATACCTCTGCTACCCTGCAGCCTCAGGCCAGCTGGCAGCATCTGAGGCCAATAAAGATGAAGGTGTCAAGAGCAAGCATCCCTGAGCAAAGCGCAAGCTGTGTCCTGTTCCCCTGCTGAGCAGGGATCTGGGGGTGCAAGCAGGCGGCTCCCCTGAACACACCGGCAGCCAAGGAGTCATGAGGGCATTGGGAGACTCTGTACACTGCTTTGCCAAAGTGCTTTTCTGCTCATGCCCGTGATAGAAATGAGCTAAGAATATGCAATTACAGGTAATTGGACATAATTAAAATAAGAAACAAGTCTAAAATAAAGGCCTAATAATTGAAGAGTAGGAGAATTAACGAGGTGGAGTTGTAGAGGATACTAACTTGGGGATTCCGGCTGAGCTGTCACTGAACGTAAATTGGAGTCAGTGTCCAGGGACGGTGCCCAGGTGGCCTTCTGCCTGCTGTCCATCTCCTCAGCTTCACGCGGGGCTTTTCTACAGGCTTCAGTGACGCCTCTGTGTGATTCTAAAGGTGGTTGATAGATTTAGTTTCAACCCTTCAATTTGTTTAATGGACTGCGACAAGCTTGTCACTCGCCCCCTGGCTTTCCTCTGAGTACTTTCCTCATCTCCTCCCTTTCTCTTCCTGAGTTGATGGCCGGAGAAGGAGGAGAAGGAGGAGGTGAAAGAGGAGAAGGAAAAAGGGGAGAGGAGGAGGAGCAGGAGGAAGAGGAGAAGGAAGAAGAGCAAGAGGAAGAGGGGGAGGGGAGGACAGATCTACAAGCACCACCCCTGGAGGCCAAGGTATCAAAAAGAGGGGCAGAGCGTCACAGTGTGGGTGTCTGGTGCTCTTTAGCGCAGCTCGGTGACCACACAGGAAGCCAGGACAATCAGAGAGAGTGCAGGACATCACGTGGGAGGCACATATGGACCCAGGCACTCTCTTCCCTCCCCAGCCTAGGGACCGAGAATCTAAGCCTGAGGAAACCATCAGACACAACTGCGCGGTGCAGCCTCTAGGGCTCTCCTAAGTCTGCAATGCCATGGAAAAGAAAACCAAAGAAATGAAAAAGACAGGAGGAGCCAGGCACGGGGGCATGGCCCTGTTGTTCCAGCATTTGAGAAGCTGAGGCAGGAGGATCGCTGGAGCCCAGCAATTCAAGTTCAGCCTGAGCAACACAGTGAGACATGGTCTCAAGACAAACAAACAAAAATTTTAAAAAGTTTAAAGGTCATGAAACTTGATTAAATTTTGATCAAGGAAAAATGCTACAGAAGGCATGTGGGGAAGTATGATACATGAACATAGATTGTCTCCTATGGGATATTTTAAGCCTTTGTTGATTTGCTTAGATGGGAAAGGGATGAGATATTGACACACTAGGTATGCATGAAAATGTCCTTTCTTGCTAGGGATGTCCCTGAAATATTTAAAGACTGTCTGTAACCTACACCCACTTGTTTCTGAATAATGTGCATGCACGTGTGTCGCATATGTAGGTGTGTGTGCATGTCTTAGGTGTATCTGTACGTGTACACACATGCACATGGTAAAAGACAACAAAAATGGCAAATTTCAGGCAATTCGTTAATCTAGGTGAAACGGTTAAGGGTATTTATTGTACTCTTCTTCATTGTATTTTTCTTTCAACTTTTATGTAGTATGTAATATTTTCTGAATTAAGATTTTTAAAATTAAAACAAAAAAGACATAATTTTAGGGGCTGGGAATTTAGCTCAGTGGCCTAAGTGCCTACCTGGCAAGCCTGAGGTCGTGGGTTCAATCCCCAATACCACCAAAAAAAAAAAAAAGACATCATAATTTTTGACTTGCTGAAATGTAATGGGCTCAATACAACTTGTGCCGTGTGACAGTCAGAACTCAGCTCTGAGCAGGGTGGTATCTGGGTGTCACTCGGATCTCAGGAGGCCTGGGCTGGAGGTAACATCTTTGTATTAAAGGGACTCAGACACAGGGAGGCCTGATCATCTACCCTTCTGAGGACGGTTGCATCTTAGAAATCACTGCAAGACTTGGCAACCCTGACTTCTTGTAGAGATCCTTGCTGTGGTCCGGCAGGTTTATATTTGCAATCCCATGGAGAAGTGAATTGGAATTCTAGTGAGTTAATTCCAGTGCACCACCTCCAGTGCAACCCAAGGCAAGAATAAAAACACTAAGACATATATACAGTTGTGGGGAGCCAAGGGGCCCTAAGTCCAGCCAAGGTGGTGGTTTACTGGAACAAAGGCCCTGACCCAAGGTCTAACCCAGGTTTTTATTAATTCTCCATGGGAGTGGCTTGGGGACCAGGAACAATGAGAGAGGGGGAAATTACAGGGCTAGGTAGGATGCCTGGGATCACCGCTGCAGTAAGCAGAGGGCAGGATACACAGAGTAATTTTCATATCACAAGTGGAGGTAGCATCTGAAAGGTTATTGCCTGAAGGTAAATTACTGCGCATCATGGTGGTGGTCAAACATGGCAGAAGACCAAGTGACCTCTTCTGCCCTCTTTAGCCCTGATAATAACTTCCTATTTTTTCCCATGCACACGAAGAGGATTTTTTTGTTTTTTGTTTTTTGTTTTTTGTTT
This sequence comes from Cavia porcellus, assembly GCF_034190915.1. NCBI lineage: Eukaryota > Metazoa > Chordata > Mammalia > Rodentia > Caviidae > Cavia > Cavia porcellus. Next base: position 41,872,210 of record NW_026947507.1, read on the forward strand.
TTTTTGGTGGTACCCAGGATCAAACTCACGACCTCACGCTTGCCAGGCAGGCGCTTATGCCACTGAGCTAAATCCCCGGCCCCACGAAGAGAATTTTAATCAGTTCCTCACCTGTCATCAATGCCTGCCCAAGAGCCCCTTCCCGCCAGAGGTCACATTCTCCTGAACCCACCCTGTTTCGTCAGAGGAAAAAAGCCCAACTACCCCCATGAGTAAAGGCTGTCTTTTTTCTTTCTTTTTGATTCTCTATTGTGCCAAAAAAAAAAAAAAAAAAAAAAAAAAAAAAAAAAAAAAACCACAAAACACCCTAACACCTAACAGTGTCTAACATTTTGAGGTCAGTGCTTCAGCCCTGCCTTTTTTTGCCTTGGAAGTCAAAGCCTCTTTCTCGAGGCTCAGTCCCAGCTGACAGCTTGGAGCCAGCTCTCCATCCAGCAGGCTCAATCACCTATTTGGGGAGTTACTGGGTGGGATGATTCTGACCTGTCACCTTGTTTTCAAAGATTACCAGTCAGCTCCTCTCCCAGCCCAATGTACACTGCTTAAAGCCAACTGAAGGGACAAAGAAATGACCTAGCCAGCTCTGTACATATCAATACAGGAAGACACAGCTGAGGTTATTCAAATGGAGATAGTTCCTGGTAGGCTGTGGCAGTGTGGCAGACTGCCACCCTTCCAGGGGGAGAACAGCAGCAGCTCCTGAGATCCACACCATGTTGGAACTTAGGACACTGTGAAACCAAACAACCAGCCTGCCTCCCTGCTAAGCAATAGTGAACCTACTAATGCACGGCCTAGAGTCAAATATCCCACCCCCCTACCCCCCCACCCCCCACCCCCCGCCACCCATTAGCAAATGGAAACCAGAAATCTGAGCGTCTCCTGGGAGGTTGACCATAGCAAATAAGGGGGACTTCCTTCTACCATCTCTTTGAAGGCAAATATTTTTATTACTGTTTTGTTCTTTTCTGATTAATGGTACTGCTCTATTCAATATTCTGTTTTGATAAGTGCTATAGTGTTCTATATTTCGTCTCAATTTGATACACGTGATTGAAAGAACAACTATTATAAAGATAACAAAATATACTGTGATACCTATTACCGTTATCCTGGTAACCTGCTGTGAAGTTCTGTACGAATTTCACTGTACGAGCTTAGTTGGCTTTATTCTGTCTTGTTCTGTTGTATACTTTCAAAATAAAATTAAAAAGAAAAAAGAAAAAACAAATGGAGATAGTTGCTCCTCTTTCAAAGAGAGTCTCTGGTTCCTCACATTCTCTGCTGTCCTCCAGGACATGTCCATTAGTGTCAGCCAAAACTCTATTAGGTTGGCTTATCAAGAATCCTCCTCGTTACATCTGATGTTTCCTCCTAGGATTGTGTGTGGGTACACACACACACACACACACACACACACACACACACATCTTGCACTCTTGGTCTGTAAATTCCCACTTTGCTAAACTGTATTTGGAGCCAAGCCCAACCTCTCTCCCCACTGCAACCAGTCCCTTTCCAGCTCCTGAATAATGACTTCTTTGCAGTGCTTTAACAAGGATCACTGAACCATCTTCTCCTGTGATAGTGGGCACAGAACAGAGACAGGGTGAAGAATCAGCTTCAGCTTCTTCTTTTCGTTTTGGTACCAGGGATCAAACTCACAACCTTGTGCTTGCCAGGCAGGTGCTTGTGCCACTGAGCTAAAACCCTGGCCCCAAGAATCAGCTTCTTTACAAACACTAGCTGTTTGCTGACATCCATACCTTCTTGGCTGGCCTCCACTCTCTCTGCTTCCTACAACTTCTCCTTCCCACGGGAGGGGAGACATCAGGGAATGCACAGGTCCTTGCCCAGCTGAATTTCCGCTGCATCCTCCACGGGAGACAGCACGCTCACTTGAATCTTGCTTGTATTTTCTGCTTGGTTGTAGAAGTGACTATGTGGGGCTAGGGATTTAGCTCAGAGGCAAAAGTGCCTGCTTTGCAAGCAGGCGGTCGTGAGTTCAATCCCTGGTACCGATAAAAAGAAAAAAGATTTTTAAAAAAAGTGACTGCATGTACACACATGTGTATGTTTGAATATGGGTTTGAAAACATACATCCCCCAGGTTTTTTTAATTTTAGTAAACAATAAAAACCCACTTTTTATAACTTCCCACTTGGAATATCTCCTTTGTTAAGGCTTGGCCAGGTATTCTGTCTTTGTCAGTGTCAACATAAAGCTGGACACTGGTCATGGTCTTGAGGATAGATTTATTTCATTTTTTAAAATTAATTTTATTGATACATTTTAGATATACACAATAAAACCATTCTTAAGGGCAGATTTTAATCAATAGTAACTATTCTGAAAGCACCAAGAGTTGAATGTGAGCAGGACTGGATTCGAATTTGCACATAGAGGACTGGACATGTTAAGGGGAGAATGAGCCAGTAGCCAGGGGGCCTCCAGGGACCCCCAGAGGGAAGTGAGAAGGGACAAAGGTGTGGTTGGTGTCCCTGCAATTCAGCTATCTGTTTCATTAGCTAGTAAGTATCAACCTTAGGACCTGCCCTCCCACAGGGCCTGAGACTCCAGGGGAATCCTTCTAATTTCAGTGTTGCTGCCCTGCCCATTCGCCCACTCTGAGCATAAGCTGGGCCTTCTCAGACAGAAGCAGGGCTCAGTTACCTTGATACCCACCTCTTCTTTCAAGTTCTTCAGTGTGGCGGCTCCAGGCGTCCACATGCAACTTGCTTCTGGTGACCACCTGCTTAAAGCACTGTGACATGCAATCAGTGTGACTGAGCCCCACTGACTGTCCACGCTGCAGGACTGCACAGCTTTGCTGCAGTGAGCACCTCGTGATCACAGAGTGACCCCTAGAACTTGTGCCTGCTTGCCGTAAACTTACCAATTAAAATTCCCCACAGGAAACCTTACAGTTTGGATACCTTTCTGGCCCCAGTGAAAGCACTAGGGCATGGGTCCCTCTGTCCCTCTCCACAAACTCCCTGACGTGTGTGCGTGTGTGTGTGCATGTGCGTGTGTATTTTGGGGGATGATTCTCGGCATGCCGTGCACCCTCAGAGCTTGTAAACAATAAAATCTTTGTTGCCACTTTGTGTCTCTCTGAATCACTGGAGAGGTGCTTTCCGCCTGAATTATATAATTATATTATTAAATATCCTGAATTATAAGATCCTTCCGGATGATCACATCTCAAAGAGTGCTTGAGAAAGGCATTTTGGAGTTGCAGGATGGATGTGTACATGCATCTCAAAGAGACAGAGGAAAGATTTGCAATGTAGATCCCTTTTCATTCATATGCTAGGAGAAGGAGGCCAGGGCACTGTGTCAGGTGTTGGCTGGAACCCACAGTAAATATACTTGGTAGCCTTAAATTATTTTGTACTGTTTGGGGTTTCATCCTTCCTTTTGCTTTTTGTACTGGGGCTCAAACCTATGAGTGCTCTACTCTTGTGTTACATTCCCTGCCCCCTTTTCTATTTTTTTTATTTGGAGAATGGATTATGCAAAATAGCTAAGTTGTTCAAACCGGATGCAAACTTGTGACCCTCCTTCCTCCTCTTCCCAGAGTTCCGGAATTACAGGCATGTGCTCCATGCCCAGCTATTTGTCTTCCATTTCATTTTGTTTCAGGCAAGTACTTTAAAGGAGGCTGCGGTTATCCTAGAAAAGAGGTCTTGAGCAATGAGAAGCTACCCTAGTGTTGGTTCAGATCTTTTGATGTGAATGTCTGAACCAAGCGTCCAGCCCTGCAACACATGCAGATGGTGACTTCCAACAGCCTGCCCAGAAGCTGCTTCTGCCTCAGGGCCCTGTAACTGGCGATGTTCCAGTGGGGTCACTTGGGTAGTAGCATCGGCTCCTTGTTGGCTGGACAGGTGTCTTAAGGCATGGGTGTGAAACACACCAGAATTTCCTGGGGAGAAATGAAAGGACTGCAGACTACCGGGCCCTGCCTCAACTTTCTGAATCAGAACTTCAGGGGCGGTAAGCTTGTTCCACAAGCCCCTCAGAGATCCCGAAGCTGCAGGCACCATGGCACTGCCGTACAGTGAGGGCTTGGCAAATGCAAAGAACAGCCACGTGAGGAACCCGTAGTTACTCAATGTTTACTATGAACCAGCTCTTAACATACTGTATTTGTGTCCTCTGGTTGTCATAACAACTTCCTAAAAACTTGGTGGTTTAAAAATGACACACATTTATTCTCTGCAGTGAAATCAGAAGTTAGTTCATTGAAGAGATGAACAAAAATAAAATTTAGTCAACAGAAAAGAATAAATCAAAATATTAGAAATAAATGTGGAAACATTACTACTGGCCTAAAATATATTTCTTAAAAAAACTCTAAAGGAATTCTCCCAACAATTGTATATCAATAAATTAGGTAACTTTGAAGAAAAGGCTAAATTCCTAGAAAGGCATATTACTGATAATGACATAAATAGATCACAAGAAAAAAGATTAAATTGGTAGTAAAAGACAAAATATACCACAAGCACAAAAGATTAAATTATTAGTAAAAAATATATGTCCACGAAGAAAAGTTCAGGTTCAGGTAGATTCTAACTCAATTCTACCAAATGTTTTTAAAATAAGCAAAGCCATTTCTTCACAAATTCTTGGAAAAAAATTAAAAAAGGAGAGAATGGAACATTTCCATCATTCTATGATGCCAGTATTACTCCAATATTAACATCAGACAGAGACATCACAAGAAAGAAAAGTACAGATCCATATCCCTTGTGACTGCAGGCACAAAAATCCTTGATAAAATACTAGTAATTTGAGTCTAGGAACACATGTAAAGAAGGACAGTTTATCCCAGGAAGGCAAGGTTGGTGTAACACCTGAAAATCAATTACAATGGTGCTTCAGTTCACAAACTCAATTCTCTCCACAATTCTGATTGCAAACTGAACTGGATGAGAACCAAATCAAGTTTCTCCAAATGGTCAACACTGACCCTAACACTGAATTTGGTTAGGTTCTCACCCAACATGGTTTGTAACCAGAATCATGGAAAGAATGAAGTTTATGAACCGTACATTATACTGAAAGGGCATTTGGTGAAATCCAACATCCTTTCTTGGTAAAAATACAAACCACATAGAAGGGACCTTTGTCAACCTGATAAGGGCATCTAGGAAAAACCCACAGGTGGCATTATGCTTACTGGTGCATTCTTCCCCTGAGATTAGCAGAGACACAACAGTTACTTGTACATTTTCATCCCTGGAGTTCTGATAAGGCAATAGGTGAAAAAATAAAAGAAAGTTCAGATAAGAAAGTAGGATGTAGCTGGGTATGGTGCCATGTGCCTGTAATCCCTGCACAGGGGAGGCCAGATTAGGCAAACCTGGAGATGTCCAGAGAGACCGAGGAACAGTTCATTTGTGTGCTTTTCCATTAGGCATAGTTCTGGTTTTGAAGACATAATTTCTGAATCTTCCAGATTCATGCATTATAGGAAAGTTTCTTAAAACTAACTAGCAAAATGCCATTAGAATACTAGTTAACCTAAACTTGCCGTATGTAGCTTTTGCAGGGATAACTTGATTTGAAGACCAATATACTAGGAAGCTCTTGAATCTGAGGATATGGAATCGTCTGTGTATGGCGGCTGTCAAACGTGACACTGGAAACTTTCCCCACCCCTACTCCCAGGCCCCTGTCTGGGTAGCCTTAGAGACCTCCCTCACCCCCACCCTGGAATCACAGCAGGAAGTCAGGCTCTGACTAGGGTGGCATCCTTCTCAATGAGGTCTCCATAGCTGGGTCTCTCACCACCCTCATGCCCCCATCCGAAGCCCACCCTTAGAGGAAGAACCATGGTGCCGTGTTAACCACTGGTCAGGAGCAGAGATGAGAGCTATTTTTAAACTAATAAAGGACCCTTCAACATTAAAAGAGAGGATTTATTTGTGAAGCCTCTAGCACTATCCAAGCCACACAACACCAGATGTTCAGATTAATCACATCCACCGTGGGCTGAAGACTTGAAGACCGAGATGCTGAGATGCAAACTAGGAGATCAGGTTATCTCCGGGGATTGAGAAACACAGGTGGAAAGCCTTTCGCACTCAATATGAATTATTTTGACTATTTCTAGAAGTTACAGTACACATTCACGAATAAGATAAAGAATCTCAAGGACACCCCAATTGCAAACATTTTTTAAGAAACGATGCCAAAATGCACAATGCTTTAAGTGTGTGGTCCTTTAGGGAGGATTTTCCAGTGAGGAGAAATAAAATATGAAATTTGTCTGAATAAGTCAAGCTGTAAATTACATTCTACAACCACCTCTGCGGGTGTTTCACTTTATTATGTGGTACGGGGTTAGAACCAAGCCTCTCATGCATGCTAAGCCTGCGCCCTAACACTGAGCTACTCTCCTTGCCCCAGAAGTAGTTTAAGGAAATTCATCTTTTCTAGAACATTATGAACTACAAACAAGTATTTTAAAAAATCTTATTCTCTTAAAGAAAAAAAAACACTAACAGAAAAAAGAAAGAAAGAAACTGAATAATTTTTGTCTTGGAAAAGGAAATTTTTAGATGAGAAAAAAACTTTTGTAGTTATTAAAACATTCATCAAAAGATGGACAATATTTTTTAAAACAATGTTAATATGCTTAACACCTGTAACTATCCTAAAAATTGGTTAAGACAGTACAAAAGGGTACATAACATTTTAGGGAGAGTATTTTTTTAAAAGTTAAACTATGTGTAAACAACTAAGTCATTAATGGAAGTGTAAAAAGTATTTCTTTTTCTAATCTGAAATTATTCCTCTCTCTAAAAAGTTTTTGGATCAGAAAAAAGAAAACTGTCACTTTAATAACATAGTGGTTTTTGTTGGTTACTTACAAAGGACAAAGACTGCGTCATCACTGGATCAGTAAAAACAGTCCCATGACAGTGTTTCCCAGACGTATTTGGGTGGAAACCTTAAGCAAGACTTCCTGTTTTAATGTTACTAGGCAAGAACCAGTACAAGAAAATTATATAAAAGTTCACTTTTGAATTCATATTACCTTCCTAAGGAGTTATGGATTTTGTTAAAGAGATGACAGGTTCACCTGCTCCTGGGTTATGGCTCCTCACACACACTGGGTGTTAACTCCTTCTCAGATACACAGTGTGCAGCCATCCTGCCTTCTGTGAGCTGCTTTTTTTTTTTTTTTTTTTTTTATGTCTTTTTCTTTTTTATCGGTACCGGGGATCGAACTCACGACCACACACTGCAAGTCAGGCGCTTATGCCGCTGAGCTAAATCTCCAGCCCTGTGAGCTGCTTTTTTATAAACTCTCTTGCTTTTGTGCTTCAATGCGCCAAAGGTGATAGGGGGTAGGGAGGATGAGACAGCTTCAAAATACGAAGTCTTTGAATCCATAAAAACAGGTGGGTTTTTTTTTTTTTTTTTTTTAATTTTCTGTTTGCTTGCAATCTTGGTAAACTTCTTTCCACAATGTTTGGTGTTTTCAGTGTGCATGCTTTTGGTCTCCTGGTTAAGTAGATTCCGATGTTATTATAATGCTTTTACAAGCAGGACCGTTTCTTTTCTTTCCACAGTGCAGAGATGCAGCTGACGGTGGGTGCAGATTTTGTCTTCTGCAACTTGGCTGAATTTGTTTATTAATTTTAACAGGTTTTGCTGTTGTTGTTGACGCTTCAGAATTTCCCACATATATGATCAACCACTGGTGAACAGAAACGCTTTTACTTCTTCCTTTTTAATGTTATACCATGTATTCCTTTTCCTAACCCTGGTGCCCTGCCTGAGACTTACAATGCAGGGTTGAATGGGAGTGGCCAGAACATCTTTCCCGTGTTCCTGAGTCAGGAGGATCTGACTCTGTGTGTGTGTGTGTGTGTGTGTGTGTGTGTGTGTGTGTGTGTACATGCACATGTGTGGGTGTGTGTGCATATGGTATTGGCGGTTGCCCAAGCTGGGCTGGACTCTGTGATTCTCCTGCCTCAGCCTCCCAGAGTGCTGGGATTGTAGACCGAGGCCCCTTCTTGAGCACAGGGTCAAGTGAGCATCCCAGTCTTCCTTCCATTCAGCTCACAGCAGTAGAAGGAAGGTGGGCTTCTGTGTTGGCAGCCACACCCTGCAAGTGGCAACAGGGCACAAGTTATTCCCACCAACAGCGTCTCCACCAACAGTGTCTCCCAGCCACAGGTGCCCAGGTCAGCCAGTCTGTTGCTCCTTGGCCAAAGTATAAGACCCAATTCTCTGGTCAAGGTGAGCTGGAACCCGGGGGCTGCATCCAGGGCTGGAGGCAGGGACCACAGCTGCTTTGGATCTGGACACGAGCAGAAGACAGGACCTGAAAGGGAGAGAGTCCCTGCCTTAGTCCCAGTGACCGTGCAGGAAACCAGAGGCTCATTGGCTTGGGGGGCGGGCTTTGATTGGGAGCTCCATCTTCCCTGCGAGACCCTAGCCTATAGCTCTAACAGACTCAACATGGAAAGGGTTTTACAGAGCAAGCCTCTGCCTTGGTAAGCCTGACTGCCTGACTCTGAACTGCAACTCAACCACCTATGAGCCCTGCATGATCAGGGAAAGTCACTGGATCTCTCCAGGCCTCAGTTTCCTCATGTACTGAATGGGGCGGCAGTGATGCCGATGATCAGATCTAGGGCAGGAGAAGACAACTGCTAATAATGGCTAGAGAGCTCCCCTTTTGAAAGGTCAAAGGACAGGACCCACACAGCATGAATGCATTTACACAGAGCTGTGCACTTAAAAAGGTCGAGAGGGTAAGCCTTTATTTTGTGTGTATTCATTCCATCACAATTAACCAAAAACAATTTTTTTAGGAAGCTCTCAGGAAGGAATACAGAGCTCATTGATATTCATGCCTAGAAGGATGTGTTCGGCTCCAGGTGCCCTGTGAGGACTCACTTCCTGTCATTAGCTGGGTGACATGTTTGACTTGCTTGCCTCTTCTGGGCTTAGTGTCCTTGGCCATAAATAGCAATCACTGCAAGGACAGAAACAAAGCAGATACAATGCAAGCCTATCCCGTGAGTGGGAGTGGTGCTCCTAGAGGTCCACGCGGTGGACAGGAAGAGGTGGCCAGGACAAGGACACCACAGCAGTGTAGGTGAGAAGGGACAGAGGCAGTCACTTTCTCTTCATGGGTAATAACCACCCAAGCGCCAGTCTCAAAGGGTTAGTTTGATTTAACAATATGCCCAGATCACTAGCTGATGTGTTGCCAAAGCACATTCTCCACAAAGCTTGCTAAGGGCTGTTTCCTCCCGGGCCGCCCTGCACCCTGGACCTCAGGTCAGGAAGGCTCAGAGACCTTCCCACACAGCCCTCCCTCATACTGGACCAGAGAGTACGGGTGGGAAGTGCTTGGCTTTGCACTGGATCAGGCCATAGGCTACAGCAGCCAATCCTGCTGGATCACTGATAGGATTATTTCCAAATGTTGTAACCTAGTTTTAACCATTGCACCTCATTTCTGTTTTATATGTGCCGCTCAGCCCCTGCCCTTCCCTTCCTATCTTTCTAGGTTAAGTTTCAATTTCCTGAGAAAGCTATAAAAGCCTTAGGTATCAGTTTTCTGTAACCCCCTCCACTACCCCTCATCCGGCTATCTGTAATAAAATGTGCTGTTCTTTAAGAAATGCTTAATTTCAAGGAAATTACAGGAAGTTCTATAAAGCCCAGATGCTACCTAACTGTGTCAGCGATTACAACATTCCTGTGGTTTTTGGCTTTAAAACCCAACCTTTCTAGCCGTAAGGTTCGCAGTCTCCAAATTGGCTACTGGAGGCTGTGTCACAGGCCTGGCCTAAAATAAAGCCTTTGTTCCCCAAATTTTAATTTCTTGCTTCCTTGGGTTTTATTCCAGGGTCCCGCTGGAGTCCAGCAGTCTCTCCAGCGGACATGTGGCATGGCGGCTATATAAGTAGCCTAAGCTTAGGATAGTGCCCTAGAGCCATTAGGGATGCACAGGTATTTCATTGGCACACATTTGGTGCCAGGGGTAGGTCCCTAAGCGTGTGTGTGTGTGGGGGATAGAGTTACAGGTAAATCTCTAGGGGCGGGGGAGGTAGGAGCTCCCTGGTTACGGCTGTGGCTTTTTCTGGCTACAGTGTCCAGTCTAGGCCAAAACCCTTTCAATCACGTGGTAGTTTAAATCTAAAATGCTACTCCAGATTCTCCAGTGCGTTAGAGCTCATGGACGCTCCATACTCATCAGAGGATTTGTTCACCTGTTAATTTATGAGTCCAGTGGTAACAGAATGTGCTGTTAGAGGCGGGGCCAGCTGGAGGTGGGCCACTGGGGGTGTGACCTGGAAGGATGTATTTTTGTCCCCTGCTCCCTCTCCTCTCAGCTTTCTGGTGCCATGAGGTGAGCAGCTCTCCTCCACAATTCCTTTCTGCAATTCCTAACTCAGATCCAGCCAACCATGGACTGAATTACCCCAAACCATGAGCAGATGAAACCTCTCTTCCTTTACATTGTGGGCACTGGCTAGGGTAAAGCGGCCATGAGAAAGCTAAGGAGGCCAACTCTAAGATTCTTCTGGAAGCCGAACACTGACTTCTCTTTCTTCTTGCCTAGAACAGGATCCCATCCCCCACTAGGGAAGCCCTGCTTCCTTCCTGGATGGCGGTCAGACGCCTACCAGGAAGGAGAGTGAAAGTCAGGCAGGGTGCACCTAAAACATTTAACACCTAGTGAGGATAATTTTTAACACGAACCCAATCTACAATGAAAGTATTTCTATAATTAAAATCGTGGAAAAAATCAACAGCATTTATTATCTTTGGTTCAGTGTATAGTTCCAAAATACATAATTTAAAAGAAATTATTTCCATTTTAATGTTATGAACAGCAACATATCACACGTGAACTAACTTTACAGTTTTCCAGTAAAAAACTAATCTCACAGTCCCATGTTACCATTTTAAATTTCAAGCACAAACACAGAGAACGACAAAAGAAAACTAAGCTCTGCTTCTTTGTCTTTAGCATCACTGAGGTTTCATGGCATTTTTTTTTTTGTCATTTTGAGGCAGGATCTCTTTATGCAGTTCAGGCTGGCCTTGAGCTCACTTTGTAGCCCAGGCTGGTAGCTAACTCCCAAAGATCCTCCTGCCTCAGCCTCCTGAGTGCTGGGATTACAGGCGTGAGCCACCACACCCTGCTCAAGGTTTATTTTAAACCACTGTTTAAACAGAGAAGTTGGAGGCAGTTGGAGTAAAGTCCAAGCTCAAAATGCTTCTGAAACAGCACTGGGACAAGAAAGCACAGGGCTAAATGCGCGTGCAAGGCCCCCGTACATCAGGGACTTCACTGTGTTCATTTCTGGACAGAAGACATTGATTAATGAATGAGTAGGTGAGAAACTGCTGAACTGGAGCTGACGCAGGGGTAAAATGCAGGAGTGAATTACAGGAATGACTCATCACTTCAAAGAACAGAATTTTTACGAAGCAATATTTTATCATTAACACTACTTAGAATTGCTCACACCCCAAGGTATGAAAAAATGGACTTTTAGTCAGTTGTATAACTGTGTTTGAATCTTCTACAAATAATGCAAAATAAGACAAGGGCCAGCTGCTCCGGGGCGGGGGGGTGGGGTGCTGGACTTCTGCCTCTGTGAGACGTGGTTTAAAGTTATGGCCAACTCTGAAAAGTCAGTGTGTACCTCTGTCCAAGCTGCCTTACTGTAAATACACGGTCTTGAGGTGAAGTGCTTTTATTTTAGTTTTAGTTTGTGGGAATGAAGTGATAAAAAAATGGAAAGTCTATAGATCCTTTCATTTGGACGTCAATGGTTAGGATTTTGAGTGCATGATTTACAAGTTGCATATTTGGGGAAAACTAGCTGTTGGTGTCCCAGTCCAGGTGCTGGAAGGCAGAAAGCAGAAAACAAAGAAAACAGAACAAAACACAAAACACGGGGCTGGGAATTTAGATCAGCGGCATAAGTCTTGCAAGTGTGTGGTCGTGAGTTCGATGCCGGGTACCCATAAAAAAGAAAAAAACAAAAAAACCCCACAAACACAGTCAGATCTTTTCCAAGTGCAAGGATAATGTTTGGCGCCCTCTGGTGGAAAGTTGGAATTACAAGCTACTGTATACATTAGTAATAGTTAACATTGTTTACTAAGTATCAAGCATTGACATTTAATTGGGAGCATTATCTCATCTTTACAAGTGCAATGGACTCCAAATTTATTGATTAAAGGTTGAGCTCAGAGAGTAAGGTGACCACAGCCACAAGCTAAGAAGGGGTAATTCTCCTGGCCCCTCGACCTCCTCCATAACTAGGGCGGGTGTGAGGAATGCCCATTCCAAATGGCACTTCCAGCTCTGTAACACCTTGCTTAATTGTGATAGCACGATCTAAAAACAGTTTCTTAAAAGGATACACTTAAATACTGTAACTCACCTCCAAAGCAAACCACTGTGGCTTACCTGGTCATATATTTTTTTCTTTTTTTATGGCAGCATGTTCCGGCAATGGACTTCAGAGACTGGCAATAGTAACTTCCAGACTTTAAAAACCATGGGTGCTAGTCATGCCTGCCTGTGATCCCAGCACACTTGCACTTTGAGTCCCACCTCAACTCAGCAGTTTAAAGATTAGCGAAAGCCCTTCTCAAAATAAAAACATTAAAAGGGTTAAGGATGTATCTCAGTACAAAGACCATGGGGTCACTCTCCAGTGCCAGAAACTCAGGAAATGAACCCCTGGTTGTCTACCTAGTGGTTGGGCAACATGGGCGTCTTGAAACTTTCAAGGGAGATTCCATCGGCATTATGATCAGCGGACACAAGTGATACTTAACAAGATGACAATGATGTCCTGCACGCCACCCCACATCTAGCATCACAAAGGAACTGTTGTTCTTGATGCTAAGCCAGGCCTGAGGGATTTGCAAGGATCTCCTACTCCCGTGTTTCCCTGCAGTCTACGGTTTATGCAGGTGTCGCAACCCTTTCAAAATCAGGGTTTCCCCCCATCTCCTGTCTTTCACAATTCAGTCACCTCTGTTAATAAATGCTGGCTTTTGTCCCCCATCCAGCTGTTTAGCTGCTTTGTCAATTTTGGTCCTTCTAGAAAATAACTCCTGCTCACCTGAATTGTCCTATGCTCACTATAAACAGTTCCAAGAACCCATTTCCTTACTTTCTGAAGTAGAGCTTGACCTCTTTTCAAATGCAGTTTATTACTAGAAAATTTGAACTTAGAGAGAGGCCATCACATAGGCAGGTGCTTGCCATTGAAAAGGTGTTTTTTTGTCCCTGTCACCAGGAGGAGGGAGGTGTCACATCTTGGGGACCACATGCATTGGGCTTGGTTGTGAAGCCAAGGAGAGAGGGGAAGTGCCAGCAGGAGCCCCTGCTGTGGCTTCTGTAGGCCACGCAGGCTGGGGAGTGATTTCAGGGAGAGGGGCTGGCTCTGCTTTTGGAGCCTGGCCCTGGACGATGAGGCCAGGTACAAGGTGCCCACACCAGCCCGCTTGGGGATGCGATGGGGCATGGTTAGCTTACATTTAAAAGTACTCGTGGCTTGTGGGCAGTTCCTGTGTCCTCTCTAGGAACTGGCTGTCCTTGGTCCCTCTGAAGGCAGTGAGGCACCATCTTTTCTAAGTTTGATTCCTTGGTCAATTGCAATAGAGCATCTGTCCCTGGCTTGCTCAGCGTCACTCTTTTTCCAGTGCGACTCTGTTTCTTGAGAAGCCAGCCCTGATCCTTCCATGCTGCTTAGTCCTCCGGGGAAGAAATAAATCCCAGGATTCCCAACCTTGCTCTCTGCAGTAGCTCCTGTTTCTCCTTGGCTGTATTTGCCCAAAAGGTAGTGTTTATTTAGTGTTTGCTATGTGCCAAGATGTGCTAAGAAATCAGGACATTAAAATCCTCATCTAGCTCCATAATGTCTCTAAGATCAGTCCCTCCATTCCTCAGACAAGAGACTTAGAGAGCTTGAAGAACCTGTCAAAGACCCACCAAGTGAGTGGCACCAACAGGGACCTAATCAAGTCACACTCCTTCTGGTGTTTTCCCCAACCATGGTGATCTGCATTTCACTTCACAAAGGCCCACTGAGATCTTACCAGTAGGAGCTGGGGCTCCTAGACATGGAGCCTGAGAGGCCACAGGAAGTGTCAGAAGGGGACCCAAGATGCACAGTTACCACCAGGAACCAGGAGACTGGCGAGACTGTGAGAGCACATGTGAAGCTGCCCAGAAATCCTTGGTAAACTGGGTCCAGTTTTGCTCAGAGGTGACAAAGTAGAGGTGGTCAGTAGGACCCCTTCCCAGCACTGGTGAGCAGAAGTCTCTGAGCAGCCACCAATAGGCACTCCATACTCTGAGAAGAAATTTGAGCAAGGCAGTGCCCAAAACCCTCTGTCTTAGTCACTCTCTTGTCACTGAGATACAATACCTGACACGCACAACTGAAGGGTGGCAAGATTTATTTTGGCTCACATTTTAGTCTGTAGTTTCAGGCTCCAAGGTGGGATGGCAAGGCAGAGAGGTCTGGCAGGGGGGCCTGGCAGAGAAGAGCTGTCAACACAGGGAGCGGGAAGCAGAGCGGGAAGCAGGAGCTGGAGAGGAAGATAAACCTTTCAGGCCACGCCCTCAGTGACTGTCTCGTCCAATCAGACCCCACCTCCTAACAGCAAGTTAGCATTGAGCAGGCAAGATCCAATCACCTTCCTCCAGCCTTGCCTAGGAGAGCCTGAGCCTAGGGGAATTCTGGATAAAACCAGAACGTCCCTGCTGCCTATTTTCCCAGCTCCAGTAGCAGGGAGCTGGTGTGCCTGTGCTTTCCACTATCCATGCAGGACTTTTGGTGCATCAAATGGACATCTGTTTCACGCTCATAAGCACCTGCCAGCCAGGGAGCCTCAGATGCTCTTCTGAGATAAGTGGGAGTTTTTTCTCCTTGCAAACCAGGGAGTGACAGAAGCACAGACCCTTGCTGGGGCTGCACTGTGGGCTGTGTTAGTCAGAAGGCTGCTCTCTAAGCAAAACATTCTGCTGGGGCCTCTTGGACTGCATGGTTTCATGCACTCGTTTATTTCACAGCCAGGTTTTTAAATCATTCTCTGCGGCTGGAAACATATTTTCACCTAAGATAATAGTTAGAAGTGTGGGCTGGGTACAGTTCCCAAGTGACACCAGCATATGCGCCACGTTTCCTCCTGAATCCCACACCCCCGCCCATGCCTCTCTACTTTCCCATCTTCTTCTGGTCCCAAGGAGAAAAACATAAAAAGAAAACACGACTGGCATGGCACACCGTTCTACCTGGAGCTTACCGGGAAGGTGGAAAGACCCAGGCCGCAGTCCTGCTTTATTCTCCACCCGTAGGCGCCCCATCTGTGTCTGTGTCCCCCTCCTCTGCCCCACAGGCTGTGCTTGGTCAGCCCTCACCATCTCCCACCCAGGCCATCACAACACCACGCCTTCTCCAGAAGCCCCCCGCCTTTGCCCAAGTTGCCTTAAAACCCACCCCCTTCACCACAACCAGAGGCATCACTCAAGACTGGCCCCCAGAACACGCCAGTCTCCTGTTTCATCCTTCCGTGCCTCCCTATTGCTTACTGACACATCCTGCTTGTGTACCTTGGCATTCCTGTCACCCCTGTTCTCCAGCACTCCGGGTAATTCCAGGCCATTCTATGGATGCATGTGGTTCTTTCGTCTTCCTGAAATGTTCTTTCCCTGCTTGTCCACCTGGAAAACTCCTAGCCCTCCTTGGGCCACAGCTCAAGCCTGGCTTCCCCTGGGAAACACTCAGACCCTCCCAGGCCACAGCTGATAGCGTCCCCTGGAGGGGCCCCTCTGTGACTTGAGGTCTGCTGTCTTTCCTGCTCTACATGATTGTGATCATATTGCAAGCTTTTATTTACACCTGGCTTCTTTTCACTCAACAGTACGTGCGTGAGAGTCAGCCATGTTACTACCTGGCCCTATCCCGTCATTCTTGTGGCTGCAAAATAGTTCCCAAAACACAGGCCCTGTTCTACGGTGGGCCAGTGCTTGGCTGCTGTCAGCCGTGCCTGTGCAGGCATCTCTAAAAGGGCACCGCGCCCAGGCATGGAAGTGCTGGCTCCTAGAGTGTGTGCGGGTTCTGCTGTGCAGAGCCTGAGAACAGTGGTGATCACACCCATTCGCACTCCTGCCGGTGGGACTGGGTGCCCTAGATCTTCTCCAGTGCCTGGCATTTTCTGTGCTTTCCATTTTATCCATTCTGATTGATGCGGGGCTATGTCTGGATTTGCTGTTCATTTCATCTCCTTAATAATAACTGATAAATCTTTCCATAGGCTTGTTACCCGTTCAGATGACCTTCTTTGGAAGCAGCTGTATGTTCCTGTTGTCCATAACTCTACTGGAAAGTGTGCCGTGTTCGTAGATTCATGAGAGTCATTCATGTGACCTGGATGAAGCACTCATTAGACACACACAGTGCAGACACACACAGCTTCTCCTGTCCCCTGGGGGTCTCTTTGACTCTTTCAGTGGTGATGCCCGAAGAGCAGAAGTTCTGCATTTTAATGTCATGACCAGTTCCAAGTGTAATATAACACATCCAACGTTTATCAGGTTTTTCCATAAAGGCTACTGTTTTTTGCATAGTTAAAAAAATTTTGTCAATTCAAGATAAGGAAAACACCTGTTATTTTTTCCCTCTAAAACCTTTATTTCCACGTCTAGTCGTGTGGTCCATCTGATTGGAGGGGTCTTTGTTGCTGTTGTTGTTTTGTTTTACTCTCATTAGTATGTTTGTAGTGATTATGTTCACTGTCGGCAGTTGGTGCAGGTGCATAACACATTTCAATTCCCTTCTCTTCCCCCCTCCCTTTTTCCTTTTCCTCTTCCAGTATCAGATTCATTTATTTATCTTATAAAAACTTATAAAGTTAATTATCATATATATAGAATGAAAACCAGACTTACTGGCCAAAGAACATGCAAAACATTTAAGACAATTGTACTAAGTCAAGCTACACTTTTAAATATATTGTCTGTATTGGATTACGATAGCTTTTTTCTTTCTCTTTTTCTTGTGTCTGTCTTTAATTTCATCACATACGTAAAGTTTCTTTTTCTCTAAATAAATTTTCAGATAAGAGAAACCATGAAATATTTAGCTTGTGTGTCTGAGTTACTTCCCTTAACTTTATGGTCTCAAGTACATCCATTTTTCTACAAATGACTCAAATTTACCCTTTTTATGGCAGAGTAGTACTCCACTGTGTATAAGTACCACATTTTCAAAAATCCTGGGATGGTGGTTTCATTTGGTGTGAGGCAAACATCCATGGCTCATTTTTCCCCATGTGGAGATACAACAACAGATCCAGTGCCATCTACTGAAAGTCCTTCCCCACAGTGCTTCACTGTCATCTCTGCAGCATTTCAGGTGACCACAGACGTGTGCACCTATCTTGGACTCCATTTGTCCTGCTGGTCTACTTGGCTCTCTTTGCACCTGAACCACCCAGCCTTCACTGTCACAGATTTAAGCAGGCTGTGATGCTGGCACCAGGAGCCCTCCTGCATTTCACTTTGAAACTTCCTCCCCAAATCAGAAACAAGGTGATGTTATCCCAGCAACATTGCTCACACTCAACACCCTCCTGGCAGTCCTGGGCCACATGGTAAAGCACGGAAAGACAGGAAAGAAAAAACCATTAGCACCTGCAGACGATCTCAGCAAGGCTGCCAGACACAGGGCTGCCAGACACACAACAACTGCATTTCTTTTTTTCTTTTTTCTTTTTTTTTGTCTTTTTCTTTTTTATTGGTACTGAGGATCAAACTCATGACTGCCTGCTTTCAAGGCAGGTGCTTATGCTGCTGAGCTAAATTCCCAGCCCCCAAAACTGCATTTGTACATATCAGTGACACACAGAAAATAAAAAAGTTCTGAACACACAATTTGCATAAAAATTATCAATTAACACTTCTCTACACTGATCATTACAAAAATTTATTGAGAAACTGTAAAACTCACCTAGATAAATGGAAAGTCAACTACATAAATGGAAAGAGAGTCAATGTAATCTCAAGCTAAATCCCAACAAGCTGTGTGTGTTCATGTGTGTGTCACAATGCATACAGAAGCTCTCCCAATGATGAATAGAAATTGAGAGCACATCGCTCCCCACCAAAAACCAGAAAAAGCAAAATGAGATGGAGCTGGGGGAAGCGTCCCGTTTAAGGAAGGCGCTGGCATAACGTCACGGCAGTTGGAAGCTACAGAGTGTGTTCCAGGACCTGAAATAACTGAGTGATGATGGGACAGTGAGAGATGAGAAGGAAATGCAGATGAACAGCCAGAGTGTCAAAGATTTTGAGTGTCATGAATAATTCAAACTGAAGCATGGGCTTTACCTCGGCGTCCATAGCTTGCCCACACAGTCTTTTTTAAGCAGGGAAACAACACGCTCTGCTCATGCTAACCCACGATCCTGCTGACTAAGAGGAACCATTATCATTGCCAAGCCCATTTCACAGACATGGAATCGGCAGCAAAGAGAGGCAAAGTAGCTTGTCCAATCCAAAGACAGCTTGTAGGCGGGGCATATTTTAGCTACTTTACTCTCACTGGACAAACTATCGAGCCCCTCCACCTAAGGGGGGAGGTTTAATTGGGCTCACCGTTTCATCAACTTCAGTCTACAGTCAGCTGGCTCCAAGGCAGAAGCAGCATGGGAGGAGGGCATGGCGGAGGACAGCTGCTCACCTCATCCCAGCCAGGAAGCAGGGACATGGAGGGGAACCAGGGACAACAATGCACCTTTCTAGGTCATGAACCCAGCAGTCAGACTCATTCAGCTAGGCCCCACCTCCTCAGAGCACATTGTGTATAAACTCATCAATGGACCAATCCACAGATGAGCATAGCACCCCTGTAATCCAGTCACCTCTGAACATGTGAGATTTGAGGGGACATTCTAGATCTCAAACATAACCCAGGGGAAATTTGGAATCTGACCCTAGCAGTCTGGCCCTAGTGTATGTATACTTTTCCCCACAGTATGCTGAATCTAAGCACTTGGAGTCTGCATTGGAAAAGTAACTGGAGATGTTATGAAGGTTGCCCTGAGGTTATGATGGGACTAATCAAGAAGCACTCAGTGGCAAATATCTAAAACAGAATGGTGATCACAGAAAGAGAAAGGAAGAGATGGATTTGACCAAAGTCATTGAACTAAGATGACAGATTTGGGGTCATCTCTACTGGGACTCAGTGAAGTGAGGAGAGAACAGAGGGGCCAACAGAGAACCCTGAATGAAGGTTGTCACTTTCCATACCAGTCCTTAGCTGGGGAACTGAGTGTCTTGGAAGGAAGCCCTTGCTGGGGTTTGATGACCCATACTGCAAAGGGCTCAAAGTTAAGTGTACAGCCCACCTCCTCCTGGAAATGGAGATCTTCCCCAGGCTATTTCCAAACCATGACCCAGACCTCTCTGTCTGCTTCCCAGCGTTCCATTTTTCCCTCATTTTGTTTCTCCCTTTTCACACAAATGCAGAACAGTTACATCAAATCTATTTTCTCTTGTGTTTTGGCCTCAGCGAGCCTAGTCCACGCCCTCCAGACATCACTCTTCAGCACCAAGACTCAGCCAAGATTGTTAGGTGCAAGAGGAATTCCAGAGTCTAGGGTGAAGCTGGGACATCGGCGTTTTATCACGGAGTTAAATGTCTTTCTCTACATACTCCACTGCAGAGGGTCACCCCGCCACCCCAAAATCTCCACTGCTGTCTTTAGCTGTAGACTGCTGCACTCATGTGTTGACTCATTATTTTAATTTATAAACTAACTCTTACTCCTTAGCATGGGTGGACAATCACGCATAGGGCTCATAGACATGCAGGGACCCACACGTCCCCCCTGAAGGTCCTTTTTAGTAGGTATGGCATGAGGCCAAGCTACCTCCCTTTGACACCTTCAGATGCTCAGCCCCTGTTCCAGATGGCTCTGAGAAGTGGTTCTCACACCCGGCAGAGAGGCAGGGCTTGGAGTGGGCAGTGGAGACGCTGTCCTAACCCTATGCCGCCAGTGTAGCCAGTTGTCTTCAGCCCCTGTGTCACCAGCCCTGGGATGGGCACTGGACATTGCGGTGCACTCTCCTGGTCACAGAGTGAAGCATACTGTTATTACCTCTGCTCCACAGGAGGATATGGTGGCTGGGAGCACTCAACTTGCTCCAGGCTTCACAGCCAGCGCTCAGCCTTCATTGACTCACCCCTTCCTTTGTGCACCTCCATATGCCAGGCACTATTCTAGGTGCCAGTGGGTGGCAGAGCTAGGATATGAACTCAGAGCTCCGCGTCCATGCTCGGTGACATCACATCTTCCTGAAACATCGTGGAGATGGCTCCACAGACAGGCACCAAGGCAGGAGGCTCTGTCGTTCTTTATCTGGCCATGTTTCTCTCCTGCCTGAAATCAGCTAACACCTCCCACTTGCTGCAGGGCCACAGCAGCTCCTCCACAGCACTCCTGCCAAGATCTTTGGTCCTATGTTCGGAGAACCCAGCAGGCTGGCTTTGTCCAGCCATCGCAGTAGCTGCTGCTGTCCTCTTGGGGTGCCTCCCCTCCTCTGTCCACTGACTCCTCTCCTCAAGGCCACCTTGGACTCCCCATTCCTGGAAGCCTGCCTGCCTTCCTTCCACTGTCCTGGCACCTCCCCACATGGGCAGTTTACAGGCCCTCATCACTGCACTTCGATGCATCTTGTCACCTCCACCACAGGACGAGCTCGTTAGAATCAGAGCCCCAGAGAGCCTCACAGTGGGCAGTCTATGAACGATACGACCGCTTGCTATTCACAGTTCGGGGTGCTGATACTCTGTGGCTGTGTCACCCTCCAGAACCCAGCCTCAGCCCCTGCTCTTCCAGTGTCACTCAGACAAAGCCCTCTCTGAGCGCCGGCCTTGGTGCTCAATCTTCGGCCAGTCTGCTGCCCTCTGACCCCTGCACCTATCCTAGAACACGTCTTTCTGCTTGTGATGACTTAAACACAAGGAACAACATCCCTGAAAGTGAGAGTTTCTGCAGAGTAGGCCCCTTCATCTGTCTATCCGCATCACATAGGCTGCTGGCCTTTTGAGAATAGAAGGCTCAGCAAACACAGTAGTGTGTTGTGTGTGTATGCACATGTGTGTGCACATGCATATGCATGTGTGTGTTTGTTCATATATGTGTGTGAGCTGTATATGTTAAAAAGGCGAACACTTCCCCCCTCAGCATTCCAACGGTACAATAGCAATAGGACCTATTTTAAACTCATGGGTAATTTGATCTTAATGATATGGTGTGCAGAGGCACTAATAAGTTTACAAATCTGCCAGCAATGCTAAGAACATATGTCTTAGAAAATGCTACCCTGCTCCTTGCTTATTGTAGGGCTGGGGACTTAGGCAATTGTGAATAATTAAGAGGGAGTGACCAAACAGTGACTCAAGGGTGCCTCCAGAGACACTAGCAGACACAGCAAGTGTGCAGGGGGCTGAGGAGACACTGAAAGCTGGGGTGAGGGGCAAAATGGCAAGCGTCCTCCCATCCTAGCCGGGAGGGACCCAGCAGCGTGCATCATGAAAGCCCGGAAATTGCTCTTTCTTATCAGCAAAAGCTAATGGGCGTTCCTGTGGCGGTTCCGAGGATCCCAGAAGGAAGGTGCTATGCTGCAGCGGGGCTTCTGCTAGCAGCGCCTCATGCCATGGTGGTGTAGAATCGGCGTGGGTCTTGCATCTGACAGTTTGCAAAGCTCAAAGCTTGGCTCTGCCGCTCAGCTGCTAAATGCCATCCTGCAGGGTGCCGTAGGTGTCCTTTGGCTTCTCCTCTGCAGCGTGTGGAAAATCCCTCCCTTGAGGGAGTTGCAAGGCATCCACCGGCTGGTGGGCGGCTTCAGCAGATGTCTGCACCCAGTAGGTGTGCAGGTCTATGTATCCCTTTCTGTGGTGAAGAGAGGGCTTCCACTGAGGTTATTTGTGACTGGTACATTTCCTGGCTTGCAGGAGGTACTTGATCAATATTTGCCCAAGAAAGGGTAAAATAATCCAGAAATATTCTTTGCTGCTTGATCAGAAAACTCAAGCACAGAGAAGCTGAGGCACTTAACAGGTAATCAAGAAGCTGCCCTTTAGAAATGGCAGGGGTGGGGATTCTCCACGTTAGGCCTCCTGACTGGGCCAAACCACCCAAGGGATGGGGCTCTTGTCCCTGACCTTTGTCCTGAAGTTTCCTTAATTTGGTAGAACACTTGTCCTTAAAGAGGAAAAAATGAATACCCAGCACAAGGGGAGCGTGAATGCTTGAATACATGCTTCCTGAGATAAAATGAAACTGCTTCTGCGATGTGTGTTTAGGCAGATTAAATCCATGTTTGTTTACAAACCCCAAGGTAAAAGCAAAATAAATATGTCCACGCAGATGAGGGAATCCCACAGGGAAGAGAAGAAAAAGTCACCGGTTAATTCTCTGAGGGCTGCTGTCGTTGCAGAGTCTAAAGTGTGTCCCACAGTGGTGTCCAGGGTGAAGACCCTCAGGAGGGGCTGCAGACGTCCCCGATGGCCTGCACATGGTGCCCACAGCCCACGTGCCCCGAAGACATCAGGATCCGCTCTCCTCTCCCACTCCTGCATCAGCCTGACTTCCTGCACTCACCCCAGCCTTGCTGCCCACCACTCAATCTGTAGGAAAACACAAATCAATCCTAAAAGCCCCCCTGAAAGCTATAAATCCCCTCACAGCCCCTGCCGCCTCCTTGGCAGGAAATGTTTGTTTCCTCTCTTGTCCCAGAGGCTTGGTAGTCTTCTTCATTCACCCCAATCTGCATTTTATTAAAATGACACTTACTTGTGAGCGGCCGGACTTCCCCTCTGAAGCTGTAAATGTCCTCTTGGCCTCTCGACTTCACATCCTGCACACTTAAGAGGTGTTTTGAGAAGGATCACGGTCAAGATCCTAGGAAGTATCTGAAGAGGTGACTCTGGTGGCCCGGCCATCATGGACAAGAGATTCACTCATCTGAGGTGGGGCAGCTGCTCGGTGGTGCTGGTGTGTTTCCACAACCTGGCAGGGCCACAGCCACAGGCTGAACAGTGAGTCTCTCTCCCAGCACTGCTGTCCCCCTGCAGAGAGTGATGTTGGGGGGCACAGTGAGCTGGGAGCATTAGCGATTCCGCCAAGGCACTGACAAGTCTGGGTGTCAGCTCACATGACTTCTTTTGCTGTGACAGTGACAACTCATGGGGGCCAGGCAGGGCTGCCAGTGAAGGCAGAGTCTCTGAGGCCTGACACCGCTTGCAAACCTGGAAAAGCACAGGGCCTCCCTGGGTTAAGCTGCTGGGGTTTTGTTGGGTGAAACTCAGAAGAGAGATTCTGGCACCCCTTTACAGGCTACTCTGACCCCTAAATTACAGTGCAGTCCGTATGACAGAGCCCAGCTGGGTGCTAGGAATTTCCTAGGTGCCCCATAAAGCTACTTCCTGTCCCTGCCTGCTCTCCCCATGTGAACTTGGAATTGCCCCTTAGGAAATCCGGTAAGGAGGCCCAGGGAAGCCCGGGACAAAGTCCTGATGGAGGATTCCAAAGCCGCTCCCAA
This sequence comes from Cavia porcellus, assembly GCF_034190915.1. Lineage (NCBI taxonomy): Eukaryota > Metazoa > Chordata > Mammalia > Rodentia > Caviidae > Cavia > Cavia porcellus. The sequence goes on from NW_026947507.1 coordinate 41,895,842, forward strand.
TGCGTGGCACCATCCTGAGTGTGGCCCAGAATCCACATCATGGGGGTGCTGGCAGGATAAAGGTCCCTAAGAGGGGGTGAAGCTTAGGGCAGCGTGTGTGTGTGGGGGGGTCATGTTTAATCCTATTTGTCCTGTGAGAGTCTCCCAAAGCCGGACAAAGGAAATCCCATGTAACCCCCGGTCTCCACATGCCATGGGGCAGCCTTTAGGCTGCACACATATTTTCAGAAGGACAAAAGCCATTTTAATATTGTTCCTGGGGGTGCTGGGCAAATCATAATCTTATAACCAAAATGGTTCGCTCCTCCATGGGAGCTATTGAGAGCTGAGGCTCTTTGTAGTAGGGGAACAAAAGACTTGAAATCGCCGCCACCCACTCCTTCCCAGAGCCCGTTGCTGCAGGTCCTTGGAGAGAAGCTGCTGTGCTAGCCCCAGCGACCTTCAGGTGCTGGTCACAGGGCTTTCGAGCCACATTCCAGGTGCTTATCCTGCCAGCCTGGGTCTTCTGCTTAGGAAGGCTCCAGAGTCCCAGTGACTGACCTGGAAGCTTGAGGAAGGGACCTGAAGAACTCGCAGGTATAGAGTCTGTCAGAAGCACTGGAACCACAGGGTCAGGAAGGAGGGCATAAAACTTTATCAGCGTCATTGCAACAAAGTTTACCAGCGCTTGGGAAAGAGCTGTGCAGAAAAGAATCCCAGCAATGACAGCAGTCGAATTCACCACAGGGCTCACATTCCCAGCGCTCAGACCCCAGGCCCATCTCTGAAGGCTCTGCAGAAGTGCAGGGCGGGGGTGGATGGGTGGGAGTGGGGGTGTGAAGATAGGCTGAGGACTCACAGTTGGAGGCTGTGAGGGCCCCGTAAGAAGGCACCCAGTGCAATAGCTTTTAAGGTCCTCTGGTTTCAAACCTTTTTTTTTTCCTCCTTGTGATACTGGGGTTTAAACCCAGGGCCTTTGCACTGTTTTTATTTTTTAAATTTGAAGCAAGGCTTACAAGTCACTAAATTGTGCAGGATGAGTTGTTCAAATTTGCAGTCTTCCTGCCTCAGCTTCCCAGAGCCCTGAGATTATAGGCACATACCATCACATACCACCAAACAAAACAATAGGAAGCTTGCTAAAGCCCAAATCAAAGTACAAGAAGATGAATAACAAATACATATACTCAATGAATCAGGTATGGTGGAACATGTCTGTGGTTTAAGCATTCTGGGAAGCTGAGGCAGAAAGATCACTGCCATTTCAAGGCTTGCCTGGGCTACATAGTAAGTTTAAGACTAGCCTGAACAACACAGCAAACCCTTATCTCAAAAAACCAAATCTAAAATCAGTCAACCATCAAAAAAGATGTGAGTGTTGTTGAGAAAATGCTTTACATTTCTCATGTGGAGGCTTCTGAAGCAATCCTCCCCCGTTATAAAGAAACCATAGTGTGACTGGGGGGCAAGTAGCAGGCTTCTCCCCAAGTGTGAAGGGAGTGAGTACGCAGGACTACAGAGACAGTGGGCCAGGGCCAGGGAAGAAGGGCACTGAGACCCATGGAAGGGAGAACCTCAAAGTCCAAGATGAGATTTAATTTAATTCAAGAGGAGATTGGAAGCCCCTGTGTTTCCAGGAAGGCTATGCCAGCAACAATCCACTTTTGGGTGATTCTTTCTGTGCCCCAGCTATGGAAAGGGGTACACAAGCAGGCAGCTGGGGAATATTGTGGAGAAAGAAGTGACCAGGCAGCCCCCAGCGGGGAGGCGCAGGTAGTCCCAGTTCCTTTAGAGGGGGGGGGGCGGGGTTCCCACTCAGGACACAGAGAGTGAGCATCAAGGATGCAGAGGAACTAGGATGGGTGAGAGTCCCACACCAGCTCACTGTGGTGAGGTGGCAGGTGTAGACAGAGCTCTGGAACCCGCTAGGAAGGGACAGTTCATCCAGGGAGACCCAGGAGGGCCACTAGGGCACAGACAGCTCTCCAACCCGCACCTCCCAAACTCAGGAGCTTGGGCCCTTGGGGCTGGGCCTGGTGGCAATGCTTTCCTGAAGGCTCCTAAGGTGATCCTAGTAGCCAGGGTGAGAACGTCTGTTAGAAATTAAAAGGGACAGGGACCATAGCAGCCTTTGAGGAAGGAATGGGTATTGTCTCAGCTGATCCATCCCTCGGATTGGTCCGTGGGCCTCGCCTGGAGAGGGGACAGAGATGGAGGGCTGGGCAAGAGAAAAGAGAGATGGAGACAAGGCGGGATTCCATTCAAGTCTCATTTATTCTTAAAATGGCTACAACTTATATAGGGTGGAGGCAGGCCAATGGGGCAGGAAGAGGACACAGAGTGTTATCTGATAGGTCATCATCACATTCGGATATATGACTTAAGCAGGAGAGGATTATGGGAGATGTAGGCTGAAGCGGGAAGTTGCTCACGTCATGCGCACTGTAGGCAAGGGGAGGATCATGGGAAATGTAGGCTGACACACAAAATGCCCTCAGGTGGGAGGGGCAGGGCAGCAGCAGACATTCTGAGCCACTCCCTACACTCAGCAAAAGAGATATGGAGCTGACCAAGGAGCAGGACGCTGACACAAGTAGCAAGTTTAGAAGAGCCCTGGTGTGGCCAGAGGCTCAGGGTCTAAGAGGGACAGTCTCCTGCGTGACTGTGAATGTGAAGCACAGAGGTGCAAACCTCACTCCAGGTGACGGGAAGAGTCTAACTCCAAGTGACATGGGAAGAGTCTAACGGGGGAGGTGGCAGTGCGGCGAGGGCCTGAGGCCCACAGGTGCTTGGTTTACTGTTGGACTCCAAGGACAGGTTTTTTTGGAGCATTCCCTGAGTGCCCGCTGAAGCCCCAGCCCAGAGACACAGAGGCGAAGTTACTCTTGAACAAAGCAACTCTTCCCTGGGACTGTAGGGCGCACGTGGGGAGCAGATCCTTCTTTCTGGGCCCTGGAAGGGTTGTGGGACCAAGAGGAAATAGAAGTGGGTCTAAACGGATCAGACTGTCCTTGGAGCCTGCTCAAATCAGACCCGGATGTGCCACGTGTCAGTCACCCGAATGACTGAGGGGGTGATGGCAACTGGTAATGTCCACGTCTGTGACAGACAGACTGACCTTTCTGTTGTGTGTTGATCCTTTAAAGCATGGACTGAAAAAAAAGAATAAAACCTAGCGAGGTGTTTAATGCAGGGAAGCAACGTTACATCCTTAACTGTTTCCTATTAGAAAAGAAAACAGTTGAATCAATGTTTTAATAAAACATTTTCTTAAAAACCCTCACAGTTACAGATGCTTAAAGGGTATTAACTGAGGCAGTGATTGTGAAATCTGGGAGGCTGAGGCAGGGGTATTGTGAGTTCAAGGCCAGCCTAGGCATCTTAGCAACCAGAGAGAGAGAGAGAGAGAGAGAGAGAGCCTGTCTCAAACAAATAAACAAACAGGAAAACAACAAACAAAATTTGTTTTAAATGTGAACATTGCTAACAGGGGGTGATGATTTTATTTTATTTCTATGTAATGGGAATTCAACTCAAGACCTCCCGCTTGCTAGGCAGGTGCTTCTGCCGCTGAACTGTATCACTGGCTATATTTTCATACAATTGTTTTAAAACTTTGAAATGCATTAAAAAATACCAAATAGTGGGGCTAGAGATTTAGCTCAGTGGCCTAAGTGCTTGTCTTCTCCCCATCTTGTTCTGACTGATTTTACTAAGTGTGTAGGATAAAAACCGTATTACTGAGTTTTTGTTGGATTACTGACCAGAACTGTCTGCAATCTCACTGTATGAATGTCCACTTTGTATGCTTTAATTTTGCAATTTGAACAACTGTTTTTAAAATGACAATATGTAATCTATTAACTAGTGATTTCTTACTGTATATTTTTTCTTGAAATTCTGTATTACTTGTACCCTTTTACTGCTTTTTCTTTTTTCTCTTTAAATAAAAAAAATAAGTGTCTTTCTTGTGATCGTGAGTTCGTTCTCTGGTGCCAATAAAAAATTATATATATGTATATATATATACATATATATATACATATATATAATAGTACAATGCTAAAATTTTAAACCATAAGGAATCTTTCTTATGAAACAAATCATGTTTTGTACCTTAAAAATTCTCACCATATCCTTAAGAGATCCTGTATTTCTTTAGATCTTGATCACTCTTAAAATTCACTGAAGAATAAACAAGCATTGGCAAAGTTTCTGAACTGTTGAATAGACACAGATACTTTTTTTTTACTCCCTTCTCTGTTCCTCATTTTTGCCATCAGTTTTCCACTTTCCAATAAACAGAAGTGATTCCTACAACTTTCTTCATCTAAAGCAGCCAAAGTGTAAATCATTCGTTTCCTGTTTAATGATTTTCAAACTTGAGATGTTACAGTGGTAATAAAGGATTCCATCCTATTTCCTACTCCACCTTGATCAATGTTTTTATTATTTTACCTTAGCTGTTTGCTATTTTTTTAAAAATACACTTTACCTTCAGAGTGACCTGAATTAAAATCCTGGGGTTATCCTTTTTGGGCTGTGTGCCTTGGGCCACTTACTTAACTTCCCTGCATCTTGGTTTTCTCATGGGCAGGCTGAGCACACACTTATCTTTAGGACGGTAGTGAAATTAAATCACAGTGAATGTTGGACGAGCCCAGAGCCAGACTGAGTTCTTTATGCGGCGAGCTTTCCTCACTCTGTAGAAAGGAAGCAAATAAACAGAAACAAAAACCTTCTGTGGCACTGTCGTCTCAGCTTCTGTGCTCTGTGTCACATTCACGGACTCTGCGGTGGATGAACTAACGGACAGCTTGGAGCACCCAGCTGACCCAAGTGAGCATGGTGCTGGGTGTGGAGGCCCACCTGAGGACCCAGCAGCATAAAAGGAGACCTGGAGGGGAAGGTGGTGTGCTGTCGATTCTCCTGGAGAAGCTGTCGATTCTCCTGGAGAAGCTGTCGCACTGCTTTTCCTGACATGAACTCAGCTGTTATCATTGGAGGAACTTGGGTCCTTGCTGTAGCTGAGGATGGCTGCAGTTCTCTTTGGGGGAGCACTAGTTTTCACTTTGAGTATCACTTCCTGGGTCCAGTGCAGATCCCTCAGCCTGATGGCACTGACCTCTCACCCCACTGGCGCACACTTTGTAGCTTCCACCCCTGACCTTGGGGCCTTCCCAGAGCAGATGCATGAAACAGACTTTAGGCCTTCAGCTGGACTCATAGGAGACATTGCCATGGGCTCCAGGTCTTCAGCTGGACTTGTGCAGGACATTGCCATGGGATTCAGGCCCACAGCTGGATTCTTTGGATGTCTCATGTGTGGACAGATCTGCACTCTTTTGCATTTGACTCTCAGGGTGAATATTATAAAATAATTCTATAAATTATGTGAGCTATATTAAATCCTTTCTTTTGTAAACCCTGACTACAACAGACTCCTTAAACCAAGCCGGACTCTTTCAAAAGCACACCAAGAACTGGTTCTTTCTTTCTTTCTTGGTACCAGGGATTGAACTCACAGCCTCTCATTTGCCAGGCAGGCACTTGTGCCACTGAGCTAAATCCCCGGCCCTCAAGAGCTGGTTCTTAACCACTCTCTAGAGAAAGCAGCACTATAGTAACTCTCCTTTCCTTTGGGAAATGCTAACCGTAGCTTGGGAGTTGGAGATAAACATTTTAAAAGTTTGCTTGCAACTTTAAGCACCTTTAGTTGCACAAAAGTTCTGTTTTATTATATATTTTTATAATAGTAAATGTTAAGATGCTCTGATCAATGGCCAGCCACCATGGTTATCAGTGATAGATTTGGGCTCTGATGAGATCTTTTGCCCAGCTTCCTCTTCTCATGAGAACTCACTTTTCCTGGGGCCACCCCAAAATATTCTGACCCAGTTCACCTCCTCTATACTCACCTGGAACTGACTCACCTAAGAGAGGGCACTTGGAGAAAAGTCTTTGAGACCTGCAGCCTTTGCCTGCCCACAGCAGCTTTGGAGACAAGTACTTGTCCAGTCTGGAGCTGAGGGGACAGCCTGGGTCCCCTAGAGGCCTGAGACCTGTTAACCATCACTGTTCTAAAGAATGCCGCAGAATTCTACATGAAATTTTTTACAGATGATAAACATCAGCACATAGTTGATGAATAAACAAACAAGCAACAAGTTATGAAGACACCTAAATATTTAGTAGGGATCTAAAATTATGGGCCATTTGTAGTTTGTGGGGATACTGATAACTTTTACTTTTTGCATTTCAAACTTTTAACCAAGAATATATACACCTACCCCATTTTTAAAGTCATAAAAACACTTTTAAAAAATAACAGAGGCAATAATAATCTTGGTTTTTGTTGTACTTCTGTACTTATATCCAAGGATAAAGAAATATTTTACTTTGTGTCTCCTTAGTGTAAAGTGCTGTCAGATTTGCTAATATGTATTCTACTTATATAAGACCTCATCATTTTTGATTGAAAAAGAGACCTATACAACTATGAAATACTAAATGGAACTCTTAGAACATAGGAATTAGAAAAACAAACATTCATTGTGTCAGTATTAATCATAATAATTAAATCTATTTTTCTTACATTTTCTTTCTTTCAATCCAAGCAGGCGCTTCTCTACTTCAGGGGAACTTGTTTTAGGTGGGTAGCAGGAGGCCTCTACTGGGTCTCTGGGCTTTCATGCTGAAAGGGCTTTTTCGCCAAAGGACAATAGCATGTAAGGCCGCCAGGTTCCTTCTGAAACCCTAAAGACAAATTTCCCATTTGGATGACAGATGCAGAGACTGGGGGTATTGGGAGAGGAGAGGCCACCACCTGGAGTGCAAGGTGGCCACTGGGGAGTGTCTGGCATGGTGCAGGGTGTGCTCAGAGGATGGGACACAAGCACTGGAGAGTCCTCACCTTGTATATGTGTCAGGAGACCCTGACACCATTGGATGCAGCAGGCGGCAACGGGCCCAGAGGGGCATGACACCCCAGTGGCTAAGACCCTTGTCCCTGTGCAGATGCCTGGCTCACAGAAGGAGCTGTGCTGCTCCAGGCTGCTTGAGGTTCAGCTGTGCCTGCCCCTTCTCCTTCCAAAGTTCTAACCTCTGGCATCTCTGAATGCCACTGTGTTTGGAGCCAGGGACTTTCAACACGTTGTTACAGTTAAGTGATCTCATCAGAGTAGGCCCTAGTCCCACATGACTGCTGCTCTTAGCAGGAGAAATGAGGGCACAGAAGCACACAGGGGGGGACCAGGTATGGACACAAGGAGAAGGTGACCATCTACAAGCCACAGTGGCCTCAGAACAAACCGGCCCTGCTCTTTCCTGAGCTTGGGCTTCCAGCCTCTGGAAGTGAGGAAATAAACAGCTGTTGTGGAAGGCACCCAGTCTGTCCTATTTTATCACTGCAGTGTTGCATACTAACACAGGAACCCTGGCCCAAGTGAGACCCAGGATGTCATCGGTGAAGGATGGAAGCTGTGGCTGGTCTTGTCATGTTAGGCTTGAAATAGAAATCCAGTTGTGCAACTGAAACTAAAACCATGCCTTGCATCTTCCATACCTAAATTTGAGCTGTGTGATTCAGATTATTAGTTATGCTATTTTGTTTCATATTGATCTTGCTGTCTTATGTGTTGACATGTTTTCATTTCCACTGTTGTCATTTTTTCTTTTTTTATGAAGCTCTGTTAAAATTCAATATTTTTTGACTCATTGTGAGGTGGTTCAGTGTAACTTCTCACTACTTTTATTTCTTCTTTCCAGGGAGTTGGCTACACTGATTTCTGTCTTAAGGGCCAAAAGCACACACACACACACACACACACACACACACACACACACACACACACACCATTCTGTAGGAATCTTCACCAAGAAGTTCCACTATACAGAAGAGACTTGGAAAAGGAATTGGGAACCAGATCTCCTAGTTTCCAGCCGATCCAGCTTATAGAAAGCAAAACAAACCAAAAATAAACAGCAAAAGCAACGGAAGAAGCTTTCAGACTTTTGTGATTTTGTCAACAGATGGTGAATGTAATTTAACGTAGACAAACTAATAACTAATTGGGGAGCAAAGAGGACAGTCAAGTGATGTGTCTCGGCAGAAAATAATCCTGTAGCACATAGATCAAGAAAGGATTTAGGAGATTATTCTTGCAAAACCATTAAAACTATCAGCCGAGTCGTACATAGTTTAGGGAACAAAGGCAAACATGGTGTTAGTAAAGATAATGCCCGAAAACTGGAGGTACCACCTGTTATTTTGAAAAAGATTTGTGTGATCTACAGGAAAGTATTGTCCTGTTAGCACCTGTTATGCAAAAAAGTGACAGTGAATGGCAAAGCTGTCAAGCACCAAGAAGGTAGGTGAACATGTAACCCTATCTCAGTAAATCTTTAGGGCATGATGGGAATGGAGCAAGATTGGAGGGAGCTTAGAGGTTTTAGGCACACACACACACACACACACACACACACACACACACATGCACGCACACACACACACACACACGCAAGCACGCACGCACCTGTTTCTCTTTGGCCACCAAAGTGATCCACGATGTAGAAAGTTCCACTTCTCCTTGAGAATCCCTAGGGCTGTGTCTGACTCAGCCTCGTGTCCTGCCCACACCGTAGCTGGCACATTCCTCTGTCCACCCAACACTGGTTGAAAATGTTGAAGGGGCCCACAGCTGAGCAAGCCCAGATGCTGGCTGCGTTCTTCTTGGGAGCCGCCACACCCGAAGTGGCACAAAGAGCCCAGCGTGGGCCCGAGCACCAGCTCTAGGCATTGCTCATCCTCACGGAGCCTAATCTGTGCACGGACGCGAATAATCCTCCCTCTGTTTCCTGGAGCTCTGTGTTTTCTGACTGCCCCACCCACAGGCCCAGTCCCTCTCACTAGGCTCTTTCCCTTCACTGCTTAGCAGTCTGAAGAGGAGTTCGGTGGCTGGCTTTTTCTTTTCCTTCTTCTCCACCCAGTTTGTTCTGTCTTTTGCTCTTGCCTTTTTCTTTCATCTCCCTTCTCTCTCTCCTCTTCGGCTTTTTCCTCCTCCTTCTCCTTCCCCTTTCCCCTTCCTGCTCCTCCTTCTTCCTTCTCTGGCTCTCTTCCTCCTCCTTTTTTCCCTCTTTTTCCTCCCTTTGCTCCTCTTCCTCCTCCTTCTCTTCCTTTCCATTTCCTCTCCCCACCTCCTCCGCCTTCCCTCCTCCTTCTCTTCCTCCTCCTTCTCTCTGTCTCTCCTTTCTCTTGCTTCTCTTCCTCCCCCTCCCCTTTTCTCTCCCATCCTTCCCCTTCCTCCTCCTCCTTCCTTTCTTCTTCCTTCTCCCTTTTCTTCTCCTTCAGCAGTACTGGGAAACAACCTACAGCCTCACACACACACGTTTGGCAAACACCCTATCGCTCAGCTGTATCTCCAGCCCTCTTTTATTTTTTTATTTTAGGACAGAATCTTGCTAAGTCGCCCAAGCTGGCTTTTTCCCTAGCTTCCTGAATAGCTGGGATTATAGGTATGTGCCATTGGCCGCTCTTGCCTTTTCCTTATAACTGGGCCACAAAGGATGGGCACAAAAACAAACACAATGACCAAGAGCCTCAGGGTATAGGCTATGTTGGTGGCACTGTTTGTGTCTAACTGGAATTTTACGCCTTCAAATGGTGCAACCATTTGGAAAAGTGATAACTTTACAAGAAATGAATGATCAAGAAGTACTTTACGCCGATCTTACTGTTTGCATGCTAAATTCTCCACTATGAACTCTATATCACAGATTTTAATCTATAGGTTATACATAAACCTATGTAGCATCTGTACATACAAATAATAAAGCATAGTATCAAGTGAATACCTGTAGATCCATGCCTCCAGGAAGAGTCTCTGGTTGTTTGCTAAAGTGAGAGCCTGTGTAATGCCAAGTAGGTCATAAGAGTGACAACCATAGCTGTTACCATGGGTCAGGTCCTGCCCACACTGCAGGGAGGGGGCAGGCACTAGCTCCGTTGTCACGGGAGGTCAACAGACCACCAGGTGTAAGAGGATAGTGCTTTGGAGTGGGAAAAAATTGCAAACAGCAGAGTTATTTTGTTGGGGCTTCTTCCCAAAGAAAGAAGCCTCAACAAAATAACTACGTGTGACCACGCTAACTGAAAGTTTGCATTCTGCTGACATTTTAAGACCAAATGATGCATTGTATAGTGCTGACTACAAGAAGGAGGGTTTATGGTCTTATCTACATTGTAAAGCATTAAATATACTTCCCCCAAAATGCTTTAGAAAAATCATAAAATAGAGCTGATGATAGAAAGAGTACTATAAAAAAAGAGGGAACTATTTTACTAATTTTTAAAGCAATTGATTCTGCTTGAGCTAAAAAAAAAAAACTTAATCTGTTTCTGAGTAGGGTTTTTACCAAAAGAAAATGAGTTTCTCTCTGAATTTTCTAAATAAATGTTGAACCCCAAAATACTGGTTTATACAGGCATCTGCTAAATAGTCAGCCCAAGATGCCTACTCTGGTTCCAGCATCCGCACTGTCATCAAGGTAACTTACCTCAGACCCAGAGTTGATTTTGTCACTCTTCTGATTGGAGCCTAGAGGGTCAACTTTAAAGCCTTAGTCCTGACATTTATGAGTCTTCAAAAATTAGCTCTACCTAGTACCTTCCCCTCCTTTCATGCATCCAATGCTGTAGACACACTATACTGTTTCATCAATCTATTTCTCTGTCTTGTTCCTGCCTCTGCCTATGTCACAGCCTTTCTTTGTTATACACCCATCTCTTCTCTGTGGAATTTCCAGAGACTTTGCTTATAAGTCTTAGGAGAGTGATATGTAAGAGCTAGGCAGGTAGCTCAGGTACCAAGCCCTTGCCTAGCATGTACAAGGCCCTGGGTTTAATCTTAGCACTATAAAAAAAGAAGGAAAAAAACGCAAAAGAGTGATATTCCATTCCTTCCATTCTTTGGGCACAGGCTCGACACATAGTAAGTACTCAAATAAATATGACATGAATATGCATCTCAGAGTTCTCTTATTTAAAGTGAAGAATCAGATGAAATGGCATGCTGCTGACTTTTAACAATTATTATATAAATTACAAGAACATAGATTTTGCATGCCAGTATACTACAATTGGTGGTAGTGATTCAAAAGGCTGTGGACTTTCAAGGAAGAAGGTATTATTCTGCACTGGAAAAGCCAAGAAGATTTTGCTGAGGAAGGTGGGATCTGAGATAGATGTTGCAAGGGGAGAAGGAGTGTGAGACCTTGCTAGCGTGGTCCCTTCCTACAGGAGGCCTTTCTTAAAAGTGTGTTGGGATGATAGAAGGGAGATTTGCAAATGAGTGGGGGCCATAATCTCCCGTGCAGAAGTGTATAGAGCCCAGGTGGACAAGGAAGGAAGATGTTTTCCTGGAGGACCCTGGTATGTCCTCCATATTTTGACCAATAGTGGAAACTAATATACCTTTTGGGATGGATCAGAACTACAAAGATGTGGAAACTAAGGGCACAGCTCAGATTTGGTATGGCAGGTGACAGCAAACTCTTACTTAGTCTCACAATAGGATTATGGCATCAGAGGTATGTTAGTCTGATGATGGTAGGAAGGGTGGACAGGAAAAAGAGAATACAAATTGGAGAATACAAATTGAAAAGGCCCCAACCTGGACAAAATAGTTTTCTGTATATGTTACACCTCTTTATGAGTTAGAAAGCACCAAACAAGCCCCAAAGAGAGATTTTCACCAGGCCTGTAGGGAAATAGGGCAGATGTTAACAGTCCTGTTTTATGTAAGAAATGAGACTCAATCTGAATTGATTTAAGTCTTCTAGCTGTTAAATTATATATGAACAGTATTGCCATTGAAACAAAATAATTTGTTTTTCTTGCCTTCTGTGATGGTTAATTTCATGCATCAACTTGACTGGGTTAAAGGATGTCAAGAAAGGGGGTGAAATATTATTTCCAGCAAATGAGTGAAATGTTATCTTTGTGAAGATGACCATGGAAGAGGATGACTTTTGACTAGGTAGACTGAGCTAAGGAGATCTGTTCTTACTAATCTTACTAATGAAGGCCTAGATAGGACAAAAAAGGCAGAGGAAGCATGAATTTGCCTTTATTTCAACTGAGCATCTATTTTCACCTGCTCTTGGACACTGGTGTCCCTGAGACTTCAGACTCAGATGGGCACTTACATCATCAGCCCCAGGTTCTCATGACGCAGACTGAATGAAACCACCAGCTCCTCAGCCGCTGTGTTGTAGTGGGCAGACCATGGAACGTCTCAGCATCTAAAATCATCATTATAGATCTCTTCATTTATCTTACACTGGGTCTGGGTCTCTGGAGAATCTAATGAATATAGTCTCAGGGCTCTTGCCAGAGAGAAATAAAGAAGAAATGTAAACACTGAAAAAAACCTATGTAACTTCATAAGATACGTGAATCCTAATGTACTGGAAAAGAGCTCTGCCTTGAATCCAGGAAATTAAAATTCCCGTCCTTGGTCCAAGGCAACTAGCGGGACCTTAATTAGGATGATTGTCTGTGGTCAGCTTCCTTGTCCTTATGTGTAACAAGGAAGTTGTAGAAGAGGTGTTCTTTAATTTCATGCTTGTCTACTGGTCTTGGAATTTGTGTGCCAGCTAAAGGTTTGGACATCCCAGTGAGACTGGAATCAGGTGTAAGACACTTTGTGGGGCAGAGTTGGTTTTAGGGCCGAGGGTGATGAGCACAAATAGTTGACTTCAGTGATGGAGTACAGTGCTCTTTGGGAAGTTAGCTCATGAAGCTCATTATTCATACTTGGATGATCTACTGGATAAAATATAAAGAAGCTTCAAAAAGGGTTAAGTCTGTTCACAGATGTCAGAGTTGTAACCTCTTTATTTTCAGAGCTGGGGTTAAAGCCATATCTGTATGTAAGCTAAGCAAGCACCGTACTAGAACAAAAACCCCTGTCCTATACCTAGTTCTTAAGAGACAAACATCTTTACAAAATACTCTCAGCAATGTTACTGCTGGAGAATACAGACGTACTACCCTAACTTACCTCAGTGACACAGGAAGTGAGTGTATTCTCCCTGCCACCCTTCTGAGACCTCTTGCCATGTATTTTATATATCTTTCTCATTCCAGCCCATGCTCATGCCACTATCACCATTTACAGGTAAACACTGTAATTGCTTTCCTGGGCATCTTTCTAGCATCGCTTTATGCAAACACAAGCCAATAGGATAAACATCCATTCTCTTTTCTTACAGAAAATGTAGCATGTTGTATTGTACTGTACTTTGTTATTTTTGTATAACAAAACATTGTGCAATTCATTCTCTATCATTAGAAAGAAACTATCATCTCAACATCACTACCTCACAGTCTGTTATGTTGTTGCAACATAACTTATTTAACCAGTTTCCCCTTGGATCTTTATACCTCCATTTTCTCTTGCTATTATGAAAAACACTACATAAATAATTTCACTATATGAATAACCATGTGCTCTCCAATATGTGCATCTTTGTCTGTAGGATACATTCCCACAAGGACTCTTGTGTCTTCTATAGAACATGTAACACCAGCAACACTATGGGAGACTGCTTGGTAATACTTGACTTCTAAGTATCAGTACAGAAATGTGCTTCTAAGGGTCATGGGTTTCATGAGCTCACTCTGGAGTACTCCAAGAATCCCTATTCCTACAGAAGCCAGTAAGATGAGGGTGTCATTTTCCTATAGTTGCCACACCTTGCCCAGGCTCAAACCTTTTTTTGAAGACTGCACGAAGGAGCCCTTCAGCCATGCCTTTTCTGAGGACCATCCCCATACTGCAATTCCAGTGTTCTGTCTCTTAGCTATAGGTTAGCTTTGCAATAAGGTCTCTCCTGTGGCTAACACAGTGACACTGATTTCCTTGAAAGCTGTCACTAATGCCTGGGCCAAGGTGGCACAGGCTTTGGAATGACACCTGTCTGGATTGAAACCTAGGGCTACCCTATCTCCCAAGGTTGTGACTCAGTCGTTTGGCAGGACTAAGGGTGTTTCTCTAAATAATTAAAATGAGGAATAAATTCCATGTCCTTTTGGACTATTGTAACATTAAAGAGAATCAAGTTTGAGACAGTGCTTAATACCTAACTGCACTCAACACTAATGTTTCCTATTTGCTTTTCTGAAAACAGCGGGGAATTGGGAAGAAGAACCTAAGAGTTAAAATTTATATCACAACCTTCTTTCTCCATGTTAACGCTGTCTTACTATATTCATAGAAGTTCTAAAAACACATTTGTAATAGTTATATAATTGTAACATGCTTTGCTGTTTGGCTTCTTATCCTATATAATAGTGGAAGTATTGGAGCTCAAGATGTTAAGTAACTGAACACAACAGAAAGTTGAAAGAAACAGTGTAAGAAGAAAACCACCACTACCACCACTACCACCAAAGATGCATAGTAGGCCTGGGTAGGCACACAGTCAGAGCCTTTTAGCATAAGACCACCTCAAGGTCAAACAAAGTTTAACTGGGGCAAGGGTGTAGCTCAGTAGTATATCATGTGTGCAAAGCTCTAGGTTCAATTCCCAACAATAAAACAAACAAACAAATGGTTACTTATTGGCCTGGTGTGCAGAAAGCAGGCTAATGGTCAATGAATTCATTTACTTCTTCCTTATTTAATTAAAGGTTTTAGGCATTTCTGTAATAGATCAATGAGTTTTATAAAGATTTATACAGCAAAATAAAACTATTGTACATTTTTTGGCATTTGAGTGGTTAAATCTCTGGTTTAAGTTTTTTTTTTGTTATCCAGAAAAATTAATCAGTAAACCTGTTTGTTTACCCAATATTTATTGATTGTTCACAATATATATAACACTGAGCTACGTACTGGATTTACTTGGAACATTTGCCCCAAAATTCTAGCTTAAGAAGCACCACTCAAAACACAGCTCAAATTTATGTTAATCTTTCCATGAGCCTTCATGATAGGTTTACTGTCACTAGAAGTGATTTTAATTTTAGAACCTTCTGGGTTCTACTATATATGCCCCTTCCAAAAGTGACAAGAAAGATAAAATTGTTGAACCAGCAAATATAAAGTTGAAATCACTTGCCAGTCTGTGAATCTTATGTTTCTATTTGAAACTTCAATTGTGGTAAACACTTTTGACTCATAATCTCATTTGTCAGCCCTGTATAGTGAGTGTAATTTACTTAGCTAATTTCACTAGTAGATTGTTCTTCCAGAGTACAGAGAAATAGCAATGATGAATAAGCCATTACTGCTTGCTTTTGTATCTCATTTCATAGCCTCACAGCTTAAATAGAAAAAATGTTTAAAAGCACAAATTGCATCTAGTTCCAAGAAGTATTTCAAACTGATTTCTTTTATTAGTGAGACCAAATATACTCATTGAAATATAGGTAGACACACGTTGGCATTATCAAATACAAAGACAATAATAACAGTGGAAACAATAACAGAAGCAGTTACCATTTATTTGGTGTCCTATTGGGTATCTTGTTGAGTCTGTATGATTGTCACCCAGTAAAGTCTTGAAATACTTTAAAGGAGGAAACTGAGGTTTAAGGAAGTTTTCTTGCTCATGTATTCATGTTACCATTTTAGTGAAACTGGTCTCTAATCCTGAGCAGTTGTACTCTACATTTGCTATTTAAGGTATTATTCTTTCAAATTTGGTAAAAAAAAAATTCTAGAATTCTATCTGTATGTAGCATTAGTTTTTACTTGTTAGCTTTAAGTTTTACTATCATAGGAAAAAAGGGGATTAAATCATTGTAGAAAATAAATGGATACAGTTACGTGATTTGTTTCCAAAAGTAGATTTCAGGATCATCTCTCCCCCCTCAATGTCTGGGACATTCATTTCTTGTAAGCATTTCCTCCAGGTCTTTATAGGTTCTGGCTTGGCATATACACTAACAAAAAATTGTATTCCCATTTCCCCTCGCCACTCTCAAACTTATTGGTGTATTCTAGCATTGAATGTCATACATCAAAGTAACTATTGAAGTTGTCAGAGGCAATTCAATGGCACACACATGTTACTTAGTCTTTTTAATCTTTTAAAGAAAGTTATTGACATTATTAGATTTTACTTAAGTGAGGAGTATAAAGAATGAGAAAATAAGTTAAAATAGGAAGGTCAATGAGTAAATCCAGTTGTCTTCTTTCTTTCTCTTTTTAATCTCAAAATGTTTCACTTCATCAGTCACAACTGTGACCATATAGCCCGCCCTATCGGGTTCAAAATATGCTTTCACCGAAAGGTCATTGTAATTCAAATCCATTCAGTGCTGCTTCACTTTCGTAATTTGTTAGGTAAGTTCGAGTAGCATCCCCTGCACCTATTTTAAATAATATAGCACATCAATAACATTTTCACTCATTTAAAGCCATGTTTACCCACAGAACCTTAGCACTAAAACAATTCTGAAAAAGAATCTTCACACATTAAGTAGCCTGAATTTTCCAAATTAAGGTCATGGAATTTAAAAATAACATACTTTAAAAAAAGTTTATAGAAATATATTTTGACTGTGTAGAAAATATATTCAAGGTCATAATATAGCCATTTAATTGTCCCTCCAACATGCTAGACACACCACGCTGATTTTTAACTGGATTCTGTCTTATGTTTCCTTAAGGAAATGGTGAAAACTTTATTACAAAGGATGCAAAGTTGTCAGTGACAGGAAATCAGGGGGTCTACAGAGATTTGGAGGAGGAGAGATGTCAAAACAGAAGACGGCCAGTAAGTTGTTTGTGGGAATCTCAACTGACTCATAGATTTTTAAAGCCCACCCCTAAGTAAGTAAACAACAAGAGTAAACTGTAGAAGGAGGAAGAAAACACACAGCCAAAAGGTGAGACACAGCCATCTTGATGGGGGGGCGTCTAACTACACAATGAGGTCATCCTATCTCCCGGAAGTGACACGTAATCACCTGCTTTCCACTAGCTCCGCCCCTTCCCTCAGAGGTCCCGCCCCTCCGCCAGCAGCCGGGAGGGTGTCAGGGGGCGTTTCTCCAGGAGGAAAGCTGTGAGCTGCGACGCTGCGGAAGGGGACCCCAAAACGTCTGGCACTGCCCCCTCCAGGGATCACTTTGGACCGCCTCACTCGGCCCAGCGGGATTCTGAAACACCGAAGGGTCAACCTGATGGGTTTCGGGGTCAACGGAAGAGGGGAAGGGGAGCCCTGGCGGGGAGAACCCCCCGGCCCCCCGCCCAGCAGCTGAGGCACAGGAGGGCGGCCATCTTGGCCGGGAGGGTAGGGCCGGGGAGCCGCGGGCGCCGTGCGATTGGGGGGCTCGCCCGGAAGTGACGCCGACTACCCGGAAGCGGAGGGGGTTCCCTGGCCCACTCCCCCCCGCGTTCGTTCGCTCCCCCGCTTCCTCCCCGCCCCCCTTCCTCTCCATTCGTTTCCCCCCCTCCCCGGTCCCTGCCTTCTCTCCCCCACCCGTCCCTCCCCCCCCAACCTCCGGAGCTGGGAAGAGAGTCAAGATGGCGGCGAAATCCGATGGCGGCGGCGTGGGGGTGGGCTTCGCCCAGCTGCACAACCTGGACGAGGCGGTGGGCAGCGGCGGCGAGGAGGACGGGGAGCCCGGGGGCGGCGGCTGCGGCGGCGGCGGCGACGGCAGCGAGCCCGGCGAGAGCAGCTCGCTCCACATCTGCCACTGCTGCAACACCTCCTCGTGCTACTGGGGCTGCCGCTCCGCCTGCCTGCGCTCCCTCCTGGGCAAGAAGCCGCGCCGCAGCGCCGCCGCCGCCGACGGGGGGGACCAGCCGCTGCAGCCGCCCGGGGCCGCCGGCCGCCGCCCCCCGACGCCCCCGGCCGCGCGGCCGCAGCCCTCGGCGCCGCAGTCGGAGCGGCCGTGGCTCGACTGCCTGTGGATCGTGCTGGCGCTGCTAGTGTTCTTCGGGGACGTGGGCACCGACCTGTGGCTGGCCCTCGACTACTACCGCAAGGGGGACTACGGCTACTTCGGGCTGACCCTCTTCTTCGTGCTGGTGCCGTCGCTGCTGGTGCAGAGCCTGAGCTTCCGCTGGTTCGTGCAGGACTACACGGGCGGCGGGCTGGGCGCCGTGGAGGGGCTCAGCAGCCGGGGCCCCCCGATGATGGGGGCCGGCTACGGCCGCGGCGGCCCCGGCGCGGGGCCCTCGGCCACGCCGGGGGCGCAGCGCCTGTGCCGCCTTTCCGTGTGGATCTGGCAGTCGGTCATCCACCTGCTGCAGATGGGGCAGGTGTGGAGGTAAGCGTGCTGCGGGCGTGGGGGTGGGGGTCCGGCCGGCTTCGAGGAGGGGGCCGTGCGCGATCCGGACGCCGGCCACGCCTTTTGGCCCTGGAGGCCGCGTCCTGCCGTGTGCTCGGCTGCAGTCCCGGGTAGCACTTGCTGGAGACCCTGCCCCAGCCTTCCTTCCCTGCCGCCTCTGCAGACCTCCGTATCCCGATTGTCCCTGCCCCCTCCATCCTAAGGTAACCAGCCGCTGGTCCTCTGTCTGCACCCCGGCTCGCGTCCTGTCCTGGGGGCCTGCCCCTTCTCCCACCAGATGGTTTGCAAACGGTTGTGGCCCCCCCCCGGACCCCGACATTTCCCTTCTGCCCAGCTCTCCCCTGCAGTGGTCAGCGTGAACCCCCACCCAGGCGGAAAAGTCCCCGCTGCTTCACCTGATAGCGCCCCTCCGTTCCACGCCCCCTCCCCCTCTGGCGAACGACTGTCCTCCTGGAAGGAAAAACGACTCGCTTTGCTGGGTTAGACGTGCCCTTTCCTTAGTGACAGATAAAAATTGGATGTTGGTGACAACAGCAGGCACCGCTAGAAAATCAGTTAACTACCGACCCCCTCTTGTGTTTGGTAGCCAGGCCGTGGAATAAGTGATTGCTGTTTGTACCAGACCCAAGCTTAGTTTTGCAACCCTTTCCTGTTCTGTAAATTCCTGTGTGCCAGGTGACCCCCTCCAAAACCACTTGCAATGCCCTCTCTCCAGGAGCCTTTAACTGGATGCACCAAGGCAGAATGATCCCATTGCAATCTTAGCCTGCACCTCCAGCACAGCCAGCTTGACTGTATTCTACATTCAGGAGCAGAGTTGTAGGTGAGAACATTTGCAGGAGAGAAACAGCGGAGACAGATTGCACAGGAAAGAGTCCTTCAGGTGCGTCGCTCCTGTGAGAAGACTGCTGGCCTAGCCTGCCCTGACTCCTTTGCCTAGTGGGAAATTTTAGGCCTTTGAATCTCAGGGTAAGAGGGAGAGTTATGCAGGTTAGCTGTAAGAAAGTTCGTTATCTTTTGGATGGTTTGTCCATATTTCTGTTCTGAATCTTAAATCATTTTAGCAAGCATGGGTTTGAATTAAGTCGAATCTTGAGGGTAAATTTATGAACTGTGTCCTACAGGACAAATTAAAGGGTGATTAAGTCTTGATTTCTGTAGTCTTCCGATGGTTGTTTACTGGTGTTTCTAGGTTGAACCAAGAAACCATGTCTTTAGCTGCGTTTTTCTTCAGATGATGTTTCCAACTGCTGAGTTTATAATAATAGAGGGAAGGAGATAGAAAAAAAAAAAAACACTGGTGATTTTAGTTGTTAGACACACAGCATAGCTTGAGGCTAAATAACATTTTTGAGTACATTTTGAACTTGAAATCTAAATTCGCAATCCTTGCCATCTACAAATACTCAATATCGTAATGAGTCAAAAGACTGAATTTGCACTGGGGATGGCTTTTCTTCAGCTTCTTGGAGGCTGGTAAAATGCAAGTGGTGAAGAAGGACTGGGACAAAAAGGTTTAAGAAAGGGAGAGCCTCTGGAATACCAATAGAATTTAACAGCACGTATTTAATAAGCAGGCTTTTGCTGAATGAACCAAAGTCACCCATCTCCTTGTTTTTATGCTTCTGAGTCTTACGTGTATACCAATACAGGAGTATTGGTATCAGGTTAAAATTCCAAATGCCTGACAGAATTATTTCAAGTGTAATCCACGGCATTGATTTGTAGTAGGCTTCTGGGACATAAGGAAATTGGGGTTTGGTTTCACAGTCTTGAGGAGGACCCCTTTCCCCCAACCTGAACCTTAAGTAGAAGTTCACATTTGGTACAGACTGAAAAGTACATTCTAAGTATAAATGTAGCTCTCGTAGTTGTGATAAGTGGAGTGGCATATTTTTTTTCTCATCTTCATTTAACTTTCAAAGTCTACAGTGGTACATATATATTTTAGGAAGATGCCTGTGATTTTAGTTAGTGTATCTAACTTTTTAAGTCTCTTTTTCAAGATTAGAATGTATCTCAACATAAAGTTATTAAAAGACATGCTAATTCAGCTAAGGCATTTCATCCAGTGTAGCTGTATTTCAGAAGCAGTGCTTGCCAAGGAGGGATTTTATTTTTTGTTCCATTTTTCCAGCAGGCTGGCTTTGCTTGAAGCGTTCCAGGAGCAAGGTCTGCTCCTTCGTTCCTGCCAGGCATGTTGCTTGCTCCAAAATCACTCAGATGTGAGAGCCTTGCAGAAGGGTTTTATTCTTGTTTTCATCTTTTGGCAAATAGTTGCTTGTAAACGTGCATACCCACAATGCCTCTGTTTTTACTGCAGGTTTTTTGGGGTTGTTGCTGTTCCCTTTATCATGTTTGTCACTTAAATTTTTGCTGTTGTCATGCGGCCGAATGATGTAAAGGTTAAGGCCTGGGAATTTTCTCATTTGATTTGAGCCACATTTCTAAGAAACGCTGTCTGTGAAGTTATACGTCAGTCACAACTGATTCCATGAAATAGTGAATACTTGTCTCTTCACATGCTTTTTCTTTCCTGTTTTTAAAAATGTGAAATTATTCAAGTCTTGCTTGGGCAAAGCACAATGGTTGTGTAAGAAAATTTATTTTCCCCTGTTGTTAAGATGTGTGTTGTTTTTGCTTTCAAGATATAAATACTTGACATATCTTGCACCAAACAACTGTATTTACAGAGTTAAGAAACCTTTTTGGCGAGGCCATGATTGGAGCATGGGAAGAGTTGGGCGTGCCGAGTTGGTATTATGAACCTGCTCTCGCACGTGGAGCTCTCGAGTGTGCATTAGGTCTATTTGGGGGGTGCTTTACTGTGCTGATTACTAACATGTCACTTGCTGGATAACTGTGTGTGTTCTACTTTTGAGGTGCTTTTCCCAGGGGTAACAGGCGTTGTAAATCACTCATAGCAAGAATATGAGTCACTCCAGGTTACACTTCATTCATTACAGTCTGTCGTTGTTAGAAAGTGAGATCATTTTCTTGGAGGGTTTGACAGCAAGCTTGGTGTGATGGAGTTTGCGTCTCGTGTTGGGTGGAAGTTTTTCTTGGTGTTACTGCCCTTTCCTTCGGAGGGTGCTTGGTGTGGGCACACTTCTTTTCAGTCAGGAAGCAACAGTTCTTCCGCCAAAACTCAGTCTAATGACAGAATCATCACTGTCCCTTAGGATTTATCTTTATGTGTGTTTGCATATATTTGTCTGCTGTATAGAATAGAAGAGAAATATATGAAGTGCTTTATAGGATTGACCATTGTTAAAGTGAATGTCAGCTTTATATTGGAAGACAGGCTAAAAACAAAACAAAACAAAACAAGAGACAGGCTAAGGTGGAGGGCATCTTTCAAGAGAGAAGAAAGGAGACATTGCTCGTTTCCTAACAGCACTGTCACCTGAACAGTGAAAAGCTTAGTTTTAACAAGTTTTTCTGCTGGGAGACTCTGGTATAATCTAGACATTTAGGTCTATGTACTCAATGAATGCAGATGGGCCGCTAGAGATGCTTGAAACACTTTTTAAATCACTGTGTCCCTTCTCCTCGCCACACGTAGGGGTAGTTAGTATGCCATGAGTCTTTCTTCACGTCAGATATTTTACATTCTGGCTCAGACAGCTTTTAAAGAAAAAAATTCCTGGGAACTTTTGGTCCTGCAGGAGAAGCCTCCCAGGGCAGCACCCAAGAATGCTAGCTTCTGAAGCATCACAGAGCAGCCAGACACTTAAAATTGGGGTCTCAGGCTTAGTCCGTTTTGGGGGTGGGTAACAACTTTGTGTTCTTAACAAGATGAGACAAGTGGGGAAGGGAAGATTTGGTACCATGAAAGTTGGGCCCTGCATAATGTTATAATGGAATGACTTTACCTTGAAATGTGAGTGTGTAAAAAGTCTTGGAGCTGTCTCAAGGGCAGGCACTCAGGGTTCTCAGTATTTTCTTATTTTTTGAGCATAAGTGTGTGAACTCCCATCTAAAGGGATTCCCAAATTCACAGCAGTCTGCAAAGAATGTAGTGTACTTATTTGCCTTTTGTATGGTACAGGTAATTCTTTGCATGTAAAAGGTGTAATCTGTTCAATTTTGAAAGGATTCTTTTAAGTAGGCTTGGGGAAAGCATAATTGGGATTACAAGAGGTGTTGGAATAAGTGATCATTAATATCCCTGTAACTCTTAAGATGTGATTTCATGGTGGAAATGTCACCTTGTAAATAAGGAACTTCACTTCTGCTGGGGCAGGGAACCAGTCACAATCAAACATTGAAACATTGTGTGTGGGTAGCTGTATATATCTGCTTATTATTGGATAGGAATATCAGTGTTGTAAAAATTTTATTTTTTCCATTTTGTCTGTTTCAAAAGTTACTGAGGTTTTTTTTTTGTTTTTGTTTTTTTTTGAGGAAAGACAAGTAGAATTTACTTGAATAAAATGTGAGTAGTAAAAACAAACAAAAACTTTGAGAAACAAAATTATCTTACCCCATCAGATTGGATGTTATAGTAAATAGACCAGTGTGCTATTAGCAGAGAAACTGAGCAAATAGTGAAGAGAGTATAGAAATAAATTGGTGCACTTGTGAAAATTTAGTACATGGTAAAGTTTTGGTCATTGGATTTCTGGTCATTAAAAGAATTATTTAACAAATGATATTGAGGCAGTTGATAACCAAGTTAAAAAAATAATAGCAAACCTTATGTAAACAAAAAAAATCTGAAAATAATGAAAGCTGGAGACATACACTGTTAAACTCTAGAAATACTAGAAGAAAATACAGAATGATACTTTTTATGATCTTCCAGTAGGCAAGACCTTTGAGTACCATCAAGGAAAGAAGGGGCAGATGTAACACTTAAAGTTGCCTATCTATCTGGTTTATCCCCTTTTTTCTCTTCTTACTGGAAAAATCTAGAATAAATGGTTAACTGTTTGGACAGGAGAGTTAAATTTAGGTAGATTCTTCCTTCAGGAGAATAAATATGAAGAGAGCATCTCTGAAGATTATATCTCAATTTTTAGTGAACAGTAACAGTTAAAACTTGAAGTTTATGGTGGATTTTCAAGGGAACATGAGAAAAAAGTGGCATGCTTAGAATAACATGGGAGTTAGTCATGCAGCATAATCTTTCCAGAATGATCCAGAAACACAACATCAGTGTCTGTGTTACACAAGTCTGGTATCATAAAAAAATCGAATAGGCATGTGTCAGAAATCAGAAGTTCATTTTTATCTTCAACCTTATTTGCTTTGCTGGATTTTATGCTTTATTCATAAGGTCAGTCAGTCAAGTTCATGCAGTGGATACCTTGTGGATTGTTACAGAGGTTGGGATACAAAAAGCAATAATGTTTGTCACAAGCTTTGCCATCTTCCCATGGCATGGCTAGTTTTACATGTGCTCTCTGCAAATGTTCTTACTTATCAGTTCTTCATTTTTTTAAAAAATTTTTTGGACAAGATTTCACTGTGTAGTTCAGCTCACTGTGTAGTCAGTGCTGACATCTAGTTGCTTCTGAGTCAGAAATGGATTTCTTACTTGACTCTGAAAGAGTAAAAGTTTTTTTTTTAAAGGAGAATACAGCTTCATTTTAAAAGTTCAGTAATTTTTGACTAATTGCCTAAGACAGTCCACTGTTTGCTACTGCCAAAGATTATTAAAAAGTGAAAGCCAGGGCACATCATGGTGTACAGGATATGAACACTGGTATTGTGAGGTTTAGAACTGTGAGGTTTAGCTCAGTGGCAGAATGCTTGTCTAGCATGTATGTGGCCCTCAGTGATCCAGTGCTCAACACTGTGAAAGGAAAAGTCAGAATCAGGTTTATCATTCTAAGTTACAACCATCTGTTGGCCTCAGTTTCCTCTTGTAGTTAGTAAATGAGGAGTTAAAATGTTTGCTCATTAATATCTCTTCAGTGTAATTTTGTTATTTAAAATTCTTTTCATCCTCAATACAATTTTAAAGAAGGAGTTTCAGCCTCTGTTTTGAACTATTAAGATTTTAAAAATCTGTTTATGATTTCTATGAGCATATTTTAAGTACAGATTTATAAGTCTTAATGTTTCTCAATTTAGTAAACCCTTAACAATTGAAGAAAGCTTATCATTGTTAATCACTTTGCTGCCCACAGGGACATCCTATATCTCTCACTAAAATTTACAGCAGCCTAAACAACCTGAAAGATTTGTTAACGAGGTTTGTCAGTTAATTTGTGAGTTTGTAATTCGGTTAAAATTGATATATTTTAAGGTGGCTATTTTTCATAAACTTGTTGTAAGATTTCACTTTTAGATTAAGCTAAATCAGTGCATTTATATGAGTGAGCCTTGTGTTGTGGAGGTTTTGTGATCATTTACCAAGATAATTTCTTTTTTGGGGTAGAAGCTTATAATCAACTAGTGCAATTTATGTATATTAATTTTGGGGGAAAAAGTGTATGTGGGGGGATAGCTGGGCATTGAATCAAGTGCTTCCTCATTGAACTACATCCCCAGTCTTTTAATCTTTTATTTTGAGAGTCTGGCTAAATCGAGAAATAGCCAAAGTCTTCCTGCCTTGGCTTCCCAGAGTACTGGGATTGCAAATGTATGCCACCACATTCTGCAGTTTCCCTTCTTTTCTTTTCCTTTTCTCTCTTTCTTTCTTTCTTTCTTTCTCTCTCTCTCTCTCTCTCTCTCTCTCTCTCTCTCTTTCTTTCTTTCTAATGGTAGCATCCATATCAGTTGATTCCCTTCTTTAGGAAGTAAATCTGTTAAGTGAATTTTTCCCCTCTTAAATTAAGGTATAGATGTATTTTTGGGCTTGAGTTGAATTTTGGGAAAATATAGGATTTGCTTAGAGAATGCAGCGAATCTTGTCACATTGACATTAAAATATTTCTACATAAAATCAGCCTTAGATTTTTCTTTTATGTACGTGTAATGTGGGTAAACCTTAGAATATCATTACTTTAATATAGCTTAAAATAACCATACTGCCTTACAGGTTTTTTTGTGTATTGCTGACAGTTTTTTCTCATATATCTTTTATTTTGAAACATCAAAGTGAAATTTAAAATAATTCTTGTTTTGAATGCAATATCCTTGTCTTAAAAAATACATAGAAGCAGTATCTGTGTTATCTCGGCCTTAGTTTATGGAGCAGAACTTAGAACCCACAGGTTTCAGCACCGCAGCTCGCGGACAGCGCCCAGGGAGGGAGGTGGAGTTGGTAATCATTACCGCCTCTGGCTGTGTGCTCCTCGAGAGCCTGGGTTCAGGTGCTGGAAACTTTCTCTGTCACCCTAGTGTCCCCAGTTCTTTCTCAACCCATTTTGAAGATGCCGGGCAGATTGCAGGGATGAGGAAAAACAGAGCCCTATTTTGGGAAGCTTCCATGAAGTAGAACAGCAGGGCGAGCCCAGGCTGGAGTCTGTCTGGGCAGCCGAAAGATGGGTTAAACCCGCGGCCTCGAGGGACGGAGGAGGCTGAGGCCAGGCGTGTTTGGGGAGGGGTGTTTCTGCCCTGTCTGCCCGAAGTGTCTAAGCAGAGAGCAGAAGGGAGAGTTGGGAGCCATGCCCGCTGCTGCTCCTCTCTGCACTGGGCTATTGTCCCTTGTGCATGTCACCTGTGCCACAGGTGTGCATCTCTGACTCCTTCATCTGTGAAGTACTTTGCATGGCTGCAGGACTTTAAGTCTACCTAAGATAGCTAACGTCTCAACGCGGTGAATTCCATGAAGTGTTCTAATAGCTGTTTGGTGTTTAGATTTCCCAATTATCTCCAACAGTGTCTGTATTACTTTTTCCTTTGTCTCAAAGGGGAGATTAATCAGAATCTACACATTGCATTAACTCACGAATGATGACTTTTTTTTTTGCTAATACCAGTGACTGTTTTTGCAGAGTTCAGGCCATTCACTTGTCTGTTCTTGTTTCCCCCAGGTGTCCTTTGCCCTCTATATTTCTGCTTATCTCAAAGTTGTATCTAGGGACTTGATTATGTCAGTGTTCTCTGTTCTTATCCCAAGTACTGCTTTCTGCTCCTCCTATCAGGAGGCATTTGATACCTGTGTGACCCAATACTCATTAAGGTTGTGGCCTCCAGACTTCTCCATATAAAGCACATTGTCCCTTTGCAGTCAACCAGTGCTGCAGTCCCCATCTCACCCTGGCTTTTACTTTATTTCAGTTCTGTGTCGACTGTGGCTCAAAAATATTAAATGGGATATTTCAGGCAGAATTAATAACTTTTAAATAACTTATTACAGTACATTTTTATAGTTTTTACTAGTTGGTGCCGATCTCTCATTGTACTTCATGTATAAATTTTATTATGGATATGTATTGTAGGGGCTGGTGCTGTCAAGTTTCAAGCACTCACTGGGGCTCCTGGAATGTGTCACCTCTGGTTAAGAGGTGACTGCTGTAACCCATGGGGCTATACTTTGGCAAGGTATCAATGTCTGGTTTCCTAAAAGCTTTTTATCTTATAGTTTTAGTGATTCCTTGCCAGAATGAATTGTTACATTGTTGATGGGGAGTGGGATTTATATTTTATACAAGCTCTCTAAGACTTTTGACCTTCTCTAAGGTGTGATAGCTACTCTCTGTCCTGGAGTTAGAAGTTGAGAGTTACAAACCCGAACCAAATTCCAACCACAGGTCCAGCTCCAGCTTCAATCCTAAACAAAACAAAACTTCCCTGAAGAAGTGAGTTTGAATCTGGACACTGGTGGAGTTGGAGTGCTTGGGTGGGGTGTCAGTAACAGTCAGTGAGTGCAACCTTCACGTTAGTAGTTTTGAGGAACAAAGAAAGATAAATGAAGCATGTCCTGTGGTGCCCTACCCTCTGGTTATAGTCAGAGAGGGTGCATATATGATTCCTGTAGTAAACTTAGGTGAACAGTAATAGGCATAGATGTAACATGTCAGACTGCAACAAAATTTAAAGGGGAGTGGAGGAAGGACAGAGAAGTTAAAAAGGTAAGGATACAGATTGAACATTCTATTTATTCAGTTTTTTGTGCCCATTTTTACAGATGAAGAGGTGGGCTCAGAGGGTCACTGGTGGAGTAAAGTTAGGAAGCCAGGTCTCACTGATGACAGAATAGGTCCTACATTCTACCTCAGGAGCTCTCCTTCCTGCAGTCAAGCCCTGATGGCTGAGCTGGTGCAGGCAGGATGGCTCTGCCTTACCGTGAGACTTGGCCATCTGGCTCGTTGAAAATAGAGGAATGGTGTCCTGACCCCTGGGCCTCTTTCGTGTAAAGCTAAGATTCTCTGCAACCTCTTGTTTCTAATGAGCTAAACCTGTGAAGATTGGGGCTGACCCCTCAGGCTTGTGGTTTGTGGTCACTCGTGGGCTGACTCACAGTCCAGTGGTGTCCTGGACCTGTGTCTTTGGGGCGTCTGCACAGCTCTCAAGTCCCTTTCTCAGGACACATTCACTGCACCTTCAGCCAGTGATTCCTGCATTATAGGGTGGAATGTGATGAGGTGGGCAGCGCCCTCTTGGTCACTGCCTAGCCCTGAGCTCCATGTACACATGGTACTGATGGGTTGGTTCTCTATGACTTGTCGGAAACCCTGCAAACAGCAGTTGTGACCTCAGTATCACAAGGTTTCCAGACCTTGGCTGAGCATTGGACTCATTCAGGGAAACAGACATTTGAGTCCACTGTACAAGAGTATTGTGCAGGAGTTCTGGGATGTGTCGAGAATCTATGTATCTTAAAAGTTGGGGTTTTTAGAAAGGTCCCAAGCAGTACATGGATAGGGATGAGAATCACAGTTGTATAGTCTGATTAAAAGTTCTAAAGGAGGAGTGCATATTAGACTCACTCAGGATTATTTTATGAATTTAAGCCTTAGGCAGATTAGATTTAGAGAAGTGGATTGTATGAAAGAAGCCCTGCAGATTATTTTAATAGAACACCAGTGTTTAAACATTCTTGATTGGATCTTACTTCAGCTTGAACGGATTGGTGGAAAATACATTGTATTGATGGAATAACTGCCGTTGCCATATACTCCCTAAAATTTAGAATACTGTGAAGACATTGAACATTTAGAGTCTGTGAGTTGTAATTGTATATGTCTTTGATTTAGGAGCTTCTTTGAAAGTTTAAAGTATTTCAGGTCGTTATTACAAATGTGAATGATCGCATTTTGTGCTTAAAAATGCCAGGTTAGAGGATTTTATTGTGCTGAGAAAATGGATACTCAATCTAGAGTGGATTTCATGTCTCATATTTTTTAGAAACATTATATTTGTTGAAATTGGTGCCAAGGCTCAGATTCCTAAAAAAGAGACTGGTGGGTGGAAGGGGAGAAGGTACCTGATGGGTATTAAATGAGTGTCATTAGAGACAAGAGTGATGGGAGCAGACAAGAAAAATTACTTGACTACATTTCGCTTGAGAAATTCCAAGGGAAAATAGCCAGAAGAGGGCTGAGGAGGAATTCTGCAGAGTTTGATGGCTGGTAAGCTATTAGTATAGCAACCAGCAAGTGCACCTAGTATCCACACAGGCCAGAATAGCATCCTCTGAGCTTCATCTAGAAGTGTACTGTACCAGCGGTGAAAAACTCAGAAGCCCACAGCTGGGAAGCTCAGGTGAGATGGTAGGAGGCAGGGTGTCTAGGCACAGGGCCGAGTGGGTTTGGGTCCTGTGCTGTTCTGTGACTCTGGATCAAAATGAGTGAAATTACAAATCGGTCAACTCAATGATTGTAAACATACTTGTGTGTATTAAGGTGCTGCCATTTTGCTTTGTGTAAGGCAGTTTTCCTTGGAGCTCATTGTGAAAGTAAAGGTGATACCTTCCGATAGAGAAATGATGTCTTCAGAATTGAAGCACCTCGGATGGTTTTGGTTGGTATGCCTTTGGAGTGAAAGAAAAAAAGAAGCTATGGAAAGGACTCATTACTCAGTTTGCAGATTAAACAAATGCTGTCAAAGTGAAGCAGAAGTTAAAAGTAATTACATTGTAAATGTAGAAAAATAGAGAATTAGAATATACTTGTAGTATTTATGGGTGATATTTAGGATTTCCACTATTTGATAGGGACTTGTAATAATTCTTAGGTAGTTTTCAAGGTGCAGTAATCTGGTGACAGATTGAAAAGTACCTTGTAAGATGATGTTTATCAGGGCTGCTTTATGATTTGAAAGGGGCTTCATAAGGTTGGGGTGTGTCATTTTGCTTATGGTGTGGCATTGACCATATACTGTTTACTATAATGCCATGTATGTGTTTGTAAAGAACTCTTCTTCTGCGACGTGAGGTGATACAAATAACAGGACTGTGGGGGAAAATACAGGATTGAGGCTGACTGCTTAGAACCATGTAACATTAGCTGAGCACTAGCAAAAACCATGATAATCTAAGAAAAATTTTATGGTTAACTTTACACTCATATTTGACTCTGTTGTTCTCAGATGATTCCAGGCCTTGCTGTGTCCTGGTCTGTGTACATTGTGGCACACAGTGGCTTGTGGAGGCCAGCGTCACCACAGTTAAAACTGTGTCTCTTGATGTATCACTCACTTGCAGCATAGCGTCATGGGACGTGACGAGGACAGCTGATCCCAAAACTCCTAAGCTAGCTGCCTACTGCTTCAGCTGAAGGAAAGTGCCTGCATTGATAAGATTGAACACATTTTCCTTTTAAAGTCATTATCTTTGCAGTGTCAGTGTGTTCCCAAGCTGGGAGGAACTGCTTGTGATCCAAAGCAGCTTTCCCCTTAGGCTGGCGCTGTTCCCTCTGGCCAGGCACACATGAAGGAGGCCAGTCGCAGATGCATGCGTGGTAGCACTCTAATGTGTTTGTGAGTGCTGGAAAAGGTCAAGATGCAGCTCTTGAGAAGTGTAGGTTCTGCTGCTTTGGGAAGTCGTTGTAGGAAGTTGCTCTGGTGTTTCAAGGTTAAGTGAAATGTGTTACTCATCTATGCTTTGTTGATCCTAATGTAAATAAAGAAGTGAAGAGGGCTACTTTAATCCTCTGAAACCCTGCTTCTGTCACCTATCATTGAGTGTACTATGACAGTCTCTCAGTGCTGCGTTAGCACTTGACCAGCATGGATGGAGCAGGAATGGTTTGATGTTTCTGTTCATTGGAAGTATGGTTGTAGTGAGGTTTGAAATGAAAATTCATTGAACATACAGTAAACAAAAAAGAGCAGCAGTAGCCAGTTGTCAGGGAAAAGACTGATGGGTAGAATAAACAGACTGCTTTGTGCAATATAAACAATCTGTTTTCATGCTTTTTTCTTTTCTTTTTTTGAAGTGATTGGGAGAACTTCCAAATTCAGTGGAAGTTAGTTAAACCCAAAAGGCAGCTGATGTAAGTGTACCTTTAGTGACTACTAGAATTTGCTTCCTCAGGAGCATCAGTGGCTTTACAGTGGACACATACAGTCTGCTGTGGTGGCCCTGGCTTCTGTGGCCATGACCTCCTGCAAGACATAGCACCACCAGCATCCAGATAGAGAAAGAAAAGACACTGGGGAAAGGGTGACAGCTCCCTGAACCCATGTGGCCCCTTCCACTCACACACAGTGGTCAGCACCTCACCAAGTGACCATACCAGGTTAAGGGTGGTGGACAGATGTGACCCTGCATGGGCAATAGCTTTACCCCCTGCAAGAGAAACCTTATGTTTTGGTGGCTTGAGACCTCGAGGGAAATAGTTCAGTGCTTTAGGCCCGGCACACCCAGATTATGGAGGGCAGGTGGAGATGTGGGGGTGTGTGAATGTATGTATGTGTATGTATGTGTGTGTGTATGTTGTATGTAAAGTGATGCTGATTGAAGAGTATAAGAGGCAGTTACCCCTTAACACTGATTTCGGTTTTAATTCAAGGGCCAGCAGCATTTCTGTAAAGAAAGATTGTAGGATTTGAAGACTGTGTTGAATAGTTCCCTTTAAAAATGTAAGAACTGCTCTTAGCCTGAGGGTCATATAAGAACAAACTGCTCCTGTTTTTATGGGTCTGGTAAAACCAGGTAACTGTTTCAGTAAGCTTCAGAAGTAATAGCCAAGTTTAATAATTTGAAATGTGAACCATAATAATGCGATAAATTAAAATGCATTGAAACAATACAGCTAGAGTCATTAACATTTATTTTTATTTTTAAAATTTTTAATGGTGCTGGTATTGAACCCAGACTCTGTGAAGGCTAGGCATGTATATATTCTACACTGAGTATCATCACCTGTGTTGCAGTAGACTTTTAAGTACATTTTTTTCAGATGAAATTTTATCAAGACTAAAAATGGTCTTCATAGACTAAATAAAAAGTATTATGGCCTTCTGGCTAAGAGTTGTCAAAGTTTTGAGTCTTAAAGCATGGTCATCTGGTTTAGGAACCTTTGTGGTCTTGATTTGTGACCACAGTTAAAACAGTTGGCAAAAACATGTCCATCTGTGGGCAACTTACTGGTGTTCTCTTCTATGTGACTACTTATACTCTCCAAAGTAACTCCTGTTTTTTGTTTTTTTTTTTTTTTTTTTTATCGAACTCATGGCTCTAGGGCTCTCGGAGGGATTGAACTCATGACCGCCTGCTTATGCCGCTGAGCTAAATCCCCAGCCCCCGAGTAACTCCTGTTTTTCCTCTGCGAATCATATAGATCACCAAGTGTATTAACTAAAAACATGCAAAATTGTACCTTAATTTAGAAATTTACATTAAAATTTTATAGACTAAAACATCAAATTCAGTTTTGTTAGTAACTTAATAATTAAAATTATCTAAACATTCCTTATAAGGTTGTTAAGTATTTAAATGTGACTTAAGTAGAAAACTGAACCTAAAGTGTTGATCAAAAATATGTCAGTTCATTTTATAAGTTCTTATAGAAATTTTAAAAATGAGACACTTTGTTCTAGTATGAGATTTTAAATAGCAGTTTTAAAATACCTGTTCTGTTAATTAGAATTGCTGACCTTCTTAATTGGCTTTTAAAAATTGGGATGCTAATACACAAATAATCATCTTCAGAGACAGAAAGTACAGTGGTGGTGGTCAGGGCTAAGGGTAAGGAAGGAATGAGGAGTTACCTTAATAGGTATAGAGTTTTCAGTTGTATGAAGTTTTCAGTTGTATGAGTTGTGTCATACAGTGTGACCATTGTCAGGTGAAATGGTACAACGATATGATTGGGCTTAGTTACCACTGAACTGTACAATTAAAATTGGTTAAGGTACCACATTTTATTGTATGTATTTACCACAATTAAAAAAATGGAATAAATCTTCTAACTATCTTCATTTCTTCATAACCCCCCTTACAAGTTAAATACACAGGCAAATAAATTTATTTTCTCTTCTTTGTCTAGTATTGGTATCAGTTTAAAAACAAACCTGGTACTGAGTATATATACTGGTGACCAGCCCAATTGCTCAAAGTATAGCTCTTTTCATTGCCTGAGGCCATCTGAAACCAATTAATTTTGTACCACCTAATTTTTATTGATTGATTTATTTTTTGGTACTTTGGAGACAGAGTCTCACTGTGTAGTCCAACTCACAGCGATCATCCTGCCTCAGCTTTCTGAGTGCTGGGATTACAGGTATATGCCACATGCCCAGCTTAATTATGTTTTAAAATTGATCCTTTCCTCTTTGTCAATACAGTGTGACCATTGTCAGGTGAATGATTACTCCTAGTGCTAATGCTCCATAAGTGTAGCTGAAATATCAGGTGTGAAAAGGACAGTTCTGTTGTTAGTAATGTCTTCATGATGGGCTCATCACTTTTATGTCTCAATGCTGGGTGGCTCTGAACTACCAGACTGCCTGATGAGACAGTCACATGCATACCACTGGTTGTTCAAGCTGGGGGGAACATTTTAGGTCTGGTGGTACCTTAACAAGAAATGTGTGCTATTTTAACTCAGCACTTTCCTCCAAATTGACCTATTGTGGCATTGCCTGTAGTGGTGAGGCTAGCTGCCACCTGATAATGAAGGCCAGGGGATTAAGGGAGACTGGCCCTTGCTCGTAGAGCCCATGCTCTGCCATAGCTTAGGTAGTGTGCATGAGTTCCCTAACCTGTCTGTCCCTCAGTTTTCTCAGGTGTGCTGTAGTGCTTATTTTGTAAGTGATCAGGGACAGCTTTCTGGAAGAGGATATTGCTCCCCTGAGAGTAGTTTAGAAAATTAAGAGTAACTCGGTAAACCTTGGTGTAATATATAGCATTTAGATGTTTACAGCCTCATCTGCTGAGCCCATGTTATTAGATTCAGCATTGATAAGCCTCTTCCTGTCTCCTCTTTCCACCTTTACTGTAACTTTTCCTAGAGTGCCTCTTGTTCAAAGTAAATTCTCCAAGTGTTATGAGTTGTGTCTACATGTCCCCCCTGCCCAAGCCTCATGCAGTGATTTGAGCAGACTTTTTGAAGGAGGCTAAATTTAGAGTTTGTGATTGATTCATGGGTCATTGCTGAGAATAAGGCTGTGAACACTATGGCCACCCTAGGTTGGGCAGCCTGCATGCACAATATAAGGGTCAAAAAGAGGTTTATCTCTCACTTGTTGCTTTTGCTGTCTTCTGCTGCCATGAACTGTTGCCCCTCTGCCATGTGCTACTCTGTCTTAGAGCTGGCTGATTACGGACTGAAATCTCTATAAACTGTGAGATAAATAAACCTTCCCCTCTTTAACTTTGGATATTTCGTCTCAGCAGTGAGAGAAAAGTAGTAGAATTTATACCAGAAATGGGATCATTGCTAGGACTATACCTAACCATGTGGCTCAGGAGTCTTTGGGGATGGCTTGTGGAAAGAGTTTGGAAAGGTTCAGAGATGCCAGCTGAAAAAAGTAGAACTGAAACACCTTAGGCTGTTCTGTATATGAGATTCTGGTCAGAGTTCAGAAGACCAGAAGGCTGATAGAGACCCTGCCCATAAAGACCAGGCTCAGGTTTCTGGTGGGAAGGAGGATTGCACTGGCTGTTGGAGTCCAAACTGTGTGTGTGTGATAACTAGGCAAAAAGTTTATCTGCATTTTGCCTGTATACATAGACTGTATCTGAGACAGATTAAGGGTGGTGAACTAACTAATCTTGTAGAAGAAATTTCAAGGCAGTTGAATATTAAGGTGGTGACATGGCTGCTGTTGGGGACTTGTAGCCAGATTTATGTTGAGACTCAAGAGCAAAGAGCCAAACAGAATGATTTAAAATATTGTGCTTTTGGCCAGAAAGGAGGCTCCAGTAAAGTTGCAGGCTGCAAAGACAGGGCAGAGGAGATATTATTGCTGAGAAATAACAGGAGAGTAGAAAAAATGGTCTGAGAGTATCACAAGAAGCAGAACTTTGCAGACTCAAAATTGCAAAAGTAAAAGATTTTGCTTTGCCAAGAAAAGGGCAAACCTTCATGTTCCAGAACGGCAGAGGCTGCATCGTATTCCAGAATGGTGACAGCATCAAGATTTATTCCTCAGAATTGGATTCAGAATGCTCAGCAGTCTAGGCTTTGGACCCCTACAGCCAAGAGAGAAGGATACCTGGCTACTGTTCCAGCTGGCTGCAGACCTTGGCATCATCCATGTGATGCTGGTTTTAGGTGCATGCAGAACGGTAGAGCTGTGGGACAGCAGACCTAAGCATCATGTGTGACGCTGGTTTTAGGTACATGTAGGATAGAAGAGTTGTGGAGTTAGGGAGGCTTGCACCTAGATATCAGAAAAAGGCCTGAGAGGCCAGGCAGCGTGCCTCTCAAAGGACAGTGTGTGAAGTTGTGAGTATGAAGCCAAAGGTGCAGTGGAGACCCCAGAAGTTTGGAGAAGCCAGGAACATGGATCATCTAAGGTAAGCTATAAGGAAGGGAGCAGAGTGGGCCCAAGAGAGAAGCCATGGTAGGTACTACCACCAGAAGTGCTGTAGGGGTGATGTCATCCAAGCCCTTTGGAGTTTACATCTTGCCACAGATTACTTTGTGTGCTGCACATGGAACTATAGGACTTAATGTTTGCCTATTAGATTTTGGACTTGCTTTGGTCCCATTCCTTTGTATCTCCATGCTTGTAACTTTTGAAATGGAAATCCAAAAGTCATTGAATATTAGAAGTGTTTAACTTTCTTTTCTTTTGTACAGAAACTCACAGGTAAGAGTTTGTCTTAAAATCTCAGGAGAGATTTGCCACTTGGACTTTTCACAGTACTGAAACTGTTAGGATTTTGGCACCTTTTACACCTTGAACTAAATGCTATACATAAAGGGATGTTTATGAGTCTGAGGGCCAAGGGCAAAATGCTATCATTTGTGTCTTAATGTGTCCTAAAGCCTCATGCAATCTTGGGGACATGCTTTTTGGAGGCAGCTGAATCAAGAGTTTGTGATTGATTCATCGTCCAATGCTGAGTTAAGAGTATGAATGTTATAACCACCCTTCGGTGGGTAGCCTGAATACAATATAAGAGACAGAAAGAGGTTTGTCTCTCTGTCTCTCTCCCTGTCTCTTGTTGCTTTTGCAGTCTTCTGCCACCATGAACTATTGTCCCTCTGCCATGCCACCCTGCCTTGGAGGCAGCCCATATGGACTGAAACCTCCACAAACGGTGAGCTAAATAATCTTTGCTCCTTTTAACTTTGGGTATTGAGTATTTTGTCTTAGCAGTGATAGGAGAATAACAAGATACTAATGATCGAACAGTGGTAAGATAGTTATAAATATGAATTGATTAAATAATTCTTAAAATTGCAAGTGATAAGAAATGATAGTTATCTGTCTATATGCTAGTTTATGCTTGAATAAAAAAATTTAGTATCTAAGAATGAAGTTAGACAAACATTCCCTGAAGTCAAATATTTTTTTTAAAGATAAGGTCTAGCCCAGGCTGGCCTCAGACTCACAGCAACCCTTCTATCTCAGCCTCCCAAGTGCTAGGATTGCAGATATGCACCACCATGCTTGGCTCTGAAGTAAAAGTACTATCTTTGACCAAAAGTCTAAAAATGTGTCACGTAAGCTTTTAGAAGAGAAGTTTGAAATACGAACTATTGACCAAAAAGACTTCAGTTCCCTTTAGTTGTTGAAGAAAATGTTGAGTATAAATGGTGTAACTATGCCCTTTAAAACCCTCTCACCCAAGGACATTAACCAGCCATTCACGTCTGCAGCAAACAGCTTTATTGACAGACAGTGCTCTGAACTTGTTACTACCAGATCAAAGTCCTTTGTTCCTCTTTGTTCCCTGAATACACTCATGCTTGTAAATTGCAAGTTTTGAAGCTGTGTGGCTCCGAAGACTTTTCTAACCTGTATTTCATTACTTTATTACACTTGAGCTCTGGCATTCGTAATGCGTAGGGATTGTAGCGCTGCTCCGCAGAAGTGTTGTCCTTCTTGAGCTGTTGGAAGTCTGCCTTCTTCACAGCTTCTCACCCCACCCGTCAGGATGCGCAGCACTGTCCAGGGACAGCGTTTGCTTGTCACAGTTGGCAGAGGGATGTTGGCATTGAGTGGGAAGAGGCCAGGGATGCTGCTAAACATCCTGCAGGGCCCAGGACAGCCTCAGGCCGCAGAGAATCTTCTCCCAGTGTGAAGGATTTGAAACCCTGGCCTGGAGAGCACTGTCCAATGCCCTTATGTTCAACTCCCAGCATTCTTTATTACCTCTTTTAATTATTACCCACTCTGTGAAAGCTGGTCCTGGTCTTTGCATTCACATTCTCAAGCAAGGCACTTCAGGCCCTTAGTTCTTTTGTTTGTATGATAGGGTGTTAGGAATGTAACCCAGGGCTTTGTGTGTGTAAGTGCAAGCATCTACCCCTGAGCTGTACCCTCAGTCCAACACTTTATTTTTTTATCTTACTTGTAATTGATTCTTCTTTCCTTTGCAGCACTCCAGAAGGTAGGCTCTAGGTGTGATTCATCGTTGTTTCCTGCAGTATGATTTGTATATCCTTGGTGCATTACCTGTTGGAATGAATGAGAAAATGGGCATTAAAGCACTGCCTGTGCTGACACTGGACAACCAAGCCAGGTGCCCCAAATGACAGGAGGGTGGTGAACGTGCTGTGCAGTGGGAGTGATGGTGGCCCTGCAGTGAGCCCGGCTTCAGGTAGGGCTGGGACTTGAACCCTGGGGCTCTAAGGAAGGAGATACAGTCAGTGCTGGCTGCAAGCAGGCATGGAGACCAGTGAGCGTGTGCACACACACAGTGAGGAAGTCTGTAACTCCGTGGTACCTTGAGAGTAGCTGCAGTCAGGCTGGGAGGTTCGAATCTGGTTGACTCAGGTGGTGGTTTTAATCTTGGCTTTGTGATGTTAGAGGGATCGAGAGTAGGTAGAGGTCGATTTTAATTTGTCTTTTAATGTGTGGTGACTAAAGTCTGATATTATGTGATAATCTGTTCTTGCTTCATATAGAGAAGGCCCAGCCTTTGCCTGCCTGCTGTCTATCTAGCACGGCTGTTGTCCAGCTGGAGGCCTCTGTGGCGGGACCTGAGTTTGACCCTCTGTTGTCACTGATGTCTTCCCAGCGCGTGTGTCCAGATTTCTTTTTTTTTTTTTAGGAAGAAGCCAGTCATTGGGTTAAGAGCCCAGCCTCTTCCTTCCACTCATCTTAATCTGTCACATCTATAGTGGCCTTGCTTCCAAATAAGGTCCCATTCTGAGGGGCAAGGGTTGGCCATACTTTCTGTTTTGGAGACACAGTTCAACCCATAAGGCTTATGTCCTTTTCTTTAACATTACAGTTTATGAAATGTTTTCTTCTTTTTGGAGTACTGGACATTGACCCAGGGCCTTTGCACTGAACTGTGTTCCCAGCCCTACTTTTGATTTTTAGTTTGAGACTGGGTCTTGCTAAGTTGCCTGAACTGAGTTCAAACTTGAAATCCTTTTTCCTCAGCCTCCCAGAGCACTGGGATTATAAGGTATCCCACCACATCTGGCTTTGAAACACTTAAAACTGATCCAGCATCAGTCTGACTAAATAATGGAGTTTACGTTCTTGAAACTTAGGTGTGTGTAGCTCTTGAAGGTAGCAAGCTGCGTGTTTATGAAGATGCGCACCATGTAGATTATGAAGTAAAGCAGCCTGCAGCTTTGCCTTGGGGAACCAGGAAGGAGTCTGTGGCAGGCTATGAAATGGTGGCTTCCCCGTCGCTGCACTTAGATGGGTCTGCAGCACGTAGCAGGCCTTGGGTTCCCTGCGCATCACTTTAATCCTGCAAGCTATGTGTTCTCTGTTTCCACAGTGCCAAGGGCTCAGGCTTGAAACATCAACCATCTCAAAGTCTTAGTTTCTGCACCTATTGAGCGAGGTCTCTGCCTCTCTGGCTGGGATGTTACTTAGGGCTTGTGTGGGCGCAGCTTCCATCACCTCTGTCTTCTCAGCGTTGGTGACACCTGAAGTGGCTGTCAGCAGCACAGCTGGACTCTACCACGCTGCCAGCAAGAACATCTTGCTGCCAGGGGTGCCCGACTTTGCCCAGCTCTTAGCTTCCTAAGAATAGTAACCAGGAAGGCATTTGCTCGTTCTAGAGGCTTCACAGGCTTTCTGTAGGAAAGCCCGCCCACCCCACCCCCAGCTTTGGGAGGCACTCCCGGGTTCCCATGTCCTATGCTGGCTGCTGTTGTGCAGTGTGGCCACCAGCCACATCTTTGCTTTCCCTAGAGGTGTGAGTAGTGCTTGAATCTGGGGTGGGAGGGTGCTGTAGGGCCATATGTTAATGTTTTAGAATGGAATTTGATACAAAAATTTGGCTTAATGCAATTTTTAAATAAGTGTATACATTTCATAAATGAAGAGATTTTAATAAGAACACTAAGTTACCTGTGAAATCATTTTTTCCTTCCCAGTCTCAATATCATGCTTTCTTTTTCTTTGGAGGGACTTTATTCTCAGCATCGTTTAACACTGCAGACCTCCACTGGTCTTTCATGAGATAGACCCTGATTCTGTAATTTAGAAATATAATACTAATTACTTACCTTAAAATGGTTATCAGAATCAAAACAAAGGGTTTAAACTTAGGGTGGTATTTGGATTAACTGATTCTGAGTTTATACCAATCATGAGATTGTCCAGTGTTTTTGAAATCAGGTAACTTATTAGCAGAGGTGTTTTAAAGATGTTAAGGGCATGGATGTTAATGTCATTTTGAAAACATTCAGTACAGAAATTCAATGAGTTTATAGCTGTTTGGTTTGACATTCGCCAAGTAGTGTATAGTGCAGATGTCTCATTCTTGGGGTCAGATTGGTATTCATCTGCCACACTTTCCATGTAAGTCAGTGTTTCTCCCTCAGTTGTTTTGTTTCTGAGGTTGCAAACCTGTGTTCTTGCTGTGGTTTTACACTTTACTCGTGAGGCATCCTGTGTCCTGGTGCTGCCGGCAGACAGATGGGCAGTGTGCTCTGAATAAGGTCGGCGCTTAGTGATCATTGGTCTGGTGAGAGCAGGAAGCACGTGTAGCACACAGGCTGCAGATCATCTGTTGTTTCTCAAGGGGCGGAAGGTAGCTAACTGAGTATAGACAGTGAGAAGTGGCGAAAAAGCAAAGAACTTGAGAAGTGGATATTGTGAACACATCATTTTCTTTATTGTTGGCTTAGAGAAAGGAAGGTTTTAACGCACTTCTGAACTGTGATTCAGGATTGTACTCTGCAGAAGGCGAACTTGGGACATTTGATTGTCCTTTCTCTTTTGTTTCTCTGGGGTTGAGGAATGAGATTATGAGAAGACTCGTAGTACTTGCTGGAGACTTGAGGTAAGAGCTGTAATTGGAGGTCAGGATCTCTGCCCCATAAGCCAGTGTCACCTGTGAGCAGATTAATAAGCAAGCAAAGGAAGGCACTTTGTGTTCTTTGCAACAGTCACAGCCACTTTGTTCCCTGTATCAAAGGAAAGAGCAGAATGCCTAATTATAATAATCTTCTAATAATTACAAT
Source organism: Cavia porcellus (assembly GCF_034190915.1). Taxonomy (NCBI): domain Eukaryota; kingdom Metazoa; phylum Chordata; class Mammalia; order Rodentia; family Caviidae; genus Cavia; species Cavia porcellus. The sequence goes on from NW_026947507.1 coordinate 41,936,021, forward strand.
ATTTGGCATTCATCTTCTTTTAAAAATCTATTTGAGTAACTACTAGCCTTCCGAAGATGTTGGAAAATAGTATTTAGGCAGCAGCTGGCAGGCAGCTACTAGTGCAGGAGTCTGCGTAGTACTATGCTCGTAAAAGATTTCATTAGTTGGACATACACTTTGATTTCCTTCTTGCTGTGTGAGCACACTGTCTGGAGCAGCTGCTTAGAAAGAGGATGTACAATAAACACTGCTGTACTTGTTTTGAATATGTGGGTTTTGTTGGAGTGTCGCTCGCCATCTGGAAGTGAGAGGAGCGAGGGCCCTGCTCCTCGCGAAGAAGTGTTGGAATCTCCGCATGTGCTCCTAATGCAGTTTGCGGTCTCCTCTTCATTTCTCATTCACAGAGGGGATAATTGACAGCTGTAGTCATTTTGCTCCTGCAGAGCCTTAGCGAGCACGTGAGCTGCATGGAACGTGGGATGCAGAGAAATATGCTCGCCACTCTTCCTGGCCAATTGCAGTTTTACTTTTGAGAAATGTTTGTCATTGTGTTCATTGAGACAGCAGTTTTGAAACAAAGGATGCATATGATCTTGTCAGCAAGTTGTACAGAAATACTGACATCTGGAGGGTAGACATGGCCCTTCCCCTCTGTCCCAAAGTACCTAAGGATAACTGCCATCTACAACTGTGGTCATTTCTTCTGTCTGTCTCTTTTCCTTCCATCCAGCCATCCTGTTTCTGTGCACTGTTAACTCACTCAGCATCTCAGTGGTTCTGAGCAGAGCCCTTCATTCCTGAGTGACTCGTGGTTGTGGACATTTCAGTGTCCAACATTTGTCCTTTTGTGGCAGTGGTGGCTTAGAGGGACTGGTAGGGTATGGGTGGAATAGAAGAAAACCCTTCTTGGAGGAGACAGCTTTCCAGGAATGTTCATTGTCCAGGTGTAGCTGGAGGAGCAGCAGCAGCTGCCTCACATGTGCTACTCACTGAGCTGGTCCGCCTCGAGCCTGGGGTAGTCAGTCCTTGTGCTCCATTTTACGGATGAGGGTCCAAAGCATAGAGAAGTAAGTAGCTTACCCAGTGCCACACAGCCTGGTGGTAAGAGGTTCTAGCTTAGCCAGTCCTGCTGCAGAACCATGTTCTTAAAATGTCATGCTATCTTTGGGCTGATGTTTTAAAATCATACATTTTGGCCCCAAAATCAGAGAAATGAAAATTATTAAATGCCAGATCAGAGACTTTATGGCTGATTAAGTACATGACATGAAACAGCTCCATTGGTTTGAGACTGCTTGCAAGATTCAGTCCCCGTTTGGGTTTTGCTGTTGAAATAAACATTTTCCCAGAATCATCTATATTCCTTCCGTCTTTCTGGGGGGCTGGCATACTTTCTGGCCTTTGCTCTTACTGAGTCGACAAATAGATTTGGAGACAGCCATGGAGTAAAGAGGAGAAAAAGCTTTGCATTTTAAAGCTGATTTATATGGAGGCTGATTCTTTGGTTCAGAAAAGGAAGAAGAGAAAAGCTCCTCCTTCAAGGGAGGAACAGGTGTGTGGAAAGCCAGGACTTCATGATGATGAGGGGCTTGGTGAGTAGCTCTGTGTAAGGAAGGGTACACATGCTCGTCGGAAGTACAGAGGAGGTGCTGGCTGACACATGTGTGCTGTGCGGGTGCATGGCGTTTTGAGAGCTGCAGTAATCGATCTGTTTCTGTGCTATTTAGAAGTGAAGTATGCAGTTTGTGCCAGGCTGGTGGTGTTTTTCCTTCAATGTCTGTTGAATTAGGTATGTATTTGTGTGTGCCCACAAGCACATGTACACATGTCTACATGATAACAGTACCAGCACAATATTCCTCCCTTATGCCCACAATGAGGATTGAACTGAAGGCTTTTGTACTGAGCTGTATCCTGAGCCCTTTCTATTTTTTATTTCGAGATAGGGTCCCACTAAGTTGCCCAGGGTGGGCCCAAATCTGAGATCCTCCTGCCTCAGCTCCTAGAATGCTGGGATTACAGGCATGCACCATCATACCAAGCAAGAGCAAAGTTCCAAGTGGCTATTTTTTTTTGTTCCAGGTTGCTTTCGTGCACTTGGACTTGTATTACTGATCACAACACCTTTTTTTCCCCTAAGCTGCTTTGTTCCCCTACCTGAACAGTCAGGTGTCAGATGACATTTATTAAAATGTAGACTTCAGGAATAATGTGCTTAAAGATGACAAAATATTTTGTTTTTTTTTTTTTTCATGGTTTCTAAACTAGAAATGTCTGAACATCTGGATTTAAGAATTCAAGATAGCTGATCTGCATCCTGATGTTGGGGCAGGGGATAGAACAGAGTGTCCTCTGCTCATGACAGGGTTGACAGGCAGTGTTACTCTGTCAATTATTTAAAATCTAAGAATGTTCTCCAGCATTGCAGAAACTATGGAACCAGGCTGGGTTTTGAGAACATTCTGGGCCCAAGGATGCTTGTGTTTCCTTAAGACTTTGCTGCAGTGCTTGAGGCGTGGCACGCACTGTATGTTCGCAAGGCTATGCAGCCTTTCCCATAGTCTTAAGTTAGAATGTGTCTGTCCTCCCCAGCAGAAATACTGGATGCATCATAGCGACTCCCGGTACTTCCTTCCACCTGCCCCTTCAAGCTCTGTCCGTGGTGTGGTGTGAATCATGTCTTCCAGAGTTCTGATGAAGTTAGCTCTGGCAGTTGATGCCTCCTTCTGAGGTTTCGGGTGTGAGGGGATTGACAAGCACTCACAACTGTCCATCGGGCCATTTTCTGACTGTGCCTGTGGGATTCCTACGGTGGTCTGTGTCTGAGCCCACAGCACGCGTTTCCTCCGCTAGTGTGCATGTACTGCGTATAGGAGCTGCCTGGGCCGTGCCAGCCTCCTCCTGCCTCCCTGCACTCTGTCCTGATGGTTAGTCATTACCTGAGTCCTAGTGTTAAGATTTCTCTTTTAAATATTAGATCAAAATTTTTAAAAAGCTTGGGTGCTGTCATTTTCCACTCAAACTGCTATAAAACACAGTGCCATACTCTTGGCCCCTTTTGAACAAGAGATGAATTTCTCTCCCTTCTGGAGCTTGGAACCATCAAGCTGGTGGCCAGATCTGGTTGTTGGGGGGCATGTTCTGGTTCTTAGATGTTTCCCCTGATGGGGAAAAGGGAAGGTTAATGCCTTTGGGCCTCTTCCCAAGCCACAGATTCCATGTATGAGTGTTCCCTCCTTAGAAACTGGACACCTCCCTACAACCTCTGCCTCTTACCTCATCACTTTGTGGGGAGGTTCTACCTTCCTAGTTTGGGATGTACAGACTATAGCAGGTACTCTGCGATCTTCATTATGTCTTAATGCCATGATTTTGGATTTTTTCCTCTGTGAAAATGTATTTCCAAATTGACTGAAGGCAGTGCCAAGCCTGATACGACTTACATGACTTTATCCACATTTAGGGAAAATTTAGTATAGCTAACAGGGTCTCTGGTCTGTTGTTGGGTAGCATGCATTTGTAAAGAGTTTGCAAATACAGAGAGTTAGTCTTTTTGAAGAACAAGACCACACCATTGCAAGTGACCTTTAAAGAACATGAGAGATAAAGCAGAGGATATTGAGGAGAACAGATAGTTAGAAATGACCCAGATGTGCTTTAATATCCCTTCCCACATCTGGGTTGAAGTGTAATTGCCAGTGTGACTGAGTATTTTGGGGGGTGACTGGATCATGAGGCTCCAGCTTCACAAATGGGTTAACCTTCATCATTGTGGGAGGAGTTAATTATCTCCAGCAGGATTGTCATAAAGCAGCATTTTTATTTTTTTTTTTGAGACAGAGTTTCACTGTGCAGTTTGGACTGGCACACACAGTGATCCTCCTGCCTCAGCCTCCCAAGTGCTGGGATTACAGGTGTGCACCACAATGGGCTGGCTTTTAAAGCAGTCAGTCTTGCTTTCTGGATCTGTCTTGTATCATGAGATCACACAACAGGAGGGTCCTTGCTGTATGCTGGTACCATGCTCTGTGATTTCCCAGCCTCCGGAGTCATGAGCCAGATGAGCTCCTGCTGCTCCTGAGTCACCCAGTGTTCGCTGTTCTGACACAGAAGGCAGTTGAGACCATCTTGGTGAGTTTTGCCAGGTTGGGTGGTGCACACCTGTGATCCCAGAAATCTGCAAAGCCGAGGTGGGTGCATCACACGTTTGGGCCGTTTACTGACTTTGTGAGGAAAGCGAGAAAGGCGGGGTGGGATGTGGCTCACATAGAGGCCCTGGGTTCAGTGCCCAGCGCTGCTCTCTCAAGGCAAGGTTCTTGTGGTTGTTTCTTGGCTGCTTTTGACCTCGATGAATCATTTTGATACCAGATTGGCATTCACTGTTAATTTTCCTGGGTATAATCTGAGAGTTGACACATTCCATTTATTCTGACGACTGAGTTGGGGAAGAAAAAAAAGAAAAGCAGTTACTAATAAATTATGGTTTCTACTATAATTTGAATCTGAGGTTGCTGTCACCCAGAAATGCATGCCTACTTTCCAATGTCCCTTATCATTCCTACCTCGTTTCTCTGGGTGTAAACAAGAAACATAATTTGGTAAAAATTCCCCCTAAAATTGTGGAAGTTAGTGAACATGCCTGCACTTCCCTGCTGAGGTAGTCACAGGTGAGGGAAAGGTTGGATTTACGTAGCAATGATGTGTTCAAAGGATTTGCTTGGATTCAAGGAACCCTGGGTTCCTTCCTCGCCTGTAGTTCTTCCATGTGAACACACAGCTCTCTTTGGAGCCAGTGTCACACAAGTGAGGTACCTGGGGGTGAGGGGCAGGTGGGATGACCCGTTTCATAGATGGGTAAACAAAGCTGCAGTGTTTGTTTCTTTTCTTTTGTCTTTTTCCTTTTTATCAGCGGACACTAGTGTAGGAGTGGGCTCAGGGTCCTAGGCTAATTAATGGTCTTTGTGATAGTTCACATCTGTGTGGATGTTGCGAGGCAATCAAGTGTTCAAAAAAAGCAGTGGAGTTAGAAACTCAAGGGAGGAAACAGAGCATATGTTTGTATGTGCTATGTTTGTGTGTATATTTTAAAACAGTGACTTAAACAGGTGCCTCTGGAATTTTCACCTCATTTTCCCCTTTCCTGTCTTTGATTTCCCAGAAGGAGCCCATAGGGAAGAAGACTGAGAGTAGCATAAATGGAGAGGCAGTTCCACGAGGAGAAAGGGCTAGCAGCAGCTCAGAGTGAGTGCTGGGAATAGAGCCCGAACCCCAGGGGTGGAGAAAAGGAGAGAGTCTAGTGAGTACCCGAGTAATTGACCTCATTCCTAGCATGGCTGCCTGACACTCAGTTGCAGTTTGCTTTTGTAAAGGATCAGAGAAGTGTGGGCTCTGCTTGAGGCACTTTCAAACCTCAGTGCTGCGCTGGAATTGAAGCCAGAGCCTGTGAGATGATTTGACTCTGGCCTGAATAGGCCCAGCCGGGAGAGAGGCAGGCGCTCACCCCCCTCCCCAAAGGGACTGCAGGCGGCATGCTCGCTCTCCTTCACATCAGCATCCCGAAGCCTGTGTCTGAGTTAATGAGATAGCAGGGCTGGGGCGCACGGTCTTTTTGATGTGTCTCCACTTGTGCCTGCACTGTGCTGGAAGGGCTGGGGCAGAGTTTATGGAGGAGATTCAGAAAAGAATCAAACTGCAGCCCTTCTTTTAGCTCTGCAGCTTCCGGTAAGCTAGGGAGTAACCTCCACCTGCCTCAGGTCCTGTGCTGTTAGGCTCACCTAAAACAGCAGTCCACCCACCCCCCTGGGGAATCGGTGAGTACACGAGCTTAACAGTGCCTAGCACCAGGGCAATGCTGCCGAGCAGTGTTGTTGGAAACAGAAAAAGTGAGCAGCAGAGCGTGCGAAGCACAGAATGCTGTGTTCTGTTCCACCTGAGTAAGTTCCTCTGCCAGATTCAGATGTTCTGTTGTTCGCTATTAGTTTCACAGCGCTTGCCTTTAGATATTATAGACCACGTCTACCTCGTGGACACTTGTCTCTAGCACATACTGGAACTGCCTAACTAGGCAGCAGGTAAAGGTAGGAGATGCAGATTTGGGTAGGGCCTAGAAAAGGGCATTGTGACCAGCAGCAGTCTGTGGTGCCGGTTGTATCCTCCCCGCAAAAGGCATTCTTTCCTGGGATTAAGCACACACAGGTATTCTTGGCAAATACATTAACCTGACTAATATGAGCTATGCCATGTTTATACTTCACATAGAGCTATTTTTAAAATCCCCTCGAGTCTGAAAGAATGGTAATTGTTGAGGGTTAACCCTTATAGAGTATGTTTTAATATTATGTGACAATTTTTACTAAATTTATTGATTTGTGGTCATTTTAAATGGTACTGATTCTACTAAAAATGCCTTTAGATTATAGTCACTTGTTTGATGCGGTGTGACATTTAGCAAAAGGTTCTAATTTCCCTGTTTGACGTGCGGGGGGCACCAAGCATGTGAATGAAATAAACTTTTTTTTTTCAAGGAAGCACTATTTCTTTTCCTTTCCATGACACTTCAGAGGCAGTTGGTCCACAAAGATAGGTGGCTGAAGAGAGGGGAACTAGGAATGGAGTGCTTAGAGGCCAGAGAAGCCTGCGTGGACTCCGGACTCCTGCTGGAACTTGTCATGGATGTGGCTGGACTACTGGTGATAGTGGTTTAAAGAGCTACTAAAATGGTGTGGCTGCTTACAGTTTTCTGGCTTCAGGTATTAATAGACAGATGTTGCTACAACTTTCAGTTCCATTGCCTGGCTGGGTTAACCTATAGGCCTTTTCTAGTAGTGTTGAAATATCTTCAGAAAGTCAGACTAGGCATGGTAGTGCACACCTGTAATCTCAGCACTTGGGAGGCTGAGGCAGGAGGACCCCTGTGAGTTCGAGGCCAGCATGGGCTACAAAGTGAATTCAAGGCCTGTCTAAACTACATAGCAAGACCCTGCCTGTCTAAACTACATAGCAAAACCTTGCCTCAAAAAAAAAAAGAGAAAGGTTTGAGACTGTATGACCAAGTATCCAGTGAATGTTTAAATAAAAGTATTACAGCAAAGACACATAGTCTCTAGCTCCCTCAGAATCCTCTCTCTCCTTCACTTCGCATAACTTCCCCATCACTCTTTTTTTTTTTTTTTGGTGGTATCAAGAATTGAACTTGGGATCTTGTGCATGCTTGGCAGGCACTTATGTCATTAAGCTCTGTCCCAGCCTGGGAGCATCTTTACCAAACTACTGTGAAGACTGCTGCCAGGTGCCATCCAGTGCAAGGCAGGCTTATAAAAACATCATGGTGTGTCCTCTTCTGCCTTACTTACTGGGTCTGTCACCGTATGACTTGTGGCTTTTCTTCCAAGTCACAATGATCATGAAAAGTAAATGTTTTAAATGTGTTTAGGCAACCACAACAGTGCAGCTAAGTCACTACCTCCCTTCTTGGTTCATCTCAGCATTACATTTGTGAGCTTAGCATGGCGCTTGAGACTGTAGCTGTTCCTGTGATCTCTGCATCTTTTGGCTCTGCCCTTTCCTGTCTCTGGGCCTATCCTGCTGGTCTGTCCACCCCTTCCCTCCTCTGTTCTAGTGCCTTGCTCAAGACCAGATTTGGACAGAGCCAGTTGTGTGGTTCAGATTTGAAGTCACCAATTTCTCCTTGGAATGTTCATTATCGAGAGAACTACTGTGTTCCAAGTTGTAGTCTTGTAATTTTTGTAATTATAACAGACTCAGGTTTTTGCTGTGGTTTGAGTGTAGCATCCTTTACAAACATGTTAATGTGACATTATGGGAGATTGATTGGACACCTGGTCTGTTTGCTGATAGTTCTTTGGTGTTTGGAAACTGAGAATCTTAAGAGGTTTATAACTGTGTCTAGAGAGAGAGAGAGAGAGAGAGAGAGAGAGAGAGAGAGAGAGAGAGAAAAACTTATATCTTTTACTTTTGAATAATGTTAGGTTTACGGAAAAGTTGTATAAATGGTCCAGAAGTGTTCCATCTGCTTGTGCCTGGTCCCCTCCCCCATGTCAGCATCTTACTTTACCATGTTGCTTTTGCCCAGACTAAAAAGCCAGCATGGCAGTGTCACTGTTGAACTCCAGACTGTGTCATCTTGCCCTGCTGTAGATACTTTGATTTGCTACCCTGCAGTCGTGTGTAGTGTATTGATGACAATTTAACACTTGGTGAATGTCAGCTACATCTTAGTTTGAGGGATAGTAATTTTTCACTTCTTTGGGATCTCACGGCTCTTTTCCAAAGTGTTAACTGCTATATACTTTTTTCTTCTGAAACATTAAGACATAGGTTTTTGAATATAACTTAGACATTTTATGGGTCTTTTAAATTCTTATGACTTAGATTAAAACAGTGTCTGCCCTCCAGGAATTCAGCTGAGTTGAAGAGAAAGGCAGTGCAGGAAATAGAGTATGGTGTGTCACACTCCCCAGGGGAGCTCTGAGTGAAGTATCAGGGAACACTGGTAAGGGAATATAATTTCATTTCAGTTGAGAGTGCTAGAAGTGCTAGGGAGAGATGTCCCTTGACTTTGGCTTTGCAGAATAAGCAAGTTATTAAATCAACAGAAAATTAGAGGAACATTCTAAGCAGAGGGAATAAAATCACAAACATCTGGGCAGAAATGCGCTGTATGGTTTGTAATTGCTGAGGATTCTAATCTAGCCACAATAAAAGATGTAGTGGGCGGTGGGCTAGATATAAAATTGGAGAGGTAGGAAGGAGCAGGCAGGAAGTGGGAAGAGAATTAAATAGGTTTCTCAGTTTATAAATTGTAAAATCTTTAAGTGATTGTTTAGCAATGTGCACATAAATACTTTTTGCCTTTAGTTTTTATGGCTTACTACTTTACTGATTATCTTGGTCCCTCTGTGAGCTGAATGATAGGGTGATAAAGAATTCCCCTTTTGATAAAGGGCACTGGGGAGTGAGAGACTGGAAGCCATAATGAGGACCCAGAGAAGTTTTTCCTCCAGCTGAGTTGGAAAGATTGAGTGTGTTTAAGGAAAGCGAGGCAGCAGTGGCGATAGAGAAGGGAAGCAGCTAATTGAAATCAGGCTCCTGAGAAGTTGGGCTCGTTGATCTAATGTGAAGTGAGTCTCCCTCTATTGCGTTAGAAGAGACTGGGTAGTGTAATTGGCACTTCATTGCTGGTGTGTGCTGTATTTATAATGATCTGATTTACAGAAAGCTTAAAGTTGGCCTATGAGGAGGTTCAGCTGTGGCCTAACTTTGCTGTTACCATGTTCACTCACTTAATTCCTATATTTAAGGTCTTTGCTAAGTTCTGGTGACAGGAGTATCTTGATGAACGTGGTTGAGGTCACTAAGAATTAAAACACATGTATAAAAGGATGCACAGTGGGTGTAATGTGGGAAATTCTACAGCCCCCATGCTTTGGGACTGCAGGCTGTGGCCAGAGTGGTCAGTGCCTTGTCACGCTTGCTCATGGTGCTGGGGAAGTGAAGCTAGGTTCTTTGTAGCTTAGTTTGTTCTAAGTAGGTTCTTTAGAAATGAATCCACCTGCTTGTATCTTAGAGCATCACACCTGGTTTTTTCTAATAACTTTTAACTGTGTGCTGTGACTAGCACTAATTTTGATGGTGACCTCTTTTCATTCAACTTAGATCACAGTGTTAATCGTTAATTTCTAACCAAAGAGATGCTATTTATAAAGGAATTGAACTTTTACAAGAAAAATTATTAATACTTTAAAATATACCACGGTTTAACATAGGTTTGACCCCATGCTTAAGGATGCTTTTTTTGTTCATGGTTGTAAAGCCCGTTGGGCATGATATTAATTGACTTAGGAAATTAATTTAAAATGAAACTTCATTAGGCAGTTATTACTTTTGCATGTATATGCTTTTCTAAATCCTTAGTGAAAACACTCTTTATGCAAAAGTTATATACTGAAGTTTTATTATTGAACAACTGTTTAGTGTTATGAACAATTCTCATTTTAAAGAAAAATTTTCCTTTTATGATAATTTTGCAAAAAAATTTTACTAAAATTACAGTACATCATTTGAAACCTTCAGAGTTAGAACATGTTATGCTTCTGGACTCACTCATTTAGCAAAAATATGCAAAGCACTCTCACATAGTATGTGGGTCCCATGGTCGCTTGAGCATCTAGGCTGGTGGAGAAGACCTGTTGGAGAGGAGCAACTGGCTCTGAAGTTGAAGATGTGAGAATCGAGGGGGGCGGAAGTGGCCTCATTTGTATCTGTGGTGAGAGATCTGCAGCCTAAGGAGTGGGATTGGAGAAGAGTAGGAGAGCCTATGCCAGGCGGGGACAGCAGGACTGAGTGCTGGGGGCTCACCAGTGTCGAGTGCTGGAGGTCTCGCAGTTTGCACTGTGCTGAAGATGCCAGGAGGCTGTTTCCCAGAAAAGATCAGAGTTGTGTTTTGAGTAAGATTACTCTGACTGCTGTGGGCTGGGGTGGGAAATAAGCTGGTGGACGCTTGAGCGAAGGTGAGAGCCTGTGAGTTTCCCTAGGAGTCTGCAAACTGGAGGCTGCAAGCTCCTCATCAGCTCCAAGCTGAGAACGCTGTGATAGTCCAGGGAAAATTGTGTGTGCAGCAACCTAGTTTAAGAAACATAAAACTGGGGGCTGGGGGTTTAGCTCAGCGGCATAAGCACCTGCCTTGCAAGCAGGCGGTCGTGAGTTCGATCCCCGGTACCGATAAAAATGAAAAAGACAAAAAAAAAGAAAAAAAAGAAACATAAAACTTTTATCAGTGTGTGTGTGACTCTTAAATTCCATGCAGGGACCTTGAATGCCATGAAGCTCCCTTATCCCAAAAGATAATATACAACTATTGTGAACTTTTATTTTTTTTCCCTTTTGAGAGGGTGTTCTTTATATAAAATGAAATTTTAACATACTCAAATTATGGAGTCTTTGGTCATACCGAATTAAGAAAACCTGTTTTCCTTTCAGTTTTAAACGTACCACTCTGGAATACTTGACCTTTAATTAACTGGTCAGGCAGAGAATTCCACCTGCCCAAGTGGAGATAGTACCATTAAAAAGTTGGAAGCCTGAAGGAAGGCAGTAAGGACATAGTGACTGTAGCTAAGACAATAAAATAAGCTTATAAAATGAGCATAGTTTCAGGAGGAGGAAGTATCAGGACTGGCCAACAGGAACTCAAGGTGACCCCAGGGTCCTGGCCAGATTCCACTGTGTATTCACCTCTAATTCTGCTCAGATAATGGAGAAGGGCTGTATTCCTGGAAAACCTTCTGTGTTCCTTGATTTGCTTTTCCTTCCCAGAGGAGTAGAAGCTTTATGTAGCAGATATATGAGACTATGATAGTTTTTTTGAGTTCAATTTTGAGTCTCCAAAAGATTGTAGTCTGTTGAACTGAGACTATTTGGAGAGAATAATGGAGGCAGCAAACAGAAAGAAAAAAAGACAGACAGGAAGGTTCTGCGTTCTCTTAAATACTGGAAGGATGGACCTTATTTAAGGTCTACCTTAAACATAAACAGGGAGCTGCTAACAGAAGAGGAGAGAATACATGTACAGTACTGTAGAAATTACTTAATTTTCAGGGCTACAGAAACACCAGAAGTTGGCCAGCGCAGGTTCTGAGAGTGCAGTCTCTTCAAGATAGCCAGTATTTCTGACTTCACCTGCATAGTTTGGGAGATTTGCCTTTGCCGGACAGCCTTTGTGTGTGATAACTTGCTGGAAGAACTCAGAAGTTCTTGAAAGCTCTTGTAGTCATGGTTGTGGTTTATTAAAGGGCATTTGGGGATAGTAGTGTAGCTCATTTTTGGAGGGTAACCCAGCAAGCACAGCGTCCTGCGTTTGATTCCCAGCAGTGGGAGGAAGAGGAGGAGGACTTTGATTCAGATTACAATCACCCAGAAAAAGAGAAGTGTGAGGAAGAGCTTGGAAGGTTGGCTGTGCCCTCTGATAGTGGTAGGGGTAATGAGGAGTTTGAGTCCAATTCTTTTAAAGGAAAGGGTCAGCAAGGTTTGTTGTGGATTGGATGTCTGTATGAGTGACAGGAGTCTAGGATACCTTTAAGGCTTTTGGTGTTAGTGAAAGAATGAAGATTCCATTAGGCTCCCACCTGTACCACCAGTGGAGGAAAAAAAATCCATAAAAACTAGTCCTTTGCTGTTAATCATATGTTGCAGTGCATTAAGAGAAAGTCGTTCCTTGTGTTTTACATTTTTGAAAAAAATATATTGTACTTTATAGCCTCTGTGCAGGGCTCTGAGTGAAAAAGACCACCTTGTAGACCAATTGCTACTCTCAGGTGGATTCTTCTCTAGTAATAATATTTAAATTTCTAAGTGGTATTCAGATATTTTTATTCTGAATCATAAAAGTAAGACTTTCTAGACCTAGAGGTCTAGATTTTGCAGAAACCCTTGCTCTATATGTTATGCATGCTGCGTGCATGAAGTCCCATGTTTCTTCATTTCTCAGGGAGGCCTTTGTTCCTTTGTGATCTCTGTTAACCCAGTAAACTGGTTTATTTGGGTCAACTAAGAATAGCTTATCGAAGGGAACTGTGAACACCAAACTCAGTTTTTTTCTTTTTGGTGGTGGTGGTTTTCATACAGACTTGAGTTTCTTCATTGGTTAAACTGAATATTGGCAGTTATAATTCTGTGGATCAAGTAGGACAGTCTAACGGTATTCCAATTGTAACTTAAAAGCTAGGAATTAAAATCTCCCAAATAGTAAAATTTTGTTAGTGTTACTCTGTGTTGATTCTGTGATCATGATCCGAAGAATCCTAAGAATCTGAAGAACATGAACTGTCACTCACCCGACCCTGCCAGCACACACCTTGCCCTGACTGACAAGTCTGTCGGCTAGAGTTTGGGCTGTTTCCCAGCTCCAGTTACCCAGTAGTGTTTTTGCTGAGTTATGGGTAGAAAAAACAGTTTGCTTAGGAAAATTCTCATTGTGGGAATTGGGACTGGATGGTTATTGTCATTTATAATGGCAGGTGAGAGGAAAACCTAGAAAAAAATGCTCCGTTCAAAAATCTAGTTGAGAAGCCAATTGTCATTTTTGAGTGTTTCTTAACTTAATTTTATTCTCTTACTATATAAAAATAGATCAGTGAACCAAAGCATTGGGTTTCTTTTATTTTTTGGTCATAGTAGGGATTGAAACCAGGAAGCACTGATCTTAAATTTTGAGACAGAGTCTCACTGAGTTAACCAGTCCTGCCTGCAGCTTTGATACAGCATTGTGCCACCACACAGCAGGTTCATGTTCCTGAAGTTCAGTGCAAAGAGAATGCAAGTCTTTGTTTGCAGTATGTGTGTATCAGGAAAAAGTTCAGTGAGGACAAATTACTCTGAAGTGCTGGTCTGCATTTGTGTTTCCTCCTCCTCCTCCTCCTCTGCCTCCCCCTCTTCTTCTTCTTCCCCCCCGCTCCTTCTCCTCCTGTCTTTCCAGTGATACTTTGCCTAGATTTCCAAACTGACGAAAACAGAGTTAAGTTAACTTAGCTTTCGAACTGTGTTTAACCTTGAGCAGTATAGACCCACCAGCAGCATGTCTGCAGTAGGGAACATTAGGGCTTCTGCAGGGTATTGAGGGAGGACCACTGCGGATAAGCACAGAGCCTTGGCATTCTCCTGGGGTTTCCTTGAGCCGGCATTCCACAGCTGATACTATCAGTCAGTTCAGAACTGTGACCTACAGCTTACTGGGAAAAATTCTTAAACTGCTGTGTTCATTCCAGGTACTTTAGCAAAACCTTACGTATACTTTTAATAGAAATTGAAAGAAAGCCTTTTTTGTTTTTATAGTATTCTGTCAACCAACTCGATTTCCATTTTTTCTCTTCTTCCTGCCGTCTGGACTCAGTTGCATCCACCTTCCGCTCTGTGTCCTCTGAGACAGGGCCTGCTCTTCCCTTTGCCATGTGTTTGGGAGGTGGTGACCTTGTTCATGTCTGCAGGGTGAATGCAGGCTTAGTAATTGTCCTTCCTGACTGGCTGAGCTCCCTTAGGAATGTCTGAAGCCCCTGTAGGTGTTTTTAAAGTGGGGAAATCTGCAGCTGAAAGCAGTGTGAATGTTGACTGAAAGGTCATGTGGATGTTGGGTGGCAGTTCTGTGGGACAGGAGTGTGGACTGTCTGTTCGAACCCACTTGCAGACTGTTCTGTTGCTTTTGCCATGCATACCTCGTTGGTTTAGCACAGGCCTTAGGAGGTTGTCATACCATGTTTGCATGGGAAGAATTGTATTAGATTCTTCCTACTGAGCATGCACCAAGATTAAAATCTTGCCTTGATTAAATGCTAGAAAGTTGCAATAAATTATGCTTAAGTTCCTTGACCTGCAGTCCTGTAAAATACTTTGTTCCAAAGTAAATATAAATATTTTGAAAGTTAGTTGCTTTTTATATATGCATACCCCTGTTGAAATGTGGCAGTGTGAGTATATTTTTATTAGTATTCATCAACATGGGTTAAATCAAGCTCAATAGATATGTGATTGAAAATGGGGAAAGGATGGGCAGAGGGTATGGCTCAGTGATAAGTGTTTTCTTAGCATGTGTGAGGCCCTGGTTCAGTCCCTAGCAATGGGGGAAAAATTGGGAAAGAAAAATAGACAAGCAGGGCTTGATTACTCTTAAGAGCAGAAAAATGTTTTAGTTGTAGAAAGTTTGGAGAGACAAAATTACTGTTTTCTAAATATCCAGTGGATATTTGAATCAGTGGAGGAGGAAAAAGCACAAATTTGAAAAATACTCTGAAGGTATATCAGGTGCTGGGCGCTAACAGGAATGCCAGGGGAAGAGCGACTCCACCTTGGGAGAAAAGGTGGCATCGGACCTGAGTGAGCGCAGGATTCCCACACCTCTCTGTTGTGACTGAAGGTGGGAGAAATGAGAAAGGGAAGGGAAGAAAGACAGATTAGAAGGCCAGGAGGAATTTTAACAGCTGGTCTGTCCAGCTGCCCTTTTTCAGAGTCAGGTATTTCCCTAAGAAATAAGGTGGACTCAGGGAAGAAGTGAGCAGAACTTTGCAGGAGTGGACACTTTGTAATCACATTTATTCTACTTTTTTTTTACATATGGTTTATATGTAAAACAACAGCAGGTTTTTGTTTAATTTTGGAGAGTAAGCATTCTTGAAATACTTTCATTTTGTTAATTTTTATATAGTTTTTCTTTTTCTTTTCTTTTTTTTTTATCGGTACCAGGGATCGAACTCATAATTGCCTGCTTGTAAGGCAGGCGCTTATGCCACTGAGCTAAATCCCCAGCCCCCAATTTTTATATAGTTTTTCATATTACAAAAGTGTGTATTACGATTTCAATTATAGGAACATTCTCAACATATAAATTCAGAAAGCAAAAATTCTCCTTAATTCCATCCTCACAGAAACAACCTCAATCGAAGTCTTGTTGACTGTGCCCCTGTATTTTTTTTAATACTCTTCTAGAAATGAAACTACACTATTTATCTTTTTTTTTTTTTTTTTGTACCAGGGATTGAACTCACGATCTCTCACTTGCCAGGCAGACGCTTATGCCGCTGAGCCAAATCCCTGGCTACTCTATTAATCTTGAAGTTTAATATTTTAACATAACACCTTGGGTATCATTCTTTATTACATACATAGTTCTGCCTAATTTAATGTTTGCAAATGCATTGTGTTGTTCATTCCATTGCACCACGATTCGTTTAAACATTTGTGTGACTTCTAACTTCTTATGAATACAAAAAATATATATGAATGCACAAAGTTTCTTGGTACCATGTATATTTACCTTTTTTACTTATATTAATATTTGGTAGGATAAATATTTCTCGATTTTAGGGTATAAAGATAAAAAAATTTATATTTCCTTTAATAACATACGTAACTCTTTTAATCTGATAGCCAAGACATTTATATTAACTCATAATCCTTAACTGGATTTGAATACTCATTTATGGTTTATGGCCACTTACTTTCTTTTTTTGCATTTTAATTATGTCTTCTGCTCATATTTCTAATTATGTATGAGCCCTTTGCATTTTAGGGAGGAGAAGTTTTAGTTCCTGTGTTGTAGATTCTCTTCCTCCATTTATCTTTTGGTCATACATCCAGGTGGTTGGTGGTGGACATGTGTCTTTTGTCTGTATAAGTTTTAATAATTTATTAGTGTCATTATGACTTTATGAATTTGGTGCAATGTTTCATAAGTCATTTCATAGGCAGATAAAAGAAATCTACCTTTTTTCTCTTTTTTCTGATAGTTGCTTCATTTTCTATATTTCCTCGGCCCATCTGATACTCATTTTGGTTTTAAAAGTAAAATGTAATATTACCCATAGGGCTATAGAATTAGCTCAGCACTGCTTATTAGCACTTTTTTGAAATGCCACATATATAAAATACATAATGTATTTAAATACCTCATTTTCTTTGCATGTTTCTGAACTCTATTGTGTTCTTCCTATCTGCTTATTTTCATGCCATCCACATGCGTACAGAAAAGTAAAGCATACACACGCATACAAATGGATCTGTTTAGCTGGGTGAATCTGACAGT
Organism: Cavia porcellus; assembly: GCF_034190915.1. Taxonomy (NCBI): domain Eukaryota; kingdom Metazoa; phylum Chordata; class Mammalia; order Rodentia; family Caviidae; genus Cavia; species Cavia porcellus. The sequence continues at coordinate 41,952,591 of NW_026947507.1, forward strand.
GATCATTCACTTGTAACCACACCCAGACCAAAAAACCCAAAGCACAGAAAACCCCTGGGTGACTCTGGGCATCAGCACTACCCCCCCTCTCCCCTGGCCGAGGGTGAATCCCATCCTCACTTTTACACCATTGTCTCCCTTACGTGAGAAACTGAAAAAGTAAATAAGGTCCAAAAATTATACTACTGATTCTATTAGTTCATGGAAAGAAACTGTGAGTGCTTATATTGTTTGATCTATTTTGCCTTTGTAGTTTATAATCTGAGCAACTATTTCAAAAATAACAATATGCAATAGTGACCGTTGTTAATTTCCTATCACCTTGTTTTGAAGTCCTATATCATTTTTGTTGTTTTGATTTCTTTTAATTTCTTTAAAATTAAAAAAACTTGTCAACTGTATCTGAATGGGGTCATAAAGAATCACACAGACCCATGGATGCCTGACTGGCTTTTTTTTAGCTCAGTATTGTTTTTGAGGTTCAGCCAGTCGTGTTGCATTTCATCTGTTGTATACCCATTCTGCTGCTGGTGGGCATTTGGGTTGCCCCAGCTTCTAGATATTAGGAATAGTGCCGCTGTGGCTGTACTTGGATTTCTGTCTTGATAAACGTATATGCACCTTCCCTTGGCTGTGGTTCTAGGAGGAAAATTGCTGTATTATGCCTTTATTTTGATGAAATTGTTTCATCTACTTTTAAAAGTGTCACGTTTGGTTTAGCTTTCTGGCCTGTTATTTTCTTTGATATTTGTATTTGGTTTTTTTCTTTTCTTTTTCTCTTCTGCATAGTCTTGCAATCAATTTTATTTGATTGCAGTGAACATTTTTATAAAGTAATTGTGTCTAACAACATTTCCACTAGCATTTTGCTTCACTTGTTAGTATCTTGCTAAGATGGTTTGGTGCGTCTTTCCCATGCTGTTGGGTGTATAAAATTCTATGCCATGCTAGTGTACCCCCATATTTGATTTAATATTTGGTAATTTCTGATTTTAGAATTTTCTGTTCAGTCTTATTTATTCATCAGCATGAACTTTAAGATCATTTTGAAGTTTACAAAATAAATATGTTGGGATTTTTATTTACAATTTTGTTGACTTTAGCAACACTTTAGTATGAATCATCTGCTTAGGAATTTTGAGTGAGCTTTTAATTGAGAATAAGACATTTTTTTTCCAGTTACTTTGAGGCATCTTTTATATCCCATATGCTAAGTGGATTCACCATTGTTTTAGAAGTGTGAATAGGACTCTTTTTAATCTTCTAATTGGAGTAAAATCCTTGATAGGGTATATTACTTTTTTAATGTAGTGTTAGATCTTTTCTATTGGATGTTATCTTGAGTTTTCATTATTTTCATAAGTGATATGCCTTTGGTTTTTCTTTTTCAGTGTGTTTTGATAATTGTAAAAGGAATTGACAATTTTATTTATTGGCAGGAATATTTTAAATAGCTTTAGAATGATCTGTTCATTGATGATACTAAGATAACTAATGGAATCATTTGGACTGATTAGGGGATTGTTGGCTTACTCCAAGTCATTTTCTACTTAGGTGTATTATAAATTTTTTTACCAATTAAGTCAGTTTTGTTGACTTTCACTTTCAAATGTTTGTGCATTTGGACACTATTCTCAGATTTATGAGCACTGAGTTAAGAAAAATTTTCTACACTGTAATTTTCTTACCTTCTCTGTATTTTCCCTTTCAGTTTTTTTCCTTTTCAACTTTTGCATTTATAGTTCCTCCCTTTAAATGTTGAATAGCATAATTAGTGATTTATCAGTTATATTGAGTAGTATAGAACATGTAGTCTTTATAGGCTCTGTTCTTTTTGTGTATTTCAGTTAATATTAATTCTCTTTCACTTTCTGTTATATTTTTTCTGACTTCATTTGTATGCATATGCATTTATTTGCATTCTTAATTTAGAATGAATTTTAAATCTATAAACCTCAGGTTATAGATTTAATAGTTATGTCTAGATTTTGGCCTGGTTTTTATTTTAATGATACTTCATGATAGTCCATAATTTTCTATTTCAGCTTTGACCCAATAACCATGCATGAAAGAATATGTTAAATTCTAATAGGTTAGAGGTTTTGGGTGATATTTTGTTGGTATAAATTATTGCATTATGATTGGAATATTTGAAGGTTGTTTTCTTCCTTTCTTATTACTCATCTCCTTACTTGCTTTTTGGAGACAGGTTTCAGTGTGTAGTTTGGCTGGCCTTGACCTCAGTATGATTCTTCTGCCTCAGCCTCTCGAGGGCTGGAACTGCAGGCTTGAGCCCTGGTACCCAGCTCTCTTCTCCTTGTAACTTATTAAGTTGTTCTTTTAATTAGTGTATTAGCTGTTTCTTGGGTAGAAGTACAGGTCTTTTTTCATGTCCTAGAGTTACATGAGTATGTTTTTGTGTATCAGCTGAACTTGATCTGTTAAAGGCAAAGGGGCTTATTACAACGCTGAGGTTTTGTGTCAGTTTTCCCTTTCCTAATCCCCGTTGTTTTGGTCACTTTCTTCTGGCTGAGACAGATTACCCAACACCCAAAGCTCAAAGGAGAAGTTTATTTTGACTCCAGTTTCAAAAGTTTTAGTTGCTTGACTCAAAGGCAGAAATAGGAAGCTGGGAAGGCCTGGGCAGAGGAGAGCTGCCCCCATCACCCACCGGGCCAGGAAGCAGAGAGGAGGAGTGGCCACTCCCCACCTCACAGTTCCTGAATGAGTGGGGGAGTCTTGTGATGACAGTGCGTCCCCTTGTCCAAACCCAGGAGGCTCTATTATCCTACCTCCTCAGGTAACCAACCACCAGACTGCTTTTTCTTTTAGTATAGTTCGCCACTTTCAGAATTTCATGTTGATGTAGTTACACACTAGCTTTTCTGCGTGGCTTCTTCTATTCAGCATAATTATCTCCAGATTCATTCTTCTAGAATGATACTGATACTACATTCCATGTACTATCAGCACATGAAATACCATGTTGTATGGAAACACAGTATAAGGGACACTTCTGCCCATCTCTCTAGTGGATTCTTGTTTGTAGTTTGGGATTATTTCAAGTAAGTGTGCTCTGAACTTTTGGTCAAGAAGTCTTTGTATAGACATAAGTTTTTATTTCTTGTAGGTGAATACCTACGACTAGAATTGCTTCAGGATATGTTTAAATCCTGCCCATGCTGCAGCTTGGACCCAGGGCCTCGGGCACGCTGGGATTGTGTTGAATCTTAATGAAATTGAACAATATTATGATCCATGAATATAGTATACATTCTTCAGTTTCCTTTAATGGTATTTTGTAGTTTTCAGAGTAAAATTCTTTGGTGTCTTTTGTCAGAATTATTCCTATGTGTTTCATATTTTACGCTGTTTTATTTCTTTTAGTTTCTGATTGTTGTTAGTTTATAGAAATAAATTTTTTCCATATTGACATATCCTGCAACAAGTCAGTTATTCCGATTGTATCCTTTGGTAGATCCTAAGGGAATTTCCATATAGTAAATCGTGTTGTTAACAAATACATGCTGTAATAAAAAACCTTGTGTGGATCTTCTGACCCTGCGTTCTTGTTCTTGGGCTTTTCAGCAAAGAAAACTGTTACCTTTAGTTTTAGGGGAATGGTCTAAGTGTGGTTTTTCTTAATTTCACTCATTATTTATTTTTTTTAAGAGGGTAAATCTAGCTGTTACTGTTATAGGCTGTGAACAAGGAAGGACTCTGGAAACTAGGGCTTATATTCAGCTCTCTGTGGAGCTGAAATGAAAGGTCGTGTTGGATGCTTCAGGGAGGCCACGAAGGAGGGAAGGAGGGGCTCAGCATCCTGTACCTTGCCCTCTCCCTGTTCCCAGGGCCTAATCTGGACAGCAGATATCAAGATGTCTGCCTGGCCAGCGAGCAGGGGTCTGTTTCCCATATGTGCTTGTGGAGGAAAACATCAGGAAATCTGGCCGGTCTCCAGTGCGAAGTGTTTCCAGCCCTGTCTCAGTCCCAGTCTGCCTGCTGGTCTCCAGGACACCTGGTGCTGCATTTTGTGAACTTCCTGTCCTTGCAGTTTGAGTCGCTTCCTTCTTCCTGTCTCTCCCTCTGTCTGCTTCCCCATCTTCACAGGTCTGGGCCGAGCCACATCTAGTTTCGTACTTCTCCCATTCTACTTTTCCTTCTGGGTTTCTGTGCTCTCTGTCCTTTGTGTTAGTGGAATGTCAGGAGACAGCAGAGACCTCTTGAAGCCTACTTTGTGTACACACACTCATTCTTTTTATGGTAAATAACACTACATCAAATATAAGCGTGCAGTAGTTGCAGGGTGAATTATCTTCCTCTCCAAATTCAGATGTGAAGCCCTAACTTCCCTGTGCGACAGGGTTTGTAGAGAGCAGCTTTAGAGAGGTCGTCAGGGTTAATTGAGATCGAAAGAATGCTCCAGCCTGAGTGGCTGTACTCATACACAGAGGAAGAGACGGCAGGATGCCTGTGCACAGACAGAGGCCATATGAGGACACGTAAGATGGGAAATGTCACCCAAAGAAAGGCTTCTCCAGAGAAACCACCCCCGACCACCCCTTAATTTTGGACTTGCAGCCTCCAAAACTCTGACGAAACCGTGTGTGTTAAGCCTTCTGGTCTGTGGTGGAGTGTTTCAGTGGCCCCAGCATACTGACCCAGGGACTTAGTGAGGTCACATGAAGGGAGCTACCTTGTGATCCCCATCCGATACCACACTTGGAAGCAGAAACTCCTCCAGTGTGCCATCCCAGTCACGGTCTCCTTTGCTTCCTACAAAACAGAAAAGGAAAGAAATTGCCTGCGGCTCACTCTTCTCTGTTTCCTTGTACTCATCTGCCCTGTGTACATTATTAGACACTCCAGTTTTGCTGAGGTTTTTTGTTTTTGTCAGTATGAGGGATTGAACCCAGGACCTTGTGCATGCCAGTGTAACTGCTCTACCACTAAAATTCCTATTTCTTTTTATTTTTTGAGATGCGGTCTCGCTGAATTGCTCAGGCTGTCCTTAGACTTACAATCCTCCTTCCTCAGCCCCCCTGTATCTGAGATTGTGAGCAACAGTGAGGCTGCCTGCCATTGGGCTCTAGTAATTAACAGGTGGAGACTTGCTTGTAAATTGCCATTGTGTTTTCTTGTATTAGACACTTAAGCAGTGTCCGCTTCCTCTGGTGAGATGGTTTTGATTCTGACTGCTAATGTTTTTGTACTAATGGAGAAGGTGGTGGAGAACCAGTCATCTGTCAGCATTTGATGGGCGTCATCACACATGTCTCTCCTACCTCCTTAGGATCCTCATGTTTACAGGCTTCTTGTGGGGTGGATTTTAAGGGCATGGCTTTAGCAGGTGTTTATGGCATGTAGCCTGCTTCTATGGTAGAGAAGTGGACATTCTCTTACAAACATTTACATCAAATACAGTGGCCCAGGAGCTGAAGGATTTTTAGGACTTTAGGATAGCCTAAACTGCATAGTGAGACCCTATATCAAAAAAAAAAAAAAAAAAAAAAGACCCCCCAAAAGATCCTTTTATTTACTTTCCTATTTACAGATAGTTTTGATGGTAGAAAACAAGTCCACACTTTTCTTTATGTTCTAAGAAAAAAAATGCAATTATTTTAAATATTTCACCCATTATAGAAAATATCATAGTTCCACAGATAAAAGAATATGCTTCAGAGCTGTTGGAATATTCGTAATTTTGAGTTGTAGAAGTAATATGTGAATCTGTTTCTTTAAAATTTCACCATTTTCTGTATGATTTTTCTTTTTTAAAATACACTTTTCTGCTGGGCATGATGGCAGGAGGATCACTGTGAGTTTAAGGCCAGCCTAAACTACACAGCAAGACCCCCACCTCAAAAAAAGGAGTACTTTTCTATATTTTTATCTAGTTTAAAATACTTGTTTTCTTTTAAAATCCGGTGCCCTTTGTATACATGTGTTGACATTTTAAAACAAATACAAACAATCTTTTCACTTTTTTAAGCAATGTGATGGAAATATATTTTGTATCATTCAATGTAATTTTTCACGGTAACAGCATTTTATTGTTGTACTGTAGTAGTTAACTGATATATCATTGGTCATTTTTAGGCTTTCTCATTGGCTACTATAGATTACACCATAGCAGCCATTTTTGCAACTATAACTTTAGGCATGTACATCCATGATTATTTCTCTAGGCAGTTTGTGTTGCAGTAGAGAAAGGTGTTTGTGTTCATGTGTGTGTAGCATCCACAAAAGATTGTATGAATTTACTTTTCTGTTTACAGTAGAAAAGACCACAGAGTATTCTTTTCCACAGAAAAGTATAAAAATAGTCCATGTGTAAGTTTCCTATGTGTGAGTTCCTTAGAAAGGTGACAAATGAAGATGTCATTTGCATCTTACTCCACACATTGGTACAGCCCTCACCAAGCGCCCGCCTTCGTGCTAGGATAGAGAAATGTGCGCCACAGAATCACAGGTTTTCATTTTTTGCCTGCAACAATCACTGCCAGGTTGTCCAACTGTGTGAGGCTCCCCATTCCTCTGTGTCCTTCCATTTATTAGATACTTTCATTAATAACTGCTCAAAAACACATAGGACAGCAGTCCTTTTTCTCCAGGCCTTAAAGTACTGGGATAGGAAGGGCAGAAAGGGGCAAGCTGGCAGACAGAGGCTAACACACATTGCTGTCAGGGCTGTGAAAGATGTGTGAGGAGGAGGTTGGGACATAGCAGGGAGAACATCACAGACTGTAGGAAGAAGGAAGAACCTAAAAGGAGGAGATGCTGGGCTGCTGTGAATGTGTGAGCAATCTCCCATTGGGCCAGGACCCTGGGGAGGGATGATGCAGGACACTCACTGCAGAACAGCAGCATCTGCTGAGGGATAGGCACGCGCCTGACAGGAACTTTAGATAGCAGAAGCGAAGTGAAGATGAAGCTGTTTGATGGAGGTTCAGGTTAAAAGGGAAAGGGCTCAGGTCATGAGTGGTCTCCTAGGTGACGTTGTGGGATTAAACTTCTTTGCATGAGTGAAGAGAAGTTATTGCTGGGTGTAAAACAGGCAGTCGCTTGAGCTGATGAGGCAGGTGTGTGTGTCACAGTGGAAGGCGTCCCGTCCCTGGTGTTTGGGGTTTGAATGTTTGTAAGAGCTGACATTTCTTTGTGAAATAACATCCATCTCAAAAGGAATGAGGCCACTAGGGATAGGGAGGACTTGCGGAATAACATGTTTCAGCTGCCTCCCTATTTCCAGAGCAGGAATTTAGCCCCGCCAGCATGCTGTTCCCAGTAAAGGTTGATCTATTCTTAGTTACTCAGATCTTTGCTGAGTTTTGGCCTATACTGTGCTCAAGTTACTCCTTTTAAAACCTTCCTGGAGAGGGTGCATCTTCAGAGAAACTCTACCTTCCAGCTTGAGGTCCCCTCTGGAAGTCTTGGATATTCAAGAGGAGGAATTGGGGTCTTACAGGTTTTGCCCCTTCTCCAGGTGGCCCCAGATCTTCTGAGTAAGTTTGGTTCTGGTTCAGCATGTAGAGCATTGATTGTTTTGCCCAGCTCGACTAAGACTTGGCTCACACAGCGCCTGAGTTGGCACCATATTTTTATAAATTCACCAGATTTGACTCTAGGAAACGTAGCAATGATAATACTTTAGTGTTGATTTCTGAAAGCAGTGAAAAATAAATGAGCATTTCAATTCCTGGGACCCATTTGTACCCCACCTTGTGCATTTGTCTTTAAAACCAATTGTGTTAATATGTTTACTTTTGCACTGTTGCTTGTACCTCAAAATTAATCCACACTATGACATTAGGTGTGACAGGCATTTCATTTCCTCATTTTTCTTCCAGAGGTTTTTGATCTCAGAAATGTGCAAATTTACCTCCGACTATTCTTTTTAACTCGTGTCTTTTTAAGTCTGACTGCCGGAACACCTTTCGTCCTTGAGGCATTTGTTTCTGGCATTTTCATTGGAAGACCTTTTCTTTTGCATATCACAAGAAATATGGATGGAGAGAAATGCTAGTAAAAACCAGCGTCTTCTAAGCAGAGTGCAGGGGTAGGTAGAGACAAAATCAGAGTGAAGTAAAGAGCTGATGGCTCTGCAGTTCCCCTGGTTGCAGAGCAGTTGGAGCTGAAGGCAGTCTCCAGGGGTTGTTTCTGGGGGAGAAGCAACTGTCACAGGCTGAGATGGCGCTGCTTAGATGGCCCTGTGCTGCCTGTGCTGTGTGCTACCCTTGATTGAGATGCACTGGCCTTGACTTGGAGCACAGTGGCGCCTGTAACTGATCATTGATTTTATTGCATCAGCGCTTTTCAGAATGTGGTCCTGGCACCAGCAACATGCTGCTCACTTGTGAGAGAACATGCAGATTCTTCATCCCACCCCTTCTGATGGGTAGACTCTCCTGGAGCGGGGCCCGGCAGTGCTGATATGTAGGATCCACTAGAGGAGAGCATAAAATGCAGAGGAAAAAATGGCTTTTTTTTTTTTTTTTTTTTTGGTCTTTTTGAGACAGAGTCTCACTATGCAGTTCAGGCTGGCCTTGAGCTCACTTTGTAGTCCAGGCTGGTCTCGAACTTGCGATGATCCTCCTGCCTCAGTCTCCTGAGTGCTGGGATTACAGGCGTGAGCCACCACGCCCAGCTAAAAAATGGCTTTGGGGTCAGCAGGAAAAATTGTTTAGATCTCCTCTTCCCTGCTTTAGACTTGGTTTCAGTTTCTGAGGTTTGAGCTAACCTGCAGTCCAGAAACCACCTGGTGCTTGCCTGTCTTTAGCCCCAACACCCCGGGAGTGTCAGGGCAGGAAGAGCACAGCTTCAAGCCAGCCAGGGTGACTGAGCAAGACTCTGGCTCAAAATTAAAAATTGAAAGAGGGCTTGGCGATATAGTTCAGTGTGAGGGCCTTGGATTCAATCCCTAGTCTCTCTCTCTCTCTCTCTCACTCAGACACACACACACAGAGTAAATGGAAAAATTCCAGAAGGAAACTTACTACATTTTAAATGGTATGCTATTCTGAGAAGTCTTATGAAATTTCTTTAACAACATATTGTTCTTATTGTTATCTTATTGTTGTTACTTTTATTATGCCTCCTTTATAAACTAAACTTTATCCCAGTACATATGCATAGAAAAGATAGTAGTCAATAGAGGGTGGTGCTGTGTGGTTTCAGGCGTGACAGGGGGTCTTGGGCAGAGCTCCAGTGGATAAGGGGGCTTGTCTGGTACATGAAAGAATAGCAGAACCGGCTTCTTCAGGGAACAGACCTGATGGCTTGAACAGAAGTAGGAGGACTTCACTGTGTACCCTTGCTTACCCTTTGGATTTTATGCTGACAAACCAGTTAAGCATATATATTCTTACAGTGTTCGGGTTTGAACCCAGGACCTTGCTCATGGTGGACACTATACTGCAGCTCCAAAAATGTTTAAAATTATCTGTACTTAAATCGTGAAAATTATCTGTTCCTAAAGAATATTTCTTTTTAACATCATAAAGGAAATCACAAGAAAGTGATTTTTTAAATCTTGCCTTCTATTTTAATTACCACTCTTCATTGTATCTCACATTTTCCACACATATTTCAGTCTCCAAATTTATGTGCACACACCTACCTTCAAAGACAAACTGGCATAATCCAGATTAAGAATCTGAAAGAAATGGAAAGGGAGGGGGCAGTTGAATTGTCTGTATGACAAATGAAGAGAAAGGCTGGGAGTTTTGAAGCTAAAGAAGAGGAAAAGTGCTCACTGAACTGAACCCGAGTGTGTAGGTGCTAAATTCAGTACAATGTCAAAGCTTTTGGATGTTGTTTTCATTGAGATTATAGCTATGAACAAGGATTATCATAGCAAGACAAGAAGACCCCCTGGGACAGAATCTAAAACAGGCCACTCAGCTATGTAACTGGCTTACACTGCGCAAGGGTGTCACATGGGTGTTTGAGGCTGTTTGCTCCGAGTTCACGTGGCTTGACTTGGAATTTGCTATTTGGGATCCCATTTGTTGTTCCATGTGGATTTTCACATTCTTAGAGTCAAACAGAATATAACGTAACAGAAGAGGTTCTAGCATCCTGGTGGTTCTAGGAGGTGTACACATCTGTATGTTCTTCATAAAGGTCCCTGTGTGGTTTCCATGTCCTCTTGTTTGCTCTGGTTATGAAGATTCATAATTGGGACCTGAGTCTAAAGGAGACAGTGATTCCCGCGAGGTTTTCAGTGGTCAGCCTTTAGGCAGAGTACACACAGCAGGGTTAGGCTAGAGCAGCTCTCCAGTGGCCTCTGATAGTGGCGATGAGAACCAGTTATGTCCTAAAGAAGCCCAAGGAGACCACAGCACCTGAGTTTAGACTCCTAATGAAACCTGCCTTTGTTATACCAGTGCCCTTGCAGGGTCTTTGTGTGATGTGCACATCCTGGTTCTTGCTAGTGATCTGAGGAATTCAAAGAGGGAGAATGGGTAGTTGGAGGAGGGAAGTAAAGAACCCTGAATTTCCCCTTTAAAGACCCTGCTCCCTTGTTCAGTAAATGTGCTTTGGGAACTTAAAAGCCTCAAACTCAGGTCTTGACCAGTAAGTACAAAGGAACTGAATTTCAGTTATTTGCCAAAATATGTATTGTGGTAGAAGCATTTAAAAAACACTATTCATTTATCTGTTGATGGGTATATAGACCATTTCCACGATTTAGCTATTACAGATTGTGCTGCTATCCACATGGGTGTGCATGATCCCTGCACTAAGATGACTTAAACTCTTGAGAATGTTACGGTTTGTGTCTAGATGTCCCCCAAGCCTCATCTGGTCATAGGGATTTTTTCTAATGGCTAAATCTAGAGTGTGTTTTTGATCAGTGGTGGCAGTGCTGGCCTGAGGGCATTAGGATTAAGATATGAGTGCTGCTGGCCCTAAGAATAAGATAAAAGGACTGAAAGGGGCTTGTCTTCCCCCTTGCTTGCTGCCTTTGCTGTCTTCCACTGCCATGATGGTTGTCCATCTGCCATGTACCAGCCCATTATGGACTGAAACCTTTAAAGACTGTGAGCTAAATAAACCTTTCCTCTTCTAACTTTAGGTATCAGGCATTTTTTCCTTAGCAATGACAAAAGTAGCTTAAGACAGGGAGGGTACCTAGAAGAGGTATAGCTAGGTCAAATGAAATTTTAGGTTTTAGTTTTTTAAGGAATGTTCACACTGATTTCTGTAGTGGTTGTACTAGTTTACATTCCCACTAACAATATATTATGTACATGTACCAAATTCCCATGCTCAATGTAATCATGTGTATTATAAATGTATACTAATAAAAAATAAAACTTTAAACTGACAGCAGTATTAACAACCCCAAAATACTCACAGACTAAATGCTGTGTAGTTCTAGAACTGCAAATGACCTGTTTGTCTTGGTAGAAGTGTCAGTTTTGGATCTGTATTAGAGTTGTGTGTGACTGTATGTAAGATACGCAAAACAGTAATGATACATAATATCTAAAACATTTTCTCTGGCTTTAGAGAATTAATTTTCATATGTTACTGTGAGATCATTTATATAAAATATGTGATAGGGATTTCTCATTCAGTTGAAACTGAGAATTCAACTTGAGGGTCAAGGACATAGCTCAGTGGCATAAGCACTTGCCCGACAGGTCCTTAGTTTGAGTCCCAGTACCAAAAAAAAAAAAAAAAATCAGATTGAACATTCCTTTTCCCGTGTATTGCTGTATGTCAGGTAGATGAGTATTGTTTTAAGTATACACTGAATTATTCTTACAGACTTACTGTGAATTTACAGCAGATGGAAAGATCATTCTTAGACAGTTAATTTGGCTGGATAGAAAATAGTGTTCTGCCCTGCTCCTCTGGCCTCAATCCTACTGCAATTTAAAATATTAGGTGGATGTAAAATCCTGAAATCTTAGATTTAGGATGAAGTAATATTCAGGAAGAATCAAAGTATTATAACAGGTATGTTATAGTATCCTTGCTTACCAAGTGTTTTCTCTACATGCCTGGAACCTTATGTTATCATGTCCCACTTTCTTTCCCTTTCACAAGAGTTAACTAGCTTGAATGTGGCGCCTGATGGTCTTCTTGTGGCATTGCAGAGCACTTGTATGGTTTGGTAGCTTGAAGAACAGAGGGTACAATATTCAAAAAATGTTTAGTGGTAAGATTATTATAAGTACCACCAGTGAAAACTTGACTGCAGAGTTGAGGGCAGTGGTTTCCACTGTGATGTTTTCTTTTTCTTTTTTTTTTTAGTGACCGGGGATTGAGCTCATGACCTCGCACTTGCCAGGCAGGTGCTTATGCCACTGAGCTAAATCCTCAGCCTCAAGGGCAGTGATATACCTTTTGGTTTTTTGCAAAAAAAGTAAAAATCACAGCGTTTTCCCACAGAAAGTGTCTTTTAGATGAGGTTCACATGATATGGAGCAATTCAGTAGTACACAGTACACTCACATGCTGAGCAGCTGTTACCTCTAGGTAGTTCTAAACATTCTCTCACTGAGAAGGAAAACAGTCATTAGCAGCTGCTGCCGTTTCCCCTCCATCCCAGCCACTGGCCACCACCAGTTGGGTTCTGTCTCTGTGGGTTTAACTATTCCGGTTCTTTCTTGGAAATGTGCCCTTTTTTGTCTGGCTTCTTTAATTTAGTGTAATGTTTTCAAAGTTCACCCATTTGGCAGCAGGTGCCAGTACTCCATTCTTTCTGTTGTCCGAACAGTAATCCTCTGTACCTGATCATCTATTGGTGGACATTTGGTCCTCCTGCACCTTTTGGCTACTGTGAACATGCCTCATATACCTGCACTGTCACACAGAAGTTCTACCATTTAATATTTATCAGTGAAACCTTGTATCCGTGAAAAGGTTTATGACAGCTTCAGTCTAAATATCCCAAGCTGGAAGTATTATATCCTGATTGGTATCTTGATTTCATGGGGTCTATACCATTGAATTGAAACCTAAAATCTGTTTAATTTCATTATTTCCAAATTTTGGGGAGGGTGGGATGAGAATAACTTCAATTTTAAAATTTCTGGGTATGTTATTAGATAAATTAGAAATACAAGAATAGAAAAAAATTAATAGAAGCCTGGGCAGCAGGTGATGGTGGCTTGGCTCAGATGGTAAAGGTGGAAATGGTAAGAATCAGTCAGATTCTAGGTACATTTTGAAGGTAGAGCTAATTTGATGTGCTGATAGATTCCTGATGTGGAGTGGAGTTATAGGGCATGCTGGGAAGCTTTTTGAAGAGAGAAAACTCAATGAGCTGAGAAAGACACAAGGAATAGATTTGTAGGGAGGTGTCGTAGGCAGGGTTTGCGAGGGAAACAATACAGGACATGTAATTTATAGGATTATTTTTATAATAGTCACCCAGAGAGTCAAATGCAAAACAGTATAGGAGATCTGTCCACCCACGACAGACCCATAGAATCTAGCTGAGGGCCTGGATCCCATGGCAATGTCCTGCACAAGTCCAGCTGGAGGCCTAGAGTCCACAACGATGTCTCATACAAGTCTGTTTTAAGGATCTGCACTGAAAAGGCCCAGAGGTCAGAAGCAAGAAATCCTGTGCCAGTGGTATGAAAGATCTGTGTCAGTAGCCTAAGGGATTTGCCTTGGAGCTAGGAAGCAACGTTCAAGGTTAAGGGCCAGAGGTCCCTTGAAAAGAACCACAGTCGTCCTCAGTGATAGCGAGGTCCTGAGCCCCTCAATGATGTGAACAGCTAAGGTCATATCAGGAAAGCCAATGAGACAGACTTCTACAGGGGAATCAGCAACACTGTCTTCCTCTCCAGTTCTCTTTTTATGCTGTTGGCAACAATCCTCAGGTGGGCCTTCCACATCCAGCACTATGCTGATTAAGTTCAGCTGAGTGTTACAAGTTGCTCACCAGTTGTCAGTCCAACACAGGAGAATCAGAAATTTGCTTTTGGATATGCAGAGACCCTTGTTTAACATCTAAGGCAGCAGTGAAGCAGGCACATATGATACAAGTTCTGGAGCTCAGGCACCTGATCCAGGCTGGAAGTAGAAAGTTCGGAGTTGTCAGCGTAAGTGGTAAAGACCTGAGATTGAGCAGCTTTCCTGATGGAGTGAATGTGCCCAGCAAGGCCTGGGGCCTGAACTTTGGGCCCTTTCAGGTCATAGGTAGTGGAGGAGAAGCATCCAGCATAGGGGAGCAAGAAGGCCTAGCCATAGTGGAGAAGGAAAATCAGAATAGTATGATTTGCACATTTCCTGTTTCCAATAGGAAACACTAACACTAAACTAATAGAATGTTTAGATTCTCTTACTGACTTCCCCCTATTTTGTTAATTTACCAGATATAAATTGGTATGGTCTCAGAGACATGAATGATTACTTCACTTTTATACTTCTTTCTCCATTGATAAGTGAAATGTGGCATTTTATGTGAAAACTGAAATAAAAAATGTAATCTTAGTATGAACTATGAGTGGAAATAACAGTGTCCTTCTGTGTTAATTAACCTTGCTTGTCAACTTGACTGGGTTAAGAAACTCCTGAAGAAGTGATTGGATTGCAGGGCCACTCACATCATCAGTGGTTAATCCAGTGGGTTAATCTGTGTGAATTCATAGGTGAATCTACTGTTAAGAGGTGGGGCTTAGTTGAAGAAAGTGAATCAAGAAAGCATGACCTTGGAGACTATATCTGGTCCTGAATCCATTGTTCTGTGGCTCTTTCCAATCTACTGTGCTTTCCAGTCAGTCACCATGCCTTGAGCAGTTTGCTCTGCCATGTCTCTGCCTTGGATCAAGGTACCATGGACTGAGTCCACTGGAACCCTGAGCCAAAATAAGAGACTCCTTTAAGTTGCAAGTATCAGACATTTTGTCCCAGCAACAGAAAAACTGACCTAAAACATTTTATTTTAACAGTGTTGAAGTTCTAAGATTAAAGTTTTTAAATCAAATTTGAGCTGAGTAACATAAAATCAGTAGTTTTGTGATAGAGTAAGAACTTGGGGTGCCCATATCGTAATCTGCAGTACTATAAATACATTACCCACATCGCAAAAGAGACTGCACATGTGATTGTGCAGTGATTACCACTATTATCTGGGTGAGTCTAGTGTAATCACATGAGTCCTTTGCAGTGACAGAAGCAGAAAGGTGGAAAAGAGAGATCTGCAGTTGCCCTAATGTGGATGTAAACATGGAGGAATGGATTACAGGCTAGTGAATGTGTGGACCACAGAAGGCAGAAAAAGCAAGAGGCCCCCCCTGGAGCCTCGGTTTCTGACCTCTGGAAAAGACCAAAGAATTGTGCTCCTGACTGATTTGTAGTACTGTAATTTGTTACAGCAGTAATAGGGAATCAAGTACTGAAAGATAAGTGACTTATTGAAGATCACATAATTAGAAAAGCAAGGAGAACTTGACCTTGAACTTAACTATTGTGACACCAGAGACAGAAGAACTTCCAGGCCAGCTGAACTTGACCACAGCTTGGTGAAACACATGCATCTCATTAAGTGGTGAGATTGTAAGGACGGAGCAACTTGGTCAGTCATGTAATTGAGACAGCTTTTAACAGTGTCCTTCCAAGTGCCTGTAGTATCTTATGTAGTACTGTATTGTACCAGGATATAACCTGTTGTAGAAAATGGTATAGGAGATTCATTTGCCTTGATGTTGATCAATGAATGTATTTTAGGGGACTAATTGCTTTGATTGCTATGCTTACTAAACAGATGTTTGGTCATTGCCTTGCTATGTGTCCTGCCAACATGGAAAAGATACGTTGAACAAAGGACTCGTGTACCTGTTCGATGTGAGTTCCATGTTGTTTCTGTATCAGTTTATAACATGGTTGGTTTGAGGGTCACTCACTAGCCTCAAGACTTAATGTTTCTTAAGTCCTCTCAGCAGTTAAAACTTTCACTGAATGTCAAATCAGCACTTTGGTTTTACCTTCGAAAATGAGTCCAGAGAGGGCTCTGCTCAGTGTATTTCATGGATCATTTCACTGATCCTCCAAGGGTTGATTTCTGGATCTTGTAAGCTCAACAAGTTACTGCAGTCTTAGAAGGCCTCTTGTGAGACAGACAATGTTTTCATTTAGAGACATCACCTTCCTCTGCAAAGCTGAAAAGTAAATATGAGTGAACTTTTTGTAAGTTTTGATTTCTGTCATTGAAAACAGCAATACATCATTTTTAAAATAAGTAACAGAACTTTATAGTTGGAGAGAGGCCAAAATAAGGCCAAAATGCAATTTTGTATTTTTTTTTTTTTTTTTTTTTTGTTTTCTGAAAATACCAACAAGTGGAGCTTATTAGAAAGTTAGACCAACTGTTAATTTCTGGAAAGACAAAGAGATTTAGTTTTCAACAAGTTGATTGTGAGTCACTAGGATAGTACTAGAGAAGCCACACAGCCTTAGGTTGCTTTGGTAGAGGTGTAGTAATCGGAATACTAGGGATAGTTAGTGCTGTTTCCCTTGCTATGAAGCATTTTAAGAGGGTCCCAGGCATTTCTTGAGAGCTTTTGTAAGCTGAAGGTGATCAGGATGGTAAGCATGCAGCTGTAAAGTCATAGATGTAGAACAGTAGGCTTAAAGAGGAGGGATTTGGGTGTGAGAAAGGAAGTCCAGATCAATGCATTGAAGGAACATAATTTTGTTTTTCTTATTCAATGTAGAAGTCGGAAATGTGACTGTGTAGCCATTGCTGAAACCCAAGATTTTGGCTTCAAACACCCATAGCAATGTCACTTTTGCATCTCAGTGTTTTTTGCCTTCTCTTTCTTCCTGATGGAACCTGATTTTGTCATCTGCATTCCCACTGCAGCTTTGTGGACAGCTGGGGAGGCAGCAGAGCAAATCTTGACTAGTGTCCGGCCATTGGGATAATCTATTTCCCTTATCAGTGGTTGGCTGGACATAGTAAGAAATGGGCTCAGTTTGCTTCTGTTACTGCTAACAAAATAACGGAGGCCATACACTTTAAAGAAAAGAGATTTACTTAGTTCATAGTGGGAGAGCAGACAAAGGCCAACCTGCTTTGTAACCCTGTGCTCTTCAGATAATTCATCCATTGCTGGTCAAAACTAACGCAGGCTTAAGAGAGAGACTTTAATCCCTCTTGAGGGCAGAGCATCCATGGCCCCAGCCTGTTCTTAAAGGCCCCCCCCCCATTTTTCAGCTCCATTTTCTTTGGGGCTAGGGCTCATTATGAATCTTGGTGAGGACAAATGATACTCGAACTATAACAGATGTATGCTAGCTGTCTTTACACTCGGGTACCCCCTGGCTTCCCACAGAAAGAATCAAAAGAGCAGAAAGTCTTCGAAGGGATAGTAGCTTGATTAAATGTGACACCTGGAACAATAGGAGCCACCTTGGAACAGTAAAGAGTGCCAAACAAGTGTCCTGATGCCAGTGCAATATACATCCTAGGCCAGGGATGATGGACCTTTAAGAGCTTTCAGTGAGAGCAAAACAGCCTGCTGGGGCACTTGTGCCATAGGTTTGCCACCACTGGCCTAGGCCCTCGGTGATGATTTGAACCACCTTGATGACTTTGGGACTTCTTGTTATCCAGCAATAGAAAACAAATGAGTTGGCCTTCATTTGAAGTAATGAATGTGCTGTGATAGCACTGGTCCACTGTGAAATGGATAGTCCCAGAATGATTTCTGACAGCTCTTCCAACATGGCAGAGATTATTTTCCAAGGAAGCAGTCTTTGTCCCTGGAGTCACTAAGCTGAAGCTGAATGAGCCATGTGATTCCCATCCTGGGGCAGCTGGGAGTGGATGCCTCAGATCCTCTCTGACTGGAAGGTTCAGCCATTTGCCATTCTTAAAGCACAGTAATGAAGCCATTCAGCACTTGAGACTTAGAAGGTGCTGAGTGCTCAAAGCTTCTCCTCTTGTTTTTCTTAGCTGTCCACATGCTCTGCTTCTGTCCATCCACGTTGGGGAGCCTCTGTTTTCATTTGCCTGAGTGTGTCAGGTGTTGCTTTATTATTTTAGAAAGAGATAGGGAATAGTGTGTTTTATTATAAAAGCTCTTTTCTGTTAAGATGCACTAATTTGTGGAAAAATGTTGAGCAATCTTTAATGCAATCTTAATGTTTTTTCATTTTATCTTTTTATTTTTTTATTTATTTATTTTTTTGTCTTTTTTCCTTTTTATCGGTACCAGGGATCGAACTCACAACCGCCTGCTTGCAAGGCAGGTGCTTATGCCGCTTAGCTAAATCCCTAGCCCCTTTATCTTTTTAAAAATGGAGCATTTGTACTGGTCTTAATACTGTAACTCAATATCAGGGACTCAGTGAAATGATAATACTTTGGAAAAGAATAGTAGTGGCAAGTGTTTTTTAAGAACTGTTTTGTGCTACCTGAGTTAGTGAATTGAGACTGCTTTTTTTTATGGTGCCTGGATGTCCCCCGCAAAGTCTAATGTGGTCACAGGTGGCTGGATATAGAGTGTATGTGATGCTAGGGCCAAGGGTTCGTGAATAATAAATTAATGTACTCCTTGGTTTGGCATAGTTTTGGGTAGATTTAGTGTGCCCCACCTTGGGTGTGAGTGCTACCTCCCACCATAAAGGGATGCAGCCTGGATAGAATATTGGTGGACCCTTGATCTGTGAACTCAGTTCATTCCTGAGGAGGGGGTGTAACTCAGGTTGTTGACTGAAGGCTCGGGTTCCTCTGCTCAGCCTTCACAGGCTCTCTCCTGTGTATGGGCAGATCTCAGGGCCTTAGGAAGACATTGGCCCAGGATTCTCAACCCCAGACAGGAAAGGATGTTGTTGTATTCCTTCCAGAACTCTTTAAGGGTTCAATTTGTATCCGAGACCACCTGGAAGCTCAAGCAACCAGCATTCGGGTCATGACTCAGACTTTGAGTGTAAATTGAAACTAAAGTTCCAGTCATAACCCAAGTTGTTCATATGTCAGGCTGGCTGTAACTCTAGAGTCCACTGTATAAGGGACAAAAAGAGTGCTAATGGTATTGCTTGTTACTGCTTTGCCTTTCTGCCTGCCATGGACTGTTTCTTCTCTGTGATGCCCCTCTGCTTTGCCACCCTGCTTGGAGCCTGTTGATTATGGGCAGAAATCTCTGTAAGCTGCGAAGCTGAAATAAACTTTTCCTTCTTTAAATATCAGGTACTTTATCTTAGTAAGAGAAAAGTAACTGACATATTTTTTTTTTTTTTACTAGTTATAAAAATAAGCAGTTCAGGGCTGGGGATTTAGCTCAGCGGCATAAGCGCCTGCCTCACAAGCAGGCAGTCGTGAGTTCCATCCCCGGTACCAATAAAAAAGAAAAAGACACACACACAAAAAAAACCCTAAAAATAAGCAGTTCATTAGTAAATTGATGTCTATCTGCTCTTTGAATTTCAAGTTGATAGTAAGAAGCTAAATACAGGTTGAATATCCAATATCCAAAATGTTTAAAATCAGATGTGTTTCCAATTTTAGAGCTTTTTTGACTTTTGGAATATTTGCCTAGGCTCTACTGGTTGAGTATTCCTAACACAAAAATCTCAAAGCTGAAATGTCATGAAATCTGAAACTTTTTGGGCATCATATTGTCAAAGTTTCAGACTTTGAAGCCAGATTTGGGGTTAGGGGTGCTTGATCTATAGGTTTTTTTTTTTTTTTAATCTATAGTTTTTAAAAATCACAAAATACAAATGAGTCTTCTTTACTATTATGAAGTTAGGAAAAATATCAAATTTAAGTCATTCAAGGCCAGCATGAGCAACTTAGTGAGACGGTATGTCAGAATAAAATGTTAAAAGGGCTCGTGTGAAGTCCTGTGGAGATCACTTTTGCCTCGAAGACCCGAGGCCCTGAACTCAGTCCCTCGGTGCCTTGAAAGGAAAGTAGGCACATTTCTTGGAACGGTGACATAGTTGGGAATGTTATGGGGTTCATTTCTCTAGTCTTAAAATTCAGTTCTTTAATTCTCCCAGGACCCATTCTGTTACAGAAACTTGCTGTCCAGTCCCACATTTCTCCTCCTGATCTGGGAATGTTTTTGCTTTTTTTCATGAAGTCCTGGAGCGTTAGTGAACAGCAGAGAGTTTGTCTTTGGTGTTTCCTGCCCGCTTCATGTTAGATACTTGAGCCAAGTGTGCCACTGCTCCCAGGAAGCCGTATTGATCTT
This sequence comes from Cavia porcellus, assembly GCF_034190915.1. Classification (NCBI taxonomy): domain Eukaryota; kingdom Metazoa; phylum Chordata; class Mammalia; order Rodentia; family Caviidae; genus Cavia; species Cavia porcellus. The sequence goes on from NW_026947507.1 coordinate 41,972,759, forward strand.
TCTTGGCCAGTGACAGGCTCCAGGGTGTCTTCATTATGACCCGCACTGAAGCTTAGCATTCTGTTTCCTTCCCAGTGAGAGCCCATCTGCTTTTTTTGCTAATTAACCTCATATTCAACTGTAGAATTGTTTTACGATCCCTGTGCTTTGCCCTCTCCCATGCCTTTTATTTCAGAGCAGAGTCCACCGCACAGTAATGTCTGGGGACAGAGCTGAGCCTTGCCATGCCCTGGGGCCCCCCGCTGGCCTTAATGGATGGCTGTAGCCATCCCAAAATCTGTAATAATATTTAAAAGTGATGTTCATTTTCATTACGTGCCAGTCCCTGAAAATTACATAGTGGGCTATCGACAAATATTTATTCATTGCTCCTTCCTCTCCCCTTGCGTCCAGCTTCCTGCACTCCCCCTGGCACCCATTTTTTGTTTCCTTTGTTTAGTTTTGAGGTATTGGCGGTGGAATCCATGGTTTTGTACTGAGCAGTGTCCCCAGCCCTTTGTGTTTATTTTTTAATTCTGATCTGGTGTCTCAGTAAATCGCCTTGGCTGGGCTCAAGCTCGCAGCACTCCTCTCTCAACCTCCCAAGGCGCGAGGATTACAGGTGTGACCTGCCATGCCTGCCAGCCTTGCTTTTTCTTCCTTTTAATTTCTCTTCACCTCAGCCAGTGCACAAGTGGTATTTTACTCCCAGAGTTTAGCTTTCATAATTGTTTGGCCAGGTAAATGTCACGTGTTACACTTCCTTGAACCTTGACATCCGCTTTAACTCTATTGGGATGGCCTCCATACTTGTCTTTTGCACCTCGGAAGATGTGCCTGTTTGTGATCAGTGTTTTTTAAGTGAAGCATGGCTGTGTCCATAGCGAGCCAGCCCTGGAGCCATGACTTAGGAATGATCTTTGGAGTTCAGCTGTGATTAAGGAGCTTAGTGGTCAGTGTTTCCTGTTAGCCATTTGCAGCTGGAAGGGCATCAGTTTCTTGATTGAGTGAGTGCGTCTAGCTTCCTGCACTCCCCCCTTCACCCATGTTTTTTGTTTATTTTATTTTGAGTACTAGGGGTAGAACCCCAGTCCCTCAGGTAATAGACTGGCATTAAGGGTTTTTACTTTTTTGATTGATTAGACTATAAGAGTATATTTTCACATACAAATGCCCAGAAATTAGAATCATTCTAGTAGGAGAGATAGAAAATCACTAAGTAAAAATACAGTCTTAGCAGTGGATTATGCTGGGGAGAAGACTGAGGCGGAATCCTCAGGGGCTTCAGGTTGGTTCGAGTGTGCTGAGGCCGCTTGGTAGGCTGGCAGGATCTGGCAGCCTCCCCGAGGTGGCGGCCTTGGGCAGATCCTCTCAGAAAGGAGGCAGCAGTCCCAAGATCAAGGGCCCCCATTTAGAGGCCTGTGGCTGGGGACAGGTGGGACATGAGAGCTGTAGCTGCATGCTTGTCTCCACATGGTAGCTCCTGAGGAAGAGAAATGAGACAGTTGTTTTATCTGGGGGGGTGTGTATGTGTGTGTGAGATTCAACTTCTTTAAAAGTACAGAGTATGGATTTTATATAGAGGTCCTTATAGAAATATTCCTATGTTACAGTTGTTTCTTGGGATTCATGGAGGTTGGTTCTGGAACCTTCCATGGATACTAGAACCCTTAGGTGCTCAAGTCCTCGGATAATAAGGTGGTGCCATGTGTGTAGATAAGCCGCCACGTCCTTGTCTACACTGCAGCTCAACTCTAGTTGATCTGTAAGCCTGATACGTGAGTGCTACATGAACAGTTGTACTGAAGAGTATAGGAAGTAATGACAGGGAGAAAGGTCAGTGCAGGCAGTTTTCTTTTCAAGCATCTTTGCTCTGCCATGGTTTGAATCCATGGATGTGGAGCTGGTGCTATGGAGTGCCAGCCGCACAGTCAAGCCACTTACACATACATGGGAGTGGCCAGGTGGCTGCAGCTTTGCACACGCGAGGTTTTAGTCACTGTCTGTGTCAGCTGGGATTTCCATTTCTTCTTTCCAGTTTGAGGTTGGTGATAGAATTGTTGGAGAAGTTTCATCAGGCTCAGACTGTAGCCTGTGATCTTTAATTGACCACTAAGTATGCAACAGAAAAGCCAATTTCTGGATTAGAGCACAGCAGTGCCTCAGTTCACAAATGCTTTTGTTTGCGGACAATTTGGTTTCACAAACAGAAGCATTTGGCCAATTTTGGTTTTATTTGTGAACGAACACACTGCAGCCATCTTTCCCATACAAACACAGGCATGACCTTCTTTTCTGGAACTGTAGAACAAATTAAGTCGGTGAACTGAGGCGCCACCATATTTTTCAAAAACTTCCCTAGTAAAGGGAATCCTGAGATTGAAAAATAACGACTGGTACTTTTTTAAGTTTTTAACTATAAATAAATGGACACAGCTTGAGACCATACTCATAAGTGAAATAAATCAAACTCACATGTATAAATACTGAATAGTTTCCCTAGTGTAAGAAATGATAAGAATACATAGAAGTATGTGGTAATCATGACTCCCAGTTATATTGGTTTGAAGCCATATAATGTTTTCACTCATTAACCGCAATGGTTTTAACCTGAGTTGTTCGATTTTAGTATCTTTGATAGCACGAATAGCTATTTTGAAGAAAGCAACACAACATAAAAGCTAGTACTGATCTAATATCGTCTTGCTTTAAAGTCCCATCAAGCTGTAGTAATCTGTTTCCACTGGTTTTAACATGTTGTATCTTACTATATTTCACTGTATGCTATAGTATAAACAAAACTCTTTATAGGCAAAGAGATAATATAGAAACCATTGTTTGTTTTCTACTAGCAGGTTCTAAATACCCTGTAATTCTTGCATTCTCTTGAAAGGCTTCACACTGTCTAGATACGCTTGATATTATAGCACGTGAAGTTACACTCAAATAATTTAAGGAAAGAGACACTATGGTGACTACTATTATGTTAGATTATCTGGTGGTGAAACACAATGATGCTTGAATTGCTCGGTTCTGCCCTGCATTGTTCTATTGCAATATCCTCTTTTATCTCAATCTTCCCCCTATTTTTAAATTAATCTATTTTCTCTCATTTTTTTAATTAAGGGAAAACTAAATTAAAGAATAACGGGACATTAGAAAAAAAAGAAAAGAGCATAAGGTCTGCACTGAGATGGTTGTTGGCAACTTCAAGCAAATTGTGGAGAAAAAAGCACATGCACATTTGTAATGCGTAGAAACAAATTTTATAAAAGAAAACTTGAACACTTATAAACATATAATATTAATATTGGAGAAAGATAAGCATATACATGAATGTAATACAGTTGAGGGCCTCAAAATTAGCATGTGTCTTTAAGTGATTTATTTTTTATTGCACGTAATAATGTACATATTAATGGGGTATAATATGGTGTTTTAGTACATGCATATAGCATTTACCAATCAAACCAAGGAAATTATTATAAATAGTTTTTTTTTCATATGTAGGGCATGGACTTTTAAACACTTAAATTTTTATTTGGGAATATAAATTTGTTCATCTCATCGATAGCTAATAAATATAACTGCACATTTGTTTTTCTTGTGTGGTTTCCCCCTAGAAACGTAATGTTACGGACCCTACATAGTACAGGTGTTGGAAGATTATTTCAAGGGTGTTTATTTCAGGGAAGTACAAGAGCAGCCTGGCGGACAGCAGGTTGTTCCCATAGGGTGCGTTGTGAAGCTCTTGCCTGGGCTTTGGTACTGCTCAGTGGTTCAGCTCCTACCTACATTCCCCAGCACTGCCAAAAAAGTTTTCCCAAAAATGTTATTTGAACTTTGAATTTTTGCTGGTACCTCTAGTAGGCTACTTTTGTTATTTGGAAGTACTTTGTATATTTATGCCTTTGACAGAAACAAATTTGAGTTACTTAATAACTTAATAATTTGTGAAGGCTGCTTACTGAGATACTCATAGCTGTTTAATGTTAGTCTTCCCTTAGGATCTCCAGTATCATCCCATCATATTTACATTTTTATTTATGTCTTTTAAAGCCCTTAACTGTTAATATTTTTAGTGTGAGGCAGCTGTGTATCTGACAGTATGTAATGTCTTTGACTTAAAATAATCTGATTGGAAAAGAACATTGATTAGGAAGTATGGAAAAATAGAAATAAGGATCTTGAATATTTGCCAACACTTCAAAAATCTCAGCTAATCCTTTGCGTTTGGAGAATATATACAATGTACAGGAAAAGACCTTCTAAATGCTAAATTTATGTCAAATGTGAATTATCTTAAAAACGATTGTCACCCTCTGTGCGATGGTGGGAACACACCACGTGTCTGTTTGCTTAGCTCCTATGAAATGCGGTAGGGAGGTCACTCAGAACAGAAGACAAAGGCAAAAGTGCCTGTGAGAGCCAGGGCATCCCCTCCTGGGTGCATAGCCAAGAAAACCGTAAGTAGGAACTTAACGACCATGCTGCCACTTTATAGCAGCATCATTCACAATAGCCACGAGGTGGATGTTACCTGTGTCACCATCATGGGGCGCATGGCGAACCCTCCGACTTGACGAGAGGGAAGTTCGCTGCATGCTGCCGCATAGAGGTAGGTACCCTCGGCTTTTGGTACTGGGTGAGCTAAGCCAGCCACCACAAAAGGAGCAGCATGTGACTCTACTTGTACGAGGTGCCTAGAGTAACCAGCTTTTAGGGACAGAGTGTAGAATGTGGGCTTTCAGGGAGGAAGATTGGGCGCCCTCTTCCGTGAGGCTTGCTGGAAAGAGAGAGCTGTGGGCCAGCGAGCCCGGAGAGCAAGCTCTGAGGGAGGGCAAGTCTTCTCAGACACCAGTTCAGTGGCACCAGTGTCTCAGGAGGCTGAGGCGCTGCGTGATCCTCCCAGTTGCTGTCGCGTATGTGAGGCAGATAGGAATATTTCCACTGTACACCAGTGATCTTCAGTACTGCATTCATTTCTCCCAGATGGAGTTGTTCTTGTTAACCATGTCTTTGGGAAATTCAATCAGTACTGTATGACATACGTATGGTTGAGAGAGAGAAAGGTGATAGGGGAATTTAGTGCAAATGCATGAGAGTACATTTACATTTGTTCTGTGTTTAACTGTTCTGCTGGACTAATTCTGGACAACAGGGCTGGGAATATAGTTCAGTAGCGCGGTGCCTGCCTGGCAAGCGTGAGGTTGTGAGTTCAAGTGTCGGTATCTTTAAGTGTGTTTTGGTCTCAGGAGTAGAAATGGAGGTGGCTGCAGCCTGATGTTTTCTGAATCAGTGCTGTATTGTAAACTTCCTCTCCTGATTTTCTGACTGATAAATGTCGTGCTCAGAGCAGGCAGGTAGCTATTGACTTGGGGCACTGCATGTGACATTGCAGGACTCCTCTTAAATTAGGAGCACGGATGGCTTCTGCCTGGGCCAGGAGAGGAGAGCCTTGTTTGTCTGTCCCTGCTTGGGGCAGATGGCTGACTTGTAACCAGGGGTGTAGGTTGACCCCATGTATTGTGAGGCTTATTAGCCCCTCTGCAAAAGAGGCTCAGGCTGAACTAAGAACAGTTTCTCATTAGCATGTGTTTGACACGGTCCATACTAAAATATGAATTATTTTTATAGAGATTTGATTCTGTAACTTGTTAAAATTTATAACTAACTCACTAAAATTCATTGATCCTTTTCAGTGGGAAGCTTGATGGTACCTTTTCAGTGGGAAACTGAGGAGACATATAGAGTTTTAGTTAGGTGGGTCACTTGTATTCCTGCAGTGTGCTTGTGTTGTCACCTGATGCTACCACCCTCCTGCCTCTGGTGGGGACAGCAGTCCATGTGGCTCCTAGTGTCTCAGCCTAGGTACAGAGTTAGGAATGAGATCCCTAGGGCAGCAGACTGGCCAAGGAGGTTTGGCCTTCTCTAGTGTCTTTGGTGCTGGGTATTCGTCAAGTGACCGCCCTACTTTGTTGGCTTCGCAGGTTCACTTCCACAATTTCTAATGTCATTGCTAGAACTAGACATCCTGCATAGTCAAAAATGGGATTTCAGACCAGTGGGATACACTTAGCTTTCTTTATATTTTTTTGCCCTGGTTTATGTTTAGAAAAAGAAGTTAAACTGCTACTTTACCTTCATTAGTCTCATTCATGATGCTGTTATGTTCCAGTATAAAAAATAAATGTCCTATCAGGAAATGAATAAAAATCTATTGTAGCTTTGTGACACCAACTTGGAATCAACAGGATAAGAAGGGCATCCGTCCTTTCAAACCAGTGTACGTGTTCATTTTTCTGTGATAACAATAACTTTTGATATTTTATATCTTAGTGTCATGTTAGAGATTTCATTCCATGATCATTTGTTCATTCACATGTATTTTTATTTTTAGCTCTAAGCGAAAGAATGAGGCCTCAGCCTGACATGAGGTGGTTTTGAGGTCATCCGATTTCTGGCTAGAAGTGTGCTGTCGCCTGGTCCTGAGACCACTTCACCCAGAATGGTAATGGCAAACCCTAGGGGACAGAGAGGGGCCTCACATTTCCATGTCTGTCCTATCCCTGCTCCTTCCTTTGTGAGAGTGAAGCGCAGCTGAACCTAACTGCACAGATGTTCAGTAGCTGTGTTAACACCAGTCGCCATGTGCTAATCAAACCACAAGTGTTTAAACGCAGGGTTTTTTTCTTTTTTTTCCAAGTGGCTTCTTGGGCCACGTGACTCATAACGAAGTATGTACTATATTAGGAATTTGCAGATTGAAGTGAGTTTTTTTCCCTTTGAAAATCAGTAGTTTTAGTCTTAAACTTAGTAATCAGACTAGAAAGTGTTTCTTGCCATAGCATCCCTTTACTATGATAAAGAAATTTGATGTTTTCTGTGAATATGTTTTACTTTCTGAAGTATAAAATGCCCATTAGGAATTTAGTTGTACAGTTAACTCTAATTTTTAGATGTTCAAAATATATTTTATAGTTCTACATAACAGAATTATTTTCTTCATTCAACTTTTTTGGGGGATGTGTTTTCTCAGTGGCCAGGTTTCTTCTGATGGCCCAAGTCTTGCTAAGTCTGTTGAAGCCGTGCTAAGGCCCAAACTCGGCTGTCCGCCTTGCTGGGGTTCTTGCTCAAGTTCAGATTTTACACTAAGCCACTTACTAAGATGAGTGCTTTATTGTTCTATTTCATTTCCTGTCTTATACATAGTAGCATTAGTAACAAAAGCAGCATCACAGAATTGCTTCCAAATCCTGAATCATGTTACTTAATTGATGAGATGCTTAGAAAATGAAATTTCACCCCACTCTAGAGGCAATACAGATGAAAATTTTAAATTTTGTTTAACAGATAGTATTTTTGTTTTTAAGCAGAAGTCATATCTTCTAGAGGCTCAGTTATCACGCTGATTCTGTATGTCACCCCATTTTCTTGCACCCTTTTTTGAAAATGAGAGAGCACGGCTGTGAGTTTCTGTAATGGCAGGAGAATCTGTGCTCACAGAGGAGCAGCTACTCAGGCCGGCCACGCAGGCTGGCCGTGGTGTACCAGAGTGGGTTCCTGATGTGTGTGGTCCCCCTTGGCTCGCAAGCCTGCCCAGTCCATTCTGAGCAGCCCTGGAGCGCCCTGGGTCACTGGCTGGCCAGCTCTCCTCATCTGGAATTTTCTGTTTCTACACATGTGAACTCAGAACTGTTGGTTTTCTTTAGAATCATTAAACTGATTATCAGTAGCATGGTATTTAAACCTGTGGCAGGAGAGGTGCTCATGTAGTTTATTTCTGTATAGCAATACTAGTTTAATAACAATTACTGATAACTATCTTTTGGGAAGATTTAATTTTTTTCTGCTTACCCCCGCACACCAATTTTTCTTTCTTTCTTGTAAAAAATGCTCATAGATTGGGCTGTTTTGAGGTTAGCAAATCTTTGAAGAACATCTTTATTTCATGTACTAGAAGTTAATGTGGAACAACAAAGACTTTACTGTTAATTGGCTAAAAAAGTAAGTTCTAACGGTATGAGTTGCACAGGAACTGTAATTTCATTGACACATTTGAATGTCGCTGTGATGATAGCTTTTACAAGAAAATATAGAGATAATGCCACTTTAAAGCTTCACATTTATAAACGTAAGCATATTTTGAGCCAGTAAATATTAGATAAATAGGTGATATGTATGATGTTTAACATTTATTTTGATTAACTTTTGTTTCTAAATAAAATTTTATTAGCCTTGAGCTGTAAATGTAAGATGAGAAAAAGCAGTAACATTAAAGTGTTTTGAAAAATTTAAAAGTAAATACCTTTTCTGAGAACGTCTTTTCCTTTGCCATTGTTTAATTCTGTTCCCTTTTTTGTTTTTTAGGTTTGCAATTTTTTTTGGTGATGGCATGTTCAGAATCTTGGATCCCTAAGTTGAATATGTTGGAAATATTTAGGAATCTTGGATATTATATGATTGCTTAGTAGGTGAAATAGTAAATTTAATAAAAGACTATAAAAGAACTTTGTCCTTTTAAGTTGACATGCATGTCTTAAGTCATCAGCTGTCAGTATTAGTGTCATACTCTTTCAAGGGTTTGGGGTTCTTCAAAATTTCGTGTTTTCCCAGGCAGATCTGTAATTCCTTCCTGCCTACCTGGTTAGCTTCTTTTCTTTTCTCTCTACCTTAAAATATGTGTTACTTGGATCAGAGTATTTATTGATCAGATATAAAGAAGAGGGGGAAAAAAGTCATCAAGCGACAATCATACAGGTTACCGAATTACAAAATTTCAACCTGGAGATCATCTATGTTACAATATTCTACCCCAATTTATGCAAATACATGTGGCAAAATGCTGCCAGTTTTCAAAATTAGCCATTTTATAGGACAGGAATGCTAACAAGGAAGGAAAAGAGCTGTTCATTTTCACCTCTTTGCTCCCCCTTTCCTCTCTTACGCGGTGAATGAACTATGTAGTAGCTCAAAGGTAGGCGATGGGAATAAAAAGGAAGAGCAGGGAAGTGATTCCAGTCTCCAGAAAGGATCAGGTTCCCTGCAGAGTTGAAAGGTCAGCTTCTCCCATGTACCTGAGCACAGTTTCCAGCTGCGGGCTACTCGTGTGAGCCTGGACCATGGCCAAGGGTGGCCTTGACCGTGGGCTGGACGGAGAGCGGGGGTAGCACAGTGCCAGCCAGCCCGGGAGGACCACGGTGCCAGTCCCTCCCAGCCTCGCCTGTTCCTTCTGGGGATTCAGAGACTTGGGAACATGCTGGGGGAGACGGAGTCTGAGGACCACAGTCAGAAACAGCTTGGAAAAGGATTAACGGGAAGGGTGAAGAAAGTACAGGGAACTTGAGGCTGATAATGGCTTGGGAGAGTATTCACATAGGAATTTATTGTAAGGTTTATTGTTGGTGAATTATCCAGAATTTGTAAAATCCATGTACATCTGCAGCAGACATTCCCTAAGATTCTTTTGGAAAGCTTTTAGAGGCTGAAGGCTACCTGTCACCCCCGCTCCCTTTTGGGTTTTGCTTTGTTGTAAGAGGAACTGGCTGTTGTGGGTTTAATAGCAGGCACAATAAAGACATTAGATTTTACTTTTGAATCAAGTTATATTTTAATCTAAATGTGTGTTGCCTGTTTAGCTATTTTCCCATTACAATTGGCTTTTTTGAAACTCTCTGTCTGTGATACTTTCGTCAATAGAGGTGTTTCCTCTTAGCCAATTCTAGCCACAGTATTGATGAGGCGTAGGCATTTGATATACCCAGAAGGAATTATCCAGGCAGGAAAAAACTCAGTCTGTACTGAAATAAATATTTCAGAGCCTTTCTTAGATTCTGAAAGCTGTGAGTACAAATGAAAGAGACCCAAGAGAGGGAAAAACTTAAGAGCTTTACAATAAAAAGTGGGGGGGTGGGGGGGAGGGGGGGAGTAAATTTCATAGTGAGAATCTGAAACACACTAAGGGAAGGACTGACTTTGCTGGAGAGGTAAGAAGGCGCCAGATGCCTCAGTGAGGGCCATTCTGTTGTGTTTCAGGTGATACCCTAGCTTGCGGCATGGTCTTTGGAAACACTGAGGCATTGCCAAACAGTGGGCTTGATTTTATTCTAGTATGTTCTAAAGGGATATGTGGCTCAAAGACTGGCTTCATTTTAAGAAATACCTTGAATATTAGACAAATACGAATAAAGTTGTCCTTGTATAACTTCAAGAAATAGTGTAGAATACTGAGTATTGTGCAGAATTTAGTGCATGCATATAATCTGTGTTGTTTCCTAGAATCTCTGAGAATGACCTTTTCTTGCTAAGTCTTATGTTGGCCTAGGTTACGTTAGAAGAGCATTTCTCTGTGTGTCTCATGGGAAACATACATGCCTGGGCCATGGCCCTTCATGGTCCAGCACACCGCTAACAGTCCTCAGTGTGAGTGCTCATCCCTGGAGGAGCAGGGCTTTGAGCTTCTGGGTGCACAGAGCAACCTAGAAGCAGTGAGCTATAGCTCTGGCCCTTGTGTTTTGGAGTTTCAGACAAAACCTTATCGGACCTGTGCGTGCAGAGACTGCATGCAGCTGAGTGTCATAAAGCCCTGCTCTGAAAGGTCCTCTTCCTTTACGTCTGTCCTTGCTCCGACTTTGTTCTGGCTCTGTCCCGGATTCTCTGCTGCCTTGGATTGGGACTTCAGTCTTGAAGGATGCTACTGCCTCTGCACAGAAACCTGCAGCAACGAGCTGAGAGCTTCACAGTGAATCGGACCAGCACTCACTGCGAGGGGAGTGTCGAGCACTGTGCAAGAGAAACTGAGAGCCCACGGCGCCTCCTGGTGAAGGGTTATTTCAGAATAAGTCAAATACTAATGTTTTTAAAATAAGCATGTTTTCTGCTAAATTTCTGATGAATAAGAACGCTTCCTCTCGGAACTCTCATGTCTCAAGATGTCAGATTCATGCTGTACATTGTATATTTTGAATTAAAATGGAGGTCAGAAATTTGGAATTCCCTTGTTTTGTGACTTTTGAATTTGCATCAGGTTCATAAAAATGGTCAAGATAATTTTATTTTTATTTCTTTCTGCATATATGATTGTCAGTTTCATTAATTCATTTATAAGTGTAGACAAAAATATCAGATCATGTTTTCACATAGAATGGATGCACTTGACTAATTTTATTGGAAACATTTCAACAACAAAAATGTCCATGGAGCAGCTCCAGTCTCCCTTGTGTAGCCTCAGCTTGCCTGCTGGCCATGTCCCTCACTGGGAATTCTTGCAAACCCAGCTCACTGAGAAGTCATCCTGGAAATATCAAGAAACTCAAGAAACTCTGCATTTGGGACTAAGTAGATGGAAGAGCACCCTCAGGGGAGTGACATAGCCCTTTTGAGAAGCACTACTGTTTCTAGGTGAGACCAAATCTGCCTTTCTGAATTGGATCTATAGACATGAACTAGCCTTGTAACCATGTACCTTTATTGTGAGCAAAAGAGAACTCACCCTAGGCACTTCTTTCAGGATAGTCTGGTAGAGGCGACTGGGTTCATCAGCCAACTGGAAGTTAGACTTTGTTTATTCAGGATTTGAAGATACTTTCTTTTAGTTTTTTTGGAGTATAATGTGCTGGGGCTTCTGCAGTGTGTGCTTCGCAATTTCAGCGCCCCAGAGATGGTGACCAGAGAGAGGAGCCCAAGTTTCTGTTCTCTGTCCACAGTGCTGTCCCCTCCTGTTCATGTGAATGTGTGTGAGGGACACTCCCATCCCACCCATTCTTCCCAAACAGTGTGCCTTTTACTATTTCCCAGCATGCCCGATTTCAGCGCCTCGTCTTAAGGTAGAGGCATCACCTGCAATTCAGCCCTAGTCCTCCCATCCCATTGTCAGGTTTCATCCTGCTGGAGACAGGAGCTTTGTACCTGTTTTGCTGTAAAGAGTCTGTATCTTGCTTTTATTTCCATCTCCCTTCCAAAGGAGAAGGAGAACAAATCCAGGCATAGGGATCAGGGTTGTCTAGGGTTTGTCTGTGGGTTTCTGTGTACAGTGTTGTATTCTAAAGGTGGTCTTTGTTGTGGCAGTGAAATAGCCTCCTTGGCGCTGTGCTTTGCAGAGCTCCAGCACATTTTCCCAAGGCCAGGAGGGACCCTGGCATCTAGCAAACGTGGGAGGCTCAGAGCTGAGCTTGGGAGCTTGCTAGGTGCTGGGGTTGTCAGGCAAAGGAGGTCACTAAAGAGACCCACCTATGTCTCTTGGGTGCTGGTAAAAATGCAGAGAAAGTGGATAAGATTTTGATGGCAAGGTTTGTCAAAAAGTAAGACATTTTTCAGGCCCACATGGACCCACATTGACTATTCATATGTGTCTTCAAAAAAAAAAAAAAAAAAAAAAAAACTACTTAAAAAAAGTATTACTCTAAAATTTCACGTAAAGTTTTTATAATCATTGTATATGTGTTGTGTGTAAAAGAGGCTACACTAACAATTTTCTGACTGCTCTAATAAAAGTTAAATGGTTATTTAAAACAATAGTTTTAATTTTGAGAGAACATTTAAAAGTATGACTATTTTGACTTTTAATGTAATAAATAATCTCAGAAGCTGCTTGCGTATGTGTGTGTGTTTTCTCCATGTAAAAATACTGTAATCAGGGTCCATGTATTTTCTTCAGCATGACCCACTGAACTTTGTATTTATGGATTAGGGGACTTGAAATGCCCATTAATCAGTTCTGTGTATACAGTAAACTTTGAATAAAGTAACTTTGTACTCTGAAGCAGCTCTCAGTAAATAAATTTTTGTTTAAGAAAATGCATGTGAATTAAAAGAAACAAATCTATAAATCAGTCCATCTAAGTCAGGGTCTGCAGCTTGTCTGCCCAGAGTTAATGGTGATAGTGTGGCCATGGACAGTGGTGGGATGTGTAGCTCAAAGGAAAAGGAGGGCTCTGTCTGATTCCTCCGTGGGGCTGTCTGTGGGCCTGAAAGACAAAGTGAGAATGTTACTGTTTTTAAAATCATCCGTTGTGTGCCTTTCTGTGCTGTACCCCCTATATTTTGTAAAATCAAAAACCTATAATCCTGCCCTCTATAAAAACTGTTAAAATATTTACTTGTCCATGCAGTCAGGAAGCCGGGAGCTGCTGTTCCTTTAACCATACCCTAACGACTAGCATGTTGAGAAGTCAGTTCTGCCATTTATTTATCCCATGACCAGTAACTCAGGACAGTGGGGTAATTGAGCAGCATGGGACAGTTTAAGTCTTTTCGAGCATTTTTGGGCAGTGGGAGTCACTGCTTTAAAAGCCTGGCAAAGTGGTAGTCCAGACGACAGCTAGAATCATCCCATTTCAACCAGCTCTTAAGAATTTCCTGGAAATCCCTTAAAACAGATCTGCTACATCACAGACTTTCAGGAAACCATTTATGCTCTCTTGCTGATAATTGTCTAACCTACTAGTCACCAGCTTGCATTATTTTTATTCTCATCTGTAATATGAAGTGTAGGGTTGACAGTCATCATGTTGTGGAATTAGACTGCCTTTATTAGCTAGCTTTAAAAAAAAAAGACATCAGGACTTTGAAGGAGCTGACCCAAAGCATGTATTTGAGCCAACTTAGAGGCCAGCAGCTCTGGGCAGTACTGCATATACAGCTTGTTAACGAGAGAACTCTGGGGGAGACCCTGGGGTCTTTTCCTCATCTTCTCCAAGAATATCTTTCCTAAGTGGGTGCTCGCAGAAGGGAGATTGAGAGGAAACTTGTGATCTTCAGTATGGTTTATAATACTCCAAAGTAGCCGCACTTATCTCCCTGGATATTGCAGAATTTTTACTGAATTGCTCATTAGGGAAAGTTCACCGTATACTGACTGCATGGTGTCTTCCTGAGAGACTTTTTCATAGGAGACTCAACACGGAATTATTAAACCGTGGGCTATGATTAGTGAAGCAGACATCTGCTTCCTGTGTTCACTGGGACTTGAAAGCAAGAATGCAGTTACTGACTAAAATGAAATTGGCTGGAGAGAGAGTTGGGGCTTCAGTGTCACATTGCTCCCCATCCTTTCCCAAGGGTGCAAGTGCTGGAGCCCGCACAAGGGCCTTGCAGTTTCACAGTGCTGGACGGCGCTATTTGTCATTAAAATTTTGCATTATATATTTTGAATATTCCCAGTTTTGCTGCAGAGAAAAAATTACAAACCAGTATGTATTGAAATAATTTCACTAAAATATGACGTAACCAAAGATCATGGCACATTTGCCATTTTCTGTTTTGAGGAGAAGGTACAAGGTTCTGACTGCGGGCCTGGGATGACAAGCAGAGAGCTCGTTTTTTTTCCAGCACTCAGTCTTGCTCCAAAGCCAAGTTCCCTTTTTGACTGAGTGACATCTTGGACTTCTTTAGAAGTTAGAGTGTTCTCCAACTCTTGATTGGTTTTGGTGACCACGTTCACTTTAGAAATCCACATTACAGGAAGAGTTACTGTAGTTCTTTTCAATTTTTTTATTTTAAAGAGGGTAAGATTAAACAGAACAAAACAAAACAAAAATATCATGAGGAAACAATTTTAAGAAACATAGATTTCAAAGCAAGTCCACTGGAAATCTTCACTGTCTATCATATTGTCTCTAGTTTTCTTCCAAATAGTTGTCCCCATCTTCACACATTGAATACATACGTTATAGAACTAATAGTCATAAGGCTTTTTAGGTCTTCAAGACCTGACAATGGGGAAGTCAATAATGACTGCCATGATGTCTCTCATTCTCTTTGTAGTAGCTGTCCTGACCTTTACGTATGCTGAAATTGAACATGAGAGACTAGACTAATATCACTCTGAACAGTGAATAATAGTATTGCTAGATTTTATATCATAATGCTACAGAATTAGCACTGGGTTTCTTCGTGTCTCTTCTTCTTGAGACTGTTCATTACATTGTGCATTACATAATCTGTTCCCGTAAACTGTTTAGAAATTCTTACCATGTGTGAATCTCTACATGTATCTCTATCCTTTCTGTATTACAGGGAAAAACAGATCATAAGACAACAAAACAAATTGCTAGAAAAAAATGAAAAAGATATAAAACCACAGTATTAGGTGATCTACAGTACTTACTATGCTTTCTCTTGTTTTCAATAGAATTGTTCACGTCAACAGACATAATATAATTGAACAAAGCATTACATAGCTATTTTAATAAAAACAACTTTGGAGACATTGTAGGACTTCAAAAACAGTTAATAAACTGGAATGGGTATGTTATTACATCTTGTCATCTTCAGAGTAGTTGCCTCTGCTTTGACTTCATACTATCAAGCATACCAAATTCAAATAAAATCAGTCAAGGCAAAACAGTGGTATAACAAGCCAGCTTCAAATAAGATAATCATAGTAAGACAATGTTAATAATACAGAGCTTCAGTTTAATAGGAGATTGAGGATAGTTACTGTGGTATAGCCTGCTATTTTGGGGATAGCTGTCTGTGTCCTCAAATCTAGTATGAATAGATAGATCGGAACAAAATAAAATCAAACTAGCGATAAGACTACTGTGGCTTTTAAATCCTGATACAGTATTAACAATGTCATCTGCCTGCCTTTTTAGGCAGTTCTTCACCTTTCTCTTTCTCAGGATGCTTTGAATATTTTGTGTCCTTACTAGCTCCTTTAGTTTTTAGATTAGGGGATCAACCCGTTATCTATCTGAGTGGTGCTGAACCTGTTTACCCCTGAGCTTGATCTTGAGCTGTACTCCTGTATTTAGTAAAAGCCACAAGGTTTTCCTTCCTTCCAGCTGTGTAGCTCTACACTGCACAAAAGTGTCATAACTTTCCAACCTATCTGCAGCTGCTGGATGAGTTGTTCCTGTTTCTCTCTGGTTCCCTGTCACATAGAGCATTGTTTTCTCATCTTTGACTTTCAGTTTATTAACCCTCTTTCAGGTTGAGTATATTTCCTATTCGGAGCATCTTGATGAATCCTGCCTCTTAATCTACTCTGCCTGTGTTTCTTTTTGTTAGTGTATCAAGGCTATATTAAAGATTATAGCCTACCTTCTCTGCCTCGTCTCTGCTATTCTATTTTTCTGCTATTATTTGTCTACTTTTCTCTTTCATTGCACTGTCTGTCCCATTCATTGAGGCCTCTCTGCCACTTGCTGGAATCCTGGTATTTTTTTTTTCTCTCTATAATGTCCTTCAGTATTTTTTGTAGGGTTGGATTGGTGGCAATGAACTCGCACAGTTCCTCCTTATCTTGGAAATATCTTATTTCTCCATTAATTTTGAGAGAGAGTTTTTCAGGGTACATCAATCTAGGTTGGAGGTTATTTTCTTTCAGGGCTTGAAATATTCCCCCCCAGGCTCTTCTCGATTTGATAGTTTGTGTTGAGAAGTCTGTCGTTATTTTGATGATATTTCCTTTGTAGGTGATCTGCTTCATTTCTCTGGCTGCTTTTAATATTCTGTTATTGTGGTGGATTTCTGGAATCTTGATTATTACATGTCTAGTTGTAGATTTGTTTTGGTTGGAGTTCTGTATGCCTCATTATCTGGATATCATTTCTTTTTCCTATGCTTGGGAAATTTTCCTTAATTATTTCTGTTAATAGTCTTTGTAATTCATTTGTGGTTACTCCTGCTTCTTTGCCCACTTTTTTATTCTTAAATTATAGATCATCTTGTCGTCTTCTAGCCTTTGAATTGTTACTTCCTGGTTCCTTGTTAATTTTTAAGAGGTCTTTTCTTTCATGTTCACACATTGTAAATCTCCAAGTTTTGAAAGGCTAACTTTAGCTTCTGTCAAGGCATTTTGCCAGCTTTCAATGGAGTTTTTTGTTTCATGGTAATCTCTTTGGGTCTGTTTCATGTATTCTAGATTTTGTTTATATTCACCAAAGGTTTCTCTTCCTTTTCTGGGTTCCTGCATTCTTCCCTCTGTGTATTTTTGAGAGGGGCTTAGCATTTCTTTAATCAATCTTTTTATATCTTGCCTCACTTGGATTAGATTTTCAGTTTTAAGTTCATCTATGAGGTCACATGTTCGCTGATGTTGTGGCTAATATTGCATGATTGCTGCACTGATTCTCTTCTGTATTTACCTCTCCTGGGCTTATTTTCCCAGGGTCAGCAGCTGGAGGTTTTCTCTTATTTTTTTCTCTTGTCATGTTTCTAGTTTCTTTCAGACAGGTGTGTGGTGGAGGTCTCAGGCCCTTTCTATATTGCGTATGGTTTTTCCGAAATGTGCTGGCTGGGGGCTTGCTGCCTTCTCTAGCTTGCTGTTAGCTGAGGTGCACGCAGGAACCGTAGGCTAGCCCCTCTTCTCTGAGCCAGTCAACCGGCAAGAGCCTTCAGCAACTTAGGCTGTGGGTCCTGACCAGGGGTGTGACTCAGCCCAAGCTGATCCCATCAGTCCTCTCTGGGACAGGGATGGCTGATTGATGCCACTGTGGTGCCAAGTTCTGCCCCACTCCAAGATGTTTTCCAGCTAGCCACACCTGCCACGAGACCCAATTTCCAGCACTCACCAAGAATTAATGCAGTGCTCTACCTTGGCTCCACTCCATGCTTCGCCATGTCCTCCCGCTAAGGGAGACAGCCGTGGCTTCAGCATGATCTTGAATTGTCTGACTCCACGGGGCGCCTAGCATAGCGCAGGACAGGTCTCAGTGAGCATGTCTGGCTCCAGCCCTCCACCCACATTTTTCTTTCCTCTTCCTATTTTCCTTTTTCCTTCAGTTTCCTCCTGGGGCCCTGAGAATCCCTCTCCACTCATCTGGCCCTCTCCATGTTGTCAAATTCCAGCATCTGAGTTGTTTTTCGCAGAGACTCTCTACCCAGCTACCTAGCAAGCTGCCATCTTCTTCACAGTGTTACTGTAGTTTTAAGAGCCCCTTTTGTGGAATGTTCAAGAACATGCTGAAACATCAACACCATTGTAGGGGAGCTTCCCCTTCTTTGAGAAGTGAGCAGTTATTCCTGTTCTGGCCAGGTGCAGAGTCGGTCACACAGCTCACAGTTGGCTGGGGTCCCATCCTGCTGGTCCTCGTAGGCCTGATTCTGCAGGTTCCGGCTTGACAGGAGTGACCAAATTTCTGAACGGTGGGATTTCTTAATGATTGTACAGAGATTACTGCAGGTGTTGGAGCATTGCTTTACTCATCTACCAATGAGATTATTCAGCATTTCCCCAGGAAACTATCATAGTAAATTGTACTTTCTGTGTTTCATTTCTTAGATATATCTGCGTAAATTGAAATTAAATAGGATTCAGTAGCTATCATTTCCTCTTTTAAAGAAATACCATTGGCAGCAGAACTAAAGTTTTTATCTTGTACTCACTCTTCCTCATAATACCCAAATCTTGTAAAGACGTGTAAAAATTCCAATAGATGCAGAAGAATGTGACAGTTTACTGTCATACTACCATTGATACTCCATGTATGCTCACTTCTGACCACTTGTTTCCAGCTATATGGAAACACATTTCCATTCTAGCAGCATCCTTTTTGACAGCCGCTCTGTGTGTAACCAACTCCCCTTTGCTGGAAACTAAATGGTTTATAGTGTTATTTGGGTTCTTTGCAGTTTTTCACTCTTAAAACCGTGTTTTTTTGTGATTCCCTGTGGATCTGTATGATGACAGCATGGACAGTGCTCTTCCTGCTACAGACCCGGGAATCACAGTGCCCCTCAGTCTGTGTCCTATGAGCCCTCTGGCTTGGCACTGGCTGTAGGTGCATTGCATTTGCAGCCTTGACTCAGGCCAGTGCCAGCAGAAGGTTTTCCAGTGTAGCATTAGCATGAGTCAAAGACAAACTGAAAATGGAACTTTCTTGCTTCCTCTTATGAAACTGCTTTGATTCCAGGTTGTACAGGTCCAATGAAGAAGATCAGATCTAAGTGACAGCAGTGAAGTCAAAAGTCATATAGCAAGGCTGGTGTGGCCTCAATCTGCACATCCTTTGAGAGAGCGGAGCCTGAGCATTGACTCGTTCTTACTGTTACAGGCAGAGGCGCTCTCACAGTGGTCTAATTGGACTCATGCATGCAGGGCTGCTCAGTTCTGGTCTTCTGCCCAAGTAGTCCTCAGTCACTTTGTGGTCTTAAGATACCTGAATAGTTTCAGCAGTTGGGACACTAGACACAGTGATAAGAACCCAAAGTATTAAGAACTCTGCCCTGGTATGCGGAATGCATGACTTCAGTTTTTAAGAATGAGCTCTCCTTGTAGCCTCTTTCTTCAGCCACCGCTATTCTCCTTCGTTCAGGACTTTACTACATGCTAGTCACCTTGGTAAGGATGCTTCTTCAGCCCAGGCACTTGCAAGACTCCACTACATGCATGCATCTCTGCAAAGCCAGGCCTTTTCTGCCCAGCCTGTCCGAAGCAGCACCCGTGTCCTCATCTCCCTGTTTTCCTCTTGGCAGTGATCATAGTCTGACACTTTAGATTCCCCAGACATGCACAAAAGTACAAGCTCGGGGAGAGCAAGGTGTTCGTTTTGTGTAAGGCTGTTTCCTGATGACCTAGAACAGACCCAGATGTCTGTTAGAAAGTCTGTATGCATTCATTGAACAAGTAGAATGAAGCTACATCTGCAGTCCTCTTTTGTTTTTTAATCTTGAGACAGTCTTGCTAAGTTGCCCAGGCTGGCCTTTAATTTGTGATCCTCCTTCCTCAGCCTCTTGAGTGGCTGGGGTTACAGCTGTGTACCACCATACCTGGCCTCTGGCTGGGTTCTGATTTGCTCTTCGGGGGGGTGTCATGGAGGTCTTATGCATAGCTTTCTTGTGGAATATGATGACAAATAGCTAGTGTTCCAGGACAAGGTGCAAGGGGTGCAAGACTCCAGTGTGGCCAGCACATGTGGAGTTTGTGAGTCTGAGCCCCAGCTGCTTGCTGTCCCCAGGAGGCCAGCCAATAGGGTGGGAGGCAGACAGACTCTCCTACAGCCTTTGACTTCTGGTTCCCTTCTTCAGGAAAAGGCTGCTTGGTTAATGGGCCTGACTGCCTCCCTTTGCCAAATTGCCCCTCTCAGTGGCCGCTGCATGACCCAGAGGTGCCCAGAAGGGTTTCTGATTCCTCTGGTGTTCTACTCGGTTTGCATAATGGCGCCTCCTTTTGCAGTGCTCCAGTGCTATCTCCTTAAAGACCGAGTGGTGGTCACTGCAAAAACTTGGGAAATGAAATGGAAGGAAAGCATGAAGTTGAGAGTCACTGTGCCCCTGCTGCTCTGTGATAATAGACTTTACAATTGCTTGTGAAGATACTGTTTGAAAATGAAGTTTTCACACTGTTTTGTTTGTACCGTTAAAGTCTTGTAAACTGCTTTTTTGTGTAAAAATATTAGAATGAGTGGTTCAAATTTTGCTTTTTTTTGTCTTTTTTGTTTTTGTTGGTACCAGGGATCGAACTCACGACTGCCTGCTTGCAAGGCAGGTGCTTATGCCGCTGAGCTAAATCCCCAGCCCCTGAGTGGTTCAAATTTTGAACATCACTTAAGGCCATTTTTGATAGTTGGCATTCTATCAGGTTATATTATACTTTGCCCAGGTCTTTATTGATGATGATTTGGATTTTCTATTGTTTAATGTGTTACATTGTCAGGAAGAATCTTTGTACTACATCTCTGTATACATCTCTGCGTATTCCCTTCCCTTGGATAAATACAAGAAATGTAATTATCAATGCAAAAGATGTGTTTACAATAGTCATTGGGTGAGTTAACTTTTGTCACTTATATAGATATTTCTTTCATTTGTTCTTTAACTTTATTGTTTATTTGTTTTTTACTTTTTGGCATTCAGAAAAATTTATACTCTATTACAGTTTCTAGTCAAACTTCCTAGCTTTCATTTCTTTCTTATTCCAGGTTTCATTCACTCTATTTTTTTGTACAGAACCCTATGTGATAGCTACTGTGGGAGTTGGAGCCCTCTGACCAGAGACTGGTGTGCCCAGTCAGTTCCTGGTAGGGGGGTTTGCTAAGCAGTCTCTTTCTAGAGGTCAGGGGTCAGAGAGCTGGAGGTAAGGGAGGTGGCATCAAAGGTAGCCATGATGAAGTTGCCCAGCTGGCAGAGGTGTGGCAGTCATCAGTGCGAGCCAGCAGCCGCAGCTTCTTGGGCCAGGGCTCAGATGGTGCCAGTATGCTGGGGGCAGGGATAGATGCAGCCCAGATTACCACAGCATCTGGTCCCCTTGTAAGGGACGCTGCAGGGCTTGCCTATCTTGTTCCCTTGGTAGACTCTGCATGAGGACAATAGAGAGGTTGGTCAGAACAATGACCCCTCCAATGGCAGTGGCTATCTGGTCTGCTGGCCAGCACGAGTTTGCTTCTGCACTGGAGTGATCTTCAGGGTTTCATCCTTGAGGGAGCACCCTGGGAGAAGTCAGGCCTCGCAGACTGTGTGATGAGCAGGAGGAGAGATAGCTCTCCTCTAAGAACATGACCATTGTGTCCTTGTCCAGCTGGCCCACCTTGGTGACAGGCTCCGCTCCTCATCCTCAGCCTTGCCGCTGTGAGGCCCTTGGGGGCTCCAGGCCCTCTTGCCACACCAGTTTCCTAAGGAAGAAGCATTTTTATGCTTTCTTTTGCTTTTATGCTTAAAAATGCCTTCCCACTCCTGAAATAAAATGACTGTTAAAGTTATTTTTAATTGTAGACTTAATTGGAAGACTGGAATTGTTAGTTGGCAGCAAATTGTATTTTGAGAAAAATACAACTTGCAATTATATTTGGTCCAGTCTGACACAGGCGTGCACAACTGGACTCTGAAAAATTACCAATGCCTGGTCACAGCTCAGACCCACTGAATATTTTTTTTAATCTTATACCAGTCTGCAGACTTTCAAAGGAGCAGAGCCAAGGTGGGGGTATTGGTTTTTTTCTTCTGCCTTGGCTTGCGCATTAGGTTTTATCAGTGTAGTGGCTGTGTTTTTCTCCTAGCCATTACCATCTGTTACCCCCAAGGATAGGAGCGCTGCTGTAATGTGTATGGGAAGGGAATCCAGGACAGAGTGTGCTGGGGGAGCCCCCTGCACAAGCACATTGGTTCTCCAAAAACTCCCATCTCCCCATTTGGTGTTATCTGATATACATGTAATTATTTCCGAGTTCCGTGGCTGATTCTCATATCTGCCTTAGGGTACAGGAGTGGCTTTTAAAAAACAACCAAATTTAATAATATACAATATATTTAATGATATCTTACATTAGTATGATTTTGCAAACCAAGATTCATTGATTTTTGATGTGTTGTAGACCCTCAAGTGAGCTGGTGCGTAGAACTTCTGATTGATATTTGCAACTCTGGTTGTTTATATCTATGCAGAAAATCAAGATTTTTGTTCACACTGAAAATACCTTCCTGTTTGACCAGGCTGGAGTTATAGAAATCTGCCCACAAAACAGGCTCAGTGTCTGCCTGGTAAGTCGTGGCATTCTGTGTTTTTAAGGAGCCAGTCTGCCTGCAGTAAGTAAGGGGAATGTGCCTGCAGACCTTGGCTTTGCACAAGGAACTTAAAGAGTCTGGAAGCCTCAGAAATGGTGATTCTGATCCATTGACTGTGATGAGGGTGAGAACGAGACCACCTCCTCCGGATGTGAGGAATCCATGTCTAGTATCTGGCAGGGGTGGAGGCTGGTGTTGCTCCACTGTGGTGAACTCTGCATCACAGCATGTGATGTAGGGACTC
This sequence comes from Cavia porcellus, assembly GCF_034190915.1. Classification (NCBI taxonomy): domain Eukaryota; kingdom Metazoa; phylum Chordata; class Mammalia; order Rodentia; family Caviidae; genus Cavia; species Cavia porcellus. The sequence goes on from NW_026947507.1 coordinate 41,995,425, forward strand.
TTGGGGCAGAGAATGTGGACAAGGACCCCAAGGAGAGGTTCTTTACTGATTTTGAGGCCCTCTGATAAGTCAGGGAGGGAAATCACACATGTCCAAAACATAAAGAAAATGATATGAAGGTCATGAAGTATAAAGTTGGTGGATAAAAAGTCCCTTAGTTACGTGGAATTTTAAAAGGGAAAGATTGGCCAGAGGTAGTTAAGACACTGCTATTATATTGTTCTTGTGTTTAACATATGTAGGCCAGATGTGAATATATAGTAGGTAGTTTCCAGAAGGAAAGGGCCACATCATCCTCTCTGTGAGTACAGCAGTAACTGAGTGCACTTCGCAGCTGGGCAGGGCCAGAGCTTCAGCCTGAGGGCTTTGTTTTGCACTGCCACCAGCCAACCATGGTGTCCAGGGCCACGCAATGGGTATGGGCAGCCCCTTAAGGTGTCCTTTCTGCCAGAAATCTAAAGCCTGTGCCACTGTTGCCTCTTGCAAGAGGAGCTCAGCTGGCTGGAAAGTGTGGCCCTTTCAGCCCTACCTTGCCCTTCCATTCCACCATGAAAAGCCTGTTTATTATTACTGAAGACCAGAAAAAATCAAGGGAGATCAGAAAGGAGAGCTCTCTCTTGGCTGAGTTTCCTTCAGAAGCTGAGCCAAAATGAGATTCCTGACCTGCACCAGGGGGAAGCTGATCTTCAGGCTTTTCTGTCCAGTTCTCCTGCTGGTCTTTCATGAGCAATACCGTGGCCAGCACCCACTAACCTTCTCCTCACTTTATCACTGGGACCTCCCCTGCAGAGGTCTTTCCAGCTGGGTCCTCACCTAACCCTCACATATAGAGGGGTCTTAGGTCAAAGGGGTCCACACAGCTATGACATCAATTTAATGTGCTGCAGCCAAAATTCTAAAAGTAAAATAAATGCCATAAAACCACATATCCCAGTGCCTCACATGTAGTGTTATTTAATGAAACATTAGTTTTGCACTTGCGGGTGTGTATGTGTATGCGTGTGAGAGCCAGTGCACACATGAGCTCCGTAAGTTCCAGTGGAGAATGTGTTTGTTACCCTGAGTTGTAATCTGAAAAATTTAAAACAAACAAAGCAAAACAAAACCAAACAAAACCATGAGTTCACAATCCCTTATCTGCAATCCACAGACCAAAAATCTGAAAATAATTTCTTAAGTTTGGCATGAGGTCATTTGTCAGCAAAACATGACTTAATATGGTTTGACATTTAATAGGCTTTATGTCACCTACTGTGTCTGGACACTTAGCTGCAGAGTGGAGCTGTGCCTTGGCTGCAGTGGGCACGGTACACCTGGCCACTTTTCTAAGGGCCAAGGAATTCTGAACCACAGCAGTGTTTGCACCAGAGCTTGTGGCTCTGTGTACTAGGGTCCAGAATCCAGCAGGTGTTTATTGGATGTTTATTATGAGTTCAGCATCATTCTGGGGGTCAGATATGGAAAGAAGTCAGTGTGTGAGCTGTGAGGGGACTGAGTCCCATGGTGGGTGGACTGGGGGTCACCAGAGCAAGAGCCCCATTTCAAATTCTTCCTCTTAGGTTACCCTGATCCATAGTGCAGAAATTCCCCTGCACGTGGCTTCTATGTCTTCCACAGGATGTTCCCAACTCCTCTGTAGAATCTCACACCAGTGCTTTAGCTGTGAACCCTAAAAAACCAACCCCTGATTGCTTCCTCCTATATTACTGTATCCTGAGTGGCACCATGGGCCTGGTCACTTGGACACAGCCCTATCCCTGTCCCAGATAACGTCATCTATGCATTGGTTAACTCCTCTTGATCCCCTGCAGCCCTTGGCTTCCTGCCTTTTTCTCAGTGCCACTTGCAGGTACAGATGCTCAGCATTCCCTCCCATTCAAAGGTAGGATGGTCTAGAGAGGTAGTCAGATGCCTAGGGGACCTGGGGCCAGGTTATGCCTCTTCACCTTCTGTCGGGGGCACCTTGGTGCACAGGACCAGTTTCCTAGCTGTGGAACAGGATGAATGAGCAGCACTTTATGATTTGTAGTTGGGCATAAGACTGTATCCAGGGCACATGAATGCTGAAAGTGTGGTAAGATAGACTGTATGCAGATATTTGTGGGATGCGGAAAGGGTAAAAGGATAGCATTCAAAATAATCAGAAAGATTCAGAAGCTGCGGGGCACAGCACTGGGGACTAGAAATCCCTAAGATCACTGTGACACCACTAAAGTTTCCATTCAGGCCAGCTTACAGCTGACAGAAGGAGCAGCACCTGATGGAGCCTGTCTCAGCTTTCAAGTGTGAAAGAAGACACTTAGGATGGCTCAAGGATCTGGGGATCAGTGAGCAGTGGGAACTGCTGACCCAGAAGAGAGTTCCTCCGACATGATCATCTATAGCAAAGTATTTTGCCTCAGGATGAGTAAAAAAAAATGGGAAAGGTGGAAGCAAAAAAGATGGGAAGAGGAAGCAGCAACAAAAAGTCCCCAGGTCCCAACCCTGAGAACATTGACCCAGGACAGGTAAATACAAAGGGGAATGAGAACAGCAAACATGCAATATCAGACACGTAAAGAGATATATTTGGGACCTCATAGATGAGTTCAAAAGTGAAATATTTAGCCAAGTAAAGCAAGATATAAACATTAATAAAAGAGATATTAAGCATCCCTCCAACAGACACAGACGGAAGAAGGGAGAAACTCAAAGGAGAGAACCATTTGATGAAGAACATAAAAAATATATAGAATACATGAAGCAGATTCAAAGAGATTACTAGGAGATTAAAAACTATGGAAAGATGGCAAATCAGCTTGAAAGAAACTAAGGATAGATTATCTAAACTGGAGGACAATTTTGCAGTGTGGGATTATGAAAGGGAAAACTTTTTAAAAATAACAAGGAAACAAATAGTAACAATACAAAGGCTAGAAGATGACAAGAGGATCTATAACTTGAGAATAAAGAATGTGAATGAAGAATCAGGGGTACAAACAAAGGAACTACAAAGGTTATTCACAGAAATAATTAAGGAAAACTTCCCAAACATAGGAAAAGGAAATGATACTCTGATATATGAGGCATACAGAACTCCAGCCATCTACAACCAAAACAGAGCTACACTCAGGCATATAATAATCAAGATCCCAAAAGTTCAATATAATAACAGAATAGTAAAAGCTGTTAGAGACAAGAAACAGATAACTTGTAAAGGAAGTTCCATCTGAATAATGGCAGACTTCTTGACACAAACCATCAAGTCAAGAAGAGCCTGGAATGATATATTCCAAGCCCTGAAAGAAAATAACCTCCATCCCAGATTGATATACCCTGATAAACTGTCTCTAGTAATTAATGGAGAAACAAGATGCTTCCAAGACAAAGAGGAACTTGGAAAATTTGCAACCACCAATCCAAGTCTACAGAGAATACTGCAGGGCATTCTAGAGAGAGAGAAAAGTACTAGGTTTCCAGGAACAGTGGCAGAGAGGCCTCAATGAATGGAGCATAAAACAGAATGAAGAAGATAAGCAGACAACTGATGGCAAAAAAAGAGCACAACAGAAATGAGGCAGAGAAGATTTTATTCAAAACTGATGTGATTGATAGTGTCAAGTCTGAGAGTATAGGCAACTACAATAGTGTCAAGTCTGAGAATATAGGCAACTACAAGATTCTATGATACACATCTGGTTTGATAACTGCCAGTTTTTGAAGTTCTATACTATATACAAAGTTGTATTTTTATTAATACTGTTATGTACTGATATTATTCAATTATACTATATCTGATGATATAGCAAATTCTACTGGAGATAACAAGAGACAACAGGAACCATGGTAGAACTCGTTGTACAACGGTCTTATATGTTTCATGTGTTTATAGGAATATGTTTTGTCTTGCTTTATTTTGTTTCTCCCTCTAATATAGAAAGGATAGAAATACATGTTGACTCATGCATGTATAGAATCTATAAATAGTTTATGAGAACTGATCTTATGACAAATGATGAAATGAACAGATACTCTGAAGAAAAAGAGACACTAAAATACCCAGTGCTGATCCTGGAGTGTCATAATATGAAACCCAGCAATAGTATTATTCTTTGTTCAGAGTGATATTAGCCTATTGGGTTTATTCAATCTCAACATAATTGAAGATATGGATAACTGCATGTGTGTTTAAGTGTATAGGATTGATAACCATATTTCTAAGTTTTTGTTGGATAGTTGAACAGAACTGGTTGCAATCTCACTGTTTGAATCCCTCACCTTATGTGTTGCACTTTAGTATCTTGAATAACTATTTGTAAGACGACAATCTGTAATCATTAACTAGTGATTTCTTAGTGTTTATTTTTTCTTTGAAATTATGTATTATTTCTACCTGTTTTCTGTTTTGTTTAGTCTTTCTTTAAATTAAATTAAAAAAAAAAAAAGACATTACACTACCCAGTGCTGATCACGGAGTGTCATGATGTGAAATCCAGCAATACCATTATTCTTTGTTCAGAATGATTTTAACCTGCTTTAGTTTGTTTAATCTAAACATAAATGAAGATGTGGATAACTTCATGTATGTTTAAGTGTATAGGATTGAAAACCATGTTACTAAGTTTTTGTTGGACAGTTGAACAGAACTGTTTGCAGTCTTGCTGTTTGAATTCCCACTTTACATGTTCCATTTTTGTACTTTGAACAACTATTTGTAAAACGACAATATGTAAACATCAACTAGTGATTTCTTACTGTTTATTTTTTTCTTTGAATGCATGTATTATTTCTACCTATTTTCTGTTTTGTTTAGTCTTTCTTTAAATAAAATTAAAACAAAACAAAATAATCAGAAAACCCAATATTTTAAATGGGCAGAAAATCTAAACAGGCATTTCAGAAGAGGAAACCAAAAGGTCAATAAATATGTAAAGAGGCATTCAACTGTTAGCAGCCCAGAAAATGTAAATTAAAACAATAGTGTGGGCTGGGGTTCAGCTCAGTGTACCACCCTGAGTTCAATCCTCAGCTTTGGAGAAAGAGTAACAGACATACAATTTCATGCCTGTTGTTTGACATGAAATACAAGAAGATGTCAAGTGGTAATAACCCACGTCTTGCTGAATGTGTATGAATAGGCTTACTTCTTTGAGAGCATTAGCAGGATCTAGTAAAGCAAAGGCTATGGTCCCCCTACTACCTGGGGATTGCATTGGCAGAAATACCCTTTATGATACTGTTTTTGATTGACAAAAAATAATTAGAAATAATGAAAGCATCCACTAAAGGGTGACTGGACAAATTGTAGCACTTCATTTAATGAAATACTATAAATCAGTTCAATTAAAATCACATTTGTAGCTGGATGTGATGGTATATGCCTGTACCCCACATTTGAGAGGCTGAGGCAGGAGGATCACGGTGAACTCAAGGCTAGCCTAAACTACAAAGCGAGACGCTGCCTCAGAAAAGAATTTGTATTTATATAATCATGCATAAATCTGAAAGAAAATCTTTTTTTTTTTCTGTCTTTTTCGTTTTTATCGGTACCAGGGATCGCACTCATGACTGCCTGCTTGCAAGGCAGGCGCTTACGCTGCTGAGCTAAATCCCCAGCCCCTGAAAAAAAATCTTGAATGAAAAAAGCAAACCGCAAAATATCTGCAGTATGTAACCATTTGTATGACATTTAAAGCATAACAAATTCATATACCTGTGTGTATATACAGCTAACTGTATACCTAGTAAAAACTTGAAAATATTAATGAGCATGACCAATAAAAATTCAGTGCATTGGCTACCACCACAGGAAGAGGAAGAGGAATAGAATGGAGAAGGATACAGAGAAAGTTTCAGTTCCATGGTGCATAATTTATTCTTAAAAAAAACTAAAGCTATGAGTACATGTTAAACTTTGACAAAACTAGGTGTGTATATTAGGGTCCCAGGTATTGTTATTATGATGATGATTACTACCTTTATGTGCTTGAAATATTTTACTTTCAGAAAGTACTTAGTACTGTCTATATCATCAGTATTTCTCTGTTGTGTTCTAAGATTTCTGCCTACCTGAGGAGTGGAGTTCCAGTCCTCCCTCTAGTTCTCCAGGTCAGACACTCCTGGGGAGGCCCTTGTGACCCTCGGTTCCTTGCTGCTGCCTGGTGCTCTAGCCTGTCCCTCGAGAACCTAGTGGGCTAGCCATAGGTGGCAGGCCATGCTCAGTGCTCCTCTGTGCTCTGTCCTTATCTGTGTGGTTTTGTTGGCTGAAATCTCCATATCCTTTACTCTGACCAAACAAAAATGACCTCTCCTTTCAGTGTTGCCCCATCCATCCTTACACCCATCTACCTAGCCTTTTCCTGACTCACTCACAGTTCCAAGCCTTCCATTTACCTGTTCACCTACTCACCCACCAACCCTTCTCGTAGTGTCAGTGGGGAGGATATTTCAGGTTATCAGAAGCCACCTTCAAATCTGCACCCGTGTATCAGCTTACACATGAGGGATGTTGTTAAATATCCACTTGACCCTCTCATCTATCCATCCACCCACCTTTCCATCCATCCATCCATCCATCCATCCATCCATCCATCCATCCGCCCCATCCACCCATCCATCCCATCCACCCATTTGCCCCATCCATCCATCCATCCATCCATCCATCCATCCATCCATCCATCCATGTATTGAGGATCTTCTGTGTGCAAAGCACAGATAGCCTGCCCTGCCTTGCCCTGCCACAAATAATCACAATTTGCATAAGATCCCCAGATCGCTTTGTGACTCTAACATGGGATTTATCATATTAAAGTTTATTTTATCTTGGTAGACTAGGCGCTGAAAGGCAGATAACCATTCCATTCATTTTTAATGCCTTGTACTTACAAGAGCTCATTAAATATTGGCTGAAGAAATAAATGAGTCTCAGATTGTACATCCAAAACATCGAAATCAGTGTTAAGATTATGGCTTAATCCTGGTCGCTTGGCTCTTAGTATCTAACGCTGTAGCCCACTGATGTTCATGAGTGCCACGCACCCCGCATTGTCTTTGTCACCTGAAGGAAGGAAGGAAGGATGTTCAGTCCCTCTTCAGCTATTCTGCCCTCACATTTACTGCGAATCCAGACAGCAGTACATCAGCCCCGATCTTGCCTCTCCAGGGACTTTGCCATTACTTGGAGAGGAAAAGCAGTGCCATGAAAAATTAGTAATGTGACAAAGCAGAATGAGGTATGGGCCAAATAAACGGGGCTGGCATCTGCTCAGAATCACCCATAATGAAACAGCTTGTTTTATGCTTGACTGTGTAAAACTGTTTTTGAGAGGTGTGTTCTTTTGGAAAAGGATCTAGGTCAGAATTATCATTTTATGTCAGATTGGGTTTCTGTAAAGTTTTTTTTTTTTTTTTGGCTCAAGTGGATATTTAATAACATCTTTATTATGTGTAAGCTGATACACAGGTTCAGATTTGCAGATGCCTTCTGATGGCATAATTTTCCGAGGAGTGAGCCTGAAAACTCTTCCTGACCTCACACTGGGTGCAGTTTTGTTTGCGCTCTTTGAATAGGTGTCTGTGAGGTCTCATAGCCTCTGAGCTTTCACCTGCCCCTTCCTTTCCCGCATATGCCTGTGAAACAGTTCTCACACAACCAGTGGCCAGTGTGTCCAGGAATCAGCTGTAGGCTGCGTGTTTCTGTGACTCTTCTTCATCTAAGCAGGCTATTTGAAACATTGGAGTGGAGGGTTCCCTTTGCAGAGGTCACGCTTTCCAAGCAGCGGCTCCTGCTCTTCCTCTTCTTGAGCATTTCCAGGGAAAAGCACCTGCTATTTCTGATGACAGTGGCCTTGTGTGAGATCAGTTGTTCCGAGGTTGACCTGGACATATGGGGAGCTGGGTTCACTGCAGGAGTGGAACCCTACAGTGTTCCAGGAAGACCAGGATCCCCTTGGGAAGGTTCTGAATCTGCTGGTGGATCCCCATCTTTTGGAACAGTGAATTTATCCCAGCTTCCTTTGAACCATTATAGTCCTGTCCTCAGAACGCTGGTTGTATTCCCTTAAGATCGCTGTGAATGGCATCTGTGGGTCATCCTATTGGTGGTGAGTTACAGAATCCATTTCTGGTTGTCTGTGTGCAGAGGTGTGGGAAGAATGAACATGTAGGTATAGAGAGATTGGACGAGAGACTGAACTGAAGCCCCAGCGAGGTCCCCTCCACCGGTCTGAGTGCTGTGACGCTAGCCCCTCCAGCCAGCGTCTCCTATGGGCATCTCTGTGTCTCCCCCAGTAATGAAGGAGGAGAGACCAGAGTCTTCCCCTTCTGGGCAGCCTGAGGCCACCACCTCCCACCCAGTCTTCTCTGCTGGAAGCTGGGGGCTGGGCAGATAGCAGAGGGTGACAGGACAGTCACAGAACTACAGGGATTCCAGACTTTGAGTGAGTCCTGACGTTGCCACGTTGAATAATAGGACATAAAAGAAGAGAAAGTACAGTGGTTTCCTTTTTTTTTTTGGATGAAACTTTGGTGTGCCTGTTTTGTTGGCAGGGGAGGTAAACATGGGTCAGGAATGAGACAGTGCCAGCTGGTCCTCTGCTCCTTGGGTCCGTGGTCATCTGCCAAGTGGCGACTGGAGTGCCTACAAAGGGAAACTGCCCAGGAAAGCCATGTCCCTCCCCGACTGCTCACTCTTCCCGCAGTATAGCACAGCCTCGCTCTTCTTGTATAATGGAGATGCCCCATGAATGCTGTTGGAATATAAGTGTCAGTGTGAGCTTTGTACACCTGGAGGTGTGTTGTGTCTGCATTTGGGATGCATGCTATTGTCAAATGGCCCCTGGAGCTCCACTGCACCCAACCCCAGGCCCTGGCCTGAGGAGGATACCTCAGTGGGGAGGCCTTGCATCATGGAGCATTCTTCCTGCCCCAGTGGTCCTTTCCACCTAGCTCCCCGTACTACCTGACCCATGTCATGTACATTTCTTCTTAGGGCTTCCTAGTTACTTGCTTTACCAGCATGACCCAAGAGCAAGGCTTCAGGCAGGAGGGATGGTGATGTGGATACTAGGAAGAGTCCAGTTCCCGGGCCTTGGCTGTCTATGGAATGTAATCATAAAAAGTAGGTACGCTTTTCTCAATCAATGTTTTTCAAAGGCCATGAATGCAGACACAACTGGGCTTGGAAGCTGCAGGTAAGGAAGAGACTGAAGCCACCACGTGTGACACAGCGCAGGTTGCTTGCTGGATAATTGCTACCCTTGGTTGTCTGTGGATGGAAGGGCCAGACAGGCAGGCGTGAGCTTCACACTGAGAGACCCGTCAGATGAGGACCCTACTAATCAGAATAGACATCACCTTAGGCCAGAGCACCTGCTGGGCTGGGTGAGCCCTCTGGGGCTGGACATTAGTGCCAGGATATGGAGGCAGGCCTGGCTGGCAGGGGGTATACCTGGAGGACTTGCAGTTCACCAAGCTGATAAGAATCAGTTAGTCCTGACTGTTGGCCCTGCAGTTGCTGGAGGAGATTCAGCCTGTGTCACCATGCTGCTTTCTCAGCGATCTGGAGCCTGGTTTGGCTCAGGTTTTGGATTTTTACATTTGGATTGCTTACTGTGCATGCGTTGATGAGTTGGGTTATGTAGCTAGCCTGCACCAGCTTAAGCACCTTCTCTCTGCGGTGCTTGTCTCCTGGCTTGGGCTAAGAGGAACACAACCCCATGAAGGGGTACTTGAGAAAGGGACCCCACTTGCCTCCTCTGTGCAGAGGCTGTAACATGATCCAACCACCAGCATCCCTGGGGAGAGCACCGCAGGGTACTTCCCTCTAAAGACACTGAGGAGTACTGAGCATGAAACTGTACCCTGCACCTCCCTTTCACCCTGGAGAAGGAGCGTGCTTCCAGCAAAGCCCAGCCCGCTCGCTCTGCTATTACCTTCCATGTCCTCAGGCACATTGATTTCTTTGAGTCTCAGTTTCTGCATTTTAAAAACAGAATTCCTGCCTGTTCCATAGTCACAAAGATGACAGGAGCTCAGGCCTTGGGAGGAGGCCAGCAAGGGGCAGGCTTTGCTCTGAAGCCTTCCCTTCCTGGGGCACTGTGCGTGCTGGCTGCCTATGTACATGGTGGGCGCTGTTTTGAAGTGGATTGGGGCTGGAGGTTGAGGGTGGGCATCCATGCTGTTCAGGCGCTCAGCATGGTGGTGGCAGCCCCATTCTCCCTGTCCTGCCTGGCCCAATGCTTGTCTCCACCTTGGCCTGAGGTGTGGCAGTGGCTGGGCTTGGAGGACAAACCAAGAAAGGCATGAAATTTATGGTTGGGTCCAGTTTTTCTGCTTCAGATCTTGACACAAACAAACTCATTTTGTGAGAGGACAACTCCAATTTCAAAGCGAAAGGAAATATATATAGATAGATATGAATTTGAGGACCAGGGATTTAGCTCAGTGGTATAAGCATGCCTGGCTGGCAAGTGCAAGGTCATGAGTTTGATCCCTGGTACCAAAAAAACAGGTAATTCTTTATAGATATGAATTTGAGTTCTGAAGAACTGTTGCCTCCTAGCAAATGCAAAGATGAGAATACGCATCTGAGAATATTCCAGTGATGAAATCACTCTGTTGCTGTTGTGTGACTGTCACACCGGGGATGGCCCTAGCTGCAGCATGTGCCTTGGCATCTTCCTTAGAGTGCTGTGTCTTGTGACCGGGAGTGGCAGAGAACTGGGAGGCACAGGGCATTAGGACTGACCTTTGTCTTTCCTGGAGGAGCATGGGCTCTCAGTGTCCAGGTCAGGGCAATGCAAGGTCTTAGCGAGCCAATCCCTGGGCGCCTGTCTGGGACCAGTGTTCAGCTTTGAAGAATGGTGGCTGGGGCCAGGCAGCTTCATCCAAGGGGGAGGACAGAAGTAGCCACCCTAGGGTGTCCCCCGGGCCTCTGGTCTAGGGAAACAGAGGTAGCTCTCGGGCTGATCTTTGATTGGGCCCATAGGTGGCTCCTGGTTTATGCCCTGTAAATGCAGCTGTGGACATGCCACCCCTTCTTGGTACTTTGCATAGAGCTGAATGTCCCTGTGTCTTTTTCCCTCAGCCACTTCCATTCCTCTTTCTTCCTCTGGGCTGTACCTGACACCCCCAATTGGGCAGTGCCTGCTGCTCCCACACTGGGTCCTCCTGTGCCTGGCACTGGGCAGCAAGTGGTGTCTCATCCCCTCTGTGCCCCTGCAGTGGCCCCGACATCCTGAATGCTCCATCTGTGGATCAAGTATGCATGATCCATAAACGTGTGACCGTGAGAAGACAGTTCTGTGGAACTGCTGTGGTGGAGTGGAGTGGAAGCCTCCTTTGCTTCACAGAGGTGCAGGATGGTCATTCAGACCCGGGAGGATCCCTTCCCTGTGGACAGCATCGGGGCCAGATGGTTTTCCGGTCTTCCCGGGACTCCTGTCTGTGTCATCCCACTATGCTCCAGTGCTTTCTCTGTGGTCTCAATCTCACCCTGGGCTCTGTGTCCCCATCCTGTCTGTTATGGTTTAGATCTGGAATGTTCCCCAAACTCTCATGCACTCACAGGTGTGGCTTTTGGAAAATGAGTGGATCACGGGATGTTGCGTTATCAGTGGGTTCATCACTAGTGAGTTTAGTGACTGAGTGTGCTGGGAAGAGTGGGGGGCCTGGCTAGTGGTGGCTCCCTGGGGCTGTGACCCAGAAGGGTTTATTCTGGTTCCTGGCTCCTCCCTTCTCTCCCCACTTCCTGGTTGCCATACGCAAGCAGCCTCTTCCACCAGACCCTTCTGCGATACTATGTCTGTCTTGGTACCAGCCAACTATGGACTGAATCCTTAAAATCTGTGAGGTCAAATCTCTCCTTTCAATTGTGGATGTCAGATAATCTGTCCCGGTGACCAAAAAGGAACTAAGACACTGTCTTCCTTGGGTCCACTCTATTCTGTCACTGTTTGTCCCTCTTTGAGGTCTTGGATTTCACCACAGGAAGCAGCCCAGTCCCTTGTGTGACCCAGCACATGGAAGCACAGTGAGTGAAGGGAGAAATAACCCAAGACAAGCAGTGTCCCTGAGCAAGAACAGGGGAACAAGCTCAGGGATCAGTAAGGATCATGTCCTTTTGGGAGGTGATTTCCTAGTAGAACAGCCGGACACTTCGCCATGGGCATCCCAGGGGACAGGCCAGCCCAGTGGTGGCGGTCTATGGCACTCATGCTGCAGCTTGCTGTTGCTTATTAGTGATAGCTCTGAAAGTGTTGCCATCACTGGGCTAGCCTCTTGAGAAAAAAAACAGGAAGGCAGGCCCCAATTTAATTAACTAACCTTTGCCTTGGCCTTTGGGTCAATAGGTCCTTTCATGGTCACCTCCTGTGATCCTTACAAAATGGCCCTTGCTGAGGGATTTAGCTCAGCGGCATAAGTGCCTGCCTCACAAGTATGTAGTCATGAGTTCGATCCCCAGTACCCATAAAAAAAGAAAAAGACCAAAAAAAAAAATGGCCCTTAAAGTTGGCATGGTTTCCTATGTGAAATGCTAGGATGATGGCTGCTTCATGGGCGGTGATATATAAGCATTAGTCGTCACTGTGCCTTATTGTCCCTGATTACAGACAGAAAAACAGAGGCAGGTGGGAGCATTGCATGAGGTCATCCAGCTGGAAAGCAGCAAAGGTGAGATTTGAACACTGGTCATTAGTCCTGTCCCCTCATGTGTGTGACTCTTATGTCTGGACATTGCCTTCCACTTTGAACCCAGGGTCCCACCAGCAGAATGGCCACCTCTCTGGATGTGCTGGTTCCATGCACAGCTCTTTGAGAAGACTAAAGCAGACCAGACACCAGACAATCTTTGGCCTTCCCTACCCACACAGACTGTGGGATGAACACATCTCTCCTGGGGCCAGGCCACAGATCCATGCCCCAGTCCATGTGTCACACTGAAGTAATCCTTGGTTACTTCATTTTCCTTCTGGACATGAGTTTGACAACTGGTAGAGACTGCTATTTTTCAGGTGCTCCAGAAAGCCCAGGGAGAGGTACTTGTGATGGAACCACTTCCATTGGTGTCCTCTGCTCTAAAGAGTGGACCTGCTAGTATTCTCAGGGTCAGAGGCCATCAAACCTACATCTGAAGACATTGGTTCTACTTTTCTAGATCCTGATTGTAACCCAAACTTCTATCACCAAGAAGACCTGTACCTGGGAGGCACCATGTGATCTTTAGTATAGAAGGAATGGTCTAGACTCCTTTACCTCCTTTTCTAGGACATGATTAAGTTGGCCATCCTTGTCCAAACACCACAGCAGAATCACGTGTTACTGACATTTGACCAGGTGCTTGCTGTGAGCAGATTGGTTATAGTCTATTCAGATGTGTCTGGTGTATAGGATTGATCAGTTTCCTTTATTTACTATTACACCTATTACAAGACCTTCCCCCAAGATATGGGGAGGTACAGAGAAGTATAAGCTATAGTCCAGTCCCCCAAAACACTTATAATCTGGAATGAAAGGCTAAGGTATAAATGTGTAAAAGTACAGTAAAAATGTGCAATACTACTGTGAAAGGCTTTGGTTCCATCTCTAGGTCACCCTCTGCCTGTCTTAGGAACCCTGCTGGCTTGTATGCTCATGAATAAAGTGGCATTGTGTCATTGTCCTTTCCCCAGTCATTCAACGTCACTCAACGCCTTCCCATTTATTATCAGGCCACTATTTAGTCTAAACACGAAAGACACGGAAGTTCAGGTTACATCCCATTCATGCAAGAAGAATTTATAAAATTCTAAACATTACACTTAGTGTGTAATACGCTGATCTTCTGTGCAGTTTGGAAATTGGTGCTGGTAATATTCTGTCTCTAATTAAATGCGAGGCCATATTGAAAAGAAAGATTGCTAATTGGTAAGGATGATTTTGACTATAAATACGGGCAATTCATTTCATAGTCCCTTAGGTAAAGTGTATCACTTACCATGAAGTTTCTAGAATTTGTTAACTCAGCAGCTAATAAGTGACATCAGAGAGCTAGGCTCCCTCCATCTTTCTGCTCTGCCATCCTTGGAATGTCAGGCTGGCTCCCTTTGTGGCAACCAGGTGACTTTCCTTTCTTCTGGTGTCCTGAGAAATAGCAGGGTCTAGAGGAAGGAGGGGAGGTCTCTTCCTGGATTTTTCTTCATGAAAGAAGAAACCTTCTCGTGTCCCCACTCCAGGCATCCACCATGTCAAGCAGCCAGATGTCATCATACTGTTGTGCTTAGAGTGAAATAGTAGTTGCAAGTGAAGTAGAGGAGTTAGAATTTACCCTGAGCCCAAGAGCCTACCCGGGGGAGGAGAATCAAGGTCCAGTAAGCAAGGAAGAAGGGGCAGCAGGTGTGGGAGTTTACCAGTAGGCAGCCCAGTGCCCTCTTCACTGAGGCCTTGCTGAGTGTGCCCTCCAAAGGCAGAAGTAGCAAGAGTTAAATGCAAAAGTCCCAGCTAAGCTATTACAGGGTCAGGCAGGAGTGGACACATGAGCTATACACAGAAGGACTTCTACAGTGTACAAGATGTCAGCCTCTGGAAGGGCGAGGTGAGGGAGAGTCAGAGAACAGCAAATGGAGAGAGGCATTCAGGGCTCCTGGGCTCTGCTGGCCCTACTCCTGCACTCCTTAGAGGAAAGGGGAGGCGGCACCAGCTTTGAGGAAACTGGCCGAGGAGCCAATCGCTGGAGGTGCCTTAGAAGGGCATGCCTGGTCCCTGCAGGACAGCCCTGGCCGGGTTATCTTCCAGCTCTCTGTTCCATTTTAGCTATTTCTGCTGTTCAGTGTTTTCAGAGGATGCCAGCAGCAGCCACACCACTGCTTCTATTAGCACAGACAAGTGATTGTGCCTGCTTTTTATTTGAAGTCTCCCTTTTCGCTGGAGAGACAGCGGGATATAGCAAAGAGATCTGATCAGTGGGACACTAGAGACCTGGATTAGATTCCAGCCTCTGCTGGGGAGTGGCTTTGTAGCTGAGGGAAGTCACTTAACCTCACCGCATCTCTTTCTAGTGTGTGCAGCTTGACTTATTGTCACTGAAAGCTTTTTCTTCTTTTGACGGTTAAGACTTCTCGGCCTAGGGTTGCCTTGATGTGCCCTGGGCGGGGCATGGTGTGTTCACTCCACGCAGGGGGTTTTGATGGCTGCAGTGATGAAGTGGCAGGCTTTGCATCTGATGAGCACCCCCATTGGAAGTTCACCACTGCCGCAGCTGCTGCTTCTGAGTAACAAGAGCACTCATTGCTTGAATACCTACTGTGTGCTGGGTACATCTACAGGGTGGGCCTGTGGCCATGTCTCCCTGGGCTGTAGACCTCCTGAATATCCCGCGGGTCAGCCGAGTCCATCTGCATTTCCCTGCAGTGATCTTTCTTCCTCAAATAACTGTATTTAGGCAGCTCTTCAGATAAATGATGGGTCAGTGCATTCACAAGAGTCTGGACTGGAGACATGAATTCTTGTTTTTCTGTTTATTTTTTTTTAAAGAAACAAATCTTTCTTTTCTAACCATACCTTGACTTCTAACTTTTCCTTCACATGAGGGCACATGGGCGACTGACAGTATGGTGACAGTGTCTCCGGGGCACCTGACCACCTGTCAAAGAGAAGATGCTTGTCCTGTTTAGGAGGGCGAGACTCAGACTCGGGGGGAGTAGGGGGAGCATTTGCAAACTGAGGAAAATGCAAGGTCCTGGGTCCCAGCTGTAGACCTTCAGACTCCAGGTTTTGGATGGGACCTGACATCTGTGTCCTCACGGGTTCCCGAGCCATGTGAGGTAGAGATCTGTGGCCCTCACCTTGGGAATGCTGACTCCCGGATAGGCAGAACACCTGTCCACAGAGCAGTGGGGGAGACCTTGGACGGCACAGAAGAACCAGTGCCACCAAGGAGCAGTGGAGCTGATGGGGACGGAAGAGAACAGAGCTCCAAGAAGCTCCCCCTGCAAGTGACAGCTCTGGGCTGGGGTTGCAGGAGGAAGGGCAAACTGGGTGTGGAGGTCATGGCTGGCCCAGGTCTGCCCTGGCAGTCTGCGGGTGAGCCTTTCCTGAGGAGCACTATGAGGGCTGAGTGCCAGCTTGGTCCCGTATAGCCAACCAAGCCTGGGCAGAAGTGGACAGCCACAGGGCAGGCACGCCCTCCAGCCTAGTGGTGGATAATTTCCCACCTCTGTGCCCCCCATCCTCAACCATTGCCATTCCCCACTCCCCTGCCCTGAGCAGCATTGTGAGCCCCTCACGGTATTCAGCTGTCAGATCTGTGAAATGAAGGCAACTTGCTCCTCTCAGGGATGAGACTGACGTGAGGATGAGGGTGAGCACATACTGGGGTGAATGTCTGCCAGAGCATGCGCACACACCTTCCACCTCTGACGTGCACACACTTAAAATTTCCATGAGCCCAGCTCCCTGTAGGGCTGTGGGCACCTGGAAAGGAGGACCTAGCTACCCAGCACGTGGCACACAGAGCAGGCACTCCAGCTATATCTGTAGACACAGAAAATGAACCTAGCCTGTCATCTGAGATGGAGATGTGGCCCCTATCCTTAACGGCTCCCAGTGCAGCCCAGAGGACCCAGAGCAATTTATGGATTCATGGGAGAGGCAAGTGGTGGTGCTAAGAAAACTTTGTGCAAACTGTCCTGGGATGACAGAAAGAAGAGGCATCACCTGGAGGGGCCAGGAAGGAGCAGCGGGAAGTTACCAAGGTGGACAGATGAGACTAAGGGAAGATCACCAGGCAGAGCCACCAGCTGTGAGTTGAGAGAAAGCTCAGGCAAGCAGGGAGCCAATCCAGGGTTGAGCTTTACCAGTGGAGAACAGAAGAGCCTTTTTCGGGTCCATTCTTTGGCAGATTCTCTTTCACAAGAGCAAGCTCTGTTTTCTTAGGAGCTGACCAATTGCAAATCTGTGAGCAACACAGAATGTCAGCCTGCCCCATCTAGCATGTGCATAACCTCTCCCTTCCCTTCAAGCTGGCTGCAGTCCCAGTGCTGACACAGAAGTGAACGGAGATCTTCTCTGACTGAGCCTTGGGAAGCAGCTAAACTGCTACTGGCAAGGGCCTTGCTGTAGAAGGGAAAAAATAGATCCCACACAGCGACTTCAAAAGCTGGTGACGCCTGGTGACTTATTTCAAACAGACTTGAACTGAACAAGGAACGCGCCAGGATGGTGGGTGGAGCTCTAAATTTACACCTTAATCTCATCATTAAGAGCAGAGAAGATGTTTCATTAGCTTTAGGTGCTATGTAAATACAAAGCTCTTTCTGAATAAATATTTTCCTTTCTTTCCTTTCCCAAATTAGGATATGCTGTGTGGAAAATAGCGTGATTCTTAGACACAGGAGAGTTTTATTTGGAGGGTTTTATTTTAAAATGATTGTAGAAATCATATCCGAGTCTAGGCTCCAGCCTGAAGTTGGTATTGTAGCTTCTGTTGGTGCACAGGAAAGCCAGGGCTGGCTGACACCATAGGTGGCAAGGGGCTCCTGCTGCTGAGTGTCCACAGATGGCGCTTGGACCAGGTCTCCAGCCCCCCTGCTTGATGGTCAAAGTCATGGTCTAATGAGGTCAGTCAGCACTGTGTGTGGATGAGCAGAGTTGTAGAGAGTCCAATCTGGAAGATCTGAGGGCGTCAGTCCGTGGTACTTCCTGCCCGTCGTGGGAGCTGGCACTTAGAGTAGACAGTGCCCAGGAGCACGTGGCAAGAAGGGTCAGAGATAGGGCTGGAGGCCAGGATGTGGGCATCCTCTTTTTCTGGGATTCCTTGCTTTTCTTTCAATATTATTCATTTTAAAGATAGAGCATGAAAGGATTTTTTTAAAAAACCTATAATCTCCCTATCTCCCTATCTATCTTTTAATCTCCCTATCTCAAGAGCTTTATTTATTTATTTCTGCAAAAGTTGTGATCATAGTGGGCAAACGATCATTTGCTTTCTTAATATGTTCCAGTCACTTTCTGATACAGTTGTGATTTTCATAACCCTCACTGCTGCCAACCATTCCCTTCCTGTTGGACACTTAGATTGCTTTCTTGTGCGTTTTACTTTTATGCATAATGCCGGGATGAATATCTTTGTGCGCTTGGCTTTTTCATGTAGAAACAGTCCCAGGTCCACAAGGGGAAACCCAGCCCAGCTCTGGTGGACTATTGCTTTCTGAGTGGGGAGGTTCTGAGGGAAGCCAGTGACCCAGGCTGGGGAATATAGAGCCCAATGGGAGTGTAGTAAAAATAAATAAAGCCTGATTTCAAGTAAGGATGCTGCTGCCTGTCAAATCCCACAGGGGACATCAGTATGAAGGAGGAGAAATGGCATTTCATGACAAGCAGCTTCCCACTGATGCTCAGGTACTGCCAACCCTTGGCCCTCCTGGAAGTGGAGGCAATCACTTAGCTGCCATGGCCTTGAAGTTGGAGGAGGGAAGCCCTTCCTCGTGCTTGCGCTCACTGGAAGTCTGGGCTGCCTTGGTGCGACAGTGATTGTGCTCATCCTTGGCTACCGTGGTGCATGGTGGCAGGGTGCAAGGCAGCCCATGTGCTCCTTGAGTCAGCGGGGTTCGCACTTTGCCACAGAAAGGAAGAGCCTAAGGCCCTTAGGGGAGGGGGGACTCAGAGAGGAGGGTCCTAAGCACCTGGGGTCCTGCCCTCCCACAGAAAGTGCTGGTGGCAGGCTGGGTGCTGAGCCCCACCAGGGCCACGGTGCACGGCTCCCTGGCCCCACTTGCTTTGTTACAAATGCTGTCAGTGAGTAAGCGTAAATGCTGACGGCCTCTGTAGGAGATCCATTTTCTGGCTTTTGAGCTCATTTTCAGTCCTGGAGTCCCAAGCTGTCACCCAGTCCCCTGTTCAGGAAAGAACTGGAGGAAAGCTGGGAGGCCCAGCCCAGTGCCAGCTGCAGCAAGTCTCACTGACCCTAATACAGAGCAGTGGGCAAATACCAGGTTAGTCTTGGGGATCCCTGCTGGAGCACGGCACTCTGGCTTTCCCTTCTCTCGGGTCACAGGCTGGACTCCCACGATGCAGCTCAGATTCTGAGATTCACCAGCTGTCTTTATGAGGCCCCTTCTGACCCCAACTGACTCTTGCTCCTGCATCTATAGCAGGGTGCAAAGCAATCACACGTTAGTGTGTTGGCCCTACCCGAACTTTGCAAGATGTTCCAGACCCCAGGTGTTAACAAGACCTTGCGTGTCTGTGCTGGGAGCAGAAGTGTCTCCTTGAATTTCTGATGCCTGCATCCCTGCTCCTGGCTGGACTGCAGCATATGCTGACCATGGGCATAGCTGTCTGTCAGCAAAGCCAGAAGTGCCCTGCCTTGCTTCCAGGTTCCTGCCAGGCCACAGAATCCTCCATCAGAAATAGCGCTGTGTGCCATTGGCACCTCAGCCGCTTGGCTCTCAGTCCTCTGTGAAGGGCAGGGATCATTTGCTTTTGCCGCCTTTGATGCTGCTGGTGAGGCAGCAGCCTGAGGGACCCTTGAGGAAATAGGGACTTCCCTGGCTTCCTGATGACCTGGAGCAGATGGGTCCCTCCTCACATCACAGCTGCTCTTTGCACTGAGCTGGCAGAGGTGACTCTTGGGTACGTGATATTGCCCGGCCAATGAGCTTCCCTTGCAGCTCCGTGTTCAGGACACAGGGTGGGGCCGTGTTCTCAGCAGGGACTTGTCTGAACCTGCCAGCAGGGAATTTCCTGAGACAGAGCAACCCCAAGAGAGGAAGCAAGGCAGATGCATTTAATTTCCTGATTAAAATGAATTAAATGACCACATTTTGATGTGATCAAATCATATTTGAAATACACTGGGCCAAATACATTTGTGATGAACTGCTGTGCAGATAATGGAAATCATTTCAATAAAATTCTCATCCATGCTAAGGCCTTAATCAAGGGCTAACCTATTTGACATTGGATCACAGATAACTGTTTGATTCTGGCCCTGCAGGAATAGATTTATTCCATTTGAGCGATTAATGCATTAGGAAGCTGAGGTCATACTAAAGTTAAAGTCTGTCTTCTGAATTTCTCTGACGTCTTCCAGTTTTCAGTAGGAGCACTTCTTTTTAGAGCTACTACTTGGTTTTAGGTCTTTTCTCAGTAGAAGTAAGGATTATTTACTTTTCTCAAAATCCAGACTTCTTTTCATCAAAACTGTGTGGTTCTGTGGCCTGTAGCACCAGAGGAAGGGGCTGTTTCTCTTCGGCCCCTGGAGAGCAGTGTGTAGCTGTCACCTAAATTAATGGCTCTTACCCAAAGCGGAGGAATTCGCCCCCAGAGGGCTGCAGACTTGTTTCTTCAGGACTGTTAGCAGTGACGCCCCTGCATATTTCACTGTGTTCTCATACCTCTCTTATTCTATGGCCTCCATTTCCACCTGTGTCAATGAGTCCGCTCTTTTCCAAAGAAACTGTCAGCCCCAAAAGGCAGACAGCGCCTGGAGAGGCAGTGTGAGCTGTGAGGAGCAGCCAGACACAGCCATGTCTGGTGCCCTGGGGCTCGCTTTCTCTTGGGATCTCCTTTCTCCTACCTTGTTACAGGTTTCAGGGCTCCTGCTTCCCCCACATTGGCTCCTGGCTCAGCCAGTACCCCTCGGAGACTTCCCACCTGGAGGCTGGACAGAAGTGAGCTATGTGGGTGGCACTAAAGACCAGCGGGGGGCGAGGGGGGGTGGTGTTGCCCTGTTTATCACCATGACAATGAGATGGGGACAGGCTGAAAGCAGCTGCAAAAGATGACTTTATAGGGGC
The DNA here is from genome assembly GCF_034190915.1 of Cavia porcellus. Classification (NCBI taxonomy): domain Eukaryota; kingdom Metazoa; phylum Chordata; class Mammalia; order Rodentia; family Caviidae; genus Cavia; species Cavia porcellus. The sequence continues at coordinate 42,016,178 of NW_026947507.1, forward strand.
TGGGGATTTAGCTCAGCGGCATAAGCTCCTGCCTTGTAAGCAGGTAGTCATGAGTTCAATCCCTGGTACTGATTAAAAAAACGAAAAAGACAAACAAAAAAAAAAGTAATCTCAAGAGATGACTTGATAAAGTTTTGGTTATTACTTTCTGCTATTCCGAGAACTAGAAATAAGTAAAATGCTAAAAATGAGCCAAATTAGGTCCATGGAATGTGAAGGACACCTCTTTTGACATCATGATCTCTTTCCCTTCTCCCTCATCCTCCTACTACAGTCCATTCTGTCTTATAAAGACAGCCCCCTAACTTAGCATAGGCCAGCTTGGAATAGTCACATGGTGATAGATCTTCTTTTGTTGGTTTGCTTGGAATTCTCTGATTGTGAACACTCAAATGTCTGGAAGAGCTGAGGGTTTTCTAATCAGGCAAAAGAACAACAACAACAAAAAATGTCCAATTTAAGATTCAGTTACAAAAGGAAAGTGGGCATTTTTTCCCTTGCCTTTCAAGATTGGTCTCTGCAGACAGCTGGGGGCTGTCACCTACTTGTAGAGGACACTGGTCTCAAACATGCATTCTTGTTTAAGGGTGTCTGGTGGACTTTTGTAATTCATTTTATTTTTCATCTTTATTGGATTTTTGTTATTCTAATGTGGCCTGGCCTTTACTATAAAATTTCACGCTGTGTGCAGTGCAAGCCAGAATCCTCTCCTTTCTTCTTTACCCTTTCCCCTGCTCCCACAGGCCTAAGGATGAGGTGGTGGTGCCCAGCAGTGGGTGGGGTGTGGATTTACGGGTGTGCACGCTTAATCAAACTCATATGGGTGCACAGATTTTAGGTTACAAATGGGGGTGATAGCAGACCTGGTATCCTGCAACTTGCTTATTTACTATGGATTTCTCAAGGCAGAGACAGAGGTTGGCTTCCTATTTGAAAAACTGCATCTGTTCTATTGTTTATTCTATCACTCACCCTCCTGTCGTCATGCATTTCCTGTTGCTGCCCACCTGGGCGTGGCACCGTCCTGGCTTCCAGCTCAAGCTCTTCCTTCCTTCACGTGTCCCGACACTCAGGGGAGGCAAAAGTGTGCATACAGCAGCCACTGCTCCGAGGCTACCTCTCCTCGTGGAGGAGGCATTTTTAGCCTGGGGCAGGTCGCTGGGAACTGTCCTGTCTCTCCTATCCAGCTCCCTGCTCCTGAGACAGCAGAGCTCAGGCAGCAGATGGCATGGAACTTGGAAGACCCACCAGGGTCCATTTCCTGGTCTGGCTCTGCATGGAATACCCTGTTACAGCCGCAGGAACCCTGGCCTTGTGTTTGGCCCATCAGCCTGAGTCCACTGCAGTAGGCTGCTCACAGGGACAAGGCATTAGTCCCTCTCAGAAAGGTATCCCCTCTGATCCCTTGGATCTGAGATACTGGAGACCTATGGGACTGGTCTCTCTCATTGTTCCCAGCATGCCAAGACCGAGCATGTGGGCTCTCAAGCCAAGTGCTAGGCACTTCCTGGGTGCCATGGGCAGCAGTTTGCTCCTGTCCTGGGGCAACGACCTCTGTGGCATGCTCCAAAGCCCTGTGGCTCACCAGAAGCATCTCAGGACACCCAGGTCCCAGCAAAGATGTCCCCCTCGAACCCTGGTTGAAGCTCAGTACATTTCCTTCTCAGAGCCTCCCCTTGCTTTGAACTCGAAGGGCCCACAGACAAGGTTTCTGACAGGCAGAAAGCAGCCCAGCACCGGTGTGTACAGCTGTGTGACTGTTACCAGTTCATGTCACTCTCTGGGCCTTTTACCCATAAAAGGGTGGCAACCATCCCTAGGCTCACGGTGCTAATGAATGTGGATTGGATTGGTAAGGTCTCGGGATGCATAGTAAGAAATTCAATAAGAGACCCTTCTGTTTCCCCTCTGGAATTATCACCCCTGCTGTAGCCTTCCAAATGAAAAAAATTAAAAATAGGTCGTTGTGCCCAGCAGACTCAGAGAGACTGCATAAATCCTCAAGGAGGCTGTCAAGAGTGGGTGCAGAGCAGGGCCCCTGAGAGCTTTAGCAGCACGGCTGCCAGGGCTGGTTGGGGTCCTGCTGCCCCTTCCTGCCCACCAGCCCTCTCTGCCCACTGGCCTACTCAGGGTGGCACAGGGAGAGTCTTGAGAGGCTACTCCTGCGCTGAGCTCTCTCCTTGGTTTCCCTGGGGTCCCAGTTCTGAGGCGCTTTCGAGGAGTTCCCACCTCTTCCAGCTAAGGCAGCTGCAGACCACGGCTGACACAGATTGAAGCGGTTGCCATGGGGACCAGAGTCTGCACCCAGATGTGTCTTGGAGCTGAGAAGTGAATGTGGCTCTTTCCCCAGAAGCAGGAGTTTCTTCTTCGCAGCCAGGCCTTCTTTCCTCAGCTGTCCTAGAGCTGCCTCTCAGAGGTCCCTTCCTCTGGGAGGTTTCTGATCAGTGCCTGGGGCGTCTGCTTGGCACAGGTAGCATGTGGGCCCCTTCCACCTGGTGCTACCGAATTCCCCCAGCACTGCCTGCCCCTTGGAAGCATGGTACAGATGGAGAGGAACCTCATTCCATGCCCATTACCCAAAGCACTTGGGGCCCCACCAAGGGAGATCTTACCAGGTCTTCCAGGATGCAAGACCTGGGTACAATCCGACCCTTGTGAAAACCCCAAGTCTCCATCCTTGTGGAGATGCAAGTCTCCATTCTTGTGGAGCAGTGCTTGAAGAAATAAAGTGATCTGGCCAACTCATCTGGGGAGAGGAGAGCCCCAGCAGGACCCCAAAGGCATTGAGCCTAGTGCTGTATGGAATCCCCACCGGTTGGTAACAGTTTTCCACTCTCCAATCTGGGCTGTTATTGCTTGTAAAGGACAAGACTTCCTCATCCCAGTGGTGTGAGACTCGTGGTTACACTGGGCATGGGACTCTATTCTGTCTGTTGACCTGTGGGCACAGGGATGGCCAGCCAGCGCCTGGGCCCTGGTCCTGGTTGGATGTCACTGGACCCTTTCTTGCCATTCCACAGAGCACCTGCTGTGGGCGGGGCACTGTACTGTCCATGATGTGCAATGGTGTCCACTTACAGGTTTGAAACTCAAAACCCAGAGAGGTGGCAGAGGCTGAGGTCATAAAGCCGGACTGTGGCTCATGGCATCACTAAACCTCAGCTGATGGTGTGGAGATTGGATCAGCACTCTGATAGAAGTCCTGGTTTAAGTAACTGAAAAAGTTTTTAAATGTTTTGAAGTTTGTGGTAAAAATACATGCAAGACAATTGACCATCTCAATATGTGTAAAACTAAGTGGCCTTAAGTACATTATTTTTTGGGCAGGCGTCACCACTGTTCCCAAGGCACCTCTGATCAGATTTCCAACCAGACTTGTCCCCGTCAAACAGGAACTTCCTACCTGCTTCCCAGCCTTGGAACCTGTCAGTAGAGACTCCAGGGACCTCGCACACTGGAACCACATATTATTTGTCCCTTTGTACCTGGCTTCTCCCATTGAGCTTAATGTCTTTAAGATCACCCATGTTGTGAAGTTAGAATTTCATGTGTGTGTGTGTGTGTGTGTGTGTGTGTGTGCGCGTGTGTGTGTGTGCGTGTGTATGTGTGTGTTACTGGGAATTGGACCCAGGGCTTTTGCACTGAGCTACATCCCAGTCCTTTCTTTATTTTTTATTTTGAGATGAGGTCCAGGTAAGTTGCCCAGCCTGGACTGCAACTTTCAACCCTCCTGCCTCAGCTTCCCAGAGTGCTGGGATTATGAATATTCACCAGTATGGCCAGTTCCACTTCCTTCCTTTCTAGCATGTGCCATTGTATGTATAGACCCTGTTTGGCTTACCGATTGTCTTAGTCACATTCTTGTTTCTGGATGCAAACTCTAACACCTACAACTTAAAAGGCTTAACTGGCTCATCAGTTTCAGGCCATAGCTGGCTCCAAGGCAGAAACTAGCATGGCAGAGAGGCAGCTGGTGGAGCAAAGCTGCTCAGGTCAGGGTAGCCAGGAAGCAGACAGAGAGGGAGGAGCCAGAGAGAGAGAGAGATGCGCCCTTCTAGGTCACAGTCCAGTGAACTCTTCCATGACCAGGCACCACCTCCTGACATCACTGTTAGCTATAGCACCCCCACAGTTCAATCACCTTTCAAAAGTCCCTCCTATGAGTGCATGAGGCATGGGGACATTTGGGTCCAAACCACAAAATGCACTCATCTGTCTGTCCTTGGACATTTGGGTTGTTTCCATGTTTTGGCCACTGTGAGCAAGGCTTCCATGAACATCAGCATGTGAATATCTGCTCGGGATCAAGTTGCTTTTAAACCTGAGAATCTGGGAGAAATAATATTCCATCTACTTACCAGGACTGACTCGAGGACTGAGCTAGGCAGAGGTCCTTTTCAAGTGCCCAAGATGGCAGTCATTGCAGTCCTTCCCATCATCATCCTTGACTGGCAGGAGAACTCCACTTTCCCCAGAGCAATTAAGCATCCACTTCGAGTTGCTGGGGACATTTTTTCCTAATCCCTAACTTTATTCAAAAGAAGATGAAATGGACTAAAACATTAGTAGAGGAGTTGCCACATTCATGCCCATGTTCTTTGTCCACCCCAGCTGTGTTGGCCAGGGTTCTCCAAAGAATCAATACATGCACATGCATGGGGATAATTATTATAGAAGTTGACTTATGTGATTATGGAGGCCAAAAGAACCATGATCTGCCATCTTCCAACTGACACCCAAGAAAGCCAGTGGTGTAATTCAGCCCAAGTCTGATGGTCCAAGAATCGGGAGCAGCTGCCTGCATCATGGTCAGAAGATGAATTCATTCTTCCCCCCACCCTTTTTATTTTTCTGTTAAGGCCCTCAATGGATTGGGTGGAATCCCCGTGCTTGGTAGGAGAAGGGCAGGCCTTCTAACTATTCAAATGCTGATCTCCAGAAACATCCCCCTGCCACGTCAGGGAAAAACACATTACCAGCTACCTGGGTGTCGCTTAGCCCAGGCAGGTGCACATAAAACTCACCAGCACTCCCGATCTCTGTTTACTTCCTTAATAAGATCAAGCAAGATGAACTTGACCCCATGTCTAGCCTGGGCACACATGGCCCATAGGCCTATCATTTTCTCCTCTGAGTTCATGCCTTAGCTGGGTGACTTCACCTCACACCCCAGACAAGTTGACCCCCTCTGGGAGCCCCTGCAGGACTGTGGCAGCCTCCGCTCCCCACCCTAACCTGCTGGCACCTCCCCTTCCAGGCACTGTGCCACCAGCCAAGTCCTGTGGCTATTGGGAGCTTCTGCACTATTGGGCACCGTGGTGGTTTTTGTCTCCCTGAAGCTGTGTCTCCACAGCTCTGCTCCTTCTCCCTCACCCTGCTGCTTGAGACAGCTGCCTGAGATGCCGCAGCAGTTAGAGCTTCACATGGTAATAGTTTGCTGACTCCTTACAGGGACAGTGTGCTCTGTCTGCTCTGCCACCTCTCAGTGGGGCCAGATCCCCAAGCTCTCTGGAGCCTCACCCCCTTGCAGCTTACCCACTCGGCCATTTCTCTGCCTGGCAGGGAGATGTCCTCAGTGCCTGGCATGGCTCTAGTACATTTGTATGACACACTTTGCACTTTGCTGATGGGATGACATTCTCCCCAGCTAGACCTGCCCTCTAAGCTGGGACCTGTGACTCAGTGGTCACCTCCATTTCCGTCTCCATCTACAGGAGTGCCTGGCACTTGCCAGAGCCCAGGAAGTGGTTGATTGGCTAAGTGAATGAATGAATGAATCATGAGGCCAAAGCTTTCACTAGCTCTGGGTAGGGCTGGGCAGTCCTGGGAGCAGGTCATCCATCATCACTAAACTCTCCATTCACAAAATGGGCTGACGGTAGACACCTGGCTGTTGCGGAGCCCTGAAGGTCGGCGGGCCCTGCAGTGGGAGGAAGGAGCCGAGGGAGCAGCTCTGGAGGAGCCTCTGCAGCCCCACGTGCCCTGGCTCCTTTCTTTCTGAAAGGCAGCCCCATGGCTGCAGCCGTGACCCTCAGAGGTAGGATATTTGAGAAAACCTCCAGGCTCCCTGTCTCCCTAGATAACCCCAACCCACTGCTCTGAAGAGTCTTAACTTGCTGCTCAGGCCTTATGCAGTGGGAAGCCTGAGAGTCCTGGACCTCTGTGATGCCAACCAAACCTGTGTTTCAGCCTCTTTTTCTGATTCTTCTTCTAAACCAGCCACGCAGACCCTGGATGCTCACAGTATGTCTTCCTTGTTTCTTGGTAGTATTCTAGAACCTTCTATCTGGACTCCCAGCCCAGTGAGCTGGCAGGGGAGCCTTGGTCCACTTGCCAGGGAGTTGTCCACTGGTGGCATCTGGACCAGACAGGCCACAGTGCTCACTGTGGGACTTCGTGCTCCTCACAGTTCCTCTGTCTACCTCGGGCCCCAGGATTACATTTGGCAGAGCTTTCCACATCTTCACCTGTTTGTTTGTTTGTTTGTTTGTTTTGTCTTTTTCATTTTTATTGGTACCAGGGATTGAACTCACGACTGCCTGCTTGCAAGGCAGGTGCTTATGCCGCTGAGCTAAATCCCCAGCCCCTGTCTTTACCTGTTTTTACAACCTGGATTAAACTATGTGCAATGCTGTTATCAGGATCTAGTGGCATCTTTTATTTCTCTATTATTGATGGAAATATTTGGCCTGGAAAGAAAAACTGGATTTGGAATTGATGGGCCTCAGTTCAGTTCGTCGCTGGTATTGATCAGTGCGTTTGTTACAGTGGAAGCTGAGACCTGGGCTGTTTCAGAGGGACGGGGAATAGTATTTTCAGTGTTGGAGTTTGGGGCATTGTCGCACAACAGCTGTTGCCTCCAGGTGATCCTACTCTGCCTTTTAATGACTGCCGTCCTCCGTGGCCTGCCATGTTGAGTCTGAGGTCTTTGTGGATGGCTGCGACTCTGCACAATCCCAAGCACACGTGTGCCCCTCAGTCACTGTGTTTGTAAGTCCACCTTCAAAGTCACTGTGTACATGATTCCCTAGTAACAGGCTTCTGAGAAGGATCTAGATGTCAGTCATATCAGCTAGTGGACCCTGAAAAATACAGACCAGACTCTAATCTCAGAATGTGTTAAGCCCAGGATCCTTTAGCATGTCAGAGCAACTCTGACTGGTGACCCTTGTACAATTTAGACATCACTTCAGCTATGCAGGCCTCTGACTACCTGTGGCCCCCCTGCCTTGGCACACTGTGTTGCCTCATGTGTGTGGGCCTCTCTTCCCTTACCCGGTGTGCAAGGGCATGGGGTAGGGGGCTGGGCACAGTGTTCTCCTCCACTCTGCACTAGTATCAGACTCGAGGACTCCTGGCTCCAGCTGGGCAAGGTGCATGACCTTAGGAAAGTTCTGAGCCTCTTCCAGCCCCCTCTTCTGAATGATGGTATTGAGGGGCATACAGCTGCCTCTCTGGGGCATCATTAGAACCAAGGGGGGTGGGGTGGGGCGGTGATATTGGCCACGAAGGTGACTTTTTCTCACTCATGTCGGACAGGTGCCAAGGGCTGGCTGGAGACACAGTGGCACAGAGCTCACTGTCTGGGAAATGTTCTGGATGCAAACAGTTAACTCTCACCCTGGCTTCTGTAGCACGTTGTGTTCTAAACAATTGCATGTTTTCTCTGTTCACTGTGACAGTGTGTTTCTCTCTTCTCCTTCTGCTAGACTTAAGCTTTTTGGAGAAGGGAGCAGATGCTCTACCTGGTCTTGTTTTCTTGGCATAATGCACAGCTCTGGGGACATAGTGCTGGGAAGGCAGCAGGGGTGGCCTGTGGTGTCAGCAGGGAGGTAGCCATGGGAGGAGGATGCTGGGCCACCTTACAGCTCCTTCCCAAGTCCCTGCCTGACCTTGGGCCTTCTACAGGTTTATGTAAAAGGCACTGTAGGTGACTTCACCAACACACACTTATTTCTTCACAGTCTGGAGGCTGGGAGTCCAAGATCAAGGTGTGGGCAGGGCTGTTTCTCCTGGGGCCTCTCTCTAGCGTGTGGATTGCTGCCTTCTGGCTGTGTCCTCACACGGCCTCCCTCTATGTGTCTCTGTCCTAATCTCTCTCAGTCAGAAAACCAGGAGGCTCAGTTAGGGCCCAGGTGACCTCATTTAACCTAACCCATCTCTTTATGGCTCTGTCTCCAAATACACTCTGAAGTCCTAAGGGTTAGGAATTCTGGAGAGACCCAGCCCAGAGCCATCCCCATCCTTTATCCCATTTCTTCAGCTCCTCTGGGACCCCCAAATCTGAGTACTGAATGCACACCCATTGGGGGCAGGGTGTCCCCTTAGAAAGGTTAGATCCACCTTATGGCAAGCGCACCAGCACCCAGCTTTGAGGCAGAGACGTCGGTGTCTCACCCCATTCCAGTGAGTGAGATGAACTTGGCAAGGAGGGAAGAGAAGACACTATCTGTGCTGTGCCCCATTGTTGGTGACTAGGAAGCTTGAGGGGTGCCCGCACCCCAGTGGCTGATTGGCCAAGTTACTCACCTCTGAGTATTCTTGTCCTCTAGATGGCAGTCTCATGGGTTCCGAGGAAGGGGAGAGGGGCAGAGATGCAGAAGGGCTCTGCTTCGTCCTTGGTTTGCAGCTAAGATGGGGAGATCCTGGGATACCACCTGTTACTGCTTCACACTCCGTGCAGTGGGGAGCCCTTCCTTTTCCACCCATTGCTGAAGGGTGTCATGAGGTTCAAGTGGAACCCAGTGTGCAAAAGCATTTGTGGATTTTAAATGCTGTGTGACTGTGAGAATCCGTTGGATACGTGTTTTTACCCCATTGTTTGACTTTGTGTGCGTATTTCCTCTCTGGATCCAGGACGCAGCTGCTGTCAAGTTTGAGGCTGGGCTGGAGATGAGCTGTTCACTCATGACCCGCTTGTCTCTGTTTTGTTTTGCTTCTTAAGCACTGCCACCACCCCATCACCCACCTTGTCCTTTCTGAATCCCTCACATCATCACTCAGAAGCACCCACCGGGTGTCGGGCCATAAAGGAAACCTTGTTTCCAATAACGCATCCTGGTATAAACCCCGGCTCCATCTTTCACCCAGATTTCTTGGTAGGGATTTACAAGGCCTGGATCCGCAGCATCCACATCCTACAGAAATGCAAACCAGGGCCCAGAACAGAGGAGTGAGTTGGAGACAGGAATGGGGATGGTGGCCCACTGAGGACACTTGGACCCCCTGCTCTTCGGTGGCTCTTCCTGCCCTTTCTCCTTCTCTGTGTTTGCTCAAGGGCTCCTGTGTGCAGCTCCTGGGATCTACATTCTGTGTACATGGTGGGCACTTGAGGAGGATTAGATACATTCTGTGTACATTCAGGGAGAAATGGGGTCAGCAGAAGTCATGACTTCTGAAGTCATGAAAAGTCAGCAGAAGTCAGAAAATCATTTTTTTAGCTGGGTGTAGTGGTACAGGCCTGTAATCCCCAGCACTCTGGAAGGCTGAGGCAAGAAGATCATGAGTTTGAGCCCAGCTTAGGTAGCTTAGAGACTTAGTGAGACCTTGTCTCAAGAAAAGGAGAGGGAAGGAAAGGAAAGGAAAGAAAAAAGAAAAGAAAAGAAAAAAAAAGAAAAGAAAAGAAGGCAGAAGTTATATACCAGCTTGACCTATGTTTACTGATCCTGGGTCAATATCAAGGTCCCTTCAAAAGTTTCCAAGGTTGGCTTATCCCAGAGAGCCCAACCCCACCAAGCCTGGCCTGCCAGTTACCTGCCAGCAAGGTGCACTATACAGCTCACCCCTCCTGGAAGTCCACAGTGCAGGTCTGTCTACAAAAGGTGCCAGGAGATTCTGCTGTAAACTTGAGAAGACTTTGACCTCAGTGCATGCCACTCCCTTGTTCATCACTGTGTGGCTGCCTGGCAGATGCCTCTTCTGAAGGAAGAAATCAGTTATTGTCAGTGTGGCGGGCACTTGAGGAGGATCAGATGCAAGTAATCGTGCTCCTTGCTAAGGTGTGTGTATGTGTATATGTGCATGTGCATGTGCGTGTGCGTGTGTGTGTGTGTGTGTGTGTGTGTGTGAGAGAGAGAGAGAGAGAGAGAGAGAGAGAGAGAGAGAGAGAGAAAGAGAGAGAGAGAGAGAGAGAGAGAGAGAGAGAGGTGATGAAAGGTCCTGCATGAGCCAGGGTTGGGCTCTTGGCTGAGGAGAGCCCGTGACAGGAGTGTCATTGCCGAAGTACCCACAGCGCTGGTCGAAGCCTGTATTCCTGCAGATGGGAGCAGGGTGCTGTTCTGGGGAGAGGCAGAGGGGCAGTCTGTATGCAGATGAGAAGCCACTCTGACCCACATTCACACAAGCACGTGGGCTTGGGGACCCTGCCCCAGTCACCATGCAGGGCTGTGGGAAGCAGTGGGTCCCCGCGGAGGCTGCTGGAGTGAGGGTGGAAGGAGGTGTCCTACAGGCAGGAAAAGGACAGAGATTAGCAGATGGCAGGGCAAGGAGGGCAAGAGTGAAGGGAAATGACGCAGGTGGGTCAGTCAGTGTCACCATTGGGCACTCATGGCAATTGGGCAGGACAGGTCTTCACCAGAGGAGTGTCGCTTACTGAGAGATGTTGGCCTGCCCCACCCCAGCCAGCAGTGCCCCTAACCCAGTGACCAGGATGACCAGAGCTGCCCCATCCATCACTATGTCCCCCGACTTGCCTCTGGGTGGCCAAGGACACTTTGCCTCTGACAGTCTGGACTGGAGGGCCCCCTTAGAGAAAACAGACAGAACTCACCCTGCTGACCCCTGAGGGCCACAGAGGGCAAATGGGCTAGAAAAGCTGCTCACAGACAATGCTTTCCCAAATGAACAGAAGGTCCTGGAGACACAAGAAAAGGAGAACTTGACTCTGGACGTCAAGCAACTCTGAATCCTGCAGGAAGACACATGAGCTACAGACAGACACACGGCCTCCCAGAGCAGGACCAGATGTGTGGCGGCGTATGTGTGGATCAGCCAGTGGGGGGCAGCTGCCGTGACAAACAGGCCCTGGGCTCAGTGACTTACCTACTTGGTGGGTGGCTCTCCTCCCAAGCTTGCTCCCTCTCTGTATCATTGTCACCTGTGTCCTGGTGGAAGATGGGGCAGGAGAGAGGAGAGAGAGGAGAGAGGCCCGTGCACAGGGTGTAGCCATTCTCCTAGAATGACCCCGAGAAGTAAAGGTGATACAGTCCACATAGTTCCCTTGCGCAGCTTCCACTGATGTTCTTGGCTCCACTGGTGCAGTACATTTACTAACACAGAGAAACTAACATTGCTGTGAACTAAACTCTTCGCCTTATTTGGATTTGGGTGTTCCCCCCCCGCCCCCCAGTTTTTCATTCAGGATCCAAGCTTCCATGTCTTGTCAGGTGCTGGCATAGGCCGCGCGGACTCCTCACTCATTTGTTTATTCTCTGCACCCATGTGGCCACTTCCAGCCACAGGGAAGCTGAACTGTGGGGCCTGGGGAGAAGAGGAAGCTGCTGCAAACTGCCAGCAGCCTGACCTCACTGGGCATACCCAGGAGAGGAAGGAGGCCAGAGGAGGGCTCAGTCCCTGGCTAGGGTAAAGAGATTCACTCGTCAGACATAGTTCCTACCCCACATACTTTATATGTTAAGGATCACGGGAGGCCAGCGTTCAAAGTGACCTCAGGGGCCATGCAGTGGGATTCTTGGAGTTAGAAGGGGGCCTTGATGCTCAGAGGGAGGTGACAGGCTCAGGATTGCCCAGGTGAGGCACTCTGCCCATGATGGCTGGTCCCTGTATCTGGGATTCGAGGAAACCCGCCAAAGGATATGACTTCAAGTCAACCTGCTGGTTTGCTCTGGAACCTCCAGCCACTGCCTGAGGCTCCTGCCTGTACCCCTTCTGGGAGAGTTGGAGCCACCTCCTCCGCAACCAGGATGACTCAGAATCCTGTGTCACACATCCCACGCAGACAGACACACGTCCCCTCCTGCCAGCTTCCGTGACGTCCTTGCAGCTGTCTGTACCCTAGGGTGCAGCTCTGTTCTGCTAGGTGAGGCAGTGCCATGTGGTCCTGCCCTGTGACATCCCCACCCCCTTAATGCCACCACCTAGGTCCAAGTTTCCACCAGTCATCTGGGAAGGGTGACAATTCCCATGTCCCTTGGGGCAGAAGGACAGATATGTGGGCTCTGGGGCCCTCCATGGGTTGAAATATGTCACTCAGGTGTGTCTCTCCAGTATCCCCAGCTGGTAGGGGTGGGGATCATGAGGTCTGGGTTCTAAAGACATGGATGCATGTCCTAGGGGAAGGTCTCTGGCCTCAGTTTCCTCTCATGGAAAATGCCCACGGTGACTGTAAACTTCATTATTTTCCTTTTCTTTTGAAGACTAGAGTGTGTGGTATGAGAAAGCAATGCCGTACCTTAGAAGCAGAGCTCCCCCAGGACAGGCATCGTTAGCTGGTAGAGTGGACCATGGGGGCCCAAGCTGGGCCCAGGAGGGAGGAAGAGCTGATGAGCACGCCTCGGGCAGCATGGTCTCATTGAAAACCACTGTACATATGGGGAAACCGAGAGACAGAACTATAAAGCCACGTACCCAAGTTGCAGTGCCTGGGGGTAGGTTGACCTGTGACCAGAGTGGAGCACTCCTGTCACTGTGTGGTTGGATAAGTGGTAAGTTACACGCAAACAGAACAGATTGTATGTTCACACCAGCACACAAATGTCAGCGTGTTCCTAAAAATGAGTAGAAGTGAAAAGCAGAGAAAGAGAGCTGAGGAAGTGGAACACACACTCAGGGAAGTGTGTTTACAGCACACAGACAGCAAGGCCAGTGTGACAAGAGCGGTGGGGACAGGAGGAGACCCAAGATGCTGGGCTGGGGCTGCGCTGAGCAGACAGTGGGTGGGGGAGAGGACAGCTTTAGAGGCTGGATGGCTGCTGCCAGCGAGGTGCCCTCTGGGGGTGCCTGGTGGGGAGATGCAGCAGGGACAGCTGATCTCAGGGTGTGCATAGGGGAATCCACACGGTGGCCGTAGGACACCGCAGACAGCTGGGGTTAAACACAAGCGAGCTCAAGGTGGCAGGAGCCTGGGAGAACCCAGAGACCCTCACCACCTCACCCCTTTGCCACTCACCCACCATTTAAAGGAGGAGAAATTTAAGCTGACTCATGGTTTCTGGAGATGCAGTCCCTGGACAGCTGGCTTGGAGGCAGAAAAGCGTGTTTTGCTGTCTGGGCCCCACTTTCAGACACATGGGTGGGAAGAGTTCAGACCCCTCACTTTCTTGGGTTTCTCGCTTTTCTGTGGATGCGGGACAGCTTAGACCTTAGCTCTACACTATGGCGTTCATTCCCTCAAGCCTTTTAAAAGAAAGTCATAATTATTCCTGCTCCCATACATAGTTCTGCACTTAGCGTGCCTCTTGTCTTTATTTATCTGATAATGATTTCTTTACTTAGTGCTGTGTCATGTCCTTTCAGCAAAGAGGCAGGATATAAAGAAGTATTTTTAAAGCATTTCAAAGAATTTATTACAAGAGTAGCAAAGAACACAGTCATGTACATTATTGCGTTCTTGTATTAACCACGGAGATCTTTGTTGCTCTGTTTGGCTTTGTCTTTGACTCTGGCTGCATTGAAGTTGGGGCTCAGTTTTATGCTCAGTGACAATAAGTATCCTTAGCCTATGATGCATGGATCTATGAATCTTGTCAGTTCCTTAATTGGTTCATATTCTTTCATGTTATAACTTATTTTATTATTTATGAGCCTTCTATTGTGAGCTACCACAATTCTTCTTAGAAGCAGAAGGATTATAAATACCTGGAGGAAAAAAAGGAATGAAAGAATAGAGTATGCAAATACAAGTTAACCTATGTTTGTTAAAATGGCAGGAAATGGAATGTTTAAAGAGGTGAAAGATTAGAACAAGTCAGAAATGACTCTAGCAATGTGCTTTCTCTTCTTCCTCTGAATTACTGAGCTTCTTCTGAAAGCTATTCTGGGGGGGAGGGCTTGTTGCCTTTAGCAAGTGAGATACCAGGATGTATGTGATCTGAGGATAACAGGCTGTACCTGGAAGAAGCTCCTGCTCCCAGAAGTAAGAATACCAGCCAACCACTTGCTTAGTTTGTTGTCTGCATGGCTCAACTTAACTAAGGCCGAGATGGGCAGGAGTGGAGAGGGAGGCTTGAGCTCTCGCCTAGCTGAAAGATTAATGTGGAGGGAGTGCACCTCAGAGACTCAGCAGGGCTGTGGTTGGAGCTCTGGGAAGGAGGAGATGCATGCGAGGGGAAGGAAACCATTTATTGGAAACAAAAAAGGAAGCAGGGCAGAGCGTCGAGGGCACAGGAAAACTTGAATAAGCCATGTAGGGAAGTGATGCGTGAAAGAGAGAGCCCAGAATGCAGTTTAAATGGAAGGATTGATGGATGATGCTATAAAAAAAGAACTGGAGAAGGTCTCAGGAAATAGAGGGATGCAGTGAGCACTCAGTAAGCTTTTGTCACACCCAGCAGCAAGTTCAGAAGATCAAGGGAAATTAGTAGCTTGGGGACAGAGTTCAAAGAGAAGGAGATGCATTCACTCAGTTGCTAATTGGAAAAGACCAGGGGGTATCAGTTAAATCTGAATGTCTTGCAGGATAGCCACAAAGCAGGGAGTTGATCAGCAGGAATTTCAGTGTCTGTAGCCAGGTCCCAATTGCAAGTGGGGCTGGGAATGGGAGCAGTGAAGGGAGGGTCCCACAGTGTTTCCTGAGCCAGCCAGTAGTACCAGGAACCATTGGACTCCTTGCCTTGGCTGATGTTTCAAGCACCAGGCTCCTCCCCAACTGTGACTTTTACCTGTACCTGCCTCTCCCCAACCTAGCATGCCATGTACCAATACATAGCTCATGCCTTTATTCACTTCATGCTGGAGGCTGTCACTGGTGAATGCCATCATCTCTGTGGCTTAGCAAGATTTAAATGTATTTCTTGTCTGTACAGGAGTACAATAGGTACGGATGGTCAGTGGCCTTTCATGTGGGGAATCGAGAACTCCAAGTACTCCATCCATTACTTCCTGGGTTCTGGAGTTCACTTCTGACCAGCACATGGAAAGGAGAGCAGAGAATTACCTGTGGGAGCATTTTAGAGCCTCGCCTAAAACCAGAAGTGACTGGGTGCTCACTTCCGCCTACTCCTCCAGGCTAGAACTCAGTTGCATGGGCACCATGATCTCTAAGGTGCCTGGAAAATATGATTTGCTGTGGTCCCAGGCAGCAATAGGGACACTTCTGAAAGGTATATGGTGGTTTCTATCACAGTATTTTAAAAAAAATTTTTATTCCATAAGACAAAGGAAACTTAAACTAACATATATCATCTTTGAGGACACTTATATTTATGATGTGTAGTTCTTTGCTGTTTTAAAGGTTCTAGAAAAGTTGCATTAGCTAGAAACTCTCCACTATAGTGCTTTTAATCAGCCACTGCATTCCCATTTTGTTTGGGTCCTGTGCTGTACTAGGATGGAGAGGAGAGATAGTGTGGGGAAAATGTGGCCTCTTGGCCTCATGGAGCTAGAGATATTGGGTCTGGTCATTGATATGCAAGGCCTTCCTAGGAGGATGAGGAGGGTAAGGAAGGAATGGGGTTATTAATGCATCAACATAAGTGGAAATCTACTCCATTTATACACATTTAGTTGACAGATTACAGGGCACAGCTGCCCCCAGCTGTTCTAAAAAGCCTGCAGCTCCTCCCAGCCACTGGCCTTCGCTCCGTAACCTTCTCAGGGCTGTTGGTCTCGTTACCCTCCATGGTCCACCTGCCCAGTGCCTAGACAGTGACAGCTGGGCAGGATAGCCCCAGGCACTCAGCCTGTCCTCCTGCCCGTTGTACTTGCAGTTGGATCTTATTTGCTGTCTGCTGTCATTTCTGGTTTCTCTTGCCATCCTGATTTTCCCAGCCTGTCTGTTCCATGAAGTTCTGTGTTTTCAGAGCACTTTGCCCTGGATGTATTAGCCTGCTGCTGTCCTGGTTTCACCCTATTGTGATTCCTGGAGCTAAGAGCAGCAGCAGCTCCTTCTGGCGTGTCCTGGCCTGACCTGCACACTTGGACACGCTCAGAGGGCCTCTGTGCTGGCCGGCAGCATCCCCCGCCTTCCCTCTCCATCTGCCCAGCCTTCCTCCTCCTTTCCCATCCCCAGGCCAAGTAGGTTCAATGGGCTCAGCCTGCCTTAGGCTCTGCTCTAGCAGAGGGGAATGGAATTTTAATCCTCACGCCACCTCCGTTCTCTTTAGCACCCTGGACAGAGCCCTCCTGCACGTACTTCTGGTTTGGCCTTTCCCTAGGATTTGGAGTCCTCTGCAGGACAGGCTTTCGAGGTGCATTTTCAGATGGTGGCTTCAGGTTAAAGTATCTGTTCTCACTTTTTACTGCTGTAGAAATTTTAAACAGGGCTCTACAAGTGGACTCTTATTCTTCACGGCGCTGCAGGGCCAGATTTTCACAGGGAGCTGCAGACCTGATGTTTCAGTCTGGCCTAGAAGGCAGGCATTTCCAGTGGACCTGGCTCCTGATCCTGCCTTGAAGATCTTGGACAAGTTGTTTCTCCTTTTTGGGCCATTATCTGCAAAAGAATAATATTTACCAGTCAGCGTTATTATTGGTGTTGGTATCAGAATTAAAAGAGATATTTCCCTGTGTTGCCATTGGAATTCTCTTCACTTGTGTCTACTCATCTCGATCACTTATTCCCTTCTTTATCCTCAGGGGCTAGGGTGTGACAAACAGTTATCCAAAGAACTGCCAGAAATACCTTGAGCTCAGTCAGCACTTGCAGGAAGCAGGTGGGCAGTGCCATGGCCAGCAGTAGCTCTGTGCATTCTTCCTCCCCTTACAGGACACGGGCTCCTGGGAAGAAAGTGGGACTCCTTGTCATCAGCTCTTTGCAACCTCACCCATCCTTTGTTTCCATGAAAGTGGCAAAAAGACCAATCTGTAAGAAGAAATAAGCCCCCCTCAGAGCATGCAGGCCAGGCTTCCTGCCTCTGTCCCTTTGTGGGTGATCCAGGAGCACCCCCAGCTTGTATTTTGTTGACACCACCGAGGCACCACAGGGCCCAGGATCCTCTGAGAAAGGTTTCTTGGAGTGGGAGGCAGTGCTGTCTGCAAAGCCTTGCTCACCTCGGTGGCTATATGGAGTCCTGTCCAACATGTCATCCCTCACCTGCAGCCAGAAGCTGACCACTCCAAGCCTGGAAAGCTGGGGGCTTCCTCTTTTATCTCTACTTGTCCCCTTCCAATCTATGACCTCAGCCCAGGCTGGTGGCTGCAGGAAGGAGCGGCAGGAGATATGGCAACATCAGGAATGCACTTAGTCAGGCTGTTTTTGTTCTTTATAAATGGGTTTCTTTTCCTGGGTGAATTTTGGTCATGGTACCTGGCAATGTCAGAAAGGGGAAAGGAGTGACTTGGTGGTGTGGTAGGAAAAGTGTGGAAGTTACTGGGGCTCTCTGGACTTTGAGCTGGAGGAGAAACTGGGCCATAGAAACATCCTGTAAAATGTTTCAGACCCATTCTGTCACCTGCAGTGATGGCCCCACAGCATGTGCTGCCAGGTGCCACTATGCAAGTGGCCACAACCCTCCTCATGCTCATATCACATGGATGCTGGGGCCAACTCTGGTCCATGTCCAGCCAGGGTCACTGTGGTTGCTGGGCCTTTGCAGGCCAGTTGGGAGCCTAGACAGGGTGCAGGGAGTGGCACCAGGTGACCAGGTATGGGCGTCCCTCTGTCCCACCCACGACTCTCGGGTGCTGGAGTGGAGCTTTGTTCCTCTTGTACACAGAGTCCAGTCTGTAAACAAACCCTGGAGCAGGCACTGCTGGCCTCGCAGCAGATGGCTCCAGAGTTGCCTGCCCTGGAAGTGCCTCGTGGGGGTGCCACAGGCTCCAGTGACAGGGGGTCCGGTTCCATGTTGTTGGAGGGGCAACATGAGTCAGCGGCCCCCAGGTGCGCTTACTGCTTATGCTCTTCCTCGATTCATTTACTAATTCAACAGTGATTTACATGTGCAAGGGTCCAGGCTGGGCCCTGCCCATGTAGGTAACCACAGCTCAGCACTGGAGCCCCATGGCAAGGCCCATCACGGGGAGGGAGCAGGTCTAACATCACATCTCTAGGGGACCCTGGAGCCCTAGCCTCCAGCATCTTACTGCAAGGACACAGAGGCTTGTGTGCACCCAGCCACATGGGGACCACTGGCCAGATGTCACGTTCTGGTGGGTTCATTTATTGGATGCGAAGTGTTCAAGCCCCTACTATGTACCAGGCTCTGTTCATTTTTCTCCAGTAAACAAAACAGATAAAAATTCCTCCCAAGCAGAACTCACACTGCAGCAAGGGGAGACAGAAAGTATGAGAAAAAAATGTTTTTAAAGTGAGTTAGTGACCAATATGATAAAGACAAGAAAGCAGCAAGTGGGGAACACGGGGTTTTCTGTGCACTAATTGACATTATCCTTGTTTCTTGTTTAATTTGGAGGGAAGGCAGGATGTGTGAAGTGCAGAGGAGCAGGAAGAGGGCTTTGTGACCAGATGAAGCCTGGGGCCACCAAAAAAGGCTTTTGAGCAATGGCCATGGTTTGAATCTTGTTGTGGGACAGTAAAGTGGCTATGATGAGGACTGTGGACTTTTGTCCCAATGGCTGGCCACCTTCCTGGAGTGTGAGAAGATGCAGAGCCAGGAGTAGACCCCTGGAGACCTGCAGACATGGCCAAGGACTTAATAGCTCCCTCTGCCAAGGAAAAAAAGCAACAGGTTGCCAAAAATGAAGGGTCATCAAGTGTCACCCACACCATGGTTCCGGCCTTCCTGTCATTGGGAGCTGCCCTCACATGACCAGGAGTGCTTTGCAAGCATAAAAACATCAGCACAGCCTGAGCCCATGATGAGAGTGTCAGAGTGTGGAGGAATGTGTGTCCACTCTGGGCACTGGTGTTGCCTGTAGACTTGGAGTGTATTTACCTGGCAGTTCTCAGTGAGTGAGTGGCCGTCATTTGGGAGCTGCTGGGGAGCTCAATAGTTTAGCAATGTGAGGAATGGAAAGGAGATGAGGAGGGAAAGAACTTGTGGGAAATGTAAATTATAGCAATGTAAATAAAGAGCTTCCCAGTAAGTGGCATAAATAAAAAGCAGGCGGCAGTCTCCAGGGAATAGTAATCAGGCTCCACTCTCAGTGACTTCCCAAGCTGGAAGAGAGCACAGGACGCCTCTGCCTCTGGCTGCATCTGCTGGGAATCGGAATCCTCCAGTTAGAGCCTATCCGGAAGGAGCTGGAATCTCAGCAGGGCCTTCTTGTGGGGCATCCAGCAGGGGGAGCTGGCGAGACAATGAAGAGGTGCGGTCCATGGTGTTTCTGCCTCTTGGGGTCCATTGCAGTGCTGTGCAGCTGGTGCGGTGTGTGGAGCGGCTTAGGAAGGAAAGAAGTCTTCCAAGTCATTCCCTGTGTCTGGAAATGGGCTCCGTCGCTCGGAGGCAGGGGCGGGTGAGAAAGGACCCACTGTGCCCCTGCCTTTGCTCCTTCCCTGTGTGAAGGCTGCTGCTTCCCGGGGAGGCCCTACAGGGCTCTGCAGGTCTTTCCGGAAAGCACCTCGGGGAGTCCAAGAGCCCTTAGCTGGGCGACTGCCCTTCAGGGCTAATTTGGGGGAAGTGGAAGCTAACAACGAGTGCGAGGAGTGGATAGTGGCAGGCGTGGGGCTTGGGGCCAGGGAACCAGATCCCCAGCAGTGTTGAGCTGCATGTGGGGTGGCAGCTGGCTTGCTTCCTGCTGATGCTGTCACCAACCTGGGGCTCCGTCCTCTGCCTATGGGCTCACTCTAGCAAGATTCCTACTGGCTCAGGAGCTTAGCAGCGCCCCGCCTTGCTGTGTCAGCTTCCTCACCTCTCCTCCTGTCCCTGCAGCCAGGACTTCCTCACTCCACCTGTCCCAGCTGTATTCAGAGTTGAGCTCAACTTCTCTTCCCACTGTACAACCCTGGCATCACCATCCTTACCCTGCTCCTGATAGGACCCTTTAGTGAAGACTGCTTTAACAAGGGTCATGAGCAGCTCTTTCTTTTAGCATTTCCTTCAGGGTGCAGCTCCCACAAGAGACCCTTTGGGGTCTTTGGGGTTCACACTCCTTCTACAGCAGAGGTGCACCTCCCCAAGACATATACTTAGGTAGTTCCCAGCCTAAACGCTGGTGCATAGACTTCCCGTCCCAGGCACGCAGCCCTGAGCTGAGCTTCACACTTAGGCTCCCACATCATCTTTGGAGAGATCAGAGTGACTCAGGCTGGGTCCTCTGCTGGCCTTGGACCAGGAAGAGGAAGTTGCTGCCTGGGGAAGGGAGGGGAGAGTTAGCGCCACGTCCTACTTGGCAGTCCCACAGCTGACTTCCTCATGTATACGTGGCTGAAGCCCTGGGCACCTTGTGCCTGAAGGCATCAAATTCTAACCAGCAGATAGAGAATGGCCCCTCAGATCCCCCCATTTAGGGGGAGCAAGGGTTTCCATCTCCTCCGGAGTGTGCATGGCAGCTGTTTGCTGGAGGGAACAGAAGAGGGGAAATGGAGTTTTGTGGACTGGGGGAGGTTTGTTTTTTTGTCCACAGGGCAGAGGAAATGAATCTTGATCCCAGTGGGAATTCTCAGGAACTGAAGACTGGAAACAGATTTGATCAATGAATACCATTTCCAGAGAGAATGAGCCATTGATAAAGTCCTCCTCAGAACTCGTCTGTTTCTGGGAGGCAAGTTGGGGAGGGAAAATAGGGAAGGGAAGATAAAGAAGGGGGCAGGAGGCAGTACCCAATGGGAGAAGGGCGTCTGTGTCCCCAGGGTGCACCTCCAGGGGAAACTGCGGGCTGCCCTCCTCCTGCACGAGTCATTTATTGCCTGGTGTGTCTGGGAAGGAGGAAAAGATGCAGCCCCTCTGAGCTGGCCTTCTCTGTAATTAGTGTGGGGATCCAGGACTGATCCTTGCCTGTGCCAGAGGGGCTCCCCCAGGCCTGGAAGGACAGGTGACTCCGGGAGAAGTTGGGCGGGGCTGGACATGAAGGATACACAACCCAGGGACTTGGCAGCTTTGGTGATGGAATGAGCACTGTCCCCGATGGTTTGCACTGTGCCCCTTCCTGTTTAAATGGTGTGGGAGAGGCCCGGAAGTGGAAATAATGTGTCCAGCACCACACAGCACCTTGCAGCGGAGAGTGGTTCTTAGTAGAGTGCATGAAGCACGGACTGTGTGTGGTTATTAAGTTGCTGTTTTGTAGTGTGTAGGTCTAAGTCTTTTATCTTTCCATCAAGGTCCTTGGCCAGCCAGGCAGGATGGGCTGTGGGCTGTCACTGCCTTTGGGTGGCACTTGGCTGCTGGACCATGTCCGCTTGTAAGCCTGTGGTTTTTCTCTCACTGTGGCTGCAAACCCTTGCTGAGTTCCCAAGGCCTGTGAGGTGTCTGTTCATTGTCCCCCAATATCTATTACAGACCTCCTCCGAGTTTGCACTGCGCCCTCATGAGAAGCGTTTCTAGGCTCCACAGCAGATGCGATGTGAGCCCACTCAAGTCATTGAGAGGGTGCAAAGCACCAGTGTGGATCCTGGGTGGCCCAGGGCTCCACCTGGCTCCACACTGCCTGGACTGGCGGCTTATCCAGGATGCACACCTGACCCTGGGCTCCCCTGCGGCCTCCCAAACTCTGAGATCAGACTTTTCCTCAGTTGCACCTAAGAGAAAGCAGAGTCTCTGAATAGCGACTTTTTTTCTGTGGGAGCCCCAGGGAACCCCAGGCTCTGGGCTGAAACCTAACCCTGAGGGGCATTAATTCAGAGGTGTGGCCTCTGGGAGGTGACTGTGTCATGGGGGTGGTGCCTGAAGGAGAGCATAAGGGCGGCCCAGGGAGCTGTCCCCAGTGAGGCCATCATGTCATCTTGTCTAGGAAGGGCGGTGCCAGACCCCCAGCCCTGAGCTTGGACTCCTGTGCCCTGAAATCTGTCCCAGGTGAGCCCCGAGGCCTGAGGCCGCTCAGCCCCTGGCAGGAAGCCCCTCTTCTTGGGATGGGAAGTGGTATGGGTTCACCATGCCTGTCTCCTCCTGGCAGGGTCCCTCCTGCTGGGCCTGTCCTTGCTAAGGATCCCTGGCATCCTTCCTCACCCCCTAGACTGAGGAGGGGAGCACTGGCTCCTGGGGGCAGTGAGTGAGTGTCAGAGGCGGGAACCCCAGCCAGCAGCATGAATAATTCAGCGCCCAGCAGTGACAGTTGTGCTTTAAGCAGTGAGTAGGAAGCCTTTCCTGCTAACAGCTGATGCCTTTCTGCTCTCTGGAGAGTGGCCATCCCTGCGTTCTGTGACACTCTGGGCCTGGACCATTGCTGACTCAGCCTCATCCCCACACTGCACTGTTTGTAGGGGTCCATGGGATGGTGTGGTCATGGGGCGGGGACTGCTAGCCTGGCTTTCCCACCCCCAGCCACCATGGTCTTCCTCCTGTGAGGCCCAAGTCTCTGTCAGTACCAGCTGTGTGTCCCACTGGGCCCATCATTGTCATTTCTAAAGGGATAGGGGCAGCAGAGTTCCCCGGTGGCCCCCAGCTGGTGGACACTCACCTTTACACGTGTGTGGATGTGCATACACACACACACACACACACAGATGCACACCGAAGGAAGGCTGGATGGGACCACAGCAGCGCTAGGGCCCCCGAGGCTGTGCAGCCTTCCCTCAGGTCCCCCGTCTTGTCACGCTTCGTGACTGTCCCATCCTTCGGCCTCTCCTCCACCTTGTGACCCCCACTTTCTCTGTCCTTCAGACTACAGGTCAGACCTCCAGGTTAGACCCATGGTGGCATTTTAGGAGCAGAAGCCATCAGCTTCTGTCCTCTCTTGGTTGGTGCTGTGAGGCTCCTGAGGGAGGGGCACGAGCATCCTGCCTTGGCCTCTGTGACAGTGATGATGTGATACACTTGTTCCTGGCTCCTGCTGGCTCTCATGGGGCCTGGGTGCTCCTGAGCAGATTGTGTGGCCTGGAATGAGGAGCTCCAGTTGGTGGGTCTCAAAGAGCTCCCCTCTGTGACACTAGGGGTGACTGAGGACTTCCCAGGGACAAATGCGTGGACACAGCCAGGTGGCTTGAAGCCTGTGAAGCTGCCACTGGCCCGGCTGAACAGAGCCAGTGATTTCTCCAAGTCACTGAGCTGAGTGTGAAAACCACTTAAATGACTAAAAAAAAGTCTCCAGAGTGTACTTTTTCCTTCCCACTGATTTATGAGTAACCCTCCACAGGGCCATGGTTTCCCTGCTCTCTGGTTAATTATACTCAACCAAACCTTGGAACCCAGGGCAAGTGACATGATCTCTAAAGTAAGAGACCTGAAATAGCAGTTTCCCAACATTTAAATGTTAAAAGCATCTTCTTTTCAAATTAAATCCTACACGAGTTCCCACGAAACAACACAGATACAGGTAATATATTTTATATGAGGGACCATGTGTGTTAAAACTCAAAATATCCCTTTGTTATTAAATTGAATATTCATTTGTTATTAAACTGGCAAATGAGAAAAGTAGGACTGTTTAATGACACACAGAATCACAGGTGATAGTTTATAGTTTGTCTGGTCCATCAGTCCCAGCAGCCTACCGCTTCCTCCTTGCCTGGGCAATGCAGTATTCATGTTCCGATTGACTTAAATCTGTAGTTGCTTCAGTGGGTAAGAGTTTGCTGATGAGTCAGCTTGGAATTCTTGAGCCCTTCCCACAGGGGCAAACAGGTCCAAAAACCAGGCAGAGGTGGAAGCGTGAGTGGCATCACAGGTCACGCAGAGGCCACGGCAGGCCCCCACGTTCCATACAGGCAGTGTTCCCTCCGTGTGCAGAGCTGCTCTGGCACTTGTAAGAGGATGGGGTTCCTACTTGCTGTCCCCGGAGGGCCCTGTCCAGCCACAGCCATGTTCAAGGGACTCTGGGCTTCAGAACAGGGCTGCAGCCAGTGGCCCAAGCTGGCCTCCACAGTGTCAAAATTATGCATGCAATCTTGAGCGTAAAGGGCTGGCTATTTTATATCAACAGTGTATTAAAAACTTAGTTACCTTAACTTAATGAAATTTGCCTCAAACTTCCATGGGCCCCCAAAAGAATCCCCAAATCTTGAAAGTGGTGTTTCTCAAATTTTAGCCAGCATAGGTTTAGTGCACAGTCCTCTAGAGACATTGTTAAAATGCTGGTTCCCAGGCTCCGACTTCTGACTTAGGATGTATGGGCTGGGCTGGTGTTGCAGGTAGCAAGATTCCAGCTTGGAAATTTGCAGACCAATGGGGTCCTCTTTCCTTTAAACATATCTGGCCCTGAACAGAGCCCAGTTCTCCCTTGGCCCACTGGGGCCTCAGTATCTATTCCAGGCTGAGCTTGAACTCACTGTGTAGCCTGAGCTGGGAATCCTTACTGGCTATGTTTGGGCACAATGGGACACTTCAGGAAGAATGGAAGATGCGCTGGCTTTGGAACACACTCCCGGCCCCTGGGCCTTGCCTGGGGCTGCCCCGCAGCAGCTCTTCCTCCCTTGGTGTGGAGCCAGTGAGCCCTGGCTTTCCCCACGGGACCCTTTTCCCCTTGAGCTTCAGGTGGGCCTGTCTGGGTGCGGATGTGGCCTTCATCCTCTCTCTCCCCTGGGGCTGCTCTTGGCATTTCGGTCTCCAGCCACTGAATGGTTCAGGAGGGGCCGAGCGGCTGCGAAGCGAAGATGGTTTGACGATGCTGCTGATGCTGGCGGTGACGCCGATGGTGCGAGCTGGACATGGGGTGCTACGTCATCGTTGTCATCGTCATCATCATCATCAGAGCAGCCACTGGACAGCTGGCTCCCACACCGGGCATGGGGCTGGCTATTTGCCATCACTTGTCTTTCGAGCCCCCAGGTGCCCCTTAAGGTAAGTATCACCATTTGCGATTTATAGAAGCGGAAACCGAGGCTTAGAGAGAATGGGTCACTGCCCTGCATCAATCAGCTTTTCCTTAAGTGTGACAAAATCCTAACAGGGTCTCATGACAAATACCTGGCTCTGTTTCAAGGGCTTGCTCCCCACTGACCTGTGCGCCCCCACTATTGCTGGCTTCGAAGCCCCTCCCAGCAGTGCCACCCCAGGTACCCAGCTTCTGCCCTGTGAATTCTGGGAGACAAACCACACCCACACCGTAGCGCTGTCCCAGAGCGCACTCTGCAGCGACAGTCTGTGGATAGGAGCCACACAGTCCTGGAGTCCCCACCCTCTCTCGAGGGGCGTGGCTTCTCACACATCAGTGCAGGACATCAGCACTGGCTCTTAGGGGACCTTGTTTTTCCATTGAGGTGAGGGAAGGCTCAAGGCTGGCTGGGTGTGGATGGAGATAGGGGTATAGTGTTAAGACAGAGCTCTGAGCCTGGCTTCAGTGAGGGGGAGATGAGGGTGTGCATGGGTCTGGAAAGCGTGCAGCTGTCTCACTTGGGCCTGGTACCGTTAGTGGCCTGAGCTTGGGGACAGATCCTCTCCCATTTCATCCAGCAGAAAGCTGCAGCAGGGTTGACCATCCTCACACACGTCTGTGTCCCTGGCTCTGCTGCCAGAGGGGAAAATCGGCCTCAGCTCAGTGTGGGACAGAGCTAGCAGGCCTCAGGTCACCTGGTTGGCTGAGGTTGCTCTAAAGCGAACTTCTTCCTGTTCCCCAGAAATCGCCTAAACCTTCCACCTTGTGCCTCTGTTCACCCCTCTGTCTGGCCCAGGGCCTCCTGTTTTGCTTGGCCAAACTCTGCTCATCCTTTAAAGCTGCAGCTCACTTTCTACCCTCCTAGGCCATGTGCAGGGATCTCTGAGGTCGGTCCTCTGTGCCTCCCACTTCCTTACCCATGCACCCTTTCCCACTGAGCTCCCATTCTCTCTCTGCTACCCTTCCATCCCCACCCAGGGGGTGCTCTGCAAGAGCTGGCTTCTTCCCATTCCACTTGTCTTATTTGGTTTGGGCCCTGGGCTGCACAGTTGGCACTTACATTGCAGCTGTTGAATAAACGATGGGTCTCGCTGGAAAGACGAGGGACTGCTCCTGGAACTGAAGCAGTTCCAGGGGATCTGCTGTCCCCCTGGCTGGTCACCCAGGCCCCAGTCTCTCGTTTGTAAAAAGAGAGGTTGGGCCGCACAGAGCTCTCTACTCTAGTGCTCATTAGCACTCCGCAGGGGCTTGTTTAAAGTGTGTTTCCCTCAACCATCAAGAGGTTGTGATCTGAAGGTCTGGATATGCGCATAGTTCACATCCACCCAGGAGGGTTTCTGGGGGGGGGGCGCTGTCATGCTACCCTGTAAGTGACCGGGGGCCGCTTTGAAGGCTGGCCAAACTGTGAAGGAGAAGGAGCTAAGAAGTGGTACCTGCAGAGAGTGAGGCAGGAGTCATTGTCATCAACAACATTGCCATCACTGCTGTCATGACCAGCAGCATCACTGTCATCATAACATCACCATCACCATCACTGGTCATCACCATGATTACCATCACAATCATCTTCATCCTCCTCCTCATCATCATCACCATCTCCGTCACCATCACCCTAACTGGTCATCACTGTCACTACCGTCAGGATCATCTTCATCCTCATCATCAGCACGTTACCATCACCGTCACTAGTCATCACCATCACTACTATCATGATCATCATTTTCATCCTCCTCATAATCTTCATCCTCATCACCATCACCATCATCATCACTGGTCCTCACCATCATTACCATCAGGACCAGTATCATATCATCAGCATCACCATCACCGTCTCTGTCCCCGTGAAGCCACTACTGTTCCTGAGTGCTCAGTGGGGGCCAGGGCTTGTGCTGATGACACTTCCGTGGTCGTCACCTCTGTCAGTATTCTCTGGAACATAGTGAGGTGGGTTCCCAGGGCACAGAAGGCAGGACCGAAGGACACCTGAGCATGCCATGGAGCAGACCTGGCCATCAGACGGTGCCCTCACCTTCTCAGCAGGGCACTGAGTCCTGACCTCCGTGCCCCTGTGCAGCTTACGTTTCTGACAGGCCTGCCTCCTGCCAGAGCTTAGGTTTGAATCCAATCCAAACCAGTGCTTTTTTCTGTGTTGCCAAAACAAAGATTTTATTTTCCCTCCTCCCAATCCCTTCCTGTCCAGCCTGAACTCCTGTGAAAATAGCTTGCGTAGCTGTGCCTCGGGCCAACTAGTGTCTTTATGTTCAGTACACACACTTCATCTTTCACACTATAAACGGCTTTGCTCAGGAAAAAATATGTTTTCTCTCTGCAAAACTGCCATTTTTGGGCAACACATAGAAGGCAAAAGAAACTATTTCACTTTTTTTGTACCCTGGAAAACCCCACCAAGATGTTGTTTTCCTTTGCTTTTTCTGGAGGGGAGATATTTTTTGACAGCTTTCATTGCTATTCTGGCGCTCGGCCCTGCGCCTGGCACCGACTTGAAAAGGAAGCAAAAGCAAAGCGAGATGAACAGAGGCAGGGTTCTCTTGAGGGGCACCAGGCCCAGGGCCCCGGCCTTGTCAGCGAGCTCTGTGGATGGCCCGTCTCCTGCCCTGCTAGGGAGCCCCTCGTCAAGGCCCTGGATGAGGGAACACAAGACCACTATGGCAGAGTAAGGGCTGCCTTCTGGGCTCCCCAGATGACGCTGTTTTGCAAATATCCTGCAAGACTTTCTTATTAAAGGATGGAGACTGTTCTGGGTGCTTTAGGCACTGCAAAAACAAATCAGAGGGGCCAGGGGTGTAGCTCAGCAGCACGAGCACCTGCCTGCAAGCGCAAGGTCCTGAGTTCAGTTCCTGGTACCAAAAAACAAACAAACAAAACAAATCAGATATGGGTTCTTCCTCAATTCTCTCTAGTCCAGTACAGGAAGGAAGATTTGACTAGGATTGATGGAAAGGGTGACGTATCGGTGGGAAATGGGGAGTCAGCCCTGATTTCATGCATAGCTCATTTTTAGCCAGAGGAGGAAGCTGCCCTGTGAGTTTCTTCTCTCCACTATGCTGGGCTGGAGCCCCACCGGAGCCCGACATGAAGGTCCCTGGCCCACCATCTTCTCCCTGACTCCACTCTGAGGCCACCCCCACCACAGTGGGAGGATCCCTCCATGGGCTGGCAGACACCTGGTGTGCTCCCACATCTCCCCTTCCCTGGGCTTGTTTCTGAGAGCCTCACATGCATCTCCTGGAGTGTGCTCTGAGCCTCAGCCCTGCTTCAGACTTGCCTGCTCAGCAGTCTCCCAGTTACCCAGAAGCCCTCAGACCTGGCAGGAGGCTGGGAGTGCCACATTTTCTAGGCTGTTTGTCTATCTGTCGCTCTTGTTTCTTCCAGCACCATCCCCAGATTTGCTGAGAAGAGGTCACTTGCTTTTATGTGAGGAGGAAGGGGCCAAGCAATGACCCCTGATTGGCTCAGCTTGGGTCAGGCTCCACCTCCAGTGTACCAGGCGACCAGCAGCATCTCAGACAAGGCCAAGGCCATCACGTGTCATCCCAAGAATCGAGGGGGCAGTTAGAGGTGGGAGGCTTGCTGTGGGCCAAGAGAGAGGCAATTGCTGTCCTCTGTGCTAGCTCTGCCTTTTATTACTAATGCCCATTCTCTGAGACTCAGTTCCCCAATCTTTCAATGATGATGAGACTACTTGTATCATGAGATTCTTGCAATGATTTATTCGATGTCAGTGACATAGCTTCCCCATGACAGAGCTGGGCCCATGTTGTTACCCTCATTTTAAGGGCTCTCTATAAGGACATTAAAGTAAGGAGAGCTCACTCCCCACCAGCCATCCTCCCTCGCTTAAAGCATCAGTAGCAGACTGGTCCGCAGGGGTGCAGCCCTACTGTGTGTGCGGCATGAGGTGCCTCACCTGTGCCCAACAGGACGCTGGGCTGGGGGACCTGGTCCATCATCATGGCCATGAGACATTCAATAACCCCCTGCACTCCTGCAACACCCTTCTGGCTCAGGGGATCTCAAGTTGTAAGGGACTCTTGTGGGGTCACTGCTGGTCTGTCGGCTCCATCCGGTGTTGAGGGGACAGCTGCATCTTCCTGAGATGGCTGTTAGGCTTAGGGCTCACTCTACACTGACCAAGGGCATACAGTCGGCAACCTGTTGCCCCTCATGCTAGGGACTTCTGCTGGAGCACAAGAGATGCTAGTGTCCAGATCTGGTGTCATGGGTCTGGGAAGGATGAGTGGCACAAAGCTTCTTGCTTGGGGCAATCTGGAAAGACTTGCAGATCTTCTGGCTGGACTTGGGACCATTGCAAAAGGCCCTGTTGGTGTCCAAATGGAAAGGGAAGGAGGATGAGGCCACTCCAGGCCAGGGGACAGAATGTGGGGCCCCACTTAGGCAAACAACAGAGAAGTGTAGAGCAGGAGTCTGCAGTGTGAGCTGGAGCCAGCACAGGACAGGAGCCCAGATGACTGCACACGGTGGACACTGCAGTCAGGAAGGGATCTCATCCAGTGTGTACCAGGGAGCCATGGCAGGTCAGGGACAGGTACATGGTGCGGGCAGGACTGGGGCTGGTGTGTGTGGAGGATGTTTGGATGAAGGGAAATTGCAGACGTGGAGACCAGGTAGACTCTCCCACTGTGCATGGAAAAGCACCAGCACCAGGGCCGTGGAGCAGGAATGGAAAGGAAAGGACCAACCCAGGAGAAATTCCGGAGGGGAATCTGAGTGAGAGCAGGGCTGCAGAGCCCTATGTCCAGGCCGGGGAAGAAGGGTGGCGGCAACATCACTGGGACAAGGACACAGGAGTGGACAAGCAGGTGGGAGGACAAGGTCCTTTTCTGACATGGTTGATGTCTTAGCTTGGGATGTAACAGCAAATACCACAGCCCGGGTGGTGCTGGCGAGTCACTCTTCTCTTGCAGTCCTGGAGGCTGGGGGTGTCTTCAGATCAGGGCACCACAAAGCCTGGCTCTTGGTGAGGGCAAGAGGAAAGTCCCTTCCTGGGCGCCCCTTACGCGTCCTTCCTTGTATAAGGACGCTTGTGCCGCTGCAGGGCCCAGCTCATCATCTCTTCTGTACCTGGTCACATCCAGAGAACCCCCAGCCCCACCCCACTGGGGCTGAAGGGATGGATCTGGGGAGCACAGATAATCACTCCCTTCCAGAGACGAGGAGGGGGCTGCAGGGGCCCCTAAAGTGACAAGTGCCATTTGGGTGTCGAGAGATAAAAGAGGAAGTGGAGGCCTTTGCACAAGGCCGGCGGGGGTGGAAGACTCGGTCTTCAGCCCAGAGAGAAAACTGTCAGGAGAGGGGCCCTGAGGGAGGGTGCGGAAAGGACGGTGGAGAGACAGGTGGATTCCTGGGGACAGGTCATCTGAGGGGACAGGACACTGCCCTCCTAGGGGCTGAGGGGGTCACCAAGCTGGGTCAGCATCCCTGGTGTCCTGCAGATGCCAAGCAGGGGTGATGTCCAGGTGAGCGAGTGGGGTATCGTGTTGGCCCCTTGGCTTTCACAGCTGTGTAAGATGGAGAGAGGTGCCAGGGGCCAGCTCAGCCCAGTGTCCCCCCAAGTCTCACGAGGAGTGTGGCCTCGGGCAAGTCACTGACTTGTGAGCCTCAGTGGGGGTGGGTGGTGCCAAGGCCCTGAGGCCCCTGTGAGGGTTAGTGGGAGGGTGCCAAGGCCCTGGGGCCTCTGTGAGGGTTAATGGGGATAGGTGGTGCCAAGGACCTTGGGCCCCTGTGAGGGTTAATAGGGGTAGGTGGTGCCAAGGCCCTGGGGCCCCTTAAGGGTTAGTGATGGTGGGTGGTGCCAAGGCCCTCGACCCCTGTGAAGGTTAGTGGGGGTGGGGGTGCCAAGGCCCTGGGGCCCCCGTGAGGGTTAGTGGAAAGGCCCCGGCAGCACAGGCGCATAGTCTGCATGCTGAATGCTACCTGCAGGAGTCCCCAAGGGGCTGGATGGCAGGGGTCTGGGCACAAATGTGGAGCCCTAAAAATTAGAATAGCATGGTAGTGAGCTCATTGAAAGTAGTGTGGTCTCTCATTGATTGCTGGTGGGGGCACGAAGCAGTATGATCATTCTGAAAGACTGGTGGTTTGTTGTAAAGCCATACAGCTGACCATCATACTACTGGGTACTTACCCAAAGATGCAGAAAGTATACATGCACCCACAATTTGCACATTTATATCAGCTTTATCTATCATTGACAAAGCGTGGACAAACCTAGATGTCCTTCATTAGGTTATAGTAAAAACCACATAGCCAGTAAACCACCCCCGAATCTTGAACACACTTACCCCATCCTTCTTCCCACTTCTGAGGCAGTTCTGGAAGTCTCCTGAGTGAGCGTCTTTAGTTGTGTTGATGTAACTGCCTCAGTGCCCTAAATGGATTCAAAATATTTCTCTCTCGTGGTCACTTTGACTTTAGGGAAGAGCCAGCAATCGCACGGTACCAGATCCGCTAAGTAAGGCAGATGAGGATGTACAGTAATGTTTTTATTGGACGGAGATTGCCAGAAATGGTTTGAATGATTCAGAACATCAAGGCAGCCACAAAAAGACATGAAAGAGGACTTCCAGAACTGCTCCAGAAAGCGGCAAGAAGGCTGGGATAAGTGTGTGTGGAGCGTGGTGCAGGAGTCTGCGTAGGGGGTCCCGTGGTCATGTGTCATTTCGTGTAAGTTTAAATTTTTTCAGTTAAACATTCACACCTGGTATTGGTGGGGCATCTGACACAGAGCGGCCATCCCCACTCACTGAACATGATACTTACCTTCCTTCTGGCCCCAACATACCATGCAGGCTGGTGTGAGCGCCCTGTTTCAGGGAAGGAGGCAAACGAGAGACAGCAGGCCGCTGGCCTGGCAGTGTGGCTTGGCTGTCTTGGTCTTCATTTTGTGGCAAGACCTTGAGCTATTCATCTCTGACAGTTACTACAAAAAAGAGTTACGAAGCTTCACAGGAGTGACTTGGAATAATTCACCACTGACCCTCAGTTGACTCATCTTTAAAATGGAACCAATGCCTACATCGTAGAATTCAATGGTGAAATGAGCATGAACGCTCTAGCTCTGTACTGAGCAACACCAGTGGAATGTGGGTCTTAGATATAAACCACACTTGGTGATGTAAAATTTCCTAGGAGTGACAGTTAGCAATGCAAAACCAAACAGACAGAATGGATTTTAATGCTACAGCTTGCAGTCTGCTTAACTCCATATATAGAGGTGTCATCATTGAAACATGTAATCAATATGAAATTTATTCAAGAGCCCTTTTCATCTCTCGTGCTCGTTTTTGATGTCCGGTGTGTATGGGTCCTCACAGCACAGCTCGGTTTGGACCATTTCACTGCCCAGCTGCCACCAGGGTGGCCACAGTGATCAGGACAGTGTAGTAAAGCTGGGCAGGCTCTTCCTCCTCCACAGGTGGGAATGAGAGCCTCGCTCATTGCCGCCCGGTGCACGCTGTATCTGTATGCGTTCGTATTATTAGATCGAGGGCCTTGCGTCATGCACTGTGATGCATATTCATAAATTCTAATCCAGCGCTCACAAACCTGCAGTCACAGACCCACACCAACGCAGGAACCAGGCTTTGTTCCCGCAGCAGTTTCTGCTCCCCTCCTTGGGCATGGTGGCCTAGCCCACTTGTTCCTTAGGTGTGTGAGTCTCTGTCGCTGCAGCTGAATGCTTCCTGGAGGAAAGGATGGGAACCAGCATCTTCTCTCCGCTCCGCCCACCTGTTCCTGCCCACGGAGGATCTGGCTCTGGGCTGGCCCTTGCCAGTCTTCAACAGACAACTTTTTTAATAGACCCCATCGACCAATTGGCTGCGTTTAGACAGGAAGTGTGTGACAGAGAACATGCTCTGAAGTTGGATTATGTAAAAATGTGTAGAAAGGCAGCAGGGACATCAAAGGTAGCCGGCGAATTGAAGTCTTTATTCGCATAGACGCGGCTCTGGCGGAGGTGAATTTTGGATCCTGCAGACAGCTGTGTGGGAGCTGAGGCAGGGATGGAGCATGTGGAAATCTTGCACCCCAGGGTGACCTGTCCTTCACTGGCTCCCCTCGGGGCTGTCTTCCAGGAGGACACTGGCTCCTGACCCGCCCTGGGATTACCATGTGACAGGCCAGCCACCCTGGCTATCCAAACCCAGGCCATGCTTGGACCTCTGGGCAAGAGACAGTTTCATCCTGGGGGTGTCCCAGGCTCCCAGCACTCGCCCTCTGCAGCCATCTGCTCATCTGCACTGTCTTCAAGAGGCACTGATGCTGGCCAGCCATGATGGTACACACCTATAAGCCCAGCTTTTTAGGAGGCTGAGGCAGGGGGGTTGCAAACTCAAAGCTAGCCTGGGCAACTTAACGTAATCTGACCTCAAATGAAAAAAAAAATGTCTGGTGGGATAGCAGTACTTCCGGGTCAATCTCTAATACTGCCTAAAAAGGTGGGTGTGGTCAACACTGTCAAAGGGGAGCCCCTGTCAGCCCGGCTGTGCCTCTGGCTCCCTGAGGCCTCTGTGGTGCCAGCAGAAGGGTGCCTCTTAGCACGGTGTAGGAGAGCAGGAGGCAGGGGACCTCAGGGCAGTCCAGGTGATCTGGCCTCATGGGCAGCAGTGTGCCTTCACCTGAACAAGACAGGGAGATGTCTCTGAGTGACAAAGGCCTGGAGCCGGGCTAAACTTAGCCGGGTGCTTGGGAAGTGGCAGCATGGAGGTCGTGGGTAACAACCATGACCAGCAGGTGGGTACTGCTCACTGGACGCTCACCGTGTGCTCTGCACCCTAACATGACAGCATCACTGGCCACCCCCTCTGCGTGCTGTCATAGCCCCACCTGCGGAAACAGACCCAGGATAACTGGTCCTGGGTCACCCAGCTGGGCAGGACAGAAGTTGGGTGGCAGTGGGGAGCAAGAGTTAACAGCCCACGTTTCAAAGCGAGAAAAGGAGGAAACACTTGATGGAGAATCACACACACAC
Organism: Cavia porcellus; assembly: GCF_034190915.1. Lineage (NCBI taxonomy): Eukaryota > Metazoa > Chordata > Mammalia > Rodentia > Caviidae > Cavia > Cavia porcellus. The sequence goes on from NW_026947507.1 coordinate 42,050,169, forward strand.
ACACACACACACACACACACATACACACACACAAATGCGCGTACGCACGCATCAGTGTGTTGTCTGTGGTGAGACAAAACTCAGGCACCAACATTTCACTGAAAGTGATGAGGGCAGCTGCAAAGTCCCCTGCGTACTTCTGTGGGGCAAAGGGCAATTGTGCTTTTGCTGTGACTCCCCTAAGACAGGCCAGAAGTCTGGGTGCAGGGCATCCGCCTGTGCTGTGTGTGAGGAGAGAGCCTGAGGATGGTCCTTTGAGTCCTGACCGCCCCTCCCCACTCTTCCGGGAAGGTTTTACTTTCCCACCTGTAAATGTTCTGCCCCCAGGGTCTGTGGGAACCCCCAGGCCTGGAGGGGAAGGGTAGCATGCCTCAGGGCTGGAGGGCACTCACCTGCCGAGGGACAGTCACCATGCAGTGGCTGGAGCCACCACGGCCAGCATCCACAGGAGGAGGGGTCTTTGTGGGGAGACATGGGCTCTTAGCCCCAGGAGGGGCAGGGGCTCCTTCTGCCACCTTCTGTCACCCCTGTTCTTAAGAGGCCATCACAGCTTCTAGGACAGGGAGACTCTTTGGGAAGGAGTTGCTCACCCAAAGGTGGTATGCGGTCCCCTGTCTGCCCAGCCTAGGAGCTGCTCCTGCCCTGCCATTCAGAGGGCGGCCCAGGTACCTTTGGGCACACTCTGAGAACAGTGCCCAGATGGCGGGGTGAGGAGACAGCAGGGATGAGGGGCCACACAGTCGGGGGAGGGGACCCAGGGACTCTCATCGAGCCCCCATTCACTGTCCTTCCACCCCTGCACTTCTTGGCACCGGTCCGGTGCTTCAAACAGTCCCTGTCTCTGGGTTTTGTTCGGCAGTGCATCAGAGGCTAAGGTTGAGCCTTTGGTCTAGAGTCTGAGCACCCTGGAGCTGAAATCACTTCCACAGGGCCTGAGCGGGCGGGAGGCATAGGGCCACAGCTTTGCTCCAAAGCAGCCCCTGCCCAGTCCCTGCAGCCTCCCCAGGAGTCGAGCAGAAAAGCAGAAAAGGCTGCTTCATTGAAGGCCACCTGGTGTAGCTGGAAAAACCCAAGAATAAGGCATATCACAGGGGGGACCCAGGGGAGAGGGGCTCTAACACGGAGCTCTCTATTACCCCTGCCCACTCAATCCACTACTGACCACGCAGCTGGCCACGGGGTCACTGTGCCACTGTCACCCAAAAAGAGTTTTGGATCACTTTGGGTGAAGCAGACACATCTGGATGGGAACTTGGGCCACTGTCTGTCCTAGTGACTGCCGAGGTCACCTGGTGGGCAGCAGTCTTGGTCAGGGCCTCGGCCATGCACCTCTCTTTCCCAGGGGGCCACTTGTCGCTCTCACTGCTGTGTCTCTGGCCCTGTCGTGTGTCACATGTCACATTCACGTGAGAGAGGAGTCTGTAGGAGGGGGGTTAGCAGGGGCACCGGGAGATCTGGGGACCCTCTGTGACTTGGAGGTCCTGGTGTGGCTCCCTCCCACTCTGAGCTGTGATTTCTGCTTGGAAGGGGAAGAAGATGAGAAGCCACTATGAATTGTGCTGACCTCAGAAGAACGGAATAGCTGTCAATTTATTTTTGTGATATGAATGAAAACCATTACTTAAACAAGGCCCGGCCTCTGCCATGGGTTTCTGTGGAGAGCAGCCTTAGCCTGACGGGGACTAAAGGAGCCAGCAGCACTGGAAGCTCTCACAGCCCCGTGCTCAAGTGGGGTTCCCTGCCCAGCAGCGCAGGAATTCAGCCTTTTACCTCCCACATGGTAGGAAGACAGAAGTCGGGATTCTCTGGGTTCTTTGTAACTCCCTTGCATGACACATATGGTACCTTTAAAAAACAACCACAAAAAACCTAAGGTATCATATGTAGTCTAGGCAGGCCTCAAATGCATGAAGGTCATCCTGCTTCAGCCTCAGGGGTATAAAGGCACATACACATGCAGTAGCTTTTCGCACTGACTTCTCTGGCACTGCCTGACTCTTTAGACACAGAGCCTATGAGGGAAACCCCAGGAAGGCAGATAAATGCTGGGCACCAAGGCCCAGGGCTGCAGGGACTGTGTTTGTCCATCAGGCCCTGGAAGTCTTTTTCTAGACAATCAGCTGGGGCCCTGGCTTCCCAGAGCCAGCTTGTGTTGCTGTCATAAGAAGCTCATCTGACATGACACGGGCTGTGTTGTGGCCCTGTCCCGGGCTTCAGGAGGCAGTTGCAGTATGGAGCTGGTCTCGGAGACCAGCCCAGATACACCAATCAAGGACCAGGTTAGGGGCGTCTCTCAGGGGCAGGGATGCTTCTGCCTTGGCAGCACCTGGGGGCTCCTTCCACGTTTGCTCTCTGAAGCACCATCATTGACAGGAGGCACCATCATTGACAGCAAGGGGACATGTGGCTTAGCACAGGGCCAGGCACAGCATTGGGAGTCCTTTTTCAAGGCTGGAGAGTTCCCAGGTAACTAGATGGTGTCTGCAGGGATCCTCGGATGACAGGGGAGCGCACACATTTTGATGTGTGGTGTCCACACTGCTTCCGGCTTACTGAGTTTAAGCCAGTGAACTCGGCCAACCTCTGACTGTGCCAAAAGTGAGTGCTCAGCTCCTGTCCTCACGCTGCAAGTCCCTGTCTGCCAAGGTGCCGGGGCAGATGTGGCTTCCCTAGCCAGGGAAGGGGACTCTGACTCAGGTGGGGAGGAGCCAGGCCCACTCTGCTTCTATCAGGATGAGTCTGGCCCTTCTCGGACTGCATGTCCTGCCCCTCAGGGAGGAAGGGTGCCATCTTCCCTGCTCACCGCCGTTAACTTCTCAGTGGCTGCTCCTGGCTATTTATACCGTCCACCTCTGCCATGCTGGGGCCCAGCTGGGAAGTGAGTGCTGCGACCTCAGATTGGATTTCTCTTTTCTGGGTTCAAGCTTGTACAGAAGCGAAGCATCCTCAGAGGTCGCACCGCTGAGGCCCACAGGTGCCCAATCAATGCTCCCACTCTTAGAGGGAGGCTGGAACCAATTAACCCTGTTAGCCTCTGCCCCCGAGGGCTGTGTCTGCTGGCTTGAGGGGGGCCACCTCCTTACTCCACCTCTAGGCAGGAAGGCCAGGGCCAGGCCTGGACCCCGAGTGGTGGGCAGGAAACAGAAGCAAAGAGCTGGGGACAAGAACACACTTTTTCAGGTAACACCTGAATGACCTGTTTCTTTTGATCAGGTCCCACTTTCAAACACATGAAATTTTGGGGAATATTTTAGATCTAAGCCATAAAAGGGGTGACCGCCCATCCAGTGTATCCTGATTCATCTTTGGTGAAGGTTCTCTAAACCAAGCCAGAGAGAAGGGGGAGGACACATTTGTGCCAGGCAATTCACATCAGTTCTGACCCTCGTCCAGGCCGTCTGACACCAAGGTGAACACCAGGTGCTTCCTTCCACGCTGCAGTCTTCCTGATATGTGACAGACTTAGTCCTTCCCAGGGGTCCAAGCACGTGACTGGGAAGGAGGGAGGAGGACATGAATTTAATTGGGCTAGAACAGAGGCAAGGGGGCCTGAGGCCTGGGGCTGAAGCTTAAGGGTAAAGGTGACTTCGGGGCATGGCTATGCAGCAACGATGGCTGAATGGAGTGGTCAGTGCCAGGCGAGCATGGTGGCAGGAGGGACAGAGCCCTCCGAGAAGCGGATGTGGTCTTCCAGGACCACAGCATGGGGTGGAGGTTCTGTAGGGAGTGGCAAAGCAAGCCAAGAGATAGATCAAGAAAGAGATTTTGAGAGGAAGCAGAGGCCAGGGCGAGAAGTCCACATTTCCTTTCTCGGCAGTGGGGAGCTGCTGGTGGTTTGGGGCAGGAGAACCCTGGACACTGTTTAGGAAGAATCGTTGGGCTACTGCTATTGCTTGAATCTGAAATGTCCACCAAGCCCTGTGAGTTAAAGGTTTGTTTCTGAACTTGGTGCTTTCGGAAGGTGGCAGGGCCTGGTGAGAGGTGGCATCGGGGTGGTGAGATGCCAGTCTATCGTCTTCTCTCTTTTGCACCTGGCCAGATGAGGGCCTCTACACCACTCTCCTGCTGTGTATTCTGTGTCAGGGAGGCCCAGAGCCATGGGACCAAACTTGCAAACAAGGACACAAAATAAACCTTCTCTTCCCTCCCTTGGAAAGTTGATCTTGCCAGTATTTGTCACAGTAACAAAAAGCTGACAAACAGAGAGGTGGCAGCAGTGTGTGTGTGTGTGTGTGTGATGATTTTGATGAAGATGACACCGCTGGACAGTACTACCCGTGTGTCTCTTCCATTTGTGCGTGAGTTGTGGTCTGAGATAATGGAAGCTCCTGGTGTGACCCACAGTGTCTCCCCAGACACAAACCCCATTGGTTCTCTGCTCCACTCTGGTGTGCTTTGTCCCCTCTGCTATGGTTTGGGTCTGGAATGTCGCCCAAGGCCCATGCATTAATCCCTTGGCCCCTAGCATGGTTCTGTTGGAAGGTGGTGGAAATATTAATAGGTAGAGTTTTGGGGTCACTGGAGATGCCCCTTTGAAGGGAATAGTGGGGCCCTGCTTTCTTTCTTTATCTGAGATAGAATACCTGACACACACAACTTAAAGGAGGCACAGTTAAGGCACCAAATGGTGGTGAGATGGGGTGAAGCCTGGAGGGAGGAGGAGGAGGGAGCTGGGCCTTGCCAGGCCACACCCCCAGGGTCCCACCAGGCTCCACCTTCCAGCCCAGTGGCACACTATGACCTCATCAGTGGATTAATCCATGACAAGTGCTGTGTACCCATGATCCAGGCACCTCTCCAAAGCCTCACCAGTGAGCGCACCGGGCTTTGGGGGGAGCCCTAGATATAAATCTTAACACTCTTCCTCTCCTTTTTACTTCTTGACCATGAAGCAAGCAGAGCATTCTTGTGGGAGAGTAAGATCACAAGAAAGTGGGTTAAATAATCTTGCATTGGATCCTCCAAAACTGGGAGCTAAACTAAATCTTCTCTCTTTGTAAGTTGATTATCTCAGGTATTTCTGATGGTAACAGGAATCCTTGTTAGATTCCTGTTACCTCTCTGGGGCCAGAAACTTAGACCAGCAAATATAAACCTGGGTCATGGCATGGAGCATCTGTCCTCAGGCTTCCCTCGTCCAAGTCCCCCAGTTCCTGCAGGGAGGAAGGCCGAGATGATGCCCATCAAACATCTCTGTAAGTGAGCAGATGTGCAACTTAGACACCCAGGTTGTATCAAGAAAGAGGCAGGAGCCTGGCTCCTTGGGGTTGTCATGGAAACCACTGCAGGTCTCCCCATAGAGACTGGAGGAGCTGTGAGCAGGGGCTGAGTCACCTGGAGAAGAGGAATTGGTTCGAGTAGGCAGGAGGGGTTCAGGTCAGACAGGGAGGGCCTGCTGACAGCAGTGGGACCCTCTGACTCCTTTTCCTGTGGTAGGCTGGCCAGCCAGGGTTGTCATGTGTTCACAGGGCTGAAGACCTGGGCCAGAAGACAGGCCCACCCTGTGCCACATGGCATGCCTGGGGACAGGTATAGCAGAGAGGGCTGAAACTGAAGGAAGACCAGCTCTCAAGGCCCCTCTCCTCCTAGCCTCAGCTGACCCCTCCTTTTCTCTGAGCACCCTTTGTACCCCAGCACCACTGTCGCCTCACGTCTGGGCCCCAGCAAGCTCCTCCCCATCTCCCCAACAGATCAGGGCTCTGCTTGAGTGAGCATCCACCAGTGCCTCTGCCAGACCTGCCACTTCCTCTGGGGCCCTCTGCCCATGCCCGAGACCAGGGCAGGTGCCTCCCTTCCTGTGTGTGTCATAGCACTCCATTCTGGATGCCCTCCCCCAGGAGCATGTGTCACCGGGGTCAGGCTTGGTGTGTGTGTAGGTCTGGTGCCCATAGCACCCAGACAGCAGAGGTGCATGTGCCCACCTGGTCTCCAGGTGCCAGGACCCCACAGGGTCTGCACCGGACTCAGAGGATGTGCACAGTGGATGAAGGAGCCGGGGATGGCAGCAGGAAAGCCACACTGGCCTGGACGGGTGCTCCAGCCTCCTGCAGTCAGCTTCCTGGCTTCTGGGAGTACTTTACAGTGAGCATAGCTCACACAGCTGGACGTCTGGAACTTCTCTTCTGTTGAGCAGGTCATCAAAGCCTGGGTACTGTCCTGGCAAAGCAGGGCCCAGGGTTGTCCCTTCAGGACAGATGCATCTATCTATCCATCCATCCATCCATCCATCCATCTATCCATCTGTCCACTCACCCATCTACCCATTACCTATCCCGTTTGATCATCTGTATGTCTGCCTGTCCTCTGTCATCTCTCTCGCCTGCATCTGAATCACCTAGCTTCTCATCCTCTCTAAGGTATCTGCAGTCTATACCAACCATCGATCTCATTCTACCCCCTCTCACTCTATCCATCCCTGACCTACCTGCACGCGTGTAAACCTCTGCCATGCAGCCAGCTGACACGTCTGTCTAAAGCTACCAGGGCTCGCTCAGGTTTAACCCGGGAAGAGTCCGTGCTAACTTGGAAGCCCGGAAGGAGCTGGGGAAGGCGAGCAAGGGGAGGGACCTGGCGACCCGGGCCAGGAAGAGAGAGATGAGGTCCTGGGAGGCTAAGGCGGGCAGGGGTGTCGGAGGGCGCAGGCCTGAGCAGCCTGGGGTCTCAGGGACGCGCTTGCTGCTCAGGGGCTGCTGCGAGGGCGGGGGCGCGGGCTCCTGCGGGATGATGTCATTGCTGGCGGCGACCGGGTGGCAGTGGGAGTGCGCGGGCGGCGCTCTCGGGCGTGGCAGGCCCCAGGGTGGGGAGGGGCGGCTCTGTGGTGCCCCCTACAGCCCCGCGCACTCGGCGAGGTCGCGGCCCGGGCGCGGAGCCTGGAGCGCCGCTGGCGGGGCCGAGGCGCAAGGAGATGCCCCGCGAGGACCCTCTTTCGCAGAGCTGGACGCCTAGGCCAGCCGTGGGACCCGGGAGGGTGGAGCGGGGCGAGGCGAGGACGGGCGGCCTTCCCGTGGGTGGGCGGGACGGAGCCGGAACAAGCGTGCTGGGACTTCTGCCCGCCTCCGTCCCCCACCCCATGCACCCCCGGAAGGAGGAGGCGCGCAGAGCCGGTCGGGATGGCTCCCGCCGCGCCCCTCCCGCGCGCACCTGTGCGGGTGTCTGGAGGCTTGGACCCGGCAGGCGCTGTGCGGAGCGGGACCAGGTGGAACAGCGCCCCGCACTCACTTCTCACTGGGCCCCTGCTGCTCGCCCGCACCCACGCCTGCTGGCTGTGGGCTCAGGCCGCCTTTGCAGCGGCTGGTGGTGGCGTCAAGAAGCCCCGTGAGCTGCCTGCACAGCCCAGAGCCGCCTGCCTGCCTTCCCTCCCTCATCCAGGTGCCTCCCTAGGGTGCTGGAGCATCTGGGAGGGTGGAGCCCAGGCATAAAGAGGTGTCCCTACTGCCTGAATAGTCCCCGCTCTCCTAAACCTTTCGGAAACAAACTGCAAGCATCTACACAAAGGAGACACGATCTCTGCTCCCCGGTAGTTTGACCTCCCTAATGTGTACAGAAGAGTCACATGGAAGGGACTAAAAGCAGCGTGGAGAATCCACCCTGGAGCCGGCGGGTGCGCGGCCTGCTTCCTAAAGGGGTGCACAGTCCAGCACCTCCCAGGGGGAGCGCAGCCGGTTGGCGGCTGTTCAGGGCGCCCGGCGCTGCCCCCGCCCCCTCGGGATAGGGAAGCTGCAGCCCTGACTTCGCGCGTGCATCCACCGGTCTCTTCTGGAAGTTCCTGGGAACGGCACCGCACAGTCTGTGCTCTTTCCCGTCTGCTTCTTTGGCTCGAGTCTGGAGTCTGATGTGTGGCTAGTCGGCGTCTGCCGCAGATGGTTCCGGTCTCACCTCCAGAATGAGACACAGTTCCTGTCTCGGGAAAGCGGGTGTGTGTGTGTGTGCAGCGGGCCTAGTGCGATCTGTCTGCCCGGCGTCCTTTCCTCACAGTGCGCTGGGGCTGAGCCCAGGGCTGGGCTGCTGCCCCCAACCGGTGACTTCTCCTCCTGGCAAATTCGCTTGTCCTTTCCCCCAGCAGAGGCTGAGCTGAGGCTATACCTGGGAAGGGCTGGGGAACAGTATGCTGAGGTGCCCTGGCTGCCCTCCTCAGGTCTCCACGTGCGGGGAAGGACCGGGAGGGCCCCAATCCCAATCCAGGTTCGGAGGGGCCTGTGTTCTGAGCGTCCTCAGGAAGCCCGCAGGGACTTCAGGCTTTCCGGGAAAGAACGCGTTTGGGGCCTACACAGCTTAACAGCTCCCCTTTAAACGTTTTCCTTTTGTGGTTAGCTCCCTGCCTTCCTCTGCAAATGTGATTATTTTAAAAACAAGATCGATTTTCCCGAAGGGGTGCAAAGAGCCACCACACTCTTCTGGAGTCTTTTTCTTTTCCTCATGCATAATAAAGATTGAGATTAGGCAGGTAGGACAAATGCTTAGGGGCTCTGGAAATATGGATTATGCAAATGAGCTATTTAAGGACCTTTAAAAATGCTGACCCTGTCCAGAGTATTTACTGGCTGTTAGAAAGGGGATTGTCTAATGGGCATTTGGGGACCTTTAAACACTCTGATTATGATGGATCTAGAGAGGCTACCCAGGCCCTTTGGCCCTTTAGCCTGTCTGCCTCACGGGAAAGGCATGCTGGACAGAGTTCTTTTGCACAGGGCCTGGGATGGCTTGGGACCACCCTGCACACAGTTGGAGGAGGACAGCAGATGCTGGAGGAAGTAGTGGCCTTCCTGAAGGGCTTTTGTGCAGATGGGCTGGAAAATAGGGCTCTGGACAGAATGTGCCTGCAGGTCCTTTGGTGTCCCAGGACTTGGGTAGCAAATCCCTGCTATGGAAAGACACCCTCTGAGGCTGGTTTTAATTTTTGTTTAGCTCATTTTGCAAAGCATATGTAGAGAATTGCTATAAATATGAGAGCTATGGCTTCCATACCAATTCAGGGAGGCTCTTCCCTGCTGGTGGTTCTGGGGGAACTGACTTAAGGGGGGTGTAGTTCCCACCAACTGGGCAGATCCAGGCCAGGCCTCTGCACTGCCTTAGATATAAGCCTCTGTCTTAACAAGTTTGTACAACAAATTGCTGTTATGAAGAAAGCCTGCTCTAGGCCCCCTGCAGCCTTTGTCTGCCAGGATCACCCAACATAGCCTCAGTGGCAGCTGGAGAAGTCAAGTCCAAATCTCTAATACAAACAGCCCTACTTCTGGTATCACCTCTGATGCCTTCAGAGCCTGAGGGGCTGGGTCTCCCTAGCCTCTTGCACAGACCCAGGCAAGTCCTGTACCTTCTCTAGCCCTAGTGCCCTCATCTGTACGTGCAGGTACTGATGGTACCCCACTCTCCAGGTCGCCAGCAGGATTTAATGCCTGGTGTTGTGCCAAGTACTTTCTGTTTGCTTGGAAGCCCATGGTCCCATTTCATCTGGGGGCCCAACTGGTCCTGTAGCCTTGGGAGATTCATGTCCCTCTCTGGGCCTCATTTTACCTCTAAACCGAGGGTCAGGGTGGACTGCAGATGAATCCAGCTCTCATGGCTCTGCTCTGCCAACATGCTGCGCCTCTACTGGACATCGCCACTTCCTTGGGGTGAGGACATTGGTGGGGACATCAGCAGGGCCTCCTCAAAAGCTGTCCTGGGCATGGAGAGAGATTAGGGTGGGGTTGCTCTATGACAACCATAGATTAGAAGTGCCTGGCATGTGTTGAAATGCGTTAGTTTGTGATGATGAGCTGGTACCGGACATAGGGGTGAGTTACTGGAGACCCAATATTAACCCAGGGGAAAAACCAAAACAGGATCAATCCAAAGAAAGTGGGGGGGGGGAGATAGGCAGAAGAGAAGGAGCGTGTGGATCTGAAGGAAACAGGGCACTGCCCTGGAGGGTGCCCTAGGGAGTGCCTAAAACAGTGAGTGGGGGCACCTTTCCTGTTCTCTCTGCTTCCTGCTCTGGTGAAGCTAAGGGAGACCAAGGATGTGGCTTGGAGCTGCTGTTGATAAAGACAGGGATGGTGACAGTAATCACAGCAGCAACCCCAGTTGCACTCTAATGTGACACCAATGACTACTGGATTCCTGTGATGTACAGGTGACATTGAGGACACTGTACTTATAAATGCCTTAGTATCCCTTCTGAGCAAGGTGCTCGGAGCACCCATTTCACAGGTGAGATAATTGACCAGCAGAAAGATCGAATAGCTTGCCTGGTGAAGTAACCTGTATTTCAGTTCCCTAGCAGCTCTGATTGCAAAGGGGTTGGGGCGAGGTGGTCCCTGGCCTGGCCCTCCTGAAGTCTGAGCAGGGCAGTGGGCATGGTGGCGTCCTAGAGCCCCAGGCCAGTTCAGGTAAGGGTGGCTCCTACCATGCTGGCCCTGCACTCCTCTTCCATGTGCTTCCAGGGGGCTTCAAGGCTCTGTCTTTATACCCCAGGTTTATATCACCAGGGTCCCCTGTAGGCCCGGGACGACCAAGGGCTCCTGTCACTGAGGTGTCTGGCAGCCCGTTTCCTTGCCCTTATCTGTCCCCAGACTTGCAGCCAGGTGTCTGGCACATGTACACCTGTTTCACTGCACTGGTCTCTCCGCCACCCTAGCTCTTTGACCCTGTAAAGGACCCCGTGAGCCCAGGGGCAGGTCTCAGCTCTTAGCCAGTCACCATCTTGATTCTAGGCACACTGGCCTTGTTCAGTTCCTTCATCCTTTGCCCTTGTTGCCCTCTCTATCTGAATGTTCTTTCCCAGGCATCCTCAAGGACTTCAGATCCTTGAGATCTTACAGTTGTCTCTGTGAGGTCCTGTCTATGGGACAGGGCAGCCCTGTGTCTATAGGGCTTCCTGCCATACTCTGTTCTTTCCTGTGACACTCGACACCGTCTCCTTTTTCCTTCCTTGTTTGACTGTATGTTCTCCAAGGCCAGAGTTTTTCTCCCTTTTGTTCTGTGGTGCATCCTTAGCATCAAAACAACTGTGACACTCCAAAGAAGACCTGTAAATGTCTGTTGAATGAATGAGTGAATGAATAAATAAAAGAATGAATGAAAACTTTCCGTCCCCTCAGCCTGGTGCCTACCTCTTTTCCAGCCACTTCTGATGCACCTGTGCCTGTCCAGGGATGCCCATCTGCTCTGTAGCTGCAGGGCAGGAGTGCCACCTACCTCTCATGGCCCATTCTGGACCACCTGCTGGGAGGCCTGGCTGGTGCCTGAATTTCCACCTTTCTTATCCTTGGCTCTGTGGTGTTTGTTGCCTGCATGCTGTGTAACAATGCTGATGCTCTTGAGCTGCTGAAATAGGAAACTATTCCTCAGGAAGGAGAGCTTCCTGAAGGTAAGTACCTTGGAGTGGGCAGAGAAGTCCAAATTCCAACTCTGCTGGTGACAGCTGTGGGACTTGGAGCAAGTTACCTGATCGGCCTGAGGTTTATTTTTCTCACATGCTAAGCGGGAACAGCTGTGACTGGATGGGATTTCTGCAAGGCGAGGAGGCCACATACACAGTGTGCTTAGCAAAGTGCCGGGTACACAAGAGGCACCAAAAGAGATAACCAGCATTCAGGGGGACACAGTACCACTCTTGGGGTTGGGGGATTTGGCTTCTGTGTTTTGACCTCCTGTGACTCTGATTTAATGTCAGTGTGATGAAAGGAAAAACTTGGGAAGTACTTTTTAAAAAAAACTAATGGGCAATAAAGGGCATTGAGAATATAATCGAATGCGTAATTTAATATTGCAAAAATAATTAAAATAAAAGTTATAAAGTTTCCAGTTTGGGGAGAACTAAAAAAAATGAATGTGGACTGGTTATTTATTGTTATTATTTCATCTCAAATACATTTTTTTAGTTTGGACTTGAAAAGAACATTTAGAAAGTTTGAAATGTGCACTAGACATTGTGTGAGGAGGTCGTTTCCTGTGCTCCACGTCGCCCAGCAGTCTCACTGCTCTGCGGGTGGGTCTGACTGTCCCATTTCCTAAATGAGGGGCAGAGGCTAAGGAAAGGGAGGTGATTGCCCAAGACCTGCCATATTTTATTAAATTGTTAACAAAGCTTTTATTTTAGAAGTTTTAGGTTTGCAGAGTAACTGTGAGGTGTTGCAGAATGCCCACCTGCTCTATGCCAAGTGGCTGTTATTGTGGGACGTTTGTCACAGTGAATTAATAATGGATAAAGACTGAGACATCACTGTTATAAAATTTCCTTAGTTGTCCATGACGTCCTTTTACCTGTCCCTGGATGTCATTCAAGTTGCCACACTGCATTCAGTCAACCTGTCTCCCTAGACTCCTCTGAAGTTCTTCATAATTTTCTTATTTCTAGTGACCTTGACTTTTTTCTGTGGTACTGGGGATTGAACCCAGGGCTTTCTCACTGAGCTACTTCTCCAACCATTTTTAAATACTTTTTTTGCAACAAGGTCTCTGGGTTGCCCAGGATAGGCTGAACTTGAGTTCTCCTGCCTCCACCTCCCAGAGTTCTGGGATGACAGATGTATATCGCCATGTCTGTCAACCTTGATGATTTTGAGGAGCGCCACTTAGGAATTTTTAGAACATCTGGGACCAGTTTTGAACCCAAATTTGTCTTATTCCAAAGCTTGTGCTATTTCCACAAAATCTCTCCTCTCTCAGTTGGAACACACACATACACACACACTGCTACGGGGTGATTTACCAAAGGCCCAGAAACCCCAGAATAAGACCAGCCCACTGCTCCAGGGTTTCTAGGATCAGTGTGACTTGGGGCCTGGCTCGTGTGAGTGCCTACAGCCCCCTGCCCCAGCCTAGGGCAGAGCGGATCCTCAGATCCTGACGTGAGCCATGGAGATTTGAGCCATTGAGATTAAAGGGAAGAATGGCTGGTCACACACCTGGTAGCCTCTCCACAGATGTTTCACAGTGACAAGCTGGCAGCACCAGATTGTCTTCTCTGCCCTGTCCTTGAGTGACCCCAAAATGCCGTGGCCAGAAAAGGCCAGATGCTGCTTCCCATCTTCTCTCCCAGGAGGCTGGGGAGGAAGGTGGTTTTGCAGTCTGGAAGACTCTTGGCTGCCAGTCTGGGAAAGACTGGCTAGCCGGTGACAGGGCTGGGCATGGGACTGGGCACTAGGTGAAGGCCAGAGGGCTAGGCTGTCTGGAGCACATGTCCAAAGAGGGCCCATGGAGCCTTGTCTGGGAGTTTCCTTTGCACTGTGAGCATTTTCCATTCTAACACTTTATATCCAATTAAAAATGGCCTTTTCCAAAAATAAATACATCAATAAATAAATGAGGAGACGCAGGGACAGAGAGAATGCTCTGGTAGAATCCCTGTGTGTACAGACGTGAGGTGTGTGTAGACTGACGTCCAGTTGTGCGCTCAGCCGCTGGACACCATGATAACCTTGCAAATGACTCCACTGCAGTGGGCTTATTTGATAGGTAGAGAGTGCCATCGAGGTTGACCTTTAGTCTGCTCTACTGTCTTCCCATAGCTTTTCTACCAATTAGTGAGGAGATGGAATCCTAGCAGCTGGGCATCTTCTTTGCTTGTATTTTGTGTCATCCCTTTGTTGGTTCATGGGACACACGAGCGCTGTCCTGGTTGGTGTTCACTTTGAGATTCCTGGAGGAGTCTTCCTGACCCGCCTTACAACTCAGACCCAAAGGCAGGCACCCCCAGCCATCATTCTGCTGGTACTAACCCATCCAGATGTAGAGCAGCCCCTTCCTATCTCCCTTCCCGACAGTCACATCTGGAGGACGCTGTTTCCAGGACTTTTGATTTATTTGGGTGTTGAGATGTCTTTCTTTTTCTTTTCTTTTCTTCTCTGTTTTTTTTTTTTAACTCTATAATGTTGGTTGGTCTTCTGTCTTTTTAAACTAGAACTTAGATTTGTTGATTGATTGGTTGGTTCTGGACGTAAAGAGAAAAGTGTCGTAATAATCTCTCTACCTAGAAACCATCTGTCGACATTTTGCCTAATTTCAGGTTGGTATTTGCATTCATGTGTGTGAGAACATGCTGTAAATGCAATTCACATCCAGCTTCTTTCTCCTAGCATCACAGTATGAGTTCCCTCCGTCGACGATATCAGACTGAATGCCTGTGCGCTGTTTTCCTGGTACAGGGGAATCACGGCTGGTGGCTCTGTGTGTAGGACCTTCAGCTCGGGCAGTCTCCCCACACCATAGCTGCGCCATTTGGGAACCCAGCTCCTGTCTATTGGAACTGCCCTTCGTGAAGTCGAATCATGTCTGATGGCGTGAGCAAGGCAGCTGAGCGTAGGCGAGAGAAGGAAAGGAAGGCGTGTTGAGGAGAGTCTGCTGTCTTCCAGGCATGGCGTGGAGAAACTTTCCTTCCCACATGTCTCCTTAGAAGACCTAGGAGCCAGTTTCACAGATGGGAAACTGAGGCTCCGTGACATTCAGGAGTTGGCTCCAGTCATAGAGCTGGTTATAGCTAGCTGCATGATTGACTTGCCCTCTGCCACCATACTCTGGAGGTAGCAGGGACAGAATCAGGGGATCTGGGGTAGTTAGATGTAGGTTGCCTGTGTGCTGAGAGGCCACCTCCCCCCAGGAAATGGAGCCTGCCCTGGGGCCATGGAGGATATGAGCAGCCAAGTAAAAGCCATGGGGTCAGTGGGTCCCTGATGTGGGGAGCATCCTCCTCTGGGTTCCCAGCCTGCTCTCCTGGCCTCCTGGGCCCTTGCCTTTGTCCCGGACTTTGCTGTACCCTCCTACCAAATCTGAATCAAGTTTTTTTTTTCTTTTTGGCTTTATCCTCATAAATTTGAAGTGGAGTTCTTACCAAGCCTGTCAGTAAGATGGAGAAGGGGGGCTGAGAAAGAGAGGTGAATTCTAGGAATCGGGCTATTTTTAAACACATTCTTGTTATTCTAGAGTTTGCAGGTCACCAGCACCAGGCAAGAATTCTGCAGATGTGACAGCTGGTGCTAAAACAATTAGGCTCAAAATGACAACCAAAGGGGGTGTGTGTGTGTGTGTGTGTGTGTGTGTGTGTGTGTGTGTGTGAGAGAGAGAGAGAGAGAGAGAGAGAGAGAGAGAGAGAGAGAGAGAGTACGGGCATGTGTGTCCACACTATCTTGCCTCTTTTCCCCATGCTGTGGGGAATCTTTCCTGGAAATGTATGGCCCAGTGCTGGCTGCATGTATGGGAAGAGGGTGACCTTATAAACAGGCATGGATATGTTTCATGAGAGTTGGGGGCCCCATACCCCAAAGGCCTCCCACTAGATCTCCTGCTGACCATGTGTCCTGCACACCCCTTCCCATCTGCACAATGGAGACCAAGGCTGCCCTCAGCTCCTGGGGCCCTTCTGAGGATCGAATGAGTTGGAATGTGCCATGGACTTGCAGAAAGAGTTAGAGACTCATCACTTGCCGATGTCCTCTAGCTCCGGGCCGGGTGGGTGTCTGAGAGACCAGACGATTGTGAGTCTTTGTGTAATGGGGTCATTTATAATGAAGTATATAGAAAAGATACAAAGGTCAATGCTGACGAAGCTGTTAGAAAACAGAAATATGAGAACCTCGGGTGTCCTGCTGGTCACATTCCTCAGTCCTACCCTGCTAAGTCTGCCCCAGTCTTTCCCTGTGCCAAGCCATTGGCTGGGATGGAAGTCACTTTTGAGAGCTGGGACCCCGCTGGGAGCCGTGCAGGGTGATGAGGAGGGAGAGGATCCAGTGCTCCCACTGATAGGCAGCCACGTGGTAAAGGCACTGGGGTGTGTTCTCACTGCCACCTGGGAGCCCATGTGGTTCCACCAGAGACCAACAGTCTCCAGGGGCAGTGTCCTGGCAAGGCTGGGGTCACCCTTTGGGCAGGGTTCTTGCCCAAGCATGGGATGTGGACTTTAGGTAGCTGGGCCAACAGGAGTGTTCTGCATTCCTCCATTGCCTTCCTAGCACTTGAAAGGCAGCAACGTCCTAGAGAGGCCAGAGACCAGCTCTGGGGTGGTGAGGGGGACACCAAGTTCCTTAACTGTAAAGTTCATCGGATGGAACCCCCTGAGGAGTCCCGAGGAGACTGATCATGGTACACTTGGGGTGACTTCAAAGCCTTGTATTTGAAGGTCCCCCCACTGCCCCCTAGAGGAAGGACCACACCCCTTGTAGCTGTCTTCTCAGGTCTGCAGCCCATCTGCTGGGAGACGCTCCTTTTCCTCCACTTGTTTTTACCCTCTGGCTTGTTGAAGCCTCTGTGTGAAGCCGCTTTTCTGATTCCAAGCTCAACCTCACAAATTAACACCCCAACTTAAACAACTCACAGATGAACTGTTCCTGTCTCTCAATTGTTCCTACCAGCATGCTCTGAGGAGCTTACACCTCTTGAGTGATCACGGATTGTCCGGGCTCTTTGGGGTGTAGGTCTCAACCTGGCTCCTACTTCTGGAGGGTGCTTCAGCCACACTGTCTGCACCTAGGAGGCCTTGCCACAGGCTGGGAGTGTAAATCTAGGCTGAGATGTGACTTGTGGCATAGGAAGTGTTTTCACTGTGTCTTTACCACCTTCTGTCTTCACTCATGTTTCTGATTTCCTGAGATCCTTTTCCTGGGCTGAAAGGCAGAGGAATGAGGAACTTTGGAATTAGACAAGTTTTTATTTGCAGTCTGGACATATAGTTTACTAGTTCTGCAAGCTGGGATGAGTTACAAAGCTCCCCCAAGTTAGTCTCCTGGTCTGAAACTGTCCTGCTGGTTACACAGAGTGGCACAGAGAGAGCAGGCACAAAATGCAGATAGATTTCCCAAGCCTCCAGAACACTGGATGTGGAAGTAAGGTGGAAATCACACAGGTTATGTAAAGCCTTGATTGTGGACTGCATCTCTGACACTTGATTCGAAGGACAAATGTGACCTCCTAGTGACAAGGCATGAGAGTCATCTCTCAAGTCCTCTTCTGTTCTCCTCTGGATGGAACTCTTCCTGCTGGTCCAGAACTAACTCCAAACTTTGAGCTGTCCAGACTTCCGTGAGCCCCAGCAAGTCCTTCAAGCCACGGGAAAGCACTGTGCTTGGGAGTGTTCAGTGTCAGGTCAGGAGCCCAGCAACAAGCCTGGGGACTAGGCCAGCTGGGCTGCCCTGCAGACAAAGTGGTAGCTTTGAGTGACAGGGTCCAAAGGTATATGACAGGCTCAGGCTTGGAGCAGATTGAAGTTGGCCTCTCCAGGGGTTTTGCTCTTAGGAACCCCTGGTTAGATGACAATGGATGGTCACATGGCATTGTGGGTACTTTGCAGAGGGACTTTCCCTCCCAGGTAGGGATAGGTGTCCAGACCAAGGGGTTGGTAGGCCAAGGGATGACGGTCTCTAGTAGGTTCCAGGTACAGCGGGCAAGTGAAACATCAAACCATTTACCACTCCTGGGCCCTGCGTGGGGTTGATCAAGAGTTGGTGGGCACAGGGCTTTGCTGAGGCCTGGTCTGCAGGGCCAGGTTCACCCCAAGCCCCACCCAACTGGCGTGGGCGGGATGGCAGCTGCAGGGGTAGGCCCATGTGGCTACACCTGAGGGAGGCAGAGAGATCCTTAGATCCCTTTGAAATATCTGGGTTTCTTTCCGGTGACTGGAACTCCCACAGAAGCTTTCCAAAGGGCTTGGAGGAGGAGCCAGGGTGCTAAGATTGGCTCAGAAGGTGGTGTGGCTGGGTGAGAAGGAGAGGGCAAGGCTGAGGTGAAGAGTGAGGAAGGGGCGCTCAAGGGACAGCCACCAGCCTCTTGCCTCCTGTGTGTCCGCCATGCACCCCCCTGCACTCTGCATCCATACCTGCAGGTGCAGGAGCCCCTGCACCCAGCCACGCACCCTGCAGTCAGAGGCCTGGCTCGGGCACCACTCAGCTGGCCACCCGGCTGCAGGCTCAGCACAGATGGAGGAGGCATCCAGAGGTGCGGGCCAGCTGGTGCTGTGCCTCAGCCCCCTCCTCACCAGCTCTTTCCCACTCCCATCCTTTCTCCCTCCCTTCTATGACGTCACCTCTCACCACTGCCCTAGCAGCCTCGTCCCCTGGCTTCCTGGCTATGGGGCTACTGCTGCGAGTGGTAGGTGCTGATTAAGATGGATAGATCAGTAAGAGGCATTCAGTGTGACTTGAATAAGAAACAGCTTTGACTGGACGAGAGGGCACATGGCCGGTGAGTGGCGTCACTTGGAAGATGACTTTACTATTGGAGCTCATCCTTAAAATAGCAAGTGCCCTCCTCCCGTGTTTCATCTCAGCTGCTATTTATATAAATGTAAATACATACGTATGTACATGAAAAAAATCATGGCTCCATGTCCCACCTTGCCTTTTTCCTTTGCTAGCAGAGATCAGATGCTGGTATTTCAAAGGTGTGTGAAAGATCTATATCCCTGGGGAAAGATGACATTCTGTGACCTTCTAAGGTGGTTTACCGCCTCAAGTCAGTGTGAGTGTTGATTTGAACTACCAGAACCCTAGCGAAATCAAGAAGACCCATTCAATAGTACTCTCCTGGGATCTAGGTGTGCTGCTCAGGGATCAGCCCCTCTGCCCATCTCCTGTGTTACAGTTGCAGCCTCAAGCATCATTTTGGAGAGTGTTTCATCTGGGGTAGCATTGACTTTGTACACAGTTGCTGCTCAGCTAATATGATGGGGAAGGGCAAGGGATGTGTTCAAGGTCAATAGGAAGTGGAATCTCCAGCTCTAGGTCCTTTCTCTTGATGTGGTGTGTAGGTCTTTCCTTTGTGACTAGAGTTCCCTGTAACAGGTTAGGTTCATTTTAAAGGTTAACAGGCTGCTATCCATTTAAGATTGAACCCTGAGTTTTTCACTATCCAGAGAACTAGAGACTTTGTATAGAGACAGTGAATTGGTAAGGGAAGCACATCTTCCTGCCTACATGAAGAGGGCATTTGGGACCAGTTAGACACAAGAGCTCTAGCAGAGTCAGAGGGTTGGACTTATAGTTAGATGAATTCTGTATTCTAACAAGTAGCCACTAAAAACTGTTAGCCCAGTGGGGATAAAGTGGAGGGGAGGAGGAATAAGATAAGGATGAAGATGAGGAAGGAGGGAGCGAGCGAGGGAGGGAGGGAGGGAGAGAGTTCATAGTTAAACGATGCTATAGAATTTACCACCACCTATTAATTCCTTTGTAACCTCTTTGAAAATAATTGACAGCTGAGCAGCAACAGGCTGGAAGATGATGATATCATCTCTCTGCTATTTATAGAGCTCCAACCCCTGAGGAGCACAGATCTTGGTATTCAGACTGTGACGGCCTGTGGGTAGGACTCATGCCCAGTTCTGCTTTCCTGCTGCACCTGTTATGTGATGGTCTTATGACATCCGTTGTTAATCACCTGTTTACAGACAGGAAATTAAAATGAGGATTCAGGGTCTAAGAATTATCTGGTTCCATTTTCTAACTTCAGTGTTTTTTTACTAGACTTTATCCATTTTGTATATTTGGAAGTAAAACCAGAGAACAGTGTTCTCTGGATGAACAGTTCCACTCTGGATGTATGATCAGGAGTAAAAAGAACCATGCTACCTTGCAAGGATGGAGAAAGAGAGTTATGAGGGAGTCCAAAATAGATAACAAAGATGAATTACTGCAGGTGCTAACGCTCTAACTCCACCTTCAGCTAACTTTATATTAGAAACCATAATTCTGCTCTGATCTGATCCAGGCTTACCCGTGGCCTGCCCACTCAAATGCATAGAGAACCTTGCCTGAACTTGGGGCATTCTCTTCGTGGAAGATTTCCAAGAGTATATGTTTGTATTGATTTGAGCTGTTGTTTTGCCACAAATTAAGACCTATGGCAACCCTGAGGACTCAGAAAAGATAAACTCATCTTGTCCTGGTTTTAACACCCAAATTAATCTTGAATTAGAGTTGCTTCTTTGGATAGCCTCTGAATCATAATAACCCCCAGACTGCTTCGTTAGACAAAGAAACTGACCAGAAGTCAAAGGGAAAGAGGAGAGCAATGTCAGCTAAAGCAAATCTTTGAATACTGAGAACGGGTTTATCCACAGTGGGTTATGAACGAGGCTGGCTATTTTTGGGCCCAGAGAGAAATTTCAGGACCACGGCCAGCTCCAATGTGGTTCTTGGTTGCTCTATTCCTGCTATGCCCGCACTGTGCTGTCTCCCTGCCGCGGTGGCCTGAGACCATGAACAGCTAGTGTTAGATCCATGGCGGGGTTCAGGACCAAGGCCAGCGCTGCTCACTGCACCGCTGCTCCTGAAAATACCCTGTGCAGCACTGTATTTTCCAGTCTTACCCAGACGAGCCCCTCCTGGTGGTTCCTTTGTTGCAACCACTGCAAACTCTTCATAGTTGCAAGCACTTCATTGCTGCCACTGTGTCAAAGATCACTCAAAAATGTAACCATTACCCATGCAAATACCTGGCTGCTACAAAAATTTGTTTCTTTTTGTAGCAGCCTTCATTTCTGCAAACTCTCCCATGAGGTGGAGAGTATCATGGTGTCAACATGTAACAAAGGCTGCCACTATCTGGAAGAGAACAGTCTCCTCTTGGAGGTCACATGATAAAGCAGCAGACTTGACCTAAGTTCCAGGTTGGGGGCTACTCTACAAACCTCTGATCGTCTGAATCCGAATGAGCCACAGCTGACCCCTGAGAGGTCATCTGATTCTGTTACAGGTAGAAAACAGAGCTCAGTCAAAAGATCCCAGGAGCAAAGAACTAGTTTGTCTAGGTGACTTCATTACATAACATCTACGCTTTATTTTGTAATTAGTCTGTGACTCAGCAGGATATTTACACAAGTGTTTTTCTGGTTACATAATCATTTGATTATCAACAACATCTTTTTAAAGTACACACTATGGCTAGGCACTCTACCAAGTGCTTTATATGCGTTATTTTTCCCTAGTTTCTTTCTGGGTTGTGAGACTCCCTCTCCTTTCATTTGGCCTTCACCATGGTGTTAAATTCTAGTATCTGAGTTGTTTCTCTCAGCGAGGCTCTCTACCCTGCTACCTATCCATCTGCCATCTTCCCAGGATCTCTCATGTTATGTCATTTAATTTTCATAACTTTACTTCTGTGAGGAGGAGGTTGATTGAGGAGACCCAGTTTTATGGCTAAGCCTGGACTTCAGAAAAGCCAAGAAACACCAGACATGGTGGTGCATGTCTGTAATACCAGCACTAGGCTGAGGCAGGAGAATTGCTGTAAGTTTGTAGCCTGAACTACATAGCAAGACCCTGTCGAGAGAAAGCAAGCAAGCAAGCAAGCAAGCAAGCAAGAAAGAAAGAAAGAAAGAAAGAAAAAAAAACTAAGCAAGTAACTTAACTTTTGCACTCTTTAGGTACAGCAGCTGGGATGTGAAACATCCTTCCGGCCCCTCTGCTATACTGGGGGCTAGCATTTGAAGCCTAATCTCTTTTTCTCCATTATTTCTTTTAATTATTGAAATGGATACCACTTAGGATGACGTCTAATGTGGATGTTGTTGGTATCACATCTCACATGGTTTGTGACCTAGGGTCCCCCTGTCTTGGTTAACTGTGTGATCTATTATAAATCATGGTAAAATGATTTTTCCGCTATCTTGCTTTCTCACGGGTAGCCAAAGAAATTACCAGAAAAGCATTACTTCTGTCAGTCTTGGGAGCCTCTCCTCCGTCATTTCCCCTCATACAAACAAGTGAGTCTTTTCCCTCATTCTTGCTCAACCACTGGACTCTCTGGGTACTGGACTGCACTCGTAGGCGCTGCACCCCTTCTCTATAACCGCCCAGCCCCAAGCTCCTGCCCTTACCCGGCCACAGGGCCACCTTGCCCGCCTGCCTCTCAGGACCCCACACAGGTGAGTGCTGATGGGACAGCAGGGTGTGTGTGGCTCCTCCCCGTGCTGTTTCCCGGTGCCAGGATTGAGTCCCACTGCTGGTGTCGAGCAGCCCTTTGTGTCCAGAGTGTTCTCTGCCTCACACTGTGAGCCACTTAGAATGATGTGACTTTGGTGATCATGAATGATGCCCCAAGCCACTAAATGGAGAGGTCAATCTGCAGTGGCCCTGTGACAGATTCTGGGTGTTGAATTCATAGACTAAGAATTTTGAAGGTCTGTTCTGTGATGAATAATTGAGGCCAATAACTCTTCTCTCTCTCTCTCTCTCTCTCTCTCTCTCTCTCTCTCTCTCTCTCTCTGTGTGTGTGTGTGTGTGTGTGTGTGTGTTTCTCTCTCTGTCCCCCTGTCTCTCTCTGTTTTAAATTGGTGTCAACTTCTGTGACTGTGATACATTTTAATTCCCTTTGGCTGGGAACTGCTGATAATCCTCAGAGCAGACCTGGACCTCTGCAAGCAGGATCTTATGGAACCCATAGACTTATTCCTCAGCAGTTCCCATTTCTGTGTGTGCCTTGCATGGGAAATGTATCAGTTAGGGTGGACTAGAAAACCAGAATACATATGCCTATATACAATCGATACAGAATGCGATATATACAACCCTGTGATGTAGGAAGGGTGTACTGAGCAGGCCTACACTGGCTGCCGGTGGAATCAGGGGTAGAGGAACCTGATGGAACCTCCTGTTATTATCCCTGTGTTTTCCAAATACATCCTTAATATTCTTGCTCCTTTATTTTTCTGTGTACATCTTTGTCGTGTTGGGATTTACACTGAAGAATGAGAGATATCTTTGCATTGTTAAATTGCTGGTTTCCAGAGCAGAACTGTAGTGTTTCCTTCACACACATTTCTTCTCCAGTGTGTTCCTATGAGTTATCTTGTGTGTTACTTTTCATTGGCGTTTTCTATTTGGAAAGCTGATGGTTTCCATTGATTTATTTTGTGCTCAACAACCTTGTGACAGTCCTTGGCTGCTTCAGTTGTGTTACTGAAATTTTCAGCTGAAGACAATGATAATTTTACCTCCTTCTTTCTAACTCTTATACTTCTTTTGTTCTAGTTGAGAGTGGATTGGTACCCTCAGACCAATGCTAAAAATGTATATCAATAATAGACATCGTGTGACATTTCTGGAGCTTCCTACATAGGCCTTATAAGATGAAAAGTGTGTGCCTGTGTGTGTATGTGACTGTGGATCTGTGTGAGAATTTTATTATAAGTGACATAAAAACAAGAGATGTATTTTAATTGAGCATGGATTTTGAATTTTATAAAATGTACTCTCAGTATCCATGGAGATGACCAAATGAGTTTTCTCTTTTGATCCATTACTATGGAGAATTATGGTAATGGGCTTCCTCATACATCTCTGTATTTGTGGAACCTGTGACTCACTTGTCTGAGATGTGCCACTCTGATACTTGCTGCTGAATTTGGTTTGCGAATATTTTGTTTAAGAATTTTACAATGATA
Organism: Cavia porcellus; assembly: GCF_034190915.1. Taxonomy (NCBI): domain Eukaryota; kingdom Metazoa; phylum Chordata; class Mammalia; order Rodentia; family Caviidae; genus Cavia; species Cavia porcellus. The sequence goes on from NW_026947507.1 coordinate 42,073,522, forward strand.
TTGCTAAGAGTGGCCTATAGTTTTATTTATGCTTTATCTTCTTGGGTTTTTCTGGCAATGCCATGCAAATTTTATAAAAGAATAGAGAAGCTTTGTTTTTCTCCCCCTGTGTTCTGGTACATTGAAAATAGTTTTGTAGTCATCTGCTTCTTAGAGATTAGTTTGAATTTTTCTATAAAACCAACTGGATCAAGTTCCTTTTAGTGAGTTTAGCTCTACGACAGTTTTTTCTATGATTATTTTTTTGTCTTTTTCCTTTTTATCGATAATTATTTTCTTTACCATATCTGTTTTAGTTGAGGTAGGAGGTAAAGAAGGAGATACTTTTCTCGGGTTTCATTTCAATCTTAGGTATTATATTCCCTGGAAAGTGAAGCTGACATCCACTTTGGGAGGTTTATTCTAGATCCCTGGGCCTACAATTCTGTTAATTCCAGGACCCAGAGAGACCAGAGATTGGACAGTGGTTTGTGCTCAGACTGGCTTTGTCCAGTGCCTCTGCCAGGGGGATTCAGTCAGCCCTGGCAGCTTCGGCCCCCTAGAAACCCTTGAGCTCCTCACCCTTGCTGAGCCCATTAGGAAAGTCTCCTCTGCTTGTGCTCTGTGCCCTCCTGCCCAGGACTCCATAGCCTCACCTGGGATACTGCACGGGCTGCCAAATGCCATGGGCTGCTGGTGGAACTGATCCTGCTCTAGGAGCCATGAGCAGTTTCATTTTTAGAAAAACTGTTTCTTCCCCTCGGGTACCAGAACACACCACCAAGAGCACACAGGGCAGGGAAGGGAGCTGAGTTTCTGAGTTTTTGTCATAGCTGAGGAGGAGCTTGTGGAGAGAATGGAGAGACAAAGAAAGTCTCTGTATTTGCTGAGTATTTGCTCCTGTGAACTTAAGACCACAGTGGCTGGCCTGCCTTCTTTCCTCCTCCTCTTTTTTCTCATCTTCTATCTTCTATTCCTTCTCCTCCACTTCTTTCTTCTCTTCTTTCTTCTCCTCCTCCTCTTTCTCCTCCTTTTCTCCTCTCTCCTGTCTCTCTCTGCAACTGCTTATGGAATTCAACTACCAGCCAGTATCCTGATCCTGGTCCCTCCAGCCTCTAGGTCATCAGTCACAACCATGTGATGTGGACAGACAACCCTTCAGTCTTTCTCCACACAATATAGACATCATAAGCCACCATTCATAATCAGCACAGCAGAAGCTAGCACAATCCTCCATTCGTCACCCATGTAACATTTTTATCAGTCATAATCCGCGCAACACAGACACCGCCGCCCTTCATTCCTCACCCATTTAACACTAGCTGAGCTCTTGTCTTAGTGCTGAGGAGATACAGTTAGTGCAGGGAGAATCCTTGTCCTTGGACCGATGTGCCGAGTGACCTTTCCCATGTGCAACCCAGGTGAGGTCTCTCCTTGGGTAACATCTGTTGATAGCTCCTTGTCACCCTTGGCATCCTATACAGGCATCTCTGTCTCTTGAACTGGGAGCCTCCTTGGCTCTGTGGGACCCAGAGGGACTCCCCCATGCCACCTGACCAGCACCCAGGCACTTCTGTTCCTAGATCTGCTCCCTGTGCCTGGAAGACCCCCAAATGGGGACCTCAGGCCTAACCTCCAACACTGTGCCCAAATACCCCTGCTCTCAACATGCCCCTCTGTGCCCTGACCTACAGAGTGCATTTCCTGGAAAGTTCCCGGGGTGTCCCTGGGTCTCATGTGGGGAGTTCCCTGGGACAGAGACATCCACTTGGGGTCCAGGGTGAGTCAGGATAGGGTGTGGCAGAGCACAGCAGCAGGCTTGGGTGGAGCAGGGAGACCTAGCAAAGCCCTTCCCAGGGTCACTAGGTGCCCCAGCTTCCCAAGGTCAGCAAGGCAGCAGAGGCCCCGCCAGGCCCCCAGTAAACCCCAAGAGGAGCCTCTCCTCTCACCCTTGGCAGCACCTCAGATTTTGTGTCAGATTCCAAGTGGCTCCTTGGCTCCTCTTCCCGGGGCATGAGGTCCATGCTCAGTACCTGGTCAGCAGGAGCTGCTGATGGCCACTTCTAGCCCCACGTAGCCCTGCCTTGTCCACCATGGACCTGCAAACACAGGACTTTCTGAAGCCCCATGAGAAGGCAAGAAGGAGGCCATGAAGGCTTGCCCCACCTTCTGAGAAGGAAACAGCCAGGATGGGGAAGTGACTTGCATGCCTGTCTTGGTTGCCAAGGTACCAGAAGAATAGCAGTGTTTTCACAGGACCTGGCTAGAGAGGACATGGCCGAAGGGGTCAGCTCTGACTGGCTGATCTGCCTAGGTTCCAGGAACATCCTCAGGGAATTAGGACAGGGCAACTATGGAGAGCCACGAGGGCCCCTGCACCTGCTGATGCCAGGCATCTGCTTTGTTCTATAAAGATAGGAATGTGGATTGGTCTTACATGTTTACCCTTTCTGCAATGCGTGTGGAGTCTCACTGGGCCCTGCAAGGGTGAGGGACAAAGTCCAGCCTCCTACTGCAAGGAAGAAGAAAGAAATGTAACCTTAACTGGGCCATGGCACCCCAGGAGCCCCATGGGTAATTGGAGAGCTTTTCCAGTGGGAGGTTCAGGGAAGGCTGCAGAGGGGAAATGACATGGAAGATGGGTCCCTAAAGTCCAGCAGCAAGTGGGGTGGGGGAGCCCAGGCAGGCTGGCCATGGCAGCAGGGCCATTTGTGCAGAGGTGACCTTCGTGTGGGGATTTGTAGCTCTGTGACTGACAACAGAGTAGGGTGGCACTCTGGATACCTGGAACATCCAGCTACGAAAGGGGCCTTGCCCATAGGCTGCAGAGCCACCAGAGTTTCTTTGGCAGCAAAGATGAGACCTGGTCATGTATTAGCTTCGGGGAGAGATTGCCTGGCTGGCTGTGGGGCTGGAGGAGACCCTGGGGCAGTGGCTGGAGCTGAGTGTTAGTACCTTTGTGAAAGCCAAAAGCCAGTGCAGTGAAAGGAAGAGACCCCAGGACAGAGCCAGTAGAGGGAAGGAGGAGCCATTGTCTCGACTATGTTAGGGTCAGAGACCAAACTGCCCTGGAAAAAGGTGCCTAATAAAGAGACCCTAATAAAAGGCCTAAGTGAGGAAGTTACCTATTTCCTATCAAATCCAGCTTCCTGAAATTGTCTCCCCTCATCTTTTCACATGTATTATTTAATTTGTTTGAGATGGAGTGCAGTTCTCAGGATATATAAATCCAAGGGAATTTATTAAGTCTTGACAAGAGTTATTGAATGTTCTATTAAGTTTTTCAAATTGGCCAGTGTTGGATGGCTTAAAAATTATTCATTAATGCATAACATTAAATACCAATAAATTGCATGGTATATTTATGAACTATCTTTGAAAGTCATTAAATATGCATAGCAGGCCATAAATCTATTCTCTTCTATGACTCCGTTTTGAGTAGTGGCGAGTTGGGGCTTAGGTGATGGTTGGAGGCCTCACGGGAGGTCACTGGGATCTCGGGGAATACATAGGAGCTGGGGGCCAGTCCCCAGCCGCTTCTCATTCCTGCTGGTCGAACTCGAAGACCCTTGAGGTCTCCTAGGAAAGATGGCTTCTGGAGTCATCACCTATGTGGCCACAGGCTGCCGAAATGACCCCTGCCATTTACCAAGGGCCTACTGTGCATGCACTTTGGCTTTTCAAAAATTAGCCTGTCAGATCCTTGCACGCCCTGGGGAGGTGATGTTACTGTCTCTGCAGTGATTAACTCACTTTCTTAAATTACTGTCTGATTCCAGAAAAATCCTCCTTTTTTGGCTGTCTCCACCCCAGACAGAAATAGCCTACGAGGCAAGGTGGAGGGCCCCCCTCAGGTGCCTTCTGGGGATAGTGACCTGCGGCACTGGGTGCCTGCCTGGGCCTGGGCCCACCTGCAGGATGCTGAGACCTTCTTGCTGACTGACTGGTGCATCGGCAGCTGTCACATAGTTTGAGTCACCTCCAGGATTATAATTCAGTTTTACCCCAAATCCCTCCAGTGACAGATACTTGCCACCTCCCAGGCCCTATGGGAGGCCTCTTGGATTCTCAGGGATTCTCTTGTTTCTTCAACCTCTTCTTGGTTAGAAATCCCACCAGTCTCCACCAGGGTTCTGCCATGGGACCACCAGAGGGCAGAGTGGCCCTGGGGATTCCAGTGGGACCTGGAGGTCTGGGCTCCTTCCAGCAGCTGGAGCCAGATGAGTTCCATCTCAGTGACACAGCGGTGTTGGCCTGGACAGCTTGGGGGCCTGCCACTGTGATAGTCAGTGAGACTGCTTCTAAGGAAGTTTGGTGAGGTGAGATGAAGCGTGAAAGAGCCTGTGTTAGGTGACCCCTGGAGGCATTAAGTGGCACAGGCCTCAGGAGGCCAGTGGAGTGAGTGACACTGCCCGGAAGGCCCTGCCTCCACGATGCACATACTCAGCAGTGGCTTCTGCACCTCCACCTGTGCCTTCTTGATGCATCTGGGTCCGCTGTGAACTGGGGCACACAGACAGAGTCTTCTGCTGTTAGGGAGGCCAGGTCAGCTTTGGAGAAATTAAGGCAAGATTCTCCTAGGTAGTTTGCAGAAAGAAAGAAGGCTTAGGAATAAGAAGCCTTCTTTGGTGGCTTTCTGATGTTTGTTCCTCTGGGAGTAAGAAGACATGGCGGCTGCCTCCTCACTCTTGCCAGACTGTGGACTTTGAACTCCGGAGGTCGTGTTCGCTGTCCGCCCTGTGTGCCCATGAACACCCAAAGATGGTGTTGGATCCATGATAAGGGAATGCTATCCTGCAGCCCTGCCGGTGGCATGGGGACAGTGGACCCCCGTTACTGAACAGTTTGTGTCAGTCTCACCCGGTATCCAGGTTGTTTCCCAAACAAAGAACTGAGCAGGATATACAGATGTGGAAAGTAATGGAGATTTATTATAGAAAAGTATGCTCCATGGAGCAGAGTGGGCTAAGGAGAAAACTCAAGAGTGAGTCTGATTCAGAGCAACCCCATTTGTTTTAGGTTTGAGGTCAAAGTACCTTGAGAGAGTTCCAAGTGGGCATGCCAAGAGATGGCAATGGCTGGAACCAGAGGTCCCCTCTGCCTGAGAGATGGCTCTGCAGTGAGTTCAGGGTTGGCTTCCCTTGAGCTTGCCTAGCATTTGAGGAGTGGTTGGGGTGATAATTAGCAGGACTTCCTCCATTGAATTGGGCCTAGACAGAACCAGCATGGCTGCCCAAGCCCATAAGGGAGATGCAAACTGCAACACTCATGGAGCTGTACTGGGCACAGGCAAGCCCTGGTGGAGCACTTGTTCCTTGGGTTTGCATGATATCAGGGACCTGGCCAATGTCCCCAATTGCCTCATGTGTGAGGGGACAGGGAAAGGATGAAATAAGAAACAGAGACAAATTTAGTAATGCATGAAGGGGCTGGGAGGTCAGTGCCTCAGGACGGGCAGAGATAAAGTCACTCCTAACCTGCGCTGCTGCTACGTACTGGCTGTGTACAGTGCTAGGCAGGGCTTGAGAACGATTCAAGGTCAGTGGAAAACTCAGAGCGGAAGTCTCAGCAGGCAACAGATAATCCTGGGGTGACTCAAAGGGGCGGGGATGATCTTATACTAAAGAGGCTCTTGCCCTGGAGTGTTTTTTTCCTTTTTTAATCTTAGTGGTTTTAGTTTAATCCTAGTGGGTGGGAGAGGATGGCTCATCCCTAAGAGTGAATAGGAAATTGCAAAAGGGTGATACTGATAATCCCAGGGATTAATCCATTAGGGAAGTATGCAAAATTAGCCGTTGTGAATTTATGGTCCCCAGCAGTGTCAGAGGTGCAGAAGGTGTGGTAAGGGCACAGAGTATCTTCTGGGCTTGGAATGTTAAGGAGAGAGGAATGCCCTTGTGGCCTCCAAGAGCCAGAGAGCATCCTGTCTGTTGTGAGTTCAAGGCCAGAACGTGCACACTGTCTCTCCCCACCCCCCATGACTGGTGAGTGCACATGCTGCTGTCATCCTGCACAGTGGGCTGGGGGCTGCAGCGTGACATCCTCCAGGGCTCTGGGAACTGTGCCTACCCCTCGGAAGCTTCCTGTTCCCAGAGCCTCTGCGGCAAATGGGCCCAGAGGCCTCAGCACTGGCGGGAGGAGGCCCCTGCAGGTCTTTGGCAGGCTTGTGTGCTAGGAGATCCTTTTCCACAAATGCTATTTTCCAGTCCTGGCCTCATGAAGCCCTTAGGAGAGTCATTTTTGATGCTTCCATTTTTCCAGGGCAGGAGACCCCAAGAAGTAGAATTGTGCAAGAAGTCGAGCAGGGATTCGAACGCATGTCACCTGAAGAAGGCCATATAGCCAGCCAAGGGTAGAGCAAACACTTGGACTAGGACTTGGCACCCACTAGATGGGGCAGGGCTGGGCTGGGATTTGAACCTCAGCCTCCCAGCTTCCTGTGGCCTCTTCTCCTACAGAGAGGTTTCCTTCCCATGACAGTAGATGTCTCTGGAAGAGAATCTTCCTCTTTCCTGCAGCCTGGGGGAACCCAGGGCTCTGCAGCCACAGGGTCCAAGCATTCAGAGGACAGAGGTCAGAAGCGTGGCTCTCAGCTGCTGTCATGTGGCTGCTGCCCTTGCACCTGACCTCTCGGGGAGCTGGGTGATTCCCAGGGCAGTCCTTTCCACGCTGCTGCATTATTTGCTGGGAGAAGACGTCCGTAGCCTCTTGGAGGCAGATTGGGGTCTGAGGTGACATTGGCCACACTCCCTCCCACCATTCCCTGTCCTCAACAGCAAAGCCAGAGGCCAGCATGAAGCCACCAGCTCTGCCCTGCTGCTGCTGTGTGATCCCTGGGGCTTTGCTCCAGGTCCTGCAGCCCAAGCATTCTCAGGGCAGCAAGGACCATGTTCTGGAGCAGGAAGTTGAGACCCAGAGAGACTGAACCCATCCAGAGGTCACACACCAGCAAGTGTCAGCATTGGGATTTGAACCCAGGTATTCTTCCTTTAATTGTTTTTTCAAGCTTTGGCAAAGCAGCCACCACAAAACATTTACCAATTTAACTATTGGTAAGTGTCCAGCTCAGTGGCATTGATACATTCATATTGTACAACTGTGTCCAAACTGCCCTGTCCAAACTCTTTCATTTGGCCCCACCGAAACTTGTCTACCAAGCCCTGTACCCCACCCTAACCCCAGGAACCACTCTGTGCTGGCTTCACTGCTGCTCACTGCTTCACTTCCACCTTTTCTGTGGAAGCAGCTCCTGAAGAGAAGGGAAATCTTGCTGGAGTGACATTTCTAGGCCAGAGGGAGCAGGGAGGGTAGGATGTGGTAGTGGTGGTGGTCCTGGGCATCCTGAGCAGTGATTGGGCTTCTCCTCTGTCACCTGTCTCCACCAAGCTGGGCACTGGGATGAAATAAAAAGTTGCTTATCCTGCAAGAAAGAGCCCAGCCTGCAGTGCTGACATCTCCCATTGGTCTGCAGATCCTGTCCCTGTCCTGGGCCCCAGAGACCAATGTGCAGAATGGACCCTCTGCTGCTCCCTGTGCCTCAGTTTGGCCAGTGAAGCTATGGGAAGGAAGCCAGAAAGGAGGAGGCCGGGATTTGGCCACATCTCCCAGCGCACAGTCAGGTGTCTCTGACCTCCACAGCCTTGGCCCATGCACATTGGGCCTCCCCGAGCCCAGCTGGTGCAGGGGTTGGAAGCTCACATGAGCACCCTGGTGCACTAGCTCTGTCTGGGCCCAGAGCCCTGGGTGCAGTATCCACCCCCTGCACTGACACACTGGCCCCCTTGCCTCAGGTCTTCCTGATGGCCCTGGGAGCCCCTTCCCATGCTCCCACCTCTGAGCCCAGCTTCAGAGAATACAGACCAAAGCAGGCTTGGAACTTCTGGCAGCTCAGCGAGTCCCTTGGTGTCATCCCACTGTCTTGTCACTCTATGGGAGGGATATGTTGTTGCTTAGTTCACAGAGTGAACCCATTTCACAGATAGGTAAAGTGAGCCTCAGCGCTTTGTGCACAGGTTGCCCTGCTAACAGGAATGGGTGGGGCTGTGGCTACATCAGTGGACTAGTGCCTATCACTGTCACTCATGGATCTGCTGTATCACACAAGCTGACCCAGGAAAGGAGGGCCTGAGAGTCTGTGTTTTTAACAACTTTCCAAGCAGTGCCTGCATGGCTGGTCCCAAGACCAGGCTTGGATGGCTGGCTCTAAATCAGGGGTTCTTTAGTAGGGCTGCATGTGCTGTCACTGGAGGAGCTTTGAAAATGCCGCAGGCCTGGTCCCTTCCTGGGAAGTGGGGCATTCAGAATGCTCTGGGGTGACTCTAGCTCTTAAGCCCACACTACTTTTCAGACATCTGTGTGTCAATCTGCTGGAGGGCCTGTGACAGCCAGATTCCCAGCCCCCACACCCAGAAACATGCTGAGATTCAGAGGTCAGGGCCTGAGAACCTGCATCCGTAGTTAATGTCCAGGCGTTGCTGTTGCTGCCAGTTTGAGGGCCACGTATCCAGTGACAAGGCTGTCACAATGATCTGAGGGTGCTCCATGGGCCACTAGCACTGTTGCACCCTAGAAATGCAAATTCTATGGGTGGGCAGGACCCAGTGATCCCTGTTTTGTGATTAGCAAAATTGCATCTGCAAAGGATCCCAGCTGGGGCTAGTGGCGGGCTTGGGGCCCCAGAGGAAGCCTCTGAAGCTTCTTTCGCTCCTGGGTGTAAGTGCCCATCCTTGTGTGAGACAGGTTCAGTGTGGAAGTTGGAAGTGCCTCCTTTGGCCCAGACCAAAAGCCCCAAGAGCCACCAAAGCCTCCCTCTCACTGTAACAGCAGAACCACTTGCTTATGCTTCTCAGCTTGCACTTTTGTGTCTGGTGCAGAGTAAGAGTTAAATCCCGAATCCTGTCAGACAGGTCTGTTGCCCCGGTAACATCCTCCCGCTGCCGGAAGGAGAGAAGGAGAGAGGCAGCTTCTAGGCACTAAGCCCACTCCTCAAGTCTCCAGTGAGCTGTTGGCTGGCTTGGTTTTCCTTCTGGAAAGAGAGGCTTCCGGAGCTGCCCCTGCAGAACCCCTGTGTGACCAAGCTTAGCGTGCAGAGTGACCAGAAGTGTTCTTTTCTCTTCCTCCCTGTGTGCAAACAGCCCGTGGTTCTGTGCTTGTTCAGGGCTGTGCTGGGAGCTGGTGGCTGGCAGCTGTGCCTCACTGACGGCGGTCTATGAACTTCAGATGGCTCATCACGGCTGTCTTCACTGGGTGAGCTGACCCAGGCAGTGTGGTGGTCCTTAGCCATAACCATGGGGCTGGTGCCCTGGTCAGAGCTCAGCTGCACCTCTGGTCTTCTCAGAAGTGGACAGGAAGGCTTAGGGAGGACAGTGTCCACAGGACCCCGCTGGCTGGCTGACATGTGCTTCCTCTGTGGATAGCTGAAAGCCCCCCTTAAAGGCCTGCATGCAGAGGGTATGCAGTTCAGCCAGGCCCTTCAGCCCTTTGGGAGATACAGAAGGCCACAGAGACGGAGGGTTTGGCTCCTGCAAGAGGTCAGGAAAACTGAGTCAGTGCAGGTCCCACAGATCTGGGCTGGGTACAGGAAAAGGGCTTCCAAGATTGCTGCAGGCATAAACCCGGACTTTTCCTGTGAAACAAGAAGCTGATTGGCTGCAAGACCACCCCAGGCTGCAGCTGCTGGAGGAGCCTAGGGGACACTGGGCTCCTGCCAGCTTCCAGCCACTGGACAGATGGGCTGCTCTTCTGTGATCACATGCAGCTCTTACACCACCAGTTCTGCAGCCGATGAGGTCCTGGGCGGGGCCGGAGATGGCAGGATGCTGGACTGCTTATGCTGTGCCAGATGCCACAGCCAGTCCTCACTGCCACATCACAGCGAAGAGATGGAGGTGTAGAGACGTGTATGCTGTGAGCCAAGATTTGAACCCAGGACTGACCCAAAGCCCACGCTGGCCTGCTTCATGTATTTCCTCAGGGAGGGCCTGCTAAGTGCCCTGCTTAGACCCTGTGCATTCACAGAGAGCAAAATCCCTGCCCTTCTGGTGTGTTTGTCCCAGTGCTGGACTCTAAGGACAGTGGGGCAGCTGCTGCAGATGGCCAGTGGCTGTGGAGGAGATGACCAGAGGCTGGCGGGTAAGAAGTCTTTGCTGAGGAAACGGCATGGAAGCAGACATTGGAAGAGGGTCAGGAGAGGGGCAACCAGGTGTCTCTTGGAGAAAGAGCCCTGCAAGCCCAGGGGACAGCTAGTGCATGGTCCTGCGGCACAGCAGCCCACACAAAGTCAAAGGCCAGCAAGAGACAGAGGTGAGCAGGAGACAGATAGAACTGGAGGGATGAGGTCCGAGCAGCAGGACCAGAAGGGTGCTTGGAGTCAGCATAGTCATGACTCTGGGGATTCTGTTCAAATCCGAGATCCTATGCAGCCTTAAACACAGACAAACTAGGAGCAGGACATGCAGGAAACATGGATCTGAATATGCTTCTGCTTCCAAGTTCCGAAAGAGGCAAAATATCAAAAAGGAACAAACATACACTTGTATCCCTAGGCCACACCTCTAGGAAGAGAGGATGCGTTCTACCTGGAAGGGACCCAGGAGCTCCCACTTGGCTGGCCACAGCCCTGCCAGGGGGCCCCTCCGTGGGGACACTGAGCCCAGAAATGCATCACAATTATGTCACCCAAAGGAGGTTATGGAACAAGTTGTATTATGTGACTTAACAACCCTGCTATTGTATGATAATATTGTGCTTCACTGAAAAAGCATTTAAGCCTGCTAAGGGTTTGCACTTACTTACTTCTTAAGAAAGACTGAAAGTAAGTCCCCTCGGTGCTCTGGGGGGTTGCCTCCTTGCCTCTTGCCCACTCTGGTGCCTGCATGAAGTTATGATTAGGCCAAGGCTCTTGCATTGTGCTTCCAAGAACAGCGTGTGGTGAGATCAGCATTTAAAGCAGAGAAGGTAGATCCCTGGCGCCTCCCCACCCAGCGCCCCAGCGAGAGCTGCTGTAAGAAAGGCAGCATAATTATGTGTGCATTCCTGATGCTTGAGCACTGAATACCCCCGTTTTGTTGTCAATGTAGCAGTGTTTTAGGGGCCTCAGTGTGCTACAAGGCTCCAGCCTCTCCCTGGCCTCCTGTGCTGCTGGTGACATTGCCCTCAAGAGTCAGGACTGAGCCTGTCCAGCATGAGAGCAGGGACCAGTGGCCACATGCAACAATCCAGGCTCCACACACAAGAGTAAAAGGGGTCAAACCAGAGCTCCTGCATCTTTCTCTATCTGGGCAGCATGTTATTGGGCTAGGAGCAGGACTGTGTGTGTGTTTCCCAGCTGGGTGGATCTGCAGGAATGAGGTTTTGCCCAAAGGGACAGTCTTGACTTTCTCTCCAGACATCTTCTTTGATATATCAAGTGTCTATCATGCACTCCCTCTGTGAGCCAGGGCTGGGTCTGACTTCCACCTTGAAGGAGCCCACTGCCACTCCCGTGTCTGTCACCAGCCCACAGCTGAGCAGTCTCACCCAGCTCTGTCTATGGAACATGCGGTGTCACTGACATCCCTCCAACTCATTGCCACCGTCATCATCCCAGCTACTTCCGCCCCTTGCCTGGAAGACTGCCAGGAGCCACTTGGCTGCCACATGGCCCCTGGCTTCTGGGTTAATCTGTGCACCAAAGCCAAAGAGTGTCTCAATTGAAAAATTGGATCTTGCTGCTTCCTTTGTACTCTCTGAAAGCCCAACTTCAGTGCTGGGCCCCATCCACCCACTCCACCATCCCCTCCAATGTCAGGTGTGGTCACTGACTGCCCCACTGAGTGCGGGACCCAGAGTGCTTTGCCCAGTAGTTCCTTGTTGCTTAGTTCTTGGGATCAGCACCTCTGGGCTCTGAGGGCCCCGGAGTTAACCAGTCTCCCTGAGTTCCCTGAGCTGGCCCTGGCTTCTGACACCCGTCATCCTGGTTTCTTCTCGGCCCCATGCGTGTTTCTGCATTAGCTAAGCCAGGCCATCTCCCACGTTGCTGTCCTTCCCTCCAGACAGTCCCTTTTCTCTTTGCTGGGACAAACTACTCAGCCTCTGAAAGTTAAGGAAGAAAAGCTTTATTTTGACTCAAATGTAAGTGCAAAGGCAGCTGACTCCCAGGCAGGGCAGCACGGCAGAGAGACCTGGTACAGGAGACCTGCTCAGAGAAAGGCCAGGGAAGCGGAGCCCAGGGAGGAGCCTTGCGGGCCCCGCCCACAGTGACCGCCCTCTCCACCAGACCCCGCCTCCACCTGTAGAGTCAGCGCTCAGGACTGCCAGGTCCAGCCACCTCCAAAGGGCTGCCTATGACAGACTGAGGCTTTCGAGGGACATCTAAGCTACAGGTTTGTGAGAGGAGCGCGGATAAGGAGCTGAGAGAAGGAATGAAAATCCAATCCTTGGGACTTGAGGACTGTGCCCCCTGGAGGTTGGGCCTGAGACACACCTTCTCCCTGACCCTGAGCAAGCCCCTTACACCTCTCACCCGGCTTCCTTATCTGTAGGTTGAGAACCTGACCCTCCTGGGCGGACTCAGTTTCAGATCAAATACGCAGAAGTGGCAGGCGGCCCAGCCCAGAATGGGAACTGCCCGCGGGTTTCCTTTCTCCTTCGGGCTGGAGAGAGGGCGCTGTCTCAGGGAAGGAGAGGCCTGCCCTATCCGTGTGCGGAGCTAGGGCAGCCCTTGGCCAGGGCTGGTGCCCACAGCCACGGCAGACACAGTTTGAGGGTTCCCTGGACACCCTGTGGGCTGAACCCGAACTCACCTGCTGTGCCTGGGGGCCGCTGCCCAGGACAGGCCTTCCAGTGCAGGCCTGGAGGAGGACAGCCCAGGGGATGGGTGGGGAGTCAGGGGCGGGGCTCGGCTGATTCTGGAGATGTGGTGTGTGTTTTAAGGAGGTCCTCATGGGTGGCGTGCATGTTCAGGTTGGCCCTTGGGAATAAGTGCCACCTTAAATCCTGCTCCCTGGGGCTGGGGATTTAGCTGGATGGCATAAGCACCTGCCTTGCAAGCAGGCGGTAGTGAGTTCGATCCCCGGTACCGATAAAAAGAGAAAAAGAAAACAAAAATTAAAAAAAAAAATCCTGCTCCCCTGGTTCCAGCTAGGACCCCAAAACTCCTGTTTGGAAGCAAACATTGAGAGCCATTTCTCCTACTCATTCCTGGAGTATTCCTGTCTCAGGGGGCACTGGCAAGGGCCCAAGGCGGCGTCCAGCCCATCACTTCTCTGGTAGCCGGTGTTATAGACCGAAGGCTCCTATCCCCGGGTTCCCATGTGAGTGCTTTCTGTGCCTAGATCTCGGCCTTCCAGTATAATCATGAGAATCATGAGAACTCAATGTCCATCATCTAAGCTGCGCCCGCTGTGGTATTTGGTTCTAGCAGCCCAAGATGACCACAGATCTGGGGAAAACCAGCCCCCTGGAATGCCCACCCATTGCTCGGGCCAGGACCACAGAGAGCAAGGCTGCCTTTCTGAGAGGCAGGCAGAGGGGACCCAGTTCTCTCCCCATCTCCTGCTGCTGAGGCCTCTAGGCCAGGTGCTGCTGTGGAGCGGGCCTGGGGAGGTCGTGCAGGGACAAGGAGCCCAGGGAAAGTGGTGCGAACCATCGCTGTGCCATGTGAGCTCCTGCCCAGGGACCGCAGAGCAAGCTGGCACTGGTCATTCTGGTTATAGGCGCCCTTAGCCTGGAGTGAGTTCAGTGCTTTCCTTTGGAGAGCATAAATGCTGTTCTGCAGATTCTGCTGAAAATGACCATAGTCCAGGCATTTTCCACTGCCCTGGGGCTCCACTTCTGTCCAGCTAGCAGACCACACCCCTCTCTTTCTCCTTGAGAAACAGGTTCACCCCACACCAGGGCCCAGGGTAGGACCAAGTCGCTCTTTTTGAGATGGGAAACGGAAGTGCAGACAGCCACCACCTATGACAGCTGGTGGCCGGGCTGCTTGTGGGCAAAAGGAGAAGGCGGGCTCAGGGGACAGTCACAGGCTTTCCACCTGCTCCATGACCTCAGCATGGACAGAGCCAGGGATGCCGCTACCCTGTGCGCCTTCTGTGCCTTCCGGGCTCCAGGCAAGGATCCTCCTGGGTGAGGGGTGCACCCGAAGGCAGCTCATTGTCACTTGCGACTTAACCAGAGGAATCCAGGAGAGTCCTAATCCCATAATTAGGTTAGCTAGCACTGGTGCCAGGGAGCCAGCAGGCACCGCATCCCGGGGTCCAGTACTCTGTTTCCCAGGCTGCTCACAGATGGCACTGAGAACATTCCTTTTCCAGATGATTTGGCTTGGTTATCATCCAAACGGAACGGGAACCGCATGACAGGGCTTGCAGAGCCCATTTGAAGACTATTTTGAGATTTAGGGATTAGGTCAACAGCCCCTGGAGTCATTTAGGTTTCCTAGCCTGACACAGATGAATGAAGCCAGGACCAGAGAAGGCAAGTGGTTTGCTCAAGATCACACAGCACTGTCAGGCCACCACATCTTCCAAATCACCATGGGTTTCTACTTTTTATTCAGCTTAACATCAAGGCTTAATTACAAATCCAACCCATAGTTCCCTAAGATCTGTCTTTTTTTAAAGCACTTTGGTTCAGTTTTTAAAAATTATACTGGGGGTCGATACTAGACTTAGCAAACTTATTGGATGCTGACTTGATGTAATTCAAGTTCCAAGGCAAAGCCTACTGGGTCGGATCTGCATGGGCTGCCCTGTTCTTCAGGGCAGCTGGTTCGGGGGCAGCAGGGAGAGGTCCCCATCTGAGGTGGGTGATGAGCCCCACACTACAGCATGCAGTGATGGTCACTGCCAAGAGTGGCAGGTGGACAGATGCCCGTCTGACTGGCAGTGCCCAGCTTTTCTTCCTGTGTCCTGGGGCTCCTGGCTGTCTATCTCCTGAGACTGCAGGAAGCTGACACTTGTCCCTGGCCACTGGAAGTCTGTCTCTTGTAGGAGGTGAGTGAGGAGGGGCACACTGTGAACCCCAAGCTCAGCTCCCCTAGACTCCCTACCCTTCTAGGGGCTCCAGGGAGGGAAAGGAGCTGGGAAGAGGGAGTGGGCCCTTCTTCCCACAGGGCTCCAGTGCGGGTGAGGCTCCTGGCACTGAGAAGCTGCAGGTGCGCCTCCCCAGGTTCTGTCCAGCCTGCCCCTGGACACACCCTCGAGTGCCCAGGGGTGGCTACCCTGCACAATCATATTGGCTCCAGCCGCTGAAAGCTGCTGGCTCCACACACACCTTTCTTTGGTGTCTGCTGTCCTTCTCCTGGAAAGCTCCATGTAGCCATGGGAGGGAGCCTGATTCCTGGAGCTGCAGTGGCCTCGGTCCGCCGGGCTCTCTGCTGTCCGGGCAGGAGGAGCTGTCTCTCACTGGAGTCTGAGCATCCTCTTCCATGACATTGAGCCAAGCACCCTGTGGGTGGCAGGCCCTCTCTGAGAGTGTGGGGCAGCCTTAGTCCCTGCTTTGTAGAGTGAGGGGCTGAACTGTGTCCTGAGACAGAGAAGACAGGTGCCCCGGAGGAACAGAAGCATGGGAAGCCACTAGAGCCACACACTCCCCTGCCCACACACACACACTCAGAAGTGCCTCTCAGGTGAGCAGGAAAGGAAGGGAAAGAGGCCAAATTAGCACTGTGACAGCAGAACCAGAAGGTCACCTATTCCTCAGGCCCAAGACTGAGACCTTGCATGAGATGGTCTGTGATTTCCAATGACTCCACTAAAAAATTTTCAACTCAAGATGATGTGAAAGCAGCGTGATTTGGTACAAGCTGTACTTCGAATTCTGAACTCAGATCTTTTCCTAGGCTAGCGAGATGCAGTGTGACCCTCTCTGTGACAGTGAGCCTCAGCTCCTCAGTCACCAAGTGACCAAGTGACCCTCCAGTGCACCTATGCTGCTAGGCCAGGAGCTTAGGAGTCGGGGTGACAGGTGCCTCTCTCCAACGTGAGGATGTTTCCCAGGGATGAAAGGCTTAGTGGGACGGGATCATGTCACAGGTCCAGCGCCAGCACATTGTTAGGGGAGCAAAGTGGCCCAGCTCTGCTTCCTGCCTCCTTCCCCAGGCAGCCCCAACCCCAGCAGAGGGTCCATAGGAAAGGCAGGAAGGTGGTGTGAGGAGTGCGGGTGGAAGGCAGAGGGCTGGGCACAAGGCCCATGTCCAGGCATCGCCCTCTCGAGCTCCGATTGCTTGCTGAGTAAAGGGAGGAGGTCAGGTCCTGTATGTCTCCCTCTGACTTCCTGTTGCTTCATGCAAACTGAGCTGGGGTGCCTTTGCTCACTCTTGTGTGTCAAAGGAATGATGACTAATGGTCTAAGGGCAGGAAGCAGTGGCAGCTGGAGCCCCAGGCAGCTGCGTGCCCTATCTGCATGTGCCGTGACCCTCCTGGTCAGGCCTGGCGTATGCACCATGACCGTTTGCTGAATGAGCATCTGAGGCTCCTTTGCTCTGTGGATGGCCTCAGGACAATTACTCTGCACAACACAGTGCACAGACAGGGTGATGCAAACAGCAGACATTTGTTTTCTTCCAGTTTTAGAGGCTGGAAGTCAAGATCAAGGTGCTGGCAGGACTGGCTCCCTCCGAGGCCTTTCTGCTCAGCCCTTTTCCTGTGTGTGGTATGGAGAGAGATCACAGGGCTGGCATCCTCTTTTTAAAACAAGACACTAATTCTCTGATGCCAAGGCTCCACCCAGGTGATTTTACTTAACCTTCATCGTCTCCTCACAGGCCTGGTCTCTAGGCCAGTCACACCTGGGTTTGGAGCCTCCATGCATGATTCTGGGGAGAAGGGGATGTGACCCAGTCCTTAGCTGCGACCTTCTTGTGTCCTCACATGGTTGCCCTTGGTTCTACATGAGTCTGTGTCCTGAGTGCTTTCTCTTATAAAGACCCCAGTCACGTAGACTTGGGACCCAGCCTCGTAACATTGTGCTACCTTAACCGCCTGTGTAAATGCACGTCCCAGATACAGTCACCTTCTGAAGGTTTGTGGTTAGGGCTCAACGTAGGAATCTGGTAGGTGAGGGACTGGCACAGAACACATGTCTCTGGGAGTGACTTTCCTGTGAACAGGGTTCCAGGGTGACCGCCACAGACAAGGCAGGGAGAGCAAACAGGACCAGGGAACCAAGTCACTGCTTGGTTTTGGAGCCACAAAAACCTGCCTGACTGCTGTGTGGGACCCTGGAAGTCTCTGTGGGTGCAAACTATCATGCCTTTGACCTCTAACGGCCTTGGTGTCCCCCTCTGTGAAGTGGCAGTGATGGTACTTGCCTCATCTATGTCAGAGACTCATAGAACGTGGGCTATGTGGTGTCACAGTAACCCAGATTCCCCCGGTGACCAGGCCTGGGTGACACTGCACCTGGGAGGACTCTGCACCCAGGCCAGGTGGGGATGGCCACAAAAGAAGAGCTGATCCACTGGTGTTTTCGCAGTGCTGTCCCTGGGTGGCCCAGTCTCCTGTATTTCTGGGTCACTGGCTACTTATTCATTCATTCACTCCCCGAGCACCAGCTGAGAGCTGGGCTAGTGCAGCAAAGCCCTGCGTGTGAAGAGCTTGTGGTCTTGGGAAGGGGACAGAAGGGAAAACAAGAAATGATGACATTGTAGCCACAATGATGGGCCAGGGGAGCTGAGCAGGGACAACAGAATGGATTCCAGAAGCAATGTTCAGTGTTCGCAGGTCTCAGCAGTGAGTAGGAAGGAGGTAGAGGAAGGGGGAGGGCACCCTGAGGAGGCAGCCGGGGTTTGGGATGGTGAGATGGGGCACCGAGCTCTGCCTGGTTGTCTCTGCAGGGTGGCAGGAGCAGGGGTGGCTACGCCAGCACTGGTGAGATCCAGGCTGTGTGACTCCAGTGCCAGCAGCTGGCAGGCAGAAGCCTGAAGAAACCACCAGGCTCAGTCCCTGCTGGCTGTGGCTGGGTGTCTGCCAGGCCCTGGGCTGCTGCTACAGGGCCACTTGATATTGAGCAGGGCCATTGGCCTCCCAGAGCCTTCGTGCAGGTGGAAGACAGCTGGACCCAAGGATGTCACAAGGTAGCAGGAGGTGGGGACAGTGACTGCCAGGGGCTGCCTGAATGGGCAGAGGGGATCACTGCTCCAGAACCCGTAGACCTGGGTCTCATCTGGCCTTGGCCACAGAGGCTCGGATGAGCTCCTCTGCACCCCAGGCTCTGCCCTCTTCCCTTGTTCCAGCATCCTGGTGGGTGTCTGTTAGGGGAGCAGAACCCCTTGGCTGTGGCTGACCATCCAGCTCCACTGCTGACTCTACAAGAAGCCACCTGGCTTTCTCCCACCTTGGTTTCTTCATCTGTAGAGTGGCATCACGATGGAACATTCCACGCAGGTCAGGTTAAGGGAGTTAATACACATGGTGCCTTACCCATATGCAACAGTCTCTACTCTGTAAATTTTAGATTAAAAGGCAGAGAATCAATCTTGGAAAACAGTAGCAAAGTTGGAGGAGTTACACTTGCCAGGTGCAACATTTACAACCAGTTCTAGCATTCAGGGTGATCTGATACTGACCTAGGCGATGTGATAAAAGGCTAGAGATTCACATCAATGGAGCAAGGTGGTCCAAAGAAAGTTCTTATGAATGTGGGCAACTGGTATTTCCCAAGAACACTGGGATGATTCAGTGGGAAAAAGAATGTTTTCATCAAATGGTGTTGTGACCACTGGATATTCACATGGAGAAGAATGAAACTGGGCCCTTAGCTTGCAGGATACAAATAAAATAAACAAATAAAACCAAATCTGAATGGACTATGGGTCATAATATAAAACCTAAAAGTATAAAATTCCTAGAAGAAAACACAGGAGTAAGTCTAATGACCTTGGATTAGGCAAAACCTTCTTAGATATGACTCCAAACAAATAAACAAAAACCAAGCAATAAAGAAAACCTGAAAAACTAGATTTTATCAAAATTAAAAGCATTTTTGCTTCAACAAATGCACCAAGGAGATGAAAAGATAACCCATGGCATGGTAGACTATTTGAAAATCATATATTTAAATAGGGACTTTATGTCCAGACCAAATAGAAGACTCTTACTTGTCTATTAATAATAGAAGACTCTTATTAATTCAATTAATAAAAAGGCAAAAATTGGGGCATGTCTCCAAATATCCATTTCAATGTAGACAAATATACATTTGTCTGAGACATGCAAATGGCCAGTGGGCAGGTGGGAAGATGCTTGACATTAGTGAAAGCAAATCCACAGGGAGAAGCCACCTTATACCCACTAGGATAGCTAAAATACATAGCCAATGACAGGGGTTGACAAGGATGTGGGAAACTGGCGACCTAATACACTATTGGTGTGGCCACTGTCCTGTAAAAACATCCGGCAGGCTCTAGAAAGCTTTAAGAGTTATCACTACGACCTGGCCATTCGCCACATGCAGGTGTGTGTCTGAGGCAAAGAGAGGATGAGTTCCTAAGGAATGTGTGTGCAGACGCTCACAGCAGTGTGATTTATGCAAGCCAAGAAACGGGAACAATTTAACGTCCACCAGTGGATGAGTAGAGAGACAACATGTGACACCTACACATAACACTGCTCAGGCATCAGGAAGGCCAGGCTGCTGGAGATGGCAACCTTATAGAGCTTTCAGTGATGCAAACAGCCCATTGTGGCCCCTGTGTCCTAGGTTCATTGCCTTGGGCCACACCATGGGTGGCTACTGAAATCGTGCTCAGTGAAAGAAGTCAGGTGCACGAAGCCACATATTATATGAGCCCTCTTATAGGGAAGACCCAGACTTGAGTTGTAAAAAGGTTGGTGCTGGCCCAGGGGTGTGTGCGAGAGAAGAATTGGGGTGACTGCTGATAGGTTCAGAATCTCCTTAGGTGAGACGCCAATGCCCCAGAACATAATGTGGCAATGGTGCACAATTGCGTGAATGCCCTGAAACTCCTGAATCATACACTTCCAAATGGCAAATTCATAGGGCTATTTATAAAGGAAGGAGCGATCAGGTCAGACGCCCCGGTTCTCCTCATGCGCGTAAAATGACATGAATGGTTCCAAATCCACAGAATTCTTGCAGGATTCAAATGTCATAATGCAAGAGAATAACTGTTCAGCAAGCATGCTCAGAATGTGAAAATGTCTGATTTATTTATTTTATTAGTGCTTAGCAGGGGCTCATGGCCGTGTGTATAATGCATGAGCTTGTATATTACATTACTGATGTATGGGCCCCTTTGCCCCGCCGCCAGCTCTCTCCTGAGCGGAAGTGTGCACTGTGGGCTCTGCAGGTGCCTCAGGCCTGGGAGCCAGGCCTGGGAGCACTGAGGCATAAGACAGGGGTAAGGTTTTAGCATGGCCTGGGAAGGGCCCACAGCAGACCACATGCTACATCCAGGGAGGAGACATGTTTACTAGCACCCATCCTTCTCCCTGGCCTCCCGGCTTGCCTGCTCAGAATTACTGTCCCCTTCTGCCTGGTGCTCTGCGTCAGCCTTTTCCTAACATGGGTACCTGATGACTGCTCCTGGCTCCTGTCCTCTCCTGGGCTCAGGTCAGGGAGAAAACCTTGTTCCTCCTCCCATCCACTGAGGCCACTGTCTCAGTCACTTCCCTTCTGGCTGAAATGCAGCACCCAGCACCCACAGCCTCAAGGAGGAGAGCTTATTTCACCTCATGCTGTGGGCCATAGCTGGCCAGCTCCAAGGCAGGATGGCATGGTGGAGGGGCACAATGGGATATAGCTGCCTGAGGCATGGCAGAGAACCAAGGGAGGAGTCATGGACAAAGCCATAGCCCCAGTGACCCACCTCTTCTGATCAGGCCCCCTATCCTAATAGCAAGTCAGTTTAACGCCTCCATCAGCCAGTCACCTGATAAAGATCCCATCCATGGTCACATGAGACTTAAGGGAACATCCAGGATGGGTCCTGTGTGGCCCACTTTTATACCTGCTTGGCTGCGACCAGTCAAGAAGAGTCACCGAGCTCCCAATGTGGCCCCAATATTACTGGCCTCCCATGGAGGTTGCCCCAGTCCATTATGTGGACCGTGACAAAGGGTAGTGAGGTCCTCTGGACCAGCCTTGCTGTTTTACCCCAGGAAACCCCAGGACATGTGTTGAGCAACAAAAGACCTGAGGATGAAAGCTCAGAGAAGCAATATCTGTGTGATGTCGTTCTGACATGAGAGCCAGATTCCTCCAATGCAGCCCAGCCTGGTTTGTCTCCACCTGCCTACCAGCCCAGAGTCTGCCCAGCCTCGTCTCCTGTCTCTTGTGTGTAGAATGGCATAACATGCATATCTGGTGATGGCAACAGCTGGGGAGTTCAACAAGATGGGGTGCAAGAAACTTCTTTCAGACTGCCTGCCTCAAAAAAATGTTCAGGATCCCTCAGGGTGACCTTGGGCAGGGATAATGTGGCCAGCAAGCTGAGGGTCTATGTGCTTGCCAACTATATCATATGCTCATGCCATCTCAGATTTGTTCAGAAAGTGCTGAGCTATGGGTGAATGAATTATTAAGCATTCTCCGTCTGAGAAGCGCCAGAACTGTCCTTCTGATCCTCTTAGGCATTTAGAACAAGACTAGGGACACTTCGCTGCCTTTGCTTGTACCTGTGGTTGTTCCTTTGGGTCTGAGAGAACTGGTTTCTGTCATGGTTTAGATCTAAAATGCCCCTCTATCTCAAGTGATTGGATCAGTGGATTCATCACTGATTAATTCAGTAGTGGGTGAATGTGCTGTTGGGGGGTGAGGGCCTGGTTGGAGGTGGTCAGTGAAGACTGGCCTGGAAGCGTGAACTCCTGTCTGTAGCCCCTCTCTCTGCTTCTTGGCTGCAATAGGTGAGTAGCTGTCCTCCACTCAGGCTTTCTGCCATGCTGTTTCTGCTTCAGAGTCAAATAACCATGGACTGAACCCACTGGAAACCGTGAGCCAAAATAAATCTTTCCTCCTTTAAATTTTCACTGTCAGGGAATTTGTCCCAGAGACAGGAAAGTGACTAAGACAGTGTCAGATACTTAAATCCTACAGTATTCAAATCCTTTCTATCAAACAGCATAGTATTTGTACCAAACCTGCCCTCATTCTCCCAGCGACTCTAAATCATCTCCAAGTATTTATTATACCTAACAAAATGGGGCACTGTGTACACAGCTGTCAAACTGTAATGTTTAGGGAGTCATGACCCAAAAAAGTTTGTACAAGTTCAGGACAAATGAAATGTTTTCAGACTTTGGTTGACATTGAGGTTGGGGAGCCCAAGGTTTCTGCACCCAAGTGTGGAGAAACGCTGAGCAATTGGGCTTGAACTTGGGCACCCCTGAACCTCTGTCCCTTCCCTCTTTTGGTCTGGTTGAGAGGAGCTTCACTTTCTGCTCCCTTCTGATCTCTCTAAGTTCAGCACCACCATTTTCTTGATCAGTCCTGTGCTGTTCTCCCTTGCCCCAGTCATAGCCTTGGTTTTGCACCCCCCCCCCATCCTTTAACCCCCTCCCATACCTCCAGCCCCATCTCTGCCCTGTGCCCCACACATACCCCAAGGGCCTTCCAGGACCACTTCCCGGTGACTTCCCCAGCTCCAGGGCTGCTCTCAGCTCCTGCTGCCCCACCTTGATGATTTGTGAATGGGCCAGCATCAAGACTTTACCCAGAGGCCCTGTGGCTCCCCTAGTGTCTGACAAGCAGTAGATGCTCAACTATGCCCACTGGGTGCTTGAATCTGCCTTGCTCCATGGAATTCTCAGGATGGTCCTGAAGGGTCACCTTGGTAAACTGAAGGACACAGGTCCAGGAAGAAGGACACAAGGTCCCACCCAGCAGGTGTGCTATCCTGAAAACTAGCAGACTTGAATGAGAAGCCACCTTCAATCAGCATTTCAGATAAATTCATTTGATCTACTATGGAGGGAAGGAGACATTAGATTATTCCAGATGGGCACTAGCAGATCCTCCCACTGTGCCCAGGATTCCTCCAGCACTGTTTGGGGTGCTTGTGCTTCTGTTTGTGTGTCTGGGACATAACTCAGAGCTCCAGAAACATGCAGGGTACTTTACTGAGGGCCCAGGGCTCCCATTTGAAGATGTGAAGGACTTGGAACAGCAGCTGGCATTTTCCCTGGCAAAGCCCTCTGCACCCATGCACATGGGCAGCCTGCGTGCTTGTGGGCCACCTGGATCCTGGAAGATCCAGGTCACAGTGGGTACCTGGGCAGTACTAGTGGCTATCACAACCCCAGGCTCAGTTCTCCCACCCTGGGCTTGTCTTGCTGGCTGAGGAGGAAACAATGCAGTCACTCAGGCTTGGGGACTCCATCAGCGTGGAGACTGAGGCTTAGGGAGGAGAGGGAAGGGAGACAGGGAGGCTCATCTGCTCTCCGGACCACCGTGGTGCTTTGGGGCGAGCTGGAGCCAAAGAAAGGGACCTTTCCTACCCCTGCCCAGGAGCTTAGGATATGAACATCTGAAGTTTCCAGAATTCCAGGATCTTACTAATCAATGACAGTTTGTTCATTCATTCATCAGCTGAGCCAGGCGTGGTGCCATGGACTGTCATCTTACTACTCAGGAGGGTGAGGCGGGATGGATGCCACAAGGTGGAGGCCAGTCTGAGGTAAACAGTGGGTTCAAGACCAGCCTGGGCTACATAGTAAGACCTTTGTCTCAAAAAACCAAAACCAAGAAACATCAGATGGCTGTGACATGTTGGGGAGCGTGCCTCCCGCCAGAGAAACAAAGATAAACCACAACCCCAAACTGACCCGCCACCCCGGGAGGTTATAATGGGAAGAAGGCATTTCTCCAAGGCTTGGGCCACTGAGGCACTGGACCTGTTTAAGCAGGTTTGCGTTGGAGAAACAGGAGGTGACCTGGGCCCTTTGTGCTGGTGGGAATTGAGGCCAGAGCAAGGAGGATGGGGCACTGTCTACCAAAGGGACATTCAGGTCACACCACTGTCGAGACCTCACGTCCAGCAAGACTCTGGGTGGCACCTACTCTGTGCAGCCAGTGGTTCCTGAAGCTCCCAGGTGCTTCTCCATTTCCACCGGCCCAGGGAAGAAGTGCCATTTCATGCCTGCTCTCTGCTGTGCCCCAGCTGCCACCATGGCTCAGCTGGTGTCAGATGCAGGGATGAGAAGGGCTAAAAATAGTTCTGATCTGACGTGCCACTCCCAGGGGCCGAGCTGGCAGCCGGCCTTCACCTTCCTCCATTCAGTCTCCCTGTGGAGGCCACAGTGACAGGGCATGGCCAAAACAAGTCACCCTGGGTGAGGGGGACAGACAGACCTGCAACTCAGGTTGACTGTGGGTGCAGGCCAGGCAGATGGAGCTGTGTGCTCACAAGTGTCATGTGCATGTACAAGTCAGTGGTGGTGTGTGTATAAGTGTGTGTGTGTGCCACGTTTTGGGTGTGCATGTGTGTCCTCATAGTGTATAAATGTGGCCATCTGTGGGGTGTCCATGTGGAGTGTGTTCCCGTGGGTGGCGTGTGTGGGGGTGCAGGTGTGTGCACGGATGTGGAAGAGCCTGTGTGTGCAGCAGCCATGCCCAGGATAAGGGTACAGCCACTTACGTTCAAATGCGCCAAAGAGATAAGGCTGTTTTGATGACAGCAAAGAGCCTGCAGGTGGGTAACTATTATTAACCTCACAGAAAAGCCCTGTCCTGCCTTTGAGGTGGGCTCTGTGTGTCTCACTGGTGATTGCTGAATAGAGCCTGGCCCGAAGAGGTCAGACTGCCCCGCTAGGCCCACTGGGGCCCAGCTGCTGCTGCTGGGGGGTACCATGGATGGGGCTCTGGGGTCTGGCATGCTTTCCTGGCCTCAGGTCCCAGGATCTTCCCGGTGAGCCCAAGGGTTACAGGTGACACTGTTGGAGACAGAGGAGGTTGTGGGGTGGGGGGGGGGCATGGTGTCAGGCTATCATCAGCTCAGTGTAGCCCAGTCCAGCCCCTCCAGCTCCTCATGGCCTCCACTGCCCTCAGCAGCCACCAGGCTATATGGCCAAGAAGCCTCCAAGGTCAGGAGGTTGGGACTAGACCCTATCACTGTGCCTCAATAGTCTGCAGGGTTCCTTAGGGGCTCCATACTGGTCAGGGCTGGGGACCTGCTGAGAGCAGTACTGAGCTGGGTCTGCCCTTGGGGGCTTAGGGTCCTGCAGGGGACAGAGCCTAGTGCAGCTCCCACACTTCCTCAGCAGTGGCCTATTGTGTGGGTCACAGCCACCAGCTGGGGGACTGGCCAGCCCCTTTCCTTCTGTTTCCTGCCTCTGAAGGAGCCCCTGGGGTTGGTGCCCCCAGATCAGGAGGCCTGCCCTATGCCGAGCCTTCCTGCCCATGCCAACTGGCCTCAGTATTACTTTGCATTGCTGCCATCCTCACCCTGAATCCCCTTGTCCTGTCTCTAAGTGCCAACCTGTGTGCCATTCTGCACCTAGGACTCCTGGAGCATTTGGAGTCCAGGTATGAGGCTCTGCAGGGGACACAGGAATAGGGAAGGGCGACAGAAGGAGACAAAAGTGGAGGCTGTTGGCAGGAAGCAAGAGGGAAAGGCTTCCTCTCAGGCCCTGCCCAGCTGAGGGCTGCCTCCAGGAGTCGTGGGGCACACTCCATCTGTGGTGTCTGAGGGGCCTGATCTGGTGGCCCAGTCACTGCGGCAGCTGCATTGTCTGCTCCCCATCCATACAGAGCCACTTGCATGGTGGTCTAGGCCCCAGAAGAAACAGCAGGGAGCTGCTGGCTCCCCCTCCCCCCAATTGCTTTCTGGCAGAAAGTAGTTGCTGGTCACAGGCTCACTATAGTTCTGCAAAGGGGAAGTGAATGACACCCGGTGTCATGGTCTCCAGGCACATGTCTTCTATGTCATGAGTAAGTGACACTGCTCCTAACCAAGAGGCACTCCTGCGACCTCGAAGGAGAGTCCCATCCCAGGGAAGGCAAGTGCTTGGCAGTGCGGCTTTGCTCCCAGGACAGCCCTGCAGGTGCAGTGGGAGGAGAGTGCTGACTACTCTGCCCCATGGAGTTATGGGTAGAATTCAGCACCTGCCACGGTCCCTGTCCAGCTCAAGCTCAGATTTCCAGTGACTTCCTGGGGCTGCATGTGCCCCTGACTGGCACATGGGCTCTGGAAAGAAAGCAGTGGCCTTTGCACAGTGACAGCTGAACACGGAGGCAGGCGTGCGTGCCCTGAGAGTGCGGTGCACCTCACAGGGAGGGAAGGCACGGAGGGTTCTGTCTACCACTCTCGTGTTCTGCTCCCCGAAGCCGCCTTTCCTCTCATCAAAGGTTCTGCTTTCATGCTTCTCCTCCTCTTCCTTTCCACCCTCCCTCCTTCGTCCTCCCCATCTCCTCCTTCCCTCCCTTCATCTGTCTCTGTCTCAAATCCTCCTTTCTCCTTTTAACTACAAATGCCCAGACTTACAGAGGTTTCATTTACAATGCTGTGACTTTCCCGTGCTGTGAAAGTGGCCTGCATTCAGTAGAACCTGCTCATTGGGTCTGATGATATTTGGCACAGTCCTCTCTCTTGATGCTGATGGCCACCTGATCCCAAGGGGAACAACACTCCGGTGCACTGGGGTGCTGAGGCGTGGGCCTCAGGTGTATCAGACACAGTTTGACCTATAATACTTTCAGTTTAAGACAGCCTTATCAGGACATAACCCCCTCCTAAGTCCAGAGTGTCTCTAACTGAGTCCCAGAGTGAACCATGTGCTGGAACGTCAGCAAAGTGGAACCACAGGGTATAAAACTAACAGTAGAGGCAGGTCCTACAGCATAAGGCCTCATAGCCACTGGACCCTGGTGCCAATGGACCCTGTCTGCATTCCCTGGTATGGATGTACCTGTTTGTTAATCCATCTGGCTGTGGAGGGCTAATTACCAACTATGAGTAGGACTGCAAAAACATTTGTGTATATGCTTTTTTGGGGGACATACATTCTTTCCAGAATAAAACCCAGGCCTGGAATTGTTGGGTGACAGGGTGAGAGTGTGGTCAGCTTTATGAGACTTAGCTGTTTTCCAGGGAGCCTGGCCATCTGCTTTCAGCCCTGTGTGAGGTAAGCATTCCTGTTGCTCCACATGACCTCCAGCACTTGACAGTGTCCATGTAATACAAACTTTAGTGATTTCCATAGTACAAAGTACTGACTCATTGTAGTGTTTGTGATTTTATATTTGTTTTCAGATTTTACAATGTTGACCTCTTTTCCTGTGCTTATTTGCCGTTGTATGCCTTCTTTGGTGAAACATCTGGTTGAATATTTTGCACAGTCGGTTGATTTGTTGTCCTTCTGATGGCTTGGAGAGTCTTATATATTCTGTGACATGTGGATCCCAGCATCTTCTCCTAGCCCAGTGGTGGCAGACCCACTGCATGTGTGCTGCAGCAGGCTGTCTATGTGACTGAAAGCTCTAAAAAGTTCCCCATCACTGTCCTGGCCTGTCTTTTCCTTCTTCTAACAATGCCATACATAATATAAATTTTAAATTTTGATGGTTTCATTCATCAAATTTTCTTTTATGGATCATGCTTTTGCTGTCATAAGTAAGAACTCTTTCCCCAAGTCAAGGCCACAAAGATTTTCTCCTAGGTTTTCCTCTTAAAGTCTTTCTTTTACATCTTAATCTATGCTACATCATGTTCATCACTGCACATGAATGACAAATTGTTGATGTTTCATTGGGAAGATTTTCTCTTCTCAAGTAAGTTGACTTTGCATCTCTGTAAGAAATTACTGAAATCCCCTCAGAGAATTCAGGTCTTGCACCTGGCAATATGGTGTATGGATGCAAAGAAAGACAAAGAAAAAATATTCTGCAGTTGAAGAGCTCTGGGATGATCCATGCTCTCTGTGGAACAAAAGTCCATGGGTCCAAAAACTCATGGATTTTATTGGTATCAATCAGAGAGGTGGGTGGAAGTCATGGCAGAGTGCTCAGGAAAACAAACTTTGCAGGCATTGGCTGTAATGAGAAACAGAGCAACTTTGTGCCAGGCATAGAGGCCTCCAGCTAGCAGTGCATAGCTTGAGATATGTAAGGCTGGCAGCTTTACTGCAAGGAAAGAATAATTCTTTCTTAGTCCCACGACCTCAGCTGGGATGTTATTTCATGTGTTAGCCCTGGTTATCTCTAAGGCTCTTGCTAGAGCCCCCCATTCTAGATCTCAGCAGAGGGAGAATTCTTGTCCACATGCTGCATTGACATATGTTGTCATCTCAGTGGGACTTGATCATGTTGTTTTAGCCAATTAAGGAAACATCTTGTTTAATATAGCCAGCTCTGTATATCTCATGGATAGGGTTGAAGTAAAGGTCAAGGAAAGACCGAGGCAAGGGGCTTTGTTTCTCAAGAAAGCAAAGCTTGGTGATCTCCTACAAGAAATCAGCTTCTTATGTTCTTACATTGTCTGCTTCTGGGCTGTTTCTGTTTCCCTGATTCACTTTTGTCTCTGCTAGTGTGACACTGTCTGTAGTTTCATAGTAAGTACCTAAATCATAGTGTGACTTCTTTAAATTCATTCCTTTTCAAAGCTGTTTTGGCTACTCCAGGTCCTTTACCTTTCTATATTTTGGAATCTGAACAAAAAAACTGCCGATATTTTTATTTTTATTAAAATTACTTCTAATGTATACATTAACTTGGAGGCAATTGTCATCTTTACAATACTGCATCTTCCAATCTATGAGCTTGGTATACCTCCGATCACCTAGATTTCCTTTGATTTCTTTTTATCATTCTGTAGCATCAGCATACAAATATTGCATATTTTATTAGGCTTCTAAGAATTTCACTTTTGGAGCTAATTTAGATAGCATATATTTACAAATTTCAGTTTCCCATTAATAGTTCAAAAAGTGCTATTGATTTTTCTCTGCTGCTGTTATATAATAAGACATTGCTCTATTTATTAATGAATTCTATAAAGTTTTTGTAGCTGCTTTGGGTTTTCGGTCTCAGTGATCATGTCATTTACATTTGGGGCAGGTTTCCTTTTTCCTTAGCAGTTTTTCTGTATATATTTGTCTTTGACTTTGAGCACAGGCTAACCTTCCAGTGTGATTCTAAATAATGCGGGTGGTGGTGGAGGGAAATAGACATCATAGCCTTGTTCCTAACATCACAACTAAAGCAGATTTTTGTGAATACCTCCCGTCTCCATCAGGTTAAGGAAATTTCCTTCTATGTTTAGTTTCCTGTGAGGTTTACTCATGAGTGGATGTTAAATTTTACCAACAGTCTTTTTTCTGCATCCACTGATGTGATGGGTGGTTTTTGTGAATGATATCATAGATTATTCAATTGTCTTTTGAATATTGAACTAGCCTTCTAATTTGCAGGTAAACCCCAGTTGGATCTGGCGTATCAGTCTTTCAACACACTATTTGAATTGCTAATATCTTAAAAAAGACGTTTGCATTTTTATTTAGAGGGATACTATTGTCTGCAGTTTAATTTTCCTGTGTCAAGTTTTCTGGCTTTCATGTCGGGTTAATGCTGGTCTCATAAAATGATAAAGAGGTTTTCCTTCCTTTTCTATTTTCTAGAAAAAAGCACGCAGACCTGGCGTTATTTATTGTTTAAGCGACCAGCAGAATTTACCCCTTTCCCAAAGAAAGGTTCTCATAAAATCTGGGCTCAGCCCTGTTTTTGGCTTTCAGGATGGGTTGCTCTCTGCAGTCGAAGGCTTCAAATACCAACTCTGCAAGCAAGGGACTATAGGCCCCGATAGCAAACATTTTCAGCCTCCTGCCTCTTGCGGAAATCACTTATTTTCCATGGCAGCCAGGCTCAGGCAGAGCCCGTGCTAATGCCCAGTGGAGCAATACGGAAAATCACACAGCCTCTCTGGACCTGGAGTGCCAATATAGAAAAGTGTGCTCACAGAACTCGAGGTTTCTGGAGTCAGGGATAATGAATTGCAAACAATTCCTCAGCTCACAAAGGAAGGGGCAGAGGTGAGCACAGTGGCTGATGGAGATTGGAGGCAAGCACCCAGGGAGCAGGGCCCACTATAGCCTCTGCGACCTGCCCATGCTGGACACTCCCATTCTCACAGGTGTCCAATCCTGTGACGCCTCCTGGACCCCCCACTGTGCACCAAGACTCAGAGACTGCAGAGATGTCTCCGAGGTAACCCAGCTGCAGGCAGAACTGTGAGGCAGCCAGGATTCTGGGCAAACCCTGTTTCTCTGCTGTTGAGTAGGAAGAATCTGGACTTGGTCCTGAAAGCAGAGACAATGGGGTCCGGTAGAGGGGTGTCACAGGGCTTGAGGGTGCTGGCCTTGGACCAGGCTGCCTGATGCAAAGCCCTGTGTAGTAAGACTGGGGCTGGGTAAACTGAGGAACATCTACTCTTCGCTGCAGTCTGGCACCAGCAGTGAGATGAGGCCAACGTTGTGCCCATCTTACAGACTGCCTGTGAGGATTAAACCAGTTAACAGCCAGTGCTATGTAAAGCTGCTTGTCCGAAGAATGAGGTTACAGAGTGTGAGCAGAAGCTCAGAGGCCTATGGCCTGCCTTTCTTGCTGCAGTTGGGTGCCAGAAGATGACTTTCCCATGGTGACACAGTCCTGTGAACCACAGACCAGAGCCAGTTCCAAGACCTTTACATTGATGTTCGTGCACCATAGAGACCCATATTCTTAGGGGGAGACCAGTGTGACAAGAGGCAACACAGGTGTGGAGGCAGAACTAGCAGGAGCAGGTTGCTGTCCTCCCTCCTGGGTCCCTTCCTGGGGGAGGTGAGCTTTCTGGAAACCGAGGGCTCAGGAGTTTGGAGGCGTGGCAGCTGCAAGTAACCTGCATGGCCCTTGCCTTCGGGAGGACGCTGCACCTCGCGGCGCACCGGGCCTCGCCGCCCCTCCACCCACTCTGTCGCAGAGGGCACGCGCCCTAGGTATGAGATCACCGGAGTACCGCGTCCCTTCCGCGATGCTTAGGGTCTGGCGCCACCGTGTGGCCGCCGGCCATGCTGCGTGGGGAGCTGGTGGACAAGCTAGAAGTAGCTAGCTGGGTGGCATCATCAGAGGTCATCCAGAACAACCCGATGGGGACAGGCGAGAGGAGAGGGAACTGCTACCACTCCAACTGGTGTTTCCTGACAAATGAGGGCGCATTTGGGGACATTTGGAGGGGGAATGCCTGTGCCCTTGAGGACAACAGCATGTGTAAGCAGAGGGACAACGGCTTTGCTTGTGCAGCAGGGGGACAAGCAATGTCAGGGAGTCAGGAACCCTGGCTCTGCCTCACTGTCCAGGTGGGGGTGGCTGAGACAGAGGTCAGCTAGCTCTCTGATCTGGGGTCCTCACCCATAAAGCAGCATGCAGACCTCACTGTGCTGCAAGTCAGTGCCCCTGGCCTCCTGTGGCCCCAAGAGGAGCACGGGGACAGGGAAGGAAGAGCATCTGGGAGGGAAGGGAGCTGGACCTCACTTAGCTCTTGCTCCAGGGAGAGGCTGTGTGCTCACTCGGGTGACCAGGAGGCTGACACTCAACTTGGGCAAGATGATCACTGTGGGGTCCTGGTATGCTCTGTACCCGGCACCTGTTTGCTGGAAGGCTTTGGGTCAGCTCTGGCGCAGCCCTTCCTGTGTGTGGGGAGGCTGTCACAGAATAGATAAGTTGGCTTCTCCTGCAGGCGTTCCAGTTCAGTCAGCATGTGCTGGGTTGTTTCTCTTCCTCTGCCCTGGCCTTGCTGGGCAGAGAGGTCAAGCCTTTAGGAAAATGGGCAGGCAGTGCCCCTTTTGCCCGGGAAGGGCAGCCCTCAGTGAACCTGAGTGTTGGCGTCACCGCAGGACCCAGATAGACAGACTCAGTTTTGCCACACAACCACTCCTTTAGCAGCTGGCCCCTCGTGCGGATGGAGCAGGTGGGGTCTGTGGTCTGAGCGCATCTCTTTGTGCTCTGGCCCCGGTGGGCCCAAGCACAAGGGCAGTTTTGGATCAGGGACCAGGTCTGATTGGTGTCCCCATGGTACATGGCCGCACTGGGTCTTTTCTCTCTTCTGCTTTTGGTTCCCCCCTTTACTCTCCTCCTCTTTCCCATCTTGGTCTGCGCATCTCCATCCCTCCCCTCCCTGGTCACCCACAATCTACCCATTGGATGGGGCACAGCAGCCTCCTTCCCTTCCTCTCTGAGTGTCTCCCTGGTTCCTTGGTGCTGTGAATTGCCAGGCAGGCTCCCAGGGAGAGGCAACAACTCTTGCCAAGTACCACAGCCAAAGTGCGACAGAACCTGAAACAGACTCCAATGCTTTGCTTTGCCTCCAAGCCTCAGGTTCCCCACTTGTTAAACAATAAGCAGACCTGGCCCTCATGGCATCTGGGGACTCCATGAGCTGGCAGACCCTCAGTGCTTGGTGGGAGCTGGCACCCTTGAGCCTCCCCCCATTGTCTCCCAAGACACAGTTGCCTCTGCCTTGGGCCCTTCTTTAGTCCCAGGTGTGGGTGTCTCCACCCACCTCGAGGGGTATCTCCAGTCGGGTCCCTCTAGGACAGTCACCCAAACTTCCTCAAAAGGCTCTGGGATGGAATGCGATGGCACTGTTCTCCAGATGTCAAAGCGGGGGCCTGTTGCTGGCACATGTGTTGGAGATCATGAGAAGCAGGAAAGACAGATAAAATGGGGTAGTGAGAACAGGGGTGAGGCCAGAAAGGGTGAGACCAGGGTCCTGAGACCCACGGGCTATTCTGGTTGCAGAGGAAGGGGCACATCACTCTCTGGGTCTGCAAAGAGCATGTGAACTGCAGGTGGAGAGGTTGTCATGGGGCAGAGGGGGCAGTACAAGCTGGCGAGGAGGCTTCTGGGTCGATGCTGGCAGTAGAGACAGACAGGACCATCCATAGCCCTAAGTGGGCACTTGGAGATGCTTGAGGACAGCAGGACCTCAATGGAGTGTATCTTTGGGACTTAGGCGGGGCATTTCAGAAGGCTTGGTAATATATGTCAGCTTCTCCCGTCAGCCTGGAACCTGCACTGTGCTGAGGCACCCCTTCTTGATCTGATTAGGTGCACAAAGCCCAGTGCTTTCTGACTCCTGGTTTTCCTGGTGCTGTAATCCTCCTCTTGCCTGGGGTTGGAGACGTGGCTCCAGGGTGAGTGTGCACAATGCACATCTTGTGGCTGATGGATTGCCTGCCACCCTAGAGGCACTGTCATGAAATATGAGGCACAGGACATAGGACTGGGACAGCTGGCTCGAGGTCCCAGTTTGCAGAGTTGACCGGAGCCTCTGCTTTGCACTGGTGCCTGTGTCCTTTGCCCCTTGGTCCTTCCACAGAGCTTAGGTGTCATCCTGAGGGTCAGATCAGTGGATGCAGGACTGCCTAGGGATGGAGGCTCCCTTGTGGTCTCTGGGCCTCCCTGGTGTAGAGGGGGACACAGGAGCCTAGTGGACAGTGGCCTGGGGCCAATTCCTACGTGCTCTGCTATCCATGCCATCCTGAGCAGGTGAGGTGACTGCTCGGAGCCCCAGAGGTCCCTCTCTGCCATCAGAGAATTATGCCCATCGACTCATCACCTGCGTGTGGCCAGCCCGGGAATGGTACTCCTTCCTCTCCAGGGTACCTAGAGGGGGTCAGCCTTACAGAATGCCCCCCAACCCTGAATCTGGGGAAGCTCATGCTTGCTAACCTCACCTGAGATGCTTAACTGGCCAGTCCTGAGATATGGCCCACTCGCTATCCAGATAAGCAGATGGAGGGCAGGAAGGGGATTCCCGACCCCCAGGTCCTAGCACCATGTCCTTGGGCCGGAAGAAACCCAGACTCTCACCAAAGCCTATGGGAACTTCTGCCCACAGGGTGGGAGGGGAGCCCGGTCGGTCAGGCAGCTTTGGGTTTTAGGGGACTTCTGCCAGGTCGGGTCCTAGTGCAGCCGCCGCACCCACCCACGCTTGTGCGGTCTGTCTCCCCGCAGGTATATCCGCACCATGTACCTGGGGATTCAGAGCCAGCGGCAGAAGGAACACCAGCGACGCTTCTACTGGGCTATGATGTACGAATATGCAGACGTCAACATGCTGCGCCTCCTGGAGACCTTCCTGGAGAGCGCACCCCAACTGGTGCTACAGCTCTGCATAATGATCCAGAAGAACAGCGCCGAGACGCTGCCCTGTGAGTGCCCTGCGCCGCCCCGCCTCTCAAGGCCCCACCCACCGACGTCCCGCCCACTCTGTGGCCCCGCCGGCCAACCGACCCCGCCCCAAACCCGGGACCCCAGCTTCTTTTGTGTACATCTCTGGGAACGGGATGCCCAGCTCAAGACAATGCTGACGCCTACACGATGGTCCTGAGTGGCACGTATTTCCCCGCTCGCTCTGTGCCAGACTGCTTGGCCTTCCCAAGACATCTTAATCCCACGGCAGCGCAGAGAGGGGCTCCTGTGCGCCAGGTCCTGCAGAGGGCAAGGCCCTGGGTCTCTCCATTAGGCGGAGCGGCCCCTTTCCTTGAGTTCTGCCCTGGGTGAGGTGGGGAGCTCGGCCTGGAGACAGCGTGCGGCCCTATGCCCGAGTCCGAATCCCGTTAGGTGTCAGGTGTGGGTCTTTAAACTGTACTGCTCTTCCTTCTGGCTCAGGCTTGTGAGACAGCCTGCAGGGCGTGGGCTCCAGGTGGGCAGTGAGTGGCACAAGCCTACCCCTGGCCCAGGTGGCCCCAGGTGGCCTCTGGGGAACCTCAGGAGCCCAAGCACTGTGCAGACAACGTAGGTCTCTAAGGCACCCTGCTGCAGGAGAAGCTCTCCTGGGGTCAGGCGTGCAGGTCAAGGCCAAGTCTCAGAGCATAAGCGAGGGGTTCAGGAGGTCCTGCAGGGCAGGAGGCATAGGATGAGAAGGGCCCAGGCCTGAGACTCCTGGGAAAAATGAGATAGTCTGGAAGACTTGGGATACATGAATTCTAACACCTGAAGCCATGTCATGGGTCGAAAAAATGCCTTAAAGGGCAGTGCAAGCGCCAGGGAGACATCAATTGAGGCGGGAGACATCCATCTGGCAACAGGGAGATGGTCTTAGGAAGGAATGAGGGTCTCATCACTAGGAGTGTTAAACAGAAAAGGTGCTGAGGGGATTCATCCCAGGGCTGCTGCAGAAGTTCATGGGAGCCTGTGTGTTCCAGCAGCCGGGGAGGCTGGTGGAGAAGCATCTGCCCTTCTTGTCCTTGCTCCTCTGGGCTAGTGGGTCTCCCGGCTGTTGCCTTCAACACAGACTGTATATAGCGTCCGGCAGTCCTTATACTGTGGCTGGCGCTGCTTTTATTGTCACTCTGCCTGCGAGCTGGGCCCAGATGTCACCTGGAGATCTGGGGTGGTGGGCTGTGTGAGGACTCCACCCATCCTACGCTGTGAATGCTGTAGATGGGCAGGAAGGTCACTGGTGCTTTACCAGCCAGACTTTGCGCTCCTCTTGCCCTGTGCCAGCCTCTCCTCCCACTGTGCCATTGCTCCACCCTCTGGTTCTCACTCATCACTTGGGTAACAAAGCAATGTTCAACCCGCCAGATGTGGTTGTGCGACATCTCCCAACAAACACAGATTCTGGTGGAGTAATAATAATGTGCTGGAGTCATCTGGACATTTTTGCAGGGTCCTCCTTGAGTCTGCTGTCTTAAAAGACTAACTAAAGATAGAAGGGAGCGTTTGACCCTTTGCATTTCTGCTCGTACCGTGTCCCATGCCTGCTGGCGCTGGGGTTTGGGGTGGGTTTGGAACACAGACTGATGTGGCAGAAAAGGCAGCAGGAACTGTGTACAACTCTCTGCCCTGCTGTTTTTTGGACTTTATGACACCTAACCGTGCTTGCTCTTCAGTGAAGTGAGAATAACGGCAGCTTCTGGAAGTTGTAGTGAGGGTGGGGTTGGCCCCACCCGTGGCTCCACAGCATGTTGTTGGCATGGCGTGTATGTGAGACAATCTGCCATTCTGCAAAGACCCACTCAGCCAGGAGCCACAGTGTGTGCTGAGGAATAACAGGGGATGCGGTGGTCCTGGTCCCCACCCTTGCAAATCTTCCATCCTTCCCGGGAGACATCATGAAATGATTAGACATGGGAAGTCTTGATGTGGCTTGCTGTGGGGCCAAGGAAGCCTCTCTGGCTGACAGGCTTGAAGGCTGACAGAACAGCGGAAAGCAGGAAGGAGCAGCAATGGGAACAGCACATGCAAAGGCCCCAAGGCAGAAAAGGCACAATTGATGTGGCAGGGCTTAGCAGTAGGAGAGGAGGAAGGCAGCAGAATGCAAGGCCCAGAGGAGGGCCCAGTGGCCCCACAAGTTTGAGCGTAGGCCATGGGCAGTGGGAGAGGCCACACAGAAAACTCTACCATCTGATCTGTACAAGGGGCCTGGGACACCCAGTACAGATGCTGGGGTTGTCGGGGTGTAACAGTTTGGAGCCCAAGAGTGTTGGGAAATTGAGCAGTAGGTATGTCGGAGACTGTTCTGGGGAATAAAACATGGGACAGGAAAAGATTTCTGTGTGTACTCCTGGAAGAGGGTGGTTTCTAACTGGGCATCTTGGAAAGAGAGGGCCTGGGCATGGACTGAGATCTGGCAATTACACTATCTTTCCTTCCCCTGGCACATTTCCGATGCTTCGGTGTGAACTTTGGCCAGGGTCGGGCTGGGGGAATCACTGTTCCCTCACAGTGCTGGAGTGGCTAAGTCCTCCTCCTCACAGGGTTCCGACTGCCACCTCCTCTGCATCCCAGCCTGGCCCAGGCATTTCCAGAATGAGTTTGTAGTCACCTATCCTTTGAGCATTTAGAGTTTGGTACGCTGCATTTTAGATTTAGAAACAGGTATGGGGTCTTTGGGAGCATGGAGAAGGGAACTGTTTCTGGGGACATCACAGAGGAGGTGACATTCAATCTGGGTCTTGATGGATGAGTAGGAGATCACTTGGGGGAGAAAGCTGGACATTGGGATCGAAAGGCTGAGAGCCTGGGGAGGAAGGAAGAGCTCTGAGCATGAGGTCAGTGGGGTGTGCTACCCACAGGAAATGGGGGAGACAGTGGTGCTGGTTGTGGCTGTGCCAGCAACACTAATTAAGTATTGGGGAGCTCAGAACCAGGATCTAGTCTAAGCTTATATGAGTGGATTAACTCATTAAAGCTCCACAGCAGGTCCCGAAGCAGTTGCATTTTACTATTCCCGTGCTATAGATGATGATGCTGAGGTCCTAAGAGATTGAGCACCATGCACAAACTGTAGGCCTGTTAGGGGAGACAGGGGCCTTTACCCCAAGCCTGTGCTGCAAGCCCGGGCAGCTGTAGCTGAATTTAGAAAAGGCAGACTTGAGAGGACTCCATGGGAGCAGGCCCCTGATGCAAGGGCGGAGGAGGGACTGTCAGGCCCTTAGCCCAGCTGGGGACCAGCACACCCATCAGCACTGGTGTGTGGGTGGGCGTGAGTTCCAGGTGTCACCGTCATCACAATGGTTGGGCCAGAGATCCGCTTCTGCCTCTTGCCTGCTGCCTGTCTTCTGGAGCCTGGTAATTTGAAAATGTCCTCAGTGTCAGAGCTTCCTGCCTGTAAAGTGCTCCTGGAGACAGCTTAGTGTGACCAGCCAAGGAATGGGCCTGAGACTTAGGAACCCCTTACCGTCCCAGTACTCTGCTAGTGATGCAAGAGTTGTGTCCTTTGCCTAACCCTTCTTTGGGAATCATCTCCATTCCAAGTCCAGACATAACCTCTTTCTGTAGCCAGAACATGATTTTTTCTCTTCTTGAGCCAGTGGCATAGCGAATCTGCTATCTGGATCCTCTGGCCAGGCAACACCAAGTCTTAATGCTTCCTCTTCAAAGTCACAAAACATACTATTACACAGAACCTGCTGAACTGCCTCAGTCTAGCCGAATCAAGCCTTTCAGGGAGGTTGCCCCTAACAACTGGGGTTAGGGAGAGTTATTGCCAAACAGCAGAAAAACCCAAGAATAGAAGAGCCAGTGGATTTGCTTGCAGTTGATACTGATACAGTATTGTCTGGCCATTTAGCCGTGTTTGTGCATGACATGCTGGCATAAAGAGGAACATTGCTCTGGGCTGCCTGAGCCGACAGAGGTGAGCAAGGTGGTGGCCCAGGGGAAGGGTCCAGGAAAGCAAGTACCGAGGCCTGAGCCGTTACTAACAGGGAAGAGCTTGTTAATCTACTATGCACCTTAGTGTGGTTGTAGGAGCTGGAGACAGATACAGTAAGAACAAAAACCAAAGAGAACCCCTGCCCTTGTGCTGCCTGCCTTTCTTGCAGAGAGACAGGCAGTAAGCAAAGCAAACATTTTGTCTGAGAATAACCAGCCCCGAGGGGCACAATGGAGCCAGCAGAGAGGAAGCCCAGCAGAGCTCTTGCACCCCTGATCCAGGTGGAAGTATTCACCTGGAGCTGAGGTGTACAGGTGGGAGGGAACAGGGTGGCCGTATGGACGAAGGGGCTACAGAACGAGGGAAGACAGAGGCAAAGCCTTGGGCAACGATAGTTGCTTGTGTCTGAGGCCCAGCGGCAGGCAGACAGGAGAAGAGAAGACTTAGCACGAGTTCCCGGAACCAAGGCCCTGGGTCAGGCAGGGAGCCCTCTGTGTGCCCAGCTCAGCCCTGCCCTCACGGTCTGGTGCACAGAACTGCTCTGTGGTGAGAGCCTCCCACCTGTGGCCCACATGAGGAAGCACCCAGCTAAGGGACACTCCATGTGTGCAAAGTCTGCTGAGCTGAGCTGGCCATTGCATGGGGTTCTGGGCAACTCTGCTCTCAGGTCCTTAGGACCACAGCAGGAACTCCTGTACACCTCGGCTCCAAGGTGATCTGTGAGTACTTCCACCTGGTTGAGGGGTGCAAGAGCCTCTGCTGGCCACCCTCACAGAGGGCACCCCTTGGCAGGGAGCCCCTTTCTTCCCTCCCCCTACCAAGTGGCTTCATTTGCAAACTACAGCTAATCCCCTCCACCCCAAGGGATTGGGAGGAATAGGCAGCACCTCTGCTTGGGCACACAGGAAGCAGCCCTGGCAGTGGTCCGGGTCACTGGGCCTCTCTGGGCTGTGCTCTTGCCTTTCTAAGCCAGGAGTAACCTGCTCTCCTCTGCTTCCAGTGGGCACCAGAGTGGTAGGATGCTCTTCTCCAGGCTTTGGGCATTAGGCTAAATAAGACAGCCAGGGGCTTCTAACCTCTGGGGCTCACCTTTTAGTGGAAATGTGACAATAAATAGACATCTGAGTAATACCAAGTATATAGATAGATAGAGAATGTGTATATTAAAAAAATTAAGAGAACGTATACATTTACTCTATATATTCTCTATATATGTGCTACATATATACATACTATATATATTTAAAATATGCATATGTATAGAATATAGAGTGTATTATATATATGCTTACTGTATAATCAAGGATGTGCCTGCGTGCTTTATATTCATACATAATTCATTGCGTATTCAAAGTCTGTATTTTTACCCATAGCTCACCAATAGTAAACTGAGGCTTGCTTGATGGTCACTTGTCCAAGGCCACACAGCCAGAGCAAACCAGGGACATGGTGGCAGAGCCCATGTCCCTTCCAGGGCTTCTTGCTGCCCTGCCATCTGTGGTCACTTCTGGAAGCAGCAGGACATTGGACCAGGCTGGCTGTGGGCTCCTGAATGACAGTGGGCTCAGGGCACCTGCAGGAGGGCAGATGGCTCCGCTCCCTCGGCTCCGGCTGTGCCAGGTTGCCAGGACTCTCTGGGCCTTGCTTTTCTCTATCCAGCTTCAGAAGGTGATGTCTCCTTATCTTCAACAGCCTAGCAGAAGGAGGAGGGAAGTGAAGCCACTCCAGGGTTCTTTTTCCTGTTGTCTGTGACCTCGAAGGGAGGACTGACACCACGGTGGGCCTGGCCACGTTCCTGTGGGACCCAGCAGTTCTTCCCACCACCCCTGTTTACCTGCAGCCACAGGAGAAATGTATTTGGGAGCCCATGCTTCTGACTGGGAGCTGTGCCTTTCCTTTGAAGCCCACCGCCCACCACTCTTTGGCAGACCAGGAGGTCCCTGTGTCTATGCCCCCAGGACTTCTTCTGGGATGCCCATAACTCGGAATGGTCAAATCTCCAGCTGCTAGAATGCTGGAGAATGCTGAGGAGATAGGAATTCCCCACCTCAGCTGACTCAGCCTCAGAGCGTTGTATTTGGAGCCAGATCTTTGGTGATGGGGCTTCCTGAGCACAGAAGCTTAGCAGCTTCCCTGGGCTCTACCTGAGTTACAGGGAACCAACTGTCTCCAACATCAACAGGTGGGCGAGATCACCCAGCTCAGGCTAAGAATGATTGTGGGCTGTTAGGGGGGCGGCTTTGGATGTTACTGACTGGCTGTGACCCCCAAGATGCTATCTTCACCACCAGCATCTACAGATATCACTGTAGACAAAAAGGACTCTGTAATGGAGGAATTTGAGATGGGCAATTCCTCTGATTAGTCCATTGGACCTCATACAGTGGTAGGAGGAGATCAGATGTACAGGAGGCGGTGTGACAGTGAAAGCGGAAAGACTGAAGATGCACCACTGTGGCTCTAAAGATGGAGAAAGGGGCCATGAGGCCAGGACGGTGGGCCAAACTCCAGAAGCTGGCAGAGCAAGGGCACAGATCCTCCCAGGTACCTCCAGGGGGCACCCTGTCCTCCCAGCCCTGTAGAGCACAGACTGACCTCCAGACAGACTCCTGCGGTGATAAATTGGGTTGTTTTCGGCCAATACATTTGTGGTCATTTGTTACAGCAGCTGCAGGCGACTGACGGGATGGGCGGCGGGTTTAATGAGCAATCCAAGCAACGACACCCCACCAGCACAGGTGGCAGGAGCAATTGTGTGTGGAGTGTCCTGAGGTCAGGGCATCACTGGCTGGGGAGGTTTGCACAGGAGCAGCGCTTAGGAAAGAGCCTCTGTGAAGCATTAGCTCAGGAAAGATTTGCTGGGTGACTTCTCTGCAGGAACCATGGGCCGTTCTACTCTGGAGACTACATGTTAGTTCCATGTAAAGGGAAGTTACAGTTAGAGAGGCAGAGACAGAGACTCCATGGAAAGCGAGGCTGTAAAACAATGATCCAGGAAAAATGCTCAAGATACAGTGGTGAGCTCAGGGATGGTCTGGTCTCTCCTGTACACGCTGGGAGTCTCCCATGTGCCTGGGCCGAGCCTGGAGGTGACTAAGAAGAGAGGCAGGGAACATAGCTCTCAGTGAGCAAAGACAGAGGCTTGAGATGGCATAGCATGCCCTGGGCCTTGGTGGTGGGACTATTTGTACCCACTCACGTGGGCATCATGCTGGGTGATCGCTCCTTCAGTCCTCACAGTTCCTTCATGGGTGGCATGCAGTTATAATCACCCTGTGATAGATGAGAATGGAGGCATGATGCTATCTTGTGTGGCAGGAAGGTGGCAGCAGGGGCTGGTTCTGGGGCATATGCTCAGAAGCACTCTGCTGCACCATCCCTTAGAGCAGCGTGACTTTGCTGGGTGCTGGACACTGGCCGTGGTCACCCCTGAATTCAACATGGCGGGAAGGTATCTCTTTGCCCACAAAAGCCAGAAAGCCAGAGGCCCCTGGGATCTACGAGGCCCAGAAAGCCATATGGAGGGAGTGTTGTCACTTAGTCACCTGGGCTGCTGCAGGGTAAGCAGACCACGGTGACGGTGACGAGGGCAGAGTGGGGAAGACCACAGGTGTTCCAGGAACTCAGGTAAGAGATTCTTGAGGTGGAGATGTCGCTGCCTCCAAAGTCGCCCTCACGCTCTGGCATCTTGGACGGGTCCTCACCATGTATTTAACATCAGCAGTGTGCAGAGATGATGGGAAGGCTAACAGGTGAAAACCGGAAGGACCAGAAGCTGCCTAAACCTGGAGTCATTATTTGGTAGGGAGGAAAGGGAGATGTGACTTTCCCAGTGATTGAAAGGGAATTTGAGTTTGGGATTCACACGGGCTGGTATTCAAATCCCACTTCCGCAGCATCTGAGCCACTTGATACAGAAAAGGTGTTTCTCCCGTGAGCTCCATTCCCATCACTGGCTACTGCCTCTGATAGATTCATAGGAAGAATGATCGAGGTAATTTATGGCAAATGCTATTGTTCAGTCTGGACCAAAGTAGCTGCTTAGAGAGGCGAGGTGTAACTGTTACTGCACTTATTAGAAAGTAGCAGATGCTGTGATAAGCACAGGGGCTCAAAGCCCCAAAGGAGGCGTTTCAGGAAACTTGGGTAAAAACTTATGCTCCAAGACAGAAGCTACCCCCAGGGGGGCCAGATTCAATTCTGTCTGCCTGGAGTTTTTTCTCAAGCCAGGAATTTCAGCCGACCCCAGACACTGATACCTTCCTTCCTGTGCTGATCCCAGGCCACTGCGTCCCTGACCTCCCCAGCCACACAGAAATGTCAGTCCTGAGGGCCGTGGTCACAGAGATTGGGTACCATATTGTCCCCCTGGCCTTTGGGGCCAGTGGAAACCTCACAGGGGTCAATACCCTCTCCAAATATAGAAATGTGAGGCAAACACACATGGTCCTTGTGAAAGGTAGTGTTCAAAGGACACAGATCTGAAGTGACTCATGGCGAGAATGTAGTATTTTTAGCGGATGTTTACAAAGGACATTGCTTTCTTTGTTTGTTCATATTTGCCTTAAGGAGTCTGGTTCTGACTGGGGACAGATGAGGACTTGTGGGGGGTAATGGGGGCTGGCCCAGAAATGTGCCATCAGGTTGTGAGCCAGGTCTTTCTCATGTACAAAGACAGCCACCAAGCTTTCCAAGAAGGGTCGACAACCCTGCCTGGTGCTGTGCTGGTAAATGGTAAAATCAGCCATTGGCAAGACTGAGTGGAGCCCTTGTTAGTAGTGTTTCCCAGGTTCTAGGGTCCACCTCTTCTTGCCAGGATGATTTCGAGCCTCTGGCATGGTGTCAGCTAGTCCCCAAAGTCCCCAAAATTCTAGACATGGGCAACACTGATGCTGACCCTGGGGACACGGTCCCAGCCTCAGTGCCAGCCTTCCTGCTCCCAGCTGTGTGACCTTCTGTCCTCTATCCTGGCTCCTGGAACCCTCTGGAAACCTTATTTCCTCCCTCTGGCTGCCTGGAGAGGGAATTGGCTTCATGATGTTGTATCACCTGGCAGAGGCCCAAAAGGAGACAGTGGTGCTTGGACAGGGTGGAAACGAGCACTTCATCTTTACATGGGGACATCTCCAAGAAGAGAACTGGGTTTTTTAAATGTAGGAAGAGAGGGCTGGGAGGGGTGATGGATATGAAAAGTTTGCTGCTAAGAGGAACTCGGTGCAGGAAAAATACAAAAAAGCCATTGACTGAACAGCGGGTGGACGGAGAGGAGGCCAGGCTGGGGGGTGCACACCCTCGATGACATGCAGGTGGGCAAGAGGCCAGCTAGGTGCAGGTCTTACTTCTGGGTCTACAGGGGCCCAGTCCACTGTGGCACAATGCCAGGCAGACAGGTGATGCCAGGGTATGGCTGCAGCCCCACTCGAGTTTCTTCACTGCAGCTCCATGTGTAATGGGAATAATAAGGCCAGAATGAAGACTGCCATGAAATATTCAACCCTGAGGCAGGCGTGGTGGCGCAGGACTGCAATCTTGGCTAGGCAAGATGATTGCAAATTCAAGGCCAGCCTGGGCAACTTAGGGGAGACCCTGTCTCAAAAAAAGTAATTGATTAATTAAAAAATGGAGAGAAAGAAAAAGAGCTAGGGATCAGAGAGGCCAGAAGAGAATGAGGAGCAGTTGACTGTAGGGTGAAGAGAAGACAGAGTGGATTCTGGTGTTAGGTGTCACCAGGAAGAGCAGCTGGGAACCAGGCCTCTGCAGGAGGCTATTGAGGACTGGTTGGGAACCTCAGTGAGGGCTTGGAGTCAGGAGAGTGAAAGGAGCAAGTGGGGGAC
This sequence comes from Cavia porcellus, assembly GCF_034190915.1. NCBI lineage: Eukaryota > Metazoa > Chordata > Mammalia > Rodentia > Caviidae > Cavia > Cavia porcellus. The sequence goes on from NW_026947507.1 coordinate 42,117,409, forward strand.
TGAGGGGCCCCCTGGGAGTCTGGTTATGCCCCCTGCTTCACTCCCCTTAAGCTTCCTCTTCTTTAAATGTTTCCCTAACACCATTTGGGGTGGGCAGTGACACTGTGCACCACGTGGTGAGGGTTGAGGAGGGTGACTAGTGACCAGCCTCGCCATGTCCATCCTGGGGTTGGTGGTCACCTCTGGCTCAGAGTGGCAGGTGCCATCTCTAGGTGTTCCCAGAGCTTGTCAGAGTCCTCATGTTCCAAGTGGTGCAATTCTCTTTCTCCTTCGGGTCCCTGTCCGCATGGGTGTCAAGGCACTGTTTGCTGAACACTAAGTCACACAGATCTACCAGGCTTCTCTGGGTGGTAGCCCTGTCCTGTTCTAGCTGGATGCCAGCCTCCCTGCCACCCCATCTTCTCATCCTCCGAACTGCACCTCCTGTGTCCACTTTGTCTTCCTTGTCCAGGTTCAAGTTGCATCCTGTGTAGGTCCCTGTCACTGGGCCCCCCTCAGCAGGATGCCCACTTTCATATGTTTTCCTTTGTTCTCCAGTGGGCAAAATGCCCAGTCAGCACCACCTTTGCCTGTGGCATTGAAATCACCAAACTGGGCCTCACCTGATGCCTATGTCTCTTGCTCCACTCGATGGGCCTTCTGTTATGACACCTGAGACCCCAGTCCATGGGCAGAGAGCTTCTCTCCAAGACCTGCCCCTAGGCAGCTGCCCCAGAAGGCACCACCTAACAGATTTCCAGCCCAAGCTGCTGGACGTGGGTCTGCTCAGCAGGAAGCCCCAAGCCCACCCATGCCAGGGAGAGTGAGAAGGCACGAAGGTCACTGCCCAAGCCTGTCACAGCTGGACACCGGCACTGAACCATGTCTGGTCTGGTCTGGGGCAGCCAGAGTGGAAACTGGGGGAAGCCTGCAGGCTCAGGTGCTGCCTGGGAGAAGCGCTGCCTTTGGGGTCACCTCAGGCAAGGCAGGGTGACACTGCTGAGGGATAGCTGAGGGTCCCCCGGAACATGGGCACTGCAGGCCATGGGAGGTGAGCTTGGCTGCACCTTGTGCTGTCAGGCAGTCTGGTGGCATGAGCGGTACCCTCCTGAGGAAGGCGGAGTTGGGTTCAGGTTTGGTTTTTCACTCAGTAATTGAGGCCTTCTTGCAGATTCCCGGGGCCTCTCCCCTTCCTGTGCCTGCTGCAAGCTGCATCTCCCCTACAACTCTTTTCTTACTCCTCCTGTTCTCTTCCTGAGACCTGAGTCTGGGGCCTATTAAGTTGCTTTCAAGGCCACCGGAGAAGAACTATGATTTTAAATTCTGATTTTGTCTGTTAGTAGATGTACATTTTTAAAAAAATTCTTAAATTTATTTAAAAGATGAGATTATAGCTGGGCATTGGCAGCACATGCCCGTGGTCCTGTATTGTACTCTGGGAGGCCGAGAAAGGAGGATCGAAAGTCTGAGGCAGCCCGGGCAATGCAGCAACTTAGGGAGACCCTGTCTAAAAACAAAAAACAAAAAGGTCTTGGAGTGTAGCTTGATGCGAAGACAGGGCTCAATCTTCAGTATTGAGAGAGAGAAACACACCATCACAAAGTACCCCACACTTCCACAGGAGACCCCCATTTCCTCAGAATTCTGGAGGCTGGAGGCCCGAGACCAGGTGACATCTGGTCTGGTATCCCCTGAGGCATGTCTCCCTGGCTGGCAGATGCCACCTTTGCTGTGTCCTCTTATGGTCTCCCTCCATGCTCATGTGACTGGTGTCCCCTGTGTGTCCAAACGTCCTCTTCAAAGTGGAGTCAGCTGGCACAGGACCTTGTGGGGCCTTGACGAGCTCTGTAAAGGCCCTGTCTCCGAGGCCACCTGCTGGTGGCCCTCCTCAGAGCTGTCCTAAAGGTTGATGAGGCTATCATCAACTTTTATTCAGAAGTGGCCAGACAGGTCCAGACAGATTCCTTGAAGGTGGGCTGCAAATAGGTCTACCTGCTCCCCTTGTCATTGGTTCTGGAGTCCCTGGGAGTACAAAGGTCACCTCTGATGGGTGTCCAGTGAACGTGTCCTGGAGTGAGCCTGGGTGTCAGGGTTCCCCTCTGGGGTGGACTCAGCTCTCCAGTAGCACCAACTTTGGACTCACAGAATGAGCCCAGAGCCTCAGAAGAAATGAGGAGCTTGTTGGTGAGGTGCTGAGGCCACTGCCAGGAAACCCCCTCCCTGCAGGATCATCCCTGTCCCTGTCCCTGCTGCCTGGAAAGAGGATCAGCAGTGTGCAGGTACCAGGCCACCTTCTTGTACCGCATCCTGCTCATCCAGACCCCCAAGCCTCTACTTCCTGTGGCAGAAGTGGTGGTGAGGAAACTGCTCTCAGACGATGCTGTGCACAGTGCTTAACTTCACCAAGTCAGGAACAGAAGCAGCAGAGAGGCGAGACCAGCTGCCAGTCTGCAGCCAGCACCACCAGGCTCCTGTGTAACTGGTCCCTGAGCCCTTCTTGTATCTTAGCAGCGATGGCTCACAGCATTCAGGGAAGTGCTGATCTGGCACCCCAAAGTTTACTCAAAAGCACACTCGATTAAACTAAGTTAGGCTGGGTTTGGTGGCACAGGCCTGTTCTCTAATATTTGGGAGGCTGAAGCAGGAGCATTGAGTGTCAGAGGCCAGCCTGTGCTTCTTAATGAGTTCAAGGTCAATCTGAACTACACAGCAAGACCCCATCAGAGAGAGAGAGAGAGAGAGAAAGAGAGAGAGAGAAGATAGAGTTCAGCTGGACCCACAAGGCTGTTTGAAAGGAACTTCCTGGGTGTGGCCCAGGATTGGGAATAAATTTGGTGTAGACCACCTGGCTGTGACTGCCCATGTCCCCTTGTCTCCAGAAACCCACACCCTAAATCTGGTCATTTCTCAGAGGACCCATTCCTCTGCTTCCCTAGACCAACAGCACAAGCACAGCTGGGCTCTATAAGCTCAGCTGAGGAATAGCTTAGCCCTCTGAGATGCAGATGTGTCCCTAGAACCCTGCCCCTGTGGGCCAGCAGCAAGGCAGGCCCTGAAAGTGACTCACACTCAGAACATTCCAGAGAAGCATGAATAAAACCACCATAGCCGCTTGTGAGGTGTGCTCCGGACTGGTTTCCACGGAAAAGTGGGGATTGAGCCTCCTCTCTGCTATTTGTTTTGCATCTCTGTTGCTATTACAAAAGCAACACATGCTCGTTCATTGTAGCAGTTGGCAGCCCAGGTGTTTCCTATGCTTGCACCAGCATACTGGGTTTGCTGTGGCGCCACATTGTTCTGCAAGCTGAGTCCCTGGGCCCCCACTTGAGAAGAGGCAGAGAGGGGCCTGGGAAGATGGGAGGGGGAGTACCGATGCTGAGCCTGTCAAGTGGGAGGACTTGGATGCTTCCTTAGGGTTTGGATCACTGTGGGAAGTGGGCAGGGACCTAGGAAAGCAAAAGGAGGATCTGGGGCTGTTTGGTTGGTCCCTAGATAAGTGGGGCTCCTAAAGCCAACATGTTTAAGAGGAAAAAAAACTAATGGGTAATTTTTATTTCAGCATTGAAGAATGTCATAGGGGAACTGTCCTCTGGGAGAACAGAAAATTTGGGAGGAGGCGATTGCTACTGGGGTGACATTCAGGTCTCTAGGCGCACTTAGCTCTGAAATTGTAGGCAGAAGGATCCACAAAAGAGGTGCCAGGTGGACCGAGTGGAGGCATACCCGAGGTGCTGAGGGCCATGGCGAGCTTGTTTGAGAGGTGATGTGGTCCATGGGTGGTGTGGAGAGAGTCCAGTAGCTCCCAATGGCGTACTGTTCGATTTAGTTATGCGAGTTAGGTAGGTGGAGTTAGAAACAAAACTTCTCAACAGCGATTTGAGTACCACTTGGGATCAGACACTTGTCGTCTCTGAGAACTGGGAGAGATGGCGGGCGGAAGTCTGGGGAACCTTGCCAAACTGGTGAGGGGAACAGGTGCCCCCAAAGCACTAAACTTGGAAGGAAACCAGAGGAGATAGCTGCATCAGTGGAGTCCAGGAGGAACTAGAGTAGGAGTTGGCTGGACAGAACGGGGAGGATGTGCAGAGGTCAAGAGTGACAGAGGTAGCCTGATGAGTGGGGGGTGGGATATCCCAGAGTGGCCTTACATAGAAATGGGAGAGAAGCCAAGGGGAAGAAGGTTCAGGAAGGGGCTGCCTGGGCCCTTGAAGGAGCCAAGGCCAGGGAAAAAGAGCACCCCAGCACTTTAAAGAGTGAACCCAGGAGTTCACCACAACTGGAAGTCCCTTCTCTGGGCTTCACTGAGGGCAGAGGCTGCGAGTGACAGGGAGGCCACTTGTCACATGCAATAGGAAGGGTAAAATAGAACTCGTGCGGACAGATGTGGCCAAATGTGCCAGCCTCAGCTTTGCCCCGAGCCACTGAGAAGCTCCTGAAATTCTGGGCAGAGCCTCTAAAGCGGATCAAGCCACGCAAAGTGTTTGGCCTAGGACGTGGCTATGGGTCCAGGTCCGGTTCCTGACTTTGTGTTTCTTTCTCCCTCTTCCTTTAGATCAAGGTGTGTGTGGGCGTCTCCTTGGCCGGCAGCCCTGCTGTGACCTATGGTTGATGTCCAAGGTTTTGACTGTGTGGGTTTGTGTCTTTCTGGCAGGTGTCTCCTCTGTGACTTCCCTGATGTCCCTGGCTTGGGTGCTAGCCTCCTATCACAAGCTGCTGCGGGACTCCAGGGACGACAAGAAGAGCATGAGCTACAGAGGGGCCCTCATCCACCTCTTCTGGCGCCTCTTCACCATCTCATCCCGAGTTATCTCTTTTGCCCTCTTTGCTTCCATCTTCCAGCTCTACTTCGGGATCTTCGTGGTGGTGCACTGGTGCGCCATGGCCTTCTGGGTCATCCATGGCGGGACAGACTTCTGCATGTCCAAGTGGGAGGAGATCCTCTTCAACATGGTGGTAGGGATCGTGTACATTTTCTGCTGGTTTAACGTCAAGGAAGGGCGGACTCGATATCGAATGTTTGCATATTATACAATAGTCTTGACTGAGAATGCTGCCTTGACGTTCCTTTGGTATTTTTACAGAAACCCGGAGACCACTGACTCCTATGCGGTGCCAGCACTGTGTTGTGTCTTTGTGAGCTTTGTGGCTGGGATCGCGCTGATGCTCTTATACTATGGCGTGCTACATCCCATGGGGCCTCGGGCTAAGGTCTTTGCCAGCTCCTGTTGTGCCGAGCTGCTCTGGGGCATCCCTTTGCCTCCCGATGTTGAGCCCATGGCACCACAAACCCCTGGGTACCGGGGGGCCCAGGTTACGCCCACCAGAGCCGTGACGGAACAACAGGAGGATCTCACGGCCGACACTTGCTTGCCCGTTTTCCAAGTGAGACCCATGGGGCCCTCTACCCCGTCGGGGCGTCCTTATCACCCAGAAGGGCCCCTCATTAAGATTGACATGCCAAGAAAGAGGTACCCAGCTTGGGATGCTCATTTTGTGGACAGGAGGCTGAGGAGGACTATTAACATCCTGCAGTACGTCACCCCCACGGCAGTAGGCATTCGCTATCGAGATGGGCCGCTCCTCTATGAGTTGCTGCAGTACGAGTCTTCACTCTAAGAACATCTTGACCCAAGTTGAGAAGGGGACCTTAAGTTTGGTTTGCGGTCAATGCCGCTTGCAAGAAATATAACCCTCCCTTCCCCCCACAGTACACAAAACCACCACCACCACCACCACCACCACCACCACTACCACCACCAACACCACCACCACTACAAAAAAATCAATAAGTCACATCCCCTTCAGATAAGCTTTCTTTCCAGTCGCTGTATGTATACAAAGATATTCTCTATGTTTTATAAGTAAAAACAAAAAGAAAACCTTTCTTTTGTTTTTTACACATAAGAAACAGTATTGAAAAATCCCACACATGGTTCATAGGGTGGAGAAAGAAGAGTTGTCTCCACTCCAAAAGAAAAAAATAAGTTTTATACCTTACACCAAGTGTAGATCATTTATGGGATTGGTGCTGATTGAAAGAACAAAACAAAACAAAACAAAACAAACAAACACAAATGAACAAACAAAAAAACCTTCAACTGCCTTATGCCCTTAGGTGCTGAGTTTCATTAAGTACTGTCACGTTTTCTCATGCAAAACTCTCTGGTGATTTTTGTACCAGGAGAGGGAAAAATTAAATAATCAAATCTGCAAATGAAAACAAATAACAACCCACGAATACAATACAAAGCAATCATTCTTCCTATCTATCTGATTATTTGTATCAAAGAAAACAAATTTTCCAAAAGCAAAAGCATAAACCCCCCCCCTGCATTCAGCTTCTCGCCCACCCTCCCCGTCCCTGTCCCCACTTCTCAGAGCCTTCGAGAAGCCTCAGGGCCATTTGGATCTCCGATGGCCACAAAGGCTGCTCGAGGGCTGTCCACAGGTCATCTTCAAGCTCACCCTGCAGGAATCACATCTGTTTCTTGATGATAAAGCAAAGCAGAGCAAAGCAAAAAGCCACCCTTAGAATTCAGGAAGGTCCAGAAATTTCTACAGCCAATCAAAGGAGATTTCCATATCTGCCATCAAAGAGAATCAGTAATAATAAAACTCAGCATAGTAGCAAAAAGAACAACATCAATTTAAAGGCACAATACTTAATCGGTGACCGGCAACAATGATCTCTTCCATCATTTTAAGGCTGACAGTGGTACACATGTATCACATATGCTAGTGTGTAAGGCCTCTTATTTCCATTTGGTGGGAAGCCTTAAACTGATCTGGAAAGAATTATTCATTTTTCATTTGTGCTTTTTTTTTTAAGAAAAAAAGAAAACATAACACAAAGAGGAAAAACTAGAATATATATATATATCTATATATACAAAAAGTTGAATTGTAATAACTGACCCATTTCAAAGACTGTTTGGTGCTTCTGTCATTGTGGTTGGCTGAAAGTCATTCAGCTCACCTGGTGCATCTGGGTTGAGTGGGAAATTTGTGTGTGTAGTGCGTATGCGTGTGTGTGTGTGTGTGTGTGTGTGTGCGTGCATGTGTGTGCCCATAGCACACATAGACATGTGTGTATGTGTCCCTGCTGCAAGGTCTTGCCAGAAATACACAAAATTGCTCAGAGACAGGTGCTATCGTGGCTCGGCGGAGGGCTAGTGCCGTAGACCGGGTGGGGTGAGGGTTTCAGGGTGCCTGTATGAGGCCCCTCCCCAGAGAACGGGTGTCCACCAGCAGCAGACACAAGTCTGCGAGGCCACGTGGCTTAGGTGAGGATTTGATTGTGCTGTGGGTTTTCTCATTGTACCAAGTTGAATATCTGGAGGTGTTGCATGTGTGTTCAACCATTTGTAAACCTTTTATTTCTTGGAGTATTTTTCCTTGCAGGACTACTTGTGTTCTGGGGCATCATCACAGTACCATTGTATCTCTACTTGGGCACAAAAAAAAAAAAAAAAAAAAAGAAAAAAAAAAGGAAAAGAAAGAAAAAAATAAAAAAGGAAAAATATCTCCACAAAAGAAGATATATATATATATATATATATATAAATATAAGTATATATATACACACAATATTTTTAAGTAAATACTGTTAGTCTTTGTTGTGTGTAGTTGCAATTTTTTAAAAGAAAATTCCAGATATAACTGTTTAGGGTGCAAGACCTCACATTGAACTATTCTGGAAAAGATGTTCAACTGAGGAATTTCTTTTTTTATGTTTGTGGAGCTGTTTTTTCAAAAGTTATTATTCAAAAAAGCTTCTCCTTCTTACTCCCTCCATTGTTTATCTAAATCTTTTTTTTTAAACAGTTGTAAAACCAAATGTCCCCTTGCTTCGTCTGGCCTCCTTGCTCACCTAAATTGTCATGCAGCTTTGCAGTGCATCCTCCCCCATTTCTGACAGCGTCCCCTGGGGTCCTCCAGGTCCCCTCTGTAGGAAGCAGGATGGAACAGAGCACACCTGGGCCATGGTGAAGGCCAGCTGGACTGTCCAGGTGCAGCCAGGTGACAGGCCTGCCAGCCAGGCCCGGCTTCCTGCCAGCTGCAGCGCTTTCCTGCTGGTGGCCCTACCTACTCACAGGGCTGCCCACCGAGCTCCCTACCTCTGAGCTCCTCTGTGTACTCTGCTGAGGCTGGGGAAGGTAAGGTCCTGGGGAGGGGGAACTGCCTCAAGCTGGCTGAGATCTTAGCTCTTGTCTGCCCAGGTCTGGGGCTCCCTTGAAGCTCCTTGGAAGCTGTCCCAAATGCATCCCCTTGGGACTTCTGCTTTCTTGTTTATGCTTGGGGGTATTTCCTTCTCATTTGCACCCCGTCGTAGGTTTAATTTGCCACCTCTCTCACTACTCCATGTAGTGCATGTGCGTGTGTACGTGCATGTGTGCACGTGCATGTTCATGTTTACAGGAAACCTAGAAAGAGAACTGTAGGCATTGTCCTCAAGCACTAAAAGTTGGGTGGCTTCCAGCTGAGGGAAGCAGTAGCCATGGGGACAAACAAGGAAGGCGCCAGATGGTTAGGAGTCCTTGAGTTTAGCTGTTGTTGAAGATGGGCGGGCCCTGGGGTCCCCCAGCCAAGCCACATTTCCTACTCCAGCCCTGCTTCTGCACCCCTCCCCCCTGGGTGCTTGCACCTCTCCTCATGTTGCACTGAGACCATGCATCTCTTCCCAGCTGCTAGGAAAGTGGTTTTGCTGAGAGACAGGAAAAGGCAAGAAGGTGAGCAATGGATAATAGGAAGGGAGGCAGAGAGGGAGATTAGCACTGTGACCAGACAGATGTCCCTCTGTTGTCACTTGATCCTCATCTTTGAGCTTCTCCAGTCACCAGAAAACTCTTTCTCTGCTCATCCCAGGCATCCGCTTCCCTGGGGTCTTCTCTCTTCAGCTGTGTCCCTCCCCTTCAGGAGGCTGCTAACAGCTAGCTGGCCCTGGGTGTCATGCAGGAATCCACTGGGGATGTCTGTCCACCCTACCCAGGTAGTCTTGGGCCACTGCACCTATGAGAGATGGGCATCTGCCATTTGCTTAGGCTCCTGATAACCCCCCATGTACAGACCAGTGAGGTGCCAGCCCATTCCATCCCAGGTGCTTCCTGATGAGTGGTCTATAGGATTTTTAAAGACATCTCTGAATCCCTTTCTTTCCCAGGAAAACCTGGTGGCAAAAATCAACTCCAGGCACTTGGCTCTGGAGCTATAGAATACAATAAACTTGTCCCTCTGTTTCCTTGTTGTCCTCATCGAATCTGCCCACAACACCATCAAAGTCCCCAGAAGCACGTGGCTCTTCTTTTTGCTTAAAGAAGTAGGGTCTCTTCACATTTAGGGACCGATCTTGTTAGCATGGTTTCTGAAAGCCCTGTCTCTGTGCTCAAGTGGGTCTTGCTGCCTCTGTGGGTTTCTGCATGAAAAGAAGCCTCAGCCCACTCACGTTCCTTTGGGGTGATATCTCCGAGCTCAGGTCACAGCCTGAAACAAGAAGCTTCCTGTCTCTTAAGGCTGCTGTGAGGACAGCTAAGAAGCTCTACATACCCTGGGTCAATGACACCGATCTTACCTGCCCCAAAGCTTTTTATAGCCAGAATATTTGTCCAGTCTCTCTGGAAGATGTCATTTTGCACTCTAGAGTCATACGTGTCTGTGTAAGTTGGGAATCAGGGATGCCACGGGGAACACACACCCCAAGAAGATCAGGGGCCAAAATGGAGCTCTCTCTTGGCTGTGTGTGTCATCACCATGACATGGCCTCAATCAAGTGAGACAGCATTTCCCTATGGCCCCAGGGGGCCTCCACCACTCCCCAGGTTACAGAACCACACAGTGCTCTGTGGTCCCGCACAGCTGTGGTCACTCGAGTTCCACAGTGGGTATCTAAGAGAGCAGAACCTGTCTAACCACGAGGGTGATCCCACTGGCTGTACACCACCTCAGACCACAGGCCCACGCCCCTGTGCCACTACAAGCCTGTCTAAATGACACCATTTTCTCCACTCTTCCTCCAATTTTACTTTCTCCCACCATCCCATCATAAGGACAGAAAAAAAAGGTGTCTGATACGAGCCTCATTTGGAGAAGCTCTCATATGGCCATGTTCCCATTACTTTGTATTCATCTGAACACCCTTGGGTGTCTGTCTCCTGCGAGAGATCACATGCTTTCCTGTTCCCTGTCGCTGCCGCTCCACTTGTGTGTCTGTACCTGAGCACAATGTTCTCTACCCCTTACTTAGGAACAGGGCCAGGAGACATCAGGCTCAGAGCCTAAGAGAGAGCTAGACTGGAGCACACTCCAAGGCGTCCACATCTGCCCATTTCTATCTTTTGGGGGCTTAGTGGGGGGCAGTTCTCTAGCATTTGTCTGGTCTCCCAGAGAATGGTCTTGTCCATTACATAAAGAAACACTGAAATAACAAGATCAGATTTTGTTGAGAGGAATGGGACTTAAATTCAAAGAGTGTAAAGGGAAGAAAGATCATTGCGTTTTCACCTAGATTCAAGTGACATTCCCAGTATAGACACAAAAAGTTCCGGAGTAGAACGGAAGCACTAGGGAAGCCCTGCGAAAGGCCTTGTGCCAGTGAAGGGGGAGACCCAGGCCTGCCTTACTCCAGGGATTTCATTGCTTTATCCTCCATCATGTCCTCAAGGATGATGGCCCTCCTCAGCATGCCACAGGCATCCTCTGGAAAACGAGCTCCTCTCATGAGGGTCTGGGTCCAAGTCTGTATTCCTTGGTCCTCGTCCCGGACTGGCCAGTGTCCTAGAAGCAACATTCCGTTCTGACCCACAGCCCAGTCTTGGGAATGTGGGTATGGCACATTTGTAGGTTACAACCCCGTAAGCTAGAAAAGGGGCTGTTCCTGTGCATCCTAAATCAATGCGTGCCTGTCCAAACGTCAAAACGTAAGAAGGCCACCCTGCTCTCTCAGAGGTATGTTCCTAAACCCCTCTCTGGGGAAAAGGATGATGTTTACTTTGAACTCTTGCAGTGGCAACACACACCTCCCCCTATCTCATTTTCAGCTGCTCTAAAGGTTTCATTTCTGGCTCAAATGCGTCTTGTGCTATTGGCCAAATATTAACTACACTGCCTTGATCCAGCTGGAGCATTCTTCCCCTGCCCGCCTGGTTCTGTCTGCCTTATTCTTCTTCCCCAGGCACCATCTGCTTCTTCTTGCTCCCTGTGCCTTTCCTTGCAGTGGTTGGCAGTACATTGCTGATCCATTCTGGAGCCAAAGGTCATGAGTGCTATTAATGACAGCTCCTGGGGGCAGCAGACGGAGCGCAGCAGGAGTTCCCCTTTCTCCAGGCCAACACCTAAGAATAGTCCACAGTGGACATGAGCAGGCAGGACTTAGGGATATTTATCCTGGGCTGCCCCATCGCATACAGGACAACCTGTGGGTCATATAGGAGACCCTGACCTTGCCCTCCCATCCCTAATATGAATCCCAACATCCTGTTCCAAATTGAAGTCAGCTCTATGCTGCTGCCTCCAGGGGGCGCTGCTCTTAATTAGTATTAGTCATCTTCAAGGACAAAGATAATTATTTCCCTTTGGTATAGTGCCAACTGGTAATTTAGTGAACTGTACATAGTAAACCTTGGCCATTTGTTGTGGTGGATACAGACAAGCACTCACCAGTTCAATGAACTCCTCTGCTCATCTGCAGTCCAGCTCCCAGGTCCTGAGATAAAGGGGACTTGGAGATTTGCTCCAGATTCACATCTCCTAGGCACTCTTCTTAGGCCCAGAAAGATCAGGAAATGCTACAGGCTGATTCGGGGGCCCCACTGTGACCATGGAAAACTCACTTCACCTCTCGGTGCCTTGGTTTCTCCATCTGTAAAGTGGAGGGAGAGCAGCCCAACCTCTGCTCTCCCTCCTGCTCAGGGATGCTGCGAGGATTTGATGTTGCTTTTAGTGAAGGTATGATGGGAGGGACAGCAGTGACCTCATTTCTTGGGAAGTGGAACTATGGAAGGAGAGGGCTTTCTAGGGACACTGGAACCCAGAAGCCCCCAGAATGAGCAGGAAGGGAGAAGGGACAGGAAGAAGATTCACATCCCTGGAGTCCTTAGACATTCACAGCACTGTGAACCCAGTAAAGTGATACCCTGGTCAGGTGACCCTGGTCACCTGGCTCAAACTGACGGCTTATAATTCTTAAACTGAATCTCCTGATGTTAATTCGTCCTGAAGGACCAGTGAGTACATGGGAATGTCAGTCTGGAAACTGACATCCATTGAGCTTGGGCAGACAAGAGAAAGAATGTAAAGGGATGCCTGGAGGTGGTTTGAAAGGTGGCATAGAGCTCTTCAGGAAGCATCTCTCACCTTGTCCTGGACCCTGAGGCTCACCTCACCCAATGTGCTCACCTTCTCTTAATCCCCCACAGAGTACAAAAAACAAAATCTGCTTTCAGCTGTCCCACTCACCAGATATGTGGAGCTCCATGGTGGTCTTCACCCTCCCTGGTGTGCTCTGGCTGGCGCCGAAAGGCAAGAGATTCAGAAATAAACAAGGCTGGGGAATATCACAAATTTTTCTTTTTCTAAATGGGGGTATTTGTTTTCCAAATCATTTGAATCAGAAAGGCTAAGTTGAATTTCTTTTTCTTTCCTTTTTTTCCCCTTTTTACTATGGTTTGACTGTTACCATTTCAAGGACCAAGCTAAACCTTGAGCAAGAAACCAGACTTCTCATAAGAACCTTGATGTACTTCTTAGGACCCAACCCAGAGTGAGGGCAGGTGGGAACCAGGGAGGACACTAGTTCCCAGGGATGACAGCTGTGACAATGATTTGCTATTGACTCTGAGAACCATCTTGGGAAGAAAAATTCTGGAGGCTTCCACTATTATGGATAAGTCAATCTGGCCCTGACCAGGTATATTCTGATCTAGAAATTCTCATCAAAAAAGAAAGGAAAAGAAAGAATTGTCCTGAAGAACAGAGTACTCGCAAGGGCAGGTCTTCACTGCTGCTGCCAAACCTCTTGCCCTTGACCGAGGAGCCAGATTCCTTCCCACCTGCTCTGACCTGGCTCCCCAAAGTGAATACTGTGGTTTTGGTCTAAAGGACCAGTCACAACCTGGAATTTCATGGTGACTTCTGTCTGATTGTTCTGAGACTAGGCCAAATCCTGCCAGAGTTATTTGTCTCCTGAAAGTATTTCTGATAGTTACCAAAAGAAAGGCATGCACAAGACCCTGGACCCTTCTGAGTCCATAAGCATCCCTGTTGACTGGCAAATGGATCATAAGGCACTCAGGAAGGAGAAGTTGGCCAGTGGATGCCCTGTGGACCTCCAGGGAACCTGCCTTGGTAGATGGTAGGAAGGGTGAAAGGAAAAGGATGGTTTCCGGGCATGTGCGGAAGGAAGACATCAGCAACCAGCTAGTCAGGCCTTCCTGACTCGCTGGGGCAGAAATAGCAAAGCATATTCTTTTCAAATAGAGGAAATTGCTTTTACAGAGTAACTTATTTAAGCCTTTTTTGTAAATGAAAGTATCAGAGAATGCGTCTAAAGAAAGGAGAGGCATGGCTTTTGGACACATCATATATCTGGAAACAAAAAATGCAGGACCTTATCTTTCTGCAAATCTACCTAGGTTGAGTCACTCTGGGGCCAATTTCTCTTCGTGCGAAATAAGAATATTGCTTACCTACCTCACAGGGGTGTTGTGAGGATAAGTAATTAATGTCTGGTAAAGCACTTTAAGGATAAGAGTATTATGATTATCAATTTGCTTCTGTTTAAAAGCCTTCTGAATATTAATTGAGCAACTACTCTGCACAAGGCACCATGCTTTGTGCAGTAAGAAAAGGATGTGAACTAGCACCTCTACTCTTTGGACTAAGGATATTTTAAAGAGCCAAGAGGACAGAATAACAGTGTTATCTCAGTGTGGGCCCAGAAAGGTGAGCTCTGTCTTTCTGCCCCAGGAAGGCAACTCCCTTTCCTTCCCTAGTATCTGGGCAGGTGAGAAGGAAAGGCCCGAAGTCCTGTGGCTTCCATCGGAGAAAGCCTTTCCAAGGAGCAAACATCGCTGGTTCGCGCTACATCCTCCAAGGGGAAATGAAGGGGCCCAACGTGAATGCACCCTGTGCCCAGCGCATTTGGTTCTATTGTTTAAACTGTCCCTCCTGCCCTCAGCTTAATGCGACTGCAGACTTCCTCTCCTCTCTAGATTCAGAGAACGATTTGCTTCTGCTGTTCTGGAAGAGCAGGAACTTTTTGGTTTGTTCGTTTCCTAGGAAAGTCTGGTATGCTGTTTGCTGGAAAGTCTTGACTTCCAAAGACAAGGGTCTTTACTAGAAAACAAGTCAAAACATGAGACTGTCTTTTTGGGAGGAGGGGATAGTTATCATTTTCTTAGCTGCCTCACATACAACAAAGCCTTTTAAAAGTATTTTTTGTTTGTTTTTCCATCTGCAGAAAGTTCTTCCCTTTCTAACACACACAGTGAACCCAGTATGGATTCCAACACGTTCTAAACAGAGAGCATCTTGGATTGTGTGGAGTGCTGAGCAGGGTTCACTAGTTTCTGCAAAGAGCCAACCCTTGGTTAAGCTAAGCAGGTACAGATTCCAGTGCTGGACTGAGGCTTCTCCAGCGTGCTCCCTGGGGCTTTTGGCTTTGGGAATTGTCTTTTCAGTGGTGATCAATCGCAAGTCCTTAGAAACTCTTTCACCATGAAAGAACATCCTCAGAACCCAGTGGGAGCTTCCTCAGCATGGCAGAACCAGCATGAAGCCATTTGTTATCTTGAAATTGTTAAACAATGCCTGGCTTTGAGGACAGAAGAGAAATACTTCTCCTTTCAGAGGGAAAAGGAAGGTTATTTAGCTTGAAAAACAGACCCCTTTATTGTAAAAAGGGAGGGGGGGGGGACTCAGAGGTTCCTAATGGTCCCCTCTGTTTGGACAAAGGACTGGGGAGGCCTGCAGTGAGTTCCCCTAGGTCACATCTTCCTTCTTTCTACCTAGAGCCTGAGGAAGGGGTGACTTCAGCTCTGGGGCTGCCATCTTACCCTGGATCATTCTGAGCTTCTCGGCCATGGCTCTGCCCCTCTCTAACTCACACTGAACAGCTCCCAGCTTTGGTGGCGATTTGCTGATTCCAAAAGGCCTCCTCTTCATGTCTAACCCTTGCACACACATGGTTTCAGGTCAGGCCTCTTTGCTCCACCATGGTTTCTTCAGTCTTCCTTTTGCCTTGGCGCCATTACTGCTGCATGCTTCTTCCAGAGGGATCACATCATCCCCTGAGCACAGGCCTCCAGCATTGCCATCGGTCTGACCTGCCAGCAGTCAAGGACAGACGTTGTTTCTTCATTCTGTTAAATCCATGTGCCTTTAAGAGATCTGCTCCTGAGTCCCTGAGAGGCAAAGGTAGAAGAAAGGGACAGACAGTATTAGGAACACACCAGGGATCTCACTGATTGCCTGGGAAGCTGATGCATGCCACCAAAGGAAAATGTATAGTTTTCACACTTCTTGGACTCTCTGGGAGGTATTATCTCCTCAAGAAAACAACCATACATGTCCTCTGCCACAGCATCAACCACTGTGCTGTGGGACCTGCTCCTGGTTGATGGCTTTGTACTTATTTGTTTGGAATTACACTAATTATGAGATGCCCGAGAAGGGAAGAGAAGGATATAGCATGCTAAAACCCACCTAAGCTAGGAGGTGCTCTGAGACTGTGAAATTATCGTGGATTGTACAGAAGTGAGGGAACTTGAGAAGGTAACCACATTCTAAGTTTATTGATCACACCGAGATATGTACATGTACCAATCCTGAACACATATATGTGTATCTTTTCTCTTAAAAGCCTGACGGGAAAGAATATTCTGACTTCTAAAGCTCCTGGAAGACTTAGAGTAGACCTGACCAATGGATTGTTTCCTTTCTTGAAGGCACAGAGTCTTGAAGAAATTCTTGGCTAGTCAGTGCCCTTTTCTCCTCCATCTGTGATAAAAAAAGTTAGAGTAAGATTGCTCTGGCCTTGGAGAGACTCTTCAGTTGTGCCCAACATTCCTAGTAGGTTTGTAGCCAGACATAAAAGTTCCAGGAAACAGCTTCCCAGACCACTCCCTATTTTTCAGAATTCTGATCACACAGGTAGACCTGAGTGGTTAGTAGGACAGTCATCAAAATAGGGAAAGAAAATGAATACAGGGCCCAGAGATTTAAGTTCAGTAGCATAAGTGCCTGCCTGGCAAGTACGAGGTTGTGAGTTCAATCCCTGGTACAAAAAAAAAAAAAAAAAAGATGGAGCTTGGAGCTTGTCTGTCATGGCTCTGAGCCCAGTGGGTATTGCATATTCTTTGGCCACCAGGGTCTTGGGCCATGACTTGCATGCATAGCTGACCTGCAGAGTAAATATCTGCAGGTAAAGCTGGGCTAGACCTTAAGGACTCAGGGACAGAGACTCTTCTGCCTAAATGCAAACTCTGATAGACATTCCGGGCAACTGCACTAGGGGTGGCATAATCTAGTTCCAGCAGGGCCACAAGTTCCCTTGATAGGACAGCATGGGCTTTTCCAGTGGCTCCAGAAGAAGCACAGGTACATGTGGAGTGAAAAAATACTCTAGTCCCCTCCTGCCCCGGTCACAGAATGAGCTTGAATGAGGCAACAGGATGTTGGTCATCCTCGAAGAACCATTTTTAGGAAGGGAAGAGCATGCAGTGCTGGGAGGAGAGGGAACCCACACAACAGAGTTCTGAGCCCCCGCTCTGGGTAGAAGAACCAGGATGGACACCTGCAGCCCTGCAGTTCATGTTCAAGGGCAGCTCAGATCCAGGCAGGTGCTTGCTAGTTGTCACCTAGGAGGCCTAAAGGCAAAGACCATGGGTTCTGTCCAGGACCCCCAGACACCTTTCTAGCCACAGTCCCCCAGAAGGGCTTTTAGACCCCTCTGATGTGTGGCTCATGCACAGTCTGTATTTCTGGAAACAGTAGTGTGGCCACGTGGCCAGCTGGTGGGCTACCATGCTGGGTCTTGCCATCACGCCTGGCACCTTTCTGTGCTTTGCCTCATCCCAGATGTGCCATGCTAGTCTCACAGACATATAGGCAGCCCATAGACTCTCTGCTTTCCCTGTGACGTCCATGCACGTTCCCCCGCCCCAGCCCCAAACCCCAGTGCTCCAGGTTTCCATTCTCTTTCCCCCACATGGGCTTCCTGGTGACACAGACCCACTTTCTGCTGCTGTGTCAGAGAAGCTGCTCTGTGGGACCCAAGGAGACAGGAAAAGGGACGATGAGAGTGCGGCCGTGGGGCAGCCCAGCTTCCCATGTGGCTCTGTCCTTTCACCCATAAAAACATGACCAGTTTGTTACACAAAGATTACACAAGCAGAGGGAGAAGGGAGGCGAAGAAGAAGAGAAGAGCAGAGGAGAGAAAGGTAGGGGCAGGATAAGGAAGGAGAGGAGAAGGAAACGGAGGGGAGGGGAGGAAGAGAGTAGGGAGAAAGAGAAAGTAGGCCCTCGCGGTGTCACACATCCTCAGGTTTTGGACTCTCTCTGGTTTGCCGAGAGCTGAGTGTCCCAGTGTCCTCCAGCCCACGCCTGCCTCAAGCCAACATGGCAGTGGCTCTGGCCCCAACAACCCCACCCCAGGCATGAAGCACTGTGGCTTCTCCTGAGCCCATGGCTCTCTGGCCCTTTGCAGCCTGTGGGCTCCAAAAACTGGAATCCGGTCTCTCTCCTCGGGGCCAGCATTACAGGGATGTCCTCTCACATCTGTTTGGTTTTTCTTGGGTGCTCTTCCAATTCTCCTTCCATTGCAACCCACTAAGGCTGATGACTCACTGCGTAGACTCCTTCTGGAGGCCCTGGAACAGCGGGGTGGGTGGCTCTGCTCTGTCCCATGAAGGTGCTAGAAGAGGTTTCCCATCTCCTAAACTCAGGCAATTCAGAGCCGTGAATGCATACAGTTTGTAATTTTCCCTAAAGGGCTAACACAATTTCCAGTTGCTCCTGTCTGTGGAGCCTCAGCTGCCTGAGAAACTTGTGTTCTTGGCTTTCTAGGAAGCAGGGCCTTAAACACTATCCAAATTCCCTACCCCACCTGAGGGAAGTGACCAGGTAAGCAATTCCTACAGCAAAGTGCCGGAACTTGGCTGTTAGGAGCAGGAGCTGGTGGCCAGGCCCTACTTTGCTGACATTTTTTACAGTAGTAAACCCATGTATGCAGCCAGCATTCTCTTCTCCATTTCCTGCACATATGTGATTACACCCTGGGAAGGAGTGGGTGGGTACCCTGCACCTTCCAAAACTCAGACCGGGCTTGCCCCTGCTCTCCAGTTTCCTGATCTATAGGCTGAGAACAAAGTGTACACAC
Source organism: Cavia porcellus (assembly GCF_034190915.1). Lineage (NCBI taxonomy): Eukaryota > Metazoa > Chordata > Mammalia > Rodentia > Caviidae > Cavia > Cavia porcellus. The sequence goes on from NW_026947507.1 coordinate 42,135,758, forward strand.
TGGGCCTCCTAAAGGGGCAGGTTCATTGCTACCTGCTGTTAGTCAAACTCCTCACCTAAAGAAACTCAAGTGAGCCCACGGTTGGTCCCATCTCTCAGGGCCTGCTCATCATACCCAGGAGGGCCGGGTAGTTGCCTGGCTATATATCACAACAGAGCCACATAGGTGATGCTTGGGTGCTACCTGGGCAAGGACAGGGGACCCTAGTGCAGTGGGGGTGACACTAGCTATAGCTAATTCACCCTTTGGAGGGAAAAAGAAGCCCCGGTTCTCTAAATGCAATTTAACTGGGCACCTGTGGTATGCCATACAGTCCTTGCACATGGTTAAAACAAGAGGGGCTGGTAATAATCCAAAAGACATTGTAAAGACTGGGAAGGAAACCTGAGCTTGGCTTAACTATGTAGTAGGAAGATTGCAAGCAGGAAATCACTAAATTTGAACTCTGTGGCCTTGGGGCCGTTATTTAGCCTTTAAAGCCATCAAAGTCCTTGTTTCAAAAGTGTGCTTTCCAGTTCCCAAATACCCTGGAGACCGTGACTCAGGCAGCCATGACTGCTCCAGAGCATGGCAAAGGGTGATGACACAGAGGCCCAAGCAAATGGGAGGTAGCAGCATGCAAGCTGAGCCTGTCCCCACTTCCCATCTCCGGGGCTACAACCTGGTGCTCTTCCATGTCACAGATCCCCCCATCTACCAGGTCTTACTTCAGGAGCCTGAGTGATGACATATTTGGGGTCCCCTCCCTTTCTGTCATCTCTGGTGGCCAGCAGCAGCTCAGAGCTGCACATCTCCCTTAAGACTCCACTGGCACACAACCCCAGTTTGGAAGAGGGCAGGGCTTGAGGTCAGCAAAGTAACTGCCATGTCCAGAAGGAGGCTCTGGAATCCGGAAAGGAAGTCCTGGGCAGAGACCATCCCTCTGCACCCCCGAGGTGGATGGGACTTCATACACACAGGGCCGTTAGCATAGGAAGCAGGTGGAGGCAAAGAGTATAAGAGGAGGCCTGGGAAAGGCAGACAGGTGGCTTTTCTCTGTCCCAGGAAGGTGCTAGGAGAGGCCCTTTGAGACTGAAGGGCTGCTCTGAAGCCTTCAGTTTGTCTCTGCTGTCTTTGCCCCTGAAAGTAGGCTTGGGTAAATAAGTTAGAATTTTGAAAGATTTATTTGCTTCCTTCTTAAATGGGATGGTCACTTTTGGTATCTATAACCCTCTGAATCTGGAACCATTAAAGACAGAAAGCCCAGTTCAAGGAAATGCTAGAGTTCCGTTTAAATGATATATTTCAGAGAGCACTGTATTGAAGTCCCACCAGCAGCAGCTTCCTCCGTCTTCAGGAGATACCCTGGCTTGGGTTTGGGAGAGACGCCCAGTGTGAAGAGTCATCTTGATCCTGATCATAGGTCTCCCTGTCTTGTCACCATGGGCTTGGGAGTAGAAGGCAAGTCCTAGGAGCCTGCAGGTCACACCAGGATGGTCAGTGGAGCTCCCTTTCCCAGCCTAGACACAAAGCCAAGTGAGGACAATGGCTGGTGAAGGAAGTCCTGTCTCCCCACCCCATGCCCAGAAATCCTCCTGCAAGAAAGATGGGCTCCCCATTTCCAAGTGCAGCATAGCTCTTACCTGGAGAAACAGAGCTGCAGATATTTCAAGGCTGGAAAGGATGTTGCACATAATTTAAAGGCCATCTCATCCACCTTGAGATCCCTTCCCAACTTTCCAGTGGCACACAGAATTCTTGGTGCTCCAGGCAGCCAATGGCTTCCATTTTCTTGGCCAGACTGTGGATGGAGTAATATTGATTCTAAGTTAACATGCATAGTTTACAGCTATGTGGGCAGACATGGGATCTGTCCATCCACTTTAATCTGGAACTGGTGCTATTTGTGGCAAACTCTGCCTGTGGATGTAATTCTTCTCTCTCTCTCTCTCTCTCTCTCTCTCTCTCTCTCTCTCTCTCTCTGCCTTCCTTCTCCCCTTCCTTTCCTTTTCCTTTTCCCTTCTTTTTTAGAAAGACAAATTCCTTTGTAGGTTTTTCTTGGCACAAAATTTTTGTGCTTTCTTTGGGTAGCTTGGTTTCCAGTGTCTGAGGTTCCTTGTTTCATTTCAGAGACTTAAATATGTTTCCTCTTCTATCTGCCAAAAAAGACAATTGCATTTAAAAGACCAGAATCAGGCTCTTTCTCCCCTCAATCCCCGTTGAGTTGGAGTACACAAATGAACATGGGCTGAGATTTATTTTTTTGGTTATTTTTATTTTAAGGAGAGTAAAGCTAAGCAAAACCAAACAGTGTAAGTGATACAGGACTTCACAACAAGATAATAAAACATCATCAGTGGTTACCATGATGGCTCTTGTTGTCTTCAAAATAGCTTGGGCTGAGATACTTTGAGTCAATGGCTTCAGGGTCTCTGAGGATGGTGAGTTTTCTGTTCCCTGGCAGCAAATGGAAAGTCAGGGTGGTCAGGTGGTGACAGAAGGTCACAGCAGGTCAGGGTGGTGACAACAAACAATTTAACTTTTCAAAACCTTGTGGTGCCTTTTCTTGTGGTGCTTCTTTGTCATTCACTCCACGCAAGGCAGCCACTTGCAGCAAGCAGCAATGCCAGTACTTCCCTTGGTATTATGTGCCAGTGCAGTAAGAGACTTTAATGTATACGTATATAGACACAGATATGTCACTATAGTTATATGATTATATAATTGAGGTTCTGATGCAGCTTTTGTTGGGAGTTGATCGTTCCTCTGCAAAAATATACTACTACTCAGCTTGAACGGATGGCTCTTTTGGAAGTCTGATGTTGGGGAAGGACAGTGACAGATGAGATTGGTTTTTCTCCTGGGATGAGCTTCCTTCTTTCTTGTGAAAGTTGCTGTCTCCAACACATGAGTGTTTGACAAGGAAGCAAAGAGCAGCTTCTTTTAAACTTCCTTTGGTGCTGATATTTTTTAAAATTCTTTCTTCATTTAGCTTCCCTGCCTGTAACCAATAAGCTGCTTTCCCAAAATCTCAGTTCACCAATTAAAGTTGGCCAAGGACTGTTTGGGAGTAAGAAGCTAGAAAGCAGGTGTTCCTGACTTTGTTTCTGAACTCAATTCCTTCTGTGATCTCCGTAAGTTTCCCAGATCCAGTTTCCCCATGTAAAGAAGATTCACATTCTTTCCTTACATCATGGGAGGGGTAACTTAAAAGGATTGATCTAGGGCACAGAGTCATTGCATCATTATTAATTAGGAGACAGCAACTTGATATGTTTTCAAGACTTTGTATGTTGCTGAGATTTTAACCTTGGTGTTTTGCTTTGTTCCTCTCTTCCTTCATCTCTACTGTTTTGTGTCCTTCCTTTGCAATACCTTGGAATGTTGAGTAATGGACTGAGATTCACCTAGGGCATTGGGTAGTGCTAATTTCTCCTAAGGGAACAACATCACTAATACTGTATAAGGTGCTAGAATCAAACCTCATTTTATATACTTTGGTTCTTAGAGAAAAATAAAACATGCAGAATTCTTTCTGTGAAGCCTTACTATAGATTGTGATAGCCAATTGTTTATCCAAAAAGTGAGAAAGAAGAAAAATAAAGATAAGATGCTGAGATTCTATAGAAAATATAACTAAAAGACCTTTGCTATTTGCTATATTAATGTAAACTACCATATATTATATATAATATATATATATATATATTTACATGTGCTTGAGGTAGAAAGAATGGAAAATGTAAAGTATGCTCATCTTTGTTTTTAATTTTCACTGGTTTCACAACTTTTCGCATGTGTGCAAGAGAGGTTTACAGCGGGGATTGGATGAGAGACGCACAGTGCGTTACGTGAAATTGTTGATATTTCTGTTCTGTTCCGTGTGTTATCGGGAGTAGGCTGAATGAGAGACAATGGAGATGTGCTTTTTCACGTTCAAAGCGTTGCTGTCACACTTTGGTGTTTTTCCTCCTCATTGGAAGGATTCTCAACAGCACTGTAAAAGTGGCCGCTGCCCGGGGTGTTAACAAATCATGTTTACCTCGAGAAAGCGAGAAAGCGTCTTAAAAGAAAGTTGTCCTATTTCATCTATTAAAGAAGAATGACCACCCACCCCAGCCAGAATGTGGAGCATTTCCCCAGAAGTTCAGTAAGAGAATCGAATCATTTCTGGTGCTTTCCTTCACGCCCTCATCTGCACTCCCACCCTTCTTTAGTTGCTGCTGAAAGCAAGAATCTGAGAGATGACTTCCAACAGGAAGAGGGGTGAAGATGTTGGAAAAGTGTATTGGGAAGCCAAACTATGCCAGAACAAGCGGTGTGGGGTCCTTTCAAAGAATAGCTGTGTAATTCAGGTGTTCAGTGCTAGCATGTGAGCATGCGTGCGCGTGTGTGTGTGCGTATATTGTGTATATGTCTCAGTGTATGAAGTGTCTGGTGGACAGAGAACAAAATACAGCAAACAGAAATGAACAGGAAAAAAAACTATCAAATGCTATTTTATCCGAGATGCACTTGTTCACCTTGATGAGAAGCCACTGTTTCACAACTATGCAATCTTCCCCTTCTTCCTCCCTCTCGCCTTTGCCTCAGATTCCCCACAGATTTCAAACTGTCTCCTGTATCCCTCACAGATTTCTTTTCCTCTGTCCAAGAACCACAATATCCGACCCCTAGTTCAAGGTGAGCATGCTACCGCGATTCTTTTCTTAAATTTAAGAGCTAACAACAGCAACACCAACAAGAAGTTTCCTTTGCTTTCATTTGAAATGATTCGATGTAAACCTGTTTGGTTCTGTTGGGAACTATGGCTATGTACTTTATGTTTTGGTTACACGTTTACAGCCTGTTTTCATCTTCCTCTTGGTTTGATCTATTTTCTTTATAGATTCTACTTTGTATGGTGTATGTTTTGGGGATGTGTTGATTAAGGCAAGAAAAAAATTTGGCTTAAGTAGAACAATGAGCATGTGACCTGGGGCTGGGTGGGGGTAATGTGTACCTGGAGCTTTTGAGGGCCTACATCCTGGGCCGGATACAACCACAGCATGGAGCCGGGTACTCGGGGCAGAATTTGACCTGTTGGATGTTTTTCTTTCTTTCTTTGTGGTTATATATATGGAGTAACCTATCCCTAGAGGGTCAGCTAGAACCTTTTGCCTTAGCTTTCAGCCAACTACATCTTTCCCAGCTGCTGTCTCAACCTACGCCCTATTCCTAGTGCCAAATGTCACCCTCGCTGATACTCCTCCCCGCCGCCAGCCATCAGTGGCAGCTTGCCTGAGGGGGTGCATGCCTCTGATTTCATTTTTAAGTTTGGGTATAAGGGAATGTCCAGGCATGACATCAGTCGTGCCTAGGAGGCCAGTCCTTCCTCAGACGGTAGACCATGTGGAGGCAGATTGGAACACCCTTAGCCACTGAGGAGTATGGGGGACTCCAGTGCACTCCCAAAGCATTGCCAAGCCCGTTCAGCTGAACTGGCACTCCCTTCACTGGGTTCTAAGAAGCAGCCTCACAGGGAAGAAGTGAGGTCCCAGGTTACACAAAGCACAAAGTAAGCAGGGGAGACCCTGCGCGCGGAAGGCAGCTTCTTGGCTCTGTGGGTTGAGATCCTGCACAAGTCTGAGTTTTGCTCATGGTTTACATATCTTGCACAAGGTGGCCATGCCATCCAAGACCGTTTTTAAAAGATAAATTCAGACACTGCCTACCTGCTCCAGCACAACCTGCTCCCACTCAGTGGTGGGGGGAGCTTCAATGGGGTTCCTTGGGGGTGAGAAAGAAATTCGGGCTTCTGAGGGGAGCACGTGGTCTGCAGCAGCTTCGCTCTCGCCTCCAAGTCGCAGAAGTTCTCTTAGCTACTCAGGGGATCTAAATGAAGTGTTAGTCATTTGCTTCTGTCCTGTTTGCTGGTTACTCCACCAAGCCCCATCCCAGGAACTGCTCACTCATTCTTTTTTCTGCTCTATCCTTTGAGGTAGTTTTCTGGAAAACATTAGGCCTATGACAGAGTGCAGCCTGCACTACCCCTAGGAGTCTTTCCGGGAGCTTACCTGAGTGTAAGGCTCAGAAAATCTAGACATCTGTTCAGGACACAGGAAACTCCCTGGCTGTCCTCAACTGCAGCAGGGTACTGGGGGCCTCTCAGAGGCTGCTGAGATCCTGTCCCATGACTGCCCCACCTCCTCCCTATCCATCCAATTTCTGCTTCAACCCTTAGATGGCCTTGGAGATCCAAAATCTCTGCATCCTTCAGGAGGCTCTGGGGCAACACCAATGGGGTCCTCAGGATAAAAGCGTCCAGATCTCTCACTCCTCACCCAGAGCCAGGTCAGGCTTCTCAGCACCCACCTGGGGCTATGGCCACCAGCCTGTCTGGAAGGTGCCATGCCTGTTATGGGGACTGTGGCAATGCTGTACCACATGGCTGGGTCTATGGTGCCCGCCCATCGGGAGCCCAACAGCTCATTAACAGCACAAGCAGACCCTGGCTGAGGACACTTCTCCAGCAGAATGAATGCATCTCATAGTGGCCTTGGGGCTGGTATTTGGTACCTGAGTTCCTTTGGAGCTGTAGGTGGGCCATTTCTAACGCCAGGGCAGAGGACTCAGGTGTAGCCCAGAGCCTTCCCTGGCCACTTCAGAAGGAGCCTGGACAGAGATGCTGTGCTCACTGGGACGGGAGTGGGGATGGTCCCTTCAGAGAAGACCAGTGCTCAGGTTTCCCCCTGGCTCAGGAATGCTGGGTCAGAGAAGTCCCATGGGACTTGGGTGGTGCTTTAGCAAGTTGAAGTGAGGCCTCTTTGGAAGGACAGGGGAGCTCAGGGTCAACTAATGCCAACTGAGTGCCAGAGGTGAGGGAAATTCTGTGCTAGCTCCTTTGTACCGATGATCCTAGCTGAGCCTTTGCAAAGTGAGAGGTCCCACTCCATTTTACAACAAGGAAAATGAGGCTTTAGCAGTACCCATGACTTGTACAGGACCTTGTGGTCAGTCAAGGAATCAACCTGGACATTCTGGTTCTAGCCCTGCTCACCAGGATGACCCTAGTGATGGCTGGAGTTGATCCAAGCCAGACGTCTAGAAGACAAGGTGAGCACATGACTTTGATGCAGAGGTTCGAGTGCTGGCTGGGTGCACTTGGATTTGGGGAGAAAAATGGCTGTCACCTCCTATGTTAGGACATGTGGGGACCCACATCTAGAGAGGCCATATGGACTGACTGCAAGAGAAAGCAATGCAGAAGAGGATGGAGGGAACCCCCTTTGGAGGAGAAAGGGGAAGACAGGAAATGGGGTGCTAGGGTAGGCACTGTGGGCTCTCTGAAGGCGAAGAATTCCACCACCACCACCACCCCACACGCCTTTGCTCACCCATAGGGTCCCAGACGGAAGATACCAAACTCCAAGCCACTGAGGACAAAGCTCCTTCCATTCTTTTCCTGTGGATGCTTGACTTCAGAGTCCCTTAGAATTGGCCTAACGCTGCTTACTGCAGTCCCAGCTAATTTCTCTGGCTTTGGGGACAGAGACCCAGTACCTGGATTAATAAGCTTTAGGACCCTCGGAACTGACCTTGACCTTGCCCTGCTTAGGAATTCCTGAAAGTAAGAACTGGAATCACAAACTCTCCTTGTCTCTGCCTCTAAAGTGAATTGCTCAAGATGGCCAGGGCCCTGCTTGGCCTTGCAGAGGCCCAGTGGTTAGCCACTCTCAATTGAACTGATTTTAGTTCCTTCCCTGCTGAACTCAGTGTCTTATGTTCAAATTTTGAATGCAGGTCTCTGTCTGGAATGTGTGGAGGAAAGTCAGGGAGGCTCCTAGATAGGGGGAGGGCAGGCAGTCTGGCATCTCTGAAGTGGTGATCACTGTGGACACCTCCCTTCTGCCCCACTCAGAGTTTCTTGTTACATTTTCCAAAAGCCCAGTTCAGCCTGAGCGATGCCCTTCATGGGGCAGGTGCTGTGGTGGCTTTGAGAAGATACAAGAGGAGTCTCCTGAAGCAGTCACAGGAAGATGAAAGGCAGACCTGTGGCATAGCCCAGGAGACACTGGCTTTAGGAAGGGCAAGGACCTCCTGCCAGAACACCCCAACTTCACACCTCCTGTGCTCCCTGAAACCCTTACCCCACTGTCTTCTCACTCACTCCACTAGAACCCCCAGTCTTTCCCCTGGTCAGGGGCTGACCTGGCCTTTAGCTGTTCCCAGCTATTTCTCAGGAGGAGTGAAAATAACTATTGAACTGTCTGGAAAAGTTTGGTTCCCTTTGAGCCCGGATCTGGGCCTCCCTCTCCCTGCATTGTTCTCTAGGGTCTCTGTTGGCCATCTGTCGGACAGCTCTGTTCTCCCAGGCACTGCCACAGCCATCCCAGGGTCCTCCTCTTCCTTCCTCTGCATCCCATCCCCCCTCTGTTCAGTTCAGACAGTTGCAGGGAGGGGGCAGCGGGGCTCTGCCCTGGCCACAGTACCTAAAGGTGTACTGGACAGTACCAACACACTTAGGGTTAAAATTGAGGCTAAAGACAGCCTTCTGGGTGACCTGCTAAGCTGGCAGAGTTGTTGGTGGAGGTGGCAAAGGAAAGGGACCATCCCAGGTTAGGTGACTTTCCTTTATCCTCCCAGAGCAAAGCAAAGGCGTGGTATACCAAGTTCCCTTCCAGCCAGTGTGTCTCCAGGGGCCCAGCGTCCTCACAGGCAGCCGTGGCAAGGCCTGCAGCAGGCAAAAGGAAGAGCCCCTGATTTGTTACCATCATACATCTCGCCTAGCTCAGGAGGCGCCAACCCCCACCAAGCAAGAGTACCAAGAACACCCCAAGGGATAGGCTACTCCTAACTAGATCTATAGTTAAATTACTTTTTCCCCCTGGGGCACAAAAGCAAAAACAATTTTTTTCCTTAGTTTCACCAGGGTTTGCAATTGAACACGTCTGCTATGATGACTTAAAAATTTTTTTTAAATTTCATTTTGAAGCAGGTATTTTTTAATGGGGCTTATTTTTGGATTTAAGATCCCTGAGCTCTTTGCCCAGGGAATCAATGCTTGCTGCTGTGTTGGAAAGGCAGACATTGATGACCACTGTATTAAGCCAAATTTAAACTCTTTCGTCTCTTCCATCTGTAAGTGTTATGTATCTACCTCATTATGATTTTTTTGGTTTTCCTGTGCTTTCGTGTTGTGTACAATGTCAGAGGTGAAATGTAGATAAAAAAAATATATATAAAAATATATATTTTTGCTTTGCAATAAAGTTCAAAGCTATAACAGAATATTCACAAAATGTCATAGCCTTTTACTGTGCTCTCTCTTCTTAGTTGTGACTTGTCCTGGGATCCCTTTGGCCTATTCACTAAAGTCAACATGGTTGTGTTTGCCATTTGATGAATTATCCGAATTTTTTTAACTGTACTTTTTTGACACATTGAATAAGACACTAGGATTCTTGGTTTCAAAGGTGCTTTATTTCTGTGGACTCATGTGATCAATGGAAGTGTCTCTGCAGACTTGAATCTTCCAGATACAATTACTGATCTCAACGCCATTGTGCTTTGGGTTCAAAATGAAAGGTTTGTGTGTAGGGGGAAAAAGGAAACATTGGTTTGGCTTTGACTTTTTCAAGCTGTTGGTATTTACTTCTGTTCAATCTTATTGCTTTCTGTAACCTCAATTTCTTGGCGTGGAACATGGAACTCGCTGACTCCCTACTGTTCTTGTCTATTTGGCTGCTTTTGACTTTTTTTGACTTTGCCATTTCCTCTAGGTTAATTTTGTGCGTTGAGCTATTTGGTGGTGAACTTTGCTGTGCCCAGCCCCACCTCTTCTCTAAACCTTCTGGAACTCTCCTCCATACCATATGTTAAGAGGGACGGTGCTTTGGAAATAATTGTAGTCTACAAGCCAGCGACACCATAGAGACTCAAGTATTTCAGAAGAGTCCTGATGAATTACAGGACAGGTTCATGGGACCTTGGATCAAAGGCAAATTGTCTGCAATTTATTCCCTTTTTCTATGTGGTTGGACAGAATTACTTTCCTTTGACTAAGCACATGTAGGTGGTAAGCCTATGAAATTTGTATAGTTCTACGACCCCTGTTTTTCTGTGTCTTTGACCAAAATATGTAGAGCTTTTCTCACATTCATTCAATATGTTTTAAATGGTATAAAGAAAGGTACACACATGAGAGTAAAATAACCTTAAAAATGGCCCTTCTGTAAAATCCTATGTGTTTTATTATCCTTCAGCTCCAAGGAGCGAGGGGGAAATAATAGTGGAAGGAGGGGGATCATCTCCACAAACGATGACTTCGCCCACAAAACACTAACATACTAGGAAAAACAAAAACACCTATGATTCAATTTCATAATATGTTGTATTTTTCTCTTTTTTCTTCTGATGATCATAAAGAATTGCTGGAGTGTATTGATAATCGACATTTTAACTTGTATTCGGGGAGATTAGCTTTGTTCTTTAACAATACAGAACTGGCATTTAAAACAACTCTGGCCAGGCTATGCTTGGCCTCTTGTTGGCTATTTCTCTCTTTTTATGGTACAACGGTCTGTGTATGAATTGAAATGCAGATAACATGTGTGCTGAAGGTGGAACACACTGGTGTTGATTTGGAGGGAAAATTATACTGATAAATATATATTTATACGTATATACATGTGTGGAAGCTGGTGAGTGGGAATATATTATATATTCACACACACACAACCACACAGATGGGCACAATGACAAATATGCTTCCAAAGTTAATTTTTGATTTTGAGGAATTTGCTACCTCACTGAGCTTTCCAAAAATTCCTTTAAGATAATTAAATGTGTTGGCATTTTGTTTTGTTTTGTTACTAGAAAGCACAATTCTTGTTATTCCTTACTCTTTTGGTGACCTAGCTATGGTGGGTTCAGAGGAGCCTATTTCATGTATATTTGTGTGGAATCCTTTCTTATACCCCACCTTCCATCCACCCAATGCCCTGAGATACCTGCCCCACCTCGCTGTGCATCGCAGGAGAGCCCTACTTCCTGGAGACCCTTTGAAACCTGAATGCTGCTCTGTCACCCAAGGAGAGGACACCGATAGGACCTCTGACCTGGACAAGCCAGTTTCATGCATGTAGTAGGTGTGGCAAATCTCCCTTTTGAGGGAACCCCTGACACCCCTGGCAGAACAATGTGAGTGAGGCAGGGAAGGAAGGCAGCCTCAACTCACCCAATGGTGTTTCCTCTCCCCCACCTTCCCGTTCAGTGCCATGTCTCTGCAGACTTGGCTGTCCTTGAACTTGGCTGCTTGGATGGCTTGTGGGGAGTTGTCTACACTTCCGAGGATCCCTTGAGTATTTTCTCATTGTCACTGGTCTGGACACTTGTCTCTTGAGAAAGGAGCAGGCACTGTCTCAGATGTGATTGTTCTGAATGGAGATGCTTTGGTTTTGTGGATGACTGTTAGGCGCTCTTGAGTTCTTTGATTTGGAATCCACTGTCTCCAAGATGGACTCTACTTCTGCCCCTCCCCTAGCTACTTGCTGGCTGCCTTGCTTCCAAGAACAACTTCTAGGCCTGAGGAACTTTGAAATCATTGGACCAGAGGCAGCAGGTATATTTCAATGGGATGTGGCGAATGACATGAGCATCTCTCTTACCCTGATCCGAGGTGTCGCACAGCCATGGCAGAGTCTTGGACTTTGGAATTCCCAGGCCTCTGGATCTGCCATGCACTGATCTTCCTTGCACGAGGCTGAGGTGGTAGATGACGAGTCTATTTTACCTCATAGCAGTTTTCCTGCCAGAAACAGTGTTACCATCTCGAATTTACTCTGCCAATTGACTGTCAAGTATTTATTGAACGCTTACTTTGCCAAATACAGGGCTAGAACTGTAGGGAATCTAAGGTGAAGCAAATCCTGGGTTTTTAACTAGAAAGAGTAAGAAATAACCATGATACTGTGATAGAGCCCAAAGAGAGGTTCAAGGTGCTATTTTGGGCCAAAACAAAAAGAGGCCCTTCTGCCAGGAAAAGTAAGGGAAGGCCTCAAAACCCTCGGCTTTGGCTTGTGATTTGAGGGCCCCCATGCTCGCAGCTGTGTCCTGTCATCCATTCACTTGAGATGGTGTTTGGCTTCTGATAAGAAAGCAAGGCCATTTCCCGGAGAGCACATTCACGCCAGCCCCTGTCTGTCACTGCCTGTTGGCATTCATCTGTCCTGTCGAGGGACTCTGGGTAGGAAATGTGATCCAGGGAATGGCTCCCCCTTGTGGATAACGGCGTGCCCTCCTCAGAGGCTTGCAGGTCAATTCCAATTCTTGGGCTTGCAGGTACTGGCAGGCAGCCCATGTGCATGCTGTGGCTGAACACTCAGTTCGCTGCAGCTGTGGTCTGTCTGATGCCATTCCTCTGGCTCTACACGTGTGGTGGGAGCCAGAAGCAACGAGGTTTCAAGTGGTGAGTTTGCATGTGTCCACTGGCGCAAGGACCTCAGGAGACTGGAAAATGTCAGTTGACCACTCTACATTTATTTCTGGCACTGTTGAGTTTTTAAGGTCAAAAGGAAGGAATCTGAATAACAAATGGAATTTGTTAAAGCACAAGCTTCCCCAAAGTCGCAGAAGAGCCCAGTTTCCATTTCTTAATAATTTTCTGTTCACACTTCATTCAAGTTCTAGAGTATTTGACATAGCTGCATCTTCTCAAAAGCTGTACAGCGTTGGATCAGCCCTGGCTAGGTCCCCACTGCAGCAGCCATAGCAGCTGGTCACAGTGGACACAGCATGTCCTACTGGTGGACTATGATCTCAGATTTGGTGATCCTATATTCTCCTGTAATTTGTTCAGTGCTCTGGGCCTTTCCAGGTACCACATGAGCATAGAAAAGGAGACCAAGAAAAATTTTTTGGTGACTCTTTCCTCCATAGTCCTCAATTTGTTCAGCCCTACCCCCAGATTCTCCTACAATTTGTTCAGTGTAACTCCATGTTTTAAGGTTTAGAAAAGCACAAAACCAAAAACACTCAAATATCCAATGGGAAATGCAAAGGCACCAAGAATGAGCTGGCGTGAAGACCTGCTCATAGCAGCATGGCCCGGCCGTTGATATAGCTCTCAGATCTCAGCATGTCTAAGTTGAAACTTAATGCTGGAAACAGACTTGGAATCTCCAAGTTCTCCTAGTTCCATATGGTCATTTTTCCATATGGTCATTGTTTCTTTAACCTCCATTGTTACCAACCCATGGCCTGGGTTGTTTTCTTTCTGGGTAGAGCAGTTCTCACCTCTCTCCTGGGGCTGATTGAGCAATCTCGTCCATGCAGCATTCATTTAGAAAATAATCAGACTTCTCTGCACAAGTAGTTTTTTTAAACTCCAGCTTCAAAAGGTCACATTTTGATAATTCCCTTTACCACACATCAGCTGGTTTCCCAGTAAGCCTGACCACACACAGAAGCACAGCCACTGAGAGTGATGTCCAGACACTTTCTGGCTCCTGTGTGCTCACATACTGTATTACCTACCAAGAAAGAGTGGCCTAAGCTATCTTTCACCTCAGATTTAACTCATATTGACTGAGTGCTTCGTGCCAATTTACTAAGTGCTTTTTCTATTTGCTTATTTAGTTTACCTAACTTAATCCTCAGCTTCATGTTATCATCTAGAGGTGACTGGATGATCTTTCCTACTTTCCTCAATAATGAAGAGAGAACACCAGGCTGCCAGCTCAGGTGTCCTGATGGGAAGCACCCTGGCAGTCCCCCCATGCCTCTGGCACACACTCTTTTATTGCATTGATGGGGAGTTTTGCCTTTATTTTCTTCCAGTTACCAGACTGAATACTGAGGGTCCAACCCACAAAGGGAGCATTCTATCTGGGGCCACAGTGGCCAAGGATGGTTAAATCTGTGTATTTGAGATGGCCAAGAATCGGACCCCTGAGGCATTAGCTTGAGTCTAATGTACAGACTACAAATCCTTTCCTTATTTTCAAAAAATTTCCCTGAAAAGTGTTCTGTAAGATCATATGAGGGCCTTTGAGGATCAACTGGTATTCTCTCAGTCTTTCCCAGGAAGCTGTTTTGGCAGGGTCGCTCCGTGTGGTAGAGAAGACACTGGGGTATGCAGTGCTGGCATCGTTATCATTAGAACCCAAACTGCTGAGAAGAAACTGAGCAGCAGAACTGCATATGTAACACAATGTATTGCCTCCAAGTTGGTCAGCCTGAAGGACTGGGCTCTTTGTCTCAGGAAGCTTGTGAAGACCTTGACTCTGATGCCACTCATCAAGAGGGGTGGTTATCTGTCCTGAGATTAAAAGAAGAGATTTCTTCTTCTGAGAGCAGAGGGCTCAATCAGAATGTACCATTGAGTCATTCTGTTCACAAGGCCTCTGACCCACTCATCATTCAGTCAGCAGAGACACCATGACTGGACCAGACCCCCACTTTCTGATAGGGGAGCTCGGACACGTTCATAAAGGCTGAAGCTGATGGGTATGGATGGAGCTCTTTTGGTTCCAGGGGGAAAAAAGAAAAACAATGTTAACATCACTGAGCTGAGAGACAGATGGCACCCTTGACTACCAGGTTTGGAGGACACCTCTTGCACAATCACCGGCAGCCTTCTCCAAAGCAATTCTCACTTAGGAAGAATGGTTTAAATAGAAAAAAGAGACAAAGATAGAGGAGAGTAGTAAGAGTCCTCCTTCCCGTTGTTTTATGCAATCAATGGCTTGTTTCTCCTACAGTTATGGAGGCCCAGACCTGAGGACAGAAAAAACAGTTCCCTTTCCTGCCTCACACCTAGGAAAGACAAAGGACCCGAAACTCAGCTTGTCAGTACCACTCTCAGTATCATCTTAGCCATGGCTTCTTCATATCCATGGGCCACAGCCTCATTGTGAACCTTATGGCCTCACAGAGGTTAGGTTAGGCAGGATGCCATGAGTTTATGGATGGGTCCAGAGACCGAGGGAGAAGGGTGCTCTCTTAGGAACAGCTGAGAGAATCACAGGACACAAAGACATGACACCGAGGTCCTCCTGGGCTTTGTGTTAGCCAACTAACCTTCCCTGTGAGATAAGAAGCTCTAGGCTAATCCCATAATGCCTTTTTATACCACAGTTAAATATCAATTCCTTTTAAGTTCTATTCTCATGGAAAATGCTGAGATTTGTTTTGAGGTACTTTGTCAACAGAGTTCTGAAGACAAGATGTATCATACCCATTAATTCATCATTAGCCATGTGCTCTTTTCTATATTATTTATTCAGCTTCAAGCAAGTCCATTTCCAAGCTGAAGACTATATCAATAGGGAATGAATCTTTTAGAAGTTTTCATTGTCCAATGGTGATGCAAAATAGCATTCTTTACTTAAACCTTCAAGATCTCTTAGTTCAGTTCAGCATTCTAGACCACTGAAAGTTGACCAGGAGTAAATCTAGCAATTTTCACTAAGTCCACTTGGGTGAAAGCCAGTGACTTCTGTGTGTAGAACTGCAGAGAGTTAGGAAGGGATCTCAGTGTTTGCCAGGACCATGTGGAGTCATTGTCCCCAGTTCCTCCACCCCTCCAAGCATAGTCCCGCCTCTCTATTGTCCAGCCAGAACAATGGATATGCCACCAGTCGAAGCAGATTTTCCTTTTTTGCAAATGAAAATGGTGTCCCCCTAAGATGTCTTCTGCCCTAGAATCATGTAATAAATACACCCACTCATCCAACAAGTAAGAAAAAAATATACTCCCTTCCTTACACATGGTAATGTATATAAACGGAAAGCCCAGGGAGAGTCTCTTTAAATGGAAAGTAAAATATCTCTTAAATCAACTCAATCATATTTTTCTCTTGATTTAAAAGAGACTGATGAAGCCAACTGCTTACCACCTTCATCAAAATACTGATCTTCATGTTGAGAAACACTTTGCTTTCTCCATTTCCTTTTCTGTGGGTGATGGCCAGTTGTTTAGGTGTAGTGGGGTAAAGGCCAAAGCTTGTCATGACAAAGGAACTGACCACATTAGACTTGCAGACACTGTTGACCAAATGAAACAAAACCATGTGAAAAGGGACCCTGCAAGTCCCACTTTTATAAGTTCCCTGAGAGCAGATGACTATCTCATTACAAGTGAACTTGAGTCCCAAAACTTATGGGCCTTTTCTGCTTTTCTGTGTGACACCTCATTGGATCTTCTCACCAACTGTGAATAGTGAGGTCACATCCAAAATACACGTGAGAGACCTGAAGAGAATTTGAACTGCCTGAAGTCATACTGATACTAATGGCTAAGAGTCTGCCCTTGAATCTCATGTCAGCATTGTGCCAGCCTCATCTGAGAGCTAGAAGTGTGCAGGCCACCAATTTCTACCAAAGTGGGCATAGACGGTGTCTGTTCTTCAAACACCATCCTTAGGAAGGTCTTTTGGTCAGAGCTAACTCCATAACTGGAGGAAAATGCTGCCAAATAGTTTCCAATACCAAGAATAGGATGTCTCAGCCTCATCTCAAGGCTTGTTCTGGATTTTTAGAGTGTTGCTGTAGCTTTGTTGAACTCCATATCATCCCACTTCCTCATGTCATCCTGTCCCATGATCACAAATCTTTAAATGTTTCAACCACAAACTGTCAGATCAAAACTACACAATTTGGAGGGAGTGAATGGAGCCAGGAAGAGTTTGGGAGATTATCCAAAGAATGCAGCTATTTCTGAAGGTCACTCAAGCAAACTAGTTTGGAAAGATCCTTCATTTGGGGGAGAACGATGGTCTGAAGTGGCTGTAGGCTTCAGCTGGCTTGGAAGGACCAACCGCTTTGCAACACCCAGGGCAACAGGCAGAGAACCAGGCCATGGGCTATGTTTGGGGACAGGGCGGTTAGGAGCATAGAGCATGCTTCTAGGATGATTGCTTTGCTTAATAGGCCACAACAGGTGGCAGACTCTGGGAAGTAAGAGAGGAGATTCAGAAGACTGGGTAGGCCAGATCTTTTCTGGCCAGAGTTCTGAGTAAGAACGAACTTGGAAAGATCACACCAGGTGTGATAGGCACAGGCCCACAGGTTGCTGGTAGGATGCCAGTGTGTTAAACCACCAGCTACAATCCCAGGGGAGATGGGAAGTGCCCCAGCCCACACTCCACACAT
Source organism: Cavia porcellus (assembly GCF_034190915.1). Lineage (NCBI taxonomy): Eukaryota > Metazoa > Chordata > Mammalia > Rodentia > Caviidae > Cavia > Cavia porcellus. The sequence continues at coordinate 42,152,870 of NW_026947507.1, forward strand.
GGCTGGCCAATCCCATGTCCTGAGTAACAATCTCTTGTTATTTAAAATAGCTCCTCATTTAAAATTCAACCAGCTGGGAAGAGCTTGCCACACACCATTAGAAAGGGCAGGCAGGCTAGGAAGAGACTGACCAGTGCAGTGGGTAAGAGTGGTTTTCTTGGGGAAGGCTAGAGAAGAGTTGTTTGAAGAAGACCAGAGACCAACAGACATGCTGCCTGGCTTCTGCTTCCATCTGACTGGGCCAGAGGTGCCAAATCTCTGTCCTCTCCTCCTGGTCACAGAGAGGGGAGCCCCAAGGCTCTCCAGTGCGCTAGGGACCTTCAAACCTTTCTCTTCTCAGTTGGGGTTGCAAATCTCAAGTGACAGTTCTTCTACAGTCTCCTGGCTTCACCTCCTGTCCATGGTGTGGACACAAAGACAGTTACCCAGGCCCTTCCTTTTGCAGTCTCTTGCTTCAAGGGGAGGCTCTAGGGGAATGGCCGCTGCTGTTCTCAGACATCCTTTGGATTCTTGACTCTTTCTCTTTCTTTCCTTCCAGAGCATGAGACTCAGAGGGACCCTGGCCTTTGGCGAGGGATGTCTATTTGCCAGTCGGAGGCTCCTCAGGCCCCCACCACAGCACCCCAGGTCTTACTTTGTTTCCTTTTCCTTGTCTGGAGGTCACTCTTGATGGTTATTGTTTTCCTTCCCTCTTGTAGCTGGTACTGCTGTCCCCCCATCAGCCTGGGACAAAGGAGCTGAAGCACAAATTGGCATTGCCCAAAGAGGCTCAGGCTGAGATTCCTTTTCTTTCTCCTCCTCCTCCTCCTCCTCCTCCTCCTCCTCCTCCTCCTCCTCCTCCTCCTCCTCCTCCTTCTCCTCCTCCTCCTCCTCCTCCTCCTCTCTCGTCTCTCCTCTCCTCTTTTTTAAGTACAATGGTAAAAGCTCAGTGACGTGGGAAACTCCTTTAGGATCCTTCACCCTTCAGCCCCAGTTTTCCAGTCCTTTTCTTGTTGACATTTGAACACCATCTATTTATTATCATTTTTCGATGAGGAAAAACCTCATGCTGATGAGTTGTGCAAATGATGTCATTGTTTGTTACCCTTCAAAGGGGCGAAAGCCACGGTGAAATCGGTGTCTGTTAAGATCTCCATTTATCATGCTGGTTGATTTCCGATTGGTGCAATCTCACTTATCAGGGACCTCTGATTCTAGGAGAACAAAATCGCTACTTTCTCTAGTTACTGTAAGCAGACACATAACTTTTACTGTAATTTGAAAAACCTTGCACTGTAATGGTTTAACAAAAAAAGCAAATCTTATTGAAACTGATTTTTGTATTTTTGATTACATCTGAATTTTCACATTTTTGTATCTAACCGTGTAGCGCTTCCATAGCTTGTGTTAAGGTCTTGTTTTCTTTGCAGGTTGAATTCTTATGATTGTGCTGACGCCAAAAGTTTAAGGGGCAGGACTGGGGCCTGGCTAAGAACTTGTCACGGGGGTTATGTATCCGGCCAGGTCTCTGGCCGTCAACGGGAAATCTTGCCTACACGAAGCAAGCTGAGGTTGCATTCCATTGCGTGAATTCCCACAGACAGCTCACAACTCCAACTAATTCAAGGCCAGTGGTTTTGGCTAAACTTTTGCCAAGGACTCTCTCAACTGAGCTGACCCCCACCCCTGCATTGCCCAGCTTCCTGGGTAAGGGAGGACATTTTGAAAACAAACTTGTGAAATTAATTTGTGATTATTATTTTTTTCTTCTTGCTGGAAACGTGCTGGGAAACAGACAGCATGATGTTATTGCTCTTTCTGCTTTTCCAACCAATACACCTGTTGTGATCCTTGGTTTCTTAGTGAAAAAAATTCTAGACACAGACCTAAATATGAACTCTTCCTCCTGTATTTCTGATTAGCAATTCTCCCTATGTATTCCTAACTGTTGAAGTGTTTTCCTTCTTAGCATTGTTTCTCATATTTTACTTTATGTTTTTTTACTGAACAACAACAACAAACTCACAAAGGAACAAATAATCTCTTTCTCTTTTTCTCTCTTCCTCTCTCTGATGTGTAATGTTGTGTTGTCCAGATTCTGTATAAAAAATATGTATATGATGTATCTGATATTTGGCAGCCTCTGGCTGTTACTTTAACCAATATAATTAACAAAAATGCATAATGTTGGTGTTTGATTTTTTTTTTACAAAAAACAAAAAACAACCTAGTTAAGATGTTTGTGTATTTTTGCATGGTTAAAATGTACTTAGTGCATTGAGAAATGTCGTGGAGGTACGCAGTGAAAAGGCTGGTTTACTTTTTGATTCTAGCAGTGATTGGTTGTTGACCAGACTATTCCCAATGATGTTTGTCTTCTTTAATTTAGCATAATTCTATTTATAACTTGTTTTAGTACTCAAGACTCAACATAATGTATCTATCTCTCTCTATTGTATTTACTGTTCCTTAAAACCAGGTTGTGGAAGTTCATGTCATCTGGCACAGATGTCTCCATTACTGATTTCTGTTGAACTATGTTCCATTTACTTGCTGAACAATCCAGATCTGAAGCACCCAGGCCCCCGGGGGCAAGGGCTGTCATCTCTCCTTCTAGAGGTCATTCCTTGAGCAGTACTGTGGCTCTCCCTTGTCATGGAACATCTTTTTTGTTTTGTGTTGTGTTGTTTTGTTTGCAAGCCCTAGTTATGTAAAGAAGAAGAAAAGGACGGGAAGGTAAGCAGGAAGCTAAAAGTTATTCGCATTTTATACACAATAGTGCATATGCTGTATTATAGGCAGACAGGCAGCAGACAGACTTTAAGTGCAAATTAGGTAGAAAGACAATGGAAGAAACTAAAGGATTCAGAAAGGGAGATCCTGGGCTTTCTTGCCAGAGTGTGGCCAGATCCATGCAAGACTGCAGAAAACTTGGTGGCTTCTTGTGCCTCAGTTTCCCCATCTGTGGGATTAGAAAGGGCAGTGTGGAGAAGAGGGAGAGGCAACTACATTTTCTTGGGTCTTTAGTGTACTTAAAGCAAAAGTGGATCCTTAACTACTCAAGAGATTGAGTTGCCAGCTGGTTGGAGACAATGCTTGCAGGACTCCCTCTCCTCCTCTGGATGTTGGACATGCTCAGGGGAAAGATGCATCTTATAGGTAGGCACTGTTCTAGTTCAAGATAATCCTGGGATCTGTGGTCATCTCATCAGCTGGGGGTCTCCCACGCAGCTTGGAAAGAGATGGAATTTGTAGGCAATATCTTTGGTCAAAGGAGTTGAGTCTCTGTCCCAGAATCCTATCTTTCCTCAGCATCTGTCAGCTTGCTTTCCTTGGAGGTGTGCTAAGAGTTTGCTATTCTTATTTTCCTTCCCTGAATTTCCATAGACAACCCCCACCTTTTTGAAGAACCAACATGCACAGCTGGGGATAGAAGCATTCAGGGGACAGTTCTGTGGTTCTCAGACCTGCTCTTTGCAGATGGCTACTCCCTCTCCCTCAGACTCTTTTCAGGCTCTTGGGCTTAATGACTTAGTAGTGAATCATCCGTTTTATGCACCCAAGTGGGCCAGAGCCTGGACATCCTTGCCTTTTTCCCTCTTTAATGTCAGGGGCTCAGAGCTCAGAGGCTTCACAAGCATCCTTTTCTTTGTGGGCATTGCATAGCTCAGTGACCTATGTGACCCATGATCATAGTATTGTTCATTATTGCTGGCAGATGCCTTTCAAAATACACTGACCTTTCATTTAGGTTGAAAGCATTTCCTGTTTTTCCTCAGATTCAAGCTTGGCCTCAAGAGGACACAGTTCCATAGAGATGTGGCAGGCAGTCTCCTTTCTTCCTGCAGATGGAGTGAGCTGACACTTGAATGTACTGGAAAGTTTGCTCGCTACTTGTCAGGAGCAGGGTCACCTCTCTGTGCATCAGTGGCCATAGAGATCTTCAGGATGCCAGAATTCAACTCCCAGCCCTTCATATGTATGCCAGAGCAGCAGCATCTCCTGTGGCCTGCATATGAGGGGCATGAAGCCTAGAGAGAGAGAGGAATATGCCCAGAGGAACACAGCTAGAGCGGAACTTTGTCAAAAACTGCCTTCCGAGTCTCAAGATGTGTCCCTCTGCTGTTTTATTCACACTGGCTCAAAGCCTTCATTTTAATTTGAGAAATCCAGGTGATACTTTCCACCAGCAGGCTAACTCCCTGGGAAAGGAAGGAGTTTCATTTTCAGTGACCATAATCAGTGGGAACACGCGCATATACTCCCTGTGTCCTGTCCTAAGCCATGCTAGAAAGGGTAGCATTCGGAATGCCAAAATAAGCTGATATCCTGTGTACTTGGATTTTTAAAGAATGAGAAAGAGCATGGTAATAAGAAAAGGGAGAATTTGAATCTATAACCTAAGTCGTAAGTCTCCTGCACAAACAGGTTTTCCTAAACAATCACAAAGCGACTGGACCACCCATCCATCTCCCCATTCCCCATGTGGCCATTTCTCCTTTCCTTGTTCTCTTCATCCCTTTCTTCCTGGTTGTCTTCACTTCTGATGCATCTGACGGCTGCAGGAAGACCATTCACAGTCTCTTTTAGCAATCTGTTTTTGCTGATCCACCACTATTTAATCCAGGCAAGTTTTCCTAGTGTTTACTACAAATTCTTTCGATTTTATTTTTTAGCAACTCTCTCTGCTAACTTTTATCTCCACTGAGCCACCAGCAACCAAAGCATATTTTCCTCATGCAGAACGGCAGAGCTGGGAACCTCTCGGTGAATCACCTCCCTGAAAGTGGCATCAGGCTTCTAGGCCACACGTCCTCCTTCAAGGAACCTGGGAGCTCCTGGGCCCCTTTGATTTGTTTGCCTTTGGGAGGACTCTGAACTTTCCCCCTGCCCCGAGTTTCCAAAGATCTAGTCTAGAACATGTATTTTTCTTTGAGTTTTTGGACCAGCGCCTACAATTTCTTACTACATCGCATCATGGAGAAGGGCCCGTGAGTCCTGCATCTCCTTCCGCATCCTCCAGTTCGGAGGAGTCTTCCTTAAGAGGAGCTGTTTTTTATTCTAACTAGAGTATGGGAAAGACACCGAATTACTGAGTTGAACATTTTTAAAGTGCTCTCCTCCTTCAAAGGATGCAGTGCAGCCCTCTGGCTCTCTCCCTCCTCTCAAAATGCAAAGCTCCCTGCCCCTACCAGGCTCCCAGCTGGGCTGACAGAAAGCCTGTACAGGGACCTAGGAAAGACCTTCAGTGTCCTTGTCTGGTGGTATTTCCCCTAAGAAGAGGTAAGCCACAACAGTGACTACTGTGTCCCCTCAGACAGGGGGTGAGGCCCAGTGGTGGTGAAGTTAGGCTGTTTGTTATCACTGAAAGCTTGGCTGACATCACTGCCTGGGAAGCGACCCAGCGTCTTGGCTGCAGAGTGCCCCCTGGAGGCTCTACTGGAGAGGAAACGGCCTTTAACCGTGGGCCAACAGCTCTGTCAAGAATTTGGACCTGTGCGGTCCCGGGATCCCAGGGTCCTAACCCATACCTGCTGAATGGTCCCTAAGGGTGTGTGCTGCTGTTATCCCATGTGTGTGCTCTCTCTGCATAGCTGCCACTCTTAGCGGGGTTTCATCTTTCGTCTGTTCTAACTGATTTTCTAAACCACAAGTCAGCAGGACTCATATTTGCTGCTCATGGTCACACCTAGGCCCAAGGTGCTGGCCACTGAGTCCTCCAAATGCGTATCTGCAAACTCAGCTGAGAGAGGAAGGACACTTGCCATCAGGATGGTGTTCCTAAGGTTCGTTGGTAGGAGATCTAGATTCCTGCCTGCTTTTGAACATGGTAAGAGCAGAGCATGACACCGAATGGCAAATGTGAATCCAGCCAAAATATACCAGTTCCTGCCAAGAGATGCTGTTTTCTAGGACTACTGTCCTGCAGTAAATCTGTGTGACTTTGGGAACTTACCCACTGCATTGTTTGTAAAATGGGAAATTAAACTAGATAACCTCTAAGAAGACCTGTTTTGTATGTGGATATGTTAGAAAATATTTCAATACATATTACAGTAGAATTATATAAGAAAGTCCCATGGATCTATCAATCAATTTCAAGAATGATCACTATCTGATGGCCAATCTTGTTTTAGCCACATCCCCACACCTTGATCGTCACATTTTTCTTCATTATTATCGTTATTAGATTCCTGGATAATATATTGCCCACAAAATAAGATAACTTCCTCAAGAGAAAGGCCAGGCAAGGGATGGGTGTGCAGGCGGCTGGCCATTATGACTGGTGTTTCTCCTAGCACACATCTTGTCCCCACAGATGCCCATGCTCAGGGGTCCTGAGTAATTAGAGCACAGTGTCTCTAAACTTTGGTAGCCAAGGGAATGCCCCACCTACCATCTCACTCTGGAGGAAGGAAGGGCTCCTGTCTGTCTTCTGGGGGTCATGTGTGCTGCTGGCAGGCGTAGGTAGTTGACTTTTTGGCAGCGACCATCAGAGAGCTGGTTCTGCAGTTCCAGGACCTTGCAGGAGTCATCTTACCCAGTTCTTGCTAGAAGCTGGCCCCATATCCTGCAGGCAGGTCTCTGAACTCTGTCCCCTCAGCTTTACTCCAAGGTGACTCTACCCTCTTCCTCCAGAGCTCAGAGGGAGGAGAAAGTTCTCTCTGCCCTCTTCTGTCTTCTGCAACTTTCTCCATGAGTGGATCCAAGTTTAGGGAGCTTCTTTTTCATTCGCCCCAGAGATCACCCAGGACTCCACATCCCCATGGCTGTATTGCTGTTCTTCCATCTGCTCCCGGGGACCATTCCAGAACCCTGAAACGCTTGTCCTCTTCTCCAGCTGAGCATAGGCCTTAGGGGGCATACAATCATCTGGCCTGGCTTTCCAGACCACTGGTAAGGGCCAGATGGTTGCTAGCAGGGGTCTTGACCCGACTTCTGCGATGAACCTTGGTGCTTGGCCTTCTGCTTGCTAGCCGAGCGAGCCCAGGAGAGAGATGTGGAGAGTAGAAACTTGGTCACATTGCCCCAAATCAGGGACAAGCCTACTTTCCATAGAGCATTCTTTCCAAAGGGCAAGCCCTCCGCTACTGCGAGCTGTAAATTCAGCTTTAGGAACCCAGGCGCCCTTGCCCTTGGGGGACAGGTAGCTGAAGAGAAAAGGACCCCTTCTCACCTTTTGTTTACATTCAATCTGGCTGAATTTAGCTGCCCTTAACCTCTAGTTGCTAAAGTCCTTATTGCCTTAATGACCACCTATTAAGCAGTCACAAGTATTGAGAAGCCCCTCTGCGTGTGGCGTCCATTTGAGGGAGGCCCACCCCGTCTCCCCACTGCTGCTGCGCCTGAAAAGAGCCCAAGTCCCAGCTCCAAAGCCCAGGGCTCACCTCTCATTGATAGAGGAGAATGATGTTCCCAGCCTGGGGACAAGCCCAGGACTGCTCAGACAGGAGAGATGCCCGTGCCACTTGTGACCACCGCCAAGCCGAGTCCCTCCGTTGGCCCCCCCGTTGCTTCAGATCTGGACTTTTCCCTCTCCTCTGCCTCCACCCCTCATGCTCCTCGAAGACCATCTAGACAGCTTTGTTCTCCGGAACACACTCCCCCCTTCAGCTGCAGCACCCTTCTTCAGCTCTCCACCAAGCTCTTTAAATGAAAGGCAGTTGCTGTCTTCCCTTGGACAATAATGAATGTATCTACGTAAGTGCAGACCATGTAGAGAAGTGGCTGGGTTAAGAAAAAACAAAAAACAAAAACAAAAAAAAAAAAGAGGGTTTTTTTTGGTAAAGCCTGTTTATTTTTTTAAGTCAGTTTTGAGCATTTCTATTTTGTCACCCTTCACATGGTTTTGGGGAACCCAAATTGCATCAAAGTCTCATGCCAAAATAAGCCAACGGTTGTTTTCTTTACCTTTTTCCTCCACGCACCATGATTTCAATGATTGTTTCAGTGTCATTTTAAATGTTTTCTTGTGACATGTACTGACGATAAAAGTCATCTTGACAAAAAAAAAAGATTTATACATGAATCAGAAAGTATTTATTTCAATTTTGTACCTTTCCATTTTAATACATTATAATGTATTGACTCAACTGAGATAATATAAACAGTTCATTTTAATAATACGTGTGTGTGCCTTTTTCTTTATGCCTAGTGGGGGAGGGACAGAGATGCACGGGGTACAAAACTTGGGGTGCTAATTGGCCTCAAGGTGGGTAGAAGCTGCTTGCACCTGGGAGCTGGAAGCAGCAGCCACTGGAAGAAAACAAGATGGTATGGGGCAGATCAGGACGTAAGTGTGGGCCTGCTAACCACCAACTTCCTCTCGAGGCGCTTTATACTGCGTGTGGCCTCCCCAGGAAGGTAGGAAAGGCCAAATGTGCCCCTGGACAGCCTGCTCACACAGCAGACGTGAGCTGGCAGTTGAAAGTCAAGCAGGGGGCCAGGCAGGGAAAACCCCAAACAAGCTAAGGCAAAAAGAAGCCAAAAAGGAGAAATCAGTGTTAACATGGAGGTCTGAGGTGGAGAAAGACCAAGAAGTTCCGGGTTGTATCTCTCCCACCACTATTGCCTTTTGCTAGAAATCCTACAAATGGACTCCTGGAGAACATTGTCTTTGAACCAAGTCTTTGAACATTGAGCAAAAAGTTCCCTTACTGTCAGATTAGGATTGTTTGTTTCTGCTGTTTTAGGAGCAATGGAAAACTAAATGCGACCCTGCTCAGCCTGGACTCTGCAGGATGCCAGGTGAAAGGTGGGATGGGCTGGGCAGGTGGGCGCAAGGGGGAGGGGAGGAGGAAGAAGAAGAGCAAGGGATGTCAGATAGAAACACACCCATGGGGCCCCACATCCACAGCTTGCAAAGCCTGTCTGGCGAGTGAAGTGGACACTGTTCTCACTGCACCATGCTTGTATAGAGTCTGTTCCCTAACTGTGCCATTTGGGAGGCAAGCGGGGGGCCACTACCCAAAAGGAACCCATGTCAGCAGGGACGGGTCCTCTCAGCAGGCATTCTTGGGGTGCTCTGGTCAGATGGAGGCGAGGTGCATTGATGACAGCCCGCCACTGTTCCATCTCCCTCCTTGTCCCCCTTCTCCCTATCCTTCTACACTTGTACCTTTCTGCACCTGCCTCCCGCCATGCACTCCACACCTGCCTCTCTGTCCCGAACTCCCACTCTGGGCAGCACCCAGAGTGCAGGCGTGTTTTCCAGGAAGGAGTACTGCAGAGCGAGCCCCACTTTGCCTCTTAATGCACACCCCCTTATTCATCTCTTCCGTGACCCCAGAGAGAGAACTAACAGATTATTTTGATTCCTAAACTAGTACCTCAGAAACAAATTAGTTGCCAGTTATAAAAGACAAATGTCTCTTTAGTCCTGTGAAAGGGCAAATTTGGGGCTGTGGCCACCAGGGAAGAATGGAAAGCCCTCCTCAGGACCCTCAATCCCAGTCTCTTTTCCTAAACTCTTACTAAACGGATGTACCATCTTCAGCTTGCAACAGGTTCAGCTGTTTACAAGATTTTGGGTTCTGAAAAAAAGATACAGGAGGTGTGGTCACCTTCAACTAAGACCCTTCCTGGATCAAGTGTCCCCACTTTACTGTTTGCATTAAAGACAAAGATAGAAGACCCTTTACTGGAATCTTGCTGTTAGTGAACCTGGGCCCAGAATTCAGAACTCTTATCCTGTGTTGATGTGTAATTTGACTGTGTTAGTCCATTTGGGCTGCTTTAACAAAATACCGTAGACCAAGTGGCCTAGAAACAGAGGGAATTCCTTTCTCGTAGCTCTGGAGGCTGGGGCAAGAGTCACTGCTGAATCACCACCAGGCTTGGTTTCCAGTGAGGCCTCCTGCTCTGTCGTCCTAAGGTAGGGTAGGCAGGGAGCTCACTGTTTCTCTTTCACTAACTGAACAGAGGACTCCACCTCATGACTTAGAAACTTCCCAGTACCATTGACTTGGGGTCAGGATTTTAACCCATGAATCTAGGCAGGACATGTGTGGGTACAAATATCCACACAAGGGCCCGCCTGCTTTTCTCAGTAATGCATAAAAACAAGCTTGGGCTCCTGGGCTCCCTAGCAGAGGGGTGGTAGGAAGGACTATCGTGAATAATCCCTGTAGCTAAATGAGTGAATGCTGGCGCCTTTCCTCCTCACTCAGATAACGCAGATACCCAGTGGAAGATCTCCAACAGAGGGTCTCCCAACACAGCCCCTGGCCGGCCAGCTAGTTAAATGCCCCAGAGGCCTGTGGGACATACTTTTCTGAAGCCAAGGGAAGCAGAAACTGAGTCATTCCTTCCTCCATTCTCTTGTTCTGTCTCTCTCTCTCTCTGTCTCCCTCCTTTCCATCTTTCCTCCCTCCCTCTCAAGTGCGACATCTTTCCTTTTACCTTTGGTGTATAAACAAATGTCTTGACCCAGGAACCCTACCCCAGCTTCTTTTGCCCTGGAAACTGCACAATGGGGCCCACAGATGGAGAGGCACAGGCATGCTCAGTGAAGTTACATGCTTGTGGACGGGATTGGATCTCCAGTCCACCAGTGTCAAAACTGAAAGAGAGAGTCATGTAAGGCACAGAGGACGCACGTTGATAAGACCTCTTAGTCCAGCTGAGACCAGGACTTGAGAGGTCTCAAGAACACAGGATATTTGCACATGATGTGAAATTCACACTGATGACCTCAGGTTCTTTCAGTTGTCCCTTATTCCACGAAGATTAATTTGCGAGTTCACCTTTTATCAGCAAGGCCAGTTTCTGCTCCAGGCAAAATCATGAGATAAGTTAAGTTTCCTGCTGTGCCCCACCATTCTGCTCAGGCTCCCTGAAAACTTTAATTCTACAATGGCGGCACCCTTTCTCCTCTGCCCTGGTCTCTAAATTGGCTCATAAATTCTCCATAAACAGAGGCAAATGATTAACAATAGCTCTTTTCAAGGATTTTTTTTTTAAAGAAGGACAGAAGCTGCCCAAGGTGGCTAAAGCTATGATCCAAGAACAGTCAGTGGGAGTCATCCATGGCTGATCCTCAGTGGTCTCCAGTGATCCTCCATAGAGGATCTCGAAGCCATGGCAAAACCTTGCCCCCTTGCTTTAATCCAGGGAAGCACAGCAGAGGAAATGCTCCCACATGTCCTCTTGTTGTAAAGTGCCACACTTACCTGGGCTTCGTGATGCAGATAGAAGAAAGGAAAGATGAAAAAGAATTGTAGGCAGGGTGCTCTGTGGATGAGTTTTTTAGGCTGACTCTTAAGTGGTCTTCTCCTTCTTCTGTCTTTAACCTTCATGGGCAAGTGCATGGTTCTGCTTGGCTGGGGTCTCTCAACCTCTCCATCTTACAGAGGCAAGTGAAGCTGTGGGGCAGCCCCTGACCTTTAGGCCCAGTGAGCATCGGACCTGGTTCCCAGGATGTTGGCCTCCAGACCTATACTTTTCCCAATCCTGCAGCCAAGCAGCTGTATCAGACACTCACAGAGCGTCAGTGTCCTCAGCACATCCTCTCCTGGGAACAAAAAGGGACACACTGAGTGCAGGGAGGGTCTACACAGAAGTCTGTTGGGTCTACTAAAGGGTGGGAGGACTGGTCCCAGTCACATGACCCTGGGAAACAGAGCTTCTAAGACAAAGAGAGCCTTGGCCAGCACTGAAGCAGGACTCACAACCACAGAGGATGCAGAAGAATGTGAGGTCAAGAGTCAGAAGACCTCTTGGGGGGCATCTGGAAGCAGGAGACAGAAATCATGCCAAAGAAAGACCCTGAAAGGTGTGAGGCTATGAGGAGAAGAGAAATCCAGCAGCACAGGCAACAGCCACAGCCACCTGCAGGGAGAGCAATGGCAAAGAAAACACAGAGAAAGCAGAATGTGATGCAGAGAGCAGTGCCGGGTGAGGCGGAGGGTGGGTGAGACATTGACACCAGTGGGCCCTGAGGCTGGAAGGGACTCCTGGAGCCCTATCACGGAGTCCTCACTCAGAGATGACTATGGGAGAGTTCAGACTTTTCTTCCTTTGGGTGAATTGTGACTTTTGGTTTGGTTTTGCCAGCTGGATCTGCATTTGGATTTCCAGTGGATCTGCATTTGCCTGGCTCCAGGAGAGGCAGGATGCTAAAGGTGTCAGGGGGTTGCCAACAAGTTGGTGTTTATAGCAGATTTGTGGCACACCTTGGTTTGAGGGGATCAGATGAGTTCAATGTCCAGGCAAAATACTTATGTCCATCCAGCCCATAGAGAGACTATCAATTTCAAGGGAGTGTGGCCCTTTCTCATATTAATAGGTAAGATAGATATAAGCTATTCTAATATGATAAAGAAAAGTGATATTGTTTAATAGTTTTAACGGTATAGAAATTCATGCTTTAAAGCTGTAATTCCACTTTCTACTTTGCTGAAACACTAGTATTCATAGTCTGAAATGTTCTCCCCATGTTTCCCATGTCTACATTAAGTGTATATGTAAACCGTTGTACATAATTTTTCTTAAAGTGGGTTTTAAAAAACACAAGGTTTCTACAGCTTTGCAAATGGTTGCATTTACTTAATAATATTCCTCATGACAGAGTTTTCTAAAAGGGTTATATATAGACAAATTCCATAAATCGCAAATGTGCTACAGGATGTACAGGGATTTCTATAAAATGGACCCTCTGCTCTGTATCTATGTTCATGATCGTAGCTTCTCCTCACCAACTCCTCCATCACCAAGTGACTCAACAAGGAACCAACATGGAGGAGTTCTCTGTTCAAAGGTTCTTGCCTGCGCCCTGAGAATCACTCTCATCTATCACCACACTGAAATCCTTAGTGGACAGATCAAGATAGCAGCCTAAGTGACATGGACAGATAAAATAAAACAACAGTAACAACAAGACCCAAAACTATGTGCATAAAAACTGACAGACCATTTCCTGAGTTTCTTCTTATGTGCTATCTAGAACTACACATGTCGCTGTATATAACCATATGTATAATCTCAGTCACCTCAGGCTGCTATAACAAAATGCACAAAGTGAGTAAACAGTCTCATGAATGACAGAAATATATGGCTCATGGTTTAGGAGGCTAGAAATCTAAGATCAAGCTGCTGGCAAGGCTGTCTCCAGTGAAGGCCCACTTCCTAGCTCAGAGGGGCCTCACATGGTGGCAGCAGGGAAGGGGGAGCCCTCTGTGGTCGCTTATTAGGGTATTGATTCTGTTTAAAGGCTACCATCTCTTGATATAATCACCTCCAAACACCCTCATATTGGGAGTTAGGCTTTTGGGGAAGTTGCATATCTTCACTAGAGCAGGTACTATCTATCAAGTGGATGGAGGCACTGAGACACAGGAAACTGGCTGAGCCAGCTGCCTGGGCTCAGAGCTCATAAGTGCAGAGGAAGAGGACAGTGGGACATGAAGAACAGGGATGGAGAAGATTAGGCTTCAAGCAGCAGCTATGTGCGGCATTAGACCGATGCAGCTCTCAGGCATCCAACTCAGTCCTCAAAGTAGTGTCCTAGAACAGCAGATGAAGAACCAGAGTGGGGACCCAAATGTGGCATCAGAGCCAGATTTGAGTCCTTAACTGGGGGGCACATCTGGGCCATCCATCAGGATGGGAACCAACCTTACCAGCAGAGACTCCTGGGCTCCAGGCTACTACCCAGTGGGCACTAGAAACCAGAGAGAAAGCTCTACAGAAGGGGTCCAGGGCACCAACAGCGAGGCCTGGAAAGCCTGGTGAGCTGATTCCAGGGTGTGCACTGATCGCTGCTATGGTGGACACTCTGCCTTTCCCACTATCATGGCAGGAAGCCACCATCAACTGTCAGGTCTGGAAACCTCAAGAAGGTGACTCAGTCACCATCCTGTTCTACTGTCATCATCCACCCTCCACTCTACTTCTGCTCCTCTTTGTAGGTCTCTCCCTGCCCAAACCCCACTGCTTTCCACTTCCCCCACCAGTTGCGCTTGAAAACATCTCAGGATATGAGAAACTAAATTGTCACTGTCTCACTCAAAGGCTGGGGAGATTCACTTAGGGCAACAGACTGAAGTTATAAGACTTTGAGGAAAGCAGATGTGTCCTTTGCCATCACAATGTTAATTTGGATCTGTGGGAATGACATTTGGGTGTTGAGTTTTATAGATTTTTAACAGCCTTTCTGTGATGGCTACAGCATGATGTCATAAAATTTTGGCAGACCCAGGGGAAGAATCTCAGGCCAGCACTGTCTTCAGGAATCCCACATTGTGCTGCTCCTGGCTGGGGTGTATCTTCTGCTCTGAGCTCCTACATCATATCCTTTTCTACTGCTCACATCACAACCTATGGCTCCAGTTCACCTCTACATTCACATGCTTCCTAATTTTTGTCTCTATGTTATATTCTTTTCTAGTCACACAAATCATTTCTTAATAGTATTCATTATATTTATGTGTATGGTTATTTGATTCACATCATTTTCCCTTCCAAATCACAAACTTAATGAGGGTAGGGAACATGATTGTTTATATCTGCCTTCATAACACTGGATCCCAGTATATACTTGAAACAATAAAGAATTACTTTACTTAAAATGATAATGACTATTTTCTATGTGCAAGATGCCATTCTTAGGACAGGCAGCATTGCATTATTTTCTGTAACAACTCTACACAGTAGGCATTGTTCTTCCTATTTTACAGATGAAGATTAGCTGCACAGAGGAGAGAAGTACTCAGCCCAATATACAGAAGATCAGCAAAGCTGGTGAGTGACAGAGCTAAAATTTGAATCCAGGAAGTCTTGTTCTAAATCTAAACTGATTTTGAAGTCCCATCAAGCTTTTGTTCTTCTGTCTCCATCAGTTTTATCATGTTGTATCTTACTGGATTTTATTATATGTGATAGTATAAACAAAATTTTTTATAGACAAGGAGATAATATAGAAACCATTGTTCATTTTCTGTTAGTTGGTTCTAAATACCCTGTCATTCTCTTGAATGGTTTTACACTGTCATGTTATGTTTGATGTTATAATATATGAAATTACACTCAAATATTTCAAGGAAAGAGACACTATGGCTATGTCGAGTTATCTTGTGGTGAAACACTATGTTGCTTAAATTGTTCTGTTCTGACCTGTGTTGTTATGTTGTTATGTCCTCTTTTATCTTAATCTTCTTTTTTTAATAAAAAAAATTTTAAAAATCTAGGCTCTGAATACTTATACTATATTCTACTAATGGTAAGACTACTAAGTTGTATGTTTTGGATTAAAGTGATTTTCTGAAAGTTTTTTTTATACATGGAAACTACCTTGAATATCACTCAACTCTTTATTTTATAGGTTGGAATGCTGATACCAAAAGAGGTGAGGTGACTTGCCCAAGGTCACAATGCCAAGCATGTAGCCAAATTCAGCCTTTCAGGTTTCCTAACTGCCATTATAATACTTGTTTTTGTTTTTTGTATTGTATCATGCTGCTGTCTCTGAGGAACAAGGGAAATTTAACTGACAAGCTCCAGCTCTGTTTTTTGAATACATAAAATTGCTATAATCCTCATCAATATTTCATAGACACAGAGGATGCTGGAGCTGGAGCAAACTTTGGATTCACCTAAATATAGAATCCATTCTACAACATTGCTCTGTGGCTTCTTACAGAGCAATTTTGGTGGTGGTGGTGTGTGTAGCAGGGGAGAAACTGTGGCACCAATCAGCCACACTGAGCCACGGGCTCATTCTGATCACCCATCACTTGGACTATGGCAAAAGCATCAGATTTCTGCCTCAACTTTTCTGACTATGTTTATCTTCCTGAGTACCAGTCCAAAATACGTGAGACTTGAAAAATACGAATTCACTATTTTTCTGCATAATAAAAGCCTTCATTTTCACCATTATAATTAAACAGATCTCCTAATTATCCCAAAATTTTTATGATCTTGCCTTTCAAGTCCAAATTTCTATTTTAATCTTATTCTCCATGCCACAACTTAGTTGTTCCCCATGGAAACTACTGGTAACTTGTACTCCCTTACCTCTGTTTCCTGAGGAGTTACTGACAGTAAACACTCTTTGGGTTTTTTTTTTTCTAATTTTTATGAAATAAAAGAAGCTATCTTGTTAGTCTAGACCCTGAAGGGTGAGTTTTATCAAGATCAAGCTTCGCATAGCTTCTCTGGGCATCTGGGTGGTGCTCTGTTCACCACCTACTTATGCAAGGAAAACTTCTGTGTGTGTACTGTCACCTGAAATTTACCTGAGAGACCTCTGTCAAAAGACATTTCCCTACTGTCTTCCTGAAATTTTCACTGCTAGAATCTCATTACGACTCCCCTGAAGACATAGGCACTTATTTAAAATTTGTAAACCTCTATGGAGTCCCTACCATACTCAAAAATTTTGTGCTAGGAGTTGTTATGGATATAGAAATGGATATGATAAAGGCAAAATTAAGTGCATGTGTTGCGTTGGGGAAATGAAAAACTTGTCTTTGCATCACATAATTTGAAGAGAGACGATGTTTTCCCAAATTAGTTATCAGTTTAATTAATGTGTTCATGATTCCATATGATAGAAATATATCAGATTTATACACGGTATCACCTATCAATCCATTCCTGAGAAAGCGGGGGAGATAAAGCATGAAGAAAAGACAATGTCAAGTTTTCTCTTCCAGGCGAGTCCTCCAACTCTTTGTGCACACCTTTCACAGGACAATGACCCTAAGGACCGTCGTTTACCCTTTATCTCTCTCCCTCCTTAGACTGGCACAAGCTTGAGGGCAAGGCGTAAGCCCAGAGGCGTCAGCCAATGAACCATCACGCTTCTCTTTGCCTCGCTGGGTAGCCACGCCTCCCTCACGGCCAGGGCTCGGCCTCTTGCTGCTCCTCTTTTAGTAGCGGGTCGCGCATCGTGACGTCATCAGCGCGCGCCTCCATGGCTGAAGTCCTGGCATGTGCGTTCGGCGCTGCCGCTCTCTTCCCTTGTCCTATCCCTCTTTAACACAGTCGCGCCAGTTTGGAGGCCCGTAAGCAGCAGACTTGGCGACATGTCGATGCTGGCTGAACGTAAGTATCGGACGCGGCGGCCCGAATCTGGCGCAAAGGAAAAGCCACCGGGTGATGCGCGGACGCCGCAGTGGCAGGGTTCTCGGCGCGGCGAGTTTGGACGTTGCATGCAGGGGGCGTTTGACACCAGGAAACTGGGCCTGGAAGGCCGGCTAGGTTCGCCCTGCCTGCTGCAGAGATGCTGCCGCCCAACCTTCGTCGGAGGTTGGCCGCCGGTCGGCTAGTGAAAGAGACTCCGAGCGTCCCCTCTAGTCTCTTATCCTCCAGCTCTGGGGCGCGCGAGATGGGTTCGAACAGGAGTCGGAATTCTGGGTCCTGGGACAGGCCTTGCCTCTGGCGGTCTTGGAAACCCAAGTGACTTTCGTCAGTTTGCCGGGCCTTGGTTTACACAGATTTTAGCAAACTGAAGGTGAGCTGGAAGGATCCCTGCAGGCGGTGAATCCAGCTGTTGATTATGTATTAGCACGCAGAAAAATAAAAGCCAAAACGGTTGGAAGCATCAAAACCCAGAAGGTTAGCCTTTGGGGGTGGGGGGTGCAGGCTATGAATGATTCTAAGACGTGAGGGTGTGGCTTCGTTAGTTGCAGTTACCCCACTCACTTCTGGTGTGTTGACCGCCGTGCTCCATCCTGTCTGTTCGCTTTTTAATGTTTAGCATCTGTGAAACCTACCAATTTCCGCTCGCTGGGAGAGGCCCTTTAATTCCGGAATGGGACCTGTAGCTGAGGTTGCTGCCACCAGATGGCAGTCGTACCAGCAGCTACAGCGTAGGGATTTTGCGAAATTTATGCCGGCCTCAACCTGTTATCTAAGGCACCACCAAAACACTAGGAGTAGAAAACGAAATGAGTTAGGCACCATCCCTATTTTACAGTAGCAGGAATTGAAGTTCAGATGAAAATAATTTACTTCAAATCACTGAGTTAGAAAGTAGCAAAATTGATAGTTTTCTCAGTCTTTACATTTTTTGTAGCGGCTTTCTGTTATTTCTAAATAAAAGCTCAAACGAAAATGTTTTAGATGGTAACTGTAGATTCATACTTATCACCAAAAATAAGCAATCGAGATTAGAAGCTATATCGGTAAGATTTCTTCTGTTTTCATAGGGGCTTTGATAAATGCAAGCACTGATTCATTTGAAACACACCCTAGTTTTGTTATTGGTTTATTACTGTTCCCTTGATTAGTCTCTGGAAATCTATTAAAATTTGCTTACAATCTTTATGAGGTTAGCTTAAAATCAGTGAGATGGTTTTTTGAAAACAGTTTCAAAAGTCTGAAGTGGTACAGGCATGTAAAATGCTATGTGTAGATGGCAGTATTTTATGTGACGTGAGTTTTTCAGTTCTTTCCCCTCCAGAACTGGCAAGTTTTTAAGTCTTTGTCATGATAATATGTAACATTTTGTGTAGCCCTTTTGCATAATTTGCTAAATTAATGTTTATGGGCTCTTGTGGTAAAATATTTAGGATTGTCATTCTTACTTTAAAGATGAGAAAATAAATTTCCCGTCTCATAATTTCACTATCCAGAAACTATTCTCTGATAGTTTGTAAAATTGGAATCATTCTGTAGGTTCAGTTTTTTATCCTATGTATTTTTGCCTATTTAACATTAGCAAACTTCTTTTACTTTATTAAACATAGTTGTTCATTTTTTTCCCGACTATACTTTATTTTCAATATTGGCACTTAATCTAGTTTTTTATTTTATTTTTTAAATTAGATTTTTTTTTTTACAGTTTAGATATACATAGCAGTCACAGCCATCATAGAGAATTGTACCTGTACATGATATAACTTGGATTTTTTTCTCCCATTCCCCGACCCTCCCTTCAATCCCTCCTTCTAGTTTTTAATTTACTAATGATTTTCTTTGTATTTCTCAAAAACATTCTTTAACTTGTATTTTTCTTGTTATCAAATGCTACTCTATCGAATCTGCCTCATATAAGACAAGAAGTTGAGGCTGGGGATTTAGCTCAGCGGCATAAGCACCTGCCTTGCAAACAGGCAGTCATGAATTCAATTCCTGGTACCGATAAAAACAAAAAAGACAAAAAAAAAAAAAAAAAAAGACAAGAAGTTTATTTATCACCCTTACTTCCTGATCTTTATGTAATTCACCATTTTAGACTCAGGTTATTTATCAAGATACTAATTTTTCATAGATGTTTTTCTATTCAAGACCATTTTTGACACTTGTCATTGCATTTTATAATCATAGCATTTTATAGTTGATGAATTTGAATGCTCATTATGTTAAAATTTTTATATTGCAGTTTTTTTCAATCTTAAATATGTCTTGAATAATTTTTTAGTAAGATTGTGGGTAGTATAGTTTGAGCTCGTTAGTATCTGAAAGTATCTTTGGAGAAATAAAAAGGAATTCTGTCCCTGGCTGTTGGGATTCAGTGTGCCCGTCAAGTTAGCTTACTGGCAGCATAAACCATGTGATATCAGATATGGGGTGATTGGAGCTGTCCCATCCAAATGTGTCCTGTGGGGACTATTCACAGTTACATCTTCAAACAGGAGGAGCCCCAGCTAGAGCTCACGCATGAACACATGCCAGACAAGGATTGGGCAGGTGCAGGGTTCTCCCCCAGAGGCCCAGTGCCATTCTCATGCTGCTGTTTAAGGTTGTGTTGGTGTCCTCCAGTTCAGTGGTTTGCTGGATTTAGATGGAGGACTCAGTATACAGTATACGGCTTGAATTTATACTAAGAATACTAAACAAAGCTAAAACAAAATGAGTGAGAAAGATACGTGAGCGAAGTATAGGAGAAATGGCACACGCTTCCAGAACCATCTCCTGGTAGTGTAGTATCACACATTTCTTCAGCCAGGGCCTGAAAGTAAGCAGACTCCTGAGTCACCATCATTTGCATAACAGTTGTGTAGTTTATCACTCTTAGAAGAATGGTAGGAACCTGCCTAAAATCCAAGTTCCCAGCAGAGGCTGACCTCATCAGCAAACCTTTCAGAGTCAGCAGTAAGGCCTGCTCTTAGCTCTTTTCTGCATACAGCCTTAGCAGTGCTGATGTCTGAAACAAACTGGGACCTAGAAGTACCAGGATGGGTGGACAGTGATTCAGGCAGAACAGGACAGACAGAGATTGTCCGTGCGCACATGTGCATGTGTGCATGTGCGGGTGTGCGCTTGTGTTTATGTGTGTGGTGCTAGGGGTTGAACCTGGGACCTTGTGAAGTATTGGGCAGACAGTCTTGCCAGAATTTCCCAAATCTGGAAATTTATACAATAATAAAGAAAATAGGATTCTGGTCTGCTAAGTTTGGGAGTCTGGAATGGCTAGTTTGCCCTCCAGGAGGATCTGCACATTTGTGTATTAAAGTTCCTGGGAAGTTCTCATTGTTAAATTGTTTTTGACATTGTTCCTTTTTAGGTCGAGTGCCCCTCCCCCAGCACTCTCATTTGGGAAACACTGGTGGCCCCCTGGTGGAGGATGCCAGCCCTTCCTGACCTCTGGTAGCAAAGACCTGTGGAGCATTGCAGTCTGTGGAATTTAGGCATGCACCATGGATTTCTTACTGTAGAGGGGGGGTCAGTCATTCTCCTAGCTGCCTCCTTCATTCCAGCTGTGGACAGAGACCCCTGGCAAGCACTGTCTGTGGACTGTGATTCACCAGGACCAACTATAAACAATATTAGTTAGCAAGGCTTACCTCTGGTATGTTACTAGTAGACAGATCTACCAAGATAGGTAAGTAGTAACTTAGCCAGATAGAGCATTTTTGGGTCAACTTTTTCTTGCAGAACACTGGAAATTTGAGTCCCACTCATTTTACCTTTTTCTGCCTGTGTGCATGCAAAGCATTTCTTGTTTTTGCTAGATGTGTGGAGTGAAGGATCTGTATTGATTTTACTTGTAGCACAGTGAGCCTCTTTGACTGGAGGCTGTGTTACGCTTAGTTGTGTTGTGAGACTGCCGAGGTCAGACGCTGTTGATAGTGAGTGCGTGTGCCTCAGTCGATGCAGTGGCTCAGTGATTGTGACTGAAATCATCAGGTTGATTTACCCATAGTTGGCTTTAGGTGTCATATTTTTGTTGTGTGAATCTTAGTGATTCTTTCTCTGCAGTAATTTTTCTTAAAGCTTCAACAATAAACTCAAGTTCCTAGAGCTCAATTATTCATATACATTTAAAAGAATAGTTTGATAATACTCAAAGCAGTTTCCTTAGTTCAATTATATTCCTTCTCTTTTATCTTTTTTCCCTTCCCATCATTTTTTTCTCATTCATTCACTTACTTATTGAAAGCCTGCTACATGTAAAATGTTGTTTTCACTTCTTGCAATGAAACATAAAGAAAAAAGCATATGAATATAATGCTTAAGGAGATTATGTTCTAGCAGGAAACATAAATGATGGGTGTAAGTAGCTCTAATGCAATAGTATGTTAAGTGCCAAAAGTGATTAAATCAATGATTCTGGAGGCTCAGTGAATCAGTTATGTAGTGGGGGGCATTCAGTGAGTGAGGAAGCTATCCTGTGTAGATTGTACACATAATGGAGGTACAGCTGACTCTGCTAAGATCACAATGAGTAGATCTTGGGTTTGTATAAAGGTTCAGGGTTTTGTTTGGGAACATCAGGCATATTTCTTTCTCCAAGCCTTGAGTTTTTTATCTGAGAGGGTGGAGATTGAGACTTATTTCACTTCGTTGGCTTACTGTGAAAGCTTGTATTATGTATATAGATGGTATATATGTCACATATGTTGTATTGTACATATAGCATTTGACACACGGTCCTTGGCAATAATAGCTATGAGCAGGGCTCTCACGACTGCTACTGATGGTGATGATGGTGCTGGTATCCATAGGTGCTTTCAGTTGCAGCCAATGGCTGAGTATAGCAGGCCCAACTAATAGTATATTGAATGTATATTTTTTGGGTTACATTTAGAGGGAACAATTTAAATTTACAAAGTCAGTTTGTTTATTAGGAATAGTTATTAAGGAACTTGAGGAAAAATGGTCCACTCTCCTACTGTTCACCAGGTTCAGTCTGGCATCTGTATATAATAAAATGTGTACCACCTTGTGTGCAAGTAGGTCTGTATTTGCGCGTTTCTCCTGAGTTCAAAAGATTGATGGGCTACGTTTTCATTTTCAGGTCGGCGAAAGCAGAAGTGGGCTGTGGACCCAAGAAACACTGCATGGAGTAATGACGATTCCAAGTTTGGCCAGAGGATGCTAGAGAAGATGGGTTGGTCTAAAGGAAAGGTATTTTAGAGAAAAGCAAAACAAACAAAAAGAGCAAAAAACCACCTGAGCTATGGCAAAAGATTATGAATCATTTTTCTTAGAACCGTAGTAGAAGTTTTTTGTTTTGGGTCAATAAGTATTTCAGGGAGGTAAATTGTGGTGACCGAGTGATGAAGTTAGAATTGAGCATGAGCATTAGCTCTCTTCATTTCAGCTCCCCTGATTCTTCTCATTCTTAGATTCCGCTTTTTGGTTAGACACACGTGGAATCATACTTAGCATCCGGGCCTCACATTGCTGGGAACAAGGTTTAATTCCCTTCTGTGGCTAGACTGTGTGCTTCCCCTTCCCTCCCGTGCATCCTTGTGCATCCTTGGTGTTAGACATTGTCTTCTAAAAATCGATTAGACTGTGTTTCTTCTATTTAATAAAAATGCTAACCCCCTTTGTGTTTACTCTTCACAGGGCTTGGGGGCTCAGGAGCAAGGAGCCACAGAGCATATTAAAGTTCAGGTTAAAAATAACCACCTGGGACTTGGAGCCACCATCAATAATGAAGTAAGCAGCAGTGTACCCTCTTTCTGCTGTTTTCTTTGCATAATTGACTTTCCTTTTGGTGACATTAGAATTTCAGTTCGCTCAGTTTTGACTACTGAAAGGTATAGTGTTGGTATTTTAGATAAAGAATGGACCCTGCTGCATATTTGTGTGACACACCATCCATCACCCTGCCTTCTGGACCGCTTGGGGTCCTTACTGCTTGTACCTAAGAGATACAAGCAAGGTTTACTGCTAAACTTTGCCAGAAGTCTTCTTTTCAGGACAGAGAGGTGTTTTGTGTGTGTGTGTGTGTGTGTGTGTGTGTGTGTGTGTGTGTTTGAAAGTCCTTCTTTATTGGAAAATAAATGGAGTCAAACAAGTAGGCCAGCCAACATTTGTAGTTTGGATACCAAAAGGAAGGTGTTCAGCTTGCTCAGAATTCAGCTTTCCATGAGCTGGCTATTTCCCATGATCACCTCATTTGTTCGCTTAGCTTTTGGCTTCAGTCCCCTGGCCCATCAAACAGTCTTTAAGGTCTGCTCTGTTCTCAGTCACAGCATTGTTGCAAATGATGCTGCCCTGGATTTTGCTTCCTTCTTCCAGTGACTGAGTTCATGAGGAGCCAGTTGTCTCTTAGGAGACAGGAGGAAGCAAGGATAGCGCTTAATTGATCACTTCTCTCCAACTTGTGTCCAAGCCATCAGCTCCAGCCTTATGTCTGCTGGACAGATTCTTCTGGACAAAGAACAGACAGCAGTTTGGGCACCTTCTGTTCGCTCCCATGTAGAGTCCCCTGTGCTCACTTGAGAGCAGAGGCCATGTTTCACGGTGTGTGTGTGGAGCACTTCTGTGATCTAAACAAGTCTTCCCATCTATCCCTGTACCTGTCATAGGAGCTGAGGCAGAGTACTGGCTTCTTTTATAAAACTATAAATATCTAAAGATTTTGGTTCCTTTTTCTTTAGATCCTCCTCTTTATCTTCTTGTCCCCATTGTGACGACATCAAGGAAAACTTTTTCTTACTAGGTGTGGAATGAGCTCACTTCAGATAGTGATTGATCTATTTCCCATAGGAAATCTATAACTTTTTTTTTCAAGCAGTAGAGATAGGCATCCAGGAGGCCTGTGTGGAAAAGTCTTCTGGGGTACTTCTGTGGGATGGGTCCCTTAATGGCCAGCTCCTCTCCCAAGTCTGCTTCATTAGCTGTGAAAGGCAGCCTCTTTCCTGTTTGTCATCTCCAGTGAAGTCACACGGCTCCAAGGTTATCTTTTTGCCCTTGTGTTTTTTCATTAACGTGGTGAGTGATGCACCCTAACCTCTGAACAGGTCCACGACTTCATGTAAGGCAGCCACAGCTTGGGACCAACATGTTAGTGTTAAGTTCTGGAATATGTAGTGCAAAGAATCTGCAGTCCCCATGTCAGCTTCCTCGATACACACAGTATCCGGCTTCATTTTCATCCTGATTTCTGCACCTAGAGCCTTGTGGTGGGTTGTAACCTTGGTTGTAACCACAATGACTTAAGATCCAACACACTCAGGCAGGTTCAGTGGGTACCAAGTTAAAAATTTGTTCCCAACTGAAAGCAAAGGTTTGGGAATGCTGGAAGTCAGGTCTGTCAACTGCAGTCCCCCACCAGCTGCTGTCACTACTGCTTGAAATTCCATTCTTATAAACTGGATCAGCCAGCCTGGAAGATAGAAGCCACAGCTGTACCTCACTCCCAGCACATGGCCCTAGGATGTTTATACTAACCTTCATTCTGATATTAGTTTATACTATTAAAAGTTGATGGCACTTAGTTTAGGAAACACTGTAAGAAAGTAGTATTCTTTTCCTATTGTCTGTTTCTGACTTTTGGTGTATAGCTCTTGGGTATGTTCACATTTTCTTTTGAACATGGACGCTGTAATTAAAAACTAGTGACCTGCCATGCTTCTCCTGTTTAGTACCATTGTTTCCTTTAGAAAGTGTTCAGGCTGGAAGCTTTGCTTCTATTTTTTTGTGTCCAATGGAATCTAAGGGAGAATTACTTTAGATGAACTGAATATTTTGTTTAGTTCAGTAGCTCTGAGTAGTGGATTGGAGCAACTAAAGTTTTCCGGTCTAATAGCTAAATTTTTCTGCCACTAAAGGAAAACTTTGTGTAAAGTTGGTTTTGCAGTAGTTTTGAGAGACAGGCAGCGCAGTCCCCTTATTTTCTTAGCAGAAGCACTACCCAGTAAATCTGTTCAATATGCCTTAACTTTAAGCCTTCGTAAAATATAATGTATAAGAAGTTGTATGAGGCAAATTCCTGCATTGAAACTCTGCTGTACACTTGTCAGTCCTGCGTGGGAGGTCTGCATTCTCTGCTAGCTAATCAGTCACCTTACCAATGGGTACTCATTGATTCAGAGGTCTTTTGAGTCCTTTTTTCCCCTTTCCCCAAAGGTTTGTAAGATTTAGGTCATTTGCTAGTAATTAGAATGGAGCAGAATATTTTCAGCTCTGTTGAGCAAAGGAGAGCCCCTGGGTCCCTCACTGCTCTTACCCTTTGAACCACCTAATCTCCACTGAGAAAAACTGGTAATTTATTTTGCCTTATTTTAATATTTAGCACAAAGGTTGCCTGTTTTGACTATTATTTGACTATTGATAAATCATCCACATTTGAAGGCAAGACCTTAAGTTTCCAAAAAGCTCCTTTTTAATATTGATTAGGTTAAATGGTGACATTTCAAGCTTATATAATTTCCTCAACCTACTTAAATATTTTGATGAAACATTTAGTATTTTATAAGTGCCTGATTTCCTTTTATCTAAAAATGTATCGTGGACGCTGCCCATGAGCACACCAACTTGCAGCTCAAGCTCGGCAGGTGCAAGGCCTCGCATGACCTGGTGCTCCTCAGTTGCATTAAGAATGTGATCTTCATGGAGCCTAGATCAGTTTAAGCGAATGGAAAGCGCTGAACTCTTAAGAATGTAGCTGTGCCTACTACACTTGTGGACAAAAAAAGCTTAGAAGAGATTTGGAGGATCTGAAGGATCAGTGTGTCCAG
This sequence comes from Cavia porcellus, assembly GCF_034190915.1. Classification (NCBI taxonomy): domain Eukaryota; kingdom Metazoa; phylum Chordata; class Mammalia; order Rodentia; family Caviidae; genus Cavia; species Cavia porcellus. Next base: position 42,178,714 of record NW_026947507.1, read on the forward strand.
TTAGAAGACCCCTCAGCTGCTGCCCAAAAAATAGCCAAACAATACAGTGGATTTGGAGAATCACTGTCAGAGTATTACTGAGCGCTTAGAGTTTCCCAAACACAGGCATGCAGAGATTAATGAGACCATAAGGCAGTGTGGAATGCCTTGGTAGGGTGTACACACTCAGCAGGCTGTGTATGAGTAGAAGCTGGCACAGGCTCTTCACGAGATGAGGGATGCGTGGTGCCCAGGTGGGACTGTCTGAGGAAGAGCTTGAGCACACTCAGTGTGCCGTGCTGGAGGAGGCCACATTGGAGGAGGCCAGGCTGTCAGCAGTGCCAAGGAGGAATTGCTGGAGAGTCATGTGAGAATCGAGAGGCCCTCTACCCAATGCTGATCTCCAGGAAGAATCGAGAGCATGTTTGGGAAGGACTCAAGAGTTGGCAGAGTCGCTTGCTTAAGAAAGACAGTTGCACACTGTCTGACAGAGAGGAGTGATGACAATAAGGGATCAGCCGCAGTCCAGCTGAGAGATTGTGCACAGCTTCCTGGTGTGGAACTTGCCTTGGACATAGAAACTAGTGCTTGCAAGGAACTTAGAAGGCGGAGAAGGGAGGTTGCAGCTGTCTTCAAGCCCTTCTGTGCGACAGGGTCCTGAGCATCTCACATTGCGGAGTGTGCCCAGCGGGAGGAAAGTGGGAAAGTGTTGAGGCGGAAGAATCAGAGACAAGCCATAGTGCTGGCATCTTGCCTTCTGCCTCAGCCACTGGGGAATGTGTGCATTGAAGAGATGGATGTGGATGGGAAATTTATGCACAGGAAGAGTACTTCCAAACAGGATCAACTGCTGAGAAGCTGGGAGCTGATCAGAAAAATTGGAGACATCAGTCAGATGTCCACTGAAGGCAGGTCTGACTTTCCAGTTTGGGCTGCAAATGCTGGTATTGTAGGCAGTCCTCCCACCGACCTCACCTGGAAGAACCAGGACTCTTGGGCCACTGGTGAAGATGTAAAGGTTGTACTGGAAATGCCCAGGGACAGGGGTGGCACAAAGAACTAGTCTTCAGAGCAGCCACACCTGAGGAAAGACAGTCTGGGGTGGTTGTTGAAGAACTTTTCCACCAGCAGAGCATCCCCGGAGCCCCCGGAAACTGCAGTTATGTGAATTCTCAAGTTGTGTGCTCCTCACTGTATGGAAGTATGGTCGTCCTTACTGATATACAGTGACAGAGCCTTCTCAGAAGCACAGAATATATTTCAGTGTATTTAGATTTCCTTTATGTGATTGTCTAAGCCTGTGACTCTGATGGCTTTGATTTCCTTTTCTGACACTGAAAGTTTTATAAAAGAATTATATACGTGCACTTTGTTGTGGGATATGAATTATTGACGCTGAACTACCTGTGTACTGTCTGGAAAAGTTCCCTCAATTTTTTTTTATAATGGGAATCAAACTCAGGACCTCGTGCTTGCCAGGCAGGCACTGTGCCACTGAGCTGTGTTCTCAGCCCTTTTTTTTTGATATGTATTTGTTGTTGTAAGTTCTTAGGAGAAGGGGGGAGCGGGTATGTAAACCACTGTGCCCGAGTATAAATTGCAGATTGTTCTCTAGATCAGCAGGCTGCTCTCTGTATTTTTGATATGACAATGCTAGAGGGAAATGATTTTCAATATATTAAATTTTTATACTGAATTTTTTGTAATAAGCAGTCAAGTTGCGGGTATTGTTTTATCGAGGTTTTGTTGTGTTTTTTGTTTTTGGGTTTTTTTGGTGATACCAGGAATTGAACTTAGGACCTTGCGCTTGCCAGGCAGGCACTTAATGCCACCAAACTAAATCCCTGGCTAACATTGTTCTATTAAATAGAAAAAAATAAAGGCATGTTGTAGAAACGTAATACTAACCTGTATCATCAGGTAAGCATTGTGGACGAAGGACTCTGCAAAAACTGTTTTAGGGTTATTTCCCTTAGATTCTTAATTCATGAGGGCAGTAAGCTTGAGCAGAGGGTGGTGGGAAGAGAAGGGTTTCTCTATTGAAATGCCGCAGTTGGAGTTTTTAAGATAGTGTAACATATTCAATTTCTTATGTGACATGAACAAATAATATTAAATTGATAATATTAAAAATGATCCTGTCTCAGTCAGGTCAACTGTAAACTTGCCCCTCACTCTTTTTGGTATTTTCAGGACAACTGGATTGCTCATCAGGATGACTTTAACCAGCTTCTGGCTGAGCTGAACACTTGCCACGGACAGGAAGCCACAGGTAGGGAAACAGTCACTGAATTTAGATGAGACGTAATTTTTCAATATAAAATATCTGAATCATCTCTCTACAGAAAGCATTATTAGATCTGAATGTCAGTTGATTGAAACATTACAGGTATTCAGTTCTGTTGGTGTTTTCCCTTAATGATCCTGTGGTCATCAGCATACACTTGTTTCCCTGTCATGATTTGAGAATGGCAAGATGATTATGTTTGGTTTACACCTTGCATAGTGAAGACAGTTTTATAGAGATGCTTGAATGTGACCGAAAGGATGCTTTTTTTATTTTATTTTTTATTTTTTTATCAGTACTGGGGATCAAACTCATGACCCCCTGCTTTCAAGGCAGGTGCTTATGCCGCTGAGCTAAATTCCCAGCCCCTGAAAGGATGCTTTTAAAATACAGGTAAGCAATACCACAAGAGACCATAAGCAAAGGTTCAGTAGAGAAGCTTTTTCTATGTTGATCCTTCCCACTGGGGTTTGCTTCACCTTTTAATTCACATAGGAGGGTCACATTGCCCAAGTGTCATGAAGTTGTGCCTTAAACTCCTGGGTCCGTGCAGGCCTCCCACTTCAGCCTCCCTGCTAACTGAGATGACAGGTGTGCCCACTGCACCTGGCTGAGGCAAGTCTTCCCGGGTATTTTACAAAAGAGGGTATATAAGTGCCCAAGAAACAGGCGACGAGGCGTACCATCAGGTCAGTCATCAGGACAATGCAGAGTATAACAGCCTGGTCCTCAGCGTCCCCATTGGGGCTTAGAAGACTGACAGCGGTGGGTTCTGCTGCAAATGCAGAACGGTGGGGATTGCTGCAGAGTGGGTTCCTAGGACCACTGGAATCAGATGCAATGACTTGTGACAGCTGAGGATCGGCATCGCCTTGTGTCCCGTCCAGCAGGTAGACAATGCAGGGGCACTATTTGCAGTATCCTCAAACTGCATAATCAGATGCCCCACCAGTAGAAGAGATAGATACACAGCCGCTTTTATAAATGCAAAGAAAAGTACAGTATAGTTACATGTGTGCATATAGAATGCCTTGGTGAAGGGCTAGATAGAAGTACTTTACAGGGTCTCCGGGTCTCTGTCACAGCTCCTCAGCTTGGCTATTAGGAAGTAAAAGCCATAACAGTATGTAAACAAGAGAATGTAGCTGTGTCCCCATGAAACTTTATTCCCCAAAGCAGGTGGCCCACAAATTATAGTTGGCTCCCTAGTATAGAGGGTTCCTTAATTTAATGTTGACTGAAAGAAGATGGGCACAAAATACGCATCCAGTATGGTCACACTTACACAAACTGAAAATACCAGACTGCACTCTGAATTAAGGTGCTGTGCTTAGGTGGCCAAGTTATTCTAAGGAAAGAATACTCCCACCATGAAGGCTGTGCCAGCCATACGTTCAGCAAGGGGGCATTTGGGCTTGAGAAGGGGCTCCTGAGGAATTTCCGGGGTTATGTTAATACTCTGTTGCTTCACCTGTCTGACAGTTACAAATATTTGTAATCATCATGTTTTATGCACTTTCTCTGACTATTATCTCTACCTCCAAAAAAAAAAAAAATTTTAAAACAACTTTTTTTCTTGGTCTTTTTGAGACAGAGTCTCTCTGTGCAGTCCAGGCTGGCCTTGAGCTCACTTTGTAGCCCAGGCTGGTCTCAAACTTACAATAATCCTCCCGCCTGGAATTACAGGTGTGTGCCACCACGCCCGGCAGTTCAAAACAAGTGTGTGGGGAGAGTTATCAGAAAAACTGTGATAAGTTAGGCCAAGATACTGCTCCTCAATGGGAGTGGGACCTGTGGCAATGTCTGCAGATGATTTTTAGCATCACAGCTGGGGAAATGTTCCTGGCATCTAGTTGGAGAGGGTCAGAGAGTTGCTAAACCTCTCAAGAGTGGGTAAGGAGTTGTGCCTCCCAGCTAAAAACATTACCACATTGCACAAAATGTCAGCAGAACACAGGTTAAAAACTGTTCTAGGAGAAAGCAGAAAATGGGGAGCACAGGCGCATGGAGAGTGGATGCTTCTAAATCCTGGCAGTGCCTGTCTGTCTCTTCACCCTGGAGGTGCTTACACAGAGGTGTGCTTTATAATTATTCAGTGGTGCGGATTTTAACTACATATATATGTGTATTTTATGGTAAAATAATTAAAAATTGCATGGGCTCATTCCGATAGGACTTCAGGTAAAATATGGTGTGTATTTTATTTTACATTAAGGCTGTAATGAAGGGTAACTCATTAGAGAAGTTTCTTCCTTAGAGAAACAGATACAGCAATTTGAATACCAAGGGCCACTTCTATTGTAATGAGTAGCTAATGGTGTGTGAATAGCTGTTTTTCTAAACACAGCAAGTTGTGGCTAGGGGGTCGCTTTTTTTTTTTTTTTTTTTGTCTTTTTCCTTTTTATCGCTACCAGGGATCAAACTCAGGACTGCCTGTTGGCAAGGCAGGCACTTAAGCCGCTGAGCTAAATCCTCAGCCCCTGGGGCGTTGCTCATTCTTGAGGGCTTTTGCTACCCAGGGTACTCACAGAAAACCAAAACTTGAGTCTGGATTCTTTCCTTAAAGGACCCCCACACACTCATTCTTAAACATGGAGACAGACCTCTTTGTACTGATTGGTGTCATAACTTTCTCAGTGCCTGGTACACTAGTTAGAGAATACTTGTAGCTCTGCAGGCCACAGGAATAGCAAAAAGTGTTGATAGAAGATCGAGTTTTATGGATCAGCAGAAGAGAACATAGATTGTTGAGATTTGATGGTGGTAGCTGGACCCCTTGTTTGGTAGTACCATGACCAGGTGCATTCTGAGTGAGGGATGTCATGGTGGTAGTTTTGGGGACCTTGGCTGGAGAGGTGCTTCTTGGTGGCCCTTCCTTCCTGGTGTGCCCCCAGAAGCTCAGGCAGTGCTGTTTTGAAGGCTCCGCTCAGCCTTGTGTTGTCAAGAGTGCTCTGAGCACCTAGAACATTTCATGAGGTAGTGCCTTGTCCCCATGCAGGCTCTTTTATAGACTACCCGTGCAAGAGTAGTGTTCCTTTCCCACCCGAAACTTCATAAGGACTTTAGATGATTCAAAGTGGAGGCATTGATGATCTGTAGGTAAGTTCCACTTGAGGCCACTAGAGGGGGCCAGTGCCACGCACCGGTGAGTGAGGAGCAGAGGCTCTGTATCTGGCTGCCTGCCTTGCCAGACCTGGAGCTGCAGCCCAGAATGGAGAAGGCCTTACAGCATTCCTTTTAGGGAAGTCTTTCCCAGGGGCTGCAGCTGGAGAGCTAGTCAGTTATTTTCCTGCTGTGTTACTTTTGGCAAGTAGAGTGTCTTCATCCAAGTGGCGTTTTGATCACAGTTACAGCATTGTTTGTTAAAGCTGAAAAGCAGATGACACAGTCAGCAGAACATGCTTTTCTGCTGTAACAGTGTCCTTAGCGCCTTACGACTGCCTACCAGACTCAACCATTGGCATTCAACTAAGCAGCCATTGCGTGTGGTCTTCTAGAGTCTTGCAGAGAGTAGAAGTAACTGCCTTTGTTGGACATGACGGTCAGCATGTTCTTTTAGATTTCATCCCTAAAAGCTATCTCACCCACTTGGTTATGCACTTTTGGAGTCAGGGTAGCATTTTGGTGGACTTACCCCCATTTTAGGAAATGCTTGTTAACATCTACCAGGTATCTTGTCACTGATGGTTTTAAATATTTGGGGAAGTAAACTGGGATGCTGAGAATCTGTGATACCCAGATGCATGGTTCAGAGTAGGCATCTTCAAAATTGTTTTGCTTACTTCTACAATAAAAACATTTTGAAAAACAATATGCTCTATCACATTTTTAGATCAACATCCAGGATTTTTAAAAATCATATATACATAGTTGCAAAAGAATAATTTCATACCTATTGGGAAATATTGCCAATTACAATAAATCCATTATATCTATCTTAAATATAACTAATGAACAATAAATGGAATTTGAAAATAAAACCATTATATCATCCTAAATGCCTACTCTTACTGTTAAATACTATAGCAATTTGATACTAATTATCATCTACTTGAAAATAAATACTTTAATAGAAGTGTTACACTTCCCATACCTTCCCCTTGAATACTGTTCCATTTCATGTACTCCATAGTGGTTTGTGTTATTTTATTCTTAAACTTTTTAAAATTGATTACCCTTTTATATTTCTGTATAACAGAACAAAAACATGTAAATTTTTGTTGATTTCTACAACTCCAACACCTGTAAAAGATTTTTCCTTTAGAGTATGTTGTCGTTATAATTAGAAGATTACAATTAGTAAAACCAGAAGGATATGCTACAAATATTGGTAAATATTTTATTAAACAAAACCAGGAACTCTCTGGTAGTACGTCTTGTGACGAGCTTGGCTGGGTGGTGGTTTGGGAAGCTGGTGTAATGGCTGTAATTAGAGGACTGGTGCCCAGTATTAGTACTTGGGTTATTCCTCGTTGGTCTTGAGGGGAAGCAATCTCGTGCCTTCTGTTGCATTGCAGTGGAGGGCAGGCAGGACAAGAGGGCCGGGCCATGCTGCCCCAGCCCCAGAGTAGTGCTCGGAAGAGTGCATGTGACCCGTAGCACATGACTCACCCCCCATGGTGAGAACGCCCAGTGAGGCTGTGGTTAGGGGTGGTGCGTAGCTAGGTCTGTCTGGTGCTGTGCCTCACTCATCCTCCTCATGGTGAGTTCTGGAATCCTGACTGGTGCTGTGCTGGTACCTGGTAATTTCTCAGATGATTTCCGTTTGCATACCAGCACTGAAAATGTTATGTGCCATATGAGCTCGTGATCACAGAAGGAGGAAAAAAAGTTTCAGGTGGATGTTTTTTTGGGGGGTGGGGGACAAAGTGTTTTTGAGAAGCAGCTGCAGCCAGTTGGCCTCAACCTGGGCTGGGTGTTGTCTGGACTCCGGAAACACTGGTGCACGCCTGGCTCGGTGCCTCTGCAGAACCCATGTGCACTCCAAGTTTGAAATAGAGTGCCGAGCACCTGGGAGGGACTGCACCCCTCGCATGTCACTGTGGCCTGGGCCGTGCTGCCATGTCAAGGTGAAAGTGTCCATCTTCCCCTTTCTTTAACCTCCAAGCCAGGTGTCCTTAAAAGCGTAGGCGATTCGGCCCTGTGTAGCTGTGGCGGGCTGTGTCTGTGCTGCTCTGCTCTGCGGACGCACAGTGGGTAGTTGAGTGGGTGGGGATGGTTAACTAGTTAACGTCTTCTGATTGACTAGCGTGAACTTGCTGTGGTGTTTCTGGCTCACACCTGCTCTGTCTGCTGAGGAATGAGCACAGGAATGTATTCCTGAGTGAAGGGTTTCGGGGTTCTTGTCCCTGCAGGAGTCCCCCCGGGAAAGCTAGCGTCCAGGCCGTAGTCAGTGCCAGCTGTCCTTCGTGCTTACCCTCATCACTCATGTTTCTGGGATGACCCTTCAGGTTGTCTCCATCTTTGTTTACATTTAAGATAACTTCTTATTTGGGAAGTCATTAGGCATTTTTCATTAGTAAATACAAAATGGTACAAAGATTCCTGAAAACCCTTCCTCAAGATATCCCCAGAGTGACATCTCAGGTTTCTGTGGCTGTGGACACCATGAAGTTGATGCTTAGTGTCACTGTTAGCCAGGTCCCAATCCTCCGTGACTGCTCACCGTGGCTTTTCGCTTTCATTCTTTCGCACCGGCACGTTTACCACAGTGGAGATGCAGAATTCACCATGCTGGCTGTTCATGTTCACACCCACCTTCCACCCTTCCACTCCTGACTCCCCACTTTTATTCCTGTCCCCTAGAAACTGTTGACCTGTTCTCTGCCTCTGTAGTTTTGCCACTCTGAGAATGCTGTATAAGTGCAGTCATGTAGTATGTACCCCTTTGAGACTGCTTTTTTCACAAGCAAAAGCCCTGAGATCCAGCAGGTGCGCACATCAGTGGTCAGATCCTCTGGCCTGCAGGGTGCGCGCAAAGAATTGGCTCAGCCCGTCATTCATCTTTGGAAGGATTTTTGGGGTAAGCCAGTATTTATATTAGCCTTATTCAGAATACTAGAGACTTCTGTGTAAGAATGGGTTTATTTCTCTTAAGAATTTCATAAATTTTTGGATGATAAGCTTGCCAGACCCCTAATATGCAATTTTATTTTTATTTATTTATTTACTTTTTCATAGTACACAAATTTAAGAAATACTTATTGGGTAAGAGTTTAGCAGTAAATGATGGGGCTCCTAAAAATCTTAAGAAAACAACTGAGAATGGATTACACGGAATTCAATATAGTTCAATGTCTTTCCTCTTTAAGATTCCCCAGACAACAAGGAAAAGAAATCTTTCAACCTTGAGGAAAAGTCTAAAGTCTCCAAAAACCGAGTTCACTACATGAAATTCACAAAAGGTAAGCTCTAGCATTTCTTTATTTGTTGCTGGAATCTGTGTGTTCATGCTTGGTCTCAGTTCCTCACCATCAGCGGCTGACTTCTGATTTGTGTACTGAATGGGCCATCTGGGCAGCCTGCCAGGCACAGCCTGCCGGGGTGCAGCCTGCGGGGGTGGGAGGACAGCCTGCCGGGGGCACAGCCGCGGCAGCCCAAGGCTGCTGTTGGAGTACAGGCCCAGGGTCTGGCCCTGGTGAGGCTTCCGTGTCACAGGTCCCATGGCAAAGCTGAGAGTGGAAGTGAGTGTGCTGTTTGGGGAAACCAGGAACGTGATATGGCTAGGTAGAAGACAGCTTTAACTTGCTGGTCAGCATCTTAGGCACATCTTCATACTTTCCGGAGCTAAGTGTTGGTGTGGAACAGTCCTAGGTGCTCACCGAGTCACCCTCTGCAGTGAGAGCCCCCCTGTGATAAAGCACACCCCCATGTTGACCTTGCTCATGGTCCAGCCTCCCCACTGTAAGCATCGCACTGTCATCTCCAGGGTGGCATTGGGAACCGTGTGTGGGGTTGGTGGAAGAGCCTGTCTGCATCCCTGCTGCCCCCTGCATGCCTCCCACCTTGCCAGGCCCCATAGCTGTCCTTGTGAGTGCAGTTGTTCCCTGTTTCCACTAGGTGTCAGTTTTGTACTGGTGAGAAGAAACCATTTAACTCGACAGAATCTACTGCCAGCCTCTTCCCATAGAACAGCCACATGGCTTTTTATGACATAGCACACCTGCAGTACACTGCACATGGTGATGCTGCTGCTGGGACATCCGGCCACATCTGATTGTTCCTCTCTGGGATGTTAGCTATATGCCAAGAAAGGCCTGTCTTTCTGCTTTAGTTTTGGCAGCTGGACTTGGGGACCCTCAGTTTTAGGGGCTCACCTGCAGGACAGCAGGAGGTGGCATTCCCACTACTCTAAACCGTTGATTGTGTATCTCATTTGGGGCCAGGATCCCAAAAGGTGGGACTAGGTCTGGTTGCAGTGAGACTTGTACTCAGGAAGAGGCTGGTGCAGCCCTTCCGTCTCCCTCGGGCGTGCTTTTGGGCAGTTCCCCTGCTTCCTCGGAGGCTAAAACCTTGGTTACTGACTTGTGGGCTGCTGGACGGAAACTGACTTTCTAGCCCCTGAGTCCTTCGGAGGAGAAGAGAGCAGAGGATCCGGATCTCCTCCCAGATCCTACCATGGCCTTCAGCACCACGGGAGGAACGGAGACAAGTGGGCAGGGGTGTGGCAGGTGCGTGAGTGAGAGTAAAAGGGACCAGCTTGTGGGGTGCGAAGCTTGTCACGACATCCGTCTGCACAGAGTCTCCAGTTGTCCTTTCGCACCGGACTCCACACCTGACTTCATCTGAAGTCTTGTCTCAGCTGGGTAGATCTCTAGTTTGCTGTAACCTACTGGGTGCCTCTAGGATCTGTTTTCTATTTTTGGTTAAACCTCTCCCTTGCTGGTGACCCTGGTAAACTGCTTGGGAGGTTGCGCCTTCATTTTCCCTCTTAAAAAAAGGTTTGCATATTTATTAGCCCCCTTGGAGATAAGAGAGGCCTTTGGTCCTATGCAAAAAGGCAGGAGTTCAAGATAAGCTGTCAGGTAGAAGCGGAGATTGCGTTGGTGATGTGTTGGTGATGGAGCACACACAGAATAAGTATAGAAGACAAGAGAAGGAAGCAGGAGCCGGACGTGCAGCCAGGCTTGGCCTCCCTGCGCAAGACCTGCGCCCACCCCACGCTAGGCCGGCGCCGCGATGGCAGAGATGGGCAGCAAGGGGGTGACGGCGGGGAAGATCGCCAGCAATGTGCAGAAGAAGCTGACCCGCGCGCAGGAGAAGGGGACAGTACAGCTGGAGGATTTAAAGTCGTGCTGAGACCGGAGGCTGCAAATCCCACGCCCTTAAATCAACGAACAGACTCGTGGACCCAACACGAAAAGCTGAGTTGCTTTTGGGGACTGCGGAAACTGAGACCCAGATCGAGACTCCAGGCGGCAGCCAGTTCTGCACCGCTGCACCAGAGCAGATGTACAGAGCTCTGGCGTTTCGAATCTAAACGGTGCACAGAAATCTGACCAGTCAGCGCTGAGCCGCAAGGTGTGGAAAAGTGGACGGCTTGGTGTGTGGCGGTCCCGGAACGAGGACTTGCACCGGACTCTGGTGAGTATAGAAAACCCCGCGGCGGCTGGGTTTGGCCAGAGAACAGCTGGCCCGCCACCACGGGGAAATCAATAACACAGAATCTGGTGCAGACATATTAGCCTGGCGGCAGAAATCGCAGCTTGGTGACATCACCAGGACCCCCTGTAGGGAGGGCTGGTGGAAGACATCTTGAGTCCTGGCAGAGTCTGATTGCTTGCTGGCTTCAGCTCCGCACGGAGAACTTAGTGGGAGCCATCTTGGTTTTGGGCAGATCTGCTTTTCTAGAGCTCCTATCACAGAGAGGTTTGGAAGAGAAAGGCTGGGACCTGGGCAGAATCCTGTGCCATTACCCAGCTGCTTCTGATTCAGGGAGAACTGGCAGGAGCTGTTGGGGCTAGATCAGGCCTCTGCTTGGGGCCCAATGGGCGGATGCAGAATGGTCACAACTCAGTGACAACCAGAAAGTACAGCCTAATTTATGAACTAACTGACACAGAGGCTAGAGACTAGACTGTACCGCCCCTGCATCCCAGCCTACCCCAGATAACAGCAAATTGGGGAGGACAGCAAAAACTCAAGCCGGCACGCTTCTGAAAGGCCCTAAGCAATTCGGAGAGGGCCAGAGAACTCCAGGACAGTCTGAAAGAAACCAGAAACATGACAAGAGATAAAAATAAAAAAAAATCTCCAGCTGTTCAACAGGAGAAATTAAACCCAAGAGAACTAAACACTGAAGAGAACAAGCACAGTAACCATCCATTGCTCGACTCAGCATCAGCCGAAATTAAAAAGTATTTACACGATCTCATAGAGGAATTTAAAGATGTACTCCTGATCCAAGTGAGGCAAGATATAAAGAGATTAATTAAAGAAATGACAAGCCCTGCCCAAGAGAACACAGATGGAAGAACTGAGGAAATCAGAAAAGAAAGAGAAGCATCTGAAGAATTTAAGCATAACTTAGAATACATGAAACAGATCCAAAGAGAAAATCAGGAAATTAAAAACTCCATTGAATATTGGCAAAATGCCTTGACAGAAACTAAAGACAACCTTTTGAAACTTGAAGAGAGATTTAGGGCTTATGAACGTGAAAGAAAAAGCCTCTTAAAAATAACAAGGAACCAGAAAGAAGCAATTCTAAAACTGGAAGATGATAAAAAGATGCATAACCTAAGAATAAAGAATGTGAGTGAGGAAGCAGGAACATCCAAAAATGAAATACAAAAAATATCCACAGAGATATTAAAGCAAAATTTCCCATGTATAGCAAAAAGAAATGATATCCAGATAAAAGAAGCATACAGAACGCCAGCTACCTACAACCAAAACAGATCTACGCCTAGGCATATAATAATCGAGATCCCAGAAATCCACCAAAAAAACAGAATATTAAAAGCAGCCAGAGAAAAGATGCAGGTTACCTATAACGGGAAATCTATCAAAATAACGGCAGACTTATCAACACAAACTCTTAAGTCAAGAAGGGAGTGGGGAGAAATATTCCAAGTCCTGAAGGAAAAAAATATGCAACCTAAGTTCATATATCCATCAAAACTCTCTCTAAAAATTAATGAAGAAATAAGATACTTTCAAGACAAGGAGGAACTGTGGGAGTTCGTGGCCACCAATCCAACCCTACAGAGAGCGCTGAAGGACATTACAGAGAAAGAGAGGAAGAAATATCAGGATTACAGCTACAGTGGCAGAGAGGCCTCAGTGTACGGGGCAGACCATGGAATGAGGGAATAAGGTGGACAAATTATAGCAGAAAAGTGGAGTAGCAGACATGAGGCAGAGACGGTAAGCTAGTCTTTGGTAGAGACAGCTCTGAAACTATATTTAAAAAAAAAAAAAAAGAAAAAAGCAGAGGTCATTGCTAATGGTGTATAACGATTTAAAAGACACAGTAGTCCTAGTGCCATATTTAGATTGAATTAAATTTGTTCTGGTCTGTCCACTCATATCAGATTTGAGGACACAGACCTCTAGAACCAAAAATAGCAGGTTATACCATGGTAACCATCCTTACTTTCCTATTGACTTAAGCTGAAATCCTGTATTACTTACATTGTCTTACTATGACTGATCTTAATTGTATCTGAATCATAAGACTATTGGTTGGCCTTGACTGATCCTATTTGAAATCCGTATGCGTGTTAGAATCAACCCTAAAAGTAGAGGAAACTACTCTGAGCATGACAGGATGTAAAGGATATCCATACTGGTATGAATCAGTAACAGCTCTCAAATACTACAATGCAGTCAAAGATAAGTTTTTATAAAAATAGATGATAGTATATTTAACTATAATAAGCCAGTGTTGTCGACAAATCTATTGAAAATAACAAGAGAAAACATAGTAGCTACGGAAGATCATTTATATTATAGTTTTGTAAGTCTTATCCATTGCATGTTTATCTAGGAAATTGTTTCGCTGTCTTGTTATGAATTGGTTTTCCCTATAATACAGAGAGGATAGGAACAAATACTCTGAGGAAGAGACCTGAAAAACCCGAGGCTTATTTTGTAGCATTATAATATAAATTCTAGCAATCTACTGCCTGCTGATTAAAATGACTCTGGACTGGTTTCTTCAGCTCAACTTCAGCATATGCAGAGATGGGGACGGCTATCACAAAGAGAATGAGAGATGCGATGGTAGTTGGAAATGTCTTCCCTAATTTGGAACTTGAGGACCTAAAAAGACTCCATCATCCTGTAATGATTTGATTAGTTCTATAATATGCAATAAGTATAGAAAGTGGGTGAAGTTAGGGACAACTATCTGTAAGAAGCTAGAGACAGTTAGATAAGGTAGATCTCCAGTGGACTTGCTTTGAAATCTGTATTTCTTTAAATTGTTTTTTATTTTTTTTTTAAATGTTCTGTTCTGTTTTGATATGGTTAACCTTATCCTCTTAGAGATGTAAAACAAATAGATGGGACTGATAATCATATTACGGAGCTTTTGTTCGGCCATAGAGCAGAATGGTTTGTAGGGTCACTTTTTTGAATGTCATTCTAAATACTTTAATTCTATAACCTAAACAGCCATTTCGAAGAAGACAATTTGTAACTTATCAACTGGCAATTTCTTACCTTTTGTTTGTCTGTAATTTAGTATTATTTTTCTACCCTTTTATTCTTTAATCTCCATGTATTTTTTTTTTTTCGTTTCCTTTTCTTTAAATAAAAAAAAAAAAAAAGAGAGAAGGAAGCAGAAGTCTAGGTGGCAAGGAAAATCGTTACTATGCCCACCTTCACCATCGCAGTGAAAGCTCACCTTAAAGTTGTTTTAATTTCTTAAAAGGAACTCTTTCCTCTACAGCCAGTGTTGGATGTGAGCGTGACTCATAAACTTGGTCTGGGGGGCCTGGCTTCTGGCCACAGTGCTGCTGGACATAGTGACAAACCAGTTTCCTTCCTTCAGACTCAATTTCCTCTTCTTACAAATGAGGAAACGTTTGTAAGTCCCTGTGAAGGTCTAAATTAGGTTCTGTTTCTCGAGTAATGAGAGGTGGCCCCTATATGGCGCTCATACATCTTTGGCACTGTGGCTAACAGAGATGTTAGCCCGTGGACATACTCATAATGGAATTTACCGATTCAGTTAGTTGAGGAGGGTGATTCATATTGTGACTTCAGCTGGGGTTCAGGAAGCCAAGCATGAGGAGATGACGCTTTGTAGAACTTGATAAAAATTGCACATGAAAGTTTTGCCATAGCAAATGAGTGCCTGGATACTATGTAATTATCAGAACTGATAACCCCAAATTTATCATTTTAATTTGAAATAATAAAGTTACTTTCATCCACAGTTATTTAAAACCTAAATAACTCTAGTGTGTGTGCTTGTTTGAGTGTTTGAGAAATGTTTGGTAAGGCTACATCTGCATGGGGGAATAGCAATCTGTGCAGGACCATTTTTCCCCGCAGTCCAGTGGGAGGCTTGGGTAAGCACCGCTTCTCCCCTTTGGTAGTGCAGTGGGCAGATGAAAAGTGCCAGAAACTGTAGCAGTCCAGTTTTGTCCCAGCAGTTCACGAGACCGCATGTCCCCATGTGGTTTCATATGCTGCTCAGACAAGGCCACCACCTGCATGATGCATATTCCAGGCGGCTGGTGGGTGCAGGAGCACTGTTAGCTCCTGCCGTGTTGGAATGTGTCATCAGGGAGAAGGCTGGGTCTTCTCCCTGACCAAGACCAAGGGGTCTTTTTTCTGATTCTGTAGACATTTAAATATCAAGTAGCACCACCTCATACTACCTTCTTATTGGTTATTTGGGTCTCACTCATTCATTTCAGCCCACCCTGATTCTTCTAGATGCTCTGCTTTTCGGACATTCTCTTTTGGTGAAGTTGGTTTGTTTTCTGTCCTGGGCTTACTATTCCTCACGTGTTACATGAAAAGAAAAAAACCAAAGTATAGTATTCTAGTATTTTGTTTCTTCTTCTTGATTGAAAATGCAAATGATTTTTCTAAATAATTGAAGCTACCTCATAAGCCTTATGTTTTTCTTGAAAAAATATATTTCTAGACTCTATTATTTCCTTTCCCTTGACCCATTTTCCTCAGAATAGACTCTACATCCTGTGCACTTGACTGGCCTTAAAGGCATGGCATTTGGTCTACCTCCTGGCTGCTAGGACTGCAGGCGTGCCCCACAGTGCCCATTGTTACATACTGGTTTTGAGCCTCAGTTATAGTACTGTTTTCTCTTAAAACTTAGTGAGCTATTCCTTTGCTTTTAAACTGAATGATTACAAATCCTTGCAGGGCCTCAGTTCTGCTATCTGTTAGAGTCTGTTTGCTTCCCTTGTGGACATCTTGGTATGGTACATGGGTCTCACTATGGCCGTGTTGTGTCTGCTGCTCTGCTGGAAAACCTGGTAGCCACAAGGACAAGGCAGGCAGCTAAAGTGGTCCAGTGCCCAGGGCTCTTGTGTAAACTGTGTACTCGTGGTTGTGTGGATGGTAAATAGATGACTCAAGCCCAGGTGGATCATATGTACTTCCTGTTCTTTTTGGAGTTTTCATACTGTCCTTTTCCTCTAAGATTTATTGGCAGTAATTGCTATGATTTCACCATCTTTCAGAAATGAAGCTAGTAAGCTTTCAAAATTTATTTTTTGTATAGTTTCTTCAGAGTTTTATGTTTACAAACTATTCAGCCTGAACCGTTAACTAGTAGCAATCTCAAAATCACCTCCATCTTCACATTCCCTCCTAGGTTCCTTCTCAGTGGTGTCTGACTCTCCTTTCTTCTCTGTGTTCTTGTTTTCCAGATCAAATCCAGAGCAAGGCCTGTAACAATCCTGGTTTCTGCATTTACTTAAATGAACTTTGCTAGAGGATAGAAATTTGTAATACAAGAATCCATCACCAGAACTCTAGAGATGCTTGCACCTGCCTAGGTACAGACAGCTTACTGTCTCCTGGCTCAGCAGTTTCCCTTTGACCTTGAGATATGCTCTAATTCTCGGTGTGTTTGTATTTTGACATCATGTTTTAGAGTTGTGGTCTCCATGCAGTCCCCCACACCTTGATCCCTCCAACTTTGAATTTAACTGGTGTGTAAGAGATCTTGATTTACACTTCCTTGTAGGGTATCTCTTTCATCCCAGGGGACAGGTTAGAGATACACACAGCACTGCACTTGCCAGTGAGCACTGCGAACTGAGCTCGGGGCCGCCTGCATGTGCTTTGCAGTGTGAGATGGGCTGCACTGATGAGAGCTGAGAATAGGTCCCTGTACCTCCTTGGAGTTAGTTCACTTCCGGCCCCGGGACCTGTCATCCTCCCAGCTTTCGGGCTTATTTCCTGGGCTCCTAACTCTGCTATGCCTCATTCCTGTGTTGAGTAGGTTTTCTCTGGGGTCTTTTGTTGAAGCTGTGTTTGCTAGTCAGAGTCAGGCGGCCTGGTTTCTAGCTCAGGTGAAGGCAAGGGGCAGTCCATAGGGCCACGGTGGGACCCCCTGCCCTCCAGGAACCAGTTATACCAACTGTAACGTTTCATCAGATGCCCCTGCCTCTGGGATTGGTGCTGTTCCTGGTTTTGCATTAAGTCAAAGGGTGTTTTGTTGTTTAATTTCATGGAGTCACTGAGCAACACTATAATTGAATGCCCCGGTGATAGTCAGTGAACCAAAACCTTCTGGGGCATGACATTGCTGTGCCAAATTGGTTTGCTACAGGAAACCACAAAGGCAAGTGAGTCTGCCGCTGTGCAACCTGGCTGCTTCCTCGAAACAGATTCCTCTGCCACCCTCCCCAGAGCAGTTATGCTTTCAAACGCACATACTGTGATGTTGACAAATGGGAAAGGATTGGGCTGGTTGCTCATGGAGTGTGACTGGGTGGAAGTGGGATTCCAGCAGACTGAGTTTCCAAATTAGTTAGTTTGTGGGTTTGAAATCAAGTTAGAGTTTAGTTTTTAAAATAAGAATGATAGATCCTTTGTATATGTTTTTACCAGAGCCACTTAATTTCCGACTGTCACTATGTGATTAACCTTTTTTTTGTAGATGATACAGCTATCGTAATTAGGAGTATTTTTTAAAAGAACAATTTGAACTTATATTTGCATTTCTTTTTAATATTCTTTTCTGTTAATAATTATTGATCCTATGTATCAATAACTACTAATTGGATGAGTGAAAATTTAAAATGTTTGAAGCTATACACTGAACAATATTTCATAATCCTCAATAAGTAACTTTTATCTCTTTGAAGTGATTGAAATCTCTGTTCTAACCAGAAACCCAAAGACCCAGATACTGTGTCTCAAAGGTGTACCAGAAGCAGGATCAGCCTTGAAGCTGAGTTTTCCTCAACATCTGTAAGCTCTAGTTTATTTTTATAGTTAGCAGGGAGTGTCAAAGAGTTCTGTTTCTAAGGTAGTTGAAAGGGTTTTGGCCCAGCTGGGATACTGTAGCCAGTAAAGCCAAGGAGCTCCTATCTCCCCCCACCCTTAGGAATTGCCTCTGGCGCCAAACTAAGACCAATGGGCTACCTGTGCATCCCTAATGCCCCCTTGGGTTCCACCCCAGGCCGAGGCTACTTATGAGAGATCACCTGCCCGGCCCGGGGTGGAGATGCCACGCCCCATGGGGGTCGGAGGTGTCTCTCCCCGAATTCCCAAAATAAAGGTTATTTATATTTTATACTTCTTATCTTTTCAGCCACAGCCGGTCCTCTTCCTCCTCTTCCTCCCCTCTACAGTTCTATCAGTAGTTACTTGATTCTTTAATTTTATTCATCAAAGAGTTGTGATTTTTAAGGGCAGGCGGAAAGCAGTAATTAAAGACTGTATTTCTTTTCTACAAGTTGTGTTCTTTTCAAGAGTTTCATAATTTAGATTCACACTCCTTGTTTTAGAATGAATGGCCTTACTGTTACTGAAAAGTACCATGTTGCTTTCCTAGGAAAGGACCTGTCTTCTCGAAGCAAAATGGATCTTGACTGCATTTTTGGGAAAAGACAGAGCAAGAAGACTTCAGAGGTATGGAGACATGTCCAGTTGAGATGCTCTGTTTCATACTGTGTGGTTTTCAAGTGTGAGTGTCTGTGAATAACAGTACTACCTTGCAGAGAAGGTTACCACCACCGCCCACTCCATACTTCTAAGGACTTCGTATAAAAGCTAATGCTGATCTTTTTACTGCTAGTATGTGGCACTCACATTTTATAAGGAACCTTAAAAACGGAATGTAATACCTGTTCTATCGTTTCCTACTGTGAGAACAAAAACAAAAACCTACTGCTGATATATTCAAAGAGAAAAATGTCCCCATCACCAAAGGAGATGAGGGCATCTATAAGGACCTTTATTGTTTATCTCCTGCTGCTCTTTGGTCTGGAATGTGCTGGAGGGAGAAGGCGGTATAGTGCATGCAAACCCTGGACCCATCTGTTCCATCAGGAGGGCATCTGAACAGTGGTCCATCAGCATCTTTCGGCAGAATTCTTTTCAAAACTAAAAGAGAAGGCAATGACTAAGCTACCCCCTAAATTTGATGAACTCATAATTCAGAATCCTAATTATTAGACTGACCATGTAATTCACAGAATTGTTACGTTTTCAAATGTAAGAGATAGCTTTGAATGTCAAGATATTAGAATTTTTGAAATACAAATTTCTGGAATGAAACTGGTATTATCTAAGAAACCCTGGACTATATGGTAGGTACAGCTGTTACTCAGCTAATCTGCTCTCGTGTGTCACACTTAATTCCTCTAATGATTCCTAGTGAAGGTTCGTGGTGACTAGAAGAAAAAAGGAACTTGTTCATTTCCCTCTGTCATTTTTTCAGGCTAAGACAAGTCTTTTTTTCCACAGTGGTTAATTTTTAGTACTCAATATTAATGTTAGAGACTCTGGGGTTATTGGTGATGAGAAATTGTGTTGGGTGATTTCCCTTCACATTGGGACTGAGTTCCCAGGTCTTAGCACTTGGGTGCTCTACCCCTGCAGGGTGAGGGTGGCAGAAGCCATCCCCCCACTCCCAGATCTGTCCGGCTGGTGGCTATAGGTTCTGTGCCGAGTCGAGAGGCAGCAGCTGGTCCTCAGGAAGGAGGAGTTCGGACCTCTGACCATATCAGATGTTCTTTCATAAGAGAGGTTGCTAGAAAGAGCAGCACTGCTGAGACAGGCTGGCTCTGGTCCCTTCTGCCCCTCTGTGGTTATCTTGTGGTCTGGATCAGGTCCTTCCTAGTTACTGAAGACTGTGGTACCCATCCCGTCTTAGCCTTCTTCTCCAAGCCCACCTTTGATAGTGCTGTGTGTTACCTGAGAACCCAGCTTCCCAGTCCCTTCCCTCCTGCTATCACCTCTCTGCCCAACAGCTCTCCAGTGGCCAGACTGTGCCCTGGTACCAACCCTACCCCCTTTCCCTTCTCCACCTCTTCCAACTTGCTAGGCTGATAGTTCCCTTGGACTGGCCCTCAGATCCTTCTCCTTCCCTTCCCTGCTCCATTCTCTATGGAAATCTTACATATTCTAATCATAGACAGAAATACTGTTTATCGGCCTGTGGTAGAACTTTAAGGCAGAAAGCTTTCCCTTTTAGGAGATTAGGGTTTCTAATCTTCTCTCGGACTGCTGAGACCGGTTATTAGGTGCCATGAGGTGTTTCCTCATGTGGTCATGTCATCATCACGCAGTCCTGTCCAAACAAGAAGTTCACCTGTGTTCCAGGTGCTTCAGCAATTTCCTTGTGCTAGTCCAGGGAAACTCATTTAGTCCATATAGATGCGGTATAGATGCGGTCAACCTTGATATTGTGCTGTGTTTTTGTTTTTGTTTTTTTGAGACAGCATCTCTTTATGTAGTCCAGGCTGGTCTTGAGCTTAACTATGTAGCACAGGCTGGACTCAAACTCACAGTGATCTTTTTGCCTTGGCCTCCTGAGCGCAGAAATTACAGGCATGCACCACCATGCCCAGCCTTGAGCAATGTTTTATGCAAGGTCTGTTCCTCCCAACTGGGTCTATCTGGGTTAGTGTTTTCCACCAGTGGATGTATAGGTGTGACTGTGCATAGGATGACTCCTGGCCTATCTGGGTTCATGCTTCTTCTGGTTATGTGGTGAGACCGGGGTGTTTATAAGAAGTGACCAGACCCTTGGCTTCCATTCAGTTGAAGGAGTACTGCTGTGTTTTTTCTTTCCTCGACCACATCACAGTTGTGACTTGAATACTTGGCTTTGCAAAGGCCCTTGTTCTACTACAGGCCAGATGCTTCAGGAGGCTGAGGAACTGTGGTCATGTTGAATATGAGGACAGTGGCTCTCGGAACAATGCTGATCCTGACCTGTGCCCCACATGTACAGATTTAGGACCTCACAGTTGGGCACATTTCTGATGCATGGTGGGCCTAGCCTACTGATTGTAATTACTATATCCCTCAACCATCATAAAAGTGATCACTTTGTTAAGCATCTGCATGTCAGGCACTGCGCAGTGCTTGTGATAATATTCCACTGAGCCTGGGTGACAATCCTGTGAGGTAGATGTGGTGCCCTCTTCTTAGCAGTGAGGAAACTGAGGCCCAGAGAGAAGTGTTAACGCTTCAAAGTGATGCAAGTAGGATTTAAATCTGGTCCCTCTAACTCCAAAATCAGTGTTCTTTTCTCTATCCTGCTACTGCCACTGTTAATGAAAAAAAAATTTTTTTTTGGCACTGAAAACAATTTACACTGAACTGATTTGGGTGTGCTTCTTTGAGTCTTTATTAGAGACACTAGCACTGTGTCATCACTGTGAGACTATGATTAGCTGTTCCCATTTTGTAGAAATCAAAGGTTTAAATTTCAGAACTTCACCTCTTGTCTTCAAGGCGGAGTGCTTCGGATTCAGAGATATGGGGCCTACAGGCAGCCTCGGGAACTGTTTTTCCTTCCTGGGTGGAGCCAGAGGCCCAATTAAGAAAGCATAGTTTCTGCAGCATAGATGCTGTACTGTTTGTGTCTTTTGTGGTCTTTCAAGTTGAGCCAACTGATCTGAATATTTATGTTCAAGAACCATCTTCACCTCCTGATTAATGGTCATGAGAGGTTTGACCTTTTATTTTGAAATAGTTACAGATTCATAGGAAACTACAGAGAGAGGGTAACGAGCACCTTGTACCCTTCCCTTGTTGTCCTCAAGCTGTTAGTATCTTCTGTAATTCTGCTGAGCGATAGAACCAGGAAGTTAGCATCGGTGTATAGTTCTGTACCTTTTGGCATGTTTGTGGAGTCTGTAACCACTGTCCCTATTGGAATATCAAACTGTCCTTTCACCACAAGAGATCTTGCTTTTGCCACACCAGTTACAGTTACGCACCCCTCCATCTCCCCTGACCCCTGCACCCGCTGCAGAACTGTGTGATTGGTGCCAGCACACTGTGAGTATGGACCAGCTCTTTAATGGTTTGGAGTTGAGTCTACTGAGATCCCTGTGGTCCGAGCCCAGGACTTGATGGTGATTGTGGTTTCCATGACCCAATCACTGTGCTTATCCATGCTGAATCTTCTGTCTTCTGTCTTGTAAGTCTTCAAGAAATGCCTCATAGACATTTCTTGAAGACATCAGATCACTTAATGTCTTTACAGTTTAGCCTATCCAACTAAGTCATTTGCTCTGCAAATTTCAGAAATGTACCTACTGTAAAGTAAAATGATGTGTGCAGAAAAGTGACGGGTTTGTTGTGTGTACCACGTTGGAGTTGGGACTTCCTGGGGCAGCGTCTTAGTGTCTACTCATGGTGGGGAGGTTGGAGACCATCTTTAGGAGGCAGCAAAATTTGTGTGTGGGTGCTCCTGTCACAGTATGAAATGGAAAGTCCAGAACTTTTACTGGATTTCTCCTGTCCTTGATCCAGGATGAAACTTTAAAATCTAGAACTATGGATTTAATTCCCACCCTCTCCCCCCAGAAAACATTTAACATGTCAGTTCTCTTGGTGAGCTTTATATATGTAGTGGAAGAAATTTTACGAAGCCAAGAATCTGATCTCTTAATTAAGCTTCTCTTTATATTTCTAAATAAACAGAAAGTCGTATCAAAATAACAATTCAAGCTGTACAAGATATCTAGGACATGTTTATAAAGTTTAAATCATTTTTTCTAGTGAAGACATTGATCCACTGTATTTTCCATGTGTCACACACATGGCACAGTGAAAAATTTAGAGAGAGGGGACCGGGTTGTCCCCATTCCTGGGTTCCACCATGTCCTTGGTTCATTGTGTGGTACATGGTAGGGATTCAGTAACTAGGAGCTTCATTTTCCTTCTCTTCTTTAAAAATGGACTTGTTACACATCTTTAAAATCATGGTTTTTATAGCTATAGGGTTGGCGTTTGAAGTAGTTTTTCTTCTGAAATGTTTTCAGTGTCTTGCCTCTGAGAATGGGAAGTACTCGTCATGCTTCCCCTGGAAGATTCTAGTGTCCATGGTAGACTCTTGACATAGGATAAATTGAGAATGTTTGCTTATGCCAATTTGTGTTTTTAAATAATCAAGCCACTTTTCCTGAAATTGGCTTTCAGGCATTGCTTTTTAGACTGGGACTGTTTTTTTCTTTTTTGGCTTTAACTGTTTCTCATTGCTATGGGAATTAGAGTGTTCATAGCATCTCAAGGACTTATGGCGGCTTTATTGGTGCTTACGACTTCCTTGCCCAGTGTCAAGAGGCACTGGTTCCTAGCTCAGGCTGGCTGTTCAGAGTACTTGATTAAAGAATGAAGGATCGTCACAAACTGTCAGCTCCTGAGAAAACTTATTAATCTGTGTTGTGTGGCTGGCTGTGCATGTGTAATTTCCAAGTCCTTTCCTTTCCCACTGTACTTGTGCTACAGTAAGTGGAACACAGTACTCTGGGGTGGAATGCTCTGAATTAGAGCTCTCTAGAGACAAAGAAATGATCCAATATATTGAATTGAAATTACTCAGTCCTTTGAGACCCGCAGCAGGTACTTGTGCTCCCCAGCGCAGCGCTTTCCTGGAGTTGTGTACATGACCGTGTGTGAGTGTGTGTGTGTGTATGTGTGGTGTGTGTGTTCTCACTTGGCTTCCAAACTGAAGTTGGAGGTACTGAAAAACAAATTCCATTAGTTCCTATCTGGGTGAACTTCCTGAGAGTCCTAGTTTTTTTTCCCTCTCTCATCCCCCCCTCCCCCCGCCACCTTCCCAGTTTCCTTCCTCTGCCCAGTGTGTTTCCTGATTCAGCCTTATCACTAGAAAAAATATTCCTACACTACATCGAGGATTGAGACTGTGCTACTAACAATCTTACTTTGTTTCTCTAAACAGCAGGCCAATAATTGTCCATTTCTGCACCTCTGTGACCTGTTTGAGTCAGAAACCTTGTGATAACTCCTACCCTCTCCCAAGATACCCAGTGAGTGATCACTTTCTTGAACTCTGCCGGTGGCTTTTGCTTTTTTGAATCAAAACATGCCCTCTTTGCAGCCTGCTTTATACTTACATGTCTTACCATGAATCCCATGTCTTTTCCATCTCCTGTCTTTTGCAAGCAGACTCTCCTCTCTGATTAGGTAGGTTTGCGGGGCATCTTGGACCGTGCTTCCAGTTCAATTTGGTGCCATCAGGCCCTCAGAGAGAAGACGATTTTGAGAAGGGTCCTTTTTTCACATTTTAGGATAATTTTTTACTGTGAATTGAAGGTTGTTTCTCCTTTGTTCTAAATTTACATGCTGTTAAGCTCTTGGTAAACGGGGATGAGTTTTGCAGATGGTTTTTCTGGAGGTGAATTGGCCGCCCTGTAGCCCTGTCAGTGCCAGCGTTCCTGCTGCCATGTCACTGGGTCATTTGCTAGAAGAGTGTTCCGTACATCAGTGAATGTAACAGATGATACACCTGAGTTGTAAAAGTTAAAGTTAGTGTTTTTTCTGGCAGGAATGATTTCAGCAAATTCTTGTCATCATTTGACTAAAGGTGACAGAATCAAGATTCAGAATTATCACTCTGGGACATCTAGCCAAAACCGACTCACCTTTTTAAGGTGAAAGTTTATGAAGATGTTTAAAGGCTCATTTAATGCTAGAAAGTTTTAATTTGATAGCCTTTAAATGAAAAGCTGGAAGGTAAGTACCTGACCACACATTCCACAAACAGAGCCGCAGCCTGGGGTGGGGCAGCTGCCGGAACCTAGGGTGCTGCTAGGAGCCAATTCTGTCCGGCTGGGTGCTGTTTTGAAGGAGTGTGTACAGAGACACAGCTGGGGACAGGCGTCTTTAGAAAGTATGTTCCATACCGGAACAGATGACAGAGTTGTGTGTCTAGCAGACATGGCAAAGTAAGTGGGCGGATGAATGCTGATGGGGGAGATGTATAGAAAGAGGGCTGTGCCGGCAGGGCTGGTCGGCCTTGAGTGCAGGAACTGCTGTGCTTGCGAGTGTGAGAGCTGGCAGCCCCGAGCCCCACTGCTCCACTGATTCCAGAGGAGGAGGCTGCAGAGTCCACCCCATGAAGCCCTGCGGGTCTGTTCCGGCCTTGCGGTGACATTTGGTGTTTCATTAGACTGCAAGGAAAGTAAATCATTGAGATCTTTTTTCTTGATTGCCGTATTCTAGGGCAGTTTTGGCATTGTCTGTCTATGTACTTTATCCAGGAGGGGAATTTGGAAGTCTGATGAGACTGAGGTTCAATAGCAGGTTGTCTGTCCTAGCAGATTCAAGACATAAATTTTTGAATCTTTCTGTTTTATTTATAAGCTTAGTTTTCTTATCTGTAAAACAGGGGACTGCCAGGCACAGTAGCTCAGACCTGTAAACCCAGCACAAATTTAAGGCGAACCTGGGATACAGAGTGAGTTCAAGGCCAGCGTAAACTGCGTAGCAAAACTGTGTCTCAAAAAGATAAGAGAAACAAAAAACAAAAAACTCTAGGCTACTGAATTGTATGTTTTCTGTAGGGAACCCCAGCGGTTCTGCTCATGCTGTGTATTCTTGGTTGACCCCTGTCACTTCCTCATCACCAGGTGAGGTCCAGTCTGTCCCCCTCTTCCTGGGCAGGGCTGTGACTAGTTTGTAGCTGAGTTGTCCCCCCTCCATAGGGGTGCTTTGGGGCTCTCAAGGGCGTGAGGTAACTCATCCAGCTACCCTGAGACCCATGCTGGGGAGAGTCCAGTCTCAGACTTGCCTGCGGGCAGAGACTCTGACTGGTGAGGTTAAGGTCCTCACACCTACATTGCAGGGAGTGAGGAACATGCCGGTTCAGCCCCTGCTGTACCAGCTGTCACCAGCAGCTGCACGAGAAAGACCCATAGCTGCTATTGTCCAGCCAAGCCCTTCCTTGAACTGCTGATCCACAGAAATAGAATGAGGTGGTGACATAAGTGTCACTCTAAAGCCACTGTGTTTGGGGGTGTTTGGTGTGCAGAAAACTGTCATGGTTCCTAAAGGTCCATTGTCATGGCTCTGTGATGGTATGTGGCCGTCTTAAATGGTGGAGAGGAAATCGGGCCCTCCAGTGAGAGGTTCTCTCCACATTCCTGCTGAAGGCAGAGGCACAGTCTGTGGAAGGCGCCATTGATGGTGCCACAGAGGCGGGAGTGCCTGCTTTGGCCTTAAGAGTGTGCCCCAAAGCAGGTGATCAAGCCCCTCTGAGCCTCCCTCTTAGCTGTGAGGGAGATAATAAAATACCCGGTGGGGTAGGTGAAGAGCCCCGCAGAGCCTACTAAGCGCCCCGGTGCCTGGCCAGTGAGTGCTCCAAGCTTACTGCCATCAGAGCGCTGGAGACCCGCTCAGCGCAGGGTGGAGCAGTGCCCTGCAAGGGGACCAGGCTCTTCAGACCACGTGCACTGCCACACACGCTCACTGTGGACCCTGAGGCCCTCACTTGCTCACTGCCTCAGTCCTCCTGGTCTCACAGCACCTAGCAAAGGGGCCTCTGGGCACCACTTGCCAGACAGGAATTTGACTGTGTCAGCTTTGTTTTAATTGATAGTTAAGATAAGTAATGCCCAAAGGAAAAGTCTTCCTTCTAGCAGGAACAACATTGGGTAGATGTATAGACATTCTTTAGACCACGTGGTACCTTGATTCACAAACTCAACTCTTTCTACTATTCTGATTTGATTTACAGGTGATTTGGTTTGTGACCAGAATCTTGGAAAGAATTGTTTGTGTATAAAAAACCCACTGCTTTAACGGTGAACTGAGGTGAAAGCTCCTTGTCGTCAGCATTTATTGGCGTCGTGGAGGTGACAGGAATAAGTGTAACAATTTTCAGAGTGATCCGGTACTGTCTCTGCTTCCACGAAAGTGATAGTGTTTTGGAGGTATTAGAGTCAGTTTGTTTATAAAAAGTATTAGGATCTCAAGGACAGTCCTTTAGGATCACCTGGTCTGTGGCCCACACCAAGGAGTACTTTGGTCTTCATGCTATAGATGGGTCTTGTCCCATTGACCTTACATAGCAAAAACAGATTTCAGAGTTTAAGTTCTCATTTCGGGAGAGGGAACCTGGATTACCTGGAGAAGTTACGGAAAATTCCCCTTCTGGGGCTGTTGACCTCAAATGCCACTGAAGAACCCAGGGCAGCCACTTAGGGACCACTGGAGACTGTCACCCATCCCTTTCCTTCCACCTAGGTCCACCTGAGCAACAGTGCCTCCTGAGGGAGTGCTTGTTTCCCAGGAACCTCAGGCATTGGTGACTGCAGAGACTCTTGATCCCAGAGGTAAACCATAGCCCCTTATGGCTGCTGTACCTCTCTGCTTTCTACTCCATAGGACATACAATTTGTTGATGCTTAGACAGTAATGGAAAAGCAGAGAAAACTTGGGGGTTACGATGTATAACCATTCTGTAGTTGTTCCCTGCATACCTGGTTTATGCCAGTTAGGGCTTGATACAAGCCTGGTAGAACTTGGTCCCTCCAAGACTGTTGTGGCCCTCTGCTAGTAGAGGTGGGCATATGAACACTGTGATGTAGTGTAATGAGATCTGTTAGCCTAGCAGGGTCTTTTTCTGATATGCATTTTTCCTAGGGCAGCTTGAGTGATGTCTTGAAAATGTAATTGAGACCATGGCACTCCTTTGCCCAAAACTGTCCTTAATTTCTGTCTCACTGGCGTAAAAGCCACATCCTTACTAGTTCGCAGGACCCCGCCCAGTCCCCTCCCCCTGCACGCTGTCTGGCTTCTCTGCCTCTGTCCCCCACCTCACACCCCCCCCCCCCAGTGCTATTGTACTACCTTCCTGCTCTTCCTACTGGCTCAAGCACCTGGGGGCTCTTCTGCATGGAATGGCTCCTCCGTACCTCTCTGTCCTCTTGATCAGTATCATCTGAGTCAGCCTTCCTTGATTTCCATGTTTGTAACTGAAAAAGGCAAACAGCAACCCCCCTGCCACTCTTGTACCCCTTCCCTCATTTTATTTTTTTTCGTAGCAGTTACCGCCATCAGACTTTAGGCCTGGAGGGCAGGTGGTGGGGGAGAGTGGAAGCAGCGTGAATAGCTTATCCTATGCTCAGATTCCCGTACCCCTGGGTCCTTGCCTGCAGCTGTGACTGCAAGTGTTCTGACCTGGAGACAGTGAAGACTGTCGGCAGGCCTGCTGCGCTCTGAGAGCACCCCCCCCCCCCACTGGATGGTGACGGCAACAAGTGCACTACAGAACCAGCGAAAGGGTCCGTGCCCCTTGGGTCCTCTTCTGCCAGCTGGGACCTTTAGATCTCTAGGAGACAGGAAGCTGGGTTTATAGGCATACATGTGGGATCACAGAGCAGAGCCCAGCTCCTTCATTCCATCTTGGTGCAGGTATGAGGCTGTGTACTAAACACAGTGTCTGCCGGGTATGCAGACTTGCACACCCAGCCCCGCTGGATCCAAGCTTCTGCTTTGTACTTCAGTATCTGTCAGTTGTCAAGACAGATGGGAAGCCATCTGATGGGACTTGGGGTGCCCCTGCCTCTTCTGCTACTAAGTGCAATAAAACTGTCTCCTCAAGTAGGGAGCAGTGCAGAGCTGGCTACCTATTGAGAGCACAGACAGCTTTTGATGGAAAGAGGAAGAGGGAGGTATTGACTTTCTGGTTCCTGTTCTATCAGTGGTCTGTTAATCAACGGGATAAATTACTCTCTTCAGAAACGGGAGGGAGCCCTTGGCTGAAGGCACCATGCCTTTCTTTTCACTTTATTTTTCTCTTCACTGGGAGAGGATCTTTGCTCCAGCCATTTGCTCCTTAGGGGTTTTGTTAAGGACTGAAGGGAAACTGTAGGGAGCTCTTTTGATTTATCTTCTCTCCGTTCTCTGGTCACTCCACAGGGCTAAAATAGCCGAGTTGGCTTTAATATGTCGCCATTAGAGACCAAACATTAGCTGAAATAAACCATCATACCTCACAATGAAAAATGTCCCCTGATTGGCTAATTAATCAGTCAAAGGGGAATGACATGGCTCTCGGCTTGAGGGACTCTGCTCGCAAGAAACAGGCTGTTGATAAATGGTTTTCCAACAAATTCATATATCAAGGAAACTTAGTCATTTTTTAACTACAGTTTGTGTGACTGCAATTTTTTTCCAACTTTTTCTTTTCTGCTGCTCTAGCTGTTTAGGCTCGGTTTTTGTGGTGTTGATAGGAAAATATAGGATTTTAGATATGAGAGAATAAGTGCTTTTTACGTGTTCATGTCTGCTAGATTGATTGGTTTTCACTGTCTAGGTTTATCGGTGGGCGAAAATCAGATGGTTTTTCCCAAGATAATTAAATTCTCTTTTCCTGGCTTCTTTCAAAGATAAGGTTTCCACATTCTGGTCCACACTGCCTCGGTTAACTCCTGACTCTAGCAGTCCATGGAGCAGGTACTTAACCTGTCTGTGCTTTTACTTCCCCATCTTTAAATCAGAAATGAGGAGAAAGTCATCTGTCACCTGCCAGAGTTGCCATGAGAATGAAAGTGAGCACAGGTAAAGTGTTTGTGGCAGCATCTGGCACCGAGAGAGGACTTGTTAAATGCCTGTTGGCTTGTTTTGTTACCGGGACTGAACCCAAGGGCTTTACACCGAACTACTCCCCGTTTTAAGTGTTATTTTGAGACAGTGTCTTGCTGAGTTGTCTAGGCTGGGCTCGAACTTGTGGTCCTCTTGCTTCGGCCCAGAGTCTGGGATGTGGTGCCAGCACACCCAGCACAGTGCTGTTTCTGATCAAATGTGTGGGCTCAGAGGAAGAATGCTAAGCAGCACCAAACAGCAGCATTCTTCATTCAGCCTGGCTGCCTTAACTTCCAAATCTGTTCCCCACAGCATCTGCAGTTCTTTTCAAGCTATCTGATATTTACCTTCACGTTTTAATATAATCTTTTTC
Organism: Cavia porcellus; assembly: GCF_034190915.1. NCBI lineage: Eukaryota > Metazoa > Chordata > Mammalia > Rodentia > Caviidae > Cavia > Cavia porcellus. The sequence goes on from NW_026947507.1 coordinate 42,208,362, forward strand.
TCTGGTATTTCTCGATGTATTGATTCTTAACATCTATGCTTCTGGTTTGATAGGCTGGGCATTTTTACTGTTCAAATTACTGGTATGTTATAATTATTAGTTAATTTATTTGACATGATTTATGAAGAAAATATTGCTTCCTGCTGTGCCAAATAGTGTACTATAATGGCACTTCCTCTGCCAGCTTTGGCTACAGTGTTGAGGTGAAGCATAGTCCTCTCTGGGTCCTGTTCTTTCCCACACCGCCAGGGGCCAGGGTGCTGCACAGGGTGTCACACCTGTTGGCCTCTGCCTAGAAGGGCTGCCCCAATGGCAGCCCTCTTTGCACCTCATCTTCTTGCCCTGCTGGACAGCCTGCCAGGGCCACAGCCCATCCTCCTGGCTCCCTGCTCCGCCTGTCAGTTCCACACACTCCTGCCAGCTGCCTTCACCAAAGGGCCCAGGTCTGAGTATCTCTGTCTTCAAATCATGTCAGATTGGGTTTAAAATTTGGGGCTGAAAATCATTCTCTTTGAAAGTGTCAGGGGTGTTATTTGGTGTCTTTTGATGTCCATTGCTGGACAGATCTCTTTTCTTTGTCTCTTCCTTTAGAAAGTTTTACCATGTAATTATCCTTGAATTCTAGAATCTCATGGGCATGTGAGGTGGTTCTGTTTTTCTTCACCAGAAGTTTCCTGTCTTTCCCTTAGTTTTAGAGAATTTCCTTTTATTTTAGTCCCTCGCCTGCCATTTTCTCTGAAAGTTATTAGTTGCTGGGCATCTTGGATTATTCCTCAGATTTTTCTTTTGTCTCAGATTTCTCAGTATGTTCTTTGGAGATTTTCTTGATTTTAAGTTAAGCTCTCATTTTAAATTTCTCACTGTCTGATGTTCCTTTATATTTACTCATTCTTATTCCTTTATTTTTTTTGGCACTGGAGATTGAACTCATGACCTCGCACTTGCCAGACAGGCACTTACACCACTGAGCTGACTCCTTGGCCCTCATTTATCCTTCTTAAACAGCATTCTGTTCTTGTTTCATGGGTACAGTAGTACGTTCCCTCACCTCTGAGTAGTCACACAGAGAGATTCACAGATTGGGTTTCTGCCTTTTCCCCCAGTGCCTCTTTGCTTTTGGTTTCCTGTCATGTCAGAGGATTCCCAGGTTAGTCCCAAATGACAAGGCCCCTTGGGACCCCTTCCTTGATGGTGAGCTTTGTTGTGGGTGATCTCTGGGTTAACCTTTCCGCCAGACAGCCCCTAGTTGGCAGAATTTGCAGAGTGTCCTTCTAGAGGCAGTTTCTCTAGTGTAGCTTTGTGGCCTGGGGTACAAGGGGCTAAGGTCTGGAGTCTGAGGTGGGGAGGGCCCATGTCATACCCTGGCCCTCTCCTGGCACGAAGGCTGTACCCTGGCCTCTGGGTATAGTTCAGGTCTGGCCACAGAGCTGCAGAGAGCACACCTCCTCTCAGCTTCAGCTGCGGGTGGCTGGCTGTTCCCAGTCTGTGAAAGGGACAGAGCCTTATTGTGCCTGAGGATCCAAAACAAATAGTCACCAAGGAAAGGTGGTCGCAGATATTTCAGGAACCTTTTCAAAGCCAAGGAAAAATGCATTAAAAGATTTAACAACAGCTTTTCTCATCCATCACTTGCAGAGTATAATAAGCTGTTATATCTCAAAACACTTAGGAAGGAAGGGTGGGCTGGTTATTGTTTTCAGTTTCTGATCTAGATATTAATCCCATTGTGAAATAAAAACCTACTCTATTTGCTACTTAGATATACTCCCTTATAGGTAGATTTAAACAGGATTTCCCTAGAAATCATCTACATTTTAGGCAGTTCATTATTGCATGCAGCTCTTCCTCTCCCCATTTCTCCTACACACACACACACACACACACACACACACACACACACACACACACACACACACACACACACCCGGCCTTTGGAGTGCGAGCCTAAAGAAGCCTCAGAAAGTCCCCACCGAAGTGAAGGTGGTGCCCTCAATGCTTGCGTTGCTTCTTCAAGGGGTTCAGTGTTAGTGTATCACGGTGTGCCCTTCCTAATGTACAGCCCTGTGCAGTGCACTGCAGAAAGTGCTCTCTGCCTCTAGCAGTGCACCACAACTGTTACTGTCTTGACCCAGAAGCCTTGAGTGGGGGACGCTTGTTGCTAGCATGCTGCCCTGCTGCCCTCCAGGCACACCGTGGGAGACCAGTCCAGGTCAGATGCCTTGCCCCAGTCCAAGCTCCTCTCCCTCAGAAGGAGCGCAGGCCTCCCTGCTACAGGGTCGCAGTCTTGAGAAAGATGAATGGAAACTGTGGCTGTGATATTGGAACAGAAAGAGGATCGAAGCATGAGCCAACACTATTTCCAGCTAGCCCTAGACCTGCCGTGACTGCCTTTGTGACCTTAAACCCTGCCTTAACTTCTACAGTTGAGTTTTAGATGACAGCTTCAAAGGGGTTGTTTCATACAGCGGTGACGGTGAGTATAGGGAGGAAAGGAAGAGCACGGGCCATGTTTTTATTATTGGTATCTCCCTTACCTGGAACTGTTGGATGATGGACTGGACCTTGAGCTCTATAGTTTTTTCTCTCGTATCCAGTTGGATCATCATGAACCTATTGGTTCTGTATTTTTATTTTTTTATTTTTTTTTTATTTTTATTTTTATTTTTTTTTTGTCTTTTTCGTTTTTACCGGTACCAGGGATCGAACTCACGACTGCCTGCTTGCAAGGCAGGCGCTTATGCCGCTGAGCTAAATCCCCAGCCCCAGTTCTGTATTTTTAATATCTGGTTTTTAGTTACTATTGATGAAACTGTTCTTTTTTTTTTTTTTTTTAAACTATTTTTTTTTTTTTTTGTCGGTACCGGGGATCGAACTCGCAACCGCCTGCTTGCAAGGTAGGTGCTTATGCCGCTGAGCTAAATCCCCAGCCCCAATGAAACTGTTCTTAATCCTGTTACCCCCAAACTGTAACTCGTGGTGTCATCCCTTGACCTGGTTTTTTCTTTTTCCAAGACAATCTGCTTTTTCAAAATTATCTCATTTGTAGTGTTGCTGTCCAGTGTCACAGTCCCTTACGTGTAACAAAGGCACGAGCAGACCCTTGCCAACTCCCCTGCTGCATCTCCCTGACACTGATGTCCATGACACCAATCTTCCCGGGACTTCTCTCAGCCACCTCTGTGTCACCGGACTGCTGCTGGGGCCACTGCTTCTGCCTGCCTGTCTAAGGCCTGCTTCCCATCACTGAGGAGGAAAAGAAGAGGAGTATGAGCTGGCGAGCAAGGGCATAGTGCAGTGTTGCTCAGCGTTTCCTTGGCAGGTTTTTAACTCTTTCTGTGCCGGGCTCCAGTGACACTGCAGGAACAGAACAGATGCGAGTCACTGCCCTCTAGGGTGTGAAACCTGCATAAAAGGTTTCCACATCTCAGCCCTTGTTGTCACCCAGCTCTGCACTCCTGTGAATGTGCCGAGCACTGTGTGCTACCTGAACTCGTTACTCCTTTTATTAGCATAGGTCTTCCTGTTTCACCGTGCAGCAGATGTGGGGACTCTGTCCTAAGTCCTGGCTGAGTGTGTTAGTTGCTCACTGAGTAACTGTGAGTGGTGATTAAGTTGATAGCCCCAACTTCTTTAATACTTACGGGACTCAAGTGTATTGATTTCCCTGATTCATAATTATAACCCTATAAAATATTGTGAAGTTCCTAGTTACTACTGAAATCTGTTATATCAGCCATTACATTAAGAGTTGCTCAGAATTCACTTCCATGGTAACTGTTTTCACAGAACAAGAAAGCGTAGTGCTTATAGAAAGCCTGCTGCCACACAGGCGAGTAAGTGCTGCAGAGAGTGGGACCTTGTGTGTACTGATGGGATACCACCCGAGTTCCTGGCAGCTTTGTGCTAGACGTTGGCCTGGCATGAGTACTGGCCTCTAGCAGTAGTCTTCAGTCACAGGAGTCACAAGGTATAGACTTGCAGGCTCAGTAACTTCATAAGGAAACAGATAAATCTCCAATGTGGGGCATAGTTCAAGGCAGCTGACCCAATTTCTATAATAAGTATGTGGCATGAGGGGAAAAAAGGGATAGTGGGGCAGATGAGTGCTGGAAATAGAAAGACCCTCAGAGATGTGAGTAACCGGATCCGAGCGGGGGCCTTGTTTGCACCTCAGTGAGCCCTAAAAAGACATACACGAGGCAGTTGGCATCTGAGCATGGCTATAAATTAGGTGATGCTAAGAAATTTTGTGAGGTGTGCAGATGGTGTGATCGTGTGAGGGAGTGTCTGCACTCTGTAATGATCTGTACTGAAAGATGAAGAGGAAGTGGCTGGTTAGATGGGATTTGCTGTAAAATACTGCAGCGGAGAGCAGAGGGATGGTGTGAGGCTGCAGCGAAGCCTTGTCGCTGCAGATAGGAAGATTGCAGCTCACTAATATTTTTGTGTACAGTGTTTGAAAATTTTTGTAGTGAATTTCTTTAAAAAATAATCTATTAATGACAAGTTTTTAAAATTTAGGTCTACCAAAGGATGGTTTAAGTATCTTGTACAGTAAGTTCAAAGGGCCCTGGTCATTTTTCACGTGCAGAGTTGTTGGTGCCCAACTTGTTCCTATCCTAGTTTACGCCTTTGGATATGTCTTCTTGTCATGTAAATTAACATTGATGGAAGTCAGGAATGGACACATTAAAGGTGGAAGGAACCTCAACGTGAGGCTCCTGGCCTCTAGGGGGCCCCTTTAGCCCCTGGCACCCTGCAGGTGCTGTCCCCAGGCATCTCCTGGCATGAGGAGAGGAAGGGCTGCCTGCTTCCTCCAGCCCTTCGCCCTTTGGTGTCTCCGGTCAGCCACTTAAGAAAGCCTCTCTGGGAAAGGCAGCGGTGAGGAAAGCTAGGGCTGCAGGCCAAGAGGGTTTGTTGTCATTTGGTTCTGGCAGAGACTGAAATCCTGGGATGGGAGCAGGTTTGCAGAGGTGGTTTTCTCATGGCATGAAGGGAAAGCTGTTCCCCTTAGCCTGTCCAGATTTGATTGGTGTCCCCAAGGGGAGAGTAGTTTCCACACATGACGTCTTTAGTGTGTGCACAGCTTGCTGTGTGTACGTCACAGAAGTGTGCCCCCTTAGCCAAGGTGAGCCACATGTTGTCAGACCCACAAAGCTCACTTCTGCCTGTCCGTGGCTCCAGAGAAGAGGTCCTCAGCGACGTGCACTGTGGCTTTGTGGCTTGCAGTGGTGGTTGGGTTTTGCAGTACCAGGAATTGAACCCAGGGTGCTCTATCATTGAGCTCCAGCCACGCCTCCCTTTGCGTTATGATCATTCTTTGTTTTGAGACAGTGTCTCAGTGAGTTGCCCAGACTGGACTCTTTGAGTTGTGATTCTCCTGCTTCATCCTCTTGGGTAACTGAGATTACAAGCATGCATCACCATGCCTGACCCCAGAGCGTTTCTCCATCACGCTGCATTTCATTCCTCAGTGCTTCCATCCCCCAGACTGCCTTTTTCATTTGCTCATTTCTTTGAAGTCTTCAGGGTCTTTTTGTTTGTGTACATTTTCCAGTTTATCAGTAGGATGCAGTTGTGACTCATATATGTTGCTTACTTCCTTTTCGTGTTGGAGGAACAATACTCTCAGTTTGCCACATCGCAGTGACTCTTGTGTGTGCTCTGTTTCCTTTATCACTCTCTGCAAGCAGCACATCCATGGCAAGTGGCAGGAATACTTCAAATTCAGCCTTGTTCTTTCAGCCATCTGGGTTCTTAAAGGTGCTGATCACAGATTTGTAGTTTCCAAAAGTGAAGTAAGAATGGCAGTGGTTTGTTTTAGTTCTGTGAGTACTGATTGTTTTAAAAATCAAACCTTAACCCTCACAGTGGCTTTGCACGAGATAGAATTTTATTTATTTATTTATTTTTTTGTCTTTTTCATTTTTACCGGTACCGGGGATCGAACTCATGACTGCCTGCTTTCAAGGCAGGTGCTTATGCCGCTGAGCTAAATCCCCAGCCCCCTCGAGATAGAATTTTAGAACCCGAGGGAAAGACCATCTAGTTTTCCTTTGGCTTTCAGGGAAAGAAACTGAGGAGCTTCAGAGAGGTTAAGCTGTGTGGAAAGAATTCCAAACTGATCTTCTGGGTCAGTGACCTGACCACTTAATCTGCTCTGACTTTCTGCTTTCTCCCCAGGAAAAATCCAGGTAATGCACCAGGTCTGCCTTGCAGTCAGTGAGGTGATAAAGCTGAAGCAGTTGCAGAGTGCCCATCCCTGGGAAGCAGTCAGTACACGCAGATAAACTTGGGTCGCACACAGTGTCACCTCTGTTCATAGATGAGAAATCAACTCAAGGTTTGATTTTGCAAGCCCTTGCTGGGAATCTGTCTCAGGCCTTTGCTGACTCCCCTAGCTTCTCTGTGGGGTGAGGCCTGGTCAGTGTGTGATACAGGAAAGCAGTCACTGGTGTCTTTGTATTCTAGGGTTCCATCTTTTGGTAGCAGAATATTCGTAAGAGATTTTGTCTGGATCTTGCTTAGTTTTGCTAAGACAAGGCAGCAGAAGGAGCTGTGCTGCGGGCTCTGTGAGGAACAGCTATCCAATGTGGACCTAGGTTTGTGGTCCCGCACTTGCTGCATCATGGGGTCCTTCTGGGCACCAGGGACAGTGCAAGGACTCGAGCTCAAGAGCATTCAGGAAGTTGAGAGCAGTGTCTTTGTCCCCTTGAGGCTAATGCAGCACTGAGAAATGGGGCTCTCCTTCCGACACTACAGCTCCTTTCTGTCGTTTTAATTACCTGGACTGAGAGAAGCCCTGCATTCACAGCAGCACTCTCAGGAAAGAGACCACAGAGTGATTACCCCTGGCATCATCTGAAACCCTGTGGTGACTCCTGATTACATTGGTGCAGTTCAGCAGCGGGGCTCTCAAGTTGGAGGGGTTCCTTTGTGTATTGCAGTGTTTGCAGCCCCGGCCCCAGAAATAGCACCAAGTTGTGTACTATTACACAACTCTTAATGGGCTCTCAATGGTCGTGTTCGTATATCCTAGGTCTCGATCTGTAGAGATGACAGTAGAAGCAGAAGAATTAGTTTATATCAAAACTGAGAAAAATAAAATCATAAACATCAGAAGATGCGGAAGAGGGAGTGACAGAGCTTTCTCCTCTTAGAGACCGAGGTTCTTGTCTGGGCTCTGCCCTCCCAGTCGCGACCTTAACCTTCCCGAGCCGCTAGCCAGCCAGTGACAGGGGTTCAGCACAACTAACCCAGACCCTCACTCAGACAAGGGTCCCTGATCAGCTTCGTCAAAAGTTGCCGTAACCTGGGAAAACCCCTCCTTAGCCTTTTAACATTCCTAGGATTTGCCTTCCCATCCATAGTCCTGAACCACTGACCCCACATGACTGCCCTTTTCCTTTCACTCAGCATGGGGCTCAGTCTTACTTGGGGCACCCTGGGAGACGGTGGGATTAGACACCTGTGGGGTTGTCACCCACTTGGTTGGGTCTGCCCTCCCTGGTTGCTTTCTCCTGGTCAGGCTGCTCACCTGGACCCTTTGGACACACCAAAGCCAAGCATGAGCGGAGGGGTAGGAACTGGACTCTTATAATGGCAGACACAGGATGCAGAGTGAGGTGTGGAGTAGGGCCAGGGAGAGGAAAGCTGAAAACGGCACCTGTCCCCAGGCAGCCATTTGCTTGTAACATCGACACGACGACGACACAAGAGGACTTCAGGTCCTTTACAGTCTGGTTAGTGTTTCCCAGGCCTTCTGCAGTGACACCATAATCTAGTGAGTGGTGTAAAAACATAAGTGTGAGTTTGTAATAAAAATTTAGCTGAGTCTATTTAATGTAAGTTTTACTGTCCCACCCATGCGACAGATGCCATTACTGTCCTGTCTTAGGTCCTGGCTCAGGGTCTTTTTATTGTAGCTGCTCACTAGGTAATGTGAGTTGTAATTAAGTTGCCTTTTGCAGTTATTTATTTTGTCTAACTATAGCAACTAATTCCAAATTAACATCTTTTTAAATGACAAAGATAATTTTTCTATTGTTTTGTTAAAATAAAATTTAAATATCATACTACAGCTTACCAGCTTCCTAGGGAAGTAGGAAGGCTCTTCAACTTTGTAAAAGTGCATTTTTAAGTTTTCTTACATTTCATGAGATGAGAAGACTTTTACTCTAGCTAGAACAAAAAATAACGTGCAGGCAAAATCTGTAACTTGAGCACCGTAAGGGCACTTTATGTAGGTAGAAAAAGAAAGCAAGGAATAGTCTTTTTTTCTGATTGTTACCATGGACAATTTGAGTGATAATTGTTGATCCAATACAACTATTTACAGGAACATAATTTGGGAAATCTCAGTGTCTTCTGAGAAGCTGGCACCAGGGGGAGCTACTGAGCAGTAAACTGTTCTGCTCTGGCAGCACTGGCAGTGGTTAGCAGAATCACGGTGGCCTTACCTGATGAGCAGGTCACACCTCCCAGTGACTGTGATGTGTGATTTCACAGGCATAGACTAGACCATTAGACTCAAGAATTTACCTTTCCTGAATTTAGAGGAGGTGGTTTTCCGCTTTTGAGAAAGTTGCACGAGGGCTGGTGAGGAGGTGAAGAGGTTTTGGTTTCGTCTTGCTCACTGCCGAGGGACCGTTCCTGGGTACCACGCAGCTCTTTACCTTTACCAGGGGTCCTAACTGCAAGCTGCACATAATTTCCATCACGTGTCTTATATACATACGAATCGTGCCTTTATACCCCTTCTGTTTTTAGTTGTGTGCCTGTTAAACACTGGTGAAAGCAAAGGGTGGTGGCAGAGCCTCGTTCTGCTGTTTTTAGTTGTGTTTAAGGAAAATGGATCTGGCAAGGAGTGGAAGTCAACTGGGGATGCTCACTGTCCACGGGCTGTAACGCGCGCGCCTGTGTGTGTGTGTGTGTGTCTTCATATGTCCCTACACACACATATGTCTCAATAGGCATTTAACAGATGTCACCCAGATGGGTCAGGTGTGCTGTAATAAGAGAAATTCAGAGGGCCTCCGACTCCTGAGAAGTCAGATCTGTACTTTGTACTCCCTTTCTTAAGAACACTTGCCTTAAATTTTGATTAAGTAAAGGAGTCATGGTTGTTCAAGTCACCATTTAGAACTTGGTGCTTGAATGCATTAGGATGGTTGAGATGTTTCTCACCTTGAGGTGTCAATGCAGACTTTCTCCTTCCAGTAGATGCTGAAAGGATCCGGGTTCCTAATTACCAAGAGCTGAAAGAAATTATTAAGCATTGCTATAGTTCTGTGGCTGAAAATGTGCTGTTTTCCTTTTCTTCAGGTTACTTGAAAATACCAAAAGATGCTGTGGGGCTTTTGGATGTTGTCATGAAAATTTGGATGTTGTTGTTCTCTGTTTCTTCTGAATCTCTCATTCAGGCTTTATTCTGAAAAAAGTAATGGTTTGCTAACACTTCTCAAATGCAGTAATCTCTATGACTTAGGATGTGTTTGTGTGTAGACTGCTGTTGGAGGCAAGGGCTCTGCCTGGCCGCTGGAGCTCGTGCAGATCAACAGTTAAGCTGGCCCACATTAGGCAGTGAGTGGCTCTGTGCTAGTCCTGAGGCCTTGTGACCAACGGAGCTTTTGGTCAAGGCCAAGTTGCCTCCTCCTAGGTCTGTAGACAACACATCTCTGAGCATTAGGCAGGGTGGGAAGTCAGTGAGCAGTGCAGACTCAGGGGCTCAGACAGGTAAGTGCCAAGAGCCCTGCTGAACTCCAGGAAAGCAGCTGCATTCCCTGTCGCATGCTTTATTACTAGGCTGCAGATTGCTGCATACTTCAGGGTGGGAGACACAGAATGAGAACAGCTTCAGTTTAAGCCATGGTTCTTTTCTTTTGCTTGGTTTTCACTGTCAGCATTGCTGTGAGGCACGGTTTCTCAAGATACATTCCCTAGAACCATAGGTGTTCCTTACAGAGGTGGAGGGGGAGGATACTGACAGTGGTCCTGTCACACATTTAAATTCAGGAGGGAAACACCAGGTTAGAAGTGTAATTATTTAACAAGGTTTTAATTGATTCCTTCTTAGAGCCTTGTGTGTGGTAGTGAGATGCTCCCTCTCCAAAACTTGTCACTTATTTGACTCTGAAGCCCTTTTTTTATGGCTCCTAGAATTAAATGGAGGTGAGGTGTTTCAGGAGAATAAGAAGTCACTGATTTAAAGATGTTGGCAACATAATGGATTTTTTTATAACCCGCCTAGTATGAGCTTACCTGACTTCTGGGACTCAGGTGCCCTACACATAGCAACCATCCCCATATCGGAGGTGGATGCGTCAGTCCCCCAGCGGATGCCCGAAAATGTGGCTGGTTTCAAGCCCGGATTATGTAGTGTATGCCAGTGATGGCAAACATTTTAGAGACCCAGTGCCCAAACTGCGATCTAAACCCATTTATTTACCACAAAGTGCCAACACTGCGACTCAGTCATATACTGAGGGTTTAGTTTAGAGAAAGCGTCTGTTATCCAAAACTTGACCTCTGGGTGACTTGGTCTGTGTGTCCACAGAGGGCTCTGCGTACCCGCCGCAAGCAGGCACTGTTGGCACCTGTCTTTCCTGTGTGCATTGTGCCCTGGTGCATCCCCAGCGTGTTACACATTTTGGTACTATTACTAAATAAAATAAGGGTTCCTTCAGCACATGCACTGCAGGACCGCAGGAGCTGTCCTGGTATCGTGCTGATGGCCGAGTGATCCTCTGGCAGCTGGTGTGTGCAGTGTGGGTGCTCAGAAACAGGGCTGATGCATGTCCCGGGTGGCACAAAGCCTCACCATACAGATCAGAACTGTGCACATTTCCAACCTGAAATTGCTTAGTTGTGGAATTTTCTACTTAATATTTTTGGACCACAATTGTCCTTAGCAGCATAGAAGCAGAAGCCACAGAGAGGGGACTGTTGAAGATGCTTTAAGGAAAATACTTTGCCAGAGTAGAACTAAACAAATATGGCATACCCAGGAATCTGGGTCCTGGATGTTATAGCGAGTTACTGCCATTGGATTTCCCAGTCTGTTCTCCGGGAGCAGGACCAGTGGCCAGATGAGTATTGTGGTAAGTGCTGAAATGCAAGATGGAAAACACAGAGCTCTCGTCAGACCGTTGTGGATTCTCTCACTCTGAAAGTTCCTTTGTGCTCGCTCCGTTTTGGAGTGTTTGATTTCACTCAGACTCGTCGGTGCTTCCAGGTCCTGCTGACAGCTCCCAGAACCCTGTCTCAGGAGGCGACAGGTGCCCCCCGTGTCCTGTGCTGTGATGTGTGCTGCTGGTCCTCTGCTGCCTGCAAGTCTCCGTCTCATTTGAGCCTGCTGTCCCGCAGCTTGGCAGGTAGTCATCTGCCCCTGCCCTGACGGAGACCCCTGGAACACTGTTCAGTGCCTAGTGTTCCTTCCATTACACGTCAGCATTAAAGCAAGTGCTCTTTTAAGCTCCCATACCAGTTCTTTGTCCAGGTGAATGGGAAGCTGAGGGTTAGGTTCAAGCCGTATTTGTACAAAGAGCCTTTTGACTACTAATATAATTTTGACATACCCTTAACAGAGTCAATTTTAATTTTTAAAATGGAATCACTTTAACTTTGGGTAACAGTATACTTTGAGAGACTTTTAATAAGCAGTAGGTATAAATAATAAATCATGAAGCTATAAGTTAATGACTTTTTGGTTTTTTTGTTTGTTTGTTTTTTATACATAAGGTGACATGCTTGGAAATCTCTGCTGGTAACTTTAAAAGGACCCTTTCCTTTCAGGTTCTCTGATTGTAGAAGCCAAGAAAGCAGGCTCTGTGAGGAGCCAGGTCCTGTTTGTAGCCAGACAGGCGAGAAATTTCTGTGAAATTACTGGCTGAGGTGCGGGTTTGATAACCCTTAACCCCATAAATTTGGTGAATTTTCTTACCTAACCCCCTCTTTCCTTTTGTGAATTAATCGCAGAATTTTACATTTATGAAGTCAGAAGGCTTTTATGTTCTCTCATTCTCTGAATCAAAATCACTTTATTGCTGGACTTAGTTTTTACCCTCCTAAGTATTTGGAAATGTAGTGTGTTTAGTATAGGACATGAAATACAAAAATATTTTATCTCCCAGCCTGTTACATGTCTGATGCGCTGTTTGTGTTTTCTAAAATCAAAGAATGAGTTCTAGGAACAGTGGGGGGTTAAGAGTAGGAAATACTTACTGAGGGAGAGAGATACAGCTCCTGAGAAGCAGAAGGAAGTCCAAATGAGTTCCTAGAACCCTACTTTTTAGGGGGAGTGTTATAGAGCAAAAACCACATGGGGACAGCATGGGTTAAGACTGTGAACAACCAATAAGGTTACAAATATAGTTGCATAGGTCATAGAGAGCTAATGGGGCAGCAAGTCACGGAACAAACGCGCGTGGGGAGAACAAAGGCTTTTTCTAGGGAATGATGGGTGTGGGGGTCTGGGTTACCCACCCGGTGACTGATGTCTATCTAGATTTTATTAGGCTCCGTGTTTGTCTGTTGAGGAAGTATGTAGGCATGGTCATCTCATCTTTATCTTGAGGCATGGTCACCAACAGATGTGCCTCCTGCAATGGTCTTTTTTTACCTTTGTCCTGACTCTTGAGGGCCCAGCCCCATCTGACTGCGTGTAATATTTCTGTTTAACCTAGCTGTCTATATTGTGTTCCTTTCTTAGTTCTACTTCCTTTATCCCCTTCTTTTCTTCAGCAATGGCAAAGTGCCCAGTCTGACAAGGGAGCTTGTCCTGAGTAAATGCGGGAGACGAACAGGCTCTTTGTTCCTAGGAGGACCCAGCATGCTTTTTGTATTTGATGTCACAGAAACAAAATGTTGTTGTTGTTGTTGTTTTCTCTCTCTCTCTCTCTCCTTTTTTTTTTTTTTTTTTTTTTTTTGGTACTGGGAATTGAACCTCCCGCTTGCCAGGCAGGCGCTATGCTGCTGAGCTATATCCCCAGCCCAAAATGCCATCTTAAAAATGTTTGTACATTGGGATTTTAGTTTTAAATCCTAAAAACCTACTTGGAAGACATGGTCCCACTAATTTAAAACTAGTAACAGGCAACAGGTTCATTCCTTTTTACTTTGTGATACTATGTTAGCCTTTGGCCTGTATGTAATGACACTACTTTTTGTGAACAAACAAAAAATTTTTCTGTCTAGATTAAAGGTAGCTATTGTGAATGTTTCTAGGATCAATATTTTTAAAAATATATTTGTAATTTAAAATTTGAATTAGAGTAAATTGCAAAAGATTGAACTTTGATTCTTTGAGTCTTAAGAACAAATTCCTAAAAATATTCTTTCCTTGTCAATCCATGACAGTGTCTCTCTCTCTTTTTTTGTACTGGGAATCAAACTCACAACCTTGAGCTTGCAAGGCTGGTGCTTATGCTGCCGAGCTAAATCCCCGCCCTGACAGTCTCATTTTTGAAGAGAAAAATCAGTGATAATTATTATGCCAAAAACAAACAGCTGTAAGCAGTCAAGTCCGTTTGAAAATTTTACTTTTGTTTGGGTCTTTGCCTTTCTAAGTCTTCAAATGTGGTCACTCCCTTGTGTAGATGCTCAGCTGAGTAGCAGAGCTTTCACACACCCCGCTGAAAGGTCTGTGGAGTCTGATAATGGTACTCGCTGCAGTAACGTTTGTTTTCAGTTACCTTAGTTAAGTCAGAACAGGTAACGTGGAGTACCCTAAAATCCTTGCATGTGGCTCGCCCTCTCGCAATTTGTTGGAACAGTGTTAACTGCATTCATGTTGCTACTAGACCCTGAGACCTTCTACTTTTAAAAGCAGGGCTGTTTTCGTTTGGTTATTGAATTGGTGGCCTTTTGTAATGAAAATAAATGCCTTCATTTAGTGGATCTTTTTTTAGCATTCACCCCATTGAATTTTTCTAGGAGAATGATGTAGATCTAAACAGCTCAGCAAACTAAGCTCAGGAACCCAGCTCTTGGCTCAGAGAATTTTATGTGAATACTAATTTGGTTTGAAATTTTTTTGTAGACCAGATACTAGAGTTACAAATATATATCTATGTAGATAATGTTCTCATTAAAACAGTGTAGAGTCAGGTGTAATGGCCCACACCTCTAATCCCAGCATTCTGGGAGACTGAGGCAAGAGGATTATAGATTTAAGGCCAACTTTAGTGACTTAGTGAGAACCTGTCTTAAAAAACCCCAGCATTTTTTAAAGGGAAAGGAGTGTAGCTTAGTGGGGAGGCTTGGTGTTAATTCCTAGTACTGTACTGCCCATCTCCAGGACAATTTAGGGAATGGGAGGCATTTTTATTTCACTCCTAGCAAAGGCCCACAGGTAGGATGTACTCAGCAGTGCCCAATGGTGGAGCAGAGGGCTGAGAAGCACATCCCAGGGAGCGGGATTTGGCCCTTCTGAGGGGAGGAGACTGCTCAGGTGCCCGGGGCATGGGCTGGGGTGACAGGCAACTAAATGGGAACAGTGGAGCAGTGAAGTAGAGTAGGTAGAGTCTGTAGTAGGTGGGGAGTCTCACATTGAAATGATCTGCATCAAGTTGTCTGTGGAGAGATACACACATTAAAGATAATCCATGCAGGTCAGTATAACACAGGATACCATTTGATACCAGCCAGAGTCCTGTTCTCACAGACCAGATCCCTATTGCAGTAATGAACATTCCTGTCCATTCTCTAGTTCTTTTCCTGTAAATTCCCTGTGGATATAACTGTTAGTGTCAGCAACCTAAAGATGGCATCAGTGAACGCTTGCCTATGTGCTGTATATGGTGTGGCGTGTAAAGTCTCACGATTCGGTCACTAAGAGCATTTGTCCTTGTGGAAAGTGTGTTTTTCTTCATCTGGGAGCCCCTCTGAGCACTAGCCTGGACAACAGTGTGCTTTGCTGTGGAAGAGGGAGTACATGGATCACCCAGGGTACCCCAGTCCCTTGTGCTCAAGGCACACACTCCCAGGCACACTGGCGCACACCTATGGACTCAGTTACTCTAGAGGCTGAAACGAAGGAGTCACCAGTTCTAGAACAGCCTGGAAATTTAGACCCTGTCTCAGAATTTAAAGGGTTAGACTGTGCACAGGGGCAGAGCTCTTGCCTCAGTTCAATATTGAACTGAGCTGGTGGGGGAGGTAGGGAGCTAACCTAGGAAATTTGGGAATGACAGACAGCCCAGGAGAGAAGAATTGGGGTTAGGGGTTCCAAACACTAGCCACACCCAGAAGACAGAGTGAAAAGCAGGCATATGCCCCTGGGGGCTTTGCATGTATTCTCCACTGCTGTCGAGGGGTTCGAAGCCCAGAAGAGCATAGTTATTGTTGTATTGTAGGATGGGTAGTAGGAGAACAAGCATGGGAGTGGAAAGGGCAAAGTGAAGTGTAATTCAGGCAGCAGAAGGAAGCCCGAGCTGGGCTTGTGGCACAGAACTGGAGAATGGGGTGGCCAGGGGTTGGGCGGCGGGCTCCCTGGTGGCGGAGCGCTAGGCCTGAGTGTGTCTGGCAGCCTGGCGGTCGGCTGGGCCTCCTCCACAGCCATGCGCTGACCATGTGCCCTCTTGCTATGCCTTTGCTTGCCTAGTGCTTTATTGCTGCTGTCTTTATTACTTACTTATTTTATTTATGTATTTATTTTTCTTCTCACTGGTGCTCTGAGGTGCTTTCTTTTCATGTCCCCACGTCTGCCATGAGCAGCGTGCATCCCTCCAGCTCCTTCCCCACCCCCTGCTCCATCACAGCCTTGTCAGCTCCCTACAGACATGGCGTGGAGCTCAGTGGCAGAAAAACCCTGAGAGAGGCCTTGGGATGCTCTTGAAATGAAAGAAGAGGACAGAGACAGGGATGGCACCTGCCAGAGAGTAGAACAGCAGTCTGACCCTGGATGTAGTGGGGCTGGTGAAGACAGCACACTGATCTTGGTGTGTTGTACATCAGTGATTTGTTATTATGGAAGTGGTAAGTGTTCACGCTTGAAAAGTTAGGAGCTAGGTTCATCTTAGGCAGAAGGAAGAGAACTCATGATGCAGAGAGCAGAGATAGCCATGAGCTAAAGCCTGGTAGGAGGATGGGTGTCACTAGTGGCCACATATGTGCCTCCCCACCCGTCCAGAGTAAGGCCTCGCGGACAGCTGTCTGTGGGAGCTTGCTTTTTTGGTCCCGCCCCCAGCCCATGCACATGTTGCCTGTTTGACTAAGTGCCCTCCTCAGTGCAAGGGCGCTCCCTATTGGTAAGAGGCCCCTACACGCCCTTGTGAGGTAAGTTCTGGAGGCCAAGGACCACCACATAGTTAATGAGAATGGGCCACAGACATGTTCTCACCACATGCGCACCCACACACACACACTGGATGGGTGACTCGGTGGGTGATGAAGATGCTAATGAGCTTGATGGTGGTAACCTTCACAGCGTGCTCATGTGTCAAGTCATCATGTTGTACACCTTAAATATGTGTAACTCTTAGCTGACAGTTACACCTCAGCAGAGAGGCGGGAGGAGGGAGGATGGCAGCTTGCACTGCCCGCAAAGGCTTGCTTTTCTCCCCATGACCCACGGGTCTAGTTACTCATCAGCTATGGAGAATACGATTCCTCTCACCCTGTGTCTCTCGAAAGAAGCTCAAGCAGGCGAGAGGCAGGAGGATGTGGGGGCTCGGTTTAGTCCCCCATGTCCCTCAAGGGGCTCAGCTTTTCGATCTCCACCTCCACCTTCATCCTGTGGCACTTTGCCCAGTCTCTCAGTTCCCTGGAATTACATAATATTCCTGTTAGGGTCAGTTCCTGTTTTGCTGGGGAGAGGAATTGTGACTCTTTCAGGGAAAAACCCTGATCTAACATTAGTAGTGCTTGCTGGAGGCCAGCACATGATCTCATAAGGGAAGCACACTGCTTCGTGCCCGCTGTTCCTGTCTGAGTCAGCGCACATGGTCACCCTTCTGCTGGGCTGGCCTCCCTGGCCCTGCTTCTCCTGCGGGAGCCCATGGGTGTGTTTCTGTCACAGTGATGGGAGGTGGTCACATTCACTTGGGTTACTAACTGCACGCCAGCTACCCTGCACAACTAGAGATGCAGAGGAAATAAGGAGTCTCTAGGTACCTGCTCCCCAGGCAGTAGCCTCCAGCTGTGCTGCCTCCTCTTCTTACCAGTGAGTGATCATAGGCATCAGACCACTTTGCAGCTGTGTTGAGTATCGATGTCTAAAAGACTCAGGTAATAGCTAGGTCTTGTAAACAACCTTAGTGTCCATCAACTGAGGAATGGATAAAAAAGATATGGTATTTTCATACAATGGAGTACTACTCAGCTATAAAGAATGATCACATTGAAATATTTATAAATAAAAGGACACAGCTTGAGACCATACTCATAAGTGAAATAAATCAAACTCACATGTATAAATATTGAATAGTTTCCCTAGTGTAAGAAATAGTAAGAATACATAAAAGTATGTGGTAATCATGATTCACCATTATATTGCTTTGTGAAGCCTTATAATGTTTTCATTAATTCATTCAACCATTTCATTTCATTGGAATGGTTTTATTCTGGGTTGTTTGATTTTATTGTCTGTGATGGTAGGAACAGCTATTTTGAAGAAAACAAGACATTATAATAGCTAGTGATGATTTAATATCATCTCGTTTTGAAGTCCCACCAAGCTTTTGTTCTTCTGTCTGCATCAATTTTATCATGTTGTATCTTACTGGATTTTATTATATGTGATAGTATAAACAAAATTTTTTATAGACAAGGAGATAATATAGTAACCATTGTTTGTTTTCTGTTAGTTGGTTCTGAATACCCTGTAATACTTTCATTCTCTTGAATGGTTTTACACTGTCTTGTTATGTTTGATACTATAGTGTATGAAGGTATACTCAAATATTTCAAGGAAAGAGACACTATGGTAGCTACTGTTATGAGGTTGTCTTATGTTGCTTAAATTGTTCTGTTCTGACCTGTGTTGTTATGTCCTCTTTTATCTTAATCTTTAAAAAAAAAAAAAAAGATAAGGACCTGGAAATACGTGTTGTCACAGTCTAAGAAGGCAAATTGCTCAGTATCATCAAGTATAGCATTGGAATTTGCCTAGTCACCTCATAATATTTTAGTTTGTGTATGTATCAAATCAGTGTCCCAAGGTAGGCTGCATGTGGCAGTCAACCGGTAGTATTTTTTTAGACCTATTAATGGATTAATTGAGACAGGATCTTGCTATCTAGCCCCGCCTGGCCTGGAGCTAGCTGTGTAGCCCAGGCTGGCTTTGAACTCAGGGCGACCCGCCCCAGCCTCCCCTGTGGTGGGATTTCACATACGTGCCCGTTACCACTTCTCAACTTGTAGCTTCAGTTTTTTCTCTCTTCTGTGGAGTCTATTGTCGTCTTTGAATTTTGTAGAGTTCATCATCACAGTGTCCTTTAATACAGTACCTCCAGTGTTTAACCTCTTAACAGTTTACCACGAGCGTCACTTGGACACTGCATTTGTGTATGTGCTGACTCTCCCCAGTGGCAGGTGTCATGTCAGCTGGCCAAAATATGCAATTTTTGGTCTTCTTGTATTTAAATATTTGGGCTGTGAGTTGTTTAAAGAAGCTCTGCATTGCACCCTTCTGTAACATGCATTCCCGTCCCTGGTGGACCCACTTTCAATGAATTTTTCTGCTGTGGTTCTTTACTAATGGTTCCTGCTGTCATGTAACTTACAGTGTAATAAGAAAGACAGTCACCGATATTGTAATCTATTGTGAAGTACTAAAGTCAGAAAGTATAATATAAAATGTCAAATATGAATGTTTCTGCTATGACACAATTTATGTATTTGTGTAAAATGTTACCATTACAAAGTTCCACATTAAAAATAGCAGACATTTTGGGAAAAATTGGCTAGGAGTCAAACTGTTAAAATCTGGATAGTTTTGTCACGAGAACACACATGTTACCACCACCACCCGCAAACACACACAGAGTAATTGTTGCCTCATGAAGGAATTGACTCAAACCCAGGAACCACCTAGAGGTCTAAAAATGATCAAAGACATTACACTGACTTATGTGTGGAGATGCTGAGGACAGAAATGGGGTGCTGAGCCACAGTGGTTACCCCTCAGGGGCCTTGGGAGTATTGCCTGTGAGTAGCCAACAGCTCCTTGGGGAGGGACCCTGCGCCCAAGAGCTCTGCAGCTGGTCCGTAGGATTGGCACCCAGGAGGCTTGCAGCAAGTGCTGATATGTGACTAGCTGGATGGAGGGGAGCTGGTCTGTGGTGGGGACACGAGTGCTCCACCAGCTCCACAGGGAGTTCTTCACAACTGGCCAGATCCAGAGAGGAGCTGGCAGTTGCTTGGCTTCCTCGACCCCAGACTGACTTCAGGCCAGGTGGCTGTGCCCCAGTAGGCTTTGCCAGCTGAGAAGCGTCAGCTGGGGAGTAAGCTGCTGTTCTCATTCTTAGGCTTCTTAAAATAGGCTGGCAGAGGCTTGCCTTTGCAGTAGCCAAGTCCAGAGAGTGGCGTTTTCCTCCTTCTGAAGACTAATTCTGTGCACACTATCCAGCTCCACTTACCTGGGAAAATCCAAGTGGGAACTGTGCCCTGACACTGTTCCTGTTTAACGGGCAGGCCAAGCTGTGTGGTGGTGTGACATTGTCAGTGATGCCATGTCAGTCATGCATTGTCAGCCGTGCCAGAGCAGTGTCAGGAATAACATAGCTGGTGCTTCTCAGACCTGACCTGGACGTTCAGGTATTAGTTTAATTTCCCCAAGAAATCCCCCTAAAAGTCAAGGATCTTCCTGTGGTGGCACACAACATACAGTAGCTAACTTACCCATACTGTCCCATCTGACCACTGCAGGTTTAAACAGGTACTATGAAAACAAAAATGCAGAATTTGATGTAATAGTGAATTCCTCCAAGCATCAAAATGTTCAGCTCCCTAAATTACTTTTGATGATGCTTTAAATAAGTTGACAGGAAGCAATGAAAATGGGAAGCCGTGATTAGGTTTGTGAACCAGAGGTGCCCCATGTATCCTGGCCTAGGATCTCTTTAGCTAGCTGATCCTGAAATGATCTTTAATACGATTTTCATGACAGCAAACCTAACTTGTGTGCATACAAAGAAAGGACTGTGCTGGGTACATCACATGTGTTCTTTCAGGTGCGTCTGACTCCTTCCTTACCTGGGGCGGGGTGCTGTGCACATGCATGTAGGTGCACACACACGAGCAACACGCTCGTGGGTAACTACAAATCAGTCTGTCTTTCAGGCACCATATCCTTGTGAGAAGTACAATATTTGTCTTCAAGATTCTTTCTTGTTTGAGTTTGGGGTTTACAGACCTTTGTTCTAGAGGAAAAAACAGCTTCAACCCCTGCATATTGTTTGAACTGTCCCAGTGGGATTGCTATTATAAGAACTAATTGTAATTAGTACAGCAAATGTTTGTACATAAGTGAACCGGCAGCTAAATGGCTTGAAGCTACCTGAAAACATTTCTTCTAAATAATTTGAATAAACATTTGCCTCTGCTGTAGGAGTTCTTTGTGAGTCAAACTTGTAATTAAGTCATTTGGATAGCTTATCACCACAACCCTATTGGGTGGAGTCTAAGACTCTTGTCTTTTATCAGCTTTGTTTCTAAAGTAAAGTATTAAAATTAGAAAGATTCTGACTGCAGAACTTGCTTTCATAGAGTAATACTAGAAAAGCTGAACCTTAGCACTGAATTAGTAGGAATTAGCTCCAAGTATAGTTTAGTATATTGCTTAACTCTCACTAGTTTTTAAATTGTAATTTTACATAATTTCATTGGGACTAATTCACAACAACCAAAGGTTTATGTTTAAAACTGTCTTTATCCTAAAATTTTGTGGGGCTTTTCCAATTCTTTTTCCTTGGAAATATTTAAATTCTGAGTTCCTGCTGTGTGTTAGGAGTCAGCTGCTGGGCCTTCTGTTGTGCCGGTTCTGCTGATTCTTAGCTGAAGCAGCCTGAGCCTGAGGATGCTCACACAGAGCCCAGGGCAGAAATGGTGTGGACTTCCTTGATGGTGACATCCTGCTTGCAGTCACCTGTTCTGACACTACCTGGGACTCCTCTGTAATTCTCACTCTGGCTATTAACATCAGGTGAGGGTCTTTGAAGCGTCTTGTGAGCCTGGACTCCAAGGAGCTTTCTGACAGTTGCTTCGTTTAATTGGTGTTTTTGTTTCAAGGAACTTGAGTTCTTGGGGTTTCCATTTTCACGCACAGAAGAGCTGACTTGGGGTGTGTGCTTCACATGAACTATGTGAATCTCAGTGTCAAATGGCAGCACCCTTTCCAAAAGGAAGGCAGCTATTACAGGAAACCAGGTGGACACTGGGGACCTGTAAGAGGAGTTTCTTTTCTGTGTGTGTTGTTGAAACTTGTAGAGAGAGTATCAGCTTTTAAAACATCTGTCCAGTTCTTATTCCAAAGTCATTCAAGTTTCAGATTAGAAATTGTGCCTGCTTACTTTGTGTTACTTATTTTTGCAGTGCTGGGATTGGACCCAGGGCTTCTGTACCACTGAGGTACATCCCCAGGCCTCTTCTCTCTTCCCTTCTTTTTTTTTTTTTTTTTAAATTTTCTTTTCCTTTTTTTGAGACAGGATTTCACTAAGTTGCTAAGTTACCCAGGCTGGGCTCAATCTTATCCTCCTGTCTTAGCCTCCCAGAGTGCCTGGAATTACAGATGTGTGCCACCACGCACAACTTGGTGATCTTCTCAACAGAGTACTATGTGCTTTCTGAAGTTAAACATTCATATCACTTACTCTAGAATGTTTTCTTTCCAGATAATGATTAAGAAGCTAATAAAAATGGTGCCAGGCATCACAACAGTAACATAACTGCTGTTTTCTGGGTATTTTTCTTTTTTCCTTTCTTTTTATTTTTTTTTTTCATGAAGTACACTGGATGTCTATAATTTTGCTGAGATGACTGCAGAACCTGAAAAAGCTGTTGCTGCTATTTATGCATACCATACTGCTATTACTGGATTTTTTTTAATATGTATGATTTGAATTTTGGAGAATTTTGTGCTGCCAGCTTTGGAAAAAGTTACCCCAGCTGACCATGTTGAGCAAACATTGTACAGAAATTAACAGCCATATCGATCCAGAAATGTTAAACTTGTTTTTTTTTTTTTCCTATTTGTGTAGGGGTGATACATTGTATGAGATATATTAAGGCTTAGCTACATGGCTTTGATTACAGAAACTAATAAAGTATTCTCTAAATAAAAACACACCAGGAAATCACTCATTAAGTGGAAGCAGCCGTTTCACTTCAGCACCCTTGTTCTCTCCCACCCTGCCCTCCGTAACACAGGCACCATGATGGAGGCAGAAGCACGGCCTTTCTGCCATTTGTTTCTTAATTTGGGCTTCAATTAACTTGAAACTATGATGCCCAACACATTTTTCTCATTGGTCACTGTTTATTTTAGCCTTTAGTGAGCCTTGGCACAAGGGTCTGGAACCATGCGGGTATTTGTTCCTTAAAATCGATGATCCAAGTTAGCTATCTGGGGCAGCTACTTTCTAGTCATTTGTGTGTTGGATCTATAGCGTCAGGCTTCAGCGGATTCAGTATCGTCACATAGAGATGCAGTTAGCAGAGTCTCTCTCAATTTCTTCTAAGAAATACTGCCTGTTTAATAGTTTTCTTCCTGTCCAGTTCCCTCCCGCCTTCCAAGTCCTTTTTCTGCTTAACTCAGCTAGTTTTCCCTGTCGTCCAGTAGTAGCGCTATGGCATGGCAGATGCTTAGAGGAGTGAGGCATCTCTCTGTTCACGGTCTGCTCAGGAACCCCAGGCCCCCGTCATCTGGAACCCAGGCCCGAGGGGCTGTGCCTCAGGCGGGGTGTGTGGATGATGTTTGCAGACATCTTCCTGGCAGCTGGCAGACTGAGAGGCCTTCTAGGGAGAAGAGAAGAGTATGTCTGCCCAACCCAAAGGCTGAGAAAGCAGGTCCTTTGGGGAGCAGCAAACATACCGTGGTGGCAGGTCAGTATGGACTGAGGACTAGAATCCCCAGGCCCTTGCTTTCTGGGTGATTTTGAAGTTAATCCATCCATCCCAGAAGTCAACATTTTATTCATAACTGTAGTATTTCAGTATTTATCCTTGAAAATGAGAGCCTCTTTAAGTGTGTAACTCCATTACCATTATTATACTATGTAAAAGTTAATAATAATTGCATATGCCATCATTCTGTGTTCCAGTTTTAAAGGTGTTACAAATTTTGGTTTTCTCTATAGTGTCTTTGAATGAAAATTCAGATAAGGATCACACATAATTGGCTGTATATCTTTTATATTTCTTTCAATCTTTTGCACATGGTATAATGCGGGTCCAGTCTCATTTTTTCACATGTAGAAATTCAGTTTCCCAGAACCATTCATAAAACATTTACAAATCAGTCAACCTGATAACATTGTATTAATACACTAGACAACAGAGTGATGAAGAAAGACCATTCAACCAAGTTCACTGTCCTTAACCTTTCCAGTGGCTTAGGTATAGGAGAATAGGTAGTACCTCGGCTTAAGAAGGGCCGTCTCTGAAAAACCCTTAGCTAGAGCTGGGAAGGTGTCTGTCTGTGCTGGAGCATTTGCCTGGCATGTTCGAGGCCCTGCATTCCAT
Organism: Cavia porcellus; assembly: GCF_034190915.1. Lineage (NCBI taxonomy): Eukaryota > Metazoa > Chordata > Mammalia > Rodentia > Caviidae > Cavia > Cavia porcellus. The sequence goes on from NW_026947507.1 coordinate 42,232,041, forward strand.
CCCTGATCTCCCACCCCCTTAAAACAAGGGTCAGTGGGAAAATAGAATGCCTTTTCCCTGAGATCTGGTACAGGTGAGGATGCCAACCCTTGCCACTTCTATTCAGCATAGTTCTAGAAGTGCCAGGAAGAGTAATCAGACAAGAAAAAGACATGCACGGTCTCAACTGGAAAGGAATAAAATCAGCTGTCTGAAGTTTGTATAATCATATTGTTAGAAAATGCCAAAGACCTCACCAAAAAGTTACTGGAATTAATAAATGAATTTAGTAACATTTCAGGACACAGAATTAGTGTACATGGAATTTCTGTATAAAAACAACCTGGGTATTCTTGACCTTACCCTAATGGTATTCAGTAGCTTCCTTCCAATCCAGTAGCAGTTTTCCAGCCTGCCCCAGAAACACCCATTTCACTCAGTTCTTACTTGTAAATGATATTTGGAGACCACAAGTTAGGCATTAGGGTTGTTCATTTGTTCCTGTATTCATCTTTGCTTTATACTTCATTACATAAAGTATGAATTTTTAACAATAAAAGTAGTTAGGAGTTTTATTTATATTGTGAATTCATGATCAGAACCATAATGGCTTAGCTTTATTCATATTTTATATTTACTCACACAGAATTTCTGGACTTGATGGAGTCTAGAAATAAAAATATAGGTCACATTATTTATCTGCTTATTTCCCATTATGCACACACTGTTATACAGTCCAAATAACTCTGGGAGTTTGATTATGCCAGCCTTTCAATTATACTCAAAAGCAGAAAGGGAGAAGGGAGAGAGGCAAGTTTCAGGCAGTTAGGGGGTGCAGTCCCCTTGTCTTTGGGTGTATCTTGTGTATATAGAGATAACTGTTTTAGAGTCGTGAGGAATTTCTGTGTAGCCGTTTGACCACTGGTTATGGACTCAACCTCGTTTGGTTTTTAAGAATTGCTTCTTTAAAAAACTTGATTGTGTCCTCTTGACTATGGATTGCAGTCTCCATTGTTACTGCCCTGTCACCAGTTGGTGTTGTTTACCACTCTGCATGGCAGAGCCTGTGTAGAACTTGACTCCTGGGGTTTTCATCTGCACAGTAGCTGTGCCCCAGCTCAGGTCCTGGAAAGATTTGGTTAGGTGGCAGGCAGTCCTACAGCTCAGCAAACTATGTCTTTGCTGACCTTTTTGCAGAACAGAAGAGTAGGTTTTTCTAAACCTGGGATCAGAGATTCCCATGTTGATAATGGGTACCTAGGGAAGCCTTAGCCCCCGTCCTGAAGTCCTCACGCAGCTAATTGTGTGCGATGGGGTACTCACCCTGCCTTCCCTACTAGAATTTTCCTGTTTTCTGTACATAGTGTGTTGTGGTAAAAGTGTACCCTTTTAGACAGACAAGTGTAAGTCTAAGTTTAACTTTAAGAGGAATCAAGAGAACTACTCCCATTTCTCCAGATTTCGGCTCTTTCCAGCAACTACATTTGCCCCTTCTCCCTCCACCCAGGAGAGGACAGGAGTTTTAAGGAGCATAACCTTTGGTGGCACAGGAGCCATTCCTTGCAGAACAAAGCAGGTCAGTCAGGTCATCCTTCTGTGTTGGGAGGCGTGTCCCACAGCCTCTCTGTTCCTTCGCAGTATGGACAGGAATGACCTGTGTCAGCGAGTGATTCCACAGTATCACAGCCAGGCTTGCGTGCCTGCAGAAGGCGTTCCCGCACAGCCCCTGCTTCATCGGCGCCCCGATGGAGGGTCCTGGGGTAGATCTGCTGTGCTACGTGCCCAGGAGCTGGTAGCACAAGGCTGCAAGGGCAGGTTCAAAGCAAGGGCTGTGCTCATTCCCACCAGAAGGAAGTTATAAAACCACTGTCCTTGTTGCTGCGGTTTTAACAAGCAGAGATGCAAAATCCGTGTTTAAAAAGAGAGAAAGGCAATTTCATTTGAACCAAACTATTTTAAGGTGCAAGAAAAACTTTCTCTTTCCTCATTCTCCACCCCTCCCTAGCTCACTCCACAGCCTCGACCACACTGTAGCCATTACAGTCCCTGCCCTCCCCCACAGCTGCGCTAGTTTATTGCCAGTCACGGTGCTGTCTACTCTGGAAAGTCACAGGAAGAGCTGATAAGGGCTGAGGACAGAAATCTCAGGTCTTATCTCTCTCTTGCACATGGGGCCGAGAGTGCATCCTTTTCCTGTCCTAGGACAAGAGACATAAACGGGCCATCTCCTGGCAGCAAGGACTTCAAACAGGGCTGAGGCCTACCTCACTTTCTAGAGGAGTGAGAAAGGAGAAAGTGGGTCAGTGCTGTTTGGAAAGTTGTTTCACAGCACCAAAATGCATGTCGTCCTTGACCAGCACGGAGAGCAGGCAGGCAGTGAGCTGAAGGGGCCAGCTTCAGAAGCCAGCATTATGGGACTGCTTTATTTGGATAGAGTTTTGCCAGGATATAGGTTGGGCTTGGAAGGATTAGATTTGGCTTTTCGTTTGTTGACAGGTCAAGCAACTGGTTTTAAGTGCGCTTACGATAATAAAAGATTGACACCCAGATGGCCTCATGTGGGACCAGAAGAGTGAGGTATCAGCTCATTTTCCTTCTGTCCATCCCTCCTGCCAGGAGGGTGGAAATAACAATCTCCCTGATATCATTCATCCTATGACAGGAAAATAGCCCAGAGAGTGGGGGAGGGTCTGAGAAGGCAGAGCCTGGCTTCTCCTGCAGTCTTTGGAACTCAGGTGCAAGGGCTGGAGGTTGGTGTCTCAGCCAGGGCTTGTTTTGGGTACTCCCTCATCAGTGACCAAGGGCCTGACAGAAGATCCCACTTGCGAGTTCAGACAGTTGTTAAAAGGCTAAAACTTTTAGTGGTCATTTTAGATTGTAGTGTATAAGAATTTTAGAAGCTGAGCATGATGGTGCACACCTATAATCCTAGCACTCAGGAGGCCGAGGCAGAAGGATTGTTACAAATTTGGCACTAGTCTGGGCTACAAAGTGAACTCAAGGTCAACCTGAACTGCATAGCGAGGGCCTGTGTCAAAAAAGACCCCCACCAAAAACCCACACAAGGATATTTGAAATTGTCGTATTTTTTATTTATTGATTGATTTTCCTGAGTAATACTCCATTGTATTTTTTTTTTCTGAGTAATACTCCATTGTGTCGTATTTTTTAAAAGGCCCAGATTTATTCTTGAAAGCTTGTTCATCTTGTGTCGCTCAGTGCTATGAATTTACCTGGGCCAATAATGGCAAACAGTGTGGAACATTCAGTGACAAAGACAGTCCCTGTGGCACGTGTGCCATAGGTTCGCCACTACCCCACTGACCTGGGCTGTAACAACGTTAGTGTTGTAAGGGATAGAACAAAGTGTAGCTGCTATTTCCCTGCTGTGTTCCCCAGGGTTACGGGCACTGCGGGTCCCTGCTAAGGGGAGTGGAGGTGAGCTGGCGGGCTAGCACAGGAGGCTCACCTCAGCCGCTGCCTGCCGGCTGCTGTGTCATGGCTGCTGTCATGAGTCAGCTTCTGTGTGAGCCTGTTCCTGGGAAAGCCACAGGGAAGCTGTCTGACTGGCTCGGTGAGCTGCCGCTGCTGCGCTGAGGAAAAGTGGCCATGTAGCCATTTTCTTCCTCTGCTTGAGGCCCAGAAAAGTTGCTACCTCCTCTACGGTCACACAGAGCATGGTCCACGGCCAGCCTGGAATGAGAAAAGGGCAGAAATCAAGACCAAGCACTTAGGAACTTTTATATTAGTTTGACAGTAATTTTTATCATTGAATTGTATAATTTTTGTGTTTTTGGAGAAATATTCACATTAATAATTTTTTTAATTTAAAAAAATTTACAAAAACTTTGGTCCACTGTCAGCTGGAGATTTAAAAAGGCAGAAAACCAAACAATCAGAAGTCTAGTCCTCACCCCCGCTTGTGGGAGTCAGCGCTCAGGTTAGGACACGCAGTGTCCACCAAGCCCGAGGCCGAGGGCCACAGGCTGCTCTCTGGCACTTGGAAAGCAGGCTCTGGCATGGAAGACAGGCTCATACGGAGGTGGGGAGACAGCAGTTCTTAATTTTTTTTGTTTAAACTTTTTTTAAAATTTTATGGGAAAAAGGTAAAATTTCATAACAAGATGATAGGATAACAATGGCTAATACTTTATATGTGCCTTTTAATATCTTTCTTGCTTATAAAAAAAATGCCAGACATAGTGGCATACACCTGTAATCCCAGCATTCCAGAGGCCAAGGCAGAATCACCACAGATTCAAGGCCAGGCTAGGCTACATAGCAAGAACTGTCTCACAGCAAGTAAATTCATTAAAATTAAATAAAAAATTATAGCATATGAAAAAATCAAGAAAAATGTTCATTGCAGGATTATTTAATAGTGGCAACTTTATTTTTTATGGTCTCCTTGGAATTATAATCTCAGTTTAATAAATTGGAGTTTTTCTTGAATAGGTTCATAATTGATTTTGTCATTATTTAATTTGTTTATTCTAAGAGTGAACTGTTCCAATGTATTTTTCAATTGTACTAATATAGATATATTAAGGTGAGACAGTGTATTTTACTTTTTAAATGTGATTCATTGAATTCAGAATTTTAACTTTTAACAACTCAGTGTCTTTTGAGCATATAATGATTTTTCCGTATGAAATTTAGTCCTAAAATATTTCTTAAGTATTTTTATTTGTAGCATTGACTTCTGGTGAGTTAAAGGTTTGTGAAAGTAGTATTACAAACATTCCTTGTTTAACAACCAAGTTCGGGGTGCGGCCAGCAGGTTGTTAGTGAATTGGTTGCCACCTGAGGAATGGGGTATGCATTGTGTGTCCATTACAACATTCAGAACAAAAAATGGTCGAGGAAACTCCAGTGAATGACTGTGCTTTTATTTGCGTAACTCTTCCATGCAGTACTATCCTGTAGTGTATAACAACATAAAACTACAGTACTGTACAATCAATGGTATATAAACAAAGTGTACTGTACCAAAAAAAGTCATTGAGGCTTTATAAACAAGATGTACCCTCCAAAAAACAGTGGGTCACAAATCCCAACAGCGTGCCTTGCTTGTAAGTCTGAGCAGTTGTTTAACAGGTAACTTGGTAAGTGGGGAATAGCTGTAAGCAGCCTTACTTGTGTAGGATATACGAATTGAGAGAAGGGACATGTTTTTCTTTCTAGCTACAGGAGCCTAAATTAATTTACCTTTCTCTTAAAAATAGTCATGACTAAAAAAAATTAGTGCTCTAAAAGGATCTTATTTTCCTGAGAATCTAAAATCACTTCATCCTGCTCTGCATTCTGTTCCAGAGTGCCACATTTGAGTGTTCAGGGTTCTCAAGCACTTTCTATGGAGGACAGGGGGAGTCAGGGCCTGCCAGGTTCCCCGCTGGTGCTCCTGAGATTTGGGTTCTCGGCTTCTTCGGCATGGGTAGCAGCCATCAGGCCTGCCCTGGAGAGCAGTTGGGGAACCGGCTGGCCTAGAATTAGAATGCACTGTTGGTTCAGATTATTTTTAGACTTCATTCAGAGACGTTGGTGCTGTGTCATTGATCATCTCAGCCCTGGAGCAGCCCTGTTTATCTCCCAGTGGCCAGTCTGGCAGAACGTGGGCACTGTCCTTTGAGTCACTCAGGTGGCTCAGCATTCCAGCCTGCAGTCCTTTCACAAGGGGGAACTGCTGCTCATTCCTCTGTCCGCATCGCCCCAGGGACTGTGTGACTGTCTGTCAGTGTTGTGATCAGTTACCTGAAGAGTTGTTGCCATGGAAAGCCATCCCTTTATAACATGTTTGTGTTGGCTTTTCTTCATGAGTGGTAATCTAAGCAGCTGGGTAGACAAATGGAAAAAGAAAGAAAGAAAATGATCGGTGGTGTTAACATTGGCATTCGTGGGAGGAATCTGACATTGTGTTTCTCTACCAAAGACTGGAAAAAAGCAGGACAATCTGCTTCCCAGTTCTCCGTCTTCCACATCTGCTGGTTTGTTTTCTGAGTCTGAATTCATGGGCAGGCTCTGCTGCCTGGTTAGCAGGGGCTGGCTATGCACTGTAAGTCACTGAGAGAGCTCTGTGACACCAGCGCTCTTCGTAACCCAGCATTTTCCCTGCCTTTAATCCTTAGTGCTCAGAAGCCAGCAGCTATTGGCGACTCTCCGCCCACTGACATCATTTGTCAAGACCAGCATTCTGTCACTGACCAAGACTAAGACTGAAGGCTTCAGAGCCCAACACCCTTCAAGTCCATGTACAGACCAGGAGAGGAATGTGCTTCAAGATCTCCCAGACCTTGGGTGGCACCAGGCCTTTCCCTCTGTAATTAAGCACATGCCACACACTGTGGCCATAACGTATAGTTTGAGATCCAACAGCAAAACCAGCAGAACTTCTTTTTCTTCTGACACTTGCATCACTAGAAGATTGATTTTTTACTGTGGAGCTTATCAACTTGAACAAATGTTTGCTTTCCTTACTGAGCCAGGAGCTTTCACCTTTTCAGTTAGAGAAAGAGTTTCTTGGCATGTCTGAATTACCAACATAACTCTTATTTGTGCTTTGAGGCTGTTGTTAAGAAAAATAAGGATTCCTTGAACACAAGCCCTGCGATCCTGCAGCAGTTGGTCAGGTAACTGAGAGACTGTTGGAGTGATTCCCCTGCAAGTAGTATGTGAGCATAGACACTGGGCAAAGAAGTACATTTGTGTCCAGGAATGGTGGCAAGTGAGATTTTTGTCACACTAATCAGTGGTGGGCATTTTAAAACTCATGGATTATTTCTGAAATTTCTCGTTTATCTTTTCAGACTTCAGATGACCTTGAATACTGAAATCACATCTTAATCAGTTTTCTGCTACTGCAGCAGAATACTTGAGATTGGGTCACTTACAAAGATCTTTATTTCTTCGCATTCTGGAGGCCGGGAAGGTCAGTGTCAGGGTTCCAGCATCTGACAAGGGCCTTCTGTGTCCTGATATGACACATGAAAGAGCAGCCTGCAAGCTCAGGTCTGTCGTATTAGAGAGGTGCTAATCCCATTGGGCTCTGCCCTCGCTACCTCGCCCAACCCTGGTTACCCTCCCAGCACCCCTCGCCCCAGACACTGTCCATACAGGAATTTGAGGGTTGCGTTTCACTTACATGAAGCTAGGAGATGCAATGAAGCTATGAAGAGAGGAGACTGCTCCACTGTGTGAGTGCACATGTGCTCCGAAAAAGCGTCTGATGCTTCTAAAGTTTACCCAAATGTGAAGTCTGCACTTTATTACAAGAGCAGACTGTCTTACAAATTCATTCAGCCGATACTTAGCACCCATATGTGAACTTGTATAAGAAGATAAACTTTTTACTGGAGAAATGTACTAGTGACACTAGTATTTCAAATTAATACAATTTTCAGGTCCTCAAATGTTCTTTGGATCCTCCACCTCAACTATTTAGAAACATAAAGATAATTCTTACCTTGTTTAGCATGCAGAGATAGGCCCCCAGCCACAGTTTGTCATTCTGTTCTATTGAGGACCTTCCAGGAACCCCTACAGAGTAGGCACTTAAAGGGACCATGAGTTCCTGTGCTGTTTGCACTTGTGCATACATGCATAATTCCTCTGTGTGTTTGCCAGTTACTTGCAGCACAATTCTTATTCCATTGTCATAGTTTTGGTTTTTAACACTGCTTCGTCAAAATTCTTCAGTTGGGATTTCTGTTTGTTTTTGCCTTGGGTACTTGCTAATGCTAAAAGTGATTATGTCTGCCTGTCAAATTCTCTAAGGCTGGTATTACTAAGATTGTGTGTGTTTAGCCTAATTCCAAATGTGAGTGATGGAGTCTTTTAAAAAGTATGGGATTTGGGGGCTGGGGATTTAGCTCAGCGGCATAAGCGCCTGTCTTGCAAGCAGGCAGTCGTGAGTTCGATCCCTGGTACCGATAAAAAGAAAAAAGACAAAAAAAAAAAAAAAAAAAAGTATGGGATCTCACAGTTGGGTAAACTTTTTCTGAGAGCAAAAATAGCTCTTTGCCAGAAAAGATGGAATGTTTGCAGGTGTTTAGAAACCACAAAGGAAATGCACAAAGCCATGAAGGGAAATGCTGGCACAGTGGCATGATCCCTGCCCAGCAGCATCAAGCTGCTGCCTCCCCAGCCCTGGTGGCAGACCCAGCGATCAGAAGCTTTCCCAGCTAGGGAAAAAGCAGGCTGCATATCATAGCATGCTGCCAGGGCTCTGGTGAAACCTGCTTCTGGCTGCATGACTTCTCCACCTTTGCCCCGTGTAGCCCAAATCTCTTGCTCCCCAGCCTTTAAGATCAGTTCAGCCCATGCAGGCTGTGGCTTGCATCTAGGCTACCCCAGTGTGTGATGGTTCCCATAGAATCTTGCTTTTTTCCAAGTGACTTACCCCTGGAAGATGACAGTGGTAGCAGGTGGAACAATAGAACAGAGGAGAGGAATTTGGATCATTTAATCCAGTTCCTGTGTATTACCAAGGGCCACAGAATAAATTGTATCACCTCCAGTGAAATTCACAAATCCCTTGCAGTAATTAGAGAAGCACTGTGCATCATGAGGCAAGGTTTTGAGTAGAAATAAGTGGTTTTCTCTTAAGATTCTACTGCAAAACACAGATTCTTGCTGTTTCTTACCTTTGACATCAGACCTGCCTCGTGCACAGATAGATCCGTGCCAACAAGCCCGGGTTCAAAGGGTGGTATTGGGGGCTCTTACCAGGCTTGATCAGATGGGTTTCCTGCCTTGTGCTATTGTTGAGCACATAGCATGCTTTTGTTCTCACTGGAGACCATGCTGAATACCAAGGAAATAGGTCCCTGTCCTCAGAAAGCTTATTGCTTCCTTGGGGATATGCTTGCAGAGCAAATTACATAGAGATAATAGAAGCAAGTATCTGTTGGTGGTAGGAAGTGAACATGAAAGGATGTTGCCCTAAGTGTCAGGCTTGTTGAAGGGCGCAGTCTTGAACTTGATCTTCAAGAAAGTGCTGTGCGTGGCTGTGAGTGAGGGATCTGGAACAGCATTCCAGGCCTGAGTGGTGAGGGACCAGGTCATTTCACACTGCCCCTTCTGCTAGAGAAGGTAAAGTACACACACGGCTCAGTAAGGCTCAGCAGTACTGTCACCCTGATGGGTCACTTCACACCTGAACTTATCTCTGTCCAAATGGGTGGGTACAATTTTGGACCTCCAGGGATCTATCTTCAAGACATCATTTGGTTTTGTCAACAGTCCTGATGAAAAGATTGGGAAATATACAGAACATTCTTTCAAACTACTCACTCACTGAGCTTTCTGAACCTTTCACGGACTAATACAGCACACGCTGATGGCAGATAGGCCACCATGGAGGTGAGTGCTGCTGGTTCATCACAGGCAGTTGCCATCAGAACTAATAGCCACACTTACTAAATCCATTGCCCTTGAGCTCTGGGTGTTTGCTTTTTCTTTTGATGAGAAAAGCTCATTGAAGGATGATGGAATGCACATGATTTCTGGCTCTTCCCATGCAAGTCAGAGAACTTGCACCACCCCACCAGTCATTCCAGCGGCCCTAGCACAGCGTGCTAAAGCCTGTGCCTTTGACTACTGTCCCTGGGTGAGTGTGTCTGCTGTGAGTGGTCAGAATTTACACGGAGGGCACATATACTCCAAATGCCTCACTGAGCTCTCTCTACAAACTCACTCCTTCCCCTACCCCAAATGAGACTGATAACATTCTTCTGAGAGTGATAAAAAGAATCTTTCTCTTTGAACATTTTACTGATAGTCCATCTCAGTGTACACATATGCATGACACAGGAGCAGAGTTCTCTATAGCCCAGAGAAGCTTTTGCAGACAGTGTATCAAGCTGCCAAGACTCCAGATAGGATATCTAAAAGAAACAACAGATTCATCTTCCTGTAGACACAAGGAAAGTGGACGTGCTTGGCTTCAGGCACAGCCCTGAGAGGGTTGGGGTATAAGTAATTCATATCAGAGGGCCCGTTTTCTGCAAGGCCATCTTTGCATCTGCTGTCTTCTGTGTCATCGCTGATTGTAAATTGCTAGAAATGGTTTAGAGATTAAGATTTTTCCTGATATATATCTGTGTACCCCTTGAATCTACCTATTGCTAAAGAGCACATGAAGTCAACAAGAGCTAACTACCTCCCAGAACTGTCCAGTGTCCCAGTGGAAGTCATCCAGCATTGGCCCAGGAGGGACCCTTGCCTTGGGTAGGAGGTTGGACTTGAATGTTTCAAGTCAGACTTTGTCGAAAGAACTCACAGGCTACAGCCTGGCTTTAGTGTATTATTTACGTAAGTTGCAAATTAAATAAGATTTTTTTCTCTCTCTCTTTTTAAAAAGTCTCTCTTTGATAACTCTTCTCCTTGAAACTTTTTCTGCCCTCCTCAAAGTTGAGCGTGGAGCTTCATCCCTGGATTTTATAATCATCTACTCTAGTGTTGGGATGGCTTCCGAAGAAAGAAAATGTGACAGGTGAGACCACCACAAACTAGCAGTTGGCACCATAGTGGAGGAAAGTGACCTTATCTCGGCAGCCTTGGGGCTGTGTTCCACTCTTAATATTTCTGAGCCCTGAGGCTTACAGATAAGTGCCTCAAGTCTCATTTCCATGACTGTAAGGTGGAGAGAATGCTGCTTCTTGGATTGCAATGAGGTCATTTAAGATGCCTCAGGCTATTGGGGGGGGTGTCTTTGATGGTGGCTATCTTCAGTGTATAGCAAGTGATCGTGTGACTGATCGTGTGGAGTTCCAGTTAGCTCCAAAGTGGGAAGCGGTCCCGAGTTCTGGGTTCTGATCCATATAGGACAAGTGTTGAACCTGTAGAAGTCGAGGTCCTAGTTAACACTCGGGATAAATCAGTCTTCAAAAGAGTTTTAACACAGCTGGGGATTTAGCTCAGCGGCATAAGTGCCAGCCTCGTGAGTTCGATCCCTGGTACCTGTAAAAAAAAAAAAAAGTTTAACACATCAAACTACTAGATTAGAGTCAAAGATTAACCATCAAATAGTATAAGCTTTCATTTTATATTTTTAAAAAACAAAGTCACTGCTAGAAACATAAAAATATCTCAAAATTCTGTTTGCCTTTGTACCTTTCTTACTAATGAAAGGGAAGAATAGTGCATATATTACAAATGTAGAGAGAGTGATTTTTTAATGTTTGCTAATTCTTTGACAGTTTCTCCCCCATTCTCTGAACCCTTTCTTTGGAACCCCCTTGTCTAGGTATGCAGGGTTCCTGGGCACAGACAGGTATGGCATGCCCTTGCCCAGACTCCACCACTCAAGAGGGCAGCCTGTCAGCCAGTACCATGCCTAGTCAGGGGAGCTGGGGTCCCCCTACTCTATGCCCTCCCACCTCTCCCCTTCCCTGCGCTGCAGCAGAAGCTGTCCTTGGAGAGCAGGCAAAACTTGGTGTAAGTGCAGGACCTAAGGGACCTTGGACTGCAGAGGCATAAAGCTGAGGTGCCCTGTGCCTTTGAGAACCCTCACTTCCAGTTCCAGCCCGTTAGCACTGTTAGCATTTCTTCCACCTACAATCTAACACTTAAGAAAAAAATTCCGAGCTCTTGAAGGATCAACCATGAGACATAAAAAGAGAACCTTCAGCCAGGGGTTTAGTTAAGCACCGTGAGTCCCTGCTTGGCAAACTCACAAGGAGGTGAGTTCAATCCCTGGCACCAAAAACAGGAACCTTCAAAAGTGCAGCATTGAAGCCAGGTGTGGTAGCCTATAATCCCGTCACTTGGGAGGCTGAGGCAGGAGGATAACTGCAAGGTCGAGGCCAGCCTGGGCTACAAAGTGAGTTCAAGGCCTGCCTGAACTGCATAGTGAAACTTTGTCTCAAAAAGACCAAAAAGAAAAAGAAGTGCAATGTTGGGATTTAGAGTTTCAGCTTCTTACCCTTTTGCGTAGAAGCTGTGTTGGAGTGATTTTTCAGGACTTAGCTTTAAAAGAAATTCCTGTTCTACTTAGTAGTCACTTCCTGGCTTGACCTTTATTGACTTTAGCTTCCATACAGCAGCAGTTCTTTCCATGTTACTAAACAGAATTTGGCTCCTTCTGTTCTCCTGATGTGAAGACTCAATGTGCTCTTCAGCCATATGCTTTCTTGCAGGTGGTGAGTTTGTTTGGGGCAGAGTGTAGTTATATTGTCACCTTAGGTAGGCCTGACCGTTACAGTGGTAATTTTCTGTGACCCGGGCTTGGCTTGCCAGCCACTTCCTGACCTCAGTGGGCCTTCTCTGCACTCCTCACCATGGAGTGATGTATGTCCGACCCACAGGGACTTTAGAAGGCTCCCAATCTAACCTGCTTAGCTTACTTGATTGGGTAACTGAGGCCCAGAGAGGCTTCAGGGTTCTCTCCAGGGCTTCCTTTAGTTAATAGTAGGAGTCGGTTTTCAAGAGCTGTTTGCTGAGCTTCAGTCAGATGTTTGGCAGGGGGATGAGTGATGCACAGCTTCCTCGGTGGTGTCTTCTGTGGGACTGGAATGGAGCACCACTGGTAAATTAAGGCATTCTCAAAGTTTGCAAGGCACTGAAAGGCACATTCAAGTGTTGCACACTTTTTTCAGGTTGTGCCATGTGCTTGATGGGGTTATGAGGAGATGCCAAGTTGTTGGTTTCAAAACATGTTAAAGCATAGCTGATTTTTTTTCAATACTTGTTCATGTTGTAAAAGAGACCAGATATAAAAAGTGCTTTTTTTCTTGCAATCATGTATATTTTTTCATATGGAGACCAAGAATACAGAACCAGGGGTTATTATCCTAGCAGAGCTGTGTCTCTAATTTCAGCGTGTGGAACCAAGTCCTGGGCAGTATTCTGGCAGGGGTTGGATTCTCAGTGCGCTCCTCCTTCGTCCCTGGCTTTCAGCGAGGGGACACTCCCATAGTGGGGAGGTGGCTGCCTGACCTCGAGCAGCTGTCCTATTGAGTCCTTGTTGTCTGCCCCTCCCCAGAGACGAACAGGGCTTGGGTCTGGGCCATTCCTTTGCTCGTCTCCCTGCCCGGGGTTGTTGAGTTCCCCAGTATTGTAGGAATCCACTAGCAGCAAGCCTGTTTTCTGGGATTAGAAAGATCCACTGAACCCAACAAGTGACTGAGAAGTAGTCTTGTGTTTCCTGTTAACTATAATGCGTGACTTGTAGCCGCAGTTAGTTCCTGTAGTCAGACACGTCAAAGCAGGGGTGCAATTGCTAATACATGAGCACGGCACGGTGTCTGAAGGCTACAACTTGAACCAAGTTTCCGACTGCCAGATACAATCCCAAAGAGGGGCAGGCAGCCATTGCTGAGACCTGTTCCGGAACTGGGCCACCTGCCCAGTGCTTGTGTCCCTGTGTGACTGGGGTGTGTCCCCCATGGGAGGCAAGCTCTTCCTTGTCGATCGCTGGAATTGAGCGGCCAGCCCAGGAACCTGGAGGAGGAGTTTCATGCTGCTGTGCAGTTTCAGCCCTTGGTCAGCACAGGACAAATGAAAAGATAGTGACCCGGTTTCTGTCTCCTAGAGCAGGCCCCCCTCCCCCCACCAAATTACCTGATGGGATTCCGGCAAAAATGAATGCTGATAGATCATTTAGCTTCTCAGCAAAACTTGGCTGTTGCGCTCACATATTCTGCATTTGATCTTTGAAATTTCAAATTTTAATACATGACTTTGTTTTTCTAGCCCATAGGTTGAAAAAATAAGGTCAGTATTGATTTGCCAAGTAGCGATATTGAAGGGTAGGGTTTGATGCAGTGGGGCAGCAGCTACACAAGTTGTCCCTGATTCTACCAGAATTTCAAACAGGATGCTACTTCCAATTCCACGGAGCTATTTTGGGTTTGCGGGGTGGGCACTGGGCCAAGAAAGCACAGGGTCCATTTGTATGTGTTGGCTTTTGGTGGGTAAATGAGCCACATAAGCAGAGCATTGCCATCTGCAGCCAGCAGTTAGTAGGACCCTGGTCTGGAATCCAGAGCGGCTGCACAGTGGTGAGGAGGAGGCTAAGCCCACGTGGGCTGGGCTCATAGTGCTGACGTGCGTGTGAGGTCTGTCTCTAGGTCAGCGCACAAAGGTCTGTGTACTCTTAAGAGGGAGCTGAAATCAGTGCCTGTCAAAGTCACAGAGCGCCAGAATTTCAGCGACCCTGGTTTTATGGGAGGACCTGGAGACTTGATCACCATTTATTTATAGCATTGTTCCTAAGGAAATGTTTACTCAGAATCCACCAAGGCAGCTTGCCAGCCAACATCCTAAGTTAGCTTCCGCCTGTCCAGCTACTGTCTCACCTGGGACTCAGCTAGAGGGTGTGCAGCTGCCTTGCCCTGCACCCTGCAGTCCGGGCCGCGCAGAGGGGAGGGGGGAAACACGGGCAGCCGGCTCTCAGGCTCTCTCCTGATGACAGCGCCTTTGCGTAGCTCCACGTGAGTCCTGGCTGCCGTGGCACTTACCACTTTCTCTCTCCCCACCCAGGCTGAGGGCAGCCCTGCCACTGAGGACAAGAGTGAGGCCTCTACTACAACCACCAGCACCATCACCATCCAGGAGTACTTCGCCCAGCGCATGGCCCAGCTGAGGACCAAGTCTCAGCAGCCCACTCCTGAGCCTGGCCTTTCAGAGACCCCCATGGGATGGAAGAGGGGAAAGAAAAAGAACAGAGAGGTGGCAGCAGATCAAGACGTGGAGAATTTTCCCCAAACCACAGCCTGGCGGCCTAAAAAGAAAAAGCGGGAAGAAGAGGAAAGCCAGGGATACACAGCCACGAAGGAAGACCAGGCCAAGCAGCAGGACCCCTTCGGGGACGAGGCCGCTGAGGACCGTGTCCAGGCCCCTGGTGGCCAGGAGTGTACCCCGAAGCCCAGAAAGAGCAGAGCAAAGACAAAGCGACAGCAGCTGGTAGAGGCAGCTGTTGATCCTGCTCCAGATGAAGCTCCTGTGAAGAGGAAGAAGAAGAAGAAGAAAAAGAAAGCTTCTGGATGAATTCCCCCCTCCGGGCCTTGGAGCAGTGCTCTGGCAGGCACACGGGCAAAGCCAGCCTGAAGCCTGGAGCAGGGTCAGCCAGCAAAGCTGGGTACAGCTTGCGGCTCTCGGGCAGATGCCTCAACTTGCCTCTTACCCCTTTCCACATCATCTTCCAGAAGACACGTTCTGCTGTTCCACGTTGTGACTCTCAGCAATAAATAAACAGTTTCAAACTCTGAGCCTCTCACACAAGTGTCCTGTTCACACCCAAACAGATGCACGCAGCTGTGTGTGCATGTGTGTGCTTGCGTGCGCATGCGTGCTTCAGGGTGTGTGCATCCGTGTCCTGTCAGCGTGCCTGCTCACACCTTGGGAACAGGGACCTGTACTTCCTCCAGAAGAACTGGGTCTAATTAAGGGATTAAGAGGCAGCAGTTTGGATTGAGAGAGTTCCTTCTGTTCTGCAGCCAGCCGCACGCACACCTCTGCCAAGTGGGAATTATGTGACTGCATTCCCAAGCGAGGGGGCTTTGTTGTGCTGCGCTCCAGTTTTGCCGGGGCAGCCGTCTTTGCCGGATGGCTCAGTCGTCTCCCCAAGGCAACAGCCTGGGGCAGACAGTTGGCATCTCACCCTTCATGGGCTCTAGTTTGGGTGTATTAGGAGCTCAAGGTCCAAGCTCCTGCAGAGAGGCTCAGCCCGGGACACCCACAGCACCTCCAAGTCAGTCTCCCCTTGGCCAGCACTGCCTGCAGAGAGCTCTTACAAGTGTGCCTCTGTAAATAGAGACGCCTTTCAGCCCTGGCCGAACTGGCGGGTGTGCCTTGTGGTATGAACCTCCTTGGCCACCTGCTCACCTGTCTCCCGGGGCCTTCGGGCCTGGCCCTGCATGTGCTCTGGACAGCACTGTGGCCTCGACCTCTCTTAGCCTGCACCCTCCCCCCGCTTTCCTTTTCTTTTCACCCTGTACACTGTCGTCCCCTCTTGCTCTTGTTTTCCATTTCCGTTGCTTGGCCACTGCTGGAGCCCTAGGCCCCTGCCCTGTCTCTGTCTGACTGGGGCCATGCTGCTGATAGGGTGAGGCAGGGAGGCCCTGGCTGGCTGGCATTGTTTGCCCCTTGATTTATAGATCACTGCTGGCAGCAGGAACTAAAAATCTCGCACACATTCTCATGATTTTTTGCCCTTGATTTTAACTCTCATGGTCACACATGTTATAAGAAGCCGCTCTGCAAGAGTCTTGAAATTGAGACATTGCATGCAGTGCATCTGGTCTAAGTCTATAGGCACAGCAAATGGTGCCATTTGTAAAGACCCTGCTGCCACCCCACCATCCACACACACTAACACGAAAGTCCTGGCCTCAGCCTGCTGTCTGAATTTCCCCATTTCTTCGGGGGTTAGAATCCCAGCTACAAAGCCCCAGGATTTATAGTCACTTTCCTCACAGAGGGCACATGCCCAAGTTACCTTGGCCTGTCCCATCTTGCAGGTGAAACTGCAGGCCCAGGAGGGAGTGGGAATGCATACAACCCAGGGGGCACTGTTGCCCAGGAACATGAAGTTGATTCCTTTTTGCCTTGTGTTGCACTAACCACTTCTTCATCCATGAGGAGAGCCAGGAGGACGCAGGGCCCATGTGCAGGAGTGCCAGGAAGCAGGCAGACGTTCACGTCAGCAGAATGCGGGGGCTGCATGGGAGGCCGAGGCAGCAGGTACTGCGGGAGGCAGGTCCACGGCAGCCTGCACCCCTGGAAGTGTGGCTTGTACAGAAGGGATTCAGGGGGTGAGGGGCTGTGACTGTCGTGGGCTGCAGGAAGGCCTCAGATGGTTTTGAACAGTCAAACAGGTATCCTGAGGATGAGGATGATGCACAAGCTCAAAAATACAGTGACCGTTTGCTTTAGAAGTCCTTGACTTTTCTTTTTTCCACTGTCTCTCAAGCCACTTTGAGGTGGGTCAGAGCAGAAGTCATAACAGTGAAATACTCAGAATTGCATTTCGCAGGCCTGATACTTTTGAAGTTGTTAGCACATATGAACCGTAGTTTTTGCCTCAAATTATCTGACCAGGAGGAACATAGATTGATTTTATATTCTGCTGTGCTTCTCTTGGCAGGAAAAGCAGGTTCCCAGGAAGAGACCTGTTTGATGAAGAGATTCTTCTATGTGATCTTTCCTCTTCTGTTTATTTTAATAGATTATTATTATTATAAGATGAAGTTGTAGCCAGACATAGTGGTGCATGCCTGTAACGCCAGTCCTCAGGAGGCTGAGGCAGGAGGATTGCAGTGAGTTCAAGGCCAACTTGAAATACATGGCAAGACCCTGCTACAAAGCAAAATAAAAAAGATGAAGTCTTATGTGCCTGCCCTTATTTCCAGCACTTTAAATGGATCAACTCACTCAAGTCCTCAGACAACCTGAAGAGGGAACCAGTATCATCATCCCCTCCTCCAGTATCTACAGACTAGATTGGTGCTGACCCATGGACCCACAACACCACAGACCTCTCTGCCAGTCAGACCCTAGCTCTTCCTCCCCAACCCCGGCCCAACAAGGATTCATGTTGTCAGTGTCCATGCCAGTGCTGCTTCCGAGTGGGGGTGGATCTGGAAGCAGCTGGCAGACTAGGTCTCAAGTGACTCACGTTGGTATTTGTGTCTGCTGTAAAAAGTGCCCTTGGGTACACTGCGCATCAGAAAGCTCAAAGGATTCACCTTTCTAACCTGGTCAGGTGGTTAGCTGGGAATTAGGTAAGAATGCTCCTTATAGCCTGTTTGCAAGTCTGCAAAAAAAAAAAAAAAAAACTTCTGAGTTTTAGGAAATACTGATGTTCTGGAAGATAAAACTCAAATGAGTGCTTGTCTCCAGCACAGGCGTGCTCTGCTTTCCTCTGGCCTCGCCTGTGCAGAGTGGCAGGAGCAGGCCAAGACCTGTCAGGATCCCAGAAGAGTTTCAGTACAATCTCTCAGGGTGATCTCAGCTCTTGATCATCCAACAGCGGCTGTATTTAGTTTTGAGCAAGAACTTCCTCACCACTGCCACCCTGTTTATCTCGCAGCTTCTGCAGCCTCTGCAGTTTGGAGCCTGTTATGCTGGCATGTGGAGCCCAGGAGGTCAGATTGGGTGCTCCAGTGCGATTTGATGTGATGGGTTATTGATGAGCAAATTAGTACCGTCTTCTAATGAAGCAGATGACTAAGTCCCTTGCATGAAAGGACAGTCTATTTAGGAAATACTGAATATACTAAAGTGACATATATAGCCACCTTGGAACCAGTAAGGAGGGGCATGGTCAGAGAAAAGGGTGAGGGGGCCGGGAGCACCACAGCCCCCAGCAGTGCAGACGCAGATGTGACCGGGGCAGGTGAGCGAGAGCTTCCTGCAGAGACCTGACTCAAGGCTGCTTCCTCCACCACCTGAGTAGTTTTGTGTGAGATTAGCAGCAAACTTTTAAAGGGAGGAAGTGCAGTGAGTTCTTCAGGTGAGGGAAGACCTGAGTAATTAATGATATCTGAAATGTTCTGTGTCTTCTGTATTGCATATCCTTTGAAAAGGAAAGGTACCTGGATAAGGAAAAGCAACTATTTGTTCTAAAGACACTTAGCCTCAGCTTTGGGCCCTAGGTGGATTCAAGGTGAAATCACTGACCCCTTACAGGTTCTGCCCCATCTGCTTCCCACCAATTTCTGTTAGTGGAGTGGGCTGCCGTGTCCTAGAGCAGCCTAAGCAAACTTACCCCACTCCCCTTCACGTTTATTGGGAATGCTTTGCGTATGCTGTAAGCAACCAGGGACTGCTAACTCACTGTTTGACTGCAACCTGAGGTGCGGCTTTCTTCTGACATCTCCCTACTAGCATGTTTCTAACTCCACCTAAGGAGCAAACTGGTGTTACAGGTGCTCCTCCACATTCGGGGCAGTGGAGGAGGCGTTTGTCTGAGCCAGAGGCTGAGGCTGAGTGCTAGAACCACATTCACTTCCTGTGCCCGTGTCACCAGCAGTTCTGTTCTGCTGAGGGGATGGTGTGAAGAGGGGCTTGGACATCCCTGAAACCTGACAAAGACAAAAACAAGTATTAAAATGTTTGTTAAAATGTGCAGCCTGCAGAACGTGGAGAAACAAGGCTGTGAGGAGTCCGAGGTGATCCCCGGCCCTGGACTGCCGGCATCCCCATCCGGTCACCTTCCAGCAGCTCCCAGGCCTCCTCTATCCTGGCTCCCAGCCTTGCCGCTTCCTTCTCCGCACCAGAGCTTTTCCTCCCACTGCCACCAGCTAAGCTTAAGGAGTATGCAGGAGGTCTTTGAAGTGTTTTTTGTATTGTGTTTTGTTTTGTTTTGTTTTCCGTACCAGGGATGAAACTAGTGAGCTTGCACTTGCCAGGCAGGCACTGAGCTAAATCCTCAGCCCCTGAAGCATTCTTTAGATCAGAGACCTGTCCTCACCTTCGGTCCCTATTCTGAGGACAACATGGGTGCTCCTGGCTGCTGGTTCTGCTGCTTTCTGGAGGATTCCCAGGTGCGTCTTTCTGTCCCCCACTGATCTCGAAATTTTGTCGTGCTTCTCCAGCAGACGGCGCTGAGGGCTTCAGTTCAGAGGGTCTGCGTGGAGCTCTTGTTCATCTTTCTCCTGTGCTGTGCAGCTGTTTTGGTCCCCATGCTCTCATTCACAGTGGCTCCAACATCAAGAGTTGTGCTCAGCAGCACAGCCAAACTAAACGTCTGCCATCAGTGCACAAGAAGCAGGTCCTTGCCCTCACAGCTTGGCGCTCCTCACTCTGGAGCCCTCTGCCTGCTGCTCATGGATCTCACACTCCTTTGTACCCTCGTTGCCTCCCACCAACTCACCCTGGACTGCTGCTTCCCGGGCCACCACGGCTCCCATCCCTCTGGTCCCCTGGGTGCAGCCTGGTTTGCCCATTACTGTGGGTCTCCTCCCTAACCTCCTAGGGGCTTCCCACACTGCCTTACCTTTCGAGGTTGTTGCACTGCTTCTGTGCCCATCAAAGTCCACCAGTGCTGAGAGTTTTTGACATGTCACTGTCTCCATTCTACGAAGACAGCATTAATCTCTGTGTCTCTGTAGCACCCGAAACTATGCCTTGTACACAGTAGGAGCCTTAAATAAAAAATGAACAAACCATACCTAGATAAGAATCTACTCTGAAGGCCTGAGTTATATCCAGGGATGAAGCTATACCCTTTCTCTGGGGTTTCCCTTAAATCCTAGCATTTGGTCTGGTAAACATAAAACCTCCTCTAACCTGTATAAAGGCTTGATTGTCAATGTCCCCCTAGGCCCTTCACTGGTCACTGGGATCTCTTGTGACTCCTTTGTAGGTCTTTATTCCAAGTCTCTTAAGGGGTAGTGGTCGGATTAAATGAAAGAGAGACTTAGCAACGTACCCTGACAGCAGGCACTCAAAGCATTCCCCTCCCTCTACACCTACAAGAAAAGAAAATGAATAATACTCCCCAGAATTTTTAGGGCAGTGAAGCTACACTTTGCATACTTTTTTTTTTGTACCAGGAATTGAACTTACAACCTTGCGCTTGTCAGGCAGGCACTTGTGCTGCTGAGCTAAATCCCTGGCACACTCTGCATACTTTAATAGTAGACCCACAACATTGTATCCTCATCCAAGCCAGTAGAATATGTGACATCAAGAGTAGACCTTGATGTCAGCCATGAGCTCTCGTGCTACATCCGACTACTCTAATAGACCCCACTCTGAAGGGGGCGCTGATGGTGGAGGTCCTGTGTGGGGACAGGAAGTGAATGGGAAAGTCTGTGCCTTCCTTTTCGTTTTGCTGTGAACCTAAAGCTGCTTTAAAGCCCTCCTGATGTGCAGTCGGGAGCCCAGTTATGGGGAGGTGGCTGCCATCCTGCAGGTGGGGAAGGCCTGGCCTGGCAGTCCTAGGAGTCTGCAGAGACCTCACAGGGCTGTCAGGCCTCTCTGACATGATCCAGCAACTAGCACTCAGAACAGAGAAGCTCAGGATGACACAGGAAGGTGTGGCCAGGTCATCCTGAAGACAGCAGAGTCCCAAGAAGGCTTAGGGCTGGTCGCTGGAGGTGGTAACCTGGGGGCAGGGCTGGGGCCTGCTTACATTGACTCAGACTTCTCTGGTGACAGGCTTCACAATCCTGCCCTTGCCTGGGACTCCTGGGCAGCCCCAAGTTGAGCAACTTGTTGCAATTTAGCCTAGAGGAATTGCAAAACTCTTCTGTGATGGGGCACTGCCCATCTGAGATGAACAGATGATGGTAAGCGAGCTGGAAAGGGGACATGAGTGTGGCCAGGTGTTCTGGGTATGTAAGCCAGCAGCCAAATCAGAGGATTGCTCAGTGGAACAGAATGGAGGACATAGAAGCAACCTCAAGTATGTCCAGCCATCTGATCTTTGGCAAACGAGCCAAAAACATGCTACAGGAAAGGCACTCTATTTTTAAAATGGTGCTGGGAAAACTGGCTGTGTGTGTGCAGATTATATCAAGACCCATTTCTCTCAGTTTAGTGCTAAACTAAAAATCAGAGCCAATCCAAGATCTAAATGTTAAAACACACTCTTCTGGAAAATAACATTGTTAAGGTCTTGAAGACACAGGCAGAGACTTTCTAACAGCAACTCCAGATGCACAAGAGCCGGGTGTCTCCTGTAATCTCAGCACTTGGGAGGCCGAAGCAGGAGGATTGTTGCAAGATTGAGACCAGCCTGGGCTACAAAGTGAACTCAAGACCAGCCTGAACTGCATAGCAAGACTCTGTCTCAAAAAGAAAAAGAAAAAAAAAAAAAAAAGCACAAGAAATAATACCACGAATCAACAAATGGATCAAATCAGAAAGCTTCTATATGAAAGAAAAAAACTACAGAGTAAACAGGCAACCTACAGAATGGGAAAAATGTTTTGCCAGCCATTCCTCAGACAGGACTAACATCTGTAATACATAAGGAACTGAAAAACATTAGACCCCCCCAAAAAACCCAGTCGTAAATGAGCAACTAAAATGAAAGTTCTCAGAAAAAAACATAATTGACCAATAGAAACATGCAAAAGATACTTAATGTCTGTGGCCATTAAAGAAATGCAAATTAAAATAAAATTACATTCTATCTTACTCTAGAAAGAATGCCTCTCATCAAGAAGTCAAGTAACAAATGCTGCTGAGGCCATGGAGGAGAAGGAAGGAGCCCCCCTACCTTGCTGTTGGGAATATAAAATAGTACAACCACCATAGAAATCAGTATGGAGATTCTTTTAAAAAGCTTTTTTAAAATAAAAATTCCACTCAGCTGGGGATCTAGCTCAGTGGTTCAAGTGCTTGCCTGGCAAGCATGAGGTTGTGAGTTTGATCCTCAGTAGCAAAAAAAAAAAAAAAAAAAAAAAATTCCACTCAATCCAGCTCTTCCCTTTCTAGTATCTCCTGGAAAGAGAGGCATCATTTGCAGAGATACATGCACACCCATGTTTACAGCAGCACAACTCGTAACAGTTAAATCTTGGAAGTGACCTGTATGCACATCAGTGGACACATGGATAAAAGAAATATGGTGTCTACCCAAGTACTACTGTGCCATATAGAAGCATAAACCTGAGTCTCTGTCAGAAAATGAATCCACCTTGAGAACATACTGTTAAGTGAAATAAATCAGACACAAGCTTAAATACCACAGTTTCCCTTATATGAGACACCCAAAATATAAATAAATCACGGAGCAAAATAAAAGATGTAGGAAACAAGGAGACAGATGTTTTGCATAAGGGGAGGGAACCAAGAGTGGGGAGGAAGGAGACAGGAGAAGAATTAAGATGTGTGACATTCCTGTAGCAGCTCCACATGCATGTAACCACTATGTACTGCAAACATGTAATAAAAACAAAAACTTTTGAATTAAAAAATCAGAGGACCCTTCTGGTGTTGGTTCCTGCAACAGACAGGGTTGACAGCCTCAACCTGCTAAGAGCTGTGTGTTGGTTCACTGCCACTACATCTGCCCTGGGAGAGATGTTCACGGAGTCCTCCAGGTTAAAGAGGATGCCAGATGGTAACCTGAGGCCATGTGAAATATCAACTCCTCTGGTAAAGAAAATATGTATATTATGTAAAGTTCTCTGGTAAACATAAAAGACCTGGACAATATAAAAAGATTTAATTTTGATTTGTAACTCCCCTTTTTATTTTCCATAGGATTTGAAAGCAATTTATTAAAATATAAATCTGTATTAATAGATACATTGTAGATACAGAGTTGCCATATTACTAACATGGGTGGGAATCACAAAGTGATAGTTTTTGTATGCAGTTGACTTCAAGTAGGTATCAATTTAAGGAAGATTGTCTTCACTTCTATATATTTAATGTCCATGATAACCACAGAGAAATTGTCTAAAATATGCACAAAAGGAAATAAGATAATCAATGTGCAAAAAGTCTACTAAACACAAAGAGAAACAGTAATGGGGAAAAGGAGGGACATAGTTAAAAACAAATGACAAAATGGCAAAAGGAAGTGCTCTGTATCAGTAATTCTTTAAATGCAAATTGATTAAATTATTCAGAAACAAGAACCAATTATGTGCAGTCTACAAGACACAGATTTTTAGATCTATGGATACAGGTAGAATGCAGAAGAATGGAAAAAGACATTCCATGCAAATCATAACCAAAAGAGAGGAGGATTGACCACAATAGCAAATATAAAAGTTTTAAGTCAAAAACTAACAACAAAGAAGGGTAATAAAAGAGTCAGTTCACCAAGAAGATACAATTATAAGCATTGTATCAAACATCAAAGCTCCAAAGTGTGTGAAGAAAACACTGAACTGAAGGGAGAAAACTCTGTCATTACCTTACTTTTAATAATAGTTAGACCAACCAGATCCAAAGATCAGTAAGGAAAGAAAGAACTTAAATTCCTTGACCAATCAACTGGACCTTAAAGACATATGCAGACCACTTGACCCAACCATAGTAGTATTACAAGTATTTTTCTCAGGTGCATGTGGAAAATCCTACAGGAATGACTTCAGTCTGCATACCAATTCTTAACAAGTTCTTGAAAATTCAAATCATACATTTTTATCACAATGGAATAAATATGGTATGAATAACAAAAAAGAAACTGAAATTTCTCCAAATATGTGAAAATTAAGCAACACATTTTTAATGGGTGAAAGAAGAAATCACAAGGGAAATTGTAAACTATCTTAAGACATAATGAAAACAGCATACCCAACTATCAGATGCAGTGAAAGCAGTTTTAAGAGGGAAACTGATAGCTATAAACATTCACATTTTTTAAAAGATCTCCAACTATCTAAGTCTGTACTGTATCAACCTCAGAGAGCAAAGAAAGGAAATGAATATTTAGAGCAAAAATAGAAAATAGGAAAAATAAAAGCTATTGATTCTCAGATCAACAAAATTTACCTTTTAAGTAGATTAGAAAAAAGGTGAAATGATGCAAATCAGATGAACAAGGGGATATTGTACTAACTTCACAAAAATAAAAAGGGATTATAAGAAAGTACTATGTATAATTATGTACTAACTGGATAACCTAAACTGGACAGATTCCTAGAAACACACAACCTACCAAGACTGACTCATGAAGAAAGAGAAAATCTGAATAGAGCTGAAACTAGAAAGGAAATTGAATTAGTAACTATAATCCTCCCAACAAAGCCAAAGACAAGATGGCTTCACTGCTAAATGTTACCAAACATTTAAAGAATTAATGCCAGTCCTTCTTAAACTGTTCCAAACACTGAAGAGAGGAAAGCATTTCCAAAATCGTTCTATGAGGCTGAAATTACCCAGATTCCAAAGCTACCCAATGAACAGGAAACTACAAAGTCCCTTATAAACTTAAGTGCAAAAATCCTCAACTAGGAAACCGAATCAACAGACTATTAAAATACTAACATGATGAATTCAACAGAATTCATAAATATATGATTCATATAAAATTGATTCATATAAATTGATTCATACAAAAGGATTCATATAAATTCATATAAAATGACTATATATCATTGGCCACAGGAGCTTTATTCTCAAAATACAAGAAAAGTTCTAAACACAAAAATCAATGTAATACATTACTAAAAAGAGGGGGAAAATATAATATTGATGTAGACAAAGTATTTGGTAAAATTCCACATCCGTTTATGATAAAAAGAGCCAAGGATTTAGCTCAGGGGCATAAACGCCTGTCTGGCAAGTATGAGGTCATGAATTTGATCCCCAGCACACACACACACAATCCTCATAAAACACTCAAACAAATTAGGATTAGATGGAACCTACCTCAGTACACAACAGGCAATATCTGAAAACCCCCAGACAGCATGGTACAGAAGAGGGAAAGAGGGAAAGCTTTTCTGTGAGATGGCGAACAAGATAAAACGTTTGCTTTTACTACTGCTATGCAACAAGATGCTGTAAGTTGTGGCCAGAACACTCAGGCAAGAAAAAGAAACAAAATACATCCAAATGAGAAAGGAGGAAGTACAGCTATCTCTGTCCCCAACAGAAGCCTATAAAGATTCTGTACATGGAACCTCTCCAGCTAAAAAAACTATATTCAGCAAAAATTGAAGAATACAAAATCAACACTCAAAATTCAGTTGCATGTCTTTCCCTTAAAAATGAATAGTCCTAAGGAAAAATTTTAGAAATACATAGCATCAAAAGAATCAAATACTTAGAAATAAATTTAAGCATGGAGATTAAAGAATTGTATGCTGAAAACTACAAAATATTGTTAAAAAATATTGGGGCTGGAGGTTTAGCTCAGCGGCATAAGCACCTACCTTGCAAGCAGGCAGTCATGAGTTCGACCCCCAGTACCGATAAATAGGAAAAAGACAAAAAAAAAAAAAAAAAAAAAAAAAGAAATATATTTAAGACATAAAAGATATGAAGACTGGAAGACAGTGTTAACATACTAAGACTGTTACAGAAATCTACAGATTTCGTGTAATCTTTATCAAAGCCCAATGACAAATTTGTGAGCGATTTTGTTTGTGTTTGTTTTGTTTAGCAAAAGTAGAAAAACCATCCTAAAATTTATATGTTATCTGAAGTGTGCTTATGAACCAAAACTCTCTAAAAACAAAATTGGAGATCCCACACCTTCTTTTCAAAACCTCCTATAAAGCTACAGTAATCAGGATAAATAGTATTGGCTGAAAGAGAAACATACAGACCAGTGCGTGGGGTAGAGTTCATAAAGAAACTCCTACACACAGTAATAGGACGGCCAGAGAGGATGCTAAGACCATCCTATGGGAAACAACAAATAGTGTTGGGAAAATATCTACGTGTGATGATTAATTAATTCAATCCTTGCCTTATAAAAGAAACAAATTCAAAGTGAATGCAAGGCCTAACTCTTAACGGCTAAAACTAAAGTGCTGTGATGCAAACATAGCGAATAGGAGAAAATGTTCATAAATTATATATTTGGTATTCATTCAATATCTGGAATATATGAAGAACACTTAACAGCCACAAAAATCTGACTAAAGAATGGGCAAAGAACTTTAACAGATGTTTTCTGAAGAGTATGCATACATGAGCAGTAAGCACAGGAAAGATGCTCAGTCTCGTTAGTCACGAGGAAACTGCAAAGCAAACCCCTGAGATGTTATTTCACATTTACCTGGTTGGCTACGGATTAACAATAGGTTGCTGAGGCTGTGGAAAAGCTGACGCCCTTGTGCACTGTTGGTGAACGGCAGCATAGTGCAGCCCCTGTGGCCATGGTAAGAAGATTCCTTAAATTAAATGCAGTGACTGTGAGAGTCAGCGATCCCATCGCTAAGTATATAACCCACAAAAACGTGGGTGCTGACATCTCTCTCGTTGTCATCACTTATTTCACCTAATGATGAGCTTATCATGGTTGAATAATTATTGTTTTATTACTTTGAGCAAACTTTATTATTATTGACTTTTCTCAACCTAATCCAAGTTAACAAAAGCATTTTATTTTGCCTGTGGTTAACTGTTTTTAATGACCTTTATGTGGGTCCAAGTCTCTGATTTACACAATCTTCCATCTCTCTGAGGAGCTCTTAACGTCCCTTGCAGGGTAGGGCTACCTACAACCAATCCTCTTGGTTCTGTTTATATAAATATAAAAATCTCTTGCTAGATGCAGAATTCTAAGCTGCTGCTTTCTTTCCCTCAGCACTGAACAATTTCTGTCCACTCTTCTTGCTCGCACGGCTTCTGAAGACAGTCGGATGCAACTTTACCCTTTCTTTCCTGTAGCAGAATGAATTTTCCACTGGCTGCTCTCAGGATTTTTTCTTGTTTTCTGATTTCTTGCAGTTTGGGTACACTATGCCGAGGTATTTAGGTTTTTAGGGGAAGGATACCATGTGTAGGCTCCCTTCTCTTCCTTCTCCTTCTGGGTTCCACCAGGTGAATGTTCACCTTATGTCCTGTCCCTGCAGTCGTTGAATATTGCACTTTTTTCTGTTTTTTTTTCTTTCCTTTTTCATTTTGGACTGTGTCTGTTGACATCTTCTCAAGGTGAGTGATTCTTTGTTCAACTACATCCAGTCTATTAAGGAAGGCCCACAGCACCAGACACAAACACACATCACACACGCACTCTTCACTCTACACTTAAGTCTTTGATTTCTAGCATTTCTTTTGGAGTCTTCTTAGAAATCTCATTTTTCTGCCTCTGTTATTGCATGTTGTCTATGCTTTTGGTACATTACTTATGGTAATTTTGAATTCCTGGCATGATAACTCCAATGTCCCTATGATATGAGTTTTATTCTCACACTTTCTCTGTCTCTTGAAAATGCATTCTTTGCATCTTAGCATGCCTTTTTTTGTTGAAAACCAAACATGATATACTGCACAAGAAGACCTGTTACTGGCACCCGTCAAGCTGTCGTTTTGTGAGTTTCTGTTCCAGGAAGTTGTGACTCTCGGTAACCATCTGTCTGTCTTTCCAATCTTAGGATAATGATTTGCCATGTGTCCTTAATACTCTAATAGAGCTTTAAAAAAAAAAGGATTCTAGATTTTCCGTTTGTTCAGCTCGTTTCCTTTTTAGGGTAGGATTAATGACCTTCAACTCCTTACATGTCAGGCTGGGAATCAGAACTCCCCACTTTTTTTTCTTCATTGCTGGGAATTGACCCTAAGGCTTGTCATGGAAGGCAAGTGCTGTACCATTAGGCTATGCCCTGAGCACCACCCTTTTGGTTTTTAAATTTATTTTGTATTAGTATTTATTTGCAATATGAGAACAGTGTAGTTGAGTCTTATGTTTATAAAAACTTCAATCTGGAAATCTCTGCCTTTTAAATGGAGAATATAAGCCATAAATACTTATTGTACTCATCAGTATAATTGTATTTAATCTAACATCTTACTATTTATTCTTTATTTGTTCTGTTGGTTTTGTTTTGTTGCAGTACTTGGGATTGAACATAGAAATCAGGGGCTGCATACTGACCTATAACCCCAGACCTCCCCTTTGATTAAAAATTTTCACACAGAGACCTGTAAATTTCTAAATCCACCAGACTGGACTCACACTTGTGATCTTCTTGCCTCACCTCCCAAAGTGTGGGGCCACAAGCATGTGCCAGTGTGCCTGTTTTTTGTTCTTCCTTTCGTGTTCTAGATAAATTGGAATAATTAAATTTTATGTTTCAATTTTGTGTACATTAATTGCATTTTTAGCTCTTTTTCAGTGTTTAGTCTAGAGTTTACAAAGCATGACTTCTGTCGCAGTGTACCATCAAGTAATGTCATGTGTTTCACGTTATTCAGGAGCCACAGCGGGGTCTTTTCATGTCCCTCCTCCTGGCTTGTGCTAGTGTTGTTGTGTTTTACTTCTATATTGCTGTAAACTCCACAGAACACGGTTATTTTCACCTCAGGAAGTCAGTTAACTTTGAATGGGATTTTAAACGTGGGGAAAGGGCTCAGTTATGCCCTGTGCTCCAGCGGGCCCACATTTCCATCTGGCACCGTGCTCTTCAGGTAACGCCGGCCTGTTGGTGAATCCATGAGCCCTTCGTGTGTCTGGAAGTCTTCGCCTCCTCCTGCAAGACAGCTTGGCTTGCTGCCGTGGTTTGGATTCGGTGCCTTCGCCAGCGAGTCGTGGGCAGGAAGCCAGGCCCGCGTGTGAAGGCAGGGTCTGGGGCTGGGATTTGGATCAGGGGCGCCTGGGCCCAGGAGGGATTGATGCTTGTCTCCCGGGAGTGGGTCAGGCCTCACAGACTGGACTGGTCACTGGAGCGCGAGCTGGTTAAGCCCAGGCCCCTCCATGTTTGGCTTCCTCTGCCGTGCTCACCGCTTGTGACGCCATCCACTGGGCTTCGACAGGGCAAGAACCCTGACTAGAGGATGCTGCCCCACATAGTTGCTCAGCCTCCAAACCCCAGGCAAAATAAACCGCGTCCTTACCAGCACCCTGCTCTGTACGTGGTTCACAGCTTTTACACTTTGCTTTCAGTGTTTGAAAAAAAATGTGGCGCTGTTGTCTTCTGGATTACACATTTCTGAACACAAAGTCTAGCATAATTCAGCTCAATTCTCAGTTTTGCTCCTGTATGTGTGATGTTTCCTTCTCCCTCTAGTTGTTTTTGAGGCTTTCAGAAGTCTGGTTATGATGCCTCATGTGTGTTTTCCTGCTGTTTTTCTACCTGAGGAGGTACAGGATACATGGGTGGTGATATCTCCAGGTGATCCTGGCTTCTGGCCACCCAAGTAACTTCTAGTTGTTTGTGTCATCTCCACTGAGACCTCAGCCATCAGGAAACAGACACAAGCCCTCCTCCTGATGCACTCTCCAGAGCCCAACCACAGAGTCAATGGGCAGAACCACAGTTGGTCATATCATGGAGCCTGGGTATTGCACCAGGTAGCAACAAGTAGGTGGAGCACACAGCCTCCCAAATCACTCTTGGGTGCTCAAGGAATTGTGGGACAAGTGGTTCAAAGATGAATTTAGGCAGGGTAAAAATACAGAGAAGACTACTGGGGCAGCCAGCTTTCTGAACATAATCTCTTCACACTAGCAAGCGAGGCAGAAATAAGAAGTCAGTTACCTGAGCTGGGATGTAACTAAGTAGTGGAGTGCTTGCCTAGCAAGCAGAGGTTTGATGCCCAGCAACCCCCACCTCGCCCCACCCACCCCTACTCCTTGATTTGCTCTTGGCATCTCTGTGCAATGCTAGCAGCTCTCTTATGACCCAATAGCCAACCCATACTTTCCCTCTTCCTTTCCTTCTTTTTTTCCATCTTTCCCCCTTTGTCAGGTGCCCACTATGTGCAAATCATTATTTTAGGCTCTGGAGTGGCAAAGATAGATGCATATTAGCTGTGACCTGTATTTTCTGCATCCTGATGCTTTGACCACTGGGGCTTTGCAGACCCTCAAGGGACTGTGTCTCCTGAACTTAGCCAGGTCCTATGCCTATGGGACCTAAAGAACTCACCTGGGAACATCTTCCATGTGCAAACCCGGGATCCAGAGCAGACTCGGCCGCCTCCTCTGCAATCTCTCACACACCTGCTCACCCTGCCTGGCGCTGCCTTTCTCTATGGCACAGGCTCTTGCCCATAGTTAGCCCTGTCCCTCTGCCTCCTGCCTGAGCCCACACCCCACGTCCCCCCAAGAGTGCTGACAAATTCTTCTTCAAGGTCACTACACCTGACCTGTGGACCTCACAGTCTTGCAGAGTTTTAGTAAAAATTGTTCTTAATGGTTGCTGCTCAGTGCCTGCTTTGAGGAAGCCCCCGAGTTGCCGGGCGTGTGTGTTTTAGTTTCCAACCTGAGCACCATCCTGTGGGGACACTGTGTCTCCTGCGCACCTCCCTGCAGGATGCTTTACTTTTCTTGGCATTTTGTATAGGAAATGCAACATAAGGACAGCTTGCAATCCCACCATTAAAGGAGTCTCTTAAGCTAAACAAACACTGTCCTCAGCCTCTTGGCTAAAGAGACTGCTTTAATGGATGGGTTGCAAATTAATACTATTTTATGGTTTTTTCCCTTAAATTCTCAGAGATGGGATTCTTGGGCATCACTCCTCAGCCAGGAGCCCCAGGGCACGGACTTTTCCCAGGCTGCATTACCTGAGGAGTGGCATGGGATCCGCTCTCCACCGCTTCCTCAGGCATTTTGGAAGAGGCAGTTGGATAAACAAAAATAGAAACAGAAAAGGAAAGAAAGAAGGATACTGCCTTGAATCAATCATTAGTTTTTATAGAAATTTGTTGACTTTTCCATCAAAACTTGGGACTTTGGAGTTCTGTCCTAAGAAAGATCACTTCTATGCAGTCATCTGCCACAGATGCTCCCTTTGAGGAGGCCCCAGGGGCACTCAGAGTGACAGGCCTGACAGAGAAGTCTGTTCGCATCATGACCGAAACTCTGGCCCCGCGCACACTCTTTGCAAGGCGCACACAGCGTGGTCATGTCGTCCTTTGTCCCTCAGGGCTTCTGAGATGCCCTCCACCCCAGATAAGTGACTTTTGCTGAGGTTTGCGCAGCCAGTGGTGACAGGAGGGACTGGAGACAGGGGTTCTGCTCTCACACCTGCATGGTCACAAGGGTCACAGGAGAACTGCCATGCCTGTGGGCTGGAGGGGTGCCTCATGAGGAGCACCTGGAGAAAACTTGGGGGCTTTGTACCTTGGCATCGCCTTGCTATTAATCCACTCTTCCATGATGGCCTTGATGATCCACCCACAGCCAGGGGCAGTCTAGTCTGAAAATTCCTTTCCCCTGCCACCAGTAGAAGAGCTAAGGACCCCAAGAGCCTGGGAGCAGCTCTGCCCATATGTCCCTCGGCTGTCTGCTTCACCGGGCTTGGTTAAGCCTGCAGGTTCATCTTAAACCCCTGCTGTTCATTTTTACCCCCTCCCCGCACGGAAAGTTATTCTAAATTAGGAACCTTGGTGGGTTTCTCCTAATGGCCTGAGAGATTTCTGTGGGTTAGAAATGAGGAACTCTGAGCACAGTGATGTGTAGAACAGTGCTATTGTGCACAAGGTGGGGGCTCCAGAGGGTAGGGAAGGGGCTGGCTGGGTCCCTGGCTCTCGGGCTCCCCCCCCCCCCCCCGCCAGCAGAGTTTGCACACTTGCCTGAGTTTCCAGCATACAAGTGAGAGAAGTCTGCTGGGACCAGAAAAGGCAGAGGACAGGAGACCATGGCAGCTGCAGAGAAGCCCTTGCCCTGGCACACAGGGATCAGGCAGCAGAGGCTCAAGGTCGAAAGGTGCCTCCGTGGGATTTCTGCTTCCTGCTTTTATCTGGGAAAGGACTCAGTCTTGGACTCAGGCTCCCTATTCCGCAGAGGTTGTGTGGAGACAGGGGTGAGCCTGAGCAAGGCAATGTGCTTCACAAAGACTGTCTACCATGCACACATGGTGCACTGTGAGCAAAGATGGTGACAACATGGTTTGCACCTCTGGCCAGGTGCAGGGGATAAAGAACAACAAGACATCTGCATCCAACAACATACCATGGCCCAGCCTTGGAGCTGACCCTCCCTCCACCTGGTCACACTTGGTGACATCAGAGCTTAGAGCCTGAGCGGTTCTCAGCCGTGGGCAGGGCTGCTGCAGCTGCACAGGGTGGGGACCTGCGACCCACTTCCTCCTCCTCCTCCTCCTCCTCCTCCTCCTCCTCTTCATCCTCCTCCTTCTCTTCCTCCTGCTCCTCCCTCTCTCCATCCCCCTAGAGATGCTGAAATGCTTCTGTGGAAACGATAAGGAAAACGATAACCTTTATTAAAAAAAACTGTTTGAAACATTCTTTCTCATTCCATTAAAGTATATGAGGAATTTTCAGAAGCACTAAGTGCTATGTGTTACCCCCATTTTACCGGTGAAGAGAGTGAGGCTGGGTCAGGGGAATGAGTTAGGACACTTCAAGGCCAGCAAACTTGGAGTATTTCTAAGATTTCATCCAGTGTTCCTACAAGGAGAGGGGAAGGACAGAAGTAAGAAAAAAGGGGAGAAAGGCCAGCGAGAAGGGGGAAGAAAAGAATGAAAGGAAGGGAGAAGGAAAAGAAAAGATAAAACAAGCCAGTGAGGAAACGTGGAGCGCAGTTCTCGCATCGCGCGCTGGAAGAGCAGACTCCGGTCTGCGCGCCTCTCGGTTCCCTGCGGGTGCACAGGCGGGATCCACCGCAGCCCGCGTAGCCACTCGCCGTCCGCCTCTTCAGACCTCGCTTTCTAGCGTCCGCAGGGGCCAAGCCAGGACCGGGCGATGCAGCCCTCGCTCGATTCACCGAGTGAGCCTCGACCCAGGCATAAGAGGTGGGACCGACCACCGGCATCAGCTACGGGGAAAGCAGGTCACGGGGCGCCACGGGACAGGACGCGCAGGGCCCGCGAGGAGCTCTGAATGGACTGGCGCTTGCAATGACCAGAGCGGGGTCACGGCGACCTCGCGTCCCTTGGCGTCGCCTGCAGAAGGGTGAGCTCGGTCGCACGCAGTCGCACGCGGGAATACACCCGAGGATGCTACGACGAAGGCAGGCAGCAGCGGCCGAGCCTGGGTTCCGGCGCGCTCAGGGCTCCAGCGCTCAGCCGCGCTAGCTCCAGGAGATGGTTCCTAGACAGCCCAGGCTAGGCGCGCTCCGAGCGGGCAGCTAAACAGCTGGAACCGCCCTTGATCACCAGCACTCTCTCCGCCCGGCTCCATTGTTCTCTCTGTTTTTGCCCTGGGTCTCTGGAGGCGGCTGGGCTGCTCTGAGCTCCGTTCCGGGGGCCGCCGGCTCCCCAACCTGAGCCAGCGCGGTCCCTGGGCGCGCACTCTGCTCCGGGTGATTCAGGGGCAGGAGCCGGACGCCCAAGGCCGGGAAGAGGGCGCTGTTCCCTGCAGGCCTCTGCAGAGCGTCCCAGCCCTGGAGCTGCAGTAGCCGCATTGCCAGCAAGAGTCGGGGTGTTTCGCTGCCGCTCGGGGTCCCCTGTGGGACCCTCTAACAACCTCTTCTGAGAGCCCCCCTCCCGAGGCACGCGAGGCCTGCGCTTCCAGCCAGGAGCTCCCGGCCTGGCCTTCTCTGCAAGCATTTCTGGCGGCCCAGCCGGACGCTGGAAATGAACTCGGCTTCCCGGGGCAGGGAAATCCGCCGTCGGGCGGATACTGTACAAACCGCCTCATCCCAGCTGGGTGCCTCCGCCTCGGGTCCCAGTATTCTCGCCCCGATGGAGCCCCGCGTTCCAGACCAGCGCCCTTGGCTCTTGCCGGGGCGCTTGCGGCAGCAGGGAGGAAACCTCAGCAATCTGTTCATGCCCACAGTGCGTGCTCCGATGAAAGTTATTTGGGTTGTTGAGGTCAAATCCCAGAGGTTGCCTTTCTCAGTGCACCTGCGTGGATTTAGGTACGGGTCCGGGGTCTTGCGTGCTGCATACGAGGCGTCTGTGACCTGGGGCCTTAGCACTCGAGCTCACCGTGGTGTGGTCGTCAAGCAGAGTGTGAGCTTTCACTGTGTTTATTTCACGGAATCCTCCGCGCAGCGCCCTGAAATCAAGTTTAGCGTCTCCGTCTGGGGTTTAGGCGCGGAGGCCCAGGTGTGTACCCCTGCCTTGCCAGGCGCTCTGACTCCAAGCCTGGGGTTCCCCCCGCAGTGCTGCCGTCTTCCAGCGTCACCGCTGCCGAGACCCGCAAAAGAGGTGGCGCCCAGAGAATATATGTGTGGCTTGAACTCCAGGATGGAGTCCGACCTCGAGGCTTACACAGCTGGGTGTTCTAAGTGACGTTTGTTAACTCGCGGATTCACTCCGTTACGCAGCAAGTTTTGTGAGCCCACTGTGTGCGTGCGCGCTGGCTTAAGAGTGCGGGGACAGCCCTGTCACACCGGGCGGGTGGCATGAAAGCCTCGGCGCTCACTAGGGAGGGACAGGCTGAACTCCTAGACCCAAGTCCTTGCATCCTGGTGTCGGGATGTGAGGAAATGGGCGAGCTCCCGGGTCTCCCTGAAGCCAGAAGGGACACAGGCGAGCTGAATGACAGCACCTCAGTTGGAGAAGGATTTCCACGGAGACACAAGGGCAGAGGAGCTGAGGGCCCGGACACTGGAGACCGGGAAGTGGGGCGGGGTGGGGGTGGGGGCTCGGGTGGCCGAGAGCTGGGAACAACAGGTGTGTCTTCCTGAGAGGCCCAGGGCAGGTGCCGCGCCCCTAGTTGACGGGGTGAAGTGGCCGGAACCCTGTCACTTTGGAAACGCTCTGGGTGTGATCTCTCTCGAGAAGGGCTGTGGGGACTCTCGGTGACGTCCCTCGCGCCAGGGTTCAGATTTCCCTTGCGGGAAGAGTTGGAGTCTGGCCGGGGGCCGCGGCCCGACGGGCAGGGCCAGGAACACATGGGGCGCGCAGCTCTGCACCTGCGGCTGGGTCAGGATGGGCGCGTCCCCGCGCGGGGCGGGCAGGGGGCGGGCGCGAGCCGAGGCCCTGCCCCTCCCTTGTCTCCCTCCCGCCCTCCCTTCTCCCCTGCAGGTCGGTGCGGGAGGCGGCGTGGGGGCGCAGGGAGGGGACCCGTGCGGAGACGGGGAGGGGCCGCGCCGCCTCAGAGACTCATTGGCGGACCCGAGCGCCCGAAGCTGATAAATAAGGGGCCCGGCCGCGGCCGGCGGCCAAGCTGGACGCCCCGACCTAAGTGAGGGCCTGGTCAGCACCGGCCCCACGAGGCGAAGCCCGGCGACCCCGTGCGGCCATGGCCTCGCTGCTGGGAGCCTACCCGTGGCCCGAAGGGCTGGAGTGTGCGGGCCTGGAGGCGGAGCTGTCCGATGGGCTGTCGTCGCCGGCCGCCCCCCGGCCCTCCGGGGACAAGGGTACCGAGAGTCGCATCCGGCGGCCCATGAATGCCTTCATGGTGTGGGCCAAGGACGAGAGGAAGCGGCTGGCGGTGCAGAACCCAGACCTGCACAACGCGGAACTCAGCAAGATGCTGGGTGAGTGAGCGGCGGGCGGCGGGGCTCCCCGAGGGCGGCGGGCAGGATCGCGGGGCACGGAGCGCGGCTGCCCCGTCGTGGGCGCGCTCGGCGCCAGAATTGAAGCAGGGACACATGGGCCCGCGCGGTGCAAAGTGAAACTGCCGGCTGGGGGTTCCGGGGTTCCGGGAGGCCCCTCCTGTGGGAAGAGGCCCGAGGTCCCAGCCCCAAGGCGGTTGCCCGGCCTCCTGGACGCTGCCGGGGCGGAAACGTCGAGGCGGGAACCCCGGCTTGCCGGGAAGGTTGGAGCAGGAAACCGCACTGTTCCTTGCGCTTCCCGATCCGGACAGGCAGAGGGAGACTGCCGCGGGCAACCTCGCAAGGAGTGCGCGCGAGGAGAGGCCCCTGGAGTGAGCTGGGAGTGAACCTCTTTTTTTGCTTGGTTACTAAGCTGACAGCCGGAAAAGAGCTGCCCGGGTATCCGTGATTCCTAACGCGTGCATGTGTGTCGCGGGTGCGCAGGCGACGCTGGGTCCTCGGGACGCTGGGGCCAGGGAGGGGTCAGGCCGGAGGAACTGAGGATTAGGGCGTCAGGACGCATCCGAAAATCCCGAGTTCCCCAGCAGCTCTTTGCTCCTCTGGGGCCCTCTCTGCGGCCCGGGTCTGATCCATTTGAACAAGATGAGAATCGCAGCGCATTGTGCTTGTGGCGCGGGCGCCAGGCCCCCCAGAGGGACGTGCGGTCACTCAACCCCGCCCGGCGGCCGCGGCGGAACTGGCCCTTCCTTTTCCCGTCGGAGCGTAGGGCTCCTTCCCCCCGCAGTGAGGGAATGCTAGCACCCAGCGCTGGCTGGAGCCTGGCCTGGAGCGCGGCCGGCACCCTCCGGGTAGGCAGAGTCAGGCTGGCCGAATCCCTGGGCCCCTGCGCCTCGCGTCCCAGATGCTCTGGCGGCGCCTCGGCCTTAGTACGGAAGAGTAAAATGTCTGTTTTGCACCGTTGTTAGCACTACGAGAAACATTGTTCACCTAGGTAATAATAACTATCTTTTCTTTAATCTAAAAGCCCATATTTTTGTTAATTTTTTAAAAAATAGAAATACTTTTTGGTGAATTAACTAAAATGGTTTCTTAAAAAATATTTCCCCCAGAGGTCCTATTGGTCCTATTGGCACAGCTGGGTACAGAAAGCTGCCAGTGGTTACCAGGTTTCTGTTGTGGGCACCGGCAGCAGTAGGGCAGCAGTAAGGGAGAGACTCACCCTGCAGAGTCGAGGTGGCTGCTCCTGGGGATAAGGGCTGGCAGAGGGACAGGGATGTAGGACGCAGAGCCCTGCCGGCAGCCATCCCTGCTGGTACCTGCTCCCACCCTGGATGTGACTGCAGTAGAGGGGTCCCAGCTCCCTGCTGCACTGCTGACAGGGCCCCGGCAGTGAGATGAGCGACCTCCAGCCTTGATCTTTCGGCTCAGCCCTCCTCCTTCTGACCTGTGAAAAAAAGGGGCTGGATGCAGGTCCCAAATTTTCCACTGTAAACTTTCCAAAAACTGTGACATTGGGCGCTTCACCAGAGGCACCAGCGTTCCTAGTACCGCAGGAGAGAGTGCATGAGGACTGTGAGGTCAGACCTGTGTTTATCGCCACTAGGACATCCAGGCACATTTAGGAGCTGGTCACATCTATCTGGGGCACAGAGTGTGGGCTGTATCTGGGTTGCAGGACTCTTATAAGATCTTTGTGGCCTCAGCTGCAGGCCAGGGACCAGTGTCCTGACCAGCATCTGGAGATCCTAACCCTTTTTGTGTCACCTGTGAAGTGACAGCTCGTGACAGTGACTGGCACTCCAGAGTTGTTGTAATAGTTGTATTACCCAAGTGATACAGTGCTTTAATAATTGCCCTCTTGGGCCTGGGATTTAGTTCAGCGGCAAAGCACCTGCCTGGCAAGCTCGAGGTCCTTAGTTTGATTTCTAATACCTCCCCATTCAAGAACACCAAACACATTAAACTGCTCCTTGATAAGCTTAAATACTTGCTCTCCCTCCCAGGGCTTGAGGATCACCACATAAACAGCTAATGTGCTGACTCTTCAGATGGAGCATGCTAAGTGGGAGACTCAGCCCCTTTCTTTTCAGGGCTTAGCCAGGGCCTTGGCCTCTCGGCTGGTGGGTCTCAGCCTTCAGGCTCTGTTAGTGTCATGGGGGAACATGGGGAGGTTGCAGAATCCTGAGACAGTTCAAAGAGGTAGGGACCTACGGGTCTAGAAGTCTTTTATCCTCTCATCAGAATGCTCTGGATCCAGAGGAGTGGATAAAAGAGAGACACCAAGATGATTTGCAAAACAACAGACAGCAAGGAATGAGAGTTAAGAAGTCAAGTAGTGTAGCATCTTAGCACTGGTGAGTTACAAGCAGGCTGCTTCTTAAAGATAGAGCTCTGGCTCTGAGCTGTTATGGCAGGTACACAGCAAGAAGTGCTACCTTGTGTGTGCACGCAGGTCTTCTTTCTGTAGAGCCCCTGTTGACCTCCTTGGTGGAGACTGGTCATTTGTTAGCCTAGGTGAGACCCTGCAATTGATTTGCATCTGTGAAGCTGCTGAGCCTGGGTTGGCCGAACCAAGCACTGGGAGAGTGATGCCAGAGATTATTATAGTATCACTGAGAGGCAGGAAGTTTGCATTTAGAAGCACACACGATCAGAACTAGCCCTCGAAGGATAGGAAGAGCCTCAGCCAGTGTCAAGGTTGTTGGGTATTTTTTTTCCTGTCACTGATACTGAATCAAGAGACGTGCCCTGCTGGCGTGGCACCTGGTGTCTCTGTGCACGCCTAGCATGGAGTGGCTCTGTAGGCTGCGAGCAAGAGGGGTTGGTACAGCCTCCAGTGTGTTGGGGCTCAGCACTGGAGTGAGGGTGCTGCAGGGTGGAGCCATGTGAGGAGGCGTGGGGCAGGTGCACTGGCCGGCCCCCCCAGCAGCCCAGATGCTGAGCGCAGCTCTCTCTGGTTGTGTGAACAGGAAAGTCGTGGAAGGCGCTGTCACTGTCGCAGAAGAGGCCCTATGTGGACGAGGCAGAGCGGCTGCGGCTGCAACACATGCAGGACTACCCCAACTACAAGTACAGGCCCCGCAGGAAGAAGCAGGCCAAGCGCCTGTGCAAGCGCGTGGACCCTGGCTTCCTGCTGAGCTCCCTCTCCCGGGACCAGAACTCTTTGCCAGAGAAGGGCAGCAGTGGCTGCGGGGCACAGGGCGAGAAGGAGGGCAGGGGTGAGTACTCCACAGGCACCGCTCTGCCCAGCCTCCACAGCTGCTTCCATGAGGGCCCGGCCGGCAGCTCCTCCGGCAGTGTGGACACATATCCCTATGGGCTGCCCACGCCCCCCGAGATGTCTCCCCTGGATGCATTGGAGCCGGAGCAGACCTTCTTCTCTTCCCCCTGCCCGGAGGAGCACGCCCACCCCCGACACCTGCAGCACCTGCCCAGGTCCCCCTACTCCCCCGAGCTGGCCCCCAGCCCCATCCACTGCAGCCACCCCCTGGGCTCTCTGGCCCTTGGCCAGACCCCAGGGGTGTCAGTGATGTCCACAGTCCCTGGCTGTCCCCCATCTCCTGCCTATTACTCCCCAGCCACTTACCACCCACTGCACTCCACCCTCCACACCCACCTGGGCCAGCTCTCCCCGCCTCCAGAGCACCCCGGCTTTGACGCCTTGGATCAGCTGAGCCAGGTGGAACTTCTGGGGGACATGGATCGCAATGAATTTGACCAATATTTGAACACTCCTGGCCACCCAGACTCTGCCGCTGGGGCTGGGGCCCTGAGCGGGCACACTCCACTCTCCCAGGTGACCCCCTCGGGCCCCACAGAGACCAGCCTCATCTCCGTCCTGGCAGATGCCACGGCTGCATATTACAACAGCTACAGTGCATCCTAGAGCCTGAGGCACACGCCCGGCGGCCCGGCCCAGCCCTTGCTGCCCTGTCCATCCCGTGGACAGCGTGAGCAGACTGCACAGTGCTATCAGCCTTCCTCCTCCCCTGTTCAGGGAGGCCCCAAAGCCGGCCCCAGAGCTTCATCCTACAGCTGGACCGGGTTTGTGGAGCCGGACTTCCTTCAAGTAAACTGCTTGGGCTGCAGCCAGGGACCAGGCACCTCAGCTCCTTGGGTTGCTCTGTACCTCCTGGAATGAGTTGCTCTGCACGCCTGGCCCATCGCTGGGTGGGAGCCACACCTGCTCGCTGGGGGACGAAGAGCCAAGGTCAGAATCCTAGCACTGCCACAGACACTCTAACCCCGAGCACCCTCCCCTTATTCTGGAGCCGGGGTGGGCTGGACGGCCAAGGCCTGCACTGTCCTCCAGTTTCTGAGTCCAGTTTCTGCGGGACATCGGGCAGTCCTCACGACACACAGCCCAGCCCTGTGCACACAGCTGTGGACCTGGGCTTTCTGCTCCTGCTGCCTCCCTTCCCCAGGGACCCTCGGGTTGCAGGACTCTTCCAGATGGAGATTCAGAAAGTCAGACAGCATCACTGGGAATGACACTGAATTCAAGCTGTTTTGTTTAAGATGTATTTTTAGATGAATTCTTTTTTTCACGCACACATGGAGAGAGTCGGAGAGAGATGCCCCTAACCTCCCCTTTATGCACACCCCATGGAGTGTAAAGCAGTCTCTCACCGCTTGCTGCTCCGAAAGCTCAAAGAGCCAGGCTCCTACCCAGACAGAGCAGGGGCTCTTTCTGCACAGCCAGATGTGTTGGTGGTGTCTTAAGCAGAATTTCACCCTTTTGTCTGCTTCCTCTGTGCTTCCCGCCATCTCAGCTCCCTCTCTCCCCTTCCTGGAATTTCTTTCTCTCTTCTGCTTGCTCTTCCTTTGCCTGAGCTAGTCCCCTATGCAAAGAAGCCATCTCGACATCCCAGCACTCTGTCCTGTCCGGGAGCAGACTTCCTTTCCCTGCCAGCCAGCCAGTCCCCAGCACTGTCCTCAGCCTGCACGGAGAGCGGCATCCCCACGGCACCTGGGTGAGACTGGCTTCCCAAGCAGAAACACACTGTGACTCTGACGCCGCCGGTCTTGAGCCCCAGACATTTCCGTTCCCCGTCTTCCCCCAAACTTCCTTCCAAGGAGCAAGCCTAACGTGTCCCTCACTTGTCTTAACATCAGCATATTATTGCCCAAATGAAGTGTGTTTTATATATCCTCCTATTATGTTCACCTTGTATTTTGTATTGTTGACAGGTTCTTTTTTCCTTCCAAGAAGTCTCACTGTAAAATCACTGATATGATTAATCCTTATGTTATTACTGTATATGCCATTGGTAATAAATAGTGAACCGTTCTGGTGCAAAACCCAGAGGTGTATTAATAATCTTGTAAAATAGTATCACAGACATTAAGCTAAACTTTTCCATTTTTTTGTAAGGATTATACTTGCTTGGAATGGTTATATATTAATTTGTCAAAAAATATTTAATTTAAATAAACTGTTTTGTACCATGACCATTCTGTCATTTGAAAAACATGTGCGTGTATGTGTATGTGTATGTTTGTGTGTGTGTGTGCAAAAAGAAAAAGTTTTCCAGTGGGGTGCAGTTGTTATGTCCAATGCTACTTGTGGTACTGGTCAAAATGTTTTCTGCACCAACTTTTTTATTTCAAAAATCTGCCATCTTCCAGCAGTGGCTTATCTTATATTATGAGTTATATCAAACAAATGAGGGCCAATTTCACACAGCAGAGAAGTGCGTTAGCATTAGCACTGGAAGAAAAGCTGACTCAGAGTCCCCAGGACAAGCAGTTTTCTCCTGCAGGTGACTTCACACCTGCAAACTGGAATGAGATGATGGTGACGGTGGTGACACCGAGTTACTTTCCTTCAGTTATGTACTTACTGGACGAGCCATGTTGCTTTTTTTACATTGTCTTATACCTTCCTCACCCCTTTCTGGGTGACCCGAGGGGACGGAACCCCTTGTGGAGAAGGCAGGACAGACAGCGTGGAGTGGGGATGAAGGAATGCCAGTCTGGCCAGGGTTAGAGTTAGACTCCCAGGAAAAAGTACCTGGAGAGACTGCAGATTACTCAGTCTCCGGGCAGGTCACCTCACCTGGCTCCCTGTCGGGAAGCAGTCGTGACTTGCTGGAGTCAAGGGCAGAGTGGGCTTCCTCGGGACCAAGGGGTGGGGCACAGGGGGCCAGATGGGCCTCTTCCCGTTCTTCAGCCGATCCTAAGCTTTGCTCGTTAGCTTAATAGCGTTTTATAGGTGCAGGAGCTTTTCAGAGAGTTTTATGGGCTCTTTCTCACTCACGGCCCCAAGAGGGGGGCCCATCATCCCCTGGCAAAGCTGGGAACACTGAGGCCCAAGGTGGAGGCTGGCAGTGGGCTCAGTGCCTGTGCCAGGGCACCCGCCAGACGCCCTTGTGGGCAGAATAGCAGCTGGACAGTGTCGCAGCCGGGCTTGGAGCCCTTGCTTTCATGCTTCTCTGTGGCATGGAATTCAGTCCTGCGCCACCCACACCTAACCTCTCAGGCAACAAGTGACATGGGCTAAGGATGTGTGTCTGAGGAAGTGACAGCCCGACCAAGATGAGGCTGCAGGCCTGGCCAGCACAGTGGCCAGTAAATGGGGCTTCGGCAGGGTCACTGCTGGGGGAGCAGTTCTGCCAGGGCCTGTCCCTGCACACAGCGTGGGGCAGGTGCCACCACGCCTCTGCTAAGGCAGGAAGGAGGTGGGCATTGTGCCCACTCTGCTCTTGGGGAAGCCTCCTGCCAGAAGCCAGGGCTGTCTGGGGGTCCCGGCTGCCGTCCAGGGTTCCCCTGCTGGAGTGGTGCTGGAAGCACAGTTTGCTTTCGCTGAGGGCCCAGATGGCAGTGCACAGTGTTGCCGCTGTAGAAGTCCCCATGTCACTCATTGCCAGAGATCACTGGGTGGGGACTGCTTGTCACCCACAGTACGCAGTGCAGAGGGCGCCTCTCAGCCAGGTGAAGATTCCCATTCTGGGCCCTCACCTGTGTGTCTCTGGGCACATGCTCAAGACCCTCACACCCATCACCCCATCATCCGTCTGGTGACACCTACTTCCTGACCCAATGGGGGTCAAATGTCCCCGCCATGGCTATGGTCACTGTACTCCCACGGGACTTGGGTGGTTGTTGGCAGTGGAGCATCCAGCAATGCAGGCTCTCTTGCAGGAGACCTGTTAGCCATCCGTCTATCCACCAGTCTACCCTCTTGTCTTCTTTCTTTTTCCTTCCTTCTCTCTGTCTCTCCCTCTGCCGCATCCCCCTCCCTGTTCACCATCTTTCTGCCCATCCTCACTCCTCATCTGTGTATCCATCTGTCCCTATTGCTGTGTCTGTCTGCGTTCTAAGTCTCAGTAGAGACATTATCCCTATAGAAAGTTGAGAAAAAATAATAGATTACAAAGAAAAAAATAAGCCACCCACTGCCAACAACTTAGGAGACATTACCAATGCTTCTTCACAGCGTTTCCTGCTGACTTTTGTTTGCTTTCACAGTGGTGAGGATGGAGCCGGGCCTCCTGAGGCCAGGCGAGCGCTCACTCTACCGCTGGGCTGCGTCCCACCCCCGGTGGTTTTTTAAATCATGATTTAATTACTCACAGACATGTATTGACATGTGCCTGTTATGATAGAGTTTTTTTACTCATTCACATTAAATAACATTTTTCTATGTCATTAAACTTGTCCGCAAAAGCCATTTTCTTGGAAAATCAATAGGAACAGAACTTTGAAAAAGACGAATTTCCCATGGTTTACTTTTAGCACACTCGTTTCCACATCCTGCACTCCTTGCCCCACCGGTGTCTCTGCATGTATAGTTGCACAAGTTCCGACCCTGGAGAGATGGACAGGCCACAGGCCAGGGGCTCTGCATCCTACGACATGACAGTGACAGTGACATCCGTCTCTATCACTCTCTGCATGGTAACCTCATTGGCTTTATCTGACCAGCCTCGTGCCTAACTCGTGGTAACTGGGTCGTTGCCTGCAGTGAACATCCCCAGTTTGTGTCCTGAGCTGGGCCCCATGTGGGTCTCACCTGGTCACTGGATTCCCACAGCTCCTCACCTCTGGGAGTACGAACTGCTGACAGTTAGGGGGTTCACTTCTCACAGGCTCACTTCTCTTTACTCTTCGCATCTTGGGGTGCCATTGGTGGCAGCTCCCACTGGGTGATCCTTCCCTTTTACCTTGATCATGGAAGGGTTGTCCAGGCTGTCAGCAGGTGGCGGCGGCTTCTCCAGCCACACAGGGTGCAAACATCAGTGTCCCTGGGTGGGAACTGGGTCAGGAGAAGTTCCAGGCCTTCACCCTCACCGGGTCCTGCTGGGACACGGGTGCATCCTGTACCTGCCCTGTGGCCTCGGGGGAGACGCAATGAGTTTACAGGCATCTCAGGGCCCGCAGAGCTCTCCGCCGTGCACAGAGGAGCCCTGTGGCTTTGGATTTCTGCAGGTGATTTCTACTGCTTTTAGCATGCAAGCTGGTGGCCAGCTAAGAACTTAGAAACCAGGTGTTCACTGATGTCACCTTGGGACCTACTGTCTGGAGATGGAAGGAAAGGACCTGAAGTGTGACCCAGGGGGAGCTTGGGGGCCTCTGTGGATGTCATCCGCTGGCACTCAGCTGGGGTTTGCAGTGCCTTTGGGTCCCCTTAAGGTCCTCCCTGCTTTGGCACACAGCCTGCTTGTGGTTCTTGGAAGACAGCTTTCTGTTCAGTTTGAGGACCCCCTGGGAATAATTCCCTGTGTGAGCTAGTCTAAAATGCCCACCCTCAGAAAGTTCTTTCATCTGACTTCC
Source organism: Cavia porcellus (assembly GCF_034190915.1). Lineage (NCBI taxonomy): Eukaryota > Metazoa > Chordata > Mammalia > Rodentia > Caviidae > Cavia > Cavia porcellus. Next base: position 42,276,727 of record NW_026947507.1, read on the forward strand.
AGAACTGCTCCTATTTCAGCCGAAGTCTACATTTGCTTGGTGTCACCTGTGAAGATGTAGGGCATTGGCCACCTATTGGCCAGGTCATTCCCACCCGAGAAGGCTGGTGGTCACCCCCCTATCCCTTTGGGGATCACATTTGAGTTTGGGGTGGAGACTGCTCCAAACCCTGAATGTTGTATAGATGTGGGAGTTGGAAGAAGGTAAAGCTCTTATTATTAGGAAAAGTGGGAGGAGGATGCAGGGTTTCAGCAGGGGCTGTGCTCTCTGGATGCTTCCAGAATGTTCCAGAATGGCACCATGTGTAGACACACTTCAAGTTACATGATGGGTTCCCCCAGCCCTGCTCATCATCCTTGCCCATGGTCACTCTCTCCTCTGTCCACAGGCTTTGGGGTAGCACAGGTTTGCAGCACAAGGGGACCCTGAAATATGGGAAGTGCTTCGCCTACAAAGATGTTGGCTTTGGAGCCACAGTGGTCTCTGCAGCCCCAAACCTCGAGGAGGCTGTTTATTGTGTCTGAGAGATGCCCATCACTTGTCAGCTAAGGTGGCAACTTCCAGGAGTAAAAGGGCAGGCAGAGGGCAGTTGGCCAGGGTCATCAGCCTGCTCCTCCAGCTCGCCTCTCTTCACTCCAGATAGCTGAGAATCCTGGAGAACCTTGGAGCACCTCCGCCCTGAAATCTACGGTCAGAGAACTTCCTTTTCCTTTACCTCTTTCTGCGAAAGAGGGAAGTATCAGCCTCACATCGCAGGACACAGGAGAGGTCAGGGAGAGGTGTAACCTCTGAGAATGAGCTGGAGAGAGCAGAAGACAGGCAATCTGTCTGAATGTCCCCTTCATGGCATCCTGTCCTAGACAGCACAGGCATCCCCGGGCTCCACACTGGGACCTCTGCGGATACCAACACCCTGGGGGCTCGGTTCCCTTACATAAAACAGGGCAGGGCTTGCCCTTAACTTAGAACATGCACCATACTTAAACAATGTGAGCCGGGAGGAAAGTGTTGTTACACTGTATCGTTTAAGGCATAAAGACAAGAAAGCAGAACAGTGTACAATCAGCACAGACCAAGTCTCCTCCCAGTGCCGGGCCTTCCACACAGCTCCCGTTGGTGACAGCACGCCATCTTTTCTTGGAGAGCCCTCCACCTGTGTTGGGTTGAACCTGTAGGCACAGGATTCTGAGGGCTGCCTATCATTGCATTTTTACTGTAAGGAAAAAAGTGCTTGAACTGGAGACTCTCCTCCCAGCTCTGTGATCTTGGAAAAGACTGGATGAGCCGGAAGGAATCACAGCTGTCTTCTGCCAACTCCTAGATTTGACAGGAAAGGAAATGGAGGCCCAGAGAGGTGAAGGGGTTTGCCTGGGAATGAACAGCCAAGCACCTGGGGGAGGATGGGGAAGGCGAGCAGGCCAGGGTGGTGGCTGCAGGGCGGTTCCCTCCCACTCTCCCCAAAGGCTCCCAGGGCTCAGGACAGGGGCTGGGCCCGGGGTTCAGGGAGGAGTGGGGCCAAAGGGGCCTCTTGAAGCCCAGCTCCTGTGCATGGCTGCTAGCCCAGAACACACAGGCAGGAAGAAGCCTCGGGAGGCCAAGTCCCAGCCTGGACGCTGCTGGTGGTTTCTGCAGGCAGGGGCTGACATCCCTGGTAGCCAGTGCCACCCTGTGTGCCCACCTTACTGTGCATGCAGTGTGCAGGGGCACAGCATGTACCCCAGCTGTGGTGGCTGGGGACAGAGCCAGGTGAGGGAGGGCTGGTGGTAGGAGCTGAGGGCCGAGGAGCAGCCACCACCACAGAGCAGAGCACTTTCCTGCCCACAGGAGCTGCCCTGGCAGGAGCAGGAGGATGTGGCGGGGCCCAGTGTTTCCTGCCTGATAAGCTACCAGCCCTGTGCAGGGAGCCAGGCTGGCCACCTTCAAGCCTCGGCCTTGCTCAGGGAAGCCTGGTGAGGAAGAAAATCTCTGCTCCGGATCAGCCCGCCTTGCCTTCCTCCCCGCCTGTCCAGAGGCCACAGTCACAGGAAGTGCACAGCCTGCAGTCCCCGGGTCCCACCCAAGCCCTGCCGCTGTCTTGGGGCCCCACCTCGGGGCCCCACCCCACCTTTGAGCCCTCTTTTTGCTCAAAGCCCCAGCCTCCCAGGAGGCCAGTGACTGCCACCCCCAGTGTGACTGGCCAGTCCCCAGCCTGAGGTTAGAAAATTCAGTTGGTCCTGGTCCCCGATATGCCTCCTCTGCCTCCTCCTGTTGGCTCGGTTGCTCTTGGTTACTGCCTCGGAGAGACCCTGCAGGACAGGGGCTATGGGCTGAGTGTGGATAGCTGTATGGACGGAGTGGGGCCACCCTCTCTGACCTGCATCCTGTTCCTGTTCCGGAAGAGGTGAGCCCCAGGGGAGCTGAGGGGCCCCTCCCCCTAGGACTGAGGACTGGACATGGGGATGGCAGTATCCCCAGGGCAGCACAAACAGGGGAAGGTGGGTGGCTGGGAGAATAGCTCCTTCTTTTGGGTGCCTTCATGGGCCAACCCCGGCTCCATCCTCCCCTTGATGGTCCCAACAGTCTGTGGTGTTTCCAGTGCCATCACAGCAATCCTGATGCAGGTGCTCTCGGGCCCCTGAACAGACAGGGAAGCCAATCTGCTCTGTACATGGGGCCAGCAAGGTCACAGTGCTGGATGCGGGGACTACAGTGTCCCAGGGCCTTCCCGCCTGGCTGGTAGGAGACAGCACCTGCCCAGGAGGAGCTGTGCTGCCTCTGGGCCCCCAGCCAGGTCTCTCTCCCACCCGGCCCACCTGGCTGCACCCCAGCCCCCGCCCCCGCCCCGACACAGGGATGGGCAGCACAAGGAGCTGGGGAATTCCCTGGTTGGCGGGGGGCATGGCACAGGGCCACTGCACTGCAGGGCTGTGAGCATGGAGAGGCTGGTGGAGGGTGGGAGATCGAGGTCTAAGCCTTTTCACCACATGCGTCCTAGGCCCATTCAATCACCTCTCTGCTGCATGATGCTGAACCACTCGTATCCCCTCTTTGGGCCTTGGTAAGTCAGGAGGCAGGACTCAGTTTCCTCCAGTGAGCACACCCCAGCTCCTGGAGCCCTGGGGTGGGATGGGGGGTGAGGAAGCATGAAGGGTCCCCAGCTCTCTGCCCTGGCTTCTGCATGGAGGAGGTGATGGGGGGTCCCTCAGCAGGGGTTCTGCTGTGCAGAGCCTGCTGGTGAGGCCCGGAGCCATGCAGAGTGGGCTGGAGAGGCAGCTGTGCATCTGGGCAAGATCTCCTCCTGCAGCACCCTCTGGCCCCCACTGCCCCGGGCACAGGGCCCCTGACACCTGGCCTGGCCCCATTCCCAGAGTCCCTGGCCAGCCCCACCTCCCTGAGCTTTGCCCTGCCTTGCCCACATTGCCCGAGCCTCAGCCTCTGCCCGCCCACCCGCTTGGTTACTGGGCTGGCAGGATGGAGCAAGAGGCCTCCCCCTGTACCCCCCACTGCCACCTGCACCCCGCCTGAAGATCCTCCCGTGACCCTGGCACCAGGAATACCAGGCTGTGCCAGCCCCTCCAGCACTCATGGGAGCCAGGGCTCAGGCCCCAGGTTCCCAGAGTCTGTCCTTCCATCCCCTGTAGCCCCTCCAGACCCTCACCCAATCTCTTGCCAGCAACTGCCCTGATCTCCACCCTCTTGTCCAGCTATAAGGTTAAAAAAAAGCACAAGAAATTTTTTGGGTAAAATCTTTTGCTCACCCAGTAAAGCCAACACAGTGAGGCACAGACTTCTCACAGCTTTTCTTCATGCAGTCCCAGCTTACCAGGCCAAGTTCTCCTCACTTGGAGTGCACCCATAGCAAATGCTGAAATGGATTGTTTCCTCTACCTCAGAGCCTTTGCACAGGCTTTTCCTAGGCTGAAATGCCTCCCCTACACCTGCTGATAGTAGATTCTTCTTGTCTAAGAACACAGCAGCATTATTTCCCTCTCAGAGGTGTTTTCAGCACATCCCCCATCCACCCACCCCGGCCACCCATCCCTATCCCCTTCCAGGCCGTCTATTCCCATAAGCCTCACGTGGCATTGAGCGTGTGTTGATAGAAGTGCAGTCTCTTTGAGTTCTCTCCTCCCGATAGTCTGGCAATGTATTAACCTGGGAAAGGGTCCCATCAGGGCACGGTACCTTCACGGGCAGAATGGTCCCTCAGCGCTCAAACGCAGGCCATCCCACCCACTGCTTGGCTTCCTCTTACACCAATGGCATTGTTTCTCTGTGCCTCAGTTTCCCTGTAAATTGGCACTGCTTTAGTCAGGAGGCTGCAGGTGACGGTCATAAACAGAAGTAGCGGGAACAGCTCAGGAGATGAGAAAGAAATTCCCAATATCATCGCCTCTTGTTGATCCTAGAAAAATGTCATTTTCCCTTGGATTCTTGCCGCTTCCTAGGCCGTGTGTGTACCCTACCCTGGGCCATCAGGCAGGAACCAGAAGGATCCAGAATGCCTTCCCCAGCAGAGCACAGTGAGGGAGTGTGCAGACATCACTCGGGGGACACAAAGGGTCACCAGATCTCCTGGGGCAGAGCTCAGGGCCAGGTGCTGACAGATAGCACTGGTTTCTCCTTGGTAGTGGTACCTTTTCCATGCCCAATTACAAACTCTTGTGTCGTAATATACTGTACGGTATACCTCAGTGCACGCAGTGAACCAGGGGGGTACAGGGCCACAGAGTGGGGGGGGGACAGAGAGATGTGTGAGGGGGCACTCAGTCAAGGTGGCTCCTGGTGGCTGCCAGGGGTCCCAAGGGGGCTTTCTGTAGCCCCCAACCCCTGCCCTCAGTTTTGCCCTAAATGGAGAGCCAAAGCTCCGACGGAGCACAGTGCCACCCGGTCTCTGTGGAGTGGGGAAAGGCAGGACAGGACACCCTGCCCTATGTCAGAGGTCCTGTCCTGGCTTCCCCATGTCATCCGGACCCTTCCCCCTCAGGCAGCCCCAGTCAGCCCTGCTGGGAAAGGCCACCTGAGGATCCGGGCCCCACCCAAGTGGCCAAGACCCAGGGACCTCCACTTTCATTTCCCCCCAGGTGCCCAGGAGGGAAGTGACTCGGCAGGGGGCTGAGAGTGACTCAGCAGCTTGGCTCGCCTGCCGCCCTGAGTGCTGGGAAGCTGCCCTAGGTGCTGTCATGCTGGGGCAGAAATGTCTCTTCCTGGGAGGGACAGGCAAAGGCCCTGGGGTACCCAGGCCTGCCAATGTGCAGAGCTTTGGGGGACACTGTCACATGAATCCCTCTCTACCCTACTGGACTGTGACCACACAGGATGTGAACTTCCTGTCCCCGTGCACCAGATCAGGCCTGGTGGAGGACATGGAGCATTCCAGGAAACACAGGTCAATAGCAGCAGGCCTTGCTACGAGTTGGCAGCTTCAGGACAGGCCACCTGGTCCATGGTCCTCTTTTGAAATGGGAACGTGCGATCCCCCAACGTTCTTTAACCACTGGGTTCCACTGGCCAGTCCTTGGGATGCTGCACCCAAGGGCAGCCACGAGTTTGCACCACCTGCAAGCCGGCCCTACACCCAAGACTTCCCATGTGGTCTTGCCTGGCCCTCGGCAGTGCTTCTTGGGGAGTCCTGGTGGCTCTGTCTGTGACTGACAGCGCCTCACTTTGCTAGAGAGGCAGCGAGGCCTCCGGTCTGGCCTGACTCTTTCATAAAACTCGGAGTGTGGGGTCCTCAGAAGGAATCACCCGGGCAGCCTGGGCCATTGGGGCCGCATGGTGCCCGGGGGGCGGGGCCTGGTCCAGCTTCAAAAGTCTGTGGCCTAAGTCCCACGGTGGCCCGTGAACCCTGGAACGGTGACATCTTAGGGTGTCCGGGAAGGCAGGGGCCTTCGGAAGGACATGGGCCACTGTCCTGGCCTGTGTGTCCTTTTGAGTAAGAGCAGAAGAACTCGAGAAATTTAGAAAACACACCAGGAGGCCTCTGCTGGGCATTTCTGGTTTCGAGGGCAGCAGCCCTGCTGGCCCTGGAGAGTGGTGCACCGACAGTAGACCCTTTGGTCTCTCTCAGAGGCCAGGGCAGGAGGCAGGGCTCTCTAAGGGACTACGCCCTGTGAGGCAGGAGAACACAGGGGGAGAGCTGTCACCTGGGCGGGTAGAAGGTTTGGCTGCTTCAGTCACAGCTTTGCCCTCTATTAGTCAAGTGACCTTGTGCAATCACTCCACCTGCCTGAGCCTCAGTTTCCTCATCTGTTTTATTGAAGCCTCCCTCCCCTGCCCTGCCCGTCTCACTGACCTCAGTCAAATAGTGGGTGTTGCATGTTGGCACACGAAACCAAACCACTGCCTGGCAGGGTGGAGCTGCCCTCAGGGTTGCTGGATTAAGGATCCAAACTCTCAAGTCTCCCTCCTCTCTCTCTCTCCCTCCCTCTCTTGCTTCTCTTTGCCTGGTACCTTCCTTCTTTCAGGCTGGAAGCTCCACACCATAGGCTGCTCTGACTTCCTGGAAGCCTTGGAGCCTCACAAGCAAAGGGAAATGATTGGAGAAGATTTAAGGAGAAAAATCCTGGGATTGGCCATCGTGATGGGGTGTGTGGTATGTAGGGTGACGACGGTGCATTGTGATTGGTCCAGTTTGACTCACGTGCCTGTGTCCGGTCCAACCACTGGGGCCGGTGACTGTGGGCCACTCAGGAAAGGAGCTTACCCATTAGTCAGGGAGGGAGGCAGGGTGGCTGGGAGCCCCCAGGAGAAAGGACCGCTGGATTGTGCTCTCTGTAGGGCACCTGCTGTGTCTTTTCTCAGTCCTGCATACATTGGCACTTACCGTCCTTGGCAGTGAAGTTACTTGCACCCCAAGGTTCCCCCAAGGTCTGCCTACCAGCTATGGCCTTGGTGTGGCGCAGCCCCTCAAGGAGGATCTTGTTTAATTGCTGGTTGGTGTGGCGACGCAGCGCGGTGCCCAGCAATGTCTGGTACGCGCGATCGGGCAGTTCGCACACAGGGCGCAGCAAACACATGTGAAGCTCAGCTGTCCCATGCCCAGTGCCTCAAGCGAGGAGCCCTCGCTGCTCCTGAGGTTGGTCGCTGCCTTCTCCCCACTTCCATCCTCGTTTCTGTTTTGTTTGTCCCTGGTACGTGAGCAACGCTACACTCCATTCCTGTGGGTGTTTTGTTTGTTTGTTTGTTTTGTTTTTGGTACAATAAGGAGAATGTTGCTTTTACTGAGGCACTAAGATACACGTTTACATTTGTGCTATCACATCAAAAACAGGTACTTTCGTCCTTAGCGTTGAAAGTCTCGAGATTTCTGATAGAATTACCAAGTCCAAGAGGGTTCCGCCTGCAACAGAGCAGCAGTTTCCAGAAGGATTGCCGGCAGTGTGGGCAGCGCTGACCTGTTTCTGAAATGGAGTTTCCATTGATGCTCAGGCTCTTGGGTGCCTTCCTATTCCACTTCGGGGACACCGCTAGAAGGCTCCGGGTGCAGGGTGAACATGTTTGGGGGGAAAGCGGGGGTGCACAGGTCAGCCTCGTTGGAAGAGAAAAAGTCCTGATAGTTCCCTCTCATATTCGGGCTCACTTCTCCTCTTCCAACTCTCTGCTGCCAAAGGCTTTATTGAACATAGAGGGGGAAGAAACAGTAAGATCAGCACTGGCCAGCTCTGAGCCTGAAGGGCCTGTGCTGAAGGGCTCAGACCTCTGGGTCCTGAGGATAGGTGCAGGGGTGGTGGGCTCCCCACCACCTGCAGCCCCGCAACCCCTGCTTGCTCCCGCTCACCTTGGCTCAGCGTCCCCTGTTCCCATCCAGAGGCCCAAGCAGCAGTGCAGGATCCTCCTCTCGACCCCAACCAGGGGAGGGGCTGCCTGTCCTCTGCTGCTGTGGCTGCCTGCATCTCGTGTCCCAGGGAGGGCCCCAGGCTTGGCCCCAGAGGTCCCCTCGTGCTGTCACGCCAAAAAGTGTATGCACGCCAAGCTCATGTGCTGGAGAAGCTTTCTCCTCTCACTCAGTCTTAATTGCCCTCCGCTCAACAGAGGCATGGCTGGGACAATGCAAGCTAAAGCAAGCCCAGTACCGGGACAGCAGTGTCGCCCAGGATGTGACCCTGTGGAAAACCAGAGCACACAACTCCTCCCTCTATTGCTGGGCTCCCATTGGTGCCCCAGGCTAACGCTGGCACAGCAGCTGTTCTTTTCACGGTCCCACCTTCCCACGGCACAAGGCCTGGGGGCCACTGCACTGGTTTGGGGTCCACCAGAAGGTGGCTCAGTGTCCTGGATAGGGTTTTCCTAGAGGTTGCCCAGCTGCTGACCATTATAGCCTTGCCCCTTGGCCACAGGGCTCCTCTGCTGGTCTTGAAGTCAGTCATCCACGCCTCTAGGGGCCGAGGCAGGTCAGATTTCCCTCACATTCCCGGTGCAGTCATCTTCTCACACTCTGCAGCGTTCCCTAACATCACACCCGCTGTGGGGCTGACAGCCTTGCTCAGACCCCAGCCCTCCCAAGTGAGGGGCACAGCTCTGTGGGGGCACCATGGGAACCGATTTCTCCTTGCACCCTCAGGTGGCTCTGCTGGTGCTAAGTAGACAAGCCTGACCATGCTGAGTCCCTACAGAAGTGGGTGACCAGGAAAGTGGGTCCCTTCTGAAAGAGGGGCAGTGCCAGGGCCCACCATGGCCAGCTCTGAGCCTGAAGGGCCTGTGGTGAAGGGCTCAGACCTCTGGGTCCTGAGGATAGGGTGCAGGGGTGGTGGGCCCCCCAGGGGAGGAGAGAGGTCAGGCCGAAGCTGTCCCAGCCGGCCAGGGTGACTCATTCTCTGACTTGCTTGGGAAGTGATAGTGTATAAGGTCCTGACATCCCTGATGGGGGGACACTGCCACCTGGAACCAACAGTTACAGCACTTGTACAGCTGTTGGCACAGGTTCGGTGGTCTGGGGTGGAGGCACAGGAGAGGCCCCAATCTTGGGCTTGAGCTTCCTGGGGTCAGTGGTTCTGCCAGCTGGGGGCTGGGATCCCCCTCGCTCTGCTCTGCTTGAACCTTTGATCATGGAGCCAAGCCCTGCACCCAGCCATGTGGTGCCAATTCGAACCCACAAGGGTGAGAAACAGTGCCCAAGGCAGACCGCAGACACACGTGGCTCTGTTTCCTTTAATTGCTGGAACGTCTGATCAGTGGGGTGCTGAGTGCACCCCAAAGCTCACCTCCCAGTCCCTGAGGGTGGTGGTCACTGGGACTCAGGCTACTTAGCCCTGGCTTTCTTCTGTCGATGGGCCCTGTGGGACTTGATAGCATTCTCTGGGCCCAGCTGGCCTGGGCTGGGGGGCAGGGGGGACAGGGGTACGTTGAGACTCAGCAGCTGCTTCTGGAGCCGCAGGTCCAGGATGTTGAAGGCCATCTGGACCTCACACTGCAGCCGCTGCCCCAGGCTCTTGATCTGGATGCCAACAGCCTCGTGGACAAGGTGCTCCAGCGCCTGTGGGGACACGGGTGGGGACACAGTCAGGGACAGCCTCGCCTCCTGTCCCCTGTCCTCTCGGGGTTCCAGTCACTGCTCCCTGCCTTTTCCCCTCGGGCCGCAAGTGGTGGTTGCCCCGTGTGTGGTGCCATTTTTTCCCAAGCTCTCAGGCCAAGCTCATGCGGCAGCGTGCTCTACTCTGCTCTCCGTGAGCTCTGCTGGACACTGCCCCACTCCCACATCCCCAGGTCCTCTGGGGGCTTCGAGGAGGGGACAGGAAATAGCTTCAGAGAGCCACCAACCCTGGGCAGCACCCGCTTCCATCCTCCATGCTGGCACGAGACCCTTGTGCCCCCTCCCTCAGGCTCTGGGTGTGCCCCGGTATCCTGGAGCTGCCAGAAGGAGCACAGGCCAAGCCAGGAGCGAGGGACTTCAGACCAGCCATAAACTCAGCGAGGTGACTCTGGGTAAACTTGAGTCCTCTGTGCCTCAGCTCCCCATTGCTAAAGCAGAGCCCTGGATTCCAGTCAGCAGGGACTTTGTGTGGCAAAGTCCACCAGGGCCGGCGAGAGATACCAGACACACATACAGCCTGGAGACGGGGCAGGGGACGGGGCCCGACTCACCTCTCTGCACAGGCCCTGGTGCGGCTGTGTCCCCTCAGTGCCCTGGGGCTGCATGCTAGCAAAGGTCTGCTCCAGCAGGCGCCCCTCCTCCTCACGCAGCGCCTCCCTCAGGAGCCGCAGCTCCCTGCGTTTCTGCTCCTCGGTGGCCTCCAGGGCAGCCACCTGCTGCTGGTGATTCCACATGTCCCTGTGCATGCCCTCGGCCAGCGGCAGGGGCTGGGGCGGTGTGCAGACCTCCAGGTGGGTGACAGTCAGGTGGACGGTGCGGGCCTGGCCCAGGACATACTGGTAGAGCCGAAAGTGGCGGATGAAGGTGTTGTGGGAGTAGTCACAGAGGGCCAGCAGGTCCCTGGCAGTGAAGTGCCGCTGGTAGTCCACGAGCTTGTTCCCCAGGATGGTCACTGCCTCTGTGATGGAGGAGCAGCCTGCGGGCACAGAGGGCCAGCACAGTGTGAGGCCCAGCAGTGGCTGGCCTCCGAGGCCTGTGTCTAGCTCATTCTCCATTAGCACTGAAAGCTGTGGAGAGTTCCACATTTCCCTTCTCACCTCGGCTTTTGGGAAGCTCAGAGGGTTGGTCATGGCATTATGGCCATAACATATTTATCCCATTTTTCTCTTTTAGATTATCCCACTCCTTGAGTTTTGCCTTTTAACCCTGTTGCCAAGGCTTACTTCGGCTGAGCGTTATGCTGTTTCTATTTTGAACTCCTTAGAGGGCCATGAGGGTATGGAAACAGGACAGGAAAAGTGGTACTGACTGGGGAAAGGCCAGACTGGTGACTCGGTGCAGTCAGACAGATGGTGTTGACCCCGAGCAACAGGTCAGCTCTGGGGATGCGGGGGGCAGGGCCCATTCCCTTCCAGTGTCCTTCAGGAGTGCCAAGCAGGGGTAAGGCAGGGTGCCAGCAGTGATAGGTTTGTAAAGGGGCGGTGGCCAGATGCAGGCTCATCCGGTGACACGTATTGGGCAGAAGAGGAGGGGACATAGCCATGTGGGGAGCCCTGGTTCTTACACAGCCACCGGTCTGCAGTGTCCACGTCTCCCCTGCACCTGGACTCCCCAAGCCTGTGCTCCTGGAGCTCCCGGTCCGTGCACGGCTGCGCCCCTCCCTCTGCCTCTCCTCTTGGGAGCGCTCAAGCCTGTCCCCCTGAGCTGCGTGTCCTGTAGGACTCTTGGGGCCCCCAGGATCCTGCTCTCAGTCTTCCTTCGACAGTAGAATCTGTGGGAAGACCCACCTCACCCTCCCAGGGACGGGGCAGGGCCTGGACACACAGGTGGAGGTGCTGGGTGTGCTCCATCCGTCTCAGGGCTGCACTGAGTCTGCAGACTTGGGAACAATCCGAGGCCTGGCTGGCCGCACTATGGCCTGCAGCAGGGTCAGGGCAGGGAGTCTCTCCTGATTCCACTCTTCCTCCTGTCTGTCGGGCCCGAAAGGCTCATTTGTTACACTGTCCTGGAGCCTGTGAACACCTGCCCCCTGCTGCGAGGGCTTGTGCCTGGCCCCTTGGGGCTGTGCTAGGTGGATACCTGCCCTGGCTGTCCCTGCCAGTGGATCACAGGGCAGGTGAAGAGGAGCAGAGTGTGACAGAGAATAGCACTCAGGGGGCCAGGTCCTCCCCGAGGAGCAGAGGCAGCAGTGTGAGGCCCAGAGGGGCCACACCTGGCATGTGGGGTCACCGCCTAGAAAACAAACAGCTGATGCACTGGTGCCCAGAGGCAGGCATGGGTGTCCAGCAGGAGCTGGGCAGTGGCAGTCAGGGACTTGGAGGCATTGAAGCAGGCCAGAGACCAGGCTGGAGGCAGCAGCTTCTCTCCAGCAGGGACAGGTGACAGTTGTCTGGGGTACCCTGGGACCAGGGACAGGGCACACTCACTCCAGAAGCTGTCCAGAGGTCAGGGTGCTGTGCCTCACTTCACCACTGCACACCTGAGTGACTCTGGGCAGGTCGCCCAAGTGCTCTGGGCCACCCTGTCCCTGCTGGGCTTCCCTACCCTACACGTTGGACACAGGTGTCCTCAGAGGGCCAAAACCTCTCAACTACAGCAATGGCCTGTGGTTTCCAAGGCTCAGCCCTGCCTCAGGCCACCTGGAGACAGTGTCCAGTTCCTCCCCAGGCGGGGGGTCCCTTGAGTGTCACACTGCTGTCCCACAGGTGATGGGCAAGGACGTGTGCTCCCATAATAGTGGCCCTCAGTCCTGCCATCAGGATCACGTGGCACTCTTCCATGAGTCCTGGCCCCATCTCAGAAAGACTGTGCTGCTTGGCAGTGGTGGGCATCCTGCTTGCACCCCTTTTGATTTTGGGGAGGGAAGAGACACCCCTAACACAGAAGGCCCACAGGCTGGAGTACTCCGGCGTTCAGGACCCAGATGTGGTGTGAACAGGCGGAGGCCGCGGCCAGCAGGGCCCAGGATGCCTGCGCTTTTGCACTTGACCCCATGGAGCTGGTTCTTGAAGGCATAGCTGTGCTCTGCAGGCCTGAGATGGGGACAGAAAGACCTCAGGTTTCCAGTTTGGACAGAGGAGCTCAGGAAGTGTCTGCAGGCCACATGGAAGGGCTGGACTTGGCCTCGGAGCCCTGGGACACTCAAGAATGAGCTTCAGGCCTGCCTGGACCCCCCAGGATTGCACCCCAATTTTTGCAGGCAGTCTCTCCGGATGTTTCCAAAGGGGAAGAGCTGCAGCTGAGCTGTGGAGCCCTGCAGAGGCAAGGAATGGGGGCCAGGGGGTCCAAAGGGGCTCAGGGGCAGAGTGCAAGGGGACAAGGATGGCCAAGGACAGGCCACGGGGGGTGGGGGTGGGTGGGTGGAGCATCGCCTTCTTGTGACCATCGAAGCCGAGCTGCAGGCCCTTGGGGAGGGACTGTGTGGGAACTGCTCCAGGTGACTCATCTGCCCTCCTCCAGCTCCTGGGTGCTGCTCCTCCTCTGTGGGGTGGGAGCCACTGCTGCTCCCCGTGGGTGGCCGCATCTGCTCCCTCCGCCAAGGCCTCTCCTGGAAGCCCCTGGCGACTGTGCACAGGGCCCAGACTACAACCCCGAGGTCTGCAGCACAGGGTGCTCAAGGTTCCCAGGGGCTGCCTTACCGCAGGCACAGGCTACAGCAGAGCCTCAGAGGTAGCAAGACACTGGTGTGGATCTTAGGACAGAGTACTGGCTGAGTTCTGATTTCCAGTCCCAAGAGGCTGTTCCGGCCCGCCGGGGCTTCAGGTTTTGGCCCATCTGGAGCTGGCTCATGGGCACTCCGTCTTGGCCTCCAGACCCCGCTCCCTGTGCCCTAGTGACTCAGAGAGCCCAGGGATTAAGTCCAGCCGCCGAGCAAACAGATCCGTGCCTGCCGATCTGAGCTGCTCTTCAATAACAGGGAGTGGCCCTCATTTGCATTGACTGCTGAGAACTTCCTGAAGACAGGTCCCCAAGCCCCTGGGGGCCAGCACCTGCAGGCCAGGCCGGAGTGGAGGCGGTGAGGAATGGGGAGCGGAGGAAGGGCAGGAGCGGCAGAGGGCGCTGAGGGCTGTGCGGTGGGGCTTTGGATGAGAGGAGGGGAGACAGCATGGAGGCTGGGAAGAGGGGCCACTCCTCATGGCGGGTGGGTAGGCATGGGGGGCCCAGGGGCACAAGGCCCGAGCACAGCAGTCTGGTTGTCCCTGAACTGGCTCAGGGTAGGAACCAGCTTGGGAAGAAGCCTAGCTGGCTCCACTCTTCCCTGGGCATTTAGGTTGAGGGAGACCCCACCCTGCCCTACCTCCCCCAGCTCTGCACCAGTCCCTTTCTGCTCTAGGACAGGCACCCCCAGAGGCACTTCTGGGAATGAACTGTGGCAGCAAGAGATGGGGTAGGGGGCTCCACAGAACACCTAGACCACCGCAGCCCCTTGGCGGGGGGGAGCCTGCCAGGCACCATTACCTCTATCCACAGAAAATCTGAGGCTCCGAGAGGCTAAGGAATTTGCTCAGAGGCACGCAGCCTCCAGCGGCTGCAGTCCCTCTGTGCAGATCTCAGAGGTGGATGGCAGAAGGGATCCTAGCCCACTGGGCCACAGTTTTCACAGGACGTTCTGGCCCACAATGCTGACAGAAGGGGTAGGGCGGGATGCAATGCCTCAGGCTCGTGCCTGGCCTCTGCTCCCCATCGTCACACATGGCCCTTTGCTGGCCCAGCATTGGTGGTGGTGTCTGTGCCCTGGTGGCTGGATGGCTTGGATGAGAGGGATCAGCACAGGGCTTCACAGTGATGGTGGAGGGGAAATGGAGCTGGCAGTTGGCCAGGACCCCTCTAGAGGAAGGGACAGCTCTTCTAATCATGCCCTCAAAACCAGGCGAATGACACCCTGGCAACCCCACCTGGCAGTGTCTCCTAGAGAACATGTATGGGGCAGGGCAGGGCCCAGTAGGCAGCAGATTTCAGAGACAGGGGAAGATTGTTCTAGAAAAGAGAGCTGCTCATCCTGAGTTCCTCTGCTCCTAGGAGGGACGAGGCCCTTTGCAGAGGACAGCTGGGTCACAGAGCTGGAGAGAGGGTCCTTGGATTGTGTCAGGCGCAGATGCGGATCTGGTGGCCTCTGGGCATCCATAGGGAAGGCTGCAACTTCCACGGAGCTGATGCGCGCCTCACAGAGCCCAGAATGTGGCTGCAGTTCCCTCGGACCAACCTCTGCTGCTGACACCAGCGTCATGAGGGCTGATCTGGAGACACCCTCAGCATCATCCCTGGGACAGAGGACCATCAGGAGCCTGACAATCAGCTTCACACACATCTAATCGCCCCTGGGGGACCCAAGAGTGAGCCCACGTCCAGCTGAATGAGGAAACAAGCAAGCTGAGCCACATCAGAGTGCCAGAGGTCTGGCCTCGGGGCACTGCACATCTGTCCACACACAGCTGGCACGGCCAGGCGAGAACACACTGGTCACCCTCTGTTCCAGGCCTGGGATGCACCCCCACTGGCCTCTTCCTGTGGGGGCTTGGACAGCTCCCCACCCCTGACAGGGACCCAATTGGAAACAGCGCTGGTGTCTCTCACCCGGCGATTCCAGGTACTCGCTTTCTGCAGGCAGGGCTTCTCTCCGGCCCCCAGGTGCAGGTCTCGTGCTCAAGGTGCAGTGTCACGAGGTGGGGTGCGTGCTCTGTCCTTGAATCCTGACCCTACTCACCTCAGGCCAGGTGTGACCCTCTCACCCATGGTGCCCAGCTGTGGGCAGGTGAAAGGCTGCACTTGGGCGAGGCCAGCCTGCCCAGGGAAAGCAGGGTGGGATTCCCAGGACGCAGTGCTGGTTTCTGACCTCCTTATGGACAAGCATCCCCGGTGAGCTGTGTCCTCACTTATGCTATAGGCTGAATTGTGTCCCTAGCACATTAACCCCCAGGACTTCAGACTGGCTGTATATTGGGGCCAGGGCCTCAGAACAGTGATTAGGGTTAAATGAGATCATTGGGCTGGGCCTTAATCTACTCTGACTGGTGTCCTTATGAGAAGAGGAGATTAGGACACAGAGGGAGGCCTGCATGGGGACAGAGGTGAACACAGTGTCCACAAGCCCAGGGGAGAATTCAGGAGGAGCCGGCCCTGCTGACGCCTGCCTCGGTGCATGCAGCCTCCAGCTCTTGAAGACACAAAGTGTCCTCTGCCTGTGGCATTCTGTGATGTGGCCTGAGACACCCAGCAAGGAATCCCTGAGATCACAGCTACCCATTTTTCC
The DNA here is from genome assembly GCF_034190915.1 of Cavia porcellus. Classification (NCBI taxonomy): domain Eukaryota; kingdom Metazoa; phylum Chordata; class Mammalia; order Rodentia; family Caviidae; genus Cavia; species Cavia porcellus. The sequence goes on from NW_026947507.1 coordinate 42,292,488, forward strand.
AAAGAAATTTTCTCTCCAGATCTCAGGCAATGGTCTCTATAGAAACCTCAGTGAAGAAACTGCATCCAGACCCATCCCGCCTGGCTGAGTTAAGAGGCGGGGGCACTCATCCTGCTTCAGTTGGACAGGTCCAGCCCAGGATTCGGGAAGAGCAACTGCTCCCTACAGGGCCAGTCCTCAGGTACCTGCTGAAGCTCCCTGTGTGGGGTGACAGTCCAGACAGTGGGACAACCAGGCCTGTCCTGCAAGAGCCCTGCGGGAGACCATGGGGTGGGTCATTGCTTCTTCCAGGCCTTGGCTCTTTAGCAGGCAGGAGCTGCCCTCCCATCCCATAGTGGCCTGGGTGATATTTCCTGAAGACTCAAGAGTGGCTGGGAGTGGGATTGCAGCTGCCAGGACCATGACAGACTGCTTGCCTCCGTGTACCTCCTGGGGCTGGGCCTCGGGGCTGGCTTCCAATGAGCCTGTGGATCTGGTGGCCAGGCTAGCAGGAAAGGGGGTCTTCCTATCCCAGGCCGCTGCCTGCCAGGTGTCCATGGTGACAGGAAGCTGCAGTGGCAGTGGCATTGGCTGCAGTGGGTCTTGTAGGTAAGCAGGGGGTGTGGGCTGCAGCCCTCCTCTGAGGGGAACTGGAGGCAGGGTAGGCCACCCCCTTTCTCTGCAGGGCCTCATGGACACCCTAAATTCTTGCAACTTCCTCCCACCAGGGCATCCCACACGAGAAGAATTCTGTCCCTCGGTGACTTCATCCTCTGCCTTAGGGGATAGTTGGGTGTGATTGGTCCAAGGCTTCCCGGAGGCTGGCCAAGAAGGTGCCAAGCAAAGAATCCTTTCTTTGGGCCTGGAATAGAGGCCAGAACATCCTGGCAAGCCTTCTGCCAGGACCGAGTCAGCTTCTGCTTTGAATCCGGGGTGGCCCTTCCCCTCCCTGTCCTGGGCTGGATTGGGCAAGGAGATAAGCTATGCTGGCAGCCAGCCTGGCAAAGCTCTGTCACTGTTGTGCAAACATGAACCTCCTTACGCACTGTCTGCCAACCTCGTGTTATCTAATTCACAAACAGAGCTTACCCACCCTCATCCCCAGATCAGCCACAACAAAGTGTCCCCAGGGAAGCCACCTGCCAAGGGGAGCACAGCCAGCATGGATGTCAGCTGGAACAGAAACCCCAGTGAGCTGGCCTGGGGCCTGCCAACTCCCCGAAATACCCACACATTGAGCAGCATGACACGCCCAGGAGGAGGCAGGGTGGGATGCAGGGCGGGGACACTGGCCGTGTGTCTGGGATCTGACAGGGGTCTCTATAGAAGAGATAGAAGACACTGACAGATCCCTGCCAGTCTCCTGCCCCTGGTGGTCGGCATCTCCGGCTGAGGACACCGAGTGGTTTGTGTGCTCCTGTACCTGTGGCCAGCGAGTGCCGAGCCAGGTCATAGAGAGGGATGCCTGGATTGGAAGCTGCCAGAGTTGCTGGAGCCTCTGTCTGCTCAGACCCCTGTGGGGATGAGGGGACAGCATGGGAAGGCAGCCCTGGCTCTTCATGGTGGGCTGTGGGGACTGCCTGTCTCCCCTCTGTAGCTCCTGACAGATCTCTTGCTGTGTGACAGTCACCTGCTGTGTTAACACAGTTTGCCCAGTCTCGTCCTACCTCTGCTCCTGCATTGGGAACTGTTATCACAGAGGGTGCACCCATCCACAGTCAGCAGCAGTGCAGGAGAAGGTAGGATTTGAACCTGGACCTCGGCCTGCAGGTCCGATGCCTCAAAGCTCCTGCTCCCCTAATGGAGCCTCTAGCGCCAGCTGCAAACACTGCAGAACTGCCTGACTTTGCATCCCGTGCACCTCTGTGAGTCAAGGCTCGAGATCTGAGCCTTCATTCATGCATTTGTTCATTTCTTCATCCAACACAGAAGTGCCATGTGCATCGGCACCAAGGGCACAGAGGGGATGAAAATGAACCAGTGCAGACAGCTGTCCAAGCTCAAGCTGGCATGGTCCAGAAAGGCGTGTGTATGTGTGTGTGTGTGTGTGTGTGTGTGTGTGCGCGCGCGCACCTACAGTAGCCGCGGGGATGAGATGGGCGAGGGCTGGGGCTACGGCAGCCTGATGAGGAGCCCCTGAGATCTTGGGGACAGACTCCACAGGGAACCCTTGGAAGTTGAAAGCCAAGCACTGCAATTCCCATGGGAAGGAGAAGGTGCAAGTGCAGGGAAGGACTCAGCGCATTTTCTGGAGGTTGGCAGGAGAATTTCAGATTTGTTGATTTTGCGTGACTCCTGCCCCTCCACACAGACCACCATGCTGATCTTCAAACCTTGGCCTTGGCCAGAGAATATATAGACTTGGAGACGTGTGAACCAAAGACAGTGCTGCCTGTGCGGCCTTCGGGCTCCGAAGCGCATTACTATGGTGCTTTTGCTTAGGGGTTGGGCTGTCGGAAAAGACAACTTCTGTATACCAAGAAGACTAAAGCAAAGCTAGTGGTTGAGTGTGGTGGCACATGCGTGTGGTCCCGGCTATCTGGGGGGCTGAGGGCAGGAGGATCACTTGAGCCCCTGAATCTGAGTCCACCCTAAGCAAATGTAGCACTCAAAAAAAAAAAAAAAAAAAAGACAAAAACAGCAATCAAAAGGCCAGCACATTCTTCATTCTAGCTAACGGAAGTTTCTTTTCAAATTAGTCCTAGGTATTTTTTACGAAATGTGTAGAATTCATATCCATTAGATCCCCAAATTCTAAAACTTCTTGTGTATTAATATCGGGTAGAGTGAAGCACTTTTATGCTTATTTGGAGATTTGATAGACTTTGCAGAAGAAAACGGATTTCATTTGAGTGTGAAAACTGTGACAGTTGTGGAAATGTGTGCCTTTAAGGCTGCTGAAGGCGAACTTGCATGTTACCAAGAAAATTAGTGTTTGCACCGAGCGCAGTGTGTTTGACAGAAAATTCAGGTGAGTGGTTTCACCACACCAAGCAAGAACAACAGAAACAAGAGTTTCCAAGCAGGGTGTCTGTCTGCATCGGTGTCCTGTCCAGTGACGCCAGCAAAGTACTCACTGACTGGAAAGTAATTATATGCAGGTAGGATGAGAAGATATTCGTGCAAGAAGCTTGAGCACAAGAGTTGCTGTTTGAGCCAAGTGTGTGTTCTGAGCGTGGGTGGACGGGACTCTCAGAAGAGCATAGCATCCTGGAGGGAAAAGCTGGAAGCCTAACAGGACTCAGGTCGGCACTTCTCAGCTCACAGAAGAATTTGAAAAGAGCAGCAGAAGGGGGTGATTTACCAGGAAAAGGCAGCTTCACAGTGGCGTGAGGCTTCCATGAGTGCTCTGCAGGGTGAAAGTCGGCTGGCTGGCTCTTAACAGTTTCATCCATTGAATTTTCTTTCTAGCTTTCTAAAGTTTTTTTTTTTTCCTTTTTTTTAGTGCAGCCTGTTCCACAAGCCGTGCATTAGTTATGTGTGTGTGTCTGTATGTGTGTGCCACGTATTTCATCTTTGCCTCATTCCCAGCCTAGGAGGCAGACTTTGTCAAGACTTTTGGAGAGAGCTGGTTTGATTTATGCAGGGTTTGCAAACGTGGCTCCTTGAATGTGCATCATGGCAATGGTGATTTAAGGACCGGATGCATGGAAAAATCTTGAAACTGGTTCAGTAAATGAAGAGATGTCTTTTAGGGTAGCTCAGGCTGGCCTCAAACTTGCAGTGATCCTCCCGCTTCAGCCTCCCAGGTGCTGGGATTATTGGTGTGTACCACTAGGGATGTCTTTGATTACACAACAGGGGACATGCTGGGCCACAGTGATGTTTATATGTTCCACTTTAGAACTCTTTCTTCATTGATATGGTTCATTTGCTCATGTCACTAGAATGCCTGAGGGTATGTGCTTGCAAAAAATAGGTGGCTTTTATTAGGTAAAGTGACCCATGAGGTGTCATATGAAGTTTTTATGTTCCTCAAACAAATTTCCTTCTAATATATATATATAATACATATGTCTAAGTAATTTTTTATAGGTTTTGGGTTTTGATCTTTCTTTTTTTGGGGGGGTGTGATCTTTCAAGATGTTGCTTTGAGTGCTTTTAGAATGTCAACATTTGGAATTATGGCCCTGGCCCTGTCCAAACCTGGGTAGTGTGGCCCAGATGGGTCTGGACAGCAAGGGAAAGAGAAGATCCAGGTTAGGGTTAGAATGCTAAGTTGCGGCACAAAGCATGCACAGCCTATGCAAAGGCCCAGGGGTCCATTTCAGTACTTCCTACCCCAAGAAAAAGCTTAAGGCTTGGCTTGGGCAGAACCAGAGCTGATCAAGTGGAGCCATGGCAGCGTCAGGGAAGACAAGTGATATCCAAGATGGATCCCTGGCAGCAAGTTCTGGAGAACTGGTCTAGGTGAAGCTGAGCCTCTTGGGAACTTGAGACAACCAGGGAGAGGACGTAGTCATGACAACGGACTCTCTGGCTCATCTGGGAGGCTCTTTCACAGCCAGGTCAGGCACAGGCACTCACCCGCCTGGGAGAAGTTCCTTCTGCAATCTGTACCACCCATACTTTGAGAGGTGTCAGAGGTGGGAAGGAGGAAACCACAGGCTGCATGGCCCAGGGTCAAGTCCAAAGAGGTCTAAAGAGGAAGGATTTTCAGAGCTGCTGCCCCAGTGTGTGTACACAAGTCTGATAAAGGCTGTGCGCTCTGGGGCTGTATAAACAGAACATTGCTCTGTCCTGCCTGGACCCCAGGGCCTGAGAATGGCTGTGGCTGAGGTGCCTGGTCTCACTGAGGGGGTGACCCCTGGGGGACCGTGGCACTGATGCCTCCTGCATTTATACAGTGAATGACTCTGCGACTCAGCCACGGGTCCCTTTCCAGGGACGACTGCCCCGGACCTGCATCCTGCTTCGCCAAGCTGGCACAGGAAGGCGCACCGCCCCCCAATCTGCTGCTTAGGTCCGGTGCAGTCCATAGAGGGCGTGGGTGACACACTCGATTCACCTTACAAAAGCCAGCCCACCTTGGTGCCACCACAGTGTGGGGACAGCCAGGACAGCTCCTTTCAGGCGGCAGCGATCTCCCACCCCCCAACCCAGCACCACTACCTTTGGTCTCCACCAGCAGCTCATCTGTGAACTTGACCACCCGTGCCACCTCCACCCATGGGAAGCCTTTGCCAGCTGCAAAGAGGACGCAGTCGTACAGGGCGTCCAGCAGGATGCTGCCTCGAGGGTCGCTCCACTCATCCAGGGGCTCCCAGCGCAGAAGTCTTCGTAGGAGGTCCCGGCCTAGCTGTCTCTGCGGAAATCAGAGGCCTAATTTATCCCCAGGGCAGGAGATACACCCGCCCTCCAGGGCCAGAAAGCACCTGGAGCCTGGAACACCTGGAAGGAATTGCACTTTGGTTTCTAGACAGTTCCCCACCACCTGCTGGGGACCCAGTCATTTGTCAAGAGCTCCTCTTTCTTGGTGAGTTTTTATCCCAGCTACTGGAGAGCTAGGAGTGAGAGCTTCCACAGGCTTGAAGTTCTGAATTATGGCGTTTCTTCTCCCTTCCCTAAAACAAAGATTTCCTTTCTAGACTACTGTACTTTCAACTAGCTATCTTACTGGTCTGATAATGAAATTTATACTAACACACAAATGACTAATGGAAAGGAGGCTTTATCTAATAATTTTGCCATATAGGAGATTGAACCCAGGACCCTCACACCGAGCTACACCTCCAGACCTTTTCTACTTTTCTTTTTCAATTTTGGGATAGGGTTTCCCTAAGTTGTTAAGTTGCCTAGGCTAGACTTGAAATTGTGATCCTCCTGCCTCAGCCTCCAGCCTTTTGGGATCACAAACGTTCACCACCACACCTGACAAGGATTAAGTCTTATAATAGTAGAATTTCGGGCTCTCTGATGCCCAGGAAAAGCCTGGTTGAGGGGCCCTTTTCCCCCTTCTTCAGGCTCTGTGACTCTTGCAGAAGGGCTCTCAGAATGCCACCAGCACCCCAGCACTTCTTCTTGGGGTAAGAAAAGGTGTGCAGTGATTGGAGGTCCACACACATAAATACGAGCACTGCTGTCCCAGAACAAGAGGCTCTGGGAGCACTTCAAGGGAACCAGTGGCAAAGCTGGGGCCGGGGAGCCAGCACCCTGCCGTCGGCCCCCAGCAGCCCCGCTCCAGGTGGCAGTATTCCTCTTGACCCAGGTGACACCCAAGTCATCAGAGCCCCTCTTCCCCCATACTGGGTCCCATCCCGAGGCCCTGGGGCACACACTCCTCTCCCCTCCTGCAGGCCCTGCACCTGAGGTTTCCCCGGAAGCCCTGGGCTGCTAAGGACCAGGCCCTGGCTGCGCTCACTGGTATAGGCTGAGGGCTTATATGCCCGGGGAAGGCCATGGTGTCCTCCTGCTGGGCCAGCGCCAGAGCTACCCCAGCACACACTATTCCCTAGACCCTCAAAGTTACACCTCTCCAGAGACCCGCTTTCCCTCCCTCACCGGCAGCTGGAAGACTTCCTTTACTCCCTGGGGTGTCAACAGTGCCATGGTCCTGCATCAGGTTGCTGGGAGACCTCGTGGGATGCTGGAGGTTCTAGAACGGGGGTTGGGTGCTAGCTTTGTTAGGGTGCGGGCAGCCTTCGAGGTCTCTTTTCTCCTGGCCCTTTTCTCTGCTGGGCCTGGGTCATCGCCCTGTACCCATGTGTGTGGGCACCACCAGCCCATCTTCCATCTGCTCCTGCCTTTCATGTGCTGTCCAGCAGTGAGCAGTTTTGGACACATGCACATGTACACACTCACATGAATGCATGCACATGCGCATACGCTCCTCCTCCTTCCCAGCCCTCCAGCTCCAGCTGGGCAGCCCAGCCTCCCAGCCCAGGGTCATCTCCAGGTCCAGCTGTGTCTGCCGCCATCTCCCCAACTCACTGCTGCCTCGCCCCTGGGACCTAGCCTCCCTCACTGGCCCACCCTCTGTGATTCTGTATTTTTAGCATCATGATGGTGTTCTGGGGTACAGGAAGTAACTCCACATGGGTGCCCCCAAACTCCCTCAGGCCTGCTGGGATGAGGCGCCATCTCCTGCCATCTCCTGCCAGACTTTGGCCTCTGTGCTGGGAGCGGAGGAGCCTGAGGCTCTCCTGGGGCCAAATCTGCTCCCCACCCATGTGTAGAGCGCAGGGGATACCGGATGAGAGCAACCTTCCCCGAGGCAGATGTCTGTTCTCTGTCTTCTCTGAGAGCGCCCCAGTTCCGCAACTGCTGATCTTGCTGACACCCAGGATTCGCCCCCCCCCCCATGGCTACCGCTCCTGGGCTCCCATCCTGACCCTGCTCTGCCCGGGTGATTCTCAGATCTCTGTCTCTGCTCAGTCACCTTGTGCTGAGGCCTTCCCTGGACCCTGTCACATCACAGGACTCTGCACCTTGGTACTTTCTCTTAGCTATCTGATAATTTGTTCAGACCCCCCTCCCCAGCACACACTTCCATAGGACTGACAGCAGGTGGGATTTTATTCGTGACTATTTTACCTATTGCTGTGCAAGGTGGACACCTCGTGTGCGCATGACGGTTGTTGATTGGCGGTGATTGCATTCGCCGCAGCTCTTGTGATGTTGCAGTCTGTGTCTCTGTGGGTGGCCACCTCCCCTGAGAGCTCTCTTGCCCTGTGAGGACATGGGCAATGTCTTCTGTGCCTCTGGAACACAAGTCCAGTAAATCTGTGCAAGTTGAAAGTTTGGAGGTGTCACGAAGTGGCACTGACAGAGAGGAGTTGGTTGTGGAACCTCTCCAAGCCGGGTTACAGAGCTGCTCTGGGGACCTCGATCCTTACAGGTGGCCAAATCGTCTTCTGCAGCAAAACCTAGGCACCATCTGCTTCGAGCTGGGACAGGGAGGCCCCCAGACTCCAGGGAGGGTTAAAGTCCAATTCACCTACCTGCTTGTGTCAGGCTTCGAGATGCACAATCATGTGTGGACTTTGTCCTTGGCTCTGGGAGGATTTGACCAAAATGTTTTCTGTCGGGGTCGCTCCCGGCCGGCAGGAAAGACACACGACAAAGTCTGGCGGTGTGCAACCTTGCCTTTATTTGTCTCCGTGTGGGCCCCGCGAGGCCTCCACTCTGCCACCAGCCCTTTCTCGCCCGTGGACTTTTTTTATCTCTCTCTGTGCTTCCTCTCGTGGCGGGAGAGGCATTCACTTTTATAGGGCAACAGTAGCCAATCAGTTTAAAGCGCGCGATGCGGGCTGACTGGCTAACATCAGCTGTTGCTAGGCAGACTATCTTACAGAGCGGGTTGTTTAAGTCGCCAGCGCAATCAGGGGGCAGAAAGCAGGCGCCAACTTGACTCACTCGATGGGAGGGGCAATCTAGCTCAGGCTCCGCTCCCACCCACAGGCCCTACGTCCGCCAAGTAAGGCGACCGGTGTCGGCCGCGGCTCCCAACATCTCCCCCTATTTTATTTACTTTGAATGAATGTATGCATCGCAGCCCGCCCTGGATCGAGTGTAGAGGCTTATGCCCTGTGTTGAGGCCCACCGTAGGCCCTTGGCTTGGACCCTGGTCGGCCGCCCCCGGGTCCGCCAAGGCCTTGAGACCCTCGTCCTTTTTCCAGGGCCAGGAGTGAACTGGACGGAACCTGGATGTACATAGGCATGCACTCATGCCCCTCCGTGTGATCCCCTCGGAGAGGCATCTAGATCTGGTCAGATTCTAGTAATCCAGCGGCTTTTGTGCGCCATGGGGTAGGGCCTGGCTTAGGTCGAGTCGTGCTGGGGAGGCACGCTCTTACCCGTCATTGACTCACCCACCCTGCTGTGTGGTGTCAATAGGGAAGGAATGCGGAAGACCCGCCACACCTAGACCCGGTCGTAGGCCAGTCGAGCGAGCCATGCGTAGGCCTGGGGGTCATTGTGCCCATCACGGGCTGCTGCCAGGGCCGCATGGGCAACCAGGCGTACTTGACGCCGGGCCGCCGCAAGGCGCCCATTAATAAATGATGTGACCCATCGGAGCAAGCATGGTCCTATAAGCAGGAGCAAGAACAAGGAGCATAGAGGGCCTAACAATGGTAAAACATAGGGGAGCAAGCCATTCCAGGCTCCCCAAAAAGGGATTGTCCTGCAGTTCTTTTAGGGCTCATCTTGTTGTTGGGTCTGTGGTTGGCCTCTGGTGGAACAGGCCTGATCTTCAGTCGAGGGACTTGTCGCGTCAACCTCTCTGGGACCCACAGTGGTTTTCGTCCCAGTTCCTGCGGAAAAACACAAACCGCGCCTCGGTTCCAGCTAACCACCGGATCCGGGCCCATCCATTGTCATGCCATAGATAACCGCGCCTTTGGAGGCAGGCCTTGGCTTACTCCCCCTTTTTATTTTTTATTTTTTATTTTTTTTATTTTTGGTCTTTTTCGTTTTTTTTTTTTTTTTTTTTTTTTTTTTTTTTTTTTTATCGGTGCCAGGGATCGAACTCGCGATTGCCTGCTTACAAGGCAGGCGCTTATGCCGCTGAGCTAAATCCCCAGCCCCCGTTTCCTCGACCGGCGTTTTTTTCAGCCTGCTCGGCAGAGTAGCCGCCCATGAAAATACCGTCCGCCCCGCGGCGCAACGTCATAGGACGGCGGTCGCAACAGAGTGGAACGGGGCGTCACTTTCTGTGCCGGCTGAGAGAAGGGAGGGTTCCCTGTAGCGGCCTCTCGGCGGGGAGCCACTTCTGGAGAAGAGCTCCAGGGCGGAGCGGATGGCTCTCTATCTCCTCCCCGCCAGAGAGCGCTCGGGGGCCCTTTTTTTTCTCTCTGCTTTTTTCGAGCGGCGCACGCACACAATTTGCGGCGCAACTCGGCATAGGAGTCAAGGCACGCATGTATCATTTCCCACAGGGGGCGAATAGCCGGCGAAATATCCCCTTTCAATTCCGCCGAGGCGAGGTCCCCGCCTAACTTCTCTCATGACGGCAGGTTTAAATGCCCTGTGGGTAAAAACCAGGGAGCCACCCTATCTATCTCTGCTATGAATAGTTTTAGTGTTTTTTGACCTACCCTGAGGTCTCTAGCTTTTAAAAGCTTTTTAAGGGCCTTTACCAAGGGCCGCGCCTCCGCGCTCGGTAAATTACCCATCCTCAACCTCTAAGGGCTGTAACTCACCGAGTGTGACTTAAAGAACCCGTCACCTACGCGTGAGCCTGAGGGGAGTCTAAAAGCCCTGTAGGTGCGCGCCACCCAGAGCCCAGGCTTATCCCCAACTCACCTGTCCGGCAGCACCACGCTGGAGCGTTGCACACCACCGCCGTGTCTCGGGGTTGATCAGTCCCCGTATGGGCCACCAAATGTCGGGGTCGCTCCCGGCCGGCAGGAAAGACACACGACAAAGTCTGGTGGTGTGCAATCTTGCCTTTATTTGTCTCCGCGTGGGCCCCGCGAGGCCTCCACTCTGCCACCAGCCCTTTCTCGCCCGTGGACTTTTTTTATCTCTCTCTGTGCTTCCTCTCGTGGCGGGAGAGGCATTCACTTTTATAGGGCAACAGTAGCCAATCAGTTTAAAGCGCGCGATGCGGGCTGACTGGCTAACATCAGCTGTTGCTAGGCAGACTATCTTACAGAGCGGGTTGTTTAAGTCGCCAGCGCAATCAGGGGGCAGAAAGCAGGCGCCAACTTGACTCACTCGATGGGAGGGGCAATCTAGCTCAGGCTCCGCTCCCACCCACAGGCCCTACGTCCGCCAAGTAAGGCGACCGGTGTCGGCCGCGGCTCCCAACAGTTTTCTTTTTATCCTTTATCAGCATCATCATCAACACGGCTTTGTCATTTTCTTTGTTAGTCTCCTGGAGCTCCTTTAGAGACCTGAGCCCGGATTCCAGGAACATGCCCACGCTATCTCTAAGCTTTGTGTATGGAAAGAGACATGGACCCTCTCATCTGCACCCTTAGCACCTTAGCTAAAGCTAGAGGAGCCAAAAGGATGTCATTAGGCAGATACTGAAATGGGGATGTGGATTTAAGCCTCTGGCCCCAGATTGGTGCCCTTTCACCCACATCCCATTATCTGCCTGATTGGCAGATGTTTGGCCATAACATCTGGGTATTTAAATCAGCACCAGGCGAGGTGTTACTGAGAAGGTGTTTTGGGGGTGTGCTTGACACCTGCAGCCTGTTCACTGTGAGCACAGAGGCTGCTTGCAGTGTTGGGGGTGAGCTTTGCCCAGTTGGATGAAGAATCTGAGGGAGGAAATGGAGATTTCCTGAAAAAGAAGAAATTCTGCCCCTGTGCTGCAGTATCAGCTTCCGCCTGAGTTCCCAGCCTGCTCCTCGCTGTAAGGACTTGTGACTTGTCTGCCCATGTGAGCCAATGCAGTAAATAGGTAGATGATAGAGAGATAGATAGATGATAGATAGATGGTAGATAGATAAAAACCTGTCTATCTTTTTCTGTCTATCATGACTCACCCACTTACCATCTGTCTGCCCATCCATCATCTATCCCTTTGTCCATTTGTCCGAATACCCATCCTACTGCCTGGCTGGAGCCCCGATGGATTCGCTGCCCCACAGAGAAGTACATGGTTACATAATCTTTTTGTTCACATATTTGCAGCATATAGAATTTAAAGAAAATTCATAAAGATAAAATTATCTAAAGATTTCCACCCTCACCCCAGAATGCCTAATGTGTGACGCAGCTGGCAGATGGGCTGGGTGGCACTGGCAGGGAGCCCGATCTTGACCCATCTTGAACCTTGGGGCAGAACCCAAATGCACTGGAGAGTCCTCGGCATGGGCTTCCTGTGCCGCTGGACTTCATTGGTGGTGACTTCCTTGTCAACCTCACCCAGGGTGGCAGAAACCAACCCTGTCGGTGTTGAAACCACCACATCCGGGAGTCTGTGGTCGCACAGCTCTGATTCCATGCAGTGGTGCTGACGGTGGTACAGGAAGAAGCAGGGAGAGGGAGGTTATAGGTCAGAGCCGGCAATCCTGCCCTGCGTGGGGAACACCTTGCCAGCCCTGGCAATGGATATCACAGGCCAAGCAAAGCCGTCGCCACAGGGAATACAGCAAAGGGAACCCACATCCTTGGCAGGAAAGTCTGGGGTGAGGGGGAGTTCACACCAGTGCAGGGTGGTCTGAAAGCATCAGGCAGAGAGAGACTGCTGTCCCTAGGAGAGACGGCCTGTGGCTGACAGCGATGCCCACGAAGAGCTGTGGCTGACAGCAGTGCCCATGGAGAGCATGCAGTCCTTTCATTTGTAAATTTACTTAAAGCTCACGCCAAAATGCCCTTCAGAGTTACCATGTCACTACCTTAAGTGCACCATGGAGTGGCACCAAGTAACTTCATTTACTGTGTCACTGTGTCCACTGCCCCCACTGGAACTCTTGTCATTTTCCCAAGGTGATAATCTGTTTCCACTGAACACTAAGGCCCCTCCCCCACCCTGGGGACTCCATTCCTCTTCCTGTCTATGAATTTCGTGGCACTAGGAGCCTCGTAGGACCAGAATCATGCACCGTTTGTCCCTCGTCCCTGGTTTAGTTTACTAAGCGCAAGTTCCTTCCTGGCACAGTGTTACTGAGTTGGGTTTCTTTCCAGGTTTTGATGTCTTAAACACAGCCTTGAGCAGGACACCCTAGATCAGCGATTTCAGCGGATCAATGATGCATTGAAAGAGGGAAAGCAGGTCCACCACCGCAGGGGGCAGCCAGCAGGGAAGTGGTCAGAGTCCCGGGAACTTGATGCTGAGGGTGTGAAGATTTAGTATTTAAGGTTGGAGCAGGGGCTGAGTTTGAATTGTAACTCTTGCCAATGACTCAATCCTACCATCAGGCTGTAGATTTTTGACCTTTGGTGACCACTGGAGGTGCTTTCATGGCGCCCAAAGCTATGGGGCAGTGTCAAATTTGCATGGTCAGTGGGCATGTTGATTAGAGTCAGGACAGCCCACAGGACTGACCACTGGGTGCTTGCCATGGGAATTTGTGTGGAAGCTAAGCTGCCTGGTTATTTTTTCCCATTGTGTTTAGATCTGGGCATGCTTGCCGCAGGCTAATGATTAACTCGGAAGGCAGATGTGGGCCCAGAAAGCAGGTTGCAAGGCAGGCCCGGCCTTCTGTCCGAGCCATTTCCTCCTGTCTTAGATCTAGGCCAGAAAGCTGACTCTAGGACAGGTGACCCTTCTTCCTTCTGTCTGCAGCCTTTTACCTCACTACCTCCCACTTCAGTAGCATGTGTCAGAATCCCTTTCTTTTCAAACACTGAATAATATACCACTGCATGGACTTACTAGATTTTTTAATCCATCCATTTGTCAAGGACCATTGGGAAAAAGCCCAATTGCTTCAACACCATAGATGATCGGCTTGTTAAGTGGTGGCTTCAGGTGACAGCCACAGTAGGATAAGCGAACTACATCACTGGGCAAAGGCAAAGATAGGACTTCACCTCCAACTGAGCTCTTGGCTTGAGATGTTACCTCAATTCGGTGGTTGGAATTAAGTGCTGGAGCTGGAGTGGTACAGCAGCTGAGGAGCTTAAGCCCCAAGAGTTCTGTCGGGACAAGAGCTTGGCCTCCATGTACTTCTTGCATGGATCAGCTAAAAGCAGCCAAACCCAGGTGAGGTGAATTTTGAGAGATCCGCACTGCCATCCTAAACACAACCCAACATACACCATCCTGGAGACATCTACCAGCTTCTGGAACCAAATTAACAGCAGGGGTTACAGGGGCATTTCCAGGGAAGCTTGTCCTCCTGAAACCCTTCCAAGAGAAAGCCAGGGGAGCGAGGAACCAGGAAGAGCTCTAGAGGGGAGAAGTGTGGTGGCTGGAGCTGCAGGAAGGCTGACCCAGAGGGTGAAGCTGAATTGAACCAGCCAGCTTGGTGAGGACTGTGGGATGTGATTCATCAATCCCTCCACTGCAAAGACTGGGAGCCCTTCCAACTGTGCGCCAGGGCGCTGCGGATCTGTTGCAGCCTTGTGGCTGCCTGGTGTTTTCCATGGAGTCTTTTCCTGATGGAGTCTTACTGACCTCTCTTGGCCTTTTGTGTTTACAGCTCTGAGTCTCAAGGCATCAGAGGGGCCAAACTTGGAGGGGAAGGACATGAACTCAGTCTTTACCATTACCATGGCTGCATGGGGGGCCTGGAAAAGCACCTGGGTCTCAGGGCACAGAGGTCACCAGGGGATTAACCCACTGAGCAAGATGCAAGGAGGTGGCCAATAGGAGGTGGGTGATGGGGGCTGCCTTTGTAGGGCGATCCCTCAAGGTGCTCTTCCCCTGAGCTCTGCTCTAGACCACCATGAAGGGAGCAGCTTTGCCTGACGTGCTCCACTTCGTGGAGCAAACCACGGACTGTATCCTCTGAGACCCTTCTTCCTTTAAGGTGTGGGTATCAGGATTTGTGCCAGCCACAGGAAACCTGGCTGCACAGGGGTGTAGCTGGAGAGAGTGGATTGTGGTAGATGCTGTTTCTGTCTAGTGTTTATTCTCTCCCAGTTCTTGCCAATAGGGCCAGTTTTGTTGGAGGTAATAATATACACAGCTAAAAAACAAATGAACAAATAAAAAACAAACCAACAAATATAACTTCCCAGGATTTAAGTGTCTTCACTGCAGATTAATCTTGTCATCTAATCTCTTGTTAGCTTCTCCAGGCTTTGAAAAGCCTATTTGCCTTTTATGCTTTTCTCTGTTCTCTGTTCCATTTAGGAATGAAGAGATGATTGTTGAAGCACAGGCAATCATCTTGCAAGCACGGCAATGAATATTCCATGGTGGGGCCCCTGGGCAGCCAAGGTCAACTGTGTCCACCTTTGGCTGCCTCTCTGGACTCTCTGTGACATGGGACAAGGAGGAAATCCTCCACTGTGGTTCAAGCCTTTGAGTTTAGAGTCCCTGGTAGCTGATGCAGTCCTTAGGTTCGAGAGGCCTGAATTTCTGAGGCCCAGATGGATTGCGTATGGTCAGGAGGAGGGCCAGGCACTCCTCACAGAGGCAAAGCAATTTGCCAGAACCAGGAAATGGGGGTGTCCAGGCCTCAGGATATCTCTCCCGCCAACCCTGTGAGCTGCACGTCCCACTTCCTGTCAGGACCCTGAGAAGGCGACAGCCAGTCAGTCGTCTTAGGGGATGCTGCCAGCGTAGGAGAGGGGTGGAGTAGGAACAACTCTGGGAGTGGCAGCCCAGCTCGTCTGCCATCTGCCGTGGCCATGAGGTCTTTCTGCCTGGGAACAATAGAAGACCATCTGGGAAAGAAATGTCGGGGACACTGGGGCGTCCAGGAGTCAGAGAGGCGGCTGGAGGAGAGAGTAGAGTGGGCAGCTTAGGGCTGGAGTGGGAGGCATCAGGGCCAAGGGCTTGACAGTTCAGGGGACTCCCTGCCGGGAGGTGCGATAGCTCCAGCTGTCTTTCCTTTCCAGGAAGCCCCAGAGGTCCCTATGCACGTTGTCATCAGATGCCAGAGTTGCCATCAATTTGGGCAGGGATGGCAGCAACCCCAAAGTCACTCTGCCAGACCCGGAATTAGTGAGAACCTTAGCTTCACAGGTCGCTCCAGATGCAGGGTGGGGGCACCGAGGGTCCCAGCCAGGCCATGGGGGGGGGGGAGGGACAGAGCTTCTTTAGCGGATTCTCTGAGACACAGTGGCCCAAGGGGTGGCTGCTAGTTTGGAAGAGCATCTGCCCAGCACAGGAAACTCAAGTCTACGTGGGAAACTTGGTGTCATGGAAGCTTTGCTGTAGAGATAATTCCCCAAATTGCTGAGGGACAAGGTCAGTGAACCTATCATCCGCAAGTTGAAAAAACGCACTGCTACGTGTGGGCTGCGAGCATCTTAGCCTAGCAATGCAGCCCGCTGCAGTGTCCCTTGATCCCGCTCTGACTGTGGCACTGACCTTGGGCTTCGGCGCGCTGCTGATGCTCAGCTGTGCCAGCCCAGCAAAAGATGAACTTGTTAAAGGTCTGGTCACTCATTTGCCAGTGTAATGAAGGGATGTGTGAAGTTGTGGACAGTTCCTGCATCCTGGGGACAGGAGAGAGCTGTGGAGAGAGACTGGAGACTCCAGCACACCAACCACAGTAGCTGTTCGCTTTTTTGGCATCTCCTGTGCCCAGAATAGTAGCAGACGTAGAAGGAGAACTAATGTTTGTCATTCATAGGCCAGAACTACTATCTGTTGAATTCACGAAGGAAAGAAGCCCGAAAGTGGCTGTAATCCTGTCCCCAGCAAGCCAGATCTTGTGGTCCTCCTCTCTGTACATATTAAGTCAATGTTTCTTTCAAACCCAGGTCCCTGGACCTCAGCCTGAGTGACACTGGGGGCTGGGTCATTCTTTGCCTTTGTCACAGGGGTTTTTTGTACATTGTAAGGTATTTAGCAGGGTCCCTAGTCTCTATCACTGGATTCTGGTAACTTCTCTTCTTGAGTCCTGGCAACCAAAACATCTCCAACCCCTGCCCTGTGGAAGGGCCAGCGGCCCTGCTCATGGCTTCCTGTTTGTCTTCCAGCTTGGGGCAGTTGGAATGTCTCTCTTTCTTTGGTGGTGAACGGTGGGACAGCCTAGCTCTGTCTTTTTGGTTATCCTGTGTTTCATTTAGTCTCTCATGGTTGTGGAGTGGATTAAAGTGGGCATTGGTGCACGCACATACTGTTCCACCCAAGTGGGAATGTTCTCTCCTCTTGTCCTTCAAGAGCGATGTCCTCCTCCAAGCACAATGGCCTGGGCAGCTTGAATGCTTTTGTAGCACTGACCATCAATAAGCCTCACTTGGCAGGTTCTACTTTGGTCTGTCACACATTGGTCAAACTTCTGCCAGGCAACAGTTCCTTTATGGCCTTGTCTCTTGTCTCTGCTATTTGATGAGAGTTTTGGGGGTTCCTTTGTATTCCCTGGAATGGCTCAAGAACAGCTAGAATAAGAATGGATTTTTACAAACATGGAGACATCTCTCCTCAATTGGTGCATTGGCCTTTGAAGCTCGACCTCACTAGTCCTCAGTGCATTTTTAGAGTTTTGAATGACTTTGGCAGGTTCACTGTAGGGCAAAGTCTTCGGGCCATGTAATGATGGACATACATGCGGCCCTTCTTAGAGGGAGGGTGGCCTGGGTCCCTACTTCCTGAGGTGATCCAGGTTGACTCCTGTTATGCTAAGGTGGCTGACAATGTTCCCATTCACCCTCTGAAGTGCCCTGGTTTGGTGACAAAGTATAGGGCCACCCACTCAGAGCTACTAAGTCTACTCCCCTTATTTTATAAATACGCATATTAAGCAAATGACAGTTTCCCTTTCCTTGCAAAATATTTCCCCACGTTCTCCTGAAAAACAGGCACAGGCCTTGTGAGCCTGCTCGCATGTTCAGTGGGATGGGCACTGGTGAAATTCAAGGGCTCAATACAGGTGCAGGAAATACCTTCAGGTCCTCTGTGTCCCTTGTAATCTATGCTTTTTGTGAGGGATCTAGACTTGAGCTGGCGCTGCTTGGATGTGACCATGCTTGCTATGACTTATTAAAATCCTCAGGCAGCCCCAGCTTTCCCAGGCAGAGCAGCCTCCGCCTGTCACCCCATCCACACGCATCTGACCCTGGGGACGGGATTCCTTGTCTGGGAGCTGGCAGCTCAGCCGTGCGATTTCACCACAGGATGGATCAGTTTGAGACTGAGCACACATCTGTTGCCTCTCTATGTGTCCTCAGCCACGAGGGCGCCCACAGTGTGGCCCTTCCACCTGATTGGTTTCCAAGGAGGAACCTGCCCAGGGTCACAGTTCACCCCTTCTTGGGCAATCGGCACCCAAATAGGTATAGCTGTTTAAAGACAGTTTCCTGTCCTCAGATTGGGTAATTTCAGGCCATAGGTCCCATAGGTGTTGCCAATTTAAGACCAAAAGATGGCTTTAATGTAACATGAGTTGGGAGAGCCCTCCAAGGGCAGGCTGGTAGGGAAAGGGCTTGGTGGATGGTTTTCCTCAAGACCGGGGGGTACTTCTGGCCTTGGGCTCCTGATTTATGTCCATGCCAGTTCTCCAATCTCCTTTTCTGCTTTCTTCAGAGCAGTGACAGTCACCCCCTTTTCCTTGATGTCCCCACTCGGGACATGATGTGCCTTCTTGGTATCCACAGGGTTCTGCCTATTGTTCCCCAGATGGCTGGAATGGAGGGGGCCCCTGGTACTTGGAGGCCAAGAACAGTTTGTGGAGCCCCAAGAAGCAAATTCTCTGCAGATGGTGTCCCCCTAATCCTCTTGCATTTCTCATAATCCAGCTCAGTTCTGAGGATACTGGAGGTGGCAGTTGGGTCTCCTTGAATGTGTGTCATCTGCTTGGTATCCACTTGCTGGGATGGGGTTGTCCAGGGGGACACACCAGCTGCAAGAGAGGCAGTGTCCCTTTAGCCTGTCCTTCCCTTGCTGGACGTCACCCATGCTCAAGGCTCTGGGAGTGACACCATGCCCATGAGCTCCCTGCACCACGGTGAGCTGGCAGCTGCTGGTCTGGCGGGGTCAGTGTCCGAGGGGCAGGGCAAGGGAGTTCTGGCTCTGGGAAGTCCCTGGAGACAGAGGTACTGCCTGTGCAGCAGGCTGGCGGGGATGCAAGGTCAGGCCTCTTCCTGCAGCCTGCCCAGGGCGGGTCGTGTTGGAACATGGGGTGGCAGGGTTGCAGGTTGCTGCTCGCTGATTTATGGGATGTTAACATCCCAGCCTGTCTGGTCCTCCCACCTGGACCTGGAGGGCGAACAATGCAGGGGCTGGAGCCAAGAATCCCTCCAGAGGCCACTCCTGGGGCTCTGCACTGGAGGGGTGGGACTGTCCCAGGGCTCTGCAGATGGGGGACAGCTGGGCCTGAGTGGCTTCTGGGGAGGGGGCCCGTCTGCTGCTCAGAAGTCTCTGAGGAGCCAGGGCAAATGCAGAGGCCAGGGTCCCTAGGGAGGGCCTCATCCAGTTTCCCCACCTGCGTCAAGGTTGACATCTGTGCCCTTTCTGAAACTGAGGCTTTGTCCATGGGGAGGATTCTCCCTGCTGGCTGGGGACTGTTGCTACCCTCCTGGCTGAGGCATATTGATGAAGCCCACGGGTGGGGTGCTTGGGGACTTTGTGTGGAGTGTAGATGCATGGCTGAATCTGTGTCCCTCAGTCCTGCCCAGCGTGGTTGTCCCCGAGCCTTGGCTCTGTGCCATCCCACCACCCACACCCTCCAAAGGCTCCCTGCAGGGAGGAGGATGTCCCACTCCCAGCTGCTGCAGAGTGACTAGGACGGGGTGAAGGCCACACACCCTGGTGACACAGCCAAGGAGGAGGCTCTGGGGGGACACCCATCCCTCCCCGGGGTGGGGGGCATACAGCCCAGAAATACATCTCAGTCCCATGGCAAGTATGTGCCATGGAAGAGTGGGACCTCCATCATTCTTCTGTCCCCTCTTAGCCACAGAGGCACCTTCCAGATGGCCTAGGGAGTCAGTGACTGCCAATGGGCCTGCCTTCCTAACCCAGGGGAAGAGACGAGCTCAGAGCCATTCTCAGGACCATTCCGTTCAGTGTGTGTGCATGTGCGTGTGCGTGTGCATGTGTGTGTGTGTGTGTGTGTGTGTGTGTGTGTGTGTGGTGTGGATGTGTGCAAGTGTGGATGTGTGTCCATGCAGTGCACACGTGGTGTACTCACATGTGACGTATGTGGGATGGGGCAGCCCTGGCCTGGAAGTCACATGCACATCGCAGTGCTGGCCAGCCATGTGGTGCTCTGCTTTCTGGGCCTCAGTGTCCCAGAGGGAACAGAGGGGACATATTAAAGGGACCCGGGGTTCTCCATGGCTTCATGACCCATGCATGCGGTGCCAACAGCTTTCCCACTCCAGTTAAGTCACCGCACTGCTTCCAACCTTTCCCTGTAAAACACATTTTCCAATCCTTTAATCATCTTGCTTATTTTCCTCTGAACTCGCTCCAAGAGCCCTGTGTCACTGGATAAGTATGTCATATAAATTAGTCAGTAAATCAATCTGTCAGCGGACGTTCTTGAGCAAGCCCCGCCTGGCTCACTGGAGGTATAGGGCTGTTACCATCCAACCACACAGGAGCAGAAAGGGTTTCCACCCTGCCTCAGACCCCAGTTCACTAGCAGAGCGGAGCCCGAGGCACTGGGGGCACACTGGGAGGATGTCCCTCCACTGAAGGCCATGTTCCCCAGAGATCAGGGCCTTTCCTGGTCCCAGCTGTAATATTGGGAAATGCTACACATCAACATCCGTTGGGCACCTGCTCGGTGCAGAGCTCTGCTGGGCCCCGTGACAGTAATGACAATGGGCTTGAAGCAGTCCGTGGCCACCAGGGGTGGAGGCAGGGGCTAGAGGAGGGTAAAGGGGCCCAAGCTGGGAGTCCCAGACTTGAAGGCTGAGGCAGGATGATGCAGTGCAGATACAGCATGATGGATAACGAAGTCAAATGGCTCGAGGGACTGGGGTGCAGATCTTTATTTGAAGGGCAGTTTCATCACTGTTGGCTTGTGAACCTCCGGCAACTCATCTAACCTTTCTGAGCCCTGAACTCTCTAAAAGGACAGTGGAGGACAGTACCCACCAGGAAGAAACTTTTTTAACTTAGAATTTAAAAGCATTTTATTAGTGGGTTTTATGAGATGTCTTCGTATGTGCAGATAACAGACTTGGTCATTCCCACCCGTCCTTCCTCGCCTGCTTCTCTTTCCTCCTCTTCCTTATTCCCTAGGGTTTAAGCTCCTAGTATGCCTGCACACAGCAGGCGACCCGAAGCCTCCTCCCCTTCCTCTTGCTTGTGGATCTGTCCCCCTTGAAGGACCATCTTTTATTTATTTATTTATTTATTTATTGGTACCAGATCGAACTCCTAACCTCACGCTGGCCAGGGAGGTGCTTATGCTGCTGAGCAAAATCCTTGGCCTACCTATATTTTTGGAGGGGAGATATTGGGGACTGAACTCCGGGCCTTCACATCGAGCTACATTCTCAGCCCTTTTTAAAATTTCTAAATTTTTTTGTTTGGGTCTCGTTAAATCTCTAGGTTATACAGCCCAGCCTTGAATTTGCAATCCTCCTGCTTCAGCCTCCCAGAATGCTGGAATTACAGGGGTGTATCGCATACCTGGTTAGGCTTTTGTTTCTATAGTGTCTCCTATGCTTTGTGAATGCTCTGTCTTGGATCAGCAGTGTATTGCTTATCTTAACACCCATTTGCTGTACTGGAAGAACACTGGATCCTTGATCCAGACCTGTGCTGACCTGGTAAGGGAGTGTCCGACATCCGTCCAGAGTCCTGCTAACATGCAGGTTGCTGGGCTCCGCGCCCAGCGCTTATGATTCAGTGAGTCTGGATGGCTGATGGTTTACATCTCTAAAATAAAGCTGAGGCCCAGATCCAGGTCTTCAGTGCCTGGGGTGGGTACTGCGTATAGGAAAATTGTCCTAGAGGTCAGTGGCGCTTGGCTGAGCGGCTGGCCCTTCTGAGCTGCTTCTTTGTAAACCTGTACCTTACAGACCAGGTGCGCTGTAAGGTAGTAATTAGACTCACTGTTTAACAGCACTTTGTAAACTATAAAACACAATATGCCTATTAATAGCTTAATGTTCCCCTTCAGCTTTAACTTCCCTGTAAAGTGGGGATGATGATAGTAATTTTTATAAAGATCAGGTGAGATGATCTACATAAAGCGCACTGTGAACTGTAAAGAACCAGAGTCTTGTTCTTTTTACTTCCCTAAGCCTCAATCTCCTCGTCCATGGTACGGCAGGATGCCCAGCGGGCCTGGCCCAGTGCCAGCCCTGGTCACGTGGCAGCTCGAGGTTACAGAGGTGTATCGTGCAAACTTGGACTAGCAGGCTGGCTGCTCTGTGCTGCGTCCCTCTGGCCCCTTTGGTCAGAGCTGATGTGCCACCAGCTAGGATGTGCTGGCTGTTGGCAAAAGAGCTGCCAGCTAAAAATGGCTCTTTTAATTCAGAGCTGGTTGTCTGTAAGCAAGATGTCCAGAGGCGGGGTGGTTTGGAGTTGATGAGGAGACACTGGCATTCTCTTAGCTTTCTTTTCATGGTGAGTCAAGGCCCAGAAACACACGCACCAGACTTCTGCTGGCCAGTGGGAGGGGGCGTGGGAAAGGCTGGAGAGAAGATGACCAAAGGGGTCTGCAGACTCTGGTATCTCTTTCCGATGGGACTGGTGTCCTGTTGATAAAACATATATTAGGAGACCTCCCTGGTGCTGGGTGCATGGCCAGAGAGGCCCCTGCAAGACCCCCAGAGCTCACCTGGGCCCTCAAGAGAGAACCCTGAGCTTCCTGACAGCCAGAGCCTGGAGTCCCCACCAAATCAGCTCTTATCCCGGTGGAGTGGGCAGGGTGTTGGGGTCACATGATGCCCTGGCCCCTGGGGATTCACAAGTGAGTTCTGTCATGTCTCCTCCAAGTGTAGTACAGTCCTGGCACCTGCAGGAGGCCCCTGACAAGGACTTGAGGGCCAAGGATAGAAGCGCAAAGGCCATGAGTGAGTGGAATAGCAGGGTCAGAGAAGAGCGCAGGGAAGACCTTTATCAATGGGTTAGCTTTGTTGGCATCTGAGAAAGTCACATCTGTGGGTTTTGGACTTGTCCTCCTCTGTGAGAGTGTTACATCCACTGGAAGGGTGGATCCAGGATTTTCTAGGGAAGGGAAGCCTCCATGAGCTTCTCTTTCCCACCTGGGCGCAGGGGAGAACCTTCTTGGTGTCCCCAGAGCAACCATGCAGGACCCAGGAAGCTAGGAAGGTGCAGGGCTGTGTCTGATTTCCCTGGTTGGTGGTGTCAGTCACGATTGGTGATGGTGACCTCCCTAAAGGAGTCCCCAGCCTGTACCTTACAGCCAGCAAAGAAGCAGTAAGTGTGAGCATGAGTAGACCCCTTACCCTTTCAGTGCAAAGCCCCCGTGTTCCTGGGAAAGACATGGAGGCCACAGGAGAAGAACCGTCCTGTCCTGCTGCTCTGTGTGGTGCTTGTTTGCAAAGCTCAACAAGGGACATCAGGAGGGCAGCAGTGATGCCCAGGACACTGGATTTTAGAGCTGGCATCCCAATTCTGTTGGTGCCCAGGGTGCCTGAAGCATGTTAAAAATGCAGAGCCTAGGGGTGGGTGCTGGTGGTCTCACTGAAAAACAATCACAGGTTTCCTAGCAGCAGAAAACAATAAATTTTTGTGAGGCCATGGAGTAACTGGAACCCCTGTGCTGTGGGTGAGAGAGAAAAGGAATGGCCTCTGTGTACAACTATGTAGAGCATCCATGAAAAGGAAACCCAGAATCCCCCTGGGTTCCAGGAATCACCTTTCTGAGACTTGCCCCCAAGACATGGCAGGGCCTGGGATACTTGCACAGCCATGTTCATGGCAGCATAATAATCCCGATGGCCAAAAGTGGAAACCAGCCATGTGTCCATGAAAGGACAAGTGGGGATCCAAATGTAGGCTGTCTGCCTGATGCCACATCACTCTGCCTTAAAGATCAGGGAGTGCTGACACTGCTGAGACATGGACAGACCCAGAGGACGTCATGCCAGGGACACAAGCCAAGCACAGAAGGATGCCATGTGATTCCCTTGTACAAGGCCCTGGCACAGGGACAGTCACAGAGACAGGGGCAGCATGGGGCTGCTGGGATGGGGAAAGGGCTGCAGAGTCAGGTGGGGGAGAGAGTGGCCTTCTGGGATACCGTGGCATTGGCACACAATCACGTGGTGTACTGAATACTCCCCAGATACCTTGAAATGTCCCGGAAGGTGCATTTGGGTGTTTACTGTGATTTCCAAAAGACGAAAGTCACTGATGACAGTGGAGGAGGATCTGGGCCACACGCATCTGCCTGGGCCTCACCCAGCTTCCTGGAAGCTCAGCAGGGCTGGCTCCACTCTGCCTGGCTGCCCTGCAGCAGCTCTGCGCTTCTGGTTTGAATCCCAGCTCCCTCCTGAGCTGCCAAGGACTCCGGGGTTCCAGTCTCCAGTTCCTGTTTCCTCCTCTGAATGCAGTGATGGGAGCAATGTGACCCAGGTGTATGGGCCAGACTGGCAAGGACAAGGCCATCATAATGAGCTCAGGCCAACTCTGCCTGGCCTTCCCACAGCCTCTGCTGTTGCCAGCACCGCCGGGTCCCCATCGATCTCCCGGGCTGGACTCCGGGCTCCCCAGGGCAAGGATGGTCCTGTCTTGTTCTTTCAGGGCTGTGGACTTGAGGGACCAGCACAGTGAAGGGACACACAATGCCCGTGGTCAGGTGCCTCCTACCTTTGTCTTGGCTGATGAGCCCATGGCAGCGGTGGCCTGAGGTGGCCCCGCTGCTTCTGAGCCACCTCAGGCCACCACTCACCTGACCACCCACTCTCCTCTGTGGACTGCGGTTCTGAAGCCCTGGGGTGATGACCAAACCCTCGGTGATTAACCTCTATTTGGTGTTGCGGACCAAAGTTTGAGAACCATAGAAGACTTCTTATAGAACTGATTCTAAATATTCACACATTTCCTGTTTTCAGTTTCTCTCTACATTCCCAAAGAATTCAAAGCCCTGAAGAAATCTCAGAGTGTGAGGTCCATGTTTGGGGTGCTTCCACTGTGCCAAAGCATCTTAAATTGACTGGCTATCGACTTATAGTGGCTGAATGGGTGGAGGCTGGGTTTCGCCTCTACTGGAGCAGCAACTTCTGGCCTCGCACAAACTTGTCACGCATGTGGTAGGTGCAAGTGGCACATTTGGGTGGGACTCTGTCAAGCTGTGGTGTCAGCTGTCTCTAGTCTCTGGCTTCATGGCATCCTCAGGGGAAGCTGGTATCAAGTACTCAGCAGTACACAATCTGTTAGAACCATGAATAGGGCTTAGTACAGCCGGTGAAAGAGGCAGGGGTTTTCTTCTTGCTTTACTGATGGAAAGATCTAGAACGGTGGACAGACTAGCCAAAGGCCAGAGAGGAAAAGGGCCAGTTCCCAGGCCTCTGTTCACAAATACTGTGGCCTAACCTTGACCTGTCATTCTCAGCCATCAGTCTTTGCATGATTACAGGCAGGTGGCTCGGTATGTCCTCAAAGGACAGAGCATGACCGTAGTGGACAAAGCAGCCTGGAAGCTCAGCACAGGGCAGCCAAGCTCTCACAGGGCCCTCCGGTGGGTGGGCTACTTAGGGACACCTGGTTCAGCTCCCTCATTTTTGGAAGAAGAAACAAGTTCAGATGTGTGTTTTGAAGTCCCTGAGTGGCCCCAGAGAGACCAGCATCTAGGTCACTGGACCCAGCCCAGAGTGGCCCCAGTACCTGGTCCCTGCCAGGACCAGGGCCAAGCTGGGTAGGAGCCCAGCGCAGGCTTCCCAGAGGCAGAGCAGGGCTGCTGCGTCCAGGAGTCCAGGACGGCCCAGTCTTCCTCACCTCCCAAACGCTCCCTGGCAACACACCCCCTTGGACATGCTCTGGAAGCTACTGCTCACCCGCCCATCCCCTGCTCTCTCCACCTGGCCCTGGCCACATCCGCCAGCATGAGACAGACTGCGCCCCCTTATTGCCTGGCTTTGCCGTTTGGTTTCCCATAACACCCCGGCTGCTTCCACCTTCTGTTTTCACGGATCTGTCAGCATGTTTCTGGAACTGGTGCCTTGCCACACACTGCCACCTGCCCAGGTGAGGAGCCAGCCAGGCCTCGGGTGAGGAGGGAGTGAGTCTCAAGGCCCAAACCTTCTGGGTGCAGGGCCTGGGCTTTCATCCTATGAGCAGGGATGAGCTCGGGCAGCCTTTGTCAGACTCTACCTGGCAAATGGAAAACCAGCCGTTCCTCCTTCCCCTGACCCTGGCCACAAGGATGCAGAACCACACCCACACCCCCCCTGCTCCATTCTCTCTGTAGCTCCTGGCAACCACCACCGATAATGCACCTTTCCTATGGTTTTGTCCTTTCCAGAAGGTTATGTAAACAGAATGGATGAACACATATCAATTTGTGTCCAATCCTGTGTGTCTACGGCTTGCTCCTTTTCCTTGCCGACTAGTATTCCATGGCATTGAGGTCTCATCGTCTGTTTTAGCTCCCTTCTCCTTAGCTAGATGTCTGGGGTTCCCAGTCCTTGGCAGGAAAGCTGCTCCGAATGCTTGTGCTTGTTTTTTGTTGTGTGTGTGAAGCTAAGTTTTCACTTTGGGATAAAAGTCCAGGATGGGCCTTGCTTAGTTATATGACCTAGATCATATGATGGTCATAGCAAAGACAGGCAAACGAGTGAGGTTTAATTATCTTTTACCTGTATTATCATCATCTGAAAAAAAAAGCACTGAAGATTCAGTTTCTCTTGCTACCTTTTAAAAATGTGTGTCTTTGGCTTTGTTGTTCTTGCATTTGCACATTAGTGGAGACAGCCAGGGTGGGCTGTAGGGGCAGCTGAGCCCCGGGCCCCAGTAGTCAGTCCCATGGGTTTACCTCTCACTGTTCAAGGCCGTTGTCAGTCCAGGAAGCCCTCAGAGGCACTGTCCTGTGCATGGGACTCAGGGTTGCTTTAGCATTTGGGCTCTGCTGTACCAACTGCCTTAGCCTGACAATAGCAGGCCTGGTCTGCTCATGTGCCTTTGGTGTGAAATTGCCATCATAGCAGCAAAAGCCTATAATCCCACCATGAAGGAGGCTGAGGCAGAAGCACTTCGGTGAGATCAGCCTGAATTATGTAGCGAGACACTGCCTCAAAATAAATAAATAAACTATTATAATGCAATTTTGGGGTCTTACAACACACAATATATTATAACAAAATCTATTTCTTGAAAATTCTTCAAAGAGTTTTTAGAATGATTTTCCAAAATAGAAAAACACCTCAGTATTTCATGAAGTAAGAATTCCGTTCCTTGGAAAGTTCCCTGTATAAAGGGGCTTATACTGTGATCATTAGGGCATGCAAGACCTCCCTCTCTGGCTGGTATCATCACTCAGGTGAGGAGACAGGGAAGCCGCTGGCATTGTGCAGCCCTGCTCCCTGGGCTCCCAGTGGGCTCTCTGCAGTCTGAGATCTCTCAGTCAGTTTTCAAACTTCTCCTGCTACGAGTGTTGCCCCAGTGTGATGAACATTTGATTATATTTTGGAGGAGAATAAAGTAGAACCAAAAGGCAGTCAAACAAGAAACCTGACCAGGGTCCCAGGCTTGCAGTAAACACAACCCATGCCACAGTCAGCCAGTGCCTTCCCCTCAAAGGAGGACAAGAGCTCGGTGCCTTTGCTAGCGCAGTCCCTTGTGCTGCACATGCCGTTCATTTCAACTTTGCCAAGCTCCACGCCGTCCATTCGTCAGATTTGCTGGGGGGACCTGGCCGCAAAGGCTGTCTAAGGGGAGCTGGGTCGTGTTTCCCCTGAGAGCATGAGCCAGGCTCACCTGCAGTGCTTGAATGGCACTGTCTGTTAAATCCATCTGAAACATCGGCAAGAGGCCACACACGCTTGGGACAGAGCCACAGCTATGACCCTGGGGGACGCGAGGCTCAGCTTCCCTCTCAGAGGCATGGATGTGTCAGCTTTTCCCAGCAGGATGGGGCCGCAGGGTCCAGATATGAGGGAGCACCAGGTCCTGCAGAGCCATGGCCGGAGCTCCCGCCCCAGAAGCCCAGCAGCCCAGCAGCCCAGGCCTTGAGCTGCCATTAATCTGCTAAGCGGGTAACAGGCTCCCGGCGTCCTTCTGTCTTCTGTCCATCTCCTGGTCCTCAGCTCTGGTCCTCACAACTCCGGCTCTCTTTCTTCGGTAGAGAAGAAAGCATGGAGAGAATGAATTATTGCAATTCTTCCTTTAATGCTTTTCACATGTGCAACCGACTCCAATTCCTGCTTCATTCCTAGGCCTCCATGGGGAGCCGCTGTCTGGTGCTTCTGTGTCTCCTGTTTGCTTCCCTGCTGGGCGGTCCTCGGTGGGGTCACAGGGCCTGAGAACACACAGCGATGGGAGTCTCTGCATGGGCGAGCATAGCCAGCTGTGCGCGGCCCCTGAGCGTCTTGATGCTCCTCACAAGCAACGAACCTGGCCATGCAGGGGCAGTGGGCCTCGGCAGTTGTCATTGCTCTCGTGGACTCAGGCCACGTTCCCGGGGCTTGGCTGCACCTGCCTGGGCTCCACTCACAGCCCACCAGCTCCCATGATCCCTCACTCTGGGGCTGCAGGCAGGAAGGTGAGGCTGTCCCAAGATGCAGCTCCTTATCAGGAGGATACAGAGCCCTGAAAATCCCCCACCCCCGGAGCCCTTGCTTCCTTTTGGATCTCAGAGCATCTTTGATCTTGAGCTTAATCCTTTCTTCCTCTCCCTCTTCCTACCCCCCCCCCTTTCTTCTCCTCGTCTCCACCAACTTAGGGAAATAAACTCCTGCATGGGAGACCAGTCACCCCCAGTAACAGCTGCGTTAACTCCTTCTTGGCCGAGTGGCTCATCCTGCTGCCCCTAATACCGCCATAGGCTGCGGTCCCATGGTTATGGGGTGGGGGTTCTTCTTTACTATGCTTTCAGTGCTTCCCTTTAATGCCAAAGACAAGTTACCTGGTCTCCCTATAAGGCTGAGCACGTGGTAGGTGTCACTGTATTTGGGGCCCAGCTGGCTTGATGAGGGGCAGTATGTCCACAGCAGAGGATCACGTGCTTGACCCTGGGACCCAGGGCACTGTCACTCTGAGATCAGAGGCTGAACCTGGGGGGTTGGGGGTTCAAGGCTCTGCTGAGGGACGAGGCTGAGGGAGCCGCCCAGGAGAGCTCGGTCCCCCTCACCACCACGCTGCCCAGCAGTCTCTCTCACCGCTTGGCCTCATGTCCATTTTTTCTTGGCTTTCCTTTCTTTTGCCATGCTAGGGATTGAACCCAGAACCTTTCCAGTGAGCCATACCCCAACACCTTCTTCAAAGCATTTTGCTCTCTGAGCCAGAGTCTTGCTAAGTTGCTAAACTGCCAGTCTGGGCCCGACTTATGATCCTCTTGTCTCACCCTCTTTGCGTACACAAATTACAGGCCTGCACCACCATGCTTGGCCTTGTGATCTTTTCACCTAAGGTCTGCCTGTCTCTCTCCCTTGGAGGCTCCTGCAGGGATGGCTGGGAGAGTGTGGCTGGTGTTTCCTGGGCTGCACTCAGCTCCCTGTTGTCCCGGCCTCAGATTCAGGAGTCTGAGGCTGGTCCAGGCTTGAAGCTGTCTCAAGGAGCCCAGTGGACTGGCTCATCTCCCCTTGGCTGTTCCAGATCCATCCAGGAGCCATCTGAGCCCAGGCAGCCCCGGCAGTGTGAGGAGTTGCTTCCAACCCACCATGGGCATCAGGCCGGCTACGTTCCCTGATTGTAGGCGAGTGTGTTTCTGATTGCCTGACCTCTGACCCCCTGCAGCTGGATTATCAGATGCAGCTTTGGGGAATAGGCTTGTTTATAATGCTGGACACAAAAGGAGGAAGCCAGGGCCTAGAAACAGCAGTCCTTCCTGTGGTCCCAAGCCTTTCATCCAGGCCGGGCACTGGGAAGCCAGGCTGTGTGTGATCTGAGGGGGAGGAGGGCGAGGAGACTCCCCCATCCCACCAGGTAGCCTGGCACACAGGGAGTCACTCACCTCACCCAGGTGTCACTGCCCTGAAGGGCAGCGCTGGGTCCTTGTGGATGTCTGGCTGACTCCAAAGCTGCTGTCCTCCTGCCTCCTATAGACGTCTCCCACAGCACAGGTCACCAGTCCCAAAGGGCAGAGACATTTGTGTCCTGCGGCTCTTGCCATCATCACAGAAGGTGTGGGCGGTGGCGGGACTATAGTGTACTTGAGTGCAAGGGACTCCTTTTATAGATGAGGACACCGAAATGAGTTATCTGCATCCAAATCGCATCCAGTGTCTTGTGAAGCAGGTCACCTGCAGAGTCCATGAGTAGAAGATGGACAAGGGGCAGAGAGCCAGCCAGGGGCCCAAGCCCCATCACCAGGCCATAGCAGAGGACTCCCGTCCTCTGGGGACAATGAAACCTCTTCATCGGGATGGCTTGGTACACAGGGCTCCCTGGGGTCTTTCAGGGTCTGTGGACTCCAAGCCTCCTCTCGGGGGTCCGCAGCAGACTGAAATGCTGAGAGAATAGCAGAGACCCCCATATCCTACCACCCCAGCCCTCTGTGCCATGGCACTCACAGTCTCTCCTTGTGCAGGCTCTTCCCACCTGCAGCCCGGAGCACAGACAGCACTGCGCAGGGGGCAGGGAGGGGAGAGCGGAGCTGGAGCAGGGAGCTCTGGTTACTGAGATCAAAGGCTTTCCCTTCCTCAGAGTCTGGGCAGTCAGGCGCCTCCCTGCCCAGGGGCCACGTGTCGCCTCTCTACTCAGCCCTAACTGGGACCAGGACTAGGTGGGTACTAGTAAGGTTCTGTGGGGTACAGGATGTGTGGAGCCCTGCAGTCATGTGTGTTTCTGGGCTGTGCTCCTTTAGTTCACCCAGGACAGAGCAGGAGGCTCATGTAGGGCTGGGTATCCTGGGGTGGGGGTGACAGGCATGGTACAGAGAAGACCACAGGTCAGCTGAGGGTGCTGGGGCTTGGATATGGCTCCAGTGCACCCCACAGGCTTCAAGTACTGAAACTGAACTAGTGTTGTGAGGGTGGGCACTTGCTGTAAAGAGGGCATCTAGAGCAGGGGTCCTGGGGTGATGCTGATGATGAGCAGAGGCTGCCAGGGTGGAGCCCCAATGATTGAATCTGGTGGCTCCATACAGTGTGAGGCCCTGAGTTTGATTCCTAACACAAAGAAGAGAAAAAGGAGGGAGCAGTCAGAGGGGACCCACATGTTCCCAGCACTCACCATGGGATTTCCTGTGCTGCTTCGGGGCAATGCCAGACCAAGGCCATCACCAACGTTGATGTCCGGGGTCATGAGCCAAAGCAACCTCTTTTCCCAGTAAAGTGTTCCAGCCTTGTGTGTATCATTGCAGTAACAAAACTGACCAACCTAGAAGGACTTCTCACTGCCCCAGGGCCCCCTCTTTGAGGAGGCTCAGGTAACACCTGAGAGTCACTTCTCCCCCACTTTTCAGATGGGAAACCAAGTCCCAGGGAGGTAAAGTGCCTTCCTGAAGGTCCTGTGTTAGCTGCTGGCAGGTCTTCCTGCTGCTAAGCCTGTGTTGGTTTCCCTGAAGTTCAGCTGCTCTGTGCCTTTATTATTCTCTGCCTCTGTTAATGAGGCAAAGAGGAGACAGAAGCACACACTACACGGGTCCACAGCTTGTGCCACAGGAAGCAAAAGACCAGGAAGACATGGCAGTGTCTCGGGGTCTTGGCAGATGCATTTCTGGGAGTGATGTGTTCTGATTCCCTGGGGCGCAGTCTCTTGAGGATGGAGAGGCCAGGGTAGTTGGTGCCCTCGAGGAGGGGGAACCTGGGCAGGGAGGAAGAACCTCAGTCCCTGGAGGGGATGTTGCTCTGCCTGCAGGTCTGGGGCCTGGTGGGTGCTATAGGGCGCTAGTGACTGCAGCAGAGCAGCTGTGATTTCCTGCTGGGATGTCCCCCTAAACCAGCAGGTGCCCGGGAAACTGGCTGATTTGCTGCACCCGGGGTGTCCTACAGTTTCAGTGAGCAGCACCCAGGCAGGGCCAGTAACTGAGGTGGATACAGCAGCCAAGTCCTCCTCACACAGGAGCTCTGAATGCCCTGCTCTCTAGCCCATGGTCTCTTGCATCCCCCGCACCAATCTTCTGGACTCCTCCCAAGCACAGAAGCTCAGCTCACTGCCTGCTCACTGGATGCTTTCAGATGCTGAGGAAGACATGGGGGTCCTGCAGGAGTGGCTCCTCTTGTGGTCCACCAACCACAGCATCTCCCTGCCCTTGCCCTTTGGTGTGGGTGGGTCCTGGGGGTACAGGGGTTCTGAACTGAGAGAGGCAGTTGGCTCATTTTAAAAATGAGAAGAGGGAGAGGGGGTTGTGATCCCTGCTTCCCCCCCTGGGGGCAGAAATACCTGGGATGTATCGAGGGGCTCACCAAGAAGCAGGATCCCTCACGTCCCTGTGATCTTAAGCACAACTCTCCAGGTGACATGGGTTGCCCTGAGCCTGGCACAGTCCCCGTCCCTGGGATGCTGGGGTCCTCTGGGGCGCACACTGCCACACCATGCCCTCATACAAGCAGGGTCCTACAGACCATGTCCAGGGCTGAAGTGCAATCCAGGGGTACAGGAAGGTCACTGGCGCCCTGGCCAGCATTTCCCTGGGTTTTAAGCTGATGGACTGTGCTGTGATTTGAGAGTTTTGTCTCCAAACATTCATGAGTTGAAAGTTTGACCCACATGGTGGCAGTAAGAGGCGGCAGGACGTGTCAAATGGGGCTTTGCGTAGGACATAGTGCATTGATGGCGCTGATCTTGTGGGATGGATGTGGTCTGTGTGGAGCCCTGCTCAGTTCCCCCAAGGGCAAGTGGGTGGCTATGACCTGAGTTGCCCCAGCCTGTCCTGTCACATGCTCTCCCTCACACCTCCCCATTCTCCATCCTCTGGCATCCACTGTCACAGTGCACAGCCAAGAGGCTGGAATACAGTCCAGTGAGTGACCTTGGACTCTCCACCTGCCAACCTGTGAGCTGAGGAGCCCAGCTAAAGCCTCCCCTGTCATGTACCCTGGTCATACCGCTGTCCCTGCTGGACGTGACTGTGCAGTGTCGGGCTCCACTCTACCCATATCTCCCCGAAACTCCTTCCCACTGGTCTCTGATGCTGAGCTCACTGTCATGGTGACCCCAAGGCCAGGGACACTCCTGGGGTCCAACCCAGCACACCTGAGAAGTGAAGGTGGGAGCAGGGTCACAGTGTTACCTCCCAGTTCCTGAAGGGAGGGTTGAGTAGAGACTGAGGATGGGAAGAGCATTTCACAGTGGATGGGGAAGTCACTCTGGGCTCCAGATACTGTCAGAGCCATCATGGGCTCCTCAAAGGTTTATAACTCCTCACAATGAATACAGGGACCCTCTATCAGGTCACCTTCAGAGTGAGAATCAGATGACCCTGTGTCCAATGAATGGTCATTTCTTTACTCATTCAGTCATTCAACATTTCCTGAGCACCTGCAATGTGCCATGCACTGTGTTATGCACAGGGGTCCTCAGAACATCCCGGTATGACCTGATCATCACCTGGCCAGATAAGAGACAGCCCAGGACATCTACGGCAGGATATAAGTCACCCAGGTTCTGAAGACCAGGAAACTGGGGTGCAATGGAGAATCCCTAGCCCTGTCTCTGCTGAGACAACAGCAGACATTATGGCGTTAGCCAAATGGCCCATGACCCAGAAGTGAGACTAGAGTACTGTTGGCTTCTAGCTCACACTGTATCTGTCACCATATCTTCCTGGGTCACAATGATCCCACTCTGTAGGAATTTTCCCTATTTCTGCAACAGCCATATGCAACACATAACTGTTTCTACCCATGTCCCCAAGGAGAAAAAGCTGAGCAGAATGTTCTAGAAGGTTCTGATGGAATGTTCTAAAAAATTCTGATGAAAAGTTCTAGAAGGTTCTATCTCCACCCCAAGGAAAGGAATGGAGCAGTGGGTTACTGAGTTGTAGCTACACCTAGGCAGGGAGACTCAGGGATGGTTTGGGTCACACACTAGACCAGGAGTCCACTGTGAGGATGTCTCCCTGCTGTGGCTGCCTCTCTAGTCTGTCTCTTTCCTTCTGTACCTGACCGACTGTCCTCTGGCAGCCTCTCAGACCCCGTCACCTCCTGCCACCCGCCTGCTGTGAACTGTATGATGACAAAACGACAAAAACATTATCAAGGAAACGAGCTGTTATGTGCACGGAAGCCACAGCGGTGCGGGAGAGAAGGCTGGAGGGACCTGTGTGCTCCTGTGGTGGAACTGGTCCAGAGCTGCGCCAGACTGGCTCCCTTCCTGTGTGGACCCAGACCCTCTTGGGGGCCGGCGGTCCTGCTTTTCCTGCACTGGGCTGGTGTGGCCTGCGTTGCCTCCAAGTAGAGCTCTCTGTGTACTGAAGCAGCTCCACAGGGCGGCAGGTCTGCAGCCTGAGAGCGGCTTTGACCTTGTCTCTCCTCTTAGGAAGTGGAGGCCAGGGCGCAGCGGGAAGTGTGGAGCCTTTCCAAACTGCCGGTTCCTCCTCGTTTAGGGGGTTTCCCAGCCTCCACTCCTCCGCTCCTTGGGGGACGGTAGGAAGCGCTGAGCTAATGTTTATGTATATATAACTGCACGTCATCACTCAAGTCCAGCCCCGGGCTCTGCTCCTTACAAGCCCTGCTACCTCCCAGGGCCTTTGCTCCTGGGCTGAGGTGCTCTCTGACCGCAGGGCCCCATCAGCAAGGTAGTGGAGCCCTTGAGCTGCCCTTGGTCCTGCTCTGTGTGCCACCTCCTTTCCACGAAGGAGGCCCCGCCAAAAGTTTTGCCCGACTGACTGCAGTGACCAGGCCCTCCTTTTCTGAACTCAGCTGTGCCTAGACTCAGCATCACAGTCAGCACCCACATGCTGTGTAAACTCAGTGGTCTCAGCACTGGCTGGGAACCACTTGGGGTGAGTCT
This sequence comes from Cavia porcellus, assembly GCF_034190915.1. Lineage (NCBI taxonomy): Eukaryota > Metazoa > Chordata > Mammalia > Rodentia > Caviidae > Cavia > Cavia porcellus. Next base: position 42,326,968 of record NW_026947507.1, read on the forward strand.
GGTTGGGACATGCAAGGTCCTCCACAGACTCCCTGAGCTGAAGGCTTGGTTGCTTGGGGCTTTGGGAGAGGGAGTGGACCACTGGTGCTGAGATCCTATTTGATGGCTTTAATGAGAGGCAACAGAAACAGGAGATGAGGCCTGGTGAAGAGACTGGATCACGGGGTGAGACTTTCGGACTCCATCGGGTATCTGGCCCCTCCTCTCTTTCTGTCTTTCTCTTCCTCTGCATCCTGGTTGCCATGAGGGAAGCAGACTTGCTTCTCCTTCTGCCAGGATGTTTCTGCCTTACCTCAGGCCCACAGTGACAGAGCTAGCTTTCCATGCGCTGAGTCTCCTAAAACTGTGAGCCAAAACAAACCTTTCCTCCTCTAACTTGATTTATGTCAGGCATTTCATTACAGTCTTGGATAGCTGAATAACACAGAAAGTTTGACTAAACCAAAAAAGAGAGGAAATACTAAAAACTTGTATGGAAACAGTGTTTGAGCCTCAAGACAAAACAAAGAGCTGAATCTCTGCAGGTGAAGTTCCCACATCAGCCCCTTTAATCATTGTTGAGGGGACCTCATTGTGCACCCCCAGGTGGAGCTTCATGACAGCTGCATCCACGCAACACTGATGAGGTCAGATGTTCCCTGGGAAGTCACAGTGCACTTTGATTCCTTGGGTTCCAAGTGGCATGCGTGTACCACAGTACTTCCAGAAGCTTTGGGATTTTTTTTTAATTGTGGTGTTAATATGCACATGATCTCGGCCACTTCTTTTTAAATGATGCTATTTTGTTGTACAATTGACACAGAACCGCATGCATTTAATATGTACAATCTGGTGAATTTGACCTTAGGAACAAACACCCATGACACCACCACCTAATCAAGAGAGCAGACACCCAGACACCCCCTGCAGTCCCCTCGTGTCCTTTGGGACCACTGGCTACCTGGTGAAATCAATGAGAGTGTGGGGCACAGCTCTAGGTCCTCAGGATCCTCCATGGCCAGATTCACATCAAGCACAGTTCCTAGCATTTTCTGCCAAAGGTTCTTTGCAGTCCCAGGGACATGGCCCTTGCTCACATGTTTTAGATTTTAACTTTTTAGTAAGGAAGGCTGGCTCTTCTGGCCCCCCTGTGTGGTGTTGGCCGCTTCTGGATTCCAAATCTGAGCAGGTGATGCTTTAGCCTGGTCATCTCCCCCTCTGTGGCCATTGTCTGTCTACTTTCCCTCATCCTGCAGGCTGGAGAAGACGCTGCAGACAGTCCCTGCACCTTCCACACCCTCACGTGGCTGAGCCGGGACCATCTTGCCAGGAAGTTGCTCTTTCTGGAAGGGACCATGTTTCTGACCACTGGATTTGTTGAGAGTTCTTTGCTCAATTCAGATGAAAATCACAACTAGGCAAATTCTAGCATTAACAGCCCTGAGCTTTGGATGCTGGCAGCTTTAAGCTCTTAGCATTAGCAGCCCTTTTCACAACTCAGAGTTAAAACTACCAGCAGGGCTTGGGAACAGTTCTGGCCACTGGAGATGGAAGGCTCTGGAAATTCTCTCCTGCTCCCTGTTCTTCTCTGTTCACTCTCGGAGTTACCAGTCCCAGCTGCTGGCCACTTTTGATGCCAACAACCTTTGGTAGTACCAGTACTTAGTGGAATCAGTTCAGCTTGCGCTACTTGAGAAAGAAATCACAAATAGACAAAAGGTGCCCCCTAGAGAGGCTTCATCAGCATAAAGGAGAACAGTGCATGTGCTGACCTGTTGAGGACGTAGGAGGCTGGCATGAGCATGTGTCAGATTAGGACCCCTGGTAAACCTATCGGAGGCAGACTTGTGTCCAAAGCTTGCCAAAGCCAAAGCAAATCTCTTCTGGAGTGGCCTGGATGTCTGGGACAGCAGTAGCCAGCAGTGGGACATTTGAGGAAGCTGAGAGAAGGAGGAGGGGGAAGAAAAGAAGGAGAAGACGAAGAGAATGACAGAAGAAGAAAGAAAGGAAAGGGGTGAAGGAGAAACAGAAGGAAAAGATAAAGGACAGGAAGAAGGAACAGAGGAGGAAGAAGAGGTGGAAGGGGAAGAAAAGAAGGCAGGAGGAGAAAGAGGATGAAAAGAAGGAGGAGAAGAAGGAGGCAGAGGAAGAAAAGAAGGAGAGGAGAAAGAGGATGAAGGGGAAAAGAAGAAGTGGAAGAAAGAAAAGGAGCAGAGGAGGAGGAAGAGGAGGGAAGAAGAGATGAAAGCCCTCTTGAGGACCAGGCCTCCTCTCCCGGCTCAGCCTGGGCTTTGGGAGAGAACTCCGGGGTCCCCCATTAATGCAACGCCAGACCCCATGGTGGCCAGTGCTTTGCTTCCAGCCACTCAACGCAGCTGGCCTGCACCGAGGCTGCCCACCAGGGCACAGCCGCTTTCCTTGGTCTGTGCCATGGGCTGCAGACTGTACCTTCTTCCATGGGGAATAGCATGAAAAGACCCCTTAGTGCTCCACAATATCTTGGGTTTTCCCTCACTCTGTCCTTCGTGGCTTTCAGTGTTTCTACCACTAGTGCTCAACAGAACCTTGTCTGCCCTTTACCTGGAATGGAGCCTCATCAAGGTACGTACAAGCTGAAGGACAAGGAGGAAAGCATTCTGACAGATGGCTTTCCTGAGCCACCCCAGGGCCCATGGTGTGTGGGCCACACTCAGCACCGTGCTGAATGAAGTCTTAGTCAAACCGCAGGGGCTACAGCAGCCACTTTATAACTGTGAGGAAACTTAAGGAGGGAACCAGAAATACAGAGAGGAGGCCAGAAGGAAGGAAGGAGCCAGGGATACCAGTGGTACCCTAGAGCCTCTACAGCAGTTTGGAAGTACAGTCATTTCTTGCTATCCTTGGGGATTTGTTCCAGGGCCTTCCAAAAATACTAAAATCAGAGATTGCTCAAGTCTTTCAGCAATCACCCTCACAATCCTCCCAAGTCCTTTAAATCTAAATCTCCAGAGCTGTGCTGTAAGTAGCTTTCTCATGCTGCTGCCCTCTACCACGTCTTCCTGCCTTGGAGTCAACCAACACGGACTGAGACCTCTGAAACCAGGAGCCAAAATAATCCCCTGCTTTAAGGCATGGGTGTTGGGCATTGAATCTCAGCGAGACAGTGACTGAGTCACCATTCTGCCTTCCACGCGTCATTTACTGTCCCGCATCTGTGCAGCACTGACGGTGTGCCAGGCCCGGGACACAGGGAGAAGGGATCTGGTCCCTGTCCTCAGGGAGCTCCGCCCCAGCTGCTGGTCCTCTTGCATTTAAACCCTGAATGTCCAGGCCACCCCAGTAGCCAGTGGCCCTGCAGAGAGGCTGCCTCTCTTGCTCTATCAGTGAGCAGGGAGTGGGGCAGAAAAATCCTCTGGCACTGGCTTTGGTTTCATTATTTGACGGTTTTCAGGGATTCTACTTCCAGTGTCACTACCTGTTCTTTTGCCTCCACGGGTCTCTTCCTGACTTCCCGTGGATGCATCCTTCATCACCAGACAGACAGGGGACTGGAGGAATGCTTCCCACGGATGCAGCTGAGCAAGAGTCCACGGCACCGTTTCCTCTCTCTTGTCTATGTCACACCACTGGGGGCCATGGGCACCACAGAATAAGTGTAAAGACCCTTGTCAGGGACTAAGGATTGTCCTAGGATTTGGGTCCCTGCTGGAGCATCAGGGGTACACTTGGAGGCACAGACCCCAGACTTTTATTTTTCTTTCTTTGTCTTTCGGAGCAGGGTTTCACTATGCAGTTCAGGCAGGCTTCCAACTCCTTTTGTAGCTCAGGCTGGCCTCCAACTCATGGCAATCCTTCTGCCTCCGCACACCAAGTGCTGGGATTACAGGCATGCCATCACACCTGGCCTGGACCCCAGAACTTATCCATAGTATCTTGTGTGTACAGGAATGGAGAGGGGTTGTCGTTGTCCATGGTTTTGATGTGAAAGGAAGTGGGGTATTCCCTGGACATGGTAAGAACCAGTGTCTTCCACAGTCTCTCAGGAGGTATCTCAGGCTTGGGGTGATCATGTATGGTACAGCCTCTCCTGCAAGCTTCGCAAAGGCTGGGACAGCCCTTGGCAGCCTTTATAAAGCATGGCACCTATGTCCTTCAGTTACAGTAACAGAGGGCGGCAAAGCCCAGGAGTGAGCCCAAGCTATGGATTAGGCGAGCTTGTTGCTGATAGGGTGCTTCTGCCTGTCAATCAGAAGCACTATGGCTATGGCCCCACCCCTGCTCCTCCATTGCTCCCAGCTTGAGGCTGCCACCACCCTGAGGTCACAGCACTGGCTGTGGAAAGACCCCCTGCTCCAAACCACCTTCCTTACCGTACAGTTCATGGCAGCCCTTCCTTTTAATGTTTATGATTCTATTTTATGGATTTTTATTGTAAAATGCACATAATATAAAATGAACCATTTTAACCGTTGCTAAGCATACAGTTCACTGGCATTAAGTACAGGCCTAGTGTCAGTCCTGACACCACTGCCCATCTCCAGAGCCTCCATCTGCTCAAACGGAACTCTGTCCCCACTAACCCACACACTCCTCACTCCCTGTCCCCCCAGCTCCTGGCAGCCCCATCCAACTTTCCATCTCTTTCCAGGCATCTTAGGATCGCACTTGTGCTTCTGTGACTGGCGTATTTCACTGTGTGATGTCCCACGTGGCACATGACAGAATGTCTTTTCTTTTGAAAGCTGAGTAATATTCCACTGTCTGGAAGGATACCAGTCTGCTAATCTGCTCGTTCCTCAGTGGACACTGGGCTGTGCCTACCTTTTGGCTCTTGCATGTAATGCTGCCCTGAACACTGGTGCACAAATGTCCTCTGCTTTGAGCCCCTGCCCCAACCCTTGTCTGTGCCCGGAAGTGGCCTGCTGCTTTGTAAGGTAACTCTGTGGTTAATTCCTCCTGGACCAGCCACACCGTTGCTCTTAGAGGTTGCAGTGTTCCGCTCTCCCATCACTAATATGGTGTGGCTGGCACTTGCTTTCTCTGCCTGCCTCTCACGGACTTTAATAAACGCACATTTTCATTTCTCCAAAATCAGGATGCACTGTGCCTCGCGATTAACCACAGGTCTTTGTCTTAGTTCCGCACCACCTTTCCTTTTTTTCTTACTGGTCCATAAAATAGTGGTGCTCCTAACAACCATGGCAAAACCGGTCCCAGGTGGGCATGGTGCTGGAAAGACTGGCTGAGCCGGGTGGACCTGGGGAGACCTCGGTCCCTGCTGGGTGGTGAGGGCTCTCACTTTCTCTGGAGGCTGCAGCTCCCTCACGCCCCTCTGGAGTGGGCACTGTCCAGAGCACCGCACTCTGCTGTGACCTGTGACCCTCGCAGGCTGCTCACAGGTCTCTGCCCCTCACCCTCCCACCTGCAGACTGTCTCCTCTCCCCACTTACTCCAGAATCTGCCAGCTCACCTGGCTCCACCTACTCCAGGACAGCTGCCACCAAACCATTTCCTCCCTTGCCGGCCCTGCCCAATGCCACAGTTCACCCTGGCTGTCACCTTTTGAGAATTTCCTGCAACTTCTATTTTTTCTCCTTTCACCCCTTTATCTGTTTTTCTCTGCCTCCTGTCCCCATCACCCAGCTGGAAGGCTGCTCTTTCTGGCTTCCTCCTGAAATCCCCGCGTGATCCCCTCCCATCCTAGCCCCGCCCCACTCCCTTCCCCCAACCTCATCTGCCCTGGCTGGATTTGGGGCGTGGGGTAGGGGAGCCCCTCCGATACCATCAGGGTCTCCCAGTCCACACGGGGAGCATCGCAGGTTTCCTTGTAATGCAGGGAAGGGGAGCCTAGCAGGTGGCCCCCCCCCAGGCCAGGCAGCAGCAGGTCATGTCTCAGGCAGCTCCCTTTGAAGGGGGAACACTAGGGGCAGCAGTGAGGGCACCTGCTGGGGCCTCCCCAAGCTGCTTCTGCATAGTGGAAGCCCTGGGAGCCCTGGCTGGCCCACACCCTTCACATGATGGAGGGAACACCCCAGCTTGTGTCCAGGAGAGAGCTGTTGCTCGGGGACTGAAAAGTCCATGTTTCCTTCTGCATGCTCAGATGCAGGTGGCTAGTGTGCCGGCCCCAGGGCAGTCTCCCACCCTTCGTCCATAGAGTATGGACCTCTGCCTACAGGAGCCTCTCGTCTTTGCCTGCTCTGCCAGCCAGACACCACCACACCTGGCAAGAGGGGCATCAGGGCTGTTTCTGTTTGCCAAGCTGTCCTGACTTTCTCCTTCACTGGCTGGCCTGTCCTTAAGTTGTCCCGAGTCTCAGCTCAGGAGTTTCCATGCTGCTTCCTGCAAGAAGTCTTCCTGGATTTCAAGCTGTCTTCCCCTGCTCATGTCACAGCCTGTGCAGAGGACACACATTCAGTATGTCCACGTGACACTGGGGACTTGATGGTCTGGAGAACACAGTGGAGCTATCGTGAAGGTGATTCTGAGAAACATAGTAGAGTCAGAAGTCACAGCAACGTAAGGCACGTGGCAGTGCTGGGGGCACGGTGACGCTGTCGGTGGCAATGATGCTGGGGTAGTGTGTGGCTTCTCTCTGGGTGACTGTGGTCCCAGAAAAGAGTTCGTGCTCACAAGCAAAAGGAGCTGAGCCTTTGCGGGGTATTCGTGGGGGGCTAATGAGAGCGGCTTACAGGGATTAGTTGGGAGGGAGGAGGTGGGCAAAGCTAATTATGAAGCAGGGCAGAGACAAGAGAGGATTATGAGGCCTTTTTGCGCACTTCATTTTGAAAATGAGAGAAAGGCTCCTTCCTTTCGTGTGAACAGGGCCCGAGGAAAGGAGAGGTAAGAAGGGGATATGGCCTGGCTGGTGTGAGCAGGTGGCAGCGGTGGTGAGATGGAGGCTCTGTAAGGCTCTGGTCCCCCAAAGCTGCAGGACTCCTCATCTGGCTGTAGCTGTTGGGTGCCAGCTTCCAGACAGCCCACCTCTGACGGGAGCCCCTGTGAGGTGCATTTGATCTTAGCCTGCCTGTATTTCCCCAGCCCTGCCCTGCTCCAAACACAGGTCTGGGCACCTTGGGAGGACAGGCCCCACCTCCCAGGCCTCAGCAGCTAGGGACCCAAAAGGACACAGCTTGATGGCAAAACCACACCAAAAATGCATGCTCTCTGGGCATGAAGGGTTGGGGATGGCTCCACCTGCAGGGCCCAGGATGGGCTGCTATGCAGGAGGGCTACGGAGCCACATAGTGGGGCAGGGGTGACGCTGGTGGAGGAGACATGGGGACCAGCAGGAGAAGCCCCTTGATTGTGGATGAAGGCTGGGGCTTCCTCTACAGATTCCAGAGCTTTCAGAGACAAGAAGTATCCCAGGGAAGCTGGTGGGTGTCTGCAGGGGCAGAGCAGAGTACAGAGCCTGGAGTGGCAAAGCTGTGCGGTGGCGCCACAGGATCCTTTGGGGTGCCAGTGCTGGGGAAGCAGGGCGATTGAACCTGAGCCTCCCACAGCCGGTTAGTGTGTCCAGTGAAGCTGAGACACGCACTCTTAAGGCTCATCCTGCATCATGTCAAGACTTCGGGGGGTCCGAGGTCAGTACTTTCCTTCCCAGGGTGAGAATGAAGGAAACACCAACAGGATGCCACAGGCATGCCCTCTGGGTGCCAGACCCACAGTGCCACGTGCCCTGGAAGGGTCTGGGACTGCACTTCTGTCTTCGCCCACCTGGAAGTTAGAAAGAAAGATGAAGCCGGGAGGCTAGGGTCCTCCAGGCCACCGGAGAGGCCTCAGCAGGTGCCCCGGGTCCCTGACTTCTTGTCCAGTACTTGTCCGGTGTTTATGGTCTTTGTGTTGTCCACCCACCTCTTTGGGAGAGAAATCACTGATGTATTCAGAGGAGGTCAGTGCTGGCCACAAAGGGTAAGAGAACTAGCAGGCGGAAGGAAAGCGCAGAGTTGAGGCCTCACTTCGTGTTGGTGCTTTTTAATACACAAACTCACTAATGATTAGAACCACTGCAGAGTGAAGGTGACTATTCTTCAGATGACAGTGTGGATTATATCATTGCTCTCCTGGGTTATGTGTCGGAAGTAGTGAGATTGGGGTTTGGACTCACATCTGTCCAAGGCCAACCCTTTGCCCTTTCACCAAGCTGCCTCTGTATGATTCAGTGTGGTCCATGTGGGGTGGCAGGAAGGGAGGGGAGAGGTAGAGAATGTGAATCTGGGAGCAGTCCCTGACCTCGCTCTCCCATTGCACTTGCAGCTGCTAGGGCCTTGGCGTCATGAACGGCGACCTGAGGGAGGTCCAGGCCCCCAGCCACCGTGAGTGCCTCTTACCCTCTGTGGCTCACACTCCCTCCGTCACCCAGGTCACACCGGCCAAGAAGGTAACCTTCCTCAAGCGAGGGGACCCTCGGTTTGCTGGAGTGCGCCTGGCTGTCCACCGACGGGCCTTCAAGACCTTCAGTGCCCTGATGGACGAGCTCTCCCAGCGCGTGCCTCTGTCCTTTGGGGTGCGCTCTGTCACCACGCCCCGGGGGCTGCACGGCCTCAGCGCCCTGGAGCAGCTGCAGGATGGTGGCTGCTACCTCTGCTCTGATAGGAAGCTCCCCAAGACCTCTAGGGGACCAGGCCAGCTGCAGGCCAGAAGCCCCTCTGCTGTGCAGTCACAGGATGCAGAAGGTGGGTGTGAGGCACCAGGGACATCATCTTCCTGCAAGGGACCTGCAGCCCCGAGAAGGGTAACTCTGATTAGGAATGGGGCCACTGGACACCAGCAGATGCTGCTTCTCAGCTACAGAGATGCCAGGAGCCGGACAGCCTTCCTCAGCCGGGCCTCAGACCTTCTGGGCTTTCCCGTGAAGCAGCTGTACACAATCAGTGGGCGAAAGGTAGGAAGGGTGTCTGGACCTCCTTAAACAAGGCCCCTGCAGCCAGGTGTGGTGGTGCATGCCTAGGATCCCGGCACTCCCGGAAGCTGAGGCAGGTGGATCACAAGTTCAAGCCCAGTCTGTGTAAGCTAGTGGCAAGACCCTGTCTCAAACAAACCAACCAACATGCACATTGGCTGAGAATGTAGCTGAGGCAAGAAGGCTCTGGGTTCAATCCCCAGTCTCTCGCACACACACATACACAAACGGAGATGGAAAGGGAGGTTATTCTTGATTGCCTTGCTATTAGTTAAAGATATAGAGGGCAGCGACATCCAGTCAGGTCAATTAATCCAACAGGCAATTGCTACCTACGTTTCCAGTTTCTATTTGGTGCACTTAGTAGGTGCAGCCTATTCCTGTAGGAGGTCAGTGTAGCAAACAGAAACCACTCCAGATCCCTTAAGCAGAGTGCCAATCCCTGCAAAGCTGGAGCCTGAACCCAAAGTCTGGTCCACAAGGGTGGCCCAGCCACCTATGCTGCAAGTGACAATGAGCGCTGAGCTGGAGAACACTTCCGGAGGGAGAGGGCAGCAGCCTGTGCTCCGGTGCTGAGCTCACAGCCTCTGTTGCATCTTGGCTCTCAGGGTCACTAGGGACCATGTGTGCTGCTGATACCTTCTCTGCCATCGCCTCCTGTGTCCCACAGGATCACCTCCCACAGCATCCAGGAACAGGAAGAAATGGTGCTAGCTTGGCTTGGCATCTAGTTGAGGGAGAATCCAACCTGCATCCAGCCCTAACTGTACAGAAGGCCTGTGAATGGAATTTTTGCCTTTCTAGAGTCTGCAGAGCATGAATTTCTATCAAAAGAAGACACAATGCTGCACAGAAGTTGGCTGACCTAATTCAGTCTTCCCACAGTTGAATCCTACAGCGCCTCGGCTCCTTGTCTCTGACCACTGACCAGCACTTCCATCTGCACACATGGCTGAGCAAGGCGCCTGCCACCCAGAATGTAGCTCTCCCTCCTGCCATCAGCACCATGTTGACACTCTCTCCCAAGCCACACCAGCTTTGTACCAGCTGTCACAATCCCAACCTGATGTCTTCTAGTTTAAGATCTATCAGTGCCCACAGCTATCAAAATACCTTATATAAAGTTGCTATGAAATCAAGAGCAAAAATTAGGAAATCGGGGGAAATATGATTAAAAGAGGGTGCACCTGGCAGAGCTGTGGGGCTGACTCCATAATCTCCCCCAGGGCTGCTGTCAAGGTTCCGTCTGCCATCCGACCCTCCTGCCTCCTGCTTTCCACCAGCACCTTGGCAGGCTGTGGCTCTGAGCATGGTGGCGGGGTCCAGCCGTAACCCTGGACAACTGAGCCCCTGCAGAGATTAACATGCCACTACACACAGAGGCTGGAAGCCCCAGCAGGTTCCCTGAGAAACTGCAACTCCACCTTCCCCATCGCCCTCAACACAACCCGTCTTGCTGCCTTCGGGCTGATGGCGTGAGGGGCTCAGCACGGCCAGGTGCTGTCTCCTGGTCCTGAGCCCTCCCAACCGGCAGAGCCCATAGCTCATGGATGGGAAGCAAAATGCTCGCAGCTAGGAAGGCCATGCTGAGAGGAGCCCCTTTCACTTCAGGCCCTTAATTCTTATCATCTCCTGTAGGATAACATCTCAGAATCCTCCCTAGAGAGATGCCTGCCGGTGGTTCCCAGCAGGGCCCCCCAGGGGATATTTCCACTGTTGTGGAAGTTCCAGCTGTTTTGGGGTAATGAGGTACATAGCGATGGGTGTCAGCCCACTGGCTCACATCCTCTACTATAAAATCAGTTCTTTGTACAGAAGTGAGCTTCATGGGATATGCAGTGATAAACCGGGGTTAGTAGGTGGACAGGCGGTGATAAAGGATGAACTGTGTGCAAGGAACAGAGTCTGCATCCAAAATGAGTGTCTGTCTCAGTGAATACGAGTTGCCTACTGTCTCCTTGATGCAGGGTTCTGGGTCAGTAGCTCCCCACCAGGTGGCTGGCTGTGTCCCTCAGGCAGGATTCCAATCACGAGTTTAGGGTTAGTCTTGGCAGCTCAGGCCCCGAGGAGACCCAACAGGCAGGTCCACGGGAATGGGGTGGAGTCCACACTGCTGGTTCATGCAGCCTTGCCACCCCGTGTGTTGACTGAACCTGCTCCAGGGCAGCTGAGGAATGTATGTGAGTGTCATCCAGAGTGTTCCTGTCTGCTGAGCGCTCCCATCGGTCATCATCTGGACCTTTCACCATGAGGAATCCTTTCACCCATGGTTCTCCAGGTTGCCTTATCATCCAGTCCTTCAAGTCCAGAATTGTCAGACTGAGCCATTGCCCACCACCCATAAATGACTGCAGGACATCATGCCTTCATTCCCTCCAAAAAAGCAGTCAACACAATCACACTCTCCCTGGATTTTATTTCTCTGCCACCTTTCATGGTTCCTGAATGAGTCCTTTCTGCCTATGCCGCCATGGCCAACTTTGGATCACATCAGCAGAATTGGCAGTCTTCTGTGACCCAGATTCCAATGTGTTCTTTGGTCAGCTGACCCAGGGAATTCCCCAGGAAGCCACAGGTGTGTGCTGAGGACAGGCAGCCACACAACAGGTGCAGGTGAACTGGGAGCAGGTGCCACACCACCTGCTCAGCAATTTACTCATGGTTCAGTGCAAACTTCATGAGCCTGACCCAGTGTGTCACCCCCACCTGATGACGGAGTGCTTGCCACACAGGTATTATGGCTTCATGGACCATATAACGCCCGCTCAACTGTAGCCCAGCACCAGCCAAGTCAGTTTCTGCACCTGAGTCTTAGTTATATTGCTCAACAGATCCTTCAGCTGCGGAAGCTCTGAGTCCCCAGCTGTCCTTGAATGGAGAATTCAGACTTGGCTGCCACTTTTAAGGTTAGAAGCAGCCAACCCAGCACTTAGTCCTTGTGGTTCTCATCCACATTGTCATAGTCCACTGTAGCAGCTGGTGGGAGCCAAAGTCCATTCAAGGCAACCACTGAAGAACCTACTTTGTCGCTGTGAGCCATGGAGTACCTGTGTCCCATTGACGCTAGTTCATCACCAGCTTCAGTCCCAACTTCAGCCCCATCGTGAAGGTCTGCTACCTGCAGTCCCCTTTGACTGTGCACACTGTCCCTTGCATGGTGCAGCGCTGGAAGCAGGGTCCTCTCTCAGTATCTAATGCAGACAGGAATTCTGCACAGACAGCTTTGATGCTTCAAGATTCACTGAAAGGCTGGGGGAGCAGAGGCTGGGTTCCTAGGAAAGAACATTCCTAGAATACCTCTGAAATAACCCATCACAGCAACACCTCAGGAAAGAAGACAGCCTGTGGGTGATTACCACTGGAATGAGTGGGTTCGGTACCACCCTAACTATGCTGTAGTCTGGCATGGGGAGGCTGATGTATACAACTGTCTGTTGACACCCGGAAGCTGATAGAACAATGAGCATGGCTTTTGCTGTGAATACTTCTCTGCACTTTGACTTTTTTTTTGCTTGTGGCAACGGTGAAAAAGCAAAAGAAATGGCCTTTGCTTCATTGCCATGTCCCTGTCTTAAGCAAATGTGTTCAATTAGTGAGGCCTGTTTCATCCTGAGATTCTTGGCTGCAAGGGGGCTGGGGAAATGGATTTCCGGCCTCATAAGCCGTGCATTACTGGAAAGCACCCAGAAAAAAGGTGCCTGAAAAGTGGACCAGTCTAGAGGGCAGCATCTGCCACACAAGCTCTGAGTACAACCAGTATTATTACTGCCCCTAGCTAGGTTAGAAGAGTGGGGCGTAGACTTAAGTAATTTTCCCACGTTTGCATAGTTAGAAAATGATGGTGCCACCATCAATAACGCAGAAATGCTGTTGAATTATGGAGCATTTCCAGGCACTAGCTCGTACTACGTGGAGTATTCAGAGTAAGGCTGGGTCCCCGTCTCTGGTTAGCTCGCAGTTCAGGAGGCTTGGTGAAGGGAGACCTGTCGCAGAATAAGGTAACAGGAGGAAAAGCTGTTGGGACATTTTCACCTAGACTCACTGCAAGGCTTTTGGAATTTCTGTGAAAATGATCTTATTGCTCCCCAGAGAGAACTGAGCCATAGCTGTTAATTTGGGGTCCTCTCCTGGATGGACGCTTGATCATGCTCTCTTTCTCCCCATAGGTCACGTGTTTCTGGGATGGGTTTGCTGTTTAGGCACCAGCTCTGTCCTCCTCCCTGGGGAGTCCAATTCCCTGGAAGCGTGGCTGCCTCTCTCCTTTGATAGACTCAGGTCATGTCCGTATTTGTAAGACGGATTAGAAATCCGAATCAAAGGAGACATGCATCTAGAAGCTGAAAACACACTTCTAATTAACTGAGCTGAAAGGTCTGGGAGTGCAACAAATGTCGTGTCAGGAGGAGGAGGTGTTAGAGTTCCCTCCTTCGTTTCCTTGTGACTGAAAAAGAACATATTCTGTCCTTCAAAGATGGAACCAAATCCCCAGCGCTGCTCGTTACCGGGTGATGTTACTGTAGCAACAGTGTAAATCCTCCCACATGTAGGGGGAGGTTTCCCTAAGCACTGGGGTCATTCGGGAGTGGCCAGGGACACATCCTGCTGCTGAGTGCTGGGGTGAATAGGTGGTAGGACCCAGACACCACTGTAGGAAGTCAGGAAGGGAAGGAGAGCAGAGCTTCATTCTGTGAGGTTAGGGGCAGAGGCAAGGGCTGTACCAAAATCCTGGCCAGAATGGAGAGTGGGCCTGGGAAAAGCCCGGTGCAGAGGGTCAGTCTACCCTGCAGGCTGGGGCTGTTGGTGTGGCAGCATCAGAAAGAACACACTCTGCGGGGTGGACATGTGGGCCTGGAGCTCTCCAACCTCTTCTCTCTCCAGGGTGAGCTGCAGCACAGGCTCCCAACTGGAGAGATCGTGGAAGAGGTGTCCAGCTAGGGATGGAGGCGTCATGGGCAGAGACGGCAGAAGTCCAGAAGGGCTGTAGCTATTGAGTTCCTCCCCTGGGTCCTGACTGCACCTTGCTGTCCGCAGGTGGACCCTCTGCAGGTGCTGCTGCATGGCCCCTCCGTGCTGGTGTGTGCTGGAAATGAGGCCTTTAGACCCCCTGCAATGGACAGCGCCCAGAGAGGCGGAACTGAAGCTTTATCCTCGCTGACTTCTAGCAGCAAGAACGGTGAGTTGGTCTGGGGTTTCCCCATCTGATATGCTTGGGTTGGAGAGTCCGTACGAGTGGGCAGGTGTCCTGTACAATTCAGGAAAGGGGCCTTTGGCCCCAGGTCCTCAGGATCCAGTCATTCTGGGATCCCTCTTGCCTCCTCCTCACCACCATCAGTCTTCCCTGAGCTATGAGAGGACAGAGCACAGTGTTTGGAGGTGTCAGGAGCTAGAGAGTCTTGAGTTCAGCATTTCTAGGGTGTACACTCACCTCCATGGAGAAGCACAGAAGGCAGAGCTCTGAGCGCACGGTGGTCACAGCTGCCTCCATGAGTCCTGCTCAGCCTAGCTCAGGAGAGCACCTATGACCCACAGCCTGCCAAGTCTGCTTCCTTCTGTCCCCAGAGAGCCTGTCTGCTCTTCCTTCTGATTAGAGTACAGTGCAAGCTCTCGGGACCTGACACTGTGATTTCAGGCCCTTCCCAAGGATCGTTTAACAGCTCCCTTGGGTGCTCCATCATGAGGAACCAGCTCAGTCAGGCCTTCAGAGGAAGTGGCTGGTGGGGAGCCCACTTCCACCCAGACTCCCTATCTGAGCAGCAATCTGTCTGCTTGTGGAAGCATGTGATTTATCTGTGTGGTAAGATATGGTCCAAAGCAAACCTACAGCTGAGCATGCAGTCAGTCAGAGCATTCTGGGAGGCTGAGGCAGAAGGATCAAGAGTTTGAGTCTAACTTGGGCATTTTAAACTCAGTGAGACCTAGTCTCAAAAAAATAAAATAAAATAAAATGGCTAGGATGTAGCTTAGTGCAAAGGCACTGAATTCAATCCCCAAATACTGTCTGGAAAAAAAAATGAAAGAAAAGCAAGCCTACTAAACTGGTAGTACACTTCTACAGTTAAGGAGCCTCTGCCCAAGTGTTCCCAGCTCTGGGGACATCCCTTCTAGGCCAGTCATCCCGGCCATGCAGCCAGACACAGTGAGGACGGGACATGGGGCACGGAGGTGGTGGGAGGCTTCCAATCGCTGTCCTTTGCACCCTGATTCTGCTTGGTGGCTCACTCTCTCCTCCTCTTCTCTTCCTCCTTCCTGTGCATCAGGTTGCTGGGGGCCCAAGGCCAAGCCAAGCGTGATCCACCCCAGATCCAGGTCAGGCAGCCGGCTGCCGAGGTCCTTATCATCAGCAAGGTCTGGGCTCAATGAGCCCCCCACATCCCTGCCTCGTGCCTGGATGGGGGCCTCCCTGCCTGGCCCCTTAGTGACAAGTGACAACGTGGAGAAGCAGGTCCACATGAATGAGGATGGCAGCCTGTCCGTGGAGATGAGAGTCCGCCTCCACCTCCTGGGTGAGGATGCCATGCTGTGGTCCCAGAGGGTGGGGCAGGCCAGCGGAGAGGGCCCCAGCCTGAAGGAAGTGGACCCCAACTGCTGCAGATGGGAGGGCCACTCTTGGGACAGCCTGGAGCCGGGAGGCAAGGGCCCAGGTCTCTGCAAGGCAGGGTGCCGTCGAGCTTTTGAGGGACCCCGGTCCAGCTTCGAGATCTGGAGAAACCCTCTGTGTGCTCCCCTGGATGTGAAGCCTGCACCTTGGAGAAGGCCCGATTGGGGCCAGAGCAAGAAGAGATGCGGTAAGGACTATAGCAGCCCAGCCTCTAGTGCTGAGCGCCCAGGAGGCTCCGATTCAGACTCCTGCAGCCCCAGGACCCCAGAGGGCCATGCGGACAGTGACAGCCCAAGTCCAGCCTCTGAGGCTGCTTCCTTCAGCTGGGCTGAGCAAGCAGGTGGGGAGGCCCGGTGCCCTGAGGGAGCACAGCCACCAGGCTGGGAGCAACAGACCTACCAGGCACCTGGGACCCGAGCTGTGGAAAGGGCCCTTTTGGACTCTTCAGCCAGTGCCAGGTCCCACAAGGAGTCTAGCAAGTGGGAAGGCCAGCAGTGGGGCGGCCTGGGCCGGGAGAGGACAGGGACCTCCCAGCTGAAGGCCACCCTTGGTGACAATCCCTGTTGCCTGTCTCTGAACAACGAGGACCCACAGCCAGAGAAGTGTGGACAGGATGCTGGGTGCCCTGAGGCCATGGATGGGCCTGTGACAACACTGCCCTTGGCTCAGGGGTCGGCTGGCTCCCAGGATGCTGAGGGACTCTCCCTGCGTCTTCCTGCCTGTGCTCTGGCCCTGCGGAGGAGGAGAAGGCAGCAGAGCCCAGGGAGTACCACATCCTCCTCCTGCACTCCTGTCCTCCAGCAGGCGACCCAGAGAAGCCACACCAGGCTGTGTCTCCACTGCGGGGACCCTCACTGCCCCACAGACTCCCCCGAACCCCCGCCAGCACCAAGGCCCCCGGACAGAAGAAGCACTAGCCCAGGGGGGCCAGTGCCACGATCTTCTCCCAAGTCATCCAGCAGCAGCAGACAGGTCTCTGGGAACCAGGGGGCACTCCCCTGCTCCCCTGCCCCACAGGCTGCCATCGCCCCCGTGAGTAGCTCAGATGGGGCTTCTGATTTCTATCACCCCAGGGCCTGCTCTGCAGAGCCAGCAGGGGACACTGAGGGCAGAGTGCACCCCTCATGGCCAACACCCACCCACACATCAGGGGCTGGAGGCCTGGGGGATGAGACTGGCAGCACCTCCAGGCCCTCGCCGCCCTTGTCTCTGCAGGCTGGATGGCCCGAGGGAGAGGAACCCGGAGCTCACCACAGTGGCCCCAGCTCACAGACTGGGGTGTGCCCTGTCCTGAGGACCCCCAGTGATCACACTGAGGCCTGCTGGGCCAGCAGTGGATACTGTCCCACACCCCCCCAAGGGCGGCCCTGTACCATGAGGCACCCTTCAAACCACAGTGGTCACCAAAGGACTGGTGACGAGGGGCCCAGAGCTAGTGAGACAGGGGAAGAAACACTCCAAGTGGGGCACATGCTGGCCCCAAGCCCTCAATCAGGGACAATGGGCAGCACAGCCAGGGAAGCAGGAAGGAGCCCCAGTCCTGCTGCCGGGGCAGGCACTGAGGAGCCACGGGAAGACGGCGGTATGACACCCAGTGCACTGCCCCATGCCTCTCCGGATGCAGTGGTCCGTGAATGGCTTGACAACATCCCAGAGGAGCCCGTTCTCCTGGGATACGGGATGGTGGATGAGGCCACACCTGTGTCCCATGACAGCCTGGGAAGTACTGAGGAGGACGCTGGAGACACCAGACAGCAGGTCCCAGAAGGGGACCCTGATGAGCAACCCACACAGGACCAAGGCCTCCCAGGGACTGTTCAGGAGGACCCCGACTTGGGAGATGGTCCCCATCAAGGCACAGGTCTGGATGAAGGGCCCAAGGACACTGCAAAGGCTGGTGTGGGAGATGGGGTCCCTGTGGGCTGTGGGCTGACACTGTGTTCCCTTCCTGGCAGAGTTTCTGCCTCTACGCAGATCATGAAGGCCCTGATGGGCACCAAGCAGGGCCGGCCCAGCAGCCTACCGGAGCTGTCAGGCCCGATGGCCCAGAGGCTCAGCCGGTCGGCCGAGGCACTCGTCACCTGCCTTGCCAGCCTGCGCTTCTTCGATGGTGCCTGTGGGGCTCTGGCAGACACAGGGAGGCTCAAAGATTCCCCTCAGTACCAGGAGCTGCTTGGGCTCTTCCAGGGACTGTGGCCAGGCTGTGACCTCGGACAAGGTCCCGTGGACCCAGATCTCAAGGCCCTGCCAATCACCAAGGACTTCACGCCCACCTCTTCCTCCGGGGTGGACGTCAGCAGTGGCTCCGGAGGCTCAGGGGATGGCGGTGTGCCCTGTGCCATGGAGGCCGCCCCGGGTCCTCAGCAGATGGAGCAGTCCCTGCAGATCTCCTCCCAGAGGCCCAGTTCCAGCAGTTCAGGGCACCCGGAGCACAGGGAAAACCCTCAGCAGAGCTGTTCCACGGCCTCCTCTGGCTCCCCAGTGCAGGAGGAAGCCAGGAGCAGCAGCAGGGAGCAGACATCGGACGATGATTTGGAGCAACTGGACAATAACCCAGAGCCGTCTGTTGAAAACAGGACGCAGGAGGAGAGGGGACCAGCAGAGGAATCAAAAGAAAGGGAAAGACCCCAAGAGGAAGGTGTCCAGGAGGAAGGGCTTCCAGAAGAGGCCAGGGTCAGTGGTGAGGAGGAAGACACAGGCAGGAACCCTGATCCTATAGCGCTGGGTCTCCTAGGAAGAACAGAGGAGCCCACTGAGTGCCATCTCAACGAGGGGGATGCAAACACCTGTGAGAGTCCCAGTAACCCCAGCTCAGAGCCTGGTCTGGAAGCCCAGCCCAGGGCAGCAGTGCTAGGCTGGGAGCAAGCCCGGGCCCAGTCCACCCCGGAGCCTGGGGTGATGAGCCTATCTGGGACTCAAGCAACATCTCTGGACCCCGACCCTGTGTGGGTGTCCAAGCTGCTGAAGAAGATGGAGACAGCCTTCATGGCCCACTTGGCCAGTGCCTTGTCTGAGCTCCAAGCCCGCTGGAGCCTGCAGGGCGACAACCTGCTGGACCACATGGTGGCCGAGCTGCAGCAGGATGTGGGCCAGCGGCTCCGAGACAGCACTGACAAGGAGCTCCAGAAGATCCAGAGCCGGGCGGGGAGGACTGCGCTCAGAGGACAGGCGTCCCTGCAGACTGAGCAGCGCCGGCGCTGGCTCCAGGGCCTGCGCAACTTCTCAGCCTTCCCTGAGCAGAACCTTGCTGGGGAGCCCCAGTTCCTCACCCTGGAGGACAGGCCCAGCCTCAGCGCAGTCTGGGGAGCCGGGCCAGGTGGGGGCGCCGAGGGGGATGAGTTCTGTCCCTGCGAGACCTGTGTGAGGAAGAAGGTGACTCCCAAGTCCCGGAAGGCCACCACAGGGGCTACCAGTGCACCTATCAAGATAGCCTTTGACCTACGGCAAATTCTGCAGCAGAAGAGAGAGGAGGCAGCAGAGGGGACCCCCAAGAGAATAGGGACCGAGCGGCTTCAGGAGGACCACCCTGACCAGGGACCTGACGGAGAGCAGGAGCTGGGCTTGGGCCCAGGGAACCAGAGGCAAAGCAGTGACCCCAGTCTCAGGGAGGCAGAGGGAGCTGGTGAGCAGGAGAGGGAAGAGGAAGCCGAGGGGTGGGAGAGAGGAAAGAGAACCCCAGCCAGTGTGGGCAGTGCCCCGGAGGAGGTGGCCGAGGGGCTGGAGCCTTGCCCGGCTGAGCAGGAAGGAGCCGCCAGTGAAGGCTCCAGGGATGGGGATGCTCCGGAGGCTGCAGGACAGAGAAATGGTGCGGAGGACACAGAAGGACACCCACAGTCTGAGGCTGGACGTGACAGCGAGGAAGAAGGTGGCCCTGGAGCTAGCACAGCACAGGAAGGCGGAGGAGAGGCTTCTGGACACAGCAGCCTAGACCAGGAGGGGAGGCCCATGACACCCCCTGCCCAGGCTGAGGACACCCCCCACCAAGGGCCAGGCTCCCAAATGTCCCTGGGCAGCTGCTCCCAGGTCTCTCAGAAGGACTTGGAGGATCAGTCAGGCAGAGAGCTTGGGTGCCCGGAGTCCCCACAGGCAGAGGGGAAGGTGGCCATCGTGGATCCGGACAGCTCCACCTCTGAGGAGGGAGGGCCCCCTTCGGGTCCAGGGACTCCAGAGCCGGGAGCAGGTGAAGGCTGCTCCGCCCTCGGACAAGACCAGGGGGCAGCTAGAGGCTGTGCGGGCTCCCCTGCAGGGGACGGGGCAGGTGGCTTTGGCGAGGATATCTTAGATTTCTAGACATTAAGCAGCAAGACAAGGACCAGTGTGGGAATCATTTTGATATTTTGTCTACAGACTCTGCACGGTTCGGGCCAGGGGTCACTGCAAGGAGCAAAGGCTGTCAGGGAGGATTTGCCAAGGGCACAGGTCGCCCCTGGCTATCCCTGGGCCCAGGACAGCCCCACCACCTGCCACGCAGGGGACAAGGGGCCTTGGAGCGGGTCTGCCACGCCCTGGGAAGCCGGTGGCCCTTGCTTCTCTGTGGGCCCAGGTGGGTGGCTGCCGCAGGCATGCACGGGGCGCCGTGGGGCAGCTCCTTTGAGCAAGGCTGCGCTCCTCCTTTCCCCTTGATCTGCTGTTTGCTCTTCTTGGCTTTGCCTGGCGCTCACCTTGTTCGACTTTGAAGGGCTTTTTGCTGGTCATGAATACATTTGGCGACTGCAGATGTGGGCCCTTGGGAAAAGCAGGTAATGGCAGGGTCATTAGAGGAGCTGTGTTCTCAGTCCCCAACTCAGTGTTTTCCCCTAATTTATATTTAATTCTTTGCAATGGGAAAAATGCAAGCTCAGTAGATAAATAAATAAGCAAAGGGGGAAGAAGGGGAAACATAAACAATTCCACCCCCCAGACATAGCTTCCATAGCAACTTGGCATGCGCCCTTCCCACGGTTTTATAAGCATCTATAGTTAGGATTGTTCTTCACATAACATTTACATACTGCTTTAAAAAAAAAAGCTTGACTGTATACGAATTTTCCCCATTTATCATAAACCTTTATTTTTTAATTGGAAACTGAGCTCAGATCCTTCACACTGAACTACATCCCAGCTCTTTTAATTTTTTGAGACATGGTCTTGCTAAGTTGCCCATGCCGGGTTTGAATTTGTGATCTTCATACCTCTGTCTCTCGTGTAGCAGGGATTACAGGCATGTTCCTCTGTGCCAGGCTCTAAACTTATTTTTTAATACCTGAAGAAAATTCCAATTTGAGAATTTAAAAACTTTATTTCACCATTTTCCTACTGTTGACTCTACGTTTCTATTATTTTGTTCTAATAATTATTTCCCCCTAAATTCTGGTAGATTCCCAGGAGGCATGAAATTATTGGGTCCCAGAAGATCAATATCCTTCTGATTTTTCATAAACATAATCACTAAATTATATCACCTGGCCCTTCACATACCTATCAGTATTTGGTATTGTCACTGAAAATGAGAAATTGTTTGCTAATTTTATGGGCAAAAAAGAACTTCATTTTAATGTGGTACTATTTTAGATATCTTTGATTACTAATGAAATTTAATGTTTCCCTACGGTTTGAAGAAACATTTGCATATAAATTATAAGTAGATGCCTTTAATCCATTTTTCTACTGAGTTCTTAGCTTTATTTTTTTAATGAGTTGATTTGTATGTACCCTTTGTCATTTTTAAAAATTACATGTATTATTTTTGAGATTCAAAAATTACCCTGTCCTAACATTCCAGAGCCAGCCTGGGACTGGGTCTGCCTGGGTAGGGAGCTCCTGGGTGGACGGAATCTTTTTGGATGGTTCTCACCCCTTCCCTGTTGGACAGGGGATTTTGATATCCAGATTCTTGAAAAAGGAAATCAGAGCCTCATGAGCAGGTTTGGTTCCTGGTTGTTTCAGAGCAGCCGCGACGGCTGGATGCTGTCTGTTGCATCTGCAGTGCTCACTCCACAGATGGAAGAGCTGTTTTTAATATCTGCAGAGGTGATGCTTTAAAGTTTTTACAATAAAAGCAGAAGGCGATGCGTATATACCTGTGTATGGCTTTATGTCTGTTTTGGGTGGAGGGTGTTGCCAGCTGTTGAGTTAGCTCTGACAATCTGCCTGTGTCAACTGTCTGAAAAGTTGGTGGAGATGATGCACTCATGGGCCACTAATCCAGCAGAGCGGGAGAATGACATCTTAGCTGGAAGCCACAGAGAGACAGGCGGTGCTGTGAACTGTCTGGATGTGGTGACACAGAGTGCCCTTGGCACTGCACCCAGCAGGCACCTCTGCTGTGATTTGAGGGTCCAAAGTCATCCCCCAAAAGACTTATCAGTGCCCTTGTTTCGCTGCCTGTCACCTCCTGCAGTGCCAGGGGCCGCTAACCTGCACTTCATGAAATAGCATCATCTGTCTCTAGTTGAGATTGCGCGGGGGAGGGAGCAGGCCAGCAGGTTCGAGCAGCAGGGATGGCACCTCAGCTTTAACTCCTGTGAAATGGGTCAGGTGACACAGGCCCAACAGCACACGGGCGCCTGGAAATGCTGTGCTTCAGCTAGAACTGCTCTGAACCCGACGTGTACTGTGCCTCAGGTTCCATCCTAGGTTTTCACAGAAACCGTGCAGTGTATTCTTCCCAACACCTCCGTCAAGCAGGCAGGCAGGTGCCATCATACCCCCCTCACAAATGAGGAAACTGAGGCATGGTGGAGATAACATAAACCCACCTGAGCCCACACAGCTGGCTAGGATAGAGCCAGGGTTTACGCTCAGCTATTTCGGACTCTCACGTCCACATTATTTCCACTGTGTCTTTTTTTTTTTTTCCCCCATTTCAGATCAGGTCTGTGAATAAGTAACTTGGCTAAAGGCGGTCAGCACTCCTCTGAAGGAATTTAATGCAAAATAATGGAGATTTAGGGAAGTAAATCCAGTGGGATTTTCCACTCAGCTGATGGCGCTTTGTGCTCAGTAGTGATCTGCCTCTAGGCAGATGTGAGGAGCAGGCGATAATAAGGCTCTAGGAAGAGGAAGAATACTTATCTAACCCCAGGATTCACCTCTTGGTTATAAACTCATCTGCCTTAAGCCCTAAACATTTCTGCCTTTTCTATGTAAAACATTTGCTGGTAATGGGCAACTTTGCGCTTCCTTCTGACTTGGAGATAAGGGGTTTGGGGCGCAGCTAAGGTGGGGATCATAGAGCTCCTCTCCAGCATTGTGCTTGCCGGTTTATCGTGGCTCAGCCTTCTTAAAAGCCTGGCATACAGGTCACCTTAGCCACTTCCCAAATTTCCCCTCAAGTCATGGGTCACTGCAGATGCTAGCCAGGTGCTTCCGGTCTCAGTGCCAATCCTTTTTGCTCCCTGAGGATGGAGGAGGAAAAAAATCCTTCATCCTGTCCTTGCTGTCCAGCTGGTGGGAATCAGAGATTCCAGCCCACCTGGACCACACCCTTTCAGTGGCTGAGCAGCACAGCCCAAGGCTGACTTGGCTGGTCTGGTCAGGGCTCCACCCTGCTCCTTCCAGAGCTTCCAGATGTATAGGATGTCTGGTTGTAATTGGTCCCTCGTCCTCTGGAAGAGGCATCTCTGGGAAGAGCTCCCACAGCTGTGTCAGTGGTCAAGCCCAGACATCAAGTCTTTTCCCACCTCTCACTTAGCACCTTTCATCCAGAGCTCAGAGAGGCCCTGCGGGTAACAGCACACAGCACAGCCTGTGCACCGCTCTTATGGGTCTCTGCTGCCCTCCTCACCTAGAGCCCTGCGTCTGAGTGTCCCCGAGGCTGGCATTGTCTCCACGGGGTCCCTCTGATGAGGTCAGGGAGAGGTGACCTGCACTCAGGCTCAGAGAGTCCTCACACTAGCGGGAGTCTGGAGTGTAGGCTGGGGCTTGCTAGGGAGGTTTGTGAACAAACCATGGCCATTATGTTCCCTTCAAGGTAGCAGAGTTAGCAGATGCCGAGAGCTCCATGAGCACTGACAGTGCTGCTGCAGGAAACCCTGGCCCCTGGGAAGAGGCAGGGCCAGAAAGCAAGTTCAGCAAACAGTTGGGGGAACTGGGCTTAAACCTCTAATGCCCAACTTTGCCAGATGTACCTTCTCCCCCGCAGGACTGGGGCTCCTTGGAGACGATGAACAACTCTAACCAGCCCAGTCCCACCAAGTACGCCTGCCCCTGCTCACATGCATACGCATGCACATGCCTGCACACTCCAATAAGTGTGCAACTCACACAGATTCATCTCTCATGCATGCTCCTCCATGTAAGCATATGCAAACACAACACACACACATACAAACACCTAGGTGCACACTCACAGGGCTGTCATGTGCATGCATACTCACATGCACACTCATACTAACATGTGCAATAAACACAGGCTCCCATAAGGACATGTACATGCAAGTGTGATGTACACATATGCACACATATGCACATATATGCATGTTCACATCCACATGTGCACAGATGTACATATTTGTGCATGCGCGAGCATACACACAGAGTCAGCTTTCTTGCTGTCCCTCACTGTATGGTGTCCCCAAGGAACAGCGAGGGTCAACCAAGTCAACCTTTCTCCATCTTGGTCTCCTGAGAGGCAATTAGGGGGATAAAGTTCACTCTCCTTCCCTGACCCACTCTCCCGCCCCCAAGTCCAAAGGCCTGAGAGGCCAGGTTCCTGGGGTCTGTGTAAAGGGGGTCACCTAGGATCCCCAGGCTGGGCTGCCAGTCCCCTGAGCTCATTCCATTTCACTGCTCAGACCTGTTTCATGCCCGGTGCTGGGTGTGACCCAGGGCTACCCCTGGGAAGTGATGGCTCCTGCCTGAGCCCAGCCCACTAGGGGTGCCCAGGGGAGCACTGTCCCTCAGAAGCCAGTCCCTGCTTCCCCCCTGAGAGGGGCCTGCAGCATCCACCAGAGCCTGCACCCAGCTGCATCTCCTGGTTCCCAGGCTGTGAAACCTGGCTGGGGTCCTCAGAACCTGTGCAGGGGTCTGCAGCTGAAACAAACCCCGTGGGTATGGGGGTCCACTGGCCACTGCCCTCCTGCCCCTTTCTGGGAAGTATTTTTTTTTTATCTTGCTCACTGCTCCATGAGCCTGAGACCTCAATGACTGCCATCCTTTCCCAGATGCCAGGAATTTTTCCATCTTGGTCACCAGGGACTAAGTGGCCAGCACACCCGATGACACCTGCCCCATCTCGGACCACTTTCCTTTCCTGCCCCCTCAGCCTGGCTCTGGCTCTCTGCAGAGGAGATGCAGGCATCCATCACTCCCTCTGCCCTCAGTTTCCCAAAGATCCTGTCCTTACTCCTGCTGCTTCTGCGCCTGCCCAGGTCCTCCCCAAGCTCCCAGGCACTGTCCTGAGGGACACCAAGGGCAGGGCCACCTCTGCCTGCTCCTGGACCTTCCTTAGAGAAACACCTTGGGTCCTCATTCACCTATAACTCACCATCCAGAGTCAAAGCCATCTGGAGAGGCTGACTCTCCGGCCAGCTGGCTCCACTCCTTGCCCTCCTCTGCCCTTTCTCTCCTTTCCTTTGCTTCCTCACCTTGCCATGTCACCGCAGGAATGAGCTCAGAAGCAAGCTCTGAGGAACAGGTATCTACCCCCAGAGCACCGCCCATTCCTGCCTACCCCAGCACTCACAGGCCACCCCAGCCTGGACTCAGTGGTCAGGCTCTAGAGAGGCCCTAGTCCCTTCCTTACTCCAGTGCCCCCAGGTTTACACTCATCTGGCCCCAGTACCCTGCCCCTCTTTTGTGCCAAACACCCAGTGCCTCTCCCCGCCTGGACTGGAAGCCTCTGTTCTGTGCAGAACACAGCCCCTTTGTGAGCCCAGTGCTGGAACCACTGGGAATAGCCTGGGTGCCCTGACTGCTGCGGGACGCAGCCCCGGAGGCTGGAACTGGGAGCTGGTGTCTCCCCAGAGGCACAGGCCTGCAGCTGGCCTCCCTCTTCTACCCTCCATGTAGGATGGTTTGTCCCAGATGGCATCCCAGTATCCCAGGCTGGTTTATTGCTGAGGTGATAAGCCAGGTGACTTCTCAAAGCTCCATTTATTATGCAATTCCTGGGAGGGACCCACTTGAGGACGGACGCTGGTTGGCTGCAGGCAATGGAGAGGTGGAAAGGTGAGAGTCTGAACATGACTCATTTTCCGGGACAAGCCTGAGCCCACATCCAATTTCATTCTGCTCCAACACAGTGGCTTGTCCTTGTCCTGTGAGAGACAGGCCCGACTAGACAGGCAGCTCTAAGCAGTGTTAGGACCTGGGGAAAGACAGTGCTTTATAAGCCACGGTCATGGTGGTGCAAGCCTGTAATCCCAGCACCGTGGGAGGCTGAGGCAGGAGGACTGTGAGAGGCAGGAGGACTGTGAGTTGAAGCACAGCCTGGGCAATGTAGTGACTTAGTCAGACACTGTTTCAAAATAAAAAAATAAAAAGGGTTAAGGACATAGCTCAGAGTGAAGGGCCCTCTACTCAATCTGGTCTAATCTGCCGTCCAGTGCCAAGTCTATGAGAGAGGAGACCATTGTCCCATGCTCCCCTTCTTTTGGTACCTGCTCCTGCATCCCTCCCTGGGGCGCACTGGTCAGGGACACTACCATTCAGATGGACACATCAGACAGCAGAACAGTGGTCCTGCTCCGTGTTCCCAAGGACAATGGTGACAACAGAACCCCAAGGTGTTGGTTGAGGAAACTGGGGACAATGGAAGTGGCCTTAATGGCAACTGTGACTACAGCAGCAAAAGGGCCAAATGTCCAAGCTTTCTTGACAGGTGGCAGCTGAGGCATGCAGCTCCTCCAGGAGGCAAGAGCTAGAGAGGAGCAGGTCAGTGGTCATGAGCTGAGGCTGGGTATGAGGTGCTGCAGGGTAAGGGAGATCCCTAAAAGCAAAACTGCAGATAGGTCATGAGGTGTGCATACATGTGCAGGTACATGCATGTGTGTGAGTGTGTACATGTGTTGTGTGTGATATGTGTGTACTTTTATGTACACGGAGATGTATTAGTCAGCTTTTCCATTGCTGGGACAAAATGCCTGACATACACAACTTAAGAAGAAAAGTTTATTTTGGTCAGTGGTTTCAGAGGGTTCAGTCTGTGGTCAGCTGGCTGCAAGGCAGAAAAACACTGAGGAAGAGCCTGGTGAAGGAAAGCTGCTCATGTCACAGCAGCCAGAAAGCAGAGAGAGAGATGGAATAAGCCAGAGGAGAAGGGTCCAGAGACAAGATGCACCTTCAAGGCACATTCCTGTGACCTCTTTCCTCTAACTGGGCCCTAGCTCCTAAGAGCCCATTCAGCTAGGAATTGGCCCATGAATGAACCCACTGATAAAGTCAGCACCCTTGTGATCCAGTCACCTCTCCAGACCCTTCCTCTGAACATTGCTGCATTGGCGATGGAGTTCTTGATACACAAGTCTGTCATTTCAGCCAGAAGAGGAGGGCAGGTGGGTTGGCAGGTGGTGAGTATGGGGCTCTGAGTCACAGAGTTGATGCCTGATTGAGGAGAAAGCTCTGATGCCCCAGGTGATGACCTAAGCAATGTCTCTCCCCTCCGGAAGTTGAGAGCTGGAGTTAGAGAGAAGGACAAGGACTTCCCTCAAACGCTTTCACAAAGAAGATGGGTGTGACTGACAATGGACAGGCCTGCGAGAGCCCTCCAGTGGCCTCCTCTTGTGTCCTGGGGAGGAGGGTCAGGACTTCGGCCTGCTCAGCCAGCAGCAAAGGCCTGTTCTGGCCCAAGAACATCACATCCCAAGCCCGGACCCAGAGAGCCGGGCAGATTCCAGGGCAGGGCAGAGACGGCCAGGACCCCCCAGACCACCCAGAACTTGAGGGGCACAGCCTTTTCTCTTTCACGCACTTCTGCCTGAGGCCACAGGTTCTGCCAGCCACAGAGACCTTCCTCACCATCTGGCTTCTTGTCTGTCCCACTGTCCCCAACCAGCAGAATGATCTCTGGGCAGTGAGGATGCGAGAGGCCAACCTAGCAATTTTCAGTCATGACCAAAGAGCCAGAATGCAGGATGGCTCCCTGCCCCACCCAAGAACCCCGGATTCTATGGCTGGTGAACGCGCCCTGCTTTCTGCCTGTGTTCCTGCAGCTCCTGTAGTACACTGGCCTCTTTGGATAAAGGAGCAAGTGCACAGAGAACCAGAGAGGTCATGCCCCTGCCCAAGGTCGGACAGCAAGGCCATGCCGAGCCAGTCCTGGGAAGCACTTTCCTGAGGAGAATGGAGCCTCAGAAAGGCCTCCCCCCTCCTCGGTAGGGGCGGGGCCAGCTGGGGAGGGCAGCACCCCAGCCTAATTAGCCGCTGTAGAGGAGCAGGGACATGGGGGGCCGTGCTCGGAGATTAGTGCCCCTCCATAGATCATAGGATGCCAAGGACATAATAAATAATGTGCCCAAAGGTTTTAAAGGTAAAAATCAGCAAACCATTAATAACGTCCAGGGAACCATACATCACGCTGAAATCTTCCCATTATGCACTCCCGAGCCTACATGCAATTCTTGCCTTCCCCTCCTTTTTTCCCTGTGTCTCCCCCACCGAATCTTTGACACCCCCAGCCTGCTGAGCAAGAGGGGCGTCATGAACGCTTTTCTGGGAAGAGTGAGGTGCCATCTTGGGGTTTTATTTAGGGGTGTGGTAGCAGCCAGCAGTGGGAAGAAGGGAGGTTCCCACTGCTCTTTCTTGGGGGCCCCCGCACTTTTCTTTCCAGCCAGTGGGCTGGAGTTTGCACCCCCTGCCTCTCCTCCCCCAGCACTCAACAGAAATTAAGCCATGGCCTCCTCTCCAGGAGACAAGGAGGTTTAATTAATTAACACAGGCGGGGTCACTTTAAATGGGAGAAGCGCTGAGGCGGCATTTTCCTAGGGGCTGCAGCAGGAAGAACCTTGGGCTGGCAGTGGGTGCTGCCCCGTCCTGCAACTGAGTGTGTTTTGGAATTTTCAAGCCCAAGAGCTGAAGGAAGGGACATGGGGCAGCACGAGGTGTAGTGACAGCTGGGTTCAAGGAGGGGGGCCTGCAGTGCAACCTCCCTTCCAGCAGACCCACTCTCACCTGGCCCTGAGTTCTGGGGTGCAAAGCCCCTGAGAGGGGCGCCCCACAGCTACCTACGCAGGCGGCCCGGGGGCCAGGGCCCAGGCAGGACAGGAGGTAGTTCTGCACAGGCTCACTGCTGTTCCTTGGAAGATCCCTAGGGACCACGACAGCTTTGGAGTGGATTTGGGGGTCAACTTGTTCAACACAGCGGGGTGTCGTGCCAGGATGGCTCCTTTGCTCCACTGGGCCCATTTCCCCACCCACAGTGTTCCTAAAGTCCTTCCAGCTCTGGAATATGTGTCACCTCCCTGCACTGTTCACCATCCCCGAATGAGAGTGGTGGCAGGGCCGTGGTTCTGTGAGGACCCCAGGGTGGTCCCACTGCAGAACCTGCGGTTCCCCAGCCACAGCAGCCTCTCCCTGCTCAGGGCTGCCCCCACCTCACCCCATCATAACCCTCCCTTTTGGCTCCTGCTGATCAGCAGAGCTGCCAGGGCTGCCCACACCCCAGAAGGATGAGGGCTGGTGGACTCCTTGCCTCACAGGGGTCCTGGTACAGCTCTCCTCTGCTCTGAAGGGGCAGGTGCTGGGTGGGGCAGGGTGGGTCTTAGAATTCTCTGTCCCTTGTACATCTTCCCCTCCAAAATCCCAGCAGCCCCTGCAATTATGGAACCCCTGGAGCTAACCGCCTGGCTGCTGTCTCCTGGGGAGAGCCTCAACCCAGTGCAAGGACCCCGCCTCACTCCTCCCTCTAGGTCCCCACTGCCACACTTCGCTTACCAACAGGCAGTTTGGGGCGGGTTGCGAGTTCCTCTGAGCTGCAGTCTGCCCACCTGTCAACGCTGGCCTCAGGCCTCCTGCCTCCCTGGTAGAGGGGACTCTGGAGTAACAGGACTGTGGACACATCCCAGGAAATATCTAATGAAGTAGTTACTGTACTGACTGGAAAAACATTCAGCTTACGAGTTAGAGAATGCGCCTGGGGCTCAGCTGGGAGGGCAGCCATCACTGGGGAGAGGAGAGGTAAAGCAGGAAGGTCTGGGTGACAGCGAGGGTCTGGCTGGATCAGGACAGTGCCGGGGTGTGGGGACAGGGGATAGTATTCGGATCTGCATGCCTGGTTTCTTGCGTGCTAGGCGGTACTCCTTGCAGAAGCATCGATGCTGATGATGGAATGCACTTTGCAACCAGCTGTCCTGGGAGACCTTGGCCTCCCGCAATTCTGTCACCACATCAGACCCTCAGCTCCCTCGGGCCTTGATGGATGGCCTTGAGCCGGCTTTCATGCATCTCCATCTTCCCCAGAACCTGTGACACAAGTAATTGGTGTCACTTCGGTGATCACATGCCAAGTGCTGACAAAACAGTCCATAATAGGGGCCCTGGGGCTGTGCCCTTGCCTGGGTGGGGGAGGGACCTGTCAGGAAGGGGCCCAGGGCAACCCAGGGGCACCGAGGAGGTGACAGTGGCCAGGAGACCACATGCAAAGAAACCCTGGCCCCACTGTAGAGCGGGCCGTGAGTGTTGGGGACCGTGACTTGTCCCCAAGGTTTTACACGAGGCTCCCTGTGTGATCCAGTCAATGACTCTCAGCATCCTGGAAATATGGAGGTCCTCAAGAGCCATTGTCTGCTGGCTGCTGTCCCCAACATAACTGATGAGTCTCAGGCCAAACGAATCCATCCTGAGGCCCAGATGGCTGTGTCTGGAGGGCTGGGGCTGAGGGAGGGAGGCAGGGTGGCCCCTCAGAGGCCGCACCCCTACGGCACATAGTGGGTACAAGGGCTGGGCACATGGGCAGTGCCAAACCTCCCCTCCCTCTGCACACTGCAATCTGCCCCTCTGGGGAGCTTGAACAACAGAGGGCTGGGCCCACCGACCAGGACATAGTGGCTCCTCCCGGGCCTTTTCGGACCCACATCTGGTCAGCCCCTGCCTGGTGTTAAGAAGCTTCTGGAAACATTCCTGGGGCTGCTGGCTGTGGAGTTAGCAGGCAGCATCTTTTAGAAATGGCTTGCCAGTTAGATGTTCCTCAGGTCTTTCTTACTTGGAATGAAGAATCGAATGTGGCAAACCAAAAACGGTACCCAAGTTTACCTGAAAAGTGACACGTAAAGGCTTAGGGAACAAAACAGAGAAAAAGATAATTAGCAAAACCAACAATACTCCCTGGCTCGGGGAGACACAGGGTGGGATGTGGTGAAAGAAACATGGACAGCAGTTTCCTCGTGGTGTCGGTGTTCTTTGAGGCCGTGTGCAGCTTGTACGAACCCGCAAGAGGTCCACACCATGGGCCATTGGGAATTATTTGGGGCTGTCCTGGGATCCTGTAATTAACAGATCCCGCTTACCCCTCACCCTTGCTAGCTTCCTGCCTCAGTCAGTGAGAGGCCTGGGAAAGGCATCCGGGGCCTTCTGCCAACCTCTGTCCATGAGGACGCTGGGCAAGAACTCTGTGCATTTAGTATTAGAAATAACACTTTGAGGTTTGCTGTCCCTTGAGCAGAGATGTTTGTATGTGGCAGGGGACATTTTTCCTTCATGAAGACTCTGCCTCAGGTACTGCCTGCCGCATTGGCCCCGGGCTTCGCAGCGAGCACTTCTGTGACTGGCCCCCACTTCCCCTCCATTGTGCCCTCCTGGTCTTCCTTAGGTTCTCTAGTTATACTGTTTGCATCTCCCAGGGGGCTCTGTGTCCCACTGGGTGGAAGGTGGGGCACGAGCAGGTGCCCTTTCTGGTGGCCCAGAGCACACAGGGTAGTCAATATTCACTGCCCACTTTCATCTACCCTATGCCACCCTCCTGTGGTCCCCAGGTCTGGCCGGAGGACAGACCATGTCTGTACTTCTCCGTGAGCCATAGACCCTGTGGCCACAATGCCCTGTCATCATGCCCGTCCTGGCTGAGGCAGAGGCAGCTTCTCTTATGGACCCCTCTCCAGGCATCTGCAGGGCACTCAGCCATGGCTGCATTTGGACTCGTGCTTGGCCGTGCCCTGAGCATCCATCTGGGCTCTGCTGCTGCAAAGGTTAAGGTAGAGGGTAGGAGAGAGCTGGAGGGTACTGATACGCAGGGCACTGCTAGGAGCTCTTGCCTTCTGGCCCATCCCTGTGCCCCAGGGAAGCCACAGGGCCCCGTCTTGGGTCAGTGGCTCCCAGTCTGTGAGTGTCCCACCCTCAGAGGAAGAGGCCCTGGGGGCAATGAGCAGGCGCCAGAGGAGGGTGCGGCTCCTGGGGAACCCTGGGAGCCCCCAACTGCTGGCCACAGAGCAGTCTCCGGCCTGGCCCCTGGGACCTGCAAATCCTTCCTCGCTCTGCACCGCCTGGGAGAGTCCCCGCCACCACTCATTGTCCCAGGGCTGCCACTTTTCCTCTGCTGCATTGTTCCCTTATCAGCATCCTACACGCTGCAGCGGCTGCACAGGAAAGCATGGCCGTCGCCGAGGCCGTTGCCGAGGCTGCAGACCGGCCAGGTGTCCAGCCACACAATCGGTCTTGGAAGGCCTTTCCCAGAGTCTGGGCGGCGGGTGCTGGTATAGCCTGCACACTATCCTGCTGTCGTCAGGGAAGCCTGATCTCCAAGTACCGGGTGGGGCAGGAGATGCTGCCCGGGACCCACATGCAGCCCCCAGGTCTCTCCGTGAGGTGAGCAATGCATGAGCCGGGATCTGTGTGTCTCAGGATTCTTTTCTGCTTGGCTCATCAAAAGGACCAAAGGAGCCTCCTCAGACAAAGGACACGCAAGATAGCTGGCCGGTTGACAGCAGCTCAAGCCACCCGAAGTCCCCAGGCCCTTTGCAGAGTGGGATCAGGTTAGGGACAGAAAGACAGTTCCACACAGTGCTGGGGTTCAGGGGCTGGAGGTGAGGTGGGGAGAAGGAACCCACTTTTGTTCTGCACTGAGCTAAAATATTTCCAGATCCCAGGAGAGCTGTGGGGTATAGCTCAAGACACCTAGAATAAAGTTTGAATTTTCTTGTAAAGAATGCTTTGTGAAAATATACTAAGTCCCATGTGTTATTTAGCACAACACTCTCTGTTTGTCTGGAATTCACATGGAACCAGCCATCCTATATTTCAGTGGGCACAGGGTGCAACAGGGATCCCAAGGTCCAGGCAGGGCAGGAGGTGGGTTGAGGACTCCCAGCCTCTGTCCCATTCCTTGGCGCTTCCCAGAGCCTCTTGCCTGATCCTTCAGGGGAGGCCTGGGGGCCAGGCAAGGGTCTCTGCAGCCTCCTCAAGTGGGGCCGCGGGCATCAGGAGCTGTGGGTGCCTAAGGGAAGACCCAGGTTGCCACCCACAGACGGGTGCATCTCGCCCTCTGCTGGCACTGGCGGATATGACAGGGCCTCTCTTTTCAGGACTTGCAGAAGTCCCCTGTTAAGCCAAAGGCTGTCAACCCTGCTTCAACTCTTTGCTTTTTGGGGGATATCTGAATCTTCACCCTCGTGAGTATTTATTGCTGAAAAATCTAATTTCTTGTATGCTGTTCAAGCAGGAACTTGGATAAAACAAAATATGTTCACTGATCCTGTGCTCCAGCTGGTGTGAATTCTGAAACTTGAGACACAATAAAAACACTCAACAATGTGACAGTCATGTCCCTCAGGTCCTTAGGAGGGCAGATCTCCAGGCCAGGGTGACTACCCGGGTGTGGAAGATCCCCTGTCACTGGGGCAGGAAGTCATTACCTCATGCACAGTACCATGAGTGAGATTTCACAGCCACCAGTGGGGTGCAGAGAGCTCCATGCTTCCTGTGACCGACTTGGCTGCCACCTCAGCACTGGACCGTCTACACTGCCCAGAAGGTCCCCAGCACAAGCACCATCCCTCCAGTGAAGTCACTGGAAGACAAGAGATGGGCCCAAAGGTTCCCATCCATGTATGGAGTACAGAAAACAGTAAATGCTATGCCACTCTCGGGGTATCTATAAGCCAAACATAAAACCGCCCTGGCCACAAGTGTGAGCAACACAGTCACAAAGGTATGAACACCCCAGCAGGCCCAACCCCAGGCCAGGGAAGGGCCCTTGAAGAAACTGAATTTAAGAATGCGAATGCATCACTGGACTCAGAAACAAATATTCATTTGTAGCGATTGAAAAGAATATTGTGGGGCTGAAGACTTAGCTCAGTGGCATAAGCGCCTGCCTTGCAAGCAGGCAGTCGTGAGTTCGAGCCCTGGTACCGATAAAAAAAATATTGTAGCAAGTAAGACAGCATATTTTAGGTTATTCAGAGAAGTCTAAGGTTCACAGCAAAATGGAGCTGAAGGTACAGGGATTTCTCACAAGCCTTCTGCCCCCCTTGCACACTCCCTGTCCACACCGCCATCGGAGCACAGATGGGTTTGCCCCAATGTCTCGGTAGCACCCGGTTCTCGGTTCATGCCAGTGCTGCTCTTGGCTTTGCATTCTCCATGAGTTTGGACAAATGTACGGTGGCCTGTGTGCATCTTCACAGTACTGCAGAGTGGTCTTGCTGCCTTGAGCATCCTCTGTCGCCCTCCCTGTCCCCAACCCCCAGCAACCCCTGATCTTTTCCCCATCTCCACAGCTTTGCACAAATAATGCATTGTACACAGCTGAAAACCTCACAAATCTCACCAGAATCCAGAAAAATAATCCAAGCAAGCTGCTGGCTTTGCATATTTTGCATCTGTTTCTCCCCCACTTGGTCACTACTCCCAGGGTTGAGGACCTTAGTATGCTATGGATAAGGCACCGTTGTCCTCAGACAGTGAGGTCTGGGAGCTGTGGCTGCCTCGTGACAGTCGGCATTTAACTTGCACAGAAGCGATGGAAGTGCACACATCCCCTTGAAACCAGACCCTCAATTCAGGATCCCCACATCCAAATCCTAAAAGTGTTCTTGGCCCCGCCTGTGCCACTCAGCAACAGAGCATGGGTGACTCAGAAAAAGGCATGTTGGAAACAAATGACAGACCCAACCAAATTGTGGTTGCAATATCTCACTTTCAAGAATTTCACTGCCGGGCTAGGGATTTAGCTCAATGGCATAAGCACCTGCCTTGCAAGCAGGCGGTCGTGAGTTTGATCCCCGGTACCGATTAAAAAAAAAAAAAAAAAAAAGAATTTCACTGCCACATGTGTCCTGTGAGCACGCGGCTTGCTAGGGTGCTTTGCCTAGCGAGTGGGGCCCCAGGCTTAACCATCACCGCTTCACACACAGCAAGGCCAAATCTAAGAAAGGGACGCTGAAAACGTCGCGGGCTTGGGGGACATTTTTCTAAGAAGGCTGGGCTAGCAGGGATGATTCTGACTTCTGCGTGACTCATAAGTCTGATAAAGAATCAAACACCGCTCTGTCTCTACCCTGGATTCTCAGATGCTGTTAAGTTTAAGCCCCAATATTCAAAAAAGGTCCAGTTTGTGCTGTCCTCACCCTGCCCTGACCTCTATCCCAAGGTGTTACCATGGTAGCAAATGCCCGGTAAACAAGAATAATAGAGGGAAGGCATCTTGGGGAAGCAATTTGATCTGCTGGGATGGGAAGCGAGGTTCAAAGTTGGTGGAACAGAACAGGAGGAAGTGGAGGACAATGGGTGCAGGTTGGTGTGAGGGAGGCGCCGAAGCAGGGCCCTTTCTGGGTAGAGCAGGGGGCTCCGGGAGCCCACAGCCTTTTCCTCTGTTATGCTGCTGTTAGGGGCAGGAGAACCAGGTACAAGTGTGCTCCAGTCCTTCTCCAGCCCAGATGCTTGGATTTTAGGTCAACAGCACCCTCTACTGGTAGGCAGCTTACACTGCAGCCCACAGGCAACAGCTTTCTTATGGGGGCTTGGTCTATGAAGAACCCTCAAGGGGAAGCCAAAGATGTAGAGGCCTGGTGTCCCCATAGCGGACCGGGCACCTTCAGTCAAAAGAGAGGCTTCCACTCCAGGCATGCAGTCATGCTGTGGCTTGGGCTCAGTACCTGGGGATTCAACCAGCTGCAGGTCCCAGACAGGCCTATGATGGTTGTCTCTGCCAAACATGCAGACATTTCCCCAGCAACCCCGTGTGACCACTCTTCACATAGCGTGACCTAGGTTGTGTAAGTATTCTAGAGCTGATGAAAGTCTACCGAGTGCTGTGCGTGCGCTGTGTATGAAGGCTGCACGTTTTTATATAAGGGACTCGTGCATCTGTGGACTTTGGTATCTGTGGGGGACCCTGTGGATGTGAGGGTAAGTGTATTAGATTTTGGCAGTGAGTTGAAGTTTGATTACACATCCCTCAGAATTCTTTGATGCTGATAGGTATTGAAGTTTGCTTGGTAATTCAACAAACAAGAGGGCTGGGGAACCAGCTCAGCGGCATAAGCCCCTGCTTGGCAGAACAAGGTCCTGAGTTTGATTCCCGGTAACAGAACAACAAAACAAAACAAAAACCCCACATTCTCCTCTCTGCTCAAATCCAGGGGAGTGGCTGTGGGTTTACCTCACCAGGGCAGGGTTTAGCAGGCAGAGTGGAAGTCTTCGCAGCCTAGAGCTTAGAGTAAGAACCCGGAATCCAGCACATCCATCCCTCCAGGGCCTCTGACTTCAGGTAATTTAACAGAGGTCAAAACTGCTGGTCCTGTGCTTGGTGTGACCTGGAGCATCTATTCAGAAACTGAATTTTCTCCTGAAAATGTTTGGAAGCCACAACATACATGGTGACCTAGGAGAGGGGCTCAGCCGTGCTCCACCAGAACCCCGCGTCTGTACTTCTGTCCTTGGCTTTCCAGTTGCCTCTTGCTGTGGCCTTGTTGGACCCAAGCACTTTGTCTGCCTTTCAAAACCTCTCTTTGAAAAGTGATGTCCGTACTTCCTCTGGCTCCCTCTGAGATCAACAACCCTGCTTCTTTCTCCCCCAGGCTTCTGCCAGACTCTTTGGGTAGACCTGTGTCCTTTTTGTACAGAGAACAAAGGATCCCAAGAAAGCTTCTGATGCCAGGTGCTCTTGAAACCTGGACCTCAGACTACTCGCCCTGCCATCTGCATTCACATCTGAAGACAGTGAGAATCCAGTCCTCCCCAGAGTGAGAGCCAATGACAAGAGGAAAGCCCTCAGCAGCCTTCAAAAGGAAGGTGCGTCTTACACAGCCACCTAAGCCTGATGGGACCAGGACCACGCCCAGGGATCAGGCTCATCAGACTCCATCCCAGGTGCTGTCCGCACAGGACCGTCTTTGCTTGGCCTTCAGCCTGGCATGCCTTGGGTTCTTGGGCCATGCCAGGCCCTGGGCATAGAGGCCTGTGCCCCCCAGATTCTGTGGGAAGCTCTGACACCTGATTCTCTGCACCACTCTGTTCAGGAGTAAATGGCCTCTACAGAGATCAGACTCCACCAGTGCCACGTGGGTAGATTTTCTTTTCCAAGTTGCTTGAGCAGTTGAGGATGAGAGGGGAGAAGCAGACAAAGTTTGAAAGCAATCTATGATATTTAACTGGTTCCCAAGAGCTTCTTGAAGGTAACAGACATGAGTGACAGATGGAGCTCAGGACTCCCTTGTAAGTCGGCAGGGCTGGTGGCGCCCCCAGGTTTCATGCTGACTGAAGCATTTGACCTACTGTGTTTGGGACCCGTGATAAAAACATAAGTTTGGCTTCCTCTGACTGCAAGGCCATCCATGGAGGACCCCTAGAAAGTTTTCCAGGGACAGGGACCTGCTGGTCCCCACCCCCCTCCAGCTATATCTGGGAAGCACTAGGGCCCAAATTTATGCTGAGGCTCACCATGGAAAGTGAAAAGCCAGGACTGGCCTGTCAAATGCGCGTGCACACACAAACACACACACACACACACACACACACACACGCTGCTCTGACTGTAAATACAGGATTTAGCCTATAAATGAAACAATGAAAGCTGGATTCAATGAGGGCATGAGGTTTGGTTGGGATTCTATTGTGTGGACTGGGGTTCCTCCATACAGTAGTACAGCCATGGCTTCCTGTTATGAAAACAGTCAGACCCTGATATTCAGAAAGTCAATCTATACAGCAACTGAATAAACAAGCAAGATAACCATCAGCCATAATTGACACAATGGCCAAGAAGGCATTGGCTGCGGACGAGGCTGGCATAGACCCAAAGGATTCAGAAGGCAGTGTAAGCTGTCACCTGCTGACAATGGCCGTTCACTGCGCGCTGAGCCTGCGAGCACTGCCCGGCCCAGTGGCCTACACGGTGCCCACACCGGCCCCAGTGCTACTCACACAGGAGCCCTGTCTCAGGGTGACTTTGTGCAGGCCAGTGTGGGGCCCTGTGCTGGCTTTTCTTTCCCTGAGGTGCAGTGGGAACCCCGAGCCCTGGAGCTCAGCAGGTGAGCCCAGCCAGGCTGAGCCTTGGATCCAGGCAGCTTCCCTGCGTGCAGAGTGGGTGTCATCTTAACACACTCAGCTTTCCTTGGAGACGGCCATGAAGGGAAGCAGCAGAAGAGACAGCAGGCCACCCCTGTCTTCATTCCCAGGCTGTGTGACCATGTTCTGTCCCACTGAGTGCTGTGGCCCACCCTGCAGGATCCTGGTCTCCCTGGTCCCTACTCCACACAACGCTATGGGGCTAACCTGCCCCAGAACCAGCTGATTACAGCTTCTGGCCAGATACAGTGACCTATCACCCATGCATCCTGGCCTGGGAGTCGTGGAAGGTCTCACTGACCCCCATGTCTTTCTCTTAGCAGCTAAACTCTGAAAGGATGAAGGGCCCAGCATTGGCTGTTTTGGTTAAATTAGAAGCTGGGTTCTCTGTGAGGTGACATTGTATCAGGAGACCCTTCTGAGTGGGTCTGAGCCTTGGGGACGCAGGCCATTAAACTCCCCTCCTTTCCTGTACCTAATTATTTTGGGGAAAGAGAGTAGGTCTAATAAGACCCTTGAGATCAGAGGGTGGCCTGGGGCACTGCCAGGGGGCAGGAGGGACATTCAGAGTCTAGAGGGACAGAGAAGGTTTGCATAGGACCGTGAGGGCTCTTGGAACACAATGGGGACAGAGGAGAGGACAGGAGGACAGAAAGTGGCTCCTGGCTTGTGCTTGCTGTAGTGTTAAGTTCTGAAATCTATGGGCAAAAGGGTTCCGTCCAATTTCTATTTCTGAGGGGGAATAATTTGCTTTTCAGAGCTAGAAGGATTTAGAGTCATCCCATCCTACACACTAAGGCTCAGAGGGAGAGTTTGCCCGTGGTGGCAGGGCAAGTGACCAGCAAGGAGCCTGGGTTCCCCAAGCTCAGCCTGCTTCCCTACACCTCACCACTGGCAGCGGGCAGAGACTACGGGGAGGATGCCCGTGACTGCCAGAGAAGCGCCCCCTGGACTCAGCATCACCTCGTCCCGGCTCCACCTGTCCCCCAAGAGGCCCTCTCACTGCTGGGAACACGGGTTCGCATCCCTGCCTCTGGGTCCAGCAGCATCCAAGTGGGAAGAGCAGGATCTGGCTTCCTGCCACCAATGAGGCCACTCCTGGGCCAGCAGTCTGCCTGGCCTCTCCACTTTCCCACCCCCCACTCAGGGACACAACAGCCAACACCCAGAGCAAAGGATTCATCAGGCCAAGAAATTAATCCCAGAACCCCAAACTGAAACACTTCCCATTTCCACAGTGCACCACAGCTTACCAAGCACCTTCCATTCTCTGTGCACTTGGCCACGCCCTCATTCAGAGTGTCCCGTGATTCCATCAGACAATCATGCGTACCTGGGGCTGGGCTTGGCAGCTGACCCCACCACATACTGGGGTGGGGTCTGACCCAAAGCCCAGTGCTCACCCCACACCATCTCCCCAAACTTCAGATCCTCAGACCCTGCTGAACACTGCTTGGGACTCAGCGACAAGAGGGAGAAGCAATGGCTTTGGTTTCCTGTTTTCACTTTCTAACTTACATTAAATACCGCTATTCGGGCCAGGTGTGGCCTGCTCGCCTTTAATACCAGCACTCTGGGAGGCTGAGGTAGGAGGACTACAATTCCAGCCTAGCCTGAGCAACTTAGTAACTTAACAGGACCTTGTCTCAAACAAAAAGGGCCGTGGATAGACAGTAGGTCAGCATGGAGACTCCGGTTCAATCCCTGGTATCACAAAACCAAACCAGAAACTGTTCAACTGATATTGTTCAGACTGAAGCCTGTGTTCTTCTGAAAGCTCTCGGTATCAACAGATCTCTTCCCCTGACTCTCAAAGGAGGTGAGTCTGGCCTGGCTCACCATGGCCCAGGGCTTCCTGGGTGGGGAATTCAGCTGCCTTCAAGGACACACAAGGGATATAGGTGGCCTTGCCAAGGAGCCAGAAGTGAAGTATACCCTGTCTGTACTGCTGCCTCCAGAAAGAGCTTCCAGATGCTGGCTGCCAACCTGTTCCTGATCAATCAGCTCTGTGGCTTGGAAGGCAAAGAAGCCAGCTCCTGCCCCGGGACAGAGTATCCCCTTCTTTTGTGCCCTACAGGACCACTACCCAGGGACCCTGCTCCTGCTGACTGTGGCTGATCATGAACCAGACTCTGGCTCCTCGGCTGGTCTGAGCTCTGTGTGGCCAGCTGCAGCTCTTGTGGCTCCAGCACCTCCCCTGGTCCACACCTACACTACTATGTCACAGTGGAACGGGGTGGGGGGGGCAGGATCCCTGCCTTGCCAGGGAAGCTCACGAGGGCATCACTTCACACCCCAGAGCAGGGCTTGATGGCTCAGCTCTGGGTTTGCTGCTTTTTTCCAGTACAACCTCACCTGATCCTCACACTCTGTGGACTTAGTCCAGGTTTGGGCCAAGGCAGCCCTTCCAACCTCTGCCCCAGTGGCTGCGGCCTGGCTGGCCCCTGGTACACACTACTGGGAGCCAGACACCCTGCTTCTACCCAGACCTGAGAGATGCCACCTGCTCACTTCTCATTGCCCCTGTCCATCTGTTCCCAGGGCAGAGTGACTTTGTCTGTCTGTCCCTGATTTCTTTGACCCGAAGAGACATGGAGAGAAGAGTAGGAAACACAACCCAGCCAGCTGCTAAGGTGTAGAGACCAGAGGGGCGTGGGGTGCGGGGGTCAGGGCATGGTCACCCACTACACACACTGCTTTCCAAGGGCCGGCTGTAGGCTCTTGGGCTTTTCACAGTCCATAACAGGACCTTCGGTGCCATGGGTTTGTCTCTAACTCTGGCCAAAAGGCTGAGAGCAGGCGGCTTCCTGTGGCCACAAACTGCAGCTGACAAGAAAGTCCTGCTCTGTCTGGTAGCCCTGTCTGTTCCTGTCCCCAGCCCGCTCTCCACCCCTCCAGCTGCCCAGCCTTGAGGCCTCTTCCCTTCTCCTCTTGTCCCCAATCCTTCTGGTTCCTCCACACTCCATTCCCTGATGGCTCCCTGTGGGAACCTTCATCTGTGATCCTGTTCCGCACACTGGAGAGCTGGGGAGGGTGGGCTGAATCACTTGCCTGGGCACTCGGGCACAGCCAGGCCTGCAGATCATAGAACCCAATCTCCCGATAGGTCCCTCCCTCATGTTCAGGGGGCTGAAGCTCCCTTCACCCCACCTGTTGGGACAGAGCACTGGGTGTGCTCCCTGCCACCTGGAACAGGGCCAGGTGCATTTCAGGTACAGGCGGTCCCTGTGATGAAGACCACATCAGTACTCAGGGACAGCAGCTGTCACTCACCTTCTTCACTGACAACAGTGATAGACACCTCGGGAGACCTGATGGCACAGTACACTGTGCCGGCTTTGAATGCCTGGTCCTGTGGGGAGCTTGCCTGCCCCACACTCAGCACCTTGCAGAGGAAGAGCCTGACTCAGATGGCCATGGAGGCTTGGGGACCCCACTTCTGCTGATTCAGGGTGTACAGGGTAACTTCCATAGTACTGCTGGCAAAATGGGGGCCCAAAGGATCTCAGCCACCCGCCTCGTGTGTGAAGCTGAGACAGGAGCCCAGCCCCAGGACTGTCCATTCCCGGGGCCAGGACCCTCCCCAGGGAGCGAACAAGAAAGGCCTCTTAGAGGAGGTGGGAGGTGGGGTGGCCCAGAGCCAGTTCAGGAGAGAACAGGGGCTCAAAGGAAGACTTGGGAGAGGCCTGCCATGCTTTTGAGGACAATAAGGTAAGGTCCATGGACTCTGGGTGGTGATTCATCCACTGAGGGCCCAAGATCTGGGCAGTGTCCTGCTCTGCTCTTAGGAGTGGTCATGGGTAAGCAGCTTCTCTGAGCCTCCCTTTCCTTCTCTGCTATCTTGGTGACAATGACACCAAGAACAACAGATGTCTCTGTTCACAGACTGATTTACAGAGATGTAGCCGGTGCCTTCTGGAGTCTGGAACAAGGACAAGACAACCTGGGGCTGCGGCCCTGGAGCTTTCTACTGGAAGCAGCAGGTAGAGGACAGTGAATAAGCAACGCACTTTGAGGGGGTAATGACTTGTGCTCTGGGGTGTATGTGGGGGGCGAGATGGGGTGGCGGCGCAGTGTGGGCCGGTGCCCCTATGTCTGTCCCTCAGCCCTGCCCTGCCGGGAACTGGATGGAGCCCTTTGTCCAGAGCGCCACCTCCTCCAGCCTGGCACAGACATCTCCCTCCTCTGCTTCCTCTGCCTCTCCCTGCCCAGAGGTGAGGAAGCCATGCCCTGGCAGGGGGATACCAGTCCTGCAGAGTGGGTGCCAGCTCCGTGCACATGTGTTCTGCAGCTGGCTCACCCACCGTGCACTGGCAGAACCTGCAGAAAGCCAAGTGGCA
Source organism: Cavia porcellus (assembly GCF_034190915.1). Lineage (NCBI taxonomy): Eukaryota > Metazoa > Chordata > Mammalia > Rodentia > Caviidae > Cavia > Cavia porcellus. Next base: position 42,369,185 of record NW_026947507.1, read on the forward strand.
GATGGCCACATCTGCACCCCTCCCTGGTGACCTTCCCTGCAGCTCTCCCCGCCCACCACTCCACATCTGCTGCAGGGCACAGGGGTCTGAGAGGAGTCCACAGCCCACAGTCCTGAGTGTAGGCCGGGGGCCGGAGCGGCGTGAGAGGGTGGTGCAACATCTTCTGGGATGTGAGTCTGAGCCCAGGCAGGGAAGGACAGTGTGTTTGGCAGAGCTGGGGTGGACAGGCAGGACTCTGCAGAAGGAGAGTTGGGCCAGTTGGAGACAAGACTGGGAAAGGCCAGGCAGGGTCCAGCCCTCAAATCACAAGGACAGAAAACCTCTACCTCCTGCTTCTGCCTCCTTCTCCCTGATCGTGGCTTCAGGGCAGCTCTGCACCAGGGCTTGTGTGCTGGAAGGTTCAGTCAGTCACAGGCTGGAAGGAGCACAGGGGAGATGTTAATTGAGCGCCCTCCCCCACCAGACCATGAGGCTGAAGGCCTGGGGGAAGGGCTTACATGGCTTAGACCACACAGCCAGGGATCTGCAGCCTCAGGAGTGCTGGTGGCCAGCCTGGCACTTGTCCTACCACGCTTACTGTCTACCTTGGCCTGGTTCCTAGTCCAGCATGTGCACAGAACATGGGGGTGACACTACCACTGGCCGTCAAGTCGAAGGCAGGCCCAGGGCCACTCAAGGAGGATCAGTCAGGGTTCCCAGACTTCTGGTAAGAGGAGCCAGAGTTGCCTTGCTCAGGGGTGTGCAGGACCCAGCAAAGGTCCTCAGTGATTCTGCACTTCCGGGCAGCACCAGACAGCTCTCTGCAGACCTGGCTTTCCTGGCTGTGAGAACTAACAATCGTCCATGCCACTTATCAGTTAGGATCCTTCTGACAGTCGCCAGGCTCTGTAAGGCCTAAGGGTTACAACAGAGCTCTGTACCTCCTCTCCAGACTGAAAATAAAAGAGATGGGAGGAATACACAGCCACACATTTGTTTTGAGGCTGTCTATATCCATCCTCATCTTTGTTACCTTCAGGGCCAGGGGACCTGAGGATGCCGTTATCTCTGATGTCCTTATGCATAACTCTAGGCCCTGGGTGACCAAGGCACAGCTTACAGCAGGACCTCACCAGATGCTATACCCTTAACAATTTCCGTGAGAGGACAGCTCTGCGCCTTGGAGTTCCACAGTGCACATGGATTGTTGGGGTCCCCATCCTCTCCTCAAGAGAGGACCAAGAAGGCTAGGTTTGGAAATGGCGGGACTTGGGGGTCACAGCAGGGGGCTCCCCCACCTGCCACAGCAATGCTGTGACAATAGATGGGTCCCTGGTGATGCCCTAGTGACTACGAGGTCAGCTATCTGTGCAGACAAGGTGGGATCCCTGATGTGTGGCATGGGACAGGCCAGACAGGCTCTCAAGGGTGGAGAGCCCTGTCACCTTGGAGGTGTGACATGTCCTGGGTCAGGACACACCTGGCCCAGGATATCTTGTCTGCTCAGCTAGTTGCCTTGGAAATCATTTGTCATGTAGAGAGCCAAGCAATCTGCAATGTATTTCCATCTTGAGCAAAAGCCTCCTCCCATTTCAGGAGGAGAAGGCTCTTTTGGCTGGAATGATGAGTTTCGAATCTGCTGGATTAAGATGACGAAACCATCCTGACTTCGCTTCCCAGCAGTGTCTGCAGTTTCTGATAACAAGCAGGTTTTCAGTGGGCAGTGGGCAGTGTGTGTTTTGTGCCCCATTTCGTGATGCAACACACTGAGGTGAACATCTGGAGGCAGGCAGTGGACCTGTCCCCTCCAGTCCCCATCTCTGCCCTGCATTCTTGCACCAGGGCCATCTGGCTCAGCCAGGTGGCCTGCCTGTTCACGTGGGCGTTGAGATGGAAGCCTCCTGTACCCTCTGGTTGGAGTTCTTCCCAGGGAACAAGCTGGTTTCGGATCATGGCTGGGAGCACCAGTGAGCTCATCTGGGAGGCATGGTGATGCAAGGGACAGGCTCAAAGTCACAGGCAGAGCCCCTCAGCGTGGTGCATCCCAGCCTCCAAGAGACTCACAGTCCTTGTCAGTTTCCAACCCTGACACCCCCACCCCACCCCACGCCACTGTGTCCGTCACCCACTGCTCTTGGCCACCTGTATTTGTGTGCACCTGGGTTGCCTCTCCTGAACCACTCCTGTGGAAACCAACAACAGGCATTCAAGGGAAGCTGAGGTCTGGGGACCCCTGGCTACCCTGTCCTCTCCTTTGCTCTAGAACAGATTCCAGAGCTGGTCCTATAGGGATGGGAATATGTGCTGCCCAGATCCCAGAACTTCGGGCCCAGAGTGCCCTGTCACGGCTGCGGGGAGGTCGGGCATGGATGAGGGGTCGGCAGGGAGTGCCAGCAGCCAGCCGTGGCCACCCCAGCCTGAATGAATGGAAGTCCTGGCGGAAGCACCTGGTGGTAACGGAAATCCAGGACAACTTTTATTATCCCTGCTCACAGGTCCATTCAGCCTGCATTGGAGGCTTCCTATTTCCTCTGCAGGCACTTCACACTCATTCATAACAAGAAAGGCCATTGTGCTCCTGGCTTACTGGGCCAAGGAGCCCCAGGGGGTGGGCGTTAAACGCAGCACCCGGAGACTTATTTTTAAAATTGCATTCCCCACCAGGTTGCGGCTTATTTTTTCCTCCTCCCACAATGAAAACTGTCGAAGATGGTTCTCTCCCAACTGTAAGAAATAACAATGAAAACAACTGTGCTGTCCTTCTGGGTCCTTTTGCTGTGATCCTCTGGGATCTCCCCCATTGGGAAGGGTCCCCCCTCAGCTCCAGCCCTAGACTCTGTTTTATTTTATTTTATTTTTTGTCTTTTTCATTTTTTATCGGTACCAAGGATCGGACTCATGACCACCTGCTTACAAGGCAGGTGCTTATGCCGCTGAGCTAAATCCCCAGCCCAGCCCTAGACTCTGCCCCTGACTTTGCTTCCATCCTTGTGGGTTGGTGGGAGGTGACAGATGTAGCTCAGTGGCTCAGTTCCTAATAGCCGAGTGAAGAAATGGGCCAGGCCAGTGGAGTCTCTGGTTTCCAGTGCTGTGGAGTTTCTGGGGTTGCAGCTTCCTATCCCTGTGGCATGTGGAGGGGAGCCCCTTATAGTGGGCACAGCCCACCATCTGTGACTCAAAGGTCTAGATGCAGGGACCAGAGCTGCCAGACAGACCCGTGGTCAGCTTGCCAAGAGGACTGAGCTCCATGGCCCAGGTGGACCTTTCCTGAGGATGCATCTTGCTTTTCGTAGCCACCAACAGAGAGAGGCTGCTGCTCTCCTGAGCCCATGTCCTGAACCCTCCTCCACTGAAAGGATGTTCTAGCAGCCACAGGAGCCACCTGCCATGACTTGGTATTGCTAGTGACCTTCACGGTGGCTCCTCCAGTCAACCAAGCACCTGGTAAAACTCAGAAGCAAGCATGATAGAAGACAGCACCCCACAGAGCAGAGATTCACTTGTGTTTCATCTGATCACATCACTCAGTAAAGAAACAACTATCGACACTTGTTAAAGCAGTGAGGGAGACCACCCTGCACCCTCTCCATAGGGATCGAAATGATTACAACAGGGAAGAGAGGTGGAGCTCGACTCAGACAGCAAGAACTAGGGGGCTTGAAGCTAGGAGTGGAATATGGGGCTGGGGTGTAAACAGAGGAGCCACAAGGGTGAAGGATTTGACCAGAGGAGGAGGATGCTAGCTGCAGGCCAGTGGGAAGAGCAGGTGCTCCCTGGGGTTGGTGTGACCATTTGCCAAGGGGGGCAGCTATTGGAATTAGGAGCTGGGATCCATGCTGACTTTGCAGGGCTCCAAATGAAACAGAACCTTACCAGAAGGAAGAGGAGGAGGAGGAGAAGAAGAAGGAGGAAGAAAAGGAGGAGGAGGAGAAGAAGAAGGAGGAGGAGGAGGAGGAGGAGGCTGAGTGATTCCTCCAGGAGGAGGATCAGAGGACCCCATCTGAAGTCTGCTCAGAGAGGAGTCTCTGCCATGACTCTGCCCCACATGTGGGAAATGGGCTCGCTTAGAGAACACCATGACCCTCTCCTGGGTCATGACAGTCCTGCGGTAGACCAGCTGTCTCCTGCTGCCTTTTCCTGGTGAGGAGAATGTCTTTGCCTTACTGGGAGACAGTATAGATCCTGATTCAGAGCCTTCAGAATCCAGGTCAGGGGCCTGCTTTGGGAAGGTTGTGGTGACAGGGATGCAGCAGAGTGGTGGGGAGCAGGGCTGGGCCCTCACAGACCTGTGAGGAGGAGGCTCTGTGATCTTGTGGGAGCCTCGGTCCACCATAGGCTCTAGAAAGGACAGGGTTATCTTCTCCGTTTTCTCAGGTGTGATCTGGAATTTTGCTAGGTTGGGAGGCCCTGGAAGTCAAACGAGGGAGAATGTATATGGGAACCCCAAGTTCCTGTTGTCTCAGGCCTTGGTGGCTGTGATTAGAGCCAGGTTTGTGGGTCATAGCTCACCTGGAAATGGGCGGACCCGGACACACTCCTCATCCCACCACAGCCCTGTCCTGGAGGTCATTTCATGGGCTGACCGCTTGCCCTGGCAGAGGGAGGAGGAGAGAAGACCTGTCTGCTTCATCCCACTGGCACCACAGATGCCCTTCCTCAGAGATCCTGTCCCCGTGTCACACCTGCACACATGGGTGTGCAGAGGTTCACATCTCCTGCTCACAGTCTTGCCTTGCATAGTGGCTGGCCGGGATCCCAGCCCTGGCTCCACAGCCACGCTGCACCCCGCCTGCCTCAGTACCACTGTGAGAGTCACACTGAGGATGTGGGTGTGCCTCAGCTCTGGGTGCAGGGGCTTCCTTGGATGATGGGTGTCAGTCTGCTTCAGAACAATCCTGCTCTCTCAGACCTCAGTGGTGCCCATTGCTGTAGAGCAGGAGGTTCCTAAAAAACAGCAAAGAGCCCAACGAGGAGCCTGAAGGAAGGCCTCGAGGCAAGGATGGACACAGGAGCACCGTGGACCTTGGGGCAGCTCTGGTGCTTGACGTCTTGGAGCCTAGCAGTGCCCCCCCCCCCATAGGTAGAACCAAAGCTGAGCCAGGTCCCCACCTCGTGTCATCCTGGTATGCAGCACTTGGAGTTCACATGGGTGCATGCACGCGCGTGCACACACACACACACACACACACACACACACACACACACACACAGCATGCCTGCAGGCACATGCCTGTGCACATAGACATGTGCCCATGCCCCTCTTACACACATACAGACATGGCAAGTGTGCTTGGGGTCAGGAGGTTCACACTTCATGAGAAGGCTTTATCCTGCCTTGCTGTAGCCTCTAAGGGTCAGTTACAGCCTCTCTGGGCAGTGTGACAGCCTCCCTGTCCAGCTGGGCTATCCCTCCCCATGCACCATCCATCCCCCAGAGAGGACCCAACTTCTGGCAGCTCATTTCCACGCATGATATCCATGTCATTGTCTTTGTACCCAGGCCTGACAGAGACTACAACCAAAAGTCCATGCGTGACCACAGATGAGCTTCAGGTCATCCAATGGGTGAAAGGCGGGGTGGGGCACTGAGGAGCTGTCCAGGGTATCTGGGGGGCTCTAGACTCAGCCACACCCTCTCTTCAGTCTCAGCCCCCTTCCTCTCCACGTGACATTCATGGAAGCAGAGAGCCCCTGGAGACGATCTTAGAGGAAGAGACCACAAATCTTCTGTTGTGGGCCAAACAATGACCCCAAACATACATGTTGGAGCCCAACGCCAGCACCTCAGGGTTGCGCCTTTGCAGATAGGGTCTTTAAAGAGGCAGTGGAGGTGAGTGAGGTCATTAGGATGGGCCTCAGCCCAAATGACTGGTGACCTCACAAGGGATCAGAACACTGAAACACACGGGAAGACAACATGGAGGGAGAAGCGTCCAGCAGCCGAGGAGAGAGGCCTTGGAAGGGACTGATCTCAGCAACACCTCGTCTCAGACTACTCCAGCCCTTGGCACGGGAGTAGATTTGTGCTGTCACAACAACCTGCTCTGTGGTGCTTTGATGGTGGCCTGAGTAGGCTGACATGGGATGCTAGCTGCGAGGGTGCTGTGCTGGCTGCTGTGGGCAGCATGGAAGATGACCCCACTCCCACCCCATCATGCCCCAGAGCACAGTGGCACTGAGGCTGTTTTTTTTTTTTTTTTTTTTTTTTTTTTTGCAGTAGCAGGGATTGAACTCAAGACCTTGTACTTGCCAGGCAGGGGCTTATACCACTGAGCTAAATCTCCAGCCCAAGGCTGTGTCTTTTAATAACTGCTGTAGGGGCTCAGGACTCTGGCTACAATCGAAGCCACAGGCAAGTGATGGGGGTCAGGGGGTATCCAGATCTGTGGGATTTGTATGCTGAGACAGGTTGGCTGAGTGGACCGATGGATGGGTTTGGGGGGGGGGGCAGGAAAAGGAAGTGGTTTCAGAGTAGGTGACAGGGAGCCCCGGGCTTCTCTCAGCTGGAAGCAGGGGTGCAGGGGTGTAGGGCTGGCAGGGGGGCCGGGCATGCAGGGCAATGGGAGGAGGGAGCTGACCTTATGGGGAAGGGGCTGCACAACTCCACCCTGCGGCTTGCATTGGGGGTGCCAGAGCAGGACGGGGATCCTGGGTGACCAGGCATACGGGAGGGGCAGCTTCCTGGCCTGACTTTCCCTAAGCTGCCTGCTGACCCAAGCTGTCCTCAGTCTAGGCCTGGGCATCCAGCTGGGACACATGGTCTCTGTGGCCCCCTCTGAGACAGGAGCTCACTGCTTTCCTGGGGTACAAGCTCCATACTGGGGAGCATCCTTTAGGGCAGGATCTCTAGGGGCTTCTGCCCTGCTCCTGGCCCTACCCGAGTTTCTGAGAATCGGCCACCCCTTGCTGGCTGATGCTCCTGTCTTCTCAAGGCCAGGCTCCAGGGCCACCTGGGCTCCCACTCTGCCTCCATGCTGCCAGCCCACTCCCCCAGGCCACTCTCCTGGGGTGCCCGTGTTCCTTGGAAAGTGTGTGCTTGTCCTGGTGGCCGCTCAGCTTTCTGAGGACAACCCAAGCTCAGCATCCAACCTCTTGCCCCTGTTTCCCTGGCTGGACTCCAGCAGTCTACCTCAAAGTGTCTGAACCAGTGACCCCAAATGCTTCTTGTCACACCCTCCCGGGACCATAGGCTTCCATCCCCAACACACTCTGGGAAGATGGGGCCAGGCCCTCAGGCTGATGGCCTGCAGCCTAGGGGAGCCCCATTTTCCCTCTGGCTCTGCTAAGGGTTAATGCACCAGTGTCGGAAGGGCTCCAGGGAAAGGGGAAGGATATCTTGCCTTTTAATCCCAGTTACAATGCTGAAAGTGAGCCAGTTGGGGGCAGGGCTGGAAACCAAACAAAAACCACCCCCAAATAAAATTATGAATGGGCAGGGGAGGAGGGGCCTGCAGCCTGTTGACAAGCAGCAAGGTCAGGGCCACTGGTCCGTAAACAAGTGCTCACAATGCTCTGCTTTCCTCCGGAGAGGCAGCTCCACTCCTGGGCCGTCCCCTGGGTCCCGGCTGCCCTGTCCCTCATCCTTGGGCAGTCTGTCAGTGCAAAGGCTGCCGCTTCCTCAGGGAAAAGTCCAGCCCTTTGTGAGTCCTCACTTCCTCCCCGTGTGGGAACCACTCCGGGCAGGGACATCTGCCTCTTTCTCAGGGGCCCAAGGTGGGAAAGAGGAGGGGTGCAGGCTGCAGGGGAGGGGGCTGCACCCTGGGCTGGGATTGTCATCAGAGCCAGGCGAGAACAATGGGGGGGCTTTCCTCTTCCCACCAGCCGGCTCTTTTGTGTGGGCTCAAGGGAGGCAGGGGAATTCTTTTGTTTGCTTTGGTTTCCCTTTTTTTGTGTTTGGCCTTTGGCTAGCCCCCGGGGTCCAGGAGTCTGGAGGTGCCCTGGCCGTGAGGCTCAGCCTGCCTGTCCGCTCAGCTCAGATGGAGTTACCTCTGACCGAAACTCACACAGTGCCAGGGTGATGCCCTCCACTGTCTCGAGCTCCCATCCAACAGCACCACACCTAAGTCAGTGAGGAAGGCAGGGGCAGCGCCTGCTTCAGCATCCATAGGATGATTCAGAGGACTTCCCAGGGCATGCCCATACCATGGTGCCTGTACAGAACAGGCCCAAAGTAGCGCAGCACTGGGCTCCACTAGCCTGGGCCCTGCGGCACCTGGCTGAACAGCTCTGGGCCCAAAGGGGTCGTCCGGCTTGGCACCAGGGCTGGTAACTCTCTGCAGGGGGCTTGGCTGCTGCTCAGCTCCTTATAAACCAAGCGTGGTAACACTGCACACCCAAGTGCCTGTGTGTGGATTCTAGGGGAGTGATAAGTCGTGCTTGTGTGAAAACCTGCACACGAATGTCCGAAGCCACAGTGTTTGATCGTAGCTGCTGTATTCACAGCCGCCCCCAACTGGAGACAGCCCAGAGGATCTCTGGCAGGAGAAGGGTTAAGTGGTCTGGGCTTTCTCAGGCACAGGGAACCCAGGAGCTCTTGCTGCACAGAGTGATGAGGGGGCCCTGAGGGGATGGTGCTGGGTTAAAGTGGCTTCGCTAAACCCAATTCCTGCAACCTCAGAACTGCAGAGATGGGGACTGATCCGGCTCAAGGGTGAGGGAAGGGGGAGGCTAATATTAGGGGAGCACACGGGAGCCTAGGGACTCCATAATTATTTCAAAATAGGTGAAAATCCCAAATGCAGCACTCCAGTCCTCCTCTGTGGCACCAGGCAAACTTTCCTGAGACCCAGAGGCCAAGGCCAAGGCTGAATTCCAGGAGCCCCATCAAGGTCAGAGGAGACAGTGAAGAACCAGCCAGCCAAGGAGCAGCGACTCAAGTCACTGAGACCCAGGGGCTGGCGGTGACTGTGGCCCGACTGTTGGACACCCACCGCTGGGGTCAATTCTAGGTGACAGCGAAGGGGCTTGGATCCTGCTGTGTGTTCTGGGTGGGGAGAGGAATTTCCAGGTGCTGTCAGACCCGGGAAGGCCGCCCCTCCAGGAGACAGCATGGGTACCCACAGTTCCAGGCCCCCTGGAAACCCTAGTAGGCAGCACGCCTCCATCAGCCCAGTGAGCCTGAAACACGGCGGCTGCACTGGCTAGAAGCTCCAGCTTTCACCACTGGATGACGCTCCACAGTGGTCCTCAGCATCGTAGCACTGATTTACACTCCCACCAATCGTGTGCCAGGATTCCCTTGCCTCCCATCCTCAGTGGCACGCGTCTGTGACAATGGTCAGCGTCACCCTGACAGGTGCAAGCTGACATCTCCTGCTGGTTTTGATTTGCATTTTCCTGATGATATGCCTTGTGGAGCACTTTTTCATATACCTACCGTGATTCGTGTGTCTTCTTTTAAGAAATATCTATCAGGTCCTTTGCTCATTTTAAAATCAGTTTGTTTGCTTGTTTTTTTTTTTATTGAATTGTGTTTCTTAAATATTTTGGGTATTAGTTAGGTGTGGTGTTCCCAGGATTCTGGGAGTCTAAGGCAGGAAGATTGTAAGTTCAAGCCCAGCCTGGACTACTAAATGATTTAGTGAGATTCCATCTCACAATAAAAAACAGAAATAGAAGGTGAAAGAAGATCTCTGGATGTACAGTCCAGAGAAAAAGCCCTGGGTTCAATCCTTAAAATTGCAAAAAAAAAAAAAATCTTGGCTATAAATCCCCTGTCAGATACATAGTTTACAAACATTGCCCCATTCGGTGCATGTTTTTTTGTTGGGGGGCTTCTTCGTTGGCATTTTCCTTGGCCCCTCATCATCTCTGCAGTTTAATGTAATCCTGTTTGCCTGGGTTTGCTCTGTTGCTGTGTTTTGGGGTCGCACACAAGCTTCGCCTTCTAGTCCAGGGCGCAGCTGTGAAGGTAGTCATCCGCCGGCGCCCAGCTTTGCTGTTAGCGACACTTCCCGGCCTCACTCTTGAAGGGCTCCAGCTGGAGCAGCCGCTGTTGGATACGGGCTCTTGGTCCCCAGCCTTTGTCTCCAGGGAGTGACAGGGAGCTTCTTCCTCCACGTCATGCCCACTCCCCTGACTTTCTTCCAAAACGTGGAGAGGCTACCGTTTGTCCCAAACCCCTTCCCAGGGCTCCACCGCGCCTTCCCAGCACGGGTCACCCCACCACTGGACACCCTGCACTGCTGTGATGAGGATGTGCCTAGGCTGGGTTTAGATGCCATGCGAGGCAGGGGCATGGGAGGAGAGGGGTTTCACAAAGGTCCTGCCTAAGGTTCCCACCCACAAGGCCAGCACTTTTGGAGAATGTCACAGTGGGCACAGGATGCTCTGGACACAGCACAAGGAACGGTAGCTTTCTGTGTGCACTGCAGTGGGGTGGGGCCGGGAGTCTCCCTGGTCGTCAAGAGCCGGCCAGGCCCATGCAGGTCAAGGAGACAATGTCCCATCACCTGGCAGCTGCTGTCGGCCTTTCTCCTTGGCACGGGGACCAGCAGAGCCCTCGATGGGGCAAGACAACCCTGGCAAACAGAGTCACGGGGCAGCGCATCCTCCATCTCTGGGGACACACGGCCTTGTGCCTCACCTCCCAGTGCCCCGCCACTGCCGTGCTCCCTGGGGACAGTGCACAGAGCGGGCACTCGTTCTGGACTGACCACAGCACAAGTGAAGGCGTGAGTGCCTGTGAAAGCTGAGAGAACCTGCTGCTTTTCCACACTGTCACTGTCTCAGGCGGAAAGAAGGCAGACCAGAAGGGGACTGGTAAGGATCCTGAGTGCTGGATTGCTTCCTGCGCCTTTTGACCTTCAGCTATGAGGCGTGACCTTTACAGTTGTTGGACACAGATGGCCTTTAGAGGATATCCTCCCGCTGCCCTGGCAGAAGGAAAAGGGCGCAGGCACCACTGTGCACCTGCTTTGAAACTGGAAGGCGCCATGGAGGGGGAGTGTGTGGGGGGGTGGCAGGCTGGGCCGCGGGATCTCAAAGGACCCCTGGAGGGGGCGGGGCCCATTTCGGCTATGGGAATAACTCACTGAGAGTCACCTGAATGGAACAGGACACAGGGTAATTGAGCAAACAGTCCCCTCAGACACACCCCTAGCTCCCACAGACACATTTGTGCATACACGATATGCACACCCATGCGTGAACACACACCCCTGCACATGCACATGGCATGGCCTGCGGAAGGAGATCATGTGCTCTGCCCAGAATCGAGAAGCTGCTCCGTTGCCACTCAGCTAACGTGTCCCAGGGTGGCAGAGGTTTGGATGGAAACACAGACCCTGTCAAATAGTCCCATGGGCCGGAGGGTAGACACTGAGCAATCCTGACTCAGTGGCGGAGGCGGAACTGGCCCCCTGTGCCCCAGTGTCCTCTAATAAGGCCAGCGAGAGGCACTGGCTTGGAGGCTCCCGGAACACGCACGAGTGCCCACGGTTTCCCGAGCCCTCTCCTCTCCTCCCTGCTCCTCTTTCCTCCCCTCCCCACCCCTCCCCTCCCCTCCCCTCCCCTCCCCTCACCTCCCCTCCCCTCCTCTCTCCTCTCCTCTCCTCTCTTCTCTTCTCTCTTCCTGTCTCTCTCCCCTCTCCTCTCCTCTCCTCTCCCTCCCCTCCCCTCCCCTCCTCTCCCCTCCTCTCCCCTCCCCTCCCCTCCCCTCCCCTCCCCTCCTCTCCTCTCCTCTCCTCTCCTCTCCTCTCCTCTCTCCTCTCCTCTCTTCTCTCCTCTCCTCCCCGCTCCCCCTTGTGATCTGAGCACATTCATGAGCCTGGATGGTCCCCTACCTTCGGCCCTGCCCAGCCAGATTTCAGGAGGAACTCAGCCGCTGGCTTGGCCAAGCCTCGGCCCACATTGCCGCCTCCCGAGGTTGGAAGCCAAGGAAGGGCCCATAGGACCCCAGCCTTAGTTGGGTAATTTTGAGGCCCCTGCACGCCTTCCTATCGGAAAGGAGTAACTTCCCACCTCCTGTCTGGACTCACTCTGCCACCTGCTGGCGATATCCTGGAATTGCAGCCCCACTGGGGCTGGGATGGGCTGGGTCCCTGGCTCCTGTCTCTTCCTCCCCAGCTGACCCAGGGAGCCCTGTTTACTTCTGTTCTACAAGGCTCTGGGGCGCTCTTTCCCACATGGCAGCGCGGTGTCCCCCTCGCCTCCTCTAGGTCTCAGCTGGCAGTGAGCTCTTCCCTGTCCTCCCCACACCAGCTTACTTTTCCCCACTGTGCTGCCCTGCCAGGCGCAGAGGCATTTGTGGGTTCACCGTGCCCGTCTCCCCATGGGAAGGTGAGCCCTGAAACTCTGCTCCCATTGCAAATGCACGGAACAGCGTGATTCACTCTGATTTTTCCTTTCTCTGTATACTTAAGCTCTGTGTAGTATAATTACATTTCATCATGGGTCATTCTGCACCCTGCATTAAGTGTATAAATCTCCTATTCCCACCTAGGATGCAAAATTTGAGTTTTCTTGCATTGTCACCGTGAAACAGAGGCTCAGTAAATGAATATTTCTTACAGTGATTAGTATATCACTCATTAATATTCCACCCCAATTGCATCCTGTCTCATTGCTTCTGTCCATTGTCACACTTGATCTTTTCGACAATTCAACCAAAGTTTCACTGCAATGATCAAGCATCTTATTTTTATAGGACACTGGCGCTCAGGAAAATTCAGAGACCTGCCCAAGCTCACACAGCTCCTAGTGGACGCGGGGCTGCCAAATCCAAACTGTGTCCATCCCTTGCTTTCCTCGCATCTGTGGGTGTTAACTGTGTCCACTTGAGTAAGACACGCCCATCAAATAAGTTGGGTCAGCGAGGTGCTGGGTGCGGCTGAAAACAGAAGACCCGTCCTAGTGTGAGTGGCACCAGCCAATGGGCTGCTGCCTGATGGAATGAAAGGGAAAGGAAGAAGGAAGGCTCCCTGCTTCTGAGGAGCTCCATGCTTCCCCTTCTCCTTGGATGTCCTCTCCTGGCTTCCAGTGCAGACCCTCCACCCTCCTGACACAGACTCCAGGGGACACTGCAGTGAGCTCCACGCCTTTGACAGGATCCTCAGGACTCCCGGTGACAACTCTTTGGTTCTCCGCCCCTGACTCTGTGGGTGGCCACTGTAAACCAGCCTTGTAAATGCTAGTGATTTGTGTATCTTGCATTAAACCTATTTCTCCAGTGAGCGCTGATACAGATTTTGGTACTGGGAATGGTTCTAGAGGAACAGAATTGTAAAGAAGAAAGTGTTTAATGGCTTTAGTTTTTCCTATAATTTGATGAGACTAAAAGATGCTATAGTTTTCAGGAAAAAAAGAAGAGGAGAAGAAGAGGAGGAAGAGGAGAAGAGGAGGAAGATGGAGAAGGAAGAAGAGGAGGAGAAAGAGGAGAAGGAGGAGGAGAAGAAGAAGAGGAAGAGGAGGAAGAAAAGAAACAAAGGTACAAGCTCAACAGGACAGACGTATTTCCAGACAAACTTGAAGGGGCTGCCGTGTCACTTAGACCAGACGCTAACTCTGTCCAGGCTATGATGCCTCTTATAGGGTCGCCAGCTTGAAGAAGGGCTGTGAAGGGAAAAGGTCAAACTGGAACTTTAGAGAGTTCAGGGAAGAAGCATCCCCTGCTGGGATGTGACCTGAGAAAGTACAGGGAGTGGTGGTCACTTGTCAGGGGCAGCACTGAAGACCAATGGGAGTGCCAGGCTGTAGCCACGGTCACTGGGCCTTATCAAGCCCCGATCATACACTTTTTGGGGTAAAGTGTAGCAGATGGCAGAGGCCTAGGATGGCGGAGGTCAGTTCCTTCAACAGTCCTTCCTGGTACCGTGGGGCACCGGGAGTCCTCGGCGTGAGCTGTTTAAAGTGCGAAGCAAGGCAGATCCACCTGGTTACCCTAATTCACCACTTGACAGATGCAAGGAGTTTAGTGACTCCATGTATGATCCTTCTGAATATTTTTTGGTAGAGTGTGCAACATAATGATGCTGCCTAGTTGTTAGCATATCTGGACAAATCAGCGAAGGAAAATAGTGAGCTCAAACCTACGAGAAATCTGAGGTCTTCTGTAAAGACACATTCATAAAGGAAAATACTGAGCTCAAAGATTCAAATTCCCAGCTCCAGCCATATGTAAATAAAGTTTCCGAGCGTGTCTTGAAAGAGTCTCCTCTCATTTAGCAACAGGGCTGAGACTGCGGAAACCCAAACCCAGGGCCTCATAATTCGATCGGCTGAAATACAGCCTAATTTAATGCTCAGCCTCAGAGGGAATCTGAAGCAAAGGCAAGGGCCCTGATCCAGAAAGCCTGGGATCTCGTGAACTGGGGTGGAAGCACTGGGGAGGATCTTGATGAGGCTGGGGGTGCTGAGCTTCTAAACTCTAACACCGTTACTTTGCCGGGGAAAGAGATTTCCACATCCACAGTGGAGCAGGTATCCCTGCCCACTCCCTGTGGTCTTGGCCTCTCCTCCTCTACCTGGGGAAACCAAGCCTGTGCTGACCAAGCAGGATGACGCGGACACCTCTCAGGGCCCAGCCCAGCTCCCACTTTTGCCTCTAGCTCTGTAACCAGGCTCACACTGCGGAAGGCTCCCGAGGGTGAGGCGTGCAGAGTGGCCCACGAGGAGGTGCACTGTCTCCCAAAGAGCTTCTTGGGCTTTTTAATTCTAGAAGCAGAGCCCGAGGGGCAAGCACAGGAATGGGTTTTACCAGGGTGGGATGATGGTGGTAAAAACCTACCTGGACCAGGCTGAGTTTGTTGCTATGGACCCATTAATTAAGCAGGGATGGATGTCGCAGCTTGTGGAGCTAGAGTGTTAATAGTTTAATCGGCTGGCTGGCAGGAGTACGATCACCGTCGAGGAGTTAGAGATGCCTGATGCCCTGTGGCTCGCTGTCCATGAGGGGCTGCAGTGGCTCAGTAATATGTGAGTGCTGGAGGGGGTTGTCCGGTTAGATCTAACCTCCACACTGGAATGATCCAGAAAGTGTACCCCTCACCACACCTTGAGAGACAGATCTGCAATGAGCCCTGCCTCTTGTTTCCCAGATCTTACAGTGGGGACCGCAGTTACTCACCTGGGAGGTTAAGGGCAATGGGCTTGACTGGATTCTGGGTGGCAGAGGCCAAGCGGCAGAGTCACCGAAGGCAGAGCGTGCACCGCGATGGCGGGAGATGCAGAACAGTGATTGGAATGGTCTCGCACACGCACACCTAAGGCATTGACTAATTAGCCTTGGAGCTCCCAAAAGCCAAATAGAAAGTCTACAAAGACTTTTACTAGATTTATAGAATTAAAAAAAAATGTAAGGGCAAATGAACAGAAAGTTACTTCAAGTCACAGTAACAAAGAACCATAGCCCCTCACCTGGTTCCCAGATGTGAGGAAGTTTAGAGACCCAGAACCCCTTGAATGACGGGCAGGGCAGGTACCCTTGAGAAAGGAACAGATGCACCACAAAAACTTATCCCATTTGTCCCCAAAGGGAGCTAAAGCCTTTTAACCACGTAACTGTACACTGGGGGAAGGACAATGATTTCAGGGGCTACTGGACACTAAATCTGAACTAACCCTGACTCTAGAGGACCCAAAACATCACTGTGGCCCTCCAGTAACAGGCGGGCCTATGGAGGTCAAATGATCGATGGAGTTCTAGAAAGTGGGTCCAGTAACTCACAGTGGGTCCAGTAAGTCCTTGGATCCATACTGTAGTCATTTACCCTGTTCCAAAGCGCATACTTGGAATAGATAAACTTGGTACTTTGCAGAATCCTCACACTGGATCCTTAACCTGTACGTGAGGCTATTATAGATGGATAAGCCAAGTGGAAGCCATTAGAATTACCTTTGCATGGTAAAATAGTAAAGTAAAGGCAGTATTGCATTCTTGGAGGGATCCCAGAGATTAGCGCCCACATCAGGGACGTGAAGGATGCCCCCACATCTCCATTGAATTCCCCCATTTGGCCAGAGCAGAAGGCAGGTGGGTCTCGGGGACCTCACATGCTGACTCTCATGCAGTTGCTGTACCAGATGTGGTGTCCTGATGTGGTGTCCAGGTGTGGTGAGCAGATTAGCACATCTCTTGGTACTTGGTATCAGCTATTGATTTGGCAAACACCTTCTTCTCCAGAGGTCTCCATAGGAACCACCAGAAACAATCTGCTTTCAGCTGGCAAGGCCAGCAGTGCACTGGCACTGACCTGCATCGGGGTTATTTCAACCCTCCAGCCCCGTGTCACAACTTAGTTGACAGGGACCTTGATCTTTCTCTCCCACAAGGCATCACCCTGGTGATTACATGTATGACACTGTGTTATGCTGCTGGGACCCAGTGAGCAGGAGGTAGCCACCTCTGCATTTGTTAGTAAAGCACTTGAGAACCCGAGAAGGGGAAATAAATCCAAATAAAATTCAAGGTCTTTAGCTCAGGGAAATTTCTAGGAGTCCGGTGGTGCAGGGCAGGTAGAGATATCCTTTCCAAGGTGAGGATAAATCACAGGATCTCGATCCTCCATCACCAGAAAAGAGGCACAACACCTAGTGGACCTATTTGGATTCTGGAGGCAACACAGTCCTCATTAGGAGTTTTACTCTGGCTCGTTTACCGAGCGACTCAGAAAGCTGCTAGTCTTAAGCCGGTCTCAGGGCAGCAAATTGCTCTTCAACGGGCCCAGGCTGCTGTGTGGGCTGCTCTGCCCCGGGCCCATCCGATCCAGCAGGCTCAGCGGTACTCAAGCGGCAGGAGCAGTGGAGATGCTGTTTGGGGTCTCTGGCAGCCCCACAGGTGAAACGCAGTGGAGGCCATTCAGAGTTTGGAGCAAGGCTCTGCCGTCATCTGCAGGCTACCACTCTCCCTTCAAAAAACAGCTCTTGGCTTGACATTGGACCTGAGTGGGAACCGAACCCTTGACATCCATGTGGCCTGCGTCATCATGAGCTTCTCTTCCTCTTCCTTTTTCCTTTTTCTTCTTTCTTCCTATCTTTCTCTTTCTTTCTTTTTTTTTTCCTTCTTTCTTTGCACTACTGGGGATTGATATCAGGCCCTTTGCACTGACTTTGTTTGTTTGAGACAGGGCTTCACTAAGCAGGGCTCTCGGGCTGGGTTACGACTTGCGATCCTTGTGCCTCCACTTCCCACAGGACTGGAGCGGAGACTGCACCACCACACTCAGCTCGGCTTTCACTTCCTCTGATCCTCGGCTGCATTTGACGGAGTGAAGACAACACCTTAGAAGACACCACGCTTCCCTGGCTTCCCGTCGCCTCGCTGGCTCCTCTTCATCTTCTCGCCATGTTTTTCTCTCTGCCAGTCTTTCAGATATTAAGTTTTCTCTGGGGCTGTGTCCTCAGCCCATTTGCCCCTTTCCTCTTCCCCTCTGAGTGTGTTCTACCGCTGGGAAGGAAGGACCTCCGTGCCGTGCAGTCCCTGTCCCTGGGACTCCTGGCAAAGAAGAGTGACCAGGAGAAACCACCTTAAAGTCACACAGGGCTCTTGGAGAACACACTCTTGGTATTTTTCAGTGAGCGTCCTTTGCTAAGGGGTCCATTTAGCAAGTGCTACCTGGGCCACCTGATACTGCTGATGGCAAAGGAACCTGAGATCTGCAGGTGCAAGGGCACAGTGCCCTGGAAAATATCAGGAGAATCGTGCACTGGAAGCAGTGGAGCTGTTTCTGAGACAGCTCTCCCTTGCTAAACACAGTTGCAACAGCTGTGGTGTAGAAACAGCCCATGTTAAAGCCAGGCCAGAGCCTGTCACCTTCCTGCCATGAGGACCCGGCCAGCAGCACTGGCAGCCCTGGACTTTGCCATGCACTTCCTCTCGAAAATCCTTGAAATTACTAAGAACATTAGATATTGGCTAAGAGATCTGATTTGTGAATCTGGTTTAACATTCTGCCCCTTGTCATGGCTTAAATCACCCAAGTCACTACCACCCAGGCTCCAGAACATATATGCAGACATTGGCTAAAGATCTCTACCGCCGTGCCCCTGAGACTCATCCTCTCCTCTCCCACCCGCTGCTCCCTCTGTGGCCATGGGCCCAGAAGTCCTACCCTGGGGTGCTTCAATGGCATCTGGATACAGAGCAGGCCAGGGGTGCTGGGGGTGGGGCCAGGGCCAAGGTTGACCATGTACCTGCTCAGATCAGAAGTGCCACATGCTCACAAATGCTGTCCAGCTTTTTGCCACCCACTTGCGTCCTGGGAGAAGCCTTTGGGTTACACACACAGCAGTGAGGCTGCCCCCTAAGTGTCGGTTGCTCCTCAGGACTAACTTGTAACACTGAGAGTGTCTGCACCTCACAATTAGCATCTGGTAATGCCAGAGCGTAAGGTGGTGCTCAGAAGACAGAAAGCCAGGCACGCCTGTGATCCTAGCACTCAGGAGGCTGAGGCAGGAGGATCATGAGTTGGTGGTCCGCCTGGGTCAAACAAACAAACAGACAGGCAGACAAAACAGGCAGACACTACACTGATGTGGGATGTCAGAAGGGTGCAGGAGTCAACTGACAGCTGTTGTGGCCAGAGCTGGAGTAATTAGATCAACAAAACACACGAACAGCTTTGGGAGCCAGGTGTAGGGGTCCACACCTGTAATCCCAACACTCTTGGAGGCTGAGGCAGGAGGATCACAAGATTGAACCCTGCCTGGGCAACTTAGGCTGGCATTAGGGACTTGCAACCTGTTTTATTACCAGTTGAAAACAGCTCTGAGCAACAGGCAGGGCAGGAGCCAGGGTGTGGGGCTGCCCAGCGCGGGGCTTGCTGAAGTTCTGGAGTTTTTTGGTGGCTGTTTTGGAGAATTCCCCATCTCCTCAAGGCTATAGGGCCTTCCCTCCTGCTGCATCACGTTCTTGATCCAGCCGACATATTTGGCCAAGAGGGTGTATATTCCTGGGATGTTCTTCTGCCCACAGCTCCTGCCCCAGCTGATAATGCCCACTTGGTACCACTTACTGCTCGAGTCATTTGTGGTGCAGACAAGGGCTCCCCCACTGTCACCCTGTGGGCAGAGAATACAGATCAGTAGCCAGTCCCTCCCTCAACTGACCACCAAGGCCAGGCACAGCTCAAGCAAAGAAGGAATCCACTACCTTCCCCTACTCCAGATTGCTACAGGAAGTCCCGTCAATGCCAGCTGGTGCCTGCCCCAGCCTGGCATCATGGGGGAGTGCATCAGGGTCAGGATGGCTCGGGCACTGTGGGGGGCAGCACAGAGCTGGGCATGGGCCAGTCTGCAGGAGCTGGGGAGAGGGAAGCTTGGCGAGCAAAGCCAGCTCCCCTGCAGCGGAGAGGGCCGAGTGAGCAGTTGAGGGCAGGTGGAGGCAGCCATGGTTGCCCCAAGCCAGAGGCTCTGGAAAGGTCACAAAGGAAGCAGACGCAAGGAGCCTCGTAGGCGTTAGCAGCTGGGTACTTTGGGTGCTCCTCCAGAGATTTTGGGGGAGGACAACATTTCCTCTTTAATTCTTTGGTCTGGTGTTTGCAAGGGACACCTGGTTAAGCTCCCTGGAACTCAGCTGCCCTGTGGGTCCGGGCCTCTCTGGTTACCCGATGCTACATATCTACATTGCTGGCGGTCTCCTTTGTCCTTTTAACAGGGGCAGGGAGGCACAATGAGCCTCAAGGAGGAGAGAGGGCTTGCCAAGGGACCCACAGTCACCAGGCCAGAGCGGACAGCCGGGGTTTTCCGCTGCTGAAGCCCTTGTTCACCCTTTCAACCTGGTGAGACTGTTCTCCCACCTGAGAAGTGACAGCCTTGGCAGAGGTCTGTCTCCAGCAGAGGTACCCCCTCCCCAACTATGGCCGCACAGGGCATCTGGGGCGATGGGCAATGTGAAGGACTCCAGCAGGGGAGGCAGAGGAGGACACGGTCTTCTCTCTGAGATAGCTACCCGGAGGCCCATTCTGAAGTGAGTAAGCTGAGGACCTGAAGAGTTTGAGCACTAACAGATCTTCACTGAGGAAAGACCAACGGCCAGGCCTGGGGACACAGGATGCCCTGCTTTAGTGAAGGGGAGGCACTGGGTCACACAGGACGTTACAGGAGCGTGCGGCAGGGATGCAGAGTGGCATGGGAAGAGGGAGGACTCAGCAAGGATCGCCAAGCACAGGGCCGGGGGAGCAGGACCCCGACCAGGTGAGTGTGGGCGCAACCTGGGGGGAGCCGGGCAGGGGGTGGGAGGCTGCGTGGGGGATACCATGAGAGTCAGATCCAGGGCCAAGGATGTCGGGAAAGGAGGAGATGGGCAGGGCAGACATACACTGGTGACAGTCACGAATGCTGGACACGGACCGTGAGGACAAAGTGCAGGGCACAGGCTACAGAGGACAGAGGCAAAGAGCAGGGGCAGAAATGAGCAGGTGTGAGGGCAGTTTGGCTCCATCATGGACTGCAGCTCTGCGCAGGACAACGTAGGTTCACAGATGAGGTCACCTCTGCCTGAGAGCACCTGGCCAGCCAACGCTGCCCAGGAAAGGGCGCTGTCTCTCTCACTTGCCTGTTTCTCACAGGTGCGTGAGCTTCACTGACTTATGGGGCAAGAACACAATCAACTGCCTTTTCACGCAAATCACTTGTTCCACAAATGTGGTTTTTATAATTTTTTTATAAAAAAATCTCTTAAAATGTCACCTTTATGGCCAGGGATTTAGCTTAGTGGCATAAGTGCTTGCCTGGCAAGTGCTAGGTTGTGAGTTCGATCCCTGGTACCAAAAAAAAAAAAGTTACCTTTATGATTTATTTCCATATATAATGGAGGAAGAACGATTAATAGCAGGGATCCCAAACTGTCTGTACCCTGTTAGTGGTGGGTAAAACATCTGTTTCTGGCTTCTCCTCATCCCTCAAATTACTGTCTGAGTTCCACTTTCTGTCAGAAAAATGGCAGCTTTCCGGATTCTCATAGGCATGCAAACTCTACTGTGAGCCATGCATGCGTGAAATCTAGGCTGGGTGCTCCTGATGAGAATCCAGCACTTCATGATCTCAGGTGGAACTGAGGTGGTGATGCTAGTCCTGGGGAGTGGCCAAAAAGAAAGATGAACGTTGACATAAGGTCTGACTGGAGAGAGACTACAATAAGTCAACTGTTTATGGACTCGTGTCAAAACCCCAGCAGTGAAAGGCAAGTAACAAGCTGATCTCATGGCAGGCTTCAGAGTGGGAAGTCAGATAATATACTTCAATTGTACAGCTGCATCTGTGCCAGGTTTTCAGCCAGAATTTTCCATTTATTTTAGTCCACCTGTGGCTGGCTATTATTTTATTTGCTATGCCTTTTTCTTCCACTGCCCAATTGTCTCAGTTACAGTTTTGGTAAGTGCACTACTAAATGACTAAAAATCAAATGTCCCTGGAGAGTTTCTGTGGGAAGTGAGGAGAACCCAATGACGAGATAGCAGAAGACTCTAAGGCTGCCAATCTGCACTTAAAACACCAAAAGTGAAGTCCCACTTCATTGTAACTGGTGATTCATATTCTCCACATCCACTTTGTACAAGGATGCTCTTCTCACCAACCAACAGCCCAGCTGATGAAATATTCAAATTTTTGATTGATTCCATAGCAGGAATGGACAGAGTGGTTGGCAGGAGAGGACAGCTTTCTGCTTTCATGCCATGAGTCAAACAAGTCACCTCTGGATGTGTGTCTGCACATTTGTCACCCATAGAGAAAGGCTGGCCAGGTGAAAAAGGTTATGTGAACTTAATGTTTTGCAGAATGTGATTGAAATGATCAACCACATAAGGTGCACGTTCTTTATGTGGGCAGCTCTGTGAGGAAATGGGCACAGAGCACGCACATCTGCCCTGGTACACAGGAATATGTGGCTTTCTAAAGGAGGATCCCTGGCCAGAGTTTTCAAGTTATGTGAGACTCACGAGTGTTCTTTGGGAAAATAGTCTCTGGTAGTACATTTCAGTGACACAGAATGGGTCACAAGACTTGCTGACTCATGTGACACATTCAACCCAATCCATGAACTCCATCAATCTGTCACTTTGGGGGGCACCGACAACTGTCCTCAAGTTGGCAGATAAAGTGGATGCATTCAAAGCCAAACTGGCACTATGGGGGGGGGCAGTAAGTGGACCCTGGGGTATCTGACATGTGTCAGTATTAGCAGATACTTCAAAAAAGACTGAGCAGGTACCTTCTTTCTCCTAGCTGCTGCATGAATAGCTATTTCAGCCTTCAAAATACTTTTCACATTACTTCCAACCACAAAAGATCCCTGGACTGGGGATGAATGGATGCACATTTGTGAGTATGCCAGGTGAATGGACTTGTCTGTAGCAGAAAAGGATCAGTTGTTTGAGATTTCAGTTGCCTGTGGCCTTAAAGTATGTCTGAGACAATGTCAAATCTCCATAGGTTCTGGATTAAAGTCAAACTGGAATCTCCTGAGACTGCCACAAAAGAAGAAAAGCCTGCTTCCATTTCCTATTTCCTGCCATCATGAAGCAGAGTTTCTTCAGTGACAGCAACCAAGACAATTTTATGGAGTAAACTGCACATAAGCAACACTCTTTGGGGGCCACTGTCACCCAAGATGGCACTAATTGTAGGAAGAGAAACTCAGTGCTCTCACTGACACTTGAATATGGTCAATTGGATAATAATACAAATAAAGTGCACAATAAATGAAACGTGAGTTAATGAAGGAGGCCTAAATGTGGATAAGCAGGACAGCCCCCCACCAAACTGTCTGGAATCCGGTGCCAGGCACCATATCCAATGCCATTCTGTCCCTGCAGACCCAGGACCTTTAGGATTCCTCCTGGGCAAAACCTCCTCAGTGGCTGCTTTACTGACAGCCACGGACAGCTGGCTGCCTGGGCTCACTTATTTGGGAAACATTTATGGAGCATTTGCTATGGACTGAGTCTTGGGTAGAGCACTGGGACTTCTGCTCTGAATGTGTACGTGTGTGCTAGAGCTGGTGGACAGGGGATAGATAGGAACACAGCACCTAGGCGCTTTGGGGGGACCAGCATTACATTACTGGGTGTGCACAGGTTCAGGCTTACACTTTGCTTGATTGTGCTACTTCAAATGATTTTAAAGTTGGACATTTTATTTCAAGGTAACTGTGGACTTCATGCAGCTGCAAGAAACAACAGAGATCCTGTGACCCTGCAGTTTCCCCAGTAATAGTTTGCAAAACTGTAGTGTGTACAATGTCACAATCAGGACCCCAACACTGACACCATCAGGAGACAGAACACCCCCACGGCCTCGGGGATGCCCCCTCCACCCTTCAGCAGCCCCATGCCCTCTCTTCCCACCCACAGCCCCTGCGTCACCCAGCCACCTCCAATACAGGCTTCAGCTGTATGGAGTGGAAGGGACAGAAGAAAGCGTGCCTGCTGTCTTTCCCGGAATCAGAATCCTGCTTTTTTTTTTTTTTTTTTTCAGCATTTAAAATTGCCCAGAAAGTGAGGAAAGCTCGAGGCTCAGGTTACACTGATTCCAGCTGTCTGTTTGGTCCTCCCAAGTCTCCCTACCTTGGCAGCTCCTTCTGGACCTGGTGTGTGTTGTGGACCTCGTACTGCTGACCTCAGATCCCTGCTCCTTTCTGTTCCACCTCTTCAGTTCCAGTCCCAGCGGCCCCTCCCGAGGACCTGTCTTATAGCCTCGCTGAGAAGTGCGTGGACCAGCACCCTCTGCTTCATAGGCAGCCCCTCCTTCCCTCTGGTCACTCCACACCTGTGTTGTAGTTTCACATCTGTGGTGAGAGTCACTGGCCACCAATGAGTAAAGCCCTAGCTGTCATCAGGCGGCCTTGTCGGGGCAGAGAGCATCTTTGAGTTTAAATACCAATCTTATCATTCATTCCTTGGAGCCAGAGGCACTAAGCTCTGAAGTTCTTTCGATTTTTCTAGTGAGCAATCAAAAAAGATTTGAAGATTTTTGTGTCAATTGCAACTGGCTCAATGCAAGCCACCTGCACCACCTGCGTGATACGGCTGTCCTCGAGCTCCCTCTAGGGAGACTGTGGATCCCTGGGGTGAGGGCCCAGGCCAGCCTGTGGACCCCCATATGCTCAATGAGGGCTGCTTAGTGAGTGGGTTACAAGGATGCCTTATTTGGCCCTCAAATCCTTGTTGGCATTTTGTTCTGTAAGAATTTCTAGAAGCGAGGGAAGCAACAGAGCCTGATTTACCTTTCCAGAAGAATGCACAGGGTTGCAGTCTGCTGTGCCAGGTGTGCCCAGAAGTCCGCTGTGCAGAGGACCCAGGGACCCTCCCGCCCCTGCCCCTGTCCCCGGCTTCAGGCCCTGATTCCCGTGCATTTCCAGAACCTTAATCCTCCCTTCCCCGAGGAGAGAGACAGCCCGAGTTACCTGGCAGGCGTCATAGTTCTCATTCTGGTACCCAGCACACAGCATGTTTTTGGTGAGTTTTGAAAACTGCTTGGAACATTCCTCCCAGTCCAAGATGACCATTGGCACTTTCATCAGATCGCTTTTCATGGAGTCTTTTTCACCTAAACCACAGAGAAAGGGACATTAGAAAAACCACCAGGGGGCAGGTCTCCATGCAGACCACTCAACTGGTTGTGCCCTGGCAGGGCCCTGTACAGCTCAACTCCCAGCCCTGACCCCACCTGCTGCCCTCGTGGTCTCACCCTCTGCAGGCTTCAGTAGCCCGGGAAACTCCGCAGTTCCGCCAGCATTCCCACCTGCTGCATCCCTCCCCTGCTTTAGAATCTCTCCCCTCCCCCAGCGAGGACTGATTCCCGCCAGCCCTGCTGGAAACCAGCTAGGGGCCACTTCTGGCACCATCCTGCCGCATGCGCATGTGTTTGTTTTCCGATTTCTGCAGTTTATTATGGCACACAGCGTCTCCTGAAGGGCATGTGAGGCCAGTTTGCACCCCAGTGGAAATGTACGAGGGTAGGTAGGCTGCACCTCTTTATAGGGAAGGAACTACCAGGGGATGGTGGTCTGACCCTGCAGGCATCAGGAATTTGCCTGAACTTTTCTTCGTCGTTAACTCTGAGCACACAAAAGTTTCATAACTCTTCCTCTTATTGAGGGTTTTTAAACTTGTGTGGTTGCCATCTGCTTGTAGCTTTGAGAACTCCCTGGAGCAGGAACCCAAGCTCTACCCACTATCCTCTGCTAGGCTCTGGAAAGACACACACACACACACACACACACACACACACACACACGCACGCACACACACATGCGTGCACACACACCATGACCCAGACCCCTGGCTCACTCCAAATCACCCAGGGACTCAAGTATGTGCTACCTGTCTGCTTTTGGCTTTGCCATATTTTCCTTGGGCCAGGAGGTTTTTGTCACACTTTGCTGCCCTGTAAAGTTTTCTTTCATGCTGGCCAAGGAACAATCTCACAAGTGACAAGGAAATCCTAAGAGCTCTGGGCAGGATGCCCCTGGACTAGACCATCATGGGCATCAGGGATGCTAGTAGAAAGCAGTGGGACCCATCCATGGGTGACAGCTGAGAATAAAGAGCAGAGGGGTCTCTGGCCATTAACCAAAGGATCCTGTGTGGTGCTCGCCGATAGGCCACGCCTGGGACTGTGGACCTGGGAGCTCAGCGGGCCTCGGGGATGCTCACCCCTGGTGGGCCCAAGAGGCTGAGAAAAGCCTCCATTGGTGGACAAAGGGTTGTCCAGGGGGAGTCCTGCTCCTGCCTCTTCTTTCTCCTCTCCCCTCCCCTGCATGGCTCTCCCCAAGTAGCCGTCCCAAGGTGCTGGCATCATGTACTTGAGTTGGTCTGTCCCCATCCTGCCACCCAGCAATGGCGCCAGCTGACAGGACTGAGCTCGGGGGGCAAGCAGATGGGCACTTTCAGGTCATTGAACTTGATGGGTGAGGCCAGCAGCAGCAAGCCGATATCGTGGTCCATGGAGACTCTCCTGTGGTCCTTGTGAAAGATGATGTTGGTGACCTGCTTAATTTCCAGGTGTTGGCTGGTTAGGTCACTGGTGCCCACCACAACATTCACGTCTTTGGGGCTGGTGGTGGTAGATAACCAGAGAAAGAGAGGACAGGAAGGAAGTCACAAAAGAGCCCAGAATTCACCGAACACCCGAAGCCTACACTCCGCATATTTCTAGGGACCTTTAGGATGGAGCTGTGGGGCCTGGTGCTCACAAGGTAGGAGGATTTAAACAGCAAAGCAGGGTGGAACTGCCTGGACCCTCAGGGGAATGAGACACTAGCATGGAACAAAGCAGGGGCAAAGCTCAGTTTGGAAAAGTGACCCAGAGAGGAAGGCTTGACCCAGACCCGAAATAGCTGCCAGGTGATAAAGTGTCACACACATGAATGATGACATGCATTGCTCCCATTGCTCAGTCTACCAACAATTCAGAAGTCCAGGGACAGAGCTGAATCTGGTCCTGCAGGGCCCTTGAAGGACAAGGCAGTATGGGGACCTGCTCCAGGCCAGGTGGCCATACTTTCCAGTGGCTGACCCGCGCCTCCCGTGAAGGAGGTGCAAAAGGAAGGCTCTCATTTTGCCAGGACAAAACCCTGTGGAGTTTTGTTTTCCAGTGCTGGGGATTGATACATGCTGGGCATGTGCTCTACCACTGAGCTTACCCCCTGTTCTGTCCACAGGGTTTGGATCCAGCCTTCAAAGTCAGTTTTCTGGGTATCTCCCAGCTGCCTCAAGGAGGTAAAGCTGAATGCACAATTGCCAGAGCCAGAATTCCAGTCCTGCCTTTGCCTCCTGGCCCTGTGCCTTGGGGACACTGCCTGCCAGTACCAGACCACTACGCCTTACCCATGAGGCAGAGTTACTGCTCTTACCACCCCGCCCCGTGGGTCACTGCAGGCTTAGAGACGCTAACACAGGTGCCATCTTAGCAAGATCATGGGCACATGGTTGGTTGGTAAATGCTTCTGTCTGCAGATGGCCTGGTCAGATCACTTGGAAACCAGACTTCCAGAATTAGAGTTCCCTCACAGGAGCACTGGAGTGAGTGCGGTGCCCTCTGCTCATCCAGTTGCAGGTGCTCCATGACTTCAGGGTGCCCAGTGTACCTGCTCCTGGCCCAGGCTGGGTCAGCTGCCCCAGTGTCCTCAGGCCAGTGGGGGTGTCCTTCCTGTCCTGTCCAGCTCAGGAGCTAGGCTCCCCTGGACAGTCAGGTCTGAGTGAGTGAGCAGGTGCCCCAGGACCACCCTGGCAGAAGTGCCAGCTGCAGAGCTGGGTACTCACGGTATTTCCTCGAAATTTAAGCAGTGAGCAGCCGTGAGAATCCACCAGGCGCTGAGGATGGTGCCGCCACACATGTGCTCGTTGAAGACCTGAATACTCACCTGCCACGGGAACTCACCCTCCTCGGCCTCCATCCCCCCAATGATCCGGGAGTGACGGGTGCTGCCCTCGAACTCGGGTCTCTCGCCACATCCTGCTGCGGGGTGAGGAGGGAAGACAGCAGGAGGGAGGAGCTGCCTCAGCACCCACGTGGCCAGCAGGGCGGGAAGGAGGGGTTGGACTTAGATGTCCCTGTTCCTTCCCTGTTCTGACGTGCTGGCTCCTCATGTGGCCCGAGGAAGCCAACAGAGCTGGAGGCTGCATGTGGGGAACAATGAAAATGCTGTCCCCAAGCCAGCCGTGGTAGGGTCAGCTGAACAGTGGCCCTCACAGAAGGCCCAGTTCTCTTGGCCACACCCTGGGACTGTGGATGTTTTCCCACAACAAACACTTGGGGAGGTGCAATGAAGATCACTAATCAGTTGACCTCAGAATAGGGAATGGCCCTGGTTGCTCCTAGGGAGCGCCATTTAATCACAAGGGCACCTCAGGGAGCTGGAGAGGGGCTTGAGTGCAGCACAGCGCAGGCCCCGGGTTTCATTCCCAGCCCTGGAAAATTTAAAAAGTGGTAGAAGAAAAGAAAACTCAGTCAGCAGCAGACTTGGGAAGCAGGAAAGGCACAGGGAAACTGGGGCCACTGCAAGGGGCTAGGGGCAGTCTGTGAATGCTGCGGCCGAGGGGAGCGATGTCCCTCTGTGAGGCCAGGCCTGGTCCTCTGTTCCCACCCGAGTCTCCAGCTTGCTCCCGGAACCAAGGCCGGGCTGACTCTAAAGCCTCCCCACGCCCCACTCCGGAAGCTGCTCTTCCAACATCAATCAACTCAATAGCAGCTTGGAGGATTTTGCAGAGGGGGCTGCAGTGACCCAGGTGGGTCACTTTTGGTTTTTTAAAAATGGAGAATTTAGCAACGTGTGTCAAGAGGCTCTGGCTGTCAGTGACGCAAAGAGCTCTGGACCGTGGGACCTAGTCTTCCTCTGTGTTAGTCTCGAGGCACAGACTTCTCAGGCCTGATTCTCTTTAATGTTCACAGCCTCCCCACAAGGCAGCCACTGTTATTTTCAGCTCCATGTTACAGGTGGGACAACCGAGGCACAGGGAGGTTAGTGATTTGCCCAAGCTTGCACAGCTGACCAGTGGCCTGACCAAGAGCTCAGGAGTCGGGGTTGGTGCTCTTCCCACCCCCAGGGCCACTCTGCCCGGTGCCTTCCTCATAGGTCCAGGCCTCTGCCTGAGAGCCGCTCCTCCCCTGAGGCTGCTGCTGGCCTGTGCCCAGCCCTGCACTCCTGTCCCAGTTCTTCCACTGTGTGATGGTCCCTCACCATGTGGCCTGGTGGCGACGTCCTCTTGGCCTGACTGTGACACAGGTGTTAGGCACCAGGAGGAGACAGGGAGCACTGGGTGATGCCGGGGCCTAGCCTCTGCACCCGGCCGGGAGACAGCTGCTCTGAAGCAAGGATTCTGCCTGGGGCAACACATGCTAAAGGGCAAATCTGGGCTGAAACACGTCCAGTGCCATGACACTTGGAGCAGCAATGGGCTGAAAGCAACCTAAACGTCAAGACTGAGCAGCGTCCACATCACCCAGGTCATCAGCTACATTCTGGCCTGCAAAATGATGCCCTGGGGAATGAGTGAGGATGCAGGAAGATGCTTGTGATACAAAAAGGCAGGATGAAAGTTAAAATGACAACCTGGGTTAAAGACACGAGGGAGGAAATATCTCAAGATACACAGTGTGTGAGGGGCTTGACTGGCCAGCAGGTGACCATCACAGATGTCCCCTCTCTCTGAAACACAGCTGTTAGCCCCTTGCCTAAAGCTCCCAGGTGAACAGTGGAGCCTGACCCTTGGTCATTACTTGCTTGTCACCTGACTTGGGGATGCTACTTCTCCTGCTCCTTCGTTCCTCGGGGCCTTGGGTTGTTCCTACCCTGCGTGACCAATGTAAGGACAGGAGACCAAGGCTGAGGCCCCTGGCAAGGCGGAAACCCTGGCATAGCTGGCATAGCCAGTAGAAAGTCTCCCATCCATTTTGCACCAAAGTCAGCCAGGCCTATCCTCCCTGCCTGTCTGAGGGGATCCCCACTCTAGGACCATGTGAAGTTCAGGACCTGCCCGGAACTCAAAACTTAGAAGCAGCGGGGGCTGCAGTGGGTGGGGAGCCACATCAGTGACAGAGCTTTTGAGTTTCCTTCCAATTGGACCTGAGGAGCCAGTTCTGCTGATGATCTCTCCATACCCCTACCTCACACCGTGCTCCTTGCAGTAAGCCCAGGCTGGACTACAGCAGGCTGGGCGACCAGGCTGTGCACTGTGCCAGAGGCTGTGGGAGGTGAATCAGGCAGAGCTCCACCATTGCCCTGTGAGGGACTTCCGGCAAATCCTCCACCCGCAGAAGCTCTGGGTTCCCCATCCTACCCCGTCCAGGGGCAGAAACAGCCTGGCGATGGGGTACATGCATTAGATGGGAGGTGGCTGGCTGGTGACTGCTCCCTGGAGGAGGTAAGGAGCAGGAGGAACTGCCTGCCAGGACAGCACACCCTGGGACTTGGCCTGCCAAGGCTGCCAAACTGTCTGCTGGGGGAGAGGGAAGAGGAGTGGCAGCCAGGTGTGGTGGCCATATCTGTAATCCCGGCACTGTGGGAAACTGAGGCAGGAGGATCACAAGTTGAGCCCAGCCTGGACAATTTAATGACTTAATGGGACACTGTCTCAGAATAAGGGTGGGAGGGCAGCATAGTACAGAGGTCCCTGGGTTCAAACTTTTGAACACCCAACCCCACCTCAAAAAGAGGTGGAAAGACATCAAGGAGCAGTGGCCAGGGACATGCCACTGCCATCTGTGCCCTCATGAGCAGGGCTCCTGGGGGCCAGTGAGCTGGTTCCTGAGCTGTGGTCCTAATGTCCCCACTGACTGTACAAAGGGGTGTGGGCATGCTGACCGGACCAGCTGCAGGGGCCACCGGGAGGAGTCCACATACCAAAATCTGCCATCTTGGCATAAGGCAGGAGCAGCAGGATCGAGAGCAGAAGCATACTGGGCTGGCCTTTGCCAGGGTTAGGGTGATGGAGGCCAGGGTTCGGGGAGTGACCCCAGCTTGACAGCCACCTTCTTATGGCCCAGGGAGCTGCGATGTCACAAAGGCCAAGGCCAGGCAGATTCTTTCCACTGTATTGTTTTCAAAATGGTTCCCCTGGGGCATGGTCCAGGGAGGCTTTCTGACATGGGCTACTTTCCCGATGAGCAGTGCTCCCCACTTCCACTTGGTGTCCTGGGGTACCCCATTTCTAGCCTCTGCTACACCCAGCTGTTCTGCAAGGCCCACATCCTCCCTTCCCTGGGCTTCTCGGGGAGGTGGATGAGGCATGTGGCTGTGCAAATGGGGACAGGAGGCGCCCAGGAAACCCGAGGCCTCTCCCACCCTGCGTGGTCCAGGGACCCTGACCTGTGGCACCAGGTGTGATGATCACGGGTTGGGTTCAGGGGTCCTGGCCACCCCTCAAGCCCTGCCCAGTGGGCCACACTCCCTGTACCCCACACTTGCTGGACTGAATCACATTGTCTCCCAACCCCCAGCTGCACCTGTCCTTAAAGGAGGAGATGTCAGACACAGGAGGACACGTCCAGCGCACGGTCACCACACTGCTAGGCTGATTTGCACTTCTGCAGGTGCTGTCCTGAGGGGACTCACCAGAGCTCCCTTGCCCGCCTGCTGCTCTTGTAGATAATCGCTGTTCCAGGCAGTACGTATTTCATTCAGCCAGTCACCATGCACTTGTTTGCTCGCTGAGGACTGAATTTGCCAATGAGAGAAGGTGGTGGCCTTTGGGAAAGTCAGAGGGTGGCCATGTGAGAGCTACTTGCTTCTCAGGTTTTAAGAGGACCAAGGCACCATCGACGAGAAGGGTGGATGAGAAGCAGAGGGTGACAATGGACACGGAGGAGAGGATCCAGCTGAGGCGGAGACAGGAGGCAGGGTCCTCCTGGGCATGCCCCACTCATTTACCACCCCATGCTGGCCCTGCTTTTCCTCCAGGTCTGGTAGTCATTGCCACTGCTTCTGGCTCTGTCTCAGCGCTGGATGGTTTGGGGCCTGGGCTCTGCAAGCTCGGGACCCCGGGTCTTGGCACATCCTCCAGGGATCTGCTCCATCCTGAGATCCTGGAGAGTGGTACCTCTGTGTCCAGAACTTCAGCCCTGCAGGAGGCTATGCCTGGGCGTCCTGTACACCTCGGCCATGGTGCCTCTATTCCCCATATCCCCCATCTTTCTCTCTCCGTGGTTTCTCAGCGGCTCCTCCATCTCCAGGCACCAGTGCAGCCCACCGGTAACGCCACAGCCACTTCCTATATGATACTTTCCTTTCTGGTTTTATCCTGCCTGTACCCCAGAGCAATCAATCCTTCAACACAGATGTTAGCGATGATTCGATTTAATGCTGGCCCTTGCCCTGTGCATAGCCCTCACCAGACTGCAAAGGCTGGTAGACGGAGCTCTCTTAGCAAAGCACTCAAGGCTTTGGAGATCTGGCTGCCAAGAATATATAAATGCGCCCAGAGACACAAGCTTTGAATGCTGGGCAAACACAAGCACTGAGGGCTCCTCAGTTTCCTGGGGTAAAGGGCAAGAGGGGACCACACAGACTAACACGGGTCCGAGGCAGCCCTTCCAGGGTGGTCCTTGCACCACTGCTGCAGAGGGAATACTACAGGGAAAGATTCGGGTGAATGGGCCAATCAGCATCACCCCTTCCTGGCCCCAGGCCTCACTGTGATGTCACCAGGGTCCAGCTGTGTGCCATGTACCTTGCTGGGTCAAGGCCACTGCCATGGCATCCACATAAGCTGGAGGTGAAGTTGGGCAATTGTGGGCTTCCAGGGCAAAATGTTCTTGCTTCTGATTGCACTGCTCATGGCACTCAAGGGACAAGGCGAGGATGAGCCAGGTGGGTGCCAGGCCAGCCCACAGCAGAGCATGGGGGGTGATGCATCACCTCGCCTCTGGCTCTCAGAGAGCACACTGTGAGTCCCGAGGGTGCTGAGTTAGAGCCAAGGGCTCAGGAAATGCGGGTGGAACCGGTGAAGTGGGTAAATTTAGGGGCTCAGCGGGCCATGCCTCCTGAACCACCCCTAGGGCCTAGGCCCAGAGCTCCCAACACAGCACTGAGGGACGCACAGCCAAACAACCAGGGTGCTCGAGTCATTTCTGCGCGTAGGAGCAGAGCACACTTGCCCGCAGACCGCCTTGCCTGTTTACAGCTCTTTCTGTTTATGTTTTTGAAGAATGAACTTTTCCTAGTTGTCATTATTCAGGGGAGTTTTAGAAGTTGATTTGCAAAACTGTTTTAAACTGTAATAACGTTAACTCTTTGCCTCTTCTCTGTGTTGTAAAATCTTTTCTCCTAATTCGTTAGTACTCTCCTGGCTTTACCGTGGACCAAACTGAGACTGAAAGTTTACGTAATAAACTTATCAATATTTTTACTTGTACTTCTAGGCTTCTATTTGATACATCAAAGGGCTTTCTCATTTCAAGATTAGGAGCATTATCAGATCCATTGAAGAGAGGGTAGCATAAATTCTGAAGTCAGACTGTGTTATTACATTTCTTCATGTGCTTGCTATTTGAGGAAAAATTACTTACTACAGCTGTATTTGTTCCCTTTCTGTAAAATGATTATCTCAGGGGTTTGTGAGGATCAAATATGCATGCAGCTCTGAGAACTGTGCCTGGTGCTGTAAATATTCAAAATGTGTCAACTGTTTATTATTCCAGAACTTTTACCATTCCACTTCCTAAATGTACATTTCCACCCCAAGTTGGAAAAGATATTTCATGTCTTCTATATGTTACGTTTACACTTACAATCCATTTGGTAAGCTAAGGGCCACATCGTTTGTGGCACAGTAGATGGAACTGGAGGACACTGGGTGAAACAAGGCAGATACAGAAAACACAGGCCAACGCTGCCACCCACAGCTAGAAGCCAAGAGGGTCAGTCTCAAAAGGAGGGTGGGATCCTGACCGCAGGAGGCTGGAAAGGTCAAAGGGAGTGAACAGCAAGACATTAGATAAGGTAGCAACAAAATGTAGGTGGACAGAAGGAGAGAGTTCTAGGGTTCTGCAGCCCTGTGACTATTCCCAACAACCTGTTAACCTATTTCGTGATGAACCTGAAGAGCTGAAGTTTCTCAAGACAGAAATGACAGGTGGTCATCATCAGGGTTGCTGCAGCAACCTCTGGAAATATAAAGTGAGATCCACTTGCAGCTGAGATACTCCCCACACAGCCTCACTGCGGGGGTACAGACCTCAGGGCTCCTCGCCAAAGTCTCAGGAGTTGACCAGGCCCTCGGCCCTGGAGACCTGGATCCGCCCCTTCGCAAAGCGCCAAGAGCCCAGGATGCTCCTGTCACCAGCTCCAGCCTGCATTTCCTCCTCTTCCTCAGCACTGGCACTGGCCCAGCAGCTGCACGCTCACCCTGGTTCTTAGGGCAGGTGACATCACACCTGTCCTCAGCCTCCAAGAGAAGGACGCCACAGCTGGCATAGTTCCGCAATTTTCACCTTAAGTTTTCAATGATCTTTCCTTTTCTTGGTTTCTATCTGTTTTTTTTTTTTTAATTTTAGTCTTTCCTCTTAGAAGCTTTACTTTATAATGTTCCACATTTTCTGAAATGTCCTTGTATGAAAGAGCTCTCATTTGCTTTCTCCTAGCGATTATCCAAACAAACGGATTATCTAGGTATATTTTTGTGCATTACGTTTTGGAGTAGTTTTGCATGATTTTCGTTTTTAAGCTTGTTTTTAACTCAGGGCAGGTCATGGCAGACTTATCTTTTGCTGCCTGATATAGTAGAAACTTGCCACGTGGCCCCTTTTACACCAGCTCAAAGTTCCCTCTTCTCCCTGGAGGCTGCAGGGTGATCACCTATCATCCCAGTCTAGTCTGCCTGGGGACATGGAATATTCTCCTTCTGAGGTGTGGGCTCAGGGGTGACATTCCTCCAGCATAGGCGGGGTTGTCCCATGTGTAGGGGGAGCTCTGGATTTGGGGCTCTTCTCTCTTTGCAGTGATTGTCTTGGATCCAAAGCCTCTTCTGTTTCCCGAGTCAGGGGGCCCTACATCTCCCTGCAGAGATGGCAGCTTCCTCACCCTGACCACTGAGAAGCCACATTAGGGTCGGGAAAGGTGTCACGAAGTCAAGGCGTCACTGCAGCCTGTCCAAGAAAGGACAAGTGACCTGGATAAACCGTCTCCTTTGCATTGCCTGCCTGGGCCACAGGATTTGCCTCTGAGCTGTGGAGAGTTGCAGGGATCTTCGGTGTGTTTCTGGTTTCCAGAACTTTGACCCATGAGGAACTGTAGAATAGTGATGTTGTCAGTGTGTCTTTCATTCTGGTAAAATGATACCACAGCCCGAAAGTACTCCAGGTTTGTTAGATAAAATTGGTTCTAATTTCTGAATAGATTTAAAAACAATGTATTGTGGTCAGTCTCAATACGGATTGAGGTATTGTGAGGGGTATTGTGTATTGTGAGAATGCGCGCATGTGTGTATTTATAAGCCATCTTTCTTCAGAGTCATAGGTATTTTACAATTCCAACAAAGCAAGTCAGAGTTTTACCTGGGGAACTGAGGTGCTTTTCTACATGTATGTAATATTTATTGTATTATTTCTACACCAAACCCCTTTCCATTGCTTCTCATTTTCCCGGGCTGACTCGTTGCAGGATTCTTTCAGGAATCACTTTGCTGGGATTGGGACCTTGTCTATTTTCTGTGTCACCTGTGCCATCCCCTGTGCCCCCTCCCCCTCCACACACCTCCTTTGGGTCCTGATAAGGTGGATCCTCCGGTGTATCAGCTCTCAGGTCCAAAGCCTCCTTTTCCACTTGCTCGGGACTCTAATCGTTCCCCTTAGCTCCCAGCACTGAGCTCCTTCTGTGAGTAGTGCTGGAGGGCCACTGATGAAGGCAGCTAATTTCCACTTCCTGCTCCTGCAGCAGCGGGTACGTGTGGGGCATCTAGCAGAGCTCCACTTCAGCCACCTGTCGCTTGGTGATCTCAGCCCTGTCCCCACTTTAGCAACCCTGCTATATAAATAAGCCCCCATGGCCTCTGTCTATTAGTCCCTAAATTATTATTGCAGCAAGTTGACTCCTCTAAGTTCAAAAGCCTGTAATGTCAAACTTGAAGATTTGACACATGTGGTCATTTTAAACAGAGTCCAAACAAGCAGCGCTCCAGCCCTCTGGTCCTGTCTCCTTTGCACCCAGGGAGGCCACGTGCAGTTTCTGTTGTGGCAGCCAAGAGAAAGCC
This sequence comes from Cavia porcellus, assembly GCF_034190915.1. Taxonomy (NCBI): domain Eukaryota; kingdom Metazoa; phylum Chordata; class Mammalia; order Rodentia; family Caviidae; genus Cavia; species Cavia porcellus. The sequence continues at coordinate 42,404,788 of NW_026947507.1, forward strand.
CCAGAGCTGAAGACCTTAAGCCACTCTTGCCCTTGGCCTCGGTCTGACAGACTACCCACAGGGCTCCGGAGCAACGCACTGCCCTGCCTTAGCTTCTGGGTGGCCTCACGCTGCAAAGGGCGCCCCTGCCTGCGCATCGCCCAGGCAGAGCTGGTGTGAGCTGCCTTTTCTTTCCGTCTGCCTCAGGGTGAGCTCTCGCCATGTGACCCAACGGACTTTGCCGTCTCCCAGTGTGTTGGGAGCAGAGCTCTCCACTGAGATGGAGCCCCAGGTGGGAAGGACCCCTGCCTTCCGGCTTCCCCTCCGCTCCTGTGAGATCAGAAAGCTTCGCTCTTCATCTTTACTTCTGGTTCTACTTAGTGATTGTTCATTGTAATTTTCCCCTGGCCAAATTACCACACAGGGCCTGGCTCCTGATGGTCCAGGAGCGTTTTTGGAGGGCGCCTGTGTCACTTGACTCCACATGCCTTCAGGAGGAGCTCGCCTGCCTTCCTGGATCTCCGTTTCCAGAAAGTGAGGAACAGATGCTAAAGGGAGTGAGATTTGCCCGTGCTCTCTGGCTCTGCACCCTTGGGCCACTACCTTGCCCTCTCTGGGCTTTGTACCGGCCTTCGCTAGGAAGGCGTCAGGAGTGTGGGACAAGGCTTTGCCTTAGCAGCTCACATGCCCCTGTGTCATGGATTAAAAAGTGGTGGTCAACTTCACACCAGTTGAATTAAATCAGCATGGTGCTGAGTGGAGACGGCCGCCTGAGGAAAGTTGCCAGCATAAAGGGAGACATGGAGAGGGACAGCGGGGTGTTGTGGGTTCCCCTAAGTGTTGCTGTTTGGAGCCGTTGGTTCTCCTGGAGGAGTTTGTCCCGCTTGCCCTCCCAGTATGCATCTGGCCATTATCATCAGAGAAGCTCGGGACCTTGTTGGTGAGAGTGGCTGTGGTTCACTTTGGGGGAGCTCTGGTCCTCACATTGAGCATCGCTTGGCTCTGGAGGGGAAGATGTGTGCTGGTTAATCTCCAGGAGAAGCTTGTCCCACTGGTTTTCTGACATGTGCTCGATTCTTCTTATCGTCAGAGAAGCTCGGGACCTCCTTGTTGCTGAGGATGGCTGTGGTGCTTTTCTGGGCAGCCCTAGTCCTTATTTCAAGAATGACTTCTTGGCTCCTCAACCTACCAGCACAGCTCCTTCATGCTGCTGGCACTGTGTTTCTGGCTTCCACTGCTGACCTTTGCACCTTCCCAGCAGATCTGTAAATCAGACTGGCGTGAGTCCTTCTCGTGGGCTCTAGACCTCCAGTTGGATTTGTGGAAGCCATTGTCATGGGCTCTAGGTCTTCATCTGGACTCATGCAGGACATTGCTGTGGGATCCAGGACCTTGGTTTATTCTAGGTCTTTAGTGTTGAGGACAGATTTCCTGCACTTCTTTGTGTTTAACTCTGAGTGACCATCATAAAATAATATTATAAATTCTGCATCCTGATTGTAATTGTTCTCCTCACAACCCCTGACTACAACACCCTGGCTCCTTCCTCCTTCAGAATCAGTCCACTGCGGCTACAGACCAGCCTTTCCCAACTCAACGTGGCTGCCATTCCGTGAGATGCTAGAAGTCCAGGATGGCGAGTTCCCCTGGCAAGTGAGTATCCAGATGTCCCAGAGGCACCTCTGCGGAGGCTCCATCATACATCGGTGGTGGGTCCTGACGGCTGCACATTGCTTCCCAAGGACCCTGTAAGTTCCTGGACCACCGTCGTCTTTTATGCCATGTCTCTTCTACGTGTTGTCTGGGCTGTTGCTCAGTGGATAAGTGTGCAAGGCTTCCAAGGCCATGGGTTCGGTACCTGGTGTGTTCCAGTGGCTTTGGACCCAGAGTGTCTGCTCTCCACCCACTCTCTCCTCTTCACCTCCTCTGCCATGTACAAAGGTGGGCCACTAGTTCTGGAGTGTCAGCATGGCTTCCTTTCTCCCTGCTGTCCTCTGACATGAAAGCAACACATTGGACAGTTCACTGTCCATACACTGGCTGGGCACCTACTGTGTGAGTGCCAGACAGCCAAGCACTCAGTCACTGAGAAACTCTGTCCTCTTCTCTGGGGTGGATCCACTCCATTTCCACTGGCCAGGGGTTTCCTGGGCTGCTGGTTCCACCAGCTCCAAGACTGGCTGGGTCTGGAACCCACCACTACCTACCCTATGTCCAGCCACTCCCAAGGCCACCAGGGGACTCCGCTACTCTGATTTCTCCATACCTAGAGCTGTAAATTCTATGGGCCGTGAATGACTCTGTGGTTGTTCTATACCCCATGACTACTGTTAGCACACATGTTTTTATATTCATCCTTCAGATTTGAAATGGCGGTGGTAAATGTCACTGTGGTCATGGGAGCCAAAGCATTCCATGACATCCGCTTGGAGAGAAAGCAGGTGCAGAAGATCATTATTCACAAAGATTACAGGCCACCCCAGCTGGACAGTGACCTCGCCCTGCTTCTGCTGGCCACACCGGTACAGTTCACTCACTTCAAAATGCCCGTCTGCCTGCAGGGGAAGGAGGCGCCCTGGGACCGTTGTTGGATGGCAGAGTGGGTATCAGCTTATGGGTATGGTATGTGTCTCCCTTTCAGGACCCCTAGAAGGCCCACAGCTGGCTGCCCTGGGGTAGGCAGAGAGATGCCCTGGATGGGAAGACTTGGATCTGAAGTTGGCACAAAATTCTTTCTTTCTTTCTTTCTTTCTTTCTTTCTTTCTTTCTTTCTTTCTTTCTTTCATTTCTTTCTTGTTGCTGTTAGTACTGGAGATGGAACTCAGTCCTAGCTGGTTTTTTTCTTTTCTTTCTTTCTTTCCCTTTTTCTTTTCTTTTCTTTCTCTTTCTTTCTTTCTTTCTTTCTTCCTTCCATCCTTCCTTCCTTCCTTTCTTTTTCTTTTTTGAGACAAGGTCTCACTAGGTAGCCAAGTTCCCCAGGTTGGGCTTGAATTTGCAGTCCTGCCTCAGCCTCCCAGCACTCAGGGATAAGAGGAATGCTCTACTGACTTTGGCTCTTCCTCATCTCCTCCCTCACCTTTTCCCATTTATGTAACGACAGTAGTGACCTCTTCAAATAAATGACATAGTTTAAAATAGTAGAATTATACAATCAGGCCCCCATTCAAAGCTCAGGACAACTAAAGCTGAAGCAGAGGTCCAGCCTGGGCAACTTAGTAATGTCGTGAGACCCTGCCTCGCGACAAAGCATTCTGAAAGGGGCTAGGACTGCAGCTTAGTGCAAGGGCCCTGGGCTCAGTCTCCATTGCTGGGAAAACAAAATAGCATAAAAAGAGCTGGGTACATAGAAGATTCTCAAAATGGGGTGGCAATGACAATTTTCATGAACCTCCATAAAACTGTTCAGAATATCCCTTCAGGAAGTGTGACAGTGTCCAACCGCTCTTTGGTGCACCATCATCTATCCAGTGGTTCTCTAGACTTCAGGAACTAACGACTCCACCCCTGTTCCCACAGGACAGCGGGCTGAAAAGAAAGGAGTGGGGTGGGACAAAGGCCAGGATCTCCCATGTGGAAGAGCATCAGGGCTGTTTTCTTCCCCACAATGATGCGCCCAGTCACGTCATTGTCCTGGTTTTTCCAGTTGGCTTGGTAGAGGACCCGGCCACCTTGATCCTGAGGTTGACCCTTCTCTACTCTGCACAGGCAAAAGCTGGCTGTGGGGAAAGTGGCCCTTCAGGGGCCTCCTAGTGCCCTGCAGGAGTTGGGTGGTAGCTTTTGTGGGCTGCTCCTGAAGGGAGGGAGCATCTTACATTGAGTCATTGAACAAGGAGCCACCTGTTGGGGCTACTGAGTGGGACCTTACAAGGCCATCTGTGAGTAGGTGACTCATGGGACCTTTCAGCCTCCCAGGGCTGTCACCCTGCTCAGTGGAGGCTGGTTACTGTTGGTGGCCAATGTCCTGACCCACATGCATTGGCTTCCTTCTTTGGTCAGGCATGTCTAGTAGCCAGAACATGCAGCTGCAGAAGCTGAGAGTGACACAGCTCAGCTGGAAAGCGTGCTCAGCAAAGGTGGAGCAGCTGTCCCAGAAGATGCTCTGTGCCTGGCAAGAGCTGGATACCAACGGCAACTGCAGGGTACTCAGCCCCGATGGGACCCTTCACAGCTGCACCATCTCTCTGGATTCCTGGGGGCGGGGATCCCTGGCCCTGTATCCTTGGCTGGAGGCTCCCTGGGAAGCTCATAGTCTGTTTCTCTTTGCTCATTCCCAGGGCGACAGCGGGGCACCCATGGTGTGTGCTAACTGGGGCACCCGCAGGCTCTTCCAAGTGGGCATCTTCAGCTGGGGCCTGACCTCGGGCTCCCGGGGGAGGCCCGGCATGTTTGTGTCTGTGGCTCAATTTGTTCCATGGATCCAAGAAGAGACACAGAAGGAAGGCAGAGCCTACATCCTATCTGGTAGCCCCAAGAGCTCCCTGACTTGCGGCCCTCAGGGCCTCCTAGCGCTGGGCCTAGGGTCTCAGGTGCTGCTCGCTGCCATGCTTTCTTGATAAATGGAGTTTACCTGATAAATGGAGTATATCTGATACAGATATCAGAGCCTCATTTTCCTTCTCCTTTCTCCTCTCTGTTCTCTCCCTTCCAGCGCAAGCAGTTAGGAGCATCAATCAGTTCATAGCAACCCAGGAAGTCAAGCATGGGCTCAGTTCTCCTGATCACCAGGCCCAATGGGGGAATATCTAACACAGGGCTAGAAGGGGTACACCAGCACATGGGGGACCTGACAGAGAACTCTGAACTCTGACAGGGAGGCCAAGGGAGGCTTAGGAAAGTGCTGAAGGGGAGATCACCTCAGGTTCCTTGTCTATGAACAAAGAAATTTGTCTGGATCAACCTTAAGTCCTACGTTACCCTGGAAGTCTTGTCTCTCTTTGTTACCCTAGAAGTTTCCAGTTCTCCTTCTGGTTCAGTGCCTAGCACAGACCCTCACCCAGGGAATCCCCCAGTCTTTCAGGGCAAATGCTTTAGTGCCCAGGGCCGCGGCTAGACTCAGGGGACATTGGTCCAAATTGGAGCTTATGACGAGGGAGATTATGACTTGGAATTTAGAAGTTACCCCTTTCCTTCCTCCTCTTACTAGATCACAAATAGGAGAACTGGATGGCTGGAGAAGCAGCAGTGTCTCCCTGATCCCCACGCAGGGATGACAGAAAGAGGACCACTGTTGGGTGGCCAAGATAGCTGCTGGCTTGGGTTTCCTGGGAATCCGATTGTGTGGGGGATAAACGGGGGTGCTCTGGGGATGAACATGTTGGGGGAGGAGAAAGCAGGACCAGACAGAGAAGGTGGGTGTCTCTGCAACTGGGCTGGCCTTCCAGAGTTATCCTAAATTGGGGTGAGGGACTAATTCGACATGCCCTGCCTTGGTCAGTCATTCAAGTTAGGCTTTTCCCAGGAGGCGGCCAACTCCACCTTGGGAAATAGAATAGGCTCGATTCAGCCAAGGTAATTCTCAAAGAGAATTGATGGTTGAGAAAACAGGAGCATGTCTGAAGGGAGAAAGCAGGCATTACATCCCAGAAGCCACCATGCCAGGTAATGGAAATCATGGTGAACTTGCCAGAACCATTCCAGCCCCAGAGACCTAACGGTACAAGAGGCTGAGACTATCCTATCCCAGCTCAGCTCACTGGAATGCGTTCTGCAAGACCCCAGGGAGGCACAGCAAATGGTGACATCCTGCCATGCATTTCATCACACGGTAGCTCCAGCTGAGGCTCCACATCCTATCCTCACACAGCACACATGCAGCACACAGGACTCAGATAAGGAAGAAGATGACGTCAGTACTCACTGACCAGGACACCTCTGTGGCTCACATCCACTGTCTCATCCCGGATCTGCTACCTCTCCTGCTGTCCATGACAGTACAGAGTCACACTGGTCCACCATGCTATATGATGCTTATCATACTCTGGGAACAAGGAATGATAAGTTCCTTGTATGAGCTGCTAACACACATAGTCTAGAGGATGCGAGAGAAATCTGTAAGAATCAGGGTGATAACACATCAGTAAAGATTTTAGGGACCAACACATCTGGACCTCCCTAGAAAAGGGACAAATTGTTGCCCTTTACACTTGGTGTCACTATGAAGGACATGTGGCAGAGAGAGGTCCCTTTTGGGTTGCGTGGATAGTACACAGTGTACTGGGAAACAGTGCTCCAACTCATTTAAGGTGGCTGCTAGTGTTTCCTGCGGAGACCAGGGCTCAAGGCAAGACGGGGCGTTGCCCAGATCTCGGACTAATGCAAGGCATATCACCAGTTCCCCCATGTGATCTGTAGATCAAACAGCGCTAACGCATCTGTGCAAGGACAGAAACGCTGGCTCGCTCTGCAGGCTCACTTCCTCCTCCCTTTGGTGGCCAGGCGAGCTCAGTGGAAGGAGACAAACACTGGTGCTGGGTCGCTGACTCCCAATGTGATGCGCCCCTTCCCAAATCACAAGGCCACCACTGTCAGGATGTCAAAGATGTTCTGTGTCATCTCCCATCCAATACATCTGTCAAGCATCGTAGAGGTGGCTACTGTCCTGTGACACGAGTGTGGCAGTTGTAGACCACTGACACCCAGGTTAAATTAGCGGGGTGCAGGGGTTGGTGCTCCACCACCTGTCTGCCATGTGTCTTCCTCCCAATGAATCCTGGGGTCTGTCCATGTGGACATGGTGGAAATGGACATGAGAGCACCTGAAAAGCCAGGTAGGATGGCTGTAGGTGGCCAGGGATCGGAAGTGAATTGCCTTTCTAAATTTTTAAAAAAATTTTAGTAGAGAATAATGATCTTGTGATTTAATTCCTGCTACACTACAGGATTATCACAGCAAGCAATGGTCCACTTGGAATGGAAATTTAAGGTTGGGCTTCAGTGAGTGTAAGGGATACGAAGGTGCTGGGGCCCTGCCATTGACTTTGGCTGCAGAGAAGCCTCTCTTGCACCTATGCCAGCTGACACAGGGGACACTATCTCCATCCTGCATCTGCAGGAGCCCTTGCACAAGGGCTTGGGCTACCATGGGCCCATTTGGGGTCTGCCTTGAAGGACGTGGTGAGGGCAGATCCTCTCTGTGGGAGGAGCCTTGATTGGTGCCCTTGGCTATCTCCTCCGTATGGAGACGGTGGTCTGGGTAAGCCTCCTGGGCAGCAGTGAGTAGTGGGCTGGGGCTGAGAAGCAGCAAGAGCAGGAGACCAGAAGCACAGAGAGGTCACGGGACAAGGCCTGTTATAATCCAGATTAAGCCAACCAGGAGTAGAGAGCCTAGAGCCTGGGGATTTTTAGTGCATGTGAGTTATACAGAATAATGGTCCATGCACATAACATATTTTGATCCTTCCTGCCCCTGGGGTTTCAATGGTCACCCTCCTTCCCAATTAGCAGGCCCCATAGCAGCACCTACAGAGGTCACTGTGAGGCCAAGGTCTGCTGTCATTCAGGGGGCAACTCTGGTTTGGGCTTTTGGTACAAGAGGCAACATATTTTCTTAAAGTCAGTTTTAAAAGCTTTTCTGATTCCTGGATTATACCTCAGAGTTGAAATTTTAAAGTCCTGAGATTTTTGGGTTTTCATTTTGTTTTTATTTCTGTAAACATTCCACTGCATTCAAGACCTCTTCCAGCAGAGCATTCTATTGCAAAAGAAAAGTTCCTTTTAACAGGTAACTGATTTTGGTAATGATACGTAATCATTTCACTCACTGTTTTGGTGTTGCTTACCATAGGTTACCAGAGTTGCCCTAGAGATGAGATCATTTTTTGATTGGCTTCAAACCACACCAAGCCTGACAGTGCACCTTAGATTCCTATCTTTGCTGTTGTATTTCCTGGAACGATGTTCAGTACCAAGAACTATATCAGGATCCTGTTTCTCCTGCAGAAAGGGATGCATCTCGGGAAATAGATGCTTATGGGGCCATTACAAGGGCTAAGGAAAGCTCCTTGTGGGAGCTCAGGGACTCACTGCAAACAGTCTCATAGTTCTCCCTAGCAGCAGGGAGAGAGGGTTTGCAGAAGAGAAGCCAAAGTTCAAGGCAAACCTTATGACTTCCATCTACTGAGTTCTGATGCCTGCCCAACCCAGTACAGGAAAATAATTAATTCTCCTCCTTCTGCCTCCCAAAGCTTGGCTGAAAACCTCAATTCTGAGAATCCCAGCTTCTTCATGCTCAGCCCCCACCATCCCTGGGAGCATCAGAAAGGCAGAGGTGGCACTAAGCACCAGCACACAATCTCAGGTGTGAGAATACAGAGACTGTGGGACTCCAGAAAGTCAGGATGGCTCAGGTGATCAACTTGGTCCTCCGTGAGAAAGTGCTAGAAAATACTGAGCCTTTGTATTCCTCCAATTCCCTGTCCAGGTCCCTTGCTGTCCATCCTGGGGGTGACGCAGGCTGGGTCCTAGAGCTCGAGTTCCCCGGGATCCTCAGTGTCATTGGGGCTGCCTTCAACAAGTCCTGACACAGGTATGAGGACAGGAGGTGAGCAGGTTTCCTGATTGTGTCCCTATCTTGTTTAGGCCCCCATGCTGCCCACAGATATGTCCCCTTCAGGCTCAGTTCCTTCTTGAACCTCCACATGACACACACTTGCCATCCCCCTGGGTTCCAGGAATATGTAGTCATCTCCTTGCTCTTGGCCTCCTGCTGCTGAGAGTCTGGGACAGCCAGCTCACTTCTGCTGAGTCTCTCATGACACTTGCACTTTGAGGACCTACACTGAAACCCCTTCACTTGAGATCCTGAAGTACAGTTCTGTCTCAGTCTCGAGCCCGCCCCAATCACACACTCAAGGCTGCCCAGCTGCAGAACCCCAGCCCCCTCGATTCCATCTCTGAGGCTGGAAATTCAGGAAGTCACCAGAGGCCATGGAAGGTCAGCTCAGAGCAGCCAAACCTTAAGGATGGACCTGTCCTTCTCAGCCAACCCAGCGACAGGAAACCAGTGAGCTGTCAGCCCCCTGGGGAGAAATGCAGCTCCAGAGTCCTCCCCCTGCTTGTCCCAAATGGACCTGAAGTGGGGCATCTGCGGCATTACACAAATGATCTGATCCACCTTAAACAAGAACCAGGGCACAGCTGCCATCTGAAGCAGAGCGAGCCTCTGATGTTGGTGGGGAGCAGCTTATGGTTCCTCCTACATCTCCTGCCCCAATGGCCCTGCTTACCTTCTCCAGCTTGCGCTAACATCAACACAAATGTCACCAGGACTAAACTGGGTCATGGAGAGCGGAGTGGGCTGACACAGGCCCTCAGGCCACGTTCTCCCCTGACCTCACTCCCTGGCCTCCCTAGCCTGGAACTTAGAGCACAGACCCTAGGGGATCCCTGCTCCCTGGACCTCTGAGCAGGGGTCCTGCCCCTCTGTGCAGCCTGCAAGGGGCTGGGCCCTGTCCCTGAGCTGAAGGCAGAGGGATGGCTCCCACTAGGCTGTAGCCCCTGCCTGTCCCTGCCCTGTGGGGCCGGCCAGGGCCCCAGCGCATGCTGGGCAGCAGTGGGCAGTGGGCGGGGCACAAACTAGAGTCTAAAACTTGTTTCATGCCTGACTTTAAGACCTGGTCCACCAAGGCAGCGTGCGGAAAAGTATCCACGTGGAATCACACACTGGGAAGGGCAGCGCCAGTGCACAATCTAGGCCTCCATCCACTGCCTGCCCCACCTGTCTACCCTCTCCCTCCTCCAGGAGTTCTGTGTTCAGCCCTGGTCCTGAGACGTCCCTGTCTCCACAGTCTGTCAGAGCACAGCTTTGGGCCAATCACCACAGATGTCTGGGAGGGCCAGACTTTCTACCATGCAGAAAACTACCTGCAGTACCAGCAGTACCTGAGCAAGATCCTAGATGGCTACTGCGGCCTCGGGGGCACGAGAGCACGGGGCAAACTTTCACTAAGGCCTGCTTCCCCATCCTGTACACATGTACCCGAGGGCTGCAAATGCTTCCGGGGCAACGAGGTGCATTGCTGGCCGAGCTGTTTCCAGAGCACCAGGCGAGGAACCTTTGTCCTTCACCTGCGTCAGCTCTGCCTGGCGGAGGGAAGCTAGAGCTCAGCTGATGAACCCTGGTGCTCGGCATACAGCTCTGAGAAGGGTATCGAGTGCTCATTATGACAAATGACTCTTGGGATACATCCAAGAGTGAAAGGGTTTTGGCCCAAACCAGACACTGTAGCCAGAAAAAGCCTCAGCTGAAACCAGGAGCTCCTACCTCTCCCGCCCCTGGAGAGTTACCTGTAACTCTATCTCCCCCCCACCCTTAGGGATCTACCCCTGGCACCAAACATGTGCCAATGAGATACTGTGCATCCCTAGTGGCCCTAGGGTACTACCCTAAGCTTAGGCTACTTATAGACCCCCCCCACACACACACACCACGTGTCTGCTGCAGAGATCTCGGGACTCCAGCGGCCGGGGGAGCGTCGGTCATCTTTCTCCGTGTTCTTAGAATAAAGGCCTCTTTTGTTTTATACTTTACATCTTTTGGAAATAATCCTATCATTTGGAATCCTATCAAAGAGTGCTTAAGATAAATTTTAAAGCCTCAAAACATCAAGAGGAAAAGTGATATAGTCATTTTCCCTAAAGTGAAGCCCATTATGCTCTAAATCGTGGAAAGTATTTGTACCTAGAGCTCCCCGCCAGTCACCTGCACTAATGGCTGCTCTCCACACACCTATCTCACAGCCTTTCGGGGGCTCCTGAGCAGTGTTTGCAGGCTGCAGAGTCAGGGAGACTGTTTATTCCGAGTTGAGCCTTATTAACAAGTTAACCCTTCGCCGATCAGATTAGTATGGTTGCCTGGTGCTGCAGGGACGTGGTCCTTTCTACACTCTTACTGTCCTGTGCACAAAACTGAGCAGAATAATTGGTAAAGGCGAGGGTTTAACATTTGCTTTAGGGCTCAGAAGCGGAAGAAAAAGAAGCACAAAAGACATGGCTGAGGAGAAAAGTCCACTGAAGGAAAAGGGAGAAGGGGTGGCCTGTATACAGGCTCCCCGAGAAGACAACAGGGAAGCTGGGCTGCCGTCTTTCATGTCTTCTTTCTGACGTCAGATCCCGGTCAGCCCATCAGAAGCCTGCCAGGTCTCCTGCCTGGAGACTGGGCTCAGGAGTTGGATTTGGGAGCGGCTGCTCTGAGCCCATGTCAAACCCAACTGTCCCAGCCACCGAGCTGTTCCCTAGCCTCCTGCTTCAGTCAGACTCAATAGTTTGAACCAGGCAGATTTGCCAAGAAGACCACCAGGTTTGAGCTACCCAAACAGCAGAATGTCACTTAAAGGTGTCTGCAGTTCCACTAGCCCCTATTCCTTCTCACCGGTCCTCTGCCTAGTTGGGTGACTACATACAGCTTTCTAGGGCTGCTGTACCAAACCTCCACAATTGGGTGGCTCAGAACAACTTTTTTTGTGCAGAGTCAGCAGGGGAGGTCCCTCTCCAGGCCCTCTGGATTCTGTGAGTGCCGGGGGGTGGGGCTGCTTCATACCTACATCCCTTTTCTAGAAAAATGCCAGTAATAGTGGAGAAGGGACCCGCCCTACACTAACAAGATCTCATTTTAGAGAATTAAACTGCACTGACCCATTTTGAAACAAGGTCACTTGCTGAGCTCTATGGGCTAGGATTTCAACATGTGTTTTGGGGGGGTTCAATTTAACCCCAACAAATGCTTTGCTGCCTTTATCCCAGGCCATTTTTGTTTGCAGACTGACTAATCTCTGGAGAATGCCTGCTCACCCTGCCAACTGTGCCCTCCCTCCCAGCTGGCAGGGAACCCTCTCTCCATGCCAGGAGTCGCCTTACTGTGTATTTGCCCCAGATAGTGTGAGCTCCAAGAGGTCAGAGGGTGTCCAGCCACCCTTGAGTCATCCTCCGTAGGGCATCCTGCTGGTGCTGGGAAGGAGACCCGATGCAGCCACTCCTTGCAGCATCTCTGCCCTGTGACCCATCCAGGGACCCTGCAGCATGGGCAGGAAGCCCCTCACATGGGAGGACTTGGAGAGTGAGTCCTGGGCTCGGCATTTGTAGCTCTGAGATGTGCTCAGCAACACAATGATGTGCTGTCATTAGCCCCATTTTGCAGATGAGCAGCTGGAGGGTTCAAGCTCAGTGATCCCAAAGTCCTGCTGGTGCCAGGAATGCTCTTCTCTAGGGTCCAAACCACTGCTCACTCCGCCGTGTCACCTGCCTTGTTTGGACCAGTACCTGAGGCCATTTCTACAGGGCCCGTGGTGGGTGGCAGTACAAGGCATAAACGGAGTCACCCACTTCCTGCCACTAACCTCCCCCACTCTGTGCTCCCCATCCCAGAGGACTCAGGATGCCCCATAGCTGCTGTAGCCCTGCTGGCTCCACCCAAGGCCCTATTGTGACCTAGCCACCAGGCCACAGTGGAGGAAGTGCTGGCCCTCACTCCTGCCCCAGAGGACTCCTCTCCATTACCAACACAGGCACAATGGCAGGGTGCAGACAGGGAGGAGCGTGGCTCCTGCTGGTGGTGGTCCTGCTGCTGTGCTGGGCACACAGTTCCCCCGAAGGTAGGTCTCTGGGGGGCCCACTGGACTGTCCCCCTGCCAGGGATCTGCAGAGAGGACACATCGGTTACTTTAAGGCTAGAGTACAGTCCTCAGAGGGATTATTCTTGCCACCATCACTGTGAAAACTTCTGGAAGGTTCTACAGGACGCACCAGGTCTAGCACAAGCCACCATGGCCCAGAACCAGATCAAGGGTGTGTCAGCAGCGGAGAAGGCGAGGGTCCCCTTTGCAGGCCACACGTTGGTCAGCAGCTATCCCAGATGTGCTCAGGGGGGCACTGTTTCAGAAGTGGCAGAGAATGACATTCAGTCCCTCCCTGTGAGCCTGGCAAGGGGACAGTAGTGAGTGGAAATGGCGAGAAGCAGACAGAAGCCAGAGTGACAAAAGGCCTGCGACTGACTCAGTCTGGTGTCCTCTGAGACGCCAAAATGACTGAGCCTGTGGGATGAGGTGGCTCAGACCAGGTGAAGGTGCTACACAGGGCACAGCCTGCTGCATGGCAGAGGCAGACCGGTGTTGCTGGGGCCGCATCAGCATGGGCTGGGAGAGGCCATGGGGCCCCGAAGGCGCCCACCCTTGTAAAAGCACAGGAAGGACTTTCAGGCTGGGGGGTAGTTTGGAAACCATCAGGAACGTGCTGAGGTAGTGGAGGTGAGCTGGAAGAGGGGGAGATGAGGACAGTTGTGGGGGTTCCTTCCCAAGTGACTAGAAGGACGACTTCCCTGGGCTGGCCTGGGGTGTGGGCCCTTAGGTGATCATTCAGTTTGGGCCCCGTTAGGTTAGGTGTTATCTCTGGGACTTGATGGGTATGATCCAGCAGAGAGGGAGGGGTGGGCTGAGGCTGTGGTTCTGGGAGGGTGAGAACTCCGCAGGAGCCCCAGCAGGAGTGGCCGCAGCTGCTATCTCTCAGTGCTTAAGGAGCCTGTCTCGAGAGGATGCAGTGAATCGCAGGTGTCCCTCTCCTCAGTGGAGCCCAGCAGCACCCACACCTCTCGCTCAGCTCTCCATGAGCAGGCAGTAGGCGCCTGTGAGGCCTGGGGCTACGGTTGGAGCCCAGTAGTGCCGGCAGTGACTCTCTAAGTTCTCACCTGGAAGCAATGTACGATCTCTGCTCCGAGAGCTTTCAAGTAACACACCACACCCTGACACCCAGTATCCATACCATAGTCACACAGCCACACAGCCCTGCCCACAACACCGTCCCTGGCAACCCAGCCAGTACCACCCAGCTCCCTGCTGCAGATCCCCACCCGGCCCCCACCCCACACCACTGCATACTGCCATGGCATACAGAAACCCCAAAGGACACCCAGGATTTGGAGGCACGTGTGTTTATGTCAATGAACACTGATCCAGATAGTTTTTATCAGGTCCCCATCCCTGGTGGTCTAGGGCTCATGTGAGATAAGCAAGCAGGAAGCACAGAGGCAGAATGGCTTGTCAGTTGGGGATTGGTTTATACAATGTGCATCACAGTGACCAGCTGTTTCTAAGAGACTGGGGCAACCAGAACTGGAACAGGAACTATTACCTGGGCAACTAAGAAACTGAAGCATACTGGCTGGAGGGGCATTTTCTGTTACAAACCCTACACCACACAGTGCTACATCATATACCCCATACTCCAGACCATGCATCCTACGTTACAAAACCCATCACCACACAATCCCACGCAACCCATACCCACCCCACACCATGCACCTACATACCCCCACCACACAACCTCACACTACACACAACTGTACCACCACACAACCCCATATCTCATAACTCCACCACTGCACGCCCCGCCACACACCCACACTACACAACCCCATCCCCATACACACCGCCTATCACAAACACTTTGTAGCTATCTCTACCATCACCACTCCTTCTGATCACCAGTGATGGGCGTGTGGTGTGCAGACCAGACAGAAATGCCACATTGTGCTTTTGTGTTTTTTAGAGGACACTGTGGCACAATTTAAATGCACTAATGTTCCCTGGCTGCTGGGGGCAGGTAGCAGCAAGATCTGGCCCCAGGGCTTGCAGTTGCAAGCTTGCTCCTCCCAGATCTGCATCATCACGAGAACCATGCAAAAGGCTACACCAGGACAGCTGGTACCCCCAGGAGCACACAGTTCACACCGGGTGCTGTTGGTTGGCATGTGAGGGGCAAGGGTGTTGGGGGGGTCTCTCACCTGGGCTCCGGGGAGGACAGGGTTCACAATGGATTCTTCCAAGCCAGTTGGCTTGACTATTGGGCCCTAACACTTTCCTCCCCTTTCTTTCTTTCCTTCAGTAAACTGTGGCCAAAGAGTCAGTGTCCAAACCAAGTCATTTGAAATAGCTCCAATCTTGGGCGGGGAACTTGCACACATTACAGAATTTCCATGGCAGGTGGGTATTCTGAGAAAAGGGAGGCATATTTGTGGAGGAAGTATTCTCAATGAGTGGTGGATTCTCTCTGCATCTCATTGCTTCGAAACAGTCAATCGGTAAGTACTGTGAACAAATCTTTCTTTTCTTCTTCTTTCTTTTGGTTAATCTTACATTGTAGAGTATTTTCCTGTGTGCCCCAGAATCTCAACCGGTGGGCTGCTTCCCGTCTTTCTGAATGCTGGTTCCCGTCTTTCTGAATGCCTAAACTGTAGCACAGATGTGCCTCAGAATTTGTAACTCACTGAGTCCATGTGGGTCCGGCCTTACCTCTAGAGAGCATCTTTGCAAATATTTGCTGTCCCTTGGACAACATGGCTGACCATGACTGTGAGGCCAGAGATTTCTTGGCATCAGGACCTGAGGGCAGGGCTGCAGTGCTAATTGCACTTGGGAAGTTCCCCAGTTCATCGACAAGTCAGGGTGTTTAAGCAGCTTCCCAGGTGCTTCTTCTGCAACCCTTCTTACAAATCAAGGTCAACTCCCTCAGCAACTGAGCACAGCACAGCTTCCAACACACTGGGAAATACTGGCTGATGAAACACACAGCTTCCCCAAGCAGGAGACCGTCATCCAGTGCCACTCAGCAAAGAGCAGGCCTGCAACTCAGATCTGTCCCTTGCCACCTGAATGGGACTCTTTGCTGGCTCTGTGGCTCTGTGTCTCTGTGGCACGTGCATGGCCCAGATGACTCCCCCAACTTCTACTTCCTAGGATCACAGCCATAGACATATAGAATTACTGCATTTCACTACTATTTTTCTCCTTTTATTTTGAAATCAGATTAGATTTGGCGGTTGTACATGGCATAGCAGACCTAGAAGCCGAGAATGTGACCAGTGTGAAAGTGGCCAAGTTAATTATCCACCCTGACTATGACAGTGGAATCCACAATCATGACATAGCTTTGCTCTTGCTCAAATCCCCACTGATCTTGGATAGCACACGTGTGCCCATCTGCCTTACGGAGGTCACCTGGGAAAAGGCATGGACTACCTGCTGGGCGACCGGATGGGGGATTACCAGTTGAGTTCCTCTGGGCCAGCCAGGGTAGGATGGCACCTGCCTGGAATTTAGAATGGGACGCAAACTCTGTACGCTCTGACAGGCCCCACGGAATTGTTTCTGACACATCTGGGGACTTTGATTCTCACCACTCTCAGCCCACTGGGAAGCCATCTTTCACAGAGCTTTCTGGGATCCCATTAAGTTGAGCACACACTCTGTGGCCCATGACACCCACAGAGGAGCTCAGGGATAACCTGGGTAGAGGTCTTCCACGCATGAGGGGTGACTTGGAGGAATTCTGAAGGGCAAATGGGAAGGCAGAGAGACAGAAATGGGAACCAACTAGGAAGCCCATACTACTGTCAACGACAGCAGCTCAGTTCCAGCTGATGATGTCTGATCTGCTCTCCTGTACAAAGATCTCTGATCAAAATAGTTGATAATCACAGGTCAAGACAAAGAAGGGGATAAGCGACTATAAATTTTACCTTACAGAATTAACCTGCAGCCCCCTCCCAGCCACTTCCCCACAAAAGGTCCCTTTCATCTTTGTTCTTGGCCAACGTATCCCAGCTGCCTTATTGCCAACAGGGAGGAAAAATCACATTATGGGCAGCACTGTGCTTCCAAGCAGGCATGAGAGAGGCTTATGCCAGGGTGAGCCCCAAGCACTGAACTTGCTGCGGGTCACCCTGAGAATCTTTCATTCTCTAAAGCTTCTCTAAAAGACTATCTTCTTAATTTAGAATTCTTCAAACTTGTCCAACCCATTGATCTGCTGTCTTATTACAAGAAGTGTTCTAGACAATGGAGATTCAGCCAGAGAGGGGAAACGGCCCCTGTCTTGGGGAGAGGACATTCCAGGGGTGGGTTCCAGGTGCAGAGTGGATGCCTTGAGGGGCTGGAGGTGACTTACATTCTTCTATCTGGCTCCAGAACAAATTTTCCATCATGGGTTCTCCAGATGGTTTTGAACTAAACACCTTTTGAGAATTCCACCTGGAACCTGGCATCTTCTGTGGAATGGCAAGATGGTGACCTCTGGCTGAAAATAAAGCAGGGACTTTGACCTTGAGAGCTGTGGATTCTGGGGATGCAACTCCCTGCCTGCTCTCCTCAGTCCAAATTTCAGTGGTTTTCTGGGCCAAAGTCAGTCCCTTTGTCAGGAATGTAAGAAGTCATCACATGGGTATGTGTTCGACTTCAACCAAAAGAGACTACTTTGGGCTCAGGGACCCCTGTCCATCTGTTTCTCCTCAGGTTTAAAGTCTAATAAAAGTTTAAGGCTGCAGAAAGTCGACCTTCACCTGATCAAATGGAAAAAGTGTTATAATACTTTACCCATAGTCACCACAAACATGATATGTGCTGGGAGTTCAGAAGCCGGAAAGGACACCTGCCAGGTAATGGTCTGGGCTTGGTGGGAAAGGATTGCAGGCTCCCACTCTCTTCTCTGGAGAAGATGCCACCTTGCAGCTGCCCGATGCTGGTGGGTAGCTGAAAACACCAATAATCTTTCCATAGTGCTGAAGGCCACAAGTCTAAGACCTCCAGAGGTTCCTGCTCCTTCCCCAGTCCTCAGGGAGAAAGGACACTTTCCTGTCCCTCTGCCTCCTGGCAGTGGCTGGTAATCCTTGGTGTTCTTGGGTTGTTAGACATCTCCCTCCAGCCTCAGGCTTCATGTGCCTTTCTCCTAGTTTGGGTTCTGGTAAAAATGAGACTTTAAATCCAGCAAGCCAGCCCAGTCAAGACGTGCCTGCTCCAATACCCACATGAGTCACAGAGCTGGCCTCGAGTAAACGCGTGCCCATGTCAGGGCCCGGACAGGGCACTTCCTCCCATTCGCACAGCCTCCCTGCAGGACAGGCCCTGAGCCCCGGGCTGAGGACAGCATGCACATCCCAGTGTGGCTCAGTGTTCCCACTGCAGGTTAAGCCGAGGTCTGCTTGGCTCCAGATGTGTAAGACCCCAAGTGTGTGCTGTTCTGTGGGGCTTTCTTCACGTGGGCCCCCTCATCTCCACAGATGAATCCTGGCCAGTAGCCTCAACTGCCTGGATGAGGGATATCGTGAAAGGATGAAATAAAGAACAGAGAAAAATTCAGTATTACATGAAGGGGGGCTGGGAGGTCAGTATCTCAGGATGGACAGGGACAAATTCACTCCGAGCCAGAGCTGGGTGCTGGGTGTATATAGTGCTAGGTGGAGCTAGCGGAGGAGTCAAGGTTAGTGGAAAACTCAGAGGTCAAAGACTCAGGATAATCCTGGGATGATTTAAGAGGGTAGAGATGATCTTACGCTAAGGAGGCTCTTGCCCTGGAGTGTTTTTTTAATCTTTATGGTTTTAGTTTAGTGTTAATGGGTGGGAAACGATGGCCCATACCTAAAGAATTAATGGGAAATCTCCAAAAGGTGATACTGATAATCCCAAGCCTCCATTTATCCCTTAAGGGAATTATGCAAAATTAGCCCTTGTGAATTTGTGGTCCCCAACAAATTTCATTTATCAGAAAGGTTATGTGGTTTTCCAGGGACTTTCAGACATTTGGCAAAGAACAGTTTGGTTCAAAGTGAGTTGATGGGGACAGTAATTTCTCTGTGATGACTGTCTGGCTTTTAAGAAAGCAAGTAAACCTATATCTCATCTTTTGAATTTTCAAATTTTTTCGGCTTGTATTTGGATTTTTAGAAAATTACTGAGAGGTATTTTTATCCGACTTTTTGGATGTCATAAAACATTTTGAAAACAGAGCTTCCTAAGTTTTGTAACAATATGCAGAGCATGATCCTATGTCTGTAAGATGATACAGTATATGCACATTTGCATACAAGAATATAGAAAGTTACATCTGAAAATATTAAAAGGAGCCGTTTCTGCAGGGTAGGATTAAGAGCATTGTTGATTTCAGTTCTTTATTTAAACATGGTAAAGAAAGTTCAAACTCAATAAGCGGATGTACGATGAAGAGCAGATTTACCTCTTACATCTGTTACCCAAAGGTAAACCACAGTTACACAAGTGTGTATTCTTGATAACGTTCTTTTGAGAAACAATCGTGTATTTGTGTCTATGTACACATTAAGAGTATTCTTCATTCTTTTTTCCATCTCTGTGTCTTCCAGTTTTTTTCTTAATGATGTTACTTTCCAAAATTAGTCCAAAAGATTTGGGGGCGTGAAACCTACCACATTCAAATTTTATGTCAGTTGTGTCTACAGTTAAGTCTGCTTACTTGTGCTAATTCATGATGATTTAAATTTGCAAATTGTTTAAAATTTAGTGCTTTGAACCACAATGTTACATTTTGAATAATATTAGCCTTTTTGTATTTGGTCTATTACCAGCTTGTATGCCTAATATATTCAACCAATGAACTATTATGAGACATAAATGGACTTTTGTTTTTGTTTTTTACTTTTTGCTACTGTGAGTAATACATAAAGAGAAAAATGAGCTGGTAGAAAATGGATTTGAAGGGAAAAGGTACAGAAAAAACTTGAAAATTTCTGAAAAACAACTAAAGTCCTAGAGGCAAAAGGGAGAAGAAAAGCATTTCTTGGTGCCGCGAAACCGATGCCACTGATGAGATGTGGAGGAGCAGGAGGAGGAAGAGGAGGAGCAGGAACAGGAGGACTGCAGATGGAGATTCATTTCTGACCAATTTCATGCATGGTGTTGCTTTTGGCCAGACCATTTGCTAGCTTCCAATAGTCACAGCAGAGCAACACAGCTGGAGGATCAAATCAAAGTCAAAATATCAGCCATCCAAAGACACCCTAAACTTTCTGTCATGGGCTACAAGAGTAGTGTTACCATCCATTCCGTGACTAAACAACTTTTCTCTCATAGGGTGACAGTGGGGGACCTCTTGTTTGCCGCAAAAAGAAGAAAGGAAGTGCATGGTACCAGCTGGGCATTGTCAGCTGGGGCTTGGGCTGTGGCATGGTAGAACATCCTGGGGTGTACACAAAGGTGTCAAATTATCTGCAATGGATCAGCAGCGCAACAGCGGAGGCAGGAAAGCCTTACAGTCACGTGCCAGATTCTGGGCGCCAATGGCTTGCCTCGCCTTGGGCTATCTTATTCCTGTATTTTGTGATGCTTCTATTATTCTGGTGATTAAAATAGCATTATCTCAAATGTCCCCAGTTTCTGAAGAAGGGAGAATGAATGTAAGTGATCAGGGCTTAGATGACACGAGGTGCCTGAGCCACTTACCCGTGAGGGCTCAGAGGAACTTGAGGTAACTGTGCAGTCACGGCCCACTGGGGCCCGACCAGCAGGTCAGCTGTCCCCAGGGGTCACCACAGACCATCTCCTTTTTCCTCAGGGAGGAGTAGTCAGGAACTTTGCAGCAGAAAACCAACTGCTTCCTGTAATAAACAGGCACCCTTCCATAGCAGCCTCAGGATCCAAAGGACAGGCAACTCACCAAGTAAGAAAGGCTGCTCACTCTCTCCCTTCATTTTTACCTTCGTCCTGAGACTTTCCACCAGCTTTGTTTCTGGAAGCTTCCCTAGAGCTTCTTCAGTGCCTTTTGTATCAGGGTTCAACAGAGGAACACTAGACGGGCTTCCAGGGGCTGCCTGGGAGAGTTCGGAACAGCGCTCTGCAGCCAGGAGTTGGGAGGATACAGTCGAGGTTGGTGGCCAGGAACTCACCCCAGAGGCCAGTGTGAGTCCAGGCTGGGAACCTGAAGGGTCCTACGAGTCTGCATCTGAAGTCCTTGCCGGGAGCCTGACGGACCTGGGGACTGGGAAGACTGGAGCGTTGGCTCCTTTTGCTTTCTTGTTCCCTCCAGGGCACAAACCTATTGGTTAGTGCACCCACATGTGAGGTGGCTCTCGTCTCAGTTGGCAACCTACATATCAATCATTGAGACACACCCAGAGTTTTACTGACTTGCTAGGTGGTGCCTACTGAAATGAAGCTGACATCATAATTAAGGATTATCCCTTGCTTCCAGAGCTACCTGTGTCTTCAAGTGTTTTACCTATTTTATTTTCCAGGAGATTTAGTTGCAACATTTGGATATTTTATCCATTTTGATTTTAGCTTCAGTACATGGTGAGATATATGAGTCTAGACTCAATCTTTTCATGTGGATAGCCAATTTCCAGCACCATTTATTAAAGAGCTCATATTTCCTTCAGTGTATATTTTTCACCCCTTTGTCAAAGGTCAAACAGCTGTTCTATGCCTGAGGTTGTTTCTAGTTTTTCTTTTCTATTTCATTGATCCACATGCTTGTTTTTGTGCCAGTACCATGCTGTTTTAGTTACTGTAGCTTTATAGTATAACTTCAAGGAATTGTGATCTACCCACTTTGCCTTTGTTACCTAGAATTGCTTTTGCTATTTTGTATCTCTTCTTCTTCCATGTGAAGTGTAGGATTGTTTTCTCTAGATCTATGAGAAATGCCATTGATATTTTGATTGTGATTGCATGAAATCTGTGTATCAGTTTTGGCCTTTTGTATTTTATACTATTTGACTTTACCAGTGTTTCTGGCAGGTGCACTGACTCCTACAAACTTTTCCATCTTGCCCCGAAGAGGAAGTTTACACATTGAATTATTTTATTCTGTAGTTTATAAAATAATTAATTTATGAAAATTGTTTTTACTTCTTGTATTATATGTCTGACAGTTTTTAATTCCTTTTCCTGTCTTTTACTGCTTAGGTCTGTGATTATTCCCAGGCAGGATATGTCACCCGCCTACTACACCTTCTGTTGTCTTTCCTCAGCCTCTCTCTGCCTGCTTTCTGTACGCCGGTCTCACTTTGGCCTTCATTTTCACATATAAAGCACAGGTATTTCATTTTGCCTCTTCTCATTTTAACTCCATCAATTCTGTTGTGTATTCTTAGTTTTTAGAACTCTACTGACTTCCTTTAGTTTCTATTTACATATCATAAGCAACTTTTCATCATTTCTCTGAGTAAGGAATATAAAGCAGTTAGTTTTACTTTGGAGTATACATCCAACAAAATTTTTGTTTTATTTATTCATATTAACATATAAATGTTTTTTACTTACATATTTATATCTCTATACAGAAATAAATTGTTGTATCCATGGTTTTTAATTTCTGAATTCAGATTAGTTTTGAACTGGTTAAAAGTAACCTGAACAGCCTTTAATTCAAAATTACAAGTGATGGACTATATAGTTTTTTTACTTGCTTACTTTTCTTTTCTTTTCTTTTCTTTTTTTTTTTTTTTTGAGAAATACTGGGTAGCATTTTTTAGAGAGAAAAATTAGAATACAGAGTTGCTACATGTGCTACTGAAAGTATCTAGTTTTTGGGGCTGGGGATTTAGCTCAGCGGCATAAGCACCTGCCTTGCAAGCAGGCAGTCGTGAGTTCAATCCCTGGTACCAATAAAAACGAAAAAGACCAAAAAAAAAAAAAAAAAAAAAAACAAAACGTATCTAGTTTTTGAGCCCTGGGAGAGTTTAAGATCATCGCTCCCAGTGATCAAGGACCTGCCCAGCTTCCAACCACACAAGACTAGGCTTGGGAGGTTTTGTGGCCCAACTAGATTACACCCAGTGACCTTCTTCAATCAGGGGAGTTGAGAGCATGTGAAGTGAGTTGCAGTACATTGGTTCGTGCCTGGGGAGAGCTTTGGACCATCATCCACAGTGGTTCGGTGCCTGCCCAGCTTTCTGAAACACTGGAGGTGGCACAGGAGGTCCTGTAGGGCTGACTGTACCATGCTCATCAACCTCCATTCAGTCCCAGGAGCCAAGGGTAGAGGAGATTATTTCTAACACGCCAAGGGGAAGCCTTGGAACAACATGTGAAACACGGAAATATAGGAAAATGACAAAGCAAAAGACCAAAATGCACTCTGAAATATCCAGCCCATCCCAAGAAAGCCTAGGAGCCATGTACATGGAAGAAAATATATGCCATACACCTGAAATACATGAAATAATAGCAACTGAAATAAAGAGGTAACTCCAGGAAGCTTTAAAGGAATTCAAACTACAAATAATCTCCTAGGTAAAAGAAGAAATGATAAAAGTAATGAAAGAGATGCTGAACACATCTAAAGAAGACACAGTATAAAATTAGAGGAACAAAAAAATATAGAATCCCTGGATAAACAATATAAGAAAAAAACAGAATACATGAAGCAGATTCAAAGAGATATACAGGAAATCAAAAATTCCATTGAAAGTTGTCAAAACTGCTTTAACAAAAGTGAAGATAGAATTTTAGACCTCAAAGGCAAGATTGTAGCTAGTGAACAGGAAAGGAAAGATCTTTTAAAAATAACAAGGAATCAGGAAATAATTCAACAGCTGCAAGATGATGCAAAGAAAAACAACATAAGATTGATAGGGATAAATGAAAAAGAAGGGGATAACACAAATGATATCAAGAGGCTATTTACAGAAGTAATAGCTGAAAATTTCCCAAACATGAGAACAGAAATCGACAAATGGATTAGTGAAGAATACAGAACTCCAAATAGCCATAGCCAAAATAAAACTACACCCAGACATATAATAATCACTATCCCAGAAATCTAACACAAGAACAGAATATTAGAGAACAGCTGCTAGAGAGAAAAGACAGATCACCTATAAAGGAAAACATCAGAATCACAGCAGACTTCTCAACACAAACAATGAAGTCAAGAAGAGCATGGAGTGAAGTATTTCAGATCCTAAAGGAAAATGATTTCCAACCTAGGCTGATGTACCCTGAAAAAACTGTCCTTCAAAATGGATGGAGAAATAAGATACTTCCATGACAAATAACAGCTGAAGAACTTCATGATCACCAAGCCAACCCTACAAAGAATACTGAAAGACAGTTTAGATACACATAGGAAAAAAACACTAAGCAAGGCGGACAATTAAACAGAATGGAAAGATAAAGATGCAACAGCAGAAAGATAACATGCCAACAATAAACCAATATATAACAGTTATAACCATTAATGTAAATGGTCTCAATTCACCAATTAAAAGAAACAGACTGGGAGAATGGATCAAGAAACAACATCCAACCACATGCTGTCTACAAGAAACCCATCTAACCCAAAAGAAAACTCACAAACTGAAAGTCAAAGGATGGAAAACAATACTTCATGCAACAGGAACCAGGAAAAAAAGCAAGGGTAGCTATTCTGTTTGCAGACAATGTGAACTTCATACCAAGAATGATCCTAAGAGATAAAGAAGGTCACTACACATTGGTTAGGGGAAAACTTCAAGAGGAAGAGATAACAATCTCAAACACATATGCACCAAATCTCAGGTCACACAGTTACACAAAGCAAGTATTAATAGAAATGAAAATTCAAATCCTATTATAACACAGTTATAATAGGAGACCTTAATACACCATTGACACCAAAGGACAGATCAACCAGACAGAAAATCAACAAAGAAATAACACAACTGAATCACACCTGTGGACAAACGGACTTGATAGACATAATCAGAGTGCTCCATCCAACAACATCAGAATATGCATTCTTCTCAGCAGTACATGGGACATTCTCTAAAATAGACCATATACTAGCCCAAAGAACATGTTTAAATGAATGCAAAAGAATTGAAATTATCTCATGTATGTTATCAGATCATAGCACCATGAAACTAGAATTTAATGATAAAAGACACTGCAAAGCCCCCACAAACACATGTAAATTGAATAACACAGTCTTGAGCAATCACTGGGTCACAGGGGAAATTAAAGAAGAAATTAAACAATTCCTACAAGAAAAAGAAAGTACAAATACAACTTACCAGAATCTGTGGGATGCAATGAAAGAGGTCCTCAGAGGAAAATTTATTGCACTGAGTTCCCACATCAGGAAAACAGAATGAATAAAAATAAATAACCTGATGCTACACCTCAAACAGCTAGAAAAAGAAGAGCAAGTCAAGCCCAAAGCCAAAAGAAGGGAGGAAATTATAAAAATCAGAGCAGAAATTAATGCAATAGAAACTAAGAAGACAATCCAAAGAATCAATGAATCAAAGAGTTCTTTGAAAGAATAAATAAAATTGATAAGCCCCTAGCCAACCTTATTTTAAAAAGGAAAGAAAAAGCTCAAATTCATGCATTAAAGAATGAAAAAGGTGAAATCACTACAGACTCTATGGAAATACAGAAGATCATCAATACCTATTTCAAAAACCTCTACTCTCATAGGTTCAATAACACAGAAGAAATGGATAGATTCCTAGAAACATATGAGGTCCCAAAGCTGGGTCAAGAGGATGTAAAACTGTTGAATAACCCAATTTTTATTAAGGAAATTGAATATGTAATTAAGTCCTTACTTACAAAGAAGAGCCCAGGCCCAGATGGATTCACTGCGGAATTTTACAAGAAATACAAAGAAGACTCAATGTCAACACTCCTCAAACTCTTCAATGAAATTGAAAGGGAAGCAGTTCCTCCTAAGTCATTCCTGGAAGCAGATATTACTCTAGTACCAAAACCTGAGAAAGACCCAACTAAAAAAAAGAACTACAGGCCAATCTCCCTAATGAACACAGATGCAAAAATCCTCAATAAAATGTTGGCAAACAGGATGCAGCAAATCATCAAGAAGATTATACACCCTGACCAAGTGAGATTCATCCCAGGCATGCAGGGATGGTTCAACATACGTAAATCAATAAATGTAATCCACCATATCAATAAAGCCAAAAATAAGAATCACATGATCATTTCTACAGATGTAGAAAAAGCTTTTGATAAGGTCCAACATTCATTCATGATAAGAACCTTACAGAAAATTAGAATAGATGATTTTTACCTCAATATGATAAAGGCCATCTATGACAAACCAATAGCCAGGATCATACTAAATGGCCAAAAATTGAAGGCCTTTACTTTAAAATCAGGCACAAGACAAGGATGTCCCTTATCACCACTTCTATTTAATATAGTACTGGAAATACTAGCCAGAGCAATTAGACAAGAGAGAGAAATAAAAGGGGTAAAGATAGGAAAAGAGGAAGTTAAATTATCATTATTTGCAGATGACATGATACTCTACATAGAAGACCCCCCAATACTCCATTGAAAGTCTCCTAGATATAGTAAATAAATTCAGCAATGTCACTGGATACAAAATCAATACTCAAAAGTCAAATAGCATTCCTATACATTAATAACAAAATCACTGAGAGAGAAATAAGACAAGCCACACCCTTCACACTAGCATCCAAAAAAAAAAAAAAATGAAATACTTAGGAACGAATCTCACGAAAGACATAAAAGATCTATACAGGGAAAACTATAATACCCTGAAAAAGAAATAGAAGAGGATCTCAGACAATGGAAAGACATCCTTGTTCATAGATAGAAAGAATAAATATTGTGAAAATGGCCATTCTCCTAAAACTGTTATACAGATTCAATGCAATCCCAATAAAAATACCATCAACATATCTCATAGATCTAGAGAAATCACTCTTAAAATTCATCTGGAACCAGAAGAGACCTAGAATAGCAAAGATAATTCTAAGCAGCAAAGGCATGGTAGGAGGCATCACAATCCCTGACTTGAAGTTATACTACAAAGCTACTGTAATAAAATCAACATGATATTGGAATAAAAACACATCTGAAAATCAATGGAATAGATTTTAAGATACAACCCACAACTACAAACACACTCAAAGATGTGTTTGATAAAGGGGCCCAACACGTACACTGGAAGAATGACAATCTCTTTAATAAATGGTGCTGGAAAAACTGGCTCTCTACCTGCCGAAAACTAAAACTAGACCCATGCCTATCATGGGTACTAAACTAAACTAAAATCTAAATTTTAGTACTAAACTAAAATCTAAATGGATCAAAGATTTGAATATTAAAACAGAAACACTAAATCTGTTGGAAGAAAAATTGGGTAAAAATCTTAAAGACATAGGGATAGGTAGAGAATTCATGTACAGAAATCAAACCACATGGGAAATACTTCCTAGAATCAATAACTGGGATCACGTTTTAATAAAAAGTTTCTGCATGTCAAAAGAAATCTCCAGCATAGTGAAAAGAAAACCCACTAACTGGGAAAAAATCTTAGTGAACTGTCCCTTAGACAAAGGACTTCTGTCTAAAACATATAAAGAATTTTAAAAAAATCACACCCCTGAAATTCAAAGACGCAATCCAAAAGTGGGCATCTGAGATGAAAACACAATTCTCAGATGAAGAAATACAAATGGCAAATAAATACATGAAAAAATGTTCACTATCATTACTCATTAGAGAAATGCAAATTAAAACCACACTTAGATTCCACCTCATTCCAGAAAGAATGGCCAGGATTAAGAAAACTACCAACAATAAATGCTGGAGAGGCTGTGGGGAAAAAGGAACTCTCCTGCACTGTTGGTGGGAGTGTAGAATGGTGCAACCACTGTGGAGGTCAGTCTGGAGATTTCTCAAAAGGCTGGCATTGGAAGTCCCATTTGATCCAGCTATTCTGCTTCTAGGCATATTCCCAAAAGAACTGAAACATCATACCACAGTGATTTATGTGCACCCATGTTTACAGCAGTACAATTTGTAATAGCCAGATCTTGGAAACAACCTAAGTGCCCATCAACTAAGGAATGGATAAAAACATTGTGGCATTTTTATACAATACAATTGTATAAAATTTTAAATAATTCTTTATAGTCAGCTATAAAGATCACATTGAGATATTTATAAATAAATGGATGCAACTTGAGACCATGTTCATAAGCAAAATACATCAAACTCACTTGTATAAATACTGTATAGTCTCCCTAGTATAAGAAATGGTAAGAGTATATAAAAGTTTATGGTAATCATGATTCCCATTACATTGCTTTGAAGCCTTATAATGTTTCCATTCATTAGTTGGAATGGTTTTATCCTGGGTTGTCTGATTTTATTATCTGTGATGGTATGAACAGCTATTTTGAAGAAAACAAGACATTATAAGAGCCAGTGTTGATTTAATATCATCTTGTTTTGAAGTCCTACCATACTTTTGTTCTTCTGTTTCCATTGATTCTATCATGTGGTATCTTACTGAATTTTATCATGTGTGGTAGTATAAACAAATTTTTTGTGGACAATGAGATAATTTAATAACCATTGTTTGTTTTCTGTTATTTGGTTCTGAATGCCCCGTAATACTTTCATTCTCTTTAATGGTTTTATACTATTTTGTTATGCTTGATAATATTGTGTATGAAGGTATGCTCAACTATTTCAAGGAAGGAGACATTATGGTAGCTAATGTTATATCAGGTTGTCTTGTGGTGAAATACTGTGTTGGTTAAATTGTTCTGTTCTGATCTGCTTTGTTATGTCCTCTTTTATGTTAATCTCTTTAAAATAATATCTTTAAAATAAAAAAATTTTAAAACATAAAAAATAAAAGTTTCTATCAGAAAAACATAAAATATGCAAAGAAATAAGAAAGTAACACTCATGAGGAAAATTAGTTAATCTATTAACTGATTTTTTCATATTCCCAGATGTTGGATATAGCAGATAAAAACTTATAGTATATTCAAAGACCTCAACAAAATATGGCAAAGGAAGTAAAAAATATAGGACAAAAATGAACTAACAATAGTTTCCCCATAAGGAGAAAGACATTCTAAAAATTTCAACTTCAAATTTTATACTTAGAATGAGTGACAACTAACATAGAAATTCAGTAGAGAGGTTCAACAGCAAATTCTAAAAAGCACACGAAATAATCGATGTGCTTGAAGACAGAAAAATAGAAAATACCCCATCTCAAAAAGAGATAAAATACTTTCGAGTAAAATTAGCAACTCAGAGACCTGTGAAAACAAACCAACATATTATAATGGGAATCTCAGAAATGGTGAGAAAGAAAAGAACAGAAAATTATTTGAGTACACAATAGTCTCACAGTTTCCAATTCTGACACCAAAAAAAAAAAAAAAAATTCTCTCTTTGAACTACGCAAATAGTTCCAGCAAACTCCCTGCAGGATAGATCAAAGATACACCAAAGTCCATTAGTATTAATTTATTGAAAATCAGACAGAAAATATTGAAAGCAACAAGGAAAAAATGATTCTTTTCTAGGGAACCATGAATGTACTTAATGGCTAAGTTCTCACACAGAACAATGAACAGTAGGCAGTGGTTAGACATACTCAAAAGTACTGAAAGGAAAAGCAGTCAGCTAGAAATTCTATACCCAGCCAAGCTGTCCTTTAAAGATGAGGTAATTCTGACTTCTGGCCCAGAGCAAGATGCAACAGAGGTACCTCTCCTCACTTTAGGCAAGCACAGTTCAAAACTGTGAATACTATAACGAAGACAAATGTAAACAGGTTCCCAAAGGTGAAGAAAAGGCAGATCACATAGGGTCCCAAGAACCTGAGAAATGAACTGGAGAGGTCCACGAGTCATCTTTTTGATTTGCATATATGGAACTAAGTGGTAGAGAATCAGCAACCTGGGAACACCAAGAGCCCCAAGAAAAGTCTGCTTTTTATAGCCAAACTTCAAGACAGAGAGCAGTCTGACAAAATAGAAAAGTATTGACAACAGCCACCTTCCTCAAGCTAAAGAGCATGACACACACACAAATCCACATACACCTTCTTACTCCACCTCCATTCTCATCAGCAAAAGCCAAACAGAGCTTGGACTTCATCCACCCCCTTAATAAAGTGGTGTCACAGGAGGCCAAGGGAGGACGTTAACCACCATCCAGGCACAGTGTGTCCACACATACCAGTGTCAGCAGAGCATGAGGAATGGAATGGGAGGAGCTTCTCCCTCCCAGCCATGCAAAATGCAAAACTGAGCAAGTAAGCCCTTAATCCACATTATATACAAAAACCAACTCAGATGAATTGTAGACCTAAATGTGAACGTTAAACCTACAGAATTTCTAGAACAAACATAGGGGAACAACTTCATGATCTTAGACTAAGTAAAAAGTTCTTAGGTAAAATGGCAATAGTACAGTTAATAAAAGAAGAAAATTGATAAATTGGATTTCATAAATATTAAAAAACTTACTTAAACTTCAAGAAAATAAAAATCAAGACACAGACTGAGATACAATCACATACCTGAGAAAGGACCAGCATTTGGCATATGCAAAGAGCTCTTTAACTCAATAATAATAGGAAAGCAAGCAATCCTATTGAAAGAAAAGCTCACAAAATATTTAAACACTTTACTAGAAGATGATGTATGGCTATAAGCATATGAAAATCTGTTCTGCACCATTAGTGTTAAATAAAATTGCAGGAGACTGTAATGTAACCAACTAATTAAGTTGTTATCAATTAAGTTGCCTCTATGGTTTGTTATTGGTTGGAGTTCTCAGAACCTGTTCTGGTTTGGGATCTACATAATTTGACAACTAATTTTGTTTTGTTTTGCTCAAACTTCTCTAAATTTAATTGTCTAAAAGAATTTTTCTTTTAACATTAGTTATTAGGGAAATGCAATTTAAGCCTGCAAAGGTTAACCACAAATTTGTTGTATAACCCAATAATCCTACTCTTAGGAATCTATCCAAGATAAATAAAACCCTATGTCTACACAAAGACATGGATGTATATATTCTTAACACCCTCATTCACTATAGCTCTAACCTGGAAACAATCCAAATTTTCAACAGGTAAATGGATAGCTAGCACGTGATGTATCCACACAATGGAATGCTGTTAGTAATACGGCGGAATGTACTGGTGGTGCATTCTGTAGCACAGACAAATGTCAAAATTATTAGACCAAGTGAAAGAAGCTAGATACAGAAGTTCATCTGTTGTGTAAATCAATTTGTATGAACAATTCAGAAAGGATATATGAGCACAGACAGAAGCAGATCGGGACTGGGCTCAGAACAATAACTTCAAAGCAGCAAGAAGAAACTTTCTGGGAAGCTGGAGATGCTGCTCAAGGGAACTGTGGGGTTGGCTTGATGGCAGCACAACCATAAACTTAATAAAGATCACTGAGGTGTACATTTAACCAAGGGTGGGTTTGTAATATGTACATTATCCTTAATAAATTAAAAAGTTAAAGTTCTCACCAAGAACAGTTTGAACACTGCTACACACATTTAATCATTAACTTTTGTTGGAAATTACATTAGATTCATGCTGTCCTGGAAGACAGCAGAGGAAGATTGTAAATCCAAGCCTGGATTGGGCAACTTTGTGACCTATCAAGCCTCTGTCTTAAAATAAAATTTAAAAAATTTCGAGAAGACCTTTGATTCAGTCCCCATGACACAGAAAGAATGGTGCTGTCCTCAAAGTTTGAGAGCTGGGATTGATATCCTCAGGGGTTTTGCTGGGCAGCTAAATATCTGGGAGTTTTTAAACAGCAAGTGAGTCAGTGGATCCAACACCATCATGTGACAAAGGCATCACAGGACCTCCTCAAACTACAATGGGACATGCACAGTCTCCCTCCCTGGGGGTTCTGGGCCTCCCCACACTAGATCATTGCTGGGCAAAGAATTCTCCCAAATGACCACGGAGCCACCACAAGCGACGTGGTCCATGCAGGAGGTGAGAGCCGGGACACCGCATGTTCTTCCTGGAATACGGTTGGCTGGCCTGCCTCCTCCCTCAGGAGGTTGTGCTCCCTAAAGATTCTCTCCCCTTGGCTGCTGACTGCTAGAGACACTTTCAGAAATGAGAATGAAGAAGAGCAGCTGAGAGTGGGGTGACAGAAGCCATCTAAATTAGGACAGTTGGCTATTTTTTTCTCTTTTGATCATGATGGATCTTATATGAAGCAAATGATTTTATAAATAATGCTTTATAAATAAAAATGCTTTACTTTTTAAAAGATTTAATTGATTAGCTATTAATCTTTTTCTATTCTTCTCATACATACTTGCTCTTCTTCTTCTTCTTCTTTCTTTCTTTTTTTTTTTTTTTTTTTTTTTTTTTTTTGGTACCAGGATTCAAACTCAGGATCTTGTACTTGCCAGGCAGGCACTTGTGCCACTGAGTTATATTCCTGGCTTTTTCTTCACTTTTTGAGATAAAAACCTATTCAAATATGTGCACTTCCATCCTACCTGTTTTGATGTGCTAATAGTTTTTTTTTTTCAGTTTAGAAATTAAACAACACAGTTCTATGTATACTTCAAAGATGAGACAAAAATAAAAGCTGGGAATACATTGACAATAAAGATATTATTTTAGTTACCATTTTTCTACCTTAACTACATTATTGTCAGATAACATACCAGGAATGTCAATTGTTTGATATTTCCATAATGGCCCAGTATGTGACCAGGTTTGATAAGTGTTTCATATCTTTAGTGAGTATGATCGTAGGTCAATTAACACTTTTTTGTTTTTCAGATTTTCTACATGTTTGTTGAGCTTTTAAATCTTATTCTTCCTCAGCTAGAGGCATATTATTTCCTCTCATAATGCAGAATTTTTTGTTTCACATATTTGGAAGCTATGTTATTTAGG
This sequence comes from Cavia porcellus, assembly GCF_034190915.1. NCBI lineage: Eukaryota > Metazoa > Chordata > Mammalia > Rodentia > Caviidae > Cavia > Cavia porcellus. Next base: position 42,437,248 of record NW_026947507.1, read on the forward strand.
GCATACAGATTTAGTTGCATAATATCTTCCCATCATATAGTCCCTTTACTATCATCATGAAATTAACCTATTTAATTTTAGTAATGCTTTTTGACTTAAAAGATTCTTTGTCAGGATAAACAACATCACCAGCTTTTCCAGTCAGTGTTCACGTGATACACATATAGCTCAATCCTTTGCTTCACGTGGTCCTGTGCAGTCATGTATCACACTGTTGCACAGCTTCACGTATCTCATGTTTGCTGGCAGCATTCTTGATTGCATCAATCTCTTCTGCTTGATTTCACTTTATTTTGTTCAACATAGCCTAAAGAGCAACAAGAGAAATATAAACATAAAGCCTATGACCTGGATGTGTAGTAAACTACATCAGCTAGTTTTATGGAAGAATATCCTGTGATATGTTCTCTGAAACCAGTGCATTTCTCAGAACAGATCTATACCCATTATTAAGTGATGCATACATGTGGCTTAATTATGATACAAGAGAAAGATAAATTTGGGCTTCTGAAACTCCTGTACTAGTGGCATCAGTGATTATGGATATACTGTAGCTTTTGTATTGCAATTTATTTATTTATTTTTTGCAATGCTGGGGGTCAAATGCAGGGCCTTACACTTACATGCTAGATAAGGGTTTTACCACTAAGCTACACACAAGCCCAGCCTCATGACTGATTTTCTGTTTTACCCATGTATGCCTTGTTTTTTTCTTACTGCTTTTCTTGAGCAAATAATTTTTCTTTTTTTGGTACTGGTGATCAAACTCATAGCCTTGCACTTTCCAGGCAGGCACTTGTGCCAGTGAGTTAAACACCCAGCCCAAGAGCAAATAATTTTTATTAACTCATATTTCCCATCTATTAATTTACTTATACCATATGTTATGCTTTTTAGTGTCCTATGTCAGTGAGTTCTTTCGGTCTAATAAAAGTATACTTTACCATGCCCTGGACACTGGCAGAAGCTTAGAATCTTTGAATTCTATCACGGGCCCCACTGTGTGTGCTGTTGTTAGTATGCATTTTAGTTCTATAGATGTTTAAATGTTTCAAGACATTATAGGTATTGGTTTGCACAATAAGTATTTACTTCAATCTGCCCTCCCACTTTCCTGTCTTTCTTTCCGTTCTGTGGTTTATAATTCCATCGTGATCATTTTGCCCCTGCCAGAACTCTGCTTCCGTATTCTTTCAACGCAGGCCTGTTGCAACAAATTACCTCCGCTTTCATTTACTGCAGACCATTTTTGTTCCACCACTGTTTCTGAAGGACCGTTTCCTGAGCTCCGCTTCTAGATTGTGCCTTATTGTCTCTAATCTCCTTAAAGGTGTCACTGCATTATCTTCTAGCACACATCATTTCTGTAAGGAAGTCAGCTGCTGTTTCTACTGCTGTTCCCCCTAAGGTAATGTGCACCCCCCCCCACTCCAGGCTGCTTTTAAGACTTCTTTAGGTTTTCTGCAGTTTGACTATGATGTGCTTAGTTATGGTTTGCTTTGGGTCCATCTTGTTTGAGTTTCTTTGAGCTTCTGGAATATTGGAATCCATCTTCATAAGTTTTGAAAAATGCTCACTCAATATTTTTTGAATGTGGATTTTTATCTCCTCTTTCTGAAGCTATAATTATATTTGTGTTCGGCTTCTTGAATGTGTCCTGTGCATCTCTTGTGCTGCACACATGTGCTTTCAGTCTTTCTTGGAAGTTGGCCTGTCTTCTGGCAAAACATTCTGAAGTTCTATTTTATCTAATCTGCTTGGAGGCCACTCATTCCAGCATTGTGTTTTTCAAGTTCTACGAAATCCATGAAGTTTGTAATTCTTTTTGGAAGCTTTGCATCTTTCCATTCAATCCATTTACCTTGCCCTCGTTTTATATAACATAAATCATGGTTACTCCAAATCCCCGTGTTCCCCTCTATGTCTGATGACACTGTCTCTGTTCATGACAAAATTCAGCTCTACCTTGGAATTACTATAGCTTCACTAGGTTTGTTTTGGTTACTGCTTACTATCATTTATTTTCTGTTATTTCACTCTAACCCTTCTGCAGTCTTATTTTTAAAATACATTAGATATAGTTGGCTTTCTTTGTAGATCCACCCATGCTAATGTCCAGATTGTGGAGTGATATTGATGCTTCTTAATAAGGTTAGTAATTTTAATCCCAATTAAATTTAATGGAGTATTCAGCATTGCATATTTGTGAAGAGAAAAATAGAAGCTCTACATCCTATAATCTTGGAGGATTCCTTGTAAGCAGCTAAATTAAATCACCTCACTACAATTAGAGATTTAGCTGAGTTATGGCTGTGTTTTCAGTCTCTCTCTTTTTGATCCTTACTTTCTGGGCATAGCTCTTACCAGCTCCTGATTGGAAGGCTGGCAGGTCTCAGATATACTGCCTCGTATGTCTGCAAGAGATCAGGGATCCTGCCATGCAGGCAGCCTCTGCCTGGCATCTGTCTGGAGGAAGTGAGGAGACTGGTGATCTTGAGGTGAGTTCTGTCCATTGGTGGACCTTCAGATGGCCATCAGAGGCTGCCAGACACTGTCCTCTGGCTTTCTAGATGACCATGCAGCTTGACACTGCTGAGATGGACCTCTCAACACTTCTGGTTTCCCCTTTACACCCATATCACCTCTGAATACGTTTCTGGTGCCTTTCTTTCCTGAGCCACGCCTGATTTGCAGCCTGTAACCGGAGCTGGTAAATGTTTCCCAGTGGAGAGGAGAGATGAAAACGTGGGCAATGTCCTTGAATGTCAGTTCAAGTCCCTGTTGCTCCCCAGCTCCCCTGCACTGTGACCCTAAGGCATCACTTTAGTCTTCAGCTGATACAGGGGTAACATTGTTCTACCAAAACTTGTAACTGCCTACATGGAAGTGTCAATCAAGAGGTTGTTTTTTAAACTCCAACTAGAAAAAAATCTTCTGGCTCCAAGGGCTTGGTACCCACCTGGACTTTTTCTTCAATACTCTCGATGGTTATATTCCGTGTAATATAACATTCCCCCTCTGGAACACGTCCTAGCATGCTTAGGGCATCCTCATGGAGGTCAATGTGAAGAAAAGAGAATCTTGGACCTAGATTCTTCACCAAGGACTCCCAGAGGACTCAGACTCTATGTAGCAAAGAGGTAGTGAAAGGTGGGTTCCTGTTGACACTGAGTGGAATTGTCAGGTGGCAGTCTGACCCCAGCTGTCCCTTCCCTGTTAACCCAGGAGGTCCACTAATTTCCCTTGATCACTTCTCCTTGCAGTGTGAAATAAGCCTTGTTTGGCTCCCCAAGCCCTCCTCGCCCAATGCAGCAGTGCTACTGCAGGTGGATACTGGGAACCATGACCTGGATCTTGTTCTAGGAGAAAGTGTGGCTTTCTGGCTGCTCTGGCAAGTAGACGATTGTCCTCAGGAACCATTTCATCAGTGCAATAGCAGAATGAAAGTGAGAAGAAACAGGAAAGGGCTGAGGACAGACCAGGGCTTACCTTCCTGTCTCCTTCCAGCTCTGAGGGCTAGGAAGCTGCAGGTCATGAGTCCTGGAGCTGGGACAAGAAACTTCCAGCCCTGTGCCTCTGGGGACAGAGACAAGCCCAAGATGCCATGGAAGGTGAGCTGCACAACTGGAGGGGAGTGAGGACGCAGAGCAACATAGCCGGAGGGGCTGTGCCAGCTCACCCACTCTCCCTGACCTAGTTTAAGACTGTCGCTGTGGTGGCATCTGCTGCAGAGAGGAACACAACACATAAACACAAACTGGAGGAGGAGAGCAGAGCTATTTAGGTCAGGATTCAGATAAAGAAACAGCAAACTCTCCCAATAGATTTTAGCCCATTTCTTTTTCCAGTTTTGTATTTGAGAAACGTTCTGATTCCTTCTTGTTATAAGCTAGCTAGGGTGACCGAGCACAAAATGACAAAGACTCAACTACAGTTTCATTAATTCCACGGGGACAGAGGGCTATGGCCAGGGTCTGGACTTGTGCCTTCAAACAGGAACTGATGAGCTGCGGGCTGATTCTGTTTGGAAGGGAGGCTTAGAGCCTTTTAAGGCTGTCCAGGACCTCGAACTTATTCCCGTAAGTCATTTGTTTGCTGTTTGCTTTGGGTTTCTCTGAGAATTGTCATGGAATTCTGAACCTCCATTTACCTTCTGAGCTGGGATAAAGGAGACAGATGATGCTGGAACCGGGTAACAAGGGCAAGTATTCTGGGCAAGGCCCAAACAGGTCTAATCAAATCAGCCAGTTCCCTAAATAAAGAGACAAATTAGCAGGCCAAATAACTCTTGTGAAAATTGCTCTGTAAATTACCAATTTGAGGGTTAACCATATTTAGCACACTGTGCTACGGACTTCATGTGTGGTGTCACTCATAACTGGATGGGGGGATAATTGTCAGGATCATTTCGTAATGTGTGACAGACCCTGGTCTTCACACCAACACCATCCGGCCCTGCCCAGCTCTCTCAGGAACACTGTGGCTAAAATCTTGGAGACTATTTCCAGACTGCATGAGTGGCGGTGAGTCTCTGTCTTTGATCTATTTCTCTGTAGTGTCTCAGTGGCCTCAGCACCCTGCTTTCTACCAGTGAGAAACTTAGAGGAGGTGACTCCAAGGTTGTGACGCAGCTTGGGGCCAGGAGAGTGTGCCCCAGGTGCGCTGGCCTCACAGAGTGCTCCACCCACCACTCAGAGGCCTCTCTGGCCGCCTTTCTCCTTCGGATCACCTTGCTCCTCTTCTTTCTCTTGCCAGTTTCTCTATTGTGGGCCAAACTGGGGGCTCAGGCTCCCATGCAGGAGTGCTCCAAGTACCACACACTGAGTTACCACCTATGCAGTGAGACAACCCAGCAGGCCTTCCCCGAGATGCTCTGCCTAGCCATGTGCAAGGCCACGTGGCAATCCCATGGACCACCCATCCACACAGCTCACAGCTGCACTGCTGCATTAGTATACTGCCCCCTTTCTCCTATCAGCTGTAAAAGGAATTAAAGCATTTTTGTGAGTCCCCTGAAAGCCTTGCCTCCATGCGTCTCTGCTAGCCAATGCCCAAGGGAGACTAGTCTGAGGCACTGTCCCAACAGCCTCAGAGGGAGCATGACTCTGCTTTCCCAGGGATAGGACAGTTTCTGTTTCTGTTGATAACAGTGGAGATCTTCTTAATTCACAGGGCATGGCATGGAGTGCTGAGGTGGGTACTAGTCCTTCCACAAGAAGCTCAAAAGTGAGACCTGAAAGGGTCAAATGGCTGTTAAGGAAATTTTGTGTCTGCAACACCAAATACTTACAGGAATACAAAATTATCCTAGATCTTAAAAAGTAAAATTCTCAGTGTTTCACAAGTCCAGTCAAAAGTTACCAGGCATGCAAAGAAGTGATAAAATAAGACTCTTAATGGAAACAGTCAATCAAAGAGACCCAGAAATGATACTAACAATAGTTAGCAGACAAGGACATTGAAACAGTTGCTGTAAGTACTAATATATTCAAAAGGCTGAAGGAAAGACTGAACATGTTAGTAGAGACATCAAAGATGTATCAAAGTCGCTAATTGAACATCGAGAAACGAAAGTAGTATCAAGAGATGGAAATCTCAATGTCAAAGATGAAAAAAACTGAATGATATTAGTGGTCGATTAAGCATTGCAAAAGAAAAGATTGGCAAACCTGACAGCACAGAAATGGAACAGTTGACACCATACAAATAGAAGCTTGATGATTTAAAAAAGGCTTAAAGATGAGTAGAGTAGCAATGGGACATTTCATTGAGATCTCCAAAGAAGGTGAAAGGACTTTTAAAAAATGGTGATTTAATGACAGAAAGCTGCTAAACTTGATAAAAACTATAAACACACAAACTGGAGAAGCTCACTAATATCCAAGCACAAAAATGGAGAAGAACCAGTCATCAAGGCACAGCACAAGTACACTGCCTTCTGAGGACTGCTATAACCCACTTCCCTGGAGTAGGCGCTTACAGTAACAGAAAAGCCACCTTTCATAGTTCTGAAGGCCCGAGGCCTGAGACCAGGATGTCACCAGGGCCACATGCTTATGGTCCTTCCTTCCTCTTCATCCTTCAGAGTTTGCCACAATCCTTCCTGGTTTTCAACTCTGATTTCCACCTCCATCTGCACACAGCATTCTCTCTATGTATCCGCTTTCACATGAGATTCTGCTCTAGGTGTATATGTGTTGTGTATGCACGCATGTGTGTATTTGTGTGTACACAAATTTCATAAGATCACCAGTCATCAGATTAGGACCTGGTCTAATCCAGTACAACCTCATTTTTAATGCGAAAACATTAGCAAAGACCTGATTTCCAAATAAGGCCAGGTCCACAGGTACCAGAGGAAAGGACTTAGATGTATTGTTCTGTGGCAACACAATTTTACCCAGTATAATCAAGTTGCTTAAAACCAATGATTAAAAGAAAATCATAAAAGCATCAGATGGTTAAAAATATAAGCATCATTTACAGAGGAACAAAGATAAGGGTCACAGCATATTGTTCATCAGCAACTAAGAAAACCAAAGCAACAACAGCTAAAAGGACAATGGAACATTTCTAAGTTATTGAAGGAAAAAATCAACAACTTAAAATTTTGTACCCAGCAAATTCTGTTTGGTAAACACATGGGATAAAGATTTTCTTGGTATACAAAAGCAAAACACACCCATTACCGGCAAAACTCCACTTACAGAAAGGTTAAATGTTTTGAAACAGAAGGAATAGGATACTAATGGAAATATGAAAAATAATGGACACTAGAAATGTTAACCACAAGGATAAATAAAAAGTAATTCTTCCTGTTATTCAAATAGCCATATAAAATAATTGACTAAAGCAAAAATAAAACTATGTTACAGAATTTATAACAAGTCTAGAGTAAACTATAGAATACCAATAGCATAACAACCAGGAGGGAAGGGATAGAAATACAATATTTTAAGGTACTTACTATATAATTAACTGAAATAGATAATGATAAGTTAAAAATCTTTACTATAAGTCTCAAAGCAACCACTAAAATAACACAACAGAGAGGTATGGCTAAGAAGCCAAAAAAGGAAATTGACTAGAATTGTTCAAAAACTCATAATCCTAAAAGAAGGGAGAAAAACATTAAAGGGCAAATAAAGAATAAGCAAGGGGTGTTAGTTTTCCACAGCTATGAGAAAATACCCAATATTAACAATGTAATAGAGGAGAGTTCCATTCTGGCTCACGGTTTGAGAGGTTTCAGTCCGTGGTCAGCTGGCTCCATTGCTTCCAGGGTTGTGGTGAGGAGTCTTTGCTACTAGCTCACTCTGTTCAGATCATGGCCATTGCTCTAAGGCATTGTCCCCAATGCCTCATGATGCCACATGTGCCAGCTTTTCCTTGGGAGAGTGCTCTTTTCTCACCATCAACCTCAGGAGTCACTGCCCAGATGCTTCGCTCTGCCTCTGCCCAGATCTCTGGGTGTCAGGGGCCTTGGCACTGGATGCACCAGATCCCTCCTCTGGCCTCCATTCCCTTTCTAAGTGAGCTCAGTTGGGTCCATGGCCTCAGATGTTATCTTGGTGCTGGCTGTTTTTCAGTTTGTTTCCAAGCTCTAGACCCATGCCACAATCTTGCTTCTCCATGTTTCTGTTAGGATGCCTTGCAAGGATTCAACCTGGGTGAGAGCAAACTGAGTGATTCCTTCACTCACCCCCACTCCAGACTTGCTCCCTCCCACCATCCAAGCCATTGCTCAGGCTAAAGAAGTATAGAAACTCTCCAATTCCTGTCCATTCAGTAAAACACATCCTGTCCTTCAAAGAAGGTTCTCCCTGCTTGGCTCCACCCACTTGGCAGAGTCCTCTGTCCAGGACTCTCCTCCTATACCTTACTGGACCCCCACTGACTTTCTGCTTTCTAATTCCTTCCTGATCTGGATCACCTTACACTTCTGGACCATTCTATTTGCAAAGATTTTCCTTCAAGCAGTCAAAGCATGCCAAGAGGGTATCAACAGTTGCTGGCCCATCTGCTCCCAGATGTCTGCTCCTGACATGCTGCCACTTACAGGTCACTGCAAGCTTAGGTCCTTCTGTTCTCCAGTCACTACCTGGAGGGGCAGGGACCTGCCCTGACCCACTAGCTGTGAACACAGTTTCACAGTCCCCAGATCCAGCTCCTGACCTTCCTACCCATCTTCACACCACCCCCTGGAATCCCAAATCAGCTGCCGCTTCATTTGCTTTCACATTTAAGGTTCACAGTTTCAAGTCCCTGTCCTGAGTGGAATTTTCAGCAGGGCAGGCAAGTGTCTTCTCTCTCTCTCTCAATGTCCCTGATGTGACAAGGGCCTGGAAAACAACCATTACTGCCACAGTTGCAAGGAGATAGAGGCATGCAGGTTTTCTATAGATTTCAATCTTAGTATTTCCCATTTTGGGGGAAATGATTATGAGAGTGTTTTTGTTTTTAACCTTCCTAAGCTCTCTTAGAGCTCCTAATTTACTTTGCTGCACTTATAAACAGTCTGAACTATGGAAAAGACGGAAGAGACACAGGCACATTGTATCACTGAACTGCAGACTTTATTAGGACAAGCATTTCTTGCAGCTGTAAGCAAAGCACTGAATTTGTCAAGCTAATGTCCTCCTCTCGGCACAGAGTGCTGAGAACAGAAAAAGCCCCTCACACACCTCCAGGTTCCGCAGAGCACAGCAATTCAGAGAATGCTTCGTGCAGGCTGCACCCGCACTGTGGGGGGGGGGGGTGGAGGCAGGACACAGAGGAGGACCCCAAGTAGTCAGCCCTGGCCGGAGTCTCCCAGATCTGGCCTGTAGCTCCCACGGAAGGCGCCCCCAGTCCCAGAGTGGGATGCAGGGTATTATCCCTTTGATTTGTTTAGAGCCCAAATGATTCAGAAAATGTCACAGTATCATTCCCTAACTTATCAGAAGACAGATAACAGTTTTATCAACTTGCCATTGTATTTCCTGTAAATTAAACCTCAATAAAACCCAGATTTTTATCAATGTACTTCAAAAAGCTACCCTTGTGAATCACAGAAGCCACTGACCCATTTGGGGAACCTGCAGGGGTTACCATGGTGGAGAAATGGAGAAGTTACTTCTTAATACCCAGGGGACAGGAAATCCCTGTGCCCCTGAGGCCGCAATAGCCATCCGGGATCTTGCTCAGGTACTGCTGGTGGTAGTCTTCCGCGTAGTAGAAAGTCTGGCCCTCCCGGATGTCGGTGGTGATCGGCCCAAAGCCATGTGCTGACAGACTCTGTGAAGAGAGAGAGCTCTCAGGACCTGGTGCTGGACACGGAACTCCTGGAGGAGGAGGAGGGACTGGCTCTTCCCTTCCCAGTGGGTGGTTCCAGGTGGGCACTTTGCCCACTCTGCTTTGGTGGACCTAGTGTTGAAGTCAGGTATGAAACAGGTTTTTTGACTCTAAAGTTTGTGATACACCTGCTGCTCACCTAGCACATGCTAGGGCCATGTCCACCCTGAAATTCCCGCAGGGGACAGCAGGCACAAATGACTTCTGGCTGCCCACTAGGAAGGACAGGCTCCCTGCCAGGACCCCAACAAGGACAGGGCCAGCCCACTCCCAGGCTGCATGGAGGGGCACAGGGCCCCTGCTCAGAGGTCCAGGGAACAGGGATCCCCTGTGCTCCGAGCTCAGGGCCAGGGAGGCTAGGGAGCCAGGTCAGGGGAGGACACGGCCTAGGGGCCTGTGTCAGCCCACCCCACCCTCCATGACCCACTTTAGGTCCCGGTGGCATCTGTGTTGATGTCAACACAAGCTGGGGGAGGCAAGCAGAGCTATCTGGGGCAGGAGACGGATTAGGAAGTAGAAGCTGTTCCCTGTGGAGGTTAGCGGCCTCCTCTGCTCAGGATGGCAGCTGCGCCCTGGTTCCAGGGTGTTGTAAGCCCGGACTGTTTGAGCATCAGGCAGCAGAGACCCCACCCAGTGACGGACTACCCTCGGTGCAGAGCCACAGAGCCTGTCCATCTGTAGCCAGGACCTCCACCCTGCCGGGCACAGGGCATCCTGAACCAACATGCAGAGCGGCTCGCTGCTTCTTGCTCCCCCTGAACGGAAACCTTTTTCTGAGTCTTTGCTTCGAAAGTGGCAGATTCACCATCTTATAGCCACACAGCCCAGAATGGTGAGGGCGGTTGGATCAGACGAGGGGGAGCAGCCAGCTTTCTAGCAGGATTAGAAATGAGAATGAGGAGCCATCCTTGTGTCAGGTTGACAATTTCTTTTTGTAAACTAGCAATTATTGAGGGTTTACCATATGTCACACTCCATGCAAAGACTTCACACGTGTTAATTTTAGCCTCACAACAGCCCTAGGAAGGAAGTTCTATTATTATCGCCCATGTTTAAATGTGTGTGTCAGATATTGTGCCTTGATCTCCGATGTCCTCAGCTGGCCCTGGGACTGTGGTGGCAGAAGGTCTGGGGACCACATTTCCCAGGTCCAGCTGCCAGCGTGGCGCATTTTAGGCTCCACCAATGAGAAAAACCCAGGTGGCAGCTCAGTGTAAGGAGGGGCTATTACCTGCAAGGTGCCAGAGTGAGGTAGGCAAAACTGTCTGCGAGAGCTCTTCCTGGCCACCTCCTGGACAGTGGGCAGACAATGGGCTCAGGCGATTTCTGTAACTTCTTAGTATCCTCAAGTCTAACAGTGGACTTTCATCCTCATAGCCCTCATAACAATTCTGAACGCCTTAGGCCGCTTGGGCTTCCTGACTTCCTGGCCCTTGCAATGATTCTTAAGATGCAAAATTCCCTTTATAAACCCACCCTGCTTGGAAGGCCTTGAGCATTTTCTGTCTGTGACTTAGCCAAGCCAAACTCAGCACTTGGTAGCAGAATTGTGTTCAGGAGACAGACGCCGGCAGGGAAGAGGGTCAGAGACTGCCTGACTGGCACAGAGAGGCCGAGGCAGGACCGACCTCCTGGGGATGGGAGGAGCCGGTGCCCACTTGTGGGGACGCAGGTAGCTGTGAGAATGGAATACTGTGGAGAAAATGACCAGCAAGAGGCCTGTGGGTATGAAGGCCCAGACAGCTGAGAGCTTATAAAAAAGGAAAGTTGCTAGTTTCAGAGAACTGGAGAACTTCATGATGGATGGAAAAGCATTGCTTCCCTCCTATGTCCAAAGTCTAAAGAAGGGCTGTGGGCAGGGATTTAGCTCAGTGGTACGGGGCATGAGGGGCAAGCCTGAGGTTCTGAGTTCAATTCCAGGCACAAAAAAAGGAAAGGGAGAGGGGGAGAGGGGGAGGGGGAGAGAGGAGGGGAGGAGAAGGAGAAGAAAGGCTGGATCTGGAGGGCTCTGGCTTTAGAAAACCTGGAAGGCAGGCATGTGTTGCTTACCCTCAGAGCCTACTGGCCCATGCTGCCAGGCCCACCCACAATGACACCTGTCCCTTGATTGCAAATGCTTCCCCATTGTGACCCTTATGTGTAGGGGTTCCCAGTCTCCTTCACTGTGGGTTCTGGGACCCCCCAGCTGGCCATCCAAGCATCCTCCAGGTCTGTTCCTCCTGCAGGTTGGCAGCCCCGGGGCCCCTCCTCACCCCTGACCCCCGACTCCCTCCTTCACAGGTGCATGAATACAGAGGCTGCAGGGAGCGGGTCCCAGGGGTCTGGCAGCTCTAGGGCAACAGTGCAGAGGCCAGCTGGTGAGGATTGGGCAGTACCAGCCTCGGCCACCAGATGGCAGTCCCTTCACTCATGAAAACCTCTGACCGTGAGGAACCTGATGCAGAGCAAGCACGGGGGCTGCAAAGGACAATGTGCCACCGGCCAGAGTCCTACAGGGTCACCTCCCAGCTAGGGACTCTTCTCGTGGGAAGACACGCTGTGCCCTCCCTGAGGCTCCTGGTCCTGCCCCAGGTCCCTAAGAGGACCCCATGCTCTGCCCAAAAGAGGATTAGTTCAAGTGAAGCTACACGCCTGTGACACTGTGCTGCATGTGTCTGTGTGAGCATGCGTGTGCATCTTGTTGACATTTTGAGAGGCAAATAAGTGAAGCCTGACACGTTTCTAGAAGCAGCTGTCATGCCCTCTCAAGGACTAACCTCGTCCTTTCCCCCATGGCCCCGGAAGCCTCCTGTGCCTTCCCTGCCTCATTCCCTTCCTGGACAACACTTTCCTCTGTCAGATCGAGTTCACCACGGGGCTCCCAGAGGAAGGGCAGGAAGCATCAGTCCGGCACTGGCTCCAGTCCCACATCTCCCTGCCTCCCCAGGCCCTCCCACCTCACCCTCCTTAGGGGTCACCTCCACCTCCACACAGCCCCCACTTCTGCAGCTGTGCAGCCAATCTCTGTGGGGCAGGGAGAAGAGGGGCTCCATTAGGCTGAGGCAGAACCTCAAAAAGTTTATTATTTCTTCATATTATTTTTCTTCTCCTCTCAGTTGATGCCACAGACCAAAAACTCTGTCATTAGGACAGAACATGAAGCACTTGCCTATAACCCCAGTACTCTGAGAGGCCGAGCCTGGAGAATTCAAGACCAACAGGGGCAACTTAGCAAGAATCTGGCTGCAAACAGAAAAATAATAAAGGGCTGGCGATGTAGCTCAGTGCAAAGGCCCCATGTTCAATCTCAGCACTACAAAGAAAGAAAGAGAGAAAGCAAGCAAGGAAGGAAGGAGAAGAGAATGAAGGCCAGCAGAGAGCTTGCCCAAGGTTGCTGGGGCGCAGGAAAGCTGGACAGCCTGGCCCCTGCACCCTCAGAGGGCTACAGGCCCAAACAGTGCATCCCACAAACCTCCAGAGTGCCAAGCTCACGTGTGGGAAGGCAGTGGCTTCCTGGCGGGGGCTGGAGGAGCTGCTGGCAGCCTGTCCTCTCGCTCCCATGGCACTGCCCTCGCAGTGCCGCGGGGCACATGTGCATGCCTGTAGGACAGAGGGGTGTGTACCACATGATGTGCACAGCAGCGCCTGTCAGGACACTGCATGATACACAGTCGCCCTCACTATAAAGTGACCTACACATACCTCTCGCTCCTTAGCAACTGTATCATAAGGAAGAAAAGCACAAGCTAGTGGTTCTTAACATCAGGGAGGGAGTGATCAAAGGTCTCGGTGAGAACCCAGTGAAAATTAGGGATGCTCTTCCCACAGAAATACTCTTTACCACTGAGTATCTACTTACAATTCCCGAGGATTCTGTGACCCTCTGGAGCCCAACCACAATCCCCAATTCAGAGCCTTTAGACAGGACTGCCGAGTCCAGAGCAGCCCCCTGCTCCCTGTCTGCCCCCTGCAACCACCTCTCCCAGGGCTCATGCCATCAGAGGGAAGCTTTCTCCAGACAGGTGACCCTAATTTTCCTCACAGTGTGAAGGCCCTGGAGCAACAAGAAAGGGCTGTGCTTGCTACAGGGAGAGTCACCAGAAGAGAAACTGCTATTCTAACCAGGCCAGGCCAGGCTCCTGTTTATGAAACTGAGACATCAGAGCAAGTGAATCCTCTTTCCACACCCACCAGAAGAACTCAGGCTTAAATTTTGGGTCTGTGCGTCATTATTTGTAAAATGCATATGTGTATTTGGTTTTATTTTATGATTACTTTTAAAACATTCTATTAGTATGAAATTCTTTTCCAAGAACAGGAGCCCAGGTTAGGATACTGGGCCCATGGGATATTGAGGTTTGACTCTGAAGAGCTCAGCCTGAAACTCCAGGTCTTCTCTGGAGGCAAAGGCTGGCTGCCACAAGAGGTATAGGTGCAGCTGCTCTCCCCAGGCTGCCCCCTGGTGGTAGGAGCTTATAACAGGCACATCTAGTCCTTCCAGACCTTTCCCTCTGAATGCAGACCACTTCAGTTCTTCCAGACCGGATTTTATTATATGTGATAGTATAAACAAAAACTTTTATAGACAAGGAGATTATACAGAAACCATTGTTCATTTTCTGTTAGTTGATTCTAAATACCCTGTAATACTGTCATTCTCTTGAATAGTTTTACATTGTTTTGATATATTTGATGCTACAGTATACGAAGTTATACTCAAAGATTTCAAGGAAAGAGACAATATGGTAACTACTTTTATGTCAGGATTATCTTGTGGTGAAACACTATTTTGCTTAAATGGTTATGTTTTGATCTGTGTTATTATGCCCTCTTTTATCTCAATCTCCATTTTATTATTTACTTTTTAATTTTTATCCTTTTAATTAAGGGAAAAATAAATTTAAAATAGCAGGATATATTATAGTAACCCATTTTGATTTTCTATTAACTTGATTTGAAGCCCTGTATTGCTCTCCCCATCTTGTTTTGACTGATGTTCCTCTATTCTCTTTTGCTTGATAGTACCAGGTTTGAAAGTTTAGGCAACAGCTGTGAAGATAGTGGGATTCATTATGACACCCATTCTGGTTGACTATTATCTACTTTTGAAGACCTGTAATGTCTCCAATGTTTTGGTTTTGTTGGTTTCATTCTTTACTGTTTTGTTCAATTTTATTATAACTGATGATATAGGCAATTCTATTTGAGATAGCGGGAGGCATTATGGTAACCACTGTTGATCACCTTGTATTATGTTTTTACATTATCTATTATGTCTACCTTTTGATTTTTCCGACTCTGTTCTGTTATGTCACATTTGGTTTTACTCTCTTCCAAAAAAAGTAAAAAGAACTGTAAGAGCAATAAAACCCAAAATGTGTAATAGTCATTGTATAAAAGAGAGGAAAAGAAAGTGCTCTAAACGATATAACTGCATGTATATTTAAGTGTATAATATAGACAATGATATTACTGAGTTTTGTTGGATCATTGAACAGAACTGTTTGCAGTCTCACTGTTTGAATGTCCACTTTATATGCTTTAATTTTGTAACTTGAACAAATATTTCTAAGATGACAATATGTAATCCATTAACTAGTAATTTCCTACTATTCTGCTTTTTTTTCTTTTTCTCCTTAAATAAAAAATTTTTTTTTTAAATCCCATACCGTGCTTCTGACTTGTGCACTCTCATGTGGGAATACACACACACGTGCACGTGCGCACGCACACACACACACCATGCAGGCTGATAAGTACAGTCAACATCAGTACTGGCTCTCCATGGGCAATTTCCAGCTGACCAGATAGCTATCCATCAAAACTTCTGGGAAATGATATAAAGTAATTGTCATGACTTTTCCATAAAACTGCTAGGAAGAAAACCGTCTACCCTTCCAAGCGAGCAGAGGCGCATTTAGTCCAGTGTAGCGTGAGAAGCAGGTTCAGCAGCAGTTCTGCGACCTCAGCGAGGACCCTAGAGCCCCAGGAGCTCCTGGCTGGAAGAACGGAATTGTCCCTCTTGAGTCAGCCAATCCATCGCCAGGGGGACATGCAAAGAGGACATGTTCTGGCATCAAAAGTTCCCTCCACCAGTGTGATAATGACAGAAGAGTGCTCCGAGGGACGGTGCCCTTACAAGGTGCCAGCACAGCAGCCCTGACCCTTCCCAGCCTTGGGAATGGAAGGGAAGGAAGGAGAAAAGAGGTGACACAATTAGGCCTAATGTGGTCCATTTAAAAGAGCTGCTTATGCAAATGACGGCCTCTAGACAGAAGCTCTGGCTCCCTAGAAGGGCTGCAGCATTCCAGGGCTATGTCCTTCTCCACACTGCAGCTCTGTCAAGCAGTTAATGGCTTTCATTATCTATTCCTCTGTGCCCCTTGCACTCTTAGAGGTAAATCAGTGTCTTCTGACCCGAGAGAGGAGGGTTCACTTGGTTTGCAATGCAAAATGGTAGATCTGCGGGCTGAGTTTTGTCTCTGTGGAGAAGTGGGGGAAAGTATGAGAACCTCTTGTTCGCTTGACCAATAAAACTCCAAAGCGCAGCCCTCACCCTCAGAAGAGAGACAGTGGTCTCAGCTTGTTCATAATGCAGAACCTAAGCCGTTCCCTAGACCCCCTGAGCTGAATTAGCATTTTATAATGATCTCTGATGTTACAATTTGAGAATGTCTGCCCTGTAAGACCAGAGGAGCACTCACCAAAATCCCTGGCCTCTCTCTTGAAGTCATGTGACCTGCTTTGGCCAATAAGCTATGAATGGAAGTGACTTCCATGGTGTCCTAGCAGAGGCTGTGAAGACCATACAGGCTTTGACGCTTTCCTTCCTTTGCCAAAGGGGCCATCTGTGTTCCTGGATAGGTCAGCCTTTGCCAGTCCTGAGACTTCTCTGCAAGTATGCTTTTAACTCTTCAACTTCCTTGGACTAACCTTGTTCCTGTGATGGCAAAGGAGCTGAGTGCCATGCCAGACAGGAGGGAAACAGACTCAGAGATTACCCTGGCCTCGAGGGGCTGGCAGCAGACAACTGCTGTGTGGCCTGCACGGGCCTCATGTGCCTTTCAGGCACTGTACTGGGTGCTGGAGATGAGGAGGGGTCAAGAAAGCTCTCAGGGAGTGTGTGGTCTAGGAAGAAGTCAGGCTACACACTGAGGCTGTGCCAGCCTAAAAGTGTCACACAGAGGGAGCAACAGAGGTCTCAGGATTTTGTTGGAACAGGGTGCATAGTAGCTCCAGGGCAGGCCAGAAGAGGTCCTCTGTCCACCCAGAGGTCAGACTTCTCTTGGGGAAACAGGACTTCCAGGTCATGAATACCCACTGTGAGGGGTAGGGAGTATTCCAGAGGTTCAGAGGTGCAAAGAGTGTGCCTTGGGAGTATGGAGGAAGAGAAGGCTCCTCTGCTGGGAGGATGTACCCTGGAGCAGGTGGACATCAAGAGTGGCTTGGCACATGGGTGGTCCTCAGGCAGAAAGGGCCTGTGCTGGGCAGAAGTGACCTGGGTACCTGGCACATGAGGAGGGCAGGAAGGAGGGGAAGGGAAGGGCAGGCAGGCACCATCACAGGTAAACAGGAAATGTGCCAGGCAGGAGCCCAGCAGACAGCAGAAGAGAGAGGCAGGGGCAGAGGGAGTTTATGTCTATTTCTGTGAGGTACTCCAGCACGGGCCTACTCTTCCACCACCCGACAGTGATGGTAGCACACAGGGGCACTTCCTGGGTACAGGAGGAACTGGGCCCCTCCCCCTCCTCTCTGCCTGCCTCACCATCCCCTGCAGCTCTCAGCCAAAAGGGAGGAAGGCAGAGCTGTGACTTCTTGTTAGGTCAAAGATGAGGCCCAGAGTCCCACATGAGAAGTGGCACTGCCTGTGGACTCTGGCTTAGACAGTGCACCCTCCACTATGAGAAGTTTACACCAAGCCTGCACTCAAGGACCCCTGGTTTCTCTTGATTTGATCTTTCCTTTGAGGTTGCAAAAAAGAATTGAAATGACTTTTCCCCAATGAGTTTTCCTTTCATAGCTTCAAGTTGCAGGAGGAATGGATGTGTTCTCTCTCTCTTCTCTGTGTGTTTCTCTGAGGGGTTATAATCTGCTTTTTCATATCTGCAATCAATTAACAGCAACCTCTGTTTTTGTTATATTCTTAGCATTTAGTACACAAAGGAAACCACTTTTCACTTTTCAGAAAAGCCAAGGACACCAGGTTTCACCTTGGGGATGAAATGCAGATTTCATTAAAAGGAAAGATCCTTCATTCCAATAGGTTGAATAGAAAATAACTTAAAGCAACACACCAGCTGCTTAAGTTCAGAATGGTGAATTCAGTAAGGCCAAGGAGCTTTACAGAACTCCACATTCCTCATTTGTGTATGAATCTTGGCAACTCAAGGCTGCTGGGAAGAAGATTAGTTCCAATTTGAGCAACACACAGAGTGATCAACTATGCTGGTGTGCCCAGGACTAGGGCTTATGAGGATGCAAGACTTTCAGCGATGACAGCTTCAGGCAAACGGACTTGTTGGTCACTTTAATTGTGAAGAGATAAAGAGAATTATGTCTCATATGTCACAAGCACTATGAAGTTTGTTTCACCCACCTGAGCCTCAGTTTCCTTAACTCTAAAATGAGGTTAAAGGAGAAGGATGTTCTGCCTGTTAAACCTTCTCTGTCTGACCCTTGACTTCTAGAACCTTTTCTAAACTGGGAAACTTGACCAGATAACTGATTTACTGAGATAGTCCACATAACATAAGTGTCATCCTGTCAAAGTGTGCAAGCTAGTGGGTTTTTGCACTGCTATAGTTTGGGTCCTGATCATTTCCTAAGGGTCCAGGTGGTAAAGGTTTTGCTCCTAGCCCATAGATGTACTTTAGGGGGTGGAAAAACTTTTAAAGGCAGGGCCTGGTGGAAGGCAATTAGGCCATTGGTTGGGGGTAACTTTATGGACAATATTAGGATGCCAACCCTTTCCTTTCTCTGCTTTCATCTGCCACAAGGTAAGCAGTTTTCTCTGCTATATGCTTTCACCAGGATGTGCTGCCTCATCACAGGCCTAAAACACGCAGCCAACTAACGCTGGACTGCACCCTCAGAAACCACAAGCCAAAGTGAACTTTTTCTTTTTAAACTGGTCTCTTGGGCATTTTTTCACAGTGATGGAAAGCTGACAGAGAGCGCTGTCAGAGTTGTGCAGACATCACCACTTTCTGACCACTCCCTTTTCCCTCTGTTTCTTAGACGGTATTATCTCCACTGACATATCTCCAGGTTCAAGCCTGCTTTCTTTTGCCAGCTCTGCCCTTTAGAGAACTTTTTTAAGATTGCACCTTTGAATTTTTACATAGTTCTGTCTAGTTTCAGAACATCTATTTAGTTGATTTGTGTCATAATTTCTATTTTCTTTTTGTTGTCTTTCTCCGGTGAGATACTGGTTTTATATTTTCTTTTAATTATTCAAATATGATTTCTTTAGCTTTTTTTCAGTATATTTATAATAGCCAGTTTGAAGTCTTTGTCTTAAGTTGTCCTTTTTTATTTCCTAGACTCAAACTTTTTCTTGAAAATTGAACATTTAGGTAGCAACCCTAAAATCTGACTATTTTCTCCCACAGCAAGTTGTAATTATTATTTCTTATTGCTGTTTACTTGTTTAGTGACTTTCTTGGGCTAATTCTGTAAGGTTTGTATCCCTTCCAAGCACAGCCACTGAAGTACCTGTTTTGTCAGCTAATGACTGAGCGGAGTTCCTTAAATGCCTTGAAGCTGTGAGCGTCCTGCCCACTGTAGCTCTGTGCAGTTGGAACACACATGTGTTCAATGCTATTGTGGTTTTCAACTCAGTCTTTTTAGCTCAGGTCAGTGAAATGGGCTAGAAGATGGAGGGGTCATTCGTCCTCAGCTCTTCAAGGGCTCAGTGAAATTAACTGACAGTAAGCAAATTTGCAGGAGAAGAAGGTATATGGATTTATTCAGCATACTTGTGGGAGCCATGCCAAATATGAAACTCAAAGAGGAGGTAAGATGGGTGAAGCATCAGTATTCTCTTCATAGGGGAGAGGCTGGAGTGGGGACTAAAGGCAGTTTTAGAGGAATAGTGATTATGGGGAAAATAAATGAGCCCAAAGAAAGAGCAGCCAGTGGCTTGGGACAGAGTTTCTTCCAGCTCTGGAGGCAGTGACAGGTTCCAGGCAGGGGAAGGTGGAAAGGCTCTGGGAGCACAATTGTCTTCTGAAGTCTCCCAGCCCATCTCTTGCGCAGCCCTTGGAAGAACAGATGAAAGTCTGTCTAGCCCATCATTCATCTCTTCTCTCATGGTTCATTTTTCTTTGATGAGTTTCCTAGGAAGGAGGCTTAAGAGATTTGGGTTTCTTTTGGAGGAAGTTTCCTCAGTGAGATAAGGAAACTTCAGAGAGAGCCCCATCTCTGTGGCTGGGGGTGATGGCAAAAGAAGGTTAGAAAGTCCTTGGTCCAGAGGCCAGATCTGTGCGTTTCGGTCCCTTTCATTCAAAAGTACTCAGCATACCAAAGTACCACACTTTTTTCTCAGCCTCAAAAGGGCCTTCTTGGGATATATATATGCTTGTCTACTTCCAGCTGAAGGACATTTGGCTTTCTCTCATTTAGGGTTATTGTGAATAAGCTGCCATAAACATTTGGGACTAGGTTTGTCAGTGAGTCAGGGAACAC
Organism: Cavia porcellus; assembly: GCF_034190915.1. Classification (NCBI taxonomy): domain Eukaryota; kingdom Metazoa; phylum Chordata; class Mammalia; order Rodentia; family Caviidae; genus Cavia; species Cavia porcellus. The sequence goes on from NW_026947507.1 coordinate 42,457,246, forward strand.
AAGTTGTATTTCTCTTAGGTCAAAATCCAGGAATAGGACTATTGTGTCATGGGAGGAAATATGTACTGAACTTGTCACCAACTCTTTCAGTGGTTTTCCAAACTGGTCACACCATTTGCATTTGCCCCTGAGATGCATGACAGTTCCCATGGTTCTGCATTATTGCCAGGACTGCTGACCCTCATTGTCTTGGATTTTGTAATTATGACCATGGACAGTGGTATATCAGGATGGTTTTAATTGGCATTTCCTTAATGATGAATCATGACCTTGGGCACCTTTTAATGTTCTTAGATTTCCTCTCTACATATGTTCTTCAGTAAAGCATCGAATCTTTTGTCCATTTTTAATTAGTCAGTTTCTTTTTATTGTTGGATTTTTGAGTTTCCTATATATTCAAAAATTATTATTTAAAATGTACAATACTGATCCAATATCCTAGTAGGCTTATATCATGATTTTGAGTCCATACTTATAATCTGATGCGTTATATATAACATTTATTTTCCTAACTACACATGCACATCTTCTTAAGTCAACTCACCTTTTCAGTTTAGTTCAGCTAACATTTATGGGGTTCCCTTCAATGATTTTACAAAGAACTAGGGAGCCAGAGTTGGTTAGTACACAGTCCCAGCAATTGAGGAACTGCTGGTTTTAAGAAATGTAGCTTAAATATGGATTCAATTAAGAAATATACAAGAATGACCACATGTAATGCATCAGCTTTTTGAGTAGAAAATGACTATTTATTTCCCTAGATGATGGAGGCATTTTCATTCTGACTTTGTAAAGGCCACTATCACTAGTAAATTCCATGTTAGAAATTTTTTTAAAGTTCCTCAGTACAGCCCTTGTGTAGAGTATCACGTACTCTGAAGGGATGCAGTTTGCACTGATTTCTGCTGCAGTTTGAAGGGGTGCTCCTGCTTCTGAGCCTGTGAAATATGATGAAAGCCAAATCCAAAGACAGAAACACTCAGTGCACTGTGCTCTCTATACGGTGCAGTCCATGGCTGGCCCCTGAAGAGTGTTCTGCTTCACTGCAGCCCAACTGTCCCCCTGCAGAACTGCTGGTGCTAGCTTCCTGAACACTGAGAAAACCACCTTGCCACAGCAACTTAAAAAGCCATCTCAATTTCTTAAAATCCTCTTACACCAGGTTAAAAAGAATGGAACTTTGCACCATTATTATTTTTGTATTCACTGATTAAGATGATAAGACTGTGCTCACTTCATATTAAGTAAAGCCTCTCCTGAGATGCCCTCTGCCCTGGGTGGGTCACATCTGCCAGCTGCAAACCAGCTGGCCAGCTTCTCCTATAGCTGAGAACTCACACTACACTGGCGAGGCTACAAATTAAATGATTGGGTTTTTTGATTATCAAAGGAAACTAAAAATAGGAGCAGAAAAGGAAAGAAGCACCATGGAGAAAGTGCACTTCAGATAGAGATTGCTCTCATGCTTCAGCCTCCAGACTCACGTGGCTGAGACTCAGGAGGATGCTAAAAAAAAGAAAGGAAAGCTGCTTTTGTCACTTTTCTCTGAAGCTTGACGATGACCTGAGGTGAGGACACGGCAAGGCCCACTAGAGCTGCTTCCCCAAGACACTGGTGAGAGGCTGACTGGCTGCCGGGGATCAGTGTGGACATGCCTTCTAGTCTAGCATCAGCAGCTCGACTTCCACATGGACTTTTCAGAAGCCTCTTGCCTCCTCCCTCTCCTAATTGCCCACGTCATCCTCATCTTCCTTATCACCATCATAATCGGGATGGAAAACCTGAGTGGGGTTAGGACAGAGCGATACAGCAATGGGATACCACTGAGATTTTTTGATTTTGTTTTCTGAAAGAGGAAGGATGGGAGGGAAGGAAGAGGGGGGAGAGGGAGGAAAGAAAGTGGGAGGAAGGCTCCAAAACAGGCAATGAGTGTTCTTTGCCAGAGCCTAATTTTCATTTTGAAGGTTCAGAACCAGTGGAAGAACTGGATCTCCCCCCAGAGAAGAGAACAGAAACATAAGCTCATTATCTGATTTAAATTTGCATATAATTGGCATGCTTTCCAGTTAAGACAATAAAAGTTCATGTTAACTGGAGTTATGACAATGGCACGATATACTTAAAGCAGCATTGTCTCTGAGCAGTGAAAACCTCCATGCAGTGTCTCCAGGAGTTGTCCAGCGGCTCACGTTTGTGTGGAGGCTGATGGTGGCAGGGTCTGAGCTCAGCCAAGCCATGCAATCTGGAGCATCAACCTTGAGCCAAGGCCTTGTCCTGAAGAGCGGGAATAAGACACCATCTTTTCAGCATTGCTCTGAGGCATAGATGGAATCACATGTCTGAAATGTGTGCTCCATGGATTGCATTTCAGCTGTGCTGCCCCGTGCTGGCTATTTTTTGTGATGCTGCGGTCTTTGTGAACCCATGGAATGTCACTGCGTGGGAACTGAGATGGTAGGGACTGTGCAAAGCAGCAGGAAGACCAAGTGCCTGACAGACTGAAGCCTTGCCCGCCTTTGCTATTGTCACCAACACATCCAGATGAGTGGCTTGATTTTTCACATGGCATCCAGATTCCTGATACTTTAAAAACACAGCCTGTTGGCCAGACTTCCCTCACTAGAGTGCTGGAGCACCTGGCCAGCATTCTAGCCACATGTGTTCTGAATGTCACAAAGCTCATAGCAGTGAGAAGGAACGGGACTCAGGCCTTAAATGGGTCTGTGACTTACTCTATGCAGGGACATCTCCACTGACGTCTATTAAAACCCCAGTGAATGGCCTGTTACTGGAAGGTGAAGACTACAGCCATGTCCACTGTGGGGAGAGGGAAGGGACCAAGGGCTGCCATTTCTTAGACACCTGCTTCATCCTGTGACCCCTGTGGATGGAAGCAGCTTATCAGCATGCTAGGCAGGTGCTCTAACACTGAGCTATATCCTTAACCCCTTACTTTAAGTGGGAGGGTAAAACCTACAAGTACCCTCCCTACACTTTAAATCCCTTCTACTCTACTTATATTACCTAGTGCAATGTGAACCGTGGTTACACTAAATTGGTTAGGGAATAAGACAGAAAATGTCTTTACATGTCACTACAGCGGCAATCTTTTAGAAATATTTTCCCTGTGCACCTGATGAGGTCTATGGCTGTGGAGCCTGTGGCTAGGGAGGGGACTATACAACTACCTCACACTGTCTCTTATCAGCATGGTGGGTGAGGTTAACTCCAAGTAAACGTCTGGAGGGTTTATTTCATACTCTGGTTTAAAAATCACTACAGAGATGGAAAATAAGAGCGGCCCTGGCTACCCCCCCGACAGCCTTCATTTCTGTGGCCATCTCTCCCGGCTAGTGTTTCCTGCTGGTGAGCCAGGTCTCTGCTGGTGACAGCACAGTTTTGCTGCTGAGGTTCTGATCTTGTGATTACCCTCGAGACAAAATTAGAATTTGGTGTGGGAGCCTGGCAGCTTGTCAATTTCTGCTTTTATTGACAGTCTTAGACATTCCCATCGATTGGTTCTTCTCTGCAATCATATTAATGGATTCAGGATCTGTGCATCGCCAGCTTAGCATAAAGGCCCAACTGATCCCAGCAGGATTCTTAGAGTTGAAACCTGGCCAGACTTCAAAATGCAAGAACTACAGGGTGCGGGATAGCTATTTAAATTAAAAGATGATGAGTAGGTGGTCATTTTAATAGGAATTTCTTTTTTCTTCTTCTTCTTCTTCTTTTTTTTTTTTTTTTTTTTTTTTTTTGGTACTGGGGATTGAACTCATGACCTTGCGCTTGCCAGGCAGGTACTTATGCTGCTAAGCTAAATCCCCAACCTAGGTTGTCATTTTTATAAAGGTGCAAACCACTCTATATACTGCAGGTCCTTGCTCTGGCCAACACTTAGGCTCTACCCTGCCATCCCCAGTCCAGGTGCCTAGCCCACCTCTTTCCTGGCCACTCAGCATCTGTCCCCAGACTGTCAGTGGCCGCACACCCTAACTGGAGCCATGGTCTGCCCCACCCAAGCCATGCACCTTCCCTGTCCCTCTGTGGCACACAGCATCATAAGCCACGGGTCCTAGCTGTTCACCACACTGTCACTGTTATCTTCCCCCACCCCCACTTCCCAGCAGACTGGTTTTTGGCAAATCCAGACAATCCATCCTATACAGGTCTTGAACCATCTGCACCCCACTAATGCTTCCATGGTTCATCTCCACCAATCTCTTCCCAGACTGTCCTTTCCCCTCTAAGTGACCTTGCTGACTCCTGCCACAGCCCTAAACCCCATCCCTCTGCTTGGCCCAGCACCAGGTGGCTGATGACAGCCTGTGAAGGCACAATTGTTCTCCACTAGCCTCTACACCATGGAATTTGTAACCCTTGCTTAACACAAAGAAAATGTCATCTCCAACAAGGCGGGACATGTGGCCATGCCCAGCCTGTGCCTTGAGGAGGTTCCAGGAGCTGTGGTATTTCCAGCAGTGCTCAGGCCAGGGACATCATACCCAAGCTGCAGTCACAAGAGACAAGGAAAAGTCTTGCACCCTTCAGAGACTTCAAAAGGACAAACACAGAGCAGGAGAGCAGGAGGACACACCTTACTTGTTAAAAGGCATTGTCTTTCCCATGAGGGTGAACAGCCTGCTTCACAGTCCCAAAAGGGAAAAGAAAGGGAGGTTTAGTAGCCGACACAAGGAGATCTACGCAACCTTCTCTGGGGTGTGCCACCCCATCCTCAGGTAATGCTGAGCCTGCCCACTTCCAGGCATCTCTCACCGCCTCGCCTCTTTCTGTACCTTAACTATCACTCACTGGCAGGGCCTTGGCCAAGCCACTTACCCCTTTGAAAACTTGCTCACCCCTAAAATGAAAATGGCAGCACTGTTTTATAGAGATGTAGGGTAAAGCTCACAAAACACTCCTCCAGGGACCATTATTCTCATTCTATAGATGAATAACAAGCTCAGAAAGCAACATTCAGTTCCTTGTCCAAGGCCATGTGGCTGACAAGGTCACTATGAGACTATTCTTGGCGACATGGCAGACTTTCTCTTGGCCCTTCTGGCCAGGAGCACACACTTCCTTTCACCTGTCCAAGCATGGCACAGGTGGGTGAGTGTTGCTTCTAGCTCCAGCCTGGCCCACCGACACTGGGCTGTGTATCGATCACCCCACAAAGACTGATCTACCCAAAAGGCACTCACATTTCTCCCTGTGTCAGGAGAGTGGAGACATAGCTCTAATTCCTACTGCCTTCTTCTACACCTACAGAGATCACTAAAAGCACATTCTCTGCAGAGGACCTTGCCCTGGGGACATGTTCAGTGAGTGAAAAGCTCCTCTCAGTCCTTTCTCTGTGCCATGTGTGTGTGTGTGTGTGTGTGTGCGCGCGCGCGCGCGCGCACGTGCATGCATATTGCATGTACTCAAGTGTGCACATGTGCATTTTCTCTTGGGCCTCACTCCAAACCTTACCACACAACTCTCCACTGCATCATCTCCTACAGCACTTTGTTCTGACCCCAGGACAAAGTGTGCTCTAAACAGTGATGCATTTGGGCTCCTGAGGTGCCAGGCTACAGAGAAAGGAGAGAGATAGCCCTCTGCGTGTCAGGATGCGAGCAGGAAAACGTGAGGCGTGGAGCACAGTTTCATTCTCTCCCTCTTTAAGAACCTGGCACCAGAAGCTCATCTCTTTCCTGCCAGGGATGGAGCAGCAGAGACTTGGCGACAGTCTCAGCCAGATGTCACCCACATCTGGTTGCCTTGGCTGGTGAGTTGTTTGGAATGAGCAGCCCAAACATGGAACGTGTGAGGTGCCCGAGGAGCCGTGGAGCCACAGAGCCAAGGCCCTCACCTTGTACTTTCCTAGCCCTTTCCTAGCCCCCTGTTTAGATGTAGGCAGCAGAGGGCATAGGGGCATTGGACAGGGCAGTCTGCTCCCCTCTTGGCTCTCCCGAGCTGCAGTGGAACCCTAGTCCTCTCAGCACCTGCGGCATGCACATGTCTTGCTGTTTTACAGAGACCAGGCTCCCAGGGCATTTCAGATCTGGTTCACAGAGGAGCCACTCTCGGTTGTCTCCTGTCCCATGGGTGCAACACACTTGGGAAACAGATGCAGAAAGTGAAGGGTGGACCAGCCCCTACATCTGCATAGCTGCAACAGCTGGGCTATCACAGGCTTTGCCTGGGCCAAGGCCAAGACCGTCCATGGAGCACACAGCCACACCCCCATCAAACACATCATAGAGGAGGCTTCGTGGCTGCATTACAATGAGGCAGACATGCTGGACTGGCAGGCTGGTGGCCAAACCCTCATAGTCCCAGGCTGAGGGGGGCCTCCTTCTACCTGCACCCCGAGGCAGGCACTGCACACAGAGCCGAAGCTGGGCTGGGCACTGCACACACATTAGCAAAGGTGCAGGCGGTGGTACCGTGCCACAGACTTCCCATGTGCGCACGTGGGTCACCATCTGCTGGGGAGAGCCAGGCACCTGTCAGAAACAGCTGCTGATGGCAGATAGCAGGTGAGGGAGAGAGCAGTGCCCACAGGGACAGCACAAGGCTTGCTGCGCAGCCCTCAGGAATGCCAACTGTTCACCAGACACCCATGCCATAGGGGCACATGACACAACGGATTTCTGTGCCTCTCCTTGGGGAAGGTGCAGGAACACCATTCTTCTGCCTCCCTGGCTGCAGGTTCCAGCTGATTGTCATGGTTGTCACAGGCTGAGGAGACATGCGCTCAGGATTCCCTGTCAGAAAGAGGAAATTCCAGAGCATCCCTTGGGAGTGTGAGAGCAGAGCCTGGTGGCAAAGCCCCGCTGGCCTGTGTGTGTGTGGAGGGGGGAGCAGCAGCATGCATTCTGCTGACACTGCAGAGCTGGCATCCCAGGGACGGACAGGACCCGCATGAGAGGCCATCAGTGTGGCCGGCTCCTCTCTGGAAGCTTCTTTTCATGTAAATGAAGTTTACTTCTTAAGTTTAAATCTTTAATAACGCAATGATTTTAGTGAGAAATCTTGCCAAGGTGAGTTATATGTGCCCCTTCTTATGTTCCAGGAATTTTCTACTTCCTCTCAGATAATCCCATCATCCTCTCCAGCACACTGCAGGACTAAGGCTTGCAGGGCTCACGGAGGACACGGGTCTGGGGCCGCAAAGCCAGGCTTCGAGAACGGCTGTGTGCCTCAGTCTCTCAGCTTGAGCCAGTTGGCCCCGCTGCTACCTCTTCCCACCTGTGTCCCCAGCTGGTCTCAAGGCCCTCAGGGCACATAGGGACACTAGGCACATACTATTGTCCACCAGTACATGAGGCACAGATGGTGGCCTCTTCTGGAATATTCCTCTAGGGCCATCTAGGGGTTGGCATCCTCCTGAGGGTGAAAACCCAGCCCACTTTCCCTCAGAGGTCCATCCCGCCAGGCTCTTTTACGCCTGCTAAGCCTCAGGTTTCCTTGGACCTGAGTCACTTGAGCACCTGAGAGTCCCTCCACTGGCTGGGAGGCTCTACAGGAGCAGGGACCCACTGTCTACTTCTGGTCCATGTAGCCCAAGCCTGCTGGGCCGCTTCTCACACATAGCATGGGACTTTCTCCTGTAGACTGAGGTGGCATCATTTTCCTAGGCGATGCCACACAGCAAGGTGCCTGGCTTCTGGAATCTTCACATCTGCTCTCCCTCTCTGCTGGCTGCTATTCCTTTTGTCTCAGGTGCCAAGGTTCCAGAAGTTCCAGTGATACCTTCCGAGGGTTTTCCCCACACCAGCTGTGGATGCTTAGTCGGTGGCTCCTCCCTTGTCAGGGCTGATGAACAAGAACCTCAGGCTTTCTGTGTATAAGAGCCTCAGGCCAGGGCTGCTGCAGCAGCTGTTCATGGGCTCAGGTGCATGGACTTGGCAATCTATCCTCCCGTTGCTTAGGTGCTGTCTGCTCTTCAAGCTTTCAAATATTTCACATCGCTCTGTTACTTGGAAGGTATGTTCTTGGGCCATGGGTTCAAGTGTTCTCATTGCTCCTCAGAAATAAATTCCAAATATTGTAACAGAAGGAACTGGGCTCTTTATTAACATCAGAGTCATTCAGGGCAGGGCAAGTACAATTTTGTGCTTAAACTTCAAGTCTGGAAAATTCTCTTCTGATGCCACATTGAAAAACCAAGTCATTACAAATGTCAACCAAAACATCAACCTACTGTCCCTTTGAGAATTGTTTGAGAATCTACAAATGAGTCTTCAGTGCAGAGGCCATTTCCATAGAATCATGATCATGACAGGGCTTCCCTAGTTGACACTCCTTCCCTGCCTCTCTCATCTCTCTCCTGGCCAGTAGACACCTCTGGAAAGGAGTGCTATGGTGCCGTGGGCTTTCTGAGTGAGGGGTGGGCACCACAATGTGTGGACAGCAGCCCTCAGCCATGTCCAGGCTCACCAACGCACTCCAGAGATGGGACAATCTGGGAATCTGAGCAAAGGGTCTCCAAGTTCAAAGTCTGCATGGCTTCACTTTATTTTTTATTGTGGTAAAATATACAGAACATAACCTTTACCACCTTAAGCCTTTTAAAGGAATAATTCAGCACATTAAGTACAATGTTACTCAGCCACTACCACCATCCATTTCTGGAAACTTCTCATTATCCCAGTCAAAAAGCCTGGATTCATTAAACAACTACTGCCCTTTCCACAGCCCCTGAGAATCTCTAGTTCTTTGATACTTTTATGCTGTTTTTTTTTTTTCAGGGCTGTTGTTACAGAACCCGAGGCCTTAAGCATGCTATGTAAGCACTCTACCGTGAGCTAAATCCCCAGCCCCCATTCAATTTTGAAAGGGTTGTTTGTATTTTTGTTGAGTTATAGAAATTCTTTATACATCTTGGATATAAATTCCTCATGAGATATGATTTATGGGCTGTCTTTGAACTCTCTTAATTGTCCTTTGATACACAAAAGTTTTAAACTTTGATGAAATACAGCTTATTTATTTTTCTCATATTGCCTACGTCTTTGGTATCATACTCAAGAAACTACTGCCAAATCCAATGTGGATTTACTTTAAATTCACTGCAAATCCAGTGAATATTTTCCTCTGTGTTTTCTCCTAAGAGGTTTATTGCTTTAGCTCTGAAGTTTAGGTTTCTGATTCATTTAGAGTTAATTGTCGTGTATGGTGTAAGGTAAGGGCCCAGCATCAGTTTCCCCATTTGCAGACAGTCACAAGTCCAGCTACCCAGTTAGCTGCACACCATTTCTTGAAAATACTGTCCTTTCCCCCTGAATGATCTTGGTCCCCATCAACAACCAGTCAAGCATATCTGTGAAGGCCCTGCCTTCCTTTTTAATTCTGTCTCTTACTCTTCACTGATGCGACTCCTGGGTGAAGCTGACAGCCACCTATCTCCTGAAGGTCTCAACTAGATTGTCACTGCTCCCAGGAGGCAGCCCCCAAAAGCAGGTGCACCATTCAGAACCTGCATAGCTCAACATAGCTATCTCTTCTCATGCACCTGTTCCACTCGTTCTTCTTATCATCAACCACACAGGGGGAAAATTTGATGTTCTTAGCTCCAGCCCTCAGCTGCACAGAACATGCCCCTGCTTCCATACACACAAGCACACATATGCACTGCACACAGCCTGCACAGGTCACAGGACATGGAGTCTTCCAGACCTTCTGATTTATTGCTTTAACCTTCTCCTCCTCCACCAGGGGGCGCGTCCATCATTCCCTATCCTTTGCCCATCAGATCCCTTGCCCATTTCTACCCAGTGTCCACATAGGCCCCACTATCCCTCTAGCAGGATGGTGTCATATGCTGATCTCTGCTTCTTAAGAGATTATCAGACAGTCTCTAGGGAAAACCGCACCCAACACACACACACACACATACACACACACACACACACACACACCCCAACATGCGCATGTGCACACAGACACATACCCACAGTGAAGCAGCTGCTGGTTCTGATTATTTTAATTCTCAGGCTGCTCCCATTTTTCCCCCACTCAGGTCAGCCCTTGCTCTTGTGCTCCACCAAGCAGCTCAAGGGTCACCTCCGTGGTGACAGTTCTGGATTGTCCCTAAAGACTATGCATCTGAAGCAGAACTGAGAGATCCTTTGTACTGCGCATCATTGATCTCTGCAGTCATGGGTAGTGACAGCAACACCGTGACTGTCACCATTGCCTCGAACCCAGCCACTCCTACCCACAGCAAGGTCCCTGTGTCCTAGCTCTGTCACTCAGCACAGTACCCCATATGCATCCGTCCACTTCTTCCGCAGACAGTGAGACATCTGAGGACAAGGACAATCCTCTGTTCACCTCTGCAGCCTGAGTCCAGAACCTGGCACACAGCAGGTGCTGATAAATATTTGCTAAATAAAGGAACGAATGACTTCAAACCCTGATTTGAAAGTTCTGCATCCCTTGGAAAATTCCAATTTAGGCAGCTGCTCCTGTCCTCTGTGCAAATAGGCAGTTTATCAGTCCAAGGCTGGCAGCTGATCTGCTGCGCTGAGCTCATGCCCGGCCTCTGCCCAGAGCTGTCCCTCACTCGAGCGGAGCTGCATCTGCCTCTCCCGATAGGGGCTTCTGTCAGAACCAGGGCACGGCTCTGTGCAGCCTGACCATTTCTAACGCTATTTTCACAGCAAATTCAGAAGCAACAGTGATATTTTTTGCTCTTAAGAATAAGACAAGTCCTTTGACATAATAAGGTTAAAAAAGAAATGAAAAACCTCGTCTTGCATTTCCTTTCATCTGAGTGGAAAAACTCCCAATCTCCCTGTTCCAGTTGGCAGACTGCTGGACTCTCCGCTTCTGAGGAGAAGGGGAGCGGAAAGATCAGTCCCTAGCAGCTGAGAACTTATTTTTGGCTGCACAGCTGGTGGAGGACTTGCTGGCAACTGACAGTGTCTCCCTGACATAGAGGCCAGGGACACAAATGCTGCCTGGGCACCCTGCTTTTCTGCTACCCTGACAGGTCACACTATCTTGGGGTGAAGGAACCCAGTGGTCATATCTTCTGAGGGAGAGAAAGAGGTGGTCAGACCCAAAATGGAGCTTTCTGGGGACCCTCACAAATGGCCTCTAGGACAGCCTGCTACTGAAAGGGTCAGAAGGCCTGCTCTGCCTCCCTCTGAAGCTGACACAAGGGCCAGTGAGTGAACTGACACAAAGGCAGAATTTAGCACTATTATTCTGAAGAAAAACACTCCCCAAATTAGAGGTTTCTGACCATGGGTTGTGGGCCCCAGGAGTCTCGCTGGTGCTGGTTGTTCAACTGACTGCTAGCCAGTTGTGAGAGGCGTTCTCAATGGAGTTAAAAGAATTCAGCTCTTCACTGCTGAGAGGCCATCAAAGACCAGCCAGGGCTCTGTGGTCTGGCCACCAGAGAGGCCAGCATTTTAATAGGCTTTGAGGTGGATTTTGACACAACATCATGATCTTGATTCTGATTCTGGTTCTGTATAATTGTCAAACTCCTCTAAGCTGCATCTTCCCGGCCTCTTCTAACCCTGAACCAAGTTAAGGCCCAAGTTAAGGCCTTTCAGGACTTAACCCAAGAAGGAACAGAAGGCCTCCACCTACTGCTGCCATCAGCGAGCTGTGACAATGAGTCTCACTTCTTTACTTCTTTTTCCCTTTGTGGTAATTTAGAACAACAAGAATAGAAAGTCCTAGAGACTAAGAGAAAACAGAATGTTCTTCAAAGAAGACTTCTGCATTTATATTCAATTCAGATACCAGAGATCTAAAAACATCTTCGTTTTCAATGTGAAATATTTTCAAATGGAAATCTAAAGCAAGAGGCCATGAAGTGCATGGGAGACGGAGCATTTTTCACTGGCGCAGAGTCTCTTTCAACTCAGAGGTCAGTGGTGGTGCGCCAGGCCCTACAGTCACTCCCATAGTGGGTAGAGACACGGGAAGGACAGATTCCTGCCCTCTGGGACCTCTAGAAGCCTGGATCATGACACCCCCGAAAGAATGCAGCCTGGGCTCCCCCAGTGCTCACTTCCTTATCTCCCTGCCCACCTGCTCCTCCTGCCACATACCCCAGCCCCATGGGCTTTGCTTGCCTGCAGGTATGTCCCTGTCAGTCCCAGTAACATTCCCTGAGCAGCTGAAAAATGCCAGGACCTGTGTTTAGACCCCTGCTTTACTTCACAAGTGTTAGAGATGGCTCACATGTAAAGCAGGACTGTAGAGACCAAGTAAGGCAACAAAGGACACACTGGAGGGCACAGAGTCCTGTGTGGGTGCTAACAGACACACACAGATTTGACTAGTTGGCTGGTCAGGACCATCTTCAGCAGTCTGGGGTGGACAGCAGCCCTTACAAGGTGGTCAGCACGTGCAGTGCAGCACCTGGCTTGCCCTGTTACTCTGCCAAGCGATGATAGTGGCACCGAGAGCTCATACGTTGGAGCAATGGATGGCTTGGCTAGGAAGCCCCAGGAAGGCTTTGCTCTCATCTCATTCCCTGGGAAGCCTGCTAAGAGCTCCCATTCCCCTGGTCAGACAGTCACCTTAGAGGAGGCACCTTACCTCAGGCCCTCATACTCACTGGCTTTGGGCAACTTCATCCCCTTAACAAGCTGACGCTCTATGTGAGGGTATGGCATGATGAAACCTGAAGGCAATGACAGCATAGATAAGGCAGAAAGAGGCCAGCAAGCACTCAGGAGTATGCAGTGTGCCCACTAGGCTCTGAGGAAGGTTTCTGGTCATCTGGGGTTGGAAGGTCCTTCTGCAGCTAAGGTGGGCCCATGGTCACCTACTAGCACATCTTGCTCTTGAGGGACATATGGGTGTAAACCACAGCAGGGCTGGTGACAGAAACCTCCTCACTCTAGGCCGAGAAGACTCATTCACCATGCTGCCTGGACTTTCACGGTGGCCTCCAGATGGCCCTTAGCTGCACTGTCTACCTCCTCTGCTTCATTTGCCTGGTCTTGGTCAGACCAGTTCTGCTGAAACACGTTCCGGGTGGTGTCATCTCCCTGCTTAGAATGCAGCCAGTTTCCTCTGCTTTTTTACCCCCACCAAACTTTCTAAAATGTGCTAGTCAAAAGAATAATGTTTTTCACCATTAATACAACGTTAACCCCCTTTGCATTGTATAAAGAAGACATGGGTGGCGTTGTAGTTTATATCTAAATCTCCCCCCAAAGCCTCATGCAGCCGGAGGTGACTGGATGCTCACTGGCATATTAATCTATATGTGGGGTCATTATGAGGTAGAGCCTGAGCAGAAGCAGTGGGCCAGTGGGGCATGGCCTGGAAGGGTTCAGTCTTCCTATCTTGGAGCGGCTGACTGTGAGCTAAAAACATGAACCAAAATACATCAGTCTTCCTTTAACTTGTATCAGGTATTGTGTCCCATCAACAGAAAGGTGACTAACACAGATGGGGAGGTCAGGGAGCTCTATTTGTGCTTAACACCGCCATGTTGATTAAGGGTCTTTACTTTGGGACAACATCTCTGAAAATATAAAGTACTATCTTTGGGGACTACAGGTCCCTGGACACCCAAAGTGTAGATGTCCAGTGTTAACCTTAGAAGAAAAAAAATTGAATTGTCTTAGTTTTGGAAAGATCACAGAAAAAAACTCACCATAACCAAAATGAAGAAACTGACACAACAGTAAAGTGTCGTTATAAGTATACAAGTTATCATCTTGCTTCAGCTGCTACCAGCTCCCAGAAACCCAGTGCTAACACAGACTCCCGGGTCATCTCAGGGTCTCTCCCATCTGCTGTCTGCTGTGCTGCAGAGGGAGGAAAGTTCATGCCACACGAGCCCACAAGCTGGCCACATGACCACCCACCCATCACACTGCCTGCAAGCTGCATAGCAACATGCACAGCTTCATACCAGCCCTTCTCGGCACGCAGCCTGGGCTGCTGTGCACACGAACTGCACAGCTGACTGCACAGCTGTCCAAATTTGATGCAGTGTGTGCTCACCAAGGTGCTGGGTCACTGTGCCTGACCACACCCACATGCTGATGGCATGACCAGAAGTACCAGCTGCCTGTGTGCAGGGTGACTGTGGAGACACTGCACTGCACAGGTGCCACCCGCCCACCACCACATTCCTCATGCTGTTATAAACCACATGGGCCATTTCCAGGCCAGCTACATAACCACCTTGTTTGCACAGCTGCTGAGTGGCTCCTCCATGTTGTCACGGAGGCACTAGTCACAAAACTGTCTTTGTACTTTGCCTAGAAACTCACTGCATCACAAGGTGACCCTATGTTAGGCACAGAATTCTTGTACCAGCTCCCTTTGAATGGCATCTTTTGCCTTGGAATCCAAGCCCATTTTCACTAAAAGCCAAGAAATCCTTCTCAGCTGTACAGTAGGACTTGCTGCAATAACTTTCGGCTCAAGTCTGAAAATTTCACTTTGGAAAAGCCAATGGAAAGGTAAGGCAATGAAAATGTGCCCAACTGACAAAGGTACCAGCAAACCAGGGCCATGCTCATGGGGAAGGAGAAACAGAAGGTGGCCCAGTCCCTCTCCCTGCCCCCTACTGATGGGGTGCCCTGCTCCCTGATCTCCCCAGTGCTCCCTGTGCTTGGGGGCAGCCCTGAGCAGTCAGGGGCTCCTCTCTTTGCCTCTGCACTCTTAGGTGGAATTAGGACTTTGAGATGAGCTCATTTGACCCTTTCAGTATCTCAATGAAAAAAAAACCAAAGGCCGACAGTCACATGTCACTGCTGATGGCAGGATGAAGCATATTCACGGAGACATACTTAGCCACAGATTAAATTTTAACAGCAAGCATGCTTGGCTACTGAGCATGTTTACCCATAACAGAAAGAGCATCATGGACTGATCCCAAGAGCAGGAGGTAGGAGGAGATGAGGACAGGAAGCAGCACTCAGGGCCAAGAACAGCTGCAGGTGGGGACCATGGAGGAGGGGATGGGACTGGGCCTGGTGCCAGCTCTGACACTAACTAGCCCTGTGGGTTCTGGGAAGCCACCGCCGACCCCCTCTGTGTGGTCACATCCAGGGCTGTGATGGGGGAGTCAGTCCTTTTGGTCCTTTGCAACCTGCACCAGTCAGGCTGATTTCGAAGGTGTATGCATCACGGACACTAAGAAGCCCTGGCATTTTGGTAACTGGCATCTAAGAGAGGAGACAGCTGCTCACCTACCTGGAGCCCCTCACATCCTCCCGGCTGTCATGGACTTGAAGTACGCATATAGGAGGCTCCATCCAAGGGTTCCTTCATTTCCTAGAGTGGAGGCCAAGCTGCACCAAGCTTCTCCCCTGACCCCAAGGCAGGAGGCACCTCCAAGTCTGAGTCTCAGAACCAAGTCCCAAACCATGACCTCTGGAAATGAAAGCAAAGTTCCCTGAGGAAATGTTTCAGATGCCTGTCCTGTGAGGAACTGCTCCCTGCCACTGCTGGACCAGCGTGCTGAGCAAGGGTCCCTGAGGGGGCAGCATGCAGTGTTTTAAAGACATTGCCCTCTGCTGGCTCACAGCCCCAACGCCCTCTCCCTGCAGACCAGCGAGGCCACAGAAGAGTAAGGACAGGAGTTGTTACCTTGCTTGGACCTAAAGGCAGGGCAGGCTGGGACAGCAGGAGGCCAGGCTGCGAGGCATGGTGCCGGGAAGGACTATCAGTTTCTGACTGCTGAGCCATGGCTCGGACTCATGTGTGACCGTGGTAACTCACCCAGGGTCCCTATCTGTCTTACATCCCTGCTGGCTTTGTGTGGCTCCTGACAAATCCTCTTGAACGTGTTTGTTTGATATATTAGTAGTGAAATGCTCATGTTTGTCAACACATGATAGAAAGCATTTTAATGGAGCTTTAATTAAAGATATGATTCTGGGGTAATCACCGAGAATGCCACAGGTCCCTGGGACTGTCTGCTGGCTCCGTGTGGTACCCAGGCATCTCCTGCATACCCTGCTGCCTTCTGCTCCCCGGTGAGGGCCGCGCTGGAGAGATTTTGCTTGTTTTCAGGCACAGGAGGCAGACCTAAGCTGCCAAGAGTGTGAAGCTGGCCGAGTGTGGGTCCAGGACACCCGCTGCTCACCACGACAGTAAAAAATGAGCTTCTTCCTGACCTGGGGAAGGCGGGCTGCACTGCCCTTGGTTTAAGGGCTTAAGGGGAGCAGAAAAGTGCTAAAACAAGACTGATATTTTTATCCCAGTTTTCTTCCTGTAGGCTCAGAATATCGGTAGGTTCAGAAAATGCTTCCCTGTTTTTTGCTTTTTTTGAGACATCAGGACATTTGTGAATAAACAGAATTCACCATGGAAAACTCAGAGCACAATCCTTTGTGTTGTTTTTAAAGTATAATTTTATATCTTTAATTTCTTTGCCCTTGAAATGAGGTTAATATGCCTTTTGGAAGGGTCAGGTGATAGGCAATACGTACAAAAACAATGTGGTGCCTTTGACTGGCTGTGAGGTATCATTTCACTGTCAATTTGATTGTGCCTTGAAAATCTCTGACAAGCACCCCAGACCACTGTGTGACAGTGGGCAGATACACAGTGATAGAGTTTAGTTCCACATTCTCACCTCCTAATGATGCCGGGTGCCATGGATACTGGTGGTGGGAAGGGATGGGGACAGCTGCTGAGCAGAACAACCCAGGGTGTCAGACTGGGTGGACCGTTTGGTCATCTGTCCTCCATGCACCTATCAGTCAGGTCCCCATTTTGTTTTGTTTCATTTTGGTTTGGTATTTTGAGACAGTCTTGCTATATAGTTCACGCTGGCCTTAAATTTACTATGCAGTCCAGGATGGCCTCAAATTCACAGCGATCCTCCTGCCTCAGCCCTCCATGTGCTGGGATTACAGGCGTGCACCACCATGCCTGACTCAGGCACCGGTTTGCACCAGGAAACACAAGGCCACCCCACCCGAGTACGAGTACGTAAGACCCTTCCCCTCGTGGCTGCCCACACCATGCTGGAGGCACGGCAGGGGTCCACAATGCAGTGCTATCTTCTGCTGTCACTTTGGCTCCACCCACCTTTGCAAGGTCCTCCTTTTTGCTCTTTCCACAGCTGCTGCGGTCCTAACCTTCACTTGCGTGACACCATCCCTGGAGAGTGAGGGCCACTGCAGTTTGCCAAGACTGTGGAGAACTCCAGTGCCAGCAAATCCTCTGCTGGCAGCTGCTGCTCTGCCTCTACCTCGAGCCTGCTGGAGGCTCCTCCTGGACTGCCCCGAGGACCACAGTGCCACACAGAGTCTCCAATCCCAAGAACAGGGGGTGCTTTTAAAGCTCTGGGCCCAGTCTTCTCACCCCTGCCCTTGCCATGAAGCTCCATCTCCGGCCTCTCCCAGCCTCTGCTCCACACCCAGGGCATGCTCCCCACTACCATGTGCCACTCACTATCTGACAAAGTTTCACTCCTGACCAAACTCACTCCAGAATTAAATGTCACAATGCTAGTGGGATCTAGAACCTCCGCTGGTGAGCCAACGAACAGCGCTGGACACAGCACCACTGTTTCCTCCCTCTCTCTTCCCTCTCCTGCCCTTTTCCCATCTCCCTTTCCCCACCCCTCCACTCCAGAACAAGCCTGCTGTCCTGCCCCTGCAGTCCTGTTCTGCAGGCTGCCTTGAGAGGCCCCCGTGGGGCTTTGCACATGGTTCTGTGGGAGGCTGTTCCAAGGGCAGGCTTGGCTTTCCATTTTCTGCATTCCCAGCATGGCAGTGCTTCAAACTGATTGTAAGGTGGCAGAGCAAGTGGGCTGGGGTAGAAGGACATGTTGTCACCTTTCCCCTTCCCCAAGGGCACAGAGGAGTTGTCATATAGTTGTTCAGCATGGCACAGACCTGTATGTCAGGCACTTCTAATTTAAGGTACAAGCTCTGGGCTCACAGCTCTCCTACAAGTGGCAGATAAATGTCACAGTGTTCTAGCATGTGGTGCCATGGAGCAAGGGTGCTCCAGGTCACAGGTTTGGGATGAATTTCAGCTCTGCTGCCTTACAAAAGAGGGTGTGGCTGTCTCTCCCACAATGAGCCCCTGAGAAAGGAGCAGTAGCTGAAGAAGGAAGGTCCCTGGAGTTCTTTCTACCCCAACATCCTACTGCACTCCGACAAACAACGGAAATGCTGTCTCCTCAGCTGTGCCCACGTGAAGCCATTGCAAAGACGGTAACAGAGAGGAGAAGAAAAGGCCCAGAGGCCATTGTGTTCAGAAGTACCCCACAGCTTTTCAAACCACCACTGGGCTTGGTCAGCTCAGACCCTGGCAAGGAGAGAAGTCCAACCTGGGGTGGCCAGAGAATGACACCTCCTGTGTTTCCTGGCATAAATAGATTTTACATTCCTTTTTATTTCAAGGTGTTAGAAATGGTTTCCAAAACATTTTTACAAATGTCAAACTTGCTGTCAAGCAGAAGCCACCTGGAGAAAAGTAACTGACAGGCAGCTAAATTAGGGAGCTATAATTTCACCGAAGTGCTCCAGAGACCTTTTAAGCCACAAGGATAGAGCTGAAATGACTTCAGGAGGGCCCAGAAGCAGCTTGAGCTAGAACTGGACAGGAACTGTCCCTTTCCCTGTCTGTCCCTGTCTCTATCTCCAGCTCTGTCTCTCCTGCGCCCACTCATACCCACACATACACTGACCCTGTGTGTGAACCTCTCCCCAGTGCAGACCCCTCGAGTACTCCAGGACCCCCTCACAGAGCCCACAGATGCTCATGCTGGTGCCCGCACACCCGCCGCTGCCCTCTTCCTTCTGGTCCTCCAGATGGCCGAAGAGCTGGCCAGCACCCTTCACTCACAGTCCCAACCCTGCTGTCAACTGGCTGTGGCCACAAGCTGTCACTGGGCCTCAGTGCTGCTCCTAAAAAGCCACCTGGGTGGACAAGGTGGTCTCATGGCTCCCTCCCCCCTCTCCCTGCCCACAGGTGATGTTCTGGGATTCTGTTCTCACAGTCAGCACCGTGGGAAGAGAAGAGAGCTTTCTAAAGAGGAGGACATATCTGGTAGCTGAGGCCCTAAAAAGGAGTAGGCCGGGGCAGTGGAAAGTAAGACACACGGCAGTATGGGAAGAGCAAAGACCCAGGGGGCAGGGACCGAGCACAGCCTGTGAGGGGTGCAGCTCTGAGCTTCATAACAAGAGAACAGCCTGGAAGCCATCCTGCCCTTGAACACTCTGATAGCCCACCCCAGCCTTTGTCATCTGTGAATGTGAAAGTGGGTGGGCTTGCTTGCACTGCCCACACACCTCATAGAAATCTGGCCAGTTGGTCACTGGGGTCCACTAGTAGCAATGTCATGTTGCGTTACCTTGATGACTCTAGATAGGGGCTTTAAATGACAGACAGGATGCCTGCCTCTGGTCATTTTGCAAATAGGGCACTCAAGTTGCACCTCACTGCAGGACAAGAAGCACCTTGGCACCAGCTGCCACCAGTGACCCACGTACCAAACACAGTTCAAGGGGGCTATGGGCACTGGTGTGGGTCTGGAGGCAAAGCAGATCACGGCTGTGGATGCTGCTTCTAAAGGCCAGGGAGCCACAGTGCTGCAGGAGGCTGCAAGGAACAGGGCTGTCTGAAAGCCCAAGGTTCCGAAGTCTTGGCTCTACCCCAGACCTTGAGCAGCATCCAGCAGAGAGAAGAAGGCAGCCCATCTGCTGAAACTAAACAGAAACCTGCAGTTTGTCTATAACCAACACCACTCAACAGGCTCAGCCCAGTCCAAAGGCCATAGGGGCTGGGAAACTTCTGGCAGCCTCCTAATCCCACTGGGTCTCTTGCAGAGTGGGCAGGAGGACCCTGCACCACTGCTCTTCTCCAGTCACACAGCCTATTTCTCTTAGCAGTGATCTATCTGTGATTGTCACCAGAAAGTTGGCTCTGGACATGCCTCTGACTCCTTAGGATCCCAACAGTCGCAAGTGCTTGAGAGGTGCCAAGAGCAGACAGACTGAGGCTGAGTGTTCCAGTCCCCACAGATGGTGGTGACTCCATGATGGTGTCCCTGTTATAGTCCTTAGATTCTAAGGAAAACCAGGGTCTCATCAGTTTCCTGAGGGTCTGCCCTGCCTCTTCTTCAGCACTGTGCTAGGGCAGAATCTTTTACCCCAAGTACGAAAGGGCACAGAGAGAGTGCTCCATGCTATGGTCCAACTAGCAGCTCTGGAGAGATTACTGAGACCTAGAATGCCAACCTCAGAGGTTGGACATCTGGGTGTGCTCATGCCCACCATTCTGGCCTCGAGGAGAGCAGGAGGACTTGGCTCCAGTGTGAGGGGCAACACAACCTCTCTAGGAGGAACCAGCAGGGCATGCTTGGCCTCATGATGCAAACCTCAAGGTCTCCTTCCTCTAGACTCTTCTGGAATGTTCTAAAGCATCTGACATTCAGGGTACTTCCATCGTGAGGTCCTGAAAATAAGCTTACTTAGCATGAAGCAAGTGAGAAGAGATAGGATGGATTGATTTCTTTCTATTAGGAACAGAATGAGAAAGAGACAGAGACAGAGACCAAGACAGAGAGAGAGAGAGAGAGTGAGAGAGAGACAGACAGACAGACAGACAGACAGAGACAGAGAAAGAGACAGAGAGAGAGGAATCCGGATAAAATAAAAACATGAGCACAAGAGAATGGGAGCTAAAAGGAAGAAAGGAGAAAAGGATGAGTTAGGAGAAGATCACAAAGAAAGGGGAGGAGATTTGGGAGTTACCACCAAGGAGGATGCTACCCAAGCATTCCTTCAGGGGCTACAGGGAGTAAGAACATATGACTTTTTCTTCTTTCTTCATCCCATCTATTCATCTACTCACCTATCCACCCTTCCTCCTTTCCTTCCATCTATTTACCCATGATTAATCCATCATCCTTTCTTTCTTCCATCCTTCCTTCCTCCCAGTTATTCATTCATCCATTAATTCATCCATCCATCCTTCCTTTCTTCCATCCATCTTTCTATCTATCCATCCATCTAAAAAAATATACTGTGTCATTGTGTGTCATGCATCTTGCTGGTTTTTAGAGACATAAAGGCAAAAAACAAGAGCAACAACAAAAACTCAGCAAGGTCCTTAGTCTAAAAAAGAATGAAATGACTAAATGTAACTGCATTTTCCTAGCCTGGACTGTCGCTAAAGGGCTCAGAGTCCAGGATGGGCTGACCTGAAGAGCAGCCCAGGAAAGACAGCCATGTCATCATTGTGTTTCATAGGTTCTTTGAAATATCTGTAAAGAAAGAAATTTCAAAACCAATTTGTAATGAAGCTGTCATAAGGAAGCAAGGTTCAGCATCCCAGCGCCTACCCCATGAAGCTGGGTGCAGGGCTTCTCTCTCCAGTGGCCTATGACAAGCACATCAGAGGTTCTCCTGGAAAAGCTTTGAGCTAGGAGTAACCCTTCTAGTTGAGCCTGAAACTGAATAAGAAGGCTCTGCACAGACAAGGAGGAAAGACATTCTAGGCAAAGAAAGTAGCATGCAAAACGAAGGAAGGAGCCATTGTGCCCAAGGTCCACTTAGGAACAGCCATGATGCGCAAGGTGGGATACATAGTGGATGAAGCTGAAGCTGGGGACACAAACCGAAATGAGGACCGGAACTGGAAGTCACCCCTTTGGAACTGCTTGCATTCCTGGCCCCTGAACATGACTGTGCTCAGGTTGGGTCTTCTCTCCTGCTCATCAGACCCAGCCTCTCTGGCTTCCTGGGCCTGTACTATTGCCATTCGTGGTCTTCCCTTCCAGGCATCAGAGCTGAGTCTGTCATTCATGAGGTGGATAATGACCAGAGTTTGCCATACTGCAGTTTGGACTTTATCTCCAAAGCAATAAAGAGTCTGCACGCATGCAGATTGTGTGAAGAGAAGAGACAGAGGCATGAAGGAGGCCCTAAGGCCCATCCTAGACCTAGTGATCCCATATCTAAAGTTTTATCCTAACAAATATTCAGAACACTGTTACAGGGTTTTCAGGGCTCAAGAATGTAATCATTGGTCTTGTTGAAACAAAGGGGCCGCCGCTAGGGGGCAGGTTGGGCAAGCTGTGAGTTGGGAGGACACCAGGCACCAGGGAGGGGGGAGGAGAAGGTAGAGGGCAGGGAGGAAGGAGGGGCGATCCTGCTGGGAGACCAGGATGCTCAGGAAATGACCAGACGGAGGCCTGGCATGGGGGAGGCCACAGGCTCCAGCCCAATCCCTGTCCTAGCTCCCCCTCTGCCGACACCACCTGTGAGTGAAACAGAAGTGACCTAGGTTATGGGGACTTGGGAGGGCAGGGACCGTCACCATCCTGTATCACCACAGACTGGGCTCTGTAATTACTTGAAGTTTCTTTGTCTTTTTGAAGTTTCTTTGGGTAATCTTGGGCAGATGAGATCCTGTGGGGTGCCCCAGAAGCTGACCACGCCCTGGACAGGCTGGTGACGTATCCAAGTCAGGCTAGTCAAGGACAGAAAGCAGGTCTGCTTAGAAAGTGTTCTGCAGTTGATGGAAATGACAAATGGTGGATGGTTACGAAGCAATGACATCAATGCCAACAATGATGGTAAGAAAAAGATGCTAAGCATATCTGGGTAAACTGGCACCACCTGTGTTATAATCAACACGTGTGCAAAAGGACAAAGTACTGATGGGGCAGGACTCTGGGGAATTTTAAGATGTTTTTATTGCTGTGGCCTTGTCCAAATGCTAAGATTCAAATTTAAATATCAGAGAGATACAGACAATGGTGGTGAGGTAAGGCCCCTGCTCTAACCCAGAACACTTGCAGGGTTTTTAAACAGATCCTGAGTCAGAAACCCTGGGGAGGACCTGAGGATTTGCATTTTTCACATGTCCCCAAGTGGGCCTAGTGCCATTAGACCACACGCTGAGAAGCAGTACAAGGAAGAAGGCCCCATGAAGGGAGGGGCCCAGGAGACCCAGCCAGCTCCTGTTCTGTGGCCAGAGAAGCTTAGTCTTCTCCATCCTGTTCACAGTCAAGGTCACCTCCTCAGCAAGGTCACTGGAGAGGCACCCTGATAGGAAACCCCTTCCTGACCCACAGGGACTGAGCTGTCATTACAAACCTTCCGGTTTCCAGGATGCCACTGGGCCTGGCTTCAGGGACCCCTGGGACATGATTTTGGGGCAGCTGCCTGCTCAGTGACTGTCTGACCAGGAGACTTCTGCCCTGCTGTGCCTTAGAATCCAAGGAACACAGACTGTCAGTGCAACAGAGAGCCAGGGATTATCTAACTCAGCTTTCTTGTGACAAACCCCAGAAGGAAGAGGCCACTTGGCCAACTGTGGCAGAGCTGAGATAGGATCCAGGGCACCTGACCCTCACGCCCAGCTCTTTCTCATCCCATCTGCCTGTGCTGCCAGAGGGCAGCCGCTGACACAGACATCTGCCATCCTGGCCACCTGGGGCCTGGTACCCTGCGCTGGCACACTGACAAGAAGCTTCTGTGCCTGGGCCAGGGCTTCCAGTGCAGAGCTCATACGCAGCTGCTACCACTGAGCTCAAAGTGAGTCCCTCCTGGACCAAGGGTGGCAGCCGTGTCAGGAACCTTCCCTTGGCGGGCAGGAGACTGGGCAAAGTGGGACATGCACCCACTTCAACACCCAAAGCCACTCCTGGCCTTCCAGAACACCCACTGTTGGCCAGAGGAAGTGTGCCCAAGAACTGGCCATAATGACACAGCTAGAAAGATGCAGCAGAGGCACCAATCTGGCCTGAGATCTTGGGACGAGCCAGCTCTCAGGCTCTGAAAGACTTTCAATTTCCTCAGCAGCCCCCCATTCCCCTGATTGGCACCATTTGGGTAATAAGATCATACTAGGCAAAGGCAAAGCCAACAGCTGGAATTACAGAGCACGTTTTGGTGAAAACATCACATCCTTTCCTCCATCCACTCTCAGAGGCGCCTCTTTCCCCCAAGTGGAGGGTGTCACTGTCAGAGAAGCTCCACCTTCTAATGCAGCTCTGCACTGCCACTGTAACTCACCTTTGCTGACGTAAAAACCAGCCACGTTCTGCAAGAGGAAGGAGACTGAGATCAGTAATATCAGAGGATCTGGTTCTCAGTTGGGCAAGCTGTGCTTCAAATCAGAGGCCCCACATATATGCTGGCAGAAATCTCCTTAAAGGGGATTCAGGCCACCTTCCGCCTTGGGAGCTTGCCAGCCAGGAGTGTCAACTGTAATTAATGTAAAACTGTGCACACGAACTGGCCTGGATTTAGCCTCTGGCTAGGCCCACCTGTATGACAGCAGAGTAGTTCCAAAACAGGCTTGTGATCATTAGTTTAGGAAGACAGGCACCATGGTCCTCCTGCACTGCTGCACAGTGAACTGCAGCTAGAAGTTAAGAGATGGCACAGTGGCCCATTCACAGAGGAGGAACCTGAACCTGACCCCGAAGATGGGATGGCTTATCCAAGCTCACACAATGAATGGACGTGGGCCCGGCTCAGTCCTGACCTCCTCCCCTCATTACACACTGAAATTTTTTCAGGCAAGCAGTTTTTTTTTTTTGTTTTGGGCCTGATTTAAGATACAGGAAAGAAAGTTCCTATCTGCTGTGGTTCTGCCCTCTGCCCAGGAGTAATTGCTTCCAAAAAATTAAGATGTCTTTAAGGAACAGGACTGCAGCTTACTTGTGTTTAAATAGTCGGTACTTAGGCATGTGCCAGATCACTGTATGTGGTCACTGAATGCTTATAGTTATAAGAGTTAAATTAGATAACTAAAACCAACTTAAAAACTCCAGCAAATTTTAAAAATTCAGGGTTGGAAGTGCCATGGAAAGGTTAGTGTCTGTTTTGTATGTGCTATGAGTTGGGTACTGGTCTAAGAGTTTCACATGCTCTTATTTCTCATTTACTACTTGCCAAATCCCAGGAGGAAGAGCCTATCTTTCCTCCCGTGTTTCACTTTGCAGCCATGAGGCAGGGTACAGAAGCAGTCTGCCATCCCTAGGAGCACATAGGAGGAGCTGAAACTCTTACGCCCAGGAAGGCAGAGCCAGTGACCGTAACCCGGGGCAGCCCTGCCTCTGACGAGCTGTCTTCTGGGTTGGAACTTGACTGCAACCCACGATGGGGATTCAGTCCGAGAAAGCTGAACCAAATCAAGCCAGGAGTTCCAGGAGGACACACGGTCCCCTGGCCCATCTGGAATTCCATCCAGCGACCTCCCAGGTGGTGCTGTCTTTATTGACCAAATATTTAATTCTGCTCCAGTGCAAAGACAAGAGGAAGAATACCTTCTTTAGTGGCAAGGACAGCTATCTTGCAGAGATCAGACATGACCATGGCTGGTATTTGTGTCAAGTCTTAACTCTTCAGTCTTGACCCTACCCTAAGTGACAAGCTGGTCCTCAAAGGGGTACAGGTAGATGCTAGGTGTTGCTGTGTGTTTCCCCTATTCCTGTCAGTAATGTGGCCTCCTGGGGGTGAAAGGGTAGAGGTGATCTTGATGTCTTATTTAGCAATGGGTCAACATTCCAATAAATCCAAAGCCTGGGAGCACAGTTGCTGGGTAAGGAGAGTCACCCACTGATTCTTGACTCACTGTTTGAGACTTGGCTGCTGCTACCACGAAGCCTGCCCTTTGCCTCTAGTTCTCTCTAAGGTACCCCAGAGCCACTAGACCCACAAAATGTCACCATATTTGATGCAGTAAGATGGAAACTTCAGTCTATGAATTCAGTTCTGCAAATGAAGTGATAGGACTACCTCTGATGGGAAGGGTTTGCATCTACTCCATGGGGTCAAGGTCCCCACCAGCTGTCCCTTTGTGTGTACAGGAGGCTACGCATCACGATCTGCTGAAGTCTAGCAGTAAGACAGACTCTACAGAGCAGATGCCAGCCTCACCTGTTTCTAAATGTATTAGGCTCAGGAGGAAGAAAGACGCCAGGAAGACAAGAAGAGAGGAACAAGTGGAAGGGGAGGCGCAGACATGACTGTGCAAGTCAACGCGGAAAGCTTCTTGTCTATTCCAAAGCACAGGAGATTTCAGAGGCAAGGTGAGACGTGAAGGCGCAAATGAAATGGTCGAACTCTGATGCTTCAAAGCAAAGAACTTGGCTTGGCAAGCTCCCTCTGCATGGTTCTCTCCCTGCTAATAGATGGGAAAGCATGCAGAATGACCAACACTGTAATTTTTCTTGTCATTTAGACAAGTTTGGCAAGTCATTTAACGCTTCCAAGACTTAGTTTGATGAACTCCAAAATCAGACTCATGATATTTTCCTTTTAGAGTTCTTGGGGGGACCCCTGTAAGTGCTCCGCTGAGGCCTATTATGTGGGAAGTACTGAATACAGGCAAGTTCTTAGGGGGCTCCCTAACCCAGCACTGCAGGACACAGCCCCAGAGTGGATGCTCCAAGGCCTCAGGTTCAGGAGAATCACTATTTCCCTGAAATGTGAAATATTCCCAGAGTATATTCTGTGAGTTCATTCCTGTACTTTCTTCTCTTAACTCCACAGGCAAGGTGTTTCAGGACCAAAAGGATCCTAGGAATTTGGCCTGGAGAACAAAAGCCCGTCAGCTCACTGCACAGAACATACGGCTGCTTGACTCTGCGATCAATCAGCCTGGTGGCGGGGGACAGGTCTCTACTGAGACTCTGCTTACACAGAAGCCAGGAGCAGGCTGGTGCAGCAGGGAGTGAGCCCTATGTCTGCCCAGGGCTGGCCTGGTCTTGGTGGATTCCAGAGTCCTTGGCCACTGTGCTGACTCCACAGCCCACACTTCCTGTCACAAATCCCAGCAGACCCCTTGTTTCTCACTCCTGTACCTGACCACATCCCTCCAAAGTCCCCTACCTGTCCCTTCTTACCTGGCTGCCAACTTCCCTCCTAATCTGCCCATTCCCATGACCTCCCACCTGATACCGTGACCCCTGACCCCGATGCGGGTCCTCTCTCCATTGTCCACAGACTCCACACCTTCAGTCATGTGGGGTCCTTCCTGAAGCTCCCTGTCTCCTTTCCCTGCATACAGGTGACCTTGACCCTGCTCAAGGGCCGGGTCCTCTGCTCTTCGTCTTCCATGAAGCCGACAAAGGCAGTAGTGTGAGGCAGAATCCCAAACAGCAGTCAGACAGACTTGGATTCAGGCTACAGCCCTGGCTGACCAGGCACTGTGGACAGCTTATCAAATCTTTCAGCCCTCCAATGATTATGTAAAAAAGAAAAAAGAAAAAAAGACCGTAATAATAATACCTGGCCCACAGACTGGGTAGGGATCGTGCCATGTCCTTTAGCGTCACTTAGCACCGGGCCTGGCACCCTCCCAACTTGTGTGGACCCTCAGCCTGGCTTTAACGGAATTGCAGTTCCAAAACGGGCAGTAGATGTCTATCTCAACTCTTTAATATTCAGAAAGGGTGGTTGTTATTTTAATAATTTGTCTGACCTCCTCTTACAAGTTCCTGGAGCATCCTGGTCTGTTTTCACATAATTCAGTGTCATATTTCATATGTTAACTTATTCCTTTTGTTTGGGGAGCAGGGGCTGAGAAATGGATTCAGGGAGATTCATTTTAATTGCATTATTTTGATCACACAGTGGTTATATAAGTGAGATTCTCTGAGATTTATTTAGAAATAGAGAAACTAGCCTCTGCCCTATTACTTGTAACATTATTGAAAGAAAATAAAAGACAAATGTGGTAATGCACAAGTGTCCTCTAACTGCAAGCCCTGCATGTGCACATGGAATCTGTTTGTCTTATTTGCAAGCACAGTGAAAATAATCTCCATGGAATTCACTTGCAAAATCACTCCAAACACTTTCAGTTCAATGAGGCCTGTGATTGTAATCGTCTAGTTCTTAATTTCTAATTGGACCCCTCTGGCTTATGTGGCAGCAGCTGCCCAGCAGGGCCAATGACACCCGTGGGAAGCCCTGCAGTGAGGAGGTGAAAGGTGGGCACTGCAGCCAGGCTGGAGGAGACAGTAGTGCTCCTCCAAAGGTCATATTCTGCCAAAGTCGCATCACCCTGTCACTAACACAATAACGGTTGATTCAAATTCTTGAGTTTATATGGTACCAAGAAGCCGTGTCTGTCTCTTCAGTGTCAGCAGCATTCAGCCTCCCATGTAGCAGGCTGGAGAGGACGAAGCCTGCTGACCTGGGAAAGCTTACACAATCCCAGAATCACAGACCTTCAGAAAGCCCTGTCCAGCACCAACACATCTAAGTCCTGTAGGACATGGAGTTCACAAAGATGTGCTGTGGACATGGCTACCCATGGTACCCAGAGGCACGAGGGATAGAGGCACCAAAGCGCATGCAGATGTGTGTGGCAGAGGCTGACAAGGTGGGGCCAAGGGAAGGGTGCACAAACTTGATGTCACACAAAACAGTCTACACATTGAGGCCAATAACCGGCCACTTCTTCCTCCTTCCCACCACATTTCCCTTTGCCCAAGCAAAGAGTGACAACAAGAGACAAGCAATGATGTCACTATCAAATTATAAAGTACATCTCACAAAAGCTGGGTTAACCTTACTTTGGTCTGCATGAGGTAAGAGGAGTTGGGGACCATGCTGACCACCAGAAGTTTAGAGAACAAGGACACTGTGCCTGGGTCCAACATGAAGCACAGTCAGGAAAGTGACTTCTCCCATAATGAGCTTCCCTTACTTTAAATCTGCACCATCTCAAGAGGCTGAGATAGCAAATCTCTTCCTTTCTGACTTTCAAATGCCTTTTGCTATTTATTTCCTTCCTGATCTTGTCCCAAAATAATATACTCTAAAAATAACAGATGATTTCAGTTTTTATCAATCTCCTCTCCTGACCCAGAGATTCTAGTCTTTGTTGGGTGAAGCTCAGGTAAGGATGGCTTGAAGCTGTTCCTGGGTGACTAAAATGTCTGGGGCTGAACATCAATAGTAGCAGGGGATGGATGGGGATGGTGGGCAGCAGAAGGAGTGGAAATTCAAGTACATTCTCTCATGACTGGACCACATGCGTCCCCAAACCAATGCCAGGGCGTTTATCTCCACAACACTGACACACGTCTGCTCCCATGCTGGGGGATATGACTGCTCCACGTTCTCACGCTGAATGACAATTCGTGGGAGGATATTGCACATGCTGTGGCCAGGTTGGCCAGCAGGCCTGCCCAATGCTGTTGGACCTTCCTCCTGTTCCTGGTGGCAGCCACAAGAATCTCAGGACATGATGGGGACTCAAGTGACCAACAGAGAAAAGAAATGGGGTCTGAATAAGGAGAGGCTCCAAGGACCAGGCCTGTAGAAAGGAGCACTGCAGTTAGAATGCGCGGTCTCATATGCACATATGAGGATGAAGAGAATGAGCTTGTCTGTGGTTAAGTTATAGAAGAATGCCTTAAAGCATAGGAAACTGATTTTAAAATCTCATACACATACATTTGTTCCTATGACTATTTTTAAGCATTTCATCCTTAGTAGGCCCTAATTAAATAATAACTATCAATCATCTTTAAATAGGACTCAACTAAACATGACTATTATTAAACCAGTAACTATCAAATGTCAATAGTTATTTTAATCCACCCCCCATTTTTAGCAGTAGTTTTCATCCTGAAGTTAAATTGTAAGGCATTTTCTATTTCTGTAATCTTTATTGTCTTCTTAAATTTTGATGAATTTTAATGAATGAAGCTCTCAAGTCCAAAGTTAAGAAGAGTCAGAAGATGAAAATCTAACTGCGTATGATAGCAGTTCACAAAGAGCAGTCTCTGCAGGTGGCACTTCCTTTGCTGTACTATACTTGGCTGTGCTTCTTTGGAAACTTTTATCTGCAATTAATCTCCTCTACCGTTAGGTGGCAGTAGTGTCATGATCAAGCCGGAGTCAGCCAAACTGCTGTCCTGATTATTTCTAGTTGAGAGGAAGATGGGAACCTATTACTCGTCCCTTAAAAAAATTTTTTTAAACATATCTTATGAAATTCAACAGTATTTAAATGTCACTTTAGCTTTTAATACCTAAAGTAATTATAATCAGTTTTGAATTCTATCATAATACACTGTTATGTACACAGCCGCTAAAAATATTGTTTCTTAAAAAAAAAAATACAGAGTTCATCTCAAAGCTATCATGAATTCTGAGCTTGGATCCTAACATTGCTCTTTGACTCCAGCCTTCATGCATGTGTTTCTGTAGCCCTGTGGGATAGATACTGTTCCCTTGATGACACAACTGTGCCCCAGAATTCTACTTTCTAACACAACTCTTGGGGACAAAACTCTTCTTTCTAGAAAGAAAACCTTGCTGTTACACTGGCAAATGGACCTTTGGAGTCTACTATCCTATCTCCTGGAAGTAGGAAAATGTTGCCACAGATGGGTGCAGGCCCTGTGGCAGCTTGCACAGAAGACAGTGACTCAGAGAGGTGACACTGGACTCTGGCAGGAGGAGAGACCCCCTCCTACCAAGGGCACCCTTGAGCTGGAGATGTGTGTAAGAAGGGTCACCACCGTCTCTGTGGTTTCCTTGGTAACGACACTAACTCAGGGTCAGATACTGTATCATGGCTGCTTTATAAAGCTGCTTTTACTTTTTATCACAGAACGGTGTGTCCTGGAAATAGTGTTGGCACTTATAGCAGGGCAGAATTTTACAGGTCACATCATTAGATGCAACCAGAGCTTTGGCCTGAGCCCTTCTGGTACAGCCATGGTCTCTGGGAGAGATAGCTTTCATCTTCGGAGTTTGCAAAGAAAAATGCCTTTTAGAATATAAAATAATGGTGTTGCATTTCATGTTGTTTGTTAACTGTATCTGTTTATTTATTTATTGCTTTGTTTTAGTTTGCATTCTTCTGACCAGATTTTCAAGGCTGAACAGGAGGAGGCCTAAAAATGATTCACTCTGTAAAAATGAGTGGAGTCTATTTTAAGCTCAAAAGCACATCATCACCACAATCACCACTGGTTTATATACTCATCTCAGAAAAATGGAACTTATGGATTTGGAGTTGGGATGGATGCATGAGGTGTATTGCTTCCATGTTGGTACCAGTGAGGTGTCCTACCCATGGCTTTGTGACCAACACTCATTCTGCTGCTGCCTCTGTGCAGGGGGTTCATGCCCTTGCAGGGCAGAGCTGGGCAGCTCCACTCACTTGGAAATTCTCCTGGATGGGCTGGCACTGGCACATGCAGTCCCTTCTGTCCCTGGAATTAGTGAACACCTCCTTTTTTCTAAGGAAGTTCCACACTGAATTTGGTGTCTCCTTCTCAGGCTAAGTAGAATGGCTTCCTCATCTTGGTGCCTTTGTCCCATGCTGTGGGTGTCAGAGCATGAGGAGTGACAGTCCCCAGTACTAAACCCAATGGCCTAGCAAGCCCTGTGCAATACAAAAGAGCTCCAGGTTCCAATCTGTCGCTGCTTCTCAGGTATGGTATGATATGGCCAAAATCAGCCCCTCTGTGCCTTGACTGCTCATCAGTTCATAGGGCTTTTACAAATAAACCGAAGTAAACTATACAGATGAGAAGACGTACAACACACCCCTCAGCACAACTTGCCCTTGAGTATGTTCTCAGCAACAACAGGAACTGGTTAAAGCCCTCGCAGGAGACAGCAGGGAGGGCAGATGCAGCTCCTCCCAGATGACACAAGGTCATGCCCCTCAAAGTCAGTACAACCCATTCAGTCCTGCGTCATCTCAGTAGCCCAGTGCACTCAGTGAGCACTACTTGATCGCACATGAACAGGGTTCAGCATCTGCAAGAGGAGGAAGACAATGTGCAGATGTTACAAGGAGCCTAAGGGAAAGACAGATGCCCTGGCACTGAAGCCCTGATGCACAGGTGCTGTCAGAGCCACTGGTGGGAAGATGAGTCCCTGATCTATGCCTGGGTGAGAGCGCTTCGATGAGGAGTTGCCGCCTGCCAGCCAGAAACCGAACCACAATCGAGCACCCTGAGTTGACTCCTACAGCAAGACCCAGCTGAGCCAGTGGCTTGTTTGTACCTCAAAATGCTGGAGAATAGACAGGGTGGAGCTTTCACTGTCTCCACTGCAGCTACAGAATTCCAGGGAGGCTGGGGCTTGGTCGTGGCCTGGGGCTCAGCCCAGCATGCTCCCGCTACAGAGTTCCAAATGGTGGGCAGGTGTCTCGGGTATAAATAGAGCCCTTTGCTTCTGCTCCCACTCAGAACTTCACACTTTTCCCAAGCTGCTTTCGCCTGGAACAGCTTCCATGAAAGGAACTGAAGCCTCTTCTCTTTTCCATTTCAGAAACACACACACACCCCTCCTCAGAGTCCATCAGTGCTGGACATACTAACACACACACACACACACACACACACACACACACACACTCCTCCTTGGAGTTCACCAGTGCTAGAAAGCCATCTAGACACAGTGGTGACTCTGACCCCATGGCCATAGGCCATCATCATAGATCCTGGATGTCCCCTATACCCCACAGGTAGACATCACTTCTAGTCTGTCCATTCTCAAGGCTGCTGCAGCTGTACATGAGGAACTCAATGGGGATGGAAAGCCTCCCTCAGCCATTGTGGCTGTCAACACAGGCAAAGGAGGGAGGAGTGGGCAGCAGAAGCTGTGCTCAGGAGCCGGGAGTCCTGGGTACAATGTGCTACCCTCCTGCAGAACAGCATGTGACCTTGGGTAAGGTGTCCACCTTCACCATATGATGAGATCTGCTCTCCCCGGGACCAGGGCCCCCTCCTCCCTGATTGGCATCCTCTTCTACCCAGTGCCAGCAAGGAAAAAGTTAATGTTCTTAGTCTATAAGTAGGTCCTGCTGTTGCAGATAAAATTAAATGGCATGGCTATTTTGGTAGAAAATCAGGTAAAAATGCTGAAAAATAAACTCTCTGTCAAATGCCAGTTCTCCCCCCTCACCATGTTCTTTTTTTATGCCCATTTGGTATTTGTTTTTAATTCTGGCTGATTGTCAATTTTAAAACCTGATGCAGAGTGGCTTGCTATTCCGGAGGCGTTATTTTAAGATGAAACAATGTAAATTCTGACTTTGGATGGCAGATGGCTGGCAGTTCGCTGTTTGGCAAACCAACTGGTATGGTATGTTGGAAATTCAGAGCAGCAGGTACGCAGCTCAATTTGAAACCGACACAGATGCTCAGAGGGAGCGGGGGAGGGGCACAAGCTGGTCAGGAAATTAAGAACAGTACTCTCAGCTCAGAGGGGGAAAAGATGGTAATTAGCTGAAAGTTTGCTTCTCCAATCTTGACTTTTTCGGGGGGGGGGGGGTTTGCTTCTTAGAAAACCAGGAAGGCCCTTAGAAGTTAGCCCAGGCAAGAGCTTCTAATTTTACTTCATATTTATCTGTCTGGCAAAGCTCAGCCTCCATGAGGAATTCAAAGGTGAGGAAAAAGCAGAAAAGAGAATCTCAAACGTGTTATTCAACAGAGAGGTGCAAACAGCAAAGCCGGGTAAGGAGCCTGTCTTCCAGCTGATTTTTCCGGCAGGATCAGTGAGATTTCATAGAGGAAGGACTCTTGTCTAGGAAAGACCGGCACACATGAAATTGATCTAGGGGATTCCTACCCTGAATGTGGAGCTGTGACATCCACTGTCTTCACCATGGGCCTGCGTCTTGCAATGGAGCGGTACTGCCTATCCTCAGAAGGCTGAGCTCTGCCACATTGACCCATCGACTAAGGTCCACCCACAGGCAGGGAAGATAGCACAGGTTTCTAGAGAAGCTCACTCCCTTTGCAAACCTCAGCTGCTGGCCTCCCACCAAGTGGAATGTCAAGACAACACGTTAAAAAAGGACTCTTAGTCATTTCCTTCAGATTCTTATGGGCCTGGAAGGCAGTGGGGCAGAGTACTGCTGATGCCCCAAGTTCTCTTGCCAGCATGCAGAAGGGGAACAGATCCGGCAAAGGATATGGGAGAGATACGTGCCAGTACCTCCTGTTCTGGGACCAAGAGTCCTCTGGCGCATTTGAGGTCTGAGGTGCTTGCTTACATGATTGAGAAAAGCCACAGATAGCCAACTTCAAGTGTTTGTAGATTACAACCTGACTAAATTCACTGAACCATAATTCTAATGGCAGAGTAACCCAAATGGGCAGGGATGAGAAGTCACTATACTACAATCAGGTGTTTTGGCCAGAACAAGCAGCTAATTAAAATTCCAATTCCTATCATAATTGCTCATCTGGACCATGAGTAATGGCGAAGGATCTCTGGGTTTTAAAATAATAGCACTCCCACATGTGTGCCACCTCCTTGGCACAGCAAGGCCAGGGAGGGGTCTGGAGAAAGTGGCCACTTCCCTTTGCTTCCACCCTACACCCCTAGTGAAGCGAGCTAAGTGTGCATTTCCTTTAGCAATACTCCACACCTACAAGGCACAGGTCCAGGTACTGGGGACATGTGGGGGTCTGACCTTTTCTTCCCATACTCTACTTGGCTCTGTGGGCCACAGTGGAGCACAGTATCTACAGACTTCCCTGCATCTCATGGCCCAGAGCATGGTGCCAGCCCTGGCCCTGTTCCCCGGCAGGTTCCTCAGGGACGTGGCCCACAGGCTTGAGGAAGAAGCCTAGATCAAGCTCCTCTCCAGCCTGGAAATGAACCACCTTCAAATCCAGCGGAGTCCAAAGACAACCAAGTCTAAACATCAAAGAGGGTAAAAGTGATGGGCAAATGGGCATCACTGGGGAAACGTATGGCAGGTTTTATCCCCAGTCGCCCCCTGTAAACCACACCAGTGGGAGAGACTGGCGAGGGTCCCTGAATTCTTGTAAGTGCTCTTAACACCAAATGGATTAAAATTTTTTCTCAAGATGTTGTAAGAACAGCGTGTCCTTCTGTTGTTTCACAAGTGACATTTAAGCAGCAGTGGAGCCGACCGTACAGGGAGGGAGGGCAGTGGGGGGATCAAGACTACAGGAGAGTGGGGGTGAATGGGGAGGAACAAGGAAGGGACAGGGGCCAGCAGGGAAACCAGGATCCCTCGGTCTCTCCAGCAAGCGTGCAAACCCCACACTACCTCCCATTGGGGGGAACTGGTGGGGAGGAGGAAGGAGGGACTCTCTGTGGTCCTGGATGCTAAGGGACTGCTTGGCAGAGTCCTGCCTGTGGAAAGAGCTAAACACATGGACAGCAAGAGAAAGTGGTTGTGGCAAACCAAACTCAGGATGAGCATGGAACAAAGCGAGAAGTGGGGACCCCTGGCCTGCCAGTCACACTGTTAAAGGTCCAGGCCCAGTTCCTGGCTTGGGCCTTTTGGCTACAGGATAAGTGGATATTTATGATTTGTTTTATGGCTATGGATAAATTTACATTAAGAAATATGTCCCCAGCAATGCAGGACAAAGGGATGAAGCTCTGCTCATATGGGCGAAGATCATAAACTCTGCTTCTTTTAACAAGAAGTGACATTTTGATTGACAATGACATTTACTCTCTCTCTCTCTCTCTCTCTCTATATATATATATATATATATATATATATATGTGTGTGTGTGTGTGTATATATAATGATATTAATCCTATTTGAATGTAGTGATGTAAGTATTTTTTACACCCATCTTATAGGTGAGAAATCGAGGTTCATGGAGGTTAAATTAATTTGTCAAAATCTCAAAGCAAGTTAGGGCAAAGCAGGGATGGGAACCTGGGTCCTTCTCCCAAGGCAAGTATTTTTGCTCTGCTTCCTGAGAACAAATGATTCAAACAAAATAACAGTATAAGAGAAGAGAGAGGAAATGATACCTCGTGTGAGGGAAACTATTTTTTTTTCCAGGAAATGCAGGGGAAGACAGTGGGCAGAGCTTTCTTTGCCTGAAGAATGACAATATGATTCTTAAACACTGATGCTTTAGGACAGAGAAATTAGGAAGATATTTTCCACTTCACAGAAGTCGTATTTACTTATGAAGTGGCTCTCAAGAGTTTCTTTGAGTAGGTAGACGGCTCCCAAGTACCTTAAGCTCAGAGCCAGGTGAAAAGCAAGGTTCCCAAGAAGGCGGGGCATGTGAGAGTCCTCAGCTGAGTTTCTCAGGAGAGGGTTTATTTGTATCCAGAGCTTCCAGTCTGGGAATCCAGGCAAGATGCAAGGACAGGCATGTGTATCCCACCCTGGGGCTTAACCTCTTCCAGCGGTGGGAGAGCCCAAGGGCCAGGGGAAAGGACCATTTCACCATTTTGCATGCAGCCACAACTATTCCTAAATGAATAACAACTGAAAATCTGGAAGAAGAAATTTGGAATCATAAGTCTCAGGCACAAACTCTCAAACGAAATTTTAATTAATATCACAGACGGACTCCGGAATCCTTTGGCCGAGGCAGAATGAAGCGGTATTAATGTGACTCACAACAGCTGGGCAGTCACTGATCTTGGCTAAACCTTCCCCAACACATCACATTTCAAAGGCCTGTTATCTCGGGGAAGGTTGCATTAAGTGTCCCCTGTAATTATGTCTCCAAGAACAATACTCCTCTGCTCATTAAATGTTTCAGTGGGTGGCCTGCTGCAGGCGGCAGGAACTTAACCAGGAGATATGAGCCCTAGAGGACAAAGACAGAGGCCACCAAGGAGTTGTCCAACTCTATTAGCTGGGATGAGGCTCTCTATTGGGTTGAAAATTGCTATAATTGGGGGTGTAAGCAAAGAAGCAGATAAGTTGTTGCTGGGTAAAGTACATCAACAGACAAAGATGCCCACCCAGGTTCTCCCAGCTGCCCTCCCGTGGCTGAGGTGAGGTTCAGAGGGGCTGTGAGCCCCAAAAGCCAATGCAACATTTGCCACTCATTATCTCTACCTCCCAGGCCCTGTGTCCCTGCCATCTGTACAAACAGACATTCTCCTGGGAAACAAGATGTGTTACCAAGAGCAGAGCTGTGTTTGTTCATAGTATTGTTTTTGAGGATTGGGGTCCTAACCCAAAGGAGGATAATTCCATGTCTTTCCACAAACACACATACTCACAGGATTATTCATGAGTTGCTGCTGGATGCTCACAAAGACTCTTGCCCCCTATCAGTTTAAAATCTCACTGGGGGCTCTGGGCAGATGGCAGCTACAGTGACATCTTCCTCACAGAAAAAAGCATGCAGAGAAACTATGTGCTAAATCAACAACTCACATATTTACAACAAAACTAGGTGACAACGTATCCCCTAACATTCAAGCCAATGGACAAAGCCACCAAGAGCCATGAGACATGGTTCCACTGGCAGCTGTGCTGGAGAAATAAAAGGACACCTATGGATTAGGGAACACAGAACCAAACTGTGGCTGGTGGTCACTGACAGGCACTGAGGGATGTCTGGGATGTCTGAGGACCCCACCTGTGCTAGGGAGGGCCTGGGGAGGAGGCTGTGGCAGCCCAGGAACCTTGGACTCCGGAGCAGAATCCAATTAGAGAGAAACCACAGAGGCAAAGCAAAGTAGAAAGCTAGAGCTGAGTGGAGGAGAAACAGGAAAGGAGTTTCAGAGAGAAGCACTGCACAGTCTTTACACTATGAGTGGGCAGAGGAAGGAGTGCCTCAAAGTTGGTAGCTCCAATTCTCCAAACTTCAGAAACTCATACACAGAAACTCAAATTTTGCAAAAGTGTTTACATCTGAGACCACCTCCTGGTGGGGAGTTAGTTGGAGAACTGAGAGAAGGGGCATCTTTCTCTCTAAGGTAGTACATATTCAGATCAAATCCCATATACAGCTATTATCCAAAAGAAAAGGAATTGAGCTACAGATAATGACAGCATGCCAAAAAGCTATCGAAGTGTAGCATATTATTTCATGCTACAATGAATTAAATGCCTTAAGAAAATGATATAAGACCTGAAATAACACTTTAGAATAATTTTAGAAATGCAAATTAAACTAGAAGAAACACAAAAGCAATACATAAAAAGAAATGATAAATGCCTTAAAGGAAAAAGGTGAAAAGGATATGTTTTTAAAAATAAAAAAGAAACAGTGAGAAAAATAAAGAAGATTTAGAGGAAGGACCAAATATTGAAGACAAGCAAAAAAGATCCAATCAGCAGAGAATAGAAGTCAGCCTCTTAAAAAGAAAACCAAGGAAAGGAACTGAAAACCACTGAAGTGTATGACTTTAGACAGTTTTCCTGAAGTTAAAAAAAGATTTAAAATGACACACTGGAAAAGCACATCACATTCTGGAGACCAGCAACCCAAAATGACCAACGCCAACACAAGATCTAGTAAAATTACTGAGCTTAAAAGACAACGAAAAGTATCTGTGGGTCATCTAGGTAAAAGAGATGATCCGTAAGTGAAAGAAAAATTAGATTACATGCAATTTTGGACAAAGATGTTTTTATGTTAAGGAAAATTATACTATTTTCTTATGTTTTTGATATTCAAGATACTCATATTTATGATCTGAGAAACATGTGTGAGGTAGTGCTTTATATCCAGCAAAACTGACTTCAAGTATAAAGGGACTAACAAACTGCTAGGAGCAAGCAAAACTTCAGAGAACATTAGTTCTATGAAGTGAGCCCTTACTTAAGGGAATCTATGAGAGGCATAGCTTCAGACAAATGGAATGACTGAACTGGCATCACCTATAGACGGTGAGCGTTACTTGTGCAACTACCAGCAGATAAGACTGAGAGTCAAAAGGGGTAAACTAAGTAAGCACTGGCTCTAGAGTACTGTAAAAATTGGGAGAAGACTGGAAGATGAAAAATAATCATCCTTGGTTATAGTAATATTATTATTGTTATTTGGAGACTATTGTGATAATTATGTGATGTCCTAATTCTATATCTGTATGAACCAAGGCTCTTGTTTTTGAATAAAGGAGACACAAATGTAATATGTAATTAGTTAAGTAAAAACTGTGTAGTTTAGAATCTGAGTCTGAAATATCTGAAATCACAAAATATTTGATACCATTCATATACATGTATACCATATGTATGTATGCTCTGTCCATGCATGTACTGTGTTAGAAAAGATGACTAACATAGTGGCAAAAAACATCCCATGTTTCCCAGGATGTGATCCTGAAGTGTTGTTTGTGAGTGAAAGAAATCCGTTTCCTTAGGGAACTGAGCAAGTCCAGATGAGGCACCCAACAGATGATACAAGTGTAGAGTATCTTCACAGGACAGATAGTAAGAAGACACGAAAGCTCCTGAAGTCATGTCAAGAGGACTCAGGAGCCAACATGGAGAGGCTCCAACTGGCCAAAGATAGGAAAATATGATTTCCAATAAAGGCAATCATTGCAATACATTGAAACCCATCAAATATGTGTAAGTCCATGAGTTCCTAATATTATTTTTAAAACATTATGTTCACATTTGAAGGATGAAAGGAAATCAATTTATTGTATTACTCTGCAAAGTGGGTACCTGAAAGGAAGGCACTGAGTATTTATTCTGTTTTTCTCTTAAGACCTGTACCAATGGGTGAACAAGTGGAAAATGAATGGAATCTTTTTCTTAAAAAGTATACCAGCTAATGAAGGAAAACAAAAGTACAAAGTTTGAATGATGCCTTCATGCAGCCCTTTGGGCAGTGAGGGACCTGAGTACTGAACACCACGAACTGTGAATGTGGAAAAGCAGAAAGGGCCACACCTTATGTGCTCCCTGATGAGATGTATCACTTAACCAAAGAGGTCTCTGGACACAGCTGCAAGCAGGCAGGAAATAGGAGAGATGAGGCCATGCGGCATTGGTAGCTGCAAAGTTTGCAATGGTGGCTGTGGACTCTGCTCGGCTGTGTAGCCACCTACTCTGCCTGGGAGCCAGGACTCCTGAGTCCAGCTTCACAGAACATAAAAGGAGCTTTGGGTCAGTGGTGTAGCAGCCTCAGCTGGTGGATCCCAGACCATGCTCAGGTCCTGGACTTCAGTTAGAATCCCTTTTGGAAAGGCCCTTTTGTCAAACTCTAGTTCTACTCTTGGATATTAGTTTTCCTCTTGCCAAAGCTGCAGGACCTCGATTCTTTTCAAAGCAAGCCATGTCTCCAAATTCCAAGGACTTTCTGAGGTTCCACTCTGAACCCCTGTCCCATGACACCTGGGCCTCCCTGATGCAGGCCCATAGCCTTGCTAGATCCCTGCCCGTTACCTGTTTCTGGGAGCCCAGGACCCCCAGCTGTCATCTGCCCTCTGAGGGCACCCATCTGGCTCTGCTGCTAGACTTGTCCAGCCAAGATTTTCAGTTTCCCAGAGCCACCCTGCCTGCCTGCCACAGTGACTGAGTGTGCAGCCCAGCCTTCCCCTGTGGGCTACATGCTGTGAGGTGAGGCATTTATTTGTAAGGTAAGCCTATTCCTCCGGCCTCCCTGCACTTTCTTCATCTCTGACACAGCATGCCATCAAGCCAGCTTACACACGATTCAGCATCAAAGATTCAGAAATGGCCAGATCTGCAAATGCCCTCAGACAGAGCATGCTTTTTAAGGACTTCCTTTGCTTTGGTTAAGAAATTGAGAATCAATGAAATGTTGGTATGTTTGGCAGATCCCATGCTCATCAGCAATCAAGTTTGCACTGGAGCCTAGAGTCTCTGACCATGATTTTTTCCCTACTTCCCCTCCATTCTTCCATGGCCACTCTCCTTTTCCAGTAGTTGTTAACGCCCAATACTTCCATGCAAGCTGCCATGAACTCTGTGAAGGACGAGGAAAGGTGTGCTAGAGGACTGGGGTATGTTGGAGTTGCATGCTGGTAAAGGAGGTACCCATGACCCTGCTTGTATGTAGATAAAGGTTTATGAGAAGGACAAAAGCCAGTTACACACTGATTGCAAATGCTACAGTAGGAAAAAATAGTGATGCTACACACACACACACACACACACACACACACACACAACTGTAAATGTCTGCACACCTATATATGTGGCTATTCTCCTTATGGGAACTCATTCTAGGGAATTAGTCACGGATACATGGAAAGATTCAGCTACAAGCATGCTCACTGTAGCAAGATTTATGATCAGGAAATGTTAGCCCCTATGTCAAACAGTGAATTGGTTAAATAAATCATGGTATATCCATTCAATAGACACTACACAGGGATAAAAAATAATGTAAACTTTATCATGATGTATCTTGCTGGATTTTATTATATGTGATAGTATAAACAGAAATTGTTATAGGCAAAGAGATAATATAGAAACCATTGTTTATTTTTCTGTTAGTTGGTTCTAAAAACCCTACAATGCTTCATCCACTTGAATGGTTTTACACTGACTTGATATGTTTGAAGCTATAGTATATGAAGTTATATTCAAATATTTCAAGGAAAAAGACACTATGGTAACTACTATCAAACTGGGTTATTTGGTGGTGAAGCACTAGGTTGCTGAAACTGTCATGCTTTGACCTGTACTGTTATGATGTTATGTCCTCTTTTATCTCAATCTCTTCCTTATTCATTAAAAAATTATTTAGTTATTTTTTAAGATTTTTTAATTAAGGGGAAAAATAAAAAAAAATAGCAGGATATATGATAGTAACTTATTTGATTTCCTATTAACTTGATTTGAAGTCCTGTAATACTCCCACTATCTTGTTTTGACTGATTAGACTCTGTTCCGTTCTGTATGATAGTATCAATTTTGAAGGTATACGCAACTACTTTGAAGGCAATAAGATTCACTATGATGCCCATTCTGGTTTGACTATTATCTTCTTTGGAAATCCTGTAGTGTTTACAAGGTTTAGGTTCTATTGGTCTTGTTCTCTACTGTTTTGTTCAACTTTATAATACCTAATGAGATAGACAATTCTTTTTAAGGAAGCAAGAGGCATTATGGTAACCATTGTCGATAACCTTGTACTCTGTTTTTACATCATGTGCTATGTCTATCCTTGGTTTTGACTGACAGCTTTGTTTTGCCATATTTGACTTTATTCTCTTCCAAAAAAAAAAGTAATAAGAACTAAGGAGTAATAAAACCCAAAATGTGTAAATTTTGTTGTAAAAAAGAGAGGGAAAAAAAGTGCTCTAAAGTGTACAACTGCAAGTGTGTTTAGGGGTGTTAAACAGATGCCCACATTAATGTTTTTGGTTGGATCATTGAACACAACTGTTTGCAGTCTCACTGTTTGAATGTCCACTTTGTATGCTTTGATACTGTGACTTCAGCAACTGTCTCTAGGATGATAATTGTAATCTATTAACTGGTGATTTCTTACTGTTTTTTTTTTTTGTAGTTCTGTATTAATTGTACCCTTACACTGCTTTGTTTTGTTTTGTTTTTTCTTTTTCCTTTTAAATAAAATTTTTTAAAAAATTAAAAAAAAATGTAAAATAAAATAATGTATAATGGCATGAAAAGACATTCATATAACATTGATCAACAAAATGGTATATTATAAAACAACATATTCACAGAATGATTCTGTTGCTTAAGGTATTAATTCCTATACTAGAATGGTACACATATTAGAATGCATCAAATATGATTAGTAAAGGCACTTATTACCTCCATCTTGCTTGCTGCCTTAATAAACATGTATTAATTATCTGATCAAAAATCAAAGCAAAATTCTTTCCCTCCAGTAAACTCCTCCAGAATCTATCTAATTCTCTCACTGATCTCTTCTTGCTGTGCGCTCTCACATTTGTGGGGCCAGGGTGTGCTGTGCAGTTTGATCTTGCAAACAATGTGCATCCACCAACTTGGAGATGAAGGCCAAAGCAAAACTTTATAACTCAGATAATGGTTTAACAGGACTTCACGGAGCAATGGTCTCTGCATCCCGGAAGACAGGCTTTTCTAAGTACAAAAAAATTTTCACTCAAGGCTTAATGAATGACACAGGATGCATTTAAACCTCTAATGCTAACCACAGATACACAAGACCAAATAAAGAACCACTGTCTGCGACATTTTAGCAAACACTAAAGTCAGCAATGGCAGCTACGGTGGGAAACTGTAATGAGATGCACAGCAGTGCTGCACATTTACTCTGCAAAGTGACTCGGTTGAAAAGGATAGCATTCATTTCAGCTTTCTTCCCAGCACTTTGCTTCCGCAACACAGTTGTTTGTAACCTTCAAATCTTTTGCTTTCTCTTTTTTCTTTGTATTTTTTGAAAGAGTTTCCTAACTTTTTCCTACAACACATTACAAGATGTGGAAAAATATCTGTCCACTTATTTATATTTATTGCTGTCTGCACAGATTCAACAGACCTTCCCCAGTGGAGCCCTGTCATTGCTCGGCACCTTGGAGCCTAGAATATGAGTGGTCAGTGAATGGTGGGCAGTGGTTGGCAAGCAGATGTAGTGACAGAATCAGATTCTTATCCTCCCTCCACCTGCAGCTCTGGGTATCTTAAGG
Organism: Cavia porcellus; assembly: GCF_034190915.1. NCBI lineage: Eukaryota > Metazoa > Chordata > Mammalia > Rodentia > Caviidae > Cavia > Cavia porcellus. The sequence continues at coordinate 42,500,517 of NW_026947507.1, forward strand.
AAATGGCACTGTGGTTGCTCAGCAAATTGTGTGGACTCACAGAAAAGTCAGCCACTCCGCTGTGCAGGGTTGACCACTGACACAGAAACACAAGCCTTTGGTTTCAAGGTCCCTGAGGGGAGAAATGTCCACGCAGGCTCCCCTCCCTTCCAGGGTTCTTCTCCCATCAATCATGGGTCAATAGAGCCATCACTTTTATTTATTCTTATTTTGGCAGATGCATGAAGCAGAAAGCTTGCTGCTGCCCCTGGGCTTTTTCTTAGCTGGGAAGCTTGAGACAGGCTTAGCCTGCTCTCTTCAAGAAGTCGGCTCTCTGCAGAAGGCAGTTCTGAGGATGTGTGCAGCTTGCCCGCTGCCTGCAGTATGGCTTTGCTTCCGAATGCTTTGTCTCGAGGTAGGTCGTGTGTGCATGCATACACGCATCTCCAGCTCTGGCCTATAGTCACAGACAAATGCAGAGAAAGGGACTGTCATGCTCTGTCCTCCTCCCCCGCCCCACTCAGAGACAGTATCGGGTACAATGACTTCAGCGGCGGAAGCACACCCCAAAGACTGTTCAGATGGGCAAGAAGACAGGCAATGTGGTCCGCCAGCTGAGCAGCACGGAAGGCTCTGATGTACTGCAAGGCAGAACCGATTTTTAAAAATAAAAGAAAAAGATAGCCGAGGCCTGGTTCTCCCTCTGGTTGTTGTTGACTCTCCAAAACACTGGGTCTGGCGCACGTTCTGATCCCTGGAGTTTGATGCACGTTTGATTCACAGACTGCAGCGTGTCTGCACCAGATGGCCTCGAGTTAATGAACACAAACTCATCACTTTTGCTCACCAGGGAAATGTGCAGCTCAATCTGATTTGTACTCTACAACTAAAAATATTTGAGTATTTTTAGGGAGCATTTTACTGAGACAAAATGGCACTTCAGGAAAGCATTCAAAGAACAGAGACTAACCAGCAAATTGCAACTGCAATCCCTGACACATTGATAAGACAGCTCTTCAGATCTCTCTTGCACTGAAATTAAAGCGGATCTGCTAGAAGCTGTACAGCCACCGTGGTCCCTGCTGTCCTCTCGCTCAGCTCCAACCCCACTGCTCTGTCCTGTGCTGAGCTTGCAATCCCAACACAAACCACAAACTCCTTCCCAGCCCAAGACCTGCTCATTTACACACCAGCAAACACATTTTCGCAGGGTATAGGCACACGCATACATGCAACCAGTCTTTCATGTCTGTATGTTTCTAACATATGATGACAGTTTTTGGATTCGGGAAGCATTCTCTCAGTGAATACTACACGATCTCCATCTTGCCCAACTGTGCTGCAACGCTGTCGGGTTGAATGTTTCCTGGGCTACCAGCACCAGCCAACAAAACAGTTGATGCCTGAAGATGAATGAGGAAATGGGAAGCTGTTCCGTGCGCTCATTTCCCCTCCTCCAAACTCCCACATTTTCTCCTGTTTTATTTAGTAATCTTAGCAACTCAACTCAGGAGCATGGAAGTCATAGCTTTGGTGGTCGACTTCATGCTCAGCTGGTTCTTCATCAAGTCAACAACCACACAACTGGGCTCTTTTCTCATCCAATGTGACTGGGGACAGCCAGGGTCAAGAGAGAGTTCCTGGAGCCCTGAAATCTGGGTCACTGCATGAAGCATGTGGAAATCCCGACCTAGGTCCTCCCTCTGAGACCTCTGGGATCCAGATCTGCATTTTGTCATGATCCCCAGGTGTCTGATGTGCCAGGGAGAGTGCAAGAGGAACTCCTACATAACCTTCTCCAACCCCAAACTGCAAGTGGTCTCACACTGCCTAAGCAGGAGTCATGCAGTCACCTTCCTACAAAGACATTTTACAAGTACTGTGGGTTTTTGTAGTGATTATCTATTTAAATAAAAGTCACCTTTAGATAGAAGAGAATATCACCGATAATGCTGTAATCTCAATCCTCTGGAAGGCTGAAGCAGGAGGATGCACGTTTAAGCCCAACTCAGTAAGCTTCTGGGAAACTCAGTGAATGGGAAACTCAATGAGATCTTGCCTCAAGGTGTGTGGGGTGGGGTATAGGCAGTATGAAGGTCCTGAGCTCAATCTTCAGAACTGTCAACAACCAAAAAATGTCTACTTATAAGTCACTGGTTTGTGACTTGTGATTTGATTAAGGAAAAATATGAAATACAGACCTCCTAGCTCTCAGGGTCCAGAAATTTCCTTTCAAGCCCAAATCTTCCACAGAAACAGCTGAGAGGAAGCCTTGACCATGACTAAGTGCTTTCTAGAACATGAGCCTAGGCAATAAGGGGTCACGTGGGAAGGCCCATAGATTCCCCCTGGGCTCTCACTTTCTCACAGAGAAGAGCTCACGAGTGACCTGTCACAAGCCATGCAGAGAGGGTGTTGTGCTTGAATGTAAAGTGTTATGTTCATGACACTAAGAGGATGGAAATGAATCAGACTATGCTGATGGGAGCAGAGGACTCTGAGAGGTGATCAGATCAGTCATTAGGGTGGGGTTATGATACAGTCCCGGTGGTTTATAAAGAGAGGGGCAGGGGCCACACACATATGTGCATGCTTCTGCCATGGGTCCATGTGCCTGCACTATGTTGTTTGTACATCTAGCCACTAAAACCATGAGCCAAAATCCTTTTTTCTTTATGAAGTAGCTTGCCTCAGGTATTTCATTACAGTAATGAGAAGATATATAAATACAGAGGAGTTTGAGTGCCTAAAAGAGCAGCAGTGGGGAGATAGCAGTTCTCTTGCAACAAATTGGAGTCTCAATTGGTTTACCAACCCAATTGCATTAAATAATTATTCCCAGCTTTCCAAAGAGTGTCCCCCTGTGCTGGTCCCAGAGTGGAGGGAGGTCACACAACAACTCAGGCAGAGACTTCCTCATCGCTGAGGAGCTGGCAAGGGGAGGCACATGGAGGAGGGGAAAGACCTGCACTAAAGGGCCACAAAAGGGTCATGGAACATGTTAGCAGGGCCTCATGAGCTGCAGGGCAGAAAGTGATCCCAGGGGAGTTTTGGGTAGTATCACAGAAAAGCTAGGTGTAGTGAAATCCTGCAGGAAAGGAGGAAGGAGAGGGGCAAAGACATCTCAGGCTGAGGAGACAGCATGTATAGAAGCATGAGAAGGTGGTGAAGTCACAGAGAATGGAGAAGAGCATGGCAGGGCAGAGGAGTGGCCTGTGCGATCTCGCATCATCCTGAAAAGCATCTGAACAAGCTCCTTTGCAACTCATGACAGCAGTGGAGGTGTTCATACTACCAAAAGCAATTTCTAAGTATAAACTTCAGCAGTTTAAATAATAAATGTGTTCTGTTTTCTTTGTAATAGGCTTAGTTTATGATTATCATGTACCATTTGCATTACCTAACTGTACTTTAAAACAAAGAGCTGTATTGTATGTGATTATTCAGATTTGTAGACATTCTTTTTATTTCACTTTCCTCAGCTGGTGTTCCATGCTGGTCTCCTCTGAGTCTTTTATCCTTATCAGACATGGACATTCAAGAACCAAAGCTGGCAGGACTTTTCTGGCGGCTCGAGTCATAGGATAGCCAGTTCCTTTTCTTCCTTTGCACAGTCTCTGAGGTTGTCCCACAGGCCCACTTGACATGCTCTGTACACTTCACACATCCACGTACCTGTTGGTTCCCACTCTGCCAACCTAGCACTCTTTCCAGTATGGCACATGACAGCAGAGTGCTAATGCATAGAGAATTTTAGGTGCCTTGCTAGTGTGGATGGGACTTTTACTAAAGAGAGGCCAACTATCTCTGGATCCAAGTTGGAAAACAGACATTTGACTATTCTGCTGGTACAGGCCACAAAGAAGGGATATCCTGAGAAAAGGACTCTAATACTTTATATACCAAGCAATTCATTTAAACTACAAAAGGAAGGCCTATATACACACTGAGGATCCAGACACAGTTATTCAGTTACTATCTACAGGATCTCATGATTCACAAGTGAACTTTCAGCTATAGGACTGAATTCACCAATCTCAAATCCATCCAAAAGTGAGTCCATTTTACATGGAGGCTATTTGAAATGCACGGGCTGGCTGACCCATCCATTTGTTCATTTATTCAATACATACTTAGCATGTGGCTTTGAATAAGCTGAGCTCAGCAAAAGAAGGTATCTGCACTGATGACTGTAACATAGGACATGTACATAGCTGCCATGGGAGAGAGACCCAGCAGTGTGCACAGAGTCATCCAGACTGGCATGGTAGTCAACACACTGAGGAGAAGGAAAGAGAGACACATGCCCTGGAAATGGCCAATAGGACCATCTGCCAGGAAAGTCAGGGCACATTAAGGAGCAGTGAGCACTATGGGCAAACCACCAGTAACATAGTGCCCAGCCTTCTCCAGGCCAGGCTAGGGAGCATGAGGCCTTACAAGGGTTTCCACCAGAGCCAGAGCCTTTGAGCAGTGGGAAGGGAAGAGCCCAAAGGGGAAGAATGGAGTGTGACTTGCTGAGGCCTGGGTCAGACCCACACCTGAACACCTCCCAAATGGTGGCGATGAGAATGGAGAGAGATGGAGACTCTCTGGGGACCAAGAAATGGGAGGAGATGCAGAATATTCAGGAGAGTATTAGACTTTAGAAAATTAAGACATTCTAGGGCAGAAGAATTGGCTTGGAGAAAGATCAAAGTTCAGCTTGAAACATGTTAATTTGGAGATACAAATGGAGTACCCAGGTGTAAACACCCATAAAAGGAGGTAAATATGGAGCAGAAAGAAAATGGGCGATAATTGTGGTTGGGTGTGATATTTGTCAATCATTTATTGTTTAATGAATTGTAATCTGATGGGGGGGCCCAGACACTGTAATGCAATGATGAGCAAGACAGAAAGCCTGCCATCAAGGAGTTTTTGGACTGGAACAAGAAACAAACCAGCAGCAATCACTGTAAAGAGGGATAAGTGTTTAAGGGAGGTGAAGGACAATACCCAGAGAAGGCGTAAAGCATAATTGTGGAGTCTAGAAAGGGACTTGCAAGGAGAAGAAATAAAAAAAGAGGATTAACCCCTTTGGTCAGGAATTGAACATGTGAATGGGCAATGGCCCGACTCAGGATGAAAGAACCTGGCCCTGCATCCTATAGCTACTAATCCAGAAAGCCACCCTACCGTGCATGGTGGCCAGCTTAGGTAGCCACACAAATTCCATAGCAATTTGCCCCAAGTGGCCAGAATTAATAACTGGCAGACATCTCTAATTTTGTCTCAGCTACCAATTGAGGTCTACTTAAAAGAGGGTCAAACTGGATTCCAATCCAAGTACATTGGATGTCTCGTGTTTCATACCTCCAGGCCAACAGCTTCTAATTAGGGTGTTTCAATCACTTTGTCACTGATACCACTGTATCTGCACCCACAAATTAAAGGAGAGGTTTATTTTGGCTAATGGTGACAGTCTGTGATCAGCTGGCCTCAAGGCAGAGGGGCACAGCAGAAGAGCGTTGCTCATGTCATGGTGGCCAGGAAGCAGAGAGAGGAGAGAGCATTGGGGAGGGAGGGACTCAAGGCCATGCCCCCAGTGACTGCCTCTTCCAACCAGACCCCTCTTCCCAACAGTTCTGAAACTGTCCATGGATTAATCCATGATGAGTGCAGCATCTCCTTTCCAAGCACTGTCTCTGAGCACACGAGGCTTTGGGAAGACATTCCAGGTCCTGACCACAACACGGGCTTACTTGAGATCACCCTTTTTTACATTATAAAGTGCCTCACTTCTCTGCCTGCCTTTGAGACTGCCAAATGCAAGTAAAGGTGGCCAACTCCCTTGCTATACCAAGCTCTGGATGGAGAGTCATTGCTTGTCTCCAGTGATGGTCTTAGTTTATTTCCACAGTAACATGAGACTCACTAATGCTGGAGTGCCTGCATGTGTTTGGGGGTGGAAAGAGTTTGGAATTGGAAGAGCAGGAGCCAGTAGCCTGTCAGGAATTTCCATAAGCCATAAGAAGGGGTGTAAAGTCAATGCTGAATGCAAAGGTAACCACCCAGAAGTAAGCATGATTCTGAATCGTAAGTCCCATTTTTTCAGGACTTTTTTAAAGAGGATAAACAAGAGAATGGTTGGGGATAAGACTAAGTTTACTGAGGATAGCAGCCCAAGTCTCTCAGCCTTTGCCCACATGTAAAAAGGAAGGGGTCTGTGGATAGCTCAGAGACATTGAAGATGAAAGCACCTTTGAGTTTCCCTAATGCAAACATGTAGACACAAACACAACACAATGAGCCAGGGAAATAAACAGGAATTCCGGGAAGGCAGCAGAATTTAACTATGACTCTGTGTCAGACTAGGCTGGCAAATGGTTAGAGCAAATAGACCCTATGATTAGCCAAAAGGCCTCCATGTTGAAAAAAGTTTGCAACCAAATTGTAGATTTGACCTCTTGGTTCTCCTACTGAGTTTAACTTTATGTAAACACACTATGATTGGCCAAACTTTTTTAGTATGAAGTTAAAATATCAGAAAAGAAATGGAAAGCTGAAGAAGAAACTTCTTAAAATGTCTTTAACTGGCTATATTTTAGTAGATAGCCTTACAATATCATCATGGGTTTTTTGAAAATATTTACTAGAATATAAATGTTATTTGTTATTAGAACATTTCATTTTCATAGTCCTTAATCATATTTAGGATACTTCCAATCATATCTGATTTCCATGTTTTATGGAAGATGGAAGTGTGTGTGTGCGTGTGTGCATGCGCACGTGCGCACGCTATGAAACACCTAGTTCAAGACTGCCTTCCTCATGAGGACAATGCAGCCTAGGACCATACACTTCCCTAGAAATAGGCTGTCACAGAAAACACACCTCGTGGCTCAGGCTTCCCATGCAGTCTTAGGGGTGCTTCAGTGCTTCAATGCATCATGGCTCCTGGTCTTGATGCTTCAGCCCCCTCCCATTAACACATAACATGTCCCAGTCGAGAGCAGCCTTCAAATGTAGTCACCTGAACAAGCCCAAGCAAAATCAGCAGAACATTCCAGCCATCCTGATGAATCATGAAGAGATTATTTTTGCGTTATGTTTGGGACAACTTGTTATGCAAACACAGATAACTAATACAGCACAGGAAGAGTAAAGATGTCCTCAGCATCAGTTACAGGTCCAAGAGTGGATCCATTTGCTCACACAGGAAAGGAGGAGGTCTCAGCAAACTGAGCTATTTGTGACAGGAAACCTGAGATCATGTTCACCCAGGATCCCTGCTCACCCAGTGAGCTCAGCTGCTGCGTAGCTGTTCTATCTACTGCAACATGTCCTCACCGTCAGGATGCTTGGATATGGCTGCTCTGTGAGCCTGAGGGTAGAAGGAAGCAACCTACACTGGGAGGTGGCCACACAGGTGAGATAAGATCAGAGATGAAGGCTCTTGCCCCAACCCCACAGCTGTGAGTACAGGAGTGGCAGGAGAATCCAGGTCTTCTCCTTGCTGCATCTTTTAGGTGAGCCATGCTACCTCCCTGGAAAGAGAGAAACTCCAAACCTGCAGGTTAGCAATAAGGATCACATGTCAATGCCAGGCAAGATGCTGCTATTTGGGACTACAGAGCATTCTGTGTTCAAAGTGATCTTTGGGTAAACAAGAGCCACAAGCGGTATCTCCCAGAGAGACAATCAGCAAGAAGGAGGATGAATCAGTTTATTCATTCATTATTGATACCCACATATGTCTGAACAGGATCTAAGATAGTAAGGCCCATAGAGTGCAGATTATCCCATTTGGCTAGATACACAGAGCTACAGTTATTTATAGGACACTTCTTAATCTGTTTTTTTGTTATTTGTTGTTTGCTTATGAAGTCTCCTCAATGAAGTGTACTGTTTCAGTAATATTAAAAATTTGCAGTAGCAATCTCTTGGCCATAGGGGATGCTCCCAAAGAACAAAGTGCTACATTTACACTTGTGAAGTAGGGAGAACTGGGTTACCTCCAGTCACTTTGCTCTGCCATAGCCTGATCAGCAGACAATTAGAGTGGTTTTGGAATGCAGTTTGCAAATGGATGGTGCCGAAGACGCACATATTCCACTTTGGAGGAAAAAGAAGAAAAACATTTGCCAGAAGCAAATTTTAATCATCATAAATCAGGTTTCAATTTACTCAACTATAATAATACTATTCGTTGGCTTATTATGAAGTTCTGTACCACCTTGAAAACACTGATCACTCCTGCATGACATGGAACATGGATTGTTGAGTCTGACATGTAACTAATTGTATCCTGTGTCAGCTCTGCCCTGTGGGAAGGCAGACAGAGAGGCATTTGCCACCAGTGTGGCTGAGCCAGTCAGGGAACCACTGAGACCATGAGAGGGGGAAAAGCTTATAATAATTTCTAGGATAATGATTGGTCCAAGGATTAACTGGGAAGCTCCAAGTGTGTGTGTACGTGCGCACGCGCGCACGTGTGTGTATGTGTGGTGCTTGTGCAAGGTGCCATGCCCTTTCCATGTTATCCTATTTGATTTTCCCAGGAAGCCTATAAGGCAGATATTTATTATTATCTGAATTTTACATATGATGCAGTTGAGGTCAGAGAAGCAAATCACACAGTAGAGCTAGAATCAGAACTGAGCTATCTTTCTCCAAAGGCTGCATCCTAAATCACTAAATGACGACCCAGGGCCAAGCCCAGTGGGCAGAAACTCTAGGTTTTCAGTTTGGCTTGGCACTGGAGCTGTGTGAACTTGGTGACCCTGGGGCTTTCAGGCTCCTGTCCATAAACTGAGAAGCGGGATGGAGCTTTCTGTAGAGCCTTTCCATGGATGATTTCAGCCTTGATCTTTTGCTTTTCTGTTAGACAGAACAACATAGTGAGCAGAACCTGTACACCTGATAGGCCAGTGGACCTAAGACTTCTGGAGGCCCCAAGATCTTTTCTGGGGTCTATAAGATCCAAACTATTTCCCAATAATACTAAGACATATTTTCTCTTACAGCCTAGTTTTGTTAGAGCAGGTGAAGCTGGCCCAAGGTCAAGGAGTGTGATGACTTCATCACTCAGATGGTTCAGGCAGTGGGCACTTGGATCCAGAAATAATCTGTTCTGTTCCTCACATGATAAATATCAAATGAAAGTTTTTTGACAGTTTGAAGTTGAATAGTTGAAGAGGTCCTGAGGCCCAAAACTCTTGGAAATCCCAGATCAAGGTCATACCTGAAAGATGATGGAAACCAAAAGGCCTAAGGTCTCCATCCCCAGCAAACAGAAGAACAGAAAGACAGGTGCTTTCATTTAGCTTCTATACAGGGATTACTAAGCAGACGTTTTAACACCAGGCACTGGATGATCCAGCTGTCACACACTGTGCAGGAGGAAGGGAGCAGCAACAGGCTTTGTGCTGAGGACCAATGGTCCTGAAGTCCTGAACGGTAGCTAACAGCCCCTGCCCCCAGGCCCAGCTGTGGAGGATATGTATGCCCTGGTGGGAAACAGGGTTACAAATACTCCTTAGCTAGCACTGTCCTGACCCACATCTTCCTCATCAACAGTGAGTGATTCAGGTCGACTCCCTCAGCAAGTCATTTGCTTCTTGTTTGCCAACCAATGACAGAGCTGAGGACTCCAGTGGAACCTGAATAGCGTGCTGGCATGGAAAAAGCCTGTGGTGGGGGACCAGAGATCCAACGCCACACAAGACAACTGAAGCCCAGAGCTTGACATGTGACTTCATTCTACATGGCACTCCTCTGAGGTATATATGATTATACCCACTTTAGAGATTACAAAGCCAAGGTTAAGAGCTTATGTTACTTATTCAGGCTCAGACAGGTAACCTGTGTGATGCCCAAGACTAAGCACTAGGCCACTCTCCTAAGGTTCCCAAACTGAGTTCTGCACCAAAATCATTTGGGGAATTTTAAAAATCTCTCCTCCCTTGGCCTCACTCCTGAAGATCTAATTCTGTAGGTGTGGGTGGTGCTGTGGAATCTACAGAGCCCTACAAATAGTCAGTGTCGCCTTTGGCTTAGTTATAAACTCCATTTGATCTGTGGAGACATTTCCTGCACATTCTCTGGACCATGTTTCTTCCTGAGGAAGTAACATTTCGATCATCTCATGACAGTTACTGTGTAAGTGAAGACAGGCGGAAGTCAGGTGAATAGAAAAACTGATGCAAAACACATTCCCAGCTCAGTGGCCACCCACACAAGTTAGATTTTGATTCTGTGTACAGGCTTCTTCATCACCAGCCCCCGACCCTGCACACAGGTACTTGGTAAATACTCTGTGAACTGAATGGAATTATCCCCTGTTGGCTGGCACCTCTGTCAAGCAGGTATAATAAATAATTCCCAGTTACAGGCTTGCTGCAGGAGATATAACTAGAATGCGAGTCCTTTCCGACTGCCAGAGTCCAGCTCAGCAAGAAACCTTACTGACCTGGAAAAGGCCCAACACTGGATGGGTTCAAGAGAACAGAGGCCCTACTGGAAACAGGACTGGTCCTCAGTCTCTTGGGCCATAGATTCCCTGTGTCATCTCTTTGGCAGCGTCCCTGACCACCTGCATTCTCAGGTTACATGAGACAGGAAAGGACAGGTTTGTGGCTGCCGTACAGCTAGGACCACACGGGGAACCCATCCAAACTTAAGGGAGAGGGAAAACTGAGGCTTGGCTGGGAAAAGGTCTAAGGAGACCAAGAGAAGGTTTCCCAGAGTTCCCCTGTTCCCTCCTCCAGATCATTAGGCAACCTGCAGTGAAATTTCTGTTGTACAGAAGAAGCACTAACACACAGAAACTTCAGCGTAAGAAACAGGACACGGAACCCATTTTACTTGTCCTATTAAACAGATCCTGCACAGAAGTGCAGGATTCAGACCTGCGTAGGACCTGAATGAGAAATTATGGCAATTTATGATACAAGCTCAGTTCACTGGTGAGGTCCCTTCTGGTGAATGCTATTTGTCCAGCAGCACTGCAGAAACATGCCTGCCTCCACCTTCACGGGCCTGGGAGAATTTCATATGCCAACTTAACTCACACATACTCCCTTGCTGAGTATTCATGAGTCACTTTCACTCTTACACTGAGGGCTGGAGAAGCAGGGATCACTTTGGTAATCTTTGGTGACAGAGAAGACCAACTGCATTTTTATCGCAGCCACCCTCAGCTTCATCTCTGCTAGAAAGTCACCTTGGTTCTTAAGAACACAGTAATAACTGCAGTGAATGAAAGACAGGAGAGAATAAATGTTACCTTTCTTCGGTTAGAAAATGCACTTCGGTAAGGGTTGGAAACTTGCCAGTCCTGTGCCCCCACAACCCCAGTTCTACTAAGCCTTGCATTTGGACAGCATTTTCTAGATTACAACCCTCTGCACACTGCTAATCTCACTTGATCCTCCTGACAGCCCACGGTGTCACAAGCAAGGGCAAGAGTTACCAGCTCAACTTTATAGATTAGGGACTTAGGTTTTAAAAAGAAGACATGAGTCACTGAAGCCTTGTACAAGTTCCTCAGAGGTCGGGGGGCTTCTGTCGCCCAGGCAGCACTTCTTGGACCACTCCCTGGAGTTTTCTCTCCTTTAAGATATTGCTTATTTCCTACTAGGACGCAAGTATTCTTGACTCCTTTTGCTTTGGGCTCCCATTCATTTCTCTAGCCCTAATTTTCAGGCTTCTATCCATATCCAAGTGCATGCAGTGGCTTCCGTATTGGGTCCTACTCCTGCCTGAGCCCTCATACATCCTGTTCGCTCACTTCTTTTGCTGCTCCTTGACTGGCCCTTCGGTTTATTTCACTTTTCTTTTATCAGCTTCTCTAGCCTCTGATTGGTCAGGCCACTTAATTTACCTCTCTTACTTCCTAGTCTCATTAGTCTTCACTACAAGTACAAAACACAAGGCCTGCTGTCGTAGCAGACTGCGCCCATGAGGGACCCACTGTCCACAATGACAGCAGACAGCAGACAGCAGACAGGGTACCTTGTGGTATAGGAATGAAGCTTGAATAATGCACTCCTGAAGGCAGCTGCTCCAGGGCAAGTTGATCAGGGGTGCAGTGAGTCTCAGTAAGGCTGGGAGGTGAGGGCTGGAGAAAGGGAGTGGATGAAAGGCTCAGGATAGAAAATCATGAAGCAGATGATACTACTAGAGAAAATGTGACAAGATCATAATCAGAAAGAGTAACCACCATCCAGGCAGCATGGACTAACACATAAGAGACACGAAACGGCATGTGGCAGGCAGCCTTTTTGCACACATCTTAAATGTGACCTGACAGAGGCTGACAGAGCTGGTGGCTCGCCAGTGGCAGTAAGCTTCATTTTGATAAGGCGTGGCTCTCCCAAAGGTTTACTTTTTTACAGGGCAAGTAACTGTGAAGCCTGCCTCGTAACCTAGCAAGGTCAGTGGGCTCGTGGTTTTGGTGTCTGCTTTCTGTTTCCTTGCTGTACCTGTGAATGGTGATCAAGGTCTGACTCGGCCCTGTTTCCAGATAAAGGAAGTTATGTGGAAAAGAGCTTCTAAGCCTGCTATTAGCAGGATGTTAATTTCATTTCAGATTCTGTTTGCAACATTCAGAGCCTAAAGAGCCTTTCACTTACACCACGAAAGGCTGAACCCAATAAGGGCTCCCCACATAAATACGACATACTGCCTTTTCCACCTCTGTTGTGTCAATCATGTCTGCTAGACATTGGATTTATTCTGTGTCACAAAAGGACAATGTAACATGTACATGTACCAGTTCCCCAAAATGAATGTAATTATTATGTACTGCAAACATAACAATAAAAGGGGGCAAAATAATCACGTAGCAATTTTCACTACTACTTTCATAAGGATGCCAATTAGGAATGAATATTTATATATAATATAGTATAATATAGATAATATATAGACTGTGGGGACTGAAGGCTCTGGGTGGGGCAGGAAATAGTCCCCCTCCTTGATCAGCACGGATCTCAGGTCCGCAGGAGAAGAGAAGCTGAAGCAGGCAGCTGCAATTCTTCAGCACAGCTTTCTGTACCTGTCTGGCCAGATGCATGCCTGGAGTCATGGTTCACTAGGCCATGGGGACAAAACAGGGGCAATCTGCAGCTCTGGGGCCTAAAAAGGGATTCCAGCTGCCTGGGTAAATTCACAGATGACTCCAATAGGAGAGCAATTTTCTCAAGGTTATAAGGTTTAGGTACGTATTTTACAATAGAATGCTGTCCTCTTTTTGCTTTAGATAGGGGTGTGGCCAAGGTAAAGAGAATCAGACAGTTTAACTTGGGCGCGCACTCTCACCATCCCTGGGCTTCCAATGGCGCAGAAAGGGTCACTGCAGAATTGCAAATCCAAACACCACAAAAGAAGGCAGAGCTCCCAGGAATTCAAGGTGAAGGAAAAGGAGGCCCACTTTCCCTTGCGCGCTGTGCTTTGTCCTTCACATGCTTCCCATTCGAGGGAGAAACTAATGACACTGACCTGAGCCTAGACCAGCAACTCGGGGTGCACACCCGGTCCCTGAGCACCCACCTCCCGCGGAGCCACGCCGGGTGACCCCAGCCCAGCTCTCATCCGCACCTCTGGGCAGCGGACGGCACTTCTGGGTGGCACGGGCACGAGACCCAGGCACTGCGGGCTTTTTCTTCGTCCTCCGCTAGCAGCCAATGGGCAGGCTCGCTCTGCCGGCTGCCATGGCAACAACAAGTCGGCTCCTTGGTGCCCGGAACAGATGCCACATGGGCCGCGGTGGAAGTGGTGGGGGTGGGGAGCGCGGCGGGAACTCCGGGGGAGGGGCGGCTCCATCGGAGTTAAATAGTCCCACCAGAGGGAGTAAGTCACATTTTGAAGTGAGTGCTGAGCGGTAACATCTATTTTCTTTCTTTTCCCCGTCCTTTAAGTTCTAAACACACATGCACAAACACAAATGTCCTTTTATCTCTGCAGCGGAGGTGCGTGCGGCTCTGCGGCTTTCGTGGCAAACATGAAAGCTCTGATCTCTCCGAGCCGCAAATGAACATCGCCTCCGCGCGGAGACGCAGGCAGACGCTCTGCGGCCATTTAGGATCTGGCCGGGAGCTCAGGCTGGGTGAGTGGGAGAAGCCCAGAACCACGCGGAGCCCAGACAAATCAAGGAGAATTTGAAAGGCAAACCGCTCTGCCTCTGTAGGAAACAACAAACCCGGTTCAAGCTCTTGCCACTAAAATGAAAGGGTTCCCGCGTCCCCCTCCTGCTCTTGGTGGTTTCTCTGATCATATCATTCCCAAGGCCATTTTATACAGACTAAACCAGGGCAAGCCTTATAAATCTACCTGCTTCAATAACAAAGGTCCTTTGTTGTCTCTAAAATAGATCCCACCCCAGCTGCAATGCTGCATTTAAAATGTTTCCACTGCCTTCCATTTCTCTTTGGCTGAAACTAACGATTCTGTGTGTGTATATAATAAACCTATATACGTGCTGGTAAGAGGTGTGAATGAAGGGTAGGCAGGCTCTAGGCACTGTGGCTGTTCTCCTTCCTGCTTGAAGCCATGGGCAGGAGCTGAACCCTGTTCCTGTTACTTGGCCAGGTGACCCAGGGAGCCAAAGAGAAGATGCACGTCGTGGTTTGATGCACAATGTGCACTGCTTGCGCTGGGAGGTGGGCTGGGGTATGAACACCGTGATCTTGTGCATGGGTTTGGTTCATATGATAAACATTGCCAGAGGGCCTGCTTTATGCCAAGTACCTCATGGAATGTGGTGAAAGATATAAAGACGGGAAGATCACATTCACCAAGAAGTCTAGAAATTTACAAGGACTCTGATGAAGTGAGTGTTGCAAGCAAAGCATGATGGGAATGCGGAGGCAGTGGGCCCTGAGAAGTATCCTGGGAAATGGGCAGAAGGATAAAGAGGAAGAATCTGGCACTGACTGAACACCAGACATATTACACATACAGCACCCCATGTTTTCTGACACCCTAAGAGGCAAACACTGTTAGTCTATTCAGAAACTTGGGCAAGCCAGGTTCAGAGAGACTGGGGTACAGCAAGCAAGGCCATGGCCATGCTGCCCAGATCATCCTCACATCCCACTGGGCTTTGCCCCATCTCTCAACTAGCAGAGGGCGCAACCCTGCAAAGACTGTGTGGGTGCCAACAGTGCGTGGGCGCCATTTCCTATCTTCACCGAGGCAGAAATATTCTTGAAATGCTGAGCTTCAAACACTCTCCGCAGCTTTTGTAATAGAAATTAAGATAAACACACAACAATGAAAATGTGGTAGAGTTATCCAGATATGCCCTGAAAGCATCTTGTGCACCACGGGAGGCCTATGTGTCACACTGAGCTACTGCACTTGTCCATGCTACCTTGAAAGACACCAGAAATGTGGCCCTCAGAGAATCTGAATTTGTTCCCAAGACGTTCTCTGTTGGTTAGGGTTATTTTGTGCCTGTACCTTCACTGAAATCAAAATGTCTCCTTCACATTCACAAGAATGCATTCTTCTACCATCAGTGGAACCCTAGGGTGCTGCTATAGACCTGAGTGGGACGCAGGGAAAACAAAGGCAAGACTGATTGCCCCTTCATGCTCTAGTCCCAGGTGCTCCCGGAAGCTGCCACTGCAGACCCAGAGGGTTCTGCCTTCCTACCACCAGAGGGCAGTAACACAAACGGGATTTTTTTCACTTGTGACCCCAATGTGGATGCAGTTTAATATGTAAAGCCCGTTATTACGAGCTTTTCCTCTCCTCACCCCCTATTAATGAACAAATGCCCAGGGGTAATGCATAGATTTCTAAATACAGTGCAAGAAAGGGCAATCTGTACTCATATGCAGGGAGCCTAATACACGGTAATAAGTGGAAATGAAAATAATCACCCAGATGCAACTGAACCATTAGGCTAAAGACCTAGCTGTGTATATGGCTGCATACAAAGAAATATAGATGCCTGCCTCCAAGAAGTAGGCATTTTTAAGGTATTTATTTCACAAGTTCTTTTTTAGAGTTCACAATGATACTCATAATTACAACCTCAAAGCTCCAAGAGGGGCCTAAGAGGGTCATTGGATATACAAAATGAGCCTTTTATTTTTGACTAAAGTAAATGAATAAATTATTCAGGAACTTTTCTTGGGTATTTTAAATCATACCTTCATGTTTTAAACAACACAAAAATTTTTAAAAAGGTAAAGATCTATCTAATCCCCAAACCATAAAATCACAACTGACATTTACCCATATCTACCCAGGGTCTCCCAATGCAAAGAAATGCTTTTTGGTGTCGGGAATAGCAGGAATCTTTTGGCGCTTTTAAATGGATTTTAAACATCACAGCCCAGGGGACACAATAGACCAAGAAGGGCTCCTACTAATGTGCTACCTACCCATTTCCCTGGAAACAAAAACACAGAAATAATCCTGCTACTTCCTTGACAGTAAGGAAGACTTCCTGGTCCTATATTTTAAAGGGTTTGAAATCTGAGGGCAGCTGGAAAAGCTGGATGAAGCCACTGTAGACTGCCCTGTCTCCGGAGTCACCCCATTAACCATGATAGTTATAAAATGCTGGATGGATTCCAAGTGTTCCCACACAGTGAGGACACTCTCACCCTTTAAGCGTCCCATCTGAACCATCTTGGGGATACGAATGAACCCCTCTGAGCTCCATTTTCAAACTCTGATGGATGAGGCAGGGAAGAGAGTGGGTCCTGCCCAACCCTATTCCAGTGTGAAGGGCATTCAGGACACCAGGGGAGGCGGCAGGCAGACTGTTTCCATTATGAACAGCTTTCTCCTCATTCCAAACAAGGAGTCACAGCTGCTGAGTCTCACACAAGGTCATGGAGGGTGAGGCACAGCCAGGCCCAGGTGGGTGTTCTGTGTAAGGCATGATTCTTCCCAGACCTCAGAGGAGTCCACAAAACAACCCCCACCCCCACCTCCCATAGTCAGCACATGACAAAATACCACAGGCGGGGCAGCCTCCACCACAGACAATTTCTCACAGTTCTGGAGCGCACAGCCCAGAGTGTAGGTGCTGCAGGGCTTGATTCTGAGCCCCCTCTCCTGTTTGTAGATGACTGGCTGTGTGCTCCCATGACTTACTTTGTACATGTGAGCAGAAAGGGGCTCCAGCTCGTCTGGGCTCTCTTCTCATGAGGATGCTAATCTCTGTGACCTTATCGAACCCTAATCACGCATAGGTGGGGGCGCTGTGTTGACACAAAATTCATGTAGGGATGGGGGCACATAAATATTTATTTCCTAATACAGGACCACTGAGTGGCCCTCTTCATCTGCTACATCTCTCCAGCTCAGGTCGATACAGATATGCTGACATCTGCCAGGAGCTCAGCACAGGACTGGGTACTGAGTGAATGGGAGCCCTCAGAGACCTTATTTAATTCAGGAAACATCAGAATAGTTCCCAGAAATGGGGGATTGTTTATGTAACAGTTTACTGCAACAAACTTCACAAGATAGTTATTCAGATAGCTTTGTTGAGAACAAGAGTAATGCAAGTCTAGAAACTAATCAGTGCATAATTAATATTTGATAAGGTGATACATTTATTATTTTGCTGAGGAAGTGGGGAGAAAGGAGAGAAGCACATGTTCAGACTACAGATGCTTAGAAGAAACCCAAAGGACCTGTGTGTATATCCAGATGTAGAGCCATCAGGTCCAGCTCTAGTACAGTGGTTCTAGCATGATCAGAAATGCCTTCTGCGCACTTAAATTCTCTCAGTTGGGTAGGCATCATTAGAATCATTTTTTGGATCAGAAACTAATGGGATTCTACTTCAACTAACATACACTGGGTCACTATTGCATGCTAGTAGGTAGGTATATGTAGATATAAAATTTCATTTGATTTTTCTAACACACCTACATGAAACATTTGTTATCCACAATCAAAATTTTAAAATGAGAGCCAAAGAAATTTACTCAGAACTCCCAAAGATGGTAGGTGACTAACCGATTATTAGTGACTAAGACATTGCTAACCATCCAAATGTCAATCTGAACACACACACACACACACACACACACACACACACACATATACACACATACACTTTTCTTCCTCTCTCAAATGTTCCAGGTCTTTAGGATTTTTTTTTTTTTGGTATGCTATTTTAGAATGGTTCTAGATTTCATTACATTTCAAAGTTAATTCCTATGTGGAACTACTGATGACACAAATAGGCTATTTGGTAATAACTTTCTCTGTCTGTCTGTTTGTCTGTCTGTCTCTTTCTCTCTCTCTGTCTCTCTAACATGGAAAGGGAACAGCCAAACCATAATTTCTCATTTGTCAGAGTTTAACTGGAGAGCATGTGGAGTCACTGAATATCTAGACATAATCTAAGTGGGAAGAAAATTAAATAAAGCTGAACTTTTATTCTAAAAACTGATAGTTATACCACAATCATTATATACTATTATTTATCTTTCACTTCAAGTATTTTTCTTTAAAATTACACTGTACTGAGTATACACAGACACACAGATGTTAGATGATAATTGAAGTTTGAGATAAAAGTATGGAAAATATTTAAAGATTACACACATACATTAAACATATAAATGGGTGCATGGATTGTTGAATGAATAGATGAGTGGATGGACAGGAGAATGGGTGGATATATAGATATAGATGGATACACAGATGGACAGATGAGTGGATTTATAGATGGGTGGATAAATGGGTGGGAGGCTGAATGGCTGGATGGGTGGGTAGATAAATGGAAGGGTAAATGGATGGATGAATAGAGATTGGCAGAGACAGATTTTAAAACACTGTTTATATTTGAAATACAGTGGATAATATGGAATTTGCTCCAGAAAACTAATATTCTTATTAGAACTTAACATGTTGTAAAATATCTGTAAAGCAAAACCCTGCTTTTCTTCTCTTGTTTCATAAAAGAAATATTCAGAGAAAAGTTTGCATTTTCTATTCACAAAGCTTGAGGAGGTGAAAAAGAGCTAAGTCAAGTGATCAGGAGAACAATCTGTATATTTGTTAACTGTCTTTCAAATTTCACAAAGAAAGATTTACGTGAAAAAGATTTCACATAAAAATACACATTTTCGCGGCTGGGGATTTAGCTCAGCGGCATAAGTGCCTGCCTTGCAAGCAGGCAGTCGTGAGTTCAATCCCCAGTACCGATAAAAAGGAAAAAGACAAAAAAAAAAAAAAAAAAATACACATTTTCAGGTTGAAAGAATCTCATCTGTACCACACCTACCCTACTGGGCTACTGAATTATCTGAAATGACCAGGATAGAGAAGCCTGTGTCAGGACAGGCTCACTCAGGAGCCAAACTGTCCACATCTGATAATCCAGTAGCAAATACATTCGATTATCTCATCTAATTAATGCTAGAAGCAAATAATCCTACCATGAGTTTCTTTGAGGAAAAATTTTAAACTTGAAAATAAGGTTGAGGGAGATTATGAAGACCTCCTTGTGAGGCCAGAACACCCTCATGCTTAATACAAAAACCTCAGTTTGCCAAAGACATGAAGTGGTTGTTAAATCCTATGAGCAGAACCCAGCTCTTTCCAGGTCAGCAAAATGGGTGTGAAACTCTTTTCCTCCTCCTCGGGCCGTCCTGCCCTTCTGGCCTGAGTGGAAGCCTGCAAACTTCTCCAGCCATCTTTCCTGTCCTCAGGTTGCTGTGAGCCTGGGATCTGCAGCGCAGTCAACTTTGCAGAAAACCACAGTTTAGATGGAAAATCACTTTTGGTTTCTGGCTCCTCAGCAGTACCACACATCTAATTAGCTCAACAATTGGTCCCTGTGATAAAATCAGCTAATTTTATGTTCAAATGGCTGCTCTGTGGTAAGCAATCCTGTCACTCTCAACTTCACATATAAAGAAGTTGCTGAATAAGCTGGTTACTAGGGTCGCTGGGGGCAAACTAGTGAGGACTATCAAATTAGTAACCTAAGTCAGTGTTATAGTTAGCACTCAGGGCCTCACCAGGCTCAGGATAAGATGACGTCCCAAACATAGTGCCAGGGCCAGAAATGTCAACCTTTACGGGGAAAATGGGAAATTATACATGAACAGAATGAGTCATCTGCAGAATTTCCCTGCTCTTAGAAGTAAATCTAATGTTTTTCACAAGATTACAGAGTTCTACACTAACCTGTTAGTGTTTAGAAGCTATTTCCATGATTAAATGTCCCTATTGTTTCAGGAATTTGTTCAAGGTGACCCCAGACAGAAGATATATGAAAGCCAGTTTGGGGTTAACTGTCTGCTCCCCTTAGGTCATGGTGAAGGTGATGGACCCTATGTGGGGTCCATATAAAAGAATAGATTGATATATATTCATATATATATAAAAGAAAAGATTGATTCCTTTATGGTGAAGGGCTAATTATATCATTTTTCACAAGCAAATTATTGGTTTATTCATGCCCCCTTTGGTATATATTTTATCAGTTATATCAATGGAATGAACAATTAGAAATTCATTTGAGTTTCAAAGCAAGAAACAAGATCTCACAAATAAATGTGTGCATACAATTTTATAGAGGTACAGAGATATACATACCTATAGCTAAGCATATCTACTGTATCTATATATGTATATGAAGACACTTTGAAGACCTACAAATGACTTTAGTTAATGAACCATTTCAGGAGGTAACAGCATTTAGTAAGTCTCTTTGGCTATTTATCCTTATTGCTGCTATTATTGCATAGTGACATAGGCACTGTCCATCACTGATGTCTACAAACTGGCTAGAGAAAGCCATCTACTGGATGACTCCATGGATGCAGCAGGATGCCCTACCAAGAGTGACCTTACCATCTTCTTCCTCTGCTCCAGCAAGAACCTCAGAGAGCCACCCAGTCCTGGAGGCAGCCTTGAGCCCTTGGAGATGCAGCCTTCCTGGCTTGGGGCTAGCAGTAGGTATGGAGGACTCTTCATAAAAATGGCATCACTTTCACCTCACATCCTGGTGGTCTTGGCTGCCACTGTGCCAGTGGTGGTGCATGGCTCTTCACAACCTCTCATAAGTTTTGTGCAGCTGCATGTATGGTCAGTGTCTTACCCTGTCCCCGGGGCACGTGCCTGCTGTCCTGCCCCTACCTGCTGGGCTGAGCCCACACACACAGCCAGAGGTGCAGGGTGCCCTGGTTGATGATGTCCATCAGAGAAGGGCTGATGATTTTCAAAGGCTCAGACCACCTGTTAGGACAGCAAAGGCCAATGTGTACTGGACCTCCCACCACTCTCCTCTCCCTGTCCCTTGCTTCAGCTCCCAGCATCACACACACAGGCTGGTTCTTGCACATGAGCTGCAAAATTGGGCTTAGCCTTCTGTGGGTCTCAGGCTAAGGAGGTCACTGGGTACAGATGTGCAGTTATTTCTACTGCCCCTGCAGTGAGATACTTGGAAAGAGGAAAAAGACCTAAGCTTTTTTTCCAGAAAGAAAAAGGCAATGGGACCCTGGCATAGCACCTCTGCAGGTCATGAGGGCCTGCACATCCCACGGTTCTGTGCTCTGGGAAGAAGCTGGAGCAGGGATGGAAGGTAAGTTGCCTGCAGTGTCCAGCCAGGCAGCCAGACTGACGTGGGCTTGGTCCCTTCACGTTGTAGATGTGTGCACACCCACGCACACACACACATGCACACACGCACTCATCCCCTTCTGGGCTAATGCTGTCTAATGTGCCAGGCACCAGCCACATGTGGCTGTTTAATATAAGTATTGATTACAAGAATATTTTCAACTCCTTAGTTGCACTCAATCACATTTCAGCTGCTCAACAGCCACATGTGACAAGAGGCTACTCTGCCAGACAGCACAGAAAGGACTACTGCCATCATGGCAGGAGGCGGCGGCCTGGCATTGGAAGAGCTGATTGAGAGTAAAGACTCTCTGGCTAGTAGCTAATTAGAACAGAAATAGTGGACTTGCTACCCATCTCTCAGTGGTATCGAAGCCAGTTTTATTTATGTGATAGAATAAGAGATATTTAACAATGTTCATTCTCTGAGTTGGTGAGAATGTAATTTTTGTGGTTAAATAAGGGGCAAAGAATATCTGGGTACTGGAAGCAGAAGAGTTCTCAGTCTTTATTTTTCAAAAATAATCTTAAAGCCAAGCCAAATATCTCTCTCCCATGTGCTGACATGTAGAACATCCAAAAACTATTCAGTTAGAACAAATGTCTATAAGACTAACATTTCCAAAATGCAAAAAATAATGGAGAAATGAATAAAACAATTAATTCATTGTTTAATGCCTAAATTTTATCTCTGATGGACATTGATTATCTAAAACCAACACAGTTTTGACTTGAAGCTAAGGGTAAGAAACTAAATGGGGTAGAAACTGGAAAATAACGTAAGTCTTCTCACCATCACATGGTACATAGAATTTTTAGTGTGAACATGAAAATATCATCTTATTTGAGATATTCTGAAGACCAGCTAATTAATATCTACCCAGAGTCTTTTTCTACCATTGCTAGTAATCTACAAGGACTATGGATCATTACACTGGGCAATTTATTTAGAGCATGACTCATGTCTCACTTTGGCATTAATTACAAGCATTGCTTTTATAACTGAATATATTAGGATTAAACCAAATAGACCTATTTTTAAAGTTTTTGTTTGGGGTTGTTTTGTTTTTCTCCAAAATGCCTAGCATGTTTCTTAAATGTCCATGGTCCTCAGACCTTAAGCCCTCTTCCCTTAACTCTTATCAGCTTCTGTAAGTGGTCTTATCAGCAAATAGGTCCATTTAGCAAACGTATGTTAATAAGGGTCTCATTCATTGAGCATTTACTATGTGGTAGCCCTGTGCTTCACAAGCCTTAACCCAGATAACACAACTCCCAAGGAACAAGGAGCCCAGGCCTCCTCCCAGTAACCACCTGGCTGCCCGTACCATGGGAGCCTCAGTCCACATTTTCAAAACTGAAGTTGCCTTCCCTGCAGATCTGCCTCTGCTTCTCCTTACTGTTGTTCAGAATAGCACCGGATAGAAACCTGCAAGTAACTGCAGACACCTCCCTTTCAGTGACCTCCAACTTCCAGTGAAGCTTCAGGTTCCTTGAACTCTGCTTCACTGCCTCCCTACTTCCACCATCCTGGGCAGCAGTCTCCAGACTTCTGCCTTGGAGTCCTGTGTAGCTGCCCACTTCATCTCCTCTTATCTAGGCCTATTCCTCTTTATTCCTACTTATCCTATAAGTAGTGATTCTCATGTGTTCGAGCCTCTGAAGGATGAGATAATCTCCTTTAGCCTCATAGGTTGGCCTGAGTTAAATAAAATACACCGTTCTTTTTGTAAGTGACCAGCACATGATAATAAACTGCACATGTGAATTAGGACAGTCGATGGTAGGTACATGCATTACCACCACCACATACGCCTGGGAAAGCCCACTCTTACCAGCCAGTCATAACGAAAACCAATAGGAGAAACTTTTGAGGACAAATAGGAGAAATTTTAGAACTTTTGTAGGCAAAAGTGTTTGAAATAAAAATATAAA
Organism: Cavia porcellus; assembly: GCF_034190915.1. NCBI lineage: Eukaryota > Metazoa > Chordata > Mammalia > Rodentia > Caviidae > Cavia > Cavia porcellus. The sequence goes on from NW_026947507.1 coordinate 42,524,025, forward strand.
TATACTCAAAGTATTCCCAAACTGAGCGATTTAAAATAACATGTATCTATTATCTCACAGTTTCTGTGGTATAGCGCACTAGTTCCCTGGCTCAATATCTTTCATGACACTGCAGTCAGACAGCCCACTTGGAATTGCAGTCTCATCTGAAGGCTGGACAAGGGTAGAAGGGCACCTTGCTTGCTCATGCGGTCCTCAGCAAGCCTTGGTTTCCCACCATGTGAGCCCCTCTACAGGGGCTGTCTCACAACATAGCAGTTGGCTGCCCAGGGTAAGAGAAAAAGGGAGAGGGAGAGGGAGAGGGAGAAGGTGACAGCCCAAGACACAAACCACAGTCCTAACTACACGACTTCAGGAGCGACATCTCATCACTTCGGTCACTAAATCCGGCCCACCCCACACTCCACACTCCAGCAGAGCGGACTAAATGCCAGCATCTGCACTCTGGTCCGATCATCATCATCATCCAGGATGCGATCCCAGCTGTGGAGTGGGGTCACAGGGCTCAGTCTTTCTCAGCATCCCCCTCAGGTCAGCCTGCTGACCATGAGTCCCAGGCCTCGTACTTGCTCACCAGTAGACATGCCCTGTTCCCACTGACCTAATTCTATATTTTTGTTGCTGTTTTTGGTACCAGGGATGAAACTCACAACCTTGAAGTCACAACCTCATGCTTACCAGGCAAGCACTTGAACCACTGAGCTAAATCCCCCTAGCCCTCCCATTCACCTAATCCTAAACTCAGCATTAGAGTGGCTACTGACTGTATTAATAGATGTGAATTTGCATCAGACAACATAAGGATAACTACAATTTAGCCTTATCATTAAGCTCTAAAATTTAAAGCAATTTGAATTGTTTTTAAAAGAATTAAATCTCTATTGGAGAAAGTTTTAAAAATATTGTATAAGTTAATAGTAAAAATAATTATTTTATGATATAAAGTACATATTTCTAAGAAGTATTTTTATTGTAATTCTGAGAAGTATTTTACTGTTACTGGTAAGTGATCATTATAGGTAGTACTGTATCTCCCAAGACAAGACATGCAGGATCCTCAACTCTTACCTTATTCATTGGGTCTGTGCAGAAGTACTCAAGTTAAATGAGGTCATTAGGGTTAGTCCTAACCCAGTAGGACCACAGCCCTTAAACAACGTGAAATTGGGACACAGAAACAGACTGGCACAAATGCTAGGAAATGTGCAAGGGAATACAGTTCCAGGTGGGAGAAGCAACCACCCCTTGCGGTAATGCAGGGACTGACCTCTGTCCTACCTTCTGGTAGTCCTCCTTGGACTGCAGGGCTGCCTGCATCTGCGCCGCACACGTGGGGTAGATGGCTGAGCGATACTGGGTGCCGTGGTCGTTGCCCTGGCGCATGCCTGCGGTGCAGGAGAGACAGCATTAGGGGGTGAGGGTCATGGCGCCCACCCAGGCAGACGCTGAGCTGTGTCAATACCTGTTTGTGTGGCTTCGTGACTGCTGTCTTACGTGCTTGCTTTTACTTTACCTCTACTTTTTAAAAATAAGCAGGAAATGTGATCAGTTAGGGTTTGTCTATTCTAGTTATAATATCTTAAATTTAGGTAAATTGATCACAGGTCTTCAATCATGTCAGATGCTTCATAAATAAAAAATTTTATATGCAAATTTTTAATAAATAATAATCTGTCCCTTCATGACCTGTAAAGCACTACAATACACATGATTTCCTTGGATCCTCATGAGACAATCTGTGTGGAAGGAATTATAATCCAATCACTTGGCGGATATGGAAATGGGATAATGTCAGTGTAGGCAGCTGGCTGTACACCTGTGACAAAGGTCATACACCTGGTCAAAGGAAACTTGGCCTTATTATGAGCAAGCACAATTTCCAGCCTGTCACAGCAACTTAAATGGGATGACGGTCCGTTTCTGACTGGTGATTTGTCCCTCAAGGCAGGCAGCCATAAGCTCACCATACTCTTCACCCCATCCCACTGCAGGGTGCACATCCCGGTGTGCCCAAAACACTGCGGACACCACTTTCAAGAGGAGTAACGCAGGCACTGTCCACAGCTCTGTCTTCCTGTACTTTTCTTTTCTTTTTTTCTTTCAGTACTAGGGATTGAGCTACATCCGTATCCTTTTTAATTTTTATTTTGAGACAATATCTTGCCAAGTTACCAAGTTTCTAGGGCTGGGATCCAACTTTTGATCCCCTGCCTCTGACCAGAACACTGAGATTATAGGCTTGCACCCCCATGCCTGGCTACACCATTCCTTTCCATAAATCAAAACTTACAAGTTCTCCATTGGAAATATGAGAATTGGTCATACAATTACAACGTCAACTGGAAACAACAGTCTCACAAACTGGAATCTTTGACCTTTGGTCTCAGTTTTACTTGGATTTTCTAATGAAACAGAACCCTTCTCACATTTAATATAATGTCCATTTTCTCCCTGGCCACTCGGGTCAAACACCTGTCCAGTTGGAAGGGAAGACAAGAACACGCTAAAGAGAGACACTTAATAGGAAATAGAAGGAAAACACCAAAGCCCATGTATACATCCTCTTGGCCCTTGAGTTACTGGAGAAGACTCTCTGGTACACTCAGGAGTAACAGTATGAATCTGCCTGGGTTGTTCCTCTGAAGTCTGTCTTGAGCAGATGGTATAGTATCCTAGACAATAAATGATAGGCCTCCAGTCACATTCACATGTATTGTGCGTTCTGTTAAGTCCATTCCATGGCTTTTGAAAGTCAGAAGTAGACAGTTCACTGGGTAAAATGATTTGATACTAAATAGATTGAAAGATTTACAGGACTACAGATTTTCTATTGTCATGCCTGTTAATGCATTGCATTTACAAACATTTAGCATCAGCGGATGTTTTCCCATTCTTTCATCCTCCACTGATTTGTATAATGGATCCCAAGCAGCAATTCACACCTAGTAAACAAGTAGGACGCACCTTGTTTCAGGTATGACTCTCCTATCCATTGGCTTTATGCAACTACTGAGTCTTTCTGAGCCTCAACCCTCATTTGTAAATCAAGGATAACAAGAGCCTCACATATAGGTTCGCGGTGAGAAATAAGTGAGATGGATGCTGGAAAATATTTTGTCAACTGCAAGATACTATGTGTTAAAACCTTTTAATTTTACAACTTTTATTGATCTTGGAATACTTCAGAACAACTGGTTTGAAATGAAAATAATAAAAACATTATACAAGATACTCTAGGAATAGCCCCCCTGTTCCCTTGAGAAGCATGATTTATTTCCTACTTTCAGATATGCAGTAGATATCACACAGGTAAACCTAAAGAGGGGACCAATACTTGTATGTGGATAGGAATACTTCACTGAATTTTTAACTATTTATTACATTGCTTAGCAGAATTACCTTCCTACTTATATTTTAATGCTGTTAATCTCCACCCTCATTCTCCAGGAAAGGAAAGAACTCTGGTAAGTTCTGCCACTCCACTTCACCCCACCCACAGGTTTCCCACACATCCTCCCTCTAGGTCTCTGAAGTTTAGAAGTGAGATCTGTTGGCATTATCTTGAACCCCTAAGTGCAAGCCCACTTGGATGCACTGCTATAAAGAGGGAAAGACCCATAGCATAGTAGAAAGAAGCAAACGTAGCGCTTATAATGGCTGAAAGTCCTTCTGTCATTTTCCTTCCTCTCCTTAGTCCCTCCATGTCAAGCACAGTATTATACACTGGGACTCCGAAACAGAAACACAGTATTATTTTTCAACTAGTCAATTTCCTAAGAACAGTAAGGGGAGACAGAGACCCATAAGCATAACTGGGTGCTGCAAGTGTGATGGGGAAATCTGGGCGAGGCTTTTCAGAAAGGGAGTGAGTGAGTTTCTGTGGGCCGCGGGGAAGAGCCTGAGTGCAGAGCTGCACAGAGGAAGGAGTCTTGTCTAGAAGGAGCAGTAGGTGGGAAGGGGATGGAAGCTCCTTCAGAGGCAGGCAAACAAGGTAATGATTAATTGTGGAACAGCACGGTGCCTGGGGGATGTGGGAAAGCAGCAGAAGCTTGCAAAAAGCAGGTCAGCATCTTTATCAAACCCTGAGGTGCTGCCTCTCAAGAAGGATGAGATGAGCCCCTCACCACTAAGCTCAGAGCCCAGATGAGAAAACTGGTTTGCTAGGAAATACAATCTGATGCTCAGTGGATTGGAAAACCGCAGGAGCAAACCAATATCCAGGAGCTGCTGGAAATACCAGAAGCAGCCTCACCGGCCTACGCCTGTGGTCACAAAACAAAGGAAACAATTGACTCCCCACAAAAGTATTCATATCATGAAAGCAGTGTGCCCAACACTAGGGAGGCTCTGGAAGAATTAATTTATAATCCTTGATCTCAGGAAGTCACCTGGAGCACAGAGAGGAAAGGGAACAACCGTGAGCTCGGCACTGGGCCTCACTGCACTAGGCCTTTGCCAATGCGGTACTTCTCTGTTTAGAATTGTTAAACCCTCAGCAACAAAAAGGAAACTATGGATCAGAGATGTGAAGTGACCTACCTGAAGTCGCACAGCAGGTAAATGTCTAAGATTGAAACCTTGATCTGTCTGACACCAAAGCCCTTTCTCCTTTCAAAATTGCTTCATAAGATGTTCTGTCAAAACAATCAAAGACAGGAAAACAGAGTGCTCCTCTGGGTGGTACATCAGGTTGGGAAGAGAACATCATAGCTTCAGGCCAGAAATACAAACAGGCTTGGTATTCTCTAGGGACTGTGCAGAGGCAGAGCTGGGTCCCGACCAGGGGTCTGACAGAAAAGGAAACTGCTCAGGTGAGCTCCAGGCCACACAGGTGTCTTTTTGGTCTCCGTGGTGCCAGAACTCTGGGTACACATAATCATTTATGATCCCCAGTTCTCTTTCACAAAGGTTCAGCCAACATTGCAAAGTTCACTGTGCCCTCCTTCACTTGACTTTGGGAAAACTAGGCAAATAAATTACTTGCACTATGTGGCTGTCTTTGTGTGCAGGAGAGCAAGCAATGGACTTGCTGGGGAGGGCAAAGATAGAGCCACAGACTCAGAAACAATACTCGTGCTCACCCTTCTTTCACAGAGTGCAGAGCTGATTAATGAGGACCAGCTTCAGGGACTCTTGGCGAGAACTGATCTCTTGGCACCTACTGTTTGAGATTTCTCCATCACCTTTTCCAAAGAAGACTTTAAAGGGCCGGACCATCCTACATTGTACTAGGACTTCTCCTGCCTTGGTGGCCCCAGAGAAAGCACTGACGATCTGAGAGATACTTTATCTATGAGGCAGAAAGATAGATGAGATTCACAGGGCCTCCTAAAGTGCAGCTCATCTTTGGGTACCAGACCTCTTTTACAGACTCTGGAGATATGAAAAATAGGTTTGAACCAGGACATTTTAAAGGGAAGTTCATGCTATGAGTTGTGGTGGTCCTGGGAGTTACCACCTGATGGTGAACTGAACAAGGTAAGAAGACTGAGATCCTATGGGTCTGAAATCACCATTCCATTTTTGGGGGGAATTCAAAGAAACAGTCTCACTAGCAGGACTCTCCTACTAGCTGCAAGTGGGAGCAATGCCTTCCAGCATGAACTCCACCTTCTTTTCTTCTGTGGACTTTTGCTAAGGAAAATGATACTCACTTGGTGAAGCCCAGGACTAGACATAGGTTTTGTCTTGAGAAAGTGCTAGATTCTTTCACTGCTTCCTGGCCACTCCACCACTGTGTACTTTTCCATTTTCACCTCATCCTCACTACCCATTTCCTGGGCTCAATGGTCAGGTCTCTTCCCTTCCATGAGGCCTCCAACGCAATCATCCCCTTGCTGAGCGTCTACACGTCTGAACTTGTAATCTGTACCCCATTCAGATTTTCCCTCATTAAAGCTGTCTATTTAGCATTATATTGTTTCTTACATTCTATTACTTAAATTGCTTAAGTTTTCATATCTACTAACGTATTATTAGACAAGTTTATTTCATTATTCATAAGTTAGGGGATCTAACGTCTTGGAGTCAGGGTATGCCTGCTCATGCCCAAGAGACACACCCTTGGAGGAAGACCACAGCCCTGCCTTGGTTACACTCAGGATGGAGCATCTTACATTATATGATTTAATTCTCTTTGCAAGACAGCATGAGAAGAGGCTTAGCTGCTCTGACTTTATTAAATGCCGAATGTTCCTACTTGCTTCTTCAAAATATCTCAGTAGAAGCTGAAACAGTCGATAATTGGCTCAGAAGTGTAATCATTCCTTGCACATAAAGAGTTCGCACCCCTACTCTGCTTCTTAAACTGATCTGCTATTTTTCCTCTTCAGAGAATGGGACCAGCAGGTCACTTGCACATGGCACTGGCATAGGAAGACCTCCAGAGACACCAGCATTGGCAAAGAGCTCACACAGTGCTCCTGCCACAGAGCTCAGCACGACCTCCTGCCTTCTGCTGGAAGACAGAGTTTCCATGGGAAAGCACATTGCAGTGCCCCAAAGTCCCCCAAAGGTGGTAAGCTTGCCTCCCTTGCGGTGATAGATGGCACTTACTATTACCCATGTGACCCTTCCTAGAACACCTGGCCTAAGAGGAGCCCTATGAATATGGAACAATTTCACTTTATCTTAATTTCTCTTTAACTTTATTCCATCAACTTTAACTGACAGCTCATTTAAATTTAAAACACTGAATAAATGAATGGACAGGGCTTGTGAGTAAGGAAGCAGAGAGAGGGAGGGAATCTGTTGGTCATCAAAATAGCTAACAAGTCCAGTAATCATCAGATGAACTACTGATCCTTGAGCCCTCAGGAGTGCCAGGCATTCTGCTTTGCTTATGTTAGTCATCCCATTCTGCAAAGCTTGGAGCGCCTTTATTTCCCAGAAGATGAGACTAATATTCAGAGAGAAGCTGGATGCCTGTCGAAGGTCAATGCTGCATTGACAGCATCTAATGCCTCAGCCCATCCTCTCAACCACTATTATTCCAATTTGTAAATAATATACAATTTAAGTAAAAAAGTGGGATGTAGCGAACTATGAAAGATATTACATGACTGTCTTCTAAAAGGAAATACCTTAGGGTCACTAACCATCATTTTCACAATGCTTTTTGTCTTTTTTTATGTAATGTATCTCGAGAGATATAAGAATATTGCTACACAACAGAGGTGCCAAGTACTTACTCTGTACCTAAAAGCAAAGAGAAAGGTTTTGATTTTCAGTAATGAGCACACATGCTTCTATAGTCATAAATAAATTATTTTGAAAAAGTGATGATTTCTTCCTAAGAGGTAAAATGTTATCTTGACATGGATTTTGTTTGTGTAAAAAGGAAATTCTATTTTTGGATAATAAAAGGAATATTTAAAATTATTATATGTCTCTTAAAATGTCTTCTGGGATTTCATGTCTCTTTATGCTCCAAACTCTCAAATTTGGTCAAATAACAAAGGCACAAGTAATTTTTTAAAATATTAAAATGTGTATGGCACCATTTCAAACCCAAGGCTTAAAGTAAATGTTTTATGCAGTGAATCAGCCTAAACCCCACTACAGAGCACAAGATATCAGTGATATGCTTGTAGTATCAGGACCAACCACCCATGTGCACCCCCATGCAGGATCTAGCTCAGGATGCTGCTCATATCACTGGCAGACACAGCAGTCAACAAAGCAGCTTTGCAGTTTATAAATCCAATACAGGAAAGTCAATAAAACATAAATGTAGCAAAATATGTGAACCATAAACATAAACCAAATATTTTTCCCTAGGTCCAAGGTCATAATGATATTATTCATTTGAAGTTTTGTCCTCTGCCTTTTACTTTTTATCTTAAATCTATCTTAAAACTGATTTTCCTGTGTGGTTTCAGGTAAAACTCTACTAAATTGTTTTCCCATTAGAAAATAATTACTGAGGCTGAGGATACAGCTCAGTGACACAGCACCTGCCTGGCAAGTGAAAGGTCCTGAGTTCAATTCCCAGCACGAAAGGAAGAAAGAAATTGACTACTACTGATTAAAAAATCCTTCTTTCCTAGTATTGTGTCATGTGTCTTTTGCATGTACATGTGGATCTGTTTCTGTTCTCTGTGCTGTACCGCACCAGTCTGTTCTCATGTTCTTACATCAGCTTCAAACTGTCTGTGTCATACCTTTAAAGTGAGATGTGACATCTGGGAGAATAAGTCATCCTATTTTATGTTGTTGCTTTTTTATGTGTGTGCATTTGTATTCTGTATAAACACTGGAATCGGCTTTTAAAATCAATAAGAAGGAAAAAAAAAAGCAATAACAGAAGTGTTGGGACTTCGTTGGGTTTTGCAGTGAGTTCATAAAACAATGTGGGGAGAATAGACTCATCATAAACCATGAATGAGACCCATTATTGGATCCTCTAGCTGCTCAGCCACTAAGCTAACGCGAGGTTTAAAGATATTTTGGTAGTCCTCCACTTCAAGATACCAGTACCTGCTAAACACATAAACTCTGAAATTTCCAGAGCTGAAATTAACAGCAGCCTATTTCTTGATCAGCCAAAGTCCCATTGGTAAAAAAGGAGCCAGTAATGCCTTTCTGAGTTACTCTTCAGAGGCCTGAAGGGAGCTTAGGCATCTTCTGTGTGTTGCTTTGAAGGTTCCTTTCCCTTGCTCACATTCCAGGCTCAGGAGTCAGAAAGAGGCTTTAGCAGCATAAGCCATTTCTGCTTCATTCCAGAGGCCAGAACTCGGGCACATGATCACTGTGAGGGAGGACAAGGAATGTTGTACTGCCAGGAAAAAGTAAGTACTTTTCACTCAGTGTAAATTTCCCTTCTTTCCTTGACTTTGTGGATCCCCCCAGTACAATGCAGACTAGAAGTTGTAATGGCATCACTGTACTTTCTCAATGTTTCACAATTAAGTACAAAGCTTTCGGTAGGCTTTTATGCCTTCTCTTTGTCAGATTGAGACAATAGTTTTGCACAGTTTTTACTATGTATGAACACTGTGCTGTATTAAATATCCTTTCTGTTTCTATCTTGAGAATCATATTGTTTTAATTTGTTACATGGGTTAGGGCCGGCAACCTGGTCAAGGAAAAATTAGAGAGGCACAACTTGTGTCAGTTGTACTGTCTATCTCCTTAAAAGGCCTCATATTTTCTGAGATGTCCAATTCCCTCCAAAACACGTGTATCTCTACTTCTCTGCTTACCTGTCTGAGTTCCTGTCTTCTCTTCCATTTTCACCCGGTGATTCCTCATAATTTCCTCAGTTCTTTGATGTGATGCTTTCACTATCTTAAAAATATTTTATCCATCATTCTGCCTAGTGTTCAATGAGCAAGTCGATCTGAATGACTTAGCCTGCCATTACTAGAGCCTAGAAATTCAAGTTCCTGCTCATGTTATCAGTACTGGTATTTTGCTTATCTAATTTAGGACTTTTTAATGTGGAGTGCAGTAATTCCTCTAACTTCATTTTTTTAATTGCTGAAATGCAATTTATCCAAGTTCTAAACGATCTCACTAACACTGTCTAAAACATGTGAAATTCTTCCTAGGTGAAAGTTTTCAAAAACCTGATTACTTGAACTTCTTTTATTTTACTAATCCTTAATGGGATTTTAAAAAGTTTTAATGAACACCATAGGGGCCCATGGCCATTGGATAATGTGCTTCTGTTTTCAGTCACGCTGGGCCATGCTTTCTGCTCCCTGATGTCACTGCTCCACAATGTAGAGCCATGTGTTTTACAAGGGATAGAATATAAGATTTGCACTAAGTGCCACCCTGTATATAAATTGGCTCAAGGCAAATCACTTCACCTCTTTGGATCACCTCTTTGGGCCTAAGGTTTGCAGGTTACTGTAAGATTCAAATGGGATCATGCATAGGGAAGGACCTAAGCACCTTGCCCAGTCCAGAAATTACACCCAATTACTCTTTCATTCAGTTTGGAGCCACTAAACCTGCACAACAGTAGAAAGGCAAAAGAAAAGGGTTAAACATAAACTGTACAGTGACATGGATTTAAAAATACAAATAGAGACAGCATGTACATGTATGATAATGTTATGCATGGAACAGTGTGAGTAAAAGAACAATTAATAAAGAAAATATCAGTTAAATGCTTTGTTTCATTTTTCTGTCTCTGAAATTCTTAAAAGAATGCAGTCCCTTTCAGAACTCATAATGCTGGGTTGGGGCCGTTTTGCATTTTATATGTGTGCAGCTGTTCCTCTACTATAAGTATGCACATCTGCTCATTAGCAATACAATATAATTCCCACTGTCTAATTATTTGCAGATGATAGATTCCTTGTACATGGTCTAAAAAAGGAAAGTCCTTCAAAAATGGTGACTTTTTTTTTTTAAACTAACTTAAAAGGGACAGCACAGTCAAGTTCAGATATTAATTTGGCAAGTTCAAAAATACGAACACCAGTACTTAAATGCCCATTTGATGGACAACAGAAGGAAACAGGATCTTTCTCCTCCCAATTAATGTTTCCCAGTAGACAGCTTTGGGGGCTTCCTGCTCCACCACATACCTGTGCACCTGGAAAGAGGCAGTGCGGGCAAACCTACTGAAGATGGAAGGGACCCCTCCCACCCTGATCCTCTGGGGACCTCCTGGGAACCAGTTGCTCATGGTGTGTGTGTGGTGGGGGAACATATAGGGTTCAAAAGCACTGACTAGAGGCGAGTCTTCAGGGTGTCTGTAGCTTCAGGCACAGGCTGAAAGGCCTCACATAACCCCCAACCTTGGCCTTGAGGGCTAAGGCAGCCAAACAAAGTGTGTATCTCTGGGGCCCCCAAAGCCTAACAGCATGGCTTCCTGAGGATACCTGAGAGCTCCCAGCTGGAGGACAAGATGGGGTAGGAGGATAGGAACAAAGAACAAGAAGTCCTCAGAGATTATCAGAGCATGGGCTGGTGAAAAAGAGATGAGAAGAAATGCTGGGATTCCACAAGGAACAAGACATATGCTCCACGGGGAGCAGAAGTCTGGCAGCTGTCACACAGCACTGCGTCTCTGACTTTGCATCCTCGCTTTAGCCACCATGCATAGGAACTGCTTGGGAAAAAATGTATCACACTTAACATAGAGTTTCTTTACTTATTACTTCCTAAACAATATAGCATGACAAGAATTTCCACAGTGCTTACATGGTGTTAGTATTATGTCACCTAGAGATAATTTACAGTATATGGACAGATGTGCACAGGTTATATGCAAATACTATGCTATTCTGTATAAGTCACATGAGCACCCATGCATTTTGCTATCCATGTGGGATCTGGAACCTATCCCAGTGCATACCAAGGGAGGAATCCATACACCAAAAGCATATTCCTTGTTCTGCACAGCCTCTGGCACACACTGTGGGATAGAAACTCTTTTATAGATGCAGAAACTGAGGTCCACACCCTCCTCAATGAGAAAATTTTTTGTGGGAAGCACGTTTTATAGAGGAGGAAATGCAATAAACAAATGCCAAGTAAACAGACTAGTAACTCTGCTTGTGTTGAATGCTGGGAAAATAGGATCACAAAGCTGGGGAACCAGGTGGGCTGAGGCCAGGAGCACTGCTTTCATCAAGCTGAGTGGGGGAGGGCTCCACGGATGAGACATCCTGAGCTGAGACTGAGAGAACAAGAAGGATCTGTCCCATTATGAGCTGTGGGAGACAGAGCAGCAAGTCCTGGCCCCAAGGCAAGGAGGCACCTGTGTCTTGCAGGAATGGAACAAACCAACACTGGGCAGGGATGGGGAAAATCTGAGGTCCACTGGCTTTTGGGAAAAGGCTGTAAATCATCCCAAAGAAAATGGACACCTAGTGAAGAACTCTAAGTAGGAAGGGAGATGCTTTGTTGTGTGTGTGTGTGTGTGTGTGTGTCTTTTTTTTTTTTCACACTATCAGTGATTGAACCCAGGACCTTCACATTGAGCTACTAACTCTTTTTTATTTTTTAATTTTTTGAGACAAAGCCTTGCAGGCTGGGTTCAAGTTTGCAATTTTGTCTCAGTTTCTCAGAGTGCAGGATTATAGATGTGTGCCACTGTGTCTGGCTCCTCACATGTCTTTAACAGTCCTTATGGAAAATGGATTGGGAAAAGGCAGGACAGAACAGTCAGAAGGCCACTGGAGGCTCTGGTGACAAGTGAGAGACATCCACTCAGCTGATGCATGGCTTGCTGGCTCAAGCCACAGCTTCACCAGCTCACGAGCTTATCATAGGTTTGATTAAAGATATTTAATCTGGAGAATATTTTAATTCAGGTTGTCAGAAAGGTGACTTGGAGTTTTTCAGCAGTTTATAGATGAAGCTTCATGGGTTAGTTAGAATCTAACTGAGCTACTATATGAGATGTGGTCAAAATATGTTGTAAATGTTTAAACTTTTAAAATTTTATTTTTGCCATGAATCCCCCTCAAAATTTCCCCTTACTTTGGACTTATACTGACCCCACCATTCTTGCCACTTTCTGAAGCAGTTCTGGAAATTCTTTTTCTTGAGTGTCTTTCTAAGGCATGATCTGAAGAGCCATGGACGCTGCTGCTGAGTGTGACCCAATGAAAAGGCAGGCTCATACAAATATTACGTTGGGTCTTCATCCATGTTATTCACTAGGTCTGACTGTGGCACTTCTCACTCTCCCTTTAAGCCAAAACAACCATAAAAGGTAAATGTTTTTGAATCAATGCAGCCATGATACTACAACTGAAGACATTCACAAAAAAGGACTTGCTTTAGAAAGTGATACAAAGTTGGAATAAGTATTTTTAAGTGAGGGGGGAATATTTTGAGAGGGATAAATGCCACTATGTTTTTTACTGTAATAATTTTTAAAGATTTAAACATTCATTGTATTTTTTGATCAGATGTCACAGAAAAGAAGAAAACAGGTCCCAAAGGAACCAAATTAACAGTAGTTTAACCAAGTTAGCTTGACAGCCAGAGATGGTGACTGATCTTCCTCTTAAAACTCCACCATTCCTGTGGTCCAAGACAGTTTGCCACTCAGCCACATACCAACTCTGGGAAGAGGGGTGAGGAAGGAAGCACTCACCCCGTAAGTACACAGAACTCAGAAGGTGTACCCCATTTGTGTCTATCAGTGCTGCAGTGACTAGAATTGTGACATATGCCACAGTTAGCTCTAGGGAGTCTAGGAAGCTGAGTCTTTATTTGTACCTCATCCACAACTAAAATGCCAAAATGAGCCTAGTGAGGAGATGAATACTGGGTCAGCTAGCAGTCTCAGGCAGAGGCCATGTAGCCAGAGTTTCTGGAAAAGTGCCCTGGATGAGTTCCTGGCCACAGTTCTCTGGGAAGGCTTACAGCTACCAAAAGAGGCCTACAGACCTACCATGAACAGACATGGCCCAGAGGCCGAGGAATGCACTATGTGTGCACAAATTCTCATTTTTCAGAGCTACGTGAGGTGTGGTGGTTAATAAGATAGACTTTCAGTTTTAGAAGGCATATTGTATTATCCAGCTTGCATGTTGCTGGGACAAATACCCAACATTTATAACTTAAAGAGGAGAGGTTTATTTGTCTTAGTTTCCAGTGGGTTCAGTCCAAATTCAGCTGATTCCAAGCAGAAGTGGCATGGCAGAAGGGTTGGGTGGGGGACAGATGCTTATGTCATGGTAGCCAGGAAGCAGAGAGAGAGAAAGAGGAGGAGCCAGGAACATGACTACACCCTTCCGGGCCCCATGACCAACCTCCTCTTACTGGGACCAACCTCACAGCACATGCAGCTATGAATGTGTCAGTTGATGAATATAGTACTCCCATGATCCAATCGTCTTCCAAATATGAGACTTTTGAGTGACATTTTATTTTTTTTTATTTTTTTTTTTACTATTTATATATCCTAATTTTTTTGAATTTTTTCTTTAATTAAGACAAACATAAGAAATGACTAAATAATTTTTTTTTGAAACAATAAGGGGGAGATTGAGATAAAACAGGACATAACAATATAACAATAGAGGTCACAGCATGACTGTTTCAATAACCTAGTACTTCACCACCTTATAACCTGACTTAATAGTAGTTACCATAGTGTCTTTTTCCTTGAAATATTTGGGTAAAACTTCATATACTCTAGCTTCAAATATTTTCATATCAAGAAGCCCAGAATAAAGCCTTTCTAATTAATAAGTGAAAACTTTATAAGGCTTCAAGGCCACCTAATGGGGAATCATGATTACCACATATTTTTATATATTTGAATCATTACTTACATTAGGGAAACTATTCGGTATTCACACATGCGAGATTGATTTATTTCACTTATGAGTATGGTCTCAAGCTGTGCCCATTTATTGATAAATATCTCAATGTGATCCTTCTTTATAGCTGAATAATACTCCATTGTATAGAAATACCACAACTTTTTTATCCATTCCTCAGTTGATGGGCACTTGGGTTGTTTCCAAGATCTGGCGATTACAAATTGTGCTGCTATAAACATAGGTGCACATATATCACTGTGGTATGATGCTTTCAGTTCTTCTGGGAATATGCCTAGAAGTGGAATAGCTGGAATAAATGGGATTTCCAGTCCCAACTTTTTGAGAAATCTCCAGACAGATCTCCACAAAGGCTGTACCAGTCTACACTCCCACCAGCAGTGCAGGAGAGTTCCTTTTTCCCCACAGCCTCTCCAGCATTTGTTGTCGGTTTTCTTGATCCTGGCCATTCTTTCAGGAGTGAGATGGTATCTCAGTGTGGTTTTAATTTGCATTTCTCTAATGACCAATGATGATGAGCATTTTTTCATGTATTTATTTGCCATTTGCATTTCTTCATCTGAGAATTGCATATTCATCTCAGATGCCCATTTTTGGATTGGATCTTTGAATTTCGGAGGTCTGAGTTTCTTTAATTCTTTGTATGTTTTAGACAAGAGGCCCTTGTCTGAGAGAGAGTTCACTAAAATCTTTTCCCAGTTTGTGGGTTTTCTTTTCACTATGCTGGAGATTTCTTTTGACATGCAGAAACTTTTTAATAAGAAGTGGTCCCAGTTATTGATTCTGGGAAGTATTTCCCGTGCGGTTTGAGTCCTGTTCATGAATTCTTTACCTACTCCTATGTCTCCAAGGTTTCTACCTATTTTGTCTTCCAATAGATTTAGTGTTTCTGTTTTAATATTCAGATCTTTGACCCATTTAGATTTTAATTTAGTACATGGTGATAGACATGGGTCTAGCTTTAGTTTTCGGCAAATGGAGAGCCAGTTTTTCCAGCACCATTTATTAAAGAGACTGTCGTTCTTCCAGTGAACCTGCTTGGCTCCTTTATCAAAAATAAGGTGGTTGAGTGTGTTCGTAGTTGTGGTTGTATCTTCTAATCTATTCCACTGATCTTCAGCTCTGTTTTGATTCCAATACCATGTTGATTTTACTACTGTTGCTTTGTAGTATAACTTCAAGTCAGGGATTGTGATGCCTCCTGCTTTGTCTTTGCTGCTTAGAATTGCCTTTGCGATTCTAGGTCTCTTCTGGTTCCAGATGAAATTTAGGAGTGATTTCTCTAGATCTATAAGGTATGTTGATGGTATTTCTATTGGGATTGCATTGAATCTGTATAACAGTTTTGGGAGAATGGCCATTTTCACAATGTTTGTTCTTCCTATCCATGAGCAAGGGATGTCTTTCCATTTTCTGAGATCATCTTCAATTTCCTTTTTCAGTGTATTATAATTTTCACTGTATAAGTCTTTCACTTCTTTCGTAAGAGTAATTCCTAAATATTTCATGTTTTTGCTTGCTAATGTGAATAGTCCAGTTTCTCTTATTTCCCTCTCTGTAATTTCGTTGTTCGTGTATAGGAATGCTATTGATTTCTGAGTATTGATTTTGTATCCAGCCACATTACTGAATTTATTTATTGTATCTAAGAGTATATCAATGGAGTTTAGGGGGTCTTCTATGTAGAGTATCATGTCATCTGCAAACAATGATAATTTAACTTCTTCTTTTCCTATCTTTACCCCTTTTATTTCTCTTTCTTGCCTAATTGCTCTGGCTAGTACTTCCAGTACTATATTAAATAGGAGTGGTGATAAAGGACATCCTTGTCTTGTACCCGATTTTAAAGTAAAGGCTTTCAATTTTTGGCCATTTAGTATGATGCTGGCTGTTGGTTTGTCATAAATGGCCTTTATTATATTGAGGTAAAGACCATTTATTCCAATTTTCTGTAAAGTTCTTATCATGAATAAGTGTTGGACCTTATCGAAGGCTTTTTCTGCATCTATAGAGATGATCATGTGATTCTTATTTTTGGCTTTATTGATATGGTGGATTACATTTATTGATTTGCGTATGTTGAACCATCCTTGCATTCCTGGGATGAATCCCACCTGGTCATGGTGTATAATCTTCTTGATGATTTGCTGGATCCTATTTGCCAATATTTTATTGAGGATTTTTGCATCTGTGTTCATTAGGGAGATCGGTCTATAGTTCTCTTTTATAGTTGGGTCTTTCTCAGGTTTTGGTACTAGAGTAATATTTGCTTCCAGGAATGACTTAGGAAGGATTGCTTCCCTTTCAATTTCATTGAATAGTTTGAGGAGTGTCGGCATTAGGTCTTCTTTATATTTCTTGTAGAATTCTGCAGTGAATCCATCTGGGCCTGGGCTCTTCTTGGTGGGCAAGGACCCAATTACATTCTCAATTTCATTAGCAGAGATTGGGTTATTCAACAGTTTTATATCCTCTTGATCTAGCTTTGGTACTTCATATGCTTCTAAGAATCTGTCTATTTCTTCTGTGTTATCAAACTTTTGAGAGTAGAGGTTTTCAAAATAGGTGTTGATGATCCTCTGTATTTCTATTGGGTCTGTAGTGATTTCTCCTTTTTCATTTCTTATTGCATGAATTTGAGCTTTTTCTTTCCTTCTTTTAATAAGGTTGGCTAGGGGCTTATCGATTTTATTTATTCTTTCAAAGAACCAACTCTTTGATTCGTTGATTCTTTGGATTGTTTTCTTAGTCTCTATTGCATTGATTTCTGCTCTGATTTTTATAATTTCCTCTCTTCTTTTGGCTTTGGGCTTGACTTGCTCTTCTTTTTCTAGCTGTTTGAGGTGTAGCATCAAGTTATTTATTTGTATTCGTTCTGTTTTCCTGATGTGGGTACTCAGTGCAATAAATTTTCCTCTCAGAACGGCTTTCATTGCATCCCACAGATTCCGGTAAGTTGTATCTGCATTTTCATTTTCTTTTAGGTATTGTTTAATTTCTTCTTTAATTTCTTCTGTGACCCACTGATTACTCAAGAGTGTGTTATTTTGTTTCCATGTGTTTGCGGAATTTTTGCAGTATCCTTTGTCATTAATTTCTAATTTCAGAGTGCTATGATCCGATAATATGCAAGGGATGATTTCAACTCTTTTGCATTTGCTTAAATATGTTCTGTGAGCTAATATATGGTCTATTTTAGAAAATGATCCATGTACTGCTGAGAAGAATGTGTATTCTGATGTTGTTGGGTGGAACATTCTGTATATGTCTATCAAACCCATTTGTTCACAGGTGTGATTCAGTTCTGTTATTTCTTTGCTCATTTTCTGTCTGGTTGATCTGTCCCTTGGTGTCAGTGGTGTATTAAGGTCTCCTGTTACAATTGTGTTACTGATAATTTGAGTTTTCATTTCTGTTAATAATTGTTTTATATAACTGGGTGCTCTGGAGTTTGGTGCGTATATATTTAAGATAGTTATCTCTTCCTCTTGGAGTTTTCCCCTTACGAGTATGTAGTGACCTTCTTTGTCCTTTATGGTCATTGTTGGTTTAAAGTTCACGTTGTCTGCAAACAGAATGGCTACTCCTGCCTTTTTTTGGATTCCTGCTGCATGAAGAATTGTTTTCCATCCTTTGACTTTCAGTCTGTGAGTATCTTTCTGGGTTAGATGGGTTTCCTGTAAACAGCATATGGTTGGATTTTGTTTCTTGATCCATTCTGCTAGTCTGTTTCTTTTGATTGGTGCATTGAGACCATTTACATTAATGGTTATTGCTGTTAAATGCTGGTTAATTGTAGGAATGTTATCTCTCTGCTGTTGCATCTTTATCTTTCGGTTCTGTTTAATTATTTGCTTTGCTTAGTGGTTTTTTCCTTTGTGTATCTAAACTGTCTTTCAATATTTTTTGCAGGGTTGGTTTGGTGTTCATGAAGTTCTTCAGCTGTTCTTTGTCATGGAAGTATCGTATTGCACCATCTATTTTGAATGATAGTTTTGCAGGGTATATCAGTCTTGGTTGGAAATCATTTTGCTTTAGGATCTGGAATACTTCACTCCATGCTCTTCTTGACTTTATCGTTTGTGCTGAGAAGTCTGCTGTGATTCTGATAGGTTTTCCTTTATAAGTGATTTGTCTTTTCTCTCTGACAGCTTTTAATAATCTATTCTTGTGTTGGATTTCTGGGATGGTGACTATTATATGTCTGGGTGTAGTTTTATTTTGGTTATGACTGTTTGGAGTTCTATATGCTTCACTGATCCTGATGTCAGTTTCTGATCTCATGCTTGGGAAATTTTCAGCTATTACTTCTCTAAATATCCTCCTGACATCCTTCATGTTGTCTCCCTCTCTTTCATTAATCCCTATCATTCTTATGTTATTCTTCTTTGCATCGTCTTGCAGTTGTTGAATTGTTGTTTCCTGGTTCCTTGTTATTTTCAAAAGATCTTTCCTTTCCTGTTCACTAGCTGCAATCCTGTCTTCAAGGTCTGAAATTCTATCTTCACTTTCATTAAGGCGGTTTTTACAACTTTCAGTGGAGTTTTTTATTTCCTGTATATCTCTGTGCATCTGCATTATGTATTCTGTTTGTTTCTTATATTGCTCGTCTGGGGATTCTATCTTTTTGTTTAGTTCCTCCAATTTTTTATCTGTGTTTTCTTTAGATATATTTAGAATCTCTTTCATTTCTTTTATCATTTCTTCTTTTATCTGGGAGATTATTTCGAGTTTGAATTTCTTTAAAGCTTCCTGGAGTTGCTTGTCAATTTCAGTGGCTATTGTGTCCGATATATGAGGTGGATGGGATATATTTTCTTCTATATACATCGCTCCTAGGGTTTCTTGAGATGGGCTGGAGGTTTGAGGTTGTAATTTGGTCTTTCGTTTTGTCATTTTCCTATATTTCTGTGTTTCAAGTGTTATTTGAAAGCTTCCTCAGGATCTGTTGAAAATCCCCTTCTATGTTTGGAGCTACTGGGACTCTGGCGCCGCGCTACTCCAAGCCATTAGGCCTACAGAACCAGTGGCCCTCCTCTGCCTGCTCAGAACTCCGCAGTTCCAGACAAGCTGGGCCTCAGGGACACTGTGCGCCCACCTGCCCCTTGGAAGCTCCACAGTTCTTCAATCGCAGCCGGGTTAGGGTACTCACCACAGGCCGCAGTGCTTCAGGAACCTGTGGACCCTCCCTGGTTGCAGAGATATCCACAGTCCTCCAGACACGCAGAGAGGCCAGTGAGGGCACCCCAGATCTGCCCAGCTCCTCCTCTGCAGACCTATGGCCAGGCGCGGCAGCTAAACAGGCTGGGCTAGGCTGGTAGTGTGGGCCAGCCCACCTATCGGAAGCTCAGCAGGTCTCCAAATGAAGCCGGGAATGGGGAGGCTGATGTGGAAGCCTCAAACCCACCTCTCTCCTTCACTGCACCTGGAAGCCTGAGGGAACTCCAGCAGTCTGGGCGCAGAAATCCAGAGTTCTCCAGACACGCAGAGAGGCCAGTGAGGGCACCCCAGATCTGCCCAGCTCCTCCTCTGCAGACCTATGGCCAGGCGCGGCAGCTAAACAGGCTGGGCTAGGCTGGTAGTGTGGGCCAGCCCACCTATCGGAAGCTCAGCAGGTCTCCAAATGAAGCCGGGAATGGGGAGGCTGATGTGGAAGCCTCAAACCCACCTCTCTCCTTCACTGCACCTGGAAGCCTGAGGGAACTCCAGCAGTCTGGGCGCAGAAATCCAGAGTCCTCCAAACACGCAGAGAGGCCAGTGAGGGCACCCCAGATCTGCCCAGCTCCTCCTCTGCAGACCTGGGGCCAGGCGCGGCAGCTAAACAGGCTGGGCTAGGCTGGTAGTGTGGGCCAGCCCACCTATCGGGAGCTCAGCAGGTCTCCAAATGAAGCCGGGAATGGGGAGGCTGATGTGGAAGCCTCAAACCCACCTCTCTCCTTCACTGCACCTGGAAGCCTGAGGGAACTCCAGCAGTCTGGGCGCAGAAATCCAGAGTCCTCCAGACACGCAGAGAGGCCAGTGAGGGCACCCCAGATCTGCCCAGCTCCTCCTCTGCAGACCTATGGCCAGGCACGGCTGCTAAACAGGCTGGGCTAGGCTGGTAGTGTGGGCCAGCCCACCTATCGGAAGCTCAGCAGGTCTCCAAATGAAGCCGGGAATGGGGAGGCTGATGTGGAAGCCTCAAACCCACCTCTCTCCTTCACTGCACCTGGAAGCCTGAGGGAACTCCAGCAGTCTGGGCGCAGAAATCCAGAGTCCTCCAGACACGCAGAGAGGCCAGTGAGGGCACCCCAGATCTGCCCAGCTCCTCCTCTGCCTTGAGTGACATTTTAGATAATAAACTATAGCACTGTCGCACATATTACCATGGAAAGATACAACATCCACCAACATGTTTATCCTCCAAAGAGGTCATCCTGCTTTCTACAAGAGAGGAAAATAGATTTGAGCTTCAGATAGAGCGGGGTCCAAATTCTACCACCAACACCAAGCAAGACTGTGAGTCCTCTGGAACCATGGTTCTTCTATTAAATGGAGACAATGATTCCTACTTCAAAGGGTTTTGGGCAATACTGCATTAAATGAAAAGAGAAAGATAAAATACCCATCAGTAAGACTGGCTCAGAAGACGGGCTTAATAAATATCTTGGCTGCAGGATCAAGGAGAGCAACAATGGCTTGTAACTGAGAAATCAGACTTATGGGATAAAGTCAGACAAAGCTGAAGTCCCTGTCTGTATACTGTGGCTTGGCTCAAGGTACATAGTCTGTGCTCTGAATCCTACACAGGAACAGGAAGGCCAGACAGTCTGCCACACATGCACAGTGCCTGCCAGTTAGAATGACACACAGCAAACACGAGAGACTGTGATCTGACCCAGTTCTTTTGACTCCTGTCTCAGAAGCAAGGTTCAAGAGCCTCTGGTCAGGGACATATCAGCCTTACTTCCACCAACAATGCCAGAGAACTATGACTTACACAATGCTGAAATCTTTCCAAGTAACACAAAGGATAAAGGAATCTCCGTGAATAGGAAAACCACACTTTAGTGGATGCAGGGTACACAATTTTCCCACAGAAAGAAATCAAGGGCAACATGGATATAGAAAAAAATTACAAATCTGGTCAATCTAGGTTGTTGTATTGAGAAAGACATAACAACAAACCTGGCATTTGCATGGTCTCTTACCATTATTTTAAGTCTAGGCAGCCTATGGGACAGAGATGTAGATAGTTCATTATTACCCTTTTTTGTTAGATGAGAGGCCACGTCTCCAAAACCTCAGGCTCTGTTACATTGCCTGGGGACTGCAAGCATCTGGGGGCCATGTGGTCAGGAAGGGGCATGCTCTAGTCAGTTATTAGAAGGCCAGAGAATTATATCTGTGCCATAAGTAAGAACAGGACTATCAGCTTATACACAGTGGCATTTAAATGTTATGACAAAAGTAGAGGCTTTGTGGTAACTGGTAAATTGCGGTGAAGTTCTACTACATTTACAGACCAAATAGATGATGACACTGGTGAGTCTGCTCCTTCACCTGAAGCTGATCCAAGAGAGGTATTTTTCCAAACTCACAGTGGCTATGGGGTGACAAGTCTCTGGCCCCACCTACATCTTACCATGCCTACATTCCCATTACTTTCTCATAAGGAGTTATGAATGGCATTTTGTCACACCCCATAAGACAGACACCATAAGAGTTGCTTCAGTATCTCATAGCAGTGAAACCATACAGGATTGTCTGTTAGTCTGCACCACAAAGATCTGATCTACTAAAAAAATGACATTAAGCTTTAAGTCCCTGAAGTTTCTACTAATCAGACCCTTGACATTAGCAAGAATTCCTACATTTTGCAAATATCCTTCTAGGATAATGCTTCTCCCAAAAATGCAATAAATTACAACTGAAAAATGTGACTCTTTCAAAGCCTTAATGACTTTATCAATAAGGTACTAACATCTTCCAACATGCTAATTAAAATACTTTCTTTTGAGTCCTATCTCTGTGGGGCATCACATGTTTCCGGGCACATCTTCACATCAAAGGTCAAGACCTTTTCAACTTTTACTCAAGTTTTGTCTATTTGCTGAAAAGCAATTCTGGCACAGGCAAGAGTATTCCTCCAGTGGTTTTAGGAGTCGCTTGCCCTCATTTCTAAAAAGGAACCTGAGGGGGCTATGGCTTCATAGATCAGAGTCACCCAAATCCAATGTGCTTCTTTCTCTGAAATGCCCTTTTCTTGAAACAGGTACAGTTACTCATACATATCTTCACACCTTACTTGCTCTGTTGTTGGCTGAGACACCACTTTTCCCTGGCTCAGTAACCAGAGTTGGCCAGGTTCATTCCCACCCCGGCTCTCTCTTGCTACTTGTCCATTCTTCAGAGTGGGCTTCAAATTTTGACCTTGCTAAATGACAAGTGACTATACATTTTTGACTTTCAGGGTTCTCTGAGAATATTAAGTCCATGAATTCCAGAGTTTGTCTGAACTAATGTTTTTGCTTTAATATTCTAGTACTAACACATTTCTTTTAATGATTTTCTTTTAATATCTTCATCTTTGCCCTTAATTAGATTTGTCTACATGTTCATTTGATCTCTCCACATTGAATTTGTGTATGTATGTGTGTGTGTGTGTGTGTGTGTGTGTGTGTGTGTGTCTGTGTGTGTGTAGGAATATATTTTTCCTGTGCATTATCCAAGAAATTCCTGCATATTCCAGACCACTTGGTGATTTAGTATACCTAGCAGAGCACCTGATAGACGAAGGAGGCACAAGACAAATGTCCTCAGTGAAGACTGTCTTTTTTCTCCTGGGGTATTTTTATGTTCCTTTTTTATTAGGGTGTATTTGTCATGCACAATAATTGCACCCATTTTGGGGAGCTAGTACACATTCTTATCACATCTCAATCATTTTACTTCCCCTTCCCCTCCTTATCTTCCTGCTTCCCTCCATCCTCAGAGCTCCTTCTCAGCTATATACAGTGTCTACCTCCAAGACTGTTTTTCATGGCAGTTTGGGTACATCAAGAGTGAGTCTCATATATAACAGATTTCTAGGCAATATATCCAAAATCCTAAACCCCAGTTCTTAGTTTCTGAATTACAAAGGAAACTGTAATCACCCACCAATTTTTTGTTTGTTTGGTTGGTTTTTTTGGCAAGGCAGGCACTTATACCACTGAGCTAAATCTGTGGCCCCCACCAATATGTTTTAGAGAAACACTTTTTAATATCTTCCCTCTGCACATGTGAGTCAATGATAAAACTATTATCCAAATGGTTCAGACCTCTATTTTATATACCCAAATGAATCCTGTTAACTAACAGTCACTACTATACTGAACACAGTGATTAAGTTGGATTTTTGTTGTTGAAGTAATAGAAATTGAACAGTCTAACTAAAGGAAAATAAGGGGTGAGTTCATGGCAGCAAACAGCTCAGAAAACTGCAAGAAGAGCTCACAGAGCTAAAGGTGGGGCTGCAGGAAGGGGTGGTCCCAGGGCTCTTGGACCTCCAGGAAGATTCCTTCTTCTGCCTCTCTTCTCTTGGTCTCTGCTAATCTGCCTTTCCTTTCCTGTAGACAGGCTCTTCCCACATACAGAGCACCGCCACTTTGGCACCTCTCAGCAAAGGGAGAGCATCTTTTCTTTCATACAGCAGAAAGGTCTCTGCTTGGTCCTGTATAAGTCACATACCCACTCCTTGGATCAAATACTGGGGAAAGGAGAACAACACATTGTGACTGGAAAGGCCTGCATCATAGACATGACCTTTGAGCCAGTGACATGCAGTTCTAGAAAGGTCACAGGGAAACTCATAAGACAATAAAAGATTGTTACCAAGACCTGTTTCACTGAGCTACCCAAAAAGTAATTCTAATGACAATGTAGGGAGCACTGAATTGAAAAGCTCTAGTCTGTGTGATGTGTTCTAGATAACCACTAAAATCTCTCTGGCTAATGTGTCTATGAATGAGCCTCATAGAAATCTTAAGAAAATCGAATAAAGCTGCTGGACAGTGTCAAGGGCTCAGCTGTGATCCTCCAAATTCACATACTGAAGTAGCCCCCACTACCAGAGAATGTGACTGATTTGTAGATTGATGTTTTCAAGAAGAGAATTAAGGTAAAACAAGGCCAATGGGGTGGCATGGTGGCATGGCAGCGTCCTTAGAAAAGAGTAAGAGACACTCATACAGAGGAAGGACCCCACGTGGACTTAGAAGTTGGCCATCTGTGAGCTAAGGAGAGAGGGCTCAGAAGAAACAAAATCTGCTGGTACCACCTTGACCTTGACTTCCAGCCTCCAGAACTGTGAGGAAGTGAATGTCTACTGTGGAAGCTGCTGAGTCTGTTGTTATGGTGGCCCTAGGAAAGTACCCAGACAGTAGACCAAGAATTTCAGAGAGGTGGCTGGGTGAGAACTGGGGGGCAGTCAAGGCATATGTGGTATGTGAGGGGAGGAGCACAAGAGCTTCTTTAAGATTCAGTTTACATTAGAACCTCTCAAGGTTTAGAACCCAGCAACCTATTAACTGATGTGTGCTGACAAAGACATGATCAATCAGTAAGAGGTTAAGACAGGTGAACTCAGAAAAGTCAATGGCAGATGCCACCCTGTGTGAAATTCTGTTGGGACAAAGCCTTGGGAGATTCTACCAAGGTGGCCAGGTCACAGACACAGACTGGGGCTGGGGGAAGCCTGCCACATCACGGCTGAGTACTTGGCTGGGCTCCTGATATGGGTCTCCAGTGATAATTGTGGAGCTTTCAGAATCCTGCCCTGACCTTGGGCTTTGCCAGGCAAATGGTAGAATGTCTGCCTTATCTGATACAAGACTCACCAGCATGAGCTCCTGGCCGCCGCCACTGTGAGATGATATGCACTGGTCAGAGTCTCCTGTCCAAGCCCTCAGGCCTGCCTTGCTTGTGGGCTATGTCCATTGGTCCAAACCGAGGTGGCACTTGTACCTCCTGGTTATAGTGTTCTGGTCCTTACAGTCTTCTACTTACTTAGCCACCTACGAACCCACTGCCCTATCAAACCAAGTATCATCTTGGTAATGCTGCGCTGGCCTTCTTCCTAAACCAGACCTCTGGTCATCAGTCACCCTAGTGGATTTGCCTGCATCCCAGAGCTTGACCCTGCCCAAGCCGTCACTCTGCTGTGTGGGCCTTCACCCTGACCTTTGCTGTTTTGTTCCTCAAACAGCCCTGGCGCCGGATGGTTTTCAGAAACACAGTCATTCACAACCATTCCCCAACCTGTGCGGCAGGGTCACATGAACATTCCACCACAAGCACAATACACATTTGGGAAAAGCACGTCTGCTTCTCAAGAAACAATCAGCACGGTATAGCCACAAGATAAAATCTGCTAGCCAAAGAAAAGAGTTTTGTTAAGTAGGCTGCTAAAGGAAAAGGCTCAGTGCACAATCACACCTATCATACAGCACTTCCCAGTTCACGAGGCTCATAAAATCAGATCATCCCACTGGCAAAAGAGCACTTGTAAGGTGTTAGGAGGAAATCTGGAAATTGTTTCATTATTGACTCTTCCAATGATATTTTTCAACACGAGAATATGTGTCATCCAGATAAAATTTCAGTCCACCTTTATATACAGTCCAAATATATTAATATTTCTACACGACAAATTCCAAGGAAGACAAATTAAATATTTAAATAATCTAAGCATTATAAACCTACAGAAGACTGTCTTTTACCTTCATATTTTTCTTTTTTAAATCACCCACAGACATTAAAAAAAAAAAACCTGATAATGTCAAAGGATGAGAAAGGCTAAACTTGGGGAAATAAAGGAACTATAAATCAGGAAAACTTTGGAGCTGCTAGAAAGACACTTTAATTTTGTAGACAAAAGACTGCATTAAGGAAGAATAATGCAATAATCAAAGGTGAATGGATCTCCATTGTCTGGCAGCTTTCTCTGTGGGAATTTTCCCACCCCTGACAGCTGTAAAGGGAGGAGGGGCACCGAATGTGGCTGTGCCTTTATTCTCTCACCCCTTTTTCTCCTCAACCCCTCCTCTTCTCAGTCAATAAATGTCTGCAATCATATTCTTGAGCTCCTGTGTGATTTCAAGGTTCATCTCTTCCATGCAGCTCAAACACTAATTATCCCAGCTGTAATTAGTAAGATAATTAAATACTGGCTCACTCATCACTCTACCTTGGGTCGGGTCGTGATTCTCCCAGAAGACCTTGAGCAGTTCCTCAAAGCTGATGTGCTCTGGCTGGTACACAACCCTGATGACTTCTGCATGGCCAGTTTTTCCTTGAAAGAAACAGAATGAATGAATAAAATTTACTGGCAATATCAGTTTATTACAAGTTATTCATTCTCAGAAAACCAACATAGGAAAGTGAAACCATCCATCCCCTCTAAGGGAGGCAAAGCATGATTGGGCTTGAGCTCATGGGCTTATGCGCGGTCCCTATGGTGGGTTCTGTTTGTAAAGGCACAGTTACCCTCTAGCGAGCTTCCTGGGAGGATGGATGACTTCTTCATTGTCCATTTGTGTATTTTTAAGTAGGGGCATTAAAAACTTGGACTTTCATTTTTCTAACCTCACTCTTAGGAAATCTCACAGACCCAACCTGACAGAGTGCTCAAGAATGGCAACTCTGCCAAGGGGAACAAGCCTGGTTGTTTTTCCCATCACTCCACACTCTATGGAGTAAGCACAGCTACACCACAGAGCGAGGTGGGGCCAATCTGATTGAGCAGCCTGTAAAGGCAGCCTGGACTCGTTCACATTAGATAAATTAGTTAGTGGAGAGACACGCTTGCTGCGCTGTTAACACTGAGGCAAGGGTTAGATCCAAATACCCAGCGGGGTGGTAAGTGTTTTCTCAGCCTAATTCCTCTTTGTGGTAAATAACAACTGCAGCAAATGTCTCTGCAGAACCCATGTAAACAGGTTCCACAGTTCAAGGAAGTGAGAATTTGCAGTACCATTTGCAACTCTAGAATTCTATTGTAGTCTTAGAACTTAGGAAATAATAGATCCCTCTACCCTAACATCATCTCTACATTTAAATTTACTTTTTATCTCCTTATCACCTTATGTGTAGTAAAGAATTTTGCCTCACCCAAAGAGAAGCCCCTGAGAGACTATACCCAACAGAAATGGGACTCTGCCTTTGGCTACTGGGAGATCGAATCTGGAAGGAATGGGGCTAGCCACACTGGATTTTAGGACAGAACTGGTCATCCGGACAATCTTCATGAGTGGGCTGGCCATGCTGAAAGGTCCTTGTGAACTACGTTTTAGATGATGTGCTGTTAGTTCCCCTGGAGAATAGAGTCAAAACATAAACTCTGGACACCAGAGCTTAGGTGAGATTCTCTGATGAGCATCCCTCCCTGGTATTGTCACATGTAGATGCCAGGATGGTCACTTGTCCTGGGTCCATGAGAGAAGAGAAATACTTGGAACCTCCCTCTGCCTCTCTAGTAGATTGTGAACTATATTTTTTTCTCTGTAGTAAATTATAGCCATGAGTGTTCCAGCTTTTAGTGACCTCTGGTGCTTCTTTCAGCAAATGATCAGTGAGGAATATAGTCTGGGCATACTCTGAACTTGCTCTTTAGTTTACAAAAAATGTTCTCCCCATGTTGTTTTTTTCCCCATTTTTGACCTCAAAACTGTCTGATGCTACATACATAGAAGGTAGACATCTCCTTTTTACAAACCATAAAGCTGAGATGCAAATGTTAAATTTACCTAAGGTCACGCAGCCTGTGAATTTCTTGGCCACAATCTGAAGAGACACCCTCTGACTTCTTGTCCAGGACCCTACTCAATACATCAAAGACAGAGAGTGGAGGTTCGGACAGAGTATTGCTTGCTCGGCTTTGGGAGCTGCCCAGGGACACTTCTGTATGTGTCTGGGTGGGTCACAAAGGCATGGGATTGGGGTCTAAGTCTCGTCCCTGGCTCCTTCCTCTCTGGCACTGTTCCCTCGCTCTGCTTCATCGCTGCTGAGCAGCTTCAGTTCCTCCACATCTTCCTTCCACAATGTTTCTGCTTTGGAGCCAGGTACCCACTCACAGACTGCAACCATGAGCCAATTTGACCTTCCCTCCTTTAAACTGCAGGTGTCAGGTATTCCGGCAAAAGGAAAGCTAACTGATGCAGGGAGCAAGGTGAACAGCAGACACATGAGTACAGAAAAGATATCTATTCATTATCTTTAATCTTTTTAATACACAAATTTCTTTTGGATTCCAGAAACTATTTATGAGTAATATAAAGCTTAGAAAATATGAAGGAAGCATAAAAAGAAAAAATAAAAGTGACCCATATTCCTGTCACATAAGACTATAAATATTTTTATGCACCTCTTTCTGGCTGAATATTAAATGCATATGCTCACGCACTCACACATGTACTCACACACATACACATACACAATTTGTTCAGTTGTAACACAGCAAGATTTCCTTACTTACCAGTATTTTGTGAATACGTCCCCATGCCACTGAATTTTTAGAAAACACCATTTATAATGACTACATAACACTCCATCAGATGGCTGTCCAATTACTTATTCAATCTTCCCTGTCATTGTACATTTAGACTGAATCCTATTTTTAGCCCTGAATGTAAATATGTTTCTATACTTCTGAGGCTGCTTCAAGCCATTGTTGTATAAGTAAAATTTCTAAATCAACGTTTATAAACATTTTTAAGTTTCCTGATTCCTGGTGCCAGACTGCTTCTCAGGCTGCATATCTTCCCCCATTGGCAGCACACAGGGGGCCAGTGCAGCCCACTCACATTAATCTTTAGCAATTTATGGCTGGAAGATGGCATTCTATTGCTTCATTAAAGATGAATTTAATTATTAGTGAAGTAAAATAAATTTCATGCTCATTAGTAAACTTGCTTTTTCTTTCCTCTAATTTTTGTTATGTCCCTTTTATATTGAGTTGTTAATTATTTATTATATTAATTTTTACTAACTGTCAGTCCATATGGTTTCAATTCAAATACAACAGCCATTTAAATCAGTACTTATACAGATTGTATGCTAACAGATATGAAAAGAATGATAGCTCAGGATAAAGGTGCAGCAGAGATAAAAGTCATGTTATGTAAAGCAATTTTGATATGCCTTAAAAGTCTCACTTGGTCATTTGAAATGTTTAAATGACTGATTTGACTACATAAGCATTAAGACTTCCTGAACATTAAAAAGAATTACAATACGTTATGACACATATATTTAGTATAAAAAGCATTAAAATCACACTCAAAATATAAGCAAAACATGTAAGCAGACAATTCACCTATGTATAAAAACATATAAATCAAGATACATAAAATGTTCAACAATAAAACCAAAGAAATTCATATTAAAATACTAACATACCATCTCTTATTTATTACTTTTCATAAAATCGCCTGTTATTGAGGACAGAATGAAACTGGTGACTTCACTTGGTTTGTGATGGGAAATTAGTAAGTCACCTTTGAGAGCCCGTGACACATGTGGCCAGGGCCTGTAAGATGCCCACTTCCCTGGAGAAAGTGATCCAGAAAATTCGTCCCAAAGTTATAATCCCAAAGATACACAAATGCACAAAAAGTCTGTGCTATAGCATGATGAAATATCATGTAACTATTAAATGTCTCATCCTCACCATGCTATATTGACTGAACCCCAGGGACATGGCAGGCCTGTCATCTACTTGATGCTATTTAATGTTCATAGCATTGTGCCAATTTTTTTTCTATTATGATAAAAATCACACAAAACAGAAAATTTACCACATAAAATCTTCATAAATTTTAAGTGTACAATTCAGTGGTGTTAAGTACATTAGATTTTGTGCAACCATCAATATCATCCATTTCCAGAATTCTTCACCTTGCAAAATTGAAATTCTATACCCATTAACCACTAACTCCACATCTTCTTTACTCCTGGCCTCTGGCAACCCCCATTGTATTTTATGTCCCCAAGAATATCTTTATTCTGGGACTTACATGAGTGAATACAGTATTGGTGTTTTTGTGACTGGCTCATTTAACTTGGTGTAATGTCCTAACAGTTCATCCATGTTAGAGCATATGTCAGACTTTCCATCTTTTCTATAGCAAATGTGTGTGCATTGCATTTTATTTGCTCATTCATTCATCTGCGGACACTTCACCTTTTATCTGTTATGAATAATACTGCTATGAACTCGGTAGTACAAATATTGCTTACAACAATTTTTGCTATTAAGATATGGTCCCACTTTCCAGGTGAGGAAATCAAAACCTCCCCCCACAAGATTTCTCAACAACTTTGCAAGATAGTAAGCAGTTGGATCCACTCATAAGACTACAAGTTTCAACCAGAGGTAAAGCTTGGACCTGTTCTAGGATCCCGGGTTAAAGGCTCTGAAATGGAAAAGATTTGCATTGCCAAGAGAGAGCAAATATCACAAGGGCAGTGGCCCAGATGAGAAATCACAACTAGCTGGTAACTGACATCCAAGTTGTCAAAAATATTTTAAAGGAGTAGGCTGTTCTTTTATCACAGCAATATGGAGTCAGGAAAGATTTCCATTCCCCAGCAAACACTTCCAGAAATTATTGCCATAGACATTATTAAAGGCTCCTGGGTGTTTAAGAGAAACTACTATCATTTAAATTCAAGATCTATTTGCATTAACAAACAGTGCAGAGTTGCCCTTGCTAAACTCACCTTTAAGTTTCTTTACTTTGTTTCTCCAAAGTAAAAGAATCTGTGTAAAAATACACAGTGCAAATGATCAAAAGGATTAAGGGACTCAGAACCACTTATGGAAATGCCCACGTTTTGCAGGAACCAGGCAACGTGACAGGCTAATTTCATTCCAGAGGCCAATCCGCAAATACTGTTTTGTGCTTCCAGAGATAAAAGGCCATATCTTAAAAAATATTTTGAGCTGTGTCTTCACATTCCATCGTGCAAATAGCATGATAGATGCAATGCGCAAGCACACTCGTTAACAATTCACAGCAGCTTTAGAGGTGCGTTGGCACTGCTGTTCCAAAATATCTTGAAAGGAAAAATGGAAAGGATGAGTGTTCCTTCTGAGCATCTTGCTCTGCTGCCTGATCCTGCAGGCTCAGAGAAAGTGGAAGGAACACAGAGGGGCCAGCAATGGGCAGCCAATCCTTCTGAGACAAACCGTCCAAGGCTAGGTAACTGGTGTTCTAGGTACAGACTGCCAAGTGCCACCCAGTTGGAGGAAGTGCTTAGAAGCTCAAATTGGGAGCCTGAGCGTTCAGGTAGGGATCCTGGCTACTTAGCAGCTGTGTGGTTTTCACAAAGCTCTCTCCTCGCTGGATGTGGGCTTCACTGCCTACAACATGGGGTCATCAGTAGTACTTACCATAGAGAACTATTACGATGGCTGGCTCAGTAATCTGGGGGTACATTTAGAGGAGTCTGACACATCAGACATACAGGAACCCAGCCAACGTTAGCTTTATGAATGATAGCACTGTTAGCATTGTTATGATTACCACCCTTACTCTTACTTCCCATGTTTTGGAGTCCAGCAATCCGTATTCTTGCAAGATTTCTAGGTGATTCTTAATAGTAGCAAAACTTTGAAAAATTATCGATCTAGAGAGAGATCGGTACAGGTTATGTAAGTAGACAACCCTCAATTGTGCTCTCCTGCACTTCAACACTTGCTGTCTGCATAATCAGGAGTCTCAGGGAGTCCTAAAGCCCAAAGGAAGGGAAGTAGGAAGGAAGCCTGGAAGGGAGGGAGGGAGGGAGGAAAGAAAGTGGATAAGGAAGGAAGGGGGAAAGAAAAAGAGGGGGGAAATTGAAAAGAAGGAAAAGGGGAAGGGAAAGAAGGAGCAAGGCAAGGATCGAGGATAGGAGGAAGGACATTAACCCATTATCCACCTGAGGTATGAATGAGGAAGATGTGGGAGAACAGGGAAGTGTAAGTCCCTTCTTTACTCTCAAGGAGATTACTCCTTACTAGCAGTACTAGTACAGATAACTACCCTATGGTTTGGTAACCATGATGCTTTGTTCAAAGCTCTTCACTGGCATTAGCCAACGTGATCCTCACAAACACCCTGAGACAGGTTAATATTATTATTCCCATTTTTGGAGGAGGAAGCTAAGACACAGAAGTAAATGAATCTGTCCAAAGTCAAACAAACAGTAAGTGAAGGAGCCTGGATTTGTGCCCTGCTAGGATGGCTCAGGAACCTAGAGAAGGAAAGTACAGCTAGGAGGCTGATTATAGGACTCAAGTGCCTCAAAACCTCAGAGACATGCAGAGGGGCATGGTCCTGGTAGATGGACAGCCAGGGATGAGGGCAGAGGGGAGGGGCAAATGCCATGACGAAGGCCATGACAGCGACTGTTATCCCAGGGGAGGGGAAAGGGATAAGGGTTTCTGCTGCAGAGGGGTCCTTGCGCCCTTTCCTGTAAGAGCTTCTCAGCTTCCCACTGCCATACTGCCTGCCACCATCAGCAGAGAGAGAAGCTGCAGTCCCCAGCTGTAGATGGAGCATTTGGGCCCTTGTAGAGTGCTCCACACAATGCAGCATCAGAGCCACCCTGGGAGACTGTCAAGATGACCATTAGAATGTCCATCTCAAAGCTAGGACAACCACGGCTAAGCATCATGAGTGTCTGGGATGATCCAGAATTTAGCAGAATCCAAACGGCACTGGCTGCTGCTCCCTCTCCTACACCTAGCCTCTGCCTAGGGCCTCAGGAGCCCTGGCCCGCACCTGGCCCTCCAGCACTGGTGTGACCCCAGCCTCGATTCTCCACACTGTTCCTGACCCAGGCTCAGTCTGCACCTGCACCCCAGCTCTATCATCCCAGGCCACAGCACCTCTCTCCAGCCATCTCCAGGCTGCCTCTATTCCCAAGGAACCTTCAGGTCCTGCCTCTTCCAGGAAGCCTTCTGAGTATGGGAAGAGGATATAATATGCATGCAGGAAACACAGTCTGAATGACCTAGTGGGATTGTCTTTGCTCAGAGCAGGGCTTCTCGACAGGGTCATGGCTCCTAAAGTCACCTGCAAGGTGGCTATGAAAAGGACAAGTGATGGGATCAGCTCCTGCGGGATAAGCCTTGAGTGTGTCATTTTCAAGCACTTGCAAGTTCCCCATGTCCAAGTGAGCTTTGGAAGAAAAAGGAACTATGATGACACTCTTTGCAGTCCCGAGGATCAGGTGCACAAGAGAATGTTAATAAATACAGTAGACCAGAGGACTTACTGCACTGAGTTTCCCACCACTCACTTGGCGTTCATTTAGATGGGTGTTCATGCAGATTTCAGTACCTCTCCCTTGCCTAACAACCAGTCCTCAAAATTCAGTTAATACATCAAAGCTGGATGCCCTGTGGAGTTCATCATAGGATTTACTGCTCAGCCTCAAACTCTGCATTACACAAAAGTGAGTGCCAGACACCACCCACAGAAAAATATCAGACAGGACAACACTTTCACATCTTATTTACTCACTGACTTACAAACATTTACTGAATGCCCACTAAGTTCTGTGTTCTGTGGCTGGTGTTGAGGATTCAGTGTGACAAATGTTAATGCACTGACAATGAACTCCTCTCCCACAGGCACTGCCTGTGGTCTGCATCCAGGTAAGGTGCAGCTCTTCTGAATAAAAAGACCCCATCTATTTTATTTGTCCAACAGACCAGATGGAGGGAAGAAGTGAGTTACGGTGGGTTTTTTCTTTTTTCATTAAATAATAACCATTCTTTAACGCCCTCATCTTTTCCCTGCCAACCAGACTCGTCCAAACTGTGAAACCAAATCAAAGAGCACACAAAAAGATCCAGGTGTTTGAAAGAAAAAGAGGGGAGAGGGTGGGTGAAGAATACTCCTCTTTCCCATCTAAGATTCAAAACACTACTTTTCTCTTGCTAATTAACTACAAAGAGGTAAGATGTCAGCTCAGTTTCATCTCCAGCTCCTGCAGATAGAAAATGTGATTTCCAACAATGTACTCATTATAAAAAAAAATCCTAATACATCAAAATTAGATGCCCTGTGGAGTTCATTATAGGATTTGAGGAGTGTCTATACTGTCATTTTATCTTGGCTTTTTTTTTCTTTTGTCTCATCAGTCACTTAAAATGTCCAACGAGAAATGTAAGCTTTAAAAAGCATCCTATTGATTGAAAAGTAGAAAAAATACTGCTGAAGCAATTGTGTTGGATCTTCTTTTTTTCCTTGGCCCACCATGAGGAGACATGCTGGGGAATTTATAAGCCACTGCATATATTTTTATGGACATATTGTTCAGTGAATATCGTCTCAGAGGAGTGCTATAAACACAGTTGAATACTTGATCAAGAAAATTCCTCAAGAAAGCAGTCAGCTAGGACCATTAACACCTTGGGCCACTATAAGTTGCCTACTGCTATGAAGGTAACTAGTAGGTAAAAGTTGGTAACTAGTCTATGGGAGAGCAGTTTTTGCCACTAGTTTTTGAATTCAGTCTGCTGATCGAAGACGCTTTCACCACAGAGAGCTGGTTTTTCGAGATCATGGAGTATATGAAGAAGGGTCAGTGAACAGAGAGTGATTCTATTTTCCAGATCACCACCAACTCCTACCTGACTGTGAAAGAGGTAGGCACAGTAACAGGTTAGCAAAACAAATCTGCTAGGTGTGTATCTCAGTACCCTTCTGTCCATAAAATGAATATAGTTTTACCAAGTGGCCAAATGAGTCCTAACAAGAGTCTTGCACACTGGGAAAGTATGGCTCCAAAGCTACTAAATTGTACTAATCTTGAAATGAGTGCCTTGTCACCAGTAGGCTACTCCGGGGCAGAGGCTCACAAGTCCATGCCTTTGAATGATTTGTGGGACTTTCTGAAACAAATCATCTCACCTGCCACTCGATTACCTGCTAGAATTCTGATCACACGATCTGGGGCCAGGTGTGAACATGTGTATCCCACAAACCTCCCCCTGTCACTTCTGAAGGAAAGTTGGGACCGGGAACCATTTGAAATATGTGGCAATGCCTAGTGAAAGGAAACTGACGGAAGATTTTTTAAAACAGTCTCAGAATTGGAAGGTCCTGAAAGGCCATCTAGTCAAATACCTCTTAGTAATATCCAGATGACCAAATGACCATCTCAAGAGAGGATACACTGCCTCACAAAGCAGCCCCTCATGGAATACCCTTGCAGCTGAAGTGTTTGCTCTTATTTAGCCAGGTCTGCTTCCTCCTGCTTGCTGGTGTGTGCTGTGCCTTTTGGATTCTTTCACGCCTTTACAATGGCCCTTGAGAAGCTGAAGCTCTAGGGCACTGAAGAGCAATCACAAGGGCACTGACTTTGTAGCCCGAAGGCCTAATCTTGAGGGCACTGGCAGCCCAAGAAGCCACTTCACTTCTCTTAGCAACAAGTCACCCATCAGTAAGGTTGGCTTTCTAACACGGGTCCCATCAATGTTAGAGCGTGGTTGTGAGCATTGAAGACTGGCATGTAAAGGAGAACTCTTGGGAACTTACTGGCAATCAAATCTATGTATCATTATTAGTAATTCAATCTGTGTGGCATTTTTACTATATACTAAGAATGACTGATGGGCTAACAATAATGGAACTTCATTATGAACAGCCAGAAACTTCCAGATCTTTAGGGTCTGGGTTAATGAAGCCACAATGGCCCGGCCTGCTGTCAGTTGAGCTTCCTTGGATAAGCTGTCGAAGGGAGGTTTTCCTAAAAGTGTCTGTGTTCCACACCACTTAGAAGATATCTAGGAAATCCCTGAAATCATGTTAGCAGACAGGATCTTTAAAAATCAAGTCTGAAATGTTTTCCTATTCTTCAAAAACTATTCTCACCTCTCCACATGAGTGAGAAAAGGCAATTTATCAGAGCCTCCAGGCTGCTCACATGGCTTTGCCAGCAGAGCTACACTGAGTCACCCAAAGATAATGACAATTTCTGAATCATTTTGTGCCTATACCACATTACAATCTATGAGGCATATGCATATTCTCCAAACTCATAGGGTATATTTTTACAAATATCACATAAGAATGATACAGAAGGATCACTGGGAAGAATGACTGTGATGTATTAAGATGTCTAAATTCATTTAATAAATATGATTACTGTGTCATTTAAGTGTTTTTCAAGAAGAGTGGAACTATGAGCCAAGTACTTAGATGTGTTTATGACTTAGTTCCACATGGAAGTATTATTGGTGGTCTGGGAAAAGGCTTGGCTTGGCCAAACTACTCAGTATCAGAGCACCAGTTATTTAGTACCAAAAAAAAAAAACCCGAAAAAATACTAGCCCCTTTATCTCAACCAGACAAGTGAGCAAAGCTCTTTATAACTGACTATGAAAATAAGGAATAGAAATGCTTTTGTATTTTTACGTAGTCCAAACCAGCTAATTCTAGCAAGTTAGCCTACTATCTTGGAATATTCTCAATGATAGTGATATTACTTCCAAAGGTACAAAAATATTTTATGTATTAAAATGGGTCATATGTAACTAATACATATATAAACTAATACATTAGCTAATAAATATCTATGAGATTAAAATTGAAAGACAATTAGAAAAGAAATGTCTAAAAACGACTCTTAAAGAGGCTACATTTTTTTTAAAGGTTGAAATACACTGGCCTAATTGATTCAATTGGTCCAAATCAGACACAACTTCATGTTTGCTTTGGGGCAAAGCCTATAACCTACCAGCCAGCC
This sequence comes from Cavia porcellus, assembly GCF_034190915.1. Lineage (NCBI taxonomy): Eukaryota > Metazoa > Chordata > Mammalia > Rodentia > Caviidae > Cavia > Cavia porcellus. The sequence continues at coordinate 42,561,047 of NW_026947507.1, forward strand.
ACAGGAAGGATGCCTTCCGCAAGTTCTCACAGAGCATAGCACGGGCACAGCCTCCGCAGTACAGCATCTAACATAACAATGAATAGGGCAGCTCCCTCACCTCAAGGAGCTCACAATCCAGGAGGCCACAGAACAGGGTCATGGGGATTTCCTGGATAGAGTAACGGCCCAAAAGCACCTAGTCAGTACAAGGGGGCAGAGAAGACACCTCTAAGGAGTCCAGGAGACTTGACACCAAGCTCTGTTGCACTCAAGTCTCTCTCAGTCCCACACATGCAGCACATCCAACGGGTCCAAAACAGAATCATTAGGCTACCTTCTTTGGCCTGCAGTTATTTTAACTGCTGAGGGAAACAAGCTTTTGAGCAAAAATTCATCAGCCCAGAGTGCTAATATCAAGCACATCACATTGGAATAGGGTGTGCGTCAAAGAGGTTCACACTGTAACTAACACCAAGAGCCCAGTTTTGGACTCAAGATTATTGGTTCCCTATTGACCCAAACTGCACCATGCTTTTTCGGCTGACAAGTGTTATACATTAGTTGGTGAAATACTTTCAAAAAGTGTTCATATGCATGAGTTATCTTCCTCATTGTATGATTATGTCCATTTTACAAACGAAAAAGTCCAAGTTTCACTGATTCTCATTATCTGCTTAGCTCAGGCCATTTAATAGGTAGTAGAGCCCAATAGGTTTCAACCAAGGTTTGAACGTGATCACTGATTCTGCAATCTCATACTCTCTCCATCTGAGTTAGGGGTAACCACTAAATTATTCCTACGGATGGCTTCCTATAGATCTAAACTCAGATGTAATTAGATCAATATTGGGAATCTTTTAGCCTTTATTAGTAGGACACTGATGATATCCAGTAACTAGTTTAGGAGCCCAAAGACACATTCTGAGGAGCATACCAAACAGTTTCAACAAAGAAATTCTAGAAATTGGGCCAAGGATGTTGGTATCACAGTCAGAATAATTGACTTAGGTGAATTACTCAAGGTCTTTGAATCTTAGGTGCTTCATTCACATAGTAACTATAATAAAAATGCTACAAAACCATGCTGTAAGGATTGTACTACACTCACGTGCGCACACACACACACACACACACACACATTTGTTACCTATAAAAGACTTTAACACTGTCCTCTGCTTAGTCTTTCTGTCTCAGCCTGACAACACAGGAATTTATTAAATATGAGCCATGATTCTTGACTCCATACAGCACTAAGCATGTGATACAAGAAATTCAAAGACAGTGCAATACCCCATTCCAGTTATTGAGGGACCTACAAAAACACTAACATCCTGAGATACAAAGTGTGAGATGCTATGGGAGGAGTATGGGCAAGCACTCTCAGAGTTTAGAAAGGAAGAAGACAGGGAAGAGTCCATAGAGGAGAAGCATGAAAATGGGTGCACTTTAGACACACAGAACCAATCGAGGGTTTTAGATGATGAAATGGCAAGCGCTAGGACTCACCATTGATGGAAGACCATACTCTAGGTGGAGGGTGACTTAGCGGGACTGACTCACCCTTTCCCTCTGCAGACACAGCACCTAGCGCCCACCACACCAGGACACTGTGCTCCCATTCTGCTCCACTAGCTGCAGGGGCCTACCATGTTAGCTGTGTGTGCTCCTGAATTTGTTTAGACCATTGCACCTTACTTGAAATTTTAATGCACTATTAAAAATAGAAAAAATAAAAGTAGGGAAAGAAATAGAGCTTTATTTCTATTAACACTAAGGTAAATGCCTTAAAAATGTTTAACACAAAAAAGTTATTTAAAAATACTATCAAATTATGTGCAAGACTACTATCAAAGATGGGGAAGGCTGGTGGTCAAGGGCTGGGGAGAGGTGGAATGAGGAGATAGTGTTTATGGGGACAGAGTTTTGCCTTTGCCAGAGGAAGAGTTCTGGAGATGGACGATGGTGATGGTTGCACAACACAGTGGAAACACCTACCACAGTGGCCTTCCCTTGTTTGTGGGAGACACACTCCAAGACCCTCAGTTGAAACGGCATGATCAAGATCACAGCACCACGAGGGCAGCGTCAAGCCTGCTCCTGGAGAGTCTGCCCCCCGAGTCCCAACCCTCCACCCCACCCTGCACCAAGGAGGCAGCAGGGCCCCCAGGAAAGGACCCTGGCCAAAGGAAAAATGCAGGCCTGAGTCCAAACTGTGGCGCAAGAACATACATTTAAGTTTTTTAAAATTAAAGTTTCTGTAAACATTTTAACCGATCCCCTCCTCGCCTACACTGCTTTTCCTAATAATTAATTACTATCTATATGGTAGAAAAACTGGATATTTGTACTATATAGTTCACCCTATAGAAAGCAGCCCTATGAAGCACTACTGGTCTCCACTTCTTTGCTTTCCTTTTTATTTACTTACTTTTATTTTTTGAGAGAGAAGAGGAATGAGGTTAATCAAATTAAACCTTAAGTCTTGTCCTCTGCAGACTACAGAGACTATCTAATGAGAGATATGAAAGCAATCTGCCTTTCTATATTTTTGTTGGAGAATCCATCCTGTATTCCACAATCAGTGCCAGAAAGTGAGCTGATAAGAGCTGCCTTGTTTCTAGCTTACTTTAGCAGCCCTGTATGGGGCATTTGGATGGGACAAGGTCTGGAAGTGGATGCTGGTTCAAGGGGATCCTCGTCACTTGCAAGTCACAGGACAGATTAGAAGGTTTCAGGCTTTGCATCAAGCCCAGTGCTACCTTTGATGCTTCTATCACCTGGGATTGCAGAGACAATTAGGTTGGGTACCCCAGGGGCAGAGAATGGCCACCTCTTCCCCAACATGACAATGATGCCCACAAATATGAGCATCACTGGGCTTGCCAATGCCAGAAAACACTGGAATAAGTGAATTTTGTTTTCACCACTACGCAGGTCATCGTAAATTATACTGCCTGACCACCAAAAAAGAAATGAAAATAAATTCGAAGTGCATTGTGAAATATAAATTCCAAGCTGCAGATAATTTGGTAACAGCCAATCTCTGGCTTGGCCCTTCTGCAAATTATGTGCAGTCCTACTGCTGGATACTTGCTGCAGAGGCTGAGGAGAGGATGTGTGCAGAGCGTGTTGGTTTTAGTAGATGACAGACTTGTGATTACTACAAATTATAAGTTATTACTTTTTAGTACAAAGGACAAATAATTTCCTTCCCCTCTGTGACATGGACATGCTATTGTACCTAGAAGGAGGGTTGAGGAGCACACACCCTTCACAGTATCGCCACTGAACAAAACCATATCTCTCCACCTTACAGAGAACACTTCAGAGCAGCCTGAACAACCTGAAAGGTAAGTCCCATATTTCTTTGTCCCTTTATCTAAAAAGCGGGGGAAATATAATTAGAAATGTGGCTAAGAAGCCTTCACTATTGTGCTTGGTGAGAAGCTTCAGACGCTTGGATCCCAGCTCGATAATGGCCATGGTCTTGATCAGCGCCCGTCTACAAAGCAGGCTCCTGCTTCACAGACAGGGTGGGGTCAAGGTTTCTGGCACAGAGAATAAAGTAGAATTCCCCACAGAGGAGCCACTCATAGAGCTCAATCTTTGTATAGATTTGACTGTTTTCCTTTGGCGCTTACACTGGAATTGTCTTTCAAAGACGGTTTCTTACCTCCAGCACTTGCCTACAGTGGGCTACACGTGGTATGTTTGCTCCTGCAGTCACCACCCTCGTATTGTTTCCTGATGCTGTGTTCCCAAAGTCAGATGGTCTGAGCCGGTCTGAGCCGGGCCAGGGCATGTGTGTCTGTGTGTGTGTACGTGCACTAATGAGTAAAAGCTGCCCTGAAATCAAGGCCAGGTCACTGGGCTGCTGTGTGTCATCATCTATGTGGGTGGAAGTTGGAAAACAATGTTCAGTCTATCTTCTCCGTTCATCTTTGTTAAACTGATCCTTTCTGATGCAAAGTTAAACTTTGTTACTCCACATTTCCAATGGGGGCACAGAGAGATGAAACCAAGGAGAGGTAAGTGGAAGGGAGAATGGACACATACACATTCAGAGAGGTTGGGAGGTATTTATTTATTAGTGATTTCAGCAGGAAATGCTTTTCTTTGGTAACAAACAAATTTACCAACATAAAATTCCCATACTATATAATTTACCCATTTAAAGTACAAAATTCATTGGACTTTATTATACTCAGAATTGGATAAATAGCACCTAATCAATTTTAAAACATTTTCATCACCCCATAAACTTCAAAATGATAAGAAAAAGGAATAATAGTTTCAACACAATCTACTGGGCTGATATAATTTAATGTTAAATCAGACAAGGTAAGTGAAAAAAGGAAAATTATAGGCCACTCTCATTAATGAACTGAACTGAAAACTCCAAAATTAATAGCAAACTAAATCTAGCAATGCACTTAAAAGCTAAAGCTTCATGCAATACAGGTTTATTCCAAAACTGTAATAAAAATCAAGATCGAGAATTCTTCATGAAAGGTGATTCTAAAATGAATGGAAGAGCAAAGGTCTAAGAATGTTGTTGTTGTTTTTGGTCTTTTTCCTTTTTTATCGGTACCGGGGATCGAACTCATGACTGCCTGCTTGCAAAGCAGGCGCTTATGCCGCTGAGCTAAATCCCCAGCCCCAACAAAGGTCTAAGAATGGACAAGACTGTCCTGAAAACGAATCAGAGAGACTCACCTTATCAAATATGTAACTAATAACTAAGAAAGTCCTTTGATCCAGTAAAGGATCGATTCATAAACTAAAAGCCAAACATGGCACTCAGGGGAGACCCATGCTGGTATGAAAACTCAGTATGTCACCAAGGTGACACAGTAGATCCTTGAACAACTGATTACCCACCATGAGGAAGGCAAAATTAGGTAACAAACACACAGAGATAATTATCTAACAAAATTAGATACTTAAATAAACAAAAATTAATTCTATTTACATTAATATTTTAATGTAAAGGAAAAATGGGTTTTGTCTTTTAGAAGCCAACTAAAGGGAATGTATTTATGATTTTACATTAGCAAACTATTTCAAGGTAAGCTACAAATTGTGCAAGCCACAAATAATTTCAGCCACTCTAAAATTAAGAAGTTCTGTTCATCAAAACAGAAGTTTAAAGCCACCAAAGAAAACTATTTGTTACACATACAACTGTCAAAGAATTAGCATCTAGAACACACAAAAAATCTTGTCAGGAAAGAAAAGACAAAACAAAAAACTTAATAGAATAATTAGCAATAGATATAAATAGGAATTTCACAGAATAGAAATATGAATGGCCAAAAATATATGAAAATTATTAGTAATCAAAAGAATGCAAATTGAAACCACAGTAAGATGCCACTTCAAACCACAGAATCAACAAAATACCCTGGCCATGTGTGGTGGCCTGTGCCTATTATCCTAGCACTTACAAGGTTGATGCAGGAGAATCACCATGAGTTTCAGGCAGGCATGGGCTACAAAATGAGTTCAAGACCAGCCTGAACTGCATAGTGAGTCCCTGTCTCAAAAAATAAAAATAAATTTTTTTGCCCTGAAATAGGGACATCCTACCTTGGAAATCAAAAACTGAGGATGCTCCATATCTTAAAACTCCAGGAGCCTAGAGACACACCTGCTAAGGTAGCAGAGGACACATGCTGTGAGGTATAAGCAACATTGTTGGTAACAGAAGAGAATGGAAACCACCCCAGGAAATGAAAATCAATTGCAGCACAGTCCAACAAGAACAGATAGATAATCAGCAGGAAAGAGTCATATGAACTACAGTTATGTGGTTTGGTAAGACTGAATTCAAGGAACAAAATGTCGAGTAAGAAAAGTAATTCATGCAAGAACATACAGCATGGTACCACTTCTATAGGGTCCAAACTGAATAATAGTTGCTTTGCCACAGCATGTGGCAAAGCCACATAGAAAACGCAAAGAGCAATGAATGCACAGCTAGTGGCTACTTCTGGGAGGAGACAGCAGGATGCAGCAGGCAGGGGCTTGCCACAGGGGTCCTCATCATGGCCGAGTTCCAGGTTTTCCGCTGAAGGATGGGTTCACTTCTACTAGGATTCAAAAGTTAAATTCACTTGTATATATAATCCCTTTCATGGAACAAATATCCAATGTTCCTTTAAAGCAAACACCTATAATATCCCTAGATTAGCCTACATGTTTTTTCGTTCTTTTTTTTTTTTTTTTTTTTTTTTTTGGTACCAGGGATCAAACTCATGACCTCACTCTTGCCAGGTAGGTGCTTGTACTGCTGAACTAAATCCCCAGCCCTAGCCTACATCTTATATCTGCTTTTTTTCTTTTTTTATCAGTACCAGGGATCAAACTCACGACTGCCTGCTTGCAAGGCAGGCACTTATGCCGCTGAGCTAAATCCCCAGCCCCTTATATCTGCTCTTAAAAAAAAAAAAAAAAAAAAAAAAAAAAAAACCCTATGGATATTAACTCTTATCTTTCATTTTAGAACAAGTTGTTCCAAATGTCTTACCTAGGCATCAAACTTTATACATACAAACATGCAGGTTAATTATTAATCTGCAAGTTTTCTTAAGTCACCCCATACAAATCTGGAACTGAAAATGGTCATTTTTAGAGCCAAATGTGTCAATGTATACCTGTAACCGCAGTACTCAGGAAGCTGAAGCAGGAGGATCACTGAGCCTGGGCTAGATAGTGAGTTCAAGACTAGTCTAAACTACACAGTGAGATCTTGTCTCGAAAGAAAGAAAGAAAGAAAGAAAGAAAGAAAGAAAGAAAGAAAGAAAGAAAGAAAGAAAGAAAGGAAGATTATTTTTAATAGAGGGTATCATTTTTCCTTCTGTATTAAAATTTACCTTTATTTTCCCTGTTCTATTAAAATTTACCCTTCAAAAACCTTGTAAATAAATCCTAAATCATGGCTTGGAGGTTATGCACTGACTAACTCTCAAAAGGTCTCTGCCAAGAAGTAAAATATGATTGCCTTCCTCAGCAAAGCTGAAAATGAACCAGTAAGCCATGGGCAGTGCCTGCCCAGAATGACTGGGTTGACTGAAATCAGGTTCACGGCTGGGGAGGTCCTTGGGAGAGCATCTCAACCCTCTCTCCTTCCTGTCTTCATAGCTCCTACTTCATGCCAGGGCTTCTGAAGCAGAGGTGGTGTATGGCTGTTTCTCCCCTCTGAGGTCTTCCCACTTCCACTGTCACTCTGAACTCCTGAACTGAGTCCAGAGAGGAGAGATAGTGGACAAACTTACAAGCTGCTGTTACAGGATGAATTTTCCCCCCACAACTCCCCCAAAAGTCCTACTGTTGGAGCCCTCACCCCCAGGACTTCAGAATGGGACTGTATTTGGAGATAGGGCCCTTCAAGAGGTAAATAAATTAAAACAAGGTCATTAGGATGTGCTCTAACCCAACACAGGTGGTTCCTCTGTAACAGAAAAGATTAGGACACAAACACACATGGGGAAAGTGGACGGAGACATAGCGTAAAGATGAAGGCTGTCTGTACAAGCCCGGAGATGCTTCTGAACAAACTAACCTGGATAACACTTGATCTTGGGTTCCCAGTATCCAGAGCTATCAATAATAATTATCTCACCCTCTGTGATCTTGTCTATTTTCAAACATACTTTAGTGTATGTAGGTATCATGACTTATATCTAGATGTCACCCCAAAGCCTCATGAGCTCACAGGTGGAGCTTAGGGAAAAGACTGGATCATGGATTGCTATATCATCAGGGGATTCACTAGTCCACTGGCAGTTTTATAGCTAAAAGTGATGCTGGCTGGTGAGGAGGCAGGTCACTATGGGCATGGCCTAGATGGATCTGTCTCCCTCACCTCCTTCCCTTATTTTCTCTGCTTTCTCTCTACCGTGCCTTGAGCTACTGTCCTCCAGCATACTCCTGTGCCATGCTATCCTGTCTTCAAGCTAACTATGAACTAAAATGTAAGGCAAAATAAACCTCTTCTTTCTTAAGTTGTGGATGTCAGTTATTTTATCCCAGCAACAAAGAAGTAACTAGACAGTGGGGAGTACTCATATGCTGCACACTCCACAATTAAGCCCTTTTCCCTTCCTGCCAGTCCTTCTCATCCATTCCCTCAAGGTAACCTTCTCCTAGCACTGTCCCCACACCTGCCTGATGCTTCACCCCTCCCCCGCTCCCACCTGCCCAGCTCCTGGGGGACCCTTCCTGCCTCCAACTCCTCTGGATTGTCACACCTTCTACCTATATGCCTTGAGGTCCTCAGCACTTTCTACCTTAAATCAGAGCTGTTGTCTTTGCTCTATTAAATGGTAAGTTATTTGAATCACCCTTGAGTGGTGTCTTGCAGACCTTTGTCACCTCACAGCACCTGCAATGACAAGTATATAGAATTCACTCAACAGATGGGGAAAGAATATTTAGGTCCACCTGTGTATTTTAACAATGTGCAAAATTTACTCTTTGGTGGTGGAAAAGACTGACAAAGAAGGTAAGTCATTCACTTGATCTATAGGCTTGACAGTTATAATTTTCATGGTTTTTTCTTCTTCAAAAAGTGAAAGTATGGTTAGAAAAGTTTTTTAAAAATTGGTATGTCCCTATCAGCAAGCCCACTAAAATGAATAAGATAAATTAGACCATCTTATGGTAACACGTTTTTGGTGAGCCTGGAACTTATTTTAGTGCAGTTTTCTGGATTTCCTTTATCTTGACTTTGAGGTGGTAACCAGATGGACTGCCTGAAGATCTATATTGCTACTTACTCCTCTTGAAAAGTCTAAGCAAGTGTAGTTTTTACCCAAATTTATGCCTTTGAGGCTCAAAATCTTATTACATTTTAAATTTTTTATTTTTGATGGAGATTGATTTTAGTCAATATCTTGAGTGAAACAGTTAAGAAACATGATCCTTGGCTTATGTATGTAGGAAATGAAACTACAGGAAAGGAACAAATCTGAGGCTTTACATAGACAAGGATAACCCCCTCTCACACAGGTCATCCACACATGTGCTTACATGACCATACTAGAGGGCCCACCAAGCAATGTCACACGGTTTAGCTGACTCTTGGCCAAACCCAACACTTCCCTATGCCCATTCCGTTTAGGTAGCTGGTAACTGCAGACAGGCAGCATTGAATGTCTTGATTGTTTTCATTCTTATTGACCATTTCAGAGATTGGGTTAGACATGGACATGTGAAACAACGCCCACAAATAGGAAGGGATGCCTTTTGGGGGACTTAGAGCGAGATCTCCACTTTATAAAAAGACACAGAAATGGAACATTAACTCTCTTATTGACAATGAATATTGATGTTGGGAATTCAGTGCATAAAATTGTGCAGTCATCTAGGGCCAGTGAAAGACGCTGTCAATGCTAAGGCAGAGTAGAGAGAGAAAAACAAAAATCTTGATTTTTTTAAAAAGCTTCTGAATTAACCTCCCTGCAACTTCTTGACTTTTAATGCACCAAAAAACACTTTCCTATTCTTAAACCAATTTTGGTTGTTACTTGTAGCCAAAAGTATTTTAAATAATTTACATATTAGATCTCATTAAATCTCCCTATCAGGGTATGAAGCAGGCTTTTTGTTAAAGTAAAAAAGAAACAAATCAAATAGCAAAACATTTAGTGGCTGTGCCAAGGTCACACAACTGTACATGGCATGCTGGAAATGAAACCAGGTCTGATTCCAAACTTAGTATTTTATCCACTGAAATGATGCCATGTATAAAACTCCAGCTCCTGCAGCTAGGAACCTGATGGTCAAGTCATATTAATGCGCTCAGCAAGCCAACACTACCATGTCATTGTGGAAAGAGATGAGGTGCTGAGCACAAGTCCTAGTCCTTTGCAGAGACTCCATGACATGAATCACAGATTCACACTCTGGGATATGAATTACTTAACATTCCCCAATTATGAGAATCAGAGCCTGCATCATAATTTAAGGAGAAAGAATTCAAGAGTATTCTATATGAAATTACTAACAGTCTGTCATTTTTTTAATGAAAATGTCAACTGGATGCATTTCAACCTTGCTATGTTGAGATGCCTTGCAAAGAGGAAAAAGAAAGCATTTGGTATGGCGAGAGAGTGAGATGTAAACCACCCTAGACACCTGGAGGAGGGAGGAAGCAGGGAGGAAGCTGGGAGAAGAACGCTTGACACTAGGTCTACAACTGTAGGACTGAAAAGGGCACCCAGAAGGAAAGGTACCTCTCTGAGTTCTCAGTGGAAATTAACTTCCTTATTACTGATTTCTGAAACCTCTGAGAATGTGTTTTGTCTTGCTTTGGTTTGGTTTGCATTTTTGTTTGTTTGCAAATCCTGATGATTGAACCCAGGGCCTCTTGCACTGAGCTATATCCCCAGTCCACTTATTTATTTATATGTTTATTTATTTATTTTTACAACAACAACAACAAAAAATTGATACACTGCCCAGATTGGACTTGAATTTACAATCCTCCTGCCTCAGCCATCCAGAGTGCTAGGACTACAGCCATGCACCACATGGTTTTGTCTGGATGCATGTGTGTTTCTAAAATGGATGTTCATACGCCCCTTTATTTTTACCCATGGCAAGTGTTTGGAGAAGTGGCTGTCACACCTGGTCACTTAACAGAGTTATCTCAGTGTCTACACTGAAGACACGCAGGACATGCTTTTGTCATCAGCTCATCTATCGTGGTTGGAAGTATTATTGCTGCTTTCACTAATCAAGAGATGGAGGCACCCACAGATTACTCAAAATGGTCACTCAAATAGAGTCTGGAAAGGATTACGGCAGGAAATGAGAACATGATAGAAGGGTCCCCATGGCCTCAACACCTCTTTACAAATAACCCTCAAAGAGAAAAATTTCATTCCACCATGAGGCCAAAATCTCTTCTGGTCACCAAGCAGATTCAGGGTGTCACTCTCACTGCCCTATCTGACCCTTGCCAAAATGGTATGAGGAAAGCTTGTAGCTCCAGTATTTCAAAGACCAAGCCGAAGCCACAGCCGTCAGATGCTAGTTTTCGAAAGCAGCAGGAACAAGCCATTGGGAACTCTGGAAGCTCCTTAAACCATGGATAATGGTGCACGCGAATGAGGACAAGTTCAGTGCCATCCTTCAGCAAGGACTGTGTGATCACAGGGCGGGAAGGGCAGGAGCGGCTTAGACCGCAGCAGATCCTGCCAGCTCTCCTACCTCTGCTCTGTCCTGGCTTCACTTCGTGCCCGGGCCTCCCCAACCTGGAATGGCTACATTAAGCTAATTTGCAAATGTATCATATAGCATTCTTATTACATAGAATTTTTATGTGTATTTTGAGTTTTTTTTCTCCCCTTTGTCTGTTTGCAATGCTGGGGATGGTTCCAACTTTTTACTTTGAGTCAGGGTCTCACTAAGTTGCTCGGCCTGGCCTTGAACTAGTCATCCTCCTGCTTCAGCCTCTGGAGTAGCTGGGATTAAAGGTATGTGCTACCATATCTGTCTAATAAAGAGTTACTAATGCAAAAAAAATGCTGATAAGTAGCCAAAAAGCTACAAATAAGATAGCCAGTTGTTTTTAGAAAGAATATATGCAATGGTGCTGAGTTAAGGCTCCCTGATTTCCAGAAATTACCAGATTTGACCCAAATATCAGTAAATCTAACCACTTACACTGTATGCTTTATAATGACAAGAAGACAACATTGGAACCAGAGTCAGCAAGTTATCCTTTCCTGATCTGAGAAGAAACCACAAGTTTGAGCCATGTAACAGCAGACTAGAAGGAATTGCAGAAAGTTTCCCCCTCAGGTTCTTAATTTAGAGACAAGATAATTTAGGCCCAAAGAGGTAGAGTGATTTTCCCTAAATCTCTTTCTCCTAGCTCTCTGCTAAGAAAAGGAGTAAAGGCTAGAGCTATAGCTCAGTGGCACAGCACCAGCCAGGCAAACATGAAGTCCTTAGTTCAAGTCCCAGTACCAAAAAAACCAAAACAAACCAAACCAAAACAAAAAAAATCAGTATTGCTAATTACCAGACTTGTGTTTTTGGCTTTGGTAGTATAGAAAGAAGGTCAAACTTAAGCCCAGAAAAAATACTTGAACATATACTTTCATTAGTTAAGTTATGCTAAGGAGAAAAAAATATGAAACTAGGAATTATTACTCTCTTAAATTTGCCAGAATAGATTCTATAAGAACAATATCATTTAGCTTAAAACATTATTATAGACTTAAAAAAAAACATTGTCCTAATTTCTTCTACTATAATCTGTCATTGTTATTATAAAAATTGAGGTTTCAAGTAATAAGGTAATACTTTCTTATTTAGAAAAGCTAACAGATTATTTATAATCATCATAATGGTGATACACTTTCAATTACACAGGAAAAAAAAATCAAATCCCTTTTAATTCTGCCTTTCTTAACCCTGAAGGATATTTCTTCCAGATTTCACCAGCTGATACAATTCACAGGAAAAAAAGATCCTTTATTACTTAAAGGGTGATGTAAATCAAACATAAACCTTGGGAGGGTGCAGACCAAGGGGGAGAAGGAGAGAAGTCTCGTTTGCTTATTAGATTTCTATAAAAAATTAAAACAACAAGCAGATCTAAATCTGCCCCAACTGAAGCCTGTACCAGTTGCTACTGAAACATGCAAGGCTTTTCCTGCAGACAAACCGCAATCAGCCCAACTTTTTGTTGTCTCGTAGACAACAGAAGCTGCTGCTTTAATTGATGAGATATTATTAATAAAGGAAGAGATGGCTAAAAATTAAAGCAAGCCCTGCTTAATCACATTAATCCAGAGCAAGTCAAAGGCTTCAATTTTCGAAATAATTTTGGGCTTAATGCCTTGGAGATGGGCAGCTTGCTCCATTGAGGCAGCAGCTGGTCCAATTTAAGCTGCATTGTGAGGCCGGAATTGTCAGGTCCTTACAGAAACAAGGAAGCCTGACAGTTTTCAGGATGCAACCAAAACTGCTGAGACAAAGGAAACTGCAAGAAACTGAAAGGGCCTATAACAATTACAAGCCGGCCCACTGTTGGGTGGATTATATATGATTACCCAACTCTGTGGTGGGATGGGGTGGCACGCACTGCGTCTGAGCGCCCCGCCCTTGGCTGCCTGCAGCTGCTCCAGGATGCATAGTCATGGAGTCACAACTCCGGGTTACCCACTAGCAAGAGGGCTGTCTCTCAGGCAGCAGGGCTGTCATCTTACACATGCTGTGTGTCTCCTGCCCAGACCAGTGGCACAGTGTGCCCAGACACTAGGGACAGCCTGTCCAGATAGCAGCAGGCAAACCTTAGTCACTGCCTGGGCAGCAAAAGGGCCTCAAATCCAGTGTCCCACGAGACAGGTTTTCAGCAGTGGGATTTTGATTTTCATGAGCAGTTATCTTCATGATTATGTATGTGACAAAGCCAACAAAGTAAGTCTAAAAAATAAGATCCAGGTTGTGAACCATGAAAGCTGGTGCCGGGAGTGTAGCTCAGAGGTACAGTGCTTGTCTAGCATGTGTGAGGCTCTGGGATTCAACCTACAGCACAGCAAAGATAGACAGAGCAGGTGAGAAAGCAAAGGCACCTAATTTCCAGTTCCAGATGTGCAACTCTGCCTGGGCAGTGTTGGCTGTGTGATGTCAGGCGATTCACCTTGTTCTCTGGTGAACAAACTGAACCAGTGTTTCCAGCTTTGGTCATGCAGCCCATAAATGAGAACAGACCAGTTCCACTCCCCACACATCCTTGCAGCCTCACGTGAGTTTGAACACATTGGGGATCACCACTGCTTAGTGCTGACCCAGACTCTGGAGTTGAGATGCTTCACTCCACCCCATACTCTTCACTGTTCATACTGTTCGTTCCTTCCTTACTTCACTGAGTAATGACGTGGCCCTGCAGTGGAAATGCTTTTCACTATCTCCCTTCTGTCTAGAACTCCAAGTCTTGAAAATTCACGTGTCAGAAAAGAAAACATACCTGTTTTAAATAAAAGCATATCATTAACCCTCTCAGACAAAACTCAACCTAAGGAAGTAAGTCCTAGTGGGGTAGAAAAGACCCATATGTGCGTCTCAGCTCTGCAGTGTGATTGCTGAGATTTCAGATTTGATGGTGTAGAATTACCATGGGGTCACTTAGCTTACTGTACGCTGTGTGTCTTCTCATTGTAAAGCTTTGTTTGTTTGTTTGTGGTGTTATTCCTTCTCTTTAATTTTACTGTTCCTGTTCTTTTGTCACATTATGAGAAATTTTTAGAAAAAGGACATCTGGAGCATAAAAGACAGCAAATAGATTTTTTTTTCCCAAAATTTAAACTGGTTGGGCATAATGACACATGCCAGAATTCAGGAAGATGATGCAAGAGGATTGCAAATTTGAGGCCAGCCTGGGATACACAGTGGGACACAGTCTCAAAAAAGACTTAAACTGAGTAAAAATAATGCATTTGTACATAGCCTTTGATTAATTCTATTGTCAATTTTATAGCCCTTAGAAGTCAATTAATAAATACAGATCCAGGCTGGAGGTTTAGCTCAGCGGCATAAGCGCCTGCCTTGTAAGCAGGCAGTCGTGAGTTCGATCCCTGGTACCGATAAAAAGGAAAAAGACAAAAAAAAAAAAAAAAAAAAAAAAAAAAAAGATCACAATAAATACAGATCCAAATGTATGATTTTAGCTGAGTAAAACAACATCTTTGAATCTTAAAGCAACTCAAAAGAGGATGAACAGATGGATGCATGGATGCATGGGTGGGTGGATTGGATGGACAATGTAGATAAAAAACAGCCATGTCTCACTTTAGGTAACACAAAGTTCACAGCTTCTCCAGATCTAAATGGACCTGTGGGATCATCTTGTTTAAACTTTGGGTAAACTCCCACAACCTGACAAAGAATCTCTGTAGCTTCTGCTTCCTTCTGACTGTCAGATAATGGAGACACTTTGGAGGTTAGCATGAAAATTCCTCAGGGTAGACCAAAATTTGCCTCTGTCACATTTTGCAGTCTTTTTCCTCCTGAGTAACATATTCATAATGGATTTCTCCCTTATATGGAAAGCATTCACATAGCTGAAAACAACTAATATGCTTCCCCTCTTCCTCCACACATCTCAAATCTTTGAGTTAGTATTTGGAATTTACCTATCACACACTATTAGAAGGCCTTGGGATTTAACAGAAGTGTCTGTAATTTCTTGCCCCTGGGCTCCAAATCCACCCTTCTCTTTCTGCTCTGTGATAATGGAGGTGGGCCCAGTAAAATTCTCCTTTGCCATGGCTTGATGCTAAAACTTACCAGGAGAGGGCGCTAGAGGAACATAAGAAGAGGAAGGGCAAGGTCCTTTAGACCCTTGTAGACTTATTTCCAATGCCTGCTGTAAAACAGCTTCCTCTCTCCAGGCTCAGGTGGACCTAGTAGGGTGCCTGCTACTTTGTTTACAGATAAGAAGCTGCCAAACTCAGTCGTTGGCTCCGGAGCATACTGTAAAACTCTAATACAACTGTTGGCCCCAGACCACACTGTGAGCCTCCAATTCATATTATGAGATTCTGCTTACAAAACAGTTCATTTGTACAAACACACACTAACATACACAGTACAGGCATTACTAACTTAATGATCATGTTACACCCCAATACAACAATTGTACACCAAAAATATCAAACTGAAATGCATTTAACCCGCTTAACCTACTGAATATCACATCTCTGCAACAGGACACACTATAGAGAATCAGGATCCCCTCATGATCACAAGGCTGACAGGTAGCTGGGCTCACTACTGCCCTTACCCAGCATCTCTGGAGAGTACCATCTTGCTACTCAAAACCAGACCATGGTTTCTGCTGAATGTGTGGTTTCTACTTTCCCACTATCATAAAGTAAAATAATAATAATAATAATTTAAAAAACAAAAAAATGGAGCCATGTAAGCCTGCACATCTATCTACTGCAACTGAGAATACATTTGAATAGCCATCAAAATATAAACATTATTTTACTGATTTATTGAAGACGTGATATAGTTACCTAAGAAGAATGAGAGGAGAGGAGATAGTAGGAGGTGGAGAGATGCCATAAGAAACCTGTGTCTATAATTGATGATTATAACTTATATTATCATTGTCAATACTATCAAATTTATATAGCTATTACTACATACCAAGTACTTTACATATAGAATCTCATGTCATTCTTGTAAGAGTTTTGTGAGGTCAGATAATATCATTTTCCCCATTTTACAAAAGACAGTGAAAGAGCAAAATCAAATGACTTGTTCCAAGTTGTACAACTGTTAGGAGTGGAAATAGGAAATGTCTAATATGAGTAAACTAAGAAATATCAGTACAAGTGCAATCTTTGAAGATATGAAGGTCACCAGAAGTGGTAGTAGTTAAAATGGACCCGTGGAGAGCAGCTTTAAGGTAGAGTAGAATACGTAAAAGGAATGCTGTTTTCATTTTAAATGCTACCTCATTTTAAACTATTTGCTTATAAAGTTTGCTAAGATAATTATTTCACTATAACTTAGACTAAAATATAATTCATGCTGGTCTGTTGAGTGATAGCTTAAACAAGCCTATAATCTCAAACCAGTATTGAACTGTCTTTAAGAATAAACTTTATTTTGCTTTTACTGAGGTTCTTGTTTAATACAGCTTCCTCCTTCATGATGACTCCTCTCAGTCCTAAAACCCATCCTCTAACCAAAGTCCCATTTAAATTTAGAACATGTAAACATGACATTTTCTACTTGTAGAGTTTCTCCTTATTTTTCTGCAGATATAATCATTCTTCTATCCACTCAACAAATATTTATTGATACCTGCTCTATGCCAGGTCCCAGTGATTGAAAGATTAAATCAGATAAGAGCTCCTCATTTAGAAATGTATAGCGCAGAAGCAGGAATAGACATGTGTCCCTGTGTAGCACAGGAATCTGGAGGCTTTAGTGTGAGATGTCTACTAGAAGCTGGTCTGGAAGCATGAACAAGAGTGATGTCAATTTATGTCAATTTGACTGGGCCATGGGGTACACAGATATTTGGCCAAACGTTATTCTAGTAAGATTAACATTTGATTCGGTAGAGCAGATGGTGAGTGAGCATTGTCTAATATTTGGTTGAAGCCCTGAATGGAGCAAAAAGATTGAGTAAGAGGAACTCCTTCTACCTGGCTAAGCTGGGACATTGGGTTTTTCCCTTCCTGTCTTTGAACTGCAATTAAAATATCAGATCTTGCAGGACTCGAACCTGCAGGCACTTGGACAGAAGTATACCTGCAGTTCTTTGGGTCTCCTGCCAGCCAGTTCCTTATAATTTCTGTCTCTCTGCCACTGCATACATGTATACATGTTTACTTGTGTGTGTGCACACATATTTACATGTGGATGTCTATACATGTATGTGTATTTCATCTGATTGGTTCAGTTTCTCTGGGAAAATAATACACTGACAAACAGTAAGTTTTGCAAAATATAGAATGAAGAAAATAATCCCAGTAGAGGAGATCAGCTTTCAAAAAGAGATCAGCTTTCAAAAAGATCTAAAAACAGATCCAACACCTTTGGTTGGAAGGTAAAAGAGACTGAAGAGGGTAAGGGATTTAGTGAGACAGCCCTCATGGAAAACCAGTAAATCATTTAATGGGATTCCTGGCAAACTCTTTTATAAAAGGAACAATGTATTTGTAATGGAAATAGACTGCCTGATAAATCTCAATTTTCAGTAAAGAGAAATCTACTTTTTTAAGGGAAGGAAATACAATTTTTATGATTTTATCTGTTTTTTAATTTTTAGTTTAAGAATAAAACAAATTTTATAAATGAGAGAATAACAATAGTTATAACACTGTATCATTCCCTCCAAACTAGTTACCCAGAGCACAAGACATAAACCAAAAAGATTCTTATGAAAAATGCAGATTATAACAAAATCTACTTTTTAACTTATGGGCAGGTATTTCTTCCATGTAAAATACTCAGTAAACTATGCTTAAAAGCATATGTCACACGCTTATATTTCATAGTCTGTTTAATCCCTAGAGAGATGGTTATAAAGGATTTTTGCTATGAAAAGTTTTTAATATCCATAAAAGCAAAACAGCAAAATAATATCCCCTTGTGTACCCATTCTGCAGAAGCAGCCATTGCTGTTTTAAAATACCTACTTTAGCTGGGTGTGGTGGCTAATGCCTGTAATCCCAGCACTTGGGAGGCTGAGGCAGGAGTGTCACTGAGAGTTCCAGACCATCCTAGACTACAAAGTGAGCTCAAGGCCAGCCTGAACTGCACAGAGAAATTCCGTCTCAAAAAGTCAAAAAAATTTTTTTAAAACTATCTACTTTATTGATCCCTTATTTCTTTTTTCTTTCCCTTATTTTATAGTACATTAAGGCAAATCTGTCATATTATTTTGCCTTTCTATATTTTCATATATAATTAAAAATAAGCACTAATATTATATAAATTTAAAATGAGAATATTTCAATATATAACTGTGATACCATTACCTGATTAATAGTTACTCCTAAGTGTATCTAATTCCCAGTCCACAGTTAATTTCCCTAATTACTGCTCCTCAAAGTCTTTTTAGAGTGGTTTTGTGCCTAATCATTGCCAACCCATGTTCCACACACCCTGCTGGTTGTTATACCCCTTAAACATCGTGCAAATGAGAACGCTGATTTACAAATGCATTCACATACTTAAGAATCCAGGTCACTTGTCCCTTAATCCTAGATGTATTTGCTTACTTTCCAGTGGTTTCTCTGTCATTATTTCCTACAAACTGATTGTTGGCTCAAATGTTCTTACTTTATTTAGGTTGAAATATTTTAGCAAGAATTCTTCACCAGGCTAGTAATCCCAGCACTTGGGAAGCTGAGGCAGGAGGATTACCATGAATTCAAGGCCAGTCTGGGGTACATAGTGAGACCATTTTGAACTATGTAGTGAGATCCTGTCTCAAAAAACAAAAGGAAAAAAAAAAAGCTTCATAGGTAGTGCTGTGTGTTCTGTCCTGCATCAAACCAGGAGATGTGTAAGACGCATCTGCTCCACACACAGGTGGAGGGACCCTCCCTAGGCTTTCATGTATTAACTACATTATGCCACATCAGACATGATGGGGGTGCTATGTAGTGATGCTGAAGACTGTTGCAACCATCTCATCCATCTCCCCAGCATTCACCTTCATGGTTTTAGCACGATGAACACTGCCTTAGAAACTACGTCATTAGAGGTTGCCAAGCAGTGATTTTCAGGCTCTACAACTTTGACATTGATACTAAAATTAAAGCATATGAAATAGAAGCCACTATAACTGATGTAAAATAAGTTGAACATATTTAAAAGGTACAAAGTAAGAGATTTTAACATATATATAGACAGCTTCACCACAGCTCACAAAAGATGGTCCATCACCCCAAAATGCTTTCCAGTTTTTCTCAGCTGTTCTTTTCTGTCACCCTTTGCTGTCCCCTGTATCCAAGCTCATGCAACCACTGCTGTCACTATAAGTTAGTGCACATTTTTTAAGCTTTTATGAATTGAGTCACATAGCATGTGCTTTTTTGTTTGTTTGTTTTTTAATTGACCTTTATGTTTGTATAAAAACATATACAGGAATGTTTATGGTGACTTCCTTTATAATTGTCCCAAACTAGAAGTAACTCAAATTTCTCTATAGTATAATGACTGGTATAACTATTTTGAGATTCATCTATGTTGTTGTATCAGTGGTTTATTTCTCTTTATTGCTGAGTAGTGTTCCACTGAATGGATGTACCACAATTTGTCTGCATGTTCACGTGCTGACAGAAAGTTGAGTTACTTCTAGTTTGAGACAATTATAAAGGAAATCACCATAAACATTCCTGAATAGGTTTTTATACAAACATAAATTTTCATTTTTCTTTGCTAAGTGCCTAGGAATGGGATTTTACTAAGATAAAAGTACAATGAATTTTTCAAGAAGCTTTCAAATGGTTTCCAAAGTATCTGTGGCATTTTGCATGCTGCCAGCAACACGCATGAGTGCCAGTCTTTCTGCACCCTCACTCGGTGGGGACAGTAGTCTTCAATCTGGCCATCCTGGTACACTGGAGTGGCATCTCAATATGCTTTGGATTGGCATTTCCTGATGACTAATAATATTGAGCATTTTTTAAAATTCTTAGATGCCATCTGTAGATCCTTGCTGGCATATGTCTATTCAAATCTCCTGCCTACTTCTAAAAAGTTGTTTCCTTATTATTAAGTTGGAGAGTTCTTCATCTAAAAACTTCTATTCTTCCATGGAATATTTTAAAAAGGGAACTCATAAATGAGCTTGAAGTTATTTACTGCCAGAACAAAAATATGCACCAGGCAGCTGGGCATTTGAAATAAAAGAAAGCTCTGTTCCAGGGTTGGAATGAGACTCCTGCCAACTGGATGCCTCTGCGTGGCACAGTCAGGCTGTGGGAAGATGCCTGGCTCTTAGTGGTGCATGGTGCCAGTTCCAGCTGCATACATTCCCACACTGCCACCCTTCCAGCTGGCTCCCCATCCTCTCCCTGTGAAGGAAGCCCAGAGCTCCTGGGTGAGGCCAGCCCTCACTCCTTCATATATTCCTAGGAGCGACCTAATGACATACACTGTCCATGCTTCCCATAAACGCATACGAAATCGGAAAATCCAGATACTCTCAGCTCTAAAATGCTTGGCTCCCTTCTCCAGCATCTTCACAAATGTCTGGACTACAGCTGCTCTGACACGGCACCAGTAACCCTATACCAGCTCCCGGTGACCTTCCTGTCTTGGGATTCACATGACATTCTTCTGTGGGATTGGCAACAATTTGCCAGTTGTCTATTTTCAAAATTCTTTTTATTTCTTTTTATAATTAAATCTGAATTAAAATTTTTGTTATATGAATAAAGCAACTAGATTATAGATTATTTTTTCTGTTTCTTCAAAATATATCTACTAAAACTTCCTATGGAAAATGAATAGAAATGTGGCTCCCTACCAAAGGATAGCATGTTGCTTTTCTTTATATAGAATTTGGCAGCTCTTTGTATTACCTTGAAGCAAAAATAGCCATTTTTTTCTTGTAATGGAATCTAGCATATAAGTAACCCTTTCAAAACAAATTTTTCTGATAATATTGCATTAAGCAAAGACCAGACCCCTGATGTGAAACTTGAATGTCTTTCAGCTCAGAAAAGAATATATTAATTCTATAATAGCTAAATCTTTTTCCTTCACTGTTTGAACAATTCTATCCATCTACATCATCTTCTTTGATGGCTGTAAGAAACCTACAAGCCGAATAGATAATTTTCCCCCCGAATCACATAGAGAGCAGGTTGTGGCAGAAAGGCTGATGCCCAAGTATCCCCTCCAAATGCTAGCCCTGTCACTGAGCCCCGCAGGCTCTCTGCAGGTGACATTTCACTGCTGTCTACGTAAGTCTGTGCCTCATGCAAACAGGAATCACAAGGAAGGAGTGCTGTCCTCCCAGCACACAAAAGTGACCCAGGAATCCGTGGTAATGCTGTTGCTATTTTTGTAATAATTAGGTCTATATCAAGTTATACTTGTGACTCTAAGTTCTGTTTAAGAACTTTAAGCTTTTATTTCCCACTGAAGAAAAGTCGACAAAGCAATATCCTACAATAAAACCATTTAAAGGATTCAGAAAACCAAGAATGGCTCACTCTGTGATATTGTTTCTTTGAGCACAATTGTTTGGATGAATTCTACTCCTGCCCATTATCTGAACACGACATGTGGCAGCCAATTGCATTCTGCGGTAACAATCCATCTAGGTTGGCTAGGACTCTGTTTCCCACTGCCAGTACAGGCGCTAGAGAGGCATTCAAACCTGGAGACAACGAATGGGCAAGGGAATAGGGAGCACCTGCATGCGGGCTGGTGGGGATGCCTTATCTACCCCAGCCATTGTGTCCCCAATCTGCATCTCTCCCAGGAAGCTGAAAATAAAGGTTCCATACGGTGGGAGGAGGTTACTACTGTACGGCTGAGTTTTAACAGCAAGAAGTTAAGTTATCCCTGAATTCCAGGAGGGTAATGTGAAATGATTTCTTCCAATAGGTTAGGTCCATCAGGTACAGGGAGATCTACTGCATAGCTCAATGTGGTCTTTTAAGGCGCAGTAGTCTTGCTCACAAGGTATTCTGGGTCACAGGCTATATCAGAATCCCAGGATGGTGAAAGAACTGGTGACCCAAACATTACCAAAGCCAGAGTTACTGGTTTTGTTTTGTTTTGTTTTGTTTTCATCTTTTTTCATGCAGAACTTCTTCGCGTATCTATCTGATGATCTGATTATCTGCCAGCTATTGCCTGAGATCGTATTATATGCCAGGCTCTGCTCTGAATACTGGGGAGAGAGCAGGCAGATTGTGCACAAAGAATTCACGTGGTAAGAGAGCAGGACAGTGCTGTGAATGTATGTGGTGAGGGTCTAGCACTGATCGGAGGAGAGCATGAGGCATCCAGGGAATTGAAGACCTACAGATGAGCAATGGCCAGAATCAAGGAATAAAGTCTCTCCTTATCTCTTCTACTCATTTTAGAAGCATTTTTCAGCTATGCACTTTCACTAAAATGTCTTCAGTGCCAATAAAAGTCATTTTATTAGAGGAGAATAAAGTGTTTCCATTTTGTTTAAAAACAAATATATGAATTGCTTGTTGTGGTTAGCACAGTGTGCTGCAATCATTCATACACTTGTTTATCTCCTCCATTAGGTTATGAATTTCTCCAATACAAGGACCGTCTGTTTATCTCTATACATTCATTTAGTTGTTTACTCATCAGCATTTCTTAAATAGCACTGGGATTATAAAGATGAATGGAGGTCTTGGTCCTGGAGAAACTCCTACTCCACAGGGAGACAAAGTACCACAGCCATGCAGCAAGTATGAGAAGAGAAATATATACCAGGGGAGACACCCAGCCTTGGAGATGGGATGGATGTGGGAAGGCCCCCAGGGGAGATAAGACCACACAATTCTTGGTACAAAAGAAAGTGATTTTTTTTTTAATTTTATACAAAAGGATGGAAGAATTTCTGCCTCAGACACACTGTGAGGAACACTGTACATGTATAGAGACGATTCTCTCACCAGACTCCTGAGGACACTAAAACCATACTCTTCTCTTTGTCGGGAAGACAAGGGAATCATGCTGTGAGATGAGTTGCTAAATCGCTGGTTCCGGGCCTCATAGGTGGTGGGCACGTCATGATGCAAACTCTGACCTGCTGAGTCCAGTTTCCGCCTATCTCTACTGCCTGTCAGAAAGCAAGCATGTGCCCGGGTCCAGGAGCACAGTTGAAGGTTAAGTATCAGGATCCAGGAGTCCTCAGAGATTAATGGTTAAGCTCCAGTTTGGATAGCAATGGCACAGAAATTAAGTTATATACTGGACATACTATGGCCAATGGCATGGTGCTAAAATATTCCAGTTACAAAGGAAACAATTACAAAGAAAAGCAGGGGAAAAGAGAGAGAATCTAAATGTGCTTATATTGTCTTATTCTGTCTTTCCAAAAGTGACTCCTTCCTTGTCCATGAGCTGCTCTCCAAAGCTTGCCTTCCTGCTGTGTCTGCACAATAAAAACCCAAAGAAATTTCTCTTTCTGCTGTTTTTATGAAAGGCAGGGAGAGTGTTCTGCATTGTTTGGGATAGTCGTCCAGAGACATAATTACATGATTAAACACCGTGTCCTCTCCAGGAAATCTAAAGTACATAATTACTGTAACCAGGAGGGGTCGGGGGGAAACAACACGCAATCACTGCTGTTGACAAGGTTTTATGTGGGGACCTTGGACGCTGTTGGTCTCCATCAAAGAGGAAGGGATATCCTTCTTATTCTATGTTCACATCAAGAAATATAAGAAACTATAATCAAGAATATAATCAAGATATAACAAAACACTGATTGCCCTTAATGACCTTATTATTCTTTCATTAAATGTATTATGAAAACTGGGCACTATATTTTACCAGTTTTTCTGAGTGATGCACATATATAATGTTTAGCTGACCTTTGCATTTGAATATGATAGCACTGGTAAAAAACTCCTACCACTGTGGATAAAGACAACACATGTCTTTTAGTATATTAGTGCACAGGTGACAAATGCTTGTGCCATACACAAAACTAGCTTAAAATGGTGAATGCACCTAAATGTACATCTTAAACTTAAAGATTCTAGCAAAAATGGAGAAAATGTTTGTGAATGTGGATTAATACAATTTCTTAAATATGACATAAAAGTATAATCCATAAAAGAATAAACTGGTTGATTAGCCTTCACTGAAATTTTAACTGCAGCTTGTCAAAATCACTGGTAAAAGATACAAACACAAAACTAAGACTTGAAGAAAATATTGGCAAATAAATATCTGATAATGGACTTGCACCCAAAATATAGTATGCATAAAGAACTCAACATTGAAAAATAAGAAAATAACCAACTGCATAAAAAAAGAATCCAAAAGTTATATGCACTTCATGAAAGAAGATTATAGATGGCAAATAAGCACATACTGATACTCAGTACACATCACTAGGGAAACGCCAGTAAAAACCATTACTACATGTGCTGTTGCTGCATACCTGTGAGAATCGCTGGTCAAGTGCTAGTCAGAAAGGAACTCACGCACACTGCTGATGGCAGTGAAAGTGGCATAACCACTGAGGAAACACATTGGCAATTTTTTAAAAAGTTAGCACACACCGATCTTACATTGCAACAGTCATTCTATTTCTAGGTGTTTTTCTAAGAGAATCAAAAGTGATGTGTGCCCAAAGACTTGTGCATGAATGTGGATGGCAGGATTCTTTGTAATGGCCTAAAATTGAAAACAGCCCAAACGTTCACCAATAGATAATTGAGTGGTAAATCCATACCACAGAATACTTTTCAGCAGTTTCAAAGGAATGAACTATCAATATGTAAGAGAACAGAGATGACTCTCAAAGCAGTTAAGTTGAATGAAAGAAGCCAGACATAAAAGACGCATACTGCGTAAGCTACCTGCGCATGGGACTTGGGAGATGAGAAAGGCAGGAAGGAGATCACAAAGACCCACACAAAGATCTGGGAGGATGGATATGTTCATTGTCTTGATGGTGGTGATGGTTATAGACAGGCCTGCTGCCTCACTGTGGTGAGTCACCAGCCTTCTTGAGTTTCTCTTTCCTGCTCTGTAGAAAAAGAAGATTCCAAAGGTACTTTTAGCTGTAATGGTTGGATAGTGGTATTGACCACTATTCCAGCCAGCCGATGCTGCCCAGGAGTGCCGGTGATGTGCCCACCACACCTGAATGACCACCAGTGGTTGGCAGCCCTTGTGCATCACAGTGTCCAGGAGCCATGGTCAGCTTTTGCGGCTGCTCCAGGAGTCCAGGCCTTTGCCCCTCCCCCTCCCACCACCTAGTTTGTGGCCAGGGCCTCTTCAGCCTCTAGTCTGATTCCTAGAATATGGGTAGGCCTCTTGTATATCCAGGACACACTTGGATAAAACACAACTATTATTAGGTTATTCAAAGGAGGCATCAAGAAAGCCACAGATGAAAAAGTGACAATGACCCTCAATGTTTCAACTTCCCTGTGGCAAAGGCAGAAACCTCAGTTGGTCGTGACCTAATAACCATAGTGGGCTCTTATGATTCATCAAAACTTCAGGCTGAGCTTCAAAATAAATTTAGAAGTGGAAGAGGGTTGCTGGGGTTTATAACTTAGTGAAAAGGCCTTGGATTCAATCCCTGAAACCACACACATATGCACACAGAGCCTGGCTCCAGCTCTAGGGGTGCCACATCCTGAGGGACAGGGATTAAGGCTTCCTATTCCTCTATGGGACAACATATCCATTCCAGCACTGCCTGCATTGGCTCACACTGCAATTCATGCAGCAAACAGGCCTGTCCGTCAATTCAGCTGATTTTCCAGTGCCTCTCAATTTATTCCCAAGTTAGGTTCTTGGCCTGTGTCTCTGGCCCTTTCATTGAGACTAAATGTTTCCCACTAGGTAGTCATCTTAACTTCCCAACCACACACACCAGAAGGCCACCTACCTGCCCTCGCCCTTCTTCATGTTGCTCAAGCCCACCTGTCCACTTCTCCAGGGCCAGCAGCTCAGGCCCCACTCCACAGCTCACCCGGCTCACTCAGTAGGGCCATCCAAAGTGGTTGGGCCCAGGCAGTCCCATCCCCAACTAATGGCTTAAAACTACCTGCAAACATGGTAGAAGGGAAAACTGCTGAATAAAGATTGTATGTTGAGCTTCTGAAACAGTCAGAATCAAATATATCTTGTAATTAACTTATACTTTGAACACACATTTGCAGTATAGTTTGAGTATCCCTAATCTGAAAATCCAGTGTTCTGAAATCTGAAGTTTTTTGACTACCACTACGCCACAAGTGAAAATTCCATGCCATGACACTTTGTTTTATACACAGTTATTTAGAATACTGCACAAAATTACTCTCAGGCTATGTGTACAAGACATATTTGAAACATACTAGTCAATAAATTCTGTTAGATTCAGATGCCATCTCGAAGATATCTCATTATGTGTATGCAACCTTTTCAAAGTCTGAAACATCCAAAATTGTAAACATTTGTGTTCGGAAGCATTTCAGGTAAGGGTGGTTCCACCTGAATTCCATTCTGTGATAAGAATATTTTGGACAATTGAGGATACGGCCCTATATTTTATGAGATGAAATGTTACGTGCTAAAAGCTGGAGCTCTCTTGAGCTGCAAGGTAATGGAAACCAGGAGACTATTTTGGCAGCAACATAATGACACATGGGCACAGTTTGAGAAGGTGACCTAGATGCACCTTTGTGCTACAAAGGACCGTCGTCATCTCTTTGGTCAAATCTGTGAAGTTATCCAACAGTATTGACTTGGAGGGTTTTGTTTCCTTAATGGTAGCAAACTGTTAGCTTATTAAAGTAAAATATGTGTTCTAAGACACACATACCTGAAGCTTGTGATTTTTTAAAGTTCTATTTTATTATTATTATTTTACAGGCCTGAGGCCTGAACCCAGGCCTCTACACTGAGCTATGTCTCCAGCCCTTTTTCACTTTTTATTTTTGAGACAAGGTCTACATTACTCAAACTTGGTGGGCTCAAATTTGTCATCCTGCTTCCTCAGCATCCCAGGGTGCTGTGATTTCAGGCTTTTGCCACCATACCTGCCAAAAAACATTCTTAAAAGAAAAAAACATAATCGAATTCTTATTTACCTGAGGGAAGAGGAGGAAACCAGGGCATAAATAAGTACATGGCAAAGCTTTTAAGATACTGCACCTTAGTTTTGCAATGTGTTTTATTTATTATATGTGATTTCTAGAAGACTCAGCTACTCCAATAATTCACTTCACAGAGAGTAACAAAATCACACAATGAAGATCTGACTAGAAGTCAGATTAAGAAGATCTGCTTCCTTCTCATTCTCCTACTCAGCAGTCTCCCTATTCTCTTCAGAACTATGGAGTTGGAGCCACCAGAAGCCAGAGCCACTTGACGCTGTGGCATGGAGAGATGGGCATAGAGAAGCACTCCAGTGTATAACAGAGGTTTGAAGACCTTTCTAGACTTCAGCATGGACAGACCAGAGAGGCTGTTCTATGTATGGGATATTTTGTAAAAGTGAATGGGAATTGGCAGAACACCTGAGCACACAGAAGTATGTTTCTGGGGCAGGGTAGCTTTTTTCCCCGATGGTGGAAGAATTCAAGCTCTCCAAAACAGTGTACACTGGGCACTCCAGGTTCGATAGAGTGTATACTGGACATTCCAGGCTTGGGGTTGAGAACAGGCATGGATGACCTGTATGAGAAGAAGGCAAAGCATAAATGAAGATCATCTTGTGATTTCTAGTTTGAGGTACTGAGAGAATGATGAGACCATTAGCGGGAGAATTAGGAGGTGGACAAGAAGAATCTGGGGGTGGGAGCAATAGAGTTTGGATTTAGCCATATAGTGATAAAACATCCAACTGGATTCTGGTTTTATCAGTAACCCCTGAATCTGTGATAATGCTTTTGGACAGTAGGTCTCATTGAGATGAGCTGTCACTGACAAAGCTGATGGCAGTGAGCAGACAAGACGGGGTGCTGGCCCTGGTAGGTCAACAACCACAGCTGGTTCAGCTGCAGTCATCAGAAGCACAGATGGCCAAGGGAACAAAAATTGAGAGACCAAAACCATGCATGTATCTCAGTGTCAAGATCAACAGAAACAAGTGAACATGAAAAGAAAGGAGGGAGTGCCAGGGTTCAGCAAAGTACAATTCAGATTGACTTTCCAGGCAAATATTTGCAAAAAAAAAAAAATTCTGCTTTGAAGACTCACAGCTGCCTTCCCAAAGCCACTTGGGTCTACCAGTGGGGAGATAATGAAGCATGAGAAAAGATGTTCCGCGTCCTACACCATTAGGAACACAACGACATAAAACAGTAAGATCATGCCAGGTCCTCTAGAATGGCCAGAATCCACAATGTTACTGACACCAAACACTAGCAAGGATATAGAGTGGCAGGAGCTCTCATTTTCTACTGGTGGTGAGCGGCACAGAGTAAAAGACAGTGTAGCAGTGTCTTATACGGCTTACTAGCGTCTTACCAGATGACATAGTGCCACATTCCCAGATATTGATACAAATGAGTTGAGAAGCTATGTGCACACCAAAACATGCCCACGAAGATTTATCTCAAGTATAGTCACATTTTTCAAAATCTAGAAGCATCCACAATGACTTAAAACAGGTGAACATGTAAATAACCCTGGTTCACTCATAAGGTGAAATATGATTCAGTGGTAAAAAGATATGAGCTAGCAAATCAAAAAAAGACTTGGAGGAACCTGGAATGCAGATCATTAAGTGAAAAGAGCAAATGTAAAAATGCTACACAACATGTAATTCCAACTACATTCTGGAATCAGATGTCTACATGACATTTTGAAAAAGGTAAAACTATGAACAGTAAAAAGCCACACACCACCGGAGGTTTGTGGGGGTGGGGGATGAATAGATGGGGATACTTAGGGCAATGAAGGTGATACTATAATGGTGGGTACATATGATTCTAAATTTACGAAATGGCACAGACTGTATAACAACCAAGAGTGCAAATCATGGACTTTAGCTAAAAATAATGTGTGGGTATTGGCTTATCAATTATAGCAGATTTCCACTAATTCAAAATGTCAGCAATAAGGGAGATGAATGTTGTACTAAGGGAAGGAGTTGGTAATACGGGAACTTTCTGTATTTCCTGCTTCTTTTTCCTGTAATTTTAAAACTGCCTTAAAAATTAAAGTCTACCTTTTAGAGCAATGGATGCCCACCTTCATGATGATAGAAAAATTCTTGCCCTCCCCACTACTATATCTGACTTTTGCATAAGTGAACAATTTTTTAAAACTTTCAAAAAAGAGTTCCTGCCTTGAACGTGTATCTACATTAAATGTGTACCAATATGTTGAGTAGGTGGCAACTTAAAGATTTGCCATTTCATCCATTTTGTACCAAGTGAAAAGGCTATTTATACCATCAAAGAATGATTACAGAGAACTACATAGAGCTTGAGAGAATGACTTTTGTTTTATTTTAATGCCATGTGTTTTTCACCTGATGACTTCATTTTACATTTTATACTTTATTTTGAAAACTGAACTATATTCTGCAATTAACAATTTCTAAGAAAGTTATTATTTTGCAGTTTGTGCTCAAAGTTCAGGGCTAAGAAAATCTATTTAGATACAGTTTGCATATATACCAAATATCCAGGTATTATTTCATCTGCTATGACTGACCTGTGCTTACAGCATTCAGAAGCAACCATAATTAAAGTCAGGTCTTACAAAGATGAACTAAAGTCTTATCATTAAATTAAAAAGAATACATCCACACACAATGAAATTTCTTTCATTCCCTTACTGAATTTCCCTTGGTCTCTTTCCCCACCAGTGCCAGATGCTGTTCACTACCCTTTCAGATCGCGAGCACTCTGTTTCTACCTCTGCACGGAGATGCTGTCATTAGGTCCACCTGCTACATCTTTGGATTTCCTAGCTGCCATTTGTGGTCCCTGGGTAGCCAATTTATGCAATGAATTGTCCATCTGCTGCCCTAACTGCAGTCTACATGACCAGCCCATCTGCTGACACTTAGGCTGCCTTATGAGTACGTGTGCACGTGTGTACGCCCACACACAAACACTAGAGTTGTGGGTCTTTCTTTTTTTTCGCATCTTGGAAGTTTTCCTCCTTCTCCATTCCATTGATCTAGGGCTCCTGTAACTTTTTTTCTTCACCTTCACTGCTAAATGGAAGTCTCCGTGCTATCCCTGTGACTCAGGCACAGTGATATAATATAGCTCTTGGTTATTTGTCAAATGTGATCTTTACCTGGAGTGGAGCTTTTATTCTGCTGCAATTGGTCCAAATTACAGGGTGATGGCTCACCTGCTCACAGCTGCCCACTTCTTCCAGGTCTTTGCTATTTATTCAGACAGATCCTACAATTATTGTGCATCCATTTTGTCTCAGCAGTGTTTATTTCTGGTACAAATTGGGAAACAAGCCTAAATAACAGTCACATTTTTCTTTCTAGAACTGCTGTCTTGTACAGATGCTCAGGGTAACAGGCCCAGACCTCTTCTCTAGGGCTCAAAAGGCAAGTACCCAGCCACAGCTATGAGCAACACAACCGCCCACCAGCAACGGTCTCCAGAGAAGAGAAGGCAGATAGAGAGAAATCAGGGATCCTGGATACAGAGGACACTCCAAAGTCATGGGAAAGCCCAGGACAGCAGTGGTCACAATTGGCAGAGGCAAAGTAGGAATGTGGAAAACGAGATGCAGAGAATCACAGACGGCTTGAGCCAGGGCTCACTGTCTGCACACCCACATGGGGCTCCTTTGTATCAGTACACATTCCAATGCGCTGGTGTACGTGCCTGTGGAAGAAGGTCAACATGTTCTCTTCCAAACTTCCCAGATGCCCAGAGCAGCGCTCTTCACTAGCAAGCACTCAGGAAATACGGGAGGGAGAAAGGGAGGTATAGTACTGCAGAAATCTCGGAAAAGCAGCTCATTACAGAAAAGAATCATGTGGGCCTTAAACCCCTGTCACCAGGAAGTCCTTCCTAGAGCCCTGACAGACTATGAGTAACATTCCTCTTCCCCCATCGCACAGGCTTGGAGTTCAGAGTTCTCCAGAAATCGTACCCATGCCTCTAGCCAAGTTTTAGAGACCACCTGTGAAAACTGTACTGTGCCCAAGTTTAAAATTACCTCATCTCTCCTGGCACATGGTCACAGGTCCAAGTCAACTTCATCAGGGCACTCTCACCAACCTTCACAGGCCAAGGTGGCAGATGGAGGTAAGCACCTCCTTTCCTGGCTCCCTCAAGACCTCTCCTCTTGACCCTCCAGAAAGATTTGTACGTGCTGCTCAGTACTTAGAGAGGCTCTGAGCTTCTCTCGTGCTATTTTCTGGCTCTTCAGCTAATCAGGAAGCATCACTCAAGGCTCAGGCTTAGTAAATTGTCCTGGGGTTGTCAGCAAATTACCCGCTGGTTAACGACTCTGTTCAGTCCATTTTGTCCGGTGTCTCTGGCGTGTGACACTAGCTATACTGTAATGGGAGAAGAGAGATGAGAGCAGCCCTGCCTCAAGGCAAATACACCCTGAAGCAGGGAAGATTTTACAAGTCCTGCTTCCCAGCCAGTCCAGCAAAGTTTAGGTGAATGTTTATTTTTCTTAGGTGGGGGGCAGTCTTAGTGAAAACTGAATTATTTTTATTGCACCTACTTGTGCTTTCTCTTCTCTTTTACATAGACACAATATAGTAGTTAAAAGCAAGGAATCAACATAGACCACTGAAGTGTCAATTATACTTTTGCTGCTTATCAATTACGCAGATATAGACATGTCAACTAATATTCCTGAGCCTCGATTTGTCACCTGTAAAACAAGCATGCCTGCATGGCCCTCCTCCCATTCAGAGCTACCTACAGACTGTCCAGCTAAAGAAGAAGGCCAACATTTCTACTGAGCAGGATCATCCAAATGGTTCCAGACCACCAAATATCTTTTATAGCCAATTTTCTAAAATATTAACAGCTTATTTAATATTTATCAAGTATCCTAAAAGGTATATGAAAATGTATTTATTGGAAACAACCGAAGAAAAACTTGAGACATTCTGAAATATAAAGCTGTTTTATTTTCAAAAGAAATCTGGCCATCAGAGGCTGGAGACCCCAAAGAGTGGTATATTAACTAGTGCTAATTTCCTACTATTTTTTTTTAAATTCTGTGTCATTTCTATCTTTTTTGTTTTGTTTTTAAAATTTAAAAGTTACAACAACAACAAAAAGAGCAGGTGGCACAGAACAACCTTTCCAGATGTCTGAGCTCTGTCCCCTTTCGTCAATGGAAACAACAGTGCTTTCTACCATCACACAGGCCTGCAACAAAGATTAGGACATGAAAATGCTGTAGATCACAAACCAGCAATTACTACAAACTATTACTGCAACACCTGCTGAGAGTGCTTTGTAACAAACTGTTCTAACCCTAACACCCATAGTGTATCTAAGTCTCCAGTTGTGAGCTTTGAAGCTCTGTAATAATGAACTGGAGAGGGAAACCCAACTCATCTTTAACCTGAAGAAAGAAGTAGAGGAGGAAAGGCATAGGAAATGACAGAAAAGGAGAGGAAGGTAATAGTTGCAAGGTCGTGACCTGGAAGTTGAGCGGTCCTTCCCAACAGAAGGCACTGGCCCATTACCTGACACTAGCTCCCACTGGTGAGGACTGAAGGTGCTGCAGTCAGGGCTGTCCCCTGGTGTTCTTTGAGAGACCCCACAATTCATGCATCAGAGGCAGCATTCATGAAGCAAGGTTGGTCTGCCAGCTGAGGGCCTTGGTGGTTTGTAACTGATTCCTGACCAGTGACAGATGCAGCACTGGCCAACAGTGAGTGATCTCTTCCAAAGCCACCCCTGCCCCCCGGCCTGGGTGCCTTGCTTACATGGTAGGTGACTGTATTCTCTCTCTGTCTCTCACTATACCTCTGTCTCTCTCTCTCTCTTTCTCTGTCTCTGTCTCTCTCTCTGTACCTCTGTCTCTGTTTCTCTGTCTCTCTCTCCTGTCTCTGTCTCTCTCTCCTGTCTCTGTCTGTCTCTGTCTCTCTATCCCTGTCTGTCTCTGTCTCTCTGTCTCTCTCTGTCTGTCTCTGTCTCTCTCTCTCTGTACCTCTGTCTCTTTTTCACTGTCTCTGTCTCTCTCCTCTCTGTCTCTCTATCTCTCTGTCTGTCTCTGTCTCTGTCTCTCTGTCTCTCTGTCTCTCGGGCACAGTCTTCCTATGCAGTCCAGGCTGGCTTTCAACTCACTGTGTAGCCCAGGCTGACAACAAAGTTGTTATCTTCCTGCATCAGCCTGAATGCTAGGATTACAGCAAATGAGACCCTCTTGTGATTTCTGGTTGGTAAAGAGAGTAGACGCTGACCCAGATACTTATTTTTAATGTAATTGAAGGGGGAAAAAACCTTATTCCAAAGCTCTAAAAATTGTTGCAGTCATTAGGACGTAATTAAAACCTAGTGTTACTACATAAAATTTCTGGAGATGCTCCCCACCCCCACAAGGCTATTTTTCCACATTACGTTATGGCTCCATTATAAACAGTTTGAAAATATCAGGGTAGCATGTTCATCTATTGCTTTTGCAATTACATTTTAAGAACTGCTTGCCATAGCAAATTCCACTTAATCTCCCTTCTAGGTCTTTGATAATATAATAGCAAGACAGTGAGAGAATAACTTGTTTCAGTGTTGGATGGGTAGAAAGGATGCTTTAATACGCTACTTTCCACTTGATTTATTTGCCCCTTAAAGGGCCTGTTAAAATTTTACTATAGGATATGCTGAAACACTGACATATTTAACTACTTAGAGTCTGTCAGTTTGCTGACCTTTGGCCACCACACCTGTTCCCTGGCAGTGATGTAAGCTGGTTGAGGAGAGAGGAGGGTTAGCCAGTCAGGCAGACAAGGGAGTACTAACATGTTGAACTCTGAAAAAATGTGCAGCACACGCGGTGGTCCTCAGAGAATTCACAAACTGTCAGTTATCTCCCCACCCCCACCTGCTTCCAGTGTGCAGGAGATTTATCTCCCTGTTTCCTATCCTCTTGTGTTTTATTCTTTAATTTATTCATATTTTGGGTTTCTTACAGAAGAGAAACTTTGCAATATTTAAGCTTATGTGTCTGATTTATTTCACTTAGCATTATGGTTTCAGGGTACATCTATTTTCTTACATATTTCTGAAGTCTACCCCCTGTATGGCAGAGGACTATTCCACCTTATACATGTTTTGTTTATCCATTCATCTGGTGATGAATATATAGACTGCTTCCCAGACTAGGCTTTATGAATAGTGCAGCTGTAAACATGGGTATGCATATATCACTGTCAAATGAAGCCTTTACCCTTTCGGGATACCTACAAAGGAAATAACAGTCTAAAGGAATGTCCTGCTTCTTTTTTTTCCCCAATTTTTAGTTTTTTGAGGACTTTCCATCCTGATTTCTACAATGGTTATTTCTACAGTGGTTATACTAGTTTATATTCCTACCAACAATACAGAATGGTTCATTTTTCTCTGAAGCCTTAGGAGCATTTGTTATTATTTTAGTTTCTTTTTTTTTCTTTCTTTCTTTCTTTCTTCCTTCCTTCCTTCCTTCCTCCCCCCACCCAGAATTTTTTTTTTCTGTCTCTTTGAAACAGGGTTTCACTATGTAGTTGAGGCTGGCCTTCAATTTACTTTGTAGCCCAGGCTGGCCTCAAACTTGCAGCAATATTCCTGCCTCAGCCTCCCAAGTGATAGGATTATAGGCATGTACCACCACATTGTTTCTTGATGGTGGTTATTCTTACTGTAGTAAGATGGGATCTCAGCGTTGTTTTAATTTTCATTTCTCTGCAGCAGTGCGGTAAACTTCATCACAGCTGTGACGTGTGTTACATTTGAATTCCCACCGAATGTACCATTTTAAAAAGTTCTTAAAAACATTTAGAAGGGGCTGGGGATTTAGCTCAGCAGCATAAGTGCCTGCCTTGTAAAGCAGGCAGTCATGAGTTCGATCCCCGGTACCGATAAGAAGGAAAAGGAAAAAGACAGGAAAAAAAAAAAAAAAACATTTAGAACCCTATGAAGATGACTTTCTTTGTGGCTGAGACTGGTTAAGTGATTTGGGAGAGAGATGAGAGGAGAAGGGTGAAAGGTATTTGTCGTTTTAGATCATAGTGTTGCTGAATCCTGAAAGAATTGAAAACCTTCCATTCATCTTGCCCTAGAGATGAAGTTGCTGATTGCATTCAGAATGAAGGTGATTCCTGAGCTTGAGATATTGAGATTTCAGGGGGTCAGTATTTTTTCTATCAGTCCTTGCTCCTCATTTCTGTTAGATGTTTTCTCCCAAATTTAGTATAACTGCCTCTCTTATCTGAGGTGGACACAGCCAGTGACCCCAGCAGATGTCTCAAACTGCGGACAGTAATGAAGCCAGTAGTTGCTGTGCTTTTTCCTTGTGCTTACCCTGCATGATAAAGTTTGATTTACAAATTAGGCATAGCAAGAAATTAGCAGTAACTAATAATAAAAGAGAAAAGCTGTAACAAAATACTGTAGTGACAGTTATGTGAATGTCTCTCGCTAAATATCTTAACGTTCTCTACTCACTCTTCTTTTTGAACATGGATAATGGGAATCAGAAGTTATACTTCTGAAAAGGGTGGAGACTGTCCTAGGCACCCCAATAGACCACTCTTGTGACTGATGGATGCTCTGTGTGCTGTCCCGTAGCTGGGGCAGAGCTGAGGTTTGGTGATCAGGAAAGCCTGAGGAATGCACTGGCACCAGATCAGATACGTGGGACAGTGGAACAGAACAGAGGATGCAAAAAAACCTCAGGCACCTCTGGCCATCTGATCTCTGACACAGGGGCCAAAACCAGGCCCTGCAGGAAAGATGAGCTCTTTTGCAAATAGTGCTGGGAAAACCGGCTCTCCATATGCAGAAGAGTCTAGATCTGTATCTTCCACTGTGTGCTAAACTAAAACAGAAATGGATCTATGGTTTAAATATGAAAACAAAAACTCTTCATCTGCTGGAAAAGAAGGCAAGCAAGACTGGTGACCCCATAGGTACAGGCAAGGACCTTCTGAACAGAACCCTCATTGCACAAGAAATAACATCAAGAACCAAAAAATGGGATATATCCAATTAAAAAGCTGCACAGCAAAGGAAACAATCAGCAGAGTGAAGAAACAACCCATAAAATGGAAGAATGTTTGCCAGCTATTCTTAAGACAGAGGACTTATATGTAGAATATATGAAGAACTCAAAAAAAATTAGACACTTCAAAAGGAAAGATCCAATCAAGAAGAGAAGTGAACAGACACTTCTGAGAAGAAGTATAAATGGCAGGAAACTCATGACACAATCTTCTGCATCACTGGTCATGCTGAACTCATCAGCAGCCAAAATAGATGGAAGGTTTTCACTTTCAAGATTCAGCAACACCATGATCTAAAACGATAAGTAACTTTCACCTTCCTCCTCTCATCTCTCTCCCAAATCACTTAACCAGTCTCAGCCACAAAGAAAGTCATCTCTATGGGGTTCTAAATGTTTTTAAGAACCTTTTAAAATGGCACATTCGGTGGGAATTCAAATGTAACACAGGTAACAGCTGGATGAGGTTCACCACCCTGCTGAAGTGCTTGGTGTTTCCTGTGAACACCACTATAGGGGAAGCCCACAGCAGCTTTCTAGAGGCTGAGGGTTTGAAAACCACTGCAGCAAGCCATGGTTAAAGAGCCTTTCAGGCATGAAATGCGTGACATTCGTGTGCCCTGTGCCCCCGGATCTCTGCTGTGGGTCCTTCAGAGCGGTGCCCCATGTCAAGAGAAGCCTACAGTTGGGGGAAGCTGGGCTTAGAAAAAGACTGCACTTTTCCCACTAGCTGTGCTTTATCCCCTCAGACAGGGGGTCCAGTTACTGAATCAATGTGTCCCTAATAACTGTGTGAGTGGGACAGGGGAGATTGGCGTTGGCTGTGGGGGTTGTGTTTGGTCTTGGAGTTCTAACCACAGTCAAGCATCCCTGACCTCAAAGCCTGCTTTCTCTCTGTTGGTTTGAGAGAGAGAGATAAGCATATTTATTCAGCCTGTTACAAGTTCAAAGCTCAAATTATGTCTAAAATAAGAGGAACATATGTGATTAAATGGCTTGGAGAGAAAACTGAACACCAGAATTCATGAGTTTTCAGGCTATGTCACACCTTAGTAATTTACCCTGAGTGACATTGAAAAGAGAACAATAAGACTGACTGTGCACTAAAAGAGACTTAATGCAGTCAGCAAGGTATTTAGAGCGGGTTTTCCGTCGCCTGATACGATCTGCCAATCACAGAACTTGTCCTTATTTTGCAGCAGAATGAGACCATTAATCTCACGTAAGATACACAGACATGCACTTCCACCCAAACACTTCAGAAATTAAGTCAAACTATAAAGGCACACTGACTGCTTTATATTAGGGGAGAGATGATCATCCCATGCTTGGTCGGAGTCTGTAAGCATCAAGAAAACTGGGCGCACTTGGAGAAGGTGGGGGCTGTGACCCACGGGGAACACAAAGGAGGAGAAAGTAGGTTCCTGGTGCTATGTGAGTGTCAGGGTGTGGGCTGACACCTGCCTGCCACCACACACTTGCCCTTCAGCATCTATCATTTTCACGCTTAAGGAGCCCAACAGCCAGAACAGCAACAAGTTTATGGACTAGACTCTCCAGGTCACTTCCAATTTGAAACAATTTTATTTTCTGAGAAGAATTCAATTACAACTACACTGGCTTCATAAAGTAGCACTACTGATTCATAAGAGAGAATATTGAGGCCTGGGAAAGGGGTGCTGATGCCCCCCAGCCCATATGAGAACCCCGCACACTGTGTTCCCAGACCCAGGGTCCCACAGGGACTCTTGGGACCATTTGCCTGCAGCCCCTACCTGGGATCCTCAGTCAATACAGAAAAGGTCTGGGTCTCAGATGGCCTCAGTGACTGTACCCTCCACACAGAGGAAAGTTACACAGCCCCTTTCAGGCTTCCACTTTCAGTGCCACTTGGCTGCACAGATTTCTAAAAGCCTTTGAATAGACTAATAAATATGGAATTGTTCTGAACATCTGTAAGCAAAATACGAAAAGATATTACCCAGTGAATCAACATCCTGGCTTTCTTGCCAGAAATGGGGTATTTGTCTATTAGACTAATGCTCTGAAATTAACCAGGAAAGCTTACCCATTGCAGAATGCCTTTTCATATTTTCATCTATACAGTCATTCTTATAAAATGTAAGAATAATTCTCTATCAGGGTATTCAGGAATCTGAATAGCTCAATTACTTCTAGAAGCAATGTAGTGAGGCAACAGCATGCCAGTTAATCAGTTGGTTTGCATAACAAACTGACAGAGTGTGTGTGCATGCATGTGTGTGTGTGTATGTGTGTGTGCACGTATGTGCATACGCTTGAAGAAAAAGCCAGGGTCAGCTAACTCTTCAAAACAAATGTGAAAAATCAAGTTTTTGTTTGATTGTGCAGGAGAGAGTTCTTGAAGACAGTGACTACTGTTCACAGACAGCCTTCCTCTAGTACCGAGTCTGAAGTCTTGCATGTGATATACTCCCAGTATGTGATATAATCAGCTTATCCAAGAATGCCTCCATGGATCCAAGGCTCCTCACGACCAGCCAGCACAGGGGTCTGGGTTCTCTGGGCCAGACATGCTATGTTCATAAGGAACGCACAGGAAGGAATGAGGCTTTGCAAAGCCTTTAGGAACACAGCAATGGCCCCTAAGACTTGAGTTACTTCTCAGCATGTCTCTTAAAAGACAGAGAGGAAACACAACAGGAACAGCGACCCCACCACCTGGAGGTCCACAGGCCTTGAGAGAGGCTACCACACATCCCAGCTAAGGCTACTAAACTAAATAAACTGTACAGGTTTAAATAGATACTACATGGACACACGGAGGGAATGGGACTCTCCAGGGAAACCCAAGGAGGCAGTCACAGTGTTTGGGAAAGCATGAAGGCCTGCCTTCTGGCTCCCAGCTTTGAAGTCCAAAATTCCATTATTGTCGTTCAGTTCCACCCAGGGTTAGTATGGAGAGAATGACCTGGGCAGACTAACCTCACCATAGACTGAGATCCCAAAAGTGGCATTTTATTGAATATGAAGTAAGAATTAGAATAGCTGCCTGGCTGATGTAGCCTTGTTGCCGTTTCTTCCTGTAAACAATCTCAGCAAGAGGGCAAAAGATTAGAAGGCTCTGCAGAGCTGGGCTGATGACACAATTTCAAAGTGTCAAGGCATCGGGTGCTGTCTGAGCAGAGCTCCCCAGAGGGTGGCGCCAGGCTCCCTCTCCTAGCTTCTCTCCCTGTCTGCCCTGCCTAGGTCCCCTTTTCTCTCCCTCAGCCAGGGAACCTACAGGAGACTGAAGTCCCACAAACTTTGAAGCTGAGATTCCATTCCCAGGCAAGCATCAGCCTCTCTGTGCAGACCAGCAAAGGTGTCTCTCAGACTTTCTTTCCCAGTAGGCACCATCACTCCCAGTGCTTCAGAAACTGTTCACACTTCACATCTGCTGCATACACTAGTCAAAGATGCTCAGGATGACGATCAGCCTGCCTGCACAGCCCTATCTGGAAGCCTAAAGGGAATGTACTGCTTAGACACCATGGTCAGCTCTGTGCATGTGCCACAACAGGGCCACCTCCTCTCTTGCTCTTACAGGAAGGACAGGTATCTTTCTAGTGCTTGGTGATGATGCTGGCTCAGCTTTTGGTCACCATCAATACATCTCCATATGGAAATGCTATTACACACAAGAACATGTGCTGTTGGCACACAGTGCTCTTGCACACTCAGATGCACACTTGCTTGTTTATTGGTTCCTGTGGAGGCTGAGTACCCACTAGCAGGGCTAATATGCTGAACTGGGGCTGCTGGCCCTTTGGATTGTGGCCGCCAATCTGCATGTCAAGACACAGGTGTAGAGCACAATGTTCATCATCACATGCAGGTTGGCAGGGTAGAACCGCCCCTCTGCGTTTGGAATTTTGATAACCCCCCTCTTCCCTAAACCTGCACTTAATCCAGGAAATCACACAGTACTTTAGGCTCAAGTATACCACTACAGGCAAGAAGGGCTTTGTGCACAATCTGCATTTTTATGTTCCTTATTTCTTGCAAAAATAAAAATCAGTAAAAACCTTTATAAAATATTCCATGGGTTGTGATCAGTTTTACCAACACAAGCATAAACAATTTGGAAATTGACGCAAATACTAGGACTCAGTCTAATGTTTTCTTACACTGACTTCTGTGATTATTATACCTCTGGCATGAGGCTGGTGGGTTTCTTTTTATTTCTAGTCAGACCCCTCCAGGGTGATACGTTCAGCAAGGCTTTGAGCACCAGGGGCTTTTGTCTCCCCGACCCCTCTCCTCTGTCAAAAGCCTTAATTAGCTGGTTACTGTAATTATTCTAGCTACTGACACTCCCCATTTTCCTTACCTGCTATTTCCAGGGATCTAAAGGGTTCACCACTCCTGTGGCAAAGGGACCTCATACATTCATCATACATTCTCTCCACCTTTTTGTTTTCCTCTTTTATGATCAGAACAAAAAAGAAGGGAAAGAAATCATCTCTCCCTTCTGTTACAGCATTTGTCTAGACGTCCCCACAAAGCTTCTTGTAGTCATAGGTGGGGCTTTTTCAGTTGTGACTGGATCTACAGTGTGGCACTGATTCATGGTGCAGTACTAGAATTAAGAGTGCTAGGATTAAGGATGAGTGATGACTAAGTCAGTCCACTGACTGGCTTGGCACCGTCCCAATCCAGGTAGCCCAGGTAGAATATAAAAGGAGCAGAAAGATACTGCTAAGGTCCCTTGCTTGCTTTGCTACTTTCTGCCTGCCATAAACTGTTTCTCCTCTGCACTGCCATCCTTCCTTGGAACCAGCCAATTATGGACTGACCTCTACAAAGTGAACTAAAATAAACTTTTCCTCCTTTGAGTGTCAGGTATTTTGTCTCAGCAACGAGAAAAGTAATTAAGCCCCTTCCCTGTCTGGGTTAGACCCAACTACTGTCACTTTCCAATCAGTGATAAGTTTCCATGGCAACCACACTTTCCAGTGCTACCACCAATTTAGCAGGAGTATAGGTATTAAATGGAGTTTTCCCCAACCTCTGAGAGTTCCATCTTCATCCACAGCTATAGGCAAGCTGTTTGTATGACCTGTGTCTGACAGAGTTTGGTCTTTTTTCCTTCTAAATGGCAGAAGGATGAAAGATTTTCCTTGCAGGAATTGCTAATAAAGAAAAGCACACCAATATACTTAAAAAGGTAGTGGAAGGATGGATCTGAAATAGAATGTGTGATTGGTGGAGTGTAAATAGATAAATGGAGAATGGCTGGGAATGGTGGCAGCTGGGAGATTTACACCATGGTCAAGGGTACAAACTCTGAGCTAAGAGTGCAGGAGATAAAGATTCCATCTGTGTGTGGGCCTTCCTTATCTCCCTGAGCCTCAACACTCTCCCTGCAGCAGACAGACATTGAGATGCCTCATGCAACTGTGTAGGGAAAAAAAAGACATAAAAAATGCTTCTCACAGTGTCTGGTACACAGTAGGAGTTCAACACATGGGAAGTGCTATGTTGTCATTAAGGCAGAGGTGAAAAGAAAGAGTGTATAAGTAAGCAATCACACTGTTGAGCTTGTTAACACTGTGTGGCCCAAGGACAAGAGTATGAGCAATATAGTTGGGGTTTTGATTACCAGCCTTTTACTCTTGGGCCATTAAGTTAAGCTGCGATTACAGAAAGATTTTCATCATGGCCTAACTCCAGGTTCAGAAGCATCTATTTATAGCTCTGCTGTAGAATTAGTTTAATTTTTAAGAAGAAACAAAAAGCTATTCATGGACTATGTGGGGAGAGAACAAGGCCTCACCAAGGGGCAATCCCTCCCTGTAAACCAGCACCATGCACAGTCGCCCACCGTGGGACAGACAGACCCCAGTCCCTTCTGGCATACTGGCTGGCAAACAAGAAGAACCAATCCCCCCACCCTGCCACTGAAAGTCACCGGCTGATCTGGAGAAACACAGGCTGCGATGATGGCTATTGAGGTAAAACGCACTTTGATGCTGGTGGTGGTTTGGTGTTTCACTGATCCTGCAGGTCTAGGGCCAGTGGTCTATCATCTCTTAAGAGGATAGCAATATGCAGTGTAGTATCTATGGGGGATCTCCTTCTAAGGGTGGTAGCCACTGTCGATTCCCCATCTTTTTGTTTTGAAGCCCTGTTTCATTTTCATTGTTTTTTTTGGGTTAATGTTTGTTCTCTTTTGTTTTGTTTGATTTTGTTATATCTGATGGCAAGAGCAGCTATCTTAAAGATAGCAAGACATGCTATGGTAGCCATTTGGATTTATAGTTGGCTTGTTTTGAAGTCCTTTATTGTATTCATTGTTTTGTTTCTGTTGGTTCTGTTCTGTTCTGCTCTGTTTGATTTTCACTATGTCTGAAGGTATCTGCAGCTATTTTGAGGACAACAAGAGGCATTAAGGTAACTATTATTTTTCATTTTTTTTATCGGTACCGGGGATCGAACTCACGACCGCCTGCTTGCAAGGCAGGTGCTTATGCCGCTGAGCTAAATCTCCAGCCCCCAAGGTAACTATTATTGATTTCATATTGTTTTGAAGTTCTGTATCACTTACACTGGTTTGTTTTAATTGGTTTTATTCTGTTTTATTTTCCTTGGTTTTATTGTCTTTAAAATAAAAAAAATTTAAATTTTCAAAAGAAGCAGCAAAAAAAATATGGGTTAACCATTAAAGTATTCACCATTCCATATTCCCAGTACCAATCAGATCTATTTCAATTCTTCTGTAGGAGCAAGAAAATCAAGCATACACATATTTTATAGTACTTTCCTTATTGTACAGTAAAATTTTATTTCAAAAAGAAAATTCATATTATAACAAATACATCAGTATGCTTATTCTTCAGCCAGCTCCCTGCCTCCACACATCCTCTCAGCATTACTTGTGCCTTAGTGGGGAGCTGAGAGATCCTTCATAAATAACACCCAGTCAAGCCTTCAAGTTTAAAAAGATAAAAGCAGAATATTAAGGTAACCTATAATCCCAACACTGGGAAGGCTGAGGCAAGAAGACTGCAGTGAGCTTAAGATCAGCCAGGG
Organism: Cavia porcellus; assembly: GCF_034190915.1. NCBI lineage: Eukaryota > Metazoa > Chordata > Mammalia > Rodentia > Caviidae > Cavia > Cavia porcellus. The sequence continues at coordinate 42,604,448 of NW_026947507.1, forward strand.
CTATAGAGTGAATCAGAGGTCAGCCTGAATTATATAGCCAGACCCTGTCTCAAAAATAAGCATGCAAAAAAAATGAATGCTTAAATTTGTAAAATTTCATTTGTGTCAATTTGGTGATCAATCTCTATTAAGAACTCCTAAAATTGGTAAACAAAATATTCTGGTAACAATGAGTCTTTATTACTACCTGAACTGGCAAGAAAGTCAAGAAAATTCATGAAGGTCAGAAACAAATCCAGAGAGGTAATGTGGTAGTGGAGTTAGAATTTTCCATGGAGCTAGACGGTAAATATTTCAGACTTTGCAGATTATACACCTCTGCTGCAATCATGGGTCCATGACACTGTGGCACAAAGATGTTCATAGATAATATGTAAAAAGAAACAGAAAATGGGCACAGCTGCATTTCAATAAATTCAATTTATGTCAGTGAGCAGAGCAGAACTTGGCCTGTGGGCATGGTGTGGCAACATCTGCAGCATAACATGGCTTTTTATGATTTTCTCTCCAGAAAACATATGTGGTACATGATATGTGGTGTATTGTCGCATGATGGTTCTGATTTCTTCACATCTCTCTGTATTCCCATATCCCTGCCTGAGGATGGGGGATCTCATGCTGAACTGACTCTTAGCCAAACCATGGGACTTCCTTTAACCAATGAGACAACAGTGAACAGGGCGTAGTCACAGAATGCGGCTTGTCCTCTCGTGCTGCTCCTGGGTTCTTGTGTCCACCAGCAGGTGTATTAGTCCAAGCCAGTGTTTCCCACATCCCCATTAAGAAGCACTCTCAGGAGCCAGCACCAACCGCCAGACATGAGAGAGGCCACTGGAGACCAATTTGCCCCACTAGGTGACTGTGGCCACCTGGGCAAGTCCCCACAAGACCTATATGACAGCCCCCAAGAGAGCTGGCCCAGATTGCTGAATTAGCCTGCCTTAAGCCACTAAATTTTAGGGCATTTGTTTTACACAAAAAGCTAAATATTACAGTGCATAGGAAGTTTATAATCTTCTAAAACCATTCACCAAGAGTCAAACAATACATTTACAGAAATGCTAAAGAGAAGAGTAAACAAAAATAATTTTTTGTAATTCATATTCCCATTTTAAAAATGCCAGTAGGGACAAGCCCTCCATGTTCCTGCCAGCAATAGGTCAGAGTGAGGACTTCCTACCTGAGCAGACTTCTTTGTAAGTAGGATTGGGAGTATAGCCTCCTGCAAATCCCACTTGCGTCGAATAGACACCTTTCAAGATCCAGAATTTCCTTTCAGCTCCCCAAAAACAGCCCATTCCTGCAAAAAACATCAGACAGTGATGAAACATGTTTCCCAAACAAGGAGCTCATTACCCATTACAAGTCCTTCCAGCTAGGAAAGAGATGCTTGTAAGACCATTTGGTGATTAAAAATGACTGATTCCAGCTTATATAGAGAGAGAACTTTTAACATTTAAAAATAATTTTATTTAAGATTATTTGCATAGAATACCTTTTGTTTTCACTGGACAGAAACTTAGAAGGCCTCAGATTATAGTGGATTAGTAAATCTACACCTTTCCCCAAAACATCGTTTTTGGAAAACAAGTTTATGAATATTTTCATACTCAATTCATCAATTATATCGTATTTAATGATAAGTTCCCTGGTCATTTTTTAAATTTTTATTTAAAGAAAGACTAAACAAAACAGAAAATGGGTAGAAATAGTACATACTTTCAAAGAAAAAAGTAAACTAAGAAATCACTACTTGATGATTACAGATTATCCTCTTACAAATAGTTAATCAAGATACTAAAGTGGAGCATATAAAGTGGGGATTCAAACAGTGAGACTGCAACCAGTTCTGTTCAACTATCCAACAAAAACTTAGAAATACGGTTATCAATCCTATACACTTAAACATACATGCAGTTATCCATATCTTCAATTATGTTGAGATTGAATAAACCCAAGCAGGCTAATATCACTCTGAACAAAGAATAATACTATTGCTGGGGGCCACATTATGACACTCCAGGATCAGCATTAGGTACTTTAGTGTCTCTTTTTCTTCAAAGTATTTGTTCATTTCATCATGTGTCATAAGATCAGTTCTCATAAACTGTTTATAGGTTCTACACATGCATGAGTCTTAACATGCATTTCTATCCTTTCTATGTTAGAGGGAGAAACAAAACAAAGCAAGACAAAACAAAACATATTCCTATAAACACCTGAAACGAAAAAGACTTATAAGACCATTGTACAAGGAGTTCTACCATAGTTCCTGGTTGTCTCTTGTTATCTTCAATAGAATTGGCTATATCATCAGACATAGTATAATTGAATATATCAGTACATAACAGTATTAATAAAAACACAACTTTGTATATAGTATAAAACTTCAAAAACAGGCAGTAATCAAACCAGAATGTGTAGCATAGTGAGTCTTGTCATCTTCAGTGTAGTTGCCTATACTCTCAGATACTATCAATCATATCAATTTTGAATAAAATCTGTCGATACCAAACAGCAATCAAACAAGCCAGATTTAACTAAGATCAGTCATGATAAAACAGTATAAGTCATATAGGGCTACAGATTAACATAATAGGAAATTAAAGATGATTACTGTGCTATATCCTGATGTTTTGGGGATAGTTGTCTGTGCCCTCAGATCTAGTGCAAGTAGACAAACTGGGACAGAATAAAATCTATCTAAGCAGAGTGGTGCAAGTAATATGGGTTTTAAATCCTGATACACTATTAACAATACGGCCATCTTTTGTAAGACTCTCCCTTCCCTTTAGTTCCCTGGTCACTTTTTAAAAAATACTTTAACAAAGACATGTAGCACTCAGTGACTTGTCTGAATGCAGAAATATCCAAAATCAATATATATTTATGCAGTATTTCCAATTAAAAATGTCATATATCTGTTCAATTATGATGTCACTATTAATTTGCATGTGCTAAGTCATTGTTTGCCCAAACATATATTCTTCTGAGTTCTGTTACTGAATGTAATAAATGAGGAAGGTATGAAAAAGCGGGAGGGAAGGAAAGAACAATAATAAACAAACACAAAAATTGCATTCCATTCAACTAGAAAACATCGTTTATGCCCATAGTTATTGGATTCTTTTGAGTATTGGATAAAAGCCAACACGCATCTCCCAAGAACACATGTAGAAATGTGAGAAGCATCACACTGTTTTCCCTTGGGCCCACCAAAAGCACCCCACATTCTCTACCATAAGTTATCAAAGTGTCCAGTGGAGCTGCTAGTTTGTGGCTCACAAATGTAAGAAGCCTGCTACCTCTCTCAAGCTTTATGTAGCTTTGCCAAGTCACATATAGCTAAGATCCTGGGGGAGCAACAGCTGGTAAATTAATATGTGCCTCCTATTCTGACAATCACTAGCTTTACGAGCTTTAATGACAAAGCTGTAAGAAAATTTAGTTTACTGACATTCTTGACAGCTGTTAATAATCTCCTTTAAAAATTCAAAGCAACAACAACAACCAAAAAAACAATGTGAATAAAGTTATACATCATCCAAAAACATTCTACTTGCTAAAATGTGTGGGGAAATCCTACCAAAAATAGGTTAATAGTTTAAAAATATGAGACAGCCATATAATGAAATTCAATGCAGTAAAACAATTACTGTTGGGATAACATTGCAACATGGAAATATGCACATGACTGTATCATAATTATCTAAGGCTAAATTAAAAGAGAAACACACAACTATATGCATGTTCCTATTATAAATGTAAAAATGTTCTTACCAAAATAGACTGGAAGGAAATATACTAAAGTTATAACCATGATTTTAAAATTCTGAGAATATAAGAATGTTTTAATTTTCAAATTTTCTGTAATAGATTATTACTTTAAAAATGAAAAAAAATATTCTCAAAGAAAGCAAAATTCCAAAGATATAACATAGCATATACATTTTTAAGTTACCTACTACTATACCATTTATAACCCTTGTAACCATCACTCTCAACCCAATTTCTCTCCCTAAAGTAACCACTAACTGGCTTTTACAGTAATCTCATCTTACGTTTCTCTATGTTTTTAATTATCCAACTATCCACCTCATGTTATATTAATCATGTTAATGTTCTAAAATGCTGTCTTTAAGTCCTTTTAAGCAGCAAGTTGCCCTTTGCCCTCTGAAGAACATGAGCTTCCCACAGCTCAGCTTCTGCTGATAGCATTCTCATGGCACAATTCAGTTGTTCATGTGTCCTCAGAAGACAACCTGCTGCAACTGATGACTAGACCCAAGCCTTCCGCAGACTCAGGCTGGATCCCTTGTTAAGACCGAGGAGGTGCTATGCTCTTTGATCAAGGAGGACATAATGTCTCACTATCTCTTTTGTGATGTTAGCATCCATGCATGCTCAATGCTTAGAAAGTGTTTCTTCTTCAAGGGTTGCAAAATGGTGATCTTCTGTCATTCCTTTATCATTTATCAGTTGAGATACACTAAAAAGAAATGCTCAGTGGGGGCAATTCATAATGAAGGAGAGAAATGTGTGACTATGTCCATTTACTTAGCATCTTCAAGATGATGAGTTTACCATCTCCAAAGCTGACCAGTTAGTTCTCACCATTATACACTCATTAATCTAGATGCGACAATTAAGGCTCTTGGCAAGCTTTATGGGTCAAAGTTTCCACAGCAAGACCTCTTCAAACTGGCTCTGGAATCCGTTTGTCACAACTTCAGTTGTCCTTTACAGCTTCCTTGCTTTCTGATTTGACCAGCTGTTCGTGGATCCTCTCGCACATTTCCCACTCCACAACCAGGGCTGGCCACTTCTCTAAGAAGCCTGGCACCTTTAAATGGAAAAGGTATTTCATGACCATGACCCAGGTATCACTGATGCTCACTGCAGAATGACAAGCCAGGGAATTCTGGTGGACTGTGTAGCTAATGTTGCTTATGAAGAGCTAGTCCCATGGGGGCAGTAACAATCCATCACAAAATAGAGGTCATGACTTCCGGGAGAACATGGCGGACAGATAACAGCAACTACCGGAGGCTCTCTGAAAACTAGGCTCAGAAGCCAGGTATGGTGCGGACTAAAGAGACATAAGCAGGTGGAGTTATGCTCTGCTGACTCAGGAACGAACTCGGCTGAGAGAAACCAACTTGGAATGCAGTCCTGGTGCTAAAACAGGAACAGAAAAGCCTCGCTGCTGAGGCTGGACCCCACGCCATTTGGGTTTCCCGCCGCGCGGTGGCTGGCTGCCTCTACGTCGGCTCGGCAAGGAGAGAGACGCACGGAAACTCTGAGAACGGGAGTCTGTGAACGGAGTCGAAAACAGGACAGGCAGGGAGGCATGTTCTGACTTGTGGCGAGGTGAGTGAGAGAAACTGACACTCCACCACAGTTTGACTCCAGCGGACTTTCTGGGCCCGGGCAGTCCTGTGGGAGCAGGGCGCGCTGGCGACTCCAGCCACACATTCCCCTGTCGGGCGGGATTGGTGAAAAGTGCCTGGCCTGCGTGACGCTGCTGGCGGACCCCGTAGGCTGGCCCAACCCAGATCCCAGAGCCTGACGGAGGTCGGGAGGGGCGGGCCCCCGCGTAGGCTGCCTGGTGTGCAGCAGTGAGTGGAAACACCTAACCGGCACAATTCGATCAGGCTGTGGCTGACAGAGAGAGAAGCTAGGCCTCTCATATAAGCTTGCATATATAAGGAACAGAGAATATGGGAAGAGGCAGCAACAAGAAAGGCTCCTCGGCCCCCAATTCTGAGAAACAGGCAATAACAGACACCGCACCATTACACATAAGGCGCCATATAGAGAGCCTCATAGACCAATTCAGGAATGAAGTTATCAATGACCTGAAGCTAGAAGTATGCAAAATAGTTAGAGAAATACTAAGCACCACCCAAGAAAAAACAGATGGTGGAATGGAAGAACAGAAAAAGAGGGGAGAAGTGTTTGATGGAGAAAACAGGGAAAGCATAGAATACGTGAAGCAGGTTCAAAGGGACTACCAAGAAACTAAGAAGTCTATCGAAGACTGGCATAACAGCTTGAAAGAAACTAAGGACAGACTATCTGAACTGGAGGGCAGAATTGTAATATGGGAGAATGAAATGAAAAACTTCTTAAAAATAACAAAGAAACAAACAGCAATAATACAAAGACAAGAAGATGATAAGAGGAGCCATAACTTAAGGATTAAGAACATAAAAGAAGAAGTAGGGACACAAACAAATGAACTACAAAAGCTACTCACAGAAATAATCCAGGAGAATTTTCCTAATTTAGCAAAAGGTAAAGATACTCAGATGTATGAGGCATACAGGACCCCAGCTACCTACAACCCAAACAGAGCAACACCCAGGCATATAATAATAAAAATTCCAGAAATTCAATACAAGAACAGAATATTAAAAGCTGTCAGAGACAAGAAGCAGACCACTTACAAGGGAGCACCCATCAGAATTACAGCAGATTTCTCTGCACAAACCATCAAATCACGAAGAGCTTGGGGGGAAATAATTCAAGCTTTGAAAGATAATAATCTCCAGCCAAGATTGAGATATCCTGCACAACTGTCCCTCGAAATTGATGGAAAAACAAGGTGCTTCCAGGATAAAGAGGAACTGGGGGAATTTGCAACCACCAATTCAACTCTACAGAGAGTATTGCAGGATATTCTAAAAAAAGAAAAATACAAAGAATCCAGAAATAATGGAGGCCACAACGAATGGAGCAGAGAACAAAGTGAAGAAGACAAACTGACAGCTACTGACAGAATAAGAGCTCAACAGAAATGAGGCAGAGAAGATTGGATGATAGGAACAGCTATTTTGGAGAAAATGACATCTTAATAGGTAATACTGATTTAGTATCATCTTGTTTTGAAGTCTCATCTAGCTTTTGTCCTTCTGTCTCCAATGGTCCAAATAGGTTGTATCTTACTGGATTTTATTATGTATGATAGTATAAGCAAAAACCTTTTAAAGACAAGGAGATTATACAGAAACCATTGTTCATTTTCTGTTAGTTGATTCTAAATACTCTGTAATGCTGTCATTCTCTTGAATGGTTTTACATTGTTTTGATATACTTAATGCTACAGTATACGAAGTTGTACTCAAGGATTTCAAGGAAAGAGATAATATGGTAACTACTTTTAGGTCAGGATTATCTGGTGGTGAAACACTATTCTGCTTAAATGGTTATGTTTTGATCTGTGCTGTTTCGTTGTTATGCCCTCTTTTATCTCAATCTCCACTCCATTATTTACTTTTTTATTTTTATCCTTTTAATTAAAGGAAAAAAATAGCAGGATATATTATAGTAACCCACTTTGACTTTCCATTACCTCGATTTAAAGCCCTGTATTACTCTCACCATCTGGTTTTTAACTGATGTTCCCCCATTCTGTTTTGCTGGATAGTATCAGGTTCGAAAATTTAGGCATCAGCTGTGAAGATAATGAGATTCATTATAACGCCCATTCTCATTGACTTTTATCTATTTTTGAAGACCTACAATGTCTCCAATGTTTTGGTTTTGTCGGTTTTATTCTTTACAGTTTTGTTCAATTGTATTGTAACTAACAATATAGGCAATTCTATTAGAGATAGCGGGAGGCATTATGGTAACCATTGTTGATCACCTTGTATTATGTTTTCACATTATCTATTATGTCCACCCTTTTGACTTGACCGATTCTGTTCTGTTATGTCACATTTGGTTTTACTCTCTTCCAAAAAAGTAATAAGAACCATGGGAGCAATGAAACCCAAAATGTGTAATAGTCATTGTACAAAAGAGAGGAAAAGAAAGTGCTCTGTACTATATAACTGCATGTATATTTAAGTGTATAAGATAGAAAATGATATCACAGAGTTTTATTGGATCATTGAACAGAACTGTTTTCAGTATCATTGATGGAATGTCCACTTTACAAGCTTTAATTTTGTGACTTGAACAATTATTTCTAAGATGACAATATGTAATCCATTAACTAGTAATTTCCTACTGTTCATTTTTTTTTCTGCAAATCTGTATAACTTGTACCCTTTCTCTGCTTTTTTTTCTTTTCTCCTTAAATAAAATTAAAAAAAAAAAAAAGAAAAAAAAAAACAAAACAAAATAGAGGTCATACCTCTAGGATGGCACCCAAGCAAGACCAGAGAGTAAAAGCAAGCTTTGGGAATAAGTAGCCAAACTCCCATGGAACGCATCAGCACTGTCCGACATCCTTCCCTCACTGTAGTCCTATGGCTATATGGGGATTGTGGACACTCAGCTGGAGGAAAGAAAAATGCCTGTTTTGCTTTGTTTTGTTTAGAAATGGTTGGCTCACTATGTGACAGCAAGCTTAAGATACAAAACAGCATCCCTAGGGTGGCTTAAAAGATAGTGGCAGGGAAATCCTCCCACCCAGTAGCCTTCAGGCAATGAAGCAGTGAGCCACCTTGGGTGGAAGATGGAGCCCATGTAGATTCATGACAGTAACAAATGGCTTGGGTGAGTGGCCAGAAGCCAAGAACAAAAACTGGAGGAGAAACAAAAGCTCAAGATGCACACAAGAGAGTAAGCAGGCACTGTGAAGATCTTGGTAATGCGTGCTAATGCCAGCCACAGAGCAGCCACCATGAGAGGGGACCAATCTGCAAAGCGGAAGCAGAGGACTAGTAGATGGGATCAGTCAGCCTTGCCCTGGTTGCCCCCAATGCTGACATGAGGGGCACAGGGAAGAAGTAGCCATGGTAACAGAATGGAGGTTTCACATGGACCCAACAGCAAGTCTAGACACCCTCTCACCAAGTCTAGACACTACCTCCACTGACCAAGTGATGGCCCAGCAACAAAGACTCACCAAGCACCCTAGTTACCACCATTCCTCAAGGGAACCAACTAACGCAAGGGGGCAGGGCCAGGGAGTAACTGGGATACATCCAAGCTGAAAAGGCCAGCAGTGTTCTGACATGTATTCCCAGGTGACTGCAACTTTCTGCCTTCATGGTCTCAACCAGTGACCATTCCACAGAACACCACAACATGTGACTCACTTCACAGCACAGGTGACACAGCAGTGGCCATGACCACAGCTCCTCCTGTTTTATTCTCTGCACAGACCCAGAAGCTGGTGTTCTGGGACAGCACTGGATGGCTCTGAGGTGTAGTGACACCATCAACTCAGAAAGGGAACTCCAAAAAGGGTTGCATCCTTCAGGACATGCAACATGCATCAAAAACCCCAAAGATAGTGACACACTAGACCTCAAAAGATTACACATGTTCACAAGCAAGGAGTGCAGACAAGAATGGCTCCATCTATCATAATTCCCAAAGACCCATCAGGACAGTGTGCTGCCTGCCACCTAACTCTTAGTCCTGTAGGAAAAGAGATCTGGGTCCCCAAAAGGGTGTACTTTCATCAGGGAACATAGCGAGAGCCTATGGAGTTCCATGCTATAACAGCTGGCTATGTACAGGTACAAGGAGGGATGAGGAGGCAAAAAAAAAAAAATCTTGTCAGGTATAACCAGCCAAGAGTGGCACGTGAGGTTATGCCATGGCCTTGCAAGCGTTTGATGTTTTCTAGCTGGGTGAGTTTTAAGTGGTATCTCACTATGATTGTGATATATGTTTGGCTAGGTTGAGCATATTTTCATACTGTATATTGGCCATTTGTGTTTGTCCTTTTGTAAGTTTCCTTTGTCCATTTTTCTATCATGTTGTTACATTTTTCCTGTCTCGTTTGTTGTAATTTTAATGTTTTAATCAATTTTTGTCAATTATATTTACAGATATAATTTTGTGTCTAATTTGCTTTTACCTTCGTTATGATATCTGTCATACAAATGTTTTAAATTTTAATGTGTCAAAGTTGTCTTTTTTTATCATATGATTTTTGTGTCTGCACAATAACTATACATAATGTTTGATATTTTCAGAAGCCTTTAAAGTTGTATTCTTTATTTTAGGTTACTGAGATATCTAGAAATAATTTTTGTGTAGGCTGTGAGACAGAGACTCAATTTGTCTTTTTCCATGTGGATAATCAAGTATCCCAAATAAATTGTTATTTGTTAAATAATCCATTTTCTGTCACTTTTATCTATTACACATCTCTAGTAGTACACCACTTTGAATAGTTCTGATTCTGATATCTCTGTACTGTTTTTTTTTTCACTCATTTATTCAGAAAGTATTTAGACAGTGCCTAATATATTCCAGGACATCCTGTAAGCTCTTGGCGTACATAAGTGAACAAAATAGACAAGATCCTATTCTTTTATAGGCAACACACTCCAGGGGGAGAAGACAGATAAGAAATACTAAAAATATAAATAAGTAGGTGGTATAGTAAGTGCCCACTTACTATAGGCACAAAGAACTATGAAACATAAGAAAAGTGGAGCTGGGTCAGAAAGATCTTTAGTGATAGAATTTTCAATAGTGTTCAAGGTGGACCTCAAAGAGATAACTTCAAACAAAGGTTCAAAGCAATGAGACTGTCAGCCATCCAGATAAAAGGACAGAGGAAAGAGCCCTACAAAGCCACCAACCCTGTGCCTGCCATGTTGAAGGGACAGGAAAAAAGCCAGGGGACTGAACCAGTGGAAACCATTGGCACGCTGATGAGGGGAGTCAGATTCTGTAGGGTTTTTTGGGATCATGTGAGGACTCTGGGCGGTATTCTGAGCACAATGGACAGCACTGTTGCATGCTGGAAGGGAAAGGAGATGACTAAACTTAGGTTCTATAAGGATTGCTCTGACTGTCCTTTGCAGAGAGTAGACAGAAGTGACCCAAGCACTGAAGCAGGGAATATTATCAGGTGACAGGCTGTGGCAGTGGAGACCAGGGGGTGGCAGAGGAAGATAGGAGCTGAAATCAGACTCTGGGTGCATTTCTGAAGATTAAAAACAGAGTCTGAAAGAAAGAGGGGTCTGCTTGACTCTAGACATATGCACTTGAGTGCAGAACACTGAAGATGCAGCAGTTTTGCAGCAAAAGGCAGAGATTCTGGTAGCTCCATTTTAATGAGCCATAATACCTAGTAGAGTAAGTCTCACTTCAAAAAGTCTTTTTGCTATTATTGGCCCATTACTATTCCAAATTTAGTTTAATATCAGCTTGTCAAATTCCATGAAAATACCCTTTGATGATAATTACATTGAACTTACAGATTATTCTGAAAATATTTTGTCATATTTATAATATTGAGTCTTCCTGTCAATGAATATAATATTCTCTATTTATTAAAATCTTTTTGGATACCCTTGAATACCATGATGTAATATTCTCCAAAGGTCTGATAGATTTTATTATATACAGTTCTATGTATTCTGTTATTTGTGTAGCTATTATAAACACTTTTTTCTGTTTTTTCTTATTGTTTAATTATTACTCTTATTGTTCTCTTATTTAAAAAATACTGTTTTTTCTCTTATTGCTTACTTCTGCAGTATAAAAAAATCAGACTCTTGCATGCTTTTCCTATAGTCAGAAAACTTCAGAAATTCTATTATTAGTTCTAATCACTTCTCTCCACGTTCTCTTTAATGCCTTGTAGAGAAAACCATATTTTGTACAAATGACAGTTTTATACCTGCCTATCCATAATTATTCTCTTTACTTTATCTCGTTTTATTGCATTGGCTAAGTCCTTGCACACAATTCTGAATAATAAGGTGACAGTGAGAATCTTGTCTCATCCTAACTTCAGTGAGAATGCTCCAGTATAAGTCTGTGGTGTTTTGGAAGTTTGCAGATAATATACTTTATCATGTAGAAAAATTTTCCTTCCATGCATACAATTAGGAGCTTTTTATCATGTATGAGTTTTAAATATTAGCAATGTCTGCATTCTTTTAGATGATCAAATAATCTCCCTCCTTTAATATCTTAGGGTAGTATATTATATTAATAAGTTTTTCTGAAACATTTGGCAATAAATCTTACCTAATTTAAGCATTTTAATGCTGAATTACTTTTGCCATTTTATTCAATTTTTCATTTATGTCCATAAGGCAGATTTGTCACATTTTTATTTTCTTGTATCCTCCTTGTGCAGAACTGGTATCGAGGCTTTACTGGTCTTATTAATAGGATAGGCAATCCTTCCTTCTTTTTTATCCCTCTGTGCAATAAAAGAGGATTATTTCTCCACTGTAATTATGGCAGAATTTTCTGAACCACCTGAATACTGTGTCCTTGGGGTGGAGGAAAAGAGGAATTAGAGGATGTGTTGTTTCGTTAACGTTTGTTTACTCGTATTTTCCAATTTATGTTTCTGCCTTTAGAAATTTTCTTTGCAGACTGACCCCAGGTTTCACTGATCCTCTTTACTTTTCATTTTCTAGTTTTGCCTTTTTTTATTATTGTTTTGCACTCTACTGTTACTTCATTCCCTAAGAGTCACTGATAAATTTATTTATTTTTAGTGTTTTCTTCAATTTTTTATTTTAATTTTTTTCTAATATATGTACTTAAGATTATACACTTACTTTAAATTTTTCCTAGACACCCAAAATATTTAAACATGTAGTACTCTCATTAGTATTCTTTTCTAATAGATTTTCTATTTTATTTCCTTCATAATCCATGAGTTACTTAGGTGTGTATGTTTTCTTCAAACATGTCTGTTTTTAGTTTGTCCCAAAAATTAATTTCATGAGCAAATTTATAGTCCATGTATTGATGCTGCTGGCATCTTTCTAAGCATTAGACTGTCTGCAAATGCCTTGAAATTTGCTTATGCAGGCTCACAGAGAGCAGTGGCACACATGCATGTGACCACATAGGCAAAGGCAAGAGGCAAGAAGATGCCCCCACCTGAAGGTCATCAGCTCCCAGGGTTAGTTTGTTGCTACAGTAGCAGCCACAACAAGAGACAGGTGGCCCTAGAGGACCTGCTGTGGACCACAAGAGGTGTCTCTTGGAGAATATATCTAAATTGCACTGTTGAGAAGATTTCATTCAAGATGACTCTAGCCTTTAGAAGTCACAGATTAAATGAATTCACTTGCCATTACTACCAGCCTCCTCCCCACTAACTTCTGGAAGATATCACTTTCTGTGGGAATGAAATTTTGAATTAAACAGAAAAAAGATTCAAACTACATCATAGCTGAAGCACCAAGCAGATTTAAAGAATATAGTGAAATTACAATTGTGTCAATACATGAAATTTAAAAAAAAAATTTTTGTCTTTTTCGTTTTTATCGGTACCGGGGATCAAACTCACGACTGCCTGCTTCTAAGGCAGGCGCTTATGCCGCTGAGCTAAATTCCCAGCCCCGAAATTTAAAATTTTGACACTGTTATTAAAATCACTATTTTTGGTCAAATCTCAAGTAACAGAAAGAGAGAGAAAGATTGAGAGAGAGAGAGAGAGAGAGAGAGAGAGAGAGAGAGAGAGAGACTTTCCAAAAGTCCTGCTGGATATTTTCTTTTTAAAGAATTATCTTTACTCAAAATGTTTATGTCCTTTCTTATGAATATCTGTATCTACAGAATTTTCCATATTTTTAGAAATTATTTTTCTTTAAAATTTGTGCTATTCATATGAAATACTATATTCAGAAAAAAACTCAAAGAAATCCCAAATTTTCATTAAGCCCTTTTCCAAAACACATTGTCACTGCAATTTTTTACCTGACCAGGAAGAATCTGTGACTGTGTTAATAAAACACTATTTTTCTAAAAATATAAGAGACCGACCATGACAAGCATGGCATTCTTGAAGGAAGTCTCCCCATATCCACTGTGTCCTTATGGTCACGACACAAACTGGCCAGCTAAATCTGCTAATTAGTACGGCCCACTCTCTGCTAAGCAGGGACCCCTTTCTCCAGTTCTTCATGTCAGGTACGGATGAGTAACAGACCCTCCAACAGCAGGAGGCCTGGGAAGAGCAATCTGTTGGCAGGGTAGAAACAACAGGGAAGCCGGTTCCACTAGAGCACTTGTGGCCACCACCTGTTCCTCTGCACCACGTCCAAACGCCCCTCTCTTCTGCTTGATCCCCACTTTCAAGCTTCCCAGAGAATGCAGCCACGTTCACAGTAACTTCCAGGGTTACCTAGGAAGCATCCTGGGAAGTCCAGCTGTAGAACAGGGATGACCCAGCCATCGTGTTGCTGGATTGCATGCTTCCCCTGACTCCACTGCAACTGCTGACAGTGGGAGGGACAAGAGCGCTCTGCGTGGTTTTGCTTTCTGTAAAGTACACCTTTATACTTAGGTCAGACCATATGTCATCTGTTCAAAATGGCTCTTAAATCAAAAATGCGGTCCTCACCATCCACCTAAGAAAGCTCCGGAAGATGCTCATTTCCAGCTCCTGATAAAACTGCCTCAGTTAGGCTCCCTGACATCTTACATCCCGTAGGGCCAACACCAAATGCACAACAAGCCAGTGCCTTCTGAGGTCTCTATCAGATCACCTGTTCCCAGATCTTTATAGTAAAGCAGGAGGGACCATCATGTGTCTCTCTTCCTGGTCTCAGCTTCAGTAGTACCTGGCCCCCCATTGTCTCTCTTTCCTTGACTAGCAGGACAAAGACAACAGCTCCCCCTCTTCATTATGTCCTCTTTCAAACTTGTCACTTTTTATTCCTTGAACCCACAGATAGGCAAGATACTTAAAGAAACAATACCCTTGATTCTAAGATTCTACTTCTAAAACCTTGCTGAAAAGAAATATTTTTTAATTAAAAGTATTGGTTTTCAGAAATCTAACAAAAATGTTTTTTAAAAAAAGATGAACTGAACAGTATAAAGGGAACCATTAGGAGTGGAAAAAGGGGGAGGGGGAGGGTGGATACAATCAGAGCACAATACAAGCATGGATGGAAAGGTCAAACCCACTGATTTGTACAAGGTGGTTTGTAATTATAACAACTAAAAAATGTTTCTTAACAGCCTATCTATTAAAAATCTGAAACAACTTCCACTTCCAGTATTTTATTAAAGTATCTAATAAACAATGCCCCACCCATAATTTGAAGTAGACCATTCTGCATCCATCTTTCTATGATTTAATTATATGGACAAGTATTAAAAATAAAACATTAAGAAGCAAAACATCAGGATAGAAAAGAGTAAGGAATTTTTTAGATTTAATTTAATGTATATATGTTTAAAAATGGACCCAAGGGAAATAAACCAAAATGTTAACAGTAGTTATTACTTTTGATTAGGATTACCAGAAATTTTTGTTTTCTTCTTTATACTCTACAGTAGAGCATAAGTAGTGTCTGAATGTCTACAAGAAGTAGGTATCCAACTATCATTATCAAAGCAAGTTTTTAAAAAACTAGTCATGTGGAGTGATTGATAGTCTAGAAATATAAAACAAGTTAGGATAATAGTTGCTTCTGATTGTTCTTGTCTTTATGAATTTTTCAGATTGTCTAATGAGATTGGATTACTTTTACAACTGACAAAATTAAGACTCATAACCTACTCTCAGCCCATGATTATCCCACAACCATCACCAGTGTACCTTACACCCTCCACCCCATCTCCACCTGTGGAAATCCTCTCCCCACACCCGGAATAACTTTTGATATGGCTGTCTTTCCACAATGCCAGTCTCATACAATCTCTCTTCCTGGACCTCCAGAGCATGTCCAATGCCTTTCACACGGTGCTTCCATTATCAACCCTAGGGGTGACTGTTGATTCCATGCAAGTCCTTCCTGCTCAGTGGACTCATTTCCCTGGAGTTCACCTGTCCTGTGACATCTGACAGCCCTGCATGCATGTGGCTCTTGGTAGGGAGGAGCTCTGTTGAACTGGAACTGTTTCAAAATTGAACAGTCCATCTTTAGCCCATGGCAGGAGAGTTCCTAAAGGAAAGACTCCTGGAAACTCCAGTTCCAATTTATGGAAAGCTCCATCTTCCTTTGAGGCTTAGGAAGTAGCAACTTGATGATCATATGAGAACAAATGTAGCACTGAACACAGAAAAGCAGTTCTCATCCCACCTCTCCCTTCCTCTTTCAAATTCCTGGGTTTTTGGGGATGTGGATGCAGAGTGTTTGAGGGCACCCACTGAGAACACAGCAAGTGTCATGCATACAGTGGACGCTTGGTAGCACCAGCTACCATTCTTTTCCTCAGTTTCCTCCTTGTTCCACCTCCAGCCTGACAATGTGCCACAGACCCAGGATTCAGGCTGCCGTCTCTTCTTCTGCAGCTCCCTGGAAACCAGCCCAGCCACCAGCTCTGGGCTGGCACTTTGAGTAAGCAAAGGGGCTGAAGGGTGGTGTTGCTGTCTTATTGTATTCACTGCAGGGATTTAAGTGGCACCTGGTGAACAGCACACAGCTCTGGAAGCTCTAGGGGACAGCACGAGCATATGGGCCTCCACTTGGATGGCATTTCTCAGGCACAGGGCAGATACGGGTGCAGTGCACATGTGCAGCATGTTTCCAGGCTCTCCTCTCCCAGCTGTCATCCTCTGCAAAGGACAGGGGTGATGCTCACAAGAGAACTCTGATCAGGTAATACATTGATACATCCAGTCACACCTGGACAGGTGTGGGCCCTTGGTCATAGGAGGAACTGTGCAGAGATAGGGAGTTGCAGGGGGTAAACTTGAAGGGGAACTCAAGAGGCCTGACCTGGTGACAGATACTGAATGTGTGGCCAAAACACTACAAGTCAGTCACCCTGAGAAAAAGTGGACAGGAGAAAGGCGTTGGAGATGGGCTTCAACTCTGAAATTCTGGAATTTGCTCCCAGAGAAAGTAAATGAACACAGGGTACAAATGTACACATATCAGTGTGTTGTTGATGCCAGGTTTACCTTTGTGCGAACCTATATCATGTTAAATAAGTCAGAAGACACTTTCCTTTCACTACTCCTGATGGAAACTATAAAATCTTGGAGTACTTTCCGCTAAGAAGAGCAAGTATAGTAAGTAGAATCTGATTGATATTTTCAATATTTGATGACAACTAATAAATTTCTGGCCATATCAGTTCTTAATGCTGCTTTATTTTCTCTAATTTAAATTATGCCCAGATATGCACACATACACACCCGTGTGACTTTGTGCCATGACCTTTAACACTATCCCTAAAGATAACCTTGGTAGAATCATTGTCCTAATACTAACCCTGACCCTAACACTAAACAAATACTAAATCTTACTATAATGAGACAATAATTATATCCACTCATTTACACTTCCATAATACTGCCAGAAACCTAGGACCATCATTAGACCTACACCTAGCACTAGCTTTAGCCCTAGCCCTAACATTAACCCAAAAAGACTCTAAAAATAAGCTTGCCAAACACCAAACGGCAACACCAAACTAATCTAATGGCAATGATAGAAAATATTTTAGGGACAAGTAGTAGAAATGCTAAATAAAATCTGCTTATATATCACAAAATGTCAACATGGCAATTAATACTGAATACTGAAACTTATTTTCAAAAAAACAACCCATGCATTAATATTTTTCAGCTTAAAAGAACAAGAAATGCCTGTCATAGGCTTTCCAAATCCATTCTGGAGGGATTCAATTCTAATCTAGCTACAATATAATCATAAATTTATAGGTCAGTCTCTATAAAGCTAAATCTATACCAAATTCTACATCAAACCAAAATCCTAGGCTAAACATAACCCTGAAGCTAATCCTTATGGAACCCTACATGTAAAATTAAACCTAAGGCTAAATCTGGTTGAACCATGACACTACACTGAGCACACTACTGCACTAGCCCAAAAATAAACCCAATATAAAACAATACTGGAATCTTAAACCTAAAGGTAAGCACAGCCTTAACCAAAAGACAGAAAACAAACCCTATCTGAAACTTTAACCTACAGCTACACAGAAGTCAAAAGTTGACCATGTCAGAATTAAAAATAAAACACTAGATCGAAAGATAACCATAAACATGTTGGAACTGTTGACATGACCATTATCCTAACCAAATTTCTAGTCCTAGCCTTAGCCATAAAAACAATAACTAAGCCTAGATCTAACAATCTTAACTCTAAACAGCAAACCTAATTCTAATCTTAACCCCAAAACTGGTAGAACTGTAAACCTAATACAACACTATAAGCCTAACTCTAACCATAACTGTAGCACTGACAGGAACCTAGAAGCAGTACTAACACTAGGTTAGGTCCTAGTCCTAGCTCCAGGTTTGGTGTACGCAGCGCTCTGGTTCAGCCTTTCTCCTGGGAACACTCGCAAGGGTGCTCTGGGTCTTCGTCTTTCAGCAGAGTTCAAGAACCAGAGCCCCGAGCCTGAGAGGACATAACCTCTTGTTTAGTTCAGGTTGCCTAGTAATGTCCCAAACTCCTGTCACATCATGTTATGCAGTTGTCCAGTCAAAGCTCAAATCACAATGCACCCCTGGAAGGAATCCAAGTGTCCTCTACAATCTAGGGACAGCTAAATAGCACTTCCTACATTGAAGCAAAACCCTGACATTCCTCTCCCTTGAGGTCACAAAGGACAAAGTTCGTCCACTCTCTCCATGACAACTTGCTGACCCACTGACCATCTGAATGCAGGTTGAAAACAGCAAAGAGCTCCCCCTCTGCAAGTTGAATATGGTTAGTTTATGCATCTGCTCCTCACTGGACTCCTCTTTGGATCTCTTGTCATGTGTGCTCCTCAGAATGTGTCCCTGTGTGCTTGCACCCCTTACAGGACAGTGAGACCACATGGACTGGGCAGGTAAGATTGTGCATTCCTCTGGAAAGGATGCCCACTGTACCAGGAAGCCTTGGCTTCTCCAACCAGTTCACTGTACGCAGCACAGTTCTCCAGACCACTGGACTGCTGTTCGTGTGGGTTCTGGTAGATTAGGTGATAACAAAGGGTTCCATAGCTGGCAGTACTTCAGTTCCAGAGAAGCAAACTTGCCTGAGGATGTGAGGCTGGCTGAAAGTGAGCTGGGGGACTTTAACAGGACCTGACAAGTCTGCTCAACAGCTGGCCTGGGTCAAAGACAAGAAAGCTTTAAGAAAACAAAATTAGCATTCAGTTTGTGAAGGAAGCTTTACTTACTTTCTATGTCCCAGATGTGTCTGCCATGGGCTCTGCCTTCTCTAAAGTACTGGCAATTGAATTTTCCCTTCAAGAGTGGGTAGAAGATCCATGGAATGTCAGTGAACAAATGGCTGTGACATTTGCAGTGGGTGTTGATTAACATAGTGGAATGCTTTTGGTTCCAGCTTCCTCCTAACAGAAAATGCAGGACATACGGAGGAGGGAAAGAGGCCCCAGATGGAGGAATTTTCCTGAAAGGTCCCCAAAGCAATCTGCAACCACAATATGATCTCCTTCTTAGCTTTCTTAAGAAGCAGTAAAACATCAGAGAAAGGTGAGGGTTCACCTGGATCACTCCACTTCCTCTCGAAGAAGGGAGACAGCTGGAGGATTATTAGTGAAAAGCCAAGCCTTTCATTTTACAGGTTACGAAACAGAGACCCACATAGTAACTGGCTTGAGATGCTAAATGTTCTCATCATATCCAGCAGTATTAGTGTGACCCCCAGTGACCTGGGGAGGCACAATCTTGCTTTAGGAATCAGGTGAAAGGAACACCAGAAGCTATAGCTCTCTGCCACCAGTTCAGCACAAATCCCAAGGTATGAACCACAGGATCCCAGAGGGAGCCACCTAACTATTGAATAACACTGTGGTTCTTCCCTCAGCCTCCCATCTAGTGAACCCAGGAAACGAAGACTTCCCATTTCCCCCAGGTATGCCACACAGGCATATACTTTATTCATTTCTGGAATGGGTTTGATCCTCCTTTTACTTTCCTGTTTCTCAACCATTTTTCTTTCTTGAAAAGAACTTCCTTTAGCAAGGCTTGACATTCAGTAAATGGCCAAAAATGTTAAATTCGGTAAAGTTGAAGGATACAAAATTAACACACAAAAATCAGTGGCACTTCTACGTATCACTCATAACTTAGATAAAAAAGAAATCTCATTTGCGATAAGTATTTTTAAAATAGCTAGAAATAATTTAATAAAGCAAGTAAAAGATTTCTACAATGAAAACTATAAGACACTGATTAAAGAAACTGTAAAGGATGCCAAAAAAAAGTGGGAAAACATACCATGTTCACAGATTGGAATAATTTATATTGCTACACTGCCCATACTATCTAAAATGATCTATAGATTCAAGTAATTCCTATCAAAATACCTAAGACATTCTCTACAGAAAGAAACAAGAATCCTAAAATCATGTGAAGTCACAGAAGAGTTGAACTAGTCAAAACAATCTTTGTCAACAAGGATAAGGCTTGGGTACCACAATACCCAACTTCAAAATATATTACAAAACTATAGAGACCAGAAGAGCATGATAATGGCATAAAATAGAGAACCCAGAAATACTTCCATGTATTTATAGACAACTGATTTTTTTTTTTTTTTGAGACAGGATCTTGCTAGATAATCCAGGCAGGCCTTGAACTTGCTATGTAGCCCAGGTTGGCCTCAAACTCACGGTGATCCTCCTCCTTCAGCATCCTAAGTGTTGGGATTACAGATGTGTCACACCACACTTGGAAACAACTGATTTTTGACAAAGGTGTTAAGAACAATGGTGGAAAAAGAGAATTCCCTTTAATAAACATTGATAGGAAAACTGGATATTCATATACAGACAAATACAACTAAACTCCTTTGTCTCATAAATGGAAATCAATTCAAAATGAAGACAAAGTTAGGATTTACAACTATGACACAGGGAACATGTGATAGGACATTGGTTTAAGCAAATACTTTTTGGCTAAGACATCAAAAGCATTGACAACTAAAGGTTGATTGATTGTGTCAGCTTAAGAAGTTTAGGTACTTACCTAAGAAATCAGTTCAGCAATTCTACAGCCTGGGGTGCAGAGGACCCAGCCTGGGGCAGGTCTTCTACTGAGGGAGGCTCATTGCCCAGATGGTATAAAGGGGAAATGAGGAAGGATGGACTGGCTTCTGTTCTTCAAGGGAGCTCAAGTCTTTGCCTTCAGCTTGAACTTCATCTCCTGGCTTCCAGCATATGCTCCAGCTTCCAACAGACTCTTCAGCTTTCTGGCAAAGACTCTTCAGCCTTCCAGTATAGACCCATCAGCCCCCTGATGTGGACTCATATGGACACTGCAGTGAGCCCCAGACCTTGGAATGAATCCTTTGGTTTCCAGTGTGCAGATACCCTCTGCATTCTTTCTCATTCGACTCTGTGGCTAACATCACAAAGTGATCTTGTAATTTCTTATACATTTGTATGCCTTGTGTTATACGTTTCTCTAGTAAATACTGACTGATACAACAACAAAGCAAAAAACAGACAGATTAAACTTTTTGCACAGGAAAAAAAATCAACAGAATAAATAGATATCATACAGAATGGGAGAAAAATCTTTGTAAACTGTTCATCATCTGATAAGGAATTAATATTCAGAATAGGGCCAGGTTAACCCCTTCCTGTGACCCAGCAGCAGCCATGCATCCCAGAAAGACAACCAAAAAGCAGCTAACCCCTTCCTGTGAGCCAGTGGGCAGTTGTGGCCAGGGAACTGCTTCCTGTGAGCCAGAAGCAGCCGTGTGTCCCAGGAAAAGAACCAAGAAACAGCTAGCCTTGGACTGCAAGCCAGCAGGTGCACAAGCTAGGAGACAAAAAGTCTGGGCACTGCCCCCCACGCCTCTAAGCAACGGACTAATTCAGACAAACACAGGCTGAGATGATAGTCACTGAAGTAAAAAAGCAATTTAATGCTTGTATTGTTTGATTGACTTTGTAGGCCTAAAGCCAGCAGTCTGAGCATCTATTCAAGGATTACAATAAGCAATATAGCAACTATAGGGGATCTCCTTCTGAAAATGGTAGCCATTCTTAATTTCCTATTATTTTGTTTTAAAGTTCTGTATCATTTTCATTATTTTGTTTGGTATTGTTTTATTCTGTTTTGTTTTGAGTTTACTTTTCTGATGGCATGGGCAGCTATTTCAAAGATAAAAGATGTATTATGGTAGCCATTGTTGATTTCCTATTATCTTGTTTTGAAGTCCTATATTGCTTTCATTGTTTTGTTTTGATTGGTTTTATTCTGTTCTATATTGTTTGATTTTATTATGTATGATGGTATGGGCAGCTAGAGCATTATGGTAGCCATTATTGATTTCCTATTTCCTTATTTTGAAGTCCTATATCACTTTCACTGTTTTGTTAGAGAGAGAGAGAGAGAGAAAGAAAGAGGAAGAGAAGAGAGATACACATGGCTGCTGCTGGCTCACAGGAAGGGGTTGGCCTGGCCCTATTCTGGTCCTTTTCTTTTCACGTGCACGCATGTGTGTATCTTCTGGGGACTGAATCCAGCACTCTCAAACTGAGCTGCATCCCAAGCACATTTTTAAATTTTTTTTTTAAATTTTAAGACAGTGTCCTGCTAAGTCATAAGTTGCCCATACTGGGCTTGAATTTGTGGTACTCTTGCCTCAGAGCCCTGTAATTATAAATATTTGCACTCTTTTTATAAACAGCTGTGAACTGCTAGTCAGTGTGGGACTGACCAAGTTTTCCCCACTTCTTACTAGAGTCCACGCCCTGTAGCCCTCTAGGTTCCACCCAGAGGGCAACATCTGACTGCTCTCCAGTTCCTTCACACAACTGGAAAAAGGGTATAGATTTTGTTGAGAGGTAAAATTACTATCAGCTGAAGACTAAGAAGCTTATTCAAGTATAAACCATGTCTGAGTTCCAATTAAAATCCCAAGGTAGCTGATCACAGATATCCAGCAACTCGTCCCAGTGGTCATGGTTATGGAACAGATAAAACATGGGAAAGGCTGATTGGCTCCACTGGTAAATTTTAGTCTCATTGTAAGCACAGATTTCCTACTCTAAATCACATTGCAGTGTGCTGTGGACGTGGGCTCTGCTCCACCCACAGAGTGGTCTGGAGCATATCTGAGTGGGGTGATGCCGTTCCATGCATGGGGAGAATCCCTTCTCATTGGAGATCCACTGATGAGCAATGTGACTCTCAGTGGTTTCATGTGGTCCATTCTGTCTCAAAATGCAAGTAACACAGATTGCTAAGCAGACAGCTGATAATGCCTAAATGTTCTCTATAAAGGACTTGTTCTTTTATAGATAATGCATTGTTTTTACCTTTAAGTGAGAAATAAAAATTGTGCATATCTATGGTGTGTGATGTGTCTGAATGTCTCCTTTGGGAAATTTTAAGTCAAGCTAGTTAACATATCCATCACCTGACATACTTGAGCAATTTTCAGGAATGTGGTATTTTACCTATAGTCCCCATGATAATGGATCCTCACAAATTACTCCTCTGGTCAGAATGGAATTCTGCACTCTCTAAACACCACCTCCCCCACCCCTTCATGCCCTGGTCCCAACCGCTGATAATCACACTACCCTCTGCTTCTATGAGCTGGAGCTTTTTTAGACTCCACGTGTAAGTGAGGCCCTGCAGTACCCATCTCGCTGCCCAGCTTATCTAAACGACCACAGTGCTTTACACGTGGGCACAAACAACAGGATGCTTTCATTTTTAAAGCCAAATGGTATGTCCTTCTGCATATATGCCGTGTTCTCCTCAACCTTCACCCACAGATGGGAACCTGGGTGGATGCCACACCTCGGCTGCTGTGAATGTGAGGGTGCAGAGGTCTCTTCAGGACAGCAATTTCATTTCTTTTAGGTGTTGCTCACAAGAAGAACTGCTAGATGAAATGACAGCCCCATTTTTAATTTTTGAGCTTCCCCTATACGGTTTTCCAAAATGGCTTTGCTAATTTACATCCTCAGCAACCGTGGGAATCCTCACCAACAACTGTCGTCTTTTGACTTTTAATGTTATTTTAAAGACTCATTTAATTCTTAAAACAGAAGGACAAAAAACTTTCTACAACTAAAAATTTGAGAGGGGTCTGAAGGGTATAGTTGAAGTGTTTTGCTTTTTTGTTTTAATTAAAAGCACTGTGCGTTCAGGACAAAAGCACTGGACTTGAGGCAACAGCCTGGATGGCGGCCCCTGCTGCTTCCCCTGCTGTCCTAAACATTCCACCTCTGAGTGATTCTTTGTTAAAATGTGTCCTATTATATCACTCCTCTGCCAAAATTTTCTACAGATTTCTGTAGCAAAGACCAGAGTCCCCACAGTTACCCATGGTCCCTTGATAATCTAATTGCTTCTTAGTCTCTGACCTCAGCCCATCCTCCGCCTCTGCCTATTACACTCCAGGTTTACAGGCTCTTGTTCAACCTACTCTCACCTCCGGGCCTTTGCACTTACATTTCTCCTGCCTGGACACTTGTCCCAGAAATCTCTATGTGACAGCCTCTGGCCTTTAAATAGCTATGCTTAAAAGTTATCATTTTATTAGAGCCTTCCCTGACTATCCTGTTTGAATCAACATCCCTTAACCCTAGCCTGGCAGTTTTCATTCTTCTCTCCTGCTTTACATCCATCCAGATTTAGCACAATCTCACATATCATGTGCTTTACACACTTAACTTGCTTCCTGTCCCATCTTACTACAGCATAAGCTCCTTGAAGGGAGAGACTATTTTTATAATTGCCTTTTGCTTCAATAAACAAATTTATGAACAAGCAAATAAATAATCTAAGTGTTCAACCTTGTTCTCTTCACCAACTAATAGCCTGACTGTAGAAAAATCATTTAACCTCTAAATGAAATCACACACACATGAAAGTTAAACATTTAACTTTATAGTGTGGTCTCTGACACACAAGTGGAAAAGCCAGCTGGAGGTGGTGATGTTGGTTTATACCCTTGCCATCATAAGGTAGATTACAAATGTCCTACACGAGAGAAGAAACAGGAACATAATTTTAATTGAGTTATCAAAGCACTCAGGGCCATTGAAAAGCTATTTGTCATTCAGCTGGTGCTACTGCCCGGTTGTTTATCATGTGTCACTGCAGTCCCCGGTGTTGGCACCAGGATTAAAGAACAGACTACACACTTGAGGCCCCAGCTTTTGTTTTTTGCATGTGGGAAAGCAGGGCTGGATGTGGACCCATGCCTCTGGGCCTTCTCCACCTTGTGGTCACTGTATCACACATCTCTGCCGCACAGCTGCAACACGACGCCTGTCTCAAGTTATGTAGCCTGAGCAAGATCCGTATCCCGGCAGCCCAGTAGCTCACATGTCCCATGCCTCTGGTCTCAGTGTATTTCTGAAGTTTCCCAGATTTCCTTAATACCCATTACAAAGTGAATACAAACTCTTACACACTGCCTGGTGTCTTGTCTTCAGTGCCACCTGTCTTCAGTGCCCACCTGCCTGGGTAGGAAGATTCTACCAAATACCAATATGTGAATATGAAAAGTGAGATCAAAGCTGATGCCCCCTCCAACTCCAAAACATTTTCAGCCTGTGAAGACAAGTGACAAAATGATGGACAGGAAGAAACTGGAGAAGACTCATCATTCAAAAGACTGAAAGTCCAATCATCTTACAGGGCTCTTTAGGGGAGACAAGATGTGGCAAAAAAAAAAAAAAAAAAAAGATATTTCTTTACCTATAAAAGGAATGGCCTGAGGAAGCTTGGGTCTGCAGGCCACACCTGAGGATGACTCCACTCCTGCAAATATCATTTTTAATTTATTCATGATAAGGCTTGCAGTGGGATGTCATTAATTCTTCCTATACTGTCCTGAGAGTCTGGAATCCTGGAAGGACAAATAATGAGACCTACCCCAACAGGACATCTACCATCAAGTGCCACTGCTGCTCCCAGTGGCAGGGACTTTAGCACAGAAACTTGGTCAAGAACAACTACAACCCCTGGCCTAGGTCCTGAGGTGCTAATACTATCCAGGAAGGTGGACCCCTAACATCTGCACAGCAATTTCTAACTTATTTGCAGATGGTGGGAGACACAATGGCCATACCAGGAACAAGCTCAATCTGGGAACCAGTGCCATGTGCAGTCTGCCACAGGACTGGGAATGGTCTGACCCCAGCCCTTTCTGGTGTGCAGGCTGGCGAACAAGAAGTACCAACACACACACACACACACACACACACACACACACACACACATCCCAGTAAGCAATAGGCTGATCCAGAGAAATGCAGGCTGTGATGACAGCTATAGAGGAGAAATGCAATTGGATGCCTGTGGTGCTGTGGTGTTTCACTAACATTGCAGGCCTAGGGCCAGTGGTCTGATCACAAGTTCAGAGGACAGTGGTACACAGTGTGGCATCTGCAGGGCCTCCTTCTGAGGGTTGTAGCCACTGTTGATTCCCTATGGCCTTGTTTTGATGTCCTATGTCATTTCCATTATTTTGTTGGGTTGAGTTTTATTCTCTTTTGTTTTGTTTTCATTATGTTAAATGCGATGGCAGGAGCAGCTATTTCAAAGATAGCAAGATAAATTATGGTAGCAATTTTGGGTTTATTATTGGCCTGTTTGAAACCCTTTATTGTATTCATTGTTTAGTTTTTATTGTTTCTATTCTAATCTGTTCTGTGTGATTTTTACTATGTCCGAAGTTATCTGCAGTGACTTTGAAGACATCAAAAGGCATTATGGTAACTATTGTTGATTTCATAATGTTTTGAAGTCCTGTATCTCTTACACTGGTTTGTTTTGATTGCTTTTATTCTGTCTATCGTCTTTTAAATAAATAAATAGAAAGAATGCAGGAAAATGCCATGGGTTCTGTCGGTGTTCTTCACACTACTTACTTGGGCCTCAGCTGTGCCAAGTGGAATGCCTACTTCTCAGCTCAGATTAAATTTATTGCTTCAACTGAATCCCACTTTCCAAGACTTCAGTAACAACATTTTCATTTCCTCCTGATAAAGTGGGACAGCAACTATTGGATTCTTATTTAAAAAAACAACCCTGAGCCCAGCATGATGTCACATACCTGTAATCCCTCCATTCTGGGAGGCCAAGGCACGAAGACTTTAAGTTTAAGCCCAGGAAGATAAGTTTATTGACTCAGTGAGAGTCTATCTCAAAACAATAAATAGAAAAGAGCTTAGGTTGTAGTTCAGTATGAAAGCCCTGAGTTAAATCCCCAGTGCCATCAAAGAAAGAAAGAAAGAAAAAAAAAAAGGAAAGAAAGAAAGAAAGGAAAGAAAGAAGAGGAAAGAAAGAAAGAAAGAAAGAAAGAGAGAAAGAAAGAGGAAAGGAAAGGAAAAAGAGAAACAACTGAACATTGTACTGAATTATTTTATTTTTACTACTTGATTTATACATGGCATCATTCTACATGAAAACTTAGGTCACCTTATAAACATGCGTGCATAACATATATCTATGTGTGAGATTAAAAAAATAAGTGAGTCAGGGGCTGGAGGTTTAGCTCAGCAGCATAAGCGCCTGCCTTGAAAGCAGGCAGTCGTGAATTCGATCCCTGGTACCGATAAAAAGGAAAAAGACAAAAAAAAGTGAGTCAGTCCGACTCGTTGAATTTGGCAGGGATAATTAGGGGAGCTTTCCTGATGCTGTCTGTGAAACTGAGGTATGGAAAACGCGCTTTTATAAGTGTGTCTCGTATGCCCTCAGACTCTTTGGTCATATGAAGTAAAAGTGCTCCTGGGGAAAAGCCAGCTGCGGCTCTGCACTGTGAGCAGCATCCCTGAGGCAGCTTTGGAATTTCCTGGCTGCTTGCCCTTTTCACCAGCTCAGTATCTTGAAAGCATTCCTCATCTGGAAGTAAGACCTCCAGCCTGCAGGCCGTCTTGGGAGTTGGTTCTAATCCTGGGCCATGGAGGGTCAGAACTTGAACTCATATGGCAGCATGGTCTCCGATCACAAGATCTGGGGCAGAAACTGAGCAGCCATCCTCTGCCATCTAAGCCACGCTACTTCTGTGTTCACCCCAGTCATCTGAGGTGATCAGTCTTCTGTAGTATTTGCAACTGTCTCAACAAATGGGCATGACAAGAGAAATGGTCATCCAAGCAACTGAAAGTGGCTTCCACAATTTGTGAAATGACTTTGAACTGAAGCAACTATCTATATATATTCCATTTCCTCATGGTATGCATGCCACCCATGGTCAGACCCACACAGCAACATAGCAGACACAGGGACATTAAGCTTTTTAGTGGTCAGACAGGTCCCATGATGACTACATCACTCATAAACAGAAGTTTCTTTTTGTAGAAGATTCTACTTCATAAATAAAGGGAAATGCTAGGATTAGAATTAGAATACAGTCACCCTCAGTATTCATGGGAAATTAATCCCAACCCCTGCCAGCCCCACAGACATGACGCCTGAAGCTGCTCTGGTCCTTTGTATAAAATGGTGTGGAATTTGCGTGTGACGTATGCATTCCTCCCATGTATTTCAAATCATCGCACTGGCCACTCATGATACATACTGCAGTGCAGATGTTATGTCAATGTGTAGTCACCATACTGTATTATTTAGAGAATAATGACCCAAAAAATGGATGTTCATGTTAAGTAGAGAAAAAAATCTTTTGGAAATAATTTTCCATCTGCATTTGCTTGGATCCACCAAAGTAGAACCTCAGATACAGACAGCCAACCCTATCTTGCAATCTCTAGTGAAATAATAGATCAGGCAAGGATTAGTAAGGGTTATTCCTTCACCAATAGAGAAAGAGCCAGTCATTTAATGCCTCCTGAGTGACTTAAACAGCTCCACTTATGATTCTGAGCAGGCCTCTAATTCTCAATTGGAGGGAAATGCTAAGAACAGAACAGGACCATTCAATTCAGACTAAGAGAAATGTATAAATTGCAAGGAAAAGAGAGAGGAAAGGGAAGTTACAGATTAAAAGAGACCAAACAAAACAATTAATTGCAGTGGAAAGACAGGTAAAAATTGTCTCATGAATATGAGACCACGGGGGAAAGACAGACTCAGTAGATGGATGATATTACTATGGAATAATAAAAAATGTTTAAGTACCGCAAAAATCATTCTTGTAGCAATGTCTTTTAAAGGTATATACAAAAGTACTCATAAATGAGCAGGTGTGACAGCTAATGCTGGCTTTTAATCACTAGGGGTGAAGGAGAGGGAGCAGTAGGAGCACAGATGAGACGCATAAAGCTACAACCAACACCTGCAGGGGCTCCGTGAGGCTTCGAGACCCTGGTCTCTGCCTTTTCACATGTGCTCCAATTGTTTCACAATAAAGATGTAAAAAAAAAAAAAAAAAAAAAAAACTTCTTTAACTCAGTGAGAGAATTAGAGATAGAAATTTCTTAAAAGCTATCTGGACCATTCATTGCTTTACATACAACAAATTAACTTGGCTGAGAGGAGCTCAGCGGAGGATGGTGGCACCAGCAAGGGTGTGTGGATGAATCATCTCTGCGGGGTATCCCGCACCCAGAGAGAAAGGCAGTGTAGCCAATGCTCAGGACACTCTCCTGCTGTTCCTTCAAGAGTGGCGGCAGCAGTGCTGCTGACAACCTTGTATGCACCATGTCCTCTTCATGAGTAACTTGGACAGAGATTTCTTTCTGGCCCTACAGTCAGAAATTTGTATGATCCCCCACCCCTGCCACCGCATGTATGTTCTCAGGATCAAGTAAAACCTGAAACCTATCACCACACTGCACCCATTGGCACTCCACTACAAACTGAAGAAATACGCAAGAACAAAACAACCAGCGTTAACAAAGTTGTGGAGAAATTGCTTTTGTGCTCTGCTAGGTGGGAATGTAAAAGTGCAAACTATGCTGGAAATGCCCTAGTTGTTCCTCAAAACATTAAATGTAGAATCACTACAGGCTCCAGCAATTCCACTCCTGGGCATTCTCAACAGAATAATTAAAAGTAAGGGCTTCAAGAAATATTTGTGTTCTCATGTTTACAGCAGCCAAACAGGAAACAACCCAAGTGCCTACCAGTGCATGAACAATAAGTAGCAGGCCATGTACACATACAACGGAATATGATCAGCTGCAGAAAAGAAGAAAATCCTAACACGCACTAGAGTGTGGATGAACTGCGAAGACACTGCACTGAGTGAAATAAGCCAGTCATAAAAATATTCCACTTACAGGCAGTGCTTAAGAGTAGTCAAGTCTATAGAGGTGGAAAGTAGAATGGGATTACCAGGAGCTGGGGAAGAGGAAGTGGACACTTAGTAGCAGTAGGCGCAGTTTCAGTCTAAGAAGATGAAAAAATTTTGGAGATTTAAAGTGATGATGACTGCACTACAGTATGAACATACTTTAATGCCATCAAACTGCACACTTAAAAATAATTAAAATAGTAAATTTTATATTATGTATATTTTGCCACAATAAAAAATAAACTCAGTCATCCACTAACTGATCTTTCTCGTGCTGTTGCTAGGAAACACAGCCAAATCTGTAGGCAACTTTTATAAATTATATAGGATCATGGAATATAGTCTTTGTGTATTTCCTTTTACTTTTTTTCTTTGGTCTGATATTTACTAAATTCTAATATGTCTCTTTACAATGCTTTATTTGTGTATTTTGATTTTCCTTTAACCAATTTTATAACAAGTCCCAAAAAGAGATGGGGAGAGTAAGACTAAGAGAATGCTTTATATTATATGTGCTGCTCCATACTGCTCAGTGTTTTTCTTTAAAATGCTAGTTGAATTAAATTAAACAATAAGGAACCTTTTTAAAAAGATTTTTTTCTCCACATCCATGTTTCCCTTCTTCAAAAAGTTAATAGCATAGAAATAGAACTTATTTTTTTTCCTGTACATCCTATTCAGTGTATTTTTCAAAATCTAAAAAAATCAGTCAAGTAGGTAGTCATGTATACTAGAGTTGATGGTGAAAATACTAACCACAATTGGCCAACTGTTGAGATCAAAAGGGAACTGTGGGTATTTCTGAAGTGCTCTTCAATGACTCAGAAGGAATCCCCCATGTGATGTAGACCTGTGGGGAGAAGCTATGTGAAAAGGCGATGGCAGGACTTGCCAAAGGAGATTGGGTCTCCACCCATGCTCTGTATCAACTCCTAAGTCAAGGCATCACCTGGCATTATTGAAGAAGAGGTGCCCAGTTCAAAGAGGCTGACTGCTTTTGGGGTGCCTCTCCTTGTCTCCAGCTGGCCTGACTGGGACTACTGGTGGTCCACCCAGCAGCAAAGGGGCTAGTCCTGAGAGCCGAGACGCATTCTCTCACTACTCTCACACAACCTCATAGACAAGTGATCTTCTCCCAACTTCACAGATGAGGAGTGGCACAGAGGAGGCAAGAAACTGGTCCTACAGCATTCCAAGGACCTCTGTGAATTCTCAGTTCTTTATAGATGTCACAACTTTCTTGTGGAGCAGGGCTTATTTTCTGTTTCTTATTTGCATCCCAAATGGTTGGAGTTTATAGATAAGTGATCTCTAAACAAGTGCTATTTTGTTAAATATTATTATTTACTCCTGCCTATAACAAGTTCAGTCAATGCTTCAGGCACAGAAAATCCCCAACCAATTTCCATCATTCATCTCTAAATCCATTCCAGCTTGCCCTCCCCACCTGCAAACGAGATCGCTGAGTCATCTGCTCTGTGCTGGATCCATACAGTACACCATGGGGGAAACCACCCCAAGTCATTGTACCCACACCAAAGGGGTTTCTAACATGTTTTCAAAAGTCCTTTCCCGGGGCTGGGGATTTAGCTCAGCGGCATAAGCACCTGCCTTGCAAGCAGGCAGTCGTGAGTTCGGTCCCCGGTACCGATTAAAAAAAAAAAAAAAAAAGTCCTTTCCCCTTGCCATTTCACTAAACTCCTGGCACCTGAGACGAAAATGAAAGAGGAGATGATCACACACAAAGGAGGTACATAAAATGTGTCTAAAATACGTTTCCAACGATCACTTAGTGTCCCTCCAGGGCACATCACCTGACCCAGTGAAGGGTTACTTCGGTTCACCCAGGTGCCTCACCATCTTGTAAGTGTGCACCTGTTATCAGCCTGCTATTCTAACAGACCTGTGACTATAGGCTGCTTGGTTAATTACAAGCACATTTCAGAGCCATTCTTCCTGGCCTTTTTCTTGAATGAGTGAGTGCCACTCCGTGACTTGCAGAACAGGCTTTAGTAGCTTTCAGTCAAGGTTCAGGAAGAAATATGCTACACCGGGATTCGATTATTTACCAACATAATGTTGGATGTGAGCCAATGAGACACCAATATATTTTCCTTTGAAGTTTGACATATTGCCTGCTGCTTCCAAGGCTGTTTTCTTGGCTGGCAGACAATTGGGACTGTTTCAAAAATCACCTCTAGTTCACGTCAGGGAAGGAACTGTTCCTGTGATCAGTTTATCTTAGAGACACTGATCTCATTCTCATGTGTTATCGATGGTAAGCCCCTGCTCTCAAGGGAGCTATGCCTGTGGGCCCTGGACAGCAGCTGACCACCTCAGCCATCAGTCCTTCCACGCCCCCAGTCCTTCCACACACCTACAGCAGTGTGAAGGTACTAGCTTCTGCTCCACTGGTCTGAAGGCACACGAGAATCTGACACCGAACACAGGTTTTTCAGGGGTTCATGGTCACAGAGTTACTGTCAGGATACTGGAAGCTTAAACACAAATGGAGAATTCACAGCTCCTTTTGGCAGCTGTTGCATCAATTTTTGAATGTAAAGGTAATTTTCCTTGCAGAATCTTAGCTTTCACCAAGCCAAACCTGGAAGATTTTTTTTTTAATTTTGCTTTTGTTTCGTAGAACCAAGGATGGAACTCAGGGCCTCATGCATGATAAGCAAGTACTGGCCCACCAGCTGCAGGCCTCGGACATGACTTTCTAAATGATAGGCCAGGGCCAGGGATTTAGTTCAGTGGCATAAGCGCCTGCCTGGCAAGCATGAGGTCATGAGTTCAAGTCCCAGTACAAAAAAACCCAAAACAAACAAAAAAACCAAACACTTCCATCCTTAAATGATAGGCCAAAAGGAGTTTGAAGTTTTTGTTGTTGTTGTTTTAAGAAAGAAGTCTTGACATTCTGGCACATGGTAAAATCTCCATAATTGATAAGAAATATCTTCAAGCTATTTTACTCTGTTTCTGCATTGGTTAGGAATGACCACTCTATCATCTGAATACCTCAGGTGATGGTGAACTCCACACATTATACCAATGGAAAGTATTAGTACAATCAGCAAATTGCAGGTGTATAATCAGATCAATTCTCCTACTCTTACTGAAGGGCTGTGAGTGAGGTTTTATAAATATGAACCAACTTTTAATTTGAAGTCATTCAACATTTACCAGGTGAAATCTTCAAAATTAGCATAACTATGGGTGTGCTACATTACAATAACAAAGCCTGCTGCATTGTAAGTTTTCATTCATTTCCTTTATTTTATACATCTTAGTTCACTATTTTTTCAATTTCTACTTCACTCAGTGTGCATTTATTATTCTAAGTGCAACAATTTATAAGATGGCATTACATCCCAGTTGCCTGAATGCCTCCAGGTATATACCTCATCATTTCAAAATAATTTTTAATAACACCTTTTTCACTTTCAAAAGTGCCCCAGTTAGATGACAAATTTATGTTCAAGCTGTAAATGTTTTATCTTACTTTGTAAAATTGTGCTAAAACTCTATGCTTAAGATGGAATCTTCCACCCTTCACTTTCCACCTTCTCAGCTAAGAAGTTTTGATTTTTAGTCTGAAATGACTGTGGAGTATCTTTAATAAAAGGAGTAGCTGCTCCATGCTGAGCAGCTCCCTCCTGGGGAGGCTACAGCCTGCTTTCTGCACACTCAGAGTGCCCCAGTGCCAACCAATGTCACTTTCTGTTAAGATACTGGGGGCCACAGGGCACCTTCCTGAGACAGGCACAGCATGCTGGCAAAAGACATTCTCATGTGGGAGAAAGCACCTCTTCTGCTTGACCATGTTTCTTTAATCCTCAGTGCCTCAGTTTCTCTGCCTATAAAAGAACACAGTGGTGCCCACTTCACAAAGCAGATGGGAGGATTAAAGGCACGATGGCCAGGGGGCACTCTGAGCCACTAGAAACACAGACATTAAGCAACTTGGAAATGTCCAGTTCCCCTTTTCAGCTTGTGAGAACAGGGCCCCTGCTGACTTGGAAAGGAAGCATCACAGGCAGGCAGGCAGGGCCCACCAGGAGAAAGGTCCACTGCCTTCATTAGCATTGTGCCCAGGGAAAGAGCGACAAAGGGACTGAAGAACTCGAAGGCTGAAAATAAGAGCCTAAAAAGAGTTCACTAAGGGACTATAAAAGAACGCCTGAAAGACCTGAAATGTCTTGAGCTAAAAATAATCTGTAAAGACTATATGCTAGGAACCACTTTTAAGGGACTATCTATATATTCTCTGATCACTTGATATAATAGGACATTTGGGTACCATCACCCTGGAATGTGCCTTGATCCCTCATGCACTCTGTCCTTCCTTACATCCTGCACTCTATCTGAGAGCTAATGGCAGCTCCAGGTCACCTGCAGAGTGGATTAAATCTACAAGTTCCTAGTCAGACAGCATTCTATTAGGTATATTAAAATAATTAACCACTAGATTAGGAAATTGCTATTGTTGAATATCAAGGCCTCTAAGAAAGAAGGAGTTTGGACAAGAACATACCATCATCGCTCTGGCAAACTCACACAAAGGGGATGTAAGAGACATGCCTGTACGTTACATTTGCTTCTAAAGTCAAAAGGGGAAATGGTAATAGGAGACATTGCTCCAAGCGGTATCTTCCAGGCAAAAGCTGCATCTCAAGAGTGTTTCAGAGCACTCCAAGAATGCAGGAGTTGATTAAACAATTTGCTAAATTGGCTTTTCTGGAAATTATGCTTTGTGCATGTAGCAACTGAAAGACATATCCGAATCTACAAGGTCCTCCCAGGGCTCCTTAAACCAGTGCATAGAGAGGGAACATGCGAAAAGAACATGAATTCTGGGATCAAACTCTGGCTTCACAGGCAAAAAGTCCCCGGATAAGTCAAGTGATCTCTCTGAGAACAGGATTACATAAAGCCCCTCAGCCTTCCCAGGTGCTCACAGGAGGCATTGTGCCACATGACTCAGAGTTTGACCTTCTCAGTGCAGCTATAAACAATCCAGCATGACAGAATCCTCCCCAAAAGATGAGATGGACAAGTGATACAAAAAGGACAGTTATGAAAACATTAATAGGAAATGCTTTCACAAGTCTTAGGCAAAATAGGGGCCTTATTTTAAGCATCTGGAAGATCCAAGTTGGAATTCTAAATAAAGAATAGTTCACTTTAAGATCTGTGTAATTCTGCCTTCTATATGCTGTTAATTTGCAGAAACTCCACATGTGACTCAGCTCGTCTTAGGGCCACATGTTGGCCATTCCCAGGAGGCTTCACAGGGCTGTCTCTGCCTGGCACACCTTGGGTCCCCCAGAGAGAGGAGGCAGAGGCCCAGGGCTGGAAAGGACCAATGTTTCACGAGGAAACAGAGGTCTTAGAAGGGAAACTTGTCTATCAAAGTCAAACCATGAAGGCCTTCAGTTGGGAATTTTAGTGAGCCTCTATAAACCAAGCTGGTGATAAAAAAAAATCTTGCCACAGATTTTTATTTCACAGTATTTCCAATTCTGTAGCCAAACCATGATATCAGTCTGTTCAGTGCAGGGTCTGCCCTCCATGAGGGAAGGAGGGTGCTAAGGTGGGTCAGTATCACTGGACATTTCCCAGCAAGACATGGGCCCTGTTTCTAGCATGTCTAGGGTTGGCAAATCTAAGAGACTGAAAAAAAATCATCCAAAGGACACTTTGGCCATTAGCATGTGTGACATTTGTGTCCCATGGTAACCGAAGCTACAGGACAGTAAAGTGAACGAATCCATTATTTTAGCACACATTTTACAGCGTCCACGATGCCGTCTATGAAATCAAATCATCCATTTAAATTTCTGAGTGTAGTGACCTCTAATCACTGATAGGAACATTCTGAAAAGCAATAGCTCACTTGGAGCAAGATTTACTAAAGTAGGCAGATCAGGCCCCCGTTTCTTAACCCTCCAACAGTCCCTCCTCACTGATGACTGCATCAGTTCATCTTGGAATGGAGGGAATGTACTCATTTAGGACCTCACTTGTTCAGAGGTGACCTCCAGGGCAGGCACAGTCCAGGCTTCTAAGCAGTTCCCTTCCCCTGGAGAACACACCAAGAACCCCCCAGAATGAAGCTAGAGGAACAGTGAACCAGCAGGCCTTGAGATTCTAGGGTGCAACAAACCACAGAAGCTGTCTAAAGACTGAAGGAAACAAACCAGGGGAGACAGTAGAATGTCCACTTGTCCAGTTGGGGAAACCCCTGGGCATTGCCAGAGAAAGGAGGAAGGAGAGGCACAAAGTGAACTGACATGAAGACAAATAGGATGAACAGGAGAGAGAAGGAAAGAAAACAGACAGCAAATGCCAGATACACAGACATCTGGAAGAAAGTACAGGAGCAAGGACACATGGACTTGGAATTTTTGTTTTCAGAGGCGAGGATGGAACCCAGGCCTCACATATACTAAGCAGGTGCTCTACCACTGACCTACAGCCTTGGCCCTAAAAGGATTTGTTCACCAATGGTTTTGGAATTTAACTAGAAAGTTCTGCTTAAATCCTCTAATTGTATATCTTAGGCATATAATCAGAGACTGAACTTTGTCCTATTTAAAATATTTTAATTTTTCTTCTAAGGAATGTGTTCAGTTGATGATGAAGAAAGGTCATCTAATTTGACTGATTTTTGCAGAAAGACAACTCGAAACTACTTGCTCAAATCCCAGACTTTTAAAGTTGTATATTAATGTGGGGGAAAAATTCCTTTTAGTAAAGAAAAACTCAGAACCTAAATTAGTAGGTTAACTCACAGTGTGGAAAAGAAATAGAAAATACACAGTTTGATATTTGGGCTGTCAATGTGAGAAAAGAAAGTACACTAGAATCTATAGAATAAGATCTCAATCCCAGAAATCACTAAGAACATGATAGTTTTCTTGGCTGTAATGACTTGTAAATATCTAGAAGAGCCCAGATTTTGAAGTCCTGAGGACACTTGCTAAAACTAAGCAAGTTGGCAGTAGGCTTGCACACAATTTGGGTTTTCTTTCAGAGTTGATATCTTACCAAATACAGCCATCTGTGTTCCCTCTGGGAAAGGTTCAACTGTTCTGTTGCCATTGACATGATGTTTGGCTAGAAAAAGAAAGAAAGAAAGAAATGCAAGTTTAACTGTAAAGCTCTACACACGTACTAACACATGTCATTAAATGTGTCAGTGTGCCTATTTCTCATTTTGAATTAGAAATGCACCAAAGCTCACTCCTCTAAGTCTGAATGATCTGATTTTTAACCACAGTTACAAGAGAGAGATCCTCAAGTTCAGGTAAGTTGTTTTGCAAATGGTCCAAGCTCCTCTAGGCTACACAGTCCATAGGCTGAAGGAGGGGGGTACCCACTGTGCCAGCCCATCCTAGAACAAGAGGAGCCCTGAGTCCCAGGCATAATGAGTGGCTTCCCCCTCACCACTCTCACAATCAGAACATTGATGCAACTGGTATTTAAAAGGAACAGGGTAACAATGCTTAAAGAAACAGAGTAGACACTACAATTCAAGTATTGTTCATGGGAGCCAAAGACATTCACCTTCTTAAGGTCCAGATGGCTATTCTGCACTTGCCACTATCCCATCATTCCCAGGTCACTGCCATTAGCCCCTTTCTGCCCCAGTGCACATCCAGGACTGACCAGTTTGGGAGGTTCCAGCATTAACAGGTTCTCATGACCCTAACCTGATCCAGAGCACTAGCATGTGCTCCCATCAGGAATCCTTTAATCATATCACAGGCAGGTGTGAATATGAGCATTTAGGTAGGAAACATGTGA
This sequence comes from Cavia porcellus, assembly GCF_034190915.1. Classification (NCBI taxonomy): domain Eukaryota; kingdom Metazoa; phylum Chordata; class Mammalia; order Rodentia; family Caviidae; genus Cavia; species Cavia porcellus. Next base: position 42,642,325 of record NW_026947507.1, read on the forward strand.
GAGGAACGGCCTGAGTGCTTGCTCCCAGATCATGGAGCATGAGAGCTACAGTTTAATGCTGAGGTCTGGCAAAGGGCTGAGCACCAAAGGACCGCTCCAAAGGCCATCGTAGGGCATGGTTCCCACCTTCAAGGGCAGTACAGTTACCTTCGAGAGACAAACATTTCAAAGCAAACATACCAGGAAACCCATTCTCAGGTGCAGACAGAGGGTACCAGAGGTGTCTGCGGCAGAGGGGCACACGATAGGGAGTGGCAGTACGGGACAGCATGAGGAAGCTGCCCCAGAATCTTGACGGCAATGCAAAGTGGAATGACGCACATAAGTGAGCACCAAAGGACCTTCCCTCCCAGAGAGCAGCCCAGCCTCAGTGCCATGAAAGGGTAACACTGAGGAGCAATGGCAATTAAGGATGAATAAAGTCTGGGACCACATCACAGGAGACTTGTAGCCTTGTCCAAGTACAAGGGAACCCTTGGCAGCCTGTGCAGCACCCCACAAGCCTGCATGAGTGAGTTGGCCAACTGACCTTAGGGACTCCCGCCAGCTCATTAGTCATTGTGACATTATTCTAATAACAGAAAGACTGTACCATCCAGGTTCAGGGTGCAAGCTGGTAGGCTCAGGAGCCTTACTGTGGTGCTCAGTCACCACTGGGCACAATGAGCAGGTCATGGTGGAAGGCCCCAAGTGGTCCAGCACTCACTGTCATGGTTATGCCCACTGCCTAATGAGCGCCAAGAAATGCCCTGAGCTGCCTGGCAGCAGGAAAACTGGCCACTGAGCACCTACCAGGGCTTTGAATTGTTACCTTTACCCACATCTAGAGTCAGAAACCTGTCCAACCTCTTTAACCCACTAACCCCACTTGGAATAATTTAACCTGAAGGTTAATACAGAAGGAAAAAGTGACACATATAAAATGCACACGTAAGGTCTTACTTGCAATAATAAAATCTTAAAACCAACTAAATGCTTAGAAAACTAAAGCTTTTGAATTATCAAATGAACAGAATACTGTGCAACATATTTCAAATACTACGCAGAAGATATACAGAAAGGTAGACAAATATCTCAGATAGTAGTAAGAGAAAACAAGCTATTACATCTTTTACAGATTGCAGTGAAACACTAAAATGTGACTATCATAAGAAAAGACTGGAAGAGAAGCATTCAAAAATGAAAACAAGTTAATTACACAAGGAATTTATTTTTATTCATTTCTTTTGTCATTGATAGAATTCTTATTGTCTAGAGTAAAAATTTGCTTTTTTAAAAATCAACAAAACCATAGACTTTTCCTTTCTTTTTTTTCTTTAGTAATAGGTAGGTTTCCCAGGCTTATATAGTGGGGTGAAACACAACACCTCTGTGATAAAAAAAAGTGTGGCCCTTCTGACTGGGGCCACCGTGACACTGAGGCCTCCACTCCCAACCATTCCTCTTCCTGCACCCCGACTTGGAAAACAGGGTCACTATGCTTTTGCTTTTGAGTCAACCTTCCCCTTCCATATCCTTCACAACCCACAATTAATCTGCCCAAAAATATAGCTAGGTATCATCTCCTACACATCTGTAGAGCCCCTCACTTCTTCCCTTCAGTACCCAAACCACCTTGCCCCAACTAGCCTGACCTTGTTTAGACTCCTACAACTGCCTTGGAAACTTTCTAGACTCCTTTCTCAATTCATTTTTCCCAATATTGCCATAATGATTTTTTCACATGAAAAAAATCTAATTATATGATAAACTCTCACATGCTCCTCTCTACCTTCCATAGTTCCCCATTACTCCTAGGCTAGAGTTATACTCTTTAGGATGACCTTCAAGGACATGCATGGGCTGGCCACTTGAGTCATTCATCCCCCCTACCATGACTACCCTAAAACCTTGGGACCAAGGTTCTTTCCAAGCCCATTCACCAAGGCTGCACATCATAATTATGTCCCTATTTGGATAAGGATCATCTTAGCATTAGACTGTAAGCCCAGGAAAGACAGTCCTTACTTCCTATGGTCACTATACCACCATCCCTGCCTGGTATCAACACAGAACAGGTAAATAACAAGGATGTGTTGAGTTAATGTGCGAATGGTATTTATAAGATTCTCTTTAGACATTATGAAATATATACCTTATATGAGTCATTAAAAAAATACACACACACACAGTGATGTGTTGCTGTCAGACTTTTTGGGAAATGGGCCATTAGATGGTTCTCATTATCATGCTAATGTCATAGAAGCACTACACAAACTAAGACAGCTGTGAAGTCAACACACAATGTAATCTCAAGGGACTACCATTGCACAGGAGGTTTACTGTGATTCAAATGTCATTATGTGCACATGAATATACATAATACATCTTTATATGTACAGGTGCCTCATATAAAAATGAACATTGAAAATGGCTACTCAGAAATCATCCCCAGTCAGGGAGCCTGGAGGCCTGAACTCTTAAATGCCTTTCCTACCATAAGTGCCTTTCCCATCTTTAAATATCCTCTTCCCATCCCTGTGAGAGGGGGGCAGTGCTGGTAGAGGGGGAAACCAGGCATGCTCCACATGGGAGAGGAAAGAGGAAGGTTGTTTGCTGTCCTTTTCACTGATGAGGTTCCCATCTCATCTTTTATCTGAGAGCCCAAGGACCAAATGAACAGATACTGTAAATTTGATTTTGCATTTTTTCTGAAGTATTGCTAAGTCTTATACCAGTCATATGTTAGCAGGCACAGAATTAGCAAGCAAAAGATAAGACAGGCTCAGGGCGAGAGCCAGGGCTCTGGTACAAGACTGCCTGGCTTTGACTCTCTCCTCTGTACTGGTTAAAGGATCTTGATTTAGTCATTTAATCTTATTGCACCTTCATGTTCTCATTTGTGAGAATTTCTGCATTACATGTTTCCTCATTTGTACCTGTTCCATGGGTTATTTTGAGAGTTAAATGAGCTAAAAATAGCAAATACTACATAACAGTTTGGGTAGTATCATCATCTATGTGTGAAATTCATACTTCACAAGATCTGAGTCCCAAATAGCATATTTGCCTCTTGTCTATATACATGTTCACTGCAGACATCACTAATCAACCACAGCATGATTTCATTATTCCCAAATGGAGCTACAAAATCCTTTCTCAACATAACACCAACAGGGTCTCATCATTAAGAGAGAAAGTATGTAATGAAATCATTTTTTCATTCCTGATTTAAGTAAACAAAACAGAAACACTTTACCACTAAAGAAGCCATTTCCTTCTGGTGAATCCTTGAAACTACTGAGAGCACCAAACTCTATACTGTGTATACTATGTTTATTCCTATGCCCCCTGAGGCATTGCAGCATTACCCAGAGTTAATCTGTCTTTCTGTGTTTTATGCCCTGATACCTCCTTTTGTCACTAATTATACACTTTGGGGCCATTATTAAGTAAAACAAAGAGTAGGTGAGCCCTGGAAAACTGTGCCAGTTAATCCAATAACTTAGACAGCTGCTGGGTGACTAACAAATGGGAAGCCTATACAAGGTGGATACGCTGCATGAAGGGATGATAGGTGCACAGGGCAAGATGTGGTGGAGTGGTGCAACATTTCATCATGCTACTGAGAATGGCACAAATTTAAAATCAATGAATTGTTTATTTCTGGAATTTTTAATTTAACATTTTAAACTGCAATTAATTACACATAATTAAAACCTTGGAAAGTAAAAGTTTAGATAAAGGGAGACTAATGTATATAGTTTTAGGGATAAAAGAATGAGGAGGAATCACAGGGCCACCTTCTGTTTCATGAGAGAATAGAGAATTCTTTAAGCTTAAGGAATGGTGCAAACCAAGACTGATTTTCTAAAGGGGTTTTCACACTGAAATTCTGCTAAAACAAGCATTTAGGGGCCAAAGAGCCAGATCCTTTTACCACTTTATACAGGTTAAGTAAGATGTATAGGAAGGGTAAGGATTTATAAATACTGGCATCTATAAATGTTAGTTTCAAAATTAGAGGCAAAAGTTCCATCACAGAAACAATCAAGCTTGCTAAACAGGAAAGACATTCATCAATTGGGTCCTAAATACTGATCACCAGCAGGCATGAGATGAAGACAGGAAGGTCTGACAGGCAGGGACATCTGCTGCCTGGCCACCAAGGGCAGGGGCCTCCAACCTGGCTGTCTGGGCACAGGTCCCTGCCCTGCTCTCCGCTCAGTGGGGCACACTCCAGAGCCACATGCTCCCAGAGGACAACCTTGCTGAAGCAATGACTTGTCCCCTGTCAAGGGTATATAAAGATGAAGAATAAATTTTCATTTCTCTGAAAGCCTTGAGGAGCAGAAAGGTTAATTAGAGCAGCACTGGTCAACTTTTGTAGAGATTTTGAAGGAGATTTGGAGGACATGTTCAAAAGCATTAGAAGATGACACTGACACTGCCTTTAATTTTGTTTTGTGAATGTCTTGCTTCAAATTGTATGACCATTTCCTTCCTTGAAAAATGATATTGTTTTAAAATTTCTTGATAATATACCTGCAATAATTCAAATTCTAGCATAAAGTACTCAGCCATAACCTCTCTTTCCTGTGTCACACCGTGATAACTAGAATTCTTATCTTCTGGGCAAGGGGTTAGCAGAGGGCAGGAACATGGGTGGGGGACCAGAGACTAAGTCTCAGACCCTCAGCCTCCTGCTCTAGGTCCAGACTCCTCTGGACTGTGAAGCCGAGAGCACACGACCTAATGGGAGCTTCCAGGAGCAGCGTGTCAGCCATTTGACAAAGAATCTCCCCAACTCAAGCAGGGCTTTCAGTCAGACTAAGCTCTCAGCACTGCAGGCCAGCTGGAAGCATAGCCCATCCTGTGATTAAGCCCTTAGCCCTTAAGCCTTCACTTCACACTAAGGGGTTGTCTGCACTGACTTATCACCTGTTACTACCAATTCACACTGCTGCTGAGCTGATTGTGAATGATCCTGGTTGGTCATACTTGGGCTGGAGGGTTTAATCTCACTAAAGGGTGGTAAAAACTGTCAACCCTCAAAACAAAGTATGGTCTCATATGCCATCCCTTCAACTGCTTCTTTGAAGCTTCTTCTCCAGGTCACAAATTCAAGATATCTCAAAGTTCAAATCACACTGGAACTAAGAAGGCTACCGGGTGGCCCCCAAAGGTCTCTCAAGAACACCAAGAGATCCTGCGTAGGCACCCTGCACACAGTTTGACTGCTGCCCAGCTGTGGGACAGGGGCCCTCAGGGAAAGAACTATGGCTCTCGTTACACATGCCTAGCGGTGCTGCAGTTTACTAATGTTCCGTCCCTTACTGTTTCTATAATTTGAAGTCATAGCACTTGTTTTCCTTTGTGCCAGGAATCAAACTTACAACCTCATACCTATCGGGCAGGCACGATGCCACTGAGCTATATCCCCAGCCCACCATAGCATTTCAAAGTGAGGGCTAACAAAAAAATTGCAACACAGTTCCCAGATACAAGATTGTATTGTAATTTCCTGAAGTATTATCTTAAATAATTTTTCCATAGTGTCAGATAATAATATACAGTTGAGTGGGAACAAAAGCAAAATACAAAAAACTCACAGAAATGACGAGTAGAAAACATGGTAAAAGTCTAACTGTGGCTGCTTCTGCATGCTGATTTGTGGGTGATTCTTCCTTTTGCATAGTTTTACGCACTTCTGACTTTTCTTAAGTGAATACTTTCTTCATAATCAATAAATTATAAAATAAGAAGAAAAAATTAAAAGCAACACTTAAAAAAGAAGAAAGCAGGCTCTATCAGGCATATTTTCAAGGAGTAAAAAGGTAAATGTTTCCCTCTAAGTCTCCATCACCTGTTTTTTTTTTTTAAGTAGAAAAGAAAAAGAAAAAAAGAAAAAAAAAAAAAACAAGACAGCAAAGCTCTCTCCCACAAAAATAGCCAGTGGCCAGCTTTTGTCCTCCTTCACCACACAGGACTCACAGAGGCCCTCCTGGCAAAGGTGCTGAGCTCCTGGAACACTGACTTGCTTGAGTGATGAGCACAGGCTGCACGGTGACCCCTGACAAAGTCCCGCTATGTGGCTGGTTTAAGCCATTGCACCTGACCTGGAGAGGGCTCCTGGGTCCATCAGTGAGGGATGATGGTGGGAATGGCGGCGGCACATAGCTACCAAGCAGCCCAAGGCTCAGCAAACAGCATCACCATTGGGAAGGGCTATGGAACACTAGTTCCATGCCAGGTAGGGTGTGCCATGTTGGGGACACAGCACCTGCCCTCACTTCATCCTGCACTTGCAAGGCTCCTGCTGTGCTGCTGATCTGATGCCCTTAGAGCATCCTGGGAGCCCAGCTCCCAATTCCCAGCAAGAGCACCCCATTGTCCTTCAATCCATTTGTAGAATTCCACTTCCACTTCTGTACCACTTTTATTAATTACCACATTTAAGAGCCGTGTCTAATTTAGACATCTGTGAAAGCATGTAATATTGTATTAATTGATGGGAAATTTCTACCTGAGTTTTATGAAAATTTTCCCCATTAACACAATAATTCCTAATGACTATCAAAATCAGATAATCTTAAAAGTAGAAATTACATTTTAAATGGGTTATTTTAAGGATTAAGATCTATATTTCAGACAGACATACATGCCATTCTTCGCCACCCTTCAAAGACTCGTAGCTTTGCTAGTTAGCATTGCTCTACACTCCAGAAACATAGATGAAGCAGTTATTTGTTGTAGTTTGGTCATATTAAAATAATCAGCCTTGTGCAGAGATCCAAGTCCTATGAGTTTAATTAAGGCATGTGGCCCAGTAGTGTCATCAGAGTCACGCAATCTCTTTGGATCCTAACCACATGTCTCTGGTAACCTCTGAAATCTGTTTTAATGAACAGTTTTACCCGATGGCTTGGAGGGGAGGCAGCCCCTGTTCCAGTGGGGCTCCCTGCAATGCAGTAGATCTTTCCTTTTCTCGGTATGGACATAGCAGCACCCCGAAGCGGACAGCACCTGTCCCTCAGTGGCATGCAGTATTGTCAGCAGCTGAGCAAGATCAGTCCAGCAAAGCCCCTCCATCCTGCCCCACCAACAGAGATGAACAATGGGGTTGCCTGGTGTTTATCTGAGCCTGACAGCCCAGGCCCCTGCTTGCAGCTGGTCCCAGCCCAGCATCAATCTTTGCCCTGCACCTCCATCAGCACCACCACCGAGGTGGCCTTTCTAGCTTTCTGGCTGCTGTTCTCTCAGCAGCTCCTGATTAAAACTGGAGCACAGACTATGTTGCTATGAACCTACAGTGAGCTTGTCTCCATTCTCTTCTCACTTTGGGAATTAAGCTGATACAGCTAACTGTGTAGCTTAAAGGAGACAGAAAATAAGTCATCGTACATATAAATACAGAGGTCAGCTTTGGGCCTGTGGAGGAGGGCCTCCACTGAAAAAAGAAAAGGAGCTTCCAATGTCCTAAATTAGTGTCCATTGTTGGGGTCAGGAGAAGACAAGGAAAGATTCTCAGGGGAATAAGACATTGACAAAAAGATGGAATATTAACAAGGCTTATCAAAAATCAGTTTCCACAGTACAAAATACAGTTCCTTTGCTCATGTTCAAACATAGTACAGGAATTTGTGTACAACGTTTGGTATCACCTTTCTCCACCAAGTAAATTTGTTATGGAATAATATGTATTCTTGGATAGAATGAGATACTCTATATTGGAAAGAATAATTGCAGAATATGTGTAACACACAAGTGTTTTTTAAAAAAAAAAAAACTCCTCTTGTTACTTCTGAGCTCTGTTCTTTATAATGCATTACTTTCTCATAAACAGCAATAACAAATATTTGAAATGTCCCTAGGTCTGCTACTCTAGCCAACTCTTGGAAGCACAGGAGCTATTCCCCAGGTGAGGACCATGCTGAGACACAGGAGTGACAGCAGCCACTGAGCCTAGACTTGTCTGATGCTCACAGGGCACGCAGGCCCAGGACCAAGAACCAAAGTGATTCCAACCTGTATCAAGTGATAGCAAATCTGCAACCTGGCTTTAAGAGGTCAATAAGTTAAGAAAAGAGACACCACTCTGTTTCTTCTCTAAAATTGGTCTGTAGTCTCCAAAGCACAATGTTAATGGTCTTTCTTCTAGGCGGGAGGGGATTTAAAAAGGATCAAGCATTCAAATTCTAAATAAAAGTAAAGACTGGATAACAAACATAATGCTGTTTCCATGTTTCTCCTTTTTTATTTAGGGCAGGGGATTCTCAGACTAAACACCAACCAGGATGCTGCCTTTCTGGAACCCACTACCTATTCAAATTATTTCACTGTCCCTCTTGCCTCTTGCCCATTGTATTTCTGCCTCTTGCTCTTTCTTTCTTCTGCCTCCTGTGTCATTTTCCTCCATAACAGAATAAAGAGTATTTTAATATCTATTTTAGGTGTTCACCATTCCTAACTTTAGAAGCAGTTTAGGCAGCTTACAGTTTCCTTAAAATTAAGTTTTTACTACGAAGCCTCCAATTGATTTTCAATAAGCTTGTGAAATTAAGAAATACACACACACACACACACACACACACACACACACACACACACCCTCACACTAGAGAGACAGCGTCTCTAAATTGGCTGCTCTAAAAATCTCCTTCAAAGACCTGGTCTTCTGAGGCAGCAGACTGGTCTTGTGGCTAACGAAAAGAAGTTGGATAACCAGCTACACATTCATATTAAGAAACATAATGAACAAAATCCTCAGTTATGATTCTACAAATGGCACAGAGAGGCATTTTCTGATGATTTTTACACTTATCTTTCGGTGCAAACCAGGACATCTTAACTTGGGGAAGTCAGAAGAAGCAGGTGGCGGCTCCACACTCGATTCTGAGTGTCTGAGTTCATGAAGGGGCAAAAAAAGAGGGCAGTGTACAGTTTGTTACCTGCCTTAAATACATGTTCAAGCATCATTTGCCTATACAAGTCACTTCTCGAATAATTCTGTAATGACTGACCATTACATTGCCAAATAAGACAACAGCCACATCTGAAATGCCAAACGCAAAGAGGCAAATGCACCTGGACCGAATGGTGTCTCTTTCTCTGCAGCAAAGGCCATCTGCTTCCAAGAGAACTGAGCTGAAAGGGTTTAAGGCAAGCAAAATGTTTTTCCTGTCCCAAATCTGAAAAAGTGTATTTGGAATTACCTGCTTACGACCCTAGAGTGTTGGAGATGGAACAGACGGCTATGACCTGTCAAACCTCAATTATTAAGGGCCTTCAATGCAGGCCCTGTGGAAACCCTAAGTTTGAGAAGAATTATATCTAGGTGGATCTGCCAAGCTTTTGGTGCTAAGAGTAAATTATAGCAATCTTTGTTTTCTGTCACTTTCTCTTCCCAAAAGGCTGATAGTACAAAATGCAAAATCATTACAAAGATTTCTGGGGAGGACCTAATGAAACACAGGCAAGTCTTCAACTTAAAAATCAGTCACACTTCTAAAACACATTTACAAGATGGATATTTGGGATACAAAATGCATTTTCCGATGAATATGCTGGTATAAGTGGTGGTGAGCCACCCTACATGGGCCTACTCGTCCCATAATGAATCCCAAATACAATTGTTCTTAGGATTCTGATCACCATTTACAAAATATTATTTCAATGGGGAAGAAATACATTCTAAATTCTACCCACAGCATCAAGACTTCTGCCATACTGGTCAGGTTGGTTGCACTCCATGAGAGTAGGAAAGAAAACCTACCTACAACCCCAAGCTGCCGAACAACTAACCTGACTGCAGAAAGAAATCTGCACATTGCACTACTTAGCCATGGAAAGAAATTTCTCCCCAACTTAAGGAGGAAATTCTTGGTTGCACAAAAACTACCATTCAGATGCAAGGTACATTCCAAATGCAGAGAGGGCCAATTGCATGACTGGATATAAATGTTGCAGCTCCAAACTGCAGTCTCACCTGAAGACTTGGTGAGCATCCTCCTGTCTAAATCCATGGCCACAAATTCTGACACTGCTCAGTCACGAGGTGGAGCCTTGATTAGGGTGTGGACTGAATTAGGGATATACTTCTGCTGAACAGAACAGGAGGGGTGATGGGAAGTCAGTTCTGAGGCATGCCTGTTAACTATGATGCCTGTCTTTGGTGCTCGCCTGTTTTCTCATGGGTGGCTCATTCTGCGGTAACCTGCTGTCACGTCATGAGGCAGCCTGTGCAGCAAGGACCACGAGGCAGGATATTTAGTACTGTCCACAGCCACATGAGTAGCCCCAGACGATGCAGTGCTGCTGACACTTCTTTCCAACCTCATGAGGGACCCAGATCAGGGACACCCACAGAGGTCAGGCCAGATTCCCAATCCAAGAAGACCATGAACTCATGAGTGATGGTCATTTTAAGCTGTTAGCTTTAGGGTAATTGATTATACAGCAAGAAAATAATCGATGATTTATTCTGTTCTAATAAAGGAAAAACAGTATTTTTTGTTTTTTGTTTTGCGAAGAAAAACTAATGGTATTAGCTAGGAAAGTAAACCATCTTTTATATTGTTAATTTTCAAAGGAAAAAATACATTTCCAGTCTAACTGACTTACAAAACAAGCCCTAGAACATGACCCATTTCTAAGTTGGAGCATATCTTTATGTAATTTTTTTTCTCCACAAACTTGGCTCCCTGGTGTGCCGGCATTGCTAAAATCAGGCATTTCTGAACCACTAAAGTCTAGGGATAGGGTATAAAATATCAAAGTAGGGCTTTTAGCATTTCTGCAGTAATTCTGGCAATTTTTATTCATTTGCATTATCCAGGGGATTGTTACTTGCTTTTCCTGCTGTTTTGTTTGGAGAAGTTATATCTCTGCTTCATAGAGCTTACAAAAACAATGAAGAAAAATATTTTTCCAAAATTCCCAGCGAGCCTAAATTTAAATTCATGCCAAAGGCCTAACTACAATAGAGAGACTTTTCTGTTATTTCAGTGTTTTGTTTGGTTGACTGGTTGTTTAGTTGAGTCTGGGGTTTTTTTTTCCTTTGTCTAGATGAAAGTAAAAAGATGGTTGGGTTACTTCTATTCATAGTGATGCCTACAAGAAACATGGTCCCCCTGCCTTTTCTATGGGAATAAAAACCAACCTGAAAATTTTAATTATTTCTGATAGTAAAGTAAGCTGTTTGTTACCCTGGATACTTCCGCTATAAGTAGCTTAATATCCTGGTACCTCTAGTCTAAGCAACAAAGCAGTGGGATTCTGTTACACTCTGTGCCCACAGTATCTCAAGAATTATAAACCTCTCTGCTAACCACCATGAAACCCTGGAAGACTAAAGCTGGAGCTGATCAATTCAGTAATGTTAGAAACTGTTCCTGTTCACTGGTTGCAGAAATATCTCTCACACTCTGTTCTTCCTCTTTAGTTAAGTCCCAGATGAAAACACAAGAGGAAGAGAAGAGTGAAGAGAGGGGAAAATATATATATATCAGCCGAATACATACAGCACTGCATCCTGTCCTTCTTTCAATGAGGGCAAAACCACGGATGACAAAGTTTCAACACTAGTAATGCTTACAAAAGAATGTTCTCATAGAAATCTGAGGTCAAAGTTCGAAAGTTATAGGCAAAACTGTGGACACAATAACATTCATTACAACGCCCATTCCGGTTGTCTATTATCTTCTTTTAAAGTCCTGTAATGTCTCCAATGCTTTGGTTTTATTCTTCACTGTTTTGTTCAATTTTATTATAACTGGCAATTCTTCTTAAAATAGCAAGAGGCAGTATGGTAATCATTGTTGATCACCTTGTATTTTGTTTTTACATTATCTATTATGTCCATCCTTTTGATTTGACTGACTCTGTTCTGATATGTCACATTTGGTTTTACTCTCTTCAAAAAAAAAGTAATAAGAACTGTGGGAGTAATAAACCCAAAATGTGTAGTTGTCATTGACAAAAGAAAAGAAAAGAAAGTGCTCTAAAGGTTATAACTGCATATATGTTTAAGTGTATAAGATAGATAACCATATTACTGAATTTTTTTTGGATCATTGAACAAAACTATTTGCACTCTCACTGTTTGAAAGTCCACTTTATATGCTTCAATTTTGTAACTTGAACAACTATTTCTAAGATGAGAATATGTAATCTATTAACTAGTGATTTCTTACTGTTTATTTTTTAAATTTTGTATTACTTATACCCTTTTTCTGTTTTTTTCTTTTTCTCCTTAAATAAAAAAAAAAAAAAAAGAAAGAAATCTGAGGTCAGTTAGGAGACAGAAACCACCAGTAGGCCAAAAAGAGAGTCTAAAATACAGAATGCTAACTAAGTTTTTTTAGAAGTCACTGTATTATGTAAGAAAATGTCCTATGGTCCCCTAGGGCTCAGGGGGAAGACCAGGCAGGTCAGCCTCGGAAGGACTCAGACCTGCAGGGAACGAAAGGGCAGGAAGCTTCAGCCACTGGGCATTCAGAGCTGATCTGGAGAGGATGGGCCAGTCAAGAGAAGGCAGGTGATGTGCAACCAGTGACATCACTGTGCCTGTGCCCAGGGGTTCCAGACCTGGACAGGGACAGGGGCCCCTAGAGTATCTGCAGTAAGAGAGGCTCTGAGCACTACCATGTGCAGAAGCACAGGGGTCCTGCTAAGAGGCTGTGGAGAAATCACCAGGCCAAGGCTTCCTAACACAGAGACTATGCTCTGGGCCCAAGGCTAGGGCAGGCTATGCCAGAGATCCACACACCAATCCCACCAACTCTGGCCCCACTGGAAACGACAGCAGAGACTTCTACTCGCAATACCCACACACCCATCACCCAGTGTCTTCCAAGGAAAACACTTTACACCATGACCACAGGAAAAGGCAACAAAGAAATGCCTTTGTGTATCTCAGAGCTTAAAGAGGTGTATTTGGAGCTGAGAGACACAAATTAATAGCTGACACTCCTCAAGAGATACAAATTGCCAAAAGTAACACAAGAAATAGAAAATCTAATGAAAAAAACTGTAGGCTCATATAGTTTCACTGCGAAACACTGAATGTATTTAAGGCAGACATAATACCAACCCTAATTCAAACGCCCTCAAATGGAGAAAAGGGAATTTTTCCCATCTCATCTTATAAAAGCCACATTACACTGATGCCCAAACCAGAAAAAAAAAAAAAAAAGAAAAGAAAAGAAAATGACAAGAAAACTATAGACAAATCTTCCTTATGAACATAAACACAAAATCCTTTAATAATACTGAGTGCAGGGATATATAAAAGGTATAATAATCATGGTTAAGTGGAGTTGCTCCAAAGGATTTAGACATTTTAGCCTTCAAAAATTTAATAAATATAATTGAACACAATAACAGACTAAAAAAGAAAAAAATCATCTCAAAAAGTATTTGATATAATTCAGAACCTATATGTGAAGTTTTAAAAAATTCTTTGTAAACTAAAGGATATCTACCAAAAATCTGCAGTTAATATCATATTTAGTACTAAGGAATTAACATCTTCTGTCTTAAATTAGGAACAGGCAAATATGTATATTCACTGTGCTTCTGGTCAACATTATAGAAAAGTCCTACTCAGTACAAAAAGATAAACAAAAGAAATAAAAGTGAAACAAAAAAATTTTATATGCAGAAAACATAATTATATGATGTTTTAAATCCTGATTAAAAAGGTACTGGTACTAATAAGTAAGTGTATTAAGAACATAGATTATATCAATATGCAAAAACAAATTAGTTCTACATGTTAGCAATAAATAAATGGAAATTGATTTTTTAAAATAGTACTATTTATCAAAGCATCATGTAAAATGCAATATTTTGGGTGATTTTTTAACAAAATATGTATAAGTTATATACCATGAATAAAAGAGTAACTAATAGGTGTCATGTACAGGTATAAGTTCCCTGTGATGAATATGATCATTATGTATATCTAAACTGTACCAATAAATTTAGTATTAGAAAAAGAAAGAAAACTATAAAACACTGGTTAGTGAAATTAAAAGCGTAAATAAATGGAAAAATATGCCACATTCGTAGATTGGAAAAATCTACATTTTTCAGATGTCAATTCTCCCCAAATTTTAGTTTAATGTGATAAAAATAAAAATTCCAAGAAGAATTTAATAGATATTAAAGAATTGATTCTAAAGTTCTTATGGAAAAATTTTAAAAAACCAACATAGTGAAGACAATTTTGAAATACAAATGGGAGGGAGAACTTCCACTCCCTCCCTCAAAACATCGTGCTCTGAGGATACAGCAGCCAAGACAGAGGTGCTGCGGGAAGACCCTGTAAATGAGTGCAGCAAAGTAGAGCATCCGCAGTTAAGTTCTGACAAAGGTGTGACAGCAATCAGAAAAGGACAGTCTTTTCAACAAATGGTGCTGGAAAAACTTGATAGCCAAATGGAAAAAATAGGCCTCAAATGTTATCCCCTACAAACACTTTTAAACAAACAATGAACTTAAGATAGATTGTGAAAGTGCTCACAGCTGGAATATGCTGCTCTATTATATATGCCCATTTGAAATATGCCTTTGTAAAAATCAACTGAAAAATAACCACTTTCTTGTAATCCACATTGCTTGTGTTGCTATTTTCACTTCCTACTGACATGGTCAGAAAAAATGTTATGAGAAGGATGTGACTGATAGAGGGTAACGTGAGGGAGTTTCTTGGAGTAATGAATAGCTCTGTGTGCTGATTACAATGAACATTACCCAAATCTACACATGTGGGAAAATTTCACAGAACACTAAAAATGAAGTGACTGGTGAAATCCAAACCGAGTCTGCATTTGAGTTAAGACTGTAACACCAGTGTGACTCTCCTGCTTTGACAGGAGACTGTGTACTGCAACTAGAGATGTCGCCAGCGGGGGAAGCTGGTTGAAAAGCCCACTGGAACTCTGTCCTCTTCTGCAACTTCTTATGGAACTTAAACCATTCTAAACAAGTATTTTTTAAACTCTAAACATACAAATATTGTCTAGTTATTTAAAAATCTATGCTTACAAAAACACTCTAAGCTTATAAAGCAAATATAAGAGATTTTTCTTCCCAGAGCATAATTTTCAAAGCCCCACTGTACTAACCCACTCATTAAAATTAAATTTCATGAGTTTATAGTTTACATGTACAATCATTTCAAAGGATTGAATAATTGATAGTTCTATTTAGCACAACAGAACTTCTTTAAAACCACCTCTGAATAAAGAAATAGCCAGAGTATAAAGCCATGCTAACAGGTAACATGTTACAGGACTTTCTAAGCTTACTTTTAAAACAATAATAACAAGCAACTACTGCTTACTAGTAAAACTTTGTACAATAAACACATCTTAAAAAGAAATACAGAAAAGAAGTTGTACTTTGATATTACAATGAATACTCTACCTGATTTTTTTCTAAGATTACCAGCCCCTACTTTGTAGAGGAACATACTGAATGAATGTTCCCTTGGGCTGCAGGAAGGTCTCTGTGAAGGATGACTGAGTTCGTCAAGCAGCTACACAGGAGCCTAGCTGTGGCGATCCTAGTAAGGTTCCAGCATAAAACACAGAGCGAGGGTATAAGGGTGGGAGAGGCCTGAGCACTAATGAAAATCAAGTCCCTTATGAGGTCTCCATTTCCTTTTGTGTGTTTCCTTCTAAATCCCACAAATAGACATGCAATTTTATGAAAGTTTTATTCCAGAATTTACCCAGCCGTGGGTGCAAAGCAAAGCCTTCGAGACCCTCCAGAGATCACCAGCCAAGTTTCTGGCACTGTGTGCTCACTGTGAATCACCTGGAGATCAAATGCAAGAGGATGCTCAGCCATGCAGTATTCATGACCCCAAGAAGCTGGTCAGCAGCTGACTGTATGCTTTGCTGAGGTTCACACTGAGGAACGACCTTAAAGCTATCCTCTGCAGCACAATGGCAGGTACCATGTCTTTACAATCTAGTTGAGGTGGAAAGTATAGCCGTTGAAACTTGATATGAGTCCTAGTTGAAAGAAATACTTCATGAAATTGTTCAGAAACAAAAGCAATCCCTCTGCCAGCACTAAAAGGCATGAATTTACAGGATCAATGCTCAGAATGCCTGATGACAGCTCGCACAAAAAGATCTAAGTCTGGTATTTTTACAGAAACCAAAGCAAGACCTTTTTCTCAATACAGAGCTTAAAGATAAATGGCATATAGGATTTAAATCTAACATTTTCACTGAAGAGACAATAGCAGTGCAGCAGGACTGACCTTATTTCAGACAGAGGCAGTTATCTAAGCTGGTGTCACCTCTCCCTCTTCCCATCACAGTCACAGCTGCCCAAAATCCCTCTAGGAAGTGACAAAGCCTTCCACGTGTACGTAAAGTTTTAAGTTGTATGTGCTCCCAGGAGAATAAGCACAGTGACAATGTTATGCAAAGGTAATTGGCTACTGTCCAATTAGCTCTACAACAGGGTCTAGCAAAACAGGACCTGCTAGCCAAATTCTACCTGCTTCCTGTTTCTGCATAGCTCAGGAGGTAAGAGTGGCTTTTTATATGGTTTTTCAATGGTTGAAAAACAAAGGAAGAAAAATGTTTTGTGACACATGCAAATCCCATGAGATTCAAATTCAAGTGTCATTAAATAAAGTTTTATTGGAGCACAGCCACACTCATTCACTTATATATTGTCCGTGGCTGCCTTCATTTTACAATGGCAGGCACGAGGAGCTGTGACAGGGACCGTATGGCCTGCAGAGCCTAAAATATTTACCATCTGGACCTTTATAGAAAATGTTTGCCACCCCCTGTCTAGAACAGACATGGGGAGAAGAAGGTGAGAATGTGATGTCAGGGGAAAGCCTCTCTTTCAGCTAAAAGGTGAATTCCCAATAATAAAAGGGTTGGGTGTGGTGATGCACGCCTATAATTCCAGCATTAGGAAAGCTGAGGTAAAGGATCATGAGTTTGACACCAATCTGGGCTACAAAGTAAGCACCTGTCTCAAAATACCAGATGAAGAGGAAGGAGGAGGAAGCGGGGTGGGGGAAGCACAAGAGGGAGAGGGAGAAGGGAGGAAGGAAGATGGAAAAAGGAAGAAACAGAAGGAGGGAGGGAGGTGCAGGTGACTTGGGGAAGGTCCAGGAGCATGGGAGTCAAACTGGGCTCACTTCACACTATGTCATCAGTGGGGGGCACCAGTGAGATGGAGGGTGGGCAGTACAGCACGAAACAGCCGAAGCAGAGTGCGGCTCTGGCGGCTCCACTCCTCACCAGAACTTTGCCTTTGAGCCAGCAACACAGGTCTGAGCTTCAGCTACCTTACCTGAAGAAGGGAAAAAAGTGGCAATAATAGCCATCTCACAGAACCACTGGAGAACTGTGGGGTGGTGAGCCACATGCGACTGCTTGGTCCTGATGACAGGGCTCAGCCTTGAAAGATGCCTAATTTTCCATGGGAACGGAGAGCTCTCAGGTACAGAGGATTAAGAGAATGGCTGGCTCAGCCCACGATCTAGGATTCGGTGGAAAGTGTCCTCAGTAGCTGAGGCAGAAGAGGCAACTTCTCTGTGCTCTCTCTTTGGCTATTTCTTCCCCTTCTCTGTTCATCTGCTCTTCCTCAAAGTCACCTTTGAGTGTTCTCTAGCCCACCAGAGTCACAGAGGGTTAAACTGTGCCTGCAGCCCCAGTGAATTCCCACCAGTGGCATCTTCAGAACATCTACTCTGGGTGGAAAATAAGCTCTTCTTTCTCACCCTATCCACACATCAGATCATTTCACCTACTTGCCCCCTATGTTAAGGTACAGTCTTTGGAGAAAAACCCTAGATCTACAGCTGGTAACATCTTCCAGCTGCCAAGTGAAAAACAAATGAGATTCCTGGGACTTAGAGCAATTCATAATGAATTCTAATGACTGCTGGGCCTGGTAGTGATGCATGCTGATGAACTGCCCCTGCCGCCAGCTGTCCCCCACCACCAATTGTCCACAAGGGGATTCGTGTTTGCTAAGGGCACAGTCATCTCCAGAGATGAGGTCAGCAGGGGCTCTGCAGAACGACACAGCAGCCCTTCAGCTTGAGATAGAGGATTTCATGGTAAATGCTGGGAATATTTACCAAAAGCAGAAGGCACGAGGAAAGAATGGTAAAGAACTGTGTCTCAGCCCCGCAATAGAAATCAGAAGACTATGTTTGCAAATTGTTTATCCTCATGCTTTATTGAATATCATTTATTTTCTTCCCCTTCGCTCACCCTCGCTTTCTCCTCTTTCACAGGGTAGGAGATAAAAGCAGGCTATTTTCTGTTCAGTTTGAATTATAGATCTACAATGGGAAGACGTACATCTGAATTTTGGTTGTACGTAGTTACTAGTTATATGACTGAGAGCTGTACGTCCTGGGCACATTACCTAACACTTCTGAGCCTACATCTCTCCATCCATCAAATCAGGCCCTGCCTGATCCATCCATCTCCCAGGGTTGTTATGTGGATTGTGTGCAACAAGGGGAGAGCTGGACCAAGTCAGTTTCAAGCATCAAAAAATCCAAGGGATCTATGTCTTTGTTTTAAATATGTCTTCAGCTTCAAAAAACCTTGGGCCAGTTTCCTAAAGAACTGGTCAGTAAGTAGTTAATGCAGTGTAAATCCAGGCTGGCAAAAAGTTATTTGGCCACTCTGACTGCCTATAATGTAGTAAGTAAACTGCCCAGTGCAGAGCGAAACTGGTCACTGGGGTTTACCGTTGCGGTGAACAGGAAACTGACTTCTGCTTTCTCAGATGAACCGCAGTCTGTACATGGCTTGGGGGGAACTTAGAGGATGGGAATTACCCCAGGCTGACTACCAAAGAGAGCAATGAGAAAAATGAACCCTCCACTCAAACCAAACCTCAATTCCACCCAGGAAGCCCAGGCCATGGCCCCCTGTTACCTTCTTCCTTTCCAGTGAGCAGGATGGAATTCACACCCCCTGCCTAGGCCATATCTAAACAGTTCAAGGAAGAGGTACTTTTCTAAAAGAAGAAAAAAAACAAAGAAAAAGAGAAAGGACAATGCCCAGGATAGACACTTGACCAGAGCCTGGCCACCTCCTGCTCTCTGCATGTCACTGCTACTGCTCTGCTCAATCTGGACTTCCACGTGTTTCATCTTTGCCCTGAATGCTACTGCTTCAAGCTCCCACACCTCTGTTCTGCCCTAGACTGTGGCTACTGCCCCCTCCCAAGCATGACTGTGACTTTTCTGTTGGAGGCTCCTTCACTAGCTCTATTAAGAGTGGATCCCAGGAGCACCCCAGACACTCAGGAGACCTGCCACTCCCTGGCCCCTGACTCACTGTGATCCCTGTCATCAGAGGTCGTAGGGGCCAGGAGACATGTGGGGCTGTCTTCTGTTACTTCTCACACAGTGATGGTCCTGAGTATAACTAATCTATCTATTTATTGCTTCCTATGTCCTAGGAATGTGTGACAATCATCTAAAGTAACATATTGGTAGGGCTAAAGGGACCAAAGTGGTATCAAGTATAGAAAGCCCAACAGGCCCCAGGAGCTAAGAGGAAACAGAAAGCTGGGATTGATGAAGTTCTCGACCAGTTCTTGGTGCCAAGGACAATGCCTAGTCTTCAGTCAGTCTTTGCTGGATTAACTGGGGATTTGACAAAGGAGTCCAGAGAGGATGATTGGAATGCAAAGCTATCAATGTAGAGGTCATAGGCAAGAAGAGATGGAGTTTGGAAAGTTAGTCTCTAGCCCTAGATAAGGCCATGAAAATGTTACAGACAGTTCAGGCAACTAATTGGCTCTTAGGGTGTGTTGTTTTAAAGGCTTGCTTTCTGGGTGGTATTATATGCTTTGAAGACATGTTGACATAAGGGGTGGGGGGAAACAGGATTTCAGCAGAACAAGCTCAGGCAGAGCCTCAGAATCCTGCATCTCAAACAATGCCCAAGATGGACCATTTAGATCCAGGTCTGGCATCAGCATATAAAGGTAATGCCTTTAAAATGTGAAAATGTGGCCGGGGATGTATCTTAGCAAGTATGCCTGACAAGTGTGAGGCTCTGAGTTCAGTTTTCAGTACCAAAAAAGAAAATAGTAAAAAAAAAATTTTTTTTTAAAGACCAAAGTAAATAAAATATAACGCGAAAGTGAATAAAACACTTAGAGGTCAAAACTGCAAACTTAAAAACCACTCTTCCAAATGTGACAGCTAAATAAAACCCATGGCATTTGGCCTGGAAGTCAAAAGGCCCACTCTACTCCAGAGTAGCTGAGGCTTTGAGTCTCATGTCACCACTTGGAGTTTCAGGCTCTTCATCTAATAAAACTGAAGAGGGCCCAAGGTGGCCTCTGCTGATAACACTCTGTGAGCAAATTCATGGTACACAGCTACAGCCATGCAGGCTCACCTCCTAGCCCTGTGTAACTCTTCCTCCCTCAGTAACTCATGTGACCAATAGAATGGCAACCTGAGGAGATTCTGCTCCTGGGTGTAAGTCACAAAACATCAGGATTTCTGTCTTGTCAGTAGAGGTTTTCCCTTCATGCTCTGACGAAGCAAGTGCCATGTTGGAAAGGCCTGTGTGGCGAAGGACTGAGGTGGCCACAAGGACCTGAGGTCTGGGTCCAGCAGTCAACCAAGCAAAACTAGGAACAGGTCCTTCCAGGTTAAAGCCGTGGGATCAGACTTCTGCCTCAGTTGGCTCTTGAAGTAGGAGGCACACCTGACTGTGTTTAGACCACTGGCCTGCAGGAACTGAGGTCACAGGTGTGTGCTGTTATGGTACCATGCTCTGGAATACTTTCTCACACAAGATACACAGTTTAGTTTGTATTTTTGACCTTGACAGGCCACATTCGTATCTCTCACTTTACCCAAATATCCATTCTTAAATCATTCTTAAAGGGATTAACTGGAATTGGGGTCAAGCATGAGAAAGCCTGACTTAGCTGCCACAGCTAGAGGATTAATAAGCTAGTCATTGTCTATGCCTCAGCCTCAAAATCTCGTTGGGTAGAAGCTCAGGAAAAGGCTCCAGATGGAAGCTGCAGATAGATTTGTGTACCAAGAAAACCATGTCTCCTCTCCCTACTCTAAGTCTTACATTTCACTCACACGTCTATGTTTTGACAAAAGAAAATACTGTCTTCCATTGGTCTCACCATCACTCCCTCACTCACAGTGCACCCCAGTCACATGGTTGGGCAAGGTACAAGAGAAGGCCGTGAGAGAAGGTTGTTTACACACAGGAGCACAGCACACAGGGCAGAGTTGAGGCTTCCAAGGGATGACACCAGAAGGTCCCTGGCTGAGCCTTCATGCAACCAAATTGTGACCACTTCCTGTCACCTCCATTACTACCTAGTGAGCTCATCTAATTTCCTCCACTAATTAAACACTTTGTGATTCCACTCTCACCTTTCAGAGCTCTCTTGCACCCACGCATTCTCTACTGACCAACTGGAGTCATATCATACCCAGCTTGGAATTTCCTACCACACCTATCACATCTAGGATCCATTCCACAGCTTGTACCTTGCCCTGAAGCCCCTAAAGGTCTGTCTCTCTCATTCCTTGCTCCCTAATCACATAGTATGCTGTGTTTAGAACATATCCAAGTACTAACACCACAAGGCCTTTGCACTTGTTGTTCTAGCTGCCTGAACACCCTTTCTGCAGATATTGGCTTTACTCACTTTCTTGTTTCATTTACAAGTCCAGTCAAGCATTGGCTCTACAGCAAGGTCTTCACTGACCGGCTGTTACATAATAGCATCCCCTTCTGCTCCCTGCTCCCCCTTCTCTGCAATGCTACTCTGCAACATTCAGCAGCATTTAAAATTATAATACATTCTGCACTTCCTGGTTGTGTTTTGTCTCCTCTTCCCTCATGCATGTACATTTACTGGGGGTGAGGATACCACCCATCCTCTTCTCTCATCTATCCTTGGTGCCAAGGACAATGCCTAGTCTTCAGTCAGTCTTTGCTGGATTAACTGGGGATTTGACAAAGGAGTCCAGAGAGGATGATTGGAATGCAAAGCTATCAATGTAGAGGTCATAGGCAAGAAGAGATGGAGTTCAGAAGGTCAGATAAAGAGAAGAGATGTGGCAGATTTCAACAACTCGGCAATATTTGGAAATGAGATGGTCAAGGATCACCATGGAAACAAAGGGCAGATATGCTCACAGGGCCCTGACACCAAGTCTATTACCCATTAAAAGCATGAAATGTGTTCTTCCCTATCCCCTCATCCCTTCACCATACATCTCCAAAAATGAACTAGATGAGAGAATAAAAGTGTTGAGAATCACCACAAAATCTCAAAAGCAAACAAATTCCCAGGCCTTTAGCCTGCTACTGGTTAAAAGCATGCTTTGTGTTTTCCTCTTAGCAGCTACTGCAGCCCATCCTTATCACAAGGCCAGAATGTTTGTGCAGAGAGAAGGACCCAGGATAAGCTGACTGCCTGTTCCTCAAGGCCAGGCTGTTTGCACAAGAAAGAAAATACCTTTTAAAACTGTTCCCAAGACTAGTAAAAAAAAAAAAAAAAAAAAAAAAACTACCAGACCTCAGCCCACCCCAGCAACCTAATAAAAACCTCACTCCCTTCTTGCCATAGGGTCAGCCTGACTGGTCTTCTCAATTGGACCCATCTCCTCTCTTTGAGGTAACCCTACTCCCCAAATTAAAGCTTTTCCTGAATGCTCATACTCCTCACTTGGTTTCATTTCCATTACTTCTGGGCCAAAGTTCTTTACTCTACTGCCAGGAATTTCTGAATTGGTGCGGCTGGGATGGTGCCCCAGGGAGGGCATGGAAGCTATGCAACCATTTCCTGTGCTTCACCTTATCACACTGTCCACATGGCTGAGTTGTGTCCTTTACAACAAACCAATACACATAAGTAAAGCATCTCCTAAGTCACTCTAGCAAATGACAGAAACTAAGGTGGGGGTCGTGGGCGCTATCTTCAGACTGAAATACAGGTGACAGGTAAAATACCTGGGACTTGCAATTGGCATCCAGAGTGCAGTGACAGCAGTCTTGTGGTACTGAGCCCTTACCCCAAGAATTCTGACATACTCTGGGTAGTGAGGGCCAGGTGTGAACTGAATCACTGGACACCTCTTGGTATCTGCAGAAAACTGGGAAATTGCTTATTACGGAGAATCCACATAGTGGGTGTAGAAAATCTTCATGAATACAAAAGAAAGTTTTTCAACCAGGACAAATTAAGAATCAACATCTAAGTACATTAAAAACCTTTCTTTGGGGAGGTTCAGGGAACCAAGCAGACATAAATTAGTAATTATACCAACAGCTTTACCATCAACATCTTCTTAAATCTTACCTCAATCCCCAAAAAAGCAGTATTCCCATTTTATACATCAAAAACTAGCTCAAATGGGATTTGGAACCAGGACTTGAACCCAGGTCTGTTTACACCAGAGCCCACATTCCTGATTCCCGTGGCCTATTACCTCCAGGCCTAGATCAGAAACCAGGAACATCAACCTCAAAGAAAGCAGGTCAAGGGCATATCAGACTCCAAGCAAAAAGCATCCATTGAACAAAAAATAAACACACCATGCCAAGATGAAACCATGCCAGCACGAAGCCTTCTTTCTTTTCAAAATGACTGCAGTACACAGATACAACATGCACTATAATTCTAAATGGTAGACTGTGAGAGCTCAAAGGCCCCTTCCTTTTGAGAAGGATGAGGAAACAGACTCTCGAGCTCAGAGCCCTACCATGACAGACAGAAGGTGCACTTTGGCTTTTGTCCATGGTACCTATTTAGGGTGCAGATCCAAGTATTTCCAGCTCATACAAGAAATTTAAGAGTTTTGCTATAGCTTTTAAATAGATGATGATGCTTTGTTATTACCACATTGTTTAGAGGCAAAAATCACTTGAATAATTACTTGATAACATTGGCCTGAGTGGTAGCCATGACAGGATGGGGCACAGAGTCACAATGATCATCACAGCAACAGGATATCACCAGGGGGAGACTGTGATCAAGGGGGCATCCTAAAATCAGCAAAGGATTCAACAACTTGCAACCAGGTATAAGTCATGTTCCCCCAGTAAAAAACAGAAACCGAACAAGATTACCAAGAAGCAAACCAATGAAAGCCTTAATGAAGGTTTCACTTTATTGAGCATAGTTCTAAGCAACAGGCCTAGATACTTTATCATTATGTTCTTCTCCACCACAGATAAAAACAGTGGTTTCCCTTCCTTTTTACCTAGGAAAACATCCTGGGACATCTCTACTGAGTTCCAGTCTTGAAAAATTCAGTTTCTAATCGTTTAACATCACAGCCTGGGTTTCTCTGAATCTCAACTGAAGAAACAACACTTGAACCACAATGGTAATCGTTACTACCACTGATGTCTACACAATGGGAATATATGCTTTCATCCGGGTTAATATGCATTTTTCTCCAGAAAAATATGTCTATCATATCTCTATATTACTACACTTATAACTCTGTGCTATTTTCTGTGATACAAAATTAGCAAACTTGCAGTTAACAGATTTTTTCAATTACTTTCCTGTTTGGAATGTTATTGTTGCTGAACAGCTAAGACTTCTTTGGCTTTTACAATCAAGGTATGTGAAACTAAGAAACTGTCAGGAAGTGTATACTCCCCTGAGTCTTCTGATTTTCACACTCTTAGCTCAAGGACTGCAGATATTTAAAATGTCATGGATAATTAGCCAGTCTCTTTACAAATAAGATTGCTTGCTGTGAAAGAATCACAAAATTTGCCAGTCTCATAAAAACTCATAGATACACCCATTAGGAGCTGACCAAATTTAAAAATTTGTTTATGTCTGTGAAATAAGAGTGACTGAAGTGCTGGGCAGAATGTAAGCCTAGAAGTGAGGTGGTGGGGCCTAGACCTACACATGGCAGGGTCCAGACTTTGTGGTAGCTGAGATCCAAATCTAGAGGTGGGGGGTCTAGATCTAGGGGCAGTGGGATACAAACCTAGAGGTGGCCAGATCTAGACCTCAGGGAGGCAGGGTCCAGACCTAGAGCCAATGCACTCTGGAAAAGTCCTTTCATCTCTTATTTTTTTCTCAACTAGTGTCCCAGAAGCCTCCCTCTAGTTCTTAAAATCGTCCCCTACTTCAACTCTAAATAGACTTAACTGCCATTGAATCAGATACTATGCCAGTAACACAAAGTTTTGACTTGGTACCCAAGATATCTACAGCTTTTCTTCTTCCCAAGACTAGTTTAAAAATTTTTCAGTACGTCCAATATAGGAACCTAGGAAAAGTCACCAGTAATTAAAATATCAACAATGCTAGATACAATATAGGAGCTCTGTTACCAAAAAAAAAAATCTTAGGTTTCCCTAATAGTATAAAATGTGTCACCAAAACATGTAACAAATAACTATAAGTAACTATAGAAAATAACTATATGCTAACTTATTATTATAAAAGTTATCTCTATAGCCATTTAACATAACCATTTCTTTCCCAAATAGAGGTTGATAATATCATACTTGTTAAGCACAGTGCATCTAGCAAGCTCACTGTTCTCAAGGAAAATGTACTGACAAAAAGTATCAAGGCTCAGAAATTTTTTGATAGCAAATGTAGTATAAGCATCTTCCATGATCACCCTGCTTCATTTATGAAATATTGTGAAGTTATCATTCCCATTAAGAAGTCTCCAGACAAGACCCTATATTGGAAAGGAAGCTAAATTATTTAGGTCCATTTTCCGGGCCAGAAGGCATATATGGAGCAGCAGAAGTGACTTGAGAACATGAGTGGATTGGAAGTCCTCATTGGAATGTACTTCAGAAAATATGGCAGAAGCCCTGGTAGTAACTAGATTCTGCCCCATCTAATCCAGTGTTAACTGATATGGTCCTGAACTAGGGCCACAATGTCACTGATCTGAAAGTCAGGCCTGCATCACGAAGAGAACTGCCTTTACAGAGAAGTCTCTGCAGTTACATTTTGAGAAATCAGTGCATGTGGAAACACTGACATCTTCTACAGCTGAAACTAGAACTAGGCTAATGACCAGTTAGCTCTGGGCTCTGGGTCTGCCTTGATGACTAAGCCAAAGAAGCTCTAGGCTTGGGTCTGCTCTCCAAACTCAAGACCTAAGTCTCCCAGAAGCCTCATGCCACACCTAGGGGCTACCAGACTTGCTTCTTCTTGGTCCTTTCTGTCTTGGCTCCCTACGAACTGAACTCCACTCTTCCCAGTACCACTCTGCCCTTGGGTGAGCTCAAACAAGGCTGGATTCTTGGAGGCAGCTTTATGTGAGATGAACAAATGCTCCTGATTCTAAAAGAACAGATTTGAGAACTTTTCTACAGGCAGGCTCCTCCTGAAGCGTCAGTTCTCATCCTGAATTTTAAAACCATAATGTGACATTTTAACATATGGCAAAGAAAGATGAGTTTGAGATTGCTTCAAACTGCTTAAAAGATCTGCATTAAACACAGATTTCCATTATTACAGATATAATAAGTCCTATTCTCATCTGGGCTATCAGCAACAGAGTAAGTAATTACCTTTCAACTTGGGCTGTTCCAGTCCATTAGCCCAATACTGATGACTCAGGAAAAACCACCCCTGAGAACTAAATGCTGATAAAAGATGAAATGAAATGGAAGAAAATGATGCTGGTTTATCCTATTCGCCTACATCTATTGTGAGGAGTGAATAAAAAATAAATAAACTTGATAGGGTAATAAATCCAAAAGTAAATATTAAAAATAGACAATAGAGTTGTAGCTACCAAGATGAAAGAGCATCATAGATTTTGAAGAACCACCAGTCATCACTTGCAATATTTACCTACACACAAAGACTGAATCAAATTGATACCAAACATCTTCAAAGCGAAAAGCTTAAATAAGTGAGTCAAGCATTCATTCAACAAACTAGCCAGTAATTCAAGCTCCTTATGAGGTGCTGGAAATACAAGTGTTATTGAGGAATTATCCTCTTGATGAGAGATTCAAGGTACTCATTTTAACTATACCAGAGTTGAGTATTATCCACCCAGTATAATTAAGTTCTTTCGACTATAATTTTTCTTTAGTCAAGAATCCAAGTTGTCAATTAGCTGACATTTATTAATTCTATATTATATTGGCAGAATAAAGATGATGGTGATTTGATAGCATTGAAGTTTGAAGCACAGGGAGAAAACACTAACAGGGTAGAAACAGGGGACACCAAGCATCTATATGGCTTATGTTAAACAGTGTAGTAGAAAGTATTAGTCCTAGAGGAAGTCATGAAGATGTAGAATGGTCAACACAGGTTGGGAAGGTTTCAGAAGAGGTAAGATGTAGTCATCGTGGCACTGGATGAAAGCAGATGCTCCTGGGAGAGAATAGGAAAAACAGTGAGCTGGAGAGGCAGAAGAATCATGATGGTTCTGCAAGGTCCAGAAGAACAGTTGTGGGAAGCAAGGTAGTGTGGTGACAGACACAATACCTGGCAACTGGCCACTCCCCAGAGTTTCTTCCAGCTTGATCTACCCCTCACCATCCCTTTGCTTGTCTGGAAGGTTATATACCCAGTCCACTTCCTCTTTCCCAGATATCAACATGAGCCTGTCCATCCTGTGTCATTGTATCCTCTCCCTTTTCAAGGGACATCTCCACACCTCTCCAACAGCCCTACTACCATCCATTCAGTCTCTGTCCAGAGCACAGAGA
This sequence comes from Cavia porcellus, assembly GCF_034190915.1. Taxonomy (NCBI): domain Eukaryota; kingdom Metazoa; phylum Chordata; class Mammalia; order Rodentia; family Caviidae; genus Cavia; species Cavia porcellus. The sequence continues at coordinate 42,670,041 of NW_026947507.1, forward strand.
GAGCTAAGGCCATGCTAGGCTCCTTGTCTAGCATCTCTCTTAGATAGCAATAATCTGGGAGTCAGCCCCTCTTCTCTGTCTTATAGATAGGCCCAGGCCAATGGTGGGCCTACCCACCTGTGGGTGGGATGCCAACCCAACTCTGAACCAAGCCCTCAGCATCCTGGAAGAACCAGCCTGGCCTCTCAGTCTCAGGTGCAGCCCAGGTGTGCCTCTTTGGACAAAAGCTGCCTCCTGGGAGGGAAATGGAAATGCAGTCATTTTCAGATGCAAATGCCTAAAATGGGACAGACTAGGAACACAGATGACTTCAGGAAAAACCAAGAGTGACAAAAAACAGTGACAAAGAAGGGCTGCAGATTGAGTGAATCAAGGCAGGATTTGGAAGACAACATCTTGAAAAGTTGGATCTGGCTGCAAGCCCAGAAGAGAGACAAGCGGGAAGATTCCTGGGCAGGCAGCCCAAGAAGCGCTCAGCAGACGTTTGCAATGTCAGGGAGATGCTTGGAGAGCAGCTGTAACCTCGATCTGTGGGCAATGCCTGGACCAGCCAGCAGGAGCAAGGTTCAGGTCTAGAGGAGAATGACATAGTGCCATACAAGGTGAGCCCTCTCTGCCTAGACCTTGGCCTGGCCTTGGCCATCTCCCTTGTCCAGTCTATACTTTCACAGCCCTCATCACAGTGACCACTTGACTTTGTAGGGCTGGCGTGTGATATTGCTAATACTAGTGTTAGTCTCTTACGTGGCAGAGAATAAAGATTCCAAGCAAACAGAAAGCCTCTGGCTCAAAGGTGCCCTGGCATTTAACTGCCTTCTTTCTGAAGGACTAAAAGACACATATTGGAACCACAGGTACTAAGATTTAAAATAGAACAGATTGTACTGGGAGGATTTTGAAAAGAAAGGGCTCTGAGAGGCAGCACTTTCTGTGGGAAAAAAACAACTCCCCGACAAGCGCTATTTTAAATGGCCTTTCCAACCCTCCTCCTGTCTAGAAAGGCCTTTGCACCCCCTCCCTGCCTCCCTCCACCTTCCAGGCTCTTGAGACACCCAGCTCGAAGGCCATTCGCCTTTCTCTTGCTGTGACGTGGCCATGTCCGCTTGGTCTGTATTCACAGATGCTTGGGTCTGCCTGCGCTATCAAAAGTGTGACAATTTGGTCAATTCTGGCAGATTAAAAGCGTATTTCTTCTTCCAGGTTATTTATTAATAATTTGTCACTTGATGACTTATCAAGAAAGATATAAGCCCCTGTTTTCTCTCACAGCAACTGCAGGTAAAATTTGGTTAAGAATTTATCACAAATATAAAGGCCATGTAGAAGGCTACTGGTTTCCTTTAAGTTCTGCTTTGAAAATGCAGTTTAAACTGAGATAACTATTAAAATGTCACTCACAATTTTTTCAGGGCCAAAGAGTTCAGGGAGAAAAGGACAGGGGCACACAAGAGGAATGGCCCATAACATAGAGAGAATGAATTTTCTAAGACACATTAAAATGGAGTCCCGACCAGCAGCTCTTTCTAACTAGACTCCATCTGGCCTGGCCTAGTTCGCTCCATTCTTTCAGCAAGATGTTTTCCAGATATAGAGCAAAGTCAGCTGGGAGGCTGTACCCAGCCCCTCTACATTGACAGCGACAGTGAACAGCAGTACTCTCAAAAGCCTATGGTGGGCATTGTTCTTCACGGGAAAGACTCATGTTTCTCTCAGGCACTCAAGAGTCAGGCAGAAGATCTTTTTCCCTTTCCTATCCCTGCGCATCATGCTGGGGGTCTTAGCCAGCAACACAAGGCAAGAAAAGGAAATGAAGATGCATTTAGATCATGAAAAACATCAGTACTCACAGAACATACAATCAGTCTTAGTCTTAGAAGGTTTCTGTAACAAATTCCCATACATTGAGTGGCTTATTAACAACAGAAATTTATTTCTAACAGTTCTGGAGCCTGGGAGTCCAAGACGAAGGCCCCAGCAGATGCAGAATCTGGCAAGGGACTGTCCTTTCACTGTGCCCTCATGTGGTAGGAGAGGTCTTTTTTCATAAGGACACTAATCCCAGTGCTACCCCTCCTAGTACCACCACTTAGAGTTTCCATATATGAATTTTACAAGATGCAAACACTCAGTCCATAATAGGCTACAAAAAAATACTGACCAACAAACCACAAGTTATAAGAACCAATAATTAATTGTCATAGATCTCAGGATACAAAGCCAACATATAAAAATCAAAAGGATTTTATGTATTAATGATGCATTTTTTATTTTTATGAAATCCAATCTATCACTTTTCTTTCTTATTTTCAAGTTTTTATATCCTATCCAAGAATCATTTATCTTACTCAAAATCACAAAGACTTTCTCTAGTGTTTTCATCAGGAAGTTTGACAGTTCTAACTTTTACACTCTCTTTAAGGTATATTTACATTTAACCATGCATTTAAGTTAAGGTAAACAGTGCAAGGTAAAAAGTTTGGGAAGGTGGAGAATAACAAAGTGGTGGTAACAGAAAAAATTGAAAAGTGAACAGAAATTGGAAAGTGCAGCCACAGCTCTACACCCTTTCTGCAAGTTACCTAGTCAAGGCCAATCTGTGCTTTCTGGATCAGTACTGACTGATTTTTGCCAGTTTCCCTATTGTCTAAACTCACATCCTGGTCAATCAAGAAGTGAGATGACACATCAGTCCCTAAGCACAGCCAGATCTCAGTTCTACCACTCACTCTGCCACAAGAGCACTTGGAAATCTTAGTAGGTTTTCAAATTTGTTTCAGTTTAAGTATCTGGAAGAGGGAGCCTTCTCAAGCCACCATGAGAAAAGGTTATGAGGAAAATTATACAACTGCAAAAGTACCTATAATATTCCTTTTATGAGGTTCTGCTTCAAAACCTGCCCATACCAGATACTGAATAAGAATAAATGATGTCCTTAATGCATGCATGAATGATGAGAATAAATGATGTCCTTAATGATAGCATTATTATTAGTGACTGGAAACACCACACCAGGATATGGACAGCTGCTTGGCATACTCAAGATGTCATGGTCTTCCAAATTTATGATTTATACCAGCAAAGCCTGTGTTGTCACTTTTCATGAATGTGGAAAGGAGTCCTACTTGGGTGGGAAGGTAGACTGCATGAGCTTAAAGCTTATTTCTCTGAGCTTCATTTCTCCTGATCTAGAAAATGGACTAAAATTATCTTGTTGAACTCATATTTCACCTGTACAGTTAAACAGTATTATTTTAAAAATGCTATGTTACTTCCCTCAATCATATCTTCCAACAATCACATTCATGCTCTGGAATTTGCTTAAAAACTATTTGGCAATGTGCATAGGAGTGAGATCTACAAGTGACAGCTGACATGGAGAACCAGAATAACACAAAGATTCATACTCACTGATATTATTGCCAAGCTGGAAACTGCACTTACAAAAGAAGACAAATATGTAGAACCAAGATGAGTAATAATCATAATAAAAGTAGCAGCAATAGTAGTTAACACATATGTGATGGCACTGTATTAAGTATTTTACATGTACCCATGTACTTCATGCTCACAGCAACTTATGAGGAGGTACTCTTACCATCCCATTTCGCAGATGCAAAACCCTGAGGCACTGGAGCATAAGGGATTTTCCGGAGGCCACAAAGCTAATAGGTAACAGAGACAAGATTCCCGCCCAGACAGTAGCATTCCAGTAACCATTCTGTATCACAAAGATCAGAAATGATCAAGAAGTGCCATTTCTACATCCAAAGTGCTAGCTGGCACATGTGGTGTACTCAGTCTTCCCAAACAGCATCAGAACACATAAGTAAGCAATCTTGCAGGGCACTGACACTGTTCTTTTCCTGGCAGGGTGGAGATTTTTCACCAGACCTTTAACACTGTAGTGGTTTCTGTTCAGCTGTCCCTGCTGCACACTTAAGGCTCAGCATGAAGGTTAAGCTATAGAGGAGCAGAGGATGGCACCCACCTCCCCTGCTTTCCTGGCCCTTTGAATTTGCATGCTACAATTACTAGAGCAAAAGCTCAGCTAATCTCCTGGCTGGTGTGACTGCTATTATCATTTAGCACACACATGCATATCCAGCCAGATTTAAAAGGAGAAATAAGCCTCCCTCGTGGTACTGCTGATAAACAACTCCCCAAAATCTTTCTCCCTGTACTAAGACTGAGGCCTTGTCATACTTAAAAGTGATTTGCCCATAAGTCTTTTATATGTTAATAACATCATACATTGACTATTTCATTCCTGAGAACATCATTTGGTTTCCCGAGATTTCCAGGACAATAGGAATGGACAGGGCAGTCTTGGGTGCCTTTGAACAGCAATCTCCACATTCAAACTAACATCACTGGCAATCAGACACACGAACTTGGCTGCAGCAGAGCCTGGCCGTGTTATCAAGGGCTCTTATTTCCAAATGAAACATTTTAATTGCTGATGGGGAGAGGAGCTTGGGCAGAGGGGCCATGTTGGAAGACAACAGAGAGAAGGGAGGGAGGAGAAGGGAGCAGAAAAATGTATGCTTGGCCCCGAAGCAAAGTATTTATTTGGTTTGTCTGCTTTTGTCCAGCCCAATGTAAGGCTGGCTTCAGGTGACTGTCCTCCACTGGTGGTTTGGGTGGAGATGGGGTTTCTTAATATAGGAACAGACTAATTCAGGGTGGGCAGGGAGGGCAAGATGAGTGGGAGTGACCTGGGTGATCCTAGCATGGGTCAGGATTGAAGTCTGGTGTTAAGTCCATGGGCTCTGCTGGCCTATGAGAATAAGGCAGGCCACACAGAGGCAGGCAGGGCTGCTCCCACACATATAGAAATAGGCACGGCCATCATCAGCCTGGTCCCAGAGGAGAAGGTAAGAACTCATCAGGCCCTGAAAGTGTGATCACAAGAACAACTGGTCCAGGCAAAACAAGATACCAGAAGGGAAAATGCAAATCTCAGCCCAGAAAACATGAAGTGTAAAAATGAAGCAGGATCACTTTCTGTGTAACTCTCCAGCACAGAAACACACACAAATACAATACAAATACACATACATATATCATACAAACAGATACACATCCACATACAGAGACACAAATACACACCATTATGCCAAACACATCTCTCATGTGCTTCAACCTTTGACATTGTCATTAACTAATAACATTCTGAGTTCATTCTCCACTGCAACTTAGGTAACCAAGCCATACAAGACTTCTTTGAAATCTGGCTACCCTACCAATATGTATTGCCACCTTGCCAGCTGTGCAGACACAGGATTGCCTGTACCCACACACCTCTGATTTCATCAGCCCCAGGGTCATCTCTCTCCCCACAGTCCACAGCACCTGCCCTGCCTCAGGCCTCTTCACACGCCCTAAGCAAATGCACCAAGAACTTTGTGTCCGCATTCAGGTCCAAGATACTCCATGAACCAACCCTGCAACCTCAGGCAAGCAGTTTAGTTTCTCTGTGCTCTGGTTCATTCAGCTATAAGAGGCAGACAATAAAGGTACCTACACTTTTTTTTAAAAGTTAGAATTGTGTTTGGCAAAAGTCAGCAACTGTTCTAACCTCCCTGAAACTCTAGGAGGGGAGCCTCAGTACTTCCAGTTTACAGATGAAGAAACTGAGGCACACCCTCACATATAACTGTCTCACCTTCAATATTATGTGTTCTAATTCAGAAAAGATTCAGCCTACAAAAATTTAAAGAGCTTTGTAAAGTATCATTAGAAAACAAAGGCACTACATACAAACTGCCACTCACTTCCAGGCAAATGGTCCAGATGTGAACTCTTGGCTTATTCCCACCCTACCCTTGATTCCCCTCCATTCTGCTAGGGTGGTTAAGACTTCTGGCAGGGTTTGCCAAGAAACTGTGATCTAAAACTTTATCTTAGATTAGTGCATAGGTTCTGTTATTACATGAGCTTGGGTTTTAAATTGGAAATCCAGTTAAAAACAAACAAAAAAAAAGAGTATGTATGCCAAAGAAAATGGACATACTTTTGGAGCTAGAAGAGTTTGTTCTCATTAAGCTTAATGTAAGATGAATATATTGTATTGTAGACATATTAACCCTAATTAGAAGAGAGCAGCTCAAAAAATATGAAACAAAAAGACAGCCAGTTACAATCTTCTCCAAGCAGAGTTTCTCTTGGAATTACCTGGGTAGTATTTTAAAAATACTAACACTTAGACTGCATCCCCTGAGATTCTGATTCAATTGGTGTATGTTATGGCTGTGTCTAGATGTCATCCTGAAGCCTAATGAGGTCATACATGGGGTTTTTCAGATATGACTAGATTTAGAGTATAATGCTGGATTTAAGCATGAAATGCTGGGACCAAGGGTATGTGACTGCTAAATGAGTCTACTGATTGGTTTGACAGAATTCTGGGTGTGGATAAGGGGAAGTCCTACCCTGGGTGTGATTGCTACCTGCCTGAGGGCATGTAACCTGGATGGAATATAAAGGACAGAAGGAGGGCAGCTGTCCTGGCTTGCTGCTTGAATTTTCTGCCTACCATATTTTTCCTCTGCAGTGCCCTTCTGCCATGCCACTCTGCCTTGGAGCAAACCAACTATGAACTGAAACCTCTACAAACTGTGAGCTACAGCTCCTTTAACTTTGGGTGTCAGGTATTTGTCTGAGCAACAGAAAAGTAACTAAGCCTAGAACAAAGCCCAAACATTCGTGTGTGTGTGTGTGTGTGTGTGTGTGTGTGTGTGTGTCTAAAGATAGATAGATAGATAATTTGGTACCAGGGATCGAACTCATGACCTGACGCTTGCCACGCAGCATATTTTTTTAATAAAGTTTCTGGGTTGATTTTTATGTGCAGCTAAGGATCACTTGAAAATCACTACCCTAGAGAGAAGGAAGACTGATATTCCTCAAAGTACTTCTACATCCCAGGCATTTGACTATTCTTTCAAATGTATTATATTATTGATGTCAAAAATAAAAAATTACTTTAGAATTTGAGAACAATTCGGTACTTGCAAAAGCTCTCCCATTGTCTATGATGTTGGGTTGCTTATTAAATTCTGAAATTTTCATTGGAGAGGGAACAAGGTTAAAAATTTCCAAAAGCCTTGAGAAGCCAATGTCTGCCATCTCTGAATGCACTGAACAGCACTGACAGGGAGAAAACCAGTCAGCCACTAAGGGATGGGATCTCATGCTAAGATATGCAGAAGCTCCAGGTGTCTGAGTTCCAGGAGAGACTGTTCACCTGGAAAGGATCTATCAAAAGTTAAGCAAGAACATTCTAATCAGGAAATGAGGTTGGTACTGCATTGAACTTTAATCACAATAGTTCAGGACTAGAGAAAAAAATACTTACAATTTAGTCTTGCTTTTCTTTTTATGTCCAGTTAAAAGCAATATACTGCGATAACAGTTTAGCTTTGGTGAATGTCTTGCTTTAAGAAGAAATATAAGATTTCCTAAGAAGAGAACAAAGAGAAAGAAAAAAATACTAGAAGGCCCTAAAGAATCAAGCACAAGAGAAGACAGAGAATGATTTCTTTCTATACTTCCAGCAGTGGAGCCACCAGTATTAGTGTCCCCTGCAAGTTCAGAATCAGAGACAATGTGAATTTTAAACCTAGAATGATTAAAAGAGATAAAGAAGGTCACTACATACTCATTAGTGGAAAAATTCAAGAGGAAGAACTAACTAACTATAAATATATATGCACCAAACACAGGAGCACCCAACTATATAAGACAGATACTAATGGACATGAAAAACCAAATACACAAGAACACAGTTATAACAAGGGACCTTAACAGCCCATTGTCACAAAGAGATAGATCAACTAGATAAAAAGTCAGCAAACAAATAATAGAACTGAATCATATGTGTGAGCAACTGGACTTAGTAGATGTTTACAGAATATTCCACCCAACCACATCAGAATATACATTCTTCTCAGCCACACATGGGACATTCTCCAAAATAGACCATATATTATCTCATAAAACATTCTTAAGTAACTACAAAGTTACTGAAATTATCCCATGCGTAATTTCTGACCATAGCACACTGAAATTGGAAATTAATAGCAAAAGAAATTGCAAAATCTGCATAAATAAATGGAAATTAAATAACAATATTTGAACAATCAGTGAGCTACAAGAAATTAAAGAAGAAATAAAGCAATACCTACAATTCAATGAAAATGTAGAAACAACATACTGTAATCTGTGGGATGCAATGAAAGAAAACAGAATGAGCATAAATAAACAACCTAATGCTTCACCTCAAGCTTCTAGAAAAAGAAGAGCAAGTTAAACCCAAAGCTCATAAAAGAGAGGAAATTGTAAAGACTAGAGCAGAAATCAATGCAATTGAAACTAAAAAAAATACAAAGAATTAATGAATCAAAAGCTGGTTTTTTGAGAGAATTAACAAAATTGACAAGCCTCTAGCTAACCTTATAAAAAAAGAAAGAAAAAAACCAAATTCACACAATAAAGACTGAAAAGGGGGAAATTACTACAGATCACATGGAAATTCAGAAGATCTTTGAAAATCTCTACTCAAATAGAGTGGAAAACACAGAGGAAATGGACAGATTTCTAGAAACATACAAACTACCAAGCTCAATCAAGATATAGCAATTTTGAATAACCCAGTATCAGCTATTGAAATTGAAAATGTAATTAAAAACTTACCAACAAAGAAAAGTCCAGGTCCTGATGGATTCACAGCTGAATTCTACAAGAAATTTAGACTACTAGAAGTAATAAACACATTCAGCAGTGTAGCTAGATACAAAGTCAATGCTCAAAAATCAATAGCATTCCTGTACACAAACAAAAAACTCACTGAGAGAGAAATTATGGAAATATTGCCTTTCACAATAGCACCTAAAAAAATGAAATATCTAGGAATCAACCTAACCAAGAATGTAAAAGACCTATATGCTGAAAATTATACTACTCTTAAAAAGGCGATTGAAGAGGATATTAGAAAATGGAAGGATATTCTTTGCTGTTGGTTAGGAGGAGCTAACATTGTGAAAATGGCCATACTCCTAAAACTGTTATGCAGATTTAATGCAATACCAATCAAAATACCACTAACATACCTTACAGATCTAGAGAAAACACTTCTAAAATTCCTTTGGAGACAGAAGAAACCGAGGATAGCAAAGGCGACTCTGGGCAACAAAAGCAAAGCAGGAGGCATCTCAATTTCTGGCTTGAAATTATATTACAAAGCCACAATGATAAAAATCAGCATGGTACTGGCAAAGAAACAGACCTGAGGACCAATGGAACAGATTAGAAGATACAAACACAACTACAAAGACACTCAGCCACCTTATATTTAACAAGGGGCTATATATGTTCACTGGAAGAAGGATAGCCTCTTTAATAAAATATGCTGGGAAAACTGGCTCTCCACATTCCAAAGACTGAAACTAGACCCATGCAAGTCACCATACACTAAATAAAGCAAAATGGATCAAAGATCTAAATATTAAAACTAAAACACTAAATCTATTGGAAGACAAGGTAGGTAGGAAACTTGGGAGACATAGGGGTAGGCAGAAAGTTCATGAACAAAATGCAAACTGCATGGGAAATACTTCAAAGAATCAACATCTAGGACCTTATATTATTAAAAAGTTTTTGCACTTCAAAAGAAATCACCAACAAAGTGAAAAGAAAACCCACAGAATGGGAAAGAATTATAGCCAATAATCCCTCAAAGAACTTATATCCAGAATATATAAAGAATTGAAAAACATCAAGCCCTCTAAACTCAAAGACCCTTTCCAAAAATGGGCATCTGAGATGAACACAGGGTTCTCAGATGAAGATACACAAATGACAAATAAGTACATGAGGAAATGTTCACAATCACTGGAAATGTTCCAATCACAAAACCAATTCAAGAAATGCAAATTAAAACAGCACTGAGATATCATCTCACTCCGGAAAGAATGGCTGCCATCAAGAAATCAACTGATAATGTTGGCGAGGCTGCAGGGGAAAAAGGAACACTTCTCCACTGTTGGTGGGAGTGCAGATTGGGACAGCCACTGTAGAAATCAATATGAAGAATCCTCAAAACACTAGGATTGGAAGTTCCATTCAATCCAGCTATTCCCCTTCTGGGTATTTTCCTCCCCCAAAGTTGAAAAGATCATATCACAGTGATGTATGTGCATCCATGTTTATAGCAGAATAATTTGTAATAGCTAAATCTTGGAAACCACCAAAATGCCCATCACCTGCAGAGCGGATGAAAAAGATGTGGTGTTTTTATACAATGGAATATTACCCAGCTATAAAGAAGGATGATCTTAACGCCTTTATAGGTAAATGGAGGTAATTTGAGACTATCCTTATAAGTAAAATAAGACCCACAGTTCTAGCATTTGTAAATATCACATTGTCTCTCTATTGTAAAAAAATAATGAAAAACTGAAAGAGTAATAAGATCCAAAATGCATAATACAAATTGTGAAAGTGAAAGAGAGGGAAAGTGCTCTAAAGGATATAACTGTATGTATGTTTAATTGTGTAAGATAGATGACCATATTACTAAGTTTTCCTTAGATCATTTAACAGCATGGTTTGCACTGTGAATTCTTCAGTATCTGTCCCTTTGATGCTTTGATTTTGTAACTTGAATAACTATTTCTAAGGGAACAATATGTAACTCATCAATTAGTAATTTCTTAGTGTTAATATTTTTCTTCGAAAATAGGTATTACCTCTACCCTTCTTTCTGTTTTGTCTTTTTTTTCCTCTTTTTTCTTTAAATAAAAAAAATTTAAAAGAAATATAGAGCAACTCAGCCATTTTTCCACTGCAGGCCATTCTCTGGTTCCAGCCAAACTCTGCTTTGTTGTTTATTCTCTAATTACCTCACATCAGAAGCACTAAGATGCCACTTCAAAATCCCATATCCCATACCTCACAGAACGCAGGGTGGGAAGGGAGGTGGACCAAGAGAAATCAATAGCCAGGACCCAGAGCTGTGCCCTTACTCCACAGTCTTGCCAGAAAAGGCCCTGGAAGCTGTGCTACCCTGCTGGAGAGGTTCTACCCAGCTTCAGCCACAATCCACAAGCAGACCCCAAGGTCCCTCCACCTCCAAGGCATCGTCCTCTCCCTTTATTTGCCTCTTCTTGTCTAAAAAGGATTTTAAATATTTGTTTCTCATTGCTGAAACAAAATACCCAACACCCAAAGATAAAAAAGGAAAGGTTTATTTAATTCACAGTTTATAGAGGTTTCAGTTATAATTGGTTGACTCCAAGGCATGACACAGCAGACAGTCACTATAGAGGAGAAACTGTTCACAGCAGGCAGAAGGTTGTAATGCAACAAGGAATAACCACAGCTTTTTCTACCCCTCATATCTTATCCACACTCCTTAGGTCAGGTAGCACTCATATCCTTAATTCTAGTGCCCTTGAGCCTAGCACTGCATCATGAACCAGTTTCAGTTTCACACGCTTTTGATCCAGCCACCTCTGAAAAAGCCCCATCTATGACCACATAAGGCTTTGGGACATCTAAATACAAACCATAACAACCAGTTTTTAACATTGTGTAAAAGGGGGTTGGCTCTCCTAGGAAACTGAAGTGTTTTCCAAATTCAATTCCTAAAAAACAACTTTATGTTGTGCCTCTTTTTCAAACAAATCAGTTCAAAACTGCATAAAACCTGCCCTACTTAGGGCTCCTATGAAAGGTTTGGGGTCTGTCTGTGGTAAATCAAATCCAGAGTTACTAAGGGACTCATCACCCAAATACCTAATGAAGATGATCCATCAGCACTACGGCAACTTTATTGGGCCATTCCTGCCCAAGGAAATAGCAAAAGCAGCCAGGGGGGCAAAGCCTCCAGGAATTAAATGGGGAGACAGATGATGTTTAATTATATAAATATTCTCAGCAATGCTCTGAGGAATGGAATTATTGGCTTGTGGGGCAGCCCCTCAGTGAACCAGGCAGCAGAGAAGATTTATGGCACAGAATTCATGCTTTCATTAGAATTCACACAGCCGGTATTTAGAAAGTAGGTTTCTGGAAGCTGGATGATATTGCCTGTTCATAATCTGAGGCTGTAATATGGTGGCTTTAAAAAGAGAAAGGGGAACTGATCTCTTATTCATTTGATATTTACATTTTATTAGTGTTATTATTATTTGGCATAATTACATACAAGCAATTAGCAATGTTAATTAATGCCATAATAATGCAGTCATAATTACTTCCATTTATTCCAGAACATAAGTGAATTTACAAATTTATTTGGGACTCACATTTTTAAAAAATAAAATCTATTTGCTTATATTTTTAACAAACCAAGCAGTAGAATAAGGTTGCCCACAGTTCTAGCTAAATAGGATCCCCTCCTGCAAAATTCATGAAATGAATAAATCAAATCATTTTAAAAATGAGCTATTGATTTATCCTAATGATATTTCTAATCACCTGTTGGATTTTTTTATATTATTTTTACACCATTTCCACAGTAACAAAGTTGTGACCTAAGGAGAATTTCAAATGTACTTTGCACATTTTCAATTGACAAAATGCAAAGAATGAAAGGCAGAAAAGCACTTGACTTCAACACCCTGCTAAGAATTATACTGATAGCTTTTCTAAAGGTTTTAAAAGATTTCAAGTTATAAAGGTATCTTCCTGGGGGAAACCAAGGGAAATATTATAAGCATTTCCTTCCTAATGTAACAATAAAAAAGTCCATTAATAATTAATATTCCACACAACATGGGATGCCCACCTTCACTATTTCTAGTCAACAAAATACTGAAAGTTCTAACCAGAGCAATTAGGCTCTGGAGAAAAAAATAAAGAGAATCTAAATTACAAAGGAATATGTCAATTTGTCCCTGTGTGCAGGTGGCATGATCATATATGTAGAATCTTGGACTCCATCAAAACAGCTAAAATTAATAAATGAATTCAATAAATTTGCAGAATACAAAGTCAACATACAAAAATCAGTAGCATTTCTATTATGCCAATAGTGAGCTATCTGAAAAGATAATCAAGAAACACAATCTTACAATAACTATAAACAATAAAATGAAATACTTAACTAAGGAGATGAAAGGCTTTTACAATGAAAACTACAAAACATGAAAATGATATAAATAAATGGGAAACCATTCTATGTTAGTGTATTAAATTAATACTTTGAAAAGTACGTGAAATAAATAATATTGTTAAAATATCTGAAAGTGATATATACATTCAATGCAATCCCAATCAAAATACAATGAAATTCTTCACAGAAATAAGGAAAGCAATTCTATGGAAACACAAAAGTCTCTGAATAGCCAAACCCATCTCAGGAAAAAAAAAAGCTGCTGACATCTAACACCTAAATATAATAAAGTTATAGGAACTAAAATAGCATGATAGAAGCATAAAAACAGACACACAGACCAATGGAAAAGAATGGAGAACCCAGAAATAAATCCATTCATCTATAGTCAACTGTTTTTGACACAGATAATAAGACTGTATTGGGAAAAAAATAATCCCTTCAATAATTGGCGTGGGAAAAATTAGATATCTATCCACGATCTACTCAGAAGAATGAAACTAGACCCCTACTTCTTATTTTTAAAATCAAGTTAAAATGAATTAAATACTTAAATGTAAGGTGTGAAATGAGTAGAAGAAACCATAGAGAAATCCTTCACAACACTGACTGGGGCAATGATTTTTTAGAAAAGGACACAAAAGCACAGGCAACAAAAGCAAATATAGACAAATGAACTGCATCAGGTTGAAAAGTTTCCATGCAGCAAAAGAAACAACGGAAACAACAGAGCAAAGAGATCACCTACAAAATAGAAGGAAATATTTGCAAACTACCTATCTGATGAGAAAGTAATAATATCTGGCATACATTAGGAATGCAAACAATGTAATAGCAAAACAAAACAAACAACTGACTTAAGAGTGGGCAGAAGACCTAAATACATAGTTCTCAAAAGAAGATATGCAAATGGCCAACAGATATGTATTTAAACGTTCAGGGAAATTCAAATCAAAACCTCAATGAGATACCACCTTAATTCTATAGAATAGTTATTATGAAAAAGATAAAAGATAGTAAGTGGTGGTGAGGATGCAGAGAAAAGGGAACCCTTATACATTGTTGCTGAAAATGTAAATTAGTACAGCAGTTATAAAAAAACAGTACAGAAGTCCCTTAAAAATTGAAAATAGAACTACAGTACCACATGCCCACTAATTCCACTACTGGAATATACCAAAAGGAGATGAAACCAGTATGCAGAGGTGGTATCTGCATTCCCATGCTTAGTGCAGCATTAATCACAACACACAAGAAAACCCAATCCACATAAAATCCAATCAGTGTTTAACCTGTGTGGATGGACTGTTTTAAATGTGGTCCATGTACATGAAGAACACTATTCAACTGTTTAAAAAATGAAATCCTGTCACTGTAACAACATGGATAGAACTGGAAGACTTCATGGTTAGTAAAATAAGCAAGACCTAGAAAGACAAACACCTCGTGATCCACTCTATGTTGAATTTAAGAAAGTCAGTCTCATAATGTAGAAAACAGAATGGTGGTTACCAGAAGCTGGAGAGGGAAGAGAAAGGCTGGTCAGTGGGCAAGAAGTTATACTTACATAAGAGAAAATAAGTTCTGGAGCTTACTGCACAGCAAGGTGACTACAGCCCATGTGTTATTGTGTTTTTCTTTTAAGACAAAATATATTAATGCAGAGTTGTTTTTTCTAAACTAAAGCCTCAGTATTCAGATTTAATTGCAGTGTTGGTACTTTGCAATAAATTAGTTTTGGGCTGCAGTTTGGCACGTGTCTCTAAAACATTCACCATCACTGCTGTGGTCAGTAGTAACATATGAATGAGTATTGTACACTTCAAAATACCTGGGAAAGAGGACTTTGAATGTTTACTCACACACACAAAAATGTTTGATATGATGCATGAAACAATAACTCTAATTTGATCATTATACAACGTTTACATGTAGAGAAATATCACATTGTATTGTATAAGTTTGTACAATTATCAATTTTTAAAAATTAAACTAAAAAAATCAATGCCTATATTTCAGATAAAGAAAACTCTGCAAAAGCCACAACACTGGTTAGCTATTTAGAGGCAGTCTTCTGTCGGTGTACCACTCCATGAACTATGATCCTCTCATCATTTAAATCCAAAAAGCACGCTAACTAGATTTTTGCTGGAAGCAAAGATTTTAAGAGATAATGCCAGTCAAACTCTGCCTTACAAGAAGCAACCCTCTCCCCTCTTCTTGCCATCACACACAAAACAGTTACTTTACTAGAAAGCTTTGTGAAGTGCTTTGACAGAGATGTTATCCTAGAACCAATTTCAAAGAATTGTGGCTCTTTAACTGCATTCTATATTGTATGAAGAACAGTATTTCTATTAAAAAGGGACAAAGTATCACAAGGATCCAGAAATAAGAAGGGATTTGAGCTCCCTCCCAGGTCTTTCATTTGAAGCCTACCCAGCCTGACACTGTCCTTGTCCTTGACTTACTGAAGAATACCTTGTCTTCCTTTCCTGCCTCTGCTGGCGGAGAGCTCATGCAGGGAGGGGACAGCACCCACAGAAGGTCTGCAGAGTAGGGTCTGAGTCCCACATTTGTCCTAAGTTAGACCTGCCTTGACCCACTTGCTCAGCACCGATGTTCATGGAGGTCTGCCATGCACTGCAGCTCACTGGACCCCAAACTGGCTGCTGTTTCTCCACCTGGGCAGTCCTCCTCATGTGGAAAAATATGTTAGATGTGAATTGTGTCGAGTCCATGGTCTCACAACATAGAGGAATGAAGTCTCAAGCCAAAGGAAGAAGTTAGGACATTTTTATTGGAAAAAAGGGGGAAGAAGAATAGCTCCTGGATTTCCATGAGGGGTCCCAAGCAGGTAGCCACTGAATCCCTTGGTCAGAGGTAGTTTATACAGCAAAGTCACAACATGGGTACAATGTGGGTCAAACCACAATCAACCTACAAGGTTACAAGTACAGCCACTTAGCTAATATTGATTCAACAAGGAAATGAGTCATCTAGCAAAGGTACATGGAAAGATCAAAGCAATTCTTAGAAAGGGAGGGGAGTATGGGTCCAGATGTTCTGGCCACCCACCTGTGCATCTGACACCTATCTGATTCCGCTGGACCAAGCAGAGTTCATCACAGCCTAATTCAAGTTGCTGCTTATCTCTCATGCCTGGTTATCATTTCTTCCTCCTAAAGCTTGGCTCTCTTTGGATTTGCCTCTGGCCGCGATTCTGATGTCTTTGTTTTTCATGCCAGTTTCCTCAAGGGCCCAATCCTTCCCCAACTGCATATTAATCTCCACCTAGTTTAGCTGTTCCTCTCTGCTGCCCTCGCCCCTGCTTCCATCTACCAATCAAGGTATCTTGTTCAGCTCCTCTCTGGGATCTCACACCCTACAGCCAAGTTGTTAGGAAGGTCTGTTAAAATTAAACTGAAGTCAATCCAGAATCTGCCTTTATCTCCCCCAAGAAGTTTGAACTAGCTCCCAGAAGGTCACATCACATGACCACCCTAGTAAAATCTCTACTCCTTAGTCAAGGATGTACTTTTAAGGCATTAAATCATATCCTGCCACTCCTCTGGTCAAATCTTTCAGTAAATTTTTACCTTAGAGTAGAAGCCAAATTCTACTCAATGTCCTACATAATGTAGCACCCACTCCTCCCCAACATGAATCCCTAACCCTCCCCTCTGAACTTACCCTCCACTACTTAACGTTTCACCACCCTGCTCTACCTCTGTTCCCTGAACATTCTGGACACAATCCTAGCTCAGGACTTTGCACTGACATTCACTGTGCCTAGAATCCTGTCCCATAGCCTCCACAAGACACTTTCCCTCACTACTTTCAAGTCTTCTCATTTATCATCTTCTCATCTGGCATCCTACTTAAAATTGTATCCACACTACAACCTGTTCCTTGTCTCAAAGCCTCCTAACATAACTATGTAATTTACTTAATGCTTACAGGCTGACCCTTCCAAGGAACTTAAAATCTTTTGTCCCCTGGTGGGTCCCCAGTGCCTGCAATAGCACCTGACACACAGTAGCTACTCAGTAAGTATTCTGGATAAATGAATGAGCTGGATAGACCCCACACATACATATGCATATACATACCTACTTTTCTTTTTCCAAACTATCCAAAAGTGGGCTGGCCAGGGATCTAGCTCAGCAGCATAAGCGCAAGGTCATGAGTTCAATCCCTGGTACCAAAACAAAAGAATCATACACTTTGACCTAAATATTCAACATGCATCTCTCAAGAACAAAGAGCTCTTCCTAGCTGACCATGCCTGTAAAAAAAACATGGATTCCATATTGTCACCCAAAATATTGCTCACATTCAAATTTTACAAACAGTTCAAAAATGTTCTTTGTAGCTATTTTGTTTATTTTGATCCACATCCAACTATTGCAACTGGCTGTTATTCTTCTGGGTCTCCCTAGTTATTGCATTTTCCTCTGTATATCACAACACTCCTGGGAGGCATCCAGGCCAGCTGTCCTGTGAAAATCACTCCTCCAACTCCCTTGCATCCAAGTTCCACAGTAAGTGAAGTCATATTTGATGATTTGGTTAATGTTGTGACCAACCTTTCCATTTTCTCTCCAGGAATCTCTGGGTGACACCTTGCGAACATGAAAACACTCTACTCACATCAACAGCCTTGCACCCAAGTGTCCTGGCATTCACCCTGAGTCAGTCTTAATTGCACCAAGGTTACAGTGTGAGCATTTTCTCGTTATATAATCTTTCTATATTTGCTACCCGGCATTCCTCTGAAAAGCAGACCCACACACACCAACCTGCCCTCTTGCCAACAACCCTCATCACTATGGACTCAGAATGGTGTTTGTCTAAATTTAATGTGCTATAATCCAGGAGCAACAATATTCTGCTTGACATTGCAGTCAGCTCAAGTCTGACTAGGGTCTTTTCAAGTCAGCCCCTTGGCACAACACGTTAGTCTTTCAGCGCTTCCTTATGTTAGGCACAACAAATTCCCTCAGGCCACCAGTTCTCAAGTGACATCTTTTAGTGGAGAATGGAACCTAGAAACCCATGGTGGAGCACTAGAGATGTTTATGACTATGATGGCCTGTCTTCCAGGCTGTGTTAGTTGACAAAACTAAATGCGTACGTGCGTGCCTGTGTGTGTAATGTTAACATGAGTTTACACTGATAATTTCAACTCAAATCCAGTACTGTGAGATCCATCCTCACACATTCCTTTTCCATATTTGCATCCCTCCAGAAGGAAAAATACTGCCTTCCAAAACATCAGTTTATTCATTTGCTCTCTCCAAGATAGATACAAAATAGTTTCAGAATTTCATCAATATTCCTACCAACATGGGCCTACTTAAAAAAAAAGTCAAACTTATTTTATGTCCTTTTGTCACTAGACTATATTCAGTATGCATGTACAGTTCACTGACACTTTTATTAGTGCACAATTTGGTTCACAAACAGAAGCATTTGGCAAAATTTTGTTTTTGTTTACAAACTGCATCAGGTGACCAAAATATCTACAGCCATTTTCAGAATTATGGAACAGATTAAATTCGTGAACTGAGGTACCACTGTATTTCTTTTTTTTTTTTTAATTTTATTTTGAAAGTATACAACAGAGAACAAGACAGAATAAAGCCAATTATGATCGTACAGTGAAATTGGTACAGAACTTCACAGCATGTTACCGGGATAACAGTAATAGGTATCACAGTATATTTTGTTATCTTTATAATAGTTGTTCTTTCAATCACGTATATCAAATTGAGATGAAATATAGAACACTATAGAACTTATCAAAACAGAATATTGAATAGAGCAGTACCATTAATCAGAAAAGAGCAAAACAGTAATAAAAATATTTGCCTTCAAAGAGATAGTAGAAAGAAATCCCCCTTATTTGCTATGGTCAACCTCCCAGGAGATGCTCAGATTTCTGGTTCCCATTTGCTAATGGGCGGTGGGAGGGGGGGAAGGGAACTGGGATATTTGACTCTAGGCCGTGCATCAGTAGGTTCACTATTGCTTAGTAGGGAGGCAGGCTGGTTGTTTGATTTCACAGCATCCTAAGTTCCAACATGGTGTGGATCTCAGGAGCTGCTTCTGGTTCTCCCCCTGGAAGGGCCACAGTCTGCCACACTGCCACCGATTACCAGGGAGGGGAGGTGCTTGCTTGGCTTCCCAGGGTCCTAATTTCAACAATGCACTTATCTCATGAGCTGCTACTGGTTCTCCCCCTGGAAGGGCTGCAGTGTGCCACACTGCCACCAATTACCAGGGAGGGGAGGTGCTTGCTTGGCTTCCCTGGGTCCTAGGTTGCAACATGGCGTGGATCTCAGGAGCTGTTGCTGGTTCTCCCCCTGGAAGGGCTATAGTATGCCACACTGCCACCGATTACCAGGGAGGGGAGGTGCTTGCTTGGCTTCCCAGTGTCCTAAGTTCCAACATGACGTGGATCTCAGGAGCTGTTGCTGGTTCTCCCCCTGGAAGCCACTGTATTTCTTTTAAATACAAGACTCTTAGAACTAGAAGAAAGGAGTTTGAATGTCTCCACAATAAAGAGATAATAGATGTTGAAAGGAATGAAAATGTTAATTTCCTTGATATGACTATCACATGTTGTATACATGTATCAGTTTATCACTGTTTCCCCTAAATATGGACAATTTTTAAAAATCATTCCCTCATCCCAAAGCAAATCTAGGTAAGCTCAAAATAAAAAGACTTTTAAATAATTGTTATCTTTTTTTCTTAAAATGTGAATGCAAGACACTACCAATACATATAAATATAAGAATCAAACTCTATTAAATTAGTTTTCACATCAAACTTTATAGTACTTGTAATACTTAAATAAGTAATGTTAAGCTTTTGTCAATCAACATTAGAGAACATTTAAGACTAGTATTTCTATCTCCATAGAAACAGTAGGTCACTATTTTTAAGAAAATAATAAAATCTTTTTCAATACATAAGTAATTTTCTTTAAATGATCTTCAAATAATACATCTGATGCCCTCACTTCACGTATCTACAATAAATAAGTGGAATTGTTTTATTTAAAATGGGAATGTGTCTTCCTAAGACCACATATACATCCTTGAGGTCTGCATCTTATTGGAGCAGCCTAGAGAGCACCTCGCTAGCTAGTGCTTTATAACTGGGTGTCACAACTACCAAAACCTTGGTAAGAATCACAGGATTGTTGATGGCTGCTCTTCTGCGGAGTTCAGAAACATGCATCCTAGGCATACTGATTCAACTAGTGAGTACATTTGACTATTTCTCATCCTGCAAGATCAATCCTTACTCTTACCTATTTCTGCAGTCTGCTATCAACAAATGAAACCCCTTTTACAGGTTGAGAACCTCAGACTACTATTTCTTCTCCTCCATCATTACCTATGACAATATTGATTTCCTTGGCCCAAACCATAGTGGCTTAGAGCTAAACGTTGAACCCATGTGAAAATTGACCAGTCTCAACAAATAAACCACTGCTGTGTTTCTTTCTGTATCATGTTAAACATTTCAATAATTTTCAATTAGTAGTATCAGAGATACTCTAAAGCTTTAAACCTAAATAAAATGATTGAAAATGAGAATACAAGACACAAAAACCAATTTCACAGTCTCTTGGCATAATTTTCTTTTTAAGTCTATATCACTTGCTCCTTCTAGAAGCATAATCACAGAACAGAATGTTCCTCACCATGGATAGGAGACATGGAAGAGTCACCAACACAGAGCCCATGCTTCATAGACAGTGGGCAATCCTCTCCCCACACTGCTTGGGAAGTAACCAGACATGAGTATCCCAAACTTCTGCCAAGAAAACTCAAGAAGATCACTAGATATCCACCTCCTATCCTTTGACCTCAAGCCACTGTCACCCTTAAATAGGGGAAAGAGGCAAAGAGACAGAAGTGTCCAAGAGAGGCCAGGGTAAGTTTTCTCCTGGTTTTGAGGGGCCAGAAACAGGCTGGGCAGACGAGCAGAGGAATTGTGTGGAGTGGTAAGAGACTAGGAGACAGGACGAGTCATCTTGAGGGAGACAGGCATGGTGCAAACACTGGGACTGGAAGGAAGCCAGGGGCCTTCTTTCTTCCCCTGTCCACCTCCTTCAGCATGACCCCCAGATCACAGGCTGGCCGGGTCAGCTTCTCAGCCTTGTGCATTCTCATGGCCTGAATACTAGGCTTCATTCCTTGCATTTTAAAAATGTGATAAAAATACAGGTAACATTAATTCACTAGTGGTGTGGCAATTAAGGTAGCATGTCAACAGTTTGATAGGCATTGGGATCTGCCCAGGGGGCTGATGGAGCCAACTTCAACATGTGTCTGGGTGGGTCGTGGAGGCAGGGTCTTCAGGTCTCCAGTACCTCACTCCCGCTGCTCTGCTTCCTGATGTCTTGAACTAAGCAGCTTTGCTCCCCCAAGATATCTCTGTCCTGGAGCCAGGTAATCATGAACTGAAACTGTGAGCAAATTAAACTTCTCTACTTATAAACTGTGGATGTGGTATACATACTGTGTCTCAGCGACAAAAAAACTGACTAACACAAGGAGTAAATAGTCATATTGTTGTGCAATCTATATCCAGGACTTTTTCATCTTGTAAAACTAATACTCTGCCCCCATTAAACAAGTCCCTGGCCCCACCTCTTCCAGCTACTGGCAACTCCCATCTCTGATTTTGATCATTCAAGAGTCCTCACAAAGTGAAATCATACACCATGGCCTTGTGACTGGCTTATTTCTCCTAATGCAATGTCTTCAAGCTTCATACATATTATACTATGCAGAATTTCCTTCCCTTTTAAGACTGAATGATCTCTCACTTCATATACAGACCACATTTTGCTTACCCACTCATTGATGGATGAATACTTGGGTTGTCTGCCTTTTTGGTGATTGTGAATGATGCTGTTGTGAACACAAGTGAGCTTCACTGATTTTTAACAGCCTCCTTGAGAATGTATTACCTCTCAATATATTTTTTAAAAAGTATTTCTTTACTGATCAGGAAACCTACAAAATCTAAAAAATTTTAAAAAAAATGTTTGTTTAACTGATTCCCTGATCCACCTAAATACCCAATTTTAGCAATGTTTCCAGATACTCAGCTGAGCTAAATCTGCCAGGATTCTATTTTTTTTTTTTTTTTTTTTTGGGTCAGGATTCTTTATGGTCTTAGGATTCAGACCAGTGAGTCATCTTTCTATCAAAAAGATAGGAAAGAAACTGACACACACTAGTTTGTGGTCTTAAAAATACCTCTTTGTAATAGCTTCCTTCAGTCATAAAAACAAATGCTTTGTCCAGTAGGTTTTACACTTGATACATTTATACTTTTATGACTCAAACCAATTTATTTTACTTATATATAACATGCTTATATATGTAATTTTATATATACAGATATACATATATTTATACACAGAGAATTTTATTTTCTATTCTTTTCTAGCTGAAGTCTAATGCACTAAATTATCAAGGGGATTTTCCACTTCAAAACACAAAAAAATATGCTCACAGCTTATCTGGGCATGATGACATTGCCAGCGCAGCTAAGCAAACCATGCTGCAGAGTGGAGGTGTGTACAGATCAAAATAAAGAGCTGTTTGAGATGCACCCTCAGTTTTCTTTGAATAAAATCTGCTCTCATAACAAACCGGCCATGAGGAACTAAGAGAACAAGGGCCAGGTGACAACAGCTGCAGTGTAAGATTATGCTGAACATTTAAGTTGGGTGAAAAGATCAGATGATCTTTTAAATGACCTTTTCTTAAGGGTTGAGATACGGCTTTCTCATCAAGTATCACATGCACAATAAAAATTAAGATTGGATAGATTCACCTCTAATCTCACCATTGCTTTTCTCTGGCTACTCTGAATTCTAGCCAAACTCATGCCCTGACCCAACCTGGAAAGTTTCATTACTTCCTTCCACTAGAATGTTCTTTCTTCCCCATCTCTTGTCTAAAACTCTTTCTACCACCTAAACCTCCTCCAAGAAGCCCTCCTTGACACTCCCACAAATAGGCATGGTGCCTCCCTCCCCTAAACCCTCCTTATCCGTTGCTTCTGGCTGGAACAAACAACATGGTATAAATTATTACCATGCCTCACTCCTCTCACCCTCTGCTTGCAACATTTACATGCACACACTAGCTTGGGCTCCATGAAACCACCAGCACCCACATGCTCAGGGAGCTGCACACCTTGCTCACACCACACTGCACCTGTCCACAAGGGGAGAGGTCACGGTCATGCGACCCTGCCCACAGGCTCAAGGCGGAAGCACTGATAGATGGAAACATAGCGACCAGAAAGTGGGAGAAAAGCCGGCCAGGAGCTGAAAGGGACGGGGTGTGCTTTTAAACCCTGTGCTCTTTCAGTGCAGTGGCTTCAGAACACAGAAGGGAACAGGCTGACTTTTTTTATATGTTAAATTACCAAGTCAGACAAAAAAATGAACTCACAGATATTTGTCAATCAAACCAGGCCATAATTGCTATGTGAGGCTGCTTTTTTTGCTGTTGTTTGTTTCTGGAGATTCGAGGTCATATTATTAACACATTAATTGAAATTTTGGTCATAATTATCATGTATTAAGCTGTTGATTACATGGTTGCATTTTGAAATTTTTAATTGGTTTGTTTCAATTGATAAAAGGTAATTTGTTTGGGGGTGATGTTTAGAGTTATGTATTTAATTATCATTGAATAGATAATTAATATAGTGTAGCAATAGTAAACAATGACTATGGTAATTATCATCGAAGTGCACATATTTGTACAAATATGACAGACAAATTTTCTCTCTCAAGTTGCTTTGGTCTCTGCTCTGAGCTAGTACACTGGTTCACTTTCCTCACAGATGTAATTAGCAACATCTCTGTCTCATCTGCTTCCCTTAATTTGGAAAGAGCTGAGAAGCCATAAGGACAAAGGACATCCTAAAAGTCACACCATGCTCCATCTTTGCAGATTACTCAGGGAGCTTTTCTGCATTTTAAGTCACCTCTGGAAATTCCCAGTGTCCAGTAGACCTTCTTACCAGGCCCCCTTGTAATCCAAAAAGAGTACCACCCCCATCATGGCTGAATGAAATACAGTAGAAAACCAGAGTGTTCACCGGTGGGCTGGAAATCAGCTACCTGTCAACTGGCAGGTAATGTTGGCAAAAAACCTCAATGTTTTTAATGTAGTATCTCAAGCAGAAAACTTCTCCAACTCATGAGAATTAACCATGAACATTGTGGGCTTCAATTTTAAAGCTCTGCCTGCCTGCAAAAGCTGCTGTCTCGAAGATCAAGGCCCAGAGCCCAGCATCATCTGTCACCTGTTAACGCCCACAGGACAGTGAAGCCGGGACTCATTCCATCCACAAGATCAAGCTATAAATAAGCAAACATGAATAGAATAAACTCCTAGTTTTAAAAACTCAGAGACTAGGGGAGGACAGGATATGATTGGCCAGAATGCAAAGTGAGCTGTCAAAAAGGGTGGGAGGCAGAGGGAGTCTGTAATTCTTTCTTAATTTCTGTTAATAAGTAGTTAGGTCTTGAGATCAATAATATCACTTGAAAATCCAGAAGACAAAACTAAAATACAAATCATTTGGTCTATTCTAAAATATATTTTAAATAATTTCCAAATGTCTTTAGAAAAGTAAAGTAGCTTATTCTCACATTCATCTTGCATACATTGTTTCATTTCAGTCTCAATCTAGTCCTGCAAGGAAGAGAATAAACATTCTGAGGGCTGAGGAAGCGAAGGTTGAATGACCTGCTTGTGGCAGCACACCTCAGTATGATGGTACCAACCACAGTCCTGCTGACCAGAAGTCCAGGGCACCATTTCCCATAACACACACCTATCTGTAGACAAGAGCAATGAAAGCCAAAGTAACATATCATAAGATAGCATTTCCCAAATGTCAGACCAAATTCCAGACCACCCCTGCAGGTTCTGCCAACTCTCCCCAATGGAAACCATGTTTTAAATTGTGCATGCATTCACTTCCAAGGAGGATGCCTCACCACTACCAGGGATGGAAAGCCAGAGCATGGCCCACAGAGGAGGTTGGTGCATAACGCACAGTGAAAACCCAGCAGTGCTGTAAAACACCAGCCTCTGCCAGGTCTCCCTCTGCTTTTTGCGAAAATGGACATTTGTGTGCACTATAGAGAGAGGAGATGGCCATCCTGAGTGACACTTCTTTTCCACTTTCCCCGAGCAGGACTCTAGGAGGACTGACATCAGGAAGGCAGGTGACAGAACTTGGTGGAAATGACAATTTATTGCCCACCAATGCACTTGTCTGAATCCACACCCTCAATCCTCCCTCACATGAGGTCCCCTCCTTGGGACTCACCCTTATTCCTTATTGCACCTTGGATTGTCTTCCATTACCCCTCCTCCACCTCACCAATGATAACCAAACAACACGTCCAGCACACACTGCTTTAGAAATATGACTGACTCATTTTAACCAACCCTCAGCTCCAACCCAAAAGCTAAAACAAAGCATCAGAAAGTGAATTTTATTAAAGGACAATGTTAGTATACTTCACAGTGGATAGCACCATTTAAGAAGACCCATCCCATGCCTGTGTTTCCAGAAATAGAAGCTCATTTGTAACCTTCTGAAAAGATTTCCCCTCAAGCCTCAGAGGATGGAAAGCAAAGCACTGCTGAGCTGAAAATGAGTCATTTCTGCCCACTCTCCTAGCTCGATCTAAAGGCTAGAATCCAAGGTTGGCCTGGGGCAGTCATGTGGCAGCACTCACAGTGGAGTCACTTTGCAATGTGGCTAAACACACAGGGCCATGGCTGGATATCAGACAATGTAAGAGTTATTTCCTCTTTCAGCACTCAAAAGTCACCTTCCCCTTGCAGTCTTGCATCATGGGGTTGCCTGGCATTGGAGACAACTCTGGGGGTCAAGAGTCTGTGTCAGCAGATAGTGGTCTCCCTGAAGTGACAGTCCAGAGACACAGGGCCTTGACCATCTTGCCTCTGCCATGTGGTGGGGCTCCCAAATGCTGTGTGAATGCACGAATCCTCCAGGCAAGATGGGCTTCCACACACTTGAGCTCACACCAGGGCAGCAGCCAGGGATGACCACACTGATTTTCACTATTTGCAATGCCAGGACTTGGGGCACTGGCCAGCCTCCAGAAGGGTCTCCATAACCCCCACATTCTTATCTGGTCCTGTCACACCTGGGCTGTGTGACCAACAGCAGCAATTAGAAGTGAAAGTATCACTTTTCAGGCTAGGTCACAAAAAACACTGTAGTGTCCTTTTGCTCTTGAGTCACTCACTGGGGGAAGCCAGCAACCATATTATGAGGGCACGTAGAAAGGTATCAAGGAAGTCCTTTCACATACTCCCTCATCTGTCTCTGTGGCCAATATCTTTTCCAGGGCAGAACCACATTCCATCTCTTTGTTGGACACTTGCCTAGAAATGAACTACTGATTTTTCAAACTCAGCATATGCAAAACTCAGCAAATCATCTCTCCAGAGCTACCCCTTCCCTTCCTTCCTCATCTGCTCTGGCTCCCCAATCCTCCCCAGAGCACAGCCTTATGCTCATCCCCTTCTCTCACTAGCCCTGAATCCAATGCAAGACCAAGCCCGGTATGATCTGTTTCCTCAGTGCCTCCTTCCTTTGTCTCTCCATTCCACTCATCACAGCCATCTCTCATCTGCGCAGGGAAGAGCCACTTGGTCTCCCACTGTTACCCATAATAGCCTCTGCCAGCATCCCAGCTTGCAGAAACCACCCTCCCAACCGGGAGAAGCTTTTTAAAGAACAATCTGAACACGCCAAGCCCCAACTACAGACTTCCAATGGCTTTCCTTTGCCAAAAGCACAGATTTTTCAGGGATAACTTTCAAGCTAACATAAAGCCCCTTCCTATCCGTCACTTGAACCCCAGGACTTGACTATGTCTACCACTCTAGCTCAGAGGCTCCAGGCTCAGTAACATCAGCTGAGGACCAGGGCCTTGGTCTGATTCATCACATAGGAACCAAACAATACTTTTTTAGTAGCAGCTTATTGAGACATGATCCATGTTCCATACATTGGAACCATTGAAAACACATAAAAGGCTATTCTCAGAGTTGTGCGACCACATTGTATCAGAGAACATTTTCATCTTCCCCTTGGGACCTGCTCCCTCCCACAAGCAGGACTCATTTCCCCATCCCCACCCCAGACGGTCATCAATCTCCCTCCTGACTCACACCATTTTAGACAGTAGTCACTGCACTAGTGCTCCCCAGTGACACAAGGGCTCCATCAGCCCTCTCCCTGCTCGTGCTTCCAGGTTTCACCCAGCCAGGGATGGTTTCTTTTCTTGACTGTTTTTTACATTCTCTCACACCTCAAAGTACACATCAAAGGCAACCTGAGGCATCAAATCTAGAGAGACCTCCTCTTCCTCAGCTTCTCCTTCCACCACCTGAATAGCTAGCAGGGACACAAAACAAACGGAGACGGCTCTTCTACAGTCTCGTTGTTCTCAGCTGAACAAGGTCATGTGCTCCCACGTGGCCAGATATTCTCCTTAGGTCCAAAGTAGCATTCCTCATGGCAGAGCCATTCTCCTCACACAACATGGCACTGTGCCTCGCACATGCATTCTTTCCATGATTCTGGCCACAAACTGAATCAGACAGGAACCCTGTCAAATCTCCCCATAAGATCAACATTGAACCTAACTTGAATTTGATTTGGTTCTCATCCAGTTTGATTTGCCACCAGAGTCATGGAAAGAATTAAGTTCATGAACCAAGGTACCACAGTCCTAAGTATTGAAAACAGATTCCAAAATAGTAGTCCACAAACTATCTGTACTGGCACAAGATTTCACACATGAGGACACCCTCCTATCTCTTCCCACACAAAATCCCATCTTTCTCCTTTAATAATTAATAGTAATGAAACAGTGGTATGAAATAATCTTTCAAATTACAGTGCCAAAATTTTACACAAGCAATTTTTATACAATTTTTGCAGAAGCAGTACATGTATCTGTGTATGTATGTTTTATTTTTACATTTATACCACTGTAGGCAAGGGTGGTTATAATAATCTACACACAGTTATGAATCTATCATCCTACAAGGCATTGTTCCTTAAAACATTTCAGGGAGACCACATGCAAAGAATGTTTGTTTTTCTTATTTTAACAAAGAATTTTTGAAAGTAAATAAGCCACATGTCCACATCCTTAGAAAGGATAAAGAGCCAGAGTCCAAGAAGGGGCAGCCCTGCAGATGAGCACAGCAGCTTTTCAGGGCGCCTGTGGCAGCAGAAATGAATTGTGTGGGCAGCCAGCAAAATACATAATCCAGACAGCTCGGCTTGTGCCCCAGCTAAATACAGGCTCACTCCACTATCTAGACACCTCCCTGGGATGGAGCGAACACTCGTGACAGAGCCTTCTCTAACCCAAACAGCATCCTCCGTCCTTTATCAGTGGGTCTTTCTTTTCCGGCGTGAAGCTATTCTTTGCACTAATTGCTTCATTTCTGTTGTTTTAAATAGGCAAGAGCCGATCCCGACACAGAACAGATGCCTGTATCTCTGGGATGCTCTTTCCTCATACGGTCTGTCCTGCTGCCGTCACTTGAGTTTGACTTCGCTCTGTCAGTGAAAAATTAGACTTCATTTCAGTATGCTAATAGCAACCTCTCCAAAACAATGTAATCAAGGCCTCATGTGCACCTATAATTTCATCCTTGACATAAGCCTGACAGCTATTTATTGTCTGAAAGGGAAAGGGAAGGAGGGGGAGGGAGAGGGGACTCCGACATGCCCCCCTCCCCCAAAACAAACCCAGCAGCTTTATGTTTGAAGACAGAGTCTTTGCAAAGTCCAAAAAAAAATGGCAATAATCATGGGGTTTACATATGTCTTGTCTTAAGCAATCAAGACAGAGAGTTAACAGAGAAGCACATTCAGATGTGCCAATTCCCAAACTGCCCACCTCTGATGAGCCAGCTGTGAGCCGCAATTGTCACATTATAATTTAGGCAAAGGGAAAAAAAGGCATCAGAATACGCACTGGATCAACATAATTATTCACAGCAGGATGCTGCAGAATTAATTTAGCCAATCAGAATGATACTTGGGGGTTGGGCACAGTCCAGAGATCAAGGAGAGAAAGCAGGGAGCAGAAGAGGGGAAGCAGAGAGGGGCAAGCAGGGGGAGGGGAGCACTGTTTTCCACCCCTCACTCACAGATGGATCATCTGATCTTGAAGGTATTTTGAACACACATACATACAATGTTGTTTTGTTTTCAATTATTTACAAACACCTATACAACACTCACACCACGCCAGTCATTCACTAAGCGCTTTATAAACGTCAGTGTCTCTAATCCTATGACTCTGGGATAAGATACCATTATTACCTTCCTTGGACATAACAAGGCTCAGAGAGGCTCAAAACCCTGCCCGGGACACACAGAGAAAAATGAGCAGGGCAGAAATGAAACCTAAGCAGACTGGCTCCAGAGGTGTGTCATTAACCAGTGTGGTTAAAGGATCAAGCTTCTAAACAAAGCAACTGGCAATCTGAAAGTACACGATGGCTAACAACATGCACTTCGCTGTAACACTGTGTAGATAAAGATTCGCCATCCTAGATTCCTTGAAGCTGGTTTTTCCAAGGATGGCAGCACTCTGGCAGCACTAAATGCAGTTGCTATACTGTGCTCTGCAGCTATCCTTAGAACCTGACTTTCCAAACTAGAAAGAGTAGCGACCTGGGAACCTCCAGGAGTCACAATGGAGCAGCCTCAACCTTGGGATAGTACTTGGCCTCCCTTCAAGTACTATATTCCTATAGAAAAGCAGCAGACAGGAAGCCAGAAAAGCAATGGCAAAGAAAGGGAAAATGGGCTGTTCTAAGAACCCGGCTGCATCTAAATGCCTGGCACTGAAACACAGATGAAAGGACCAAAGAAGAAATTACAGGTCACAGTAAAACAGCTTCCTGTCTGACTCTGTATCTACAAATACAAGCAATGACATAAAGTGACACTTGCCTTTCCCATAGGCACAAGGTGATTTGAGACTACGGTGGCCTTCTCACTGCCTTGCTTGGAATGCTATGTGAGGGCAGCTCTCAGAGGAGGTAGGCAGAGTCCTGATTTCCATGTAAAAGTTAGGCTTCAGCTTGCATTCACTGCTTCTGGTAATGGGGGGAAATGAGAGGCAGCGGCCCAGGGTTTTATGTCTGGCAATAATGTTTGATCTATGCCATTGTCAATGAGAACTGTGATTTAATCCATAAGGATATAGAGCCTTGTGATGAAAGGAGAATAATGACAAATCCTGATTAACAATCACTGCTACACTAAAGCAGGTTACCATAGTAACCGGGCTGAAATTATACAACAAACTGGGATGCCATACCAGGCAGATTACTCGAGGAAGGGGCCCTTTTCTGAAAGCATTTGGCTTTCTGTATTCACTTGAAATTAAAATGTGAGCGTCTTACTTTCAACTGGTATTAGCTCTCCTCTTTTTCTAAATGCTCCCTCTTCAGTGGTTCTCTGACAAAATGAGGAATAAACATCTACCCACAGGAAATGTAACAAATAGTTAAGCACATTTTCTCCTGAAAGGAGAGGACAAAACAAAGTATGGTGAGGAATCTTCCTTTCATATTATTCGTTTGATAAATCATGCTTAATTCCTTGCCTGTGGGATCTGTGGGGAGTCAAAGTGTGTCCCAGTCAATATTCTACCTCTCACTCTCCACACAGCGAATTTCTCTGTGTTTGCAAGAAAGAGGAGTAACCCAGAGAAAATTAAAGAAGGATCAGAAAGCTATCACTTTTGTTCCCATGGATACTTAATTTTGAATTAGAATTTAAAAATAAGGATATGGTTTTTAAATAATGTTGTTTCTCAGCATCTGCTCAAAATAATGGCAAGAATCTATGCAATGGGAGAATCTGCATTGGTAAACAGCACTTTTAAACTAGTATGAGTATGTTCACAACTGACTTGGGAGGTGAACCTTCATATAACAGATCTTAGCAACCAGCTTAGGAAAAATCTACTGCATTTAAATATCTCTATGTCAAATGCAGAAAAATATCAAATGAAACATTAAAAACAGTCAGAAAAAATCGTAATCCTAAATAATTATCTTAAAGGGATAAAGAGCTGTAAGGGAGAATAAAGAAACTTAAACACCATGGATATCCAATATTCTGCTTTCTAAAACAGAAAAAAAAAAATTAGAGCTTTTTAGTTCTAGATAGCACATCTCCCTGCAGATTTACCTGTAGCCCCGTAGAAAGAACTTGGATTCTAAGACTGAATCCAGTTTTAGGTATCATCTTGCTCATCCACCAGCTGTTAAGACCTCAGTCAAGTCAGGAGCCCTTTAGTTTTGATTTCCTCATCTGGGAGCCATAGGACCTCCTGTGCTTGCCAGGAGAAGTTTCTGAGATATGTAATAACTATTGCACATAAAAATATTCTAAAGAGTGTTTATTGTTTGATAACTGCTAAATCTGGGACTCAATTACTCAACATTTTGTAAATGCCAACTCCATGGTAGGCACAAAACAACCATGATAAATCCATTCCCATAGGGAAAAACAGCTGCCAAGTTTATAGTCACCAGCAAATTCACTTTGTCACTTTAACTTTAGTCCAGGCCAAAACAGACAATTTAAAAAAAATAAACGAAAGCATACATTTGCCAAGGGTAAATTCCTTCACACTGGTTCCATTTATATACCTTTAAGAAACAAAAACAGTACTAACTGCTTTAAAATCTTGGTGCAAGTTATGTGCAGGACAAAGCAGATGTCACTCTCTCAATGTATCTGCTTGTCTCTGCCCGGTGAGCTCTGCACTTCCAATTGGTGAAGCAAAGAGGAAGAAGGGAGAGAGCTGGGGCTTATGAATGTGACATAGCATGTGGATTCTCCCGGCTAGAGCCATATTTCTTGGGTTCACCGATCACCAGGTGGGTAATACTGTGGGAGTCTCAGGAATGTCTTGTGTCTCAGTTTCCTCACCCTGAAATAGGACTGTGGCAGCAGCCCAGCTTCCCAGGGCTGTTGTGAAGATTGCGCCATGAGGGGAAGACACAGGGGAGGCTGGAACAGTGAGTATTTGCTTCTATTTCCATGGGTGTTCAGGGCCCAAGGGCTTAAGATGTGGCAGTGGGGGAAGGATGAATTTCCTTAGTTCATCTTTCTCATTGAGTCTTTGACTTTTTCTTTATTTCTGTTAAGTAAGTATGTGTTTTTTCTCTTTCCTCTTTATTTTCATCTTCAATTGCTCTTTATTTTAGCATTTATTAAATAGAGCTATATGTTCAATGTTATTATTTTAAGACAAAGAAACAGAATACATTTCCCTCTTAAAGAAATTAAGTTGCTCTCTACTTAGGAGATTATTTGTGCGCCTCGGTGACTTCTGAAAAAAAAAAAAAGGTGCTCCCCACCCTGCTACAGGAAAATCAAGATCACAAAATAGAAAAACTGGGACACTGAGCTCTCTGGGGGTGTGTGTTTGGTTGGTTGGTTGGTTGGTTGGTTGGTTAGTTGGTTTTGCTGGTCATACCAAGCTCTTTGCACACTGCAACACAAACGTATCAACATCAAACTCTAAATCTGATAGGGAGATAAAAGGACAGCTAAATATTGAGGATAAACTGGTAGAAATCTGAAAATGAATTAAAAATAAAAATAGTAAATCTCTGAAGACATGCACAGCTCAAGGGCTGGTGAGGGATCCTTTGAGTCTGACAAAACTGCAGAATCAGAAAGTTCTCTGGGACCTTCCCAATACCTTTCTCAGATGCAGATCCCAAGACTCTCACATTGAGAAGTGTCCTTCTTACACCTGAGGACACAGAGCACCTTCATCTCCACAGGCACAGGGAGTGGAAAAGACTCTGGACAGAATGACTCACTAAGCACCCCACCTGATCATGAAGGTCACAGCCCTACTGTCCCATCACACTCGCATGCAGCTGTCCCCCTCCCCACCAAACCTAACCATAAAATCACACAGCTTCCCTGGATTCTTTGAGTCCTCACCTTGAAAACTTCCCATCACATAAAACTTAAATTAAATAAATCTGAGTTCTTTTCCTGTTCATCTTACTTCTATTACAGGTGCCTTGGACACAGGCCAGCAGTGCGTGACGAAAGGCATCTGCTCTTTCCTGCACTCCTCAGTGGAAAACATGCACTCTTTATATGTGACTATCCAGAACATAAGCTCGGTCTGCATTTTGGACTAGGACACACTGATGAACACCTTTGTCGTTCTATGGTACAGACAAAAATGTATTTTTAAAGTCAAAAACTTGTAGAATATTGCTACACTATCCAATATTCAGATGTTCTTAAAATGTATTAGCAAATCTGGAACCAGGTATGGTGGTGCAGGAAGGCTGAAGTAGGAGGACTGAAAGTTCAAGTCCAGTCTGGGCTACTTATTGACTTACTAAAACCTTTTCTTAAACTTAAAAAAAAAAAAGGAAAAAATAAAAACCTACACTCAAACCCAACCATCCTTTTGGCATCATCTAGCCAAATATGCAAAATTCAAATTGCTATTACTAATAAGGTAGTAATGAAAACCTTTAAAATGATGGAATCTTGGTGGCCTAGTAGGCCACCAGTAAGGAGGCCCAGTCCACAGGCCTAGCCCTGGCCATGCTCAGCCTCTACCTGCATGTGTGCAGACGCAAACCTGGGGTACCTCTTGGCTATCTATTTTTGGGGACTGGCTCTATTGTGACTACAGCTCTGCTGCTAACATGAATCCATATCTCTCCAGATAAATGACCCACCCCACGGTGTGCCTCTGGGCTGGTACAGTTACACTAAGATGGGTGTGGGGTTTTCGTGCAAGTGACTTTTATTCAGATAAAAGGATGAAATAAATCAGTGATGAGAATCCTCTTTTTCCAAGAATTATACAAGAGAAAAAAAAATGTTCTTAGAACCTTTTGATGCATTCAAAATGTAAATAGATTAATTTAGTCCCATAGGAAAATACATTCTATTCCTACAATTCAGGCTACCTACTATATTGAATAAAAGAATGTCACTGAAAAAAGTGACATATGTGAGAAGCAAAATTATGAAAACAGCATTTTAATTTCTCATCGTAGGAGAGAGAAAACGGCTACATTTCGGAAGTTGGTGGACAGTGTGTCTCAGAGGCCACTGGCTACTCATCGCTGACACTGCAAGAAGGTTCCAATGCCACTGTGAGCTGCTCCCTCGCCCTCCTGGTGTGCACCCGTGAACTAACTCTTAAGGGAACTCTGCGTTCAGATCTCCCACCTCTAGCTACGCCGCTCAGGATGCATCACAGTCGCCCTCTCCTGAGCATCCAATTTCTCACCTACCACTGACAAAGCACTCCAGGAATCCTGCCCCCAAGATGCCAGCCTTTACATCATCTATGCACAGCCCCATGACCCCATGAGTAAGCTCCACACTAAGAAGAACTACATTCCAGCCCCTGCCACCTTGCAGGTTAACTGTGCAGCCTCACATGTGTTACTGACCTCTCTGATCTTCAGTTTCGATTTATGAAAAGCAGACAATAATAATGCCTCTGCTTTTATTTTTAAGAAGATCAAATAAAATAATAAGTAAACACATATCTCTAAAACTATAAAACTTTATGTTTCTTTGAGAGAATATTATACCTAGTAATTAAAGTAGTAACATGCAGTAATGGTTTTCAAATTTCTGAGCAGGAAGTTCTTTAAAAGAAGGATGGAAAGCTGAGGCAGGAAGATCACAAGTTTAAGCCCAGTTTGGATACTTTAGTGACTTAATGAGACACTGTCTCAAAACAGAAATTAAAACTGGTGTGAAAGCCCTGAGTTTGACCTGCAGTAATAAAAAAAAAAAAAGGTAAGGAAAGAACAGGAGGCCCCATCTAGACTCTGGGCCCCTCATGCCTTCTGGCCACCAACACTTATTTAGGGCTCCTCTCTCTTTTACTCCTAGGTACGGAATGCCCCCCAAGGGCCTGTGAGCGAAAGGTTTCCTCCCACCCTGCCCGCCCACGTGTGGTGCTACCAGGAGGTGGCAGAGCCTCTGGAAGGTTCTGGGGTCACTGGGGACATGACCTGGAAAGGAAGGAATGGGGTCTTCCTTTTTTGCCCTCTTCCACATGACCCTCGCCATCGCCATCCAGAATGCCGGCCAAGGCTTTGCCTGCTCCTGTCTGAGACCCTTGGCTCGGTCAGCACCGTTTCCATCGTGAAGAAAGACACAAATAGTGTACAGTTTACACTTGTCCCTAATTTTTCATTTATTACACTTTCCACAGTCATAAGAGACATGCATGTTCTGGGGCTGCTTAGCATCTGCACAGCTTAGCAGCCCCATGGGATGAACCCTGACTCTTGGGTGCAGAGAAAAAGGACAGTGAATATGCAGAACGGGAGCACAGCCAGGCTGAGGTTGAACGAATCTGCAGAGAAACTTTAGGCCTTGAGCCCACACTCTGTCTCCCAGTAGCTCATCTCCTGGAATGTGATGAGATGGATGTGGAGGCACCAGGGCAGCAGGATGCTAAGACCCCTAAGGTGGATCCCCAGGGGAGGACAAGAGACAAACCTGGGGTCCTCACTGGTCAGCCGACAGTGCAGTCCTGCACTGGACTCAATGGCCAGGAGGGGAACCTCAGATCTGACAGCAGTAGAAAGGAACATTAAGTGGCCCAAGGGGTCACATGAGCTGGCCCTCAAGGAAACAGCTTCTTGGCAGATCCTTCCAGGCACAGCTTGTGTGGGCCCCAAGGCCTGCACAGCCCAACCCTCTACTGCTCAGGCTTTCTTTAGTACTGAGATGCTGAGGGTCTGATTCTTCCCCCTCACAGTCTTGTGCTGCCTGGAGCCCCTGTGCCTGGCAAGCGCAGCAGTGGATCGAGTAGTTTAATTCTAAGTAAAAGATGTCACATGCAAATTTGCCTTTTTTGAAGATGTTTTAAAATCTAAAGCCAATGGGGGAAAGTGGACGCAGCATCCCAGCCTCAGCCCCCGGCCTTGCTGCTGTAGACGAGGCAGCATGGCACACGACCCCTGAGGATTGTGGGCTCCCTGGCTCTGTGATTATTACATGAAGCATCTGAGGATTGTACCTTCCTGCGTGGTTAGTTGTGCCTTTATGAAAAATTCTAGTGTCATTAGGTCCATGAAACATGTCAGAGATGAAGTTCTAAGAGCTATGTCATCTTGCCAGTTTGAGTGTACACTGGCAGGTGTTGGGTGAACCACAGGATGTTTGACTGGCTTGGCTCAAAAAATCAGCCATGTTTCAATTTAAGTAAAGTTAGTACGAGGCATGTGCAGAATGTTGCTGTCAACTTGTAGTGGGCTGCTGTGCATGTTATAAGCTGGGAAAGAGCCACATGTCTGCCTTGCTGAAGTATAAATTTAAGAGTGATCATGTATATTAAATGCCTAGTATAACCAATAGCACGTTAGTTACATGCCAGTACAACTAATTGAAATGATGAATATTAACTGTTGGTAATATTACTGGTACTGTTTTTCAGCACAATGAAATTCTTCTTCCTGTCTAACATACAATGGAGCAAAACAGCACTGTAGGTAGAACAGAACTGGCAAAACTGTCACACCATGTAAAATGCAATGTCTTCTGTCCCCTTAGAGATTTAGATCACAATGGTTAAAATGTAGAACACTTCCTCTGGCCACTGGGCCTCTGTCTGAAGGAAGCAACCCCCAGTGATGAACCTGTGCCAGCTGAGGGAGGCAGTATAGTAAGTACATTCATCTAGGAGATTTTAAAAGAAAAAGAGAAGTTATTTGCTGAAAGAGTGAAACATAAATACCAAAGGTATACTACTGAGTCCAAAAGTAAAGATACCTGGTTTATTAATTTTCCCTGGGATATTCCTACCCTATGCTCTTCTCTACCTTAAAGGAAAGCTGAGGTCAGATTTACATCAAATTTAAATGTAATTGCAAAATTTGTACATTGAAGCTCCTTCATTGGTTCCCTTGGCAACAGTTCTAACTTTTGGAGCCACCCTGGATACAGAGCATTCCGGCAAGAGTTCTTCTGGGTTGATTTCTTAGAAAGCCTATGCTACAATCAGAGCACAACTTGTAAGCCAGCATTTGAGTAGAACATGGAATGACATATTTAAACAAAGAATTAAAGTGGCTTCATCTCAGGCATATTTCAACCAAACATTTGCTGTGTTCTGCCCAAGGAAAAGACTTCTTTCATACCTCTCTAAACTGGCCAGGCTTTTCCTGGGTCACTGTCAGACTTCTGAGTCCTGACACAGAAGTTGTGATGGTTTAGTGACCACACAATGGTCACAGCCATGGGTAGATCTAGACCAGAGTCCAGGCAAGACAATGGACCTCATAGCCCAAAAGTCCCTGAGCAGGAAACAACACCAAGCAGTGCTAGTGTGGGGTGTGTGTATGTGTGTGTGTGTGTGTGTGTGTGTGTGTGTGTGTGTGACACCAACATGGATATGTCACACTATCACCTGTACTTAAGATCAACACTGACACACTTTAAAATTCTCACTTTCTACCAACCCATTGGGCTGAGAAGCTACTATCTGCAGTTTGTTAACTCAAGCAAGGTCACACTGATGAAGTAAAGTGACATCTGTGTTTCTAAGTGGTCAACCCCAGGATACAGAGAGCAATTTTTCTTGTTTCCTAATACAGTACAAGCAACAGACTTGCACCTGAAATTTGTGACATTCACTTCAGCAGAACGACAGAGATGTAGAGGGAGGGAAGAAGAGATGCAGGAAGCCAGCCAGCATGGAAAAGGCATTTTATAATTTATCTCAACAGAAGTTCTTTCAAGACAGGGTAGACTGGTGGGTGAGGACAGATATCACATGAGATTTCTTCTCAAAAAGGCACCGTCATAATAGTGGCTCCCATTTCTGAGCACTCAGCAAAGGCCAGGCGCAAGCCTCACACACTTCACCCCACACATCTGGTTTTCAGCTGAACACTACCCCTAGACATGGTGTTTTCTCAGTGTTAAGGCTGCAAACACTCACATATATGTAGATCCAGGCTAATCGGGGTACATAGGTGGCAGGCAGTGAAGTCTAACTTACTAGGTGAACCTGACATCTCTCCTCCAGTGTCCCATGCAGGGAAGCCTAGGATCTTGCCACATGCTTGCCCCTCCCCCAGGACCTTGACACTGCAGCTCTGAGGCAGGAAATGCACGTAGCTCTGGACTGAGCATCTTGTACGTAGGCAGTACAGGAGCCAGATGCCCTGTGGATTGTCCTCTTCCTAATTCATGTCAATAATGTGAACCTGATAGCACTGTCATGCAGCTTCAAAGATCTAGGATGTAAAACAAACATGTAGCTGACACTCCATCACAGCAATCCCCACCCTCACAGCCTCCTTGATCGTCCATGGAAACACAAGACTCAAAATGTCCACCTTGGTGACAATGGACCCAGGGACTACAGGCTTCTTCCTGGAGGACTCACAGGCTGATCTCATCACTGCACTCCTCATAAACAAAGTATTATATACCCAAGGCCTGCTATGGAACATTCCAAGCTCCAGTCACCTAAGCCTCATTCCCCTGCAGTATGGGGTCCATCTAGACTAAAAGTCAAAAAACCTATCTTTGTGAGCTCACTCAGCAACCTGGCTAGCTTATAACACTGGATGAACAGGTGAAGCTTTCTGCCTCTGGCACAGTATCTGGTAAGCAGCAAGCCCTCATGATAGTATTTAGCATCTCATTACTGCTCCACATCTTGCAGAATTGTTGTTGGGCTTTTACGTGTCCCAGCGATGGTGCTCAGTCAGTCTATTGGAACAGCAGCCCTCATATTTCAGATGTGACTACAGGGCTCAATGGATGGCAGATGCTCTTTGTACTTGGGTGTGTTAAATGCCACTCCACTTTCTATGGGATGAATTTTGTATTTCCTAAAATTCATATGTTGATGCCTAAATCCCCAGTGTGATGCTTTTAAGAGGTGGGACCTTCGGTGACTTAGGTCATGAGGGTAGAACCCTCATAATAGGATTAGTGACCTTACATGAAGATAAAAAGAGATCTCTCTCTTCTTTCTTCCCCCTCCCTCTCTCTGCTTCCACTCCTCCTTCACCCTCTCTTCCTTTCTCTCTTCTTGTCAGCAAGAAGGTAGCCATCTGTAAATTCAGACACTGAATCTATAAGCACCTTGATCTTGGACTTCAGCCTCTAAACCTTTGAGAAATAGATGTCTGATTTTTCAACCTCCTGATCTATGGCATTCTGCTATTGCAGCCCAAACTGACTAAGAAGTAACTGCAGCCAGGAACTGGTCTTGAGGGTGGGAGGTCCAAGGAAAGGCAAAGATGCTACAGGGTATCAAGCAACGAAGCCATCAGAAGGTGGCCCAGCAGAGCTATAAGTAAGGATCTGGCACAATTAATGTCAGATGAACATCAGAGTTCAAATTTGCCTTTTGAAAGGCTAAACTTTACTTCTTCCAGTACAATTCCCTATTTACAGAATGACCAGGACAAATGTCACTTCACTGAAAATCAAACTCAGATAAATGAAAAATAACAATCAACCTTGAGCATTTTATTGCTAAGGTGGGAACAATTTCGCTCCATGTGATCCAGGATGCAAGATAACATGTCAGTTTCCCCTGTCATTCCCTTTATTAATCAGGAAACCAAAAAAACTCAATAAAAATCATATAAAAGGCTTATGAACATCATTCAAATCTGCTCTGGCAGTGATTTGCTTTCATTTAGTGTAACTGGTTTTTCCATTAAAATAAAATTAAAGATGTTATTGTGGTTGCTGAGGAGGAGATCTGGGGATTATACTTCCTAGAAAAGCGATCTCCGGGTCTCTCCTACTCGGCTGTCTCAGCATTCCATCACAGCTCAGTAACACATGCAGCAGCAGGGTCTCCTGTGGCTGGCTGCCAGGTGGATGCTGGCCACAGGCAGAGAGGGACAGCAAACTCTCTAGGATCTTTGGAACAAGGGGGACTAGGGGAGCTCCCAGGCACTGGCATTTCTAACAAGCTCCATGGGAATTTTGGGGAGGGGCGGGGCAGAGTTCTGAACCATTAATTAACAACCAGTAAATCCAGGGCCTTCTTGGAATGGTCAGCGAAGCACATACCAGGAAGCCTTAACCTAAGCTATCACCATGTCAGATCACTCCCCCCACCAACCCTGTCAATGCCATTCCACCCCCACAAACACTTCTCTCTTCTTTCCCTACAAACTAATTGCTACCTGTCCAAATCCTATAGTCCTGAAAACAGTTAAGTACCATCTCCACTCTTTCTTCATGTAGCTCTCTTTGATCCTATCAGCTAGAAGTAATTTCTTCCATTCCTAAACTTCCACTTAATCTGTGCTATTTGCATCATTGTTGCTTTCCATCTGGCACTGTGGGATGTGAACACACATATTTCTTCCTTGCAGCTTTCAGGGCAGAGAATCCACACCAGACTCAGCTTTGCAACCTTAAAACTCTGCACATGATAGATACTCTGTTATTCCCTGGAGAAGGAAATAGATAAGAAACAAAGGGACAAAGAAGGAGACAGAATGTGTGTCCTCTCTGCTAACTTTTATAGTTCTGTAGTTTGCAAAAACAAGCTGAGCTTGCTCCACAGACCATTAACATTTCTAAATCCACACAGCCTGCTAATAAAAGCATGTGCAGGATTCTTAAAGGCCCTATAAGCAAGGTTTTATATCCTGGCTTTAGCATTGCTGGCATCTGTGGCATCTAAAACCTGAGAAGTCTATTCCTCTGAGGTGTCATTAGCGTTCCATGTGCCTTCAAAGGCTCAAAGACAATTTGTTGGACTCCTCTAAGAATGCCAGTTTCTTTCCAGCCACCACAAAAATATATCTTAGCTACCACTGGAATTGTCATTTGCTTTCTTTGCCTTCAAAAGCTCTGTGAGAGACACGGCCCTGTGCTATTATTGGCACTGTCGGTTCCCTGTGTGATATCAAAAGAGCCCTCCAAAGTTTCTTTGTGTGTACATCTCTGTGTGTGTGCATAGTGACATGAAGATTATTTTTCTGGTAAAATGCCTTGTCCACAAAGCCAACCCAATTTTTTATCTAATAGTTCCCCAGTGGAAAAAAAATGTCTAGGGAGAATAAACCAAACTGTAAAAATCTTTATTTCACCCTGATCAATAGAAAGAAAACAATGATGGCAATGCCCTGAAATCTAAAGTAATATTCATATATACGTTAGAATTTGACATATCTATAATCTCACAGTGGGGATTGAGACTCAAGTCAACATTTCTATCAAATGATACCATTAGCCAAAGCATAGGCTCTCTAGGTTCCCTAAGCAGTCGTCAGTCTCTGTGACAGAATTATAAACAGCCTCTACCCAACCAAGTTGCCAAGGACTCCTCCACACTCTGAACACACAGTGCTTCACTGAAGGCTCTACCAGCCTATGTGGCAAGACAGCTTTCAGTGTGGGTGTGCTGTCCTGCACTCTGCTGAATGCTGAGCATCTCTCATAATGCCAGTGACAGTCCCCAGGCACCGCGAATACCAGGAAGGTGCCTGCAACACTGCACACACCCCACTTGCTCCCAAGGGATACAGTGTAAGGATGAGTGTGGATGTACACACACACATATTCTAAAATCTACATTGCTACCATATATTGTATGCTATGGGCTCTAGACACGTATGTGTGACACTAGAAAGGGATAAACAGAGAAAAAAAACATGGGGATGGAACAGGTATTTGCCATGTGTGTTACCTCTGCAAGCCAAATATGCAAAGCTTCACAAGACCGAGAGGTTTGGACAAAGATTCAATTCACCATTTACAAACACAGAATGTCTTCATTTTCCCCAACAGTCCTTTGCTTTACTGAGCCTCATTGGGCTCGAGGACAGATGAATAAAGAAAGAAAATTTAACACTGCCATGGACAGCACTTCCAGCCCACTGGATCTGCCCAGCCCATGTAGGCACCAGGCTTCCTCTGCCTGCTGGCCCTTCCCTTGTCTTCCTCAGGGTCCTGCATCTTGATGTTCACAGTTCCCCTGAATTCAGGCTGTGGGGCACAGGCTAGGGACATGCATCTGTTCAAGCATAAAGTAAAGAAAATCAAAGTTTCATGTTTACCTCACTGTTTCACATATTTATTATTTCTTTTAGTTTTCCCAATAACCCCGACAGGTGTGTCCTTTAAGTCTCATTTTAAGGTCAAATACATTTTTCAAACCTTCTGAAAACTATGCCCACTTGTACATCTCTGTCTTTGCCACCCACACTACTGCCATTACCACCAATGACAGTGGTGAGAGAATCAAGAAACCAAAGTGTGCCCATGACAGAAGTTCCTGCAGCAAGTTCATGTCTGACTGTCACTTGGAAATGTCACCTCACTCAGCCATGCAGCAGAGGGACAGGGCATTCTGGTTGATGAGTCTATTTATGCACCACAAAATCAGTATAAAACAGCTAGGGAGGATTAAAACACAGTCTTTTACCCTCCTGGAATTTGCAAACTAGAACGGAAATGATGGCAGAGAGGCAAGCACAGAGGAGACTAAAAGACTGAATGTCTTCCAAAACTCCGATCCTACTGAAAGTCAGTCTGAAACGTAACTAAAACACCAAATTTTGACATGGTCGCTCTCACTTGTGCACTGCACAGTAAGCCTTAGCAAAGCAGGTGGGACTGATCAACAGCTAAGGAGATGAACAGCCGCTCCCAGGAGAAGTCAAGCAGCAAGAAACTTGCTCAGAGGGGCCAAAGGAACCAGACATGATGCAGAAGCCCTCTCCCATCTGGATACTCCCATGCTTGCAAAGTCAGCATGGGCAGGACTGCCCTTCTGCAGTGCCCAGATGACAAAGTTGAGCAGAAGGGC
The DNA here is from genome assembly GCF_034190915.1 of Cavia porcellus. Taxonomy (NCBI): domain Eukaryota; kingdom Metazoa; phylum Chordata; class Mammalia; order Rodentia; family Caviidae; genus Cavia; species Cavia porcellus. The sequence goes on from NW_026947507.1 coordinate 42,713,123, forward strand.
AGGTGCTATGTGGTCACTTTGAGCATGCCCATTATCAAGCTGCATTGCCTCAATGGTTCTTCCTCAGGAGAATGATAGACCAATGAGGCATGGAAGCTTGGAGAACCTGAGAGAGAATCAAAAATGCAAACTGGCAAACAGTGATGCCACTTGACTTTGGACATGCACATGTTAATGTTTTATACTCACTGGAATTTTTAAAAAGAAACTCTTTAAAGGTCTCCTGCAAACCATATGGTGACAATGAGCACATATCTGCTGTCTTCCTATTACCAATTACACCACTGTCTAGGCAGGTCCATGACTCCCTACAATATGAAGAACGCTGTCCCTTGGGGGCAGCCCACCTGCCTGCCCACAAGAGCCATTTTTCTACAGTTTGTGAAAAAATACCTAAAATTCAGCAGGACTTGCATTTTCACACCATAAGAGTAAAAATAATTAGATTTCCATATCTGAATTTATTTGTATTTATTCATATTGTCATTTCTAAATTATCTATTTCTTCTTAACCACAATCTTTTGAATTTTAATCGTCAGCTAAGGTAACTCAATCACCTAGTATCAGTAAATAAAGCAGGTGCCTTACTCCCAATCTCAGATATTCCTTAATTATTTTAATGTCAGATAGTAGACTTCAGGAAGGATCTTTGGAAAGCAATATGTACTTAATACATCACCATCCACACATGGCATCCAGGCGATTACAGTCTAAGGACCAGTTCTTCTTGTTAAGTAAATCTCTCCAGTAAAGTGACCACTAACACAAGCATGACCTCTGAACTAAAGACAAAAAGGGGTCAGCCAAACAAGAAGAGTTAAAATGGCTGTGCATCTGTATCTCTTTCATATCTTCATATCTTCAAACATACACACTTTGTTCATTTAGAAAACAAGTTAAGTGCTGTAAAGAAAGGAAACAGAACTTACAACAGTTCTCAATTTAAGAAACTTTAGCAGTAATGGAGAAAAAGTCTAGGCAATCCCAGCAGATACTCCCAGAAGGTCGAAGTCACGAGTGACTGAGAAGAGTATAAATTCCAGGGATGTCTGGTGGCAGGTTCACCAAGGTATAATCTATAGTTAACTCCAGACAATGGAACGTGGGCACAATTTTACTTTCTGTGCATCTGCACTGGAGATACACTTTGGCTTCATTCATAGCAAATATGCATCATTCATCAAAAACAGTAAGGGGCTGGGGATTTAGCTCAGCAGCATAAGCACCTGCCTTGCAAGCAGGCAGTTGTGAGTTCGATCCCCAGTACCGATAAAAAAAAAAGTACAAAACTTAAGAGCAAAGAGGATTTGAAACACTAAGCCCATTCTGCCCTGTCATCTTCCTCTACTTTGTCCAGGTTTCAACAACTTTGACTTAAGCAGGACTTGTCTCATCAGCTGGCATTTATTAGTTATTAGATACAGATTAGTTATAGATAATTAAAGGAACTTTGGACTCTTACACAGAGGATAATGTTCAAGGTATGGAGTGCAAATAGCATAATTTTCTCATTTTTCCTTTGTTTCCTTTTACAAATAGGCAAAGACAGAGCCTTGTTCCAAACCTGGCTGAGTTTACCAGGAACTTTGGTCCTCAGCATCAGTGATTAATATTGTATCATAAAAGCTGTGGGCGGAACAATGCCATGTGTGGCCCACCACCAGACCTGGACAGACAGACCCCAGGCCCTTCCAGCTCTTAAGGGCTGGCGAACAAGAAGTACCAACCTTCCCCCACCCAACTCCATAAGTGACTGGCTGATCCAGAGAAACACAGGCTGTGACGATAGCTATGGAGGAGAAATGCAATTGGATGCCTGTGGTGCTGTGGTGTTTCACTAACATTGCAGGTGTAGGGCCAGTGGTCTAACCATAGGTTCAGAGGATAGCAGTACACAGTTTGGCATCTAGGGGGGTCTCCTTCTGAGGGTTATAGCCATTGTTAATTCCCTATGGTCTAGTTTTGGAAGTCCTATGTCATTTCCATTGTTTTGTTGGGTTGAGTTTTAATTCTCTTTTGTTTTATTTGATTATGTCAAATCCGATGGCAGGAGCAGCTATTTCAAAGACAGCAAGATATATTATGGTAGCAATTCTGGATTTACTATTGGCTTGTTTTGAAGTCCTTTATTACATTCATTATTTTGTTTTTATTGTTTCTATTCCATTCTGTTCTATTTGATTTTTACCATGTCCAAAGTTATCTGCAGCTATTTTGAAGACATCAAAAGGTATTATGGTAACTATTGTTGATTTCATAATGTTTTGAAGTGCTGTATCTTTTACACTGATTTGTGAAGATTGGTTTTATTCTGTTTTATCCTCTGTAAAATTAAAAAAAAATATTTTTTTTAAAAAAGCGTGGGTGGCCTTCTGACAGAGTTGCTGGTTTTGTCTTACTATAAGATGGCCAAGTCATCTGATAGAAGATGACACATGGATAGATATGGTAATAGCATGAATGTAATAGCATGTATGGACATCAACTTCCACAAATGGACTTCTTGTTATTGTTAAAAGCCAGCAGAGGTCAGGATTCTGTGTTGTGCCACACTTCTGTAGACCAATTGTAACCGAAAGTATTTAGATAGAAAGAACTTTCTATCTTCCAGGTGACTATGACAAAAGCACAGAAAAGTTTCTATCATTCAGTGCCATGCAATGGGATACACTGCTTTTGGGATCAAGGTCAAGCGCCTTAGCCTGATTGGCTCTGAATATCCTCAGCCTCATCTCCCTCCATTGTCCAGGTGCCTCTCCTTTCCAGTAATAGCTAGTAGGTCCAAACTGTTCCCTCTGACCTTGATGCCACACATGGGTCTTTTTCAGTCCTGGCTGCCCCTTCCCTCTACTCCCGCTCCTCAGAGCTAATTTTTGCTCTTCCTGAAGAGCTCAGTCAAATGTTTGACTATCCAGGTTCACCTTGCTATCAAGCTTTTCAGATGTCATCATGCCACTCTGCCAAAATCTCCTTCAGCCTTCACTTGTACCCTGGGATATACCCACAGTAAGCACACAATACATGTTTTTGAAAGAACAAGTGATGTCACTGAATTAATGAACTTTCATGCTGAGGAATGACAGCTAACAAACTCAGATTGCTAACCATCTGTCCCCAGTAGCACAAGATTCAACGGTCACCTTACAATGAGATATAGAATAAGGCCAGTTTTCTATTCCCAAGGACTCAACACAGAAACCCACCTGCAGGCTTTTCTGGTTCTAAAGGAGGATGGAAACTGGAACCAGAAAAGACAGATTCTTGGCCAGCAGGGAAGTAAGAGGAAGAGACAAGAAAGTCATAGTGCAAATTAAATAACACCCTCTTGAACAACCAACAGGTCACAAATGAAATTAAACAAGAAATTAAATAATATCTACAACTAAACAAAAATACAGATACAACATACTGGAACCTGTAGGACATAATAAAAGCAGTCCTAAGAGAGGACTAAGAGGACATTATAGCAGTGAATACTCACATCAGGAAAACAGAACAATCAACAACCTAATGTTACATCTCGAGCTTTTCGAAAAAAGAATAAGACCAAAGCCCATATGAGGGAGGAAATTATAAAGATCGGAGCAGACATTAATGCAATTGAGACTAAGAAAACAATACAAAGAGTTAATGAACTGAAGAGTTGGTTGTTTGAAAGAATAAATAAAATTGACAAACCCCTAGTCAATCTTATCAAAAAAAAAAAAAAAAGGAAAAAACCTCAAGTCCATTCAATGAGGAATGAAAAACAAGAATCACTGCAGATCCTGGGGAAATTCAGAAGATCACTAATACCTACTTCAAAAACATTTACTCACACAGGATGAAAAACGAAAGAAATGGACAGATTCCTAGACACATATGAATTACCAAACCTGAATCAAAAATATACAAAAATTCTAAGTAACCCAGTATCAGATCTGAAATTGAAAATGTAATTAAAAACCTGCTAACAAAGAAAAGCCCAAGTCCTGATGGCTACACAGCTGAATTCTACAAGAAATTTAAAGATGTAATGCCAATAGTTCTCAAACTCTTTAATGAAATTGAAAGGAAAGTAATACACCTAACTCATTCCTGGATGCAAGTATCACCCTGATACCAAGACCAGAGAAAGACCCAACCAAAAAACAGAAGTATGGGCCAATCTCCCCAATGAACATAGATGTAAAAATCCTCAATAAAATAGCAAACTTAATGCAGCAAATTATCAATTATACACCATGACCAAGTGGGATTCATCCCAAGAATGCAGGGATGGTTCAACATACGCAAATCAATAAATGTAATACATCATAACCAGAGTCTCAAAGGCACATGATCTTCTAAATCAATGCAGAAAAAGCTTTTGACAAACTACAGCAACCATTCATGATAAAAAAACATCACAGGAAATTTGAACAGACAAACTTTATTTCAATCCGATAAAAGCCATCTATGACAAACCAACAGCCAACTTCATACTATATGAACAAAAACTGAAAGCTTTCACTCTAGAATCAAGAACAATACAAGAATGTCCACTATCACCACTCCTATTCAACACAGTCTGGAAACATTAGCCAAAGCAATTAGACAGAGAGAGAAATAAAAGGAATAAGGATAGAAAAGGAAAAATTTAAATTATCATTATTCACAGATGACATGATACTCTACATAGAAGACCCCAAAAACTGCACCAAAAAATTTCTAAATTTAATAAACAAATTCAATACTTGGATATAAAGTCAACACTCCAAAATCAATAGCATTCTTGTACAAAAATAACAAACTCACTTAGAGAAATTAGGGAAACAACAGTCAAAACAGCATCCAAAAAATAAAATACTTAGTAATCAATCTAACAAAGGAAGTAAAAGATCTGTCTAATGAAAATTATAGTACCCTGAAAAAGGAAATCAAAGAGAATATAAGAAAATGGAAAGGTATCTCTTACTCATGGATAGGATGAACCAAAATTATGAAAATGGCCATACTCCCAAAACTGTTACGCATATTTAATGCAATCCCAATTAATATACCATTAACCTACCTCCCAGAACTAGAGAAAACATTCTCAAAATTCATTTTAAAGCATAAGAAACCTAGAATAGGGCTGGGGATTTAGCTCAGCGGCATAAGTGCCTGCCTTGTAAGCAGGCAGTCGTGAGTTGGATCCCTGGTACCGATAAAAACAAAAAAAAAGACAAAAAAAGAAACCTAGAATAGCAAAGGCAATTCTGAACAGCAAATAAAAGGCTGGAGTCATCAAAATCCCTAACTTGAAATTAGACTTCAAAGCTACTGTAATAAAATCAGCACAGTGCTGGCAAAAATCAAACAAACCAACCAGACTGAGGATCAATGGAACAGATTAGAAGATGCAGACACAACTATAAACACACTTGGCCACCTAATCTTTGACAAAGGGGTCAAACATGTTCACTGGAAGAAAGACAGCCTCTTCAATAAATGGTGCTGGAAAAACTGACTCTACATGCCAAAGACTAAAACTAGATCCATGTCTACCACCATGCACTAAACTAAAGTCAAAATAAATCAAAGATCTCAATATTAAAACAGAATCAGGGCCGGGGATATAGCTCAGTGGCACAATGAGTTCAATTCATGATACCAAAAATGAAAAACAATTAAAAAAAGAAAGAAACAATAAATCCACTGGAAGAGAAAGTAGGTAGAAATCTTGAAGACATAGTTGTAGTCAGAGGGTTCATAAACAAAATCCAAACTGCATGGGAAACACTTTGAATAATCAACAAGTGGGATCCTATTTTAAAAAAAAACTTTTGCACATCAAAAGAAATCACCAAAAGAGTGAAAAGAAAATCCACAGAGTAAAAAAAAAAAAAATCTTAGTCAATCTTAGTCTTTGACAAATAACTTCTATCTAGAACATATAAAGAATTGAAAAAACTCAGACCCCCAGATTCAAAGTCCCAATCCAAAATACACATCTGAGATGAATATACACTTCTCAGATGAAGAAATATAAATGGCAAATAAATATATTAAAAGATGTTCAATGTCATTGGTCATTCAAGAGATGTAAATTAAACAATATTGAGATCCTATCTCACTCCAGACAGAATGGCTGTCATCAAGAAATCAACCAATAACAAGCAAATGCTGGTGGGGCTGTGGGGAAAAAGGAACCCTTCTCCACTGTTGGTAGGAATGTGGACTGTGTAACCACTGTGGAAATCAATGTGGAGATTCCTCAAAAAGCTAGGGTTAGAGGTCTCATTCAACTCAGTTATTCCCTTCTGGGTGTCTTCCAGAAGAACTGAAAACATCACACCACAGTGATATATGTGCACCCATGTTTATAGTAGCACAATTTGTAATAGCTAAATCTTGGAAACAACCCAAATGCCCATCAACGGAGGAATGGATAAAAAATATCTAGTATTTTTATACAATGGGACACTGCTCAGTCATAAGAAGAATAAACTTAAGACTTTTATAAGTAAATGGGTACGATTTGAGACCATATTCATATGCACAATAAATCAGTCTCAGATGTGTAAATTTCGCCATGGTGTGAGAAACTGAAAGAGTAATAAGGTCTAGAATGTACAACAGATATTGATAGAAAATGGGAAGTAATTGCTTAAAAGGAAAAAGGAACTAGGAAGTAAAAAGGGGAAAGGAAGGAGGACAAAAGGGAGAAAAATACAAAGTAGCTATATTACTAGTGCCTCTTAGTTCACTGAAAAGGAAGTTTGTACTAATATCAATTGGAGAATTTTGTATGCCCATATCTTGTACTCTAAGTAATTGCTTTGAAGATGACAATATGGAATGTACTAACTATTGCTATTCTCCTATTATTTTGTTATGAAATACTGTCTTACTTTTTTCAATAAAATTAAAAAGAAAAAAGAAAGTGTTTCATGTAATCAGGAGCCTGGGAGCTCAGTCCCAGAATACAAACTGCCCTGTACTCCTCAAAGGAAGCATCTGATAGTCTTCACATGCCCTACAGGGATCTGGCACAATTACTGGACTCATTCACAAGACACAGACGGTGTGCACAGTGTACATTCTGAAGTCAACAATGACTGACATACAGCAACAAGTGCTTCACCACATAGCTGAAATAGGGAACTGCATCAAAGACACCTAGTTCAAACTGTATGCTTTCTTTCAGTCTTATAATTTAATGTCTCCATTTAATCATAAAATGAATTATCTTCCAAAATAATAAATGTTCACCACCTTTCTAAATAATAAAGTACATTTTCCCACCACATAAACCAATAGCTCCACTTTTATACTAGAACTGATGTGAAATTACATCTCATGAATTATTCATGTCATCCAATTTAATTCAATTATTTTTAGTGAATTCATATCTAATCCATAAAAATGTTCAACTCAATCCACAAAAAAATCATGTATGCATCCTTGAGTAATAGATTTCTTGCAAAATTTGAGAAAGATAAGTGAATATTTGGTTTGAAATAGCAAAGCATAATATAATTGCAATGATGAAAATAATTTTAACTATTTAACCGTACATCCTGTTCTATTTACTGACTGATGTCTCATAAAGGAAAACTTATTTAATATCAAAGTACAATCACAGGAGAATGAAGTGTGTTGTAGCTCCAATTATGGCACCAGAGCCTCTTTTAGATTTTCTGTAAGACTCACAGCAGATGCCAGCAGAGGCCCTGCTAATGGAAGCAGTCCCACACCCAGTGAAACGCACAGATTTCATTCTTAGAGAAGGAGAAATGCGATTTGCCCCCAAAGAAATCAAAAGAGGGAAAATCACCATTCCCCTCGCCTTAGAGAAAAGTGTGTTGTGGCCAAGTCACCGCACTGTCCTCTACTTCTCAGGCTTTCTCTTTCTCCACAGTCTCCCTGGAAATGTGGGTTTACTCTTTGCTGGTTTCACCACTTGTCTCCCCATCCTGTCAATCTCAAACCCTGGGGTGGTCTCAACGTCCTCAGAATAGACCTTCACACCTCCATGTCTTTCAACCACTCCCCTTGCCCTACTCGCTGCTAGCCATGCCTACACTGGACCCCTCGCCCCTGGAGCTAAGCCCAAAGAACCAGTCTCAGACACAGCCTTCCTGCATCCCTCCCATCACATCTGTTCTCTGCCCACATCCAGCTCCAAGCCTGCTTCTATTCTCTAGATCTGCTTACATTCCTAATCAGACTGCACTGCACAATTCTTCTCCTTCCTGTCTTAACAGTGCAGAGCCCTTTTATTCTTTTTAGACTTATGCTGCCATGAGTTCACAGAAACAACACTCCTGCACTGGACCACATGTCATGGGCTGCTCTGAGCAAAGCAGGTTGGTCCCTCCACTGAGCCCAAGTTCTTTTCTCTTTGACTACAGGAGGCCATTGGAGTACTCAGCATGCTTGATATGTATATTGATTGGCAAGAATAGCACCAATGGCATGCTAGGCTCTGGCTTTGCCATGGTAACAGGAGTGGGGGTTCTTTCAAAACAGTCCCTTTCTGATACGTTCATATGTCTGTTGTGGCCAGAGGTACAACTCCATATTTCTGAAAGGCCTAAAGAATGTTAACAGGTGCCTCTCTTCTTTCTTTGTGTTCTTTATTTTGGTGAATTAATGGAAGGTGGTTGTTCTAGGCAAAAGTCTTTTGTTTCAACCTCTAAATCTCTTTTCTCTTAGAAATTCTGTCCCACCTACTCCACCAAGTCCCAGCCCAAAGAGCTCCAAGCATCTTTTCTTCTACTTCTATCCAAGCCCACTGAGCATGGCCAGAGACTGCATTAGTCATTAGGTCAGAGCTTGGCAGAGCACTCTCCAGCCTGAGGCAAACTATCGGCGCCACCCAGGAGTACTTCAGTGTTCCAAAGAGCAACTGCGCCTGTCTCCGCCTCCTCCTTCTCAACCCTTCTTCATCCTCCTCAAGCTCTCACCCCTCATCTCACTGCTCACTCCTAGCTCACAGACAAATTAAGAAACCACCTACCATCAGCAAACTTATCTGTGTCAAAATCCTCATTGAGCCTGTAGCTAGTTTAATGACATTTTTAAGTGACTGAACTTTACTATTTTTCCAAAATGTTTGGCAAAATGTTAATGCAAAAAAAAGTTTTTATTTTTCTTTTGCATTTATATTTCATTGGTTTGTCTAATATGCAATTCAATTGTGTAAATTTAATAACAAGTTCAACTGACATAAGGTTTGGGAACACACACAACAGATTCCCAGAACACCTACAAATCACACCAGTAAACAAAGCCACACTTACTAGCTGAAAGCACTGTTGGACCAGCTCACCAGACATCACATTTTATAAGACAATGACACTTATTAACTGAGTGGTTTTGTTAGAGCACTCAGTACTTTCACATGTCTTCCAACAGTTTTCCCTCCAAAAGGGAAAAACTATGTAATAATCATCTTGGGAGTTCAAGTGCTGATCAGAGAACTAAATACACACAAAAACATAACTTAATCTGATTGCTTTTCCAAGACAGTGTCACTTCACACATCAGTCATTCATCCCACTGAAAACCACCCCCAAGTCTAAGATTTAATGGCCAGCAGAAAGTATATCAAGATGGCCTTCATTGTCCCCTCTAGATGCCAGAATGGGGCCAACTAATACCCAGCTAGAAGTCCCTGCAGTATCTTCTCATCATCCTGTTCCTTCCTTCAACACTTCACTTCCTTCAACAAAGACTCGTCCACATTTTACTATGAGAGATATGGATTTTATGGATGATTTATGTAGTAATATCAAAATAATCCAGAAATTATATCCAAAATAGTGGAACTCCATGGAGTTAAGAGTTTTAATTCACTCCAATGTTCTTAAATAATGCTTCTGTAGACATAACTATGAACTGTAAGGAGGCAGAATAAGGAGTGATATTGTTGTTTGGGAGGCTAAGAGGGATACCCCAGGTCCCCCATGCTTACAAGGGTCTCCTAAGGTCCTATGCCTAAGAGATCTCTCCTCCAGTCTCCCAAACCTGTCGTCATGAATGATGAGATCCTCTTGGAAGGGGCCAGACCAGCCTGAACTGGGTCAGGAGAGCTGAGAATTATTGTCTTCCAATACTCCAGGCAACAACCACTCCCCAGAGTGTCCCCATATTCCAGATGTTCCAGTACACATCCAGGCAGCAACTTTGCCTTGGGTAGGAAGGAGGGAACCTAGGACAAGGATTTCAAGTGGGAAATTAACAGCTGGTTTTGTGGACTTTGTAGAAGTTCGTCAACTGGTTTTGGGGATATGTAGAAATTTGAAGTTTGAAAAGAAAGCAGGGCAGCCACCCCAAAGAAAATAAAAGGTACACAGGGGCCCGAGAGAGCAAAAAGCACACCTTCCAGAACATGGGAGGAGCAGCAGGGAGGCAAGGACCTCCTCAAGAGGCCTATGGTTGGCTTGTAAAGAACTTCAAGAACTGGACTGAAGAACATGAACCTTATTGTGGGGCAGTAAAGGCCAGTGAGGAGAAGTATGAACAGGACTATAATATTTTCTCAGTGACCTTATAACCACACAAAGTACATATATGTCTTTTTGATTATTCATGTATCCTGAGGTCTTTCTACACAGTTAAAACCCTGGTTTTCACTGTGAGTTTCCCCCGGGATTTCTTACAGTTCACGGCATACAGGCAAATAGTCAGTTTAGTGAAAAAAATGAATAAAATAGTCTTCATGGTAAAGTCTTTCCTGCAATCAAGAATATGTACCACTGGATTATTATCCCAGCCAGGGCTATTTGGGCAGGAAATTCATTACTCTAACACAGGAATGCAGACTCCCCAAAAGCCAGAGCAAATGCTCAAGATCTGCCAACCACTGCCACCCAGCATTAGCCCAAGGGGGTGGTTAAGATCCAGTGAAAAGAAAATAACTAGAAATGCTTGCTATCATCCTGCAAACCTTTGATTTGATGCCTATATCCTTCCTGATTGATAGAAATGAAGCATCTCCTCAGTAGGATGAAGGACTTCTTATATTTGCATTCACATCTCACCTTTGGCATCTCCTGGTCCAGATAGTGTTACATTTTGTGTGACTTCAAATGAGGAAGCAGGGACTTAGGACTGTTGTTCATCACAGTAATCAGAGAATCACTTGTGCCTGAAAATGAGGGTTCATTTGGTTTTCTCTGACAGCTCTCCCGAAGATCGCATCAGAGCAAACAATCCAAGTTGTTGAAAATTAAAATATTTTCATACTAGCAAGTAACATTCATAGCTATTGCATACATACAAAAAAAAAAACTGAGCTGTATTTGCTTGATCTTATGGTAATGGGACATCCACATATTGTTTTTATTCACCTCTGTATTGTCACATTACTGAACATCTATTTATAAAAGATAATTTATTTGATTAGTAAAAGATATGATCCCAACAGCTGAAAGTCATTCTAACATACACTGTATGGAAATTTACATCTACACGAAGTTCTCTGTTTCTAAAAGTTCACACTTTCATGAGGACAAACCAGCCTTTGTAAGTATAATGTGACCATCCTAGTGCTGGGATAATCCCCCCACTGACCCAGTGAAGGGGAAGGTGTGAATTTTTCAGGCTGTCTCTGCTACCTCTTCTTTTTTTTTTTAATTTTTTTATTTAAAGAGAAAAAATAAAACAAAACAGTCAAAAGGTACAAGTAATACAGAATTTCAAAAAAATAAAAAGTAAGAAATCACTAGTTAATAGATTATATATTGTCATCTTAGAAATAGTTGTTCAAGTTACAAAATTAAAGCATACAAAATGGACATTCAAACAGTGAGATTGCAAACAATTCTGTTCAATGATCCAACAAAAACTTAGTAATGTGGTTTTCTATCTTACACACTTAAATATACATGCAGTCATATCCTTTAGAGCACTTTCTTTTCCTCTCTTTTTTATAATAACAATTACACATTTTGGGTTTTATTACTCCCACAGTTCTTATTACTTTTTTTTTTGAAGAGAATAAAACCAAATGTGACAAAACAAAATGGAGTCAGTCAAAACAAAAGGATGGACATAGTACATGATGTAAAAAAAGAATACCAGCTGATCAACAATGGTTACCATAATGCCTCTTGCTATCTTAAAAAGAGTTGCATCTATCATCAGGTATAATAAAATTGAATAAAACAGTACAGAACAAAACCAATAAAACCTAAACACTGGAGACCTTACAGAACTTCAAAACAAAATAATAGTCAAACCAGAATGGGCATCATAGTTAATCTTATTGTCTTCAAAGTAGTTGCCTATACCTTCAAACTTGATGCTATCAAACAAAACAGAATAGAGTAAAATCAGTCAAAACAAGATGGTGAGAGCAATACAGGGGTTCAAATTAAGTTAATAGGAAAACAAAAAAGTTAGTATAATATATCCTGCTCTTTTTTAATTTACTTTTCCCTTAATTAAAAAAATAATAAAAAAATAAATTAAATTTTAAAAAAGGAAAAAAAGGGGAGACTGATAAAAGAGGACATAGCAACACAGGTCAGAACAGAACAATTTAAGCAACACAGTGTTTCACCACCAGATAACCTGACATAATAGTAGCACAGTGTCTCTTTCCTTGAAATATCTGTTGCCTCTTCTAAAGACTCCTCCCTTCCTTGACAGTTCTTGACTTCAAGTGCCCAATACTCTCTTTCTCAAGGAGGCCTCTTCTCCACCCTCTCTCTGGACTTACCCCTCCTCTGTCATCAGTGTTTCCCTTGAAAGTCAACCTGGGAACTCAGCCCCAATAAAGTACGAATGCCTAATGAGCTTGGCTCAGGAAGTCCCACAAGGAATCCATGCTTTAAGAGCAGGCTCCCGGAAATATAGGCAAAGAAATAATTTTTCAAATAGCACTTCCAAAAGTATTTAGCAGAGTGAATTTGGGCAGGATATATTTCCAGCATCTTACATTACTCCATGTGGTGAACCAACTATTTCTCCTATGTCCAAGTCTCTACCTCAGTCCAGCCCAAATCAGACTTTATCTTTTTGAACTTTAAAATGCCTAGTTTGAAATTATTTCATTATGTACTGGTCTGGCCTTTCTCTAACAACAACCTTTCAGACACCTCAAAGGCAGCAGCATCTCTTCAATTTTGGTACCCCAGGGCCAAACACAGAGCTCGGCACACAGTAGGTGTGCATAACTGCCTGTCAGGAATTCCTTCTTACTTGACACATGAAATTAATGAACTAATGGGTTTTAGTGTCATTGGTTGCAAAAATGGCTCATTCCTTCTTTGACACGCAGCATTTCTTATCACTTTATACTGTTTAGTAGTATTAGCTAGAATTTCAAGAACAAGATAGAAGAACTGTGATAAGAGCAAGCATTTTTATGAGGTCATGACTTTAGTTAGAATGCTGTTTTTCACAGTAAATCAATGCCACTGTTAATGGCTCTTCACAGAGGCTATCACATGAGAGAAGTGGCCTTTGGTATTTTATTTATAGAGAACTTGTGTTTATTTTTAAGCAAAAGTAAGTGTTGAATTAAATCAAATGGCTTTTGAATTTCTATTAAGATGATTAGGGTCTTTGATCTAATAAATTAATAGGCTCCATATAATATTAGCTTACCTAACACTGAAATGCCCTTGCAATTTTGGAATAAATTCCACTGGATGGTGGCAAGCCTTCTTTAAAACAAGGAAGCAAGACCTGTAGAGACTGGGGCCTGTGTGTCAGAACCCTACATGTTAGGAAACAAGCAAAATGTAAATGATGAAGAAAAATCCATTGTTATGAACAAGTATATTAAAGAAGTCAAGTCTTTGAAAAGAAAAATAAAGTACATGAGGGCCGGTGGTAGAGAACTGCCTAGCATACACACAGACTTGGGTTCAATCTTCAGTACCACACAAAAAATAGACAAACTTCTTGTCAAATCTGAGAGCAATCAAAAATTGTAACATTAGGAACAAGAAGCTCCAAGGTCAGGTCAAGAGCAGCAGTTGGTGTGCACTGCCCCAGTGGCTCTCCTATCAGTCGTGGTCAGTCGTCTCCTATCAGCCGTGGTCACATGAGGTTTAACAAGATGGGGTGCAAGCTACACAGACAAGCCCAGAGTTTTCCCTAAAACCTGTACACTCCATTTACTGTAGTTTGTTTTGTTTTGATGGTCCTTATCTGTGCTCTGAAAAATCTTAAATAACCTATACACTCTATATTTGTGCGTTTCCCTTTAAAATCATATGATCCCAAAGGCACTTTAGATCACAATTTTTTCACTAAGAAATCTTTCCTGCTTCTTTCTCTATCCTTGAGCCACTTCTGGTCTTCTAGGGCAATTTTGACATTTATTTTCTTAGAAAACCACCCGTTTAACCTGAGGTTTCAAACAATCAAGTTTTATAGTCTTCATGCTCCTTCCTCCTTGTCTGCAGAGGTCCACTTGCTCCAGCAAAGACACCTGTGCCAGCTGATATAGCATCTTTCTACCTTTGCTACTGGCACCCTGCCCATCACTCTGCTCCAGCCTCACAGAACTACTTTACAGCTTTGTGTCTCTGTGTCTTTGCTCAACCTTTTCTCCCACCTGTAGTACGCCCTTCTGACTTAGATGCAATTCCACTCAACAATCAGGCTCTAGCTCAAAGGTGAATTTATTTCCAGGACAAAACTGGTCAATTCAAACCTTTGTGTTTCTGTGCTACTTTGTTCACAATGACACTCATGAACCATCTCATACTGTGTCACAATTACAATCTATCGTGACATATTGGAGTCTCACACACACACACTGACATGCATATGCACATGGTTCATATTTGATCACTGGTTCCCCTCTGCACTGAGGACATTCAATTCTTTGCTCCCTACTGTATCCCAACTCTAAGTATGGTACCCAAGGTAAGCCCAAGGTACCCATGGAGCCCACGGTAAATATTCAAAACTTGTCTGTTGACTGAACATTATTTTTGTAAAATTAATAGTTAATTACAGTTGGGCTGGGGATTTAGCTCAGCGGCATAAGCACCTGCCTTGCAAGCAGGTGGTCGTGAGTTCGATCCCCGGTACTGATAAAAAGGAAAAAGACAAAAAAAAAAATAATAATTAATAGTTGAATCCATATGAGGCAACTATGTGAATGAGAAAGAGATCTTTTTTTTTTTTTTTTTTTTTTTTGTCTTTTTCTTTTTTATCAGTACTGGGGATCGAACTCACGACCGCCTGCTTGCAAGGCAGGTGCTTATGCCGCTGAGCTAAATCCCCAGCCCCAGAAAGAGATCTAAGACAGTTTAAGAAGCTGATAACATGAACAGAGATTTGAGAGACGCTCATGCTACATCTTCCCAAGTGTGGCAGTTCAGCAGAGACCCACAAGGAAACTGGATTCACACTGAGGAAACTCTCACTCCTGTGGCATGATAGCTTCGGAAACAATGGTGGTAATGATGTAGAACAACAGCTTCTGACTCTAGTCAACAATCATCTATGGCATGCACACCACAAGCATTGTACACTATGCATTCTGGAGGCTGAGCCTGCCCACCCTGAGACACTCCTAGGCCCCCTCACATAACCTTTCTCTTGGAAATGAGGATGTTGCCTGAGAAAAAAAAAGTCCCCCAAAGCCCAACTACTGGCCCCTTCCTATGATTGTTCCACTTGCTACAGGAATGCAAGTGAGGATAGATGGGCAATCATGATGGAATTAAAAAGGAAATCTATTTTGTATTCCTGGAGAGCCTCGCATCCCATTATTTTGGCTTCTATTAAAAAAGACAAGATTAAGAGGTCCCATCAGAGGAGCATGCAACATGGAGCAGCAAAGCAATGAGGACAGGAATGAGGATGGAGAGAAAGATCCATGAACACAGGTTACAAAAGCATTCCAGATGGCCTGGAAGTTGTCATTCAGTGGTTCATTTGACATCATCTCCATGGATCCACATGTCACAATCACCAGGCCATGTAGTGGTTAAATAACCAAAGCCAATCCAAAAGATCAAAGTGAATCCATAGCCCTGAAACATTCTGCCTGTCCATGGATACCACGGAAACCCTGCTATCCTGCCGGGTTTGGAAATAAGGCATGATGTGTTAATGCTATGTAAGAAAAAAATTAGACGTTCCACTTAGTGAAATCAAGCAAACAGGAAGTTCTAGGCCATGTATGACCTCTAAATAGAGCAGTGACAATCCTGTGCTTATTAGACTGCACTAGATAAAACGTTACCTTCTTTTTTACATGCCACTCAGTAACAAAGAACTAGCTAAACTGGGGCACATTTAGAGAAAGCCATATAACTAGACCATGTCATGTAGAAATGATTGAACACAGGAGGGTCATTTTTCAAATATGTGAAAGGCTGCCACATGTCAGAATTAGATTTTGTGCCAGATGACCCTAAAAGGTAATAAAAGGATCTGCAGATGAAAGTAATGGGAAGAAAGCTCATAGCAGCACAGCTCAGTAAAATAGCTTACCAAAGATAGCCTGGGTCAGGCCGCCTTGTGAGAAAGTGTGATCTCCATTGTGAAAATCAAGACAGTGACTTGACACCGACTCTGCAAAGGAGATGGAAGGACCAATATTTAAGCTATCTACCAGACAGGAGAGTCTGCAAAAATAAGAAAACAACTAGGGGCAACCTTCTGATAAACTCAGCAGATGCTGGTGAGAAGTGGGTTCATTTGCACTGTTCCCTAACAGCACTACTCACACTCTTCCATGGAAACCAGATCAGCAAGGCTGAATCTTTTGCCTGGGACAATCCCCCTCCATCCCCCATGCATTTTAACACCTAATAAAATGGGCGAGAAGCTTCATAACAAGTCACAAAATCTACATAATCCCCACCCTTGAAAAAAGGCATCCAGATATAATTAAGAATTGAGTAAAACAGGGGAGAAAAGCTGCTTCTATTATAAACTGAACAAAAAATACATTGAAATATGCCGAGTCTTACTTATTTCAACCGATGTTTGAAGAGTTATTAGCTAAAACACACTGGCAGTGCCAGACAGAACAAAGGGCCTGAATGGGGGCCTCATCAAAGGCAGTGCAGCCTAGGTAAGAATTGGAAAGGTCTAGGAGGGGGCAGCATGAATGTGTGGCTGCGGTCAGCCCTGGCCTCCCACCGATAGCTGGGCCTAGTGTATGTCAAGGCTCATGGGAAAGAGATGACACATCTACCAAAGGTGGGTGTGGTACGTGAAATGAAGCTTGATGTGGGTAGAAACCAGGACTTCCAAAAACTGCCTTTTACTGGTGAGGGTCCTGAACGAGGGCTAGCAGAGATGGTGTTCAGACTGGTACTCAACTTCAATACCACTTGGTCAATTCTCCTAGACAATTCCACTTTCCATGAAAAAAGGTATCAAATGAAACTAACGGCCTCACCTCCTCCTAGAAATTCTTTATCATATAAACTGAACTTCCAGAGACAAACTATTCATTCAAAGACAGCATAACATAATTTCAAAATCCATAAATTCCAATAAAAGCACATCATAACAAAACAAGAAAGCAGTGATGCTTTTTATCACTTTAGTACAAGTCACATTAAATTAACCACTAGAAAAGAAGGAGTTAAAACTGGTTTACCCTATGATGCCAAACATGGTTCCTTTGCCAAAGTACTTATTTTAAAGGCAAGTACTATATGCATTTTATCTCTTGGACTTAATTTGAGTTTTGCTATGCTCAACAATTTTAATGCCAAGAGGAAGAAACTAAGTGAGAAAGGGAATGCACTGGTCTGAACCTGGAGAGTTGATCTAATTGAACTGAAAAAATTAAACCCTCCCTCCATCTGCTCAGTACACCTGCTGATGGAGCACAACCACAGGTAGGGAGGAAATCCATTGGAGACTGGTTATAAATAGACTTTTATTTCATCTGCTAAAAGCTTGGCAGGCGAGGTGGGAGGGCTGCCTGTGCCGGCAGCCAGCAAAAGCTCTGTGCAGCTTTTATGTTCAGGTAGAAAGAATGGAGAGACACAGAACTAAAAAAATAAAATAGCATAAGATAAAATGAAATAAATTTCCCAACAACTCATATAATAACCAACCAACAGGCATGAAGTTTAAATCATGACAGGCATTTCTGACAATGGCTGGAGAGATGCAGAGACTAACCATTTATTCCACCACATGAGAAACAGCAAAATCTAAGGGGAAGCAAACAGGTCCCAAGTTACTATGCAGCAAAGGTGATAGGTGCCACCGCCCTTGGGACATTGCTGAAATGGCTCAAAACTGCAGCAGAACCAATGACACAACAGAGCCATCACTTTCTAAGGATGGGGATGATAGAAATTCTATGTGCACCAAAACTAAATTTAAAAAAAATGTTTTCATGAAGAAGAAAAGCAGCAGTTCCATCCATGGACTACCAAAGGGCCAGCACAGGCAAGGAGCATTCAGGCTCCCCCTCTTTCTTGCACCCTTCTGCCTCTGGAATGGCTGGCACCTCCAAGAGGAGGTCAACAAACCACAGTTAAACTAAATAAGTCAATTGCAAGGAAAGGATACAGACATCCTGTTCTTTGGGATAAAGATGAACCAATGGCTATCTTAAGACAGGCCTAATATAACATATATATCAGAGATTCAAAAGCAACATGTCAGAGATTATATTTCCAAATATAAGTCTCAAGAAAGAAGGTGGAAGGAGATATGTTTATCTCACTTGCAGAAGTGTAGGCTTAAGGAAGCCTTACTGATCTCCTTCAAGAACATTAAGGCCATCATCAAATAGATAATGACCCGCTATTTTGTTACCACCAAGGACAACAAGAGAAATGGGATTGAACTGTCGCAAGGGAAAACTGGGTTAAATATGAGAAAGAATTTCCTGACAGCAAAGGTTATTAAACACTGAAAAAGGAAACTAAAGGAGATTAAGGATGCTCTCTAGAGGTCTTTAAAAAAAAGAGTGGAATGGCTCAGCAACTATCTTGGGTAATTTAGGCATAGTTCTGCCCGCTCCTCTGGCCTTCATCAGAGTTCTAATTCATCCCCTGGCCCAGTCAAGATACGCTCACCATGGTAAACTACTGTTAGGCTCATTCCATAATGAGCTCTCAGAAGGAGAATAAGCATTAAGAAAATGGCAAAAGCTCTCTTGGAAGTAAAACTCATTTTTTTTTTCATTTAAACAGCACATTGTGTTTTTGTGATTTTCTACATTTTTCCATTTTTTTTAAATGCTATCTCCAGAAATGGCCAAACAAATCTCATCACCACTAATCTGTTATTGCAAAGCAGAAAAAGTGCTCAGTGGCCTAAACAACCACTGCCCTATCAGTATAGTGATGAAAGTGTACATTCCCACCTGAGAGTTAAAATAGGAACATAACTAACTGAAGCAGTTCCATATAAATACCGCACTGACAAGCAGGAAAGAGAGCGGGGACCGCTGTGTGCATGGCCAGCCCCTTCCTCCTGGCTTCAGTTTCTTCTGTGTGTTCTTTTGTTTTGCAAAGTGATTTGGGAGATTAGGTGGGTTTTGTTTAGGCAAGACAGCCAGCAACACTGGTGAATAAGTGCTACTTGATTGCACAACAAAAGATACACAGGCGCCTCAGCCACAACTCAATTCTACTTGCCCCAACAGTTTGAATTTCTCAATTAAGTTATTTTGTTAGCAAGACTACCGGTTAAGGAAAGGAGAAAGCACTTACTGCACCACGCTTATTCACTGTATAGAAATTACTGTAATCAGATCAAAAGAACATTCTTTCTAAGGGCCCAAAACTCCTACTTGATAATGCCACAGATGCAACGGGAGCGTGCCCATATTATGGTGTGCTTTGAGAGTTCTACAAAAAACAAAATTTCACAATAGTGTTGATTCAGTCGTTGGCACCTAGAAATTAAAAATCTGTCCAACGCTTCAAAAAATTGACCAAAATTCTATATGGAAAATAAGAAACTTTATCCTCTAAATATCAATTAAAGAGATGAAATTCTGGAGCATTAGAAGAAACATTAGTCCCATTAATTAATCTTTCCTGCCACATTGAAAAGCATGAACCTCAAATATGTGTTATCACAAAAATCATCTCTGAAAATTAAAAATTCCAATTTTTCAAACATATACCATAGTTCATTTCAAAGTTACCATAAAAAAAATGAAAAACAGACCAAAACTTGAGAAGACATTTTCAATTCATACAGCAAAGAATCAGTATATAAAATATACTACAAATAAGGAAAAACACCTCAAAAGAAAATTGTCAAAAGGCTACAAATTGAGAATGTACAGTAAAGGATATGTAAATTTTTGCCAATATGTAAAGATGCTCTATCTCACTAAGTAATCAGGTACAGAAACAAAAGTAATAGCAAAATATTCCTTGGCCATCAGATTGGTAAAAATTTTAAAGTCTGATATTGTTACATTTTATATCTAGATGCCCCCCCCACCAAAGCCTCATGCACTCATAGTTGGGGCTTTTGGGAGGTAACTCAATCATGGGAACATGATACTCATCATTGGATTAGTCCACTGACATGTCTATAGCTGGGTGTGATGTTGGGAGGTGAAGCCCGCTACAGGAGGTGGGTCACAAAGAGAGTGAGATACAGATACAGATGAGACAGAGATAAAGACAGATATCCCTCTTCCTCTTCCCTCCACCCCTCTCTCCTTCTATCAGACATTACAATATCTGTTTCTCCTCTGCCATGCCACTAAGCCTTGATACCAGCAGACTTATATGGACTGAAATCTCTACACACTCTGAGTCAAAATAAACCTTTCCTCCTTTAAGTTGTGAGTGTCAGGTATTTTGTCACAGCAACAAGTAACTGACGTGTATGATCAAGAATTAATGAAGATATCTAAAGGATATAACTGCATGTATATTTAAGTGTGTAAGATAGAAAACCATATTACTAAGTTTTCGTTGGATCACTGAACAGAACTGTTTACAATCTCACTGTTTGAATGTCCATTTTGTATGCTTTAATTTTGCAATTTGAACAACTATTTCTAAGATGACACTATGTAATCTATTAACTAGTGATTTCTTACTGTATATTTTTTCTTGGAATTCTGTATTACTTGTACCCTTTTACTGTTTTGTTTTGTTTTTTTTCTCTTTAAATAAAAAAAAGAATTAATGAAGATATAATACAGAAACTTTGATACCCCAGTAAAAATTTGTACCCCAGTGCAAATTCTCAGAAGAATAAATTTTGGCATTATTAAATGAAGCTAACAGATTCAATACCTTAGCTGTATTTCCAGGCCCTCTCTAAAAGATCACACATACCTGTGGGGAGTCATGCTGTCAAGGATAACTTTGACAGCATCATTAATACCAGTAAAGACCTGAATGACCATCCACAAAAAAAATAAGGCAATGACAGTACAACGCTTACTCTATAACTCTGGACCTATAGCAGCAACACAGATAAATCTCAAAAATACCTAATCTAGTTTACAGGAAAAAAAACAATAGTTCAAAAGCAAAGTTTTAAGTAATATAAAATAATAATTATGTTGCTTACAGCTATATATAGTAAATATATCACTATATACTACACTTTATAAATTAAACATATACTATATATATCAGTGGTGGTGAATCTATGGCACACACACTACAGCAGGCTGTTATCACTGAAAGCTCTACAAGGTTCACCATCTCTATTATATACTTGTTACTATAGGTACTACTATACTATATTCCATTACTATGTACACACACACACACAGAGTAAATACTATAAAAATATGCAAGGAAATGTTTTACACCAATTTCAGGAATAAGAGGCTAAGACTCTAATATATACTGTTTCCTAAATATGGTCACTTATTCATTCTGCATAATGGATTACTGGATATGGATATTCTGTTTTATTCACTACTTCACTGAATTTGAAAGTTTTTCCTGATTAGAAATGTTTAAAGCATTTTAAAAATATATATGTAAAACGCATAGTCTATTGACATGCACAGCTGAAAAGCATACAGAATTAGGCACATTATCTGTATCCATCACCATCATGCACTTGGGATAGCTAAACTAGATAATTACCTCTCATGTTTGTGTAATACCTATCAGCTAAATTGCTTCCAGGCACATTATCTCATTTAATATTCTCGACAACCCTTGGATACAGGTAGTATAACAGGCATTTTACTGACAGAAAAAGCTGATCATTAGAATACTGAGGTTGTTCCTAAGATCACTCAATTGGTAGGAGATACAGTACTGGGACTCTACACTGTCACTGCTGTAGGACAGATGCCCAGTAAAATCCTAACAACTGTTATTCCAAAGACACATACATAATCCTTAAATCTATGTTATGGCCCTGAAACCAAAAGTATGAGCAAGCAAATGAGATGAAATACTTCACTGAAATTCTTAAAGCATCCAGTCAAATCCATTTCTCCTGATTAGTATTACTAATACTTTGACCTTTTTTAAAAAGGTTATATAACTCTGATAAAATCTACCATGTCAGTAAGGAAGAAAATGGAAATCTTGCCTAGGTAGGCTTTTCTCTCCTTTTGAAAATAAATTTCAGATCTTAATGGATTAGCAATTGTCATTTTATTTCTTAATATCTCTTGTCAGTGTAGTAATGGGACATACATACATACTATCCTCAGGCAAGCTAGTGATTAAAGCTAAGTCTATTTTGAAAATTTGGCTGTCATTAAGCAGGTTTGTCAATCACATATTACACTAACCACATAAGATAAATTTAAAGAAAGCACAAGTACTATCCAGGTTACTAAAACAAAAACTAACATTCAAATAACACTATCATCTAGTGAGCCATACTTCACCTGGACACACTACAATTCTGGGCTGCACAGCAAGAGATGATGGAAAACCTGGACTGCTGCCCCCACGCCACAGCAATAAGCATGTGTCCTGTCCATGGTTCAATACTGAAGGAGGTTTATGTACATCGAAGGCTTAAAGAAGATCCAGCCTCTTCACACAATGCCCAAAATGTACAGGTACTGGAATATGATAGGGGGGAAAAATCACTTGTCCTAACAAAAACTAGGATAATCTCAACTGAACTGAGAAAAGACTGTCCATAAACACAGACATCAAGATCACACAGATGTTGAAACTATCTGACAAGACCTTAAAGAAGCCATCATAAAAATGTGTTAATGAACAATCACAAACATAGAAAACAAATAGAAAAGACAGAAAAGTCTCAGTAAAGAAATAGATAAAACACAGTTAAGTGACATTAAAACACACTCAGCGGGTTAAACACCAGTATGAAGGTGACAGAAGAAAGATCAATGAACCTGAAGATTCAAACAACAGAAATTACTGATTCTGGACAATAAAGAAGAACAGACTAAAAATATAACCTGTGTCTGTTATAGCTTGTGTTTAGATGTCTCTCTCATCTGTAATCCCAGCACTTGGGAGGCTGAGGCAGGAGGATCCTTACAAGTTTGAGATCAGCGTGGGCTACAAAGTGAGTTCAAAGTCAGCCTCAACTGCATAGTGAGACTCTGTCTCAAAAAAAAGACAAAAAAAATTACATGCCCCCTCAAAGCCTCTTGCAGTCATAGGTGGAGCTTTTCAGAGATGGCTATAAAGGTAGAGTGTATGTCTGATTCATGGTGCAATGCTAGGATTAAGGGTAGGTGATTACTAAATCAGTCCACTGGTTAGTTTTCCATTGTCCTAATCCCAGTGGCCTGGATACAATGTAAGGGACAGAAAGAGGCTTGTCCTGCCCCCTTGCTGCTTTTCTATCTTCTGCTTGCCATGAACTTTTCTCCTTTGTGGTGTGTGTCTGCCATGCTACCCTTGCCTCGGAGCCAGTCAATTATAATTGAAACCTCCACAAACTGTGCGCTAAATGCATCTTTCCTCCTCTAACTTTGGGTATTGGGTATTTTGTCTAAACAAGAAAAGTAACTGAGACCACATCAAGCTCAATAGGACTCTAACAAAAAGAGTAATACCCTCAGTCTACAAGGATGGAAGAAAGAAAAAAAGACCCAGAAAGGACCTTAAAGAAATAAATAATGGCTAAACTCTTCCCAAATTTAGCAAAAGGGCGAATGAACCCCAAACAGAATAAGCCCAAACAACCCACATCTTAATCAAACTCCTCAAAAACTAAAACCAAAAAGAGTGACTTTGAAAGCAGTGACAGAGAAATGGCATCTTACACACAGGAGCAAAACAATTCAACTATTAGCATATTTCTCATCAGAAATCATAAACATAAAGACACAACATACCTCAGGTGATAAAAGAAAAGAACTGTCAGCCTATAATTCTATTTCTAGCAAAGTTACCCTTCAGGAATGACAAATATCCTTCAAGACATCTCCAGAGGGAGAAAAACTAAGAGACCTGTTACCTGTATTCCAACCACAAAGAATGGCTGAAAAAAATTATTCAAACAAAAACCATACATGTGCTTAGGAAATCACTTGGTGCTACAAAAAAAATGACCAACATAAACACTATTTTATGTGTGCCATACAAATACTGCCCTAACAATTGTGCAAAAATCTATACTATAAAATCACTTAGAGAAGACAATGTAGTGTTTGCATAATTTCCACAAAAAGCTAGACAAACATCATGAGCACTCAATCAAGTCCTCCCATGAGACGGTTAGCTTGCTAAAAAGTCAAATTCAACTTCCCTGGTCCTAGGGTAGAAATTTTCCACAAACATAATATGTTATGAGTGCTAAAACTGCCTCTTGATCCAGCAGTTCACATCTAGGAACCAACCCCAAAGAACTGAAAACATGGCCTCAGATATTTGTACTACCACATCCTTAGCAGCACTGTTCACAATAGTCAAAAGCCAAAAGGTGTTCATTGACAGATGAATGCATAAACACCATGAAGAATATAGGCACAATGGTGTATTATTTAGCCTTTAAAAGGAAAGAAATTTGGAGACATGCTACAACATGGATAAATCTTGAAACTATCGTGTTAAGTGACGTAAGCCAGTTGCAAAAGAATGAATACTGTATGATTAGTAGACAAATTCATAGAGACAGAATGTAGAATGGTAGTTGCCAGAGAGAGACTGAGTAGGTTTTGTTAATTGGTACTGAGATTCAGTCTTAAAATTTGGAAAGATTTCTGTGGCTAGATAGTGGGGATGATAG
Organism: Cavia porcellus; assembly: GCF_034190915.1. NCBI lineage: Eukaryota > Metazoa > Chordata > Mammalia > Rodentia > Caviidae > Cavia > Cavia porcellus. The sequence continues at coordinate 42,738,195 of NW_026947507.1, forward strand.
CACCCCAAAAGGCATATACCATACTTGATGCCCACTGAACTCTACTTTAATGATTAAAATGGGAAATTTCATGTGATTTTTATCAAAAATTTTAAAATTCATACTAAATTTATAAAATAATTAATGACACCTATCATTTATTAAGTACTTCCTATATATTGGACATCATGGTAAGTGCTTTTCATATAGGAGTTACGGTCAAAATATAGGGTAATGTTTACATTTAAAAATTTTTTATAGTAAAAGATATATTGCCATTAGTCTCCTTAAAATATTCCTGCTAACTTCTAAAACACGTCCCATCACTGTTGCCACTCCCTGAAGCAGTTTTGCAGGAGAAACCACAGCTAAAGAAACTAAGTGTCCCTAACTTCACCAAAGCCCCATATGGTTAGCATCTCCTCCACACATTACTCTCTTAGTCCCTGAGAACCACTTGATCTTATCCAGTAAGAGAGAGTCACTTAGGGTGGTTACTGGGAACAGACATATTAATGGCATCAATAGACAGGGAGAAAACAATGGCCTCACTCTGGGGTTCTATGACTCATTCTTCAGAATTTTGAGATGCATAAATTAGGAATATTTTAGGTGTATTGGCCAAGAGCTGCTTAATTGTGAGATAGAGGAGAAAACTGCCATTCTAGAAGCATTGTGGAATACAGAACACACACAGGTGACATTTTTCCTCTTCTGCATGGCTTTGCACTTGCTCTTGAGGAAGAAAAGGGCCTGAGCAGCAGCCTTGGCCAGCACTGGAAGCCAGCCTGCAACGGTGGTACTGAAGATTAATCTGCCAATACAGAAAATCCCTAACCTCAGCATTCTCTGGACCTTTCCTTTCACTTGACCAGAATTGCTCTCAGTTGCCTTTCCCTTGCCACATGGCTCTAGAAGTCTCCAAATCCACATCTCCCACCTGACCTAGTCCCTGGGTCCATTGTTCAAACACTGGCATGCTACCCTCTCTGCCCCAGACCTGTTAACCTTTTTCTATCTCTGCTGCTCCAATTCCATGGCTAGACTCACCCACAAAGCCACCATCAATGCCCACAGATCTCAGGGCCATGCTCTAGCAGATGGATCAAGGCACTGAACTTGAGAAGAAGGAAGGCTAAAATTCACATGTCCCTGGTATACATACAATAGTCTGGACCATCGCTCCCACTCTGTCCTCTCAGCATTCCTGCTGAAAGGCTGTGCCCTATAAGCCAGCCCCAGTAATCTTTTTATACCTTGCCCCCATCATGCCTTCCATGCCCATGGTAAGGCTGTTGCCTAATCCCAGTCTAACCCCAGACCCATTTGTACCCCAGGCCCTATAAGCCTCACCTCCTAGACTCTTCCAGGGCTGCAGCTGACACAGGAGCTGCCCTCACCTCTACCCTATGTCCCCTCACTAGTTCGCCCTGTCAGTCCCTCAGCCTTCTTTTAATGCTCCTAAGAAATACTTTAAACTTGACTGGCAATCTATTTAGTCCCCTAAGGCCATACCACCACGTCCTAAGGGGCAGCATGGGATGAGAATGAGGAGAACACAAGACAATGAAGGGTGGCTAGAGAGGGAGTAAGTGGTCAGCCCATGGCAAAAGACAGTAGAGACTCACAGTCTCCAACCAGGACCTCCAGAGATTCTAACACATCCACAGGAATGTGGCTGGAGGCTCCACCCCTCTCACCCTAAAACAGCAATCCAGAAACAAGGCAAAAACAAACAGAGTCACTTTTAGTTTTCAGTCAGAAGGAAGGTAGTGAGGAGACAATAATCAGGTTCATATTTATTAAGTGCATCACAGATCAGTCTTTAAGGCAAATGCTGCTGGAACCTGATAGATGACAAGCGAAAGCATCTGGTAAACTGAAGAGGCACCCGGCAGTAGCTCTTGTTCTCTCCCCCACCCAGCTAGACTGGACCACCTGTGGCATCTGCTGCCTGGCACGTGCAGGTCCTCAGGATCCCGTGTGGAACGTCCAGCAGTGCCCACCTGCAGCCCTGCCCATGTCCATCACCATCCTGTCAGCTGCGGCCTCTGAGCCCATGTCCTTCTATCCTCTCTTCAGACTGGGGGCCTGCATCTTTTCCTTAGATTAGAAACAACCACATGGAATAAAGCTGGGCCACTAAGTTCAGTGCTCACAAGTAGATAAAGTCCCTTTGGAGCATACAGATGGTGAGCTGACTGATCCCTTCCAAGCACACTGCCCCCTAGCAAATTTACTTTCAGAGGCCATTCTGGCTTAGAGATGTGGGATTGGCCCCGTGGTCCTCCTCCGTGTTGCAATGGAAAACAAAGGAAACAAAACAGTCCTCAGAAACAGCCATTGCTTTTATTCTGTGGCCTTATCTTCAAAAGTTCCGTGACATCTGCCATATCGTAGGTCAAATCTAGCATGTGAATGGTGACTTGGCCTCCTCTACCTAATTTCTTCCTAACAGCATAAAGATTACACATTCCACACTTTCGTCAAGAGCAAGAGCGGAACAACCAGAGCACCTGAGCCAATGGAATGTAGCAAAACAATGGTAAAATAAAATTCCTGTAGTGCACGGACTGCCACTAAACTTCTCGTTTTTTTTTTAATATTAGCATTCTGGAATGCATATACGGTGCAATCAAGTGAACTTCTTTTAATCTACTGAAATAAATCTCATTACAGTCCTCTTTATTCTCCAGGCTTTTTAAGTATTATTTTAAATTTATTCCCTCTTCTATCTATATATGCAGCTTCCTTCCTTGTTACCCAAAATAACTTCATCAATAAAATACTAGCATCCTTAAGTGGGTACTCAATAAACATTTGTTGAATAGATGAATAAATGAGTGAATAATTATAAAATACTGGACCAGGGCCCCCTGAGAGGTTTGCATTAGTTTGTAGAATAATGTGCTTGTGTGTTCAGGTAACTACAACTGAAATGGGACTTAATGGCAGGCATCAAATAGCAGTCGAATATTAACCCATTTCTGTCCTTATGATTCTACTTCAAAATATTAAACAATTCAAACTACAATGAATACGTGCTTCAGAGAGGGTTCATTTACAGTCAAACAATAGTATTTAGACACTTTAAAACAAGATTTGAATTATGATCACTATTAAGAAAATAGTAACTAACATCGATGTTGTAGTACAAAAGATCTAGAGAAAAGAAACATGCAAAATTTTAAACCTAAACGTCTGTTTCTGAAAAAATGTAATCAAAATGATTTCTTAATCAAATCTTAAAAAAAAAGTTGCACAAAATGTTACTACACTGAGTTAACAATGAACATTTTATTAGAGAACTCTTTTCGTTTTAAGATATATAACAAAGTAGGCCAAACAGAATGTATTAGGAAGAAACTTTATTGAGTAAAATAACTGGTAGTTATCAAATCATAAGCCTAATTACACTATAAAATAACTTTACCAGTATCGAAAACTGTAATATTTCTTAAGATGTATTCTGACATCTCTGTTTTTTAATTCGCCTATTCTTGGTTGTACTGTCAGAAAACAGACATAAAATAGTTTGGATACAAGTTTGTTCTTACTGAGTTCGCTACACAGAATTAAAAAAACAAGCTATCAAACAATTGTTTTAACTTAAAAGAAAAAAATGACCCAAAATAAGCCAAATAAATTATATACTTAGCAATTCTAAATGGTAAAATATTGTGGTAAATGTTTAAGAAGTAAATATAAATGGTAATAAGACGGTCAATATTAAAATGTAACTAATTCGAGCTTATTTACTAAACCGCCTTTGCTTCACATGTTGTTGTTTTTGTCTTTAGTGTGGACACAATGATCCTGTGACCAATTCAAACACGAAGACAGTGGTCATGCAAACACCTCCTTTCTAGTGCCTATCAGCCTGTCTCCCAGGGCTTGGCATCCATTTTAGGATGTCAGCGAGGTGGTGTACAAAGGAGCTTATAAAACAAAGGTTGTCATTTTGGCAACCCACATAAACAGTAAATGATTTCATTTTACTAAGGATTAAAATGTTGACTAGTAAAAAAAAAAAAAAAAAGGAAAAATGTTTCAACTCGACTATTCAAACACCTGTGTTAATTTCATACATTTTAAAATTGTATTTATACATGAAATGTCATTTTCAGGATGGCTGATGTCACTATAATTTTATAAAAACCATCTTAAACAATTGATCACTTAAGGCGCGCAATAACAGAAAGCTATAGACAATTTGTTTTGTCAAAGGATTAACAAATCAATGATTTCATACTCAAAACAAAAGCATAGATCCAGGAGCAGTCTTTTGTATTGCTCACGATGATTAGTACTTATGAGAATATATATGATTTTCCTGTATTATCTCAGTACATAAAAAGAAAATATATAATTATAAGAAGTCAGCATCAAATCTTACATCTCAAATTCTCTCTTTTGGAAATAGAATACTTGCTGACAATAAGGGTAGTCATCAGAATACATGACTTAAAATTAACCTCTCCTACAATAATGATTTTTAAGATCAGAACTATTACAATCCAACCATAAGCAGGCCTAAAAGAAAATATTTTTTAAGAAACCAGATACAAAGTATATATCTAAATAAAACACCAGGTGGAAATAAAAAGAAATTCGATGAGTTTTCTAGATTTTCCTTTTACTTAAAACATTTTGAGAAAGCCAGGCTATAATAATCGTTGAATTATAAAATCTAATCAACTAAAAATAATGGAAATTTTCTCCAACTGTTTCAAACACAGCTCACTATTCCTTATCCAAAAGATTTCAATTTCTATTCTCTACCATCCCCAGCCATTTCTGCCAACATCATAAAAATTACCTTTTATCATTTCCTCCTCACAATGAGAATTCACTAATCGCATACATCTTTAGACATAGACACCTACCCACCCACCTCCCCACCCACCTCCCAAAAATGGTTCAGAGCAAAGACACACAAAAAAAAATAATGACCAAGCTCACATTTCTTGTTTGCCCTTCAAGCGAAGTCTGGTGTCTTCAGCTTGCCTTTCTGGTCTTCAGTGTTGTCACTAATTGCTGGGGGATGTAGTTTAGGACAGCATGAAGCAACAGAAATAAAAGCTGTTGCTTTAAGAAAACGTTTTCTTAAACACATGGATAAAACAACTTTTACTCTGACTTCTTGCTGGGTTGCATATAAATCTTAGAAAGTCTCCTTGAAAACTTAATGTCTGTAAATGGGAAAAAAATAAAACAAAGTCTAAAAACTTACGTTCTGAACACATTCCGAAGGATGTCTGATCTGATTTGAAAGCAGGTTTGTATTGATGAATAAATTTTATTTTGTAGAAAATTAAAATTCTCTCTTATTAGAAATTTGCCTTGCCATCTTCTATATTAATCCTGTCTCTCATGGTATAATCATATATGCAAAAAAATCAAATACAGTATTTCCCAAATGCATGGACACTGTGGAAGCTTCGTTTTGAAAAAGGCTTTTATTTCCCTTAATACTGGTGACTAAACGTCATTGTATGTACCAACACTTTCCAATAGCCCAAGAGACTTAAAAAGCCTTCTAAGTTTGAAAACCAAAAAGTTCTGAGTGTTTCTATACCCCGGGACGGTTTTCTTTCCTGAAGCTCAAGCCGAGAAAGCAGACAAAAGAAGCTGATTTGACTGAGCTGTGCCAAGTCTTGCCTTTTTTTTCTTTCCTCAGCTCTCCCTCTGCCTCTCTCTCTCTCCCTCTTTCTCTCCCTCTCACTCTTTTGCTCCCAGTATGGCAACCTTCCGAGCAGTCTTGGCGGAGGTCCAGGCTGTGCCAGTCTGTCTGAATTCTTGTCTCCAAAAGATGTCCTTTGCGGATCAATTAATACATTCGAAAACAGGAAACTGGTACGGTACCCAAATCCTGGCACCAACAGCATCGACTTCTGCCAAATCACCTTACAGATTTCATGGTATCCTACCTTTCATAATCATTACTAGCACGTTCCCAGAGCAATAATGGAGAACTAGAAGCCATTCATTGCTCAGCGATAAGGAATCTGTTCCCTAGAAATGTCCATATGCGACATATGCACAACCTGCAGTAAATCAGAATTCTCCTGTGAGAGATGTATGTAATTTTAATAAGCACCACATAGTGTATTTCTTTTTAGAAGACTTGCTTTCCCTTGTCCTGCTGCAAAGAATAGAAAAGGAGGCATGCAGATTAAAATTAAAACTGTATGCCAAACAAGACATGCTTCATCCTATGGGGAATGAACACTGTTCTAACTGATCAGTATTTCTTATTTTTAAGAAAACTATAACATAAACTATACCTATCCAAAATTTTACTGGAGATGAAGGAAAGGAGGGACTCTTCAAAACAGAAATATGAATTTTTAAAAAACAAGGTAGATTTGGTAAAAGAATCGTTTTGTATTTTGTCACCTCATGTTTCAACATAGGCATTGTTTACTGTGTGCATGCTAGCCTAACTTAATAAGTCATAATAAATAAACACTTTTATTTTTATCTGTAGTATGTACACTTTTTGTAGCAAAACAATCAATCTGTGCTTCACACATTTACCTGATTAAAGAAGTCATCTTACTTCTGATGCTCAAAAATAGATAATAACCATCCCTAGAATCATTGTGGCTTCACAGAATTCAGAGTTGTGAGTTCTAGTTCTTGGGTCTGTCACTTTCTAATTTAGATAAATCCAAGGTCTCAAATTACTTAATCTATATAGTCTTCAGCTATTTGTGTACCAAGTGTAAAAATCAGTGATTTTCTCCTCTGTGCTGCTAAAAGTTAATAGTCATAATACACTCTCCTCCTAATTGCACAGTTTTTAGTTTTCAACCATGTTATCACAGATAAGACCATGTGTCACTTGTGTAAGAAAACTCAGTCTTACATACAGCCTTCCATATACAAGTATCCAACAAATGTATAAAGTAAATGAGCTATGAAAATGGACCACATAAATATCACTCTGGAGTTCTAAAAATCTATGAATAATGATAGTGAAAAGGCCACATATTACTAAATTACAAAGTTGATAACATCATAGACATGCAACAGAAACTTGAATTAAAGCTCTAAAAAAAAACCTGTTTCATGCTCTCTTTTTCAACAGGGATGATGAGATAGCAGCAATATCTTGGTAATTTTAACTTCATTGTCAAATATTTGATAAATATTTCAAAAGAATTTCAAAAGCAACAAGAGAGAAGCAACTCATCATGTACATGGGGGCCTCTGTAAGACTAACAGCTGACTTCTCAGTGGAAACCGTGGAGGTCAGAAAGCAGTGGGATAGCACAATGTTTAAAAAAAAAATAAGAATAAAAACTGTCAACCAAGAATTCTACATCAGCAAAAATAATTCTTTGTAAATGGAGGAGATATTAACACATTCTCGGAAAAATAAAACATAGAGCTCATCACCATCAGATCTACCCTATACAAATAGTAAAGAAACTTTTCCTTGAGGCTGAAATGAAAGGCCATACAGTAACTCAAATCCACATGAAGAAATATAGAGGACAAACAAAGGTAATTACAGAAGTGAATATTAAAGAATACATAAATGTACTTTTAGTTTGTAACTCTTGTCTAATCATATTTAAATTACAACAGTATGACATTATTGCTACAAAATATATGTAGATGGACACACAATGTATGAAGTAATTTGCAAAACCAAGAGGGTAAAGAAGGGGGCTGGAGAGTTAGCTCAGCAGCATAAGAGCGCCTGTCTTGCAAGCAGGCAGTCGTGAGTTCAACCCCCGGTACCGATAAAAAGGAAAAAGACAAAAAAAAAAGAGGGTAAAGAAGCATAGTCCTATATAGCAACACATTTTTACACTGTTGATATTAATCTGAATGATATTAATATAAATTATACTATTACACAGGCCAGGAGTTTAGCGGAGTAGCACAAGTCCTGAGTTTCATCCCCAATACCAAAAAAATAATAATAATAAAAATAAATTATATTATTACAAATAAAGATATAATCCTTAGAGCAACTACTAAGAAAATAACTAAAAATATATATAATAAGAGAAATGACAAGGGAATTAAAATGTTTCCCTAGAAAAGATTTAACTCCAAAGAAAACTGTAATGGTAGAATAGAAGAACAAAAAAGACAGAGATATAGAAAACAGCAAAAGAGAAAAAGTAAATTCTCCTTCATTCACAATTAAACTTAAATAAGTACTTCAATTAAAAGGCAGAAATTGGCAGCCTGTTTTATAAATTATCAATACTTTAGATTCAAAGATACAAATAGGGTAAAGTAAAAGATAGAAATATATATCATGTAAACAGTAAACAAAATTGAACTGGAGTGGTTATACTGTATTAATAACAGACAAAATGGACTATGAAACAAAATTTGTTACTAGAGACAAAGTAGGATATTTATAATAATAAAAGGATCAATTTATGAAGAACAAACATATATAACAAAAGAACCCCAAAACACATGAAACAAAATATGAAATAATTGAAGGAAAACAGATAATTCAATGACAACAAGTGGAGACTTCAATATCCCACCTATTTTCATAAAAGACAGAATCAGACAGAACGTCAGCAAGGAAACAGAAGCTGTAACCAGTACTATAACCTAACTAGTTCTAACAGACATCCATGAGACACTCTACCCAACAACAGCAGATGCATGCTCTTCTCAAATGTACATAGATCATTCTCCAGCAAACAATATGTTAGCGCATAAAACAAACATTAATAAATTGAAAAAGATACTATCATACAAAGTATGTCTTCCAACTATAATGGGACAAAAGTACAACCAAATATGTCACAATTAATACAATATTCCTAAATCACTCTCTTAGTACATTGTTTGTGGCTATAACTAAATACCACAGACTAAGGAATTCATAAAAAATAAAGGTTTTTGTCTCATTGTTATGAAGGTTGGAAGTTCACCATCAGGATGCATCTGGTAAGGTCCTTCTCGCTGGTGAGAACTTTCTGCAGAGTCAGAAGGTGGCTCAGGGACTCACAAAGCAAGATAAAACATACTAGTTCAGGTTTCTATCATTACAAAAAGCCATAGCGCCTTTGAATTACAGCCCCAGACTTATGGCCTCATTTCACCTTATTTACCTCCTAATGTCCCACTTCTAAATCCTATAGTCAGAGTTAGTTTCCACTCTTAATACCTCAGGGCATTAAATTTCAACATGAGTTTCTTGGGGATGTTCAAACTATAACAACAAAGAAGAAATAACAAAGACTGGGGCAGAAATATGAGAACTTCCAAGAGTTCAAGGCCAGCCTGGGCTATGTACTGTGATATAGTGAGTTCAGGGCCAGCTTTGAACATAACAAGACCCTGCCTCAAAAAAAAAGAAAAAAAAAACCCTCCTATCTGAAAGAATGACTATTATCAAAAAAGAAAAAAGTTAACAAGTATTTCAAGAAAGCATGTGGGAAAAGTAAACACATACACTTAAGAGAATGTAAATTAGCACAACCATTATGGAAAACAATATGGAGACTTCTCAAGAAATTAAAAATAGAACTACCATATGATCCAGCAATCTCACTACTGGATATATATCCAAAAAATGATATCAGTATATCAAAGCAATACCTCCCATCACATGTTAATTGTGTGAACATCACAATATCAAAGTATGGAATTAGCACTGAACCATCAACAGATAAGTGGATAAAGAAAATATGATATACATGCAAATGGCATTATTTAAATATGAGGAAGTTTGCCATTTCAACAGCATGGATGAATCTGACATTGTGTTATGTGGAACAATCCAGGCACAGAAACACAGACATCACTCACTTACTCACTTTTATATGGAATATGTTAAAGTCATAGAAGTAAAGACTTGCACTAGTAGTACAGATGAAAGAGGATTACAGAGAGGTTAGTCAAATGTTATAAAATAATCAGTTCAAAAAAAAAAATAAGTTCCGGACTTCTATTATTTACCATATGGCAACTATAGCTATTTTTAAAAGTTTGGTTTGGTTTGGTGTTTGTGAAACAGACTCTCACTATGTGGTTCAGAGTGGCCTCGATCTATGTAACCCAGGCTGAACTGAAACTCATGGTGATCCTCCTGCCTTGGCCTCCTACATGCTGAGATTAGAGGTGTGTACCACCATGCCCAGATTGTACCAAAGAGAAAACTGCCAAGAGGGAAGTTTTTAAGTGTTATCACCACAAAAAATAGTACATATGAAAGGTGATGCACATGTTAATTAGCTTGATTTAGCTATTTCATAATACATGCATATTTTAAGTGTCATGTATACCATAGATACATATAATTTTATGCCAATCTAAAAAAGAAAAAATAATAAAAACTTAAAATAAGACTACAAAGCTGGGCATGGTGGCGCACGTCTGTAATCCCAGCACTCAGGAGGCTGAGGCTGGAGGATTGTTGGTAGTTCAAGACCACCCTGGGCTACAAAGTGAGCTGAAGGCCAGCCTGAACTACATAATGAAACCTTGTCTCAAAAAGACAAAAAATAAATAAACAGATAACACTGCAGACCAATATCCCTTATAATAGAAATACAAGAGTTCTGAACAAAATACTAACACACTGACTCCAGCAACATATAAAAAGGATTATAAGCCATAAGAAAGTGAAATTTATCCCAGAAACAGTCAGTTTAACATATTAAAATCAATCAACATTATATACTATATTAATAGAATAAAGGACAAAAAACACATTATCAATTCATAGACCGAAAAGTATTTGACAAAAGCCAACACACTTACATTCCTTTTTTTTTTTTAATTCAACAAACTAGAACTAGAAGGGAACTTTCTCAACCTGATAAGGGGCAGCTTTCATACTTAACAGCTTTCCACACTGAGACCAACAGTACAATAATGATATCTGCTCTTGTCACACTTCTTTTATTTTTTATTGGTATATATTCAAAGTATTTAATAAATATGGCTATGTACTCAAATTGAACTAAACCAGCAGTTAGACAGTATAAACTGGAGAAAGGCATCCAGATTGTGATGGAAGAAATAAAACTACCCCTATTTGTGGATCACATGATCTTATGTGCAGCAATTTTACATAACACAAACAAAAAACAAAAGTAATAAATGAGTTTAGATTTAAAACCAACATACAAAAATCAGTTATATTTCTAAATGCTAGCAATGGACAGCCTGAAAATGAAATTTAAAAGTTATTATACTTGTAATAGCATCAAAAATGCAACACTTAAGAATAAAGGTGAAAATGTGTTGGAGATTATGGTTAGTTGTAGAGAACATGGTTAGTGTTATGGTTTGTATTCAGATGTCCCCCAAAAGCCTCATGCACACATAAACTGGATCATAGGAACATGATACTCATCAGTGAGATTAGTCCCTTTATGAGTTTATAGCTGAACATGATGTTTGGAGGGAAAGCCTGGTTGGAGAAGGTGAGTACTGAGGACATGGCCTGAAAAGAACTACCTTCCTTGCTCCTCCTTTGCTCTCTCTCTCTCTCTCTCTGCTTCCTGACTGCCATGCCACAAGCAGGCCTCCTCTGCCATGCACCTCTGCCATGCCACTCTGCCTTCGAATTCTGACAACTATGGACTGAAACTTCTACAAACAATGGGCCAAAACAAACCAACCCTGCCTCGTTAAGCTATGGATGTTGCATATTATGTCTCAGAGAAAGGTACTAAGACATTTAGCATGCCTGAGACATGCATCCAATTTCCAATCAATTTAACCAAAAAAGTATAATACTTTTACACTGAAAAATATAAAGCATTGCTTAAATAAATTTTTTAAAACCCAAGTACATGGGAAGACATACCGTGTTCATAGACTAAAGAATTAATCTTCCATAAAAAAGATTAACTTGAATCCTCTATAGGAGAATGGATTCCCAGAAGACCATAATTAATTGAAATGAATCAGACACATAAACTTAAATATTATAATTGCAAAAAAAGAGCAAAATAAAAGATACATAATAAGAATTAGGGACATAGATTATTCTCAAAGGAGAAAAGGATCGAGATGGAGAGGGGAAAAGAGAAAAGAGAGAAACAAAATGAAAAGAGAAGTTCAGAGGTGTTACGTACAGCAAAGATTTACTAATAAAAAATTAAAATACTGTTAAGATAACAATAGTTTCTAAATTGATTTACGGATTCAACACACCTGTCAAAACCTCCGCTACCTTTTCTGCAAAAATTGATAGATTGATCCTAAAATTCACATGAAAATACAAAGACCTAAAATAACCAAAGAAGATCTTTTAAAAGAAGAACAAAGGTGGAAGATTTACATTTTCCAATTTCAAGTTTAACTACAAAATTAAAAAATACAGACCATATGGTATTGACATAAGAACAGACATATAGATTAATGGAAAAGAATCAGGAGTTTAGAAAACATCCATAGAGCTATTCACACAAAGATGCCAAGAAAATCCAACAGGGAAAAAAATACTCTTTTTCAATACACAGTTCTAAGGCAAATGGATAGCCACATGTGAAAGAATGGAATTGGACTCCCATCTCACATAAAATAAATAATAGACTTAATGAAAGGCCTAAAAGTATAAAATTTTTAGAATAAAATTTAGGTGTGCATCTTCAGGACTTTGAGGGAAAGGTCTTAAGTATGATACCTAAAAAACAACAAACAACAGGAAAATTGAAAAAAATTGGACTTTGTCAAAGTTTTTTTCTGCAAAGAAAGTGACAAGATGACCTTTGGAATGGGAAAACATATTTGCAAATTATCAATCTGATGAACGTCTAGTAACTACATATATGCAGAACTCAAATTTCCACAATAAATACAATCCAATTTAAAATTGGGTAGAGAACTTAAACAGACTTTTCTCCAAAGAAAATATACTAACAGCCAAACGCATGAGAAAAGATATCAATATCAGCAGTTACTACAGAAATAAAAATTAAAACTACAATTAAATACCACTTTATACCAAGTAAAATGACCACAATTTTTTTTAAAAGAATAGATAAAAGAAAATAGTAAGTGGTGACAAGGATAGAGAAAAACTGGCACCTTCCTGCATTCCTTATAGAAATATAAAAGGTGTAGCTACAGTGCAAAACTGTTGGCTGTTTCTCAAAAGGTTAAGCAAAAATTATACATGACCCTGCAGTTCCATTTCTGGTTATAGCCTCAAGATAACTTAAAATATATGTCCACATAAAAACATGAACACAAATGTTTATGGCAGCGTTATGCATAGCAGACAAAAGTCCAAATGTCCACAAGCTGGCAAACAGATAAGCAAAATGTGACATAAACATAAAACAAAATATAAAGCAATCTACAGGAAGGAAGCCCTGATATGTGCCATACGTGAATGAAACTTTGAAAAAGTTATCTTGAACAAAAGAATACAGACACAGCCCCAGAATGATGGTGTACATCTATAATTTCAGCACTTTGGGAGTTTGAACCCAAACTTGGCAATTCAGCAACTTAGCAAGACCCTATCTAAAATTAAAACATTTTTTAAAAAGAGACAGTTGATACAGCCCAGTGTGAAAGCTCTGAGTTCAATCCCCAGTACAAATTAAAAAAAAAAAGGAAGGATGGTGCCCCAAACTCAGACCTAAGTCTTCCCTTACCCAAAGCACCTGGCTGTTCCCCTGAGGCAAGCTAACCGTGGGCCTTTTACAGGTTCCAGCACCCAATGAAAGCCAGCCATGGATCACTTCCATGAGAATAAGGAAAGGTGTTTTAAAACATAGCCACTCATATCACACATATTTGTTACATTTCCATAATACTTAAATCAGTAAGCTAAAGCTTTGGGAAATGGCCCCATCAGAAATTGCACATCAGAAGGGCCCCACCCCCAGGACTCTCAATGTCTGTTACAAAGATAAGATGGTTAGCAAATATTACAATGCCTTCCATAACTGTTACTATTTAAATATCCACCCAAATCCTAAGCTCCCCATACTGCCTTCATGGTGCCATAAAGTGGAAGGAAAACTCATTCTAGTGCCCCTCCTTACCAAAGCCAATCCTGATTATATCCATACTGTCTCTAACATGTCCTCAACTCTTGCAATTCACCCTCTTCAACCTTCCATTTCTCTCCTTCTCCCCCTCCTCCTCTTCCTTTTCCTCTTCCTCTCCCTTTTGTCACAATTACATACTTAACTATTATTTGAATTCACTAATTTATTAATTCACTACTTGCTAAGCACCTGCAATGTGTAAAATAGACTTTAAAGCCACAATGAACATCAAGACAGAGCAAAAAAAGGAAATTATTCATTAATAACAGCAACCATTATAATAAGCATTTTCATACTCTTTAACTCACTGACTCCTCAATGATGCTTTGGAGGAAGAGACACGAATTATTTTACCTGTAAGATGAGGACATCCAAAGAGTATGTGACTTGTCCAGATCAACAGACATATTTGTAGATAGAGAAAACTGAAGAAACTACTCTAATCCATTACTTGATGAACACAGGAAGATGGAATGAACACAGGTGCCTCATATTTAGCAGAGCCTCTTTTTTGTTTTGTTTTGTTGGTACCAGGAATCGAACTCACAATGTTGTGCTTACCAGATAAGCTCTTGAGCCACCGAGCTAAATCCCCAGCCCATTAGCAATGCCTCTTGAATGGCTAACAAGCACCTAAGACTCATCTTGGCCAATCCAGAACTCTCTCAGGCTCCCATTCAGTGGTAGCACCAAACATCTAGCTGCTGAACCTGAAAGTCGGACTCCCTCATCACCTATTGAAAGACTTTATGGTTAAAAAACTATAGTATCCCAAGGACAAATAAAATTAAAGAGCAAGTAAAGCACAATAGGAAACAAGGAGATAGATCTTTTGCAAAGGGGAAGAGAACCAATAGATGGGAGAGAGTGAAAGGAAGGGGAAATAAAAAAAAAAAATATTGAGATGTGCTATGTCCATGCACCAACTGTCCATAATGAATGTAATCATTATGTACTGCAAGCATGCACTAAAAAAAATTTAAAACATTGTAACACCAAGCATTGGGAAGGCTATGGAGACAGTGGAACTCTCATACATTGCTTTCGGAGAGGGAGACACAAAATAATATTTTGGTAGCTTCTTACAAAGTTAAATTTAACAGTTATCATAGAATCAACCATATTCACTTCTAAGTTATTCATGAAAAATTAAGACATATCTCCATAAAAATACATGAACATGAACATTTACAGAAGAGTTGTCCACAGTGACCAAGAACTGAAACAATTTGAAGCCCTACTGATGTGGTTTCTCTCTTCCATTAACCAACAGAAACAGGCAAACCATCAATAAATGCAGGACTGATGAGCTGCAGAGCCATTGTGCTGGGTATGAGAGCAGAAAAACTGACATATTGCATGATTCCTTCTTTATGAAGTTTCTTCAGAAAGAAAAAACTAGAGACAGCAGGGAGTGCAAAAGCAGGCTGACTGCATAGGGGCAGGAAAGAACTATTCTGGGAGTGATAGACGTCTTCTAAAACCAGGCTGTGAGATTAGCTTCACAGCAGCATAAACTCATAAAACCAGGCTGTGAGACTAGCTTCACAGCAGCATAAACTCATTAAGAGTCGCCAAACTGCACTCAGAGCAGGTGACTTTTATGGTAAATAAAGGACATCTTGATGCAGACACACAACAGTTAAGGTCAAATACTTTCTAAGATTATTGCCTCCAGTCACTGTGGTAGGAGGGGAAATCCAAAGGCACTTCCAGTCCTGGTCTTCCAGCTGCACACAGGACAGACACAAGGAAATGCAAGGTATCACTGGCCAAAAAATGATGCCAAACACAAGGGCTGGGCAATGAGCAGGAGGAACCCAGAGGAAGGAAGGAGGCCTCACTTACAGTGTCAGTTTCAAATGCGGACTTGAAGATGAATGAAAATCTGGAAGGTGGATCAAAGGATGGTCGTTCTTGAAGAAAAACAAAACAAAAGGACTAGAAGTTTTCAACAATCAAGGAGGTAGTCTGGCTAAAAGAGTGGCCCACAAGACAGCAGAAACATCCCCA
Organism: Cavia porcellus; assembly: GCF_034190915.1. NCBI lineage: Eukaryota > Metazoa > Chordata > Mammalia > Rodentia > Caviidae > Cavia > Cavia porcellus. The sequence continues at coordinate 42,754,193 of NW_026947507.1, forward strand.
GGCAGCTGAGCCCTGGCACAAGGCCCCCAAGCACCTGCCCTCTTACAAGGTCCTCACATCTCAGAACCTTGAGGACTGTGTTCGTGTTTAGCCATATCTGAACTACAGTGCAATCTATTTATCACTTACTTACCATTCTTTAAAGTACTTCTTTCTTCCGAGACTAATTTTTGAAGGCAACTTTAAATTAAGTATAAAGCATCATTTCCCCAAAATAGAAAATATATTGAACCCAAAAGAAAAGATGTTATTAGATTCACAAAGACTACAGCAGGCTCTAAGCTCGAGGATTATCTCTATCAGTATGAGAGATTAGCAAGTGATGGAGGGAGCTTGATAACATCCTAAACAGACATTTTTACACTGATACACTGAGAAGGCAGAATGTTGAAAAAGAAAACATTTTCTCACTGTGGGTTAGTATTAATGTCTTTTCTGTTGTTGTTTTTGTTTTGTTTTGTTGAGGTCAGGTCTCACTATGTAGTGCAGGCTGGCCTTAAACTCGCTTATGAAGCCCTGGCTGGCCTCCAACTCATGGTGATCCTCCTGCCTCATCCTCCTGTATGCTGACATTACAGGCATGTGCCACCACACTCAGCTCTGTGTCTCACCCTTGAACAACCTAACATCATCTTGGGTTATGAATCCCATGCTTTGGGAAATACCAATTTACAGCAAATGCTGAACACAGGAAGCAATAAATGGAAACAATATTTACTTAGCACTTACTACATGCCACTTCCTATCTTAATGACGTCTCCTTTTATTCCATTTAATCTTTTTTTTTTTTGTCTTTTTCGTTTTTATCGGTACCAGGGATCGAACTCATAATAATAATAAAGGTAGTGTCAACCTCACTTTGCAGGCTAGGAAAATGAGTTTTCCTATCTTGATCAAGGTCACCCAGTTTGTCCAAGGTCATAGAGTTCATAAATGGCAGAGCTGTGACTGAGTCCAGGCAATCTGCTTACTGTCTGTGTACCTACTGACCACATGACATTCTCTTGTGCAATATTTTAGAGCGCTTTGTCTGCCCACAATTTGTCTAATGAACCAAATGAAGAAAAGACCAAAAGACTATCAAGCGTCAGCTAGGTCTGGAGGGGTCGCTGCAGTTTGCTGTGGGCAGCAGAGGGCAGCAGAGGGCTGTGGGGCAAGAGCTGGATGCCTGCTCAGGCTTCGGCCCAGGGGCTTCTGGGAAAGGAAACCTTAAGAATAGGGCCAAGGCCAAAACCAAAGATGCAAAACCCCTCTAAGGAAAACAAAGAGCAGGGAACACCACCATTCCTGAGAGGCTAGACATCAGAACCTGGAACTCAGGACAAGTCCCAGAGGGAATGCAAGGAAGCTGGAGCTGCACTCCAGGGTTACCCAGGCCTTCCCCCAGGCCCCACCCGCCTCCATTACTGACCAAGACCCTTGACCACCTCACATGGCCCAAATACTTCGCAATCCAAAATGCAACACTGATACAAAAATCTGTATTTTATTTTGTAAGAGGATTCCAGGTCTTTTAATAGTACAAATTTGGCCTAACCCTCCACTTTTAAATTCAAAATACTCACTTAGGACTGTTATCTAATTCTCAAAGGATGTATTTTAAAATTTAAATTGAGAAATACATTTAAATGTGATTTTCAAGCATCTGACAGGTCTGAAACATCTTGTACATAGACACCATTTATCTGAAGACATCAAAATTGTTTTATTATCTTAAATCTTCCAAAATCATTGCTTGGGCTTTTAAAAGTACTGCATATAAAGCTGTCAGAATAAGGGGGAAAAAGAAGAAAAATATCTTCTCAAAGAAAAGGTCCTTTGCACAGTTAAAAAGACTCAAAAGATTTAAAATGAAAATAAAAAATAACTGATCTGGAACTGCCCAATTTGATACCTAAATCAAGCTCTGTTAAATAAGCAGAAAATTTAGACATTGTGATTCATTCTCAAAAAAAAAATGTGATTTCTTATTTCCCAGGGGAAAAGCTTTAAGAGCATCAGTAGAATTCTCTGGATATCAAATATTTCTCCATTATTGTGAGTAAATTATATATGGATCAAAATCAGAAGGATTAAATTTCCCTTAAAATACCCAAGAGATTTTAAAAATAGAAGGAAATGTGTCACATATTCAAAAACAATCCTTTATTTTAAATACTCCCTTGGAAATGTCTCTCCTTTCAAACAGTAACCAGAAAACAAAACTAATCTGAGTTTTAGATTTTACTAAATCCAAAGTAACTTGTCAAGACCAGATTGTCATTTACCCATGCTAAGATGAAATTCATAATCTTTGGTGCCTTAAAATAAATTCCAAAATAGGGCTTTACATTTTTTATTTTAATATGGAAAAGAATGTATATGAATGAGAGATAAGCTGGATAACAGTCACAATTTTATTTAAATGTTCTGTATACAACAAAGAATTTAAATATAGTTAAGTGCTTCCAAATTCTTGATAAATTTACCCTCTTGTTAGTGTCACAAAGTTCAAAGCCTAATTATTCTCATCTGTGGTGTTTTTGCCTTTCTGTGTAAGTATAAGCTCCTTAAGAGTAGAATCACTTTTTAAATCATCCATTATGACTGTAATGAGCATATGTATTTATTCAGTAACTATTTAATGAACTCCTACTACATTAGAGGCAAATCCAAGGTGTGCTATGGATAACATAATGAAATAGGCATGATCTCTGTCTTCATAGATGGCACTGCCTGGTGGGGCAGGACAGAGGTGGAGTAAAGCATATGAGTACTGAATTAGGGGTGCTAGAGTCTCCTCCTAGAGGTGACCTCAGGTTCTTTCTGTTCTGATCAAAGAATTGATCAAGACAAGTATAAACAGTAGCAAAATTTTATATCTATTAAAGGTAGGAAAACAAACATGCTCTGTAGAGCGATTTTGGGCCAAGGAAAAGTAGGGGGAGAAAAGTACACCCTACAGTGCAAGAGAGTGACCAAGAGTGCACTGCAGAGTGTCCTTTTGTGTCTCCTGCTTCTGAAACTGGTGTCAGGTCTCCATTACCTTATCTAAACTCTGCTACAGCTCTCCAAGAAATCCATGTGCAGCAAGGGCTTGGGATTTAGCTCAAAGGCATAAGTACCTGTCTGGCAAGCACAAGGTCATGAGTTTAATCCCTGGTTCCAATCTATACACCCTCATTACCTCTCTTAATGGTTTCAAGACTTGGGAAGTTCACAACAAAACAAAAAGAGGAGCCTTGCAAGCTCACAGTCTCCTAACTTCCTTCTCCCCATCTCATTCCTTCTTAGTTTGATACTGGTTTCAAGCTCCAACATTACAAAATGGAATTCTTGGCCAATATGCAAAAAGTCCACTGTTCTCATCTGAGAAAGTAGCTTGACAGTTGATTTCTCATCTGAGAAAGTAACTTGACAGAGTTTAGAAATACAAGGTTAGATCCATGGATGTTAGGGAGATCCCACACCCAAAACAAGCACTGGATCTGATCTGCAGGAAAATATTTAGGTTCTCTTAGGAGAAGAAAGGAGAGACAAGCATGATAGTGAAGAAAGAGGAGGAAGACATGGCAGAGGGTTGGCTTACCCACACCAGGAGTATAATGTCCAGGAGTTGTTCACCTCTCTATATGCTCTGTGCATTGTCCTGTCTCATCCATCCTCATGGTCTTGTCATCAGGAAAGCCAGGGATATAGACACGTGGTTAAGAAGTCAAATAGATAAGAAGAGATAGGCTCTGGGGCAGAAGCAACCAGAAGAACATGAGTGTCACACTCACACGTACACACACACACACAGGAACATGGATATTCGGGATGGTTTTGGTTTCCTATCTTGTACACTTGGGGTCTACATCAAGGCACAAGGACTCCACATGGCAAGAGAAGTGAATACATCCACAGTGGGAGGCCAGGCTTAGACCCAAGCCCACAGAATCATCCAAACAGGCCCCAATTCACTGGAGTTCCCATCCAATGCCTGGGACCAACCCCTTCCTGGTGTTGCTAGGGGTCTGTCCTCTGCCTGGATCTTATCTGCCAGACCTGCTATACAGACCTGGCCTCTGGCACTGCCCTTCCATGATATCTTGTCTGCTTTGATCTGCAAGGCACTGCCAGCCCAGATTCAGCTGGCCTGTGTGCTTCAGTCCACAGGAGCCTGTCTATATGAGCACTTATCTGCACTATGCCCAGCACATACTCAGTGTAGGTGAGCTACCCACAGACAGTGGAAGACTAGTTTTGGGAAGGTAAAACTGTGAATGAGTCCCACACTGCAAAGACAGAATTGCAGGCTGGCACCAACAGAGGGTCCATGGAGAGTGAGGCACCCAGGCAGTCCTACGCACAGGGACAGCTTGCTGCCCTAGGACCCTGGAGCAAGGTCTGTTTCCAGGGCAGCTGTGCAGTCAGTGTCCATGGCACTCCCAAATGTCCACATAAAGAAAAGAAGGTCGGTCTCCTTGGAAACATCAGGAAGAAAACAAGGCTGGTTTTGGTTTTTTGTTGGGAACACACACACACACACACACACACACACACACACACACACACCCTTTTTTTTTTCCTTTATAAGAAACCATCCATGAAATGGAACACTAGTGAGGAAGGAGGAAGCTGTTCAGGGCAAATTAACTTTTCCAGATGGAGAGAATTTGGGAAGGAAGAACTGTTACAGCGCCACCTGGGAGCCTCCCTGGTCAGCAGTCATTTCACACCCTACAGTGGCTTTCCTCCTTGGCTTTGATGCGCAGGGTCTGGCTGAGGGAGAAAACTGTTTTGTGGACTATGGGAATTATAGAACAGGAAAGGCTTCTAAAGACAATGACTTCTGAAGGGTCAAACATGAAAAGCAAAGAAAAGGTTTCCTGGAGGGTTGAGGGTGGGTAATGTTTTATGATACAATGCCTGGCAGCAGCATTGAGTTTAACAAGCTATGAGTTAACAATAGAAATTTACTTATTATCGGTAAATGATATTGCTCCCAGCAAAGAATCCAATAACTGGGGTACCACTTTAATAGAGAGCTTTATTATTTAAAAAAAATCTTAAGTATTGTTATGGCTTTAATCTAGATGTCCCCCTCTCTCCTCTCTGGAAGTCACAAACTTGATGACAGTGGAGTGAGACTCCCCAGGAAGCCATAAGCCTGGGAACATGGAACCCAGAAAGGGCGCAGCCCACACTGTCGGTGAGGCTCTGGAGACAACAGCCCAGCCCAAAACTACATTTAGCAAGAAACCTGAGTGGGGCAATCAGGAAGGACTCCATTTCTGGGAACTGGGGAAACGGAAAGTGGAAGAAATTCATACTCGTGATGGCCATCAAGTCATTTTGAAGAGCAATCTTTCCCCACATGGTGAGAGTAACAGTGCTCCACCCTGCCTCACAGGTGGTGGCCAGTCTTTCCCAAAGAAAGACTGAACTTCAGCTGAGGTCAAGACCAGTGCAAACCTGAGGACAGGCTGCCTCTGGGCCCACATTGAAGCTCTTCCAGTGAGTAGGGGATGTGGTACAGCCATCAGCCATGCTTACAGAACAGGGGACATCAACATGGCAGTCAGCTGCCCTTTTCAATGTCCCTGAACACATACAACACAAAAGAAATGCTCTGCAAGCCTCCCAGGCACTGGGTACCACTCTAGGCTCTTTTTTTTTTTTTTATTCTGAAAAGAATAAAACCAAATGAAAAAAAAATGGGGTCATTCAAAACAAAAGGATGGACATAGTACATGATTTAAAACCCAATACAAGGTGATCTACAATGGTTACCATGATGTCTCTTGTTATCTTCAGTAGAACCGCCCATATCATCAGGTACAATAAAATTGAACTTAGCAATATGGAACAAAATCAATAAAAACAAAACATTGGATACATTATAGAACTTCAAAAGAGGGTAGTAGTCAAACCAGAATGGGTATCATAGTGAATCTTATTATCTTCAGAGTAGTTGCCTATACTTCAGACTTGATACTATCAAACATAACAGATTAGAATAAAACCAGTCAAAACAAGGCAGTGAAAGCAATATAGGGTTTCAGATTAAGTTAATAGGAAATTTAAAATGGTTACTGTAGTATATACCCTACTATCTTTGGAATAGCTATCTATGCCCTCAAATCTAGTACAAGTAGACAAACTGGAACAGAATATAACCAAACTAGACAGAGTGCTGAAAGCAATATGGGTTTCAAATCATGATACAAGATTACCAATATCCTTGCCTTCCCTAAATTCTCTAAATAGATAATTCCTCCCCTTTCACTTTCCCAGGGTACATTGTACATTTTGTATCCCACTAACTCCTTTAATTTTTAGATTAGGGAGGCAACCCACTATTTACCTAAGTAGTTCTGAACCTTTTTACCCCTGAGCTTGGTCTCAAGTTGTAACCATTTACTTACAAGAGCCTCAAGGTTTTTGTTCCTTATAGGTGAGTAGTTCTCTAATGCATAAAAGTGTTATGTCTTTCAGGCCAATCTGCAGCTGATGGGGAGCTATCCCCACTTTTTTGTGGTTCCCTGACACATAGAGCATTATTTTCTCATCTTTGATTTTCAGCCCATAAACCCTCTTTCAGGTTAAATATATTTCTTATATAGAGCACCTTGATAGACCCTATCTCCTGATCCACTCTGACTGTGTTTCTTTTTTTTAGTATATCAAGTAGTAATTATGGCCAGCCTTCTCTGCCTCATCTCTGCCATAGTATTTTTCTGCCATTGGTTGTCTACTTTCCCCCTTCATCCTACTGTCTGCACCATTCAGTCGCTGTTCTTGAAACCATGGTCTTTTTTTTCTTTCTCTCTAGAATATCTTTCAGTATTTTTTGTAGGGTTGCATTGGTGGTCACAAACTCCCCCAGTTCCTCTTTGTCATGGAAGCATCTTGTATCTCCACTAATTTTGAGACATAGTTTTTCAGGGTACATCAATCTGGGTTGGAGGTTATTTTCTTTCAGGGCTTGGAATACTTTATTCCAAGCTCTTCTTGATTTGATGGTTTGTGTCAAAAAGTCTGTCATAATTCTGATGAGTTTACCTTTATAGGTGATGTTTTTATTTTCTCTGACAGCTTTTAATATTCTGTTCTTGTGTTGAATTTCTGGAATCTTGATTATTATAGGTCTGGGTGTAGATACATTTTGGTTATAGCTGGCTGGAGTTCTGTATGCCTCACTTATCTGAATATCATTTCCTTTTCCTATGCTTGGGAAGTTTTCTTTATTTCTGTGAATAGCCTTTGTATCTCATTTGTGTTTACCCCTGCTTCTTCACTCATACTTTTTATTCTTAAGTTATAGTTCTTATCATCTTCTAGCCTTTGTATTGTTACATGCTGGTTCCTTGTTCTTTTTAAGAGATCTTTCCTTTCACAATCATATGTTGCAGACGTGGCTTCAAGATTTGATAGTTTATCTTTAGTTTCTTTCAAGCAGTTTTGCCAGCTTTCATTGGAGTTTTTAATTTCCTGGTAATCTCTTTGAATCTGTTTCATGTATTCTAGATTTATTTTATATTCTTCATCAAAGGTTTCTCTCCTTTTTCTATGCTCCTTCATTCTTCCATATGTGTCTTCTTGAGAGGTACTTAGCATTTCTTTTATTGTTTTTCTTCTATCTTTCTTTACTTGTATAAGTATTCTGTTGTGAGTTCTTTTATAACGTCACAAAGATAATTCTTTATGTCAGATGCTGCTTCTTCAGAAACTGCAGGTGTGCAACCCCCAATCTCTTCTGTGTTTACCTCTCCTGGGTCAGTACTATTTGAGTTGGAGGCCAAAGACTTCCTTTTGTTTCTTCCTCTTGTCATGTTTCTGGTTTCTTCCAGACAAGTGGATAGTGGGGTCCCCAGCACCCTCTGTTTTGGTTACGATTACTCTGAAGTGTGCTGGCTAAGGATTGCTGTCCTCCCCAATCTGCTGGTGATCTCTGAAGTACAAGAAGAGGTAGGACAGGCTAGCTTCTCCCTTCTGAGCTGGTCAACCACTGGGAGTCTTCACCATGGGTTAGTGTGTGCCACTTGGACAGGAGTAGTTAGGAATAGCTTCAGGGAAACCTCATCCTTGTCTATTGGATTGCGCACAGGGGTGGGACTCAGTCCAAGCAGTTCTCACCAATCTGCTCTGCACTAGGAGTGCTGACTGAAGCCACTGCAGTTCTGGTTCCAGGCTTATCCTGCCAGACTCTAGAATGTTTCCTGCCTGGCCAATCACCCACTCCCACAGGAGACTGAGTTCCCCACACTCACCAAGAGCCAGCACAAGATCTCCAAGCTGGTGTTGTTCTCCACTCCACCACTCCACTCTGTTACTGCATCCTCCCACAGAGGCTCTTGGGCTCACCAACCCCCAATTTCACTGCAACCACACATCTTTGGATTCCAGCAGGGTTTCATACACAACAGGACCAGCTCTGGTGACAGCACATCTAGCTACAGACTTCTGTCCATGTTTTTCTTTTCTATTTTGTTCCTTTCTTCCCCCACTCCCCTTTGGTTTCTTCCTGGGTCGAGAGGATCCATCTCCTTTAATCTGCTCTTCTCTAGGATGTTTTATTCCAGCATCTGAGCTGTTTCTCTCAGACAGGCTCTTTACTTTGTTGTTTATTGATCCGCCATCTTCCAAGCTTCCCACACTAGGCTGTTTCCTTTATCCCATCTGCTTCCAGAAATATCCATGTGAGGCAGGTGACCATCTCCATTGTGAATATGATAGAACAGAGGCAAATTCAGCCAAGGTCATACAGCTAGTTAGCACATGAAAAGCAGTTCAGACTCACCATCTAAACATGAAGTGCCTATGTGCCCACCAAACCACCTGGTGCCTTGATAAAGAAGGTGCTTCTGAACACCACACATTTATTTATACAGAGGCAAAAAGTATCTTTCTACAGTCCTCAACAGTCCTGTAGAGAGAGATAATAAACAGGCACTCATTTCCCAGCATCTTACACTGCAGCATAAATGAGTTTCTGTATCTTGGCATTAAGTCAAGAGAAGAAAGTGTTGCCCCGGGAGAAAAATATGAATGATACAGCAAATTCAATAAATCCAGAGACTAATATTGCTATGTGGTCTCTTCAGCAGTTATACTGGTGCTGATAACCTTACAGAAGTTCTGCATGGAACCTGTTAAATCATAAAATCATCTCTTGATTCTAGAACATAAAACAATGTCTCTTTTATGTTAACACAACCTTAGAGAAACCACAGATAACTGCAGATCTTTTTAAGACATTTTTTTCTGTCATACTGGGAGCCATTACCTTCACTCACCAATATATTTATTTACAATTTGTGGAAAGACATCCCTTTCATAAATATTAAACTCAAATCATAATGTGAAGGCTAAGAGCTCAGTTATTCTCTAATAAGTATTTGAAAAGTCAACCAATGGGTACACAAAAATTTCTAAAGATAAGTAGTTTGTACTGGAAAATAATTTTAAAATGTAGTATCCATTTACTGAGATACTTTCACATTGATATCTATTGACCTGCACCATAATAAAAGAACTTTACAAAACGATTTCCAAACATAACATCACACCAAGTATAAGTTCAATCATTCTTTCATTCACTTAACTAATAGTTATTGTATAACATAAATACACATAGGCATGAGAGGGGATCTAGACACACAAATAAGCCCTCGCTAAGCGTACAGTGTCATTAGAGAGAAAACATATGCCTACTCTACTCTAGTGTAAAGTTAATCAAGAATAAGACAACAATATAAGATATCTCCAGGCAACATGACTGTATGCCAAATGAGCAATAAAAAAATTTTTATGAGGGGTTCCGAAGACAAGAGTCAAAATAGCCTGGAGAAAAAGAGAAGGTATTGAGGGAAGAGGCAGTGAAGGGGCGCATGGCAAAGAGAAGCAAGTGAGTATTACCAGTAAACTCACAAGGAGATCAAGCAGGCTGAAGGGCATAATAACTCTACCAATTAATAATCAATAAGCACAAAACCATAATCGTATACCTTCCAGTGATCAAAGGAGCATGCTCGCTTATTCCCTAAGCTCAGCTCCAAACTTTCAGGCAAAACAAAAACTTGTCAAAAATAAACTGTCTGGAATTTCGTGGGGAGAAAAATATAATAAGTATGCAACTAGAATTTAGAATGTGCCAGTCCACTGGATCCTTCAGAGATCACCACTATGTTTTCTCATTGTGTAAACATTTTGAAACCTATCAGTGCAGACAATCATGAGAGTTAAGGAATCAGGTTAGGGAGGAGGACCAGCCACAAATGCGCTGCATGTAATGTGTGCATAGTGGCAGCCAAAGTAGGGAGGCAATAGCCGTTTTTAGGTTATCACGTTAGAACTCCCTAAAATACTACTGCTGATGCAAACAAGACAAGTTAGAATAATAAGGGCCTTTGGAAAGCAGCTGGATCTCTGTATATCGCTGCACCTGCTTTCCTTTGACGCAAGCATCAGTCCATGACTCAGGCTGTAAGTATTAGCCAGTTGAAAATATGCAGGTGTGCAGACTTGATGATATTAGGAGACAGGAGAAACTCTAACAGAAACTCTAGCAGAAAAGACAGGAGAAACTCGAAAGTATTCATGAAACTATAGCAGATTTGGAAAACTTTCCTGTATACTTTCAGATAATAAATATCTTATACTTTGAGGGTCACATGGTCTTGATTACTCACTTCCATAGTTATGTTGTGAAGCAAAATAAGCATGTCTGTGTTCCAATAAAACTTTATTTATCAAAACAGGTGTTAGAAGACCCATTCTTAACAACAACTCTCAGAAACTTAGGAATAGAAAACAACCACAACTCAATACAATGCACCTGTTTTAAAAAACTAGTGTTAACATTATATTTAATGTCAGCTTAGAGAATGACTACTTTTCCCCTAAAACTGGGAAAAAGGAAAGGATATCTGTTCTCATCATCCTTACTAACATAGTACTAAAATTTTAGCCACTGTGATGAGAAAAATAAAAAGCATACAGATTAAAACTGTCTTTGTTTCCAGATCACATGGTGTCTATATAGAAAAATCCCAAAAAGTTTATTTTAAACTTTCCTACAACTAGTAAATAAGCTTGGCAAGGTTGAAGAATATAAGATCTGTGTCCAAAAAGTAAATTGCATTTCTATATACTAACAATAAATATGTAGAATACAAAGTTAAAAACATAATACAACTTGTAATTACCACTAAGAAAATGTAAACTTTAAGTATGAACTTAACAAATATGTATAGATCTGTACCCTGAGAATTATAAAACACTGATGAAAGAAACTAAATAAACCCTAAATAAATGAAGAGGCAGGCTGTGCTACTGAATTGAGAAAGTCAATGTAATAAAGATAAATTGATCTATAATTTTAATACAATTTCTATCAAAATCATAGCAAGGTTTTTATGTAGACATGGGCAAGTTTATTCTGAAATTTATATGGAAAGACACAGGCCTTAAAATATCTAAAATAAAATACAATACACCAACAAAATATACCAAAGATAATATATATAACATAGCATTGGTACCCAAGACTGTGTGGCATTGGCAGAGAGACACAGAGATGAGTGGAAAAGAATGAAAACCCAGTAAGACCCTCACAAACAAGGCCACATGTTTTTGTTTTTTTTTTTTTTTTAGTCCACATGTTTTTGACAAAGGTCAAAAAGCAAACCAATAGAGGAAAGATTTCAGCAAATACTACCATAGCAACTCAATGTTCATAGGCCAAACAAAACTGTTAAAGAATACAGTTTTATGCATAGTCTTCAGCCCAATTTAGCTGCCTAAAAATGGACAGTAGGCCTGAAACATTTCTTATCAACAGATAAAGAGCCCACAGAGGATATGCCAGGATTATGACTTGTGTGGGAATATCTGTCCCTATTGCACCTTCAGTGTCTTTTGCTTGAGCAAGCAAGTCCCAATAGTACATGGCCAATCCCATTTCTATGTCAGTCCTCTGCCAGGTGGAGAGAGAGGCCTTTCATCCAGCATGAGAGGGATGTGCTCATAAGAAAACTGCCCTGGAGGAACCTTACGGCTGACCTTGTGCTTTGTCTTCTCTAGTAATAGAGCATTAGCTTCACCCAGGGCTCCTTTTCCTTGGTGACTCTGATGCCAAGAGGCTATGGGCAGAAGTGTTTGGACTTGTGCTTCTGGTGGTTGGCATAGTGATGATCTTTGCTGGTTTCCAGATAGTTGGGGTCTTTCCCTGAGGCCAACAACTGGCCTATTGCATTCTGTTTGACAAAATGAGCTTTAGTCTCACCTGAAAAAAATTAACTCACAGTGGCTCATGGACTTAATTATAAAATGTGAAACCATAAAACTTTTACAAAGAAATGCACAGGAGAAACTCTTCAGGATCATGAGAAGGCAGAGATCTTACAGATAACACAAAAAGCATGACCTATAAAAGGAAAAATTGATAAAATGGAACTCTTCAAAACAAAAACTTTTATTCTGCAAAGGACTTATTATAAAGATAAAAAGAGGCACTACGTCTAGAAAAAATGTTTACAAACCACAATATCTGACAAAGAATTAATAGACTGTATTTACAGCTAGATGGTAAAAATAATAATCATCTAATTAGAAATGTCCAATATTTTACCAAAGACATTTCACCCAAGAATATCTACAAGTGAATGAAAACATTTTTTTCCAACTTCTAACCTTCAACAGAAATTATTTCCTTTTCTCCAACATATTGAAATAAACCACATAGCTTCCTATTAGGAGCATAATCTTTAAGAAGAAAAATATTTATGTTTCAATTTGTTTCCTTAAATTGCCTGCAGTGGGCTTCTCAGAGCCTCTCAGCAGTGGCTGAAGTTTCCACCGAGGACTCCATGGTTGCCCAGCAACCTGTCTGGGATGTTCTGGACAGCCTGAGCCTGGGCGGTCGCCTGCCACCCTCAAGATGTGTGCAGCAGCCTAGGCTTTGATCTTTGCAGAGGTGATGCTCACACCTAGGTGTGCCTGAAACAGTGAGGATCAGTGGGATCTTCAGGACAGAAGAGGTTCCTGCAGACGCTAGCTGCTAGACGATGCAGTTCCCCCGTTTCACTATTACCAGTATTTGCTATATTATAATTCAAGTTTAATACATTTATTCTACAAGGTGGTGAGTCAGAACTATACCCTGGCAAGAAACACTATAGATACATTCACACAAAATGAGTGTCAAGGAAATACAGGGTACCGTGTCTTTCTCATGCTGAGCATGAGATAATCTCAGGTTACCTTTTATGAAAGAAGGTTCCAGCTGACCCAGATGAAATGGAGGGCTCTGGATAAGGAAAATCAAGCACTTGGCATCATAAATCAGTGCAGTCAAGTACCCCCCAAATGGGAAGAAATTAGCAGGTGGAATCTAAATCCGGTCATGCCAACAGGGTGCCCTAACTGGTTAGAAACTCAGAAAACACAAGAAAGAAAAATAACTATCACTGAGCTCAAACACAGGAAGGAAAATCTGCCTTCTTCACCCTATAGAGAGTCAATAGAAGTAATATCACTAACAGATATGGGAAAGTTAAAACACAGCAAATTGTTTGAAGAGGAAGTAGTACACTGAGTTTTGGAACTGAATTTGGATTGCATATTCTTAATATGTGGAAATGTAAAAGACAGCCTTTTGCAAGATGAGATACAGCTTCCAGGATCCATGCACAGATGGCAGTGATTGGAACAATGAAAACACCTAGCCACCTTGACCAAAAGAGAAGCTAAAATAGACAGCAACAACAGGGATGGTGCCAAAGATAAAGCCATGGTCATACACTTTTAGCTTAAAGTGTGGCAAGCAGGATACAAGTTGAAATGAGTGCATTGCTGTATGATGACAACCTATACTGGATATCTGATGTAGCTACAGCTCTGGGCAGTATGGCAAAAACAACCCTGTGCAGTTGATCCTAGGCTGGCTCTCTGAGTTACAGAAAAAAGAAAGTAAGTTTCAGGTAAACAGATTGTCATTGTGCCACAGGGCAAACGGTATGGCCCATTCCTTTCCATGTCTATTTCCATTTATCTACAGAAATTCTTCCTAGCTAACAATATTTTCTGATGTGATGAGAAAAACCAGTTATATGGAAACTAGTAAACAATGACAACCCCAAGGCCCTGTCTGTCCAGTATTCTTTAATGCACTGCTTTCTCCATAGATCATTCCAGCACATAACTGAAGTCATTCAACAAGCATTGTTACTTACTTATTATATTCAAGGCACAAAGCACAAGCAATTCTTGCCCTGAAGTACTTCATAATCTAATACTATAATCCACAAGTACTCAATGTTTGTGAACTCTCGAACTATAAACTCACGGTGAGGGAAAAATGAAAGAATAGAAGTAGCAGATTCACCACGCTTTTTTGTCTTATACTCACTCCCTGAAAGCACATCTTGCAGAATTCAGTCTTTCAGTGGTTCATTGGTTTTGGTCAGCACGGGATTCCAGGGCAGCCAGGGATGCTGCATGGGAAAGCCTTGGCCATTGCCAATATAGTAATGATGACTGGAGGCTTCTGGGACATGTGAAGAGGCCAAACAGCCTAGGTCTCCACTCTCTGCAGGGTGAGACCTGGAGGCCTACCCACTCTCTGAAGCCCATGCCCAAAGCTGGTATCCCCGGACCCAAATAGCTTCCCATTGCTGACTTCAGCCTCAGCCGTCCTCACTCTGTTCCCCCACCCAGCCAGGGCTCTCAGTGTCTCCTGAGGTTGAGTGCAGCAAGGCCCACCTAGATGGTGCTGTGCTTGAGGCTCAGTAAGGCTTTGCTCAGGACTTAAAGATAGGGGACCACTCTTCTTCCTGGCCAGAAACAAAATTTATCACTAGCTACAAGAGGGACAGGGAAAGTGGGAAGAAACTGGCACAACTCATCACTATTACTGGGATGCTGATTTTCAGGCATTAACTATCATCTGCCTAAAACCCACGAGCCATTATTAAGTACCTGGTGAGAGCCACACCCTACATGAAGTGCTGTATACTAGAAGATGAAGTAAACTGCAAATGCAGGACTTCCTTCAAGGAGTGAAACACGGCTTCTCTCTGGGAATTCATCATCTTCTAGAAAGGTAAGACATGGATTTGATAAGCAGGGTAAAAGGAGCCACAAAATCACACATAACGTTTATCCAGTGGAGAAGAAAGGGAATATTGAGGCTTGAGAGAAGAGGACTGGATTTATGAAAGACACGGAATTCAAGCCAAACAAATTACCAGGAAAGAGGAAGGTAAGGATAAATGGGAAAACAATACTTTCCCTAAGCAGGCATTTAATAGATATTTAAGGGAGGAATAAACAAAAAGATAAGAGTGCAATCCACGCAGATCCAACCATATGAGCATTTGCTGAGGCAGGACATCAAATCAGGTCAGGCAGAAGATGAGGCTCCCAGGGGCATAGGAGAAAGTAAGGCTGGGCAAGAGGAAGGGTCAGATGATGGGAGAAATGGAGTACTTTCTCCCAGTGCCATTAGGGAAACAGAAGGTTCTGGAACAGAGCATAAAACAACTTAAGAGCTTCAGGCAGAATGAAAAGGGGAAAAATAACAATTTTGTGTACTACAATTTAGAAATTAACCACACATTAGGGAAAATTTTCCAAAAGGAAAATTGTTTCCTATCATTTTCTTTTAAAAACCAATGTACATCATTCACCATAAAAGAAATACACATAATGCCTTCTACATAATAGTGGAAGGAATTTGTCCCCAAAGATCTTTTCTTTGTACAAATGATACCACCACAATTGATGCTTCAATAAAAATGAATATTTATGAAATGTAAAATGACTTGGATTAACTTATTCCAATTTCACCCTCTAAATTTAGATTTTTAAATCACGCCAAAATGTAGATTTTGATTACAAAAGCAAGTTGGAAGGGAAAAAAGATGTATTTGACAAGAAAAAGAGCAAAAATTTAAAAAAAAAAACACTTAAGTAATAACAAAAGATGATATAAAGGTGGTCAATTAGACTAAAAATAGTGGGAAGATCATCTTCAATATGGAGTTATTTAATTCAGGAAGAATCAAAAAGCATGGTGTAAAACCACGCTGTGTGCCTCACGCACCCTTACTTGCCCCCCAGGGTTCCCCCAGCCATTGGTCCCCTAGCCATCCTCTCAGAGTTTCTTTAATAATACCTATTATTAGTTTCTCCCTGTTCACACAAAAGTTAGCTTGCTCTCTGTATTCTTCTGACCGTGCTTTTTCCCTTCACTCCGTATCTGGCACTCTCTCCACACCCATTCATACAGACATCCAGCATTCTTTTTACAGCTGCATATTCCATTGTCAGGATGAACCATAATTTATTTAACTAGCCCCTACTGATGGGCATTTGGGTTGTTTCCAATCTTTGGCTACTGCAAACAAAACTCCAGTGAATAACCTGGTACAGTCATCACTTGGCATGCAAGCAAGTGTATCTGTAGGGCAAATTCCCAGAAATTGGATTCCTGAGTCAAAAGCTATCTGCATTTAAATTTTTGATAGATGCTGCCAAATTGCCTTCGATAAGAGTGGGGCCGACATGCACTCTTGCCAGCAACGTACAAGAACTCGTGGTTCCTTAAGAATTTACCAACAGAGTATATTATCAAAGCTCTGAATTTTTGCCAGTCTGAAAAAAGGAAAATGGTATTTGCATTCTCTTCATTGTGAGTGAAGTTGAGCACCTTATTTTAAAAAATATGTTTAAGAGTCAAGTGTATCTCCTTTTCTGTAAGCTATCTTCCAAAACCTTTGCCTGCTTCTCTAACAATTGTTTCCCTTGCTAATTTCCAGCAACCTCTTAGGGAGCCAGTCCTTCGCTGTGGTATGTGTTACATATACATAGCCCAAGCTGTCTTTTGACTTTCCTTATGGCAGTTTCTCATTTATCGATTGTTGACAGCTTCCGATTTTCAAGTTACAGTTACAAAGCCTTTTCTCCTTTTCTTATACTCAGTTTCTTTTTTTTTTTTTTTTATCTAAATGGAAAAGTAGGTATGCCCTAAAACTCTAAAATCAAGCTGCCTCGATACATATCCCAGTCCCACTTTTTATTAGAGCTTTCTGACCCTGGATAAACCACCTAACCTCTCTGAGTCTTAATTTTTACATCCATAAATGAGGGACACTAGCAGTTATAGCCTCAGCAGGTTATTGTAAAGATTCAATCTATTAGTGAGTGTGACTACAAAAGTGCCTCATGCAGAACACCCTCAATAATTGAACTATTATTGTTGCGTTATATCTATTTGGAATTTCACTTGGCTTAAGCCATGCAGTACAGATCCAAATTTTTGTCCCCACATGGCTACTCCATTTCCCAACAACATTTACTAAATATTCTATCTTTTCCCACGGATTTGAGATATCGCGTTTGTTTGTTGGTCGGTTGTACCAGTAGAACTCACGACCTTAGGCTTGCCAGGCAGCCACTCTGCTGCTGAGCTAAATCCCCAGCCCCAAGTATCGCATTTCTAATTGTCTTATCTAAACATAGAATACAATGTAAAATAATAACTAATTACTCATTGTACACCTGTTTCTATTTTGATCCAATTTAGGTAGCCTGAGATAGATTACACATTAAATGTTTAAATGTCTGAATCTTACCTTCTTGAAAGTACCACACATAACAAAACATGAAAGTTAAGGATTAAAAAAAAGTTGAATTTTTTTCAAGACAGGCAGGATGAAAGCTAAGATGATGACATTAAAGCATGTTGTCCTAGGTACCAGGCTAAGCCCACAATCTTGTCTTTGTTCATCTATGGTAAGAATCTCTAATATTTATTCATTAAGACAGAAGAAGGCCTTTGAGCTGAAACCAGTGTTATTTTATCGTATTAAGGAAGTAGCCATCTATTCCTATCCTGTTAAGTGTTATTATTAGGGATAATTGCTAAATTTGATCAAAGAATTTTTCAGTACCTGGAGGCATATGTATATCATTTTTCCCTATATTAATCAAAAGACAGGCTATAATAGACTTCTCATTATTCATATATAATCTTTATATTCTATGGTAAATCCCACTACTGGATTCTATTTACTCATATTTATTCAGTATTTTGTATCAATTATCTTAGGTGAAACTGGTCTGTAGTTTTCCTGTTTGTGTAGGCTTTATCAGGTTTGAGTTAAAGATTAGACTTGCTTCTTATTATTGGATGTTTCTTTCAACTTAAAGAGTATCAAGATTACCTGATTTCTGAACATTCGGTAGACATTCTATGTCAAACTGTCTGCACATGGTGCTGTGGGAGGAGTTGCCAGTGACACTATTTCCTCATGAAAATCAAACTGTTTAGATTTTCTACTCCTTCTGGGTCACATTACATGTACTTTAAAATTATCAATTCTGGGCTGGAGATGTATCTCGGTGTTAGAGCACATGCCAAACATGTGAGCACCTGAGTTCAATCCTTAGCATCATAAAAGAAAAAAAAATACCATCCAAATTTTCAAACTTATTTTCAAAGAGTTGAGTAAGTAATATCTTATGATCCTGTAAATTTTGTTTCTGATTCTTCCTTCTCAGGTCTCCTTTTGTGTGTTTACACTTTGTTTATTACACCACTTCATCATTTATACATTTTATTGCTGCAACAATTATTTTTTGAATGATCCATTAATATATTATTCTATTTTTCTATTTACATTTAAACTTCTTATAACTCCAGCACTCAATTTCCCTCTTCCCTGAAAAAAGAGCATGATAGGGGAAAAAAGTAAATTTTATCAAAGAATGTAAAAGTAAGAAAGCAGAAATTTGATGGCGTACTCCTATAATTTCAGCACCCAGGAAGCTGAGGCAGGAGGATCACTGTGAGTTCAAGAGAAGCCTGGGCTACAAACTGAGCTCACGGCCAGCCTAAGCTGCATAGCAAGACCCTGCCTCAAAAAAAAGCAAATATTAAATACTACCTGTTGAGCTAGGAATTTAGCTCAGTGGCATAAGTGCCTGGCTGTCAAGAGCAAGGTTGCAAGTTCGATCCCCAGTATCAAATAAATAAATAAATAAATACTACCTGTCAAAGTTATTCTAAATGACAGTTTCAAATCCTATATACCTGATCAAGAAAACAGATTTTAACATCATTTTAACATCATAGGAGATATTCTGAGATTTTAATTATGAGCCTTCCACACCCTGCCTATCTAATGGCCCACCAATTCTATTCAACAAGCATGAATTCTCCCTTGCCTTCCACCCCAAAGTTCTCTGAGCATTGCTTGTGCTTTGTAACCAGGCCTGAGGCAGAACGAGAAGGCCAGCGCTCTGCCGTGCACCCCATCCACCAGGCAGTGTTGTCCAGAAGTCACCTGAGCCTGAACACAGCAGTCCAGCCTACAGTCAGCTTCAGCCAGTCACCAAAGTCAGCCTGTTTATGTTTTGATCTATCTTAGGTAGCATGTGAGAAATCAGACATTTAAATTTTTGAAGGTTTAAATCTACTACTGGGCAACTGCTGACAAAAGTTTGGAAGTTTCGTTAAGGATACAGTACAAAGAAGGAAAGATTAAAGCCAAGATTATGACCTTTAGCACCAAAGGCATTTGTGAACAGTGCATAGCAGATACCAGATTTAGCAATGTCACCAAACAGGCAAGCCCTGTCTTCCAAAAGGCGATAGTTTAGACACAGAGCTTTGAAAGAGTCAGGTGCAAATAACAGAGACAGGTGATAAAAAGAAGGAGCTGACAGGATAGAAACTGGAGTAGAAAACCACTCAACATTCAAAATAATATGAAGTCCATATCTTTCAACTGTACAGTACCAAAACCCAATAAAGACATAATAAGGTTTGTGTATGAGGCTGACCCCAAGGGAAAACCCCTCTAACTTCACTTGCCTTTAGTAATTTGCTTTTAGCTGACTTTAAAAATCATGATTTCTGGAAGTCACACGCAGTATATTATTAGTCATCTAGTAGCTCTGCTGTGATAGTGCCTCTGAGGGGTGGGTTTTGACTGTAGCCATCCTCAAGGTTCAAAGAAAATTTAACCTCACATCCTCCACTGTTTTAGTTACTTTGTCACTGCTGGGACACAATGTCCAATACCCACAACTTAACCACTTATCATCCAGTTACTCAAATACAAGATGACTTTTCATTAATGTGGATAAAATAACAGGAAATACAGAAACAATTTTATCAAATTTATTCAATATAAGAATCAACTGGTTGAAATGACACCTGCCCAAGCAACACTCGAGATAGTCAGTACATTGCCAAACACACTGCCCTAATGACACTCAGGGTAAGCTGTCAAGCGGTTAAAGGAGAAAAGATTCATTTTGGCTTACAGCTTGTAGAGGTTGCGGTCCACAGGCTGAAAGGCAGAGTGGCATTGCAGAGAGGCCCAGTAGAGGAAAGCTGCTCACAGCAGGACAGTGGGAAGCATAAAGTGGTCAAGGGAGGACAGTGGAAGATAAGCCCTTCCAGGCCACACCCCCAGTGACCCACCTCCTCCTTACATCACATTCAGCTATGAACTCATAGGTAGACAAACCCTAACTGATGAATATCACACTAGTGTGAGCCAATAACCTCCCTGAAGCCCACCTATGAGCACTTGAGACTTTGGGGGGACATCTCAATATGAACTATAACATCTATGTTACATTTAAACACACTTCTACCTTTGCTAGAAAAAAACCAATGCCTCTCTGAATACACAGTCTTCATTTTTCACTTAAAGAGGGTCTGAAACTAGCAGTATGAGGTTGATTTATCCAAAATTTCCCTAATCTTACTCCACCCTTTTTCATGACTTGATGACACCAAAATAAGAAAAATAAGATAGAAAAATTAAGCTACTCTCACAATGCGCAGGGGCATCCTGACCTTGTGACCCTGTGCCAGATCAACAGATTACCAGTCACCATGTTTGCAGCATCCTGTTCCAGACCATGGGAGGGATCCCTGGAAGTGTATATCATCAATCATTTCCTAACTGAAGGCCCTCTTCTTTCAGCCTTTTCTAAATAGAAAAGGTGCTTGAAACTTGACCTGACTTAAAATGGTCTTTCTGGTTTTGCTAACTCAGCAGCTTAGTGTAAACACTGTTGGGCAAAAGTTAAAACAGTAGAACAAGAGAGACATATGTACTGTAGACTTAGCTCTACTCAAAAACAAGACAGAAGACCCCAGAAGTGTTGTGTGGATATAAAAAAGAAATTGTCTCTATTCTACAAGGTTTGTTAATCTTTTAGCAAAAGTGTCACCGATACACTGAGAAATTGTTTGGGAAGGTGTTGGTCAAGAGAAAGCTAAACTAAATTTGGCCTGACCTGGATCATGAACTGCTTTGGACATACACTCAACAATTGTTGGATTCTTTCTTTCTTTGGTGCCTGGCGTATAGGGGGTAAAAAGGAAGAGCTGATGAAGGGAGGACATGCAGCCTTTAAAAATACTGCATTATAAATACTGGCTTGTAAAGGAGAAATTCTAAAGGTAGATTTACGGTTTAGATAAACTGGTTATATAGTTTATATTTTTAAAAATAATCTGTTTTTTAGGGCTGGGGGTTTATCTCAGTGGCATAAATGCCTGCTTGGCAAGCGCGAGGTCCTAAGTTTGATCCCTGATACCAAAAAAAAAAAAAAAAAAAAAAAGTTTTTTGTTTTTTTGTTTTTTTTTTTACTCTCAGACTTAATCTATGAATTTGAGTAAAAAATAAACTTCTTGGGGCCAGGAGTTTTGCTCAGCGGCATAAGTGCTGCTTGGCAAACACAAGGTCATGAGTTCGTCTCCAGCACCCAAAAAATAAATAAGTAAATAAACTTCTAGGGCTGAGAATGACTGGATGAATTCATGGGCAGAACACAGAACACAGCTAATTAGGTTATAAGAAAAAGGTCACATGATTTCCAAACCATCTCATACCCCAAAGGCCTTTACCTTTTTCCAATCTAGCGCTGTACAGTAAACATACTATCATAGGCAGTTAAGTTAGAAATTAATATGCAAAGATGGACCCTCAAGGAAGTCAGCACAAAAATAAAGACATTAGAATACTGGCTGGAGGCAAATCCAAAGAAACACAGGCCTCAAGATAAAGATGCAACAGCCGGGCTTACATGTGTCCCTAAAGGACAAACAGCAACTTGAGATTACATTGTAAATAGGATCACCTGGTCCAGTAAATCCAGCTAGGCATCAGTTGCCCATGCCCACATGGGTGACCAAGTTTCCTTTACCATATGGACCCATCACTTCCCAAAAATGCCTTTGTTCTTTCCTTGTACCCTGGCTACATAACTCATTTTCCTATTGGCTCAATATTAGCTATGCAGCCCTAGCTGTAATCCCATGGGTTGATTGTAGTTTGACACAAGTTGTACCCACATTGTGACTTTGCTGTATAAATTACCACCGACAAAGGGTCTCAGTGACCAACAAAATCCAGGAGCTATTCTTGCCTTGTTTCCAATAAAACTCTTCTTACATCATTCCTCACTGTTGTGGGACCACGAATTCAACATATTTGACATCTAATAGGCAGAAGTTACATTTTTCCTGTATCAATATAACAAACTCCTTAAGTCACTCCTCTTACACTCAACAATTCTTTAAGGTTAAGAAAAATAGAATTTTTAGGAAAAAATTTTAATGCAGGACTTCTTTGGCATTCTACTTATATGTAAAGATTAAACACCACTAGAGCTACCCCATCCCTGCTGCCAGCCTAGCCCCACTCCACCTCAAGGTGAAGCCTATGCTGCAGGGTAAGGCAGCACACTGTGGTAAGGCAATACAGGTTGAGTATCATTCACCAGGAACACTTAGGACCAAGGATACTTCAGATTTCCGATTTTGTCAGGTTTGGGCACACTGGCATAAACATAATGAGATATCTTGGACATGAGACCCAAGTCTAATCACCAAACTCACTTGTTTCATATATACCTTATACACACAACCTACAGGTCATTGTATGCACTGTTGTTAGTACACCTGCGTTTTTGACTGTGACACACCCAATGTGGAATTTTCTGCTTATGATGTAGTGTAGTGCTCAGAGTTTTGGATTGTGGAGCATTTCAGATTTTTCAAATTAGGGAATCTCAATTCGTACTACCCAAAGTATGGTCCTGATATAGAAAAGTTTATTTAAGCAGCTTATAAGCAAGGCATCTAGCTGGGGTGGGAGGGTGAAGGAACTGGGGTGGGAGAGTTGCGGTGACCAGCCATATTAACAAGAATTAAAATAATAGACAGGGAATTAGAAACTCAGAACAAAGAATAGACAGGGAACTAGAAATGCAGACCAAAGACGCACTTTCTCTGGCAAAATGGAACGCAACTAAAGGGAGATGTAACTGTCTAGCAAAGGAGGGTGCAACCATTCCCGACTAAACGCCTGAGTTTTGAGGAATTTAAACAATCAGGTTTTTTCCTCTTAATTCCTAGTTTCCTTTAAACACTACATATTTAAAAACTGGGTTAGCCTGAGTTCCAACTGTCATTTTAATTCCACAGAGCCACCTGTGATAAGTTGCCACTAAACATCTGAGGAATTCCTGTGCTCTGCTTATGTATAGCTAGCTCTGGATTGAAGTGCCATGAGGTCTCTCACTCAGAAACCAGGAGCTATTCTCATTTCCAATAACTCCAATGTTCTCCTTTTGTTTGGAGACTTCAGTCCTTAATGTAGTGAGACTACAAGCTCCGTACACACAGTAACACTGGTATTTGTGGAGCCATGTGTATGTCACAAAAATTCAAAGTAAACTTTTTAAATTTTTACAGCTAGTTAACATTAGTGAGCATTCAAGCATATGATCACTTTGCTAGTAGTTCCCTTTTACTGTATTTCTTTAAGTATTGAGAATAAATAGAATGTATGAAAAGTACCCTGTAAAATGACACCTCTGAAATAACTGACCATCAGAGCAGTCAGAGCAGTCAGAGGAGCAGAAGGACAGGGACAGCTTCTCTCAAAGGCTTTACCACTCCATACCCCCGAAGGGAAAACCGGAGTAATTTCTGCAGCCAAAACACAGGCCTGAGATCCAATTTGAAAACTAAAGCCTACAACGCTGGGTCTCATTCCAACGCTTCTCCGACAACACACAGCACCATTCTTGCGGGGCGCACGGGCCACAGCACTGAGAAGGCTGAGCCCCGGGCTGCCCAGCACACCCAAGGGGGGGCAGGGCGCCCCTCCACCACGCCTTTCTGCCCAAATTGCGGAGCCCGCCAAAATACTGCATTCCAGGAGAATTAAACCGACACATCAGATTTTTTTCAAATCGCTCAGTTCTGCTTTAGGGAGCGAAAAGTTAACCAAAAAAATGAAGCTCCAGCTTCAGCCAAAAACCGCAAACACACCGCCCCCTCGTCCCACCCCAAGAATGGCACGCGTGCGCAAACCCAGATCTAGGACCCCAGCCAGAGGCGCGCCTGCGCAGACCAGATTTGGGACCCGCCCGAGGCCGGCCTGGCTTCCTTTCCGCCCAGAAAGAACGCATGGCACCAGCCTCGGCACGCATGCGCAGCAGAGGCGACGCCCGGAGCCTGGGGTGCCTGTCTGTCCTTACCCGCTACAGAAATCGCCTCCTTGCGGCCGGGCAGGGCCTCCTGAGGGCTGACGAGCGTGGAGGCGGAATCGCCCATCCTCGAACCGGGCAAGAGGCCGCGCAGTAGCTGGCGAGCCCTCGCGATTCCCGAAAGCATAGGCAGGCACCGACCGAGGGCGTCGGGGCGGGACGGGGGGGGGGCGAGGGCGAGGAAGCTAGCCCGGAGCGGGCGGGCGCTGGGGGAGCCGCGCCCGGAAACGGGGTTGGCTAAGGCTGTGCGCCAGCTGTCGGTGAGAGCGTGTGCTCAGCCGAGGGACAAAGTTCTCAGGTAGAGAACATGTGTCCTTATTCCCACCCGAAGTACATAAAGCAGCAGGGGCCAAAAAGTGGTCGCGCTCAGCAGGGCTGCATACTTGGATTAAAGTTTCTCCCAGTGGCCGCCTCCTTAGCAGTTGTTCATTTTGCCCAGTAACATGTAAGGATATCTACTTTCTGGCCAGTTAAAGAGTGTGTATGCATTTGCATTCTAGCCATTACAGTGAGAAATAGCGGCTTCCTGTTGATCCAAAGTGCAAATAAGGCACAGAATAAGAACGATATATTCAACATAGCTATATGTTTATGTGTGTATATATTTATAGATGTACTATGCATATATGTATAAAAACATATATATGGTATTACATGTATTTGTCAGAGCCTTCACATTGAGCTTATCTCCAGACTTGGTTTTTTGTTTTTGTTTTTGTTTTTCGTTTTTCTCAAAAAAAAAAAAAAAAAAAAAACTTGCTAAATTATCCAGTCTCGCCTGAAACTTGCCATCCTCTTATCACAGCCTCTGAGTACTGTGATTACATGTGTAGACCTTCATTCTCAGTTTACAAATGTATTCTCAATCCCCATTTTACAGGCCATAAAGTAGAACCAAGCTTATAAACATCACTCAATATAGTCTAGGTGAAGCAAATGGTGCTGTTAGACCCTTCTTCCTTTTGAAATCACAAGTAATAATATATGTTCCTGTGACAAATTTTCAACCTTAAGAGGCTGGGGATTCAGCTCAGTGGCATAAGCAACTGCCTTGCAAGTGTGCGGTCGTGAGTTCGATCCCTGGTACCGATAAAAATGAAAAAGACAAAAAAAAAAATTTTTTTTTTTTTAATTTTCAACCTTGATACAAGATGGCTGGAGCCAAATGAGCAGTTTGGGAGTTCCTCGTGTGAAATTTTGGTTTTACACAAATAACCTGCCAAAATGGGCGGATAATCTCATGAGGACGGAACTTCAGATTACTGCCCACAGAAATGAGAAGCTTGAGCCAACCAAGCCGTTGAGTTACCACCTGTATTCGTGTGAGGCTGTAATATAAGAAGAGGAGGATTAGCTTACTGTGTAGAAAGTTGCCAGACATACAGCATTAAACAGATTAAGCTGTCTACTTTGCACTCTAGATTTCCCCTGGGCCACTCTCTGCCTCAGTTTTTAGTTTTGATTTGTTTTTGCTATGAGATTATAACAGGCAGGTTCTACAAGCCCCTTACTGAAAGGAAAAAAAAAAAAAAAGAGCCCCTTCTGCACTTGGAATGACCTGGTCACTGCTAGGCATTGAGGAGGGGTGGGAGGAATCCATTGGGTTTAATGCACTAGTTCTCTGAATTAAACTAGCAAAACCTTTCCATTTCTTCAAGAATGGCTCTGCCATATCCAGAAATACTTAAAAATTCTAATCCAAAACTAGCCTTGGGTTCTAAATGGCATACAGATTCAGAGACCCAAAGGTACCTTACATAAAGCAATATAGAGTCCACACCAAAAATGTATGCATCAGGAAAAGAAAACTTGTTTATATATTTTAATAATGAATTTATTGAGACATCATGAGACATAGAAGTTACCTTTGGCCTCTACAGTTATAAGCAGTGTTCAAAGTGGCGACCGTCAACTTCCAGGCATCTATTAGTATGGTGAAATGCTGGCATACTAGTGTGGCATTTTTTGGCAGACTCTAGTTTTCTTGGTTTTTTGTTTGTTTTGCTCTTGTTTTTGTTTTTGTTTTCCTCTCATTTAATGATTCGGAGATGATTGGTCTAGACTAGTAGGGGAACTCTATAATCCTCACACATGATCTCTGTCCTGGGTCCTTGGGACTCTGTACTGCCTGCCATCTCGTGTATCTTAGCCCAGCGAAGAGGCAGAGAGAAGAGGTCACATGTCAGTGCTTTTAAGAGTGTCCCAAAGAACCAGTATTGTGAAAATGGCAATACTCTCTGTTGTGGTTTATTTAAATGTCCCCCCACAAATCCTCATCCAGTCATGGAGGCAACTGAATCTAGCATTTGTGATTGGTTCATTGTCTAGTGCTGGGATTTGATGACGTGTTTCATCTGCCCAGGGGTGAAGCCAGTGCAGTGGCAGGAAGAAGGCAGATCTCTCTCTTTTGCTTTTGCTTTTGCTTTCACTTTTGCTATTTGCAGCAGCCATGAAGGGCTGCCCACCACACCATGCTGCCTTGGAGCCAACTGAGTGTGGACTGAAATCCCCAAGAACTAGAAGAAATAAACCTTTCTTTCCCTAATTTGGGGCATCAGGTATTTTGTTTCAGTGGGTGAGTGAAAAATAATTAAAACACCACCAAAACTGTTATACAGATTTACTGCAATTCTGATCAAAATACCATCAGCATACCACACAGAACTAGAGAAAACATTCCTAAAATTCATTTGGAAACAGAGGAGACCTGGAATGCAAAGGCAATCCTAGGCAACAAAGGCAAGGCAGGAGGCATCTCAATCCCTGATGTGAAATTATTCTACAAAGCTACTGGTATAAATCAGCATGGTGCTGGCAAAGAAATAGACCTGAAGATTAATGGAACAGAATAGAAGATGCAGACACAACTACAAAGACACTGAGCCACCTTATCTTTCACAAAGGGGCCAAACAGATTCATAGGAAGAAAGATGGCCTTTTTAATAAATGGTGCTAGAAAAATTGGCTTTTGCCATGCCAAAGACTGAAACTAGACCTATGTCTATCACTATGCGCTAACCTAAAATCAAAATGAATCAAAGATCTAAATATTAAACAATCTACTGGAAGACAAAGGTAGAAATCTTGATAACATAGGGATAAGTAAAGAGTTCATGAACAAAATGAAAACTGCATGGGAAGTACTTCAAAGAATCAACAACTAGGATGTCATCTTATTAAAGTTTTTGAATATGAAAAGAATCACCAACACAGTGAAAAAGAAATCCCACAGAATCAGAAAAAAAAAATTTAGCCAACTGTCCCTCAGAAAAAAGACTTATCTCTAGAACATACAAAGAATTGAAAAAAAAAATCATACCCCTCAAATTCAAAGAGCCAGTCCAAAAATGGGCATCTGAGATGAATATATAACTTTTCAGATGAAGAAATACAAATGTCAAATAAATATATGAAAAAATATTCAACAGCACTGATCATTCAAGAAATGCAAATTAGAACAACATTGACATTCCATTTCCAGGAAGAATGACTGTCATCAAGAAATCAAATGGTAATAAATGCTAATGGCACGGCTGGGAAACAGGAACCCTTCTCCATTGTTGGTGGGAATGTAGACTAGTGAAACCACTGTGGAAACCAGTGTGAGGATTCCTCGAAAAATGAGATTGGAGGGGCTGGGGATTTAGCTCAGTGGCATAAACACCTGCCTTGCAAGCATGCGGTCATGAGTTCAATCACTGGAATCAGTTTTCTAAAATGGGATTGGAGGTCCCATTCAATCCAGCTATTCCCTTTCTGGATTTTTTTTCCCAGAAGAATTGAAAATATCATACCACAGCAATATATGTGCACCCACATTTATAGCAGCACAATTTGTAATAGCTAAATCTTGGAAACAACCCAAGTGCCCATCAATCGAGGAAAGGATAAAAAAGATGTGGTATTTTTATACAATGGAGTATTACTCAGCTATAAACTTGAGGCTTTCATAGGTAAATGGATGCAACTTGATGCCATACTCATAAGTGAAATAAATCAGACTCGCATGAATAAATATATTGTCTCCCTAATTGTATTGAAAGAGTAAATAAGATCCAAAATATACAATAAATATTGTAAAAGTGAAATGGAAAGAAACTGCCCAAAACAACAACTGGGATGGGGAAGAAGAAAAAAGAAGGAAAGATATGTGAAATATATATACATATATTCATATATGTGTGTGTGTGTGTGTGTGTGTGTGTGTATATATATATATATATACATACAAGAGGCATAACTATACTAATCTCTATTAGTTCATCAAAAAAAAGTTCATAACAGTTTGTGCTTTCATTGTTCAATTGTTTGATCTTCTTTTATGCCTATATCTCATAATCTGAAAAACTACTTTAAAGATAACAATACACAATAGGTGTATCCTATTTTATTTTGAAATTCTGTATCATCATTTTTGTTTTTAAAAAAATAGTGTCCCAGAGCCAGGTGTAGTGGTGCATAGCTGTAATCCCAGCTCTCAGGAGGCTGAGGCAGGTCAAGACCCTTTGTAGTCTTGGCTGCAAAGTGAGCTCAAGTCCAGCCTGAACTGTATAGCAAGACCCTGTCTCAAAAAGACAAAGAAAAACATAAGTGTCCCAGAAGGGGCACGTGTCATTTTGACTCTTTCCTTTTACCTAATGAGACACTTACCCATCTCTTTACTGGACAATGAGGTTCTGTAGCTGAGCAATCGGCAGTTTGGCAGTTCTGGTAATGAAGAAGGTGTGTGACCATTCTTCATGATGCATCTACTTGACTGGATTAAGTGCCTAACAGATTAGTAAAGCACAGTTCTGCTGTGTCTGTGAAAGACTGGCATGTGGGCCAGCACACTCAAAGGGGAGGGCTCACCCTTTGGATGGCACCAACCACAAGGTTTGTACCTGACACAGAATAAAAAAAGAGAAAGAAGGAAGCATGCCAGTCTTTGCTGCCTGGTCTTTGCCATCACCACCTGGCATCCATCTTTCGTTTCATCATCCTTCTAACACAAGCTTGCACTGGTAACCATAATGAGCTTCCAGACCTTCATCCTTGGCCTACTGCTGCATCTTGAGCCCTTCTGTTCCAGGGCTTCCATCTGCTTGAGTTGAGTGGCTACTGGATGCTCCAGTTCTGCAGTATGCAGATGGCTATTATGTATTCTTTCACCTCTGATTTCACAGACATTCACTGTGGGCTTTCCCACATCTGGTCACGAAGCCTGAATAATAAATCCCCTTGCATAATTATACATTTATTTTCTATTGACTCTGTTCCTCAAGCACCCTAATATGGTATGAATGAACTTTGGTGGATAGTTGTCATAATCCACTTACATGGCCACCCAAATATCCATGTACTCTCTTATGACATAGAACACACTGTCTTCCAAGGGTTGGGGGACAACGTCCCAAGCAGTTATTATATCCAGCTCAAAGTCTGGAGATGTACGGTTCCATAGATATAACTATTCTGGTCCTGTGGCCTACGAAGTATTCCTTTCTCCACCCAAACCCCTAATGTATAATGACAAAATAGAAATATAAAAACCAATTTGAAAAAAAAAGTGAGGACAGAAGAGTACTCCATAAGCTAATCAATTGTTCCAAAGGGGAAACTTCAAAGATCACCTGCCCTGACCTTACTCCAGTTTATATTAACTGGAGTGTTTGCCTGGCTCTCTGGTTTTCTAGACTTACCATTCTTTACTACTCAGATCAAAATTCACCTTGCTATGATGTGGGGATGATCTAACTGGGTCTTCATTAAGCAGCATGTGTTGGGGGCTTTCCTCCAAGGATGGCATTACTGAGAGGTAGCTCCTCCAAGAAATCAGGCCTGAAAGAATTAATCTGGGTCAGTCGGGGTCTGCTCTCCCAAAAAGTAGCCCTTGCCTCAGCTCTTAGTTGAAGATATAATTGCTACTGTCTGTCCCAGGAGATGATGTGCAAGGGAAGCCCTCTCCCTGCAGCCCAGTTACACTTACAGACTTTGAACCTCTGAATCTGAGAGCTAAATTAAACTTCCTCTTCATAAGTAGCACCCGTGCCAGGTATTTCATGAAGTGATGGAAAGACTTACACACATCTTCTTTGCACAACCTTTCCTGATTGCATAAGAAAACTGGTCTTTCATTCCTTCTTCGGTTGGCCTCTAGCACACACTCAGGTGGTACATAACATACACTGTCTTGTGTTATTAGTTATCCAAAAAGATATACCAGCTATTGTGAATGCTTTATAATGTGTCCTTGAATTCCTTGACACTCCCAAAGGTGAATCCTGATTCCTCTTCTCTTACATTTTAGTTGGACTTTGTTTGCTCTCAGTGGATAGAATAAAGTGAGGGGGTATGTGGGTATGAGTGTGTGTGTGTATGACCTCTGAGGCTAAGTCATAAACGGTAGCACCATTCCTCCTTGTTTGCTCTTGGGTCACTCTTTCTGAGTGGTCATAGCATGAGATTTTTGGCCCTATGGAGCAATCTTGGAAGCTGACCTTCCAGCCCTAGACAAACTGATAACACTGTGATAACACTGATAACACTGATAACACTGATAACAACTTCACAAGAAATCTTGAGCCAAGTCCACCCGGCTAAGCTGCTCCCAAATTTCTGACCCACAGGAGCACAGTTATTCATTGTTTTTTTGAACTTCTTTTTAAATCTATAGCTAAATAATGAGATAATATTCTTTTGGAGTTCAAACAGCTTTCTTAGAACTCTCACAACTGATTTTACATAATAAAAACCAAAGTGTAGCTGAGAACAATGTTGCACCCCTATCATCCCAGCCACTTGGGAGACTAAGGCAAGAAAATCACAAGACCAGCCCAGTCTGGGCAACTAGTGAGATTCTACCTTAAAATGTAAATATTAAAAGGGCTAGGGATGAAGCTTAATGGTAAAGCCTTGCCTAGAATGTGGAAAGCCCTGGGTTCAAGCCCTATTACTACAAAAATAAAAATTAAAAAGTACACGGAACTGGCATTAGAATAGACCCCAGATTAGAATGGAAAGAGCATGATTTAGGGATGAAAGAGGAGACTAAACATTCTCATCCCTCCTTTGCCCCTGAGGTCAAGACATCCACATGGACTAGGGAACAGTCTGAAGATTTGGGAGCTAGGGCTGTACTTCCTGGAGTCTATCCCAGGACAATGTCTTTTTTTTTTTTTTTTGTCTATAATTTTTTTTATTTAAGGAGAAAAGAAAAAAAAACAGTGAAGGGGTACAAGTTATACAGATTTACAGAAGAAAAAAATAGGAAATCACTAGTTAATGGATTACATATTGCCATCTTAGAAATAATTGTTCAAGTCACAAAATTAAAGCTTGTAGAGTGGACATTCCAACAATGATACTGCAAACAGTTCTGTTCAATGATCCAATAAAACTCTGTGATATCATTTTCTATCTTATACACTTAAATATACATGCAGTTATATAGTTTAGAGCACTTTCTTTTCCTCTCTTTTGTACAATGACTATTACACATTTTGGGTTTCATTGCTCCCGTGGTTCTTATTGCTTTTTTGGAAGAGAGTAAAACCAAATGTGACATAACAGAACAGAATCGGTCAAGTCAAAAGGGTGGACATAATAGATAATGTGAAAACATAATACAAGGTGATCAACAATGGTTACCATAATGCCTCCCGCTATCTCTAATAGAATTGCCTATATCATTAGTTGTAATACAATTGAACAAAACAGTAAAGAACAAAACCGACAAAACCAAAACATTGGAGACATTGTAGGTCTTCAAAAGTAGATAAAAGTCAACGAGAATGGGCGTTATAATGAATCTCATTATCTTCTCAGCTGATGCCTAAACTTTCGAACCTGATACTATCCAGCAAAACAGAATAGAGGAACCTCAGTCAAAAACAAGATGGTGAGAGTAATACAGGGCTTCAAATCGAGATAATAGAAAGTCAAAGTGGGTTACTATATTATATCCTGCTATTTTTTTCCCTTTAATTAAACGGATAAAAATAAAAAAGTAAATAATGGAGTGGAGATTGAGAAAAAAGAGGGCATAACAGCGAAACAGGGCAGATCAAAACATAACCATTTAAGCAGAATAGTGTTTCACCACCAGATAATTCCGACCCAAAAGTAGTTACCATATAGACTCTTTCCTTGAAGTCCTTGAGTACAACTTCGTATACTGTAGCATTAAGTATATCAAAACAATGTAAAACCATTTAAGAGAATGACAGCATTATAGAGTATTTAGAATCCACTAACATGTCGATGTCGCTCCCGGCCGGCAGGAAGGACACACGACAAAGCCTGGCAGTGGACAACCTTTTCTTTTATTTTCCTTCTCCGTACAGCCTGCCCTGGGATCGCTCCCAGCCGAAGCCTCCTTTGGTCCGCTCCCCGCGGCTCCTTCTGGGCTTCTACTTCCAGGCTTCTCTTTCCCCCCCAGGGGTGGCACCAGTATATATACGGATACAGTGTCCAATCATGTTAAAGTAAGCAAGGCAAGCTGATTGGCTAACATCATCAGTTGCCAGGCAGACTATATTGTTGAGCGGGTTGCTTACGCGGTAAGCAGGAAACTAACGTGCTCGATGGGAGGGGTAATCTACCTCAGGCTTTACTCTTTACTACAGGCCTCACGTCCGCCAAGTGAGGCGACCGGGCTCGGGGCTGCGGCTCCCAACACTAACAGAAAATGAACAATGGTTTCTGTATATTCTCCTTGTCTTTAAAAGGTTTTTGTTTATACTATCGTACATAATAAAATCCAATAAGATACAACCTGTTTAGACCATTGGAGACAGAAGAACAAAAGCTAGATGAGACTTCAAAACAAGATGGTACTAAATCAGTATTACCTATTAAGATGTCATTTTCTCCAAAATAGCTGTTCCTATCATCCAATCTTCTCTGTCTCATTTCTGTTGAGCTCTTTTTCTGTCAGTAGCTGTCAGTTTGTCTTCTTCATTTTGTTCTCTGCTCCATTCGTTGTGGCCTCCCCACCACTATTTCTGGGTTCTTTGTATTTTTCTTTTTTTAGAATATCCTGCAATACTTTCTGTAGGGTTGAATTGGTGGTTGCAAATTTCCCCAGTTCCTCTTTATCCTGGAAGCACCTCGTTTTTCCATCAATTTCCAGGGACAGTTGTGCAGGATATCTCAATCTTGGCTGGAGATTATTATCTTTCAAAGCTTGAATTATTTCCCCCCATGCTCTTCATGATTTGATGGTTTGTGCAGAGAAATCTGCTGTAATTCTGATGGGTGTTCCCTTGTAAGTGGTCTGTTTCTTGTCTCTTACAGCTTTTAATATTCTGTTCTTGTATTGAATTTCTGGACTTTTTATTATTATATGCCTGGGTGTTTCTCTGTTAGGGTTGTAGGTAGCTGGGGTCCTGTATGCCTCATACATCTGAGTATCTTTACCTTTTGCTAAATTAGGAAAATTCTCCTGGATTATTTCTGTGAGTAGCTTTTGTAGTTCACTTGTTTGTGTCCCTACTTCTTCTTTTATGTTCTTAATCCTTAAGTTATGGCTCCTCTTATCATCTTCTTGTCTTTGTATTATTGCTGTTTGTTTCTTTGTTATTTTTAAGAAGTTTTTCATTTCATTCTCCCATATTACAAGTCTGCCCTCCAGTTCAGATAGTCTGTCCTTAGTTTCTTTCAAGCTGTTATGCCAGTCTTGAATAGACTTCTTAATTTCTTGATAGTCCCTTTGAACCTGCTTCACATACTCAATGCTTTCTCTGTTTTCTCCATCAAGCAATTCTCCCCTCTTTTTCTGTTCTTCCATTCTACCATCTGTTTTTTCCTGGGTGGTGCTTAGCATTTCTCTAACTATTCTGCATACTTCTAGCTTCAGGTCGTTGATAAAGTCATTCCTGAATTGGTCTATGAGGCTCTCTATATGGCGCTTAATGTATATTGGTGCAGTGTCCACTATTGCCTGTTTCTCAGAATTGGGGGCCGAGGAGCCTTTCTTGTTGCTTCCCTTCCCCATATTTTCTGTTCCTTATAAAATGCAAGCTTACATAGGAGGCCCGGCTTCCCTGCCTGTCAGCCACAGCCTGATCAAATTGCGCTGGCTATGTGTTCCCGCCCACCGCTGCGCACCAGGGAGTTGTGGAGGAGGCAGTCTACGCGGGAGTCAGTCGCTCCTCTGGGCCACCGTCAGGCTCTGGGATCTGGGTTAGGCCAGCCTACCGAGTCCGCCCGCAGCGTCATGCAGGCCAGGCACTTTTCACCAATCCCGTCCAAGAGGGGAATGTGTGGCTGGAGTCGCCACCGCGCCCTGCTCTTACAGGACTGCCCGAGCCCAGAAAGTCCTCCGCTGGAGTCAAACTGTGGTAGGGGGTCAGTTTCTCTCACTCACCTCGCCACCAGTCAGTTTTCGTGTATGCCTCCTTGTCCATCCTGTTTTCGACTCCGTTCGCAGACTCCCGTTCCCAGAGGTTCTGCGCGTCTCTCTTTGCCGAGCCGCTGTGGAGGCAGCCAGCCGCCAGGCGGCGGGAAACCCAAATCGCGGTTTCTAATGGCGCGGGGTCGAGCCTCCACACCGAGTCATTTCTGTTCCTATTTTAGCGCCAGGACTGTATTCTAAGTTGGTTTCTCTCAGCCCAGTTCGTTCCTGAGTCAGCAGAGCATATCTCTACCGGTTCATGTCTCCTTAGTCCGCATCATTCCTGGCCTCTGAGCCGAGCCTTTCAGAGAGCCTCCGGTAGTTGCTGTTGTCTGTCCGCCATGTTCTCCCAGAAGTCCCAGGACAATGTCTTAGACAGCATAGGTAAAAATATCACAGCATAATAAAATACCACAGACTGGCTGCCTTAAGAAAAAGAATTTATTTCTCACAGCTCTGGAGGCTGAAAGGACAAGATCAAAGCACATGCAGATTTGCTATTTCTCTATTTTCTGCTTCCTTCTGCACAGATGGCCATCTTTTCACTATATCCTCATATGACACAATGAGAGATCATCTCTCTTGGGTCTGTTCTTGTAAGGGCACAAATCCCATTCATAAGGGCTTCACCTTTATGACCTAGTTACTTCCTAATGGCTCTATCCCCAACGGCATCTCATTGGGTTAGCACTTCATGATAGCAATTTAACAAAAATACTTGGTCCATAGTCTCAGAGAGTAGCCCACGAGTTTGTAATGAAGTCAGCCTATTGAATTGGACCAACATGTTTTTATATAGAAATGGATAGAGTACTAAATTTCTGAATGTAGCTTTTGGTAAAAATAAAAGTTCAAGAGCCTTAATCTAGAGAGATTATGTGCCTTTCCCAAGATTCTTGCACTTGTTGGGACATGCAGTGTGGCATGTGAGCTGCAGGAGATGGAAATGGAGACACAACGGCTAAGATCCAGGTCAAGGCCAGGAACCTGAGTGTAGCCTCACAGGACCCTGAGTGACCAGTGTGGAGAAAGCCAGAAAGCACTCCCGAGCACTCCATAAGGTTTGGGGACATGGAAGAAACGAGAGAACCAATGTGCCCAGTAAAGCAGGAATTGGGGCCAGGAGACTCAGTTTTATAATTGATCTTAGCCGAAAGGCCAAGAAGTGAGAGGAGACGCAGTCTTGAGACCATGTGACCAGACACAGTGTCATAGGCCCCAGTGCGTAATAGCTGAAGCCAGCATGATGGCCCAGGGACTCACGTGAAGATATAGTAAGAACAGGGCTAAGCCAAGACACTCAGTGAGAATCCATGAGACCTCACTGGAGGCCATTTCTCCCAGGTCCCAGAGGCCATCTAGGAAAAGACAAAAGGATAGAGGCAGCCCTGAAGTTAATCCTAAAAGACTGAGCAGTTACCAAGGGGGTCTTTATTTTAATCCTGGAAGACACCAATAAATCTTGAGTGATTTTTTTTCTTCATTCTTAGAAAGGAGGGCCAAAGAGCAAGAAGAGGGATATCTCAATTTCTAATCTCTCTCTTAATGTCAAATTGTAGGCATCACTGATCTGATGAGCCTAGTCACACACAGAAACATTTCTATACGCTTAGAACCTTCAGTGCCAATTAATTTCTTTCACAGAATAAAATAAAAACTCCAGGGAAGAAAAACATGCTCCTTAAAGTCAAATGAAGACATTTTCATCTGTAAGAATTGGGACATCGATTGTTATATGAAATAGGAATATAACATTTAACTGAACTAATGAGGACATACTTGCTTCTCCATCCCAAATGTTAAACAATTTTTGCTGTGTTACTTTAATGTGTTAATTGCCCTTACATATAGAATGCGTTGAGATCATTTCCTCAGTAGGTAATTATTGCATTCATGCCATGTGCCAGGCACCAACGGGATCATGTGCCTGGAAGAGTCAGGTCTTCTCAAAAGCTCACATACAGAAAAGACGCAGCCTGAGCCAAGCCAGCAACAAACCATGCAAGGTGGCCCCTGGGCTCTCTGTAGCACAGTCAAGGAGCGGAGGGGTACAGAACAAGAAAACCAGGACCCCAGCCTCAGGGCTACAGGTCAGGGACATGGAGGGTCGCACACCAGGACTGAAACAGTGAAAAAGAGCACCAAGGCACAGGAGAGGAACTTGAGGACCAACTGTGTGAAAGAGTTGCTTTTATTATCCTGTGTGAAAAGGTAGTGGTTTCTGTCCCTCTAACAAGTGTTGAACAGCTACCTCTATTCTCTACTAAAACACAACCACTGCAAGAGTTCCCTGAAATGGAAATCAGGTTCTTTTGGCCTTTTTCATTAAAAAAAAAAAAAAAAAAAAAAAAAAAAAAAGACCACTTAACTAGTTAGAGAGACACTGATATAAGCAAGTAAACAAGCAGCTCACTGTGATGTTTTACATTTAAATACTTAAAGTCAAGTGACTTCGTGGATGGTCTATCTGTAAAAGATGCAGAGCTACTTAGAGCATTTTAATTAATCACATGGATTATTTTAAAAGGGAAATAGGAATAAGAATAACCATCATTAAGAATTGTTGAGCACGTATTTGATTGACATTAGTCATTTCTAACCTCCACTGGGACCCATTTTTACAGTTTTATAGGTGAGGAAACATAAGTGCAAAACAGCTACTAAAAAGAACCCGAATTCAAATTCAAATTTTCATGATTCCCAAGTTCAAGATCATTCTTTTACAGAAAAATAAATTGATTAAATCTCACTTTGCAAATTCTTCAACCCTTAAATATTTACTTATTAATTTACATATGAATGGAAAACAGAAAGGAATGATGTGGGCTAAAGGTAGAGCTTCAAGCTCAAGATCCCTCCTAAGAGATGACCAGCCATGCGCTAGCACCTATTTGCCCTTTCTTTGGTTAACAGTAGAGCCACCAAGTTGTAACTGGCCATGTGATGAGGTGACAGTCACTGAATGGGAACAATGGTACTGTGGACTGTTCCCAGATCACAATCCTAGTTAACACACTCTCTTTCTGACCCTTCTCCCATCCCATTGGCTGATACATGTTTATGACAGCCAAACTCATTAGCCACCGCAGACCATGGGATGGGAGCTACATTCTGAAGGTAGCAGAGTGACTGGGTAGAGAGACAGTCCCCAACATCATGACACTGCCTAGACTTGATGTATGAACTAATTCATTAGTGCCATAGATTGAAAGTCTGTGAGCCCCAAAACTCATATGTTGAAATCTTAACCCTCAATAAAATATCATTAGGAATGGGCATAGTGGTGCATGCCTATAATCCCAGCACTCAGGAGACTGAGGCAAGAGGATCATTGCAAGTTTGAGGACAACTGAGCTACAAAGTCAGCTCAAGGCCAGCCTGAACTGCATAGTGGACCCTGTCTCAAAAAGACCAAAAAAAAGATGGCATTGGGCGGTGTAGGTCATGAAAGTGGAGCCCCCATGATGGCGATTAATGCCCTTATTAAAGAGTTTATCTCTTTCATAAGATCTCATCTCCTCCATCCCTTCCACCTTGGAAAGTCATAGCAAAGAAATAGTCATTTATAATCCGGAAAGTGAACACTTAGCAATAATCTATCACCTTTAGGAATTACAAAATCAGGGTCCAGGCCTAAGACCACCAATTTCCTGCTCAGAGGTACAATGACAGAATAAAACACAGACAGAATATACATTTTCGTTACGAAGAGCACCACGATGATTAAAGCCCACAACAGGCTAAGATCATGAGGCATGGTGTCTTTGGCTTTTATTAGGTGTACAGCTTGATGGGGGGTGTGCTGGTGGGTTGCAGGAAGCAGTGGGGATGAACTGCTGATGTGGTCAAGGTTCAAGAATTGAGGAAGAATGCATTTTTGGGTAATTGCACAGGAAGAGATCTTGGTTAACTGGTAACCTGATTGTCTGCTAACTGGATTGCTGAGTCAGACAGAATTTGTACAAGTCAAAGTCTTCAGCTGCTGTATTATCTTGCTCTGAGGCACCAGAATTTCACAAGCCTCAAACCATTGGCTTAAAGATTAATCCATCCCTAAGCCAGTGAGGGCCTTGCCACAAGCCGTGTAGGCCTAGGCTCAGTTTATTTTTATGCCAACTTGTTACTGTTAGTTATTGCCTGCTTGTACCAAGTCAGGCTGGTCCTTGGCATTACAACTAGAATTTTTTTAAAAAATTTTTTTCTTAAATTGACATGGGTTCATTGTCACATTACACTGTGATTTCTAGGATTTCCTCTTCCTAAACAAAGTGTGTCATTGCAACAGATCCAAAACTACAGCCGTGCAGTTGAAAAATAGAAGACGAAAACTCCAAGGGGGAATCTTGAAATGGTGAGTGGCAGTAGTGGTCAGAGGTGACATAGGCAGGGGAGAGCTAAATACTGAATTCGGAAACCAGAAAACACACAAGAAGACGCTGTAAGAGAATGCGCAGGAGATGTTCACATGTGTGATTTACACTTCCCCAAGCCAGGCCCCTCGGAGGTGTCTGGTAAGAGACAGCTCTGCCCTTTGTCCCTTGACGGGGACCTGGGTAACTCACAAGCTTGCCTCAGCTGTCACCGACGCCCTCCCCCTCACTGCCACCACAGATGCC
Source organism: Cavia porcellus (assembly GCF_034190915.1). NCBI lineage: Eukaryota > Metazoa > Chordata > Mammalia > Rodentia > Caviidae > Cavia > Cavia porcellus. The sequence continues at coordinate 42,793,733 of NW_026947507.1, forward strand.
ACACTTTGCAGCCACCATCAGAACATCTGACACTGCTGTCCTTTTGCTGTTGCCACGCCCTGGGCTCAGGGCTTAGCTTCCTCCACAGGGAGCCTCGGGCACTTTGAATCCCCGTGGAGGACCTGGGAGGGGTCAGAACCAGGCAGAGAACAGCTCAAGGACGGTGCTGGGCACAGCAGAGACTGAGGCAGACAGGCAACAGTGAGTGCTTTTCATGTCCTTGCCTACCACGTTAATATGGGCAGTGGTAGGATAGCTCCTGACACCTAGGAAGCCTTCAAAAAACATTCTCATCATTTAACAATTGTTTGCATTCAGCTCTTGATGTTTCATGCTTCTATGGACAAGAATATTTGAAACCTATATGTATAATCGACACCTGTCACTTTGGCAAATGTTTTACCAAACTGGTGATTTAAAAAGTAAATTTTAAAATATTAGCTGTGTTTATAATACACATCTAATTATATGGTCTTTGAAATCCGTCTCCTTCACCAGACCGTAAACTTTCCGAAGGCAGGGATTGTGTCCTTATTCTGCTGATCGCTGTGTCCCAAGTGCCTGCTAAGTGTCAGTCACACGGCAAGCATCCAGTCAACGCATGGACCAATCACGACATCCCCCAAGCCAGTCACGTGCCTCCCTAGGTTTTCCTCATCACTACTCCAGGATGCTTCGTGGGCTCCTCACAAGTAGGACTCTGGAGTCTTATTATCTGAATGCCTGCGGATTAGAATGCAGATTTAACTCCATCATACAGACACACACACCACCACAAAACCCAATCCCCAAGGATGAAGGTAAAATGTATTTTTGTACAATTGTAACTTGTCAGCACGGTTTCTTCTTTACTTACAAAAAATGTATGCGCATGACACAGATGAGACAAGCGAAGGTATCTAGCATACTGCCTAGCACCTGCAATAGCTGAGACTATTAACCAGCTTCGGTATGAAGGCATGGCAAGCCCAGAGCACTGACCTACCTCCTTAGGGACCAGGAACATAATAGCCATTTGTTGGCTACGTAAAAACAACTGGCAAGGTGAATAAGCACACAAGATGGGCCCTGGAGTAAAGTTTGTGATTAACCAATTCGGTGACCTTTGACATGTACGGTGCCTTCATTTGTCTCACCTGTGTAGTTGAGAGACAGGAAGGAGAAATCATACATTCCCTAATTTCACTGGATCACAAACTTTGTGAGCTCGGAGGACACTTGGCAGCCTTATCAGCTAGCAGAGAGTTCAACAAAATCACCCGGGGTCTAAAGGATAGGATGGCAAAGTCACCCAGTTTTAATAAATCAGGCTGTCTGTGCATCAGTGAACAAAATAACACCTTTGGGCAGTTGGTAGGATCTCAGAAAAGTGGATGTTGAATGAATGAAATTGTGACTGATAAAGTATTATCTCATTTAAAGCTGCTTTAAATAGGTTCTGTCAAACCTTATAAGGTAACTTGTTTATTTGGGACTTAGTTACAGTGATAATTCAGCTGACTACATTCACAAAGGTAGCTATTAACTTTGTTCACAGTACAGTCCCATTTTTCTTCAGTGGTACTTTAACAAAACACAGTTATTTTAGGCTTACTATTTTAAGTGTGTGGAAGTACATGGGGATGGGTGTGCCTGTGTGAGTAAAAGAAAGAGAATTGTTTAAAGCCCAGAAGAGTATATCCACGATAATATTAACTGTAAGGATCTCTGGGGATGGGACTATAGATAGCTTTCATTTTTTTCCTTCCTTCTTTTACAGTGAGCTTGCTTTTTCTTAATTCGGAAAGAGATAATAATCTGCTCGGTAAATATCAAATGGGCTGCACTCAGAGCATGTCATAAACACAGCTAACAAAGTTCCCTTTCTTTTTGGTTATAACTAAAAGATGTCCTCCTCTGAGCGAGTTGGAAGAGGAGCAGAGAGAGCACCAACTGCTTCGTACCTGGTAGGTCAGGGCTCCCCATCCAGCCTCAGGTGCCAGGGCTTCCCTGAGCTTTGTGCCCGCCTCCGGCTGTGAACCCAGCCAGTTTTCTCCATGCTGAGGGAGACTTCATTCACCACTACTGCAGCGTTCACTCCTTCCCCTCTCCGGCTCAACCAGACCCGGCTTCCCTCCAATAAGCGTGGAAAGGGAGGGAACCCACTTTTCTTCCTTTTTTCCCCTTTTCTGGGCTCAACACTTTAAAGACTGAAGACAGGGAGGAAGAATGAAGAGACAGACTGGCCTTTCACAGGTTCCTTGGATGGCCTCCCAGTTCTTGGCCACGGGCGCAGAACCCCTCAGTGGCAATGTAACTTGCAGACTCCGGGTTGTTCGCTCCAGAAAAACTTGTCCCAAGGCATGTAACTTGATGTGGGAGTTCGTCACCAGAAACTCCCGTGACTGCTATAACTGCTGTCCCCAGGAACCCTGAGCTCGAGAGCCTCAAGGCCAAGACGATCCAGCTAAGTGTCCTTCCAACATGTCCACAGTCCAGGAGCAGGGCACCAGGCTCCCCAACCCAGCAGTGGGACGTGCCCCTCCACCTCACCATCCTCCTGCTTCTTTCCACTTGCTGGAAGAACAGATGCGGGGTCGCCGGGCAACTCCCCTCATGCAGATCTGCCCCAGGCTTGGGCAAGCCCGATTCCTTCACCTTTGGAGATGGGAAGGGTCACAGGGCCTCCCCAGCAGACCATGTTCTCAGGACACTGGGGAGGTTTGGCCACTTTTTGACAAATTCTGAATACGCAGTCGGAGCCCAACTGTTTGAAGGCCTTTCTCCCACTCCCCGTGTGGGGTCTTGCAGCCATGTCTTTTGCACTGAGGTACATTTTCAGCCTTCTTTTTACTTTTTATTTTGAAGTTTCGCTAAGTCACTCCATAGCTCTGGCTGGACTCACACTTGTGACCCTCCTCCTCCGCCCCCTAGTGACAGCCCTTTTTTAAAATTTTATTTAAAGAGAAAAAAAAAAGCAGAGAAAGGGTACAAGTTATACAGATTTACAGAAAAAAATAAACAGTAGGAAATCACTAGTTAATGGATTACATATTGTCATCTTAGAAATAATTGCTCAAGTCACAAAATTAAAGCTTGTAAAGTGGACATTCCAACAATGATACTGCAAACAGTTTTGTTCAATGATCCAATAAAACTCAGTGATATCATTTTCTATCTTATACACTTAAATATACATGCAGTTATATCATTTAGAGCACTTTCTTTTCCTCTCTTTTGTACAATGACTATTACACATTTTGGGTTTCATTGCTCCCACAGTTCTTATTGCTTTGTTGGAAGAGAGTAAAACCAAATGAGACATAACAGAACAGAGTCGGTCAAATCAAAAGGGTGGACATAATAGATAATGTAAAAACATAATACAAGGTGATCAACAATGGTTACCATAATGCCTCCCGCTATCTCTAATAGAATTGCGTATATCATCAATTATAATAAAATTGAACAAAACAGTAAAGAACAAAACCGACAAAACCAAAACATTGGAGATGTTGTAGGTCTTCAAAAGTAGATAAAAGTCAACGAGAATGGCTGTCATAATGAATCTCACTATCTTCACAGCTGTTGCCTAAACTTTCAAACCTGGTACTATCCAGCAAAACAGAATAGGGGGACATCAGTCAAAAACAAGATGGTGAGAGTAATACAGGGCTAGTGACAGCCCTTTTTGACTGCTGAGGTCTCTGTTCCCAGGCCTGGGTCAGCTCGGCCAACTCCAAGGAAATGGGTGGGACCCCCTCAGCATCCAAGTCCACAATGTCCCAGCATATTCATGGGGGAAAAAATGAGAGAGAAATCACTCAAAAGACCAACCATGGTTATCTCTCTTTGATGGGACTGTAATTTTTATTTTTCCACTGTAGCATTCTATTGTAACATTTTCTAGTGTGAACAAATAGCACTTTTATAATCAGGAAGTACTTTATTTTACAAAAATAATTAGTACAGAGATGAGCTGTAGATTAATTTTTGAAAAGTAAGCAAACTATTTCCAACAGTTAAATTTTTTCTTTTAATTACAAATACTGGGTTACCTTGTTAATCTGCATTTTTATCTCCTTCGCTTTATTCATAGCCTGAAGAGAATGATACAATTTCTGCTTAATCAAAGAAAACTTTCTTCCCACACCTTCAGAAGAAATCAATGCTGTAAATAGCTGTCTACTTTTATTTTACTTTATTTGAATATGAGCTGTTTCTCTACTACGGAGAGTTTCTTTATTTGAATGAGAAATTATCTGCAGCAAATAAATATTTTTAAGTTGCTAACGAATAATTATATAATGTGTTATGACTTCAGCATAATGAGGGAATCTTTTCTGAATTCCTTTAGACCTACTTCAACTTTTATTGCCTACTTTCAACTTTTATTTAGAATTGTAAAAACGATCTGATGCTGAAGATTTCTAAAGGACGACTTTACTATATTTTTTTAAAGTAGGCATTGCAGAATGATCTAATTATTTAAATTTCCAAAACAGGTTAATGAAGTTTACTGTTTGGATGCTAATAGAATTAAAAATTAATATCACTAATTCATGTCTCTCTCTTTGAGCTCTGTTTCCTTTACCAGTTCCTACCCCATAACATATTTGGCAAATAAATTAAAGGAATTGCCTTTAACAAAGTTTGTATTTTATTCCTTACACCCTAAAATAATACAGAAACATGAGCTTGTTCCCAAAACTTTATACAATGCCAGCATCCATAGTACAAAAGAGCCACTTGAATGCATTCTACTGATGATGTGGATCTTCTTGGATCTTTGTCTATACTGATTTATTTTTAAATCACTATCTTAACTCTAATAATTTCAACTCTAGTTTTGACATGTAAATACCGTATGAAATGCATCTCAACTTATAAATCCTGAAGCTGTTTCAGTTTTTGCTTTTGTTTTATTTTGTATTTTACCCATTCTCCCATAGATAGTATGGAGAAAATTTCTAGGTCACAACTGTTTTTCCACAGCACATTTTAAAATTGTAACCAGTGATAAGATGCACAAAGGAAAAAGAAATGCATTCTGCCTTTGAGTCTGCCATACATTCTCTATGTCTGGTAAACCTGGCTTTGTGTGATACCTGCTTTGATAGGCTGCTATTAGGTAGAATGGACACTTACACACTCAATAAATATTTGTGAACTAAATTACATTTCAGTAACTATTCTGCAATTCTTACAACATGTGTTTCCACCATGAATTCTAAGAAAGCTCCACAAACCCATTGCTGATGTCGAGAGATACTGTGTAGCTTTTGTTGGTGGTTTGGGGTTCACTACAGAGAGCCTTTCCATTCCTCGCCAATCATTATGTATTTTTCCACACCAGATTTCTAAGCTAAAAGTCTCGACTGGGAATAGATTCATTTCCTTCAGCCATCTGGTGGCTCTCACTTGTAACTACAACGTCCATGGTGGCCCATCACCGAATTACCAGACCTGCCAGAGTACAGCAAGTTCTGTCATTTTGTCACTTTGTCTTTTACTTATGATGAACAGGTACCTCCCTTGCCCCAAGTAATGGTTAGATATTAAAAAATAAGGGAATTCTTTGTGGTTCTAGCCTTAGGGCCACTTTAACATCAAGAGAAACACAGTACAGTCCATGGATGACAGGACAAGAGAAAACACGAATTTATATAATCAGGCAAGGTTTGTTGGGCATCTTTTAATGTGCTAGGAATATGTCCAGACTTTAATGCTACAAAAACTATTAGGAGAGAGCTTGTGTTCTCTCAGAATATAGGCAAAATCGTAGTATATCAGAGTATTAAAATACCCATGATTTTCTTTACCCCAGACTGAACAGCAGAGAAGGGCTGCCATTCTTCCTAGAATAGGTAATACAAAAGTAAAATTGAAATTCCTTTTAGAATCAGCACATAGCATGATGGTGCTGCAACTGTATTGCACACGTTAATGTTTCGCCATCTACAAAGCCAAGCAAATGTGTATCTTTGTGCCATGCACGACCCTCAAAGTCATGTGACTCTAAGTTGGGTCCTAACTTGGGAGCCAAGGACTTAAGGCAGGTGCAAATCCAACCTGGCCAAGCCCCACCTCCACCCCAGCTCTCAGAGGAGAGAGAACAGCAAACAGAATCCGCAGCCTGCCCAGAAGGCTCTACATGTGCCACTTGGGCTATACCCATTCCCCTGAACAAGCAAGGGTTACTGGACAAGAGAGGGAGGAGCTCATCCTATCAGGTCACTCTGCCTGAGAGGCTGGGAAGTCTGAGCTGCACGTGGAAGTAGATAAGATTTCACAGGATAGAACAAGGGTACAACAACTCACTTAACAGGGACAAGTGCCAAATATAAGACATTGAGGTGCATTTGGTGACCTGCAGGTAACTCAGGACGTCCAGAAAGGAGGTTGTCAATGACAAGCAGTGCCAGCTACAGCTGCAAAGATGGGCAAGAGCCTCCTCCTGGGGAGAAGGGGAAGATGCCAAGGGATGAGACATCTTCCCACATTGATAATAGGGCCTCCGGAGGACTTTAAACAGGACAATGATATACTCATTTGCATTTTAAGAAGAACACTCAGGAAACAAGATTGATATTAGATAGAAAGAACTCACAACAAAGAACTGGAAGCCCTGTTAGATGACTCCAGGTCAGACATAAAGTTATTTTCCAGAAGCAGCTAGTGGGATTTGAGATACTAAAGCAGAGATGAGATTTGAGCAATACCAAGCAGGCAGAGTAAACAGGCCTTTGTGACTTGGATATAAGAGATGATGTATAAAGCTGAGAGAGTAGCTCAGTCATAGTATACTTGCTGAGCAGGCACACAGCCCTAGGATTCATTCCTTGGGAGGAAGGGAAGATTGACTTCTGGTCTATAAACCTCGAGAGGGAAGTATTTCACTGAGGTTCACTGGGCCCGTCCTGAAATAAACAAGGGGGTGGATGCAGCTTAGGGAGCAGGGAACAGGATGAGTTTTGTGCAGGAGGGGTTCACATCAGTGTTCCAGTAGAATACTGATGGCCCACAGGCAGTTGGCTGCACAGGTCTTAAACACCACATTACAAAAGATGCAAATCCGGAACTGCTCAGAATCAATGCAATGGGAAAGGAAGAGATGAATCCTGACCAAGAGACAGTTAAATAAATGGCAAGAGAGTAAGCGTGCATTCTTACATACACCTGAATCTACAGAGACCACCAAGCAGGACGGAGAGGAAGGATCCAGCCCAGTATTTTCTGCATCGTCCAGAAATGGGCTCCTGGTGTAAGGTACAGACCTGATGTTATGAAGATGCTATAGATAGTTCTAGCACCAAGGACTTCCATCAAGTGTGTATCTAACCAAATGAGCACCTAACGGTTAAAGTCAGAGTGCTAGGACATCTTTGTCCAGGGCTGGCTGTGGCTCCTTATCCTCAGCTGTGATTGGAGCTCTAAGCCCTGACCCAAGCCAGCACTAGGATGGCAGGCGAGCAGAGATCAAGGATCCTGCAGGAGTCAAGTCACAAACAATGTGCCTGTGCCTCTCCCAGCTTACTCAGCCTGGGCAGAAACTCCAGTCAAAGTTACCCTTGGGAAACACCAGCATCATTCATGGGCTGGAATTTTAAATTAAAAGACGGCCTAATGCTTGCAGGGGGGAGGGGATGTTTCCCTTTCCATCAATAAGTCAATTTTTTCCCTCTCATCTTCCATCTTATTATATTTTAGAAGAAATTCATTCCAGTTTTAATATGAAAATGAGAAGCCAGAAATGAAGGATGTGGAAGGAGGCTGTGCTAGTGATTCAATGAATCTGTCTGTTTCTTGAGGTATCAATAATACTGTCATTTAGATGTTGACCATATCCATTTGCTTGTGGAACAAGTCTGAACATCCTAGTATTATAAAGGATTTTAAAAACTCCATGTCACTTTTAGGGCCTCAGCAAAGACTGTCTGAAAGAGTAGAATGATATCCACACAGGACTGGTATTGGAATCAGTCTGATTCTTGTGGAAAATAATCTCAGCCTAACAAGAAATAAGCTATATAATCGGTTTATTGCTGCCCAAAAGTTCATCGTAGTTGTTCCCTAACCCTGGATGTTAGGTTAAACAAAACACTGAAATGTCCCAAATAATGCTGGATGCTGTGATGCATACATACCTGTAATGCCAATAATCTGGAGGCTGGGGCAGGAAGACCCCAAGTTCAAGACCTCTGGTCAACTTAGCAAGACCCCGTCTCAAAATAAAAAAATTTGAAAGTCCTGAGAATATAATTCATGGACAGAGTCATAATTTAAGTCACAGTACCACAAGGGAAAAAAGAAAATAAAGGAAGGAAGAAAGAAATTTCCCAAATAAGACTAGGCACTTTGTATAAAAATGCCTAATAAGCATTTTTAAAAAATTATTTTTCAAAATCGTCTTGGTTCTTCTTTACTGTTGATTCTTCTTGCTAGATTATTTAAATGAGTTTGGTCAATTTCCCTCAAAAATTGTTTGGGGGCTTTGATTACAATTATTTTGTATACCTTTTGCAATCTGGAGAAAACAGACATCTTTAGTCTCCTTATCCATGAATGTGATGCTTCTCTTCACTTAAATCTTTTGCCTTAGTGAATTTCAGCATTTTCTCTGTGCATGTTTACATATTTCAGTGAAGCTCATCCATTGATATTTTACACAGCTTGCAGAACTTACAAATGTGTCCAAAGGTGTAAGCCAAGGTGTCATACTTACCAGGACACTTAAGGAACAGAAGTAGTTCCAATATGGCATTTTAACAAATCATTGAAAATGCAACAGTCATCTTTTATTACAAAGAAACAGCTCATCTTAGGAATTTGCTGTGGTTGCTTTATGGAAATACCTATAAAATCACAGTGTGACCACAGCAAATGCAGTATTTTTGAAGAGCACAGCCTATTAGACCCATCTAATTTCCTTCTGGAGCAACCCAGCTGATTTTTAGATAAGGGCAAAGAATTATATGTGACATTCAAGAAGTCTTCAAGCTTTATTCTCACACAAAGAACATAGCGGACGTAGTCTGAAGCTGGCTGTGTTGGTGGTGCTCGTGTATATGAAAGGAGGCTGTCTTTTCAAATCTATGTTTATTTTTGATAAAATTAAAAGAAAAACAGCCTTTCTGGCAAACACGCATCTTTTAAGAGAGCCAAAATAGCTTTTTTTTTTTTAAAGAGGTGTTGTTGGTTGTGGATAAAAGCAGTGTCATCCTCTCAGTCTATTAGCTTAGAAAGCTGTCGCCTGAGTGCCTAACGTACAATTGTAGGTAGCAGACAGCATGACAACGTCAGTGGAGAACAAAGAGAACACCGTAATTATTTGACTTCATGTTTAGTCTCTTACAGATGCAAGAAACCCCAAATCCAAAGGAGGGATAGAAAACGGTGAGAGGCAAACACCTGGGGCAGAACACCCAACACCTGCAGCGTAAAGGTCTACTTTGGCTCATAGTTTCAGTCCATGGTCACCTAGCCCCAGTGCAGAAACAGCATGGCAGAGGGGCCTGGCAAGGGAAAAGGTGCTCACCCAGCAGCCAGGAAGCAGAGGGAGAAAAGAGGAGCCAGCAACCAGAAAACATCCTTTCAGATCACACCCCAGTGAGTCGCCTCCAGCCAGGTTCCACTCCTAACAGTGCATTCATCCATGAACCCATCGATGGATGGTGCCTCTGCTAAGCATAGCATCTCATCTGTCACCTTCCACACACATGAGGCTTTCGGGGGAGGTTTCAGATCTAAACCATAACAGGAAGGAAGGGATGTTCATAGATGAGCATTTAGACCCTCACAACATAGGAATGCTAATCTTTCCTCTAGTTTTTTGTAGAAAGCAACCGAAATGTATGAGGAACAGGTGGAATTTTTGTACACTGCTGGTAAGGATGCAAAATAGTGCAACCACTTTGGAAAACTTGGAAGTGTGTAACGTGTTTGGTTTCATAATTTCACAGGTAGCAGGAGTTTTCCTTGAGTCTGGCTCACATCTGATTTAAGTGATAGTTAGATGAAGCTCTGGATTTTTAGACTCAAGTTGATTCTGCAGCAGCTTGGGATATATGGGGCTGTTGAGACGAAATGATTGTAGTTTTCATGTAACAAGGACATAAAGTTTGGGGGGCTATGCACAAAATACCTTGGTCTGAATGTTTTTGTTCCCTGAAAATTCACACACTGTAATTCGAACCCCCAAGATGATAATAGGAGTTGAGGCTTTGGGAGGTGAACCCCTAGGATGAGATAAGTTTCCTTACCCAAGAGAGCTGTTTCAACCAGGGATATAGCTCAGTAGCATAAGCATCTGCCTGGCAATTTACAAGGTCCTAAGTTCAATTCCCAGTACCAGAGAGAGAGAAAGAGAGAGAGACAGAGACAAAGAGACAGAGAGAGCGCTGCTTTACCCTTCCATCACATGAAGACCAGCAAAAAGAAGCTATCTCTGACCCAAAAGCAGACTCTCACCAGGGACCAAATCTGCTGGTTTCTTAATCCTGGACTTCCCAGCCTCTGTAACTGTAAGAAGTAAATTTTTATTGTTTATAAACCACCTTTTCTACAGTTTTTTTTGTTTGTTTGTTTTGTTTTGTTTTGTTTTGTTTTGTTTTTTGTATATCAACCCAAACAGATTAAGACAATGTATATATCTGCCTTAATCATGGTAGCCAAACTTTGGAAACAATTCAAACATCTACCTGCTAATAAATAGATAAATACATCATAGTACAACTATACAAGAGAGTAGTGCTTGGCAGGAAAAAATATCAAATCATACAACATGAATGAGTCTCATGGAAACTTTACTTGATAAAACAGTCACAGTCATTAAATACTGAATAACTCTAATGATATGAAGTTCTAGAAAAAGCAAAACTATAATGACAGAAAATAGTTCAGTGGTTTCTTTAGCCAGGAATTGAAAGGGGGCTTGGCCACAGAGGAACACAAGGAAACAGTTTGGGTAATGAAATTGCTCTCTGTATTGGAGACTCCTCATATATGTAGGTTATACCTCAATGAATCTAGGAAAATATTAAATAACAGCAGAAAGTTGAATAGACGTATGTGAAGCATAACCCATGTTACACTGAAAATAAAAATATAATATTGAAAGCATAAAATTATAATGCTATATAGTACCATGGTGTAACTGGAATGATTTCATGTAAATAGCTGAGAGAGACTTTTCCCAATGAGCATACATTTTAAACAATTGTCATCTCCTTCCTTCATTGCAACAGAGTCAGCATCAACTTGAGAACTTTTTCTCACGTGAGGTACAGTATTCTCCCCTGCATGTTGTGGCCTCGGACTTGCTCAGACTGAAGCTCTTTCTGTAGCCTCATCCATCTTATTGCCTGAGGATGTTCACGGGTAGCAGAGTCAGCAGCCTTCTGGTTCCTGTCTGTGAGTACACAGGGCTTGGGACAGCAGAAACTTGGAACCCTGAGGTGCATGGATGCCCCACCCATCCCACCTCCAAAACTGCAGGTACTGTTACCAGGCTTCTGCAGTGTAGCGAGAGAGGACACTTCCAGAAAAGATCATATGAAATTTCACAATCAGAGAGGCTGGAGATATTACAGAAGGAAGGGAGCTCAGGTAGACACAGGGACTGAGGCTCCAGGCCACCAAAAATGCAACTCAGTCTGAGGGGCAGATGAAGACCACCTGCTAGCGTGTGAATGTTTGTTGCATCAAAAATTTGTGTGGAAATTAGTTGCTGTTGTGGTGGTACTAAGAGGGGTGACCTCTGGAAGATGCCAGCCCTTGGCAAAGCTAATGCCATGACAAAACGGTGAGTTCGGTCCACTTTTGTCCTTCTTCCTTCTAGCATGTGAAGATGCAATAAGAAGGCCTTTACTAGATGCTTGCACTATGATCTTGGACTTCTCAGTCTCAGATCTCTAAGCCAATAAATCTGTGCCCTTCATGAATTACTCAGTCCATTCTGAGTAATTCAGATATTCAGCTACTATAACACACCTCCTACCTAATTCTGAATGTCCGAATAGGTTTAAGTCAGGCCTAACTTCAGGCTTCTCTGATGATCATCATTAAGATAAATGATATTTGGGGCTGGGGATTTAGCTCAGCGCCATAAGTGCCTGCCTTGCAAGTGTGCAGTCATGAGTTCGATTCCTGGTACCGATAAAAATGAAAAAAAAAATTAAGATAAATGACATTCCTGTTCACTTGCAGTCACTTTAAATTTCTTCAAGAAGAGATAGTGTTTTACTTTCATATCCTTCATGCTCAAGTTTGATCAACAATTCTAAACAACTGGACCAATGTGTGTGTGGGTTCTGAGTTAAGATTGGAAGGCAAGTTTTATAAGTACCATAATTGTTTCTCAAAGGTGAGCACCATTGGCCTTCCATTAGCAAATCAACTCCCTGATGCTGTAATTCTGCTGTGCACACCGAGGCCTGGCTCAGGAGCTCAGCAAGATTCTCAGAATGTGAGCAGACAGGAGACCTAAGAGCAGGAGGCTCACTTCACTGTGCAAACACAGGTCCAAGAGTGAGGTGGAATCTTCCCAACTCCACTGCCATGCTCTTTCCATCTATAGCATGCTCTTTCCATCCACTGATGAAGCCCAATAGAACATGCTGAGGGAACTCTCCAAGAAAGAGAGGGAAGTCCCCACCCCTGTCCTCCACGTTCACATCTCTGAGTTCCTAGAAATGGCTACAGAAATGCATTTGGAGAGTTTGCTGAAAACTGCTCGATGGCTGTCCCAAACTCCAGGCGCGGGGGACCCGTCCCTTCTGAAGAGCACATGATCTCCTCTTCCTCCTCCCACCAATCTCTGCACATCTTCCCAGGACTTGAAAACACACTACTTCCTTTGAAAACAGGAAAAAATGGAACTTCCGTGGTTTGCCTCTCCCTGCCCTAAGAATCTCTCTGTTGGAAGTTGGGCCCTCTTATGTGGCAGTGTTGGAAGATGGGGGACTCTTTAAGAAGTGAGGCTCAGTGGAAGGGAATGAGGTCACTGGAGATGCTGCCCTTGGAAGGAGATAATATAATTCTCATGGTATCCCAGTTTGTTCCTATGAAGGGTGTGGTTATAAAAGATAGCCCCCGCCAACAATTCTCTACTTTTGTGTATCACCTTGGGATCTTTTTCTCCTCTTCCTCCCCTTCCTCCTCCTTCTCCTCTTCCTTCTACTTCTCTTTGGTACTGGGGATCAAACTTATGACCTCATGCTTGCCAGGCAGACACTTATGCCACTGAGCTAAATCCCTGGCTCTAGGATCCTTTTTTCATGTGTTCCCATTATGACATCATTCATCATGAGGCCCTTACCAGAGGCTACACAGATAGGGCTATCCGCTTACTGTCAGTCAAGGAGATTTTAACGTAAGTTTTTCTGTTTCTGTGTTTATAGATGTTATTATCCCTATTCGTCAGCCTGACTGCTTCATCCACCTATCAGGTATAAACTCCCAGGCAAAGCCACTGGACGCAAAAATACACTGAGGTTAGGGAAGAAACAGACAGAGAAGGGAAAGGAAGACTTCCCATTTGTACATTCATCTGGCTTTGCCATTATGGTTTGAACTTCTCCCTGAAAAAAAGAAAATGTATGGAAGTCCTAACCTTCAGGGTCTCGGAATATGACCTTTAGAAACAGAGTTGGTGCAAATGTATGTAAGGAGCTCAGATTAGCATACACTGGGATAGGGTGAACCTTTGAACCAACAGGCCCCAGAAAGACAAGTGAAATGTAGGGAACCAGCGATGTGACAATGGAAGCAAAGATGGAGAAGAGGATGACAGCAAGCCAAGGACCCCCAGGACTGCCACCACCACCACCTCAAACAGAAGAGAGGTACAAAGGACTCTGCCAGACTCTCAGAGGGATTGTGGCCTTGCTGACTTTTTGATTTTGAACTTGTGTCCTCTAGAACTGTGAAAAAATCCCTTGCTCCTATTTTAAGGTATCCAGTGTGTGGCAATTAGTGATAGTAACCTTGGGGAGCCTCACGTGACAATAAGCTGAAGGTTCTAGAAAACACAGACCATACCATGCTAATGTGCTCCCATTGGTATCTGCTCAAACCTATAGGGCTAGTAGAAGTGAGGCACTTATTGGGTACATACCCCAGAGCTGCTCCCTGGCCCTGGGTGGGGTTGGCACCTCCTTTGACACATAAATAGGGTGTGGTAAACTCCCTGAAGAAAGACTCCATAGCTTGTCATCCTGTATACATAAGATCCTTGAAGTGGCTTAGAGCTTTTCTGGGGTTGCATGGCTGTGGATGATTTCCATGTTCATCAGACCTTCCTCTGTGTGGGAACCAGAAGAATGATCTCCCACAGTACCCTGGGCAGAGTTCCACCCAAACTCTGCCACAGAGCGCCGAGAGCCAGGCAATGGAGTGCGGGTGAGTGTTATTCATTTCTGTATCTTACCTATTTCAGAAGCCCCAATACCCAGTGTCCAGTGCATAGTAAGATTCATGTGCAAGAATTCAAACGAGCAAGTCTAGTGATCTTAAAGTCTAGCTATGAATTCAGAGTAATCCTTGGTACTACGTCCTCCACCAGAGCAGCACTAGGGCTCAAAGAAGATTTTGTGTATTTTATAGCACCGGCTCTTAATAGAGGGCTGGAGAGCTGGCCCTGCTCATTTCTTCACAGTTTATTATGCGGAAAAATATAAGCCTTCTGTTTTCCTGGGTTGTTAACTTGGCACTTCATTGCATATATAGAACTTGCATTAAAAGACACTACCTCTGTGAGTTAATCAACCATTTAAAGAGCAAAAGTCCTATGCAGTCTGAGGATGCTCAGAGCTCATCCTCTGGGAAGGCTGATACTGAGGATGGGTGACACAGAGAGACTTGGGAGCTGGTGCCTGATCATCTAAGCCTCAAAACAATTTCCTGAAGCTGGTAGCAGACTCACTTCAGAGACGGTAAAATTGAGACTCAAAAAGTCAAGGGACAAGTCTAAGGTCCCAGGGGTAGTAAGGGACAGAGTCCAAACCAAGACAGGGGTTTTCTACACTTAATTCCTATATAAATTCACTCATTCATTTTAACTGTGACAAAATCAAGCTAATTAACATCTGTATTACCTCACATGCTTATATGTTGTGAGAAGAACACATTTAAAACCCCAGGACTTTTAAAGAACTCTATTCAGACTCTCAAAGAGATGGAATTTTAAGGAGAATTGCTTTTTTTCACAAAATGACTCAGAACTTTTTGTGCTAATGGATGATGTCCTTTAGAGCCTTCCAGTGAAGGGCTAAACAACAGCAGATTCTGCTGCTGATGATGAGGATGAGGATGAGGATGAGGATGAGGATGATGATTCCATTTTCGGAATGCCTCATCTAAGAGTCAGGTCCTCAGGGCCCAAGTGCAGGGCGTTCTGGGCTCTGGCGGCAATGCTTCCCCTCTGCAGACTTTCTGAACAAGCGCAGAGAATAAAGGCTGGGATGCACTCAGGCACGCATGATTGAGTGCAAGGACCTGGGGGGCTGTAAAATGGTGGGCAGACTTTCGGTGTAGATCTGCAGACAGCACGTATGAGTTCCTGGCCAGATTTGGAGCCAGGAAGAAAGGTCCTAAAAACCGTCTTGTGTGGGAAGCCGCCTATGAATGGCGCCCATTTCCTGCTTCCGGGTTCTTCCCGGCCTGAACAAGCCCGCCAAATTGTCATATCTGCCCAGTTACCCGTGACGCTAGCCTATCAGCTTGTTAGGCGCGCTTCTCTGTGATTGGATACTGCTTCCCCTTATAAGAGGTTGTTCCTGCCCCCAACGGCGGAAGAGGAACCAACGTTGAGGGTGGCGGACCTTGTCAGGTCCGGTTCGCTGTACGTAATAAAGTTTGAGAGCTGATCCTGCTCGAGTTTGGTCTCCTGTCTCCCGCGGCTCCGGTCATCTGGTGGCCGCCCGTTCGGGGAAAAAGGTAAAAGACTCAGCGACGTGCCTCTTCGGCTGGGAGGTGCGATTGCTGTCGCCTGCGGTACGACGGAGGACCTGGCCCAATAACAACGGAAGGCCGCGAGCACCTCTTCTCTTCACCCTGATCAGCTACGTGAGATACAGCGGTTCCCGGGACAGGTGAGTACTGGGTCACCTGGGTTGGGTGGACGCACCTAACAGATTTTGAGCGCCACACGAGTGGACGCTGGGTTTTTTTTTTTCTTTTCTTTTCCCTTTGCATCTGTTTTGCCTTCGCTTCGCTAATACAGCCTGACAGGCTTTTGATAGAGCTCGATTGGAATGCTCAGAGGAGCCCGGAGCCACTGCCGATTGTGGGTCTCCGGAGGACCCTCAGGGCTCTAATTCTGATTCTGATTCGGAAGGTTCAGAAGAGGAGGTTGTCTTCGCTAAACAGGACCCTCCTGCACAGCTTAAAGAGGAATTCAGGGCTCGGGAAGATAAAAAGGGGAACCAAACACCCACGATCACCCCCTTCAGGGCGCCAGGCCCCACTAAGCCCTTCCGCCCTTTGGCAAGTTCGCGAATTCAGGGCTCGGGAAGATAGCACCGCTGTGGCCGGAAGAGGAGTTGCTCCCTGGGCTGCCACCACAACCTATGGCACCGCCCTGGTTAGAGGGAGAGCTACTTCCTGGGTTGCCTTCTGCGCCCCCATCTGGGGAGGGAGGAGGACGTTCCTTCCACCAGAGGGTATGGTCGCGGCTTCCCTTTGAGTGTTCCGGTCTCCATGCATTCCCGGTACAAGTAGGAGGCAGGGGAGGAGGAGGATATTATGAGCCCTTAGAAATTAAACAACTTAAAACTATCAAGGACGCAGTTTCAGCTTATGGGCCCAATGCGCCATTTACCATGGCGCTTTTAGAGGCATTGGCAGGTCTGCTTTTAACTCCTGGAGATTGGACCCAGCTGGCACGCGCCTGCCTCTCCCCCGGACAATATTTAGATTGGAAGTCCTGGAATGAGGAATTCTGTGTAGGGCAGGCGGCAGCCAACAGGGAAAATAACCAGAGAGAGTGGAACAGGGATATGCTATTAGGGCGAGGAGCCTTTGAGGAAGATCAAACTCAATACCCTCGCCAGGTTTATGAACAAATTAGCCGCTGTGGCCTCCAGGCCTGGAGACGGCTGGCTGGAAAGGGAGAACATACGGGTCACCTTACAAAAATTATACAAGGGCAGGGAGAGCCATTTTCAGACTTTGTGGCCCGCATGCTTGAGGCCGCTAACAGGATTTTTCCAGATGCTGAGGCGGCTCACCCTCTCATAAAACAATTGATTTTTGAACAGTGCACTAAGGAGTGCCGTGATGTCCTAAGAACTAACAAAAATAGGTCCTTAGAAGAGTGGACACGCCTGTGCCGTGAATTGGGTGGCCACGGCCTAACGCCCAAAGGAAGAATATCATTGGCACTCTTTACCATAAATTTTTTAAACCTTAATCACAATAATCATTCCCCTGCCATGGAGCACAATAACCCGTCCCCGGCCGACAAAGGGCTGGTGAGATGGAAAGATGTCCTTACAGGACAATGGATGGGCCCGGATCCAGTGGTTAGTTGGACCCGAGGTGCGGTTTGTGTCTTCCCACAGGAACCAGGCTGCGAACCGCTGTGGGTCCCGGAAAGATTGACGCGAGCAGTAAACTCCCCACCAGTTCCTGATAAAGCACAGGAGGATAAGCCCACGGACACAAGTCAACTCGATGTCTGGTTTGGAGCTTTTTCTATTCTGTGGGTTCCTATTAATCACCCCTGTTCGCACAAATTTGACCAACACTGTTAAAAATATGACAGCTTGGCTGCAAGACACCTACCTACCTAAGTTTCACAATTTGTCCCTGACCGACTGGTCAGGAACTTGACAATATGGACGGTATCCAACTAGGTCCAGTCAGGTTCGATTTATCAACTTTAGGCAGTGTTATAGCCAGTTTGTGGGAACGCGTCACCTCCTGGTTCTCCTGGCCCAACCTGACTACTTGGATCCTAATTGCCACGGCTATCCTAGTAGGGCTTGTGGTTATCAAATGCTTGTTAGATCGCCTCATACAAACTCAGCAGCAGGTTAAGATCACAGCTATGGCAGCCATGCAAATGGCAGCAGGTGGTCCATCAGGCCAGCAGGCCGCCGCATATCTCCTTCACATTGCAGAACATCAGCTATAAGAGCTGAGTGGGCAAGCCAATGACGGGTAAGACGGGAAAAGCCCTCCCGGTCAACCTAAGACAGGCTCCACTCAGATATACATGGCCTTTAAGGCCAGGGGTCCCTCCCGGAGTCAAATTATTGGCATTGAGATGCGAGACCAAGGGTACTGCAGTGCCATCCGCCTCAAAGGTTGGGGGGAAGGCAGGAATGAATGTCTATATGCATCCAGGTTCGGTTCACAAAAGCCTGGCCCTGCGAAAAAATGAACCACTCACCTTGAGCATGGTCCTGGCGCAAGGATATGCACAAAACAGGGTGATGCACAGCAGGGTATAGACCTCTACATTCTCTCATGCCTCGGCCTACAAGGTAGGCCCACTCCTAGGTGTCTAACAGCAACAACGTCATAGACACCTTGGAGGGACATACAGACCATCCTATTTTAATAAATAAAAAAGGGGGAGATGTGGGAAGCCGCCTATGAATGGCGCCCATTTCCTGCTTCCGGGTTCTTCCCGGCCTGAACAAGCCCGCCAAATTGTCATATCTGCCCAGTTACCCGTGACGCTAGCCTATCAGCTTGTTAGGCGCGCTTCTCTGTGATTGGATACTGCTTCCCCTTATAAGAGGTTGTTCCTGCCCCCAACGGCGGAAGAGGAATCAACACTGAGGGTGGCGGACCTTGTCAGGTCCGGTTCGCTGTACGTAATAAAGTTTGAGAGCTGATCCTGCTCGAGTTTGGTCTCCTGTCTCCCGCGGCTCCGGTCAGTCTTGCCTCTGGCAGCTGGCCTTGCATGAACTCTCCATGCCTGTCTCCTCTCTGTGAACTCAGACTGTCACCCGTCCATAGAGTGGATGTAAGGTTTAAAATGAGACAATGCATATGGAGTAGTCACTAGGGTCACAACCAACCAAACCAGGCTTCTCAAAAAGTTACGAATAATATAAATAATATCATTGAACATATAGCTCATGGGTTAAAGGTATTCCAGTGATTTGCAGTGAGGTTCCCTTACATAGCTGCAGCAGAAAAACAATGCCACATTCAAGGCCTTACCATTCCAGCAAAAGAAACACACTTCTATTAAAATAAAAATAAAGCCTGTCTCTCTTTTTTTTTTAACCTTTTGCTGATACGGAGAATTGAACCCACACTGAACTTCATCCCTGACCCAGTTTTTACTTTTTATTTTGAGACACTGTCTCACCAAGTTGCCCAGGCTGGGCTCAACCTTGCAATCCTCCTGCCTCAGCCTCTCAGAGTGCTGGAATTAGAATCTATCTTTAGAAAGGACCAGTAAGTAAGAGGTCAGGCTACCTTCCTGGCAGAAGAACTGACACAACCAAGAGGACTGATTGGATCTAGTGTAATGAAAGAGAAACATGCTGTACAGAAAAATTCTCTTGGGATATGAATCCCAGCTGGCTAGTTGACTGCATGCAACTGGGGATCCACTGGGGGGTTCTACAATATCTGTAAACATGACCTGACAGAACTGTGTTATCAAGTCCTTGTGCGTACACCCACGCGCGTGCACGCGCACACACACGCACACACGCACACACAACCAGGTGTCACTGAGCCTCTCCATCATCCAGGGAAGGTGTAATTCAAGACTGACACTGCAGTCTCCAGCTACTTTCTGGAAATTCAAGTAGAATGTAATTGCCAGTTGTGATGAGTGTAATGAGAAGACAGTGCAATAGAGCGCACACATTTCCTGAACAGGAAACCCTTATGCTGGCCATACAGGACAAACAGAAATACAATTGAAACTACAATAATATATCTCTTAAGTCCCATCCGATCCAAAAGTTATAAAAGTGAGACATACCAAGTCCTGGCAAAGAGAGGGTGCAGAAGGAGTTCTTGCCTCCTGCTGGGGTTGGGAACTGTTTCTTTCTAACCTGATGCCTTGCTTGCTGCCTCTTGTCACAATCAGCTCTGAATTGCTAAGGTTTAGAGTCTGCAAACTGCATTCCCCAGGGAGCCCTGCTAGCACTAACTTCCTGTCAGTGCTACTGTGAAAGGCACTGCTGGAGATCAGAAGGCAGGAGCAAGAAAGAAGCCTTCTGCTTCTGGCTTTGACCTTCAGCACCAGGCTCTTGTGACACTGGCAGGGAAGGGAAGAGTAGCTGGGTGAAAAAGCAGCTCTTTCTCCAGTCCCTACCCTGCCTGAGGTGGGCGCAGGACCCAGCACAAGGTCAGGCCCTAGGCTTCTGGTTTCTGGTTTCTGGATTCTGGTGACCATCACCTCTTCCTTTGCAGCCCCCCACTTCTGCCTCCGTCCTGAGTCCTCCCACCCTGCCAGTGCTTTCTAAAGCAGTTCTGCATGTTTCCTTTCATGAATGTCTTTAGTTGGCAGCACGATGACTGCTTCAAATTTAAAACCTTTACCTTTCCTGGCCACTTTGACTTTGGGGAGGACCCAGGAGTCCCAGAGTGTCAGATAGTTGAGGACTCAGCATCATGCTTTTATTTGCAGAAATTGCTGTGAATGTTTAATCAAGCAGGAGTTATGAAAAAGTAGTGAACATTGCGATTAAAAATTTTATTATCATAAAAGACATTATTGCCATTAATACCCTCAAAATACTCCCCCTTGCTTCTAAACGCTCATCCCATCATTCTTGGCAATGTCTCCTTCTGTGGTAGATTTTTAATTTAAACATTCACTTTCAATCACCCTTTATATCCTCCATCAACACTTTGCCATGTTTGCCTTTTCCCTCTCTTCTTCTTTCTCCTCCTCCTCTTTCCCCTCTCTTGTTCTTCTGTCTCTCTGTGTGTGTCTGTCTGTATGACTCTTTCTCTTTCTCTCTCCAAATTGACACACTTTGCTCCATTTGCTTTCTGGTTTCCAAGTGCTCCCAGTTGCTATCTGCAATAGCTCAAAATGAACTATGGATATCTTGGCAGTTCATTCCTAAATACTCTAAAGAACAAAAAAGGAAAGGACATTTTCATACATAACTCTAATACCATTCACATTATTTTTCACTAACAATAATTCCAAAGCCAGGTGTAGTGGTGCAGACTGTAATCCCAGCACTCTTGGAGGCTGAGGCAGAAGGATTGCAAATTCAAGCCCAGTCCGGGCAATTTAGCAAGACCATGACTCAAAATGTAAAAAGGCTGAAGGCCCTGGGTTCAATTCCAGTGGGCAAGGGGTGTGAGAGGGTACACACTCTAATCAATATTCATGCCATATTCAAATTTCCCCAATTGTCCCAAATATGTCTTTTATCATTTTTTTCCTAATTAAAGATTCATGCATTGTGCCTGCTTGTTATGTTGGCTCAATCTCTTCTGAAACAACTTGGCATTATCTTCCAGAAATTCTTCCCCATTGCACCAGGAGACATGTAAAATCATCCATAGCAACATTTCTTGCGAGCATAAACATGGAAACAACCCCTTTGGGTGGCAGGGGAGGAAATGCAGAGTCAGAGATGGTCTCACAGGGTCTGGCTTGGGCAGCTGGGTGGACAGAGGTCATTCTACTTCCTGCTTTCCCTGAATGTCCCACATGCTCCATTTGCTTTCTGGTTTTAAAGTGCTCCCGGTTGCTATCTGCAATAGCTCAAAATTCACTCTCCCTACTTTGTGCCTCAAAAACATTAAGAGCATTTTTATTGCTCTGGTGATTTCTGTCTCTGTTTGCTTTTCAGAAAACCAAGAAAAGTAGCAAATACTGTGGCAGTAATTCCCTGGCAATACCAAAGGCCTTTTACCACGCTCACACTGCATAGCCCCAGAGCATTCTTGGATGGCGTAAGGGCCTTTGATTCCAAGGGCAGCTGAAAGACTCCCACATCATACAGAAGTCAGTTTGCTATGGTTCTGCCCTGTCTCTCACTATGAACCATCCTGCTCCCCATTCCCACTCTTTCCCTTGCAGCAGTGGGGGTTAAAAGCCACCTGCCTTTTCTCTTTTCTGTCTTTTTCCCTCTGTCAGTTACATCCTCAGTGGCAGGATGTTTGCTTGGTTTTTAGGTCCACCTCTGCACTGACAGGCAGTGAATGTAAACACTTGAGCCATGGACGGTGGAATGGCTTGTATCATGTCACCTCCAAAGGTCCTTCTGCTCTTTGGCTTGATGCAAGATTAACAAAGAGGAATCACATATTGATGGATGCCTTACGAGAAGTCGCTTAAGGAAATTAAACCCAGTGCAAGCTTTCTGCGTGACCTCTCAACGATTGCCTTGTATGAGCTGATCTTGCTGTCAGCCCTAAAAACCATTCTGTGATCCTGCTGACACTACCCATGTAAAGCATGACTGTGATGACTCTAATGGAATCAAAGGCTGGACACTGTGCAGTGTGCTCTGAGGCTGGCTCTGATCACTGAAAGACTAAGCACAAAGGTAGGGTCTGTTAAACTCATACTTGGCATAATAATTGATGGCCATGGACCCCTTTACTGGACTTCATACCAAAATCTTGGTCCAAGTATTTTCTAAGACTAGAAGTCTTTTCAAGTCTATCATAGTCTTCTAATAACTCAAATTGTTGCTAGTTTCATTTCTTTTGAAGGAAGTAGCAAATCTTTCTCTGGTCATGGAAGAAGAACAAATGGAATCTTCTAGCATTTCTGTACCAAGCATGTGAGAACAGGGAGATGGACCCCAAAAGTGATAACCCCCTGCCGATTAAAGTCTGCCCTCAGTAAAGGAAGAGGAAAGCTATGGATGAGTGACTCTTTTCTGTTTCCCAAATCACATATCACTGAGGTGACATCAGCTTTCTTAAGTTAAATCAGATTAGGATGATCAGGGACCACATTCACAGACATTGTTTTTACTTCTTTTCTTCTCCCTCTGTTGTAAACCTCCAATATTTCTCAAAACTTCCTTGCTTATTTCTAGATGCCTCATATATGCTAATAAAAGTACTTCCCTGCTATGATTGTTTCGATCCTCCAGAATTCATGTGTTGGAACTGTAGCCCTCAGGTCACGGTATTAGGAGATATGAACATTACAAAGTGATTAATGAGATAAATTTCCTTTTAAGGAGAGACACAGAGAGATTCCCGCACCTTTTCTCCACACGACAGTGAGAAGACCGCAGCTGTAAAGAAACAGTCCTGACCAGAACCAAATCTGCTGGCACTTTGGTCTTGGAATTCCTAGCCTCCGGGACTGTAAGAAATAAGCTTCTGTTTTTTATAAGCTACCCAACCTGTGGCATTTTGCTACAGCATCCTGAACAGACCAAGGTAATCTCAACACCAGTGAAGAAACTGCCGCTGGCATGCCAGCAGCTGTATCTGCCACACCCACCGCTCTCTGCTCACAAGCCCACGTGGAACTGCTCTAACTCCATTGCTGCTGCTTTTCCTCCTCCAGACCTATGGAGAAATCATGGATGTCAATGCCACTCCAGTCCTCGTCCAATGCCAGCCTTACCTCTGTCACTGGTCATGCAGTACTACCTTTACCACAGAATTCACAGTGAAGATGCCAACAGGACTCAAGGGCAAAAGGAGCAAACTGGGTTCCACTCTGAAAAGCAGGTTTGCCCTGAGTCTCATGTTCTGAGACCAAACCAGGGAGCCTGTCTGCTGCTGCTTTAGGACCATTCCATCTGGAGAGTTTATTAATTAATTCTCTTTTAAAATGGCCTTTAAAAAAAAGGAAAGGAAGAAATTTACTTCTGGGAGTCCACCCCAGCTCTCTGCATGTGTCCAGATGTGGCTGCTTCTCGGGGCTGAGCTCAAGTTAGATCTCCAGCAGCATCCACATATACGATGGGACTCCCTACCACCATAGCCATAAAATACTGTCTTATTGAAGCATTAAGGCTCATTATCTCCTACCAGTATTTTCATACAGAAATTTCTTGGAAAATTTATATTTCTCTGAACCTGCCCCGACCAAAGTCAAGAAAGTAGGAAAACATACTGTAATTCTCCGGTGAGAATTGATGCTTAATAATCAATAGATGGTACTGGTTTGAAAGATTCACAGGCACCAAGTTCAGAGCAAGGTCAGGTGGTGTTAGGGTTGACCAATAGAGCTCACGATGTAGCGGCATGCAGGAGGAAAGAGATCCCATTATTGGAATTGTTTACAGGCACCCTGGGTGACCGTGGGCTAGCAAGCTGCTAGCTGCAAATCATTCTTGCAAATAAATAAATATTACTAAATTTGCACACTTAAAATAAATTATATAATCCTATGAGTGGTTTCCTAAGAAATAACAGGCTTAGCAAACAAAGTAAGTCCTTAATTTCCTTCATATAGTACTGTTAAACTTCCTGCTAAGGAGACCCAAACCTTAGAGTATTCAAATGCTGGAGTTTTCCAGGGTGTGGCTATTCTCTATGGACTATGGTTTCTCATAAATATTTATCAGAAACAAATACGGAGAGCATAACATGTGAGTGTCGTTATGAAATGGTTCAAAAATC
This sequence comes from Cavia porcellus, assembly GCF_034190915.1. Lineage (NCBI taxonomy): Eukaryota > Metazoa > Chordata > Mammalia > Rodentia > Caviidae > Cavia > Cavia porcellus. Next base: position 42,818,249 of record NW_026947507.1, read on the forward strand.
AAAATAGAAATTGATCTAAAAATTTGTCATCAAAAGCCAAATTAAGCTTAATAGCAAAACCAAAACTGGGAAAAGCAAATGAAATATTTTTATTATCAAAAAAAGAAATGAACTTAAGTTGAGCAGTATGAGGCCTGAAATCCAACTTAAAGATTATTTGAGACGTGCTCTTGACATTTCCACCAACATCAACACAAAATGAAAGAAATTTTTGTACATCTGAAATATTTGTCATGAAACACAGATTAAAACTATTGGAGAGAACAATAAATATTCAGTGTACTCTAAATTTTGCATTTGAGTTGAGAATAACAACTTCCAAATATTTGTGATATCTTTCACATTTTTAAATGGTTTCAATTTGATGTTTATTTAGTGCTAGTTTCCTTCTTCCTGTGGTACTTTTTAACCATCAAATGTTTATGTCAAATAAGTATCATTTTTATATATTATCAAAATATATAATCCATTGGATCAGTTACTATAAAAAAAAAAGCCATTTATTACATGGGATACTTTTTTCCACAGGGAAAACCTCTGAATAATCCCATAACAGGAATTCTGTTATGTAGTTTCATGGTCACTCATTATTACTTTTAAATTCACAAATTATATATAAAATGTTATACCAATTACAGAGACATGATTTTGGGAACTCCTGAGGATTCTTAGGGATTCCAATTTCTAATTCTCAAATCCTAAAAGTTAGTATCCGTCAAGAGTTTAGAAAAAAAAAAAAAAGCAATTATAAATCTATTTCCTGGCCATTTTTTAATGTTACTCAGCACGTCAGAAAGCGGCACCAAGTAGAGTGCATTAGTCAACTGAATGATATTTGCATATAGGTAAATAAGTAGGCTCTGGTCTTAATAGACTGTGTATTAACATATTCTGGTATTGGGAAATCCCTCTTTGCAAACTAGAATTTACAGAAAAATTGTTTTGAGGGATGTAGTGTCAGTGCTACACAGTAATTTTACAAACTTATCAGACTTTATATTCCAACATTTGAGATTTTGAAGACGGCAACATTTCCCAATGAGTCTTTACTTAAATGATTCAACAGATTCTACACATGGATTCCCTTTGTGATGAGATGGTCTCATGGTCAACAACATGGAGTCTGCTAGAAGAAGAGTGCACTCTTTGTAAGAGATTATAGTTCAAGAAATAATTCGATTCGGTTACACACATTTTGTTATAAAAAGTAAAATAAAAACTTATTTAGCATTGCAGAGGAGTCCATTTGAATCCTTATTAGTCTAGGGACGCTGTTGGATTAATATTCATTAATGTTTGCAGCAGTTTGTCATGACTTTATTGTCCCTCCCTTACTAGTAATAACTTGAATGACTGAGAGCTCTATAATAAATTTTGAAGAATAATACTTACCTAATGTGCCTATTATTCTGTATACCTATTATTCAAATATATTACTACATCTCTAATTAAGGCAAAAATTCTAAGGGTAAAATACTGTGTGAGCTTGAATACTCTAAACAGCAGAGCTTGAGGCAAACATTAAGCTCACTAGGCAGATGCAATCCCACAGAATTGTGAGGGGATGAAAGGAGAAGTGAGGCCAGGAGCGATGGATGGAAGCGGTGTTAGAGCCCACATGCTACAGTTCTGCCATGTGTCACAACAAGCTGTGGAGACTGAGACCTGGGTTTGTGATAGGCACGTCCGAGAACCACACGTCTCTTGTCAGGCTATTCAGAGAAACTCTGGGGTGCTGTGGGAGAACAGGGACTGAGTATCTATCTGCCTGGCTCCTACCTGGTTCCTGTTTTCACTGATAGAATCTGCCTTGAGGAGAATTAGTACCTCTGAACTTCTGAACTGTTCATCTGGTCCCTTTGCCTCCCGCTGGACAAGTAGGTAGCTCAGCCCACCACAGGAGTCTCATCCAAGCCCTAAAGGAGGGGAGAGGTCAAAGTTCTGCACCGGAGGGTGATTTGTAGGGCAATACAGCAGGCCCTGGTGCCTAGTCAGGAGCATTGACTTTAGCCTCAAACACTGCTTTTGCCAGGGTGTCAAGGACTGTATTATGCCCCCGTCACAGTTCCTGCACTGAAGGAACCCATCCTGAAGACACCTTCATCTCAGACTTCCATGCTCCAGAACTACAAGAAAATTAATTCCTATTGTTTAAAATGTCTGGGCTGTGCTACCTTGTTATGGCATGCGTCCCAAATACGCAGAGTGGAGCAGAAATGAACCAAATCAAATCCCACCCTGGCTTATTTTCAAGTTTGTCACTCATTTACTTCCCTTGAGGTCAATTCCTAGAGTGGCCAAATTATTAACTCTCTGCCTCTGCCAGAATTTCATTTTTTAAATCAAAATGAAAGTCTCCAATAAAGCATGAGATGTTTTTGCTGGTAGAAGGCAGCAACATATTCAAATTGGCACTATATGTTTTAATGAATAATTTATGGATTGTACTGGTATTAGCTCTGCAATTACCTTACTACCACTTGCTGAGAGCTAGTAACAATTATTAATATATTAGTGCACTGATTATTGAGATTGCAGAGCAACTTCAATCAAGTCAATAAAATAAAGGGAAAAATAATAGAAAATATAATGTGTTCTACAAAAAAAACTAGAATACGCCTAGGTTTTATTGGTCTTGTTTTCTACTGTTTTGTTCAACTTTATAATATCTAATGAGATAGGCAATTCTTTTTAAGGAAACAAGAGACATCGTTGATAACCATTGTTGATAACCTTATACTGTGTTTTTACATCATGTGCTATGTCTTTCCTTGGTTTTGACTGACAGCTTTGTTTTGCCATATTTGACTTTATTCTCTCCCCCCCCCCAAAAAAAGTAATAAGAACTAAGGAGTAATAAAACCCAAAATGTGTAAATTTTGTTGTAAAAAAGAGAGGGAAAAAAAAAGAGCTCTAAAGGCTACAGCAGCAAGTGTGTTTAGGGGTGTTAAATAGCCGACCATATTAATGTTTTTGGTTGAATCATTGAACACAACTGTTTGCAGTCTCACTGTTTGAATGTCCACTTTGTATTCTTTGATACTGTGATTTGAGCAACTATTTCTAAGATGACAATATGTAATCTATTAACTGGTGATGTCTTACTGTTGTTTTTTTTTTTTTTTTTGTAGTTCTGTATTTCTTGTACCCTTACACCGCTTTGTTTTGTTTTGTGTTTTTCTCTTTTCCTTTTAAATAAAATAAAAAAAAAAAAAACTAGAATACGTGGGATCCACAGTGAAGACTGATACCAAAAACTAAAAACCTAGAAAAGCTGAACTATCAAACATTTACATGGCTGCGATGAATGCGACTTTTGTACAATTATTGGTTTGTTCAGTTGCTGTTTTAAGCACAGAAAAACATCATGCAAACTGAACAAAATACATTTAAAATGATCAAAGGCAGGAGACCAAGGGAAGTACCAAAGGAGCAAGAAAACAGCAAACCAAAGCACGGCTCTGCTTTGACGCCTGAGCAGAGGATTTAGTAAGGCCCTACTCATGCGATTTAATTAGGCTCATTTATGTGATAGCAAGATAAGTAAGTATTGTTTGGTCTGCTGTCAGACCATATCGGCCTTCATTTGAGCACCATTGAAGGAGTAGGAAGGAGAAGATAAACAAAACCAGTCCCTGTCCTCAAGGTATTTCCTATCTAGGTTGCACAAGCATTTAGAGGGAAGGGCTGAGTGTCTTTCTCTCTCTGCAATGCCTGTGAACAGCAAATTGGTGCAGGATTTAAAATGTAGACCTTTGATGCCTAGCTCTCAGGACCTTCTCCCCATGGCCCTACCATGCTTTTTAAAAATAGAACCGAAAAATAAACTGTGGCACAGTCATACAATAGAAAACCACGAAGAATAAAGAATTTATAATCCACAACTACACTCGACAATATGAATGAACCTTACATAACGCTGCACGAAAGAAGGCAGACATTAAAGGGTGCACGCTGTGTAATTCATGTATAATGCAGCGATGCACAAAAGCAGGCAGAGCACAGCTCCATGGGAAGAAGTCAAGAAAGAGGTGACTCTGGGGGCAGGTAGGGGGAAGTACGGCTGGGGGAAGGGTGGCTAGGGTACCCACCACGATTCCTTCCTTCATCTGAGCACTGGTTTAAACAGGCGTGTTCATTTGTGAAAATTCACTGAGCTTTACACTTTAAAATGTGCACTTTCTCTATGTATGTTACATTTTAATGCAGTTTTTTAAAGTGCTATTCAAGTGTAGCCACCAGTACAAAGCTTTTCTAACACTGATAATAACTGTGCTCCCAATTTTCCTCATTTTCATAGATGCGGATAAGAATAATGTTATTTGGTGACCAGTGTCAAACAGAGGCATTACTTCAATCACAGTGTTGGCCAGGGTCTCTATAGCTCACACCGGGGTTCAAAGAGGTTGTGTAGCATAATTGATTTGGTTTTGTATCCAGCACCCATTTTGAATGGAAAGTTAAAAGCCACAGGAAATTAGGCTAATGTAACAAAAACAGTGAAGTTTGTCCTTAAAGGCAGTAAAGGGTGTGGGGATGACAAGAACTCCAAAGAGTGATAGCTGAGTGAAGAAAATGTCTTTTTAAATTATATATATTGCTTAGTGAAGAAAGTTACTCTTTAAAAATCATTTTTGTCTATTCTAGTACCCATAAAGAGAGAGAGATCTAATGATGCACACCTCTAAGTGGGAAGTCTACAACTTTTGAACACACACACACACACAAAAAGACAGCAAAGTACCTTGTTTAACCCATCAACACCAAAAAAAATACATGAGTCAATTGTGCCAAAAGAGCTTTTTTAAAAAAGGCCCCTTAAGGAACAAGACAAAAAGGGAAATCAATTGAATTTTATAGAAGAATGCATTTCATAAGTTAAGAACCATATTTAACTGGTAGGATTAAAAGCCTTTCTACCTGCTCTCACATTTATAGAGGCAGCATACTGTATTTAAAAGTCATTCCACAGGTCCGAGTTGCAAACATATAGCCACAGTGAAAAAAAAAATGATGATGATGATAATGTTTATCAATCAGAAGTAGACATCTTATAATCTGATTAGATACATACTAAATCATGGCATGACAGATATGAAATAAATCCATAGTATTTCCGTGATTTCAAAGAAGGACTTAGGAACATGGTTCTGAATATAAAATTATGGAAAACATTCTAGTACATCAAAGCAAAGCAAGTTTAATTAGGCTTAGTTTGATAATTGCTGAAAACAAAGAACCTGCCTCACAGCACGGCTGGTGTAAAAATCCAGCAGTAAGTCCAGTTGATCCAAATTAAAACCGCCCTATCTACCATCCCACATGGATCCTTTTATCTGAAGGCTACAGAGAACAAAGAATTACAATTCTGCCCAGAATTACACAGGGTCAGTCGTTTTCTCATCAGGATTTGTGCTTTGGTTATAACCTGGGTATGTATGTTTCATTTCTCTGTTTTTAAAATATGACATGGAAAGGCTAAGGGAAAATCCTAGAGACTAATCAATACTAGCAAAAGCTGATACTAGACTAGTATGTTTCTTTAGCATATTTGGCTTCCTAGACTCCATTTCTACTTTTCCCTATGTAGGAAGGGAAGAAAATCACAGTGTGGCAGCCAAATGCTTCTCTACAATGTTGATTCTCTTGACAGTAAAGATAGAAACTGACCTTGTGAGAGAATTGTGAAATATTCTCCAGATTTAAATAGCTTAGGAACATCATGCAATTAACTGGGGCAAAATGTGGTTGCTACGCTGATTTTTCAAAGTGGAAAACTGTAACAGAGAAGCCAGAAGCCAGGAAGGAAGCCAAAGGTGGAATGGAATGTGCTCGATCTCAGGTCCTGTCCTCTGCCCATTTCAGGCCCTCCCCATTTATCGCCGAGTCACCAAGGTGTCCTCTCTTGCTCCTCATGTCAGCCCCCCTGCAGTCACTCACTTCTGCATTCTCACCTGAATCACAGTTTTTAAAAATAAATATCATCAGGTCATTTGCCCACTTACAAATTCTACCGAAAATTCTAAAATTCAATACTTCCATGAGAAACATTCCACCGCACTAATAATAAAAATGCTAATTAAAACAGCCATTAAATATCATTTTCCCTTGTTAGATAGACACAAATGTCAAACAAAAAATGATTGGTACTGGCAAGAGAGTTACGGAAAAAGTACTTTCATAAATACTGTTAGTGAAAGTACTCATTAGAATTGGCTTTTTGCAAATCAATTTGACCAGATAAAATTATGAGAATTTTAAAAAGTCATACACTTAGACCCTATGTCTAAGAATTTATCTTAAAAAGTAATCCAATGCATGGACAAAGATTTATATAAAAGAGCTGCCGTGGCAGGATAAAACTGCTACCTTTAGTGGAGACATTAAAGATTAATGTTGAAAGATTAGATAAGATTAAATCATCTTTTGATTAAAGGGCACTTTGATAAGTTGGCCTAATTCCTCTTGTCCTTTGTACCAAAAGTTCAACTTTAGGAAAATGTGGCCATAAGCTCACCCAGGGCAGGCTGAGTATCCTAGGGCAGAACTCTGAGGGCAGGCTGTGCCACAGCTAGCTGCAGCCATGTAGATGGTCACTGTCAGCTCTCGGGGGACAATCAGACGCAAAGCTGACGGCTGCAGCCGTGGGCACAGAGCGGATAAGAAGGAGAGAGTTCTCCCATCTGCAGCGCCTTGCCAAGTTGCTGACACTGCACTCAAAAAATATATTGACTTTTTAATACTACGTACATATAATAAAGAATTCAAGTGATATAGAAAATACAAAATGAGGTTAAAATTTGAACATGAAATAAATCATTATCAATATTAAAGTACACATCATTCCAGGCAGTTCTCCATGCATAGATAAATACTTTTATAAAACTAGGATTATAATATAACTGCTATTCTTATTAAAAATATTACATTTAATTTTATTTTAACAGAAGGAATAGAAAATAAAGTGAAACTACAGAGATTGCTGAAGTCTAGACAAATATTTTTTTACCACTACATATTATTTCATAAAATAGTCCTCCAAGGTTAAGGGAAAGAGAGGCTGGTGTCATTTTGTTTAAGATCTGCATGTTTTAGGGCAGCATGTGGTGGCTCAGGCCCATAATCTCAGCTCCCCGAAAGCTGAGAGAGAAGGACTCCAGTCTTGGGTACATACTGAGTTTAAGACCAGCCTGATCCACTTGTGAAGACCCTGTCTCTGAAATATAATTATACAAATAAATAAATAAATAAATAACAGCATATGTTTTAAAATCTTAGACAATGCTAACACTGCCTACAAGAAAGAAATGAGCACCGTTAAATTTCCTTTTACTTTCTTAATTTTTAAAGCTATATTCTTCTTTTAATCGGAAATATATGTGATAATATTTACACTCTGTTCTGTCATCCTAATTGTTACAGTTGCGTGTTCATCATTTTATATTCAAGGTTATCACTCAAAGAAGCAAACTTAGGTGGTAAAACTTTTAAGAATCAAATAATACTACACATACGTGTCAAGAAACTGTCCTCTGTGTGAGGCTATAAATCATCCAACTGAGTTGCACGGTGATAGGTTCACACTGCTAGGGTGTTTATTTCTAGTATGTTTCTATGCAGCATTTAAAAAACTGGAGCCATATCATATTCAAAGTTGGACATGATTGATATAAACTTAGAACTAGATACCAAGCCAAACTTTCTTGCCAGGCATGGTGGCACACACCTGTAACCCCAGCACTCTGGAGGCTGAAGCAGGAAGATCACCACAAGTTGGAAGCCAGCCTAGATACATAGTGAGTTCAAGCCAGCCTGAATTACAAAGTGAACTTTGTCTCCAAAAACAAAGGAAAAACAAAAGCTAAAGCAAGAAAGAAAGAGGGAAAGAGGACCTATATGTCAGAAAGGACTGAAACAATGTTTTCATTAAAAAAAAAAGAAGACACTATAGCAGCAGTCCTTTTTTAAAGGCACTTCTAAAATATGTATATTTTAGGAAGAAGGAAAATTAACCCCAGAAACAAGATCTGAAAAAAAAAAAAATAGGAAAGCAAAGAAATTAATAAGCAGAGAGGCAAGTCTAAGCCAATCATTTCTGTTGAAAATGAGAGATTTCCCATTTCTTCTGTGAGGCCTGGTATGGCTTTGATATCAATGCCAAAATAAGGGAAATGTAAAGAATAAAATTTTATAAAAATCCCAATAGCATTTGTTGCAGAAATAGAAAAATCCATCCTCAAAGTCATATGGAATCTCAGGTGACCCCAGATGGACATAACAATTTTGAAATGAAGTGAAATTGAAAGTCTCATATGTCCTGATTTCAAATATATTCCCATGTCACACTTATTACACAATGGTGTCCTGCCGTATAGACAGGCATAGAGGCCAATGGGACAGAACAGAGATTCTTGAAATTAACTCCCAGGTAAATGGTCAGATGGTCTTTTCTTCTTTTTCCTTACCTTTACTGGTTCATTATAAATGCATTTAAAAGGGTATCGCTGAGTATCAGCTAAAAAGATGCACATGGTAAGGTACAGGAGAGGGGTAGAGAGGTTCTATGCCCTTTCCTGACCTGCCACCTCCTAATAATTTTCACACATTCTTCCTAACTCACCCAGACTCTATTCTGTGGGACTTCAAGACACAGGCCGTACCACCTGTTATTTTGAAGTTACTTAAAGGCTGCCAGCCACCAATCAACTCATTGTCATACAAGAAGACACATCGTTTGAAGATCTCAAACATTTTAGGAGTTGTGCACCAGGAAACAGGAAGAAGGGCAAAAATTTCACAGTATTGCAGCCCACCTCAGGTCTGCAAACACAGCTACTCCCATCAGAGGGGACAGCTAGGGTAGGGTCCTGTTCTGTAATTAGTGACGGGTGCAGTCTATCGTCATATTAAACGAAGCTGTCTCCCAGAGTGAGGCCAAGCAGGTCTGTAGCTTCCCATTGGACCTTGGCGAAGGCAGGCATGGCCTCAGCAAAGCTCCAATTCCACCCTTTCAGGCCTCTAGTGTGACTAGGAGATGGTGTCAGTCAGCTCTTGCTCTGTCCTTTCAAGGTGCTGCTGTAACACTAGACTCACCCCTAGCTCATTCATGACCTCCTTGGTCCTCCCCTTACCCTCCACTATTCCTTTATTTACACCCAAATGTTTCCTCCTCAAGAAGAGACATTGGGGGGCTGGGGATTTAGCTCAGCGGCATAAGCGCCTACCTTGCAAGCAGGCAGTCGTGAGTTCGATCCCCGGTACCGATGAAAAGGAAAAAGACAAAAAAAAAAAAAAAAAAGAAGAGACATTGGGTTTGACCACCATGCTCCTCTGAAGCAGTGTTGTAGCAGGTGCCTCCCTGCCGTTCCTTCAGACAGCGTAAGGTGACATAAGCACAGACTCATGGCCTATATTTACCACCAGGCAACACAGCTGCCTTCACTATGAATCCCAATTTTTCCAGAGTGGGTGGAAACACAACCACCCTCTAGCCAGCCTCCAGAAATTCTGACATGAGTTTTAAAAACATTCAGTTTCATGCTTAGGAATCATGCCTACTTCCTGCACTGATCCTGAGGCCATTGCATCACACAGGAGGAAAAAAAATTGAATATCAGGAAGAAAGAAAAATGACAGTCTTATTCTCCTTTTCTGGCGAGAGCTGCATAGTCATATCAGTCTCCTTCTGCACTCTTCTTCCCCACAGCCACAGAGGAAAAGAAGTACTCCACGGGGGTACTCGTCATGTCCCAGACTTGGTGACAAAAAACGCGTGTAAGTCAGCCCCTCATGCCGTAATCTCTCCCCACTCTGATGACCAATGTTTCAATTTGCCATTCACTGCGTCCCATGGAGGAAGGGCAGGGGAGATGGAGGGGCAGAACAAGAAGAGGCCACGCTCATTCTTCTAATCCGAAACCACTTCCGCAGCAAAGGTTCATTCCTGAAGGCTCCACCCCCATGACCCAACACCTCCCATTAGGCCCCAACTCCCAACACAGCTCCAGTGAATGTCAGTTTCCAACACAAGAACTTTGGGAGCAAGTGCCAACCTTAGGGTTAGGGTTAGGGTAGCAGTCACACAAAGAAACAGTATTTTCTTTTTTAATGAAATGTTCAAAAACAGTCAAAACTAACCATACATTTAAGTTTTTCTTGTAATATATCTTTCGCTAATTTTTCTGTTCCATTTGTTGAATTCATTGAAGTAAACAATTACACTGACTGGGAGAATCTTTGTCCTCTAATTATCTTCTCTCTAATTACCTTGATTTCTGACTCTTTCTTCCATGCACTGTGATTACAGTGTGCTCTGTATCAGTTATTTCACCTTTTAGTAACTTACTGCTGTCAATATTTTGTTTTGTTATAATTCTGTCTTATTTAATAATCCATTTTCTGCTTCTAAAACCTCTTGATTTTCTGTTTTCATCTTCCTTTGAGCTCTTCTTTTATTGAAGTCATATCCTTAAATTCTTCTATTATGTGAAGGCTTCTTAACAAATGTATTTGTGTTTTGGGGATTTTGTTGGTTATATTTACTTCAACTACATTTTCTTATTCTGCATTCTCTCTCTTATTCATATGTTTAGATGGCATAGGTGTCATGTCTTATCATTTTCACGCTTAATACAGACTTCTGCAAAACTACCTTGTCTACACAACACTTTTGAGTCCTTTCCCAGTATCTCTCTGGTATATATTTCTACTTTTTCCTTCCCACACATCTAATAACTTAAGGTGAGGGATGGGGACAGGCAGGGCTCAGCTGATTCTGAATAGAGACTTCCCAAGGTAATCCTGAGTGCAGTGTTTCCTCTGTCTAATTAGAGATGTGAAAGAAACTTTGAGGCTTCACTTCCAACAGTTAGCCCTGAATGCTCACTTCTTCCTATCTTACTTGCCCTTATCCCAGTAATAGAGCGAAAGGATAAAGGGATCCTCTTAATTCGATTGTCTCCAGATCTGGGCATATTTCAATTTATAGCACCACCTTCAGGAGGATGTGTACAGGGCTAGGATTAGGTGCTATGCCAGAATCCTTTTCCTGAGCTATGATGTTTTGATGCTTGAGGTATTGGGTGTTATCCTTTTTCGTACTTTCATGATGCTAATATTTTTAATTGTTTTTTTTTAATTTTTGATGTTGCTCATTTCATTAGCTTTGCTAGCGGACAATTCTGGGATTCGTTTCACTCTGCCCTCTTTTCTTATTTCTCTCCCATCGTCCCACTATTAGAATTTTGATGCTGGATCACATATGTTTAGAACATGCTAACGCTGATTTAGAGCTTCTAACGCATGAAACTCCACTAGGGACAGGCACATTCCTCTGTCATACTTTTTTCAGATTTAAATCCAGACTAGAATCAGAGCTGGGAAAGGAGGTCTATTCAGTTGTGTAGTCCGTCCTTAATAACCACACTGACAAATGTAGCAGTAAGTGTTGCCTGTGGGGCTTCGCTGAGGAGTCCATACAATTCATTTTTTTAAATTTTGGTAGGAATTTTTCATTTTAAGAACAAAACAGAAAGAGGATAAAAAATGATACAGAATTTCAAAAAATAGGAAATTAACACTAGTTAATATATTGCATATATTGAAAATAGTTGCTCATATTACAAGATTTAGGCATGAAAAAATGATCAGTCAGACAATAAAAATATAAACTGTTCTTTTTGATGAACTAACAGATCAGTAGTATAGGTATGCATCTTGTATATAATTACATACACATGCATACAGATGTATACGTATGTACATACATAATCTTTTCCTTTCTTTCTTTTCTCCTATCCCCTATCCACAATCCCTTTTGCAATGGTACCAAAGGGTCATTATTTAGAGTTCTTTGTGATCTGATCCGACTTTAAGTGTCCTTGTATTATAAGCACCTCGAGTTACAAGACCTTGAATTGATCAATCAGTTAGTGTTTGCTGAGTACCTACTATGTGCTCGACTGTGTTCCCAGAACTGCAGGAGACTAATGAAAAGCCTTAAACAACCTCTGACCTTAGAGAAACTACCAGTCAGGGAGAGAAGATGTGTGCCCCAAACAATGGTAAACCAGTTCAAACGGGAGATAAGTGCTCCTCTCTGGGTTCGCGCTCCTGTGCAAAGGTTTGATTAGACTGATTAAACCCATTGGCAAGGCTCTGAGAGGTCATTTTGTCCAACTTCTCACACTGAAGCACTCATCATAAATGCCTATTTGTTGAGCAGCCATTGCCGGCTGTTAACTGATAACTGCAACTGACACTTTAAAAATGGGAAATTATTGAGCCCTTTGTTGTAAAAGGTTTTTGAGCTAGCTATTAGTCCACCAGTCTTCCTTTCAAAGCACACAAAACTATCATTTTGAGTCACAGAGGGTCAGCCACTGGCCCGTCAACACTTCACAGGTGCAGGAGGCCAAAAGTAACCACATGCATGCACCCAGCTCTGCTGGCGTCTGATTTCCCTAAAACCCTGATGTGTACCTTCATGTGTGAATGAAAGTATTTTTAAACACAAATTTCAACTTGGGTAGAATCTAATATAAAAGGAAATGTGGAACCAATCCTGAGTTCAAATTCTACTATGCCATTTCTCTGCCTTTTATGATGAGTCCCCCAACTGCAAAGCAGATCTAAGAAGACCTACCTGTGGGATTGTCCTAGGGGTTAACACAGTGACAGAAGGAAAACACAGGGCACTGAGTAGGACCCAGTAACTGTGAATGTTCTTCCCATCTTTATGGGATAAGTGTCCTACATCGATGGTCTTATTGGAGCCACAAATTTGAGTGTTCTGGGATTCTGTGTATTCAGTCTTCACTAAACCTGTGATGAGTCCACAATAGTGTAGCAATCTAGAAGGTACAGGGAGAAATGAGATCCATGAGGACTTCATGAAGAATATGAACATCTAGAGCCAAACCTTAAGTATCCATACGGGCAGAAAAGGCCAGGATGAGGCAGAAGCAGGGCCTCCAGGAGCAAAGCTGAGGAGGCAGGAGTGAAAGCAGCACTGTGTTGTTCAAGGACACCAACAGCCTGATTCTGGCAAGAAGGAAGGCAAAGAAAGGAGGATGGTCTGGAGAACCTGCCAAGCACCTGCATGTACACGGTCCTCCCAACAAGCCTACGAAGGGGAGGCATTGGTTCATCCTGTAATTATCTATCCAGTGGCTATAATTTTATTTGTAAGGAGTTAGAAGTTAAGAAACCTGGGAAGCTGGGAATGTAGCTCGAGGGTAAACATTTCCCTACCTTGCACAAGGCCCCGGTTCCATCCCAGCACTGCAAACAAAGAAACTTGCTAAAGAACCTGCAGCCAACAGGCGGAAGTACTCCCCCAGCTGCCTGCACCAAGCTTATTTTTGTCCTACAAGTTGTTATCTCCATGGGAGGAGCAGTACAGATAATCCAAGTGAGAGAATGTGTTGGTCAGGATTCTCCAGAGAGTAAGAGCAGCATAGATAGAGAGAAGTAAGGAGACATACATAGACATAAATATCTGCTCAGAGCAGGAGAATTGTTCTAAGGTTTGTGCTCACACAGTTATGGAGGCTGAAAAGTCTGCACTCTGCCAACTGCAAGCCACCCACCCAGGAACTCGTGATGCAGTGTGGAGACCTGAGAGCCAAGGAGCTAAGGATGTAGGTTCCAGTTCAAGTCAGACAGCCTAAGAAGCGTGAGTGCTGAAGGTACGGGCAGACGGGTGTTCCATCTTCAGCGGTCAAGCTCAGAAGGAAATTTACTTTGTCAGCCTTTCTGACCTCTTCAAGCCTTGGACAGTGTGGATGAGGCCATTCTTACTGGGAGGGTCATGGGTTTTACTCAGGCTGCCAAGGCAAATGATAGATCTCTCCTGGAAACACTTTCGCAGACACACAGAAGTGATGTTTAACCAGATAGCTGGGCATCCTATGGCCAGGCAAGAAAAATTAGCCATCATAGGGTATACGACAGGGACCAGAAATCCAGGCAAATGCATCTATAATTCTTGCTGTGGACAGTCACAAGCCATCGTGTCGCTGGTGAGCTCAGTCAGAGGCCTGAAACATGGGACCTATCTGGCTTCATTTGATCACTCGATATCAACAGTGCAAGGAGAGGTCATGAAAATGGAAAAATGACCTCCCCTGGAGAGCACAAAAGTACTCCAATTTATACACCAAGAAGCACAAAAGCCAGGAAATACACATGTGCAAATTTAGACAGGCTGGCCCCCTAGACGACTGGGGGCAGGGGGTTTGGGGGCTCTACTCTCATCATGTTGGACCTGGAGAAATAACTTATATTGTTTTAAATCTAATTTTGGAGATCCATAATAACTTCTCAGTTACAATCAGAACATTCAGACAAATAGTAGGTGGTTATTCCAATACCCTCTTAGGTGAATTTTAAATACATAGCTAACCATGTATAGATGTATAACTTATTAGTACTTTTTTAAAAAAAATGGTAAACTATAGTGTCTATTAGCCCAGGTCAAAGGATACATGGCAACTGAATGCAATACCCAATCCTACACTGGATCCTGTACTTACAGAAAAAGAAATGTTTTGTGAAGGACATTATTCTGCTGATTGACAAAACTGTAATAAGAATGGTAGATTATATAAAAATATTCTATCAATGTTCAATTAGCTGAATTTGATGACTATTATGTAAAAGCAAGAGAAGAACTTATATTATTAAATATTATGAAATATTAAAGGATAAGGGATAGACTGTATGTCACTCACTCTTAATTGGTTCAGAAAAATTCATATGCACACATATATTTAGAAGAGAAAGAAAGAGGGAGGGAGGGAGAAAGAGACAGAAAACCAATGAGGTAAAATGTTAACTACAAGTAACTCTAGATAAAATACACTCAGATTCTCTTTGTACTATTCCTCACTTTTCTACAAATTTTTCCAAACAAAATTTCAAAGAAGAATGATGTGATATTTGTGGTCACTTTTATTTTTAAGACCTGAGAATATGTGCCTTGGTCAAATATAAGGTCTGATAATCAATTACTTTTAAAATAAAAATATAAAATAACACATTTTTCTTTTTTTAAAAAAATAGTAAATCTAGAGGCTGAGGCAGGAGGGTCACAAGTTAAACCCCAGCCAGGGCAACTTAGCAAGACCTGTTTCAAAACAAAAAAAGATTTAAAGGACAGAGGGTGTAACTCAGTGCAAAAGTCCTGGACTCAACTCCAGTACTAAGAGAGGAAAGTAAAATTTGTCTAGAATACAGGAAGAAAGGAGGAAACTTAATGAGTGTCTAATGTCTTCTGGGTCTTTGTTATTTAACCTTCAAAACAAAACTTGAAAGTGGATTTAATTCTCTTTTCCCAAATCATGAAACTGAGCTCAAAGAACTCAAAGGTCCTATGTAAGTGGCAAAAACTGGATTTGTATCCAGGACTACTCAATATTTATGGTGCCAAACCAAACACTCATAACTAAATATTTATTTGGTATCAAAATACCAAAATAATCTCATTATTTATATGTAAAATAAAAATGCATTTATATAAAACACATTACACCTGACATTAACCAATGCCTGGATTATCATAAAATCATCACTGGGATTACTTGTCATTAAATGCACTGACTAACAAATGTCCTCTGGGCCCTTCAAAGAATGAAAGCCAAATCACCAACTAACGATGCTGAATTATGGAGCCAAGAGAAGAGGACCTGCCACAGAAACTCGGGGCCAGAACCACAACTGACTGCATGTGTTCTCCTCAATCGTCAGTTCCCTAGCCTCACCCCACATGCACATGTGAACACACATGCATCCACATAGACACACTTACATGTACATCTATGCACATGCTCATATAGGCCCCACCTATGATTGAACTTAGTCCCTTCCTGTTTGAGTGAAGCTTCTTCAGAGAGACAGAACAAACGAGATATGCTATATGCAGAGAAAAATGTACTAGGAAGGTTGGCTCCCAGGGTTACAGAAGCCAAGAAGTCCCACAATCTGCTCTCTGCAAACCGTAAGTCCAAGAAAGCCCATAATATAATTCAGACTCAAACCCTCACACTGGCGACCAGGGAAGCCGATGAAGTACATCTCAGTCTGGGGTTAAAAACCAGAGAACCAGGAGCAGTGATATTTGAGGCAGAAGTTGGACACCCAGGCTCCAGAAGTTGGACACTACCCACACTCGCCAGTTGATCTCTGTTTAACCTAACAGATGATAATTTCTTTCAGAAACAGGATTATGAAAAATATCTGGGAAAAAATCTCCACACACATTCCAGAAATAATGTGTTACCAGCACCTGAGCAACACTTAGGCCAGTAACCCAGACACATAAAATTAACCATTACACTCCCCACCCGCTCAGAGCCACACACTCTCAACCTGAGCACTGTGCTTCCCATCCTGTCAGTGTGTGTCATCAGGTGCTTAGGGCCCACAGCAAATCAGGACCACGCAATGACCTCTCCACAGGTAATTTCACCCAACAATGCACCTCGCTGACTTGATTTCCTTTGTCACATTCCCTACTGTGATTCCAAACACAGTTAAAATGATGCTAAACTACCCTGAGAGTATGTTTGGAGATCATACAGAATAGATGGATGTAAGAAACATCAATTATTATAGACTTGACTTCATATTTTCCCTGCCATGATGGCATTTGAAATTTTTTTATTACTCATTTAAATTCCAATCTCTGAGCTTCCCTTTGCTTTCTTCCAGCTTCTAAGTCAAACAGATTTTTCTTAGCAAAATAACCCTTCAGTTACTACCAGGGACAGACTGGTATGTGGGCTACAACAGATGTACAAGACAAGCTCTACAGGCATTTTAAAGGGCTCAGTGTCAAGATAAAATTTATCTAATGTAGCATTTCCTCTCAAGTGCAATTTATCATCCTTTAGATGTTGAACCCCTTATAAATATTAGATTTTCTTTTTTCACAAACCTAGTTTGTTATTTTACCCTTGGTTCAGGACAAGCTTTGAAATTAGATTGACTCATTTCATTTCTGCTTGTCAACTCGCTTTCTTCCAATTCTAATTTTTTTTCCTTTTGCCTTGAAATTCAATGTATATTCTAACACTTTGAAAAACAATGTCAATTAGAATTTGGCACTTTTATGGAAGCTGTTTGTTCTAAAATGCCTTTTAGCACATTTATATTAATGAAATGTCTCTTGGTGCACCCACATCTAGGAAATTGATGTTGACTATAAAGACACCCTGTTTGTGCCTCTGGTGTGACAGTATCTCTGATGTCATGAAGCCTTTGCTTGGACTGAGCAAAGAGACCAGTAGCGTCTAAAGTCAAGAAGTCCAATAATCATAGATTGTGAAACTGTCACCTGTGCCAGCTGATTTGCTGGTGGTAAGACCCAAGAAAGCAGCAGTGCTCAAACAGCAGGAGCACAGAAAGTGGCTATGGAGTCTTGACCCACAGAGCCAACTGCATCTGAGCCAACTGTTAGGACCCCCATCATAGTAGGCCAACAAGGCCAGCACCTAAGACTTGGGAATACCAGTGCATAACCAATGAATTGCAGAGAGCAGAGAAGTTTCACTTGATGCCCTATAGGTCAGAAAAGCATACAAGATGGCCAGTAAGGTAAATGCTACATGCTGGCCAATGTCTTCTTTTGGTTCTGCTTCTTTTATGAGGACTTAGAGGGGGCAGAATACAGAAACTGACCAGCTGAGGCCTGCAGACAGGCAAGAGTATTTGGTGGTTTTCACAAAAGAAATTAATCACTGGCTCCAAAACTCCCACTGCACTATATTACCTTATTTACTGCCCTTGAAATAATGGATGTGAAAGTGCTTTGTAAACTGAAAACACTGTGCAAATATCAGATGCTGGGGGTTTGGCAGGGGAGCAATAGATAATGCATCTCTTCCATTCCTGAGTCAGGAACCAATTGAGAGAGTCGGGAGCCAGCCAGCCGGAGAGTGACAGACTTATTGCAGATAACAGTTGGCTCAGATGCAAGGTATGGTTAATTCCCTCATGCTTTGCCCAGAAATTAACCTTGTCCACCCAGTCAAGGTGACTGAGTTCATGCTGAAGACATGCTGACCAAGGAACCCACGCTTGTAGGAAGACCCATTCCTACTCTGCCCCAAGGTCTAAGCAAGCGGAAGTGCCAAGCCGGAAGTGTTACCCTGAATTCTTCCGGTGCGGAAGCGCCCAAGGAGAAACTAAAGGTCCTTGCACACAGAGAACTGTCTGGCCTTCATGCTTTGGTCCCATGTGTCTCCTTGGCAATCTCAGCGACACAGGCCGGCAATCGAGGGATAAATAGAACCTCATGGAATTTATAATCTAGTGGAAACTAGTTAGTGGTAATTCAAATGTGATGACCATACAATCACTAGGCAGGGCGGAGTTCATTTCACCTGGGTGAGCTAGGGAAGAGCAGATGATAATTAAGTTGACTTTGGAGTTTGCACAGAAGCTCACTAGATGGGGAAGAAAAGAAAGGGAATTGTTCTGAGGAAAAGAGGCAGCAGGGCAAAGCCACAAAAGCTCAAATCCTTTAGAAAAAGCAGTGAGACACAAACACACCAAGGCATTTGAGAATACAAAAATGTATACTACCATATCTTACTTTTCTCTATACTAAAATTGAAGATCAAATCAGATTAAATCAGATTAATATCTATGCTTTCTTAAATAGTGATTTTTCTTTATAATTTTATTTATTATATGTAATGAAAGCATTTTTGGAATTTGCTCTTCTTTCTTTTTCAAAAAGATAAGTCTTGAATAAGATGCAACCTATACAAATCAGAGACAGTCTTGGGACTCTTTACCAAAAACTGTAATTCAATAGACAATAGATAATAAGAAGGGATACCATTATTTACATTTCTTAAAACATTAAAGGAATTCTATGTAGTCTATAGCAACTCTTAATAAAATCCCTTTCTTATCCTATTTAATTCTGTCCTATTCCAAATGTCATCAGAGGCCCTCTTCTCAACAGTCTCTTCCAAAACAAAGCCCTCAGATAGGTGATGCAACATTCCCTCAATTATGTCCAAACTTTTATATTTGTTATACATAGATGATATGATATGCATGACCTACCTGGGTGAGCATATAAATTCCTATTCAATATGTAGAGAATGTATTGGTTCTGCAAGAATAAAATCCATATCCAGATATATTTCCCCATATGCATTGTATCTCATACATTGAAAACCAAAGTTAAAATACTGCTTTCTCCAATACTGCTTTATCTTTAGGATTCTCTTACGTGCATTTGTCAAAATTATGTTTCTGAATAGTATTCTTTATTTTAGGGAATAAAATTGCATCCATTGATTATCTAATTTTTTTTTCAAATAAGCTTACCCAAAGTCTAAGGATAGTCCTTCCTTATAAACTGAGACATCAGCCACTTTCCCTAACAGCTCCCATTTCATCCACTTTCATCAGGTTCTTTTCTGGCTTCCAATGAGACCTAGCTTTGTCTTCTCTCACTGTTCACCTGGCCTTGGTCATCTGCTCATGAGTTACCAGTTAAACCTCATGACTCAGCTGGGCTTCACATCAGCATCCTCAACAAACACTAACTGGAACTCTTGACCAGAATATTTCTAAATGTCAGCTTGTCCTCACCCTCCACATGGCTGTCACTTATGTTTCCAGGAGCCCATTGTTCTATGGCTATGACTCAGAACACTGAATTGTTCAAGGAAAAAAAATGCATTTGTGACAAAATGATAAGGAGTTGGTGATATATTTAATAGAGTGAAAGATGATACAAAAAGTTAAGACACTAGATTGATAAGTGGATAAACAAGCAGCCACCAGAATTACATATCAATGATTAACAAATTCAGGTGAAATTTGCAACTTTTCAAGTAATCAAGCAATACAAATGGAAACAAGAACAAGATAAAATTTGATAAGAAAAATATTTAAAAGATAATATCCTATTCTGTAAAGATTTAGGAAAACAAATATTTTCACATAGTATCTGGTAAATAGATATAATCTTTGGTGAATGCAATTTCAGAATATATGCTTCCAATTTTAAGGTTCTAATATAGAGTAAAATGAGATTTAAAATATAAATTCAAGGACACTCATCAATATTTGTTTTTCTCAAATTCAAAAAATTAGGGCTGGGGATATAGCTCAGTGGCACAGTGCCTACCTGGCAAGCATGAGGACTTGAATTTGATTCCTGGTACAAAAAAAAAGATTAGAAATAACTTTAAACAAACAAATAATTATTAATTCTTATAAAGATTTAATGCATAAGAAAATATTTGCGAGGCTGGGGATTTAGCTCAGCAGCATAAGCACCTGACTTGCAAGCAGGCAGTCATGAGTTCAATCCCCAGTACCGATAAAAAAAGAAAAGAAAATATTTGCATGCATGTGTAATACAGTTACAAAACTATAGATAGATAGATACAGAAAAATGAAAGGCAATGTAATAAAATTTTAACAATTGAGTTTACAGACAAAACTATGGGTGTCATTTTATCTTAATTTTTCCATGTTGCTTGAAATCTTCTTTAATAAGAACGGACTTTAGCTATAGTAAAAAGAGAAACTTTTAAAAAGATATTTGAATTGGGAATCAAGATTCCTGGCTTCTAGTCAAATTTCTGCCACCGAAAGAATTATGAAGTTTTGTATAATGTGTGCCACCTCTCTGAGCCTTATTTTTTCTATTCTGGAAGTGTGGTAGCTTTGCCATATGCCAACCTGACCCGACTGAACTGACTGCTAAAATCCCTTTCTGGGAGCTCCTGACTGGAGCTGGTCTGAGGTGGGGATGGGGGAGGAAAAGCTGTACTTGTGCTCTTGTGTTCAGCATGTTGGTGCAGGGAACCAGTCAGGTCACACTCAGTATCACTCACTCACCCAGTAACTAGTCCTGATGCTGCCCTGCCTCGACTCAGACCTTTAGTGGGCTCCTCCCAGTCCTGGACCAGTGGCATGTTTAGCTCTGTGATGAAGGGTGCTGGCTTCTCTGGGCAGGCAGACACCTGTATCTCAAGGTCCAGAGCCATATGTGACAGAGGCCCTGTCCATCCTCACTGGCACCTGCTCATGCCTCCGGGTTCCTGGAATTTTCATTTATCTACCCTGCCTGCTTTGAAAAATCCAAATCCCAAATCAAATACAAAAAATAACAACCCTAGAAAGACTTTTGATCACCACCCACCATTGCACAAAGCCGAATTCCTATAATAAGTAGACATATACACTCTGGCAGCTAGACCCCTCTGGTTAAATATGACTGACTGAAGTAAGGGTGGGATTTATACACTGAAGTCCAAATTTCTCTCCAGCGCAGAAGCAAGCTATGGGGATTTATTTATCTGAAAGTTGAAGATTCCTTCCAGCCCTAAACCAGGGGGTTTCAAGGTAAACTCGAAGTATTTCCAACTGATAAGCAATTGAAAATTTGAGGAGTCATCTCTACACGAAATTAACACTTATGCTGGTTTGACAGTTAAAGGAAAGGTTCTGAGCACAGCTGGGCATCCCCTCTCCTCTCAGAGTCATGGAGCCAGGAGCATACACCTGTAATCCCAGCTACTTGGGAGGCTGAGGCAGGAAAAGTACAAGCTCCAGTACAAGCCTGGGAAATGTACTGAGAACTGGTCTCAAAATTAAAACAAAAAAGGAGCTGGAGATTGCAGCTCCGTGGTAGAACACCCCTGGGATCAATCCCCAGTACTGCAATACATAAATGAAGAAACAAAATTTAAAATTTTTTAAATCTCCTGGGAACTATGGTAAAAAGAACTTAAAAGGTATAAATACAAAAGCCAAGAAAATGGAAGGTGTGCCAACAGTAGATGGATATTTTTTCCACAAATAGCTGGAAAGCACACTGTCATGGTTTATGTTTGTGTCCCCCAGGCTTCATGAGTTTGCATTGTTCATATGTGATGGTTCATTGTATAGTGCTTGGATTGATGGTGTCAGTGCTCCACCCACATAGGGGTGGAGCCAGGCTGTGATGTAATGGCAGGAAGAAGGTATGTCTTTCTCTTTGCTGGTTCGAGTTTGCTGTTGGCAGCTGCCATGAACTGTAGCCCAGCCATGCCTGCCTTTCTTGGAGCCAACTGAGTGTGGACTGAAACCTCCAAAAACTGTAAGAAATAAACCTTTCCTTTCCCAACTTTGGGCTTCAGGTATTTTGTCTCAGCGACGAGTAAAAAGTAACTAAGACACACACCCAGATGGAAGGACAGTGAAGAAGGAAGGATTTTGCAGGGCCTGCTGACTCCCCCGTCTGGACTCTGAAACAGAGCCCCATGTGATGGACATGGAGCCCTCAAATCCTGGCTGTCCCTTACCACAATGAGAGTAATCTGCTGCCACCAGGTGCTTCTCCCCCAGTAAAAACTGAGGAGAGACCTTGCTTGCTAGCTTTCAATTTTTTTATTATGTTAAAATGTTCCTAACATAAACATTTACCATCTTAGCTATTGTCAAGTGTGCATCCAATGTATTTAAATACACTCCTAGTGTTATGCAGCCCTCACCCAACCCTTCTTCCTACCTCCTTTTGTCTTATGAAATCCAAACTCCCTACTCTTTAAACAAAAGCTCCTTCCCCCAGATTCTGGCCTCCTCTTTTCTTCTTTTCGGCTGAGATTTTGACTAAGCATCTCACAAGCGTGGAATCACACGGCATGTGTCCTTCACACAGTGTTCCCCCTCCAAGCCCATCCATGTTGTTCTCTGTGGTTGGATTATCTTCATTTTTAAGTCTCACTGATACCCCATTGCATGTACATATAGTCCAAGACTTAGGCTTTTCTGACTTTACCATGGTGAGACAGTGACATACACTGAATAGAAACTTTTTGGAACTCGGTTTCGAACTGTAGTTTTTCCCCCCAGAACAGCGACGTGCAACCCAATATTCTCTTGCCGTGCTGGGCAGCGAGCTGAAGATTCCAGCCAGCCATGCAATCACAGGAGTGAGCAACTGGTACAGTACAGTGCATGGTGCTGCTAAGCTCCAGTGTTTGGAAAGTTTGCTGTACCAATTTCAGTTTTGATTTCTGATATTTTAGTTGATACTGGGTTTACTGAGACATGGTGCCTCCATTACAACCCAAGGAGTGCCTGTCTTCTCCCCATTTTGCTTAGCCATTCACCTATGGGTGAGTATGTGGACTGTTCGGTGTTTAAGCTGTTGAGAATGATGCTACTATGAAAACGTGTGCACAAATGTCTCCTCCAGAACCCGACTTCAGTGGGTCTTGCTAGATCACATGGTAACTCTATTTTCAGTACTTTGGAAACTGCCATCCTGGTTACCACGAGTGCTGTACCATTTCACATTCCTCCAATCACGCACATATTTCCAGTTTCTCACATCCTCACCTCCACCTATTATTCTATTTTTTAATGGCATGTACCCTAATGAATGGAGGGGAATTGTTCTTAATTTTAAAAACAAAAAGAAATAAAAAAATGTAAGTGGCTCCATGTGAGGAAAATAAGGACAGTGAATAAATAGAACCAGCCTAGAGCTAAAGCTTGGGGGGAGGGGGGGCCCGGGGAGGTGCCTCAGCGTAACACCCGCTCCCACCTGCCCTTCAAAGTCACATACCCCACTTCTGCACAGGGGCCTCCAAATTCACTTTCCTTTTCACTTTGATATTAAAGATAAGGGGGAGGGAAGCACCAAATGCTTGCAATGCAAATTTAAAAATCAAGCAGAAAAGAAAAAAATGATCCACCCAAAGAACAAGGACAATTTAGGACACAGAAGAGAACTAGAAAGACAAGTAAAAAACAAGTTCTGTAAAACCAAGAATTATATTCTTTGACTAAATAATCCAGGAGGAAAGCAGAAAGGGTTCTCAGAATTCAAAAATCTGGCTGCACAATTGCAGAAATTTTAAAAGTGCATGGGAAGGACTGAAATATAAATTTGAGTGTTATTGCTCTAGATAGAAAAATATGGTTTGAAAAATATGAGAGAATTTTTAAGAGCAAGAGATAAATCCACAAAGTCCAATGTCAGAACATGTTCTAAGAAGAGATCACAAAGAAAATAAAGGGGAAAAATTATCAAGGAAATAATATAAGAGAACACAGGTGTTTTGGTAAGGAGAGCTCCTAAGCCATGGCGCACATCTGTAATTCCACCTCAGCCTACCAAGATCACAAATTTGAGGCCAGCCTGGACAATTTAGCAAGACTTTGTCCCTAAATAAATAGGTGCTCCAGATCTGAAGAAAGAAGATTGAGTGCCCAAGTTGAGTTTCTGGGTTTGCCACCAAGAACACTGCTAAATTGAGCCCCAGAGCCTGTACTAGAAGATCACAATTTACAGCTGTCATTTTCTTTTCTTTTTTGTCTTTTTAGTTTTTATCAGTACCGGGGATCAAACTCATGACCACACACTTGCAAGGCAGGCACTTATGCCGCTGAGCTAAATCCCCAGCCCCACAGATGCCATTTTCCAACCTTCCAATCATTTAGCTGTGGAACGTCAGGGACACAAGAGTCAAGGACCATGTCACTACCTCTGCCTGTGAGAAACTGGGACCCAGAAAGGTAGGTAGTTTGTTCAGAGGACACTCTGAGGGTTAGTGGTAAGCCAGGACTGGACCAGGCTCATGGTCCCTTGGCCTTTGTGTTAACTCTTTAGGAGAAGGAAGGGGCATAACACCAAAATGGTAGCTTCAAGCATATAGAGTCAAAAGAGGAGCACAGAGACAGGAAGGTATCCCAGAGGGCTGATGCAGCACTGCCCCTGGGGCCTCCTGCTAAGACCCTCCTGAGTGTGGCCGGCTCCAGGGGGGTTCTGAGGTCCTGCAGAGGTTGAGATCTTGGAGCCAGAAGACTCAGACTGCTGGGGCTGTCACATCCTCTCTGCATCTTCTGAGTGTGCAGATCACATTCAGGGACCCATTGGAGCCACCCCAGTGAGCTGTAGCATCCTGGCACAGAGCAGGGCTTTCTGGGTCATTCTGTTGGGTTTGGAACTCTTTCTGGTCAAAGGAATTTTTATTATTTTTAAAAACCTCATCAATAATCCATTTTAAGGGGAAATGATCACACAAAGTATTAAAAGATCATATTAAAGGACCTTCTCAAGGGGAGGGAGACTGACCCTTGGTTCCACCCGCACACAGTGACCACCTTCCTTTCTTCACCCTCTGTTCTAACTGTCACCCACATATGCATGTGGTCTTGCCCCATTGTAATCCAAAGGAGCATTCAATTTTGAACAAATTTTGTACAAAAGCAATAGAGTTTTAATTACATATATATACAGAAAATGGCTACAAAACAAAATTCATGCAGGTTTATAAGGATGAAATCCATTTTAAAGAGGGTATAGGATAATCTACATTCTGGTACAGTATCTTTCAGATGGTGCTTATAAAGATTTTAATAAAATTCCTCCTCTTTCCTCTTTGTATTGTCCCTTAGCCAAATCATAATGGAATTAATTTTATATATGTGCGGCCTAGTTTTTGTACCATTTGATTTTTTTAAACATTCTTGATGCTTAAGGAGGAAAAAATAAAAAAGCATTGCTCTGGGTGCTAGAAAGGCCCTTAGAGATAATATTCCTGATCCAGTGAAAAGCAAATTGGCCACTGCATTGGGAATTATACAATCAAGGCCCAGTTTCTGTATCCTCTGTTTTGTCATGAAAATTCAGATGACCTCAAGCTAAAAGCCACTAAGCATTTATCTGCAATTTACCTTGAGACTAGTGCTGGGCATTATGAGATTCCCTAAATGTCAGGCCCTTTGCCCACCTGGTACTTACAAATTCCTTGAAACATCGAGGCCAAACTACATTAAACTGTCAGGGAATTGACATGCTATACTGCATGTTTCATCATCAGCTTGTTTTCTGTCTGTGTTCCCCTTATCTGCAAAAGACTTTTATTCCTTCAGTTCTGAAATGTGTGTAAGTCCAAGATGCGGGAGCTGACAGAGACAGATATTGTGTGTGATGTAGGAGGGAGAAAGAAGGGGAAGGAGGGGCCGGCAGGGGAAAGCAGGAAATCAGCCTATTTATCATGCATAGACGACTAGCACATAGTAATAGAACTGAGCTAATAAACTGCTGATAATATCTAGGCACAGGAGCAAAAAGCCATCAAAAGATGCCATGTCCCATTCTGTCTCATCGCAATATCTTCTGGTCCAAGCCACACTCTCCTTTGACCCATACATAGAATCTCTCCCTCCAAGGATGGAGGGCTGCTCTTGGTTTGACCTCCAGAGAGCCCTTTGTCTGGACAGGCCCAGGGACTCTGGTACCGTGGACTGCCCAGAACCTGTAGCAGTGGGGCAGGGCTCTTCTCCAGGCTCTGTGGTGTCACTCTGGTTTCAGCCCTTAGTTCCTCTGATCTCATCCCTCAGTCTCCTCATCCATCAGTGCACTGTCCGACCTCTGTGATTCCTTCCTGCCCAGAATCCTGGGGTGTCCTACTCTGCAAGCTACCTGGCCCCTACTGAGGCAGGAGATTAGGGCAGGGCCACCTGCTACATAAGTGGGTGTGATCTGTTAGTCAAGGAGACCCAGGACACATGTGCAGAAAACTGGCTCCCAAAGCCTTGTACCTGAGATCAATCAGCAAGTGTTATCTTCAATTCTTCTCAAGAAATCAAGCATGATTTTGATAGGATGGCCTAGATCTGTCATCAGCCTGCAGAATGGGGAACACAAAAGACAGTGGCCATTAACTTTATGGCTACTGTCAGCTCTTTCAGTGGCCCAGTCTGCACTCTGCAGAACATGCTTCTTTTCCTACCTTTAACACCTTTCATAAATGTAAAACCTCACTAACTTTTGCACTTGTCTTGACCAATTATTTGTTCAGAACAACAAGAACCTGGAGAGCCCACAGCACTCCCCAGAACTCCAGTAACCATCTTAGGCTCTGGGCTCCATGGTGACAGAGAACTTGGCCTCCTCCCTAGCTGGTCACCAGCTCTCAGCTCTCCCACAGAGCAACCAGGGTCAATTCACTGGGTCACATGATTTCTGTCCCACTGAAGCAAACCCCAATCCTGGGTGGATACAGAGGTCACCTCTGTGGCTCCTCGCAGGAAGTGTACAATCCCACTGAATTCGTCCAGTCTGGGCCATCTGGTTCCACTCAAGGACCCTCCTGGCCTGGCACAGACATTAGCAAATCTGCTTCATCTCCATTGATGCCCCAGGAAGTCCTCTCCTATAAGAGGACCACTTTTAGTCCACTTATCTCTCCTCTGTTCCATTCCTCCCAACTCTGCTCCCTGCCTTCTCCTCATCTCCTCATGCTCAGCCTGAGCATGAAGGTCCCTTATCAGGGAGCAGAGTCCTTGTGTGTTCACCCTTTGCTCAGATACATCTGCTGCCTGGGATTGAAGGATGCTCCTCACCCACCCAAGGAGGCACAGGGCAGAGGAGCCCCAGGGAAGGAGAGGAGGGAGACTCCGGCAAGAGGTTTTCTCCAGGAATAATGAGGGCAGGAAGTCAGCCGATGCCAAGTGTCAAAAGCCCTGAGGTGAGTTCTGAGAAGGGGCCCAGGCTGAAGCTTCCCTACCCTGACCTCAAGGACCCTTCTGTCTAGAGAGAGAGATGGGGATGTGAGACAGAACCAGCATAAATCACCCTGAAAAAATGCCTAATGCAGCATTCTGAGGAAGCTCCAAGTAAGCAGTCATTGATTCGGTCTGCGGAAGAAGCAAGATAAACACTCAAAAGTAAGTAAAATTTAAAGTCTTTTAAGAAATTTTACTTTTTTATTTTTGGCTTTGTTTTTGCTTTTCAGTACTAGAGGTTGGCCCCAAGGCTTCACCCTGAACTACATTTCCTGCCTTTTTTTTTTAATGGAAAATTCTTAGTAAGTCACTAGATTGCCCAGGCTGGCTTCAAACTTGCCATCCTCCTGCCCTCCTGCCCCAGTCTCCCAGAGTGCTGGGATTTCAGGCATAAACCACTACACCTGGCATCAGCTGTGGTAAACAGTAGTGACAATGTTTTGTACCTTTGCCACATGCAGCTTTACAAAGCACCTGCACGGTCTTTATTCCATGTGACTCCATTCCGTGTGCTCATTCATTAACAGTGCACTTAGTGTAAATAAGGACTGAAATGTATAATAGATACCGGGAAATGGGAAGAAAATGCTCAAATGGGCAGGAGAACAAGGGACGAGGGAAGGGGAAGGAAAGGAGGGACAAGAAAAGAAAGGAAAAACTGGAAGCAAAGCTTTTGTAAATGTGGAGAAGAAGAAGGGTTGAAGGGAGAGAAGAAAACTGGGCAAAAAGAAGAATCAAGATCCATCATGTACGGGTACAAATTCCCTGTGAGGAATGTGATCCTTTTGTACATCTAAAATGTGTCCATTTAAAAAATAAGAATCTTGGGGGCTGGGGATTTAGCTCAGCGGCATAAGCACCTGCCTTGCAAGCAAGCAGTCCTGAGTTCGATCCCCAGTACCGATAAAAAGGAAAAAGACAAAAAAAAAAAAAAAAAAAAGAATCTCCAAAGCAAACAAACAAAATTAAACAAGCAAAAAAACACACAAAACAGAATAGAACAGAACAAAACAAAAAACAGTGCACTTAAAACTGTTTAAGTTTTAACTGAGCCTGCTGTGTGCCCCTCACGGCTGTGGCTCCACAGATGGAAAATCAATGGCCATGGAAGGGTTCACCCCATTAGGACAGAAACACAAAGAACTCAAGAGTCAGCGCTAGAAATAACGGAGACAAGCTGGGATGTGGCGGAAGGACAAGGTAGAAAAAGAACATTCCAGAACCACCCAGAAGAACACAGTCAGAATATAGTGAGGGACTGAGGAAGATGAGAATCCCCCTCAGGACAACCTCCACCTACGAGCTCCTCCATTTCCAGATCCTCAGGATTCTGAGGGTCAGGTTGTGAGTTGGGGTCCACGGACCTTCAACGTCCTTTTGAAAATAAGAAAGAAGAAGGTCAGCATCGCTCCTTATGCCCAGGTCCCCCTGGAGCAGGCACAGAGGTGGGCCCAGGGCCACTCTCTGTCTCTTGCATTGTTTATCAGGCCTCTGCTGGATGCCCTCTCATGACCCTCAGATTCCAACAAGATTGCAACTCAGTGGCAGCCTTTCTAGTGGGAGAAAAAGAGCTTCTTTCCCAATGTAAAAATTAGAGTCCGTGAAGGCGTTGAAAGTATACCAAACTGTAAAAAGACTGTGTGGAATTTGTCAAATTACAAAAAGCATTGCATGAGTTATACATGGTGGTGCACACCTGTAATTTCAGCACTCTAGGAGGCTGAGACAGAAAGACTGCAAGTTCAGGACCAGCCTAGGCACCTTAGTGAGCCCCTGTGTCAACATAAAGTAAAAAAAAGATTTAAAGAGTAGAGGATGGAGCTCAGAGCGAAGACTCTGGGTTTCAATGCCTAGTAGCCACCTCCCCACCAAGAAAAAAAGCATGGCACGGTTGCTGAACAAGGTGTGAGGTGGTAAGTATGAGGGCAGGGCCAGAAACCAGAGTGGGGTGAGCCCTGGAAGGCCTTTCTGTGAAATATAAAATACTCCTTGTACTTTGGGAATCACCAGTCAGCTCTGAATCATTGGGCTTCTGCATTCCTAGAAATTTCTGTAATACTAAAAGTGTCACTTAAAAATTAAGTTTGGGAGGGGCTGGGGATTTAGCTCAGCGGCATAAGCACCTGCCTTGAAAGCAGGAAGTCGTGAGTTCGATCCCTGGTACCGATAAAAACAAAAAAGCAAAAAAAAAAAAAAAAATTAAGTTTGGGAGCCAGGTGTGGTTGGTGCCTGCCTGTCATCCCTGCACTAAGGAGACTGATGCAGGAGGATCACTGTGAATTTAAGGCCAGTCTGGGCTACAAAGTGAGTTCAAAGCCACTCTAAACTGCATATAGTGAAACCCTATCTCAAAAAGAACATTTGTCCCAATGATTAAGATAAAGACTATCTAGTGAACCATCTAGTGACACTCCAGAGAGTACAAGAGAATGGATTTGAGATCTGTTACAGAAAAGGACACTGGGGGTGCTCAGAGAGGGTGCATTAGTTAAAGAAACCTTTGCTTGCCACCACATTCAGCAGAGTGAATGTGAACAGTGAGAGAAAGTGGCCCGTGAATGTAAGTGAAAAAGTCCAGCAGCAGAGCAAAATTAACTTAGCACGTCCAGTGTTCCCATGTGTGTGCCATCTCTTCCACCACAGGGCAAGGTGACCTGAACCAGCCTCAGGGCCCTAGGAGGGCCCCACTCTGAATAATGTGAGCCTCTCAGCCCATCTCTGGGAAGAAAGAATGAATTGTGTTCATGCTCATTAACTAGTCAGAGCCTATCCCTTGGGCCACAGGTGGGGCTGATTCTGCCCTAACCATAAACTAGACTCTTCAAGCTAACATGTGGGTGCCATGAGCAACAGGGAATGGGAATTGGGTAATAATGGATTATTGTTCATAATAGAGGATAAAGAAAGGGGAGAACAGGCTGGCCCCAGACCTCTGGCTCCCATGATGGTGCGATCATCCATCCCCACCAGGGACACCAGAGTACAGGAGGGATAAACTGGGGGGTGGCCACAGAGAGGAGGAGGACACAAGTGTGGCATTGGGTTTGAAGTCACTAAAACACATCTAAGTGGAGACGGTTGATGTCAGCTCTGGAGCTTTCCCGTAACCCTACACAAGGGGAACCACAACTAAGAGGTGCCCTGTTTTTCACACCCCATGCAGCCTCTTTAGAGCTCTGAAATGCTCCCCATTATTGATTAGCCATTAGTGATTCCCTCTGCCCCTGCCTAAGTATTTCCTCTTCCTCTTTAATGTGGCAGCCTCCAAATGACTGGAAATGGGGCTGAGCAGGTGCAGATGGGAATACAAAACATTCCTCTTAATGTGAGAAATTAATTTGTAGGTCTAATTGCCTCAGACTTCAGATGAAAAAAAAACTCCATTCTTCCAGAATTCAAAATACAACAGGGCTTTATCTGCATAAATAAAATAATCTGTGGGGGTGGTAGAGGACTTATGGTGTTAAAATGTCAATCTAACCACATTGCTAAGGAACTGTGGCAAGTTTAATTACATCCAATCTGCATAGAATCATTTTCAAGCATTGTGCATCTGAGCCTAAAGGTCTGAGATTTCAGACTTGACAAGATACGTTAAACAAAAACAACACGGAAATAACAGAGTGTGCCAGGAGGGCCGCGAGACACAGTGCTAGATGGCAGCTCCACCCAGGGAGCAGAGGGTGCCTTTCCTATCTACAAAACTGTCACAGGAAGTTGAACCAAGACTCTTTTCCTGAAAATACTTTTTTGAAATTTTATAAAATTTAGCCTTGTTGGTTGTTCTATATCCCTGTGATGTATCCGCAGGGAAATGACTTGGAATTTGCCAATTCACAGATGTCAAGACAGAGGCCAAAGAAAAGTCCCTGTCAGTAATGGTACCAGAAACCACAGGTGACACTGGACTTCATGAACCAGAGCTATCCTGTGTCCCAGAAGCCAAGCCCCTGAACCATTAATTAAAAAATAAAAGGCAATTAATGCTAACTCCATGGAAAGCAGCCTACTTCTACCCCTATCCCCTTCTGCATCCCTCTTCTCCTCACCAGAAAATAGATAAATTAACTAAGGAAAAGTAAAGTATCTGCATACAAGGAAGTCTGTTGCAAATTAATCCCCACCCCCCTCCCAGTCCTCGATGGCCTGGTGATAAAGGCAGTAACCAAACACGCTTGTTTGCCTTCTCTCTTCCCTTCCTTCTCTTTCCATTCGTAGGTAAACCACTGCAGGAACTGTGTTCTCAGTGCAGTCTCCATTCCTGTCTTATAGCCCGTGAACTCTTTAGGGGCATAAGAAAGAACTGGGGGAAAAGGGATGCTAAGACACAGAAATATCCTGAGGCAGCATGCTGACACTGAGCTATAAACCCCAAGAACAATAGCTGGACAGATGAACACCCAGGCTGAGTCCATGATCCGAATGTTGCCTGCAGAGGGTTCCAGCAGGATCACAGATCCGTAGGACCTCTGAAAGGGGTCTCTGACTCAGGGCATTAGAAAGAAAACACAGATGTGTTGCAAATCCGTGACTGTACGCTGTGGATTGAGAACCACGTACAACTTTTGTCAGTAGTCCCCGTGCCATCTGCAGCTTTCCATTCTCCAGTTTCAGTTACCAGTGATCAAACAGGTCCAAAATGATCAAATGGAAAATTGCAGAAATAATTCATCAGGTTTAAATCATGCTCTACACTGAGTAGTACGGTGAACTCTCGCGCTGTCTCACTCTGCGGTGTCTGGGACGTCAATCCTGCCTTTGTCTGGAGTATTTGTGCTGTATGTACTGCCCTCTCGTTAGTCAGTAGCCACGACACTAATCAGATCAGCTGTCTCCTTGTCAAGTACTGTGTTCAAGTCACCCTCATTTTATTCAGTAGTGTCCCCAAAGTGATTCTGGAAATTTTATTATACTAAATTCTTATAATTATCCTAATTTATTATTAGTTATTCCTGCTCACCTCTTGCTGCCCTAATGTATAAACTTTACTATAGATACATACAAAATGTGATTAATACAGTAGATGTTTAAGTTTTAAAAAGTATCATAATAAAAAACACACAACAGGGGCTGGGGATTTAGCTCAGCGGCATAAGCGCCTGCCCACAAGCAGGCAGTCGTGAGTTCGATCCCTGGTACCAATAAAAACGAAAAAGACAAAAAAAAAAAAAAAAAAAAAAACACAACATCCTGAAAATCTTCCCCCTTTGCTTAGAATACACTTTTCCCAACATTCCTGCCACTGTCTGAAGCAGCTCTGGAAGTCCTCTTACGTTGGTGTCTTTAGTCACACTGTCATGGCTGCCTCAATATCCTGAATCGATTCAAAACATTGACCTCTCGTGGTCAGGGTGACTTTGGGGAACAGCCACAAGTCACATGATGTCAGAGCTGGTCAATAGGGTGGATGAGGAAGCACTGTAATGTTGTTAGCAACCTGCCTTTCTGTTGGCTGGCAATCGCTGTATTTTTTATCGTGCCTTCTAAAAACACAAGAAGAGAACACCCAGAACTGCCTCACAAAGTGGCCAGAAGGATGGGATATGTGTGTTCAAAGCAAGGAAGACTTTGCAGGAGAACTCATGGCAATGTGTCTTTTTATTGTTTTAAATTTAAACATTTACCATTTATTTTGAGCACCATTTGCATGTTCGGGGAAAGCATAGTAGACCCAGAGTGCGGTGCTATTGAGTTTCGTGCATCCATAGCAGAGGACAGGGTCATCTGGGAACAAATCCTGTGGATAAAGAGGACCACCATGGGATGATGACTGTTTTTTTGTTTTGTTTTGGTTGTTTGGTACCAGGGATCAAACTCATGACCTCGCACTTGCCAGGCAGACACTTATTGAAAGGGTTGCTGACCCAGACCGGACACTGTAGCCAGAAAAAGCCTCAGCCGGAATTAGGGAGCTCCTGTCTCCCCCACCCCTAGAGATTTACCTGTAATCCTATACCCCCACCCTTAGAAACCTGCCCCTGGCGCCAAACGTGTGCCAATGAAATACCTGTGCATCTCTAATGGCCTTAGGGCACTGCCCTAAGCTTAGGCTACTTATATTCCCCCACGCCATGTGTCCGTGTTAGAGAGATCGCCAGATTCCAGCGGCCAGCACACAGTCCTCTCTCCCCGTGTTCCCAGAATAAAGGCCTCTTTTGTTTTATACTCCTCATCTTTTGGAAATATTTTTCATCTTCTGGAAATAATCCTGTCACTTATACTGCTGAGCTAAATCCCCAGCTCCTATATAGAGTTATTTAAACATAACCATGCAAACAACAGCATTAGGTTCTGATGTTCTGATAGGAACTTCCAATCCCCCTCTCAAAGGAACTGCAAAAGCTCTTAGTCAGATGTGACCAGGTGTTGCTTTTGTCTGGTCCTGCAGGGCTTTACTTTCTTTTTTTGCATTATCCTGGCTCAGTCCTTG
This sequence comes from Cavia porcellus, assembly GCF_034190915.1. Taxonomy (NCBI): domain Eukaryota; kingdom Metazoa; phylum Chordata; class Mammalia; order Rodentia; family Caviidae; genus Cavia; species Cavia porcellus. The sequence continues at coordinate 42,852,216 of NW_026947507.1, forward strand.
TCTATGTCCCAGGATGTCCTTGGTCATGCATTCTGTTCCAGAATGGGTGCTGCCTGATGTCACCACCATTGTTATCAATTTCACGAAGTATCTACCTCTTGGGCTGGGATTTTTGAGAGTCTGCATCTGGTGTAGTTTAAAACAAACAAAACATCCCTCTCTTCTGTCTACACTCTCTGTCTGATGCTTGGCTGCCAATCTTCCTTAACCTCAGAACTGGAGTCAGGACTGGCTCTTTCTCCTTCATGACATTGGCTGAGCACCTCTACCTGCAGTCTCTGCACTGCCCAGAATTCTAAAAGAAGATTAGAAATGTATACATTTGCTCCATTTGACAAGTAGCATGATTTTCTAATCTCAACAGAAATTGTTTCCCTTCCCCACCACTGCAAAGATCCTGACATCTTGCACCCTTGGACGTATCCTCGCCTGCAGTGGCCTTGGCTCTGATTATTGGACCTTTGCACATTCTCTGTTGTATTAGAACACACTTTCCAGCTTGGCCTCACCTCCTAACAAGCTCTCCCTGCACTAGACTCTGGGAAAGCCATGAAACTGCATCAAACGCTAAACTAAGACTGTAAACATTTCAAGGATATATTTAATCGTACGTAGGTCATTAATTATATGCATATGCACCTTTTACTTTCTAGATATTTGTTGATAATCTATACTGACAGAATGCTTTAGCTTTGACTTGGTTTAGATCTAGAAATGATATCTAAATATGAACAACCTGACATTTCTTTGTGGAGTGTTTGGGTTCTGGATATGTAACCCAGAGTTGTTATATAAAAACATAATAAAGGCCCACATGCAAACTTAAAACGTCAACAAGCAATATCTGTTCTTGACAAAAACAGGACCACTGATTATCTTTTCCTCACTGCTACAGTTCTCTTCTCCTACCCACTTGCCAGTATTCTCTTTCTTTTCGTGTGGTATTATCTGAGATGCAAACATAAAAGATAAATAACAAGTTAAGTTTTTCTTTAATATAAGTCACTTTTGACATAGGAGATGAATTCACATTTTCAGAGGAATTTTTTTTTTTTTTTTGTCTTTTTCATTTTTATCAGTACCAGGGATTGAACTCACGACCGCCTGCTTGCAAGGCAGGTGCTTATGCCGCTGAGCTAAATCCCCAGCCCCTTTCAGAGGAAATTTAACACAGATGGTATGGCCTGATGTCCAAGTTTGGCATCTTTGTCCCTGGGTGTGGGCACAAACACAAAGGATACCAATGCACACTCATAAGAGACCTTAGTCAATTTGTCTTCTTGCGTTGCCCTTTCTCAGAATATCCTGTTGTAATTTTCCTGCTGAGTTGCAATGACAAATGACTTCATTCACTCAATCACAAGTGATTGGAATGACCACCTGGTCTAAGCTGGGCCAATCCAGATCTCTCTTACAAGAAGTAATCATTGAAATACAGAAATTCTAACTGGCCTTCCTTGAGTGCTTTAATTGGACCATGGTGGGGACTGGGTAGATTATGTTGGGCCCTCATGGAAGTAAGACTAAGAAATGTGGGCTACACAGATACTCAAGAGAAGCAGAATGGAATGTGCGGGGTTGGGGATTTAGCTCAGCAGCATAAGCACCTGCCTTGTAAGCAAGCGGTCGTGAGTTCGATCCCCGGTACCGGTAAAAATGAAAAAGACAAAAAAAAATTAAAAAAAAAAAATGTGCATAAGAAGAAGAGGGAGGGGAAAAAAAGAATGAAGGATGGAGACAGAGAAAAGTGGGAGGAGAAGAAGGAAAACAGAACCAGAAAGCCTTCCTTCCAGGGGGATTTCCAATTGCTGGTTCTCGTCCTTCAGGAGACCCAGGAGAGTTGCTCTTTCCTTGGGTTTTGAAGAAATATTTGTATCCTTCTCATTATTTTACTTTTTTAAGCCATTTTAAATCTTAGGGGTTTGATTTGGGCCCCAAAATTCTTGTGTTGAAAATTTAGCCCCAATGCAACAAAGTTGAGAGGTGAGACTTTTAAAAGTGGTCTGGTCATGAGGGCTCTGCCTTCCCCATTCTGTTATTTCAGGAGTGGGTCCCTGACAAAAGGATGAGTCCAGTCCCTTCCATCGCTCTCACACACACCTTCTCGTCCTTCTGCTTTCCACCATAGCATGAAACAGCAAGAAGGCCCTCACTGGATGTGGCTCCTTGACCTTAGACTTCACAGCCTCCAGAACTATAAGAAGTAAATCTCTATTGTTTATAAACAACCCAGTCTCAGGTATTCTGTTATAGCAGCACAAAGCAGACTGAGACAAATTTTGTTTCTTGAAAACAAAAGGTCCCTGAGGCAATGCTTCTCAGCCTCTCACCCCACTGGGGGATGCCACCACCATCACCCCTAGAAGTCCCCATAGAGACCATGAATCCAGGGTACTGGGCACCCCTTAAAGAATAGATCCAAATGTCATGTCACCTTAGCATTAGTTATACCTGCAATATGCTGTTAAATTTCTAACAACCAGCTTTCCTAGAAGAGAAAATTCTTAGGATTGAAGCATTTGCCAATTTCAGTGGTGTAAGTAGTACCCTATTTACTGCTTCCAACATGATATTACTGCTTCCAACACATTATTGATGAACACAGAGTTTGGAAAAGATACCCACCTGGCTCTTAGGAGTGAAGACAGGGGCTATCTTGCTACATTTCCTGATTTATAGTAAGTACTTCCTAGCTCCCTTTCATTAATCCATTCTTGTCATCTCACTCTTGAGTTCATGATTTGGAGTATTATTAGCTCTGTCATTTATTCTGAACTGGTTTAAATCTCTTTTGGAGATGGCATAGTAAATTTATTTTTAAAATACATCTCCATTCCTCTCTAAAATCCATAGTTTCACTCTTCCTCAAACACCAAAAGAATAATAATTATACTTACATAGTGATTTACAGCATCTAAATTACTCAAAGTGGACTAGAGCACAGCTCAAAGGTAGCATTTGCCTGGGTTTGACCCCAGCCCTGAAAAAAATTACAAGTAAAGGACCTCAGTCCTGGCAAGAGTGTGAGCTCTGCCATCATCCTGGCCTGCTTCAGAGGGCCCATGTCATGTATCAGGTTGCTTTTCACCAAGGCCTCTGTTCTCTGCCCCAGGTCAAGTGTTGGTCATGTGCATGACAACCAAAGCCAGTGAAGACCCCTGAGCAGAGGTCGCCCATTTTCCAGGCTCAGTTTCCCCTCTCCTCACAGGAGCGACACCCCAGCCAAGGAGGAAGCAGAGCACACCTGATCCAGCCTTGGGACACCTCACCTCCCCCATGCGAGGGGCCAGGAAGTCAGATAACACTTCCTGGCCTTCAGGCCTCCTCATGTTTTATTTTGAGCTGAGCTTTTGTCAGCTGTGGCTTTGCTTTTAAAACACAAGTGGGACAAGCATTGTCTAGAATCAGATCCTTCTGTGGACATTCAAAGTAGCATATCACCCTGTCAGTGGTCAAAAAAAGAAATGCCTTTTGCTAGTATACAGGGGGGACTCTAGACGGTTCCCCATCACGTACAACCTCAGCACAAACCATTTCCAGTTTTGTCTTTCTGGGACTTGACAATCAGCCTCCACGCAATGAACTCAGCTTGGCTGACTCTTCCCTCCATTCCCCTCTTCCCGTCATCTGTCACCCTTGGTTTGTAAGTAACCCAAATGTCCAGCACCCACTAGCCTTTGGGAACCATGGTCATGTTAGACTGAGTAAACGCCCCTCACAGACCACCTGGAAAAGCCTCAGCTCTTCTAAGACCCCTCCCCATAGCCCTTGCGGTGCTCTTATATTTTGGACAGTTTCTCAAATATCTGAGGAACAGATTTCTTTTTATATGTATTTTACAGATAAATAGTAATTGTACATATTTATAGATTACAGTGTGATATTTCAGTGCATATATACAAGGTGTAACAATGACCAAATCAGGCTAACTGGCACATCCATCCTCTCAAACATTTATCATTTCTTTGGGCTAAGAATATTCAAAATCTTCTCTACTGACTATTTTGAAATATTCAGTCATCTACCATAGCTCTCCTCATGTGCTCTAGGATGTTAGAAGTTATTCCTCTTTTGCAACTGCACCTCTCTACCCCTTCACTGTCCCTCTGCATCTTTCCTAACCTCGGTGACCACTATTCCACTCTCCACTCCTCAGAACCACTTTTTCAGCTCCAGCCTACAAGTAGGAACACACAGTGTTTGTCTCTCAGACTGGCTTATTTCACTTAACATAATGCCCTCCAGGTTCACCCATGAGCAACAGACTGAAGTGAAATCTCACACACAAAAGTATTATGACAGCTAAAAAGCTGTTCCTCTATGATTTTTAGAGTCTTCTTGATTTTTTCAGAGCTCTGAAAATACTTTAAATGAAAAGTTAGAATTGGTTGAATGGTAATGAGAGCCCAAGAGACTCCTGTAGACTTTGGTCCTCGCTTGTTGCCAAGGTCTTCACTAGGGTCTGTGCAGCCAGGGCTCTGGGGCACAAGCTGGAAACAGCTTCATCCAGAAGCTCTTCCTTGGCCCTAGTACAAGTCACAAAGTGCGTGCAGAGCTGGGGGCAGGAAGCCCAGTGAGGAGCTTCCTACCCTTGCTCAAAAGAGTAATAAGAAGACCTGCTAGTCTAGCAGACGCCTCAACCACAATGTCACTGAGACTGATTGCACGTGAGTCTCAAGACAGGACAAAGATACTTCTGATCTTTCAAGCTTTCAGGATGAAGGATTTGCCATCAGTGGAAATGACTCTCAGAAAGAGAAGGAAATTATCCTTTTGGTTTGGGATGTGCCACATGTTTTGTTGGGACTAGGTTATTCTGTCTTTGAAGCACCGTAGGCCCACTTTCCTCTCCCAGAAGGAGGAAGTGACTGGTAACTAGGATCAAGCTTGACACCCTCAAGCCTCACAGGCAAACACTCAGGAGACAGAAGGTACAAAAATACACCCCAGTTGTGAGGCTATTGGACTGCAGGCTGTGAGGTCTACTTACCTAAAAGGCATAGACAAATGGTCAAGTTCATTCTTCCAAATAAAAATGGTTTGCATTCTGCAGGCTCAGCCCTGGGGAGGATGTGAACTGGCAGCATTGCTATCAAGCTGGGTGCTGTCAGGTCAGATCATTGGCAGATGTTTACTGAGGGCCTACTATGTTGGGTGAGCCTGGAGAGGAGAAATGACCGACTGCCCTTAGGATTCAGCTGAAGCACACAGATGGGGTCAAACAAATGCTGTTGGTTCTCCAGTGAGTTCATGTGTTTATCTCGGAGAGCTCCACAGACAGTGACTTCATGCAGCTATGACCAGGGACTCAGTGCTCCATGACCCTGGCTGGATGCACTTGGCTGTCACAGCTAGAAAGCTGCCACAGAAAGTTCCACCAATGCCAATCTTCTTTCTCTCTCTGTTTGCTACTGGATCACCCAAGAAGGCAGATGGTGCACTGCAAACATCCATAAACCAGGCAAATGTGAACCATGTTGATAATGGAAAGCTGAGCATGGGCAAGAAATCGCCAGGGTAGCTACTGCGAGGGGACCATGGTGGGAAGGCGAGACAAAGTCCAGCTCAGCTCCAGGAGGGACATCCTCAGCCTACAGCTTTCCTCTTCTCCTTCTGCCTGGTATGCAGCCCTCTTGTGCCAGCCACCTGCTGCAGAACCTCCCTGTGCCTCAGTTTCCACATCTTTCAAAAGCAAATAATGATGAATCCTGCTTAAAATGGATTTAAGCCACAGAGAGCTTTCAGCACAGCAGCGGCCACATACCCAAAACATGTTGCCTGTCATTCAATCCCATTTTATGAAGAAGTGGAGGCCCCAGGATGAAGAGTTGCCTTGTTACACAAATTCCCACCCAGAATTCCAACACCTCTGTCAATAACAATGCACACAGACTTCAGTGAGGCTAGAAAGTGGGCTCTGTTTCGCATCCTCGACAGCCATCTTCATGACAGACCGAAATGGGGAGCCCAGCTATATCAGAGTCATGGACAGCATCCTGCAGCCAACCTACCAACATTCAAGGGGCTCTTCTATGTCCAAAGCACCATGCACTATGGTCATAGTGCTGGGCAGGTTAAGCCCAAATACAGCAAGCTTGTGTGCACTCAGCTGCTGTGACCAGAGCTCAAGGAAGTCAGCAGGACATGGACAGGCTGCAGGTGCTCTTCAAACAAGGACTTGTTTTCCATTCCTGCCTTCAGGATTATCTAAGAGACCGGCAGGTCTGTCAGTCCTCCAGGCTGCTTGCTTGACCACGTACAACACCAGCTCTGTTCCCCTGCCAAGCAGGATGCTATTTATCACAACAAGGTTTTAAGGGGGGAAAAAATCTTTTCTTTCCATTTCCATTCTATTTCCTAATCAAGCAATGTATAATCCCAAGAGAAAATCAGCTCTCATTTCTCTCCTATCTCTGTCTGTCTGTCTCCCCCTCAGTCTCCTCTGCCTCCCTCTGCCTCCCTGGGTCTCCTTCTCTCCCTTGGCTTCCCTTCTCCCCACCCCCTCCAGCTTTTATCATTTTAAGCAGTATGCATGCCATTCTTCAGGGGATTAAAGTCAAATTTAGTCCTGTGCAATTGTTATTACCTACCCCTTGGCTTATGAGATGCATTTGCCTGCATTTGTAATGCATCAATAATTTCCACTCTCTTCTACTTGTAAACAATGCATTATATTAAATAGCCTGTGTCTAGCCTTGTATTGAAACAGACGATAAATTAGGACTTCCAGTTCTTGGTTTTTACTGATTCCTAAACCTGCCAGTTACATGCCTGTCCGCCCCACTGAACATTCTCTCTGAAGCTAAGAATGCACAAAGCCCTCGTTCACCGTTCCTCCTGTCTCCATCACTGCTGCCGGCTGTCAGTTTCACACCACCAAGCAGATTGTAATTGGCAGGGCGAGGTGCAGAAATGGGGAATGGTTTGAATATGTGGTTTTTAACACACACACGATCTCTCTCTCTCTCTCTCTCTCTCTCTCTCTCTCTCTCTCTCTCATACATACACACACACACATACACACATGCACACATACACACCTCTTTTTTTTTCCTGGCTCAGAGTATTTTGCAAGTATTTTAAGTACTTGATCATGAAGCTTCAAATCAGAACTCAAAAGGGCTGCCCTCATTTCCTAGTCTGTGAAATCAGAACACGAAACATAATGCAATCATCACCCAGTTTGGCCTAATCTAGAGCTCAGCCTGCTGGTCTCCCTGGAGGTTGCTCTGGGCATGCACCCTGCTGGGAGCCACCCAGGTGCTTTGTTGGGAGCCTGCCCTGGGTTCTGAGATCTGCAGGTTCCCCAGGAGACACAGTGGTCCAGCCCAGCTGTGGTCAAGGATGTGGACTTCCTGAAGGAGAAGGCTGCTCACAGAATCTTGGGTAGTCCTTGAGGAAGTTTCCCCCAGAGAAATCAAAACTCAGCATCCATCTCACTTCCCAGAAATTGGATCACTAGGAGCAAAGTTTCTCAGCTTTGGAACTTCTGGTGTTTTAAACCAGATCACTCTTTGTCCTGGGGATTGTTCTGTGTGTTTGTAGGATGGTTAGCAGCATGCTTGGATCTACACACTAGATGCCAGTAACATCTCCTCCAAATTGTGACAAACATGTCTGCAGACAGTGCCAAATGGACCCTGCAGGGAAAGATTCCCTTGTTGAGAACCATAATAACAGGGTTACATTTCATTTTGATGTCCACCCAGAGTTACTGGATTTCAGACCCAGTAAGGACTAGAGAGCCCTCTCTGGTCTGTAGGTCTTAAAGTGGGGTCTCCGGGTCGGCACCAGCAACATCACTTTGAAACTTGCTAAAAACACAGATTACCAAGCACCACCCCAGGTAGACTGGGTCAGAAAGTTGGCGATGGACACCAATATGCTTTACTAAGCCTTCTAGATGATTCTGGTGCAGACCTATCTCCTAGAACCACTGTGCTATTCCAACATTCCTCCTTTCACAGATAGAAAAACAGACCAGGAAGGTAAAGTGAGTGCTGCCACCAAAGCCACGCAGCTGCTTTGAGACCCTTCGAGACCTTTTGCTGCCCAGACTGAAGCACTTAGCACTCCCCACTCCCACGTCCGCCGCCCTGGGTAATGTCCCAGGCGTGGACTTCAGCCTGCTGCTCTTCTGCCTCCCTGACTTGCCTCTCTTGCCACTTCTCTGATTTGTACAACTGCTCACTTTCCTAGTCTTTTTCCCTTTGAGTTACTGTCCACTGGTTAGTCTGAGCTGAGCTGAACAATTTCTGTTCATGATCCTTCTGCCTGGCAGCGAGATGTGGCAGGTGGTGTCAGGGTGGCTCGTGCTGCCCGTGTCACTGTTTCGGGCTGGTCTCTGTCTAGACCAGTGTGTGTGCATCTCTGTGAAGGTAGCCACATGCACCCATCTTTGCATGTGTGTCTGAGGCATGAACAAAAATTATGGTGAATGTTTAATATGTTTAATTATTATAGTAAAAGACACATTCCCATGAATCCTACTCCGAATCCTCCTCCTCGCTTCAAACTCACATCTCCCATCTTTCTTGCCACTTTCTGAAGCAGCTCTAGAAGTCCTCTTTCATGACTGTCTCTAGTTGCGCTGTCATGGCTACCTCAAATGCCCTGAATTGATTCAAAACATTGAGTTTTCATGGTCATTTGATTTTGGAGAAGAGCCAGAAGTCACAGAGTACCAGGTCCAGGGAATAAGATAGATGAGGACACACCATGATATTCTCATGGTCCTGCCTTTCTGTTGGATGGCACCAGTGGCAAAATTGACTGCATTTTTTATCACAACTCATAAAGACACTCACGCAAGAGGACTTCCAAGACTGCTTCGGAAAGTATCCAGAAGAATGCATGAATAAGCGTGTTCAAAGTGAGGAGCGTTTTGAGAGGGCAGAGTGACAATGTGTCTTTCACTGTGATAAATTTTTCTTATTTAAACACATACATTTTTTGATCAGCCTTGTATGTGTATTAGTCTGCTTGTGCTACCATCACAAAATGCCACAGATGGGGAGGTTTAAACAACAGAAATGCTTGTCTCGTAGTTCTGAAGATTGATTTAAGAGGGAAGAATCTACAGATTTGGCTTCCTCGGAAGCCTCTCCTGGCTGTCGCATCCCTACCTCTTCACCTCTTTAGGGTCCCTGCCTCCAAATACAGTCACATTCAGAGGCAGGTTGGCTTGTAACTCCAACATATGGATTTGGGGAAAGGGACACAATTCAGCCCATCACAGCACATCCGAAGGGGACACAAAAGACACTGGCAGAGGAGGAGACACAAAGGACACACTTTACCCTTGAGGGACCACACTCCTCCTCTCTCAGGCCCACACCTCAGAACGCAGAGTCAGTAACCTGTGACAGCCACTGGCAGCCTGTCCCCTAGGTTGAGGAGTGGTGGCATGCATCTTGTCAGGCTGATTTCAGGCAGAAGGAAACTGACATGTTCCACCTTTCAGAAAGAAAATCTCTAAAAATTCATCTCTTGGGGCTTTCTGAAAAATGCACATGCTAAGCCAGGGTCACTTGATTGACTATTTTTGACTAAAATTCGAGCTGCCCCAGAGTTGTTAGAATTAAAAACAATAATTTTCACATCAGGTGGACAGAGCCTCTGACCCCTCATCTTATGTGAATAATAATAGTTTAAAAATAAAGAGATTTTCCAACTCAGAAGAAGCTCTGAACTCCAATTTAGATTCTGATCTTAGTCAAGTGTAGATACACTTCAGTCCCTGTAGAAATGCAGTCAGAAACCCAAACGGCACACAACTGCCACGGGGCTTGGGAAAGGATCCCAAAAGTCCTGGCTTCAGTCTGCACGGTTGTGTTCAGCCAGGTTTATCCAGTTTCCTGGGATGGGAGGACATGGCCTCTTGGCCAGGTTTCAGCAGCAACTCTGAAAGGCCAGGACGCAGAGCAAAGGGGCACCCCTGGGTCATCCTTCCCACCAGCACTTGAGTTTCTGTGAGCTTCCGGAGATGGGAGGGCTCTGTTCCCTGGGAACTGTTTGACATATCTGTAGGGAGAGGCTGAGATAGACACAGCCTCAGATAGAACAGGTGCAACCTAAAAGCCGAAATACTGGATTGGATCCTTTGAAATTCCTTTTTTCACCATCAGAAGGGGTAGCGTGTTGGTAAATTCACAGGTTCAGCTTATACCAGCCATGTGTTTGCCCGCAGCTGTCCTGGGGGCCCCTCGAGCATCTATAGGGCTCAAGGCTCTGCTGGAGAAGAGAGGAGGGGAAACACAAACCTTCAACATGGTCTACTTCCGGACTTGGACAACTAGAGGTTCACTCTTGTCTTAATCCTGAGTCCGAAAAATCAGAATGCAGATCTGCATTTCTCCATGGCTGCTTATCTGGACAGAGGAGTTTCCTTAACAGCAGAAATTATTACTTGATAAAACACACACACCTCTCAGGTCTCTGTTGATAACTAGCACTTATTAAATGTGTGTTTATTTTAAAATCATTGGTATTTCTAGCAAATGTAAAGCAGTTTAAGATAAACAACTTCCAGAGGGCCACCCAGCAAACAGTTTATTTTCTGCAAAAGGAATAGGCCACTTGGAGGACTCAAAAAAAATCTGTGTGCAGAAATCTGAGACAGATCAACTAGGTGAACCTGTGAGTTGGTGAGAGGTATAGGCCGTTTACTTGACTCATGACAAGAAAGTACAGAAATCGAAAGTCATCACTTATAAACACAGCAGTCTGATATTGTAGTTTTATTTCTGTTGACTCTAACAATAAAAACTTGAATATCTGTGCTTTTTATTTCATCTTTTAAAATTAGCCAATGTTATTCTATTTTACCAGAGTATCAGACCACAATGGACTGGAAATGTCTCCTGAAAGCCCTTCACTAGACATTTGTGAACACTGTTCCACAGGAAAGCAGATTTCAGCATACGTACATGACAATAACTGCTATCATCATGGTGTTTATTACACACCAGGGCCTGTTAGAGAGGCTTGCACCAGAAACTCTATAAGGTAGCAACTACGCTTGCTCCCATTTCACAGGTGTGGGAACTGAGGCACATAGAAGCTGAATTCCTTTCCCACTACTGTACAGCTGGTCAGCTGTAAGGCTAAGGTAGAATCTAGGCAGCTCAGATTTAAGCCCTTAGGACCAACCTTGCCTTGAGTTAAATATAAGCAGTGTGACTCTTGTGTAAGTGGTAAATATTTGAAATAACAACAAAACTGGAGAAAGAAGGGGTAGGGAGGAAGGCTGGGCGTGTGCTCGTGTGCACATGCACCAGGCTTCTGAGGCCTATGTGTGCCCTGCAAGGGGTCGTATATGGTGTGCTCTGCTGTTATTCTTCGATTGTACACACACATCTTACACTCACTTTGACACGTAGGATACATTTTGCAATTTAAAAGTATTTTTCTTCAAAGGAGTAATGAGCTGTCAATGGCACCCATGGTCCCTGGAAGCTCGAGCTCCCCATAGTGGAGAGGACAAGGACAGTTGTTCTCCACAGCCACTTGTCTGTCATACCTGTTCTCCAGGGCAGGTGGGAAGAAGAAAGACCTCGGTTGCCTTCTGCTGTCCAGAGTCTCAGGTGCTTCCTTAAATCTCACTGTAGAATTCACTGGGGAAGCGAACCTGTATCACCCCAGATGTGAGCCATCACTTCCGTAGAGCGTTGAAGAGTTAATATTTAAGGCTGATGGAAACGCCACACCTGAGAGAATACACAAGAGCATAATTTACAGTGCTGAAGGGTATTCAGGAGCTCCACGCTTCCTTCCTTCAGAGAGCTTTCCTTGCCTGTGATTTTTCATTAATCCTAGAGAGAGTAACATGGGGAGGGAGCACTCCAGCAAATAGGTGAAGCTACTTACTTCAGAAGAGACTGCAGTGAAATGTGTACTCATCCCAATCAAGAATCTTCTTGATGTGTGATCAGCTCACATTACTACCTAGGAGAATGATTTTGAGGATCTCAACAAGAACCATGTGAGATGAAGATCCAGCTCTCTATAATCACCAAGAAAGCTGGGCTGACGTGCTCAGCCAAGCATGTACCTGAGAGGCTGGAGATTTCTGGAACCCACACCAAGCCAACTGAGTCAGGATCTCTAGAGAGTAGAACCCAGAAATCGGTGTTTCTACAAATCTCACCTGTTGTGGTTTGTATCCGGATGTCCCCTCAAAGCCTCGTGTGGACACCAGCAGGGCCTTTGGAAGGTGATGGGATTAGAGGGGTGTTATGGCTGACTTGCTGTTAGAAGCAGGGATCTGTTCAGAAGAGGTGAGTCGCTGTCGGTGTGACCTGGAGGTTATATCTCCCTTCCTGGGTCTTCCTGTGATTGTCCCTGCTTCCTGTCCACCATGTGGTAAGCAGATCTTCTGTGCCGTACTTGTCTGTCATACCTTTCAAATTGTGAGAGTCAAGTATTGTGTCTCAATGACAACGAAAGTGATAAGACTGCATCCCTCACCTTGTAGTTTTAGAGGCCTTCTAGAGTTATATTAAGACAACCAAATGAATTCAAACCAAAAGTTTGTAACCACACAAACCTGGGCCGAATACTAGCTGAATGACCTGGAACCATTTTCCACAGTCCCAGTTGCAAAACTGGGTACTGATTTTAGCACCCAGAGCTAATGGAAAGATTTAACAAGCGATTGTACATAAAGTACTTGGGTCTAATAAGCACTCAAAATATTTAGCTATATTTATTTACTGTCATTTATGAATATCTACAATCTGCAAGGCAAGGTGGGAAAGGTAGAGGGAAAAATCCAAAATTCAACAGAACAGCACCTACCTTCAAGTAAATTAGAGTGAATTTGCTTTTAAAGTTTTCCTATAAATCTCAGCTTTTTCTAGTGTCATCGAGGCATTGCTAACCTAGGTGAAAACCACTTTAAAGCCCATGATCATATCCAGGAAACATCTTTACAAGTTGGAGTAGAAAATCTACTGGAAATGTGTATCAGCTAAAAAGCAACCCTCTCCTGAACCATATTGGAAGTTACGAATGACTAAACTATCAGTTGACCAAAAGTTGGCCAGCCTATTCCTTCTTGTTTGTACTCTGGGTTTGGTACCAGAAAGCATTACAGCCTTCATGAGATGCTTTCAAATTTCCCTGCATTCGGTACCAATAAAAAGGAAAAAGACAAAAAAAAAAAAAAAAAAAAAAAATTCCCTGCATGAGATGTGGGCTCTCGAACTCTGCTGACCTACAATTACAAGGGAAGAGGGAGCCTTTGAATTTCTGTCCCATATGGGGAGAAAACTGGTCCACAATGAAAGCCCCTCTGGTTTTTCCAGGTTCTGAGGGATAAGGTTTTACAACTATTATTCTGTGTCAAGGAAGGGATGTCAATAGCAACTTGATTTCAAAATGATCATGAATCCACAAATCATGTCCAGGGTCCTCAGATTCTACAATGCTTCAAAGAAATTACTCCACCGAAACTGATACCAGGAAAGCTAAAAGACTGTACCGCTGACCTCATCTGAACTCCACTCCTGAGTTCACTGCAGAGCCAAGCAGACAAGCCCAAGGTTAATGGAGAGAAATTTAAAGTGGGCTTTCTCTCTCCATCTGCCTGGGATTGATGCCCCCAGGCTTTGGTTCAAAAGAACTCCGTAGTAAAATTACAGACTGCTTGGAAGCAGTAAATGAAAGCTAGTGAATACAAAGAAGTAAGAACTTTATCAAGAATTATGTTAATTATGTCAAGAAGAAATTTAAATCAAGATTTTGCAAAGAGGAACAATAGTTGAATAATCCATCATCAGATAAGTGGCAGCTGATTATTAGGATAGAGTAAAGATTGCTAGTTATGATGCTTAACTTGGTGCCATGAGTCCCAAGAATCTTCTCTGTTGTTCTTTAAACTATTGATGCCAGACTCACCATCCACACTGATTATGTGAGAATTGCTGGGGGCATCAGAATTTTTCAAAAGACCCTCAGGTGAGTCTAATGGACAACTTGGATTGAAAACCTCTGTCTTAGTTAGCAAAGCTTAGTCACCTGAAGAGGTAAATGTTGCTTTTAAAGCAATTTGACTTTTTCCCTCGAGCAGCAGAAGAATCATGTTGATTAATTAACATTTTCCAAACAACAGCAATGAATTAACTGCTGCTAATGTTCAGGCCATGGAATTAGACACGACTCCTGCACATCGGATTCATCTCCCCAGACAGAAGCTTGAACACAGATTTCTGCAAAGGAGAGCTTAGCAAACGACAATCACAGAAAGCCTGACCTCAGCTGAGCAAGCACTGTGTAAGGAGCAAAAAGCCAAAACGCAAGCTCATTTCCACATCCACTTGTGTATGTATTAATTATGCCAGGTACTGTGCTGAGGGCCAGTGGGTCTGAGCTTCAGAGATGATGATCCGGGATTAGGGGCTGGGGATTTAGTTTAGCGGCATAAGCACCTGCCTTGCAAGTGTGTGGTCGTGAGTTCGATCCCCGGTACCGATAAAAAAAAGAAAAAGACAAAAACAGAGATGATGATCCATGAGTCCGTGGGAACTGACACTAATGAGGAAAAGGAAAGGCAGGCATAGTTTTCCAGCCATGCAGTATGCAACTGAGGCTCACAGCAGATCTTTGGGGAACCCAGAGAAGAAACAAGAAGCCTCGGGGTGACAGGTAAGGATTCCCAGAAAAGGCAACATAGGAGTCCTGTCTAGAAGGCTGAGGGGAGTCCGCTGGGTCAATGAGGACTAAGGCCTGGGCAAGAGTAAGGAAGCGGCACTTGACAGGTAACACTGGACAGACAGGCAGGAGGCTGTTTGTAAAGACCCTTTAATGCATCTAAGGCTGTTGGGTTTAACCTTGGAGGAGGTGGGAGTTGTTGGTGGATTTCAAGTAGGGGCACAGCATGATCACAGCCACATTTAGGGATGCAATTTATGGGACCTTGCTACTCACAGTGTGATCCACAGCATCCTCAGCGTCATTCAGGAGCTTGTTGAAAATAAAAATTTTAGGCCCCATCCTCAACTTGCTAAATCAAAATCTATACTTTAACAGGTACCCTCAGGATTCACACCACATGAAAGTTTGAGACACACAGTTAAAGCAGAGAAGATTTTGCGAGGAAGGGGGTGACACTTTAGAAAAAACAACTATGAGATGATATGAATAAATTGATAAACCACCTTGTCTTTAGCAATTGCCTCTAGATAACCGACCCTGTGGATCCCAGGCATAACTTTCAAGCAACGCTGCATGGCAAGCTGAATTTTCTTGTTATATTGCCTGCATTTTTTACCAGATTAGCCAGAATCCTACCAGCATGAGTGTGGCATGAGGACCATGTGTCACACACACTAGAATATGTGGTGACAGCTGCTCTGGCTTGGATATGCTCTGAGTGCGGCCCTCAAAGTTCAGGGGTTGGAAGCTCAGTCCCCAGCAGGATGACATTAATGGTGACATTAAGAGATGATGTTTAGTGGGAAGTGATGGTAGGAACTACCCTCATAAGAAATTTTTATAATTCTTGTGAAAAGTTTGCTTGCTATAAAACAGTAAGAGTGGCCCTTTGCCACTCTCCTGTCTCACCATGTGGACTGTCATTCTCACAGAGGCCCACCAGATGCCATTTACCCTGATGTGACACTACCAGAGGTGTTCACGACAGCCAGTGAAATGTGTGACATTCCACCTCCCAAACAGTGAACTAAATAAGCTTCTTTCTCCATAAAGTATTCAGGCTCAGTTATTTTGTTATAGCAACAGAAAACAAGACTAATACAGTGTCTATTGTGAAATAGGAAGTACAGGTCAGCTAAAAAGAGGAGAGGTCCCTTTGCTGGTTTTGATGGTAGATACCAGCCATAAGACCATCTATTACGTCAAAAACCATGATTAGCATGAATGTCACCTAGTGTGAGCACCCAGAGACACAGTGACAATGACGTATGGATTTTGGAGTTGCTGATTCCATGGGGGGGGAGAGAGAGAGAGAGAGAGAGAGAGAGAGAGAGAGAGAGAGAGAGGTCTTTAAAAGAGAAGTGGAATGGAAGAGGCTGTGTATCTTGATATCTTGGGACAGCCTCTGGTGGAAAAGAATCCCCACTGAACTCGGGTAGTAGTGATGGGGGGAGCTGTCCAAAGGAGCACTTTCCATCAGGAAATAAATAACCATCTCCCTAAAGTGAGTCTGGAAGAATCTGAAAGAGGGAGTGTGGCCTACTAGGTAAGAAGTGGGGAGTTGAAAAGGACACACATGCAATTAGTCTATAAATAAGCACAAGTGTACCTCATCTTTAACAATCAGCGTGTTATTGAACAGGGTGTACAAATTGGACTTGGGTTAAATTAAACCTATTTTAAGCCCATTCTGGGAATTTTCTATTTAAAGGAATCCTTTGTAGAGTGGATAATCACACACTAATGAAGCCTTTGTTAAACCTAGATACAAAGCTGAAGTTTCCAAACTGACTGTGCTGGGAAGATCACCCCAAAGATATCTGGCAAAGTGCAACTTGTCTGTGTGCCAGAGAACTGGGTCCAGGGGTGAGGGAGCCCTCAAAAGGATGTAGAGTCTTACTCTTGGGAAAAATGGTTAGGCAAAACAGAGAAAAGGACATATGATCTCTGGCTGGAAGAGTATGTGAGACCCAGGGGTCCATCAAAGCAGGCGGGCCTCATACAGAGACAGCAGATGGGTGAAGGGCAGTGCCCAGGAGACGGACCGAAGACAGGGTGAGTGAGCACAGAGGGCAGGAGTTTGTGCCTACATCACAACTAAGTCCTTCTTCATTCATTTTAAGGTTCCAGATTTCTATGCTAATACCCAGAATGTTCCTCAATGCTGTTCATTCAATTACATGTAGGGAATTTCTCAGTTCTTAACTGGCTGACTGGCAACAATGGAAAACACAAGTAATTTAGCATTAATCAAATGATCTTGCATATCTTGACTCTGAGTGCCTAAACAGAGAGACTTCTGGGCTCAATTTCTTGGGATGCCTTCACAGAAAAGGAGGAGTCTAAAGGGGGACTCAAACAATGAGAAAAGCTAGGTAATTTGGAAAGGAAGGCAGGAAAGGCAATTGGAGTTAACTCCAGAAACATAGCAACTTAAAGAAATCCATTGCTCTCTGTCCAAGCACAAGTCATAGACTCAAAAATAGAAAGATCTGTTGAGCCATTGCCTGGTGGGGACTCTAAAACAGTCCAGCACAAGGAGCTGGGGACAAGAAAGTTCTATTAGCCATCTAGAATCATCACGTCCTCCTCTGTGACTTAACTTCCTAGAGAACAGAATGTACTCTCCCTAGCCCTTCTAGCCTAAGGTTGAGGGCTGAATAAGAAAGAAAGTGATTATTTGTTCAACAAATATTTATTGAGCCCACCATAATGTTGTAATGGGAGCTTGAGAATTGCTCCTTTGTTTTTATATGGGGTTTTCATGGAGTGGGAAGATAAGGAGAAATGCTCAGAAACAGGGCTGCAGGTCAGTAATCTTAAGGAAGCAAGGCTCTAGTGAAGTAAGCTGAACATTATAAAACAACATATTTGATCCAAGGTTATCCGGCATTGCAATGGGCTCCCTCCACATTGTGGAAACAGAGGTCTTTCCAAAGGGAACATCCAAGTAACATGAGGCATAGGACAGGGCCCCTTGCAGAGTAGATGGACCCTCCTTAGTCTGGCTTGTCACCTGCACCATGCTGCTGCTGCATCTGTCCCCATTTTCCCTGCCAGTTCCCATGGAAGAGAGAGCCTGGGGTCTTAAAAAGATAGGAGACACAGAAGCCCCAGACCAGGGAATCAGAAAAGAAATCAAGGGATGAAATAGAATCCACTAGATGGGGCAGTGAAAGGATCAGAAAGGGGTTAAATGGAGTTGGAAAAAAAGGGTTCCATTTAGATTTCAGCCAAGATCAGTACCAGCTATTTCTCAAAAGCTTTTAAGAGTTCATGTAACTTAGCAACTGGCCTATGTTTGTTTTTTGTTTTTGTTTTATCCATGGCAGTTTCTTAGTAGTTACTGTCGGGGGGCGGGGCTCAAGACTGTGCCCTTGCTGAGAAATGGGAAATAAGGGGTAGAAATGGTCTACATCCTGTCTGGCAGGGTTGGGATGAGACCGGACAGTAAAAAGGTGGAAGTTCTGATCTCTGGATGCTCAGAAAACAAAGCAAGATTTGGCAGCTGTGCCTGGAATCTGGAGGTGCCCTCAGAATTGTGTCATGAACAAAGGCCCAGGCGGGACACATCCCCGAGATGCTTCAGGAAAAGAGCAATAGCCGGCCTGCCTCCCCCTCCCTCTGAAAACCAGCACCACTCCCACTCTGTATCCCACAGTTCCCGGGTGAGTGCTGCCCCAGGACCAAAGGGGCTGGGAAATGAGCTCAGGCTCTTTTGTCCCTGACTCCAGATCCCTGCAAAGACCCCAGCCCCTCTCCTTCCAGACCTGCTGTTTCCTCTAGTGAAGATTATTTCGAAAGTGCAAGGCCAGTGAGCTTGCCCCGGTGGCAGGGGTGTCTCTCACTGGAATAGTAAAGTCGCCTTGCGTTCTAAGGGTCACAGACACACACATTGCTTGCATGCACACTAGTGCAGCACACACTTGCACACCCACGCATGCACACGCACACACTTTGGCCTCTCCTTGCTGCCGCCACAGAGTCAGCCGCAGCATCTGGGGTGGCCACAGCCTGGACGGTGCCCAAGTTTCTCAGCATAATGCGCAGATCAGCACCACCCCGGCGGACAGCTCACCGCAGGCGCTGTTCAAATCTCTGAGTCCAGCTAGCCCGTAATCGCAGCACTCAGGAGGCTGAAGCAGGAGCATCCTGAGATTGACTGAGGCCTACCTAGTTAGCTCAACACCAACCAGGAGTGCCTACTGTCTCTAAAAAACAGATAAGTAAACAAACAAAACTCAGTCTTATGAGGAAAGCAAATTTGCCTGCTTAAGCTCCCCTCCTGCCACACTAAGGAGCACATAGCCTTAAGGCACAGCAAAGTTCTGCGACTCTGCCGATGGAGGGCTCTCAGCTCACTGTCCCCAAGAATTGCCACATAACTTTTCACTGTTGAGGGGTGGGCATCTAGAGGTAGGTGGCTATTTTTACCAGTTTAGACCTCAAAGATGCCACCAGAAATTCCATGAGTGTCCTTTCCATTCAGCCATCCTTAGGTTGCTAGGTTTTATAATCTAATGGTCTCAAGACAGCTGCACCTGCTCCAGATATCACATCCATGGTCAAGACAAATTGAAGGGAGGTCACTACAGCAACATCTGCCCATTTATAGGAAAATGGATTTTTTTCCCTCAAAACAGCCAAAGATTTCCAATTAGATCTCATTGGACAATACCGTCAGATGACCACTTTTAGCTGCAAAGAAAGAAGGAAGGAAGGGAGGAAGGTATAAAGGAAAAAAAGTATATAGCTTTTCCAGTCTTCATCATTAAAGAGGGAAAAGAGAGAATTAACACAGTCGCCCAATGTGTCTGCTATCAATAAAAACATAGGCCTTATGAGGCCACTTCCTCATCTACAGAGCAGACTTACTCCAGCACCTAACCCTATTTAATAGGGATGAGGTGACACTACGTGACATGCCACTCACATAGAGGCTCACCAGATCCCAGGACAAGCACTGGGGAGATGACAGTCACTGCAGGAGATAAGCAGGCAAAGCTCAGGGTAACAATGCAGCGCCCATGTCTGTGAAGAGCTTGCTGAGCTGGAAAGGTGCACATCGGTGTAAAAGTCAAGAGGCTCGAGTCCCCAGGGAGGATGCAGATCTGAGAGGGTCAGAAGGCGGTGTCAGCATCTTACTCATCCACCTCGAGGTCTCCAGGGAAATACAGAGCCCATGTGAGAGTGGCAGATGTCATTCAGAGGACAGTTAGTGACACTCATGGTGACATCCAGATGAGCTCTCTCAGTCCTTGACTTCCCAGAGATAAGAAAATTACAGTGTCCTTTGCAAACACACAGCCCCTCACTGCCTGCCATGTGCTCCCACAAGTGACCATGCTGCTGTTTCCTAGGTAAAACAGTGCTCTTACCTGAGAGCCGCTTTCGAATAATGTGCTCCCTGGGACGTCCAAGGGAATGAAACTCCCTCCCTCAGTCCAAGGCTGAATCCACATCAACGTACTGCTAGGCACATGGGAGAGACACAGAAACTTAGACAAGAAAGATGCAGAAGACAAATTCTACGGAGCACCAGCTTCATTTCAGTGCCATTAAGGGACCCCATGAAGTGGGGGTAACCCCAATGTTACCCATTAGATTTCAGAGGTCACTATCACAAAGGGAAAAATAACACATGGCCACGAGAAATTCAGAAGTCAATGATGACGATAATTACCATGATGGCTAATGCATCTCGAGTGTCTGCCATGTACCTGGCACTGTTCTGGGTATTCTGCATGAATTATGGATAGCATGCAGGGGAAAAGCTCTCTTCACTTCCCCTCGTCTCTTTCTTTCCCTAATGCTGCCAGCTTGTTTCCTGAGTTTCTTCCTGCTGTGGAGACCCCTGAGCCTGTTTTGGCTCTCAGTCCATAAAGTGATCCTGCAAAAAGGATGTGGTTGGTGGGACCCTTGAGAAGCTGAGAGCCCCCAGAATGGTGCAGATCGGTGCCTTGATCCAAATGGAGCCATCCAGGGAGAAGCACCAGGAAAAGCAGCTCCCTGGAGAAGGGAGAGCGGATGCATTAAGACAGGGGCATCCCTCAGAAGTCATCCATCACCATGACAGCAGAATGGAGCTAAGAAGAGGACAGGGACAGACAGAGGGAGCTCTGTGACTAATGCCCGGAAAAAAAAACTGGCTGAGCTTCTTACAGTTCTGTCTCAGACTCCCCAGCTTTTACCCTCAGCCTAGCTCAGGGTGGGGACCCCGAGTTTCAAGCCCAGTTAGAGTCCCCATTTGCTGCCTGATCCTTAATATTTCAGTTAGGGTCCATACAACCCCTCGCCATCTCCTTAGTTGAATCAGAAAATTCACAGTCATTTACCTGGGGCTGGGGATTTAGCTGAGCGGCATAAGTGCCTGCCTTGGAAGCAGGCAGTCGTGAGTTCGATCCCCGGTACCGATAAAAAGGAAAAAAGACATAAAAAAAAAAAATACCATAATCATTTACCTAAAGGACTGAGCTCCAAATCTTTGGACCAAGTACAAAAGGATGCTTTTGGGTTGGTGAGATTGCCATCCTCACTGCAAGTCTTTCTGAGGTTGTCTTGGGAGCCAGATTTATTTCCTCTTGGGTGTGAGTCATCCAGAACCTCTGATCTTCTGACCCCAGAATTGAGTCTTATCACAGGGACTCTTTCCTTCTGATGCTTGGGATTGGACCCACAGCCTCCTGAGGTAAGGGCTCCAGTAAGGGCCCTACCCCTGCACTATAGACTTTTTACTTAGCTAAAACCTGAGGGAAGCAGTCTTTAGCAGGAAGGAAAAACTGATGCTTGGTTGTGAAATAAAAATAATGTCGTTGCAGTTGGATCACCTTGAAGTAGTAGACGTAGAAGAGCCTTGTAAACTGTCAAGCGCTTGTGAATTGCAGTTGTCACTAAAGAAGCGTCATCAACAGGGAGGAGCCACTTTGCACGCATGTGGCCAGTGGATTACACAGTGAGTTCAAGGCCAGCCTGAACTACATAGGGAGACTTTATCTCAAAAAATCATATGAAACAAAACAAATACAAACAAATGGAAGAGAAAAGCAAATAGGTGAGATTAAGCAGGATCACAGCTATGGCTGCTTGGTCCTGGGCCTGGTCCACCAGCAGCTGGGGACTCCACTGCTGTGACAGGGGGACTTGATGTGGTCTTCATGAGACTGAGAATCTCACCTGGGTTCCTCCAGAAGCCATAGCCTCTCCTTCCCCAGACCCCTGCTTTGCTCCAAAACAAATGTTTTAAAAGCTGCTGCTGAACCAGGCACAGTGGCCCAGACCTATAATACCAGCTCTCTGAGAGGCTGAGGCAGGAGGATGACAAACTCCAGTCCAGCTTAGGCAACTTAGCAACTTAGTGTCTTGAAATAAAAAAATAGAAAAGGCTGAGGATGCAGCTCAGGGTGAAGGCTCTGTGCCTAGCAACACACACACATACACAGCACACATGCACACACGGAAAGCGGGATTAGAAGGGAAATGAGGATATGCAGGAAATCTGTCCCTTCCACTTCATTTTGCTATGACTCAAAAACTGCCCTAGGCTGGGGATTTAGCTCAGTGGCTCAAGCATCTGCCTGGCAAGCATGAGGTTGTGAGTTTAATCCCCGATACCAATAAAATAAAATAAAATAAAACTGCTCCAAATAATCAAGTCTAATTTAAACACACAAACAATACTGCTCCCAAGTGCCTCGGGGCACCTGGGGTTGTGGGAGGACCTGGATGCTGGACTGCACCCAGGAGCTGGCCCAGCCTGGTGGTCAGAGCCTGCCCTGCCTTATTCCCAGCTGATGTGGGTGTGGGGCACTCACTCGTGGCTCCGGAACATGCATGATGGTCCCCAAATGTCTTTGTCGTGGTTACCTTCTGCAGCTATGGTTACTTATGAATAAACTCCACGTGGAGGACAGAGAACCCATCTCCCTCAGCTCACACTGCAGCTGTCCCTCACACACAACAGGTCACATGGAGTGACCGGTGCTGTGCTAAGTCCTTCTCTGCCTCTTTGCAAAGGCAAGATGGCTTTAGTAGCCTGGAACGCACAGTGCTTATTTCTCTGGCCCATCGCCTCCCCCTCAGGATGCTCCAGGATGACCTGTCCCTTTGCTGTTCCCAGAATCCACCCACCTCTGGGTCCATGTGAATGCCACACTTGTCCCAGCACTATGCAAAATCCTGTCACCAACAAAGCTGGGAGAATCAGGATGTTCAGATCCTGCACCACCGAAAACAAAAATAGCAAGAATTGTTCAGCTTTAGCTGAGTAATTGCTAGAATTGATGCAAGGGATGGTGGGATAACACGTGTGGGGACTGGGTGGGCAGCCTCAAAAATAACCCCTGCATTCACACCCTGTATGATCACCTCCCCCGAATGTAGGTGGATTTACTGACTCACTTCCGAAGAACAGAATTGGGTGCCTGGCATGGTGGGGCATGCCTGTAAACCCACCACTAAGGAGGCTGAGGCAGGAGAATTGCCTTAAAGTCCAGCCTGGGCTACCTAGTGAATTCAAAGCCAGCTTAAATTATATAACAAGACCTTGTCTCAAAAATAAAAGGATAGACTGTGGCAGAAATGGCAGGATGCCACTTCCAAGACTCAGTACACAAAAGCTACAGCTCCTCTTAGGGGCTCGCTCTTCCTGTACCTGGAGGAAGGCCACTGCCAAGTCACAAGGCTGCCTTGCATTGCCCACTGTGTGCCAGCACCAGCAGACTGATCCTAAGCAGTGCCCGCCCTTCAAACTGGGCCTTGAGCCTCCCCTATCCCTGTCACCTCCCTACACTGACCACGGCCTCCCAAGGCAGAATCACCAGCTACGTGAAAGTTCCTCGCAGGTTCCTGAGCCACCTACAAACTGGGAAATAATAAACAGGTGCTGTTCCCAGCCACAGCATTGTGTGGTCTTTTATAATGCAGCTGGAGAGGACAAATACATGTGTGTGTGTGTGTGTGTGTGTGTGTGTGTGTGTGTGTGTGTGGCTTTCGTGCTAAACTACATCCTCAGTCCTTTTTTATTCTTATTTTGAGACAGGGTTTTATCAGGTCACTAAATTGTCCAGGCTGGGCTCAAACTTGCAATCCTCCTGCCTCTGCCTCCCAGAGTGCTAGGATCACAGGTGTGCGCCACCACATTCAGCCAAGGCATTCACTTTAACATTGCATGGACTCCATGGCTCTGACCACCTCTCTAGATGTTTCCTCATCGGTTTATGTGTTTACATACAAATTCATTCAGTTCCACCACAACATGTGTGTTGGTATTTCCTACACATTTGGATGCTAAACACAAAATATCATTTAAACCTACACAAGAGCTCTCTCACATGCTATCTTGCTCCAGGTTCCTGGGAACACAGGGCCTGAAGCACATCTCAGGCACCGAAGCATTTATTGGTGATATAATCACTGGGCCTGAGAGAGGGAGAAGGCTAGCAATACAGCTGTACCTCGGTTCTCATGGGCTTCGGTACTCATCACATTTTGACGAGAAAATAATGTCTCAGTGCTGGGTGCACCCAGCAGTGGCAGTGTCAAGTAGCTCTGGACCAGCACAGAGGCCCTGCACATCTCTGCTTTGCTGCCCTATGTTGCAAGCCACACAAAGGTTAAAAGTGAGACCACTAAGCCTGAAAGGCTTGTTAGCCCAGAAAAAGGCTAAAATTAGTCCAGCAAAATGTGAGGGTTCTGAGCTGATTACACTCTTTGTTAGGCAGAAGAAAACTTGTTCAGCACTCACTGGTTTTGTCCCCGGTCTGGAAGGAAGTAACTGTGAATATACAGCCAGGTGTGACTATGTATAGAAGGGATACATTACCCAGCTTCACAAAATAGCACCACCGGTTGCTCAGTCACAAGGAAGTTTTCAGAGATTAAGCCACAGTCTAAATGTGTGCGTCCTCCAGAGCTCGTGCATTGAAACCCTAACCCTTAAGGCTGTGGAACTGGGAGTTGGGGCTTTAGGAAAGTGACAGGGTCAGGAGGGTAGAGGCCTTGTGGATGAAGCTGGTGTCCTGGTAGAAGAGACCACAGCGGGATCATTCTCTTCTGCCAGGAGAGGATACAAGGAGAAGGCAGTCACCTAGGAAGCCAGGAGACCCCCACTGACATACACACACACACACCCTAGTCCTGCCAGGGCCTTGATGCCTGACTCCCCAGGTGCCAACTCTGAAAGAAGCAATGTTTCTGGGTATCAGCCACTTGAGCTATGGTGTTTTGTTGTAGCAGCCTGGGTTGACACAGACAGACTACACAGGGTCCAGGGAAGGGCGGAGGACCATGTAACTCATTGGCTTGTTAGTTCTTTCCTAACTCCTGTAACTCACCAGCACACTTCGTCCAATGGGATAGTATAACCCCCACACTTCTAGGCTGCGTCATCCAGCAACTCCAAAGCCATTGGGGAAACCAAGGCCTCTGCCTGTGGTACATGTCAAGTCACCCGGGGATACCGGGGCTGCTGCAGCTGGCACAGCAGCAGACATCCTAGGGGCCTTGCCAAACCCTGGCCCTCAGCAAGGGAAGGCAGAGACAGATGGCTGTGTTAGAAAACAGGTGACAGAGGAAGCAGCTGGGTCCTTGGTGGAAGAGATAGTCAAGAACTGCAGGGTAAGTAAGGCTGAGCCAGTCAGGAGGAGGCCAGACTGCACCTGGGCAGATGTGCACACAGCTAAACACCCGCTCTCTGTGCTGCTGACTTTGTGTTTGAATTACAACACATGCATTCGGATATCCATCGATTGAATCAGACGTGATTGCTTGTCCCCTGAATACAGGGCTGAGTCATGCTGGATGGAAGGCTTCGAAGAGGAGTTCGGCAGCTCTTGCAGCTCTGTATAAAACAAGCCATAAAGGAGGCTCCCTTATTCCTCCAGGGAAATTCACTTTCCTGGAAACTTAATATTGCTTAATTCCATTGTCTGGTTTCATAGCATGATGTCACCAAGAATACAGAAATATGGGAGCTGGCCCAGGATACAGATTCAATTGAGTCCCGAACCAATTTTTCTGGGGTTGGGATGGCTTTTCAGAGTTATCCCAAATTAAGACAAGGGGGATTGGCCTTTGTATTCAGCAAGTCACTAAGAGAGAGAGAGAGAGTGAGAGAGAGAGACAGACAGACAGACAGACAGACAGGCAGGCAGAGACAGAAAGAGAGAGACAGAGGTGGAATCTTTCGAGAGGCAGATCCCTGCAGCCAAGAGCCTGTCCCAGTAAGGACAGCCCTGCACATTCACCATAGGAAGTAGGAAAGGGAGCTGTGGTCCCCAAAAGAGAACCTGGAGAGAACACCACAGAAGTCACTTCAGTTACCATCTTAACTAAACTTCTTATGGTAAATGACAACTTAGCCTAACTCTGGTTTTTCCCCAAAAACAAGGTACTAAGTCATCTAGACTATTCCCAGGGTGGGGTGCAGGGGTATTGGTTTAAGGCTGCCAATCATCCTTTTAAAATGATCACATGACATCTCTCTCTGCTCTCTGCTGGCTCCCTGATTCACCAAGGCCCCAGGGACAGGAGCCAGATCACAGCGATTCCCTCACCTGTCATCTAGATGCTTCTAGGGTTCCTGCTAGAGACTGGAGGACCTTTCACTGTGCCCACACTAGTTGCCAGGGCCCAGGAACTTTCTGGCTCCTTCAAATCAGAGCTCTCCAAGTGCAGTCTGGTACTTTGGGGTGAGACATCGTAGAGAATATACCTTTCCTGCCTGTCTTCCAGAGCAGCTATCTAGCTTTTCATATTACTGTTGCCACTGTTGTTAATCTGCTTTTTACCCGGTTTATGTAAGACATTTTCTAAACAGAAGTTAAGAAAATACATCTGAAACTCTCTCATCTTGTTCTATATTCAACGGCTTGTTATCAGCACTTTTTAATTGACCTCTATTTCAGTAGCTGGGCTTCCTTATTCTAAACACAATCTCCTGTCTCTGTCATACTTGCTAATTTCCCATTTTCCCCAGGAAACTGTAGCCAAGGCTCTTAGCTGTATTTTGCTGGCATTGTATAACATGTTCTCTCATTGCATTCCTTTACTAAAATTGCCTGCTAGTGTGGTAAGCAACATTTGCTTACCATCAACACTTACGGCATGAAGTTTTTGTTTTAAATACATATACTTATGATGTTTTATATCCAGATGTTCCCCTAAAACCTCATGTGATTCTAGGCAGGCCCTTAGGAAGATGATTAGATTATAGGGGCATAATAGCTGATTGGAAGAGTCGGGTCACTGTGGGTATGGCCTAGAAGCTTATAGTTTTCTTCCGGGTTCCTCCCTTCATGTCTGTAAGCAGCATTCTCCGCTTGCCCCTCTGCCATGCTGTCCCACCTTGGAGCCAGCCAGCTTCACACTGAAATGTAAACCAAAATAGATCTCTCTGCCTTTTCGTTGCATATGCTGAATATTTTAATTCCAGTGATGATTAAAGTAACTAAGACAATAATTCAGACCTTAGGTGTGCATGTTTAAAGAAAAGTACCAAGTAAATAATACAGCAGTTGTGGCCAAAATCATGGAGGTGGTAGAGAGATATGTGTACCCACCCTGGGGCAAGTGCTTATCCCTGGATAATCTATCTGTTCCATCCAAATACAACCTGGCAAGGCTTCTTTATTGTGCATAAGAACCAGAGAATCTGGGGCTGAGGACAGAGCACCTGCTCAGCATGTTTAAGGCCCTGAGTTCAATTACCAGTATCGAAAATAAAACGAACCCCAGAGATCCTAATTCTGTAAGTTGGAGGTGAGCGCCAGGACCTCAGGTTATTTTGATGCCTGCTTATCTGCCCCAGAGGATATCATTTCTTTTTTTTTTTTTTTTTTTTTGTCTTTTTTATCAGTACCAGGGATCGAACTCACAACTACCTGCTTGCAAGGCAGGCGCTTATGCCGCTGAGCTAAATCCCCAGCCCTGAGGATATCATTTCTTCAACTTGCTAGACCAAGAGTCCCTGAAGGGCAAAGATTGTGTCTTCATACTTAGCTGTATAATTAGCACTGAACAGTCATCAAATAAATGTTTGTGCAATAAAGTCAGACTGTTAAGACAGAAATATTATGGATCAGAGATGCCAAACTGGGAAAGACCTTCATGTTTGTACAAATGAAAAGTGAAGCTCAGAGATGTTAAAACACAGAACTGATAGCCAGGCATTGTGGTGCATACCTGTAATCCCAGCACTCAGGAGGCTGAGGCAGAAGGATCATTGCAAGTTTGAGACCAGCCTGGGCTACAAGATGAGTTCAAGGCCAGCCTGATTTGCATAGGGAGAATTTGGCTCAAAAAGACAAAAAAGAAAGAAAGAAAATGGCAGAACTGAGATTGAAGCTGAACTTCTGAGCTCCAGATCGGGATCCTTTCTTGCAGAGCCCAGTCCACTGCCTCTTGGCTTTGGTAGCCTCCTAGGGTTAGAGCAGGATAAGGACGTAGATGATAAGGACATTAGTTCAATTCACCATGGCATACATAATTTAAGGCCTGCTTTTGGCAAAATTATAAGGGAAACCTAGATAGATCCTCATGGCTAGAGGAAAAGAATAAGCAAATTTCCTCCCCTAAGGGGTCAGTAGTGATGCCTTCAAAATGCATGACCAGGCATGGAACACAGATCAGAACCAATGAATGAAGTGGCTTGGTGACATAACGAGGCTGCATCCCTCCCCAATTCAGACACCAGGAGGACCTGTGGTGTCCCTCATGTCCTCATTGTTTCCACCACGCAGGATTTCATTAAACCCACAAGAGACAGAACAGTGCAGTATTTTGTACCGAGGCTCTGCAACCAGATACCTAGGTTCAAGTCCTGACTCCACTTCCTCCTATGTATAACAACTTACTTGATTTCCTTGACATTCTTCTGTACATCCATTCTCGCAACTGCAAAACTTGGATAGCAGTTCCTTTGTCAAGGGTCAGTACAGTGTCACCTAACCTATTGTAAGCATTTGGTAAGTGCTAATTGTTTCAGGAATCGCCAGGTGCATGCATCTGATGGAGAGAAATGCAAATGTACAAAAATAACTAAGTCATGCAGGGGATTTAGCTCAGAGGCACAACCACCCGCCTGGCAAGCCTGAGGTCATAAATTCAATCCCTGGTACCAAAAAAATAAAATAAAAAATAACTAAGTCACAGAGATGTAGTAGGGGTCACAAGAGTCACAAGGGCTGTGCACATAACACACAAGGAGAGAGTGCTGAGCTGCGAAGGAGAGGCCCAGGAATTCCACTGGACAAGCGACAAACAAAAGCGTAGAGTAGGTCTTATACATCCCCACCATCCCAGCAGTGGGTGCTTCGGCCAGGCTCCACACACCGGCTTCTCCCGTACAGCCTGTCCCTGTAACCATCACACAGGACGCACCTTGCCTGACAGCTCACTATACTGCAGATGTGACGTGTGACAGAGTTCTCCATTGTCTCCACCAATAGACCAACACTCTTCACTGTTAACCTCAGCCTCGGGATGCTCTGGGAGACCTGTCTCCAGGGGACCTCACTGGGTCAAATAAATCCCCACTGGGTATGCTGAACAGTCATTCGTGTAGTTAATTAGTTAATTAGCTAGCACATTTACAAATATGCTAATATGCTAATAATGCCTAATTACACCTGTTAATACCAACCCAATACGAATATCATGAGGCTGGAAATGGGTCACAGGCACAATTCTTTCCCTGGTACCTAGAACAGAACCAGCACCTAGTATGCAGGCTGTGAGTATCTCTTGAATAAATAAACTTACCCCTGGTTTACATTCATTTTCATGTTCAAATATCTTTGACATTTTTATGATTAGTGTTGTATTTGGTGTGTCTTTAGGTGCCTGACCTCCAAAGGAAATACAACTCTCCTAACATTAATGCAATGTCTGCCCTTTCCATCCCTCCATCCATCAAAGAAGTCCAGAAATCACAAGGAAATCTTATTTGCTATGCAGCTTTACCAGGAGACTTTTCTACCAGGAGCCTCAGAAAACACCTTTCTCAGGCAAGGAATACTGGGGCGACCTCGAGGGGGTGTTAGAAAAGCTGATGGGCTCCGAACAGAACAAAAATTCTATAACAAAGAACATTTCAGCAGCCTAATTAAGGACAGTGGACCAGGGAATTACAGATGGAGACACCTCTTAAAGGAGAAATTAGAACAAGTCTGAAACCAATGACCCACTTTTCCTATGCTATGATCTTTAGTCATTGCAGTCACGATAGAACTGATGTACCTTTTAGCTGGTACGCTGCTGGGAGAAACTGTAACCATAAATCCTACTCTAAATTATGGTCTGGCCTGCCTCACTTGCAAGGAAGGGTCTGCCCCTCTACAGTCAGAGTCCTGGGGAGAAATGCAAACCAAGTAACCAAGGAGAGATAACAAGAGACTGTTCACAAGGGCATTAGCAGGACTGGAAGAAATTAACAAGAAATGGCTACATCAGTACCATCCTTGGACAAGGGGACAAGGGGAGGTATTGGTTGCCCCAACATGGAAAAATAGCTGAATGGAGGTAGGGCGTACTCCCTAATAGCAGCTGTGGTCTTTGGTCTTTTGATACAGGTTGCAGCAACCAGAAAGGAAGGAACCAGGGGAATCAACACCCTTCCAAGCTCCTGGTGGTGCCTCCTGCTGGCTGAACAGAAGCCAGAGAGCAAGGATGAGCTCAAAGCAAGGTGGAGAATGGATCAGCATGGCAGAGGACACAGATGTGATGAGGTCCTTGAGTCACACACATCCCAGGTACATTTTCACCTGTCTCCATCGCATTGTCTGCTCTTATGGACCATGTGGAGACTTCCCATGATCTCTGGCAGTCGGGTTCAGCCAATGACAAACATAAGAATGTAATGGTGGGGCTGGGGATTTAGCTCAGCGGCATAAGCACCTGCCTGGCAAGCAGGTGGTCGTGAGTTCGATCCCTGGTACCGATAAAAATGAAAAAGACAAAAAAAAAAAAAAAAAGAATGTAATGGTGATGTTTGTTTGTCTGGTTTTCTCTAGCTGGGAGGCTGACTACGCAACCCTACAAGCCTGGCCCAGGAATATGACTCTCCTGTGACTTTTCAGATTAGCTCATGATGACTTTTATAAGGTGCCACTTTGCTTTAATAAGGTGATTTTTTTATAGTAACGCATCCCTAACTTTAATAGAAGTTAATAAGAAACTAGAGTTTATTTCCAGAAATCCATTTTCACATTTTGCAAACCTGTTAGAATACAGAAATTCCTCTGCATAAAGGATACTGAGGCAAGGGACAGCTTGTGATAATACATGTTTGTGCTATTATATGAGGAAGAGAAATGTGAGTCCCAGAGGAGCTTCCTTTCTCTAAAACACTGGGACGCTGCCACTGAGCTTGGGTAAGTGTTTCTCAGTCCAAATGTTAAAGGCAAATTTACGGGCTAAGGTGTAGCTCAGTGGTAAAGCTCAACCTTGGCATGTGTGAGGCCTTACGTTCAATTCCTAGCACCACAAAAAATAAAAAATAAAATAAACCCTGATTGGGTTATTTAATAAATGCAGATTAAGCAGATGTTAATATTAATCCAAAGAAGGTTGGAATTCTTATCATGTCTTTTTCATCTTAACAGACATTGTCATGGGGCTGGAGATTTAGCTCAGTGGCATAAGCGCCTGCCTTGCAAGCAGGCAGTCGTGAGTTCGATCCCTGGTACTGATAAAAACGAAAAAGACAAAAAAAAAAAAAAGACATTGTAATGGTTGTTCTTTGTGTCTTGAATAAAAGAAAGCACTAAGCATGAACTCTAAAGCCTCCTGAGTTCAGACTCCAATCAGCTTCTCCCCTTATCCTGCTGCCAAGCACCCTCACCCCGGAGAATGATCCTTTCCATCCAGATCTTGGTCTTTTCTTCTCTCTGGCCACCTTCTCCCTCTGTCTGAACCATGCTTTTCTTTCTTTCTTTTTCTTTTTGGTACCGGGGATTGAACTCACAACTTCTTGCTTGCCAGGCAGGTGCTTATGCTGCTGAGCTAAATCCCCAGACCCCATGCTTTTGTTTCTACTTGATACCCAGAGACTTCACAGCAGTGCAGTCTTTCATAGCCAGCAACTTACAGCTGTTTTCAGCAAGCCCAATGTCCCTCCATGGGCAAAGGGATAAACTGTAGCTCAGCTGTGTAACAAAGAGCATTCTGCTGACATGAGCAACAAAAAACCACTTTCCTCAGGGAGAGGGGTAGAAATGCACCCACACACTGCTAATTCCATTTTAAAAATTCTAGAAAATGTAAGCTAACCTCTGATGGCACAAAGGACATGGGGGCTGTCTGGGAGTGAGGGGAGAAAAAGGGAGAAGTTGTCAAGATGTTTAAAGACTTTGGAGGGAGATGAGGCTATGTCTTCTTGAGCACAATGATGTTTTCAGCAGTGCATGTGCATTACTCCAAAACTCACAAAACTGGATACTGTCAATATGTAGTCCACCGGATACCAATTATGCCCAATAAAGTTGTAAAACACATTGTAAACAAAGTTAAGATAAACCATAAATGAGAACAACTACTCCAGCAGATAACTAAACAGTGTTGTGTACAAGATAATAAGGGCCCAAAAGTCAGTTTAAAAAAAGAACTCACAAAACTGTGGAGAACGAGTACAGTAACAAATATAAATGACAAATATGCTGGGAAAAACTCTTTCTACCCCCACAGAAGGTAAAAATATGCTCTGTTCACTGAGGAGTCTGGAGAATCAGCCGTACAGGTAATGACAGTCAATGAGGTGAGACAGAAAAGGACCTCCCCAAGGCTCCCAGCCAAACCCCAACCCTTCTACCCTCCTCATTCTGGGCCCTGCATCCCCATGCCAGCTGCTTGCTACCTGGCAGGTCAGGACATCAGATTCTACGCAGAAAGCCGAAGCCCCTCCCCATGCCCTTGAACTGTGTCTTTCCCGTCCAATCCTTAATAAGAATATTTGCATATTCTGATCAGTTCCATGTAGATGAGTCTAGCCCAATGCAGAGCCAGGGTTGTGACTAATCCTCAGGCCAGCATAGAGCTGAGATTGATCACAGTCTGCAGCCTGCTACGTGCCTGGCATACCTAGCTCTCCTCCCGGAGTGAAAGCACAAATTCCTGCAGCCCCAGGGCGCCTCTGTTGGGCCCTTAGAACTGAGCAGAAGACCCCGCCCCCGCCCCTGCCCCGCATCCGGAATCACATCCTGAGTTTCATTATGACACAGTCCACAGCACTTCCAAACACACCTTTATTCAACTCTCACAAGAAGCCTGAGCCGGTGCCGCGATGAATATTATTATTATTGGCCTTATCCCTAGTTAGAGGAAGCAGAGGCACGCAGCTGGGTGACTGACTGTCCTCGAGGTTGTCCAGCTCATCAGAAAGCGGATGTAAGCCCGCACCTCCCCTCGCAGCGTTTCCCCGCAGCCGGCCCACTTCAGGAAGGACAGCTGAAGACGCGTGCAGCCGGGGACCGAGCCAGGCCGGCCTGGGACTGGCGGGATGAGCGGCTTCTCCCTGGTCTCTGCTGCGGCTGTTCCGCTGTTCCGCACGGTTTGCCCGCAGCAGAGTGAAACTGACAGGGCTCGCGGGAAAACTGCAGCAGAACCGGGGGGGGGGGGGGGGGGGGGGGATGCAGGAAGGGGAATTGGGGGAGGGGTAGTGGGGGAGGGGCGGCGGGGGAGGGGCTGAGGCCCGTGGGGACAGGACCAAAGGGCAGCAGAAAAAAAGAAAGAGAAACAGGAATATCCACACAAAGAGGAAGACAAAGAAGACAGAAAAAGTTGGAAAGCCAAGGAGACACAAAACGCGTGTATGCTGGTACGAAAGGGAAGAAAATTCCATGAGCAGAGAATGGTTTGTTTATTAATTATTAACAAACAAGTAGCACTAATGAATAGCATCATTAAAGGGCATTTTGTGAATATTAATGTGTAGTTATATTCTAAACAAGGGCTCGGTTCTCTCCCTGGCCAGCAAAAGGGCTTTCGCTGTCTGCTTCCAAAGTCACCAGTTTAATTACAGCCACCTCTCCCACGAAAACCCCTCAGTCACAGCCGGCCCCCGCAGCCTCCTCGCCTCATAATTAACTAGTGCTGGTCACATTCTGTCTCCCTGAGCTGGAACATATGCTTTTCCAAAGATGTGGATTTTGTGTGTTTTGTACGCTGATATGAACAAGCACGCAAAGCCCCGTAAACGGGAATAAGGATTTATCAAAAATGAAATGAAACAAAACAGAATAATAGTACACCGAGAGGGAGAGGAGTCTCATCCCTACACCACCGCCTACCCCCTGGAGGATTCTGTCTCCATCCAAGCGCTCTCTCCACCCGGAGCTTGCAGAAGAAGCAAGTGGAAATTGGGTGCAGCTGTAAGTCTGCCTTCCCCTTGAGCAGGCCTGAAGGACCCCATCTTGATGCTCCTGGCTGCTCCTCCCTGGTACCCTGAATCTGGGCAGCATCTCCCACCCGGGCCCAGTGTCAGAGGGAAGAGAGTCCAACGCTACTGTTTTGGAGAATGAGACTTGAGGAACCGTGAGTCACCATCCCAAAGGGGTCCACAGTGAGCCCCCCAAGGGCATCAGTCACTCTACAGAGGCACAGAGACTCTGTGAGGAGGTGGCCAGTGGCCTGAACCTTGATCAAGTGCCCAAAGGTGGCAGCTGTACCGGAGTCTCCAAGCCCTGTGTTCCAATTTCTTTTCTTCTTGCAGGTCTTTCCTTCCCAAGCTTTCAAATTAATTACTGTGCAGTGATCGCACAGCCTAGAAGACCGGCCCCCTGTCTGAGTGACTCCTAAAGATAAGGCCCCAGGCTGGGGATTTCAATCCTTGGGGAGCTGGGTATTGCAGAGTAGGACAACCTTGTTCAAACTCTGTTGAATGCTTTTTACTGAGAGCTATCAACCTTTTTGGCCCTCAGGACAGAGCAGAAGTCTGAAACTAGCAGAGGGAAATGACTGGCCTGGGATCTTCCTGTGGGTCCAGCCTGTAGGCCTCCGGGCTCTCTGATTCCTGACTGTGCCTGTAAGTCTCTCTTCCCTTTACATCATCGCCACTTGGGGTGAGCAGAACTGCACAGAAGGGAAGTTTCAGGGGTTTTTTTCTGGGTCTTCCTGGACCTAAGACAGCCTGAGATAGGGGCACCATTCTCTCCTGGACTCTTCCAAATAGATGAACCTCATCGTTTAATAGAAGCTGTCAGTGGTGAACTTAGATAAAAGATAAGAAATTTAATTCTCAAAACAGATCACAATGCCTTTCATCTTTGAGCATCTAATAGGTGCCAAGCACTTCTAAATATTTGTGTTCCGGTATAATCTACACAGTAATCCTAGGTTTAGCTCAGTGGCACAAGCAACTGCCTGGCAAGTGTGAAGTTGTGAGCTCGATTCCCCATATCAGGAAAAAAAAAAAGTTACAGGCACAATAATCCTGCTCTGGGGGGCTCAGAAAGGTTCTGTAGCTTACTAAGTATCATGCAGTCATTCCAATATCAGAGCTGCTGTTCAACCGCAAAGCCCAGAGTTTGGTTCCTGGCTAGAATGGGAAATATCAGTCAGGATGGAGAAAGAAAGAAGCTTCAGGCGATGACTTTCTTCTCCTTCTGAGGATGCCCACTCCACGAGGTCCTTTGTACCCCACATTTCAGGGTTAAGATTTCTACAGCTCCCGTTGCTATGGCATTCAGGGCTCTTGTCACCATTTGAAAACCCAGAAGAGGAAAATAAGAGGATTCAGCTCTTTGATTCAAGAGCTGACCAGTTCTTTTAAAAGATAGACTCAATCTGGCCCTTGAATCAGGATTAGAAATTGGAGACAGATAATGACACTTGTAAGCTTCAGAATTATTTAGCTTCTTGCCCCAAGAAGTTGAGTTCACTTTTCAGACATGATCTCATTCTTCTCCAGGGGGATCTATCTTTGCAGGAGACCAGAGAAGATGTGGGGACAATTCTCTGTGGGGTAAGATTAGGAATGAGGCTGGTGGCCCCACCCCAGTGTTTGAATTCCTGTGTCACACCCTAGCATGGTCGTATCTAAGTGAGAATTTTCCTGTGGGCCTGGCTTTGCCCCATCAAATTTAAAAGATTAAGAAATCAACTGTCTTCAAAGTTTGGGGACTATTACAACTGAGAGGGACATTATAGTTCTAAGCCCTGTCCCCTGTCCTACAGCCACTCTCCCAAGGAGCAAACAAAAGCTCAGAAAAATCAGAAGAACAGAGTCTGTGACCCCTTTTCACAGTGGCTTGTGTTAGAGCTCTCTCTCCTGATGCCAGTAAGAGCATTTGCCATGGCCTCCATGAGATGCTCAAAGAGGAATGCATCTTGTTGAGTCTTTGATTTTTTTTCTGTCCTACAATCTGTTTGTGACCCTCAATAATATAACCCCTCAAGAAGATGGCATTAGGAGGTGGAGCATTTGCAGGTCATGTGGTCGGGGGGTAGAGCCCTCATGAGTGAAATTAGGGTCCTTATAAAAGTTGATTCCTCCACTGCCACTGTGGGAGGACATACAAGAAGCGCCATCTATGAGCCAAAAAGTGAATCTGCTGACCAGACAGCATGGCCAGGCATGCAATCTGCTGACATCTTGAACTTCTCAGCTCCAGAGCTGTGAGAAATCTGTTTGTTTTCTAGAAGCTATCTGGTTTATGTCCTTTTGTCCCCGCTGCCCAAGTGGACAAAGGCATACTGTGGTTCATCCTGCCTTAGAGCTGGCATAGAGGTAGCAAAATGCCCTTTGGAATCAGGCATGCTTGAGTTTAGAGCTCAGCTCTTCCTGCGCTGATTAGCTGTATGATTTAGGCAAGTTCCTTAACGTTCTCTGTCTCAGAGCTTTTACTTACAATAAGGCATCAGCTTCTTAGTCTTTGTTTTATGCTTCATCGTTCTAACGGTCACATTTTGAATATTTTTACATACAGTTTTGAACTCCACATCTCAAATTTATCAAGTTCTTGCACTTAGGAACCATGTCATGAGTCCTGTTGACTTGTTCTCAGTGCAAAGGGATCTGTCGGGAGATCTCTGATGGGGCTGGAACTGCCAGCCTGCCTGAACTACTCCATGACTCGAGAATTTGCATGCTTGCTGTGCAATACTCAACTTCCTGCCTGGAGGTGAGACCTGAAGGTGAGCTTAGTCATCCATGAGGCAGTACCCTAAGTTGTCAGCCCTAACTGGGGGGAAAATTTTATTTGAAATGGCCCTTGGCAGCATATAAGCCTGCAAGAGAGAAATTACACCACAAGTGCAATTCTCAAACTTCCAAGTCCAGCACTCAAACACCAAGCACAGAAGACACTAGTGCCCATCCAGGAACTCATCCACATGTTACTTACTTACCTTTCTCATTAGAATTGGTCTCAAAGCCAGTGGACATTGGAGATCTGAGAGATATTCTAATAATTCAGGACTGTAAGTGTCCCTCCTAACAAATCCTTCAGGGCCCTACAAGCTTGAGTCAAAACCTTCATGCAAAGGTATCAGAAAAATGAGGTTAACAAACTTGAGGTTTAGGGGGCAATGAAAGTATACATGGCTAAGAATGGCAGGAGTGGCTGAAAATAGTGTTAATGGAAGAAAATCCGTGGGGCTGGGGATTTAGCTCAGTGGCATAAGCGCCTGCCTTGCAAGCAGGCAGTCGTGAGTTCAATCCCTGGTACCGATAAAAACGAAAAAGACAAAAAAAAAAAGAAAATCCAGAGAGATTATGTTGGGGTGCTACATGTGGGGCTCAAGTTTGTATTATGTCATTGACAAATGGCCTGGCCCCATTGCAGCAATGGAATGATTAGATGACAAGTGATAGGAATCCCTGTTCAGTCAGTAAAGAACTTCGTCATCTCACACAGCGGGAGGGCCACAAGAAGCCCATGCTTCAGAATGGACTGACAGGATGGCTTGGGAGGATCGCTAAGGACCCAAGTTCTTTTCCTCTCTATTATCCTCCCCATGGCTCTCATCTTAGGTGACAGCAGTTCTCAGCATCTCGTTAGGGATAGAGCACCTCTAAGGGGTAGAGAAGCTTCTCCAGGAGACTTTATGGCATTAACCACCAGCACAATGGAGAAGCTAACGTCCCCAGTAGAACTGTTCTGAAGCTGGACATGAGGGCAGCTTCCAGGCATGTAGCTTCATGGGGAATGGAAGACACATGAATAAAACTGGCTTCCCGCAGGAGAGAGGAAAGAGGACACTGATCATAACACGAACTGTGCCCAGACATCGTGGATGGCTGATGAGGGGGTCAGTGCCTATCAGCATGCCACTGATGCCTTCCTCCCCAAAAACATAGCCCCTCCCTTTGAACATATGTATCCCACCATGCTTGCTACTTTCTGAAGCAGTTCTGAAAGTCCTCTTTCATGAGTGTCGTTAGTTGTGCTGTCATGGCCACTTCAATGTCCTGGATCAATTCAAAGTGTTTACCTTTTATGGGAAAGTGTGTTTGAAGCAAGGGGGAGGACTTTGAGAAAGATTCATGGCAATCTGTCTTTTAATGTAATGAAATTTTAAAATTTAGCCTCTCACCGTACACGCTGATCACGAGTTGTAGACAGAATTGCATCATCTATGCTGAGCGATGGTCAGGCTTGCCTCCCCCAGAGGCTATACCAAGCCATCTTTCCTATGAGCTCTAAAGGAAGGTCACCCACTCAACCGAAGGCCAGCGGTGAGTGAAAGTGGCGTGCAGGCGAAGGAGGTGGAAACACGTGGCAACTATGAACACCAACACACCCACAGGCTTCTGCAACCTCCAATCGAGATGTCTCTCTGCCAGTGGGGAATGGTGTGGGGAGAATGTGCCACCAGCTCTTGCCAGCAGCACTGTGACTGCCCAATAAACCAAGGATGTCAATGTGAACATCCTGAGCTTATTAAGTAAATGGGAAACAATACACACTATTTTCAGATACCAGAGGCGCCAATGCCAAGTTCACAGGCAAAAGCCAACTCAGAGCACAATGACAAATTTCCCTTTGATTTGGCCTGGCATCACTACCCACCAGTCTGTGATGGGCGTGAGTTGACACTTTCATAGCCCACAGTGATCAGGAAACCAGAAATGCCAATTCCTTCCCATCAGCGACTGTAAGACATTGTTATTTTTAGCTCTTGTGTCTTACTCTACAATCAACAATACAATTTCCCATAAATGATTCCATTAATATTTACATAGTATGGTATTTGCTCTTATCCCCATTCATCACTTAGAAAATCGGGGCTTGAGGAAATAAGTGAACTGCTCAAGGTTACACAGTGGGTAAACAGTTAGCACTACACCCAGGGAGGGTTTTCGTAGAGGTACAATATCAAGTTGTCTTTATTGCAGTGTTTGAATCGTACTGGAGGCCCTGGAGATTCTTAGCAGTCACATCCCCAGAGCTGGGGATTTAGCTCAGCGGCATAAGCGCCTGCCTTGCAAGCAGGCAGTCGTGAGTTCAATTCCTGGCACCGATAAAAACGAAAAAGACAAAAAAAAAAAAAGAAGTCGCATTCCCCCTTCCCCCAAAATTGACCTTGAAACTCCCACCAGTGAATGGGAACATCCTACTGAACTGAGGTATGGTATCTCCA
Organism: Cavia porcellus; assembly: GCF_034190915.1. Lineage (NCBI taxonomy): Eukaryota > Metazoa > Chordata > Mammalia > Rodentia > Caviidae > Cavia > Cavia porcellus. Next base: position 42,891,444 of record NW_026947507.1, read on the forward strand.
AAATATCCCTGATGTGCAGGTATTTCCTGGAATCCAATCCTCTGCCGCCACACTTCAGGGTACTTGCACATTTTCCCTGAAAGTCCAGGCTATATAGCCAGCTCTTTGTGGAACCAGAGAACCAGGTCCGTGGAGAGAAGACAGACCTAAAAGAATAAGATTAGTCCTGGGGAGGGGAAAAAGAAACTACAGATTTCATCTTTCTGATAGAACCGGGCAGAAAGAGGTGGATCAGTGCCTCAGTCAGCTGGAAAAGCAGATTTTAAAAGGAAAGGATTGAACCTGCAGGAAAATCCCAAGGAATCTGAGTGAGACCCCCTTCCCCATGCTGAGCCTTTCTTGAGGCCTAAGCATTCCCATCAGCTTGGCTCAGCTTGTACAGGACAGAACTCAGCTGTCTAAACAGTCACCGACAGAGGTCCCAGCTCAGCCGCGGAGGGGATCCTGGGGCGCTGTCTTCGGTGCTGAAGCGCCACAGGTTGGCTTCTGGGACTGCGGCAGTCAGGAGGAGCTTAGGCCGCTCCTCTACTTAGCCTCAAGGTCACATCCACACTCAGCCCCGGACCTCAGGTGTCCACATTTCACAACTGGGACAAAACACCTTAGATTCCACCTTCCCTTTTGCTTCCACCACCCAAACCAGCTCCTGAAAGGCACAGGAAAGCAGTTTTTGAAGCTTCAAAAATGTATCAGCCAAGATACCACTAATATCCCAAAGACCCAATTTCCATGCCTCAGTTTCCCTCCTGATAGCTCTTCCTTGCCCTTTCTTTTTTTAAAGAGGATAAAATCAAGGAAAATAAAACAGAATAAAACCAATAGAAAGTAAACCAGTATAAATGATACAGGACTTCAAAGCTTACAAAACCAATAACGGTTATCATAATGCCTTTTGTTGTTTTCAAAATAGCTGCAGATAATTTTGGACATAGTAAAAATAGAATAGAATAGAAACAATAAAGCCAAAACAGTGAATGCAATAAAGGATTTCAAAACAAGCCACCAGTAAATCCAAAATGGTTACCATGTTTTGCTATCTTTGTTTTTTTTTTGTTTTGTTTTTTTTTTTTTTTTTTGTCTTTTTCATTTTTATCGGTCCTGGGGATTGAACTCATGACCGCCTGCTTGCAAGGCAGGTACTTATGCCACTGAGCTAAATCCCCAGCCCCATTTTGCTATCTTTGAAATAGCTGCTCCTGCCATCAGATTTAGCATACTCAAACAAAACAAAAGAAAATAAAACCCAACTCAACAAAACAATGAAAATGTTATGGTTTCCAAGCTGGGACCTCTTCTTGGTGAGGCCTCGTTCTCTCCCCCTACAGTCTGCAAATGGCTCAGCCACAGGGTGTGTGACTGTCCCCACTCCGGCGGTGGCCGGCACATGGACATAGAGCTGCTTTCCAGATGGAGATCATCTCCTGGTGAGGTCCCTGGCTTTCTCCTTATGCAGTCCTGGAATCTTCCTTGCCCTTTCTCAAGCACAGCTCTTCCACACTGATCCTCTTCCACACAATTCACTCCCCAAGCCCAGTCTTGGAAGAGGGTCTGAAAGAAAGAGGACTTTCATAAAGCAGAGAGAATTGAGACGAGAGTGGGACTCCAGCTGGAACATGGCATGCATGGGATGGAAGGGTTACTGCTATTATAAGAGGGAACTTGGATGGCAATAAAGCAGGAAAGATTGCTCAAGGATCACAGGCAGCTTCTTAATGTCCTCAAAGATACCCAAGACACAGCCTGCATCCTCAAAGTATCCCTGATCTAGTTTGAGGCAGGAGAGGTGTACTGGGAACTAATTGTATCTATGTTAAGATTTGAGCCAAGTTTCCTGGGAACCCAGAGACTTACATCCTGGAAGATCTAGGTGGGGCTGGGGATTTAGCTCAGCGGCATAAGCGCCTGCGTTCCAAGCAGGCAGTCGTGAGTTCGATCCCTGGTACCGATAAAAACGAAAAAGACCAAAAAAAAAAAAAAAAAAGAAGGGAAAAAAAAGATCTAGGTGTGGATCTTAAAAAGAATTGTATTGGGGCTGGGGATTTAGCTCAGTGGCATAAGCACCTGCCTTGCAAGCAGGCGGTCGTGAGTTTGATCCCTGGTACTGATAAAAATTTAAAAACTTAAAAAAATAATTTTATTAGTTTAACAAAAGGGAAAAGAAAAAATGGCAGGGTGTTTTATTTGTTTTTATTGCTTTTTTGTTTTTTTAATTGACATGGTGGTCAAACCCAGAACACATGTCAAAGAAGCACTGTACCACTGAGTTATACCCCAGCCAAAAGTACAGGCTTTGAGGTTAGAGATTAAGATTCTAACTCTAACTCAACCCACTATGCTATGATCTTAGGGTAGTCACTTTAGCTTCTCATTCTTTATCTGTACAGTGAGAATAATAAGACTTGCTGAGTTTCTTTTGGGGTGAATTGAGACAACTGAAAAACAAACATACAGGCCCATAAACTGCAAGGCAACGTTAAGTAAAGACTAACCATATTCTGGCTGTTCAAGTGACAAAATCTAGGCTCATACATAAGTGCCATGAGGGCAGGGCTGGGTCCTTCTAGCTGGGGACAGTGCCAAGTACGGGATCATTTTCCTGGACATAGGTATCAAAGGTGTTTTGATTCCAAAGGAGCTCCAGCTTGGGAAAGAAAACATACAATGTTTGTCCTCAGTGGCCAATTCTGCCCAGGCCACTCCCGGGGTGCAAGGCTGAGAGATGCAATGGGAAAAAGATGGCTTTCACAGGAGGAGTTGGCCCACAGCATTAGCTCCAGATGGAATTTCAGCTGGAGGCATACAGCAGCAGCTGGGCTCAAAGCAGTAACTGAGGTTTTCTGGACCTCCTCGCTGGATGCCGAATGCGATGCATCTGAGAGAGATGGAGGACAGGTGGTGGGGGCAGAAGGGAAAGCGATGGGACTAGAAGAAGTGGAAGAGAGGTCAGCGGGTAGGGTCACATTCCCAATCTTTTGCCTGGGTGGAAATTTTCAACTAATACTACTCCTACTCGATATCACTATATCTTCACGAAGAGATAAACAGTTTTTAGAACAAAGATAACAACAGATTATTAAAGTTGAATGAGGGGCTGGGGGTTTAGCTCAGCGGCATAAGCACCTGCCTTGCAAGCAGGCGGTCGTGAGTTCAATCCCCGGTACCGATAAAAATGAAAAAGACAAAAAAAAATAAAAAATAAAAAAAATAAAGTTGAATGAGACTTGGTAAAGGAGCTAGCCCAGCATTCCCATTTTATAGCTAAGACGAGGGCCCAGAGAGGTGACGTTCAAAGCCTGAAAAATGAATCCCTAGAAAAAGCAGAACTAGGATTCAAATCTCCTGATTCTCACTACTCCATAGAGCTACTCTAACAAATACACGCAACACTGCAGCGACTTAAGAAGTGAATAAGTTATTTCCCTTTTGTCCATGTAGCATACACAACATGAGTGGCACATGGTCTGGGTTCTCTGGGAAATGGATGCACAAGGAGAGGTGCATGGAGGGATTTGCTAGAGGTGCTTTCCAAGCAACATCGGAACAAAGGGTCATTGCGGGTGCAACAGAAACTATTTAACAGGGAGCTCCAATATCCTTTTAGAATTGCCCCAAATTGAGGCAGGAGAGCCAGGCCTATTTTGCTCAGCATTCCTAATTATTGTGGCATGTTTGGAGGAAGAAGGCGAGACAGCTCTCCTAGAAAAAGAGCAATTCCTAAAGAACTCAAATGCAAGCCATCAACAGCCCTGCTCTCAGCAGCTGGGAGAATAAAGAGTTCAGAACTGCAGGGGGACCCAGACACCTCACCTCAGCACCCACTATAGCCACGCAGGTTTTGGGTGGAGCAGGACCCACAGTCTTGCTCCACAGAGTCATTCAAGAACCCAAGCACTGCTCAACCATCCTTTGGAGACTCATCATCCCCATGTCCAAAGCTGGGTCACTTTCATGTCAGGATTATGTCATGGAAAGGAGAAGGACACCAGCACCAGTATTTTCGTGAACACACCCAGAAGTGGCTTGGTTCCATGGACAGGATTTCAGTAACACGGCCACACTTCACGGCCAGGGAAGCTGGGCACTGTGACCACAATCCTGCTTCCTTGAAAGAATGTGTTAAAAAAAGAAAGCCCTACCCACTATTTATTTTTCACTGAATAAATGTTTAAACTGGTCTCTTGGCATGGTGGGTCTTTGTTTGGGACTGGCTAAATCTCTTCTAGTCTATTTTGTCCCTGAAACCAAATTTTCCCCCAGAGAGAATCACCCAGAAAATGGTCCAAGAGCTATTCAGGGACTTTTGTTCTGTTCAGGAGAAAGCCTGGGTCCTTGAGTTTCTGGTGCCCAAGGAAGTCTGTGGGGCACAGTGACTTTGCATCTCCAGCCCACCCTACATGTGCCAGCGAGGGTGAGCTACACAGGCTCACCCTAGGAATATGGCTTAAATCTTAACTTGAGAAGCTTTTATCGCTCTCCTGAAGTCACCTGATTGGGAGTCATAAGCACATCTTTTCTGGCTCAGCACCCACTCTTCAGACCCCACCTATTTCATATTAGCACCCTATGATCTCACTGCTGCGGAAGAACTGAAGTTGGGGGGTAGGGAACTTCAGTGTTTTCCAACACAGAGGACTTTTGCGTTTTACAACTGTCCTGGCAGAGGTTTGGTCTCTGCCATTCAAAAAGCCTTCTGAGGCTGCCATGATGAAGCATTTTTCATTCTTCCCATTTATAACCTATAGTAATTCTCTAGAACAGAGCTGTAGTCCCTGAATGTCTCTGATTGCCTCCTAGATTTGTCCCAGAGCAGGTTCTATCAGAAAGCAGTCTCCACTGTCTTGGATAGGGTGATTCTTCCTGGGGTACAGTTGACTTTAGAATAGAATGGAAGAAGAGCATATGTTACCCAGCTCCTAACCCACAAAAGATTATTTCTTCCTCCTCTTGTTCCTCCTCCTCCTCTACCTCCTCCTCCTCTTCCTCCTTTTCCTCTTCTTCTTCTTCTCCAGACAATTGGAATCTATGCTCGTGATGCTCCTAACAGTCACACAGGAGTCATTGCTTGAGTCCACAAGGTCTAGGTATGACCATAGGACCCGCTGATCTTGCCTGGGACTCCAGTCACAAACAGGAACAACCAGACCTGTTCTTATGAGCATCCTGCAATGGATCCTGTTTAAAAACTGTTCAGATTTCCTTTGAGCTTTAGGGAAGCAAATTCCCTGAATCAGCATCCGTACTCAGGTTTAGTCAGGGATTTGTAATTTAAAAGGTAGATTTACATCTATGAACTCAATGTTTCCAAAAACTGGTGCAGGCAGCTACTTTGAGAACTGACAGAACCATCCATTGAAGAGCAAGAGAGAAAATATCAGAGCCTCTAAATTATCTTAAATATCCAGAATAAATGAAGCTCTATTGAAGTTTAATACATGAATGGTCAATGCATGCCACTCACAGGAAATGCAGCCTCCCAGGGAACAACAGGAGTTCCACATTCGTGGAGTGCCAGAGTATGCAATCTGGTTTTAACTGAAGTAATGCCTCACGAAGGGATGATACTGCATCTGAAAGTTTCCTGCAAGGAAATCCCAAATGGAAGAAGATAGTAATAACACAGGTAGAGAAGGCAGAGCTGACATGTTCGCTCTTTGCATCCACACTTCTGGACCGAAACAATGAGGACCCCTTCACATGCAATGCAAAGTTAGTCAGAATTCTTTGGAAGTATCACCATTGCTTGACATATCATTCAGCATCATTAATAATAAACCTGATCCTAAGTGTATAATGTGACTTGAGATACTAGCTTATCACATTCATGCACCATATAACTCACAAATATATAAACATATATACATGGCGCAAAGTTTGGTAGATGGAGAACATATTGAAAAAGATGACTGGGCCACTGTCACAGACATCTAAATGATCTTTCATGGCCGCACTGCAAGTGATTTTATTTTACAGATGAGAAAACTGAAACTCAGGATGATGAAAAACTTCCCAGAGACCATCAGCTAATAAGATTATGTGGAAGTGAAGACTGGCCACCAATGCAGCTGGCACCCCAAAGCTGACTGAGCAATTCAGGGTGACATCTGCGGAAATTAAAAAGCAAACTCCCCTCCCATAGCACATGAGTCTTATGCTCTGCCCCATTCTATTCTCAACAGATTATGCTGGGAAAGCCAGCAGTGCTACAAAGCATAGCTCATCCCATCAGCCTGAGCCATCTTGCCCTGAAAACTGTTAAATCCACAGAAACATCACCCCTGAAGGAAAAAGCCAGACATTTGCCCTTAGATGCTTTAAAGACCCTGTCACCCTTGCCATCAACAAACACTTAACAAATGTCACCTTAGTGGATAGGTCTGAAACAGGAAGCAAGCTCACAATCCCAGATGATTAAAGATGATTGCACAAAGAGGGTCTGCTCTTGGCAAATGCTAAGGCTTCTCAAATCCATCCCTTTGCAGGGAGCAATGTTTCAAAGACAGTTTCCCCCCAACACAAACCCTCGATGGGTGGAACTAGCCGTGTCAAGAATGGAAACCCATTTTCCTCTGCAGCAATCCTGCCTGCCTCCCAAAGCTCAGAAATGTGCTGTGCTCAGCGTTCCTGTGTGGATGCAGCTTCCATGGTAGAAAGGCAGGGGCGGCGGTAGCAGCCGCAGCAAAGGCTCTAGGGGGTGGGAATCAGATTGCACCATTTCAACCTCCTCTGGCAGCAGAAGCACCGAGTCACAAGGAGGATGAGGAGGTAGTCCAGAGGCTGCTGGGCTGTGTCACTCTGAAGGTGGTGAGTAAATTGCTGTTCACTGGGGCCTCTGGTTTATGTGCTGCTTTCCCCAGTGAAGATGCTGGGTCTGGGACGGGTGTGTAGAGGTATGTGTGTGTATGTGTGGTGGCTGAACACATGTATGGGCACTTACAGTTTCCCTCAAGAGCCATCTGCAAAGCCATGACTGCAATAAACAAATGGAATAAATAAATAGGATATAGTATTTTGCAGCTGGAGGGGAGAATGCAGAGAAATCATGTATTGTGAGCCCCTTGTTTCGTAGAAAAAGATCTGAGGTTCAAAGAGGTGAGATTACAGAGACTCCTGGGTTTGTAGAGCTGGTATGTAGCCAGGTCTAGAATGCAGTGCCCTGGTTTCTGCCATGAGATTCTTCCTATTGCTCTACATGGGGAGACAGAGACTTCCTCTGTCCCAAGTGACCTGTATCCCTGGGCATGAGACTGAATCCCACAGCTGCAGTGGGAAAGTCCCCGAGACACATCTTGATGTCTGCAGTAAACATGGGAAGCCAGCATGAATTAACTGCAACCAGGGGTGCAGAGCAAAGCAGCAGTGCGTGCTTGCCATAAATCGCTCTAGCCCTAACAGCTACGTCCTCCCCAGAGGTGTTCCCTGGGTCACTTTGCACAGTGTATGTGGCACCTGGAAATCTTCCCAGCAGAGGTGAGGGGCCATGGCTGGAGTCAGAGAGGGGGCTCCATCAATAGCATCCCTGCTTTTTCAGAACAAATATCTGCTGAACGCCATCCCTGTGCCAGACACAGAGTGAGGTACTAGGACATTCTTTATCTCAGGGCTCGTCGCAGCTCCCTACAGCACCGCTCCCCATACCTGACACGTCAGCAGGCTGAGACTGGTAAGGTTAAAAAGCATGAGCTATTTTGAATCTTTCAAAAGTCCTAGCTTCCCCCCACCCCAAGAATCATGATTTTCAAAGAGTTATTTTTCTATGATCCTCTCAGCAGTATGAGTTTGCCTCTGAAATGGAAGAGAATGTTCTCTCCCCCATGAAAAGCAATTATCTACACCACCCTGGATCACACGTGTCATCAGGGCAGGGGAGATGGTGTTGAACGTTCGCACATCTTGACTCTCAATTAGACAGCACCTGGGCCTTTGGGGGTTCTCGGGGTTTTTTTCCTATTTCTCTGGGGTTCTGTCATGTTAAGATTATGCAACGTGCTTCAGAAGTTTGGCTTCTGAAACCATCTTTTCCCCTGCCTGTTTGATCTAAAGTAAGTACCTTCTTCCTTTGGTCTCACTCGTGCTTTTTCACAGCACGCCGGATGTAGGGCTGGCAGTGGAAGGAATTTTTTTTTTTAATCGGTACCGGGAATCAAACTCATGACCCTGTGCTTGCAAGGCAGTCACTTATGCTGCTGAGCTAAATCCCCAGCCCGGAAGGAATGTTTTTCAAACCTGGAAAGGTCATTGGCTGACAGGGACAGTTCTTCTCAAACCCCTTCAATAGTGCCCAGCAACAGCACCCTGTCATCATGAGTTCAAATTATTTTGAGCCAAGAGGGAACCTGGGGGCTGTAATCCAGCACTCTGGGAGGGTGAGGCAGGAAAGTTGCAAGATCAAGTCTCACATAGGGAACTAAGTAAGACCCTGCCTCAAAATTAGACACTGTGGTGTCTAATCAGTCTTCCATATCACAGTAACCTGAAGCATTTGAGAAAAACTTAGACTTTTAGTTGATAGAGAGCCAACTGAAATATCATTAATAAAATTTTAGTTTTAGGAAAAATTGATTTGATGTCCAGCTTTGTTACTATTAGGCATATTAGCTTGGGCAAATCACTTCATCGCTGAGTTTGGTTTTCTCACAAAATGAAGGTGTTAGACTAAATAATTTTCAAGTTTCCAGTTGGTCCTAGAATTCTATATTTCTGCACAATTGAATTATATTTTACCATGCTGTTGCTGGGAAGTATCACTAATGCTTTTGAAGCTATTGACTTTTTGTTGAAAATCCATAATTATTATTTTCAGAAAATACTTGACCTGCAATATGTCCAAATCCATTTAAACAAATCACTATATAACAAGAAAAAAATGAAAAATCACACACATGCACATACACACACACACACACAACACACAACAAAAGGGCAGGGGACATGGCTCAGTGCAAAGAAAAGAAAGAAAGAAAGAAAGAAAGAAAGAGAAAGAAAGAAAGAAAGAAAGAGGAAACCTGGCAATTTAGCATGACCTAGTAAAACATACCAATAAGTAAGAAAGCAGAAAAGTCTTTGAACAAGGTTGCCAGCACTCAAGCAAATGCCGAGGTCCTGCAGGTGACTGCACTACGCAGGCCGCTGCCCAGAGCTCTGGCTCCACAGCCCTCAGGGGACTGAAGTTTGCCAAAGGCGCCACCTCCTCAAGGAAACAGTCCTGGTCCTGGGGTGGGTGGCACCGCAGCCCAGCCCACTATCCTCCGCCTGTCAGTTTTGTCTTCCTCCCTCCTTTCTTCGTTCTTACCCTATTTTTCCTTTTAACTTCTTGTGTTAGACACTTAGCTGTCTAACCTTTGGCCTTTCTTCTCTACTAACATCAGTATCCGAAAGCTTTGAGTGCCCCGTAAGTATCGCTGTAACTGCATGATGGCGTTGTGATACCTTGTTGTTTTCTTGTGTGGTTTAGTTTTGAGCTTTATCGAGGAGAGTAGAGCAGCAGTAAAAGCTTGAGCCCAGGGCCTTTCAGCGAGATACATCTCCATCCTTTTGTGAAACAGGGTCTGCTAAAGCACTGGGTTGCCCAAGGCTGGACTTCAGTTCCACGGTCTTCCTACCTCAGCCTCCCAGCGTGTTGGGATTACAGACGTGCCATCATGCCCAGCTGATACATAATGTTTTAATTATGAGGACATTATTTCTTTTTGAACTGACAAGTTATTTAACATGTCTTCCTCCCCAAAATGTATGGAGAGAAATGTGTGTGTTGTTTTTTGTTTTGTTTTGTTTTGGCAGGGGGCTGGTAATTCCAACTAAATTATGTTGCTATTAAACAACACAGTACATATGACGTCATGTCTTAGCATTTGCTGAGCTTTCTTTTGTGGCGAGGATACATTTGAGTTTTATAAACGTCCCCTGTGTACCTAAAAATGTCACTTTTGTAAGTACTAATAAGAGATTTCTCCAAACTTGTTTGGTTTCCAAATTTCTTGTTGTTTTGTTTTTGGTACCCAGGATCAAACTCATGACTTCATGCTTGCCAGGCAGAAGCTTATGCCACTGAGCTAAATCCCCGGCCCCAAACTTGTCTGTATCAGCATGTTGTTCCAATATTCCACAGCTTTTCTTTTTTTTTTTTTTCCTTTTCCTTATAGTCTTGTTTTGTTTTTGTGGCACCTACAACCTTCACACTGAGCTATAACCCCAGACTTTTTTCTTTTCTTGAAGGCAGGATTTCCTTAAGTTGCCCAAGTTGGGCTTGAATTTGTGATCCTCCTGTCTCAGCCTCCCAAAGTGTAATTTTTTTTTTTGTCTTTTTCGTTTTTTATCGGTACCAGGGATCGAACTCATGACCACCTGCTTGCAAGGCAGGTGCTTATGCTGCTGAGCTAAATCCCCAGCCCCTCAAAGTGCAATTTTTTTTTTTTGTCTTTTTCATTTTTATCTGTACCGGGGATCGAACTCACGACTGCCTGCTTGCAAGGCAGGCGCTTATGCCGCTGAGCTAAATCTCCAGCCCCCAAAGTGCAATTTTTAAAATGAATTACGAGAAGATAGACATTGAAATTTTTTTCATTTTCAGTGTGGCATTTCCTCCCCCCCCCACTTTTATATTTTAAAGCTATTTCTAACAGTGTATAAGTTTACAATTGTTCTTGTACTCAGTTCCTTTTCTATTGCCTTTTATGTACAGATTTTTTTTTTCTTTTTTGGTTCTGGGGATCAAAGTCACAGCCTCATGCTTTGCCAGGTAGGCACTTAACACCACTGAGCTAAATCCCTGGCCCTGTACAGATCATTTTTATCACCAATAATGTTTTTTTGCCTCCTAGACTATTATATCCACATTAATAAGCAACACCAATTTTATGTTGGTCTGTATTTAACTGTCATTACCTTCCTATCCTTTTCGTTTCATATTTTCGGTGCACTATACTTCTTATAAACAGCAGATAATTGCATTTTATTTCTGAGTGTGCTGTACTTATTTCCTTCAAGCTCTACTATGTAATGAAAAGAATGTCCTTATGTCTTCTCTAAAATGCTTAGGTCTTCATTTCCAGAAAGGTTTAGCTTTCTTATTAGCAGAAAGAAGGGTCTCAGGTGCTGTTATTTAAGAAGCTTCATAAGGACAGTTGTTAGGTTTTTGTCCACAGGATATTAAAAACTGGAAGTTTCTCTTCCTTGGCTTGCATTGTCCCATCACATCAAGCACGTCCTTAATTTCATCTTGTCTCTGCCTGGCATCTGCAGTCAAATTTTGCAGTTTCTCTGCTTGTCATGCTTTGTGCTAATCCACTGCACCAGAAACAAATCGATGATAAAATAGACATTGTGTCACTTCCTTGAAAACAGACTTTGAGAATCAGGTCTCCCAAACAGAGTTCCCTAGATCCTTGGAAAATGAAGTTACTATTGACCTCCTCTGCTGAACCATGGCTCTCACAGCTTTGGGGCGATTCTCTGATTTTCACCAACAGCACAGCCAATTACACTAACAGTCTTGGCTTGCTGGGGCTTCTTTTCTTCCTTTTTCCGCCTCTTCCCCACTTGAGGTAAAAAGGTCTTTAGCTAGTATTTATTGAATACTTACTATGCCATGGCCCTCTCTTAAGTGTTTGGTCTATTGTATAACTTCATCCTGACAAGTCTGTAAGACAGTTTGTTTGTTTTGGCACCAGGAATCAAACTCAAGACCTTGCGTTTGCTAGGCAGGCACTTTGTCACTGAGCTATGTCCCCAACCCATCATAAGATAGTTATAACTGTTCTCCCTCTACAAGGAACCTATAAGTTTGGGATTCTACTAGGGCTAGGCTGGAGTAGAGTGAAAAAAGTGGCCAAGTCTCCCTGATATAAAATCTCTCCTCATCTGGCCTGGGCTCTGTTTTCCCATGCAGTCCTACGGATGACTTGTCTTTGATTTCTAGTCACCCAATAAATAATTCTGTGACCTAATTAATCCTCTAGGATTCAACTGCCTCATCTTCCAGCAATAAGTTCTCTGAGCACCCTATACACAATGGGGTCATGACTGGTGGTCAGCTGGGGAGACAACGGCCCCCAGCTCTTAGAGCTTAACCTTTTTGGGCATCTCTGAAACTCTTAACCCCACACCCCAAGATGAGCTGGAAGCTTACCTGGCTCCCTGCTGGGTACCTTGTGACATGGCCCTTCCCAGCCTGTGCTGCTCAGACTAGGCCCACAGGGGTGGGAGACAGAGCATGGCATGAAGGTCACATACTGGCTCCTCTGCCTCTTTGTGTTCTGGGGGAAGGGAGGAATGACCAGTAGTCTTTAGGGTTCATCTTGGCCCATCTTTTGGAGAGAAGGCAGAAGGATAGAAGCAGGTGTTTTTGCAGTAAACAATAGCCCTATGCTGTGAGCATGACAACTGTCCCCATACTGCATAGTTGCAGTCGCCAACTAGCCACGGGAGAGGCAGCACCTTTCCCTTTTTTTTTTTTTAATAATCGGTACCGGGGATCGAACTTACAACCGCCTGCTTGCAAGGCAAGTGCTTATGCCACTGAGCTAAATCCCCAGCCCAGCAGCACCTTTCCCAAAGGGCCTGGGGAGCCACCCCCTGTCTCCCAGAGCATCCATCGCTCACTGGCCTACAGGTTCCCAAATTGTAGCTCACTGCTGTTTGGGCCTTTTCAAAATCCCCTTAAGAGAACAGACGTCACCTTCACGAGGTACCAGTTGCTGAGTGGAGACCCTGCCCTGCAAGCAGACTCCAGGAGAAATCAGGACGCTGCTCACAAAGGAGGGATGGATAAGAAAGCAAAGAGAAAGACTGGAGCCCCCGGGGGCAGAAAGCAGCTTCTGCCTCCGTGGATCTGTGAGGCGGGACCAAACCTCCCAGAGGAAAGTGATTGTCCAAGGACAGTCCAAGGTCTGTAGCAAATCTAGAACTAAAACCTGGGCCTCTCAGTTCCCCAGCTGGTGGCCCCACAGCACACAGCATTTTGGTACAATGCTGGTTCCTTTATTAGACTGGAGACTCTCTTGGTAAATACTGAGGTTGCTGGCATATGGCTAGCAAGGGATTCCAAGTGACACAACACCTTACCCTGTCCTGGGGAGCTCAATAAATTACAACTATAGACCAGGGTTTAGCTCACTGGTGGAGTGGATTCCATCTCCAGCACCCAAAAATAAAACTAAAGATACATATTAAACAGAGAAGAAATCCCATAAAAATAAAATCCCCATCTTTCATTACTTTTTATTCCCACATATCTTTTCTATCACTGATACATTTTTATTTGGCATTATATTGCATCAGCCTGCGGTGTCAGGCTAGGACACCAAAAAAAGAAAAAAGAAAAAACAGGGGGCGTCACTGCCAAACAGTGTCTTGCCTTATCAGCCCTGCTTTTTGGGGTGTCTTGTCTTATCAGCCCTGCTTTTGGGGTGTCTTATCTTATCAGCCCTGCTTTTTGGGAGCTCACCCAGAAAGAAATGAAGTACATTCACCTTGATTTACAGCCTGCAGGGCCAGAATTTCCCCGGGTGCTCTGCTCCCAAACTGGCTACTAAATTCTCAATTTGCTGACACCCCTCCCCTTCCCCACCCCAGGTGGTGAAACGCTATGAATGTTGTTAAGACGCTGTTTAAATGCAGAATGTTATTATCACTATATATCATTCCGATCAGCTTTCCGAGTCGTACCAAAGATGTCAGGATGATGCAAGCCAACATTTTTATTATTTAGGATACAGTATATGAAGTTTATGTTGATTACTCTGAGTATCATCTTTGAAAGATAACTAGCATGAAAATGTTGAAAATGCCCCACTTTTGCAATCATATTTGCATAGTGTACAACACAGTTGAGCAGGAAAAACTATCTTAAGTGGTGTTTTTCATCTGCTGTCAGCTTTGTCCTGCTTGCTTCAACTGGGTACATGCGGCAGGACAAACGCTTACTGTTGGTTTTTCTTTTTAATATCAGCTTTACATTATGTAATAACACTATTCGTGTTCCTTCTAGAAGGCTGCAGCACGCAGTTGTAAGGAGCTGGCCAGACTTGAATTCCAATTGCAGTTTGCACTTGATAAAGTCATTTAACCACTCTGCAAAACAGCCACCTCTTTGTACAGTGGGGTTGTCACAGCTGGGAGATTGTAGATCATACACAAAACCCATAACTAGCACTGTGCGTGGCTCAGGATTGCCAAGCCATGATCCCCTTTGTTTTCTGTGCAGTGTGTTGAAATGCCCATTAACTGCATTTGAAAATCCAAAATTGAAAGGAAGCCCGCATTCCCCACACTGTACTTGCAGCCTGTGATCCTTTGTACCACCCCCAGCAGTGTTATATATGCAGATAATCTGTTTGAGGCTGCTGAATGCAGAGGGGACACTGACTTTATTTTATGAACAATAGTTAAATATCTCCTGAGTGCTGGCTACTGGGAAATAAATATTCTAGATTTCATCTATTCATTCATTCATTACAAACAAGCTATCTTCCCACTGATCCACTCCTTCTCCCTTTTCCCCTGTTCCTTTAAAAAAAAATTTAAAAAAAAAAAAAAAGTCCCCCAGGCCTCGTACGGTCTTTTTGCCCAATTGGATGCTATTTTTCATTTTCGTCTTGTCACCACCTAATGTCCAAATTTATTTAAATCATCCTCAGACACAATCCTATAAGATATGAATCACATTCAAGGCTTCTTTTTTTCCCTTCTAACTTGTCAGCCGTCTCACTTATGATTGACAAGATTTCCATATCAGTCATTCCTACTAATTCTGCTTCAAATCTGTATATTTAATGAACACACCAATTGGCACCTCATTATCACTCAGGGCCATTTTTTTGAGCATGATGCACTGATTATAGAACTGACCTTGCTTCATGGCTGCCTCAGGTTTAAATTTCAAAGAAAGCCTTGTCCAGCGTGCCTTAAAACAATATCTAGCACGTGGATCCAATCATTAGATCCTCCCTCTGGCTTCCACCTATATGTGTAGGAGCAGTCTTCCTGCTCCTGGCAGACTTTTAACACTTTCCGCCGGTTTGAACCACTGGTGGTCCATGCATGACTGTCCCATCAGCTGGGTGTATTGCTGGGAGTAGAAGTGGGACAGTCATCCAGGGGACAGTCATGCATGTGGAGACCACAGCAAGATACACAGATCACGGCCCTGTCATGAACGTGTTAAACACAGACATGGTTCTTCTCCTTATAAAGGTATGTTGAATTGTATAACTGCACAAAGACTAGGAGAAAACCAGAGTTTGCCTGCACCGAAAAACAGTCCCAGCTCTCCAATGCCAACACAATCTGACATATGCTAAAAACTGCCTGAAGCACTGGTGAGTTATAGTTCTTCTCCCTGGGGCAGATAATTCATTAGGAAATAGCCTCATGCCCTGCGTAGCAATTGAACAAAAATATTTACTTGCAGTAATATCAGATGATAAAGGTACAGGGTTGCTTTCAGAATGAGAGGGGGAGGGGAGGCCTGCAGTGGATGCCCATCATAAGCATTGCAAATGAATCATTAGTCTTCATCTGCAATCTAGGTCAGGCTGGGAGGGGGACTTGTAAATCTGCTCTCTGCTCAGGTTGAATCTGCTTATGTGTAGACACAGGAGGCAGCAGTTATGCCGTTCGGGAGCAGCCTAGAGGGAACAGGAAGATGCTTTCGCCTGCTAAAGGAACCACTACCTGACCCAGAGAGTAATCAGAAATAAAGAGGGTCATACTTTCGACGTATGTTGTTTACAGACACTAGTTTCCACTATGTTTCTCTGGTTAACTTTTCCGGCCTCAAGCAGTGTCTACCAGATTTCAAAAGGGAGAGAATATCTTCCAGATTCAGAATCATGTAGATTCCTTAAAAAAAAAAAATCATTCTTGCTGTGGGAAAAGGACTTTAGAAATCACCTAGTCATATTAAAGGAGATCTGATTCCAGAAGGAAAGGATTTTCCTTGCCCAAGGTCATACAAGGGTTTTGTACCATGCCAGTTTATTTTTCTTTTGGCTTTTTAAAAAAATATTCCTCTTCTTGCACGATATGACCAATTTACTAAATAACACTGAAACAAAAGAAATTGACGGGATGACTGCCTCCCAATAGGCTGATTTGGGATTGGAGACCCTACCCACGCCCTATCCCTTCTCCCAAAATGACTTAAAAAAAAAAAAAAAAGGATGCTAAGGGGTGAGGTCTTTCCTCAAAGTCTCCTGTGATAGCTTTCACGTGATTATTCTGGGGATATATTGTGGCACTTGATTCACTTGATCAAAGGGCTCTGATACTTCCTGTGGCTCCCTTCCTAAGCCTGAAGGTCACATGAGGCTTGTTGGGTATGTTTTCCTAAAAAGGCTCTGAAACGGTGTTGCAAGCAGAGAAATTTAAGTAGAAAAATGTGAATTTAAAAATTCAATCCAAACTAAACTCCAAGTCAAGGTACTTAATAGGGTAAGCTATTTCATTCCCTGTAGTACACATTTTTATTTTTAATTGACACATAATTTCACATATTTATTGGGAACAGAATGATGATCTGATACATGTGTACAATATGTGGGGATCACACCTGGGTAATTAGCACTTCTATGTCCTCAACAGTTTATTATTTCTGTGTTGGGGACCTTCAGACTCTTCTAGATATTTAAAAATATACCATAAATTATTGACAAAATATAGATACCTTGGGCTATTCTTTTATTTGCCAAAGCCATAAGAAAACTTTTAAAGTTCAAATAGGATGTGAGGAAAAAATACACAGCAAGAAAGGAAGAGACCCAGGTTTGTTAACTTTCCCTGTGAATTCACTACAAGACATCTACACGGAGCGTGGAAGCCAGGCTTCCACCTGGCTGGGCCTTAATCTCCCCTGTTTAGGAGGAAGAGAGGAGGAAGAACCAAGCAGTGTTTAACTCCAGCAGCAGCAGCACCATTCAAGGAACACCTCCAAAATCGTTTGGTTCTTTTTTTTTTTTTTCTTTTGGAAAACATAATATCTACAGCACTCTCTGCAGTTATTTCCAAAGATGTAACTGAACTGACATTCAGAGAACTCAAAAATGCTTCTACGTCTATATAAAGCTTTCAAAGAAGTAGTTTCACTATTGAAATAATTTTCCAAAACAGTGTCACTGGGCGAAACAGGCTGTATATCTAACCAGTATTTTCCCTGTTCAGATTGACGGATAAAGCTCCCCTCCACCCACCACTGCTCCATCTCTTTTTCTATCTCTTCTGTCTCTCTCCCTTAATTTTAAAACTATTATGAAGGCCTAAAGAGCAAGCGAGTATGCGCACACACAGATAAGTAAGAACAAGATTGGTTTTATTTGGCTGCATATTTCACTGGGACTGGAGTTTCATATTCTGCAACTGGAAGGTGATAGAATGTTCTATTTCAGGACATCTTTAGAATGGAGGAGTCTGCTTCAACGTCCTGCAGAATGTTATTTTGATTTCTGCCACAGGAGGAACCACTTCTCCTGAATGCAAACACCAGCAAAGAATGCGTTAGAGAATCCGCCATCATATTAAAAATTAAATCCGGCTGCATTTCATAATGGGCTTTCCTTTTTAAAGCACAGCTTTATCTTCTCACGGTGGAAATTGCGCTCGGATGGATGTTGTCTACCGTTGACACTGAAACGCTGGCTGGGGTCAGAGCTCTGCTTCTCTGAACAGGGAGCCACAAATGTCACCCACACATGGTACGCTTGGCAAATAATATATTTCTTTCCAGACGCCTATCTCTTCGGTCTGCCTGACTCAGGTCTTCTGCTCCTCCTAAGCAGAAGAGTTTATTACTCTGGTCTTCCTACCTTGCTTTGGTGGGACCAGCAGGCAGCATGCACTTTACAATGAATTCAGAAGGGCACCTCTTTTGATTTTTGTTGTTGTCTTTATTTTAACCTCCAAGAAGAGAGAGAGATTTAACTCAGTCTTCACCCCAGGCTAAGCTAATACTTAGGTCATGTCTGAGCTCTCTGGGGAAGTGCCGCTTTATCCCATCCGAGGGGCAATGGTCTTTTTAGTGGAGCAGTACAGCTGTCCAGCCATATGGGCCTCAAACAGCCCAGTCAATCGGATTTGGGGAGGTTTTACAATGTAATTTCTTAGCGTGTTAGTATTTGGGGTGAGTTTGATCAGGAGCATAGACAGCTCTTAAGCCCAAGGGTTTAGGTTTTAAGAAGCCATCACAAACGTCCCAGCAGCATCCGATCAGACGAGTTAAAAACAAGAGATCTGGAGCTGGGGGAGGGGAAAGGACGCCTCACCCCCTGGTCGGAGAAAGCCCCAGGGGTATGCGCTAACTATTAATTCAGCATCAGCTGCTTTTATTCACCCCCTCCCCTTTCTTTTTTAACCCGGGCTCATCATTTAAGGCGTTCCCACTCGGGCCTGTGGAGCCTGTTACAAAACCATCGCTCTGCTTCCCTCCCCCGCTGCCGCAAGATGAGAGCGCGAGGATCCTGCATTGCAGGAAAGGCGCTGGAGCGACCGCATTGAAACCGTCCTCCAGCTAAACGAAACCAGGCCCGCAAGCAACGCCAAGCAGAGGCAATAGCCCTCCGTCCCTCTCTTGTCTGACCTTCAGTGGAGAGCAACGAAGACGCCTGTCACTAGCCCCATCCTTCCACGTAGCAGGGATTCAGAAACTACCTGGAATTCGTAATAAATAGAACACAGTGGTGAATCTAAAACCCTGCCCAAAATGGTGGCGGTCTTGAGCCAAGGCGCCACCAATACAGTTTTTCCATCAGAAAAGTATTTTAGTGGAAGGGAACGTTATCGCAATGATTTAAGTTTTCCTCTAGAGAGATGGCTTTTTTCCAACCAGCTACAGCCTTTACATTAAAAATCTAGTGCATGGATGTTTCACACACACACACACACCCATACAGATTTCCGCTTCTTGAAATTTACAAAAACTGCTTATTTTCTAAGCTCGAAAGCGGTCCAGCCGTGCATTGTTGGAAAAAAAGCCAGCGCTGAGAGGTTTTGAGCTCACTATTCTTCGTTTAGGGCAGACACTCAATAATGGAGTAGAGCCGAGGTGGCCTGGAAGCTAAAAGGGCAGCGCCCGGGGCCGCCACCCGTTGGGCCCATACCGGCTGGCAGGCGCCTCTGCGGCCTCCGGAACCTTTCGGCCGTGCGCTCGGGCAGCGAGGTTTCAGGAGAGCTGCTCTGAGCTGCCTGGGCCTGTTCTCGCATCACTTTCTGTCCTGTATCCAGAGCTGCCTAAGAAACCCTTGGAATTTTTTTTTTAACATACAAAAACAGAAAGAAGGAAGGAAAGAGACAGAGAAAGAGACTGACCCGAGTGGGGAAAGCAGATGGCCCTGTATGTGCCTAAATATCCCTTTGGAGAGACCGCGAAGATCTCTCCTCCGGCGTGCGGGGTGGGGAGGGGGGTGTTACTGGAGGGTCAGGCAGGGGTGTGCCGGTCTCTGGCTTTTGCTCTTTGGAGCGGATTTTGAGTCCTTTACTTAAAGCGCTCAGAAAAAGACACCCAAACACCCGTACAAGCACCACAATAAAAGGCACTTCCCCGAGGTGTGTCCACAAGTCTGCGGGACTGGTGGCCCAACCAGGAGATGCACTTCAGAGCCTCTCTAATCTCCGACGTCCATCTGGCCCAGGCGGGCGCGCGCGGGCCGGAGGGCGCGAGGAGGGGCGGGGCGCGCGCGTTGCCAGGGGCGCGGGCGCGCGCGCCCGCTCTCCTTCACGTTCACCTTGACTGCTGGGGTGGGGTGAGCCTTTATCTCCCTACACACCTTTCTCCCCACCCCCAGCCGCTGTCCCGCCCAGACGCCAGCCCCGGGCGGGGTGGGAGGGGGAGGCGGGAGGCTGCTCCCGCGCTCGCTAGGGTCGCCGCAGCGTCCCGGCAGCCACGCGCTCTCCGCAGTGATGTCAACAGCATCCGCTGCAGTGCCCCCCAAACCCACCCGCCCCCGCCTCGTCTGCGCCGCGGCCTGTGAGAACCCCAGCCCTGGGGCGAAGGGCAGGCGGCTGCGAGACCCTCCCCCCTTCTCCGTGTGCCGTAGTGCGAAGCCCGCATCGTAGACCAACCGCGGCGCGGCGACCACTGGGGCGCAGGCGGAAAGGGACAGAGAGGAGGGGGCCAGGGAGACAGGTGTAGATTTGACACCCTGAGCGCCAGGAGGGCCCTGCCCAGGCCTGGAGCCTCCAGGGTGGCATGAGGAGGCCGGATGGCGAGCAATGAGCACTGCAGATGCGGCGGGTGGGGCGCGCGAGGGGAAGGCGCCCCCTGCTCCCGGGATGGAAACGGATAAACGGAAGCGCATGCGGGGGGAGGGGGTGCGAATCGCCACCTCCGGCCTTGGCTTTCCCGCTCTTCCGAGCGCTCCCATTTCTCACTTTCCCCAAATCCGCATTTTCCTTGGCACAGTTCTCCCAAGCACCAAGGAGAGAGAGGGAGGTGCCCGGGGGCAGCGAGAATGACGTGCGCTGGTGCAGAGGGGGTGGGGGCTGCGGGCCGGTCTCTGAGCTCGGGCTCCTAATCCTCTTGTTTCGGAACCGTCAGCAGATGCGGCTCCTCTCAGCTGAATAATCCATTAAAGGAATAATAATTTTTTTTTAAAAAAGGGGATCGATCTCACCAACGAGGACTAGGAACCAGATCGGGGCTTGGTAAGGATACGGGGGAAAAGGTTCCAAATTGTCTCCCGTTCCTTTCTGCCTTCCTCTCTCACCCCCCTCCAGTTCCCTCCTCCTCGCTCTCCTCCCCTCCCCCCCCTCCCCCATCCCCTGCAATCCGCACTCGACGCGAGTTCACGCGCAGGGCTGGATTTCCAGGCTGCACCGCAACTTCGCTGCGCGTTATTATCATCTGAGAGCGCTGCCTCCACAACCTTTGCCTCCTGCGCTCGCATCCTTCCCCCCCGGTTCCCGCTGCACGCATGCTCTGGTTCACCAAAGGGAGAGTCTGAATTTTTTTTTTTAAATCATGATCATCACCACGATGCCCCTTCTCTTGGTTATCATTTCCTCCTGCCAGGTGGGGCGACCACCAGCGCCTCCTCTGCGGGCTTGGCCCTTCTCCGGGCAAGGGAGCGATTTGGGCTCGGACCCAGCAAGGCTTCCTGGATGCGGGCTCTGCCTCCGCATTCCTCCCTCGTCCATCTGCATGTATATCATTCTCTCCATCCCTTTTATTCCAGTAGATTCACCGCCTTTGGTTGGGCTGGCTCAGATGCTGCTACGAACCACAGTCTCTTAAAAAGGAGGAAAAAAAAACAGATGAAGACCTTGGGTGGATGCCGGAACAAAGCAGCGTGGGCTCTCGGGCGAGAAGCGACGCGCTGGAGCCGTAGCTCCAGACTCCGACAGGAGTGATCTCCGCCGCACAGCAACGCCCGCGGTGCGCGCGGATCTCTCAGGGTATTCGGGATGAATTTTCTTGATCTTTTTGACATAGCTTTAAGTGCCAGGGTTAGAACTAGGGTTGGGGTTGTTGGTTTTTTTCTGGAGGATCAGTCAATGGAGGACAATTCGGAAGGATCTAACTCGGCTTTCCTGGCCCCCCCCCCCCCGCTTTGCCTTCTTCAGAGGTGGGTACTGGGAAAGGGGAGCGGGGACCAGAAAGCTTTGAAAAGCTAAACAGCAGCCGGACGTTGCTGCTGCTGCTCTACAGGGCTCAGGGCTGGTTGGGCGAGGTAGAGATGAGTAGGACGGGCCAGCAGAAGGGTGGCGGTCCAGGGGGGGCCGAGGCTTGCCAGGGATGGGAATCTGGGTGTCCACGGAGAGGACCTGCCCATGAGAAACTGCCGTGTCCCTCTCCGCGCAAAAAGAGGCGGCGGCTGGGTTTGTGTGTAAACAGTGGAGAGGTAGAGGAGGAAAAGGGTGGTGGGGGCTTCCAATAACGTCTTATTGTCCCTTTGATTCTGAGGACTCTCCTCCGCTCCCTTTTTTTAAACTCTGGGATCCGGCCACATTTTATACCGGTGACCTTTGAAATCTACGCCCACCTTTAGCCCGGTAAAGCCCATTGGCAGCAAGGGTGGGGTGGAGAGAATGTAGGGGTGTCTGTCTCCCTCCTCCTCCCTCCCTTCCCTTCCCCCCTCTTTTCCTCTCCCTCCCTCTCTGTCTCCCTCGGCCCCCCCATCTCTCTCTTCCTCCCTCCCACCTCCCTCGCTCCCTCCCTCCCTGCTACATTTTGCATGAGCTATCTAGGTCATTAGCATTTTAGCGTATGCAAGACTTGACAAAGCTGATGAGGGGCCAGATGGGCCTCGCTCTTATGGCTTTTTTTTTTCTCCCTCTTTTCCTTTTTCTCCTACCACTTGGGACCTGAACGAGAGGACTGCATCAGCAAGGAGGCCGCTCCCCAGATCCTGGCCCCGGACCCAGGCAGCTCGCCCCTGCGGCAGAACTCGGCCCGGGCTGCGTCTGGACTCAGCCACTCAGGTAAAGGCGGCAGCCCTGCGCCTTGTGCCCTGCTCGGCGGCAGCCGCTGATCCCCTGCTGCCTCCTGGTCCCCTGCTCTCCTCTTATCCCTCCTGATCCCCCTCGGTGTCCTGATCCGAGCTGAAATGGGTGGGCAGGGTTTTCTGCTCGCCGGGGAAAGATGGGGAAGATGTTGTTTTTTCATTGTCTAGAGCTGCGCGCAGAGGAGGTGTAGCGCGCGGGGTGAGAGCTAGGGGAGCTGGGGTAATTAACACGGGGGAGGCACCCACACCCCCAACCCCCACCCCTCCGCTTTGCAGGAAAAGGCCTGGATGCGGGAGAACAAAGAGCCTTTGGAAGACGTCGCGGTTATCTCATTGTCTGCGCGACTAGGGGAGCTGCGGTAGGGAGGGTGCTGCGGTCCTTTCCTGCCGGCGCTCCCCGCCCCCACCCCTCCCGCTGTCAGCGCGCACGCACTCGCCCGCTTTTTATTCCTCTTTCCTCTTTCCCTCACTCCTGACTTCTCCCCGCCCCCTCCCTTTCTTTCATCTTCCCTTACTTCCTCCTTCCCTTCCTTCCTCAGGATAAAGGCCTCTCTCTCCGTGTTCACAGCGGACCTTGATTTAAATGTCCATACAATTAAGGCACGCGGTGAATGCCAAGAATGGGGCTGGCTGAGCACCATGGGCCGAGCGCCCACCGAGGAAGGAAGGAGCCGCTGAGCCTGGCCGGGCTTGCCCACCTGGTGGCCCTGCACCAGACCTGGACCTGAGCCGTGGGGCGGGGAGGTGTGTGGCTCAACACCGAAAAGGGTTTGGAGAGCGCAGGGACCTAGGGAGGGAAGCAGATCTGGTCACAGACAGACCTGTGCTGGTGCAGATGGGGGTGGGAGGAGTTCCGCGAGCCTTGGCCAAGGACTGCTGTGCTGTTTCTCTCTGGGCTCCTGTGCCTAGAACATGGATGGGCACCTTTTTCTGTGGCCATGTTTTTGTTCTGGATTTAGCCTTTAGTTTGCCTTTTAAAATAACAATAATAATAATAATAATTTGACATTCAGGAGACTGGCAGACTGCCCCAGGATTGGGCTGCAGTAGATTGTCTTCTGCTTGAGGTTTCGGATGGGGATTATTTGCAAGGCAAGGGAGCTGCTTGTCACCCTTTGCTGTAGGCTGTGGGTACCTGAGGACCCTAAGGACCTCACTGGGCTCTGCAGACAAGAAGAAATAAGCTCCTGGAGGTTTCACAAGCTGCATCAGGGCTGAAAGCCCAGCAGTCCAGGGGCTCCAAAGAGCCCTCCCACCCATCTTGCTGTTCCTCCAGTTCCAGGCACATATCCAGGAGCTACAGTGCAAGGGAGAGGTGCAATAACCCACGCCTACCAAAAGGAGGGCTGCAGTCCTCCTAGAATCTGAACAGAAGGAAAAACAGCGTGTGTACAAGTGGGGGTCTGAGGAAAGACTTGTTTTGAAAGAGGCTGTCAGGGCACAGAGGGGTTAATCTCCCCTCATCTTGAAGACCCTCATTACCAATTCCAGCCTTGCTCCCATTGCAGTCCCCAGGCTGCAGCTGGTTCTGCAGACCCCATCACAGTCCCATCCCACCCCCAGATCAGCCAGCTGCGGCGGATGGTGCAGGATCCGAACTCATTAATTTCCAGGTGGAGAGAATGGAGGAGGGGTTGGTCCCCACAGCAGAGGGAAGGGCAGGGAAAGGAGGCCAAGACCCAGGAAGCCTGCCGTAGCCCTTCCCCCCTGGTGTGGCCACAGGCTGTCTGCAAGGCCAGGGCCACAGCGGATGCCTAGGAGTTTAATTTGATTCCTGATAACGGTAATTGAGGCCTACCCAAGTGTCCATAAAAGCTTATTGAAGGTCTTCTCCCCAAAGCCTCAGTCTAGCCCAGGAAATAAACTAGTATTCCACGACACCCGAGGGTCAGAACCCCTGCTGGCTGTTGTCATCACAGGTATTCATTTGAGTGCCGATGTGCCTGTCTTTGTGCAATTATTACATCTTAGGTTCTCTTGGCCCTCCTAACGGAGTGCTTGGAGTCAGAGAGGCGGAGACTAAGTGTGCCACACCCTACCTAAGTACCTCCTGAACCTTCTCTGGGCCTCAGAAACACACCCCATCCTCCTCCTTGCCCCTGCAGAGGGAAGGCTGCAGTGTACATCATGCGACTGCGGCAGCTACACTGCCCCCAGTCCCAGAAGGCAATCTTGGCAGCAGGACAGGGAGAGAGCACTGCTCTCACTCGAGCCTCAGCACAGATGATCCCAAGTGACAGTACCCACTGGCTCTACAGTGCACATCCCTGGACACCAGTGGCCCCCTCATGCTAGGTGCCTTCTGCCCTTTCTGGCTGGGGAAAGCAGCCAGTGTGCTTTTCCTTCCTGGGGGTGCCTCCTCTGACTGACCCCTACCATGCTCATAGAGAAGGCTGATCTAAGCCTTTGATGCCCTCGCCCCACAAAAGTCTGTATTAGCAAGTCCCTGCTCTAGCTTCCCTAAAATTCCTTCAGATGTTGCTGTACCCTCACGGATGGGCCCTGGAGGTACAGTCTCCCCATGAGTTGCCCTTTTAGGTGGAAACCTGACCTGCTGCTCCCAAGAGCTTTCCCCCAGGCGCCATGGGTAAGGCCTGCCTGCCTTTCTACCTACCGGGGTTTCCAGCGCAATCTACCCTGACAGGCATGAAGTTTTATATTTATTCCTTACATAAACTCATTCCAGAAAGCAGGAGTGGTGTGGGTTTGCTGCGTCTGAGTGCAATGATAAGAGTATTTGCCTGTGTCCACCATGTGGTTTTTTGTGGAGCTTTAATGGCCCTCTCTGCCCCCTGTGTAATTTCAAGGTCCCTTTTTGTGTTGACCAAATGAAGGATCAGCAAAGGTCAACCAGATCTGCCTCCGTTCCTCTAAATTCAGGGCCTATTTATGCCTAGAATAATTAAGCAGAGAGCCTAAAGATTCTGCTCTTTGAAGTTATTTCATCCTCAACATCGTCTTTTCTCCTGTTTGAGCCCTCAATTTCATCATACAGCTAAGGCCAAGAGTGAAATATGTATCGTTGGAAATGTAGGGCAGAATTGACGCAGTGCGCTGACCAAGTACATTAAGAAGGTCCCCTGGGTTCAGGTACACCGCTGGTCCTGTCCTCATCAGCGTGGGAGCACCTGTGTTTCTCAAGGTAACTGTGACCATTACTGGATAGATTGTGCCAAAGGGAAAATTGCTAATCTTTCCGCCAGAGACAACCGAGATCTGTTTCAGAGGGAGGGGGTAAAAAATTGACCCTTTAGGGGCTGGGGATTTAGCTCAGCGGCATAAGCACCTGCCTTGGAAGCAGGCCTTCGTGAGTTCGATCCCCGGTACCAATAAAAAGGAAAAAAAAAATTGACCCTTTATCAGAAGCTACGCTAAAGCCTAATTATTTGGTATCAAAGGGGGGAGGAGCTTCTGTGACCCAGCCAGGAGCTTTAACTGGAGAAATTGACCTTTAGGGGAGACATGAGCCCTCCAACAGATGCATACCCCCATTTTTCCCACCGGCTCATATTTATAGTAAGATACTTAGACACACACAAAAAACCTGGCTGGTCATAGTCTCCACGGGGAAATTTTCTTTCCTAGTTGAACTTGTGCCCACCCCCCACTCCAGCCTCAGCACACAGTTCTTGCTCTGGGGGCAGCTGCATATCCTTTTCCCTGGGACAGATGGAGCTACCCTTCCTCACTGGCTCTGTGGGTGGCTTTGGAGCCCTGTGAGTCAACACGAGCTGACTGGGGAGTGTGCTGGTGTGGTGTGTGTGTGTGTACGCACGCGCGCATGCACTTAGCCTTGGCGGGCTGATTCACACTGAGGAGGATGTCAATATCCACGATGAGAATAATGGTTCTAATAAAGATTTTTTTTTTCCACTTCCAAGTTCCATCTACAGTTCTTTCATTGTTTTTTTTTGTTTGTTTGTTTGTTTTTGCCAAATCTTACTCAATTTGATTTTAAAAAACATTCAAAACTTAATGACATCTCAAATGTGGACCTAGAAAAAGAAAAAGGACCTCAGATGGAGTTACTGGAGGCCATGGCACAGTGTCACTCTGGCCCAGGGGTATGAGGGAGCCTGGAGAAGAGGTCTTGAAACCCCAATTTTGGGTAGCAGATGGGACTGGAGGAGCCGGTTCTCCTGAGAGCAAAGAATGGTCCAGGTCTCAAAGTGTCAGCAACTCTCCAATACCTTCACCATAGCACTTCCTGATCCTTCTTTTGTCTTGAAATGTAAACGCTACCTTGAAATGAGGGCCTGGGCCATGCCACAGAAGCCCCATGGGACGCATCCCAAAGGGCTTTTGCCCTCAGAATTACAGTACAGGTGCAGGGTCATTTTCAATTCTAATGCAATCTATTTGTTGTTCAAGCATATACCCAGGACAACAGTAGGACCTGGGACCCAGGGGGCAGTGCGACTTTTACTACTTGTGTCGCCTTTTCATTTTCCGGAGCCTCGGGGTGCAAGGTACAACCTGTCAGGGATTCGATTTCCACCGCAGGATCCTCTCCTTTTTCCCCTCATGCACCTACACATAGCAAGGCAAAGATAAACGGCCCTTGGCTTTCCCTTTTCTCCATTTTGATTTCTTTCTGGAACTAGGCACACTTGGGACCCCCTTCCCCAGACAGGTCACCAGCTTTTCCCAAGGCTTTGGACTGAGACCTGGCGTGCGTGAATGCGAGTTTCTTTCCATCGTGTTCCAGAATGTGCCCCATCCTAAAGTCCTAAAGCTCGAGGGGTGCAGAGGAGTCGGCTCCAGCCCCACGGGGCCACCGGCAGGAGAGAACCCGGGGCGCCTGCGCGTTCTTTCTACGCGCACCCCCGTCCCCCCAGCTTCACTCCGGAGCCACTCAGCCCTGACGGTGGACTTTATGAGAGGAAAGATCAGGGTGAGGACGGGGCGGGGCGCTTCGTCCTCAGCTCCGAGAAATGGGCCGCGCCAAAGCGGAAGCCATACCGGGCGCTGCCCAGCAAGCTAGCGACTACGGCCGCGGCCTGGACGCCGCGCGCCCGCCTGGCCTGTGGTCCTTCTTTGGGTCGCTAGGCCAGCACCCCACTGGAGAGGCCACTTGACGATCTGACCCTCAGACAAGGCCATGGAAACTCGCTTCCGGAAACACCCCTCTTCCCCACCCCCACAACACCCTCCAAAAAAAGCTAAAACAACAGAAATCCTCAATTTGCACGACACAGGACGTGCTCCACTTGGGGCCTTGGTGGGTTGGAAGGCAGCAGAAGGTCCTGTCCTCTCGAGCCCCTGACCAGAGCAGATCTTTTTAATGAAGGAGGGAAACCCCTTCCACTTTCTCACTATGGGGCCCTCTAGGGTGCCGCGTTGGTGCTTCGAGTCCTCTTTGGAGCAGCCTAAAATAACCTCTACAGCCCTGATTCAAGGTCAGGCATGGCCTGCAGGGATCCCAGAGGTCACAGGGCAGGGCAGGAAGACGCTGACTCAGGTGGTGGCCCCAAAGCTGAACCTGGGGAATGTCCACCGGGGCTTCACTGCCCCCCCCCTGCAACGACTAATGTGACGATGTTTATGCCCATTTAATTGAGACATTGGTTTAATTTCACATAGCTTCGGTTTAAGGCCCAAAGGGGTTATTGGCAGCGCTTTTCCCCAGTGCTTACACGGAAACTAATTGCTGTTAATATCCAATTTTGGCCTTATTATTCATTAACCAGTTACGTACCTGTAGCCCCAGCCTTGCTGCTGGTTTAGAAAACACCACACTGGAGGCTAGGGATTTAGCTCAGCAGCATAAGCACCTTGCCTTGCAAGCAGGCAGTCGTGAGTTTGATCCCTGGTACCGATAAAAATGAAAAAGACCAAAAAAAAAGAAAGAAAACACCACACTGCCCCCCCCACCCCGCCTCTGCCTTCACCCTGGCCTGCTTCCGGTCATCACACAGAGGTCATCTGTCTTTTTGTCTCCCCACTAGCTGCATTAGGGAGGTTGCTTAAAGGGCTCTTTTCCCTTTAGAGGAAAATTTCTTGGCAGCTGAAGTAAATAATTTTCATTATTTTCATAAAAGAAACGTAAGTTCCCCCACAATTCCCTCACTGCTTCCAGACTCCTCCGGAGCCATTTGTAGAGTAGGATTTTTCCACCCAAAAAACCCCCAGGTGTTTCTGCCTTGGGAGGCTTCCACCCCGCCCCCACTCGGCTCCTCTCCCCTGGGAACCCCAATCACAATGTCATAAAACCGCTGAACCATAGGATTCCCCAGATCCAAAGAGTGTACTCAGAGGACATCCGTCCACATTCAGAAGGAGGAAACCTGGAAAAGTGATTGGAAGGGCTCGGCCTCCTCACACAGCCCTGGGAATCCAGGATCCTGATGCAACTGGGTAGGGCAGCTTCAAAAAGAAAGCGCTTTCTTGCCCTGGAAGGAAGCAGGCAGTTCTCCTGGCTCCTGCTTCAGAAACCAAAATCACAATGACAGCAGAAGATACTCCTTTGTCTGCCTGCCCCACTTCCCCTGTTTGGAAATAAGGCTTTCCATGCCATCACGCACCCTCTTAGTTTCCTGAGCAGCCCTGTGGCTAGCAACTCCAAGTGTCCGCCTCATAACCAACCAGATGAGGAGGAAAGAAAATGTCAGAGCAGCTGGCTTCACTGCCCTCCCTCCCCAGGCCACCTGGAGACTTACCCACCAGCCTGGGAATCCTGTGGTCAGATTTGTCCTAGGGGGAAGTGGGTGGTGAGTGTTGGGGGGTTGGTCTGGGACATTGTTAAGAAGGTGCCTTACACATAAGGCTCAATGAATGCCACCCAAATTAGACATAATTAAATTAGCAGCAGCTGTCCTGCTTTTCCTGCAGAAAAACTACAATTATACACGAGGCCTCTTGGGCAAAGGCTAGATAAGAGTGCTCCCTCCACGCCAGCAAGGAGCTGAAAAACATTCCCAGTCCCTCTCGTAGTCTGCCGCCAGATATGTGGAGTTTTATTTTCAAACCGTTCACACGTGGCGAAGCAACTGCAGGCTATGCTGCTTCCAGGTGGAATTTCTAAAGGAACAAACTAGTCTCTAGAACCCTTCCCTTCCTTGGAGAAAGCATTGTCCCTTCTCAAATCTCACTCAGCACCACCTGGATTCACACCTCACCCAAGGCTTTCCCCCTGAAAGATAGATGTTAATAATAAGCATCTGCCTCCTTCTCTTTGCCCCCCGAACAAATCTATGCTGTCTGTATTCTCTAAGAGGTATCAGGACAAAGGAGGACGGGACTCCTTTATTTCCCACTAGGATGTGAACCCCTGGAAGTCACTTTCCCAGAGATAGTTTTTGCTGTTGTTGTTTATTTTAGTTTCAAAAAGGCGCTTACTAGTGGTGAAGTCTAATTGCAGGAGTTTTTTGTAATAGCACTCAGTAGGGGCAGGCAGAGTGCCCTCAGCCCTCAGCCTCTCGTTGTTCTGGGTGAGAATTACACGGTGTCCCCTTTGCTCCAGACACCGCTCTCCACACTCAGCCCTGCAAATGCATCCCCGAGAGGTAACTAATAAGTAAACACACTGGAAGGACTCAAAGCAGACCCTGGCAGTTTGGTCTCTCCGCTGCTTTTGCAATATCAGTGAGGCAGGGTAGGGCACCTCAAGCCTGTGACAGTGGCATCTGTGACTTCACCACGTTTAATGTGCCTCATCAGCACATGTGTTGTTAAAGCTCCCACATCCTAGCTGAGGGGACTCTCACCCTTTCACATTATTTTGTGTACTTCTGATTTCAATATTTCTATGAATCATGTTTAATTATTTGATTGAATCCAGGATCCAGTGACACAGTGAGTCCACTTCATCCCAGCAGCCCAAATGGGGCTCAGAGTGGCATCAGGCCAAAGTGGCAGCCGGGCAGGACTGGACTTCAGTGCTTTCTGGTTCTGGCTTAGTTCCCTTCCGCCCTCAGCTAGCCCTTGCCTTGTGGAACCAGAGCTTCCTCGCTACCCAAGCAGGAATGCCAGCCAGGGTCCCACTCTCACAGAGCACTAGCATGTCAAGCAACTGCAAGGCCAGGCCCTGGAGCCAGTGGTTGAGGGCAAGAGGCAGAGCGTATTGGGATTTTTAGCGGGCAACAGCAGGCAGCAGATGCAGCGACTGCTTCCCCAGCTCCCCAGCAGCCCTTGAAAAGACCGTGGCCTGGGAAGTATCCAGCGTGTCTCCCTCATCCCCGATTCCCCTCCTACCTCTGTGTCAGGCTGCATTCCTCCAGACCACTCATCAACAGCACCAGCCTGGCACACAAGGTGGCAGTGTGGCCCTGCTCCCAGCCCACATGGAGTCCCCATTGTGTCAAGCCTGTCTGGTCCAATTCCTAGATCACCTGCCACACTGCAGACGAAGACCTATCCAAAGCAGCACCCGGGGCAGCGAGGCAAGTGATTTACTGTGACCCTGGGTCTCTTAGAAGCCTCTAGCTTCATCTTGCATTTTTTGAGACTCCCAGGATACTAATAAATTAAGACATGCCAAAGCAGAGGCACCGGAATTGTGGTACATTTATAACACTTCTCAGTTCTGTTAGTAAGATAGTGCTACATGTACAGCACCTTTTAAAAACATTGCTAAAAAGTATAGATTGTGGTTTTTGGTGTTTTGTTTTGTTGTACGAGGGATCAAACTCATGACCTCACACCAGGAAGATAATTGTGCCACTGAGCTAAATCCCTAGCAATACCCTTCACAATTTCAGCAGAGAGGAGCATGTTCAGGCATCAGCCCCAAAAGGGTAATTAGTGTTCTGTGACTACAAACTCTGTAAGGAGACCACTGCTGCTTCCTCCCTAGCTCACCACCAGGCTATGCAATTTTCAATAAGTTACTAAACCTCTCTGAGCCATCTCAGTAAAAACATGGGGGAAAATAAGGATACATTCTTCATAATGTTGTTCCTGGAATGAAATGAGATCATGTTAAAACATTCAGCATCACACACAGTTCTGTTCAATAGAAATGTAATGCAAGCCATACATGGAGTTTTGAATTTTCTAGTGGCCACAACTTTAAAGATAAAAAGAAATATACAATATTAACTTTAATCCTATATTTTACTTAACCCAATATATATAACCAAAATACCCCTATTATAATGTATATGCAATATAAAAATGAGTAAAATGTTTAACATTCTTTTATTCATGTCAAATTTCCCAAATGTGTATATTTTATATATATATATCAGCTCAATTCAGATGCTGCATGCTCACCAAAAATATTTGCCTCAGGTTTACTTTGGGGGTGTTTTGTTTGTTTGTTTTGCTTTTGGGGGGGTTGGATTGCTAGTTTGTTTGGTTTTGGTTTTTGGGATAGGGTCTCACTTTGTAGTTTGAGTTGGTGTGGAACTATGTAATCCATGTTGGCCTTGAACTCAAGGTGATCTTCCAGCCTCAGCCTCCCTCATGATGAAATTACAGGTGTGGACACCATGCCCAGCTTGCCTTGTATTAGATTTCATAAGGTTTGTAATTGAGAAGTAAATTCATATACCCAAGTCAGTTCCAAGTGTTCTTAAATATTCTCTAATAACTGAACAGTGGATGTCTCTAAAATTTAAATTAAATTTAGAACCCTGCTCTCAAGTTGCACTAGCTGTCTCTCCATGGTCACGGGACACCTGTTTCTATACTAAGTTGTACAGGTTTCAGCTGAATGCATGGCATGAAATAAGTGCTCAGTGGATGTAGTCATGACCCTGAAGGCTGCAGCCCTCCCTCTCCTTCCTTCCATTCCTTTAAGTGACAAATTGAGGACCAGGCCTGTCATTTTCTCCACATCACCCTTGTGAGATGTTGAACCCTGTTGCAGGGTCTCTTGTGCCTCCGCTGGGATGTCTTAGTCCATTCAGGCCATTATTACAAAATACCATAGACTGGGTAAGAAACTTTTCCCACAATTTCAGAGACTGAGAAGCCCAAAATCAAGGCCAACCTGCTGTGAGCGAGCAAAGGAGTTCTCTGGGCCTAGTTTAGAGAGCACAAAACCCCTTCACAAGGGGTCCACCCTTCTGACTTAACCACCCATAAAAGAGGTCTCACCTTTGAGACCTCTTTGATTTGGGGCCACACAAGAATCCAGAGCATGCTAGGATAATTTGACCTTTACAATGAGGTCATTTGCCAGGAACATCTTCTTGGGTTTCCCTGGTGTGATTCTAGGAAGGCTCCAGGATTATCTGGTATGTGTTTACTGGGGAATGGAGAGGCCTGGGCAAAGGGTTATTCTTGGAAATAATAACAGTGCATCTGGGAGCAGAAATGAGGAGGCGAACACGGTCACACAGTGACTGTGGTTTGTTCCCATGTATAGATCGACTCATATATGGGAGAAAATAGACACGAGTGTGGGACCAATCCCTCCATTTAATCTTGTGCTAATCTCTAATATTATTAATAAACATCAGCCTCCCCTATATTCATGTTTTCAACTATTATTGAAATTTTGCTGTGCATCAAACACTGATGTCGACTAGAAGGAATCTTCAGGCCCCTAAGACTCCCTCACAAGGAAAGCGTGGGTCCAGATTGCAGGCGGGAATTGCTGGATCCTGTGATGGCTTTACTTTTAGTTTTTTGTGGAACTGCCATCCTATTTTCGCTGTAGCTGTTCTGTGTCTGTATATCCTTGCCAACGCTTGCAGGTGTCTGTGTGTGTTTGTAGCCATCTCAAACGGCCCTTAGGTGGTTTAGATTTTCCTTTCCCTGAGGCTTGATGATGCTGATCCCTTCCCATGTGCTTACTGGCCATTTATATCTTCTTTGGAGAAATGGCTATTCAAGTCTCTTTAATTGGGTTGTTCCATTTTGTTGAGTTGTTGCAATCATTACTTTGACAAATACCAAGGGACTTTGGTAAATGGAGTGTACTCTGCTGTCCCTTCCCCACTGAATAACGTCCTGCCATCCTCAGCCTCATAGTGGAAGCCACGTGCCTGTCTGTGGTGCCCCCTGACACTTGGTTTCTTTGCTTAAATCTTCATGCCTGCTTCCTTGGTTGGGTCTCAGAAACCCTTCCTACTCTCATCTCTAAATCCTAAGAGTGATGCTTAGCCTCTGGAGGCTTGCATTCCAAATCTAATGAAGCAGTGACAACAAAAGTACTTTCCATCCCCAGCTCTAACCTCCAGTGTATTATTCTGACTTGAAGCAACAGAAACCCAATCCAACGCCCTTAAATGCTAAAGAGAGGTTATTATCTCCTGGGCTCCTGTAAGAGGTTCTAGTGGTGTCTCAGTGATAGGTAGAAATAGCAACCCCAACCTCTTTTTCAGTCCCTCATCTCAGCTCCTGTCTGCATTCACTTCATTGTTCTCTCTGCTCTGCAAGCCAGCCTCTGCTTCCCAGGCCCACACAGCAGGAAGCATGGTCAAGCTTTGCACTTTATGATCCAGCTTGAGTCAAGTGCCCACTCCTGGTGCAATCAACTTGACCAACAGGATGGAAAGCTTCAGTTAATCAGGTAGGGGTTAGGCATATGCCTGGTGTAACCATGGCAACTATGGATGGGAAAGGATGAGTGTGCCCTAGAACAAGGTGCCAGCCAGTACCACTGCATCCACTGCTGCCACTCGTGTCCTGGGGAGGGTACTTTGGTGCCTCTGTGCACTAGCTTTGTGGCGCTGGTCTTGTCGAACATCTTGTGTCCTGATTCAAAGCCATCAGATCATCATCTATCTGCCTCTCACAGTCGTGCTTTCCTACAGGCTCCTCCATCCCTGAGCTGTCACGTCCTCCAGGGCCCCATCATTTGAAACACCATTTCTTTTAACCTTGGGGCCAAGGTCTCTGCATGCTTCAGCCTCTAGGGTTAGTTCATGTCAAACGCTGGCTGGTAATTTTTTTTAAACCTCCTGCATGGCAGTGAGGTCTCTTGGTGCTTTTCACATTAGCACAGTGCTTCTGTTGTACTGCAAGCCACCAAGATTTTCCCTCCTCCCAGGAAAAGAAAAGAAGAGAGTACAAAGTAAAGCTAGACTCTTCTCTCCCAGAGATTCCTGGGCATTGAGCAGGTTGGGACCTGAAGACAATCCCATCGGGGCACCGTTGTCCCCAAGTGCAGCTAATTCTGAACTGAATTCTCCCCTGTGGGCCAGATAGCAAATTAATGATCCACCCATACCTTGCATTTCTCATTGTCTCATCTAATAAATGTTCCAGATCTGAAACTGTCTGAAACCCTAACCCTAATCCAATTAAACCCTGCTACAGCAACTAGACTTGAGAAAGACAAAAAGGTGGAGAGGTTAATAGCAGACAGACCTCCACTGACAAGCTAAATTAGCCTTGCCCACCTCGGGAGAAATGTTAAAAGTAGATTACTGCGACTGCCGGTGGTGATTAACATTTGCTCAAAATTCTAAGTAGCTGCTTTTATTTTTTTCTTTCCAAGTTAAATGTTAAGCTGCAGAAAGAGGAACAGGAGCGACAGGGAGAAGAGCTAAGCAGCAAACAGAAGGACCCACCTGCTGGTTGGATGTCTTCTACCCAAAGTCACTGAGGCCAGGAACACCGAGGAACCATCTCCCACTCATCCTTGTTTTCTTCTCAGGGAGGAAAGATGGAAATTTGAAGAGCATCCTTAAAGAGGAGCTGGGTACCAGAGTGAGACGGGAGGAAGGGAGGCAGCTGCGACATCTGAGCTTGGAGACGAAGGTCAGGAGCTTCTTGCAGGCCTTCTGGGTTTATACGCCTATGAACTGGCCAGTGGGTGGGTTTGTTCTGACACCACAGCAGCTAAGGCTGAAAAAGCAGCATCACTACCCAAGGTACCTAGGCCTGTGGTGCAGCCAGGTGATATTCTCGGTGCAGATAAATACTGGGATTTTCCTGGACTTCCTGCATGTAAAAGCCTCATGTTGGAGACCGTTGAAGCTGAATACACATGCAAGGCTGTGGTGTGGCGTGGCCTGAGCCTGATTGAACTGAAAATGAGGAGATACCTCAGGGGGCAAGGTGGGCCACAGCTGAGGCCACCTAGAGGCTTCCTGGATAGTTTTCCTTAATTAGCATCTTCTGTTGCTCTGAGGGGTCCTTGAACCCCTCCCAGATCCTGCTGCGGTTTCCTCCATTGTCCACTCAACTCCTTGCTTGTTCTGATTATATATGGGCTGGCCAGGGTCAGGCAGCTGGCTGGTAGCAGAGTTACAAGCTTTGCTGAGGATTTCAGTCCCCTGATGCCCTAAAGATCATGCTGCTTGTCTTATTCCTTTGGGCCTTTGCCGTGCACGCATCTGGGGGATTGGGGATCTAGGCACAGACCCCAAAAGCCTCATTCCTCACTCCTAGTGCGCACTGTTGGTGAGACCTCAGTGTGAAAAGAAATTCAGTCCTCCAACAAATCGTGAGGAACAGCATTAGCACACAAAGACACTAAAGATCTACGATGAGACAAACAACAATGTGACACAGACCCTACCTTTCAGGAGCCCATAATACAGGAAAGAGGGCTGGAGATTTAGCTCAGTGGCATAAGCGCCTGCCTTGCAAGCTCTCGGTCGTGAGTTCTATCCCTAGTAAGGAAAAAAAAATACAGCATGGAGAAGGCTTGTATAAACAGTTAAAAACATACCAAGAAACAATAACACAGTGTTGTTTAAAGGTGATGCAGTCGGCTGGGCATAGTGGTACATGCCTATAATTCAAGGATTTGAGGAGGCTGAGGCAGGAGGATTGAAAGTTTGAGCTCAGCCTGGGCAGTTTAGTGGCTTAACAAGACCCCATCTCAGAAAAGAAATGAAAAGAAAAGAAGAAAGAAAAGTCATATGGTCTCAGAAACATTCATTGGTAAAGCTGCCATGGAATCTTTAATGGCAATTCCTCAGAAAGTTAAATATAGAATTATCACATAACCCAGAAATTCCATTTCTGGTACACATCCAGTTCCTGAAAACAGAAACTCAAATGCATGTGACCACACCTATGTCCACATGGGCATGTTAGAGATTTTTGACCAGGGTTATTCCTGGTTGGAGTCTGGCTTCAGTAAACTTGGTCAGACCACAGCTGGGTGAATGAGTTGGAGGACAGCGAGGAAAGACTAGAACTTGGACCGTGGGTCGTTAAGGAAGGGCCCAGGTAAGATTTCTAGCAAGCTCTTCTCTGGGCTTGAAATGGCTCCTTTGGCATTTAAGTTTGGAAAAATATCCAAAACATCAAAAAGACTTCTTTGGATTGTTTTGTTGTTGTTGTTGTTTTATAAACAGGGTCTCAGTATGTGTCCCAGCGAGCCTTGAATTCAGCGGTCCTTCTGCTTCCATGTTCCGAATGCTAGGATTCCATAAGCACACAGGAGCCACCTCACGAGATTTTTATTTTTTTGGACAAAGTCCCATTAAATTGCCCAAGCTGATCCAGGGATATAGCTCAGCAGCACAGCGCCTGTCCCGCAAGTGTGAGGTCCTGAGGTTCAATTCCTGATACAAAAGAAAAAAAAAGTATGGTCAAATTGCCCAAGCTGGTCTCATATTTACCATCCTCCAGCTTTGGCCTCCTGAGCTGATGGGATTCCAGTCCTCTACTACATTAGGCGGCCCAAAGAGACTTTAAGCATAAAGAAGACACAATCTGTCTTAATCTGCTTTATGTTAACATTGCACTAGCTCTCACCTATTGAGGTCCCACTGCCTCAAGACCACCACTCCGAAGCCCATGCTTCTAGCACATGAACATTTGGGAAACACAACACATCCTAACCCTGGCATCTCTTACTGAGGACAAATGCTGACAACCATATGCTTTCTCCTCTCTCACAAATTTTGACTAATCCCACTCTGAATGCAGCCTCCACGCATCCACCTACCTGTGCTCTCCACATCCTCAGCCCTAGGGGTAGGGGTGGGGGTATATTGGGGTGGTTTGCACCAGATCTTGAGAGCTACTTAGGAATTTTGTAAGAACTATGGGCAGAGGCCCCACTGGGGACTATTTATACAATGGACGTCAGCCCACGCTAGGAATGAAGGCTTTTGTTTCTGGAAACCCCATTGGCCTGCACATCACAGGTATTAAATGTGTAAGGGCTTTATTTGGGAAAGTGCTGGTGGGAAGGAAGGCAAAAAAGGTAGAAAAGAGTGCCAGAGAGCTAGGAAATGACAGTGGGAGAGGAGGTGCCCCAGTCTGGCCAAAGAAGGCTCAGCAATGCCGAGAGCCAG
Organism: Cavia porcellus; assembly: GCF_034190915.1. NCBI lineage: Eukaryota > Metazoa > Chordata > Mammalia > Rodentia > Caviidae > Cavia > Cavia porcellus. The sequence goes on from NW_026947507.1 coordinate 42,929,023, forward strand.
CCTGTCTTAGATTCTTGCAATGCTCCGTTACTTAGTTACTTACAGGGAGCAGTCTGCAGGAAGCACAGGCTCAGTAGGCATTTTGACAGTGGATCACTGAGCTCAGCAACCAGGGCCCTTGTTCATTTATGCTCCCTGGAGGTAGTGGTCCTTAAGGTACATTCTTGTTACCATCACCGTCCACCCCTTGCAGCACACACATCTTCTCTGAGCAGGAAGCAGCGCTCCCGGATTCCCCTGGACCTTTCTTCTGGGCACTGTGTGCCTCTAGTGGGATGCTTTCTTCCAAGCCTCCATCACTGCAGTTGATCTTGGATCTACAACTCAAGCATCTCCAGCTTTCCTCTGCTCCTGGCTATCAGGTCAGCAGGTATTGGTAGCTTACCTGGTATGGCTGCCATTCTTCATAGGTCTAAGTCCGTGAGAAACAGCCAAGCAGAGCAGTGTACACTGGTAACCCCAGCTCCTCTAAGGCTGATGGATTCCAGCCTGAGCAACATAATGAGACCACAATCAAAAAACCAATTAAAAAAAAGAAGAACCAGGCGTGGTGGCACATTCCTGTAATTCCAGCACTCAGGAGGCTGAGGTAGGAGGATCATTGCAAGTTTGAGATCATTCTGGGCTACAAGTGAGCCCAAGGCCAGCCTGAATCACATAGCAAGACCCTGTCTCAAAAAGACAGAAGAACATAAAGGAGGAGGAGGAGAAGGAGGAGGAGGAGGAAGAGGAGGAGGAGGAGGAGGAGGAGAAGACGATGGAGGCAGGGCTGATGGCATGCACCTGTAATCCCACTACTCTGTGAGACTGCAGTGGGAAGATATATGGAGAGTTCAAACCCAGCCTGAACAACCTAGCAACTTAACAAGACCCTGTCTCAAAAGGACTGGGGATATAGCTCAGGGCAAAGGCCTTGAGTCCAACCCCCAACACCACAAACAAAATAAAACAGAAAACATTAAATCAATTTGGGGTAGCTACACATGTCCATTCCCAGTTACAGTGAGGCCGAGAGAATACCAGGAGAACACGCCAGTGAACCCCTTGGTTACCCACTGCCCTCACTGGAGGGAAGCAACCTGACTCCTGCTAGTCAGTAACGCCTGCCAACACAGCTCTGCTGTCCACATGCTGGTTCTGTGTTCAAGGAGTCCTATGCGTAAGTGTCCTGGTGGTAGCTTTAACGGGATGCAGCTTTAACCTGGTGATGTGGCGAACCCTCTTTTGGGACCAGAACTGCACAGCAAGCAGTACAGAATCGCCCAGTGTGTCCTTTAGAGTGGTGATTAGCAAAGTGACTTCTGTGTCTCCCTTTTTTACAGACTCGTGCATCTTTCCTCCTGGGGACACAGCGCCACCCATATACACTGAAGGATGACACCTCATCTTCTCATGGTGCTGCCTCTGAGCTGATATCTCAGCTACTCCCTTAGAAGGACACTCCAGAGCTCCATGAGGCATCTGTCCCAGGGCAGTGCAGAATGTGACACGATTAGTGAATCCCATGTCACGGTGACAAACTGTGGTCCTTCCTTTCTTGGACGCCATGCTGGGGCTGTGGGTCGGGCATTCTGTAAGCCCTCAGATAGTGGTGCTGGCAGAGGGGCTATGGTCAGGTACAGCAAATCCATCCCCAGGACAAGTGTAGACCCCCATGAGGACAAGCCATGGCCCTCAGTGATATATCAGTAACAGTTCTGTCACTGACAGAGGTGTCTGTGGCTAGCCTGGCCTCAGCAAGTCAAAGTCCACTCTAGGACCCAAGTGCAGCCTCCACCTGTGCCAGCCTCCCATGCTGTTCATGTGCCTGTTGCTGCATTTCCAGCATGGACAGCGACAGTGACCATCGCTGACCCAGTCATCTCACGTGTCCCTCACCCCTCACTGGTCAGTATGTCCTGGGGACAGAAAGGTGTGTAACAAAAGCCCTGACACTTAGTGCACACTTACACATGCACAGGCCACCACCCCAAAGTCCCTGAGCCAGTGCCCAGGACTTGCATAAATTCTCACCTCGGGCCACTTTCCTTCCATTGTACAGCGGCCAACAGGGCACTCTGTTCATTGAAACTTCCCGCCCTCACTGTCTTCACAGAGCACTCTGAAGTGGCTGCCATTCATTTCTGCTTTGCTCCCACGTAGCAAACTAACCCATTCAAAAATTGAAGTTGTGATTTTTCATAAGCTCTGCATTGCGTTGCTTCCCAGCACTGACACCCGAAGTGCCAGAGGCGGCTAGAATTTACAGCCCACGGAGCAGAGCAATTGCACCAGGACATGGGCTTGCAGAAGCACCCTGCCCCTCTGGGACTTGCTCAAAACTAGCTATACTCAGTGTTCCCCAGCCTTGAACCACAGCCATCCTCTTTGGTGTGCCAAGCCCAAAGAGGCTGCCAGGGCTGGGCTCCCTTCACTGGGCAGAGGATGCAGGATACACAGCGTGTTCTTTGCTTTGGTGGCCCCTGACCACTGGAGCCCTGAGAACCTCACTGGAGAGCAAGGGACTTTCTCCCCACCCCCACCCCCTGGGGTGCACATGTCTCAGACAGGCTTCCAGCATTCTGGCCCCTCTTCTAGTCCTGACCAGGCTTCAGGGTGGCATCAACCTAATGACACAATACAGAGCTTTAGGGACTGTTTTATGATGGAGGCCAGAGACAAAACCATGAATGACTCTTGCTGTCCACCCCCACAGGAATGCAAACTGCTTCTGGCCCTCTTTTTTAGTTAGGATGGAGAACACACTTACCGAGTAAACAGCCGAACACCATGCACCCTGAAGCTCCAGAACCAAGACATCATGCTCAATTGAGGAGTGGAAATCAAGGCATGGCCTCATCTGTGGTTGTCTCTGTTCATCCTCCAGTGCCTGGTCAGCTTTGGCAGGGCCCAGGCGGACAAACTAAGTGGACCATCGCTGCGACATCTTGTGATGCAAGTTCTTATCAGCCCCCAAAAGGACGAGATACTGCTGTGCTGTTTTGTTTTTACTTTCTACTCCTGGGAGGGAGGGGATCAGTTTTTCAGTCTGTGTTCTGTTGCTATAATTAAATCCTACAGAATAGGTAATTTATAAAGAAGAGAAGGTTAGCTGGGGATGTAGCTCAGTGACATGCCTTTCTGCCTTCACAAATGCAAGTTCATGAGTTCAATCCCTGGTACCAAAAAATTTTTTAAAATAGAAGGTTAATAGCTCATAGTTAAGTGTGTGCTTAGCATGCACAAGGCCCTGGGTCCTATGCCCTGTACCAAAACAACCCCAAAACAAAAGGGAAATAAAAGAGAAGGGAGGGAAAGGAGGGGAAAGGGAAGAGAAAAGTTTTCTGTCCCATGGTTCTGGGAGCTGGGAAGCCCAGGGGCAGAGAGCAGCCAGGGCCCTTGGTGTTGCCTCATAACGTGGCACAGGGTTGTTATGGTTTTTATCTGGTTGTCCACCCAAAACCTCATTCACTCATAAGTGGAGACTGGGGAGGTGGCTGGATACTTCCCAGTGGGTTGGTCTACCTGTGGGTTGTGGCCACACGTGGTCTTGGGAAGTGAGGTGTGGTCAGGAAGCTGTGTCGCTAGGGGCCGGCCCTGAAAGGTCTGTCTCCTCCTCCTCCCTTCTCTCTCACTGCCTCCTGCCGCCATGCCATGGACTGCTCTTCCTCTGCCATGCACCCTGCCTTGGAGTCAGCCGATTACAGACGGAAACTGCTACAAACTGTGAGTCCAAATAGGCCTCCCCAACTCCAGGTTTTGGGCACTGTGTATTGCACCTCAGTGAGGAGAAAGCAACCAAGACAAACGCAGAAAGGCGGGTGGCTTCTTACATCCCGGCCGTTTCTTCTCCCTTCCTTTTTATACAATCCCTTAACTTGCTCAAAACCAGTTTCCAGCTCTGATGTCAGAGTCCCACAAGGTGCCTCTGGCCCAGACTCCCGGGATGAGAGCACAGTGGCCTGGTTGTCAGTCTGGCATTTCCTACTGAGCTTCTGCTGTATACACACAGCAGCTTCTGGGAGCAGAGGCTGTGACCCCGCCTGCTGTCCCCAACTCTGCTCCACCAAAGAGCCGGGTCTAAATTATTCAGCAAGAGTGAATGGTCTATTTGGGGTAATTCTCATCACACCTCATGGTGACTGCTTCCATTTTTTAAAATAGCCTCAAGTGTGACTATTAATCAGGATGCTATTAAAATATTACATGTCAGGATAACATTCATTTCTATCCCACAAATACTGTCACCAGCCCTGAATTCCTTAACAATGGGGCATTTGCAGGCTGTCCCTGTTCCAGAAGGTTCTGTCTGGCTCCTCCCAAGCTCTTCCCCCTGCAGGGGTCACCATGCCTCTGACCTCAGTATTGGCTCCTCTGTGGTTGGCTTCTTCTACTTGAGTATTTTTTTCTCCCGGTACTGGGGATTGAATCCAAGACCTTCACTGAGCTACATCTCCAGATCTTTTTTAAGTCACTAAATTGTCCAGGCGAGATTTAAATTTAAAACCTTCCTACCTCAGCCTCCCAGAGTGCTGATATAATAGGCGTGCATCACTGCAACCAACTGTGCTCTCGTCTCTTAACAGTATTCTTCAACTGTGAGACAAACTCTTTAATGATTATCTTCCCTGAGGCATTATAAACTTCACAAGGCAAAAAAGGGGCACATTCCATCCTGCACTTCAGCTTTCCTTTGTATTTTAGCCTGGAATAAGAATGTGATGCCTGGAGATATGGCAGCCATCTTCTGATAATGAGGACAAAAGCAAATGAAGGAGCAAGAAGGGGCTTCGGTCTTAGACAATGCCTTGGGCTGCCTGCCTTCAAACTGGTCTGCACAAAGAGAAGAAATCAGAAACTGACGCGGAGTAGAGCAGAGATGAAAGGCAGAGGAAGTCCCCCACCTGTGGCTGGCTCCCTCCTGCCCTCACCCTGTCCTCAAGCATCGCTAGGTCTCTGGACCCCATCAGGAGCCACCTGCCCAAGTGAGTGCTTCTGGAGCCGTGTCACCACTGACCCCGCTGACCCGTCCAGGGAAGGTTATCAGTATCCTCGATGGGCTCTCACTGGTAAAGAACAGAGTCATCTCAGGGCAGCCGCAAGCCTGGGTTTGGGTGTGGGACCCTCCTGCAGAGCACCCACCCACCCGCGGTGTCAGGGCGTCCACGTTGCCAAGTCCCTCAGCGGCTGCTGCCAGGCTGGCTAAGTGGTGACACATGCGCACTTCTGTCCTAGGTGACCACGCGTGGAGGATCCTTGGCCCGCGCTTCCCTGCGCGGTCAGAACAGTCACGCGTTAGCTGAGGGTTGTCGCCACGGTAAGACTTCTGGAATTCAGGGCACTGGGCATAGCCCGGCAGCCCAAGGCTCCTCGGAGCTGGACAGAGGCGGTGACACCTTCTGAGCCGCGTGCGACCCAGGCCCTGCTCCACCCCAGCGGCCCAGATGCTGGCTGGGCCCGGCCACATGCAAACCCAGGACACAGATTTCCCGAAGAAGCAGCAGCAGCCCAGCAGGGACCATGCAGTCCCTGTCACCAGGAGTCCCCCGGACCATTGTTTAAGAAGGCGGGGACCCCCACTGCTCCCTCTGCCCCCTGCCCAGCACCCGGGCCCAGTGCCCCCAACACGCTGCCTTTCAGCCCCCAATTGTGAGGCTCTCCCTGGCGGCCTCGGCCTGTCCCATGCTCTTCAGCTGGGCTGTCTCCCCCGAACCCCGTCCTGCACAGCGCCCCAGGGGGCCCACTGGACCACATACCTAGCGGCCCCTAAGCCGCGGATGCCTGAGTCCCTTCTGGGAAATAGCATAACGCTCCTTTAAATCATCTCCAAAAGGCTTCTAATATCTAGCACAAGCCGGGCAGGACGCCACAGGCCTGCGGTCCCAGCCCTGAGGGAGGCTGAGGCAGGAGGTGTGGCTCAGCATAAAGGTCCTGGGTTCAATCCCCAGTTCCAACCACGAAAGATAAATCTGCCTTGCCACCCCAAGTTCTCCCACAAAGCTCAGCAGCGTATATGTTTGTTTGTTTATTTATTTATAAAAATAGGATTACTCTATGGATACACCTGCAGCTGATTTGTGTCGGAGACATCCCAGAGCTAGACTCCTGGAGAACTTGGTTCCTTTTTAATAGCTGCATAGTATTCCATTTCCTGATGTTTTGTTTAATCGGTGACCATCTGGGTAATTTTCAGTTCCTTCCAATCGTCATGTTCCAACAAACTCATCTTGGGGTTTCCTTTTTACATATTTATTTAGAGAAGGAAAATTTATTGCAGAAAAAGAATGGAGAAATGGGGAACGGGACCAGCTATGAGAGACAGGTGGGGCCCTCAGTGGGTTACAAGGAGCCCACCTCTCAAAGGAAGTTTTAAAGAGCAAAATCATGAGGTGGGTGTGACGCAGGTCAAAATTACAGTCATCCAGTAGGATCGCAAGTAGAGTGGCTTAGGTACCACTGATCTCACAGTAGCAAGGGTGACATCTTAACCTTGGTGGGTAATCTACAGTCGAGGCCTTGTCTTTAGTCTTAGCAGCCTTCCTTATGATCTTAGTCTTAGTAGGTAGGAGAGTGTCGATGTCGCTCCCGGCCGGCAGGAAAGACACACGACAAGGTCTGGCGGTGGTCAGGCTTTTCTTTATTCTCTCCTTATACAGTCTGCCCCGAAGCCTCTACCGGTCCGCTCTCCGCGGCTCCTTCCGTGCTTCAGTCTGCCCCGAAGCCTCTACCGGTCCGCTCCCCGCGGCTCCTTTTGTGCTTCTCTCTCTCTCGGGGGTGGAGGCACTGGCTATATATAGGATTAATAGCTAGGCAGACTACCCTGTGAGGCGGGAACTTAGTGGGGTGATAAGAAACAGGTGCCACACAGGCGGGCTCGATGAGAGGGGTAATCTAGCTCAGGCTTTTGTACTTTCCCACAGGCCTCGCAATCACCGCGTCTGATGACTTGACAGTGCCACGGCTCCCAACATCTCCCCCTATTTTATTTTAAATGATGGCTACGCGCATCGCAGCCCGTCCTGGATAGAGTGCAGAGGCCTATGCCCCGAACTGAGGCCCACCGTAGGCCCTTAGCGTAGACCCTGGTCGGCCGTCCCAGGGTCCACCAAGGCCCTGAGGCCCTCGTCCTTTTTTCTAGGGCCAGGAATGAACCGGACGGAACCTGGTTGCACATAGGCATGCACTCATTTCTCTCCACGAATCCCCTCGGAGAGAAATTTATCTAACAATCCAGCGGCTTTCGAGCGGAACGGGGTAGGGCCTGGCTTAGGTTGAGTCGTGCTGGGGAGGCACGCTCTTACCCGTCATTGACTCACCCACCCTGCTACATGTTGTTGTCTAGGGAGGAGAATGTGGGAAGCCTGTCACTTTTAAACGCGGTCGTAGGCCATGCGAGCGAGCCATGCGTATACAAGGGTAGCACATAGGGGAGCAAGCCGTTCCAGGCCCCCAAAAAGGGATTGTCCTGCAGTTCTTTTAGGGCTCATCTTGTTGTTGGGTCTGCGGTTGGCCTCTGGTGGAACAGGCCTGATCTTTAGTCGAGGGACTTGTCGCGTCAACCTCTCTGGGACCCACATTGGTTCTCGTCCCGATTCCTGCGGAAAGACACAAACCGCGCCTCGGCTTCCTCTTTTGTATCTCTGCCCTCCTTGACGGACCCTTCTCGGGAGCTTCCTCACTGTGCCTGTTCAAACACCTCGCGTACTTCTACAAGTTCTTGAGAGCTCCCCCCGTAACTACCCTCACTCTTTAGGCACGTGTGTATCATTTCCCACAATGGACGAGCAGAGACTGAAGCTCTACCCTCCCGCTCTGCTAGGGAAAGGTCTCTGCCCAACTTTTCCCAGGAGGGCAGGTTTACATGCCCTGTAGGCAGAAACCAGGGAGCAAAGCTGTCAATCTCTGCAAGGAAATTTTCTAAAGTCTTACGCCCCACCTTGAGGTCCTTGGACTTTAGGAGTCTCCGAAGGACCAACACCAAGGCTGTGTATCTTTACTTGGCATGTTTCCCATTTTTAATATATCTTCTGTTATTTTTACTTCTATGTTTATGTTTTACACTCTTTTATTACCTTAAGTTCTGGTGTTATGTTTCATACTCACCGCGTGAGGCCCAAGAAACCCGCCACTTACGCGTGAGGTTGAGAGGAGTCTACAAACCCTGTAGGTGCGCGCCACCCAGGGCCCAGGCTTATCCTCTACTCACCTGTCCTGCAGCTGCAGCACTGTGTAGGAGAATGCAGTCCACCGCCGCGTCTCGGGGTTGATCAATCCCCGTGCGGGCCACCAAATGTCGATGTCGCTCCCGGCCGGCAGGAAAGACACACGACAAGGTCTGGCGGTGGTCAGGCTTTTCTTTATTCTCTCCTTATACAGTCTGCCCCGAAGCCTCTACCGGTCCGCTCTCCGCGGCTCCTTCCGTGCTTCAGTCTGCCCCGAAGCCTCTACCGGTCCGCTCTCCGCGGCTCCTTCCGTGCTTCAGTCTCTCCCGAAGCCTCTACCGGTCCGCTCCCCGCGGCTCCTTTTGTGCTTCTCTCTCTCTCGGGGGTGGAGGCACTGGCTATATATAGGATTAATAGCTAGGCAGACTACCCTGTGAGGCGGGAACTTAGTGGGGTGATAAGAAACAGGTGCCACACAGGCGGGCTCGATGAGAGGGGTAATCTAGCTCAGGCTTTTGTACTTTCCCACAGGCCTCGCAATCACCGCGTCTGATGACTTGACAGTGCCACGGCTCCCAACAGGAGAGGACGTTTTAAATGAGTTACATGCACCCACAGGACTCCTATGCAATTCAACAGGAATTCACAAAATTGCAGTGTGAGAGGAAAGGTAAAAAATCTCCCTTCTCTCCTGGGTGTCCCCATCCTCCCTCCCAAGCATTCAGGATCCTCTAAGAGGTGATTAAGATCAGTCACCAGTTTCTTTTCTGTTTTTCTTTGCACTTTATTTTTTTTTTTTTTCAGAACTAGGGATTGAACCCTTCAAGGCCTTTGTCTTGAGCTGCACCCCTAGACCCTTCCCCCTTTTATTTTATTTATTTATTTATTTATTTATTTATTGAGACAAGATCTGGCTCTATAGTTCAGGCTGGCCTCAAACTGCCAGCAACCCTCCTGACTCAGCCTCCTGGGTGCTGAGATTACAGGCCTTCGCCACCATGCCCAGCTCCCTTCCTCTTTTTGAAATTCTTCATTTTGAGATAAAAGGTCTTGCTAAATTGCTCGATCTGGGCTTGAATTTGTGATCCTCCTGCCCAGGCCTCCCAGGTGCTAGGGATTACAAGGGTGAGCCACTCCACCTGGCAGTGTCACTAATGTCTTACCTCTCACCCGGTATTGCCACCATTGAGTGAATAACTGAGGACTAAATTTCTAAATTGATTCAAATTGTTGAGCCAGAGAGGGTAATTTTTAAGTTGATATTGCCAACGTGCTTTCAGAAAGGTTGCACTGAGTAATTAGTAATTAGTGGAATACTAATTGGAAATTAATAAATAGTCATTTACATTCCTCTCGGCAGTAAACAATGTTTATTTCCCTGCACCCTCACCCTGCACCCACCGGCTATTTTCAAACCAGTCGCACAGGCGGGGGGTGGAGGGGGGTCCGGCCTCTGACCCGGAGGGCCGGAGCTGTGACCAGGTCCCCAGCTCTGAGTGTCGGGAGCCCTCAACTGCTGAGCTGTTCACATTTCTCTGCCCGTGCCTTGGTTGACTTGTTTATGGTTTTCTTATTGATCTGTTCATTTTTCTAGATAACATCTGCAAATGTTGTCCCCGCCCACGCGCTGGCCATGAAAGGACATCGCTCAGCTGCCAGCTTCCGGGCCTGGCGTCACTCTCTTTTGCCTTTTCCACCGTGACAGTGAATTCCTGGAAACCAGGGACGGAGAAGCCCCGGTGGCCCCGGGGGCCCGCGCCGGGAACTTGGCCGCCCAACCCAGCCCCATCCCGGGCCCGAAGTGGCCGGCGGTCATTGTAGAAAATGTCATCTCCGCGCCTCCCGGAGTCGCGCCCTGCGATCCGCGCGGACGGGAACCACGCGCGCTTGCGCCCCGGTGACCTCGCGTGGCCTCTCCTGCGCGCGTTCCCCTGAACGCCCCCTGCACGCGCTTCCGCGCCGGCGCGGGTCTGCAAGGCAGTGAGCGAGACCTTCCGTTTCCAGGCCGTCTGCCAGCTTCCGGGCCAGGAAGGCCGGGCTGACGCTGCGCGCGAGGAGTTCTCCGGCTGCGCTCCAGGTGCCTGTGAAAAACACATTAAAATAGAGTTAAAATAGTACCACGACGCTCCTCTCGTTAGTTCCCAAATCTGTTTCGGTGTTTGTTTGAGCTCCTAATTGTGTTTTAGCACATACCAGAAAAGACCAAAGAGGACACAATGTGTATTCTTTGCCCCGGGGATTGAACTCAGGACCTCACCTTTGCCAAGCAGGCACTTCCACCACTGAGCTACACCCTGGCCTGTGATGAGCAACTTTAAAGGTAGCAGCTGTGCCTGGTGTGAAGGAGGAGCATGAAAAGGTCCAGACCGGTAAAGGTCCCTTTCCCACCGCGGGAGTGTGAATGCCGCCCTTGCTGTTGAGACAGTCACAGGCTTGTGTTTCTTGTTTCTTTTTGTTCCATCATCAGTTGACACACTCCTACCTTCTTCGTATTTTCATTTGGCTGGGCTGTTTTGTTTTGTTTTTAGACAGTCGCCCAAATGGTCCAGGATGGCCTAGAACTCACTGGGTAGCTCAGGCTGGCCTTGAAGTCAAGGGGATCCTCCTGCTTCAGCCTCCCAGTGCTGGGATTACAGATGTTTGCCATCACACCCTGCTTTTTCGGGTAGTTTTGAATGTCATATAAATAGATTAATGCTGTATTTTTTTTTTTTTTTTTTTTTTTCTTTTTGAGGTAGGGTCTCACTGTGCAGTTCAGGCTGGCCTTGAGCTCACTTTGTAGTCCAGACTAGTCTCAAACTTGAAGCAGTCCGAATGCTGGGATTACAGGTTTGTGCCACAGTACCCAGGTTGTGGTTTTTGTATTATGTTCTTTTCCTCAACATTAAATTTCTAGCTTCATCCATGTTTATTCTAGGCAATTCTGCTTTATTTGCTTTCTCAGTAATCTTCCAGGATATGACCATGCTACTTCTTTTGATCGCACATTCTACGGATGATGGGTGCACCAGCCAGCTCCCTAAAGCTGGGTGGTGTAAGCTTTTTTTAAAAAAAAACAGTTTTATTGAGATGTGCTATGGGTTGAATTTGGTTTGTCCATGAGGATTCATGTGCCAGAGGCCTGATTGCTGACTGAGAAGTGCTGGGCCTTTGAGAGGAAAGGTCCAGTGGTCAGGTCAGCCAGGTGCTGCTGAGGAGGGAACTAATGTAGCTCTCCAGGGAGCCCCGTGAGTTCTCACCGGAGTGGGTCCTTAGAAAGCCCCTTCCCCTGTGGCCATTTCTTTCTCTGCTTCTCCATCTTATACAACACCAGCCCGAGGCGCCCTCCACCCAAGACAAGGGGATGTTTAGTCTCTTAAACTGAAAGCAGATGGACCTTTTCTTTATAAAGTACTGGGTCTCAGGCATTTTGTTACAGACACAGAAATGGAATGAATTATAAGACATAATTCACACACCAGACAATTTAACCTTTCAATTTGCACAAATTAGTGGTTGTTAGTATATTCACCCAGTGAGCCTATACTACCACAGTTGATTTAGAATATTATAATTACAAAAAAATGCCCTTAGAAAGCACTGCTCAACCACTTCACCCACCCCCGCCCCAGTCCCAGGCAGTGACTGTAGATTGCCTGTTTTGGATGTTTCTATAAGTCCATCACCTAGCATATCTTCAAGGTTCATCTTCTTTTATTTTTGTATTGGGAATCAAACTCACGACCTTGCACTTGCCAGGCAGATGCTAATGCTGCTGAGCTATATCCACAGCCCGATTTGTCTATTTTGTAGCAGGTATCAGAGCTTTATTTTTATTGCCAAATAATATTCCATTTTATCAATATGCTACATTTTATCCATCCACTCATCATTTAATGGATATTGGGATTTTTCCTCCTTTTTGATGATTATGAACTTCTGCATTAATGTTCAGGGACAAGTTTTCTGGGGGTATATTTTCATTTCTCTTGGGGATATACCTAGAGTGGAATGGACGGCCAGATAATATGGTAACCTTACAATTTAACCATCTGAGGAACTGCCACGCTGTTTTCTAAGCAAGTTTCTAAAGAAGTAAAGAAGTTTTAAAAACTCATCAGTAGTAAATCATGCTTCCAGATTCCTCTACCTATTATCTATCTAATCGTCTATCTTTGTGGTATTAGGAATCAAACCCAGGGCCTCACACATGCTAGACAAGCACTCCACCACTGAGTCACAATTGCTCACTTCTTAATTAGGTTATATCTTTTTGTTATTGAATTACAAGAGTCCTTACATGGTCTAGATAAATTCCTTATCAGATATATGATTAACAAGCATTCCCTTCTATTCTTTTTTTTAATTTTTATTTTAAAGGGGATAAAATTAAACAGAACAAAATAGGACATAAGAAAGCAATGTAAGAGATATAAATTTCCAAGCTAGATGACCTGAGATCTTCACTTCTATCATATTGTCTCTTGTTTTCTTCTAAACAGTTGTCCATGTCTTCGCATACAGAGAATTCACACAAAACAGCATAGTATAAAACTGATCTGACGGGGCTGGGGATTTAGCTCAGCGGCATAAGTGCCTGCCTTGTAAGCAGGCAGTTGTGAGTTCGATCCCTGGTACCGATAAAAAGGAAAAGGACAAAAAAAAAAAAAAAAAACCACAAAAAAATAAATAATTAAAACTGATCTGAACAGAATGAGGAAGACATTTTAGGTCTTCAAAACCAGACAATAGGGAAGTCACCAATGGCTGTCATAGAGTCTCTCGTTCTCTTCAAAATAGCTGTCCATACTTTCATGCATATTGAAGTTCAACAAAACAAAACGGGGAGAAGGGGAGGGGGAGGAGTTGCTTGGCTTCCTGGCACTCCAGGTCCCAGCATGGCGCGGGTCCCAGGCCGCTGCAGCCTGCCACACTCACAGCCGCTCACAAGGGCAGGGGTGGGGGGGTTGCTTCAAGCTTTTTCTTTCTAATGAATTGACCATTTCACTGCGTAAGTTCCGAAATGGTCAACAGACCATAGAAAGACAACTCTTTAGGCTCCTGCTTGATGAAACCAACAGTGTCCGGAAGCTGCCAGCCTTGATTCAGGGCCAGATTCCCTTCTATTGTATGGGTTCTCTTCTCTTCTCTCTTTCCTTTTTAATTATTTCTGGTAGTTTTACTGTATATTCTTTTGGTTTTTTGTTTTGGTTTGTTTACTTTAAGGAGAATAAAATAAAACAGAACAAAGCAAATCAGAAGAATGCAAACAACACAGAACTTCAAAACAAGGCAACAGAAAGTCAGCAGTGGCTACCATAATGTCTCTTGTTTTCTTAGAAATAGGTGACCATACCTTCACACACAATAACATCAAATATTAAAAAATAGTATAAAACCAATCAAAAGAAGAAAGCATTACAGGACTTCAAAACCAGACAACAGGAAATGAACAATGGTTACTATAATGTCTCAAGTTCTTCAAAACAGTTGTCCATACTATCACACATACTAAAATCAAATAAAACACAACAGAATAGAACCATTCAAAACAAAGAATAAAAGCATTATAGGACTTCAAAGCAAGATGATAGGAAACCAGCAATGGCCACCATAATGTCTCATTGTCTTCAAAATAGCTGTTCATACCATCGCACATAATAAAATCAAACAAAACAAAACAGAATAAAGCCAATTAAACAAAAGAATAAAAGCATAATGCTTAATGAACATCTTAATGATCTTTAAAGCACAAAAATTTAAATTTTGATGATGCTTTTATTTCTACATTTTCTACTGTTCTACGTTTCTTATTCCTCAAACTTTTGGTATTTTATCTAAAAACATCTACTGCTTAATCCAAGATTGCACAGGATTTATAGCTGTTTTAGGAGTTTTTACAATTTTAGCTCTTCCATTTTGGTTCTGGTCCATTTTGAGTTAATTTTGTACATGATGTGGAGATGAGTCCAACACAAAACCTTTCTGCATGTGGATACCCAGTTCCCACCATGCCACTGGTTAAAACCCTAATGCCTTCCCCATCAAATTATCTTGACACACTATTAAAAATCAATTGACAAAAGACAGAAATCTAGAATGTTCAAGAACTTCTGCAAGGAAATGAAATTAAGAAAACAGCTCCATTTATAGTAGTATCAAAAGTAATAAATGTGTGGGAATAAATTAATAAAAAGTATAAAACATAATCTAGGAATTACAAAACATCATTGAAGGAGGTTAAAGAAGATGTACACTGATGGAAATAAATGTCAGGATTTCAGTCCCATCCCATTCATGTCTCTACCTTTACAACAGTACCACACTGCTTTGGTTACTGAAGTTCTGTGTTATGTTTAGAAATCAGGAATTGTGAGTCCTTGTAATTTTCAAATGAAGCAAAATAATTCAGACACAGAAACTTAAATATCTCATTTTCTTTTATATGAGAAACTCAATACATTAATAATTTTAAAAACAAAGTAAATAATAGATAACAGGAAACAGAAAGATAAGTCTTCTGCAAATGGGAAGGGGATGAGAATGGAAGGAGGTCAAAGGGATGAGAAATAAATCATTCGAAAGAAAAAAGCAGCAGTGATCTTCTCAGTGCACAGCCTAAGCATAGTTCTACTGTCTCTGATTCCACTGTTGCCCTTGAAACATCAGCTGTATTTCTTGTTACCTCTGCTTGAAGATAGCTTTTGTCTCTGGTTGCTTTTAATTGTCACTGTCTTGGTCTTCTGAGCTTCACTCTAAACTCCGCATAAACTTTTTTGTGTTGAACCACTTTGTGATTCATGGTTTTATCGCTTCCAGAAATCTGTTAGCCTTAGATTCCTGCTGCCAATATTCCTTCTTCTGATGATAGAAATTCAACTAAACATAAGTCGGACTTTTCCACTCTGTTGTTGTTTTGTTTGTTTTAATTTTTCCTTCTGGAAACTTTCAGACTTTTTTTTTATACCAAAGATTGAACTCACAGCTTTGCCTTTGCCAGACAAGTGCTGTGCCACTGAGCTAAATCCCCAGCCCTTTCAGATTTATCTTTAAGGTGATTAATTCTCTCTTCAGCTGTATCTATTCTGTTGGTGAACTCAGCCAATCAGCTTTTAATTTCAGTAGTGTGTTTCATTTCAAGAATTTCCATTTGGTTCTTTTTCTATTAAATGTGATCTTTATATTTGAAAAATAATAAATTTGATCTTTATTATGTCTATTTCTTTTCCTGTTCATATATTCAGGCTTAGCTTCTTCCTGTTTAACCATAGCAAGCACAGTTGTTCAGCTGTGCCTGACCGGTCTCCTTTCCCCCGGAATCCCAGTCTCCAAGTGTATCTCCGTGGGGTTTACCTGCTATTTCTTTGGTTCCCAATCATTGCTTTGTTCTCCTTTTGCATTGATTATCTTTGTGTGCTGCTGCAGTGCTTGAACTGTTGTTTACAGGAAGCAGTTGGATGAAGCTTCTTTTTCCAGGATGATTGGCCCTTCTCCTGCCTCAGAGGTACTAGCATCCCAGGAATGGCTTGAGGCTCCTAATCACCACGTCCACATAAACCCGCGTCCAATCCCTTTGAAGCCCAGTTCACTCTCATCCTGAAGCTGTGGCCACTGGAGTTTCTGATTCTGGTCATCACTCGAACTCTTTCCATGGGGGCATTTTCATTTTAAAAGACAAAGATGGGCACCGTAGCGTGTGCCTCTAATCCTGGCACTCTGGGAGGCCGAGTCAGGATGCCTACTTCCCGCAGGTCGCAGGATCGAACAGGGTGAGGCTGCAGGGAGGCCCTGAGACTGCAGCCAGGCAGAGGCCTCAGTTGTGAAGGCTGCTGATTAGGGAACTGGTCAGCCAGAGAACTGCAGAGATGTCGTGGCTTCTGCGTGGAGAAGGTAGCTCCGAAGCTAAAGGGATGTTCGGACCCTGAGGAAAGCCTAGGAAGGCACAAGCAAAACAAAACAAAAACAGAAAAACTAAAACAGGGTGCTCTGCAGAAAGCCTTGGAAACTGCTACCATTTTCTCCGTGAGCCGCCTTCGCCGGCTGCAGTGTCGCCCGTGGCCACTAGAGGAAAGCATTTACACATCCTCCAGGACACAGCTCCAGCTTCCTGCACCTTTTTTTTTGTGTGTGTGACAAGGTTTTGCCATGCAGTCAGGCTGGCTTTTGAACTCACTTTGTAGCTCCCAGTAACCTCCAATTCACAGTGATCCTTCCTGTCTCAGCCTCACAAGTGCTAGGATTACAGGTATGCACCTCCACGGCTTTGAGTGTAGCTTTTGTCTGGCAGATCAACTGATTTTTTAAAAATTACTCATTTTAAAGGGAATAAAGCAGAACACAACAGCAAGAACAATATTGGATTTCAAAAACAGGACAGAAGGGAGCCCTCTCCCCATGGTTGCTGTATTGCATACTGCTACTCTCTAATAAGGGCTCAGACTGCTGGCTTTAGGCCTGCAAAGTCCGTCAAACAATATGAGCATTAAGTTGTTGTTTTTCTTCACTTGCTGTCCTCTCAGCCTGTGCCCGGGGCTGGGCTCCCTCTTCCCTCCTGACCCGCCGCTTGGCTTCTTGGTTTTCCTCCCTGTTGTCATGGCTGCGCAGGCTCACGGGAGGGCGTGGCTTTTGCCTGCCAGATCAACTGAATTTATTAAGAAAGGATCAATTTAGGCTCCTGGTTTCTTAGCAGCAAAACTATGTGGCTACTTTGGGTTTTCTTTTAATTTTTATTAGTACGTGCTTGCAGCACATACGATTACGTTTTTCCTGGGGCTGCTTATAAAGTCTCTTAATTCTCCTGTGTTGCCTTACCCTCATCTGGTTTGTATTTATAAAAGCACAAGAAGCCACACCCGTTAAGTTTCCTAAACTCTGAGATAACCAGTGGTATAAAAATTCCAATCTCGGCAGCCATGCAGAAGCCGAGCAGGAAAAGAACCTAGAAGTGAGTCCGCCCTTCCCGGGAGCCAGCCGGTGCGGGACTGGGAGATAGTAAGCGCCCCCTCCCATCCCCGTGTAGGCAACCAGCTGACTCGGAGGAACTCAGGCTGGGGTGATACCAACTGAGGTATAAAAACAACTTAATGCCTGTATTAATTGACTGACTTTGCAGGCCTGGGGCTGGTAGTAGTCTGAAGATCTATTTAGAGGCTAACAGTATGCAGTACCGCAGACTTGATTTTTTACTGTCAGTATTATTATTTGTCCTCCACTGAGGATTTTTCTTTCTTTTTGAGGCAGGACCTCACTGTGTAGTTCAGGAGGGCTTCAAGCGCCTGAGAGGCTGAGGCCAGAGGATCACCTCTTCGAGGCCACCCTGGGCTATGTAATGAGCTTCCATCCCAAGAAAACAAAATAATACATTAAATTAAATTTTTAGAAAATGTCAGTAAGCCGCCTAACGAATAAAGAGCACCAAGTTTTCCGTTCTGTGATTGTAAAGGTACATGTGGAAATGGCAGTGTACTTTATGCCCATGGTGTAGGAATATGACTCATATTTAGTTCTAAGGTTAACACTTTAACAACTGGAAAAGACTCAGAGGATTTGGGCGAAAATATGGACTTCTTCATGCACTGCTGAAAACCCACCGCTGGCCCAAGTTGGCGGCAGTTAAAATGTTGGCCACGAGGTGGCGCTGTCGCCTCAGTGTGGCCCTTTTCCCAGTCCTAGCCCGAGCTGGCCAAAGAGGCTGCATAATCCCCGGGTGTTTTAACGAGTAAATCTAAGAATTTAAAAATAAAATTAAAATTAAAAAAAAGATAAAATCACAATCTTATTCCCCAGCAGGCTCCTCCGACACGCGATCTGATTTCGGAGGAAGAGAGGCACTTTACACGAGCTTTGCTTGGCTTTGGACAGGGTCCCCCTGCTTGGGCTGCTATTCAGGGCTGAGGGTCCTGGGGGGCCCGGAGTTGCCGAACGAGGCCTTGCTCCTCTGGTCAGGGAGGAGGAAGGGAAACCGGGCCTGCAGAGGGGCAGCAAGAGACCATGTCCTGGAGTTGTCCCTGTGCTCCAGGGCCCCGTCTGCCCCGACACAGAATTTACCAGCTGGGGCCGCGAAGTCGACTGGGGTCACAAGTCTGGAGAGGCAGCAGCATCGCCCCGCACAGTCGGTGAGGTCACAGCTGCAATCGGTACAAAGTCTCCATTGGGTGCACCAGCAAGGCCCCACCTGCCACCTCCCAGCACTTGGCTCAGTCCACCCTGGCCGAGGCCCAGGAAGGGTGGCTGCGTGCTGAGAGCGAGGGAAGTCAGCTCTCTGAGCTCAGGGCCCGGAGCTAGGAAGTGGTCGCTGAAGGCAGGATTCAAACCTGTTGGGCAAGCACCAGAGGGAAGTTCCTGACAATCTAGGAGGCTGCCTGGGGGTGTGGGTGCGGTTGGAATTTGGTTTACAAAATATAAAGCAATCATGCATTTAAAAATAAAAAACTGTCTAGTAGGTCGTGGTAGCACATAACTGTAATTCCTGAACTCTGGGAATTTGAAACAGGAGGATCGCTGCAATTTTGAGGCAATCAGCTAGGCGTGGTAGCATAGGCCTGTAATCCGAGCACTTTGGAGGCTGAGGCAGGAGGAACGTTGTGAGCCAGGTGTCTCGCTTGGTTAATTTTCTCTCCTTGTTGAAATAAAATACCCGATACCCAAAATGAAGGAAGAAAAGGTTTATTTAACTCACCATTTGTGCAGGTTTTAGTCCATAATCAGCTGGCTCCCAGGCAAGGTGGCATGTCACCAAGACAACACTTCAAGGCAAGAGCCAGCAAAAGCAGCAAAAGCCAGAGCAAAGGAGCGGGCAAAGCAAGCCTCTTTTCCTCCCTTATATTGTACACAGGCCACCCCCAACCCCAGGGCAGGTGTAGCTCTCACAAAATCCCTGTGCCCTCCTCTTGCACAGAATGTATAACATGGGGTGAGTAGTCCCTTTTTTCTTGAAGCCTAGCCTGCCTGCAGTGAATGTGCCTCCAGCCACAGCGCTCTGACCTCTGGAGGGCCCAGCCCTGCCTCCTACGCTATTTCTACCTAACTTAACTTAGCTATCCTACGTACACTAAGGGGGCCAGGCATCTACACCCAAGGGCCAGAGGCCTAGAGGCCCCACTCCAGGCGCAGCCTGCGGGGACAGGGACCATCCATGCTGCAAACTGGGCCCAAACCAACCACAGCCACCAAGCACAACACTGTACAGCCAGCACGTGCAATGCTTCCTTCCCGGGCCAGAGCAGCCTAAGGCAGGAGGCAGAGGCAGAGAGGTCACCAATGGAAGGTCTTGGAACAGCAAGAATGGTTGTATCAAACTAGTAGAAACCAAGACAAAGGTCAGCCTGTTCCCCTAAGACACCCAGGCGTATGCAGGTCAGAGCAAGGGACCCTGGCCTGTGTCCAGCCTTATTTACATAATGGTTGTTTTGTTTTGTTCTGTTCTGTTTTGTTTTTTTGAGCTAGGGTGTAATTACATAGCCCAGAGTTTGAACTTATGGCAATCCTCCTGCCTCAGCTTCCTGAGTGCTGGGTGCCTGCTGCCCCCACCCAGGTCTCTTTTATACTTGAAATCTTTCTTTCTCTTTGTCCTTCCTGCCTGCCTGCCTCTGCATGTCCCCCACTCCTTGGTAGGGATGGAACCCAGGGCTCCACACATCCCAGGCAGCCACTCCCTGAGCTACCAAGTGACAACCCTGCCTATGAGCTCTGTCTTAAGTACAATAGTTTCTGTTTTGTCTCCCACCACCATACAGGATCAATCTCCACTGTCACCATGATTGGATTAAGTGACACCCAGAGACCACAGTTGGTCACTGAGGGACTCCAGGAGGGTGGTTGCCAAGGGAGCCAGTGGCACCATGCAGGGTACCCCTCGGGGAGGTCCTTTTTGGCTATGTCCTGGCTGCCTCAAGGGATGCAGCCTCGCCCCTCTGCACCTTGTCTGCTGCCCATAGTGACAGAGTCAGCGGATCATGGACTGAATCCCTGAAACCGTGAGCAGAAATAATCCTCTCCTCTTCTGAACTGTGTCAGCCATGAGAAACTGGACAGCAAAAGCAGGTGCTAGCCGAGCATGTGAAGGCACTGAGCTCTGTACCAACCCTGGCCAGAGGGCCAGGTGAGAGTCCCAGGAGCCGGGAGGGAGCGCTTGAACTTTCAATCCTCCTGCCTCAGCCTTCCAGGTGAGTGCTGTAATGATAAGTATGTGCCACCCTGCCGGGCCACTTCACCCTTTTCAAGATAAAAACACAGTGGCATTTTTGTGAAGCCATCGTTACCTTCTATCTGCAGAACTTTTTTGAACCGTAAAACACAAACCCCGGGTCCAGGTGCAGCCCAACAGGTATGCAGTCTGGGTTCAATCCCAGCATCATGGAGAACAGGAAAGGGGAGAGGGAACCTGACTCCCGGCTTCTGGTTCTCAACCCCCAGCGCAGGCAGTCACTCAGCGTCCCTGACTCAGTGGGGCCACTCAGCTGAAACGCAGGTACTGGCAGGGACCATGGCGCTAGCCTTGCCTCAGCAGACCGTGCGCGCCCCCTTGCGGCCACAGGCGGCCACTAAGTCCTAAACTTCTCATGGCCCTGTAGACAGTCTCTCTAAATCGGTTGTTGAATGAATATACTCGAAAATTACATTTTAGCCTTCATATCGAGCCCAGGAGAACACCAATAAAGCCGGACCTGATCACACACGCCTATGATCCCAGCTCTCAGGAGGCTGAGACAGGAGAATTTCCATGAGTATGAGGCCAGCCTGAACTATACGGGAGATCCTAACTCAAAAACCAAAACCAAAACACTGATAGGGACAGTGTTTGCTGTGGGGAGCAGAAAGCAGCATACAGTTGGTGCCTGAGGTATGCATTATCTCATTAATCAAATGAAAGAAGCTTCCTTGAAGCCACATCAAAGCCTAGGCCAAGTGGCTCACGGGATAGAGAGGTCTTGGTTTGTTCAGGGAAAATTAGAGTGTTATTTAAAAGAAAAAAATAACAAACGTCTGACCTAATTTAAAGCTTTCTCTGGTCTCACCTTTGCAGAAAACTTGAGTTGCCATCTGTTTCATTACCACTGTAACAAACAACACTACGGTTTGGGTTTTTTTTTTTTTTTTTTTTTTTTTTTTGTGAACAACAGCAAAGACACACTTTTTGACAAGGTGTGGCAGTACTATAGACAGCTAAATTAGGCGGGCGGGTTCTGTGTTATGCGCAGGCAGACCCAGCTGGACCCTGGAGAAGTCAATGCAGGAGAGAGCTGTGGCTGCCGCATCTAATGAAGGTCAGGCTTCGAGAAAAAGAACGGCTCACTCATATACTTCCCCCGGGGCTGCCCCCTACTCCCACTTCTCAAGGGTGTTTATGGAGTAAAGCCAGAAGGTGAGTTGGCTTTGAGGAGCGACAGAACTATAACCAATCAATAGGATTACATGTAGAGTCTTGTAGGTAACATTGAGCCAATGGGAAATCACAGGATGGGTGTGAGGCGGGACAAGACTACGGTCAACCAATAAGGTACAGCAAGTATAGTTTGAGTAATATTGATTAAACAGGGCTCCAATGGGGAAGCGAATCATGTAGCAAGCGCACCTGGGCAGACAAGGACTTTCCTGGGGGAGGTGGGATAAGGTTTGGTTTCCTGCCTCCGATGTGATAAGGCCCATTTAGAGTATCAATCTTTGCTGTTCAGACCCGGGGGAAGTATATGAGTGAGCGGTCCTTCTTTTTCTTGATTCCTGACCTTCAGTGGATGCCGCAGCCACAGCTGTCTTTAACACTGACTTCTGGAGGGCCCAGCCCTGTCTGCCTGCCCACAATATTTCTAAATAGCTTTGCAACAGCAAGCAGAAAACACCAAATGACACCTAGGATTTGGAGCCAGATTTATTTAACATCAGATGGGCGGTGACAGGGAATCAATTGTACTTCAAAATGTCAAGTCCCAAAGGTTCAGGGAGGGAGGGTTTTATGGGATTGGTTGCGAAGGGAAAGTATAGAAGCAGAATACTTGGCTCTTTGGTTCTTCCAATATGCATTGCAGCGACCAGCCATTCCCGGAGATAGAAGCAACCAGAACTGCAACAGGAACTGTCACCTGGGTAACAAACAGGCTGGCTGGGGGCATTTTCTGCTACAGCTTAGCTACCATTTTCCCCTATTGTTAACATCTTGTACACTTCCTACAATTGATGAACCCAACAGTTACATTACTGTTAGCTAAAATCCATAGTTTATATTAGGGTTCACTGAGCTGGGATTCACCAATGCTTTAAATGTTTTTTTTTTTTGTTGTTGTTGTTGTTGTTTGTTTGTTTGTTGGTCTTTTTCTTTTTTTGTCGGTACTGGGGATCGAACTTGCGACTGCCTGCTTGCTTGCAAGGCAGGCGCTTATGCCGCTGAGCTAAATCCCCAGCCCCCAATGCTTTAAATGTAAAACAATAGATCTGTTTTCACAGATGAGATGTCATAAATAGAGAATCAGCAGTTCCTATGGCGGCACATAATTCCCAAAAAGTGTGGAATCTCCTTCCCCGGGCAGCACAGGTGTCAAAAAATTTTAAAAACAAAACAAAAGAAAAAACACTTTCAGAGGCAGGATTTCGGTTCTATAAGGATTTGGCTCTCTCCTAACAATTTGGAACCATGTGCGTTGGTGCATGCCTGCAATCCCAGTATTTGGGAGACTAAAGCAAGAGGATCATGCAAATGTGAGGCCAGCCTGGGCTCACTTACTCAGGCCAGCTGGGCAACTTAGACCCTGTTTCAGACAAACAAACAAAAAAGGCTGGGCTGTAGCTCAGTGGTAGAGCCCTCTTGTTGAACCCCAGCACTACCAAAAAGCAAAATAGAACAAAAAAGAAAACTAAGGTTGTACTTAATGCCACTTACATGGTCAGTTTTATGTTATGTATATTTTGTCACATAAAAAAACAGTGAAGGAATAGTCATGCACCCTTGTAATCCCAGCACTGGGGAGGCTGACGCAGGAGGATCACTGTGAGTTCAAAGCCAGTCCTGGTTACATACTGAGTTTAAGGCCAACTGAACCACATAATGAAACCCTGCTTAAAAAACAAAACAAGAAAAAATAAGAGAGAGAAAGAAACACTGTGAAGGAAATAGTACTCGAGAGCCCAGCCACAGGGGCTGAAGCTGTGAAGAGCTTGGTTCCAGCCGAGGTAACTGCTCCGCTAGCTATGCTTAGATTTAGTCCCCCAAAACCTGGCGCAGGTAGAGTGGGGCATGGCAGAGGTGATTGGCTTTTAGGCCAACTGACCGTCGGAAGGTGGCATCTGATTGGAGGAGGTCGCTGGAGGTGTGGCCTGGAAGCGTTTATCTGGCTGTCCTCAGCTCCCTTGCACTTCACTTCCTGCTGTGCGGACTTTGCCTTCCTGGCTCCTCTGTCCTGCGTCCTGCCCTGGGGCTGGCAGTCTGGACTGAGTCATGAGCCAACAATAAACCTCTCCTCCTTAAATCGTAGGTATGGGGCGCTGCGTCCCATGCAGAGGTACAGTTCAGCCTCAGGGAAGGAAGCCATGCAGCTTGCCTGCGTTACAACGAGGAGACCCCAAGGGGTTGTTTTTAGGCACTTGGACTTGGGACTTTCTCCTCCTTAAGTCAGCCAGCCATCAGCGAGCTGACAACCAGCGGGATGTCACCCCTCACCACCTGGGTGATCACGGCAGCTCAGAGTCCATCTGTCAGAGATCACACTGTCTCAGTTCTTTTCCCCAAAAGGCCAACAATTTCCATGCTGTTGGTGTTGACAGTGACCCGAATGTGTTTGTGGCCCTCTTGTCCTCTCCACAGTCACATGCCCGAGGACAGAGTGACACCAATGCGGACTCTACCACTCACAGAGCCTTGCCAACCCTCACTACCTCTGCCCCCTCCAGCCCTGCCTTTCCAAGATGGGTTTCTCTTCCTCACATGCCAAGATTCAATCACAGGGGTGACTATTGTTAAACTAAATGAGAAAGTCAATCGTGGTGCCATAAGCCTGTAATTCTACCTGTCAGAAGGCTGAGGCAGGCGCATCACCAAGATGGTTCAAGGGCAGCCTGAGCTATGTAGGGAGACCTTGTCTCAAGAGATGTGTGGGTGGACAGATACCATGCAAGTGAGAGAGCCTCATAGGGCCGGTGATAACACTTAGCAGCACAGTGCCTACCTGGCAAGCTTAGAAAAATCACATGATCACAGTTTTTGTTTTTGTAGCCTTGGTTTTGGTTTGATGGGGGAACAAGTAAAAAACTGTTTATTATTGTTACTTGTTATTATAAGAAATACTCATATAAAGATATTGAAGATGAGCATGGTGGCACAGGATTATCCCACTGTTTGCAAGGCTGAGGCAGGAGGCTTGCTTAGGCAACTTAGTAAATCAGTGAGACCCTGTCTCAAAATAAAAACTACAGAAAGAACTGGGAATGTAGCTGAAATGCAAACACACACACACACACACACAGGATTCTTTCAGTGTTTCTTTAAACACTATTTTTGTAAGGCTTGTTCTATAATTACTAGCTGATCATAAAAACAAAGAGACCCATAGGAGCAGTCATGCATTCAAACCATCTGGGGAGCTCTAAACATAACCAGCACCACCACCCCCAAATTCCAGCGTAATTGGCCTAGGGTGGGGCCAAGGCTGGCATTTATTTGTAAAGTGCCCAGGTGAGCCAGAGGGACCTGGTGGGGTTCAGGGTGCCCCAGGCCCTCGCCTTGCTCTTGGTGCAGCCGTTCCAGCCCCAGGGGTTACAGGGAAACTTCCAGAGCCACAGAAAAGATTGCATAGAAACCTCAGGTCCCAAACACCTTGAGTCACCTCCCGACTTCCTGGACTCCTGGTTTGCTGAAGGCTTGCTGATAACATCCAGCAGATAGAGAACCGGTTTTGATCCTGCCTGGCCTTCTCACCCCTGGCTTCAGCCTGAGTTTCTGTTCTCTGGGCCCCTGACACGCTGGAGCAAGGGGGGTTGACATCCTCTCTAGTTCTTGGTGCTTCGCCCCAGGCTGCCCTGAGACAGGTCCCAGACTTGAGGTTGCACAGCCAGCAGCATCCAGCTCAGGTTCTCACCCTGTCCCTAAGCCCCCGCTTCTCTCAGCTGTCAGCGACTTTATGTGCTCCAGCCTCCACTTTCCCTTGCAGTGGAGAGTGAGATGCTAAACACATTGAACTACAATGAAGAGCAGCCCTGCATGGTGGCACATACTTGAAACCCCAGCACTTTGGGAGGCTGAGGCAACAGGATCCCAACATCAAGCCCAGCTTGGGCAACATAGAAACTTAGGAAAACTGTCTCCCATCAAGGGAAACAGTTACTCCCAGCAAGGGTTCAACATTTTTAAAAGTCTTTCTTAAAGTCTTCTTGTATTAGTAATCTGGGAAAGTTTTGCAATAGACCTCAGATTTGTGATTTTTGAACTGCGTATGATTTATTGGTTGGTTGGTTTGGGGTTTTTTCTGCCTTGTTTTGAAATAGAATTTCACTCTTGTAGTTCAGGCTGGCCTCAAACTCACTGTGATCCTCCTGCCTCAGCCTCCTGAGTACCTGAATAACAGATGTGTGCACCACTATACCTAGCTGTTTTAGCTCTGTTAACTAAAACGTAAGTATATGATTTGTAACGATAAACACAGTGAAGTACTGTTTTAATTTGAAGACCCTCTGCTCTGCATCTTGGTGAAACCTTACACAAAAACCTTTGAGACTTCTGTTTCCCTTGATTTACTTCATTAAAATTGAAGATAATTTAAACTTTTAGCAATTGCTAGTTCAACCTTTATATAAGGGTATTTGATCTGGGTTTTTTTTTAATTAGCAGGGGGAAAATCTGTTGATTACAAAAGACCACAAAAATTTGAAAAGTGTACTGAAACTTCTAAATTAACCATAATCTTCCCACTCATTGTCACATACTGGGTTATTTGCTTCTAGCTTTTCTTCCAGTGCCACTGATGTGAGGGTATTAGATGGACTGTTTGGATAAAAATGGGATCCCTGCCACCTGTAGCCTGCTTTTAAAGTGACATTTTTCCACGCCATCTAATAATCCTCAAAAACATGCACGTTAAGGACCACATGAAATGACTGCCTCCCACTGCGAACTACACATGCAATTATATGCATGGAAAATTTTTATTTTCTTAATGTGGAAAGTTTAAACTATTTTCAAATTTGCATAAATATTAAAGGAGAACCCATTGACTATCTCTCCTCAAAAATGCCTATGAACTTTTCTAACTATGGAAGCTAAGTTCCCTGGGACTAGTGGCCACATGGAAGGTGTCAACACCTTTAAGTCCTGAAGTGCCCCGCCCAGGCCACCCGTGGTGACACACAGGCTCTTCCCAGGTGACCCGCAAGGGTCCTCCCCCAAGGACAGGGACAGGCCTGGTGCCGGGGCCAGGACCAGGTGGCCTGTGTGCTGAAAGCTCACATTCCAGAGCCTGCTCCACACCCCGCCCCGGGACACAGAGTCCTGACTTGCAGGACGCACGGCTGCAGCAGAGATGGCCCAAGTGCAGAATCCAGAGGTGGCAGGTACCCCAGCTGGCAGAAGGCAGCGGAGGTTCCCAAAGAGCCTCTGGGCCCTTTGTTTGTGCCGAGGGAGGTAGTACTGGTTTAATTTTTTTTTCCCCCCTTGGGTCAATGTAACATGATACTGGTTTAATTTTTAACACTGAGAACGTCCTGGTCTAAGAGTTCAGGTTACAGGATCCACTGCAAAGAGCGCCCAGCCGCAGTGTCACCAGGGGGAAGGACACAGGTCCCCAGGGAAGGAGGCAAATTGCCAAGGCGGGGGCCCCTGACAGTGCAGAGAGTAACTTGGGGTCCAGCTCGGAGAACCCCAAGGGAGCCTGAATTTCTGAGTCCAGATTGGAACAGCTGCAGAGCTCTCAAGCAGTGTTGGGTCTGTTTGCTTATTTTTCTAGATACCCTCCGGCCGAGGGGCAAGCGGTGGCCACTGAATTGGCGGAGGCTTCTGCACCAGGGAACGCACTTATCACCTGGTTCCTTTCACTGTGCTGTGAAGCTGAGGCAGTTTTCACTTCCCAAGGAAAGTGTCCGGGAGGTTGAGAGGAGGACACACATTTAGTAACAGATATGCTGGACTGGGGCTAGGGATTTAGCTCAGTAGTGTAAGCACCTGCCTGGCAAGTGTAAGGTCATGAGTTCCACCCCTGATATAAAAAAAATTCTTTTTTTAAATTTAAAAAAATTAAAATAAAAATAGGGCAAGCAATTTAGCTCAGCAGCACAAGTGCCTGCCTGACAAGTGGAAAGTTGTAAGTTTGATCTCCCAGTACCAAAAACAAACAAAATAAATAAATAAATAAAATGAGCACTTGGAAGGCTGAGGCAGGAGGATTGCCAAGGTTTCAAGGCCAGCCTGGGCTACACAGTGAGCTTAGAGCAGCCTGAGCTACACAGCCAGCCCCCACGTCATGTGTGTTTCCTCCCGGGAGACACCTTCGCCTGCTGGAGTCATCTCCAAATGCCAACATGGCTGGCAGGTGTTACCGAGGTGAAAGTGACTACATCATTCTATGGGGAGAGAGGCTGGGGACAGAGCCAGGGCCACAGCTGTCTCTGTGGTGGGCACTGTGGCACTGGGGGACACTCACTCCTAACCTTCATCAGGGAGAACAGCAACCAGCTGGGTCCCCCAAACTGCACACAGGAGAGTGAAGCCTACAGTGTTGCCTGTAAGTGGCTGTTACCCGGCGCCCAGCCGCAGCTGGTCTGGACCTGTCTAAGCACTTGAGGCCCAGTGGCTGGGGTGTGGTGACCACAGGTGACCTAGGTCACCTCCCCACCCTCCTTCTCCCCTCATCAGGAAGTTGCGCCTACATGACACTGCTGGGTCTGAGATGGCTCTGAATGGAGCCTCCTCTACCTCCAGGCCACTCAGCCCACTGCCTGCAGCTGTCCTAGCTGACCCCGACCCTGGGAAACAGCTTCTTCATTACCGTCTGCTACCAAGGGAGGGACGCCAAGGACACTGCTTCCCGTTTTGGCAGTAATAGTGATCTTCAATTTTTCGTTTTGTTTTATTTTGAATTTTGATTTTGAGGCAAGGTCCTGCTATGCAGTTCAGGTTGGACTTTGCCTCAGCCTCCTGAGTACTGGGATTACAGGCACACACCATCATGAATTTCTTTTCTCTCAGTTCTTACTTAATCTAGTGTTGCTTGGAAGAGATTTTTTCCTTCTCCAAATAGCCTTTCTTGGGAAAAAAAATAAAGTCAGTCGTTTTTCCCTAGGCCAGGAGCTCTGGGGTAACTGCTAGCTTCTCTCCTGCCAGTCTGTCAGCAAATTCCAGTAAATTCTAAGTGTTCTTTGTTGATGGACTGCAGAGCCCTCAGCAACCACATCACATTGAATCCCCCGGGCCTTGGGTCCCCAAGACAGCTGATGCATTTGTGCCACAGCCTCTGAATATTTCATTTCTGTCTTTTGTGCTCATTAATGGGGCACGAGCTGTGCTGTTGGCCTGGGCTGACGCCAGGAGCTGCGTCTGTGACCCTACTATGACTGCTGTCCCTGGTGACTGATGGAGCTGGACCCAGCGTCCTGCTCTTTCCTGGTGTCCTTCTTCAGGGATACTCTCCGTTGGGTTTCAGCACTTCTATGATTAGCAGGGACTTCAGTCCCCTCTGCCCCAAGAGGGCAAAGGGACATTCTAAAGATATTTTCCTATACTATCCTGGTTTATTTCACTTTTTTGTTTGTTTTTGAGACAAGGTCTCACTATGCAGTCCAAGCTGGCCTTGAACATGCCGTGACTCTCCTGCCTCAGCCTCCCAAGTGCTGGGATTACAGCAGGTCACCACGCTTGGCTGGTCCTTTCCTGTCATTCTGTGATACCAGGTGAAACAGTGGTCTGGAAGCCCTTTCTGTCCCACG
Source organism: Cavia porcellus (assembly GCF_034190915.1). Lineage (NCBI taxonomy): Eukaryota > Metazoa > Chordata > Mammalia > Rodentia > Caviidae > Cavia > Cavia porcellus. Next base: position 42,958,041 of record NW_026947507.1, read on the forward strand.
CTCTGACCAGCTCCAGGCTGCTTTAACTGGGCCCTTGCCACTTACTGCCTATCAAGGGGCAGCTGCTCCTCCGTCTAGTACTGCTGACAGTGGGAAGCCTGGTTCCAGCTGCAGAGAACCGGAGACCGCTCGTATGCATTATTGAAATCAGCTTGTAACTCAATGCGGACACGGCTCAGAGCTGGAAGTTTCCAGAAGGGAAATATGAAATGCGGGGAGTGGAGGCGAGAGGACACGACTGCTGAAGGCTGTGCTGGGGCGGGGGAGCCAGCTTGCAGGGAGCCAGGCCCAGGACAGGGAGCTTCAAAGCCTGGCCTCCCCGCCCCCCTCCTCTGCAGACTTCCTCTCTTTTCAACCTTTGCCCAAGTGTAGACAAAAGTCCCTTCCTCTGCTTCCCCTCAGCATAGGTCAAATAAACACAAACGTAAGAGACATTTTCTCCCCAGATGCAGTGGTGCCTGCCTGTAATCCTAGACTGCCAGGAAGCTGAAACAGGAGGATTGCAAGTTGGAGTGAGACTTTTTGACTCCAAATGAAATTAGAAAATAAAGGATAGAGGCTATAGCTCGGTGCAAAGGCCTTGTGGTCAAGCCTTAGTATCCTAGTACCAAAAAAAAAAAAGAAAAATCCAGCAAAGACATGTTGAAAGAGAACCACAAGGAAGCTGATACATCAACAGGCTAGTTTCCGAGGTACACCTTGTTCTCTGGGGCTCCCAAACCCCGGTCCCCTCCACATGCAGTCATGGGATAGAAGGCCTTGCTAAGATCCACCCTGCCCAGCCCTTTTCAGGGACACCTTTAACCTCCAGTACCTGAGGGCAAGTTTACAATCCTTTAAATCCCTTATGATTGGGCTGGGGATTTAGCTCAGCAGCACAAGCACCTGCCTGGCAAGTGTGAGGTTGAGTTTGATCCTGGGTCTAGAAAGAAAATTCCTTAAGATCCCAGGCTGTGCCACTGTCTGCCTCTTGAGCCCGTGGTGCAGGGACTTCACCCTTTCAATCTACTCTCAGTCTCGTCCTTACCAGCGGGGCTGCCCCACATCGCAGCCTCTCTCTGAGAAGAATCAGCAGTCTTTGCTGCGGCTGTGAGCTGAGGTTTGAGTTCACGATGGCAAAGCTGGCTTTGGGAGCCCTCAGCAAGCTGGGCCAGAACCTGCTCTGCATTCTTTTTCTCTCCCGCCTCCAGTTCTCTTCCCATTTGGAAAAGCTCTATCTCCCTGTTTCCTGTGATGGATCTTTCATTTGCTCTTTATTTGGATTTTTGCTCTTTATTTGGATATTTAGGCTGGTGTGACTGAACTGTCTCACTTCACGTGAGGGTCGCAAGGTGCATCTGTTTTCTCACAAATGACTTTAATTCTACCTCAGCAAATGGGGCTGGGAAAACTGCCTATCCACATGCAGAAAATTTCCAGAAAATTGGAGTTAGACTCATATCTCCACCATGTAGTAGACTAAAATCAAAATGAAACAAAATAGTAAGGGGAAAAAAACCTTCTGGATGACAAAATAGGTAATACTTGTTAAGACATGGGCATGGGCAAGCTTCCCTTCCTTCTCCTCCTCCTCCTCCTCCTCCTCCTTCTCGTCCTCCTCCTCTTCCTTCTCAAGCAGTTCAGGCTGGCCTTATTCTCACTGTGTAGTGCAGGCTGGCCTCAGACTCACAGCAATCCTCCTGCCTCAGCCTCCCAGGTGCTGGGATTACAGGCATGCAGCGCAATTCCAGGCACAAAGGACTCTTTGAACAGAACCCAACTGCACAAGAAGTAACATTAAGAATCAGCAGACAGGATGACATCTTGCACAATGTTTGACTGCACAAACCACTGAAGGCGTAGACTGAGGCAGCACAGGTGGGGTGTAGCTCAAGACTGGCCTGGCCAGCCCTCTGCAGATCTCTTTTCTGACTTATGGGAAGTCACGGGCTGGGGGTTTAGCTCAGCGGCATAAGCACCTGCCTTGCAAGCAGGCGGTCGTGAGTTCGATCCCCATACCGATAAAAATGAAAAAGACAAAAAGAAAAAAAAAAAAAAGAAAAGAAACAAGAAAAGAAAAGAAAGGAAAAGGGAAGTCACAGAGCCCTCAGCAAGCTGGGCCAGAACCTGCTCTGCATACGCAGGGCTGTTCTTTCGAATCTTCTCTGTCTCTTAGTGGCCCCTCTATCTCCCTGGATCCCCTGGGAGCTGGAGGCTTGCATGAGGATCCTCAGCTTTGTCTTCCTGTGTCTCCAAGGCCAGACCCACTGCACCTCCTATCCCCAGTGTGCTATCTCTGCAGATCCAGTGAGCCACTGAGAAACCAAGAGGCAGCAGAACAACTGGAAGAAGTTACAAAATTTCCAGAAATCTACCCAAAGCTCCTGTCCTTAAGGTCCACTAACAACCGTGGCATCCCTTACACTCCCAGACTGCTAGCCGAATGCCAAGCATGCGGTAGGGAGAGTAGTTTGTTGATTGCACTAATGAGTTCATTAAAACAGGAGGAGAAAAACCAGGGGGAACAGAGAAAGAGATGGATCTCATAGAAACCACGGGCACCCAGTGCTTGCAGGAGAGGATGGTCAGCAGTACTGGGTGTCACCCAAGGGTGAGGAAAAGCGGCTCTACTGGATCTGCAGGCAGAAGGCCAGTGACACACTTTGGCCAGGGCTGCATTCCCGGCAGGTAAAAGTGGGCTAAATTAATGGCTGGCTGATGATGGGGAGGAAAGAAGCATGCAGAGTATTATTTGGGGCGCTTGGCCTTGGTGGAGGATGGAGGGAAACTGGGAACCAGGAGTGGACTCTGGTTAGGGGAAATCACCTTTGTTTTTCTCCACAAGTGTTACTGTATAATCTTGTGTTTCCCTGGGAGATTCACAGCTGGTAGGGAAGGACAGGCTGGGCTAGCCAGGCTGGAACAACTGATGGGCAAACACCTCCTGGGATGAGGTAAAGTGTGTGGGACCAGACCTTTGTGCTGAGCAGAAGACACCCACTTGCCTCTGCTGCTAGAGGAGGGAGCTTGCACTGGATCGAGTCTGAGACAATGAGGCGGGTGCAGAAGTGTGGGGAAGTCCCAGCCAGAGGTCAGATTTTTGCAGAATGTAGGAGCAGGTGATTTGGGAGTGGGTGGCTGATGGGCTTGAAGACAATTGGTGAAAGCTGGTAAAGACTTGGAGGAATAGACATGGTGAGCAGGAAAATGGTATCAAGTAGCTGAGTGTGGTAGTGGTTGCCTGTAATCCCAGAACTCTGGAAGGCTGAGAAAGGAGGATCACAAGTTTGAGCAATTTAGCAACATTACAAGATCCTATCTGCAAAAAAGGGTTTAAAAATATGTGTGGGGAGGGAATCAAGTGCTACAGGTGATTATCCTGGATCCGTAAGAGAAACAGACTTGTAAAAGAGCCACTGTGCAAGGCTGGGGGACTTCCTCTGGTGGGGCTACTGGTGGCATGAAGAGACCTGAGGTAAAGGAAAGTGATAAGCAGTTTGAATTCTTTTCTGAGCTAGAGATGAGGACAGGGATCTCACTGTGTTTCCCAGGCTGCCCGCAAGTGTCCAATTCTCCTGCCTCGGCCTCCTTATAGCTGGGATTTCAGGCAGATGCCAGCTTGCTAGGCTTTTTTTTGGATCTTAAATGTCTCCCAAGGATATGGGGGCTTGGTCCCCAGCACAAGGTGCTACTGGGAAGCAGTGCAACTTTCAGGAGGTTGAGTGTCCTAAAAATGTTAGGTAGTTGGTTGGAGGTGGCCTCTTGAAGGGGACATTAGAACCCTGGCTACTCTATCTTGCTCCTCACTTCCTGGCTGCCCTGAGATGAGCAGGCTTCTGTGCTCTGTGCTCCCACCATGATGGAATCTGCCTCGAAGGCAACAGGGCCAAGCAGCCATGGCCTGACCTTTGAAGCCAGGACCTTCCTGAGTGGATTCTCTGTTATGTACCGTAGCTGGGGACAGCTGCCTCCCACACATGGCTTCAGGGGGCTCGCAGAGCATGAGTGATGTTGACAGCAATCAAGAGGGAGGTTCCAGCCAGAGATGGAAGCAGATGAGTGAGGAAAGGGTAAACTGAGGCATAGGAAGTATAAGAGTAGCATATTGGTACCTGGGAGGCAGAGGGAGCCAACTGGAAGAGGCCAAGGTTATGGGCAAGAATTGTGCATTTGCTTCCTGGGGAGACACCCCAAGGCACAGTTCCAATCAGAAAACAGCTGAGTCCCCAGAGCAGGGAACTCCTGTTGGAAGCTGAGAATAGTTTGCCTGAGGAAACAATTAGCTCACTGCTTCATTTTCAAAGACAAAATAAAACAGAACTTGGTAAACCGCTTGTGGGCTTGTCAATAATGGGGTTATGAAAGTGTTTTGGACTGAGCACGATGCCACACAGCTACACTCCAGGCACTCGGGAGGCTGAGGTAGAAGGATCGTCGTGAGTTCAAGGGTGGCCTGGGCTATGAATCAAGACCCTGCCTCAAAGCAAAAAATTGTTGCGAAGTGGAATGGCAAGCAGTGGCTCTTCTGGATTCCCGTGGATTGGACAATGAGCTTGTGCTCTGGTCCATGGTGCAGAGTTGCAGATCGTTGTGGGGAGAGGGGAGGTTGTGATGCAGCGGTACTGACAGGGCCTGCTTCAGGAGTGGCCAGGGACTAGCAGGGCTGTCCAGGTAACGTGCTTAGGATGGTGGCTGACACACAGTGAGACTCAACATAAGTGAACCACCGTGGTCAGGGTCAGCAATGACCTTAAAAGCAAGCAGGCCTAAAGGCTTCCTCCGCTTCTGCAGGGCCAACAGGGACCCTGTTGATGAGCAGATCAGTGCGAGGAGAGTAACCTAGAAGTCGCTTTCGCAGTGAGTAGATTTGCAAAGTGTTGAGGCAAAAATGAGAAACATCCGTTGTAGAGGTACAAAACAAAGGAATGGCTGGGCATGGTGGTGCATACCTGTAATCCCAGCACGCTGGGAGGCTGAGGCGAAAGGATTGCCCAGCCTGGGCAACTAAGTGATTGACTGAGACCCCATCTCAAAATAAAAACTAAAGAACGGCTGGGCACGTCGTCGCTCCACGTAAAGGTCCTAGATTCAGTCCCCAGTACTGGGAAAAATGCAAAGCAAGGGCAGGGCCTTCCTTGTTCTTTCTTTTTCCCTCCAATAGTCGGCAAGAGAGGCAGCAGGATTTTCCCTGCTCCCTTGGCAGCTCCCAGAGCCCCACTGATCTGTGGGTCCCCACCTCTGGACTGCAGGTTGTCACTCGAGGCTCTGGCCTTTCTCTCTCACCTATCCAGGTAAGATTTTCCTTGGAGCTAAGAATCTTCTCTTTTCACTTTCACAGCAGAAGTCAAAGGGTAGGGTAGGCGGACCTGGGAAGGGAGAACCCCCAACAGGGGTTTCCCCTGTTGTTCCTAGGACAGCAACTGCCGTTTCCTTCCAATCAAAGGTTTCTAGGCCCATTTAAAGGGGCCTGGAACTTTACAGAAAATCCTTGTCTCTGGGAAGAGACATTGTCGCCCACCTTCAGCTCCTCAGGGGCTTTTTTCTCTTAAGTTTTAGCTTGAATGCAATTTTGTCAGAGAAACCATGTCCCCTTTTCTTTTTTCTGCATGTAATCCTAACATACCGGGAGGATGAGGCAGGAGTATCACAAGTTAGAGCCCTACCTGGACAATGTAGCAACCTGGTGACACTTTGTCTCAACAATAAAAAATAAAAAGGGGCGAGGCATGCAGCTCAGCCGGAAGGCCCTAGGTTAAATCCTCAGTACCAAGAAAAAGATTCAAGCTAGTTAGCACTTGCTTAGCATGTGCAGGCCCTGGGTTTGACCCCTAACATTGTAAAAACAAAACAACAAAAACACAACCCAAACCCGACTATCCAATGTTGTTAAAAAAAAAAAAGAAAAATTTTTTTTAACACCAAGTAAGAACAAAAGTACAGAAGTGAGGTTTTATTAATAAAGCCAAGAATTTCATATAGTAAAAAGATGCTTCCCTGCCTTTTAAAAAAGAATGATAGTAATAGTAGAGAGCAATTGTTACCCATATTCTTTTTAAAAATAATTTATTTATTTAAGGGGCTGGGGATTTAGCTCAACGGCATAAGCACCTACCTGGCATGCAGGCGGTTGTGTTTTATCTCAAAAAAAAAATTTATTTGGTAAAAGTAAGAAATTTGCAATTTGTTTTTGTTTTGGTACCAGGAATTGAACTCAGGACTTTGCATTTGCCAGGCAGGCACCAACCAGTACCACTGAGCTCTATATTCCTGGCTCTCTCCCTCCCACCCACCCCTTCTTTTTTGGTAGTGTTGGAAATTGAACCTAGGACCTTCCCTAGGCAAGAACTCTGCCACTGCATTATACACCCAGCCCTAGTGATCTTAGGTTGATTTTGTTGGTGGTATGTGTTTACTGGACTGTGAAAAAAAGGACTCACTTTTAACCCTTTTCTTGACAATGGGACAAAATACCTGATACTCACAACTCAAAGAAGAGGTTCAGTTTGGATCACAGTTTCAGAAGTCTCACCCATGGTCAGCTGCTCCAGGGTAGGAACAGGAGGGTAGAGGGGCCTGGCTACTGTGGTGTCCAGGAAGCAGGGAGAGAGGGTGGAGCTGGGGACAAGAGTTCACTCATACAGGTCACACCCCAGAAATCCACCTTCTATCAGCACTCTCAGCCATGGACTCATAGATGGATGAATCCCCTGGCGAGAAGAGTGTCCTATGGTCCCATCACCCCACAGACATACATGAGGCTTTGGGGGCATTTTAGATCTAAACTGTGACAGACCTGCTTCACTAAACCTATATTTGCTCCAGCCCTTCTGCAGCTCAGAAGGCAATTTCTAAATCAAATAATAAAAAAGTAATAGTTACTGGGAAGGCCTTTTTTTTTTTTTTTTTTTTTTTGAGATAGAGTCTCACTATGTAGTTCATGCTGGCCTTGAACTAGAATTGATCCTGTTTTAGTTTTTCAGAGTTCTGGGATTATAGATGTGTGCCTGGTTCTGTAAATTTTCTTTTGCCATTGGATTATTTTGCTTAGGATGTCTTGTGTTCATCATTTTTTTTTTTTGGTTTTTTTGAAATAGGGTCTTGCTATGCAGTTCAGGTTGGCCTTGGGCTCACTTTGTAGCCCAGGCTGGTCTGGAACTTGCAAACAATTCTCTTGCCTCAGCCTCCCAAGTGCTGGGATTACAGGAGTGTGTTTTTTACCTTTTAAAACTGTTTAACTGTTTTTGAAGAGCATGATAGTTTATGTTTTAAAAAACTGTACCATACTGATCATGATGATCAGTATAGAGGGCTTTTCTTTTGGATATTAACATTGTAGTACTTTCATATACTGAATTGTAAAACTGCTTTTTTGAAGCAGGAAGGTCACTCTGAGTTCAAGGCCAGTCTGAACTACATAATGAGACCTCTTAAAAAAATAAAAGAAAATAAAAAAAAGATAAAAGTGTTTTTTTATCCTCTCAGGACAACTCTATCATTTGTACTGAAGATCTTAAAACAGCAGGATTGTTGGCAGAGCAGCAAGTCTGTCCAGTTCTCTGGACTCACTCAACTCTGAGTTCTGCAAAGTCATTTAAACAGTGGAGTCCTGACCACATGAGGGCCAGGCACATGGGCAAATCCACCTGGAGAGGCTCACCTCTTGTGAAGCTGCTCCCTGCTATTCAGTCTCAGCCCTCTATTTCCAATAGCATGTCCCAGAATGACCTTCATGTGCTGGCCTGTGATGTCGGGCCAAACAGAACCTAGCTGCAGACTAGATCTGGCCCAGGGGCCCCCAGTTGGCAGATGAAGTGCTATTTCAGTTTGGCTTTTATTCATTCATGCAACAAATGTTTCTTGGGTCTCTACAGGTTGTGGGCCACACATGTAAATAAATCTTATGGTTTTAAAAACTGCCTATTCGAATCCATGTGTGGCAGCACACACCTAGATCCCAGCACCCTGGGAAGCTGAGGCAGGAGGATGGCAAGTTGGTGCCCAGCCTGGGCAACTTAATCACGTAGGGCGAAACTTGTCTCAAAATAAAAAGTTTTTAAAAGGGTTGGAGCTGTAGCTTGATGAGAAGGTCCCCGGTTTGGTCTTCACAGTATCAGGAGGGGAAAGTACCCACTGAATTTCTGCATTTTACATTTGAAAAGGGTAGCACTGGAGAGGCAATAATTCGCTCAGGCTCAGGGTCACACAGCTGGGACTGCTGAGGTGCTTGTGAACTTGGGGTGCTTCCATAGTCCCAGTCCCAGGTTTGGTCCCAGAGGATGAGGACGTAGGCTAGAGTCGATGTCCTTCCTGGAAGGAGAGTCTAACCTGTGGATCCGAGAGCCGGCTGTAGCACGCAGGCAGAGAGCACAGTGTGGGGACGAGGTCTCCAAGGCCAGCGAATCAACAGGCTGCCTCGCCGAGCCTACGACGAAGAACTGTTAATTACCACAGGGAGAGATGGGGCTCACAGGAGCCTCAACACCCGGGACAGGCGGGAGCGAGCAACGCTTTGGCGCTCCTTCCTGCGAGACGCTCTGCCCCGCCTGTGTGTGACCCTGGGGCACTACAGTTCCCAGCATGCCGCGGGGCACACGGCCCCGCCCTCCAGCCCCGCCCTCCAGCCCCGCCCCTCGGCCCCCTCCCGCCGGGTCAGCCCCACAGTGTCGCCCGGTGGCCGCGGCAGACGGAAGCGGACCGCGAACCCGGGCGGCGGCGGCAGGATGGGGGACTCCAAAGTAAAAGTGGCGGTGCGGGTTCGGCCCATGAATCGACGAGGTGAGAGCCCGGCCGCGGTGCCACCGAGGGGGAGGCGGCAGGTGTCCGGCGCGCGTCGCCCCGCGCTGTGAGAGTCCGGCCCCCCCTTGGAGGGGGGCTCTGCGAAGGCCGGGACCTCGGAGCCCCGCGTGCGCCTTCCCGTCGACGCGCGACGCCCCCTCCCGGCCCTTGCGTTCTGGGGCGCTGGGGTGGCACCCTCCTCGGCCTGCGGCTTCTGCCGCCCGCCCGCGCCTTTCGCCCCCGTCCTGCGCCCCTCGTCCCTGGTCCCCGCCGGCTGTCACCGCACCCCCAGGAGCCGCGCCCCGCGCGGGACCCAGTCCTGCCGCACCCTGGTGGCCCGCGCCCGGGCCGGGTCCTCTGTTCGCCTTGCCACTTTATATTAACTTTGACCTGTGTGGCCCTGAGGGGTCGGGGTTACTGCACTTTGATAGGCATTGGGTGAAAGCTATGCCTTTTTCCTTCCAGCGTTTGGACTGTCGAGAAGTTTTTGCTTTTGCTTGAAGTCATATTCGTCATCTCTCAACAATAAATAGTTTAGGTGCCAAGAGTCTTGTGAAATTGTATCGTTCAGACATTCGCTGAAGTCTGTCGGGAGGGCAGAGAAAGCAGATAAATTGAGACCTCTTAAACCATCCTTCTGCAGCCCCATTGAGCGGAGTTCAGGGCAGGTTTCATTAAATGTGATAATGGGTTTGAGAACGGGAGGTCATGTTATTGGGATCGCTGTTACAGTTCCAGGAGATGATTTTGCAGGTGAAAGACTCTAGACTAATTTGAACCATTTTAAACACCAGAATCATTTTCTAAACTGTTCCAAATCATCTTTGTTCCAAACCAAGCATTTCCTTTTATGTAGGACTTATAAGTTGTTTTCCTTCTCTTTGCTCTTTTTTTTTTTTTTTTTTTTTTTTTGGATTTGTATAGATTGGAATCTGCAGATCAACCTGTTGCCCTAGACTTTGTCCTTTTGTGGGAGGTTAGTTTCTGTCTTTACTCTTAGACTTGTTTTGCCCACCTGTTGCTCCTTGGACTGCTTAAGGCTTTTCAGGTGAGTTTTTTTTCTGAAGGGCCAGGTTTTGAAAATATTGAAATAACTTTAGTGGAACTATGAAAAAAGAAGCCTCAGTTTTTAAAAATTCAGGCATCATTAAGTTCACTTTAAGTTAATTGTAATCATTCATGATTAAAAAAAAAAAAAAGCAACCCAGGCCAATTGGAACACAACTTAACTGATTCTGAAAGATGGATTCAGCACATTCTTAAAAGTTCCTTCACACACAAAATACTTGGAAATGTCAGTGCTAAAAAGAGGCAGCTCAATCAACCACCACAAAATGACTCGGATATTTAGAGCTTTTTACTTTTCCTATAGTGTTCACTATTGATTGTAGTGTTTTGGGGGGTGCTACTGTCATTTTAACTCCTCACCTCCATACTTGGACTTAACCCAGGGTCTTTTGTATGTGTATTTTTTATTCTGAGATATGCTCTACCTAAATTGCTCAGGCTGGCGGCCTCTAAGCGCTTGTCCTTCTGCCTTAACCTCCTAAGTACCTAAGATCACAGGTGTGCACCTTGCGTCCTGCTTCTTGTTATTTTTAAATTGCCATTGATAAGAGTGTAATAATGGCCAATGTTAAAAGTTTCAAGGCACAAGGGCTGGGGATTTAGCTTAGTGGCATAAGCGCCTGCCTGGCAAGTGCAAGGTCATGAGTCTATCCTTGGTACCAAAAAAAAAGGAAAAAAGTTTTGAGGTATACACAGAATAATAGTTTCAACTGTGGAGTAGAAGTTAGCTGTTCTTGGCTTGAACTCACTTTAAAATGGTTGTTTATACATAGGTTCCATTATTCTGTAAATAGGAATGTGTTATTTGTGATAAAGTTTCCTCCGTTCGTTTAGTGCCCTCTTAACCCTCATTTATATATCTTGACATGCACATGGACTTCTTTTTACAGTGATCACCACAGGTAGTTAAAGCACACAAAGTTGTTTACGTGAATCTAAAGGTATTATGAAATACAGTAGAATGTAGTGGAATCTTAAGGCCCGTGATCGTAGTCCTTTCCAATAATTTTGAAAAGGAGGATATTACTTTGCAGAGTTATTACTTCTGTGAAAATTAATGTATTACTAGCATATAATTATGACAAATCAACTTTATACCTGGTTGCTTCTGTCAGCCTAAGTACAAAAAGTAGCCTGATTAATCGCGCATGAAGACAAGGTGAGATTGAAACATGGGGTAAGATGTAGTTTTGCTTATGGACTATCCTATTTGGGGTCATATTAGCCATCTTTGTAGAAAAATCTGAGGATTTCCAGAAACCTTTGGTGTGTTATTAAGTTCTGGTTAGGTGTTTGAATCTTGAAGTGGATGGTTTTTATTTAACATTTGTTCTGAAAGTGTTTTTGTTTTTCTGCTAAACTGTAGATTTGGAAAATGTAGTTACTTGGATGTTGAAGTAGGCCCTACTTTAGTAATAGCAAGAGTTGCAAGGGCTATTTATCAAGAATATTTTTCTATTTATGCATTGTAACCTACTAACAAAACAATCAAAAAATAGAAAGGAAAACAGTCTCCTACACCCTTTGTTCCTAACAAGTTTTCTTATTTCCATTCTAATTTGTGTTCACATGCATATGTAATTTTACATAGTTCTCACATTACACATTTTATTTTTGCTTTTCTTCTGAAAGATGAAGCTAAAGAGGCAGAGTTCTTGTCACAAGGCCTTGAAGTTCTACCTGCAGATGTCATTCGCGTTGTCTTTGTTGTCTGTTGGTCAGTACAGCTCTGCAGAGAATCTTTGTCTCTCTCTGTATTCTATGCAGAACACCTATTCAGCACTGTTAACCAATCTAATCATTAAAAGCTGAAAGTTTTATGAGCGTAATTGACATTATTAGTTGGATCAGCAGCACAATCCTTTTCAGGAATTTGACATTTTATAACTTTAGGTGGTTTAAAAATATTTAATTGGCTCCCCCCAAAAATATATATTTAATCGGCAAGTGAACATTTATTGAGTGTCTGCCAGGTTTCTAGCCTTGTGTAGATGGCTTGAGATCTTCAATCAAGTGGCTGCCCTTGTTTTAATATGCATAATATTGACTGTCAAAATAAATAAGTTATATAAAAGGTGTTTGGAAGATACCTTTGCCTAAGGGAGTGAAACAGAAAATTACACAAGAAACTGAGAGAGAAAAGTGAAATGGATTATTTCAGGGGTTGGGGAACATGGACAACACACTGATTTTAGCAGGTAGTTCAGAGGAGTTTACTTGGTTTTTGAAATTCTTGGTGCAGGCCAGGTATGGTGGCCCATGCCTGTAATCCCAGCACTTGGGAGGCTGAGACAGGAAGGATTACTGTGAGTGTGAGGTCAGCCTGGGTTACAAAGTGAGTTAAAGGCCAGCCTGAACTGCATAGTGAAACTGTCTCAAAAAAGAAAAAACAACAAAACAAACAAATGAAATTCTTGATTCTGTGGAAGACACAGTGTATGTAATCATTTCAAATAGAGTCAGTGCTTTGGTAAATCATAGACTGGTATCTCAGTGGAGGAATTATGTTACAGCCATGAAAAGTGATGATCAAAACTATAACAACAGGGAAGACTTTTTCTTTTCTTTCTTTCTTTTTTTTTCCAAAAGAGAGGTTTGTTTTGACTTGTGAGGAAGTCTTTTCTATGTTGGTGGGAAAAGCAGAATGAAATTATATGTGTAACTATAATTGAATCTAGTGTGTCAGAGCTAGAAAGAATCCTGAAAAAATGAAGTTGATGAAGTTGTTCACAGGGTTTTATTTGCCAAGAGCCTGGTTAGTATTGCCTGCTGTTAGCATTTTCATTTTCTTAAGGTGTGCTTTAGGGCTGGGACTATGGCTCAGTGGTAGAGTTCTTGCTTTGCATGCACGAGGCCCTTGAGTTCCATCCCCAGCACCACCGGGGGGGAAAAAAAAAAAAAAACCCACAAAAAGTGTGCTTTAGGGCCCCTGCTCACAAGGAAGGGACTCTCGTGTGCAGAGATAAGATGGAAAGGTAAACAGCTGTAGCAGACTGCTAGTTATTAAAGTGCTAGGTGAGTGACAGGGAAATGTAAGAATTGGGGGCGGGGCTGGGGATTTAGCTTAGCAGCATAAGCACCTGCCTTGCAAGCAGGTGGTTGTGATTTCAATCCCTGGTACTGATAAAAAGTTTAAAAAAAAAAAAATTCCGGGGCAGGAAGGCTCTAGAGGCCAGATGATTAGGGAGGACTTTGCTGAGGGAAGATGCTGGGACGGAAGGTTCCAGGGAAGTGTTGATGTGAGCGGGTGTGTGGTGAGCCTGGAGGTGGACAAGTGGGCTGGGAGCAGAGCTCCTTTAGGTGGCAAAGACCAGATTCACCTGGCTGGAGTGAGGATTCTGTAAGGTTGCCTGGAGAAGGACAGGTTGTGAAAGGCTGGGCGAGCTGCAGGAAACTGGGATGCTCTTTAGGCCAACAGCGAGCTTCAGGTGGTTGGCTGGCTGGCTGGTCTGTGCAGTTTCTGTAGCTTTTTAGCAATCTGTGTGGACACATAAATGAAAAATTAACCACATCTGATTCCTGCCATCGCTGGGCCGGATTTAAAAGGTGCATGATAGACATGAAGTTGTATGAATAAAAAGTTGAAGGAAGCCTGACAAAATGAAGTAAACAGCCCTGAATCAAAAGATCTAGGTAACGGCACACATCTGTAATTCCAGTACTTGGGAGGCTGAGACAGGAGGATTACTGTGAGTTCAAGGCCAGTCTGGGCTACATAGTGAGACCCTGTCTCAAAAAAAAGTAAACTCGAGCAACTGGGAGGAGACTTAGGACCCTGATTTCAGTGAGGAAAAAGGCTGTCTTTAGGCAGTGAGGGGGCAGGGAAGGCATTTTTGACCTGGGGCCATGGGGGTTCTTCAGCACTTTTGGAGATGACCGAGATGTGGATGGAGCTAAGGTAACTGTGGATGGAAAATTTTGAGTGTTTGCTGAAACAGAAGATACTTGTTTTACTAGTGTCTGCTTCATATGCTAATAGTGAATGAGGCACACATCCATTGTGACATTGTTTCTGCTGTCAAGTCAGTGACTGAAATTTGGAGTTGTAGGTTTAGAGCCAGAGGCTTTCTGGGGAGGCAAATCATTATAAGACACAGTTTTGTTGAAACTGGCACTTTTACCTGACCACTTCTGTACACAAAGGACTAATGCCTGACTTTTCCATTCAAGTTCTCAAGTGGAAGAATCCACTGACAAACTGTTACTTAGAGGAAGGAATTGAGTTGTGTGTTCAAGTGGAAATGGGTTTATTGGTCTCTCTGCTTGTTGATTGGGTTCCCCTGTATGGAGCAGAGTGCGTTTTTCAAAAAGTACTTGGCAGACTGGGATTTATCTCATTGGCATAAGTGCCTGCCTGGCAAGCCCAAGGTCATGAGTTTGATCCCTGGTAAAAAACAAAACAAAAAAAAACTTGTCAAAGGTCAGTAGCAAACTCTTTGGGGAAGTATACAAGTGGGTCCGTGGGACACAGATTATGGCATGATGATGCTGGACTGTCTCTCTCAGAGGCTGCAGAAAGGTATAGAAAGTGATATGCATCAGCCTACCTACTCAACCATGTTGAATGAAAAAAAATGTTAACTACTTTCTTCTTTTTTTTCCATCCTTGGGATCAGACCCATGGATGATCCCAGGTCCTCCCACACGCTAGGCAGGTGCCCTACTACTCATCCTAATCCTCAGCCTCCGTAGCTACTTCTGTGGAGAACTTTGTTCCTTCCCCACTTTTTTGCTGGTGATTGAACCCAGGGCCTCTCTACCACTGAGCTGCCCAACCCAGCACCAAGAGCTTTCTATTTGTGAGCTACAAAGGTCAGTGCTTTTTTAATTTTACCTTATCTTATTCTTTGAACCACTCTTTGAAAGGTGGTTGTAGAATTTTTACTTACTACAATCTCAGAGAGGCTAATTAACATTCCTAAGATTGTATAACCAGTATTTTGGAGCCTGCATTCAAAGCCTGTGCTTTTACTACCATATTGGACATGATGATCTTTCGGGGGACCTGGCAGTCGTGAGAGGTGCTGAATGTCCTGATCTTTGACTGGAAGAGCTCAGAGTCATGTCAGTAGTAAGGATGTGTTGTAAGAACATACGCTCATGCTCACAGCTCTGTGCATTATGAGCTAAAGCAGTGGGCTAGTATTTGAGAATGGCACAGAAGGCAGTGTGAATGAACTTGCCTCAGGTCCCGCAGGGGTCATAGGGGTGATTGTCGACCCTCAAGTGAGGTGGGTTTGGGTTGCATTGGAGGAACATTGAACTTGCAGACTCTGTGATGGAGGTTCCAATTTATATGACAGTGAAGTGAATGCTGGTGTCATTGAAATGGGAAGTATAGGAGCGGTAGTTTTAGGGTAAAGATGTGGAAAATGATGAGTCTTGGATAATCCTCAGCACTCAGGTGCCATTCACTGTTACTTTAACCGTGAGTAAGACACAGTGTGTGCCTGGGGGAAGCTCAGGAGGTGATCTGGAAGGCTTTTGTGTATATGAATCTGAAACCGAGTGACTGGACATACGTGGGATTGGGGAGCCACTACATAGGGAGAAGATAGAACTTTCCAGGGAAGAGGGGCACCCTTGGGAAAATTAGGTGAAAGTAATGCTGTGGAAAGCCAGGGGTGCCAGTGTGTCAGTGAATGAATGAGTGCTTAGCACTCAGGTGTCACAGGTGTGGTGAGTGTGAGTAATATGGAACCACGTCCAGTAGACTTGGCTTCACAGCCTTTCGTGGTAATTTTCAGGATGCTCTTCCGTGAGTGAATGAATCAGTGTCAGCATTGGCAGTGGGCTGGTGATCTCCACGAATGCTCCTGCAGGAAGCTCCACTTGAAAGGTGAAAGGAGAAGTAGGTTCTAGAGGTGTGGGTAGCTAGCAACAGCTGCTTTTGCTTTTTAATTTTCTAAATGGTTTTTAAATCTGGGGTGATGGCTGAGCTTTGTTATACACAGAGTCAGTAGAAGGACATTACTGAATATACTAAGTGGAGAAGAATTGTAATGGGAAAGCCTTGGGCCACTTCATTTTCTCGATGAGGCAGAACGTGAGGTCATTGAAAGTAAGCAGGATTAGGAGAGCCAGGATCTTGAGAATAGTTGGTGTATAGACAAGTGGTTGAAGGGCTCTAAACATGTATCTATTAAGGGTAGAAGAGTCAGTTTTATTTTTTTTCTCTTTTTGCTTCTTCTTTTCCCTTGAGATTTTATTTTTTATTTTTTAATTTAAAAAAATTTTTTTGGTACTGGGGTTGAACTCATGACCGTACGCTTGGCAGACAGATGCTCACACTGCTGAGCTACATCTCCGGCTCTGAGATGGGGTTTTGATGTGTTGCCCAGACTGGTCCGAAACTCCTGGACTCCTGCCTTAACTCTGCAGGTAGCTAGGGCTATAAGTATGGCCCACTATGCCCAGCTCTTCTTTTATTAAATACATTCACATACCAAAATGGTGCATCCTGCCAAGCGTGGTGGTGCACGCCTATAATTTCAGCAGTCAGGAGGCTGAGGCAGGAGGATGGAGTTGGAGACCAGCCTGGACTACAAAGTGAGCTCAAGGCCAACCCAAACTGCATAGTAGTACCCTATCTCAAAAAGACAAACAAACAAACATAAAACTCAAAAAACAGAAACAAAAACGGTATGTCCAGGGCTTTGCTATACTCACAGAGTTGTACAGCCATCAGCACCATGGTATTCAGAGCATTTTCCTCACCTCAAGGAGGAAACCCTACACCTTTAGACAATCACTGTCCATCTCCCTTCCCTTCCCCCCGAGCAACCACTAACCTACTTTCTAGCTCTGGATTTACCTGTTTTGCGTTTCCTGGAAATGGAATCATACAGCCTGTAAACTTTTGCAACTGGCTTCTTTCACTTGGCATAGGACATTTAGGGTTTAATCCACACAGTGGTGAAGCAGTGCTACATTCTTTTTATGTTCGAATTACAGTGTTCCATTAATGGGTATATACTGTGTTTTGTTTTGTATCCATCCGTCAGTTGTTGGGTGTCTTGTTTCCAGCTTTTGGCCACAGTGAGTAATGCTGCTATAAACATTGTGTACAGCTCTTATCTAGACATTTGGTTTCATTTTTTCTTGGCTGTGTATATAGCTAGGAATGGAATTGCTGGGTCATAGTACCTCTAACTTTAGGAACTCTTAGACTATTTTCTATTAAAGTGACTTCTTCACTTTACATTCTCACCAGCAATGTCTGAAGGTTCATTTTTTACCAATCTTTGGCCACCTTTGTTATTATAATGGCCTACCCCCTGTTCTAGGGATTGAATTCTAGGGATTGAACTCAGTTCCACTGAGCCATACCTCCAAACTTTCCTTTTTGCTCCTTGCCAGCCTAGTGTGTATGAAGTGGCATTTCTCTGATGGTAAATAGTGTTGGGCATTTACTATTGAGTTGTATTATATATATATTTTTCTCAGTACTGGAAATTGAACCCAGGGCCATTACACTGAGCTGTATCCCCAGTTCTTTATTGTTTGTTTTGATTGTTTGTTTGATAGTGTCTTGCTAAGTTGTCCAGGCTGGGCTCAAACTTGTGATTCTCCTGCCTCAGCTTCCCAGAGTGGTGGGATTACAGGTGTGTGCCACTGTGCCTAGCTCTGGAGGTTTTGAATGTAATGGGAAGTTGAGGTCCAACTTTACTCTTTCGCTATGAGTATCCAGTTGTCCCAGAATTATTTGTTGAAATGATTGTTCTTTCCCTCATTGGATTATCTTGGCATGTTTATCAGCTGACCATAAATGTGACTCATATTTCCAAATTATTTTTTTGGGATCTGAATTTCTTTTATCTGTGTATCTTTCTATCCTTGTAATAGTGCTACATTCTCTTAGTTTCTGTGACTTGTGCTAAGTTTTGGAATTGAGGAATGTGAGTCCTCTAGCTTTTTCTGTTTAAGATATTTTTCTATTTTGGTTCTGTCTTATCAGTCTTTGATTTAACTTAGCTTTTTCTGCAGTGCTAGTGATCGTACTCTGTGCCCTGTGGGTACTAGGTAGGTGCCCTACCGCTGTGCTACATCCTAGGTCCTGCCCTGGGAGTTTCTGAATGCCTGTTTCCTAGCTCTCTGAGGTGATTAGTTTTGTGAATGCTTTACATTTGTGTTATTATGATTATTTTTAACACTCTGTCCTGTCTTCCTCTGATTTGGCACTCCATCCTGCGTGTCTTTTATTGCTTCATTTTTCAATTGTACTAGAATGTAAGTTTTTTTTTGTTTCGCTTTAGTTTTGACTTTTGAGACAATGTCTTGTTATGTAATTCAAACTGGCCTTGGACAAACTGTGTAACCCAGGCTGGCCTTGAACTCAAGGCAGTCCCTCTGCCTCAGCCTCCAAAGTGCTGGGATGACAGCTGTGAGCCACCCTGCCCGGCTCCTTAATTATAGATTTATATTTATTGAATAGATGTTCATGTTTACTGGTAAAGAATAAAGGTAATGGTTAGAGTGTATTTATCTCTGTAGAAAGCAAGAGACCAGCTTGCTCTTCACTTCCATGGCAACACATAGTTTTGTTTCCTCTTGAGTCAGTGGACCTGGGTAAGCAGAAGAATCTGAGGACTCTAACAAGTGAAGGGGTTGAGCCCTATTTCCTGTCCAGCTGGTGAGAACATTACAGTCCAGTTGGAGAAACGAGTCCTTTGCACATGAATGATTAGTGAGCATTTTACAGACCAGAGCACGCTTGGACATGAAAGTAAGGGATGTGTGACACAAGTTACTTGAAAAATAGGGTTGTCTAGGGATGCAAACTATGAAATTTAATTAAAAAATTAAACCTTCCCAATATAATTGATTATTGTCCTTTTAAAAATGGACCTTAGTGAATTAAAAATAATTACAGTTAGCCTTTAGGAACATGACTGTGGGTAGAGGAAGGTTACATCTATGTTTCTGGGTGGTAGATTTGGTTTGCAAATTACTAATCTGTGGAAAGCTGGAGGAGCCGATTACTAACTGGCAGCTCAGTTCCTTTGCTCACACTGTGGTGTGTCTTTCCCGGTGGAACAGAGTTACCCAAGGGGAGGCTCCCAGGCCCTGCCCTGTTTTACTATGAAGTCATTGGAGTGCAAGCCATAGCTGATTTGTACATCAGAGAAAGACTGGTTTCAAGTTATTGCTTACTTTATAAGGTGACTAATACGCTGAATAAGCTGAGTTGTTAGCTGTTGGTATTTTAATATTTATCATGAGAAATTTGACCTGGAAAGGCACCTTGTTTGGAATATAATATGGATCTTTACTGTGTTACTAAATTTCTTCTGTCTCTCCTTTTTTTTAAGGGCTCATAGATATAAAGCCATTCATAGTTCTGTAAAACTTGATGGTCATAACATAAATTTAAGAGTACTATTTAAGATCATTCTGGTTTTTAATTGATTTTCAGACATAGTATTAATTAAATCCCCATCTCATTATTTTAGGCCTTACTGTGAATAAACTGTTGTCCATGTGATACTTATTATAATAATAAGTACTTTCTGCTATTTTTATTGTGGTAAAACGTATATGACATAGCGTTTATGATTTTAACCATTTTTAAGTGTGCAGTTCTGTGGCATTAAGTAATTTCACATTATTGTGTCCCCATCACCACCATGGGTATCTGGAACTTTATCTACCTTGCAAAACTGAGGCACCGTGATCATTAGACACCAACTCCCCACGCATGCTCCCTTACCTGCGGCCACCGTTCACTTTCTTCCCTATGAATCTGGCTCCTCTGAGTGCCTCATGTAAGCACAGTTAGGCAGTATTCTTCTTTTCATGACTAGCTTAATTCACTCACCATCATGTCTTAAAGTTCTGTATTGTGGCAACTGCCAGAATTTCTTATCTTTTTTAATCTGACTAATGGTCCAGTGCATATATACACCAGATTTTGTTTATCCATTCATTCAGCGGTGGACAGTTGGGTCACTTCCATCTCTGAAAGTGTAAATAATGCTGCTGCAAACACGGGTGTACTCACACTGTTTTTACAAGGCAGTGAGTTAGGGCTAGGTTCTTATCTTTCTAATCTAGGTATTCTGAACTAACAGGAAGATGTTTATCTTTTGGATTTTTGCTAGGTGGTGGTTTTTGTTTTTGATGTTTTCTTCAGGTTAAATGTAAGGCCTAAATCTGTAAATCTCTTGCATCACCAGGCTGCTTTCTAGGCAGTATAGAATAAGTTTTGAATGGAGAGCGTGTTATGTTTAGAATATTGAAGCAGTAGAATTTTTTTTTTTTTTGGTCTTTTTCGTTTTTATTGGTACCAGGGATCGAACTCACGACTGCCTGCTTGCAAGGCAGGCGCTTATGCCGCTGAGCTAAATCCCGAGTCCCTGAAGCAGGATAATTTAATTCAGCCATCTAGTATGGTTTGAGGGTATACTAGCTATAGTATTAAAATGCTGTACATGTATGTCACCCTTACAGTGTTTTCAGAGCTGACTGTGTTTGTTTCTTTGTTTTGTGGTACTCCGCAGAGCTTTGGTCCCAGCCCTTTTATATTTTTTATTTTGAGATCAGGTCTCTCTAAATTGCCCAGGCTGAGTTTGAATTTTTCATCTTCCTGCATTGGCCTCCAGAGTGCCGGGATTACAGGTGTCCATTCTGATACACCTGGCTTGCCCATGTTTATTTGCTTTTACTGCATTCTTGGTGTTCTGCCTCTCTGTGTTCTATTTCTAAACTGTCTCGGTGGAGGGAAAAATCCTTTTCTAGATATCTACCCAGCAGTGACAGAGGGTGGGAATTTTGTTTCAAAACAGTGAGCTATAAGGTAGGCATGGTGGTACACACTTGTAATCCCAGCACTCCAGGAGGTTGAAGCAGGAGGATTGTTGCAAGTTTGAGACTAGCATGGGCTACAAAATGAGTTCAAGGCCAGCCTGAACTGTGTAGCAAGACCCTATCTCAAAAAGACAAAACAAGCAAACAGAAAACTCCCCCCAAAACCCCAAAAATCAACCAACCAACCACACAAACAACAAAACCAATGAGCTATGGTTGTTCGTATATGGTGGTTCATATAAGGTTCATCTTTGGTGGGGTGTTAGATGTAGCGGTATTCATAAGTTGTCATCTTGAGGACAAAATGAATTTGTTAGATGTATTATTGTGTGTGTGTGTGTGTGTGTGTGTGTGTGTGCAGGGTTTTCTAGAGGCTGGTATTCATACTATGTAACATGTCTAAATTATTAGCTGTATTGTATTTGATGACCACATGGTGGGGGTGGCCTGACATAGAGAGAAGCTATTAAAGATGGTACAGAAGAAATGGATGCATGTTGGTGGAAAATGTTCTTTTCAATTCAAGATATTTAGTTAACACCCACGTTTTCAGGCATACAGTCTTATGAAACTAAACTTTCAGCTCCTTTGCTTTAACTAAATGTTCTTGCATAAAACTAACAACTGGTTTTGTGGTGGCTAGCGAGATAATAGATTGTCAGTCACAGAATTTCCGGAGAATTGATAATGAATTTATGTATAACATAGATTTGCCTGTAAGGGGCCAGATAATACGTATGGTTAATATTAGCCAATTAAGATGATTGCACACTTTATTGGGCTCTGAGCCCAAGGAAGCAAGGAGGTAATTGCATGGTGCAAAGGAAGCTGTAGTGTGACTGAGACTTGTTGCAGCATTTCGGTATGGGTCTAAAGCTGATGTAAACACAGAGCATTAGGAGTAGATTTTAAAGCTGACTGATCACAGCAGAACATACTTTGTAGTAGTCTTTTGGGGTTGGTTAGTCTCCCCCAGCTAAGTGAAGCTCTAAAGGCTCCCTTTCAGCTCTTGGCCTGGGAGCATAGGTCAGTGGTAGAGCATTTACCTAGCATGCATGTGGCCCTTGCTAGAAAAAATTGGGTCTTGGTACATGCTTGCAATCTTAACTGCTGAGGAGGTTCAAGCAAGAGGGTCATATGTTCAAGACCAGCCTAGGCAATTTGGTGAAATCCTGACTCAAAGAAGAAAGACAAACAAACAAAAAAAAGGACTTGGGATAAAGTTCAGCGGTAAAGCTGCTCTGGGTTCCATCGCTATCACCACAAAAACAGAACAATGAAAAAATATTCCTGGGGCTGGGGATTTAGCTCAGTGGCATAAGTGCCTGCCTTGCAAGCAGGCAGTCGTGAGTTCGATCCCTGGTACCGATAAAAACGAAAAAGACCAAAAAAAAAAAAAAAAAAAAATTCCCTTTGGCCAGGTGTGGCGGCGCACTCCTGTAATCCCAGCACTTGGGAGACTGAAGTAGGAGAATCGTGCAAGTTCAAGACCAGCCTAGGCTACAAAGTGAGTTCAAGACCAACTTGAACCACATAGTGAGACCCTGTCTCAAAAAAGCAAAAAACCTGCCCCCAAAACAAAAAGCTCCCTTTGCTTAAAAATGTATTGGTTGAAAGAAATACTAACTTCTTTGTATTTCTAGAATGTATCTGGAGAATAAAGTAGAAAAACTGATAAAAGAAAAGTTAAGTTGTGGCCAGCAAAGGGAGGGACATTTTTATTTTTTTGTTTTGCTTTGCA
This sequence comes from Cavia porcellus, assembly GCF_034190915.1. Classification (NCBI taxonomy): domain Eukaryota; kingdom Metazoa; phylum Chordata; class Mammalia; order Rodentia; family Caviidae; genus Cavia; species Cavia porcellus. The sequence continues at coordinate 42,980,410 of NW_026947507.1, forward strand.
TTCGTTATTTAAGTTCAAACGGATTTTTAAATTACCTTTTCTGACAGTAGAAATACTTTATAGCGAATGTGACATTGACATTTGGCCAAGGTTCTTTGGGAAACACAAGTGACTCCTTTCCTCAGACCTTATCTTTTGGCAGTAGAGATAAGGTGAAAAGAAACAGTTTCATACTTTGGGTCAGACAAGTAGGATATGGAAGTATGAGAACATAAATATGCTTTCTTACATAGCTGCACTGAGATATAATTCAAATTCATGAACTGCGTCCAGTTTATTGTTTTTAAGCTCACAGTTGTGCAGCCAACAGCACAATCAGTTTTAGACCATTTTCATCACTTTCAAAAGAAAACTTCACCCTCTCCCAGCCATCCATCTTCTCTCCAGTTCTGTAGATTTCCCTTTTTGGGTTCTTTCAACTCAGAGGAATGACACGACTTAGGGTCTTTTGTGACTAGCTGTGCAAGCATCCTTAGTGCAAGCATCATCCAGGTTGTAGTTTGTATTGTTGTATCATTTATTTTTTGTGCTGCACAGTGTGTCATTCGACGGATATATCCTATTTGTCCATTCATTTCTTCTTCTTTTTTTTTTTTCTTGGTACTGGTAATTGAACTCAAGACATTGTGCTTGCCAGGCAGGCACTTACACCATATCCTGGCCCTGTTCATTCAATTCGTAGTAGAAATAGTCTGGATTATTTTAGCTTCTTTAGCTTTATCCTGAATTTTATATGGACATAGTTGTTATTTCTCTTGGATGCATGTCCGGGAGTGGAATTGCTCGATCCTATGGTAACTGTAAAATGATAGAAAAGCTTTTGGCTTACCTGGGCCACAGTGAGGGAACAATTGTCTTGGACTGCATGTAAAACACATAATTAATGTGTATAAGTAAGAAAACTTCCTTTTAAAATATTTTAATTGTAATCTTTTTAGTATCAGCAGTGCCCTGTATGTAATTGTGACAGTATCATAGGCAAAAAAGTATTTGATACACTTTTGTACGTCTTAGAGCAAAGCTGCTAAAAAAAGTATTTTAATTTATTAAATTATTTAATGAAATAATGTACCCCACATTTAATAATTCAGTAAGAGGGCTCTGGGAGTTTAGCTCAGTGGCACAAGCGCCTTGCTTGGCAAGCGCAAAGTCTTGAGTTCGATCCCAGGTACCAAAAAAACCCCAAAAAGCAATGTGGGTAATAATTCAGTAAGCAAATTTACATGTCCTACCTGTGGGAACAGGAAAGATCTGTCTTGCAGGCGTGCACAGACAGGCAGGCAGGAAGGCAGAGCTGCTGTCGGGGTGACTCTGGGTCCTCGCTGCCTGGCCCAGCGCCCTGGTACACGACGGTTTCTGTTTGTGTGTGGCAGGCACCAAAGGCAGCGTGAGCACCCCACTGTGCTCTGCTCGACGTGGTGCTCCTGTCACCTGCGCAGTCTGTGCTCAGGCATCCCACTGTGAACTCATGAAGACAATTGCTAAAAATCACATCATAATGTGAAGTTTCCTTTTTTTTTAGTACTCAAGAGTACATCCTAGGTCTTTGTCCTGAGCTGCATCCCCAGCCCTTATTTTTATTTTGAAACACAGTCTTGCTAAGTTACCCAGGTTAGGCTCAAACTTGCAGTCCTCCTGCCTCTGCCTCCCAGAATGCTGGGAATGCCTACTTTTTGAGGAACTGCCAAATAGTTTTACAAAGACATTTTATATTTCTAACAGTAGTGCACCAAGGAAATAATTTCCTCACAAATTGATGTTTGTGTTATACATACATATATATATATTCTTTCAGTTTTGGGGTGCTGGAAACTGAACCTAGGAAGTGCTGAGCTACAGTCCAACCCTTTTTATTCTTTATTTTTATTTTGAAATAAAGTTTTGGTAAGTTGCCCAGGCTGGCCTGGAACTTGTAATCGTCCGGCTTCAGCCTTCTGTGTATCTAGGATTACACGGTACCTGGTCTGTTCCCTAACTTTTTGATTATAGTTATCTTAGTGGGTGTGAGGTGGTATCTCACTGTGGTTTTATTTTGCCTTTTGCTGGTGTCTTAATGATGTTGTGCGTCATTTCCTGGGCGTATTGAGCAGTTTTATGTCATCTTTTGGAGAGATGACTGTTTTCATTCTTTGTCTATTTAAAAATTGGGTTGTCTTTGTTGAACTATAATCATTTCTTAAAAATGTATTTTGATATAAATCCTGTATAGATATGTGATTTGTAGATATTTCATCATTTCTGTTCTCCTTATGCTATCTTTTGAAGCATGGATTTTTAAATTTTGATGAGGTTCAATTTTTTTCTTTTGTGCTCTTACTTTTGCTGTTATATCTGAGAAATCATTACCTAACCCAAGGTCACCTAGATTTTTGGTGATTTTTTTTTTTTTTGTACTGGGAATCGAACTCAGGATCTCATTCTTGCTAGGCAAGCACTTACACCACTGAGCTGAATCCCTGGCCTTGTGATTTTTTTTTTTTTTTTTGTACCTGGAATTGAACTCAAGACCTTGCACTTGACAGACAGGTGCTTATACCACTGCACTATATCCCCAGCCCCTTGTTTATGTTTTCTCCTAAAAGGTTTTTGTTTCTTTTGTTTGAGACAGGGTCTTGCTGTGTATTCCAGGCTGACTTAAACTCACTCTGTAGCCTAGGCTGGCCTCATACTCACAGCAGTCCTCCTGCTTTAGCCTCCATAGGGCTGGGTGGGGTTATAGGCATGCACTACTACGGCATTTTCTAAATGTTTTATAGTTTTAGTTCTTACATTTAGACTTTTCATCGATTTAAGTCTTTTTTTTTTTTTTCTCCCAGTCTCTGTAGTTAGTTTTCGAGCGTGGAATGTGGCAGGGCTTCACCTTTATTTTACATGTGGGTAGCCAGTCTTCCAGCACCATCTGTTAAAAAGGCTGTTCTTTCCTCATTAGATTGTGTTGGCACCCTTGTCAAAAGCAGTTCATTATAAATGTGGGCATATTTTTCTGGACTCTCAGTTTGACTCTATTGATCTAGATACAGTATCTGTGGTGTTCTGTGGATCTATGTGTCTGTACTTAGGGTAGTGACACATTGTCTTGGCTACTGTAGATTTAGTTTTGAAACAGGAGACTGAGTTCTTTTTCAAGATTGTTTTGACTATGCTGAGTGGTTTTTTTTTTTTTTTTTTTTTTTGAAAGGGAGTGCCGTGTGTGCTTGTGTGCATGTGAGCATGACCGTGCGTTGCTGGCAAGCTTAGCTAGGCCCTGTGCATGCTGAACACATGCATGCTGAGCTCCAGCACCAGCTGCTGCCTCCAGTCTTGTAGATTTAGACTGTTGCTGTCTGGATGGTAGGAACTGGATGCATGGACGGAGGATGTCTTTCTGTTTATTTGAGTGTTTAGTTTCTTTCAACAATGTTTTGAAATTTTCAGGATACAAGTCTTGGCATTTCTTTTACCTTTATTCCTAAGTTGTTCATTCTTTTGATGGTATTATGAGTAAAATTAGTTTCTTAATTTTATTTCCATATTTTTTTCATTGCTAGTATTTAGAAACTCAGCTGATTTTTGTATTTTCTTATTTCTTTCAATCTTGTACAAGCTCTTTCTTCTAATAGTTTCTTAGATTTGGTGGGATTTTTTACACACAAGATCGTATCTTCAGAGATAGTTTGACTTCTTCCTTTCCAATCTGCATGCCTTTTGTTTGTTTTTCTTGCCTAACTGCCCTGACTAGAATTTCTGGTACAATGTTGGAGAGAAGAATAGTAAACAGCGTTGTCTTACTCCTGATGCTGGAGGTTGGCCTGTTCATTCCTTCACTATCAAGTGTAATGTTAGCTTGTGGGCTTTTCTACATGCCCATTATTAGGTTGGGAAAGTTTTCTATTCCTAATTTATTTTTATCATGAAGGAGTGTTGGATTTTTTTGGCAAATGCTTTTCCTAAAATAAATTGCTTCTTTTTAAAATGACTTTTTCTTGTTTTTTTATCTGCAGAAATTGACCTGCATACCAAATGTGTGGTGGATGTTGATGTAAACAAGGTTATTCTTAATCCTGTAAATACGAACCTTTCCAAAGGAGATGCCAGGTAAGTTAAGAAACAGTGTTACATTCAGTGGAGTTTTATTGGTCTTTTTTTTCTATTTATTTTTTTGGAATCAGGAATTGAACTCAGAGCCTTGCACTGCTGAGCTACATCTCTGGCCCCCCAATGGATTTTTTTTTTAGTACAGGGGATTGAACTCACGACCGTGTGCTTGTAAGGCAGGTGCTTCTGCTGCTGAGCTAAATCCCCAGTGGCTCCCCATGGATTTTTTAAATAACCAAAAGCAGAAATGGCTACTGAATTGAGTTTACTTGAATACATGTGACTAGTTGTTGTAGAGACTTTGCTGTCTTCCAGGACTCATTGGAAGGGCTGAGGTCTGCACCGCAGAAAAAGTTGCTAGAGTGAGTGATAGAGATAGTAATTCTGTTAGGGGCTCAGGGAAGAGAGAGTTAGGTTCTGAGTTAACTGAGGCAGGCTTCTTCAAGCAGGTAGTGCTGGCTGAAGGATAGGTAGGAGGTAAATAGGAAGAGGAGGAGGAAGGGAAGGCTGTCAGGTAATTCTTTCATGAGGGGACTTTGTCCTTCTGCAGGTTCAAATCCTACCTGTCACTCAGAGCCCTCTCCTAGTCCAGCAGCTCTCAGTGATTCCTGCCCTTTATATACCTGTCAGCTATTACGGTGCTGCTGAACTTAATGTTAAAGCTGAGAATCCTAGTTCTATAAGATGGTTCCAGTCTGAGGGAAGAGACTTGGTTGGGGCTGAGAATGAGTGCTTGAGTATCTCTAGATTTGGATGACAGGATGAGCCAAAGGAGGGGAAGTGAACTGGGAAAGACTGAAGAGACTCATTAGGTTTTTTCCATACATGGGAGCTGCATTTGACCAACTAAGCTGAGATCAGATTTCAGAAAACCTGAAGGCAAACAAAGAAATTTGGCCTGGACTTTTATCAGTTGGACAGTGTCTTTGACCGTTTTTAAGTACTATGAGGTAGGCATAGAAGTTGGTTGTCAGTGCAGAGGATGGGTCATCATTGGGAAAGGCATGTTTTTTAGAGGTTGTGTGTCAACTTAGGAGGTGCTTTTGTACTGAGCTTGGGTTTGGAGAGGGCAAAAAGGAGAGACTGTGCCTGGCGTGATGCTTTGCACAAAGTAGATAGTCCATAAACACTGTGGAGACAGTATGATCCAGGCAACTTGCAGATGCTCTGTAGAACTGAATTGAAAAGGACACCAGATTTAGAGTTAGAAATCTGAATCAAATCCTTCACTCAGTTACTGAGGCTAGTTATTTTCAGCTTTTTTGAACTTTATTTGTGTGATGCTTGCCTTCTTTATCTCTTAGAGGATTTCCCTCCAGGGATCAAATTAGTGATTGGTGAAGTACTTTATGAAGTGTTCTGTAAAGGTTTATTGTTATTGATGCACAGGTATTTCTTTCTTTTTTGTTTTTTTGTGATACTGGAGGTTGAAACCAGGCTTTTGCACTGAGAACTACATGCCTAGACCCTTTTTCAGGTTTTACTTGAGTGAAGGTTTCGCCAAGTTGCCAGACTGGGCTTGAACTTGTCCCCCTGCCTCATCTCTGCAGAGGGATGGGATTACAGATATGTGCTGCCATGCCTGGCCCAGATGTTGCTGGATTTCCTCCAATTATAAACAGACAGTTGTAAGGGCTATGGAATGCCATGACAATAGAATGTGAAGGGTACAGTTATGGCAGAAATGATGTTGGAGTTTTGAACCCACCAAAGGAATGAACTGTTGCCCTGGGTAATTTTAGTGTGGGGGCTATGTGTTGCTCTCACACTTTCACCTAGGCCTGGCTAGGTCTAAATGTAAGAACTAAAACTATAAAACATTTAGAAAATGCCAGATGTAGTAGTGCATGCCTATAACCCCACCCAGCCCTATGGAGGCTAAAGCAGGAGGACTGCTGCGAGTATGAGGCCAGCCTAGGCTACAGAGTGAGTTTAAGCCAGCCTGGAATACACAGCAAGACCCTGTCTCAAACAAAAGACCACCATCTTTCCTCTTGGCTTAAGCCATCTCTGGGGCTGCTTTTGGACACCTTTTCCCAGGCTAGTAGCAGTGTCCTAGGCCAGCGTCCTGAGGGAGACCAAGCTGGGGGAAGCTCTTCTGCTTTGTGTGTCAATTTGGGAGTCATATCAGTTACTTCTGTCATATTTTCTTGTTCAAGCTTGTATCAAGCTCTGCATGGTTTAGAGAAGAGGAAACACATTCATTTCTCAGTAAAGGAAAAGCATCGTAAGAAAAGCATTTGATAAGTGATAAGCATAGTGGCTACCTTTGGAAAACAAATCTGTCATAAGTGTATATTAATACCTTCCTGTTAAGTTCTTGTGATGATAAATTGAGCACATAAAAGCTAAAAAAAAGAATGTTTTTTTTTTCCCTTTGAGATCTTCAAATCTTGGGGATTTGTGGAACAATTGTGTAGCACTTTTTGGTTGTGTGGAAAATCTTGGATAATATCTTTTCCCATATCATGAAAATATAAATTCAACATTGCTCTGTGTTATCGAGTTCTCTCCTTAAAGTTCCAAGAAAGACAATCTGTAATATTTTGTTGGTGAAATAGGGTTAAGAAACACAGCTTTAAAAAAAAAACTTTATTTAAAAAAAAACTTTATTGAACTATGTATAATAGAGTATATAGCTTAATTTTTCTAAACTTTACATACTCTTGTAATTGGCACCCAGGGAAAGAGAATATTACTAGGATGGCAAAAGACTACTTCATGGAAAGTGCTATTTTCTTTATAGAAATTTTGTAATGTAGCAGTTCAATGCATATATTGACTTTAGTTTGAGGAAAAACAGGAAGGAAATCACATGTGTTTAACTGTTAATGATATGAGATGAATTACCATCTAATTTGTAAAATACTTTCTAATCCATAAAATTGTGCTGTTATGGGTGCTAAATTTATAACTAGAGAGCTAGGAATTTGAAGTTAACATGAAAGTGATTTGAATCTATTTAAATCACTAGCTAGACTCAATTTATTGTGTTTTCTTTAAAAAGCTGGGGTTACAATAACTGAGTGGCACGCCTCTTGCCTGGCAAATGCAAGGTCATAAGTTTGATTCTGGGTACCAAAAAAAAAAAAAGCTATATTATCTCTACTTCTATGGTAGTATCCAATTCTATTAATGTAAAGGTGATTTATTTTATTTTATTATTTATCTTTTGTGGTGCTAGGCATTGAGCCCAAGGCCTTGTGCATGTAAGGCAAGAACTCTACCACTGAGCCACATCCCGGGCCCATATTTTATACATGTACTTTGTAACTCAAGTTATGCTTTAAAAAGCTAGCATATTTAAATTTTAAAATAATAGTTTATATATTTTCTGATTTCTGCCTGGGCTTCTGAAACTGTCATGATTTGATGTTTATGAAGACTAGGTAAGCCATAATTAATAGGTAAATCACTTGTAGTGTAACCACTTACGGAGATCTGGGAGCATTTTCTTGTACTATATGTGTAATTTCAAAATTTTTGCAAAATAAGACTTTTTAAACCGAGAAAATTAGAGCCAGGAATAGTGGTACAAAACAAACAAACAAAAATCAAAAATGCCCTGCATATGTCATACTGAGATAATTGGCATACCAACAGAAATTAAGTATACTGATTTTGGGGACAGACATTCTGGATTGAATCTCAGCCCTTCCACTTAACATATGTGACCTCAGGCAAGTTGTACCTCATCTGCCTCAGTTTACTCATTTGTCAAATAGAGTTTATAGTAGTTCTTGCTTATAAGTTCTTATGGGATAAATGTCACCTGGTAGTGCTGATGTCTAGTGAACGTACAGAAATGTTAGCTGGTGTCATTAGCATTTACAATTACTGCTTTGATAGCTGTATTTAAGTTGTAGCCTGTGCTGTCTTCAGTGAGCTGTAATAGAACCTAAAAATGCAGTAAATTTTGTAAAAAATCAAAACAGCCCTTGAGTAGACATGCTTATGCAGAAATTACCTAGTTCTAGAAAACTTTTAACTTTGTAGGATCAGAAACATTATTTTAATGTTATTTTATTGAGTTTATCCAGTGTTGATTGGCACTTAAGGACTAATTCATCTCTGTGTGTGTGGATGTGTGTGCATGCATGCGCATCCACTACTGAGGACTGAACTCTGAACTTTTGGTACCCGGCTACATGCTCAGCCCTGCTTTTCTTTGAGATAGGATCTAACTCACTAAGTTACCCAGGCTGGGCTCCAACTGTGATCCTCCTGTTTCAAGCCCCTCCCCCCATGTGTTGTGATTACAAGTGTGCAACTACTTCTGTGAATTCTCCATTTCCTCAAGAGACAGGACCCTTAATTTTATGAATATAGAGAATAAAAGATTTAACTATTTAAGCTAGGCTTTTCCTTGGTAATTTGGGGAACCAAGTCCATACTTTGTGAATATAGGGTAAGAACAAAGGGATGTTTTATCAAGAATGAAAAAGATGGGGCTGGGGATATAGCTCAGCAGCACAGCGCCTGCTTGGCAAGTATAAGGTCATGAGTTCGATTTCTGGTACCCTCCCCAAAAAAAGAATGAAAAAGCTTAATGACAAATTTCTTATTCCACAACACTCAGGTTGAAATGTTCTAGTGACTAAATGCTTGCTTCCAGCAGCTCTGTCTGTTTCTTATCTGGTCACACTGAATACACACTGATACATTTTATCTGTTGTCTCATGCACCATTTAGGTGCATAGTACTATACTACTAGTACAACTGATTGTCTTTCTGGAGTCATCTTCTTGCCCTGAATCAATGTAGTTTTCTAGACTGGTCCTTGGAAGCTTTTTAGATTTTCATCAGCAAGATAGTTTACAAACTTTTTTTAGTTAATAGATGACTGATTCATTAGGCAGTCTTAAATTTTGTACAAGTAAAATTCTTTGGTGTGTAATTCTTAGCATTTTGGAGCATCTTGGTATGAATGCTTTGTGTACCTACTTACAATAATACAATGCACAGCAGCCCCCTTTTAAATAACTGAAGCAAATCTTTAGTCTTCATATTACATGAACATTTTACCCTGTACCAAAAATGTTAGTGCAGGTGTCTGACATCATGGTAAGACAGAATGGTTTCTTAGGTCCAGTTTAATCTTATGCCTTTTGCTTCTTGGCAAAGTAAGGTATTTTTTCATGGAGAGTGGCAGGTTCCACTTTAAATCACCTGGGGTATGGAAGCTAATCCCCCAGCTTCCATAGAAAATAGAATGTATGTTCCCATAGGAACTGTCAGTGGTTTCTAGTAAAAGTGGCAGTCTATAGGAGAGCCCCAGGGGTCAGTGTTATGGATTAAGAACTGGTGGTCAATTTAACGCCAGCTGGATTACATCAGCATGGCATTGAGTGAAGATGTTCCACCTGAGGAAAGTTGCCAGGATAAATAGGTGGAGAAGAAGGGAGGTGTTGAGGGTTGAGGTGTTCAGGCATTAACGAGGCATTGTGGGTTCTCCTACGAGTTGCTGTCTGAGCTGTTGGTTCTCCTGGAAAAGCCTTGGTCCTCACATCGAGCATTGCTTCCTGGCTCCGGAGGAGAAGACGTGTCCTGCTTGGCCTCCGGGATGAGCTCGTCACACTGCTTCCTGGCATGTACCCGACTGTGCTTGTTGTCGGAGGAGCTCGGGGCCTCCGTGTCGCTGAGGACAGCTGTGGTGCCTTTCAGGATAGCCCTGGTCTTTGTTGTGAGTGTGACTTCTCGGCTCCAGCATAGAACCCTCATCCCACTAGCAGAGCTCCTTCATCCTGCTGGCATAGACTTTCTGGTTTCCACCGCTGACCCTTGGGTCTTCCTGGCACGGATCCGTAAAAGAGACTGGTGTGAGTCCTTCTTGTGGGCTCTGGACTTCCAGTTGGAATTGTGAGAGGCACTGTCCTGAGCTCTGGGTTTTTATCTGGACTCATGTGGGACATGTGCTGTGGGGTTTAGGGTCTTGACTAATCTATGTCTTTGGTGTTGCAGATAGATTTCCTGCATTTTCCTGTGTTAACTCCCGGTGACGATTATAAAAATAATAGTATAAACTCCATGTCTTGATCTTGATTGTTCTCTGTGTACAATCTCTGACTATAATAGTCAGCTACTTTTTGGTATTGGGGATCGAGTTCATCACCTCGCTTGCCAGGCAGGCGCTTATTCTGCTGAGCTAAATCCCTGGCCTCAGTTACTTTTAGTAAGTGTGCAATACAGAGGATTGAGTCTAGGGCCTAAACAATAAGCTACATACCCAGCCTTTTTTATTTTTATTTCAGTTATTCAATGGGTTTTAAAACCCATCTTTACTGAGTAGTACCATTGTCTACTTTGTATCAGTTTTGTTACTTTATTATGATTTCTGTCTCTATACGAATTTGAGATTTACCTGTTTGGGAATTCTGTAAATGGCACCATACACTGTATGGCCTGATTAGCTTATTTTACTTGGCATTCTGTTTTTGAGGTTTGTCCTTGTTGCAGCATTTGTCAGTATTTCTTTCTTTCTTTCTTTCTTTCTTCTTCTTTTTTTTTTTAATGGTGGCACACTTTCTATCTTCCTTCCTTTTTTTTTTTTTTTTTTTTGAGACAGGGTCTCACTTTCTGGTGCAGGCTGGCCTTGAACTCACAGCAATCCTCTTGCCTCAGCCTCCAAGGCATGGGATTACAGGCATGAGCTACCATGCCCGTTTTTATGCATCCATCAGCTGATGGACATTTGGATCATTTGCACATTTTTAGCTTTATGAATAATGCTACTTGTGTACAAGCCCTTGTGTGGATATATGTTTTCATTTCTCTTAGATACCTACGCATGGAATTGCTATGTCAACTGGAAACTCTGTGTTTAAGTATTTGAGGAACTGCCAAACTGTTTCCCACAGGTGGCATTTATATGCCCACCAGCGATGCATGAGGGCTCCAGTTTCTTTGGTTTGTTATTTTAAAGAACTGTCATTTACCTTAAGGATAACGGTGATACCTCTGGCTAATTGGAAAGTGCATGTTCTGCCTGAAGGCATTCAAATTGCAACAAAAAACCAAAACAAAACATTGTGCTGTCCAAACAAAACAAGCCTGACCAGCTTCAGGCCTTGGCTACTGATTTGGGGCCCCAACTTCCGGTAAACTAGATTCTAGTCACTTTCCTACTAACCCCTACTTCTTTGTAAGGTTTAGAAATAGTGGAGCAAAATTGAAAGTTTGATACACATAAAAGTACTAAAGAATAAGACATTTCTGTACTTGTCACTGTTTCATAAGTCATTACCCATACATTATAAATCTTTTGATTTGCTTCCCCTAAGCACCACAGTTACCTGCTTTCCTAAATTTGATTTTTATGTTTCCCTTGACTTTCATTACATTTTTACTGTGTGTGTTTGTAGATTGCACACTGCTGTGTGTGTGAGAATGCCTTTTTTTTAACAAAACAATCAGATGGATAACTCAAAAAAATCAATTATCCTTTGTGGAGTTAATGCATGATTTTAAAGGCAAAAAGAAAAATATTAAAAGGAGTCAGAAATAATATGGCCAATTTACTCTTGAGCAGGAAACCTACAACTTCTTCATCAAATCCCATTTACCTTAAAGACCTACCTAGAACAAATTTTTCCTCCCTCATCCTTTGCTTGTGGTGCTTTCTGAGTCATTGTGACACTGGGAATTGTATTAACATGCCTCCAACTCTTCGAAGAAATCGTGGAACAAGGATTAAACAGTCACCACTGATACTGAGAAGAAAAGAAGCACCTGTGTCAACCCCACTGTTCTGTCCCATAGCTGGTTAGGCCAGTTTCTTCTTTAGCCTTCTGCTCTTTGTTCCAAGTGTGTGGCACATGTGTACACGTGTGTGCATGAACACTGTGGTATTCAATACATTAAATTGGAGTTTCTCCTGTCATTCCGTTACCCTTCCTCGCCAAGTGCTGGATTTTAAGACAAGACCTTTTTGCATTTGAAAGCATTGGAGATTTAGATTACAAGATCAAAATTAACGTAGACACTGATTTTCCAGTGTTTTTAGCAATGACCTGTTCTTAGTACTGTGGGAGGGGGGTAGTGACAACTCCCCAGCAAGGTGGAAATAGCTGAAAGGGCACAGACACACAGGAATGTCTCTCTCTTGTTTTAGGGTAAAACTAGGTGCCACCTTCTCCTTCCCCTGCATGTTCATATTTAAACTAATAACCAGCACACAGAATGAAGGTTGCAGCTGCCAGTCTAATGAGAAGAGGGTCTGAGATGTTGCTCCTACAACCACTTAGTAAGGTGGTTAAAAACCTTTTTGTTCCTTTTGATTTTTTTCTAGACATCGGTTTAGTCACGTTCATTAGGTAATTAATGAATGCTTAATGCTAGCAAAGCACACCCTGCCTTACTTTTGCAGATCAGAGTGCTGTGATCCTGTTAGGTGTGCAGTTTGGAACTTATAAAATAGATGTCAAATTAAGGGAGGATGACTTACCCGTCTCACAGAATAAATACATTGCTGATGCTGCAGTGGGGAGGGCCTTATGCCAGTAATTTCTTTGAAATATATGAAGTCATTTTCCAGCTGATTCCTTGTTAGTGAAAGGCATCATTAGGTCATATTAGATAATGACTTTTTAAATTTCTCTACTGCTATATGGATGCTAATTTAAATTAAGATTTTAATTGAAGGAAGTCATGGACAATGTAATTATGCTATGCACAATAGACTTGCTTGTTCTCTCTGCTGTGAAATGACTTGAGTAGGGCTAATAATTCTGCCCAAATAGAATCTGCTTCTCTGGAGAATTGTATGTGGTCTGTTTCAGTTTCATAAAGAGGCTTTTCCCCAGGGAACTTGTCTACTCTAATTATGTCAGAGCATGGTTCTATGCATTCAGGAGTTGTAGATGATTGATTACTCAATCTGTCTCCCTTTTAAGAAAAACACTCTGATCATTGAGTGTGTAACTCATTTACTATTTTTGATTATAGTTGTGAAAATGGATCAGGGACACTAATGGGATAAAATATGGGTAGTTGAATATATATCATTGCATAGTTAATAGAAACACATGATTAAATTGTAAGTATGCATTTTGCAAAGTTTTAGCAGTAAAGTCTAGCAGTTTGGTAAAATAACTGACAGCTATCTAGTAAAGCCATCTGGACAAAAATTATGATAGACTACTGCTGTAAAAATTATGATATTTTAGCATTGTCATTGGACTCCTGTGCTGTTTTTATTGATCTAGTAATAAGAAGGACTAGACATTAAGAATACTGCTTGGATGCTAATGTTTGATAAAACGAGACTTAGACGAGTATAAAGTTACTAGCTCGAGATAAAGTAAGTTATATTTAACAGGAAATCACATACTTTGACTCTCCTCTGAACTCTGGATTTACCATAAAAAGGTCAGATGGTCAGATCTAGTTATAGATAAATTTAGGGAATACCCACCCCACTGTTGAAGGATTTTTTTATTTGGCTTTGTTCTTTGTTTGGCATCTCCTTTCCTCCTCCTCCTCTTCCTCTTCTTCCTGTTCCTTCTCTTACTCTTCCCTTCTCCTCATCTTTATTTTGTGAATGGATTAATAAAGATTATCCTCTCTTCATCTTCATCTTCTGGCTCTTTGTCTTAATCCCTGTGGGTGGGAGTTAATTGTTCTGTTCTGTTCTGTTTTGTTTTGTTTTGTTTTGTTTAGACAGTCTTGCTGTATTTGCCAGCTGGTCTCTAACCTGTGTGCTCAGGATCCTCCAGCTCAGTCTTCTGAGTAGCTGGGACTATTGGGCCTGTGTGTGTGCCACTGCCTTTGGCTTAGATTTCTGCTTTGATGTGGAGTGGCGTCCTCCTAGAAGGAATGTGATACTAGAAACCCATCCAGTTGCCAAAGCTGCTATTTCACAATATCTTTGGAATTTTTTTTGATCCATTGAACATCTGAACATTGACAGCATGCCAAGTTGATACTTGAGTTAGGATAATCTTTATTAATCCTTAGTTCCATTCAGTGATGGTGTTAATCATTTTTTGCACAGCGTGTCAGTACAAAAACTAGTAGGGCAAAAGCAAAGCAAATCAGAGAGCTGGAAAGTAGAGAAGTGAAATTACTCTCTTGTGGACTTCCTAAGTTAGATTCTACAGACTCATATATTAATTTTGAGCATTGTCCATTTTTGTAATTTAGACTTCTAGAGTCCTAAAATTTTATCTATAAATTTCTTTTAGAAAATATAGCTGGATGTGGTGACACATGCTGTAATCCCGAGAGGCTGAGGCAGGAAGATCACCATGAGTTCAAGGCCAGCCCGGGCAACATAGTCAGTTTAGGGCTAGGCTGAACAACAAAGCAAGACTCTGTCTCAAAAAAAAAAAAAAACAAAACAAAACAAAACAAAAAAAAAAAGAACAGGAAAAACAGTATGAAGTATAGGCATGTTATATGGAAATTTTCTTTTTGCTTCTTTTTTTTTTTTTTTGGTACCTTGTGCTTGCCAAGTAGGCACTGCACTACTGAAGTGTATCCCTGGTCCTTTTGCTTCAGTTTTTATCAAACCTAATTTTATATATATTCATATAAAAGCTTATGCAAGATGGGTCATCATTACTAAAACTAAAATAAGTGTATTTTGATATGTAAGTCAGCAATCCTTTTGTTCTCCTAGAAAAACTGGAAAACAGAATCTTAAAAAGAATCAAGCATGTAAAAGTTATATTTGCTCTTTGATTTAAAGCACTTTGTTATGGAGAATTTAAAGGTATAGCAATATAGTGAGTTTCTTAGTCACTTTCTTGTTCCTGGGGCATGCTACCTAACACCCATAAATTAAAGGAGGAGAACTTTGTTTTGGCAGTTTGGTTCTTACAGTTTTAGTCCATCTGGTGGTCAGATGGCTCCAAGGCAGGAAGGCACGGTGGAAAGGCCTGGACAGAGGAGAGCTGTTCATATCCTGGGGCCAGGAAGCTAAGAGCCAGCAGAGGAGCAGGGAAGGGAGATGAACCCTTCCAGTTTAGGTCCCAAGTGATCACTTCTAACTAGGCCCTATCGGCTCCTGGCAAGTCCACCATAGTGTCACATAATCCAGTCACCTCCCGCAAACCCCTTCTTCCCCATCTGAGCTCTAAGGGACCATCAGATCCAAACCAGAACAGCGAGTGGTCCTCGTGGCTTTACTCATCCTCAGAAACCACTAGCCAGGGCTGATACTGTCCTAGGTGCAGGTGCCTTTCTTTCTTCCTTATATTTTTTGAAGGAAATTTCACTTACCTGCAAATAGTTTTAATATGTTATTAAATGTATCCACAATATCACACCCAATTAACAATAGTAGAATATCCCTGAAAACATGAAGGAACATCACAATAAAAATAGTTATTGGAAACCTAATTTGAAAACATGAAATCTGAAATCCTTCAAAATATAAAACTTCAAACTGTAAACCCCCATACCTGACCTCATGTGACAGGTTGTAGTCAGGATGCAAGAGCACTAAAAATACTGTGCAAAATTACCCTTAGGTTATGTGAATAAGTGTATGAAACAGAAACGAGTTTCATTTTCAGGCTGGGCCCCATCCCACAGTCTCTTGTGCATGTGCACATTCCGCCATTCAAAAACCCTGCCATCTGAAATGTTACAGACAAGGGATACTCAACCTGTAGCATCATATTTTCAGTCGGGATCCAGTATCCAGCTGTCTCAAAGGTTTTTTCTCCCATACTTCTGAGGTGTATCTATTCATTTCAATTGTCCACTTTTTGATTTGGTCTAACTTTTTGAGTTTTTTAAGTGTTCTAGATATTGATCCTCTGTCCAAGCAATAGCTGGAAAATTTTTTTCTCCCATTTCATAGATTGTCTTTCTATTTTTTTTTGGGGGGGGGAGTTACCAAGAATCAAACTCATGACCTTCCAATTGCCAGACGGGCACTAGTACCACTGAGCTAAATCCCTGGTCCCCTAGGTTGTCTCTTTATTCTGTTGGTAAACAACTTGATTTGATATGATCCTATTTGTAGGATTTTTTTTTCATTTGTCTTTTTGAGATTGAGTCTCTTTCTGAAGGTCAGGCTGGCCTTAAACCTCCTTTGTAGTCCAGACGGCCTTGAACTTGCAGCGATTCTCCAGCCTCAGCTTCCTCTTTTTTGTTTTGGAAACTAGTATTTCTTTTCCTTTCCCTTCCTGCCTGCCTGCCTGCCAGCCTGTCTGTGGTACTAGAGATTGAACCCAGCACCTTCACAGTGATCTGTTTCCTTTACCCTTTTTTTTTTCAGTTGGAGACAGGGTTTCTCTAAGTTACTAAATTGCCCAGATCAAGTTTGTACTTGTGATTCTCCTTCTTCAGCCTTCCTAGACTGCCGAGATTATAGGCATGCACTACCATGCAAGGCAAGAAACCTTTGAGAAATTAATATTCTGTTTACTTTCATTAAGATGGAATTATTTGAATATAAATTTGCCAAATTTATAGTTTAGCAAATTTTACAGTATTTCTAAGTGAAAAGACAGATAGTTTGTAATTTCAGTTGTCAGCGACTTCCGGGAGAACATGGCAGACAAATAACAGCAGCCATGGAGGCTCTCTGAGATTACCAGTTTAGAATCCAGGAGCAGTGCCATGTGAGGAGTCCTATGTGAGGGGAGATGTACCCTGCCGACCCAGGAATGAACTAAGCTGAGAGAAACCAACTGGAAATGCAATCCTGATGCTATAACAGGAACAGATAAAATATCAATGGGGAAGCTGGATCCTGCGCCATTGGAAGATGCGATTTGAATTTCCTGCTGCCGATACTGTGTTCCAATGCACACGGCAGGGAGAGAGACACGCAAAAGCTCTGAGAGCTGGAATCCGTGAACCAAACGGCATTGAGAGCGGGACTGGCAGGGAGCCCTGCATCAACCTGTGGTGAGTGAGAGAAATGGGGACCCTTTCATAGACTAGGAGGCTCCAACAGAGGACATTCTGGGAATGGGCAGACTAGCCGGAACAAGGCCCTGCAGTGACTTTAGTCGCATATTCCCCTCTCAAGCGGGATTGGTGGGGAACGCTTGACCTGGTGGCGCCGTGGACTGAGATCCAGTAGGCTAGCCCAAATCAGGTCCCTGTGCCTGGCGGTGCACTCTAGCAGTGAAGCATTCAGTAGGTTGACCTGGAGGGGCGGGCCCAGCAGAGGCTGCCCTGGTCTGTGTCTCCCTAGTACACTGCAGTGGACGGGAACACCTAGCCGGCGGATTCAAACAAACTGTAACTGACAAAGAGAAAAAAAAAACCTGGGCCTCCTACATACGCTTGTATGGAAGGAACAAAAAGTATGGGAAAAGGGAGCAACAAGAAAGGGTCCTCAGTCCCCAATCCTGAGAACACTGATCCAGGAAAGGTAAATGCAAAAGAGAATGAAGACAGAAAACATGCAATATCAGACACGGCATCTATAGCCACAAAGCATTATCTCCGGAGCCTCATAGACGAGTTCAAAAATGAAGTATTTAATGAAATAAAGCAAGAAATAAGTAGAATAGTTAGAGAAATGCTAAGCACCGCCCAAGAAAAAACAGATGGTAGAATGGAAGAACAGAAAAAAAGGGGAGAATTGTTTGATGGAGAAAATAGAGAAAACATAGAATACGTGAAGCAGGTTCAAAGAGATTACCAGGAAACTAAAAACTTTATTGAAAGCTGGCATAATAGCTTGAAAGAAACTAAGGATAGATTATCTGAACTGGAGGACAGATTTGTAAGGTGGGAGCATGAAATGAAAAACTTCTTAAAAATAACAGGAAAACAAACAGCAATAATACAAAGACTAGAAGATGATAAGAGGATCTATAACTTAAGAATTAAGAACATAAAAGAAGAAGTAGGGACTCAAACAAATGAACTACAAAAGCTATTCCCAGAAATAATCCAGGAGAATTTCCCTAATTTAGCAAAAGGTAAAGATACTCAGATGTATGAGGCATACAGGACCCCAGCCACCTACAACCCAAACAGAGCTACACCCAGGCATATAATAATCAAAATTCCAGAAATTCAATACAAGAACAGAATACTAAAAGCTGTCAGAGACAAGAAACAGATCACTTACAAGGGAACACCCATCAGAATTACAGCAGACTTCTCGGCACAAACCATCAAATCACAAAGAGTGTGGGGGGAAATAATTCAAGCTTTGAAAAACAATAACCTCCAGCCAAGATTGATATATCCTGCACAACTGTCCCTAGAAATTGATGGAAAAACAAGGTGCTTTCAGGATAAAGAGGAACTAGGAGAATTTGCAACCACCAATTCAACTCTACAGAGATTACTGCAGGATATTCTAAAAATGAAAAATACCAACATTCAAGAAACAGTGGCAGAGAGGCCACAATGAATGGAGCAGAAAGCGAAATGAAGAGGACAAACTGACAACTAATGACAGAAAAAGAGCTCAACAGAAATGAGATAGAGAAGGTTGGATGGTAGGAACAGCCATTTTGGAGAAAACAAGACATCATAATAGGTAGTGCTGATTTAATATCCACTTCTTTTGAAGTCCCATCAAGCTTTTGTTCTTCTGTCTCCATTGGTTTTAACGTGTTGTATCTTATTGGATTTTATTATATGTGATAATATAAACAAAAACTTTTATAGACAAGGAGATTATACAGAAACCAGTGTTCATTTTCTGTTAGTTGATTCTAAATACCCTGTAATACTGTCATTCTCTTGAATGGTTTGACATTGTCTTGATATGTTTGATGCTACAGTATACGAAGTTATACCCAAAGATTTTAAGGGAAGAGACACTATGGTAACTACTATTATGTTGAGATTATCTTGTGGTGAAACACTATTTTGCTTAAATGGCTATGTTTTGACCTTTGTTGTTATGCCCTCTTTTTTATCTCAATCTCCTTTTTGTTACCTACTTTTTCATTTTTATCCTTTTAATTAAGGGAAAAATAAATAAAAAATAGCAGGATATATTGTAGTAACCCACTTTGATTTCCTGTTAACTTGATTTGAAACTCTGTATTGCTCTCACCATCTTGTTTTGACTGATTTTCCTGTATTCTGTTATTCTTGATAGTACCAAGTTTGAAAGTATAGGCAACAACTATGAAGACAATAAGATTCATTGTGACACCCATTCTAGTTGACTATTATCTTCTTTTGAAGTCCTCTAATGTCTCCAATGTTTTGGTTTTATTGGTCTTATTCCTTATTGTTTTGTTCAATTTTATTATAACTGATGATATAGGCAATTCTTTTTAAGATAGCAAGAGGCAGTATGGTAACCATTGTTGATCACCTTGTATTTTGTTTTTACATTATGTATTATGTCCATCCTTTTGATTTGACTGACTCTGTCCTGGTATGTCACATTTGATTTTACTTTCTTCAAACAAAAAAAAGTAATAAGAACTGAGGGAGTAATAAAACCCAAAATGTGTAATTTCATTGTACAAAAGAAAGGAAAAGAAAGTTCTCTAAAAGATATAATTGCATATATATTTAAGTGTATAAGATAGATAACCATATTACTGAGTTTTGTTGGATCATTGAACAAAACAGTTTGCAGTCTCACTGTTTGAAAGTCCCCTCTATATGCTTTAATTTTGTAACTTCAACAACTATTTCTAAGATGACAATATGTAATTAAAAAAAAATTTCAGTTGTCAGCAGAAAGTGACCACTGTGAAAGGAAAAAGGGTAGCAAGACTAATTATATATACATATATATATGCATATATATATATGTATGTACACACACACATACACATATATCTATGTATTTACTGTTTTAAAAAGAAATTTTACCTTATTTTCATAAACTGCCATAAGAATTTGTGCCTAAGTGCTGCCATTTGTAATAATTGTTCTTCATTATTTTATGAGACTTAATATTTCATCACGAAGGAAATTGCTTGATTTCGAATCTGGGCGGTGGGTACAGCACAGAGTTTTCTTGCGTGTAACCAAAGACTTTGCCTGTGCATCTATGCCTCTTGTGTGGTCACAGGTCTAGTGGTGGCCAACCTTCCAACCTGCTTTAGCTCGAGGGTGTGGGTATAGTATAGTATCATGGGAGGAGCTGGACAGGTTGCACATGTTTGGTCCATTTTGTGACTAATTAAGCTTTGTAGGTAGTCTGGGAAAACCCCACCCTATGTCAAGCCTACTTTGAATGGTAGATGTACTAGGCTAACCCGGATGCCAGCATTCATCTGTTTACACCGGCAAGGATGTTGAAGTATGGATACTGGGACAGAGACTGGTTCAAGATTAAGTGATAACTTGGGGATGAACTGGGCCATATTCTTTCCAGAAGCTTCACTTGAGAAGCTTCAATGAGAAGTTTCAGACTCTCATTCCATCCTTGTCTTCTGTATCAGACAACAATATGTGCCGCTTCAGATCCTCTTGGTCTCATCTCTCCCCATAGCTTTTGTTCACTTTTCAGCCCAAGCCTGCACCCTGATAGCTTCACGTGACTGCTATCAGACACTTCTTCGTGCCTTTCTTCCTCTCCCCTAGTCGTGGAATGTGCACCCTAAAGAGCCTTAGGCTTTGCTGCCTGGGGACTCCATGCCGAGGCATCTCTTTTTGTGCTGTTGTCTGTGTGCTGATGGATTCTTCTGTGTATGTGTTGAGTGGCTCTCAGTTGAGTTGACCTGCCTGGTCCCTTTGTTTCCCACTACTTCATACTAATAATAAAGACTTGAACTGAAAAATTAGAATGAAGATAGGCCTGCTCTTCTTAGGGATGGCTGATATTTTAATTTATTAATTCCATAAGCATTAGAAGTCTCTGGAATTTAGATTCTGTAAGTGAAGTTTAAACCATTGTCATGACTTATGGGGCTAGGAAAAAGCTTGAATTGAGTGGAGAGAAATGAGAGTTAGAGCAGGGAATGAGTGGGTCTCCCATTCACCAGCTGTGTAAATCTGGAAGCTCATATCACCATCTCTGAGCCTCATTTTCTTTTTCTGTGAGAAGCAGGTGATGGATCTTGCAGGATTGCTGTGGGCATGAACCAGTTATTTATGTAAAATGCCTGGTCATGGAAGGTACTTAGTAGATGATAGCTGGTTTTATGCTTAGATTTATTTATTCTGATCAGCTTTATGAAAATTTGGTCAAAATATGTCATATTTTATGTAATATTCTTGTAAAACACTACTGGCACATGCTAGGTGCTCAGTAAATACTTGTTGACAGAATTGGACGTGCAGGAAAGATTTCTTGTAACAAATATGCCCTGTTCTTAGCTGGTAGTGATCACAAGTGACTTAAACTGTAGTAAGTACAGTTTTTTAATCCTCCAGATGTCAACTACAAGATGGATATTTCAGGGATTGTGGGTTTCCTCTGGAGAGCATCAGTTTGAATAATATTGCTCAGAATTGGTTTTTGGATTCTTGGCAAAGAACTTATTTTCATAGTAAAGGAACTCAGTGGTCAATGTCTTGCAACATGCAGAAAGTGGAAGGAAGTAAGGCAGAAATAGCCTATAGAATTCTTCGACCTTCAAGAGATGAATACAGACTATAGTTTTTTTTAAATCTTACTTCTTATAAGTAAGCATTTATTTTTGGGCATTATTATTTATGTTGTGTTGGAGTCTTTGTAAGCGTACAAGTTCTCATGAAACCCTTTCAGCAAACAATGTAGGTACTACTGTATTATTAGCTAAGACATTTCAGAAGGTGAATGAGACTCATAGGCATTATGGGATCGCCCAAGACCACATGATTTCTAAGTTGCAGAGGTGGGATTTGAACATAGGTCTGCCAGGGTACATCTTGCAAAGCCACGTAAGCTCACTGCTTCTCACTGCCTTCTACAATTTCATAGAATTTCTTTTGATCTTACACTTTTGGAAAAATGTAATTGTTGAATAAGATTGCAACAAAAAGTATAAGCATTCAACAGTTACTGATTGAAATGTAATTTATGAGATCCTGGTGAGGTACGTAATATGGGAAACATAAAAAATACATGCTTTTTTCTTTTTTTTTTTTTTTAAAAGGGGTTCGTACTCTGGACTTAGGGAAACCCAAACACAATGACTTGTATCATTCATTTAGCAGCTGTTCATTGAGTGCCTTCTGTGTATGTCAGGATGGTAAGCCCCCTAAGAAAACACTGAGGAATATGAAGCCAGGGAACCTTGGTCCCTGGCTTTGGTCCCTGGCTTCATGAAACTTGATGGTCTAGCCAAGTATTGTGAACTGGTCTAACCCATTTTTGTCATTTATAAGGAGATATTAGTAATTATGATTAGAGTTAGCTGAGAGATTGGTAGCCTTCTGTCTTACCACACCAGCAGGAGGTGTGTTACGGTGAACCCTGGTCTGAATTCTGCCATTTATCTATTAGCAGGCAGCCATAATATTAGAGGCAGCTTCTGAAGGTGCAGGGACTTGATAGCTCTCAGCTAGCACCTTGATGGGAACTTTACCTTGAGACAAGTGAAGCAGGATTTACCTGTTTATGTAACCAAATCTGAATTCAGGTCAAGATAGAGTACAGGCAGAGAACACTGCTTACGTCAGAATAGGATGCTGGGTTTGCTGGAGTCTTAGGCTTTGCTCTTCCTGGAATGGGGGCAACCTGTATCATGTTTCCTGTCGGTCTAGTTTTAACAACATGCTTTTTTCTAGTGAAAAATCACTCCTAACATTCCTTTCGTTGATCAGAAAAAGAGATAGCTGAAGGCATGCAAAAGCTGCTTCTAGAACAGAAATTCTTTTCTTTTTTTCTTTCTTTTTTTGGGGGGTGGCGTAAATCTGTAGACTTCTCTGAATAATCTTTCAGAAATTTAAAATGCGTAAGATTTTAAAGGAAATCAAATATAGTTTGAAATATAGTTATTAGAAGTATTTAGGGGTGTGTAATATTGTAATAAGTGCTTATTATTGTATCAATACAATATAGTGTTAGAAACCATTGCTTAAGCTTCAGAATTGTGTTGAATATAAACAGTATTTCAGGGAATAGCTGATTTTGTTGGTGACAGAGTCACAGACATTGCTAGCACTATAAGTCATTACCTATAGCTGAAGAAATTACTAAATTTCAGTTATAAATTTTGAGGAATAAAAGCTTCACTTTTTTCCATCCATATTAAGACCCTCTCATTCCTGGTGTGCAGGTTACCAGTGCACACGCTTTTTAGAGTTTTTCTTATGCTACCTAATCAAACTCAGAGTGTGCATTTATGACTAGGATGTCCAATGCTATCTAATTATTCCTCTGTGTGGGTCAGAGCTCGTGTTCCCTCTGCACTCCTTTGGGTGTAGGTTAGTAGGAATGAGAAGACCGTTGTACATAGCCAGTGAGGATTCGTGATGAGTCCTGCAGGTGTGGGCTATGAAGGGTTATGGGATGATGCAGAAGTATTTTAAAGTAAGTGAAGACACTCTGGTGAGAGGGTCTGGATGATAGGAGTGTGGCTCACGTATGTGGGACTGAAAGTTGTCATTGCTGTTAATCATTACTTCTTTTTTTTTTGGCACCGGAGATCAAACTCACGACCTCGTGCTTACCAGGCAGGTGCTTATGCCACTGAGCTAAATCCCTGGGCCTCTATTGTTAATCTTTAAGATCAAAGAAGACAGTGCAGAAAAATACAGTGCAGGTATTGCTCTCTCAGTTCACAGTCCAATCTGCTTCAGATCTAGAGAACAACATGACAGTGGGGCAAGAGGCAGAAAGGCAGAATGCACAGGAAGAGCCCTTTCATCAGCGAGGGACAAAGGAACCCAGCCATGTTCGGAACACTTCACAGGTATTAACCGATGTGATCTGCACGACAGCCCTGGGCTGTTTGTTATTTGCCATTTGCAGATAGAGAGACAGACATGGAGAGATTAACTTGCCTAGAGTCAAAACTAGGCCTGTCTGGCTCTGCTGGGCTCTACACTACTCCCAACAAGATGGCACCAATGACAGTGTGGGAGGATAGGCTAGGCAGGAATGTGCCGGAAGACAGGACAGGGAAATGGAGCCAGAGGCTGTTAACATGACACTGGCCAGAGGTGGTCAGGGGTCCCTGGGTGTGGCGCAACTAAGTACAGGTGGAGAATTGTCCAGCCTGAGAGTCTACGTGTCTGTTTTCAACCTATATGACATCCACACAATAGGAAATAGGACCCACAAAGTCCAGTGTTGCTACATAGAGGCTTTTTTTTGAGATTGAATCTTGCTTTATTACTCAGGTTGACCTGGTACTTTCGGGCTCAGGCAATTTTCCTGCGTCAGTCTTCCCAATGCTCCAGTAGCCAGGACTGCAATGTGTGTCACTATGTCAGGCTGAGTCGAAATTTTTACCAGCGGTTTTATTTGAATCTCTGCACCTGACTAGACCCATCGCTGGGTTGCACTGTTGCTCCCCAGCTGAAGAATGTTCATTTGGGCCAGGATCTTACTGTATTCACCAGTTTACTTTTACCACCACTGTGGTCACCTCACTAAGTAGGGACTCAGTGACATGATTTCCTAGTGTGCACTGATGACTCAGCTTATAGTCACAAGGTACTTATGCCACGTCACAGCAAAGGAAATCTTCCAGTCTGGCTCATGTGCGTACCAGTTTTGGAGAACTCAAGGAGAAGCGAGAGGGAAAGTTTCAGGTCAAGAGCAGACTAGCAGTGCAGGCAGTATTTGAAGAAGGATTTGTCTTTGGTATAAAATGCAACAAATACTCCAGTATGTCCTGACTTCCAGATCCAGGAAGAGGCTCCTGGCAGCACAGGGAGCTCTCCCATTCAGGAAGGCATATAAGTGATTTGAATTTTTTTAAAAAAGTATTTATTTATTTGGATACCAGGGATCGAACTCATTACCTTGTGCTTGCCAGGTAGGCACTTACACCACTGAGCTAAACCCCTGGCCCAAGTGATTTGAATTTGCATAGACTTGACTGATGAATAAGTAACCTGAGTTTGAAGTACTTTACCTCATGGATGGAGTTTTAGACTGGAGCTACATATAAATTTTATAAAAAACACTTAAACCATCTTCCATGTTGATAGGCTCAATCACCTGTTTCTGGCCCAATCATTTGTTGACTGAGCTCAGATTCAGCTCCTGGTCTTGTGACACAGGAGCCTCTTAGTTTCACATAGTACCAAGGAGCAAATCCAAGGACTTTGTACTAAACTGTATGCCCAAGGCTTTTTTATTTTTTATTTCTTATTTTGAGCAGGATCTTGGTTAAGTCACTGAATTGCCCATGCTGGGCTCCAAGCTATGCTCCTACTGCTTTAGCCTCCCGGAGCCTGGGATTACCAGTTGTGTGCTGTGAGGCCTGGCACATGCACCTTTCTTAGGCCTGTGGGTGTCCTTCCTTTGCACTCCCACACAGCCAGTTGCCTTCCCTGGCAACAAAGAAATGCCTTATTATCTCAGGCTCCCTGAGATTTATGGTTGGGGTGGATGTTTTAAATCCACCATAAAGCAGTGAGGATTTTCAGGTTGGTGAAAACTGAATGTTAACATTTACACCTGCATGGGCTCTCAGAATTCTCATCCTATGCTGCCATCTTACATTTCATTTCCGTATTTAAATTTTCCTTTCCTATTGACAGACTCATAGTCTCATTTAAACAATGGTTTCTTAGTAAACAGCTGTTTGTTTAAATATTAACTCCAGTTACCAAGTTATAGATTTCTAGGCTGAAAGAGATAAGCAGATCTTTTAATCCATCCTTACTCTTCATCCCTAGTACAGGCCATTAATTGAAAGGCAAAGCACTTTCAAGTGGCCAAAATGGAAAACTAGAATTACTCTTCAAATGCATGGATGAAACTTTGAACTTTCCCCCCCAGATTTTGATGTATCTTATTTAGTGATGTAGTTAAAAACCTATTGTGATTAAATCATGCCATAAGATTATTTTTCAGTTACAATCAATTTTCATCTCATTCCCATCTATAAAATACTTAATATTTTTTACCACATATTGATAAAAAGCATTTTATGCTGCTATAATGGTTTATAGTGGTATTTTTTCTTTCATTAAATGCAAAGTTTACTTTCATGTTTAAAAATTAATACTTTCCTTGTTTTTATTGTCAAAGGTACAAGGGGCTGGGGATTTACCTCAGCGGCATAAGCGCCTCCCTTGCAAGCACGCAGTCATGAGTTCGATCCCCGGTACCAATAAAAAGGAAAAAGACAAAAAAAAAAAAAAAAAAAAAAGGTACAATATACCATGGTTACATTAGCCGAAGAAATACTATATCTTTATCGTATGTCTTGTTTTATAAACAGTTCCTAATTTTAGTTAAATATTTTTTATTGCAGATTACTGAGAAATTTTAGATTGATTTATTTTTTTATTCATTTAAAATTATTAAATTCATACAATTTAATTTAAACTTTTTTCAAATCTATTTTATTTCAAAGAGAAAAAAGTAAAAATAAAATTTCAAAATACAACCATCAGGGACAACAATGGTATATACATTGCACATTGCCATCCCCAAATTAGTCACCAAGGGGCAAGACATCTACATTCAATTGTCTAAAAAACTTACAAAATGTATCCTATAACCTATTTCTCTTTGAAGTGGATCTCAACACCTTTGTTTGAATTAAATAAGGACAGGTTTTTTTTTTTTTTCCAAATCTATTTTATTTCAATGACAAAAAGGAAAAAAAAAACCCAAAATTTCAAAAGATATCAGTTGGGGCAACAATGGTACATACATTGTACATTATCATCCCCAAATCATTCACCCAGAGCACAAGACATCTGCATTCACTTCTCCAAAAAATACTAACACAAATCTTTCTTTTCAATGAACTCAGAGAAATCAGTAGTATGACTATCTTAACTATGTATGTCTGATTCTATATGTATCTCTCTATATATATATACACACATTATAGTTGGGGGCTGTAAGGAGAACAGTTACATACAGGACACATCATTTATAGTATTATTTTACGATGATTACCAAGGAGTTAAATACAAAGAAAGTGTGGGAAATCTCCCCACACACTAATACTGAAGGAAATCCAGCCAAGGGCCTGGATCCCACAGCAATGTCCTGTATGACTCTAGCTGAAGACCTAGAGCCCATGACAGTGTCACCCATGACAATGACTCATGGAAGTCTGTTTCATGGATCTGGTCTGGAAAGGCCCAGAGGTCAGCAGTGGAAGCTAAAAAGTCTAT
Source organism: Cavia porcellus (assembly GCF_034190915.1). Lineage (NCBI taxonomy): Eukaryota > Metazoa > Chordata > Mammalia > Rodentia > Caviidae > Cavia > Cavia porcellus. The sequence goes on from NW_026947507.1 coordinate 43,007,614, forward strand.
GCCAGCAGGCTAAAGGATCTGTGCCAACGGGCTGAGGGTTCTGTACCTGGAGCCAAGAAGCAATGATCAAAATAAGGACCAGGGTGCCTCTGAAAAGTACCACAGCCATCCTTAGTGACAGTGAGGTCTGAACTCCTCTTGACAGAACAGCCGAGTACATATCAGGAAGCCAATGTGGTAGTCTTCTCCTGGAGATTAAACCACACACATCTTCCCTTCCAGAGCCAGGAAGAGATGCTCACAGTAAGGACCAAGGTTCCCCCAAAGTGAACCTTGCCACTTTAAGCAGCTAGGTTTCGAGCTCCTCCAGGGATAACAGCCAAGTTCATATCTGAGGAGTTAACATGGCAAGTTCTTCCCGCAGAACCAATCACTAAACAACACCACCACTTTGGAGAACTAATAATGCTGTTCTTCCTCTCCAAGTCTCCTTTTCATGTTGGCTACAGTCCTCAGGTGAGCCATTCATGTTCAGCGCTACGGTGATTCAGTTCAGCTGGTGTTTAAACTGACCACCAGTTGTCTGTCCACTATACATATACATATGCATATACATATGCTGTTTCTTTCAGGTTCTCACACTAGTGAGATAATATGATGTTTATACATTTGTCTGATTTATTTCACTTATGAATGTGGTCTCAGATTGCATCCATTTACCTATAAAAGTACCCAGTTTATCCTTCTGAGTAGTACTCCTTTGTGTAAAAGTACCACATCTTTTTTTTTCCATTCTTCAGTCGATTGACATTTAGGTTGTTTCCAAGATCTAGCTATTACGGATTGTGCTGCAGTAAACATGGGTGCACATTGTGGTGTGATGTTTTTAATTCTTTTGGGAAGATATGCAGAAGGGGAACAGCTGGGTTGAATGGGATCTCTAGTCCTAGTTTTTTGAGGAGTCTCCACACTGATCTCCACAATGGTTGCACCAGTCTCCCACCAGCAATGAAGAAGGATTCATTTTCCCCCACAGCCCTGCCAGCATTTGTTATTGGTTGATTTCTTGATGATAGCCATTTTTTCTGGGGTGAGGTGGAACCTCAGTGTTGTTTTAGCTTACATTTTTCGAATGACCATTGATGTTGAACGTTTTTTCACATATTTATTTCCTGTTTTTATTTCTTCATCTGAGAAGTGTGTATTCATCTCAGATGGTCATTTGTGGATTGGGTCTTTAAATCTGGGAAGACTGATTTTGTTTTTTAGTTCTTTGTATATTATTGATAGTAATCCTTAGTCTGAGGAACAGCAGGCAAACGTTTTCTCCCACATTGTGGGTTGTTTCTTCATTCTGTTGGTGGTTTCTCTTGCAGTGCAAAAGCTTTTCAATAGGATGAGATCCCAGTAGTTGATTCTTTTTTTTTTTTTTGGTGATCTACCGTAGTTACTATGCTTTCTCTTGTTATTTTCAATAGACTTGTCCACATCATCAGGCTTAATATAGTTAAAGCATAGTATTTCATAGCTATTTTTATAAAAACACAACTTTGAAGACATTGTAGAACTTGAAAGTGGTTAACAATCAAAATGGGTATGGATATCTTTTACATCTTGTCATTTTCAGAGTAGTTGCCTCTACTTTTAGACTTGAAACTATCAAGCATACCAAATTCGAATAAAATCAGCCAAGACAAAACCGCGGTCTAACAAACCAGCTTCAAATAAGATCAGTCATAGTAAGAAAATGTAAGTAATGCAGGGTTTCAGTTTAAGTTAATAGGAAATTAAGGATAGTTACCATGGTATAACCTGCTGTTTTTGGGTTAGATGTCTGTGCCCTCGAATCTGATATGAGTGGACAGATCGGAACAAAATAAAATCAAACTAAACAGAGCAGTAAGACTTCTGTGACTTTTAAATCCTGATATACTATTAACAATGACCTCTGTCTTCCTTTTTTAGGCTATTTTTTACCTTTCCAGTAGTTGATTCTTTGTGATAGTTCCTATGCAGTCGGGGTTTTGTTCATAAAGTTTTTGCCCACACCAAAGTCTTCAAGAGTTTTACCTGCTCTATGTGCCAGCAGATTTCATGTTGCTGTTTTAATATTAAGATCTTTGATCCATTCTAATTTTAGGTTAGTGATGGTGAAAAATATGGGTCTAGTTTTAATCTTCAGAATGTGTAGAGCCAGTTTTTTCAGCACCATTTATTAAAGAGGCCATCTTTCTTTAAGTGAATGTGTTGGCACCTTTGTCAAAGATGAGGTGGCTTAGTGTGTCTGGAGCTGTTTCTGCACCTTCTAATCTGTCCCACTGATCTTTGGGTCTTGTTTTTTTTTTTTTCCTCACAGTAGTTTTATAGTATAATTTCAAGTCAGGGATTCTGATGCCCCTATGTTGTCTTTGTTGCCCAGGATTGCCTATGCTATGCTGGGTTTCTTCTGGTTCCAGATGAATTTTAGGATTGTTTTCTCTAATTCTGTGAGATATGCTATTGGAATTTTGATTGCAATTGCATTGAATCTATGTAACAGTTTTGGGAGTATGACCATTTTCACTATATTGGTTTCTTCTACCCAAGAGCATGGGATATCTCCATTTTTCAATATCCTCTTCAATCTCCTTTTTCAGAGTACTATAGTTTTCAATGTTGAGATCTTCTACATCCTTTGTTAGATTGATTCCTAGATATTTCATTTTTTTCGATGCTATTGTGAAAGGTGTTGTTTCCCTGATTTCTCTCTCAGTGAGTTTGTTATTGGTGTACAGGAGGGCTATTGCTTTTTGAGTATTGACTTTGTATCAATCTGCAATACTGAATTTGCTTGTAAAATCTAGTAATGTTTTGGTGGGATTTTGGGTCTTCTATGTGGATTATGTTTTCATCTGCAAATAACAATAGTTTTTTTTCCTTTCCTATCTTTATTCCTTTTATTTCTTTCTGTTGTCTAATTACTCCAGCTAAATTTTCCAAGACTATGTTGAATAAGAGTGGACATCCTTGTCATATTCCTGGTTTTAGAGAGTTTTCAGTTTTTGTCCATTTAGTGTGATGTTGGCTGTTGGCTTTTATAGATGGCTTTTATCAGACCGAGAAGAAGACCATCTCTTGTAATTTTTTGTAGAGTTTTTAAAATCATGTATGAGTGCTAGACTTTGTCAAAAGCTTATTCTGTTTCTGTTTATTTATTTTATTTTTTTGTCTTTTTCCTTTTTATCGGTACCGGGGATCGAACTCATGACTGCCTGCTTGCAAGGCAGGCACTTATGCCGCTGAGCTAAACCTTCAGCCCCTATTTTGTATCTGTTTAGATGATCATATGATTTTTGTCCTTGGCTCTGTTAATATGGTGTATTACATTTGTGGATTTACATATGTTGAACCATCCCTGCATCCCTGGGATGAATCCCACTTGATCATGGTATATGATATTATTGACAGTTTGCTGCATTCTATGTGCCAGTATCTTATTAAGAGTTTTTGCATCTGTGTTCATTAGGGAAATTGGTCTATAATTCTCTTTTTAAAAAATTTTTATTTAAGGAGAAAAAGAAAAAAAAAACAGACAAAAGGTACAAGTTATACAGAATTTCAAAAAAAATAAACAGTAGGAAATCACTAGTTAATAGATTACATATTGTCATCTTAGAAACAGTTGTTTAAGTTACAAAATTAAAGCATATAAAGTGGGCATTTAAACAGTGAGACTACAAACAGTTCTGTTTAATGATCCAACAAAAACTCAGTAATATGGTTATCTATCATATATGCTTAAATATACATGCAGTTATATCCTTTAGAGCACTTTTTTCCTCTTTTTTACAATGACAGTTACACATTTTGAGTTTTATTACTCCCACAGTTCTTATTACTTTTTTTTTTTGAAGAGAATAAAACCAGATGTGACATAACAAAACAGAGTCAGTCAAATCAAAAGGATGGACATAGTACATAATGTAAAAACAATACAGGGTGATCAACAATGGTTACCATAATGCCTCTTGCTATCTTAAAAAGATTGCCTATAGCATCAGTTATAATAAAATTGAACAAAACAGTAAAGAACAAAAGCAATAAAACCAAAACATTGGAGACATTACAGGACTTCAAAAGAAGATAATAGTCAAACCAGAATGGACATCGTAGTGAATCTTATTGTCTTCAAAATTGTTGCCTGTACTCTCACACTTGGTACTATCAAGCAAAACAAAATAGAGTAAAATCAGTCAAAACAAGATGGTGAGAGCAATACAGGGTTTCAAATTAAGTTAATAGGGAATCAAAGTGGGTTACTATAATATATCCTGCTATTTTTAATTTATTTTTTCCCTTAATTAAAAAGGTAAAAATAAAAAATAAATAAAAAAGGAGATTGAGATAAAAGAGGACATAATAACAAAACAGCACAAGTCAGAACATAACCATTTAAGCAAAAGGGTGTTTCACCACAAGATATCTGGACATAGAAGTAGTTACCATTGTATCTCTTTCCTTGAAATCTTTGAGTATAACTTCGTATACTGTAGCATCAAACATATCAAGACAATGTAAAACCATGTAAGAGAATGACAGTGTTACAGGGTATAAATAGAACCCTTCTAAAGAACCAACTAACAGAAAATGAACAATGGTTTCTGTATTATCTCCTTGTCTATAAAAGTTTTTGTTTATATTATCACATATAATAAAATCCAATAAGATATAACATGTTAAGACTGATGGAGACAGAAGAACAAAAGCTTGATGGGACTTCAAAACAAGATGATATTAAATCAGCACTAGCTATTATGAGGTCTTATTTTCTCCAAAATAGCTGTTCATAACTTCCAACCTTCTCTGCTTCATTTCTGTTGAGCTCTTTTTCTGTCATTAGTTATCAGTTTGTCTTCTTCATTTCGCTTTCTGCTCCATTCATTGTGGCTTCTCTGCCACTGTTTCTGGAATCTTGGTATTTTTCTCTTTTAGAATGTCCTGCAGTAATCTCTGTAGAGTTGAATTGGTGGTTGAAAATTCCCCTAGTTCCTCTTTATCCTGGAAACATCTTGTTTCTCCATTAATTTCTAGGGACAGTTGTGCAGGATATATCAATCTTGGCTGGAGGTTATTGTTTTTCAAAGCTTGAATTATTTCACCTCACGCTTTGTGATTTGATGGTTTGTGCTGAGAAGTCTGCTGTAATTCTGATGAGTGTTCCCTTCTGTAAGTGATTTGCTTCTTGTCTCTGACAGCTTTTAATAGTCTTGAATTTTGATTATTATATGCCTGGGTGTAGTTCTGTTTGAGTTGTAGGTGGTTGGAGTCCTGTATGCCTCATACATCTGAGTATCTTTACCTTTTCCCATATTAGGGAAGTTCTTGATTGTTTCTGTCAATAGCTTTTGCAGTTCATTTGTTTGTATCCCTGCTTCTTCCTTTACATTCTTAATTCTTAAGTTATAGATCCTCTTATCATCTTCTAGCCTTTATATTGTTACTGCTTGTTTCCTTGTTATTTTTAAGAAGTTTTTCCTTTCATACTCCCACATTACAAATCTGTCCTGCAGTTCAGATAATCTATCCTTAGTTTCCTACAAGGTATTATGCCAGCTTTCAATAGAGTTTTTAGTTTCCTGGTAAACTCTTTGAACCTGCTTCATGTATTCTACATTTTCTCTATTTTCTCCATCAAACAATTCTCCCCTTTTTTTCTGTTCTTCCATTCCACCATCTGTTTTTTCTTGGGAGGTGCTTAGCATTTCTTTAACTATCCTACTTATATCTTGCTTTATTTGGTTAAATACTTCACTTTTGAACTTGTCTGTGAGGTCCCAGAGATAGCGGTTTATGTCTATTGGTGCCGTGCCTGATATTGCATGTTTTCTGTCCTCATTCTCCTTTGCATTTACCTTTCCTGGATCAGTGTTCTCAGGATTGGGGACTGAGGACCCTTTCTTGTTGCTCCCTCTTCCCATACTTTTTGTTCCTTCCATATAAGCGTATATAGGAGGCCCAGTTTCTTTCTTTGTTGGTTACAGTTTGTTTGAATCTCACTGGCTAGGTGTTCCTGTCCACTGCAGTAGGGAGACATAGACCTGGGCAGCCTATGCTGGGCCCGCCCTCCAGGTCAGTCAACCTGTGAAGGCTTCACTGCATTAGGGTGCACTGCCAGGTGCAGGGACCTGGTGTGGGGTAGCCTACTGGGTCTTAGTCTGTGGGGTCACCCAGGTCAAGCACTTCCCACCAGTCCTGCTTGAGAGGGCAATATGTGACTGAAGTCACTGCAGCGTCCTGTTTCAACTAGTCTGCCTGATCCCAGAATATCCTCTGTTGGAGCCTCCTAGTCTATGGAAGTGTCCCTACTCCTCTCACTCTCCGCAGGTCGATGCAGGGCTCCCTGCCAACTCTGCTCTCAATTCGGTTCGCTGATTCCCGCTCTCAAAGCTTTCATGTCTCTATCCCTGTTGTGCCGAATCAGATGCAGCAGCGGTGGCAGGAAATTCAAGCCGTGGTTTCCTGAGGTGCAGGTTCCAGCTTTGGCACTGAGACTTTAGCTATTCCAGTCATAGCACTGGGACTGCATTTCTAGTTTCTCTCAGCTTAGTTGGTTCCTAGGTCAGCAGGGTATATCTCCCCCTGCTTAGGATTCCCCACGCTGCACCATTCCTGGAATCTAAGCTGGCTATCTCAGAGAGCCTCCGTAGCTGCTGTAATCTATCTGCCATGTTCTCCCGAAAATCCTAATTCTCATAGTTGGGTTCTTCTCTGGTTTTGGTGTCAGGGTAATGCCTACTTCCAGGAATGAATTTGGGAGCCTTGCTTCCATTTCAATTTCATTAGAGTTTGAGAAGTAGAGGTGTTAGGTCTTTTCTAAATGTTTATGTAGAATTCAGCAGTGAATCCATTAAGGCCTTGGCTTTCTTTGTTTATAGGTTTTTAGTTACATCTTCAATCTCATTGATATTGGGTTACTTAAGATTTTTATATCTTCTTGATTCAGCTTTGGTAATTCATATGTATCTAGGAATCTGTCCATTTTTTCTGTATTTTCAAAGTAGATATAGATGATTTTCTGGATTTCTGCAGGGTCTTTTGTGATTTCACCCTTTTTATTTCTTTTTTAAAATTCTTTTTAATTTTACACCCTTTTCATTTCTAATTGTGTGGATTTGAGTCTTTTCTTTCCACTTTTTGATACGGGTTTGTCAGTTTTATTTAATCTTTCAAAGAACCAAGTCTTCAATTCATTGATTCTTTGTATTGTTTGTTTAGTTTCCAGTGTGTTAATTTCTGCTCTAGTCTTTGTCTTTTTGGGACAGGGTCTCACTATGCAGTTCAGGCTGGGCTTGAGCTCACATTGTAACCCAGGCTGGCCTTGAATTTTCAGTGACTCTCCTGCCTTAGCCTCTGCAGTGCTGAGATTACAGGCATGCACCACCACACCTGGCTTCTATCTTTATAATTTCTTCCCTTGTACAAAATTTTGGCTTAGCCTGCTCTTCTTTTTCTAGAAGCTTGAGGTTCATCATTAAGTTATTTTATATATGGTTGCTCTGTTTTCCTGATATGGGTATTTATTGCTATAAATATCCCTCTTAAGACTGCTCTGTGTCCCATAAGTTCTGGTATGTTGTGTTGTCATTATCATGTAACTGTAAAAACTGTCTAATTTCTTCTTAATTTCATCTGTGACCTATTGGTTGTTCAGTAGGGCACTATTTAATTTTCATGTATTTATGAAGTTCTTGTTGTTTATTTTGCCATGCATTTCCAATTGTATTGTCCTGTGGTCTGTTAGTATGTGTAGAATAGTTTCCATTGCTTTGCATTTACTTAAGTGTTTCTATGAGTCATGGTCTATTTTGGAGAATGTCCTGTGTGCAACTGGGAAGAATGTGTATTCTGATGTTGTGGGATAGAACATGCTATAGACATGTGCTAAGTCAGTTTGCTCAAAAGTTCGATTTATTTCTAATATTTCATTAATGATTTTTTGTCAAGTTGATCTGTATTTTTGTGACAATGAGGTAGTGAGGTCTCTCAATACAATTGTATTTGGGCTTATTTGATTTTCATTTATATTACTAATTATTTTATATAGTTGAGTGCACTGGTATTTGTTATGCATATATTTGATTGTTATCTCTTCCTGTTGGATTGTTCCTTTTATGAGGATATAGTGACCTTTTTTTATGTCTCTTAATCAGTCTTGGCTTGAAATTCACTTTGTCTGCAAATACAATAGCTACCGCTGCTTTTTTCTGGATTCCTGTTGCATGGAGTATTGTTTTCCATCCTTTGACTTTCAGTCTGTGAATTTCTTTTTGAATTAAATGTGTTTCTTGTGTGCATATATTGGTGGGTCTTGCTTCTTAATCCATTCTGCTTCTCTGTGTCTTTTTATTGGCAATAGTTATAGGTGATATATATTGACTTATCCTTGTCGTGTTATTTTCCTGTTGTTGGCACCTCTCCTTTTTTCCATCCCTCTAACTTTGCCTTCCCTGACAGATTCCTTCTGTTGGAGTTCATGGAGCTGTAGATCTTAATCTCTTTTTAGAATACCCTTCAGAACATTTTGGAATGCTAGTTTGGTGGTCATAAATTTCCTCAGATGTTCTTTGTCATGGAAGTATCTTATTTCTCCATCAACTTTGAAAGATAGTTTTGTGGGGTACACCAATCTGGGTTGAAAATTGTGTTCCTGTAGAGCTTAGAGTGAAGTACTCTCTTTGACTTGAGAATCTGTGCTGAGAAATCAGCTATTTTCTGATGAGTTTTTCTTTATATGTGATTTGTTTCTTTTCTCTAGCAGCTTTTAAGATTCTATTCTTGTGTTGAATTTCTGGAATCTTGAGTATGATATGCCTGGCTGTAGATTTTCTTTTTTTTTTTGATCATGGCTAATGTGAGTTTTATATGCCTCATTTATCTGTATGTCAAATTCTTTTACATGATATCTGTGAACCTTTTTTTTTTTTTTGGTACCACAAATCAAACTCACAACCTCATGACCTGATGCTTGCCAGGGAGGTGCATATGTCACTGAGCTAAATCCCCAGCCCTCTATGAGCATTTTTAAATGTCATTTGTGGTATCTTCTGCTTTTTCATTGGCTTTAATCTTAAGTTATTCTTTGTCTCATCTAGCAGATGCTGGATTGATGTCTCATGGTCACTTGCTATTTTTGAGAAATCTTTCTCGTCCTGGTCATTCACTGCAAGCCTGTCTACAGTATCTTGAGATCCTCTTCTCACATTAGCCTAATCCACTTTGAATACTTTCAATGGAGTTTTTATTCTCTTGGATATCTGCTTGAATCTGCTTTATGGATTCTGTTTCTTTATTATGCTGAGCTTCCATCGTTTTCTTACGTTTGTCTCTTTTTTTTTGTCTTTACTTTTAGCATTGCTAAGCATGGTATGTATTTTGTTAATCTCTGTACTTATCTAAGAGATGATTTCTGATTTCATTTTTCTAGAGCCTCATCTAATTGCTTTGTTGTTACCACTTTAGAGGCCTAGTGGGAGCTTTCAGATTGTCCCACTTCATTGCCCCCTTGATTTGCCTTTGGTGAACTGGATGTTTGGGGTTGCATTTTGCTTAAGTGTCTTCTAATTTTCTTTTCTAAGTTTTTTTAGTTTAATTTCTGGGGTGATGCTTCTAAGTTGCCTATAGTGGGTTGCTTTATTGTTAGTATTTAGGAACCTTGGGTGATAAGTACTTCTATGAGGTGTTTTCCATAGCTGGTTTTTGGGTGTTGAGTCTGTTGGAAGATCTTACTTCTTCAGTTTGTTGGAGATGAGAAGTTGTTGCTTGTTTGGCCTAATCTCTGGTTCTTTGGTGGTGATACAGTATTTTCTGTGACCCTAGTCAGCTTCAGTTATGGAATACCAGGACCAACAGCTGTTTAGAACAATTATGTCAATTTTGACAATAGTGGTACAAATAGCATCAAACGTAGCCTAGAAAATGACAAACTGAGCTAGCCCTTAGTTTGCCACTTTTAACTGTATGAACTAGATTTGGATTATATAACAAAATGTAAAGCAAGCCAGAAAATTATATGCAGTATGTAATTCCTTAATGTGTCAATTTTGCCTTCAGAAGTTAAAATTTAAAATGTATTAAACAGAAAATAGAAAAGTGGAAGAAGAGGAAGAGGTTAGAAGTAAGATTGGAGGACAAAAGGGATCACATCAACTTTAGGAAACTGCTGCAGAAGACGGAAGGAAAAAGAGATGGAAGAGATAAAAGGAAGAAAAGAATAGATTCACAGCCACAAAGAGGCTAGGTATCACATTCACATTCATATACAAACAATGAAGGAAAAAGAGAAAAAGGAAAGAAAGAAAGACAGACAGACAGTCAGTCCACTGCCAGGATTGTCTCTGGTTTCACTAGTAGACAACCTGTGGAGACAGTTTCAAATCATGCTGATCTATGTCAGCAAGCCAGGAGTAGCTTTTTGGTTGGGTAGTGGGTAATCTCAGTGGCCTACCCTGAGACCAAACACATTAGGCTTGCTACCGTCCACTGCTAGATGAAGCCGGCAGCAGTTCTGGGTTCTGACAGCTGGCCTGTCTCCAAGATGGCTCTTGGCCAATTGCTCTATCCTGTGGAAAGACTAAGTCCTCTACACTCACCACTGCCTATTGCAGTCCACTACTCCCTCTAGTGCCATGTCTCTCTACAGAGGTCCCCAAGCTGTCACCATCACTGTGACCGTGCATCCACTGGTTCAAACTACTCCTCTTGCACAGTGAGACCCATCTCAGGGAGAAGGTGTGTCAGCTACTGCCTTCTTCTTTGAAGTGTTTGTCTTCACTCTCTCTGTGGGCTTCAGTCTGCACTTCAGATTTTTCCTGGGTCCAGCAGACCTACTTCACTCCTCCTTGTCTTCCTCAGGATGCTAAATTCTAGCTTCTAGACCACAACTCTCCGAGAGGCTGTTTTCTCTGCTGTGATAAACACCATCTTGGTCTCTACTGCCCAGGACGGTTATTTTTACAGAAAATGTTTGATAGCTGATTATTTTGATAATAATTAAGGTTTGATAATACATAAGATAAAGAGTTTGATAATAAAGCCACTTTCTAGTTAGACTACATGGCAAAATTTTCCCTAAATTAGATCAGAAAAATATGGAGCTTCAGTATATTCAAGAAAATGTATTTGAAACATACCATATGATGAAATCATTTTGACAAATATGTCGGAGGTATAATGGCATTAAAAGTATTACATATTCTAAACTTTCATATTAAGAGGTTAAGCAAAGTGCTATTAAAGGGAACCGAGGCTGGCAGAACTACTTATGGTGAAGTCCAAGGGAACTGAGAAAAAGAATGTCTTTTGTGACGTGGGCTACAGCTCCTTTTGTAAGCCAAAATACTTTGCTTTCAGGAAATGTAATTGTTTCATTAGCCGATAGATCATTAAAGATCACTCTACATTTGAGTTTGTTTTGTTTGTTTTGGCATGTACCCTTTCGAAAGGGCAAAGATTTTTGTGTCTATTACAAAATCCTTTGGTTCCTATTCCTTTATCAGCACCTTGGTCCTGGTAGAGCTGTGGGAAAAGATGGCATTGTCTGCACTGGCCAGGTCCACTTGCTCCTCTCTCCTGGAAGGAGATTTAGGCACCAGAGGGCAAACTACTGCAGGGTAGGACGCGGCCAGAGCTGTGTTCCACCTGTGGACTGGTCCCTGCTGCGACACTTCACTCTTCCCCTCCTCAGGAGACACACCGAGGCAGCCTGGGGACATCAGGAGGGCTGCCTTGAGTTCCTCCAGCACAGAAACATGAACAGTTATTCTCATTAGGATAGCCATTAGTATCATAGTTACCTGCAGTAACCTAATATTCTCTCCTTAACACTCCCTAATAAATTGCACTGTATGCAATCTGTTTACCTGTTTCTTTGCTCTCTTAGCACCTTATGCCTTTGGCAGCCAGTCTTGCATACTGGATTTTTCTGAAACAGAAACACTAATTGGGATGTTTTGTTTCTTTAGTTTGCACCCGTACCTCTTCTCAAAGGTAATGTGCAAGCATACTTCTTGCATATAACACCAGCTACTATTATGTCATGTACAGTTGGGTTTTTTCTTTTCTGTACTGAAGATTAAACCTGAGGCCTTTATATTGAGCTACATTTTCAGTACCCTCTTAAGTTCTTTTTTCTTTCTTTTTAGGTACTAGGACTCAAACTTGGGACCTCTTGCTTACGAGGCAGGTGTTGTGCTGCTGAGCTATTTCCTTTCCCCCTGCTTTTTAAAAAAATTTTATGACAGGGTCTTGCTAAACTACCCCAGCTACACTTCAGCTTGTGATTCTCCTGCTTCAACCTCCTATCAGATGTGCACCACAATGCCTGTTTGCAATTGAGTTTTAAAATTGGAATTTATATCTTCATTTATTTTTTTACCCCAAGACTCCAGACTCACTTGCAAAAGCATGCTACTTTCTTTAAAATATTTTAGCGTAAAGAATTTCATAAACTTTAAAGGCAGACAAAGAGTTGGCTAGGTCTTGGGACATGAAATAATTCAAAGATTTCATTTTTCTCCCACCCAAGTCATTTCCCATGTCTTCCCCTGATCCCAGGTGTTAACAAGAAAATTGCTACAATCTACTTGCTTGTTAGTTAGTTGGAAATGTCTTCTACATGTATCCTTACTCCCTACCCTTCTTCCCACATACCACTTCTCTGCCTGGATCCAGGGGCTCATTTCTTCAGGGCTTTTACCTGCTAGGAAATAGGGCTTTGTGAGGTCAGGAACATATGTGAAACTCACACAGCTTGCAATCACACAGCTTGCATAGCTTAGGATAAAATTTGATATGACAACATGGTTTGGAGAAAATACACTGGTAATTCCACAAGGCCTGCATAGTTCTGCTTATGTCCCTTCCAGACAGTATTTGCTAGAAATAAAGATGCCTCCTGCCTTGCTTTGGGTCTCCAACCTGCTATTTAGTTGTTGACATTGAACAAGTTACCTTGATCCTTCAAACTTCTATTCCCTTAACTACAAAGTGCAGATGACACTGGGATCTGTGCTTTATTTAGGTTGTTGTGAGGATTAATCAAGACGATACATGGGGTATACTGAGAGTAGTGCATGGGGTGGGCAAGCGCATAGGCATTTATTGAGCATACATTTGGACTTAGGGGTGCCTGGGTCCCATGTCATAGCCTTTGGACCCCCACTTGATTACTAAAGAGCAGGGTGGCTTAGTGAGGCTCAGTGACTGCCTAAGATCCTAAGACCATGACCACAGAGAGCGTAGACTGAATGAGGGGCTACTAGCTCCTAGTATAGCATGCTTTTCTTTACAGCACCATGCCACAAAGGCAGTTTAATACCTTAAATGGCCCAATAAGGTTTTTGTTTCATCAACTATGTAGTTTTTAAAAAAATTTTATTTAAGGAGAAAAAGAAAAAAAAAAAGCAGAAAAAGGGTACAAATTATACAGAATTTCAGAAAAAAACAGTAGGAAATCACTAGTTAATGGATTACATATTGTCATCTTAGAAATATTTGTTCAAGTTACAAAATTAAAGCTTATATAGTGAACATTCAAACAGTGAGACCAAACAGTTCTGTTCAATGATCCAACAAAACTCAGTAATATCATTGTCTATCTTATACATTTAAATATACACGCAGTTATATCGTTTAGAGCACTTTCTTTTCCTCTCTTTTGTACAATGACTATTACACATTTTGGGTTTTATTGCTCCCACAGTTCTTATTACTTTTTTTGAAAGAGAGTAAAACCAAATGTGACATAACAGCACAGAGTCGGTCAAATCAAAAGGGTGGACATAATAGATAATGTAAAAACATAATACAAGGTGATCAACAATGGTTACCATAATGCCTCCTCCTATCTCTAATAGAGTTGCCTATATCATCAGTTATAATAAAGTTGAACAAAACAGTAAAGAACGAAACCAACAAAACCAAAACATTGGAGACATTACAGGTCTTCAAAAGTAGATAATAGTAAACCAGAATGGGCATCATAATGAATCCGACTATCTTCACAGCTGTTGCCTAAACTTTCGAATCTGATACTATCAAGCAAAACAGAATAGAGGAACATTAGTCAAAACAAGATGGTGAGAGCAATACAGGGCTTCAAATCAAGTTAATAGTAAATCAAAGTAGGTTACTATAATATATCCTACTGTTTTTAAATTTATTTTTCCCTTAATTAAAAGGATAAAAATAAAAAAGTAAATAATAAAATGGAGATTGAGATAAAAGAGGGCATAACAACAAAACAGTGCAGATCAAAACATAACCATTTAAGCAAAATAGTGTTTCACCACAAGATAATCCCGACATAAAAGTAGTTACTATAGTGTCTCTTTCCTTGAAATCTTTGAGTATAACTTGGTATACTGTAGCATCAAATATATCAAAACAATGTAAAACCATTCAAGAGAATGACAGTATTACAGGGTATTTAGAATCAACTAACAGAAAATGAACAATGGTTTCTGTATAATCTCCTTGTCTATAAAAGTTTTTGTTTATACTATCACATATAATAAAATCCAATAAGATACCACATGTTAAGACCAATGGAGACAGAAGAACAAAAGCTTGATGAGACTTCAAAACAAGATGATACTAAATCAGCATTACCTATTATGACATCGTTTTCTCCAAAATAGCTGTTCCTATCATCCAATCTTCTCTGCCTCATTTCTGTTGAGCTCTTTTTCTTTCATTAGCTGTCAGTTTGTCTTCTTCATTTTGTTTTCTGCTCCATTTATTGTGGCCACTCTGCCACTATTTCTGGATTCTTCGTATTTTTCATTTTTAGAATATCCTGCAGTATTCTCTGTAGAGTTGAATTGGTGGTTGCATATTCCCCTTTATCCTGGAAGCACCTTGTTTTTCCATCAATTTCCAGGGATAGTTGTGCAGGATATACCAATCTTAGCTGGAGGTTATTATCTTTTTTTTTTTTGGTCTTTATCGTTTTTTTATTGGTACCAGGGATCGAACTCACAACTGCCTGCTTGCAAGGCAGGTGCTTATGCCGCCGAGCTAAATCCCTAGCCCTGGAGGTTATTTTCTTTCAAAGCTTGAATTATTTTGCCCCATGCTCTTCGTGATTTGATTGTTTGTGCCGAGAAGTCTGCTGTAATTCTGATGGGTGTTCCCTTGTAAGTGATGTTTCTTGTCTCTGACAGCTTTTAATATTCTGTTCTTATACTGGATTTCTGGTATTTTGATTATTATATGCCTGGGTGTAGCTCTGTTTGGGTTGTAGGTGGCTGGGGTCCTGAATGATTCATACATCTGAGCATCTTTACCTTTTGCTAAATTAGGAAAATTCTCCTGAATTATTTCTGCGAGTAACTTTTGTAGTTCATTTGTTTGTGTCCCTACCTCTTCTTTTATGTTCTTAATTCTTAAGTTATAGATCCTCTTATCATCTTCTAGTCTTTGTATTATTGCTGTTTGTTTATTTGTTATTTTTAAGAAGTTTTTCATTTCATGCTCCCATATTACAAATCTGTCCTCTAGTTCAGATAATCTATCCTTAGTTTCTTTCAAGCTGTTATGCCAGCTTTTGATAGAGTTTTTAGTTTCCTGGTGATCTCTTTGAACCTGCTTCATGTATTCTATGCTTTCTCTATTTTCTCCATCAAACAATTCTCCCCCTTTTTCTGTTCTTCCATTCCACCATCTGTTTTTTCTTGGGTGGTGCTTAGCATTTCTCTAACTATTCTACTTAAGTCTAGCTTCAGGTCATTATTAACTTCATTCCTGAACTCGTCTATGAGGCTCTGGAGATACCGCTTTATGTCTATTGGTGCTGTGTCTGCTATTGTCTGTTTCTCAGGGTTGGGGGCCGAGGAGCCTTTCTTGTTGCTCCCTCTTCCCATATTCTTTGTTCCTTATATACGCAAGCGTATATAGGAGGCCCAGCTTCCTTCCCTGTTGGCCACAGTCTGATTGAATTGCACCAGCTAGGTGTTCCCGTGCACCGCAGCGCACCAGGGAGTTATGGACAGGGCAGCCTATGTGGGGCCCACCCTTCCAGGTCACCTTCAGACGCTGGGACCTGGGTTGTGCTAGTCTACTGGGTCTCAGCCAGCAGCGTCACGTAGGCTAGGCACTGCTCACCACTCCCGCTTGAGAGGGGGATATGTGACTGAAGTCACTACAGCGTCCTGTTTTGGCAAGTCTGCCCGGTCCCAGAATGTCCTCTGTTAGAGCCTCTGGACCGTGGAAGAGTCCCAGTTTCCCTCACTCACCACAGGTCGATGCACGGCTCCCCACCTGTCCCACTCTTAACTCTATTCACCGATTCCCATTCTCAGAGCTTTCGTGTGTCTCTCTCCCCATGCCAAGCCGATTCAAAGGCAGCTGCAGCAGCAGGAAACCAAATTGTGGCTTCCAATGGTGTGGGCTCCAGCTTCCACGCTGAGGCTTTATCTGTTCCTGTTGTAGCACCAGGACTGCATTCCCAGTTGGTTTCTCTCAGCCCAGTTCATTCTTGGGTCAGCAGGACATATCTCCTCTTGCTTAGGATTCCTCACCCCACACCATTCCTGGATTTTAAGCTGGGTCTTTCAGAGAGTCTCTGTAGCTGCTGCTATCTGTCTGCCATGTTCTCCCGGAAGTCCTTTAATTTTATTTTGAAAGTAGTAAAAATGCAATAGCACAAGACAGACCAAAGCCAATCGAGACAGTACAGTAAAATTGGTATAAGATTTCACGGTAGGATACTGGGATAGTAGTAACAGGTACTATGGTATATCTCCTTAACTTCACAATAGTTGTCCAGTCAATTAGGTATAGCAAAATCAAACCAAAAATAGAACATTATAAAACCAATTGAAAGTACTGAATAGAGCAAAAGAAACATAACAAAACAGTGAAAACAACCTTTGCCTTCAAACAGAAGGTAGAAGGAAATCCCACATATTTGCTATACTGCATATGGCCATCCTCCCAAGAGATGCTGAGACATCTATCCCCAGTAGCTATGAGGGGGAGGGGAAGAGTGCTTGATTTTTAGCCTGCATGGCAGTAGGCTCACAGGTAATGGTTTTCCTCTTGGCCCATGCCTCAGGCCCTTACCAGGAGGGTGGGTGAATAAGCTGTTTGAGTTTTACCATGGCCAGATCTCAGGAGTTCTGGTTCTCCTCCTGGCCCATGCTGCAGGCACTTACCAAGAGGGTGGGTGAATAAGCTGCCTGAGTCCCACCATGGCCGGATCTCTAGAGTTCTTCAACTGTGTAGTTTCCTGGAGCTTGAACTGTTACGTTCTTTTTTTTTTTTTTTTTTTTTTTTTGTCTTTTTCTTTTTTATTGGTACTGGGGATCGAACTCATGACTGCCGGCTTGCAAGGCAGGTGCTTATGCCGCTGAGCTAAATCCCCAACCCCGAACTGTTATGTTCTTGGTGCCACCTAATTATAGACACTTCAGTATTATTTTAGTAAATTAGAAAACTTACTAGAACAATGACTACTTTCCTATAATGCTTGAAGAGCGTGTGTTGAGTCATTTTGTATGAGCAGTGGCAATCAAAATATAATTTACTAAAACAAACTAGTACATTGTGAGCCTGATCCAGAAAAGGTTGACCTGAGTGTCAGATGAGCAGTTTGCCATGAAACAAGTTTGTGAAGTGTACAAATATGTATTTCCCATGTGACTCAACAGTTCTACTTAAGTATCCCAGGGAAATAAAAATGAACATCTTGCATGAAGACTGTGAAAGTGGTTAAGAGATAAAGGAACAGTACAAAATAGAGAAATCATTATGAATGGTGATAAGAAAGTAGTCTGGATTTGGCTAATTAATCTCTATAATATGTCTGATGTGCATAGAAATTAAATTGTGAAAAGTTTTTTGTTCTTTAGAATAAACTGTAACACATTTTTACAAGGCTCTCAGCATCATTGGTCTTTAGAGAAATGCAGCTTAACGCTGTGGTGAGATGTCCCGGCACACAGCAGCGAATGTTTATAAGTCAGAAAGGCACAGCATTGTTGAGAAGACTTAGAGCAGTTGTACTCTCATATGTTGCATGTGGGAATGTGAAAGGGTATATATACTTTGGAAAACAGTTCGACTTTCCTGAACAGTTAAATATACTTGTGGATATGAACTATGTGACCTAGTAGTTCTACTCTTAGATATGTATTTGTTCAAGAGAAAGAATAAGAAGTGTGTACACAGGATTTACCCTTGCATGTTTCTAGCATTGCTGTTGGTATTAACCCCAAATGTGAAACAGCTTAAATTTCTATTAGCTGATCAGTGGATAAACAAAATTTTTCCTTTGCCAGAAGAAGCAGAGTACTATACTGATGATATGTTCTTCATGAATGAACCTTAAGAACATATTCAGTGAGCCAGGTACAACGGTGTGTGTCTCTGTCCTTGCTACGGCAGGCTGCGGTAGAAGGGTCACTTGGCCCAAGGAGTTTGAGGCCACCCTGAGCAATATAGTGAGACCCCGCCTCAGAACAAAAAGTAACCCTTCCCCCACCAAAATGGGGAGTGTTAAGGTTTAGGTCCAGAATGTCCCTCCAAGCGCTCATGTACCCACTGGTGGGGCATTTTGGAGGTGATTGGATCAGGAGGGTACCACGGCTAAATGTGCTGTTGGGAGGTGGGGCCTGTGAGGAAGAGGCCCTACTGGAACCATGACCTGGAAGGGCGCATCTCTCTCTCTGGCTCCTCCCTCTCTCTCTGCTTGCTTCTTGGCTGCCGTGACCTGAGCAGCTTTGTTCCACCAGCCACCTCTCTTCCGTGCTAGTTTCTGCCTTGGAGCCAGCTATGCGCTGAAACTGTGAGCCAGAATAGACCTCTCCTTTTAAGTTGCAGGGGTCAGTATTTTGTTCCAGTGGGAAGGAAAGTGACTAAGACAGGAAAGCACAGACAAAGGGAGCTTCTAGTCTTTCTGTAGTGCTTGAGGTTCGTAGTGCATCTTCTCTCTTAAGTTGATAGTTCCTGGTGCCCTCCCCTTCTTCCTCTTCTGTCCATTGCTTTCTAGTCTATTTTGAAAGTACTGATTTTAGAAACACAAATTTGCAAGTTGATGTTGTTTGACTGTTGTTTTTCATTTGTATTTATTTCCCAGAGGGTTATTTCTTTTCTAAAATGTTAGCTAATTAGCCTACTGAAGAATACCCGCAGGAGCACAAAGAGGCCTCCTAATCAGAGCTTGTGATAGCAAGGAGTGCCCATTTTGGGCAGGGGAGGGTGGGCTAGGTGGATGCCATAGAGTGGAGAAGAGGGAGACTTCAGCTATACTGAAGTAGGGGCTGTTGGCATGGGGAAACCGGAAACAGGATACCCATAATTGGTGTCGTAGGTGGTTGCTATGGGAGAGTATGTTCCACTTTCTCCGATTTGGCAAAAACAGAGAAGCTGGGTGTTGTTGACCAGGCCCTAGCTATTCTGAGCTGATGATAGAGGAAGTTGTAGTCAGGGTTTGGTCACATATGGTTGGCCATTGTCAGTGTCCCCATCACACTGTCCCCTGTATTAGAAAGCTGTGTGGTAGATGCAGCAGGGGACAAAGGGACAGGGCAGTGTGTGCCATGGTCAGCCACATGGAATCTCCTTAATTCCACTTGGATGACTGTGTTCAAAATGTCATCCCTACCTCCTCTTCTGTACGTCCTGTCCACTTAATAACTGCTTAACTTTTCTCCTTAGCTTTACTGTATTACAAATTCATTCATTCTTTCTGTTATGATAGAGTTTAAGCTTCTACGGTGCTGAGATTCGGCAGATTATTCAAGGTAGTTTCCCCAGGGCTTAGCTTGGTGCCTGGCACATACTAGACACACATAGTAAATATTTGCTTCCCAAATGACTGTGAGGCAGAAAAAGAGAAAATGAGATTGACCGACATTACGGAGATGCAATCCCTGTCTCAGGAAAGGGCTAAGCACAGTGGCATTTGCTGAACTAATCACTTTCTTTCCTCGTGAGGAGTGAAGTGAGTGGTTGGGAAATGCTTCGAAATTGGATATTTACTCGTGGAACCTAAGGGAAGTTTCTTACTGAGCAATAAATTTGGGGAGTAATTATAATAATGAGCTAGAAACTGAAGTTTTTCTCAACCTGCTACCTGAATTAGACTTCAGACAGCATTGCATCAAGAAACGCAGCCACACTGATGATGGCATGTCACATTCACCAAGTGTGGTGGGCGTCAGAGTGCAGGACACTTCCCCTGTGTCAGTGTTTTTCCCTTTGGTGTTCCCAGGCTTGCCACCCGAAGTCTGAATTCTAGACCTGTCGCTGCTTATACTGAATACAGTGGCTTAGCTTTAATTTGACTTCTCAGCTCCTAACTGTGATGACATTACTGCTATGAATGACATGTTTGGGAGCCCTGGTTTAGAGTTTGGTAGCCAGGAGTGTGTGTTGGCATCTTAAAGTAGATCATGCTATTTAAAGGGGTGGATGCAATCTGTAATGTGGTCCTAACAGTTACTGTGATGTCTGTGTCAGAGTGTCAGGTCTTGGATTTGGAAATGTCTTTATGGGTATGAATTTGTGAGCCATTGTGCTTTCTTCCAGTCTGAAGGAAAGCTTTTTTCTCCCCCTCCCCTTTCTGTAGCAGGACTGTGAAACTGGCTGCCTAGTTTTGTATGAGACAGTGGTGGCTCAGATGCAGCTGTGGTTGCTGTGTGGGAACTGAGGCCAGTTCTGTTTACAGGCGGATGTGGAATTCCAGATTTCCTCATGTGAAACCTTCTAATTTTCCACTTTTGGTCAGTACAGTGCTGTAGGACTAAACACAGTGGATCCATGGGCTATATGGGGCCTGTGGGTTGGAAACTGAAGTACAAAGGGATAGGAGACTGGGGCAGTTAGTTTATTCACTTATAATGAAAGCGCTTCCAGATAAGTGCAGTTCAATCAAGAAAAAAATATTAATCTAATGAAGGGAAAATAACACAAATTTTGAGAAAAGTAAGAATTAGACCTTTCTATTCTTGGAGTCTAAGAATGCTTCAGTGGTACATCCTACTCTCTGTATATAACTTCAAAGTGATTTTAATTGTCAGTTATTCAAATGAATGTATGTTACTCCGTTAATGTGCTATATATTTAATAGGAAGCCCCACAAGTAAACCAGTATTCTTTGGCCAAATTTAAATGTTCTTATGAAAATGGATGGTAAATTAAAAGCCCATTGGGCCAGTGTGTTTGGCAGATGAGAAAAGGCAGGTGAATTGCAAGTGATTGACTGAGTCAGTAATGAGTGTAGGTTTTGAATTATTTGCCCAGGGGCTGGGGATTTAGCTCAGTGGCATAAGCGCCTGCTTGCAAGCGTGTGGTCGTAAGTTCAATCCCTGGTACCGATAAAAAACAAAAGAATTATTTGCCCAGTAAAACAGTTTGAAGTTATGTAATTTATAGAGTAGGCTTTTAATATTTCTAAGGTTGCAGGGTTGTGAAATATTTAAGTTGTGGCTCAGTAGTTACAGTCTTTGGATCCCTTTCTATTCTTAACCAGCAGTGTTTGTATGAATGGATGATTCCAGTAGAACAGGGTTATCAAACTGTCTTCTTGAATTATAGAAGTTTCCCCAAGGACCATATGAGAAATAGTAACCTGATTGTTAAGACGAGCATTGGAACTGGAGGGCCACCTACTCCTTCCAGCATCCTCTCACTTTTTAGGTTCCTTCTTTACCTTCTGGGAGGATATTCGGCACAACTCTTTACTGATCTTTTTTTCTTTCTTTTTTTTTGCATTCTGTGGAAACATTCTGTCTTTATGTCATATGCTTCAGTTATAGCTCCTGGTTTCACTGAATGTAGTTCGTATTCTGATTCTCATTTGCTTTAATGTTTTTAGGTGATTTTGGAAAGAAGAACAAATTGTTTCATTCTGTGTACAATACTGTGATTAAGAGTTATATAAGGGATATTTAAGAAAGCTACAACTAGGAAAATAATGAGTAAATGGAGAAGTTATAAATGAATAGCAGTTATTCATTTCAGTGCTTCATATGAATGAAGAGTTCAAGGTAGAAAGAAAACATTGCATGAAAGCTGCAAGGGCAATGGATACACCAGACCAATTCGAAAACTTTTGCCAGGCATGGTGGCACTTGGGAGACTTAAGGCAGGCTTGCTGTGAGTTGGAGTCCAGCCTGGCTACATAATAAGTTTAAGCCCTGTCTGAAATACATAGTGAAACCCAGGCTCAAAAAAATCAATAAATAAAGTATTTATAAAAAAGGAAAAACTCTTACGTTGGGAGAAGAAAGATTGGTACAAGATGGAATTGGAGAGGTGTGTGTAGGGCTATCAACCTAAAGAGCCCCAAAAACATTTGCTAAGCAAACAGAAAGCCTTGTGTTGGTGTCTCAGACAAATGAACACTATGCTTCAGAGACATAGGTTCTCTGAGATGACAAATACGTAAAAAGGTTTGTATCAGCTGGGCATGGTAGTACACACCCATAATCCCAGCATTTTGGAAGACTGAGGCAGAAGGATCACAATTTTAAGCACAGCCTGGGCAACCTAGCTGGGAACTAGCTTAGGGAAAAGACCCTGAACTCACTCCTGTTTGGTTTTTACCTTCACTAGTAGAGTTTTCACACCTCTCTACCTCCTGAATGTTGTTCTCCATAAACAATATCAGTGATGCTGTTAAATTTTATGCTTCATATTCCAGATGTTGCAGAAATAATGAATGGGGCTTTTTATGTATCAGTAACTTCTCACTGAGTTAGTAGCTAGATAAACAAAAGTTGAGAACTTCGTTCCGAGAATCTAATTGGTGTGTAGGTTTTTGGTCAGGTCAGTCCTATGCCTTGTGTGAAAAGGACACTGGGGAAGGGCGACCAAGACAAAATAATGATGAGCACACAGATTGTTGTTTGGTTGCTGGTACTGCCAGCTAATTCCGAAAAAGCAGCAGTATCATTACGCAGTGTGGTTGTACTAGAATAAGCTCTTTGTGATCTATACATCCTTTTTAGACTGGGTTGGCAAGGAATCTTGTTATAGATTGCAGACTGAGTTGGAATAGCCTCTAATGAAAACAGATTCCAAATATTTCTAATTGTGAAGATTTCAGCAACTTAAATTTTTAGAAATAAAAGAGACGATGGTGTCTGGATTTAACGTTTGATTACAGTGTTTACCAGCAGTAACTGATTTACAGTACATCGCTTCACTGATACTACTTTATGTTTTATACATACAGGACACTGGGTGGTTTGTTTTTAGACCTATGTTAGTCACCTTTCTGTTGCTGGGACGCCACACCTGACACTAGTAATTTAAAGGAAGGAGGATTTATGTGGGCTTGTGGTTTCAGTCCATAGTCTGCTGGCTCGGAGGCAGAAACTTCAAGGAAGACGAATTTGGCTGAGGAGCAGTGTTCACCCACTGGCAGCCAGGAAGCAGAGTGAAGGGGAAGAGACCAAGAAAAGATACACCTTGGAAAGCACAGTCCCAGTGCCTACTTCCCCCAACCTGGCCCTGCCTCGTAACATCCTGTTCAGCTATGAACTCATCACTGGGTTAATCCACTGATGACATTAGTGTTCTGATGACTCAGTCACCTTTGTAGTCCCCACCTCTGAATATTGCAGCACTGGGGATCAAGCCCTCAACATGAATGTTGGGGTCATGCTTCATATCTAAACCATAACAGGATCCAGTAGCAGTTTGAGTTTTGAAATGGTCAAAAGTATGAATAAAAAATATTAAGATCATCAGTTTATTGTAAAGTCATCACTAAATTTTTTTTCTTCATATTTTGGCATGCTAGAGATTAGGAGTATTGTTCAACTTATTTTTATGGTGTGACTTACTGTATTTAAATGGAAAGCGGATATAACCCCTAAACCAGATCAGTAAAAAGGAGTGTGAGATAGTAGCTATTCACAGATAACAATTCTTATTCTAACTGTACACCATAACATTTATCATATCTATTTTATACAAGTACCTCCATACGTGTCAATCCTGTTAACATTTCCATCCCTAGTAACAAGACAGTAACTGTTTGGGAGATGTTAGTCATTGAGAGCAAAAATCATAAATGAATGTAAAATTTGTAGGTGAAAGTCTTGTGACTATTTACTCAGTCTTGAAATCTTCCGCACAAGGTGCTTATGAATTACAGAGGGAAAACTGCAGTGTTACAGTGGGAAATGTAACAGTCATACCCCTAACCAAGTGAGCAGAAGTTACTTGAGCAGTAATGCGATAGGGCTATCAACTGCCTTCTCGCAGGGTTATGCCTGCTAGAATGCTAGCCTGAATTTAGTCATTGGGAAGCCTTAAGCAAACCCAGATTGAGCGATAATGTACAAAACAAGTGGCCAGTACTCTTCAAATGTCCACGAGAGATAAACTGTACTGGTTTGCAGGGAGGCATGACAGGTATAGGCAGTGTGCAGTCTTGGACCAGAAAATAGGATGTGGATTAGGGACAGCTGATAAAGTTTAGATAAATCTGCCTGAAAATTACTTAATAAACTGTGTGTTGATGGTTAATTTGCAGATTTTGGCCATTGTAACTATGGTTATGGAAAAATGTTTGGGGAAGCTTGATGAAGAGTGTGTAGGAATGGTTTGTTTGCACCATTTTGGGAATTTTTTTTTTAATTTGAAAGCATTTCCAAATAAAGTAAACCAACAAAACAAGAAAAGTAATTCAGCTCAGCTGAGGAATGAAGACTGTAAGACACCTATTTTATAACATCTCTTCTGATTGGTCAGGAGCTGGATTTCTTTGCTTCCTGAGCATCCACAATGATGTGGATAGGCTGAGGTTTCTCAATAAGGAATCTTGAGATCAGTGGTACATGGCTGTATTGAATTGCAAATACACTTTGAAAAGGTGTACTTAATTAATTAACTTATTTATTTGTGTGCCGAGCTATAATTACATCTTTGAGTGTCCCATGGCAATACAGGTTATTTGAGCTTTGCTGTGCTAGTTACCAGAATCCCTACTTGGAAACTTAGCTCTGTAATTAATTTCCTGGTTTGTTTCTGTTTCTATTACACTGTTTTGAATTCCGGTTAGTCCTATAGATTCTTCTGGAATGTGTCATGTATTATTGAATTTCACATTTGTGTATTGTTGGTTAGGAAAAGCTTATTACATAAAATACATAAACTTGAAATATCACAAATAACTTCTTTTTTAAAAGAAAAGGCAATCTTTAGTTTCATACATAGTACATAATTAATAGAAATGTACACTGGCTAACATACTTGTGTTGGATACATGTGTTTTTATTGGGTAATTAGAATGGAGGAAATTAATACATTGAGAAATGTTAGTAGAGACAGTTGTTAATATGTGACTCATGGGTTCTTAAGTCCGTATTGTTCTGACAGCGTGGGAGGGGAAAGGACCAGAGACCTGAGAGTCAAAAGACTTTGTTTTGCATCTCAGATTCATGACTGGTTATTAGCTTTCTGAGATGTAGGTTTCTCATCTGCAAAACAAATCACAATAGCATCTTGCAGAATTACTGTGAGGCTTAAATGAGGTAGTGTGCAGTGCACTTGGCCTGCTTTGGGATTGCAGCTACAGCTGGGCTTTTAACACTGCGGAGAGTCTGTGTTGCATCCAAAGATGAATAAAAAGTTGGTAGCATATGCTAGTAGATCTCATGACTGTTTTGGTCAGGAAATTTTCCACATCTCTTATTACAGAGAAATTATTTTCTTTTATGTGTTAGACACATTGGGTGTTAATCTTAAATCCATCATGCATATGTCACTTGTTTGCTAGACATTCCATGTTTTCATGTTCTTACCTGAAATCACTTGGTACAAATAGATGTTAAATGTCTTTTTTTTTTTTTTTTTTTTTTTTTGAGACAGGGTCTCACTGTGCAGTTCAGGCTGTCCTTGAGCTCACTTTGTAGCCCAGGCTGGTCTCCAACTCGATTCTCCTGCCTCAGTCTCCCAAGTGCTGGGATTACAGGTGTGCGCCACCATGCCTGGCTTGTGATGTTTCTTGTGAGAGAAAATTCTGTGAGATGAAGGCACAAGATGTACAGAAAACAGTTGCATGTACAGTTTGCTTTAAAGTTTCAGGTTGTAGTTGGGGAGTTTTGATTCTCTGGGAAGGATCAGTTATTGTTTCTATTTTATGCCAATATCAAAAATACTTTATTATTGTCTGATTTTGATACTATTCTATGATTGTGGAAGTGGGCATTGTTGTTTTTAAGAATTAAACCCTGGGCTATTTAAGGTGGAAGGGACATTTCTGTAACTTCCAAGTGGTCAGAAAACAAAATATGTGTATGTGTACAGTTTCTGTGGAGGTGGAGAAGGAAAGGACATTAAAATACATGTGGCAAAGTTAACTGTAGGTGAAGATCTATGAGAACTAGTGAATTTGGGTGAAGGGTCTCCAAGAGTTCTTTGTACTTTTCTCATAATTTTTTTAAGTATTTTATATTTTTATTGGTACATGTGCAGTACATAATGATTACATTTATTGTATTGGTGTATGTACCTAACACATATCAATTTTTCCTCTTCTCTTCTACTCCTCCTTATTTTATTGCCAGCATCAGATTCATTTATAAGTCCTTAAAGTTAATTATCATACATACAGATTAACAGCCAGATGCAACTTTTTTCTGAGTTTGAGATAGTTATACTGGATACTCACGCTAAGTTTGCACCTGTACCCTGAGGAGATACAAGCTAGTGGTAGTTTCAGAGGGAAGGTCGGGGGAGGTTAGTAGTGCCTGGTAGGTACAGAGATATAAGTGATGAGTAATTCGGTAAACTGGCAGGGGATTGGTTGTCTCGCTAACCTTTTTTGTAACCTAGAGCACGATTCTTTTTTTTTTTATAGTGGGGATCAAACTCATGACATCACGCTTGGCAGGCAGGCACTTTAAGCCTCTGAGCTAAAGCCCCAGCCCCTCACAATTCATTTTTTATAGAAGTGTCTGTATAAATAAGCAAGTAGGCTGACAAGCAGTGAGAACAACTTGAAGTGACATCAGGTGTATGAAGTAAAGATTTTTAAAATCTTTAAAATATTTACAAGCCATATATAAGAATAAACAAAAGCACAAAAGGCAGATAGATAGGGGTTTTGAAATTACCTTGTATTCAAAGAATCTTTCTCCTATGCGAGAGACACGAGTTAGATTTTTATAATGAGCATCTTATCCTAAAAGTTAATTTACCTTTCAGTTACTCTTTGGTTTCACAGGTAATATTTTTTCTTTACAATGTAACATCATGTTTATTATCTTTGTACCTTTCAAAAGGAGTTTTCTAAACTATTTTTCAAACTTTGTTTTCTTTCATGTCCATGGCAACATTTCTCTTGGAAACCCAGGGGTCAGCCGAAGGTAAGCGATTTGGTTCATTACTTGGTGCTTGTAAAGCTCTTCTGTTGTGTAAGCCTGAAGTACTGGAAGTTTTTTCCTCAAAACTGAGAACGCTTTCCCTGTTTGTTTATAAAAGCCCTGTAAGCTCTCAGCCTTCTTCCAGACCTGAAGCTGCTGGTTGGCATAGCAGGGGGCCAGAGGTTTATGGAAAGCTGTTTGCACTCTGACCAGTTCTGCCCAGTCTCCTAGCAACTGTAACACAGATTCCCTGTGTGCCATATTTTGGCACAAAACTGGTCATTCCAAAGTGTGGTCCCTCCATGGCTGGCTGACTCATCCCCCTGGTTCCCAAGCAAGGCCCTCAGAAACCTGCGGTGCCACCAACTCCAACTGGAGCCCTATCCTAACGCAACTTCTGGGGTGTGGGAGCAGTTCCCTGTCTGCCAGGGGATGGATGAGTGTACTAAAGTGGGCGCAAGGGCTGTATTTCAGTTGACCATTCTCTGAAGTTACTTGGAACTTACAGGAAATTCAGTTTTATCTACATTTTTGGGGTTTTTGTTTCAGAGGCTGTGGTTAAATTGTAATTCTGTTCTCTGTTATTATTACTAAAATATGGATAGACTTGTTTGAAACTCTGCTTGACTTAAAATATAGTTGAATACGGCACTGATTTCTTTATAAAAATTTCTCTCCTCTTTCCTAAGTAGAAGGTGCTGGGTTATTTTTGGTTTTTTTGTTTTTTTGGTGGTACAGAGGCTGGAGATTGGTGTAAAGAACTATTTCATGAAAACTGTCCGTGCTGCATTAATTCAACTCTGTCTCAGTGTTTAGAGAAAATGTGTGGGCCGGAATGATGGAAGGGTGAACCTACAGTCTCAACACAGTGGTTCCTCTGGGGAGACGTGTACTTGACGACTAGGGAGATTCTGAGTTCACTTAATGCTTCTGTGTTACTTGAGTTTTTTACTGTGAATTTTTAGTCTGTTACTTGAAAAAGTTTTTTTTTTTCCAATTTTCAAGAAAAATGTGTAGAAAGAGAGGGGTTATCTGCTTTATGAAATCTTTGGCTGGAAGATACCTATAATAATTTACACAATTGCTCAAATTTAAAGAGGATCACTTAGGATTATTCAGTACCTGGCTTTGAGCCCCAGCTGTGGCGCCCAGCAGTTCACACCCAGCAGTTGCCACCTGCCTGTGGTTTCAGTTATTAGAGGCGAATTTTGTCAGATTTCAGTAGATATTTTTGGAGAAAGAAACCACGTCCACATAACTTTAATTATTACACTATATCATCATGGTTGTTTTTAATTGTTATTTCTTACTATGCCTACTTTGTAAATTAAACTTTACTTTAGGCTTCTATGTATAGAAAAATACCATAAGGTTCAGTACTACCCATGTTTTTAAATGGTTTTAAGATTCTTGAGGTGGGAGGGGTCAGTGCCTGTTTCAGTTGAATGAGGCCCTCACGTGGTCTCCAGCATTGCTGTGCTTACCTTAATGATAGCTTTTCTATTGGAATTGTAAGAAATCTGATTGTTAAAGAAATTTCCAGCCAAAGACTAGGAAAACCACAATAATATTGAGAGCGGAGTGCCCTGCAGACCTGATCTTTGATAAGTTTACACGCACGGCCTTTGGAAATGAGAGCTAAGCTTCCAAGAAAAGAATCAGGAAACTTTCAGCTTAGCCAGCCTTGGAACAGAATTAAATTATAAAGGAGAAAGTTGAAGGCTAGACCAGGAGATAGTCTGAACATCACATTTCATTTACTCTTACCCTGCTGTAGTGATTCTCACCATGGGTGACAGACCAGAGTGTGCCGGCTAGATGCTTTGATGCACAGTCCTGTGGGCCCTGCTTCCGCTTCCTCCTCCTGCTCCCTTCCCAGCCTGAGCGCTGCTAACAGTGAGCTGTGGGGGAGGTGAGGCCTAGCAGTGCATAGTACTGCTGCTGGATGGTTTTCTTCGGGGCTCTGGGGCTTCTGCCTTGTCTTGGGGCTTGGCAGCCCTGGTCTGCTCACCTTCCTGGCCTCGTCTCCCACCATGGCCCCACCCAGAGACCCCATGCCTCTCCTGGCTGCAGAGTTGTTTATCTTGCCTTCCTCTTGAGTGCTGCCAAGATCCTCTTCTGCCTCTCCAATTGGCCTCCTCAGACTCTCCCAAAATTGCTCCTGTCCTTTGCACCTGTCTTCTGCAGAGTTGTCAGCTTGACTTCTCTGTGATCCCACCCTGACGCCCACCAGTCTCATGGCAACTGCTGTACTGTTTTTGGATTTCTCAATTCTGATCCAGGTTCAAGCAAGCAATCATGCTTTCAAGAATTGTTCTCTTTCCCCCACTTGTTTCCTCTTTGAGCCTTTTCCTGTTTCCCCCTCATCCCTTTTTTTTGTTTTGTTTTGTTTTTTTTCTTTTTTTATCGGTACCGGGGATCGAACTCATGACCGCCTGCTTGCAAGGCAGGCGCTTATGCCGCTGAGCTAAATCCCTAGCCCCCCAACTCCTTGTCTTAAAAGAAAAATTTTTTAGACTTCTGATCAAGATAGCCTGTGAGTTCACAGAGAAACATTGTCCCTGCCTATTCCAAGCATGTAACGGGAACAAATAAAATACTTTAAATTTTATGAATCATCTTTGATCTTAAATTTTATGAATCAGTTTGTACACTTTTAGCAGCAGTGGGGAGAGCTGAAGTAGCATAGTTGCTTGGCCTTGGTATCAGATATGGGTGCCCAAGGTGATTGAAGTTTGGCTGTTGCTGATCAAAAGGCTCTAACTAAAGGACGGGAGCCAAATTCACATGAAAACTGATTTGGGGAAGGTTCCTCTGTGACTTGTTGAAGGCTTAAAAAAGCTGAAAACATATTGGCCACCATTGTTTGTGTTAATAGGAAGGAATAGAGGTCCTGGGCCTTGGGAAGACAAACGTTTGGGCTTATGTAATGGAAGTTTTGATGTGAACTGGCCTTGTAAAGATGGCCATCGGAAGAGAAAAGGCACGCATCATGTAAGCTGTGCCACACACTCCTGGTTAGGGTGCCCTTGAGCCACCTTGTAAAGGCTCTAGAGGGGGACCAGTCAGGAGGCACAGCAGCAACTCCAGAGCTGGCAGTACTTGGTAAAAGGTGAACAGGTGAATTTTAAAGCAATTACCCTTAAAAATCCTTAAAAAGATTAAATTATAAACTGTGAACAAGCATATAGCTGATAGGATTCTCCAAAAATTAAAGGTATCATCGGTGAAGCAAAACTTTTAAAAGGTTGCAAAGAATTGTGTGCCTATTTTAGAAAGTGGCAGTAAGGCAGATCAAAATGCAAATCATCTTTTTTTTCCCTAAGTAGCATTTTTTTTTTTTTTGTCTTTTTGAGACAGGGTCTCACTATGCATTTCAGGCTGGCCTTGAGCTCACTTTGTAGCCCAGGCTGGTCTCGAACTTACAACGATCCTCTTGCCTCAACCTCCCAAGTGCTGGGATTACAGGCATGAACCATCACGCTTGGCTTTAAGTAGCATTTTTAATATAGGTTCTTACACTTTTTAGTCAGATTATCTTTTATAGAGATTTCAGTATAAATACAGTCATATTTCAGATGTATATAAGTTTGTCTTTAACATCATTTTCTTGTCACTAGGTCTTCTAGACTCTTAAATCCTATACAGTATTGCATATGGTGTTATAATTTATTTTAAAAATCTGCTATTTTATAACTATTTTCTATATGCTGTTATAAGCCTCTTCAAAAATTTTTTTTGGGTACTGAGAATTGAACTTAGGACGTCACACTTGCCAGATAGGTGCTATGCCACCGAGCCATATACCTGGCCCAGCCTCTTTAAATTTTATTGTACAATTATTTTTTATTTTCATTGATTCTAAGGGTAAAAATACAGAAAATTTAGAAGAGCATAGAACTGCTGATATCACTATGTAAAATAAACCTTGTGTTTGTAACTGTGTGTAATAGCCATTATATTACAAATTTGTTTTATAAACTTCCTTTTTCCACTTAACATTACAGTTGTCTGTGTAAAATAGAAGTCTGTATCACTCATAGGGTACTTAACTAGACCTGTCGTTTGATACTAAGTTGCTTTAACTACACTCTTAGGAGCAGTTCTGTCAGTGTTATGCACACTTGTGTTCACTTTTCAACAGGTGTTTGCTTATGATCACTGTTTCTGGTCCATGGATGAATCTGTCCGAGACAAGTATGCAGGTAACAGAGCACAGGGTCCTTTCACTGGTACAGAAAAGATGGTGCAGTGTAGCCTCCAAACGCTATTAGGGTGTCATTGCATGTAACTTAGGAAGCCTACATAGAGATCTTGGTATGAGGTGATAAAATGGAGTGCCGACGATGGTGCCCAGTGGAGCTGGTTTCACGCACATGGCCTCAGGTCTCACGTGGACCAGGAGTAGGCCCTTAGGTTCCCTGGGGTGCTAGCAACGTGGTGGCCATTGGGGGCGGGGGCAGGCTTCTGGTGGAGGGAAAGGAGTGCAGTGGCCAGGAGTAAAGGAATCCTAGATGGCCTGACCTTGCTCCTCAGCACACCTTTGAAGTTCAGGAAACTGCTGCACCTGGCAGAGCCCCTGTTTTCTCTTGCTAATGGAGTGGGTTGGACCAGCTTCCCTCCAGATGTTGTCTGTGCTCTGGAAGACAGTTTGGTCTGGACTATAACCACCTCAAGCCCCATCTCCCCGCAGAGTCAGGACTACTGTGACAGCCTTTTCTTTTTTTCTTACTGCTCATGGCACCTATTTCTAGGCACTTCCTTTTATCTTCTCCTTTCCTTCCCTTCTTCTGCCTTTTTTTTTCTTTTTTCTCCTTTTCTTCTCCTCTCCTCTTCTTTTTCTTCTTCTTCTGTTTTTGTTGATGAGGCCAGGCTTCACTGTCTGTCCTAGGCTGGGTTTCAACTCCTGGCCTCAAGTGATTCTGCCCACCTCAGCCTCCCAAGTAGCTAGAACTACAGGCATGCACCACTATGCTTGGCCTCCCTTTTGGATATTGACCATCATATTTTATTGACCTCTATTATGAGAAAGTTAATAATATACCGGTTTCAAAAGTACATTTGGTTGGGGCTGGGGATTTAGTTCAGTGGTGTAAGCGCTTGCCTGGCAAATGCCAGGTCATGAGTTTGATTCCTAGTACCAAAAAACCCCCAAAATAAATAAAAGTACATTTGGTCTTGCTGACTCATTGATGGCTTTAAGGATCACTCCAAGTTCAAAAGGGCAAATTACCTGGTAAATTAATAGAAAATGAGACAAAGTGGAATGCCTTACTTGAAGATAACAGCATCTAGAGGTTCCCTGTTCTGTGTGAGACTCAGTGAGGTAGATGGTTTGTCAGTTTCCTGTTTTGATTATCAGCAAATCTCATTTGGCCTGTGGTAGGGAACTTGACTCTGCCACCTATGTCCATGATTGAAAGCTGAGAGAAATGGGTCTTACTCCTTGTCCTAACTCCTCTGAATTGTAGATTTTGTATCTGGAAATTATCATCTAGGAAAAGGGGAGAGAATATTGTTGTATATGACTTTTTTTAAACTCATCAATCCATTAGATAAAAGCATTGAATGAGTGGTATATAGTTAAATTCAGGTACACTTAGGTCTCATATATATGTTTCTGATATTTATAATCATTGACTATATAATAAGCAGCTCCTAGCTCTCTGCATTTTGCGAGCTATGCATTATAAGGGACATGTGGGATTTTCTCTTCATGTCTAAATAAAAATAATCTGAAGAACACATAAGTATTTTGTCATTTAAAAATGTGTTTGGAGATAAATAAGCTGGTTATACATTCTGAGATTTTTCTTCCTTGAATTGTTCACATGTGGTCTTTTTGTTTTTTGTCTTTTTTCGTTTTGAATTAAAACATCCTTTTTTCCCTCAGGTCAAGATGATGTTTTCAAGTGCCTTGGTGAGAATATCCTTCAGAATGCTTTTGATGGCTACAATGCATGTATCTTTGCTTACGGACAGACAGGTAATGTTAAATACTGTGGATGTACAAAATCAAATACCTTTCAATGAAAGAGAAAATAGAACCACATTTACTGAGTAACCTATTGCTGGTTCATTTGTTATCTTCCTTTTCAAGAATTACTACAGATGATGAAAGTAGGCTATAAACGGTTTTTTAAAGTAAGTGTAATAAAATCAGGATTAAGGTCCTCTTTCTTTACTGATTTTCTCACAAGGCACTGATTGTGTGTTGTATTTTTTTTACTATATTACAGAGCTATGACTGTTGAATGTATTGGTAACTATGCCTGTATGTCATAGTCTCTAAGGAGCCTCACAGAAGAAATGCCAAAAAGAATACACTTAGTAGTAGCTTATTGCTTGTGATTGATAAGGAACCTTTTGGCTGCTGCAGTTATGTGATTTAAAGAAAGAAAATCTAAATTGAACTAGTTACTTTTATAAGAGTGTATCATATAGCTGTTCAACTCTAAACCACTCTTGACCACAATGCTTATGATGGTTTCAAGAAGCATTATACATAGTGATTAAGAGAACAGAAACCTCAAGCCAGGCCATGCCAGCTCCACTGCTGCCCCTGCAACTTGCCACCTGGAGCTCTCTGCCCTCAGCTTCCTCCTCTTTAAGATGAGGATGATAGGGGGCTGGAGATTTAGCTCAGCGGCGTAAGTGCCTGCCTTGCAAGCAGGCAGTCGTGAGTTCCATCCCTGGTACCGATAAAAAGGAAAAAGAAAAAAAAAAAAAGATGAGGATGATAGGCCTCATCACAGTATGATCATGACGAATTATCGTATGCTCACTTTTCTGCCTGGGATATTGGAAGTGGTACATTAACACTGATATACTGATGAAGTATCAGACAACAAAAGCAGCCATTTGAATGGTTTAAGAGCATATTTGCAAAATCATTGCCACTAAAAAGGAAAAGATTATACTTCAGTGTCAAAAATTACTTGTTTTAGATGATAGGACTATAGTAATTTATTTTTCCCTGTTTTCTTGAATTTTCTTTCATTATATTTCTATTATAATGGGAAAATAATTTATATTACAAAAAGATGATACATGGTACACACACTATTCCAAGATGGTAGTAAATTTATTTGCTGTAGGGCTCATAGGGAGAGCCTATATATTTTGTGCTATGATTAGTGGTTGGGAACAGACATAATATTAATCATATGAATCTTCCCAGTTTATTTTAGTAAATATTTTCAAACCTATTTCAGTTAGTTTAGATTTTTTAAAAAATAAAATGATTAAAGTAGGCTTATTTTTCTTTCTAAAATATGTTTATTTTTGACTTTCACATTTGCAATAGGCAAGCTTTTGTGGTTTTTTTGGTCTTTTTCGTTTTTATTGGTACCAGGGATCGAACTCATGACTGCCTGCTTGCAAGGCAGGCGCTTATGCCGCTGAACTAAATCCCCAGCCCCGCTTCTGTGTTTTTTGCTATTT
The DNA here is from genome assembly GCF_034190915.1 of Cavia porcellus. Lineage (NCBI taxonomy): Eukaryota > Metazoa > Chordata > Mammalia > Rodentia > Caviidae > Cavia > Cavia porcellus. The sequence continues at coordinate 43,042,356 of NW_026947507.1, forward strand.
GGAACATTTCTTACTGTATTTTGGGCTTTTTGTTAAGTGCTAACAATTTAAGCAATGGAAAAAAGGTTATGTAAACTTCTCAAAGTGACAGTAATAACTCTGATTTCCAATTTTTAGGGTCTGGAAAATCTTATACTATGATGGGAACAGCTGACCAACCTGGATTAATCCCAAGACTGTGCAGTGGACTCTTTGAACGAACCCAGAAAGAGGAAAATGAAGAACAGAGTTTTAAAGTAGAAGTGTCCTACATGGAAATTTATAATGAAAAAGTTCGAGACCTTCTTGATCCCAAAGGGTAAAAAGACTGAAGTTTTACTGTTCTAGCTTTCTGGGCTAGCACAGATGTGATTAATTGGCATAAGTGCAGTTTTGGCATTGAATTCAGTAGAGAACCATTTAGTTGTGGTCTGTGTGATTTATTGTTGGTTACATGGAGTAGCCTTCTGCAGCCAGTTCTGGGCTTTTGAACTTACAAGAGAGGCAGGGAAGAGTGAGTGAGCAGGCATGTACTTGTATTGTACTGCCCTTCTGAGATTTGCCCAAAGCCAAAGATAAAAATAGGTACTGAAGAGGAGTCATTTAGCATCAGCATAACTGGTACTAATTTAAACAATTTTTATTTCTTTTTACCAATTAACTTCAGGTGAAATTCAGCAGTTGGGTTGCAGGATGTGAATTGCATGAGAGGCATAATCAGAGATAGGAAACCTGATCTTTAGGATAGTTAATTTTCAAGCTTCCCAGAAAACAATTTTTTTGCCTATGATTTCTTAACATTGACATTGAAGGAGGGGTGGCTCAAAGTATTGACAGAAGTGCTGCTTTGAGCCTGTAGCATAGCTGAACTTAATGAGGACAGCAGGAGGTATCTGAGGCAATCTGTTCATTACAGAGTCCTCAAGTTCAGGTTTTACAGAAGTGCTATAGCAGAGAAAGAAAGAGTCAGAGATGATGACCACAGCCCCCAGCTTCCTCTTTTTTTTTTTTAGGAGAACATGTGAGTGGCTTTTCATTTTAAGACTGTTTGAAAATGTGAACAGCTTAGATACAGTTTCAGGGTGCCCTGGACACTGCCACTCTGCTGTGGCAGTGACTCTTAGTGATGCTCAGTCAAGAAAAAACAAGTGCTGTTCCTCACCACTATCTGCTTTCTTTGACAAAGACAGTGATCTGCAGGACTTCCTTGGAGACTGAGTTGGCACTTTGTGTTTCTGTACAGACTTCATCTGACATACCATGAGAGCGAGAGGAAGAACTCACAGTGTAGACAGAGCAAGTTATAGCACAGTGCAGTTTGTCTTGCTTTTGCCCAGAGTGAAGGAATGATTCTATATGCATACATGCTGGATTTTCCCACTGAGTATGATTTGTCCAGTTAAAAATTAGGTGACAGCCAGTCATGCAAGTGTTAAGAGAATGCCTGTTTGAGGATACCCAGCTGTTTAGTGTGGTTGAGGGTGGTGTGGCCAGAATGAGACAGATCAGGAGGCAGCCAGAGGTGGGAAGTCCTGGACCAGGTGCCTCTCCGCAGTGTTCTGTATGTGCTGTCCTCTGCGTTGACTGTTCTTTCTGCACCTTCAGTCTGTGAGATCGTTACTTCCTCTGAGATCAGCTCAGATACACCCTTCCCAGACTTTTCAGCAGTGTGTCTTCATGCCACTCATTCTTGGGTTTGCATTCCACAGTGCTGCGTGGAATAACTTGAGCTAGTCAGACTTGTTCATAGTCTGTAGTGATTTCCTGTGCTTCCTGTGTGTGGCTTAGGTCTTATCAGCATGGACTTTAGATTCACGTAGCTCTGGTCCTCTCCTTGTTACCCATGGAGCAGGTGCCTTTCACTTTTGTGGCCTGGTTGATCTGGGAAATGATGCCGTCATCCAGTATCCCAGAGGAGAGCAATGATAGATTGGTCTCAGGCCACCTCTTGGCACGCAGTCAGCGCTCTCTGTGTGGTGGCTGCTATTCTGTCTTCTCAAAAGTTTCTCTGGGCTCTGCTCTACATTTTTCTTTTTTCTTTAACTTCCCTTCCCCCTCTCCCCTTCCCCTTTCTCTCTTCCTTTTCCTCTCCTTCTCCCTCTCTCTCTCCTCTCCATTTCTTTTCTTTGTTAGTGTTTCTGAAGTCAAAGTAAATGGATTAAAAAGTAAAAGCTCTAAAGATGTTCTCATTTCAACCAAACATGAAGAGAACTTTTTTTTATGTACTTGTTTTACTAACTAAGCTTCTGTTATGTGTAGTAATGTAATTAGGTTTCTTTTCTCAAGACATACTATATTATACATTATCTTTAGGAAAAGGAAAAGGTTGAAAGGACACAACTTACTAATAGAATATATCCTGCAGTGAGAAGTGAGAATTAAATCATTTTGTTCTATATTTACTTTGTCTGCAGTCATATCTGACTTTATCTATACTAGTCTACTAATAAGTTACATTATTAGCTGGTTTCAGGGCACTAGGAAAGTCCAAATCCTTAGGAAAATTAAGTTATAGTCATCATACTAGAAGATAATAACATTTTACATTTGAGTCATTTCCTCCTTCCTTAACTGTGGTGCCTACGTGAAGAGTTAGTCTATAATTATTCATTATGTCATGTCAGCTTCTCTTCGTATTTTCTTTATCATGTGTAACAGTTTCTGTGCTGGTTGTTCATGGTATATATTCTTCAGATCTTTCCTCCCTTTCTCCTCCTGTCTGTCTTTGTTACCAGCACTCTGTTTCCAAATCATGTGTACGACGCATTGGAGTCCTCAGTACCACCTCTTCTTATTTTCACTGTTTTAAGCTAAGTTGATTTATTCCTTGTGCTGGGCGTCATGGGCCTTCAAACTAGGAAGATGTTATTCTTCTTCTTCTGGAGCCCAAAGTCCACTAAAGAATGAATATATGTAAACAAATAGCATAAAGATGAGGAGAATTTGTAAGAGAAGGAGCAGATTGTAAAGGAGCTTATATATTGAGCCCAGGAATGTAGACTTGATTTCTCAGACATCAAAGAATCACCACAGAACTTCAAGCATTTTGATTCATTACTTATTTTTAAAAGGCAGTATTTTGTAGTCAAAATGAATACATTCATGGTACAAAAGATCATAAAGTAGGAATCACCTGAAATCTCACCATCCCCAATTATTCCTTTTTAAAAGTTTTATTTTCAATTGGAAAAAATTACATGTCTGTGAAGCACAGTGTAGTGTTCTGATACACATGTCATTGTGGGATGTAAACTAATTAATACATCTTTTGCTTACACACTTACCAGATTGTATCTTTGAAACTTTGTACCGTTCAGCAAACATATCAACAAATACTTAATATTTTTTATTAATTATACATTACGTGTGCCATACTTATACATTAAGTGTGCCATATAATCTAGGTTTTTGGCAAATACTCTTCACTGGGTTTCTAGGTTCCTTTTTTCTAAGAGGTTCATTTTTTAAAAAAGTTATGAGAGAATAGATTTAATTTTCATTTTATTAAATCTTTTTTCATGCATTAACTGAAAGGGTCATACTTTATTCTCTACTTGTACTCCACTAGTGTGGTAAAGTCTGTGGATTTTCCTCCCCTATGTTAAAACAACTTTGTAACAGAAGGATAAACCCAGTATTATGTTTTAAAACCATTAGATTCATTTTGCTGTATTTGCTTCTTTGTCTTTGTGATTGAGCTGGGTCTGTAATTTTCCTTTCTTGCACAGTTAACGTTTACTGAATTTCCATCTTTGTGCCACATTCTATGATTTGACAAGTAGATTGTTCATATTTATTTGACTCTGCATTCTTTGTGGTAGTAAATAGGCATCCCACAGTTTACCCTTTTGAGTGACATGATATTTTAGCACATTAGAGAGTTTTTCTTTCCAGTGAAGTTTTGAAAGTTTAGTTTAAATTCTTCAGGGATCAAGTCAGTTGGTTTTATTTATTTGGGTCTTTCTTGAATTAAATATATATCTTTCCATGAAGCACAGTTGAGTCCTTTGAAAACAGATCGTTGTTAACAAATATTTCTTTGTTTCTCATGAACAGAAGCCGCCAAACGTTGAAAGTCAGAGAGCACAGTGTATTGGGACCCTATGTGGATGGACTTTCTAAACTGGCTGTCACAAGTTACAAGGTAACAATGTGCTTTCTGTGAACTAACTTTTGTGCAGTTTTCTGTTGGATTTTTTTAAAAAAAAATTACAATAATAGCATCACTATATATATATATATATGGGATAGATGTAGAAAATCATAGACTTTACCTCTTGTTGCTTTTCAGTTTTAATTCTTTGTAACATTTTTCTTTTTTTTTTTTCAGTTAATTTTTGAGGCCTTTTATTTATCATGTTGAATTTTCCTTAAACACTATTGTTTTTCACTTCGAATTTTGTGATGTTCAAAATTTTTCACATATGTATATCATTTTAGGATTATGGTCAGCTGCACATAACATAAAAATATACTAAGATTAAGTGTATCTTCAAGTGTCTAGAAAGTACCTGGAATATGGTACATGCTCTCCATATACATTTGAGTGAATTAATGAAAGAATGGTGAATTAAACAAAGATTTTCATGGAAGCTATCTAGAGGAAACTGCTCTAGGACTGGCATGGTGGCTGTAAGCTGGGGTTCCTTTCCCGCTCTGCAGAGAAGATGGTAATGACAGTGTTCCCGTACCTCAGGATGCCTCTTACAGTGAATCTGTGATCGCAAGCCTACTCACTTTCAGGAATCTGTATTGTACCAGTGCTAAAATTTAGTCCTGTGGCCAGGCCTGTGCTGCAAGGGAATCTGGGAGGCGCAGTGTCTTATCTCTGCCACAGGATGCTTAGTCAAAGACAGGATTCTGTTACAGGAAAGAAAAGACTGGATCATAGTAGGGATCAACAAATCCATTTCACACATAACCATTTTTCTTGTTTCTCCTGAAAATGCTTATATGGTTGGTTATTTTATTTACTTGTTTATTTTTGTGGTGCTGGGGATTTAACCCAGGGCCTTGCACATGCTAAGCAAGCACTGTATCATTGAGCTACACCCACAGCCCAGACAGATGATGCTGTAGCTTTCTACTGTTAGTAATAAAACTAAAATTATATTGATTAAATAACCAATTTTAGAGCTTATAACATTTTTAAAATGAAAATTCCGTGATTTGTTATGTAATGCTGTCTCTTTTATTTAACAGTAATGTCAACAAGTAGCAAAATTAGTCTCTTGATGTTTTTATTTTTAAGTATAGATCTGCTAAGCTACAATGACAGGTAGTAATATACTTGGGTAGGGATTACAAGTTATTTTTATTTGCTTTTTCTTATTTTTATAATTTGATTTGTTTTTAACAGTAAACCTGTAGTGTCTTTATAATTAAAGAGACTTTTTTTCAAATTTCTGAGTGTTGAGATGGAATATCTGTCCATCGTGTATGACTCAGTAATATAGCTTCTAACCTTTCCTGAGTCAAAGCTGCCTCTTTCTTCTGTACATACAGAAAATATTACTTGAGTTTAGTTTTAGAGATACTGTTAGCTCTTTTATTCTGTGGGGCTTAACGTTCATTTAAAAATAAAGTGTAAACTGCAAATATTGTTGACTAGTAAAATTTGTGATGCATTTCACAGTACTGCTGAGTTTTAATGTTTATTACACAGATAATGAACTGTGCATCTGTGACTTATTTCCACTTAGGATATTGAGTCTTTGATGTCTGAGGGTAACAAATCTAGGACAGTTGCTGCAACCAACATGAATGAAGAGAGTAGCCGATCCCATGCGGTCTTCAAAATCACCCTGACACACACACTGTATGACGTGGAGTCTGGGGTAGGTGTTCATGTACATTGATCTCTTTTAGTTTCTGAAGTGTTCATGGTTTATGCTGTTCTCTTGAGATATTAGATGAATTCACATTATAGGCAGACTTACCTATCAATTGGGCCTTTAGACAAGAAGCAGTAGCCACTTTAGTGCTCAGAAAGGGATTCAAAGGAGGTGACTAGAGAGTTGTCAGAACACCTGATGAGGAGTGGGTCCTAGACAAATGTCTCTAGGAATGATTCCCAGAACCACACAGATTTGGTCCCTAGGATGATGTGAGCTTTGAGGACATCCTAGAGCTGTGCGTTTGAGGTGCACTCCATAGCTACGATGATCAGGAAGCAGGAGTAAAGTTGCCCCTGTCAATAAGACAGGGTCTTAGCACCCTAGAGATTGGAGCATGTGCTGGGAAACTCCAACTTCATCTTGCTGTGATCCTGCTTACCAGTGCAGACAGCCAAAAAAGGGCCACTTCACCTCGGTTGTCCAGGTCTTCAGCAAGAGGATCTGGTGGACAGAACTTGTGCCCTTCCCAGTCTCTGCCTATGTGGAGGTGCTGTAGAGACGTGGGCTTTCGTTCCCACCTTCTGGAAGTGAAAGAAGAAGGAAGCGAAGCCATGCAGCTGACGACCTGCAGTCCCAGCTCGGCAGCTTGGGCTCTGACTCTGCTGGCTGGCTGTGTGCACAATAATGCTCCGGCTGATTTAGCAGAGCTGCTTCTGCTAAACAGTCAGGATTGGAAAGAATAACTTGCACTGAGGAAATTATACTGTAAAGTTACTGGATTTGGTAGAAAATTCTTTTGAGTGTTTGGTTTGGAACCTGGTGAAGAACAAACTGAAACTGAGTCAGAGATGTAAATGCCTGTGCTACATTGAAGACTTCTTTGGGGACCTGTACATTTCTGTTTTCTCTCTTTGTGGGAAATTTTACATATTTTGTTAGGATGCCTATTCCTTAATACATCAGTTTCAAATACCAGAAGCTGAAATAATCACACTGGCAGAGTGCTGTATTTTGGCAAGATTTTCATTTGCAGAAAGCATATTTTTCTCTTTTTTTACCCATCACAGTAAGATTAGTGTAACAACAAAAAGTTCTTTGTTTTCTGTTTCCTTTTCAGAATAAGACAAAAAACATACTGAGGACATTTCTTTTTTAGCTGAGATTACTTTTTATTTGGGAAGTTGAGTATCTTTTTCATCAATGTGTTCACTTTATGGAGATAAATATAAATGTATATTTTAAAGGAAAGTTTAGGAAATGATCCAATGTATAAATTTTGTCATTGGCGTTCTCTTTTTTTTTTGTTGGTACCAGGGATCAAACTCATGACCTCGCACTTGCAAGGCAGGTGCTTATGCCACTGAGTTAAAACCCCAGCCCCTATTGTTTTTACATCAGTAAGAATATTAGTATTTTGCTTCAGAATTACTGGTAAAGATGGTGCACACCTCCAATCCCAGCACTTGGGAGGCAGAGGCAGGAAGATCACTGCAAATTCAAAGCCATCTGGGCTATATAGTTCAAGACCAGTGTAAACTACCTAGTGAGACCCTGTCTCAAAAAAAAAAAAAAAAAAAAAAATACTGATAAATACAAAAATTTAAACATAGTTTCAAATCATATTAAAATTCATATAAATACTTTGGTAGACATTTTTTTCTTTGCATTACTGGCTATTGAACCCAGGAAATACTGAGCTACATCCCTATTCCCTTTTATTACATTATTTTGAGACAGGATCTCTCTGAGTTGCTCAAATTGGCCTGGAACTTGTGATCTTCCTGCCTCAACTTCCTAAGCAGCTGGAGTTACAGGTGTATGCTGCCATGTCTGGCTCTTCTCTGAAAATTTGCATTGGGCTTCCTTCCAAATGTCTTTATTTTGAGGGTACTGTTTTTCTGAAATAACTGTCACACTGTCTGGATTAGTAGAAATCTGTGGTATCACTGCTAGATCGTACAGTTTTCTTATAGTGTTCTATAGCAGCACAAAATAATTTTGTAATAGCAAATTAATAAAGGACTTAGATAATGAAGCCGTGCATTCACGACAGCCTGCCCTCTGCATTTTTTGCGTTGTCTTATTAGTATATGTTTGCTTCACAGACATCTGGGGAAAAAGTGGGCAAGCTGAGCTTGGTAGATTTAGCTGGCAGTGAACGAGCAACAAAAACTGGAGCTGCTGGCGACAGGCTGAAGGAGGGCAGCAACATTAACAAGTAAGTTTCCTGGAGCTTAGCCCCTGCTTTGTTGACCTAATGGGGGGCCATGGAGGGGAGCATTGGGGGTTATTAACATAAGGTGACTCTGGACTGATTAAAGCTGTGCTGTAGTTTGGATTCGCCTTGCATGTTCCATTGGCCTGGCTCTCCTTAGCTCTTCACAGTGTTGTGATGGGGTGGAGGCTCACAGCCTCAGTCAAGTCAGGTCCTCAATAGTGGCCCTATTGACCTTTGGGTTGGTGGATACTTCCTCCTGGGGTGCAGTGTGCTGCTCATTGTAGGGTGTTCACAGTGTCCCTGACATCTGCCCACTAGATGGCATTAGTACTCTCCCCACCCTGGCTGTGACCACCAGAGAGATTTGCAGTTTCCTCTGGGGGCTGCCCCCCTCCAGGGTACAACCATTGGTCCAAGGTATAGAAAAGGACATCAGTTGGTCTGAGAGGCCAGGTGGTGACTGTGACCCCTGTTGCTGTCTAAACAGACACTGTACTAACCACATTGGGCTGGCCCTTTCATAACTACTGTTGTGTTTGTCCAAAAAGCAAGGATTTTGTGAAGTAATATTTTGGTCATCAGGTCCTTCATGTGGTTATATTTTGTCTCTCAAGCTAAACTAGAACCATCCTGTGGCCTGAAGCCTATCTGTACACAGGGTCCTATAAGGATGTGTACTGATTCATTAGTGGCCAACTAGAGATTACAGACACCTCATCCAGGTGCTGTGCTGTCATTGAATCACACAGATGTAAATTTCACTTACCCTGGGTTTTTATTATTATATTGTCTGTGGCTTCTTTCTTGAAGATACGGTGTTTGTTTTGATATATGGACTTAAGTTTTATAACTCACATTTTTATCTACAAATATGAAAGAAACTGGTTAAGCATTTTTATTGCTTTGGCTCAGTGTTAGAAGAATAGCAGGTCTTTATAGAGTTTGTGTTTTCAAACTGAGCAGCAAATTGCTGACCACAGTGCTGTTCGTGTGAACATCCAAGGGCATTCCATCTTTGTGCTAAAATGTGACATTCTGTATGCTCCAGTTTTTTAATATTCTGGTTTGTTGCACCATGCAGGTCCCTCACAACCCTTGGTCTGGTTATCTCAGCCTTAGCAGATCAGGGTGCTGGCAAAAACAAAAATAAATTTGTTCCATACCGTGACTCAGTTCTCACATGGCTGCTCAAAGTAAGTTTTTTCCTTCCTTTTCTGACATACCTTTGGTAGTTGGCAAAACAGAAGAATAAATAATAAACTGTTAATTAATCTTTTCTGGTTATAACTTCCTCCATCAGTGTTCAAGTTTATAATGATTAGCTGTTACACAATTTTCAAGGACTGAGTGTGCAAGTTTTCTTCCTGGTATAATCATCACATCCCCTGGAGCCTGCATGTGAGTGGGCTGCTTGGCACAGCTGAGTCACACAGTTGCTTCTCAAGATTTGTGGGGAGGAAGAGGAACAAGGGCTCATGTGACAGCTGAGCGAGCCACAGAAGGGGAGTGGGTGCTGCCTGGTACACTCTGCCGAGCTCTCCATCTCATAGGTCCTTTCATAGTTTGATCCTTCTCTTCTGTTTAACTTCACTCGTGATCATTTAATTGGCTTTCTCTTTCTTAGAGGTGTTGCTGGATATGAAGTAGGTACACACTCACCAATTAATTCACTAATATGCATGCACTAGAGGTAGAAATGAGAAAGTCGCCCCCACATGAAGTGCTTCTGAGGAGAGTGGAAGGACATGCAGCCACTCCTTAGTCTCCGTGGCTCAGGGTCCAGGACCCTGCAATAAAATTAGAAATTTATAATAAAAGGATAAATTATCTGTGATCATTAAGAAGCATTTGTGAGTGTATATTACAATCATTTTATTCCCAAGGATTGTGTTAGGCATTCGCCTCATCATCTCACTTTTTCCAAAAGAAATCTTGATACTTCTTCTTCTCCACAGACACATTTCCTCCTCGTACAGGACTATTCCTTTGGTCTGCCTGGTTTGAAAGAGAGAATATGCATTATCCATATTGTTGTACTGTTGCTACTTCAGTTTATTGAAAACAATAGGGGCTCTTTTGTTAGTTTAGTTGGTAATCATTAATGGCCTAGGTAGTTATTGAATGGCCACCCCCTCAGCTGGGTGCTAGGAGAGCCAGTTTGAGCAGAATCAGGCTCCTGCCAAGAGCTTCTGTCTAGAGGCATGGCATTGACTCCTCAGGAGGTGAATGGTAGTTTTCCCATTCATCAGATGAGCAAAGGCTGCAGAATCTGCAGATGGCAGGGTCAGGCCTAGACTCCAGAGTGAGTTCACTCACTGTCCACCTATCAGAAGATGCACCAGTGTTTGATAAGAAATAATGAAGAAAAACTGTTGGTAATATTTTAAAAATGGAGCAAAAAACATCTTCTAAAAAGCTCAGTTTTTATTTTTTTCCTCTACAAGTTAACTTTTCCTGTATAATTTAGGTTACTGGAATTTTCATGTGTTAAGCCTCAGCTTAAAAAATAAATTAAGGGTTTGTTTGGCTGTTGTTTTTTGCTTCAGTTCATCTGTGAACTTTTTAAGATCATGTTTTACTTTTGCATCAAGAGCATAAATAGGGACACTTCTACAAAAGGTTCCAGAGCTTTGAGGTTCTCGTTGCTTTTTTCTCCTCTAGCTGCTGCTCTAACTCTCCTGATCCTCATGCAGCACGAATGGAGTTCTCATACTCCTCAGTGTAACTTCCATTGTGCTTACAAACCCACTCATCTTTTATAAAACTTGCAATTTCTTTTACAGTTTTTGTATTGTATTTTCATAGTAATTATGCCCTGCTCTTGATATTTGCACCCTTCTAAACCTCAGATAATGGGTACCTTTCCAGTCAACCTGCTTTGTCCATTCTTACTGCCATCACCTTAATGGAAGCCACTTTCATTTCTTGCCTAGAGGACAACATTGCCCTCCAGCTTCTTTAGTCAAATTCATTCTCTGGAGTTAACTTGCAACTTCTTTCTGAGTTAATCTTCTTACCCTTAAATCTCTGTGGTAACTGTCCCCAGGCCCTGGGAATCAAGTCCAAATTCTTTAACCACATGTGGCCTACAGTACACTTCATACCAACCCTTTCTTACTGCTAGTTGTTCCTCTTTTGCTTCCTGGTGTTGTAAATTCTAACTTAGGGGGAGGAGTGCGGAGTGACTTGTAGGGCTTCCTCCTTCTGGTAGGCGCATTCCCCCTCTGTCTCCTCCTCCCCTGCATAGTGCTTACTCATCTGAGGTCTTAAAGGCTACCTTCTCTGGGAGCCTTTCTAACCTCAGAGCCGGCCTTTTGACCTGTCTTTGTTCTCCCTGGTCATATTGTATTTAGTCCTATTTTAGTTCTTTTCATAGAGCACTTGCCTCTTCCGCTAGATGGTAACCTTCAGGAAGAGTTGAGTGATGAGTAATTTTAGTTCTCCAAACCAGCTTTATGATTTTGATGAGTCTACCTATCTTCCTGGGTCTCAATTTCTCATCTGTGAATTGAAGTAATTTGATGACTTCAGAGTTCATTCAGCCTTAAAAAAATTCTCCCCAAATTAAATCTTTCCAATGTCCATTTAATTTGCAGATGCTACATTGAAACAAAGCTCCTCTGATTTGCCTAATTAGACAATTAAAGAGTAAACAAGAAGCTTTATACTTTCTCCTTGAATGAGTGCCAGCTCTTTTGTTGCTGTTTACTTGTGCTAATAGTACAAGACCTTTTTTAATATAAGCATATTGTTGCTCCATGAACATGAACTTTTCACATATTGAGCATTTGCTGTTTGCCAGGTTTCCTCTTCTCAGGATAAACTGCAGTGTGAGACACACTGTTTTCCTTGGTAGTTGCTATTAGAACTCTCCTTTACCTGTTCCTCTTTGCTGTTCATGTGGGCTGGTGTTCGCAGAAGGCATTGGTGCACCTGGGGAACAGAACTGGAATACGAGATTTAATCCATGTGATCTTTTTCCATCCCATGTGAGTCTCATTAATATATATGGGACTCTGGATGACATTTTTCTGGAAGTTACCAAATTTGGGGCATCAGGATTGTGAGATAATGTCTAGAAGTGAAAGAACACCACAAGCAATTGTGGCTTTTACTTTCTGAAGCCCAAATTAGTTATTATATTTCCTGCCTTTGCATACCTCGAAGAGTATTTTCTACAATTTTGTTTCCTCCAGGAAAACACAATTTCAGATAGTTGAGTAAACAGACATTGTGTGTGATTATGTAGAACTGCTAGTAATACCTAGAATTTCTGACACAAGGACAAATTAATTTAGAATTGTGTGGGGATCATCTGACTTAATCCTCAGGTCTGAACTTTCTATGTGTGTATTGTGGCTATTTGTGGAGAAGTGGAAATATTAATGAATTACAAGCAGAATACAGATGGGCAGTAGATTATTATTTAGTTTACCAGTTCTGAATTTTTAGGGAGAGTATTTAACATCATTTCTCAGAACAAATCTTTTCTCATTGACAAGATGGAATACTAATGATTGATTTCACAAAACCCCTAAAAACTAAGTAAATTGTGTGCACCAAGATTGTATAAATCAGATCACTATAGCCAATTTTATATAAATTGAAATTGGAATGACTTTATATATCTTCAAAACTAATAATTTTCTATAGGTTAATGTTTCCCAAAAGTAGAATAGCTTTTTTTTTTTTTTTAAATAATGTAGTGAATTATCTATTACTGGCCTCAGGCATTTTTTCCTTCATCTTAAAAAAAAAAACTCACTCTTGCAGCTAGCCTTGAAGTTACTGGTGTAGCCCAGACTGGCCCCCCAACTTGTGGCAGTCCTCTGCCTCAGCCTCCTGGGTTTATAAGTGTATGCCATCATGCCTAACTTTTTCCTTTAACTTAGGCTATATTATTCAGTGACATTCTGTCACTTAAAAAGAGTCCATCCATCTGTCCTTCTTTTCCTTCTCTTCCTCCTCTCTGTCTCTGTACCTACCCCTGTCCCTGTCCCTGTCCCTAACTTTGTATCTCTGTATAACTCTTGTCAGCCTAGGGCAATATGTTAGTGTGTAAGTAGTTCTATTGTTCTACAACACATTACTGGAAAACTTAGTTGTGGGGAATGACAGTTGTTTATCATCTTGCAGTTCCTCAGTCAGCTGTGAACTAAGTGGTCTGGCTGGGGTCTCAGGTGGCTGCTGTTTGGAGTCAGCATAGGCTGTGGGCATCTCAGGCCTGGACCGGGAAGGAGACATCTGCTTGCTTACACAGTTGTGGGCAGGTCATGTCTGCTTCCAAACCCATTCCTGTGTGTGTCCTCAAGGGGTCACCCTCACTCCTGATATCTGGTTTCCTTCAGAGCAGAGACAGAAACCATCATCTCATTTTAGTGGCATCTCACAAGGGACATGCCATCACCTGCACTGTATTCTTGCATTACAGGATGGTCAGTACAGGCTGGCTACACTCACAGCAAGGGAACAATACCAGCTGGCAAGTCGCAGGAGGCAGGGATGACTGGGGGCTGTGTTACGGGCTGCCTGCCTCAAACAGGCCATAGTAGGCCTCTCTTGTGTGGTCGGGTAGACAGTGGGGTGGGCTTAATAGCCCAAGTTCACTTTTGAATTCCTAAGTTGTATCTTTTTCCCTTTCTTTGACCTGCTTGCTCCCTCTCTTGTCTTCCTCTCGCCCTTTGTTCTCACCTTGTGTTCGTTGAATCTGGGGGTCTCGCTCATATTCAGCAAGCTTGCTCTATCAATGAGCTGCATTTCCAGCCTCTTATCTCAATTTTAATTTTTTTTTCTTCTGAAGTAAAAGTGTTGTGTTGTTATTGTTGTTGGAAGCTAGTTCCAAAGCTTACTTATCTGGACTTACCAGTTCCAGTACTATAAAGACAAGTAATGAGTATTTTGTCTTAGTGGCTTTGTTTGAATTGTGAAAGCCATTGTGTAGATAGATGAGGGATCTCTCCAACCCCTGGACCACAGACCACTGCAGATCTGTGGCCTACTGGGAACCAGGCTGACAGCAGGAGACGAGTGACTGGTGGGGAGGTGAGGGAGCAAAGCTTCATCTGTGTTTGCATGACTGGCATCATGGCCTGGGCTTTGCCCATGGTCAAATCAGCGAGACATTGGAGTCTCATAGGCGCTTGAACCCTCCCCTGAACCACATACTCGAGGGATCTTGGTCTTCTCTCCCCAGCCCCAGGTCTGGAAAAAAGTCTTCCAAGAAACCGTCCCTGGTACCAAAAAGGGGCAGGAACCATTGGAGTAGTTCTGAAGCCTTGGTTAGTAGTTTCTGCCAGATTACTAGCAGTGCTATTGAAGGGAAGAAATGCAGTTTCTGAACATGGCATTTGTCTTGGGAGACTATAATTCTACCTGTGTCTTAAAAGCATGAAAGGTTTTTAGGGGACAGTACCATCAGGTTCACAGCATGGGGAGGATCTCGGTTCAGAGGTCAAATAACACTGCTCATTGAATTTCTCTAAGGGAGATGTCATAGGCATTTAGAAGTTCTTTTCATTCTGAGTAGTCTGCTCACTAATGTATCAAACTGCCTGTTAAATGAGACAAGTTGGTTTAGAACTAATTAATTATTATTCAGTCTTGATAGTACTGGCGATTGAACATGCTGTGCAGGTGCTGTAGAGCTACACCCTCAGCTCTTTTTTGCTTTTTCATTTGAGACAGGATCATGGTAAATTTTTCAGGTTAGTTTTGAACTTGCTGCTCTCCTGCCTCAGCCTCCCAAGTGACTAGGATTATAGGGTTGTATTGCACCCAGGTTAGAATTAATTTTTATTAAAGTGAAATGAATCATTTGACTTTCCAGTCCTTTCTGAAAAAAACAAAAGAGTCCCCTTTTTTGAAAAGTAGCTTGGCAGAGAAGACTCAGAGCCAGAACATCAAGGACCGGGGTCCTTGTCCCTGCATGTGAGCCCCAGCTTTGCCTAGTAAATATGTGTTTGGTTTTGGCAGTTTTTCTCTTGCTGATTCAGCTTTCTCATGTGAGATCTTCTGACTTTAAACTATTACCTACTCGCTTTTTTCTCCTCCTGGCAGGACAGTCTGGGGGGCAACAGCAAAACAGCCATGGTGGCTACAGTGAGCCCAGCAGCTGATAACTATGATGAGACCCTCTCCACTCTGCGGTACGCAGATCGAGCCAAGCACATTGTTAACCATGCTGTGGTGAACGAGGATCCCAATGCCCGCATCATCCGGGATCTCCGAGAGGAGGTGGAAAAGCTCCGGGAGCAGTTGACCAAGGCAGAGGTATGAGGCATGCACAACCTCCTCCAGCTAGGGCTTGAATTGCCTTCTCTTTGGCCTGAAGTGAGAAAGACACTACTAAGAATCTTTGAATTTCTCATGGGAAGAAAATCTGAGCTGAGTGTTAAGCAAAAGAAAGTTGTCATATTTAAAATGTTAAATTTGGTGAGATTAAACGGGATTGTAGAAGAGATAAAGGGAGTTGAGGAAATGTTCTTTTCCATTTCTATTTGGGCAGCAGCTGTGAGAAAAGGAATACTGGAACAGGGAGAGAAAGAGGTACAGGGAAGAGAGTGCATGTCATTTAAGTTTTGTGCAGAAAATGAGATTGGGCACAGAAAAATTGAAAGAGGAGTCAGCAGTTACTGGTTTTTTTGGGGTTTTTTTTGGCACCGGGGATCAAACTCAACCGCACACTTGCAAGGAAGGTGCTTATGCCACTGAGCTAAATCCCCGGCAGTAGTTACTTTTTCTCTCATTTGTTAGCTGAAAGCCAAAATAAGGGTCTTGCTCACTTTAACCGTATTAATAATTATTCATACTAATCATTTTATATTGGCTAATTTTGTTTGTAGACAATACACTATAATTGAAGTACCCAAGTACTTTAATGTAGTAGCAATGTTTTATCTATCTTCTGGGTATTCTAGAATGGGTGACGCTCATGTTCCATTACTGAATTTGAAAACCTGCACAGTTCTAGCCTACAACCAAGTGCTCCACCAGTGTCAGATCAGGACCCTTGTGGTGTTTTTGTCATACAGTCATTTAGCACTGTGAGGACTTCTTGGCGTTGGCACCTAGTTTTTTGATCCTAAACCAGTAAAATACATAGTCAAAATAGTTGGTCATGGGTTTGGCTTTTTTTTTTTTAAACAGGCGTCCTTTTACAATTTTTCATGGCCCTTGGGAATTTTGTGTCTGTCTTTGTATTAATAACACCAGGTTTCAACATGTACACATTTTTTCCATTTGTGCTTGAATGAATTCTTGAAGTCATCAGTAGCAACTAAAGTAAGTCATGTGTATGAACCTAGATATGTAATGTATTGAATTTAGAGTGACAAGCCCTAATAGTTCTATGTGCTTACCTCCTTAAATAAAAGGAGATCTTTACAGGAAGATAGAGGAAAGGGAGAAGCAAAGTCTTCCTTCAGAAGGTACTTTGGGTGAGCTAGTGGTTTGATCCTCACAGTAACCAGGCACCAGGGTCAGTGCTGGCTCACCGTTTCAGGCAAATGGAGATCTCAAGTGTGTCACAGCCCTGAGCAGAGGCAAGGACTAGCTTTGTCCTCCTTGAGTTAGCTGATTGCTTTTCTAGGGCACTGCCCAGATCTTTCATGAAGTAAACATTTTGCTTATAGGCAATGAAATCTCCAGAGCTAAAAGACCGACTGGAAGAATCTGAGAAGCTGATCCAGGAAATGACTGTGACCTGGGAGGAAAAATTAAGAAAAACAGAAGAGATTGCACAGGTTCGTGTTTCCTAACTGATCCAGAGATGGTGTTTCTCTGGTTCCTTTTTGCTCTACAGCTTTGCTGTTGGCAAATCTAGCACCATGAATAGGAACCCATATCCAAGACAATCTGTGTGTTACAAAAATAATTCAAAGGATAAAGAAGGTGTAATTGCAATGGTTTATTTTTTTTGCTATGGTTTATTGTGTAAGAAATAATCAATGTTTAATATCAGTAATACTTTTTAAAAAGTAAAATAACTGCTTGTACCTTCTGACTCTGAGACCCTCATTCTTTTAACTAGACTTAAAAAAGCTACTGAAATTATAAAATTATTAGTAGTAGATAGTTGGTAATAGTTAATCAATGAGCCTTTTCCCTTTGTAACAACTTCAGTGAAAGTAATACGAAATAATCCAGATCTGTGGTGACTCATTCTTGAAAAACCTAAAGTAGAGGATTGTCAGCTTTTTGGTTAGGAACGTTAGCATTAGTTTAAGAACACCAAGTCAAGTTTAGCATTGGGGAAAGGTGCCGAAAAGTCTTGTCTCTTAGAAAAAGACTCTGGCTTTCCTGGTTTGTGGTCCTGTACCCTCTGATTTAGAAATATATATGGAGGTGTGGAGCTCAGAACCTGGGCTAGTAGTCTTCTCATGACTGGATGACTCTTTAATAGTGTCTATTTGATTAAAAGCTTTGTTTTTCCATTTCTACTCATCTGTCCTTTGTCCTGTTCATGTGTAGTGACTCATGACAGTAATGCCAACACTTGGTGGATAGACTTCTGTATTGGGCACTTTGCAAATAAGCACTTATAACTAAAGTATTTTATGTAATCCTCTCAGTAGCCCCACAAGATAGGGACTGTTGTTATCCAGTTCAGTTGTTTAGCTATTTATAGTCACTGATCTGTCTCTTGACCTTTTCTGATTTAAGCCAATGTTTTAGCTACTCCTCATTTTAGAGAATTCATAGAACGCATGACATCTTTCATCATCCAGTGCATTTCTTCTTTAAATGTGCAATCCAGAATTAATTTATACTTCACATGTTGGAGGAAGGTACTACTCTTTCTTAGCATAAAGTGGCTGTTACCTTAGTGTGAACTA
Source organism: Cavia porcellus (assembly GCF_034190915.1). NCBI lineage: Eukaryota > Metazoa > Chordata > Mammalia > Rodentia > Caviidae > Cavia > Cavia porcellus. The sequence continues at coordinate 43,060,223 of NW_026947507.1, forward strand.
GGTTTTAATTTGATTTCAAAAACATTTTATCAAAGATACTTTGAACTAGAGAAGAATATAGTAAGTACACTGGTAGCCAACACCTAGTTTCATTATATGTCAGTATATGGCCAATCTCATTTCATCTGTGTCCCTGCCTGGACCCAGGTTACAGACAAGAAAACATACCAGCATATAAACACTTTCTCATTACCCCTGTCACTATATTTTTCATGAATTAGAAGTCCTCCTAGAAATCGTACAGTTTGGAATTACTGTGTTGCACCTTTTTGAGTTACCCTGACAGTGACCCTCTGCCTTTGAAGTGCTGTTGTGATGATGGACACAAAGCAGTTTGAGTCTAAGTGAGATTAGTGTTTGGGGCTTACCCTTGGCGTCTTTTCCTTTTCTGCCCGCAGTGTACCAATGGAGGACTCTGCTGATTTTTGTTGTTTTTTGTTATGTTTTTTTGAGATAGGGTCTTCACTGTGAAATTTGGACTGGCCTTGATCTCACTGTGTAATACAGGCTGATCATCGTGCATTAGCTGTGTCAGCTATAAGACTGGGATCCCGGGTGTGTATGTACCATCATGCCAGACTGCAAGGGCTCTGCTGATTCTATCCAACACCTCCTTCAGTATCTCAGCTTCTGAGCCCCCAGGCCTTGCTGCTGCTGAGCTTTTCCTGTCTCTCACTGATAAAATCTGGTCTGTTGGTCGTTTACCTCTTCCCATTCCAGACTGGCATTTAAAAGAAAGCTTTTTCGGGGGCTGAGGATTTAGCTCAGCGGCATAAGCACCTGCCTTGCAAACAGGCGGTCGTGAGTTCGATCCCTGGTACTGATAAAAAGTTTAAAAAACAAAAAAAAAAAAAAAAAAAAAAAAAAAAAAAGAAGAAAGCTTTTTCTGACTGTAGTCACAAAATATTAGTAAGTGTCTGGTCAGATAAGTCTGGCAAATCACAGGTAAACTGAGCATGTGTCTTTTCTGAAGAACTTCTCACGTCGTATTTGGGGCTGTTGCAGGCCAGGCACGCTCTTTGTTCTGGTGCTGCAGTGTGCCAGCTCTCAGAGGTGACCTGCGCTGTTTGATCAAATACATGCATTATGTTACTGTTGTTTAATTGGTCAGGATACTTTTATTCTCTAATGAGTTTGTAAGATTCTCAAGAAGGGGTATCTTTTAATTTTTAAGGAATATATTTAAAATGGTTTTAAATAAACAAATCAAAATAACTTTTCTAATTTCAGTGCCATATCTACTGTGCCAAATTGTCTGTTGCTTTCATTTTTTATGTTCCCATTAAGAAATGCATGCTTATGTGAAATCAAAAGTTTGAGACCAGAGGTTGGCAGCTAATTCCTGGGGGCTGTGCCTAGTCTGACACTTGTTTTGTAAATAAAAGTTTATTAGACCAAAGCTATGCTCGTTTATATATTATCTGAGACATCAACAGCAAAATGAATAGTTTAAGACACACAGAATAAAATATTTAATATTTAAAAAATAATCCTTGATACCAGAAATAGTATTTCATATCAATAAACATAACTGTAGGGTTTACTATGACATACAGTAAGTTCCTGATTTATGAACAAGTTCTTTTCCAGGAGAATTATTTGCAAGTCAGATTCATTTGTAAGCCCACAAAGTGAGTTTCACACAGTACACCTGTCAAAGTTCACGACTCAAATGTTCATAAGTTGGGGATTTACTGTACTTTTTATGAACCGATTCCTAATGCTATTTATTTTTAATTTATTTTAACTTAAAAAATTTCCAGTTGACATTTATAGTTTTTTATAGGGTAGAATGTGCAGTTCTTTTTGTTAGAAAAGACCTTTGATTCAAAGACCCAAAACTAAGACACCCCTTCCCTACTTTTGTAACAGTGTCTTCATAGGTGGGTTGCAGCGGCCATGTGAAGTAGGATGGTTCTCCTAGAATGAGTGAAATTCTTTTTCTTTTAATCATGCTGCAGACTTGCTATAGGGCCTTAGTTAAATGCCCTAGTCTCCTTTGTTTTGTCCCAGAAGCACATGTCCTCAGTGTCTGTGACTTCTCACATGCTCTTTACTCATAGTCAAAGACGTACCACCTGCCTTGATTCACCAGAATGTCCTGCTGGGAGGCTCTCATGTGTGTTTACTCCTATGTGGCATGGCTTTCAGAGGCTGACGGTTTCAGGGGAAGGAAAGGCTGATATTCCTGTGAATCTGGGCTGGAATGCAGTGCATCAGGGTTTCTTTGATGAGGTGACAGCACTCATATTTTGAGTGCTTACTCTGTGTCCCGCACTGTGCACAAATAGTGACCCATACTTGCAAAGCTTGCAGACTGGCATGAGGCACATGGTCAGGTAAACAGATGGTCGTGGAGAATGAGAACAAGCCTGCTCCAGGCAGAAGGAAGAAATATGAAGTCCCTTACCTGAAAGCAAGCAGAGCCAACGTCATGGTGCCTTCAAGGATCTGGATCAATGTTCCATGTGACTGCTGGCAGGGTTTGTGTGTAGATGTGGCAAGACATGAAACAGAAGGGGCATGGGCCAGAATGAAGGGCCCTTGGAACTTTACTGTGGGGCTTGGGCCTTTATCTTGACTAGGGAGTGCTTAAGGTATCAAGTGAAAACTTGGCTTTTTGGAAAGTTTGTAGTTGAATAAAGCACTCTCTAGTTAGCTCACATATACAGAGTTAAATGAGCTAACTTGAAAGTGTTTGATATTTTTCAGAATGAAATTTGAGAACTCAACTAGTTTACTTGTTTGCTATTTGTAGTGGACTTTATTCTTTAAAAACTTTAATAAGCACAGTAAAACTAGATAGTTTGGAAAGAACACGATGCAAGAAACTGCAGTGGTATATTAAAGATACCTTATTTGAATTATAAAGGTTGAATAATTTTTCTTTCATGGGGGTGCTGGGGACAGAACCCAGGGCCTCTCTCTTGCTGGGCAAGCATTCCCCAACTCAGCCACAACCCTAGACCCAAAGAGTCGTTCTCATGTAGGATCTTCTGTGTCTTGCTGCCTCAGTAGCCCAGGGACTACACACACCTCCACTGTGTTTGCAGGAGCGACAGAAACAGCTGGAGAGTCTTGGGATATCGCTTCAGTCTTCAGGAATCAAAGTGGGGGATGATAAGTGCTTCCTGGTTAATCTGAACGCCGACCCTGCTCTGAACGAACTCCTAGTGTACTACTTAAAGGTGGGTGACCTGGCTTCCAGGGCATTGTATGCTGCACAGTGCTTTTATACTCAAGAAGGCATGCTTATTCAGAAAACAGAGTTATCAAGTGGTTTTTGTTTGGGTAAGCTGGAATATAGAATAGTCTTTGGTTTCTAGGATCAGTTTCCCTTTTTAGTTTTGAGTGATGTCATTCAGCTTAATCCTATATATATATATATATATTGGTATTATTTTCAACAAGATAAACAGCTTACCTAACATTTTTGATAACTTACACCAGGGAATGATTGTAAACTTAAAAGATGACTTTTAAGACCAAATGATTCATTTAGTCACTGGATGAAAGTGACTGATTTATATGAAGGTTTTTGTGAGCATTTTTTGTTAGCTCATGAGAAGAAATGTTCAAAGAAAGTAAAATTCTTAGGACCACTTACTTTGGAATTTATGTTTCCAGTAACTATTAGGAAAATAAAAAAAATTTTCAATTTATTATTTGCAAGAAAAGAGAGAATAGGTCTCTGAGAAACTGAGGGAGTCAGGGTGCAGAACAGGAAAAAAAATATAAATATTGATATGTTAGCTTTTCATTGCTATGACAAAATGAGAAAAGAAAGTTAAAGGAAGAAATGTTTATTTTGGCTCATGGCTTTAGGGGTCTCAGTCCATGGTCACTTGGCTCCGGGCTGTGTTGCTTCTGGGGTAGTGGTGAGGCAGAACGTTGGAGCAGACCGGACAGTGAAAGAGAGGGGTGGGTCTCATGTCCCCTTTGGAGGCACCCCATGACCTGCTTCCTCCAACCAGAGTTCTCTTCAAGGTTCCACCACCAGCCAGGGACCAAGAGTTCAGTATGTAGACACTTAGGGGACATTGTAGAACCAAAGCATAGTATTGGTATACACTGAAATTTGTAAACCATGGGTTATGTTAGGATGACAAGACAGCTTTAGGAAAAGCATGAATCCTGAGATATCATACAAATTATGAGGAGTAAATTGCCTTTGTCAGATTCAGAGCATAAGTTAGTTTTGTTGTGGATTTTATTCGGATGTACTTTCTTTGCTTCTCATGAAGGTGGAATTAACCAATGTAGCTAGGAATGCAAAGCAGATGAGCTGATTAGGTTGGAAATAGCTTTAAAAAGAGAGACTCATGTGATTTCATTTGTAAAAAAGCTCATGTTGGTTGGCTTCCCACTTTCTATTCAAAGATATCCTTGAATAATTATGTGTCATTCTGATAAGCCCTAATTGATAATAAGTGTCTTATACCATGCTTGGTAATGTTGTGAGCTAAGTTGTGTATCTGACGCCTGGCATGATGTGTGCACATCTCAGACACTGTAGTACTGGGGCAGCGCTGCAGGAGGAGGGAGGTGGCCTAGGTGGTGAGTTCATGGTCAAGGCCTCTGCCCCTTCTCTCCTTCCATCTCCAGGCTCTTCCTTTGCAAATGCATGGGAGTTACTCTGACTGCTATGCTGGGTTAATGCGGGGATTTAATATGTGGAATCAACTTTATAAGCAAACACTATTTGTGTGGATTTTCCACATCGTACTTTCATTTGATACTCTGGGGTCTGTGGTCCCTTACACAAGTAATAATCCTGTCTATTAAGAAGGATGTGTTGTTGTGCTTCTGACCAGCATTGGCAACTTTTTGAGCTAGAGAGTCAGCAGTAGACATTCATACTAGAATGGGACTTAGTAGACCCAGACCTAGGAATTTTTTCTTTCTGATATGATATACTTCAAGTTGGAACACAAAGACACAAGAAAAAACCCTGATCATAGCTGTTCCTTAACTGGAAACTTGAACAAAGAAACCATTCAGAGATTTTTGAGAAGTCAAAACATTTCTGGTCATTTGCGTGGAGGTGTCTGGTTCCACTTCAGACTGTGTGGTCAGCCCCGTGTGGCTAGTGTTGGAGGCAGTGTCAGTGCCTTGACTTTCCAGGCGAACCTCACAACAAGGCTATATTCATGACCAAGCACATTCAGAAGGGTGATCTCAGTTTAAGAACAGTTTTCACTTCAGTAAAGTGACTCCACGATGTGGGATGGTGGAATTTGGAGACCACTTTTTTCTTTCTTTGCCTTGGGCTCCATGAGTTCATTGAAATGCTGGACATGTAACTCCAGAGAGATGACCTCACTCCTTCAGATAGCTTTAGCCACACCATCTGCAAGGAAGTCAGAGTCCCTGGAGTTCCTTCCAATTCAAGTTCCACAGCTTCTTCCTCTTCCAGAACAGAATCTTACTGTGTCTCTTCTGGAATGCTTCGTGCTGGTACACTTTAGGGTCCTCATGCTCTTACAAGGAGGTTGAACTGTGTGCCATCCCCAGGTCACTTGGTCTCCTTTTGCTTGCTGTATACCTTGCCGGTATCAGATGCCCACTAGGTCATCTGCTATGAGAAATTTTGTCTTTTCCTTGTCAGTGTTTGTATAATATTACCTAGAGTATAAGATAAAAAGCTTACTGACTTAAACTACACTGAGGCATTAGCAGAATGAGCTTTTTGATGTCAGAGTTTGAGATTCCAGTGCATTGTCATCCAATTGAAACAGATTATACCCTGAAATGACAGACTTAAGTTGTCATTTAAAATGTAAACTCTAAGATTTTTTTTTTTTATTTCTTTCGTATCCAACTAAAGGTGCTCAGTACATTAGATGAAGAATGAAATTTTTCTTCTGGAATTTAGATTAGACCAATGCCCAGTATATTTGGTAAAAAAATAAAGTTCTTTTTCTAGAATTCGGATTAGACCTTTGCCTGTCTGAGTTAATGTCTTCTGTCCCGATGACATATGATCCATTCTATCAACAGATGCTTAGCCCCCACAGTGTATTTTATGCCACTGGTGCCAGATGCAAGAATCTTGTATAGTCTGCTACCCAAAGAAGGTGGAAAGAGCATTTGTGAAATAGTAGGTCACAGTGTTTCCTGACCCACATGCACTCAGGGGTGGAGAAGAGAGGAATTGGAGTTTGGCTGAGAGAATCCTTCAGAGATGAAGTTCGACGTAGCTGTTGTAAGACATTGTGTATGCTGGGCAAGAGTCTCGCAGGGAGAGGAACAGCGCCAGAGGGCAGCTTCTGAAGGGGGTGACCCCAGCCTAGGGACCAACTCCAGGACTTTCTCTCAGTCACTACCCCTCCCCAGGACAGGAAGGATCCCCAGGGCACAGTTAGTACTCTACCCTACAGTTGTTCAGAGCAGGAGGAGGAGAGTCTACAAGACCTGGCCCAGAGGGGTTTCCTTCTCCCACAGTGGCCTCGGGCCCTTTTCTCTCAGGCCTGCTTTCCCACTTGGAACATGACCCTGCGGTCATGCATGAGTGAGCACAGGCTGGAAGCGAGAGGTGGGCATGGGGGTGAGGGAGCCTTCACTTCACACAGACGACAGACTTGTCACCTGAGTTATGGTTATGTCCAGCAGACTTGCCTGCTTGCCACATGGAGTCCACCCTGGTTTGTGTGGCTGCGAGCTAAGAGTCGGCCTTTATATTTTTAGTGGTAGGAGAGGAGTAGGAGAGGAGAGGTAGGTAGAGGAGTAATACTTTGGACATGTGAGCCTTTATATGAAGTTCAAATTGCAGTGTTCTTAAATGACATTTTATTGGAATTTAGTTCACTTTAGTCATTTATATACTTCCTGTCTGGTTTTGTATGGCAAGGGCAGAAAAGCAGCCTGTGTAAGACTCTGGTGTTAGCACCTGCAGCATAGTACACAGTGTGTGGTGGGGCGGGTGACAAAGCCTACTGTGTCTTAACATCTGACCGCTGACTCAGGGGTCCCTTAGAAAGAGAAAAGAACAACAAGGGGGCCTAGGGACACTGCCTGTCCCTGTCAACAGTCACGTGCAGTTATCAGCAGTTGTGGTGTGTGCAAGGGAGCCCACTTCTTACACAGTTTCCTCCATCAAGGACAGGTGAGTTACCTGCCAAAAAGTGGGTTAGAGGTGAGCAGTTGGGGTTCTGAGACCAGAAGAACCTAATCTGTAATGTGTCTTCTGTGAGGTTCAGGGCACAATGAGATTCATGTATAACTTGAGTCTTTTCAAACCCTCACATGCCAGTGGCTGTTTTCTGTGTCATGTCTCACTCTGATTGAGATAAGGATGTCCAATTGAGAAACTGGTTTCCAGACCATGTTTTTGGTACATCACTGACACATGGCTCATTCTCTGAGAGCAGTAGGAAACACTTATAGTAGAGTATGAGGTTTATGTTATAGCCATGAATACAAAATAATTTTAAGCTAAAAGGCACAACTCGGCTGAGTGTTATTCTTTATAAAGAAATGTAACTTATGGACTGAATTTAGAGAAAGCCTCCATTTGCCTTAAAGATCTTTCACCTAAGATAGTAAGTTAATGTAAAAGGGCTCATTGCAGGTGATTTTAGTTGACACACATTTGAAAATACAATATCATGAGCAAATTTGATTCTCTCTTAGGAGCACACATTGATAGGTTCAGCAAATTCCCAGGACATCCAGCTGTGTGGAATGGGAATTCTTCCTGAACACTGCATTATAGACATCACCTCAGAAGGCCAGGTTATGCTGACTCCTCAGAAGAATACCAGGTAATGTACTAGGATTTGTGTTTAATATCACAGCACTTTTCAAGAAGGAGAAAATACATTAGTGGCGTCACTTGAGACATCCAGGTCGATGCCAGTCCCTTTCTGTTTAAATTCAGTAACCCCTCTCTCTGTGTTCGCATTCGTGGCCTTGTTTAGGCCTCCCCAGGGCTGATCAGAGCCCCTGGGAACACCCTGAGCAGCTGCTTGATTCACTCAGGCGCAGCTGGCGGTCTAAGAGTCCATTATACCCCCCACACCCCCCCACGCAGCTCCTGCTTCTCAGCACCGCCCTTCCTTTGGCCTGGCTATTCTGTGTGCCCTTCAGGCTTACATGCTGTTATGAATGTCCTTTGGGAGGTCCCTGTTTACTGACACTTTCCGATGGCATCTGAAGTCATCCAGTCAAAACTTGGGTCTCACACTCACTGGGACACCTGACCATCCCTCAGTGTGAGTACTGAACCGCCTTATTCACCTTGCTAAGTTTCCGGTAGCCTTTGATTGGAGGACATTGACATGAGATTTTCAAAATTTTAATTTTTATTTGAAAGGTTTAATGTTACCTTTGGCAACAAGTGCTACTGGTTGTTTTCCTCAAAGTGACAGGCTCGCTGTCACCTCTTATACTTAGTACTGTAAACATTTTAGGGAAGTATGGATATTAAAATTAACAATTATTAAATTATTAATAAACAATTAAATTATTTAATAAAATATTAAATTAACAATTTAGGGAAGCCATGAATATTAAAATTCACCAAGGGCATGTTTTCTGGAATTATCATTTTGTTTCCCCTAGGAACTAGACTGTTGTAGTACTAGAAAATTAAAACAAGATGAGGAAATCATCACTCATTGCTTTTCTCTTCTCTCCACAGAACATTTGTAAATGGGTCTTCTGTCTCCACTCCAATACAGCTGCACCACGGGGACAGGATCTTATGGGGAAATAACCATTTCTTCAGGTATGACACTGTACAGCTCTTTGGGGCTGGGGATTTAGCTCAGCAGCATAAGCACCTGCTTTGCAAGTGCACAGTCTTGAGTTCAATCCCCAGTACCAAAAAAATAAATAAAGAAAGAAAGAAAGAAAGAAAGAAAGAAAGACACTGTATGGCTCTCAAAAAGGAAAAGATTTGCTGATTATGCTCCAAAATAGAAGCATTATACAAATTATGCATTATTTTGTATATTTGTGTATATGTTTGTGTTTGCTGTATGCATGTTTTTATGTTTGTTCACTATATAAATATGTCAGAATCCTAGGAACGTGGGGCTGCATACTTGAGAAAAATTCTTATTTTATATACGTTTTCTCCTTTTTCTTTCCCACTGCGTATTTTGCCATCTGGTATAATACTACATTAATTCTTTTTTGGCATGCTTATTTTTTATTTGTGTGCATATGTACCTATCTATAGAGAGACATATATATGCTTTTCTTAAAAATAATGGTCATCATTTTCTGAGGCATGAAATCAGGTTAGTCTTACCTTTTTGGAGTGCTTTCAGCTGCAAGTAATAGCATTCTTGGCAGTGATGGCATAAATAGATCAGTGTTTTCTCTGACAGAGCAAGAAATCAGAGGGGAGGTGATGATTAGTGTTGAGTGACCCTCTTGGAAATTCCTGGCTGTCACCTACAACTGTCATGATGCTCCCTATGGTCTCTGGCTGAGCTCAAAGGAGAAAAGGAGTTACAGGGGCAGCACAGCATGACTGTCCTCTTGAGCTCAGCAATCTTCACTCACATCAGATTTGCCTCCTAGCTGCCAAGGAGGCTCGAAAGGGTAGGCTATAACCGAGCCTGCACATGAACTGTTCCCCAGGCAGACTGATGTCGTCAGGAGGGGCAATCAGAAAGGAATCTGTGTAACATTAATGGCATCCTGGCATCCTCTTTCCATCAGCTGTTCCACTGACTTTTCTTGTCAATTATAGAGACCCTTCTTTGTAGGCCAGCTGGTCCTGTATTTTGCTTCTGAGACAAGGGTAGAGGAGTATAAAGATTGTGGACAGTTTTTCTCCTTCCCAAAATAAATCAAGTATAAATTGCCAGACTCAGTCATCAAAACCATCAGTGTTTGGGTTAAGTTGACTTTTACTCTGTGGCTCAATTCATGTTGTCCAGATTCTGTGTATTGTGGCATTTGATGCTGAAGCGCTCTGGAGATGAGGAGCATTTCTATTTTCATGTCTCTTCCAACACTGCACGCATTGGCTGACATTCACTGTATCCCATGAGGTTCAATGTGGATGGTTTCCTTTGCTACTTTTCCTTTACCATTCAACTTCAAAGCAGCCTCAGCTTTTCTTCCCACTCACTCCTAGCAGTCAGGGGGCATGTGTCACACTTTCCATTATGATTATTTGTGTACATTTGATTGTTTTACTTCTACTACTAGAGTACAAAGATCTGAAAACAGCACTTGTCCTGTAGTTCATGGTATTCTCTTGGGGTCCAGCAAATACTTGTTTAGGAATGAAATGATGGGGCTGGGAATTTAGCTGAGTGGTACAGGGGCCTGCCTGGCAAGTGCGAGGTCATGAATTCGATCCCCAGCACTCTCCTCCCCCCCAAAAAAGACTAAGTACAGACCTTGATTTTTAAAAAAAAATCCTTTTGTGCACTCTAAGACTCAGTTTGCCTAAAAAGAAGAAGAAAGTGGACCGGGAGGATGAAGAGCAGGATCCCTCCCTGAAGAATGACAGCACTTATGAGCAACTGGATGTGGATGGGGACTCCTCCAGCGAGGTATCCAGTGAAATCAACTTCAATTTTGAGTATGCGCAGATGGAGGTGACCATGAAGGCACTGGGCAATAATGGTGAGCAAGTCTGCCACGCACTGTAGCGTCTTCTCAAGGTGGTAGATGAGACCTTTTAAATGTTAGCAAAGAAAGAAAGTCTTGATACTGCTGATCTTGGGAGGTTTCTTTTTTCCTGTAGTGAACTCTATTCTTTTGTGTGTCTGGTTATGGTAATTTATTATATTTATAAAAACATTCTTTTTGTCTTCACACACAATGAGGTACCTGCAGAATTTGGACAGACAAATAAAACAGTGTAGAACAGTATGTGAAGTGAGTTGTACCTTTTGCTCATTATCTTTCTACAAAACCATGTTCAGACCCAATGCAGTCAATACTCAACAGCCTGGAGCAGCAGCATGAAGAAGAGAAGCGATCTGCGCTCGAGCGCCAGAGGCTTATGTACGAGCATGAGTTGGAGCAACTCCGACGACGGCTGTCCCCTGAGAAGCAGAACTATCGCAGCATGGACAGGTTCTCCCTGCACTCGCCCAGTGCCCAGCAGCGCCTGCGACAGTGGGCAGAGGAGAGGTAGGGGAAGCTGGGGTCACCACTGTAACCATGCAGGGAATAGGGGGACACTTTGTCATTATTTGCAAAAGTTTTATAGTACAGTGCAAAGAACTACTTTGCATTGTTATTTTCTGTTTTTAAATGGGGAATTGCCAGTTTATTAAAACTTTCTTTAGGGCCAGGGACATAGCTCAGCAGCACAGTGCCTGTCTGGCTAGTGCAAGGTCCTGAGTTCAATTTTTGGTACAAAAAAAGAAAAAAAACTTTCTTTAAAACTGCCCATGTTAGATGCTGCTCCATTTTCAGTATATACAGCTTTTGGATTTGAATAAAGAAGTATACTTTATTATTGTATTATGCTTTAGGTTCTGAAGCTTGGGTAGATGCTTTTTTAAAAAGGAGAAAAAAAGAGAAAGTTGGTTGTCTGTACTGATTAGCTCAGGTAGGTAAACCTGTGAGATGAGATGCAGGTTGTAAGTTTGACCTCTGTGCCGGCTAATTAGCAGTGCACTGAAATCTCTGTTCCCTAGGTGCAGACAGCCTGTCGCTAAGCTCTTGCTATTCAGAGTCTGGTCTGCAGACAGCATCCAGTCAGCTGGAGATTGATAGAAGTGTAGTTTCCAGTTTCCACTTGAGACTTACTGAGTGAGAATCTTGAGTTTATCCAGAACCCTGGGTGACGCACAGGCGCAGTCAGGTTTGTGAAGTGCTGCCCTGGTCTCCAGCCAGCTTGCCACACAGGTGTGCCTGTGCTTGTGATGGAGCCCAGATACAAGCATGTGCATGGCCAGTGCCCGTGGTATGTTTCCTGCGTGCAAAAAGCACTGATACAGCTTGGTTTGCGGCTTGGCATTGCCATGTCCCGACTGTGTAGTTTTCTAAGTGCTACTTAGTGTGCTATGTCATCCCCACCTTCATCCTTCCTTTCTTCCTTCCTTCCTTTCTTTCTTTTTTTTAAAAGAGAAGCAACATTGAATAACAGCCTGATGAGGCTGAGGGAACAAATTGTTAAAGCTAATCTGTTGGTGAGAGAAGCTAATTACATCGCAGAGGAGCTGGATAAAAGAACCGAATATAAAGTGACCCTCCAGATCCCAGCCTCCAGCCTGGATGCCAACAGGAAGGTGAGGTGGTGGTTCGTGCCACCACAAAGATGCCTTGGGATGAGGTGGCTTCAGGGGTCACCATGTGATAGAGGCGTTGAAACACACTTTACCTTGCCAGGTCCTGCAGTTCACTCAGCTGTCTCAATTGTTTCTGAGCAGTGTCTCCTGATCAGTCTTCCCAGAGTGGCTCTCCCCTTCATTTTGTTACCATTCCACAGCCTGTCTCCCACCGTTTACTTAGTCATTTACTTACACTGTGTTGTTTTCCACTTGCTGGTAGATTGCTCTGTAAGGCTCTTCATTAGTTGTTTGCTGTAAGAGCACACATCTTTCTTATGTATGATGTAATAATTTCAGTAAGATTTTGTGGGAAATCCCTGCCACAGTTTTCTTGACATTCAGTCGTCTTCATCCTTCCCCTAGGAAGGATGTGGAAACCTTAGGTAGAATTTCCTGTTTGGGTGCCCACAGTGTTTACCACAGCAGAGCCTTGATCAGCCCATCTCAGAAACTCTCTTTTGACAGCGAGGATCACATCTTCTTTTGCTTATAACATCATAGCATTAAGGCCACTGTTTTGCACAGAGTAGATGTTTGGCAAACGTGGTATTGTCTTGAACATGGTGTCATCATTACTGTTCAGATAATTGTCTTCTGATGTAGACTCTGTAGTATGAAAAATTTCACTGGCTTAACAGTTTATTTTGTTTATTAGTATTTGAAGGGGAAAGTCTAGATACAGTGGGGTGCACAGACCAGAAATGGGAGGTCAGTCTTGGGCACACAGTCTGGGGCTCAGCTTCTTCTGGAAGGCAGAGAAATGCAAGATCTTTCATCCTGTGGAGTTTGAGTTGAAAGGGCAGAATTGTGAGCATTTTTCCTGTGAAGCCTGCCTGTTTCCCTTTTTGCTGTACCTTGCTGTGAGCTTTATTTGGAAGGAGAGCCGTCCATTTGGAAGTGGCCCATCACCGTGGGGCTTTGTCCTCCCGCCTACCTGCTCACACATTCCTAAGGCTGCTGTTGTGGCTGGCGAGACGTGGGGCACTGCCCGAGTGGACAGCTGCTCACTCACCTGTTCTCACTGCTATACAGATAGGCATTTCTAGATCCCGGCTGTTGGTCCTGACTAGTGTTCTCCCCGAGAGGACCAGCACCCGTTGGTCACTAATGGGCCTTTTGTACTTACTCACTGGCTGATGGGAGATAAGGTAGAAGGCCTTGTAGTATGTGGAAGAATTACAGTTTTTGACAAGAATTACTAAAGTCTTGCTTTACTATGTAAATTTTGTTTCTTTGAAATGATTATATGCAAGATACTATAAATAAATATAAATATCAGTGTATTTCACAATTTACTTATTTTGTTTTTATTTTTTACTTTATAATTTTAAAAAGTTTCATGAAATTTTTCCATTGAAAATATTTTGGTTTTGCTGATGTGGTGGTACATGCTACTCAGAAGGCAGAGCAGAAAGATTGTGAGCTCAAGGTTAGCCTATGCAAGATAGCAAGATTCTATCATAAAAGAAAAAAGTGCTGGGGTGTGGTTTAATGTGAATGCTCTGGGTTCAGTCCCAGGTACTACACAAACAAACACTCTGTGCTTTTATAAGTTAAAAGTACTTTAAAGCAGAATACTGCTTTTTGAGGTAAGAGCCATATAACTACCCTGTTTAAAACATTCATAATGTTACGCAACCAGCAACTGTGTCCAGATCTCTATTTAATAATAAATTCAAACTACAGACATTTGGAAACAGGTATCATTCATTGCTTACAAATGAGCAAATGAGACATTTTCATGGTTTCCTCTTTTAAGCACTTCATAGTTACTCTTTTAAGCATCAAACTAGTATGTATTCAAATAAGAAGTAAAATTTCACCCTTTTGAAAGTAAAAGATAGTTTCCAGACTGAGTTTCTAGCATCTTAGTAAATTTCACTTGTCTTTTGGAATGTATGACTCCCTGCTGATGTTCTGTGCTTGTATGATGGCTTCAATAAAACATTTTCATTTCATCTTCCTATAAGATATAGTATCAAATCTTTGGAGTTTAAATTTGTTTATGTCTAACTGCAATCAAAGTGTACAAGTAAATTGATGCTTAACCCTAAGTCACTACTGATGTTTCAGACTGTGCTTGCAGTTGGAGGTAAAGGATAAAGCTCGCAAGAGCTCTGGGAAACTTAGTCATGCTCAGCACAGCGCAGTGTGAGCCTCAGCTGGTGGCTCCAGATGCCAGTGCTAGCATCACCGCCAGCCGGTGTTCTGGCATCCCACATGGTTCCCTCCTCTTGTCTTTGCAGCGGGGCTCTCTTCTCAGTGAGCCTGCAATCCAGGTGAGAAGAAAAGGCAAAGGGAAGCAGATTTGGTCTCTGGAGAAACTGGACAACAGACTCTTGGACATGAGAGATCTTTACCAGGAGTGGAAGGAGTGCGAGGAAGACACCCCGGTGAGCTCCGGGGGGTGGGGGTGGGGGGCAGCCACCACCTGAACAGTCAAAAGGGAGAGTTCGCCTGCTCGTCTTGGGAAGTTGGTCCTTTTCCCAAAGTTGTTGGACTGTTTGTAGAGTTGAATTTTTAAGAGTCTTTCTGGTGTGTGTGTGTGTGTGTGAGTTTTTTTTTTTTTCCTTCTCCCCCATTCTCTTCTCCAAGTTTCTATCAGATTCTCCCCTTTCCATGAGGCCTTCTGTTGGCCCACATGCATCTGTGTTCTGTCCTGTCTGGGATTCTCTTTAGAACAGAGATCAGACTTATCATCCCTCTTCCCATCAACACCGAGCCTTGCAGATAACCTACAGTACACACTGTTCAAATTGAACATCACTGGTACCTTAGTGTTTGCACTATTAGCAACATTTCTTTTAAAGAAATTTTGACCCTAGAGTAGGTACCATTTTTGTGCTCCTCAATCTGAAGATCTCATTTAGTTCAGGCCTCTATATACTTGGACATATTTAAAATAGAAAGCTGGGGCTGGGGATTTAGCTCAGCGGCATAAGCACCTGCCTTGCAAGCAGACAGTCGTGAGTTCGATTCCTGGTACCGATAAAAAAAGGAAAAAGACAAAAAAATAAATAAATAAATAAAATAGAAAGCTGTGTCATGTATTTTCAGTGCTGCAGGTCTTGCTTCCACATGGAGTTCTTTATGTAGCTGCTTTTTGGTAAAAATGTTTATTTTTCTAGATTGTCATCCATAAAATTTTCATCAATTTATATACATATTGCTTAAAATTCTCTTTGCTGTTCTGTTTCTGTTTTAACTTAGAATTAAAACAACAAGAATAAATATAGATGCCAGCTGCTGTCCTGAGGGCCCAGTTCTCATTCGTAGCAGTGTACCTAATGATTTGGTAGGAGCAGTAGGTGTAGTGAAGAGAGCTTCGGTACCCTGACCACTTTCTAGGCAGTGTATGTTGTTCCTCTGTTTTTGTGGCAAGATTTCCACATGAAGTAGAAGCGATAAAGTTATTCGGATTGTTGATGGGATTTTCTCCTTGTAGGTAAAGGACACTGATTATCATTCTAAGTTTGTGTGTGTGTGTGTGAGAGAGAGAGAGAGAGAGAGAGAGAGAGAGAGAGAGAGAGAGAGAGAAAGAGAGAGAATAGTGAATAGTACAGTACAGTGCTGTGCTTGAAGTAGAACTCTATTTTAAGCCTGGGGTGGTGGTGCATATTTGTAATACCAGCATTCGGGAGGCTGAGGTAAGAGAATCTCCATAGGTTCAAGGCCAGCCAGCACTACAAAGTGAAATCCTGTCTCAGAGAAACAAAATAAAATAAAACGAAACTTTATTTTACCTGAAGAGATGCAAGACTCATGAAATACAGTGATGAAAGCTAAGTTTAATGACTTTGTTAGAGTGTACCTGAAAGCAGTCAGCTGAATGGCGGTGTTTGAGGTTGTGTGCCCTGTCTTTCAGGTAACCCGATCTTATTTCAAGCGTGCCGACCCATTCTACGATGAGCAGGAAAATCACAGTCTTATTGGGGTGGCCAATGTCTTCCTCGAGTCCCTTTTCTATGATGTGAAGTTACAATATGCTGTCCCGATCATCAACCAGAAGGGAGAGGTTGGCTTTCTCTCTGTGCCTCACTTTGGTGGAGAGCAGTTCTGGGAACAGTGGGTGGCAGCAGGATGTTGTTGTTACTGGCTTTTTATTAGCGGTGACAGTATGTATTTGTGTTATGGATATTGTGTTCCCATAGGGCTTTGTGGCGATTAATGCCAGTAGTCTGAGAGCAGAGCAACTCTTAGAAACTAACAATGGAAGAGCTGGGTATGGTGGCACAGTCCTGTAACTCCAGCACTTGGGAGGCTAAGGCAGAAGGATTAATTACCATGAGTTTGAGGCCTGCTTGGGCTACATAGTGAATTCAAGGCCAGCCTGAACTATTTAGTGAGACTCTCTCTGAAAAAACTAAAAAATAAAGCCTAATACCTGGTAGCTTTGCTTTAATGCAGAAGAGTTCTCTCAGGGCAGAGGAACCATACATATCCGGACAAGTGTCTGCTTTACCCTTGCTCCAGGTGGCAGGCCGACTGCATGTGGAGGTGATGAGAATCAGTGGGGCCATCGGGGAAAGGATCGCAGGAGGGGAGGACCCTGCAGAGGTCCTCTGTGAGAAGGAGACCCAGGAAAACAGACTGATCTGCATGGTGAGTCCCAGGGTCCTTCAGACGCAGCCCCAGTGGGGCTGTTCTGAAGATGGTGGTTATCTGGGTAAGAATTTCTAAGTTCTTTTTAAAATTTTGAAAATATCTCTCCAAATATCTGAGAGTGCCTGGTATTCTGGGGACCATATTTTGTCACAAGTCCCAAAGCATTGGCTCAACACTTCTAGCAGCTTCCTGTGAGATTTGAGTCAAGTCAGTGTTTTTTTCCTTGGGCCATTTAGCCCCACAATCATGTGAGTCCAAGCACCACACTGCTCTGTGAGAAGCCGGAGCTTCCATTTTCCCTCTTGCTGAAGGTTCGAGTCTGCCAGAGATGGAGACTGGAGACACTTACAGTGTGGCATCCACCCCAAGCTCTGCTGCAGCCACTCTTCAGCCTCCCTGCATGTTCTCTGTGCTCCTTACTGCGGCCCAGTTCCCCGTCCCTCAGCCCTCGGCCCTCACTGTGAGCTCACCCACAAATGCCATTCATGCCCGTGCTGAGTGTCACCAGCCAAATGGCATGTCTGATACAAGATGGGTGCAGCCAGGCTCCTGCTGTCCAGCAGCTCCACCCAGCCAGGCTCCTGCTGTCCAGCAGCTCCACCATTGGTACAAAACTGTAGGGGACACACAGAGTGAATGCAGGACTTCAGTGTTGGGTGACACAGCTCCTCTGAGAGTAGGCACCCGAGGTCATCCAGACAACAGGCTGGGAGGAAGATTCCTGGTACCCTAAGGGGAGAGGGGTTGGGTCTGTCCCACCTGTCTCTGGATGCTGAGTCTCAAGGGTAATTGTTGGCTTGATGGGCTCCTGACTCTGGCTTAGGTAGAGCTACCTGCCAGTTACCCAGCAGTGGGAGTAAGCACCCCTAGCTGGCCAACAGCTGTTGTTGGTTCAGACCTTGGCAGGAAGTAGTCAGAAAGGTTATGATGACAAGAAATCAGCAAGGACCAGTGAAATGCAAATGAAGAAGCCTCAAGCCTTCTTAGGTCCAGTCCTTTTCCGGCTCAGTGCATCTTTCTGGAGTTAAGGTTGGGAGTAGTCAGCTGCATTAGCTCAAGAGTGAAGGGGCTACTGCTGGTAGTGTTGGGCTCTTTTCCATGGGAACTCACTGTGACTCTAGTGAATTCTGACTCACTAAGAGATTTGTCTGCATTGTATTGTACTGAAGTTTAGAACCTCTCCTTTGAGGCGTAACAGGTCATTATTGTGAGGGACAAGTAGGTCTGATGACTCCATATGGCCCATTAAAGGTGGTGGACTAGTAAATGTGACTTGAAAGGTTGTCTTTTACCATCAGAATAAGGTCAGCCATTCTTTCTTCCTCCTTCCCTCTCTCCTCCTCTTTCCCTCCTGCTCTTTTTCCTTCTTCTCTTCTGCCTTCCTCCCCCCTCCCTCCCAACTATCCCTGCCTGTACTAGAAACTGGGTTTGGATTGTTGCCCTGAAGTTTCTCAGTCTTTCTTTGGAAATTTACCCTTTTTTGGTACTGGGAATTGAACTCATGACCTCAAGCTTGCCAGGCAAGCACTCTGTTCCCCTGAGCTATATCCCCGGCCCAGGAAATTTATCTTTTATCACTGAAAGAGTAGAGTATCTGAAATAACAACCTCTGTGGTAGACACTGGTCTCATTCCTGGCCCAGACTTGGAATCAGCCAATTCTCCATGGAGTCTGCTTGCTTCCAAGAGGAAGCACCTATCAGACACTGTGCTCTCCCACGTAACAGCCATTTGTGTAAAAAAAGACAAGGGCAAACAAACTCTATGACAGTAAACAAAGCGTTGGGAAAATGAGAGAAACCAGCCCAAAGACTGTTAAGATATGGGTGATGAGTCACTGGCTAGTAAAAGAATTCTGGATTTATTTTTCTGTATAAAAATACGCATGTAGCCGGGTGTGGTGGCTCATGCCTGTAATCCTAGCACTCTGGAAGCTGAGGCAGGAGAATCGTTGGAAGTTCGAGACCAGCCTGGGCAACAATAGTGAGCTCAAGGCCAGCCTAAACTGCTTAGAGAGACCCTGTCTCAAAAAAAAAAAAGACAAAAAAATATGCACATACTAATGTTTTCATTGATAGTAGGTCAAATCAGTGTTTGCAAGTCTCGGACACAGTGATGCCTGCTGCCCTCTGCTGGCTCCTGTCTCCAGCAGCCTAGGCTTGGACTGCGTGGTATTCTGACACCTTGTGGTGGTTTTGATTTTTGTACACAGAAACTGAAAAACCTAAACAACCAATATTCTGAAAATCTAAATATTCCTCCTTCCTGATACTCTTCTTTCTTACTTATTTCAACCTTAAAATTGAGATTAATTTCTATAGGAAAAAGTGGCTTCCAGGTGGAATTAAGTCACAAAGTGATGTGTGTTGAACATCTACTCAATTTCTGGTTCTGTTTCACTCATTTTCTCTCTTTTCATTGATGTGGTCAGTCCTACTCCGTATAGTAGGGTAGCTGTTAATACTCCTATTTCTTCCAGGAGAAAGCTAAGTCCAGGAAAACTGAGAATGTAACGTATTTGTACCGCATGCACACTAATAAGCCCCAGGTATTTTTATTACTCTATGTAACTCAAAATCTTGTCATCTTCCCATGTACCACATTGTCTCACCTTAAAGTGAAAACATTTTTTAAAATTTATTTATTTTATTTTGAAGGTAGTAAAATACAACAGAGCAAGGCAGAATAAAGCCAATCAAGACAATGCAGTGAAATTGGTACAGCACTTCCCAGCAGGTTGCCGGATAACAGTAATAGGTACCATAGTGTATCTCGTTACCTTCACAGTGGTTGTCCTTTCAGTTAGGTATAGCAAAATCAAACCAAATACAGAACATCCTAAAACCTATCCAGACAGAGTATTGAATAGAGCAATACAATTAATCAAATCAAAGCAAAATAGTGATAACAATATTTGCCTTCAGAGAGACAGTAGAAGGGGACCCCCCATATTTGCTATAACTTTTGTTCTTAAGCCTTAGCCATGTTAGCCAAATTCATGTCATGGAATGGTGTTGATGTACAAGAATGTTGTTCTTCTGAAATGATGGTGATACCCTCATATGTTTTAAGAGGGCAGAATTTAAGTGCACTTTTCATCCTCTAAGTGCTTTACAGCAGCACCTCATTATCATGTCATTGTCACCCCATGTCATGTCCCTCATTGAAAGGCAGAGTCCTGGTCACCATTCAGATGCAAGACTAAGGTTCTAGCAAGAAGGGGATGTGCCACCATAAACCAGCACTTAGTGCTGTAGTCAGCACAGAACTCCTCGGAATTTTCTAATTAAAACACAGAGCCTTGTTTTCCTTTCAGGTTAAAATCCTCCAAGCCACTGGGCTGCCCCAGCATCTGTCCCACTTTGTGTTCTGCAAATACAGCTTCTGGGATCAGCAGGAGCCGGTGATGGTGGCACCAGAAGTAGACACCTCTTCCTCCTCGCCCGTCAGCAAGGAGCCGCACTGTATGGTTGTCTTTGATCACTGCAGCGTGAGTTTGTTTTCTAGTCCAGGTCAACGTTCAAATTACTCATGTGTAACCAAAACCAAAAATACTTATTTCTTTGAATAATTGTGCCCATATGTCTGAAGCAGAGTTTCTTAGGGTAGAGATGGAGTCAAAAACTAAAGTGTCAGTGCAGTAATTCACCCATAATCAAAGGTAAATTTTGTGTTAAAATTAAGAGAAAAGATAAGAAATCACTTTATTGGCTGGGTGTGGTGGCAAACATATGTAATCCCAGCACTTGGGAGGCTGAGGCAAGAGGATTGCTACGAGTTTGAGGTCAGCCTGAACTCAAAAAGACCCTCCCTTCTGAAAGAAATTCACTTTACCTGCCACTATGTTACTGTTTCATTTAGTGATGGTGCCGCTCTTCATAGTGCTCCGTTTGCTTCAGAGAGTTACAGTCCTTTTCCCTGTACCTAGTAACCAGCAGACCCTGGAATGGGAGGTGTGGACAATCTGTTGTCTTAGACAATCTTTTCTGCTGCTATACAGCTGAGTGAGATTTCTTTCTCATTTGTTTAAAACAGAGAAATATTTTTAGTGCATTAAAGATGGACAGAGGGAAGTACTATTAGAGATGAGAAATTCCATGTTTTCATTAATAAATACAATCCTAATTGCAAAATGCTGTCTTGTAAAGATAGGTGGGAGAGTTTTTTTTTAATTAGGTGATTTTTTGCACTAGTATTATCTCCTATATCTCCTATTACGACAGATAGTTAACGTCTTAAAAACTGTTTTCACAACATACTACTACCTTATTACATGTATAGTAGTAACTTTTATATCAAGACATATGTCATTATAATACTTAATGAAGTTATTCTTTTAAAAATAGCTACCAAAATATTGCCAACAAAATAGATTATATTGCTAGTCTTACGTACTACACTTTCAAAGTGAAAAGTTCAAAATTGATAGAGTTACAGAGATAACCTGTGTTCACCAATTGAGTTCTTTCCAAGATTCTGGTCACAAACAATTAGATGAGAATTGAATTAAATTCAGTAGGTAAGTAGGTTCAGTAGGTGTTGACCTATGGGGAAATTTGGTTTAGTTTTTGTCTAATTTGGTTTGTGACCAGAATCGTGGAAAGAAGTTTGTAAATCAAGACACCACTGTATCTTTTTTTTTTTTTTTTGTACCAGGATCGAACTCACATCCATAGGCTTGCCCGGCAGGCACTTATGCTGCTGAGCTAAATCTCCGGCAGCCACTATATCTTTACAGGGAAGAAACTTAGACCATCTGAGCATTCCTTATGGGTTTTCGATGACAGCTCTGTTCCATATCAAAAATATTTTGTTTTCTATTTCTTTACTCTCTGATAGAATTAAGCACATGATGTCTGGTGTAAGTAATCATATGATTACCAGAAAGTGCTTGCTATTTTGTAATGAACTGTTGTGTTTCCAGGAGTTTTCTGTTAACATTACTGAAGACTTTATTGAGCACCTTTCGGAAGGGGCCTTGGCAATTGAAGTGTATGGACATAAGATGAATGATCCTCGGAAAAACCCAGCCCTGTGGGATTTGGGAATCATCCAAGCAAAAACACGGAGTCTTCGAGACAGGTGAGTTTTAGGAACTGATTGGATTATAGTTATAATTTCAAAAAAAATACTAGATTCCTACTGCCATTTTTAAGTCAAGGTTTCTATCTCCTGAGCAATTCCAGGTCCTAGGAATAGATAGTATCTCCAGAATATTAATCTCATAGTAAAACTTCCTTAGCAGAGTGAACTTTGAAAAGTGTTGAAAGAAAGTGAAGTGTGTAGCTGTTTCAAAAGAAATAGTTTGGCTGTGCTTTGGGCTGCATGCCTGTAATCCCAGCACTCTGGGAAGCTGAAGCAGGAGGATCATAAATTTGAGCCAAAACTGAGTAGTTTAGGAAGACACTGTTTCAAAACTAAAACTAAAAATAAATTGAGGACAGAGATGTAGCTCAGTGTGAAGGCCCTGGTGTAATGCCCAGTATGGCTAAAGGAAAAAGGGAGAGAAAGGTGGATGAAGATCTTTGGTAGCATTTATTTTCACTCTGCCTGTAACTCACAGTTCAGTGAGAAGAGAAGGTAGGCTGGTTTGTTGATTTAAAAGGGAATGACTGAAATAGAAGATGTTATCACTTTCACCTAATTATAGATGAGGACCAGATTTTCTTTTTCTTTTTTTGCATTTAGAATATTTTAGCAAACCCTAAATGAGGAGGTGAGATTTTTATCTTGATTCTCTTATTGGCCCGTTTGTGAAGCTGGCGAAGGGTATGGTGCTCCCTTTCTCTATCCGTGGGAAGATAATCCCTGCACTTGATTCTGTACATCTGATTAGAATGTTCCAATTTTTGAGTAACTGCTTTGAAGCAGATTAGTCATCGTATCTTTCTGAATGGAGTAAACCATCTCTAGTCCTGATGTTAAGTTAGTTTAACTTTGCTTTTCATTATATTTACTGGTATATGCATTGAATTACAACCCATTCCCCTGACTTACTGTTTGGAGGTCATTTTCATTGCTTCGTTTCATATGTAGGACCCTAAGACACCTGCAAACAAAATATATGAAACAAAAATATATGATTTTCAAGCACTACAACTATTTCCTAGGTGGAGTGAGGTTACCAGGAAGTTGGAATTCTGGGTTCAGATCTTGGAACAGAATGAGAATGGTGAATACTGCCCCGTGGAAGTGATTCCTGCAAAGGATGTCCCAACAGGAGGCATCTTCCAACTCCGACAGGTAATGAGGTTGCCAGTGTTCACATTAGATCTTTGGCACCTTAATATTTAATACTAGATTTTTTTTTTTTTGAATGTGCATGGAGTTGAACTCATTGCTTCACACATACTAGCCAAGTTCTCTACTACTGAGCTACTCTTTCATCCCTTAATATTGGACTTTTTTTTTTTTTTTGTACTTTTGAGGCAGGGTCTCACTATGCAGTTTAGGCTGGTCCTACACTTATCTTGTAGCCTAGGCTGACCTTGAACTCCCAGCCTTCTTTGCCACCAAAAGTGTTGGTGGCAAAGAAATCTAGACTGGCCAAGTTCATTCTCATATTACATTCTTGGGTTTATTAGCAAAAGCTTTTTTGAAGGATGTGTATTGTATCAGAAACACAACTTACCACTTTGCACTTGCCAGGCAGGCACTGTAACGCTGAGCTATCTATACTCTCAGCTCTTAAGGATGTGTGTCCGAATCAGCAGGCTGGAAAATATGCAAGGTCTGGAAAGGTTTTTCCTGTACAGATGGCAAGAAGAAAGACCCTGTGTCTGAGGACTGGGGATACAGCTTAGTGGCACAGTGCTTGCCTGGCAAGTGTCAGGTCCTGAGTTTGATTCCTGGTAACAAAACAAAACCCTGCGGTTGAAATTGGGTCCCTCTGAAGTCACATGTAGAAGGAATTGGGAAGTAGGAAAACAGTTGCAGAAGCGTGTGTCAGTGAGTTAAGAGGCCCTTGAGCACTGGGCTCAACTGGGCCTAGCATTTGAAAACTGGGACATTTTGCTTTTGAACATGAATGAGGCAGAAGGCAACTGATTAAATTTAATCATATGTAATCGAGATAGGTAGAATGATAAAATATCAGCAGTCACAGGAAGTTCACTGCAGTGGTTGAAGTAGACTTTTCAAAGCTTTTCTAGGAACAGAAATCCATTCCCAACCCTTACTTTTAGTCCCTTTCCATATTCCAAATCTTTACTCACTGTGCGTATGTTACTTTTCACACCTTCATAGAAGGTCACTTTCTGGCTTAGGCGAATTTAAAAAAAGATAGCTTATTGAAATAATGTTTTAAGACCATTGAAATATTTTCTGAGGGATTTTTTTTCCCCACAAAATCTCAAATGCATAGTCTTTGGAAAATATTGAATAAGAAGACATCTGTAACCCATCCATTGAAATGTAGCCTGATGGGATCAGTGACTACCTAAGTAGATTTTCCTGATTGTGCTGGGCTCTTGGGAGCTAAAACTGCTAGAAGAAGACAAGAGTAATTGACTTGAAATCAAATATTCAAATTTTAATTTTTAAATGCTGTTTTTTCTTCCTAACATTTATAAATCAAGTTCGAGGCCAGTAATTTGGGAATACAGGGAATTTATAATGTTCCTTCATTGTACATACACAGTCACACCAGATTTATTCTGAAAACTTGCTTAACTAGAAACAGCTTCTTTCTGGTCAGTTCATTTTGCAGCTTAGTTTAAAACAATGTGTAAGCAGCATTAGCCTTTATTTGTAACTTAAATTGCCTATTTTTAAAAGTAGATCACACTATACTGACTGGTCATCTGATCTTTAACTTAATATGTTATATATGTTTCTTAATATGTTATATATGCTTCTCTACAGAATGATTTAATAACTATGTAGTGTTTTATTATATATGTCACAGTTTAAACAGTCACCAATATTAAACATTTAACTTGTATCTGAATTTTTTGTTATTCAAAGTGCTTTTAGATTCTTTCCATGCATGTTTTGGTGTCTTATAAATAAATAAAATATATCTCTAGAAAGCTACATTGCAGAGACAAAGGATACTTATGTTTCCAAGTCATATTGCCCTGTAGAGAACTTATACCAGTTTAAATTCCTGCTCTGTAGTGTATGAAATTGCTTGTCTTGTAATGCTTACGTGGAAAAAGCATTATCCCTTTTCAAATATAATTGCTACTTTAGCATATGAAAATAAAGTTGTATTATGCTTAGTTTAATTTGCATGTATTTGATTATCAATAAATTGAACTCTTTTTGTTACATAGCTGTTTGCATTTCCTGTTAGAATGTTTTCTTTTAGTAATTATTTTTATTGAAGGATATAAACTCGGGCCAGGGATTTAGCTCAGCGGCATAAGCGCCTGCCTGGCAAGTGCAAAGTCATGAGTTCAATCCCCGGTACCGCAAAAAAAAAAAAAAAAAGAAATATATAAACTCTTTATTCTGTATATTTTTGTTTGCTTAAAAGGGAAATAACTAGTTTTTCTAACTACTTTTGAGGAATTTTTTTTGTTTTTTGGTTTTTTTTTTATACCATGGGTTGAACTTAAGACCATGGGCTTGCAAGACAGGTGCTTATGCCTCTGAGCTAAACCCCTGACCCTTGAGTTTGTATTTTAGTGTTTAATGTTTATAAGGTACAGTGAGAGGTCTCCAGACTTAGATGTTTTGCTCAACATGAGCCTGTAGGGGTCTCTCTAACCCAAAATTCAGAAATCAAGAGAGTAATTTTTAAGACTCTTGGTCCAGGGGCAGTCCCGTCGAGTTCGAGTTGAAGTGAAGTCTGTGCAGGAGTCTGGGACTTTACCACTGATCGAAGAATGCATCCTGTCTGTTGGCATTGGCTGTGTGAAAGTGAGGCCCCTCAGGACCCTAAAGACGTACGAGATCTTCCATGTAAGTCTCAGTGGCTTTTCCGTGCTTGTTGAAAGCCAAAGCCAGACCAGAGAGTCCTTTAGGAGTGGTCAGAACACTGATTCTATGACCCGTTCTGTATTTGCCTTGGACATCATTTGTAATGCAGTGCATTTGGGAGGATCACTGTGGCCTGTAACTTGCGTTGCCCTACAGGCAAGCAGAGGGTTAAAATTTCTCAGCCTCCACAAACACCCCAGTACCTACAGTGATTACCTCCCAGCACCAACCACCTGGGCAGAAACCCCCCACTGGCTTGTAAAGCCTATTTGCCAGCAGGTGTCTGATTTCCCCTGGTGAGTGGACTATGAGCCCAGCAGGGAGAGCATTGTACTAGCTTGGAAAAGGTCAGACAGTGCTCTTCACTTTCCTCTGAGAAGCTCATAGTTTTCCTGAACTTCCTGAGGACTGGAAAGCTCAAGAGTGCAGTGAGGGAAAGTGGTGGTGGGGGGGCATGGTAATTAAATTAAGCAAATAAATTCTGGAGGAAGAATTCAGATTATATAGCATAGCCTGATTATTGGATAAATACTTACTTTGCTTCTATATGATGTAATCTTTCGTTTAGGAGGAAGAAGAGGACATGGACAGCTACCAGGTAATTGAGCACCTGTTAATCTCATCAAATCAACTTGATTAAAGTACATAATTACACATTCCAGGATCTTGCTGTACGGTTACTTAATAATTAAGCAATTTGATTCAAATAGTGCTTTTTCTTGAAGAAAAACAGAACAAAGAACTATGAGTATTGTTTCTCAGGCCAGGAAGGAAGGTGTTGAGGTAGGACATACCCAAGATGGGTGTCCTTTCCACCAGGCTCCCCAGATCCCTTTCCCCAGCTGCACATCCAGGCCCAGGGTCAGCGCTTCACCCGCAGCGTGCATCACACCTAGATCTTTCCATACATGAAGTCAGAACCCCCTGAATGCCCTTTTTCTGGAGTTATGCAGGGTTTTTGTGGATTTTAAGTTTTCCCTTCCTTTTGTTTTTCTAATCTGCCAGATTTTGTTTATGTCTGTGAAGTTTCATTTTGTTAGTCATCACTTACGACTGTCCAAGCTCTTCGGAGCCTGATTATGTCATCCAGGCTAGTCACTCTCCTGGTTTTGCATCATTGTAATTTGATAGAAATGTCTGCCTTCCTATAAGTCACTGATAAAGACATTGTACCAGATGGGGTTAGATGCAGAGTCGTATGGCACAATAAGAGAGACTTCTTTCAAGCTGACATTATTCCATTAATCACTCTCTCTGGATGTGGTGTTTGAGTCCTCTGTGATTTCACCCAAGTAGATGCATTGCATGTTTCTCCATCTTGTCCACAAGAATGTCATAGGCTATTTGGTTAAGTGCCCTGGTGAAACCCAGACACTCGACATCTGCAGCATTCCACTGACCTACACAGTCTCGTAACCTCATTACAGAAGGAAATGAGGTAGGATGGGTCTGCTTGCAGGTGTTGACTGGTAGTTGTTAGTCTGTGGATAATATCCCATCCTCTCACTCATCCCCAGCCCCCCAAAATACACACAAAACAAGGGAGAGAAGTATTGATAAGTTGTTGTTTTCAGAAGCCTAGCGGATCACACACGTCACAGGAGGCAGGAGTCATGAGTTTTAAAGGGTTCTTTTGGTGGTTCTGGGTATATAAATCAGAAGACTGTTGCTGATGGCTTGTGAGTTCCATCCAGCAAAGAGAATAGGAAGATCTCTACTGTGAGTGCTTGGAGTTCTACCCCTAAGTCATTAGAAATGGGATACTCTTTGAAAAACATGGCCACTCAACAAAATAATACTTTTACTTCTAAGTGTTTCTGTTCTGAATTATAGTAGTGTCACCTGGCAGTGCTAGTGAGGAAATGACTGTACAATACTTAGGCTTTTAAATCATGTTAGAGGAAGATAAGATAGAGCATCTGTTTCAGATGTACCATCTCAACACTGTATTGAATATGGTTTCCCTTATTCTGTACCAGGATCGGGATTTAGAGAGACTACGTAGAAAATGGCTCAATGCATTAACAAAACGTCAGGAATACTTGGACCAGCAACTGCAGAAGCTTGTCAGCAAACCTGGTAGGAAGAGCAGGTTGCATCTCCCTCCCCAAGTCAGTATAGAGCTGACCCTATCTGGGGCCATTTAAGTGAAGAACCAGATGGATGTGCCAGCAGTGGGCATGGCAGGCCTTTTAAGAGAACATGTACCCTGTGGGAATAATGTTTTAGTATAGCCCCCAACCCTAAGCAAAGAGAGAATATAGTGGGTGAGCCAACACTGCCCTTCAGGATACCTTGAAGAAGGTGCTGATGTGGCCTGTCCGAGGGGTGTGAACACTGCGACTCTGGCCTGATGGCCTGTGCAGCCATTGCCTCAGCAACATTCCTTTCTTGCTGCTGGCTGTGTCATCAGCCAGGAGCCCACATAGGGCAGGTTCAGTCCTTACCAGGGTTGGTGGAGTTTCGGATCTCACACCCACTCCCGATGTTCTAGATAAATCGGAGGACGATGCTGACCGGGAAGCGCAGCTCCTGGAGATGCGGCTGACCCTGACCGAGGAGCGGAATGCCGGCATGGTCCCCTCTGCAGGCAGCGGCATCCCCGGTGCTCCTGCAGAATGGTAGGGTGTGCACCACGGGGCAGAGCGTTTGCCAGGCTCCTGCTTCCGTGAGGTTTCAGGGGCTGCAGTTAATGGAAGACTCAGGATAACATGAGGACAGGGTTGTTTGAGCTTAAGGAACTGTTAAATTACTTTCATGAGTTGAATAACTATGGCCTAAAACTGTTTTATTAAATAACATTTTTATTGGCCAAAGTAATTATGCTTTCTGAGAACCCAAATCAATATTTAGTACCACTGCATTTGGTATTAAAAATAGTTGGCATAGTAATTAGTGGGATCACTCATCCCTGCACAAGAATGCTTGGTTGCAAGAGAAGTGCCTCCCCACCAGTTTTCGGTTCTGGTGCTGGCTTAAACTTTTCTGTCAGCAGATGTCCTGTGCCTCTTCATAACAGAACTAGTAATTTAAACCACATGATCAGCATATCAGTCACCAAGAAAGTGTGTTGGGCCAGGGTTCACTCGAAACAGCGGATCCTCTGAGGCTAGGTTGTGGTGTCACACGCATGGGATAGCAGGTGTGGTTCAATCTCAAGCCATCTCTCCTGTTAAGTCATTGGGAAACTGTGTGCCAATCTGTTGCCTGGCCTATGGCAGCCCTGAAGGTTCTGGGGTGTGGCCCAGTGTCTGAGCTGCAGAGGGTCTGCTGTGTTTTGAGGTGCCACCTATCTTTCATGTTTCAGGACCCCAGTGCCTGGGATGGAAACCCACATTCCTGTTATATTCCTTGACTTAAATGGTGAGTTGGAGGGGGTTTCAAAGGCTCGCCCAATAGGTCAGTGTGTGGTAGTGCTTAGACAGTGACCAAGTATGTTGTTAATTACACTGTCACCCCGAGGTGACAGTTTTGTGAATGCCCATACTGTGTAGAGACTGGGAAGTTTGGAAGTCACCACTTAACAGCTTCATGGCTGTGTTCTCTGTCTTGTTGCTCCAGACTCTGGGCCATGGGTTTTCTATGCTAAAATTATTTTCTTCTATAATTCTCAGGGAAAGACTTTGCCCTGCAAAGGACTGATAACTGCCAATAACTACGTGGCACATTTTCATAGCATTATTTAGTGCATTTCTCACCTTTCCTGTGAGTCCTTGTGCATTCATAGCTGCACTGCCCATTTTTAGGAAAACAGCTTGTTTTACACACTCACCCCACGCATGCGCACGCACATGCACCCATAATGTCTGACTGTAGGAGGAAAATAGAAGTGGAAAAGTAGGTAAGGGATCTCAAGGTAAGGTGAGTGTCAGCAGTGAGGTTCCTAAGCTTCTGTGGGGGTCCTATGTATTAGAATGGATGCCCCTGAGCAGACAGCTTCTGTCCTTGGTTGGGAACTGAGTTGTGATGCCAAGGGGGCTTCACATCCACTGAGGTCATGATGGGTGCACAAAGTTAGAGAATAAGATGGGGCCTTTCCCCCTCTCTAGCCACCTGCCAGGTTGGGATGTTTTGCTTTTTAGATAATGCAGGACTCTGTCCTACTTCCTTGGAGACAGGGGTGACTCTGGCCTGTTCGTATGTTAGTCTTCCTAGATAGGGAAGGGAAGGGAGTGGTGCCTAAAAAAGTAGCCAAAATGAACCTGGGTGTTTGAAGAGATAATCAGGACTCTGTTGAGCACTACATACATCCTTGGTCCACCCATGCCCACTTACTTTTGATGCCCTGACAAACTTAGACAGATGAGGAAGTGGGTGGGACCGAATAGCCACAGGGCCATGGTGTAGTTTCTAACTAGGGCTGCCAGTTTCTGGCTCATGTGGCCAATTAATCTTTTTGTTGTACTTAACAGTCAGGTAACTGGAATCGGTCTCACTTATTCTTTTTTTCAGTGCACTCAAAGGTGGGAAATTTGGGTTGTACTCCCATCATTAACATTTATGAGCAGACCCTGGGTAACCACTTAGCTATCTTGGCTTCATTTGCCTTCCACATAAAGCAAGGCATCAAGGGAACAGCTTGGCTAAGATAATTGCTCAGTGTACTCTCTATCTCTAAGATCTATGAACTGTTAAATGGTCATCATCAGTATCATGTGAGATTGTGGAGCAAAAGCAAATGAAATTTGAAATGGAAGAATCTTGATAATACGGACAGGAAATTTAGCTGGTAGGAGTTATCCTTGGAAATGATCTCTGTATTCAATGGAATCTCTTTGCTCTCAGCTGATGATTTCAGCTCTCAGGATAACCTCGATGACCCAGAAGCTGGTGGATGGGATGCTACCCTGACTGGGGAAGAGGAGGAAGAGTTCTTTGAGCTGCAAGTTGTGAAACATCATGATGGGGAGGTAAATCAAGCAGAACTTGTGAGGATACAGTAACAGAAAGTTCCCTTGACCTCTCTAGAAGCCCTTGGAAACAGTCGGCAGGATAATCATTCCAGCGCTAGTGTTTCTCAACACATATACACTAAAGACTTTCACTGACTTCCAGAAAGAATAGAGCTCAAATGTCACATTCCACCACTCACCCCTTCTCCTCACCCCCTCCTGGTGGAGGATTTGAGCCTGTGTGGTTGCTCAGGAGCTCTGCTTTGTCCTCAGCACTCAAGGGTGGCAGGGCAGGGGATGCTGATGGCACCATGTTTGAGATATGCTTTGAAATTATTTTGCAAGGACTTCTTAAAAAGGTGGAAAAGCACAGAGACAGGCAAATGGCCATGTCTTGATTTTAATGGCTGAATCTGTGTGATGGTAAATCCAGGGCATTTATTCCCTTGACTTGCCTGTGTTTGAAAAGTGATACAACAAAGTATTTACGGAAAGAAAGCTGGCTTGCTGCTTTGATGATGGCACATCATCACTGGGTAGTGTTTCAAGGATGCAAAACTTGAATCTAACACAAGAATACACTGCCACCAGCCCTGCACCCCAGCAGAAAGGGCACATAGTGTGGCAACCAGGTTCCCACGATGCGGCAAGAAAGGCTATGTCTGTGTTTCGGGTTAAAGGGGTGT
Organism: Cavia porcellus; assembly: GCF_034190915.1. Classification (NCBI taxonomy): domain Eukaryota; kingdom Metazoa; phylum Chordata; class Mammalia; order Rodentia; family Caviidae; genus Cavia; species Cavia porcellus. The sequence continues at coordinate 43,091,581 of NW_026947507.1, forward strand.
GGCAGCTGAATGCGGTTTATCGTCCTGGGCTGGGAAAATGGAAAAATTTGTTGGTATATATATTTTTTTGTCTTTTTCCTTTTTATCGGTACCAGGGATCGAACTCAGGACCACGCACTTGCAAAGCAAGCGCTTATGCCGCTGAGCTAAACCCCTAGCCCCATGGAAAAATTTGAATGTGGACTCTAATAAATAATAGTATTGGGTTGATGTTAAATTTCCTAAAAATGACAGTTACCTCTCCAGCTTACTCAAAAGTAGTTCAGGAAATCTAATTGTATGTGTGTGGCGAGAAAAAGAAGTAAAAGTAGCAATAAAAATTCATAGTGTGTGGGTCTTGAGGAAAAGTGTTGTAGAGTATGCTGCACTGAATTTTTGCAATATTTTTTGATGTTTGAGCATTTGTTTTTTAAAAAAAAATGAAAGCACGCAAACCAGCCAGTGGAGTGTCATGCTGTGTACTGCCAGACTAAGGTGGCTGAGGCCACATGCTCGCAGTCCATGTCTTTCCAGTGCGGCACTGGGTTCTAGCCCTTCCCGCGGTGGGTCTCTGGTGAGAGGTTTGGTGCTCGGAGAGGAAGGCAGAGCTGTCTCCTATCTCATCTACAGGCCAGAGCGGAGGCCTCCTGGGACTCCGCGGTACACAGCTGCCCGCAGCTCAGCAAAGGCACGCCGGCGGACGAGCGCGTGTTCCTGATTGTGCGCGTGACGGTGCAGCTCAGCCACCCTGCCGACATGCAGCTGGTCCTACGGAAGAGGATCTGCGTCCAGGTTCACAGCCGCCAGGTGGGGCTGGGGTTCTCACTTAGGCCATGACTTTAACCACAGTCCGACCTCTGGCAAACACAGGTGGCAGAGCACTGAGCTTCGCTTTCCAATGACTATTAACATCCCGTCACTGAATGTGTCATCGACTTTCTCCTAGACAGTACTGAGTTGGCACCCTGAGTTTCCTAGTGGACTCACGCTGCAGCCATTCTTTTGAGTGCCTCACGGCCCTGTCCAGGGCAAACTCAGTGGTGTGGTAGTTGCCTTTTTTCCAGGGTCCTGCAAGAGGAGGCGAATGTTGCTAGCAGGTCAACAGTTAGATCTCTGGCAGCTTCTACTTACTCTCCTCTTTACAGGGCTTTCAGTCCTCGAAGTCTTTGGTTCCTCTTCTTGGCTTTGGGATAAAAGACAAAGGAAGCAGTCTGGTTTTCAAGGAGCCAGAGTGTGTGTGCGCCTGAGGGCTCGCATGAGAATTGGACAGAAGGACAAAGTATTCAGTGCAGGTAGCCGTGTTCAACTACACTGTACAGACAGGGTGTGGACAGGAAGAGGAGGCGGCAGCTGTGTCACGGGGAGGGTGAAATGCATATGCAGAAGAGGGAGGAGGAGGATAGGCAGACTGGGGAGCTAGGTCGATGGTGGATACCCAAGAATGAGGCCCTTCATGTGGCTGTGGTTGGATTTTGAAGGCCCCTGTGCCGTGTGGAAGGGTTTAATAGGAGGTATTTAGGGAGGAACGTAAACTTCCACTGTTCCTGGTTTTGTCAGTGAAAGAGTTTGGGAAGTTGACTCTGAGGATCCTACTTAACTGTCTTCCTCCCTTTCATGAAGCATTATTAGTACTAAATCCAGGGCAGAGGAAAAGAAATCTTTTCATTTAAAAGAGCACAGTCTTGGTTGACAGAACCCTAGATGTAATCTCCACCCCTGAAAATTAATCTTTAGTTCTAAATGCCACACTAATATCAATCTCAGAAATGAAGCCTGGCGATAATGCTGTTAAAATTGCAGCTGTTTAGTTTGCTGGTCCAACATCAATAAAACCCAGGTCCCAGGGTTAGGTGCAGATGTCCATGGTGTGCCTTCTATTCCTTCTTGCTGTCTCCCTGTCTCGTAAGTCTGGAAGGGACTGAAACGGACACACTGCTCTTGGAACACACTTTGCAGCAAGAATTTCCATTTCTGAATCAGCTGTCCTGGCAGCTAGGCCCTGAGCCCTGCCTGGCACAGCCACCAGCCCTGCACCATCGCCACAGAGGGACACACTGGAGTGACCCATTCTCACTGTCTGTTTATTTTAATAGAAGGATAATAAATTGCCACATTTCATCATGGTTGAAGTGCTTTGGAAATATGTGAAAGTTTACCATTTTCTCTGTCTTAGACATCTCATTCTTAAAAAATTGCTGCTTTACTCTCAGCCTTAGATGTTTAATTCTTTAAAAATTGCTGCTTTATGGTAAGAAAAATTATTTCCACAGTATTCTAATACATGCCATTCTGCATTGTTAACTTTGTGCTGTTTACAGATAACAAAAAGCAAGGTAGCAGTGCCCTCCACGCTGCCCTCCACCACCCGTAAGGTTGTATAGCTCAGCCCTGACTCTGGCTCAGCATAAGGCCAAAGTCAAGGCAGCAAAGGATGAAATAAAATAGACACTCTTTACATTCTGAGGAGCTCAAAAAGTTAACTAAATGTAATTGAATGGGAAATAAATTATTGTTAAGTAGGCTTGTGAAATTATGTATTTTTAAGATCAAATGAATTGATTTTTCTGTTTCCTTGAGGGGTTTTTGCATGTTTCTGCTTTCCCTTGTGCACAGGGAAGAAGGCTCTGGACCTTTTTCTTTTTCCTCCTTATCTTTATTCACCAATTGCGTTCTGCCCCCACTGCTGCTTTCTTCAGCCTCCAGGATGTGCAATCTTAGCAGCATCTCCAAATGAGTCATCTATGCATTAATTCAACAGTTCAATTCCTAACTGTGCAAAGAGCACAGTCAGCATAAACAATGACCAGGCACTCTTAAATCATTCTTCATAACGATCCTGTGTTGGTCAAGAATTTAATGCCCAGACTTGTCAATATGCATAGTGCAAGCTATCATCGTGCTGGGGGAAGAAAGTGAGAACATCACCAGTCTTTGTGTCCATCCGAGTTGGAAGGTCATCGTGTTTCTTTTGGTAGCATGGAGGCAGAGTCTATCCAGATGCCTGGTGCCAGGTTTCAGGCTTAGGAGCTGTACTTTCCACGCGTCGGGAGCGATGCCTGTCTGTCACGTGTGGCACGCATGTGCTCAGTTGGTTCCGTGCACTGAGATATGTGTTGGAGAGACACGGTTGTCATTTGGCTGGAGTAAATGCAGTGTCCTTTATGCTGCCTTCTGTCAATGGAAACTCAGTTTGAGAGATGAAAAACTTTATCTTCTATTTTGTATTTTCTAGGGTTTTGCTCAAAGTCTCCTAAAAAAGATGTCTCATCGAAGCTCTATTCCTGGCTGTGGAGTGACCTTTGAAATTGTCTCCAATATTCCAGAGGTGATGGATCACATGTGTTTTGAATTCACTAAAAATAAGCACTTAAAAAGGGCTAACCCCCTGAAAAGTCACCTGTCTGAGAAGTATATTTTAATAAAAAATGAATACTTAAGGAAATGCTATTGATTTTTTTCATGAATTTCCTAATCTTAACACATAGTGCAGTATAGTTATGGCCTTAATGTTTCACTTCAGTATTTTGGTAGATAACTTTCTACTGGGAGAAGTCACACAGGGACCTGCTCATACACCACCATCCCTGCCCTGTAACTCTCATTCCAGGCCTTTGGATTTGTTAACTGACTCTGTTGAGTGAGCACTAAGTGGACAGTGTGTTTTAATACAGAGGCTAGGTTTTAAAAAGAAAGTAGGTTGATCACAGCATGTAGGTTTTGAATTAAATTTCTCATGTTGTAAGATACTTTCTTCTTTCCAGAAGGGTTAAATAATAACCCTATTTTTTTCCTGACTTTTCAGTCAGACTTACATAATAATGATTAACTAATTTTAATTTGGAGCCTCCTGAACATTTACAAATTAAGTTGTTTGCAGAGGGACTAACTGAAAACCTTGGTCGGTAATAATCTGTGTGCTTCATTCACTGGGAGGATTAAAGTGAGTGTATGCATGTTTAGCTGGAGACTTACTGTCTAGTCTCAGAATTTTTTTCCCCAGAATTTAAATATTTTGTTTTCCAGTTGTTTTTCATCTTAACTCTGTAGACTTTTTTTTTTTTTTTTTGTCTTTTTGAAACAGGGTCTCGCTACATAGTTCAGGCTGGCTGTGAGCTTTTTAGCCCAAGCTTGCCTCAAACTCACTGATCCTCCTGCTTCAGCCTCCTGAGTGCTGGGACTGCAGGCATGCGCCACTATGTCCATGTAGATTTTTAATTCTCTAAATTGCTTTTATTGTTCAGGTGGTCCACTTTCAGAAGAAAAGAAACATAGGGGAATCAGTTGAAGGGTAAACATACTCTCACATGTTTGGGCCTACATAAAAATTGTCAAGCTTTGTTTTTTCACATTATCAAACCCTGATGGTAAAAAAAGGAAAAAATGGAACTCAAAAGCATATTGTCTAAACACTAGACTTTAAATTAAAAGGTCCCTTAATAATCAAGGCATTGAATATTCCTTGTGTTCCATTTTCCTAATGCCATTAGGAAGAAGTGGCCCAGACCAGAGAGCGACAGACACAGTTTCTGTCTTTTTCCTCACAAAAGCAGATGGTTTCTGTGCCATCAGACATGGAAGGGATTCCCTGTTGGGGGTGGTGAGGACTGTCCTTCAGGAGCCCTGGACTCTCCCGTCATCTCCTTTGTTAGCTTCATGGCTCTTCTGTCAGCTCTGGCTCCTTCTGGTTGTGGTTAATCCAGTGCCCCAAGGGAGACACATTTTTGTGAACTTAAGCCATCTTATAAATCTACCGTGCCTGTTTTATTTCTTCTGAGGCTTATTTACATTTAAAATATATATTTGAAGTTAGAGTGTCCTATAATTGATGGCATTGTAAAATTAATTGGCAGTTGGGTATGGTGGCAAACACCTGTAATCCCAGCACCCAGGAGGCTATGGCTGGAGGATTATTGTAAATTCGAGTCCATCCTGGGCTACAAAGTGAATTCAAGGGCAGCCTGAACTGCATGGTGAGACCCAGTCTCAAAAGGACAAAAAACAAAACAAAACCAAAAACGTGGCAGTCTTTTTTTTTTTTTAGTTGTGTATAAAATGTTTTTCAGTTGGCATTTAAGATGCAGTGGTATACGGATGTACATTTTGTACTTTTTAATATGAAATCACAAGTAAATAAAAGATCTGCTTTTCCCCAAGAGGTCATTTGTAATGAAGCCATTTTCCCCAAAATAATTAAGTACATTAATAAAATGCTCCCTGACTTGGGAGTTTTCCATTTGTACTCATGAGGAAGGAGGGCTCTACCCAGTGCACATAAGTGTGGTTTGCCTGATTCTTGTTTCTTGGTTGGCTGTGTTGACCACAGCCACTCCCAGTTGAGGGTGAAGACCCAGGAGAGAAGCCCCACATCCTGATTTGGGGTCCCAAGTACTGACTGACACCCCACTGTCTCCCTGCCCATCTCTCCACTGCCTGCTCCCAAGAGGTCATCGAGTTCCCCTTCCCTTCCTTGCTCCCGGGGGGTCTCGGGGTGAGCTTTTCTGGCTCACCTGCAGCATTTTTTTTTTTTTTTTTTGTCTTTTTCGTTTTTATCGGTACCAGGGATCGAACTCACGACTGCCTGCTTGTAAGGCAGGCGCTTATGCTGCTGAGCTAAATCTCCAGCCCACCTGCAGCATTTTTTCTAACCAGTAATTTTGTATAGTTTATTTGGTTTTTGCCATGAAAGTTGAATAAGGAACAATTTAGCTAAGAATGTGATGCATACCCTCTGTTTGAACAGCCTCAACGTTAGTCCACTGCCCTAATCACTTTTCCTAATTTCTGTGAAAAAACGCATTTTGAGTTCCAAAAGCTGTTGTTAACACACAAAACTGAGGATGCATCCTCTTTGTCAACTCAGACCTCTGAGTGAGTGAGAGTGTGTGTGGATCAGGAAGCTTCTAGAGCATTTTCTCTGGCAGGGTGCTTAATTTGAACACAGTGCTTGTCCTGCAGGATGCCCAGGGTGTGGAGGAACGGGAAGCCTTAGCTAGGATGGCAGCTAATGTGGAAAACCCAGCATCTGCCGACTCAGAGGCACACATTGAGAAGTACCTCAGGAGTGTGTTGGCCGTGGAAAACCTCCTGACGCTGGATCGCCTTCGCCAGGTCAGTGCAGTCTAATGCCACAGCGGCATTAGTGGTGACTCCATGCCGCGCAGGCTTGTTGTGGCTGACATCTGAAAAGTTTCCTCTAAGTCTGAGTAACTCTGAGCCATTGAAATTGGGTCACTCTGTCCTGTAAAGTACGGCCGTTGTCTTCGGGCAGCACTGTCTGGGATGCGACTCTCATGTGACTTCCCTGACCCCCAGGAAGTGGCAGTGAAGGAGCAGCTGACAGGGAAGGGCAAGCTAAACCGCAGGAGCATCAGCTCCCCCAACGTGAACAGAGTGAGTAGCACCTTGCCTGGGCTCTGCTCCTGCTCCTCTCACCCTGCTCAGGTTCCTGCAGTCAGGGGCACTTTCCCCAGCACTGCTTTGGACACTCTGGTCCCACACTGTTGCATCCGTGCCCACCCCTGCCGCGGGGAGCCATCCCCAGGGAGCCTCAGGGATCCCTTCCTCCTCCCTGCCCTAAGACAGCACATCCAACAGCAGGTGGTGCCCAGGCTGGTCCCATACAGGCCAGTGAGGGGGCGGGATGAGTGGACAGGGAGGGCTTCAAAATAGGGCTTGTTTGATTTTTCATGTGCGCATTAAACATGAAAACAGTTCTTCAGAAAGAAATTTTCTTGTGGTGCCTAGATTTCACCTTTCCTCACTTTTGATAAAGATGCATGTATGAAAAAAATATACTTTTTGTCCTAGCTGCATAAGAAGAAAGATCACAGAATAAGAGGTGGGAAGGAGCGCTGTCCCGAGCTGTGGGGTGTGGGAGGGAGGTGGGGGGCCCCAGGGAGGTTGTCCCTCAGGATGGCACCGGTGACCTCAGACCAGAACACTGGAGCCACTCAGTGTTGTGTAGACATGCTGCCTTAGCTCAAGGTCAGTACCTTCCCATTCCTTCAGAAAATGGTGTATTAAAATGTTCTGTACGTGCAGAGGTTTGTTATCTGGGATCCTGTCCTTTAAAATAAGGTTGGCAAGTTTTCCCTTGGTCCTGGTACCCAGAGGAAGGCTCAGGCTGTGGTAGGAACCCAGGGTATCCTTTCAATAAAGGGGGCTCACAGCACAACAGCCCCTGCTCAAGGCTAGCTATTATTGCCTCCCTGAAAACTGATGCCTAGATCTGCTAGAAAGCTCAGTGTTTGTTGTGTCCTGGAGGCCTCTGGTCTGCAACCTCGGCCTTCACAACCCCGATGCTGGCCCTGGGTCTTGGTGGCCTCCCCTGTGACCCTGTGTCTGCTCCCCCGAGCCTGGAGGACTGATGCTCTCGTTTCTCCTCAGCTGTCCGGAAGCCGGCAGGATCTCATCCCTCCGCACACTCTGGGTGGCAACAAGGTTGGTACCAGTCACGTGTTAGGCCTGTTCCCTGCGCTCCTGTTGCCTTCTCAAGCAAGTTTTGTCATTTCCGAGCGCCGGTGTACAGCCTTCTCCCCTGTACCGGTGTGGTCTGTTGGGAACATTCACTGCTTTTCATCTGCCACTTGGAGTAAGGTTGGCTCTACCCTCATTACTGGGATTGAAAAATGATGTTTTTGGCTAGCGCTCACATTTCTGCCTATATTTTTCTTCTGTGAGAGAGGAACTTCGTATCAGATTTTTAATAGTGAAGTATTGACATATTGATTGAGAATTTATGAGGAATAGGAAAATTACATCTAAAAGTTAACACCATTTCTCAGAAAAAAGAAAAAGGCACAGCAATTTTATTCACTAGAATTTATTTCATTGTTAAACAGAGGCTTAGACAAGTCAAAGCTCATTACCTGAAGAAAGCTTAGCACTTCCTGCAGCTTTCTTACCTGGATATCACAGGTCACAGTGCGTGCCTGTCACTTTCTGAGGGGCCCTGGTGTGTGCCTTGTGCTCTGTGTGGAGGGGGACCTGCGAGGAGGTCAGGCGTGTGTGTCGCCCTGCGGGGCCACAGTGATGTCCCTGGGCTAGGATAGATAATTATGACCATCTGTAATTATCAAGGTCAAGCGAGGCTCACGGTACTGCTCTTTCTGGACTTGTTCACTGTCCTGTGCTCGTGTTTTTGTATATATCTGACATTTTCCTTATGAAAACTTAGGACCAGCGAAGATGAAATTGATGAATCAATTAGACTCATTTTAAGATTTGGGTTACTAGTAGCTGTCTGAAGAGAAGTCAGTCTCTTTCTGTCTCTGTTTCTCTGTGTTTCTCCTCTTTCTGTCCTGTCTGTCTCTGTGTCTGTCTGTCTGTCTGTCTGTCTGTCTCTATCTCTCGCTCTCACACACACACACACACACACACACACACACAGATTGCTTTCCGACTCATTGCTTCACTGATGCACCACACGCAGGGACGTGGGTCTGTGTGAGGGTGCTGCAGTGTACTTCTCGTTCACACAGGAGCAGTGATAGGTTTGCATAGCTCACCTTGGCCCAGGTTATGATTATCTGAAGAGTGTAGAGTTTTCAGAAGCTTGATTATATAGTGATATTTAAATGTGAATAAAATAAATGTCGTAGGGGAAATATATTTACAAGAAAGAACACAACTTGCTATGGTTTTTGGGAAATGTGTCTAACCAAAATCTAAAATTTTAAGTTTCTTGAAGAAAATAGAATCTCTTCTGTGTTTCTGTTTCCCCCAATTTTCCTTGTGTTAGACTGGAGATGGTGGCGGTCCCCGCTCCTGCAAATAATGTGCCAGTTCTTCACACCAGGCAGCAACATGAGGGACATAGGCCCTAGGAACCCCTGCTTTCTTGCTGTCCTGTGGGGGACTGGAAGGGGATTCAGAGAGGCGGTGACGCTCAGCAGAGCCCAAGGGTGGCTCTGAGGTGCACATGGGCAGATGAGGACATGAAACCCCCAAGTTCCAGGGAGCATGCAGGGTGGAGCCGGGTGTGCCAAGCAACCATGGGCCAGGTGGCCCCTGAGGACCAAAAGCCAGGTTGTGGGTGCTGACTTGGGGCAGGATATCATCTTTGCATCTCCTTCTCACTTGTGAGGTTGTCCCTCTCATCAGCCTCTGGTCGCTGTGGCTCCATCCAGATCAGCAGGTGACAGAAATGAATCATTGCCCCTGTACCAGGGCCAGGCAAAGGAGAAGTGTGGTGGCGGCTGCTTAGGTTTGGGCCTGCTTAATGAAAAGTTCACTCAGATGGTGGAGGGGAGGAGACTGTGGGCCAGAGGCATTTGGGTCCAGTTCGCTCAAGGGGGAGAACAGAGTCGCTCCCCTCTTTTCAGTTGATGGGCCCCAGTAGACTTATCGAAAGGAGAATATGTTAAAAGAGTATTGGGGGATTCAAGTCTGCTTTCCTTCCTTCTTCCCTTCTGCTTCCCCCTTCTTTCCTCCCCTTCTCCTTCCTACTCTTCCTTCCCTCCCTTTTTCCTTCCTCCTCTGTCTTTCTTTTTTTTTTTACTGTACTGGGGATTGAACCTAAGGCCTTTGCACTGAACTACATCCTTAGCCCTTTGTTTATTTTGAGACAGGATCTCACTGCGTTGTTAAGTTGCCCAGGCTAGTTTCGAACCTGTGATCATCCTGCTTCAGCTTCCTAGAGTACTGGAATTATAGGCATGCACCACCAGGGAACAGTATTTTCAAAGTCACATCTCCTCCTGAGTGAGAAGAGAAACTTTTTCTCTGTAATAACAAGGAACAGAGGAGCTGGGATTTAGCTCAGTGGCTCAAGCACTTACCTTGTATAAACACAAGGTTGTGAGTTTGTTTGAACAGAGACTCACCTTGGAGCATTTTAAAGGACACATGTCATTGCATTGAAATTAGAATTATGAGTGCACCAGTAAGAGTGTCCCTTTGGAATGGGTAGAGTTTAAACTAACTGACCTACAAAAGGCTGAAGTACTATTAACCCCTGAACACAGCACTGCTTACATACACAGGAGGTGGCATATGTACACTGTGCCATTCTTGTAATAGCAAAAGAATGGAAACAAACTAAATGCCTGTCAGTGCAGTCTGGTTAAATGTGTTTTACTCGCACACAAATGGGTTAGTATGCAGCTATGAAAATGAGAACCCTTGAAGGAACTAATTTGAGAACACTGCCAGGCATCTTCAGTGATGGTGAGAAGTGAGGGCAGTAGACTGCTGTGTATGCTGTAAAAGATGGGGACAAGCGGAACGCGTGGCTGTGTGCAGATACACTTAGCAGTACACAGGATACCGTAGAGAAGTGAATTCTGCACAGTACCTGCCTGGGGAGGAGACAGAAGAGGGCAGGTGGCCAGGCTGCATAGGTGGAGCTTCTCCCTGGGAGCTCTTTCCTCCATTTTTAAAATTTAAAAATGTTGTTCTCTAACCTTTTAATTTGCTATATTTAGTGGCATGATGTGGACTCCAGTTGCCCAATTCCTAATTGGCGATTATCAAAGGAGCAGTTGTTGAAGAAGTTGTTTTGGAAATGCCAGTGACTCATGTTTGGTTTTCCTTTTCTTTTGGAGACTTCTTGGGTGCCTCAGTTTTTGGAGATTAGGGGAGAGGCTGGTTTGAACCTTGGTGGTACGGGTGTGACTGTCCTGTTGAATCCTATTGGGTGGCTTGTCCCACCCAGCAGTTTGTCGCACCCAATGGGACAGTCATACATGTCCCACTGGTGTTTCAGAGCCACCCGACAGTGAGACGCACAAAATATGGTCCATTGTGAATGTGGCCCCTTGAGGCCCCGGTCAGTGGGTGGGATGTAGGTACGGTCCTGCCCTGTGAACTATTCATGTGCTGTTGCCTTCACAAGATAAGTGCAGGTTGTGTTGCCTTCACAACACAAGTGCACTTTTAAGTGCAGGTTCCATAGGTGCTCAAATTGAACCCTCTTTTTTGGAGCAATAACTTTGGTGGTCGGTATCTGATTCTTAGTATTGCTTGGTACCTGGGCCCATGACTGTGTAGCAGTCTAAGAGGTTCTGGAGAGTGATGAGTTAGAGTTAATTCACATTAAATGTATAGCGCAGGTATCTGGGGACCTGCAGGCCTGGGAACAGAAACCTGAGGACTGTGCTCTGATCATTCTTTGACCCCAAGGTTTTGCAGAGAAGGACCATCTTGGTTTCTTTGCTCAGAGTATTTAATGTTCAGGAGAATTGAGTCAAATATGATTTAAACCTGGATCTGTCAGTGCTGAAAATGCTAGAAAATACATTTTGAAATAATAGAAAGTTGTACTAATAGATGTTGCGTGTACCTTGCAGACTTACGTGGGGCTATCTCTGGGTTCTCTGTTTCTGTTAATATACAAGTCTCCCCTGTGATGTGAGTTACAGATCAAAAGTAAGGTTAGAACCTGGAGTGTTGTGTGTGGCACACTTGCCCTGGCACAAGAGCATGCTGGGTACCACAGAGATTCTTAGGAGCAGGGAGAGACCACCAGACAGGCTTGCACCGCTCGTGGCCAGAGTGAAGCATTGTCTCTGGGAGCATTAATAGCATTAGAAGGGTGGCAGAGGAGCAGGAAAGGAGTGGCCAGTAGGGTTTGGGCTTCGAGGCGGTGAGATGAAGTGGACAAGCACTGGAAACAGACTCAGCGTGGCTTAGTGACACCTTGAACCTGGCCGGCCTGTTTTGCATACCCTTCTTTATTGATTCTTCTCACATAGCAGACTTGGAATTGCTTTACTGGACTCTACTAAGATTGAATTGATGAACTAATTAATCTTTAAAAAATAAATTTGATTATTCCACATTTTAAATTTATCTTGGGGCTAAAAGAACTCACTGTTGGGATGAAACTTTCAATTAAAGATATAAAATATGAACCCTAATTGAAGGGATGTTACTATTTACTGTTGCTAGGTGTTTCACTATTTTATAAGGGGATTTTTGTTTAATCTTTTTTTTTAATCAGTACCGGGGATCGAACTCACGACTGCCTGCTTGCAAGGCAGGTGCTTATGCCGCTGAGCTAAATCCCCAGCCCCTTTATAAGGGGATTTAAAAATAGTTATAATGAAAACTTAGCAGGCTTTATATGACTGTCTACCAGCAGATATTTAGGTGCAAAATTAATTTCAGCCTGTGGTTGGTCTTTCCACTTCAGAGTTGGCTGTGCATTGAGGTCTTTTGCAGTGAAAGGAAAGCTATCAACCAGAACATTGTTATTTCTAAAGCCATTTTGTAGGAAAGTATATTTTTAGTAAATGAATAAGGTACGTAGTTCACTTGTAATCTGATTGGAGTTTTTGATGGAATTAAAATTAGTCTACAACTTGAGTGATACTCCCTTGACAGAATCACACTGTGTGCTTTGGTCGTATCTCTTTCCCGAAACTGTCATTACTCAGCGTGACCCTTGTGTGGGCCTTGCCAAGCATGAGTCACTTCTTCTTCAGCTGCATTAGGTGCTACCTTTGTGCCTGAAATGTCACTGGCACTTTTCTTTATTTACCCCTTTGTCACTTTCGTGATCAAATAGGACCCTTTTACGGAAAATCCAGGGAATGTGCAGCTGGCAGAGGAGTGGGGACAGGAAAGCCGGGACCTAACAGTGTCTCCAGTGAGGGCCCCCAGGCTCCTGCCTTGTTGCGTGTCCTCTGAGCATAGTGTCTGCTCCAAATGATTGCTGTCCCAGCCAAGGACTATGTTTCTTTGTGTTCTGCCTATGGAACAAACAGTCCCTAATAGTTGCAGGGCTTGTCAGGGACTCTAAACAAAGCCAGCGTTTCTTTCTCTCTTTTTTAATTTTTTTTTTATTTAAAGAAAAACAAAACAGAAAAAGTGTAGAAATAATACATAATTTTAAAAAATAAACAGTAAGAAATCACTAGATGGTAATTACATATTGTCCTCTTACTAATAGTTGTTCAAGTTACAAAAGTGAAGCATTCAAAGTGGACATTCAAACAGCGAGACTGCAAACAGTTCTGTTCAACTATCCAGCAAAAACTTAGTAATATGGTTACCAATCCTACACACTTAAACACACATGCAGTTGTATCCTTTAGAGCACTATCTTTTCCTCTCTTTTTTATAATAGCAATTACACATTTTGGGTTTTATTGCTCCTATATTTCTTATTACTTTTTACGCTAGAGACACAACATGATATTTACAAATATGATTCTTATTTATTTCACTAATGAGGATAGCCTCAAGTTGTCTCCATTTGCCTATGAAAGCTCAAGATCATCCTTTTTTATAACTGAGTAATATTTCATTTTACACATCCTTAATCCATTCCATTATACACATCCTTTTCTTCTACTCTGCGGTTGACGGGCATCTTGATTGTTTGCAAGATTTAGCTATTACAAATTGTGCTGCTATGAACTTGGATGCACATATATCACTGTGATATGACCTTTTCAGTTTTTCTGGGAAAATACCCAGGAGGGGAATAGCTGAGTTGAATGGAACTTCCAATCCTAGTCTTCTGAGAACTCTCCATGCTGATTTTCTTAGTGGCTGCACTAGTCTACACTCCCACCAACAGTGGAGCAGTGTTCCTTTTTCCCCCTGCAGCCTTGCCAACATTTGTTATCAGTTGATTTCTTGATGGCAGCCATTCTTTCCGGAATGAGGTGAAATCTCAATGCTGTTTTAATTTGCATTTCTTGAATGACCAGTGATGGTGAACATTTCTTCATGTATTTATTTGCCATTTGTATATCTTTATCCTAGAACTGTGTGTTCATCCTCTCTTCTCTTTTCTGCGACCAATGCTGCTGATGTGCAGAATGTTAGAAACAGACACAGACCAGAAATTGATGTTTGAGATTCTGGGTCATGTGGGTGCATATAACTGTGATGGAAATTAAAAGAACAAAAACCAAAAGCACATTCTTTTACCTTCTGAGGCTGAGTTATCAGGAGACCCCAAAGTTCAAAGTCTGTCTTTTTCCTAGTCCCTAACCTTCTGAACTGTTTTCACTGAGTGTTGATTCAAATTATTATTATTATTATTTTAGCATCTCAGTGAAGGGAGGAAAACCACAGAGCAGCCAAGCATCTCAGGTTTACTAGAAAGACAGTACTCACCCTGCCCCTGGGGAAAGCGCCCTGGGTGCAGAGTTTGTCTCTGGCCAGAGAACAGATGAGTAATGCAGGAATGGAGAATGATGAAGGGTTTCATCACAGTGGCTGTGGGCTTCAGGCATCTGCTGGGGGAGGCAGGGCACCTGCTCATTTTGTAATTGGATTTGTGGTTCCCTGGGAAGCTGAGCCCATTCCTCCCTGGAGTCTTGAGACCCCATCTTTGGGCAGTGAAACTGGGCACAGGAATCCATGGGCTTCCTCTGGGCTGGTTGGCTGGAGGACAGACGGACAGAAGTGCCAGGTGATTTAGCTCTCCTTAGCTGACAGGGCCAGTGGCACCTAGGCACTGTCTAACCCTGTTGTGAGTTCTTGCTGGGAAGACTTGGGAGCCAGGCAGCAGCCTGTCTCCTCAGTTCCAGCTTTGCAGCAGTGTTGGGGAGTGCCAGCTGGGCATCTGAGTATGCCTTTGGGAAGAGGTGACACCTCTATTATTTGTCACTGAATGTTCTGCATCAGACAGCCCAGGTGCTGACTCCAAATCAGCTATTTGGTTTTCCTAAGGGATAGCGTGTGATATTAGCCTCCAAACAAAGAATAGAATCTAAAATATGAAAGCACACATATTCTTTAATAAGTAAGTTGATTTCAAACCACCTTGTGTGAACTTGACACTAACCTGAGTCTCCCGAGAATCCTTGGAGATCAGTGACCTTAGTATTCAGGCACCTGATTGCCACATCCCAGGGTTGCAGACCAGCAGCCTCCCAGACAGATAATTAAATTTAAACGCAAAAACATTGACAAAATATTAAATTATGTAAATCATCACATGCTCCATAATAACGCAACTGTGCCTACAGTGCAGCGTTGCAGCATTTGTGTTTTGCTGATTGTGTGTTCATGCCTGCTTTGTCTCCCTGCTTCCTACTGAGCTCCGGCCAGCAAGTGCTAGGCGAGGTCCCTGGGTAGTGGCGTCCTCGGAGGTAAACATGATCCGGATCACTTAGAGCTTATTGATTTTATGATCAGTGCTTAGGTTGTTGCTGAAAGCAGACACGTTCCCAGTACACACAGAAGCCGCCGCCCACCTTGGGGAGCAGCAGAGGTTGCTGTTTCCGCTCCACCTTTCAGGCAGGTCCTCAGTGGTAGGGCTGTTCTATGCCGAACACTAGCAAAGCTAACACTGTCACACGCCAGTAAGAAAGAAGCCAGAGTGTCAAAAGAGTGTCAGAGGAAACTCAGGATTTACTCAAAACACAAGGCTGCACCGGCTGAGCATTCACACCTGGGTGAGCCCCATGCAGCACAGTCTGGGCGGGGAAGCAGACCCTGCCGACAGTGGCCGCCCGGCCTCATCTGGAGGCCAACTGAAAAGATGGGTGTCTCGAGGCAGAGTGTGTGCTGGGAGTAGCAGGATGCAGTAGAAAGAGGATTAGGGCGGATTTGCTGGGGATTGTCAGTATGAGGTGGAGGGACACCTGCATTTGAGGTGGTTCTGTCACTGTGAGGGGAACTCATACTGCCAGCACGGTGGTCAGACGTATGTTCTGGAAAGAGAAGAAAGCTGTGGTAATGCAGAACACTTTTTTGTATGAATATCTTTAATTTTTATGTTAGTTGATTAATTTGGAACAAAATGACTGATTCCATCCTATTACAGGGCCGGTGGGAAAGTCAGCAGGATGTGTCCCAAACACCAGCTTCCGGAGGAGTAGCTCCAGTCCCCCCAGCCCTCTCTGTTTGTTCCCAGAATAACCATTCTCCGGATCCAGGTGAGTGTCTTTTCATCTGTCAGTCAGGATTATGAATTTGAGCATCTTTTAGAAGAGTTTAAGTCAGGACTTCTACTAGGCAGATGCTATTCTGCTAACATCCACTTCAGTTTTTCCCTTTCTTGACTAGGCATGTTGAGTGACCTTGGTTTTGAAGTGTTGAGTTTATCCTGCATCCCTCTGATAAATACTCTACTCTTAATCCTGGCGTTTTATCCTTTATGTTACTTGGCTCTGTTTGCTAATATTTTGTACATGTTCCATGTTGAATATATGCCTATAATCTGTTATTTTTTCATACTCATGTTTTGGTAGGTTTTGGTATCACGATTGCATTGGTCTCATAAAATGACTAGAAAAATACTTCTCAGATTTTTCTGGAAGGTTTTATATACATGTGGTGCTACACCTTTCTTAAATGTTTGATAGAATTCCTCAGTGACATTATTTGGATCTGGAAGTCTCTTTGTGGGAAGATTTTAAATTAAAACTTATATTTCTTTAATACAGGGTTGCTTCAAGTTTTGTATTGTGAGTCAGCCTTTATAAGTTACGTTTTTTTGGTGAATTTTCTGTTTCATACAGATCAGTAAATTTCAGCTAGGCATGGTGGTGCACATGTGTAATCCCAGCACTCTGAAAAGCTGAGGCAGGAGAATCACAGGTTCAAGTCTAGCCTTGGAAATTTAGCAGTTTTTGGGAGCCTTGCTCAGAATAAAAATTAAAAAGTGCTGTAACATAGCTTGTTGCAAAGACCCTGTATTTAATCTTCAGTTCCAAAAAAATTTTTTCGTATGTGTCAGTGTTACTGTATTCTTTTAAGATTTGTAAAGGATCTCTTGTGCATTTTCTTCTTTAGATTCTGATAATTATTGAGATTTTTCTTGAGTATGTCTATAACAGATTTAATGCATATATTGATCTCATAGAACCAACTATTTTTATTTTAAAGAAGATGAAACAATAAAACCAATCAAAGCAAACCAGTGTAAAAGATACAGAACTTCAAAACATTATGAAATCAACAATACTTACCATAATGCCTTTTGATGTCTTCAAAATAGCTGCAGATAACTTTGGACATGGTAAAAATCAAACAGAACAGAATAGAAACAATAAAAACAAAATAATGCAGTAAAAGATTTCAAAACAAGCCAATAGTACATTCAAAATTGCTACCATAATATATTTTGCCATCTTTGAAATAGCTGCTCATGTCATCAGATTTAACATAAACAAAAGAAAAGAGAATAAAACCCAACCCAACAAAACAATGGACATGATATAGAAATTCAAAACAAGACAATAGGAAATCTGCAATAGCTACAACCCTCAGAAGGAGATCTCCTCTAGATGCCACACTGCATACCGACATCCTTTGAACCCAGAGCACTGGCCCTAGACCTGCAATGTTAGTGCAACACCAAAGCACCACAAGCGTCCAATCGCATTTCACCATATGCATTTCCATAGCTCTCATCACAGCCTGTATTTCTCTGGATAAGTTGGTTGCTTACAGATTGTAAGGGGAATAATTGGTACTTCTTGTTTGCCAGCCTGCACGCTGGATGGAGCTGGGATCTGGCTATTCCCAGTCTGGTGGCAGCTCGCACATGGTGCTGGTTCCCAGCCTGGGCTTGCTTGCTGGTGTGGCCTTGTTCTCTCTCAGAACCAACTTTTGATGTCAGTTTTCTTTGTCACTGTCTATTTCATTAATTTTGAGAATTTCTGCTTATCATGTATTTTGTCATGTTTTGCTGTCATTATATTTCTGTTTAGAATATGTTTAGATTTCTTTCTAATTTCTTTGACCCGTGTGTTATGTGGTAGTGTGCTAATTCATTCTTAGATATTTGGTTTTTAAAAATTTTTATTTGGGCTGGGGATTTAACTTAGCAGCGTAAGTGCCTGCCTTGTAAGCAGGCAGTCATGAGTTCGATCCCTGGTACCGATAAAAACGAAAAAGACAAAAAAAATTTTTTTATTTAATTTTATTATGGGCAGGGAACAGTTTCTTCCATATTTTAATCTCTAGACACTATAAAATTTACTTTATAAAGTCTTTTTGTTCTCAACTAGCTATTGTCTTTTAAGGAAATTAAGCAAATTAAGGTGGTACTTGTCTCTTAAGGAAATTAAGTGGATCATGTTTGATACTTTTCCTCATATTTCAGGCACTATTAGTCCTTCCTAAAGATCTTGTTTTCATCTGGTCTCACTCATTATGAAAAATGTTCTGAAGAATTTCTTACCGTGCAATTCTCCTGGAGTGAAGTACTCTCTTTTGGGAATATCTGCGTATCTCTGGTTTTGTTAATTTATTTTTTTTAAGGCTGTTTGGGGTACACGAAGATCCTGGGCTGCTGGCTTTTCCTTCTAGCTGCTCATTCATAGCCCAGCCTTGTCTGCCGTGATCTCCCCAGCACTGTAACGTGCCTTTGTGTAGTTGGAACACTTTCAAAATTTTCCCTTATCTTTTTTTTAGCAGTTGACTGTGAACAGTTTTCTTACTATTCATCTTGCTGATGGTCTTGGATCTGTAAGTTAACATTTTCAACAAATTTGAGAAATCTTCAGCCAGTTTTTATTAAATGTAATCTCTCACTTCTTCTTCTGCAGCTAGTAACTCGCAGGTCAGTTGCCTGGTGTGGCCACACGGGTCACAGAGGCTCTCTTTCTTTGTGCTTTTAACCTTTTTATGTCATTCTCTTTGGATCATTTCATTTCTTCTGCCATTTCCAGTGTTCCATTGGGTATATCCAAAGAATTTAAAAAATTTCTGTTGCTGTTCTTTTCAGTTCTAGAATTTCCATTTGCTGCTTGAATGGTTTTAATTTCTCTGCTGGTATTCTTTATCTGGGCATTTGTTAAGGCCACATTGTTTTCCTCCTTGAACTCATTTTTAAAAACTGTCTTAAAGTGTTTGTGAAATCACACAAAGATCCAGTTTTTTTTTACTCTTTTCGCGACCATGGGTCATATTTAATAAGCTTAGTCCAGTGGATTTATTTGTATGCATGGGTATGTATGTGTGGGAGGTGCACACACACCGGAGTCCTGTCCTGCTTCAGGTGTGGTACATTCCCATGGCCCCAGGTGGCCCCCACCGTCAGCACTGTGCTGCTATCTGTCCCATGAGGCCCTGTGCGGCTGAATGTACCATGAGTGTACCGTGGTGTATGTGCTCTCAGTGTTGGGCTCTTGCTAAGCACATATGTTTGCCTTGCATAATGTTGGTGCCATGTGTGTTCATCCTTTTTCCTCCTGAGAAATACTTCGCTGTCACAGTTGATCTTATCCCAGTCTTTAATTGGTTCTACTGCCTATGGATGTTTGGGTTTTTCCAGTTTGGGGTTACTGTGTGTAAAGCTTGTTTTTGGATAAATCTGTTTGTGGAGTAAACAGAAGTGAAATTACTGAGTTATAGGATACCACCTAGTTTTGAGTTCCCTGAATGTGGTGGTGCTGTTACACTTACATTCGGTGAGCGCTGACTCAATTCACACACTTGTCATTTGGATTTGCTCATCATTGTTCTTGCATTCCACTCTGTTTTTTTAGTTTCTTTTGTAGCAAGTCATAGCCATTATCAGTGCTTTTAGCAGTTGTCTGTTAGTGGCAAACGTTTGATTTCTTTTAGATGTTAAAAGCTTTAATTTGGTCCCTCACTTTTGGAAACCCTTTTATTATGGAAAATATCAAACATACAAAAGTAAAAAGAGCACTGTGATGCCTCCCCAGGCATCTCCTGGGGTTTGGAATGAGCCTTCCTGCCCAGCGTGCCTGACCCGTGCACCCCGCCTCTTTCCCACCTGCTGGTTCCCATGAGGTGGCTGGCACATGTAGCCTGTGGCTGGATAGCGACTGGGTTAGTGCAGTGAACCTGTTAGGGCTTTCAGTGATAACACATAGCCCTGTGCGGCACGCGTACACCTCTGGGCAAGGTCCTCATTCAGATTCGGGTCAGCCTGACAAGATACAGTACTCTGCATTGTTAGTTTTTCTCGGCATTGATGTGCTTACATTCTCTGACTCTACTCATCTTAAAGCTTTTTCTGCTCATGTCCTTTTTTTGTTTCTCCTCTCTACATTTGCATTCTTGTAAAATACTTGCCTTTCTGAGCTCAGTTGTAATGTGTCTTGGTAGTGGAGCCATCTCACTTCATCTTTTGAGTGGTCGCTCTTATGATGACAATAGACATCCTGAACTGTTCACAGTTGGGCTATCTTGCCTTTTGTGTAGCACAGAAACCTTGCAAAGTACCAGCTTCTCCTGTGCTTCTCGGGAGTCGGGAGTCCCCATGGGCTTCAGTAGAGTAGAGGGCCCATGTCGGTTGTGCCCTTCCTTAGGGGGAACCTACGTGTTCTTCAAGGTGACTTCAGTGTTCTCTCAGATATGGTGTTTTATCATTTATGATTTGAATTAGATTTTCCTATAATTTGGTAACGAGAAAGAAATACTACTGTACCAAACGTATCATCAACACATCTGATCCAAGTCTTTGGTGAATGACAGCAGGGAAGGATGTAGTTATATAGACACTGTCACTGTCTTTTAAACAATAGCTGAACACCCTGAGTGTGCTGGTGCACACCTATAATCCCAGCACTCAGGAAGCTGAGGCAGGTTGCTATGAGTTCAAGGCCAGCCTAGGCCACAAAGTGAGTTCAAGGCCTGGCTAAATAGCAAGACCCTGCCTCCAAAAAAACCCCCCAAATAAATAAATAAAATTAAAATAAATAGATAGATAGTAGCTGAACATACCCTTTCCCCAAAAGCTCAAGATCACTGTTTCTTTTAGTTAAGAGCTATGCAAAGTTATAGTTGAGGAAGAGCTTGACATCTATAAGAATGATGTAGAGTGGATTTTGTTGATTATGTGATTTAAAATCCAGGGCATTTTCTTTTTCTTTTTTTTTTTTTTTTGTCTTTTTTGTTTTTATCGGTACCAGGGATTGAACTCACGACTGCCTGCTTGCAAGGCAGGCGCTTATGCCGCTGAGCTAAATCCCCAGCCCCTAGCATTTTAATTCTAGAGCAGAAGTTAGTCCTTGTACCAGTAGTGGGCAAGAACTAGGGCAGAGTACATTTCTAAAGCTGATGGAAACACTGATACTACCACCCTGTAGAGGGTTATTTAGTTGGTTGAAGACGTACCATTGTATTGGAGGATACTTATGATGATGGTATATTTTTCTAATTTTAATTTTTTAAGGGTAGCTTTTTAAAATTTATGTTGTTGGCTTAGCTTATAAATGATGAATGGCAGGTTTACAGGAAAGAGGATGAGTCTGTGACTGGTTTTGTCCTTTTCCCTTTCAATGTCCACACAGGACTCAGTAACCTTGCAGCCTCCTACTTGGCTCCTGTGAAGTCCCTGGTGCCACAGATGCCGAAGCTGCTGAAGTCTCTCTTCCCCGTCCGTGACGACAGACGACAGCCGCTTCCCCCTGCACATCAGGTAAAAGGCACGGTGAAGGCAATGGCTGTTTTCTAACACTTCCTGGCACAAGGGCCTGGGTGTCAGTGCCAAGGGGCTGGCGGTGGAGGGATAGCAGCAAGGAGGGCGTCAGAACTGGGCTTTTAACCCTGCGAGAGCTTGCGATGATTTCTCTTCCACTCTTGAGAGATAACAGAGCTGTTCGAACTTATTGACACGCTCCATCCTTTCTGCTTTTAAGAAATGCCAAGCACGCTACTAATGTGATTTATGGTAATATCACTTAGAGCAACAATAGTAAAATTTATGAAGTGCACTTAGTGTTGTTTGTGTATTGCCAAATAGAAAATGTAATTCTATTTTTAATTCTTGATTTCATTTCTCATTTCAAACAATTTTGTATCATGCCTGTCCTTCCCTCTCAACCTCTGTTTCCTCTGCTGTGGATAATCTTTTTTTTTTCATTGAAAAGTGATCATTTGTCTTACTTCCTTTTTCCTTCAGACTTTCTCCCCAACCCTGGAATAGGTGTTAAAGAAAATGTAAAGGGTTTTCTAAACAATCAGGAGGCTGCTCTTATGCAGTGGTGAATGGGAACTCTGTAGGAAATGGAATTTCCAGCCGTATATAGGTGTTAACTCAGCAGAAAATGATAAATGAGGATTATTTATATTCATTCAAAAACACATACAGTGCAAGTGCAGTTGGTGAAATAAGTCTTTTGACACTGGCTTGTCCATATTCTTTTTAACGAGTTACTGAAATGCAGGTCAGTAGTTATCTGAGACTGAATTGTTTACAGGAACTGTGAGTTTATGAACGTGTGTTTAAGGGAGACAGAACTGGCTCTGAAAGCTGCTGTGAAATGCATAATTTCTCAGTCAGCCTGTATAAGCATATACACCATTATATAAGCATAGACACATGTGGATAAACTAAACAGTGAAGCTTTGGAAGTGTTCAGGCTGTGGGCACATAAGGGGTGCTGGTGGTTAGTGAAATGCATCTGGGACTGTGGGGCGATCAAGGGAAGCAAAACCTGTTTTTCCAGTGGTTTGTCATGGGATATGCCATTCTGTTTGTAATGTCTGTGTCATTGTTTCACAAAGTACAGTTGTGAGTTCATGATGTGAGTTACTAAGGTGGCTTTGGAAAAAAATAGCTTCTCAGTCTATCCTAGTGGCCCATAGCCCACTTGGGGATGCTTCCTAGGCTGCACTTATAAGCACCCATGGTGTTTCTTGTTCACATTTAAGTTTAATAACAACTGTTTTTCAATTGCTGTTCAGTGAAGACAGTTATCTAAATCAAAAGAAATTGAAATCACATTAAGTTCATTGACTCAGCCTAACATAGTTATAATTTTTTTAAAGCTATTTTCAGTTTTTGATGTAGCAAGTCAAAACACTGCCACACAGGAGGATTTATTTACACTCCCATTGTTGTTGGCAGTAAATGATCAGCTTTCTGGATGTGGCAGGAATGTGGTGTGTTTGATGCAAACCTGGAGGTGGAAGAGAACTATGACTTGTCACATCCTGGATAAAGGAGTTACTTGAAGTATTTAAGAGTTCTCTAGCACTTTTTGCTCACTTACTCATTTGTACTTTTTGAACATTCTGGGCAAAGGTTTTGGGGAGACCAGCCTTGCAGAAATATTTCATATTTTATAATATGTAAAACTGTAGGCCTAAAACTGTCTCTAGTGAAAGTGCCCGGTGGTCCAGTGAGCTTGTGGAAACACCTGCTTCCTTTTTCCCAAGTTCACAGTCTCTGTCCTCACTGCATTGCCTGTATCAGCACAGAACTTTCCCGGGCCTCTCCCGAGACCGCTGCAGCCATCAAGCCTCAGGTGTCCAGTGCCCTGTGCTGCATCCTAGGCCCTCTGTGTTCCCCCAGGGCTCTTTCCATGGGTGACCTTTCAACCCTTTGGCCAGCGAGATCTTCCAGTGCTTCCGTGACTCCATGGCTTAGAACCTTCCCTAATGGAATCAAAGCCAAATGTCTTATTGGGCCTTCTGATGCCTGCTAGGATCTGGTGCACTGACCTTTCCCTTCACGCCCTTCCTTTCTCAGCTCAGCATGTCTGTCTTTACTGCCTTTTTATGTCACAGATACACAAAGCACACTTAAGCCTCAGGCCTTCAGGATCTTGGCCCTTGTCTTTCCTGCTACTGAGAACACTTGCTCCATAGTCTTGGTATGGCCTCTCAGTCTCTTACAGGACGTCTGCTTCTCGAGGGGTCACAGAAGACCATTCATACTCAGGAAGAGCAGCTGAGTTTATAGTAATATGGTTACTGTTTCCCTCAGCCAAACATGCATGTGTGCCCATACACACTGGCATTAACATAATTAATCTTGGATTTTTTGGAGGGAGCCAAATACTCAGTGCTGAACCCAGGGCCTTCCCACTGACATACACTCTCAGCCCTGTTTTATTTTCAGATAGGGTTTCCCTAAGTTGCCCAGCCTGGGCTAGTTTGTGATGCTTCTGTTCAGCCTCCCAGAGTGCTGGATCTGTGATTAATCTTATGGGCATTATTGTTGGGTTTATAAACCATCACCCCAATGATGCTCAGTGCACAGGAGCTACAGAGTGGGCATCAGCTGGCTTGGATCCATGTGCTCAGCTTGCGCAGTTGGACTGTGGCTTGGGTCAGGCAGCAGTGGAAAGCAGTGCTTTAGGGTGGAGAGGAGGAAATCACATTGGAGTGGGATTTGCAGGATCTGGACCTGCGAGTGAATTTGCTTCCTTAAGCTGCTGGAATTCCTCTGAAGAGCGTTCCTAAGCATGAAGAAAACTCCAGCTTTTCCTTTGGGGCTTGACTGAGCATTCAGGCTCCTCTCATTGTTACTTTCTCTGCTAAAGTCCTGAGAGAGGTGAATTATAATTTTACAGGGCAGCATCAGCAGAAGCGTTTCTCCCACTTGGGCCCCTTCAGTATGCTTTAAATTGTTACATGGAGTAGGGTTTTGTCCTTGGGAATGGAGCACTTCAGTACTGGGGGAATGGGCAACAGCAGTAAGAAGAAAAAAGGTTGTGTATGGCGGTGCTTGCCTGTAACCCTGCACTCTGAGAGGCTGAGGCAGGAAGATCACAAGCTCCAGACCAGCCTGTGAAGTTTAATGACCTAATGAGACCCTGTCTTGGAAGAGTAGGATGGTCGTGGGATGCTGGTCAGTGGGAAGGGCCTGCCTTTGGCCTCGGCCCTGAGAAGCACAGTTGGTCTGCATTCCTCCTTGTATGTGGAAATCTTCACTGTAGCAGTTTCATTCTCTAGAGTCAGAGTCGGAGGCTGCAGTTTGAGCTCCTGATGTGAAAATGACGGTCTTCTCTCCTTTCCTGTGTGTCCTCTGAGGAAAAGACCTTGCTCCAGCCGTGGCCTCCAGGGCCCCTGGGAGGTGCAGGCAGGGCTAGCCCTTGACTCACAGTGCCTCCAGCCCAGTTCCCACAACCCTGTGCCTTGCCGCTTGGTGCCTCGTCTCCCCTTGCCTTGAAAGGGAGTAGTTGCCAGCCCAGAAGCAGAGGTACTGTATCCTCATCTCACTAGTTCCCCAGGAGGTGAGCAAATTGTGTGGCAAATGTTTAATTTAAAAATTATTCCAATAAGACCCATTGTCATTATTCTCCCTTGCCTTAAACAGCCTTCTCCTGTCTGTCTTGCCACTTTCTGAGGCAGTTTTGGAAGTTTTCTTTCGTGTGTCTAGGAGATGCGGTAAAAAGTTCATGTTCGGGGGGCTGGGGATTAAGAAAAAAAAAAAAGTTCATGTTGGCACTGGAAAAGCAGTCTTGTGAAAACAGGGTGTGACCAGGAATGGTGGCACATGCCTATAATCCTAACACTGGGGAGACTGAGGCAAGACAGTTGCCACAAGTTTGAGGCCAACCTGGGCTACCTAGTGAGCAAGGCCAGGTTGAACTATATATCTATATCTATATCTATATCTATATCTATATCTATATCTATATCTATATCTATATCAGGACCCAGTCTCAAACACAACCACAACAAAAGTCTCCAAACAAAAATATCACAGTGTGACCTCTTCCAAGGGATCTGGAACCATTGATTTGTGACTGTTCCTGGAATCAAAATGACTATGAAAAGTAAGTGTTTTGAACCGAGTATGTGCAGATAGCTATAACAGTACAACTCAGGACGAGAAAGAGACATCCAGAACTGCTTCTGTGTGGCCAGAACAGTGGGAACAGTTTGAAATGAGGGGGAGGATTTTGAAGAGGATTAAGGACAATGTGTCTTTTTTTTTTTAATTTAAAGAGAAAAAACAAAAAAAGGGTAGAAATAATACAGAATTACAGAAAAATAAACAGTAAGAAATCACCAGTTGATGTTACATATTGTCATCTTAGAAATAGTTATTCAGGTTACAAAAAGTATGTAAAGTGGCATTCAAATAGTGACACTGCCAACAGTTCTGCTCAATGATCCAAGAAAAACTTAGTAATATGGTTATCATCCTACACACTTGTTTTTATCTTAAAGAGGGTAAGGTTAAACATATCAGAACAGAACAAAACAGTTCAAAAAGAAACAGTTTAAAGAAGTACAGATTTCAAAGCAAGTCCACTGGAGATCTTCACTGTCTATCTTATTGTCTCTAGTTTTCTCCCACATAGTTGTCCCCATATTCACACACATTGAATACATACTGCTTGTTATAGAACCAATCAAATCATTACAGGATGATGAAGGCTTTTTAGGCCTTCAAGATCTGACACTGGGGAAGACAATAATGACTACTATAGTGTCCCTCATTCTCATTGTAGTAGCTGTCCTCATCTTTACCTATGCTGAAATTGAACTTAAGAGACTTAGACTAACATCACTCTGAACAGTGAATAATAGTATTGCTAGATTTTATATCATAATGCTACAGAATTAGCATTGGGTTTCTTAGTGTCTTCTATTTCAGAGTATCTATTCATTACATCTTGTATTATATAATCTGTTCCCGTAAGTAGTTTAAAAAATTCTTCCCATGTGTGAATTTCTACATGTGTATCTATCCTTTCTATATTATAGGGAAAAACAAATCATAACAAGACAGCAAAACAAATTCCTAGAAAAGCATGCAATGAGGGGTTGGGGATTTAGCTTAGCGGCGTAAGCGCCTGCCTTGCAAGCAGGCAGTCGTGGGTTCGATCCCTGGTACCGATAAAAAGGAAAAAGAAAAAAAAAAGAGAAGAAAAGAAAAGAAAAGCATGCAATGAAAAAGACACATAAGACCACATTATTAGGTGATCTACCGTAGTTACTATGCTTTCTCTTGTTATTTTCAATAGAATTGTCACATCATCAGGCATTATAATTATATAGTTAAACATAGTATTACTTAGCTATTTTTATAAAAACACACCTTTGAAAACATTGTAGGACTTGAGAGTGGTGGTTAATCGAAACTGGTATGGATATCTTTTACATCTTGTCATTTTCAGAGTAGTTGCCTCTACTCTTAGACTTGATACCATCAAGCATACCAAAGTCAAATAAAATCAGCCAAGGCAAAACCACAGTCGAACAAACCAGCTTCAAATAAGATCAGTCATACTAAGACAGTGTAAGTAATACAGGATTTCAGTTTAAGTTAATAGGAAATTAAGGATAGTTTACCATGGTATAACCTGCTATTTTGGGGTTAGATGTCTGTGTCCTCAAATCTGATGAGTGGACAGACCGGAACAAAATAAAATCAAGCTAAACAGAGTGATAAAGACTACTGTGACTTTTAAATCCTGAAACACTATTAACAATGACCTCTGCCTTCCCTTTTTAGGCTATTTGTCACCTTTCCCCTTCTCAGGATGCTTTGTATGTTTGGGGTCTCATTAGCCCCTTTAGTTTTTAGATTAGGGGCCAGCCTGTTGTCTATCTGAATATTGCTGAACCTTTCTACCCCTGAGCTTGATCTTGAGCTGTACTCCTTTACTCACTAAAGTCATAGGGTTTTCCTTCCTTCCAGCTGTGTAGTTCTACATGCCCAAAAGTGACATAGCTTTCCAATCTATCTGTGGACAAATTGTACCTATTTCTCTCTGGTTTCCTGTCGCATATAGCTTTGATTTCTCCTCTTTGACTTGCAGTTTATTAACCCTCATTTGAGTTGAGTCTATTTCCCATTCAGAGCATCTCGATGGAGCCTGCCTCCTAATCTACTCTGCCTGTTTTTTTATTATAGTGTACCAAGCCTATCTATATTAAAGATTATAGCTTACCTTCTCTGCCTCATGTCTGCTACTCTACTTTATTGCTATAATTTGTCCACTTTACTCCCTCATTCCACTATCTGCCCTGTTCATTGAGGCCTCTCTGCCACTGTTGCTAGAATCCTGGTATCCCTTCCTCTCTCTATCTGGAATGGCCTTCAGCACTCTCTGTAGAGTTGGGTTGATGGCCATAACTTCCACAGTTCCTCCTTGTCTTGGAAACATCTTATTTCTCCATTTATTTTGAGAGACAGTTTTTCTGGGTACATCAGTCTTGGTTGTAAATTATTTTCTTTCAGGGCTTGGATAATTTCCCCCAGGTTCTTCTCAATTTGAGAGTTTGTGTTGATAAATCTGTTGCTATTTTGATAATTTTCCTGTTGTAGGTTATCTGCTCCTTTTTCCTGGCTGCTTTTACAATTCTGTTCTTTTGGTAGAATTCTGGAATCTTGATTATTATATGTCTGGATGTAATTCTGTTTTGGTTGTAGATGGCTGGAGTTCTGTATGCCTCATTTATCTGGATATCATTTCTTTTTCCTATGTTTGGGAAGTCTTCCTTTAATATATCTGTGAATATTCTTTATAGTTCATTTTTGTTTACTCCTGCTTCCTCAATCACATGCTTTATTCTTAAGTTATGTATCCTTTTGTCTCTATGTATCCTTTAAGTTATGTATTCTTTTGTTGTCTTCTAGCCTTTGAATTGTTTCTTTCTGGTTCCTGGTTATTTTTAAGAGGTCTTTTCTTTTGCTATCATATGTCATAAATCTCTCTTCAAGTTTCAAAGGCTAACTTTAGTTTCTGTCAAGGCATTTGCCAGTTTTCAATGGAGTTTTTAGTTTCCTGGTAATCTCTTTGGATCTGTTTCATGTATTCTCGGTTATGTTTAAATTCTTCATCAGAGGTTTCTCTTTCTTTTCTGATTTCCTCCATTCTTCCATCTGTGTTCTCTTGCGAGGGTCTTATCATTTCTTTAATTAATCTCTTTATATCTTACCTCACTTGGATCAGAAGTACAGTTTTAAATTCATCTATGAGGTCATGAAGGTATTTCTTTATATCTGCTGATGCTGTGTCTAGTCTCCTGGGCTTATTATTTTCCCAGGTTCAGCAGCTGGAGATTTTTTTTTATTTCTATTTCTTGTCATGTTTCTGGTTTCTTTCAGGTTGGTGTGTCCTGGGGGTCTCTGGCCCTCTCCATATTGCTTAGGGTCTTTTCTGAAGTGTGCTGACTGGAGTTTTTGCTGCCCTCCCCAATTTGCTGTTAACTGAGGTATATGCAGGGATGCAGGGATGGTGCAGGCTAGTCCAGCCTCTGTGCCAGTCAATCTGCAAGTTAGGCTATACCTTGTGGACGTCACAGAGTCATGACAATTTTGTATCTGCTTATTGGGTCCTAACCAGAGGCGTAGTTCAGCTCCAGCAGATCCTACCAGTTCTCTCTGCGCCAGGGGCGGCTGACTGATGTCACTACGGCACCGGTCTCTGCCTAAATCCAAGCTGTCCTTCACCTGACCTCTCTGCACAAGGGGCGATTATCTGATGTCACCGCAGCGCCAGATTCTGCCTGACTCCAAGATGTACTCCACCAGACCTCTCTGTGTCACTGATGCTGCCACAGCGCCAGGCTCTGCCCAATTCCAAGATGTCCTTCAGCCAGCAACAGCAGCTGTGGGACCCAGTCTCTAGCACTCACCGAAAATCAATGTAGATCTTCCTCTTGGGTCCACTGCACACTGCACCGTATGTCTTCACTGGACAGCACAGATCAGTTAGAAAACTGTGCGGTGTTCAGCTTTGGAGCCCAGGAGCTTCACGCAGTCTCTTCTGGCACTGCCAGGTGGCTCCGGGTGCTCTGTGGTGCCCTAATACCCAATTTCCAGTACTCACCGAGAGCCAATAAACCTATCCACCTTGGCTCCACTCCACACTGCGCCGCGTCCTCCCGTCAAGGGCCTGAGATTCATCAGCTTCCGTTATCGGCAGCTGCGGCTTCAGCACAACTTTGGATCGTCTGACTCTAGGGTGCGCCCAACACAGCGCGGAACGGGTCTCAGTGAGCGTGTTGGGCTTCAGCCCTCCACCCGCACTTTTCCTTCCTCTTCCTAATTTTATTTTTCCCTTTGGTTTCCTCCTGGCTTAATAAGAGTCATTCTCCAATCGTCTGGCCCTCTCCATGTTGTCAAATTCTAGCATCTGAGTGATTTTCCCTGCAGAGGTTCTCTATCCCAGCTTCCTAGCAAGCTGCCATTTTTTCCCTCCGAACGATGTGTCTTTTTTTGAAGCACATTTAAAAAAAATTTAGACAGTCACTGAACATTTTGATAATTCCTCTTAATTAAAGGAAGAACTTCAAATTTTTTTTTTTTTTTCATCCCAGGAATCAAACTCAGGACCTTCTGCTTGCCAGGAAGGCAGATTCATTTCTAAAAATTTTGATTAACATTCTTGGGGTGTCAAGATCTTCTTGAATTTTTGATTTAAAAAAATATATATACACCTATGTATATACATATATAGATATTTATTTTAGAAACACATTTTAACTACCGCATGCATAGTTTTTAAAGTCAATGTCTGTGTTTGAGTTACAAACACAAAACGTCACGGGCCCAGAGTGGCGTCCCATCATCTGCAAGAAAGCCACTCTTCAAGCCATAGAGTGACCAGCATCGCAGTTCAGCTCTGCAAACCCGACAGCTCCCATTGCCAGCCCCATTTCCTCGCTTTCTACCCACGAGATCAGGGAGGCTGTGATAGAAAGTGAGCCCATCTTTCCTGTCTGGAAAGCCTAAAACGAAATGAAATCCACTGGTCCCTCTGGGTATCTCCATCGCTGCTGGCCCTCCCTGGCTCTGATGCAGGTGTCTCAGGTTCCTGTTTGCAGTGGCCTGAAGAGACACATGAGGACCCTGGGGTTCCTCTGCTTTGACCTTGCTGCCGTATCTGCGAGCACGTCCATGTGCATGGCCTGTGTGATGTCATTACATACATGCAACCCAGCATTTAGATGCTCAGAACAACAACTAGAAATCAGTGCATCTGCATGCCAGGAATCCAGGCTATAGGCAGGAGGGCTAAAGACTATTACTATTGCATGGGTGCTTAGATGCAGTAAAGAGACAGCAATGCTGCTGTAGGTTTTAATGTGAAACAGTACAACTGGTTCAAGAGTGCACTGTGACAGCGTGCCGTCACCACACAGCTCCTGTTTAGTCACGTGGCCCCCTCCGTCCTCACTCTTGCCTTCTCTTCTCACCATTTGAAACACCATTTCTGTCTCCATCTCTCACCTGTGAAGAAAGATTTAGCTAGGGACTCAAACCTCTGACTCTGAGATGGTCCTAGCCGTGAAGCTCTCACACTGCTGCCATCCCTCTCTTTGGGGTGAGTGGGCCATATGGGTGCTCAGTGCTGGGATCTGGATGTCACTTCTGACGCATGGTGACCCCATGAAATCATCTCAGAGGACAGCACCACCAGTGCACTGTGAGGAGGCCAAGCAGCACCCGACGGTGGCCGTGTCAGGAAAAGAAGCAGGGCCCCTGAAGGGCGCTTTTGCAGTAGTAAGATGACAGTCACGGAAAGATGGAATTAAAATTAACAGAGAATGGTGACAACGGGGAATGAGCACCATGATTTATAGACAGCAAGGCACTCTCTAAAGACATCCGTGATATTCCTGTCACTTCTGCTCTTTAAACACAGGGCATTCATAGGAATATGAAATAACGCAGCTGAGGACCGAGAATAGACGAGTTCTGTTTCTGCAGCCATCCCTCACACTTCCGCAGGTAGATTGGGAGAAGCACAGGTTGTATAATGACAGAGTGATTATTACCAAAAGACACTTTTAATCAGAGTGTCCTTGACATTTTCAGACAGCTTGATCGGTTCCTCCCAGGCCTGTGAGAAAGGAAAGTGTCTTAGCCAGGTCTTTGTAGTCAGCAGGCTCTTGGGCAAGTGTCACATTCAAGATTGAGTGTGGGGTGGATTGCAAAAGATCCTTGGGTCTTTTCTTGCAAGATGGAAGTTAAGACTCTTCTCCTAAAAACAAAGACTCTTGTAACTTAGAGACTGTTGGAAAGTTTGAACATATTCATAAAGAGTTAGGTTTCTTGTTTTTATGGAGATTGGTTCTGGTTGTAATCAATTTCTGTCTGAGTTCCAGAAATGCAAAGATACTGCCCTGAAAGAGGTGGCAGCTGACAAAATTGCTGTCTTTGACCTTCTGATGCAAATTTACTAATGAATCTGGAAAATAATGAACTGCAATTAAGGAAATCTGCGCTCATATTCAAGTGTATTTCTCAGACAGCACATAAAATAATGAAAGAACTTCCTGCTCTCCAATTAGTTAGATTGAATTAATTTGGTGTGATAGCTTTCTTCACATATCTGGAAGTCTGTGTTCAGATGAACTGTTTATGTGCTTCAAAGTTCAGGACTCCGAGTGGCAGCACTGATTAACCTGGGCAATTAAAGAGTTACAGTCAGATTTAATTTCCACCCTCAGAGGCACAGCCATGTTTTGGCCTTCTTTTGCATGTCTGTCCCTCTGGTCAGAGTGGCCTTATCTGCTTCAGGGTAATGTCTTTCCTCCTTCTAGACCCTCCAGTGTGACCGCCCAGCCTGGGATGAAGACCTGGGCCGCAGCCTCTGTGCAGAGGGCAGAGAGTTCGGAGATCTTCCGTGTGGGAATTGGCTTGTGAGCATGTGTGCTGCTCCCAGCGCCTTTTCTGCACAGTTGTGCTCTGTCATTGCACCAGGGCTTCCTTGGAGCAGTGAACTCCATAAACACCCTGTATCCTGAGAAGGGTCCCCATCTTACCAGCTGAAATAAGAAAACAGTGTGTTCCACATCTTGCGGCCTCTGTGTTCCTTGACCATGGAGTTTTTTCCAAAGTAACCCAGCTTTGTCTTTTTTCCCTCTAAACCGATCCCTGGATAAATGTATGTGTATACTTGGCTTGTTCTGGGTGTCACAAAGGAAGCATGCAGAGGTCTGTGAGCTTGGGCTTGATTTTTTTTTTTTTTTTTTAAATTTTCAAGTTTCTGTGCTGAGTATAGCACAGCAGAAGCGTACCCTAGGGTGTGATTTGCATGGCTTCTGTCCCTAGCATCACAAAATGACATTTAAATTTAAAAATTTAAGACTGATTTTCTTTCAGTTGCTGTAGTATGAATTTTTAAGCACTCTCACCACTGTTGGAACACTCTTCTAAAATCGGAACAGTTTGTAACCTATTTTTGCTCCAAGAGGATATAGCAATGGACTGAGGCACTGTGGGATACTGGTTACAAAGTTGCCTTCAGAATCAGGTGTAATGGCTAATCTGAGAGATGATGATTATAATGGAAAGGGAGAGTGTCCGAGGCCGTGGAGGAAAGCAGTTGGCAGCCTGTCTGCTGGGTACTCCTCAGAAGTGAATGTTGTATACTTCTGTTGCTGGATCCTCTAGGCCACAATTAGGTTTTGCAGGCCGTGGGCCTCTGAGAATTGGCCAGAGACAATAGTAAGTAAGTGAGGCCGGTTGTGTTCCAGTAAACCTGATAGTACAGTAATTTAAAATTTGAATTTCACACAGTTTTTACATCACCATATATAATTTTTCCCATGATGCATTCTTTTGATTTGTTTCAAACACTGAGAATATAAAGGCTGTAAAGGCTGTTTTTTAGCTCACAAGGCAAACAAACAGCTGTCAGGTTGGATTTAGAGCATATATTTTAAGGTTTGTGGATCAGCATTCTGTGATTAAGGTAAACATCCTTCAGGGACAGTTAAAAAACAACGTCAATTGAAGTGCATATTTTATCTTTTTTCAAAATACATGTAACTTTTTTCTTTTTTTTTTTTTCACTTGTGCTGGGAATTGAACCCAGGACTTTTCACTGAGCTACTTCCTTAGCCCTTTATTTTATTTTAAGACAGGTCTTGCTAATTTGTTCAGTTGCCCAGATTTGGTTCCTGCTTGTAATCCCCGTTTCAGCCTCTCAGATTGTTGGCATTATACATATAAATTAATAATTACCTTCTAAAAGTTTTAGAAATTACCTAACTGGATTCTAAAACTCGGAAGCTATATCCTTTACCAGAAATTCTAGAGATACTGGTGTTTACCATTTCACTTGTGTAAGTTATACTAATGTGTAATATAATGAAATATGCCTGTTGGGATGGAATTATTCACTTCTATCCATTTTAAAGTCATTTGAGTGATTAAAATTAAATAGGAATATTAGGTGCTAGACCCTGAGTGCCTAGATTTGGTTTTATGCACACTGTACCCCTAGCTCCTGGTACAATCCTGGGAACATGATTGGTGTCTAGTACAAATCTGTGAAGGAATAAAGTAATGAAATCTCAGATTATTTGCTTGAGGGGAAATAGAATTAATGTTGCATCCTGAATGGCTTTCAGACTAATAAACACAATTAGAAACTTTGGATTTCTAGATCAAATGTAATTATGGATTGCTTAAAAATATGTGAGGCAGTTAGAAATACCTTGAAAGGCAATACACACAACTCTAAGATTGTGAGATAACTGAGACTTTCCAAATGTGCCTGGGCCCGTGCCAGGGCTCCCTGTGCTGTTCTCCACATCGGTGCTTTGGGACCAAGTCTGCCCAGCACTGCGTAGTTGAAATGCAATGTGAGCCTTGTGAGTATTAAATTTAAAACACTGAAAAGAAAGTCGAATTAATTTCAATATTCTTTAAACTGGTGTTTTCAAAGTATTGTCATATCAACCTAAAGTCAATACCAAATAAAATAAATTGAGATGCATCCTTTTTCTGTACAGAGATCTTAAAATCATATGTGTGTCATATTTCTAGCACATTCCAATTCCAGTGTTAAATTTTCATTGGAAATACTTAACCCACCTCTAAAGTTAATGAAATTTATTGTTGAGAAGTAGGTCCATGTGCCCAAGCTGTTTCAAACATGCTGAAAAGCATTTCCCTTTTTCAGTATACATTTTATCAGTTAGCATCAAAGCAAATAAAACCCTGACTTTCTTCATCACGTGAGCTGTGTCCTGTGTGCTCAGTGGCCAGGTATGGCCAGTGGCTTCCATGTGGAATGATGACCTGGGACTTGGGTGGGTCAAGCGCTTCCATCCTGTTGTAGAGCCTGTGGGGCAGAGCTGAGGTTTATGTAGTGAGAAAGCAAGACTCATTGCACAAGCCAATTTTAAGAGACTCAGCTGAGTTTGATTAAAAATAGCAGAATGAATACATTGTAGAAGGAATGAATCAGTGATCCATTAGAAAGAGGGACTAGACAAGCCTCAAAAATGTACCCAGCAGGGCCTATCAGAGCCTTCTTGTCTCACCTGTTTCTTTCTAAAACATTCCCTGTGGGCAGAGGGAGTCATTCTCAGGCTGCAGCAGAGATGGCGAGGTCACATTTGTGAGTTGGAATGCTCCCCTGGTTGTAGTGTGGAAAGGGTTCATTTGAGGAAAAGGGAACCAAAGTCTCTTCAGTATGCATGGCCTGAAAATGCAGATCAGGGATCAGGAGTTGCCTCCCTCTGTTGTGACGACATGCTGACTGATGCAGGCACCTCTAGCAAGGACCAGCTAGTGGCCACCATTCTGCTCCCTCTGGGGTGATGTTGCTCTGAGACTGCACATGGACAGGAGTACCACTGTCCAATGTGCGTCCGGGCCACATCCTGTCCGATGTGGCCAGGTTTACACAAACGGGAGACTGGTGTACCCATCAGAATGCCAGGTTCTTGTTTAAAATAAACCCAGCTGCCAGATGGACAGAGTGCCAGCGTCATTATGGTCAGATCAGCCTGGCTCATGGAGTCGGAAGCAGCAGGCAGGGAGGAATGTGGGTGGGTGGTAGCCAGGCACACAGAGCATTAGGTGCCACCATGGTGCCACCTGGCTCTGGCCCAGGCTGGAAACTCCCCCCAACCACCTCCCCAGTTGGCCTCTTCTCTTTCTTCCTGATGAACATGCCTCCCTCCTCAGCAGCGGAGGGGAGAATGGCTGAGGCTGATGACTACCTGCAGAAGGGTTTTATGCACTGGGCCACTTCTGTTAGAGTGATTTGGAGGGTCAGGCAGAACTTGCTACATACATTGCTGCCGCTTGCTTGTGTTGCTTCTGTTTTTCCCACTTTGGCAGCAAGAAACTGAGAGGTTGGCTCTTGGTTACTTGTAACCAAAGATAAAACTTACATTTCCTGTCAAAATACTTTCTTGTACTTGGATTTATTCCATTGGTTAGTGTTGTTTTCCAAATGACCTCCAAGACTATATTTAGGTGCCCTTAAAAATGACATTTAATGCCCATCAACCACAGAGTGGATGAAAAAATGTGGTATTTTTATACAATGGAATACTATTCAGCTATAAAAAGGATGATTTTGAGGCCTTTAAAGGTAAATGGAGGCAACTGGAAAATATCCTCATTAGTGAAATAAAGAAGACTCACATAGTAAATGTCACATTGTCTCTCTAATGCAAAAAATAGTAACAGAGAATAATCAGATCCAAAAAGTATAATAGATATTGTAAAAGTGAAAGGGAAGGAAAGTGCTCTAAGGGATATTACGGTATGTATAGTATGTAAGATATATGAGCAAATTACTAAATTCCTATTAGATCATTGAACAGAAGAGATTGCACTGTCAAGATTTGAGTGTCTAGACATTTTTTGTGCTTTGATTTTGTAACTTTAACAATTATTGTTAAGATGACAATATGTAATCTATCAACTAGCGATTTTATGTTAATTTTTTTGAATCTATATCCTACTTTTTTTCTTGTTTTTACTATTTTGTTTTTTTAATTTTCTTTCTTTAAATAAAATTTTTAAAATGACATTTAAGAAATGTAGCGTGAGAGAAAAAATGGCAGCTTGCTAGGAAGCTGGATAGAGAACCTCTGCGGGGAAAACTGCTCAGATGCTAGAATTTAACAACATGGAGAAGGCCAGACGATTGGAGAATGACTCTTATTAAGCCGGAGGAAACTGAAGGGAAAAATAAAATTAGGAAGAGGAAGGAAAAGTGCAGGTGGAGGGCTGAAGCCCGACACGCTCACTGAGACCCGTTCCACATTGTTGGGCACACCCTAGAATCAGATGATTCAAAATTGTGCTGAAGTCGCAGCTGCCGATAATGGGAGCTGATGAATCCCAGGCCCTTGATGGGAGGACGAGGTGCAGTGTGGAGTGGAGCCAAGGTGGAGAGCTTTATTGACTCTTGGTGAATATTGGAAATTGGGTCTTGGGACCCTGCAGAGCAGCCGGAGCTGCCTGGCCGCGCTGGAGGCCGTGGAGAAGACCATGCACCTGGGTGCCAAAGCCGGGCGCTGCGCAGTTTTCTCAAGAGGCAGAATCTAGACGTGTTGATCTAGACGTGGAAAAACCATATCAAACTAGAATCTACCTCTGCGGAGGAAGGAAAAAAGCCAGTGGAGGGCTGGAACCCTACACGCTCACTGAGACTGGTCCACACTGTGCGGAGAATGACATGGAGACAGGCAATTCAAGGTTGAGCTGAAACCATGGCCGCTGAAAACAGGAATTGTTGTGTCCCGAGCCCTTGGCAGGAGGACCCGGTGCAGTGTGGAGTGGAGCCAAGATAGAGAACTGCATTGATTCCTGGGAAGTGCTGAGGATTGGGTCCCGTGGCTGCTGTCCCTGGCTGGAGGACATCTTGGACTTGGGCAGAGCCCAGCTCCAAGGTAGTGTCAGTCAGCTGCCCCTGGAGCAGAGAGGACTGGTAGGCTCTGCTGGGGCTGTCCCAGTAGCCAGAGACAAAACTGTCAGGACTCTGTGATGTCCAGAAGGTACAGCCTAAGTTGCTAAAGGAAATTGCGGGTCCACTGGTGCAGAGGCGCGAGGCTAGCCTGCATCATCCCTGCGTGTACCTCAGATAACAGCAAATTGGGGAGGGCAGCAAAACCCCAGTCAGCACGTTTTGGAAAGACCCTAAGCAATACGGAGAGGGCCAGAGACCCCCAGGATACACCTGTCTGAAAGAAACCAGAAACATGACAAGAGATAGAAATAAAGAAAACCTCCAGCTGCTGACCCTGGGAAAATAAGCCCAGGAGAGGTAAATACAGAAGAGAACCAGTGCAGTAATTGTGCAATATTAGACACAGCATCAGTGGACATAAAGAAATACTTTCACAACCTCATAGATGAATTTAAAACTGTACTTCTGATCCAAGTGAGGCAAGGTATAAAAAGATTAATTAAAGAAATGATGAGACCCTCCCAAGAGAACACAGATGGAAGAATGAAGAAACTCAGAAAAGGAAGAGAAACCTTTCATGAAGAATATAAACAAAACCTAGAATACATGAAACAGATCCAAAGAGATTACCAGGAAACTAAAAACTCCACTGACAAATAGAGGCACTCCACTGATAAATGGAAACTAAAAACTCCATTGACAGAGGCAAAATGCCTTGACAGAAACTAAAGTTAGCCTTTCGAAACTTGAAGAGAGATTTATGATTCGTGATCATAAAAGAAATGATCTCTTAAAAATAACAAGGAACCAGGAAGAAACAATTCAAAGGCTAGAAGACGAGAAGAGGATTTATAACTTAAGAATAAAAAACATGCGCGAAGAAGCAGGAGTAACCACAAATGAACTACAAAGACTATTCACAGATGTAATTCAGGAAAACTTCCCAAGCATAAGAAAAAGAAATGATATCCAGATAAATGAGGCAGACAGAACTCCAGCCACCTACAACCAAAACAGAACTATACCCAGACATATAATAATCAAGATTCCAGAAATCCACCACAAGAACAGAATATTAAAAGCAGCCAGAGGGGCTGGGGATTTAGCTCAGCGGCATAAGTACCTTCCTTGCAAGCAGGCGGCCGTGAGTTCCATCCCCGGTACCAAAAAAAAAAAATGAAAAAGATAAAAAAAAAAAAAAAAGCCAGAGATAAAAAGCAGATTACCTACAAAGGAAAAATTACCAAAATAATGACAGACTTATCAATACAAACTGTCAAATTGAGAAGAGCCTGGGGGGAAATAGTCCAAGCCCTAAAAGAAAATTACCTCCAACCACGACTAGAAAAACTCCACATCCACAACACGGAAAAACTCTCTCTCAAAATTAATGGAGAAACAAGATATTTCTAAGACAAGGAGGAACTGTGGGAGTACATGGCCACCAACTCAACCCTACAAAAAATACTGAAGGACATTCCAGAGAGAGGAAAAATACCAGGATTCCAGCCACAGTGGCAGAGAGGCCTCAGTGAACGGGGCAGACAGTGGAATGAAGGAGTAAAATGGACAAATAATAGCAGAAGAATAGCTTTGATACACTAACAAAAAAGAAACACAGGCAGAGTAGATTAGGAGGCAGGACCCATCGGGTTCTGCATAGGAAATACACTCGACCTGAAAGAGGGTTAGTAAACCGAGAGTCAAAGATGAGAAAACAATGCTCTATGTGACAGGAAACCAGAGAGAAATTGGGACAACTCATCCACAGGCCAGATAGACTGGAAAGCTATGTCACTTTTGGGCAGTGTAGAACTACACAGCTGGAAGGAAGGAAAACCTTGTGACTTTAGTAAGTAAAGGAGTACAGCTCAAGATCAAGCTCAGGGATAAAAAGGTTCCGCAACACTCAGCTAGATATCAGGTTGGCCCCCTAGTCTAAAAACTAAAGGAGCTAGTGGGACCCAAAATATACAAAGCACCCTGAGAAAGGGAAAGGAGAGGAATTGTCTAAAAAAGGAAGGCAGAGGACATTGTTAATAGTGTATCAGGATTTAAAAGTCACAGTAGTCTTATCGCTCTGTTTAGTTTGATTATATTTTGTTCCCGTCTGTCTACTCAGATTTGAGGGCACAGACGGCTAACCCCAAAATAGCAGGTTATACCACGGTAACTATTCTTAATTTCCTATTAACTTACTCTGAAACCCTGTATTACTTACATTGTCTTAGTATGACTGATCTTATTTGAAGCTGGTTTGTTAGACCGCTATTTTGCCTTGACTGATTTTATTCGAATTTGGTAGGCTTGATAGTATCAAGTCTAAGAGTAGAGGCAGCTACTCTGAAGATGACAAGATGTAAAAGATATCCATTCTGGTTTTGATTATTAACTGCTTTCAAGTCCTACAATGTCTTCAAAATTGTGTTTTTATAAAAATAGCTATGTAATGCTATGCTTAACTATATAATGCCTGATGATGTGGGCAATTCTATTGAAAATAACAAGAGAAAGCATAGTAACTATGGTAGATCACCTAATAATGTGGTCTTATGTGTCTTTTTCATTGCATGCTTTTCTAGGAATTTGTTTTGCTGTCTTGTTATGATTTGTTTTTCCTTATAATATAGAAAGGATAGATATACATGTAGAAATTCACACATGGGAAGAATTTTTTAAACTATTTACAGGAACAGATTATATAATACAAGAGGTAATGAACAGATACTCTGAAATAGAAGACACTAATTCTGTAGCATTATGATATAAAATCCAGCAATGCTATTATTCACTGTTCAGAGTGATATTAGCCTATTATGTACAGTTTCAGCATTCGTAAAGATAAAGACAGCTACTACGAAGAGAATGAGAGACATTATGGTAGTCATTAGTGACTTCCCCAAAATCAGGTCTTGAAGACCTAAAAAGCCTTCATCATCCTGTAATGATTTGATTAGTTCAGTATATATTCAATGTGTGTGAAGATGGGGACAACTATTTGGAAGAAAACTAGAGACAATAAGATAGACAGTGAAGATCTCCAGTGGACTTGCTTTGAAATCTGTGTTTCTTTAAATTGTTTCCTTATGAATTCTTTTGTTCTGTTTTGTCATGTTTAAGCTTACCTTCTTTACCTTCTTTAAAAAAATAAGTGTATAGGACTGATAACCCTATTACTAAGTTTTTGTTGGATCATTGAGCAGAACTGTTGGCAGTGTCATTATTTGAATGTCACTTTGTATGCTTTAATTTTGTCACTTGAACAAGTGTTTCTAAGATGACAATATGTAATTTAACTAGTGTTTTATTACTGCTTATTTTTCTGAAATTCTGTATTATTTCTACCTTTTTTCTGTTTTTTTTTCCTCTAAATTAAAAAAAAAAGAAACATAGCAGGTGATTATTAGGAAAACTTTATTTTTAAACAAAAAAAATGCACCTGAAAATTCAGTGTCGGGAAGAGTTTGGAATGATTATTTTATTCCTTCGATCAATTGCTTTTCTTCCCTTCACCTACCATTATTCTCAAATTTCAGTCTTGGGTTTTTTTCCCCCAAAATTAGATGTCTGTATATAAGTCAGTCGTCTTTGTGCTACTTGTTAAATAATTCATGTGGTTTTTATTCACTCAAGTAAGAAGCATGCCAGCATGATAGTGCACGTCTGTAGTCCCAGTATTTGGGAGGCTGTGGCAAGCAGATTGCTGGGAGTTTGAGGCCACCCTGGACTATATAATGAGACCCTGTCTTAAAAAATGCAATAGGTTAGTACTTTATGCATGTCTAATTGCTGACCTTCAGCACTGGCCTGTCTGGCTTCAAAAAGTTTCTTAAACCACAGGGCCAAAAGTTAACACACGTGTAGGATGGCATTGGCAAAGCCAGAGTGGGCATTCCTTTTAGGCTGGGAAGGTGGGCCTGTGTGCACTGAGACTGGGGGTGAAGAAGTGCTTGCCTGGTGGATGTGTTTTCTGAGGGCAGGAACAATGTGAGGAGGGGTCGGAGAGCCTTGTATTCTCATGGGCTGTGTTTCAGTTACTTTTTTTTTTTTCTGAGAAAAATACCCATCATCCACACATTAGGAGAGAAACGGTTGGTTGAGCTCACAGTTGGTAGTGAATTTAGTTCATAATCAACTGGCTCCAGGTAAGGGGGCATGGAGACCTCGCAGAGGAGTGAAGTTTATGGTAGGGAGAAGGTGGCAAAGCAAGGGGCCAGACCAGCCTCTCTCTGTCCCTCACAGTGTGCCCAGGCTCTGGGATTAGGACCAACTGGGATCAGTGCAGATGAGTCCTCACTCACCCTAATCCCAGCATTGCCAGGTCAGCCCCACAGCAGATCCGGCCCCTCTGAAAAGCCCTATCTATGCCTGCATGTGGCCTGGGAGGGGGCATTTAGGCTCAAATCACAACAGGAGGGAAACAAGCAGGATGCACACAGCCTCTGGGCCACGGCCCGTGCATGTCAAGGGGATAGTGTGCTCCAGGTGGAGGTGCTCCGGGAGGGCTTCTATGCTAGGCCCTGAATTCTGAGCCTGTCTCCCCATCACGTGGTGTGTCAAGGCCAGAGCAGCAGGTGTGCGATCCTCTG
The DNA here is from genome assembly GCF_034190915.1 of Cavia porcellus. Classification (NCBI taxonomy): domain Eukaryota; kingdom Metazoa; phylum Chordata; class Mammalia; order Rodentia; family Caviidae; genus Cavia; species Cavia porcellus. The sequence goes on from NW_026947507.1 coordinate 43,133,390, forward strand.
GCTCCCTGGAGCATGATGAGCTGTCCTCCTGCCTGGACCCTTGTGTGTTGTGCTTGGCAGTGCCCAGCCCTCTCCCGGTGCCCTCCTGCATCTGTCACTGCTTGGGGGCACCCTGAGAGGTAAGTGCGCTCTGGGCATTAGTTTCAGTGGTATGAAATGTGGGTAATTATATTCACTTGCCTCCTGGGACTTCTTAATATTTATAGCTGCAAACTACTTTGCAGTCATTTTTATTAATAGTTACCAGATGTGTCGTAAAGATTAATGAACTTAGGATCCGAAATGTTTAGAGCTCCTGAAAGAGGCGATGCCTGTACAGGGGGCGCGAAAGAGCATTGAAATGCAGACAGTATGCATTTGGAGATGGAGCTGTTATGTGTGAAGAAGTGGCACCGCTGAGGTCCAGCATTCTCCACGGATAGATCCGCGACCCTTGAACCACAGCTGTGTCCTACCTGGCAGTCGCTCACCTGGGTGACCTATATGCATGCGCACACACTCCCAAGAAGTGCGCCCGTGCCTCTGACAGCGCTTGCCCAGTTCTTGCGGCATCTTTGTTTTGTTTCCCCAGCCTCCGCAGCCGCTTGTGTTGCTCATGTCTCTGAACTTGCATCTCCATTTCCTGTCTTGTCCAAATTCAAGCTCTTCGGAGTTTTCCACAGAATCACTGAAGCTATTAATTGATCTCACTGTGTTTAGCGTCTCCTTCTCCTCAGAGTTCACCTTTGGGAGCCCAGATCTTACCAGAGCCTGCCCTGCAGCCTTCACCCACTCTGTTGCCTGTGAAGTTCACAGGAACTCTCAAGACCTCTGCCCTGCACCAGGTCTTCCTAAGACCTGCAAGGGGGGTAGCTTTTAGGGGGCAGAGGCACTTCTGCCTTGTGCTGCTGTGTGGCTTACCAGTCTCAATATACTATCACCCCATATGGGTATCCGTCTGTGATCATTTCTCCTCTGAACTTTCTCTGCTTTTAAAATGTCCATTCCAGAGCCAGATTGGTGGGGAGTACCTGCTGTGATCCCAGCACTTGGGAGCCAGAGGCAGGAGAATCACCATGAGTCTAAGTCTGGCCTGGGTTACCAGTGAGTTCAAGGCCAGCCTGAACTGCATAGTGAGACCCTGTCTCAGGAAGACGAAACCAAACAAAGAGAAACATCCGTTCCAGTACCCCTGCCTTTTCTCTGCTTTGTCATTTGTTCACGTGTCCCTTCCCGAGGCTGGACAGTTCCTCCAGAGCATAGGGCATACCTGGCTGGTCGCTGTGTAGCACAGGGCCCAGGGCTTAAGGCCTGGGCATGTGAGACCCTGGGAAATCTGTGCCAAACGGGGTTTGGTCCTGGGGAGTTAGAACCAGTGTTGCAGGCAGTCTGGTCCAGAAATTCATTTTAGCAAATACTTCTTGAGCATGTGCTGGACTTAATAACCATACAAGTCTACTTGAGGGAAGGACAGTGTCCTCCTAGAAAGGATTCCATCCTACACATCACCCTTCTGTCTCTGGTGGGGTTTCTGCCGTTTCGTGCTTGGGAAGGGTAAACTTCACCTTGGAGGGAATGATTGTCCCCTGGTCTTACCTAAGTCAGCTGTGACTGGGGTGTGAGCACGAGAAACTTCCCTGTCTTTATGCAGAGGTGTCCTCCTAGCAGCTTCCCGTCTGTGGGTGGTGTTAGACACAGGGGAAGAACACGGTGATGGCAGCCTCTGCCTGGTGCCTTGGGGCCAAGTGCCGGCGGCTGCGAGTGGCTGCACATCCTTGGGAAAGGGCCAGACTGCAAGGAAGGATCCCCGAGAGCTGCAGAGCCAGGTCCTTCCTGCTGAAGGGGCTCCTGCTGAGACCCTGATGTCCATAGTGGGCACGCTCCCTCCTGTTACCTTCGCCACCACAGTGCTTTCTGGAAGTGGCTGCTGCGGCAGCCCCCATGCTGGGTAGAGTGATGTTCCCTTATCTGGTCCTCCTCTCAGCTGGTTCTTCTGTGCTCTCCTTGAGTCTCTCTCCCTGGGCCTTGACCTCAGTCCTATCTCTCCACCCGCTCTGCTCCCCAGGATTTGTCTTCCAAGCAGCCCTAGGCATACATGGCCACACGGTTCCCTTTGTGGAAGGGGAACCCCATGCTTGCAGCTCTGACTGGCACCTGCATGCTTCTCCTCCAGGCAGGTCTGGGTTGTGGGCGGGAGGGACAGGAGAAAAAGCCATAGGCTGGACCATGCTGAGTCTAGACGGTGGACATTGTGTGGGAGCCTCAGGCCCAAGTGTACCCTGGAAGCTGCAGCAGTGGGATCCAGGGGCCTTCCGGATGTGAGGTCTCTGGTGGAGCAGCCACCACCCTCTGTCTGCTGTGGGCCCCATGAAGGGAGAGGAGCCCTTCCTATGTCCATTCTGCCAGGACAGGGCCTTGCTCCTGAGCTTACAGGATGGAGAAGGGTGCTGCAAGGAGCTGGAGCAGCCGGCAGGCAGAAAGTGGTAGCACTAGTGTGTCCCCGAGACCTTCACGCTGCACACGAGCTGCTGTATCGCATGGCCCAGTGGCTATAAACAGTTTCTGCTCCCTTCCCTTCTGATGGCCTTTCCTTACCCTGGTTCTCATCATTTTTGTCTTTTTAATCTTCCTTGAATCATGTGTCTGTAACTCCACCAGTCACGAAGTTCTTTGACATGACATTGTTTATACCCACTAATGCACATTGTCCCCACCTCCAGGCTGCTCAGTTGCCCTCGTGTCTCCTTGGACTTTATTTCTTCAGCCAGCTTGTGTTCTGCTGCCATCGCAGGCTGATTTTCAGCTGCTGTCTCTGCTCAGAAATCTGGTGATCCTTCTCCATTGCCAGTTAGGATGATTTCAGGCCCACAGCTTTCTCTGCACCTGGTGCTTGGCCCAGACGGCCTTCCTATGTTCTCCTTTCCTGTGGTTCACTGGCCAAGAGCCCTCATCCTTCTAGGGTTTCCTGGGAGTGCCGTGCAGCCCTTGAGGGCCATGCATTGTGGCTGGAGAGAAGGGGCTGAAATGCCAGCACCTGGCTGTGGCAGTGACCTGAGTGTGTGTCTTGTTTGCCTGGCTGGGTCCCTTGTTTCCCATGCGGCCTGGGCAGCAGGGGTGCTGGAGTCTGGGGCCCCTCTGATGCCTCTTGGTCTGTCCAGGCCTCTGTGACCCCTGACCGGCACACTTGTCTCCTCAGCCCGTGCCCCGAATCCTGGTGCAGGCCCTTCTCCCAGACACCCAGGCAGCCAGGACAGAGCAGGTGAGTTGCTGGGCTGGGGCTTTGCCCGGCATGGCGGTGCTGGTGCTGGATTGCTCTGTCTACATCTGTGCTGTTTTTTCCTTCGCACTCCTGTTTGATAATTAACTACGTACGATATAGGTCACTGTCTTCTTCCTCCATATTTTTCCATGTTACACTTTCTATTTTCAACGTGTTAATCATATGATTGCTAAACTTTGGATGCTTGACTGCTAATGTAGTCTGTGCTTTAATGGCCCACTGCTAGGCAGAGGGGATTTCTATAAACAGAATAATCTCGTTCTCCTAAGTGTTTGCTTAATTTTCAGTTTCACATTTCATTCTGATTCATGAGATCAGCGTGAAAAGACTGGCGCTAAGCTGGGGAGAACAGTCTCTCATGGCCTCCCGCGGCTCAGCAGCACTTCACACTTGTGAGCAGGGCATCCACTTTCCCCCACTGCGCCTCGTTCTCTTAGGAAATGCTGGGGCTTCATGGGAAGCTTTGTGTGTTAGGACAGTCTTGAAGTCTCCCCCTGGTCTGAGGAGCTGGTCACACCTCGCTGCCCCTTGTTTCTGAAAGAGCCTTGCGCCAGGTGTTTCCAAGGCTTGTGAGCTTCCTGTGGCCATTGTGCGGGTCCCTCCCTGATGCAGGCCGGGTGTCCAGCCACGAGTGGTGCTGGCAGGGACATCCATGTACCCAGGTTCTGGAATGGTGGCCAAGCTGCCACCTGGGTCTAGTGGCTTCCTCAACAGTGGCTTCCCAGAGCCCTCTGGAAACCTCTCCTAGTGACATCAAAGACAGCAGCCTGGTGTCAGCTGGCCCACCTGGTGCAGCGTGGGGTGCAGAACCAGAGTGCACTTCTGGTCCTCAGCTCTGGTTTTCTCCTTCCTGGGCCCTTGGATGAGTCCTTCAGCTTCCAGGGCCAAGATATAACGAGTATGCGGCCACCACTGGGAAGGGACAGACCTCGTTATGCATGCGAGGAGGGCTGTGTGCACAGAGCATTTCCCCTGGATGGAGTGACACTGACCCTAGGTAGAAAGGAATAAAGAAAAGGCACGTAGGGCCCGGGTGAGGGGGGACCGCCTGGTCTTACCGTGTTTACACTGACGGCAGTTACTGATCTATTGGAGAGCAGGTTCCACAGCCCAAGAGCCATCACGGAGGTGCTGTTCCTCTCAGCCCTGCAAGCAAGCCTCTCGGGGAGGGGAGGCCCTAAACTGGGGTAAATGACAGTTCGCTGGAAAATGGGTGATTTATCAGCCTGCGGCCTTGGGCCAAGGAACTGTGAGAGCCTCATAGATCTCAGCTGTTTCCCAGTTCAAATAAATCCTATATTTCAAATGGAAAATGACCATTCCTGTAATATAAATAATTTTCCGTAAATATTGGGAAACATATTTCTTCTGAGCAGCTCGCACTCATCTCATTCCTCGCGCTCGTCTCCCCCGACCCCGAGGGCAGGAGCGAAAGGAGAGCAGCCTTTGGGCTGGTTCAGCTGGAAGCCAGGAGCTCCTTCCCGGCACCTCTGGCACACTGGGATTTAGACAAGCAATGGCTGTCAGTGCCACCCTGGAATGTGGCTACTGTGTGTTCTCTGCTTGGTGACTCAGAGTGGCATGAGGGGCAAGCGCAGCCCTGCTGCCCCCATCTGTCCTCTGCCCAGTGGCTGTTCTGTCCTGGGGCCCCGAGGTGGCACCAGCCCTCTATGGCAGCCAGAGGACGCTGCTGCTCCCCAGAGGGCCGCGGTCCGCAGGTCCTTGACCCCTAGCCAGGAGCACCCAGCGGGGTCAGCTCCTCTGGGTGCCTGAGCATCTTCTCACCCTCTGATGAGATCGTCTTTTGATTTTTCTGGAGGAAAGCGCTCTTGAAGCCTTTCCAGTGAGCCACCCTGTGAACTCATGGTGGGCAGGGGAAGGTTTCCATGGGAACGGGTACTACACCCACAGCCCGCTCCCAGGGTGAGGCCTGTGTATCCCGCAGCCTCCGGCCCTGGCCCCAACTCCAACCCTGCTGGTGGGCATGAGTGCCTGTCAGTATGAAAAGGGAGAGGCAGACCCGGCACAGCCAGGATGCAAGCTCAGGCTGGACAGCGCCGGGCTCTGTGCCCCTCGGATGCGGTATCCCAATGTCCCGGTGCCACCCTTTCTCAGATGTGCTTCCTTCCACTGCAGGCTCAGCGAGGGAGCCCAGGGCTGGGTGTGGCCACAGAGACCACGGTGCCCACAGCAGCCCATGCACTGAAGGCATTGGACAGGCCAGCCCTGCCTCACACTGCTGCCATCACCCCAACTCTGGAGGGGCCAGATGGCCCCCCCAGCCCCCCGAGCGAGGCCTCCAGCGGCTACTTCTCACACAGTGTCTCCACTGCCACCCTGTCAGATGCACTTACCTTCAGCCTGGACACCACAGGCTCCAGCGGGCAGACGCCCAGCTCCCCTGCTGCGCCAGGCCAGGTCCCGGAGGTGGAGCTGACCTCTCCCTCGGGTGCACACAGCCCCCAGCCAGTCCAGGATAAGCATCCGGCACAGCCTGCCCCCCGAATGGAGCTCGAGTTCCCCAGGCCCATGCTGCCACCAGAGCCCCAGGCACCCGCATCCCCATTCCGGATCCGCAAGGTGCGCACCTCGGAGCTGAAGTCCTTCACGTGCATGCTGGGGGGCGGCTGCTCAGGGGTTGAAGAGGACCTGCCATCCGCCTCCGGGCCCAGCAACCCTGGCGAGCAGGCTGCCAGGAAGCCTGAAGTGGCATCTGACTCCGAGGAAGCCAGCGAAGTCCCCGAGTGGCTCAAAGAGGGGCTGTATGTCGCTGTGGGCACTAACAAAACGGGCGTGGTGCGGTACATCGGACCCACCGACTTCCAGGAGGGCACGTGGGTTGGCGTGGAGCTCGACCTGCCTTCTGGTGAGTGCTGGGGCGTGGGGTGCCGGGGCTTCAGGTTGGGTGGGACTAGCAGGTCGGGCTGTGCTCTGGACCCCCCAGCACTGCCATCCGCAATCAGGAATCACTACCAGGTGAGAATTTGCGTGTTTAATTCTGGAAACTCGAGGTGGGGGCCAAAAGTTACTAGACATTGATGGCTTTGTCTGTTTTTTGGAGCTGGGAATGAACCCAGGACCTCTGTACTGAGCTACATCACCAGGCCCTACGTCTCTACGCTGCCCATTGGGACCCACACTTGTGATCTTTGAGCCTCAGCTTCCCAGTGTGGTGGGACAGCAGGCCTGTGCCACTGTATCTAGTTTGATAGTTTTGTTAGACTAGACTTTATGTCCCCCCTTTTTGCAATTGGGGTCCTTCTATATTACCCAGTCTCCTCAAACTCCTAGGCTAATGAGAGCCGCCTGCCTCAGCCTCCTAAGCAGCTATGAGGACAAACCTGTGCCAGCACATCATCCTTAAATATACTTTTCATGTGTTTGGAATAGTACGGTAACTTAGTCTTGGGAGAAAGGTGGAGGCTGTTGTGATTTCAGATCTGCCATTCCTGCTCTGAGACTTTCTGGGCGCTTTGGCCCCATGTGGAGGAGCTTTGGCAGGAGACACAGGTGCTTTGTGGGCGCTGGTCTCCCAGTCACCAGAGCAAGGCTCCAGGCAGTGTTCCACCTCTCAGGCCTTTTGGGTGTTGGCTTAGCTCACTGGGCAGTCGTTCACACTGGGAAGTTCTGCCCAGGGTGTCTTGGTCCCCTGGTGGCCATGCCCTGTACAGCGCTGGGTGGCCCTGCTTGGCCGCATCCCCGGCTGCCGTGTGGATGTCTCCTGGGTGCCCATCAGGTGCAGTTCAGCAGTGTCAGGTCTGTCACTGGACAGGCTCCGCCCTCCCCTGGGCCGCTGTCCTTGGTGGCTGCGCCAGGCAGTGCAGGTAGGGAGCTCGGCTGGCTGGCTGGCTCTGTCAGGACCCCTGGGGCCTGGCTGTGGCCTGGGGGTGCAGCAGGAGCATGAGGCCCAAGCAGGGCTGAGCCAGGAGGCAGGGTTTGGGTCCTGGGAAGCCACCGTGGGCGGCGGCCATGCCAGCGGTGATGACACTGTGTCTCTGCGCCCTGTGCCCCTGTGAAGTCACTTGCCACTTCACAGAGTCATGACTTGGCATGGGATGGCTTGACTTGGAAGTGAATCTGGAAGATTAATGTCATACAGCTGGGAATCTGTTTTAAATCCGCTTCTGAAGTGTAAAGGGGAAGTGAGAAGAAAGTTTATGTCTGCAGCTGAACTTGAGAATTAAAGGGAGATTAGTAAATAATTTAATTGAGGCAGTAATTATATAGTGCGTTCCAGTTCTGGTCTAGATTCTGAAGACACTGCCAAGCCCCCATGTAACTAGACTAATTTTTGAGAGGAGAAATCACTGAGTAAACAGCTAAAGCCTTGACTGCAGCAGCGATGGAGAGGGATGAAGCATGGGGGAGGGGCAAGGAGGGAGGGAGGTACCGCTGGGCCAGCAGGGAGGCTGCAGGAGCCACGTCCTCAAGGGCCTTGTGACCTAGGTAAGGAGTCAGGTGAGCTAGAAAGCATCTGAAGGTTTAAAAGTACCTGTCTTGGAGAACAGGTGTTGGTGGAGAGAGATGGTGAGGAGGGTGCCCAGGAGTTGCTGCTGGTGTTTAGGGTGCCAGGTGAGGTGGGACACAGCTGTAAATCACAGCACTCAGGAGGCTGAGGCAGGAGGAGCACCAGGAGGTCAAGGCCAGCCTGGGATGTACAGCAAGAAGACTCTGCTTCAAAAGAAGGAAACCAATAAAATCAAAAATAACAAACTCCAGATACTCAAGTGGAAAGGAATCAAGGTTCAGTGGGTGGTAGCCGTGCAGGTTGTGGACATAGTTGGATGACAGGAGGCTACAGCTGGTGGACAGAGGGTTGGACAGGTCCTTGAGAAAGGAAGAAGCCAAGGACCAGGCCTGGGTACAAGATAGTACAAGGACAGGCTGAACTGCGTGGCCTGGCAGGTAAGCACCAGCGTGAGTCTTGTGCATATGGGGATCCCGTCAGCGAGGGGCCTCAGGTACCTGAACTGTCCTGTCACTGGTGCAAAATATCTGACATCCATAACTTAAAGGAGGCAAGGTGTAGTGTCAGTGGGTTCAATCCATGGCAGCTGGCTCCAGTCCTCCTGGAAGACAAGGTGCTCCACACCCTGGTTGCCAGGAAGCAGGACGAAATGGGGAGTGCTGGGGACAAGTGCATGTCCTCCCTGGTAACCCTAGTGGCTGCCTCCAGCCAAGCCCACTGCTTACAGCTCAATGGGCTGTGAACTCGCCCATGGATGAATCTGCCCATGAGTCAGTCATCACCTCCCTAGAGCCTGCCCCTGGGCGTGTGAGACTAGGGACACGGTAGGTCTGAACTGTGGCTTTCGTGGGGCCAGGAGAGCTAAGTCGTGGCCCTCCAGCAGCTGGCTCTGGACAGGCCAGGAGGGAGAGAACTCGGCAGTTGGAGTTCTTCCGCTCTGGATCAGGGGTGGCAGATCCAGGAGAGGTGAGGTCTGTTGCAGATGCTGCTGTGAGGGGGAGCTGGAGCTGCTGCTGCTGGAGCAGCTGCGTGCACCCCAGAGGGTGTGAGTTGCAGGGTGCAGGAGCTGGACGGTTTTGCTGCAGACTTTGGGCTGCGTCGCTGATGGCCTCTGGTACAGATGTCCGTGACTTTTCAGTGCTTCCCCTACAGCTGCACCTCGGTACCCAGCGCTACTGAGTAATTGGCCCACTACTCTATGGCAGGTTCACCGGTCGTTCCACCTGTGCCATCCATCTGGATGGAGTCATCCGTGTCACTAGAGGGCAGGAACTAGCACTGTTTCTGCATTTCCCTCCATGGGACCTCAGGACTCGGGGTGCCATCCCTGTGCCCATGTGCCCTGGTCCCAGGCAGCAGTGCCTGTGAAGCCCCAGGGAGGGAAGGGGCCAGTTAGCGGGTCACCTCCCTGACGTCCCTTCTCTGCTCCCTGCAGGAAAGAATGACGGCTCAATTGGCGGGAAGCAGTACTTCAAGTGCAACCCTGGCTATGGGCTGCTGGTGCGGCCAGCCCGGGTGCGCAGGGCCCAGGCTGCTGGGCGCAGGCGCAGCGCGGGGCTCCGGGCACAGGGGGCCCCCGAAGCCCGCCGGAGTGCCACTCTCTCCAGCTCAGCCACCAACCTGGCCTCGCTGACGGCTGCGCTGGCCAAGGATGACAGGAGCCCCAAGAACACGGAGAACCGGAAGTCCTGGGCCAGCTGAGTGCAGGCGCCTGGCAAGCAGGGAGGGGCCAAGGATGATTTTTGTATGACACAGGGCTGGTGACACCCCAGTTTCTGGCTCCCTGGGACTCCAAAAGCTTTGCTTTCTTCCTTTCCTCGGGTGGAAGAGGGCGGCTTGTGGAAGCCCAGAGGGGCTGTGGGACGGTGGCCGAGGCCCTAGCTGCACCACCTGGGCTGGGGCATCCCTGCTGGGTTCTATGATGCCCACCTGTTCTCCACTCTGTGACTCCACTAATGTCTTAATGTAAACCCCAGCCCTAGCCGTCCTCACTGTGCCGAGCGAGGCCTCTGCCCTCTTCCCCAAGTGCCAGCTCCTTAAATGCATCTGCTCATCCTGTCCCACAGGTCACTGATGTCCCGGCGTCATTTATTCCCTTTGCAGGACGCTTGGAACATATTTATTTGTATTTATTTTTCTGATTGAAATCCCTCTTGGGCCTTAGTCGTGTCCGCCCAGGCTTCTGCCTTTGTCCCTGGCCACAGCCTGAGGTGGTTCCCTTGTTGCAGACACCCAAGTGACCTTACAGTGAGGGGAGCTAACCCGGACAGGGTGGCCTGCCTGCTGGGGTGACAGTGGGGTATCTGATGCCCTGAGCCGCGCTGACCTCACCGTGGTTCCTGAGCTCTGACCGCAGCCTGGCAGGCAGTCATGTGGGGACAGCAGCTTGGCGACATCTCTGGGCCCAGGCCCAGCTTCGAGTCCTCCTGGCTTGGCTTCCGCCTCTGAGCCTGTGGTGTCAGCTTCATTGTGGGGAACAACATGTGTAATGGGGACCAGAGTCTGGCCTGGGCCCCCTCAGTGCCTGCTTCTGCTTTCTCTGCTTCCTGAACCTGCACAGAAAGCTCGAGTGGCAGGATCCCTGGTTCTCGGGAGTCTGAGCGGGTGGCAAGAAGTGGTGCCAGGCCCCTGGCTCTGCTGGGTATGACCCATGCAGTGGCTTCTCAGAGCACTGAGCCTCAGGTCCCTGGCCCAGCTGATAGCCTTGGCTTCCTTAGTGTCACTGACCCACGAGTGTCACCACCCCCGGGTGGGGTGGTTGCAGCCACCTTTGTCCTGCATGAGACCTAGGCTGTGGACACCAGCGTCTTCTGTTTCCTAGGCGCTGAGGCTGGACACCAGGGCTTTGGGCTTAGGAACCTGGAGGGAGACCATCCTGAGGGACAGTGGGGCCATCTGTGGGGAGCCCTTACTAGAAGCAGGAACTAACTTGGCTTCTGGCTTGTCCTCAGCTGGCAGTTAGGGGACAGCTGTGGTCAGTACCATCAGTGTGTGGGGCTTCGTGTGTGCCCCGCCCAACCAGCACAAGCCAGGACAAGTTGGATTTGGTCTTGTGCCAACTGTTCCTTGCATGGCGTTGGCCCACGGTCTTGGGAGGAATCAGCACCCCAAGAACTCCCCAGGAAGGCCAGGCCAGAGGCTGTGTGGAAGCATGATCATGGGGTGTCGCTCGTACCTGGTGATGGACTTGTGGAACTCGGCTGTGTGGTGCTGCGGGAGCAGTGCCAGTCACCAGGCAGGGTGGGGCCGTCATGCTGCATGGCCCGTTGGGGTGACTTCTTGGGGAGCAGGCCCTGAGGGGTGCTGGACCATGGCTGCTTGCAGTGCAACTTGTTGGTGCCTTAGGTGCAGGCTGCCTGGTCCTGGCCCAGTGGCGTGATCTGAGGGCCTTGGCCACCTCCGTTGCTCCCCCATCCCACAGTTGCCCCAAACCCAGCCCAGCCCTTGTCCTGCTATCCTCAGTGCCTAGGAACCTTCTTCACTTCCTGGGACACTGCTGCTTCAGGGTCCCATGGGTGCTCTGGACCCCTGAGAGCACCCAGGCCTGCAGACGCCCCTCATTGCCAGCAGCTCCCACAGGCTGTGCTCCACATTCTGAGGGTGGGCTGGGCTTTTTTCAGAAGCGTGGTGGGGGTTGACTGGTCCTGTCTGTGTCCTTGGAAGCAGCCCTGGGCTGGGGGAGGGGATCCTGTGAGGGCAGCGGCCCTGGTGCTCAAGGGCCTGCAGGCTTTGCTCCCACCCCTCAGGTCTTGCACCTTGATCTGTGCCCCCGCTTCTGCCTTTAAGGAGCACTTGTCATGCTGACCACAGTGGGCAGTGTCACTGCTGCCACCCTTGCCTTATGGATGGCCTTAGTGGTCTCAGCCCTGCCCGTGGCCCAGCCAGCAGCCATGGTGTCTATATGAAACCTGTCCAGGGGCGCAGGTGGACTCTGACTTGTATGAGGATGCAGTTGCTCAGTATGGGGCCAAGGGGCCCAGATGGGGACTCAGGTGAGACCAGGGAGGCCGAAGAGCCCTGGCCCAAATTCAGAGAGAGGGCAGCCCCGCCTTAGAAGGCGCCAAGGTCTTGCGCTCCCTGGTGACTTCGTGGTGGACAGAGCAGCCCTGGGCTGATGTCTCCTACGCCTGCCTGGGGCCACCTGTGTCCCAGCCCCGTAGCCCAGGCCTCTCGGCCAGATGGAGACCTGGCCCTTCACATCCTCCTGGGGCCAGGCACAGCCACTGTGCCTAAAGCAGCTGCTCAGGAAGTCCCAGGGCCTCCCCAGAGGCTGCAGACCTCGTGTGCTGGGGTGTGGATTTGTAAATACAGCGAGTTCGCATGTAAGGAAGTGGGGTTGGGGTGAGCCTGTTTGGTACACTTTAGGAGGCAAAGAAATCCAAAGACTAATGACTTGTAAAGACTTTGATGGACTAAACCTCTGTCATTTTGTACTGTGTGTGCCTTTCCACCAAATGACCAGCCGCTTCTAAATAAAACCAAATGATTTCTTGCCTCTTTCTGAGCTCTGCCTCACTGCTTCTCCTTCCCAACCCCAGCACGGCTCAGGCTCCAGGCAGACCCTGCCCCACACCCCACAGTGGCCAGGGGTTTTTCTGGATGGAGACCAGAAGGAGCAGGTGTGGGAACAGTGGCCCCTTGGGCACACCCCTGGGGCTGAGCTGACCAGGATGGAGCCCAGGGCCCGGGACACCCACAGTGTGGCTAGTCTGCAGCTCGTCACATGAATCAGCCTCAAATAGAAACCAGGAACTTTTGGAGGCTCAAGAGCCAGGAATCGGGAGCCAGCGTGTGAGAGTGACTGTCCCCAGCACACCCAGCCTGTGTGACAGACCCACTCCACACTGGGCCAGGCACAGAGACTGCAGAGAGTTCTGGGACAGGGAGTTTCGGGAATGGGGATGAAGCCTGTGGTGGTGGCCTGCTGGGAGGGCCTGGTCAAATCCCAGGGGACAGTGAAACTTGCCGTTTGTCTCGGTGGTCCTGTGTGCTGGTGAAGCCACCTCTTGCAGACCTCCAGCTACATGCCCAGCAGAGCACAGAAGAGTGGTGGGTGTGGCCTGTGGGCTGGGCAAAAGCCTCTTCTGTCAGGCCTTGCAGGGGGGCCCCCAGGCCAGCCCTGGACTTGATGTGGCTTCATGCAAAGGGCCCCTTTTGTCACAAGGTCCTTGCGGACGTGGGCCACAGCCCCCTGACAGAGGAGGCTGTGAGTGAGCGCGTCTATGCAGGGCTCATTTATATTCCCAAGTGCAGGACAGTTGTCTCAGTGCACAGCTGCCTGACAGGGACAGGTGTGGCAGCCAGGAGGGGCTCTGCTTGGAAGGAGCCAGGGCTGTGGATGGGGCCAAATGCTTCTGCTTCCACGTGTAGGATGTTGTGGCTTCCTCGTAACCCTGTGGCCTTCTGTTGTCAGCATCAGGCCCTGGGGTTTTTAGTTGTTCAGCCCCAGAGTGACATGGGTCACTGTCCACGTGCTGTACAGAAATGTCTGCACCTCTCCTGGCCTTGCCTTGTGCTTTGGGTATTCTAGATTGGGGACAGGGCGGGCTGTGGGATGAAGGTCAGAGCTCCTGCTTATGCCTAGATAGCAGTTTGGGGTCAAAGCAGAGTGGGGGTGGGGGCCACCCATTTTGTGCTCTGCTCCCAGTGCCAGTCCTTGCTGCCTCCACTTGGCAGCGGTTTATGGTCTTAAAGCGTGCACTGAGGGAAGAGAAAAGGCCCTTTACTTGGGGTTTGTTTGGGAGGGGATGGCGTTGGACTTTGGAGCTTTTCGCAGAGAGACTGATAGGGCAGGCAGAGCTTGGGGAGGGGCTGGGTGACAGCACTGGAAGCCTGTGAGAAGTGGGCGACAGCTGTTGCTGCTTTGGGTGAAGCCCCAGGAGGCTCCTGTAAAGGAGGATGGGGAGGAATCAAGGGAGGGTGCAGGTGGGCCATGCTCATGTAGAAATCAGTGGTTGCAGGCGCTGGGCAGGTGGCTTAGGGGCCCCTGAAGGGTCCCTGAGGGTTACCGTGGGTGGGGGTACAGACAGGAGGCAGGACTTCCCAGAGCCACCCACTCCACCGGCGGGACTTGGTGTCCTGATCCTTTCCTCACGACTCCGGGCTGGATGCCTAAGCCCAAAGGGACCTGCGTCCCCTGTGGTGTCGGACACTGCACACGAGCATTCATTCAGCCAGACCCAAAGAAATCCCAGGCAGCTTTGATTCCGTTATACATTTTATTCTCTAATAGGTACAATACTAAAATAAACACAAATTAAAAAAAAGTTTTATTAAAACAAAACTGTACAAAAAAGCAGTATACTACATTTTAATTACAGAACAGTCTACTGTCCAAAAGGCACTAATCCAGAATAGGAGATACAATGATACAGGACTCATTGGAACTATTTTAATCAATACAATGGAGCGCTTGTTTCTCTGACTGCTGCCACCCAGAAACAAGGGCTCCCCACTACAGTCATCCCGCACTGCCGAGGCCGAGTCCTATGGGCGAAGCTGCAGTATCGCTCTCCCTGGGGGAGCACCCGCCCCAGCCCGGCTGGTGGTCCTGGGCAGCCTCGTGGCCACGGTCCCCCTCTTGAGTTTAGCACCGGCAGAGTGGGTTTGGTGATGCTCCGGACCAGGCTGGGGTCTGGCGGAGGAGTGGCAGGAGGCCTGAGGCCCCTGATCGAGGAAGGCAGCGAGGGCTTGGGGGAGTGGGGTGCCATGCCAGGCAGAATCCCCTACTGCTCCCAGGGGCAGCAAGCAACCCTGTCTTGGTTGGGGACAGCCTGTGTCCCTCCTTCACAGACCCTGGGGAGTCTGCACAGGAGGGAGCCAGCGGCACCTGTCGGGAAGTCGTTTTCTATAGTGGTTTTGCTTCCCAGGGGCAGGCAGGACGCCAAGCCCACTGGGCCATGGGGGTCCCGGGCTGCCTCAGCGCCACCTCAGGACCACAAATGGTCCCCTCTCTGTGTCAAGTGGCCACAAGTCTCTAAGGTCCAGACTTGATTCTCTCCAGAATCTGGCCCTACAGAAGAGAGATACTGCAGCTTTCCAAACAGTGACATACACAGAAGACGGAGACAGGCATCTGATGTTAACAAAAATAAGTAACAAAGAAATAGGATTAAACCAAATCTCTTCTCACAGCATCCTATACTACGTCCTCCTTCTGCTTAGCAGAAAATTGTACGTACACAAAAATACAAATACACAATTTTGTAGAACAGTCTGATTTTAATATATTTATATATATTTATATTTATACGAGTGGCAGGTTAGTTCATTATATAGAGCTTTTTGCACTTTTGGCTCATATGCAACAAGGCTTATAAATTCAGCTTTAGCTTTCATTCAGATTTTATAGCTTTTGAACAATTGTTTTCACATTTAAAGCAGCATCCAATTTGCACTAGGATTTGTGGTGATTACAAGGAGACATGGGGTAGGCGGGCTACATTCCAGTGTGTGGCATGGAAGGAGGGTTCCGTGTGAGAGCTTACCATGGTGACCCTTGAGGTAGACTGAACACCTTACAGCAGACTCAGACACAGGTGTGACGCCCTCAGGGACACATGGTACACAAGGTGAGGACAGAGACCAGGGAAGACACCAGAGGGGAACCGAGACAAAGACAGGACAGCCACGGCCTCAGCTGAGAGCTACCCTATGCGACCTCAGGCACGCTGTGTCCTCTGTGCCAGCTGGGCCCAGGACCCAGCTGCACACAGAGCGAGATGGAGCCGTGGCTTGGCACTCTGCTCCCACTGTAGTGTGGCTGCAAGGAAGGGACAAGCAGCCAGGCCCTCTGCCGCTGCTGGGTCTGCCCCTAGCCAGGACCTCAGCTACATTCATCTCTGCTCAGTCGCACGGGACTGAGGGCCTGGCCACAGCAGTGCGCTCTCCACACTGCCCTGCTCTGAGGAATGTGCTCGCCCACGCGTGTCACAAGCAGATGCCATGTTTGGGCTATACCACTGTCTGAACAAAAATGCTGGATTAGTAATGAAAATAAAGTGCCGGGGTATGGATTGTTCCATTTTGCAAAACCTTTTAACATACCCACAAATCAGTGAGTTGCTGGCGATGGGATCTGAGCAAGCACGGTCGGAGTCATCTGTCCTGTGCTCCCCACATAACGAAGGCCCCAAATCTAGGTCACTTCTATGACCTTCAAAAGAAGCGAACAGCCACACACTCACCTGCACAGATTGCACATTGTATCTGGCTGACGCCTACTGGTGGCCCTGCCAGCAGGCACCCTGTCCCCTACGTCTAGAGCCAGAGGGGCAGGTGGCCCCAACTGGGGCGAGTCATGCTTTGCTGTGGAGTCTGGATACCACCCCACGGCTAAGACACAGACTTCTGGTTCCAGGCTGTCCCGCACTCCTGTCTGCAGTGGCCACTGAGCTCTAGCTAAGCGGATGCCTGAAAGGTGTCTACAACCTCAGAGGATCCACAGAACCAGCGGGACCAGTGACCAGTGACGGAGCCTCCTGATGAGCCCAAGAGCCCTCCCCACCCCCAGGCTGGGCCATTCTGCCTGCAGAACGGCAGGGAATCTGGGGGTGAGGTGCCTGCCCCAGGCTGAGCGGGGGTGGGCAGGGCAGCGCTAACTGGCAGGGTCCAGAGGTCTGTGGCTTACTTAGGCACTTAAACAAGAACTCGTCCTGGGAAGGGGCTGCTTTCCATGTGACTGTGGCGCAGGAGGATGGCAGGCTTGGCCAGGTAGGCCTCAGATGCCAGTGGGGGACAAGCTGGCTAAGGGCCACTGAGCTGGCAGGTGGGCCCTCAAAAGTATGGACAGGGTGGCAGGAGGTGCAGGTGATGCCTGGGTGCTATTGCACACTCAAGTGTGACGAAATAAATCGCTGGAAAAAGAACGGGCTTTACGTAGCTGGGTTTGGCAAAACTGGAGTGTGAGGGAGAAGCCCTGCCCACCCACTTTGATTTTGTCTCCTTGGTGCCCGCCTAGCCCAGTAGAGCACCTGGGGTCTCAAGGCTGGCCAGAAGCAGATACCCCCTGCCTGAAACGCCGGGCGTGGGGTAGCCACCCTAAGAGCATTCATGCTCGTTTTCCAGCATAACAGCTTCAGGGAACAGCAAAGCGGCACATGACTCCACAAGTGTGTGCAGGGCTCTTTCCTCCAGAAAGGCAAAACTGGGAACTCGTTCTGTGCACCACACAGGAGACTCAAATTCAGACGGCCTGAAGTGCTGGAAGACATCCTCAAGGGAGGCTGAACCTCACTGGCTGGCTGTGGCTCAATGCATCTTTTGTCCCTAACTCACCCCCAGAGGGTCCCTTGTGGCGACCGCTCCAAGCTGTGGCCTGTTCCTTTCTCGAACTTCACGGGCACCAGGCAAGGATAGAGAGGTTACAACACTACCAACTCCTGTTTCTGCAGTACCAGAAAGGTCAGAAGGAAGGCGTAGAGTGTTCACAGGCCTTCAGGTCAGCTTGGGGCCTACGTTCCTTGTCCAGTTCCCTGACCAGTAAATCTGAGCCGCCACATGGCCCAGGGCAGGGCCCAACCCCACCAGGGGGAGCCTGCTGTCCTGGACTCCGATCTTAGAGGTCCCTAGGCTGGACTTCAGCCTGCACTCCTGGTGAGGAGCAGCAGAAGCAGCCACGACAGGGCGGACACTGACACAGCACCAGGGGCACTGGAACCCACCTGGCCACTGTCACTACTGTGGCAAGGACAGCAGCACACTCTGCTCAAGCTTGAGAGCTCAAGCACCTGGGATGCCAGCAACTGCCCAGATGGGCGACTGCCACCTGCGATTTTCTCACGTCCTGACACAGCCAGCAGTTTATGTCCCTGTGTTCGTTACCTCGATGACCAAGCAGCAAGGCTCGGGAAGGTCTGTGGAGAAAGCCAGGCTGCAGGGTCTCTGTCCCCTTCTGGCTCCCCTGGGACAGTAATGAGTGCAATGTGCTGGCAATACCAGGCAGGCTGGGAGTGACTTCCTCGAAGCAGTGGCGAGTGAGCTGACTGCCTTCTTGCAAGGTGCCGCAGGCTTCAGCTGGGGTGGCACTGCTCAGGTGGGCCGTGCCTGGCTCCTATGACACTGACTGGGAATGGTGGCATCTGGACAGTTTGCTCCACATGCCCACAACTAGGTATTTCAGGGTAGCACGATGTATCTTTGTTGATTCCCTCAGGTGGTTTTTCCCTGGTGGGGCAGGGCTGCTGGTGGAAAAGGAAAATTGGCTGTAAGGAGGTTGGTTCACAGTGCCCTCTGGGGACACAAGGAGCAGGTGGCGTCTCCAGCACATCTGGTACTCCAAGCCTGAGATGGCACAAGTTGGGGCACCAACTACAGCATGGATCCTGCATCCTCTGAGCGGGAGCAGATCTCGGGTCATCTGCTGGCTTCCTTAAGAGTGTCTCATGGGCACCACATTACCACAGCTGCTCAGTTTTCCGTCTCTAGGTGGCCTTTTGGGGAGAGGATCTGCCCTAATCAGAGCCGTTACCCTTCCACTGCAGGTGTTGGGGAGGGCACAGCTACAATCCCAGGCCAGAAGCGCTTCCTGTACACCAGTTGTCTGGAGGTGGAGGTGAATAGGGCACTGTAACCGCGCATCCCACAGCCCAGGGCTCCTGCTGCTGGGGAAAGGAGAGACCTGCACAAGGGCAAGCAGCAAAACAGGAGCAAAAGCCAGAGCCACACTTTCCTCAGTGGCTGCCATCCAATCCCACGTGTAGCCCAGGGAAGGGCGGGGCCCGGCTCACCCACATGCCCCACAGGCCTGCTGGGCAGGAAGCGGGTAAAAAGTCCCTTGGCTGCTCCCGTAAGTGATGGGAAGACCCCACCACACTGCAGAAAAAGACTAGCGAGTGAGGAGGAGCTCCCCTGCCAGGGAGGCCTCGGGATGGGTTAGGCTTAGGCCAGGGACCCTGCAGGTGTCACAACCACACCACCTGACAGGCCAGGGTCACAGAAGAGTGGGGAGGCCGGAGTGAGAGAAGGGAGCTTGTAAATCGGGACACGGCACGGAGAGCACGGCTGAAGTGAGGCTGACGTGAGGAGGGTGGCGCCCGCTGGGCAAGCATGGTGTGAGGAAGGCCGGGCACACTCGAGTGCCCTTCGGCTTCCACGACGGCAGCACAGCGGTCCAGTCTATCACATCTGTGTCCCTGTCAGCTTGTCTGCTCTGGATCTTAAGATCCAACACTGCCATTTGGTGACCATGGTGGCGATGGTGACATCAAGTGACCAGAGGAGTCTGAAAAGCCCAGGTGTGTGGGGAGCGCATGACATGGCCGGCTGGCGGCCTCAGTTTGGGCCTCTGCCTGGTCGCTGCTCAGGGTGGAGCTGGCTGTGTCACGCTGAGTGGCCGGCAGGCTCACAAGTCCCATGGGGAGTGGGCATCGAGGCTCCTGGCCCTCTTTCACTTGGGAGATTAATGCTCCACCATTACCGAGGTCTACCATGCTGCCATTCCCAGTGTTCCCGGGAGCATCAGTGCTACAGGGAAACGGGGGAGGGGAGCGCTGCTATTTCAATCACACAAGGACAGAAATCCTCTTAATTAAGACCATGCCAATCTACATCCTGCTCAAACAGCTAATTACATGTCAGGAGGACACTCAGTCATTCAGAACAATCGCCATTATATTTTTATGCATTCATTCTGTGCCACCCCTTCAATTACCATGGTTACAATTTGCAAAGATTCAGCCAAAGCTCCCTTTGATCGCAGCACACCAGTGTGAATCTGAGTTAATTACAGCTATACACAGCCAGTCTTTTTAAAGGCGAGAAAGCAGCATGGAGTCCGGACGGGTTTCTCAGGTGCGGCACTTGGGGCAGCCCCGGGGCATGGCTGCGGCTGGAGGACAGACAGGGTAAACCCACCAGCGGGGACAGCAGAGAGCACTGGCCCTGGAGCCTGCCCGGTGCAGTCAGGCGGTGGAGAAGCACCAGGCAGCTTTCAGCGGCACGGCCTCCACCCGAAGGTGAAGAGTGCTGAAGACGTTAGCTTGGGGCACTCCCACAGCCTGACCTCCGTCCGCGCTGGCCGGTGAGCAGGGCGCCCCAGGCTGCCCTCCACTGCTCTCCTGCGCCCTCCCTTCCGACTAGAGATCCAGCACTACTGGCAGTGGGCTCGGCTTGGCTTGCTCCTCACTGTTCTCACTCCCCCCAAGAGTCACTGTTCTCACTCCACCCAAGAGTGACGAAGGCCACACGGAAACAGGAACCCTTTCCACCGCAAACCCGCGGGGCTGCGTTTCTGAGAGGAGTCAGACCTAGCGGGGGCTGAGGTGGTCCAGAAGTGGCGGCCAGCGGCCTGGGCACAGCACCTGCCGATGGCGGGAGGGGAGGCGCTTCCGCAGCCTGGGCCGGCTCCGCCATGAGAAGTCTGCAGCGAGTGGCGTCTCTACAGCCAAGCCAGGAAGGCGGGCGCCCGTACGGTGCCAACACCAGCCCGACGCTTTGGAACCAAGGGCCAGTGGCAGGGCTTCAGGGCACAAGGCTCCACTTGCCAGGTTCGGTGTGCCCGCAGCCAACCCCAAGGCCTGAGCGCGCGGCTTGCTAGTTAGGGAACATGCACAGGGAAGGCCAGCCCCACGGCACAGCTGCTGTGAGCCCCTCACCCGGAAAATCTGGACAAACAGATCCGGCTCAGTAAAGCTATCAATACATTTGGCTGGTCTCGATGCAGCCCCAAGAACACAGTAGTGAAACCAGCGATGATCACAACAACAAAATGACTGCTCTGGCTTAACATTTAAACCACAGAGGTGAACACAGAAACCAACGCACACCATGGGAGGTCAGGAGTACTTGTGTGGACAGACTTTACTGAGCACAAGATCATCACCACAAGAAAAATTATTGCCTACGAATCTGTTGAGGCTTACGGGGGGGAAAAACACTCTGGTTGTGCTCTGAACAAATGATAAAAAGCATTTTTAAGAGGCAGAGCCACGAGTTAGATGGGAAGACTCTTCTAACTAAACCCTTCTAAGGGCCAGAGAGGGGTTAGGGCTGGAAGTTCACATTCTCAGGACAGGGTGGTGAGCGTCTGTGTGGAAGGGGTCATCCCCGCAGCTGTGGGCCACACCAGGACTGCCGGCTGCTTGGGGAGCCAGGCCTCACGGGATGGGACAGCATGTTGTGTTCTCAGGCAGCTGAAGAGGGTGCTACCAAGCAGGAGCAGCACCCCTGCCTGCTGCACAAGACAGTCTCTAGCAAAGCCAACTCCAGACCAGGACACAGCAGCGGAGCCCAGAGAAACAGAGCACTGTTGGGAGATGGAGAGAAGCGATGGCAGGCTGCTGACTGAGTCTGATACTCGTTGCCTACCTTGGGTATCCAGGAGGTGCGTTTCTGACAGGAGTTCCTGAAAATGAAGGCCAAAGTGGGAGCGTGCAAACAGCTCTCAGCAGATTCTTCATGACTGACTCTTTGAGGTAAGAATCCACCCAGACATCGGGACTAAACAGGTCCTACTGAAAGCAAATCTGCTGCCCACTGGAGCACCAGGTTTGCCGACTCCAGCATGAACGAGCTGCTCCCTCCCCTCCACGCTGCTGGGGTGAAAGGGACCTTGGAAAGGCTGCCTCATCCTGTGCAGGGCACGTCAGGGGTCGAGGCCGAGGCAGTCTGCCTGATGGGGTACTCCAGTGTTCCAGCCCTGCTGGAATGGATCAGAATGTCTGTGTGGCACTGAGCAGCACTAGGCGCTGTCAGCGGTGTCCTTGCTGTGCTGCCCACCTACTTCTGCCCACTGTTGGCGCTGGCCGCATACAGGCTGAAAATGCCTTGGATGAGGACCTTTGTGAGAGGGTTAGGGGAAAGCTTGCATGTGACTACAGTAATTCAATTACAGTATCTTTAAATAAAAAGGACAGATGAATTACATGAATACACCCCACACTTTGAAAGAGTCTTTCTTGACTAGAAGGGAACAAGGCTCTAAGAGTCTTCTGGGGCCTGAAGGAGAAAAGCGACAGTGGGTTCAGAGCCACCAAGAAGCATGGGATGTGACTTTCTATTTTAATACTACACCTAAAACCTGAAAAGGCTCAGGGAAAAGATTTCCCACCCAAAATACTAGAAACCAAACAGTGGCAGCTGTATCTACCATTACAAGCACTAAGGTAGTCTGGACAAGACAGAGCAGAACTAAACCTGGTGATGACAAACAGAAAACCAAAGAAGAGAGTTAAATCTGGATCCCAAAAAAGCAGAACAGTTCAAGGTGTCACCAGTCACCAGAGCTGTGGGCGGACATCCTTCCACGCCCCCCCCCCCCCCACCAGCTTAGCAAATGACGTCCTGTCCTGCCCTGGCAGCACTGCTCCTGCGGGATCACCATGGCCAGCCCGCCCAGTGCACCCTGCAGATGCCAACCCCTCTTAACTCTCCCTTGTACTTTCCCTCCTCATAAGTCTTAAAACAGCAAAGCATTTCAGCTCTTCCCTGGCAATCACTGGATTTCTTTAGAAACTACAGCTGGCTTAGCAGTTTGCGTCTGTTCCTTTAAAGACTAGCAAACAAATGACACTAGGAATCCCATCCTAAAGAAGCTATCAATTATAATAATCTCCTGACGGACAATAAATCACGGATGCGGCTTGTCAGAGAATACACTTTCCCCCCCTCCGTGTTCTTTCTGATTCAACTGAGAATAAGCAGACAAAATTCCACCAAACTGGAGAGAAAGACATTTCTTCTAAGTAAAATAAGAGGAAAGGAAGATAACAGAATCTCACGACAGAAATAGAAGTACAATAAACAATCCGAGGAGTGTGTGGGGGACTCATTCCTGAGAATAACAAATGCTACTCTTGAATTCGTTGGTTCAAGTAATACAGTAACACAGAGAAGACGGCTTCATTTCACTTCGACTCTTGGAAGTTGGGGAAAACGTGTACATTTCCCCCCTGAAATCCAGGGACAGGGCAGGATCTGGCCTCGCCCTCATTCTTTTAAGTCACAGACATAGGAAGGTGGCACACTCATGCCCTCACAGAGACTTCCGCAGCTAAGGGAATGATCGCGTCAGTGTTGCCGTAAGTGCAGAGACCAGCTGAGAACTGGCAGGCGCGCAGCATCCCAACAAGGGAGGGAGACACAAGGAAGGTCAGGAGTCTCTCTCCAGTCAGGCTGAGCAGTGTGGGGAGGGCAGGTGGGGGTGAGGAAATGGCATCTCCCTTCTACCTCAGACTTTCCAGTAATGGACAAAGACAAAAGCCTCGTGTAACAGCGGCGCCCTCCCCCTCACCTGCGGCTTCCTCAGACACACACAGAAGGGGTGGAAGCAGGCAGGACAGGCGCGGCTGCCGGCCTCTTGCGCTGCCCCGAACCTCTGCACTGCAGGCTGCTGCTTCTGACCCACAGCGACGGTGTGTCATTCAGTCGGATATCAGGAGATCATTTTCATACAAGGCCAGCAGATGTAATTTTCTGGGATGCATGAATAGTTCATTTTGCTACCAGATGACAAGGTGATCACAGGGTGACTTTGTAACACAAGTTCACTGTTTGGTATTTTGAGTTCTCAAAATGAAAAAAAGATTTATCAAATATAAATATCTTTAAAAAGTAACAAAAGTGCTACATATGTGATCAAGGAAAAAAATTCCATTAGTTACTGCTGCTTAAAGTAGATTAAACTTTACAAATATTACCACATCCATTATCAATATGGCTTCCAATTATTAAATAAATTGCCTGTAGCAATATAGCTTTTCACACCTCTACAAGGACAGAGTAAAGAGAACAAGAAAGCAGTCACGTCCCACTGTGTCTCGCATACCCACAGTGAAGTGGGAATGTCCCCTGCTTTTTTCTGCTCCTATTTAGGCAAGTGTTTGCATCTGTGATAGTCAAGTCAGCAAAATCCCTTAAGTCCTCCGTCGATTCAGACTGAGGGGGCTTCTGCTAATGGATACAAAGACTGCGTTCTTTTACTCATTTTTGACCTTAGCTCCATCCTTGAAAGACTTTTTGGTAGCAGGGAAAGAGGACACCAGGACAACCTCCAAGACTTTTCCAGACAGGCATTGGTAACTGTGCCATGAAATGTACAGTGATTCTGAGGACTGGACTTAGCATCCATTAGACATTCAGCTCACACTTTTTCCAATGCTCTCAAGCTGGGTTTGTTTTTTCCATAACTTTTTTTTGTTTTGTTTTGAATCATGGTCCCAAAGGTTGAAGGCAGTATTTTATCTACTAGGTTACACACAGCTTGTGAGAGGAAAGGATATCTGTGTCAGGCATGTTAACACCAACCAGATCTGAGCTCAAGTTCGCATGGACATTCTTAGCACAGCACCCAAAGAAGTGTAGTCTAGCCACAGTGTGACTGTGAGGCACGGCTTATTGCAGCTGAAATCAGTGATTCTCACGCTGAGGTGGGGTTCTAGTGTTCTTTTCGCTCTGGATACTCCCCAAGTGGTGTCTGTCAATCCTGTGCCATTGCCTCAGCTTGCATCCTATCAGTCTGGGGAAGGAAAAGGGGTACAGACTAGTGTTACATGTATCTAAAGGTACCCAAGATTTTACACACAGCCTAATACTTGAGAACTGAGGTCTATCTAAATACCTGGAAGCACTTTTTTGGAATGCTAAGACGGAGCAGCAAGATTTTCTAGCCTCGGGGGCTGGGACAGGGAAGTTTGGTTGGTTGGTTATTATTTACTGGGAATTAATACTGAGAGAGTATATGCAAAGGCTGAGGGCACCATGCCATCTTCACAGAACAAGACCCTAACGGCTACCTGACATACAAGAAACTGCAAGTTATACTGTAAGAACACATGTTAAGGACCAAGGAAAGTCTGCTAAGGTGCTACGTCTAAACTAAGTTAACTGTGTCTGCCCTCCCTCATCAGTCATCATCCAGGGCCTCTGTCTTGATTTCGTTGGTTCCTTGTTGGGCCAATGCCAAGATAGTATGGTTGACTGCTGCCATTTCCACAGCTAACGAGATGGGGTCTTGGTGGTCACTATGGCTCGTGCTGTCATCCTAGATATGCAGAAAGAAGAAAGCCATGTTATTAGTGGATGGCACAGTCCTCCAGCTCACAGAGGCATGCAGGGCCACTGGGAGGAGAACCGCGTGGAAGAAGTGATGAGCACCTCATGGCAGAGTGCAGGTGAACTGTATTTAAGTAGACACTGAATGGATTTCGGTTCACAGACTCCTTGTTGACATTTTTATGACTGAACAGGTAAAGAGTAAAAATACTTTTTATCACCAAGTATTCATTCCATCAAAAGCATTGCTTGTGGTCATCAAACCTGGATTGACACATACAAAGCCAACAATTTGGATCTTCTGTTAAAACAAATATAGCACGAATCACTGAAGCTATTAAATCCTGGATTTATACTTATAAATAGGTTATGAGAATCTATGGTTATTTCTCTACTGAGCTGAGAAAGCTAGAGACAACTGCAGGCACCAACATCTTACAGAGAAGAGAAAAATGTGAGCTCTCAGTTGGGAGACAAGTGATGTCACCTAAATGGCTACGGGAAGCAGTGGTGCACTCCTGCCAAGGGTGCAAAGGAGTCTGACTGAGAGCCCAACCTCTTCCCTCAAGGTGCACTCGATAAACAATGAGGGTGTGAAGAAAGCTGGTGTCACACAAGGGGTGCGTTTCTCACCTGTCACATCTTCAAAGAGTTTTGGAAAGGGAAAGTCCCTTGGGGGAAAAGCACGGGATGTGCTACCCTCAGGGCATCTGCAAAAAAAGATGGAAATGATCCATCTGTAGTGGGTGATTGAAAACTAACAGGAATGTTGCCAACTAGAAAGACAAAACATTCTCTGAGTAAAGGTGGGCTATGACTTGGAGTCCTAAGGGGGCATGTGGACTACTGTTTCCCATTTTCACAGACTAGTCTTGAGGACTCAAAGGGGGATTTGCCTGGAATTCCACTCACTCACAGAACGGCTGAGTACCAGCTGATAAACAGGCTGTCAAGCAGCTGGGAGGCAGAAGAACACAGTGGGCTACATTTACAAACTAACTGGCTGAGGGGCCAGGAAAACGACCACAGGAAAGAGCAAAAGCTTTCTGGCTGGAGTCTGAGGAAGGGACCATATGTTGCCCATGCTTTCCAAATGGAAATGAAACTTAAACTCTATAAAAACTGTAATGAAATCTGTCAACATGTATGTGGGGGCAGAGCTCCCACAGGCTTAGTTACTGAATCACTCCATGCAGTGGCTACAGTTAAATACATTTTCCCCAAGCAATGCAGAATAGGACAGGCGAGATGAGCAGGCATGCGGGTGTCGTGTGTATGAGGATGCGAGGTGTCAAGGTGCCGGAGACTGGAGGAACCATGCCTCCGGGCACAGGGTTTTCGCTGCAATGGGGCCGAGTGGGTGGGCCTCCCATTGTGCCCTGCTCCAGTACATGTGTGGGCAGGGGTCACGGCTGCCCAGCTGCCCCTAGTGCTTCTCAAACACTGAGTGTGTGTGGTGAATGGTGTAACTTGCTTGTTTGGATCAGATCCTCCTCTCTTCTTCTACCTTCTCTGCTTCTCTGCCTCCCTCTGAACTTCTTCCCTCCTCCTCCTCCCCATTGCGTACTTGCCAAGTATCCTGTTGTATGACAATAAATCCATGTGGGTGGAATAGCAATTTCTCAAAGTCAGCAGGACAACTGAATCTTACCACATTCCTTTCAAATTACATGACAATCTAACTAGACACATGAGCAGAGAGAGGGACACTAACTGTTCTCCACCCCTCCCCACCCTGTCACCCACACCCCACGCCTTCACGGGGCTGTCACCCTGTCCCACCACTCAGTCCCAGGAACCTCGGCCCAAAGCCAGCCGCTCACCTGCTCAGAGTAGTCGTTCCCATCGACGTCATCACTGTTGGAATGGCCGCCTGGACTCTGTACGTCTATCCCATGACTCTCCAGGATTGCTGCTTCTTCGACAAAAGCAAAAGCAAAAGCGAATATGCCTTATCATAATGGCACCGCACAATTTCTGTGCTGAGGGAATTAGGATGTCATCACTCACACTGGGACATCTTGGTTCTGAGACTGCAGATGGGTGAAATTCTAATGCCTGCAACCTGGGGGGACACACACTCCCACTCTGGAGGCTCCATACGTGACACTGGCCGTCTCACTGTGAACTGTTTCATACAGTTTGCTAATAACTGAACGGCTCACCCATCTTGGTGTTCTGTAAAGTATTTGAGAACTACAGTGATGAACTGGAAGTGTGTTTATGAATGAAATGTATCTTTAGAAGCTTAAAACCAATGCTCTATCCCTATGTCAACAACTCAAATGTTTTTCATTTTTGTGTATCCTAAATGGGAAGAAAGGCTGTATTTTTTTCCAGTTTATATTCATAGTTCTTCTTTGTGTCAGCATTTTCTTCTTTTTCCTATTTTTCTATTATTAATGTATATATTACAAATAAAACTATATATTTAGTTGAGCATGGTGGCACACACCTCTAATCCCAGCACTCTAAGGAGGCTAAAACAGGAGGATCACCAGTTTTAGCCAACTTGGGTAACTTGGCAAAACCCTGTCACAAACAAACAGGGCAGGGAGGGCAGGGGATATAGCTCAGTGAGAAAGCCTCAGGTCCAATCCTCAGTTCTGAGGGGAGAGGTATATATTTATGGTGTACAATGAGACATTTTGAGATCTCTATACATTGTGAAAGGGTTAAATCCAGCATTCAAACCCCTTAATGTTCTTTTTTTCCTTTTTCAGTGTTGGGGATCAGACCCAGGGCCTTAAATGTGCAGGACAAGCATTCCTTACTGAGCCACACTCACAGCCTATCACTGCCTTTTGCTGTGTCCCTGTCTATTCCAATTTTGTTAGTCTGGTATTGGCTATATCTAAGCCAGCGCTGGGTAATAACAAACAGGTTTAGACCACATCACAATTCCTCTCTAAACCCTACCAGCATCTTTAATCTGTACCATGGGGCAATCAATTGCTCAGAATCTGTTTAATTCTACATTTTAGAATATTAAGAACAATGAATTTTATAAGTAACAATGTCATTATTATAATACAAATAATGTAAATAATACTAACTTTGGGTTATTAAAAAATGAAAACATAGGGTGATTTAAACCTACAGTTCCTAAATTGAAGTCACTCCTAAAATAAACATGATGTCCGGAATTTTCTCACACAAGAAAGCAACTGTTCTGATACATTACCGATATTGGCTCTCCTCTTGATCTCCTTCCGTCTATTAGCAAACCAATTATATACTTTCAGGGAGGTAACTCGTTCCAGATCAGACAGTTTTTTGCCTGTGAATGCATGCAATAAAATTCAGGTGATCTACATCTGGGACTCGAGAATGAACTAGTTTTAAAGAATAACATTTTAAAGTTGCTTTTGATTCTATTTATTAATGAAACAACAAATGCAGGGGGAATTTTTTGTATTATTTACTACTCTGTACATACCCACAGAAACGAATACCCAAAAAGCAACTAATAATATACTTCAATTTATACACAACAATTAAGAATTCCATATAGTCAGTTTTCTAGGGCGCTAGATCAAAGTTCCATGATAGTACCAGGGAGGCTTCATTCATTAGCACCATTCTAGAGGGACACACTGTTCTTTTTAAGGCCTTGTACTACTTTTCTGGGTCTTAAGACAGAAGCCATAAGACTTGTTTCCTGGAAGGCCAAAGGCCCCTGTGACCATCCTTACTGAGACTATGCTGGAATACAAGTACTGCTCAGGCCACATTAGCTTTGTCTTCTTAGATGTCAAAGGTGATTTCTTATGGAAAGCAACATGCGTGCCAGTAAGGATTCCCGGTAACATTCTCTCCTTTCCTGTCTTTTTCTGTTTCTCATCCATGGTGGAGAGAGAAACCAGAAACCAGATGTGTTAGAGTCTTGATATAGGGGTAAAAAGGGAGACTTCAAGTTCCAATGTGGCTTTTGGCTTGTGTAACATAGGATATAGATTCTTTTCCTATTATGTGTGGGTGAAGCTGGGTTTGTAGGGTCCACATGGCCAGAAAATCTGGCTTCTGGATAAGGGAAAATAAATATCTGCTTTGTTGTTATAGAACACATACTTCTGCAAAGTCTTTCAAATATTCAAAATAACTGGCCAAATAGAAATCAGCTGGATCATCTTAACTGAGAATGGTTTTTATCTTAACAAAATCTGTAAAATGTGAAACCGTATTTAAGTACATCAAATAAAATACACATGAACTACATAAATTGTTCTGCTGACTTGCACAGGAATACCCAGACTTCAAGATGCTATCAACGAACCCAAGTTTTTCCTGCTTAAGCAGAAGTTACCCCAATGTGAAGGGAACACAGAAGCCAAGTTCATAAAGAATTCTTTCCCCCAAAAGGAATATAGAATCACATAATTTACGGCAATTGGAAAAAAAATTCTATGTTAATCTTTTTCTTAAAAGAATTTGCTTAAATATCTCAAACTTTTTTTTGGGAACTCATACTAATTTTTTAGAAAAAAATTTCTACATGTAAAAAAAAAAAGCAATTTTAAGGTCTTATATGTTATGCAGAGCACATCTTAGGAAACTCACTGACTGTGAGTGTGCAGTAGTACCTCTCAGAAGCACTGTTTGGACAGCACAGCTGACCAGACACGAGTGGGAGATTTCATGTCCTGACTGCAAAATGACCTGAGCA
This sequence comes from Cavia porcellus, assembly GCF_034190915.1. Lineage (NCBI taxonomy): Eukaryota > Metazoa > Chordata > Mammalia > Rodentia > Caviidae > Cavia > Cavia porcellus. Next base: position 43,162,772 of record NW_026947507.1, read on the forward strand.
GCATGCACAGCTAAGCCTCCTTACCTGGCTTCTGTATGACTGCATTGCAGGCATTTGCAATTTCTTCTCGCTTTGCTTCATCAGGGTACTGATTCCCATTGAAGTAACTGCAGAGGCAAACAATACAGACATACTTTTCACTTTTTAAAAGATATGCTTATTAGAACATCAACTCATTGAAAAGTAAGTTCCTTAAATGTAACATTTGACTGTCTAGTCCAGGTTACCCAACAGAATTTTCTGTAGGATAAAAAAGTCTCTTCTGTGCTGTTCACTATGGTAGCAACTACTCACATAGGGCACCAAGCACTTGAAATAAGAAGTAGATTTAAATTTAATTCACTAATTTAAATTTAAATAGTAACATGTAATTAGTGGCTGTTATAGACACTGCTGTACTTCATGAAAAAATGAGATAAAAATTATTTTTGGTATGTATGAGTGGTTAAAGTCAGAGTCATGTTATTGAGGCACCAATAACAACAGGATTTTTTTGGTTACACTGTTTATAGTAACTAAAATTGAAAATTACCCAATTGTCCAATAACAGGAGAATGGCAGAACAAATTATAGGACATCTATATTTATACACAACTATTTAAAAATGACTATGGGAAAAAAGCAAGTTAGAACCCTATCCATTGACTTGAGGGAATGTTTACGACCTATTCTAAAGTGAGAAAACAATATGCGGAATACATACACAAAAATGCCACTAACAAAATTAAAAATTCCTGTCTGTGTGAATACCAGTTTGTATGGTTAACAGTGGGAAGAGTATGTATCAGACTGATTACTGGTTGTGGGGGAAGGGATTTGGTGGTAAGATATTCAAACATTTTATTTTTCATATGTTAAAAAAGTAGTTATTACTCTTGTTCAATAGTACTTTTAAAAATTAGGGTTGCTGAACCTTTTCTTAGAATTATCAGATTCAGAATTATGAGTATTAGCAAGTATGCTTATTACTAGTGCTAGTGCTACTTGTTCAGTTATTTATGAGGTTAAAAAAAAAAAAGCCATGCACGGGGGCGCACACCTGTAATCCCGGAGCTTGGGAGGCCAAGGCAGCAGAATGGCCATGAGTTGGAGGCCAGCCTGAACTACGCAGCAAGACCCTGTCTCTAAACACCAAGAAAATTATTAAAAACAGTATGCCTCCAGCCTAGTGAATTAGGACTGAAGATTCCAACACTTGCCATTCTTTTGCTGTTCTCCCACCACCCCTGCCCTGCAGGTCCTGCCTTATCCAGGAGCCCCTGAGCCTGACTCCTGCTGCTGCTTCCTGCCAGGCTACTCCAAAGAACACGCTTGCATGGCGGTCCTCTCTCCTCCCACCTTCCCGTTTCTAAAACAGAAGCCATGAAGCTCTAGCCTCGCAGTCTTGTCAACAACAGCCCCCTTTCTACTGTGTCCCATGGTTAATTAAGCATGTCTTCCTATGTGACTTTCTGCTGTCATATTGAGGCTCCAGGGTTTACACCAAGGCTCTTTCTGAGCCACTCTCCTCATATCCACGAGTGTGGGCATCACGAAAAATTACTAGAAAGTCAGAACCTTGGACCTCATCTCGGGCTTAAGCAGAGTCCAAATGCTACGAAGACAGCTGGATGGGTCTGTGAACACAGAGGCCATCTGGGATGTGCCAGCTGCTTCATTCACTCTAACTTCAGCAAGCAGAAATTATCTACATAACGTACTTGGTGCTGTGGGGAAAGGAAGATTCCCTCTCACACTATGGAGTTCACAAGCTCCTTGGAGACCGCAAAAGGCCCAGGGCCGGTGGATGGTCATGTGCACATCCAGTGCCTGGGCAGGGGCTGGACAGGGCCCCAAGAAGTGCCATAGAGTTGGGTCCCAAGGGTGGGCAGGACATGGCAAGGTAGAGAAGACGAAGGAAGAGTATTCAGTGTGAAAGGGAGCAGCACTGGAAAGGAAAGATGGTAGACAACAACCTTGATTACTCTGGGCACTATAATGAGTCCCTGGGCGCTGCACATCTATAATCCTAACACTCTGGGAAGCTGAGGCAGGAGGATTGCAAGTTTAAGTCTAATCTGGACAACTGAGCAAGACCCTGTCTCAAAATAAAAAACACAAAGTGTTGGGGAGGTAGTTCAGTGTAGAGGCCTTGGTTCAATCCACAGCACAGAAAAACAAACCAAATCACACCACAACAAAACAAAATCACAAAACCACAGCAGTCATATAATCATACAAGGAAACAAGATAGGAGCTTGAAAATGTGACATGGGCCAGTTTGTAATGAGCCTTATCTGTCCTCTAATAAGTAAAGATTTCATCATGAAAGAAATGGGAACCCTGAGAAATTTTCAAGCCACACAGACACACTCTTATGCGTGCTTTAGAAAAACTCATCTTTAAGACATTGCTCAGAACTCTACCTCCCTCCATGACCCTAAATCCTGAAATTCCCCGTCAACTTAACTACTCCAGAACTTTTACCTTCTTTATAAAATTCTTTAATCATCAACCTCTCCACTACTACCTCCTAATTAAGAAAACTCACATTCGTCTATCATTCTGCTGGCCTCACAGCTCATTTCTTGCTGAACTCTCTGGCAGGCAGAAGCAACAACCTCCCCCAGCAGAAACTAGATTGCTGCCCTTTCCTGTCCTTCCCCATACCCGCCCAGGCAGTCTCTGCCCCTGCAGAAAGCACTTTCCACTTTTCTTCTGTCCTCCTCTCAGGGTACCAAGTGAGCCTGGACAAGGTCACAAGTAAGTCAACTGGCTTCTTTATAAATCGTCACTTTTTAATCTGTGCCCCTCATTTCTGACAATTCTTTTATGTCTCACTCACCTAAAATCATTTTACTCTTAAGTCTCAAGCCCTTAAACCCACCACTGTCAATCTTTTTTGCAGATGACCTTGCCTTCTATTTTATGAAGGCAGGTTATTTTATATCAGTTTACTTAATTTTTTAGTTTCTCAGCTTCTCTGCTCCATTATTGATTTGTCTAACACCATTATTTATTTGTCTTGTAACAGAGGTAAATGAATACCTTGTTCTTCTTTTCAAGTTCAACTTCGCTGCCACTGGTTTTGATCTTGTCCCCCATTCTTTTCCTTTTCTTCTCCCTTTTCCCTAGCATATGCCATCATTCTCTGTGCCTGTGCAATGGCCCCATTTCTCTGATTTCATGATGCACATCTTTCTTACTGTGATATTTGAAGTCAAGATACACAGCATAACTGATAATCTCTTAAACTTAATTGATGCTTGTTTCTCCCTACTGGCATGGAAAATATGGTAAGCCTTATAATCAAGGTCTTCTCAGATGTACGGAACACGGTAGCTGCTGAGATCGAAGGTTTCATTTAAGTAACAGCTCTATGACCAAGTGTGCTTCACTATGATAACTTTCCACGCAAGTGACTGCAAGGACCGTGACTGACACTAGACTCTTCCAATGTCCGATTAATATTTCTAACGCACACCTCCTGTTCAAAAAGTTTCCAAGGTTTTTTGTTAGAGGTATTCAGAGTCCTCCCACATACTACTTTTGCACCTTTATCTCCTGCTGCTCCCTGGGTGTGCTACAGCCCAGGACAATGAGATAACCTTGTAAAAGCTGTGTTATCTGCCTTTCAACTGCTATTTTGTCTTCTCCAGTGCTATCTTATCTGTCTTTCAAGGTAGAGCTCAAATATTACCTCTTGGCCTGTCAAATGTGTTTTCTCTACATTATAAATTCCGCAATACCTCATCTGTTCTTCTCTTACATCTCAGCTGCTCTTAGAAACATGTCTTTCCTACTACAAAGAAGGTCACCCGAGGTCAGGGTGCAAGTCTGACTCAACCACACCCGAACTCCTTTTTAGTGCTGGGCCAACAATAACAATGAATCAAATCATCACCAATCCAGTGTGGGGGCCTCCAAAAGACATGGATCCCATGGCATATGGACTACTGACAAGCAGGGGTGCAAAGTACTCCTGAACAGGCCTTGAAACATGTATACTGTGGTGTTAGAAATGCCTGTCTTGGGTAGCAATAATGCTGGGCAAAGGTAGGAAGCAGAAAAATGTTGCTGGTTTTAAGACTGACTTTCAGTTTGTTTTATGTACTTCTCTGTTGGACTGTTGAAATAAACACACACCATTTTTATAAATTTCTATGTAAGGAGACAGTGGAATAACCAATGATTAACATAATTCTGTAAATAGTTTAAGTGTTTCAAAAATGCACTAGGATCAGGTAGAAAACATTAGGATTGTTGTGAGTGCTCTCTAGTGAGTAATGATTTTTGGAAGCCAAATTATAATTCATAATTACTCACATATAATGTTGTGTCACTTTAATAGAAGTTTTAAATTTTATTATTAATCTCTTATAATCTAACAAAATAAAACATGAGGGAAAGTTAGTAACTTTAAAATCGAAAGCAAGAAAATAAGTATTCAATATTGTTTTAAATGATTAAGCCTAGTTTACAAAATAATCCTTTTTTTCTCTATTAAAGACCTCTTATTTACTTATTCATCTAACCATCTATTCATTTTTACAATACTGGAGACTGAACTCAAAGCCTTGCATTGAGCCATATCCCCTGTATGTTTTATTTTTTTAGTTTGAGACAATAAATCATTAAGTTGCCTAGGCTAGGCTAGAACTTATGATTCTCCTGTCTCAGCTTCCTGGAGTCTTGTATTACTAAGGAATTGGATACTAAGCCCAGCTGAACATCTACTATTTTTAATCACTAAAGCTCAGTTTAAATTCAGTTTTATTTGTATAGCTCAGTCTACCAAACATTAAAGAATTGGTAACAATTCTTAAATTATCCCAGAAATTGAAGAGGAAAGAACTTTTCCAAAATTATTCTATAAGGTTAGTATTATAGTGATACCAAAAACCAGCCAGGGACACAACAACAATAAAAATAAATACGTAAAGCTACTGCCCAATACCCTTATGAACACAGATGTAAAAATCTTCAATAAAATCTAATAGCACATTAAAAGGTTATTTACCATAGTCAAGTAAGATTCATTATAGAGACGCAAGCATGGTTCAACATGTGCACATCAATAAACTTGCTACACTACATCAACAGAATGAAGGACAAAAGTTATATGATCATCTTAATAGACGAAGAAACAGAATTTGATAAAACCCAACATTCCTTCACAATAAAAACTAGAAGAAGTCAGATATAGATGGAATGTAACTCATCGTAAGACCATATAAAAGAAGTTAGCAGAGAACACATCAGCTAAAATTCTGAGTCCCTTATACACTTTATGAAATGATAATTCATTTTTTAAAAAAAACTCAAGCAGTCTAGTTGGCACATAACAGGTAACACAAGGCATGGTCACAACATACAATGCTCAAGTTTAAAAAATTTATTACAGTAACATACACATTGCCTTAATCCCCCGCAAACACTTCCCCTTGCTTTGAACACATTCATCCCATCATTCTTGCCACTTTGGAAAGCGGATCTCGAAATCCTCCTTTACGAGGTTCTTTACAAGGTATAATCAAAAATACATTGCATTTTGCTGCCAAGTGCCACCCAATGAAAAGACAGGCTGGTAAAAACATTATGGTATTCCCAGTACCGAGAAGCCCAAACACAATACCACATTATGGTGTGTTACCATCCGCCTTGCTCATGGGACCTGGCAGCATACAATTTTCAGTTCTTCCTCAGAGTCAAAATGACCATGAAAGGGAAATGGTTTGAATCGTTCAGAACAGCAAAGCAGCTATGACAGTGCAACTAGAGACATGAAAGCTTTCAAAACTGTTTCCAAAAGTGGCAAGAATGATGGGAAAAGGGTGTTCAAAGCAAAAGGAATATTCTGTGGAGGATTAGTGGCAAAATGTCTTTTACTGTTATACACTTTAAAAAATTTAAACATTTACCATTTTTTTAGGTCATACAGAAATATGTTTGACTTATAAATAACTGAATAGGTGAGTACAAGGAATAGATGTATGAAAGAAGGAAACAAAAGTAAAACACAGAATATACTAGTTCCAGTGAATGAAGGCTTTTAGAGGAAACCTGTAATTATCTTTTTAGGGGAAAGATTATTAGTATTTCACTATTTTTTAGGGGAAAAGATTATTAGTATTTCACTATTTTTTCCTGGTACATTTGGTGGTTTTAGTCTACAATAAAGCTGAAAATAATTATATAAAAGTAGTATTTTTTAACTATATTAACCACTCTATATATATCCAAGGAAGTAGAGAAATAATTCATGATTTTTTATTTTGCATATAATTATTTAATCACCTACCCAAAAGTACAGTGTCCTACTTCATGCCAGGCAATTAACTTCAGATGAACTGGACAAAACTTTCCAGTAGAGTCACCCAGAGATACAGGTAGGCACAGGAACACATTATAAAGAACCACATTAGCTGTATAAATACAGTACTGTGGTAGAAGATAGGAATTAGTATTTGTGCAGGGTCTTCCAGAAAGAGCAAGGATTTTAAGGGCAGGGAAGGCAGGCATAGTAAAATTAATGTGAGACAGGAAATAATATGTACAAAGGAGTCACCAGAAATCTTAGAATTTTCTGACATTAGGAAGGAGTTCAATATGGCTAGAATTTATGGGGCATGAAATGGAGTAGTTGGGGATTGAACCAGAGAAAAGGACTGGGTGAAGATTTTAAGTAGAGGCAGTTAATTTTTAGGCATCCTGGCCCACGGTTTGATCCAGGGTTATTATTCTAGGGGTTAAACTTGTGTTACAGGGCAGCACAGTATCTGGTCACACTTGAGGTAGAAGCCAGGAAGGCAGCTGCAGCCATAGCTTAGGAGAGAGGCTGATGTAGGCTGAAGCATGGAGAGAGGGGATGAGACACCTTGGAATGATACTCAATGCCTTTAAGACCATCCTAGGAACAGCAAATAATATTTATTATTCACTTCCCAGCATTTTAACTTTTAGATTTATTTCAAAGGTAGACATATTTCTACTGTGTCTACCATGTGGGATATACTGCAGGAGAGCTGGCTGTTAGTTTCTACAAAGGACCTATTTCTAAAACGACACTGAAGCCCCAAATGTACTTCTATTCCATATAAGAATGTTAATGGCCCTAAAAGTTTTCTAATGCAAAAAAGAGAGAGAAATATAAACAGAAACTTACAGGTAGCAATAAAACAGTAATAAATCGTGAGGACACTACATTTTTACAGACAAAGGACAGTCAGCTGAATGATGGTGAATATCTTCACAAGAGGAAACTAAATGATTGTTTTGTTAGACAATGACAGAGAAGAATTAAAATGAAAAGTGGCAAAATAATTTACCTGAGATGAGAAACCATAAACTAGTAATAAATGGTAAAGTCCTTGAAGAACTTTCTTTTCAACAACACTGCAGCTGGAGAAGCCCTCCTTCTATGTCTTGGTGAGCACGCAGAAAGAACAGACTGGCCCTGAGCAAGGACACAGCCGCGTACACGAACACTTTCTTTACACAAGCTGTCTGAAGAAGAGACACTTCAGTCTCATTTTGGTTATTCACATAATCATTCAGGATTGCCAGACATTTCCTATTACCTACAATTCAGTGCCTGTTTCTTCATCACTAAGTACATTATTGGGCAGTGAACATCAATGGTCTGCTTTCAGAAGACGCAAAGAAGATGGCAATAAACTCACTTACTCTGGAACCTACTTGTCCATTTCCTGTTGGCATTATCTATGTGTAAACTGACCTTCAGCAACAAATAAAACAATTTAAGTTTCTACCATCCTTCTTTTGTTTTTACATTCCATGGGCTGAAGGCAGAGATGAAACAAATGGGAGAACCTTCTTTAAATAAGGCACTTATCTGTTGCTATTCCATAAAGGCCCAAGGAACACACTGTTTACTTATAGACCAGAATCTTTAATCCATGGATATCAAAGTCCCTATAATAGTAATTATACCTTAAAATACTCCTGTGAGACAATCAGGGGCCACAGAAAAATACAAAGAGCAGAGCTAGAAATAAGCTATGCACAAGACTTGTCATCGTTTAATCTGGAATTTCAGATAGCCAGGGACCATTACAATTAGTCCCTAATCAACTTCCTCATTTGAGAAATGAGGACAATGGCAAGTGGTCCCCAGGTGACAAGCTGGCTAGGATCAGAGCCTCTCGGCTTCAGGTACCATGTTTTCCACCACTACTGCTTGCTACGGGTATGCACAGAACGCAGACATGCCTTATATGAATAGGTAATTGTGGTAAGGATGAAGATGAAATCACACTGAGCCTTAAACCCATTGAGCATATCTTATAAAAAGGGGTTGGGAATGTAGCTCAGTGGTACAGATGTGTCCAGTAGGCAGGAGGCCCTGGGTTCTATCACTGGCACCACAGACATTAATGAAATGACAGTATTCATTAAGAGACAGAAACTAACACATAAACACAGAGAAGGCAATGAGGAGATGAAGAGTCATTGGAGTAATGTATCTTCCAGTCAAGGAACACCAAGAATGGTTACTAGTAGCTGTGAAAAGCTGGAGCAGAGGCATGAGAGGTAGGGGGTATTGTCTTCTCTCTCACAGTCTTCAGGAGGAAACGACCTTGATTTTAGATTTCTGGTCTCCAGAACTAAAGAATAATAAACTTCTGCTATTTTAGGCCACCCAACATGAAGCTTTGTTTTTTTCTTTTTCTTTTTGGTACTGGGAATCAAACTCAGCCTTGCGCTCACCAGGCAGGTGCTGTGCCGCTGAGCCATATCCCCCGGTGCTAGCATGTGTTAGTTAAATTTCTGTATCAGCCCCAGGAAATTAATATATTAGCTAAAAGGAGCTAGTATAAAAAGAATAGCATGGTCTTAAGATGCAAGGGGGTTCAACTACCACAGATGAACCTGATTCCCCACAGAAATAGATCTGACAAGTAGACTGGTATAAGCAGATATTTCTGTAAGTAGTCTGTCAAATACAGAAAAGGTCTGATGTTGGTTCCTTCTTCCTTCTGTAATCCAACTTTAAGTTCTATCACACAAAATTCTGATTTCAAAGCTTTACTGAGAATTTTTAGATTGGCTAAGATAATTTTAGTCAGCAATTGGTGCAGTAAAATCAGTGCACTAAAATTAAAATTAAGTGTTGATCTTAAAAATCACAGAAAACTAAGCACAAATGGGTATTTCTGTAAAACAACAAAGTTTACTGATACTAAAAATCTGCAAGGTGAGCTGAGGGTGTGGCTCAGTAGTAGAGCACCTGTCTAGCATGTGGGAAGACCATGGTTTTGATATGGGTTTGATTCTCAGCAATACAAGAAAATAAACAACAATAAGGCAACTGCTAGAAGATGTGTTTATGAAACAAGTATAGCAAACTATTAATGGTGTCTAGGTGGCTGACAGACAACTGTAAAAGGTTTTCAACTTTTCTATTTGTTTAAACATTTTCATAACCTACTGGGGAAAATAACTACTAATATCAATAATTAAAGATGGAAAGTTTGTCCTATGCTTCAAATTTTTGACAATAAAAACTAGAAAAACATAATTTGTAACATTAATAATAAATGGTAAATTAGCATTATCTTCATCAAATCAGAAACAAGGTAACAGAGTTTACTATTTTCATCACCAAGTTTTTTCAGTGGTACCATTTATCACTTCTAAAAGTACTACGTAGTCTCTAATAAAAGACATGAAACAATTAAAAAATAAATTTGGAAAGAGGGTCACAAAATTATCATTTGCATATTGCACAACACCAAGAATCAGAGATAAGCTACAAATGCCTCAGAAACAATCAGAGTAAGGTACTAAATAAGCAAAATAAAAAATCAAACCTGTTATGTTAATTAGCAAAGTTCAACCACTCCCTATACAGAAATAAACCACAAAAACCCACTTTCCTATGTATGACTAGTAACTGTTCAGTAAATTTAACAGAAAAAAAATTCATAAGAGGAAAAAAAAAAGAGAATTAAAATAAAAAAATCTAACCCATGAACAGTGGCACATGCCTGCAATCTCAGCTTTTCTGGGAGGCTGAGGAGGAGGGTTGAAAATCTTGAGGCCAGCTACTCTTTGCTGAGATTATTCTATAAAACTGTGCAAGTAAAAAAAAAAAAAAAAAAAAAAGCAAAAGAAAGCTAAAAATCTTTACTTACAATTATATAAAAAATGGAGGAAATGGACAAACATGTAACACATCCCTAGATAAGATTAAATAGTATAACAATATTTGTTTTCTCCCAAATTAAGTTTTTAGGTTTAATGTACTTCAACCAAATTAAACACACACAAAGTTTTTCTTAATAGATGTGTTTGGGGTTGACAATATAATTTTAATGTCTGCCTAGAACAACCATTTGAAAACAATTAATAATATCCTGAAAATAAATAGCAATAAATGAGCCTTATATCCTTGAATATTATAAAATTATAAAGTTATAATAGTCAAAAATAATTGTGGCTCGAGGACTGATAATTATCAAAGAGAACTAACAAATAACATTAGGAATGAGAAAGAAATTCAAGGGAGAGGGGAAAACTGGCTATGTAGAAAATGGCACTAAATTAGATCCCCACTTTATGAACAAAATATATATGGTTAACTACAAAAAGTAAAATCATTAAAAACAAAACAAACAACAGAAACAAAAGAAAATCTTCGAATGTGGAAGTATAAGTAATAGAGGCAGTCACATAATCTATTGGATTTATTTACATTTAAATGAAAAGTAAAATAAGTATAAATAAATGCAAGTATATTACACAGAAGGTTAATAATATCACTGAGTTACCATGCAAATTGGAAAGAATACATCAATATACAACAAAAAATAGTAATGAAAAAGAACACCAAAAGATGAAGTATAATAATTAATAAACATGTAGAAATGTTGAGCCTCATTTGTAAATCAAAAAAGCTTAAATGTAGGCAAAGACAAAACACTGCTTTTCACACACTGCAGAGGCAAAGCAGTCAATATTCACTTAACAAAAAGACAACTAAACAGGCATGGAAAGGTGCGCTGGGGGAGAGAGCTTTGTGTTCAAGGGCACTGTTGTGCCAAGGCTCTGTGGCAGTCCCATGTCAAAAGTATCATTATTCTTAAGACAAAGGTAAGTGCAGGGGTGGGGTGTCACATCAGTTCTGTGTAACAGTGCAAAACTGGGACGATCTTAGTGTGTAGTAAAATACTAATAGTTAAATAAACTGTGGTATAGTCATTTGAAGGGAAGAAAAAGGGCTATTAAAAAACACCACACTGGCTAGGGATTTAGTTCAGTGCGTAAGCACCTGCCTGGCAAGTGCAAGGTTCTGAGTTCGATCCTTGGTACCAAACAACAAAAACAACAACACAAAAAACCCCACCACACTTTCCATTTTAATGAGAAAGAAAAAACTGGTCACCAAAAACTGGTTACGTGTCCTCTGTTTATGAGAGAAAAAGGGAAGGGGAGCAGAGAGACAGACACACAGACACCAGGACCCTAAGTGTAAATGTACCAAAGTATTGTTTGGCATAGTATTTTCTATTTCTCTGTTTACAGATACACTGATTATTTCTAAATGAAAACAAAATTTTCTTCTGTTTTCCAAATCCTTTACAATTAGTAATATTAATTTTTTTAAAAAGTTACTTAAAATAAAAACTAAGTGGGTTATATTTATGAAAATATATTTTTATGAAAATATATATGATGGTTAATTTTAAAACTTTCTCGAAACATTTTCTTTTTCACCATTCTTTCACACAAACCAACAACTCTTAGCAATCCTCCTGCCTTAGCCTCCGGATTACGCATGCATCACCTCACACAGCAAGCAAGCCTCCTTTGATTACAAACTTGCAACACTCACAAAAACAAATGAAAAGTACACCAAATGTTAGTGATGATTATCAGTGATTAACATAATGAAAGGACATTCTGTAATTGTTTACTTTGTATTTTCTTGCATTATTTTATATATGAAGCAAGTGCTAACTTTGTAATTTAAAAAAAAACCTCTTATTTTATTGGAAAATAAAGTCTGCTGTCTCTAAGTATAAAAAAAAAGGACATTACATATTATTCTTAAAAATAACTGTCTTACTTTAATGTACTTTAGTAACAATGTACATTTTAAGTTTGTTTCACTAACACTCTACAGAACCAAAGGCTTTCCTATGTTAATTTTTTTATACAAATGAGTTCATTAACTTTGTAAACTCAATAAAATAAACAATGGCTCTCTCCACAATGGCCTTTTAAAAGGTGTGAGTGTAGGAAAAAGCTAAAATATAAATGAGTTCTATTATAAAGAAATTAGAAGTTTATATGACTTTGCAGTTAAATTTAAATTTTAAAATATGAAAGTTATAAAAAAAAGGAGCTATAAGAAGAAAAATTAGTTCTGGTATACATAGACTAAAGAATTTATGTAGGAGAAGTTGAATTTGCAAATCTTAATTTGTAGTTGTATACAGAAACCCATAACCCAGCTTAATACAGAGAGATTTAGAAAATCATACAGTACAGACTGACAGAGAATCAAAGCTGAAAGGGGAGACTGCAGTGAGCACATAAACCAGAGAGGAGAACTACCTCGTTCAGGATGCACAACCTGTACTCAGATCTCCTGACTCAGTTCACTGGCTTCAAGGTCTAACAGGAAGAGCCATTATTCAACTAAGATACAGTGTTGTTACCAATTTCATTTAAAATATGTAATTCAAGTCCCTTGGCAATGAATTGTCTAGACCAAGCTCCTGTTAATTTCATTAAGAGTTTCCAGAAGCCAAGATGTGATGGCATCAGAAAGAAACCCAGGATGATAACCCTAGGACCAGAGCCACCTCTCACCCAGATGCTGTTCTTTCTCGGGAAAGGAAATCTAGCTGTTCTGGGGCAAGAGTAAGACTGACCTACAGTTTTTAACTAAATACAGAGCCAAACCTTGGAACTTCTCACTTAAAGCATAACATCAATTTACACTGGAAGGCCCTTCCAAGGGCCTTCACTATAAAGATTATATGTTTAAATGTTTTATTTATTTGCAACATAATAAACGCTATTGGCCTCTACTTAGTACTCGATAAATAGGCATCAGTGATTAACACTGGATTTAAGAGCCACGTTTTATTTACTTATTTATTTTTCCAATTTTTGAGAGAGCATCATGTTATGTAGTTCAGGCTGGCCTTGACCTCACTATGTAGCCCAGGCTGGACACAAACTCATGAGGATCCTCTTGTGCTAGCTCCCCCGTGCTATGGACCTCAGGTACACACTACTATGTCAGGCTTAAGAGCTAAGTTTTGACCACATTTTATCCTATCATGAAGCTGCAGAAAGAGCACAGGCTATCATCTGTCCCATGGCCTGAATCTGGAAATGAAGGACCATATTAGACAGTGACAGTTTTAATTATGTGGCAACTGAAAAGCAAATTTTCTTTCTAATGTGTATTCTGTGTTAATACTATGTTTTTCTATGAAGACCATGACAAAAATGGAGACAATTTTCTGGAGTTGTCTGGAAAAAACAGTAAAACTGGTCAGTTCCAACTATATTAAAGAAAAACTCTAAGGAATAGTGCTTCTCTTAACTGAATGCCACTAGCTTTATCAAATATCTGTTCCACTCTTCGTTTTAGCATGAAGAAAAGCAACATGGTGAGAAGGCAGTACTTGGTATTGCTGCATCACGGAATTCCTGGGTCCCTAACAAAACTACAAATGTGGGTGCTAAGCTGGCGGCAGTGCAAACCGCAGCCCCTGGAAAAGGACCTGCGGTTAGGAGTTCACAGGCCCTGAGCACTGCAGAGCTGGTTCTTTCTTCCACTTGTTTCACGTCTGGCTGGTGGTAGCTGCATTGTCATCTATTTCATCAGCCTTTGCTGGTAGGAAGGAGGTTTATAAAAGGGATGTGCGAGGTGATCTGGAATTGTGAAGTTCCTTATACTTGGTTGACCAACAATTAATAGAAAGATCAACAGAGCAGGATAGATGGGGATCACTTCATTGTCTTCCTGCATGGTTTTTCTGAGGATTGATACTACGCCTCTCTGAAAAATGACTACCTCATGTTAAAAGGATATTGTCTGTATCTAAAATGAGAACTGGTTTTCCTAGGGATCCATCCAAATTCTTTTTTTTTGTCTTTTTCGTTTTTATCGGTACCGGGGATCGAACTCACGACTGCCTGCTTGCAAGGCAGGAGCTTATGCCGCTGAGCTAAATCCCCAGCCCCAATCCATCCAAATTCTTGACCTCAACAAGTAGCAAACTGAACACAGACAACAGCATACATTTGTTTCTTCTTTCTTTTTTTTTCTACCATGTAGTTCAGGCAGGCCTTAAACTCACTTTGTAGCTCAGGCTGACCTAGAACTCACAGTGATCCTCCTGCCTCAGCCTCCCGAGTGCTGGCAGCATATATTCCTGTAAGAATCAGGGATGCAGTAGTGGCCTGTGATTATCCTGGTAACTTCCCTGAAAATAAAGGGGAAAATATAGAAGTACTTGCTATTTCTTTTCTTTTTATTCTCTGTCTCTCTTTTCCTTTTTTTTTTTTTTTTAAAAGACAAGAGTGTTGTTACATAGTTCAGGCTGGCCTTGAAGTTGCTGTGTAGCCCAGGCCGGCCTTGAAATTGCAGTAATCCTGTTTTGTTCCTCCCAAGTGCTGGGATTACAGGTATGCACTACCACACCTGGCCTAGTGCTACTTTTTCTTAAACCTAGTCTTTTACTTCCTGTGTCTTGAGCTTGATACCATATGAGACAACTAGGAGTGACTCTTCAATTGTCTTTTTTTTTTTTTTTTTGGTGGTACCAGGGATTGAACTCACGACCTTGCACTTGCCAGGAAGGTGCTTATGCCGCTGAGCTAAATCCCCAGCCCTCAATTGTCTTTTAAAATGCCAAATTAATTCTGATGACATATGATAAAATACATACAACTTATGTTAGTAATTTCAGAGCTGAATAGTTATTTACGTCTTCAAAGTGACACTATCAAGCAAAAGTATTCTGATGACAAATCACGATTTTTATTCCCAGTAAGATGACAATTATATGACAGTCTCAAGATGATTAGAAACATAGCTTAATCTGGCCATTTAGTGGAGGGGCCAACTCTGCTCCTACAAAAGAATGAATAAAACAGAGCATCTGGATGAGACACTACCATGATCAGTATTTCTGTGGCACATCGGTTTTTAAGTATAGCTGAAAGACCATTTTTAGATGTTCTTCACCCCTGAAATACCACAGTCTACTGAAGCTTCAATTAAAAGAGGGCAGTGTAGGCTACTCACAAATTCATGTCCTACCAATTGGAATTTTCAAAAGGCAAACACATATGTAAACCTTTGTATACTTTGTGAACATTTTGTGTAATGACAACTTCTTAATGTACTACTGTAACAACCAAGATCTTATTTTATCTTATTAATTACTATATCCCCTAGACACTAACACAATGACAGATACAAAGGAGAAGGTTAACTATTTGAATTTAAAGAAGAAAACAGTCATGAGTGTTTTTGTAAAGATTTCCCCGTTATTTATTAAATTAATCTCCCTCATTGTTTACATTTATAACATGATGCTTATAATTCAGGTTCTAAAATGAACTTGTATACCTCACTGTGATACATTACATATGACACCAATATTTATCTAATGTCTTACTTTCTTAGTCCCGGTGACAAAATACCCAGCACCTACAAATCAGAGATTTATTTGGCTCAGGCTTTCAGTCCATAGTCCACTGACTCCAAGGCAGAATGGCACAGGGGAAAGACAGAGCAGAGAAGCTATTCATGTCACAGTAGCCAGAAAGTAGTGAAGAAAACCCAGGAGGGAGATAAACGCCAGCATGTCACGCCCCCAGTGACCACCTCATCTGACCAGGCCACTCCTAACATCAGTCACTATAGCACCCCCACAATTCAATCACCCTTCAAAGCCATGACTATGAGCCCATGAGGCTTTGGGGAAACATTCAAATATAAACCAAAACATATATGTTTCCTTTCTTTGCAGACTGTGGCTATAGAATGGCATGAGGAACATGGAGTCTTCTGACCTGCTTAACTGGCTCAGAGCCTAGAGAATAGGGGCATGCTGTGTATGCAAAGTGAAGCTGCTGGCACAGCAGCTATAAGAAAATGGGGAAAACTTTAAATCTGCCTCAAAAACATCATAATAATTTGTCTTTCAGCTATTTCTGTTTGACCAAAAAGGAACCAGGAAGTATAATTTGCCAATTTTAAAATGCATTTAAGGACGGTTCATCTTCTTACAGGCTATGAGAAATGGATTGGGATAACTTTACCTGTCAATAAGTGGGAAAGTTTTGTTGTTTTTTCCTCAAATAGTCTAATGGATTGAAATGAGGTCATGTCTAGGCTCCTGCTGTCTCATATAAATGTTAAGAACTTCCTTCTATTTACAGAGATACAGGAGGTATAGTTCATTATGTTCCACTCGAGTCATTTCACAAGGATATAGAGGAGGATAAGCTCTCTTTACAATTCAACTTCCTGTAACTATTAATTCCAAAACTTGCAATGTATTCTCCCATCATTTTCTATCTTACAACAGTAGTGACATCAGAAGAGAGGCAAAGACAGAGCAGCAGGCGAGGGCTGTAGTGACGGCAGAACAAACTGAGTCAGGGCAGATGTACATATCTCAGTCCTCATTTGCTGTAGAACAGGGCAAATACTACATTTTTGTTTTGTTTGAAACAAGGTGTTGCTATGTAGTCCAGGATCAACTTAAAAACTGCTATGTGGCCAAGGCTGGCCTCAAACTTGAGATCCTGTCCCAGCATTCTGAATGCCTGCATTATAAGCTTGTGCCATGATGCCCAGGAAAGATTACATTTAAAGGGCTGAACGCTGCTCCCACAAAATACTTTTTATGGATGAAAAAAAAGCACAACAACCTGGCTAAAAGAAAACAACCCTAAGGCACTTGAAAGCGAAGGGTTGGTAACTTTAACACAATTAGATACTGTACCGTACTACTCTACCCACATAGCTTTCCCAGGCCCCTGGCACCTAATACGTCTGGTAGGGGAAAAAAATGGGGCACTATTTTCTAATTTTGTTAGATTTGTAGTCTTGCCAAATATTTAGCTGTATCACACTGTAGCAATATCTGCTAACACACAGTATCACTGGCTTCATGCACAGCCCTATTCTAACCTGTATATAAACTGGGTACAACCAAATCCTAGCCTAGGAGCACAGAGCATATACCCCTTAAATACCAGGTAAAATTTTCTTAGCAGATGGTGAAATTCTGGCAAAGATGTTGCCTACATTCTCATACCAGTAGGAAAACTGAATTGTGTAATTTTTTTTGTCTTTTTTTTTTAAATCAGTACCAGGGATCAAACTCATGACCACACACTTGCAAGGCAGGTGCTTATGCTGCTGAGCTAAATCCCCAGCCCCAAATTGTGTAATTTTTATAAGAATGAACTTTTACAAGTCAGGAGAAAAAAAACATGATTTTTTAAAAAAATTGAAAATGGCTAGAATTTCAAGATATTTCCTTAAATGTGTAGAAAAGGGAATCTCAGGGTATGGTGGCACACGGCCACAATCCCAGTCACTTGGGAGGCTGTGGTAGAAGGCTCTTAAATTTGAGGCCAGCCTGGCAACTCAGATCTAGTCTTGGGGGTAAAAAAGGTTACATATGTAGTGGTATAATTCTTGCCTGTCATGTGCAAGGTCCTGGGTTCCATCTCTAAAACGTCTCTTTCCCCAAAGGGAATCTTACTTAGGTTCTTATCTTTAAAAACAAAGATCTAGAAGGATTTTCAACTCTCTTTCAAATTTTTAACTCCCAATATGTTTTAAAAGTACTAACATAAAATCCATCCTCACCTCAACAATAATGAGTCATAGGCATAAAGTGCCCATTATCTGGGCACTTTATCTACTTTATATATGGGAGGAAAGTGGCATAAATTACTTAGAAAACAAATCAGGAACTTTTTTCAATTATTACAACATCTTGTAGCATGAATACAAACAAAATTCCTTTGAGAAAAAACAAACATTACAACTGTGGTAAGGTCCTTTTCCACCTCGGGTACAATTTACTCTCCTGCTTCACCGACACATACAGTACTACACTCTTCAAGCCGCTGTGCCTTTGCACATACTGCTCCTACTGCCAGCCACATTCTTTTTTCTCTTCTCAACCTCTCAGAACCATTCTGCTCTATGGGCTCCAATGTACCACAATTTTTCCTTTCCCCATGTAATTTTTCTATTCCCCAATACAGCCTGGCCCCACTTCATTCTTTTAATTTTTAAACTTTGATTAGTACATGTTTGCAGAACATAATGATCACCACATTCATCATGGTGGGTTGGTACATGCAAATAACGCATCTTAGTTCTTTTTACTTCCTCTTCCCCACACTTCCTTCTCTAATTCATCCCGTCTTGGGAAATCCTGGTCCTTCCCTTGGACTGAGACCATGAGGACTAGAATTGTACAATGTTTGGCACTCAAAAAATGAGTGACTTTTTTTTTTAGATGGGGGTCTCACTATGATAGCTAAGCGACCCTCAAACCTACCGTGCCTAAGTGTCACCAGTGGCTGTGACTGTGGATCACCATGTCTGGCTTGAATGACTTTCTTTGAAGTAATGAAATGTGAAGGGACTTTCACTGGTTGAGGCTTAGAATGCAAAAAGCAACTCTCAGAAATCCAGAAGTCCTTCTGAAGGTTGCTACTTGTTTAATATTTTCATATTGAGCATTTAGTAATAGGCCATTATATGTGCACATGTGTCATGTACTGTGCTGAGCACCGTACTGTCATTAAGTCACAGTCCTTTCACAGACAGGCATGATTAAGGTGGCCATGTTATAGCAAGCAGCTTGATTTGGGATGTTTTGCTAGTAAGAGAGACAACAGTGAGGCTCCACTTGTTCTAACTCCAAAGTCTGCTCTCTTAACCATTATGTTATCAGACGCAAACTAACAACAAGTAGCACAAAAATGTATAAACTATTCAATATTTAAGACAACTTGTTTTAATACCTCTAATCTATATATTTATGGCTTTTTACTTTATTAAAATAATAGAATTTTTTTCTTAAACATTATTTCAATTTTTAAAAAATTTAATTAACAGATGTATCATTCCTGATTTAGTCACTTGTTAAATGTCTTTGTCAAAAGTTACTGTTACTGAGGTGGAGCAAAGATGGCAGATAGATAACAGCCTGCAACAGAGGCTCCCTGAGATAGTCAACTTAGAATTCAACATAATACAGCATGGGGAGTCCCAAAAAGAGGGAGATGAATTCTCTCGTCCCAAGAAGAAACTAAGGTTAGAAAAATCAATCAAGGGGCTGGGGATTTAGCTCAGCGGCATAAGTGCCTGCCTTGCAAGCAGGCAGTTGTGAGTTCAATCCCCGGTACCAATAAAAAGGTAAAAGACAAAAAAAAAAAAAAAAAAAAAAAGAAGAAGAAGAAAAAGAAAAATCAATCAAACAAACAGTCCCAGCTGGCCGTGCCACCAATACAGCCCTGAGCACCTCTGGGCCGCCAGCGAAACAGGCCATCCCGCGCGACCCCCGAAACTGTCGCTGTGGGCCCGTTGGAGGCTGGGGCAGTGGAGCGACTCAGCACCCAACAGCTGCTCCCACCTTCACTGCTTCCTCCCCAGACCCGGGCTGCGTCCCAGAGGGCGCGAGGAGGAGGGCGCCTTTCGGCATCCCAGATGGGGACCGGACTTGCTAGGACGCATCACCACCTTTGCCCTCCCTGCTCACTGTAAGGACTCGAGCCCATGGCGCCAGAGCTGAGTGGGCCCCTGCCGCTGGAGCAGCTCCGAGGTCCCGAGGTGGGTGACTGTGTCTTTGCTGCCCCAAAGCCTGCGCAGCTGGAGCCCCATGGAGCTGCCCCCGCAAATGAAGCCCAGAGAATCTGCTTATGAAAACACCTCGTCAGACAATAATTAAAAATACAGAACCAGAACCTTCGGATTTCCTGCCGTGCTTGACCAATTACGGGGAATTGGGCCTGCCTGCCTGCACCCTGAACTCTAGACTGGGCGGCCTGGGATGAGTGTCCCCACATGAGCCTGAGCCCCTAGGAGGGAGTTTAAGATACCTCAGATAGGGGCTGGGGATTTAGCTCAGCGGCATAAGCGCCTGCCTTGTAAGCAGGCAGTTGTGAGTTCAATCCTTGGTACCAATAAAAAGGAAAAAGACAAAAAAAAAAAAAAAAAAAAAAGATACCTCAGATAACAGCAAATGGGGAGGGCAGCAAAAACCCCAGTCAGCACACTTCTGAAAGACCCTAAGCAATACAGAGAGGGCCAGGAACCAACCCCCCCCCCCACTTGTCTGAAAGAAACTAGAAACATGAAAAGAGACAAAAAACAAACAAACAAACAAACAAACAAAAAACCTCCAGCTGCTGACCCTGGGAAAATAAGCCCAGGAGAGGTAAATGCAGAAGAGAACCAGAGCAGTTATCATGTAATATCAGATACAGCATCAGTGGACATAAAGAAATAACTTTGTGACCTCATAAACACATTTAAAACAGTACTTCTGATCCAAGTGAGGCAAGACATAAAAAGATTAATTAAAGAAATGATAAGCCCCTTCCCAGAGAACACAGATGGAAGAATACAGGAACTCAGAAAAAGAAGAGAAACTTTTCATGAAGAATATAAACAAAATCTAGAATACATGAAACACATCCAAAGAGATTGCCAGGAAACTAAAAACTCCATTGAAAGCTGGCAAAATGCCTTGATAGAAACTAAAGTTAGCCTTTTGAAACTTGAAGAGAGATTTATGGTGTGTGATCGTGAAAGAAAAGATCTCTTAAAAATAACAAGGAACCAGAAAGAAAAAATTCAAAGGCTTTAAGACAACAAGAGGATTTATAATTTAAGAATAAAAAACATGAGCGAAGAAGCAGGAATAACCACAAATGAACTACAAAGACTATTCACAGATATAATTAAGGAAAATTTCCTAAGCATAGGAAAAAGAAATGATATCCTGATAAATGAGGCATACAGAACTCCAGCCACCTACAACCAAAACAGAACTACACCCAGACATATAATAATCAAGATTCCAGAAATCCACCAAAAGAACAGAATATTAAAAGCAGCCAGAGAAAAGCAGCAGATTACCTACAAAGGAAAAATTATCAAAATAATGACAGACTTATCAACACAAACTCTCAATTGAGAAGAGACTGGGGGGAAATACTCCAAGCCCTGAAAGAAAATAACCTCCAACCACGACTGATGTACCCAGAAAAACTCTCTCAAAATGAATGGAGAAACAAGATATTTCCAAGACAAGGAGGAACTGTGGGAGTACATGGCTACCAACCCAACACTACAAAAAATACTGAAGGACATTCCAGAGAGAGATGAAAAAATACCACGATTCCAGCAACAGTGGCAGAGAGGCCTCAATGAACAAGGCAGACAATTAAATAAAGGACAAATAATAGCAGAAGAATAAAATAGCAGAGATGAGGCAGAGATGGTAAGCTATAATCTTTAATATAGATAGCCTTGATACACTTAACAAAAAAGAAACATAGGCAGAGTAGATTAGGAGGCAGGACCAATCGAGATGCTCTGCATAGGAAATACACTCAACCTGAAAGAGGGTTAATAAACTGAGAGTCAAAGATGAGAAAACAATGTTATATGTGAAAGGAAACCAGAGAGAAATAGGGATAACTCGTCCAGCAGCCACAGATAGATTAGAAAGCTATGTCACTTTTGGGCAGTGTAGAACTACACAGCTGGAAGGAAGGAAAACCTTGTGACTTTAGTAAGTAAAGGAGTACAGCTCAAGATCAAGCTCAGGGGTAAAAAGGTTCAGCAACACTCAGATAGATAACAGGTTGGCCCCCTAGTCTAAAAACTTAAAGGAGCTAGTGGGACCCAAAATATACAAAGCACCCTGAGAAAGGGAAAGGGGAGGAATTGTCTAAAAAAGGAAGGCAGAGGACATTGTTAATAGTGTTTCAGGATTTAAAAGTCACAGTAGTCTTATCGCTTTGTTTAGTTTGATTATATTTTGTTCTGGTCTGTCTACTCATATTAGATTTGAGGGCACAGACAGCTAACCCCAAAATAGCAGGTTATACAACAGTAACTATCCTTAATTTCCTATTAACTTACACTGAAACCCTGTATTACTTACACTGTCTTAGTATGACTGATCTTATTTGAAGCTGGTTTGTTAGACTGCTATTTTGCCTTGGCTGATTTTATTCGAATTTGGTATGCTTGATAGTATCAAGTCTAAGAGTAGAGGCCACTACTCTGAAGATGACAAGATGTAAAAGATATCCGTTCCTGTTTCGATTATTAACTGCTTTCAAGTCCTACAATGTCTTCAAAGTTGTGTTTTTATAAAAATAGCTATGTAATGCTATGCTTAACTGTATAATGCCTGATGATGTGGACAATTTCTATTGAAAATAACAAGAGAAAGCATAGTAAGTACTGTAGATCACCTAATATTGTGGTCTTACATGTCTTTTTCATTTCATGTTTATCTAGGAATTTGTTTTGTTGTCTTGTTTTAATCTGTTTTTCCCTATAATACAGAAAGGATAGATATAAATGTAGAGATTCACACATGGGAAGAATTTCTAAAGTATTTACGGGAACAGATTATATAATACATGATGTAATGAACAGATACTCCAAAGAAGAGACACTAAGAAACCCAATGCTAATTCTGCAGTGTTATGATATGAAATCTAGCAATACTATCATTTACTGTTCAGAGTGATATTAGTCTAGTCTCTTATGTTCAATTTCAGCATTCGTAAAGATAAAGACACCTCCTACGCAGAGAATGAGAGACATTATGGTAGTCATCATTGACTTCCCCAAAATCAGGTCTTGAAGACCTAAAAAGACTTCATCATCCTGTAATGATCTGATTAGTTCTATAATGTTCAGTATTTATTCAATGTGTGTGAATATGGGGACAACTATTTGGAAGAAAACTAGAGATAGTAAGATAGACAGTGAAGATCTCCAGTGGACTTGCTTTGAAATCTGTATTTCTTTAAATTATTTCCTTCTAAACTGTTTTGTTCTGTTTAATCTTACCCTCTTTAAGAGAAAAAACAAGCGTGTAGGACTGATAAACATATTGCTAAGTTCTTATTGGTTCGTTGAGCAGAACTGTTTGCAGTGTCATTATTTAAATGTCACTGTGTGCTTTAATTTTGTAACTCGAGCAACTATTTCTAAGATGACAGTATGTATCTTATTGACTATGATTTCTTACTATTTATTTTTCTGAAATTCTGTACTGTATCTACTTTTTTTTTTGTTTTTTTGTTTTTGTTTCTCTTTAAATAAAAAAAAAAAAGCTACTGTTACTAGTATCTAGTTGAGTATGGACTTGAAACCTCCATAAACTGGAAGGTAGCTGGGGATTTAGCTTAGCGGCATAAACACCTGCCTTGCAAGCAGGCGGTCGTGAGTTCAATCCCTGGTACTGATAAAAATGAAAAAGACAAAAAAAAAAAAAAAAAAAAAAAAAAAAGCCAGTTTAGCCATAAACTGGAAGGTAAATAATAACCTTTCCTTCTTTCATTTTGGGTGTTGGGTATTTTGTCCCAGGAACAAGAGAAAAATAACCAAGACAATTATCATACTTAAATGTAAAGAAGCTGAAAAAACATCATTGAATTTCGGACTCTGGGAGAACATGGCGGACAGACAACAGCAACTACTGAAGGCTCTCTGAAAGGCTCGGCTCAGAGGCCAGGAATGATGCGGACTAAGGAGACACGAACCAGTAGAGATATGCTCTGCTGACTCAGGAACGAACTGGGCTGAGAGAATCCAACTTAGAATACAGTCCTGGCGCTAAAATAGGAACAGAAAAGTCTCGGTGTGGAGGCTCGACCCCGCGCCATTGGAAACCGCGATTTGGGTTTCCCGCCGCCCGGGGGCTGGCTGCCTCCACAGCGGCTCGGCAAGGAGAGACGCGCCGAGCTCTGGGAACGGGAGTCTGCGAACGGAGTCGGAAACAGGACGGACAAGGAGGCGTATACGAAAACTGACTGGTGGCGAGGTGAGAGAGAAACTACCCCCTACCACAGTTTGACTCCAGCGGAGGTTTTTCTGGGCTCAGGCAGTCCTGTAAGAGCAGGGCGGGGTGGCAACTCCAGCCACACATTCCCCTCTCGGAAGGGATTGGTGAAAAGTGCCTGGCCTGAGTGACGCTGCTGGCGGACTCCCTAGGCTGGCCTAACCCAGATCCCAGAGCCTGACGGTGGCCCGGAGGAGCGACCGACTCCCGCGTAGGCTGCCTCTTCCGCAACTCCCTGGGGCGCAGCGGTGGGCGGGAACAACTAGCCAGCGCAATTTGATCAGGCTGTGGCTGACAGGCAGGGAAGCCGGGCCTCCTTTGTAAGATTGCATTTTATAAGAAACAGAAAATATGGGGAAGGAAAGCAACAAAAAAGGCTCCTCGGCCCCCAATCCTGAGAATAAGGCAATAGTGGACACCGCACCAATATACATTCAGCGCCATATAGAGAGCCTCATAGACCAATTCAGGAATGAAGTTATCAATGACCTGAAGCTAGAAGTATGCAGAATAGTTAGAGAAATGCTAAGCACCACCCAGGAAAAAGCAGATGGTGGAATGGAAGAACAGAAAAAGAGGGGAGAATTGCTTGATGGAGAAAACAGAGAAAGCATTGAGTATGTGAAGCAGGTTCAAAGGGACTATCAAGAAATTAAGAAGTCTATCCAAGACTGGCATAACAGCTTGAAAGAAACTAGGGACAGACTATCTGAACTGGAGGGCAGACTTGAAACATGGGAGAATGAAATGAAAAACTTCTTAAAAATAACAAAGAAACAAACAGCAATAATACAAAGACAAGAAGATGATAAGAGGAGTCATAACTTAAGGATTAAGAACATAAAAGAAGAAGTAGGGACACAAACAAGTGAACTACAAAAGCTACTCACAGAAATAATCCAGGAGAATTTTCCTAATTTAGCAAAAGGTAAAGATACTCAGATGTATGAGGCATACAGGACCCCAGCTACCTACAACCCTAACAGAGAAACACCCAGGCATATAATAATAAAAATTCCAGAAATTCAATACAAGAACAGAATATTAAAAGCTGTGAGAGACAAGAAACAGATCACTTACAAGGGAATACCCATCAGAATTACAGCAGATTTCTCTTCACAAACCATCAAATCACGAAGAGCATGGGGAGAAATAATTCAAGCTTTGAAAGATAATAATCTCCAGCCAAGATTGAGATATCCTGCACAACTGTCCCTGGAAATTGATGGAAAAACGAGGTGCTTCCAGGATAAAGAGGAACTGGGGGAATTTGCAACCACCAATTCAACCCTACAGAAAGTATTGCAGGATATTCTAAAAAAAGAAAAATACAAAGAACCCAGAAATAGTGGCGGGGAGGCCACAACGAATGGAGCAGAGAACAAAATGAAGAAGACAAACTGACAGCTACTGACAGCAAAAGAGCTCAACAGAAATGAGACAGAGAAGATTGGATGATAGTAACAGCTTTTTTTGGAGAAAATGACATCTTAATAGGTAATGCTGATTTAGTACCATCTTGTTTTGAAGTCTCATCTAGCTTTTGTTCTTCTGTCTCCAATGGTCTAAACAGGTTGTATCTTATTGGATTTTGTTATGTACGATAGTATAAGCAAAAACCTTTTAAAGACAAGGAGATTATACAGAGACCATTGTTCATTTTCTGTTAGTCGATTCTAAATACTCTATAATGCTGTCATTCTCTTAAATGGTTTTACATTGTTTTTATATGCTTAATGCTACAGTATATGAAGTTGTACTCAAGGACTTCAGGGAGGGAGTCAATATGGTAACTATTTTTGGGTCAGGATTATCTGGTGGTGAAACACTATTCTGCTTAAATGGTTATGTTTTGATCTGCCCTGTTTCGCTGTTATGCCCTCTTTTTTTCTCAATCTCCACTCCATTATTTACTTTTTTATTTTTATCCATTTAATTAAAGGGAAAATATAGCAGGATATAATATAGTAACCCACTTTGACTTTCTATTATCTCGATTTGAAGCCCTGTATTACTCTCACCATCTTGTTTTTGACTGAGGTTTCTCTATTCTGTTTTGCTGGATAGTATCAGGTTCGAAAGTTTAGGCATCAGCTGAGAAGATAATGAGATTTATTATAACGCCCATTCTCGTTGACTTTTATCTACTTTTGAAGACCAATGTTTTGGTTTTGTCGGTTTTATTCTTTACGGTTTTGTTCAATTGTATTACAACTATTGATATAGGCAATTCTATTAGAAATAGCGGGAGGCATTATGGTAACCATTGTTGATCACCTTGTATTATGTTTTTATATTATCTATTATATCCACCCTTTTGACTTGACCGATTCTGTTCTGTTATGTCACATTTGGTTTTACTCTCTTCCAAAAAAGTAATAAGAACCGTGGGAGCAATGAAACCCAAAATGTGTAATAGTCACTGTACAAAAGAGAGGAAAAGAAAGTGCTCTAAACTATATAACTGCATGTATATTTAAATGTATAAGATAGAAAATGATATCACAGAGTTTTGTTGGGTCATTGAACAGAACTGTTTGCAGTATCATTGTTGGAATGTCCACTCTACAAGCTTTAGCTTTAATTTTGTGACTTGAACAATTATTTCTAAGATGGCAATATGTAATCCATTAACTAGTGATTTCCTACTGCGCATTTTTTTCTTCTGTAAATCTGTATAACTTGTACCCCTTCACTGTTTTTTTTTTCTTTCTTTTCTTTTCTCCTTAAATAAAAATAAAATAAATAAATAAATAAATAAAAAAAACATCATTGAATTTCATATCCAAACATAATCAGTATCTTGGTCAGACACATATGAAGGAGATATTTTCTTCAGCAAAGTTCACTCAATTCAGCAGCACCACAGTAAAGAAGAAAATAAAATGTAAGTTTCTTTATAACTATAAAGCACTGAAGGAAATTTCAGAGATAATCTGAAAAACAAATCAATTTCTTTTAAAAATGTAAGTTTTCAATTTTCTTATTTTATAAGAAGTAAATTCTACCTGCCTACACTACACTAATATATTTTATGTTTATAGTATGGTTTTAGTTTTATATTATGATCAATTAAGCAACCAAGCACACAGGCTTAAAAGCAACATGTGAGAGGCAAAAAGAAAGAAATGTTTAGATGTTTTTCTGGCAAACTGAAGAACAGAAAGCAAAGAAGAAGATAAAAGTAAGCAGGTAAGGAGAGAAAAAATTATGGGGGCTTAAAAGTCAAGTGATGGCTGGTCCGATGGCAGTGGGTTATCAGAACTTATTATCATTAGTGTCACTAAAGTTGGTATACCACCCCCCTACTGCTAAATTTGACTGGCTTTAAAAAAAAAAAAAGTCAAGTGATGAAAAAGAATTCCATTTACCTACTGATGGTAGATAAACAATGGCTTCTTCATCTTTTCAGAGTATAAGACTTTCCAGGTATTTCATTAGTATGGAAACTGTACAACCATACAATAAGTAGACTGCTAGGCAAGACACCAAGATTATGAAACTATGCATAAAATATGACACCAAGATATGAAACTATGCATAAAAACCCAGTCCTGGGAAACTGATCTTCTAATACAGCTTTGTTATCACATGGATGATTTTGTTCTTTGAACAAAATTTGTTCATATTGTTATGCTAAGCACCAGTTATTTTTGAAAGATTTAATTCTAGGGTAGGAAATATTTTCCTATCCAAAGCCACAGAGTCTCAAAGGGAACAAAGGATCCACACAAACAAGAAATTATTTAGAATCACAGTGATACAGTTTTAGGAACATGAAGGACTGTTAGAATTATATAATATTTATTAGCTGTTAGAAAAAATATACATTGAACAATTTTGTTTTTAAAAATGAGATAGGAATATCATACTTTATTCAAGAAATTAAAAAAAAAAACCTATGGCCAGGTATAGTAGTGTACACCTATGACCCTAGCACTGTGGGAGGCTGAGGCAGGAGGACCGAAAGTTTGACGCCAACTTGGGCAACTCAGCAAAAACCTCTCAAAATAAAAAAGGCTAGGGTTGTAGCACAATGGTAGTGTTTGCCTGGTATGTAAGAGCCACTGGGTTCAATCCTCAATACTGCAAAGAAACAAGGGAGAAAAACCCACAACAGTAATATATTTTAGTTTTATATTATGGTTTTAGTTTTGTATTATGATCAACTAAGAAGCAACCAGGCACATAAGCTTAAAAGCAACATGTGAGAGGCAAAAAGAAAGAAATGTTTAGATGTTTTTCTGGCAAAATGAAGAACAGAAAGCAAAGAAAAAGATAAAAGTAAGGAATTAAGGAGACAGACTATGGGGGATTAAAAAATCAAGTGATGAAAAAAAACACAGAGGAAAGGAACTAAGAGTTAAGAAGGCCTTGTGCCTTATTCATATTTGCATTTCAATTCTTAGTATAAATCTTGGCACACACCAGACAATAACAATGAAAGGCTGGGTTCAATGGAATAGGCTCCATAAAAATTCTGTTTTTTGTTTTGTATGACTATAGTTTCAACAGCTTGGGATAAACAATGACCTGCTTGAACTAATATTTGGGGTTTCTTTCTTATTCCTAGCAATATTGTTGACAAGAAAAATATATATACTAAAAGAAAATGTGGCTTTAAGAAATGAAGGCAGAAGTGGAAAGGACCTCCCAGGTAAATTTTTTCTAAATGCCACAAGTGTAATTAAAAATAATAAAATAACAGGAACCAATATCCAGTCAACATTATTTGGAAACTGCTGTAGAAAGACCAAGAAGAAACCAATCTTCTAGAGGCACTTCAAGCTTGACTCTATGAGTCTCTTTTGTTTCTGTTTTAGTCACATATTTGTAAGTACAAACCATATATGTATCATCACAATTCAGCACATTTTCAGAGTCAGATGACTAGGAAAAGGAACCCTGTCCTTGTAGGTCAGAGTTTTGATGGCCAGCAAAGCACCAGGCAAGCTTACAGTTGTCTAAACCACACCCAGTCTGCAATTAAATATAGAATTTTGTTTCTGGAACTACTGGTCTTAACCTTCACAGTCCATGTATTCTCTAAAATAAATTAAAAGTAAAAAGGAGAAAGAAAAGAGGCTGAAACCAAAATCCAAGTACTAATAAACTATCCTGGGAAGAATTCCAAACTGCAGTAAAGACTGAGAGAATTAAATTATAGAAACCTCAAGCAACATTCTAGAAATGTGTTATAAGCCTATTTGTCTCTTCCATGCTATTTCTCCCAGGATGTACAACACACACTTGTATAATGCATATCTGTGTATCAGACACATGTCCTAATTCAGATTCCTCACCTGTCAGGTTAGTGGCAGGGACATTAACTTTGGAAGTATGATTTAACTATGGTTTGTTACAGTGCCGTGGTTGTGATGCTATTTTGTTCATTAAGACACACTTATTTTTTTTTTGGTCTTTTTCGTTTTTATCGGTACCAGGCGTCAAACTCACGACTGCTGCTTGCAAGGCAGGCACTTATGCTGCTGAGCTAAATCCCCAGCCCCAAGACATACTAAAAATAGGTTATTTTTATTTTTATATGCTTAAATTTTGGGGAAAAGACATATTTTCAAGCTACAGTTAGTTCTTAACTATGATTCCATGCCTGCTGGGGAGAATATATGGAATTAACTTTTAAAGCTAAAATTCTTAAAGCTGTTTGGAGATTACAAATGTAAAAACAGCAAAACCAAGGTTTATTAACGATTTAGTTATATATCTCTCACTGAAGATGAACATAAGAAAAATCTAAGAGCAAAGATAAATACTACATGTATGCTGTGCCATAAGAAAAATCAAACATGCAATAGTTTTAATTAGAAACACACAGAGATATTCACTTGTGCTCATTTGCATCTTCCTGGACACATCCCAAATACAGAGTCATCATTCAGTCACTTTGATTAATAACAACAGAAATTAAGTAATGTTTCTTCACAAGTCTGACTCCAAAGTGGTAATCTAACCATTCCATGCCAGTGTTTCCATCCACTACTGCTATATCTTCTCACACTTGTACCTTTATTTGGTCCAAGTTGCTCCTTTTTCATCTGGATTAACTGTGTTGAACAATCAGTACAAAGATTTGATTTCTACTAAAAGATCCTCTCTTGAGATAAGAATGGAGCGGTACAATAGTCAGGTCTCACTCTTCTGTGTGCTAGTCAGAAATCCTAACATTGCACAGACATACCTGTTTACTGAGCTCAAGGAACACTCAGCCCAAACTGCAGAAAGGTTAATTTCATCAAAGGAACACATCAGAAGCCTCCCCTTAGGGCATAAGGCCTCCTGAACTTCTGCAACAAACTCTGCTCAGGCCTAGTAGGCTCTAGAGAGATGACTCTGTTCCTTTCATCCTGAACTGTTGGATATAATATATTATATCTATCCGTAGCACTTCACTGCATAGCTTGGAGCTCCTTTACTGAACAAAAGGACAGTGTTTATGGACTAAAAGTCACAAAAGTAAAAAAAAGACTGTAGTGAGGATTGAACAAGGAGGGAAATTTATGAGAAGCTCTGATTAATGTGCTGAATGTTCCTTTTTTAAAGCAGCTTTATTGAGATACAATTTACATATCAAACAACTCATCTGTTTCACGTACACAGTTTAATAACTTTTAGTATAAAGTTGTGCAAGCATCACAATTGATTATAAAATTTTTCTTTAACCCTAAAAGAAGCCACACACTGCATAGCTGCTTCTCCTATTCCCACCCCCAGGAAACCACTAATCTACTTTCTGTTGCTACAGATTTGCTTATTCCGGATATTTCTTATAAATGGAATTCTACAATATTTCTTATAAATGGAATTACATAAAATTGTGCTTTGTGATAATAAATGTTTCTGGTACTGAATACTTTAAAAGTCAAACATGTGGAATAGACAATGCAGTAAGGTCAGAGAAGAGGAAAAAAAACAAGCAGCTATACACCATTCACCAAGATACATGCATATTATTGAAGTGCTTTGGATATGGCGAGAGGCAGGGAACAGTGTGTATTGCTGTGTATGTGTGTACATCTGAGCAAGTAGATAATTTGCAGATATTTTCCTTGTCCAAGTGCCTTACTTTCCTCATTCAAAAAGGAAGGAAGGTCATCAAGAGAGTGACAGGGAATTTGCAGAGAGAACACAGTATGAAATAATCATATGGAGAGAGGGAAAGAATGAGCCAGAAAGGCATAGTATGATTGCCTGGCAGTATTAAAGATCTAGTTGAGGTTCATGGTCATGAATTTTAAATAAGATAAGTCAGCAGGGTTTTAGGGTTTTTTCCACCCACATTTAGCTGTAAAAATGCAGAGATTATATAAGCAGAGAGATTTAACTGGTGTTCATTCACTAGCTTATGACTTTAACTACCTAATTTATTAATGACTCCCAAACCTGCATTTTCTACTGCTACTAAAAATCTCCGAATACAGAAACTTTAGGCAACTTCACAGTCAAAGCACTAAGCTGGACTGAAAAAGGAAACTGGTTCCACAATGGTTATGAAGAAGGCATTTTTATATATATTATCTCAAATAATTCTCCCAACTCTTTATAAACAACCATCCCTACACAACAGAAACCTGAAATCCCCAAAGTTGAACGTAAGGTGGTTGAGACTAAATTTTAAGCCTGTCAAACTCTGAAGTGATTCTATTTTTACTTTATTGATAGACTTAACTATTCTTTTTATCAATATGGCAATTGGAGTCCAGATGTGTTGAATAATTAGCCCAAGATCAAACAGTTTTCCAGTGGTACAAATGCCATTTCAGATGAATATTCTTTCACATTTTGATGTTAGGCTTTCTTGCACACTTACTGTTCTGTAATCCTATGTTCAACCTATAGCTAGCTGGGCGGTTTCTTTCTTGAAAATCTTCTCCAGGATACTTTGTGTGTCCCTCCCGTGCCTTCATACTACAGTGCAGCCTGCAATCAGTCATGCTGGGTTACTCCAACAGGCTCCTATACTGACCTTCATCTATTCCCTTCTCTAATCCCAATTTAGAGGTAATCACTTCCTTTCCCTGACTCTCATGAATAAAACATCTATAGTGCAGAAATATGAAGATTAAATATGATCAATTTCATATAATTATCAATAAGATCAATAATAACATACAAGTAAAATCCTACTTAAATGTCAGCCGTATCAAAGGATGCTCAACATCCTTTGTCAGGCAGACACGTAGCTGCAGTGACAGATCACCTACTAGGATGGTTATAACCAAAAGACATGACAGTTTTTAGTGAAAAACTGCAACTCTCGTACAGGGCAGGTAGAATGTGAAATGGTATAACTTTAGAAAGCAGTTTGGCATTTAATTATATTTGTAAGTATTTATATATTTATATGTATATACAAAATCACTCGGCAATTTCAATAGTATACATTTTGAATAGCACCATTATTCAAAATAATCAGAAAGTAAAACAAACTCAAGGGTTCATCAACCAATGAATGGGTGAATAAAATGTGGCATATCTATGTAATACAATATTATTTAACAACAAAAGGGAATATAATTACCAACATATGGTATTTGGTATAGACTTTGAAAGAAGTCACAAAAACATGTATGCATCATGCATAAAAACTGTAATGTCTACAGTGGGCAAATTTATACAGGGAGAAAGATTAATGGGTACATACGGGAAGAAGAGGGCAAGAGAAAACAAGAGGACTCTAACTGGGTACAAAGTTTTTTTGCTGCAGAGGTGGTAAGTATAATTGTGATGCCAAACATGGTGGTACGTGTCTGTAAGCCTAGCACTTGGGAGGCTGAAGCAGGAAGATCACTAGGTATTTTAAGTCATTCTAGGACTTATATCTAGAACATATAAAAATCTGAAAAAAAATCAGATCTCCCCAAATTCAAAGACACAATCCAAAAATGGGCACCTAAGATGAATACATACTTCTCAGATGAAGAAATACAATTGACAAACAAATACATGAAAAAATGTTCAACATCATTGGTCATTCAAGAAATGCAAATTAAAATAACACTGAGATTCTATCTCACTCCAGAGAAAATGGCTATGATCAAGAGGTCAACCAATAACAAATACTGGAGAGGCTATGGGGAAAAAGAAACCCTTCCGCACTGTTGGTGGGAGTGTAGACTGGTACATCCACTGTAGACATCAGTGTGGAGATTCTTTGAAAAAGTAGGATGGGAGGTCCCATTCAATCCAGCTATTCTCTTTCTGGTTATTATTCCAGAAGAATTAAAAACATCATACCCACAGCAATATATGTGCATCCATATTTATAGCAGTACAATTTATAACAGCTAAATCTTAGAAACAACCCAAATGCCCATCTACTACAGAATGAATTAAAAAAAGATGTGATATTTTTATACAATGGAGTATTACTCAGCTATAAAGAAGGATAAACTTGAGGCCAATTTTGGTATATGGTACAAAGAATGGAATAATTTTTGACTTTTATGTTATACCAACATATCTGAGTAAGGTTTTCTTTGATTTTACTATCTGTGCATTATGTATTTATTCATCCATTCAGTCTAGGCAAAAAACATTATGTGTTACTCTAAGACTAGACAATAGAAAATAAAAAAACACCACTTTCACAGAATGAAAATCCTACTGTGACCTTCTGTACTACTGCTATTAACTCTTTCGAAAAGATTTCTGTAATTTTCAACTGTTGGAATAAACCTTATCCTTTCTTTCTAGGTATGCCACATAAGATACAATTAAATAAATACAAAAAATCTCCCAATCCGTGGGTTAAAGATATTTATCAATTAAAATCAAGGTTAAAAATATAAATTACAAGGGGCTGGGGATTTAGCTCAGCGGCATAAGCACCTGCCTTGCAAGCAGGCGGTCGTGAGTCCGATCCCCAGTACCGATAAAAAGGAAAACAAAAACAAAAACAAATCTATAAATTACAGCTAAATGTAATATAAATGTTCACCTTTTTCTCTTGGTGGTACTGGGAATTGAACCCGGAATCTTTACACTGAGCTACATCATTTTTTTTTTAGTTTGTGACAGCATCTCACTAAGTTACCCAGGCTGGGACTAAGCTGACAATGTTCCTGCTTCAGCCTCTAAAGTGCAGGGATTACAAGTGTGCATCATCTTACTCGGCTCAACAACTTTTTAAAATGCAATTAAATTAGTATGACTCTGTGGCTTATTGTTATCTTAGGAAATCTAAAGTCTTTGAGGTTCCATTCTGAAAATGCATTAGAAAAAAATTTAAAAAGCATTTTTTTTGAGACCAA
Source organism: Cavia porcellus (assembly GCF_034190915.1). Lineage (NCBI taxonomy): Eukaryota > Metazoa > Chordata > Mammalia > Rodentia > Caviidae > Cavia > Cavia porcellus. Next base: position 43,197,144 of record NW_026947507.1, read on the forward strand.
GTCTAACTATGAATTTCATGCTGGCCTTAAATTCACTATGTAGCCCAGGAACAAAAGTTTTGAATTCTTTCTCACATTTGACATTGCATGCTAAATAATGTTGGTATCTTCATGAAAAAAAAAATCAGTGGTTAAGGCAGCACCTTCAGTACTTACCCCAACTAGAAACTAATACCAAAGCTAGTTTTGTTACCTAGAGGAATATATACAGTATTACAAATAATTTAAGTTACTTATTATTTTAATTTTCAGCTCCTATGTGGTAAGTTCCAAATTTTCAAAAAGAACCAAAATTTCCACATAAGAAAAATAGAGTTGATTACTAATGCCAGGTCTCTATAGCAATGAAGTCTCATTTTTTTACTTCAACCACTTAAGCATAAAAAGATTCATTATTCAATAAATAGCTCCTGTTCGTATTTATAATAAAGAATGCAAGGAAAAGAATAGATGAAAATATCAATGGATAATCTATATAATCTCATTTTAGCTACTGGATCTAACATCCTATTAATTTCACCTATAGTACAAAACTAAAAACATGGTCTGAATCACAACACTATAAACCTCCCAATTTTTTAGGCAATAACTTTAATGAGCTGGCAAATAATAATAAACAAAAAGAGGTAGCAAAAGTCCTAGATGACATACTGGCTACTTAAAACTTCATTTCAGAGATGAGGAAGCTACATTTAAGAGTTTGAGAGCTGAACAGTTAAACAGGTCTCAGAGCCTGAGTCATACTATACCAAGTATACCAGTCTACCACTCTGAAATGGAAAAAAATGTACAGTTGAGAAATTGTTGTTTTTCTGTTTCTACCTCTCCACTGAAACAAAATCCTATAGGCACCACTTAAACGTAGGTGACTAAAAGGTTAATTGTACTATAGGAGCTATGGTAAATACAGCATCTGTACCATTTCAGATAGGAAAAATGGCACTAAGATTAAAAACATACTGAATACCTAGCATGGAATAAGTACTGGTGTTAGAGTAAGAGGATAAAGTTACTGAGTTAAAGTAAAAAATACTTAGTCAAGTCTCACTGGCTTATGTAATCCTTTAATATTTCTGATGAAAATATGATTTTAAAGATTGTCCTAAAGTATAATACAAAGATCTAAACTCAAAATACTTTTTCTACAGTTCCTTAGAACTTGGTAGATGTGAACTACAGTTTTGTGAATTCTCACTGTATAATCAATTTGTGTCAATAATACAGCACTTACAATACTCCATAATACTTTCAAGACAGAACTTAAATCCCAAATTACTTGTTGGAAACAAAAACTGTTCCAGTTTATTCCAAGTCTGTCTCCTTCTCATATGAAAAGAAGATGTCTACCTACCTTTCCATGACAGCCAGGCACTCCTTTCTCCAGGTAAATCGGCTCCCTCTCCGCAGTCGTAAGGTCCCAGGTGTGGCAGACACAGGGGGAGGCGTTTGTCTCCACTCAAGGTCCTCTATTGGAATGGGGGCTGGTCTCATACTCAGTGTTGCCCCTGAAATAAGACAGTATTTAGCAAACATCTTGTAATTTATTAAAACCAATACAACATAGAAACCACAAAAGTATGAACAATGAACATCAAGACAATGTATTTTTGTCCTATTGAATCTTGCAGGGCAATATATTTAGTATGTATATTTAATTTTTTCACCCAAATAAAGATGTAAAGAGGTAGAAATACCTCCTTTGAAAAGTCTATCATTAGTTACTTTATCACATCATTCTTCATCACTTTGTCTTTTATCTATTATGCCATTAAAAAAAAAAAAAGCACAGAATCCTCCTCCTTGTGGGAAGAAGGAAGTATGGTCTTTGACTTACTGATGACTTAGTGTAAATTCCTCTTAAAACCTCTCTTGGGCCAGGGATATAGCTCAGCAGCATAAATGCCTGCCTGGCAAGTGCAAGGTCCTGAGTTTGATTCACAGTACAAACAAACAAACAACTGCTCTTGAAATTCCTACACAACAGCTATAATCTTTGTGATCAATACATTCTAGCTATCCCGAATCTTTCATTAGTATTTAGATTTAGAAATCCTTATAGAATACATTCAATGAGATGAACTTAAAAATAACTCCAATTATTGTAAACTCTTAAAGAAAAAAGGCAGGCACAGCAGCACATGCAGGGAGGCTAAGGTAGGAGGCCAACATGGGCTACAATGACAGCCTGTTTCAAAAGAAGTCAAATCAAACAGTAAAGAAAACAAGATGGTATTTGATATGCATTGAGTGTACCACTAAATCAAGTCTTTAAAGATTTACTTACTGATACTACACTATATTCTCTTCTTCCTTCAATGTAATAAAACTTCAATAACACTGTATAATTCAGGTATTTTATTAATTCAGCCTAGCCTTTTCTCAAACACACTGAACTGATGGTCATTTATTTATTCATTCACCATTATCAGATCTCTTTCCTATGGCTTTATTCTATCTCAAAGCTAAAATAAAACAAGAAAAGTCACACTGACTTCTACAGACTTATTTCATATAATTTGAATAGAGCTTGGTATGCTGCCATAGCATTTAATCTCTGGATCGTCTATTATTCTTTAAATACTGTTAAATTCATCTTTCCAAGCGTAATTATGATCATATCACTTTTCTCACCAAAAACTTTAAAAAAATGTTGGGTACAGTGGCACACACCTATAATCCCAGTGCTCAGGCAGGCAGTTGTGCTTCAACTCTGAGCTCAACATGGGCAATTTAACAAGATCCTACTCAAAATATAAAATGGCTTGAGTTGTGGCTTGATGTGAAGGCTCTAGATTTAAGTCACAGTATCACCAAAGCGGGGGAGGGGGATCTCAAGAAATTCCCTCTGCCTGTAGTTTAATCCAAGCTCTTAATATAGCCCTAAAAAGAGCTCAGAGGTTGTATTACACACCTATTAATATATTAGACACAATAATCTTATATTACTAAGTATATTTCTCCATAATAGGAATTATATTCTATCATACCTTTAACGATACCAAGAAGTGTTTCTATTTCAGTACTTACAGGTACAAGTCCTCTCTCTTTCATTTGTAATTTTTTGAGACACAGTCTTGCTATGCTGTCCAGGCAGCTTCAGACTCTAGGCTTAAGTGATCCACCTGTATCAGTCTCCCAAGTAGCTGGGACTAAAGGTATATACCACCATGCTTAGCTCACTTCCATCCTTAAATGGTTACATTTTTATCTATGTAGTTTTTTACGTAGACATCTAGTATCCTAACTAATCCTGGTTTTTCTTTTCAACTGATTCTGATTTTCCTTTTCTAGAGTCTTTCTTTCCAATCTTAGTAAACAGAATCCTATTCTTAAAAATTATTCATCTCAAAAACCTCAGACTTCTCAAAAACCTTTGACTTCTCTTTCCAATCCATAGGCAGTTTTATAAATTTTATTTTTTAAAAATATATTTAGAGCTGGAGGTTTAGCTCAGTGGTATAAACGCCTCCCTTGCAAGCACAAGGTCATGAGTTTGATCCTCAGTACCCCCCAAAAAACATAGTAAGAGCCAGGCATGGTGGTGCACTCCTGTAATCCCAGCACTAGGGAGGCTGAAGCAGGAGGATTGTTTTGAGTTTGAGACCAGCCTGGGCTACAAAATGAGCTCAAGGCCAGCCCGAACTGCATAGTGAGACCTTGTCTCAAAACAAACAAAGAAAATACTATATATATATATTTTCAGTGTCAGACCAATTTTTATTATCCTCACTGTTACCAATTTAGAACAAGCTGGCATCATCCCTTACAATCATAACTTCCTAGCCTAGGTTAAAAAACCACATTTACAATTAGTCACCCCCACTCCCAGCAATCATGCCCTTAAATCTGGGTATTAAGTCTTGAGAAGAACATGTGAAAAGTTCAAGGCGAGATTATAAGAAGCTTGGCAGCTTCTTCACAGATTTCCTGGTGTGCTGGCTCCTTGCCTTATAAGAAATCTGACAAACAGAGGACATAATGCCCTAAGGAAACTCAAGCTAGCCATGTGGAGAGGCCACGGGAATGCAAGATATCTAGTCAGGCTCCAGGAGCTCTGTCACTTAGGTGTCAGCCAAGTGAGAGTAAAAGCCATCTTGCATATTCTAGTCACAACAGACATCTTGCAGAAAACTCTAGAACATCTAGAACCTACCTGACAGAGAAACAAGGCCTGAGACACACAATATGATATAGCCTTGTGGCATCCAGGAACCCTAGGGATCCCTGCCACCTAGTAGGCACCCTTGTCACTTTGTACACTGAATTGTAATTAGTCTACGACCAACAGCATGCGGTAGTAATGGTACATCACTTCTAGGATTAGATTAGGAAAGACAGTGGGGCATCTGTCTCTTGGGTCAGCCATCAAGGGAAAACTAGCTACCAGAAGTCTTTGAAGAACAGCTGTCTCTGGCAGGAAGTGGGACCTACCAGATTCCAGGTAAAACATCTTGCAAGCAGATCATTTAGTCCCAATACCCGCAGCCCTGATAACATTAAATGTAACCTCATGAGAACTCTGAGTCTGAACCACTAAGTCCCATCACTCCTGAGAAATAAATATCTGCTGTGTTAAGGTGCTAAATTGTGGGGTACTATGTTGTATAATGACAGAAAATCAGTAAAATCATCTCCAGTTGTTTATTTCCCCACAACTTTCAAAATACTAAATGATGAGTACTATTTATTTAAATTACAAATGTAGTATCAAAAGCTTTCTCTTTAAGAGAGATTATGTAAGAATGAGCACCTTTCCCTCTTTACTGACCATTCTATGTTTTCCGTACCTTTTATCCTTTTTTCTTTTGTGTTATCTTATTGATATGAAGAACCCACATAAAACTGCTAGTAACATAGATTACAATTATGTTTTCCAGTCTGTCATTTGTCTTTTTTTAAACCTGGCCCTATCTCATCTCAGCAGTGGTAGAAAAAATAAATAATAAATAAATAAACTTGGCCCTGTCTTACATCTTTATTCATATATATTATGTGATCTTACTTTTCATGCAGTCAAATATGTCAATCCTTCTTACATGGCCAGTAGGTTTGAATATCATTAGGATATTTTTTATAGTTTCTCTTAGTATTTTGGCCCTTCATATATATGTAATTCCATGTGAAATATTTCTTTTTTTCCCCTCAAATGATCAAATGTGTCATTTAGTGATTCATGGTTTAAAATAAGAGTTGGCAAACTAGGGCCTGCTTCCTATTTTTGTAAGGTTTTAATGGAATATAGTTATGCTCATTCATTTACATATTGTCTGGCTGCTTTTGCACTATAAAAACAGAGCTGAGTAGCTGCTACAGAGATCATATATCTACCAAACCTAAAATATCTGTTTTCTACAGCCCTTTAGAGGAAGAGCTTGCTGACATTAGCCTTCATGTATTTCTGGCCCGGTCAGTAAATACATGAAAAAATGTTCAATGTCTCTGGCCACTAGAGAAATGTAAATCAAAACTACACTGAGATACCAAGAAAAAATGGGTATGGTCAAAAAAATCATAGAACAACATATTCTGGGAAAGAGGTAGAGAAAAAGGAACTTTTTCTACATTGTTGGTGGGAATGTAAACTGGTACAATCACTATACAGATCAGAAAAACTAAAAACAGAAATTCTCTTTGACCCAACTTACTTTCTAAGTATCTTCCCAAAGGAGGTAAAGTCATCACATTCCATAGATACACACATGTGCATGTTCATAGCAGCATAAGTTATACCAGCCAGATCTTGGAAACAGTGTGCATGCCCATAAACAGATGAATAGATAAAGAAAACATATTTATACACAATGGAGTACTAGTCTGCCATAAAGAAAGACAAATGAGACATTCATAAGCAAATGGATGCAACTTGAGAACTCATTAAGTGAAATAAATCAGATATATAAGTTTAACTATTGCATGGTTTCTCTTATATGAAAAGTACCCTCGCTATCTCTCTCAGAAAAAAAAAAACCCTCCTGGCCTATCCACTTTGAAACTCTTTTTTTTTTTTGTCTTTTTCCTTTTTATTGGTACCGAAGATCGAACTCATGACTGTCTGCTTGCAAGGCAGGTGCTTGTGCCGCTGAGCTAAATCCCCAGCCCTCACTTTGAAACTCTTAAACTGACATTTTTCTTTAAGCAGTTCAAGAAAAGGGAATATCATTATGCTAAAATAACATGGGTACTTGTCTGGGCTTAATTCATTTAACAAAGTTTAGATTTAAGTGGGAATTAGGAGACAGATTATGGTTGATCAAGATGGTGTCAAAAATAGAGCGAATGAGAAAATAGGTTCTCTCATCCAATGTCTGCCTTTGATTAAGCGATGGGAGTTTCAGGATGCAGGGTATGCAAAAGGTCAGTGAATTCCAACTGACAGGCTATGACTCTAATTGCAGAATGCTTTGTTAGGTGAGCAGGAGGATGGACACACATAAATAGGATACAATTTTAAGATTAAGTAACCTTAACTGAGAATGAAATAAACTAGCTAATAATAATGGTTCTCAATATATTATTAAGCACTTAAAAATAGTATCTTGTAAAGATTTTCTATAAAAAGAAAATTTAGGTAAAATTGGTCACGAAGGAAAAAAAGGAAAAGATACGGAGAGAAACAGTGGTTTGGTTACTTAGAAAAAAATCAAGACAATTTGTATAAAGAAGGAAAAAACTGAATAATTCTAAAATTATAAACATAATTTGTATCACATTAAAAATTTATATCACATTGCTTTGGAGAATTTTTTTCTTGCTGACAATCAAGCAGTTCTTTAAAATAGCACAAGCAGCATTCAAGAAACACATCCAATAAACATAGATTTCTTCTAAGAATTTTTGTTCATCTTGCTTTGGTTAAAATAGGTGAGAGAGTAATGAAGAATCCAAGAACGGACCCAAAATTTTTGACTCTGACAGAAAAATACAAAGATACTTGAGTATAAGAGAGATGCAGATAAACCTAAGGCTACTCTGAAGATAAATACAGCAGTTTTGGGCTTGGCTGAAGGTTCATACAGGAAAAGGAGACTGTTTCCTTACAGAACCATTCCCCACATTACATCTGAGCTCTCATTAAAACAAAACTTCGTACTTTCACCTGGCAAATCTAACTAAACCCAATGCTTCTCCAGGTCATCTGTCACCTTCCCCCTGCCACACGTGTTACCCCAAGCTCTGCGTGTAAAGGAGTGGGCACCTCTTAGTTCTGCCTTTATCTCACACACTTGCTGTATTAGCCTCTTGGCAAACTTTTACTTGTTTAATTTAGAGGTATGCAGAATCAGTGCAATGAGCCAAGAGGTGCTCAGCAAATGTTATTTGCTGTAGTACTGTTTAAATTAGATAGGAGCAAAGACTTTTGAGCTTAATTCGATTAAATAAAGGCTATTTTATGTCCACTGTGCTCAGTTTAACACTTCTTTTTGAAGAATAGGGTTTTTTTGCAAATGTTTCCATAACAAACAAGAAAAAATGCATCTTATTAGTTTCTACCAGTCTGTTTTATTTGCAAGTCTTGGCAGGCTTTGAGTTAGGCTGGGAAATTCTGATGATTTTGTTTATCAGAGAACTACACTATATCTGTAGCCATTGTATTATCAGTAAAAATAATCTAAATATCTTTTTTTTTTCTTGATGAGTTCACAAAAAGAACTTTAGAAAAAAAGGAAGAAAAGAAGGAAAGAAATGACAGACAGCCAGGCACGTGGAACATGCCTATAATCCCAGCACTTGGGAGGCTGAGGTAGGGAGTGCTGTGAAGCCAGCTTGGGCTACATAGTGTGTTCAAGGACAGCCTGAACTACATGGCAAAGCCCTGTCTCAAAAAAACATATACAAAAACAAAAACAAAAAGGGAGAAAGAGAAAACCTTAATGTGATCTAGAATGAAGAGGATAAAAACTTTATTCAAGGTATACAAGGAATAGTGCTTTTAAGTCAAGAACAGAAACAGAATTTATAAACACATTTTTTTTTTTTACTTCGTTGGTTTTCTAAATCCTAAATTTGCAAAGGAGAAAAATTAGTTTTCTGTCTTGTGATTTTCCTTATTTTACAATTTTTTCTCAGAGCATATCTTCATTTCCCTTGTCCTGGACAGATAAAAACTTCTCAAGAATTACCTACTAATAAAAATTACTTACATTTTATTTTCTTTAAAACTGCTAAAGCAGGTCTGAAAAAAACAAAAACAAAGCAGCAGATCTAGATCATATGAACCTAGGTTCTTTTTAAATCCTGAAATTAACAAAGATGATTTTTTTCTTTTGGTCCTTCTTCTTTCCATAATGGTTTATGTATATTTTTACTATATTATTTTATTTTTACTTTTGTTTTGGTTTTGGGACAGGACCTTTGCTATGTAGTTCAGGCTGGCCTCAAACTCACTGAGATCCTCTTGCCTCAGCCTTCTGTATGCTGGTGTCGCAGGAGTGTGCTGCTTTGCCCACCTTCACATATATTTTTAAATGTACGACTAGATGGTACAAACTTAGAAAGCTACAGAAGACTGTGTGGTTAATGGCCTCCCCACCAGCCCTGTAGAACCATCACTCAGCTCCTTTCCACCAAGCCACCCTTGCCACTTCCTAAGCTTCCAGCGAGCTTCCACACTTACATGTGATATATGGTATGTGCATGTGGGTGTATTCCTATAGGTAAACAGTAATATGCCTTATCCTGTTTTGTGTCTTATTTTAAAACCTGAATTACGTATAACCACATAAAATTTTGCTTTATCCAGTGTCTATACAAATAGCTGCATCGTTCTATAGTACTATATTCCATTGTGTAGATATCCCATATTTAACCTGTTGGATGGATATTAATCATCTCTGCAATGACTTGCAAAGAATGTTATGTAGTAAAAGTGACTACTGACCAGCTAGAAAGGGGGTAAGCTGTATTTACATGGCACCCTCTTTTCTAAACAATAATAGTACCTCCAAAGTATCCACAAAGAAGAAACAATATTAGCCAAATTCGAAGGTTGTTTTAAAGTCAACAAAATAAAATAAAATTGCATTTATCTAAAAAGAGTTCTATGCCACATCAACTCTACAGAAATGCACAGAAAATTTTTTTAAAAAAAACTTTCAATTGCTAATATTCAATTATTGTAGACAAAAAAATTACTTGCTGGCAGTTATGAACTTACCTTTTACAGCTACTTTTAAATTACATCCTAAAGAAAACTTAAGAGAGTATATAAGAATTTGGTTTTCAAACAAAAAATAGAAAGTTAGGATGTGTTGCCGCACCACACTTTTTCCCCCTCAATAAATGACTAAGATTAGTCAAATCTTGGGTGGAATGGCAGGTCCTACATTTGGCAACTCTTAGCATCTGCTTTCAGCTCTGGTCTCAGAGAGTATAAGAAAGATACTATGGGCTCTTCTTTCCACCATCTATACATATTACTACTCTCCAATCCACATAATTTTCCCATTTTATAGTCAAAGTCCTGTTATTGGTGGGGTGAAATAGGGCCTATATGTTTCTTTTGTTCTATCAATGTATTTATTAGCAACAACACTGAAATTATTACAGTGGTAATAATAAGGCATGATCCAGTGACTAAAATGTGGGTGAGTCAAGGTTGTGGGGTTATCTGTATTAAAAGTCAAATTCTAGAGTTAAAAGTGAAAACAATGCAACTTCCTTGATACAAACACATGCAAGTAAGGGAACCTGTTGTTTTGTTGGTGGTGGTGGTATTTGGAAACAGAATCTCATTATGTTGTCCTGACCAGCTTTGACCTATGTGGTCACACTCTTGTGTCAGCTTTTTGAGTGTTGGGATTACAGGTTAAGCTACCACAATCAGCAAAGGGTACATTCTGGGGGTTGGGGAGTACTGGACATTAAGCCAGACCTTTTCACTGAACTAAATCCCCACTCTATTTTTCATTTTATTTTGAGATAGACTCTCACAAAGTTGCTCAGGCTAGGCTCAAATTGCAATCCTCCTGCCTCAGTCTTCCACACACTGGGATTATAGGGATGTGCTACCATGCCTATCTCAGGGAACTTATTCTTAAAAGGAAGCATTATCTCAGAGAAGGCAACTGTTAACCATCAAAGAGATGAATGTTCTTGGTCCTTTTCTATTTCCGCACCCTAGGTTCTACTTCCTTCAATTTCCCAATAATAGGTAGTTTAGTTCTAGTTCTGAGAATTTTAAATATAAAATAATGTAAAAGGCAAAACAATTTTAAAAAGCCAGCTCTAGAAAACTACTTCCAGCCTAGTGTTAAAAACTGGACTCTAAGAATAGAAATTCCTCATTCCTCAGTGTTACAGGTCAGCTCCAATAGTGCCACAGTCTGAAAGCAGCACTCAGTCCTTTTTCCAGTTTCCTAGTCCCTGCCAGATCCCAGAGTCTGCCCGAAACTCCAGTGCGGAACTCTGCCTCAACAACTATTATTACACTGTATGTCAGTTCTGTTCTAAATGCCAAATCAAGAGACAAAAGTCTCTTCTCTTGCAGACACTGGTTGCCTCAAACAGTTCATTTGTGCCTGTTCTTCAAATTCTTCACTCCTCCCCTCTACATATGGTGGGACACTCTGATCAGTCCCCTTGAGGTCACCAATCACTACTGGTTTCAATGACTTGTCTGGAACATAGCCAGATTTCTAAAACCTCTGGGCATGGTTCCTTGGTTACCCAACTGAACCCTTGATATCAGCCTAGCCTGTTAAACAGATTAGGTGCTAAGTCTGTGCCCCTGTCCATCTGACTCGCTCTGCTCTGAATCATGGGAGAAGTGATGTCTGTTATAAAGATTGCTTAGCACTGAGTTCACAGTATTGCTTCAACTGTACCTTTAAACTGTGCTGGCCTTGCACGAGCCCTTGAAATACGGCTGTTTGCTTCCAAAGTATGTTTTTTTTATCTTTTCAAAATTGTTTTTGAAAGGATTTTGCCCTAAATGGGACGATACAGAGGTGGGAGGCTGGGAGGTAGAACCAAGGGGCTCTATCTTGAGGTCACCTTCCCTGCCCCTAGGCAATTTACCTGTGGCTTGAAATGAATTCCAATGGGCTACCTGTGAATGCCCTTTAGGCACCACCCCAAACCTAAGCTATATGTATGTCCCCTCCACAACACATGCCTGGCAGAGAGAAAAGGCAGACCTCAGTGGTCGGGGTTCTCTCTCGGCGTTCTTAAAATAAAGGCCACTTTTATTTCATATTTCTATCTTTTTAGCTGCACCAAAAATTCTATCAGTTTTAATGACTTCAAGTCTTTTAGACTTTCATAGAAAATTGTTATTCTCACATGTTTCACCTTAAAATGTTTCCTGAAAATTTTAATTTCTCTGTAACATTTTCTAGTTTTCTGTATATAGGTCTTGTAAATTTTATGGTGAGATTTATTACTATCATACATTTTAATACATTTGTAACTGATGTGTTTTGTTTTGTTTGTTACCATGAGTGGAAGTACAGCTGCTTTTCAATAAACATTTACTAAAAAGAAAGAAATGTGGCTGTTTGAAAATACATTATAATATATACTGAATTTCAAAGAATCAAGACAAGCAAAGGATTAAAAGAAAGAAATCTCAATTTTTAAATATCGATCCAGTAATGAAGCAGCAATATACTTACTAAAATATATTATTAAACGTCAGTGAAATAATTAATTACATTTATTTTTCTTCAGACACAATAAGTAAAAAAGAAATTATGTTTACCAGGGTTTGTCTTCTCAAGTTGATACCATCGGTAAAATGCTCTTTTCTTCTGTTCACTCAGGTCTGATCCCAGCTGCAACAGCCAATGAGAGATCCGGCTCTGACTGATACCTATGTAAAAAAGAAAAAAAAAAAAAAAAAAAGCTTTTGTGGAGCACTGAAATGACAGTGAAGTTAGTGAAGGTTCTGATGGTTCTTGGTTAAAAGGTTTATTTTTTGTGTCACTCTGTAAGGACAATGCAACTTGTGGCAACGCCTTCATGGTAGCCTGACTATCCTGGCTACGCCATATTCAGAGATTATTTACTAGTGGACAAAGCATTTTATTAACCAAGATTTTACAGTGGCCTTTGAATTAAGCTCCAAACCAGATCCATGAATATGGGATAAGTGGTGAAATTCTGAAATAATTATTATTCGCCAAAAGCTTATCCTTCATGTACTGTAGATGGCTGCCACCTTTTACTGTTCATGCTGACAAAAAAAAGGAGCTAGTAAGCCTAGTATGGTGGTACACACCTGTAATCTCAGCATTTATGAGGCTAACCACAAGGACTGCTTTGAGTTCGAGGTTAATGGACTACACAGTGAGTTCAAGCAACCTGGACTACATAGTGAGACCCTGTCTCATAAATAAACACATTAAATTTTACAAAATTAGGAACTAAGGAGAGGTCACTGAAAATACTGTCTTTAAAGAAGGTTTTTGACATATTTGTCAAATCATTTAGGCATGTTTAAACTCTATCATTAGTATAAAAAGGAACTGGCAGACTTTTAGACTTATGCTGCACTATGAATTCTGAAGAAATGCCAGCAGCTAAAAATGTTCCTCTAACACATATACTCTCCCACAATGGAACAGAATATAGTTTTCTGCTGTCATTAAAAAGCTTTTGGTAACAATTAAAAATGTTAAGAATCTCTACATTGAAAATGAAAAAAAAAAAAAGCATGTCTAAAATTTAACTAGTATATGAAATCACTTTTTTTCCTGGTCATTATAGCTATTTCAAAAATGAATAATTTAGTACGAACTGGCAAAAGCAGAGAGTATGGGGAAAGTTCACAAAGTGCTTTCCAAAAGACCATTCAGCTATAGAAGAGAGCATTCAGCAATAACTTAAGCCCTCCAAAGCAGTTACTTATGGTAACTGGTTATTACTGAATACCACCTGGGCCAACACCTGTTTAAAGTTGTAATGTACAACAGGAAGAGTGGCTACCACAAAGTAATCACACTCCTAACAGGAGAAAAACCAGGAGGTTTGCTAATCACATTTAATTCATTAAAAACAAGCATTAAAGGTTCACACATTTACAGCTGCTTGTTAAAGAAAATTTGAGGAAATGGGGGAAGAGTGTTAAAAGGAAGACTGTAAAGTTCCCTGACAGGAACTTTCAAAGGGCAAATTTCAAATAGTTTTCTAATAGTTTTCAAATAGTTTTCTCAAGTAATTCACAGATCAGTTTTCCAGGGGATTAAGGATCTATGCAACACAGGTGATGGCAGCTAGAACTGTATACTTGTTCTAAGAGAATGCTAATTATTCCAGGCAATTAAATCATGTATTTTAAATCATGTATTAAGTCATGTATTTTTGTAATACTTTCACCAAAAGTATAGTTTAAGACATTAAGGCATTTTTAATATTACTTTTAAATAAGAATTTTAAAAAGCAATTATTTATTACTATGAAATCAAAATTGATTTTCGATCCCCAGTACCAACCCCCCCCCCAAAAAAAACAGCTATTTTAATGCATTCTTCATGTTGGTATCATATAACTAAAAAAAAAAAAAAAAAAAAAAAAAACAAAACCAGGGCATTTAAAGAAAGTATGTTAAGAGAAAAATATGTAGCAGTTGTTTGTATCAATATAAATGTTTGCTACACAGTGAGATCACACACAGAACAAACCACAGGGCCCAATAGCTATGAGAGCTCTCCAGGTTCTGCTATGTTGTGGAGAAAAGGTAGCAAAAATCCATGAAAAGGAAATTATGGTATCTTTAAATAACCAAAATTAATGTTTTAAAAAGCTATTAAATAACTAAAACAAAACCAAAAAACCATTAATACTAAGTATATGGAATATACAGAACTCCAAAATGGCTTTGGAAAACTGTTGGACCATATCAGCTAAAGCTAAACTTGCGTATACACTGTGACCTAGCAAAGTGTTTACTAGGTATACACACCCACAGAAACATTCACATATATAAGAGAAATGTGCAAGAAAGCATGTATGAGAAGGTTAACACAATGACTACTTTCCACACTAGTCTCCAATTAAAAAAACTAAGTGCCAGACCTGGGAAGATGGCGGAACACTATGTTGCAGAGTAAACAGCCTCTCTGAGAGAAACAGCCCAGATGCTGTAATAATAGCATTCTGGCGAAGACAAGAAGAAAAGAAGTGGGTCCCCTCAACCCAGGAAGAAACAAAAGTGAGAACTGAAGCCCACAGAGAGAATTAAAAAAAAGAAAAACTGAAGGCAGTAGCTGGCAGTGCTTTCACCAGAGCCATTTCCACTGTGCCAGAAGCATTGTTGGAACCCGGAGATGCACAGTCACAGTGAAGCTGGTGGCTGGCAAGCCCGAATGCCTCGGTGGGGAGATGGGGTGGTGGAGGGGTGCAGTGGACCAGAACTGAACTGGCTAACAGTGAGTGTGGGGGACTCAGTCTTCCCACAGGAGTGGGCTATTGGCCAGGTACCATTTTGGTGTTGGGCAGGATAAGCCTGGAACCAGAACTGCAGCTGGCTTCATTCAACTGCTCGGAGGAGACTGGTGGAAATTGCCTGGACTGTCTGGTCCAATAGCCATTGCTAAGGTTTCCCCTAAAGCTATCCTCAACCAGCTCCACCCACCCTGCTTGTACTTTATGCACTTTAACCTGCCCAACCCTTGGTGAAGGCTCCCTGCTGTTACCCACCCTGAGAGGGAGGAGGCAGCCTGCCCCACCTCTACTAGTACTCCAGTAGATACCACCATGGGTTCAAAAAGGCAAACAATCATAGTCAACAGCAGGAAGTGCAGGGGACCCCACTGCCCATTTGTCTGGAAACCAGAAACATGAAAAAAGAAAGAAGCAAAAGGCAGTCTCGGTTTCCAACCCAAGCAGTACTGATCCAGGAGATGTAAACACAGAAGAGACTGGGAATCGCATACCTGCAGTTTCTGAAGCAACAACAACTGAAGTAAAAAAACAACTTCAGGGGCTGGGTATTTAGCTCAGCGGCATAAACACCTGCCTTGCAAGCAGGCAGTCGTGAGTTTGATCCCTGGTACCGATAAAAATGAAAAAGACAAAAAAATAAAAACAAAAACAAAAACAAAAAACAACTTCATGAGGCTATTAAAGAACTTAAAATAGAAATACTATGCCAGGTACAAAAAAAAAAATCAGAAACCTAATAGAAGAATTGCTAAGCACCTCTAAAGAAGACACAAGTGGAAGAACAGAGGAGCACAGAGAAAGGAGGGAAACCTTCAATGAAGAATATAAAAAAAAAATTAGAATGCATGAAACAGATTCAAAGAGCATACCAGGAAATTAAAAACTCCATTGAAAGCTGGAAAAACTCCTTGAAAGAAACTAAAGATAGACTATCAAACTTTGAAGACAGGTTTACAGCTAATGAACGTGAAAGGAAAGATCTCTTAAAAATAACAAGGAACCAGGAAGTAACAAGGCTACAAGATGACAAGAGGAAGTATAACTTAGGAATAAAAAATGTGAGTGAAAAAGCAGGGTAAGGGGATTTAGCTCAGTGGCATAAGCGCCTGCCTTGCAAGCAGGCAGTCATGAGTTTGATCCCCGGTATCAATAAAAAGGAAAAAGACTTAAAAAAAAAAAAAAAAAAGCAGGGTAATCACAAATGAAATACAAAGGCTATTTATAGAAATAAAGAAAACTTTCCAAGCATAGGAAAAGGAAATGATATTCAGATAAGTGAAGCATACAGAACTCTACACAGCTATAACCAAAATAGATCTATACCCAGACAGAATAATCAAGATCCCAGAAATTCAACACAAGAACAGAATATTAAAAGCAGTCAGAGAAAAGAAACACATCACCTATAAAGGAAAACCCATTAGAATCACGACAGCCATCTCAGCACAAACTATCAAATCAAGAAGAGCTTGGAGTGAAGTATTCCAAGTCCTGAAAGAGAATAACCTCCAACCCAGATTGATGTACCCTGCAAAACTGTCTTGCAAAATTAATGGAGAAACAAGATTCTTCCACAACAAAGAGGAACTGGGGGAGTTCATGATCACCAAATCAACCCTACAAAAAATACTGAAGGACATTCTACAGAGAGAGAAAAATGACCACGATTTCAGGAACAGTGGCAGAGTGGGCTCACTGAATGGGACAGACATTGGAATGAAGGGGAAAAGTAGACAACCAAAGGCAGAAAAACAGCATAGCAGAGATCAGAGATAAGGCAGAGAAAGTTAGCCATAATCACTAAGATGGATGGCCAAGCAAAGTGGATCAGGAGATAGGATCCCTCAATATGCTCTATATAAGAAATACAATTAACCCAAAAGGGGGTTTATAGATGGAAATCAAAGATGAGAAAACAATGCTCTATATGACAAGGAAACAAAAAAGTGTGGGTAGCTTGCCCATCAGCTGCAGATTGGTTAGAATGCCATGACACTTTTATATAATGGAAAACTACTTAGCTATAAAGAAAGGAGGCTCTTGTAGGTAAATGGATACAACTAGAGATCATGCTCAGGGGTAAAATGGTTCAGAATCACTTAGGTGAATAATGGGTTGCCTCCGTAATATAAAAACTAAAGGAGTTAGTGTGATCCAAAATGTACAATACATTCTGTCAAAGTGAAAGGGGAAGAATTGGTCACTGTTAATTTATGATCATGATTTGAAATCCATATTGTTTTCATTGTTTTGTTTAGTTTGGTTTTATTCTGTTCCAGTTTGTTTAATTGTATTAGATTTGATGGCATGGACAGCTATTCCAAAGATAGCAGGATATATTATGGTAACCATTTTTGATTTCCTATTAACTTGATGTGAAGTCCTGTATTGCTTTCATTGTTTTGTTTTGACTGATTTTAGTCTATTCTGTTTTGTTTGATAGTACCAAGTCTGAGAGTATTGGCAACTACCTTGAAGATACTAAGATGCATTACAATACCCATTGTGATTTTACTATTGTTTTCTTTTGAAGTCCTATAATGTCTCCAATGTTTTGTTATCATTGGTTTTGTTCTGTACTGTTTTGTTCAGTTTTTATTATCCCTGATGATATGGGCAATTCTTTTGAAGATAACAAGATGCATTATGGTAAAAATAAAATAAAAACTTAAGTGCTCATCAGCTTAAATTGTGATACCCAGGGCTGGGGATTTAGCTCAGAGGCATAAGCGCCTCTTTGCAAGCAGGCAAAAAAAAAAAAAAAAAAAAAAATTGTGATACCCATATATTTTCCTTAGCCTACTCTACAACAACAAAAAAGCATAAATTACTGCTATATACAATGATCTGAATAAACTCACAGAACTAACGTTACCAGTCACACACAATAGTCATACATAAACATATGATTCATCTTTCAAAAAGTTACAAAAGTAAATAATTAATCGGGATAGAAATCAGAACTGACTGCTGATGCAGAAGGAAAAAGGCTGAGGACAAGGAGTTGAGGTGAGAAAAGGTAATATGGAGATAACAATGCTCTTTAACTTGATCTGAGGGTGGGTATGTAAGTGTCTTCGTAAGTTGAAGGTCATTAAAGCTACCCTATTCTGTGCAGTATCTTAAAATTTTTGAAGTTCCCCCCAAAGTTTTTAAAGCTCTATATGGTTTCAAAAAACTAAACAGAGATGTTATCATTACAGAAAGACATCTACAATATAAAATAATATTTTATATACTCTGTATTCTATCTTATAGAACAAAAACTTTTATATAGACATTAATATGTATTTATAATGCAAACTTTTCCTACATTTCTACCTCTATATGTTTTTAATCTTTCTATAAATATGCATTAATTTAATTTTTAGGTTTTCATCCTGAGTAGTACATATTTTATCGGTTGTTTTTATAAAAATTCCAACTAAATGAAAGAAATGAAAAAATAAAAAATTAATTTCTGCCTTTCCACAATAATTCTACACTCTGAGGAAAGTAATAAGAACTATTTATAAGGGGCTGGGGATTTAGCTCAGCGGCATAAGCGCCTGCCTTGCAAGCAGGCAGTCGTGAGTTCAATCCCTGGTACCGATAAAAACGAAAAAGACCAAAAAAAAAAAAAAAAAAAAAAAAAAAAAAGAACTATTTATACAAATGATGTTTCATAATTTATGTGCAATTATGAGTTTAATAAGATAGAGGAAGCTGATATATATTATGTCTTGTATCATCTTTTGCATGAAGAACAACTTTTTTGTTGGTTGTAGTTTTCATATAATTAACATAGAAAACAAGACAGTTTTTCCAGAAGATATACTATAACAAATAAAAATATAAAAGGAGATGTTTTAAAGTAATTTCTCTTAGCAACTTGATGTTAAAGTTCTATTAACTTATCATTCCAGGGCTAGTTTGAAATTTCAGTTCAGCTTGGTATTCAGAGTTCCTGTAGATTTTCTTTACCATCAGTTTTGCTTTGATTTTGCTACTTCCCTTTAGGAAATGAGCTTAGTATATTCCCTTCAGGAGCAAATTTCCCTGACTTTCTCCCTATGTTCCACTGCTGAAGAAATCTCTTTGTCCATAAGATTTAGCTCCTCAAAATCGCTTTTCCATTTTGAACAGGCAGAACAACAATTTACATATAACATACCTCAAGAGACTAAAACTGATCCTTGCTTCATTTCTCTCCAGTAAGAAAGTAATCACACTGAACTCTGCGGAGGAAAAGCCGTTAAGTCAGCACCATCTACATTGTTTTTTGAGTGTCAGCTTTATCAGACTTTTTCTAGTTTTTCAAATAACATGCTCCCCTCCACTAGAGGGCTCTCCACCATAATCCATTCTTCTCCAAGCCTCTTAAATTGCATTATAAATTCACGTTTCAGTTTCTCCCGCTTCCTAGGGAATGTGTCACTGCTGACTACTCACATCATCCTTGGAATACTGATGCAACTCCTGGTAGGCATTTGTTCAGTCCACTTCAGGGGCTGTTTTGCTGGCTTCCTACACATTAGTACAGTATTTTTTACTCATTGAATACAATGTCCTTGGGTTATCTCATCAACAATCATGGTGTAAAATGTCACCTAAATGCCAGAGTCTTTCAGGCACCAGACTCTTATTTCACATTTTTTACTAGATAGCATCAAAGAAGATTTCCCAGAAATTCTCAATATACTAAGCTTAATTCATTATCCTCCCTTAATCTGTACTTCTTCCTGGGTCCATATGTTCATTTTATCTTTCACTCTACACATTAACTCTTACAAGTTTACTAAATACAATCACTTTCACCTTCCTAAAATTTTATTCATGTTCATTCCAGTTCTCATTCCAGCAGGTGGATGCTCAGCTTCTTTTACCTATATAATTGCAATAATGTTGATGGAAAAAAGGCCATTTAAGAGCAACAAAATATAAAATCTTCATGATTAGCTCCTTTTTAATTAGGGTATCAATTTACAGTTGAAAAAGTGAAACATCCTTCTTCAAGCCAATTTTCTACTTGAAAACTGCTATCAACTATAATTTACCTTCCAGAATAGGAGCAAATTTATGTTTAAATGTCTTAAATTAAAACATAATGATTCTTTATAAAAGTTTAAATAAGTCATCAATGTAGAGAAAAATTCTTCCTTTTTCTCACTTTTCCTATTTTCTTGAGGTGTCTTTGTTTACTTAGTGTGTACTCACTTTTCCAATGTATTTAATACATAAATACATATATGTGTACATATACACACGTTTTTAGAAAATACATTTGAGATTCTATACATGCTAAAAATAATCTACTTTTCTCAAATAATGTCTGGGAATTTTCTCATGTAGAATATTATAAACTTTCCTCATTCCAATAACTACATGGCAGACATCACTTATTAAGGCACTAAGACACCTATTACTGGATATTCAATTGTTGCTGATACTGTGCAATTATAAATGATGAAGTAATGATACTACCTTATATAAAGATGCTTTCTTTATTCACATAAATATTTCTTTAGAGTTGATTTATAGGAATGTGATTTTTGAGGCACAGTACAGCAGCACCTTATGCCAAAGATGACACAAAATTGTCCCTTAGAAAATACCATATTCAGTTTTATACTCTAAGAAACAGTGATGAGAGTACTTCTTTACCTCTCACCATTACTGGATATTTTGTAATATTTTAAAATCTAATTTTCTTTTTGTGAATATAATACATATCACTATTTTTTTTTTTTGTCTTTTTCTTTTTTATTGGTACCAGGGATCGAACTCACGACTGCCTGCTTGCAAGGCAGGCGCTTATGCCGCTGAGCTAAATCCCCAGCCCCCATATCACTATTTTTAAAACCCCACAGAATTCACAGGAAAAGAGCAAAAATTAAGGAGAAAGCTTTAAACACACACACACACACACACACACACACACACACACACACACACATACACACACACACACGAAATCAAGACAGGCATGATATAGTTCACAACTATAATTCTAGCATGCTGAGGTCACCTTCGACAACCTAAGGAGACTCTGTTTCAAAGGCATGGTGGAATAGTATAGTTTAGTGCAAAGACCCTGAGTTCAATTCCCAGGACTGCCAAAGTAAATAAAAATACACACCCGAATTATCACCACTTTGAAATAAGCAACAGTCATCCCAATATCAACAGACACAAAAAAGAAAATATAAATCAGATCACACTATAGATAGAATTTGAAAATATAAAAACATTAAATTTTTAAAAAGTAAAAACAAAACCACAGCCTGGTGTGGTGGCCCATGCCTATAATCCCAGCTCTTGGGAGGCTGAGACACAGGAGGATGGCTGCAAGTTTGAGGTCAGCTTAGGTTACATAATGAGTTCAAGACTAGCCTGCACTACATAGCAAGATCCCTTCCAACTACCATAAAACCCTAGGATGAAAATGAAAGCTCCACCATGGTTTACTATGAGTCCTCTAAAGCACAGGAGATTATTAGACAAAAACCATACGTAACTAGGATGCATTTGTTTTAAACTTCTGGCAGCATAGTATGGCTACTCTTGGCTCCAAAAGCTGAGGACATGGCAGAGCACAATAAGCATCTGCAAGGTGATTCTTGGTCTTCCTTCTTTAGCATAACTCCAACACTATGGCAGGATTGGTTTAAGCAACCAAAATGAAGAAATGAAGGTTTGTGATTTCTGAGGTTACATCACGAAAGACGTTACAAGGTATGATTAATACCGTTATGTTTAAAGTTTTAAAACCTTATTACAGTAAAAGACACATTGTCACCAACCTTCCTCAAAATACTCCTGGCTTCCAACACAGCTATCCCACTATTCTTGTCACTCTCTGAAGCAGTTCCAGGAGTTCATTCTTAAAAATTTAGTTGTACAGTCCTGGCTGCTTTGATGTTCTGGATTCAAAATGCTTTATGTTACATTTTAACTTGACATGGGGTCCATCATAACAGCATCATAGCAGCCTTGAAACTCAACATTACTAAAGTTGCAGTGAAAACCAGGTGTCTTGGTTACTCTTTTTCTTGTTGTTGAGACAAAATACCCAACACCCAGAGTGAAGGAAGGAAGGGGTTATTTAGGTCACAGTCTGTGGAGCTTTCAGTCTGTAATCAGCTGCTTCCAAGGCAGAGTGGCACATGGCAGAGGACAACAGTTGATGGCAGTGGAAAACAGCACAAGCAACAATAAAAAGGGACGAGTGTGGAGAGGACTCTGTCCCTTATATCATATGTAGGCCACACCCACTTGGGTGTAGCACTCATACTCACAATCCCAGCATTGGACCATGAGTCATTTATAGACTCTAGAAGTCCACCTACATGACTGCATGAGGCTTTGAGGGGACATCTAGACATAAACCATAACACTACATAAAGCAATAAAGAGGAGAAAATAGCTTTGGAGTTTCCCAAACAGTATTCTATCTTTAATTGTTTTGACTCAAACATCACTCAAGTGTGAACATCCTTTTCCTTCTACAGGGTAGACAAAAGGAAGGTAATTTATTGTAAATAGTCTATGGCCAACTGTTTAACATTATCATTGCTTGAGATAACAACTGATGTGAGCAACAACCTGCCTAAAATACTTAAAAAGAAAAGCTGAGGAATGACCTGGTGTCCACATAGAACTTCGAACAGCTTTCCCAGGAATCTAGAAAGCCACATACATGCATAAGACTTTGTAGATGCCTAGGGTTATGTGGATGCATAGTAATGACCTCTGAAGATCACAAAATTTTAACTTCTCACTGGCTTTGCAACTCAGTACAAAAAGAAAATAAAGGTCTGGCAGATTTATATTATATACATAAACAATTACCTGAGTGTTAAAAGTGTATCCCAATAAACATATAAAGCACCTTAAAAAAAACCTGAGAGATACATTTGCTCCAGAGATTTACCGTAAACTTTGACTAAAAATTAGCTGGCCATTAGGCTAACGAGGAAAAGAGTCCAAGATGGGCACGGTGATGAATGCCTGTAACTACAGTGCTTGGGAGACTGAAACAAAAGGATCACCCTGACTTCAAGGTCAACCTGGCATACACACTGAGTTCAGGCCAAGTGAACTGTAAATTAAGACCCTATCTCAAAAATACCAATAAAAAGCCCCAACCCAAACAACAACAACAACAACAAGCCCCTAAAGAAATAAGTTCAGTACACATAGCCAGACTTAAAAGTCAAATGTAGTAGTACAAATCTATAATTCCAGTAGTATGAAGACTGAGGCAAGAAGATCATTACAGCTTTAGAGCAGCTTGGACTATATATGAGTTAAAGCCAGTCTGGACTAGAGTGAGACCTTGTCTCACAATAAACAAACAAACAAAAACACAAGAAGCAACAACAACCCATGAACTGACTTTAAATTCAGAATGCTTTGAGCAACTATCTCTAAGACGATAATATGTAATCTATTAACTGGTGATTTCTTACTGTTTTTTTTTTTTTTTTGTAGTTCTGTATTACTTGTACCCTTACACCGCTTTGTTTTGTTTTGTGTTTTTCTCTTTTTCCTTTTAAATAAAATTTAAAAAAAAATTCAGAATGCTGACTTAATTAAATTAAATCAAGAAATTGAGGGCCAGGGATTTAGCTCAGTGGCATAAGCACCTGCCTGGCAAGTATGAGGTCCTGAGTCAAATCCCTGGTAGAAAGAAAAAAAAAAAAAAAAGAAATTGACCTAATAAAATATTAGTCCAAAAGGAACACTCTCATTTCCAGAGTTATCATGTTATATTTAAAATATATAGTTTCAAAAACAAAAATTTATGAGACATATGAAGAAACAGGAAAATATGGACAATAGATCATAGATGAAATCAGTAAGAAATGTCCTTGAAGAAACTTAGACACTGGACTTCCTAGACAAAGATTCATTTTGTTTTGTTTTGTTCGGTTTTGTTTTGGAGAAAGGATCTCTATGTAGTTTTGGCTGGTCTTGAATTCAGTATGTAGCCCAGGCTGGCCTAGTAATTCACAGCAGTTCTTACTCAGCCTCCAAAATGCTGAGATTAGAAGTGTGACCCACCATACCTGGCCTAGGCAAAAATTTAAAACAAGTATCTTAAATGCCTAAAAGAAACATTTTAAGCAACTAAAGGAAGGTATGAGAAAAATATTTCACCAAAAATAAAGTATCAGTAAAGAGAATTAAAAGAAGGAGCCAAATAAAAATTCTGGAATTGTAAAATCCAAGAACAGAAATGAAAACTTATTATTAAAAAAAAGAAGAAGATGATGGATCAAGGCTTCAAAAACATGGGGGATAGTATCATACATGTCAAATCCACATAATGAGAATCTCAGAGAAAAATGAAGAAAGAATATCTTGAGAAAATAAGTGAAAACTTCCACAATTTGATGAAAAACAACAATCTATTATTTAAGATGCTCAAGGACCTTCAAGTAGGGTAACTCAAAGAGATCCACACCTAGAAACCAAAGGTAAGTAGAACATTTGAAAACAGAAGAAGTAAATGATTAGTTATTAGCAATACTCATAACATCTGATAAACTTGTACTCTGTTCTACACCATGTGCTACGTCTATCCTTGGTATTGACTGACAGCTTTGTTTTGCCATATTTGACTGTATTCTCCCCCCCCCCCCAAAGAAAGTAATAAGCACTAAGGAGTAATAAAATCCAAGATGTGTAAATTTTGTTGTAAAAAAGAGAGGGAAAAAAAAAAAAAAAGAAAAGGAGCTCTAACGGATATAACAGCAAGTGTGTTTGGGGGTGTTAAATAGCTGACTTTATCAATGTTTTTGGAACATTGAACACAGCTGTTTGCAGTCTCCCTGTTTGAATGTCCACCTTGTGTTCTTTGATACTGTGATTTGAGGAACTATTTTCAAGAAAATAGTGTGTAATCTACTAGCAGGTAATTTCTTACTGTTATGGTTTTTTGTTTTGTTTTGTTTTGTTTTGTTTTGTTTTGTAGTTCTGTATTGCGTGTACCCTTACGCCGCTTTGGTTTGTTTTGTGTTTTTCTCTTTTTCCTCTTAAATAAAAAAATTAAAAAAAAAATACTCATAACATCATCTCTCAGCAGAAGTCATGGGAAAAATACAACAAGACATGGCCTAATAAACAAAACTTCAGAGAACCTGCTGCAGCAGGCAGTAAGAAATACTAAAAGGAGTCTTTCAAGCTGAAATGCAAGAATGTTAAACAGTAATCTGAATATGCATGAAGAAATAAAGGTTCATAGTAAAAAAAAAACTTCATAAATACATAAAAGACAAGTAGGTATGTTTTAATCTATCTAGTAGGTGAGTTTTTAATGTCCTTTCTACCTCTATTTTATTTAAAAGAAAACTATATAATACAATAATTAGAAAACTAAGTTAAGAGTACACAATTTATTAACATGTAATTTGTATTACAATACTGTCACAAAAGAGAAGGAAGAAAATGAAGCTAAATTTATCTTTTGTATTGAAATTTTAAAAAGGCAAATGTAAACTCCATCACAATTACAATACATTTAAATGGACTAACACTCCATGGGAAGATAGACATTAGCTGAATGGGTGAAAAACATCTAAATGTATGATGTCTATAAGAGACAGAATTTTAGATTAAAAGATAGGGTAAAAGCTAAAGAATAGAAAAAGAAATGTTATGTAAACAATACCCAAATGAAAATTCAAGGGTCAGTAAAAACCAACACCAGAAAAAATAAACTTTTAAGATAAAACTTATTACTATATAAAAGATAATTGTTAATGACAAAGGATCAATTCATGATGAAGATAAGTGTTTCAAACATTATGAAGCAAAAACCGACAAGATTGAAGTGAGAACAGGTAATTCAACAACACCAGTTGGAGATGCCCATACTCCACTTTCAAGAGGAAAAACAACTAGGCAGAAATCAGCCAGGAGAGGAAACAGAAGACATCCACAACAGTAAACAAACCTGACCTAACAAACACCCTTAAAACATTCTACTCAACAACAGCAGAAAACTCATTATTCTTAAATGTATATGGAGGGAATATTCATTCTCTTTAAGGAATGAAATGTCACCCAATTCTTGAATAAAAACTAAAACTAATTAAGATCTTTAAACTACAGGAGGAAAAGCTGAACAGTCTCCAGAATATGTCAGCCCACAGAACCATCTCAAAAAAATTTTTAAAGGACTGAAATCACATAAATTTCATTCCTATTATAATGCAATGCCATTAGAAGTCAATAAGAGGGTTTGAGGTTATAGCTCGGTGGTAAAGTGCATGCCTACTACACACAAGGCTGGGGTTCAGTCCGCAGGAGGGGAAAGAAAAGAAAAGAAAGGAAAGGAAAAGAAAAGAGACAGTGAGAAAAAGAAAGAACGAGACAGAGAGAGGGAGAGAAAAGAGAGGGGGGATAAAAAGAAAATGTCTCAAAAGAAAAACCTTTAAAAAAAAGTGAAGATGCACCTCAGTATAAAGGACATGGATTCAACCCCCAGTTCCTCAAGAACAAAAGACAACAACAAAAAAGAGCAACAGTAACAAACAAAGAACAATGCTGGAGGAGCCACATTTCCTGATTTCAAAATTTACTATCAAGCTACAGTAACTAAAACTGCATACTGCCAAAATGATACAACACAGATCAGTGGGACAGACTGACAGTCAAGAAATAAATCTGCAAATTTATGGTCAGTTAGACTTCTACCAGCGTACAGTGATACTTCGGTTTATGAACTTAATTCTTTCCATGGTTCTGGTCACAGAACTGAGTTCATGAACTGAGGTACCACTATATTAGGAACAGGCAAGTAGCAGTCTTTTCAATAAAAGGGATTGAAACATATACTTCTAAAAGATTAACACTGGGGCTGGGTGTGGTGGTGCCTGCCTGTAATCCCAGCACTCAGGAGGCAGAGGCAGGAGGACAGCCTGGGCTGTAGAGTGACTTCAGCCAGACTGAACTGTCTTGTGAGACTCTGTCTCAAAATACCAAAGAGAAAAGAAGTTTAGAAGAATGATACTGGATTATTTCTTCACATATACCACACAAAAATTAATTCGAGTTGGCTCAAAGACAAATATAAAAGCTGAAAGTGTAAAATTCTTAAAAGAAAAGAAGGATATAAATCTACTCAATATGTATTAAGCAATGGTTTCTCAGCTGAGATACCATAAGCACAAAGAACACAAATACAGGCTTTATCAAAACCAAAAGCTTGTGTTCTTACAAAGACACTATCAGGAATATAAAATGAACACTCAGGGGGCTAATGTAAGAGGATTGTGAGCTGGTAGCCAGCCAGGCCTATGAAGGTAGATCATACATTCATACATCAAAACAAACAAAAACCAAATAACCAAAAATCTAAAACAAACTAATAAACAACAGAGTCGCCACTAAAACAAGTTAAAAGAGAAAAAGCAAAATAAACACCTGGCTACTTGTTAGGGCAAGACAGAGGGTCACAAGTTTTAGGCCAACCTTGGTAATATATTAAGAATCCATTTCAAAAAGGAAAAAAAAAAAAAGGTAGGGATGTAGAGGGCCAAGAATATAGGTCAGTAGTTGGCTGCTTCCCTAGCATGCATGAAACTCTGGGTTCAATCTCCAGTACCACCAAGAAAAAAAAAAAAAAAAAAAAAAGGTTTTAGAAGAAGATACATTGAGAATTGAAGGAAAATATCTGCAAATCTGAATCTAGCAAGAAACTATTTTCTTTGATTAATACAATTAAAAATGGACAAAGAATCCAACTAAACATTTCTCCAGAGAAAATAACAAAAACTCCTTATATGTCGATAGTGCATTTGTGAAATGGCAAACTATAGCACGGTATGGTGTCACATTGTAATGCGTGAGGCAGAGAATCCTGAGATTGAGCCCAGCCTGAGCAATTTAGTGAGATCCTTTCTCAAAATGATAATCAAAAAAAAATCCCCAAACCCAGAACAAACTATCAAAACCAAAGAAAGGGCTAGGGAGATAGCTAACTGTGTAGGCTGTGGGGTCAACCCCAAGTACTGTGGAAGGCAGGGAGCAGTTTTGGAAGTCCTTCTAAACATTAAACACAGAATAGTCTATAGGTTATGACCAACAATTCCATTCTTGAGTATATTTTCCTGAGA
The DNA here is from genome assembly GCF_034190915.1 of Cavia porcellus. Classification (NCBI taxonomy): domain Eukaryota; kingdom Metazoa; phylum Chordata; class Mammalia; order Rodentia; family Caviidae; genus Cavia; species Cavia porcellus. The sequence goes on from NW_026947507.1 coordinate 43,224,629, forward strand.
ATTTGTCCACATGCACTTGAACACAAATATTCATAGCATTTACAATATCCAATAGGTGGGAACAATTCAAATGCCTATTATCTGCTAAACAGAGAACTAAAACAAAGCATATCCACATAATGGTGTATTATTCACTTACTTAAAGGAACGAAACATTAATGCAGACTTCAACATGGATGAACCTTGAAAACACACTAAATAGAAGTAAGCCATACATAAAAATTCACATCTTGTATAATGTCTAGATACCTATACATAAATCTACAGGCAAAAAGTAAATTAGTGCTTGTCAGGTGCTAGAGACAGGAGGAACAGGGAATGACTGCTGATGGGATTGGGATTTCTATACTAAAGTGCTTCTATACAGGAGTACTCCCATTGTTTTTCTTGGCCCACTTCTTCAAACTGTTAGCCTTCAAGCAAAAGATCACAGATCAGCCTTTCATAATTAAGATTCTTTCAGGGAATTAGTTCCTACCAGATGATGGAGGTGGCATTTGTCAGTCCCCATTATATTCCATTTTGAACTGGCATTCTTATTTGGTTTAATTTGTTTTAAGGTTTCACTATTGTTTCTCTGAAGAGAAGTTTTTCTTCTGTTTTTGTTGTATTGTTTTTTCAGATAAGAATGGCCAAAAGTGGACCAGAAGTGTTTCTCAGTCTTTAAATGTTTGTTGCTATGATGGTCAATCCCTCATTACCTTATAATTGAACTGCTATTTAATTTTCTAAGGGGCTTCAAATCCTTTCATATGTTTACTGCATGCAACCCTTCATGTTTACAGGCCATTTATATTTTGTCTTGTGTAAGTTATTCACTGATATCCTTTACAGACTTTTTAGGCAACTTGCTGCTTTCATAATAATTTTAAGAGCTCTTTTGACATATCTTAAATCCCAAGATTTTGCTACATGCTACAAACACCTTTCAGTATGACTCTTGCCTTGAGTATCATTTATTAGATATATGCTTAAATTTTTTATATAGTTAAATTTATATTTGGGATTATATATTAGAAAAGGCTTCCTTACTTCAAAATAATAAAAATATTGAGTATTTTCTAATAGTAGTGTAGAATCTTTTCTTTGTAGTATTAACACACATACACATGTATTTAGTTCTTTATACACAGAAACTGAGTTTAGTTTCTGTTTGGATTTTGATATGTATTTTTTTCAATAAATGAGAAAACATTATTTTCTGACATATCTGAAATGTTTCCTTTACTTAAGCTGAATTCTCTTATTTCCAAGGGTCTACTAATAAACCCTGCTCTGTATAACACACAGTACCATACATTTATCTATATGACAATGACCCTGTATTATCTACTCTCTGGAGGTAAAATTTTGTTCAAATTCTTTCCCCCAATTTCTTTAAAGATTCGCTTGGATACTCTTTTTTTTTTTTTTTGTCTTTTTCTTTTTTATTGGTATCGGGGATGGAACTCGCGACTGCCTGCTTGCAAGACAGGCGCTTATGCCGCTGAGCTAAATCCCCAGCCCCCCGCTTGGATACTCTTATTATGTATTTTTTTTTCTTACAGATAAATTTTTAGAAGTAAAATTAACGAATTCTTATTGTGGTTCTAATTGATATCAAAAATGGAGTATCACCTTAAACCTTAAAACAGATTAAACCAAATAAGAATGCCATTTCAAAACAGAGTATCAAAAAGACAGCAACAACCCCACTCCTGGTACCAAATTCTGTCTTAGTTACTTTTCTCTCATTGTTGAGACAAAACACCTGACTCCCAAAGTGAAACAAAGAAAGGTTTATTTCTTATGGCTTTGGAGGTTTCAGTCCATACTCAGCTGGCTGGAAGGCAGGTGGCATGGTAGGACAGCCACTCATGGCCACCACAAACAGCAAGAGCAAACAGAGCAAAAGAAAGAAAACATGCCTTCTTCTTGCCCTTAGACTGTATGCTGGTTCCCACCCTGGGCGAGTATAGCACTCACACCACCAGTCCCAGTGCTGGACAATGAATCAATCATTCAGCCATATTCATGACTGCATGAGACTTATGGAGAGGCCACCTAGACACAAACCATAACAAGAAGCATTAAAAAAAAATATGTTAGTCATACAAATGTTTGTGTATTTTCAAGAACAATAAAATTAGGGACTATAGGCATACTTCAGTGGTAGAGCACTTGATTAGCAATTCTGGGTTGTATTTGTAGTACCATTATCCCCCCCCCCCATATACACACATACACACAAAAGTCAAGTTAAAATCTCTATCTAAAAACACTATCTTTAATGTATTAAACAAGTATATTTAGCTCGTGCTTACTACATATAAAAAAAAATTTTTTTTTTTGTTATTGGGGATTGAATTCATGACCTCGTGCTTGCCAAGCAGGCACTTATGTTGCTGAGCTAAATCCCTGGCTAAATATAAAATTTTAAATATCTTAAATTACTAAATTGCTAAATGTTAATAGTTGATAGAAAATAGTATCTAAAAGATGGTTATACCATACACTTTTTTTAGAAAGCAGTAATACTAGGTAATTTCCAAGTTTAAAAAGGTATGGGTAGAATATAATACATGACATATCACCTACCTGGCACAAAATGAGAAAGGAACTATGCATATATTTATTTGCTGATAAATACATAAAATATCTCTGAAAAATTAATGTTCATCTCTTCTTGGAAGGAAAACTATGAGTGAGAGATTTAGCACCATTATAATCTTCTGAAGGTACTTCAGAATATGTATTTTCTCATATAAAAAATAATTTAAGCTGGGCATCATGATGTGCATCGTAGTCCCAGCTACATGGGAAGCTAGGCAGGAAGATTACTGAATCCAGTTTTTTTTTTTTTCAGATCCTGGGCAATATAGTGAGGTACACCTATAATCCTTGCACTAAGAAAGCTGATGCAGGAGGATAGCCATGAGTTCAAGGTCAGCCTGAATAGTATAGCAAGACAGTGTCTCAAAAACAAAAACTAAAGTAAAAACAAAAACAACAAAAAATATACTGTCATGGTTTATGTCTGTGGTCCCCAGGCCTCATGAGTTTGCATTGTGCATTTGTGATTGGCTCACTGTCTGGTGCTTGGATTGATGGTGTCAGTGCTACACCCACATAGGGGTGAAGCCAGGATGTAATATAATGGCAGGAAGAAGGTGTGTCTTGCTCTTTTGCCGGTTTTGGCCTTACTGTTTCCAGCTGCCACGAACTGCCACCCTGCCTTGCCAGCCTGCTTTGGAGCCAACTGAGTATGGACTGAATCCTCCAAAATCTGTAAGAAATAAACCTTTCCTTTCCCAACTTTGGGCTTCAGGTATTTTGTCTCAGTGACGAGTAAAAAGTAACTAAGACACATACATTTGTTAGCCAGACATGGGGTGCATGGAAGCTAAGGCCGAAGAAATGTGAGTTTGAGGACAGCCCAGGAGTACATAGTAAGTCTGAGGCCAGCTTGTACTACACAGTGAGATGCTGCCTCAAAAATAAAAACTAAATTAAGTGTATTTTAAAATTATTTTTCACAAGCTCACTGGTAAGCAGACAACAGCTTTAAAAAAATTGTTAACATAGTCTCAGGAAGCTTAGCTTTGCAAAAAAGTTTGAAGAAAGATGAATGAGAAATAAGTGAAAATTATGCAGTTGTAACAGTTACATAAATCACAAATAGGAAATTTTCTGTGGTGTTTACTATATGTCATTTGATACTGAGATAGCTCGGATCCTGGAATAAAATCCAAGGAAGCAAGGAATTAAGAAATTTGGAGCAAAGGCTTTTATTTCAGGCGTGGCGATACAGCCCCCTTAGGATGGACCCAGAGACTGCGCCTCACAGACTAAAGAAGGGATTAAGGCAAGAAAACAAAAACAAAAACAAAACCCCACAGAGCTGAGCTGTTAAGCTGTTGACTTAGTCCTGACAACATCTGGAAACCGTAAAGCTGTCGACTTAGTTCTGTATCATCTGGAGCTTTTGGTGCATTTAGTTACTCTCACCCTGCAACAGCACATCTGCAATAACATGCTGAAAAGAAAGTAGAGAGTTAATTATCTCAGAACAGCTTGTTAGCAATAACATGTGGAAGGGGGAGGAAGTTAATTATCTCAGGACAGCTAGTTAGCAATAATATGTGGAAAGGGGTAGAAAGTTACAAGAAGCCAGAAACTTAAGCTTTTACAAGGATTAGAAACTTAACCCTATCAGCGCATACAGCACAAAAGGAGGCGCATTGGTTAGAGTTAAGCCATAATAATACTTTACACTAACTCATTTAATCCACTCTAAAACCCTTTGGCCAACCATGCTGGTATACACCGGTAATCCCAGCTACTCAGGAAGCCGAGGCAGAAGGACTGTAAATTCTAACCCAGTTTAGGCAAATTAGCAAGATCTTCCATCAAAATTAAAAATTAAAAAAGAGCTGTAGATATAAATCTGCACTGACTGGGTTCAATCCTCCAAACTCCCCAAATCAAAAAGGAACTTTCTTTGACCCTGGCACAGTGGCATATGCCTGTGATCCCAGCTATGTGAGAGGTTGAGGCAGCAAGACTGCTATAGCACAGGACTTAGGGGCCAGACAGGGTAACATAGGAAGATCCCCCAACAAAACAACCAACCAAGCTGAACTCTTTTAGGTAGGTACTATTACTCCCATTTTTCTAGAGAAGAAAGCTAAAGATAAGGACATTTGTTCAATAATTTTTTTTCAGTTACATAACTAGTAAGGGTTGAAATCAGATTTTGAATCCAGTAGTACACTCTCAAAGTCCTGCTGTTGGCCACCATGCTATACTGTACTTCCTCTTCATACTGAATTACTACGTTAGGAACATTGGTTTTGCAGAAAAAGAAACAGTAAGCAGCTGCATGACTACTGGAAAATAAGTCAATCTCCTTGGTATTCTTATCTTTAACTGAGAAAGTTAACACCTGCTTCTCAGATCTGTAAAACAGTTAGCACAGCATCTAGCACTTAGTAAGTGTTAAATAAATTATAGCTAAAAATAAACCTCTGCAGAAAGAAGAGGTTCAGCTAAGATGATGCGCACTAGTAAAAAGCAGAGTCACTAACTATACACAGTTCGCTTTAGTGGCTTTATATATCCTGTTAGAGATTTAGAATGATAAATAAAGCTGAGCCAAAATAGAAAACAATGTGGTCAGACAATGGCTTACCAGGTATTCTTACTTAATGTTAATATTATGCATACTTATTTTAAAATCTAGCATTCAAACATTTTGAAGATACTATCTGTCTTCTGGAAAAAGTCAAGACAAATTAATAATAAATAAATCTTCCAAAAAGTATCAACAAAAGTCTTCATATCAAAGAACAATCTCCATTAAAATTGTCAAAGGAGAACACATAAGAAAATAGCATTAGTGGTGCATATCTGTAATCCTAGAATTGGGGGAGGTTGAGGCAAAAGGATACCAAGTTCAAACCCAGTCTATACAACTTAGTAAGACTGTGCTCAAAATAGAACATAAAACACAAACGCAGGGTGGAAAGAGGTTGGAGATATAGCTCAGTGCAAGAGCCCTGGGTTTAATCCCATACACCAAAAGGGGTACTGGGGTGGGGAAGGATGGATGTATCGTTTTCTAGTTCCTAAAAATGATTCAAAATATTAGACAGATGATCACTTTAGGAATGTTTCATAGAGTTTCTCTTCAAAAGAATAACGACAGTAAGCCTGAGGTAATGACATACTGTGACATAACTTTAAAACAAATAGGTTCAAAACCAATATATTTTCCACAGATGTGCTTGGGAGATCTAAAAACAGGTTACTCAATATTTTTTAAACTGCTACAGGAAGTAAAAATCTCATAGCTTAATAAGTAAACACTATGTTCTTTACTCAGCTGTCACCAGAGCAAAAGGAAAGGGCCACTACTGTATCTAAAGCTAATTCAATTTAGTTTGTGGTTTGTAATTCTGTTATTTTAAGAAACTGACAGGAGAAAAATATTGTTGCCAAAGGTAAAATCACTTAGGAAAGAGCTAGAAATTCAAGGTATTAAGAAGCCAATAAACTTGGTGTGGTGGCCCATGCCTGTAATTCCAGCTACTTAGGATGCTGAGGCAGGAAACAACAAATTGGAGGGTAGCCTGAGAAATTTAACAAGACTCTGTCTCAAAATAAAAAAGGAAAGGGTTAGGCATGTAGCTCAGTCAAAAAGCACTTGCCTGGCATGCCCAAAGGGAAAGAAAAAAAAAGGTCTAATGATGTCTACTGCTTTATATCTTATGCCGCTGACTTCAGTACAGGGAATAAGCTTTACAGGAATAGACTTAGGTAATAAGTCATGACCAGAGTAAGATATTCACCACAATAAAAAAGGCAGTCTCAAAGTAAAGAAGGAAGAAATCATACCAATTCTATTCTAACTAATTCAGAAAATACAACAGAAGTGAATACTTTCCAACTTCATAGATAATGTTCCCATGGATAACAATACTAGACATGGACAAACAAGAATACAAAAAAGCAAAACATTAATCCAAAACAATACCTCTCATGAACACAGATGCAGTAAGTCTTAAGAAAACAGCAGGGCCAGGGATGTAGCTCAGTGGCACAGTGCCTGACTGGCAAGCTAACCCTGAGTTGGATTGCCAGAACCAAAAAACAAAACAAAACAAAAGCTGTCAGAAAATTGAGTCAAACAATATAAAATGAGTACAGTATCATGACTGAAAGGGTTAGGGTTAGGGTTAGTCAATGTAGTTAAATATAAGTAAGAATGCAAAACACAAAATCACATATTCATCTCAGTAGGTGGGAAAATAAGCATCTGACAAAACACAACATCCAATCACAATTTTAAAACTCAAAATTAGAAACAGAAGGACACTTGCTTTAAAAGGCCTCCTGATAAAGGGCACTTATGGAAAGCCTACAGCTGTGATCGGAATGGTGAAAGACCGCTCCATTCCATGATGTCTGCTCTCATCATACTGGTCAAGACTGAACTGGATGGCCTGGTCAGTGCAATATGGCAAGAAAAAGAAATACACACCAAAAAGAAATTACATAAAATTATCTCTATTCACAGATGATTACATGAGCAAATTTCAAAAACATTTTTAAAAATGACTAGAACAAACACATAGATAACCAAGATCACAGAACTAAGATCAATATACCAAAATCAGTTGTTCTATGATAAACTGGGCATCAAAATTAAAACTATTAATATTACACCAAAAAATATAAAATACTTAGAGAGGAATTAAGGAAAATATGTGTAAGACCTAACAATGAAAAGTACTAACATGGATGAGAAAAAATAAAGAAAACTTACACAAGTGGAGAGATATACCATGTTCATAGATTGAAACTCAATACAGTCAAGATATCAATTCTTAATGCCAGAAAGACTACACTGTATGTTTAACACAAACCCAATCCCAAACTCACTACAAATATGCACTTTTGTAGAAACTAAGAAAGCTGGTTCTAAAATATATGCCGAAAGCCAAACATGGTGGCATGCGTATGTAATCCTAGCACTCAGAAGGATGAGGCAGGACTGCCACAAGTTAGAGGCCAGCCTGAGCTCCATAGTGAGTTTATGGCCAGTCTATACTATATGGCAAGACCATGTCTTAAAGCCAACAAACAAACCAACCAGTCAACCAAAAGTAAAGAAACAACAGAAATGCCAAAGACCTAGAATGCCAACAGTGATGCTAAAAAAGAAAAATAAAAGTTAGAAGGAAATGTACTTTAAGATTTCAATGCACTGTTATGTCTACAATAATCCATAGTTTTAGATTTCCATAAGGATAGAGATAAACATCAATGGAATAGACTAGAGAGCCCAGAAATAGACCACACACCACATTTTTATGTTCGATTTATTTTTCACAAACATGGTAATGTAATTGAAAGGGAAAAGGCTAGAGTTTTCAATAAATGGTGTCCCAATAATCAGACTTCCATATGGAAAAATAAAAAGCTTCAATCCTCACCTCACACATATATAACAGTCAACTTGAAATCATCCACAAAACCAAATGTAAGAACTATGGTAAAATAAAACGTCTAAAAGAAAATATAAGAAAAAAAATCTTTGAGACTTTGTTCATCATTTTTAGGACACAAAAAATATAAACCATAAAGAAACAAAAAAAGATAAATATAACTTCCTCAAAATTAACCTGGGTTAAAAATGGTGGGCAAGGCCAGGCACAGTGGTACATGCCTATAATGGCAGCACTTGGAAGGCTCAGGTAGGAGGATCACTGCAAGTTCCAGGCTACGCTGGGTTACAAATTGAGTTCAAGGCCAGCTTGAACTGCATAACAAAACCTTATTTCAAAAAGATAAAATAATAATAATAAAATAAATAAAATACAAATGGTGGGCAAAAGATTTGACATGCATGTCAAATAAAAAGATAAAAATAGCTAATAATCATATAATGAGCCACTGAGAAAATATAAGATAAAACTAGAATGAGTTACATTACATATGCACTAGACTGGCTAAACTTACAAAACAGCACAAACACCAAGCACTGAAGAAAGCATGGAGCACCTGGAACACTAATCCACTGTTGATGGGAATGCGAGATGGTATAGCCATATTTAGGAAAATAATTTGGCAGACCCTTAGAAAGTTAAATGTATACTTACCAAAACCCCATAATCCCAATTGTACGTTAACTAAAACATATCCCACATGAAAACTGGTAGATAAATGTTCATATCATCCAAGTGCTGGAAATAATCCAAATGTCTACTAACTGATAAATAATAGGCAAACTTTGTTCTACTCATTCAATGGAATAGGACTCAGTATTTAAAAGTTATGAACTAATAACATAAGAACAGTAATTAATCTCAAAAGCATCATGCTAAATGAAGCCAGAAATCAAAGGTATGTACTGTACAATCCCATTCACATAAAACTTCTCCAAAAATACAAAAGGCAAAACAATAGGGACAGAATGCAGGTAAGTGGTTGCCAGGGATTAGGAGGAAGGAAGCATTTGACCACACACAGGACCGAAACCACAGGATAGAATACGGAAGATGTTCTATGCCTTGATTTTGGTAATTACTATACCACTGTGTAAATGTGACATAACTCAGAGGTCTGTACTTGTAGGCAAATTTTATCTCAATAAAAGGTAAAGAAAAAAATCCACCGTTGACCTGTATACCTCTAAATTCATTTTGGGGATGAAGGTGTCAAATTATATAGTTGAATTTAACTGAGGTTGACATATTCTGATATTAAAAGCTTTTGTAATTTTATTAGTTCAAGAATCTGACTAGATTTGGTAACTGCTCAGCTGAAGACACTTGAAAACCACTATGTTCTGAGTGTTTATGTCTCCCTAAAATTCGCATCCTGAAACTGTTGTCCTCAAGGTGAGGCCACCTTAAGAGGGGCACCTTTAGGGAGTGATTAGGTTGTGTGGGCCAGAACCTCAAGAATGGATTTAGTGGTGAGGTGGGGATAGGGGAGAAGAGAGATCCTTCACCCTGCAGCAAGAAGGGGTGAAGCAAGCTCTCACTAACACTGAACTGGCTTTGATCTTGGTCTTTCCAGTTCCCAGAACTATGAGACTCTATCCAGTTGAGGTATTTTGCTATAGTTGCCAGGCCAAATGGACCAAGACAAAAGCTACTTGATCAAAGCATCTCTTCTTAGAAATAAGAAAATGAGAATCAGGTCATAAGGCAATCTAATGCCAGCAAGACAGAACCCTGGAATTCTGCTTTTCTACTACACTATCACAATTTTTAAAAATATAAAACTGTAATGTTTCTTAAAATCCAGAGGTGCTAAATGTTTTTTTTCTTCCATATATTTATTCTTTTCTAAGATATGAACTCAAATAGTATATTTCATGGGCTTAAAAGCATTCATCAAGTTCTTCCCAGTTACCCATTTATTCTTTGGGCCTGATTTTTTCCCAGAGGTTGTTTTCTAAAAATTACGTTTTAAGAATCCATAAACAGTCTAGGAACACAGTTTATCCTGAAAGCAAATATACAATACATGTGTTTATTACTAAAGTAAAGGTTATGCTCACCGCCCCATCATCATTGTTAGTGAAAATTTAGAATCTTGGCCAACCTCATACAGAGGTAAAAATTTACCCTGGGCAGGAGCAGCTGTAACTGTGAAGAAAGCTACAAATAACATGCTGGGAATTCAGCAGGCACTGTTATTATATCCTGTTTATACTGTCATTTTTCCTATCAGTAGGATATTATTTATACAGACCCCACCCATGAACTTCTTGTTTATCTTATTATAGAAATCCTCCAAATCTATAAAAAGAAATGTCTATTTGTTTCTGGAACGGCACATGTGTTATAATTTTGCACCTCAGTACACTTTGTTATTTAGCATTTTCTTTTGTTATGCACTATTAGTTCTCATTTTCATATCAAAGTTGATTTTCACATGTTAGAGTTGACCTTAAATGACTTTCGGGGGATTTGTTAAAGGACAAGATTCTAGAATACCACATTCTAAACTTTATTTTAGGGCTGATGTCATCACATAGATATTCTTTTAAGATATACTTGACTAACTTGTTTAAAGACAGAACACTGTGTTTATATACCAAGATACTTCAGGGAACAAGCTTTAGGTGACTAGATGGCTTTCTTATCCAGGAAAGTCCTTATCCTCACTGGATCAATTATGAGGCCAGACTTCATTTAGGTTCTCATTAATTCACTATTCTCTAACAAGACCTCATCTCTGCAATGAGCTCTGTTTCTCTTAGATTGAGAGCTGGACAGGCTAGATAAAAATCATAACATATTTAATAATACGCGAGAAACACATGAATTCAGTGAGATGACCCATATAACAAATAAAATGAATCTGTTACCAATTACCCTCGTTTTCCAGCTTTGCAGATAAAAGAAAATTGCAACTTCGTTATGGGTATAACTTCCTGCAGCATTTGTTGAGCAAATACTACTCCTGGATAAGTTATGTTGGACAACTCTTCACATGTATAGTTTGTGTACTCCTTGTTTGTGGTACAATACTCCTCTTGCATCATGAAGCAGTTCTACAAGGTAACTGGGTAAACGTGAAATGTTCATGGTACATGTGCACGGTACTCAGCACATGTAGGAAAAAGTCACAGCTTTGAAGAATATTTCACTAAAATGATAACTAAGAGAAGTACTAACCTCAAGTCAGTGAACTGGATCTAATTAATCATACTTACCATTACATTCAAACCAAATGAGGATAATAACTAAAGGTAATATTAGTTAAGAGGAATTGACAAAGCTGTGATGAGGCCTACTAGGTACAACTGAGGATTTAGAAATATTCAAGTGAACAGAATTCTAAAAATTTAAAGAAGCTGAACTCAGAAAGTATACTGAATAGATGGTAATAAAAAAGGAAGCCAGAATCACATTTTAAGGAACTTCTTTTTCAGTTCGTGCTTTGAAAAACAGATCAGTACATCACCAAGCAAGGCAATGTTAGGTAATTTCAGTTCACTGAAATTAAGGTCAGGAAAGTTTACCAGTCTCCTAGAAAAGTATTTTCAAACCTTGAGAGTTGGGATCTTACAAAGATGTAAATTCTATGTTTACAGGTATAGAGTACATTCTAATAAGCTTCTTGATAACACCAATCCTACTATTTCATGGACTACATTTTGAATAGCAAGATGTGAAAACATCTTCCAGTTTTCCTTTCCAAAATGACAACATTTGATGTAATATGTTCAGCTCATTATGGTACATCTAGTGCTTTTCAAAGGTAACTTATTATGACTTATGTCAATGCTGGATAGGTTTCAAAGCCACTGTTTGAAAACTCCAAGATGATTCAAGATTCAGTGCATTCAACCTACTCAGAAATATTTCCACCTGAATAAAGCAACTTTGTAATTCTGGTCTATAAGACTATAATTTTGTTTGTCTTTTTTTTAGGCTTGCAAACTTAGAAGACAGTATTGCTTCTAATCATGGAAGCTGAAATAAAAGTTCAAAAAAGGCACCATTCCATGTCTTTCATAGCCCAACATATCAGTGAGTTTCACTAAAATCTGTATAACTTGCCCTTATATGGTCTCTTAAACCCCATAATCCTTCAAGATGAAGATTAAGAATCTAAGCCAAGGGCTTGGAATTTAGCTGAGCAGCAGAAGTGCCTGCTTTGCAAACACGCAGTCATGAGTTCGATCCCCAGTAACAAAACAAAACAAAAAAAAAGGATTTAAGCCAAAATAAATCTTTCTTAAAAAACCTGGAGACTACAACAAGTTAAAATCATATATTCTTCTTTGGTTTTAAGACTCTTCTATGAAAGGGTATGTCTTAAAAGTCTTTTATCATGAACAAATGGCATTTATAAAACATATTACTAATGTAATACACATATAAAAGATTTTGAAACTGGGCATGGCAGTGCATCTCTCCATTCCCAGCACTTGGGAGGCTGAGGAAGGAGGATCACTGCAAGTTCAAGGCCTGCCTAGGCTACATAGTAAGTTTAAGGCCAATGTGAACTACATAGGGAGAATCTGTCTCAAAAACCAAAGCCAAGGGGCTGAAGATTTAGCTCAGTGGCATAAACACCTGCCTGGCCAAGTACAAGGTTGTGAGCTTGACCGCTTGTACCAAAAACAAAAACAAACAAACAAAAACATTAGGTGAGCTTAAATATTTGAAATGAAATTTAACACATCTAAATTTCAAGTTTCATTTTTAATGTAACTAATGGTCAGCAACATTACAGGTATGTAAGTTTCAACTATCAATGTGTACAGAAGAAAAAGAGTATCTTAAAATTGTAAGGTACTGTTGAAGACTAGATCCAACTGTTTTAATAATACAAGACAAATAAGGTATAGAGGCCAAAAATCCATTATATAACTTCTTAATGCATGGCATGTTTAAAAAGAAAGAGGGAGAAATCAGATTTTATATTTACCAATGTAAAAAGTACAATATAGTATCTACAAAATGGAGTTGAAAGAGTTTGTTTTCTCTAATGACTAAGGCACGCTTAATATTTTGGGATATCATTAAAATCCAAGAAAGGAAGACCACATACTAACAAAGAAAAGACATGCTACGCCCAAATTTAAGAACTTCATAAAAAAATGCAATCTGGATAGAGAGTGACATATATACACCACATACTAGGGATGGGGCTTGGACTAGGGTAGAGAATGGGATGTGATATAAAGAACAAAGAGAAGACAATGGTAACTCTCATCTTCTCAGCAATCGTTTGAGGAAAAGCATTCACATACAGAAAAGTGGTTAAAAAAACAACTTTCTTTACCTTCATGAATCACTTTTTAACTGGTAAAAATCAGGGATTAGATTTGAAGGACTGCAAAGCTTTTAAAAATATGAAATGCAAATAGCAGTTGGATATGCGTGTGTCATAAGCTGTTTCAATTAAAAGAAAACAAGAGAAATGCTGTTTTAGTCACTAAATAGGAAATTTTTTGCTTATTATGAATGCTATAAAATTTACCAGCACAAGAAAAAAATCACTGGGGAAGTTCCGTGATATGAGAGACAATGGTCTTAAATCACGGGCATACATTATGCCTAAATTGACAGATCTGCAGTGCGATGCAGAAATGCAAGCAATATTCAACATCTGCACCGAAGGCAGAGAATAGATATGACTCCAAAATAAAGGGCTCTTCAGCTCTTACCTGTTACCTGTGCAACAACTGCTTGGGAAATCCTCCGATTGGCAAGAAAGGCTTTGATTTCCTCTTTTATCACACTGCTGTCCCTCCTAACAAAAACAGAAGACAAGACCAACAATGTATGTTGAAGGCAGAAATCCTCATCTTTGCCAAAAGAAAGGTGTAGCAGAGAGGTGGGGAGAACACAGAAAGAAAAGACACAAAAATAAAAGGTAAACAGACCAAACTTGTATGAAAATATGAAATTACAACAAACCAAGAAACACCAAATATTCAAGTGCTAAACATCACACCACCAGACAGACATTTTAGTGAATGCCACCATAGATTTAAGTCTCATACCAGAGGATGGTTAAATACATGCTGTATTTAATTCACATTAGGAACAGGGCTGTGATAAGGAATAAATAAAGTTTATTACTGCGGAATGAATATATCTTACACAGAAATCCTAGAAAAATAAAAATCAGTTGTGAGAAGCTTGTGGGTTTGCATGTTAACTAAATAAAATTCATTTAAAATATTTTAAAAGTTACAGAAATAGAAATCATTACTCTCACAACTAAAAATATGAGCCATTTAATAAAAGGTTTATCATGTAACTCATTCCTCCCTCCCACTGTATAAACAAAAAAAGTGCAAAGTGGGATGGCTGAGTATTCAACTTCAAAACTGAAAAGTCATTTCATTTCCTGCTGTATATAATATACAGAATATTTAATACTCAAAGCTACACTAAGGTCTCTGTCCTCAGAATTACATATGGTAGATCCCAACCTTTCTCCAAGAGGTTGTTAAAGTTTTTTACTTCCTTAAAAATGTAACAAATTCTCAAAAGATCAGATACTGAAGATTGACAAGTGGCAAGACTTTTCTCTCCACAAGAACAGAATATTTAAATAAAAATTATATTTAAATCCTTAAAAATGACCAAATTTTCTCAAATACTTTATCTTCATAAAGAATACAACAATAGAACAGTTTTATTCAAACTCAGAAGTAATACAAACCAGTGATAATTTGTCATACAGGGTCAGCAAATTATGGCCGAGAGGCTAAATCTGTCCTGCCATCTGTTTTCATAACTTTTGAGATAAGAATCCTTTTCTCAGAGGGGCATTTATAAATAAGTAAAATATTATAACCTATGTAATTCTAACTATGGGCTTATATTTTAAAAATTTTTATTCAATTATTATTCTGTATATAACTTTGTCAATAAAATGTTGTGGCTATTTGTTTCTCTCCTGTATATAAGTATCTACACTTTGGTTTCAGTTTTGTCTCCTATCTGCAAAGTCTAGACTGATTACTATGTAGTTCTTTACAGAAAAACTTGGCTGATCTTTGATTTGAGAAAGGGATTACAAAACCTTCACAAACCTGGCAGAGTGCCACGTGCCTGCAATCCTGCTATGTGGGATGCTAAGGCAGAAGGACTCTAATTTCAAGGTCAACCAAGCAAAGTTGTAAGACTTTGTGTCTTAAAAATTAAGTCAAGTGCGATAATATATTCCTATAATCCCAGCAGTCTGGGAGGTGGAAGCAAGAAGATATCAAGTTTAAGCCTGTTTGGGCAACTCAGCTAGCTCCTATCTTGAAAAAGAACTGGGAATGTAGCTCAGGAGTAGAGGGGCCTCGAGTTCGATCTCCAGTACCATCAAAACAAAACATATCTTCACAAACTGTGAATGAACCATTAATTTTTTTTTTTTAATCGGTACCGGGGATCGAACTCACAACCACCTGCTTACAAGGCAGGTGCTTATGCTGCTAAGCTAAATCCCCAGCTCCAAACCATTAATTCTTTCTAGAGGTTTAAGTTGCTCTGTAGATTAACTGGAAAAAAATACCTAACCCCAAAAAATTGAACCATAATTTAGATAAGGTACTTCAGACCCCAATGAGGAGGAGTTACACACTCAGTGGACTCCATGCTCCTCTTTGGGAGGAGAGGTAATGGTGATGAATTTCCTCTCCATACCTTTACAGTACATCCTGATGTATTGGATGGAGACAAAAATGTGTTTTTGTGCAGAAAAATAAGCAAATGGTATTTTATTGACTATTGGCTTAAATTAGAATATAAATCAAACTATTTTAAATCAAATTCTCCTAACATAAGAGATTATTTCAGTAAGGAATAAAGAATATCTAGGTTGTAAATTATTCAGTCTTATAGTAAATTATGGACTGAAGTAAGGAATCCCAGGTCTATAAAATAGCAATTTCACCTACCATCTTATAGACTATATTTTCAGATATTCTAGAAGTTTCTAATGTACCTATAATAAGCTACACACACACACACACACACACACACACACACACACACACACACATACTGTCTCTCTCTTTGTCTCTCTCTCTCTGTTTTACCAGAGAGAAGTTTCAGTAATCAGACACAATCAGAAAAAGACTTAAAAGATAAGAGGAACCAGGGAGCATAGCTCAATGGTAGAAGGCTTGCCTACCATGTACAAGGTCCTGGGTTCAATCTCTGGCACTGTCTAAACAAATAAACAAGAATAAAAGCTATGCATGGGCAAGTGAATTAATAAAGTTGCACTCTGCTGTCCTCTGTAGGTAAAATATCCCCTTCAAAAAGTTTTTTAAAGCCTACCCAAGGCAATGAAGTTAAACAATGAATATTTTTAAAATGAATACATGTATGTGCATAATACATAAAATATTCTTCAATGTGAAACACTTCAAAATTGTAAAACTGCTTCATAAATGCTATTATTCAAAATAAAACTCAAAGGGCTGGTGATGTAGCTCAGTACAAAGGCCTTGGAGTGGCTGAGAGGGAAGGAAGGAAGGAAAGAAGGAAGAAAAGAAAGGTAAGAAAAGAAAGAATAAAAGACAAGTACAAGGTACTTTAAAGCACCATGCAAAGAGCTCTCTAAGGTCAATATAGACACAGGTAGTGATGTGTCATTTACTTAGTTTTACTAGATGTTTTCAAAACAGTAACAGTATTCAACTTTCATTGTATCTAAATCTCTTAAGTATTACAGAATCCATTCTACTTGGTTTTCTTTGTTCTTTAAACTTTCCCATATTTCTCTTTACTTTTGCCTCATCCAGTCTTCCTCAACCATGTGCCTCTTGCACTACCTCTGTATGATGACCTGACCCTTTGAAAAAATTTCTAGTTAGTATGAAAACTATTTATTCCAAATCTAATTCTTTCATTTTCCCCTTCAATGTCTTCCCTAGAAAGAATGAATCTCTTCTTTTTCCTTTCACTTATAAAACCTTAGACTACTCAAAATCTGTATTCAAGTCTACGAACTAAAGTGAAGAGCAGGCTGATTGCTTCTTTGATTTTATGGCTTAATTCCAAGTCAGCTATCCTGTGATTTGCATCTCACCACTTGTAGTCCATGCCATCTTTTCTTGCTACTTTTTCAAATACTCACCATGTCAGATTCATGTGGGGACTTCCACATCAAGATGAAATTCTTCCTTGCCATTCCCTATTGCCAACAATAATTTGTTAAACTTTTTAACTTGCTAAACTTTCCACTGTTACGTATACAACTTTCTCCATAACTGAGGAAATTCATGAGCAATGTCTCTGTCAAATCACCTTTAAGACACAATTTAACTAGGGGCTGGGGATTTAGCTTAGTGGCATAAGCGCCTGCCTTGCAAGCAGGCAGTCGTGAGTTCGATCCAAAAAAGACAAAAAAAAAGACAATTTAACTGTCATCTGTTCTGAGTTCTTCTCGATCTTTACAGCTAACAAAGACCTCATTTCAAATGGCTATTTTTAATATTTTAATTACACTATTCACATGCTAATATAGTAGTACACACTATTCTGTATTATATTATAGTTGTTTCTACTCTGTAACATCTTTCCTACTAGTCTGTAAAGTCCTTTAGCACAAAGATTATTTCTTATTCATCATGGGGCTTGCATATAATAAAAATTTGTGAAATGAGCAAACAAATCAAGAGACAAAAAGTTGTAAATGGAAAATCTGATCTAGATAATTTATAAAACAGCTTTAAATTCTTATTTTCAACTATCTTTAAATTTCTCAAGTAAAAATAGAAGGAGTTATTTATTTATGGCAGTTCAAAATGAAACTGCTTTACTTTCTCAAATAAAAGATACTAAAGTCCAGGGGCCGGGGATTTAGCTCAGCGGCATAAGTGCCTGCATGACAAGCGCAAAGTCATGAGTTCGATCCCCGGTACCAAAAAAACAAAACAAAACAAAAAAAGATACTAAAGTCCACATGTTTAAATATGGTATGTTTTAAGATCTGAGTCTCTTAGTTAATATAAACTAAAAATTCATTTAGGATTTTTAAAAGTTGTCACCTATTTCAAAAAACACCAAGACATGAAGCAATATTTATCAAGATGGTCTATTTCATAATCTGAAAAATACAATTACATACAAATGTCTTTCACACTTGAATGAAAACACTCCTGTAATTTTTCCCCCATGAAGATACACAAAGTGTAGTTTTAAAAGATAACACTACAAATTATCATCAACATGGTTCTTATATATCCTAACAGTTCATCTTGCTACCCATAGAACAGAAATATCCTACCCACACACATAAATACAGGCTGAGTATCCCTTTTCTGAAGTGCACAGAATGAGATGTGTTTTAGATATTGAATTTTGGGGTGTTTTGGAATGTGTAGATAGGTTTCAAGAATCTTCCACCGGTGGCATCATAAAAGTATTTACAAAGTTTTGAATTTGGAGCATTTCAGAGTCCAGGAATATTCAATCTATAGTCTATTGTTAAGTCTATACAACCAACTAGAAAACAGTCTCAGAATTTTGTAAGAAATACAAACATACTAGCTAGGGAGAACCACTTGGGAGGCCAAGGCAAGAGGATTGTAAGTTTGAGGTTATCCTGTGTACCTTAGCAAGGCCCTGTCTCAAAATAAAATAGAAAAGGGCTAGGATGTAGCTCAGTGGTAGAATATTTTCCTAGCATGTGCAAGGTTCTGGTTCAATTCCCAGAACAGCAAAACCAACACAAAAAACTCCAAGCCACTAACATAATTATAAAATTTAGTACAGAGGTAGAAAGAACATACTTTATGTATAGTACTATTCATTCTGATACACTTCATAATACATACATAATAGAGCAAACATTAAATGTATACTTATTATATGAGCAGATATAAACACACCCTCCTATACATATATTTATGTTAGTAAATATACTTTTTAAGAAATTAAAATGTGAAACAAGCCTTCATTCTAAATTTAAAGTCCTTCCTAAAATGTTGTATTCTATGACTTACTAACAAACGCCAAAATAAACCCCTTCTTTTTAAAACAAAACCAGAATTGGTTGGGAATTCATATGCTAGCTGGCCTTTCTTTTTATTTAATTCTTATTTTAAAAAATGGCAACATAGCAGTTCCTTGTTTCTTTGTGACTCTTTCTTAGCAAGCTGATGAGGCACAGTTATAACTTGATGAGGTTCTCCAAAGAAACCTCTGTTACATATCTTGAAATTATTGTAATTCACTAAAGAATTACTGGATTATGAGATTGGAAACATATGACTTATGGATAAATGCCTTGGAGGTTGGAGAATGTGAGCAAGAGGTAGATTTTATATACAAAAAAATGGAGGCAGGAAGGCATCCAGGGACCCATGTTTCCCACTAGAGATCACCAGTTCCACTTCATTCTAATATCACGGGTGTGGAGGGGTCAGCAAGGGCAGTATATCTGTAGGCGGGTAGAGAACATATATTGTTCAAAGAGTATCTCTAACATCCCATCAAATAAAAATTCTTCTGAGTAGTAAGTGATTTGAAGTGGTAAATTTATGGGGAAGGAAAGTTGCAAGGCTAATCTATTTATACTCTCAACTATTTTTCTAAAGTCTTATTAAAACCTATAAACACGAATAATTTATTAACAGAGAAAATACAGACAATAAAGCAATATACACAATAAAGATATAAGTTGTAATTCCGGCTATGGTACCTAATATCCAAGTTTACTTGGGCAAATAACTTATTTTTATGAATCTCAATTTTCCAGATTAAATTTACAACATGGTTATAATAATTAAAAGTAAGAACAGTCATTCCATAAACTTCTCTTTCTGACCTAAGAAGAATTATACTCAGAGGCTGTGGGGATTGGAAAGAGTGAAGAGGAGAGGCAAATTGGAGGAAAGCTTAAGTGCTGGAGTGGAGGAAGGTACAATGGCAGAGGGCCAGAAAGAAGGTCCAAGGAGACCCCTGTGTAATTAAAGGACACCAGAGGAGGAGCAGTCCTAAGAAAGCTGGGAAAAGGAAGAAGTAGTATCCTGATTATGAAGAAGGTAGCATCCTAATTGTACTACAAGCTGTCGTACACAAATTAAATATCAATTACAACATATAAACTATATACAGTAAATACTGAAACTCAAATGAGTGTAATTATAGGATTGAACTACAAATCTTAGTCACTGCTAACAGGTGTTCTGTCTGAGATATACAGAGATAACTTGGTTGTCAAACAGCTCCAAGCTCAAACTTTCTATTACTTGAACAGTAAAGTCTGGAAAACTTCTTGGTGTTCAAAATTTTGCTTCACAGTCAAACTGAAAATCTGACTTCAAAAGATCTGTACATCTGGTGTCTTGCCACAAACACAGAGGTGTGATGCTTCAGATAACATATAGTGCTTATGTTAGTGTGTTAAAACATTTATCAGTGTGCTTTTTTGTTTGTGCATTTTATTCACGTAAAATATCATAACCATGGCTCCAATGAAAGTTGATACCAGCAGTAAAGCTAAGAGAACTCTGAGAATCACAATAAAGAAAGAAATATTGTGAAATTTGGAAAAGTACTATAGAAATGAATTTGTAAGTGTAATTTGTGGGCCTTAAAACTAATTATTTCATTTTCCATTATTTCCTGTGGGAAAAATATGTTTAGTTCTTAAACTTTTTGGTGTCTGAACATGAATTTGAAACTAACTGAGTCTGACAACAAAGGTATTACTGTAGTTTAAATAACGCATCAGGCCCAACTACATGTTAAAAGTCAAGTATTTAAACTCTTATTAGACTTTTTAGCAAGTATTCTGTTAAAAAGACAACTTAATGGTAGCAAATGTTTGTAATCCAGTACTTAGGAGGCTGAGGCAGAAGGATCAAGAATTTGAGCAACACCTATGCTATTACATAAGGAGTTCAAGGTCAGCCTGGACTACCTAAAAATACCTTGTCTCACACACACACACATACACACACAAACACACACAAAAGATGAAGACAATTTTCTGTACTTTTTTTTTTTTTGTCTTTTTCCTTTTTATCGGTATTGGGGATTGAACTCACGACTGCCTGCTTGCAAGGCAGGAGCTTATGCCGCTGAGCTAAACCTCCAGCCCCTGTACTTCTTGTTAATGTAATACACATTTGGGGATTATTATATATAAGCTTATCAAAAATTAATAGCAACAACATATAATTGAAAAACTACTTCTTCTGCTTAAACACTCTATTCAGGACAATTTAAAAGCACGTCTTTCTATATTCCAATGAATGAAAAAACTTTCATTTGGCCAAATGGGCCTCCCTTTTAATTTCCACGATGACAGACTAAATTCAAAAACAAGCAACATCTGGGGCTGAGGAAGTAACTCAGCCTTTCATCAGGCTGAAAATATGCCTTGCCTTCTCTGACACCTTCTAGGAGTCTCTTAGCTTTAAACAAAGTTTCTATATTTCAAAACAGAGGCTACCTTTAACCTTAAGTCAAATTCATCCACTCAAAAAATTAAGTGGTAACTATGTGCTAAAGTAAGTTGTAGGTTCTAAACAAGCAACCATGAGAAACACAGGGCTGATACACTCAGTGTTGCAAATCTGGTATGAAGCTTTTCTTAATTCCTCTGTTGGAAACAGGTTTCTTTTCTCAGGTGTTTAAAACCCTCAAGTGTACACATGTGTGCATGCATGCCTGTGGGTGTTACAGCTATTGCAAAAATTAGAACTTTCGCTTCTTTGGGGCAGAAACACTAATTTTCATCTTAAAAATTATTTCTTAATGTAATACTTGCTCAAATTACTTTTTTATTGGAATGATAAAGAGAAAAAGGAAGTATAATACATAGCATGATAAAATTACCTTATCCCTCAGGAATGTACTCAGAAAGACTTAAAGAGTAGACTAACTTCTGTTAGTCACAACCTTGGTGCTAGAGCGATAAAGAGAAGGTTACTCTTTGATAAAAAGGCAAAATAGAAAAGGGTTATGAAGTAGTAAAAAGGGCTGAAGTAGAGAAGAGAAAATTTCAGTTAAAAACATAGAATTTATATTTTTTATTTCTTTTCCAAAGAAGTGAGGGAGAAATAACAGTTCTTAGAGGCAAGGTAAGTGACTAAAATACGGCTTACTACTCAAAAGCAATCTAATAATATAGTTATTTTGGAAACTCAGAATAAGCAAAGTTACTAACCTCATTAGTTCTTCTACTTTATCATCTACATCTAGGTCCTCTTCTGAGGCTTCAAAGCTGTATGTCCTCTGACCCATGCTATTTGCGTGGTAGCGAGTTGGTGACATCTTCCCATTGGATGTGGATAATCGCTCACTGTTCTCCCTTCCATTTTGATTGGTAGTGCAAGGCTGTGGGGAAGTATCATAACTGTTGCTCGGTGATGGGGACATTCCCGAATGCTGGGTCTGTGTAGAAGCTGTAGCTGTGGAGGAAGATGCTGGAACATTGTGGGTATTGTTCCCATACGAACTTCCTCCATAGCTGGACCTTCTTCCAAACTTGTCACTATGCTCTTGATCAAGACGGTCCAAAGTTTCCAAGGCATGGAGAATTTCATGTTTAGTCATTCCAGTACGCCGTAGGCGCTGAAGTAGATCTATTTGTTCTATGGTAAATCTGGGTTCATCTGTATAGTGAGACATGGTTTCCAGCAAACTAAAAACAAGAAGAAAAAAAGATAAAAAGGGGAAAGTCTCTTAACTGACATCTACCAAAGAACCTATTATAGAAAATATTTAGCAGATGCATTATTTCTATATCAACATTTTTATTAAAAATAGTAAGATATGTCCTATGCTAAACTTGTCATAATAGATTGGTGCAAACACTGAGTTTATTAGTAGAATGACATAAGACATAATATGAGGCAACAATTATAGCATATAATTTACACCGTCAACATTGGAACTAAAAGTTTAAACAGTGATAACCAAACAACAAATTATGTACATAAGGTGCAGTAGAGACTATCCATAATCTTTTTTAACTAAACTATACTCCAATACAGTATCAGTGGAAAGCTGCTAAAAAAACAGTATTTATTATCTTGCTTAAGAGTAAGCATGAGCAAAACTGACCTAAACTACTGTAACTCAATTCAGTAAAAACAAATGATTTGCTTGGCTAAGCCCAAGCAAATATTAATAACTAGCAAAGACATTTAAGTGAAAAAGACAGGTATAATAACAAAAAAACTTTAATAAGCACGACTTCATTCACTACTTAGCAATTTTCTAAATTTTAATCTATGCATCTTCTCTTAATGTTTACCCTGAAAATGGATCTTTTGTGGTTGTAGCCAAATGAAGCTACTCATTTTTCTTAGGAAATTGCTTCTACATTTCTGCTGTTAACTAATACAAGATACTGAAGCACACCAGAAAATGTCTTCTCAGAGTGAATGACAACATTTAGTTCAACAGAAATACTAAATCATAAAAATTTTTATTACTTAAGATACACTTTTAAATACAACCTGATTTTCTGAATACAAGATTTTAAAAGGTAGTAATCTTTTCTATTTTAATTTTTATTGCTCTAGCACCAAACAGGATTCATGGCATACAGCTGGCACTCAATAATTTTTTTTAATTTTAAAGAGAATAAAACTAAACAAAATAAAACAGAATAAAGCCAATCAGAACAGAACAATGAAAGCAATACATGGGCCAGGGAGATAGCTCAGCAGCCTGCCTGGCCAGTGAGAGTTTGCGAGTTTGACCCCCGAATACCAAGGGGAAAAAGAAAGGGATACAAGACTTCAGAACAAGATAATAGGAAATCAGTGACTACTATAGTGTCTCTTGATTTCTTTAAAATAGCTGTACATATTCAATAAATATTTGCTAAGAGAAACAGAAGTCAAGTAATACTCTCATGTGTGATCTAGGCCAAGCCCCTTAACCTGCTGTCGTTCTGTTTCTCCATTCCTCTATACTGTACTAAGAATTTACTGAATCTTCATTTCTAGGCTGAAATTAGAAAAGAATTTCATACAATATAGTATCATCTAATCTTCAGAGTAACTCCCTGTGGTACATATTAATTTTATTTCATTTCATGCTGATGTATTCACTGTAAGGAAACTTGAGGCTCAGAATATTTTCGAACCTTGCAAAAAATCAGAATCAAAAGCAGAAAAATGTATTTTAAGCTTACATCTTACTAACTCCAAAACTACATATTATTTTGCTTGCCAATACACTGTAGGACTTACTAGAATGAAAGGATTCAGGATATAGGCTGTTGTACTCCTTTAAGTCTTCAGTTAAAATAGTTTACATAAAGTCACTTGATTGAGGAACTAGCAGTCCTAACAATTAAAACATCAGTTCAATTTTAGAATTTACATTTACTTCATGAGTGCAAAAGGATTTAGAATTTATTTCTTTGCTAGTTGTCCAATATGCTTTATTGAATAATGCACTTCTTCCCTGATCTGAAATGCAATTTCTATCATATACAAAATTTCCATATGAATCTGTAACTTTTGGAATCTCTACTTCATTTCAATGATTGTTTTGGTTTCCAAATATTTTTTAAAATAAGCAGGCAGAATTTTTATGTGACATTCTTGTTTTAAAAATAGACTCAATAAAAATTAGACTTAAACACACATTTTAGGAATACAAACATGCAGCAGATCATCTGCACCTATGGGCCCCAATATCTGCTCTGCAATTAGACACATTATGATCTGCTTTCTTCCAATACTCATTTGTGTCAAATTATCCATTATAAAACAAAGACCTGTTTTCATGATTATTGTTTCAGTTTTGATTGCCTCAGTATAGTTTCCATTTTATGAGAAATTTTAAACATATAAAAAAGTTAAATTTATAGTGAACATCCCATATACTACCTAAAATTTATTTTTCTCTTTTTACAATTATTTGAACCAATACATATATATCCATTCATTTTTAGATGCACTGCAAAATCAGTTACAGACATTGGTACACTGTCCTCTAAACACTTCGGCATGTATGTCATTACTAGAGCTTACTATTTGGTCTGGTTGTTTTCTCTTAAACATATTTTAACCTATTTAATATATTTTATGCCTACCCTTTGAAGAGTTTTGAGAAGTACACACCAACTGAAACTGGAGTCCATCTGAAGATACGGAGTATTTTCCATCACTCAAGAAGTGCCCTCTGGCATCCTCCTTGTTAATCCCTGTTCCTTTCCCTCAGAAGCAATCACTGTTCAATATTTCCCACATGATAGTTTATCTTACAAACCCTTATCTATACTCTTATTTTAGTCAGGAGTTGCAAGGAGAACAACTACAAACAGGACACAGGATTTATAATATTTTTTTTATGATGGTCACCCAGAGTTAAATACAACAAAGTGCAAGAAATCTGTCCTCAACACTAAAGACCTAGAAAATCCAGCTGAGGGCCTGGATCCCGTAGCAATGTCCTGCATGAGTCTAGCTGAAAACCTAGAGTCCATGACAATGCCTCCCACAAGTCCACCTGGAGGTCTAGAGTCCACAACAATGACTCATGCTAGTCTATTTTATGGATCTGCAGTGGGAAGGCCCACAGGTCAACAGTGGAAGCTAGAAAGTCTATGCCAGCTGGGTGAATGCTCTATGCTAGTAAGGGTGGGGGGTCTACAATGGAGCCAAGTGACACTCAAAATAAGGACCAGAGCTGCCCTGAAAAGCACCACAGCAACAATGAGATCCCAAGTTCCTCCACAGACAAGAACAGTAGAGTACATGTCAGGAAGCCAGTGTGACAAGCTTCTCCTGGAGATTAAACAGCACACATCTTCCCCTTCAGAGCCAGGACGCATCTCAACGTAAGGAGCAGATCTCTCCCAACGTGAACCACAGCCACTCTCAGCGACAAGGTCCTGAGCTACTCCAATGATAATGGCTGGATTCATATTGGGGTTCTACACTGGAGCACGACAAGCTCCTCCAGGAGAACCAACAGCTCCAATCAACAACACTTAGGAGAATCCACAATGTCCTGTTCTTCCTCGCCACATCTTTTATGCTGGCAACTTTCCTCAGGTGGGCCATCTACATGCAGCATCATGCCAATTTAATTCAGCTGGTGTGAAGTTGATCACGTTTTCAATCCATAACCACCATTGACTAGCGTGTGTAAATCTCATCGAGCTTAAAGTATTTGAGATTCAGCGATGACATTGTAGGGCTGGGGATCTAGCTCAGCGGCATAAGCGCCTGCCTTGCAAGCAGGCAGTCGTGAGTTCGATCCCCGGTAGATAAAAAAAAAAGAGAGAGATGACGTACATTTTAGCATGCTTGTTCCTTTTTATGGCTATGGAGTATTTCACTGTGGAACTAGACCACAGGTTTACTTATACATTCTGCTGATGAACATAAGGATTGTATCCAGTAACTGTATTAGCTATTTTAAATGGTTATTATAACCACTGTCTCAAGATTTTCTTTTTAGCTCCCTCTCATAATATATCATCACCTCTCTGCAACAGGAAAAAAACTTGCAACCAGACTGACTCACTCATTTTCTCCTGACCAAGTTAAAAAAATTCTCTGTACTTTGTTTAATACCAAAAATTTCAGCCCAGTATGTAGCACACATCAGTAATCCCAGCATTCTGGGAGGCTAACTTACAAGTTTAAAACGAGCCTGGGTAACTTCAACTATGTTTCAAAATAAAAAATCAAAAGCGCTGAGGATGCAGCTCAGTGGTAGAGAATTTGTATAGCATGTGCAAGGCCCTGGACTCAGTGTAAACGTAAAATGTTATGTAGGGTTACTAGTTTTCTCTACCTTGATCTACATGCTCATTGTATTACACAGGTGTATTCTCTTTGGAATTTCATCAAAGTTAAGACGCTATTGATTTATGTACTTCAAAAGTGTATTTTACGTAAATGAAAAGTTTCTTGAAAAAGTTACGTGGACATTTTCTTAACAGCTTATATAAGACACTTAACACTTTAGTTTCTACTTAAAACCTTAGTCCTAGGGGCTGGGGATTTAGCTCAGCGGCATAAGCGCCTGCCTTGCAAGCAGGCAGTCATGAGTTCGATCCCCGGTACCAATACAAAGGAAAAAGACAAAAAAAAAAAAAAAAAAAAGAATTATCTTACAATATGGACAAAAAAGCAAGCATGATATTTTTCTATCCTATTTATATCAGAGCAGATAGTAATTTCTGTACAATTCTTCAAGTCTCTCCTTGTATGGAAGAGCACTGTGTATTAGCATAAAATAAAAGTAAATCATATGAATTCCATCAATTATTGAAAAGCACCCATCCTAATGTTTAAAATAGAAATGATAAAACTAAAGCATCTGAAACAATAATTTATATCATTTTGGAATCACAGACAATTGGAAGTTATTCTTATTCCAAAAGTCACAAAAGGAGAAATAGTGGTCATTTATTACTTTTTATTCCTAGAACAAGTTATTGTTTTAAAGAATATCTTCTGGGACTGGCACTCAGTAACATTCATCTTCTGTGAAATGTGTAGGCATACAAGAAGACCAAGTTTTACCCTCTTCAGATTTTGTTAGATTAGGGGTAAATGGGATTATCATTATAACTGTGCTCAGGTGCAAGAAGATGTTAAGTCTGGCCAATTCTTTGCTGTGTAAAAGCTAGTTTGTGAGAGAACAATGAAAGAAATATAGAATATTACCAAGGAGAAAATTCTCAATAGATGTTCCAGTAATTCCTAACCCTTATACATACCTGTTCTTCTATTCTGATAGAATAAACCTCCCTTTATGTTTACCTTGTTTAAATTATATGTTTATAACTTGTAAAGAGAGGTCCCTAATCCAAAGACACATGTAAAGCAAAAACACTCACAGATACTAAAATGGAATGGAATGGATGATCACTCTAGAGTGGAATGACAGCATAAAGAGCAGGATCAAAACATGCATGATACTGAAGATAACAATATCTTACTGAGAAAATACCAAGATTAGAAGCTGTCTTGGATATTGAGAATAATAATGCAATGTGCATTAACATCAGCAAAGGCATATACTGTGCCATTTTCAAATTTTCTTATGATAATGTACCTACATTAAGCACTTAATCAGAAAATTACAGTAGTAAATGACCTATAAAGGTCATCTAAGTTCAAAAATTTTTATACAAAAAGGAAAGATAGCATGAAAGAATTGAATTAATTTTTCTGTACACAAGGATTAATCACAGGACAAGCCACATTTTTCACTTTAAATTACTAACCTGAATGCAGGTTCAGTTCAACAATAATTGAAAACGAGAAGAATTTTAACACTGAAATAACAGACAATGTTTAAAAGTTAAAGAACAATTAAATTCAAGAATTATGGTTCAGTTCATAAACTAATGCCTTAGATTGTATCATGAGATTAATGATATTTTCCAATAAATTTTAACACTACTTCAGTCTTCTTGGATAAAGAATGAGGTCCTCAATATATGTACTTTATAAACCAAATCCCACAAACATGTAAAGCAAAGAGGTTAAAGCATTCACAAATGATCAACCCTGAAATTCCATGGGCAAAAAAGGTCATTACTACCTTACTTGTAAAGTACCAACAGTTAGTAAGGTTGTACTGGATAAGAAAGCTTTATTCTTAAACTAGATTCTGATGCTTCTATCTTTTTATGTAGAATGACTAGGCAAAAGTTTTTGTTTTGTACATGTGGTATTTACTGCAGGATGATTTAACACATTCTAGAGTCAATAATAATATTCATCAGCTGAAGAGGCACCCAGACCTTACTATTTATAGCATGCTGGTCTCTCAGTTATTACTACTGCCAAAAGAGTAGAACTTTTAAAATAAGAAAAAAGGTAAGAAGTGAAAAACAGTAAGAAATGAAGATTCATTAGGTACTGAGATTAACAGTGTAGAAAAAAGATTCTATAATTCAAATCAAGGCAGTACTAACTGAAGCATAAAGTAGAGACCATGAAACAGGTAAGGCCCATAATGTGTCAATCACACTTTAATAGTTTTACAATTATTGCTGATTGAGTTTTTTCCCTTTACTGTAGTCATCTTATGGACATTTGGGGGAAAAATCTGTTAGCATCTCTGAAATGGCTCCAAATACTGATTTTGCTCTATGAATAATACATGGTATATGTTCTGCTATAAGAATAAGTTCTGCTATAAGAAGTACTCCTTTATCCCTTCCAGCGTGTGATGTCTTACCAGATCTTACATGAGAACTTGGAGCTACTCCTTCTTATCTTGAAAATATTAAGTCTCATTACACCCTTATATGTGAGGTCTTGGAGTCTTATCTCTTTTTCCTTATCAACTCTCTCTTCTTTCAGGAATGTTGCTACCCACCCCAGCAAACCCCTTCATGTGAATTATGGATGACTCCCTAACTTCAAAAATACACATAAACTCGGGAGCTTGATAGATTCTTTTGATAATTCTAGCTGTCAGAGACCTCAGAGTGTTGAAGCCTCACCTGCCAACAACAGCAGTGCCCTCTACTATGGAGTGAACTTATGTGTCCTCCAGTCTTCTCTGATCTCCATTGTGGTGGTCAAGGTGAGAACCGCTCCTACAAAGGTATATCTCATCTTAGACTTTCCACAGAAGTCAATATCCATCCTAAATGAGCAACTAGACTTGGATAATTTTGGTACTCCCTTCACTAGTGGTTAAAAGTCCTTGTGTATTAGTGCATTTCCTATGAGTTTTGTTCTCATGAATCTCCCTCCACATGGTTAGGCACTGGGAATCTGAAGAAAAAATTCTCTTTCTATGCCAATAAGTAATGTGATTTATGAAATCAAACTTTGAACATCTCCATATTTCTACCTTACGTGACAAAATCCAAGTAGCAATATCTAAGTTTATAAAAGGAGATATAAATTTGTTGTGAAATCAGGGAACAGGAGACCACTTAGGTAAAAATTGTTTATTCAATTGAGTTTCAATTACATGTGAGGTCCTCTGGACTGTGTCACAGAGGACGCAATGAGAAACAAACCAGGCAAAAATTCTTGTCTTCATGATGCTTACAACATATTGGATATTGAGCACACCTACTGGTAAACAAATGATTTAAGAGCCAGGAGTGATAGTATACTCCTGTAATCCCAGCACTTAGGAGGCTGATGCAGGCAGATTGTGGCAAGTTTGAGACCAGCCTGGGCTACAAAGTGAGCCCAAGGCCAGCCTGAACTGCATAGTAAGACCCTATGTCAAAAAGATGGAAAAAAAAATTTTTTTTAAGAAAAGGGAACCGAGGCTCAAAAAGATTAAGTACTTTTTTTTTTTTTTGGTCTTTTTCCTTTTTATCGGTACCGGGGATCAACTCACGACTGCCTGCTTGCAAGGCAGGCACTTATGCCGCTGAGCTAAATCTCCAGCCCCAAGATTAAGTACTTTCTCAAGGACACAGCTACTTAGGAGAAACAGGCTTATTCCAGAAACTTTTCACTAAATCAAAGACTGAGTGTTGGGACTGACTTTAATGAGAACCTAAACAATATAGAAAACCTCTATCTCTTAATTGGATTATAGAAGTGTCAACCAAAATGGAAAAAATTTAAGTGAAGCAGATTCTACCAAATTTTAGAAAATATTTATGCTGAAGACACTCTGCACTAGACTCTAAAGATGTACTTAATGTAATATCTGAAGTTCCCAGAATACTTGTATTACGGAGTTACTTAACATGAACTGGTGGTTACAGTTCATATTCTAGCACAAAAATGCTCTTAGCATTATATTACCACCTTGTTTTGTATTTTTTTCTTTTGGTCTGACTTCAAAAAAAGGTTAGCAACTACATTAGCTAATAGGCTTAACTGTATTTCCAACCTTAGTAGCTAAAGAAAAATAAATAGGTTGTAAAGAGTTTGCATACAAAAAGGCAGCACTAAGCTAACAGGCTTCCAGCATTCTCTTTCTCATAGTCTACACTAGTGTTCTCTGACAGTTAGCTATCTATCTTACAAGGCCATTAAGCAGTTAAAAATGATAGTAATTTTATGTTGAATGGGAAATTAATATCAAAATCCAAAGCTGAAACCAGGAATGACAAACAGAGATTGATTTGAAAATTCATTCTTCACCATAGGATTATGACAGTTGTTCACTTCAGTATCAAATTGATACAACATTTGATTCTTTTTCTTAAAAATTCTTTCAACTCTACAAATGTCTGTTGTCAGATACTAATCATAACCATCATGATTTCTTTATTAACCCAATTGAGAGGATAAAAACAGGACTAGATACTTACGCCACTGGAAAGGAACTGAGCATACTTTACATGAGGCGGATCAATATCCTTTCCAGAGATGATCAACGTTTTTTAGCATTCTGTAGAAAAAAAAATAGAAAATTGAGAAAATTTAATGTTACTCAAGGGTTAAAAAAATATTTAACTGTATTAACTTACAGGTAGTAAGAGTTAATATTAGCTAATCATGTTTCTAAAATCATTTTGTAATTTTGAAATGGAATATTGGTTTGAAGCAGTTTAAAAAAAAGAAAATAATATTGGTAGCCTTTCAAATATTCCACTTTATTTATTTATTTTTTACCTCAACTTGTAAGAATGGAAAATATTCCCCTTTAAAAAAAAAGAAAATTATATCCTTGAAGTTTAATTCACTATCAACAACCACTCAGAGAAAGAGTTAAACATGCAGTAGAACACAGTGCTGACATTTAAGATAATGCTTCAATAATAACATCAGAGCATTCACAAAGAATCCTATAAACGATAAGCCCTGGTATGTCTCAATTTGGCAAATTTTGGGATCTAATTATAAGTACATTATTTTTTGTTCCTGTTAACATAATTGTGAATGACTACATTTCCCTAAACTTCAATTTCTGTATCTGTAAAACAGGGATAATGGTAATTACTTTTTAAAAAAAATTAAATAGGATGGTGAAGCACTTCACAAACTACCTTTAAACAGCCCTGTTACATTTCAGAGGACCAAATACAGTGCACATTAACAACAGAGGGGTCTAGTACTTCCACCTGCCACTGCTTCACTGGCAATGAAGACACTCTGACCCATTCCATTTATACACAGGTCTTTAAAACAAACAAACAAACTGAAATCTATTAATGGACTAGGAAACAAAAAATTGTAACAACTAAACTTATTAGTAGTTTCAAAGTATAATCTATATAGACAACTATTCCTATTAACTCTAAGTTAAGATTACAAATTAGACAAAAATTAGAGATGCTGGTGTAAAAAAAAACTCATTAAAATGTACATTTAGCAATGCAAAACCAAAATGTCTAACAGTGACTAATGATATATGTGAAATATACAAGGTAAAGTTAGAAATCTTTCACATTTATGTATCCTAAAATGTAGCATTAATGAAGTTCTTGCTGTAATTTCCCTGTTGATTTAAAAACAAAATCTGTCCCCCAAAATAGATGTAAAATATAAAGAAACTCCACTGAAAACACTACTGACTGAATTGTCTTCAATGTATTCACATTCCAGGCAGATGAAATATAAAGGTAAAAAACAAAACAAAACAAAAAACCCACACACATCAGCATATTTTATAACAAAATTTAGAAAACAGGTTATATACACATTCTTAAGGCCAGGAACAAACACACAAAAAAGATAAATGTAAAAAATTAAAATTTTCCTACTTTGGTAAAAACTAAACTAAGCAATTCAATCAGGAAAAATATATTTGACATGTCAAGAAGCAGAAAATCCAAGGAATTAAGTTTACAAAACATTCAAACATGCTAGAAGTATGGTCAGGCATGGTGGCGCACAGAGCATTTCAGAGGCTGAAGCAGGAGGACTGCTGCAAGTTCAAGGCTATCTTGGGCTACATAATGAGGTCAAGGATTGCCCATAACTACACTATGAGACTCTGTCTCAAAAAAACCATCCCCTCCCCAAAAAACACACTAAAAATCAATAAAACAACATTTTAACAATGCCAAATCACCTTAGAGGATATTGAAAAGATTGATATCTCTTTAAAAGATTATCATCACATTTTATTGGTCTAAATGTGACATTTCTTTGAAAAGGAAACTAGCAATATATTAAAATTTAAAGATTTTGCAACTTTTAACTTAGTAATTCTACTTTTGAGAATTTACTCTATAGAAATAAAATTACTTGTACATAAGGATATATATATAAATTGTTTATTTTCAATTTCTTGTCTCTACAAAGAAGTATTTCAATTATTACAAGAATGGCTGAATAAACCTACAATATATTTCAACCAATTAATACAATGCAATCATATTCTTAGGTGACTTGGTGGCATTTCTATAGTACATTATAAATTAGCAAAATGCAATTTAAAAATTATATAAATACTAGGCTTTTAAAAAACTACAACCAAAAATATCCCTTTATGACATGCTTATGTCAACATGTAACCGACATAGATATATACATACACATATACATACATATCCATGTACACGAGCACAGGAGAAAAACAGATGATCAATAGGCAACGGAAATAAGAGTAAAAAATGGTTGTATGTACAAAATGGATCAAAAAGGATATGTGAATGGTTTGGAGAGATAAAGAATAGAGGAAGTAAATAAAAAATACTGAGGGAATAAAAAAAGACAATGATATATGTGTATGTTAGGCCAGGGATTTAGCTCAGTGGTGTAAGTGCCTGCCTCACAAGCATGAGGTTGTGAGTTTGATCCTTGGTACCAAAATAAATAAATGTAGTGAGATATGTGTGTATATATAATAGATAAGTACATATATATTCTACAAAATATTCCACCAGCAGAAATGAGCTCTTAATTACTAAAGAATTAGTTAAGGTTACTAAAATATTACATAAAGTCAGACTCAGCAATGAAGAAGAAAGTTCAGCAATGAAGAAAAACATATTCAAGAAAATCCATTAGGAATAAGAATCTACACACACTATGTTACAAAGGTAGTAAGCAGGCTCTTTTCACTTTAGTTTATCTTTTTAAAATAAAAAGTACTAACTGAAGTAGAGATGCTCAATTTGTGTAAAATAAAGGTAAACATGAACTTCGGAAGACATAATAAAAGGTAGATGGGTCTCCCACTCTAAAATTTTTCTAACCAGACACCACTTTTTTTTAGCACTCTGCTTTTTGGATATGTGTTTGTACTGCTGCAGAACCAGGACAAAACTGGATGGAAGATATGCAGCACTGAGGCACTTGGAAGGCAACAGCTGTATTATGCCAGTGGGCTGGTGGGAACCCAGTTCAAAATCACTAGCCCCAACTTGGGGTTAAACAGACACTTATATATGTTGCAAGCAGGAAATACAAAAGCTGATAGTGGGTTATTTTATAACTGGTTACATATTTTGACATATTGTTTGGTAGATTCATTGCATGCGGGTTTAGTGTGTGGGGGTATTCTTATCATATAGTAGAAGGTCAAGGGCTTGGGCAAATCCGTAAACCAATCATGTCTTTGACTGAGTGAGTCTGTCCTGGGTGGTAAGTCCTTGAAACAAGTTAGCACTATAGGAAACGCTACCTGGCTGGGTAGTATAGCTGAGCTACATTATCTCACAAATTGCAGCTGGTGTAGTATGTCAAGACTAACTGAGTCCAACAGTCCAACTATGAGATGAGCTGGGCCTGCATATCTTGTCCTTAATAAAGCATCAGGCTGTGAGTTTTTAAAGTTTCTTTTACAGTACATGTATGAATCTATGTTTAGGATAAATTCCTAAGGAAGGAATACTGTAACAAAGTAAACATTTTTGTTTGTAGAGCTAGACATAAAAGTATATAATATAAATTATGATGGATTATTAACATCTGCCTAAGAGGCACTAATTTATTCCCCCACCTTTGAGAAATGCTGAATTGTGACAAGCAGTTACAAAAGAATTTACATTTTACAGCCTGGCATGTATCTGTTTCATCCAATAATAGTAAACACAGCCAGGTATAGTAGCACACATCTGTGATCCCTGCATTTAGGAGGCTCAGGCAGGAGGATCTTCACAAGTTTGAGGCCAGGCTGGCTACACAGTGAGTTCAAGGCCAGCCTAAACTAAATAGTGAGACTCTGCCTGAAAAAAAGTAAACACAAAAGGAGGAATATTTAAATCGAGAAAGATAGAAATTAGCAAAAAAGAGTGTAAAGCTTTAGAAGAGTATAAAGTATAAAACAGAGGTGGAAAAATAGGCTTACGTATAGCAGCAAGCAAGCTATCCTGAGAGAACTAATAGGAGACAAAGCAAGGTTCAAAAAAAGCAGAAACAACACAGAGTAGATTAGTTATTTCAAAGTTACTCTGTTAGGTCAGGCAATGGTAGTGCATACAAGATCACAGTTACTTGCGAGGCTGAGGTATAATCAGAATCACAAGTTCCAAGTCAGCCTGGGCAATTCAGAGATACCCTGTCTCAAAATAAAAAAAAAAGAACCAGGAATATATATCAGTGCTAGAGTGTTTGTCACTCTAGGTTCAGTCTCCAATAAAGCCTTTGTTTCATTCCCCAGAACAACAAAAACAAACCTCACTCTCCTTATAAAGCAGGGAGAGGAAGACAATGCAATAGAACAACTTATTGCTGCATTTCCCAGCATCTCCATCCTTCCCCCCCACCCTAATTTTGAGACAAGGTCACACTAAGTCCCTAAATTGGCCAGCCTGGCTCCAAAGTGGAATCTTCCTGCTGCAGCATCTGAGTGCTAAGATTATAGGCATTTGCCATGATGCCTGGCTTTATTTTTAATTTTTATTATTTCCTGGCAAGTAAATTTTAATCCTGACAGGTGTTGTGCAACAAGCTGAGCACAATTATGATTCATGCAGATCATGCAGCTTTTTATTACAAAAGAATAATTATACATATAACTTGCCAAAATTTTATAGATTTATGGATAAAAATGTATCTTTTCCCACAACTCTAGTGACAGAAATGTTTCATGGAAGGCTTTATGGATACAGATCTTCCTTTCATCAAATTTTTTCTTAGTATTGGGGACTGAAACCGGGCCTTCACACTCTGAGGTACAATCTTGGTCATTTTTTATTTTTTGTTCTGAGACAGGGTCCTCGCTTAGTCACTAAATCCTACACCCCTAGGTCCAGAAATTACAGATGTGGACCACCATGTCTGGCTTAAAAAACAGAAACTAGTATCTGTTTGAATTGCCCAGGTTGGTTTCAAACTCCTTTTTTCAAGGCACTCTCCTGTCTTAGCTTTCCCAGTAGCAGGAGCCACACACATACACAACGCCCAATTCCTTTCACAGACTCGAAAAACTTTCCTGTACATTCAACCTCTTCACCTGGCTTGATCAATAAAGACTAAATTTTCTTTTCCTGAGGAGCTTTTTAACTAAGTATCATGTTTCTAAATAGTCTCCCGATTGTAGTGTATATAGCCTCCTCATTTGTTGTTAACCTGGACTCTTTCCTTAGATGAATGCTTGTCAAAATTTCCTCAAAAAGTGACTCCCACATGGATGTGGTGGTGTGTGCCTCTGATCTCAGCACTTTGAGAGTCTGAGGCAGGACAACCTCAAATTCCAGCCTCCTTTAGGCAACCTAGTGAGACCTCGAGATCTGGTGAGCCAGAGAACCTCATTACAGCAGAAGGGATGGAAACTATTAATTTTCTTGCCCAGAAACTAAAATAACATTAGATTCTTCCACTTCTGATGTTTTGGTTTGTTTTGTTCTTTTTTTTTTCTTTATTTTTTAAAATTTTATTTAAGAAGAAAAAAAAACAGAAAAAGGGTAAAAGTTATACAGAATTTCAGAAAAAATAAACAGTAGAATATCACTAGTTACTTACATATTGTCATCTTAGAAATAGTTGTTCAAGTTACAAAATTAAAGCATATAGAGGAGACTTTCAAACAGTGAGACTGCAAGCAGTTTTGTTCAATGATCCAACAAAACTCAGTAATATGATTACCTATCTTATACATTTAAATATACATGCAGTTATATCCTTTAGAGCACTTTCTTTTCCTTTCTTTTGTACAATGACAATTACACATTTTGGGTTTTATTACTCCCACAGTTCTTATTACTTTTTTTTTTTGAAGAAAGTAAAACCAAATGTGACATAACAGGACAGAGTCAGTCAAATCAAAAGGATGGACATAATATATAATGTAAAAACAAACTACAAGATGATCAACAATGGTTACCATAATGCCTCGTTATCTTAAGAAGAATTGCCTGTATCATCAGTTATAATAAAATTGAACAAAACAGTAAAGAATAAGACCAATAAAACCAAAACATTGGAGACATTAGAGGACTTCAAAAGAAGATAATAGTCAACCAGAATGGGTGTCACAATGAATCTTATTGTCTTCATAGTTGTTGCTTATACTTTCGAACTTGGTACTACCAAGAATAACAGAATAGAGGAAAATTAGTCAAAACAAGATGGAGAGAGCAATACAGGGTTTCAAATCAAGTTAATAGGAAATCAAAGTGGGTTACTGTAATATATCCTGTTATTTTTTAAATTTTCCCTTAATTAAAAGGATAAAAATGAAAAAGTAGATAATAAAAAGGAGATTGAGATAAAAAAAAGAGGCCATAACAACAAAACAGTGCAGATCAAAACATAACCATTTAAGCAAAACAGTGTTTCACCACAAGATAATCTCGACATAATAGTAGTTACCATAGTGTCTCTTCCCTTAAAATCTTTGGGTATAACTTCGTATACTGTAGCATCAAACAAATCAAGACAATGTCAAACCGTTCAAGAGAATGACAGTATTACAGGGTATTTAGAATCAACTAACAGAAAATGAACAATGGTTTCTGTATAATCTCCTTGTCTATAAAAGTTTTTGTTTATATTATCACATATAATAAAATCCAATAAGATACAACACGTTAAAACCGATGGAGACAGAACAAAAGCTTGATGGGACTTCAAAACAAGAGGATATTAAATCAGCACTACCTATTATGATGTCTTGTTTTCTCCAAAATGGGTGTTCCTACCATCCAATCTTCTCTGCCTCATTTCTGTTGAGGTCTTTTTCTGTCATTAGCTGTCAGTTTGTCCTCTTCATTTCGCTTTCTGCTCCATTCATTGTGGCCTCTCTGCCACTGTTTCTGGAATCTTGGTATTTTTCATTTTTAGAATATCCTGCAGTAATCTCTGTAGAGTTGAATTGGTGGTTGCAAATTCCCCTAGTTCCTCTTTATCCTGAAAGCACCTTGTTTTTCCATCAATTTCTAGGGACAGTTGTGCAGGATATACATACTGTACCAAAATTCCATGGTAAATACTTACTTAACTAAATGAATTCAATTAGTTATTCCTCCTTTTCCTTCCTGCTATCTTCAGTGAACTCTTACTTACAAAACAGCAAGTACCCTTTACAAAATTCCCTGGTAGAACAGGATCAAAAATATTTCTATTACTCTGGATTATAATAATTCACATATATAATATGAATTATATAAGTAATCTTCTGTGCTAGAAATATGAGGTTCATAAGAGTTTATAAATTACTGCACTTTCACCCTTTCCCCTACTCGGATGGCAACATCATAAGCACTAAATACATTTTTAATTAAGAAATTTTAAAATGTCTATTTTCAAGTCTTAGTCAAATAAGGTATTGTAATCTTAAAGCTCCCAGCCTTAAAATTCAGCACCAAAACATTCCATACTACTAAATTTTTTAAAAAATGTACTGTAACATTTTTAAGAGACTTACCGTCTATGAAATAACTACTATAAGTCAAATGCTAAGGATATGAAGATAAATAGGCCTTGTTTTTCAGTCAGATAAAGAATATGTGTTCCCAGAATCAAAGATACCCTACTTGTCACTAGTTTATAATCTAAATACACAGTACCTTTATAGCCAAACTGTATTAAGATTATACGAATTCCAGAGGCTAGAAATACTATGCAGAGAATTCAGAAGTTTGACAACTCCATGTTCCTTAACCAATGACAGTTCTTCAGAATTTGCTACAACACAAAAACTTGAAAAGTATTAATAGTGTGGTCTCCTCTCACCATTATACATAATTTAAAAGGGACTCTTACCTGAAGGAAAACAAAGGACCATTTCTATCTGGATTGGTTTTGTTGTTTGTTTTTATAATAGGGCTGAACCTAGGGACTTCACACTGAGCTGCAAAACTCCAGCCTTTTTAAATTTTGAGACAATCTTAAATTGCTAAATTGCCCAGGTTGGGCTGGAATTTGCAATTTGCCTCAACCTCCCGGAGTGCTAGGATTACAGGCATGTACCACCACAGTGGTTTGAAATACTTTGATATTGGGGCTGGGGATTTAGCTCAGCGGCATAAGCGACTGCCTTGCAAGCAGGCGGTTGTGAAAAAAAAGAAATACTTTGATATTAAACTACTAAATTTACCCAAAAACCAATTCATATTTATTATTCAAACAGCTATTTGGAGCTTCTAAACTCTCTTTTTAAAGCAGTATGTAATATACAATAAACAGTTACTAGAGCAAAAAAAATTATCATCCTGAATTTCTAGAAGATGCAATATCTTCGTTCTCATTTTGTATTTCCCTTATCCTAGCAGTTTACCAATATTTAATAATAAAAATAATTATAGCATTAGACTAAAAGATTTCATTAAATTAGAATAAGGTTCATCAGCAGATCTTATAATGAGTTAGAAACTGATGTTAATGATCATGTTTTCTAATCACAACAGTTTACAGATTTAAAATAAAAATTTTGATACTGGTGAAATGTAGCTCTTGTTCTTTGCTTGGTGGGCTACAACCAAAAGGGCTTACAATTGTAACTATGTAATTTCTGCAGCTCAAGAGCTTGTCTCATGAATAAAACCACCAAAAGCATAAGATCTCAGTTTCCAAGATTTCATGGAAGGACAGAATTCTGTTAGTCCATGCAAACCCCAAATATCTACACCAACCAACCCTTTCTACTTCTTAATTCTCTGATTCTGAGCACCTGCTCCCCTTCATTTACTTGCTTTTAAATTGGTTTTCAGAATCACAGGACCTAATTCTGTAGGCCATGTAACTCAAGAGTTACTCTACCGGGGCTGGGGATTTAGCTCAGCGCATAAGTGCCTGCTTGCAAGCAGGCGGTTGTGAGTTGGATCCCTGGTACCAATAAAAACGGAAAAAAAAAAAAAAAAAAAAAAGAGTTACTCTATCAGGGATAAGCCTAAAAATAAAGAAAGAAACACAAATGGTGTTAAGAGCTGGTTCAAGTTCAACAGCTAGTTAAACTTGGAAATGCAAAAGTAAACAAAAGGAGGATTGACTACAGAAAGAAAAGAGATAAAGTCCGTGCCTTCCAGGAAAGAAATTTATTAGCACTTACAGACCATAAATTGACATGTATGTATAAATACTGCACTGTTTCTCTGGTGTAAGAAACTGTTGGTGTAAGAAACTGGAAGTGTAAATAAGGACCAAAATATACAATAGATACTGTGAAATGGAAAGAAAATGTTCAAATGGAACGCATAACTGGGGGGGGGGGAGGAAAGAAGGAAAGGGAAAGGCAAAAAATAGAAAAGAAGGAAAATGCAAACAAAGCTTTTGTAAATAAGGAGGGGAAGAGGGGTTAAAGGGCAAGTAGGGAAATGAAGAGAAAAAAGAATCAAGTTATGTCATGTACAGATACAAATTCCATATGTAATCCATATGATGATTGGTACTTATTGGTACTTATAATATACCAATAAACTTAAGTAATAAAAAAAAAGAAAAAAATGTTATCAGGCAGAGTATCTTTCCCTAGCCTCCAGGCTGGAGAAAGTTTGAAATGTTTAGGATCTAATCAAGTAACTGATTTTATTTATTTATTTATTTATTTATTTGTCTTTTTGAGACAGGGTCTCATTATGCAGTTCAGGCTGGCCTTGAGTTCCCTTTGTAGCCCAGGCTGGTCTCGAATTCACAAGGATCCTCCTGCCTCAGCCTCCAGAGAGCTGGGATCACAGGAGTGCGCTACCAGGCCCAGCTCAAGTAACTGATTTTAAACTCAACAAAGCTTCCTTAGCTTTTCTAGAAAATGGCAAAACACAGAAAACACATAAGACTTCTATCCTCTCTTGGTGGCTACCCACCAAGAACTTTTTTTCCTTATTATTGTTTCTAATAAACCCTTCTAAATGCCTTGTTCTTTGTGATTTTATTATTCAACTTTGAGACAATGAACCCAAATTTATATATAATTAACTTCTTCACTACTTCCTTTACTTAGTTATATTTATTAGTCCTCTGTCATATGGGTTTTTTTTTCTTTTTTTTTTTCCCCAGTACTGGGGTTCGAACTCACGACCACACAATTGTAAGGCAGGCGCTTTTGCCACTGAGCTAAATCCCCAGCCCCTGTTATAAGGGTTTTGATTTCAGGAATGTGAAGGCCATTTTTGCCAAAAAAACACCAATTCTTCAAATGGGCCTGTACAAGTGTAGTACAGGAGGCAAATAAGTCCACCCTCACATCATGCTAGCACCGTATTTTGAATAGTGCATCAAAGAGAGCCATGAAGAGTGACTACACAAGTGTAGACCACTGATTATTACACTTCCAATCACCTTTGGGCATATCTTAAGTCATTTTGCTTCTTTACTCCATAGAAATTTCCAAACCCTACCCTTGGGGAGGTAGAGTTGGGTTTCCTACCTCCCTGTCTGGCAGCTTTGTGAATAAACTCTTTCCTTTTGCAAAACTGGCATACAATGTGGCAGTCAAAATGGGCCTGATTCAGCAGTAACAGCAGAAACTGGAAACGTTATTCTCAACTTAGTACATGCACTGATTTATACAATGAATAAAAGCAAAAATTCCAGACATTCAGAAAGATAGGGTTTATTAAATGCCTGCTGTTGAAGGCTTTGTAGAGTTTAGAATTGTTACAAATGTGCAGTCTTTCACAGTTAAGGAAGGATTTTTCTGAAGAGGGGAAAGCAGTAAAGCCTGTTAATATATTTTCTAAACTACAATAAAAAGAAAATGGGGGCAACTGACATCACTTTTTTATAATAGCACTTTTTTAATGCCTCAAATCCTACAGGATCTTGTATTCATTCTTCAAATATTTACCGAGCACCTAATACAAATTAAGCACTTGGTGCAGTGAGCAAAATTCTTGCTCACAGAAAGCTTACATTCTTGTGGTAAAAGACAGGACAAAGAAAAAGTTCACAGGTACAGAATTCAGATCATAACGAGTACAATAAAAAAATCAAGTTATGAAAGAAGAGACTGAGGGAATAGGATTACAGTTTTAAGTAGGGTGCCCAGAAAGTCTTAGTGAGGAAATCAGATTTGAATGAAGACTTAAATGAAGTTAGGCAATAAATCAGATCTTGATTACTTTAAAATGTGGCAGTTTCTGCTGTTACTCAATATGTTGCCCTAGGTGAGACACACATTTTCAAATTTCAAAACCCAACTCAAAGCCCTAGTTCTTTCTCTCTGTTAGCTCTGACACTTTTCTCTCTCTGTGCCATTTTCTTATTTCTGCTAGCACAAACTGACTTGCTTTGAGCACACCTTCAACCTGTTAACTACAATAAGCTTTGCTGTTTTTTCTTTATCATCCTGTGATAACCTGTAGTTCTTACTCTTCTTGCACAACAATCTGGAATCGCCCCTGGGAATCCATCACCCACTACATCACTACTGCTTCTATTTTACTTGAGACCTTCGTCTTTGTTGCATTAACACAACTGTCCTCCTTCTAGTCATATTTTTAACAAAATAATCTTTCTAAAATGCAAAACCAAGAGGGAACAATGAAAGAGTTCATTTTAAATAAACTCAAGTTTTTTGTCTCATGAAATTGAAGAATAAAGTTGCATATAAAAGTAGGGAGACAGGAGAATGTTTATTGGAAATAAGCAAAAGAAAAAAAAAAAAGCTTAGGAAGTAGAAAATGCCAATAAGGTTTTTTTGTTTTTTGAGACAGGGTCTTGCTATGTAGTCCAGGGTGGCAATGGAGTCACTATGCAGTGATCCTCCTGCTCAGGCCCCCAAGTGCTGGCATTACAGGCATGTGAACACCACCTCACCAGGTCCAGTCAAGATGCTTTGTATTCACCTGACACTTTTCTTGTCTGTACCTTATACAGGTAAGTAGAGCCTGGGGAATTGTTTTAAACAGTCAGAGCTTTATGGGTTTAAGATTTAGGGGAATTAGTTATTTAGCTGGTTCACAGGAAACTGGGTTCAAAGAAAACTGGTTACTCTGCTTTTCTACGTATTCTCAAGTCCAGCCTGGAGGTTAGGGAGGTAGCAACTAACCTAGCATCTTTTTCCTGGAAGGAAAGATCCTTTTCTCTCCTCATATTTTAACCTTTATTCTTTTTTCCTCTGTGTGTGTGTGTGTGTGTGTGTGTTAAGGTTAACTAGCTGCTTAAATTACTCTAAACCTGAGCAGTCAGTTTCTTTTAGCTATTTATAGGCTCTTTCCTGAGATTTGGAGCAAGACTTTGATGTTTACAATCTGAGCTTCCCCTCTTGTTAATAGTTTGGTTTTGTATAAATTACTTAATCTTGTTAAGCACAGATTTCCTCTTCTGTGAGTTCTGACAATGATACCTACAAAAACACTACAAGGCCTAAACAAACTGGGCCTAGTAGCACATGCCTGTAATCCCAGCACCTAATAAAGTGAGGAAGGATGATCACTACTAACTAATTCAAGGCCAGCCTGAGCTACACTGTGAGTTCAACCCTGAACTACGTATTGAGACCCTGTTTTAAAACCAAATCGAAAAACAAACAAACAAGAAAGACTAAACAATATATGATACAAAAAAAATGTCTTCAAGGTGGCATCCACAAATG
This sequence comes from Cavia porcellus, assembly GCF_034190915.1. Lineage (NCBI taxonomy): Eukaryota > Metazoa > Chordata > Mammalia > Rodentia > Caviidae > Cavia > Cavia porcellus. Next base: position 43,268,386 of record NW_026947507.1, read on the forward strand.
TTAGTTCCACAACCACCTTCCCTTGCAGGTTCCAACCATCAATCTTCCTCAGAAACTATGGCATGCTTACAAGGAAAAGTGATTTGAGCAATGTAAAATCACAAGACACTACAGTATCTGTATCAACACATACACACACACACACACACACACACACACACACAAAACACAGAAGGCTTGTAATGAGAGCACTCTCCTATTGGAGGTATTGGAAGACCAAGTTATGATAAGAAAGCTGAGAGTTTGCATAAACCCAGAGAGAGTCAGTTAGCTCTCAGCCAAGAACTGCTTGGACAAAGCCTGCTAGGACAAGGCTTTAAGTCCAGTAACTGCAGGACTCAATGTCCCCAATTTCTTTCCAAAACTCAGTTTTTCCGCAGTGCCTCTAACACACCTTTTATTATGAGTAAATGACTGTTGGGAAAAAACATTAAAGGCAGTAGTTTCTAACTACTCTGAAGAAAATATTTTTGCTCCCAAAAGATAAGCCACCACCTTTAATGAAGTGAGGACAGGGTTAGTGGAAGTCTCTGAAAAGCAGGGAATAGTGGCAACTACACATGCCTCTCCAGGAAGATTTTCTGAAAAATGGAACAAAATACAAATGCAGCAGAAGCACTAAAAACTGAAAATTGCTGAGGAAGCCACATCTGCACCGATTAAATATTGTGACTGTGAAGAGACCAAATTTTACAGATTAACAGCCAAAGTTATCTTCGGCAATCTTTAACCCCCTTTAATAGTCACTTACTATACATTTCTGGATCAGATCCAACATAACTCTGAATGTATCTGTAAGCTTGGCATACATCTAGTCTCCACCAGTCCCAGAGCTAAGAATGTTACAACACCTGAAAACTATGTAAGATTGTCCCACCTCACTGCAATTGCCTACCTAATGTTCCCACCAATATCAGGGCAAATATATTAACTTATGACTTTCATTTTATGGCTACAGAAGCTCGTGTATAGCCAGCCATGGTGGCACACAGCTGTAATCCCAGTTCTCTGGAAGGCTGAGGCAGAAGGATTACAAATTGAGCCCAGCCTGGGTAACGTAGTAATTTACCACTTGATGTTATTTTACATCAAAAAGGGCACCAAGTAAGAGTTTTTAAGTAGATGGGAACCATAATCCAAGGCTTGCAGACTTTGGCTCAATCTATTAATTCATTTTCTAATCATTTACAGAACCAACCACATTTTTAAAAATGCCATGAGTAATTTCAGAAAGAAAAATGTTTCCGGTCAAAATTTACTTTATTAATAGTCATAATCATGTGGAAAGTGCTTTGGTAGAGATCATGGAGACCAAATAATGAATATCAGTATTTCCTGCTCCTACCTAGAATAATTCTATCAGGCCACTCTTCCTAATGTTAAAACATGCTTTTTAGAGCCATAGGATAGAATAAACGTTAGAGATGTCATGAATAGAAATGTGATATTAAGATCTCATAATAATTCTGTGTGTTGTATGTTGCATGTTGTGGCTAGAAAACATAAAGGGTAAAGGGATCAGCTGGATGAGGAGGTAGGAAGATCTCAAGTTCAAAGCCAGCCTTGGGCATATAGTGAGTCTGAGGTCAGTTTGAACTACATAGTGAGAACTCTCCTCAGAAACCCAAATTACAATTAGCAAGGGAAATACAATCACTGGGATCTGAAATTGAGACATGAGGAAAACAACAGCTTGGTGAAATTTAAAAAAAAAAAAAAGAATTAAAAAGGATCTGATAGGAAAACTAGAAACTACAGAGAAACTGCAGAAACTGGCCACAACACAGACAAAAGAATGAAGCAGGCTAGAAACCTAACCCCAGTTCCTAGGGAGGGAGACATGTCTGCTGACATGAGTTAAGCCTGGAGAGGGCTGGCAGCTTCAGGAAAAAGGAACCGACCAGGCTGGCAGCCCTAGCTCTAAGAAAAGCCCAAAGTTACTCAAAACTGCAAAATACAGTGTGGGGTTTGCTCTGAAAATGACTCTTGGATAGCTAGCTAGGGTTGCACAAGAAATTCAGCGCAATGCCTGCCGTATTTGAGAGGGCATAATCAGGAGACATTTTGGGCTCAGCTACAGCACAATCATACTTCTGGGTTTCTGGAGGCACTCTACCACAGTGACTGGATGGAAGATGGTCACAAGAGACAGTCATGGAGTGGGTGTAGATTAGATATAGACCCCCTGAGAAGTCTAAGCTCCAGCTGAAAAGTGCATAGGGGACCTGCCCTCCACAGTGAGAAGCCAGGCTGGTTTTGAGTCACTTTTGGCGAGGGGCTGGGTCTGAAAATGTCAGCATTATGTCCAGAGGACTGCTTGACATTCCACCCCACTCCACTGTATATATCCAACACAGAGCTCAGTGGTCTGGTTGCTTTCTCCATCTGCCAACATGATCAGGGATTTGCCTCAGCTTGGAAGGGTACCATAGCTGAGGGTGTATGACCAAAGCAGCCTCTGGAGCAGGAGAGAACTTCACAAACCTACAGACTGTAAAGCTAGGCAGAGACAGCTATGACTTGGAGCACACAGTGACACAGAAACTGGGAGTACTTCAAGTGAATACAGTCTTAGTGTGGACATCACTGACCAGTCATGACCAGCAAGAAAGACAGAGCAGGATTTAATATTCACATATAAAAATGTGAATGTGGAAATAAAATAGGTCTTAGTGACTAACCATCCCTCTCCCACATCTGGTAAATTCCAATACTGAATACTCTGAGAAAAAATCACTCACAAACAGGAATTTGGGGGATTCACTTTTCCTTTTTTCCATTTGTTTTTTGGGATTTGCACATTTTCCCCCTTTTCTCCTCTTTCCTTTATTTTGCTCTGTTTTTTCTTTTCTGCTATTTTGATCTAATTCTGTTCATTGTCTTTTATTCATTAATTAGATCCTTAGGTAGACATGGTGTAATCCCAGCACTCAGGAGGCTGAGGTGGGAGATTCCACTGAATTTGAGGCCTGCCTGAGATACATAGTGAGTTCAAGGCCAGGCTGAACAACACAGTGAATTCAAGGTCAGACCCTGCCTCAAAACAAAAAAGACAAGACAAAATCTCACTTTTCTCCTCTCTCTCATCTTCATTTCTTTATTTTTCAAATTTTACTTCTTGCATTGGTACCCTTTCCCACTACCTTCATCTTTACAGTTAAGATGAATGGACAAAGAAAATGTAGTATTTACAAACAATGGAGTACTACTCTGGTATAAAGAAGTATAAATGGATCATCTGGAGGAAAATGAATACATCTTGCAACCATAATATTAAGTGAGATAAATCAGACACACAAGCTTAACTATTCCATGGTTTCATACAATAAACTCAAAGTATAAATAATTTAAAGAGCAAAATAAAAGACAAAAGGAAATAAGGCAATAGATCTTTTCCAAAAGTGAAAGGGATTTGGAAATGAAGGGAGGGGATGGGATTAGAGGGAAAGTAAAAAGAATAATGATGTGTTACGTACATATACCAGATCCTCACAATGAATGCAATTATTATATAGTGCAAACAGGTACTAATCAAATTTTTAAAAGAAAAAATAACCAAAACAAAGTGAAGGAAGGGTGGAGCAAAGGGAACTCCAAATAAATATTCAAGAAGATAGACAAGACTGACATGCAGATTTGAATATTTTAAAGTCAGTGGAACATCTAGAAGCAGTATTGAGATGACAACAGATGATGAGATACCAAGAAAGTGTGAGATGTCAAAAGCTAAAAAAAAAACAGATCAAGGAGCCGCTTCTACGTATGCAACAGAAAGAGCACAAACTGGCAGTTTGGAAATAAAAAAATAAAAATTATAAAAGGCCATTATGATTAAACTCCTGCACTGGGCCCCAACACATCAGGTGAAGAATCAAAATGGAGCCATTTACTCTTAAAGTTTTTGAAACTAAACTGTTTATCTGACTTTCTGAGAAACCAGAATTTGAAAGATAAACACTCAACTTTCCCAAATAGGACAATTTCTACTGGCATAATTAACTTCCTTCTTCAGTACTTTAACCCTTACACCAGAAAAAGGAAATCGTAAGGAGCTCGATGTTAACCAAGCAATTATTTTTTTGTCTCCCTGTCCTTGCCTGACAAGGAATAAGTTTGAAATGACCAATTTACTTTTCATTTTCTTTTGTCTGCCTTCTTCAATTCTTTTTCTGTCTACAAAACCAAACTCCTCTGCTTAGCTCCCTGGAACACTTACTCAATTTTATGGAATAAAAAGCTGTCAAAGTCTACACTCAAAATATAATACCAATCGATATCTTTAAACCAAACTGTCCTAACTTTTGCCTTTTGATAAGGGTTTGGATCAACCTTGTGGATGCATCTTATTGAACCACACAGTATTTAAAAATTGAGAGACTGAATGAAGTCCCCATGATACACCTCCTGCTCTAATATCAGATATTGAACACAACCTCTTCACACTGAGTTACATCCCCAGTTCTTTTTTTAACTTTTTACTTTGAGACAGTGTCTAATCAAGTTGCTAAATTATCTAGTCTGGTTTCAAATTTGCATTCTTCTATGCAGCCTCCAGAGAGGTGGGATGGATTGTAGGTATGTGTCACCACAACCCAGCTTGAGTGATTCCTTTTGCAAGAATTTGTAATTCCTCAGGTAATCTCTGTATCCAGAGCATGTACTTTCTAGTTTAGGACAGGACAGGGTATCAGCAATTATCAACTGACATTTCTCACTGAACTTATATTGTGCTTTGTCTCATAACAGAGAAGTAATTTTTTATACTTATGTGCCTATGAGAAGTGTTGATGCAGTGTAGGCATGCCACCTCAAAATACGCTGCTTTGACATACTAATTACTTTGAGTTAAGGGCACTTGAAAAGCGCAGATTCAAGAAGGCACTCTGACTTTTTTTCTTCCTGAAAGTAGGAGATAAAACTCACAGGAGAAAGATGTCCTCCCTGTACCAGGAAGAAGGAAGACATTCTTACCACCAGAGACAGAGAGCACAAGATGAGAGAATCTATACAGATAAACCTTGTTAAACCAACCCCTAGTCATTTTCCTAAGATTAACTGGTCTAGACCCTTTTGTTTTGTCACATTTTCACAATTTACTACAGTTTGCCAAACCCAGTAGATAAGCTTTTGGGCCCTATCTGCTTCTCAGGGTCTTTATTTTTCTTGTGGGGCTCATGAAAAAATTACTAAATAAAACATGTATGCTTCTGCGCTGATAATCTGTCTTCTATCAGTTTAATTATTAGGCTCAACAAGTGATTCTAAATACACAGGAGAAATTTTACCTCCTCTACATTGTGAAACAAAACCTTCATTTTTTTCCTCCTACTTGGTCTGCGTATGATGTTAAGCTAATTCTCCAAAATGAGAAGCAGAGAGTATACATGACAAGTAACAACAATAAATCCAAATCCCTCAGTTTGGTCATCGTAAAGATGGCAGGATCCAAATTGGAATGCACATAACCTTTAATCTAGCAGATTCAGTTCTACCGATACAATCATACAGGAGCTAAATAACTTATGTTCAATGTTGTTCTCTGTAGCTCTATTTGCTAAGAGCAAAAGATCAGTAATAACCTAAGTAGTCACCACTGGAGGACTACATAATAAATACATTATGGTATGAACATACAACACAGCAATAAAAAATAAAGAAGAGTACAGTGTTTAAATTATAGGAAGAGAAGTTGGTAACTTAGGGAAGAAGACAAAGACTTTTCATTGGCTATGGTTTTATAACTTGAATTCTGCAGCAGGTAATGACACCTACTCAAAAATTATTTTTCATATATGTAACAAGTTAGCTGAGCTGGTTTCAAGTATGATTAAGAATTCAGCAACTATTAGAAATAGCGTAGCAATGACCTTTCTCCTCTACATATGTGCTATTGTGCCTTAAGGTTTAAGGATACTGAAGATTTCAAGTTGAATCTAGAGGTAGTGCAGGGAAGAAGAGAAGAAAATGAGATGAAGGAGAATGAGACAGTGGAAGAAACAGCATGGTGTGCTTTTCCATCTGCCTCTTTGAATTGGTTGTAGGCCCAGAAAAAGTAAAGGGTAGATCCAAAAGATAAATCTTTTTGAGAGATTGTGAAACTGTGGGCACCAACTGCTGCTTTGGAACTTGGGAACAAAGGGTGGCATGGAGAGAAGAGGATGGCAGCTTTCTAATTCATCCTTCTACTCTAAAGGCCAGCAGCCCTGAAGCAGGATCCCCAGCACTGTTACATCCCTCACAGAGGACCCAAAAGCAGTGGCAGTGATGAGGTACCACATTGGCATAGCCATAGGGTGGATGGACTGCCTGAGGTGGCTGCAAGGAGAGAATATTCACTGTTCCTGAGTCATGCTACACTCCATTCAAGGACTCCCAGAAATACTTTGGAGGGTTCTGAAGGGGCTTGTGGGTCTTGTGTAAGCAGGAGAGAAATGTAAGTCAGATGTTCCATCTGTCTGCATTGACACAATTACAATACAAAAATATAGAGGTGCTATGAAGAGAAATGAAAGAACAGAAAACAACATTCTGCTAAGAGAGCCAAAAGGAAAATCTTATTGGATTTTTGAAACTTAGGCTATTGCTCACTGAACAGGAAGTAGAAGAGGAAAAAAAAAAACATGAGGATGGCTGGAAAGAGGTTACTCAAGGCTCTGCTGGGAACCAAACACACTTAGTTATGCAGCACCTATTTTCCAAAGTGAAATCTTTCAAATGCCTTAAAATGTTTCTTTTCCAAGCCATTGAAAGCAATGAGATCATGTTCTTGATTAAGTGCCAGCTTTTTATCCCCTGCAACCCAGATTGCTGAAGTTAAGAAAAAAAATTAGAAGAATAAAATAAAAATGTGTGAAGGTAGGAAAACTTAGGAACAGAAAACAGGGAAAAACAAATATATTTTAATAACCTGATGGTAAAACAATATGGGATAATTAGTTTGTTTTTAAAGTTAATAGCATCTTGCTTTTTTCTAAAAAATAACAAAGTACTCATCTCAATTCATTTAACTATTTTCCTATTCCATTTCACCCAGAGTTAAAGTAACATGTAGAGTTTCGTTATGCCCTCAGCACAAAAGTAATAGATATGAATATGCAGGTGAGTCATTTATGAGAGAATTTGCACTAAAGCACAGAGCTTGTTACACCATTAAAAAGATATTTAAGACTAGTCTTTGGTCATTTTGGTTCACATGCATTTCATAAGTGAAAACAAATGATATGCCCTACCCTAAACAAGTAATAGCAAGAGTTAATATTTCTAAGATAAGCAACTAGTCAAATATATAAGAACAAGAAATCAAGCTTTGTCTTGAAACAGTTGTAAGATAAAATGGTACCTATATCAGTAGCTATTTAATGTAATTTTATATTTCAATAGAGCCTTTATATTTTTCAAAGTACCTTATGTTTATCATTTGATATTTAAATGCTCAACATGGTAGACAGGCCTGATTTCATTTAGTTGTACAGATGCTCAAATAGACATATTAAAGTTGAGATAAATTAGAAGATAGAAACAGAATGCAAAGTTCAACAACTCCTGACTCAATATTGTCAAAAAGTTGTGTGCAGATCATTACTGATCTACCCCCTTTATATTTATTAAGCAAGAACTGTGTTCCAGGAACTATCTTAGCCCTTAGGAATATAGTTTCTACCTTTATGTAGCTTTCAGTTTAGCAAGAATCAATACGTAAATAGTAATAGTCATGCAAATAAATGCAAAGCTACACTTACAACAAATAGTATAATGGGGTAGTGAATGCTAAAAGAACATATACTGGGAGGAAACTTATCTTGTCAGAGGGCCCAGGGAACGATTCTCTTAGGATTTTATGAAGTTCAAATCTGAAATTCAGACATTACATAGACAAAGTAAACAACAAATCAGGGAAGGGAAACGTGCAAAAGACCTATTCTTGTGGGAGGAGCTGAACAAAATCCAAGAGACTAAGGGAAGAACAATATAGTTGACACAAAGATGACAACTTACTAGACTCAGAGCATCTAAGAGAGAGGCAAGGGTATTTTTATTTTGTTGCCATTTTTGTTTTTTAATAAGCTTCCTATGTAATCTTAGACAAGTTAAGGTTTGAGTGACTCTCTAAACTAAGAAGTTGCATCATATCTAGATGCTTCACTCAGAAACTGGGGGTAAAATGAAAACAATTCAAAAGTAAGAGAACTGTTTCATCTATTCCAAAGTCACAAATTATCTGTAATCAGGTCTTATATCACTTTTAATTTAGGGAATAAAGGAAGAAATCATAAGCTGGCAAATTTGACTTGGTTTTTCCAAGTGGATTTAATGTCTCTAAAGAAGATACTCTCCATAAAGAAATGAAGACATTGAAAAGATACATAGGAGTGTAAATATTTCATTTAATGTAGCCCTTCCTTAGTGGCATTTGTTTCTAAAAATATTCCCATACTATCTTAAAGTCACAGAAGTCTGGTAACTTATAAATCTTTATTTAATTTTATACTCACAACAAATTTTATTAGGCTGCAAGGGGAGATGATTTCTCTATTTTGTAGATAAAGGCAACTGAGAGAGACTGACCCACACAATCACATTTCAAGACAGCGCTTTGCTTTTAACATACAGATTACTGGCCATCATGATGTTCCACATGTATCTGTTTGTTATCTAAAATACGGGGAACTGAAGTAGTCCTGAGCCCTTAGATACATCAGAACTCTACTATAATAAGTTTACATAAAAGCCAATTATCTTGGCTGTAAGTAAAGGTAATGAGCAAGAGGTCTCAAGACCTCAGACAGATACAAAGAGAAAGTAACAGAAGGAGGGACACTGGCTGATGCATTCCAGGGGCACTGAGTAACTGTAATATGAAAGAGAACAACTTGTGGGGCGGGGTGGGGGACTAAACAAAGTAGGCAGCACAACAGAGTATAGAACAAAAATGAATACACGGAACATAGGCTTTGGTTCAAATAGCAGTTTCTAATGTTTTAAAGTGATTTTCAGTTTTATGCAAGATATTGCCTTCAGGAAAACTGCTGATCACAATTCTAAATCTATGGTGTTTTTAGCCATCAACAATATTTATCCCTTTTTTTCCAGTATCAATATGATATAGTCTTGCTTTTAGTAAATATTAATTTTCTACTTTGTGCAAAATATTATGGAAGATCAAAGTCAGGGTCCTCAACCTGAAGGTTTATATTTTAGCAACAGCAGCAGATACTATGAATACATCATAAAATAGATTCAAGAAAAATCTTTGGGACATACTATGTTCTTGACTGCTCTCTTTCCTTTTTTCCTCACTTCCTTTTTAATCCCCCCCCCCCCGTTTTGGTTGTTGTGACAGTGGTACTGCTGAGGACTGAATCTAGACCTTTCACCAAGGGCTCCAACCTCAAGGTTTATATTTTGGCAACATCAGTAGGTACTGTGAATACATGACAAGATTGATTCAAGGAAAATTCTTGGGATATCTTTCCTTTCTTCCTTGCTTCCTCCCTTCCTCCCATTTTTCCCTCTTTTCTTCTTCTTGTTTGGGGCTGTTGCGGAATAGGGATAGTAGTGCAGGGGATCAGGTAGGTGTTGTATCAGTGAGTTCTTGTTTCTTCATAAACAGTTCTTGTTTCTTCATAAACAGAAACTACTTTTTCTTTTGTTCTTGCATAGAAGAATAAAAACCTCAAAGCCATGAATAGGAGAATTCCATGGAATACAGAAATTGATTCAAGGAAATTAGACACTTCTGGTTTATGAATCTACCTGGCCTACAGGAAGTACTTTATGAAGTGATGTTACACATATAAAGATAATCTTCCTTAAAGATATCATAAAATTAGAAAGTACAGAATAAAAATAATGGCTAACTGCCAATGTGACAAACAAACGCTCAATGAGTATCGATAATAAATAATAACATTACTTACTAGACAGTAAAAGATTTAGGACAGCTGGGAATGGTGGCACACACCTGTAAATCCCAGCACTTGGGAGGCCTAAGCAGGAGGAATCCCTGTCTCAAGAATAAATAAATAAATACATACATACATACATAAGATTTAGATCATTGGTATAGAAATGCTTACACTCATTTAAAACTTGGGTGGGGGAAATAGCTCAGCAGCGCAGCACCTGCCTGGCAAGCACAAGGCCCTAAGTTCAATTCCTGGAACTAAAGGAAAAAGATCCCCCAAAATTTGCAGAGTCAGTTTATAAATCTCTTTCTAATTCATTATACCATCTTTAATGTTTTCCTTTCTATTTAGTTGGCTCAAAGGTGATACATCAAAAAAAAAAAAAAAAAAAGGTGATACATCAGTAACTCAAAAAACAAAAATAACTTTTTTTCCATCTTTCCTGTCTACTACCTCATATCCCACCTACCTAAAATGAAGAAAACTATATTAAGTAAAATTTTATATGGCTTTTTTTTGGGGTTAAAAGTAGAATAGATACAGTATTTTCTCTTTTCTTGCCCCCAAGCCCTTAATTTGACATTGTGAAAGTGGCCTAGGTTGCTGTTGTCTTTTAACTCACAGGTTCAGTGATCCTTCATAGAAAAAGATTCCTAACCTCTGTAATACAGAAACTTTAAATTGACTGAAAGGGAAAAACTGTGCAAGAGAAATTATTCTTTTTAAAACTTTGTTCTTTCGAAACTGCCTAGCTCTGTAACTGCTTCATAGTTTTATAATTATTTTCTTGGGTCCTATAACCAGGAGAGCATAACCAAACAGGCAGGATACCTGATGGTACCATTAAACCAAGCTTCACAAATTAACTGATGATCATTAATCTACCCTTGTAACTGATGATCTCACCCTGCTAGCTAATCAGAACTGCAAGGCTGTTCTATCTCGCCTTTGTAGTCCTTTATACCTACTGCTTGTGCATCATAAAAAGCCCTAGACCACCAGAGATCAGTGCCTGATATTCTGGGAATGATCCTTATCAGTGCCCATCAAGGTAAACAAATCTGCCTCCACCTCCTGGGTGTAGTTTCTGTATTTCTGCTTGCCATTGCATGATAATGAATGCATCTCCAATATTAAAACTCTTGGACATTAAAATAACTCATTTTCTTTGTACAAAGACAAGTGGATTTGTGAAGCCACAGTTTGTCTCATTTGGCATGAAATCATTCTTATTTTAGCTCAAAGCGCCTAGTATGTTCTCATAAAACACTTAACTATCTTTCATTTCTCACAGAGGATAATTATATGTTTTAAAGTGTAACTGAATTTTGTTAAAGCCAAGAAAGTTCATGGAGGAAGTTTCCAAGCAAAAAGTACACTCGTGACTAATCAGTTTTATTATTATACTTTTTATTCTCCTTGAGATAACTATAATTTGTGTGAAAAAAAAAGTTTTTTTCATACTTACCATTTATCAAGGGGAAAAACTAATTAGGATTAACTATGTCTAAATAACAATACACTAAATAATAATAACAATACTTTATATGTATTTTATATCTAATATCTTTCATAAATGTCACAGTTAGAATTATAGGAAAGGCTCCTGAATATAAGCTCTGCATTTTTTTCTACACTACACTAGGTTGATGGATTGCTAAATCAGGTTACAAATTACAACCATCTTAAAAGGCACAGCCATTTGTAATTGGGACCTTGTTGCTCTTCATCAATGCCTTTAGAAGAAAACTCAATTTGATTAAATGGAATTCATCGATATTCTCCAGTTTTTCATGCTTTTGGGTTCCTCCCTAAGAAATCTACCCTTAGGAAAGTTATGTTTCCTTCTGTTTCTTCTAAAATCTAGCTTCAGCTCTCAGTTTAGGGCTATAGGCCATTATCCATTCATGTTCACTGCTGTCAAGCCAAGTATCTGGGTCTTCTCCCCTTCCTCCTCACATTAGAATACTTGTCCTTCACCACCATTTGTTTAACAAATTACCTAGGCACCTTTGTCAAAAACCAGTTGACCATAAAGATGAAGACCTTGCTAGACTATATTCAGTGGATCGATCCTCATTTTAACACCACTCTCATCATTACCATCATTTTACATATGCCAAGTCAAAATCAAGTTGTGTAATCCCTCACAAATTGGTACTATAAAAAATTAGGTTATTGTGTATTTTCTGTATTTCATATATATATGGCTCAGCTTACCAAATCCAAAAAGGGTGTCCAGATTTTTTATTTACGGCACTGTGGCCTCCCATATACTTACAAATGTTGTGTCATTACATTCCTACTCCCACTCCACCCTTTTTTGTTCAGGATGTTTGGGATAAGATCTCAGTTGTACTTGAATTTTCAGTAATCCTCCTGCCTCAGCCTCCCATGGTGGAATTACAATGCGCCACCATGTCCTACAACCCCATTCCTTTTCAGATACTGGACAGTGCTGCTCAACTGTCAGGGATGACCTCAAATTCACAATCCTCCTGCCTCAGCCTCTGGAGTAGACATGCACTGTTTAGTCTATAGGTTAGTGTGAGAAAAACTAAAAACTAAAATGTCTGTATTATTGAATCTTCTAACTCACCAATATACTGTATTATATATCTCCATTTATTTAGATCTTCTTTAATTTATGTCAGCAGTGTACTGTAGTTTTTAGCATCAGGTCTTCGCATCAGGTCTTCGCATTTATTATTTATTCTTTATTTTTATTTATTTTTTTTTGTCTTTTTCCTTTTTATCGGTACCGGGGATTGAACTCACGACTGCCTGCTTGCAAGGCAGGCGCTTATGCCGCTGAGCTAAACCTCCAGCCCCTATTATTTATTCTTAAGTATTTCAGGTTTTTGGTGTTTTGTTACTGCTGTTTGCTAGTGCTGGAGATAAAACCCAGCAACTCTGGAATGTCCTCTACCTCTAAGTCACTCCCAGCCCCATTTTTTGATTCTATTATACATAGCATTGTTATACTTGTTTTTAAGTTCTGTTAGCATGAAATATGAGGATATAAAATTAAAACTGATTTCTGCATATTGATTTGATGTGTCCTGTTACTTTGCTAAACTGAATAGTTCTAGAAGCGTTTTTAATGGATTCTTTAGGGTTCTCCTCAAACACAATCAGATTCTTAATTATAGGAGGAAAGAGGAAAGCATTCAGTCTTTTGGTATGATAGTTTTAGGCATTTTACAATTTTTTTTTTTTTTTTTTTGGTCTTTTGAGACAGGGCCTCACAGGGACTGTATAGTGCAGGCCAGCCCCGATCGCATTATGAGGCCCCAGCTGGCCTCAAACTTGCAGCAATCCTTCTGCCTCAGTCTCCCAAGCACTGGGATTACAGGTCCGCACCACCACACCTGGGAATACTCATCATTTTAAGAAGCTCTTTTCCTATGCTTAGTTTGCTGAGTTTGGGCTCTTTGTTTTTAAAATGAATCATATTTTTCTGTATCTAGTGAAATAATCACATTATTTTTATTTACTTTGGGAAGTGCTAAACCAATCTTAGATTTTTTTGTCATTACATTTTTATGATATATTAAGCATTTATTGTATTGATGGATTTAATTGGTTTGTTAATAATTTCTTAATGTTTTAAGGATTTCTGAATATGTTCCTTAGGGATACTGGCCTATAGATTTCTTTGCTTGTTATGAACTTGATTTGCCATTAAAGTAATTCTGGCCCCACAAATTGCGTTACGTGCTCACCTCTATTCTTTCTTTTTGTCTTTCTGAGGTAAGGTTTCACTATGCAGTTCAGAAAGCTCTTGAACTCACTGTGTAGCCCAGGCTGGCCTCGAATTCATAGTAATCCTTCTGCCCCAGCCTCAAAATTGCTGGGATTACAGGCATGCACCACCATACCCAATCTCACTTTGATTTTCTAGAAGTTTATGACAATTTGTTATTTCCTGGGAAGCCACCTGATTTCAAATTTTCTTTGTGAAAAGGTTTTTAATTACAAATTCAATTTCTTTCTTTTTTGTCATTTTGAGATGGGGTTTTGCTGTGCAGTTCAGGTTAGCCTTGAACTCACTTTGTTGCCCAGTCTGGCCTCAAACTCAGAAAAATCCTCCTGCCTCAGCATAACAAGTGCTGAGATTACAGGCATATGCTACCACACCCAGTAACAAATTCAATTTTGTTAGTAGAAAAAAAGGTTTTCAGATTATCTATTTCTGCTAGAATGAGCCTTTATAATTTGTCTACTCAGAAATCTGACGATTTACTCATATTGTCAAATTTACTAGCAAAAAGTTGCTCATATTTCTGTCATTATTCTTTTGGAGGTTCTAACAGGAGAGCAGAGCTACTTGTACACCCTTGAAAAGAAAACTGTCCTTCTCTATCTACTGGGGATGGTCATCCTCTTCCATTGAGCATGCAGGAGGGACGCACATGGAGTGGTGAGGGAAGAAAGGGACACCCATGCAGGCAGAATCAACCCTGGCAATCCATGAGCTGACAGACTTCACAGCCAAATCGCCCTCACATCCTCTTATTATTCTTTTAATGTTTGTAGGATCTGTGGTGATATCCCCTCTGTTATTCTAAATATTGATGATTTTTATAAATATATTAACAGAAATATTAAGGATTACATCAGCATAATATATACAAAAGCTATAGAAATGTCTATATATTAATTTAACCACAAAACATTACATAATTATGAGGAAGACAAGAAAAAGAATATAAGAAAACAAAGATAATATACCACAGTAGCATTGGGGATGTAGCTCTGTCATACAGCACTTGCTTAGCATTCACAGGGTCCTGATTTCAGTCTCTAGCATCCTATTTCCAACTGAGTGGGGAGACAAGTTTGGTCCTATATCAAGCTAATCAGTGAATTCAGCTCTGAATCAGAATCAGAAGGAACTTAGTATCTACATCCTTTCTGTTTTTCTTAAGATGCTTTCAAACTACCTTCTTAATAAAATGGTGAAGATTCTCAGTAAGATGAGCAAGTCCTTTAGAACTAAGCATTACTGCCCATAACAAAACATACTTGTGCTTGTAAAATACTACTGAGTCCCTTTGGATCACACTGACTTGTAACAGAATTCCTAGTTGGCCAAGGTATAGTTTTCCTTCAGATGTCAGATATCCGTCAGCCTCAGCAAGAGTGGTCCTGCAGCAAATAAAGACTGGTAATTTGGGCCTTCTTTTTTTCAGTCAACCTAGATGTTTGTGGATATTATTTATGTTTTTCCCACAGCCTTTGGTTAAATTAACATTGTTTTCTATTTCACTGATTAACTTTCTTTTTTGCTTATTTTGGACTTCCTTTCATCTTTATCTAGTTTCCCAAACTAGAAACTTACATCAACATTTCAGCAATCTTTTTAGTTCACAGGTCTCTGCTACAATAGATGATTAAGTTTAAAGAGCCTGATTCACATGGGAACCTAAAACAGAGCAAGAGAACTTGAATTTGGGAAAGTATGAACATATTTTGCATACAGGAGTGTAGGAAGCCTTTGAAGCTGGAGATTGATCACATGTGTGGGGCTAAAGCAAGGCCAGCCCAGAAAAACAGAAAGACCAAAGTAAGCTATGTAATCAAGTTGTTCCAGCACCAGGAAGGCAAGGGGCCCAGGCCTGCCAAGCAATGGGCTGCTAGGCAGAGGGGCTGAAATTGACATAATCTTTCCCAGTATATAAGTACAGGTGCTACAGCAGTGAGCAGTTCCTTTCCTCCCAGCAGGAAGGTAAGGGCTCCAGATGACCCCAGCTTTGTCTTTTGTTTTTCTCATCCTCTTGCTGGTCCTTAACCCCAAGAACCTGAGGAGCCGCATTGGGTCCTGGCACAGGAGTAGTATGAAACACTCAGTCCACAAGGGGTGGACTGCGCTAATTATTTTCATAGAAGGTCTTAATAACTGCTTCCTTTTAACATAACTTTGATCTTCCTGCCATCCAAAAATAGGACTGGAACTTGGCTTTTACTCACTAGAAGTGAGGTTACATGACTTCAGAACATAAAGTCTAAACCTCTACTAACTTTAGTTTTCTACTTTAGAGAACTACTCTTAGGTCATCAAGTTAAGATAACGGTCTAGTTTACTGTGAGTTGTAGAGAAGGACCACAGTATTCTAAATGACAAACACGTAGTTAAGGTCACCCTGGGCATTCTAGCCTAGCCAAACCTCTAGTGGAGCCAAGTGCATAAGCCCAGGCAAAATCACAGAACAGCAACCCAGCCAATCCTCAAAATCATGACAAATAATAAATACTTGTGGTAAGTCACTAATTTTTGAAATGGTTGATTACTCTTACCCAAAAACTACCCAGCACTGACAGAAAAATAGATGAAAAAGTTTTTCCCTTGAAGGAGCTTATAATAAGGATACTATATATAAAGGATTAAACTCTACTGAAATACTGCTAAAGTTAGTTTTTAAAAAAAAATCACAAAAATAAAGGGGGAGGTTGAGGTAGAGAAACTTAAATAAGGCCTTCCTATAACTTATATGCTAGCTTTGCATTACTTGTCAATGTTTTCTAGTCCCTGCTCTGTTTAGAAAACAGAGCCTACAACTCATTCTCAGTGTTAATATTTTTAAACTATAACTCAAAACTTGTCATATTCCTATTAAAATCTTGCAATACTACATAAAGTAAAATTTAAATTTCCTTTTACAATGTACACTGTCTTACAAGATTTGGTCTCTACCCATTACTCATCAGACCCTAAGCACAAGATTCTTCTTTCTGATCCTTGAATACCCAAAGCTCATACCTATTTTAGAGACTGGTAATACTGTCTGAAACAAGCTGTTCATAGCCGGTTCCTTTTATTGCTGAAGTACCAAGTTTCTAAAGAAGACTTCTCTCAAGCACCCAATCTAAAATACTACCATAACTCTGAGTTATATTCTTCTAACATTTAACTACCATCAAAAGTTAGCTGTTTGTAGTACCTGTCTTCCTAGTTCTCTCAAAGGAGAGATTATCTCAAGCCTATTCACCATTATATCGCCAGGATCCACAGCGCCCAGCTCACTGGAAGTGGTTAAACATTTATTTTCTAATGAAGTATGTAAAGGCAAGACATTAATTTTGGACCTCTCACTCCTCTCCCACTGGAGAAGTAACATCAAGCTCTCCACTAATGGTAATTATTCTGAAAGTACAAGAAAAATATTACTTAATAACTTGTCATCCTTAACTAAATGGGCTCTAGGCCGGCGCAACCCCTGTATGTTGTGCTACAGGAACAGTTTACACTTTAGTTTTCTTTCTAGAAAAACTAAAAACACAACATAAACCTGAAAGCAAGTTTCAGGCTTACCTGGAGAAAAGGCAGTGAGATAGATGTGTTGAGTCCTAAAGGAATCTTTAGGTGTGAGACAATCACTTCTGTTGAAAACATAGAATCTAAGAGTGGGAACTCACTCTTTTTTAGTGGAATGCAGGAGAAACATACATGTTCATCAGTCTTACTAATCCTCAAACATAATCTCATCTTTGATCATGAGCTTTTTCCCATGAAAAAAAGTTACATGCCGCGTTTTTCATTTTTTAAAAATCAATTCCACTTCTAGAAGTTTTGCCAAAATGCTTTCAGAATCAAGTGTTAGAAAGTATTACACAAAATGGTGGCTGGTGGATGTCGCTCAGTGGCAGGGAACTTGCTTACTATAGGTAAGGCCCTGGGTTTGAACCTTAGTCACACACACACACACACACACACACACACACACACACACACAGAGGAGGCATTATTTAAAATAGTTTAAAATACAAAGACATTTATTTCACGCATTGAGAAGTTTGAGCTGGGAGTGGTGGCATATACCTATAATTTCAGCTACTGCTGAGGCTGACACAGAAGGCTCACCATTTGCAGCCCAGGCTGGACAACGTAGCAAGACCCTTTCTCAATGTAAAAATAAAAAAAGGGCTGAGAATGGAGCTTGTTCCAGATTCTTCATTGAATAAGGCAGCTTTGGAATAATCTAATTGAGAACTCTTATCGAAGACCCAATCTTTCCCTTTTCCCACTCTTGCTATACTCGTCAAAAAACAACAGCTTAAGTGTTGCTAGGGTATCGATAGAGTCATGCACAGGTATGCCAACCTACAGAATAAGAAAACAAGACTGTTGAAGGGCAAAAGGAGGAAACCATTGATTAGGCAGTTACTATTAGGAAGGTCCAACATAAATATTGGTATTTTAAAAGTCTTTCCTGCATATTCCTATCTTCTACAACATTTCATGATTAGTTTAGATAACTCACATTTTAAGCTATGCTTCTGATGTAAGATTAGAAATTATTTTTACTAATACTATACTGGAGGAATGCACCAAAGCAAGTTTATTTTACATATATACGAAGACACTCATGGGGCAAATATGAAAGTAAAACTATATATTTACATAAAAGCTGTTAAAATTTAGTATATATCTACATTTACACAAATATATGTAAATCTTAAGTCACAGGACTATTTAGAATAATGAGATAGTGGAAACAACCCACATGTTCAGTAAAAAATTACTGCTAAGTATACTACAACACAGTTACAGAATTCATTAATGTACATTTTTAGAAAAAATGTGAAAAATCAATCCAGTAACAAGAAAAATGTTCACAATATCATGTTAAAAAGAGAAAACAAACCATACGTTGCTTCTTGTTGACTTAGAGCATCTGAGCAAAATGACAGAATAATTACGTCACAATCGGTAAAATAGTCATTTGAATCTTAGTATCCTGGCCTTAAGGACGCAACTACAAATCAAGGTCAGATAAAGGAAGGCCTACAGTTACTATCAGTTGATTAATAAATGTTACAGTTATAAAAGGCTACTCTGACTTCCTGGCTTGATTCTTGATCAATAGCTGCTACTTGTCAGGTCCCTCTGTGTCAGCCTGGCACTATAAATTCCGAAAAGTGTAATAAATACAAGGAAAAAATCAGGATTGGAATATAGTCTGTAAAGCGCTTGTCTACCATATTTAAGTTCTTGCATTCAACCTTCAGTACATATATGCATAAACACAAAACAAAAACAAAAGCAGGTTAGTTATAGGTCCCATTTACAAGTTTATTTGAATTTTCTCCTGTTTGGTGCTTTAGGTGCACCTGGAAACTTTCTTTTTGTTACTCTGATGCTTTCTTTTGTCACACTTTAGTTTTCCCTGTCACTCACTTGTTAGTATCTTTCCTTCTCCCACCTCCGGCTTCTTTTCTGTAGTCTGTAGAAACTTGGTTTTGCCACTAACTGCAAAAATTACCTTAAATCCTAGACCTTAGTTGTAGAACTAAAAACCTATGCTCTGTTCTACATCTTGCCTACTATGACCCTGCCATTCAAAACAAAACTGCTTTAGTGGGGGAGTTCTTTATTCCCTCAATTCAGTGAGCCTTCACTATGCTTTGTGTACTTTCTCATGACTGAATGCAAACTAATTTCATAAAGCCATCTGTGAAAGTGTCCACTTAATATCACATATAAACATTTCTAGTGCCTTTCACAAAAGAAAAAATCATAAACAAACATGTCAGGTTCAAGGATTTTCAGTCTTAAAAAGTTGTTATAACTTCTTAGAATAGCCAGGTATGGAGTACTCAGGAGGATGAAGCAGGATGGTAAGTTCAGGCCAGCTGAGACTACATAGTGAGACCATCTTTTTCTTTTTCTTTTTTTTTTTTTTGATGGGAGGGGCACTGGGAATTGACCTCAGGATCTCACATTTAACAGGCAGGTGCTGAGACACTGAACTAATCAGACCCAGTGAGACCATCTCAAACAAATAAAAAGGGAGGTATGGTAGCAGATGCCTGAAATCCCAGCACAAACAAAGGCTGAGGTAGGGGATCAAAAGCTTGAGTCTCACATGGGCAACTTAGTGAGACCCTGTCTCAAAATAAAAAATATTTTAAGAAATGAAAAGGGTTGATAGACTTCTGGGAGACCATGGCGGACAGATAGCAGCAGCTACGGAGTCTCTCTGAGAGACCCAGCTTAGAATCCAGGAATGGTGCGGAGTGAGGAATCCTAAGCAAGAGGAGATATACCCTGCTGACCCAGGAACAAACGGAGCTGAGAGAAACCAACTGGGAATGCAATCCTGGTGCTATAACAGGAACAGATAAAGCCTCAGCGTGGAAGCTGGAGCCCATGCCATTGGCAGCCGCGATTTGGGTTTCCTGCCGCCGCTGCTGCGTCTGAATTGGCTCGGCAGGGAGAGAGACGAGCGAAAGCTCTGAGAACGGGAAGTGGTGAACGGAGTTGAGAGCAGGACGGGCGGGGAGCCGTGCATTGGAAACTGGAACTCTTCCACAGTCTAGGAGGCTCCAACAGAAGACATTCTGGGACCGGGCAGACTTGCCGGAACAGGGCGCTGTAGTGACTTCAGTCACATATCCCCCTCTCAAGTGGGATTGGTGAGCAGTGCTTAGCTTACGTGACGCTGCTGGCTGAGACCCAGTAGACTAGCACAACCCAGGCCCCAGCGCCTGGAGATGCACCCTAGCGGTGAAGCCTTCAGTAGGTTGACCTGGAGGGGCGGGCCCCGCATAGGCTGCCCAGTCTGTAACTCCCTGGTGCGCTGCGGGGGGCGGGAACACCTAGCCAGCGCAATTCAAACAGACTGTGGCCAACAGGGAAGGAAGCTGGGCCTCCTATATACACCTGTATATAAAGAACAAAGAATATGGGAAGAGGGAGCAATAAGAAAGGTTCCTCGGCCCCCAATCCTGAGAAACAGGCAACAGCAGACACGGCACCAACAGACATAAAGCGCTATCTCAGAGCCTCATAGATGAATTCAGGAATGAAGTTATTAATGACCTGAAGCAAGACATAAGCAGAATAGTTAGAGAAATGCTAAGCACCACCCAAGAAAAAACAGATGGTGGAATGGAAGAACAGAAAAAAAGGGGAGAATTGTTTGATGGAGAAAATAGAGAAAACATAGAATACGTGAAGCAGGTTCAAAGAGATCACCAGGAAACTAAAAACTCTATCGAAAACTGACATAACAGCTTGAAAGAAACTAAGGATAGATTATCAGAACTGGAGGACAGATTTGCAATATGGGAGCATGAAATGAAAAACTTCTTAAAAATAACAAAGAAACAAACAGCAATAATACAAAGACTAGAAGATGATAAGAGGATCTATAACTTAAGAATTAAGAACATAGAAGAAGAGGTAGGGACACAAACAAATGAACTACAAAAGCTACTCGCAGAAATAATCCAGGAGAATTTTCCTAATTTAGCAAAAGGTAAAGATACTCAGATGTATGAAGCATACAGGAACCCAGCTACCTACAACTCAAACAGAGCTAAACTCAGGCATATAATAATCAAAATTCCAGAAATCCAATATAAGAACAATATTAAAAGCTGTTAGAGACAAGAAACAGATCACTTACAAGGGAACACCCATCAGAATTACAGCAGACTTCTCGGCACAAACCATCAAATCATGAAGAACGTGGGGGGAAATAATTCAAGCTTTGAAAGATAATAACCTTCAGCCAAGACTGATATATCCTGCACAACTATTCCTGGAAATTGATGGAAAAACAAGGTGCTTCTAGGATAAAGAGGAACTAGGGGAATATGCAACCACCAATTCAACTTTACAGAGAATACTACAGGATATTCTAAAAATGAAAAATACGAAGAATCCAGAAATAGTGGCAGACAGGCCACAATGAATGGAGCAGAAAACAACATGCAAAGGACAAACTGACAACTAATGACAGAAAAAGAGCTCAAGAGAAATGAGGCAGAGAAGACTGGATGATAGGAACAGCTATCTTGGAGAAAACAACATCATAATAGGTAATGCTGATTTAATGTCCTCTTGTTTTGAAGTCCCATCAAGCTTTTGTTCTTCTGTCTCCATAGGTCTTAACATGTTGTATCTTATTGGATTTTATTGTATGTGATAGTATAAACAAAAACTTTATAGACAAGGAGATTATACAGAAACCATTGTTCATTTTCTGTTAGTTGATTCTAAATACCCTGTAATACTGTCATTCTCCTGAATGGTTTTACATTGTTTTGATATATTTGATGCTACAGTATAAGATTTCAAGGAAAGAGACAATATGGTAACTACTTTTATGTCGGGATTATCTTGTGGTGAAACAGTATTTTGCTTAAATGGTTATGTTTTGATCTGCACTGTTTGGTTGTTATGCCCTCTTTTTATCTCAATCTCCATTTTATTATTTACTTTTTTTTTTTTTTTTTTTGTCTTTTTCCTTTTAATCAGTACTGGGAATCGAACTCACGACTACCTGCTTGCAATGCAGGTGCTTATGCTGCTGAGCTAAACCTCCAGCCCCCAATTATTATTTACTTTTTTATTTTTATTCTTTTAATTAAGGGAAAAATAAATAAAAAAACAGCAGGATATATTATAGTAACCCACTTTGGTTTTCTGTTAACTTGATTTGAAGCCCTGTATTGCTCTCACCATCTTGTTTTGACTGATGTTCCTCTATTCTGTTTTGCTTGATAGTACCAGGTTCGAAAGTTTAGGCAACAGCTGTGAAGATAGTGGGATTCATTATGACGCCCATTCTGGTTGACTATTACTACTTTTGAAGATCTGTAATGTCTCCAATGTTTTGGTTTTGTTCTTTACTGTTTTGTTCAATTTTATTATAACTGATGATATAGGCAATTCTATTTGAGATATAGGGAGGCATTATGGTAACCATTGTTGATCACCTTGTATTATGTTTTTACATTATCTATTATGTCCACCCTTTTGATTTAACCGACTCTGTTCTGTTATGTCACACTTCGTTTTACTCTCTTCCAAAAAAGTAATAAGAACTGTGGGAGTAATAAAACCCAAAATGTATAATAGTCATTGTACAAAAGAGAGGAAAAGTGCTCTAAACGATGTAACTGCATGTATATTTAAGTGTATAAGATAGACAATGACATTACTGAATTTTGCTGGATCAATGAACAGAACTGTTTGCAGTCTCACTGTTTGAATATCCACTTTATATGCTTTAATTTTGTAACTTGAACAAATATTTCTAAGATGACAATATGTAATCCATTAACTAGTGATTTCCTACTGTTTTTTTTTCTGTAATTCTGTATAACTTGTACCCTTTTTCTGCTTTTTTCTTTTTCTCCTTAAATAAATTTTTAAAAAAAGAAAAGGTTTGGTAGAGTGCTCCAGAGTTTTGAACCTTGATCCTGAAAAAAAAAAAAAAAAAACTTAGAATAAACACTTCAGAGTATTGGCAGGCACTCAACACAGATTACATTTCTTGAATTTTGTTATGCCAGGAACAACAACAACAACAAAAACTGACAGTCACCATTACTTGCTCTGTTGGTATCACTTTTGTTATGGCTCTTTTAAGTAAGTAAAAAGAACACAGTAGTGTGGCTGAGTGGTCTAAGTAAAGAGATAATTATAGAAAATGTGGCATTTATCTTCATCCTGGCCAAAACTTAATGGAATGAGCAATACTTGAGTACTTAAACTGCAATGCACACACACAATACAACACTTTTCAAATGGAGGAAATTCTCTATGTATCGATATAAAATATCCACTATATAGTCATCAAATAAAGCATGTAGAATGTGGTACCTTTTCTAAAAAGGAAGTCAAAATAGAATATGTATGTGTTTCTTATAAGAAGGAATCTAGTGGCTACAAGGCAAATACGAGGAAGTTCTACTGTGGCTATATAATTTTATATATATATATATATATGTATGTTATTTTTTAATTCTGCTAAGTATTATCCAGTAAATAATAAAACTCGATAGCCTTAATTTTTTCACCTGAAACAAAATACAAATTAAACTGGGCACAGTGGCATGTGCCTTTAATCCCAACACCCTGAGAGGCTGAAGGAGGATTACAAACTCCAATCCAGCCTGTGCAACTTTGTGAGACCAAACCCCAAAATAAAAAATAAAAAGGGCTGGGAGACAGCTCAGTGTGAAGGCAGTGAGTTTAATCCCTAATATTGAAAGGAAAAACAGTGCAATAAGTTGTTTTATTTAAAATGTCACGCTGGAACTCAACATATTAACAAAAAAAAGTATATGGGGAGAAGCAGCTGCAAATTTTCCAAAAAAGGGTTTCTGGTGACCCTCTAGTATCACATTACATCATAATCATAAATCATTTAACAATCATTTATTTACATCCAGAACACAAAGACAGGTGCTGGCTGACATGTTCTCTATTGTATCCTCAAATTTCACAAATGTCAAGATAAGAAAGCAAAACAATTTAAGGAAGAACAGGCTAAATGCCAAATGGCATGAAAAATGATAGAATGGTTTTAGAGAATTTAAAGATCACAAAGACTCAAATAAACAAAGATTTCATTAAACCCATAGGAATTCGAAAAGGAAATAGAAAAGGAGAAGAGTCCAGAAAAGGAGGATTGCTTAAGAAAGATACTAAGTGAGAAAAACACAAAGTATGCTCAAGAGTACTGACCAGACAAGTTTGAATGAAGCCTGAGGCCAATAAAGGTAATAGTGACAGGAAAAAAAAAAAATAACTACAGTAACATTTGATGTTTGGACAGTATCACATTTACCTCATTTGAGAACTGTGTGAGAAGGGTAGTTGGAGAAAGTTTCTAGTGTCAGATTATGAACAGCTAGTAGCAGTATCTAAGTATCTAAAATGGACTATTCCATCAATAAAAGGATAAAGAAACTAGGGTTGGGGTACAGCTAAGATAGGGCACTTGCCTAGCATGTGGAAAGCCCTGGGGTTAATCTCCAGCACCAAAATATAAAAATAAACAAGAAAGAAAAGATGCCTGTAGGCCAAGCATAGTGGTGTATACCTATAGCCCCACGACTCAGTAAATCAGGTCAGCCTGGGCTACAGAGAGAGATTCTATCTTTAAAAAACCAAGAAAGAGGGGCTGGGGATTTAGCTCAGTGGCATAAGCACCTGCCTTGCAATCAGGCAGTCCTGAGTTGGATCCCTGGTACTGATAAAAAGGAAAAAGACAAAAAAACAAAACAAAAAACAAGAAAGAAATTAAAATAAGCCTATAATCCCAGCATGCTGGGAGGCTAAGGCAGAAGGACAGAAAATGTGAGTTAAGCCTGGGCAATTTAGTGAGTTTCAGTCTTTAAAAAAAAGGTCGGGGGAGAATGGGGATGTAGTTCAGTGATAATCACTCCTGGTTTCAATCTGCAGTTCCCCAGTATCAGAAAGATGATGTAGAGGAAGAGAAAAGGAAAGAATGTGAGAGAAAAGAAAAGACACTACAAGCAGGGGGATTTGTTAGGAAGAGAAATGCATAAACTAATGAGAACCTCAGAGGAAATGACAGCAGCAGGAACAGAAAGAGATTTGTACCTCTGTAACAGTAGCTATGGAAGAAGGTAAAAGGCTACTGCAGCTTAGTTCTCAGTTAACAGGAGAATGATGATGTAAGTATAATTGAGAGGATATGTAAGACCAGATGGGGAAAGAACTATTTTTATTATTACAGTCTGGTTCCAGAAGTATTGAAGTTTGAAACAAAAGCAACACATACAAGTTTCTGGAGTGTCTAATCCCTCATTTCAAGAATCTTTTATGCTTACTGTTGTCCTTAGCAAGACAGACATGTTTCCCCACTATTAGACCCAATGGCTGTCAGTCTCAAAAAGGACACCCAAAGAGTGACTGCCTAATGGCTTCAGGTTCTCCTTTGGAGATTATGGAGTCATTATGAAACTAGAAGTGATGGTTACACAAATTGTAAGCACACTAAGTGTAATGGGTGTACATTTAAAAATGGTTGATTGTATGTTGTGCGCATTTCACTTCAATTAAAAAACACAACAAGCCAGGGATAGTGGTGCACACCTGTAATCCCAGCTCTCAGGAGGCTGATGCAAGAGGATCACCACAAGCTTGAGGCCAGTCTTGGCTACAAAGTGAGTTCGAGATCAGCCTAGACTACTTAGTAAGACCTGTCTCAAAAGCAAGCAAACACACACACACCAGTAAAATGGGAGAGTGGCCTCAAACTAGGACCACCATGACTTGTGTCCTGCTGCTAAAAGTCCATCCCCAGAATGCCCTGTACCTTTCTGCCAATTCATTCTATTTATTCCTCTCTGCCTCCTAAACATTCCCAATGTGCCTTTACATTATCTCAGCAATAACTAGGAAAATTATATCTTCTAACCTTTTTCTGAGGTCTTTCTCCTTATTTTAAAACACACTATTCTTTCCTGAATACTGATGTCAACTGGTGGCTGCTTTTTTTCTCTCTTTCTTTATTTGGCCTTTCTTTCCTTTTTTCAGTACCAGGAATCGAACTCAGGACCTCACAGTTGCCAGGCAGGCACTTTCACCACTAAGCTATATGCTCAGCTCTGGTGTTTTCTTTTTTTTGTTGCCGTTTTCCATTTTTTCTCAAGTTGTCTTCATCTGAGGCCAAGAGAAAAAAAATTGATTTCTCTTATTACTGCTGCCATTTCTTTTTTTTTTTATTTTTAATTTTATTTAAAAGGAAAAAAAAGAAAAAACAAGACAAAACAGTGTAAGAGTACAAGTAATACAGGATTACAAAAAAAGTAAGAAATCACCAGTTAATGGATTACACATTGCCATCTTAGAAATAGTTGCTCAAGTCACAGGATCAAAGCATACAAAGTCAACATTCAAACAGTGAGACTGCAAACAGTTGTGTTCAATGATCCAACAAAAACTCTGTAATATGGTCATCTATCCTAACACACCTAAACACACTTACTGCTGCCATTTCTTACCAATATTCGTTGACCCCACTTTCCTTTAGCCTGCAACTTTGGTATCTAGTTTGTAATCTTCTTTCCCCAAAACTTCATCATACTATATAATTTTCAAATATTTTCACAATACTATGCCCTCAGGCCACCTCCAGCGACATTCTCCTTCAAGCCACTTCAGCTGTCAACCAGGTACTAAAGACTCTGATTACCATTCAAAACTGCTCTTCCACCAAAATTACTAATTTAGAAATCTTACCATAGTATTAACCACTTTTTCTATGTATGACTATACCTGAGCTGCCAAGTGCCTTCTAGAAAAAGTACTCCAAAAAGCAAGCTGGTTCCAGTACAAACTCACAACTGATTTCAAATGAGCACTCCACACAAGGTAACAATCTTGTGCCTCCCTGGTTATTTCATCCTTTCACACTGACCCATGGCTATTGCAAATCTCCTTTTCCTCATCCAAGTGCAAGCTGCCTTCATCTGTATTTGGTTGATCTTCCTTTTCACTTCCTTCCTCACAACAATCCTCTACAGAGCAACCAGAGTTAGATGTTTGAATATACCCTTCGTCTACTTAAAAATACTTCATATACTTCTAATGCCCTTAGAATAAGCACCAATTTCTTTGAAACATGTCACAAAAGGCCATGGGTTATCTGATCCCATCCTACTTTTCAAACCTCATTTTGGACTACATCTTTCAGATTATTTTATTCTTCAGCTTTAATAAGATATTGACATAAATTATATATTTCAGGCACATAGTAGGATGTTTTGATACACATACACTCTGTGAAATGATTATCGTAGTTAAGCTTATTAACTATTAACAATAATCACTTCACAGTCCAACTTGTGTGCACGTGCATGTACATGTGTTGAGATTACTTAAAATCTACTCTCTTGACAAATTCAACTATACAGCACATTATTGACTACTGTCATCATGTTGTATATTAGGGCTCTAACATTTATTCATCTTACTACTGAAATTTGTATACTCTTTGACCAACTTTCCAATGTTCCTGGCTCCTTATATCTTGTAACTACCCTTCTACTCTGTTTGTGTTTGATTTCTATAGATTCCATATGTAAGTTTAATGAATAGTGTATATCTGTCTTTCTATTCCTAGTTTACTTCACCCATGTCCTTCAGGGTGTTTATGTTGTCACAAACAGCAAGAAATCCTTTTCTAAGGCCAAATGGTATTCATCGTATATATCCACATTTTCTTTATCCATTCATCTGTTGAAGGACACTTAGGTTATTTCCATCTTGACTGCTATGGATAGTACTAAAGTGAACATGAAAGTGCAGATATCTCTTTGGGATAATGATGTCCATTAAATATGTCCCCAGAAGAAGGAATGCTGGATCATGTGATAGTTCTACTTTTAATTCACTGAGCAACTTGCATATTATTCTCTATAAGAATTGTAACCAACATACGCATCAGATTTATTGACAGTAATAATATCCTCTGATCTTTATACTTGTCAGACTTCAACTTACTAAGTGGCTTCTGTTTAGTAGTTTTCTTTTCTCTCAGAGGGGTTAACTTTCAGATCCCAGATCAAGGGCTACTTTCTCTGTTACTCTTCACTGACTTCCTAGATTAGGTCAAGGTGGCATGCATATAGCATTACCAACTTTTCTTTAGTTCTTTATAACAATTGTTCCAATCTGCCTTATAAAAAAGTAGTCACAAAAAATTTAATATTGTTGTACTTATAGTAGCAAAATTTTATTTTACAAAGTCTATCCCAGTAAATTACAAATTTAACTCTTTTTCTTAAGCTAGATCTGAACAAGTCACAAGGTTGCTAGAAGCACTTATTTTTCTCATCATCTGAAAGGTAAAATCTAAAAATTACAAAGATATTTAAAATAATTAGTTCACTGACCCTCTAAATGAATATGTATGTATATCTTTTATATATACCTACTATACACACAATGTATGGGTATCTATAAATCCTATGTATAAATATGTACTAAACCCCAATAAGGTCATATAATTCTTTCATACTTAAATTTAAATTAGCTAAGTATTTTAACAAACTTTAGAAGGCAAGCGACATATTTAGCTTCATGTTACTGTAATTCTTTATCAAAGAACTAAGGTGGATGAATTGTTTGTGTTTCATCTGAGTAAATAAATTACATTTTATCATCCAAATATGAGGCTTTAACTACCTCAACCTTCCATTTCTAAGAATCTGAAAGTAGGAGATTCAAGGTCACCCAAACTTAACATCTGAGAGAAAAGCCACTAGCTACAAAAATTATTGTAAATATACAAAATTATTGACTTTATAAGGGCTAAGTAAAAAGTTCTTTGACATAAAAAAAATGGCTCCCATTAAAAAATCTAGCAGTAGCATTATGAGAGAGAAATAAAATACATCGATACCTATAAAATAATGAGGTTTTCATTGTTAGGGTCAAACCATCAAGGCTAGTCAATATTTTCTGACAGGGTGAAATTGTTTTATCTGCAGCACTTCACTAATAAACAACGAATTTCATTTTCACCTATAGAATTCTGTGTACTTTCAAAATATTTTCCCTATCATGAGCACATAACTGAGAGCAACCAATAATAAACGTACTGTTTGGCAACAAACCAAAGAAAGAATTAAAACAGTATGTTATTCTATTTTTGAAAGAATGAACAAAGAATAAGAAGAATATCCTGAAGGGAAAAAAAAAAAGTCTACTTTGGCTTCTTCTATCTTTAAAGTATTTTTACTCAGGGGCTGAATTCTTAATCACTGATGCGGGGCCAGGGATATAGCTAAGCAGCATAAGTACCTCTCTGGCAAGTGCAAGGTCCCAAGTTTGATTCCTGGTAAGGACAGATTTATTCTTATTTATTTAGTAGCCCTAGCATATAGAAGACAACACATAATTCATACATTTCACGTGTCTTTTAGAAATTATAATCATAGGGCAGGGGATTTATCTCAGCAGCACAAGGGCCTGCCTAGCAAGTGTGAGATCATGAGTTCGATCCCTAGTACCAAAAAAAAAAAAAAAAAAAAGGAAAAAAAATTACAATCATGTTTTATTTAGATTAAAAAGTCATAATCCATCAAATGATGACAAAATTCATGACAATATAATTTAAAAAATTAAATGATTATGAATAGTTTCTTTGCATCACATTATAATTTCTCCACAGCCACTTACACAAATCATATTACAATCCATAGTTTTTGTCTATTTTTAGTCTAGTTTATCTAAAACTAAATTATTCTTTAATTGGAGACAGAAAATAAATCTCTACTTCAGATAGCAATATCACTTACCCAAGATTCTCTACTATTATTTCATCTGCTCATTACTTTATAGAAATGCCTGGCCTCTCAAAAGATGGATGATACCTTTTCTTGATATTCCTTTCAAAAATCACAGCAGATTAACCATTTTCATCCTTTTTTATCACCTTAAGAATATATCTTTTGGGGCTGGGGATTTAGCTCAGTGGCATAAGCAACTGCCTTGCAAGTGTGAGGTCATGAGTTGGATCCCTGGTACCAATAAAAACGAAAAAGACCAAAAAAAAGAATATATCTATTACAGTAAAAATCATAGTGCTTTGGTTCATTTATATTCCTATCTCTTTCATCAGACAGTAAACCTTTTAGAAGATTGTAGAATTGTGTTTCACACATATCATTTTTTCCTGAAACCTAAACACTGTGTCTAGAATAGTAGTTCAATAAATATTCATTCCTTAGCATCTTTATGTAAACACTGATGAATAAATATACCTATATAGAATCATTAAAATAAAGCTCATCAATGCCAGGTGTGGTGGTGCACCCCTGTAAATCCTAGCTCTCGGAATGCTGGGGCAGGAGGATTGCTGTGAGTTCCAGGCCAGCCTGGACTAGAAAGTGAGTTCAAGGCCAGCCTGAACTGCTTAGCTAAACTCTGTTTCAGAAAAAAAGAAAGTTAGTTAGTTCATTAAAATAAAAGATAAGTAATACTAAGTAGGGAGACAGATCTTTTCAAAGGGGAAGGGGATCAAGGGATGGAAAGGAGAGGGAAGGAGAGGAGATGAAAAGCAAAAATTAGGATGTACCAACTTCATACAAGTAATGTAAACATTATGTACTACAAATATATACCGATTTTTTTTAAAAAGGAAGAGGATTAAGGGAGGGAGGGAAGAGGGTTAAAAAAAGAATTAAGATATGTTATGTACATGTACCAACTTCTGCAGCTGGGGATTTAGCTCAGCAGTGTGTCTGCCTGGCAAGCGTGAGGTTGTGAGTTCGATCCCCGGTACCAAAACAAAACAAAACAACAACAACAAAAAACATGTGCCAATTTCCCACAAGGAATTTAAATGTTATATGCTACACAATAAAATAAAATACTAATAAAATAATTTTATTTAATACCAATAAAGTAATTTATTTTAATACCAATAAAGTAAAACCAGAAAATGAAAAAGCTACTAACTTAATCTAGTCATAGTAACTTATTTTAACAATTACTTCTTTTCCATTGAAGCAGCACAGTGATGGGATATATGTTCAGAAGTACCAAAGTAATTTATTTCCTTACAATATTTCAAATAAAAAGGACCATTATCTTTGCTCTCAAAAAAAAAAAAAAAAAAAAAGGAACATTGGAGTCAAAGTCATCTAATTATCTAGAAAAAAATAGCAACTAATTATTGTGTAAAATCACTATCATTTAAAGGGTAAATAAAGATGGGACATGACATATATGTAAAAAATACTAACTTTGTATCAACTCTTTATTGTTTTGTTTAGGAAGAAAGTTCCTGATACATACTACAAAAATAACAAGAAAAATAATTATGACAGACATTGTTAATTGCTTATTGAATATCTTTTTTTCTTTATTTTTACTAATAAAATTCTGAGTTTGCTTATGGTGGCAGTTGTTAGCCTCTTGAAATTCTGGTTTATGAGACGGAGGTACGGTGTGTTAAGTCAGAAAAAGAGGGGAAAAAAAAAAAACAGTCCAAATACAACTAAGATAGTAACACAGAAAATAGTTCAGTTGCAGTAAAAACACATTCTGTAGAATTATTCTTTTTAAAAATTAAAAACCAAAAATCACTTATTTTCTGACAATGTATTCACTAACATAGTAATTGCTAACAATAACAGAGTATCTTTAAGTTGTATTTAACATCAAGTAATTCATTTAACTGCAACTTTATGATGCAAGGATCTGCATAAACTTGCTAAATAAATATAGTATAGCTAAATATAGTATACAGTAGAACCAGAGTGGAAACTTAAGTAACTTAACTCCAAAGTTACTGTTTTATTGCTCCACTGCTCTATTCTAACAACAATCTTCCCAATATGCCAGTAAGTCAACAAGGATAAGTTTGAGACATTTCTAGGTAAATGCATACACCTTGAGACTGTTCTGTTAAGTGGAAAAAATCAGACACATGTGTGTAAATACTGCTTTATTTCTCCAGTGTAAGAAACTGGAAGTGTAAATAAGGACCAAAATGTATAATAGATATTGTGATACAGGAAGAAAATGTTCAAATGGAAGGGGAACTAGGGAGAGGGTAGAGAGGAATAACAGAGGAGAAAAGAAAAAAATAAAAATAAATCTTTTGCAAATAAAGAGGAGTAGGGTTGAGGGGAGAGGAATGGGAAAAAAGAATCAAGATATATTATATATAGGTACAAATTTTCTATGATGAAAGTGATCATTATGTGTATCTAAAATGTACCAATAACTAAGAAACTGCATACATGCTTCAGCAGTTTACCTACTAATAAATATCTGGAAGCTCTACAATTACAAGAGGTGTCTGAGCACCTCTGCTAATTGTAGAGGCCAAAGGTAACTTGTATGAATCATTATGATATTTCAATAAAGTTAGTATTAAAATATTTATACAAGTTTTTCTTTTCCTGATATGTACATTTTTTGGTGGACTCTATGTACAAAGAAATGAATATAAATTATTACTATATAGTGTATATCACTCATCAGAAAATATTGACACAAAAAATTTCATAGTAATAAAACTAGTAATATATTTAAACTTTAAGGAAATATTGCCTAATGTTTTATTTTACAGGTAAATATGAAGGACTTACTAACTTGGCATGACTGCTTCTGTATTATTAAGATTGTATTTTGAGGTGCTGCCACAGTCCACAGTCTTGCTTCACAAGAGCAACTCAATAGAGATTTGACGAATGAGTGCAGAGCTATAGTTTGTAAAAGGTATCTGGAGTCAATAAAAAAAGAATATAAATAAAAGGTTAATTAGATAAATGCGCAACTGGAGCTATTGTCAAGCTTATTTGCTTAAATTGTGGAAGAAATTTAGAAAAATGCTGAATTTGTCACAATAAATATAATTGCTATTGCTTCACATATCAAGTCTATATGCAGTATAACTTGCTTGTTCTTTATAATATTTAGTTTTTGAAAGATCTGATTAAGGTTTTCCTTTTAAAATTATGGTAAAATTAGCTGACAAAACTGTTATTTACCATTCTATTTTTAAAAAGATAAACAAAACTCACACTTTTTTTTTCAAAACTCACACTTTTATAAAACTGATCTGAGTGCTCATTTTGCAAAAGACTTAAAATAGGATATTTTTTTAGCAATAAAACTTTACTTGAAACTTTCGATTATATACTACATTCCCAAGAAAACATTTGTTTTCCTTAAGGAGTTTAAAAATGAATGGATGTGTCTATGCACAATTCTGACATCCAAATTACAAGCACATTATTCAGCTTGCGGGCTATCTTACATCTTCTGCCTGTAACTATTACCAGTTTTTATCCTTTACCATGAAAACTAAGTTGTTTATGACACAATAAAAGCAACCTACACTCTTGACAATTTCTTTTCTGTTAGGAGTTGGACCAAAAATGATTACCTCATTTATTGTTTAATTTTTCCGTTTACCATTCATAGCATAAGTATATGCCTTAAAGGTCAATATGTGAATAATGTCTTTAGAAGAAGTTCTTAAAGTTTAAGTTGCATTATCATGTCTGGAATACCCACTAGATGCAGGTACACAGGACTTTGATAGTATATCCTAAACATCAGAAGTAGACTTTTTGTAATGTGTTCATTCATGTTTTAGAAAATGATTGCTTCTGAATGAGCCTGATTCTACTATTTTTAGACACTTATGATAAATGAAAGGCTGGGAACATTTAAACTTGGTGTACTGGTAGTAAAATGATATTTGTATATTCAAATGAAGCACAAATCATTCAACAGTTACATTTTTTCTGACAATGAAAGAGGTATCGCTAGAGACTAAAAGGATCAGTCAATACTACAAGCAAGTCTTTGTATATAAATTTAAGAACTTAAATAAAATGAACCAAGCCCTTGAACACAGACTAAGAGAAATAGTCTAAATAGTCTTTATAGTTATTAAAGAAACTGTGTATAGTTATAATATACCTCACCTAAGAAAACTCCAAGCCTGGACGGTTTCACTGACCATTTTGACTATACATTCAATGCAGAAATACTGCCAATTCTATTCAATCTCTTGAAAAAATATACAAGAAAAATGTGTCAAATCATTTTGAGGTAAGAATTATCCTAACATGAAGCCAAAAAATTTACTGACAAGAAAACTACAGACTAACATTCCTTAGATTAAAAAAAATCCTCAGGGCTGGGAATTCAGCTCAGCAGCATAAGCACCTGCCTCGGCAAGTGTACAGACTTGAGTTCAATCCCCGGAACCAAAAAAAAAAAAAAAAAAAAAAATCCTCAATAAAAGAGTAACCATAGGATCCAGCAATATATTAAAGATAACATAGCATGCAAGCTTTATTCAATACTCAAAAGTTAATCAGTGTAAGTCACCATAATAACAGACAAGGATCATCTTAATAGATGCAGAAAAAGGATTTGATAAAAGTTGACATCATACTCATGATCAAACTTGGATCAAATAAATAGAAAAGAATTTTATAACCATTATGTATATGTAAAATGTATCAATAAACTCAATTAAAAATAAATTGAAAAGGAAATTTTTTACTTGATTCTATTGTTAGCATCATAATGAAAAATGGAATGGTTTTACCTTAAAACTAAAATCAAGGTGTCTGCTTTAACCATTACTAATTAACATCGTACCAGAAGTTCCGGTCAGTACAGTTCAGAGAGAAGAAAAAAGAAATTAAAGAGTATGAACATTGAAAGGAGAAAAGTAAAATGGTTTCTATCCACAGATATGGCTGTCATATAGAAAATCTGAAGGCTTCCACAAAATATTCTCTTCAAATACATGATTTTAGTAACGTTTGAAGATACAAAAACAATATAAAAATTAGTTATACTTTCACATATTAATGACAAACTAGAATTTCAAGAGGTTTTGTTTATTTTGTGTTTTTTCCTTTTGGTGGTGGTGGAGGGTGTGTATGTGTATATATTTGTATGTATGCGTGTATGTGTTATCAGGGACTGAAGCCAAGGTCTTTGCCCTGTGCTATATCTCTAGGCCTTTTAGTTCTTTTTTAAAACTTGAAACAGGGTCTCACTAAGTCACTAAATTGCTGAGGCTGTGCATAAAAATCAATTTGTGATACTGTAGAGCCAACAATGCTGGGATTATACCCATCACATGCAGTTAAAATCTAATTTTTTTCTTTTTCTTTTTTGTGAATAGTACCATTTATAATAGCACCAAAACTCTGAAATACCCAGATATAAATCTAACACAATAGATGTAGAATTTGTATACTAACAATAAATGGGGGAAAGCCAAAGATCATATAAATAGAGACACAGCATTCATGAATAAGATTAAACACTGTTACAATGTTACTTTTCTGCAAACTGTCAACACAATCCTAATCAAAACCCTAAAAAACTTTTGGTAATTGAAAAGCTACTTCTGAAGTCTGTACAAATAGATAAAAGATTGTGAACTGCTAAAACAATTTTGACAAAGTTGCAAAGGCAATTCAATGGACAAAAGATGATCTTTACCATAAGTGCAGCTTTAAAATATGGAAACCCATATGCAAACAATTTAACTTCAACATATACCTCAATATTTTATTAAAAAAATAACTCAAAATGGATCACAGACTTAAATGGTAAACCTAAAATAAAACTAAAATATCTAGAAGAAAATATAGGAGGAAAATGTTTGTGGTCTTAAGATTTTATCCCAGGTATGTTTCCTGACTAACATGTACCATTTGGTTTATCTTATCTCTGCCACATGACAGCACCCATGAATGGATCTTGGTGATATCTACTGAGGAATAAGAATTTTTCCCATAGAAAGGAGCAAGTGAAAATATTCTTTTCTTTCCCCCTAAGAACATGAACAAGAAAACCCGTATGTCTACTGAACACATGTGGGCAAACTGACAAAGAAAGCTAACTTTAAGATGAGGTAGAAACCAATACTGCTGTCCTACGCAATTACACAGTGGTTACTGTGTCTTTGAAATGTACCTCGTGCAAACTGAAATGTGCTGAAAGGATAAAATAATGATTTTGAAGACTTAGCTAAAAAAGAATGTCAAATATATGTATAATTTTTATACTAATTAAATGTTAAAATGGCTATGCCTTAGACATACTGAGCTAAATGAACAAGTTCACCTGTCTTTTTACTTTTTATTTTAAATGTTGAGTTACATTATATTTTTATTGGACAAAGTTGCTGCAGGAAGTTGAGAACACAAAATAACACAACAACAAAAACACAAGCTACTGAAGACATCTTAGAGCCTCCAGATTTACTGTTGCTAGATGTGTCCTGCCATTGGATTTTTCTACACATAAATATATTATTTTTAAAAGTTGTATTTTAGTTTCTCTAGAATTTATTATTTTGCAACTGAAAGTATCCTAACTCAAACTGTAGTCCAGCAGTGTTTCTTTTACAGTGGAACTTCCAATCATAATCAGCCTCACATATGAACAACCTGAGTTACAACCAGAAATTTATGTTTAATTTATGACCAAAGTCTTCAGTTACCACCCAAATGCTGGCTGCCTGTGAGGTTGTAAACAAAAACAAAGACTCACAATGCCAGAAAGCCTATGTAAGCCTCAGTAAGCCCCATCCGCTTGTTTATGGATGTGATTTTGGTCAGAATTTTATATAATCGCTGCAATTACTGCTATCAAAATGGCCCCCAAAAAGCTAGAAAAGAAGCTAAAGAAGGAAGGAAAGGTAACGAAATCACAACTGAAAAGAAGGAAAATGTGGAGAAATATGAGTGGCATTTGTGTGATCCATCGTGCTTATATATATAGCATTGTTGAAATCTATCATCATGACAATCTTACAGAGAAAAGATTGTATAAAGAAGCCAGTGTTTCTAAAGATGTTACTCAAATTAGTTAAGTCACAATCAAGAGTTTTAGACAAGGCAGAAGGCTATCAGTGTGCATAAATGAAAGGCAGATGGCCAGTTATATAGTCTGAGCCTATAATTGGTGAAAAAGCTGGGGCTAGCTATAAATGCAGATTTCACAAAGGATAATCCATTCATGAGTGATAATGGTGAAACATTTGGTGTCAGTAAGGGATGGTTTCACAATTTTAAAACGAGAACTGGGGTCTACAGCATAAGTAGGCATCGTTGTGCAGCCAGTGCTGATAAAAGGGCGGCTGAAAACTACACACACCACTTCAAAACAACAACACAGAAAAATGACTTTTGCTTGACTCATCAAGTTTTCAACTGTGATGAAACTGGCCTCTTCTGGAAGTGAATGCCCAGGCGAACATACAGTAAATTATTCAGGAAGAGAAGAAAAATGCCAGGCCATAAGCCTACGAAGGACAGGCTAGCCTTATTGCTACATGCCAATGCAAGCGCCTCAGGATAAAGCCTCTCTTGGTTGATTACCCTGAGACCCCAGGGGTGTTCAGAAAACATAAAGTCATGAAGAATTGGCTAGGGGTCACGTGGAGATCTAACACAAAAGCCTGGGTAACAGGAATACACATTCTCTTGAGCAGATCAGGGAGGCTTTCTGTCCTACTACTAAGCAATATCTAGAGGACAGAGGTTTACCATTCAAGGCTCTCCTTATCATGACAATGCTCCTGCTCACCCATGAGATCTGGAAGAGGAACTGGCTGAAGAATTCCCATGGCTCTCAGTCAAGTTCCTCCCACCTAATACAACTCCTCCACTGCAGCCTACGGACCAGCAGGTTATAGCGAGCTTTCAGAAGCGATCCACCAAGAAGCTGCTCCTGCAGTGCTTCCAGGTGGTCTCAGATACAGGTGTAACCTTTAAAGAGTTCTGGAAGGAAAATTACATCCTTTCCAGTGTGCGGTTAGTTGACAAATCCTGGGCCATTGTGTATCTAAGGACCCTGACATCTGCCTGGAACCACATGTAGCCTAAAATTACACAGGAGAGACTCTGAAGGGTATACAGAGGAGCTTGAGCCTTCAAGTGACCCTGTGGTAGACCACACTGTCATGACAGCAGAGCCCACAGGCTTGCAGGTGGACAGTGGTAATGTCGAGGAACTGGTGGAGGAACACTCTGGGAACTGCCTATGGAGGAACTGCACCAACTTCTGGCTGCCAGCAGAGAACGGCAGTGAGGAGCTTTCTGAAAGATGGGGGTGGGGGGCATTGACAACCAGTTCAGCGAAGTTCTTCTTCTAAAATAAGGGAAATCCTGAAAAAATGCACAGAGCTTTAAACATTTGTAGAGAAGACCCACCAGACAGAGAAAAAGCCAATCGCTTATTTACTTGTTAATAAGGTCATTTCATACTCCAGACCAAAAAGAAAAGAAAGACACAGGCCAGTTTTTAGCTCTGAAGAGGCTGAGACCTGATGAGCCAGAAGCAAGGCCTAGTAGGCTGCAGACTCTCCCAAAAGAGAAAAGACACCCGAGAGCAGATTCCTTTTTTTTTTTAAACTTTTTTTTTTTTTCGGTACCAGGGATCGAACTCACGACCGTCTGCTTGCAAGGCAGGTGCTTATGCCACTGAGCTAAATCCCCAGCCCCGAGAGCAGATTCCTGATGCTGTGGAAGAACTCTGCTTCCAAACAATGCCCACCTCCCATTTCATCCTCCCTTTCCGCCAGCCAAAAATGTCAACTTGAAGGTGAGTACAGTATGAAACTGCTGTTTCTGGTAAATTAGGCACATTTTATAACTTTGTGATGAATACATTAGGGAAATTGTTGGTGTTACTGGTAAATTACATATATTATACAATCCTCTATTATGAAATGGTTAGTTAAAGGTGTTTGGGAGGATTGAA
The DNA here is from genome assembly GCF_034190915.1 of Cavia porcellus. Lineage (NCBI taxonomy): Eukaryota > Metazoa > Chordata > Mammalia > Rodentia > Caviidae > Cavia > Cavia porcellus. The sequence continues at coordinate 43,307,326 of NW_026947507.1, forward strand.
ACACACGTTGAGTATTTCCATTATTTCTTATTTGGAAATCAGTTGACTTACAACCAGCGTGAGTTACAACCAGTTCTTACGAATGAATTGAATTCATAAGAACCCACTGTAATCTCTGAAGAAATCAAAATCTGTTCAGTAGAAATTTCTTTATGATTCTTTCAGGTTTTTTTTTTTTTTTTTTTTTGTCTTTTTCCTTTTTATCGGTACCAGGGATCAAACTCATGACTGCCTGCTTGCAAGGCAGGCGGCTTATGCCGCTGAGCTAAATCCCCAGCCCCAAATCCTTTCAGTTTATCTGTATGTTTACAATGTACTCATTGGTTTTTATGAACTATTTCATTTTCATAATAGGTATTAAAATGTAACACTTTTCAAATTAAAAAGCAGTAAGTTATAATAATAAGAAATAAGATTAGAGGAAAAAAGTTTTCACTAAAATGAAAACCACATATTAACTGTGTTAGGTTTTCATTTCTGTGACAAAATACCTGCGAAAAACAATTATTAGGAAAAGAATTATTTTTTGATCATGGTTTCAGTCCACAGTCACTTGGATCTGTTGCTTCTGGACATGTGGTAAAGGAGAACATCATGCTGGGGAGCAAATGGTGGAAAACAACAACTCTGCCATGTCAGAGAGGAGGCAGCACGAGGAAGGGAAAAATACAAAACATACCCTTAAAAGGAAGGCCCTACTGACCTATCTTGCAAGTAGGCCCCACCTCTTAGAATCGCCACTTTCCAAAAGAGCCATCCATTAGGGACCATGCCTTCAACACATGGGTTTTTGGGGGGTCATTTAAGATTCAAACCAAAACAAATAACTAAAGCTGTCTGTAGGAAAGAAAAATATGGTACAATCTAGATAGGAAAGTAATATTGAGGGAGCTTATACTATCTTTTTCCTTTCCAAGACGAAAAACATTTGAACTTCTTTTAATACTTGTAGGAGATAGTACTGTTCCCATTTAGAAGCCTGTAAATGCTAGATATCCTTTTTAATTTAAAGAGAGGAAAAAAAAAAAAAACCAGAAAAAGGGTAGAAATAATACAGACTTTCAGAAAAATAAACGGTAAGAAATCACTAGTTGATAAGTTACATATTGTCAACTTAGAAATAGTTGTTCAGGGGCTGGGGATTTAGCTCAGCGGCATAAGCGCCTGCCTTGCAAGTGTGTGGTCGTGAGTTCGATCCCTGGTTCCGGTAAAAATACAAAAATACAAAAACAAAACAAAACAAAAAAAGAAATAGTTGTTCAAGTTACAAAATTAAAGCATACAAAGTGACATTGAAATAATGACACTGCAAACAGTTCTGCTCAACGATCCAACAAAAACTTAGTAATATGGTTATCAGTCCTACACACGTTTTTATCTTAAAGAGGGTAAGATTAAACATAACAAAACAGAACAAAACAGTTCATAAGGAAGCAATTTAGAGAAACACAGATTTCAAAGCAAGTCCACCGGAGATCTTCACTGTCTATCTTATTGTCTCTAGTTTTCTTCCAGTTATCCCCATCTTCACACACATTAAATATATACTAAACAATTTAGAACTAATCAGATCACTACAGGATGATGAAGGCTTTTTAGGTCTTCAAGACCTGATTTTGGGGAAGTCAATAATGACTACCATAATGTCTCTCATTCTTTTCGTAGTAGCTATCTTTATCTTTACGTATGCTGAAATTGAACATAAGAGACTAGACTAATATCACTCTGAACAGTGAATGATACTACTGCTAGATTTTATATCATAATGCTACAGAATTAGCATTGGGTTTCTTAGTGTCTCTTCTTCTTTGGAGTATCTGTTCATTACATTGTTTATATAATCTGTTCCTGTAAATAGTTTAGAAATTCTTCCCATGTGTGGATCTCTACATGTATATCTATCCTTTCTGTATTATAGGGAAAAACAGATCATAACAAGACAAAAAAAAAATTCCTAGAAAAACATGAAATGAAAAAGACATATAAGACCACAATATTAGGTGATCTACAGTACTTACTATGCTTTCTCTTGTTATTTTCAATAGAATTGTCCACATTATCAGGCTTTATATAGCTAAACATAGCACTGCATAGCTATTTTTATGAAAACACAACTTTGAAGACATTGTAGGACTTGAAAGCAGTTGATAATCAAAACCAGAATGGATATCTTTTACATGTTGTCATCTTCAGAGTAGTGGCCTCTACTCTTAGACTTGATACTATCAAGCATACCAAATTCGAATAAAATCAGTCAAGGCAAAATAGCAGTCTAACAAACCAGCTTCAAATAAGATCAGTCTTACTAAGACAATGTAAGTAATACAGGGTTTCAGTGTAAGTTAATAAGAAATTAAGGATAGTTACTGTGGTACAACCTGCTATTTTGGGGTTAGCTGTCTGTGCCCTCAAATCTAATATGAGTAGACAGACCAGAACAAAATATAATCAAACTAAACAGAGCGATAAAACTACTGTGACTTTTAAATCCTGATACATTATTAACAATGTTCTCTGCCTTCCTTTTTTAGACAATTCCTCCCCTTTCCCTTTCTCAGGGTGCTTTGTATATTTTGGGTCCCACTAGCTCCTTTAGTTTTTAGACTAGGGGGCCAACCTGTTATCTATCTGAGTGTTGCTGAACCTTTTTACCCATGATCTTGAGCTGTACTCCTTTACTTACTAAAATCACAAGCTTTTCCTTCCTTCCAGCTGTGTAGTTCTACACTGCCCAAAAGTGACATAGCTTTCCAATCTATCTGTGGCTGCTGGACGAGTTATCCCTATTTCTCTCTGGTTTCCTGTCACATGTAGCATTGTTTTTTCATCTTTGACTGTCAGTTTATTAACCCTCTTTCAGGTTGAGTGTATTTCCTATGCAGAGCATCTCGATGGGTACAAGCATGTACTAAAACAAAATAAGAATGACAAAAAAGTATCACATGGAAAAAAATTCAATAGCCAACAAATAGCTGACAGACTCATGACAAAGCAGAAGCAAAGTTGTAGAAGACCTTAGAGAGACTCTGAGCAGCCTATCCTGAGACACACAAATCACCCACTGGACTGACAATTTTTATATTACCTGATGAGACTGGGGTAATATAAACTATATAATGAAGTATAAAAACAAAGTAATAGAGTACATATAAAAAGTAATGAAAATAAAAGAAAGAATTACTGTCATAAATGAAGGCCTATTCACAACAAGGAAGTTATTGAAATTCCCCATGTCCATCACAAATTTGCAGAATTTAACCACAATGAATAACAGTTTCAGTTCTCCATGGAAACACTGGATAGAGTGAAAAACTAGGAGATTTCCGCCTTGGAAGTAACAACATCCTTTCTTCATTTTCTTATTGGACACAGATGATAATATGGATTATTTCTGATTCTTGCCGGTCAAGAATTCTGTACTACAGCTTGTTGACTGAAGCACCAACAGTACAAAACACCACTACCACATACATGCAATAAAATGTTTTAAGATGTTATTGTGGGGACTGGGGATTTAGCTCAGCGGCATAAGCACCCACAAAAAAAAAAAAAAAAAAAAAAAAGATGTTATTGTGCCTCTTCTAAATTGGACTCTATGCATGTAGTTCTTTGCAAAACAATCTTTCATTTAGATCTTTTAAAGAAATTAATTTCTCCCTAAAATCCATTTAATACTTCTTCCAAATAATGCTAACACTTTAAATGTATTTACTTCATTTAACTTACCATCCTGATCAATTTGAAATTATTGGATATTTATTTAAAAGCACCATTTTCTTTCTGTTTTTCTGGGTTTTTGAGATGCATAAACAGATAGGTTTATTAAGCAGAATTAAAGAAGGGGAATATGGGTTCCTAAGCAGTGAAGTGAATTATGGTCTGGCACTGAATGTATTTGTCTTCTTGGAGATACCTTTTAAGATAGGTGATCTAAGGTATTGTCCCTAAAAATTCTTGAACCCTCTGAATCTGTTTTTTCATGATAAGGTCACCTCCTTCTTGTTGTTTCCTTTTACCTTACCAACTAAATTAAAAGTCATCATTTTCAAAAAGCTTTTCCTAAGAATTATTACACGTACTATTATACTTGAAAAAGTGTTCTAATTCAGTGTCTGTCATGTAAAAAAAAAAACAAAAAACAAAAGTTCTAAATATTTTTATCTTATAGTTTCTCTAAATAGAGAAATCACCATTATTAGGAGAAAATGAATGAAAGAAAAGCAAACACTGTCCCTAATAACTATGGGAACAGTAATTAACAACTTTAACAGACCTACTTAGGTTAATTTACCTTAATCCTTAGCTTTGAGAACACAAGCCATTCTTTCAGGTTAGATTTCCTGCTAAGTGTTAGATTCTAGATAATTCATTAGGATTTCTAAAATGTCACTTTCTGGGCCTCTCTGATTAGTCTCTGATTAAATTCTAAATAACACTTTTTAATAGGTAATGAGTCAGCCTGCATAAATTCATTTAGTCAGGATTATGCATTTTTTATCAAATTGCATATAATCAAAACTGAAAACTATGCTAGTAAGACAAAGATTGGACAGAAGACAAAAACAATCCTTCAACTGGCAGGGCCAAACCTGATACCTTGAATCAAGTTGTTTTAAGAACTGAAAGTTGAGCTGCTGAGTGTATTTTAAAGAAAAAAAATATGATGATTAAAAGGCAGGACCCTGGCTGATAGGACTTTTACAAAGCTCTAAAAGCAGGTATTCCAGAATCAGACAACACTATGGAAATTAGCCTGTTTAAATAGAGTTTTTAAGCAGGATAAAACCAGCTGGTAGTAGCCACTGAAACGTGTGCACACGCACACACACACACACACACATGCACACACACAATTAAATACATTCTATGAACAGACTATGTGCTTAGCATGCAAGATACTGTAGGTCCAATCCCCAGCACTCCCTTCCTCTAGACAAATTTTATAAAAGGGACTGGCACCCAGCAAAATAACTGAATAACTTCTAGATAGGTAGAGATTTCTGATTATCTCAAATACTTAAAGATTCAACTAGGCATGGTAATACATACCTGTAATCTCAGGGTGGCTGAAGCAGAAGAATCTTAAATTCTGGCCCACCAGCATGGCAACTTAGTGAGACCTTGTCTTGAGATAAAAAATTAAAAAGGACTAGGGATGTAACTAGGCATGAAAGCCCTGAATTCCATCTCCTGTAACCTCCCCCAAAAGAAAATTCTCTAAAATTCCTATCACCAAAGCACATAATTTAAGAGTAAAGAGCATATTCTCTTTTAAAGAGTACAAATGGCACCTTTGCTGTCCTTTTTCTTCCCAAATTCCCTTTTAAATTCTACCAATTTGAGGCAGAACAAAATTTAAATGTAATCTAAAATTATGCTTATAAAGTTTTTTTTTTTTTAATTTTTGCTTTTCTATGTATGTGGGTTTGGAAGCTTGTTCATTTAAGTAAGCAACAGTTATCAGTAAACTTACCCTGAGAATAATTCTTTTCAATAAAATCCTTTGGTTCCCTTCAATGAAATCCTTTGGTTCCCTACAGACATGGTGAAAGAAGCTCTTGGCCATCCTCAACTTAACCATCTAGGTCAACCCATGCACTCTAGATTCCTCTTCTAAAGCAAAGTGAAGAAGGCATGCTAAGTAGACTGATACTGTTTATTCTTTGTGGTGTGCTAACCAAGAGTAGACTGGCTTATTCTCATTACATGCTAGTTGTTCTTGCAATTGTGGAATTTAAATATACAATATCTAAACTAACAAAATGAGTGTTAAGACTTGTATCTATAAAAAAAGTAGGCTGAACAAAAAAATGGCCTAAGTGTTTTGGTAGAATTTAAGATGATTTATTTAAAAAAGAAAACTGCTATTGAATTGCAAGTGACTGCTATTGAATTGCAAGAGACTACTGCAAACTTAACACTTAGAGAAAATAAAACACAATATTAAGACAAATCAGATTACGTATGTTTTTAAGGTCTCCCTTCATTTTAGATAAATCAAAAGTTGAAATCGTAAGTAACACAGTACAGGTATAGTTTATGCAAGACAACATGATGTTGAGTGACAATCCATGGATTCATAGATCAAGAAAAGGCCTTTGCCCAAAGATCAAGTTTCTTGATATCATCACTACTGACATTGTGCGTAAGGGAATTCACTGTTGGAGTTGGGAAGACACTGGCATGCATATTAAAGGACATGTAGCCACATCTTTGGCTTCTTTTTCACCCACCAGATGACAGTCCTCTGACTCCAGTAATGACCATCAAACATGTCTGCAAACACAGCTGAATCCCTTTGGAGGATCAAATTACTCCAGGTGGGAGGAATCAGCCCTGAATCAACTGCTGAGTCCATGAGTACCTCTATACTTTGATTAAAGTAAAACAATTTAAGTACTCAGTTCTTAGTGATTTATACAATATCAACTTTGTTTTTATTAACTGATGGTTACTATCTCAAATTAAGTCATTTACAATAGCTTTCCAAACCTTAACAGAAGACAAAAACAATCCTTCAACTGGCAGGGCCAAACCTGATACCTTTACTTGGTATACACTAATTTTCAGTTCTTTCTTACTTTTTCTGAGACCAAGACAGAAGCATAGGATTACTGAATAGGTCAGAGCAAGGAAAGAAAGAAAAAGCAAAAGAGAAAAAGATATAACAGTTTCCAGATGAAAGAATAACACATAAGCAAGCTTTTTATCTCTTGGCTACTTAGTCTCATTCATAGCAATATTTACTGCAAGCCCATTCAACAGTAGTCAAAAAAAAATTTCTACACATAAAAGCTAGAACATTTCAATGTCCACTAGCAGATAAACTGTAAATGATTCATTCATTTATGATCCTGAAAAAAAGATACGTGTTTAGGTGTAGACACCAGGGGTGCTTAATCAAATGGACTTGGACCTAATTACTATACATTTCCTAGTAAGTTGTAGCATTGTGCCACTATTAAATAAACATTAGGGAATACGATTTTTTTCATGCAAAGAAAAACACCTGAAAGTAAATGAAACTGTTAATTGTATAAACCTGTGATATGAAAGACTGCATTTTCTATAATTGCCACAATACTTCCATCATATACCCGCTTCAGGAATCTTTCCACTACCTCCTACCCTGCTACGGCTGAACCTGGGCAGGCCTCCATGATTGCATCCATGAGTAAAATGCTGTGGAAATAACACTGAAATTTCCAAGTCGAGGTCACAAAAACCAAGGAACCTGGCTTTTTTCCTCTCCCAGCCCATGTGCCTTTGGAGTTCTGAAATACAGTTCAAATACCCTCGCAGCCACTATAGTGGAGAAATCCTACAGAGACAGATGCCTAAGAAGATGCAGCTGTCCCTCTGCTCAGCTCTGACTTTCTCCCCCAGCTGAGCATTCACAGGTACACGTGTGAGCTAGATTGGGTGACTGGCCCTAGTACTATCAGATTGCCCATGCATGACAGACTCTGAATCGGAATCACCTAAGTGGGTCTCCTCAATCTCTAGAACCGTGATAGAAAATAATAAGATGATTATTGTTTTAAGCCACCCACTTTCAGGTGGTTTATTAGAGCCAAGGATGACAACACCTGGTATGTTGGGAAGAGAAATAGTTGACTACATCTGTTACTATAAAAACATTTTGGGGGGAGAGGTACATACTGGAGACTGAACCCAGGGCCTTCCCACGAGCTACATCCCCAGCTCTCTTTTGTTTTTTACTTTGAGACAGAATCTCACTAAATTGTTAAGTTGCCCAAGCTGGACTCAAACTTCTAATCTTCTTGCCGCAGTCTCTTAGAGGGTTGCAATTATAGGCACACACTACCACACCTCACATGTCTGAGTGTTAATGAATGCATGGTGAAAATAAAAGGAGGAAAAATAGAGGGGGCAACTTAATAGGAGATTAAAGAACCTAACCTCAATTTGAAATCCAATTAACAGATTCGATGAAAACCCCAATTATTTCAAATGTGACATACAAGTAAATACAAAAAAGTTAATAGTGCTGAGAAAATGTCTTCTCAGACAAAAATTACATCTTTCTGTCTGATGTAACAGAGTTTTAAGAAGAAAGTTTTAACTGGCAAGATAAAGATATACAAACATGGGTTGGGGATATAGCTCAGTGGCATAAGTGCCTTGCTGGCAAGTGCGAGGTCATACGAATCCCAGTACCAAACAAACAAACAAAAGATATGCAAACATGTAAGTGGGTAATGCAGTAAATACCAAGCAAAGAAAAACTGAAGACATACAGGAGGAGAGGTAAATTACTTGAATATAATATAGAAAACATTTTTAGGAAAAGAAAGCAGAAGGGAAAAAGGGAAGCAAGAAGAGAGGGAAGGATAAGAGAGGATAGAAAATGTTAGAGAAGCTTTAAAAGGCAGAAAAATTAAAAATAGCACCATGTACACTAAAGCATAGTAATTTCCTGCGTGGCTTGATGAAAAGTTTGATGAAGTCTTATGGGATGCCACATGTTTATAATCCCCCCAGTACTTGGGGAACGGAGGCAGGAGAATCACAAGTTCAAGACTGGCCTGAACAAGAGATAGCCTGACAAAGCCTTTTCACAAGACTTAGCACCACATAAAAAAATAAAAAAAGACGGAGATGCACTTCTGGGTGGAGCTTCTGAGTTTGATCCTTCATACCTACTAAATAAAAGAATAAATGAAGTGAGGTGGATAATGAAAAACATCCTGGGCACCCTGGAATAGAGCAGGTAAGAGGCAAGGAGGTCAGTTTTAAGTGTAGAATCATCACCAAGAGGTGGCAAGGATGGCAACTATAGAAATAAAAAGAAAAAGAAGCTGAGCGCAGTAGGATACACCTATAACTCCAGCACTCTGGAAGGCGGAGGCAGAAGAATCACAAGTTCAAGTCATACCTGGTCAGCTAAGAGACAGTTGCTCAAATTTCCAAAAAAACTGAGAACACAGCTAAGTGTGAAGGCTCTGGGTTCAATCCCAAGTACTACAAAAAAAAAAAAAATTAAAAGGAAAAGAATGATAGAAGAGATGTATATGAGGGTGAAAAGACACGAGTACAGATAGTTTTTCTTCCGGGAGAACATGGCGGACAGATAACAGCAGCTACGGAGGTTCTCTGAAAGACTCGGCTCAGAAGTCAGGAATGGTGCGGAGTAAGGAAACATAAGCCGGTGGAGATATGCTCTGCTGACCCAGGAACGAACTGGGCTGAGAGAAACCAACTTGGAATGCAGTCCTGGTGCTAGAACAGGAACAGAAAAGCCTCAGTGTGGAGGCTGGAGCCCGCGCCACTGGAAGCCGCGATTTGGGTTTCCCGACGCGCAGCGGCTACTTCTACATCAGCTCGGCAAGGAGAGAGACACGCGGAAGCTCTGAGAACGGGAATCTGCGAATGGAGTTGAAAACAGGTCGGACAGGGAGGCGTGCACTGACTTGTGGTGAGGTGAGTGAGAGAAACTGACACTCTACCACAGTTTGACTCCAGCAGAGGACATTCTGGGACTGGACAGACTTGCGGGAGCAGGGCGCTGTGGCGACTTCAGCCACAAATGCCCCTCTCAGGCGGGATTGGTGAGAAGTGCCTAGCCTACGTGATGCTGCTGGCAGACCCAGTAGGCTGGCCCTACCCAGATCCCAGGGCCTGACGGTGGCCTTGAGGGGCGGCCCAGCGTAGGCTGCCTGGTCTGGAACTTCCGGGTGCGCTGCAGTGGGCGGGAACACCTAACCTGCGCAATTCAATCAGACTGTGGCTGACAGGGAAGGAAGCTGGGCCTCCTATATACGCTTGCATATGTAAGGAACAGAGAATATGGGAAGAGGCAGCAACAAGCAAGGCTCCTCGGCCCCCAATCCTGAGAAACAGGTAATAGAGGACACCACACCAATAGGCATAAAGCACCATCTAGAGAGCCTCATAGATCAGTTCAGGAATGAAATTATCAATGACCTGAAGCTAGAAGTAAGCAGAACAGTTAGAGAAATGCTAAGCACCACCCAAGAAAAAACAGATGGTGGAATGGAAGAACAGAAAAAGAGGGGAGAATTGTTTGATAGAGAAAATAGAGAAAGCATAGAATACGTGAAGCAGGTTCAAAGGGACTACCAGAAAACTAAAAAGTATATCGAAAACTGACATAACAGCTTGAAAGAAACTAAAGACAGACTATCTAAACTGGAGGGCAGATTTGTAATATGGGAGAATGAAATGAAAAACTTCTTAAAAATAACAAAGAAACAAACAGCAATAATACAAAGACAAGAAGATGATAAGAGGATCCATAACATAAGAATTAAGAACATAAAAGAAGAAGTAGGGACACAATTAAATGAACTACAAAAGCTACTCACAGAAATAATCCAGGAGAATTTTCCTAATTTAGTAAAAGGTAAAGATACTCAGATGTATGAGGCATACAGGACCCCAGCCACCTACAACCCAAACAGAGCAACACCCAGGCATATAATAATAAAAATTCCAGAAATTCAATACAAGAACAGAATATTAAAAGCTGTAAGAGACAAGAAACAGACCACTTACAAGGGAACACCCATCAGAATTACAGCAGATTTCTCTGCACAAACCATCAAATCATGAAGAGCGTGGGGGGAAACAATTCAAGCTTTGAAAGATAATAATCTCCAGCCAAGATTGAGATATCCTGCACAACTGTCCCTGGAAATTGATGGAAAAACAAGGTGCTTCCAGGATAAAGAGGAACTAGGAGAATTTGCAACCACCAATTCAACTCTACAGAGAGTATTGCAGGATATTCTAAAAAAAAGAAAAATACAAAGAATCCAAAAATAGTGGCAGGGAGGCCACAACGAATGGAGCAGAGAACAAAATGAAGAAGACAAACTGACAGCTAATGACAGAAAAAGAGCTCAACAGACATGAGGCAGAGAAGATTGGATGATAGGAACAGCTATTTTGGAGAAAATGATGTCTTAATAGGTAATACCGATTTAGTATCATCTTGTTTTGAAGTCTCATCAAGCTTTTGTTCTTCTGTCTCCATTGGTCTAAACAGGTTGTATCTTATTGGATTTTATTATGTACGATAGTATAAGCAAAAACTTTTAAAGACAAGGAGATTATACAGAAACCATTGTTCATTTTCTGTTAGTTGATTCTAAATACCCTGTAATGCTGTCATTATCTTAAATGGTTTTACATTGTTTTGATATATTTAATGCTACAGTATATGAAGTTGTACTCAAGGATTTCAAGGAAAGAGACAATATGGTAAGTACTTTTATGTCAGGATTATCTTGTGGTGAAACACCATTCTGCTTAACTGGTTATGTTTTGATCTGCGCTGTTTGGCTGTTATGCCCTCTTTTATCTCAATCTCCACTCCATTATTTACTTTTTTATTTTTATCCTTTTAATTAAGGGAAAAATAAATAAAAATAGCAGGATATATTATAGTAACCCACTTTGACTTCCCATTATCTTGATTTAAAGTCCTGTACTACTCTCACCATCTTGTTTTTGACTGATGTTCCCCTATTCTGTTTTGCTGGATAGTACCAGGTTCGAAAGTTTAGGCAACAGCTGTGAAGATAGTGAGATTCATTATGACGCCCATTCTTGTTGACTTTTATCTACTTTTGAAGACCTGCAATGTCTCCAATGTTTTGGTTTTGTCGATTTTGTTCTTTACTGTTTTGTTCAATTTTATTATAACTGATGATATAGGCAATTCTATTAGAGATAGCAGGAGGCATTATGGTAACCATTGTTGATCACCTTGTATTATGTTTTTACATTATCTATTATGTCCACCCTTTTGATTTAACCGACTCTGTTCTGTTATGTCACATTTGGTTTTACTCTCTTCCAAAAAAGTAATAAGAATCGTGGGAGCAATAAAACCCAAAATGTGTAATAGTCATTGTACAAAAGAGAGGAAAAGAAAGTGCTCTAAATGATATAACTGCATGTATATTTAAGTGTATAAGATAGAAAATGATATCACTGAGTTTTATTGGATCATTGAACAGAACTGTTTGCAGTATCATTGTTGGAATGTCCACTTTACAAGCTTTAATTTTGTGACTTGAACAATTATTTCTAAGATGGCAATATGTAATCCATTAACTAGTGATTTCCTACTGTTTATTTTTTTCTTAAATCTGTATAACTTGTACCCTTTCTCTGCTTTTTTTTTCTCCTTAAATAAAATTAAAAAAAAAAAAAAGAAAGAAAGAAAAGACAGAGTACCAATTGGTGTTAAATCTAGGAACCAAGATCACATGTAATTTTAACAGGAAAGAATGATAAAAAGGCCTGAATGCAAAGAATTTTAACTACAGGACCTAGGCACTTACACCAAATGCAATTAAGATTTACAGAAGGAAAACTGGTAAGAAATACACACACATAAAAATAAATTAGCCCACTGTAGCAAAGCACATCTATAGAACAAACTATTCTGAAGGCTGAAGCAGGAGTGTCACTTGAACTATAGAGTTCAAGATAAGACTAGGCAACACAGCAAGAGCCCATCTAAACAAACAAAAGCAAGGAAGGAACTATTTGCAACTTAAGGAGACATGGAAGGATTAAAGAGGGGAACAGAAGAACAAGATAACCAATAACAAGATAGTAAGTACTATCTTTTTTTTATTGGTGCATATATTTAAGCAATCACATAACATACTTTGATCCTGTCTACCCACTATTTTCCTCTTTCCCCTTCCCTCCCTCTTTGGCCTATCCTCTGCCTCGTCTCTAATGGTGTGTCTTTTTAAATATGTGCCAACCGTGATTCTAATCACCTTGTAAATGTTACCGTGCATATTCACAAGAACTCTACTGTACAGATACTTTTATCCCCAGTTGACAGAAAAATTGAGACACTTTATAGAAAGTTACACAGTAAACCAGGCGTGGAAGTGCAAGACTGTAATCCCAGCATTCTGGGAGACCAAGATAGGAAGATACCAAGTTCAAGTCCACCATGGGCAACCTGGCAACTTAGCAAGACTCTGTATCAAAGTAAAAGATTAAAGTGCTGGCAATGCAGTTCTGTTTAAAGGCTTAGGAGTAGGGTTGGGAGGTAGTGGGGTATTACTGAGTAAGTAGTACAAATCAGATTTACACCAAAACAATCTAACTCCAAGGTCTAAACTGAGAACTGAATATTCTTGGGATAATTAAGACTCTGAGAAGAATGACAGGTCTTTAAAAAAAAAAAAAAAGACGAGAAATTAATTTGTGAGGGCTAAGGTTGAAGACAGTCAATATTCCAGGTTGAAGATAGTTAATATTCTGTATTTTAGTGTGCATGTTCATTTTTAAATGAACTGATGTGGGGCTGGGGATTTAGCTCAGCGGCATAAGTGCCTGCCTCGCAAGTGTGTGGTCATGAGTTCAATCCCAGGTACTGATAAAAAAAGAAAAAGACAAGAAAAAAATTAAAAAAAATAAAAAATAAATAAAAATGAACTGATGCTACCATAGAGACTAGATGTTTGGACATAATAGTGTTACACATAACATACTGAAAAATAACCATGTTTGCTGGACATAATGAAGCATGCCTATGATCCCAATTACTTGGGAAGCTATTGCAGGAGTATCATAAGCTTGAGGCTGGCCTGGGTCATTAAATGAATTTGCCTCAAATTTTTAACTTTACAAAAGTTATCGGGGCATGGTGGCATTCAGGAGGCTGAGGCAGGAGGATTACCACAAGTTCGAGGGCTGCACAATGAATTCAAAACTAGCCCAAACTACACAGTGAAACCCTGTCTCCAAAAAAAAAACAGGGAAGGGGCTTAGTTCAGGGCTATAGTGCCACCCAACATGCATGTGACTCTGGTAAAATCCTCAGTATCATAAAAACAATAAAAATAAACTCATGCTTATGTAAATCATATCTTATGCCATGTAGACCCATTATAATTATCTGGTTAAAATTATGAAGAAGGCCAGGTATAGTGGTACATGCCAGTAACCCTAGCACTTGGAAGGCTGGAGTATGAGAATCACTGTGAGTTCAAGGCCAGCCTGGGCTACAAACTGAGTTCCAGGTCACCCTGAACTGCACAGTGAAACCTTGTCTCAAAAAGCCCCCCCCCCCCCCCCCGCAAAAAAAAGTTATGAAGGAGGCACACTCCTGGGCCCATCTCAGATTTTTTTAGGAATCTGTGGCTAAAGCTCAGGACTCTAAAATTTCAATACATTTTTTAGATATTTCTTCTGCATAAGAGATACACTGCCTTCCTCCGTTATAGTTTACATGCTTGGAATTCTTTGATTTCCCAACTGTTTTATATCCTGTTTCTCCACAATGTGACTCAGATATCCTAGGTACTTTGGCTGCTCACCTTTGACTTGTGCTTATTTCTAAGTATCTCATCCCCAGGTAAGGTGTGGTGGCATGCACGGAGCCTATAACTCTCATCCCAGCTAAGAGGCCAAGGCAGGAGGATTGCAAATTAAAGCACAGCCTGGACAATTTAGTGACTTAACAATAACTTGTCTCAAAACAAACAAACAAACAGCACTCCAAAAACAAAATGAAATTTAAAAACACATCTCAGCCCCCGTTTGGCAACAAAATGAAGACTTGGCTTTGGAGCTGTTAGCCCTGAAACTCAATATTGACAAAGGAAAAAAAGTGTTAGTTTTTTTTTCCTTGACATTGTGGTGCTTCTGTTAAATACAACATAAGGCGCTGACTGGATGGACACTGGTTTGACTCAGTCAATTCTTGTGTCGCCAGATCTATGTAGAATAAGACACTCACTAACACAGAGTCTCTGAAGTGCTGTTTATTGACTCTAACATAGAATGCACAAATACACTGTTTTTGTCTTGACCTACTACAAAAGCTTATTTGGTATAAAGACATTTTCTAAGACAACAGTTATTACTATTTGGAGAGTGAGTATGAGAATGTTCTAGTTGCTAGAAAAGTAAAGAAATAAGCTCTAAAATCTCTTGAGCCCAATGATGGACTAAAAAAGCCTGTATACTTGAATGAGGTAGAACTGAAAAAAAGAGCCCCTTTATTAAAACAGGGAATGCTCCTTGACAGTAGCCACCAGGATCCTGAAAAATGACTTCCGGACACTTTTACGCTTTATTTAGTAAATCTGTGATCCAAATTGTAGACAGAATACATCCAAGTCTCTAAGGTTCCATCTGGTTATCGTTCCTCAACCCTTACAACCCTTTGTCGGCTTTTTGCTTGTCTGAGGTGACTAGCACAGAAAGCCAATGCTAAATTATAGAGGCTGTCTTTTGCCATTACCTGCAAATTATTTGACCCTTGAGGGAGAAAAGGGTTCAATACAACTCATTTTCTGATCCCAGAGTACTTCAACAGGCAATGCTTAGACTGATATTTTTAATTCAGTGCCCTATTCAACCCCTACAACAAACCTTGCACATACAGAGCACCCAAAAATATTAGATTACATAAAAGTTAACTTCTCTCCTGTGTTCCACTCTCCTCTACCAAAGTCATTTAATAGGGATAGACATCTGCTTCATAGTCATGCAGTGCATTTATTACTCTCTTATCAAATGAATTACAAGAAACACACTGTCAGAACTAAGGGATAAGCCTTAGCTGAAAGAACAGTTCAAATCAACATCATACCAAAACAAATTCATTCATGAGTCAAGATCATGAGGAAGCAGAGACTAGGAAAAACTAGAACAAGACAAACAGAAGTGGAAGAGAGAAGTGAGAAAGACAGATGTGGCAATATGGAAAAAGAACCTGAGACAAGAAAGCACATATCCCTGGAACAAGAGGCAGAGAAGCTAGCCTATCGGGTTACGGACACTTCTTCCTTTCACTCAAGGTCTGCTACTTCATCAACCCCAAAAGAGCTAGGTCCCCTCAAAAGCTCCTTAAAGCCAAATGATTCCTAATTAAAACATTAGTTTTTAGAACATATGCCAAGACAAATTAAAGCGGGAAACTGTTAACGTCAAGGAGAAAAAATATATATAGCAGAAAGAAACTGAAGTCACAGGAAGTCAAAAAGCTCAGTAAACATGAAACTGACTTAATTAGAAATACCACTAATATCTATCATATCTTGCCAGTAAAACAACTTAATCTTTGGTCTTTTTCCATAGCAAGTTATCACACTGTCTCAAATTCAGAGGAGATGGGGCTGGGGATTTAGCTCAGCGGCATAAGCGCCTGCTTTGCAAGCAGGCAGTCGTGAGTTCGATCCCCGGTCTTTATAAAAAGACCAAAAAAATTAAGAGGAGACAAAAATTAAATGACCTATGTTTTCTATGCTGATTCTTTACTCCATGGATGACACTGGGCGGTAAAGTGTAACCAGCCTGTAACTATTTTTTCACTTGTTGTCCTTTCTTGTACCCAAGTAAACAATAACAGCACCCAAATTTTCCCTTTTTCCTAAACATATCCTTTCTAAAGAACAACCTTTGAACCTTCTTTCTTTGAAGCTAATTCCCTTGTAGCAAGTCTTATAAGCTCACATCAATTCAGCTAACAAGTTGGAATCAACACTATCAAAGAGCAAACTAGTATCAGGATAGCCGTACTTCTGACGTATTTTCTCTTTGGTAAGAAATTTATCACTTAAGCCTTGAATTCATTTTAGTCTTACATACTTTATTTGCAGAATTTTTTTTTTTTATTGGTACCAGGATCGAACTCACAACTGTGTGTTTGCAAGGCAGGCGCTTATGCCACTGAGCTAAATCCCCAGCCCTATTTGCAGAAAATTTTAATGTTATTGTTAAATTTTACTAGAAAAGTTTAATGGGTACTAATGTTATAATTCTTAATTTAAACTGGTATGTGAGTGTGTATGTGATAGTACACACCTATGATCCCAGAACCTACACAGCTGAAACAGAAAGAATGCTGTTAAGTTTGAGACTAGTGTGAGCTACACACTACAGTGAGTTTAAGGCTAGCCTGAACTACACAGCAAGTCCCTGTCTAAAAAAAAAACAAAAAACAAAAAAAACAGGGGTTGGGGATTTAGCTCAGCAGCATAAATGCCTACCTGTCAAGCTTGAGGTTGTAAGTCTGATTCCCAGCACCAAAACAAAAACAGTGTTGGGTATGGTGATACACAGCAGAATATGACTGATAAAGCATGACAGCATTTGGTAGGCAAGAGGATCACCAGGAATCTGGGGCCAGTCTGGGCTACACAGTGAGTCCAAGGCAAACCTAGACTACACAACAGAACCCTCTCTCAACAAAATGTAACAACAACAAAACACAAAGACACAAAACAGTTCATTTAACAAATATTAAAGCTTGACAATATTTAAATTCTCATAAGAGTAATTCTGGATTGAAATTCTTCAGAAAATTTGCAAAGATTTCTGAAAGAAGAAGAAAAGGAGAGGGAAACATGGAAAAAAATCAAGACATTGTTAAATGTATAGTTTACCAAAATGAACTTTATCACTTTGTATTACCAATATGCACTAATGATAAATACATAAGAATTTCTTATATTACAAAAGGTAAGAGGGAACTTACTGCCCAAATAATTTGTATTCTTTTATAAATACTGATAAAACAATAGAATTTATGAAGAGGGGAAATACTCAATCTTTTTGCTGATAGGATAGTCCTGTACTGTGATGTTGGTTACATCATCTATATGTGATAAAATGGCATAGGACTATATATACACATTGTGCCAAGGTCAATTTCCATATGCACAACATAACCAATAGGGGAAACTGGGTGAAAAGTACAACATCCCCTCAAACAATTCTGCAGTTTCCTCCAAATCTATACAATTATATGCCAAATGTACTCACCAGCATTTTAAGGGTTCACAGTAATTCTATGAAGTAAGTACTCATTCCACAGGTGGGGAAACTGAAATAGTCATTTTAAAGTACTTGCTCAGGGTCACACAGTACCAGAATCATGATTTGGAAACAAATGAAATGATTCCTAAAGTTTGGATTATATGACTCAATTTTGGAATTTATTTGCAAGGTTGGGAAGCTACTGCAATATTATAACCGACAATCAAATTCACATTTCATTCTGCTAAGATTCTTCTGTGTATAGAATTAAAAATGGAAAAAAAAACATGAAAGCAACAAGATTACTTAAGAAATTGAATAATAAATCAGAAACAAAGCCTGAACTAAGGGAATAGTAACAGAATGAAAAGAAACAAATATAATGAGTGAAGTGAAAAAGAGAGCAAACCTACTTCATTTTATGACTGGATAAAGAATGAGTATGATTCCAAGCCTTGTCTAACTAGGTCCCAGGGCAATAGTTTCACATTTTAACAATATTATTACCTTATCCAAATCTTAAGGCAGATATGTTCAGTACTAAACCACTCTCATTTCAGTAGTACCCACAGCATTTGACTTTTCTATAAAGTTTATAGTTCTTCCTATAAAAACTCTCTATAAAAAACTATCACTATATATGTTCAAGTTTCTGTCACTTAGCAATTCCACAATTTAATGTGTATATTGGTTATAAGAGTTAGTAAATGTTTTCAGTACAGCATATATAGACCATCACTGGACATAAATTGGATAGAGAAGCTAGAGAATATATCCAGTATGTGGAATTTAGTAAATATTTCATTATAATCAGCACTGTAGGCTTACAAAAAACCTAAATCACCTTTGAGTAAATTAGAACCATTTTATCATTTAAAAAGAAGGGGTCTAGGGCCATCTGTTTATGAGACAAAACAAAACTTAAAATGATTATATAAAAGCTAAACCAAACTATTGTTATCTTTTTACCTTTTGTTCACAAATGTGAAAAACAAACAAAAACTCCACATACAACTTAAGAATCTATAAAAATAGTACATTAAGATTGTAACAACTGCTTGAAAAACAGTGTACCTTCCAGCTTATTACCACTGTGAGGGTAAAACTACTGTGAAAGCCAAGCCCTTCCAGTAACTGAATGCTCTTGGAAGGTGTTCAAAATAATGTTATAGTAAATTTCCAACTTGTTTCATCTAAGGTCAAAGAAAGTAAGTTTTCTAAAACACAAGATTATGTTTAAATAGATGTTAGGTAAAAGTTTTGTTGTGGTGATTTTTTTGTTTGTTTGCGTTTTGTGATGCTGCTGGGGATATAAGCACTCTATCACTAGCCTACACCTCAAGCCCAACTGAAAGTCTTACCGAATAATTACTTGGGAAAATCTTTACCCTGTGCCTCTAATGGACCATAAGTCTAGTAAGGGTCATCTAGGTACACATAGGATCCAACATCACACATTAATTACTAATGTTATTTTGAGAAAAATCTCAAACCAGTCACACTCATTCTGAATGTTGGCAGAATCTGCTAGAATGTTGCAGAACCCCTGCAGAAACTAAATGAAGATGCTTTGCACCAAGGAGTTGGAAGGCAATTGTTCATTATGTCTGTGGGGCTGGTGGGAATCAGCTCCAAATAACCAGCCCAAAGTCAGCTTTAGGGCTTGGTTATATAGATTTGCAAACAGGAAGTACAAAATCTTGAAAGAGTGGTTAATTTTCATTGGGTTGGGTTAGTCATTGTCTATTGCTGGGTAGAAAGTCCTTGAAATATGTTACCAAAAAAAGGATATATTTTTAGGAGGGAAAACACAGACACTGCAGCTGGACATGGTCAGGTTGACCTCGGTTGGGCTATGTATGAAAAGCAGCTAGATGTAGCTAGTCTAGGCTGACTGGGTTGAGCAGTCTAGTTACATGATGGGCAGCATAAGCATAGCTTGTCCCAATATGATATTAGGCTGCTAGTTAGTTTTAAAATTTCAAAATTTCTGTCATGAAAATAGAGGTTTATAATGATACTGAAAATCTCCAAGCTTCTACATTTTGGATAGCATGTGCTAGTGGTTACTGTTTGGTTCCTAGCTTAAGCAAATGTTTAGACTCCTGCAATTTTAGCTCAGCTTGGCTTGTATGTGCTGCATGTCTGATACACACATAAAAAAAGGTGCCTCAGATATATATGACCATGTGCAGATATACATATATGACACTCTAGAGAAGCTATGTTTCACTTACAATAATTTTTTAAACAAAGTTCTGCTAAATTGAAAAGGAAAAGCCAGCAGTTACCAGAAAAACCTACCAAAGAAAATAGTAAAGTGATTTTCTAGCTGCCAAAAAACTTAATAAAGCAGGTACAGAAAACAAAATCATCACATTTTCACTGAGTACTTTTATCTATAAATGTTCATGCTTTTAAAAAGTTGAGTAGTATGCCAACTTTCCTTTATGAAGAATAACATTCTAAGATAAATTTATAATTCTCAGGAGAAATAATTCAAGTTTAAAGAATTACATACAAAAATAATAAAAATGACAACTGCAATATAAAGAACAGAAAACAGATACAGTATGCTTTTATAGGAAACATGATAGCTGTCTGAAAATTTAAAACTGAGATGGACTGCATATAGCATATAAGAGACTCAAAAAGAACAAATTGAGATGAATATCCCCACTGCATCCAACATACACAGAAACAAGCAATAGAATTCCAATCAACACTTGCCACCAAAATTGCTAGCATGAAATGGTAAATTTGTTGCAATGTATCTTAAAACTTATGAATACTGAGTTATTAAGATTCTAGTATAAATGCTTTAAGGATTTGCCTGAAAGACTGAAATTTGCCCAGCAGCAAAAATAAAGCCTCACTGAAGGCACTTATTCAACAAAAAGCTAAAGATGCTTTTTCCCGATGCACATTTATGACCACAAAGTGTTCTCTATATGCTGTACACAAAACTAGCAGCAGATTGGTTTAAGACAGTTTGGATTTTCAACTTCCCATAATAAAGGCAACATTTTTAGAAGTAATCATATTAAAATAAATGTCTCTACAGTTATGAGACGAAATTTAAAGCTGGACAGGCCCCAATGCCCTGGTTTTCTACTTTTTCGTAAGCCATATGACTTCCACATGCTGAGAGTGTTTTATGCTTTAACCTGCAGTAAAGGCTTTACATCATTTTAATGCCTCAGTGCTTAAAATGTAACAGAATCAGCCCAATAGATGTAAGGAATATTTTGGTATACATAAAATGATTTTGATCAGAAAGTTTAATAAACATTTTTCCCAGTAAATATTTTGCATCTCCATAGATATAAACAAAAAGAAAGGGTAGGTAAACCAAACACTATTTTTTCTGCTCTTAACAAACATTTTATTTTTGAGATCATTGTTAAACATTTTTAAATGCAGTGACTATCACAGTGTTTCACAAAAACCAAAAATAAACACTATACAATATAGTTACATAGCATTTTTCTCCAGTTTTTGCAAAGTAATGTTTCAGTTTAAGGTGCAAGCTTAAAACAAGTAATTCTTGAAATCCTAACATCTAACAACTAAACAGCTTTGGAATAACATATTCTGTATATTAAAGTTGGGATTTAGAAGACACATACATGGTTTTTCTATTCAGGTCAATCTATATATGCTACCTGGTGCTTAGAGTCCCCTTATCTGTGTGAATACCAACTGCAGAAATGTCAAATCAAAGGTTACAAAGCCTACTATAAAATTATACAGCGTATCTATGTAACTTTCAGTTTTTACAGAAGCTAAACACCATTATTGATAGGTAGCAAATTTAAGAATTGGTAAATTCTCAACCAAATGACATAAATACATTAAATTCTCAACAGTAAAAATAGAAATTATGCCAATGCCTTCATTTAAAAGTCCACGACTCTAAAAACCGTCACATAAGAAAGGTTATTGAAGAACTTATATTCAGATTGAAGGAAGTACAAAATATATTATCTTAAATTCTCCTGGTGTAATGTTATTAAATATTAAAGACTGTGAGAAACAAGAGATGTTGCTCTCATTTTCCCTTTAACTCTAATTGAAAACTGAAAGAAAATCAAATTTTCTGGACTTATAAACATAATTCAGCTAGATCTAGCAATTTATTTGTGCAATTTTAACAAGTTCAATGCAAAACGCTACAGAACTGATTACCTGCAATAATTACCTATGGCATAAATGCAAAATAAAAACAAACACAGGTCCTTTTCACTTGATGCATTTTAGAGTAAAATCATTAAAAGCACAACCATATTAGTACAAACTAGAAAGAATGACACAGAAGGTATTCTATCAATCAGGAAGAGAAATATCTTGTACCTAGGAAGGAAGAGGGAAAGAGGGAAGAAGGAAGGATATAAGGCAAAGAGAGAAGGGAGAAAGAAGGTAAAGGTTTCTATACTTGCAGGATCCTAGAGAAATGAACCAGTCACAGCACTCTACCCTATCTGATACATGTGGATTTTTTCTTTTTTAAAGCTTCAATCTATACAAAAACAGCAATCACTTTATACTATTCAACTTCACATAGTGTAGTACCTTTTCTGCCAAGTGCATTCTTCCATTCACTCACCCAATGCTTCCTCACTCTTCCATAAGAGCTTTCAGGCAAATGCGAGACAGAACAGGGTGGGGTAGAAGAAAAACACCAGCAGCGCCTTTCGGTGCAACCCCTCTTTCCCGCTTATAATTTCCAATAGTTTTTAAAAAATTATTATTACTACAAAAAATAAGTCGCCCTATCTTAGCACACACACACACAAATTCAGTCTCTTTAGAAGACACAGACATGTATACAAACCACCACTCCCCGATTCTCACGTCTCTGAATTTTAAGTAATTATCTATTGAACACAAAAATGACAAGACACCCCTACCTACTGTTTCGGGGTAAAGAAGGGTGGAGGACGCCTTTCAAAGTAGCCCCAATCGTGTAACCAAAACACGGTTCCGGAATAAAATATTAAGAAACACTTTTCCTTTCCCACCTCTATCTACTTGAGGGTGCAGAGATCCATCTCCACATCACATCATCTTCATAATTCTCCCGCACGGAGTTTGGGGTGGAGATCTGTCTAGGGGAGGGGACGGAGGCGGGTGCCGGAGTGCGAGCGGGCGATGGGACACAAACGAGTTGCTGAGCCCAGACACCCCGCAACACGTCCCCAGCCCAAACGTCCAGCGCCTGGACAACACGCACGCCTCCAGCCCAGGCCCAGGCAAAGCTGGAACTCTGGCTATCTAACTTCCCATCTCTGCACCTTCCTCCAAGACCAGCCCGACATACGAGGACGCGTCACACAGTTTAAAACAGTTATACCCCCAACAAACCGACACCTCAAAACCACCTCATACTTTCCCAAACTCCACGCAGGAGACCCCATCTCCAGAATGCAAACCTTCTGCCCACAGTGAAGGAAACCAGAACCAAAGAGTAGGGGAGCAGTCGACGCCTTTCCATTACCGCCCCCACAAACTGCCCCACCCCACACCCTGCGTCCGGGTCACCCACTCCGAAGCCACCCCCCACCCCGCGCTTCCTCCCTCCTCTCTCGTCCGGCTGTTCAAGAGACCTATCCTGGCTCCTACTCACTTTCTCCCCAAGACCCCTCAATTTTTTTTTCTTTAAGTAAAGAGAAAGAAGAGACTTGAGGTAGTCTGGCTTCAAACCGCACGACTCACCTCAGAATCCTTGCTGAGTTCTCTCCGCCCGGCACAGCCCCCTCCCCAGCGTCCCAGCGCGAAGGGTTGAGGTAGGGAGGAGGGAAGCGGGAGGGGGAGGGGTGTCTTCCGCGCGGGGCACCCGACGGGAGGGGTTAGGGAGGACTTGAGGCCGGCGCAGGAAGAGGAGAAGGGGGAGGGGAGGTCTCTGTCTCCCAGTCTGCCCCTGAAAACCTCCCTTGTCTCAATCACATCAGACTGACTGTCTTTGTCTGGCTGACAACCGCCATATTGATATCAACAGCCCCGCTCCCACCTGCTGCAGCCAGGCATCTCTGGGAGTTGTAGTTTCTGCCTCCCTTGAGTAATCGCTCTGGTGCCTGCATCTAGAGACCACCGGGAACTACAACTCCCGGGAGGAATCGCGCGCAACCACCTTCCCACAGGGAGGAGGGGAAAGGCAGAGCCGGAGCTGCGGGGACTACACATCCCAGAATACCAGAAGACTCAGCCATATATGGGGGACGTGATATCATGCTGGGGTGGAGAGGGAAGATGAATTGGCGGCGGAGATAAATTTGAGTTGACGGAAGGAGGTGTTCAGAAAGGAAAAGGAGGAAAAGGAAAGACGACCACAGTTCCCATGGTGCCTGGAGGACTACACTTCCCATGATGCCTCGAGAAGGGGCGTGAGAAAAAAACTTCAAGTTCCGCGACGCTCTCCGCGGCTGACGGCGGAGATTGGACCGGAAGACGCTTCCTGAGTTTGAGAAGTGGAGACTGATATCAAATATCCTAAAGTCCGACATGAAACTGGTAAGTCTTTGATGCTCGGTTAGAAGGTGATCCCATAGCCTTGCGGAGTTCGTCGTTTCCACCTTGAGCAGGGACCCTTCGCAAAGGAAGGGTGGCAGCTGGAGATCTGGATAGAAACGTGGACTGAGGAAAGCTGCTTTTTATGGTTGAGGTTTGATTTTTGTCTCTCACTCTGCAGCCCTCAGCCCCCCAGAGATCTTAATCACTCTGGCGTTTCCATGAAGTCAGACGTGAGATTGACTGTCACATGTCTTCACCTGTGAGCTAAGGTTAGGTTCTGTGAATTGAACTTGGTTTTGGGTCTCAGCTTCCACGCAAGTGTTACAATAGGTTGTTAACAAACTTTCCAAAACCCAAGAAGCACTTGAGTAGCTTATTTCCCTGTAGTTGTTGAGAAAATGGATTCAATCAGCACAGAGCTGAAAATAATGGGCATTACGTGGTCACTTGTTCAAATTTCCAACTACAGACCCTCAACAGCCTTAGAATTCAGATAGCTGTGGCAAGGATGTGCTCTTGAGGGATTTGAGTCTTAAACTTTACTGAGGATTTGGATGGGCAGAGAGGAAAGTGTTGAAACATTCCATTTGAGGACTTTAGGGACCACATGAGACCAAGCTGGATGGAACATGTCTGTGTTCTTAGAAAAGAAAGTCTTTGTATCCCAAATACTTGGCTTATAGGAAGCTTTTCAGACCTATATGTTGAGCCATTTTATTCTCACTAAACTGAATTGTTAATCACTTAATTTATCCCAACCGTATTGAATTACTAGCAGTATACTTAGAAGAATAGAAAAATAGTTGTGAAATGCTGTGTCTCAGCCTTTGAAAGTCCATAGTATTCCAGCCAAATTATTGTTAAGCCTTCTTTTCTGTAATCGCTATATAAAAAGACTTTCTTTTTCCTATTTGTATAATTATTTAAATATGCTTTCACAAAACACACAACGTGGGGCTGGGAATTTAGCTTAGCGGCATAAGCACCTGCCTTGCAAGCAGGCGGTCGTGAGTTCGATCCCTGGTACCGATAAAAATGAAAAAGACCAAAAAAAACAAAAAACCCACACAACGTACTCATCCTCACTTGATAATCAATAGGTTTTTTTTTTCCTGAGAAGTCAGAGAAAGTACTAAAAAGTAGATTCAACTCTAAAACACTCCATTTAAGTCATTTATAACAGGAAGAATGTAGATCAGTAAACTGAGAATATCAGTTTGCCTTAGAATCTCTGTGCTATACATACAATGCAGAATTGAAATTTACAGTCTTTGATCCAAAGAAACAGCAATCTACAGAAGATGAGAGAAAAGCTAGCCAAAATTAGAATGAACTACTTTCATGGCAAAATAAAGGCATTTCAAGATTTTTGGAACTGAGACTACAGATAATTAGAGAAGTCAGGAAAGTGTCCTGGAAAGATAACTCTTGAACTGTTAAGTGTAAGTAGGGCCTTACAGAAACAGCTCAGTAGTAGAGTGCTTAGTTTGGTATACACAAGGCCCTAGGTTCAATCTCCAGTTTCAAAAAGAAAAAATAGGGCCTTCCATGACGAGAATTCAGCTTGTAGGATCAAAAGAGCTTGGCACCTTAAAAGCTGAACACAGATCCTGTGTCCTCAATAAAAAAAAATTATGTTTGGTATACACAGTTAAAGGAAGCAGGGTAGTATGGAAAGTCTTCTGTTGATGCTACCTCATTCCTTACCTTCAAACCATCTCTTATATATTTAAAGTCATTTGGTATTTAAAGAAGGATCTGTAATGCAGAATTCTTGTTACTGGTCATGATTGAAAAGGAGGCTAAGCTAAGTATTGCAAACACATAGACAGGAAGACTTTAATTCCAAACTAATTAAAAAAAAGAGGGATCAGGCTACTTTTATAACAAAGGGAACAGCAAACTTTTATTCATTTGTTTGGCTAGGCTAAAGTCTAGTAATGTTCCATAGGCCAGGAATTGCTGAATTACTTTTGTATCTTGTGCCATCATCTTGTGCAAACATCCTGGCCTTGTGATTTAGTCTGGGCCTTATGATGTGACTGAAGAACTTTAGATGCTCGGCTGTTGAAGCTACTAATAGAGCATACGGGTAGCAGTAGACAAAGAGAAAGAAAAGATCTATACCAGTTGTAATAGGCAATCAGCATGTCTGTGTATCGAGTGGCACAGAATGTGGCCCAAAGGTTAAAAGGTAGTTGAAGGAGCAGACACAATATGAAGACAGAGATGCTAAGGCTTTATCCCATTCCAGTCACCAAGCAAATATCTGTAGGCCAAAATGTGTCGTCTTTCTCAGCAAAAATTCTTAGATTCATGGGAAGTACCCTAGACAACTATTTATGATAGCACTGGTGTTATCTACAGCAAAGCTAGCGAGAAACTAGTAATTGATTACTAAGTTATATAACCTCTAAAACTAGTTATTATCTAAATCCAGCCACAGGATTTATTTAGGTTTTCTACAGTAACAGTTTTATCATCCTGTGTAAATATTCCGCTTTTGCAGTTTCATCATGGTCTCATGAAGGATCTATTGAAAAAAGCAGGGCTGAGAAGCAACATGCTATCCTTTAAAAGGTAGTTGTTTACTGTGTCAAGTCTTTTAACCCTCTATGGTAGTTCCTTACTGTTTCACTATCAGTACTCCAGAGTGATCTCAAAGCATTGTTGTGCAGTAAATTACATTTATGTGTTGTGCTTTCCAAACTGTTGGGATAAATCTTCCCAAGGCCTACTTTTTTCTATTTTAATATACTAGTATATATTAATAAAGGAAATATAAAGAAATACCCCTCTTTCTACAAAAAAATAAAATTTTGTAACAAAGTAATTTGAGAATGGCAATAGTTAATGTACTGTATCATAATCTTAAAATAATAGCCAAAATATTACTCAGAATACAAGTCATACACAAAAAAGATTCTTACAAAGAAGAAACAGATAAAAGCACAAAACTTTCTCTTCATTGAACTAAAGGAAACTAATAGTATAAACAAAGCAAATTAGCATATATATTAACTTTTTTTTTCCTTTTTATTAGTACCAGGGATCGAACTCACGACTGCCTGCTTGCAAGGCAAGCGCTTATGCCACTGAGCTAAATCCCCAGCCCTATTAACATATTTTTTAGACAATGGAATAGATGATTTGTGGAATTACTTGAACTTCTTCCTTTTTATCATTTATTGTGCATATATGTGTGTGTGTGTATGTTTCTCATGTAAGAGCAACCATATAGTATTTAAGCTTATTATATTCTTAAGCTGTATCCATTTGCCTGTGAATGCCTCAAAAGTTTATCTTTATGGCAGAGTGGTACTCCATTGTATATGCATACACTTTCTTTATCCATTCATCTGCTCATAGATATATAATATATATGCTGCTTCCTCTGTGTACTGCTAAGGGATATGAGGTAGAATGTGTTTAATTTTATGTCTAATTTTATGTCTTTAGGGTCTAAGGATGTACTTCAGTGATAGAGTCCTCAGCATGTGCAAGGCGCTGGGTTTTATCCCCACCACCACACACACACGCACATGCACACGTTTTGTATGATTATTGAGCACATTCTTATTTTTCAGATTGACTTTCGTATCTTTAAATTGTATAAAAACTTAAGTCAAACTTCTTAACAAGGTTGGCTTGGCCCTGAAGTATAAGGCCTTGCGTGTCTCTCCTCCCCATATCTAGCCCTCTCTTCTTTTACTATCTTTGCTCCAACTGTTTATCAGACAACTTCCATCCAGTTCCTTGAATCTCACCCTTTTGTTGTCGCTGGAAATCTGGATATGTTCTATTATCTGCTACATTCACTTTTTTTTTGTTCTGCAACCTGGCTAATGTCTTCATACATTTTAGGTCTCTGCTTAGGACTTTTTCAAGGTTTCTGTGAATTAGGTACCCTTATTAATATGCTTCCATAGCACCTTTGCTGTTTGTAGGACCCTTAGTGGGTTTTGTGTCTGTCCCTTTTTATAGACTATAGTCTGACACCTAGTGTGTTGGCTTTCCTAAATAGTTGAATAAATAATTTTGAAGGTTTGTCAAGGGAAGTGAATACTGTTGAGGAATGATCACAGAGTAAAATGAACAAAACTACAATAAGCAGTGACCTTGAGGAAAGGATACTTAGCTGAGCATTGTGGCACATATGTATAATCCTAGCACCCAGAAGGCTAAGGCAGAAAGATGGCCATGAATTCAAGGACAGTTTTGGCAACATAGTGAGTTCAAGACCAGCCTGAACTACATAGTGAGATCTTGTCTCAAAAAACCAAAATGAATAATAAGAATGATTGCTACCTATTATTGCACAGTCATTGTGTACCAGGCAGTATGCTAGACACCTGTTGGGCAGCATCCCATTTAATCTTTTCATCTACATGACAGTATTTCCATTTGAAGTTAGACTGCACTGTAATCTCAGCACTCCAAAGGCAGAGAAAGAAGAATCACAAATTTGAAGCCAGTGTGGGCTATGTATTGAGTTCAAGACCAGCCTGCTCCACATAGGTAGAGACCCTGTTTCTCATAACAACAAAAAGTATTCCCATTTGACAGATGAAAGATGTGTACTTTGGAAGGTTACATAGATTAAATAGTTACACAGATAAAAAGTGATGTCATTATCTGAACCCATATCTCCCTGATTGAAGTCTATTGTTGAGTGATGGCAGGGCCTGACCCAGTATTAAGATATCTTTTCAAGAAAGGAAGGTAGAATGAGTATTGAGAATTTGTATCCAAGGTTATTTTTAAAATAGCTCTAAATTTGTGTTTGGTTCAATTAAGATCTTTTTTATTTTATTTGGTACCAGGAATCAAACTCAGGACCTCGTGCTTGCCAAGCAGGCACTACACTGGTGAACTCTATCCCCAGCCCCTCAATTAAGATCTTAAAAAGGGTTATTGCCAAAGGGGAAAAAAAAAGTTTTTACTAGTTAAAAAAAAAAATCAAATGTGGAAATTTATAACCTAGTGGTGGTTCCCATGCAAGAGCATACCAGTCGGGCAAAATTAGATTTTTATTTATTTTTGATTTGTTTTGCTTTTTGAGACAGGATCTCACTATACAGTTGAGGCTAGCCTTAATCTTACTGCATAGCCTAGGCTGACCTAAAATTTGCAGTGATCCTCTTGCCTCAGTATCCTGAGTCCTGGGATGACAGGCATATACCACTATGCCCGGCCAAAATCAGACATTTTGCTTCCGTGTTACCATTTATAGTTCTCTTAACTCTGCACATCACTTTCATGGTGGCTTTTCACACACCTATGCAATGACTGCCTATATTTAGAATACGCAGTATTCTGGCAGGTTTATTTGACAGTATTCAGGCAAGAAACTTCATTTGGTATTTTCAATTAGAATCATTTTAGAAAGAACAAGAAAATTGGAGATATCGCTTCTAAATTAGCACAGTTTAGATCTTGGCTTGGGTATGCATGTAGGTTGAGCCTAAATGGGTACACTCTGATAGCCACTATAGGAAAGAAACTATAGAGTTCAAATAATCATGAAACAAAAAATACTAAGTGTACTGACAGTGAGTTTCAAACACCGTGGTCAGAAATCTAGTCATTCAAACATATGGAGATTAACCTGAACAAAATAGTAAGAAAGTCAGGAAGGCAGCATGTTCCAGAGAGTTCTAGAGATGGAGAAAACCTCTAGCTTACCCAGTCAATAAAGTTTCATATGCAACCATATGCAATAAAGTTTCATATGCTGTTCAAAGTTTCCTTTTTAAGTGTTACATCTGACCTCAAAGATCTGTGACAATGGAATTATTTATAGTGTGGCGGAAGCACAAATTTGAAAGCACAAATTTAAGATTAATGATAATCTTTTGCAAATGAGACTGATTGCCTCAGTGTCTGGGGCTTTTTACAGAGCTATTGTTACTCTTATTAAAGGTCTGAAAGAAAAAGCATCTAAGTCTGTATTATACTACATTTATTGATTTGATGGAAGAAATTTTATGCTGTAGTTGTATGTACACATTTAAAAACTTGAAGTATATTGTGTGTGCTCCTTTTTGTCAATCTGTTACATTTCTACTGGTGCAAGTTTTTAACTCATCATTAGTGTACACCTGGGAAAACAGATGGAGCAAAGAAACAAATTCATGGCCTAGTCCCAGTGCAGGACAAGGAGAATATCAAATGCAATGGTAGATTTTATAGAAGATCTCTGCCTGAAAGGGGTAGATCCTGCCCCAAAGTCAGTTTAGTAAATCATTAGAAAGAGATGTGTGGTTAGTCATTACCCTGAATTTGAAAGTGTTACATTCTTTCTCTCCAGTTTACAGAGCTGCACAATTCGCTTGGCTTGCTAGAATTTGGATCATGAACAAAAAATCTCTTGCAATAAATTATAAGCATTTAGATTTTTACCAGTCCTTGATGCAGTATGATTGTTAAAATGTCAGCCGGATTTCTCTTTCCTGTGTTTCTCCTTGCTAGTTGATTAGAGTGCCCTCATGTGTCTTTATGATGCAATGTCATTTCAAGCCTTTGAAAGGTCATATTTTATTGCACCCTCTGTATGACTAGTATTTTTCTTTCATGATTTCCTCCATCACTGAAAAGCTGTGTATCATGTAACGGCAAATTATTTAACTTGAGGGCCCTGTGGCAAAAATGGGTATTTTACTCTCAGACATTTCAGTCTTAAATCTTTACTCTGAACATTAAGGCTTTTTATATTTACTAATACAAAACAGGCAAACATAGAAGGTATAGTAATGATGATTTTTTTTTTCAGTAACAGTAGTTGAAGTGAAGAAATAAAGTTTGACCTACCTGTGGTTACTCAGCAAAGCCAGAATCTTTTCCACTAAAACAAGCATGATGCTTGCTTCAAGAGTAGTACAATTTTGTTACTAGTTTGCGCTGAGTATTCAAATCCCTCTGCCATTTGCTCTCATGATCAGCAATATGTATTTGACAAATAGTTCATAATACCTAGTAATACATAATGGCCAATGAACTCAGTGAAATCTAGCCAGCCACTCCAAATGAAAAATTCCCTCTTCGCTTGCTAAAAGCATCAATAGAGATCCAGGGATAAACCAGCTCCCAGCGCTCTATCATTCATTTATCTCCTGCCTATGTGGAACATAAAACTTAGTGAGTTTACAATTCAAATAATGGCATAATGTAGAGATATTGTTGGGTATTGGCTCAAGTATTTTTCTAATGTAATGGTAGAAAATGGTTTTAACTGTATCCAACCATATGCTGGCTTTAAATTTTAGGATATAACTGAGCTACATGTAATCCCAGGTACTTGGGAGGCTGAGGCAAGAAAATCACAAGTTCAAAGCCAGCCCGGGCAACTTAGCTAGATCCTGTCTGAAAATAAAAGACTGAGGGTGTAGCTTTTTGGTGTAAGAGCTTGCATAACATGCTCTTGGCTAGGTTCAACCCCCAGTAACAGAGGAAAAAACTTAACAGATAAAGGCATAGTGCCCACGGAGTTTCCATTGTACCAATAGTGTACAAGAAAACATTTCCCCACTTTTGTCAGCAATGCTGTTTGCTCTGTCTCACTAATGTAACTTCATTCTTTCACTCTCCTCACACCCTCTCCATCTACTTTTGTCATACTTAGTCAAATGTACTTATAGTGGTGATTGTGGATGTGGTAAATTTACCAGAAAAGGCAGTGAATTTCTTTGCTTGTAAGTGTAGGGCTATAAGGAATCTTTAAAAGGAATTTTGCTTTGAAAAATGTTGATGTGTTGAATTGGAGTGGTAGTGGATGGTAGAATTGTGGAATCCAGGAGCTGGCCAAGTTTGGAAAATAGCAGTGCAGATTTCTCCAGGAAAGGGCTGACCCATGAGATAAAGCTAGCAGGTGACTAAGAAAGGGGTACATGCCAGAATTTGCAGAGAACAAGAGAATAAGTCAGAATGGGAATAGAAAGTACAGGAAAGGGGGCTAGGGAAAAACCATAGAAGAAAAATGCCTGAAAACCCTAAAGCATTCAGTAATCAAGATTAAGAATTTACTGTGAAAAGATATTTAAGTTGTCTTTGACTGTATATAGTAGGTACCTTACAGTCCTAAAATATGTAAGTTTATTGAGTGAACAACTGAATGAATTTCAGCACTCTGAAGGATGGGTAATCATACAGATGATGTTCAAGATTCTTTAATAGGAATTATAAAACTAATGTCTTTTGCCTTTAAGTAGGTTTCTTTTTCATCATGCATGTTTATGAAGGGGTTGGCATTTATAATAAAATGTCTTGTATAATCTATTTCTCAGATTCATGGTTAAACAAAGATGTTCTTTTCCTAAATATAGTATTTTTTAGTTTTTTTTCTGTTAAAATAAAGATAAGTACATTAGATGTTCTAGTTTAAATCTTTCTTCCCATATTTTTTTCCCAATCCATGGAAATAGAAGTATAAGGCAGTAGCTTTAATATTTTTTTTTTTCTTTTTACCAGTACCGGGGATCGAACTCACAACTGCCTGCTTGCAAGGCAGGTGCTTATGCCGCTGAACTAAATCCCTAGCCTCCTAGCTTTAATATTGTCGAAGACATATCTGGGTGTGGTGGCACATGCCTATAATCCCATCACTTGGGAAGCTGAGGCAAGAGGACTGCCAAAAGTTCAGAGCCAGCCTGAATTATGTATGATACCCTGTCTCAAAAAACAAAAACAAAAAAATAATATAAAAAGACAATATTACTATGCTTACTTATTTAATGGTACTTGGGATTGAACACAGGGCCTTCATACTGAGCTACATCCCTACCTCAATTTTATATATATATGGCAGGCGCTTGTGCCACTGAGCTAAACCCCTGGCCCTATATTTTATTTTGAGACATGGTTTCATCAAAATGTCCTCTCTAGACTCCAATTTAAGAAGCTCCAAATTCAGCCTCCCAGAGTGCTGGGATTATGGACATGTGCTACTATGCCCAATTTTTTCCCCCTGCTAATAACTTTATTGGGTATAATTTATATACTGTAAAATGCATGCATTTAAAGGGTCAATGCAATGACTGTTAATAAACTTGAAGCTATACAGAAGTTGTCACACTCCAGTTTTAGAATATGTCTATCTCCACAAAGATTCTTCATGACCATTAGCATTCAGTATCCATTAGTACACCTAAACCTAGGCAGCTACTAATCTGCTTCAGTCTCTGTAGATTTGCCTTCTTGGTCTTTTCATGTAAATTAATTTATATGCTATGCCAGATGTTCCAACCCATGGTACTGCACAGCTAGCAATATGGCCCCATGATATTGTAAACTATTATCTTTAGTGTATGGTATTTTTAATGCTGGATTGTGTCTTGCTGGAGCGTACACTGGATAGGAAGCAAGGGAGTATAAGGAAGGGCACCAGGGTAGTGCTAACCCTACCTCTCCTGCATGAAACTTACATGTGTCCAGTGCTGAGGCAAAATACCAGACACTCACAATTTAAAATTTGGCTCTGGCTCTCAGTCAGAAATGGCATGGTGGCCGGGCCTAATGGAAGAAAACTGCTCATCCCGTGGTGGCCAGGAAGCAGAGAAAAAAGGGGGAAGAAATAAGAATGCTCCCTTCCAGGTGATGCCCAACGACCTACTTCTTATCTTCACCTAAGAGCTCATTCATCTCATTAGTGGATGAATCCAGTGATGAGTGTAGCACCTCATGATCCAGTCACCTTTCAGGAGCCCCACTTCTAAGCACTCAAGGCTTTAGGAAACATTCTGGGAATAGAAGATAGAATCCAAGACCTCTGCACAGAGTGGAGGCCCAAGCTCCTGTTTGACACTGGATCTCACAAAACTGCTGAAGCCAAGTTTAAATTTGTAATCCCCTGCCTCAGCCTCTCAGAGTGCTGGGATTGCAGACCTGAACCACCATGCTTGATAAATCCATACCTTAAATTTACAAAATCTAGGGAGAGAATTTACTAATTTCTTTCCATATGTCTTTAAGAACAGGAAATGTCTTTTTCTTTACTTAAAACATGTTTTAATGTCTCATTTTAGAACTTAGTATAAATAACTTTCCTATTAAATATATAGCTAAGTAACTTTATCTTCCTGTTACTGGGCTAGAATCTTTCCCCATGTAGTTAATATATAAAACACTGTTTATTTCTTGCATTCTCAACCTAGCCCCTTGTTGAATTTTGTTTTTAGTAAGTTTTCCAGATGAGTTTTCTTTTTTTTTTTTTTTGGTCTTTTTCCTTTTTATCGGTACCGGGGATCGAACTCACGACTGCCTGCTCACAAGGCAGGCACTTATGCCGCTGAGCTAAATCCCCAGCCCCCAGATGAGTTTTCTAAGAATATAACTCTGCAGATAATTTTCTCAAACTCCATTCTTTCTGTGGTGTAATTGCCTTGGCTCATGCGTGCAGAGCAGTTAGAAATAGGGGTGGTGGTGAATGGCATCTCAGTTCTATTTCTGGTGTGAGTGGATGTGCTCTTTGAACTCAGCCTATCACTGTGATGCTTTTGACTTGAAATTTTTGTATATTTTAATTTACTGCTATAGCTAGCTGCTTTTTTGTTCAAAAATATTCTAGTCATCAGTGCAATGAAATTATTTTACATGGCCCAACAATAGGTTATTTTCTAAGGGGAAGATCTATTTCTGTTTGTTTGTCTTAGGCAGTTAATTATATCTTGTATGCCATTTCCAGACTTTTGAGTAAACAATGGGTTTTATAACTTAAAGTCTTAGGTGGCACAAAGTAGACTCATAGAAGTAATAGAATTCTGTGACCTTAAAAGAAATTGCAAGGTTTCCTTGGGAAACAGAACAGCCAGAAATAGTTTCTCTGTACTTCAGAGACAGGCCTGATAAAGCCAAGAAATGTAAACAAATCAGTCTCTTAAAATAAACATAATTACCACACAGCCCCCCCAAATCATTGTAAAAACAAAAGGACCCAGAACTTTAGGTGGTGGCTTGTTTATTTTTAAGGTTATTTAGTTCAAGCTATGTAGATCCAATAGGAAAGAGCCACTGATAAACAATGATATGATAACTCTAACAGATAAAGAAAAGCAACAACAAAATTCCATTTTTTGGTTATACAGTTCAACAAACGATATTAAATGTTTGTGTTATACAAAACATCTTTAGTGCTGCAAGATATTCTAAAGATGAGTAAGATATAGATCTTACTTATTACTGACTCACTTTAATAAATTAGAGACACAGCATTTTGGTGATAGACTATGGATATCTCTAAAATTAGTTTCGTGAAAGAGAAGTTCCAACTGGAGAATGATAATTTTTCCAGAAGTCCCCAGCTGGCTTTAAAATGTGCTTTGAGGGCAGGGATCTAGCTCAGTGATAGAGCACTTCCCTAACATGCCTGAGGCCTACCGCAGAAAATAAATAAATGGCCTTTGGCTGACAAATATGTCTGAATAAAAGAGTTATGTCTTATTCGTGGCAGAAAGAGCAGGTAAAAAGGATTTGACAATTGAGGTGCTGCTTCTCCACTGGTAGGTAAGTACAGTCTGTGTTCTACTGTGTTCTACTGTGCAGCAGTGTGTACAGAAGTGGGCGCGCTGCTGCCCTTAGGATTTTATTACTCATTTATTACTTGAAAATGTCAATATTCTCATTATACATGTGTTATAAATATCTGAGAGATTTGCATTTAATTGGAACAGCAGATCTTTTTACGTGGAGCAGGACCAGACTTGCTAAATATTTTAGGGGGGAACCATGGAAAATTAAATGCAAGCCATCACAGCTGGACTCTCACACAAGACTTAGTGGTTTGAACAATTTACAGCCTTAAGATTTTTTTTTCAAGGAGTGTCAAGAAAATCTATGAGTTTAAGAATTTGGAACATATGGAGCCAGTAAATTTGTACTTATGGAAATCTAGGACAAAGAATAAAAAGATCTATATTTTATACAACTAAAAACTTTTGGAATGAGAGGTGAAAAGAATATGACTTCACTGATTTTACAAAATATTTTGCAAAATACTATGTAATCAAAAGAAGGATTAGTATAACACTGTGTGAACTCAGTCTCCTCTTGAACAGTTTGATTTCTGTTTCTCAGTGACCCACACAGTGCTAACGAGAGCAATACTGTGTTCGTAGGCGTTTTGCACCCAATATTTCCTTAATGTGAATTTCCAAGTAGAATTGCTAGTTCAGAGACTATGCAAACACATTTTAAATTGTGATCCAGTATTGCTTGTAAGAAGTGCTTTCTTTTGTTTGGAGTTGGCTTGTTTGTTTGTATGTTTGTTTCTTTGTAGTTTTTAATTAGTTTTTATATTTACCAATGGAGCAACCAAACATTTAATCTTAATGTAATTTTATTTTTGCATTTTTATTTCTACCAATTCTGTATTTTTATCTTTTGTCTCTTTATATTTGTTTGTTTTATTTTATTTATTTTTTATTGTGATGCTAGGGATCGAACTCACAACCTTGCACTTGGCAGACAGGTGCTTATGCTGCTGAGTTAAATCCCCGACCCCCTTTTATATTTATTTTGTCCCTTTATAGTCCATGAATTACTAGTTTGTGTTTTGCCCATTTTTTTCCATTAGAATCTGTCTTAGTCATTTGTTAGAGCTCTTTATATATTAAGGATATCAGTTATTTGTCCTGGTTTAACGAATATTTTTTAATTTATCTTTTGTCATGGTTGAAGTAGTCATATAAAAGTTCTCAGAGTAAATCAAATCTATTGGCATTTTCTCCCAAGATCATAGGTTTAGGACTGTACTATAAAAATTGTATGTGAGTATGGTGGAAATGATTTCTTTTGTTCACAATCCATAATAAAGATTTTCAGAGAACTGCCTCATCATGAGCCATGGCAAATTGAAGACCAAAATTTAACTACTCGTTCTGATAATTTTTTTTTTCCTTTCTCCTCTTACTAATTAGAGTTAATTAGTAAAGAAGCTGTTTCTTTAATTCTCTCCCAAGGTTCCCACCAAAATCTCTATTGTTTACTAACCCTTGTCTTGAAAAAAGTTTCGCCTTGGTTACTTTTCTTATTGCTGAGACAAAATACTCAAAGGAGAGAAGGTTTATTTAGCTCACAGATTGTAGAGATTTCAGTTCATAGTTGGTTGGCTCCAAGAGAGAGTGGCATGGCAGAGGAATTGCAGAGGAGAAACAGTTCATGGGAAGGCAGCAAAGCCGTGAGGAAGCAAGCAGCAAGGGGCCACAGCAGCCCTCTTTCTGTCCATTACCTTATACCCAGGCTATTCATACCCTTAGGGCAGGCAACACTCACACCCAGGCTGCCTTCCCATTATCCACACTCTGAATTATGCCAAACCAATCAGGGGACTAATCTAGTGATCTCACACCCTTAATCCCAGCATCACAGACTCTAGATTCAGCCAGCTCTGAAAAAGCTCCGCCTATGACAGGATCAGGCTGTGGGGAGACATCTAGACACAACCTATAAAGCCTTTTCCAATCACCAGAACATTATCAGTAAGCTTGGTTCTTGTCCTTATGTAAATTCATGTGACAAACCCAGCATGAGTTAAATGCTCAGTAAATGCTAGCTGTTTATAGAAACTTCTCATCAAAACCTATAAATTCATTTCTTGAAACTTTGCAGTTACTGATCAGGTTTTAGTTTTTCCTCTGATCCACCCAGAAATGTATTCATTCAAGATTTAAATTACAACTGCTTGCTGATATGTTTTACATCTGGGTACCTTCTCCCTAAGTAGAACACTTTTGTCTTCCTGGCTTTCACTTGAATTAATATTAGGCTAATAAGTTTCTTTCATTGGTGCTGTTCCTTTACTCAGAAGTTTTAACCATTTAGTTAACTGTTTTACTTCTTTCCTGTACTTTGTCATTCCTGCAAATTTTTGGCAGTGTATAAATTAATAAATTCCTTTCTTTAAATTTTGGGTTGTCAGTAGAAACTTCTGTGGTAATGATTACTTAGTCCAAAGGTGAAAAATATTTTACTGATTCTTTTAAAATGTGTTTAATATAGTAGTCAAGCATACAGACATACCTAAAATAATAGAAAAAGTTCCAGTCTTGCAGCTGTCCTCTCCATTGAGGTGACCACTTTGACTAGTTTGGTGAATGTCTTATTTTTTTTAACATACATATAAATTTTGTTAGGGTTTGTTTTTTTGTGTAAACCAGTCACATACATAGTGAACTTTTCTCATCAACTATAATTACTTTTTCACATTTATCAAATGCTGGTGCCAGATAGCCAACAATGTTGGTTTCCAAGCCACCCCCAACCTATCTTCCTTCCTTCCTTCCTCCCTCACTCTTAATTGTTTACTATCAACATTTCCACCCTTCCTGTGCTTCCGCTGAAGACAGTTTGCTTTGTGTGTGTGCTCTTGCTTCTTTACTCATTTTCATAGGAATGCGAGGCAGTGGATAAGCATGGGGAGCAGCCTGTAAGTGTCAGTCACTCCCCAGCCCCAAAGTGGTTCTGTATTTCTGGATCTTGTGCGTTAGATTTTCTGCACAAGAAGAAAAGTATCCCTCTGCTTTATTCAGCTGTGTAGTCTCTGTGACAGAGCACATTTAACAGCTCTCTGCAAGATAGGATCAAGATGCAAGGCAGAAGAAAGTGAGACATTACCAAATAAAATTGAAATACATTTATGTAAGTACCTGAATGTTAGAGGGGCTGGCCCAAAAATCTTAGCAGAGGGAACAGTTCCTAATTGGGCAGTTGGCTAAGTACAGACTAGTAACTCAAGACTACGGTATAGAATAAGTCAGGGATTCTCAACAAATTGCACGCTAGATGTCTTCTTATGAGCCACAGTTAATTGATGGTAGTGTACAGGCAAAGAATGCTTCACAAGCTGGGAAAGAACTAAATTCCCTCATTTTTAAACATTTTGCATTAGACAATCTAATTTTCCCCACCTCATACACTGTGTAATTTCTACATTTTTAAAAAGTCAGTTTTAAAAGAACACAGTGATACAGACATGTTTAGACAACAGGCTATATAAAAAACAAAGAGGTTTTAGTCAACCCAGTAACCAGTTGAGGGATGAGAAATCTCATTTGTCAGATGAGCAATTTGAGGCCCAAAGAATTTAGGGTTTTATTCATGCTTAATAATACTTAATAGACAAAGTTTCAACAAAACTTTATGCCTAGGTAAAAAGTGATATTGGACACTATGGCATGGAAACCAGGAAATAAAAACTGATGCTGGTTTTTTAAGCCAAAAATAAATTTCCACTTTGGAACAGTTTGGTAGTTTCTTATAAAGGTAAACATATACTTAACCATATAAGGCAACAATTCTTAAATACTTACCCTAGGGAAACAAAATGGTATGCCCCTTTAAAAACTTGTATGTAAATGTTTATAGCAGTTTGATTCATAATCATCGATAACTGGAAACAACCCAAATGTTCATAACATGGTAATGGATAAGCAAATTAAGGTACATCCTTACAATGGAATAGATAGCAGTTACAGTAGAATGGGATAGCAGTAGACAGGAGCAAACATCGATACATACAACAACCATAATGAATATTAAATTGTGCCAGTAGTGCATGAGATTTCTGAGTGCTCAGCATCCCTGTCCATACTTGTTGTTCTTTTTAATCAGAGTGCAGTGGTATCTTGCTGTGATTTTGATTTGCATTCCCAAAGGATTAATGTTGAGCATCATCTCATTTGCTATCCATGTCTCCCCTTCCGTGTGTGCCTGTTCAAGTGCTTTGCTTGCTGCTATTGAATTGTGCTTTTAAGTGAGTTATAAAACAGTCCCCCCCCCCATATTCAAGTTTTCTGTCAGATAAGTATCTTAAAAATACTTGCCTTCAATTTGTGGGTGATCTCTCATTTTCCTAAGAGTATCTTGTTAGTTTTTTTTTGTCAAGATAAGATCTCACCTCATCACTAAATTGCCAATTCTGGGCTCAAACTTGTACTACTCCTGTCTCAGCTTCCCAGAGTGCTGGGATTACAGGTGTGTGCCACCACAGCTGGCTAGAACTGGTCTTTTGAAGACCAAAGTTTTAAATTTTAAGTAAGGTTAATTAAATTTTTATGGTGCTTTATGTGTCTGAGTCTAAGAAATCTTTGCCTTACTCTTTTTGTATCTTTTGTAGGAAATCTTTGCTTGAATCTGCATACAAAGATTTAATTGATTAAAATTAAAATTTAAGGGCTAATACTGAGGATTGGGGATGTAACTCTGTGGGATAGTAGATGCCTAGCACACTCAAGGCTGGATTGAATCTACAACAGAAACAAAGCTTATTCACTTAGAGAATTTTAAACATGTTTGGAAGAACTTAAGTGAGTATGTGGATCTACTTTTTATACTAAATTTTATGGAATCAGGTATATCTCAGGTTATTTCCCAGATGGAGATTTAGCATTTGAATTAAAATGCCCTATAAGGGTCACATCAGATTTTTAAGGCTGTATAAATAATATAAAATGTCTCTATTTTAGTATTGATTATATGTTGAAGTGATAATACAGAATTAAAGTTAATTTCACTTGTTCCTTTTTCTTTAATTTGGCAATTAGAAATGTTAAAATTGTATACCTAGTGTGCAATGTATTTTTATTGAACAGTGTTTTTCTAGACTTTCATTATTTTAGCTCTTCCATTTAGTTGTGATTCATTTGTGAGATCAAAGTTCCAATATCCAAATATTTTATCCAAATATTAGGTAAAAAGTCTGATGAGCATAAGTAACGCTGCAACTAAGTAAAACAATTTGTGGTTTTATCGTTAGGAAATACCATGTTTAAAAGTTTTAAAATATGCTCTTGTACAGTGTCTCAGGTATACAGAAATGACTGTCAGCAGGCTTTACTCACTGAATACACTCCCTTCTTTGTCTATTCCAGCTCTCTTCTGTGTAGCGGAAATTAGATAGCAGCACTATAGCAGGAATATGATATTAGGGAGAACTTAGATGATTAGGAAACTCTGTTACTTTTATTTATGAGAGTTTAAATATTTTTCTAATCATGCTCTCCAAATTAAACCTTTTACTCTTTGTATAGTACACAATTATAGTTTTTCTTCCTCGTATATCATATAGAACTCGTCCAAGTACAAGCTAAGTCTGTTATTGCTGTGTGATCTTAGCTAGCTCTCCATCATTAAGATAATATCAAGATTATTTACATAATTCAGTTGTTTTAAAAGATGAAATGAAGGGATATGAATTTTTCAGTTCCTATTCCTTTTTTGAACCCAGGGACAGTGCTGGGCTATAGCCCCAGGCTAATTGTCTCTGTCCCTCTTCCCCCTTCCTGTTTTTTAACATTTTGAGACAGTATCTCTAAATCACCTA
Organism: Cavia porcellus; assembly: GCF_034190915.1. NCBI lineage: Eukaryota > Metazoa > Chordata > Mammalia > Rodentia > Caviidae > Cavia > Cavia porcellus. The sequence goes on from NW_026947507.1 coordinate 43,348,934, forward strand.
GTTTGGCCTGAAACTGCATTTCTTCTGTCTCAGCCTCCTGATGGCTGGTATTGCAGGTGCATGCCACCACGCCCAGCTCTGTTCCTATCCTTTCTAAGCTAGGATTTACTTTTATTTTTAGAATTCCTTTTCCAGTATTATAGTGGTTGCTTTCCTGTCATTTAGACAAAATACCTGACACCCACAATGCGAAGTAGGAGAGATTTATTTTGGCTTACAAATTTTGAAGACTCCATACATAGTTGGCTGGCTTCATGACAGGAACATGGTGGAAGGGCATGATGGAAGAATGCTGCTCAGCCCTGTGACAGCCAGGAAATGGAGAAAGAAAGAGCCTGAGAAAAGAATATACGCTTCTGACTTATGCCCCAAGAAACTCACCCTTTCCAACAAGCTGCACCTCTGAACACAAGATTTTTAGGTGACGTTTTAAATGTCGTAATATGCCAGCCATGTACATTTCCACTGTAAAATATGTTTAGTCCATCCTTACGAGATGCAAAAGTCTTAACAGTTTCAGCATTGTGGAAAAGCCCAAGTACAAAGTCTCCATTGAGACTTAAATGTTTACCTGTGAACCCCTTAAACATTAAAAAAAAAAAGTTACATGCTTCCAATGTACAGTAGCAGAGTACACATTTTTCCAAAAGGGAATAGAAGGGAATCAGACCAAAGTAAGACCAAAACCCAATATGATAAGCATTAATTCCTATAGTTCCATATCTGGCATCCAAGGCACTGAGGGTAGAATGTGAGTTCCAAAGGGTTTGGGTAATCTTATCCTATGGCTTTGCAGATTGTAGCCCACATGGCCTCTCTCTTGGGCTGATTTCACTCACTTCCTGTGACTTTCTGCAGTAGATGATCCACATTCCTGGCATCTCCAAATTCCTAGAGTCTCTATTGCTCCTTCACTCTCACAGCTTCACTGTTCTCTTGAGCACATTGCTTGGTGTCCCTGACCTTCCTCTGAAATCTAGGTGGGCACTTTCATGACCCTGTAACACTTGGATTCTGCATTCCTGAAAAACCTGTACCACGTGAATGATGCCAGAGTTTCCTACCAGTGAGAACAGTAGCCTAAGCCCCCTTGGACCATGGCTGCAAAAACCTTTGAATACCTGCATGGCCGAACTTGAGGAGAAACTTCTCTTATCACTGAATGAGCCGTACATCCTGAGACTCCTTTTTCTTTCTTTCTTTCTTTTTGTCTTTTTCCTTTTTATCGGTACCGGGGATTGAACTTGCAAGGCAGGCACTTATGCCGCTGAGCTAAATCCCCAGCCCGAGACTCCTTTTTCAAAGCAAAATCTTACAAAGGAATTTTCCATTTTCCATTCTTCAGTCTGTAATGAGTGGAGTCTGACTATTTCCAGAAATGCCCTTAAGTCATCTTTCCTATTGTTCTCATGTAAAGTAAGTGACTCCTTTTCAGCAGTTCTGATTTCTTTAGCACTCATATCTACCTTTGCCCCAACTTTATACATGACCCCATCGGAGACAAAATTTAAATCTTTCAATTTTTTTCCTCTGCTTGTGTGTGTGTGTGGGGGGGGATATGTTTGAGACAGGGTCTTGCTGTGCAGTTCAGGCTGACCTTGAGCTCACTTTGTAACCCAGGCTGCTCTCAAACTTGCAGTAATCCTCCTGCCTCCGCCACTCCAGTGCTGGGATTATAGGTATGTACTACAGTGCCCTGCTTTCCTCTGCCTTTTGCCTCAACTTATCCATGTCATAGACTAAATGTTAGGCTGTCTTGAAGTTTTCTCCAGATTAGTCAGCCACCCTTAATCTTAAGTCTTTTACAAATTCTCAAGACATGGTCAAAGTGTAGACAACTTTTCTGCTAAGAGTGTAAGCTTCTAGGCCAACTGTCAGTAGAGTCCTTGTTCGCAACCAAAACCTCTTGAGTGTGGCCTTTACTATCTGAATTCCTGTCATCATCCTGATCTTCTGAGGCCCAAATGAATCATCCGTCTAATTTAGAATCACCCATCAAGTTCTGTTTATAACATTCTTGTGCTTCTTCATCTCCTAATTTTTCCAAATTCCGCTAACAAACTGCCTACCTTGATAACTCTCAGTGACAGTGAGAAGTGGTCTCCAAAAAAAATTTTAAAAGTTGAAAAGGATCTTAGTCCCATGCTTTGAGTGTGTTGAAGTCTGATTCGTATGCTCCCTTACATGTTCAGGCTATGAAATCAACATAGAAATTGGTCTCAAAATGGTGACATTTGGGGAAGGAACTCCCTAGCCCATTCTTCAGAGAATTTCCAGAGATAAAACCCCACTAAAGAGGAGCTTGCTATCTGCAATATTAAAACAACGGTAAATAATGAAATGGATCATGAGTTAGAATCAGTAGTTGTAGCAAGATTCCCAGGACCATCATACAATTATACAATCCAACAGAAACTCTAAAATTAATGCATAGTCAGGCATGGTGGTACATGCCTATAATGCCAGCACTTGGGAGGCTGAGGCAGAAGGACACTACAAATTTCAGGCCAGCCTGGACTACATAGTAAATTCAAGGCTAATCTAAACTACATAGTGAGACCCTACTCAGAAAAACCTAAATAAATAAATAAATAAAAGTAATGTGTGAGAATGATTAAAGGGATATCTAAAGGGACCAAATCTTTCAAGATAACAAAGCAGCATACTCACAAAGGAAGGAGAAATTTTAGAAATAAAAGACATGGTCATTGGAAAGGAATTTCAAATCAGGTCAAGTGACACATACCTGTTATCCCAGCTACTCAAAAGGCAGAATGATAGTTTAAGCGCAAGTGATTAAAGTCCGTCTCAACAACATAGTAAGACCCTGTCTCTTGCAAAAATAAAATGAAAGGCAAGAAAATTTCATCAATTTAATCCATAGACTGCTAGCAGATATGATGCTACTAAACAAAGAATTAGCAAAATAAAAGATAAATCTGAGGAAAATACCCCAAATGTACTGTATAGCGCTAAAAACTAAAATTATAAGAGGAGAATTTAGTTGAGAGGGTAGGAGAGTAAAAGACAGTATTACAACATTTCATTTAATAGGTATTCCTGAAGTAAAAGCTACAAATGGGAAAGAGACAATATTCAAAAGGGACAGTGGCTGACAGTTCATTTTAAAATTGTGAAAAAAGCAAGAATCCTCATATGTTAGAAACATAAATCAAGAATATCTTACCTAACTCTAAGATATACATACATCTTAAGGTACTAGTAGATGTCCACTGTAGAATGTAAATTACTCCCCAGACTTAGGGGATCTCTTCTGCCCCTCGACGATACTATAGCAAAAGCAACTAAAAGTGAACACACACAACTCTTAAGAGGATAGGTTATAGTCCTGTGTCTCACAGATGAAGAAATTGAGTCTCTGCAAAATCACACATTAAAGATGAGTGTGACGGGGCTGGGGATTTAGCTCAGCGGCATAAGCGCCTGCCTTGCAAGCAGGCAGTCGTGAGTTCGATCCCTGGTACCGATAAAAAAGAAAAGACAAAAAAATTTTTTTAAAAAAGTGAGTGTGACAAGGATTTAAGGTCAGGCAAACTCTGTCTTTTTATAATTTTACCATACTGCCTCTCAAAACTAAATCTGTTTATCAGATAAGTGACTTTCCTTGCCTTGGGCAATTTAATTACCTCCATATAGCTATTGCTAAGGTTATTGCCGCATTTTGGTGAGGATGTAGACGGTTTTGAAGGTAATGTATGAGCAGCAGAACAGATCTGATACATTACCAACAATGTAAATAGGTACAGCCTCTTTTGGAAAGCATTTTGGCAGCAGGTTTCAAGAGCCATAAAACACTCATATTTTTTGACCTAGTTAATGCTACTTCTGGGAATCCTCTAAAGAAATAGTCCAATATGGAAAAAGCCTCAGCACTGAAGTGATGACCACAGTTGTGTTATACAGTGACTGGAGGCCACCTACATGTTCAGCAGTAAGGTGATAACCGAATTTTTAAAAAGGGACATTAACTTAGCCAAAAATGTGACATATGATACAACATAGGTGAAACACAGTCATGAGTTTCAAAGGCAGCACACAAAACTGTATGTGTCCAAAATTAATGTATTACAAAAATGAAAGGAAATACAAAAACAAGTGGATTGCTGTGATTATAACTTTACTATTTGTACTAGTATTGAAGGTTTTCTTAATGGTAGGCTTATTTCTAGCTTTTAAAATTAAAGTCACATGGTAGGATTTTGTGCATTAGCTTTATAACTCTCACTAGATGGTTGGCTGCCTATTGAGAAAAAGCAGCGTATTGGACTTAGCGAGAGCATTGTTGGAGGCAGCCAGGCTGTCTCTGGATGTCTCCTTGACAATTGTGTGAACCAGGCAGTCACTATACCTGTGGACCTTTTCAGACCATGAGTTACGAATTTTGGCTTGGTAAAATAATCCTCCTGCATTAACTTTGAAGAAATAAGCTTGCAAAGCACCCACAGATTCTTGGCTCTGTGGTCTTATCAGTTTTAAGAACATGCAATTTAAAAGAAACCATCAATTTTTGTAATGTCCTCTGGAGAAAAGTAGAAAAATCCATGCCATACAGAGAAAGAACCAACAGAGCAACAAATGTCTAAAAGACTTGACCAAGCAATGGAGCTAGATGATATTATAGCAGTGCTCTGTCTTATCCTGTCCTACTTACATCAAAAAAAAAAAAAAAAAAGCGGGGGGTACCTGCTGGGAGTTGAAAACATTGATCATTCCATTTTCTGGGCTTTGCAGCGTAAGGGAATCATCTGTGGAATGACTTGCCAGTATCTGTGATGGTGGGTGTCTTGGCTTTTTTTCCCCACAGTACCAGTGGAATTACTTTTTTTTTTTTTTTTTTGTCTTTTTCGTATTTTATCGGTACCAGGGATCGAACTCACGACTGCCTGCTTGCAAGGCAGGCGCTTGTGCCGCTGAGCTAAATCCCCAGCCCCACCAGTGGAATTACTGAAGGTGACAGGGTATCTCCCGTAGAGAAATTTTCAGTGTGGCATGTCTGTCATCTCTAGTGCATTGAGGAGGACATGAGAAATGTTTCAGACCAATATATTGTTTTGCCTCAACATTCCCCTTTTTTACCCACTTTAGGGATTGTGTCCTTGGACTTCTGAGACTCACTGGCACAAATGAGAAACTTCTGATTGGTTGGCAACAAGATAATTGCACCCTCATGCTTACTATGTGCACATCAGGGAACCCATTCTTTTGAGCTATTTCACCTGAGCCATAAATCTTTACTTGTGTATTGGTTAACCTTTCCAAGCATTTCCTCTTTTGGGGGAGTCACTTGACTTGTCTACAGAAGAGAGAAACCAAACCTAGGACAGAATCTTGAGGATTCAGCCTAGAGTTTCATTGACTGCCACCAATTTAGGCAATGACCATATTTACATGCTGCTGGGACAGTAGGAATTTGGAACTAGCACATAAAAGCCATAACCTTGAAGCTTTCTATTTTGAACAGCTGTGGCCCCCCCTTAAAGTAGCATATAACTTGGTGTCCTACAAGAAGCCAGGTGTGCTCTGAGACTTCTGAGTATTTTGCACTGCTAATGGAAGTAACAGCCAAGCAGTAAAAGGAAGGAAGTCACATGGTAGAACATTAACTGAATTTACATGCTATTATGAGAAAAGATCATCAGTTTTATATAGTTCACTTCTTGAGCATTTTCTGTAATTGATTATTGATAAAGTGATTTCATTTTTTTTCAGTATTGCCTGTCAGGGCACCCAACTTTACCGTGCAACATACTCAAGTTCAAATCAACCACCATTATGCTGGACTGTGGACTGGACATGACTTCCACCCTCAATTTCCTTCCTTTGCCACTTGTTCAAAGGTAAATGCTGATGCATCCTGAGACAGATGAGATTCAGTGTGCTGAAAATGGTATCCATTAATACCAAAATCATCAGTGCTTGTGTATTGTCCCTTTAGTTTACTTTGTCCCCTTGAAAATGTTCTTTATCAAAATAATTTTCTTTGGCTGTGTTGGTAGAAAGTGTTCTATTGATTTATTGATTGACTTCTTTATTATAACTTCTTCTAAGCTTCTGTAAAATGTTCCTGCAACTACTTAGTGCAGCTGAGGTCATGTATATTTCATCTGTATTGGTAGTTCGTAAGAACTAATAAATGGCCAGCTGATGAGCCCAAAAATTGAATTCTAGGATCACTTAACTGTCTTTGCAAGGACTTTCTATCATAGAGTCGGACTTTTTTTTTGATAGGTATCTGGCATTATTTTCATATTTGTCAACTGTAGAACTCATATAACCATATAATGTAGCCCAAATACGTATGTTACATCAGATAGATTGCCTTGGGCCTACAGACAGCACTGTTGATATTTAAGATTTTGTTTTAAGAAACTGGTTTCCCAGATTGCGCCTGCTTAGAAGCACAAGTTTATAAGAAAAGGGACTAAGTTTTAGAAATAAGTATATTCACAGGAGCAAAAACATAATGCCACATAAAGTAAGGAGCTGAAAGAACTATCTAAAGCAGATTGAAAAGCTTAAAAGCCTAGCCTGCTGAGTAAACCATCTAATGTATCTCAGTCATTCCTGAAGACATCTGAGTACCATGATTATTCACAGTGATAACCCCATGAATCATCCAGAAAAATTAAAATCAACTATTGATTTTTCTGAGCTAAAGGATACAATAAGGTGGTATAGTGATAAGGCCAGAGATAATTCCAGATTGCATTTACTGCAGAGCTGATGGGATTCAGTTATGATCACATCCAGCTCTTGGAAATCCATTTTCCATCCATTGGTATTAATCAACATGGGGGAAGGGGTGGTGTTTAACATGGCCAACAGATTATTGCTTATTAAAATAACCTAATACTATTTTTGATTTCCCCACAAAGAACAAATTACTTATTCATTTGGTGTTTACTAATAATCTATCCTGTGCTGGATGGAAATACTAATATTAATAAGACTGCTTTCTTGCTCTCATAATACTTGTCTTTCAGGGGAGAAAGACAGTATACAGCTGAAGACTTAACTGTGCTTGTGATAATTACTTTTAAAAATAAAGTAAAGGATGTTATGAGAGGACCCAGTCTGCTGTGGAATTGGAGTCCAGAGATGTAGCTCAATTACAGAGCACTTACCGAGCATGTGCCAGACCCTGTGTTCAGTCCCTGGCACTGCAAGGGAAAAATAGAGAACTGGAATTGATCAGACAATCCCTGCTACATGCTTTCCTCTTACTGTTCATTCTTTTCGTTCTTCTGTGCTCACAACACTGACTCAAAAGTAGAATCTACTTCTGCTGTCTCCTTTCTTGCAATTCTTTTACTCTCAGAGGAAAGTTATACTAGTGGCATGGATGCTAATTTGTGTAGTTCCTCAGAAAATGTCTTGTTGAGCTCTGGCCAGAAACCTTGGAGACTTACTTGTTCAAAATGGTTTCCTCTGCCCTTCTCCATTCCCTTCTCCTGCTTTAGTTGTCTCCATTGCACTTGTCATTACATTATACATACATATTTAATATATTGTTTTTCTTCTCCACAAAAGTTATTTCCTAAGGGCAGGGATTTTGTTTGTCCTCCACTATATTCCCAGAACCTAAAACAGTTTTTGCAGTGTAGTAAATATTTACTGTATGATTGAATGGCTTTATCTTCTCTGATTCCATCTGTCCTTTCATTAATATAATTCATCAATTATGTTATTCAGTTATTTATCTTTCCATCATGACAGTCTTTTCCATTTAATTATGGTCAGTCATATCTAATCTCAAAATTTTTATTTTTGTGGTCCTAGGGATTGAACACAGGGCCTTCTCATATAGCTGCATCTCCAGCCCTTTTTTGCTTTTGTTTTTATTTTTGTTTTTCATTTTGAGACAGGATTTATATTGCCCAGGGTAGCCTCAAATTTGTGATCCTCGTGTCTCAGTCTCCCAGAATACTGGGATTACAGGCGTGCACCACATTATCTGGCTTAACTTAAAATTTAAGGCAGAATTTTAATCTTTTCAACTCCACTTTCTCCACCAGCAGTCTTTACTCTGCCTGTATCCTTCACTGCAAGGAGTTCACCAAGGTCACCAATGACTTGACATCCAGCAGCACTGGCCTCCACACTAATGCATTCCTGGCTTTCTTTTTACCTGTATGACTTCCTTTTTTATATTTAGGAGACTCCTCTTCCTCCTAACTGGCCATCATACACTACATTGGAATTCTTCAGTGTTTAGTGCTTGACTATTGTGAGCTCCACCAAGGAAATTTACCAAGACCCAGGGCTTCAGTGACCATCCCAAACAATAACTAAGCAATGTGAGTCTTTAGATAACCTCTTTTCCCTCTGGATTCATGTGCTCTTCACAGTTTCTCTGTTTGGATGTGCCTTTGTTTGACAGCACCTAGAAGTCAATGTGTCCTAAAATACATTTATGATCAAACTTGCTCCAGAAAAGAGCATACTCTTTCACACCTGGTTGTTTTCCCCAAGTTCTCTATCTTAGCAGTATTCTGTTAGAAAAGAAAAGAAAACAAAACAAAACCAAAAACCAGGAGTTCACATGGATACACCCCACTTTCTCTCATTAAGTTTTGACATTTTTACCTTCCAAATAGTTCAAGGACCTAGGCACCTCTCTTCACTGTTCCTGCAGTCATGATTGCCTTTCATAGGGGTGCTGAAGACTCCTAACCAGATTTTTCAAGTTTGACCTCGCCTGTCTGCATCCAGAGTCATATTTTGGTATAACTTTTTTATTTGGAAATCTTACAGATTTTCAGGAAATTGGCAAAAATAGCACAAATTTCTAGTTACTCTAGCAATTGCTGGCATTTTAACAAATTTATATTCTTTTATATGTATGCATATTTTTTCTGACCCATGTAAGAGTATGATGTAGACGTGATGCTCCTTAACCCTTAAACATTTGAGTACATATTTCCTAAGAACAAGGACATTCTCTTACCTAACTATGATATAATCAAAATTTAGAAATTTATCGTGTAGCAGTATTATATGCTTCATTCATATTTTCAGTTTCACCTTTCATACTTCACTAAGAAACAGAAAAAAAGAAAAACATTTCTGGCCCACCGTCATATTTCAGACTACATGTTGCATTTAGTTACCATGTTTTTAGGCTCCTTTAATTTGGAAGAGTTTCTCAGTCTTCTTAATGGCCTTCACATTTTTAAGAGTACAAGCCAATTATTTAAGGTAATATTTTGTAATATGGTCTGTCTGTTTCTTCATGAAGTGGATCAAGATTTATTATTTTCAGTAGAAATCTAATCTTACCTCTCATTTGTTTAAAATCTCTCAGTGGTTTTTCATTGCTCTTAGGAGACAACAAACACATCTTAATATATTAGGTGATGCCTGCCATTTTGTATCGGCTTTTCACTCTACCTCTTGCTCTTTGTTTCCTTCTAGAATTTCAAAGAAATCTTGTCTCCTGCCTCAGAGCCAGCACATGCATTGTTCGTCAGCCTGGAAGACTCTTCTCTTCCTCTTTCATGCCGCCTTCCACAAACTGCTTAGCAGGAGCTCTTCTCTTAGAGCTTTTAAGATAGCAGTTCCTGGGCCAGGGACATAGCTTAGTGGTACAAGTGCCAGGCTGGCAAGCACAAGGTGTTGAGTTCAACTCCTGACACCAAAAAAAAAAAAAAAGACAGCAATTCCTATTTTAAAAGGATGTGGAAAAGGTACCATGATAGTTGGATGAGGAGTTAGAAGAGAATGTATGGGATTCTTTACTGAAAGGTGGCCCTGCCAAGGACTGATGAAAAGGACAGGAAGAAATCACTGGGACGGGTAATGTCGTTTTTTCTCTGCCCATCTTGCCCTGCCCTTTGAACAAGTCTTCTCCTGACTCTGCTGTGTCCAGATCTCAGCTCAGGTGTATCCCTAGGAGGGGTGTTTTGTTTTATTTGTTTGTTTGTTTGTTTTTTGGTCTTTTTGAGACAGGGTCTCACTATACAGTTCAGGAGGCTGGCCTTGAGCTCACTTTGTAGTCCAGGCTGGTCTCGAACTTGCAACGAACCTCCTGCCTCAGTGTCCCGAATGCTGGGATTACAGGCATGAGCCACCACGCCTGGTGGAGGGTCTTTTTCTTTGCCTCTAGTACTGGGAATTGAACCCAGGGCCTTGTGCATGTTTGGAAGGAGCTCCACCTCTGGGCCACATTTCCCAGGCACCCCAGGGAAGTCTTTAAAGCTGTCTGGGTTGGTCCCTCCTTACCTTTTGTGGTACAGTACTTGTTACTACTGTAGCACTTTATCATTTTGGACAGCTTGCTCCTGTTCATTTGTGTGATTGCTTTATCCGTCTGTCTTGCCTGCCTTCTCAGAAAGACAGGTACATTTTGCTCACAGATATATCACCAGCAGCTAGCCAAGTACTGGACTCAGTAAAGACTCCTAAGTGAGTATACTTAACACTCCTTCACCCATTCAACACTGCACCATGTAATGCGGCTCACTTGTGTGTTCTTTTTCAGGAAAGACCTTCTTTATGTTCACCTCCTAACTCCTGTTCACTGCTCACTGCCACACTGTAAACTATCAAAAATGCTTCTTACTCTGTTCTATTGTAGTTTCTGTGTACTCTCTCCTTGTATTAGGTTGTATTTCCTAAAGCATAGATGGTTTCTTTATTGTTACCTCAGCACTTTGCTCAGAGTAACTAGCTATTGTAAATATTTTTTAAGTGAATAAATGAATGTAGTCCTACCTCCTCTGTTATTATTTTTTGACTATAAATTTAATATATTTCAGGCTAGAAAGATTTTTTTTTTTTTTTTTTTGTGGTACCAGGTATTGAACTTACAACTTCGTCTTACCAGCAGGCACTTATGCTGCTGAGCCAAATCCCTGGCCCAGGCTAGGAAATTATTAAAGTGAAAAGAGTAAAGAGCCAGGCATGGTGACACATTCCTGTGATCCCAGCACTCTGGGAAGCTGAGGCAGGAAGATGGTGCATTTGAACCTATCCTGGGCAACCTGGTGACTTAGTGAGACCCTGTCCCAAATGAAAAATAAAAAAGGGTATAGCTCACCACTCCCTCCCAGGTTCAATACCCAAGGACCCAGCCCTAAAACATTTGAAGAAAAAATAAATTGCATATTATGGGCCAGGTGTGGTGGTACACACCTGTAATCCCAGCACTTGGGAGGCTGAGGCAGGAGGATCACTGTAAGGTCTGGGCTAGCTTGGGCTACCAAGTGAGCTCAAGGACAGCCTGAACTGCATAGTGAGGCCCTGTCCAAAAAAAAAAAAAAAATGCATGTTATGTTCAATCCACCTTTCAGTATTTTTATAGGCAAGAGATTACTTAGAGAGCTTTATGTTACGTACTTGTTTATACAAAGTTTACATATTTTTCCAAAATAAATACCCACTAGAAAAGTAAATTTTGTATACATGTTTTTTTCTTTGTTTAAATTTTTTCAATAGTAGCCTTTTGTCTAACAAAAGGTTATAAAATAATAAACACAAAGATGTGTTCATTTACAATCATAGTTTTTCTAATGTTTTTACCCCTGATATTGAAGTAGATTTCTGTAGGGAAATCTCTCTCACCATTTTTTTAAACAAATTTTACCTACTTGAACTTTGCAATCATTGGCACAAAGTAGGCAATTCCTCAATTTCTTCCCCTTTGATTGATTAAATTTTACTAACTCTTTATGGTTTTTTCATTGAAGCAAAATAATAAAATATTTTCGTCTCTGCTATCAGCAGCATCCCTTTGTTATTTGGTGGTATATTTTGAGTCCCTTCATCTTTAGCACTGTAGATTAAATATCCCTAATCAGAAATGTTCCAGAATTCACAGATGTGATACTCAAAGTTTTGGACTTTTGGAGCATTTCAGAGTTCAGGTTAGGTATATTCTACCAGTAAAGTGTATGCAAATATTGCAAAGTCCACATGATTAAATCTGAAACATTTCCTGTCCCTAGCATTTCAGCAAGGTGTGTTCAATCTGTGCTGTCACCCTGCAATCATGCTTTCCTTTGAACATTTAGTCCCATCAATGTCCCAAGCCCAGAGTAACTAGAAAGGCTTAGTAGGAGGATTTGCCACAGAGGGTTTAGACTGCAATCCCTGAAAATTCCACTTTTTAAAAAATGAGTTATTTTCTGATAAGTAATGTAGACTTCCTAATCATTTGTTGACATCTAAGGCATCAGTCATCTGATTTGTGTATGCCTGATGGAGAAGAGACGAGTGCATGTCCTTTGGTCCAGTCCTCTTTGTAAAGGGAGTAGGTGTTTACAGCCTTGTTTTAGAGAGTTAGCATGCATGAAATGAGAATGGTGTCCACATTGTCTTGTCATTACATTGGTATTAAAGTGCCTATGTTTTAAAAGAAGTAAGACATTTACAAGTAAAGGCATCTGTGACTATGAAACAAGATGGAAATCAATGAAATATTGTGATAAGAAGTTAGAGCAGAGAACTCAGAGTTTAAAAAAAGAGGAAGTTTATCAGGTATAATTTGTACCAACCAATTTTGATTCTTTTTTTTTTTTTGTCTTTTTTTTATTTTTATCAGTACCAGGGATCGAACTCACGACTGCCTGCTTGCAAGGCAGGTACTTATGCCGCTGAGCTACATCCCCAGCCCCCCAATTTTGATTCTTATAGTAGTGCTTTTCATTCTCAAGTACAAATTTGGGTTAATAAAGCAAAATACAAACATTAAATGAATTGAGTTAAAGGATATAGATGGTTTTGTTGTATGTGTATTCTTGAAACTTTTCTGTAAGTTTAGCATTAATATGAAAATTGAAAGCTGCTCCCCAAATTCATTTTTTTTGAAACTAGATAAACATATATTTTATTCAGATTTTTCTGAGTAAAATCTTTCCAAGGAGGTTGAAAAATATCTATTTTTCAACTTGTATTTCTCCTTGATTACACAGTCAGAATCTATTAAGTTATTCAGGAGAAAAAATAAAATACAGACTTTGTGTCTGATAACACAGTAGTCTTTTTAGTCACACCCTCACACCCTTACTTTACCTTTTATTTTTACTTCACAGACATTAACTTTGAAACGAGCTGAAGTCGTCTTGGCATTCCACTTGTGTTCCTGATACACTTTTTCTTCATTCATTGGTCCTTCTTTCATTTAACCAATATATTGTTTTTTTTCTCCCAAATTATTGGCATTTTCCATTTCCAGTATAATTCTTATTACAGATACTACCCAGTGAAGTCCCAAGATCACTAAATGTGAATGATGTTTTAATTCTAGGTTTTTAATTTCACCTTCTACAAACTGTTCACCTGGAGAGGCTGTTGTTTTGTAGCACTTGTGAAAGCTGGCTTCATTTCCCATAATTGGAAGCTCAAGCCTCAGGTGATGAGTGAGTGATGCACTTGTCGGTGCTGACTCCGGAACACGGTTTGAGGAGAACTCAGGTATTCATGTGCAGCAGGAAAGTGCTCTTACTGGAGCCCTAACCCGAGCCTGTCTCCCCACAGGCACTGCGGTGTACCAGCCATGCCGCCTCCCTCAGGTGTATTGGCAAACCCAGCTAAAGCTGGGGCACCTATTGGAAGGTTCTAAAATGCCTAATGGTTTATTTATCTTTTTTCTTTATTATTCTTCACAGCATTCCTCTAATCCTTTTAATTTTGTGCTAAACTATTTGACCTTCAGATATTCTATTGCCACATAATTGTTAAGCTCAATACAATATGGTAATTTCTCTCTCTCTCTCTCTCTCTCTCTCTCTCTCTCTCTCTCTCTCTTTTTTGATAGTTATTTTAGGTAAGCATCACTGCCAGTAATTTCAAACTGTTGTAAACATTATAGAGACAGTACAGTCACCATGAAATCACTGAGGATTATAATCTATTTAGGATAATTTAATTTTTGTTTTGCAGTCCCAGGCTGTGTAATCTTCCTGGTTGGTCCCTGAAGGATGGAAATGCTTTCTTAGACAAGGTAATGTCCAAGACGAAAAACTGAAGCCTATCTACACCCAGTGGAAACCATCTTGTCCTACCAGAGCCACCCTGTAGTGATGTGACTCATGAGCTCATGCTTTATTTTTTCATGCATAGCCTTCTGGATGGCAGGGGGACAACAACAATCATGCTGCGGTCTTCGGTCCTTGATAATTATTGTTTTTGAGCACCTTTAGGTGCTCAGATATGCTCAGTATTCATTTTCAGATCCAATTTGTGCTTGTGTGGAAATCTATGTGCTTCTGCTATAAATACTTTTCATTATAAAAGAAAGCTGTTGTTTCTAAAAATTGTAGTTATAGTTTCAAAGGTGATACTTTTTAAAGAGCTCAATCAACTTATTAAATGAGACCAAAGTTACAAAAATGTCAAAATGATAATTCAGTCAGATTTTTTAATAAAAAAATTCCGGGGTATAGGGAGGTTAAACACTGTAAAGCTTCTGCATGCACTTCTTGGCTCTTTAAATCATTATTTCTCTCCTAATTTCACAACTGAAAACTGAATGAGTTTAAAGATTCTTAACATGATTCATCTGAATAATACGTTTCCTTCTTATAAGAGATATTGTTAAATAAAGAGATGCTTTTTTCAGAATTAATTCCTGTAACTGCACCTCAAATCAAGTATAAGCCAAATGCATAATTTGAAACCAGATTGCTCTCATAGCTAACTGTGAAATTATGTGACATTCAGGAAACTGCACACCTGATTTTCAGCCTGTGTCTCCTGCGGACTATAAATCATTGTTCCCTGAGAAGGGCTCAAAGCATCCCATTACCAGTACATTGTGAGGGAAATGACTTGCATGTGGATGTGGGAGTGGTGAATAAAATACAGTGACATTGTAAGTGTTTGGAATGGCAAACAGGATGAGTGCCTCAGAGGAAACTTTATCATGTCAGGCTCTGTTCCATGGCAGTATGGGAGGAGCATTACATAGCCAATCTGAAGCCAGGCAGAATTTCAAAATTTCCCAAGATTTAGCTTTAATCATTTTTTAACCCCATCCTAAGGGAGTTGGGAGGGTTTTTTTCCCCATCAAACATAATTGCTTATTTGTTTTTAGCTGCCAAGTACTGTACATTGTAATTAAGAATTATTTTTAGCTGGTGTGGTGGTGCATATCTGAAGTTCCAGCACTTAACTCAGGAGGCTGAGACAGGAGGATCACTATGAGTTTGAGGTCAGCCAACGGTATATACCGAGTTCAATGTCAGCCTGGAGTACATAGTGAAACCTTGTCTGGGGAAAAAAGAAAAGAAAGAAAACATACCCACAAGTTTCAGTGTCTCGTTGGCTCACTTTGTCACTAGTTAAACAGTACTCAGATAAAGGGAGGCATCCAAGTGTACAGTGTACAAGGGGCAGAAGTATTCTATCAAGGCTGTCATCTGGCACTTGTAAAATTTGAAAACATAATGATGTGGTTAATGCCCTATTTTCAGATGAGACTGAAAAGAAAATCATTCAGACTTTATAAATTTAGATACATGTATATGTGAATATATGGAAATGCATATTGCATGAACAGTGAAAATATGATAGAACAAAATTATAACAGTATTTTCCCTTTCTGGAAAGAGCCAAGGAAACTGCCAATCAAATTCTGACTGATTTAATTGTAAAGTCACAGGTAGCTTTAATCTAGATGACAAAAAAGTCTACTGTAGACTTGTTTCATGACCCTCCAGAGGCGTTGTAGCAGACCCTGTTGGTGGATGCCTGTGTCTCTCTGGCCTTTCCATTTTAGCGTGCTCTGGTGTCACTCCAGTTGCCAGTGTCTATGTGGCTTTGCCTGAGAGTTTTTTCCTGACACTGCAGTGTTTGCCAGGGTTAGTAAATGTATTCTAGTCATCTTGTAATAGGAAAACTCTGAAGTGTACATTTTATGCCATTCTCAGAGTTCCCCCATGAGGGTAAGATCCAGTTGTCCAAAAGGAAACATGGTTTTAGTGACATCTGTTATCAGCCACCTTCTTTTCTAGGTATCCCTTCCTCATTTGCTTAGGAAGCACTACAAAAACAGTATCTCCCGTATGAAGTCCTTGTTCTCAAACCTTTTTGTCAGGGTCAGCCTTTAGGAGAATCCAGACTACGACCAGGTCATTCAATACAGTAAGTCGTGGGAAGTGATACTATATTCTGTTTCTTTACATACATGCTTTTTTTGAGTAAATAATCCTTGGTTTATAATTATAAATAAAACATGTTCTGCAAGGATAAGCATCCCTTTGTGATGGTAGTGGGTGTTTAATCCATATTCCCTACTCTTGATCCTTCCTCCTTTTTTTTTGTTAATCAGTACCGGGGATTGAACTCATGACCATGCACTTCCAAGGCAGGCACTTACGCTGCTGAGCTAAATCACCAGCCCTGATCCTTCCTCCTTACTTCTACTTTTCTCCCAATCGTTGGTGGGTAGAAAAAGGCTTTTGAGTAATTTGTGTAGGGCTGTGACTCCTAACCTGATTGTATAGCAGAATCACTGAAGGTACTTGTCATAAACAAAGACTGCATTCCCTCATCCCTAGTTTGATTGCCTAGATGTTAGATAGGGCCTAGCAAACTTTGATTTAATCAGTGCCCCTAGGTAATTCTGATATTGTTGCTCTGGCCTTCATAATCATTACTTGGAGGCCATTGGATCGTGGGTTATGGAAGCAGCATGTGTCCTTCTTTAAAAAGGCATTAAGAAATATGCATTTGGGGCTGGGGATTTAGCTCAGTGGCATAAGTACCTGCCTTGCAAGCAGGCAGTCGTGAGTTCGATCCCCGGTACAGATAAAAATGAAAAAGACAAAAAAAAAGAAATATGCATTTGAATCCTGAGTCTGCCAAACAAGCAGCATTTTTACCTCAGTAAGACACTCGACCTACCTCAACGTGGACAGGGGCGATTAGCCTAAATAACCTTCCACCTCTGAGGTATGGTTTAGAGATTTCATTTCTCTGCTGTTGTATCAATTGGATGTCTCTTACTAATATCGTCCTCCTTTGTCTCTTGTAGGAGTTAAAGGAGTGCTCAGGTCATGTATTTGTGGATTCTGTGCCTGAATTCTGTTTACCAGAGGTAAGATGAAAGTGAGTCTTACTGTAGAAACTATGCATATTGTGTAATCTCTCATGGTGAAGTCAAGGAATAATTTTAAGGGGCTTAGCTTCCTGTTTTCAAATTGAAATGAATTTATTATTCCTGGCACATTGTTACACAGCTAAAGCATCATTTAGAAGCTTTTTATATTGTCTGTAAATCATTTAAGTTACTCTGTTGTTATTTCTAGCTCTTTCTGTAATCCCTAGTAATACTTTTCAGACATAGTTTTGAGCAAAGTAAGGAAATAATTTAAGCCATTTGGTTTGGTAATTATAATGCCTTTGTGCTTAGATTAGCCATACTTTTCCTACTCTTGCTTACAGTGGATAATTGGCTATTATTTGCCAGTGCTTGTAAACTGTAAAACTTCTGGTGACTTAAAATGTATTAAATATTGCTTGAAATTTGTGGTATTTGGACTGAGCCATGACTATCTGATGATTTATGGCAGTGAGATTTTTATTGGGATTTAAGAGTAGTTTCCTCTTGGTTTCCATTAGTTTTAAAGGGAGGTGACCTCAACTGACAGGCCTAACCCCCAGAGAACCTGCATTGGGCTCTCAACAGACAGATGAATATAGGAGAGCCAATGGCTTCTCTGGGGTCCTTTGGAAATCAGTGAGAAGTTGCCAAAATCCAGCAGATTCCAGTGCCTGAAGAAAGCATGCTCATAATCAGTTTATACCACTACTTCCCTTATTTTGATCCTCTCTTCCTTCCACTCTTCCCATTTCTATACTTTGGAACTATAAACTGCAAACTTTCTCTCTCTCTCCCTCTCTCTCACTGAAATATATATATGCGTCCTTTGTGAGGACCCACAGAGAAGAGAAACAGAAGGATATTGTAATTGAAGGTGGCAGATAAGGGAGGGAGTTTGAGATCTAGTGGAGCGCTCAACTTTTATATTGGATGATTACCATGTCACAGTTCACCTTTGGCTGAGCTGAAGTGGCATTGCTATACATAGAGTTCTAAAGCTATAGAAGGCCCTTTAAGCAAGTGTTTATGGCACAGGTGAGTCATAGTCATTATGTTAAGGTAGAACCAGGCCATTGTAGGACAGGGAAAACAGCAGTGTAATGGAAACAAGAGAGGGACACTGACTACAGTCTGGTTTCCACTGGCTTGTGGACAAGCCCAGCTGAAGCAACTCCTGTCCTTATGAAATTTGTAATCCAGCACAGCTATCTAAATATCTTTGTATACTCCAAAAGCTATACCATAAACTGCATACATGGTCTGGCACAATCTAGGGAGTAATCAATAAATTATGATTGATTCATTAGTTTTTATTGGGTCCCACAGAGTGGAAGTCAATAAATATATAAGTTGTGTATGTGTGTGTGTGTATATATATATATATATATGATTTGAATGCTAAATTAATTGTTTTAGGGGGAAATGTTATGTAAGCATGTATTCTCAATATATGAGATGTGATAGAAAAATATGATATTTCTCAAAAAATTATAAAATTTATTATAGTAGAAAACACATTGCCATTAATTTCCCTCAGATATTCCATTTTGTTCCAAACATACTTATCCCATGGTTTTTGCCACTGTCTAAGCAGTTTTGGAAATCCCCTTTTGTCAGTGTGTTTACATGCACTGTTACAACTCCCTTGATGTCCTGAATCAATTCAAAAAGTTTTCCTTTCATGATCATTTTCACTTTGAGGAAGAGACAGAAATGTGCATATCTGCTGAATAAGGTGGGTGAGGGCACCCCGTCTGGTTTCTACAAGTCTGCCTTCTGTTGAATGGCAGCTTTGCCGCAGTAAGGAAACTCACAAGAAAGGACCTTCAGAACTGCTCAGAAAGTGGCAAGAATGATGGGATAAGTATGTTGGAAGCAAGGGGGAATATTTTGAGGTGATTAATGGCAATGTGTCTTTTATTGTAATTTTTAAATGTATATACTCACCATATATTTTGAGCATTGATTGTGTATACGTATACACACAGGCAGAATAAACGTATTTTTTCTTCCAGCTGTGCACTCCAAATTTCTTGTAATTACAGACCCTGTGGGCTGATACTGGCTTTTTGAGATAGGGCTTCACTATGTAGCCCAGGTTGGCTTCAGACTTGCAGCAAACGTGCCTCAGCCTCCTGAGCATTGGGATTATATTTGCCTCACCATGCCCAGCATGATTTTTATTGTTAAAGAGAAATTTCAAGTTTTATCACCCAGTATCTATATGCATGAGGAAGGTGGTAATGTTTTTGAGCATTCTTGTTGTTTCAGCTGTCATTTGTATCATTTTCTTTTTTTTTTTTTTTTTTTTTTTTTTTGTCTTTTTCATTTTTATCGGTACCAGGGATCGAACTCACGACCACCTGCTTACCAGGCAGGTGCTTATGCCACTGAGCTAAACCCCTAGCCCCTTCATTTTCTTCTGGATTTGAAACTCTGCCACACTCTTAATTTCTTTATTTGTTTAGAAATAATTCTAGAGAGGACAGGAAAAGAGAATTAGTGGTGTTGTGTGACTAAGTAGTCATGGCTGTCATCTTGCAAGTGCAGTCACAACATGGAGTTAAGGGTGATCTCTTTGGGTTGTTACGGTCTCTAGGCATATTAGTCACATAAATGCTGCTGCCCTAGCAGTGAGGTGCTTGGCACCTCAGCTCACATGCTGTCCTTGGGAACTGATGCTGCCTTGGCAGTTTTAAGTTATTTTATATGCAAAGTTGTTTGTTTAGCTGTGAAGAACTCACGGTCAAAATGGCATGATGCCTCTTACATTTGCTTGTGTCTGAGATCTTTATTACTTTTTCTCTACAGGGACTTTGTTACTTTATGCATCACTAAGACACAGTAGCTGACACCAACTGTAAGGGGGAGAGGTTTATTTTGGCTCCCAGTTTGTAGGGATTTCAACCCCGAGTTAGATGACAACAAGGTAGGCAGCATGGCAGAGGTGTGTGAAGAGAAGTGGTAGCTCTTGGCATGGCTGTGGGAAGCAGAGAAAT
The DNA here is from genome assembly GCF_034190915.1 of Cavia porcellus. Taxonomy (NCBI): domain Eukaryota; kingdom Metazoa; phylum Chordata; class Mammalia; order Rodentia; family Caviidae; genus Cavia; species Cavia porcellus. Next base: position 43,368,998 of record NW_026947507.1, read on the forward strand.
AAAGGAAGAGCGAGGAGATAGAGCCTTCCAGGCTGTACCCTCAGTGACTCCCTGACCAGCATCACAGTCAGCTATAAACACCTCAGAAGACTAACTCATGGATGCGAATCACACCCTGATGACCCACCCACCTCCCTCAGACCTCCCCACCTCATGAGCACATGAGACTGAGGGGACATCTCCAAATAAACTACAAACCCATTCTCTTCCCTGAAATGCCTCCGTGACCTGCCTGTGCTTGTCCTCATGGCACAGTGAGGGGCGCTTGTGAGGGGCGCACAGAGTGCCAGAGACTTCCACAGATGTGGCCTTCACTGCCGAGTCCCTTCTGCACCAGTGCGCCAAGGCCTCTTCCGTGCTGCCTGCCACCAAGGGTCAGGGAACAGGCCAGGTGTTGTTCTGAGGTGCCATTGTGCAGAGTGCTATCACAAGGGGATACACATAAAGCACTTGGGGGTTCAGAAGAGCCAATGGGTCCTTTCATCCAGGCACATTAGGAAGGTCTGGTAAAAGAAGAGAATGGAGCCTTAACGAATAGGCAGGGCTTATACTTATAAGAGAAATTTTTCTTCTACTGAAAGAATTTTCTTAACATTTACCAAACTTGGGTAGCAATTCCACTTGCCTGCTAACCTTTTTATTTCACATGACTGTGACAGCAGACTACAAGGGCAGATTTGGGATAAGATTAGGATAGAATGTGAACTTCTCATTCCTTTTTTAAAAATTGACTCCATATATAGAACTAATGGTTAAAAGTTGCCTCACTGACATTTGATGAGCAGGTTTCTGCGCATTGCTCCCCACTTCCTGTAGGACACCTGAGAACATAGATTGTGCACTCTCACTTGATGTTACCTGGTTCACCTGCTTGGCAACAGCTTTGCTGTGTCCTGTTGTCATTAGCCTCACATTAGCTCAGAAAAACTCTTCTAGTAGAGTCAGTGTGCTGATGGGGGACCATTCTTGTTAATCCTGTCTTGCTGCTTAATGTCGCTATTAGCAAAATCCCACAGTGAGAAAAAGGGAGATTGGTGGGGGAAAGGCCTCATTACTGTGAAGTATGAAAGCCATTTCTCTGCATTCCAACAGCACTGTTTTCAGTCACTTCACTAAATGATGCTATGGTTACTTTCAGTATTCATCTATGTCACCAAGACCTGATTGGGAATGGGAGAATGGGACAGTAGAACCTTCTCAGAGTCAAAGACTGTACATTTTTACTCATTAGAGTGCGATGTTTCACTGTCACTGATGATGTTTCACTGATCTGTGTGCCCTACCAGAGAAGTCTCATCACTCCCTTCTTTGCAGACCGAGCTAATAGACCTGTCTACAGTAGATGTAATTCTCATCTCTAACTATCACTGCATGATGGCACTGCCCTACATCACCGAGCACACAGGATTCACAGGCACAGTGTATGCCACGGAGCCCACTGTCCAGATTGGCAGGTGAGAGCAGACCACTTAGGCCTCTGGGATGTGGCTGTAGTACCTCCCTTAGCGGAGACAGGTTGCTCCATTCTGGCGCAGCTAGTGACTTTAGATAAAGAACGCATCACTGAAAGGTGACACTGTGGGTGGTCTTGTTAGTCATTTTGTTGTAATGTAAATTGAAGGGCATATACAGACAGATGGTATCAACCAGAAGAGGTGAAGTTTGGGAAGATGCTACAAAGATGCAAGGTAAAGAGCTTCAGAAGAAAAAATTTTATTACTTTGCTGTCAGGATAGTCCTTCTTATGCTTACTGCATAATAATAATACAAGATACTGCTTATAGAAAACAGGCCATAGGTTAGTAAGTAGCTGGTGACAGTGAAACATCGCACTCCAATGAGTAAAAATGTATAGTCTTTGACTCTGAGAAGGCTCTACTGTCCCATTCTCTGCACCAGTCAGGCCTTGGTGACATAGATGAACTGAAAGTAACCATAGCATCATTTAGTGAGAAAAATACTTACGTGAAGGAAATTAGTCCAGGAAAAATACCTTTTAAATTATTGTTTTGATATAAATCAAGTATGTTAAAACTTCAGGACCTCATATACAGGATCTTGTCTCTGAGGTTGGATTCTGGATCCTACAAGATGGAATGACTAGCAATCTGTTCTGTGCATGAAATCATTCTGCCTGCATAAGGGATCCCAGGTGGGGCCATTATAGAAAGTAAGATGCTCAGTGAAGGATCAGTTCCAAGGTAGGGAAGCTAAAATGATAGGCTGCATTCCAGAGAAGTGAGAGCATGAGGATAGACTGTCCTTAAGAAAGCTATAGCCAGAACAACAATGAGCCTGGCTCCCACATCATGGGATCCTGGAATTATTCTGCTGCTCTAAAATAGGAGGAAGAGCTGGCAGCTGGACATGGAGACGGGGCTGAGCCAGGAGGATTACAAGATGGAGCCCAGCCTAGGCAATTTAAAATTAAAAATAAAATTAAAAAAGGCTAGGGATGCAGCTCAGCACAAACTTCCTAATGTTAAACACAAAGCCCCCCACCTAGAGGAGATGGCATTAGGATTAAGCAAAAATGAAAGTGAGGTGAGATGAAGTTGTTCAGTCATTAGATGCTTATACATGGATAACTTGGCATTATCTGTACATTAATATGGAGGGGATTTACGTCAGTGTGAATCATCCACATTCGATTAGGAACAAGATGTTGAAGACATATTATTAGCTTTTTGGTCCAGGAGTTCTCACAGTTCCCTATGCCGTGAATCCTGAGAATATGTGTACCCCCGATCCATCCGAGCAGCCTTTATCAGATGCTTTCAACTGCAGTTCTGTGATTCCACCTTGTCATTGCACACAGATTTACTTTTTGCTGATCCTTTCATTTTTAGGATAAAATTGTCCATTTTATTGTCAATTTTAAAAATTGTCCCCAACCTTGCTGTCACAAAAATTGATATATCACATTTTAAAATTTCTCTTATAATAACATAAAGACCAGAATCCTAGAATGACTTAAAATAGGCTTATGTAGTTAGTGTTCAGAGATAAACAGGCAAGTAGTGTCTTAAAGATTGAATCATTTTGGTTCAAAATTTGTAAGACAAATTCACTGAGAAGGCTAGGTTTTTGTCTCAATGTGAAATGGTGTCTGAGTGGAATGGGGGGGCAAGTTCATTTCTCCTTGCTACAGGATCAGAGCAAGGTGTTTTTCTAATAATCTTTCACATCTTTTATTTAAACTCAGGCTTCTCATGGAAGAGCTGGTGAATTTCATTGAAAGAGTGCCGAAGGCTCAATCTGCCTCCTTGTGGAAGAATAAGGACATACAGCGGTGAGAAATAGTACTCTTCCTACTTACCACAGAGCTTAATGCCTTGCAAAACAGTGTCAACTGATTTCTTATTTTATGCCTCATCACTGACCTTGTTAGCATTAAAGAGTCTTCCCAGTATATGAAAGGATTGTGTAGGCCAGGTGTGGTGGCGCACACCTGTAACCCCAGCACTCAGGAAGCTGAGGGCAGGAAAATCATTGCGAGTTCAAGACCACCTGGGTTACAAAGTAGACTCAAGGCCAGCCTGAACTGCATAGCAAGACGCTGTCTCAAATAAATAAATAAATAAATAAGTGGATTGTGTTTAGATCACGCAATAAGGTTTTGTGCCAGGTATAGGAGGCTTTTTGCTTTTAAATAACACTTGGTTCCATCTCTGAGGTACTCAGAAATGAATAGAAAAGCCGATGATTTGACAGGTCAGTCATAGTCTCGCATGACCTTTCAAGGTTTGAGATGTTTGACCACAGTGCCGTTGACAGTGAGAAAATTATCTCCTGCTTAAGGAAGCTGAGGAGGGCAATTCTTAGGTGAAAGTGGATCTGGAGCAAGTAAAGGACTTTTCTAGGAAGAGAAGGTTGGGAAAGGGCCTGTGCATGGTGTCACAGGACACAGCATATTTGGGCCCATTGAGAAGTTGTGTGTGGTTTAGCTCAGGTAGTGAGAGAGGTGAAAGATGAAAGTTGAAGGGTACATCAGTGAAATCATGCAGACTCTTCCATGAGACATGACTTTTACATTGAGAGCACGCAGTTTGCCAGCACAGATCTATAAGGAGAGTGACATGATTGCCTTTGTTTTAGAGAAAGGAACTCGGTGCATGTGGAGGATAGATGGGAACGTGGACATGGGAGCAGGGAGGCCAACAGTGGGGCTGCTTGAGAAACAGATGGCAAAGACCTGGAGTGAGGCAGTAGAGACAGCATGAAGAAATCTGCTTTGTAGAAGAGAATTGGTAGGAAGTGCTTAAAAAGACTGCAGAGAAAACATGGAGAGCTGAGTGTGGTATCCAACACTCAAAGGAAGTTTCTAAAAACATGAGCTTGCCAGTGGTCTCAGAAATACTTCCAGGTACACTGGCGATGAGGCCGCTGGCTATGGAAACTGGGAAGTCCTTGAAGTTCCCAGAGAGCTTGGCTTGTAAGAAATTAAGTAGAATACCTTAGACAGAGCGAGGAGGCATCTTGATTCTTTACGTTGCCTTATTTCAGTAAGCATCAGAGGACACACGTCAGTCGTAACTTGGTTGACTTCCTTTAACTTCAACAGCTACTTCCTTCTGCGCCCTCCCTATATCAACATGCTGGGCCTTCTGGAAGGTCTTAGCATGGAGAACCTGGTGTTAGCACCAGCCTTTGACTTCCTAGGTAATTAGTGTTCCTACCCAAGTCCACTGTTTCTCAATTATTTTGCAACTGACTTCCCTTTCCCCCTGGATCAAAGGTAATGGTAACCATCTGTTTATCTCAGCTTTAGAATGTCTTCGTTTTTACCTGTCTTCTTTCTCCAAGAACACGTTCACATAGCTAAAGGAACACACTTTGTTTCTCCATCGTGCCTGTTGGAGCATCTGAGCCTGTGTATCCCTCTATATGCCTTGGCATGCACAGTAGTTATTTTGCTTAGTTTTTGCAGCACTTTGTGTGTGTCAACACTATCTAAATATTTTAGTTGTGTAATCCTTTAATAGCTCTGACATGAGTAGTGGCCTTCCTCCCATTTCACAAGAGACAAAAGTGGCAAGAGGTTTAGTAACTTACCCAAGGCCTCCAGTTAGTTAGTGGCCACAGAGTCCATGTACCACACCCCTGGGCACACGTGTGCAGTAGTGTGGGATCCCCTTCTCACGTGAGTGGGCGGGGAAGTGTGTTTTTGTATACTTCCTCCTGTCTTTTACTGTACAGCGCTTCTGTGTTTCCGTGTTTGGGGATGTTACATACAGCGGACTCTCCTTATGAAATGCTTTCTGCAGGTGTACTTAGCTGAGTTCCGTGTCTCTGAATGCCTTCCTTGATCTGATCTCTCTCCCTGCACAGTACCCAGTTGCTCCTTTCCCCTCGTGGTGTTCTCACTCAGCTGTTTTCTCTTATGCTGGCCGAGCCATCTTCCTTCTTGTCTTCCCCTCTTCTTTGCACCCACCGGACCACATAGGATGCCAGTTCCCTGTATCTCCTCCTTTAGAAACTTTAGGACATGTTTCTTTTCTTTCCCTGTAGAATACTTTTTCTGTGGCTTCCCTTACTTACTCTTTTTAAATTTATACCCTTTATAGTATTTTGCCACAAATAGTTTTGGCACGCCAGAAACAGTACTCAAATGGCAGGATTTCCTGACTTCCCAAACCCTGGGCCATGTCTTAGGAAGGCCCAAGTCATTTGCCTCTTCTGTGACCTTGGGCAATGTCCTTGGCAGTTCTTTGCCTCTTGTTTTTTGTAAAATATAACACAATAATTGGCTCACAGAAAGAGACTTCATCATATATACTAGGAGAAAATGTGCTGGGAACCTGAAGAAGGAAAAGGTTAGCCTGAGGCCTGAAAAGTATTTCATAAAATGCTTGGGAAATTTTGTTAAAACATGGTAATTGAAATAAAATCTCGAATTTCCATCTCACTACTTAATGGGAAAAAATTAGAAACCAGAAGTTAACTTGATAGAGAAGCTAGAAAAATAACATGCACCACTGACAAAGATTGGCTTTCTTTTTGACCCTGGTCAAGTATTATCTTTTGACCTTTGAGCGTGAGACACAAGCCTTAATCATTGACAGAGAAAGGGGAGATTATGATCATTGAAAAGAATATATGCCGTATTAGGCATAGCAAGAAAGCTGTGTCCTTTGTATCTCCTAGATAAACTCACATAAATACTAGAATTGTACAAGAATTTGAAGACCTATTTATTCTTTAATTGGCATCATATAAAAACAACTTTTGAAATAGTCACCTTAAATTGGACAAGAGTTCTAAAAGTGCCTCATTTGGGCAACATGGATACTGAAAGATTCACAGGTGTTACTATTTCATATCCCAGAATACTAGAGCATTCCGCGTTGGGAAACAATCTTTTACTGTCTAGTTCATTGAAATCTTCCCAAGTGAAACAGACCACATCTTATTTTTTCATTCTTTTTCCTCTTAATTCCTGCACTTTCTCTGCTTAGTTCTACTTTGGAGGAACCCAGCTTCTGCAGATCATAGCCCCTGAAGAATGCTGAGTGCCAAATCTTCCTTTCTTTTCCCTAAGAAAAGCTTAGGGGAAATCTGGATGTTTTACATGTGATTTTTTTTTTTTAAATCTTTTTTTAAATGTTGGCTCAACCATTAAAATTGTGTATAATCCAAGCAAATCCTCAGTGAGCTGGATTTGAGATCCTGGTTTTACTTACACTTAAAACTTACACAAGCATTCTCAAAGTAATTCTTGGTCAAGTGCCTAAAATTAATGCATCTTTGTAGCTTGAGTTACTAATAAGACCATCAACTAAAGAAAATAATAAATTAAAATTTTTCAGGCTCATTGTCAAAAGAATCTGACAAATTCCCTTAAATCATTTGAAGTTAGTATAAATTAGCATTTGATTTATTATTAGTATGTATACAGAAGAAAACAATTCTTCTTGCTTTTTGACAGTTGTGTGACTCTCTGCCTCAATTGATGCTTCTCCTGGAGATTTATTTCAAAGAAGTTAGCCATCCTTCTTCCTCATTTTGACAATACAGTTTACACTCCTAGAAAAAGAGATGAATTTTGAAGGGAAAGAAAATCCTGCAATGTAATTTTTGAGTCTCTGATTTTCCCACACTTGCTTCAATGTTTAAATTTTTAATGAGATTTGAGGGAAAGGTAATTAGGGTCTCACTGTGTGGTTGTAGACTGGCCTTGACCTCCCTACATAGCCCAGGCTGACCTCAAACTTGTAGTGGTCTTCCTACTTCACCTTTCTGCTAGCATCACAGGCATGCACCATCTTGTCCAGCTAATATAGAAGTTTAAAGCATAATATTCCACTTAGTAACCCAGCCTCAAGTATTTTTTATATAAGGCTAGAATGTTTTTATAAGAGTAGAAATCCAGAGTTTAAAATAAGGATACATCATTATAAGATACTGTCAAAATCCTCTCCAAAGCTCTGAATTTAAAATGAAGGCTCATACCTTAAAGCAGACTTTAAAAAAAAAAAAAAAAAAAGGTATTAAAGAGGCTGTTTCTCTACTTTGTTTCTCATATGCTTTGTGGCTATATGTAGAGAAATTTATTTGTAGAAAAAGAGCATTTTAAAATATGAGCTTAGAAGGTTGACCTGGTGACAAACCCCCTAATCCCAACTCTGAGAAGCTCCAGCAGGAGAATCACAAGTTCAAGCCTCATGTAGGCAACTTAGTAAATTAGTAAAACTCTTTCCCCAAATGAAAACGGCTGGGGATAATGCTCAGCACAGAAGTCGTAGGTTCAGCCTCCATTCCTGCCAAGAATAAGAAACAAAAGTACAGGCTTAGGAGTTAAATAGACTGGTTTTTAAATTTCAGATGCGTTTCAATAGCTATAGCAGTTTATGTCTCCTAGGCTGTTTCCTCATTTGTAAAACAGCCCCTTCCTGGGACTGTTGTGAGGCCTAAGTCAGTAACACGAGTGCAGTCCACAAAAGTAACAGGCATGGAGCAGGTGCTTAGTGAAAACCAGCCTTCGCCCCTTTAGAAGTAGAGTTGGCTTGCAGGGCCTCCCTGTAGCACCCACAGCACATCTCCCTGCTGAGCCTGTTCATCTTCAGGCCCCGTCCTGGTGAAAGCCAGGCAATCGAAAGGAAGCTGTTTTCTCACCCACTGCTGCGCCTACTCTTCTGTCATCCAGGCTACGGTGCAATCTCCTTTGCTGTAACATAAGAGAACTGAATTAAATTAGCTCTAATTTCCACTGATGGTGCCAGGGCAGCTTGTTCAGCCTTGTGATCCCAGACACGTCAGCCTTTAGGGCCTGATGCCTGCTTATCCAGCTCCGAGGACATTGACTAACAAACAAAACCCCCTTTAAGCACTTTGTACAGAGACATGTGGCCACCTCAGAATCAGTGTGGTTCATCTCTCTAGGACTCTTGTGTTAGTGAACAAGTCCACTCAGTAGATCATATTATAGATAAAAGGGTTTTTGATAGCTATACAAATAAAGGAGAGATGGTTTGGGCATTCTCCCAGCCTTGTTCTGACCATGCCTTGGTAGCCAAAGTAATTGCCTTTTTATTGTTAGAGATAATTTGGACTAAAACAAAAATCAGGGATTACAGTGCAGTTTCAGGTTAACATCAGCAAGTGCCTGATTGTGAGTCTGCACCTTTGCTCCGTTTAGAGCATCTAACACATCCCCATCCCACCCCTCCTGTGTGTTACCTATGTGCTCTTTGCTATAATGAAGGGCAAGTGTCTCTTCTTGTGTGCTTTATATTCAACTCACATGTTGATTTTGTCCGTTCATTCATTCAGCACTTAGAGCTCAATCATTGTTTTACTTACCAGCATTGAAGTGGTCCTTGCAGCCTTAAAAGATACCTGATCTCCTGCTACCAATAGGATGTGGGAAGACACAGCAGAGCTCTGGTATTGAGCACTGGGACAGACCTTTAATATGATAAGAACAAACAAAACAATGAAATCTTATGAAAAATTTAGATTGTGAGAACTTGACTTTGATAAATTAGAAAGTCAGAAAACACTAGTTCCCTCTGGTTCGCGTATCCTACTTATCCTACATCAGCCAATAATTCTAATGGCTGTAAATGGCTCTGTAAATGCCTGCTGTTATGACCTCAAGCATGAGCACAATTTTAGAGAAAGCTAAGCTAGACAAGATGTTTAGAGATAGAAGTAACAATCAAGTGACCGTCTAGGAAGAGTAAAAATGGATGTTAGTAAGAAAACCCTAGATATAAATACGGAATTCAGAGTACTTTAGACTTTGAGCATCCACCAAGGGCCTGGCATAGAAAAGTGCCCCTAGAAAGTTCATGATACAGTTCCTGTACTCATGGAAGTTGTTGGCAAAGATTCTGAGGGGCAAATCTGGCTGGGCTTGGCAATTTGGAGAGGGTTTCAATGAGGTAAAAAGAGCTGTTCAGAACAAAGATGGCAACGGCCTGATGGAAAGGAAAGGCTTTGTTAAAACCAGCCAGTGCACACCAGGAGCTGGACATGAAATCTTAGCATTAGACAAACAAATAACCATTTTTGTTCTTTAAAAAAGTCAATGATATGTTTTACGGATCCCTCTTTAAGTCTTCTATCTAGCTAATAAAAAACTACCTAAGGAATTTGTGAAATACAGTTATCAGACTTTTTAAAAAAGGAAACCTGTAGTATTTCCAAACTGGGAAATGACAAGAGAATTGGCTTTAGATATATAAAATGACAGAATAGTAAAATCCTCAAAGAATGTAGGCACAAGTGTGAGGGGGGATTAATACACACCGAGCATGCATGTGTATGTACTTGTGTGATGCACACACATATTCAGGGCACATTTATTTATATATCTAGCGGACCTGTGTATCTGAATTCTGCTATATAGATTCAACTGACCACTGATGGAAAATATTTTGGGGCAAAATTGTTCTGTACTGAACATGTACAGACTTTTTTGGTCAGCAGTCCATAAACAATATAGTATAATAACTGTTATGAAGCATTTACATTGCGTTAGCTCCTGTGAGTGATTTAGAGGTGATTTAATGTGTTTGCAGGTGCAGTGCTGCAAGTTATATTCCCAGTACTTGGGAGGCTGAAGCAGAATTGTTTGAGCCCAGGAATTTGAGGCTAACCTAAGTTACATAGTGAGACCCCCTTTTTTTTTTATAAAAAATTAATTACAAAATAATAAAATACACAGGTAACAGGGTAGGTTACAGTGGACCCTTGATCTGTGAACTCAGTTCATTCCCAAGATGGGCTGTAACTCAGGTTGTCGATTGAAGGCTCGGGTTCCTCTACCCAGCCTTCATAGTCTCTCCTGTATACAGGCAGATCTCAGGGCCTTAAGAAGACATTGGTCCAGGATTTTCAACCCCAGACAGGAAAGGATGTTGTAATGTTGCAGCCAGAATTCAGTTCATAACTCAAGACTTTGGTCGTAAGTTAAAACTAAAATTCCAGTCATAACCCAAGTTGTTTGTATGTCAGGCCAGTCATAACTGAAGGGTCCACTGTATATACAAATACTGCACCATTTTATGTAAGGGACTTAGTAGATTTTGGCATCCATAGGGTGTTCTTAGAACCAGTACCCCATATATACCGAGAAGTGATTATATTTCTTAATGCAATAAACTGATATATTTATGTATATTATTCATCTGGTACAATCTTTGAGTAAGGTGTGTTACCCTCGGTATAAAAGTATAGAAGGAACAAAGGTTACATGAAGTGCTCAGTGTTGCAACCAAAAAAAGCAAAAAGTCAACATTAGATTGTATATAAACAGCCATTTCCTAACTGTTCTGTGCAATTAAGAGTTTGTAAAAGGAGACTTAAAAGTATTAGATCATTGCTTCTACCCAGGATCAGAAGCACTGTACCTGACTCCTGCCTGGATCCTGGGTCATCCCTCTCTTCCAGGCTCAGAAGGGAGGAGCCCTTCTGGGCTCAGTAGCCTGGTTATTTTGGCTAATGCCTCCCTGAGGTTGTCACGCATGGGTCCATGCATTGAATATTGTGGCAGGCATCCATCTCATAACCTAATCACTGTAAAGTCAGCCCATCACTTTTTTTATCTTCTCACTAAAACCAAGGAGGGCCCTGCACAGGGGGCTGAACCCTGAGGGTGGATCCCTGGGAGCCGGCCCTAAAACTCACCACTGAGAAGCCAGACTTGGGACCAAGCTAGTTGGGGCCTCCGTGGCTTTGCTTTCATGGCTTTCCTTTTCGGCTCCCTGTTGAGCTGCTCCCCGAAGTTTTCAGCACCTCTCAGGGGTGGAGCTGCCCTCTCCCCACACTTGCCAGTGTAATTCAGCGGAAGTCATTCCCTTACTGGGCTTGCTGGCTCTTTCCTGGGCTGGCTGAGAGCAGGCTGCTGTATTCAGTGTGAGACGTTACTGTGTGACCCATAGGGCAGAACCAGATTGAAAGGTGGGTGCGGCTGTTTCAGGGGGCATTAACCAAGTGAGAAGCAAGGAACATTCTCCCAACAGTGCTGTACTCAACTGGTTGTCAAAAACCATCCCCCGTGAATGTTTTTGTTTATAAAAAGCTTTCTCCAGTTTCTCTCGAACCTAAGTTCATGATTTTTAGGCCATTTATCCTGAAGTAAAAGATGGGAAGAAAGCCAACCTGAAATATACCTGAATTTTTCACAAGCTTTTTACTTTGCTTAAGTAAATTGTTCCCCAGGCTGAAACACTCCAGTAATTTCTCTGGAAGTAGAGTCTGAACAGTTGAAGTGGTAGATATTTTCCTTGTTTGTGCTTCCTGCTCTCCCTGAGGCTCGGAGCATTGCTTGCTTACTCTGCAGACTGAGTATAAAATTGTTTAATATCCAGCAAGAGTGGAAATACTAAAATGACCGATTCTTCCTGCTGGGAAAGACTGTTACAGATTTAAATCTGCCTGATTTTCACAGGACATCATCATAGATGAGCAGAGAAAAGGGGCAGTCAGCTGGCAAGGGCCACCAAGAGAAGAGGTGGCAGAAGGCAGAGCTTCGCCTTGCTTTGGGCAGTGGCGAGTGTCCCTTATGACCCTTCCTGCTGCCCAGCCACACTGACAGTAGTCTTCCAGCTGTGACGTAAGGTCAAGCAATCCTGCTTCTGCCCTACCAAAAGCATAAAGGCTTTATTTTCTGTAAAGGGCAGCTCAAAGAGACCAGGACCCAGTGTCCCGATCCTGGGAAGCAGGAGTCACTAGGTTCCTCCTTGAGCACTGCTAGAGCAGTGCGCAGGCACTTGGGCTCGCACCTGTTGCAGCATCCTTCCCAGTGACATTCTGCTGCAATGTGCTGGACAGTACATGGGTCCCTGAGACTGCATGCCTGAAGCTTTGAGACAGGGTTGGTGACAAACTTTATTCAGCGTCTTTTCTTATGCTTTGTATTATTTATCCCGTGCAGAAAAACTCTAAAAGGGAAGGTAACATCCTCCCCTTTTTATATATGAGGAATCTGAGACTCATAGGTAAAGAGGCTCATGTGGATGTAAATCCTGTTTGGCCGTTGTATCACAGAACCCCTGAGAAAAACCTCTCCTTCCTCAAAGCAGCAAGGTACAGGGCTGGGAAAGGGAGGAGAACCAGCTGCCAGTAGCCTCCTCCTCCGAGCACTTCCAGATCACACCCAGCACTCAGACACCAGCTGGCAGCTTCCCCAAGAGCACACAAAAGGCCCGGCCTAGATAGTGTCACACGAACTGAGAAAACAGGATGAACGGTGTAGGTCATTAGCAGAAGTTAGTGTGGCCCTCCTAAACTGAAGGAGGACAGAGGAAGCAAGTAGATGGGTGCCAGGCATGAGGGAGCCTGGCTTTGCGAGAACTCAATGTGTACAGCTCAGGAAGAAGCAGGACCAGGAAGGAGGACCCCATGAACAAGTCAGATGGGTAAGAGCCATGGGTTTCATCCTGAATGTATTGTGAGCCCCTGAAGTGCAGAGGATGGAAGGGAATGCTCTGCTGCTGTTTGGTGTATTTCAGGAGAGAGGAGCAGCTAATGTGCCCTACCAAATGGGCAATCTTAGGGAGGTCCCACTTCCAGATTCTTCCCTCTACTTTTAGAGCAAATAGTAAAATATTTTTCCATGACACTTTGTTTGTTTAAAGGAAATTTCCGTTGCTGCCTGAAAGATTACAAATCATGTCTCTTACGCCAAGCCCCATCTGTATTAAACTCAGTCCTTCTCTCCAGTCCATTCCCTGTGAACAGGGAAGAGAATATGAAACATTAAATAAAAATGCTCAGGCGGAGGTGTAACTCAGAGGTAAAGCATTTGTCTAGTATGTGTGAGGCCCTTTCTTGATTCCTAGCACCAAAAATAAATAAAGTTCAGATAGAAATGCTCTAGAATAACTTAAGGAAATAGCTCTATTAATAGTGAAAAGTCATTAAAGAAATGAAAATGCTGCATCAGGAACTACTGTACAAAAGAAAGTGGTAAAGGAAGAATAGAAGAACAAAAGACAGAAAACAAACATTAAGTTGGCAGACTTTATCCAACTCTATAATAACAAAATTAAATGTAAATGGACTAAATAGTCCAATCAGATGGCAGTGATTATCAGACTGGATTTTAAAACAAAAAATTCTGGCTATGTACTGGATAAACAAAATAAAGAATAAAAATACTCCAGAAAAATCATTAAATCAAGATAGTATAAAAAACGAACACAATCAACAATCTTTACTATGATCAACCAGGGGGGAAAACTCAAATAACTAGAATCAAATGAAAGTACCATCCTTACAGAAATAAAAATAATTATTTAAAATCGTGTAAACAATCACATGCTGAAAAACTTGACCAACGTAGATAAAGTGGACACATTACTAGGGAGGGAGGCTCTGCCCTGTGAGGAAATGTTCACCTAGGCATTGACACTGTGCTGTGTTTACAGGCTGCTGCCTTCTCCTCTCAAGGACGCAGTGGAAGTGTCAACCTGGAGACGATGCTATACCATGCAGGAGGTGAACTCCGCCCTTAGTAAAATCCAACTGGTGGGATATTCTCAGAAAATCGTGAGTGTTAATGTATCTTTATACATCATTCATGAATGCTTTCAGCTATCGTTTGAGAATGCTATAGTTCCCTTCTGTAAGCCATTCTGTCTCTGAGAATCTTGTGCAAAGGAAAAAGCATCTGTCATTTTCCTCCAACCCTCCCAGGTTTCTGTTGGTGCCCATGCCTAGCCTCACAGTCCTGTCATCAGCAGGCATTCAGTGGGCCAGCAGGTGAGGAGTCGGGAGAAGGGCATCTGTGTCATCCTGTTGCGGGAGCACAGCAGGCTGTAGTTTACTGTGCTGGGATGAGAGAAGTAGGAAACAGGCATTTTGGCAAGAATAACTTGAGCTATGACCTAAATGATCAGAGTTCCTAAATGGCCCGGAGCCATGCAGTATAGAATACTTAGCCTAAAATAGAGAAGAAATAACCAAAATATTTGAGTCCTCGTTCTGTTTAGTAATGTTACCTCTGCCTTGTAGTGAGTATTGAGTGCCTGGTGACTACAGATGAGATAAAACTTTCAGATGACAGGTAAAGACCATGGGATTGTTTCCTGTGTCCATCACATGGTCTCCATAGTCTTTGTGTTTCATTCCAGAGCTCCTGGTTTACTTTAAAGTAATTGCTTCTGAACTAAGAAGAATATTCCTGTTGCTTTTCCAAGAAAACTTCCCTGCTCTGAATACATTGTGAATGCTCATATGTTATTCTTGCGGTTCTTTTTAGGAGCTTTTTGGTGCGGTCCAGGTGACTCCCCTGAGCTCTGGCTATGCCCTTGGAAGCTCCAACTGGATTATTCAGTCCCATTATGAGAAGGTTTCTTACGTCTCTGGATCTTCCTTGCTTACTACACACCCCCAGGTAAAGATAAATTGTCTTTTACCAACTCAGTTTTATGGTTATTTAATCCAGGCAGAATATATGTGGTGTACTACTGGCCATTTTTAAATCTTCTAATATTGGTTTCTTCAGATAATGTAGGAAACTTAAACTGTTAAGTCCCAAGACTGCATTCTCCTCTGAAAGAATTTTGCAACTTTTAGGGTCATTGCCAAGATTCCAACTTCCTCCAGTCCCTCTAAAGACTGAACGCTAGAGGTTTTTCATTTACTCAGCACAGCCTAACCATTGAACTCTTAGCAAGGGTCAAGGGCCAAGCATTTATCTAAGTAGAGGGACTTAAGTGGAACCAGGACCCAGGCAAAGTCTGTTCGTGAATCCTTTGTTCAGGTGATATATGGGGAGAAAACAGTGAGCAGGGCGTAAATCAATAAATTAATGAGCAGGATAATTTCAGATGGTGGTAGAAGTTCGGAAAACAGAGCAGGGGTTTTTCTAAAGTGACCAAAATTAGCTGAGTGCATGGTCAGGAAAACCCTATAGCTGTCATCTCAACTGAGCCCAGAGGCATGAGCCATAAGGCCCCAATGACACAGCACTAGCAAAGGTGGAGAAGAGCTGAGCAAAGACCATCATGATCCCAGGGAACTGGGGAGGAGGAGCCCAGGAGAACAGCAGTGGCCAGAGCGGGTGGGGCTTTGTGGACCACAAGGAGGAGTTCAGGCTGTTTTAATATGTGGAAGAAAACCAGCAGTAGTCATTCCTCAGAGCCATACTTGGCAAGAAGCTAAGTGCCTGAATGTTACTGTGGATATAATATTTAATCCTTTTGGGGTATTGCTAAAATACTGTATTGCTATTATTTATTTCATAAATCTTCATTGTTTCCATGTTCATAATGCAGTGGGGAAGTTTAGATAGCTAATTGATGGGGAGATAGATACATAGATAGCTTGTGGAAGTCCACATCCTATTTTATGTGTAAAATCTATTGATTTGTGAACATGGCCTCAAGACCTTATTGTCTTCATAGTGAAGCAGAAGGAAAAGCTTAAAACTGGATCCCATAGTCCTTCCTTCAAAACACTTGCCCCTCTCCAGAGGGGCAGGTCCTTTCTCGGACCTGCACCTGGACTCACAAGCCATGCAGCCTCAGCACCATCTTCTGTGCAGTGTTAGCCTTTTTCCAGAAGAGACGTGGTCTGTCCAGGCAGCCACTCTCCTTCCTGTTAGAGATCTGCTTTTCCTGGTTACACAGGAAAGACCCCTCTCTCCGGACTTACAGTATTTCTCTACAGGCTGGTGCTTGGCGCCCTTCTTATTATAGTAAGCCTATGCGGTCTCTGCGAGGTTTTAGAAACATTCACTGTGTTGAAGGGAATGTCCCTATCAGAAAAAGAAGACTTTAACTGACAGAAAGGGTCTACTATATTTATGACAGACAACATGGTATTTTGGTCTAGGAATATATTGTGGAAGGGCAAAATCAAGCTAATTATCACATGCCACGCTAATATGGGAATAGAATGCTATGTTCTGGTGTGGACTGCAGAATGCCTCTCAGCTGCCGTTTGGTATTCTGTTTTTTATACCTTCTTTTATAACCAAATTTACCTCAAGGTCTAGAGGAGGCACATTGCTGGTTTTTCCTGTAGCTAGCAAACCTGAGCCTTTTTGCTTATCGAAATCAAAAGCCCGTCAATGTCATCATTAAAGCCTGTCTCACTGAATCAGAATTTTTTATTGGCAGCTTTTCTCATCTGCGATACATTCTTCTATAAAGACAGAAAGACAACTTGGCTGCCAGCTCTTCCAATTTGTCCTGCTTGTTTGAAAGCATTTATGGAACTATTGATGTGATTTCCAGTAAATTAGTCTCACAAGGTTCATAGATTCAAAGGGAAAATAAAGTCTTCAAAGTAATGAGCAACATACCTATATAATCAATTTTAATTTCTAGCTGGCAACCTGTGTAATATGTAAAAAAGAGAACACTAGATTTTTCTTTACCTGTATTATTGGATTCTGTATTCAATTTGCAGAGGTAAGAAAAGTTTTGGCTTCGAAAATTTGTCTACTATAGAGGCTGGCAAACTGCAGCCTGAGGACTCTACCTTGCTCTCACCTTTTCTTATAAATAACCTTTTGTTGGACTGCAGCCACACCCATTTGTTTGTGTATTTTCGATGGTTCCATGCCTGTTATAATGGCAGAGCTTTACTTTAAAGTTACGCTTTACAGAAAAAGTTGCTAACTCCTGGTCGACTTGATTAGAACTCTTAATAGCAAGGAATAGCATGATCTATTGTGATCTTTGACTAAGCCTGGATATTTTTCTATCATTTAACTCAAATATTTGCTATGCAGTGCTTTGTCATTCATCTCTAAATAGATTAAAATGTTCATTATTAAATGATCAAAAATTATTTTACAGTATTTTTTAAAAATTTATGATCCAGTCATCCAATTTGGTTAGACTTAGGAATAGATAGAATTTTTCATTTTATGTATTTACACATAATAATGAGATTCATTGTGATACCTCTATACACATACTGTGTGCACTGATCATATCCAACTATTCTTCCCAATCCCTAGTAGTCACTCTTTTACTTGAAGGGGAACTTTTAATTTTGGAGTTCCATAAATGAGGAAGAATGTGTGATATTTGTCTTTCTGTTACATGGCTTATTTCATTTACCATAATGTCTTCCCATCCTATATGTTTTGCTCCAGATAGCTGGATTCCATTTTCTTTGGGGCTGGAAAGTATTCCATTGTGCATGTGCACTCCACATTTTCTCCATCCAGTCATTCCTTGGTCATAGGCTGATTTCACCTCTGGCTGTTGCAAATGGAACCACAGTGAAGTGGGCATACAAGTGTCTCTTTTGTATGCTGATTTCATTCCCTTTGGATAACAGGATTTGGATTCCCTGTTCTTAAATCTCTCGTTTGGTCAGTAGAGCAAGCTGTCCTGTAAAGCTTGAAACAGGTGGTTAGGTCCATTTACAGAAATTACAATAAGGGAAGGGTGTATGCCTACCAAATGTTTCTCCAGGGTACAAGTGAATGGTTCTTTAGGGTTAGCTAGAAAAACACCAAATTCAGGCAGGTACATCCTTTGTGGCTAGGGAATTGAGGGACCCCATTGAGGAGTGGGATCTCAGTTGATCTTGAAGCCGGGCTTGGTGGCACTTACCTGTAATCCTAGCACTTAGGAAGCTGAGGCAGGAGGATTAGCATGAGTTCAGCCTGGGCTGTATAGAGAGTTTAAGGCCAGCCTGAATTACAGAGTGAGACTCTGTCTCAAAACACACACACACACACAAAAACGATTTTTTAATTAATTGATCTCGAAAACTTAGAGTATAATGTTATGCTTCATGATCCCAAATGTATTTCTTTCTTTCTCTTATGAAAGAATTGAAAGGATTATATAGGTCATTGAGCCTTTTAACATTTTCACTGATACCCTCTTTCTGTTAAATAAATCTTGTGTCTTAAATGTGGGAAAAGGCCTTAAGACAACTGCCTCATTGCCAGACTGCTGTTTTTTCTGTCTCCTAATGGCAATGTGTGTGCGTTGTTTCTCCCATGCGCCTTGCTCAGCTTGTCTGGGATACCCTGCTTGGTTCCTGTCTTGCCTCATTGGTCCGGTTTTACTCTCAGTGAAATCACCATCTCTGCTTCTAAGTGACTGGCTTTGGCCAGACTTTCACTTTTTCTCTTTCTCCCAGTGTCTCTCAGCTGCATGAGTCAATCTGACCAGTTTCCTGTGGTGATCTTTTTTTTTTTTTTTTTTTTTTTTTTTAATTTTTATTTAAGGAGAAAAGAAAAGAAAGAAAAAAAAAAACAGTGAAGGGGTACAAGTTATACAGGTTTACAGAATAAAAAAATGCGCAGTAGGAAATCACTAGTTAATGGATTACATATTGCCATCTTAGAAATAATTGTTCAAGTCACAAAATTAAAGCTTGTAGAGTGGACATTCCAACAATGATACTGCAGACAGTTCTGTTCAATGATCCAATAAAACTCTGTGATATCATTTTCTATCTTATACATTTAAATATACATGCAGTTATATAGTTTAGAGCACTTTCTTTTCCTCTCTTTTGTACAGTGACTATTACACATTTTGGGTTTCATTGCTCCCACGGTTCTTGTTGCTTTTTTGGAAGAGAGTAAAACCAAATGTGACATAACAGAACAGAATCGGTCAAGTCAAAAGGGTGGACATAATAGATAATATAAAAACATAATACAAGGTGATCAACAATGGTTACCATAATGCCTCCCGCTATTTCTAATAGAATTGCCTATATCATTAGTTGTAATACAATTGAACAAAACCGTAAAGAATAAAACCGACAAAACCAAAACATTGGAGATATTGTAGGTCTTCAAAAGTAGATAAAAGTCAACGAGAATGGGCGTTATAATGAATCTCATTATCTTCTCAGCTGATGCCTAAACTTTCGAACCTGATACTATCCAGCAAAACAGAATAGAGGAACCTCAGTCAAAAACAAGATGGTGAGAGTAACACAGGGCTTCAAATCGAGATAATAGAAAGTCAAAGTGGGTTACTATATTATATCCTGCTATATTTTTCCCTTTAATTAAATGGATAAAAATAAAAAAGTAAATAATGGAGTGGAGATTGAGAAAAAAGAGGGCATAACAGCGAAACAGGGCAGATCAAAACATAACCATTTAAGCAGAATAGTGTTTCACCACCAGATAATCCTGACCCAAAAATAGTTACCATATTGACTCCCTCCCTGAAGTCCTTGAGTACAACTTCATATACTGTAGCATTAAGTATATCAAAACAATGTAAATCCATTTAAGAGAATGACAGCATTATAGAGTATTTAGAATCGACTAACAGAAAATGAACAATGGTCTCTGTATAATCTCCTTGTCTTTAAAAGGTTTTTTCTTATACTATCGTACTTAACAAAATCCAATAAGATACAACCTGTTTAGACCATTGGAGACAGAAGAACAAAAGCTAGATGAGACTTCAAAACAAGATGGTACTAAATCAGCATTACCTATTAAGATGTCATTTTCTCCAAAAAAAGCTGTTCCTATCATCCAATCTTCTCCGTCTCATTTCTGTTGAGCTCTTTTTCTGTCAGTAGCTGTCAGTTTGTCTTCTTCATTTTGTTCTCTGCTCCATTCGTTGTGGCCTCCCCGCCCCTATTTCTGGGTTCTTTGTATTTTTCTTTTTTTAGAATATCCTGCAATACTTTCTGTAGGATTGAATTGGTGGTTGCAAATTCCCCCAGTTCCTCTTTATCCTGGAAGCACCTCGTTTTTCCATCAATTTCCAGGGACAGTTGTGCAGGATATCTCAATCTTGGCTGTAGATTATTATCTTTCAAAGCTTGAATTATTTCTCCCCATGCTCTTCGTGATTTGATGGTTTGTGAAGAGAAATCTGCTGTAATTCTGATGGGTCTTCCCTTGTAAGTGATCTGTTTCTTGTCTCTTACAGCTTTTAATATTCTGTTCTTGTATTGAATTTCTGGAATTTTTATTATTATATGCCTGGGTGTTTCTCTGTTAGGGTTGTAGGTAGCTGGAGTCCTGTATGCCTCATACATTTGAGTATCTTTACCTTTTGCTAAATTAGGAAAATTCTCCTGGATTATTTCTGTGAGTAGCTTTTGTAGTTCACTTGTTTGTGTCCCTACTTCTTCTTTTATGTTCTTAATCCTTAAGTTATGGCTCCTCTTATCATCTTCTTGTCTTTGTATTATTGCTGTGTGTTTCTTTGTTATTTTTAAGAAGTTTTTCATTTCATTCTCCCATGTTTCAAGTCTGCCCTCCAATTCAGATAGTCTGTCCTTAGTTTCTTTCAAGCTGTTATGCCAGTCTTGGGTAGACTTCTTAATTTCTTGATAGTCCCTTTGCACCTGCTTCACATACTCAATGCTTTCTCTGTTTTCTCCATCAAGCAATTCTCCCCTCTTTTTCTGTTCTTCCATTCCACCATCTGCTTTTTCCTGGGTGGTGCTTAGCATTTCTCTAACTATTCTGCATACTTCTAGCTTCAGGTCATTGATAACTTCATTCCTGAATTGGTCTATGAGGCTCTCTAAATGGCGCTTAATGTATATTGGTGCAGTGTCCACTGCCTGATTCTCAGGATTGGGGGTCGAGGAGCCTTTTTTGTTGCTTCCCTTCCCCATATTTTCTGTTCCTTATAAAATGTAATCTTACACAGGAGGCCCGGCTTCCCTGCCTGTCAGCCACAGCTTGATCAAATTGCGCTGGCTAGTTGTTCCCACTCACCGCTGCGCCCCAGGGAGTTGCGGAGGAGGCAGCCTACGCGGGAGTCGGTCGCTCCTCCGGGCCACCGTCAGGCTCTGGGATCTGGGTTAGGCCAGCCTAGGGAGTCCGCCAGCAGCGTCCCTCCGGTCAGGCACCTTTCACCAATCCCGTCCGAGAGGGAAACGTGCGGCTGCAGTTGCCACCGCGCCCTGCTCTTACAGGACTGCCCGCGCCCAGAAAAACCTCCGCTGGAGTCAACCTGCGGTAGGGAGTCAGTTCCTCGCTCACCTCGCCACCAGTCAGCCTTCCTCTCTGTCCGTCGCGTTTCCGACTCCGTTCGCAGACTCCCGTTTCCAAGCCTCTGCGTGTCTCTCCTTGCCGAGCCGCTATGGAGGCAGCCGGCCGCCGGGCGGCGGGAAATCCAAACCGCGGTTTCCAATGGCGCGGAGTCGAGCCTCCACACCGAGATTTTTCTGTTCCTATTTTAGCGCCAGGACTGTATTCCAAGTTGGATTCTCTCAGCCCAGTTCGTTCCTGAGTCAGCAGAGCATATCTCTACTGGTTCGTATCTCCTTAGGCCACATCATTCCTGGCCTCTGAGCCGAGCCTTTAGAGAGCGTTCAGTAGTTGCTGTTGTCTGTCCGCCATGTTCTCCCCGTCCTCCTGTGGTGATCTTTATGGTCTACGCTTATGGCAGTTGTTGTTGTTGTTAGTATTTTCATCTTGTTACTCTACTTGATCTTTTGCTGCAGTATTGGATGAAAAGTATCAAAAAATTATCTTTTCTGATCTCTACATTTTCAAATAAGAAAGCTCTTCACTGCATTTTGTCTTCCTTTCTCCTCTTTGTCTTGTGGCATCTGTTAAGCTTTAGTCCTAGGCCTGCTGCTCTCTTCTCATTGTGGGACAGCTGACATCACTTGGGTGAACATAAGCAGCATGTCCCACGGCCTCAGCATCACTCTCGGAATAAGTGCACGAAGCGTCCCTGGAGCATGTGGCATCGCCTCCTTAGAGGTCTCCTCAGTCATGCATCTTCCTCATTTCCCATAGACTAATGCTAACGAGATTTTGAGGTCCTCTGAAGGTCTTGCACTCTCCACTGTCCCCTATATCCAGGCCCAAATATCTTAGTGTTCTCCTGGGCACCTTAACCTCCATAAAATTACAGTGTTTTCCCTTTATGTCTGAGCTGCTGTATGGCCTTAAAAATGCCCTGAGTGCCAGGGATGGTGGTACATGCCTGTAGTCCCAGCCCTCTGGGAGTGGAAAGCAAGAATATTTTAAGTTCAAATCCAGCCTAAGCAGTTTAGCTAAGCCCTGTCTCAAAACTTTAAAAAAGGCAAAGAACATAGCTCAACAGGAAGGCCCTATTTTTATTTCTTCCCTAGTACTGCCAAAAAGTAAAACCTTCTTTATTTGATCTCACCTTCAGCCTTTATAATCTTCTGCAATTATTGTTACTAAAATGCTATTCCCTGCTTCACACTTGATTTCTTTTTGCCCAGTTTATCAGTCTGTATGATTCTGACTCTGTAAGCCGTTCATGTGTGGTACTTCCTAACTTCTTTTCTCTGCCTGAGTGTAGGTGCTCCTTTCAAGCCAAATGACTCCCTTTGGCCCCCATCTTGCCTTCCTCTTCTCTTAGCCCTTCCCAGCTCCCTCCCATAGCTGACTTGCTTATCCTCGCCTGCCTGGCTTCTAGCCATCCCTTCCCGGGTGGCACATTTGCACACTTCCTTCCATGTATTCATTTATTCAGCCCATGTTTATTTGGTCTTGTATCATTTATTCAGCACATGTGTATTTAGTATTTTTGTCCACCAGGCATTTTGCCAGGCAACAGGGGTACAGAGTCCTTGGTCTGAGGACTTCACAGTCCTGTGGGGATGTGGACAGGGAAGTAGGCATTTAACCATTTGGTGTGATCAGTGCTAAGACAGAAGGTAGTGGAGCCCTGGGCCCTCCTGAAGGAGGGACATCTCAGGACGGGAAGAAGAGGATGTCACAGACATGTTCCAAAAGTAGTGAGTGAACACTCCGTGGCCAAAGAAGAAACTTAAAACCAAAGCTTCATTTGCCAAAAAGCTATCTATGAATGACCTCACCTCGGCCAGTAGCGTCTCTACTCCTCATTCCTTTTGACATTTATGTGCTCAGTACAAACTTTTTTTTTTTTTTTTTTTTGTCTTTTTCATTTTTATCGGTACTGGGGATCGAACTCACGACCGCCTGCTTGCAAGGCAGGTGCTTATGCCGCTGAGCTAAACCCCCAGCCCTCAGTACAAACTTCTAACATTTGCTTTATATTTTCTACAGTTTGTTTTTTGTTGCTGTTTGTTTGTTTGTTTTTGTTACCAGGGATTGAACTCACAACCTTGGCTTGCCAGGCAGACACTTATGCCTCCAAGCTAACTTCCTGGCTCTTTCTATAGCTTTTTGAAAAATGCTTTTTTATTTGTTTTTTATTTTTTTGTCTTTTTCATTTTTATTGGTACCGGGGATTGAACTCAGGACCGCCTGCTTGCAAGGCAGGTGCTTATGCTGCTGAGCTAAATCCCCAGCCCCGCTTTTTTATTTTTATACATAAATATCTTCTCTACAACTGAATCATAATGTTTCACAATTGCTTTCTCAACACGGGGATACAATGTCTGATACCCAAAAGTTAAAGGATGAAAGGTTTATTTGGACTCAACAGTTTGTAGAGGTTTCAGTCCATAGTCACTGGCTCCAAGGCAGGGCAGCATGGCAGAGGAGAAATAGCTCATAGGTGGTAGCAGGAAGCAAAGAGAGATCAAGGAGGGAGGAGACAGACAGATTTCCAGGTCACACCCCCGGTGACCCACCTCCTCCAACCAGGCTTCACATTCCAGCATCATACTTACCCATAAACTCGATAGTAAATTAATCAGTTAATGAGTATCACACCCTCATGATCATCACCTTCTCCAAAGCCCTACCTGTGAGCACATGAGGCTTTGGGGACCCATCTAGATATAAACCATAACAGTCTTCTAGGACCTTCAGAAGTAGTCTTCTTTTTCTGAGACCTGTGTAAAATATGCAATAAAAATTACTCATGAAGGGCCCCACATAGTGGCCCTGGTAGTCATTATCAATTTTGTAAGGTGTTTTTGCTTGATTCATGAACAGGATGGATCCTCCTTCCCGTGTGTGTGTGTGTGTGTGTGTGTGTGTGTGTGTGTGTGCACGCACGCGCATGTGTACATGAAATGTTCCATTCGAAGCACTTGGTGAGTGGCTATCAACACCCGTAATACATGCCTTCACCTCTTACCTGTGGAGAGGTCTGAGGTGCAGCAGGCTTTTTAAACCTGTTGCTGTGCTTGGGCCCTGGCATCTCACACTGGCTCTGAGCTGTGGGCTAACACGCAGAACACACAGTCAAGCCGACTGCAGGGTTCCTATGACCGCCCTGCTCAGTGGCTGTGGCTCCCTTTGCTTGTCTGTGGGCATTGAGTTTTCAAAAGAAGATGCTGATGGCTGATGTCAGAGATAGTCTGGACCACAGTTTGCACCTTGTTACGTATTGTAGTCATTCTTAGCCATTTTGGGGGTCCTGGAACTTGTCTGCCAACCTAGTTATCTATGGAAAAATACACATAGTCACACACACAAAAATTGTATACACCAGTTCAGAGGGCTCATGGGTCCTGTGAAGTCTGTCAACTCTATGGGCCTAACAAGAGCTCTGTAAAATTTTTGTCATTTTAAGCTAAGCATGTCACCTAACCGATGCTTTTTTTTTTTTTTTTAATGAAACAGGGTCTCACTATGTAGTTCAGGCTAGTCTTAAATTCACTATGTAAGGGGCTGGGGATTTAGCTCAGCGGCATAAGCGCCTGCCTTGCAAGCAGGCAGTCGTGAGTTGATCCCTGGTACCGATAAAAAGGAAAAAGACAAAAAAAAAAAAAAAATTCACTATGTAGTTCAAGCCAGACTCAAACTTGTGGCAAATCTCCTGCCTCAGCCTCCCAAGTGCTGGGATTACAGGCATGCACTGCCACCCCTGACAATGTGTGGTCTCTTTTATCCCCATTCTAGTTTTCTTCTGGTGCACAAAGGAAACAGTTCTAGGCTCATTAGATCATCATGCCTTTAAATTCCTGTATCTCCTCCTCCTCCTCCCCTAAACCACTGCTTTTCCTAGATAGTCTTTATAGTAGAGCAGTGGTTCCCAACCTTTTTGGCACCAGAGTTGGTTTCTGAAAGGCAATTCTTGCCTGGATTGGAGTAGGGGGTGGTTACATGATTCGAGCATATTGTATTTATTATGTACTTTATTGTCGTTACTACATTATAGTGTATAGTGAAGTAATTACTCAACTCACCATAATGCAGAACTAGTGGAGCTCTGAGCTTGTTTCCCTGAGACTAGATGGCCTCTTCTGGGGGTATGGGAGATTGTGGCCCCCAAACTTATGTCCAGTCGACTCTATAATGTCATTTTGGTTGCTGTCACTGCAGATACTCTGCTTCACAAAAACAGGATGTTAGAAATGGAGGCAGGCTTTTCCATGCTTTTGTGACAGTCACTGGACACATGACTTTAACCTGAAACAATAGAGATCTAATATTGCCTCAAACATACTTTCAAGGCCACCATCATTCATGAGTTTAAGCAGCTGATCCTCTTCTAACATAGACAGAGCCGAGTCACTGCCTTATTCATAAATGGGTTGCAGGCACATTGCTTCCTAGTTCAGGGGTCTGTTGTGGTTGAGATGTAATGCTCACTCCTTTAGAAGCTAAGATAGGTTACCATGCACTAACTGGGAGAAAGAAAGCTCAGTCTCTCAAAATGTTTGCTGATGTTTGAAACACATCAGAAACCCCAGTGTTCGCTTACTGCTTGTACTTTACCTGCTGACTTGGACACAGTGCAGCCACTTAACCTGCTGACTTGTCATTCTCCCCGAAAGTGATAGGTTGGGTTCACTGAGCAGGTTGAATATGTCTCACAAGTAAGCAAGTTTTGCAACCCATTCTTTGTCACTGAAATGTGCTGCCAGTGGTGACTTTTTCTGAAAGAAATCTCTGGAGCAGTTCTCATAATTCAGAAACTCTGGCCAGTGCACTCCCTTTAGAAAGCCATCTCAATTCTGGGTATAAGGGACAGTGTGAATGCTCTGCAGCCAGCTCCTCACAGAGGGGCATGCACAGACGTGTTAGAGACATGTCATTCATGTGGTTGATAAGTTTAATCACATCCTGAAACGTGTTGGTTCACGTGATGTATTTCTAACAAACTGCACTTCCTTGTAGGTAGAAAAGCGTGTAGATTCATTTTCAGACGTGACTTTGTCCCAGGTAGTGAAACCAGAAGGCTATGTGGTTGTGGCAGCTGCTCAGTCCATGCATACACCAGCACTTCTGCCCAATCCAGTTCGCATTTAAAGACCAAACTAGTTCTGCAATCATGGTGTTGGCTGGCAGCAGACTGCACATAGCACCTCCTCATCCCCGTCTGACAGGGCAGAGCTCAGGCAGGCAGGACGGATGCTACAGTAAATGCAGTGATGCTGGCTCCTGCTCCCTCCACGCACCCTCTGTGCAGCTCTGGACCCCTGCAGTAGAAGGCCGGAGGATGGGTAGATGTCAAGGAGCGCTTGTTTCTTCCCTCTTTGTACACTGCATTCCTTTTTAGATTACTAAATAAACTTCTCTTGTTTTCAGCCCATGGACCAAGCTTCTCTCAAGAACAGCGATGTTCTCGTTCTGACAGGGCTTACCCAGATCCCCACCGCCAACCCCGACGGCATGGTGGGAGAGTTCTGCAGCAACCTGGGTAGGTTAGCCCTCTTGTGTCCAGAGTTGGTGACGCACTTGGATTTGTTTTTCAGTTCCTTGTTTCTGAAGTACTCTTTGTCCCTTCCCCTTCGTAGTCACACCCTCTGGTCAGTCTGTCTGTCTGTGTGTCTCTCCCCACTGCTCCCTGCCTCTCTCCCTTCCTTCCTCCCTCTTTGTGGTACTGGGGATTAATTTAAGGGCTTTCGCATTGAGATATTACCCAGCCATTTTTTTGAGACCATGTCTTGCTAAATTTGAACCCAAACTTGAGATCCTCTGCCTCAGCCTCCTAGAGTGCTGGGACTGTAGGTATGCATTGCCATACCCAGCTTCTGATGTCCCTTTTAAAGCCATCTTCCTGATATTTACTTCCACCCTTTCTGTGCATTCTTCAAAGTCTGCTGTTGCCAATAGGAACAATTTAGCATGTTCTCACTGGCTTGAACCACTGGTAGTACACGCACAAGTGTCTATGAGATGGCTTGTACCCCTGGCGGTAGAAACAGACCTAGTTACCGTTATTGGTCTTGTTAACTTAGAAAATTACTAAAAAGCTTCTGATAGGATAGTCATGCATGTACCATCAGTGGATGGAGCTGCCCTGCAGCTAAACATGACAGGCCCATGGCAAGCCTGTTAAATCTGAAAGGAAGATGAAGAGTAGTTGTTTTAACAAATTAGACTTGGTAGCGCATCATAGGACAAATATTCAGCATTCTCCACAGGTGATTTATTTAATCCCCTTGCTTTTTATTGGGATTTGGTAGGGAAAGTCTGCTTACAGGGTAGCATTTGACAAAGAAATGATGAACATCTTTGCTTTACAAATAATAGCACAGAAAACACTGTTAGATTGAGAACCCTGTAGGATGTCTTTTCCTTTGGATATATTTGTCCATAAACTCTAGACATCTTACTTTTTTCTCAGAGGTTTGGTTACCATCCTCATAATTTCAGGCTGCTGCGATAAAGTATCAGAGACTCAGTGGCTCAGCAGTAGACATTTCTCTCTCACAGTTCTGGAGACTGAGAAGTCCAAGGTCCAAGTCCCCCTTGCTGTTGCTGGTGAAGGCCTCTTCCAACTTGCAGGTGACAATCGCTTCCTGCTCTGCCCTCACATGGAGAAAAGAGGTCTCTTCCTTCACTTTTTACAAGGGCACTCCTCCCAGTTTGGGGCTCCACCCCCATGACCCAAACCTAATTACCCCCCAAACGCCCTATCTCCTAACACCATCATATTAGGGCTCAGAGGAACCATATGTAAATTTTTGGTGAGGGGAACATTAACATTCAGTTTGTAAGTTATCCAAGAGAAGCTGATGAGCTCTACCATAGAAGGAGAAAGTGCTCATTTTCTGTTGACAAGGCTCTACATCTAATCCACTGCTGCTCAGCATGGGACCATCCACCCACCTGCCTCAAGATCAGTGAGGCCCGCTTAATAAAATGAAGGCTTGGGGACCCCCACAGACTAAGCTGGAACACCTAGGGAGAGGAGACTCCTTTGTGCCCTGGGTAGTTTTTGCACAAGTGGAAGCTTGAAAATCACTGATCCTGTTTATTCATTTCATATAACAGCTCAGGAAACAGTGGCCGAGCCAGGTTGTATGGCTTCCTTGTCCCAGAGCTTGGGCACAGGCAGGATTAGAGACAGCCCTTGAGTAATGACTACTACTGCTGCTTTTTTTCCATCGTACCATGCTTATTAGTAGTAGTCACCAGTTCTCAAGTTAGTGTATCCAGTGAACTGCACATCACAGTAGGAGTGGAGCAGAAATAAGGCATCAAAAGTTCAGATTCTGTACCCAAAAGCCGCTTGCATCAATTTGTTTTGGAATATAAATAAAAAATGAACTTGAGTATGCACCTTGTTTGCTTCAGTCAGTCATACTTATAGTAAACCCATAATTTGCAGTTCTTAATTTAGTAACTAAGTATGACGGATTGAGCTAAGTATAGTGATGTGTGCCTGTCACCCCAGCACTCTATGAGGCTGAGACGGGAGGATCACACATTTGAGCCTAGGCCAGACATATTGCTCAGCAGCATGAGTGCCTGCCTGGCAAGTGCAAGGACCTGAGTTTGATTCCCAGTACCAAAAAAATTTTTGTAGCCACCTCATCTCAAAATAAAACATAAACAAAAGCCTTGGGATGCTGCCCCTGGACAAGGCCCTAGGTTCATTCCTCATTACCATAAAAAAATAAATACAAGAAGTTTTTCTACAAACATGAAAAGAAAATGCAATTAATAGTTAAACAGAAACCTTGGCCTATCCTTATAGTTCATTCGGCCATCATCAAAGACCTGAGACAAATCCAGCACATTTTTTAAATATTTATTTTTTTGTACCAATCGAACTCAGGACCTTGCACTTGCTAGGCAGGCACTGTACTGCTGAGCTATATCCCCAACCTCCAGCACATTTTTGAACAGGGCTTAAAAAGAATGTCCTGAAGCTCACTTGCCATTGAAACCTTTAAAGCCCAAACCTTTGCTGCTACTCTGTTTCAAGTGAAACAGTCCGGCCTCTGGATGCCCCATGTGGCCACATTTCTCCCAGGGAAACATTTACTATGCTTGTGAGCGACCTGTGAGAACGCAGGTGTTAGTTGTGGTCTCCTTTGCAACACTGACCTTGGCACTGCGTTTCCCCTCTGGCTTCACACTAGCCCTGACTGTCCGGAATGGAGGTAACGTGCTGGTCCCCTGCTACCCGTCCGGCGTGATCTATGACCTCCTGGAGTGCCTGTACCAGTACATCGACTCAGCTGGCCTCTCCAGCGTCCCCTTCTACTTCATCTCCCCCGTGGCTAACAGTTCCCTGGAGTTCTCCCAGATTTTTGCAGAATGGTAAGTCAGTCTTGTTCTGTATGAGGTGAGTGTGATTTAGTACATTCAAGCAGGAAGAATGAAAGTCATCCTGTTTTCTCTCATATTACCGTGAGACACTCATTTCAGTGTGTTTCTGTGTCTATAATGAGAAAATTGTATTGCTGAAAGTCAAGTTTATTGCATTACTGGAGTTTGGAATTATAGTTACCAAGGAGGGCAAGATGAAGAAGGGCTTATCTTGGCCTGCACTTTATTTTTTTTTTTTTTGTCTTTTTCGTTTTTATCGGTACCAGGGATCGAACTCACGACTGCCTGCTTGCAAGGCAGGCGCTTATGCCGCTGAGCTAAATCCCCAGCCCCTTGGCCTGCACTTTAACAATTAGTAGCAAAAGTATTACTTTCCTTCTTAAAGCTACTGTCCACCTGCTGCTAAAAGTGAGGGTACATTCTAAAAATTTAAAGCCTTCAAACCCAAGCCCATATTATCTAAAATATATCACATTTTACATTTGACAAAACTGTGTTTTATTACAGAAATTTTAAATAAGATTCCTATGGAGAATAAATTATGAACAATAAGAAGTCATTGAACCTTTTTAAGATTATTTAAATGCATGTTTGAATCTCATTCCCCTGTCTCTCCCAAAAAAAGCTGTAACACACACAATATAGGGTATGTCCCGTCTCCTTTAGTTGTGTGGAGGCCAAATGGATACAGCAGTCAGGTTTCTCATTATACCATATCCCAGCATTTTACTGCCTCCTGCCCAGGGCTTTTAAGTACTTTTTTTCCACATATAAGTATTGTTTTTTTCACACGCCTCACCATCCAGGTGTGGAACTGTCCTTGGAGATGGTTTTGGCCACCTCTCACCATTGTGCACAGGGCATTTCCCAGGATAGGAAGGTCGTCCTGAATAAGTTGCGTTCTGCTGAAGATTACTTGCAAGTTTAATCAGCAGATTTTGAGTTTCTTCATCCAGATCCTCAGGAAAAGTATTGCAAGAAACACTAGACCCAGTCCTGTCACCCCTGGGCACTCTCCCCTGGGCCTGTGGCTTCCGTCTGGTCCACCCGTCACGTACTTGTCATCCTGTTGGTACAGCCTGCTGGGTTGAACTGAGGACTGCTAAGCAGAGAACTAGAGGGTGTTCCTGCTTTTTAGATACTTGTTTCTAATGTGTGTAATACAGATTTACTATAGAAAAAATAAAAGCTTTCAGAAACTAATAAAAAACACTGAACTCATAATTCCAGTCTCTAGAAATGGCATCACTGTTAGCATTCTGATGTATTTCTTCCATCTACCAAAAAAATCATGCTGAATATTTAGTTTTGTCTCTGCTTTTAAAAAGTTAATTAGATTAAAGCACGATAAAATCTTTGAGACATAACTTTTACTTCACTTCAGTATTTTAGCATTCATATACATATAATTTAGTGTTTTCTTAATATAATAACTTTATTCTCTTTTTGCTTTTAGTAGTAGGTCATCAATTAATACCATTCTGTGTATATAGCATGACATCTTTTGCTCTGGGTGAATTACTAAAAGTGGAATTACTGGAAAAAAGGATATAAATATTTCTTAATGTTCATTTATGAATCAAAACTGCTTTCCAGAAAGATTTTATGTAAATTGTTCCTTTTTTGCCCATTACTTCTTACAGATTTTGTATTTCTCTTACATTTTTGATACATTTATGAATATATCAAAGGTCAAACTTCGTGTTATAACAGATTTTTTTTCCCATTTTGGCCCTTGTCTGAATTTTTTTGGAGTTTGGAAATAATATTTTGGAATAATGTTAAGTTTTCAGAAAAGGGTAAGACTGAAAAATTCCGTATTGTTTCACTAGGTTTCCCCTAGCAATGTATGTTTGTCAAAATTAAGAAATTAACGTGAGTTCGTGGAACTTGTGCTGGACCTGTTCTGGCTGCACCAGGTTTTCTCCTCATAGCCTTTTTCTGTTTCAGGGTCCATTCCGGGTTTCACAGTGCAGTGATTCATTCTTTCTTTCTGTCCTTTGTTTTTCTTTCTCGCTGAAGCAGTGTTTTAGTTTTAAGCTCTTTCCCTACTTTGCTATTTCTTCTCTTATGCTTTGAACATTCACTCCCTTATGGTGTCACATGGCTAAACACTTTCGTTATGGTTTCTTTCTTCTGTTTTACCTCCCCCTACCCTTAAGTATTTTATTTGGAGTTCGTTTAGCATGACAGAATTAGTAACTTCATTTTCTCCAAACAGTCAAGTACTTACATATCCATGTACTATTTATCAAATAACCTTAACCTTCTCAGCTGATTTGCATTGGTTTCACATGCTAAACCTTGATGTGTATTGGCTTTTATTCTAGGACTACTCTTTTTTTTTTTTTTTTTTTTTTTTTTTTTTTGTCTTGTTCCTTTTTACCAGTACCGGAGATCGAACTCCCAACTGTCTGCTTGCAAGGCAGGCACTTATGCCACTGAGCTAAATCCCCAGCCCCTTAGGGCTACTCTTTTAATCTTTTCTGTGGCCAGGGGGTGCCACTATATTTTAATGACCGTGGTTACTTTTATAATATTTCTCCCCAGTCAGAATTCCCCAAAGTATTATTGCATGACACCTGTTGTGTATGAGCCGTAGGATCACTTTATTGATTTCTAGAATATCCTTTGAGTGTGTATGTCCTGTGTGCTACAAACTGACATCCCTGTGGTGATCCTTCGAGGCGGAGACCTGAGAGGTGTCTGTCTTAAACTTTCTCAGTATCTCCCTCGGATTCTTACCATACTGGCAATCATGTATCACTTCCTGTTTGCGTCCATAGTTAGTTTGGTCCATAAACATCTGATAAATGCTGTCCTTGGTAGAGTTCTGGGGATCCAGAAGGACCTCTGGGCTTGAGGAACGTGAACCTCAGGAGGAGGCAGCTGTGTAACTCTCCCCCCACTGTGAGTCCAGCTGAGTGAGACTCACACACATAGGCACATGCACACCTACATAGGAGCGCTTGTTCTGTCCCGAGAAGCCAAAGCATCCCCAGCTGGGATTCAAGAAAGGCTTCCTGGAATAAGGCACTCCTGAGGAATAGCAGGCAGACAAAAAACCTGTGAGGATGAGCCAGGTGGGCTGCTAGGGATGGGTAGTGTAGGGCGAGTGGGCGACACAGGCCAAGATACACATGGACGGCTTCAAGGCTTTGGCTTGCCCAGAGAACTGTCTGTAGTTCATTGTTACTAGGGAACTGAAACATGGGGAGCAACAGGATATGAAGCTAGAGAAATCTCCACAGTGGAGGCTCACTGAAAGACTTGAAGCAGATTTGCATTAGTCCCTTGCATTGCTCGCAGGTGTTCCTGTGATTGTGGGATGTTCACAAGGACTAGAAGGAGTATAGAAGAAATGCAAGGCCAAGAGAGAGCTAAGACTCCCTTGTGTGTTACCCTGTGGGAGTGCAGGGCAAGCGTGTCTTCGAGAGGCGATTGGAAATGTAACTGGCAGGACTCACTAGTTTCTTGGTCCAGAGATGTTAGCAGTGAAGATCCACTCCACATTTGCTAGTGTGGCTGTCAGTGGTGACCCCAGTGAGCCAGGTCCTGCCAAGGAGGGGCAAGTTCATACTGCAAGTGTTGTTGGTTTTGTCCTTGAGGCGCTTGTGGCAGTTCAGGGCAAAGCATCACCAACCCAGACAGCTGAGAAGCCAGGGCTGGAGGTGCAGGCTGGGGAATAAAAAAGAAAGAAAATGAAGGGCTTTGTATGTGCAGTATGTTCTTCCCTCAATTGATTTACACAGCGTATTTTTGAAAGGAAAAGGATTACGTAAGTTCTACCTAGTGTGACCTCTGGGAAGTCCTTGGGGCCCCTCCCTCCACCTCTGAGAAGCAGCAGCTCCTACCAGAGAAAGTTGAGTCACCTGGGAGGCTGATCTGATCTCATTGGTCTGCAGCAGCAGAGGCTTTGAAGCGCCCACCAAGCCATTCCAGCATGGATTGGAAGCTGGTAGCACTGTCCTAGAAACTGTCATGAAACACTTTGTGCCTGCTGGTGTCAGGAGTGGGCCAGGTTGTCTCAGTGACAGGTGCTGGCTCCAGAGTTGGGCTCACCGCCATTGCTGTGGAGCCGAGTGAAGCCAGAACCACAGCCCATGCTTGGACTTCTACTGTTGCTCTGGGTGGGCAGCCTGGGTCTGCGCACAGGCCCTGCACCATCCAATCTCGGGGCTCTGCTCTGCTCTGCGCTCACTCGGCCCTGCTTTGCCCCCTGGGAAGGAAGCCCAACTCCTGGCTGGCCCAGTGTCTGGTCCAGCTTCAGAATAAGGGCTCATGGCTTGCTTGGCAGGTGGATTTGTTTTTGCTGAGGCAGGGAAATGGGAAAGGTGGCTCCCAAAGAGTCTCTGATCTCTTATTCATCAAGCAGTGCCCAAAAGACTAGCACTTGAGGATCTTGGGCTCTCAACTAGACATGATTCTAGAAGCGTCTTTATTCTTTGCTTTTCTGATAACCCACGTCTGTCTGTGAGTCTCCTTTTGAACTCCAGCAGCCCCAAAGAACTAAACTGGCCCCATCAGCCTCCCAGAAGAGGCCTCAGCCTGCTGTATCTACACAAGGGCTCTGGAGGAGAGCGTCGGGGTCCAATAGCAGAACTGAGACTCCTAAAGCCGGGGTTTCATCCTCATTCTGATTGTAATCTCTTCAACATCATTAATGTCTCGAAATGAAACATGTAGCATAACATCCTGTGCAAAAATTAAGTAACACCTAAAGTAAGCACTTAGATTGTTTCGCTTCCTGTGTTAGAAAGAAAAAAAGAGCTGGGGTCCATTTGTACATATTTTGTTTCCATAGTTTTGTCTCTACCAGAAAGAATATAAAGTGGTATTTTTGAGATCAAAGTTAAAGGAAACTAAGTGTAGGGGGAAAAAATACATGGATGGTATAAGGTTAATACAGAACCCAAACGCTGAAGCCCTGCACACCTGCCTTTTTCCGTGTCTTGACAGAGTCCTCAACGGCAGCTCTAACGCCATGTTTTCCCCTTTTGAGAAAGTGTTGATTGAGCCACTGCAAACTTTGTCACTTTATCTTTATGAGACATCTCGGTGTGTCAAGGTCATGCCCGTCCAGGGAAAAACTAGGGTGGCCTACAGTACTCACTGTCTCCAGACCAAGGTCCTCAGTTCAGCCCCAGAGACTTAGCAGGGCCGCACCTAATGTGATCTGATAGTGCACGTGCAAAGCCAGAGAACCAGGTCTCTGCGGTAGGTGGGGCGCAGCAGACTGCCACAGCAAAATATAGCATCGTGTCTTGGGGTCAGATCCTGGAACAGAAAAGGACACGAATGGAAAACCTGATGAAACCCAGGCAGTCTGGAGTTTAATAAATTGTAATATCCTAGTGTTTAATTTCTCCGTTTAAGGAATGCACTGTGGTTGTAACATTAACAGGAGCACTACTGTTTTTACAACTTCTCTGTAAATCTCAATTTATCCCAAAACAAGACATATATTTTCTTAAGAAAAAAGTTATTGAGGAATTTTAAAGGTTTAAAAAATTATATATTCCCAAATGCTCTGTTTTTGCCAGCTTTTATTTTCAGTGAAACTCACTGGCCTGGGAATTATAGAATACATTTTAGTGTTTCATTTTGCACTGCTGCCACTAGGTGGCAACAAACGCCTTACTGTACACTTTCTAACAAATTGATCTGTTTTCCCTCTTTAAAAGGCTTTGTCACAACAAACAGAGCAAGGTGTACCTTCCAGAGCCACCTTTTCCTCATGCAGAGGTAAGAAAACAAAATGTTGGGGTCAAGGTAGGGAAGAAATGCAGGTGGCTTGGTGCAGCTAGAGTGGGCCATGAGATTGCAGCTACTCCTGTGAAATCCCTTTGTGTATCCCTTTGCCTCCGGAGTAAGGTGACAGCACAGTGCTCAGCTCAGATTCTGTTGTTTCCTCCTGTGTGTCCATGGCTCGGCCTTCCGTTGTCCTGTGACTGCAGAAGCAATCACATTCTAGCATCTGTTTTAACTTTTTTGAGTCATAGATTTTTATTATAAAAGTGTTTTTTTATACTGTCAACCATATATGTAAATGGTTAGTCAAGAAAACAACATTTCAGTTTTTTAAAAACTAGAAAAATTCCCCACCTTTCACAGAACTGATGGGTATTTTTATTTGGCTGAATACCCAGTTTTGTTTCCATTGCTTTTTTTTTTTTTTTTAACAACTGATGTATCTTGGACAGTTTTCTTTGTGCCTCTTATTATGCTTATTGTTTACTATAGTGTTAATACCCCTTTATAAAAAAGATTTTTAACTGGGCCTGGAGGCACATCCCTGTACTCCATGAGTATCACAAGTCCCACCTGGGCAGCATGGCATGTCCCTCTTTCAAAGTGAGAAGGGCTGGGGATGTAGGTCCATGGTAGAACGCCCCTGGGTTTCATCCTCAGCCCCATACATACAAAGGAGGATACTTAAATTGGTAAACTACTCGAGCAGATCATTTGGCTAGATCTGTGGAGTGTGCTGTATGCCTGAGCACTTTTGTTCTGAAAGTACATACTGAACAGAGGAAGTACATAGGCCAATTACCAACAGACAGCACATGCAAAAACCTTGGTCACCATGCTGATTACCCTCCATCCACCACCAGATGTGAAGTGGGTTTTGTGGTATGGTCACCCAGTGGAATAGCGTGCATTCATGAGAACGAATTGATTCCAATTACACACAGCAGCACTGATAAACTTCACGAACATAATGTGAGTAAAAGGAACCAGACAGAAAAGGAGATATACTGTGGTCTTATGTACAGAAAAGTTCAAAAACATTACAAAATAATATATGGTGTTAGAACCCAACATACAGATTGTTTTGGAGATAGAGGAGGACAGTAGGGACTGGAAGGAAACAGGAATTTCCAAGGATCTGGTTATGCTTTGTTTGTTGATGTACATATGGGTTTATGCGTGGGCTGAGTTTGGTTAAAAAAATAATCATCAAAGGTAGGAGATAGCATTATAAAAAGAGCAAAGGCTAGATTTAATCTTGTGAGACTGGATTGAATCCTTGGTATACATATCCTCAGTAGGCATGGATAGGCAGATATATGTTAATGGATTTAGTTTTATTTTATAATTTATTCTTTGACACGGTAAACTGCAACAAATCATTGCTAATTATTTTACATTGAACCACTTTTCATACTCTAAAGGATACGTTAGCTGGGATGCCAAGTTTAAGGTTTTGAAGAAGTCATTTTTTAGTCCCCATACTTTAATATTATAGCACGTGGTGTTTTCATAATCTGTCATTACCTCAGTGAAATTCAGGCTAGCAATGCAATAACATCAGGGAATTCGGCTCAGTGACCAAGTGCTTGCCTGGTGCACACATAGCCCTGGGTTTAAGCCCTAGTGCCACTAAGACCAGACTCAGTGTGGGAAAATGTATTTTGTTGGTGTTCATTCCATCAGTACTGTTCTTACTCCATCTACCTGTGTGACAGCGATTCATGATAGTGCCATAATTCATAGGTCTTGCTGCCAGCCAGCTCTGATTTGAATTCGGTCATTCCTGCCAGCTCGAACCACCGTGGTACGTGTGTGACTGTCCTGTTGGGCAGCTTGGACCACTTTTCAGGGGCTCTTTGATTATAATAATGCAAAGAAAGGCAGTGAGTTACAGACCAGATGTCATCATTACAGTTCTTTAAGGAAACCATTAAAATGATACTAACAAATTATGACACAGCTCATTTGTGGTACAGCAGTTGTGTATATTACGTGCATCAGCAATGGAGTACTTGTAAGATTCCCATGTTAAAATTTAGAGAATTGTTAACAAAACATAAATTAATTTAATGAAATAACTGTACTGATAATGGTAATGATTTTAGTTGTTATGGATACTATTAATATTTGGGTAGTAATTATTTAAATTTAAGCAACTAACTGAATTCTGACCATTTATAGGCTTCTATTAATTTTTATTAATTTTATTGGTAAAACTGACTAGATCCATTTGTACCACGAGTGGGTCAAGCCACGTAACAGGATAGTCACACGTCTATCTGCAGGAACGTATTAAGATCGGCAGTGTAGGCCAAGGATTTAGCTCAGCAGCACAGCACCTGCCTGGCAAGCACGAGGTCATGAGTTTGATTTGTGATACAAAAAAGAAAAAGATCTGCAGGGTAGTGCTACAGTCTTCCTAATAAAACCACATGTCTCCAGTAAAAGGTTAAGTCTTCAAAATGAGGAGTTTGATTTTTGGGGAACATCCTCACTTTTGTGGTGATGTCATTTGGACTTGAAGTTGCTGACCGGTCCCTCTCACACATTATGGTTACTGCTGCACTAAGCCATGTCACAAACCATTTCTTTGTCCATTAAAAGGAAATGTTTCCTTTGGACAATTTGATGTTTAGGGGCTGTGCCTGCTAAACATTTGCCACATGGCCTTTGGTTGCTGGAATAGGAGGCGGGGTGGGCCTGGGCAGCAGAGCTGACTGAGCAGTGTCACAGAGGCCTTTTGTGGTTGTGACTGTGCGTGTCGTTGCCTTGTGACACGCCTGATATCAGGAAAGCACTGTCAAATGGAGATTCTCAGGGCTCAAAACATAAAACTCTAGATAAGTTCAAAGCCGTGTGTCCTAAAGTTCCAAAAGCTGAATCGGTCTTTGAATTAAGCTGCTGCTTTGCCTCATCACAGTCTGACTCAGGCATTGCTGTGGGTAAATAGCCTCCCTTGTGAGAGGGATCTACTGGTGTCAGAGCTTGGTGCTTCATACATTATGGCTTGTGTCTAGATGTCCCCCCAGAGCTTCATGTGGTCATACCTGGAGCTTTTTCAGAGGTGGCTGGATCTAGAGTGTGTGACACTGGGATTGATTCATGGTGTACCACCAGGATTGGGGGTACTGGATTAAGGGTGTGAGTGCTATCTGCCCTAAGGAGCCTAGATAAGATGTAAGGGACAGAAAGAGCTATGGTTGCCCCTTGTTGCTCTGCTGCCTTCTTCCAGCCATGAACTGTTTCTCTACGAAGCCTGTCTGCCACCCAAGGCACCTTAGAGTCAGCTGATTACACCTGAAACCTCTGCAAACTGTGAGCTAAATAAACCTTTTCTCCTTTAACTTGTGGCTGTGGGATATTTTGTCTCAGCAATGAGAAAAGTAAGTAAAACACACAGGTTGAGAAAGTTACTTGGCTTTTAAACAATAGCTGATATTGAGGATTTCAGGTGGTGGTTAGAGTGTCAGGAAGCTAGAAAGGAAACATTAGAGGAAATCAGGCCAGAGCAACCTTATTAAAAGTTTCGGGTATGAGGGTTCAAGGGTGTAACGTAGCTCAGTGGTAGACAGTATCTCTGGCTCTCTGTGTTGTGTTCTGTCCCCTGTGCCACCGAGAACAAACAAAAAACAGTTTCAAGTATGTTATTACTGAAGGGATTGACTTTTCCATCTATTCTGAAAGTCACATAATAGGAATTTTTATTTGGACTACTTTTACTGACAGTTCCCAATTTAGAGTGGTGCCATTTTTAAAAATTATTTCACTTTCTGATAAGAGGTGAAGACCACAGTGTTAGGTTGAAACCGTACTTCAGACTGGACCTGAGCTGGCATGACAGGACAGGAGAAGTACTGGGCAGTGCCTGTGCCTGCAGCTCCCGCTCCTCCAGGTCCAGTTGTTTCTAGGCTGTCTGTGGCTGGGGTCATACAGCACGCTGACTTCCTTCACTGGGCTTCCTTCACTGGTTCTTCTGTGCTGAACAGCTTCACACGGCCCAGTGTTCCAGTTTGTTGTTTACTCAGTGAAGGACATCTTGCTTGTTCCCAAGCTCTGTAGCGAATGTGAATAAAGCCACTACAGATATCTGTGTGCAGGTTTTTGTGGAGATTGTCTTCAAGTGTCTTAGGTAAATATCAAGGAGCATGGTTGCTGATGCTGTGCTGAGTATTATACCTGCTGAATTTTGTTTAAAAAAAAAAAAAAAGAGCCAAACTGTCTTCCAAAGTGACAGCACCAGTTTGCACTCCCAGCAGTGACTGGGGGCCCCGTCACCCCCCATCCTCATTGGGATCCGGTGGTCAGTGACCCAGATCGTGGCCCTTCCAATAGGCATGTAGCAGCAGCATGCTGTGATCTCCGTTTCCCTCTTGACTTCCGGTACTCGGCGTCTTCGTGACAGTTATGCTTGTTTCATGGGCATGTTCTCCAGGTGGCTTGGCCTCTCCATTTGTGTTTTTAAGTTACTTTGCACATCCCCCTGTGCTGCGGTCCTCCCTTCAGCCCACACAGGCTAACAATTCCTCCTATGTTGTCCTCTCATCTTGCAGCTTATTCAGACCAACAAGCTGAAGCACTACCCCAGCATCCACGGAGACTTCAGCAACGACTTCCGGCAGCCGTGTGTGGTGTTCACTGGGCACCCTTCGCTCCGGTTTGGGGACGTGGTCCACTTCATGGAGCTCTGGGGAAAATCTAGTCTCAACACTGTCATATTTACAGGTAATTTACAAAATAAACTCACCCCTGTGCTTCCCTGCCAGGCCAACAGTGGCTGCAGCAGGCAAACCAAGGGAGGGATCTGCCAGAGGCAGGAGGTGTTGGCCCTGGCACTATCCCGCTGAATGTACCAAAGAGCCACGAGCATCAGGACAGGAGGAAGGTGGGGTGCTGCCCGTGATCCTGAGCACCTCTTTGCCAGTGGAACTCTTCACCTAGGTGGAATTCTGCTGAATTGCTTTTCAGCAGATTTCTCTACAAGAACTACATAACTCCAGTACTTGCTCTTTGCTTTACCTTTAGGAGTTGTTCTTGTCTGTGGATCTTTCTCCTTTGTAGTTTACTCTGGCTTGAAGACCGACCTTCAGGGAAAAGACATCCTTTTGTGAGGTCAAGTAAGAGATTGACATAGATAATTACAGCATTATTTTATCAGTTTATAGGCTTTACACTGACTTGGGTTTTAGAAGACTCACAGGCTAGAAAGTAAACAGTTGATCTGAAATCTGGCACAACTTGCTCTATCGGCAGCATACCCCTGCTGTGGGGGGAGCTCCCAGCTGTTGCAGGCTGTTTTTCTGTCTCTGCCATGGGTGAAAGGCCGCAGCACTGGCTCCCAAGACACTGTTTCATGGTACCTAGGACTTGGCCCTCCCTAGGAAGGTGTCCAGGGACCGCAATGTGGGCAGGGCCAGGCTTGGCCCCTCCCATTCCTCAGCTGTGACTGACATGACAGTGGGTGTGGTATTGGCACAGGCACACCCTGAAGTGTTGGATGTGGTACAGATGTTCTTTGAGCCTGCTAAGAAGTCAGAGGCTATGTGACCATTCATGACAACTCTGAGTAATGACTTTATATTTAAAATGGTTTGTCAGAGCGGGGTATGGTGGCTCACACCTCTAACCCCAGTACTTGGTAGCCGGAGGCAGGAGGATTGCTCAGTTCTAGGCCAGTCTGGGCTTCATAGTGAATTGAAGGCAACATGAACTACATAGTCAGACCCTGTCTCAAAAAAGTAAAGTAAGGTTTGTCAGGCTTCTACAGCAGTTTCCAATATCCACTAGTGGGAGAGGGACTTGGGGCCTTTTCAACTGGTGTGATGACTGTTGTCACATTAGAAGAAGTCAGTATTCCCTCTTCTTACTGCATCTGGGAGTTCTGGAAATTCTTTGGGAAATGTGACCCGCTGGGGTACTTTAAGTATCTGGTCATTCTGGAGCCTGGCTTGCTGGTGCAGGCCTGTAATCCCAACACTGGGAGGCTGAGGGAGGAGGGCTGCAAGTTCAAGCCCAGTCTAGGCAACTTAGCAACTTAGACTCTTTCTCAAATGTTTTTTAAAGTAGATGGGGACATGGCTGGGATATAGCTCAGCGTGAAGGCCCTGGGTTCAGTACCCAGTGCCACCAAAAAAAATAAAAATTTGCATCTGAGATGTCAGTGTGCCAGTAAGCACCAGCCCCACAAGAGACGGGGACAAAGGAGCGAGGCCCTCAGGGCTGCTGCAGGACAGCAGGAGCTGAGCGGTACCTCTCGGCAACAGTGAATCGGCTCTTGGGCTCCAGGCAGCAGCCTCTCTAAATGGAGCGCAGTCCCTGCCATGCCGGCTACAGAGGCCCCAGAGGAAAAGCGGGGCCACATGACAACGGTTCAAGGACTGGTCCCTGTTGGGAGTGATGGTCCAAGCAGCACGTGCTGTCCGGGGGTGGCTTGGTGGTTTGTCCCAATGCTAGCATGCTGGTGTGGACAATGCAATGCTCACAGGCTGGGACACGGCCTGTGGGGCACTGGGAGACTCGCACATGTCCCATTCTTCCTTGACTGCGTGCATTAGCAGGTCCCGATGATTCTGGTCAGAGCACATCTGTGTGTGAGTCTTCGCTGCACATTGCTGGCTGGCATCTTGCTGTAAAGCAGAGCTTTCTCTTCTCTCTTGAGGCTCTCATCCATGCTTCATGTTGAGCACTTGGGGTCTGCACCTGTGCCTCCAGACCTTCCACCCACAGGGATCACCCAGCCCTCATGGCGACTGCGAGCCCCATTCCACACTCCTCCCACCCCACAACCTGTGCCCACTCCCAGCTGCATGTTAAAGCGCCCTCCTGTGCTCTCCCTAGAACCCGACTTCTCCTACCTGGAAGCACTGGCCCCCTACCAGCCTTTGGCCATGAAGTGCATATACTGCCCCATCGACACGCGCCTCAACTTCATCCAGGTGTCCAAGCTGCTTAAGGAAGTGCAGGTGACGAGGGAAACGCCCCAGGGGTGGGGGTTGCTGCATTTGAGCACTGTCCTCCCCAGATCCCACCCAACTGTGATGCTGGGGCTGGTCCTGCTGACCCTCAGACTTGAGGGATGGTCTTCACACCCTGACCAAAGTTTCCAGCTTGGAAAGTCAAAAATCCAGAGGAAGAACATGCAGTTACCCTGAGGCTCAGCTGTACTACCTAAAGCAGAGTGTCCCCTAAGAAAAGCCGCTACAGAAGCACAGTCACTAGACTTAAAGGCAGTTTGATTGTAACCCATATCGGGCCCTTGTGATGTAGGCAGCTTCATTTTGGTTTGTTTGATTCATTTTTCATTTTCTGCCCTTAAGAAAGGGAAGTAGTTGGGGTAAATGGTAGATAAAAGGACAAGGCTGCCAGAAGGAAACCGCGGTGCAGGGGATGGAGGACACAGTCACTGTGCAGGGTGGCTAGGAGGTGTTCTGCGCTTGGTGCTGGAAGGCCAACAGGAACAGGAGCAGGGCACGGTGCCTGGCCGGCTGTCCCCTCTGAAGTCACAGCTCAGTGTGCTGAGGGCCAGGCAGGCCGCTGCCTCCACACCTGCTTGATGAGTGGTGCACGCTCAGCCCTGTTCATTTCCCCAGTCAGAAGTTCCCTTTCCTCCTCCTCACAGAACCCGGGGTGCTGGGAAGAGAGACCCCTATGCAGAGTGCTCAGGCAGGCCCTGGGGGAGGCAGGAAGCTGTGCTCTGGATCGACAGCTCACCTCCCCAGCAAGGAGAGAATCTGGGTCTTCTTGGGCCTTAGGAACATTGGCTTGGGGCCTACAAGGAGGGACCCAATACCAGCTCTGCTTACCCTGGAGAGCGGGCTGGGAGCCTGGTGTGTGAGTGATGTAGGTGCCAGGCCTAAGCCAGCACTGCCCAGCTGCCGCCATTCAGGACACCTGCGCGGCCCTGGGTCCGCCTGCCGGCGTCCCCAGTCAGGATTGGTGGCTTAGCCCAGACCCTTACATGAAGGCAGATAGGGCAGTAGCCTCGCGGGTCCTCAGCTTTTGTTTCCAGTTGGGTGGTATTTGTCCAAAATAAACTTTGGTTTACTAAGGTTATTCTCTCAAGAAACAAGAGGAAACTTTTAAAGTTCCATATCTGATTTGTCATCGCACACAGCTGAGCATGTGACCCCTAGGCCTGCTGGTAGCATAAGCGAGGGCCCCGAGGAGGCTGCGCCAAGGAGCCCAGGGACCAGCAGGGAGCTCAGAGCCTGAGAAACTGAGAGTCTACCTTGGCTCACACTCTGGCGGGAGGCTCACGGTCTCCCAAGGGCTTTTCTGCCACCCTGCTTGGTGCTAGTCTGTGTCATGGGTCAGTTGGGCTTGAAGGCAGGAGGGTGCCGTGTGGCCTGCTGGCCTTGCACGTCCAGGACACTGGCACCAGAGGAAGCAGCAGTGCTGTGTTCCAGCTGCCCCCAACCCAACCTGACCTGTCCCTTCTGTCTGTCCTTGTGCCCACAGCCCCTGCATGTGGTGTGTCCTGAGCAGTACACACAGCCGCCACCGGCACAGTCGCACAGGATGGACCTCATGGTGGACTGCCAGCCCCCGCCCATGGCCTACCGGCGCGCCGAGGTCCTGGCACTGCCCTTCAAGCGTCGCTATGAGAAGATTGAAATCATGCCCGAGGTGAGTGCGCCCCCACTGGTGACTCACCCTTTGCTGCTGGGGTCTCAGACAGCCACCTGATGGGCACTCCTCAGGTTTGTATCTGCAGAGTCACGAGAGAAGGGGAGCAGTGTGGGCTCCGGGTTCCAAGGCCGTGCCTGGATGGGGGTTCAGGGGAGGGCCCTTACTGCACCCTCACGGCCTCCTGGGCTGCAGGCAGGAGAGTGGGGAGAGTGACCAAGAGGAGGAGTGTGCCCTTCCTTCCGTCCCTTTCAGCACAGCTTTGTGGTTTTGGCCTGTGAGTCTAAATATTTGTATGTCTCTAAAATCCTAACTTCTGGTTGGGTGTGTTTGTTTTAGCTGTTTTTATTGCCATACTGGGGAACTGAACTCAGAGCCTCATACATGCTAAGTGAGCGCTTTACCACTCAGCTACAACCCCAGCCCTTTTTACTTTTGAGATAGGGTTCCACTAAACTGCTGAGGCTGGCTTCCACC
Organism: Cavia porcellus; assembly: GCF_034190915.1. Taxonomy (NCBI): domain Eukaryota; kingdom Metazoa; phylum Chordata; class Mammalia; order Rodentia; family Caviidae; genus Cavia; species Cavia porcellus. The sequence goes on from NW_026947507.1 coordinate 43,413,639, forward strand.
TGGGAATCCTCCTGCCTCAGCCTCCAGCGTAGTGGGAATCACAGACATTCAGTACCATGCTGTTAGCGTATGTTTTAACAGGGAAGAAGTGAAAAGCAAATTGTGCATGTGAACAGCTGGGGCAGGTTGTGCTTAAGCAACTCATCCCTGGGGAAGCAAGAGGGAAGGGGCTCTGAGGTGACCAAGCAGGCTCTTCCGGCTTCCTTCTCCTCTTAAGATGGCTTGGACGGATCAGAATCGATGGATGAGAGAAATAATAAAGCCTGGTGCTAAGCCAGCACCCGGCGTTCTTAGTGGACTTGGGTTTAGGAAGTGCCCAGACCTTGGCCCCAGGGCTGGCGCACAGCGGCTTTCCACGATTCCTCTCCATAGCTAAGCAGAAAGGTGGTCTCCTTACTGAAGGGCACTAGATGAAGCAGAGTAAAGCAGTTTGGATAATTAAATTGGGTGAACGATTCAACAGTGCAAAGCTAAGCAGTATTTGAATGCAGGCAGCCCCACTTCTGTGAGTAGGTGAGCCCTGTGCTGTATGGCCCTTCTGTCCCTGTGGCCGGTTCGTTGGCGCTCAGGCTGCAGGAGCAAGACCAAATGGCAGTTTCAAAGCAATGATGATTTTCTTAGAAGTCTTAAAAGTGGATTATAATTTAGAAGACATTAGAAGTCTTACAAATGGATTTTTATTTTGTTTTGTTTTTGGTGATGGTGTTTTTGAGACAGGATCTCACCATGTACTTGGTCTGGCCTCGAACTCATGGTGATCTTCTGCCTCAGCCTCGTAAGTACTGGTACTTATCACACCCTGCTACAAAGGTTTTCAAGAAGTGGAGGGGTCATATACCTGCTAAGCAGTGAACTGCTGGAATGACACAGATAGCTTCTCAAGCAGACTGCCTTGAAGGCCATTTGGGTGTTTGTTGATCTAATAATTCTGTAATTGGAAAAACTGAATTTTTAGTTGGAACCTGTAAATTCAGCACTTTAGTCTTCTCTAATTAACTGACTAACAACTGCTAATTATAGCTGGTTTGGGAGGGAGGAGGCCAGGATGAGCAGGTCAGGCCCCTGCAGCCCTCCAGTGACTGGATAGGCCCCCTCTAGTGCAGCCAGAGGGCTTCCTGAGCAGTGGTCCCCCCAGACTTGTCCTGGAACTCTGAGTAATGGCCCTTCGCTTTCCCAGCTGCCCCATCCATCTAGTTAGTATCGCTTAGATTGCAGTGGTCTTATTTCAGTAAGCTGACATTGATAATGATGTTTTTTAATGAGGGACGCAGAAAAGCAAGTTTCCACTTCCAAAGAAGACCAGGGTTTTTTGTTTTTAGCACTCAAGGAGTATAAACCATCCCTGCTTCTCATTGTACAGTGGCTTCATGTATTTTTATGATTTTGCTTTTCATTTTCTCTACATTTTATTCTTCTTACAGTGAAAGACATTAGCCTGGTATCTTTGGATTGTTGTTTTTTATTATTCCCTGTTTGCAGTACATCAGTCTTGCGAGTGGGCACAGAGACATGAGACAGCTTGCTGCTTTTTTAGTCCCTTTTCCCCTCCCTCTCCCATCCTCCTTTAATTCTCTTTCCCCACTTCCATCCTTTCAGGTACTGATCTTAGCACATGTTTGTGCTTACAGTGTGTTTCCATTCACGGAGGTTATCCTGTATACGGTGCACCTCTGTTCTGCTTGCTTCCCCTTCGCCTGTCCCTCACCCTTACCCGTGGGCTCTCAGACCCCTTCCCATTTGCAAGACATCCACCCTCTTGTCTCCTTCCCATTTTTATTCTTTGCTTTTATTCCCTGTACTCACAAGGAATGCCGTATGGTATTAAGCTTATGTGTCTGGTTTTACTCAATGTATTTTCCAGCATCCATTTTCTTAATAAATGCCTGAAATTGCCCTTCTTGACAGCGGAGTAGTAGTCTATTACGGGCAGACCCTACAGTCTCTGTGCATTTGTATGTTGGTGGGTAAACAGGCTTCTGTCAGGATTTAGCTACTGTGAACTGTGCTGCTGTAAACATATGTGCATGTTTTGTTGCAGTACGATGTGTTAAGCTCTTGGGAATGACACCTAGAAGGGGATGGCTGGTCTAACTTTTTATTTGAATAACTCTTACATGCAGTACTGTAATCTACAGAAACAAAATTACAGTACTGTGCAGTATAATCAAAGAATTACTGTATAAACAAGGCATACCATGCAGAAACGACAGTGAGGCTCTGCAAACAAGACGTACAGAACTATACAAAAAAAAAAGCCACCCATCCGGTACACGAGGACTGCTGCCACTCTGGCGGGTTCAGCTGTGTGCCTGGGAGCTGCTGCTCCCGTCGACGTGCTGTTCTGGCAGCCGTGCTTTCCTGCATGCTCAACTCTGCTCCTATCTGGGACGTTTCCTGCTGACTTGGTGAACGTACGTATGACGTCATCTGTGTCACCTTCCCAAGTGTCATCTGACAGCTGCTGGATGGTCCTTCCTTGCTGTCTTTTTTTTCTTACTTTTTTCCCATAATTTACCATTTTGCACTTAATTTCAGATACTCTGTCTTCATGTTGGTCATTTCTACAATTTATGAACCGTTTACAGTTCACTTCAGGCACTTCTGCCTAACATCTTTTCAAGGATTCTGTATCCCTGTTGAACTGGTCTTTCACGTTTTGAACCTTTTTGGTCATGTCATCCAATTTTTTACATATTTCCCCTATAGTCACCTTGGGCACAGCAAGTGATAATGATGAGAATTTTGTCATGTTTCCTCTCCGAGCTCATCTAGATTGTTCATCCCTTCTGTGAGCTTCTCTTTGCTCTCCCATTGGCGACCCCGTGCTGTGTTTAGAGAGACGGGATACCATGAGGCCCCGTGCATGTCTCTGTCATTGTTTACGATTCCCTGAACTCCAGATACCAATGTGGAGGCAAACAGTTATTAGCCACTGCTGTGTGATCGTTGTGGTAAATTCAGTGGCATCACATGACAGCTGGCCCTCACCAGCCCCAGAGCTTCTCATAGGCAAGCCTGAACCAGAACTAAGGAGACTATGGCTGTAGTGCAGACAGCCTGTGACATTAGAGGCCTCTAGGGTAAGAGCGCGAGGTCAGAAATATCACCAGCCCGTCTGCCTTCTCCAGGGCCGCTCCCCAATGATTTCACCCCCGAGCCTGGCCTCCCTCAACAGGACACAGCCCTGCAAGCACCCGGCCCTTCGAGGTCTCCCAAGGTAGATAACACAATCTCCTGGGTGTCAGTCGGTTGTCACCACTGGTGCCCTGTCCTGAGGAGACCACAGAAGCAGACCCCAGCATGCACTTGATCCTGGAATCCCTGGAGCTGGGCCTTGAGTAGGCTGGGGTGGGGCGGTCCCCTGGATGCTCCCAGGGTCTCTTGCTGGACACACTGTACAGACTGTACAGGCCTCTTTTGTATTATTTTTCTCTAGCAGCTGGCAGTGGCTGGAGATAAAGGCCTAGGCTTAGATTTCAGCACCCCAGACAAGCAGTCCTCAAACTTCGTGATTTCAAAGCATCTTAAAAATTAGAATGCCTAGGAGCCTTTGACTGTGTGTTTTATTTATTGGTATTTGCTATATTAGAAATTTTAAACGTTTTTTAAAACAGCTCATTTTAAAGTAACATTATAAACTCAAGATGTTAACATAACTAAAGGATAAAGACAAAAGCAAAAATCCATCTTAGTCACGACACTAGAGGTAACTATTTTGAGGCCTGGGGTTGAGACAGGGTCTCACTACGTAGTTCGGGCTGGGTTGAACTCATCACGTATCCCAGGCTGGCCTCTAACTCAAGGATCCTCCTGCCTCAACCTCCCGTGTGCTGGGGTCACGGGTGTGGTGGTGAACTAATTATTCTACTTAGGCTTTTGTGTATTACCTTGTCCACTGACAGTGTGGGTGTGGTGTGCATAGTGGAATCATAGCTGTAGACTTCACCTAACCCCAAGTATGTTCTGTCCTTAAAGATATTTCAAGCACTGTAAATGTGGTCCAGTGGTAGAGAATGAGGCCTGGGGTTTAATCCTGAGCACCGAGAAAAAGAAAACTCGGAAGCTTCTGTTTTAATGGCTGCATGAGCAGACTGTATCTAGCTGTGTTTCTAGCCTAAGCATACTGGAGTTCACTGTTCATTTGCTGGTGCACATCCATCGTTTCTCTAAACGCTTTCAGGAGCACCTTTTATTTCAGTCGTTTTCTGTTTTGTTTTCCTTAGGAACTTTGTGAATTTGGCGTCTCCAGCTTAAGGTTTAAGAGCAAGCTGTAGCTCCAGGTTACACCTGCTGCCCTGTGCAGCCCAAGTGTCCAGGCTCCTGGGTCCTTCTCTTCTGCCCTCAAACTGGAGCCAGGGGAGGGTTTCCCAAAAGGATCTTGCACATGAGTGGACAAGAGAAAGCAGAAAGAATAGCGTTGTCCTCAGAGCCCCGAATGGGGTCTGGTGGCCCCGGGGCCCTGAGCTCTGGGGCAGGGCGTTATATTTGGGATCTGACTTAAGTCTTCTGAGCAAGAATAAACAGCTCCCTTGGAGAAAAGCCTGGGCTCCAGGAGCAGCACAGATCAGCGATGGGCAGCAGACTGAGCCCCACCCCGCAGCTGTCCCCTCTGGTTCCTGCGCTGTTCTCAGTGCTCGACCCTGTTCTTGGAAGATGCTGCCATGGCCCTAAGTTCAGGGGGAAATAGAACCATTTAAGCGCGTGCCTCGGCAGTGCATGAGTGCAATGAAATGGTCAAATTCCAGTGCTGCTGTTTATTTGGCCTCTACTAAAAGGGGTTTGTGTTCGCCCAAATGAAGCAGCCTCAAGCTCCTTTATGGATTCCCCTTCCAGTCCTTGGATCCAGCTCTCAAGGGAATCACTTCCAGGGTGCGAGTTGCCACCCTCCCTGTGGCTGCTGAGCTGCAGTTCCTATGCAGCCCCAGCTGACTACAGCTGCCCCACCCGGGGTCTCCTGGGAATCCTTGCACAGCTGCCCAGGGAGAACCTCTTCCTGCCCGGCTCCACGCCACCCAACCTGAGCAGGGAGCCGCTGGGTGCAGAGAAAAGTGATTGAGGGTGCCACAGAGGTGAAGGGCAGGAGGCTGGTGCAGTGCTGCTCTCGCAGGAAGAGGCACCCCCTCACCACCATGCTTTTTTATGGAGCAGACCTCACGCGTCCAGTTCCCTGTGTAAAACACGCAAGACACCTGGCACGGTCATCTTTGTAGTGGTGCTGAGCACGGCTGCTTCCGCTCTCCAGTGCAGGTGACCTGCTGGGTAGGAGGCTGATGTCCTCGTCCATCACCAGGTCGCCAAGGCCTCAGCTCCTGTGCAGCTGCACAGCAAGGAGGCTGGGCCAGGGGGCTGGAAGCTGGATGCTCGGCCTGTTGCTGAAGCAATGCACTGGGAGAACAGTGCACATTGTCGCCTGTCATCCAGGGACTGTGTCCCAGGAGCCTGCTGGCCTTGGGCTGGCTGGATGGCATGTAGCACTGAGGACAGGGCCCAGGCCACTCCAGCTGGAGACAGAGCCTTCTGGCCACAATCCCTAGGTCCGAGAGGCTTGGTGAGGCTCAAAGGAGTTTGGACACTCGGGCCACATATGTGGGGAAAGCACTGGCACTGTTCCCTGTGGCATGATGGAGAGCAGTGCCATGTGGCTGCCCTGACGGAGCCCTGCTGCCATCCCCATGCAGAGCCCAGGAGGCGCCACGTCGCTGGACACTTGGCCTATTGCTGGGTTCTCACCCTTCCCACCCTCCCTCCTGTGCGTGGGTGCAGGGATGATTGATGCATTTCTCTCCTTTAAAAAACTGGGTTGTCTGTTTGCTTGCTTGCCTTTCTCCCTTAAGCTGTGTGGCCATTGAGCCCTCACTGACGGATACAACTGCAGGCGACCAGCTCCACCCTGGAAATCCTGGCCCACACTGTTGCCCGAGGGGCAGCCGGGCTCCTTGCCCAGGGGGTGTGCTGAGGCCCAGTGGCCGTGCCCCTGCTCAGGGAGCCCACCGCAAATGGTTTGCTTTCAGCTCGCCGACTCCCTGGTGCCCATGGAGATCAAGCCTGGTATCTCCTTGGCAACCGTCTCAGCCGTGCTGCACACGAAAGATAACAAGCACGTGCTTCAGGTACCGTGAGACTTGTGGGAGGGAGCCCTACCCCCAGGAAGGCCCACTTGCTGACAGCTGCCCACACCACAGGCCAGAAGCAAGGCGAATCCCAGACAGTGGGCCCCTAGTCCAAATTCTCCGGCACATGGCTCAAAGGCGGGTGGGGAGAGAGACCTGTCACTGGGTTGGGCCATGTATCATTCTAGATGGCTTCTGCAGTTGGTGACACTCCAAGCTTTTGTGCTCACGTTCCTCACATGAGTACTGCAGGGCAGGAGAGGTGCTGTGGGGACCAGAATAGTAGTTGACACAGCCCTTTCCTTGGAGGGCCAGGAAATACACAGCCTGAAACCAGTGAGGCCTGGGGCCTTAAACATGGGAGGTACTGCCCCCTCAGCAGTCTCAAATGCCTTTCCCACTCGGACTCAGTTCACCATCGCTGGCCCTCAGAGTCCCCATGAGTGCTTCAGGGGCAGCGCACTGTGAAGAATTACTGGACTGAACTGGATTGATGGGACGTTAATAGTTAGATCTTGATTTTTTAAAAAAAAGCACAGATCTTAGCAGCCCAGGGGTGGTGGTACCCGTCTATACTCTCAGCACCTGGGAGGCTGAGGCAGGAGGATCACCTCGAGTTCAGGCCAGCTTGAACTATCGAGCAGGGCCTTGTCTCAAAGACAACAAAAGACAGGTTTTAGGCAGGTAAGGTGGGACCCACGTGGACAGCTTGCATTTGCCTGGACTCAGGTGCTCACTGATTCTCACACTCTGGGTGGCTCTCGGTGTTTGGGGCCCCTTGGCCTCTATCACAGGAGAGGCCACTCAGAGCAGGGCAGGGCAGGTGACTCGCGTCCTTGCTGAGGCCCTGCTTCCACTCTGCTCAGCCCCCACCTCGGCCGGCACAGCCCACCAGCAGCAAGAAGAGGAAGCGCGTGAGCGAGGACGTCCCGGACTGCAAAGTGCTGAAGCCTCTGCTGAGTGGCTCCATCCCCGTGGAGCAGTTCGTACAGACCCTGGAGAAGGTGAGCAGTCGCCACGGCCACCATGCACCCTTTCTCCGAGCCAACCTCGGCGAGGGGCACGGGGCAGAGGATGGGCCAAGCGCCATCTGTCACAGACTGCCCGAGTGGAGCTCAGTCACTCAGTCTCAGGCCGGGGAGATGGGGGTGAGGTGGTCTCTCCCACTTCCGTGTCTACCTACACTGCAGCCCACAGACCACATCTCCCAGAAAGGAGACTGTTATCTCCAGTTGGCACGGTTTCACTGGTGTGAGCTGCCAGTGGTACACACAGACCTGATCACGTATTGGTCTTTTCACCAACAGTGTTAACACAAAGCCACCTGATGGGACAGTCATGCATGCACCACCAATGGGTCCAGGTACCCAGCAGTGTGACATGAATTATGGCCGTGTCGTGGGTGTTGGAAGACACTCAACCTTAAAAGCTGGAGTTTGGGCTTGGCCAAGGGCCTTCAGCATGGGGACAGGAGTCTGCTAGGAAGGGGAACGCACTGCTGCAGGCTGTGGTCCACACCACACCAGTGCCAGTGAGACTGCCCTGTGTCCAGCCCATCTGAGCTGCCTAGCTGCAGGCTGCGTCCTGCCCACAGGCTGGCTATTCCCTGCCGGTCTGCCAACTTCCCCAGCTCACCTGGGCCCACCCCGTGTCCTGTGGCCATTCTCAGGCCTGCGCAGGAAGCCTGCACTCTGCCTTCCTCCCCACCGCGTCTGGCAGTGGGCAGACAGCCTGGTCACTGCTCTTCACCTGTGCGTGTCTCTCGTAGGCACATCTGCCCCTTCCTACCTCTTGCTTCAGTATGACATCTGCTGTGTGGGAATGGTCTGCAATTAGCACAGACAGAGCTGGAGGCCGGCCTGCTCTGCGGCTTCTCCCTGAGGCGGATCTGCCAACAGCAAGGGCGGCGGTGCCAGCTGTGAGCGGGGCCTCCTCCCGGCACTGCAAACCCCACTCAGCCCAGTCTGCCTTGGCAGGCTGCGGGCCTTCTGCCCTGTTGTATGAGCTGGCCTTGCTCCTGCAGAAGTGTTTGAGGGATGTCAAAAATTCCAGTTCCTAGAATGTCCCGTTGAGCCCGAAATAGCTCCCCACCTTTTCAGTTGGCCCTCGAATTTCAAGGTGTTCACCTCTCTTTTCTCTCTTCTGGAGCAGCATGGCTTCAGTGATATCAAGGTGGAAGACACGGCCAAGGGCCACATTGTCCTGCTGCAGGAAGCAGAAACGCTCATCCAGATCGAAGAAGATTCGACCCACATCATCTGTGACAATGATGAAATGCTCAGGGTGCGGCTGCGGGACCTCGTTCTCAAGTTCCTGCAGAAGTTTTGAGGGGACCTGGAGCCATTTCCTCTCCCCAAACATGGCCCCCAGACATGCTGAGGAAGGGGGTGACGGCCAGGATGCTCATGGTGTCCTCTGGCCTCAGGAAGCACGTGGCTCTGGCTTCTTGCCTTTATTTGGGCGAGAACTTTCCCGTTACACCTAAGAGTCCTTGTCAGCCCCAGCCCTCATGACCACTGAGGGTGACATGAGCATGGACAGGGCACAAAAGGGTGGCCAAGCTCCTGTGGTGTGGGCCGTGCTCCACTTTCAGGGCTGCAGGCCTCCCCTCGGGAGCAAGTCTTCACTTACCTGCACAGTGCTGCATCTGAAAAAAAGGCGATCCAGAAACTTGGGTCTTTCACACTGCAGCCACTCTTAATAAAACTTATTTTTATACCAGTATGCGTGCACTGTCAAACCTCACATCTGAAGGAAGAATGAAAATACAAAGACCATAAACTTAGAAAAATACCACAGCGGATGTCAGCTGATGTATACATTAAATCCGGTAATGCTGCATTGTTTGTAAAAATACAAAGATTTCTTCTTAATTTGTATGAAGTCCTTTAAGTTCTGCTGCATGAAAAGCACTGAGACCAGAACCCCAGCCATGACCTCTGGGACAGCTCCTCGCAAGCAGCCTGTGTCACATCACCACGACAGGGTCGCAAGGTCCAGCGGGGGCCCCAGGACTGCATCACCTGGCAACACTGAGTGCACCTTGCCATGTCCAGACAGCGGGGTCTGTGCGGGTGGTTCTCAGAGCATGTGCGCCTTGACGGTCTGCTAGCGGACCCTGCCTGCCACTGCCTTTCCCTCAGATGCCCGTGGACATGTAAGGAGAAGTGAGGCTTCGCAGAAAAGTAACCTCACACCACAGCTGCTTGTGATCCCAGCACTCTGGGAGGCTGAGGCAGGAGGATCACAAGTTTGAATTCAGCCTGGGCACCTTTGCAAGACTCAAAAATAAAATGGGTTAAGGATGCAGCCAGGCACAAAGGTCCTAGGTTCAATCCCTAGTCCTTTCCACCCCACAAAAGCATTACTGCATTTGAAATAATGCTATCTAACAGTTTAAACCTGGTATTTGCCTGGCCACATCAGGTGTAAGGTAGATACACAATAAATTCCAGGGTACTAAACACATTATCACCTAACATGTTTGCTAACAGTGTTTAAGTTATGCACTGTAAATTTTTTAATAACCACTTATGGTTTCCACACTTCATGAGCTCCTCCAGGCATGAGGACCCATGCCTTTAATCCCAGCATTCTGGAAGCTGAGACAGAAGGATCACCCAAATTCAAGGCCAGCCTGGGCTACATAGTCCAGAACCATTCTAAACTATGTAGCAAGACCTTGTCTCAAAAACCTAAAAAATAAGGAGCTGTTATGTTAGGGCCTTTTCTAATCATCAGTACCTTCTCATCACTGGTGATGTGTGTCAGCCGCTTGCGGCTCTAGTGCACTGTGCTGTCTCCAGTAACTTGGCCAGCCAAACGGAGTGATGGACAACAGGTTTCCCTGAACATCACAGATATGAGGGAGCAAAGTTTTAGGACGTGAGCACCTCAGGAACAACGTCCATTCTCTACCTTGTCCTGCCGTGAGGCTGGAAGAAAGAGCATGACATAAACTGTCAGAAATCCATAAAAATCAAGTGGTCCTGGTACTCGGGAGGCTGGGGCAGGAGGACGATGAGTTAAGACTGTCTCAAGCTTTTAGTAAGTGCAGACCCTGGCTTCTATCTCCAACATAAAGGCGATGGGGGTGAACGGGCTGGAGCACAGCGCCAAGGCTCTAGCATCCGTCTCCATCTCCGTCTCCAGTACTGAGGGAAAGAAAAGCCCAAGCCCTAGAAAGCTGTGTTAATCAAGTCAGGGTGGTGCCAGCACCAGGACTGCGGAACCGGGACAGCAGGAAGACGGCCCAGAAACGGGATTGCTGTCTTCCACACTGTCCCCGAGCCCACCGCACAGAAAGGAGAGTCTGTAACAAATGCCACCAGGAAGGCCTCACCAGCAGAGTAAGGCTCGGAGCCAAGGCCTGTGCACACCACACCCAACCCGAACAGGACCAGGACCTCACACAGGCGTAGTAAACACTGTGGGAGACGTTCTTTGTGACTTCAGGCAGCCATGCATTTCTTGAGTCACAGAAAACCCTAACAGAAAGGATACAGTCTATCTCATCAAAATGAAAACGTCCTGCTCATCAGATGATACCACAGAATGGTGGCGAAACTATGGTCTGCAGGCCACAGTGGGCACAAACAGCCCCCTCTCTCACCAGCTGAGCCAAGTTACCCTAGCAGCCAAGCACTGGCTAAGAGTTATTTTTTCTAAATGAAAACCTTAGCATTTGACTTGTCAGTGTGCTTTGGGTTGCAGTTTGGGCACTTGATCTCTAAAGGGTTTGACATCACTGCCACAGAAGAAATGGGATGGAAAAGCCACAAATTGGGGAAAATACTCTGCTCCATAAGATATACCTGACAACAGAGTAGCATCAATGCACAGAATACATACAACAATACAAGAACACAGCGATGAACTAATGGTCAATTAGTACACCCAGCCGACCCAAGTGAGCATGGTGCTGGGTTTGGAGGCCCCACCTGAGGATCCAGCAGCATAAAAGGAGACCTTGGAGGGGAAGGTGGTGTGCTGTCGATTCTCCTGGAGAAGCTGTCACACTAGTTTTCCTGACATAAACTCAGCTGTTACCATTGGAGGAGTTCAGGTCTCTGCTGTCGCTGAGGAAGGCTGAGGTTCCCTTTGAGGGAGCGCAGGTCCTTGCTTTGAGCATTACTTCCTGGCTCCAGTGCAGATCCCTCAGCCTGCTGGCACCGACCCTTCACCCTGCTGGCGCAGACTTTCCAGCTTCCACTGACCTTGGGATCTTCCCAGCTCAGATCCATGAAACACTGTCATGGACTCTGGGCCTCCAGCTGGACTCATGTAGGACGTTGCCCTGGGATCTAGGCCCTCAGCTGGATTCTTTGGGTCTCTAATGCATGAACAGATTTCCTGCACTCCTCTGTGTTTGACTTTTTGGGTGACTATTACAAAATAATCCTATAAATTATGTGTCCCATATTAAATCTATTCCCTTGCAAACCCTGACTACAACAAACATGCATGCTATGGAACTTTATTCAGTCATTAAAAAGTAACAGAGCATCAAAGCCTAAGAAGATAAAGGAACTGTGACTGCAGATTATTCCCAAAAGCCGATCTGAAAAGCTTCCCACTGGTTCCAACTTCAGGGCGTTCTGGAAAAGGCAGAACTGCAGAGTACAAAGTGGGGGGTCAGCAGCTGAGTGTGGGATTTCTTGGGCAGTGAAACTGCCCTGAATGAAAGCGTGACCATAGACAGGCGTCATCACACCTTCACCAAAAGCCATAGCACATGCCATTCAAGGAATGAACCTTAATGGAAACAAGTTCAGTGACTGTCAGGACTGTGTCAACTGTAACAGCATGTGTCACTGTATTAATAAGGGAAATGGGCAGTGAGATGATGAGATGGGAACACTGTTCTCTGCACTGTTTTTAATAAACCAAAAACTGTTCCAGAGCTGGGTATTTAGCTCAGTGGCATAAGCGCCTACCTGGCAAGCACAAGATCATGAGTTTGATCCCTGGTACAAAAAAAAAAAATGTTAGCACATGCCTGTAATCCTAGCACTCTTTGAGGCTGAAGTAGGTGAGTCCATCAAAAGTTCAAGCCCAGCCTGAGCAACTTAGTAAGACCGTGTCTCAAAAACTAAAAGAGCTGGCAATGTAGCTCCATACATTGGCTCTGGGTTCAATCCCTGCTACCAAAAAAAAAAAAAAAAAAAAAACATGAAAAATATAAGGGAAGAAAAGCAGTACTAAAAACAACTCATTTTATTGGACATTTTGTTCAGATACTAAAGGAAATACACAGAAACATTATAAACACATGAAAAGGTGCTTGACATCATCAGTCATTAAGGAAATGGAAGCCTATATTCCCAGCACACAGGAGGCTGAGGCAGGAGGACTGCCATGAGTTTGAGGCCAGCCTGAGTTACAGCTCAAAATCCAGTCTCAAAACCAAATACAAATGGAAACTGAGACTGAAAGTTACCACTCATTCACCAGCACTGAAGACCGGAGCCGGATGCTTCTGACCAGCGCTGAAAGCACAAAGCCAATCACTGGAACAAGGGTTAGCAGTTTCTTACAAAATCATACATTAAATTCACTGTATCGGGGCTGGGGATTTGGCTCAGCGGCATAAGTGCCTGCCTTGCAAGCAGGCAGTCATGAGTTCGATCCCCGGTACCGATAAAAAGGACAAAGACAAAAAAAAAAAATATTCACTATACCCCCGGCTCACTGGGGGGTGTCTGAGAAAAAGAAATCCACACAAGGACTCGCACAGAGGGTTCACAGTAGCTGTGCAGAGTAACCCAAAGGCTGCTCAGATCAGCCCCAGTGCCTGCCAAGCAAACGGGCACGCTTTATGATGTCCACACAAGGACGTCCTGCTCCACAGCAAGAAGTGACAGCTGGTGTGCACGGCAACCCTGGTGGATCACATTAAGCTTCTAGAAGCTCTACGGAAGGCGAACCTGATGGGAAAACTAACCCCAGGTGAGAAAAGACCGTGGTCTCAAGGTCTCGGGGTATAGGTGGGGACTGGCTGAGAGGCAGCAGCAGGGAGCGTGCGGGTTAGCAATGAGGCCCTACATCTCAACAGGAGTTTGGGTTACTCAGGTATTTGGTCAAAATTTGAGGATACACATTTTAAGATTTGTGTATTTCACTGTGTATATTTTTCATTAAACTACAGAAATAAACACTGACCTCTAACTGATGTGTATTCTTAAGTATTCGGAAATGTATTAATGTCACTACTTTCTTAGGAATGAAACAAAGCTGAGCATAGTGGTGCACGCCTGTAATCCCAGCACTCAGGAGGCTGAGGCAGGAGGATGGCTGTGTTTTAGGCTAGCCTGCTCTATACAGTAGGATGCTATCTCAAAAAAACAAAACAAAACAAACTGAGATAAAAGTGTGACCAGAGATAGAGGACAGAGAGATCAGTGGTTATAAGGCAAAGTACATACCATAAAAAGGTTATACAGTTTATCACAGAAACCTTTGTTCAACCCTACTGTATGTCTAGAAGTTTATATAATAAATTGTTGGCATCAACAATTTAAATAAATGGAATTTAAACAGCAGAAGTCCTAACATGAGAGCTCTACAGTATGACTAGGATTTTAGCTAGGCAAACAAAGGTAAAACAAGAAATAGCAAGTGGAAGCTGGCCCTGGCAGGCTTCCCACCCTTCCTCAGTGATCTCTGCACCTTCGATCAGGGCAAGCTCGGATCTCCCCCCCCCCCCCGGAGCGATTTGCACCGACCTGGTCTCACCGAGTTAGCTGGATCCAGGGAGAACTTCAGAGCCCCTCACACCAGGCCAGCTGTCAGCTGGGATGCTGAAGGGGCTCTGTGCAGTTCACCGAAGCATCCATGAGGTGTGGGAGGCAGTGGTAAAGCATCAGCGAGCAGGGGAGGCCAAGGACAGTGGGGAGAAGGGCAGGGACAGCCTCAAGGAAGCATCCTGAAGGGGACAGCGCCATGACCTCGAGAACAAGGCCTGGCCACTCAGAGGGAATGCAGCCCCCAAGCACAGAGGGGTTGTACCCAGTGTTCACCTCCATGTGAAGCCAGGACTGTCACGTGACTAACAGATGGCAGAATTTTTGCTGTTTGAAAGGTGAGACTAAACCTCGAACTAATGGCCTGCTCTCCATGGCTTGTCTTGGGGCACCAGGACTTGGGTGCACCTCGCCTCCTGAGCTCAGACCCTTAGGCGCCGCAGCAGCCACCACCAATTACTGGCTCACCTGGGAGGCCCGAGCTACAACAGCCCAGAAACAGCTGAGGCCTGCGCTCCTCTGGGAGCTGCATTGTGGCAGGGTAGTGGCTGGCTTTCAGGTGCGGCTACCCCAAGATCATCAGTGCCCCGAGTCTCCACCTCCACCCAGCTCCCGCATGGCCCATGACTCAGCGACAGCTCCATAGCCCACAGCCACCAGGAAGCTCTAGGATTGAGAGCGCTCACAGTGACTCCTGTCAGGTGACGACTGCCACTCAGCAAGCCTGTCCCCCGCCACTGGACATGCACTAAACCCCCACGGAAGGCACTCTGCCAGGATTTGCATCCCACCGAAATGAGTGATGCCCTTGGGCAGTCTGCCCAGGCACGGTGTGGAACCAGGCAGCACCTTGCCGAGGAAAATCACAAGACTTCTGAGCTGCTTGAGTTAAAGTCTCCATTTATTTTTTTTTCTTTTTTGTTTTTTTACAAAAATCCAACATAGGACCATTGTGCTCATGTTGAAGGGTGGGTGACAGACGTGGTGTGACAGAAAAGCGCTCCCTTACAAGGAGTGCCTCAGACCAGGCAGCTGGGGGACAATGCTCCTGCCCCCCAAACAGGACCTGTCCTCCATCTCCCCGACGTAGGAGCCAGCAGTCCTCAAGGGAAAGCTGAGGTCAGGTGACAGACTGTGACCTATGGACAACAGGGAATGGGGCAGGGGGTGGCTCTCCTGGGTCAGTCCCTGCTGGTGTCCCCTGGTGAGCAGTGTCAAGATCCAGGGCCCTGGGCCACCCCATCCCGCCTGGCGGAGTATCAGCTTTCATTCCCAGAAGCACCTACAGGGCCACACATACTGTCCCACTGTTCATCTCCTGTGCCAGGCAAGTCCTTAAGGACACACGGTCACGTCTACCATGGCCTGCATCTGGCGTCCTTAAAGCTAGTGCCTGTCCTGGCAGGTCCAGATCATGCCATCCATGCCTGTCCCGATGTGACAGCCACCCTGCAGCATACAGTGATGGCATCCACTGAGTGACAGATACTCAGAAACTCCTGACCCAACCCCAGAAGAGAGGCTCCGACCTGGGGTCTGCTTCCCCACACAGCCTACTGTGCCAGCATCAAGTTCTTCGCATTAAAGGAAACCTAAAATAGCAGCCACGGGTACAGCTCAGAACAGCACGCTCTTTAGCTCCCCTGAGGGAAGGAGGCTACTCTTTAGAATCAAGTCCAAAGTCAAGAAAGGGCAGGTAGAGAGCAGGGGCGGGGGCACGGAGCCTCAGCCAGTCACAGAGAAGTGTAACTCGGGTCCCTGGGCCCACCAGACAGTGGGGAGCCCAAGGGAAGGGCCATTCAGACAGGAGGTGTCAAGGTCCAGGGAAGACGGCGGGCTTAAGGCATGTGCATGACCAGGACAGACCTGAGCTTTTGTTCCGTTTCTAGAAAACTATTCTCAGCTCTACTTTAAGAAAGTAGGGCTCAGAAAAACAGAAGTCAACAGAGGCCAGATTTCTGACAAACGGCAACTCTTAGTTTCCCTATGCTACCAAGACCAAAATGAGCTTATTTCACTTCCACCCCAGGGAACAGAAATTCAAACCAGTAGAGGAAAATGGCAAGATGAGTGCAATGCCTGCAATTCCCAGCACGCTTGGCCTCCCACCGTCCTGGCATACTCCGAACCCCAGAACCCAGGGGTGCTGCTGCCAGCCTAGATTTGGGCGTCCGAAGCCTCGGGTAACAGTAGAGGCCCAGGCAGCAGAGGGGGAGGCGAGGTTCCCCAAGGGAGCTCCCCTGTGTGCCTTCCCGGCCAGCGGGCAGGAGCCTCCAAGGACCGCTCGCAGCCTGCAGGGCCCTGGGCCTACCTGGCGGCACAGCCCGAAGCTTCCGCTCACCCATCAGAGAGGAAACCTGCCGAAGAGCCCGACACCAAAGCTAGTGTACTACTCACTCCGCTCTCTTGTTCTCCTCTCCCAAACAAGCGTGAGAATGGGAGCGGGTGAAGTACCTGGACAGTGCGGCCTAATAAACTCTCCCGACCCCCAGGCTGTGGAAGACCATGCACCGCCCAGAGCAGCAGGTCCTCCCCGAGGCCACCTGAGGGAGGAAGAGCCAAGTCACAGGTGGACAACTGCAGGGACAGACACAGACCAAGGGGGCTTGTCTCATCCACAGAGCCCTAAGAGGCCAAGTCCATCCCTCTCCTGTTTCAGGGATCAGATGCCCCAAAAGCAAGGAGATGAAAAGCAGAAGCCAGTTGGCACTGGCCAGGACCCACCTCCACTGAAACACGGACCGTGAGGGCCTGGGTCCCTCCTCTGGAGAGACAGGCAGTGACTTCCAACTCCCTCACCATATATATTGTATATATATGGATGTATATGGGTGTGAATGTGTGCATATATATGTATATATATGCATATATGTATATACACGCACACTTATATAAATAAGCCTCAAATGGCAGATCTGGAACTTCCTTTTTAAATAATAATAGTCGATACTGATTTTAAAAACCACAAACCAGTTGTCCTGGGCTTAGGAACTCACAAGTGACTCTCCCAAGTCCCCGAGTCCTCAGTGTACGATATCAGTCAGTGCCCTGTGTAGAAGCCCTGGTCTGCTGACGAGGGCTCCAGGCCCAGTGTGGCCGACTTCAAGACAAAGGCAGCTACCTCCCCTCCACTCCTCCTGCTGCCCCTCCTAGCAGAGGTGTGGGCCACCAAGGGCCTTCGGCGCCTGGAACCTTGGGAGCCACCTCCCTCGCTCTGCCGCCTTCCTGCAGCCTGCAACGCCCCTAGATGAACTTGAAGCACTTGGTCCTGTCGTGGGGCAGGCGTGTCTTGAACAGCACGGAGTCCACCCGGAACTGGGTGTACAGCAGGGGCATGTAGCCGTACACCCTGACAAAGAAATTGATGCACTTGTGCCGCTCGTGGAAGTGGGAGTCATCATGAGACAGAGCCTGAGGGCACCCTGGGCATCGGAAAGTCCACCTTGAGGTCACCTGGGAAGCCAGAGAAAAGCACAGTGACCATCATGGTGCTGAGACCAACAGGGAACTTGTGGATGTATCCACTCAGTGACCGGGTGAAGCCCCAGGCCTACAGACACACCAAGTGTCACCATCTGACCCATATCCTCCTGAAACCTTTACTCCTCTGAAGGCATCCTTGTCCATGGCCAAGGCTTCCCAAACAGCAAAAGCCTCAGGACACGCAGCGTGATCTAGCTCGGTCAGCCCACCTCCACTGTTTATCTCGGTTGCACAGCAAGATACTGGTACAAAGTGCATTCCACCGTGTTTTTAATAATGAAATACTGGACACCATCCAACACACAGAAACTCAACCAGTGCCTGGCCTGCGCCAGGGGAGGGAAAGGTATCCAAAGGAGCTTTCTGTCCTGAGTGCAGCTGCCTTCCAGTAGCCCAAACCTACTCAGTAATTAAGCTCAAGTGTCCAGATTTCTGAGGGTACTTCCATTTCCGAGTAAATGCCTTATGTAGTACTTACCTACAGGCCAGGCACTATTCTTAGAGCTTTGTATGTCTCAGCTCAGGCATTTTTTTTTGATAGACACACCTACTGTACCCTCCCAATCTGATGAAGCCTGGACTCCTCCTAATGTTTTTATGGAAACGATGCTAAAGCATAATAATATACATGCTCTCTTCCTATGCTGTAGCTAACAAGCTGTAAGGAAAGGCTCATGACACCTGTGTTACAGCAACGGTGGACAGAACTCTGCTGTGAGCCACTACAGCCAATGTGATGCAGAAGTAGCTGAGATTTCTGCTGGTGACAAAGCCGTGACTGCACATACTCTCAGGAACCTTAGTCTGTTTCTATTTTTTTTTTTTTTTTTCTTGTGGTACTGGGGATCGAACTCATGCCTTTGTGCTTGCCAGACAGGCACTTAAGCCACTGAGCTAAGTCCCCAGCCCTTAGTCTGTTTTATAACTGAAGGTCACAGGTGAATAAAACTAAGATACCTGACTTCATGTGGCTTCCAAACCCTCTGGGGCCCTTCCATTGGACCTAGGAGTTCAGAGCCCAGCAGCATTCACTTGCCTAACCCATGACGATCTGCAGAGGTAGGTGAGGACCCCTGAGGTATGAGGCTGTCGCAGACTTCCACAGCCTGCCGGGAGAACGCTGTTTGCACATGTGCAGTCCACAGGTCCCAGGCCCTCACCTTGATGGGCGGCTTCCGAGTGACGTGGGAGACGAGGAAGTTCATGGCGATGTCCTCACAGTTGATGTATTCGTCCACCATGTCCCGGATGGCCTGGGGCATCACGTAAGAGTACAGGTAGGCGTAATACTGCCAGGAGACAAGCAAGTGCACACTGTTAAGACAGGTTTTCAGCCTTTAGCAAAAACACACCCAAGGTCTGCAGGCTGGGGTTTGTATGTGGCGGGGACTGAGAGGCACCAACTGTGTTTAGGGGGCTGGGGCTGGGGCTGCCGCGTGTCTTCCAGTGCAGCTCTTCTGCAGGGAGCAGTTATTCTGACTGCCAGCGTCACCTCTCTGGGAAACAACTGCACAGAGCCTTGCCGGTGTCTCACAAAGATGGAAGCCAATATACAAACTTCTCAGACCATGGGAGACCCTGGTTCAGGTGAACAATATTCAGCCTCTGACAGCGGCAACAGGCGGTGAGGGGAAACAGCTAGCTACTGCCTCAGACCTCAGTCACAGGCATCCGGTCTGTCACTGCCTCACCCGCCCCCGGAGTCCCGAGTTGCAGAAACCATTTATTTCTGGGTGACTGCCCAAAGTCTCATGCAATCACAGGGGAGAGGTGATAGCTCGCAGGGTGGGATATTCATCATGGACCCATCCGTCCCCTAGAGTTTATAGCCAACTATGACACTGCAAGGAGGTGAGTCACAAGGGGCATGGCCTGGAAGGGTCCATCTCCCTTATTCCTCCACCAACCACTGCTTCCGGTGCCACACCAGGCACGAGCTGTGTCTCCTCTCTGCCATGCTGCTGGAGCCAGCTAACTATAGACTGAGCTTCTACCAACTGTGAGCCAGAATTTTCGCACCTTTCTTATCGCTCCCTGAGCGATGAGAAAGTCCAACAGTCACTTCTCACCACGGCCAAGCACAACTTCCTGTCCCTGCCACCCTGCTCTGCCCGCATGATTCAGCCTTCTGCAGACTCCCTGCGATATGTCCTCCTCCCGGCACTGTATTCTCAGCACAGCAGTGGCCGAGCCACAGCAGGAAGGCAGCTAAAGATGCCACACTCTTCTCCCTGCCCTCCGAGGGCTTCCGGTCTCTCTGAGAAAACAGCTATAGTCCTGCAATCCCCAACTGAGCCAGGCACAGTGGCACACAGCTGTACGGCTGCGGTCCCAGCTACTGGAGAGGCTGAAGCAGGAGGAGAGCAAACCTAAAGCCAGCATAAGCATCTCGGCGAAACCCTGTCTTAAAAAAGAAAAGTCCCCCAAAGTGATGCAATGAAGCCGGCACCTGCTCACCGGTTCTAACCACAGACTCTTCAGGAACCTTGTGAACTGCTGTTAAACAATCATTATTAAGACAGTAATTATGTAAGCTCAAAATGCAATCAATAGATGTCCACAACTTACCACTTCTTACTGTCTGTGTCTGCAGCAGACACTGCATAATGATGCAAAGCTGCACATTCCTCCCCACGCCCTCCCCAGTGCCTCACACTGATAACCTGCCATCAACAAAGTGCAAAGACCCATAGCATCAGGCTTGGCAAATACCATAAAGTAAGGAAGACGTCAACTTCAAGGTGCTGCAAGAGCCCATGACAAGCAAATGAAGGAAGGAGGAGCCCAGTTAAACTGACTTTCATGTTTCATCCCCTTAGTAAATCTATACAGAGGAATCTTCATCACAAAAAAAGTTTAGCAGAATAATGTGCTGGTCAACATGCAGAGAAGTACTTTAGGGGTAGTGATCCCAAAAAATGAATTCTACTTTTTATAAAAAGATTTAAGATAATTCTAATTTGTTGATCCTTTAAATGGCCTGTGGCTATCATTAGCATGCTAATGAGAAAAAGTGAATTAATTAAACACTATCCGTTCCTTCAAGGAAAAGTTAACATTTTAACCATTAGGCAACAGCAGATTTAAAACAGAAAAAAAGAAAAAAAAAAATGGCGAAACCACCATGAAAACAAACATTTGGAAGTACTTCCAGTATTAAATGCTTTTGTTGCCAAAATATGTTTTTACATTAATCTAGTAAAACATGTAGCTGTGCACTCAAAAAAGAAAATCTTTTCTAACCTCTTTATTAAAAGAAAAATTTAAAAAAAAAAAAAAAGAAAAATTTTTTAAAAATGCAGCTCAAACCCAGGATCTCATATATACTCTGAAAGGGTTCCACCACTGAGCTACGCCCCACATCAGAATCTTTTAAATGAAGTTTCAATGAATTCTTTTGTTTTTTAGTCTTTGTGAGACAGGATCTCACTATGCAGTTCAGGCTAGCCTTGGGCCACTTTATAGCCCAGGCTGGCCTTGAACTTGCAAGGATCCTCCTGCCTCAGCCTCCTGAGTGCTGGGATTACAGTAGTTTACCACCAAGCCCGGTTAAGTTTCAATGGATTTAGAACACAAGCACGCAACACTTTTCCATTTGTTTGCTAAATGAAGTTTGGTATGGCACCACAGAACACAGAAATTAAAATTCCTAAAAAAAAAAAAATACAATCAAGTTGGTAGATCACACTATAAAACATGAGCATTATGATTTAAGCACAGCAATAAGGTACTTTTTCCAGGGACAGTGATTAAAACAAACCATAAAAACATTAAGCGAGGCAAGATGGTGCATACACAGAGGCCCAGTAACTCAGAACACTGAGACAGAAAGACTGCTTGAACCTAGGAGTTAGGGACCATCCTGGGCAACATCACAAGATGCACTCTTTGAAAAAAGACCTATGACTTACTGCAACACGCAGTATAAAATCAGTATTTTCAAAGTTAATAAAACGCACTCAATTATACTGCTCTCTCTAAAACTGAAGAATTCAGGGAAAACATCTTGAAACTTCACTTCTAAATATCTCAGCCTTCAAAAGATCTCTGCAAATACAGCAGTATACACACGTATAATTTATAAATAAGCATTTATGTTAGGTACATGTTCAAAACATTTTACTAATGGGCACTTACAATTTTTTTAAAAAGTCTTTAGTGCTGTAGGTTAGGGAACATCAATAACTCCCATGAAGGGAAATGAGCAAGGCAAGTGAGGGCCACACTACACTAACATGAATGAGAGCCAGGTGCTGGGCACGTGAGCATACGCAGTCCTCTCCACGAGCTCAGGCTCCAGCCAGCTGCTGCCAAGCCCACAAGGGTCCCATCTTCATCTGCACTGCAGTCCAGACCTTGTAAAATCCTGTGATTTTTAAAAGCTGCCAGTGTCTGAGACAACACTAGAGACCCAAAATACTTCTGTGAGCCAATGCGGCTCAACGGCTAGTCTGCCACCTCTGCTCCAGATGTTCAAATTGGGAAAAGCATGAAGCTTCACTAAGTAAGCTGCTTCTCTGAGAGTAAAGGGATCTGACCATCACTTTCAAAGAGCAATCAGAGCTTGAACAGGCAGATCCCTCGGCAAAGACCAAACTGTCAAGGTAGGAACAGACACTGAGAGAAGCCCCGCTCCTGAAGGGAGCAACTGGAGAAGTGACTGACTTCGTGTTAGGCCTGGTTTCCCAGACAACTACCCTCAACTCCCTGGCCCTTTCCCCAGCCTCACCACGGTGCCAAGTTAGGAGAGGAATGAGCTGTGCATGGCAGCCTCACACATTTAGCTTTAAAGAAAAAAGGAAGCTGAATATTTTGTGACTCCATAGTCTAGTTCAAAATGCCCCTAAATATACTTGAAGGCTTTGTCCTTGTTGGACCCACGGTGAGGCAGCACACGGCAGCAGGCGCTGGCAGCAGAGGCTCACCTGATGGTGGAGGAAGAAACAGAGATAAGGGGGCTAGGCCCACCCACAGTGACCTACTTCCTCCAGCAAGGCTCACCTCCTGATGCTTCCTCCACCTCCCAAATGCGCCATCATGGGGGAGCTTTGGGGACCTTCAAGATCCAAACCACAACACCAGCTTCAGTGCCGGGCCACCTCGGGGATGGCAGTGCAGACACAGAAGGTGTCTGGCCTGTGCCCTCAGGTTAACAGAGGGAGAGCCAACTCAGGAAGAGAAGCCAGTGCCTCCTCTCTGGCCTGCATGCACCTCTGCAGACAGCCACTGTCCTGACTTTTTTTTGCAGAGTTGCTTTAAGCATTTTGATCAACGTCTTTAAAACCAGGAATGCCCTCCAGCATAGAAAAGTCACAAGAAGCACAGGAGGAAAGCTAATGCCCAGTGGCAGTTCATGCCGCACAGAGGATCACCTCTTCCTAAGGGGAATGTGCCACCAGCCCCTCACCTTGTGAAAGAAGGCAGCGCCCGTCAGCACCATGGACAGCTCACAGGAGTAGTTGGAGTTGTAGAGCCAGGACTGGTGAGGGAGGTCCCACGCATGGTACCGGCCAGGGAAGCCCACGATGCGGTCCCGAGCTTCTCTCCACACCCTCAAAAACACAAGTGTGCACACACCTGAGTACGCAGCTCTCAGGCTGCCAGGACTGTGAAAATGACTGCCTCTATCCTGCAGGTTTTGCTGTGGTTTTTTTTTTTTTAAATAAAATCAATCACAAGGCCAACAGGATAAAAACCAATAAACAATATCATAGAAAGCTTCCTTGTTAAGTATCTGTTTATTCCCCCCTCATTTTGTCAGCTATCACCTCTCCAGTCTGATGGGAAGACAAACTGAGGTAACCTGGGAAGAAATTTCCAGAATATGGTAAGTATAACGATCTGCCAAGAGGCAAGAAGAAGGCATCAGTTTCTAGCTCTTACTTATTTTTCTTGAGACAGCGTCTATGTAATTTAGACTGACCTTGAACTCACGATCCTCCTGCCTCAGCTTCCCCAGTCCTGTGATTACAGTCATGTACCCCTAATCTGGTTCTAATTTAATAAGCAAGATCTGTTAGTCCAATTGGACACACAGTCATGTGTGTAACGTCTGGACAGTGCACACTTAACTTTTCTTCCTCTTGGAGGGCACACAATGACATGAGCTTAAAGACCCTTGCCTGGGACCAAAGATGGCCCCTGCAGGAAGAGCACTTGTCCTGAATCCTAATCTGCACAGGGCTGAGGAGGAACCTGCTTAGAAAGCACCCCACAGAAACACACGAACAGCAGAGCTCTTTAAATGCAAGACACGAACTGAGAATTCAGTATGTTTCAGCAGAAACTCATCATTTCCAACTACAGGTAAGGCAGAACAAACAAAATCAGTCCCCAGTTCTCAGGCTGCAAGCAGAAGCTGAAGGCGCCACAGAACCCAGTGAGTCCTGCAGGGCCAGGACACTGAAGCTGCCTGGGACCCCTCACCACCCACAGGGAACTTCAATTCCCAGAACACAGCAGCTTCTCTTCCACTACATTTGAAAGCAGCTAATCCAGCTGAATTAACAGAAAACAAATTACAACTTGTGGCACAGTGTAGTAGCCTTTTGTAGGCTCTCTAGTCACAGCTGACTTTCTTCTTGTGCCTAATATGTACACAGCAAATAGCATTTTAACCCTTACGGACACATCAAGGCCATTAAAGATATCCACACTGCAACCAGCAGCACCATCCATCTCCAGAACTCTTCCATCTTCCCACACTGAAACTATGTCCCTCCACAGTCACCCCCAGCCCTGACCCTCCCCTCTCCCCTTCCTGTCTCCATGGCAGATTCTCTAGGGGTCTCCAGGAGTGGAGTCGCTCAGCATGGCCCTCGGGGTTTCCTCTGACCAATGCTGCTGCTATGATCTATGATCACTCGCAGCGGCCCTGTGGGTAAACGTGTTTTCCATTCTCTCACATGTCTGCCTTTTTCTTGACTACTTGGGTGGAAGTTAGTCAAGGTCTACATTTTGCCAGAGGAAATAATTCTTACACTCAACTGTTTTCTTTTTGAACTTAGGTTCATTTCACTCTCATTCCAGGGAAATAAGTAAATTGGGGAAATTAATAAGGATTTTAGATCAAGGGATGTTCAAACAGGTGAGAAAAGCAGCAGTGGAGAAAGGTTTAGCTGAGCCAGAGACAATGCACCAGTTCCACTACCCAAAGCTAACCTCCAATTCCAAAGGATTAAGAGGCACATTAAGAGGCATTGCAGCCAGGCCTGGTGGTGCATGCCTATAATCCCAGCCCGAGAGGCTGAGGCAGGAGGATTGCTATGAGTGAGGGCAGCCTGAGCTACATGGTGAATTCAAGGCCAGCCAGAACTACACAGCAAGACCTTGTATCAAAAAAAAAAAAAGAAAAAAAGCCATTCGATTATTCTCTCATACCTGAGAAATCTGTAGAAAAATGCCAGAGAAAAGGTCAAAAGCCTTCTAAACCAGGAGCCCTGGGAAGACAGGATATGCTAGTATACTAATGAAATTCTAACTCATCAAGGCAAGACTCCCTTCTGAATCACCCTCAGGTGCGAGATAGCAGCCCTCCTGCTGACACCACAGCTCTGCTCACAGCAGTCCGAGCCTCAGCAGACACCACGTCAGGCCATACCATGTGTCAGGCCACACCTCAGCTCCCTTCCTCGCCACCGGTAACAACCTCTGCAGCAGCAAAGACAATTCCAGAGCTGTTCCATCACGCCCTCCCTTCATGAAAACAGGGAGCATGTGCCAGCTACTCATTACCATGTATACGGGAATACACCCCAGTCAGGCTAGATTTTATTTTAATCACGACTAGCAACTAACTTTGCTTAAAAATATACTAGGAGGCCAAAGAAAATGTAGAGGTTGGTGGGAGGAGAGAAAGAACAATGTTCCAATCTGTTGGAAATGTGTCAAATGATCCTTTACAGATGGATTTAAGGTGGATCCAGCAGAGAAGTCGCTGCTCCTTTCATCTCTTCATCTGTCCACCTCTGCTTACAAACTCGAGCCAAAAGAGCTGAGCACTGGGCAGGGCAGGGCAGGGCAGGCCAGGCCAGGCCAGGCATTGAAGAACAGAAAGGACACACACAGAAAACATCTCTCCCTGAATCAACCTTAATCTGAACAAAACCTCCAGTGCCTCGCAAACTTTCTATGGTCAACAAGAAACTCACTAAAGACTAGTTTTTTACAAAACACTATTCAAATGAACTGTACAGATTCTTTTTTTACGGGGTGGGGGTCTCGCTATATAATCCAGGCTGCCCTTGAACTCACAGCAATCCCCCTGCCTCAGCTTCTGCAGGGATGGTATTATAGACATACGCCACCACATCTGGCTTGCATGGATTCTTAAATATGATACTACAGAACAAAGAAAACATAAATAAATTGGCCTCCATCAAAATTTAAAACTCTGTACTTTAAAAGATACCACCAAGCAAAGTGAAAAGATAGCCCACCAAATGGGAGAAATTCTTTGTAACTCTTATTCCTGATAAGGAACTTGCATTAAGCATATATAAAGAACTCTCAAAAGTCAGTAATGAAAAGGCAAATCATCCAAACAAAACTGTGCAGGATCTGAACAGACATCTGTTCTAAAATACAAAGGGTCAACTGGTCCATCAGCACATGGAAAGGGATTCAACATCCTTAGTCATCAGCAAACAAATCTAAACCGCAAAGCGCACTTCACACCACCTGGCATTGACAAGATGTGGAGAAACTGGAACAAAAAGTGACCCAGAATGTCCACCGATGAGTGGGTGAACTAAATGCAGGGTGGCCGCATCAAAGGATGAAGACCTGGTGCGAGCTCCAGATAGATGTACCTTGGAAACACCCTGCTAAGTGAAAGAAAGCAGTTTCTACATAGTTTCATGTATATGAAATGTGCACACAATCCACAGACATGAGTTTAGCCTAGGACTTAGAAAGGCTGCAGGAAAATGGGAGTGAATACTCACAGCCACAGGGATTCTTTAGATGGGGATAGGGTTTTTCACCACTGACTGTGCTGCTTATAGTAGAAACCAATGAACTGCATAATTAAAGGAGTTAACTGTGTGGTATAGGAATTTGTCCAATAAATGGTACCAAAAGATACGGAATTAAAAGAAAAATCCTAAACTTCTATGTCACTGCAAAATGTCCAACTGCTATACAAGTTACAGCCAGGCGTGCTAGTGCACACCTATAATACCAGCATTCAGGAGGCTGAATTAGGAGGACTGTTGAGAGTTCAAGTGCAGCCTGGGCTGCGCAGTCAATTTAAAGTCGGCCTAAACAACACAGCAAGACCGTGTCTCAAGAAATAAACAGACAAAAAGGTACTAGACAGGTTTTGAAATACTCGCCCTCCCTTTTGGTACTCACCTCCCTGGGGATACATAACAGACTGACTCTGGCACCACACAGCATTCCTGTCCCTCCATGCTCTCCCCACTGTACCCTCACCAGAATGCCTGAGCCCTAACAGCAACCAAAGCCCGAGAGGCAGAGGGCAGCAGAGTGCCGTGGCTGAGGGAGAGGGGATCCCAGCCTGTTCACCACTCATCCACCGTTCACTCCGGCTTCCCGGCTTCACTCTGCAATCCCAGGTACCACCCTGGGTACAACCACCTCCACTCGGATTCATCAAGGACCAGTGAGGAAACTCAAAGTGCTAGGCTGGTCCTTGCCCGACACTCTGGACTCAGCACCAGCACAGCAGCCACAGTGGCAGCAGCTTCTCCCCCATCCCTTCTTCCCCCTGGAGCTTTGTTTCCGAGCCCACCCGCTGGCATCTCTGTGGGCCCCTGGACTCCAGCCCCGTTCCATTCCTCTACACAGAGCAGCGTGTTTCTTCTGCCTGCTCGGGAAGTCAGTTCCCATTCCTCTGATCACAGAGAATCCCAACTTCCTCTACAAAACTACTCATCCCACAGGGTTTGCATTTGAGAGTAATGATGCAGCTCCAGCACACCAGAGAACCCCACTGTGCGTCCTGGGGAAGAGCCCATGTGAGCACAGAGCGAAGCAGGCGAGCCCATCCTATATCAGCCCTTCTGCATCTCTCCACCCTGGGACCACACATCCCTGTGCCACCACAGCCAGGCCAGAGTTCTGCCTCCTGGAACCAAGCGTCTCTGAACAGAGACTCGCCCTCACCGAAAGCCAAACATGATCTCATCATGGCGGAGGTGGGCATCATCATCGATGGACAGGATGGCCTCTGTCTCGATCTCATTCCAGGGCAGGAAGCGATTGTTCAGACTGTTCTTCTCGGTCCGGACCACCTGCAGCAGGGGAGCAGAGGCGCAGGAGTCAGCACTGCGGAAGGGGAGGGAATTGGGAAGCACCCACAGCCCAGGACCGCAGCAGTGCCTCAACACCATGACTGGGCCAGTCCAGCACAGGCATTTCAAGAATACCCCAACCTGAAAACTCAAGAAATGGAGCATAAAGATTTCACACTGCAAGCCGTATTCAGTAACTGATTTTCCTGTGGAAAAAAACTAATGTGAGCATTATTTTACAATAAACCTTTGTCCAGGGAGACTAAAAGTAACCTTTTCAAGAGAACACAAGGAGGGGCCAGGGGTACAGCTCAGTGGCACAGCATCTGCCTGAGAAGTGCAAGGTCCTGAGTTTGATTTCTTTTTTTTTATGGAGACCAGGATCGAACTCATGACCGCCTGCTTGCAAGGCAGGTGCTTATGCCGCTGAGCTAAATCCCCAGCCCCCTGAGTTCGATTTCTGACACCAAAGAAAAAAAAAAGAAATAGAGTGGGAAAGCAAACCAGAACACACAGTAGCACAGCAGAACTGGGACTGCAGGTGCCTGCTCCTGACTCGCCCTGCTGACCCAGCAATTCAGAACCAAACTCAGAAATCCATCCAGTCTGTATCCTCAAGGCCTTTTTTGGCAGTTAAACTGACAGGGGATAAAAGCAGAGACTATCCTGTTGATATAACTACTTCATATCCACAGTACTGACTACACACACAAAGCTTTTTGTGCTTTGTTTGTTCTGTTTGTTTGGTTTTTTTGAAGTTTTTTGAGACAAGGTTTTGCTTTGAACTTCAGGCTGGCCTCAAACTCACTACGTACCCCAGGTTGGCCTCAAAGTTGCAACAATCCTCCTGCTCAGCCTCTGTAATCTGGGATTATGTGCACTGTCGCATCTAGTTTCTCTCTTTGTAGTTTTATTTTGGCACAGGGCCTTGCTAAATTCCCAAGACTAGGCTCAACTCAATATCATCCCGCCTCAGTCTCCCCGTAAAGGTAGGGTTACAAGTGTGTGCCACCATTCCCTGTACTCTTTTTGTCCTTTAGCTAAACCAACTAACGAGCCATCATTTTTATTCTGAAAAAGCAAAGAGAATCTCAAGGGGAACCACCTCTTTTACAAAGCCAAAGGGGTCATCTTGCTCTCCACAGGTGGTTGCACTTGTTACTAACAGGCAGCCCTCCGTGGCTGATGCGCTCCTGGGCCCTCAGTAGCCTCTTCAGCTTCAAACACCTCTCCTTCCATTCTTGTCTCAAAACCACTCTCCCAGAAGACCCAGCTAAGAGCCTCTTACCATACACACCCCATGCCTGCCACTTATCAGACTGAACACTTTTCCTGTGTTCTTGATGCAGAGAACTCATACTTCAGTGAATTCATTCTAACATCCTTACAACAGAATTTACTCAGATAGGAGGGCCCTGGAGATAATGTGGTCCAAGCATCGCTTTGTACATGGAAAAGCTAAGGCCTAAGATGACTGTTATCATGCAAGAGGCAAGCTGCAAGCACCTCCACTCTCCGTGGGACCAACTCGCTCCAAACCCAGCCCTTTTACTGCTATATCGATGCTAACTTTTTCAATTTCAAACCAAAGCCACCTTAAAAAAATTCTTTCTTCCCTCTTCTATCCCTGTCCTAGGGATTGAACCCAAGCCCTTGGGCATACTACAAGCACTCTGTCTCCAAGCTAAACCCCCTAGCCCTTTTTTACTTTGAGACACTAAGTTGTGGGCCTCAAACTTGTGGCCTCTTCCTGCCTCAGCTCCCCAAGTGGCTGGGATTATAGGTACATGCCACCATCCCACCCCCAAAATACATTATTAATTTACATTCCACCAAGGAAAAACGTGCTGCTGATAATGAAAGCATGTGGTCACCTGGAATGTTACTCCATCAAAAAGCTTTTCTTAGACTTTGTCTCAGCTCCACAAAAGTACCAGCCCAAATCAAGACAAAGGAGGCTGAGTAAGGCTCAGTGGCACAGCACTTCCTATCCTATATGAAGCTCTGAGTGCGATTCCTGGCATGAGCAGACAAGAAGACAGTGAGGAAAAGGACCTAAGTCTGCAGTGTGACAACACCAGACGTCCCAATCCCGTGCCACATGCTGAAGACCACCTTCCTCTGCAGCATGTCTGACTGCGGGGGAGCACAGGCTGAGCAGAGATGGAGCAACGACAGTACAAAGGAACCCAGGTGGGGTCAGGATGCAGAGCGGGGTGGCCACCAAATCTCCACTCCCCGGGAGAGCAGGGCGGCTGAAGGGTCAGGAGCCGAAACACATGCCCAGTGCTAGTCGAATGCTGTCTTAAGAAGCAGCCCAGCCCCAAAGGCGTCAGCATGAGTAGTTCCACCTTAGATGGCACACAGGATGGTAGCTGTTCACGTGAACTCCTCACACCACTCATTTTCCTTTCTTACAGCACTCACTTCAGGCAGAACTACAACTCCGCCGGGTCAGCTACCCAGAGTTCCGCCTCAGCTCCAGCAATGAGTACTCAGAGCTCAGAGTCCAGCACTAAATATACACAGCTAAAGACATCTGAAAAATCTGATTCTTAGCCCAGTGTGGTAGCACACGCCTGTGACACCAGCACTTAGAGGCTGAGACAGGAGGATCACTGCAAGTTTAAGGTCACCCTCAACTACACAGTGAAACTCTGCCTCAAGGAAACAAAACAAAAATTTCAATTCCTGAATATGCACTTGTAGATTATTAATTTTGTGGATGAATCTCCAAGAGGATTATCTACAGCAAAGTGAGTAATCCAATGAGGACTCAGTGTGCATTTGCCTTATTCAGTTTTTTGTGTCTTTTTGTTTTATCTTTTTGGTATTGGGAATCACAGTAATGACCTCACCCTTGCCAGGCAGGCACTTAAGCCACTGAGCTAAATCCCAGGTCCTCAGTGTGCATTTGAGTTGCAGAAATCCTGTGCAAAGGACAAAAAGGGAGACTCTGAAGTCAGTAAGAAAAGCTTGGGCTCAGTCCGATTCCCCTACTTACTGGCTGTGTGTACATAAGCAATCGGTCTGCTAAATCACCAGAGTACCATGCTGTCTGCAAAAATACAAGTTACTTATCAGCCACACTTGACATTCCTGTAAAAACCCCAGCTCCAAATCTGAAAATGAGAAACCAGAGATTCTAAAATGATCATGATCTGCTAACAAGGGCATATCCAAAATCACCTGTCCAATTTATAAAATGAACCAAATCCAGAGAACCCACTGTGTTCTTTAAAAACCTGGCTGGGGCCATAATGCTGAAGGTCTAATAGGAAAAGTGGCTTGGCTGAGATTTCACACCAACTGTTTTAGTAAGCGCATGAAAGCCCATCACTTGGGCATCAAGAGACGTGAACAGAGCAGGCTCTGCCACTTCCCGGAACACAATACACCTGCCTCTGCTCATCCTGGCACAACTTGTCTGGGCTCAAAATAAACAAGATGCAATCACAGAAAAGTTTTAAGGATTCACGAAAACACACATCAAGTATTACAGCTTATCTGTGGTTAGCTGACCAACAATTGTAGTCAATAAAACTGAAGCAGGACTTAAAAAGAAAGTTGAATTTCCTCAAACCACCTCCTCCCTACAGCTGTTGTTCTTTGTTCTGATACAAACAAAAGCAGTAACTCTGTCCCTGTAAGTAAAGTTTTATAACCTCCTGTTCTCATAACACGCTGTTGTTACCCAACCGAAGCCACTGGGCACAGCTTGACAAACTGCCTTTGTTCTGCTTGCCCACCAAGTTACATACCACTAGACCAGCCGCCATGGCACTGTGTATAAGACCGGAGCCCTCGGGGCTGGGATTTAGCTCAGCGGCATAAGTGCCTGCCTTGCAAGTAGGCAGTCGTGAGTTCGGTCCCTGGTACTGATAAAAATGAAAAAGATAAAAAAAACAAGACCGGAGCCCTTCCACTGTTCAGTACTCAGTCATTTTGGACATAAGTCACTGGGGCCAAGTAAGTTCTCCTGAACCTCCTGCTACCTTCCCAGTCTCAAACTCTGCAACAAAACACTTTAAGAATTTAGAGCAGTAGTTCTCAAACTAGAATGATTTTGCTGCCCTCCTGGGGGTGGAGGTGGGGCTTCAGAAGACACATTACCACTGGGGAGAAACAAAGTGAGCTACTTAGACCTAGTAAGTACAGGTCTAAGGGATTCTTAGAGCACACAAGACAAAGAATGATGCAGCCCAAAATGTCACGGGTGCCACTCTGAGATATGTGACTGAGTCAACCCCAAGAGCTAGCAGAACTACAGTACTTCATGAACAACTTACATTTCCTCATCCCAACGCAATCATCTCTTCCCCAGAACACTATTTCTACCCTTATAGACTTTGCAGATACAAACTAAAACTCAGGCTGAAAAGTAAGCAACAGAGAGCATCCACAAGGGACAGAGGAAGGGCAGCAGGGAGCTTTCTTCTAACACTTTGGCTTCAAAGCTATAGTGCTTAATGGCTAGACAAAAGCACAGCAAACTGTTACTGGTTTTGGCATCCAAATTAGACAACCAAAAAACTCAAATATTTCTAAACAAAGACACATAGGTCAGCACCAGCCTCCAGGAGTGTGAGAAAAACAGATATAATACAAAAGAAACAGGTCAACCAGAAGTACTACGTGACATTACAATTTGCATTTTTATTGATGTTGTTTTCAATTAAAACACTCCAATGCTATTTCTTCATGCTTCCACAGTATAATACTATTAGAGACCTTTTGATTCACTTTAGTAACTGGTATATATGATACCTGATTTTCGAATTATTACTTTAATTACTGGTAGGACATTGATCAGAATGAACAGAGTGTTGTGCCTGGCATATAGCAGGCATACAACACATTTTATGAATGGCAGGACATAAGTTAGCTATTCTACTTTCAGAATATGGACTAAAGACCTGAGAAGTTTATAGATCAAAACTAACAAGAAATTTCCAATATATTTAATAATAGTAAGGAATGAAAGAGAGGAATTAGGAAAAGTCTTACTACTTAATCCTTTTTCCTAAAGCAAAACTATTCATCCAGCTCCATCAGTCAAGCTGGAGCTAGGCTCCCCACCATTCACTCCCGCTGCACCCTGATGACGTCTCACTGGTTCATCTATCTCACCACCTTTCTTCTCAACACAATGGAACACAATCATAGACTAGACCACTACTACATTCAAACATTTACAACATACATACCTAAAATAGTATACCTTTTAGATAATACTTGGCCTGGTCAGGCCCAACAGCTCCAACCTCCAATACCATACTTCTCTTCTGAATCCACTAAGAATGAACCTTATTTCAGGGCACTATGCAGGCAAGAAAGAGTATCAGCAGCTGATGTTAGCCCTTGGCCACCCTCTCCTTTAATTCAAAAAGCAGCCCACTGTAGAGCTGGAGAATCAAGAAAATGAGAGCCAAGAGGAGGCCTTGTGGTGCACTCCCACAGCCTCAGTTCTCAGGCAGCAGAGGTGGTCGGTAAGTCCACGAATCTGAGAGTCGCCTGGGCAACAGGAGGAGATCCCATCTCAAAACAAACATGCCTCAGCCTCCCCTCCCCTCCTTTCCTGTCCAGCTCAGCCCAGAGGCCCCAGGGCTGCATCCTTCCTGCCTCTCCACTGCCATCCTCTCTAGATTCACACAACCCACACACTCAAGTTTCCCTCAGAGATCACTGTCACCTCTTCAAAGAGCCCATGCCAGGCACTCTGTGTAAATGAGCTATGTGTGCCCTGTATGGAGAAGAGAATGACAAAAATCAGATTTTTGGATTGGTTATCAAAAAGACTGTTCTAGAAATGATTGACTCTGCAGTGCAGAGGGAAGCAATGTTTTTAGTGAGCTTGACCAGCTGTAAATAACTGAAAGATGTCACTTTCATAACAGACTAAGTTTTAAACATCTAAAGGTCAGCTCTTGAGAGATTCATTGACACAGAATACTCTAAAAAACTACCCATGCTGGGGATTTAGCTTAGCAGCACAAGCGTCTGCCTGCCAAGCGCAAGGTCATGAGTTTGGTCCCTGGCACCCACTCTCCACAAAAAAACCTACCCTATATACTACTACATTCCAGAATATAAAGAGTAACTCACACCAAAATCTTCCGTGGGACAATATCAAAAGGGGATTATCTGGAGTTTGCACTTCTAGGAGCCTAGGACTGGATCCACTTACCAATGACACCATAATGCTGGACAAAACACAACTTCCTAGAGAACACAATGAGGAGAAAGCACTCTGCAGCACTGCAGCCCCAGGGAGTCACTGTCACTGTGACCCTGAGAGCAAGCCAGAGTTAGCATCCCAATCCCAAAAGACAGCTGGGAGGGACTCTCAGACAAACCCACAGCTGTCTGGCCTGAAGACCAAATAGGCAGACACTGCCCACGGAAACAGGAGGAAACTAGGACACAGGACACAGGATAGAGGCAGAGACAGAAGCTCCACACACTGTGTAAGCTGGCAGGTCTGTGGCTCCTCCCACATCATGTATGCCCGGCACATACTGCAGGCTGACCAGCTAAATATAAAAGTAAGCAGCACCAAATTAACCGCCTGCTGAAACACTTTTCAGAATAAAAATCAAAGAAAACCATGCCAAGGTACATCCTAGTCACAGTGCTGAAATCCAAACAAAGAAAAAATGTTAAAAGCAGCCAGAGAAAATCCACTCATTACAAACAGGAAAAGAAAAATCCGAAAAGCCTCTGACCTAACACCAGACACAGTGAAACAGATTTAAGGTGCCGTGAAAGTGGTAGTTCCCAGTCTGGTGGGGAACTGTTCCAAAGACAGGACAGCACAGCCCTTGGCACAGAACTGCTCTCTCCATCTGACTTCCATTAGGCATCTGCAGCTATATGGCTACACTTGAGGCACTAAGGTACCTGACTCAACAGCTGACAGGGTACACAGGGGACAAGGAGAGAGAAGCCAGCCGCTAACATACCTCTCCAGCAGTCCTGCACCATTCAGATAAGAGCCACCCCCCTTCCATCGCTCTGCAGGTCCTGTCTCCATGCCCAGCCACTACTCCATCTGAGCTGAGAATGTCTTTACTTCAAGTATGTGGAACCAGAGTATCCAAGGGTGGTGGCATAAAGATCACACTTGTTCTAAGCCAGGTCTCTGTGTTATGTAAGTAATTATTAGAAAAGAATGAGGACCTTTAATACCTACACCCAATCAGGTACCCCTAAGAAAATTCTTCTCCACTTAAATAGCTAGGGCTCAACAGATTTCACAGCCCACAAACACCTAGCATTTATGACTATTTTACTTAGTCTGGAAACAAAGTATAAAAGAGGCACAAACTGCCAGTGCATTTTCTGAAATAACACAGAGGTCCTCGGGTTGGCTCAATTAACCAATATGCTGACTTCAAATCATTTTCGCTGAAGGACTGGAATCCGCCAGACTGCCTGAGAACCAACTATTGCTAATTTTATAAAGACCTGTCCACATGCAGATGGAAAAGGTACCTTGAGAAGCATCATAATGCTGTCTTCCTAAAGACAAGAGAGCTACCAGTCTCGCTATCCCTGGTAACCAGCTATATCCAAAAGGTCAGCAATTCCAAGTACTGCCCAAAACACCTGCCTCTCTTAAATCAAAAGCACAGTAAAATATTTACAGAATGGAGTGTGATTCTCCAGTTTGAAACTGTTTCCAGGAAAAAAAAGAAAGAAAGAATATATTCCTAATGTGAAACATTTTTAGAATAGCCAGTTCATTTGGAACCTTTCTGGCATTTCCAACTAGGTACTGCACTGTTTCAAGGGTTGTCATGTAATCAAAGAGGACTACTTACCACTGGAGTTCAAGGATGGATTTGTTTTAGCAAGTCCTCTAACGGATTTTAGTCACTGTTCACAAGGTGGCATCAGCTTTTCCATATTCCTACCAATCTCAAAGAAAATACAGGAAAAACACAAACCAAAGGCTGCTCGCTCACGCAGCATCTGCCTGCCATGGACCCTGCACTTTCCTCAGTGGCATTTCCGAAGCTCTAACTGAGAAAGGAAATAAACAAAATTTTGGGGGAAAAGAAATTTGAAGAACTGTATCTACAGAATTTTTAGTAATACAAAAAATAAACTCAAATCAAAAGTTTTTATAATAGTCTTTGAACTGCCTCAGATTATTAATTCAACTAAATAATTAAAAAGGTTGACAGTAGTTAAAAAAAAAAGTTTGGAAAAGACTGCTAGGTACTCTGGGCAAGAGGAAATAAGTAGTTATACGTATGGAGCAAAGGGAAATTATGTAGAGGATTAGTGAGTCAGTTAAAGTTACCTATAACATAGCGGGATGTACACCAGCTTTCCATCTTCTTTGATTTTAAGGGGTAGGTAGGAAACAAATAATCACTGATTAACCTGTTAGTAGTTTTTTGTACTACATAGATTTCTCTTTAGCCCTGAGCTCAGAGAAGCCAATCAACTTATTAAAGCTCTCAAAATGATTATTCATCCCCAGGTCTGCATCACCTTGGAACTCAGACTTTGTCCATTACTACATGCTATTATACAAAAAGTATTTCACATGAATCAGTTCTCCAATGAAGTATTAAAAAAAAAAAAAAAAACTCGACCAGTTCAAACATCCTTTTCAGACTGTCCCTAAAAAATACTAATCTTCTTAAAATTCTAGTAACATATAGCCCATCAGATCTGCCGTTCTTTACTACCTTTTCCTGGAAAGTATCTTTCAGAGTAAGTAGGTAACAGTCTGCTTAAGATCAACTCTAAGGCCTGTAAGAAAAAGTTGGGCTGTACTTCTAGATTGCCAAGTTTAACTTACAGCCCTCAGAAAGAGTGCTCTATCCTGTATTCTTAGCTGTTGTTTTTCCTATAAACTACATCATCTAATCCTAAGAGATGGAGAAAGAAATCAGAAAGAACCTTCAGGACACTGTAAAAAAGAAGGTCCAGGATCTTCAATTTCAAGCATCAAACTCCAGATTTCCAGCAGACTTCCACAGGACCCTGGAAAGCAACAGGGTCTCCTGGTTAAAACTGCAATTTCTGGAATTAGACGCAATAAAATAAATAAGTGCTCAGAGTTCATGAGCACTTCCTCCCTCTTGTAAGCCAGCATCATCACCATGAAATGCTCTCTGGGCACGTTGCCTCCAAGCACTGCCTGAAACTCCTTGCCACTCCTCCGTGACTCATGATGGCCTTGAGGAAATTAATTAACCTCTCTAAGCCTCAGTTCCCACAGATATAAAATGAAGACATGGTGATAACGACACACATCACAATTACTAATTATTATGCCCAGGTCTTACACTCTTCCTAAATGTGAGTTTCCCCATCACTGTTAAACTCATCAGTTTGAAAGAAGTCTATGGGACAACTGGCAGGGTTTATAAACCTTCCTGGGGCCAGCACCAATTTCTGCTGTCAAGGCCTTGGATGTGGGAAGTGAGAAGCAGCAATGGATATGGCAAGCAGAAACTTCACAGGGAAAGAAATGCACACCAGTTTAAAAACAAAGGTGTATGCATATCCTTCTCTACTAAAATGAGAACACGTCAAGTAAAGAGAGCTGGAAAAGGCATCAGAAGTGAAATACCATTTCACGCAGTAAAACAAACTGCCCATTCTTCCATTACCATGATGGGAACTCCAATGTCGGGCCACAGAAGGTCCTCGGAGGGTAGCTTGGGGGAATTCCATACCACCACCACCTTGTTCAGGTAGGGGAGACCATTCAGTCTCTCCAGAGAGTTCATGAGCACTTCCTCCCTCTCATAAGTCAACATCACCACTGTGAACTGCTCTCTGGGAACGTTGCCTCCAAGTGCTGCCTGAAACTCCTTGCCAGACCCCCCAGCTCCGCCACCAATAGGCCGAAATCCAGTTCCTGAGCCCAAGAACTTGGCCTCTGAGGGCAACACAGGGTCAAACGGTGTGTGGGGGAAAAGATGGAAAGGCCCTGGCGCTGAGTTCCAGCTGCGGTAGAAGTCGGTGACGGTGAGAGTGAAGTTGCGGAGGTATTTGGGGGAGGCGTAGGGTGGCTCGGTCTCTACTGGGCCCAGGTCCAGGTCCCCATTGTCTGCCATGTTGGGGTCCGTTCCAGCAGCCTTGCCTGAACGATGAGGGATCTCAGCTGCTACCTCTTCCCGTATGGGAGCAGCTGGGATCTGTATGCGAGTCCTAATCATAGCCAGCACAGTATTAAAAATACTGTCAGTGGTAGAAAAGTACGTCTCCCAGAGAAAGCGGCCTTGGCGCCTCATGGCCAGGAGATCACTGTCAGAGAGACTTCGTAACAAGAAGTGAACCTCCGTAACACGTGGCTTGGGCACCACCAGGGCCGCCTCGTTCCACTGCAGCATGTCTTGGTACGGAAGTTGCACTTGCTCCCCCAGCACGACCGGGACAGCACCAACCTCCAGGGCTTCAAAGAGCCGTGTGGCACACCCAGAGGAAATCACCAGGCGAGGGTCCCCAGGAGTGATGATGAGGGCGAAGGTGGAGAGCTTCAGCAGCTCTAGGCGGTCCTCCCGTTCCCCGCACAGTGCCCACTCAGTAGGCAGACTTGGCTTTGGCTGGTTTTTGCAGGTAAATTCTACCAGGACCTGATCCAGCTTGCTGTCCTGAACTGCCTTAAGGGTGGCAATGATCCGATCGTCATAGTCCGCAGGGGGGTCCCCCTCCATTTCTTCTTCAAAGGAGCGGGCCTCCTGAAGGCTGGACCGCAGGGATTCAATCTTCTCACCCTGGAAGGTAAAGAGATACTTCCGCTTCACTGGCACCTGTGGCGGGATTTCCATGAAGTTAGGTTCTGACATGGCATGAACTAGAGGAGAGACTACCAAGTCAAAGCCAGCCCTGTACTGGGCAGCATAGAAAGTGGACTGGGCCACCA
Organism: Cavia porcellus; assembly: GCF_034190915.1. Taxonomy (NCBI): domain Eukaryota; kingdom Metazoa; phylum Chordata; class Mammalia; order Rodentia; family Caviidae; genus Cavia; species Cavia porcellus. Next base: position 43,452,121 of record NW_026947507.1, read on the forward strand.
TGGCACGGCCTGTACTCACGTTGTACAGTAAATTCTGGGTGTCTGACTTTCGGGATAGATTGATGATGACATGGTTGTGTCCATCTGTCCGCCAATGTGGAAGAGAATGCAACTGCTTCTCAAGGTCAGCAGGCCGCAGCACTACTGGCTCCTGCATCTCTCCCACTAAAATCACATAAAGACAGGCAACATCTGCATTCTCTGTAACATAGATGTTAGTGCGTGTGGTTGCCTGAAAAGCCTGCTTAACCAAAGGGTCTAAGTAGTTGCCAAAAGCAAACTGGTCACTATCATAAACATACACTGGAAAACCAGAAGTAAGAGGACAGCGAGAATAATCAAAACAGTTATGCAGCCGGCAACCCGACATGGCCTTTGGAGGAGGAAGACCAGCATCGTCCTTTTCGGGGAGCAATCGGATGGGCAGAGAGAGTTTGGGCTGATTCTGGGCCATCAGCTCTTTGTAAGAATGCTCCGTCTGGCTGATGACATTCTTGAGCTGCAGCAAGTCCTGCTTGGCATTCTCAATGCTTTTCTTACAGGCTTCGATCTTCAGGTTCAGCCTGGCGATCTCACTGTTCAGCTCCTGCCTCTTGGCTTCCAGCTGCAAGAGCTCCTCGCTCACAGACTCACGGATGCGGCAGAGATCCAGCACGTGCTTCACCTCACAGAGCTCACTGCCGGCCCGGGGGCCAAAAATCCGCTTGCCTGCCTCGTCTGCCTCATCCAGAGTGGTAAGATAATAGTGAGCAATGAGGGGGAAGAAAACCAGGATGATGAAGAGCGTGAAACTGAGCCACGTGAGCCGGATGCGGTTGGACCAGCGTAACATACAGGTCTGACCTCCATTCCCCGCACCCCCACTCCGCAACATGGCATAACCCGTCATGAGTTCTTTGAGGCACTTGCCCTCTCCAATCACGGTGGGTCACTCGCCATCACCATGAGTTTTGATTCGGCAAAATTCAACCTCTTCTCACTCAGATGTTTCCAGAAGAGTTAGTGCACTCCCCGTACAAGGCACCAAGTAAAACTGAAATTCCATTTTCCTCAGCTGTGACTGAAACAGTCTCTGACCCTGTTCTGGTTGCTTTTAAATTCCACTTGTTGACTAAAGAGCATGCTTTTAATCTTCCTCAAATGAAAAGTGCCGCAATGTTGCCAAGGTGAAAGGGAGGAGGTTCCTGATGATGAAACCCAGGAAAAATACCTTGGAATCAGACAGATCTTTTCAACTGCCATAGCTCTTATTCTTTGGTTTTGCTGACCCACACAAACGCATAGTTTCTCTTCACAGTACAGTAAATTCTGAGTGTCCAACTTCCAGGACAGATTATACAGTAGCTGGTTAGAACAGCTGCGGTTAAACACGTCAGCCTCTTATCAATGTCACTGCCAACAATCAGGCCTGCAAAAGAAAGAAAAGCATGTCAGTTTTGAAGAGATTATGTTCAATAACAACTACCCCAGTACATTTAGAGAAAATGCTTAAATCTGCTATGGTGAAAGTGACTGGAACTGGTGTGTCTCGAAGAACCCTCTTAAATCCAAAGCAGAGCTTCTCTCTGGTGTGGGCATATTACTTGTGGTTGGCAAGAAAGGGACACAAGCCCCTAAAGAGCTGCAGGCTGTATGCCTCTACCCAGCCTCTTCTTGTATCATTCAATCAAGAATGGTATGAGAACTCTGCACAATGATGATGTCTACTAAAATCAACAGTGGATGAAGATGTCTACAAGACCAATTTGTTATCTGAGGCCTGGGCATCATCCTCAGATGGAGAGAAACACTCTCCTATCCAACCCTGGTGCTACATTCACTCTGAATATGAAAGTTTCCTTTTCATCTACTTAGCAAAAGAAAAAGACTTTGAGAAGCTCACTTTAGACTGGAAAAGAGTTAAACAGAATGCTTTTGTTCTTCATCCAGTAGCAGGGACAGGAATCCAGAGTGAAAGGTATTTCCCAGTTTGCTTCTATTTATCTTTCATTAGCAGACATCAAGTCCTCCTCCTTAAAACAGAAATAGTAACGTAGTCTTTCAGAAGAGCACTATATTTAGGAATGAGAGGCATGACTTCATACCCTTGAGGGTCAGATTGTCATCAGCCCTCATTCCCTAGTGTCCCAAGCCTCCGAAATGGAGACAAGTGCATGGGGATAAGACAGTGCGCTGCAATGAAAATGGACTGAGAAGATGGGCAAGCACTTTAGGCCAGTTGATCATGAAACAACACTGCCAGCCTTGTGCTCTCACCAAGCATTGTGATCACAGCTTTAAAAAGGTTTTTATCTGCTTTCCTCTGGAACCTAATATATACAGAAATCAATCACAATATGCCATGCAAAGAATATTCTCTATGTTCATTTCTTACACACACACAAAAAAAATTCACCACACCCTTAACATATCTGAGACAGCTCTTCGTCTCGGCCACCGACATGTGATCCAGACTAAGAAAGACCTAGAAGCTTCACGGCCATGTAAGCCAAGGCCCTGGCCATATGGGCAAGCACCAGAAGTGCTCGGAGGCCAGTGTAATGCTATAGGCTGACAACACCACAGGATCAACTTCAACAAATACCACCCGCTTACTCTCAGAAGGCTGGTATGAGGCATTACCACTTAGAGAGAAACCAGCTTCTGCCCAGCTGTCAGCCTTGATAAACTGTGGATGTTGGTCGGTGAGCAAACACAAGTAAATGCTGCCAAAAATAAGACTGGAGTAGCTCCCATCACTGATGTTGTACGACTGGCCTACTACAGAGTTCTTGAGAAGGGAAAGCTCCCAAAGCAGCCTCTAGCTATGAAGGTCAAATTCTTCAGCAGAAGAGCTAAAGAGAAGATTCAGGGTGCTGGGGGCAGGAGAGGGGCTGCTGTGTCCTGGTGACTTTAAGTCACAGGATGGGGGACTCACTGAAATGCTAACAGATAGCTTTAAAAAAAAAAAAATCCCACTATCCTTTTGATTCAAGAAATCTCTCTTTTAAGGAAGGGAAAGTTTTTTAAAGAAGAGAGAAAGGAAAACACAGAAACAAAGCTTTGTAAATGGAGAGAGGAAGAAGGGATTGCAAGAAGAGCTGGGGAGGGGCTGGAGGTTTAGCTCAGCGGCATAAGCACCTGCCTTGCAAGCAGGCAGTTGTGAGTTCGATCCCCGGTACCGATAAAAAGGAAAAAGACAAAAAAAAAAAAAAAAGAAGAAGAAGAGCTGGGGAATAGGGAGAAACATTATATCAAGTACAGATACAAATACAAGGAATGTGATCGCTATGTATATCGAAAACATACCAATAAAAAATCTAATTTAAATAATAATCTCTCACAGCTGCATTGATGGTCAAATCATAACAAGTAAGACTGGAAAGGAAAAAAACAAGGAAGATAAAAATCAAGACAGTACAGAGAGCCCTCCCTTTCTTACCCTATGTGCCAGGATCCTTCCTTCCTCTGGCTTATGCAGCATACTTCCATGTAAGACTTCCTGAAAGAGTGAACACCAGGACCTGCTCTCCTGATTTAAAAAGAAAACAGAAAAGTGTCATACCATTAGAAAAATAATACTAAAGATACTGTCACAGAATTCCCTTACTATCCTTCTGAAAAGGCTTTCCTTACGTATACATATGGCAACGTTCCAGTTTACTCCAGAGATGCCAATAAAACACAGCAGCACAGCAGGTGGAAAGTGGGACCTTCACAGGCAAACTAAGCATACAACACCTACCATGTGCTCAAGAAGGGAACGAGGCAAAATACTAAAATGCCTTGGGGCTCTGAGGAGTGAGACTAGAACCTAGATGGAGGTGGTGAGGAGTACCTAGAGTAACAGATGGCCCAACTCCAGCCACGAACTGACTGCCATTCATGTAAAATGACAGGTAAACGTGGAGGTTTACAACAGTATGTGCTCTGCTTCTGGTTGTTTGAAATTTTTCAAAAATTACAGAATCTAAACAAATATTTTTCAAAAGTCATTTGGAGACTATTCAGTCTAAAATTTCTGGTGCAACCAATTTATATGCAGAGCAGAGTGTGAACAAATGCTCTAATGGAAACCAATAATTCAACAATGACTCAAAAGAAATGTATCCCTATTAAGTTTTATCTTTTACTGGAATAAGGCAAAAGTGTCATCAGTGTCCAATGGCATTAACTTACCATCCTATACAGCTAATTAAATTATTTCAAGTACAAAAGAAAAACAGCCCGGAGAGTCTCCCCTGTCATTCTTCGGGAACTTACAATGAGCTACTAGGATGGAGGAATACATGCAGCACTGCAGCACTGATAAAGAGCACTCTCTGGAGATGCTTGTCTTTTAGAGACAGGATCTCACTATGTAGCCCAGGCTGGCCTTGACCTCACAGCACTCCTCCTGCCTCAGCCTCCTGAGTGCTGGGATTACACCAGGCCCAGCTTCTAGAGACATCTGATCCAACACAGTATACGTCTTTCTAATTCTCAGGCACCACGGCACCTTAGCAGCTGACCTCCATCCTTGTTCCTGCAACGCATCCCACACACAGCAACTCGAACCCTCTCCAAACACAACTAGACTGCCTCACCCTTCCCCACACATCTTCAGCGGCTTCCTGCTGCACCGCCAGGCCCTTCCTGAGCATCCTCCGATGTCCAGTCTCACCCACATCATGGCCTGCCTCGCTCACTCAGCTGCAGCTACACTGGCCACCAACTAACTTCTCAGCAGCACCAGAGTTCTGAACCGCCCCAGAATCTTTGCCCTTGCTGTTCTTCTTTGTGCATAATACCCACTCACTCCCAGTCCTGCTTTGTCCTGGTGACTCCTACCTTTCAGGTCAGTTTTCTTGATGTTTTCATGTCTGATGCTTTCTGGCACTAGCTTACTGATTTGATGCTTTCTGGCACTAGCTTACTGATTTCCTTCATAGTTTCTTTCCTTGCACTCATCCATTATCACCTTCCTCACCAAACCTACTTCTTGAGGGCAGCAACTCTGTAGTTCCAACCCTGCTGCATCACCAGCACCCAGCATTGAGTCAGGCCGTTCTAAGCAGCGAAGTGAATGATCACTTCCGCATTCGTGTTTTGGTGTTCCAGCCACACTCTCTAACTCGTGTTCCCTATCTGCTGGGGTCACTTCCTTCCTGAAGGATCTCACACCATCTGTTTCCCAGTGCATCTGCTTTAGAGGCTTCCCCCATCACCATCATCCCCTCCCCAACTCCAAGCCTCGCCTGTCCACCGTCTGTCGGCTGTCTAGCGCCTGTCAGCCACCTGCCCCCTTTGACCCTTTTTATTTGACAGTGGTGCTGGAGACTGCGCGGCAGGGAAGCGCTCTACCCAGCTATTCCCCCAGCACATTTGTTTGTTTGTTACATCAGTAGAAAGGTAACACCTATGTTCAGGACTGCTATAAAAATCAGAGATAGTAACACTGCACAGTATCCAGCACAAAGGAGGTTACCCACGGGCAACAAGCCTCGGAGTTATTTTTAATTCCTTCAATTCCTTGCATTCACATCTAATCTCCTGCTAAATCCTGCCAATTCATGCTTGAAACAACTATGTTTGTAATAATAATTATGATTTATTATTTATGCCTTTCTTTTGACTACCTTCACCATAAGTCCTGACCCCCAAGTCACAATGCCAAATCTTATACTCCCCATTAATTTGTCCTTTGTATTATTACTCTAAATCAGTTATTTTATATCACCTAATAGTGCTTCAGAATGAATAATTTTAGTTCATCTATCTTCCAGCTCTCTAATCTACTCTTCAGTCTATTAATTCCACCAAATAAATCCTCAATTCCGGGCATGATTTTTTTTTTTAGGTTTACAATGTACATTGGACTCTTTTTGAGACACTCCGTTTTACACCAGAAATTCTCATCTATTTTTTCTCCTATCTTTCCTTTATATATATATATATTGGGGGCGGGGGAGATACAAGGTCTCACCATGTCACTAAAAGCTGCCCAAGTTGGGCTCTAACTTGATAGACTCCTGCATCAGTTTCTCAGAATACTGGCTAACAAGCCTATGCCACCATGGCCCAGCTTTCTTCTATTTTCTTTTGCATATTTATATGAATTAAATTTTTTATCTAATTTCAATAACTGGGCCACCTGTGACACAGTGAAAGGAACCTTAGCCAGAGCCAGCACTATAGTGTTTGGACTTTCAAACTCCAAAAATATGAGCTAAATTGTTGGGGTTCTACAAGCAAAGGAAAAATAAAGGGTCACACACACTAAGGGTCAGCAAAATGGCTTCCACCCGGCCAGCCTAAGCAAGTAGCTTTTATTGAGATAAAGAACAGAGAATCTCAAATTGTGCATGCTTAGGTTACATAACTTGTTTGCTTCTTGCCACTCCAGGACCTCATGTTTTTACCTTGGGGTGGGGGCAATGTTTCAAGGCCTGCACTTTTTCCCATGACACTGTCGACCAGATGTGTCCAAGGCAAAATGGAGTCAGTATGTCTCTACACTAAATAAATTCCTTCAAACATTTCTCAGCTGCAAGTATTTCATTACAGTAAACAAGCAGACTAATACAGTGGTGTAGGTAATCTACAGAAGGCTGAATGTACACAGGAGGATGTGTGTAAACAAATGCAAACACTGTGCCATTTTAACACAAACAATCTACATTGCTGCACATGTTGATATCCACAGGAGATCCTGGAACCAATTCCTTCCCAGGGACTGTATTCAATTTCTTTTAGTGCTTAACCTTAAAGTGTATCATGTATTCATCCATCATTAACCAGGTAGAAAGCTTAATAATATTTCTAGTATTTTCTCTCTCTGCTCAATTAATAAAAGACTCTTAGAACACTACCTACAATCACCTGGACCATGTTATATGGCATTATTAACTAACACCGTAGCCCTACTTCATTTCTGTCACTCTATGTTTCAGCAGCACAGTCCACGTCTGCTTAGATTTTACCCACACACTGACCAACTTCCTTGCTTGCTAGTAGAGACCTTTTTGTATTTCATGCCTTCCTTCTGGTTGTTTCCTTTTCCCAGCAGTAGTTCTTCAGTGAGGAATGGTTTCACCCTAAATCTCGAATGAAGTCTTAGCTAAATATATAAGGCTAGCTTTTACTTCTCCACTGACACTTTGGAAATCCTCTGGATTTCTTTACTGCCATGGAAAAGTGAGACAGCAGTCCAACTGTATCTTGGGGGCAATCTGACTTCTCATTCTTTTAAGCATCTTTTTGTCTTGGGGGGTCTTGCAAAGCATTAACTTACAAAATTTTGTGGGTTTTTTCATTTTGGCTTTGGCTCCAGATTCTTTAACTTTTTCAGTCTTAGTATAATTCCAGCACTCTGAAAGGCTGAAGTAAGTTAGATCATAAGTTTGCACCCAGCCTGCATAACTGAGTGAGACTTTGTCTGAAAATTTCAAAATGGGTTGGGGTGGTAGCTCAGTGCAAAAGCCCTGGGTTCGGTGTGCAGTAAAACAAAATTTCCATGCCCTTTGCACTATCTTCCAGAAATTTTCTCACATCTAATTTAGGGTTGGGATGCCTTTTCGTTAAAGAGATACACAGTTAATATTTTAGGCTTTTCAGGCTACACACAATTTCTATAGCATATTTTGTCTTTTCTTTCAAAACAACCCTTTAAAATGTAAATGTAAAGAACATTCTTACCTTGTAAGCTACTAAAAAAACATGCCACTACCCAGATTAGGCCCACTGGCCAAACTTCTCATCTAGTTCATTAATTCTTCTATGTGGAAACTATTTATCCTACCTGCTGGGTTTTAATTTTAGTAACTATTTTACACTTCCAGAAGTTCTGCTGACTTTTAAAAACACGACCTTTTTTTTTTTTTTCATAACAACGCCTTGTTCTTTCTCATGTTTTCCATTCCTTCTCTTTATGGATTTACTTTGCTCTGTCTGCTGATGCCTGATTACAGTCAGAAGGTAGACTGTTTTCTCTCAACTTTGTAATTTTTTTACAGAGTTCCTCTTTGGGTGATTTCTGAAAAATACTTTTGCCCTAGATTCAGAATGTATCACTGTGGCAGAGTTTTTGTTTGACAGATACTTCTATCATAGCATCAGCTATAGACTACTTTTATGTCTATTTCTCCATGTGGAGGCTCCCTGCATAAGTGTAACTGTGAATCCATGGCAGAAACCCGTGGTCCTGAGTTCTCCATGGGTATCTCCTTCCCACCAATCCAGGGTCCAGAATAAGACAGCCTTCTTTATAGGTGAGCATAGTGTTTTACAGTCCATCTGTGTGCTAAACATTCAGCCTTTTAAAGATCCAAATCTTGCCTAGGATCTCAATTCTGATGCTCACAGAACCCAAGTCTTTACCACTTGGTTCTGAAAAAATTAAAGCACAAGTTACTAAAATTAAAGAAAAGCATAATTTACCAAAGCATGCAGCATCAAACTGCTCACCAGATACTTTGCTTTTCAACCCCAACTTTCCCCTACTCTCTGCTTCTTTACTTTAATGAGGATTTACCTTTCTTTCAGGAAAGCACAATATGCACTGGGAAGTAGGGGGGCTATAGTTATCTACTGTGCCAAAAGCAGAGGTTTCCTCTCTTTTATTCTACTTATAGACTTACAAAAATGGGACACCATATGCTGTTTTTTATAAGCTGCTTTTTTTCTTTTCTATCACAGTCTACTGCCCCACATCATTAGCAGCTGAATATCCTCTCATAATACAGAAAGACCTATTTAACCTGTCCTCTTTCATTCAATATTCAACTTGTTTCCAATTTTTCATTATTATAATCAGTGCTTATAAGCAATAGTCCTATAACTATCTTTACATATTCATGGAATTTTTTAATGTGAAACTGCTGGGTCAGATGAAGATCCCTGTTATGGTTGTGTCTGGATGCTCCCCCCAAAGCCTCACGCAGTCATGGAGGTGACCAAATCTAGCGTTTGTGATTGGCTTGTTGACTAGCACTGGGATTGGTGGTGTCAGTGCTGCACTTGCCCAGAGGTGGGGAGTCAGCATACAATATAAGGGAGGAGAGGAGGAGTGCTTTTCTCCTTTTTTACTCTCAGCCACGCCACCTTGCCTTGGAGCCAGCTGAGTACGGACTGAAACCTCCAAAAACTGTAAGCTAAATAAACTTTTCTTTTCCTAATTTTGGGCATCAGATATTTTGTTTCAGCAACAAGAGAAAAGTAACCAAGATGATCACTAAAATTTCTTAGGTTACTGTTTCCTAGGAAGATGACAATCTACCTTCCTAGCAGCAGTATAGATCACATTACCAACAGCATGCCAATACTGACATCACAGCAATAATCGTCACTCACTAAGTATCTTCTTGCTCATTATATTTCCTATTCTGTCTTACAGTTTGGCTGCACCAGTTCTTGCCTGTGGGAAGTGACTAGAGCAATGTGTCACTCACAGTACCAGGCAGTTACCAACAAGTATGGACTCACTCTCTCTGCTCCCACCTGAGAAACTGAAAGCACCAACTCCAAAAACATGAAGGGGCAAGTTAGAAGCTACCCAGACCCTCTACTCTTAAATCCCTGTGTAAGACTGTTTTCTCAGCTGGGCATGGTGGCCAGAGCCTATAATCCCAGTACTCTCAGTACTCCCAAGACTGGGCAAGCAGCACTGCTGAGAGTTTGGGACCAGCCTGGGCTTCATAGCAAGTTCAATGCTAGTCTGAACTCCATGAGACCCTGTTTCAAAAAAGAATGCTTTCTCTTTTTCCCCCATCTGGCATTACAATCCAGATACCAGGTCTGCTGAAAGTTGCACACATTGTTCTGTCATCAGCACAACCCTTCCAATTAGGTAAAAAGGCTGCTGCAAGCAGTACTTTTAAGGCTTTTGTTTTGTTTGAGACAGCAGCTCAGACTGACTTCAAACTCACAGTGGTGCGCCATCATGCCCTACTTTTTTTTTTCTGTAAATACTAACAATCCAAAAATAAATCATTTCCTGACTTCATAAGCACTGAAATGATAAATAGTCTGTCATATCAAGGTAATACCTATTTCAGGAAATCAGGAAGTAGGCTAATAAGGACTAGAGGAATTCCCTAAAACTATCATTGTTAAGATTCTGACCTTTTTCTCATTGTTTAAACAAACAAAAGGCACTTTCCTAGGAAGCTAATTATAGGTAAACAACGCTTGTAAAAATTGAATTAATGCCATTCACAAGTTAGGGAAGATCAAGACCATGTCTTTTTCACAGTACAACCAGGTTTATTATACATAAACTTAACCTTGGTGGAAAAAAAAGGGAAACAGAAAATCATCAGCAATTAAAAACCCAAATCAAACATGAAAATTGGTTGTGCCTTGTCATACTGAATCAGAATCAAGACAATATCATCAGATGACCATAGAGTCAAGCTACTCTTATGAGAGGAAAAAAAAATTCTTTTTTTTGGTACCAGGGATTGAATTCACGACCTGACACTTGCCAAGCAGAAACTTGTGCCACTAAGCTAAACCCCTGGCACAAGAGGAAATTTTAGAATGGAAAAAAAAAAAAAAATACAGATATTCCTCATTTAACGACTGGCATGTTAACAACTGTTTGGATTTAAGACCAAGCCTTTGCTAGGTGTAGTGGCACATGCCTGTAATCCCAGCACACAGGACTCTGAGGCAGGAGGATCACCCTGAGTTCAAGACCAGCCTGGGTTACGTAAGCAACTTCAAGACCAGCATGCACTACATTTTGAGATCTTGATTCAAAAGAAAAGAAAAGACAAAACGAAGCCTGTTGTTCAGGCTTACCTTTTTTGTGTGCAGTTTTTCTCATTCATGGAGCCTCAATGTACATCTTGCTTATAGGGCACTGTAATTTTTGCTAATTATACTGTACTGCAGTTTCAGGTTCTGATATACATTACAGTACTACATGTAAAAGGTATGCAAATAAAAGCAAAGCCATCAAATTGGAGCTTCTTATGACCATTTATTTGTTTGAAATATTGTAATACACATTCTACATACCATTTCCCATTTAGGGACCCATTCACTAACAACCTATTCATAGGACCCAAATTCAATAAACAAGGAATGTCTTATTCTTTGGGCTCTAGAGCAAATTTCAAAGATCAGAGGTTTTCCACAAATGTAATTAGCAGACAAATCTCAAAATACACAAAAGGAACCCACTGAAAGGTAGACTTCCTCTGTTGCTCAATTCTGCATAGGTCTCAACAAGTAACCTGAGATTACTGGTACTGTTCAGGTACCAATAAAACTAACCTAACCCTGGAAATCTACTCCCAGGATAAGTCCTCAATTTAAAAACTAGACCATTACTGTTATGTTTCCCTCTCTCCAGTTTCTTAACACCAAACAAACCAAAATCTTATTGTCTGACCAATGAGTTTTTAACTAGTTTCACAAATCATTCAGAACTCACTTAACGGATGTTTTTCAAATTATAAACTCAGCCCCCCTACATTTCCTGAATCAGAATTCTCAAGGGCAGGACCCAGGCTTTGAAAGTTCGGTAAAGTTCCCAGGTGATTTTAATGCAGAGCACACAACTCCAACTCCAAGAACACTGGTCTAATGCAGAACTGCTGGCATCTGAATCAACAGACAGCAAGGACCAGCAGCAGCGTACCGAACTCACGGAGAGGAGAAAGTCTGCAGCTACGGCACGGCCGCGGCTGACTGTGGAAGGCATGACGGTACCTATGCTTCAGGTGCCTTCAGTGCGACAAGCAGGGTGCCTCAGGTAACAGGCTTAAGCATAGCACCCCCTCTTGTCAGCCACATGGGAGTGGGTGTTATTTCTACTTCACACGTGAAGGGCTGGGAAATCACAGAGGTTATTTCTACTTCACACGTGAAGGGCTGGGAAATCACAGAGGTTACCTCTATTAGGTAATTCTTCCAAGACAGCAAGCTGAGCAGCCAAGACGGCAATCAGGTCTCTATGAGGTCTCTATGACGTTGGGCCCAATCCAGCACTAATCACTGTCTACTTGCTTGCTTTATAAACTATATTTTATCTGAATTCTTTTTATGCAATATGTATTATTTTTGAAATTTAAAAAAAAATATCTTGTTCTATATTAAAAGGATACAATGGTAGGCATTTAATCAATAATGTCATTATCATCTATTTAGAAAAAAATCAGGTTTCTTGATAAAAAAAAAAATTTAAAAATAAGTCTCAGCTGGGACTGGTGACATATTACCTATAATCCCAGAAGAGTGAGGCAGGAGGATACTAAATTCAAGACCAGGCTGAGAACTTAGACATAATCTTGATTTTTTTTTTTTTGGGGAGGGGGGGGTCTTTTTGACACAGATGCATGCAGTTCAAGCTGGCCTTGAGCTCACTTTGTAGCCCAGGCTGGTCTCAAACTCAAAAAAATCCTCATGCCTCAGCCTCCCAAGCGCTGAGATTACAGGTGTGAGATACCACACCCAGCTAATATTCTTGAAATTTAAAATAAAGTCTACAAATGTAGCTCAGCACTTCCTGAGCACAGTCTCCAGTACTGGGGTGGAAGTGGGGGAAACAGAAGAATTGTAATAAATGAACTACAAGAAGAAAAGGAAAAAAAAAAAAAAAGAAAACAAAAGAACATGTAATTAATTTCATCTCAAGAGAAGCAGAGCCACTTTCCTAGGAATCCAAGCAAAAGCAGATTCCATAAAAGTTCAGATTTGAGTATCTGAGAATCACAGGATTTTTTGTTATTTATAAAGGAGAAAAAAACCCTGAAATTTATTTAGAAGACTGGGGAAGTATCTGCAACATGACCCAGTAAAAAGAAGCAAAAGCAGTACAACAGTCAAGGGATACAGACAAGTTACACAGGGGTTTGAATGATAAAACATTTAAATGTTTAACCTTCCTAACAATCAAAGAAATGTACATTTCAAACATGATACCGAGTCACTTTCTACCACAAGTCAACAAACAACTGTGAATTATTACATCTGGTGCTACTCAGGTCCAGGGCAAGCGTCCCCACACCCTCGGCAGGGCCTGCAAGCTGGCACACCTTTCTAGGTCATAAAGCCACTGAAACTGAGCCTGCAATTCCACTTCCAGAAATTAGTCTTAAAAACAATCGTGAATGAAAAAAAAAATTTACTTCAAACAGTCCAGTATGTTGGCACACATCTGTAAACCCAGCACGAGAGGCAAAAGCAGAAGAATCACTATGAGTTCAAGGTCAGTCTGAACATGCAGTGAGACTTTCTCAAAAAAGAGCATTCAAGCAAAGGCAGTGAAGCAGAGCACATCCCTAAACTCTGCTAGCAGCTAGTGTGACAGGTCTCTTGCCTGTGTTAATAAGGAGGCAACTGAAAAGTCACTTCCCCTTTGTGACAAGTAAGATTTTTGTATCTTTGACAGCAATTTCACTTTCAAAGAATGTGTTCTAGGTGAACAAAGATTTGCGTATAAAGATGCAAACACTTCAGGCAATCAGCACAAAACGGACAGTATATAAATTAACTGTTCCGAAAAAGAAGAGAAATCAAATATAACGTCAATTAATATGACCATCATGCTGTCAGTAAACTCTTCAATGATTTTAAATAAAATGGAAAAAATGTTCAGAATATAATGTTAAGTGGAAAAATACAGATATAAAAACCATGTAACCATCATCATAAAATATGTTCAAAATGTAAATTTTCTGAGCACAAAAACAAGTAGAAGCAAAAAGATCAAAATGGTACTTCTAGATTATGGAATTATAGGCAATTTTATACTCTTCAAAATTTTCTCTCTCCTTCCTAAAAATGAGAAGGTACTGCTTTCATAAACAGAGGGAAATATATAGAAATAAATTAAGAGAAGAAGGTGGCGTTTGCAAACGTATTTTCCCAGGACTCTAACTTGATGTCAAGTGCCTAGATTATGAACTGACCTCTCCAACATTTCCATTCTCAAGAAAACTTGGGTTTTATGTTATGCTGTAGGGGCAGACAATTGATATTAGTGTTCTTGGCCTCCCTAAAAGGAAGAAACTAAAGCAAAAACTTGCTAAGCCATACATAAATCAGCTTATGACACAGGCAACCTCCTTGAGCTTCCATGCATGAATTCGACTTTCGACTCCAGTTTTGCCCTCCCTGTATCATTCCTGTTTTTCTGATCCACAGAGGCTCCTAACCTCATAATTTCTTGCTCAGAAGCTTCGGGTCCTTTTTTAACTTGTAAATTGAAGGGTTGCACTAGATGACCTCAACAATCCTTTTAGGTTCTAAAGCCTCACCATTTACAACTGCCTTGCACCAGGAAACACAATTTGATGAGGGAAAAAATTCACCATCATATAGACTCAAGTAGCAACGCTATTTCCAACATTTTCTCCTCCTTTCACTTCCACGATCTCAAACAATGCTTCTCTTTAAAGGCCTCCCCTTAATTTTCCACTGAATCCATTAAGAATGGCTTGGGACCTTGTCAACTATTTTTTCCATTCAAAACCACAGTACATTTATATTTTACAACTTCAGAAATAAAGGAAGTTGTGCTGGGAGGAGTAATTCAGATTGAGAGGAAATCCAAGATACAAGAAAAACTTTATCAGTCTGGAATTTCTATAGAGGAAATTTAATAGAGATAAAGACAGAGTTCAGCACTGAGCTCTCAAAATGACATGGAAATGATTGAGCTAAACAGTAGCACAGCACACACAAGGCTGTGATTTCAGTGAGTCCAGTATATACAACTGCTGAGGCAAAAAACCTACCAATTTTTGTTTTGCTTTTATTGAATGCTAAGGGGAGTGTGGGAAAGGAATGAAGGTGACCGTCCGCCAGCATCATAGATGGCATCCTGTACTGCTCGGAGAGCCCCACTCCAAGAGGGCCATTAGCACAATAAATGAGGGCAAAGGCCTCCGAAGCTGGCAACCAGACTTAAACCTGTAAAATCAGAAACCACTGATGAAAAAAAGAGTATTTAGTCCAGGGAACAGAGGACCAATGAAAGGATGGCAATCTCGATGACTATGGAAGCCCCAAAGAGTCAAGTAAATGAGGGAAGTTGACTGATAGGGACCTGGCAAAATGAAGAGTCTATTTAATGCCTAAGGGAGATTACTGGCACCAGAAATATATGCTATGCCTCCACAAATCTTCAAAATCTGAAGAACTGCCGCAGGGAACAGGAATACATTTGTTCTATATGGCCCTAAAGAACATTTTTAGGGAGGCTAACCACACCTCAATCTAAAGAAAAGTCTCCCAGAATCCAGAGCACATATTGAAATGGGCTGCCAAAAGGTGGTGACATCACTAAGAATTCACATGGAAAGCCAGCTGTGGTGACACATGCTGTAATTCCAGCACTTGGGAGGCTGAAGCAAGAGGATCACTACAAGTTCAGGGTCAGCCTTGAACTACATGGTGAGCCCATGTGCCAAAAAAGAAAAAAAATTTACATGGGGACAGGACAGTAAATATTACTGACCAGTTCAAGAATTCTGTCACTTTCTACTTTGGTCAAATAACCAAATTCAGTTCTCTTTCCTATTTCCTCTTGAAAAAAAGAAATATGTTAATGTTTATCCTCCCATCTCTCAGTACTTTAAAGATCAAAATCTGTGTAAGAAAAAATGTGGCATGAAGAAGATACCACATTGCTAGAGTGCCTGCCTAGCACTCATGAAGCCGTGGGTTCAATCCCCAGCATCCAAAAAGAGAGAGGAGGGGAACAAGAGGGGGGAACAGAATGACAAACAACTTAAACAGCCATTCTTGTAATCTACTGTTATAATACTGTATGTTTGTGTGTCTCACCATTCCTATGTTAAGAAAAGATTACAACCTATTTCATTTTTTTTATTTTTTCCTTCCTCAAGATGTTGGAGAAAAGGGTTAAAATGATGACAATGTGACAGACCAAGATAACAGTGAAAATGTCAATGAAGCAAACAACCGCAACATTAATCATTACTATCACGCACTAGCCTAAAACTTATCAGACCCAGTCAAACGGAAGAAAAAGTATTGGGGGTGAGGGGGTGCTGTGATACTCTAGGGCAGGCTCGGGTAAGCTCCAGTGACTGCCTGGCTGTCTAAGCAGAGCTGCCCTGGAGTGCAGTCTCCTCACTCACTTGATTGGGACTACATGGAGCTTTACTGCATAAGTGAAGTTAGGTTCCCTATGACACAGACACTGCTTTCACTATGGCTCCATCCTGGGACCCAAGTTTGGACACCTCTGAGCAGTACTCTGTACCATACACCCCAACCTAACCACAGAAGATGCTTGTTACTCTATCAGTCTCCAAATTCCTCTTCTTCTTGCAACATTACATGCTTTAAAATCCTGCTTCTCTTCAACCTAATAAGATCACCCAAGACACCTGGCAGGCTGAAATCGTAAAGGTGCCTTGGACTGGTTGACACAGGAAACAGTCAAAGGTGCCCATAGGTACGCACACCTCTCCCCATTGAGAACTCACTGCCACCTCCCTGAGGTTTGCAATTTTCATGGAACCTTTCTCTCCTTGTCTAAGGCAGGTTTAGCTGCCTTGTCATCCCAAGCTTTCCAAAGAAAGTTACCAAAAATTAGGAGGAAAAAAAAAAAGGAAAGAAATACATTAAGAGAAATTCTTTGAGCCAAGAGCTTCATTTGGAGCAGAAATCAGTAGGCTGTTCCAAGCTTGATGAAAGGTCCCTGCTTCAGACTGTAGTGGGAACTAGGCAGACACCCACAGCCTGACTTCTCTCCTGGCTCTGCCTAGGGCAATACTGACAACCACTCTCCGGAAGGCAGGTCACCAATCACAGCTGCACAGGGACAGCTGCCATCGCCTCCCCCATCCCACCCTTCAATGCCACTCACCCCACAGCTAGCCTCATATCCTGAGGACATGGCCTTCTCTATCGCCAGACTCTTGTGAGGGCTTCAAACCCTGTCAGATCATCGCCCTCTCCTGGAAAATTCATTTCCCTTTCTAGCTTGTTCAATCAGTCTTTACTCACAGGTGAGAGCTCTCAGAACTAGGCCAGTATGGTGGTGCCTGCCTATAGTCCCAGCACTGGGGAGGCTGAGGCAGAAGGATGAGTGCAAGTTCAAGACCAGCCTGGGCTACAAGGTGAGTTCAAGGCCAGCCTCAACTGAATAGTGAGACCCTATCTAAAAAAAAAAAAAAAACTTCTCAGACCTAAATCCTAAGACAGTCTAACTACACACCAAATATACTGAATATAGTTTTTGCCCCCAGAAAACTGAGATGAGGGAAGAAAGACCAAGCTTGTTAGGCATTCTGTTAAGTAAGTTCCTCTCATCTCAATTAAATACGTGTTATTAAATACGTGTTTCAAAAACGTTAAAAGGCCACACACAATTCTAGTCCTCTTCCAGAAAACATTCAAGCTAGCTTCTTACAGTGGTATTTACTCCCCAGGCTACCTACAGGCAAGGGATCAGGAAATTCCCACAGGATGAGGTATTTTTAACACGCCAGAAAGAGTTTAGGCACAGAGCCGTAAGGCAGCTGAGGATACCTATCTGTGCTCAGGATTGTCACTGCCTCACGCTTTACTGGCTGTCCCAGCTGCGGACAGTTACACAGCAGTCCCTAGACCAGAGGGCAAGACGAGCTGATGGACGACACGCGGAGAAGTGCAGGCAGCCTGCAGGACTGCCACACGATAGGATTTTTAAAAAAGAAAGAAAAAGAACTCGCCCCATCTCCCTGGGGTGCGAGGAGGAATCCGGCCTTCAAAAGCGAAGCTACTTAAATTGGAAGAATGACAGGACTAACCGGAGAGAAGAAATGCTAAACATACCTCTTAAATAAATAACATATGGGAAAGAAAATACGGACCCGTGGTGTTCCGCGTTTCCTCCTCCACCAAAGGAGCCGGACCAAGAGGACCTGATGAAGCCTTCAGAACGTTTAAAATAAAATTAAAACAAACAAGTAACAGTCCTGGCTGCGGGGAGGAATCCTACCAAATTCTGGTCTGCTAAGGGCCATAGGGAGCTGAGAAGGAGCTAAAAGTGGGCACGAAAGAAAGCAGCACGCTGGTCCCGGCTTGCGCCCAAGGGCTCCGGCCTAGGACCCTGGCCTTGCACCGCTGGGGTGCGGACGGCACCCTGTAGCCCCTCTCCCAAGGCTCAGAAACACCGAGCAGCAGCACCTGGACCCCTAGACAGGAAGTGGATCTCGGAGAGAAAAGGCGAGCTCAGGAAGGCGAGCCCGGGGAAGGGTGGCTGCAGGCGGCCGTGCGTGGAGCAGCCGGACGGAGGTGGGAGTGTGCACGGGGAAACGGGGGGCCGAACAAATGTCGCGACAAGAGATGCTCTCCGGGAGCAGCCCCAGCGCCGCAGCACAGGAGAGCAGGGCGGGGGGGTGCTGAGGGAGCTCCGACGCGGGCGACCGATGCAGAGCCCCCCGGACGGGCGGAGGTGCGTCCCGGGCCGGGGCTGGGGCCAGCGCCGGTGCTCCCCATCCGGCCGAGGCCTCGCGTCTTGGGCCAGGTCCCAGCGACAAGGAGCAGGCCTACTCGGCTCCGCAGCCGCCGCCGCAGCCGCGTCCTTCCCGGCCCAGCTGCTGCCCGCCGCTCACGCCCTCCGCTGACCCTCCCGGACCGGGTCCCCGCTCCTCAAGCTCCCGCGCCGTCCGGAGCCCTACCGGCTTCCAGTTCAGGGACCAGCTGCCGCTGCTGCCGCTCCGCTGCCGCTGCTACTGCCACTGCCGCCGCTGCCGCTCCCGCCGCCGCCGCCGCCGCCTGCGCGAAACTCGGCTTCCCAGAAGCCGCTCTGGCAGCCGGCCGCGCGCCTCCCAGGCCGCGCCGGATCTGTCGCTCCCCCTGCCGGCAGACAGCCATTTCCGACAGGCGACTGCGGAACTTGCCGAAGTGCGCCAGGCCGGAAATGGCCGAAGCAGTGTGGGCGAGCCCGCGGGAGGGGGCGGGAACGTTCGGGGCTTTGCCGACTGCGCCCGAAGGCCGCTGCAGGGCTCTTGGGGTCGAAGCCGCAGGGCTAGCGCGGGGGATTGTGGGAGGCGCGGGGCTGTGCGGGAGGGAGGGAGACCTTGGGGCGGGGAGGGGGGGGTCCTGCAAGTAACACTGCCCACTCACCAGGCTCAAGAAACCCCATCCGCGAAGTCGAAGAGAATAGACCGTGCTGGACAGCTGTAGAAGCAGGGCTTAAGCAGGGTCGCAGGGGGCCTTGATCCAGCTGGGAGACGTTGAAGTCACCCCGCCCCAGTCTAAAAATAAACCCACCCCGGAAGCGACCCTTACTAAAAGTGGCTGCAGTTTTGAAAACGGCGGGCCTGGATAATCCCGGGACTTTACAAAAAAAAAAATAAATAAATAAATAAAACAGGATAATAAGCTGCGTGGCTTAAAGGATAAAAAGGCCACCGTTAAAATTCCTAAGAGCCAACCCCTCTGAACCCAAAAGTGCACATCTGCTAACCCCAAGGAACTCATCACTGTTTTTGTCCACGGTTGGACCCAGGGACCCCCTCAGATGACAGGAGCAAGGGGTTGGAGTAGACAGGAGGGCAGTTTACCAGTCCTGAAGGAGACCTGCGCACGACTGTTAATTTAGGATTGAGTTATAACCATCTTTTAAAATGTACAAGTGCAGGATAATCTAAGATCAAATTTACTTCAACGTGTTTTTTGTTTTTTCCAGAAGTTTTAATCCCTAAAGGACAGAGTTTCCTCCCCAGGAAGCCCCAGACACAAAGCCAGGTTGGCTAAGGTCCCTGTGCTTGGGTGGTCTGGTACTTTAGGAGGACTGCACCCCAGAGAGCTCCACAGCTTCCGACCCATGGCCCTGTTGGCCCAGAGTTTAACCAGGAGACTGAGAAAACAAGGAAAGTTGGCTGCCTTCCCACGGGGGACAGTTTGGGTTAAGGCTTCCATTTACAAAACAAAAGTGCTAGCAACCTGCCTCCCAGAGCACCCGCCTCAGCTCTCCCAGATCAGCCCTTTTTTTGTCGAAGAACTTTTTTTCCTTTCCTGACATCTGGTTACTCTGCCCTCTCCTATTCTAGCCTCTTGCCTTTGTTACTATAAATAAACATACCCTTTGTAAGTACAGCCATCCTTGTATATGTACAAAAACACCACTTTTACCGGGTTTTGTTTTGGTTTGTTTTTTGAGGAGAGCCAGACCTGTAAAGCAAACTTTACAAACCAAAGAAGCAATCCAAAAAAATGAAAATGGGAAAACCGATCCACACAATATGAATCAGTTTTTCTTTATCTCTTCTCAAGAGAGCCCCTACCCTGACTGAGCATCTGCTTGGCTGGCCTCCAGCGAAATGTGGCAGCAGCAGGCAGGAGCCTGGCAGTGTAGGAGGAGACCTGACAGAGCCAGGGAAGAATTTCCAGGTGTTGGTTCACCTCCACACTGGCTGGACATGCAGATACCTGCTCCCTAGGGGAGTCAGTCATCTTAAGCAGAAAGCAACTTAACACATCACTGCCCTTAAGGCCGACTTACTTGATTTTAACAAAAACCTAGCGTCACAAAGAAATGGATATTTACCAGAAACTTGGAAGAGCCATAACTTCACTGTCTTTTTGCTGCTTCAACCTGCGGCCAGGCATCACTTCTACCTGCAACAGATCCCTTGCTCCAGTCCTGGTTTTCCTGTGGGCCTCTAGATAGCATCACAGCTCCATCATCCTATTACTGCATATTTTATGAATACTTAATTGTCAGGCAATAAGCTACACCCTTTATATGCACAGTCTTATTTTAATCTTCCTGGGAGGTATCCATCTTTAGACAGGGAACTGAAACTTTGAAGAAGCTACATGAATTGGGGCCCACGACCACAATTTTTGGTGCAGAGTGCAGATGGGTTCAAAGTTTCCTCTAAATTCCATCATTTTTGTTGTTGTTGTACTGCGGGTTAAACCCAGGGCCTTTTTTCTTTTTCTTTTTCTTTTTTTTTTTTTTTTTTTGGTCTTTTTCCTTTTTATCAGTACCAGGGATCGAACTCACGACTGCCTGCTTGGAAGGGCCTTTGCACTGAGCTATATCCCCAATCTTTTTAAAAACTTTGAGCCAGAGTCTGACTAAATTGCCCAGGCTTGGGGCTGTGGATTTAGCTCAGCAGCATAAGCGCCTGCTTTGCAAGCAGGCAGTCGTGAGTTCGACCCCTGGTACCGGTAAACGAAAAAGACAAAATAAGTAAATAAATAAATAAATTGCCCAGGCTGGGCTTGAATTTGCCAACTTTTGCCTCAACTTTCCTGGGTGCTGGGATTACAGGCATGCACCACCACATCTGGCTTCTTTATTCTCTTTACTTTTTTTAAGCACTGAGGATTAAACCCAAATCTTCATGCATACTAGGAAAATGCTTTACCACTGAGCTACACACCCAGCCCTTTTTATTTTGAGGCAGGTCTCACTATGTTGACAAGGCTGGCTTCTGATTTGCCATCCTGCTGCTTAAGGCTCCCAGGTAGCTGGCTCCCAGGTAATGCTACCACCTCTGGTTGTATTTGCAAGTTCTTGATCAGTCATCTAATAATCTCACCTGGATGTTAAACTCAGTGTGTCACACTGCACCTTTACTGTCCATGAATGTCCTTGTTTATGTTTCCAGTATCTTCCCTAACTGAAAATCTAAACTGGCATCACTTCTGCCCTCTCTCTTTATACCCATTCAGTCAGTTTCCAAGAGTTAAAGCCTTGGCCTTCTGGTCTCTCCCATCCATCTTCTGCAGTCCCACACCTGCTTCACTGCCTCCTCATCTGGACTGCTGCATCAGCACCAAAGTTCCTGGTTTGAAAAGATGATCATATTCACAGTATTTCTCCTTAAGAAAAAAGCTACTGCAACAGGACACACAATGAAGCTAGTGTCCACTGACTGTACCATATTTGGAAGTGTTATGGCATTTATTTTGCTATTTTTAATTTTGGAATTTAATTGAAGTTGTTTGGCTGGGGATTTAGCTCAGTGGTGTAAGCAACTGCCTGGCAAGTGTGAGGTCATGAGTTTGATCCCTGGTACCAAAAAAAAACTAAAATGAAGTTTGACAGTCAGAGGTAGAGATCTTTATCGGCACTAAGAAATTCAGGAAGAGTGGGATCTGCTGTATGTTTGGCTTGTAACAGCAGGAACCCGTGAGTCTTCTCTCCATGTAATCATAGGAGCCCAGCATCGAGTCTCCAGTCTCTTTTCTTTCCACTAATTTTAAATCTGTAGCAGACAGACATGATTGACCCAGCTTGGGTCACATGCCCTAGATCAGTCAATTATGGCGAAGCAGCAGGTCACCCAAGACTAAACATGACTACTGGGAGCCTTGCCTATAAAAGGGGCTTATTCCCAGAAGAGAGAAGAAAATAGAGCCCACATACAGAGGAAGCAAATAAATCCAGGAGAGACAGAGGAAGAACCCTCAGAGGATTTCAATGCTTGTTATGGTTTAGATCTAAAATGTCCCCGCTGAAAGCTCACATGTTGAGAGGCAGTGCTTTTGGAAGGTGGTTGGATCATGAGGGCACTAACTTCATTAGTGGGTCCTAATTTGATGGCATTACTGCGAGTTAATGAAAATATGAAGCAGGGCCTACTTAAAAGGAGTGGAACATGGGGGTGTGACCGTGGGGACTATATCTGGTCCCCAGCTCCTTTCCTTGGGGCTCTCACCCTCTCTGTTCCTCCTCCCAGGGAATAAACAGTTTTGCTCCATCATAACTTTCCATCTTGACATCTGAACCTCAACACAGACCTAGAAGCAACAGAACCAACTGACCATGGACTGAACTGTCTGAATCCACAAGTTAAATAAAACCTTCCTTAAATTCTTTTCCTTGGGTAGTTTGGCAAAAAATGGACTAACACAGCTCTGGTCTCCATATGCCCTGCTGTCATCAGATGTCCACGAGGTTGCATATGGAGCCTTATTGTAAAATATATCCTTTGTAAAAAACACTATTTAAGCTGACATGGATAGTTGTCTATTCCTGACAACCAAACATGCCTTGACTAAAGTTCTAATACTCTTCCCTGAAAAAGACTGAGTTGTTATTGTGTGCCAGACACTGCTGTGGACACGCATCATATGCTATGACTTAACCTAAAATGCTGCCCCCTTCTGCTGTCTCACGTGTCTGGAAGGTAATTAGATCATGGGGCGCTGTTCTCATCCATGGACCCAACCATTGATGAACTCAGTAGCTGAATGTACTGCGGGCCTGGTTGGAGATGGGTCATGGGCACAGGGCTGATCTGGAAAAGTGCTTCTTGACACCAGCTCCTTCCTTCTCTTTTTGCTTCCAAGACACTATGACTTGAGCAGCTTTATATCCACCAGGCTCCTCTGCCATCTGTTTCTGCTTTGGAGTCAGCTGCCCATGGACTGAAACACTGAGCCAAAATAAACATCTCTCCTTTAGCTTATGGATATTGGGTATTTTGTCCCAGTGATAGGAAAGTGATTGTGGCATCATATTATCTCAGGTAGTCCTTTAACAGCACTACCATGGTTATTTCCACATCACAGATGAGGAAACTGAAACCCAGAGAGGTTAGGTAACTTGCTCCAATCTCCCCTGCTAAGTGGCGGGGTCAGGATTTTGACCCCTGCAGTCTGACTCCAAGAGAGCCTGAAACATTAACAACTGTGCAATATACTATAGTTAAGAAAAATATTAATAGCTCTATGAATTGCATGCTGCATTTATGGATTTGATTAAAACATCAGATTTGCTCAATGAGTTCAAATGTAGAAATGATACAAAAGACTGTCTAGAGAAACTGATAAGCATTTAAGTTTTTCACAAGGGGTATGGTTTGAGTTGTAAGTGTTAGAGAAATATAAATGCAAGGTATAGCAAAATTGTACTAAATAAAACTGTTCTTTGGGAAATTATTTTATAGATTTCAAGGGGGAACATAGCTCTTTGCAGGAGGAGGTTCTCATTGATTATTTTTCCTAAAATCTTTAAAATACAGCAAAGGCCAGGGATAGTGGCATATGCCTGTAGTCCCAGCACTTGGGAAGCTGAGGCAGGAGAATTGCAACAAGTTTGAGGCCAGCCTAAACTATACAGCGAGACCCTGTCTCAAAAAATAAAATAAAATACAGCAGAACAGGATTTTAGTCCTATGCAAGGTGAACTTGATGACAGAAGTTCCTCAGTCTTAGTGAGGCAGGCACCAGTGGTCACCTTGCATGATAAGAGCTGCCAGGTGCAAAAGCCACTCAGCAGAGCTTCCAGATCAACCACAAAAGAAGCCATTGGTGACCCCCAGGCAACCTTCAAAAGGTCTGATTCAGGAATTATCACTGAATTTAATCAGATAAGAACTTGTCCAATCTGTAATGCTTTGATTTCAACAGAAAGTGCTTATCACCACTATTGGGAGATCTTTTCTATATACAATGTATTCAGCAATTTTGTGGCTTATAATTAGAACAGTGAGTGACAATGTCTAGACTGGGGACTAGGAGTGCTCTTCTCTTCAGGTGATCTGTGCCAAAAGAGACAAAAAGGTCATCTTTTGAGGTTGCAGGGACAGCACTTACTACCTGCTACAGGGTTCACCCTTAAAGTCCTGGCTTGGATGTTACCTTTTTTTGGTAGCTTTCTTTTGTTTGGCAAAAGGTTAGACCAGTTTGGTTGGTTCCCGAGAATTTGTGGTAAGAACATTCAGTTAACTCCAGTTCTAAGACAAAGCATAATTTATTGTCAAAAAAGCACGTATGAGCTGGGTGTGGTGGTGCATACCTGTAATCCCAGCTCTCAGGAAGGCTAAGGAAGAAGACTGAGTTCAAGGCCACCCTGGACGACATAGTAAGACCCTGTCTCAATCAATCAATCAATAGATAAATGTGGGCTGGGGGATCTAGCTCAGAGGAAGCCCTGATGCCAACCACTGAATAAAAAAATTAAATTAGCTATTACCAACAGTGGCTATCAAAATGCCACCAGCACTTTCTGAGCTTGATGCTAGAAATTCTATATAATGATACAAATGCTCCTCCAAGGAAAACATAAAGGCCCCCAACATTTCTGTTGAATTATATCAGTGAGTAGCAAAATGTGCTGATTTAGACACAACATGGTTGGATTGTTTGGAGGATTTAGTGCCACAGCATAAGCCAGAGAAAGAACCAGAGAAAGAAGTAACAGTGAGGCAGTATATCGATGCCCGAGGCCCAGTGTCACACTTTATATGCAGTCATGTGACTCCAGGAGTGTCCTTACACCAAAAAAGTTATCCACAGATTCAAAAAAATCTGGCTTTCTCTTTAAAATGCCTTGTCTGAATGAGCCATCCAATTGCAAAATACCACAAAAGTTCTTTAACATCGGTTAACTTCTTAGCTAACCAATTTGGCTGTAAAATCAAAATGGAAAGCACAATCTTCGAAAGTGATCTTTCAAAATATATATAAGGTAGCTGGGCCTAATAGTGCATGCTTGTGATAACAGCACTCTGAGAGGGGAGGTTAGGGTTGCAGGTTGAAGCCCAGCCTAGGCAATGTAAGACCATCTCATGATAAAAAACAAATAGGGCTGGGGATACAGCTCAGTGCAGAGGCCCTGGGTTCAATCCCCAGTATCATACATACACACATGTACATGCACACACACACACATACACACATACAAAAAGGCTGCTCATACATGGAATATATTAAGCAATCATGAAAACTCTGTAAAAGTTCAAGAATCACAAGAACCACTTGTCTTTTTTTTCTGTATATATATTTTTATGTTTTTTAAAGAGAATAAAACCAAGCAAAATAAAACAGAACAAAGGCAATCAGAACAAACCAGTGTAAGTGACACAGGACTTTAAAACAATATAAAATCCACAATGGTTACCATAATGCCTCTTGTTGTCTTCAAAACAGCTGTAGATACCTTCAGACATACTAAAAATCAAATAAAACAACAGAATAAAAATGAAACAATGAATGCAATAAAGGACTTCAAGACAATAGTAAATCTAAAACTGCTACCATAATATATATTATTATCTTTGAAATAGCTGCCCATGCCATCAGATATAACAAAAATCAAACAAAATAAAGCAGAATTAAGCCCAACCCAACAAAACAATGAAAATGATACAGGACTTCAAAACAAGACAATAGGGAATCAACAACAGCTACCTTCACAAGGAGATCCACCAAACACCACAAGCATCAAATTGCAATTCACCTCAAAGTGTTTTATGTGTGTGTAACTGTGCTGGAATGGTGGTTTATCTTTTTTATTTCATATTTAATTAGCTCAAATAATAAGCATCTAAATATTAGTAGGAACACAAATAATAGTTTAAATAAACGTATTTGCCAGCTCTGCAACTAGCAGCCATGGCCATACTTCTGTAAAATTTCTATCTCTACGTATCAAACACTTCATTTCCTTCATGTACTTGGAACAGACTACAATGATTCTCAGTCATTTTGAAAGGTACTAGCACATCCCAGGGTCTAGCTGAGGAGATGCTTTGCTTTGCTTTGTTTTTGTTGTTTTGTTTTCTTTAGCTGAGTGGTTCTGCGTAACAGTTTGTGGCCCAAGACAGGATTAAGTTCCCATCAGCCCACTATTACCTGAGAAAAACAAAGACCAGCTAATGAGTTGGTTTTTGGTCTTTTTTTTACTGGAGATTGAACCCAGGACTTCACATGTGCTAAGCAAGCATTCTATCGCTGAGCTACATCCCCATTCCTGTTTGTTTGTTTGTTTGTTTTTGTCAGTCCTGGGGGTAATATTGAGGTCCTTGCCCTAAGCTATAGTCCTTCACCTTTTTCTGTTTTTGAGACAGGGTCTTGAGAAGTCACTAAATTGCTCAGGCTGGGCTTGAATTTACAATCCTCTCCCCTCAGTCGCCAGAGCGCTGGGATAAGTGTGGGCCACACCTGGCAAAAAATACCTTTTATTCTGAAACAATGTCCTTTTCTCTTTCTTGCCTGACACAATACTGAAACATACTTACATTGATTCCCTTGCTCTGGTAAATTTTTTACTGGTCCATTAAATCTAAGAGTAGGATAATTGCTAATCTGTCAAAATGTTATGATTTACATCGAAAATGTCCCCAAAGGGTTCATGTATTTAAAGGCTGAGCGTCTAGAAAGTGATGGGATCATTAAGGCTCAAACTTCAATCAGTCAATGAGTCCACCGGTAAGATAATAATTTAATGGCATTATTAAGAGGTAAAGGAAACAGAAGGTGGGGTCCAGTTGAAGGCAGTGAATAGTGAGGTGTGACCTTTATCTGATCCCCTTCCCTTGCTGCTTGTCTTTTGCTCTTTCTCTCCTGGTCACTATGAAGTGAGTAGCTTTCCTCTGCCACACTCTTTTACTTCACCACACGCCTAAAAGCAATGGAGCCAGGCACCATAGACTGAAGCCTCGGAAGCCGTGAGCCAAGTTAAACTTTTCCTTCTTTAAGTCGTTTGGGTCAGGTATTTGTTACAGAAACTGAAAGCAAACTAACACACCACCTATATTACTCTGTGGCATTCTAAGGCATATAGCACCTACTCCTGCCCCCCAAAAAGTCACTGGAAACAATCCTGTGGTAGGCAGCCTCTGTAGCAGCCCCCACTGTCTCTGCATCCTGGTGTGCAAAGCCTTCTGTTGTCTCTGACACACTGTGCCCAACAAAACACACTGAAAGTGACAATATCAACTCCCAAGGTAAAGCGACATAGAGCACTTCAGCTCCATCCTGCTTGCTCTGGCATAGCCAATTACCATATCACGAAAGCACTGTGGGGAGACCCCATGATGAGGAACTGAGGCTTCCTGTGAAGGGCACACCTGTGAGATCAGAAGCAAATCCCCCGGCCCCTGCAAGCCTGCAGATGACTGCAGCCTCATGAAAGATCCCAAGCCAGCGTGACTGATAAACTGTCACTAATCAAGTAAGTGCTCTTTCGCTCAATTCAGACAGAAATAATGAATTGGCAAAGTGTAGCTCTGCTAGTGGCCCTGACACCAGTTAAGCCAGACACACTGTTTGACTACCAAGTGCTGGTCTCTGTTGCTGATCTTTGTTGGCACTAATTTCTGGATCTCTGCAGGGCTAAAGGCTCCTAGTATTTATTGTTGTTGTTTTTAGTCTACACTCTATCCAGGCTATCTAGCCACTAGCCAGGCTAAGATTCCCAAGCAGATGTACAGGGCCTATGGAGTCCACACTACACAAGAAATAAATCTGTGCCTAGATCCCCAACCCCCCAAACAAGTGCATGGTGAAGGCCCAAAGGAGTGAGACAAGTGACATGATCTTTAGGGCTCCAGGGAGACTAAAATCCTCAGCAGAGCTTGTAACTCTGCTAGCTGGCCAGCCCCAGATGACCCCAGGAGACCCGTACTTAATCAGAACAAGCAAGGAGTTGAGTGGAAAATGCGGGAAACCTGAGCAGGATCTTGGGAGAGGTTCAAGGACCCCTCAGAGCAACAGACGATGTTAATTAAGGGAAACTATCCAGGTGGCCTCAGCTGTGGCTTATCTTGCCCCTTGAGATGTCTTCTTGTTCTCAGTTCAGCCATGCCCAGGCCACGCCACAGTCCTGCACATGTATTCACTTCGGTGGTGTCAACAAGAGCTAATGTGCAGGCCCAGAGGAATGAGGCTTTATTTGCACAGGGAGGTCAGCGCAGCCTTAGGAGCCCTCCTAGACCAATCCAAGGAATATGAGGAGAGTGCTTCTTATGTCACCACTGAGGCCTGTGGTTGATCTGAATTTGGGTCTGCTGATTGGTCCAAACTGGTGTAACTCACACTTCCCAATTCAAGCCCACTGACTTCTGTAAATACAATTCTATGATTCAGTTTACTTCTGAGCCTGATGTGGTTAGGGCAGCATCCTCCAGAGCAGGTACAGGCCATTTGGGATAGCTGCAGTTGTCATAGCAACAATTCCTCAGACTGATGGTCCATGCAGGTATTTGATTGACAGCTATCATGTCTCTGTGAACATGGTGGGCTGAAACCTGGGAATCTTCCGGTAGCTAGCTATGACAATCATAGTTTATGGAGGATGGGAAGGCTGGGGTTGTTAATAACAGGCCTGAAACTCTCTTGGATCTCTGCCAGGTTAGGGACAGTGTCTTCATCACTTCAACATCTACTGAGGCAGGAGTGGGGAGGGATGCCAGGACTGAAAGCCAACCTCCACCTTTTTTCAAAATGGCCCAGGGAGCAACCTTGAAGCCACATCAGGGGTGACAGGAAGACACTGAGGAAAGAGGCAAGTCGTCCCAGTCCACCCAACAGGGCCCAACAGGGAGCCACAAGAGGGGCACCTCCTGCCCTACAGAGACTATGGGATGATAAATGTCTAGTTTTTTGTTGTTTGCTTGTTTGCATTTGTCTTTTTAAGACAAGATCATGCTATGCAGTTCAGGCTGGCCTTGAGCTCACTTTGTAATGCAGGTTTGGTCTGGAACTCTCAGGGATCCTCCTGCCTCAGCCTCCTTAGTACCGGCATTCCAGGCATGCACCACCACACCCACCTCAAATGTCTGTATTTTAAACCACCAACATGGAGACAATTTGTTATGGAGCAATGCATCATTAATACAGCTCCCATATCCTATTTCCACACAAGTGGGTATCCCTTGTGCCCCCAAGAGTGCACTGTTGGAGCCCCCTGGCACAGATTGAGGCTTTGCTAGCAGGGAGAAAGGACCGGTGGACCCTGATCCCCATTACTACAACTTTGGTTTACTTTGACTTTTTCCTCCTCCTCTGCTTTTCTATTTTTCGCATATTGACCAAAGTACTTGGCAAACTGAGTGCTCCATCTCTAGCAGCAGAATCAATGCCACAGGTACACAGGCTTCACGAAAGAATCACTCTATGTAAATATGGTATTTTATGAAAACTTAGAAATCTAGTAAATTTCTGTTGACAGAATCTCTAACCCCAGCTGTCCAAATCTTTACTAGTGCCACGCTTGGCTCAGTAGCGGAGTGCATCTCATACGTCACTGAGAAAACAGAAGACAACAGCCATGATCTCTTTTAAATACTTGCTTTTGACTTTTCTAGCTTGAGACATAAATGCATGCACCTTGAGGCCACACCCAAGTGAAATCAGACACACATGTTCAAATGTTGCATGGTTTCTCTGGTGGGAGGAACCGAAAGTGTAAATAAGGACCAAAATATATAATGGATATTGGGAAATAAGAAAATGTTCAAGTGGGGCTGGGGATTTAGCTCAACGGCATAAGCGCCTGCCTTGCAAGCAGGCAGTCGTGAGTTTGATCCCTGGTACCGATAAAAAAGGAAAAAGACAAAAAAAAAAAAAGAAAGAAAGAAAATGTTCAAGTAAGGGGAGCAGGGAGGGGGAAGAGAGAAAGGAAAAGAAGGACAAGGAAAAAAATGGAAGAATGGAAACAAAGCTTTTATAAGTAAAGAGAGAAAGGTGTGTGAGGGAATGGGGAAAAAATGAATCCAGACATATCACGTACAGGTTCAAACTCCCTATGACGAATGTGATCATTACGTCTATCTAAAATGTACCCATAAAATTAAAGTTTGAAAAAATACTTTCTTTCTAACCATAAGC
The DNA here is from genome assembly GCF_034190915.1 of Cavia porcellus. NCBI lineage: Eukaryota > Metazoa > Chordata > Mammalia > Rodentia > Caviidae > Cavia > Cavia porcellus. Next base: position 43,482,625 of record NW_026947507.1, read on the forward strand.
CGATCCGAGGTACTGAGGTAAAACTATACACATTATTTTAGCAGAGGGCAGAGTACCTCCTAGGGATATGAAACATTAGTTAGGGAGCTGCCTTGTTGTGACACTCTTAAGTACGAAAGAAGAGAACAAGAGGAGAACATGGATTAGCACAAAGTTAGGAAAAAAAGATGCCTAAACAGATCTACATTTTAAAAAGTCCAGAAGTGTAGAGCCTGGAATAAGGAGCAAAGATGGGGCTCAAGTCACGGGGGGAAGCTTGTATCTTGGGCACTGTGATATCTATGATCGGACTTTATTCGTGTCGCTAAGGACATAAATCCTCCAACCCAAAGTGCCAACACTTTGTGTGAGTGAACCAGGGAGCAATCAAGGCAAGAAAAAGAGGTGGTGGGTGTGTGTTCTCCACAGGGCCAGCCTGGGACCAAGGACTAGGAACCCGAAGCGGGCTGAATTAGAAGTGAGATGAAGAATTTAAAGGTATCCTAAGGAATCCTAAGGAATCCTAAGAAATGAGGAATCCTAAGAATCCTAAGAAATCCTAAGGAGTCCTAAGGAATCCTAAGAAAATGAGTGTCAAGGAATTCAAAGAATCTTGGATTGAACTTCCCAGGGGACACAGAAAGGGACTCTAAGCCAAGGTACTGAAACCTTCACCAGAATGTTGTTACCTTAGGTGACATCTGGTTACTTAGTGTGGGATTCTCCTTTCATCTGTTCTAGCCTTTGACAAATGGACGTCCTTACTTCCTTTCTAAACCCAGGTGCTCCATTTTTAAAGTGTGATTTAATATCCTTCCTTTAGATGTTGCCCCATTACTTACTGTCTTTCCGGTACCTTTACTGTAGAGCTGGCACTCGCCTCACTCCAGGGATTTTCCTGCCTCTGGTGAGAGACTCATGGCCCAGCTGCCCCATCTTGCAATGTGGGCTTTGAATCCAGAAAGATTTAGATTTGAGTCCTTGTTGGAAGTGTTGTAGAGATCATTCTGGAAAAGGCATAGAAATTGTTAGCCCAGGTCTTTTGAGGCCTCCTTTTGGAACAAGGGTTCCACAGAACTGATACACCCATTTTCTTGCCTTTATTTTAGGTCTCGCTATGAGGTTTAGGCTGGCCTTGAACTGGAGGTCCTCCTGCCTCAGCCTCCCAGAGTGTTGGGATTATAGGCCATGCACTAGCATGTCTGGACTGTCATCATTTACCAGGACTGTTCTTGGCCAAGTTATTTAATCTCTGTGGCCTCAGGCTTTTGGCAATAATTAAATGAGACACAACATGAGAATGGCTCGCATTCAAGAAGCATTTCTCTGCATCTCCTTCCTTCTGGGTTTTCACCATTACCTGGGGCAAGACGATGTCCATTCACTTCACTGGTTTGGCTTCCCTTTGTCCTCCAAATTGTTCTACAGCTCATTTTTTAGGGCAAACAAGAAAAAAAAGTCTGGTATCATCAATCTGTGGCATAAAAATCTTCACCATTTTCTTTTTTCCAGTAGAACAAACCCCAATTCCTTAACACAGTGTAAAGTTCCAAATGCTTTTCTGGTCCCTTCTTCTCCAGCCTAGTTATTCCAAAACATGGGTCACATGGGCCATTCCCCAGCCACCCCGAATCCACACTAGCTAAATCCTGTGCCTGCTGACCCTCTGGTTGCAATGCACTTTCCCACATCCAAGTTCTGTCCAACTGGCAAGCTTCTTTATCCCCCAGGACCACATTCAAAAATTGTCACTTCAGAGATGACACCTGCTCTTAACTCATTTGAATTTTCACAAAAACCTCTTTCACCCATACACAGGCCGATAAAGGAAGGAAGGGGCGGGGATGAACAGTGAAACAATTGTGACCAAAAATGTGACCAAAAAATTGGTGACTCTAGTTAAGGATAACTGCAAATGTATTGGAAAGTTACACAATGCTACATAATTCTGGCAACTGTTCTGTAAATTTTAAATTATTTCAAAAGAAAAGAAAAATGACACAATCTAACCATGAGGAAACAATCAAGCGAACCCAAATTGAGGAAAGGTTTTTACCACACAACTGGCTACATTGTAAAAGGGTCAGTATCCTGAAAAAACAGAAAGAAGGGAAGGGTGGAAGGGAGACAGAGAAAGAGAAAGGAGGAGGGAGGAAGGGAAATTGAACTAAATCCCAAGTGTGGTCCAGGCTGGATGCTAAATTGGAAAAATACTGGTATAAAATGTATTACTGGAAGAGAAATAGTAAAATTTTAAAATGGATTTTTTTTTTTTTTTGTACTAAGAATTGAACTCAGATCTTCACACTGAGCTACATCTTCAGTTCTTTTTTGTTTATTTACTCACTTAGGTACTGGTTTTTGAGACAGGATCTTGGGAATAGGCTAAGTGGCCCAGGCTGGGCTTAAACTTGTGAATCTCTCTTTGGGAGACATCTGTCCCAAACGCTGCAAGCGCTAGCAGGTTATGCAGTCTCTAGCCACTCTCCTGTGCTAAGGGGAAACCGAGTTGAGCTGAGAAATTCAATCCACAGAGGAAGGCACAAGAAACCTACATTGGCCTTGGGCCCACAACGCTTCTCCAAGCAGCTTCCGCAGCAGTAAACCTGATCTTTTAATCCCTGTCTGACTCCTCTGCCCCTGTCATCTAGTTCCAGAATGGGGAAGGAACAAGCCCTCTGAGAATCCAGGGGTGCTTTCTTAAGCTGTGGCTCCTGGGCCTCTCACTCTCTCCTAAAGCCTCAGTGATTTTCACTGTGCAAAGCACAGAGTGTATGGTACACAGGCTTAGGGTTGCTCACAGCTCTGCTCCGGGTGGCTGTTTTGCTGCAGCTGTGCAAAGAGGTTCTTGAAGCTTTTCCTGTTTGCCAGAGGGCACGGAGGCTGCAGGGAAGCAGAGGCACGATGGCTGCGCCTGTGCAGTGCTCTGATTGCTGTGCCAGGGAGTGACATCCCCCGGGAGCTGCCCACAGCCTGCGCCAAAGCTAGCAAGCAGGAAGGGGGCAGGAACACAGTTTGTCTGTGATAGTGATCAAACATTGTTTGAAATTCCCCTTGATCCTTGAAATACTTCACAGGGTCACAGATGTACACATTGCCCTCATTCAGCCACTGAGACATCGTAGCTTTGTGGCTCCACAAGCAGAAAGCACAGGGCTGGGAGGCCTTCGGCACTGCAGGAGGGCCAGGAAGGTGAGGGATGTCCCAAGGATTCAGGAGAGCTTCAAACCACCAAAAGAGGGGCAAGCAGCAAGAGATCACCTCCTCCAAAGGGCTTTTGGTTTTGTAAAGTGGATTCATAGCCTCTTAATCCATCTCCATCTCCGATTCTCCATCACCCCATTCCTGTGACCCCCTCTAACAGTGATCTCTTTCGTTCATTACCCCTCTCGCCTCCAGCATGTCCCACAGCTCCCTTTCTACGGCAGACTGTAGCTTGAACTATAAATGTGCGTGCCCGTCTTCCATCCCAGAACCACCCTGTCTCCCTGCCAGCATTCCCCAAAGTCGGGTCGGTGCACCAGCAGCCTTAGCATTGTACACTGGAACTGTGGGTCTCAGGCCCCACCAGACCTCCGGAAGCCAAGTCTCCATTGTGGGCTCCAAGAATCCTCCCTCTAACCCCTCTCCAGATGATTCTGAGACACCTTGGATCTGAGAAGCATCATCTTCACCGTCTGCATCCCCAGGGCTCAGTTCTGGGCTTCCCCTTTCTTCATATTCTTTGTCATCAGCAAACTCAGGCCCCCTAAAAATTGATTTGATTATTTGACTAAGCACAGGTAAATCTAGGCCAGTGGTTCTCAAATCTGTGCCTCCTTCCTCAGCCTCTCCTCTGAGCCCCCAGAATGTCCAGTGGCATTCTCAAGTCCATCAAACTGTTGCTCAGTTGTCTCAACTCAGATGTCTAAAGAAAACTCAGGCCTTCCTCACCCTGCTCCACATCTGTGTCCACCATCTGAGCTGTGCAGTGGCACCACCAGTGCCTGGCCTCTGCCACCTTGGGAGTCCCGTCACTGCCACTGCACCCAGGACTCACAGTTCACAAGACTGCAGCTGGCACCATAAGCTCTGGTCTGCAGGCAACAGCCATCACAGAGCAGTTTTTTTTAGGGTTCTCTTAAAGGACTCCTGGGTCCCCCAAATTGATTCCCCCCTCAGATCTGACCTCACACCACAACCTTATTCAGCTCTCAGTTCCTCTCTCTGCACTAAACCAAGGCACATCCAGCATTCCGGTCAGCCCACAGCAGGGCATCTTCCTGTTCACGTTCCAGCCAATGAAGCAAGAAAATCGCTGGGGTCCTGTCCCACCCCACACTGCACCCTGAAATGCAGGCTCCCTGCTGTGTGAACCCGTGTCTATACATTCAGCCCAATCCAACCCTATCCGCTCCACCATTGTCCCACCCATCCCCTAAATTTCCATCTGTGTTAAGTTAGAGAATTCCTGTGAGTCACCTGTGTACCTCACCTTTAGGGATCTGCTGGGACTTGATTCTTCTGATAGAAGCAAAGAGTGGTGGCCTCCAGGGCAGACGGCATTGTCCTGCACAGAACGCTCTCCACTGGAAAGGTCTAGACTGGTGTGGGCAGGCGGGGAGCCCTTTCCTGCCAGGGGGTGGGAAAACCTGTCTCATTGGTCAAGAAGACATGAGAATGACATGGGCTCATTGTCCCCCAGCTTTGTTAGGGTGCCACGTATCTGCTTCCCATTTCTTAATCAATGCTCTCGCTTTAGCAACAGACACTGCAGGCTGGAAGCCCAGCTTGCACTGTCACCGAGCCTGTGGCAGGAGGTTCTGGATTTGATTCTCAGATGTCGCAGACCTTAGGCTAAGGAAGGTAAGGGGTTCTCTCAAGGAACACATAGATGTCCATGGCAACCAAAGGGTTAAAACCTAGCAGCTGGCAGAACTTTTCCACAGAAGTCACCCTGCCCCAACCCACTGAGTCACGGAACACTAAGACACATTCCTTCTGCCTGAGGAGCCCAACCTGCCTTCTCTAGAAAATGGTTGTGTACAGAGCTCCCCATCTAAAGCTCAGAGGCCTTCTGTGAAGCCATAGGAAATGATCTCAGCAGAGCATAACACAGTGCAGGTATCCCCATGGGGCCTGAAAGGAGTCAGCGGGGCCAGAGAAGAATTATAATTCAACAAACCAAAACATTCTTGGGACACTTAAAGTTCGGTGCCTGAACCTTTTTCCCACGTCCTTAAATGTTTGCCCTGATCGCGCACTTCCTCTCCTTCCATTGTTCCCTTAACAGTGTCCTCTGACCTGAATCAGCTTGTCTCTTGACGCCTATCTTTACCTTGTAGATTCTCCACCTCTGTTACCAGCCACGTAGGCCACTCATGTCATTCACGAGGTGCTTCCACTGGGATTGGAGTCCCTGAGTCCTCGCTTTTGTTGGGTGAGAATGGGGGCAACCACGCAACGTAATATAGTTGGTAGTTTCTTGAAAATGTCCAGAAGTCATTCAGTGTAGTGTGTATCTCTATACACTGTCCAGGTTTTCCAGAGAAACCAAATCTGAATGGGCGAAGGAGGGAGACAGGGAAGACAGAGCTCGCTCTGACAGAGGCTGGGAGCCCTATGAGCTGCTGTCTGCAAGCTGGAGACCCAGGAGACCAAGGGCTGTAATCCTAAAGGGATCCGAGACAGGCAGGGACATAAATCGTATCTGACAGCCAAATCAGAGATGAAATATCTCAGCACAGCAGGTAGGCAGGAAACAAGAAAAGGGCAAATTCCTCCTCCTTCCCTGTCTTCATCTGCTCAGGCTCTCAAGAGATTGAAGGACGTCCAGCCGCACCGGGGAGGGTCATCTCAGTCCACTGACTGCCATCTTACATACCCTGAAAAGAGTAATGCTGAGGAGCTGGGTGTAGCTCTAGTGTAGAGCCCTTGCCTGGCATGCATGCATAGGTTCCACCTTCCATCGCACATGTACACACGCACGCACACACACATGCACACACAGTTCTGGGCACCCAAGGGCAGTCAAGTGGACCTGTAAAACTTTCACAGACACACTTGACTAAACTTTGCAAGGCTTCTATTCCCAGCCCGGTGATGAAAACACTTGTGCGTTGCAAGTGTAGCTTTGATGTTTTCTAGGGTTATGGCTTGTGACCTTTCTAGATTTTAGGTCAGTTTTGAGACCTGTGCATCCCCACCAAGCAACATAGCTGCAAAAATAGATCAGTGGTGTTCATCCTTGAGCAGGTGTGAGAGCCACCTGCAGGGCTTCTGATCACACAGATGTCTTAACCCTACCCATCAGGTGTCCCATCCAAGCAGGTGTGCATGGTACCGGGATGTTCCAGTCCTAACACATTCCCAGATAACACTGATGCTGCCTGTGCAGGGACCAATAAATTCAAGACTGTAATTGCTACACTTGATAATCTCTACCAAGAGAGATTAATCTAATCTGCTTAACATACCTGTATTGTATCTACACTGAAAACCCCCAAAACTCTAAAAGACTACTAGATTTAATAACCACATTTGATAGTGTAACAGGAAACACTCAAAACTCAATAGCATTTCTGTACACAAATAACAATCACAAAGCCAATATCATATCTTGCAGAACTAGAAAAAGCAACCTAAAACTCAGGCAGAACCAGAAGAAACTTAGAATAACAAAAGCAATTCTTAGAATAACAAAGGCAAGGCAGAGGGTATGACAATCCCTGACTTAAAACTATACTACAAAGCTACTGTGATAAAAACAACACGGTGGGCTGGGGATTTAGCTCAGTGACTCAAGCGCTTATCTGGTAAGCACAATGTCATGAGTTCAATACCCAGTACCAAAAAAAAAAAAAAAAAAAAAAAAAGACTGGAGGATCAGTGAAACACATTAGAAGACACAAAAACAATTCCAAACACACTCAGACACCTTATCTTTGACAAAGGAACCAAACACATTCATTGGAAGAAAAACAGCTTCTTTAATAAATGGTGCTGGGAAAACTGGCTTTCTATATGCCAAAGATTAAACCTACATCCATGTCTCTCACCACTCACTAAACTAATGGTAAAATAGAGCAAACATCTAACTATTAAAACAGAAACACTAAGTCTGCTGGAAGATAAAAGAGATAAAACCCTTGACGACATAAGTCTAGACACAGACTTTACGAACAAAACCCCAATCACACAACAAATATTACAAAGAATCAACAGATGTGATCTCAAACAGGGAACAAAAGAGGCAGAGGGGAAGGCAATAAGGGAAAAGGGATTAAAAAAGAAAGAAAAGCAATGTAAATGAGGAGGGGAAGCAGGATTGGAAGGAGAAGAGGTGTGGAAAAATAATTAAGATATATTATGTACAAGTATGTATGTCCTATGATGAATGTGATCATTACATATGGAAAACACATACCAATAAAAACTAATTAATATAAAAATAAATGAGGAAAGCTATGAAAATTAAAAAAAAAAAAAGAAAACTGTTATAGCCAAGCATGGTGGCACACAACTGTAATTCCTGCACTCTGGGAAGCTAAAGCAGGAGAATTACAAGTTAGAGTTCAGACTAAGCAACTTAGTGAGACCTTGTTCTCAAAATAAAGAGCTGGGGACATAGCTCAGTGCAAAGGTGCTAGGTTCAATGCCTAGTACCCAAACAAAGTACGAGAAGTAAAGAATCTTTACAATTGCTGGGGCTGGGGATTTAGCTCAGCGGCATAAGCGCCTGCCTTGCAAGCAGGCAGTCGTGAGTTCGATCCCTGGTACCGATAAAAAAAAAAAAGAATCTTTACAATTGCACACCTCCCCTCCCCTCCAAGCTACTGACAAGAGGAAGCACTAGCGAGTATCAGTGAACACCCGAGACTGGGAAAGCAGGAGAAACAGAGGTTCCAACCACAGATCCTGTCCCGATCCTGTTCTGGGAACCTCTCCGCCGAGAGGCGGAACACAGGACAAATAAATCACACTGTCTCCCAGGGCTCTTTTCTCCTCACAGCAGCACCCTGGAAGAGGCACTGCAGCAGCTCCTTGGTCCGGGCTCAGTGACCCATGTGGCAGCGCCATCAGGAGAGCCAGGCTGGAGGGACCCACTAACCTTTCCTTAGCTCCCTTAGGGCAGGAGCTGTCACACTGAACCTGTTCCCTCTTACCATTTCTAAAAGCTGAACGGACAGTCAGATGCCAAAAAAAAATACAGAGGAAGCACTTTGTGATCGTTAATTTTTTTTATTTCCTTCTTTTTTGTATTGGGTATCAAACCCAGAGCCTTCATGCTAGTTATATCCCTAGCACTTTTTCTATTTTTTTCTTTTAAGACAGAGTCTTGCTAAGTTGTCTAGGGTGGGCTCAAACTTATGATTCTCCTGCCTCAGCCTCCCAGAGTGCTGAGATTACAGGTGTGCACCACCATGCCCAGCTGTGAGAGTAAACTTTATCCGTTAACTTGACTGAGCAATGAGACACCCAGATATTTGGTGAAACATTATTCTGAGTGTGTCTTTGAAGGTATTCTGCATGAGAATAACAGCAGAATCAATGAATGGAATAAGGCAGCTTCTTCCCTAATGTGCACAGGCCTCAACCCAAACAGAACAGAGGGCTGAAAGACAGTGTTCTCCCTGCCTTCAGACTCAGACTACAACATCAACACTAGGCCTTCTGGAGTCCCAAAACTGTAAGCTTTCCAACTAGAGCTTCTGCCACTGGCTCCTGGAGTTGCCAGCCTGCCAACTGCAGAACTTTGTACCCGTCAGCCTCCACTACTGACAACCTGATCAACTCCTTGTAATATGTGTCTTTAGTCTCTTTGTCTCTGTATCTGTGTTGTATATTCATATAGAACTGGTTTATTGTCTCTAGAGAACATTAATACAGCACAGAACAAAATATTCTTTCCAAATCATCTGTTTTCGGCTTTAATTCTTGCATCACTAAGAATCAACATGTCCCTAGCACCCTCTTCCAAAGTCCTTTTAGAGGACATCTGTGTCTTGGTGTCCAGCAGAGGGATTCAGCTACAGTGACTCAGTAGTGATATCACTTCTGTTGTCATCATCGGCTTGGGAGTGAAGTCAGGGCTGTGCTGGCAGAAGACAGACACCTACCGTAATCCTAGGTCACACTCACTTTCCTCTGTCGTCATCTAAAAGCCAAGAAGTTTAAGATGATTTCAAAAGCAGAAACAGCATCCACAGTCTCCACGGTTAGCAGAGACCCTGCAACCTCTCCATCTTTGTGTTGATCTCTATGCAGGCAGCTATAGACACAATAGAGGCTTCTCCTCTCCATCTTCCCCTGATTTGGAACAATGCACACAACAGCCCTTCTCAAACTTCTGAAAATTTTCAAAAGCAAAAAGGCTAAAGAGTACACACTAATTAATGAGATCGAGAGTGTCAGGCAGATACCAACTTGAAGAGAAGCATTTGAGGGCAGAGAAGAGCAAACAAGGTGCATAACATTAACACTCCGCCCCAATTTAAGTTCTAATGTAGGTAACTGCTGTAATAATTATGCCATTACCTGGGTCACACCCCTGGCTGAGACCCAATAAGTTGTCCCAAACCAATTCCCTACGTGCAGCGCACACTAATGCAGTGAAGGCCCCCGCAGGTTGACCCAGAGGGGAGGGGCCAGCATACACCACCCCTGTTTGCACCTCAATAGCACACTGGAGTGGGCAGAAATACCTAGCCACGGCACTTCAGAAGAACCATCACCAACAAGGAAAGGGACTGGGACCTCCTCTATACACTTGTATGGAAGAAACCAAAAATATGACAAAAGGAAGAAACAAGAAAAAGCCCCCAGCCCCCAGCCCTGAGAACATCGATCCAGGAGAGGTAAATACAAAAGAGACTGAGGGCACCAAACATGCAATACCAAACACAACATCAGTGGGCATAAAGAGATATCTTTGGGACCTCATAGATGAGCTCAAAAGTGAAATATTTAATCAAGTAAAGCAAGATATAAGTTGATCAATAAAAGAAATGCTAAGCACCTCTCAAGAAGACACAGAAGAATGGAGGAACACAAAAAAAAGGAGAGAAACATTTGATGAAGAATAAAAGAAAACATAGAATACATGAAGCAGGTTCAAAGAGATTACCAGGAAATTAAAAACTCCACTGAAAGCTAGCAAAACTGCTTGAAAGAAACTAAGGATAGATTATCCAAACTGGAGGACAGGTTTGCAATGTGGGATCATGAAAGGAAAAATTCCTTTAAAATAACAAGAAAACAAGCAGTAACAATACAAAGGCTAGAAGATGACAAGAGAATCTGTAACTTAAGAATAAAGAATGTGAATGAAGAAGCAGGGGTACAAATGAAGGAACTACAAGAGCTATTCACAGAAATAATTAAGGAAAACTTCCCAAGCATAGGAAAAAGAAATGATATTCAGATCTATGAGGCATACTGAACTCCAGCCACCTACAACCAAAACAGCCATACCCAGACATATAATAATCAAGATCTCAGAAATACAATATAAGAACAGAATATTAAAAGCCATCATAGGGATGGGGATTTAGCTCAGCAGCATAAGTGCCTGCCTTGCAAGCGTGCAGTTGTGAGTTCGATCCCTGGTACCCCCCCCAAAAAAAGCTGTCAGAGAAAAGAAACAGATCGCCTATAAAGGAAAACCCAACAAAATCACGGCAGACTTTACAGACCATCAAATCAAGAAGAGCTTGGAGCGAAGTATTCTAAGCCCTGAAAGAAAATAACCTCCAGCCCAGATTGATGTACCCTGAAAAACTGTCTCTAAAAATTAATGGAGAAACAAGATGCTTCCAAGACAAAGAAGAACTGGGGGAATTCGCGAACACCAATCCAACCCTACAGAAAATACTGAAGGACATTCTAGAGAGAGAAAAGTACTGGGATTTCAGGAACGGTGGCAGAGAGGCCTCAATGAATGGAGTAGAAAGTGGAATGAAGGAGAAAAGCAGACAACTAATGGCAGAAAAAGAGCACAACAAAAATGAGGCATCTAATATAGATGGCCTTGATACACTAAAAAAAAAAGAGAGAGAGAAAGAGAAACACAGGCAGAGTAAATCAGGCGGTAGGGTCCACTGAGATGCTCTTTATAGGAAATATAATTAACCTGAAAAAGGATTTACAGACCAAAAATCAAATATGAGAAAACAATGCTCTATGTGACAGGGAACCAGAGAGTAATAGGGGCAACTTGACCAGCACCTGCAGATAGGTTGGAAAGACAGGCTTTAATAGGTAAAGGAATACAATTGAGATCAAGTCCAGGAGGGAGAAGGTTTGTAACCACTTAGGTAAATAGCAGGTTCCCTCCCCCAATCTAAAAACTGAGGGAGCTGGGAGACCCAAAAATGCATAGTACACCCTGGGGGAGTAAAAGGGGAGGAACAGTCTAAAAAAAGAAGGCAGAGAATATTGTTAATAGTGTGTCAGGATTTAAAACCCACATTATGTACACCAATCTGCTTAGATTATATTCTGTCCCAGTTTGTCTACTTGCCCTACATCTGAGGGCACAGACAGCTTTCTCAAAAATAACAGGATATAGTACAGTAATCATCCTTAATTTCCTATTAACTCAATCTGGAGCCCTGTATAACTTATACTGTTTTACCATGACTGATCTTAGTTAAATGTTTGTTTGATTGCTGTTTGGTATTGACATATTTTATTCAAAACTGTTATGATTGATAGTATCAAGTCTGAGAGTATAGGCAACTACACTGAAGATGACAAGATTCACTACAATATCCATTCTAGTTTGATTATTACCTGTTTTTGAAGTTTTACACTATTTACAAAGTTTTGTTTTTATTAATATTGTTATGGACTGCTATATTCAATTATAATACGTCTGATGATATAGACAATTCTATTGAGGATAACAAGAGACAATACAGTAACCACTGTAGAACACCTTGTACAGTGGTTTTATATGATTTTTTCATTTCATGTGTTTATAGGAATATGTTTTGTTTTGTCTTGCTTTGTTGTGTTTCTCCCTCTAATACAGAAAGGATAGAAATACATGTTGAGATTCATCCATGTGTAGAACTTATAAACAGTTTACAAGAACTGATCTTATAACACTTGATGCAATGAACAACTATTTTAAAGAAAAAGAGACACTACGGTACCCAGTGCTAATCCCAGAGTGTCATGATGTGAAGTCCAGCAATACTATTATTCTTTGTTCAGGGTGATTTTAGCCGGCTTTGGTTTGCTTAATCTTAACATAAATGAAGATATGGATAACTGCATGTATGTTTAAGTGTATAGGGTTAATAACCACTATTACTAAGCTTTTTTTTTTGGATAATTGAACAGAACTGTTTGCAATCTCCCTGTTTGAATCCCCACTTTGTGTGCTTCACTTTTGCAACTTGAACAACTATTTGTAAGAGGACAATATGTAATCATCAACTAGTGATTTCTCACTGTTTATTTTTTCTTTGAAAGTATGTATTATTTCTACCATTTTTCTGTTTTGTTTAGTCTTTCTTTAAATCAAATTTAAAATAAAAATAAAAATAATTATGCCATTAAAAAGAGTGTTCCAGTGGCCTGGGTACTTGTCTTCAGTGTAATAAAAGTAAGGTATTTTCCTTAGAGTTAGTGCAGTGTGAACCAAGAAAGCGCCACTCTGCTCCAGTGGAAAGAAAAAGGGGTGCACTATTGGTGGTTGGTACTTCTGAGATGCTTCCCAACCCATAAGCCCAGGTAAACCTGTCCGCTTACAAGCTGTAACATATGGATATGTTGGGGCGGCTTCGGGAGGCCCAGATGGTGTGGGTCTGCATCACAGTGATGTTAACATGCGTGGCAGCTCGCATTGATAGAGCAGTGATAATGACACTAGTTACCCACCGGGGGAAGAAGGTGTCGGGAGCAGGCGCTCATCATACCATACCCTACCCGGGACTAAGGACCACGCCAGCTTCCGCAATGCACTACGTCCCTCTCCAAATTAGCCACCCCGTGCTCACTTCGTATTCGCCCTGTGCTGACTCTGTGGCAACCCCTGATTGACCACAGCTGGGTATATTAGCCAGAGCCCGCGTCTCATTCCAGCCCTTCCTCCTCGTGGCAGCCCTCGTGGCAGCCTGATTGGCCACAGTCAGATATATAAGCCAGAACCCGCAACAATAAAGTTGGCAGTTACCTGTTACCCACAAGAGCGTCCTCTGTCTCATTGGGGGGCTACACCGGTCAAGAAGGTATTTTCAATTAGAGTTAACAAGTAGCACAGATGGGATCTGATTCCAAGGCCTATTACTTTTATTTTTTAGAACTCCCCCTTTTCAATGTTTTTGAGACAGAGTCTCAGTAAGTTACTAAAGTTCCTAGGTTGGATTCAAAATCATGGTCTTCCTGCTTTGGCTTTCCAGAGTGCTAGAATTATAGGCCTCTGCCGTGAGGCCTGTCTCCAAAGCCTGTGCTCTTAACTACAATGTAATTCTGTTTCCCAAAGCTCATTTCATTTAGAAATGAGCACTAAGGAATCACCACCAGTCAGAACTATGCAAAACACCGAGACAGCAGAGGCCTGAGTTCAAATGTAGGAGGCCAGGGATCCCAGGAGCAAATGAGACTCCCTCCTCTGAGTCATCTCCTCTGAGCCAGGCCTCCTCACTGGCCTGTCATCTTCAGGCTGCTGAGTAAGGTAAGCAAGAATCCACCTCTATGATCCCTGTGTCAATTGGTGATGTGCTACTGTGACAAAACACCTGAGAATAACAATGTAAAGAGTAAAAGATTGATTTTGGCTCACAGTTTCAGGGGTTTCAGTCCTGATCTCTTGGCTTCGTTGCTTCTGGGCCATTGGTGAGGCAGAAAAACCACAGCAGACCTTGTGTGCTACAGCAAAGCAGCTTACCTCACGGCGGACAGGAAGTGAGAGGAGATGCATGGATAAGACACACCCTTCCTGGTTACGGACCCTAGTGACCCACTTCTTCCAAGGAGGCCCCATTTCCTAGACTTTCTGCCACCTCCCAAAAGTGCCATCAGGCGTTATGGCTGAGATCCCAGATGTCTACCAAAGGCTCGTTGTGTTGTAGAATTGGGTGCCGGTGGGCCTTTTGGATCTTCACTATTGGATTAGTGGGTTAACCCACTTCATTGCTGGATTAATCCACTGATGAGAACACAATGTGATGGCAATATATGAAGCTGACAGAAACAAGAGGTAGTGCCTAGCTGAGAAGAGTGGAGCATGGGGGTACAAACTTAGGGGCTACATCTGGCCCCAGGCTGCCCTCTCTCAAGCGCTTCTCTCACTCTGGGTCCCGGTGGCTATGAGGAGACCAACATTGCTCCCTCCTACCACCATGTTCTGCTCACCTCCTGCCCAGAGCAACAGAACCAGCTAACCATAATGGGGACCTCTAAAACAGGAGCCAAAATAAATCTTTCCTCTCAGTTCTTATTCTCAGCAACAAAAACCTACCAACACAGCTGGTGACCAACCTTTCAAAACATGAGCTTTGGGGGCACTGAAGGTCCAAACTGTAATAGTAGCTAACAAAGTCCTCTTATTTGGTTCCCTTTTCTGTCCACTGGTTACCCCAATATCCTGCCCACTGCCTACAAATCCCCAGCTCCTCCTGTTGTATTCAGAGTTGTCCTGACTCCAGTTGCAGTCTTCCAAGGTGACTTAATTGCCCAGTGCAATTTTCCTTTTTCAGGCCTGGGCGAGTACTGGAGAAGCCCTGACAGTCAACCCTCTCATCCTCATGGTCCCAGCCCATCTGTGAATGGGCCAACAAATCAACCATTCTGGGGAGTCCAGCTGCCAGGAAATGGGCCAGGCTGCGGGTCTGTGGGACCCTTTACGCAAGATAAAGAGAGAGCCGGAGGGCTGAAAGGGAAGGAGGGAAGTGGAATACAATCTTAAACCAAAAAAGAACCTCCAGCCTTCCAGAATAAACAGATGAACTAAGACTCCTTCTCTTCAAGAGCCCACGGAAATGATGAGAAAGATTGTTGGACAAAGAATAAAATAGTAAGAGCAATGCAAAACTAAGACAGGCTGCCACACACAGCCCAGACATCTCAATGGCTCCTAGAGGTAGAGACCTTAGGTGAGATTGACAAGGCCCCTGCCCAGGAAACCAGGAGCTCAGGTCTTGAAAAGAAACCCAGGGAAGCTTCAGATTTCCTTTGTGTCAACAGAGAGAGAAAAGGCAGGAGGGAACCACAACTACTCATCAGCAGCATGGTTGGTCAAAGGGGCATCCTGAGCAGCCGCGAAGTTGGGTTTTCCACCAAAACACACCCCACCTTTGCCCATCCACAGACCACAGAAGACTGATCCAGAACAGAGCGCTCGGCAATTAAGGTAGGATTACAGGAGGGGAAACCCAGTAGAGGATAGGCTTGATGAGAGCGTGCACAGGTAAAGACTGTGATGGGCGCTCAGAACAAGGAGCAAAGAGAGGAGCAGGTGGGACTAGGAAAGAAAAGACCAGGCCCGTGGCTGCCGGCTGCAGGTGGCCCTGTGTTCCTCCCATAGGGATCCCAAAGGGAGAAGGAGAAATGAGGAAGGGAAGAAAATCATCGAAAATGTAAGAGAAGCCAGGTGCAGTGGTAACAGCTGTAGTTCCAGCTGCTTCAGAGGCCGAGGCTAGAGGACTGGGTCCGGGAGTTTGAGGTCAGGCTGGGCAGCACAGCAAGACCCCATAGCAAAGGAAAAAAAATACAAGAAACTGTCTCCAAGCCCAAGAGAGACTGAGTCTTCAGATGCAGAGGAACTGGGACAACTGGGCAAGGTGGTGCACACCTGGAATTCAACAGTTGGGAGGCTGAGGCAGGAGGATCACTGTGAGTTTGAGGCCAGCCTTGGGCTACATAGAGTTCTCAAGGCCAGCCTTGGGCTACATAGAGTTGTCAAGGCCAGCCTGAACTACATAGTGAGTCCTTGTCTCAAAAAAAAAAAAAAGTCAAAAGAATAAAACCCCTGCTGTGTTGGGGTACAATTAGAGAACACATCTGGAAAGGTGGAAGGTGGAAGAGATTAGGATTTTAAAGCCTGTGCTCTTCAAACAGGGGTCCACAAGCACTTCTGGCTGTGTCCAAGGGCACAATCGTGTCACAGGTACTCAGCTCACCTCCTCCTTCCCTGTGAGCTGGCCTGTGCAGGAGGGCAGGCTCTTCTTCACCCCAGTGGTCCTTTCTCACTTTGCAGAAGAACATATCCCAACCCCATGACACCCTCGATTTTTTGGGAGTGGGAAAGGAAGTTAAGACAGGGTCTCGCTATGTAGTTCCAGCTGGTCTTGAACTCACTATGTAGCCCAGGCTGGCCTCAAACTCCAAGAGATCTTCCTGCCTCAGCCTCCTGAATGCTGGGGTTACATTTGTGTGCCACCCTGCCCTGCAAGGCCCCGTATCACCTCTCACATGACCACGGTGGGGGCCTCACAGGAACAAAGCGGGATGCGTTGAAACTACATCCAAGCCCTGGCAACTGATACTTCTCCCCCATAGGAGCAGTTCCCCAGCAATTTTCACCCAGAACATGATTCATGCTAAGTGCAGCAGGAACCAGACCTGGATGCACACCAACCGCAATAAAAACCCAACCGTCTCACTAAGGAATGTGTTTCCACTAAAACGTAACTTTATACTTAGTAAGAATTTATTGGAGCTGGGGATTTAGCTCAGCGGCATAAGCGCCTGCCTTGTAAAGCAGGCAGTCGTGAGTTCAATCCCCGGTACTGATAAAAAGGAAAAAGATTAAAAAAAAAAAGAATTTATAAATTTGAAATACATCTAGTTGTTTTGAAGGCAGGGGTGGTGGCATACAGTTGTAATCCCAGCACTTGGGAGGCTGAGGCAGGAGGATCACCATGAATTCAAAGCCAGCCCGGGCTACATAGTGAGTTAAGGGCCAGCCTGAATTACATCGTGAGAGCCTATCTCAAGATGAGACAAAACAAAAAACCAACCCAAACTAAGTGTGCAATCCCCTCCCCCAAGACATTGGTACAATCACACTTTCCTGGTGGAAGTATAAATTGCTACAACCCCCTGTGTGGGATCTGGCCACAGAGATCAAACTTAGAAATCAACACGTCCTTTGACCCAATAACCTAACTTCTGGGAATCTATCCTTTTGTCACACTTTAGATATAACATCTATTCAAAATTATTCTTTGCAACATTGCTTAGAATAGACATGGAAAGAATTCAAATACCCTCGAATAGGGGACTGGTTAAATACATTATCTTCCATTTATACAATGGAATATTTTGAAAGTACAAAGATGCATGAGGGAGAATCCAATGTACAGATTTTTTTTTAAAATTTCCAAGATGTATTAAGTGAAAAAAAAAAAACCCTCAGCAAAATGCAGAAAATGTATATAAGACACTTCCTTGGTGGAACATAACTACAGCCTCTGGGAGGACAAGGCATGAAGATCCCAAGGTCAAGCCCAAGTACAGCCTGGGCAACTTGGCAAAATCGTATCTCAAAATAAAAGTTTTTTTTTTTAAATGATACTTCCTTTTGTTTACAAAAGGAAAACTAAGAATATGGCTTAAATCTGTAAGGTCTCCCAGAAGTCTCATGCATTCAGATGACTGGATCACGATCACCATGCATCCTTTTGTGAGTTGAGCGGCTGGATGTGCTGTTGGGAGGTGGGACCCAGCAGGAGGTGAGTCACTGCAGGTGTGGCCTGGAAGGGTGCATTCTCCACCCTGCCTCCCTTCTGGCGCTGCTTCCTGGCTGCCATCAGATGCGCCGAGCAGCTTTCTTCCTCCAGGCCTTTCCAACATGTGAGTTCTCCCCTGGAGCCAGCCTGCCACGGACTGAACCCACAGGAAGCTATGAACCTCTCCTCCTTCAGGTTGTGAGTATCAGGTATTTTGTCCCAGTGACAGGAAAAAGCCAAATAAAAGATTATACACGTGTGGGCTTTAATATTCATAAATAAAATCCAGGTGAACACACACCCACCTACATGTGCACCCATGTACGTGTGCATATGCACACACCCGCACGCTGGTTACTCGGAGTGGGCTGAGGGAGGATGCTGGGTTTGAACATGGTTTGTCCTCGCTGACACTCATGTTGCAATTTAAATTCTGTTATCTGAATGAGAAGTGAGGGGCAGATGATTGGGCTCTGCTCTCACAGGCAGGTTAATCCATTCATGTAATTAGCAGGAGCTAATGGCCAAGGGATATCTAGAGAGTGGGTCTGCCATGAAAGCCATTGGGGCCAGGCCCCTCACCACGTGATACCCTGTGCCACCTCGGGACTCTGCCAGTGGGAAGGCAGATCCCACCCCTAGACCCTTGACCACATCGGCTTCTCCATAACTTGCCCAGGGTGTGGTTCTGTGCTGTTGGCCACAAAGCACATCCACCTCTCCCAGCGGTCCCCCTGCCATGTTGCTGGTGACTTCCTCTCTTGCCCTGGACCAACAGCCTCCCACAGTGGCTTTCATCCCAGCTATCAGAGAAGGGAGGCTCAGGGACATAACTCCTGTCAAAGGAGGAGGCAGCCAGGAGGCGACAGAGCCTGGCAGTGCCGATCGCTCCCGAAACCTGCCACACAGCGCTGAGCCGGGTGTGAGGGTGCAGCTCCGAGTCCAGTGATCATGGCGGGGGCTCTTTTTGTCTTTACACTTTGATGCGCCTTCCAACTGTCTTTTAATGAGTCTAGATGACTATTATAAACCAAAACAGTATGATATAAAATACAAAAGATGTAGAGCTTGAAAAACAAAGCCAAACCGTAATCCTTCTGTAGCCCTGAAGCCTTGTAGGATAAAGAAAGCAGGCTTGGATTGGTGGCGTAAAATTGTCACACTCTTGGGCTCAGGGAGACCACATATGCATAGCACGCGAGGCCCTAGGCTCTGTCCCCTGCACCAAACATGGAAAAAATGGTTGCCACAACTCTAAATGGTACAAATTAAAATAATACAATTTGGAAGGGGTAGCGGTGTAGCTTAACAGTAGAGCACCCAGCACCAAAAAACAAACAAATAAAACACTCTAAGAACAAATCTTACACTCTAAGAACTGTTCCTGTATTGCTGAAGATGTCATCAGGCTGGGGACCAGTGTGACCTGGCCAGGTGGGCAGAGGGGACCTGTCCAAGATGCCAGGCCAAGGAAGAGTAGCTAATGTGGTGACACTGCTGTCACTAAGGTGCTCCTAGGGCAACAGCTTTCCCTCCGCAGTCCATACTCACTGGTTTTGAAACTCTGCATCGAGCTCCAGAAACACCCTCCTCCTCCACCTCTCTGCCCAAATGATGGCGGCCACCTTCACCCCAGACCCTTCTCCTGGTATTTAAGTCTTAAACAGGGTTTCTTCTCAGCTTGCTCATGACTGTGGGAAAAGCTTGTTCAATTATTCAAGTACATTTAGTCTCATTTGAAGTCAAATGAGACTCACAGTTTCCCATCATTTTAACCACAGCTTCATACAAAGGGAAGCCAGTAAAATTGTAGAATCAAATTCTTTGGAGCTTGAAAAGGTACAGCTCTTGACATTGGCAAGGTATTATCCTAAAACCCTCTTGAAACCCAAGTTTGAAAACAGCACAAAACCACTCCTGCTCCGTATCCTCAGAACTTACCTTTCCCACAGGGGAGGTCAAATCCAGGGACACTCTACTGCTGAGCTACATCCTCAGCCCTTTTGATTTTGAGACAGGGTCTCACTACCTTGTTCACACCAGACTCCACCTTGTGAGCCTCCTGCCTCAGCCTCCCAAGTAGCTGGATTACAGGCATGTGCCATCTCATGCAGCCTAGTTAGAACACTTGACAGTGTATTTTTGTTGTTGTTTGGCTGGTTTTGGTTTTCTGAGACAAGGTTCTGCTATGTAGCCCAGGCTGGCGTCGAATTCACGGCAATGGTCCCATGTCTCAGCCACCCGAGTGGTGTGCCACCATGCTTGGCTTGAAACACTTAATTGTAAATGACAGAAAGGGGTGTGTGGTGGAGAACAGAATTCAGAGAATACTAGAACAACCAAAGCAAGGGAAGTGCAGGGGGTACAGCAGGTTCTACAGAACCAGGACCTGGGATGTGTCACCACCAGGACCCTCTCTACCTTTCCATGATCTTTTCACTGTGAGACTCTTCCACACTCACCTCCACCACCCAGCAAATGCGGCCACTGAGAGGTGGAGGTGGACTTCCGAGGAGTTCTGCAAGCCCTTCCCAGCTCTGAGTTCAAAAGTCCCAAGATGAGTGCTGGCCAGCTGAGTTAGCCTGGCAAGCTGTCAGACCACGGCAGCTCCCCCCAGGAACAAAGGGTGGGTGGCACGAGACAGGACAGGCCAAACCATGTCAGTCTGTACACAGGGGATGCTATGGCTCGAATACAGTTTGTATTGAAGAGACTCTTGTTGAGTCTCTTGTAGTTTGTATTCTGAGACTCTTATTGAGACTTGATTCCTCCATGAGACAGAGCTGCAATCTACGCAGCCGCAGCGCTGACTCCATCCAGAGCAGAAGCAAGAGCACCTGGCTGCAGACCACATGGCTGCTGTCTTCCAGCACCGAGGACATCGAGGAGAACTGACTGTGGGTAACACTGAGTCCCGCCACGGGGGTGTCCTGCTCTTCCCCCAGTTATCAAATGCAAGGGTGGAACTGCAGACAGTGTGGTGCCCCTAGCACCACCACCACCCCACTCCCACCCCTGGCCAGCTGCAGTGCCCAGTACAGGAAGGACGGAACCAAGCTTGCCAAGAGGCCCTTGCTGAGGACAGGAGAACACAACCTCTACCCCTCCCTCACAGAAAGTGCCAACAGCCTGGCCTGTTCCACCAGCACCTGCTAGCGGGATGGCACTGTGCCATTGTGGAGCCCAGGTCCTCCCCGATGGGGACCACGACCAGCAGGACTGCTCGAGTGTAACCAGGCAGGCACTGTCCGCTGTCTTCTAAGCTCCGAGCAACCACATCCACCCTTGCTTCCTCAGTGACAAGAGAGATGGCGCAGAGCCCTTAGAAACGGGCGGATGCCTTCTCAAGGAGCAAGTTCTAGCTCTCTCTCCCACAGGCCTGGATTAGTCGCCAGGGACCGGGGTGCATAAAGCATGTCCACCTTGCACACTTTGTCTCTCTCACTCAGGACTCTCGCTCTTCATTCGCTGCCACCTTGAGCTGAAGCATGATGAGTCCCTGACCATACGCAGCTGCCGGGTACTGACATCCCAGACTCTAGAATGGTGAGCCAAGACAGACCTTTTCTCTACAAATGACTGGTCTCCCAGACTTGGGAGGCTGAGGCAGGAAGGAAGCCTTAAATTCCAGGTCAACCTGGGCTACATAGTGAGTTCAAGGCCAGCCTGAACTACAGAGCGAGACCCTGTCTCAAAAAATAAGATAGAATGGAATGGAATAAAATAAAATGCACGCTGGATAACTGAAAATGGAAAGTGACACTTCAGGTTTTCATAAGAGCCACTTTCTGTGCAGCTGAGCTGCAGCAAGACCCAAGGGTTGGGGGCTCTCAGGAACAAGAGCTTCCGTCCACACCCCAGCCTCACGGCCACACACAATTCATGGCCACTCACCTTGGCAAAGCCCAAGCTGTGATGGAAATTATTAGTGACAAGAGTCCAGCATGCCTCAGAGAAAGTACCTTTAACGGCTGGTGCCTCTCGGCAGTGGATAGATTCACTGTGTAAAAAGGCAGGAGGGTTTGCAGGGAGCCTGAGTCCTGACCATCATGCTGCTTCCCACCCCCAGCTCTTCCATCACAGCGACCTCCACATAACCCTTCTTCTCTGCCCACCATAGCCTGGCGGAGAACGAGTCATGACCAGGTTGGCTTGTTCTGTATAGCAGAGCGAGATACAGATATCCAAGCCCTCGTTAGCCAAGGAATAAAAGACGTCTGAGCCCAAGCGTATGTAAGTGAAGCCAAGATTAGGGAAAATAACAACATAAGACTCAGATAGTTCCAGCTAATTCTAGCTCACTCATTTACTGAGTAACCATGAAAACTTATTCTCTGAGTCTTACTGTTTAAAATAAAATACACACTATATTGTTTTGCAGACTTTTTTTTTGAGACAGTGTCTCGCTATGTAGTTCAGGCCAGACTTGAACTCACTGTGTAGCCGAGCCTAGCCTTGAACTCAAAGCAATTCTCCTGCCTCAGCCTCCAGAGCACTGGGATTAGAGGTGTGTAACACCATGCCTAGCTATGTTGCAGACTTCTTATAAAGATTAAACCAGGTTACAGTTTTCAAATGTCGAGTGATATCCTTAATTCAACTTGAATATCCCTCGTCTGAAACATAATATTTGGACAAAAAATGTTCCTGACTTAGGAGTTTTCTAGATTTTAGGATATTTGCATATGCTTTACTGGTTGAATATGCTTAATCTGAAAATCCAAAATTTCAAATGCTCCAAAATTCAAGAGTTTTTTCCTCATTATGTTAGTGCTCAACTTTCAGACAGCAGAACATTTCAGGTTTTGGGTTTGGGACTTTAGGACTAGCGACACACAACGTGTACAAGCTAAAAATATTAAAGAACTCCTGCTAGGCTTCCATTAAGTCGGTAACCAAATGCCACAGGACTGAAGAATGAAATGTGTCACTGTCTTCCCACCTTGCTTTGGCATCCAAAGACTCATTTTTTTTCCCCCTCTAAGCCAAAAGTTTGACTAAATACTAATTCTGTTTTCCTTGTTGAGCAGTGTCATGATGGGGAGCTCTTATCTGGTGTATTCGTTTTGGGACTGGGTATAACCAGCCTCTGTATTTAACAAGACAGAAAACTTTGAGCAGGCGAACTCCCCAAATGTTTTAGTTAAAGTCGGCAATGTGCACAAGGCCCTCAGCCTGAGTACGGTGTGTGCAGATAAATTCCAATGTCTGAAGAATGGGAAGTAAAAACACAGGGCTTCACAAAGGTGAACAGCTTACAGTTCCCGGCCTGGATTAGAATACAGTACCGATTGAAACACAAACATGAAGACAGTGAAGGAATTAGAGATGTTGTATTAGTTAACAAAAACAGCTTATAGAATGTTGGTTTTTTGTTTGTTTGTTTTTGTTTTGTCTTTTTGAGATAAGGTCTCACCATGCAGTTCAGGCTGGTCTTGAGCTCGCTTTGTAGTCCAGCTTGCAATGATCCTCTTGCCTCAACCTCCTGAGTGCTAGGATTACAGGTGTGCACCACCATGTCCGGCTCCTTTTTTTTTCCCAATCAAACTCAGTATCAGATAAATTAACATCATCATGAGCTGCTAAGCATGAGGAAGTTAACAAAAGCCCCTCAAAATCTGAAAGCCAGACAATTTTCTATTTTTTTTAACTTTATTCAAGGATCAAAAAAAAAAAAAAAAGACTAAGGAAACCAACTCTAGCATAAAAATTAATGCTATGTTTCATTCTTCCTTTACAAGTAAAATTTATAAGAATCTCATGGCCGGGGATTTAGCTCAGTGGCACAAGCACCTGCATGGCATGTGCAAGGTTGTGAGTTCGATCCCTGGTACAACAAAAAAAGAGTACATCTCATAAAGAAGCTCCTCTACTGTAGTCCAGACATGCAACCACCTTCCCAGCAATTTTCAGCAAAGAAAATGAAACAAACACTGCTGGATGAAATTAAAGATCCAAATAATTGGAGGATTTCCAGTGTTCGTGGACTGGAAGCCATCAGTACAATCCATTGAGAACAATACAATCCAAAGCAACACAGAGATGCAAACAACCTCTATTAAAACCATCTTTATAGAAATAGAAAAGTTCACCCTAAAATCCAGCTTTGCAGGGGTCCTAGAGGGCCTTTAGAAAGAACAACAAAGTTAAAAGACTCAAACTTTCTGAAGGCAAACTTATTACAGAATCACAGTCACCCAGACCATGATCTGTGCAGAAGGGCAGATATATGGAACAACACAACAAAATTCAGAGCCAGAACACCCCCTCCACTTCTACAGACAACTGATTTTGACAAAGTTGTCCAAACCACTTAATGGAGAAACTGAATATCTATATGCAAAATAAGGAAACTGAGTCTTTCTTTGTATTTAAAAATTAATTGAAGGTTGATCACAGGCCTTGAATTAAGAACTGGACTTTTTTTTTTTAGACAGGATCTCACTCTATAGCTCTGGTTGGTCTTGAACTCAGGATCTTCCTACTTCAGCCTTTCTCATGCTGGAATTATAGGCAGGCACCACCACGCCCAAGAGCTGGACCTATAAAATTCTTAAAAGAAGACCAGGAATGGAGGCACACATCTGCAATCCCAGCACTCAGGAGGCTGAGCAAGAGGATCACCACAAGTTCAAGGTCAGCCTGAGCTACACAGTGAATTCAAGGCAGTTTAAATACAAAGCAAGACCCTGTCTCAAAAACAAAACAATCCCAAAAAGAAATTCTTAGAAGAAAATAGGAGCAAATTTGTATGACCTTGGATTAGGCAATAGTTTCTTTTTTTTTTTTTTTTTTTTTTTTTTTGGTCTTTTTCCTTTTTATCGGTACCGGGGATCGAACTCACAACTACCTGCTTTTAAGGCAGGAGCTTATGCTGCTGAGCTAAATCCCCAGCCCCTAGGCAATAGTTTCTTAAGTCTAACACTAAAAGCACAGGCAAGAAAAGAAACAGACAATCTGGAGTTCATGAAATGAAAATTTTTTGTGCAACAAAAGACTAGTAAGAACAGGAAAATATAAGCCTCAGAATGGCAAAAAATATTTGTAAATCATATGCAGTAATAGTCTAGTAGGCAGAATATATAAAGAACAGTAACAACAAAAAAACCAACCAATTTTAAAATGGCCAAAGGGAGAGGAGGAGGGATGAATGGGTAGAGGGTTTTTAAGGCAGTGAAACTATTGTCTGCTATTACCCTGTGACACACATCCTTCTGCATTTTTCAAAACCCACATACTGTGATACCAAAAATGAAGGCCAACGTAAAACCATGCTCCCCAGGCAATACTGATGCGTCAGTGTAGATTCGTCATTGTTAGCAAACACATACTCAGGTGATCAAAGGGGCATCTTGAATAGAAATTTCCTGTACTTTCTGCTCAATTTTCCTGTGAACCTAAAACTATGGCCAAAAAATACTAAAGGAGAAAGAATGGGGCAAAGCATTTGAATGGACTTTGTCCCAAAAAGCAAAAACAGGAAATGGGCACCTGGAAAGAGGCAACACCATTAATCATGAAGGAAATGCAATTCAAAACCTCAGTGAGATTCTATGTAGCATCTGCTTTTTTTTTTTTTTTAAGGAAAGTAAGTATTGAAGAGGCTGTGGAGAAACTGCATCTAAACTGGTACTGCCACCGCAGAAAATGCTGCATGATTATTCAAGAAGTGATACCCAGAAACATCACATGAGGCAGCAGTGCCATTGTGGGTGAACAGCCAAAGGCATTGAAAGCAAAGCCTCAGATACTCACACATCAGTGTCCCCAGCAATGTGATTCACATGAGCCCAAAACAGAAGAGACCCACATGCACAGCTCTGGATGGTGGAGAAGCAAAATGTGGTCTCCACACACAATGGGTTTTATTCAACCACAGAAGTTTAGTAACTCTAGAGAATGCCCCTAAATGGGCTGGGGATTTAGCTCAGAGGCATAAGCAGCTGCCTTCAAGCAGACGGTCGTGAGTTTGATCCCCGGTACCGATAAAAAAGATCTTGGCATCACTGGGATGCCTGTACAACAGCATGAATGCAATCACGGCTGCTGAGTTACACACAAAATGAGTAATGGGGCCAACTTTAAGTTGTTTGGATTGTATCATAATTTTAAGAAAAAAGTAATCTCTGCAACATGTCCTGTAAATACAGGAATCAGAAACTGTTGTGAAAGGATATTAGGAAGGAGAGTGTCATGGTTTAGATTTGAAATATCCCACAGGAGTCTTTGGAGGTGGGGCCTGGTAGGAAGGGGAGTCACTAGAGGGATGTATTTTCTCCAGATCCTTTTTTCTCACTCTGTTTCTGGGATGACATAGGTTGAACAGTTTTCTTTCACCAGACTCCTTTGCTAAGGTACCTCTGCCTCAGAGTCAGCCTACCATGGACTGAATCCTTCTAAACTGTGAGCCAAAATAAACCTCTCCTCCTTTCTGTTGTGTATTAATCATCTTTTTTATTGCTGGGACACAATAACTGACTCCTGAAAATTACATGAGGAGAGGTTTAGCGTGGCTTACAGTTTCAGTGGGTTCAGTCCATGACTAGTTCCAGGGCAAGAAAAACATGGAAGAACCACATGGTGGAGAAAAACTGTTCACTGCGCGGCAGCTAGAAAGAGGAAGATGGAACAGGGACAAGAAGCCACCCATCCAGTTCACGCCATTAGTGACCAACTCCTGATCAGGCCCTAGCACCAAATGTGAGAGTTTAGGGGTATTTCAGATCTAAGCCATAACAGACAGTGTCATAATGTCCACTGCAAACAGAAGCATGGTGGTGTAGACGAAGCCTGAAAAAGTACTCAAGATCAAGCATCTTGCCTTCCAATGCTGAAAAAGATGATTCTAAAGTCCATATGGAAGAACAAAGAACTAAGTGAAAGGGTTGTTGACCCAGACCGGACACTGTAGCCAGAAAAAGCCTCAGCCGGAATTAGGGAGCTCCTGTCTCCCCCACCCCTAGAGGTTTACCTGTAACCCTATATCCCCCCACCCTTCGGAACCTGCCCCTGGCACCAAACGTGTGCCAATGAAATACATGTGCATCTCTAATGGCTTTAGGGCACTGCCCTAAACTTAGGCTACTTATATTCCCCCACGCCACATGTCCACGAGAGAGATCGCCAGACTTCAGTGGCCGGCGTGCCAGTCCTCTCTCTCCGTGTTCTCAGAATAAAGGCCTCTTTTGTTTTATACTTCTTATCTTTTGGAAATATTTTTCATCTTTTGGAAATAATCCTATCACTAAGAATGCCAGAAAATAATTGTGAAAAAAGAAAAATAAGATAGGCCACCTCTCCCTATGAGATATCAAGACTTATGATAAGCTTTAATATTGACACTGTGATATCAGTCCAGGAATGGATAACTAGATCAATCAGCCAAAGAGGCCCCAAACAGACTCTAAGCTGTATAGACACTTACAGAGAAAAGACATGATAAATCAGTAGAGACAGAATAGACTGTTCAACAAGGTACTAGGTCAACCAATTATACTTGTTAAGAAAAGTGGATCGTACTTTACACCACAAAACAAATTTTGAAATTCAAGAGAAGTACAAAGGGAACTTAACTACACTTCTGTTTTGAATTACACGTGTGTGGTGGGTCAGCTTGGTTGTCAATTTGATTGGACTGAGAAGTGTCTAAGACATTAGTGACACACACCTTTGGGTGTGTCTGTGAGAGTGTTTCCACGATGATCGGCACATGGTATAGCAAGCTCAGAGGAGAGACCTATCCTGAAGGGGAGGCACAGCATTCAAAAGCCTGGGGGCCTGTATGAATAAGAGTAAAAGGAGGAAGGAGTCCTCATGCAGAGCCCCCCTCATTTCCTGATTGCCAAGAGGTGAGCAGCTTTCTTCCTCCACACCTTTTCACCAAGATGCTTCTGACTCCACAGGTCTAAAAGTAATAATAGTGGCAGCTGACCATGGACCAAAACCTCTGAACTCATGAACCAAAGTAACCTTTCTTCCTTTAAATGGTTTCCTCAGGTACTTTGTCACAGCAACAGAAAACTAGTTGACATAATGTATATTTTATAATGCTTACATGCTCTATGTGAAAAATAAAAACTTTTAAAACTTAGAAACTATATATATACTATAGTATGATATGAAATAATACATGATTTGGGAGTAGAAGGTGAATATTTTTTTTAAATTTTATTTTGAAAGTAGTAAAAATGCAACAGCACAAGACAGAACAAAGCCAATCAAGATAATGCAGTGAAATTGGTACAAGATTTCATAGTAGGATACTGGGATAGCAGTAACAGGTACTATGGTATATCTCTTTAACTTCCTAATAGTTGTCCAGTTAATTAGGTATAGCAAAATCAAACCAAAAATAGAACATTCTAAAATTAATTGAGAATACTGAATAGAGCAAAAGAAACGTAACAAAACAGTGAAAACAACCTTTGCCTTCAAACAGAAGATAGAAGGAAATCCCCCATATTTGCTATACTGCACATGGTCATCCTCCCAAGAGATGCTCAGACATCTATCCCAGTAGCTATAGGGGGGGAAGGGGGAAGGGTGCTTGATTTTCAGCCCGCGTGGCAGTAGGCTCACAGGTAATGATTCTCCTCCTGGCCCATGCCGCAGGCCCTTACCAGGAAGGTGGGTGAATAAGGTGCCTGAGTCCCACCATGGCCGGATCTCGGGAGTCCTGGTTCTTTCTGGCCCTCACCGCAGGTGCTTACCAAGAGGTAGAAGGTGAATTTTAAAAATAAGACTTGAAAGCAAAATAATGAAGAAATGGCTGAAATAACTGGCTACATGAAAATTAAACTTGCTTGTACATTAAGACAAAGTAAAAAAAAAAAAATGACAAGAGACTTGGAGGAGATTCTGCACTGCAGATGACTGATAGAGGATTAGTACCCAGAATACACAATAAACCCCTTCAACCAGGAAGAACAATGACAAAAAATGCAATAGATAAAA
Source organism: Cavia porcellus (assembly GCF_034190915.1). Lineage (NCBI taxonomy): Eukaryota > Metazoa > Chordata > Mammalia > Rodentia > Caviidae > Cavia > Cavia porcellus. Next base: position 43,511,217 of record NW_026947507.1, read on the forward strand.
AAGCAAAAAACAGAAACAGATAATTCAACAAAAAGGAGAAACACATGGCAATAAATCCATGAAAAGGTGCTCACGCTCATTAATAAGCAGGACCCTACAACTGTGAGCCACTATTTCACACTCTGTTAGACTGGCAGAAAAATCTCCAGAGCCAGACAAGAGCTAGCTGACTGAGGCCGGGCAGAAGGAGAAGCTATCCCGCACCCCAGCAGCTGGTACAGCTGCTGTGGAGAGACATGTGGCCCCCTCGGTGTGGGCACACTCTGACCTGGCAAGGTAGCTCTGGACAAAGATCCCAGAGAAACCCCGGCACATGTGGACATCCCCAGGAAACGGTAGGAAAGTGTGCCTCATCACCTGGGCACGTGCACAATGGAGCCACAGGAAGATGGTGAGCGAGGGATCTATGTGAAATTGGAAACAAGAAGCTTTAGCCATGAGCACTCATGCATATATGTATGCATGTACGCATGTATGTGTACATTAATGTATGTGTTTTTAAAACATCAGGAGCAAAAAGGCAAGACATGAAGGTGTGTCAGAGCTAAGTGGCTGGGCGAGGTAGTGGAGGCCACTAATCCTGGAACTCTGGGAGGCTGAGGCAGGAAGATCTCAAATTCAAACCCAGTCTGAGCCACTTAGCAAGACACTGTCTCAAAATGAAAAATAACAAAGGGCTGGGGAGGGAGCTTGGTGTGTGAGGCTCTGGGTTCAATCCTCAGCACCAAAGGAGGCGGGGAACAAGCAGTCAAGTGGTAAATTCATGCTAGCATTCCTTATGCTCTTCTAAATACTGCAAGCATCACCTAATAATAATGTATTAAAACTCCAACACCCTAAGCCAGCTGCACCGGTCAGGACACAGCCCGCCATAGTGCTGTGTGAATTTACCTGCAGTCCCACCCTTGTCCGGAGGTGCTTAGCAGTTACCACCTCCCACCACCCCAGAGTTCAGGGTGGGCAGGCAGCGTGCATCTGGGTCACAATGAAACCAGACAACTCCTGTATTGTACTGATCACTTCACAAACGGAGAAACAGAGACCCAGATTTAGTTCCCCAAGCTTGTGAAGCTACACAGTGCAACCAGGTGTTGGATGCAGATGCGGCAGGGTTAATGACTAAGCTGAAGGCTCACTCAGACTCTGGTAGTGATGTGGATCCTCTGGGGAGCTAGGGAAGGGCGCGAGGTTACCCTGGTGGGCAACAGGACTCCTGTTCTAAGCCAGGAGTGGCCCTGGCACATACTTTCATTTTTGCAGTGCTGGGGACCAAAGCCTGGTCTCACCCATGCAAGGCTGCACCCACCACTGAGCTACACTCTCCAACCCCTGGGGGTGGTAGAGAGGTGAGGGTCTTGGATTCTCTGCATTTTACAGTTACCGGACAAGAAGCGGAGAGCTAGATGTCAAATGGATGGAAAAAAAAAAAAAAAGAAGCGGAGAGCACAGAGATCCCAAGGGTAAGGGAGAGTTAAGTGCGTTAATAAAGCCTGAGGTGCCTGTTCTTATAAGACTACAACAGAACACAGGTTTTCATTCCAAATTCCTGGCATCCAGTGCAAAAGTGGGACCAGAGAAGGAACGTGTTCCCTTTCACAAGACTTCAACTGGTAACAGAATTATTTACCCACAACCAATCGCTTCTGAGGAAAATAAGCCATACAAAATACTAACGATAAAAGAAACTGGTGCATTCAGAACACTTTTTTGTTGTTGTGCTGTTTGGGGACAGGGCTTCACTATGCAATTTAACCCGCCTGAAACATGTTATGTAGTCCAGGCTGGCTCCAGTTTGAATCCTCCTGCCTCAGCTTCAGGCTAGGATTACAGGCATTCATCACCACACCTGGATTTGTAGGTGGGAGTAGCAGTGCATGCCTGTAACCCCAGCACTGTGGGAAACTGAGGCAGGAGGATCACAAATTCAAACCCAGCCTGGGAAATGTATTGACTTAGTATGCCTGTCACCAGAAAGAAAGAAAAATTTTAAAGGGCACAAGATATTATTCAATGTGAAGGCACTGGGTTCAAGCCCCAGTATTATGAAATATGTATAAGAAAATAGAATACAAAGCGCTATTTGGACAAAGCGCTATGTGATGGTAGACAGCAATAGTCCTAGGGCAGGAAGCTGACGCAGTATGATTGTTGAGTTTGAGGTCAGCCTAGGATATCCTGGGAGTTTCAAGTTGGCTGGACTCAGCAAGATCCTAGCTCAAGAATTGCAAAACGCAAGGCAAAGCAAAGATGAAACTGGACAAATTGATGTTTGTCATGATTTAGATTTCTAAAGTCCCCCAAGATGCTCAAGTGCTCAGAGGCCGAGCTTCTAAGAAGTGATTGGCTGATGCGGCTACATTCATTTGTGGAGGTGGGTCCTCGTTGGCCACGATCACTGGGGGCGGGGTCTGGAGGAGGCTGCTCCCTCCCCTTTCTCTCTGCTTCCTGTGGGCCATGCTAGGCGCCGTCTCCTCTGCCACTCCCTTCCGTCTCCTCTGCCACTCCCTTCCGCTAAGGCTGCCCGCCTGCCTGCCTTGGAGACAGCTGACCATGAACTGACACTTCTGAAACTGTGAACCAAAATAAACCTTTCCCTTAGCTTGTCCCAGTGACGAGGAAAATGATCACGAATTTACCAGTTAAACACATATATTTAGTGACTTAGATATTATTTTAAGAGGAATTCCATTGTACTTTTATGTTAAGTTTCTATGATAGAAATTTTAGGTGTTTCTAATTCTTCACTCTAAACACAAGGCTGAGGGCCAGGGGTAGAGCTCAGTGGCACAGTATGTGCTTGGCCCTCGGGAGGCCTTGGGTTCAATGCCCAGTATCAAAACAAAACCACACAAACAGAAAACCCAGGCTGAGACAAATATGCTAGAGCCATCTTTTGGTCTGTGTTTCATTATTTCCACAGGATCAAATTCTGGAGTAGACTTGCTGGGCCACAGGGTCACATTTGGAATTTTTAAATGAAAGTACAAACACCTGTTTTAAATATATTATAAACTTGTGTTTATTTTTTAGTTTCTTTTTTAATGTCTAATATCCAGCATGCCCCCAACAGTGCTTAAGTGAGTGCCTCTTTCTAATTGTCCGTTTTGCCATCTCTTTTCCAAAAGAAACAAAACATCCCACGTTGAGGAGGAGGAAAGAAGCAAGTTGTGGTGGTGTACAAGTGTAATCCCAGCACTCAGGAGGCTGAGGCAGGAGGATCACTGCAAGTTCAAGGCCAACCTGAAGTACAGAGCAAGACCAAGCCAAAAAAAAAAAAAAGAAAAAGTCAGATAAAATAACACAATAACGTTTGACTCAGAGTGAGAAAGACCAGCTGACTGGCCCACGTGCATGGAATAAACTCTAGCAGGAGAGGCACATGCCAAGTGCTGCACTGTAAGAGCAAAAAGAAAGGAAACCCACAGGTTCATCTTAGCCCCCAGAAAAATCCCATTCTAAAGTGAAATTATAACACAAGAAATGATTCAGAAGCACAGAACAAGTCTGTGTGCATACAGGAGGAAGGCAAGTAATTCTCTGAACCAAAATCATCAGTTAGAGCAAAGAATCATGAAAAGACAAACTGAATATTTCCTTTTAAATTAACACATGTAGGCACAGTCTCTGAAAAGCTAAGGCATTTCCTTTAAAAAGGAGTCTACTAATTGGAATCTCATTATACTTTGGTCAACTGGCTCCACTTTTGGTTTCCCTAAAAAATAAAAAATAAAAAAAGGCCTTGAGTTTGATCCCCAGCACTGCAAAAATAAAGTAAAATTTGTTTAGTTTTTTTTAATTTTAAAGGGAATAAAACAAAACAAAATGGAACCAAACAACAGTGAAAACAATACTAAATTTCAAAAACAAGACAGAAGGAAGAATGCCGCATTGCATTCTGTTAGCCTTTATAAACAGATGCTCAGGCTACCAGCTCTACACCAGCAAAGTCAACCAACAACACAGCATTAAGTTGTTTTTTATTTCAGTAGCTATCAGCTCAGTCTATGTTCCTCTGAATCAGCCTGTTGCTTACTGTGGTTGGTGGGGAGTTCCTGGATCTTTTTGTCTCCCAGCCCACGTGCTGCTGGCTCATGGAAGGGGGTTGGCTTCCTCGTTCTCCCCTCAGCCCTCATTAGTTCTGTTTAAGACAGAGTCTTGCTATGTAGCCCATGCTGGCCTTGAACTTGAAATCCTCCTGCCTCAGCCCCTGGATGCTGGGATTACAGTAATTCCACCATGCCTAACTAAAAATTACTAAAACTATTTTTCAATTAAATTTTATAAATTGAGAAATTAAAATTTTTTTAAATTCAACTATTCTCTCTCTCTCTCTCTCTCTCTCTCTCTCTCTCTCTCTCTCTGTGCATCCCAATTCTGTCACAATTGGTTTAGGGTTTTTTGTTGTGGTCGTTTTTTGGTACCCAGAATTGAACTCATGACCTTGCATTTGCCAGGTAGGTACTGTACCACTGCGCTACATTCTCAGCCTGTTACAACTGTTTTCAGAAAATTACTCTAAATGCAGTGGATACAGTGGTACATGCTCATGAATCCAGCTGCTCAGAAGGCTGAGGCAGGAGGATCCCAAGTCCAGGTCAGCCTAGGCAAATTAGCAGGATCTATCTTGAAATTTAAAATTTTTCTTTAAAAGGTTGGAGACGCAGCTTAGTGGTGGACCACTTGCCTAGCACATGGGAGGTCATGGTTTCAATTTCTAGCAACAAAAGAGGAGCACAAAACCCACACCTGGTTTTTGTAGAAGTAATTTTATAAAAAAGCACATTGTCACAGCTCACAGAGGACCCTGGTTAGGAGGAGGAGCCCAGCTGGCAGAAAAGCAAAAGCAGCTGCTTTCCCAGGGCACGAGCCTCCCTTGGATCCCCCATCACCACACCCACACAGCATTCTCCTGAGGATGAGCAGGAGACCTCCGACCCCACTGCATCAGCCCCATCCAGGGGTGGGACCTTCAGGCAGCTGTGACCTCCCCTGCCTCAGCCTCCCCAATGCTGGGATTATTGGCACTGTGTTCCTTGATACCTGGCCCTGGCAGCCATTCTCTTAAGAGACAAAACAACACAGATGTAGCAGACGTGATTAAGTCCTTCCCTGCCCCAAGCCTCGAGGATTCAGCTGAGAGAGGTAAGAGCTTGTAGAAGACACCAGGGCGGAAGGACCATGCTGGGTGGCCATTTGCCTTTGTGAGATGGTCTCACTGGGTATCCAGGCTGGCCTTGAACTCGCTGCACAGCCCCAGCTGGCCTTGGCTTCACAATCCCCCCTGCCTCAGCCTCCCAAAGACTGGGAATACAGGCCTGTGCCATGGCGCTTGGCTGCTGTTTGTGACTTTCAAGCTCTGTCTTTGGACTCTATCTGCTTTATCTTCAATAAATCTTCTGATTTTCTCAGCCCTCCTAAAGGTCTCTCTCTGAGTTGCTCTGTAGCCTTACGTCACAGGATGTGCCAGCCAGGCTGAGAGGTCCGACACGGGTTCTGTCTGAACAGTGTAGCCTGTGGGAGGTGGGCATCACGTCCTGAATTACTCAGTTTTGTGATAGCTCAGACCCTGGAACAAAATCCAAGGAAGCAAGAAATTAAAATTTAGGGAGCAAAGGCTTTATTTTAGGCCAGGCCTGGCGACACAGCCTCAGGGAGCCAATACGGAAGACTGCATGCCTTACAGCTAAAGGGTTGGGTTTTTAAAGCTGAAAAACCACAGGAATGTTGCAAATTTTGACACAGTTTGATAGCATCTGGGCTTCTTGGTATCTCCTGTAATTTCCTTGTGGTTAAACATTTTCCGGTAACAGCACACCTTGCAGAAGCATGTGGAAGAGGGTGGGGGGATTTACAAGGAGCTGAAACTTAAGTCTTTACTGGAAATGGAATTTTAATCTCTATTGAACTGGCACACACAGAACAGGAAGGAGGCACATTGGTTAAAGCTAGGCCACAACAGTTTGCTTCCTAAAAACAAACACTTTGCCCTGGACTGTTTTCCTCCTGGGCTTCCCTGCCTCATCTCTTGCCTGTGTTTTCCAGGTTCCAGAACCAAGGAAGCTCATTCCTGCTGGTCCTGCGGAAAACTCTTGAGTGTCTTCCCAGCCTCCATGCATTCCAGGCTGCTGTGGCCTGGGAATAATAGGAGATGCAAAGAGTAAAACTTTACCCCAGCAGGGTGTGGTGGTGCACACCTGTGATCTCTGCTCTCAGGAGACTGAGGCAGGACTGCCATGAGTTCCAGGCAAGCACAGGCTACACAGTGAGACCAGTATCAAAAAACAAATGAAACAACAACAAAACACTTTTCTCTTTTTTGTCTTTTGCTCCTAACAGAAAACTGGCATTATGCTCACACTTCATAGTAAATGCTCAATCATGACATGAATGAATTCTTTCATTTCTTCTTTTGCTTTCCTTCCTTCCTTTTCTCAGACCTCCTGGAAGTAGATAGGTCTGAATAATGGATAACCACTCCCCAGTCTCCACCCACTTTTTAAAAAAATTATACACACATTTTGAGGCAGGGTCTCACCATGTAGCCCAGGCTGGCTTCAAACTCACAGTGATCTTCCTGCCTCAGCCTCCCAAATTCTGAGACTACAGGTTCATGCCACTATGTCCAGCATTTATTTTTAAACTGGGGGTTAAGCCCAGGGCCTTTGCCACGAGCTACGTTCCCAGCTCTTCTTATTTTTATTGTAAGATAGAGTCTTCGTTAGGAAGTGTCCAAGCTGGGGTCCAACTCCGGATCCTTGGGCCTCAGCCTCCCAGCATGCTAGGATGACAGGCGTGCATCCCCCCACACCCAGCCCTATCTACTCTTATGCACCCTTGTGAAGAGTCAGCTTGGCACAGTACTGGGATGGCCCCCCATGAAAACTAGGCTCTTTCCAGATGGCACCGTGCCTACATCTCACTTGGCGTCTTATCCCGCCTCGGAGCATTGCTGTGCACCTCTGTGACCCTGAGGCAGGCGGGCTCCTCAGTGCCAGCTGTCTGCAAGGAGGACAGCTTGGGGCCTCCAGCCCCACTTTGCCTGCATTTGCTCGAGGCCCTGAGGAAGTGACTCCTCACCCTCGGCTGCTCTTATCTCAAAAGTGAGGGTTAAACTCTTCAGTATCTGTGCTGTCTCCAAGCCCTGCCCTCTGTGACCCACCCTGGAAGGACCCAGCTGCACTCCTCCCCTGCCTGGGGGCCGGCTTCTAGAAGAGCTGTTCACTTTTTTAAAAATTCCATTTCCTGTGCTTCCTTAGCACACACTGATAACAGGGTCCTAAACCCTGGCAATCTGAACATAAAGTGGTGTTCAACGGGGCTCTTCCTGTGCGTAAAACACACCCAGCGTAACACTGACCACCTCAGCAATGATAGTATCGTGGTGCTCACCTGTCATCCCAGCACTCAGAGACTGAGGCAGGAACATGACAAGGTTGAGGTCAGCCAGGCAATGGTGCTGAAAGTTTGGCTCAAATTTTTAAAGAAGTGAAAGAAGAAGGGAAAGGTGGGGCTGGCTAGGGGTAGCTCTGAGCAGAACATTTGCCTATGAGAGTGAGGCACTCCGTGCCATCCCTAGGACTGAACATAAATTCGTTTTCTATTTCTACCACATTTTATTTACCATGCATCCACCCACTGATACTTGCACTGCTTCTGCCTTTTGGTATCATGAATAACACTGCCATGAACCTGAGCATCCAAACATCTGTCCAATGCCACTTTCACTTCTTCTAGATTTAAACCTAGAAGTGAGGTTTCTGTTTCATTTTCTGAGGTGCCGCCTGCTGGTTTTCAAGGGGGCTGTAAATGCAGTTGTCGAGGTCTGCATCTTCTCGCCCTGCTCATTCATGTGAAATGGTTCCTGGGATGCGGATTTGCCCACAAGCCTTGTCTTGAGTTCCCTCCACCCACCCCCACACACAACTCAGATGGAGGCTCCACTGGACCCCGGAGGAGGGGCAACCCAGCCCCTGTTCTTTTTCATAAGGATCAGGGATAACATAACACAAAGCACCTAGGTAAGCGCTCACAAAAGTTTACAGTATTCATCTCAGCCTACCAGCTGTGTCTTAGTTACTTTTCTCATTGCTGAGACAAAATACCCAACACCCAAAGCTAAAGGAGGAAAGGTTTATTTAGCTCACAGTTTGTAGAGGTTTCAGTCTACAGCCAGTGGACTCCGAGGTAGAGCGGCACAGCATCTCAGAGGAGTTGTTTAGGGCAGGCAGAAGGCAGCAAACCACAGGCAGCCCTCTTCCGTCCCTTATTCTATGCAGGCTACCTGCCCTGAGCTCTCACTCCCAGAGTGGGGAACCCTTAACCCTACCCAGAACTACGTCAAACCAATCAGAGGACTAATGTAGTAATCACACACCCTTGACCCCAGCATGGCACACTTGAACCCAGCATCACACACTCTAGATCCAGCACCTCTGAAAGCCCCAGATAAAACCAAATGAGGTGTGGGGGGGGCATCTAGAATCATAATCAACTGCAAAGGGTGCTTACAAAAACCATACCAAATGCTTCACACAAAAGCTGGAAGTGGCTGCATTCTTGCACCTGCTACCCCTCTCCCTCATCAGCAGTCTCTCGCCTCCTCTTCCTGGATCTTGCCTTTGCTAGTTTACCTCTGTGATCCTGCTCCAGGTGTCTCCTCTCACTTCCCGCTGAAATAACCTCAGCCGTCCTTTAACATTGACGTCAGGTGCTGGCTTCTCCTGAAGTCCTTTCTCAGCACCACCAGACTGGAACAGAAGCCCACAGCCATCCCAACAAACCTATGCCCTCTGGTAATGATGTCATGACCAGGGTGCGATAAAGGCTTTTGCATTCCCCATCCCAACACAGGCCTGGGCTGTCTCAAGATCTGGATAGGAGAAACAGCGTGGTGTTTCCCAGAGGTGGCTGGGGAGTGCCCAGGCGATGGGCTCTCATCCCCAATAACCACTTCCCACCCATGCTACACAACTTGCTAAATGAGTTAAGTCTTCATGCCATACTGCTCTTCCAGTACTGCAAACACGGAAGCCAGAGGAACATCTGGAGACATTTTCTCTACCCTTTCTCCCCTTAAAATCAACCGTGTGGACTCAGTGGTACAGTCTGTCCAGGATGCCCAAGGCCCCAACTTCAATCCCAGGACTAAACCAATCAATCAGTGGTGTGTGTATATGTACTAGGGGAGAGTTGTTTTGTTTTGTTTTTGAGACAGGGTCTCACTATGTAGCCCAGACTGGCCTTGAACTTCCGGGGATCTTCCTGCCTCAGCCTCCCAAGTGCTGGGACTGCAGGCATGCACCACCACATCTGACTTGGTGTGTTTTTAAATTGAGTTACTTAGGTCTGGATGGTTCCAGAGATGCTTTGGCTTCCTAGGTGCCTGAGAAATGCCCTACGTCCTGACTTGGGAGGTCTTTGTGACACGGCCCTTTTACAGGTCCTATGTATGGTACTGGCCATTAAGAGTGGACCATGGCCGAGGCCACTCAGAAGTGCTTGGGAAGTACCTGCTGCACAAATGACTGACAAGTCACAGGATGTGCAGTCTCCCGTAAAGTCGTCTGTGACTGCAGACTGGTTTAAACTAGGTAATCCCAGCACGCAGGAGGTTGAGGCATAAGGATGGAAAGTTGGAGCCCAGCCTTGGTAATTTAGTGACTTACTGATCCCGCCTCAAAATTAAAAAAAAATAAAAGAGGTGAGGATGTAGCTCAGTGTGAAAGCCCTGGTTCTGATCCCCAATCAGCAAACTCCTTTAAAAATAAGGTGTCTTTACACTGAGACCAGGGATCATAAGACTAAGCGCTGGGCTCCAGAAAACGGGTAGAGGGGGGCTATCTCCGCACTGCACCTGGAGGCTCAGGATGGGACCAACGCTGTACACAGGGACCCCACGTCCTCGGCGACCCCACAACCTTAGCGACCGGGCGCCCTCGCCGAAGCGCCTCCCGCCTGCCGAGCGGTTTTGCTGGTCCCTGCGAAACCAGCGGGGCCGCGCGATCGCGGGGCGCTCAGGCTGTGGGACCCGGGGTCCCCCCCGCACCATGCCTGGGCGGCAGGGCCGGGGCCCCCGAGAGCCAGAGGAGCAGACCAGACAAAGAGTTTCGGGAGAAGTAAGCGCCGCGCCGGAGCTGCGGTAGCTCCAAGCTTCTCCAAACCGCACAACTAAGAGACTTCGCGCCTCGGAGAGGGCGACGCCGGACAGTCCTACCTTGCTGCCGCTCCAGGCGCCCAGGTCTGCAGCGGCCCGCGACGGAGACCTCGGCTCCCGCCCCTGCCGGACAGCCCCGCCCCCACGGAAGGCCCCGCCCCGCGACCTCTTCCACAAGCCCCGCCCCGACAGGCAGGCCACGCCCCTCCGCGGTTCTAGCCGCGATCGCCTGAAGCCCGGTGCATTGTGGGCCCCGCAGGCCAGTTGCAAGCCTGCGCTGACCTCTGGCGGGCGTCGCTGCCACAACACCCGGAACGGGGCTCTGCCCGCCTCAGGTAAAAGCGGGGAATTGTCTGGGGTCTTCCACTTCCATAAGAAATAAACAAATCCCGGGCCTACAAAGTTGCCAGGAGCTGCAGGTGGTGGCGCACGATGGTAATCCCAGCACTGTGGGAGGCTGAGACGGAAAGCTGGCTGATGGGAACTGAATCTTACCTGTTTAGCGATTCACTAAGGCCCTGTCTCAAAACAAAAAAATAAAAAGAGCTGGGGAAGTAGGCAGCTCCCGGAGGGCCCTGGATTCAGTCCTCAGCCCTGGGGAAAAAATTGGAGCCAAAAATAAGTTGCATAAAGATTAGAGGAAAAAATTAGAAAATAACAAATGAGCAAATTAGAAGATAACAAAGCAGAATACTAAGTAGCCATCAAAGTGTGAGAGCATTGTCACCAGGTAAAGATTCTTCTATCAAGTGATGTTAAAGGACAAACGCAGAACCCCAGAAAGCTCATGGTCCATGATTCCAACTGTGGGCAAAAATGTGTTGCCAAATACGAAGGGCACTTGGGAGCCGTGCAAATAGCTCCGTGTGTCTTCCCTTCCGTTTCCATTACACGACTTTATAAACCCGTCCGAGCTGCTCGGCCTAGTCCTCGTTTTAAATGGCTCTAATTCAGTTTCCCACACTCTTAGTGACCAAGAAACACAATTTACAGGGAGATCCTGCTGAGGCTTCCCGGAACCACACAGTTTACCTTGGGTGCAGACACTGGTGGACACAGAAGGTGGGCAGAGTGGCCTTCTCTGGGAGACCACGATCCTTTGCTAGACCCTGACAAAGGACTTCAAGCCGGGTGACTAAGGTGGCACAGATCTGTCTCACGGTCCTGGAGGCTGGAAACCCAGGCTGTTCTGAGGGATGGGTGGGAAGTGCTCACCTGTGTCCAGATTTCCCTCTAATCATCCCAGGCAGGGGTTTCATCTGCAAATTCCAAATAAGGTCCCATTCTTTTGGGGTTAGGGCTTCAGTGTATGAACAGTGCTGTGACTGGTGCCTCGATGTCCCCAGAACCTCATGCAGTCATCGACAGGGCTTTTCAGAGGTGGCTGGATTTAAAGTGTGTGATCATCACTAACGTAGTCCACTGATTGTTTTGGCATAGTTCAGAGTAGGATTAAGGGTGCCCCACCCTGGGTGTGAGTGTTGCCCACCTGGATAAAATGTAAGGGACAGGGAAGGGTCACTATCCGCCCTTGTGCCTCGCTGCTTTGCTTCCTCACTGCACTGCTCTGCTGCCATCTGCCCTCATGAACTGTTTCTCCAGGATGCCACCTGCCTGAGAGCCAGCCAACTGAAGCCTCTGCGAACCACGAATGAAATAAACCTTCCCTTCTTTAACTTTGAGTGTCAGATATTTTGTCTCAGCAACAAGAAAAGTAACTAAGACATACCGGGTAGGGGACACAATTACGTGATTCAAACCTTAAAGAGAGGAGGACTGGGAATTCAAAGTGTAATCTTACGATGGCTGCAAATACCAAATGAAGAAAACTAATAAGTCAGACAACCTTAAATGGATCAAAATTCAAAAAACAGAAGCCAGATGTGGTAAAGCACACGTGTAATCTCAGGACCTATGAGACTGAGGCAGGAGGATCACTGCAGAGTTTGAGGCCAGCCTAGACTACACAGTGAGACCCTGTCTCATGTACGTACGCACATGAAGACCAAATGGATTGCAACCTTTTTCATTCTGCCCTTTAACACTTTCTTGGCCGTGGCAGTTGAACTGGACCTGTGCTTGAGGTAGCAGAGACAGTGGCTACCCAGGGGAAGGCAGCACGTCCCGCATTTAAGCTTCACAACACGGGCGGAGAGGATGTGGGTGACAGCCTTGGACAGCAGGGTCCCATTGCCAGCGGACACACACTGGCCCGCAGGGACAGAAGTCTTCCCCAGCAGTTCACTCATTTTCACTGCTCGACCAGCCAGGCCACGGTGTAAATGAAACATAAGCTCCAAGCTGTGTTTCACACAGGGCCTGCGCCGTGGACTCTGCCCCGGCTGAGTTGGGGGTGCCCACCCAAGGACGCAGGCAGAGCTGGTCCCCCGAGCACCTGCAAGCCCAGGTGACGGACACAGGACTCTCAGCAGGGGCTTTGGGGATGGTGGTGTGCAGAAGCAGAGCTTGTGGTTCAGCACAGAGTGCAGGGTGGCGATGCTTGGGGAGCCAGGGACAGGGGAGGGGAAACGGACAGCAGCCCTGCCAAGATGACAAACGCTGTGACAGGCACTGACCCAGAACGTTCCCACAATATCAGGCCCCCATCTCTGATGGGCTAGGGCTTAAGCAAGCAGGAAGCACAGAGGCAGAATGGCTTGTCAGGTCGGGGTTGGTTTATACCACGTGCATCACAGTGACCAGCTGTTTCTAAGAGACAGGGGCAACTGGAACCGGAACAGGAACTATTTATTGCCTGGAACTAAGAAACTGAAGTAGGCTGGCGGTGGGGGTGGTTTCTGCTGCACCCTGTCTCATTGCTCTTGGGGTTCACTGTCTGCTGAGAAGACCATGTGGGGAAGGAGACCCCTGAGCTCACACAGGTGGCGTCTGGCACTAGGGTCACTTCATGTGGCTTCCCCCCAGCCCAGGGAGCCAGTCTGTGGCTCAGCCAGCAGGCTCCCGTGGGTCCCTCAAAGCCTTTGAACTTTGTTTCTTTTTTAATGCAGCACTGGGGATCACCCTCAGCTCCACCCCAAACCCTTTCCAATTTTTTATTTCTTTCTTTTTTGTGTGTGTGTGTGTCTTTTTCATTTTTTTCGATACCGGGGATCAAACTCACGACCGCCTGCTTGCAAGGCAGGTGCTTATGCCACTGAGCTAAATCCCCAGCCCCCCCAATTTTGTATTTCAAGACAGAGTCTCACTAAGTTGTTCCAGCTGGACTTCATCTTGTGGTCCTCCTGCCTCAGCCTCCCAGAGTGCTGGGAACACACATGGGCATCACTGTGTCTGGCTTCATTGGAACCACTTCTAAGTGGAGAATTCAGTCATGTTAACTACATTGACCCAGTCACCCAGCCATCACCATTGTTCCCAGAACTTTTCATGAGCCTTAGCAGAAACTGTACCTACTCAAGGAAAACTCCTCATGGCCTGCATCCTCTGGACACTGGTGACCTCTATCTGTTTTCTGTCTTTATGTGCCGGCCTATCCGAGGTGCTGCTTACAAACAGATGCAGGTGGTATTTATTCTGCGTCTCTGGCTTTGTATCTTTTGCTGGCAGCTGCTTTCCAGGTTTATCTGTATCGTGCATCAGAACTTCCTTGCTCTTTGTGGTGACTACTCCACTGTGTAGACAACTTGTTCTGGTACCCAGGCCTCTGCTGACGATTTCCACCTATGGTCAGCTTTGCAGATTGTGAATAATTCTGCTGTGAACTTTGGCCTGAAGCTCACATGTATTTCCCACACCATCTGATAGGAGTTTATTTCCACCGTGGCCCAGCTTCTACCAATCTTTCAGAACGTTTTGTAAAATAGGAACCCAAACCCCAACATTCTGATGAGGTCAAAGAAGAAATCTCAAGCAAATTTTTTGTTTTGTTTATTGAGGCAGGGTCTCCCTATGTACTTCAGGCTGGCCTGGAGCTCACTATCCACCCAAGGCTGGCCTCAAATTCACAGCAATCTTCCTGCCTCAGCCTCCTAAGTGCTAGGATTACAGAAGTGTGCCAATATGCTCCAAAATGTTTCAAATATTTTATAATAAATGAAAACTAAAATAGAACTTAGCAAAATCTAGAGGCTGCAGTGAAAACGAGTAGAAGGAAATTTCTACTCATTAGCATTGAATGATAGGATGTATAAGGGGAGAAGAAAGCTCTAAATGCTTGCCTTGGGAAAGTTGAAAAAAATGAGCAAATAAATCCAAACTAAGCAGAAAGAAAGAAATAATAAAGTTAGAGTAGGTATTAATGAGCTTGAAAATAGGAAATCAACAGAGAAAATCAATGAGGCCAAAATCAGATTCTCTGAAAGATAATAAAATTGATAAACCTTTGACCAAGGTAGCTAGGAAAGAAACAGAAAAAATACAAATGGTTAATACCCGAAATGCCAAAAGGGCCATCACAATTGGTCTCATGGACACTACCAGGACAATAAAGGAATTGTATGCATGATACTAAGCCCACAGATTTGATAACTCAGGTGCAGTGCACAGCTCCTGGGAAGACGCCGTCCGCCTCGCTCACCTGCAGAACACCAGAGTCCTAACTGGGCTTTCTCTGCCCAAGAAATCGGGTCGATAACGAATGACTTGCAAAACACAAAGCACCAGACCCCGGCACCTTCACTGCTGAATTCTAACAAATCTGTAAGGAAGAAATCGTTCCGATGCCTTGTGTTTCCTTCCAGAAAACAGAAGCACAGGTGCGCACCCTGCTTCATTTTGTGCAGAGAGCATTATCCGAATACGAAAGCTGACCCAGATATGACAAGAAGGCCGAAGCACAGAGATGGGGTGGGCTGAGTGCCAGAGCAAGGCCTGCTTCACTCTCCAGGAGCACACGCGTGTGCACATGCACTCACACATGAAACTCAGGGATGCAAAATAACACATTATCAGCAAACTGAATCTAACAGTGTAAAAATAATTATACAACACAGCCAAGTGGGATTTACCCCGAGTATACAAGGCTAGTCCGACATTTAAAAAAAAAATATCCAATTCATGACATTGACAGCTGATGAAGAAAAATCATCTGGGTATGGTGGCACATATCTGCGATTCCAGCACTCCAGGAGGCTGAGGCAGGAGGATTGCTGTGAGTTCGAGACCAGTCTGGGCTACACAATGAGTCCAGGCCTGCCTGAACTGCATAGTGAGACCCTGTCCCAATAAATAAATAAATACCCCAAAACCACAAATGCCACTCATTTAAATGCATTCAGAATCCAGCATATTAGAGCCCGATGAGACCACAGAATCCATTCTTGCCATCTCGTTAAATAAAGGAAAGAACCGCAGGTCAGAGAGATGAAGAGACTGTGGGAAGGGCACGCAGCAAGCAGAGGCCACACGGGCCCACTGGACCAAGTGGGACGAAGGGATCCCCTGACCTGAGCTCCTGTTTGTTCATCTGCAAAATGGGCATCACAAGAACCAGGCACAGGGCAGAAATGAAGACAGGTCACACCCAAGGGCGAGAAGCCAGCGCACCCGCCCTTCCCTTCCCCCTCCCCCTCCCTTCTTCCAGCATCTGGTTCCAGTGACAGCCACCAGCTATATCTGCAAGACTGGGTCAAGTTGGGAATGAAAAGCACCCAGAGGCAGCTCTGTGGTTCATGAGACACTGAAGTGGGCTTAGCTAACCCTCACCAGAGACTGGGGGCCCGCCGGTCCTCAGACCTCTCCCCTCCGCCCAGAACTCTGGGCTGACACAGGCACGGGCTCCCAGGCTCCTCGCGTGAGCGCGCTCAGAAGAGAACTCGTGCTTCCTTCCTGGACACCCAGATGTTCTGCTGCAGTCATTTTCATCATCTCGGAAAGGCAACAGGCCTGGATGCAGCGATCCACACCTGTAACCCCAGCACTCTGGGAGGCTGAGGCAGCGGCACTTCGAGTACGAGCCCCGCCTGGGTAATTTAGTGAGACCCTATCTCAACATAGAAAATAAAGGAAGGGCTGGAGTATACTCAGTGCAAAGGCCCTGGGTGCTTTCAATCCCAGCACTGGGTCAGGGAGGGAGAGAAAGGAAAGGAAGGGAGGGGAGATGAGGGAGGGAAGGAAAAAGGGGCCACGTGGTCTGCTGAGCTGCTTAAGCTCACAACCCGGGAACTTTCCTGTCAAAGAATTTTCCAGCTCTTTTCTGTGAAGCCCGAACCCAGCACACACCCCAGCCCTTCCCTTCCCCCACTCCTGTCTCCACTCCCCACCCAAGTCCACCCCAGCCCACTCCACCATCGCCCCTAGCTTTACCCCACAGTATCAGCCTCGCTGATCTCTCCTGCTCCAGTCCTGTCCCCTTCACAGAACTGCGAGTGACCTTTTAGAATACATGCCATGCACCAAAGGATCCCTAGGCTTAAAGCTGCCCAGGGATTTCTCACTGTGTGTAGAATACTGTCCAGACCCTGTCCTCTGAGCCACAGTCTCTAGGATCTGGCCCCGGGGTGATCTTCTGACCTGCCTCACACTGGCTCTCTGTCTGTCCACAGCACTCTGGACAAGGCAACTTTGTTTCCATTCCTCACAGAAACCCAGCTCACCTTGCCCCAGGGCCTTTGCACCAGCCAGGCGCCTCCTGGAATGCTCCACACATCTCTGCATGGCGGGTCATCACCTCATGTCTCCCATTCAACTCAGCACTGTGCCACGTTGATTAACTTTGGGTGTGGCTCTTTTTGCTGCCTTTCTAGTTGATTTCTCTACCCTGTCAGACAGCAACCAACTGCTGCCTGGAGCAGATGCTCAGCAAGTGTGTATAGGTTGAATAGATGAAGGAGCTATGAGGCATCAAGAGCGATAGTGAACTATGTTCCGGGCCTTGCCAGGCGCATCCTCTAGGTAAGAGCAATCTATTCCCCCAGTGTGGAGGCTAGAAAAGAAGTGCTGACTCCGGTGAGGCTTCTCCTGCTGCAGTGCCTGGAGCAGTTGCGGAGGGAAAAGAGAGCATTGGGTCTGGTCATGCGACCTGTAACCCCAGCACTCAGGAGTCTAAGGCAGGAGACTCTGAGGCCAGCCTGAGCCACACAGTGAGCTCCAGGCCAGGCTGGACTACCAGAGTGAGGCCTTATCTCAAAACCAAACAAGTGAAAGAGACACAGACAGCAAGGCTGTAAAAGATTTGACTCGTAGCTTCAAGCCCTTTTATAATGGCGACCTCACGAGGGCGGAGCCTCAGAACCTAAGCCCCGCCCCAACCTGCTGCCCAGCTTGGCCTCAGACTCACCACCCTCCTCCTGCCTCAGCCTCCCGAGTGCTGGGATTAGAGGCCGATGCCACCACCTCTGTGCTCCACAGCCAAGCAGAGCTGATGCAGAAATGAAAGTCCATGTAGATGCCCGGCGAATCCACAGCGTGTGCAGGTGCATGTGTGACTGGCCGAGCGGTTGGATTTTAGAGCCCTACTAAGAATCCTTTAGACATTTCTTTTGCACTTGAAATGTAAATGTTTTTCTTTTAACTGCTAATCAGTTCAGAAATTTCCAGGGTCCTCCCTGGGGCAGCACACGTACTAAAAACTACAGAATGAGTTTACAGGAAAAGTGCAAAGAGAAACTAGGGCAGTCGTGGAGACACTAACGCCACTCCTCTGCAGAGACTTGCCCTGCTCAGGGCTCCGAATTAACTCCGTTTCTGTCACAGGGTTTCTGTTACACAGCCGCCTAGAATCAGTGCAACAGGGAACCGACCAAGGCGCTGAGCTGCGCGCTGCTCTGCTCTCTCATCGTCCTGCCTGGACGCTGGCCAAGCTCAGGGTGGCTGCTGTCGCAGAACATAGAAATCTGCTGCAGGCTGAGCTTGCAGTCCCGCAGGGGTCTTTGGTGCTAAGCCTCCCTGGAAGCCGACAGAGCTAAATTCACCCCCTGGGGCCAGGCAATGTTTGGGGGTCTTCTTCTTTTTACCCACAACCTTTAGTACTGAGAAAGGAGGATCACTGAGAGTTCAAAGCCAGCCTGCACTACATACGTGGTGAGTTCAAAAACAGCCTGAAACATGGAGTCAGACCCTGTCTCAGCAAAGCAAAACAAGCTGGGGCGGGTGGCATATGCTGTAATCCCAGCATGCTGGAGGCTGAGGCAGGAGGAACCTCACAAGTTTGAGGCCAGCCTGGGCTACATAGTGAGTTTCAGAGCAGCCCAGACTACACAGCATGATGATGTCCCAAAAAATAAACAAAACCAAACATATTCCCCCCAATAACAATGTGTGTTTTATATAGTATGAGCAAAACATTTCACAAGACAGGACTTAGCTTTAGCGTGCATGCAGGGATTTTCTGGTCTTGACCCAGGATGTCAGTGCTGTGTCCACTAATAGGTGACAATGCTCTGCAAAGCCCAAGCCAAAGCTGAATTGTGCTGCACAGCAGGGGGAAATGAGCCAGCAGTTCCTGGGGAATGAGGGAGAGGAAGACAGGATAGGGGAGCGGTGCACAAGTGAAAGCCAGGCTCAGGCTGCTGCACCCAGTGCTCTGGTGACTGAGCCTCTGTCCATCCTGGGGCCTGGCCACCCCACTCCTGGACACTGCTGGGGTTCCCTGCTTCAGCCTCCTGAGAGCTGCTTCTCGGTGGAAACCAGGCAAAGCCAAGTGGAACCCATGGGGCAGAAGTAGACAGAGCCCACAGGATGGGCTTGAGCTGATGGGTTAGCAGAAATGAGGGTGAACTTCTGGATGCCCCACATTTGAGCCAGTCTGATCCCCTGAGGGCAGCGTTAGGCCAGGGCCATCAATCAGCATTGCACTAGAATTGTCCCCAAAGCTTCTCCAGCCAGCTGCAGATTCGAGGAAGACAGGGATGCAAGGCAGGTTGGGAAGGGCCACTGTGAGGACAGACAGAAAGGCTGCTGGTCTTTAAGCTTAGGGCACTCAGCGGGGGGAGTGAAGGGCTGAGACAGAGGCAGGAGGAAAATACGCAGGGTGATCTGTGCACAGGGCGTCCGCCTGTTATCCCAGCACTCAGGAGGCTGAGGCAGGAGGATCTCTGCAAATTCAAGACCAGCCTGGGCTACAATGGAAGACCCTGTCTTGGAAAAGCCAGAAGCATGAAAGGAAAAAAAGAAGGAAGAAACCACTAGGAACGAAGAGCGCTGTGTCAGGAGAGGGCTAGAGGGGAGCAGGGAAGACTCGGTGGGCTCAAAGAATGGTGAGCAGATTTGGGTAAAACTCTGGAAGAAGGGAGAGAACCCGAGGGGACATGGTGGTCATACATGGGAAATGTGGCCACGCCGTAAAGATTGACCTCAAACAGAACAAGAGGCTGCACGGGACCGGGAGGCCCAGGGCTTCCTCCCTGACCTGGGGAACTGTTTCTACCCCCGGAAGCAGAGCGGGAAAACGGGGTCATTTGGGACTGGCTTGGCTCTGTCACGCTCTGGCCGCTGTCCCGCCCGGCTCTTGCCACCTTTGCAGCCGTGACGCCCCAAAGACCACCGGCAGCAGCCCAGGGCCTTCTCTGTGAGCTGCTCTGGGTGTCACTGTGGATAGGGCGACAGCTGCTTCCCCCGGGTGCTGTGCACAGTTCCGGGGCCAGTCTCTCGCCCTGGTGACATCAGGAGCAGGTCCCCGAGCTGCAGGGCGGGCGAGCTGGGAATCTCTGCCCTTGGGATCCAGGCGCAGTCCTGGCACAGAGGCAAATGCGGGTTTGATGGCAGGCAAGACCGAGAGGCCGGGATTTCTGTCTGAGAGCCAGCGGGACGGCCTGCTCCAGAACCGCGTGGCATGGAACCAATTCTAGATCTTACGTTATTTCTTTTCTTTTTTTTTTTTTTTTTTTTTTATCGGTACCAGGATGGAACTCACGACCACACGTTTGCAAGGCAGGCGCTTATGCCGCTGAGCTAAATCCCCAGCCCCTTCTTACGTATTTCTAAACTTAGAGTTTCTTATGGAGACATCAGCGAAACAAAACTCAAAAAATAAAGATCATATGAGACCCGCTCTATCTAATGGTTCCGTCTCGAAGAGCCTCCTAGTGCCCCGGTGACATGTGTCACGCTGTCCTGGGTGCTGCCTCGCGAAGCCACTGCCCCGCAGACCAGCAAGGTGCTGAAAACCAGGTGGCTCAGGTCTGGAGCTTCATTCACCTGCTTCACGCGAGCTGCGTGCCGCCTACACAGCCGACACTAGGGGGCGCCACTGCGCTCAGATGCCTAACAACGCTGGGTTCACAGCCTCAGGCTCGGAGAGGGGAAAAGCAGTGATGGTGGCCGCCTGTGATCCCGGCCCTGAGGCAGGAGGATCACTGCAAATTCAAGGCCAGCGTGGGCTACAAAGTGAGCTGAAGGCCAGCCTGCACTGCATAGTGAGACCCTGTCTCAAAAAGACAAAAACAAACAAACAAAGCAATAGACATAGACAAGTAATAAGTCACCTAGGACTACAATTCTTAAAAATTATTTTATACATTATATATAAACGTTTTAATTTTTATTTTTATTAGCCCATGTTTGCAATACCTAATGATTCCAGTCACCTTGGGGAACCAGTATGGGTATAAATTACATCGTAATTTTTACCTCATCTCCCTTCCCTCCCTTCCCTTCTCCTCCTCTATTGTTTGGTCCTCTTTCAGTTTCAGAAGATCTCTGTCCTTGCTCCTGGTCATCTCTCTTTTATTTTGCTCTTTGGTTTACTTACACTTTGAGACCCTCATACAAGAGCCACCATGCAGTTTAAGGTTGACTTATTCCACAGAATAGTACGGTCTCAAGGTGCATCCATTTCCTCCCTGAAAATTCTTTAGGACCAGAAATGTGATCTCCGACTAAGGAACAGGCAGCAGGGAGGCTAAATATTTACTGCTCCACGTGGCACAGTGATTAATATCGAGCTTCCTGGGGACCATTTTACAGAAGGGGAAGGGAAGCCAGCGTGGGGCCTAGAAGCAGAGAAGGGAGGAAAGCAGAGCAGGCAGGGAGAAGACAGAAGGGCGGGGGGCAAGTGAGGGCGGAGGAAGAGGGGGGCCACCTCCTCCCTGTCCTCACCCTGTCTGTGTTGGGAATGGGAGAAACTGCAGTGTGGGTCCCTACAACAGAGGTTTCTAGACTCAAGCAGTCTGTGAGCCAGAGGCTAAGTATTCTTGATCCACAGAAGAGACCCAGGATAGCAACAGCAATCCCAGGCAACATGACCGAAGCAGGAGGCATCACAACCCCAGCTTTAGGTTACAGTACAAAGCTACAGTGATAAAACCAGCATGGCATGGGCACAAAAGCAGACTCTTGGATCCATGGAATAGAGCAGAACGTGCAGAAACAATCCCAGACACATTCAGCTGTACCAGAAAAGGCCCCTCCAGCCAGTATGCTTCAGTTTCTTAGTTGCTCAGGGAATAAATAGTTCCTGTTCCAGTTCCGGTTGCCCCTGTCTCTTAGAAACAGCTGGTCACTGTGATGCACATTGTATAAACCAACTCCGACCTGACAATTCGCTGCTTGCTTAACCCATCTAAGCCCTGGACCACCAGAGACGGGGGCCTGATATTCTGGGAATGATCCCAATCAGTGCCCATTAACATAAACACACCTGCCTCCAAATCCTGGGTGTCATTTCAGTGTACAGCCATCTAAACTTCCATGAAGGGGCCAAAATCACACACTAGATGAAAGACGGGCTCTTTAGCGAATGGTGTTGGGAAAATTGATTGTCTGTATGCAGAAGCCTGAGTATCTCTTACTGTATCTCTTACTGGCATCTGTCCTCCACCTGCCGCGTTTCTCAGGAATTACATTTCTTAAACATGGGGGAGGGGGACAGGTGGCCTCCTAGAGAACAGAGGCTTTGTCCTGGACAAGGTGGGGAAGACAAAGTCGGCCTTCAGGGATAGGAGGGTGGGTGCCAGGTGTACAGGATGAGGGAGAAGGGAACAGCTCAGGCATGAAAGTTCTGCACCAGACACCTGCTGTGAGCATCCTGCCAGCTGACTGATGCTGTGAGGACACCGGTGCCCCCCCACCAGAACACCCCTGGGCCAAGGCATGGCCTGCTGCTCCCTAGTTGGTCCAAGGGATGCGGGGAGTAGCTAGCAGAGTGGGCTGAGGGGCGAAGCTTTCAGAACAGCCTGGACACCCGCCTAGCCTTCTGTGACACAGAGTGCCTGGGCATGTGAGAATCCATCATGTGGTCTTGGGTCAAGGCACCAGAACTGAGTGTGCTTTTAAGAGCCACAGTCTAGTTCTCACTGTAGACTTTCAGCAGTCTCTGAGGTAGCTGGGAGTAGTGATGCATGCCTGGAATCCTTGCACTCTGGGAGACTCAGGTGGGAGGATGCCAACTTCAAGCCCTGTCTAGGCGATTTAAAGAGAGCCTGCCTCCAAATAAATCATAAAAGAAGGATGGGATGTAACTCAGTGCAGAGGCCCTGAGTTCAATCCCCTGTACCCACTCCTGACACGTAGAAAACCTCTGAGGAATCTACTTTTCATAACTCCCACCTTCCTCATGATGTTTATTCAAGTAAAATCTTTCTCTTCTTTCCTTTCCTTCTCTCCTTCTTTCTTTTTGCAGTACTGGGAACTGAACCCAGGGGTGCTTTACCACTGAGCTACATTCTTAGCCCAGTTCGTTGTGAGACAGGGTCTTGATGTTGCCAGGCTGATGTTGAACTTGAGGTCCTCCTGTCTTAGCCTCCGGAGGCTGAACTACAGGCATGAGCCACTGTGCTTGGCCACGCAAGTAACATTTGAGTGTCTCTGTCTGGTAGGAGCCCCTCTCTGGGATCCAAATGTGGGTTTCTAGCTGTGCTCTTCCTCAAGCTAACTGGTGTCAGGTTTATCATCTGTTGGTGGGGTCTGGGTTGGCAAACTCTCTTTCTCCAACCAAATCTAACTGACTGCCTGTTATATAAATGAGATTTATTGGAGTGAGCTCCACACATTTGCCTGCATACTGTTATAAACAACACAAGCACAGGGCATCTGCACAACTACAGTGGAGGTGAGGAGCTGGGACACAGTCGGCCGCAATCCGAGCACCTGCAACATGGCCAGGCCCTTCCCGGAGTTTGCCTGCCCCTGCGTTAAATGACTTCTAAGGAGTCTTTAAATCCTGAGATTCTTTAGAAGACTTTGGCTGCTGTCTTAGCTATTTTCTCTCATTGCTGAGAACTACCTGACACCCAGAGTTAAAGGGGGAAAGGGTTAGTCAGCTCACAGTTTGTCGGGGTTCAGTCCCTGGGCAGCCGGCTGCAAGGCAGGGTGGCATGGCACAGGGGCACCTGTTCATGGCAACTGGGCTGCAGAGGACAGCAAAAGCAGCAAGAGCAAAGGGAGAAACAAGCAAGCCTCTTTCTGCCCCTTCTATCTTATCCAGACTGCTGCGAGCAGGGCAGTGCCAACCCAATCAGTGAAACGATCAGTCACCCAGCCTTCACCCCAGCACTGCACCAGGAATCAGTCACACACTAGCTTCAGCCACCTCCGGAAGAAGCCTGCCCCAAGACCGCATGAGGCTCTGGGAGGACATCCGGACACAAATCATAACAGGTGCGTGTTTATATTGTTTCCTCCGTCTTCCACCTGGCTAGGGGAAGGGCAGGAAGTCGGAAATAGAAGAGGAGGAAGGTGATGTTTGCAGTTTGAGCACTCGATCAGTGCCCAGAAAAGATAAGCAGAAGGGGGATTTAGGAGAAGCAGGGACCCTGTGCAGAGCGCACCTCGAGCCCACCCCGAGTGGCCCAGTAAAGACCCAGGAAGTAGATGGCAGAGTAGGCATCATCTGGTGGGTGTCTGCAGCCCTAACACATTTTCCCAGGTTGGAGCTTGTGTCCTCAGGCTCATCCATGTGCTTCCCTCTCTATCTTATCCATTCTGGAATAAAGATACTAATCTGTAAATTAACCTGCCCTGATAAACTAATGGGGAAGAGAAAAAAAATCCCCTTTTTAAGTAGAAAAAGTACACTTTAATTGCACCTCTGTTATCTAGTGGTTGAATTGTAACCCATTAGTCATTGTAATGTGGAGAATTTCAATGAAATTCCTTTTTTTTTTTTGGTACCAGGGATCAAACTCACCACCTCACACTTACCAGGCAGGTGCTTATGCTGCTGAGCTAAATCCCTGGCCTGAAATCCTTTTTTTTTTTTTTTTTTTGAGACAGGGTCTCGCCATCTGGTTCAGGTTGGTCTTGGGCTGACTATGCAGTCCAGACTGGTTTCAAACTCATGTGCATCCTCCTGCCCCAGCCTCCCAAGTGCTGGGAATACAGAGGTGCCTCACCAAACTTTGTCAATTTAATACATTAATTGAGCACCTACCACTTTCCAGGACTTGGACCAGGTACCCTGCTCTGATAAGGAGGGCATCGGCCCTCCCTCTCGGCCTCTCCCCTTTCTTGTTACACCCACAGCTCTTCCCCGTTCCATCCCTCTTTCCTGCTGCAGGGACACAATAGCCAACACCCACAACTTCATGGGGAGCGGTTTACCTGGGCTCACAGTTTTCAGAGGATTTAGTTTGTGGCCAGCAGGTGCCAAGGCAGAATTGAGGGGGCTGATGGACATGGCAGAGGAAAGCTGCATAGCCCATGGCATCTGGGAAACAAGGAGGGCGAGGAGGAGCCAGGGACAAAAGGACCCCTCCTGGCCGCACCCTCAGTGACTCCCTCCCACCAGACCCACGCTCGCAGCATGCTCCGCCAGGAGTACAGCCACAGACAAATCCACTGGTGAGCAGAGTGCCCACGGCCATCACCTGCCACATGCACCAGGCCTCAGAGGACACTGTAGACCTGAACCAGAATGGCAGTGATCACCCCTGTGACCTCACAGCCTCACCACCATGGCTGTCTCCTCTGCTGCGCCAAGGCCATCCCTTTCCAGAGTCCTACTCTGGACTTCTTGCCCCTAGAAATCAGAGCCTAATTCAAATCAAAGCAGTACAGTGCCCCCAAAGCAGTGTCCACTTAGGAAACTGTTGCAGACTCGCCCACAGGCAATCACTTACCGTGAGCAACCCACTTAGCAAGCCTCCCAGCCAGCAGCTCACCATGGAACCTCAAGCACATGGCACGTGGCAGGGGAGCTGAGTCCACTGGGTGAGGCCTTGCACTGGACCATCACCCGTGGGAGGCTCCTTGTGGAACCACTAGGCAAGGAGAGGAGACGACCGGGTTCTGAAATGGTGCAATAAAATCCACTAATACTTTCCAGTTCAAGTGGCATTTTGAAAATACTTAGTCTGTGGAAAACACAGTTGTGTCAAATTACAGATCAGTTAAATGTCAATGGTAAGATGCATTATAAGACATCACAGAAAGTAAACACAAATTTTTGGCATCATTCTATTGTGTGTGCGTGTGCGTTGGTACTGGGTGTACCCAGGTATCACACACTAAGCGAGCGTTCCACCACTGGACTACCTCACCAGCCCATCTCGGCATTGTGTTTAACCACCTTAAGTTAACTGTCCTTGGAAAAAACCTCATCTAAGTCACTTTTCTCCTCACTGAGACACAATACCTGGCACCCACAATCCAGAGGAAAAGAGATTAATTTTGGCTCAGAATTTCAACCCTTAGATGGCTGACTCCAAACTCATGGCAGAGGGACTTGGTGGAGGACAGCTGTCATGCCATTGTGGCCAGGAAACGAGTCAGTTAGGGCCAGGGCTAGGGCTTAGGAGTTAGGGGTTAGGGGTTAGGGCTTAGGGCTCAGAGTTTAGGGGTTAGGCGTTAGGGGCTAGGGGATTAGGATTATGGTACAGGGTTTAGGAGTTATGGGTTAAGGGTTAGGGCTCAGGGTTAGGGTCAGAGTTTCCAATTTACCAGATGAAATGAGTTGTGTATGTGGCTGAAAATGATGGTTGCAAAAAACACGACTGGATTTAATACCACTGAACTGCACATTTAAAATGGCTACAAACTGTCAACATTATGTGGACTTTACCACTATTTTAAAAAAACAAACAATTACAAAAACGAATTTCTAAACTTGGATGCAAGCCAGGCATGGTGGTGCATTCCTGTAATCCCAGCACTTGAGAGGCTGAGGCAGGCACATTGTGACAAGTTGGAGACCAGCCTGGGCTACAAAGTGAGCCCAAGGCCAGCTTGAACTGCATAGCAAGACCCTATCTCAAAAAGACAGAAAACAAACAAACAAACAAAAAAAAACCCTTGAATGCAGAGAAAGGAACTAACTGAAGGACCACCACAGGTGGTCGAGCCCCTAGTCATCACAGTGCGGACTGCGCATGTGAGGAGACCCACTGGGGTTGTAGCTGGCTTCCCTCGCTGGGCGGCCTCAGTCAGTGTCCTCTGTGCCAAACAGACCCATTCAGCATGAATGTTCTTATGTCTGTGTAGGGTTCTGTTCAGTTTTCCTCAGATTTGCGGCTGTCTGATTTGGAGAGCAGGCGTGAAATGTGCCTGGCTGAGATGCTCTGATCTCTTCCCTTGCAGGAGGGTTATATAAATCAGTCTGCTTACATCTGTGTTTCACGGGCAGGGCTGCTGGCTAGTTCAAGAGGTACCCTCTTGGGAGTAGGGGTACCTTTGGGTTAGGGGTAGAGGGAGGAGCTGTGTGTTCTTGGACTTAATGCTTCTCTTTTGTCCTGTTAGATGCTAACATTTCCCCTCCTGATAATTTCACCCCTTTATTGCCCAGTTCTCAAAGGGCATACCTCCCTCCTAGCCCATTATTTTAACTTTCTCTGCCCCCATCAAGATAACCATTGGCTCCCCATCTCTTGCACCTCTTTTTAAGCCCCTCGAGCATCTGATCTGGCAAGACCTTTTAAAGTATTTGACGTGGCGTGTGACTTTAGCTCAATCTCTGCTTCTTACTTAAGTGCAGCTTTTCTGGACCTCTCTCCACACCCCAGCTCGCTGCAAAGTTTGACAGTGGTACATCAAGAGAGATCTCTGTTGTAAAAGAGTGTTAGAAACTTCGGGCAATCTGAAACTTGTGATTAATGTTTATCCTCTTGTCACACAGAGGTGTGTGATTTGCACAGTGTTATGTTCTTCCCATGGAGGAAGAAGAGGAGGATATGGAGGGTTTAGAGGAGGTGGCTATGGTTACATCAGCTACCTAGAAACTTACTTCAGCCCTCAGGCTTGAGAGATAGTTTTGCTGGGTTATAATTCTTAGTTTATGTTTTTTTTCTCTTAGCAAATTAAGATATTCCTGTCTTCTGGCTTCTGCTATTGCTGTAGATAAATCAGCCTTCAGCACAATTGTTATTCTTTTATGATCGATCTGTCTCTGCTCTGGCGGCTTTATTTCTTCCCCTCTGGCATTCTTCAGCTTTCCTGTGAGATCTAAGTGCAATTAAAAAAAGAGATCATCTTAGGGCTGGGGCACAGCTCAGTGGTAGAGTGTGTGTTTATCCTGTATAAGGGCTTGGTTTTGATTCCCAGACTGATAAAAAAAAAAAAAAAAAAAAAAAGAAAGAAAAAAAGAAAAAGATTGACTGGGCTCCATAGATTTGATGATTAGCATCTTTCAACAATTCTAACAAATCCTCAGCTATGAATACTTTCATTTCTACCATTAGTGTTTCAAGAATGCTGACTTAGTCACTCTCTCCTCCCTGGGACACAATGCTCAACACCCACCGCTTATGGGAGGAGACGTTTACTTTGGCTCATGTTTCAGTGTCCGGGTCCTCAGTCCTCACATGGTGGGCAGGCTCCAAGCCAGGAAGGCAGACAGCAGAGGAGGCTGGCAGTAGAGACTGATTCATGGCTTGGCAGACAGGAAACAGAGAGATCAAGGGAGGAAGATGCACTGTTTCAGGCTACACCCCCAGGGACTCACCTCCTCCAACTAGGATCCACCTTCGAACATCACATTCAGCTATGAACTCACCAGCGAACTAATCCACTGGTGAGTGTTATGCCCCGCCCTCCCCCTGTGATCCAGTCACCTCTCTGATCTTCAGTGTGTGCATAAGGCTTGATGGGATCATCCAGCATAAACCATAACTTCACCTGTTCTTATTGTCTGCCTGTGGTGCATTTGGGGTACTTTCTTAAAAATAATCTTTTTTTTTTCTTTTCATATTAGGGATTGATCCAAAGGCATTTGGACTAACTTAGATCTCCAGCCCTTTTACTGTTTCTAAATTTTGAGACAGGGTCTTGCTAAGTTGCTCACACTTGTGATTGTCCTGCCCTGCCTCCCAGCATACTGGAATTCCAGGCATCTCTGCATTATTCATAGATGTATAATAAGGTATCCCAAAAGTTAGCAGCTTAACAAAGCACACACTTATATCTCACAGTTGGTGAGAGTCAGGACCAGGAGTGGTTTGGCCAAATGGCTTAGCCAAGTCCCTTAGTGGCCTGGGCTGTGGTCATGCAAAGGCATGACCCAGGATGTTTCTCTGCCAAGGAGCTTCACACAGGAGCCTCTGTTCCTCACTTGGGGACTTGCCACAGGACTGTCTGCTGTCCTCATGGTAGCTGGCTTCCCCAGGAGAGAGAGAGAGAAATGAAAGATGCCACAGGGCCTCTGTGACCCCAGTTCCCCAATCCCCCGGCCCCCGCCCATTCTGCTCTATCCATTTCCTAGAAGCGAGTTACTACATTTAATATACATATAATAGAAGAGGAAAATGAAGCCTATCTCTGTTTGTTTGTTTGTTTTAGTTTTTGTTGTTATTGTGGGTTCTTTTTTTGTACCAAGGGTTGAACTCACAACTTTGTAGTTCCCAGGCAGGTGCCTGTTCACTTAGCTAAATCACTAGTTAAGTCCATCTGTTTTTCTAAATTTTATTTTAAAGAGATTAAGACAAAACAGGACATAACAAAGCAGATCAGAACAGAATAATGTAAGCAACACAATATTTCACCAGAAGACAACCCGTAATTAACAATGACTACCATAATGTCTCTTTCTTTGAAATAGTTGAGCATAACTTCATACATAATAGTATCAAACATAACAAAATACTATAAAACCATTAAAGAGAATGAAAGTATTACAGGGCATTCAGAACCAAATAACAGAAAATGAACAATGGCTACTATATTATCTCATTTTCCATAGAAAATTTGTTTATACTGTCACACATAATACAACTGAATAAGATACAACATGATAGAACCAAAGGAAACAGAAGAGCAAAAGCATGGTAGGACTTCAGACTGAGATGATATTAAATCAGCACTGGCTATTATAATGACTTGTTTTCTTCAAAATAGCTGTTCATACCATTACAGATAATAAAATTAATTAAATAAACTAGGATAAACCCATTCCAACTAATGAATACAATCATTATAAGACTTCAAAGCAATGTAATGGGGAATCATAATTACCATAAACTCTTATGTACTCTTACCATTTCTTACACTAGGGAGACTACATGGTATTTATACATGTGAGTCTGATTTATTTCACTTATGGGTATGGTCTCAAGTTGCGCCCATTTATTTATAAATATCTCAATGTGATCATTCTTTATAGCTGAGTAGTACTCCATTGTATAAAAATACCACAACTTTTTATCCATTCCTCAGTTGATAGACACTAAGGTTGTTTCCAAGATCTGGCTATTACAAATTGTGCTGCTATAAACATGGGTGCACATATATCACTGTGGTATGATGTTTTCACTTCTTTTGGGAATATGCCTAGAAGAGGAATAGCTAGAACAAATGGAACTTCCAATCCCAGCTTTTTAAGGAATCTCCAAACTGACCTTCACAGTGGCTGCACCAGTCTACTCCAGCCAACAGTGCAGAAGAGTTCCTTTTTCCCCACAGCCTCTCCAGCATTTGTTGTTGATAGTTTCTTGATCCTGGCCATTCTTTCTGGAGTGAGATGGAATCTCAGTGTTGTTTTAATTTGCATTTCTCTAATGAGTAATGATGATGAACATTTTTTCATGTATTTGTTTGCCATTTGTATTTCTTCATCTGAGAACTGTGTATTCATCTCAAATGCCCATTTTTGGAATAGGTCCTTGAATTTTGGGGATCCGATTTTTTAAATTCTTTATATGTTTTAGACAGAAGTCCTTTGTCTGAGGGATAGTTCACTAAGTTTTTTTTCCCAGTTTGTGGGTTTTCTTTTCATTATGCAGAAACTTTTTAATAAGACATGATCCCAGCTATTGATTCTGGAAGTAGTTCCCATGCGGTTTGATTCCTGTTCGTGAATTTTCTACCTACTCCTATGTCTTCAAGATTTTTACCTACTTTATCTTCTAACAGATTTAGTGTTTCTGTTTTAATATTCAGATCTCTGATCCATTTAGATTTTAGATTAGTATATGGTGATAGGCATGGGTCTGGTTTTAGTTTTCAGCATATAGAGAGCCAGTTTTTCTAGCACCATTTATTAAAAAGACTGTCGTTCTTCCAGTGAATATGTTTGACCCCATTATCAAAGATAAAGTGGTTGAGTGTGTTTGTAGTTGTGGTTGTATCTTCTAATCTATTTCATTGATCTTCAGATCTGTTTTTATTTCAGTACCATGTTGATTTTATCATAGTAGCTTTGTAGTATAACTTCAAGTCAGGGATTGTGATGCCTCCTGCCTTGCCTTTGCTGCTTAGAATTGCCTTTGCTATTCTAGGTCTCTTTTGGTTCCAGATGAATTTTAGGAGTGATTTCTCTAGATCTACGAGGTATGTTGATAGTATTTTCATTGGGCTTGCATTGAATCTGTATAACAGTTTTGGGAGAATGGCCATTTTCACAATATTTATTCTTCCTACCCATGAGCAAGGGATGTCTTTCCATTTTCTGAGATCGTCTTCAATTTCTTTTTTCAAGGTATTATAATTTTCCCTGCATAGATCTTTTACTTCTTTCATGAGATTAATTCCTAAATATTTCATTTTTTTGGATGCTAGTGTGAAGGGTGTGGCTTCTCTTATTTCTCTCTCCGTGATTTTGTTGTTAGGATGTAGAAATGCTATTGATTTTTGAGTATTGATTTTGTATCCAGCTACATTGCTGAATTTATTTACTATATCTAGGAGTCTTCCAATGGAGTTTTGTGGGGTCTTCTATGTAGCGTATCATGCCATCTGCAAATAATGATAATTTAACTTCCTCTTTTCCTATCTTTACCCCTTTTATTTCTCTCTGTTGTCTAATTGCTCTGGCTAGTATTTCCAGTGCTATATTGAATAGGAGGGTGATAAGGGACATCCTTGTCTTGTGCCTGGTTTTAAGGTAAAGGCCTTCAGTTTTTGGGCATTTAATATGATGCTGGCTGTTGGTTTGTCATAGATGGCCTTTATCATATTGAGGTAAAGACCATCTATTCCAATTTTCTGTCAGGTTCTTATCATGAATGAGTTTGGACCTTATTAAAAGCTTTTTCTGCATCTATAGAAATGATCATGTGATTCTTACTTTTGGCTTTATTGATATGGTGGATTACATTTATTAATTTACATATGTTGAACCATCCCTGCATGCCTGGGATGAATTCCACTTGGTTATGGTGTATAATCTTCTTGATGATTTGTTGCGTCCTGTTTGCCAATATTTTATTGAGGATTTTTGTATCTGTGTCCATTAGGGAGATTGGGCTATAGTTCTCTTTTTTAGTTGGCTCTTTCTCAGGTTTTGGTACTAGAATAATATTTGCTTCCAGGAATGACTTGGGAAGAATTGCTTCTCTTTCAATTTCATTGAAGAGTTTGAGGAGTGTCAGCATTAAGTCTTCTTTGTACTTCCTGTAGAATTCTACAGTGAATCTGTCTGGGCCTGGGCTCTTCTTTGTAGGTAAGGACTTAATTACATTTTCAGTCTCATTAATAAAAATTGGGCTATTCAGCAGTTTTACATCTTCTTGATCCAGCTTTGGTACTTCATATGTTTCTAGGAATCTGTCCATTTCTTCTGTGTTATCAAACCTATGAGAGTAGAGGTTTTTAAAATAGGTGTTGATGATCTTCTATATTTGCACAGAGTCTAGTGATTTTGTCTTTTTCATTCCTTATTGCATGAATTTGAGCTTTTTCTTTCCTTTTTAAAATTAGAATGGCTAGGGGCTTATCAATTTTATTTATTCTTTTAAAGAATCAACTCTTTGATTCATTGATTCTTTGGGTTGCAATCTCAAACATCCAGCCCATCACAAGAAAGCCATGTACATAGAAGAAAATATATGCCATACACCTGAAATACCTGAAATAAAGAAGCAACTCTGGGAAGCTTTAAAGGAATTCAAACTAGAAATAATCTCCAAGGTAAAAGAAGAAATGATAAAAGTAATGAAAGATGATGAACACATCTAAAGAAGACACAGTTAAAAAATTTAGAGGAATAAAACAAAAAGATAGAATCCCCGGATGAACAACATAAAAAACAAACAGAATATATAAAGTAGATTCAAAGAGATATACAAGAAATCAAAAATTCCACTGAAAGTTGCCAAAACTGCCACAACAAAAGTGAAGATAGACTTTCAGATCTCGAAGACAAGATTGCAGCTAGTGAACAGGAAAGGAAATATCTCTTAAAAATAACAAGGAATCAGGAAATAACAATTCAACAGCTGCAAGATGATTAAAAAAAAACAACTTAAGATTGATAGGGATAAATGAAAATGAAAGGGACAACACAAATGATATCAAGTAATAGCTGAAAATTTCCCAAACATGAGAATGGAAACTGATATTAGGATTATTGAAGCATATAGAACTCCAAATAGCCATAACCAAAATAAAACTACACCCAGACATATAATAATCACCATCCCAGAAATCCGACATAAAAATAGAATATTAAAAGCTGTTAGAGAGAAGAGACAGATCACCTATAAAGGAAAGCCTATCAGAATCACAGCAGACTTCTCAACATAAACAATGAAGTCAAGAAGAGCATGGAGTGAAGTATTTCAGACCCGAAAGGAAAATGATTTCCAGTCTAGACTGATGTACCCCGAAAAAACTGTCCTTCAAAATGGATGGAGAAATAAGATACTTCCATGACAAAGAACAGCTGAAGAACTTCGTGATCAACAAGCCAACCCTGCGAAAAATATTGAAAGACAGTTTAGATACACTTAGGAAAAAACCACCAAGCAAAGCAGACAATTAAACAGAATGGAAAGATAAAGATGCAACAGCAAACAGATAACATGTCAACAATAAACCAATATATAACAGTTATAACCATTAATGTAAGTGGTCTCAATTCACCAGTTAAAAGAAACAGATTGGCAGAATGGACCAAGAAACAACATCCAACCATATGCTGTCTACAAGAAACCCATCTAACCCAAAAGGAAACTCACAGACTGAAAGTCAAAGGATGGAAAACAATACTACATGCAATAGGAACCAAAAAAAAAAAAAAAAAAAAAAAAAAAAAGGCAGGGGTAGCTATTCTGTTTGCAGACAATATGAACTTCAAACCAAGAATGATCCTAAGAGATAAAGAAGGTCACTACATACTGGTTAGGGGAAAACTTCAAGAGGAAGAGATAACAATCAAATACATATGCACCAAATTCCAGAGCATTCAGTTATACAAAGCAAGTATTAATAGAAATGAAAAATCAAATTAGCAATAACACAATTCTTTTTTATTTATTTATTTATTTTATTTTTTCACATCAGATGGGTAATGTGCCGAGGTCATAACAAGGTTCAAAGGAGGCACATGTCATGCATGGAGCATGAACACCCAATCATCACGCTTATGAACCGGAGGATCGCAATAACACAATTCTAACAGAAGATCTTAACACACCATTGATACCAAGGGACAGATCAACCAGACAGAAAACCAGCAAAGAAATAACAGAACTGAATCACACCTGTGAACAAATGGACTTGATAGACATATACAGAGTGTTCCATCCAACATCAGAATATACATTCTTCTCAGCAGTACATGGGACATTCTCTAAAACAGACCACATACTAGCCCACAGAACATATTTAAATAAATGCAAAAGAGTTAAAATAATCCCATGCATGTTATCAGATCATAGTGCCATGAAACTAGAAGAGCAATCAATGGGTCACAGGGGAAATTAAAGAAGAAATTAAACAATACCTACAAGCAAATGAAAATACAAATACAACTTACCAGAATCTGTTGGATGCAATGAAAGCAGTCCTCAGAGGAAAATTTATTGCACTGAAATAAACAACCTGATGCTATACCTCAAACATCTAGAAAAAGAAGAGCAAGTCAAGCCCAAAGCCAAAAGAAGGGAAGAGATTACAACAATCAGAGCAGAAATGAATGCAATAGAGGCCAAGTCCATCTCTTGAAGAAAATGAATCAAAAACTTCTGGACACTTAAAAATCACCTTGTTGGGCTGGGGATTTAGCTCAGCGACATAAGTGCCTGCCTGGCAAGCACAAGGTTGTGAGTTTGAGCCCCAGTACCAAAAACAAAACAAAAACAAAAACAAAAACAAAAAACAAAAAACACAAACAACCCCCCCCCAAAACCACAAAAAACCACCTCATTTTATTTCACTAATTGATCCTTGGCATTTAATTTACTGTTACTAAATTGTAATTGTCCACACCTACGTATTTAATCAGATCTTTCATTTTTTTATTTTATTTTTTCAAATCTTCCTAGTGATTTTTTGTAGCCTCCTATTCTTGTACACCTAGCATCTTAGTTTCTTTAAATCCATCAAATTGTTATTTTGCATTCTGTATTTATTGCTTCTAAAACACAAATTTGGGCCCAGGGATATAGCTTAGGCACGGCACCTGCCTAGCAAGCCCAAGGTCCTGAGTTCGATTCCTAGTACCAGAAATAAACACATTCATTAAAAAAATAAAACACAAAATCCTCAGAGATAGGCTCTCTGATGATGTTATCTTCTCTTGTGTATTTTGCTGGTTTTGACTATGAACTGTTCATTTATCTTGCATATTTTGCTGTAGAAATTCTATGACATCTGAATTAAAAATCTATTCCTCCAATGCAAATGTCTTTTTTTTTGCTAATTGCACAAAATTAAAGCAACCCAGAACCCTTTGAGTTATATTCTACATACAGACAACAGAATATTTGCACAAAAATGTATACAGTGACAGTCAGGATTATACATCCTCATGGGAGCGTCTGCTATCCTGCTGCTGACCAGAGCTGACTTTGAAGCAGTTTCTCTGATGCCCTGTCCCCTGTCCCTCTCCTTCCCACGAGAGAATGTAAAACTCTTTGGGGTCCAGCTTTCTGCAGAAGTCTCCTGCTCCCCACGTGCTGTGCTCAACAGAACACCCACAGCAGAAGCTGGTGGGACCCTTATCACTAATGTTTCTTCATTTTTACCTGTTTATGACTTTGTTGATGAGATCATGCCAGCTTAGCAAGACAATTACAAAGGAGATTTCTATTTATCATTCAACATTTTGGGGCTTTCACTGGGAAGGTCATTGTATGCATCTAATTTTCTAGGTGCTGGAAATGCAAGTTCCCCATGTAATCTTAAATCTACTCCCAGCTGGCTTCCTTCCCAGTCCACTCAAGTAGTTTTTAAAAATAACATCCAGTTTTAAAAATAACATCAAAGCTAAAGGTCTTTTCCAGTTGTCAGCTGCTGTGCTTTTTTGTTTGTGTTTTTGAGACAGGGTCTCACTATGTAGTCCATGTTGGCCTTGAACTCGCTAAGTAGCCCAGGCAGGGCTTGACCTTGCAGTGATCCTCCTGCCTCTCAGCCTTTTGGTGCTGGGATTACAGGTGTCTGCCTCCATGCCCACCTCATCTTCTTTGGTCTGTAAGCATCATTTGGCCAACTGAACTTCTTTTTTTGAAAAAACTTTTCTCTTCTGGCTTTATTGATAACACATTCCCTTGGTTCTCTTTGTACCTTATTAGCTTCTTGTCTTAGTTACTTTTCTCTGGTTGCTGGGACAAAACACCCAACACCCAAAATGAAAAGAGGAGAGGTTTATTTAGCTCACAGTTTGTGGAGGTTTCAGTCCATAATCAGCTGGCTCCAAGGCAGGGTGGTGTGGCACAGGCACAATATTTCAAGGCAGCAGCCAGCAAAAGCAGCAGGAGCAAAAGTGGGGAGAACAAGCCTCTTTTCCTCCCTTATACTGCAAGCAGGCCACCCCCACCCCCAGAGCACACTTGTTTGTCCAGCTGCTTACCTAATATTTTCCTCTTGGCTCACTCAGGGCACCTGGAACCTAACCAAAATAGATCACTGCAATTCCTGCCTTGAGCATCTATTCTTCCCCAGTCTTCTTTTTTCACTAAGTGGCACCAAATTCACCAGGTTCCTCTGGGCAGAACACTAACTCATATTTTATTCCTCCTTTCCCCTCACCTGTCACATCCAGTAAGTCTTGTTGACACTGCCGTCAAAATATTTCTCGAATCTTCCCTGAATGTTTTACCCATCTCTACAACTATCATCTAAATGCAAGATTCCACGTATTAGGAGAAATGTGATGCTTGTCTTTTGGAGCCTGGCTTATTTCACTTAACAGGGTGATCTCCAGTTAATTACACCCTTCTTTGTGGCTGAATAATACTTCACAGTGTATATATGCATTTTCTCTATCTCCTCATCAGTTGGTAGCATCTAGGTTGGTTTCACATTTTGGCTACTGTGAATTGTGTTGCAATGAACACATGCAAGTACCCCAATGGTATGTTGACTTTAATTACTTCAGGTATATAGCAAGGAATGGTGTAGCTGGGTCACATGGTAACTCAGTGTTTAGCTTACTGAGGGACTTTAAAAACCTTCCATAGTGGCTGCACTAATTTACATTTCCAGGATAGAAAGTCTCTTGCTCTGCATCCTTTCCAGCACTTATTGTTTGCTTTTTCTTTCTTTCTTTCTTCCTTCCTTCCTTTCTTTCTTTCTTTTCATTCTTCCTTGTCTTTTTCTCTTTCTTTCCTTCTTTTTTAAATTTTATTTAAAGAAAGACTAAACAAAACAGAAAATAGGTAGAAATAATACATTCGTTCAGAGAAAAAAATAAACAGTAAGAAATCATCAGTTGATGTTTACATATTGTTATTTTACAAATAGTTGCTCAAGATACAAAAATGGAACATGTAAAGTGGGAATTCAAACAGCGAGACTGCAAACAGTTCTGTTCAACTGTCCAACAAAAACTTAGAAATATGGTTATCAATCCTATACACTTAAACATACATGCAGTTATCCATATCTTCATTTATGTTGAGATTGAATAAACCCAAGCAGGCTAATATCACTCTGAACAAAGAATAATACTATTGCAGGTTTCACATTATGACACTCCAGGATCAGCATTGGGTACTTTAGTGTCTCTTTTTCTTCAAAGTATTTGGTCATTTCATCATGTGTCATAAGATCAGTTCTCATAAACTGTTTATAGATTCTACACATGCATGAGTCTTAACATGTATTTATATACTTTTTATATTAGAGGGAGAAACAAAACAAAGCAAGACAAAACAAAACATATTCCTATAAATGCATGAAATGAAATAAACATATACGACCATTGTACAAAGAGTTATACCATGGTTCCTGTGTTCTCTTGTTATCTCCAATAGAATTGGCTATATTATCAGATATAGTAATTGAATATATCAGCACATAACAGTATCAATAAAAACACAACTTTGTATATAGTATAGAACTTCAAAAACTGGTAGTTATCAAACCAGAATGTGTATCGTAGAGTCTTGCCATCCTCAGTATAGTTGCCTATACTCTCAGACTTGCTACTATCAATCATATCAGTTTTGAATAAAATCTTCTCTGCCTCATTTCTTGCTATCAGTTGTCTGCTTATCTTCATTATGTTTTCTGCTCCATTCATTGAGGCCTCTCTCTGCCACTGTTCCTGGAATCCTAGTACTTTTCTCTCTCTCTAGAATGCCCTGAAGTATTCTCTGTAGAGTTGGATTGGTGGTTGCAAATTTCCCAAGTTCCTCTTTGTCTTGGAAGCATCTTGTTTCTCCATTAATTTCTAGAGACAGTTTATCAGGGTATATCAATCTGGGGTGGAGGTTATTTTCTTTCAGGGCTTGGAATATTTTGCTGTAGACTCTTCTAGACTTGATGGTTTGTGTCAAGAAGTCTGCCGTTATTCTGATGGGCCTTCCTTTATAGGTTATCTGTTTCTTGTCTATAACAGCTTTTAATATGCTGTTCTTATAGCCAAGTGTGGTGGCTCATGCCTGTCATTCCAGCACTCAGGAGGCTGAGGCAAGATCACTGTGAGTTTGAGACCAGCCTGTTCTATAAAGTGAGCTCAAGGCCATCCTGAACTGCATAGCGAGACCCTGTCTCAAAAAGCCAAAAAAAATTCTGTTCTTATATTGAATTTCTGGGATCTTGATTATTATATGCCTGTTATTATTATTATAGCTCTGTTTTGGTTGTAGGTGGCTGGAGTTCTGTATGCTTCATATATCAGAATATCATTTCCTTTTCCTATGTTTAGGAAGTTTTCCTTAATTATTTCTGTGAATAACCTTTGTAGTTCCCTTGTTTGTACCCCTGCTTCTTCATTCACATTCTTTATTCTCAAATTGTACATCCTTTTGTCATCTTCTAGTCTTTGTATTGTTATTGCTTGTTTCCTTGTTATTTTAAAAAATTTTCCCTTTCATAATTCCACTTTGCAAAATTGTCCTCCAGCTTGGATAATCTACCCTTAGTTTCTTTCAAGCTGATTTGCCATCTTTCCATAGAGTTTTTAATTTCCTGGTGATCTCTTTGAATCTGCTTCATGTAGTCTATATTTTTTTTAATATTCTTCATCAAATGGTTCTCTCCTTTGTTTGAGTTCCTCCCTTCTTCTGTCTGTGTCTGCTTAAGGGGTGCTTAGCATCTCTTTTATTAATCTTCTTATATCTTGCTTTACTTGGCTAAGTATTTCACTTTTTAACTTGTCCTCATTCTCCTTTGTATTTACCTGTCCTGGGTTGTCTTAGTTACTTTTTACTCATTGCTGAGACAAAATACCTGAAGCCCAAGTTGGGAAAGGAAAGGTTTATTTCTTATAGTTTTTGGAGGTTTCAGTCCACACTCAGTTGGCTCCAAGGCAGGTGGGCATGGCTGGGCCGCAGTTCATGGCGGCTGCGAACAGCAAACAGGAACCGGCAAAGAGCAAGACACACCTTCTTCCTGCCATTACATCACATCCTGGCTCCACCCCTATGTGGGTGGAGCACTGACACCATCAATACAAGCACTAGACAATGAATAAATAACAAATGAACAATGCAAACTCATGAGGCCTGGGGGCCACAGACATAAACCATGACATGGGTCAATGTTCTCAGGGTTGAGACCTGGGAACTTTTTGTTGTTGCTTCTTCTTCCCATATTTTTTGTTTCTTCCAGGAGGCCCCAGTTTGTTTCTTTGTTGATTATAATCTTCTGAATCAAGCTGGTTGATGACCCTTTATGTTAAACAAACACTCTGAACAAAGAATAATAGTATTGCTGGGTTTCACATTATGACACTCCAGGATCAGCACTGGTATTTTAGTGTCCCTTTTTCTTCAAAGTATCTGTTCATTTCATCATGTGTCATTGATTTCAGATAACCTATTGGGTCTCAGCCAGGTCACGTGACCCAGGCCTAGCTCACTCCAACAATCCTGTTTGGGAAGGGAACAATTGACTGAAGTTACTGCTGCCCCTTGTACTTGCCAGTCCTGCCTGGTCCCAGAATGTTGTCTGCCAGAGCCTCCCTATTCATGGACTGGCTCCACTCCCGTCACTCACCACAGGCCGATGTAGGCACCCTGCCAACTCAGCTCTCCATTCAGCTTGCCAACCCGGAAACTCAATGTAACTGCACCTCCAGTGAGTCGAAGCAGCGGGGACCTCGGACTGCTCGGCAAGTCGCCCGCTGCGGCAGTAACACTGAACCTTTAGCTGTTCCAATAATAGCACCAGGACTGTATGTTTGGTTGGTTCTTCTCACCTTAATTTCTTCTTGGGACGAGAGAATTGATCTCCCTCTGTTTGGATCTGCCCACTCTGTATTATGTTGAATTCTAAGTTGACTATCTCAAGGAGCCTCTGTAGCCAGTTCCTTCCTTCCTTCTTGTAGGTTGCAACTATGGCTTTGAACTTGCCATGTATGTATGGCCTTGAACTCTTTTTTTTTTTTAACCAGGAATCAAACTCATGACTTCATGTTTGCCAGGCAGGCACTGTGTAGCCTCAAGCTCTTATAATCCTCCTACCTCAGTCTCTAGAGAGCTGGGATTACAGGCAGGCCCCACCAGATTTGGTCCTTCTGTATTCCTGAGGCTAGTCATTCAGACTGGGGTGAGATGGAATCTCAGTGTAGTCTTGATTTGCATTTCTCTAATGGCTAAAGATGTTGAATAGTTTTGTATTGCCTATTTACTGATTGGGCTGTTTGATTTTTGGGTTTTTTCTTTTAACTCTTTGTATTTTTCTGATTATTAAACCTGTTGGAAGAATAGCTGACAAAGATTTTTTTCTCCTACTGTTTAGTCTGTCTCTTCATTCTCTTGGTTATTGCTCTTACTGTGCAGAATTTTTAACGTGATGCAGTCTCGTTTGTTAATTCTTGCTATTTTCTTTGCTATTGGCGTATTATTCAGGAAGTTTTTGCCTCTGCCTATGGCTTCTAGTATTGCTTGGATTTTTTGTTTGTTTTTCTTAAACAGGATCTTGCTATGGAGTTTAGGCTCTATTTGAGCTCAATATATAACCCAGGCTGGCCCCTAACTCACAACAATCCTCCTGCTTCAGCCTCGTTAGTGCTGGGATTACAGGTGTGCACCACCATGTCCAGCTACTCTGTTTTCTTTAGCAGTTTCAAGTTTTCAGGTCTTATATCTGGATCTTTGATCCATTTTGAATTGACTTTTGTAAAAGGAGACAGGGTTCTAGTCTCATTTGTCTACATTAGGGTATCTACTTTCCCCAGCACTATTTGTTACGGTTAAATAAATCATGTCCCTGAAGACACAAAAACAAACAAAAAACTACTGATCAACAGAACAAGGTAAATAAGAGACTTTTAAAGGATTTAGTTTGCCCTTTCCTGAGTTCTCTGGATTTGCTACTTAATTTTAATGCTACAGCAATGGCTCTAGGAATAAAACCAATTTCTCAAAGCCATGAGGCTCATACAATCTTGGGAAGTTTCAGAAATTATCATCACACATTGAAAATGCAAGGGATTGTCTTTATTATCATGGCCAGGGTTCATCTGGACTCCACTAAAGTGATGGCTACGGGCCCATGCATCATCCCAGCCCTGAGAACTATCACTAACAGTTCCTTTGAACTGACACAACTGTTCCAATCAGTTGCCAGAGAATAACTTTCCTCCCTGCCCTTCTGGCTAGCAGACATATGGGAAACCAGAAGCTCCTTAACAGATATAGTACACGGATTTATTTCCCATATTTAGCACTTTTCTAACAAGTTTAGTGTTAAAAATTCCTAAAATAAAAATATACTTTGTCAATTCACTGCATGTTAAATGTTCAAATACTTCTGTTGTGTTTATTATTGCATAGTAGCTCATGTAATATTTTTGAGATTGGTGAAGAATCTCTGTTAGTCGTGTGTGTGTGTGTGTGTGTGTGTGTGTGTGTTAATGGGGATTGAACTCACAACCTTGCTTTTGAGAGACAGGTCCCCGGCCCTCCATTAGTCTTCTAGAACTTTTGGACTTGAGCTGTCTACAAAGAGAGTTTCGGGGCTCAGCCTAATTGTCCAGCTGTCAAATAGATAGATGATGGTGACTCATCTGTACCTTAGCCAACACTTTTGATATTTTAAAAATATTTCTGAGTGACTGATTTTGTGGTTTAAAAAACAGATTTGCAAATAGCTGTCTTGGGTCTTGCTCAGCCAATAGACCAATGTTCCCAATCTAATACTTGGCACTTTGAAAATCTCAACATCTTCCCAAGGTGTGACTTGATCCTTGTCTCTTTCTGACAAGTGAGTGGGTTTGCTGGTGGGAATATGGGCTGATAAAAACACACTTGACTGTATTAACAAAGAAAAATGAAGATCCATTTTAAAGAAAGTAGGATGTGTTGAAGAAGATATGGGAATAAATGGAAAGAAAACTGAAAGAACAATGGTGAAAAATTAAGAGATGAAATCAGATGAAAGGCACAGCGATTATGAAACCTCAACACCTCCTCCTTTCTCCACCCCAGTCTGTTTGCTGGCTGCTGGCCAGCACTGAGGTGTTTCTGCTTCCTAATGGATTCATTGGGCCACTTCCCATTCCTCACTTGTTTACCATCTCCATTTTGCAGACAGAGGTGTGAGGTTCAGTGTTTTTATTTTCTATTGGTGCTATAACAAATTATCCCACAGTTACGGGTTTAACCAACACAACTGATGATCTGATAGTTGTGTAGCTTAGAAGCCTGACATGGATTTCATAGCCTACAATCAAGAGGTCAGAAGTTCTTTTCTGAAGACTGTATACTTGATTTCTTTGTTCACTCTGGTTGTAGACAGAATTAAGTTCACCACAGTTGCAGGACTAAGATCTGGTTTCTAGTGGTTGTCAGCTGAAAGCCACTTCCAGTGTTGAGAGGCCGTAATGCACGGCCCCCTTCATCCCTCTTGAAAGTCAGGGACAGCAGGTTAAGTCCTTTCAGCATCACCTCCCTTTTTGACCACAGCCGGGGAGAGTACCCTTCCACCACATAAGATATTCTCTGCTTCTGGCAATCACAGTAGACATCTTTGGACATCTGAGAGTGGCAGCTGGTCTGGGAATTTTGGACTAGGGAGGAGCAGACTGGGCATTGAGAGGTGGGAGGATTATTTTCTTTATATAAACTGTCTTGTTTTCACTTGAGAACATGAAAATAGGACAGCCAAATAAGAACTGAAGGATTTCTGGGCAAGAGGCTCTTTCCAAATGTAGTGTCTCTTTAAAACAACAAATGCCAATGCATTGTTAAAAATTAACAGAAGAAAAAGTTACTTAGAAAGTAAAAGGGGTATGAATCATAGAATTTTAGAAAAGGACAGAGAGATGATCTTAAAGAATGTATTACACTTCTTCAGATAATTATAAATTTGAGTACAATTTTAAGAAAACAATCCCTATGCCCATCTTATCCCAATGGTAACACTGTTTTGGTAACTGGCATAGGTAGTTGCTCATCGCGTGACACTCATTTCTGTGGGAACTCATTTGGGTGGGTGTGTACCTATGGTTCTATGCAATTTTATCAGGTGTAGACTCCAATGGTCATCATAGTCAGGATTAGTTCTATTCACAATGAGCTCTTTGAGCTGTGAGAGATCTACTTGCTGCTTCAAGGGATGCAGCCCAGAGGTGACGGTTGGGCCAAGTAAGGGGTATGCCAAGCACTTTGCTTTCTCTTTAAACAGAAGTCTGATATTATCTGTTTCATTTGCTGAGACTACATGCACTGAATTGTCTGATGAAAAACTGTTGGCTTGGGCCAATACTTTTGCTTTGAATGAATAAACTGTATGCATGTGTGTTTATGGGCTGTAGCATGTTCATCATAATTAGTAGCACTGGCCTACATTAGCCAATGAGCAACATAAAACATTAAAAAAAAAAAAAGACAAAACAACTCTCCACCCCACCTCCCTTCAGATGGGAACACCTTAAATCCAGAAACCATAATACAATCATGTAGAAAATTTTTCCATCTTAAATATTTTGTTCATTTAGAATTGAGTTGTCAGGAGGTTAAGAGTTTTATTTGACTCCCTGCCAGGTATGTAGTATATAATCAGTCAGTGTCTTGAGGGAATATTTGACTTTAGTTGTTAGTGTGGAAAACTCAAACATGTAGACATAAGTAACTTCACTTTTTGGATAGCTAAGTCCTTCAGTCATTGGAAGGAGATGGTTTCTGGGTAAATTTAGAATTAATAGAATAGTGGACAGAATTCAGTGTACAATGAATTGTTCACGGATTTTGTAGCTTTTGGGCAAAACATTTAGCTCTGAGAAATTTAAAAGAAATTTAACTACAATGCTTTGGAGAGTTAGTAGTCTTTGAGAGTCTGACAGGATGTCACAGGAGAACAGGACGTGCCTGCAGACAAGAGTTGAAGGAAACAGGACACCTTTTTTGTGTCTCGGAAGTGGTCCTAGGAAGAATGATAGCATAATAGAATTATTGTAGAACAGTAGCAGTGAGAAATGAACAATATATTTTACATTCAATATACAGAAAGCTCCCATCCCCTTTTTGAGGTAGGGTCTCACTATGTAGTCCAAGCTGGTCTTGAACTTGGAGCAATCCTGCCTCAGCCTGCCAAGTGCTGGGATTACAGGTGTGCACCAGCATGCATGGCTGGAAAGCCTTTTGTAAGGAG
This sequence comes from Cavia porcellus, assembly GCF_034190915.1. Classification (NCBI taxonomy): domain Eukaryota; kingdom Metazoa; phylum Chordata; class Mammalia; order Rodentia; family Caviidae; genus Cavia; species Cavia porcellus. Next base: position 43,555,612 of record NW_026947507.1, read on the forward strand.
AACTGCTTTGGCCAAGTGTGGTGGCACATTTGTAACCCCAGCACTTGAAAGGCTGAGGCAGGAGTTTGCCTCAACTTTGAGGCCAGTCTGAGCCACACAGTGAGTTCAAGGCTAACCTGCTAACCTGGAGTATATAGTGAAACCCTGTCTCAAAAACAGGAAAAAAAAAAAAAAAAAAAAAAAAAGAATTGTTTCAAAATGGAATGGAAGTCCTCATAGAGTGGTGAACTTCCTGCTACTGAAACCATTCAAGCTAAAGTTATTAAAGGACAGTTTTGAGGAATTTCTGCGTGAGAAATTAGTCCTTTTGACTTTGTGGTTCCCTTCTGACTAAAAGTTATATGATACAGTGTAGAAGACCACATGATAATGAGGATCCAGGCCTAATTGACCTACTCTGTGGACACCAAGGAGCAAATGAGTGGGCAAATGAGCAGGCATGTTAGCTCTTGCAAGTTCCAGGGGAAGAGTGAACACAGCTGAGATGCAGTTGCTTACCTGGTCATGTACGATAGCTAACAGGAAGCAGATGAATCTTGTGTGACTCTAATTGCTTGCTCCCATGTCTAAGTGAGGTGAGCCAAATGTTCAGGGCTCTTGTTCAGGGCAAGAGGTCCTGGGTCCTCTTTTAAATTAATTCTGTGCATTTTAGTTTTTCTTTTTCCTTTTCTTTTTTATCAATACCAGGGATCAAACTCACGACTGCCTGCTTGCAAGGCAGGTGCTTATGCCACTGAGCTAAATCCCCAGCCCCCATTTTAGTTTTTCATTCTTATTTTCCTCCCAGTTTGCAAAAACTTGTAGGCTGGGTCCTATAAGTGGTGCCCGAACAGGGACCCAAGCAGGGAAGGTCTGCTTGGGTGTGTAGTGAGTAAGCAACTACAGTTGCTTTTTCACAGTGGACAGGAGCCAAGCGGGCCAGCAAAAGAAAAAAGAAAAATGATAAAGGGAATGTGCATGCCCACAGAAAACCTTTTCAGCAAGGATAATGGGGCAGAATTTGTCAACTGAAGTAGTTTTATACACCTTCATTGGAAATTCTGTTGTGCGACTCTGGAGCTCAACTTAGTATCCAATTACTTTTTCATGTATTACAAGACATTATCAAACATAATCTTTGGTCTCCTCAGAGTGGCATAGTTGATGTAGAAAGTTAGCATCAAGTGGGAGAAGGCTGAGAGCATGGCTGCACTCAGGACTGTTATATCTCCTGAAACTTTCTCCTTATGGAGTTTGAGCCATATAGTTATTTGTTCCTTAGCCTCTGGAAAACATCCTACACTGAGTGCACCTGAGAGAAGATTAAAAATGAGGGTGAAGAGCTCAGGTCCTCTTCTCTTTCTCCTCTTCTTCCTGTTTCCCTTTTATCTGTGGTTGATAGAGAAGTCGTGTTTCCTTTATCAAAGATTGGTTAGACAGGCTTCACTTAACAGAGAGTATTCTGGGACATGTGTGGTCCCAATTAATATTCATCCCAAACTTAACAATCCACAACAAAATGTTCATAAGCAGAATATTCTTGAGTATAAGTTGCTTAAAGAATTAAAATCCACTGTCATAAACAATGGGGTTCAAGCACCTTTCATGTCAGGCATGCTGGAGTTTGCCCTAGGAGCTTTATGCTTGGCTCCTTTAGACAATGAGCATTTGGCTAGGTGCTGCCTTTCTGCAACCCAATATTTAAATTTCCATGTTAATTTTTATAATGGTTGATACACTGTGTCAACTTGAGAAGTTTCCAAGTTTAAGCAACTCAGCAGGGAGCTAGGGTTTTTACTTTGTAAATATCTTCAGCCTGTGCCACAAGTGGGCACTGAGGTGGTGTGAGTTTGCTACACCTGTCCTGGGTGGGTGGTAGCCTGCTTACATATAAGGGAGGACAAGCGGCTCGTTCTCCTCCCATTTGCTCTTGCTGCCTTCTCCCACCTTGAACTACTGCCCCTGTGCCAGGCCATCCTGCCTTGGAGTTGGCTGATTATGGACTGAAGCCTCCACAAAATGTCAGCTGAATAAACCTTTCTTGCCTTAATTTAGGGCATCAGGTATTTTTAGCAATGAGAGAAAAACAAGCAGGACAGTCTTGAAGAATTAGCAGCTTAACAACAACAGAATTAAGGGGCAGAACATCCTGTGATTACTGAGGATATGCTGTTAGGAACAGGTCCATACTCAGATCTAGTTCCCAGTTAACCCTTCCAGACCAGGTTGATCAGCAAATAGCTCTCATGATGAACAATCCTGGGCAACTTTCCTGAGGAAAGCACTCCCACTCAGTCCTTTTTACATATTCTTCTGGGCTCATGGGAGCCTATGTCCAATTCTTACCCCGGTTACAAGGAGGTGCCTGGTGAGATACCTCATGCCCAAGCAGCAAAGAATTTTGTGTTGCAGGTGGCTTTTGAAAATGCTAATAAGGACTGTGAACAAACACTAGGGGCCATCTGAGCAACTAAAGATCTCTGAAACTATTGTAAAAGTATGCCAAGATATGGGTACTGAAGGTTGTAAGTCCTTTATGTTTGCTCAAATTATGTTTGGTTTAATTAAATAAAATCAGGCTTCTTCAAAAATACAATGTTTTGGTTATGGCAAAGCAGGGCATATCTGTAAACAGTGCATCCAGGCAAGAAAGGTACAATTGCCCCTCTCTCCTGGAGGGGAAAGCGCTGACCCCTTGTCCTGGATGTCACAAAGGAAATCATTGTCCTAATCAATGTCACTTTATTATCGAGATGGCATCTCACAAAGGGGTGGGGAGGGAATGAGCTGTAGGCCTGACCCCCAGGCCCAACAAACAATGGCTCAGGCTCACAGCTCCAATCCTCAGTGGGTCTCTGGAGGACAGTTGAATTTCCTATCACCCCACGAAGGACAGGAAAAAACCTTCCCACTGCAGAACCGGTGACTTCAACTGGCCGACATAAACCTGTTAAAATCTGGGAACCTTTTCTCTTAGATTCTGTGGGTCTAAAGGAAAAAAAGTAGATTAAACCTACAGCGTGTTGAAATATTCCCTGGAATTATTGATTCAGATTATTTGGGAGAAATTCAGGTTGTAGTTCACTCATGTGATGTTTGGGTTTTTGAACCAGATTATATCGCTCAACTCATCAACCAGCTCTCAGAACTACAGTTTTAAGCTGAGAAGCTAACGACTTAACTGCACCTCCCTTAAAGAGATGTTCTTTACTAAAGATATCACAGGCCACAGGCCCACGAATACTGAGATCAAAGGAAAATGAGCCAGGTGTGGTGGTGCATGCCTGTAACCCCAGCACTTGGGAGGCGGAGGATTGCCATGAGTTTGAGGCCAGCCTAGACTACATAGTGAATTCAAGTCCAGCTTAACTACATAGTGGGACACTGTCTCAAAAAAAAAAAAAAAAAAAAAACAAAAAAGGAAAATGTTTGGAGAGCTCATGGACACAGATACAGATGTAGGGATGGCTTCTTCTCAGTGATCAGCTGTGCAGCCCACAGGAACAGCAGCCACTTCCCTGGTGGGCCTCAGATCGCCCACATTATGCAGAGTGCTACACCTCTACTTTATTGTAAACCCTGATAGCTGTAGGGGAACCTTTCAGCTATTTATTTATTGCAGGGATTCCAGTCCATTTGGGGGGCAGGGATCTGCTGAGAGAATGGTAAATTCCATATTCATGAGGCAGTCCCACAGCTTGCCGTTCCCCCCTTCATGTCCACAGGAAAGGTCAGTTAGTCCTCAATCCCCATTTTCCAGTCTCCTAACAGCTCCCCCTTTTTGTTTTTGTAATAGCAGTGACTGACTATCCATCACTGCTTCTCATCCTCAGGGTAAGTAAACAGGTGTAGTCATTCTATCTTTTGTCTTGAGGTCTGGCCTTTAATGACTGTGCCTTCACCTACAGTTGAATCTGTACTGGCTCCTTGTGAGGGCCTAGCCCTTGTCTTGACTGCCTGTATTATTTATAACTAACTTAGCTGGCCCCCCTCCGAAGAAGCATCTCTAATGGTCTCTGGGAGGCAAGGGGTGAAGACTCTTCTGGCTACTTGTGGCTAAAGAGGGTCATAGTTGTGATTGGCAGGCAGAGATACTCTCCAGAGGGCTTCAATAGAAATCAGCCATTCGTAATGTGGGCAGGCATGCAGTCTTGAGTGTACTGTGATATTAATCACAGCAATGAGATTATCTGGTGTTCTGGGAAGGCTTTGACAGTGGACAAGTCATCCTGCCTTTTCTTCAGATGTCATCTGAGAGGTTTTCACTGATGAGAAGAGCAGAGCTCCACCGTGGGGGGAGTTCCTCCACGATCACATGCTTTTACAGGGGACCCACACCTGTCCATTTCCTGCAGTGACACAAGCAAATCTCTGAGTAACCAGTCCCTCCCATTTCCCCATCTCCAGGGACAGCTATAATACTCGTGCTTTCTCCTTTTTCCCATGTTCTTCTACTTTTAACCAATGTAATTCCACTGGGATGCAATCTATATCACCAACAGAATTCAAAAAATTAAATGTAAGCAAGCTGTTACCCCTTTGGCAAATGAGCAGGCATGTTAGCTCTTGCAAGTTCCAGGGGAAGACTCAACAGAGCTGAGATGCAGTTGTGTACCTGGTCATAGCTAACAGGAGGCAGATGAATCTCATGCTACGCTAATTGCTTGCTCCCATGTCTAAGTGACTAGAAATGGGGTGAGCCAAATGCCCAGGGCTCTTTGTCCACTAGACACAAGAGTTCCCAGCCCTTCTTTGTAAATTAATTCTGTGTCTTTTTCTTCATCCTTGTTTGCCCACCCCCCGCCGTCAGATACAAACTTGTAGGCTTGTTCCTACAATATAGGTAATATATATTTATAGAAATATTAGTAATAGTATCCTAAATTCTAGTTTACTCTCCTATGTATGAAAAAGCAAAATACCTGATTATTCGCTTACATAAGATTCCTTAAGAGAAAAATAGATACACTTTTCCAACAGACATTTATTGAGCTTCTATCTTGCGCCTAGTGGTGTTATTGTACTACATGTATAACAATGACCAGAGGTGGTTCTTACCTGTATTGACAAAGTGAGGATGAGAGCAAAGGATGTGATACAGGACGGTGGATATTTATATATGCATCTATGTCCCATAGCACTGATTCCTATATGATTATTAATTTAATATTTAGTAATACTATAAAAATATAAAATCTAATTTAAAAACAGAAGTGTTAATATTTTAAATAGACCGAGTCTGGAAGAAGACACAGAAAATTATATTTAATCAGATACTAAGGCCAGAAAAGAGAACAAATTATTTAATTTTATTAAAAAGTTCCAGTTTATAACCAAAATATACAACCACTACATTTAAAAGTTTGTACACTCACAGTTAAAGTGCTAAGAAAAAACATTTACAAAAACTGACATCAGTCTACTGTAAACAAAATGAATCTACAAGAGCAGAGAGCAAAGCACACCCGGCTGTGTGAGGGACAATTCATGCTCTAACCAAGCGCACTTGCCCTGTTCAGATCCCAGCAACGGCAACGTTCCCACTCATCTGGAAATGCATGAACACTCTTGATAAATGCAGAAAAAAGGAACAGGAAGAACTAATGCCACAAAAATACAGTCTTCAGTGTAAACATTAACTAGATGTGTATATGATAAAGCAAAATTAAAATTCCAGAATCAATTTTGAATCACCTCAGCAATTTAATTCAGTGTAGGGTTTAAAAAAACTAAATTGCTAAGTACCAGCTATTTAGAAATAATACTCTTTTAGAGTGAGAAGGATCATCTTTCCTGCCCTTACATCTCTTGACCAATTGTGGGCTACAGTAAAATGGGAGCTTAATTTTACAAGGACGGATGGTATTTACCTGTAAATTTCCTACCAATGAGCAGAGCTGGAAGAGAGACCTAGCAGTGAGCTGAGGTAGAATGAGATGGAAACACAGTCTTATATTTGATGAGGGGCCGGGGATTTAGCTCAGCAACAAAGTGTCTCTAACAAGCACAAGGTCCTGAGTTCGATTCCCAGTCCAGACAAAAAGACTCTGATGAGGGAAATCTGGGATGCACCAGACATCCCTTTACTGAAGGAGAAAAACAGAATCAGCAGCCTGATTTCACAAGACCCATAAATACAGTGACCCGCTCCCTTCTTCAAGGTCACTGAAAGCATACAGTACTTCCAGATATCACATGGCTTCAGGGTAAGGGAGCAGAGTTCTAAGTTAGGTCACTTTGTGGTATTTCTTGCCTCAAAAGAGCCTCACCAACACTAACAAAATAATTTTCACTTTTGTTTTAAAGTTCAATATTTTGCTCATTGAGGCTAATTTGGGCAACATCAACAAGTTTGCTTTTAAATGCAGATTTCTATAACTGACATAAAAGGCTAGAGTCATTAAGGTTTTAATATGAATGGGTTAAAGCAAATTTCTACTTCTGAGCATGTGAAATGGTCAGTTTGGAAGTACTCATACGGACATTAGGGATGCAAGAGGTGGACAGAAAAGTTTCGGGGATGCATCCGTTGAGGAGCAGGTCAGACACAGTATGCACATGGGCAGGGAGCAGAGTATCATAAACACACTGTCTTGGAAGAAGTACACTGAACAATCATTGAGATTAAAGTTAGCTTTCTCCACTGTAAAAAGTGAACCAGAAACAAGATGCCTGCAGTAATTCTAGAGTGTACTATGCACTAGATTAGCTTTTGTTGGCTGTTCTCCTTATTATTCATAATAATCTAATTTATTTGGGGAGACATAATCTAAGTTTGGAACAACCTAATAAAACAACTTTCTAGATCAAAAAACTGAGTTTCTTGAACAGGAGCTTCATCTTTTTATATGCATTTTTATACTCACAGACTTTCATTCTTATACCATGAAACATAAGTGTAAAGAAAATGTTTAAGTGAAACTTTATAGACACTTGACTATATAACATAGTATTCATTATTTTATAGACTGTCTACCAAGAGGATAAAATTCTTAGTAAAATTTGAGTCAACACTAGAAGTAAGGAGTTACTCTGCCTCTAAGTGATACAGACTAATACGTACTTTGATTACTCTGATAACATCTAAGCTTGAAAACTATACATGGATTTAATGAAAGGTGTATATAATGAAAGGCGAAAGATAGTGCTTTAATTTGATAAAGTACTTTTAAAGACCCAAGAATTTATAGCAATAAGACAAAGCAGAATTTTCTTGAAAAGACTGGTTTTCTGTAGAGTCTCCTTCATAAAGCCTGATAGGCAATAAAAAGAGCTGGGATGAGAGCTTAATATGAATATTCTAAAAGACCTTTTGTTTGGTTGTTTCTTGACTACATATTATGAAATTGTTAACATTTGGTCATTTTTGACTTAAAACTGGCAATTTCATATAGCTCAGAAATGCTGCTTAACGATGTTCCTGTAGTAAGAACCTCCTTGGCTTGATTCTCAGACAAAACAAGTAATCTACAACAGTTACGTACTGAGAGAGGACCAGCAACCCATCTAACTTATACAATAATATGCAAGGCCAAGACAGAATAGAAAAAGGCTCAAAAACTGGCTCAGATTAAATAAACATGAGCTCTGGGTATGACATATTACAGAAAGTGAAGTAACTGAAGATCACTATTAACTGTAGATAAATATATATTTACTATCAGATTGAAGTTCAGAAAAGTCTTTTTGTAATTTAAACATTTTAAGTCCAAAGAAACAGCTTCCACAGCTATTTGAAATAACAAAATAAGCAAGTTTAATTTAGCTTTGGAGTTGTCAATAAACTTTTCTTGTCAGGGTTGGAGGAAAGGACAGTGGTAGTGATATCTTCCTCCTGCAAAGTGTTTGTCCAAACTGCAACCACTCCCTCATATGTACAATACTCTTAAGCTTCAATGAGAACTCAAAAAAGATTTGACAATTGAAAATAAAAACAGGAATTGTGTGAAGTTAGTGTTAAAGACATATGAAACAGGATTATCCCAGAGAAGGGAAGGATTACAACAAGATGAATGATAAAACATTCAGGGTTGGCTTGATAACTCACAGCTATGGTACAAACAGCACCTGATGACAAAGAACTTTCAGATTGAGGTTTTTACATGAGAAGAGTCCTTTTCATGAGTTTTAAAATTTGAAGTTCGCATACAAAGAAGACACATTATTATTTTCAAGTATCTATTCACTTCAGCTTACTATAAAAAGAACTGCTTTATTGATCTTGTCAGGAATAAAGTATTTCATGTGCCCCATTGACAAGATTAGTTCAAGGAAAATTTATCTGAGGCAGGAATAAGGGAAGATACCTGTCAATTTCCTTTTCAAAACTGAAAACTGAAGGAGTAGCTAGATAAATAGGAAATTGGTGGATAGATGAATATAAATCACCCTATGATTACTTGGCTTATCTTATAGAATATCTTCTTATCAAAACCCAGAAAATATTCAAAGAAACCACATCTTGGGTCCAAATTTAACAAATATGACGATGAAGACTTGCAAAGCCAGAAAATGGAAAATTTGTTGTCTTTATGAGCACTCTCAATAGCATGACAATATGGTCACGTGTTGTTTATAAAGTGGACACTGTCTGAGAAAGGTGTTGCAAAGCGATTTTGTCTGAGTGAGTATCTCTGGGTATACGCACAATCTAACAAGCCTCTGAGGTCATTATAATCTTATGGGACCATTACAGATGTGGCCTGTCCCTTACTGAAACATTGTTATATGACATGAACATATAGGCATCTCTAATTAAAAGGGTGGTATCTAATTTAATATCTGGGAGCCAGAAGGGTTAGATGATCCAGTGAGATGACATAAGACAAGGAAACAAGTGTAGCTAAAGATATCACACTAGAAGCTCATATACCTTCCTGTTTTAATTTTGTACTATTCTCTCTATATCACACCTCGAACGCAAAACCTGTATTGTAAATCTGAAGACCGGAGTGTTCAAAAGATTGAGATGAGCTAATGTAGATGATCAGAGTGAAGACCATAATCTTTAAAAGGAATATGAAGCTCTTTGGCCTTTTTTTTCAGAGAACACTATTAACCTGCAAGAGAATACTGCTGAAAGATGAACTAAATGGAATCTCGATACTCTACAATAACTGAGGAGCCTTTCTGGAAACATCCTGCATAGCCAGAAAAAATAACAAACCTCACTAATTTATATCTAACTATTTTAAGCAGGACATTTACTTGCCCATGACTACCCAGAAGCTACATTTATTCAAAGAATATAAGAATGCAGTTGAAGAATAACTATAATGGAAAACTTCTATCAGTTCCTTTATTAATTTCTTTCAGATTTTATAATTATTTTAATGTTGGCCAAAACTTACATTTTAAAATGAGAAATGAGCTCCAGTGTTATTACTTAATTGTTCATTAATTTTATCCTGAATTCAGTGCTTAGGATCAAACCCAGAGCCTTGCACATGCTAAGCAAATGCTTTAGCCTAACCTCTGTGAGTTTATTTGTGTAAAGCTCAGGCTGATGAGACATTTTTGTGTAAGAGAACAAAGACCACCAAGTTTTATGACTTTCTTTTCTGTGTATCAATTTCAGGTGCTTACAAAGACTTTTCCCATAAAAAAGGTCAAGGACATTATTTATAACTCTTCACTTTTCTTATCTCTAATATAATCATCCTTTTAAAAAAATTACTCAGATCATAGATGGAAAACAAAGTTAACATATCTGAATCCTATCAAGGTAAGTCTAAATTTCATTAAGAGTACACACTAATCTAATAAATATGGTTCATGGGAAGAACAATAAAAGTAGCCCAGAATTAAAATTATAAAATAGTCAAAGGAGAACCAAATTAGAGCTGGGTGAAATTTGATACAACCTAATCTGATTTCTTCATTCTCTTCATTTACAGGCAAGAAAATAGAGGCTGTAAGAGGTAAATGCTTTGTCCAAGTTATATAGCTCACTGAAAAGAAAGGCAAGACGAAATATACGGCTACCTGACTCAAAATCTTGGTATACTTTTAAAATAATGTCATGTATTTTTAGCAGTCCTTAAAAACCTTTTCCAATTTAGAAAATAGAAACTATTAAACTCTAAGTTAAAAAACAAAATGTCAATAAGCATAATACAAAGAAATATTTACAAATTATGTAAGTTTGTTACATGACAAAAACCTTAGGGTAATAAAAATAATAAAATAATTATCTAACTTAATAATATTATCTATTACTTTTAAAGTATATGTCAGAAAATGTAACAAGCTTGAAAAATTTAAAAATATAACTTTACTGGTTAATGATAACTAGCAGAATCATAGAATACTGACTTAAAATTCTTAACCATTATAAGGTAAAAAATTTTTTCCCTATATGAGAAAACTGGTGTAGTACTTAAAGGGAGAGTAAATTATGAACAATGGGATCAAACCAATAAAAATATCCATAAAGGACACAACAGACTAAGGTGACTTATTTTAAGAATATAATGTAAAGGAAATAATCCCTCAATGCATTTACGTAGATTGAATTAGTTTATATTACAGGGAGCAACATTGTACTGGTTTAGGGTTTGATTAAAGTATTAGTGAAAACTTTACTTTCTTTTATATTTATAATGACAAAGTTTTTACTTTTTAATTAAAGCTCACCAAGTAAGAAATATGCTTATTAACTTACATTAAATCTTTACAAATCAACAAAATAAGAATGCTTACAAAGATGACTGGTTCTGGATAGATTTTAACATTTTCTTTCCTAGAAGCTGTGGATCCTGAAAGAAAGTATAATCCTGTATCAACATGACCATTAAAGAAGTATAGGGTTAAAGTTAGAAAAACCCCAGGAGACTGACTTATAGTCAGATGGAAGGTGAAGGGCATTTAGTCTTCCTTTCCCAAAACTCGTAACTGGAACACAACCAACACACACACGCACACATACCCATGAGGAGAATTAAACTATAGAGATGCCAACATATTTTTTTCATATAAAATAGATCAAACTTACATAAGAATAATGTATGAAGCTGAATAACTAATAGCAAACTGCTATTAGCTACATAGCAAACTGAATTAAATGTAAATATTGTACTTTTTCCCATTTTAACTAGTCATAAAAAGGTTAAAAGAATCAAGAGTTCCTTTGTAAACCTTCGGTCTATAAAAATGCTATACTTTGTGTGTGAAAACAGAACACAGGTTTTTAAAAAAATTCACATATACACATACACATTCATTCTCAGTGCCATAATTTAACACTTAAAGTCTGATGATGATTAAAATCAACAAGTTATAGTAATCACCTTTCCAAAATTTGTTCTTAACCAGAAAGGATTAAGTAACATAGTTAACTGGACTCAGAAAAAAAGTTATAGGACCTAGCTTTCTCTTTATATTGTTACAAATTTGAGTCGAGCCAACCTAATATACTTACACAATTCCATATAAAAGGTAATGTATAATGGAGATCCCCAAATTTCTGTTAGAAATGACCTGCAAATTCAACCTTATAAAATTTGAGTATACTCTGGTGTAACACACACAGAGCAAAATAATTCAAAAGAATAGTTATTCTTGAAAAAAAACCTTAAAACAAAGAAGGTTAACAGGGCCACTGAGTTAAGGGTTAGATGAAATGAATATTGGTCTAATTGCCTATTTTGTTGTGACTGCTAACAGTAAATACCACAGCTGGGTGTGGTGGCAAATGCCTGTAATGCCAGCATCTGTGAGTTCGAGGCCAGCCCTCACTACACAGTGAGACCCTGTCTCAAAAACAAAAACAAAACAACAAAAAATGCCAAAATACTACAGAAGACCATATTCTTGTTTTCTATAATCACCCTAAATTCTAACAAAAACAGTACCAGTCCAGCAATTTTTAGGTTATGAAACACTATAAATGTTATCTCATTTGATCCTCACAATATCCAGTGAGGTAGGTTTGGACCAAAAATTGTCTTCTACTCATTTTATACTGAAGAAATCATAACATAAGAAATTAAATGACCAGTCCACTTGATATCATAATTATGGATCCTTAAATTCCCAAGCCCGGTAGAATTTTATTATGTTAGATTATGTAAGTCATTCAAATATGATTATACCTAAATGCATCTTTGGCATGTCAAAAAGCAATATAAAAAAATCACCAGAAGGAAATTTTGGTATAATAATGTCTTCTAAGTTCTAGCCAATGATCCGCTGTTTCATCAAAAATTGTAGTTACACTTATATCATGGCCATAAAGTCTGATCTACAATGGATACAATTTCAGTTATTTCCAGGAGGTAGGAAGTAACTACCTCTGATGAGATTGGTTAAAATGCAGTGAATTTTTCTAATTTGAAAAGATTCTTAAGAATTTTTATAAATCGGCTTTAAAAAGCAGCAGAAAGGTGTGCTAGAAATTTTATTCACTTAAATGGTGCACAGAGCTCTAACTTAGCATGAGCCTAACAAGAGCTTAATCTCTTATTTCTGAGAGTCACTATTCACTTTTAAAAACCAATTTAAAAGTTTAGCAACATGTACATATATTTCTTTCATTAAAACAGTAATATTACTCTAGGAGAAATAAGCTTCATTTGGTGTAATTTAAGCATTTCTAACTCATTTCACTTAGTTTAAATTTAAGTCTCATGATGTGGGGCTGGGGATTTAGCTCAGTGGCATAAGTGCCTGCTTTGCAAGTGCATGGTCATGAGTTCAATCCCTGGTACCGATATAAAAAAAAAAAAGTTTCATGATGTGAGCTGTTCATGAATTTAAATACTTATTAAAAACCTTACTACATGCTAAGTTCTGTGCTGGTTGTTGGGTTGTTTTTTGAAACAAATTATTGTTTTGAGCCAGTACTGTCTTAAATCTTTTACCTAATTCCTGGATAAAACAATATTACTGAAATCAAAGTACTTTTTAAAAACTTTTAGATTATATATTAACTTTCAAGAGAAAACTATTGTTTCCTTAGTTGTCAACTGTACAAATAAAACATTAAACACAAATTAAAGTTAAAGACATGGCAATAAAACTCTCCTGACTTGTTCAAGTTGGCTGAATCCAGTTGAGACTTAATATTGTTGTTTTGCAATAGTCCTTCGATGGTCTCTTTAAAAAGAAAAATTAATTTGAACACTAGCTTGACAATAATATAGTCCAAACTGTTTCTTAAAACAATGAATTAATAATGTCATATAAATTTTGTAGAACAAAATTAAAATACTACTGAAAGGTCAATATAGCATTCACATATATACCAACAATTTGTTTAATAGAGAAGATACAAATAAATGTATCAAATCTGGAGGCATAAAGTTAAGGTTTTCATAGTAGTATTCACTTAACTGTTTATATACTTGGCCCACTTACACAAGAATACCAATTAACATTTTGGCAGTTAATAATACAATGCAGATGGTGATGGATGACAACATCTTTGAGCTCAAACTGGTAACTTCTATTTTAACCGCTTATTTTTGTTTATGGATGTTTGTTTTGGTTTTTCATGCTTATGATTATCGACAGAAAGCTTCCTGAATTATTGACTTATTTATCAATAAATTATAATTTGGGCCTTCAGAGAAAGAGTCTACTGTCAGTTATGAGGGAATTCAGAAATTTTCTATTTGAGTGCTAACTGTAGTTCCAAGAAGACAAGGACCAAGTAAAAAGTATAACATTTTGGGTCAAGTGTGCAAATATATCTTAGGAAAAATTAATGTCAGAATTTATGTACTTTGAAGGAATCAACATGATACAAAAATAAATTATAGCTATTAGAAAACTGATTTTTCTGCCTCATAAAAACTTTTTTCCTGATACCCAATTTCTTGGTAGCCTTTGTCTTAAAAGAGGGAGGGAGAAATATACACACAAACTAAACCTAAGTCAAGAAATGTACTACTATGGTCCTCAAATAAACCTCTTAGATCATTGGTAATCTGAATCCCTCATATTTCATAATCCTTTACAAAGTTTTCAAAAGAACTTTTGCATGATTGTTTTCATTTGACCTTATTAATTTGTCAACTTTGTGAGGTAGGTAGAGTAGAAATTTATCTTCAATCTTCATTTTCAACAAGGAGACCCAGGCTCAGAGAGGCTTACTTGTTAAAGGTCAAAAACTAGCGTATGGCAGAGCCAGGCCTCCCTAGAGGCTGCAATATTTTTTCTAAGTGTGATTCCTGGATTACCTGTGTAAGAATCACTTGTTATTTTTATAAATATAGATTTTAAAGTCCTACCACCTTTGGCTTATTGAATAAGAATCCCTAGGAGTAGAGCTGAGAATTCTGCACTTTATAATAATAAAGTAGAAAACAACTGTGTATCAAGTAATGACATGTAACCATATCATTGAATCCAGCTAGATTTCATGTAGTTCAGTGTGATTCCATGAGATCATCACCAGGCAGGGCAAGTGAGTTTAAAACAACAGGTTTCAGGCCTGGCTGCAACTTAGAATCATCAGGAAAGTTCATTTTCTTTTTTAAAAATTGAACTAATATCTTTCCTTAAGTCATCCTTACCTGCAGTCGGGGTTGAGGATCACTTGCATTTTCTACATAATACATCCAACGTTTTCCAGGAATTTTCTATTCTTTCTAATCAGTTTCATGCCTCATAGAATTCACCACCACACTGTAAGTTATTTAAACTTTACAAGATAAAATTTCAAACTTTTTGACTTGATAGTTTTAAGATTACTAGATATGCATAGCAAGACTAATCATGCTCCATTTAGCTACAATGATTTTCAAATACCCAAATTAATCACCACTTTTGGCTTAGAGAATATATTTCAGCTTTAAAAAAGGATGGTCCAGAAACTAAAATTAGGGATGTGGAGCAAGAGTTGCAGCCCACTGGCTACTGGCAATGCAAGAGCAGACGACCAGCTCACTACAGGAGGGGCCTGGGTACCAGGGTACAGTGGCTTTGGCAAGGTCACTGACATCACTGTAGAAAAGTACAACAACGAACACAGAGAAAATATTTTGCCATTTTGTAACTGTGATTATCACAAAAAGCCTTATAATGTGTGATGCTTATTACATGCCTCACAGCATATCTGAACATGAAGTTTTCTATGAATCAATAATGTAACCTGGGAAAAGATGGCTACAAACTAAAATTTTTCCATCATGCAAATGGATAAGTTATAAAAACAGCCAGTAAAAGTAATATTTACAAAAGTAAAAAAACCAACACAATTACAGGGGGAAAATGCCCATCTCCGCTTTTATTCCACTGCTAAACCAAATCTTGAATATCTCCAAATGAAGTATATTTTGACAGAATTTTGAGACTAACCAGATTCTTCTGTTGACTTAAATTCTATTAGTGAAAATACCCTTGCTGATTTATCAAATTCTCCTATAGTTTAAAAACAGTTCTTTTCACTTAGTGGAAATAAAACTACAAAGACCTGCTATTCATCTGAGAAATAAACCTTGCATAGAAAATTTCTTTAATTCTGAAACTTTGTGTTATTAACAGAGCTACCAGAATGTTATCTCACAACTAGTTCATCTTATACGAAAGTTCACTACAAAGCAATCACCACACATTAGGATCTTTCTAAATATAAAATAAGTGGGTTTATAAAAATGCTTACCAGACAAATAATTATCTCTTCACAACCTAGAAAGAATTATTTCTGTGATGTAATTCTTAGTGTTTCGGATAGCTTGATGTTCCGAGTTTGACTCAATATAAAAAGCAAAAATTTACCTTCCCGATGGACACACGTTGCACCTGACTGAAAGGAGGGTAACAGTGAGTTACAGCCACCAGTCATGCAAAGGCAAAGAACAGAATCTGCTTTTCATGTAGCACGACTTTTCCACCTTAGACAAGACACCTTAAGCACTGGTTCCATCCTCTTCAATAACCCGATTCATGCTGGTGCCATGTGTGATGTGAGTCATGGGATTGTTGCTGAGGTCTCTGATGCTGCTGTGCCGCGACTGTTCGTTCAGCCGGTGGGAACTGCTGTGCCGGGAGTGGTCCGTCAGGCGGGACATGCTGCCGTGAGGTAGTCTCTCCTCCATCCCTCGGTAGCTGCAGGGGGTGTACCTGTGGTGGGAAGGTTGATTTTGAAGCAGGTAACAGAACACACCAGAAATTCCCATATTTTTCATGAAATGAGTAAGAAACCAATCATGGGAATGCAACAACCATTTTTGATTGCTACAGGTTTATTAAGGCTGTATAAACTGTCTGACATGGATAACAAAAAAGGGGAGTAACCTCAGATTCTGGGATAAGGCTCTATTGCCTGCCAAAAGACAAATGCTCAGGTTTAATAAAGCTGACTCCCTGGAGCTTTACTAAGTATGGATACTTTCTCCTTGAAGTAGTGGGGTAGGTTGAGGGAGAGGAAGAACACCAGCAGAACAAATGAGGCACTGCTCTGAGCAGTAGAAGACTGGTTATGATCAGCAGACATGCAACCTCAGATTTACTACAAGACGAGGGCCGGAAGACAGACCATGGAGAATCACAGGTGAAGTTAGTGAATGAACTGGCAAGTGCGGAGGACAGTGTGTGCCAATGGCTTCTTTCTGGACAGCCTGGCGAACAGTGGAACTGGCCACCTTAGGGGCCCCGAGACGGTGAAGACCGCTCTCACCGAAGCTACATCCTAACCCTGAGCCTACTGCACAGTCCTGGCAGCCTTGAGAAGTCCACTTTGAGCTCTGAAGCTCCTCCACACAGCGTGTTCCCATTTAGACTGAAAGGCAGCACTGCGGCCGTCACATTTTTTCTTCTTGAGATCCTCACTCACTGAACCCCTCCAGAGGCAAGAATATTGTAAAATTCCCGGTCACAACGAATGGGGTGTTATTAGGTCTAGGCCCATCAAGGTCAAGAAAGTCAGCAACAATCTTTTATTAGTCCTTCACTTATAAAGCTAATGTGCTATTTATTAATCTTTCTGGTTTGACCGCAGACTCTCTCAGGGTAAGGGCTGTATTTTATTTCTCTTATAATCTCTACTGCTTCAAGAAATACTTTTCTAAAATATTTTCTGTTCACATGCTCATATATTCTTTTACATTTAACTTAGGATAATAAAATGCAAATAAAATGGAGTATAATTTATAATTTCAATGAATACATTTTTAGTTTTGTTTTATTTTTGCAGTGCTAGGGAGCCACCCAGGACCTAGAACCTGATATGTAGTTTTCTCTGGGAGTCCTCTTGATGGGTTCATAGGTCTTTCTCCTTTAAATGGCTTCATGAAAATCTATTTCTAATAAATACAGCAAACTACACAGTATTCCAGTAATGACAGAAAATCAGTTGAAAAATAAGAACAAATCACCATTTGAAAGTATGGATGGGTATGTTCTAACAATATATGTTGCAATTATAAGTAAAACTGAAAGTATATTTTTTACACTAAAATATATATATATATATATATATATATATATATATATATATATTTCACAAAAAGTTCTTCAATATGAACAAATACCAAATATGAACATCCTGCCTCTGGATAATTAGGAATCAACTAAATAGAAAATTAATTAAAGTATTTAATCTAAATTGTGTATGTAGGAATTAACGAATTTATCTTTTGAAAGTCATTTAAATTAATGTGACTATACATTCTAATATGTAATATGAGAATACAGTAATTTTAATATAAGCTTAGGCAAAACAATGAAGAGGCTCATTTTGCTGTGGCTGTTAAAAAGATATTATTGGACACACTAAAATCAAAATGGTAAGACTTGGAGATGATTTCTTTTTGATTCTCCATGCCATCTGCTCCTGCTAATCTAGATACCTGGATTTACAGTAGTTTTGTGATGTCTCGTTAGACACTTCCTGGCCTTCCCTTGGCATGTCACCTACTTCCCCACCCTATCACTTTCTCCCAAACCTCCACTTACTTACTCTGCCATTTTCTCTGTTACCCACCCTTCATCTCACTGACAATTAGTTATTCTTTGAAGTTGACAAGAAGAGTGTAGGTGTGCTGTACACAGCACAAGACCAATAATTACCATTTAGGATTCTGTAACAGGGTAGGTGCTGGGGTCTGAGTCCCACAGCCAATATATCCCGAGATGATGACAGGGGCCCAAAAGATAGCACCACACGTCAAGTCAGCGTTAACTGAAGCAGAAAGAGGTCTCTAGGAGGTGGCTTTGGAATTATGAAAATCCTTGGTCAGACTTTTAGGTTCAACATAATCTTGATCTCTCCAATCTTTCCTGAAGGTCTGAGTGTGGCAGAGGGTTCTAGAGTAGCAGTTCATGTACCATAGTTCAGCAGGCCGCTCTACAGTTTGGGGCCCTGAATTTCTGGGAAACTCCCATATTACTCTTGAAGTCATTATAAATACATATGTGTATCTCTCTATCCAGTGCTGTGCTACACACCGAAGAGGAATACAGAGGTGTATATCATCGACTCTCATTCTCCAGAAGCTACAAATTTGGCAGAGGAAAGAAACTACTGAAAGCAGCATAACCAAAAGAACGATAAAGACAAAAACCAGAAAATTAACTGCCACAGAAATTGGAAACCAGGAGCCTAGAGAATGGGTGTGATTCTGATTAAGCAGAAAGGCAGAAGTCGTATTTTGGTCTCTGACTCTCACACCATGCACCTGTAGCACAGCTTTCTTTATGTGGCTGTAAGCACATTCTTTGCCCACTGTTTTTCTTCCTGTAATTCTGAGAAAACTGAGGTTGCAAACACTGCGGCTTTTAGGTACTAGTATTTTCATTCAGTTTCCCAACCTTATAAAAAGGGAAGAAAAATCTTTTTTCTAGCAGCTAATATGAATCCGTCACCAACACCCATCATTTCTTCTATGTATCTTTGCAATCAGTTCTTCCTCTCTTCCCACTGTCACTGCCTGCAGTACACTTGGTCACCTCTCAAATGTCTTCCCGCGAGGCTCCGAAGCAGTTTCTACTATCATTGTCTTAATCCTCTATATTAACAAGACAGACGTCCCACAAGTGTTCTTCTATAAGCAGTGCCTGAAACACTCTCCCCACCGGAATACTCACTCCCTTTGTTCTTCTACTGTGCCTAATAAACATGGGCCAGAAAACCATGGCCTCATGGCCAAAGCTGCGCTCCGTCGGATTTTGTAAATAGTGTTCCTGGGTTATAGTCATTCTCATTTGACTACAAGCTGCTTTCAGGCCACAACAGCAGAAATGAACAATGAATGGCCACAGACACAGGTGACTCACACAGCCTAAAATGTTTACGATCTGGTTCTATGTTTGAAACAGTTTGCTGATTCCTGGACTCTACTATGGGACCTACATTTTACTTTAACTAAAAAGTGCTATTCGATAATTGTGGTAGTGTTCCAAGTGACAAGGTGGGTTTCCTTATTTAATTTTTATATTACAAAGGGTCAGATGCACTATTTCTATTTGGTAGATCAGGAAGCCGAGACTTACTTTTCAGACTCATGCACTTAAATCACCACGTTGGCTACACCAGCTTTCTAAACAGACTGGGAGCTTAGGAAGAGCAAAGATCATGCCTCAGTCATCTTTGCATTCCCAGGGGCTAGCACAGGCAGGTATTTTGTCATTTTTACTGAATTAATCTTACTAATCTTTTCCCTGCTCAGCGCCCCATGATGACTCCATATTGCTTACTTTGCTGTATCTAATCTAAGTTCTAAAGTCCTCTAACTGGCTTTATGTCTGAAAATAATCTGGGCTGAGTCTATGCAGCAAAGTTGAGAAGCCTTAATGCCATTCAGCCTCTGCTTCCATGTCGGCCACTCTTCACTCAGCACAGGAGACCCACCTGCCATCACGCGATCGGTGGAGGCTGCCATGGTAGCTGCTCACTTTGCTGTGGACACTCCCTGCTTTGCTCCTTTGGTCATCCACCATAGCCAGCTGAGTTGAAGATGCGTGTGTGGATGTTCCCTGGGTGGATGTTCCTCTGGATTTTCTTATAATAGGAGTGTTTGGGTCCCTCAGGAGCGACTGGGCGAAGTCAGGCTCCTGGAGCACCTGCCGGCTCTCATTCACTATCCTAGAAAATACAATAATGTGTTTAAGATACAGACTAACAACCCAGTATAACAGACCAAAAATACTGCTGTGCAACACTGACACTATTCTTGAAATTAATTGGCCTCCAAATTAGGCCATTAGGACCAATTCAGGGTTAACAGAGGAAAGAATTACAAGAAAAACCCATGTCCATTTGTGCCCTAAAGTGCCCTAAAGTGTCAATTTGTACAATGGAAAGAGGCCTGTGCTAGAAAAAACAAATCAGGATTTTAGTTCCAAGTCTATCAATAAGTATGTGATTTTAGGCAAATCACTATCCCTTCTGCCTTCTATTTTCCTCAACTAAAAAATGAAGGTATACCCTAACTTCACCCTTTCTAAAAAGGTCTCTTGTTTTTTTTTGGGGGGGGGGTTTAAAGGTCTCTTTTTTAAGTTAAGGAATTTTATAATTCTTAGGACACCAAAACATTACAAAGACTAAGTTCTAGGCATACTAAAAGCCAAGGAAAAAAATATTTAAAGGGATGAATTATTGTCAAGAGCAAATTTTTAACTGCTATGAAAGGGTTAAAAGTAAATGTTTATGACAATGAACAGCAATTAAATAAAAGCAAATTAAATAGATCTTTACGTGTGTGTTTGTTTATGTAAGTGACTCCCTATGAGAACCAGAATTAAAATCACATAAACAATCTCACTAAAAAATAAGACTCCAACATGTACAGACTAGATCACATATTGAGAAAGTATATTCTAATTTGCAAACTACAAAAGTTTTGCTGTTATTTTTGGTAATAGGGTAGAAGGGTTGGAGAGCCACTAATATTTGTTGACTATAAACATTCTCTGATTTTCTTGATAATGTTATTTTTAAAATTACTGTATAATAAATCACAAGTAGGTAATGATTAAGTCCTTATACAGAGAAAATATACCTTTGTTAATCCCAAAGCCAAATGCTTAATGGAGACACCAGAAGCCACTAGATACTCTTTTTTTTTTGGTACCGGGGATTGAACTCATGACCTCACACTTGCCAGGTAGGTGCTTATACCGCTGAGCTAAATCCCCAGCCGAAATATTCTTATTAAAACCCAAAATATAACAGTATGTAACTGCTATCACTCTTAATTAGCCTTGTTTCAACAGCTCCAAACTGCAATTAGACAGAAGAAATAAATTAAGGTTATAATATTTTTACGTATATTAAGAATAGAATAATAGTCTATCTGTCTATATCACTTTTGGTATATTTGGCAGAATAATAGACAAATGCAAGTGAAGTTTATCTCTCAACATTAAATACCTGTGTGTCTCTGGCCAGGTACTTAACTTCTGTCCTATCTTTCTTACCTGTAAAACAGAGTTGAGAACACACACCAACTTTCACAGGACTATCAGGAGGATCAAGTAAAAACTTATAGAGAAGAATTAATTTGTTTTTAATTTTAACAAAATTATATTTTGGATTTTTTTTCACAAAGATCAGCTTTGCTTCAGATATTCTGAATTAGTAAAGGAATAGACCTCAGGCATGGCTCCACTTGGCCATCTCAAAATCAGACTTTGGATTTTAATTATGAAATGATATTGTGCCAATCATAACTGGTGGCTGCTGTCAAAATTACAATCTTGTGTGAACACTTAATACTCCAAATCCAAACTGTTTTAACATAAGCAACACGAAAAAACTGACTTGTGAACACTGAGAATTTATCAACTTACTCTTTTTTCCTACGGCCATGAAAAAAACTGGCCCATTCAAAGCATGTCTTTTTGCTTCCAACCCAAAAAATTGAAGGAATACCAACTATGAGAGCCATCAGGTACTTCATCAGAAAGAGAATCAGGTCTGGACGACTCATCTGAGTAACCTGCAAGAGGGCAGAGAAAAATCTCTCAAATATAGAAAATGAACTATTAAAGGCCGTTCTAAAAAATTTAAACAAATTAAGTGACAGTAAAATAATTCTACAGATTTAACATTTTCACTTATGAGGTTCTGTGGTGATTTTATGATATACCCCCCAAAATATGACACTAAGCTTATATTCTATGTATTCAACTATACTCTAAACATATTTTTGTATTTTTCTTATTGGCTGACAGTAATATCTGCTGAAGAAAGTTTGCTCATGTAGAAGATAACCCTTGGGGAGGCCTAGACAGCTATTTCTGCTTGGCCAGTATCACCAGTAGAAAAGCCTTACTCTCCTCCCCCACCTTATTAACTGTTTTTATTTTCAATCTGCCCTCCCTTCTCCCTTATGTCCCATGTACTCTGTAGGCTTTTTTAGAGTTCCTCATTATAGACCATGACTTAGTTAAGAGTACATTTTCTAGTTCCTAGTCAGTCAAAGTTTTCTTGTTATTGCTCATTTCAAGTTTAATTACTATAGTCAGAGAATATGGTGTGTATGATTCTGGTTACTTAAAATTTTCGAGACTTCATGATGACTTAGGACACAGTTAATTTTTGTATTTCTTGGGGGCTCTAAATTCTCTATTGTAGGGTAAAAAAATCTATATTAGATTAAATTTATTATTTCTGTTGTTCAAACTTTTTTTTCAAACATTTTACATAGATTTTCTGATTTTGCCATAACCACATGTTATACTCAGGGTTTGCAAGGAAACAGATTGAATATAGGACAAATAATTTATAGAATTATTTTATAATATTCATTCAAAGAGTCAAAAGCGGAAGAGTACAACAGAATCTGTCCATGTACTAGAGACCCAAAGAATCCAGCTGTGGGCCTGGACCCCATGGCAACGTCCTCCATGAGTCCAGCTGGAGGCCTAGGGCCCACATGTCTCACGCAAGTCTGTTTCCAGGATCTGTGCTGGAAAGGCCCAAAGGACAGTGGTGGAAGCTGGAAAGCTTGCATCAGCAGGGCAAAGAGGATCTGTGGCAGCAGGCTGAGAGGTCTGCACTGCAGCTAGGAAGCAGCGCTGAAAGTAAGGACTTGGCGCCCCAGAAAAGAACCACAGCCAGTCTCAGTGAGGACGCTGAGGTCCTAGACTCTTCTGACTGTTAGAACAGCCGAGTCCATACCAGGAAAACCAGCGTGACAAGCTTCTCCACAAGAATCGATAGCGCGTCTTTCCTTCCAGTTCTTTAATGTTGTTGGCAACAATTCTCAAGTGGGCCTCCACGCCCCGCACCACGCTCACTCAGTTCAGCTGGATTTTTTTTTTTTTTTTTGTATTTTTCATTTTTATTGGTACCAGGGATCGAACTCACGACCACCTGCTTGCAAGGCAGGTGCTTATGCCGCTGAGCTAACTCCCCAGCCCCCTGTTCAGCTGGATGTTACAACTTGATCATTAGTCAATGCAGCACACCATGCCTGTACAGTATATTAGTTTGTTTACTGAGCTCCTATGCAATACACAGTTCCACAATTCTCAGCATGTTAACTGAAGCCTTGTTGAGTAGAACAAAGGTACTATTGATGATCCGGTGAGGGTAAAGGAATTGCAGCACTGGGCTCACACCACTCAGACACCTGATCCCGATGACAAACACCAATTTGGATTGTGCAGGTACACAGATGTTGCTTGATTTTCCCACCATCCTTGCCATTCAAGTCTCAGTTCTATACATCTGTCTATGCTTCTAAAGACAGCCCTTGGCTTTTTCACAGATGGGCTTCCTCCTCGCCTTTCCAAGCATTTTGAGGGTAAATTTCTTTCTTAGGCACTTTACCTTCACCTGAAGAATGACTTCTTTGCTTTTTCTCAAGAGTTGGTAGCACGACAAGAAGATTCTTTTTCTTCTCTTCAACACTTTCAACTTCCCAGGTGGAAAAGAGCTCTTTTACGTTTTTGTTTTATAGTTGCACTGCACTGAATGTTTCTCATTGCGGCTGACTTTTATTTCTCCTGTTTAGTATTCAGATTTTACTTTTAATCTGAGGACTCAAGTTTTCAACTCTAGAAAATTGTCAGATCTTGGCTTTTTGGCTGTTGCTTCTCAGTCATTCTTATAGGCTCTTCTACAGTTCCTATTTATTGTACACTAAAATCCCTCAACATCCCTTAATTACATAATTACGTGATCGAGGGGTGTGTGTGTGTGTGTGTGTTTTGGTCTTTTTATTCTATTTACTGATATAATGTCTGTAATTTTATACTTCACTTTTTTTTTTTTAGATCGGTACCAGGAATCGAACTCACAACTGCCTGCTTGCAAGGCAGGTGCTTATGCTGCTGAGCTAAATCCCCAGCCCCTATACTTCACTTCTAAGATGTCTTATCAGTTCTTATACTCATCTATTCCAACTTTATTTCTGGTTATCATAATTTCTTTTTCTTTAAAGTGGTTTTTATTATTTATATTTTGGAGAATCTTAACCATAATTATTTATAAATAAGTTTTTAATAAAATCAGCCTATTCTTTCATCTGATAGTGAATCTATCTTCATTATTTATTCTGTTAGATGTCTGTTTAGCTTTTTTCTTTTGCTTTGGGATTACAGTCTGCAGGTCTGTTGAGAATTCTGTCTTTCTTTTTATCTCACTCTTCACATTTCCGTAACTGTCTCTTACCCTTTCATTTGTCTTTATCAGTGGGGCCCTGGTCAAAAAGCAGCTCACCTACTACTGGTGACTAGATTTCATCGGTGTCATTGAAGTTTGGCTCTAACATTGATCTTCAGGCTCTCCCATGTCTCTAGGACTGCATTTTTGGTTTTGTTTTAATATATATATATATATATATATATATATATATATATATATATTCCTTGGGGAAACTTTCATATCTCCTGTCCTACAGGAGCAGAGGTGTCCTACTTGCAATTCTTAATCAGTGGGCTAATTATGGCCTCCTGATTTTCATGTGATCTTTCTTTCTTTCTGTCTCTCTGTCTACCTTTCTTGCAGGGCCTTCATACTTCACTACATCTTTAGCTCTTTTTAAACTTTTTGATATAGGGTTTTGCTAATTGCCCAAGCTTGCTAAACTCAAACGTGTGATCCCTCTGCCTCAGTCTCCCAGAATGCTAGGTGTATATTCATCATTCCTGGCTTTCTTATTGTTTTCACTTTATATTACTGGAACACAATGTGGCTGGTCTAATAAATTAAAAAGATATAAATCTGAAATTAACTTCAAAGTTTCACATAAAAATCACCCAACAAATACCTGTGGATAGTTTACTACTCTAAGAATAACCTGATAGAAGAGAGGTTTGACAGGTATTCTCTTCATGCTGGTAGAGGAAATACAAATAAAGAAGGCACAGAATTAAGAACTACAACCAGGTAGATGAAACAGTTCACAAACTTGTTAGCAAATACAATGGTTTATTTTTGGCACATCTTTTCTAACATTTCTACAGATACCAGTTATCAATGATCATTTTATAGTCTAAAACATTACATCTCCCTGACTCCCCACTCCTGCTCTTTCTCTTACCCTCTTCTTCCCTACCACTCTTCTGTCTATATATTCTTCACTGATCACTTAGAAATCATCTAGTTGTAATCTTCACCTAACAAGTGAATTTGCTTTCAACTTAGCTTTGTTCTATGAGTGTAAATGGTGTACAGTGCTGATAAAATACAAGCTTGCTGTGTCCGTGTTCAAACAGCTCCTGATGTTCTGCCCAAATGCTGTCCTGAGAGCTGTAAAGAATAAGGCTACAGCTCCCATTCCAGAAGTCCTAGTCAACTCAGTAAGATACTGTGCCAGAAACAAAACTAAGAAAATACAATTAAGTATTAACAATAAAACGTGGTGTTTTAAATAAATGGAACATGATTGTTTAATAAGGGATATTGGAAAGGTTTGTGATCCCATACTTTTGGAAACAAAATAATTCAGATGCCACCTTATGTAATTTAAAAAAAGACAACAGGCTAGCCAGAAAATCCAAAGACTTAACTGCATATCTAAGAGAAACAATCAAAGTGCTCAGTAAGTAAAATGGACAAGATAAAGAAAAAAATCATGTTCCCTTACACATCATCAAAAAACAGTTATGAAACATAATGAAAATAATTTCATTTATAATATCAACAGAAATTATAAAAATCCAGAAATAAAACCAACAGGGAATAAAAAGAAAACAATGATACTCTACTGAAGGACATAGAGAAAACCTGAATGGAGATCTATTTTATGTTCCTTCATACACAGATTGAATGTTTTGAAAACATCAATATATCTACTCCCAAATTAATCCTGTGCACTGAATACAACCCCACAAGATGAACAGAATATTTTCACAGAACTTGGAAAGTTACGTATATGGCAAAATGTGGTATTTCAGAAAATAGACTAAGACTGTTTAATACAAGTTACCGGGAAAGCTTGCAAGCCAGTACTTTTAGAAACAAAATAATGTAGATGACACCTCACACAATAAAATTCTACACTGAGAGGAATAAATCATAAAAGGATAAAAATTTCTATCTAGAGTGATGATGCATAAATTTTAAAAAAGTAACATGAAAATAAAAAGCCATAAAAGAAAGATAGATTTGACCACTAAAAATTTAAGACTTCTTCAAAATAAGAAAGCATCAAATTAAGAGACTAGGGCTACAGATGGGGCTCAGTGGTAGTTCTTGCCCTACATGCACAAGGCTCTACGTTAGATCCCCAGCACCACAAAAAAACAAAACAAGCAAACAAACAAATTAATAGACTAGGAAGTAGAAAACCAAGTGTATTATCAATTAAAGCAAATCTAAAGAAAAGAAAATGACTTTTGTATCAAATGTAAGAAACCAGACTTCCATAAACCCAGTTAGTTATCTATAAAAATGATAGACAATTCTCTAGCCTGATCAAAACACAAAAGGAATGAAAACAACAAAGACGGACAGAGGCAATGAGGAAACAGGTATAAACTGAGCAAAAGTAAACTAAAAGAACCTTGTTAAGCCAGGGATATAGCTCAGCAACATAGTACGTGCCTGGCAAATGTGAGGTCCTGAGTTTGATTCTTGGTACTAAAAATAGAAAACAAAACAAAAAAGGAACCTCATTAGGATCACTTTGCTCAATTTTAGGCAACTAAATTTGAAAATTAATGGAAACAAATGGTAGGAAAATGTAATTTAACTACAAAACTGACTTCAGAGAAGAAAGAAAATTTAAACAGGGAAATTATAGAAGAAATACGGTAATCAAAGAGCTCCCTTTTGGACCAGGGGTGTAGCTCAGTAGTAGAGGACTTTCCTAGCATGTGTGCAGCCCTGGGTTTGATTCCCAACACTGCAAAGAATACCAAAATCAAAATAGCAACAATACTGCCTCGCCTGCACACATGCATGTGTAGGCGTGCTCGTGTGTGCCCACACACACATACACACACACTCACACACATACAATCTGTTCTACCAAAGCACTAGACTCAACAGTTTTATAGAAAAGTTCCTATGATCCATTAAAAAATATACATTTACAAGCCAGAGCAGATTGCAAGTTCTAAGCCAGCATAGGCATCCTGGCAAGATCCTATCTCAAAAATAAAAAAATAAGAAGGGCTAAGCTTAGGGGCAGAGAATTTGCCTGGCACATTCAAGGCCCTGGACTTAACCCTCAGCAACACCTCCCTGCATAATAATTCCAAATTACCCTAAAAAATGTAAGGCTGTAGTTAACAAAAGACTCCATAAACAAATTAAAAGAATATATTAACAACAAATATAGAAGCACAGGGATGGCTCAATATTAGTAAATTTATTTATAAATTTTCTATAAGATCAAAGGGAACATAATGTGAACATCTTCATCCAAAAGGGCATTTTATAAAATTACTCACTCTAGATGTCTCAGAACTGTACTAAAACATAAAAGGCATAAGTCTTTAAAAAGACAAAATATCACTTATCTCAACACAAAAACTAGTATCATAAATTAACAGTCACACCAGGAGTCACTAAAATATTCTCACTCAAATCAGGGACATAAGACTTTCTCCTGTCATTCTCTTAGCCTTATTTCCATAGCTCTGGACAAACAAAAACAAAACAAAACAAAACAAAAAACAAGCTATAACAACTGGCAGTGAGAATATGATCATTATCAATAACATGACTTTATTACCTAGAAAAACGGACAATAAACTATTATAAACAAGCAAAGTAATTAGCTACAAAATGCAGAAATGATTCCCGATATGTATGTATATATCAAATAAAATATATATCAAATTATATAAATATTAAAAGTGATATATGAAAGGAAAATCCTTTTTCATCATGATTAGGGGCTTGTTTCCCTACCTCAAAGCTTCAAGCTCCAACTTGCAGCTCCTCAGAATGTAACTGTTTGCACACAGGGCCTTCAAAGAGGCAATTAAGGCTGAATGAATAAGGTGGGTGGCTCCTAATCCAACCTGACAAGTGCCTTTTAAGAGGAGGAAATTTAGACATAAGCACCAAAATTATGCACACAGAGAAAGGAGCACTCAATCTTCAAGCTGATGAGAAAAACTTCACAGGAAACCAACCACACTGGCACCCTGATCCTGGACCTTTAACTTCCATAACTGCGAGAAAATAAATTTCTGCTGCATAAACTACCCGATCTGTGGTATTTTGTTGTTGTAACCAAGCAGTCAAACACAATCTAGTAACAAAAAAGTTGAAATAAAACAAAAACAAAAACCCCTGGATATAGATAAATGAACAAGCTATTTGAAGCTGATTGAAAAGATATGCCTGTAACACATATTCTTAAGAAGCATTATTATTAAAATGTAGATTCTCCTTGACTTAAAAATTAAATTTAATACAATTACAAAATACCAATGGAAATACAAACAGGGCTATCTGGAAGTAGATAACTCTAATGTTCATGTGAAAAAAACAAAAGAAAACAGGGAAATTCTGAAAGAAAAATAAATCTGTAAGCTACTGTAATTTTAACCATGTAATAGTGGGGAATGGGCAGTTTTAGTATTTAACATAGGCAGTATTCGACACCATTCAGAAAAAAAAAATTCATCCAGTAAATAAAGTTTAGACAGGTATCTAGAAAAAAACCCCAGAACTGAAGCCATGTCATATTTCATATCAAAATGAATTTCTAAGTAGATAACAAAATATAAAAAATTTTAAAAGAAAAACATAAATTTCTAAAATATGAAACCTTTTATATCCTTGGGGTAAATTTCAAACAATGTCACAAAATGTAGAAGACATCAATGTAAAGAGAGACAAGTGTGACAACATAAAATTGTATTTCTGCATGGCCATAACTTCCATAAACATGGTCAGATGGTTTTAAAAAAAAAGCTGGCATAAAATCATTGCAAATCTTATGGCAGATAATGGCACTAATTTTGTTATGAATAAAATATTTCTACCATAAAACGAAAGTTCACAACTTAAATAGGCAAGACATAGATAACCTACAGAAAACAAAATACAAATAGGAACCGAGCCAGTTAGATTACATATTGCTTTGTGTGTGTGTCTGCGTGTGTGCTGCTGAATGGAGAGGCCTATAGAGAATGCTAGTCAAGCATCCTAAGTAGTGAGCTACACCACCAGCCTGCTGGTTCTATTTTTAAAAACAATTAGTAGCTAAGATCTGAAAGTCTGACAGGATACTGTACGGTCAAGTGTGTGGAGATGTAGATACTACTATACATTGAAGATCAGAACATTAATCCATGCGTCTCTATACAAGACAGTTTGGCTGTATCTGGCAAACTATATTCTTTGACCAAGAAATTCTTTTACAAATTTATGCTACAATCAGGTATGGTGGTGGTACATGCTGTAATCCTAACATTCTGGGCAGGCTGAGGCACAAAGATCACAAGTTTAAGCCCAATTTGAGCAGTTAATAATAAAAGGGCTAGAAATGTAGCTTAGCGTGAAGGCCCTGGGTTCAATCACCAGCACTACAAAAAGAAAAAAAAGCGTGTTACAGACACATTCACATATATAAAGTGAGGTATACACTAGTATGATTTACAGGTGTAAAATGTTAGAAATAGGACATATGGTCAATAGAATACTATGGGAATATAAAACAATATAAAGGCTTTTTCTCTTTAGGTACTGGCTTCCAAGATACAGTTAAAGGAGAAACACAAAGTAAAGAGGTATGTTTTATAACTACTATTTGAGTAAAAAAAAAAAAAGGAGAAAAAGGAATGGATATATCTACGCATATACATTGGTGAAAGAAAATATAAATTCTTTGTAACATTACAAATTACCTCTGGGAAGGATGCTGGAAAACTCAGAAATAGGGGAGATTTTTCCTGTATACTTTTATAATGTTTGAGTTTTTAAATATTTGAATATATCTATTTTGAAACTCTAGGAATAATAAAAAGACAAAAGTTTGTAGTATGAATACTTCAAATATAAAAACTGCTGAGTGGTGTATCAGGAAATACCCTTCTTGTTGAGGGGATATAAATTGGTATAATTTTACCATTATATGATCTTGCAACACTTATCAAAATTAAATGTGTATTCATTTCATCATGTCCTAAAGAGATAAAAGGTCCGTAATAGATTAAAATAAATTATAATATATAATCAATCACTCAACAATGATACTGTAATTGAAAAATGACATAGAAAGTAGTGTGCTGGTAAAGGTTTAACAAGTGATCAAAAAAAAAAAAAAAGATAAAAGCAACTGATTCTCTGGGTGGCAGGAGCTTTGGTTGGTAGCATCTGCCAATTTCCACAGCCATTTTCAGGCCACCATGGTACTGTCACCAAATGTAGAGTCATGAAGAACTGCACAGTTACCTCAGAACCAGTTCCTCCAGCACACAAGTAGGCGTGGACTAATGTGTCAAATACAGACACAGGCATGCTTTAAAATGACAGAGAATGCCTATCATGTATAACATTATATATACACACATTGAGTATAACTTTTTGGTGTTCTGTCGCATGCTATTCTAAGTTGTTCTGGCTAGCTACTGCTCTGTAAGAAACTATACCAAAACTGAATGGCTTTTTAAAAAAAATGTATTCTCTCTCACAGTTCGAGTAGAAGGGGCTCAGCGGGGTGATTTGCACTTGGGCTCTTGTCAGATGACTGCTGACACTGGAACCATCTGAATGTCAGATGTCAGCCTATACAGAGAAACATCCATGATGCAAGGTGCTTCTTCACTCAAATTCAGCCTGATATCTCAACCAGGATGCTAGAAAAGGTAGCAGCAAGCTATAGAAATCTTTCCAGGATTCCAGGACTTTCTCTCCTCCCGTTCCTGGCCTTCCTTAATAGTTTACAGCCGGCCTGGGCATCGAGGGAGTTGCATGGTAGTCTGGCATCTCACTAGAAGTGTGTGGTCTCCCAGAGTAAGAATTCCAGAACCTGGCCACGGGTTGCAATGCTTCTTATGACACAGTCAGTGTCACATACTCACGCTGCTACATTCTCCCAATTCAAGGCAACTCAAGGCCAGCCCAATTCCAAGGAAGCAACTGCACAGAGCAAGAGGTACAGTTTATTGGCTGGAGGCAATAGGTGTGTATCTCTGAAAAGTGGCTGTTATAAGGACCACAATGAATAGGAAAATATACAGCAAAATGTCAATCATGTACACGAGGGAGAGAGGCTTTTCCTTTCAGCATGTTTTACTATTTTTTCAGATATTTTAATTTTTTAAAAGTGGAAAAGACTATATCATTTTGATTTGTATCAAAATTGACAAAACATTTAACTAGGAAAACTTCTTTTTTTTTGTCTTTTTCCTTTTTATCGGTACCAGGGATCGAACTCACGACTGCCTACTTGTAAGGCAGGCGCTTATGCCGCTGAGCTAAATCCCCAGCCCCACTAGGAAAACTTCTAATGTATTGCTGAAATGCCAACAGCTCATCAGTTATAACATAAACCTGGAATATATCAATGTATGTTCTACAAATGAATTGCTCTAAAATTATCAATAATTACACTGAGATGTAATCTGCCAACACAGCATATGTTAATATGTAAATCAATGTATAGAAACAGATCAATGACCAACTAGATAAAAATATGATGAATCGATACCTAGGACTCAGTCTACATTTATACACACACTCAAAATTCCGCATGTTCTCCAAAGTGCTTCTTTACTATGGCATATTATTTCTTAAAGGAAGATTTCCCAAAATTTTAGGAACAATGGATATCATATAAAAGACGTAAAGTACTTTGTACTATGCTTGATACCTAATAAATGCTCCCAAAATGTGCTCCATAGAGCGCTACTGTTCCAGAACATACTAAAAGGTAATCCACAGTAAGACAGTCTGTAGTAAATGGATTATGCACCCATGTTGTGAAGATTCTGAGAAGTACTAAAGCAAGGAGATTGTGTACCTCAGGGTTTTCGAAGCTCACAGGCACTAAGAGGTCATTTAAAAAATAACTAGAGTTTGCTCTAGCAGTGTATACAACTATTAATCCAGACCAACTTCACAGGAGAATAAGATACAATTTTTTTAAACACCCAGTTTTTCTAAACTTGTTTTCCTTTCTGTGATTTATTAATATATCATTGTAGTCAATATGCATCATTAACTATGGTTGAATTAAAAAAAAAATCTCTGTAAAGGCAGGGTCAGGCAGACGGAAGGGTGGACCAACTGAGAAGTAGGCTTCATTTGCTTATATTCAATGAGTGATCAAACAAGGACTAAAGCAAAATTATGAAAATGACTGTTTATGAATTCAGAAGTAACTTGCATAAATATTAGTGAAGAGGAAGATGACCAACAACTTACAACTTAAAACTAGCAAAACCGTAAACAAACAAGTACAGAGGAGAATCTCATCGTGCAGGTCAACACAGCCAGAGGCACTGTGGTTTCAGGGAGAGCACCGGCTTGAATCTGGTTCTGAGTTGACTGGTACTTGCAGTTTAAATACTCTTAGGGATTATAAATAAGACCTTGTTTTGCATGTAGGATAAAAATCTAGGGACATAAACTGATTTGTTCAAGGTCTTACAGCTGTTTAGTTGAGTAATACTGACTATCACTGTGTACTGATATAAAAGATGGAGCAGGGATGTGTCAGAAAGATCCCTGCTCTTGTTGAACTGACATTCTAGAAAGGGCTGCAGGCTGACTGCCATCAATATACAAAAAATAAAGAAAGCTTAGCATTTCAGGTAGCACTTAGAACTAAAGCAAGGTAGGGAGCAATGTTTGGGTTTGATGAGGCACAAGAGGCATGCGATTTTGCCCTCTGGATCAAATTGGGCAGTAGAGGTCTCTCCATGGAAATATCGTAAGAGCAGGGACTTTTGAGTATATTTTGGACTATGAGTATCTGAAGCAAAAAAAAATGGGAATAACAACAATTCCAAGAGAACAAATGTACTGTCATTGATGAAAACCAAGAAGGCTAATGGGGTGAGAGCTCAGCACTGGGTATGGGGAGTGACGGGGTGTTATGACGGGAGGAGATGAAGTCAGGGGACAGCAAGAGCCAAATGATACAACCTCTCAGGCAACATAAAAAAAAAGGATTTTATCTTAAGAGTAGTAGTCACTGGAGGGATCTGTTCAAAAAGGCAACATGATCCCACTTATGGCCTTAAACCATTCTGGCTATCATGCTAAATGGTTGGAAGATGGCAGAGCAGTAAGCAGCAGAGAAAACAGCCCTTCTGAGAGTCACTGTCCAGATGCTGGAATAGAGAGAGCCTCGCGAGGAAGATAAGAAGGAGGGCAGTGGGTCCCCTAGATTCTTCCCCCGGAAGAATGTTAACTGTGAATTGAAGCCACAGAGAGAGCAAAAAGAAAAACTTCAATGAAGAAGGCAGTAGCTGGCTGTACCTTCGCTCAGAACTGGACTCACTGTGCCGGGAGAGAAGCTGTTGGAACGAGGGCCCACACAGTCTCTGTGATGGTGGCGGCTGGTAACCCAGAAGCCTCTGCAAAGAGAGGGAGCAGTGGAAAGGAGCAGCAGCGTGGAGGACCTGTGCAGAGGACTTAATCCTCCTGTGGGAGACAGCCGTTGGCTGTGAGCCATTTTGGAGATGGGCCAGATAAGCCCGGAACCAAGGCTGCAGGCTTCCTCCAGCGGCTCCCAGCTGGGCACAGGCCCTTAGGAACTGCATGGACTGCAGCGAGCCCAGTGAGTCTGGTGTGGGGCAGGCTGTAGGCTGACCACCAGTCCACCATAAAGCAATGGCTGCTTGCGGGGATACAGTGGCATGATTCGGGACTCTGTC
Organism: Cavia porcellus; assembly: GCF_034190915.1. NCBI lineage: Eukaryota > Metazoa > Chordata > Mammalia > Rodentia > Caviidae > Cavia > Cavia porcellus. The sequence goes on from NW_026947507.1 coordinate 43,589,770, forward strand.
TCCAAAGGCTGTCTACTAGTGAACCCAGAGAGAATCCTGGACATGGACTATTTGTTTCAGTTTGTTTTGTTGTTTTTTCTTTCTCTTTCTTGTTTTTTGTTTTACGAGGGTGACAGTGGTTCCTAACCTTTTTGTGGGCTGGGTTCTGTTTTGTTCTACTTTTTATCTCTTCTACCTCTCTTTGCCTTCAATCTTCTGCACCAATTTCCCCAAGTTGGTGGGATCCATCTTTCTCTTCCAAACTTACTTGTAATCTCTTTCTCTTCTTCCACGTCTCTATTTTCTCCTTAATCCATTTTAAATTTTAACCCCTGAGGGCAAAATTGGCACTTTATATACTTACATGTTGCATATAATTATCTGGTTTGTTTTACATTTTATTATATAATTACAAATCTAGTTCATATGGTTAAGTGTAGCAAATTAAGGGTTAGCTCAGTTGTTTTGCAGGCTGTGTTTGATGCTATTGGTATCACTACCGCCACAACTGACATAATTGTTCTAAACGGCTGTTAGCCCTGATAACCTATGACTGAGATTGATTAAGGATCACAGAAAATACTGTGGCACAGTGCTAAAGAACTAGGAACTAGGCTAAACGAGCAACAACTTCTCAACTCCAGTAAACTTAAGAGGTAAGATCTTCCAGCAGACTCAAAACTCTAAAACCAGCTACACCTAGACGATATCTCAGAAGTAATTATCACCTAAGTATCCTAAATACCACCAATATAAAGCAACCCACCATTGGCACCTTACAAGCATCACCCCAGGAATTAAACTAAAAAAAGAGAAAAACTGAGAAGACACTTAAGCAAAATGCAACTGCAGTCATCTAGTCACCAAAGGCAAACCCAGGGGGCCATGAGGTGGAATAATCCGAAAGCCCCAACTAGATCTCTCCAAAGTGGAAACAAAATAGCAGTTGAATGAAGCTCTGGAAAAAAAATGAAATCATAAATAACCTCTCAAATAATTGCAGAAATTACCAAAATACACATCATGCTTAGGGACCTTAGAGCAAACATAGACAAACAAACAAACAAACAAAAAAACCAGACAAGCTTATGCAAATTAAGGAAGTACAGCATAGGACACAAATGGAATCCATAAGGCAGATTCAAGCAGATATCTAGGAGAATAAAAGCTCCACTGAAAGTATTCGAAGCAGATTAGGCCAACGTTAGGACATGATCTCAAATATGGAAGACAGGTTGCAATTAACAACCAGGAAAAGAAAGATTTCTCAAAACTAGCAAGGGACCATGAGAAATCAAAGCAGTAGTTGCTAGATAACACAAAGAATAATTTAATATTAATTGAAGTCAATGAACAAGCAGGAGATACCACAAATGACATTAAAAACATGTTCACAGACATCATGACAGAAAATATACCTGGTAGAGAAAACAAATTTGATATACAAATAAATTATGCATATAGGACTCCAATTAGCAATGATAAAAAAAAATCTACATCTAGGCATATCATAGTCAAGATTCCAGAGAGTCAACACAAAAACTGAATTTAAAAGCTGTTAGGGAAAAGAAATCACTTATAAAGGAAAGCCCATCAGAATTACAGGTGACTTTTCAGCACAAACTCTCAAGTCCAGGAGAGCTTGGAATAAAGTACTCCAAATTCTAAAGGAAAACAACTTTCAACCCAGACTGATATATCCTGTAAAACTATTTTTCAAAATTGATGGAGGAATAAGATACTTTCATGACAAAGAACATCAGAAGAAATTTATGACCACTAAAACCAGCCTCCAAAATATTCTGAAAGACATTGTAGAAAGAGATAATAAGGACTACAGCTCCTTAAACCTCAATAGAAGGAATCCACGAGGATAGGCAATTAGAGAAAAGGAAAAAAAGGGGGTGGGGGAAGCCAAAAACAGAAAAGTAACATGACAAGGATAAGTCAATACGTAGCAGTTTTAACCATCAATGTTAATAGTCTCAATTCACGAGTCAAAAGACTGGCAGAATGGATCAAGAAGTAAGATCCAACAATATGCTGTACACAGGAAACACATTTAGTTCAAAAAGAAATTCACAGACTGAAAGTGAAAGGGTGGAAAATAATATAACATGCAACAGGAATTCAGAAAAAACCAGGGGTAGTATTCTATTTGAGGACAAGGTGAATTTCAAGCCAAGACTGATTAAGAGAGATAAAGAAGGTCACTACATCCTTGTAAACAGAACAATTCAAAAAGAAGAAATAACCATAAATATATCTGCAACAAATGCCAGTGCACCCAGCTATATAAAACAATTACTAATGGACATGAAAAATCAAATAAACCCTAATACAATTGTATTGGGAGACCTCAATACCCCACTGCCACAAAAAGGCAGATCAACTGGACAAAAAAAATCAACAATGAAATATTAGAACTAAATCATACTTTTGAGCAAATGGACTTAGTAGATGTCTATAGAATGTCCCCACAACATCAGAATACATATTCTTCTCAGCTGCAGACGGGACATTCTCCAAAATAGACCATGTACTGGCTCATAGAACATGCTTAAATAAATGTAAAGGAATTGAAATTATCCCATGTATACTATCACACCACAGTGCAATGAAATTGAAAATCCATGCCAAAGGAAACCACAAGAACTTTATAAACACATGAAATAGCACTCTGCTGAACGAATGAGTCATAGATGAAATTAAAGAAGAAATTAGACAGCTTTTACAGTTGAATGATAATGATAATACACATACTGGAACTTGTGGGACACAATGAGGGAAATTTATAGCAGTAAATGATCATATCAGGAAAACAGAACAAGCACATACAAACAACTTAATGTTGAACCTCAAACTGCTAGAAAAAGAAGAGCAGGCTAAACCAAAAGCTCCTACAAAGGAGGAAATTATAAAAATCAGAGCAGAAATTAACACATTGGAGACTAACAAAACAATGCAAAGAATCAATGAATTGTAGAGTTGGTTCTTTGAAAGGTTAAATAAAATTGACAAACTCTTAGCCAACGTTATCACAAAAAGGAAAGACAAAACTCAAATCCACCAATTAGGAATGAAAAGGGCAAAATCACAACAGACTTGCAGAAATCCAGAAGATCATCTACACCTACTTTGAAAACTTGTATTCTGGGGCCTGGGGATTTAGCTCAGCGGCATAAGCGCCTGCCTTGCAAGCAGGCAGTTGTGAGTTTGATCTCTGGTACCGATAAAAAGGAAAAAGACAAAAAACCAAAAAAACAAAAAACCACTTGTATTCTAATAAGTTGGAAAATACAGAAAAATGGACAGATTCCTAGATATATATGAATTACCAAAGCTGAAACAAGAAGATATCAAAATCCTAAATAACCCAATATCAATAAATGAAATTGAAGATATAATTAAAGACCTATCAAGAAAGAAAAGCCCAGGCCCTGATGGATTCATGGCTGAATTCTACGAGAAATTTAGTGAAGACCTAACACCATTGCTTCTCAAACTCTTTAATGAAATTGAAAAGTAAGCAATATTCCCAAATTCATTCCTGGAAGCAAGCATTAGTCTGATTCCAAAACCAGAGAAGGACCCAATTAAAAAAGAGAATTACAAGCCAATCTCCCTAATGAACACTGATGCAAAAATCCTCAATAAGATACTGGTAAACAAACTGTACCAAATCATGAAAAAGATTATACACCATGATCAAGGGGAATTCATCCCAGGATGCAGGGATTGTTTGATATATGTAAATCCATAAATGTAATATACCATATTAACAGAGCCAAGGAAAAAAATCATATAGTTATCTCAATAGATGCAGAAAAAGATTATGATAAAGTCCAGTATCCATTCATGATAAAAACCCTACAGAAAATTGGAATAGATGGTCTTTATTTCAATCCAATAAAGGCTATCTATGACAAACCAACAGCCAACATCATACTAAATGGACAAAAACTGAAAACTTTCACTCTAAAGTCAGGAAAAAAGACCAGTTGTCCACTGTTTCCACTCCTATTCAACACAGTCCTGGACACTTTAGCAGGAGCAATTGGACAACAGAAAGAATTAAAAGGAATAAAGATAGGAAAGAGAGAAGTTAAACTATCATTATTTGCAGATGACATGATATTCTACTTAGAAGACCCCAAAAACTCCACCAAAAGACTTCTAGATTTAATAAGCAAATTCAGTAACATAGCTAGTTACAAAGTCAATACTCAAAAATCAATAGTCCTTCTGTACACGAATAACAAACTCACTCAGAGAGAAATCAGGGAAACAACACCTTTTCCAATAGCATCCAAAAAATGCAATATTTAAGAATCAATCTAACAAAAGATATAAAAGACCTCTACATTGAAAACTACAGAACCCTGAATAAGGAGATTAAAGAGGTTATAAGAAAATGAAGAGATTCTCATGCTCTTGGGTAGGAAGAACCAATATAATGAAAATGTCCACATCTCCAAAATTGTTATATAGATTCAATGCAATCCCAATCAAAATTCCAACAGCATATCTCACAGACTTAAAGAAAACTGTCCTAAAATTCATCTGGAATCAGAAGAGACTTAGAATAGCAAAGGCAACCTTGGGCAACAAAGACAAGACAGGGAGCACCACAATTCCTGACTTGAAATTATACTATAAAGCTCCTGTGATAAAAACAGTTTGTTAAGGAAAAAACAAAAACAAAAACAAAAACAAAAACAAAAACCCAGACCTGAAGATCACTGGAATAGATTAGAAGATGCAGAAATACCTACAGACACACTAAGCCATCTTTGAAAAAGGTGCCAAACACATTTACAGGAAGAAAGATGGCCTCTTTAATAAATGGGGCGGGGACAACTGGCTCTACACATGCTGAAGATTAATACTATGTACTCAGCTAAATTCAGAATGGATCAAAGATCTTAATATTAAAACAGCAACATTAAACCTGCTAGAAGATAAGAGTAGGTAAAACTCTTGAAGACATTGGTGTAGGCAAAGACTTTATGAACAAAACCCATGTTGCACAGGAACTATCACAAAGAATCAACAAATGGAACCTCACCCTACTGAAAAGCTTTTGCATGGCAAGAGAAACCACCAACAGAGTGAAGAGACAACCCACAACAGGTGAGAAAATGTTTGCCAACTCTTCTTCAGGCAAAAGATTAATATTTAGAATTTATAAAGAACTAAAAATAATCACTACCCCTAAATTTAAAGACGCAATCCGAAAATGGTCATCTGAGATGAATACAAACTTCTCAGATGAAGAAATACAAACAGCAAGTAAATACATGAAAAAATGTTCAACATCACTGGTTATTCGAGAGATGCAAATTAAAACAATACTGAATTTCCACCTCACCCTAGAAAGGATGGCTAGTATCAAGAAATCAACCAGTAACAAATGCTGGAGGGGCTGTGGAGAAAAAGGAACCCTTCTCCACTGCTGGAAGGAATGCAGACTGGTGCAACCACTGTGGACATCAGTGTGGAGATCCCCCAGAAAACTAGCATTGGTGGTCCGATTCAACCCAGCTACTCCTCTTCTGGGTATCTCCCCAAAATAATTAAAAACATCATACCACAGTGATATATGTGCACCCAGGTTTATAGCAGCTCAGTTTATAATAGCCAGGTGTTGGAAACAACCTAAATGCCCATAGGCTGAGGGATGGATTTTATACAATGGAATACTGCTCAGTCATAAAGAATAATAAACTGGACACTTTTATAGGTAAACGGATGCACCTTGAGAACATACTCAGTGAAATAAATAAGACACTTATGTGTAAACATCGTATTGTTTCATTAGTGTGACAAGCTGAAAGAAAAAACATGTGTATGTGTATGTATATGTATATAAAAAAGTAGTTAAGATAGTTATACTTCTGATTTCTCTGAGTTTGCTGAAGGGAAAGATTTGTACTGGTATTGTTTGGACGGCTGAAGGCAGATGTCTTATGCTCTGAGTGAATAAATTGGGGATGACAATGCACAATGTATGCAACATTGTTACTCCCTGACTGATATGCTTTGAGATTTTATTGTAGTTTTCTTCTTTATTTTTTTCTTTCCTTCTATGTTTGAATAATATGGATTTGAAAAAAAATAAATGGCAAAAGAACAAAAGTAGAAGCTGGAAAATGAATCACAAGATCTCTGTGGACCAAGAAAGCGATGCAGGTGGTAAGAAGCTAACAGACTGAACATAAGGTATGACAGAAGAGAGAGCTCAAAGAGCTCCAGATTTAATGTGAGCAAATGGTGAATGATGATGCAATTTACTGAATGGCGAAAAGAACGGGGACTGGCTATAGGGAGCAGGTTTAGGGAAAAAGTTCTATTTTAGGCAAATTAAGCTTAAAATGCCTTGGAAATGAAACTGTCAAGGAAATCAATTTGGGGAGGGCTTATATATTCTAAGCCATGGGCCCAGGTAAAATAGTCCAGAAAGAAGGGGAGGGAAGGCAGGAAGATGTATGGGTAAGAAATCTACTTTCCACCCTTTATTCTTTAGTGTCTTAAACCACATGGTATTCTTTTGTAAATTAGCACTGCTCACATAACAAAAATGACTGAATTAAAGGGAAAGTTCTGAAAAACAAAATTAGTAACAACAAAAGCAACAAGATAAACCTTCAATTAGGTAAGGCTGAATACAGGTTTGAAGGATAGCAGGGAGGCAGGATGGAACATTTTGTACTATAAGGCTGTGGTTAAAGCCATAATTCCAGGAAGACAAGTCAGCTCCTGCCAACGTAAGGATGCAGCAGGCCACGTGTTTAGTGAACATGCCACAGGCAGAGTGTCAAAGCCTGACGCCCAAGACACAGAAGAATGGCAGGGAAGAAGTTTTCCCTTATAAATCACACCAACAACTCAGAAGTACAGAAGCAGCATGTCAAACAGGTTATATACTACTAGAAAGGCGAAACCCACTAAAGAAAACTATTTATACTACTAGAAAGGCAAAACCCACTAACGACCAACAAAAGCAACAAGATAAACCTTCAATTAGGTAAGGCAGAATACAGGTTTGAACGATATTATTTGGTACCAGGAATCGAACTTAGGACCTTGCACTTGCCAGGCAGGTGCTATGCCACTGAGCTGTATCCTGGCCCTTAAAGAAAACTATTCAAATAAAGGAAAAAGGACAGTTTTTCAATTATTTTAAACAGCCCTCTAATGAATCAAATGTGTACAGATTTTTAAAGGAAAAAACTTCACAAAATAAATCAGTTCTTTGTATGTCAAAATGGGCAAATGAGGCAAAGTAGTCTTTTTTTATAAATGTCCCAAAGATACTATATTTCTCCTGTTGTTACAAAATTAATTTAATAACTGAAAAACTCACCTGATATGTTCCTTTGACCTATCGGCTGGGATGAAGGCAGATCCCAGGCAAGGGAGACATTAACATCTACTGTAAAGCTCTGTTCTCCTGACTGTTCTTGTTCTACAGCAGCCTTGCTAGCTGAACACGGTCTACATGCACTGGCTTCTCAACAACTGATCACCACTAAACCTCTCTAATTTGAAGCATAAACTGCAGTATGATTTTATTCAATCTTAATATGGAAAATACTGACTCACATTTTGTTTTTCCTGTTTAGATCCATAATCCACCAAAGACCCTGGGACTTAAGTTCCTTTTAAACAAAAAATTGCTAAGGAAGAAAAAAAGATTTGTAGAAAAAATCATAAGGAATATTTATGGTTATTTGGTAGCCTAAATTCAATTTTTGCTTCTGAGACCTCATCTTTGAATCCAGCTGGCAAGAGCACTTGGCTTCTTTCCTTACCATGTACAATCTATACTTCACTAATGGAGACACAAATTGCATTAGGTTTGCTTTTATTTTTTAATAAATTCATTATAAAATGTTGATTTATATCAAGCCTGTGGTCATTTAAATCCCTTGTAAAAATGAACTATCGATTCAGGCTCACGCAGTCTGTGGCTCAAGGGATAAGTAACAACAGTTCCTGAGCAGAGGGTTTTGATTTCAACTATTATGCATTTTTTAAATTATATCGCACTATATTGCTTTATAGTCTTTACTTTTATTATGCTTTGAAAAGTCACCCACTTTCTTTTTTTTTTTTTTTACACATTTTGGATTTTATTACTCCTTAGTGCTTATTACTTTTTTTGGGGGGGGGGGAAGAATACAGTCAAATATGGCAAAACAAAGCTGTCAGTCAATACCAAGGATAGACATAGCACATGGTGTAGAACAGAGTACAAGTTTATTAACAATGGTTATCAACGTTGTCCCTTGTTTCCTTAAAAAGAATTGTCTATCTCATTGGATATTATAAAGTTGGACAAAACAGTAGAGAACAAGACCAATAAAACTTAGGCATTGTAAACATTACAGGACTTCCAAAGAAGACAATAGTCAAACCAGAATGGGTATCTTAGTGAATCTTATTGTCTTCAAAGTAGTTGCCTATGTCTTCAAACTTGATACTATCATATAGAATGGAACAGAGTCTCATCAGTCAAAACAAGATCGTGGGAGTACTACAGGACTTCAAAACAAGTTAATAGGAAATCAAAAAGAGTTACTATTTATATATCCTAATTTTTTGAATTTTTTCTTTAATTAAGACAAACATAAGAAATGGCTAAATAATTTTTTTAAAACAATAAGGGGGAGATTGAGATAAAACAGGACATAACAAAATAACAATAGAGGTCACAGCATGACTGTTTCAACAACCTAGTACTTCACCACCATATAACCTGACTTAGTAGTAGTTACCATAGTGTCGAAAAGTCACCCACTTTCCCTATCAAACACGAATGCCAGTTTTATATTGCTAAAGTGATTAAGACACTGTGTCAGGAGAGATAAGGAAACTGTTCCTCGTGGAACAGAGGAACAAGACAAGCTGCACATGTGGAAGAGACAGCGTTACAGCTCAGAAGAGAAGGATGGGCCAGCAAATGAATGGTTCTAACTTAACGTATTTAAAAAACAGTGCCCCCCCCAACTAGATACAAATTCTGCACACTAAAAAGCCAAACCTAAGAAGCAAAATCTTAAAACAGCTGAAGAGAAAACATGTTTAAGATCCTGAGAACAGATTTCTTAAAAATATTTTTTAAAAAGCTGAAGTGGTAAATGATAAATTATACACTAAAATGTAAATCTGAATAGCTAATAAGGTAAGAAGCTGACTTTCACTAGCAGGGAAATACAAATTAAAATAGCAGTGAAGACTGTCAATACAACTAGCAAAATTAAACTACCTAGTGATGGTGAGACGTAGAACAGTAATTCTCTACACTTTCATCCTACACGGGATCCTACACTGATAAACCACTTTGGAAAACATAAGTAATACCGAACAAAGCCGAAGAAGATTCATGTATCTTATAATCCCTTAAATTCCATTTTTAGGTAACAACTTCAAAATTCACATGTATGCACAAAAATATTCATAGCAAGGGCTGGGGTTTTAGCTCAGCAGCATAAGCACCTGCCTTGCAAGTGTGTGGTCGTGAGTTCGATCTCCGGTACCGATAAAAAAGAAAAAGACAAAAAAAAAAAAAAAAAAAAAAGAATATTCATAGCAGCATTATTTATAATGGAGGAAAACCAGAGAAACAATCTAAATATTCACTAAGAACGTGATATTTTCATACAATAAAATGCCAGCAGAAAAAGCAAAAGAATACATACATGTATATTACCATAGACCAGCAGTGGTGAACCTAAGGCACGCATGGTGCAGCTGGCTGTTTGCAACCACTGAAAGCTTGAAAAGGTTCACCATCACCGCCATAGACAGATCTCAAGAACTAACAAATGACGAAGGCGAGCTGTAGAAAATACATACAGCTTTGAAACTATGGAACTTAAAACTAAGACTCTATGTTGTTTAGGAAAACAGTAAATGGATACGTGAATACACAAAAACACCAAATTCTGGATAATGATGGAAGGGAGATATGATCAGGGAGAGGGCAGCCATGGGTTTTGTTAGTGAGTTAAGTGAGCAGTACACTAACTAGAATTCAATGTATTGTTCTTTTTTGTTTGTTTGTTTGCTTGTTTGTTTGAGAGAGGGTCTCCTCATGCAGTTCAGGCTAGCCTTTAGCTCACTTTATAGCCCAGGCTGGTCTCGAACTTGTAATGACCCTTACCTCAGCCTCCGGGCTGTGGGGATTACAGGTGTGCGCCACCACGCACGGCTCAATGCATTATTCTTTTTTTTTTTTTTTTTTTTTTTTTTTTTAAAGACGAGTCAAGTGCAGTAGTGAGAAGGGGGGAAAGAGTAGAACAAGGAGTTCAATCTGTACTGACTGTGAACAATCAATTGAGATAACTCACTACCTTCGGACCAGCCCAATGTATTATTCTTTATACTACATTATCTGTATATCAGAAACATTTATAATACATTTTTGTTTTTCTCTCACTTGTTTTTTATTAATACATATCTGTTATACAGATGAATGGGCTTCATTTTGGCAGATTTCTTTATGCCCATTATAACACTCTTTAAAAAGAGAAAATAAAAGGAAAAACATATGTGCAAAAGATGTTTCAAGGCTCCTATAATCACAATATACTTTATTTCTCTCAGCGAAGCGATGGTTTTTAATTAAAGGAGTACCACTGGGATAAACAGAGCCAATTAGTAATTCAACCCTTTAGCTCTATATCTATCTTTTCATTTTGTCTCTAAATTTATATTTTACTATCTCTGGCCCCTCAATTTATATATAACACTATGAAAAAGTAAAGATAGAATTTCAATTCCCAGGTTTTCCTTCAATCACTAGGAGAAAAATAAACATAAATTCTGCACTTAATGTTTTACAAATAATCTCATTTTTTCCCTAAACAAAGACTACCACCTTAAAATAATTCTTATAAATTTAAGAGTGGTTAATGGCAGAAGAACGTTAAACAACTTAATTCTAAATAACTTCATCAATGACTGCTATATAACTACATAACTTTAAATGAAAAATAAATCATTAAGACTTAAGAACAAAGATTTAACCTCATTATTCAAGGACACACAACCACCTGAAAGAGACTTAGAGACAGGCAAAGAGATCAGACAATAGCCTATGCGTAAACTGGCAGAGCCTGCCTGATTTGGAAGGAACTGTTTGCTATACAGCACTAGAGTTCAGAGAAGTAACTACAGAATATTATCCCAAGGATTTATCACAACACCTGGATATAGTGTTCCTATTAGTTAACCTCACAGAAAACTCATAAATTAGGTAATAAAAAGGCTTAAAGCCAAAATTCACTGAAGAATTTAGAAATAATACAGTTATCTCAATTCTATTCTCTAAATCCTTCATTCTGCTAGCATTATAAAACAGAAATTTCTTCAGAAGTTATATTGTATTTGTTTAAGCCAAGGATATCACTTTGAACATTCACCCAAATTAAACCAGGTGTGGTCCTGATCATAATTTGATATCACTTATAACCAGAAATAATTAGAATATAGAAAAATGTATGGTATACATTTTATTTTTTTTATTTTTATTTTTATTTTTTTGTGGTACCGGGGATCGACCTCATGACCCTCATGCTTGCCAGGCAGGCCCTTATGCCACTGAGCTAAATCCCTTGCCTTACATATATCATAATCAATGCAACAATAGATGGGAAACAAATTAATTAAAAATCTTGTAGATTTAAAAAAAATCTTGTAGATTTATGCTTAATCTTGATGTGCATGAAGAATGCTAATCTTCATTCACTGTGAAACAATGTGTACATATATGTGAAAAACAATTACTCTTTCTCAAACTAAAAAAAATAAACTACTGCTCTTTCTCCAGGGAAATTACATGAAATGTAAATCATTTTGAAAAGTTCCATTCTCTTCCAAATATGAGCTGAAGACTAATCAGAAAAAAATAAATTAGTTAATTAAATATAGGACAATAAAATAGAAAACATGGCTTATACTTTGCCAAGCATTGCTTTTATAACAGATCAACTTCCTTGGCTCAATAGAAATGATTTAAAGAAAAGATCATATTCAGAAATGAGTTTTTAAAAATTTCTCAAAATTGTTTCTGCAACCTCATGATTTACAAAAAAGAACTGAGGATACAGTTTTATAGTATGTAATACAATTATTTTTACTTAGAAAAAAAATTGCCCAGCTCTCCTTCCTAATTCCATGAATATCACATTCCTATTCACTTTCCAGTAAAAGCACACAGGGTTTTATCAGCTATATTCACATCTTTTTAATTATTAATCTTTTTAATTACTAGTGGGCCAAGTGCTAGGAAAAGTGCTCTCAACTTTTCATGAAAAATAGGACAGACGCCAGGTGTGGTGGCACATGCCTGTAATCCTACCACTCTGGGAGGCTGAATCAAGATGGTTGTAAATTCAACAAGTTTGGCAGCTTAGTGAGACCAGCTCTCAAAATTAAAAGGGTTGGGGAAGGAGGTCAGTATGAAGGCCCTGGGTTCAATCCCTGGTACCAAACCAAATCGACCAATCTAGAATATACCTCACCGGGCTTGGGGAATGTAGTATACGTAGCTCAGTGGGAAGGCTCATGGTTAGCAGGTCAGTTGTGGCTCTGGGCCAAGCTCCAGCCCTTTCCCCAAGACACAAACTACAGTTTCCTGGGCACAATTTGTGGCTGCACATATTAAGCAAAGCTTACAATGTTCAGCAGCAAAATACATTGCTAACCATCCTTTCTGCATTTGAGTGTCATACACGGCTTAAAGGAAGAAGAAAATTAAAGTTAGTAACCTCCTACTCTTTTAAGTACAACTGTTTCACCCTCAGAACATGGGATAAAGCACGGAAAGCCACCTGAGAAACTAAACATGGTTACTAGTGATATGGAAGGTGAGAATCTAAGGAATGTGGGAAGGAGTCGGCACTTCACAATCTATATTTTGTTTCTAATATTATTGAGCTGTGCTACGATATCACACCTATTTAAAACATCGAGTTACAAAACACAATCAGAAGAAATATAAAACTCTAAAGAACAGGAGAACTGAGAGACCCAAACCAGAAAAGGAGGGAAAGGGACAATCTGTCAGTTCCAGATCACCATCAATTAGCCGAATTCCACTGCAGCTCACCGATGTGAGCCCCAAGCTGATTCTGGCCTAGATTTATATTCTTTTATTCTGTTGGATTTTTTTTATTCTATTCTGTTGGATTTTGAATTCATTTTTAAGCCACCAAACTGGACACTGTTACTAGTATATTATAGAAACAATATTTGATTCATTGTATGTACATACTAGCTTTTATCTAAGACCACTCTGTTCTTCATGAAATATAACTCTTAGAAGTTCCTCAAGAACAAGCCTCTTAGTGATAAACTCAGTTTTTGTTCACATAGAAATTGTTTCAGTTTTATCTTTGTTCAGGAGAATAAGACTGGGTTTCCCAGGAGATGCAGAAAAGGGTTGGATCCAAGATGTTTATTAGGAAATCACATCCAGAAGGAAAGGGGAAGAAAACAGGATTACGCTGAGAAGAAACTCAGCTGCCATATACTAGCAGAAAAGACTCCACCACACTGGTGGAGAGCACTGGGCAAACAGTAACCTCCCAAAAGGTCCTGTGTTGGCCTCAAACGCCCAGACCTTTCTGGTCCACTGAACAATGGCTGGATGCAGGCTGCCAGGGAAGCATATAACCTGACAGGGCAGAGTCTGCTGGCCACAGTGCCTGCACAGAGCAGACCTCCCTTTTCGGGAAAATCTGGCTCCACGCCTGCCACAATTCTTTTGCAAGTTTGAAATTTTAAGTAAGTGAATGTTTCAATATTTCAAAGATATCTTTTTCTGTCTTCTAACTTATTTAGGAGCCAGTGGTCATTCTGTTGGTCTTTTTGAGATATTCTGTCTTTGTTTAGAAACTGCTGCTTCACCAAAAAGTAGATTTATTTTTGTTCTCCAGCCATACAACAGTTCCAGCTCCTTAAGGTGCTGGCTCCTAATCACGATGATTTTTGAAATGGGGGATCTTTGGCGAGTTCCTCTACATCATGTAAGGCCAACCATGTCTGAAACTGTGTCTTTCTAGTCTCTAACTGATTTAGACCTTAACTATTGGTGCTCACAAAGACACTGTGAGAAGCCATATTGTTAAGGAGACACACAAAGCTGGGTGTGGTGGTGCCCCCCTGTAATCCCAACACTTAGGAGGATTGCTGCAATTAAAGGCCAGCCTAGACTGCAAAGGGAGTTGAAGGCCAGCCTGAACTGAGACCCTGTTTCAAAAAGATCCCCTCCCCTCAAAAAAGACAGGAGTATGTTATCTTGTTTCCAACTTTCTACTTTGAGGCAAACTTGTTAGCTTGTCAGCAAATTTACAAAATATTAGTTAAGTCAATGACCTTAACAATCTATAAAGTCATTGACAGACTATACATGAATCATGTAAGGAGATAAAGTGAAAGATTTCAGCTGAGATGACTAAATAGATGGCTAAAAAAAGGTATCTACAAAAATCACAATATATTTTAATTACCTGATACAAATTTAAGCCTGTGACAAAATATCTGAGATAATAAAAGGAGGACAGGGCCAGGTAGGGTGGTGCACTCATGTAATTCCATAACTCTGGGACTATGAGGCTGAAGGATTCCAAGTTTAAGCCCAGAAACTTAGCATGCCCCTGTCTCAAAAATAATGGGCTAGGAATGTAGGTTCATCCCCAGTACTATAAAAAACAAGGGGGATGGAGGACAGGGGAGGGGAGGAATGAGAGGGGAGAGAAGGGAAGAGAAGGTACAGGAGCAGGTTGGTTTATTTTGGCTGTTTCAGAGGTTTCAGTCAGGTCGTGTTTGGCCGTTGCTTTGGGCCTGTGGTGGGAATGTTTGGTGGAGGAGGCTGCTCATCTCATGTTGGTTGGGAAACAGGGTGTGAGAGGATGGAGAGACAGGGAGAGAGGCAGAGGAAAAAGAAGAAAAGAGGGAAAGAGGAGTGGGGCACAGAGAGGGAGAGGAGACAGAGACAGACAGGGCAAGAGACAGAGACACCAGGGTCTCAATATACCTTCCCGTGGCACGTCTCTAGTGACCTAACTTTCTTCTATTAAAGCTTCTACCACCTCCCAACAGTGCCACAGGCGGGCAATCAAGCCTCTGTTCACCATGAGTCTTTGGTGGACATTCAACATCCCAAGGGTAGCATCTGCCAGACAGTATTCCAGTTTTTTCCCGTATCCTACACTTACTTGTGATCCATGATTTCAAAATTGATTACTTTAGAGTTAAGAAAACTTAAATATAACTAAAGCAGTCTAAATGCAAAATCCTACATTTTTACAATTCCCTGAACCCAATTACATCCTCAAGACAGGACTGAATTTAGGGCCTTGTGACCTAATAGTAAATTATATCCCCAGTCCTTTTAAATTTTGTTCTAAAGTACAGGAGATCTTACTAAATTGGCCAGGATGGCCTTGAATTTACAATTATCCTGCCTCAGCTTCCTAAGTAGCTGGGATTATAGGTGTGTGTTACTACATTCAGTTTAGTTATTTTGAAAATTTATCTTGCTCACATCAATTTTACCAACATTTTTCTAAACAATTTGCCTTTATCGAGTATATCCAAAACAATAAGCTTAGTTTTCATGAAACACTGCTTTTATTTCCAATATATACTTTATTCACCTACCAATATTTAATTCAATTCTGTATTTTGCTGATACACTGTACTATCATAAACTTAAAACATACACAATCAACTATTACTACATACATTTTACTGATGGGAAGAGAAGTATGGATATTTTTCTAGAAATTGGCCATCTAGATGAAGCATCAGCTTGCCTCTGTTGTCAGTTTATTTTAAAGAAAGCTTGAGAAGCTTATTCTAAGTCAGCAAACCAGCTAACTGGAAAGTCAGTTATTTTGGGTATAACTAGTATTTGTTTATCGTACTCTACGATCTGAGTCGTGCCTCTTGGTTTGACTTCTAACAATCAGGTGTTCTGTCGGGAGTAAAAGGCAAAATTGAGTTCTTGAGTGGACAGACAAACCACTGCACCAATGGATGGACATTTATAGGAGGAGGAAAAGAAATGTAAAGAACTGGGGGGGAACTCTAAATGCTGCTTTCCGCCTTATTAATATGTTCCTTCTGCTAGGAGGACTAGAATGTGAAGTGGGGGCTGGGAGGAGGCGCACAGAGGTAGCTTATGAAGTCTGCTTTAGGCCTTAGGGAAAAGCTGAACATTTCCAGATTTTCATCTACTTTCTCCATCCAATTACAGTGCAAGTGTAAGCTTCAGAGTAGGACCAGGACCAGAAATAGACGCAGGACAAAACTTCTAGAAAGACAGACATGCAAGCCTTCCGAATACATGGAAGCAACCAATCAGGCTTCAGATTTGCAGCCATCATTCTTTCTATCAGCCATGCAAAGTGTGACTGTAAGACACACAAAAAGAATATGTATTTGAACACAAAACGCTGTCCTACATCATTTTTATTGTTTTCTTAGTTTCCTTTAGGATTAAAATGCTGTGTTTTATTTTAGAATAGAGATAATGAGACTTTTTGTCTGAAAAACTGTTAAAGTAGCTACCTGGCTTTTTTGGGGGTGGGTAGTACTGGGGATTGAAACAAGGGTCTTCACAATGGGCTACATCCCAAGCTGCCTGCCCCTGCCTCTTTTCTGTTTAATTTTGAGGCAGGGTCTTGCTAAACTGTCCATGCTGTGCTTGAATTCATGATCCTCCCACTAGAGTCTCCCAGAGGGCTGGAATTAACAGACATGTACCACCATGGCTGCCAATTATTTCTTAACTTTAATATCTGATGTGTTCTCTACTCAGCATGTAAAAAGACATTTTAACTTGCCTAAGAATTTTCATTAGGAGTGCTAGAAAAATAAATGTACTGTCCTAAGTTAATGTTTGCATAATACTTACTAAACAACTCTATTTTTAACTATAGGGTAAAATCAATATTATGTATCCTTTTAAACTGCTTCCACGGCTTACCCATTATTTTTTGAAGGAAGACAATGAAAATGTAAAACTAATTGTGCTTTAGTCACAGGATCGCTAATTCCCACATTTCTTTTCTTTCTAGGCTACGAACTTCTGCAAGGCAAGACTTGTGCTTTATTTATCCTTGAGTCCTTAACAATATACCAGAATAGTAAATAGATAATAAATGGTTTTGTATTAATGAAAGTTTTATAAAGGAAGGGAAAATAAGTTGTGACTTAGAGAAAAGCAGTTTCTAGATTCATTTAGAATTAGAGAACAGCTTTTGAGATTATTCAATCCAATCCCCTAAAATTTTAAAGCCAAGGAAATTATAAACTAGCCTAAACATAAAAAACTAGTCAGAGCTACAACCACAAATAATAAGCCTCCAAATAAGCCTATCAGTATTTGTGCATCCAAAGATATAAAATATTATTTTCTATAGCTCTATCACTATATGACTAGATAAACTGTGTATCAGACTAAGTTTCCCAATTTTTTTTTTCTTTTTCGTTTTTACTGGTACCAGAGATCGAACTCACGCCTTCACACTTGCAAGGAAGGCGCTTTATGCTGCTGAGCTAAATCTCCAGCCCCAAGTTTCCCAATTTCTAAACTGAAGTTAAATCTTAACTAAGATACTGTGCTAATGAAATTATTTCTTTAAATTAGTAAGATGAATTTATATTTTAGTGACATGTCCTTTCAAATGGTATACTAGAGGTTACTTTTATTACTATAGTGATGTAATAATACTGGATTTTATTGAATATCTTTATTATCATAAAACATAGTAGAATAAAATGACCCTCCAAAGCCATAATGGGAATACAACAGTAACAGTTTACATGAGACCGAAAAATACCACTGTTAGGAAAAGAATTATCAAATGTGACTATACAATAATGCTTGATATAGATTAGGGGCTTGCAGACAACAGCCTGGAGTCCAAATCTCTGCAATGCTTGGTCTGTAAGTAAAGCTTTGTTTACTGGAACACTTTCTTTTTTTTACTTATTGTTTATTCCCTATTTTACAGCACAGCAGCAGAGCTGAGCAACTGTAACAAAATCCATATGGCTCACAGAGTCTAAAATATTTACTCTCTGACTCTACAGAATATTTGCTATGTCCTGCTGCAGATCATGGCAAGTACAATTAATTACTTCCTAAAAATATAAAGCCTTTTGTACACCAGGCATAGGTTGCACTTAAGACAACTGAACACACAGTTTAGGCAACTCTGTTTAACAGATGCTAGAATAGCAACAACTTGTATGCATTAGTGCATTTCTCCAAGAGTGCCATTTGACAGTATTTTTCAACTTTATCAGAATAGTGTTAATAGTTTCTATAAACGCCTGTGAAGTACCTTTTTTTTTAATTTTTAAGACAAGGTCTCACCACGTAGTTCAGGCTGTCCTTGAACTATGTAGTCCAGGTTGTCCTTGAATTTTTGCAGTTCTCCTGCTTCAGCGTCCCAAGCACTAGGATTATAGGCGTGCACTACCACACTAGCTATAAAATTCTATTTCTGTAATATTTTATATTTTTCTATAAAACAAGAGATTTAGAATATTGTTTCAGGGACTGCTTACTCTTCCTCTATCACACAAACAATTCTGAGGAAAAATTAATTTGGTCTTAGGAAGTTATATGCAGAATATTTACCATTAAGAGCCAAATTGGGCAGGGTGGAGCACGCCTACCACCGCAACACTGAGATGATGAAGCAGAAGGATTTCAGGTTCAAGCCCCACTTGGGCACCTTAGCAACTGTAACAGTTAAAGTGGGTTGTCAATTTGAGTAGCTTCGGAGCTGCCAGGAGATCAGTAAAGCACATTTCTAGGTGTGTCTGGCGGGCCATGCAGGTGTGACCCCGAAGTCTGTATCTGGTCCTGGGCCCTTTCTGTCTGCTACTGTTCACCAACTCTGCTTCCCAGTCACTGTGAACAAGTATATTTGCTCCTCACGCCCTCCTGCCCTGATGTTTCTGCCTTGGAGGTGGCCAACCATGAACTGACTGAAACCACAGTCAAAAAACTAATAGTGATTTATAGCAAAACCCTGTCCAAAAAACAGGCCTGGGGCTGTAATTCTGTGTGAAGGCCAAGGGCACAATCTTTAGTGTTGGGGAAGAAAATTAGTAGCCAAAAAGAAATTAGTAGCAATAATGTATTTATATGGAAGTATTCATTGCTTTTAACGATGGAAGCTTAAAATATACCAGATTTCCCTGATGATCCTTTCATAAATAATGCTGATTCTTTTTGGAACTGCCTGTCTGGTAAAGAGAAACACACATCAGAAAAATATAGCTAGAATCATAACAAATTAGGCAATGTTATTCTGCTATTTTTGTATTTTTCTAAATCAAAATTAGATAAACAACAGATGTGTGACTAGAAAAATAAAAAGATGTTTTGTTTTCCTAAAAAAATAATTTTTAGAAATCTACAAATGGCTCTGGTGTGAAATTGATAGACTCAGTTAAATTGCTATGGTAACATATTCCTATATTGAAACAAAAGTTTTAGTGTCAAAATTCCGTAGGATGTAATGCACTGGATAAGTGGATGAAAGAGATTAGAACAATGAAGGGGCACTTTATAACTTTGAAAATCATTGTTTAAATTAAAGAAGATTCTACTGCAGTATACAGGGATGATACTTTTTCAAATCTCAAGAATTATAGTTTCACGTCAAAAGTTAGTACTGAAATTGTACTTTGTGCCAAGCATTCCGGTAAGAGGTTTAAATTTATCTTATTTAATCTCCATAGCCACTCATAAGGGAGTCATTACTGAATGTAACATATCATTTCCTGCAATTTTCATGATAAAGCCAGGATATAAACCCAACCTGTACGGCAGTGAGCCCAGTTTCTCCTTCCTGTTTTCCTGTGCCAGTGATCAAACCTAGGGCCTTACACATGCCAGGCAAGTTGTCTAGTACTAAGCTACAACCCTAAAGCCCAATTTTTACAACAGTGTTAAACTATATTCAAAAGTTATTCTAAAAATATCAACAACTACTGAGAATGGTAACTTTTAGTTACTTTCCCATTGCTGAGAAAAATACCTGACCCCCAAGTTAAAGGAGGAAAGGTTGATTTGCTTCAGTTTATAGAAGTTTCAGTCCCTAACTGGCTGGCTTCAACAGTGGGTGGCTTTACAGAGAATAGTTCATTGTGGGCAGAAGATGGCAAAAGCAACAGGCAAGGAGGAAAACAGAACACTTTCTGTGTCTTAAATTACACAAACAGGCTACCTGCCGTGGGGCAGTGCAGCACTCAACCCTTAATCTTAGCCAGAACTATATCAGACTAATCAGTGGGGTGATTTACTAATCACACACCTTTAATCCCAGCATCATACACTCTAGAGTCCGCCACTTCTGAAAAGCCCACCCCCACATTACTGCATGAAGCTTTAGGGGGACATCTAGGTATCAGCTCTAACAGTAACGCTTCCATAAAATGCTTTGAGTCTCTCAGAAGGTGTTAAATAAAGAATTACTACTAAAAGAAAAAAAACCCTGAAATATCTGGAAAATTACTACTGTTATTTAAAAATACATATGAGTCAGGTGTGGTGGTGCATGCCTGTAACCCCAGCACCCTGAGAGGTTGAGGCAGTAAGACAGTTTGAGCCCAACCTGGGCACCTAGCATGACCCTGTCTCAAAATAAAATTTGAAAAAGGTTTCATATCTGGAAGTGGAAAAAATGCAAGAAACAAATAAAACAAAATAAAACTTCCACAAATAATTTTTTTGTCTATGCAGGTTTACTAAATATAAAACTCTCTACACAAAGTAACACCATCCTTTCCTACCAGTATTCTGCTAGGTTGGTTAAAAAGCAACTTGCTCTAAAATAAATAGTGTTTGATTCTCAGTATCAAATATAAATACATAAATAAATAAACAAATAAACAAACAAACAAATAAACAAACAGAAAAATGCCCAGTGCACATCAGATGAATGGCCTAACAACACGAACCGTAATAGTCTTGTTTCTGGTGGGGCTTTTGTTTTGTTTGTTTTTGGTCTTTTTGAGACAGGTCTTCACTATGTAGTTCAGGCTGGCCTTGAGCTCACTTTGTAGCTCAGGCTGCTCTGAACTTGCAAGGATCCTCCCGCCGTAGCTTCCTCAGTGCCGGGATTACAAATATACACCACCAGGCCTGGCTGTAATAGTTTTACAAGATAATTAGGACTAAGCCTCAGTGAAGGGGTGCTGAAGCACTGACAGGAGACATCAAGAGGCCATTTTGTGCACTGCCATTGCGATGCTATCGTGTTTCTGGCTCATAAAGTTCCTGTTATCTGATTCCAGACACAGCACAGGAGTATCAGCAGGGTCGGAGGTCAGTTTAGGTGCTTGCGGAGCCAGAAGAGATATCAACCCAGCACATTCACCCACCAAGAGTCCCACGGCAACCTAGTTTAAGTCCTTGTGCATCTGTACACGGGACTCAAACAATGGGCAGATTGTTCATTTTGTCCTCCAAGTGCTGCTCTAAAGTTGCCACTGGCCGTCTATCCCCGCAAAGAAAAGATATGAAAAAATTCTAGGAATAAATTTCACTACATTTAAACTGTAAAAATCAAACATCACTCTTTTGAACAAGCCACGTTCAACTCTGCATATAACTGGGGTATATTTAATTAATTCTGAATTTAAGCACCAAATATCACCTACAAACATTATTTAATACCCATTAAAAATGAGTGTTCTAGCCAATAATGGCTGTCATAAAATCTTGGAAGCGATATTGTCTTTAGCAAGAATATTCATTTTTTTAATGATTTTAAAATACTTTATAAGCAGCTTGTTTTTCTCCAAATTACAAACTTACATATATGCAACTTGCATTAAATCAAATTGGTATTTTGAAATGATGTGACAGACTTCACAAACTGATTTTTCAGGTATTTAAAATCTTTGGTAATATTAAATGATTATAAAGCAACCTCACTATTTTTAATCAAATATATTCAAATATTATTTCCTCTTTCAAAGCCATCTAAAGAGGCTATTCCACTACTGCTCCATACATTTAAGCACTTCTCATTAGTAATTATCATCAGCACCTCTTCTGTGCCATTAGACATGCTGAATGGTAACCAATCTTGTTCAATTTTTTGTGGCTATTCAAAGTAAGAATTTAATATCAAGGTGTTTAACTTCACAAGTCTATATAAGATTCCTCTAAAATAAAATTCTGTATGACAACTAATATTAACATCCTAGTACTGAATATTAAAAAAAATCATAAAGTAGAACAAATACTGTATAATGTCATATAGTATACTGAGAGTAATCAAATTCCTAAAGCCAAAGCAGAATACTGGCTGCCATGGGCGGAGGTGGAGGAGGAGGAGGAGGAGGAGGAGAAGGAGAAGGAGGAGGAGGAAGGAAAGGGGGAGGGGGGGAGGAGGAGGAGGCGGAAGGGGCGGAGGAGGAGGAGAAATGGAGCCACTGCTTAATAGAAATGATCACTGCTGGGAAGATGAAAAAGTCTCTGGAGATGCATTGTGGCAATGATTTTACAATGTAAATGTAGTAACTCAGAACTGGACATTTAAAAATGGTTAACATGTTAAATTTTATGAAACAGTTACACATACATATATAAACATATAAGGCTACACACTATAAAAACAAATAAATGGTTGGCCCTATAGTTCATCACTGAGATACAGGACGGGTGGGCTATAGTTTGCTCTCACCTCAACCAGCTGACTCTGTAAACCACTTTAATTCTTTCTGCTCCAAAGGCTTTAGAAGGTTAAGGAGTCACGTGAATCTAAGTGTGAGAAACTAGGAGGTAGGACAGTGAGAAACACCCCCTTTATCAAATTTGGGAAAACCTTCCTATGCAGAGAAAAAGGTTGAAGATTCTTCAACTTGAGTAAAAAAGTTATCAAGAAAAAAAAATATTATTATAGAAATTAAAAATTTAAAACCTAGTCATCTTCTATAACTTCTTTTGTGTCTTCAGTGATACTAGCACAGACTTTTACAGGAAGATGTACCAACTCTCTGAAAATACAGACACCTCTTACATAAAATATAACAAAGCCAACAAGAGAGGAATCTCCTTATTTGCAGAAAATAAGATTTCTATGATAAGTAGTCCATACATAATTATAACTAGTGAAAGAGTTCAGCAGGGATGTTCAAAGAGTGATACACTAAATCCACTGGCTACATTCTTGTACATCAGCAATAACCAATTTAAAACGCAATAGAGATAACATCTCACAATTATAACAAAAACTATTAGGTATCTAAAAACAAATGAAAGAATAAAAACATAAAGATATTAAAACTCAGCATTGCAAAGATGGTAACTTCCCCCAAATTCATTTATAAACAATTTTAATCAAAATCCCAACAGTATTTTTCATAGGAAATTGATTCTAAAATTTGTATAGAAGAGCAAAGAGCCAAGAGTAACTAAAACAATTTTGATAAACAAGGTAGAAGAAATGTGCAGCTGACACATGGTTAAACAAATAGACCAATGAAATAAAGACCTTAAAAATCAACAAACTTGGTACCTGACAGAGACTGTATTATGACTAAATAACAAGGCAGAAAAAACTGCTTACTTATATAAGGAAACAAAATTATGCTCTTTATAATACAGACAGAAAACCTCAAAGGATTACAAATATGAATCAAAAATTATAAAAACTGTTAGAAAAAATAGGGTAGATGACTTTCATGATCTTAGTGGCATGAAACAGTTCTTAAAACGTAATAGAAAGCACAAATAAAGTCTAAGTGAGAGATTAAGAGATGACATCTGCTATAAGAATAACTGACAAATACCAAGAATGCATCAACAACAGCAGCAAAGAGCAAATAACAGAGCAATGGACAAAGCTGACACACAGACAAGACACAAAAGGGAAACCCAAAGTGAGAAACGCGAAAACATTCAATCTTATTAGTGAGAAGGGGAGTGTACATTACTAAAGCACTGAGACACCATTTCCAAGGCTAGCAAAAACTTAAAAGTCTGGAAATACCAAGATGGGGAAGAAAGAGAAACTCCTACTCTAGTGTGAATACAAATTAAATTACCACTTTGGTTGGAGATGCTTATGTCTTACATTGCAGTGATTCCACTTCTGGTGAACAACTCATAGAAACTTGTACACAGGAAAACAAGTATTACCAGAATGTTCACTTCAAAATAGCAGAAAAATTAGAAACTACATAACCATGGATAAAAAATAAGTGAATAAAATGTGGTACTTTTCCACAGTAACATACTACTCTAGCCAACACAAACAAATTAGCAGTACAGAGATCAAAATATGTCACCTCAAAAGCAAAACTAAGTGAAAAAAGCAAGATACAGAATGACCCCATTTATATGCATTTTAAAAATTTCCAATGCTGCAAGTTTTATGGACACATACATATTCAGTAGCCGTATAAAATATTTGAGAGAATAATAAACACTGTATTTTATGAGAAGGGTTACTTCCAAGAACAGAGATAGGAGGGGAATAGGAATATGGAAGGGAATGAAGGAAGCATCATCTTTATCTTTTACACCAGACAGGTGTCAATGTATTCGACACAATATTAAGTCTTTAGGATAGTTAGGGTATTTGTTATTTTCTATATGTCTATATATTTGAAATACAGCATAAACTTTCTTAATAGGAAACACATTTTAAAATGAACTACAGCTACAGTATTAACATCAATACATCTCAAAAAAAGGTTAAGTTAAAAAATCAAGTAGAAGAAACACACAGACAGTATGGTACCATTTATATGCTACATACAACGGTTTTTAAGCTGGGCACAGTGGTGCGTGCCTGTAATCCCAATTACTAAGGAGGCTGAGGTGGGCAGATTGCAAGTTTGAGGCCAGCCTGGGCAACCTGGTGAGATCTTGTCTCAAAAAAATTTTTTTTCTAGTAAGCACATATATATTTGTATATAGACTAAATCTGTACTTACTTTTTTGTTTTTTAGGCAGTATGGGGGATCAAATCCAGGACCTCACATACTCAGCCACTCAAAGCCATATCCAGTCCTTTCATGAAGTTCTGAGACAGGGTCTCTCTAACTTTCTCAGGCTTCCCTTGAGCTTGTGATGGTCCTATTGCAGCCTCCTGAGAAGCTGGGATTACAAGGCTGTGCCATCATACAACTGGATTATCGTATCTTTTAAAAGATACAATAATATTTCATTTGCTAAAGTTTGAAACTGGATGGTTTTTTAAAAATTATATTTAGATTTTATACGTGTATAAATAACAATAGCAATAATAGGAAAAGGAGTAAGAATACAGCTAACATTTGAGCACTGGATGTATAGAAGGCACACTTGTAAGTGTTCACATATATATAATCCTAAAAATTACCCAAGAGGCAGGTTATATTATTATTTTCATTTTACAGATGAACAGAGAACAGAGAGGTAAAGGTGATTCAAGGTCATAAAAATTCAAGGTCATGAAAAAAGTAAGATATGAATCTAGGATTCTTGCTCCAGAATTTTATATCTGTTATTGTATCACTCCTTTCTCTTTAATGTATGTTTAAATACTTCATGAAAATGCTTTTAATCAATGGCTATAAAACATACATACACATATTTATATATCTAAACTGGAATTATCTAAGAATGTTTTGAAATGAGCAAGGTTTGATAATTTTAAAGATTATTTCGTAGTCATATATTATTTCTTCATTACCCTTAAGGTAACATGTATTTCTAGATAACTTATATGGGGGAAGATTTGACATAATTCCATCATCTTTCTCTTTGTCAAGATAAAATTCAATTACTTACCTTCTGGTCTGAAAACTCATTAAGAATTTTTAGTAAGCAACTGTGGCAAGAAATGTAATAGAATTTCAATTATTAATTTTTTACTGGTCTCTTTAATTTTGAGTTGCTTACCTTTAAAAAATTACAATAAAAACATCATTTGTACAGTCCTTTTTACATCACAAAGCAACAAAAAAAATTGGCATTCTCAGTCACTGAATATGAGCAGTGACCATGTGTTAACCCCATATTCCATGGCCCCTTAAGGTTACCATTTCTTTTAAAGTATCTCTTCTCAATCCACAAAACCACAATGTTACTGCTAGTTTACTAACCCACAGCACATGTATTCAAAAATTAAGAAGAAGTTCTCATTTGCAAAGAGTTTATAGCCTAGCAAGGGGAAAAAACAAGGGAATAAAAATTATCTATAATATGTCAGTACTTTTTAAAGTAGTTAAGCAGTGTTAGAAAAACATAAGCATTGAGGGAGATGTAAATAGTCAGTGCACTTTCAGAATAGGAAACCTGGGGCATGATGAGCAGGAAAAATCTGGTGAGGATAGAATATTCTTTGAAGAAAATTTGTTTTCAAAGGAAGAAGAGGGTAACAGCTAGAGGTACAGGCTCTAGAGAAGTATTTAAGCAGGACTGAGACATACTAACCATCGATTCCTTTGAACTATTTTCCTTTGCTCCACTCCTCTCCTAACAGGAAATCCCAGCTGGTCATTTACTAAGCACCGCAAGCCACTTAACATTTTTAAGCTTCAAAAGAGATGACTGTTTTAAGAACGTTAAATTAGAAAGGAAATTCAAATAAATGCTCTGTAAAGTTCTTTTCTAGAACTAAAATAAAGAACTATTCTGTGATAATGAAAACACTGCTTAAAAGTGAAGCTTAGACATGTAAATCATCTTTTAAAATAAAGTCTTCAGAAGTCTGTGTATTATGGACTTACATTTGCTGTCTTTGCCCTAAAATCTTAATGTGCAAGTTGAAGGGTTATGAAGGTTTTTAAAAGAATAGTTAGTAATATGCCTTTTTCCACGATTACACATTGTGAAATTTATAACAAGGTTTCCCTTACCTGATATGGACATGGAATGTGATATTCTCTGCAGCGTTCTTGTATCCATGTTGTTTCCCAGATGCCACGGTAAGCTTGCTCATAAAAGTAGCATCCAATTACAACCAAGAGTGGTACGAGATACAGAATGCTGAAAACACCAATCCGGATCATAAACTTCACTAATTTATCTTGGTTTTCCTTTTCTAATGGAATCTCAATGCGAACTCGGTTTAGGGATATAATGCCGGCTAAGAGGAGAGAAACCCCAACTACCACGTACAGGCAGAGAGGGGCAAGAACAAAATATCTTAATGCATCAATATCGTAGAGGCCAACAAAACACACGCCACTAATATTGTCACCTTCAATTTTATTCATCGCTAAAAGGATGATAGTCAGAGTTCCGGGAATGCCCCATGCACTGGCGTGAAACAGCAGTGCTTTCTTCTCAATAGCTTCACTACCCCACTTTGGCACCGCTGCTAAAAACCATGTGATGGTAAGAATTACCCACCATACACTGCCAGCCATCGTGAAAAAATAGAGTACCATAAAAAGCATGGTGCAGGCTTTATTATGAGATCCTTGAGTCACGGTAGAAGCCTTATACTGTGCAGGGCTGGAGGCATTGCAGGCTACTCGGTCCTCAAGCAAAAACCCAATGAAGAAAATTAACGACACCATCATGTAGCAGACTGCATAAAATATAATAGGCCTTTCAGGATAACGGAATCTTGTGACATCAATCAAAAAAGTTAAAAAAGTAAACAGTGTGGCAGAGAGGCAAATGATTGAAATCAGTCCTATGAAATAGCGAGCGAATGATAGTTCTTCTCTCCTAAAGTACATGTTGGGACAAGGAGGTGAACAATCACGCACGTGCAAAAAAGAATAACCAAGATCGGGATCAATTTTCAACTCTCGAGGACACCAAAAACCATAGTCCCTCTGCACTGCCACTGGGGCTCCTTCTGTTGGATCTCCAACTAAATTCAGATCCACAAGGCGAGGATATGGCTCATCACAATCTGGAAACCTAAAAAAACACAAGATAAGAACCACTTTTACTTCCAGGGAAATCTTCTGCCACCTAACAATTTGGATTCTGAAATTTAGCACTTATGGCCTTACTTATTTCTAAGTTGTTAGAGGGCAACTGTGTAACCAGAAACCAGTGTTGATAAATTGTTTGTAGGCCATACAATCATGTTTTTAAGTAGCTTGCCAAAACATGACACGGTTTTAAGCTGTTTTTAAAAACAAACAAACAAAAAACAAACATCCTTTTTTTTTGGCCTTCAAAATCAGCATTCTTTATTAGACAAATTAAACACAATCATCAATTGTGTTTAGTTAGGACACAGTTTTAGAGGATGACTTTGAAATCTAAAAATACAGGGGTATAATTATATAGCTCCGACAGAACAGCAGCTAGAAGTTTACGCATAAGAGTTAAAAGTCTTCCCTAAATGTTCAAGGTACTGTGAGTTATAACAGATTAACTATCCTTACAAGTGGCTGGCTGTTAGATCTCACTTCACATTCTCCCTCTGCGTAGCCTATTTACTGACTAGGTTCGTAAGGTCTCCAAATGTCACTTAGTTCTTTCCTACCATCCCTGATTCCTCCCCAGCTCACTGTACTCTTTAATAGTTATTTTCAAACTTTGAGGTACATTTTAAAAAAACTTGATATTTCTAAAATCCAAATTATTAGTCCCCTAACACTACAGATCATATTTCAGAATTCTTGTGGTTGTAAAATAAAATCTGTATTTTACACTTATGTTTTGGATTTATCTCATTTAACATTATGTTCTCAAATTTATTCATTTGTCTATGAATGACTCAAGTTTACTGCTCTCCTTATGAGAAACTAAAAAATATGTAAATATATATTAAATATATGATTTAAAATAGGGATAGAAGGAAGGAAAATAGGCACATACAAATACAAGACAGGGGGAAGTTTAAAAAACTAAATTATTCTGTTGTTTCAAAATTTTTTTTTTTTTGTCTTTTTCATTTTTATCGGTACCAGGGATCGAACTCACGACCGCCTGCTTGCAAGGCAGGTGCTTATGCCGCTGAGCTAAATCCCCAGCCCCTGTTTCAAATATATTTTAAGGTAAATGCTAATTTGTTTCATTTCAGTTTCTTCTGTTTATTTCTTCTTTGTGAGAATCTTTTTTGTTAGTGTCTTATATTCTGAGTGACACCAATGCTGAGTAAGAATGGCTAAAGCCATTCTTTTGAGATCATGATACACACTATATTAACCATTGTTATTCTCTATTTTGTTATTAAGTTCTGTTTTACTTTTTCACAGAAAAGTTTTTATATTTTCCTTGTTAAAATCTACTTGTATTACATTAAAATAAAAAATATAAAAAATTTTTTAAAAACTGTGTTAACAGGCTTCCAAATGAACCACAGACTTCAGAAAGTGTAATAGCCTCAAGATAAAGGAAACAAGTTTTGTTGCAGGTATATTTATATGATTAAGGACCCATTCTCACAAATACTTTCAACTTCCTTGCCAATTTCAGTTTCTAAGACTTTAGACTCCCACTTACTAGTCGTTTATTGTTTTATATGCATCAAATGCTTCCCAGAAATTATCACAGATGTTAAGTTTGCCAAATCATGCATAACATTAACTGATCAATATCTTCAAATCTTTTTCTAATACAACTATTTTCTTCATTTTCTAATACAACTATTTTCTTCACAGAACTTGGAATTATAAGGCCAAACTACAGAAGTTTACTGCATGGTATCCCAGGCCTAACAATAAAATTAAGACAAAAACATAAAAAAACCAGGAGAGTTTATCTTTTGGCCTAGAAGGAGACAAAAACTTTTAAATGTAACACAAAATATAGCAGTGTTATGTGTAAGGCAATTACTATACAAGATAAAAAATGACAAAATAATTAATTGTATCAGGGAAAGCTGTTGTGAAAGACTTTACAGAATGAGTCCCTCTCTACAGGCTCTGAATCAGTATTTCCCAGGATTAATACTGTATAGGCCAATCAGTATTCTAAGAAGCAAATACAACCAAACTCACAGTGCATTTTGCATTACAGGACCACGAAGTGTGCATGAGTGGCAACAAGAGACAAGAGTACAGAGATAATACATATTGTAAAAATATGTGAGCACGTGAACCACTGATGTAAAATTAAGTCACACAAAATAATGCCACCTATCTCCTATGAGCATGGTTGTATATCCAACCATTAATGTATACACCCAGATGTCTAATGGGCACCTGATCTATAACCCTTCTAAAACCAAGCACGTGACTTCTATACCAGTTTTTCCACCTAGATAAATGGTAACCCCCATTTTCTAGCTGTTTTGGGATCTTTCTTGAAGTCCCTTGTCTCTCATCTGCAACTAACAATCCATGCCAGTAATTCCTGTCAGTCTATTTGTTTGGATCTGAAATTTTCCCCAAAGGCCACGTGCTAAAGGCTGGGTTCCCCGTTTATAGCACTGCGGTTGCAAAGCTGGAGATGTTAGGATCTGAGGGCCTAAATGGAGGACTGACTGCAGGACTCTGAATGGTTTATTTTGTCTCTGGTTCTGTCTATCTCTTTCTCTTTCTCTCTCCTTTCACTTCCTCTCTCTATCTCTTGTCTGACTTGAACTGCTGTGCTCCAAAACATGTTCCTCTCTCGTAGCTATATCTCACTGCAAGCCCAGACACAATGCAGTTAAGCCACTATGGACTGAACCTCTGAAAAGATGAGCCAAAATAAGATCTTTCTCCTTTTTTTTCCAGTGTATTTTATCATGATGACTAACATAGAGATTTAATTCAGAATCTGACTGTTTTTTTTTCCACTGCTCTCCTTGTCCAAGCCACCAACACCTCTTCCTTGAACACAACAGCCAGTCTAAAAACAGCCTTTCTGCTTTGTCTTGTTGTTATTGTGCTGGGGTTTGAATCTAGGACCTCATACATGCTTGGGAAGAGCTGAACCACTGAGTCACGCCCCAGGCTCACAATGGGCCTTCGACATACATTTCTGAATTCATAATCATGGCTCTTCTCAAACTCCTCTTCCTATCTCATTCAGAGGCAAATTCCATTTTCCCTGCAGTGCTCTGCAGACCTCCTGCCCTAGTACCAGTTCATACTTCTTTCCATTCTCCCTCATTCACTTAGCTCCAGTCTCTTTGGTCTTCTGCTTTTCAATGAATTTGTCAAGCAGACTGTACTTTGAACTTCAGAGCCTCTGCACTTGCTGCTGCTGTTTCCTCTGACTGAACTGCTCCTCCTCAGAAATCTGCTTCATTTGTTCTCTCATTCCATTCAGGGCCCTAGTCAAGATCCTATTATTAAAATGCCCTTTTGCATGACTCTATAGAAAATGGTCCTTCTGCTCCCCTCTACTGTATCAGTACCTCCTGCCTCTATTCTTTCTTGTTAGAATTCATGACTATCTGACATCAACTATTTACCTGCTACCTTTCTCCATTTACCACCATCACTAGAATTTTAGCTCCATTAGAACAGGGACTTCCTTTTATTCACCGCTTACCTTCAACATCTAGAAAAAGTGACTGTGGCACAAAGACATTCCTTGATATTTGTTGAACTAACAAACACTAAATGAATATATTCATATAATCCTTACCTAGGTAATCAAATAGATATCTAGAAGCAGAATGAAGTCAGGTTTGAGCTGAGTAAAATCCGTGGCAGAGAGATCAGATGAAATGCATACACTTTTAAAATAAGTAAAAAATTAAAAAAAATAAAGCTACTGAAGCTAGTCCGATGGCAGTGGGTTATCAGAACTTATTAACATTAGTGTCACTAAAGTTGGTATACTATCCCCCCACTGCTAAATTTGATTGGCTTTAAAAAAAAAAATAAAGCTACATAAGGAATGAGATAGGAAAGTAGAGAAAAACCAATGGAATTTTAACTAACTGGATATGAGGGTTGAGATTAATGGGGAAAATACCACAAAATGACTTTCAAGGAATTTAAAAAAAGAAGAGCAAAAGAAAAAAATTAATTTTGGACATATTGAAACTGAGGAATCTGAGACAAATACAGGCTGATTTCCAAAAGCTGATGGATATGCAGGTTTAGAACTTAGCATGGAAATAACATGGCTTCAGATTCAGGTTTAGGAGTCAATGGTACATAAAGAGTTAGAATCCATGAGATGAGACTCCAAAGAAAGCTGTGGAAAGAACAAACAAAACAGGAACTGAACTCTGAGGATAATAAGGGACAGAAAGGGGAAGAAGTTCCAAGAAAATTGAGAAGGACTGATCTGAGACACAGTAGATCAAACACTCTAGTCTAAATGATTTTCAGTAAAGGAAAAAGGCTAAGGTTAACAGGCAAAGGGAATAAAGCGGAGAGTGACGTAGATTTGTGACACAGATTTGGTACAAAGACTGCGGTAATGAACCAAATTTTCCAGAGCAAGATAAACAGTTACAAGTAACAGAATTTCTACAGTTTAAGAATCATTAAGTATACAGCATAGTTAACTTGTAAGAAATTGGCTAGATCAGTCTATTCAGGGGTCTGAAAAAGTACAGTGGAAATACTAACCCATTGGAATATCTAACAAGTTGCCCTCTCAGCAGCACCATGCCTGCCTGGCAAGTGTGAGGCCATGAATTCGATTCTCAGCACCAAAAAAAAAAAGTATGAGGAATAACCAACAAGTTATTTTACGTGATAGACCAAAAAGTTTAAACTAAAGAAATAAATGAGATTAGTTTCAGCATATTGGGGGATTGGGACTGTAGCAAATGTAAGGACATCTTCAATCTCATTTATTTCTTTAGTTTAAACTTGTCTTTGGGGGAAGTTATTAGTTCCTGGAGGCAGAGCCTTTATGGATTAATGCCCTTGTAACAGAGGCTTCTGAGACAGAAATCCCCCCCCCCCCACTCGCTTTCCAGCCCTTCGGCCCCATTCTTCCATTAGCAAATGCCAGGTCACAAGCAAAACTGCTTTTTTTTTTTTTTTATTTGTCTTTTTTTTTTTTTCATTTTTATCGGTACCAGGGATCGAACTCGCGACCGCACACTTGCAAGGCAGGTGCTTAAGCCACTGAGCTAAATCCCCAGGCCTGCAAAACTGCTTTTAAAAATGAATGTTTTTTGTAACGAAAACCTGGGAGCATCCTAAATGACCAGTAGGAGACAGCTAAATGATGATGTTACTATAATTACTTAATGATATTAAGTTTTAAGTAGCAATTAAAAAGAATAAACCAGACCTAGAGATATAAACATAAACACACATAAAACAAAAATAAAAATCTTATGTTGTTTGTATTTGGCATACAGGGTATGGTTGAGAACTATGGTAATCATTTCAATTTTTAAAAATTTTACTACACTGAAAGACACACTGCCTTCAATGCCCCTTGCTTCAAATATACTTATTATTCTTGCACCCTTCTGAAGTGTTCCTGAAGGTCCTTTCATGTCTTTAGTTGCACTGTCATGGGTGCCTTGATATCCAGAATGGATTCAAAATATTTACTTTCCCAGGACTTCCAGAAATGTTAAAAAACTGGCAAGAGTTGGGCTGGGGTATAGCTCAGCAGCACAGCATCTGTCTGGCAAGCATGAGGCAGATTCCTAGTACAAAATTTTTTTTAAAAAGTAGCAAGAATGATGGGATAAGCATTTTGAAGCAAGATGGAATATTCTGAGAAGGATAAATGGCAATATGTCTTTGACTGTAATTTTAAAAAGTTAAACATCTTTTGTATATGTAGAACACACTTCATAACTGTAGTAAGTGCATAAAAGCAAAAACAGAAATGATTACAAACAAGTCATGCCTGCGTATTTTATTTCTTAAAACAAAATCTGAAGCAAACATTACAAAATGCTAAGATGAAACAAAGCTAGATAATTATAGGCACACAGATATTCAACTTACTATTCGTTAAGACAGTGTATTATTAATGATACTCACTCATATAAAACTATAAGAATGTCTAATGAATCCTCAAGCCTTAGGAAATCCTTACAGTCTATGTGTTAGATGTGAGGTAAAATGCACCTAACATTTTCTGGATTTGGTGCATTAATAAATGATGGAAAAGAAATCTGACAGACAACTTCAGTCATTAACATATCTAAATCAAAGGTCTTTAAACCACTAGTGATAAGGTAATGAATATTTTCTTCTTTGTGTATTTGCTAATTTTCCATGATGACATTATTTTTATAACCAGAAAAAATGTTTGAAAGAAACAAAAACTAATTGAATATCTTAATTACATAATTCTTAATCCTTTAAAAATTTTTTTGATATATGTATGTATATATCTTTTAAAAATAGATAAAAAGACAAGTATTTTCAAACACATTGTAGCAGAAAAAATGACCCATGAAAATGTATAATTTCCATACCTACTGCATTCCATATCCTCAGGCCAAGGAACACCGAACATCTCCATGAGCTTTGAACACTCACTGTAGGCCCGCTGACACAGCCTGCGACAGGGAAGGGTGACCCGTCCATATTCCATACAGATAGGAGCATACAGTGCACAAAGAAATGGCCGGAAATCTCGAGAACAATCCAGATTTACCATAGGGTGGAAGGGCTAGGAAAATAAAATAAAATAGAATAATTAGATAAAAAGTTGTATGTAAATTAAAGCTTTGGTAATATTTCAACTTAGTTTTTTTCATCTTAAAAAACTTCTGAAGGTATTAAAATTTTTTTGAAGAAGAACAAGATAATTAATCTTGACTGTTACTTGACTGGATTTAGGAAGAGCTGAGAAAGTAATGAAGTGTACTTTTGTGTGTGGCTGTGAAGCTGTTTCCAGAGAAGCCTAGCAGGAGGGTCGCCATGCAGAGTGGGAGGTGGACAGCACCATCAGTACCCTGGAGTCTGTGAGTGCATGTTCTCCTTCTCTCTGCTCCTGGGCTGCCACCAAGTGAGCAGATTCTTCTGCCACACCCTTCTACCACGGTTCTGCACTCCTGCACGCCTAAAAACAATGCAGCCCGCTGATCACAGACTAGAACTTCTCAAACCGTGACCTAACATAAATCTTTGCTCTTTGAAGCTGTTATTCTCAGGGATTTTGTCACAATGATAGAGGCCAACACAAGGAGTTCTTGTTTTTTTTTAAAAATAAAATCCTCTTAGCTTACCCCTGGATCCCAGATTCTGTATGTATATTTGAAACACTGCACGTGACATTAATAATGAAGCAGGGTTGAGAATGAAGAGGAGGAAAAGCAAGAGAAGGAAGGTGACAACAATCATTCCAAATAGGGATGTTGAAAAAACCCCAAAAGCTTTGCACCAAAGCTCCAAACTGTATGACTACACAGTGATAGGATTGTAAGAGACTTTTCTTTTATATATTTCAATTTTCATGTTTTCTTTAATTAACATGTATCAGGAGGAAAAAAAATAAGCAATAGAAGCAGGGAAGGAAAGGAAGAAGTAAGTAATTACACTTAGTAGTTGTTTGAAGGGTTGATGTTGGGAAACAAATCATCTTTGGCTAAAAATTACTTACTCTTTTTACATTTTTGAAAAAGGTTTAAGCAGTTCTTTAAAAATGAAGACACATGTTGTAATAGAAGCGAACAATATAACCTGATATTAAGGAAACAAAAAGAAAATAGCAGCCCCAAACACTAAAATATACTAAAATAACCACTTTAACCACAAGAATACAGATCACATAGCCCAAGAAATGTGTACCTAGGTTTTTGATTACTTAATTTCCCCCCACTTGTTTATATAGTGGTTTGAGTCACAACTGATTCTGAGGTGTTAATAAAGTATTCTTACCACCATCCTTTTCCACTGAGTAGAAACCAAGTTATTTCTAAACTGAGTTTAATATTTTCCAAAGGTCTCCCACACATAATGCTATCAGAAAATCAAGAGTCAGTTAAAGGAACTGATGTCAGGGAAGTTAACTATATACTGGATGGGATAACACAACATAACAATACACTATCTGTAGCTATCAAACCGTTACATTATGTTAATAGAAAGCCAAACCTTCACCTGTGAGCCCCATAAATTACAAATTCGATTTGAATGACTACTTTGTGCTGCTTGTTCTGAACCAAAAGCTACAAGTTTATGTTTCTGCAGTTCACTAGTTCTAAGTTCCTTGTCGGGCTCTACTTTAGGTAGCATTTTCTGATACTTCTTGTCAGGCAATATTTAAAGTACCTTAAAGTATTTTCTCATTTCTATCTCACAATCCTATAAAGTAGGTACTATTATAATTAATCTGATTTTGTAATCAGATTAGAAAGACACAAAGAAAGTGAAGAAAATAAGACACAAAGTTAAGTAACTTGTCCAAAACGACACAGCTGGAGATGGACCCAAGAGTCAGTTAAACTTTGGTGTGTATGTAGAGACCCTACACTTAACAATGTGTTCTGCTTAGCTGCTCTAATCTCTAGTTTCCTCTTCTGGAAAATGATTTTAACACTTAAATAAAAACAAGTGGATAATATTGGGAACAAAATCAATAAATGATACTTTAAAAGTGGTTTAAGGAATAGCTGCAAGTAAACAGAGATGTAACAGGCCTATTTGGTGGCATGAGGAACACCACTAAATTTCCCATTTTCAACTGTCAAACAAGAAAGTCAGCAAAATGACACTTCTGAAAAGCAGAACAAAACACAGAAAGTAGCAAAATCACAATGCTGGGTTAAAAAATAAAAGCCAGATTAAAGAAACCAGACACAGAAAAAGATTGTGTATGATTCTATCTATATAAAATTCTGGAGACATTACACCTCAATAAAGTTATGACACCCAAACAAATCAAAGTATTAATACTCTTAACTGCCTTAATTTTAATCTTAACGATTTTAAATCTCAAAAAAATCAAAATAAGGTAGCCTGATTCTTTAAAAGTTGAGAACAAATATGTAACAACAGGAATACTACTAATGCACTATGAAGTAGAAAAAAGGAATTTTAGCTGATTGAATTTTAAAAGATCCTTATTATTGCCCTATACGGTAGTACTTTTGTCTATTCAATCAAGACCAGGGTATAGGAAGTTTACAAACTGGAAAGTAACTTTCTAAAATTAAATTTCTAGTTTATACAACAAAGGTGCACCACATGGAACCTTAGATTCTTTGTTCAAATTCAAATCAACCAATCCTTTGTGCTCTCATTCTTTCTTCTTACAATTTTCTATCTCTGTTACCATAGGAACCTGCTAGCCGACAACTCTTCAAGCATAGCAATAGCCCAAGCCTGGAAAGGAGTGGGTAAAGGGGACAGAGTCAAAGGCCAAAATGTGACTCAAGAGAATCCGAATTCCAACTTTTGTCACCCTACAAAGGGTTCAGTAACCACAGAAACCATACCCCATGGGGTTTGGGAATCTTACAACTAAATTCACTAAACATGAACCCAAATGTGGAATGGCCATGAAAATTCAAAGATGGTATTCACAGCTATTTCAGATCCAAATTAAAATAAGCAACTATTCAGAAACAACTTTTTAGAATAATTTTAAGCAAAAAAAAGAACTTAAAAGAACTTTCTGTAACAATAAAGTTTCTAAGGAGAAAGGTACAAAACTTTTCAGAATCATTTTGTAACTAGGTTTATAAAAATATCTTTAGTCTCATAACCTTCTTTTTCAAATTTTTAAAAAAATGTTCCATGGCACTATATTAAACAAATACTTTCCAATAGTCTTTTGGTAGGTTAGTTTGAAATAATTAAATAGATCACAGAAACCTATGGAGTTCCCATAAATTTGACTTTTCAGAAATAAACTTTTGGGCTGTGGATACAGCTCAGTTGTGCAATGCCTGTCTGACAAGTGTAAAGTCCTGAGTTTGATTCCAAGCACCAAAATACATACATACGTACAAAGAAATAAACTTTTAACATTTTCAGTATAATGGACAGTTTTGAATTATGGCATACCTCAAAATATAAAACTCTACAAAGCAAATTCCAACTATAATATTTTAATTTGAAGCAAGTATTTTAGGGTATTCTAAATTGATTCATCACACAAGGATCATTAAAATTTTCAAAAGCTGTTCTTTTTCTTCTAAAATCATAAATGCAGTTCAGTTCTCTACTAATTGTATGTACATTTTTCAACTTAGAAAAGTTGTACTTTTAGCTAGTTTATGCCAGTCACAAAACTGGGTTTTGCAGCCATTTCAGGGCTAGGGCTAGGGCTAGAGCTGAGTGCTAAAGCTTTTGCCTAGAAAACATACGAAGCCCTGGGTTGAATCCCCAGCACAGCAAAATTAGTGAATAAAATAAATGAAAAAAGTCTCATTAGATTGTTGTTTGTTAAAAAAAAAAACCCACTTTATTAATTTTATATAAACAAAAAACAATATGGAATGCATATCTACTGGGTAACACGTATTATACCTAAAACCAAGAGTTCTAACAAAAGAAATTTTGTCTTCTAAAAAGCTTGTTCAAAACTGTGCATGGTGGCACAGGCCTATAATCCCAGCACAAGGAGGCTGAAGCAGAAGGATGACCTTGAGTTCATGGCCAGCTTGGGCTACAAAGCAAGACCCTATTTCAAAAATCCAATCAATAATCAATCAATCAAAAGCCTGTTCAAAAAATGGTAATAATTATTGTTATGTGGGATATCTTATATTATTTTCTTAAAAAAACCAAACCCAACAAGCCATCAGACCTTCAAGATCCACTCACTACCATCTGTAACCTGAAGCCTTTCCTGCTGACCTCCACGCATGATCCTTCTTACTGCTTTGTGCCTTTTAGGTGCTGTGTACCAAGGTGTACACATTTCGGTCACTCAATCCAAACATAGCTAGCATTTAATACATACTAAACCTTAAGCTGGGCATGGTGGCACATGCCTGTAATCCCAACTCCTCAGATGGCTAAGGCATGAGCCATGAGTTCAAGGTTAGCCTAGTACCACAGC
This sequence comes from Cavia porcellus, assembly GCF_034190915.1. Taxonomy (NCBI): domain Eukaryota; kingdom Metazoa; phylum Chordata; class Mammalia; order Rodentia; family Caviidae; genus Cavia; species Cavia porcellus. The sequence goes on from NW_026947507.1 coordinate 43,628,579, forward strand.
TACACTCATGGCTCATGAAAAGAAAAGAAAAGAAAAGAAGCAAAGCTAAATCTTAGGCTCTGCCCCAAGGGCCTAGGCAAAAAGGAGCAGTTGAGATTTTTCAAACTAATGTTTCTTTACTAATTTTGGTACTTTTACAACACTATGTATGGGCTGGGTGCAGTTCCATTGTAGAGATTCTTGGGTTTTTACTCCAGCAAGAATTAGAATTATTGTATGGTCTGCCAATTTAACTTCTGGGGATACACTATATCCAAAAAGAAATGGAAGTAGAGACTTGGACAAACTATACATCCAGGTTTGCAGCAGCATGGTTCAGACTTGTCAAAATGTATACAGAAACCAAATGTTCATTAAGGGCTAAGTACATAAAATGAAAATTGATCATATATACAATGGAATCAGTCTTAAAAAGGAAGGAAATGCCTTCACCATGGTACAACATGGATGAAGCCTGAAAACATGCTAAGAGCAATGAGGCAGTTGCAAAAGAACAAATATTGTCAGACTCCAATTATATAAAGTCACTAGGGGACTCAAATTCAAGGCAGAGAAAGTAAAATAGTGGTTGCCAAGGATGAGGGGGCAGAGAGTTGATGATTCATATGTACAGAATTTTAATTTTGGTGGAAGGTGAAAAGGTTCTGAAGATGAAACTGTAAATTTTATGTTATGTATATTTTACTAGAATTTTTTAAAAAGTAATGCAGAATATCTATGAATGCTACTATGGAATATCCAAGATATGTTGTTAAATGAAAAAAAGCAAAGCAAAGGGAAAAAAAAAGTACATCCTATCATAATGTGATACCATATTAAAAACAAGGTGGAAGAATCTGCTGAAGCTAGGTGTGAATAGCACACAACCATAATCCCAGCACTTTGGAAGGCTGAGGCAAGAGCTTCACAAGTTCAAATCCAGCTTGCACAATTTACTGACTGAGCAAGGCCCTATCTCAAAATAAAAATATAAAGGGCTGGGAATGTAGCTCAATGCAAAGGCCCTGAGTTAAATCCTCAGTGCTAAAAAAAAGAAAACAAACAAAACCTATCTAGCTAGAGATTATATAAACATTTTTTTAAAATTTTATTTATATAAACATTTTTTTTAAAAATCAGAATTTTAATGGAAATATAGACAAAAATTATGAGTTAAGTGGAAAGAAGTGGTAGAGATGACTTTCAAATACAATCCCTGGTGAGACTATCCCAATGGACAAAAATCAGCATAAAGAAATCCTAAACTGCTCTCAGTAATCATATTGTTAGTAACAATATTGCTATTTTTATTTTTAAATTATGTAACACATATATACAATACAACTTTAGTATAAAGCAAGAGAAAAACAAAAATAAATTCAATGATGTTAAGTAAAAACCTTGCATATTATAAAGTGAAAGTCATAATGGACTTTCTCTTTTTAAAAAAAAGATTTCCTGGCTCTGTCATAAAAATGCCTAAAAATGACTAACCTAGGAGAAGCCATGCTGAGTCTGAGAGGAGTACAAGAAGCCAATTCATGCAAAACATGTAGGACCCAGGAAGAGAGAAGCCAATTCATCCTTCCTGTGAGCTGACTGGCATGCAGGCTGAGAATAAAGAAGTGCCACATACACACCCCTACCGCCATATGCACTCAGCTGGTTTGCAGGACAGGCTGAGTTGACAACAATTGAATTATAAAAACTAAATGCTTATATTGTTTGTTTGACTTTGTAGGTCTCACGCCAGTAGTTTGAGCATCTATTAGGAGAATAACAGTATGCAATATAGCGAATATAGGGGATTTCCTTCTGTCTTGTTTTTGAAATCCAATATTGTTCTCACTGTTTTGTTTTGTTCCAAATTTACTGTTTTGTTTTATTTAATGTTCTGATGTTCTGATTTGATTGGTTTTATTCGGTTTTGTTTTATTTGATTTTACTATGTCTGATGGCATGGACAATTACTGTGACAATAATAGGATAGATTATGGTAGCCATTGTTCACTTTCACTGTTTTGTTTGACTGGCTTTATTCTGTTTTATCTCTTGGATTTTACTCTCTTTAAAAAAAATAATGACTAACCTAGGATCAATAGACTCAGCACCCAAATAAGGATTCCTAAATATAATTTCTGGTTCTAGGCATTAACAATTCAAAGTCCAAAGTGGATTTATAAAGTAAGCCCGAGAGGTATCAGAAAGCAAGAAGTTTTTAAACTCATGAGGGTGTTAGCAAATCCACTAAGGAGCCACCAGGTGGAGGGTCCATTACCACAGATGGACCATTTTGAGCCTCTGAAAGAATAACAACTGTGAAAGATTAGAAACATAATACATACTTTAAATTCCCAAGTTTGATCGTTTTCTGGCTTATATACTTGAAGATTGGATTTTCATACCATGGTATAAAATGTGTTCTAAGGTAGCACAGTACTCATATGATGTGAAAAAAAATCTTAATTCTTGAAAATAGTTTTTTTAAAAATTCCTAGTCACCTGTGATGTTTGGTTACCAACTCATTATTCTAAAAACTAATAAAGAGGAAAGCACAAGAATTTTTTGCGTCTTTCTTTTCTCCCTCTCTCCCTTCCTATTCTTTCTCCTCCTTTAATGCTATGCTGGCTCAAACCCAGAGCCTCATGCATGCAACCACAGACCTACATTACCAGCCCTTTAAGCAACTTTTATTAAGACACAGTCTCACTAAGTTGCACAGGTTAGGCTTGCACTTTTGATTCTCCTGCTCAGGAACGTATCACCTTTCCCAGCTACTTTTCCCATGTTATTCATGCAACTTCTGCATGAAAGTCACTCAGTAGTTAATGAAGAAGTTTCTATAAAACATTTTAGTGGAGAAATGGAAGAACGAGCATCACCTTTTTTCAAATTCCCAATAAAACTTAATCCAGGAAATGGTCAGTGGCTGCTAACGTTGTAATATTATGTGGTTCCTGGTAGAAGTACATCACATGATCTATGAAATATTCTTTCAAAAACTAAAAACAAACAAACCTGAAACTAATCAAGCCTCTACACACCTGTTAACAGACAAGACTGAGGACCACTGGAAATACCACCATTAGGATGCAATCAGGAAAATAAAGACTATGGGAAACTATAGAATAAGCATTGTATAAGAAAAAATAAAAGGGGAAAGGAAATTTAAGGGTCCTAATAACTGAGTGTAAAGTATGGACCTTGATTTGAAAAAGCCAATGCAACAACAACAACAAAAAGCTGTGAAACACTGGAGAGTAATTTCAACACTCACTAGATTCTTCATGATAATAAGAACGTGACTGAGGTACTCTGTTCACCTATTTTTTAAGAGACTACTTTTCAGAGAAAATTTCAACAGTGAAAAGTTTCTTTAAAAACTAAAATTTGAGTTCAGGTAACTGGGAGACTGGTTCAATATGCACAATTAAAGATACCAAAGACAGAGGCTACCAGAGCGTGGGAAAGGTGGGTGCTAGAGGGATGGAGAGAAGACGGCTGCTTAGAGGGCTGCAGCTGGATAGAACTATCTCAAAATAACAGGTAGAGAGCACTTTGAATGTTTCCACATGAAGAAATGAAAATTGTTCAAGGTGATAGGTATACCAATTGCACTGATCTGATCATTACACACTGTATACATGTACTTACTGAAATCTCACACTGCACTGCATATGCATAATGATCGTGAGTCTGCTCAAAATTAGATATTATATAATATTAAATATTACATCAAGGATGTTCAGGTTTTTAGACTCTGTGTTTCTACTAGGATCTATCTTGCTGCCAGTTTCCCATGCCCCCATTATTAGAAAACTTTCAATAATAAATCTTTAATGAGAATGACAAAGGAAAACAGAACACACAGGCAAATACAAACCATCCTAGAAGTTTTTCCTGTGATTATTATATAAAGGTTCAGTTTATTAAAAAAAAAAAAAAAAAAAAAAAGGAGACAAGCAATCAACAGCCCTAAGAGATTAAAGATTGCTCTTCCACACCATAACTAAAAATAAAACAAGGTGAAAGGCAACAAATAATCTCTATACTTACACAGCCCTTTTAACTTTAAAATTCTTTAATATGAGTCACTTATCTCTTGACTTTAACAAAAATCCTGTAAAAGGAACAGGAAAAAGTGTCATTTCTTAAAGAAAAGTAACACAAAGAGGTCACAAAATGAGTTAATGGCAGAATCCAGGTCTCTCTATCCCTATTCTAGTGCTTCTTCCATTTACAAGTTTCCTTCTTATCCAATTTGGCTTAATTACTCGGTATAAAAGAAAAGCCTGCTCAGATCTCTTTTATTAGCACTATAGTTAGAAATACCTGATATGTGGCTCAGTAAAGAAAATTACTGACAATCTGTTGAGTATTACTCCATGCTGGATAGTTCCCAAGAATATAGTTAGTAGAGACTGCTCAGAATGGTTTGGAAGAGCCAGAAATTAGGACACACCCACCTATCAAAAACCACTGATAGGGGAAAAAGAGAAATATCACATTATGTTTTTGAACTTAAAAAATTTGTGTATATATGTATAAAGATATATATGTTTTGGAAGGCAGGGATAGAAAGAACCTTATGTTTTAGACAGGAACCCTATTTTGTTTTCCAACTTAATAGATTGACATTTATCCCATTTATTTAAATATGTCCCAACTTTAACTGAAAGTACAGACTAGGAATACTGTATACAAAATGTGTGAACATTTATCTTGTTAAATGTAAATAATCAAATAATAACTCAGATTTGTACCTTTCCATCTACTTCGACTCAGCAAAAGTACAGCAATAGGTCCTACATAGCCTGAGAGTGGGTCCACAAATGCTGTACTTTAAAAAACTTGTTCCCGTCCTCATTGTGGTCTAGGTTGGTTTATATTTGTAATCCCATGGAGAAGTGATTGGAATTCTAGCAAATTAATTCCAATCTACCACTTCCAGTACAACCCAAAGCAAGAATAAAAACACTAAGACTAATATATACAGTCATGGGGAATCAAAGGATACTAAGTCCAACCAAGAAGATGTTTCACCTAAACAAACCCAGAGTCCTTCCCAGGTTTTACTAGTTCTCCATGAGGGGACTGGCTCAGGGATGAGTGAGAGTGAAAGTGGCAGGAAATAGGTGACTGCCATGATTACCCTGAGCTGGACTGGATAGGAGGTCTGAGATATCCTCTGCCCTAAGCAGAGGGCAAGACATGCTGAGAAAGCACATAACATAACTGAGGTAGCTAATAATCTGGGGTCGGTGCCTCAGTTCTGATGTATAGTTCTTTTTGCCGTGGGAAATCATCCGTCTCAGGTGACGGCTCTCCATCCTACCTGGCTCAACCACATATTTGGAGAGTCACTGGGCGGGTAACACTGACCTGTCTCTTTGCTTTAGAGACTACATATCACCTCCTCAATCAGCCTAATTTATACTGCTTAAAGCCAATTGAAGGGACAAATAAATGGCCTAATCAGCTCTGTACATATCAATACACGGAGACACCGCTGAGTTTATCCAAAATGAAGATAGTTGCTCTTCTTTTCAAGAAGAGTCATCTCTGTGGTTCCTCCACACTGTTCCTAGGAAACTTTCAGTTCATCCACTCTCATGATGAACACTCAACAATGTCATGGACTACTTGCTCCAATTACTTTTTCCAGGTAAACACCAGAGGACACATGCAAAATTCCTTATCAGTAGAGGGATGGAAGTAGAGGTGTCATCATCAGCTTTGAGCGTACTGTGCTGCCCATTTGAGCGTACTGTGGTTCCCATGTCCTTTGCTAATACAGAAACTTTATGCTTTCAAACTGTCTAATATTTCTTCTTTCAACTGTCTAATATTACACAGTGGCATCACTGTCAATCATGAAATGAGCAGCCATGCACAACATTACTTCAAATCATTGGAGCTTTGCCTTAGAAACTTTTCCACTTAGGGGTCTCCCTAAAATGTCTGAAACTCTATAGACAAGCCACTGCCAATGAAATATCTAAACTATTTAGGCATACCTGAGAAGAGGAAAGCCTACCAAACCATCATTATGAATGCCCCACGAACCTACAACTATTTTAGTTAAAATACAAATTGATTGGGAGCAACCTCTTTCTAGTCATTGTCTCTGGATAACTTAGACACAAAATTTGGAATAGAATTAACATTTACATATCACCTATTGATATGTACAATGAATTCTGCTACCTACTTTATAAATCCTCTCATTTAATCCTAATACTCTTCCCATATTTTCACTATAATTCTCCTCTGATAAATTAATAAAACAAGATTGAATAATGTTAAATCACTTTAGTAGAACCAAAAGTTGACCCTAAGTCAGTAAAACATTGTTATGACTTGTTCATATTAGCCTGTTGGCTTTCCAAAAGAGTTACGACTTACAACACCACCCGAAATAAGGGTATTTCTTTTTTTTGTCTTTTTGTCTTTTTCCTTCTTATTGGTACCAGGGATCAAACTCATGACTGCCTGCTTGCAAGGCAGGCACTTATGCCGCTGAGCTAAATCCCCAGCTCCTAATAAGGCTATTTCTCATAGAATTTTTTTAGTGGAAAAAACTAGTAGTTCTAATACATAACAAAGTCTACCAAGGCTACCATAACTGAAACCAATTTAACTGCATTCAGTAAGTTCCTCTTTTCATATATCCTAAACTGGCAGTCCATGCCAAATCTCTCTTTCCAACAGCTGGACTTTGTGTGGTAAGAGAAGAATAATGTTTTGTTCAACCATAGCATCTTCAAATATTAGGTATACGGAAGAACACCACTCAGATTTCAAAATCTATGAGTAATATTTTTAGAAATTTTCCCAGACAGATTTATGCTAGGATACCTTAAAGTAATGAACATTTGAGTTTTACTATAATATGAAGAATTCCAAAACATGTAGGCTTCTATTTACTGAAAGCACTATACAAATGGACTTAACAGTAACACATAAAAATTTTCCTCGGGACTGAGGATTTAGCTCAGCGGCATAAGCGCCTGCCTTGCAAGCAGGCAGTCGTGAGTTCGATCCCTGGTACCAATAAAAATGAAAAAGACAAAAAAAAAAAAAAATTTCCTCTAGCCAGGTGTGGTGGCACATGTCTGTAATCTCCGCCACTCAGGTGGCTGAGGCAATTGCCACAAGTTCAAGACCAGCCTGGGCTACATAGTGAGTTCAAGCTCAGCCTGAACTGCCTAACAAGACCCTGTCTCAATAAATGAATAAATAAATTTTAATTATAAATTTATTATACATTTTATTATATAACCACTGGTAAGAAAATATGGATAAGTTCTCGACTTACTACATGCCAAATGCTTTACAAGTATCTTTTCATTTTGCATACAAAAGCTAGTGTGATTATCATCCTTATTTTATAAACAATGAAATATGGTGAGAAGCCATATATCTTGGTCAAAGTAACACTGCCTCAAAGTGGTGGAGCAAGAACTCAAATCCAATCTGTCCACTCCAAAGCCCATGTTCTCTGCCATCACTGTTCACTGCCCTTCCCATTTTTATTTGGTAAATATATTCTGGTCCTTAATTCCAAAATCACTAGACACTCATGGACACATACTTAAACCTATTTTTAACTACATCCATTAATTTGCTATAGCTTCTAAAGTAAAATTATTAAGAAGTACCTGAAGATTTGCCATCAGAAAAATTCAAATAAAGCACAAACATTCCTAAAATTCTGAGAGGTCCAAAACAGACAATTCACAAAACAAAAACTTTTTCAATGGTTCAGAGTTATGCTTACATTATGAACATAGTATGACCAGGAAATCATCTTAAGAAAATTCAGTAATTTGTTTTTTAAAAAAATCTCATTACATTAAATACTTCATGACTAAACTGCACATTAGATTTTGCTCTTTTATCTGAAGTTTTATACTAGCCAAGTAACAGATGTAACTGTATTATAACTAGAATAATTTAAAATTTCTTAATTGTGTTTATCTCCTATAATCTAGTATTTCAAATTTAATAGCATTCTCCAAATATAAATCCTTCAATCTCTTAGAACATGAATCAAAATACATAAAATTTTTAATGCACAGGATACAGTTGAAAATAGCATATTGACAGGCAACATAAAAGTCATATTTTTAAGGTAAGTCAAAGGAGAGATTAGATCTTACCTCCATTGCTAAAGCTGCCGTCTGTTGGTCATAATGATTCAGAAGATTAGGCATGAAGGTAGAATTATAAGGCAAATCTTGGCACATCCTCAAGGTAATAGGTTCACAAGAAAATAAACTGTGCCCACCTATATGCCCCACAAGCACAGTCAACAGCCAAAGGTAGAAGACGATCCAACTTCTAGCCATTCTTCCTGGATCTGCTGAGATCTGGATGGTCAGGCCTACTCAATATGTATGCTAGGTCAACATATGACTGCAGGACTCAGCTTGAAAGTACTCCTGTACTTCACTGTTAAGTTCTTCGAACAGTTAAATACTCTGCACCATCAGAGATTTGTTAGCTTGGTCTCACAAAAGGCATTTGTTTTTGGTTTCACAATATGGGAAAATGACATCATCTTGTCTCTTCATTTTATTACAGAGGGCACATCTGGCCAACATGTCAAGTTGATCAACCACATTCCCAAATCACAGATTCCATCTTAGGAGAACTATTTCTTCCTCTGATTGAAAGATCTGAAAAGTATTATTTAAAGAGAGAGATATTAGTCATTTCTTCTCAAAATATGTCACCTTGATATCAAAATCTTTGATGAAACATCATGCACACCTAATAGATAAAAATACACTTCATGAAGATACAATTTTTCTACTTCGTCATTTATGCTATACACATACTAAAACAGTCCTAAAATAGCATTTTCTCTTCTTAGCTCTTGTATGACACTTGGTTTTACTTCTTGTCTCTGATGGTAATTTTTCATTTGTCACAAGATATAACTGATCCTTTTTGAAAAATTCTTATGGTTTTTCCCTAAATTTAAATAAAATTGTTATAACCTATATTATTGAAAATCTATTGTGTGCATTAATTATTAATTGTACATTTTTTACATGAATCAATATGGCAGAAGGCATCTGTGAAACATCTAAAAAACTAATCAAAAGATACATTTGAGGGGCTGGGGATTTAGCTCAGCGACATAAGTGCCTGCCTTGCAAGCATGCAGGCGTGAGTTTGATCCCCAGTACCGATTAAAAAAAGGAAAAAGATACATTTGAGCCTCTTACAAGCTGTATGAATGTAAACATACCACTTAACTTCACCAAACTCGTAATTTTTCTTCCTGAAAATGATTCCAGTAACACCTCTTTCACAGAATGAATGATATATTAATGAATTAAGAGAAAGATAATAGGGGATAGGGATATAGCTCAGTGGTACAAGTGCCTGCCTGGCAAGTGCAAGGTCCTGAGTTTGAGTTTTAGTACAAAAAGGATAAATAAGTAAAAATATTTTATAAATAATAAAACAGTATCAAACACTGGGTACTTTTATTATTGAGTTACATTTTATAAAAACTTACAAAAAGTTACATTTTATAAAACTCTATTAACTAATACTGTAAAACAGAAGGTTCTAAAAGTAGTATCAGGCCAGGCCTGGTGACACATGCCTGCAATCCCAACACTTGGCAGGCAGAAGCAGAAGGATCCCTGTGAGTTCGAGGCCAGGCTGGACTATGTATTGAGCGCAAGGCAAGCCTGAACTACATAGTGAGATCCTGTCTCAAAAACAACAACAAAAAAAACCAATCAAAAACCTAGCATCAGGCAATTTTTCAACATTATATCATTTCTTTTAGATAGCATAAAATTTAATACCATAGAGTTAGCCCTTGATGAGAACCACTGAACAAACAAATGGTCACAGCACACAGTCAGGTTGCATAGAGAATAGAAATCATCCCTAAATCATACTAGCAATATCAATGATTCCCAGTTATTTCCGAAGAGCTTACAATCTCTGCCTTTTCCCTTCTTTCACGGAGACAAAAATATGCGTAATTCTCAATTAGGCATGTGAGCAAAGCAGAGGACAGGTGTGGTGTGAAAAGGCATATTCTAAGTTATCATATTTGATTTGGATTGGTATTCATGTTTATTTGGTTTTATTAAATTGTTTTATATGTACTGGATATTCTTGCATCTGCCATAGACAGCCTAAATGAGAAAAGACGAGCAATTCAGGTTCACAAATTCTCAGAGACCCAGGTTAACAAGACAACTGAAATAATGGCACCATCATAGCTTAGACCTTGAGACCTGCAACAAGGTTGGCCAAACCAGGGAAAGACTGTCCTTTACGCACTGATCGCCAATGACTGGGACCTCTGTACCCCCAGCTTCAGTTAGGAGGCAGAAAACTATTTTAGAAAGTAAAACAGGCTGAATCTTTCCAGATCCTAGGAGACAGTCTTGAGTGGTGGGAATGAAACGGAGTTTGGACTCCAGAATTAGCAACACTACGGTAATAAGCAATCCCTGATCAAAAAGTCCAATTCTCCCCAGACTACACCAGAGATTTCTGTGGCAGCTTCCCAATCTGCCTGATCTTCCTTTCGGGTTTGGTCCTAATAAAGTTAGGTCTGGCTATAGAAAACAGTTAAACACAAATTTAAGCTTAATTACTTTGCACCATGGTAATAGTCATGCAATTTGTTAACTATATGTCAAATAATGGTTAAAAGCCTTGTAGTTTACTGTTTATGCAGCAACTTAAAATTAAAGGGACTGTTGTTTCTACTTCATATACAACACGAAGAATTTCAAAATTTTCATTCAGATTAATTTCTTTCTTAAGCAGTTATGAGTTTCTTTTTCTTTTCTTTATTTCTTTTTCTTTCTTTTGAGAGAGAATTGTAAAATTATGTCCTCTGCTTATGTAGCTCAGGCTGGCCTCAAACTCACAATAATCCTCCTGCCTAAGTTTCCCAAGTGGTGGAATTACAGGTGTGTGCCACCACATCCGGCCACTTACGGATTTCATATCCATGGTTCAAAGACTACTTGAAGACTAAAACTAGAAGAAGAAACTGATCCAACCTCATAGTGTTTTTGAAATATGAAATGCCCTTTTATACTTCTGTCTGCTTCATCTATTTTACCTGATTTCCTCTCAGTTGCAAGTATCCTACATTCTTATAAAAGTGCTTCCAATGCCTGTCATCCAAATTACCTATATTAAAGTATTTTTATAAAATTTGTTAAACTGCAGACAGAAAATAATCTTAAAATGACAAGATTATCGTTCATGATTATTAAAAAGGGGGAAAGGAAGAATGGAATGTGGTAAACATAGAGAAAAGCACACAGATTAAAGTTTTTAAAGAATTTTCACGCCCCCCTCCCAACAGTGGTTCTCTACTGCAAAGTGTAATGCATTCAGGAATCCCTTCACAGGTCTAATAAATCTGAGTCCTGGAGAATGATACACATTCCAGTGACTCCCTTAGGTTACAGGTTCATCTTAAGTCAGATCTGGAGAAGCACTATACCAAAACAGAAAAATTCTAAAAGTAAAAGTATATAGTATATAATAACATACATAAAATGAGTTTAAAAATAAAAGCAAAATTAGAATTTTCTATTTTTAATAGAAGACTAAGCAGAGGCCATAAGTTTACAAAAGAGATACAAACAGCCTGTAAATCTGTGAAAAAATGTTTAACTTTACTAATAATAAAAAATGCAAACATAACACTTTTGACAGTCAAATGAACAAAAATAAAAATGATAGAACACAGAACAGGGTAGGCTATAGGAAAAGGAACATTTTCAACATCTTCTTATACTTTGGCTCAGAATGTAAACTAGATGATACTTTTTAAAGAAAAGGACTCTAGCGGACTTATAGTTTCTTGGTCTTTTGGCTAAAGACAATCCAGTATCTGTTTTTAACACTTTAAAAATGGCTATAGCTCAGCGGTAGCACATTTGTCTAGCATGTGAGGCCATGGGTTCAATCCCCAGCACCACAAAATATAAGTAAAATTTTTAAAAAACCATTTTTTGAATCAAAAGTCCTTAAAATATGTACAACTTGACCCAGAAAACTTTTAAATAATTTATTGCAATAAGCATATAATTACATATTTTGCATAACTAAAATAGTAAAGTAACACTGTTTATTACAAAAAACTGGAAGCAACCTACAAGTCTACCTGTGAGGGACCAATTAAAGAAATCATAGTAGAATATTATGGAGTCACTAAAAATAATGAGTGTAGCTCAATAGCAGAGTGTATATTTATCATGTACAAGGCCCTGCATTCACCCTCTGACACCAAAAAAAAAAAAAAAACCAATGCATTTATTGCCATGGTTATAAAAAAATTAAATTAAAAAAGTTTTAACCAACAGGGTGTGTATGTATTTATAACCCACTTTTACCAGAAAAAAATATATGTGAGGAATATAATTAAACTATTTCAATTATTTAAAATAATATAAATGTGCTACAGAATTTTATAAAAGAACCAATTTTATAAAAGAACCATTATTTTGTGTATGGAATAACTGCTAAATCCATGAATGTCTGCTGACTAGCTGACAAAAGTAAATACTAACCGAAGGCTTCAACCAGTTGACCTGCTACTTAAAACAAGCCAAGGGACATTACTTGTCCTACTGGAGGTAGTAAAAAAAGCAAAAATGTTATGATCAAATTAATATAATTCAAAACAATTTTTCAACACAAAAATAGATCAACTGAATCGAACAGTACACATATTTTTTAAAGCTTCTGACCCATATTCCAAATCACTCTTCAATAACATAAAATAGCTACTTCTAATCAGGACCATGCAAGTGTGGCATTTTTCCTAAGGTAAGGTCATCCAAGGAAAAGCTCTAAGTTCCAGACCTGCAGGATGTAGACAAGGTTCTGCACTGCAAAAGATCTTGCCAACATACAGCAACTCATTAAATAAAATATAAGTTAAAAAAAAAGAGTTGATTGGGCATTTTTACTGATACCATATTTTCATTCCAAGAATCTGCAGTATTTCAGCTGAAGAAAGGGACCTACCTGGTTAACATACCTGGAGTGAGCAGTTTCAAGCATAAGGCCCAGGCAATGGGAATGCTACGCCAATGCTGCTCATCCACTATCTGTGGAAAAAGAGGCACTTTCACTTCTCCATGAGCTACGTAAAATATTTGGAAAGCTGATTTCAGGTTAAGTGGTAGGTACTTTCCTAGTATTCTCAAGGACTTAGGTTTGAGTTTTCTTTTATTGATAATGAGTGAAAGTCCTTAAAGTAAGATCAGCTGAGCATTTGTCCTGAAGGACAACAACCAAGGCATGGGATGCAACTCTGGGAAGTTGCAAAGCCGGATCCAAAGAACTCAGGAACTACAAAGGTGAAAGCAAGCTGAATCTCTGAAGAAACTATAGGAAAAAACGGATCCTAAGGCCTCATGAAGAGGGTGTGGCAACAAAAGACTACATCCAGCAATTCCATTCCAATATTTTCTCTACAGAAAGGTATCTACTTCATTATTTTCAGTTTAGATGTCATTTTTTATATTGTTGTTTTGTGAGACAGGGTCTATGTAGTTGGGCTAGCCTTCAACCCGCTATGTCACCCAGCCTAGCCTGCAACTCTTGGTGGCCCTCTTGCCTCAGCCTCCCAAGCGCTGGGATTATAAAAGTGCACCACCATGCTAAGCTACACACAATTTTCTTGATACTGTGAATAAATAAAAATTTTGCATTTCTAATTCAAAACTATCATTTAAATGTCTCCAAGTACAGTAAACACTGGATATACACTCAGTGTGGCTATCAGTGGGAAAGTAAGGGATATTCTTTGTCTTTCACATTCATTTTCCAAGAATGCACTTGTAAGGAGTAGTGATCTTTATCTCTAGGAAAGTTTCTCCTCTAAAAGAAATTATTGTCTTATTATGAGATGAAAAATACACTCAAAATACACTCATTGTTCCAGGATTACTTTCCTTTTCCTAAATCTGTATGGAAACATAAATTCATTCTCAAAATACTGCCTCTTGGTTGCTATGACAGTGTCTGTAGCTTCACACTTAATTCACAGGACCTAGATTCCTACTAACCTCAGAGCATCTTTTCTGACCTTTCTTATTCCATATCTCTAATTTTCAAAGCCCATCTTCTCACCTGCTGATTACAACAAATCTAATCTCATGATGAATGGTAGGCTTTAAAAAAATAAAAACAAAGATATACAGGTTCACAATTAAAATGAATCATAAGCATCAAAGTTCAGCCCAAATTATAAATTATTAAATACTAAAGCTAAACAAAGCAGAAGATCTTTTAAAAATTAGCCTAGAAGGCCGGGAACTTAGCTCAGCAGCACAAAAGCCTGCCTGGCAAGCATGAGGTCTTGAGTTCGATCCCCAGGACCAAAAAAAAAAAAAAAAAAAAAATTAGCCTAGAAACAAAACAAAGTTAAAGGATGGATTAAATCCTGCACTAAAAAAAAAAAATTAAGAAAAAAGGAGGTCCAGAGGTTCAGTTCAGTGGTTTAAGTGCCTGCCAGGCAAGTGCGAGGTCATGAGTTCAATTCCTGTTACAAAAAAAAAAAAAAAAGCTCAAATTCCAGCAGTTTTCTTTTCCACCTAAAATGTTTATCAGAAAATTCTCCAAATTTTCATCAGAAAATATCAAGGCCTTGAATTTTCTCCCCCTTAATGAGGTTATATGGTTTGTATTCCTTGACTAAAGAATAACTTTGGTGAGGTAAAACTTAGAAACCTGAATCTGCTTAAGTGCCCTAGCCTAGTTACAGGCATCTGAAATTTCATTTGCAATGCATCCTCGAATTCACCAAACTGTCAACAGTTCCCAGCACGATGAACTGGAAAGCCAAGAGACAAAATTCATCTTTAACACAATAATTAAAACTCTTTCCTAGCTAGTGAAAAGCTGTTATCCTTCAAATATTTATTCCTAACCTTACTGAAAACCTCATTTTCTTTCAAGACTTTGGTACATGCTTCCCCTATATGGAATAATGTCTATATGGAATAATTTCTCCAGTACGCAATTTCCAAGTCACTCTTTTTTACTCACTGCTCTTTTCTGTGCACAGTTGCAGCTTTAAGCACAGGAATTCTAGAGTTTGGGGTTAAAGAAAAACTTGAGGCCAACACCACTCTCTCTAGTGATTGAAGCTAAATCTATATTAAGAACCACTTGTCTCCTAAGGAAAATAAAGTCAACAATAGTCCAATATCAATAAACTACCATGCTAAGAAGTTTTGAGTATAAAATCTTAGACTTTTACTAACAAACTAATATGAAATATTAGTGGGATGATATTTTTTCTGGAGGTCAAGTGCGAAACAGACAATGCATTGTGAGTAAAAACTCCTCTCTGCTTCCCCATGATAAAGCTTTTGCATTGTACTATGCAAAGAAAGAATGTGCACTCTACTATTAAATGCCTCTCAACCCTTTCTACTTCAAATATCTCAATCATGCAACTCCCCCCCAAAAATCCACCCAAACGAACAAAGCACAATAATAACGCTCAAAGACCAGGAAAGGAATTAAAAGTACCTAAGAGCCCACAGTCTGTCTGTCTGTCTTTTTCTTTCTTCCTTTCTTTCAAACTGGGAGACTGAACCCTGGGCCTTTCCACTGAGCTACATCCCCAGGCCTTTTTAGGTCATTAAGTTACCCAGGCTAGGCTGGAACTTGTGACCCTCTTGCCTCTGCCTCTGAGAGGCTGGGATTTCACTTCCTTTTATTAATGGGAGTGTTACAGATTTAGAAGCAAAATGGAGATAGAGAAAATTAGCAGTGAATGAGGGGGAATAGTAGAAGGAAAGGGAAGGTAGAATGGTAGGCTCTATCAAAAATTTACTTATTTTCCTACGAGTTTCAAGCATTTGGAGGCTGGGAGAAACACATTTTTACTAAATACAGAGAAATAAGGTAAGGGCTGCATGTAAGTTATAGTTTATTTTCAGTCCTACTTTCCCAAGCTCACCTAGTCAAATTTTTACATTTGCTTTTTAGACTTCCTTACTCTGAGTATTTTTACATTTATGCTTTGGTTTGATACTTCAAGTAGATGTTTTTTGTTTCCTGGAGGAAAATGATAATATTGATTTGCTTAAAAACAAAGATGGAAAGCATTATCTTTGGGAGTACCTGCTTCTTAGTAGCAAAACTAAGGGTTTGTCTATTTCTTTTCTAGCCTACAATGCATCCAGCATACCCCTAAGGGCTAAGAGGTAGCCAAGGAGGGACTTAATATCTTTGATGTCAGTCATGTCTTTGTTTCCTTGAGCCTTACACATTGGCTTTGCAAAGTAACCCAATTCCCATTAACAAACATTCCAGGTCTCTCAAAACGATTTTTCTAACGTAAGATTAGCGGGTAGTCGGCTCTGTTGCCTAAATCTTCGTTTTAGCTTGAGGTTGGGGGTGAGGGGGCGATCTCTTTCAAATTTTTTCTAACTTTAAACTCTACTCTGCCTAAATTAATAGCATGTGCTTTTATTTATCCCTTCCCCCCTGCCCCTTTAAAAAAAAGAAAGCCTTTTTTCTCATACAAGGGGAGGCATCTAACTCCAAGACTCCTATGATGCAAAAAGCCTCTAGGATATTGTTTACTTTTCTCGAAGCGACCCAAGACTCCTCAATCCTCAATTACTGCTAGCGATCGGGGCGCCTTTATTGCGGAGATCGCGCACTCTTCTAGGTCCAGCCTTAAGACCCACATCCCCAGCTCAGCAGAGGCGGCTGGCGGGGAAGACATTGGGGAAGGAGCCACCGACTTTGCAAACTGATGGGCTAGAAGAGACAACTTTCAGGCACCGGGCGGAGAAGGTGTGCGCGATGCTGACCGGCACCCGGCCGGGGGTGGGGGGTGCCGTCCCTGCGCGTCCCGGTCGGTAGCCGGCGGCGCGGACGCGGGGCGCATTGTCCTCGCACCCACGTCCCCGCGCAGGGCTCGGCCGGGCGCGCTCGGGTCCCCCGCGCAGGTCGGGCCGCGGGTCGAGTCCACCGCGTCCACACTCGCACAGGTTGCCCGGCGCGGGCGGGACGCACCGGGCGAACCGTCTCCCGGGGCATCTCCCCCACCTCCACTCCCGACCCCAAACTCAACGTCGCCGCCGACCCTTGCAGCCCACCGCGGGCCCAGCCGGCTCCCAAGAAGCCGCCCCGACCCCCAGCCCGGCCCGGCGCCCAAGGCTTTTGTTTTGGCCGCGACGGGAAAGAACGACCCTTAAAGAGGAGGTGCCGGGCTGCTGGCGGCTCCTCAGAGCGGGGTTAGGCGGAGCGCAGGCAACCACCGCGGTGTCTCCTCAGCCTCCGCACTCACCGCTCCCCTTCCCGCCCACCCGGCTCCGTGGGGCTCACCTCACACCTGGAGACTCCGGGCTCCCCGGGGCTGCAACGCCGGCCGCTCGCGGCCGCTGGTCCCTGAGGTACCCGGAGCTGCGATCTCCGCCGGTGCGCGCCTCGGAGCAGCCGCGAGCTTGCGCGAGCGCCGAAGCGCGCGGTCCCTGGAGCGAGTGCGCGCGCACGCACTGCGCAGGCGTGCCGCGCACGCGCGATGGAGCCTTTCATTTGGAGTTAGGGTTGCTAGGTGCTTCGTTGTTCTCACGTCGGCGCCCTGGGTGACCCTTTGAGAGTCCTTCACCGACGCAGTAGTTCCTACCGCTGGAAGCTTGCGACTGAAATGAGCTTTGCACTCTTTGCGAAGCAGTCTTTCCTCTGTTGCAACGGCGGGTCTCCCCACGATCGTCCTAGCCTGGGAAGCTAGAACTGCAACACCCCAGCACCTGCTCTGAGAGTCCATGTGGTGACCTAGGGACCCGCGGTCACGGGTGCTGCAGGTCACTGGTGCAGGCAATACGCCGCGCACTTAGGCGTATAGCAGCGCTCCACACTGAAACAGAGCTGCAGACAGGGACGGAGTACTCGCCCAGGGAAGTTACATCCTCTTTATCAGGACTTTATTAAAAGTGGTGGAGCCTGTGGTTTTGATGGAGAGCCCCATCTTTTGCTCCTTAGGAAAGGTTTCTCATCTCCTTTTCTACGTAATGACTTGAGAACTGAGAGAGTCCTTAGAGAACCTGGGTTTTCAAACGCCCATGAATGTTAGGTGGCTTTCGCTTAGCCACGCTGCCTTCTAATGACAGTCTGCACTCAAAGCCATGGTTGTTTTTCTCTTTACTACACAGCTTTGCCTAGCTTGCTTTCTTTTCCTTGTCATCTCTTTTCAAATTAGTATCATTTTGTCCAGTTGGTAGCATACAGGCCTTAGTAATATTGATCCTCTTACACAGCATGAATGTACTTAACACTTAAAAATGGATAAGATGGTGACGTTTATGGATATTCTGGTTTTTAAAAAAAGTTCTCGAATATTAAGTATTGAAGAGTCATGAGCTTAAATATCAAAAGTATGTTTTGTGAACAAGCATGATAAGATCTGAAATGACAGTTTTCTTAATAAATACCCACCTGTGCAGTAATTCTTAAACAGTAGTATCGATCCTATCTGGGTGGATGATTTTAATCACAGTCCATGAGAGACAGAGGCAGGAGCATCTTGAGTTTGAGGTCAGCCTGGATACCTAGCAAGGCCTTGTCTCAAAATTTTAAGCCATAAAGGTAATACTGATCCTTACTCTGATTCTAGACTAGGTAATATGGATCCATAGGCTGATTCAGTGTGTCCTGGGAAGCCAGCAGTGTCTCTAATGAGGGGAACATATCGGACAGGGTTTGGAAGATTTCTGTGTGCCTGCTTTGTTTTCTTCCAGATCCACCGTGGCTGAGAAATCGCTGGAAATCTGCTGCTAGGTGCATTTTTATTCAACTTACAGATCATCTAATAAACACTGTCAGACATAGGACATACCATAGATCACATCCAGGGATTACAATGATGTAGAAATGATCATAAATATATCACAATCAAGTCTCAGAAATACATTATTTAGTGAAAAAACAGACTTCAAAATATGTAAATGATGTCTTTTTTTAAAGCCTAGTCTGAAAAAGCAAACATTTATTTATGTATTGTTTATATTTATCTCTATATAGATTATATATATATGATAAAAATAAGCAAGAAGGCTACCTATTAGTTTCCTAACAATGACAACCTCTAGGCAGATACGGTAGGGGATAGATTGGGGAAGTCTCCAAAAGGGGCTTCCACTGTATCTATTAAACACACACAAATGCACACCCAGTGTAAAAGTTAACATTTTAAAAATATCTCCACAGTGATTCCAAGTGTTTCTTATGAAGGTCTCTAAGATATTCTTTATGTTCAAGTTGTTCTGTATGAAAACAATACTGAGTATTACAGACACTGAGCTACAGTCTGTGTGCTTAATATGAACACACAGGGAATGGGTGACTCACTTCCCTTTGGGGGAACAATAGTCAAACAGATGCACTGCAGGGCAGAAGGAGGTCCAGAAGGTGCTGTCTGGACAAGAGACAAAAGGGACCTTTTATCGAGGATAAAAATATGCAAGTCCCACAAGGCTAACATGAGATGCTGTCTACGTCTCTTGCTTTCCTTCATCAGTAGAAAGTCTTTAATGAGCTGGAACTTCACAGAGAGGCACAGGCTCTTGACACTGTTAAAACCGGCTTCTTTCTGGATGAACTCGTTCTGAAACCATAAATGTTAACTGGTAATGCATGGTAATTTTGTATTTCACGAACCTACCTCCCTGCACCACCCCCTCACACCCCCAAAGGCTTTGTTTATTCATTTCCATACAACCTGGTCATGTGGAAAAACCACGAGGCTAGAATTCACACAACCTAGGTTCTAATTTCAGTTTGGCCACCTTCTAATCCTTTGTGAACTCAGGAAAAGCATCAACCTCTATGGGCTCCACTTTTCTTCTATTCAAATGGGAGATATTTAAATGCTGCCTGCTTAAAAAGTAGGAGACACAACATAAACACGAGGTTTGTATATTTGCTTAAACTGAAGGAGCATACACTATTTTAGGAAACAAAGATAAAGAGGAGGGTTGTTATTTTTGTGGTTGGTATTGTTTGGGGATTTTGTGGCTGTTGTTATTTGCCATCTGCTGCAGGTGGGAACTGCTGTGCATTAACTGACAAAGCCTGGTTCTGGGAAGGGGACCTTCGTTGTATTCTTGCATATAGCACAGCTGTTAAGACTGTAAAGCCTTCCATTAGTTAGTTATACCCCGCATTTTCCAGTTTTCTTCATTAGACTCCGCCCCCATATTCTCATTCTGATCATTAGAGAGTGGGTGTGCAATAAATTTAATTAATTAAATTAGACCAGGTTTTTAAGAGCCCCAAATTTAGAGTTACTCTAATCTTATTAAGGCATGGCATCAGGTGGTTCCCTCATGTACCTATCACCCTGTCTGAATTTCATAATCCCGATAAACTGAAATCGTGCAGAAGCACTTAGTGTGTGTGTTTGGGGCAGTTCTCTCCTGTCCTCCCACTTCCTGCTGCAGGTGCTATTCTTCCCTTGAACCACACTGGAATTCTCTTCCTCCAGCTCTCTTACCTCTCGGTCACTCTTAAAACCTGGCAAAGTGGAGTTTGCATTTCGGAGTTCTGGAATGCCAGAACAATGAGACTGGACGAGCTCAATGGATAAGGGCTGATTCGGAACACAACGATCACTTGTCTTGGAGCAAAGTTTTCAAAGCCACGTGTTTCAGGGCTGGGTGCGTCTTAGTCGTAGCAGTGGGAATGTCGCGGCCCCTCCCCCTCGCTTGGTGCCCACACCTTTTCCTTTTATCTCTGAGCCCAATTTTGGAGCCAGCCCTCTAAGATGCCCTGGCCAATCAAGAGACCACACATTGTTGCCTAAGAGACCCCGGATGCCAGAGATGGGATTTCTAAATGATGATTGGACTACTGGAAACTGGGAGGTGGGAGCTGGAAGCAGGCAAAGGAAAAGCTGATCGGGTGCAGCTATGGCAACTCCAGCGCTTGAGGCTTGAAGAAGGAGCCCTGCTACCAGAGGTGAGAGCAGCGGCCGTGCATGAAAAAGCTGATCTTTTGGAGCGCTTTAGGGCCTCCCTCAAGCCGTGTCAGTATTCGGGGATTACTGTTCCGTTGCCAAACGTGAAATTAACACCTAACAATCACATCCCTATGGAGCTAGCACTTTGGACCGCATGATAGTTCTTGCTTTGATTTTAACTGGTTGAGTATAAGATGCATTCATATGTGAATCTACCCACATCCTATTTCCTGAGATTCCCTTGCCTAATGATATTAGTGTATGGTGGGCGAATTATGTCTTAGCAGAGAAACTCAATCCTACTCAGATCTCTAAACTCCAAATAAAAATCTGGTAATCCTGATTATCACCCCAGTTCCCAGTTCCTAATGTTCTGAGTTCTGCTGTACAATTCCACTGGCGTTAATCTTTTCACTGCTACCCCCTCTGCTGCTATATTGATTCTTTTTTATTGATTTAACAAATATTTATTGAGCTTCTGCTATGTACTGTTGTGATTAGGATTCAGATGACCAAGGTCAGAAAGAAACACATAGGCAGAGAAGCATCAAGGTTTTAGGCCATGTTTTCAGTGCTAAGGTGTTCAGTGTGTCTGGAAAGAGCTATAAGAGAGAGAGGATGATGCCTGAGGAGGTTGAGGAACAGTCCTAGTGGACTCTGACTTCTGTGCTAAGGAGTCTGGATTTTGTCACCATTAGCAAGCCTCAAAATTTTTAAATTGAAAGGTGACATGATCAACCGGCCTTTCAAAAACTTGCTTCTCTCCGATGAATGAACTTTCACATGAAAGTAGAAACTCATCTTTGTACCCCTAACTCAAGCCTCATAGATCCTAAGTAAAGTTGTTGGATAATGGTTAGCATGTAGCTGGGCAAGGTGGAGCACTCCTAGCACTCTGGGAGGCTGAGGCACGAAAAGCACAGACTTGAGCCCAGCCTGAGTAACTTAGAGAGCTAGTGAGAACCTGTCTCTAAACAAATAGACAGACAGACAAACAGTCAAGGATGTAGCTTAGTGAGAAGGCTTCAGTGTCCCGTATCAGCAGAACAACCAATAAATGAGTAAAGAGCAGTGCCTTGAAGAATTGCTTAGAAGACCAGACAGGAAGTATGTGACCACAGAGGACCAAGCCTGACTGTTGAACATGGAGCTCGTACCATACACCGTGGGCAAGGGCCTTGGGCCCTCTTTGTACATTTTATCTCAAGAAACATTCAAGGGAAGTCATTATAAGAGGTCACAAGAAAGCTGTAGTGAGACCCATCTGTGGAGGGATAGACAACTGGCTTTGTCTGTTAACAGAATGGCTCGATTTTTGTGCATGTTGTGTAATAGTGCCTGGCGGTCTATACCGTGAACATGTGTGTATATGCAGATATACACACTACCCATCGTCTGGGGTGAAGAAAGGAAGGAAACATTTGAAAGGATAACACCAAGCTGGGCATGGTGGTGCATGCCTGCACTTCCACAACCCTCAGTGCTGAGGCAGGAGAATCCCAAGGTAGATCTTAGTCTGGGCAGTTTAGTGACTTAGAAAGACCCTGCCTCAAGAAGGGAGAATGTGGAGTGGAAAGGTAGCTCAGTGTGAAGTCCCCAGGTCCAATCCCCCATTACACACACACATACGGATAATAACAAAAGATAAGGTAAGGCAGCCCCCCCCCCACACACACATACACACTACTGGAGGACCCTGTCTTTAAGAGTAGTGCTTCTGGCCTTCTGAAAACCATATCCTCCTCTAGCTGCTTTAAGGAACCCTAATCCAAACAATTTCTAGCACTGAGGAACCAGCAGAAAGAACACATCCAACATAGACCCTTGGGGTATCACGAAGAACCTATATATTTCATCCTCATTTAGACACGGTGCCTAGAATAAGTTAGAGGGTTTTTGATCCAAATGAGGGGTGGAAAGCTTCTCAGTATACAGCAGGAGCTTTTAATGTGGAGAATTAGAAGTCAATGCCTTAAAAAGAAGAAAAGTAGAACATACCTAAATAACACCAACAAAACCGGGCGTGGTGGCTCACGCCTGTAATCGCAACACTCAGGAGGCTAAAGCAGGAGGATCTTTGAGAGTTTGAGACCAGCCTGGGCTATAAAGTGAGTTCAAGGTCAACAACCTAAACTGCATAGAGAGACCTGGTCTCAAAAAGACAAAAAACAAACAAACAAAAAAACAGGTCTAGACTCAGTGGCCTTACCTGGCTCTGTCATTCATCTGATCAGACATACTTTTGTCAGTGGCTGCCAATTAATTAATCCTGTTCTGACATCATCTCTTTTTTTTGGTACTGAGGATCAAACTCACCACTTGCGAGGCAGACACTTACAATACTGATTCAAATCCCCAGCCCTCTTTTTTTTTTCTTATACCTTTTGTAACGAAACTGAAAACTCAATAGCTTGTATAATCAGCCATTAGGGTCTGAGACGAACCCCAGGGCTAACCTGAGGTCCCTTCTTCCATGGTGTGGTGGCAGCAGGTAACAGTGGGAGGCATCAACTAACCACCCCATGAGGGTATAAAAACATTGATTCCATCCTCAGCCACAGCTTGAATCTGAGAGAAAACTTATGTCAAGTGAGGGCCCTGAAGCTTCAGATGTAGTATCTGGGCAACTCCCATCTGAGGTGAAAAACAGTGATTTTAAAAAAACTTGGGGCTGGGGATTTAGCTCAGCAGCATAAGCGCCTGCCTTGCAAGCAGGCAGTCGTGAGTTCGATCCCTGGTACTGATAAAAAACAAAAACAAAAACAAAAACTTGTCCAGCGTCCACTCTGTAGGGTCATTTGTGGAACCTCTAGATCAGGTGGCGGTCAGTCACCTCCTCCTGTGTGGGCAAACCCCATTCAGAGGCAGACAAGGTAAAAACAGGGTACACACTGAACTGCTCACCTGTGTTCTCTGTTTCCCACCTTAAAATATGTCATCATGACCCCCCAAAGGACAGGTCCCAGGCACTCTGTGAAACAAGGTCTACCAGAGGCTGCGGAAGGTTTCCATGCACTGAGGCCACCCAGCCACCATCCACTCTGCAGGACCTCTCTTCCCTCTGTCACCACAGCAGTCGAAGGTGAATGGGTGCATCCTTACCGTACAGATGAAGAAACCGGGTCAGATAGGTTGATTAACTGCCAGAAAATTACACACTCAGTGTTAGAGCTAGGATTAAACCTATGTATGCTAAAATTTTTAAAATGTTGATTGCAATACCAGGAAAACATTCTGGCTAACAGGAGCAAAAGAAGCAGCTTGTTGCAAGGAGTTCAGGTAGCTCACAAAACGGAACAAAAGAACACAAGGCTTTGTGTTTGGAGTGGGGGGTAAAGTAGCAGGGACAACATAGCAGTTTGCTCGGGGCACTAGTGCTACCTGGAATGGCCACCTCATCTGTAAAATAAGGATCAGCTATGGTCCAACAGCACTGTGGTCTCATCATCACCTCTTTTTTAATTTTTAAAATGTGATGCTGGGGTGAAACCCAGGACCTTGTGCATGCTAGGCAAGGGCTGTACTGCTGAGATACATCTCTCACTCTTTTTATTTTGAGAAAGGTCTTGCTAAGTTGCCCAGGCTGTCCTCTGTTTTGAAGCCCTCCTGCCTCAGCCTCCTGAGTAGCTTGGATTATACCACACCTGTGTTTATCACCACCTCATGGCAGGGGAGGGACTACAGGTGGTCCCAACATACAGGTGAAGATGAACCCCTGCACACCCCTAAACCTTGATTAACCAACTCAGCAAATAATAAACCATTTGGGAAAATAATTCCTCTTGCAAATTAAAGTGCTTTAATGCAAAGGAGGCAGACTGTATATGAGACAACTAAACCCAGAAGATTCCCCCACCCAAAACTCAAGTCTGTCCCTCCCCAAAGCCTTGGCTTTGTCCATTATACCATTCCACCTCTTAAATGTGCAGTGGACTATAATGCATGTTACATAGATCTCAGAAAGTAAGGAAAGTGAACAGGCATGAAGTATTTTACATGGCATGATATGATTCTAAACTTTAAACACTTCCCTCCAGCCGGTGAGGTATGTTCTTAGGTAGGAGCAATTCTGGCTGTCTCTCCCCCGTGATATAGTGAAAGCAGAGGTAGCCTGACCTTGGTCTGAGTCCCAGCCTTACTGTTTACTCGGTATGGCCTTGGGCAAGATCATAACTTCAGCAGATCTTACTGTTTTCTCCATTTGCGAGATGAGCTAACATCCTCCACTGCACCAGCTTATGAGCCTGGATTGAGCTGATGCAAAGTGCTCAACAGAGAAGATGCCCCCCAAAAATGTTCTTCCCACCTGTCCCCTCTCAACATTCCAAAAAATTTACATTCTGAAGACAACTGGATTATTTGTTCTTCTAGGTGTAGCCCTTCTTATGGAAGAACACTCTGTTATTTCATGATGGCATTTGCCCCTCCAAAAAGCATAGGTGGCCCCAAAATGCAGACAAAGATGAGCACATGGACACCATTAAACCATCAGCTGTTGAATGATCGGGTAAGTGGCCAGAGGTATTTTATCAATTGGATCCGTGCCTTAAAGAAAAATAATAAAATTTTGCTTATTGACATAAGCACAGGAATTGCTTAGGATTGTACAATGGATGAAGAAAAGACTAAAGCATTTATTTAGAACAACTTTTACTCACTGTCTGCAGTATGGGCAAAGCCAGCCACAGACACAGGCTCACTGCCTGAGAAGAAAATGCCTTTGATTTGTTCTTTCCTGCATGGTCACTTCCCCTGTCTCCTATCCTGTGATGTCTTTCTCCATTACTGGTTCTTCCTCTGGGACCACTGAGATTGAGAGTGGAGTCTGCAAGGAGTTTTATAACAACAGGTTTTCTAGCCGGACTTGGTGGCCTACACCTGTAATCCCAGCACTCAGGAGGCTGAGGCAGGAGGCAAGTTTCAGACCAGCGTGGGCTACAAAGTAAGCCCCAGGCCAGCCTGAACTGCATAAGAGACCCTGTCTCAAAAACAAACAAACAAACAAACAAAAAACAATAACAACAACAACAAAAAAAAACCCTAAAACAGGTTTTCTGGCTGGAGTTGAGGTCACTGGGTAAGGCTGAATGTAGAATGCAGCCAGTATAGAAAATGAGTTAATTTTTTTGTTTTGTTTTTTGGTACTGGGGATCGAACTCACAACTTCACGCTTGCCAGGCAGACACTTATGCCACTGAGCTAAATCCCTGGCATGAGTTAATTTCAACCAAGTACTTACAATACTCAGAGTACTCTGGTTCTCCTAAAAAGTTTGTTTCCTGGCTGCCTTCCGGCGAAGCAGGAATTCACCAAGCAAAGGAGTGCAGTGTCTTGCTGGGGTGTAAGGTTGGCCAGACTCTGGGAGTTTTATTCCTGCTCCCTGGAGGGCCAGAATCTCGAGCTCCTGGGAGCAATGCCTGTATATCAGGACCACATCCAATTGGCAGTAAAATACAATCAGAGTGCCTAGAACTGACCTTGTTACCTTACTTGCACACATCAGTTTCTCTTCCTGGAGAAAACAAACAGCCCTTTTCACCTAGCTACTCAAGCAGGAAATCTTTTTCCTCAGTGGGTCTTGGATTTGATTTCTCCCAGTTTAATAAGTTAATATTTAGCTTTCATTAATGGAATTAAGAAAGTCATCCTGAGGCCCAGGATGAGCCTCCCAAAAAAACCAGCCCCATTTTTCCCACCCCAAAGGATAAATACCAAACCCCATGGGCATCATTGAGGCCCCATCATGTTCTACCTCAGCCAGTCTCCTAGTCCACCCACTCGTGTCTCCACTCCTCAGGCCCCAGGATCCCCTGAACCCTGCTCTGACACAGTCAGGAGAGTCAACTCCAGTGTATCTCCCCTCTGCTGCCCTCCCAGGCTCCCCGCCTCCTGTTCGCGGGCCTCCTATTTGTAGCTTCCTCCTTCCCCTCAAAATGCTTTGAAGTGAGCCCAGCATGGTGGCACACACCTACCTATATTGCCAAACTTGGGGGCCCAAGGTGGGAGAATCACAAGTTCAAGGCCAACCTGGGCTATTTAGCCTAAACTACAGAGTGAGACCCTGTCTCAAAACAAAACAAAACAAAAAAAACACCCTGGGGACCCTTGTTTTTCTTTCTTTCTTTCTTTAAACCTCCAGGGCCTGATTTGGCTCTTGGAGTACAAGAGGTGGAGCCAGGGTCCTCCTGATATGATTTCACTGACTGTCACCTGGTTGGCTCCATCTGCTTCCTTAGCCCAGAGATGGACCTTTGCATCTCTAACCCTAACAGATGTGCGCATCCCCCTGGCAAAGCTGGCTCCTCTTGGTACTCTCTCTTTCTACTCCCCTTATCTGAACTTGAACAATTTCTAAGAGACCAGGGAGCCAGGGCAGGCATTGGAATGGTGAGAAATAAAATGAAGAAGACCTAAAATAAAAAGCTGAGGAAATGAGGAGAGGACAGAGGAGAGAAAGAAGCCAGCCTGCATCTATAGCTATGAATATCAGTCTATTAAAATCTTGTTCCTACAGCACAATGATCATTTCCTGAGCACCTGTTTGCAACGTTTTCCGACAGTTTACATAACAGATGGTCTGCTTCCCCCCCCCCCCAGACTTAAGTGTTTTGTTTTGAAATCTGTTTTCCCATAGAACTGTGAAGGTTTTACACGTGTGAAAAAGGGACTTGAATTGAAATTCAAATTTGTTACATGCTTTCATTTTCAGAAAATTTCCTTGAAAAAGTAAGAGGCTTGGTCCTTTTAACTGCTATGGGGAGGGGGTTGCTTAACAACTAAAAGATTGCTTAACAACTAATTTAACAACTAAAAGATTACCTGTTGTAAGCTGAATGACTAGGAAAGCAAATTCTTTTTTTTTTTTTTTTTTTCTTCTATTTCGTTTTGCCTGTGTGGTGCCAGCTACAGAACCCAGGGCCTGGAGTATGGCAGGCAGCTGCTGTAGCCGTGAGCTGCACCTCTAACCCCAAAAAGCAGCTTCTGAGGTGAGCTTGTGTGACCAAGCCCAGGGTAGGACAGGGTAGGGGAACAGAAGAAGAAGATGTGCAGTGATATAGTCTCTACAAGGTCTCCCTTGATCCTGGGACACCCCAAAGCCCGCCTGACCTTACAACCAAGTGAGTACACAGCCCGTTCTGTGGGTGCTAGCTGCCCCCCACACCAGGAGCTGGCATCGGCCCAGGCAGCTCTCTGAAGCTTGTCTTGGTCGCCCAGAAGCCTCGCAACAGGTGCAGGAATAAATCCTTCAGTTCTGGGGGAAAATTAGTACAACATGGAAAACATTACATTGTCCAGTCTTTGTCTTTGTTCTTTAAGGGATTTTGTCATGCTTAGTGATGATTCCTAGAGATAATTTTATTTTATTGCTCAAAACTTTCACATATTCCAGAAAATCTAGTTAGATTGCAGTTTGGAGTGAAATTATTTTTAAAAACCTTTCCATGCGTATGTGCACATGAGTGTATCAACATACATGTAGACACACACATAGACTTTGCATGTGATTACATCAAACTGTTAATACTACCCACCCCCACACTTAGATAGTCATTGGTAGTTGGAGGGGAGGGAGCTTTAGAAGAGACAGCCTTTTCTTTTTCTTTCTTTCTTTTTAAAATTTTATATGGTATACCCATATTTCAAATTTTAAATTTAAAAACAAAGCCAAATAAAAGCAAACAAAGGACAATAGCTCCAGGAATTGAAGACTTGGTTTCAGATCTGCTGTGCCAACCATTTCTTGCATGCGTTGAGTAAGTCACTTGCCCTCCGGGCTTGATCCTCCTCTACAAAAAGAGGCTTGGATCAGATGACCTCAGAGATCCCTTCCACATCTAACCCTGCAGTCTGAAAGGGTTTAAAAATAGGTGCTCAAGGACTCATCAGTTTGAAGACATCCACAGAGATGAGTTAAGGGGTTTTCTTCACCTGAGAAACAGTATTGTTACCAGTAATCAATGTAATTGTGAGGTCTTGTTTTGTGTGTGTTTGAATTTTGTCTTTCTTCTCCTGCGCAATAGCACGTGAAATATATAACTACCTCAGACTAAAATAAGAGTCACAGAATTTTAACTTCACTGCAGGCTTTCCGCAGAGAGATTGAATTCAAATTTAGAAGCTTTAAAACAAAAAAGTCATCAGGATAGGCAAATGCAGTAGATTACAAAGTAACTCAGGCACTGAAAATTGAGAGGAGGGAGAGTTTTGAACTATAAATCTCTTTGCCACTCAGTGTTGTAATTAAAAGCAGTTCTCCCCACACACATTCAAGGGTAACTATAGACAGTGCTGAATAGGATAATTTGCTTGACTTTAGTAATCATTTCAGTGTATAGATGTATATCAAAATATCATGTGGTATACTTTAAATATATACAATTTTAAAAATGCAAGTGAGCCACATTTCTTTGAGAGTGTAATCCACAACTAGTACAGTACATATGAAAAGGGTGTTCTGAGAAAAAAGCACTTTGTAGTCAATCAGTCATAATTTAGGAAGCCTGGAATCTCTCCCTTCTGCACTGTAATGATGTCACATGGAGAAATATGTAATTTCAGTGTCAACAGACTAAAATAACAACCGTGGGATTCTGACTTAACAGCAGGCTGTGGGTAAACTGTGATACAAACAAACTGCACCATTCTGCAAGAAAGGAAGATCCATTTTAATATTTCCATTTTGCATAGACATTTTGTTTCCCAGCTCTTTAGAAGAACGAATCTGATTGCAAATCATTGAAATGAAGTTTCACTGCAAGCCAAGGAATATAAGACTGCCAGTCAAATGGAGGACCTGCTTGTGAAATGATTTGCACAAATTCTGCTTCTTGTCATGGGTAGAGTCCGAACCTGATCTGAGGTCTCCTGACGTCCAATCTCTTTTATCCCTTCATTCCCAGCATTTCTACTTGGGTGCAGGTGCCTTCTGATAAACAATTGGATTTGCCTGGTCCCTGCTTTGATGTTGCCTTTGCTTTAGCCTGCATGATAGTCCCCAGTTCCTACCCCTTTCCCTTCCTGCTACCTGTTTGTGAACTTTTCCCTCCAAATCAGTGTCCTCCGTTTCCAATGAGCCGAACCCCCAATGGGCACCATGACCGTGCAGTCTCAGCCTCCTTTTGAAAGTGTGCTCAGGTGTGGTCCCAGGACATAATTTCCTTCCCAATCTCAGGCCAAAGCATGAGCAGTTGTTCGTAAAGAAGATAAGACTTGGAACAGGTGCGTAGCTCAGTGCTAATGGCCTATCTAGCACAGGTAGGGACCTGGGTGCAGTCCCCAGCACCGAAAACACTGTCAGGGCGGAGAAAACCAAGATTCAAGCGAAGAACCAAGAGCACAACTGAGCTGAACAGATAGTTCAAAAAAATTCTATAAATAGAATCTCTTTGGGCCTCTGACCTTTAAAATACTGGAATTGAACAAAAAGATCCTTAGGATTTCTTTTTACTCTGAAGTTCTGGGCTGTCTGGAGCTTTGTTGGGGTAGTTTTTTGTCAGCAGTGTCTGTGGAGGGCCTGCTGAGAAACTCATTGCTGTTTCTGGGGAGCAGGTAAGAGGAAGGGGTTGTCATCTGTAGGGGGAGATCAGATTAACAGAGACCACTAGAGAGCCAGTGCGAGCAGTGGAAAGCCAGCAGAGCATGCCTGGAAGTGGAGTGGGAGCGAAGAGGGGTCGCTGCACGTGTGAACCCTGACGGCAGCGGTGGCACGGGTTGGATGATGGAGAAAAAGAGTTCAGACAACACAAAATGTGTTTTAAAAAAATAAGGTGAATGTTTCAGTTTTTAAAATTCATAAAAGGCACATTGCCGTGTGCCCCTCAAGACCTGCCCCTCACTTCGAACACTCCTCCCATCGCTCTTGCAGAGTTCTGGAGCAGCTCTGGAGGTCCTTTTCCGTGAGCGTCTTCAGCTGCACTGCTGTGGGTGCCTCAGTGTCCTGAACTGAGTCAAAACACTTCCCTATCGTGGTCATTTTGACTTTGGGCCAGAGCCAGAAGTTGCAGGGTGCCAGATCCAGTGTATGATGTGGATCAGGACCCATAGTAATGTTTTTATTTGACAGAAATTGCTGTAAATGGTTGTTCATTGAGGGGTGGGGAAAAATACAGTGAATGTTTAAATAAAATATCACTACAGTAAAAGACATCTTGCCATTAATCCCTGTCGAAATAGCAAAAATATTCCCCTTGCTTCAAACACACAAACACGCTGCAAACAAAAATGATGTCCCATCATTCATGACAATGTATCATTCACTGTAATAATTTTTAAAATTTTTAAAAATATTCACTGTAGTTTTTGATTCACCCCTTGTATTCTAGTGCAGGTTTTTTGATTCTTCTGTGTTCTGTAGCTTCTCTTCTATTCTCATTTAAATGTCCTACCTGTTGCCATTTCCTGAGGGTCT
Source organism: Cavia porcellus (assembly GCF_034190915.1). Lineage (NCBI taxonomy): Eukaryota > Metazoa > Chordata > Mammalia > Rodentia > Caviidae > Cavia > Cavia porcellus. Next base: position 43,659,962 of record NW_026947507.1, read on the forward strand.
TGATACTCCAGGTGACACAGGGGAAGCGGGCCTTCTTTTTCTTCTCTAATGGGTTCTAATTGCTTGCCTACCTGTAATGGATGAGCTTCCCCAGACAAGAGCAAACTCGACAGCTCTCCGGCCCAGATGCAGCGTTTAAAGCAGTTTTTTAGTTCACATTTTGTATGTCCTTAACAACCAGACTTTGAGCCTGAAAAAGAAAAGAAAGCATTCTCTGCTGGAAGCAGAAAGCCGGCTTCTCATCCTCCTCCACAAAGAGGGAAGAAATAGATCTGAGCCACCTCTCCAAGCAGGAGTGTTCTTGCAGAACTGGAGAGTTTAGGCAGCACCAAGAGGGAGGAAAAACATCTCTCCCGACTTGGAAGCTGGCAGAGGGTGTGTGTGCTGGAGCGGGAGAGACAGTGCCATATGCTCAGTGCTCCCTTCAGGACCCCTCCTCTGCCACATATACCCGTGTTCCTTTTTCCCTTCTCACTTGCTTGTGCACTGATGCTCAGATAAACACCTATTAAACAACACAATCACATCCCCGCTCTGCTTCTACATCCAAGTGGATATTCATCCCCACGACCTCATCAAATTCCACAAACATAGTACTCGTAACATGGGATGACATAGGACACTGCCATCAGTGACACATGGATTCTGTCCTAAATAGTCTGTTAGTATAAGTCTCTACAGATCAATCCTCAGTCGCCAGCTTGGAGGAGCACAAATTACTAAGCCTACAAACACAGAAGCACTCAGACACCCAGTTAGATGTGTATACACTGAGATACAGTGATAGAATCATTGATTCCTAAATTATAAATTCTCAGGCCATTAATGTAGACATATTTTAGAGGGGAGCTCTATTTTCCTGTTTTTTCTTAGTTTTTCCTCTCTTTTCAAATTTTAAACTCAATGTCTTTTTATATTCCACTTTGTTCTTTTTTTCTTTTAGTAATAATTACTTCTTATCTTGTGAATTATAGTATTAAAAATGGAGAAACTGAAGAGGGAGCAAGTGAGAAAGGCACAGAGGGAGGAAGAGAGGGAGAGATGGAGATGGAGAGACAGGGAGACAGAGAGAGAGAGACAGAAAGACAGGGAGACAGAGATACAGGGAGACAGGGAGATAGAGAGACAGAGAGAGAGAGGGAGAGAGACAGAGAGAGACAGAAAGACAGGGAGACAGAGAGAGAGATAGGGAGAGAGAGACAGAAAAACAGGGAGACAGAGATACAGGGAGACAGGGAGGTAGAGAGACAGGGAGAAAGCCAAAGAGACAGGGAAATAGAGAAACAGAGAAACACTAAAGAACTTAACCTGAGAAACAAGTGAAGTGCCCTCTTAGCAATGAATCTTCATACTTAGTTGATACAGGGAATTTACTGATTTTGAAAGATGTTGTTCTTGGAAATGGATATTATGAATCACAATATATGAAATGACTCATTTTCTTACTTACTGCAGGTATTTGAAGAAAGAAGAGCTCTGCTTGGAAAATGGGTAAGCATTTAAAATATTATACATCTATGTCTGCATTATATTATCAATTTTAAGCTGTTATAATTTATAAGAAAACGATGGACCAAGTGGCTTATAAACAACTGACATTTCTCTCTCACAGTTCTGGGGACTGAGAAATCTCAGATGAAGTTTCCTGGCAGATGCAGTGCCCTGTTTATGGGCAGCCTGATAGGGCAGAAAAGGGTAGAGATTTCTTTGGGCTCTCTTTTATGAGGGCACTGATTCCATTCATAAGGGCTCCACCATCATGACCTAATCACCTCCTTAAAGCCTCCACCTCCTAATATCCTCACACTGGAGTGAGGATTTCAGTGTATGAATCTGGACTAAGTAAGGTATGCAAGCATTCAGTCTGTAGCTTTATCACAGAGCTGCCCCCAAGAATTCGGGTTGGATTTAAGGCTGTGCATGACTGATGCTTTCTGTATGCGCAATTAGGGTTCGGTCTGGAAAAGAGAAATCATACATTAGTTTAACAGACAGAAATTAATAAGAAGGGCTGGTTAAATAGATACTGGAAAACAGAAAACAGAAAGGAACACTGGGGCTCTATGGAGATAGAACTGAGGGTGCTACCAGCTTTACCCGTTCTTCAGGAGCTCAGAGTGAGGACTTCAGATCCCTGAGAGGATCTGGACTTGTAAGGAATGAAGTAGGTGATGTCACAGCTCATTCTAGTATATTCAAGGAAGTATGACAGTTCTGTGTCTTTGGAATAAAGCTGGGCCCTGGAATCATCAGGATGAGTTACATCTTCTTTTCATCAGTCTCCCTCCAGGGCCAGCCTCCCACCTGGCAGCATTTAGCAGGGAACCAGATGTGTTTGTGGAGCTCCAACCCTCTACATGCACAAGTGCAGACTAGGATTTAGATCTGAGGGTAGTGTAGTAACCAACACAGTCCACCCCTCTGGGACTCCCCATCCCTGGTCCCCGATTCATGCACTCCTAAATGTTCACAGCAGAATTCTAACAGCTTCATGGTTTTGCTGAACATGATACAAATATTCTTCATCAGAAGTGAGGGCTTTTTCATCTGATCCTCATATGAGAGACACATGGTCATCAAATTATCATGTGGTAGTCAAATTATCAATATCTGATTAATGTTTATTAATCATCAAATTCCTCTTCGTCCCTACCTAAATATTTTCTGTGACCCAAGAGAACTGAAAGCTACAGTCACACAAAAGCATGCACACAAATATGTGTAGCACAACATTTCAAGTAGTCACAAGGCATAAATAATTCAAGTGTCCATCAGTGGACACTGAATAAATAAATTGTGGTATATCCATGTGATGGAATATTACTCATCCATAAAAAGGGAGGACATTCTGACACATGTTACATACAACATGGATGAACATTGTGCTCTGTGAAATAAGCCAGTCCCAGGAGGATAAATACTGTATAATTCCACTTACATGAGGAATAGGCAACTTTGTAGACACAAAGCAGAAGAGCAGTTACCCAGAACTGGGTAGTGGTGGGGGTTATTGTTCAGTGGACACAGGATTTCAGGTTAGGATGATGAAGAAGTACTGGAAATGAGTGACAGGAATTGCTGCACAATGGTGCAAGTGTACCTCATGCCGCTGGACTTTTCATATCTAAAAAGGTTGAAATGGTAAATTTTAGGTATATTTTACTAAAATAAAAAATAAGGGGCTGGGGAGTTAGCTCAGCAGGGGCTCAGCAGGGGCTGGGGATTTAGCTCAGCGGCATAAGCGCCTGCCTTGCAAGCGCGTGGTCGTGAGTTTGAGCCCGGGTACCGATAAAAAATAAATAAATAAATAAGGATAAGAAAAGGAATGAGATAATATCATACGATGTATATAATAAACCTTGAAAATGTTATCTAAGTGAAAGAAGCCAGACAGACAGACCACAGTGTTTGCCTTTAATATGAAATGTCCCGAATCGGCAAATCTATACAGACACGAAAACAGATGAATGGTTTCCAGGGAATAGAGGAAGAGGGAAATGGAAAGTGACTGTAATGGGCATGTGTTTCTCTTTGAGGAGTGAAAATGTTCGTAGGTTAGACAGTGATGATGGCTGCATGACCTTCTGAGTATACTAAAACCCAGCCAAGTCTACATTTTAGAATACTGAATTGTGTGGCATAACATATATATCTCAATTTTAAAAGGGTATACCTAGGTTCTTTAAAACAAAACAAAATTTAACATGGGTTTCTCCAACCTAACATGTGTCATGATCTTGAAGTATTCCCTTTGTTGTTTTGTTTTGTTATTTGAGTCAGGGTCTCGCTACATAGTTCAAGATGATCTTGAATTCACTATGTAGCCTCAAACGTGTGGTGATCCTCTTGTGTCAGCCCTTTGAATACTGGAATTACAAACATGTGCCATCACACCCCGAGTTATTTTCTCCTTAAAGTTTACAGTCCATACCTGTCTGCCTTGGAGAGTATCTTTGCCCTGGACTCTAATGGAAAACAGATGCTTTCTCCTATCAGTTACAGAAACTCACTTAGCTGAAGACTGGCCTAAAGGAGCTGTTCTAGTGTTCTAGTTTGCCTTAGTTGTTCACCACATCTTTCCTCTGTTGTTCTACCAGCCCAGACTAAGGATATTTATTAGCCACTAAGTTTTTAAAATCATATTTATAGTATTACTGGAAGGAGCCACAAGGAAAGGGATAATCTGGTCATGGAAATGATCTTGTTTTTAATTTGTGGCAGTTAAGGCAGAGTGTCAACTCGACTGGCTTTGGGATCAACCTGGGGGATGGGTGGGATACACTTCTGGGTGCATTTGGGTGGTTATGGGGGTGTGGTCTTGGGGTCTGTGTCTGGTCCCTCACCTCTTCGTCTCTGGTGCTGTTTCTCTGCTTCCATGAAACAAACATCTTTGCTCTGTCGTGCCTTTTTCCTTGATGTTCCTGCCTTGAAGCCAGCCATGGACTGAGTTCCCTGAAACTTGAGCCAAATCAAACATCTCCTCTTTTAAATTGTGCGTGTCAGGTTCAATGTCTCAGCCATGCGTGAGCGGAGTAACATGCAACTGATCCCCTATTCTTTTGGTACTGGGGTTGAACTAGGGCTTTCCCACTGAGCTACATGCCCAGTAATTTTTTATTTCAAATTTTCATATAGGATCTCTCTAAGTCACTAAGTTGCCCATGCTGTGCTTGAACTTACGATCCTCCTGCTGCAGCCTCTCAGAGTGCTATCCTCCCATGTGTGCCACTACATCTGTGGCTTTTAACGCTTTGTACCTGATGTTTTAAAACCATGTAAATGTGTTTTCTGTTCAAAATAACATTTTACCTAAAAATATACAAAAAGTTCAGAAATTAAAACTGCATTTTTACAATCTGGTTGATATTTTATTTTTCTATTTTTTAAAAATTAATTTTGCACATTTCCAATAACTCATAAGGTGAGTTCTTTAGAATGACCAATTTCTGTATTGTCACTTGGAGTTACTATAACCAGAGCCAATGTTCAGCCCATGTTTGTTGGTGTGGCTGGCTACTTTCCTTTGATGGCATCACCAGTTATTAAATATTTTTAATATTCTAAATAAAATTTAAGATCTTTAGATTTTTTTTAAAAAAGATTCTTTTCATTCATTTGCCATAGCTAATAGAAAAATTACATTTGCAAAGATCACTGTTATCTGTCTTCTTAAAGAGAATAAACTAGAGATGTAGGATGGCTTCTATTGTGTTGTAATTTGCATCCCCTGATACTTATAAGATAGCACTTTTACATAAATAAATGATATTTATTTTTTGTCTTTTGCTTAATCGACTTATTGCATAATTATACTGAATTATATGGAAGTCTATGTACACACATAAAGCCTAATGTAAAAGAAATGTTTTAATGGGAGTTTTCTTGTAAGAATCAAATTTTGGCTTTAAACCTTATTTTTGCATTTAGAAATAAAGTCATTTTTTAAAAAGTCTAGATCATTCTGTATATCCCTATAATTTCAGCACCTGGGATTTGTATAGCAAAGACAAAATAATTGGGAGAACCCTAAAAGATTTCCTGCTTTACTGTTTCATCCTACTACTTAATCCCTATTCTCTCAAATTGCCTTTGCCCTTCAGTTCATGTTAGAAAAGGCAAGAACTTCCCAAATCTTCAGAAAACACCAACAGGAAATATACTTGAGTTTAAAAGAAAGCCTGTCAAACTTTAAGCTTTTGCTATGTTGTTAGCTTTCCTGTTGCTGAGACAAAATACCTGACACCTAAAACTAAAAGGAGGACATGCTTATTTGGCTCACTGTCCCGGGGGGTTCAGTCCATGCACAGTCAGCTGGCTTCAAGATAGAAACATGGAGGAAGGGCAAGGGGTAGGAAAGGTGCTCAACCCATGGCAGCCAGGAAGCAGTGTGAGGGGAGGAGCTGGGAGCAAGAATATACCTTGCCAGGTCACAGCCCCAGGACCCATCTCCTTCAACCAGGCCCCACTTCCTAACAGCCCTTTTAGCTCTCAGTGGATGAATCTGCTGCTGAGTACAGCACACCCATGACTCACTCATCCCCCAGAACTCCACCTCTGCACACATGAGATTTTGGGGGACATTCTAGATCTAAACCAGAAGGCAGAGTTTAAATTCAAGAGAGAAACAGAAAACCATTTTATGAATTCCATGATAGAGACAGGGTTAAAAGGGCTGGGGAAATGTATCTCAGCAGTAGAACAGTTGCCTAGCATGAGCAAAACCCAAGGTTTAAACGCCAGCACTTTTAAACAAAAGTGCCAAGTTGAGTGCACACCCAATGGCTACACTGAGTAGATCGTGGGGTACCCCTCCTACAATGAATGAATGAGAAAACTGTGGTCTTGAGTTCATTATTATATCAGGACTTCTGTGGCTGTATTTTGTTTTTTTAGAGTGCTACAGGGTATTCCGTGGGATGGTTATGCTCACTTTAATTGCTTCTGACTTGATGGACACATGTATGTATAAATACAAAGGCATGAAAATGAAACTTTGAAATTGGTTGTTTCTGGGGAATGAAGTAAGAGTTGACGAAGACGCCTGATTGGGACTTTTGCCTGATTTCCCCAAATCTGTTTGAGACTTTAAAAACAAGAACACAGTCATACTTTAATTGTGAGACTGAATCTTTAATTATAAGACTCAGAAATTCAACCAAACCAAGATGTAAAACCAATCAACAAAACATACCAAGCCTCCCTCTCTACCCTGCTCCCACACGCACCCTGTTCTCGCCTGAGTGCGATGAGTGGGACCTGACAGTTCTCCCAACTCTCTTGGCTTCCTGGAACTACAGAAAAAATCGTGTATCAGCCACTCTAAAAATAGCGTCTTCACAGTGAAAGTGAGTCAGGCAAGCCCTGGGAAACAGCACCCTTGGAGAAGGAGCTGGGGAGGGAGGTGCCACACCCCATGCTAGAACAGAATAGTAATGTTCCTCACAGTTTCTCAGCCTCACACACTGGATCCCTAGCTTTTATGTGATGATGGGTATTTTCCCCCTGAGACATGATGTCAGAGGTGTGAGAGACTGTCACCTTCCTGTACAGTTAACTCTGGCATGGGCTACCTACTTTCTGGATTATTCCTAGGGCCTTCTAAACCCCAGAGGGATTCTCCTACCATTAAGCTTTCCTGTGACTCATCTATCCACCTTGAATTCAAGGAATGCAAATTTTTTTCTATTAGCTTAAGCAAACACAATTACAAAGGTAAATCCCTTAAGGCAAGAATGCCTATCAAAGCCAAATATAAATTACCTTTGGCCATGGTAATCAGGGAAATAAATGAGGAACCAATGTAATTATCTTTTTAATCTCTGGAGGAAAGTGTTTTAATGTTTTCTGTTATAGAATTCTTCGGTACACATTTTATAACCCTAATGTTCTTTTATATTCATTCTCAGTCACTCATTCTGTAGTCTGAGTACCTGTTCTTAGTGGGCGGCTAGGAGAGTAGGCCAGCTAATCTCAGTCATTCTGATGTGACAGTTTGATGCTGTTTACCTTAATTTTTGCATATTACCTTCTTTAACCTTGATTTAACCACATACATATTATTTTTAATGTTGTTATGCCACTGTATACTAATGGCTGTTCTTTCTACAATGAGTCATTGTAGACGCACTAGGAAATGTGTATATATATATACATACATATACAATACACATGTATATATTTTACATAGTATTTGATCCTCACAGCAGATATAATTATTGTTATATAAAACGAGGAGATTTAGGGTGAAATACTTATAGGGAGTATTAGAAATAGTAAAAAATTGAGAGTGAGATATCCAGTATTCACTCCTGTCAGTCAACCCAAAATTCAGAAACTGTAAAATAATATTATTTAGGAGAATACTTAGTACACAATTCAGGATACACAGGTTCAAATAGCTGAAAATCAATGTTCTGAAAAAGGTAGGGAGCTTATACAGGCCAAAAACATCTTAAGCCATTATAAAATAATTCAAAGTGTTTGGAGAGAAACTCCTACTGAAGTTGGAAAGAATGCCAGGGCTGGAGGGGCAGGTCCTAATGTGACATTTGCAGTCGTGTCTTATGCTCAAATAAAAGCAAACACACACATGTACAGGCACTCACAGAAGTTTTGCAAAAATTACTTGACAGGGCTTGATAAGGGCTTGATAACCTCTGGACCCTGAGTCCAGCTGTCAAAGGATGGCGATTACTGCAACTCTCATCCCTAAGCAGCAGCTTGAGATCTGTCCCACTATGGGCCCCTGGTGCCATTCTGAAAAGCTCTTCCATGTTGTTCATTTGTGTTTTTGTTTTTGGTGCTGGGGATCAAACCCAGGGCCTCACACATTCTAGGCATCAATATTGCTTTTCCTCATGTTTTCCATTTATTTTCACAGTCTTTTAAGCTCCCATCACTCCTTCCCAAGCACACCATGCTGCCACGCTATTCCTGTCATACTGATACACCACAGTTGGTTCAGCTGATGCTTCTGTAGGCATTTTGCATTCTCTCTGGTTTCTTACAGTGACACTAATTATCTCATTTTTAAAAATCTTTATACTGTCTGTGGTCTCCATGTAATTCAGTCTCACCAGGGTCACATAGAACTGCCCAAAAGTAATTTAAAAAAACTAATTCCAATATTCATTTTGCTTCTTAAAGAAAAATCACAGGAGTCCAGCTCAGAGCTCATAACAATAACAATACTCCTCCAATCTCCACTTTCCTCCCCAGTCCTCTTACACTGCTTCCTACTGAAGCCCTGTCATTGTTGCTATAAACCCCATAATTTGCATTGAGTCACAGCCTCAGAGCTTGGACTCTATCTCCTCAAACCTCCCCTTTCAGCTTCTTATGCTTGGTCCTTCCCTCTGCCGCAGCCTTAATGTTCCGGTATCTCTGTACTCATGACACTCTGTCCCAGAAGAACTGGGAGTTGGAGATAAGAGTTGTGCAGAAATCAGGGGGCACCACATGAGTTCTATTCCTGTGGTATTTGAAGTTATGGTTTTTGTTTTTTCACTTTATTCAGGTTTTTTCTTCATCCTTTAATCATAATCTCCAATGTGAGATTCATTGGTCATTGCAAAGATTGATGATAGCAAATAGATTTAATCAAAAATTATTCCTACTAATTTTAAAAATACATTGTGTGTTAGGCTGAACTCAAAAGGTTTGAATTGAGCTTGGATGTGGTGGTGCACACCTGTAATCCCAAACATGGGAGGCTGACACAGGAAGATCACAGAGACACTGAGATCAACCTAGGTTGCACGGTGAGTTCAGAGACTGAGGGAAACCTAGGTGGTATAGTGAGTTCAAGGCCAGCCTGGACTATATAGCAAGACCCTGCCTCAAAAACATGGAAGAATGCAGGAAAGAAAGGACTAGACTGTATCCCCATAATGAATCTCTGCTGTCCGACTAAACCTGAAGCTCCTTATGTCCTGCTTTGCTTTTCCAGTTTGACAAGTGGACAGACTCTCAGAGGAGGAGAATCCTCATCGGCCTGTTGGAGCGCTGCTCGCTGTCCCAGCAGAAGTTCTGCTGTAGAAAGCTTCAGGAACAAATCCCAGCAGAAGCCCTGGACTTCACTACCAAGCTCCCCAGGGTGTTGTCCGTGTACATCTTTTCCTTCCTGGACCCCCGCAGCCTCTGTCGCTGTGCACAGGTAGGCACAGAGCAGCGGTGTGAGCACGACCTTAGGGATCTGAAGTCCCAGTGACTTGAGAGGGAAACTCACGCACGGGTATGCACAACACCGGGCGATAGCTGCTGAGTCTGGACAAGCCGAGTGATTCTCCACCTCCCTTGTATCTCACTGGATTGAGGGAACAAGGGGAGGAAAAGCCTAGGACACCAGGGGTGTTCACAGAAGAGTACCAGCCAGTGGGAGATGCAGATGCCTGTGAGCAGTGGTTCCTCAGCAGGGTGGGTTCTTAATACGAAACATTCTGCTGTAGCGTGATCTTAAATTGTAGACTGCAGGCCACGCACGAATAGAAAAGCTTCAAAATAAGGTGCCCGAAGATGTGAGCGAGACAGAAGAGACTCAGGTGAGCAGAGCAAGGTGCTGGCTATTATTTTCTTTAAAATAATTGTGTAAAAAAAATTCTGTAATACATTAAAGCAAAGTTAAATTATTTAAGTTATAAACCTGATAGTCGTTTCTGACAAGTTTTTTTTTTTTTTTTTCTTTTTCTTCCTTTTTTCCCTCTAGTTACTGGGGATTGATTCCAGGGCCTTCAAACTGAGCTACTTCCCCACCTGATTTTTTTTTTTTTTAAATTTTTGAGACCAAGACTAGCTACATTACCAGGCTGGGCTGAAACTGGAGGTTTTCCTGCCTCAGCCTCAGAGTCCTGGGATTATGGATGTGTACCATCACAACCGGCTGAATCTTGCCCTAGAATTTAGTCAAATCAGATATTATCTGCTACAATACACATATAATGTGTTGCTTTGGGTTTTTAAGATTCAGAAAATAAATGCAGTCAGAAGCAAATTGGCATTGTGACCTTTGGGTAGGGGCATAGAAAACAAATGCCAGTAGAAGAGGAGTTAATATCACACCAAAGGAAACCATCCACACACTTGAAAAGAAAGAAACAAAACAACACAGAACCAGAGGCTTTTATGAGAATTCTGCAATATCCAGAAGCCTTAAAAGAAAATGTGCAATTTCCAGCCTTGCTTCATTAATTTTCCACATTGTGAGCAGGAATGAAAGTGGCAAGACTTTAAATTGTGACCGTAAAAAGAAGAAATATTCTGCATTGGAAAAAAACCCCATCATAAATCAAATAGTAGGTAGGGAAAATATGTATTTCAAACAAAGGGCTATTTCCTTATTTTAAAAAATATATGCATATATATGCATATATTTTTAAATATATATATATATATATATATATATACATAAATGAGAGAAAATACTCAACCCATCAAAAAATGAGGAAAGAAATCAACCAAGTGGTTCACACACACACACACACACACACATACACACACACACACACACACACACACACACAAACATATATATGCAGGTGTCTCTACCATACTTGGGCTGCTCAGTCTCCTGTCTGCCATTTTTCGTGGCTCAGCTTGGCTCTCTGTTAGTGGTAATATTCTGCATTTGTAAGAGCTGGGGAAAATAAGAACTTGATGCACACTTACTAGACAAATTTGTACAACCACCATGGAGAAGAACTGGGTAGTGTTAAATTTTCCGACAAGAATTTCTTTTAGCGTGATTTGAGCAACTATCTCTAAGATGACAGTATGTAATCTATTAACTGGTGATTTCTTACTGGTTTTTTTTTTTTTTGTAGTTCTGTATTATTTGTACCCTTACACCACTTTGTTTTGTTTTGTTTTTTCTCTTTTTCCTTTTAAATAAAATTTAAAAAAAAAGAATTTCTTTTAGCACAGCCATTCCACATATGGTGGGTCTGTTTGTCAGATGGGTTAAAATGATTTCTCTGTGAAGATATTGCAGCACTGTTTGTCATAGCAGAAGGCAGCAAACCATAGGAAGGGCCACCAGTTGGGGACAGGGTAAATAAATTGCAATGATTGCCTAATTAGGGTACCAAGGAGAAAAAAGCAAAGCAAAGCTACAGAATAGGAAAGTTTTGTTATTTTGGAAAGAAACAGAAGAGATAAGCATTTGTTAATATTTGCCTAACATATTTCTGAACTGACCCATAAGCACCAGGCAACAGCAGTTGTACCCAGAGTTGCAAATGGAAGCTGGAGAACAGGTATGGGAGAGAGACTGTGTGTTCCTTTGCCTCTTTGAACTTTATATTACTGTACACATATTATCTTTCTAAAAATGACAGAGACATTTAAAAGAACATAGTAATCCAAATGTTCAGTAATAGAGTAACTATGGGCCGGGAGGAGAAATAGAAAATGCCCTTCCCGTGAGCCAGCTGGTACACAGGCTAGGAGACAAGAAAAGCCAAGCCCGCCCGCCCCCCAGCCCCAAGCAACCGGCTAACTCAAAGGAACACAGGCTGAGTTGATAGCAACTGAGGTACAAAAACAACTGAATGTTTATATTGTCTGATTGATTTTGCAGGCCTAAAGCTGATAGTCTGAGCTTCCATTTAGAGGACAACAATATGCAATATAGCAACTAGGAGGGATCTTCTGTCTCGTTTTTGAAATTCAATATGATTTTCACTGTTTTGTTTTGCTCTGTTTTACTGTTTTGTGTTATTCAATTTTAGTATAGGTGCTGCCAAAGCCAGCACTGTTTTGTTTATTTAATGTCTTGTTTTGATTGGTTTTATTCTGTTGTGTTTTGATTTTGTTATGTCTGATGGGATGGGCAGCAATTTTGAAGATAACAAGAGGCACTATGGTAGTCATGGTTGATTTCCTATTATCCTGTTTTGGGATCCTGTATTACTTTTGTTATTCTGTTTTGAGGGACTTTATTCTGTTTTATTTTGTTTGGTTTTGTTCTCTCTAAAATTAAAAAAATAAAATGTTCAGTAATAGGTACACATACAGCTATGTGATGAATTATTACAGCCATTAGAAAAGCTGTGGAAGAAGAGAGGCCCTGTGGCATTGAAATGCAGGAGGCAAGGTTTCATTGTATGTGTGGTTTCCCCATTTTGTTTCATACATGCCTTAGAAAAAACAACACTAAAAACAGAAGAACTTATACTGGTTTGTCAGTAATGATCATCTCTAGCTGATGAGGTTGTAGGTGTTGTTCTTATTAAAACATCTCAGAATTTTCCAAGTTTTCCACCATGGGGTTGTGGTCATTCGACAGAAATGCGATTTGGCCTAGCAGATTCCATCATCTGTATGCACTGTTCTTCAGTCTTCTTTCCAGCTGCTGAAACTTTTATCTTTTAACTTGCACTCCTCTTTCCCTGATTTCTTTCTTCAGCACATAATGCAGCACTAAACATGGCTGGAATCCCATAAGTGGGGGGTGGAAGGAGGGAGAAAGAGTAGAAAAATGGATGTAGGAAGTTGGGCATGGTGGCCTATTGGTAACCCCAGAACTCTGTGAGGCTGAGACAGGAGGATTGAAAGTTCTAGCTCAGCCTGGGTGACTTAGCTATTTGGTGAGTCCCTGTCTCAAAATAAACCATTAAAAAAACAAGAGGCTGAGGATGTAGCTCAGTGCAAGGGCTATGGGCTCAATTCCCAGTAATGCACCCCCCCCACACACACACGTATGGATAACAAGGGCCATTATAGAAAACAATCTGATTCTTGAGGGGGCACTTCACAGTTATTGATTATTTAACTTATCTTGAAAAGAAATCAGTCCTCCAGGGTGAAATTTAGGTTTGAAAATTAGTCGTCTTTGCAACTGTTACAGCTTAGCAGCAGAATCCTGGTCTCAGCTTTATATATGAGCGTGACCTTAGTTCCTAGTAAGACTTATCTGGGATAATTGCTGTAAATACTACCACTCAAGGCAGGGCCACCTCCCCCATTTCCTGGATGCATGGGACCAGCCGTAATACTAAGGGTATGGATCCTAAAGTCTTCATGATACACGCCGGGCAGTATTGGCAGTTGTGTTCTGTTTATAAAATGTGTGTTTAGAGAAACCGAAGAATGGAGGAAAAAGATGCACATCATGAAAGGAATACAATGGGCAGGCCCGAGTCTAAGCTACCTTCATGTGACTTTCATCTGACTTTCAGGACTCCTTTGGGAGTTTGCAAGTCTCACTGAGCCTAAGTGCCCTCATTTGCAGTGTGAGAGTAATAATTACACTCATCTCCCTAGATTGCTATGAAGATGGTTAATAGGTGCCTGGTAATCTTAGTAGACTCTAAGTCTGAATTAGCATTTAAAGTAACCCTACTCCAGGTAGGAGGTAACTAAGCTGTGATTTGGAGGAAAATGACAAAAAGAAAAAAAAAACAAAGAAAAAGTGTGCGTGAGGTCCAGAATGACAGTTAGGAACCTAGAGAAGTTGGGCAGGGGACCGAGGGAGACCTTTCTGTTTAATTGTCATTGTTCTCCCAGGTGAGCTGGCACTGGAAGAACGTATCAGAGCTGGACCAGCTGTGGATGCTGAAATGCTTGCGGTTTAACTGGCGCCTTGATTTCTCCCCGAGTCCCTTCGAGCAGGGGGTGTGGAAGAAGCACTATATTCAAATGGTGAAAAAGCTCCACGTCACCAAGCCCAAGGTACGCTTGGGAGAGAGCACGGCACACTCACGGACATCAGCTGTGATACAGTCTGGAACTAGGAATAAATGATCAAACCTGAAGCTGAGGGTTGGTGATAGCTCAGAGGGTGTTTCCTTCCACTACAATTCCAAAATGCTCCTTCTCTGAGGCACCAAAGCCCTTTTGCAGATGCCCATGTTAACTGAGAGCCCTCCCTTGCCACCTTCAGCCCATGGTGACCTCTGTCTGTCCTGGCCCCTGACGTCTGTTCCTTTAGCTCAGATACGATCTGACCTAGGAACTCTGAGTAATGTGCAGTATCTGTGACCTGTAGCCATCATATTTTACGTTACTAATTCTCATTTTTCTGTGATCCTACAAGGTGAAGTGGAGTTTGTTTTTAACTTCTATTTATTTATCTCCTAGAGTGCTGGGACTGGAGCCCAGGGTCTCACCCATGCCAGAGAAGTGCTGTACCATGGAGCTGTTAGCTTGGAATTTATTTGTTTGTTTATTTATTTATCTATTTATTTATGGTACTGGGGATTGAACCCAGAGCTTTATTGCTGAGCTACATGCCCAGCCCTTTTTTATTTTGAGACAGTGACTCCCTAAATTGTTAAGTTGTTAAATTGCTGGGTTTGAATTGAAGATCCTTCTGCCTCAACCTTGAAGGGGACAGGGATTACAGGCAGGTGCTACCACTCCCAGCTTGAATTTTTATTTTTGTATCATTTATAAGGGACAATTTTCCAATAAAGACATTAGTTAAGCAGAGGGGATAATAAGAGTGTAATGAAAGATCATTTTTAAAAAGTTTAGACACTAAGCAATGCACAGCATTTACATGAAATCAGAAAAAGTAAATAGTGAGGGATTAATTTTTCCTAGTGGCTTTCAATGCATTAAAACCAGTGTTTATTTTCACATTTACAGTCACAGCTAATCAGATAATTTATTAGAAAATTTTGAGTGCCTTTGTGGATGGCATTGTCTATAAACATGCATGGTTAGGCATCATTTTGTAAAATAGATGAGCTCCTAAAAAGTTATGTGTAAATTAATTTTTAAAATAATTTTAAACCTCAAGGGTATCACAGTCTATAAAAAAAACTGCAGGGAATCCTTTTAAAATTGAAAAAGCTTTTTGAAATATGAATAGTCAACTCCTAGGTTTGCGTTTCATTGTAGTTTCTTAAAGTACTCTAGCTACACTTAATGTAATAATAAACTATGTGTAATTAACATTGTTACAGCGGTAACAATAAAAGTGGTCTTTCTGATGTCAGGAGCTTGTGTGCCCCATGAGGCTTTATTTTTCAAAACAGATAGTATTTATTTATTTATTTATTTACTTCTTTAAAAAAATGTTTTTGAAATGGGATCCTGTTATGTTACCCAGGCTGGCCTTGAATTCACAGCAGCTGGGATTACAGGTGTTGTCCTACCGCCTGCTAAAAATATAACTTTAGATGCAGAATCTTAGAAGTTTTCAGAGCCACCCGGGTTAGGGCTCCTTCCCTTCTCAGCCTTTTCTGGAGTCTTGTTCTCAGACTCAGGGAGTGGCTTTCAGTAGCTGAAGCTCAGGCTGCCATGGGCAGAGAGAGGAATGCGATTAACTAGTAGACTGTGAAGGAATTTTGAGTGTAACATGTAAGACCAGCTTTATGCTTTGTCTTCAGAACAACAAATTTCCACAAAACGCTTATGTGTAACTATGTTTAAAAGTAGTGGGTAGGTTTTTTTTCCAATAATGGGTAGTTTGGATGTAAAACAGTTGTTACTCTTTGTGTGTATTAAATTTCTGTAGTGGATACACTGCTATATGAAAGAACTAAAGCTAAATTAGAAAGGCTAAGGTTAAGAAAATCAACTAATAGCTGGGCACAGTGGCACACACTTGTAATCCCAGCACTCAGGAAGCTGAAGCAGAAGGATCTCAAATTCAAGACCACCGGGGACAATATAGTGAGACCTATTATAAACAACTTGTTATCACTAAATTCAACCACGTAGATGAAGGACAAGATCCTTGAAAAACACAAACTACCATAACTACTCAATAAACAATAGAAAACATGAACAAATCTGTTCATTTTGAATTAAAATTGAATATATGGCTGGGCATGGAGGCACATGCCTGTAACCCTAGAAACTCAGGAGGCCAAGGCAGGAGGAGGATCATTATGAGTATGAGGCCAGCCTGGGCCACACAGTCAAGACCAGCTGAACTGCATAGTGAAACCCTGTCTCAAAAAGACAATAAATAAGCAAAATAAATAAATAAAAATATAAGTAACATAATTTTAAAACGTCCACCCCAATCCAGACTAGACAGATTTACCAGTGAATTTTCTCACACATTTACAGAAGACGTAATACCAATTCTGTGTAAACTCTTTCAGAAAACAGTGGGAGAAGGAACACCTCACAACTCATTACTCTGCTACCAAACTAGACAGAGACTTTATAAGAAAACAAAACCACAGATCAATATCTTGAACACAGAGACAATTTTGAACCAAACAGGAGTACTCTTCAAGGAATTAACAAATTAAATTCAGGAATAGGAAAAAAAAAAAACCCCACCAGGACTCGTGGGGTGTCCCTAGGGGGGAAAAATCATATTGGCCTAAGAGTCAAAAATCAACAGGGCTGGGGATACAGTTCAGGGGCACAGCACCTGCCTGGCAAACGTAAGGTCCTGACTTCAATTCCTGGTTCAAAAAAAAAAAAAAAATCAATTACTATAATCCACAGGTTGAAAGAGAAAAATATATAATCATGTTTGAGAGGATCTTAATGCTGTCATCATTTTTAATTAGTCTGGGTGGCTAGTACGTGATGATTGCTTTCCCAGTGGGGTGTCCGTGCATGTACACCACATACACACACACATATCAGTTCTTTTTATACCCCCTCCCTCACCCTTCCTTCCCTCTTGATCCATCTCTTAGTCCCCTTCTCATTGTGAAAGATGAATCATTTAGCTGGACGTGGTGGCCCATGCCTATAATCCCAGAATTGAGGAGACTGAGGCCAGAGGATCTCTGTGAGTTCAAGGCCAGCCTGGGTTCCATAGGGAATTCAAAGCAAAAAAAAAAAAGTCATTTGTAGGGGCTGGGGATTTAGCTCAGTGGCATAAGTGCCTGCCTTGGAAGCAGGCGGTCGTGAGTTTGATCCCCGGTACCGATAAAAAGGAAAAAGACAACAAAAAAAGAGTCATTTGTAGGAAAACAAATGGACCTTGAGGCCATAATGTTAAATGAAATAAATCAGACACACAAGCTTATGTATTGTGTGGTATTTCTTCTATGAGAAACCAAAAGCCTTAATAAATCACATGATCATTTTAATATGTGTATTCAAACAAAAATCATTTAACAAAACTCAACAGCCCTTTGAGATGAAAAAAGAATCCTCAGGAAGACTACAGGGCAGAGATGTAGCTCCCTGCAGAGCAAGTGCTGGCCTAGCGTGCTAGAGGCGCTGGGTAAACAAACAAACAGATTCTGTGATGTAAACAAAAATTTGGTTTCCTTCACATAAAAAATTGTCACAGATTTTGTTTTGTGCTTTTCAGATTTTTTTCAGCATTGGGGATTGAACCCAAAGGCACTCTTATCAATGAGCTACCTTCCCAGTTGTGTTTTATTTTGCAACAGGGTCTTGGTAGATTGCCCGGGCTGACCTCAAACTTGTGATCTTCCTGCCTCAGCCTCCCAAGTAGCTGGGATTATAGGCACGTGCCACCACATTCAGCAAAAGTTAATCATTGTTATATATAATTACTGGCATTTATATCTGAACATTTTCCTCTGAAACTCTTTTTTACATTACTATGTATTATTTATTTTTAGTAGTATTTCACTCAACCTCTTCCCGAGAAATGAGATGAATGTCCATTCTAGATGAGACCTGCTGGAAATACTGAATTAGTATAAAATGTCTTCTTAATCACTATTAGGTTATCATCAATCATTGAGTGAGTAAATATTTATGACACACTGTTGTGTGTGAGGTGCCGAGAGAATGGAAATCCTAACCTGCTTTCCCAGAGTCTAGTCTAGTGGCCTGGGACACAGAAACAGAACCAGAATCACAACCTGGAGCGCTGCATGGATCCCGCGATGGAGGTGCGGGAGAGTGATCCAGGCAACAGAGGGCTGAGGGTGCCTCCGTGCTGTCTTTTTCACTCCTTCTTTTCTCATCTTCCTTGTCTTCCTCCATGCCAGCGCCTTTCTGTCTCTGTTTCTGTCTCTATCTCAGCCTGTCTTTCTGTCTCTCCCTGCCTCTCTCTCTCTGTCTGTCTTCCCATCTGTCTTTCTGTCTGTCTGTCTTCCTGTCTCTTTCTCTCCCCATCTGTCTCTGTCTCTTCCCATCTGTCTCTCTCTTGCAGTCTCTCTCTGTGCCTCTATCTTGCTCTCTCCCTCTCTCTCTGTGTGTCTCTGTCTCTCAGTCTCTGTCTCTGTCTCTCCCTTCTCGGACCCAGGGCCTGGCACATACTAAACCTGCTGTAGGTTGTGCTATATCCCAGGCCCCAACTGGGGAATTTCTGGATTTTCACACACAATTGAAACAAACCAATTTACCAAGAAAAGCTTCCCTAATCTCTTAATGAACAAAAATTAAGCTCTTAATGGCATCCCAGCATACCAGTACCATTTCCCTTAGGCTATCACACGTACGTATAACCCATATGAATTTTACACACAAAAGGCAGACTTTCAATTTTAGAAAATAAGCAGAAGTGTCCTTCGGGAATGGTTCAGTTGCATAGCTGATGGAATTTATAATCCATTCCTGCTTGGTTCATAATTTATGTCAGAGATCGTTAGGGCCGGAGCACCTTTTTTTAATTGCATCTTTTTATGAGTAAAATGACTAGATAGACAATGGTATGGTAACAAAGCTGGCAGTGTGGGATAAGGTTTAATGTGTGGGCTCAAAGAAGATGGTCCTGGATGCAAATTCAAATTCTACTTGGTTGTAGTAAGAAAATTAATCAATTTATCTTGTGGTCAATTTTCTCTCCTGTGAAATAGGAGTAATACTGATGAACTGTAAAGATACTGTGAAGGTTAAATAATATAATGCCTGAGAACTGCTCGGGACTGCCTGGCCCATGGTCGGGTCTCTGGGGCTCAGGCTGCCGTGATCACCATCTCATATCCGTGGTGATGAGATGGCGATGCTGATGACAATATTGTTTGTTTTATTGTTGTCATTATTAGCATAGTGCTTTGGGAGCAGAAATAATACATTTTCTACTCTTAGACACCTCCAAAAGATGGCTTTGTAATCACCAATGTTCAGCCAGTTGCAAGCAGCTCTCCAGGGGATAAGCAGTCCCCTTTCCGGTCCTCCTCCACAAGAAGAAAGAATAACCTGGGGGAGAGAGAACTTCCACCCTGGCGATCCTCTGACAAGCATCCAACGGATATAATCCGTTTTAATTATCTGGACAACTGTGATCCCTTCCAGCCCGGCTCCCAAGGGTAAGAAGCCCTGTGTCCTTCTCATCTTCCCTCTTGTTCAAAACAATTTATGGACATTTCAGTAGATGAGAAGGTGAAAAATAAAAAACTTGCTATGAAACAAAGATTTTTCAACACAAAGAAGCAAGAAGCTATTGAAAAAGTAAACTAACCATTCTTAGGAAAGTTGCCCTTTGAATCATGATTTATTTGCAATTTATAGCTGTAATTACTTAATGTGGTGGTCTCATTTGATGTTTTAATATTAAATTCCAAACCAGCACCATATGGTTCAGCACCTTTTTCATGGGTAAGTGAGAGGCACACTTAATCAGTTACATTTGCTAAGATAGATCGATGACCTGCTGAGGTTGTTGTCACTGTTGTTTTTGTTACTGTTATTTTGAGATAAAGTCTTGCTCTGTAATTCAGGCTGGCATTAAACTCACTATATAGCCCAGATTGACCTCACACTCTCAGCAATCCTCCTGCCTCAGCCTCCCAAGTGCTGAGATTACAGGTGTGTGCAACCACACGTAGCTTTCTCTTGACTTTTCTATGAGATTCAAACACTTGTGACCAAGGAAACTTGAGAGGATGGGGTGGACTCTTAAAAAGATAAATCAACCTAGCACTAGGAGATGTACATCTCTAATCCCAGCTACTTGGGAGGCTGAGATGGGAAGATTGTAAATTTGAGCAAGACCCTGTCTCAAATATTTTCTTTAAACAGAGAGTTGGGGCTGTAGCTCAGTGGTAGATTGCTTGCCTAGCATGTGCAAGGCTCTGGGTTCAATTCCCGGTATGCTAAAAATCAAAATCAGATCTAGCTGGGCATTGAGGGGCTTGCCTAGCATCTCAGGTATTTGGGAAGCTGAGGCAAAAAAGACCACAAGTTCAAAGCCAGCTTGGGCAATTTATTGAGACCCTACTTCACAACTTAAAAAATAAAAATGGTTAGGGATGTAGCTGAGTGTTACACAGCTTGAGTCTCCAGAATTATAAATGCTAGTAATAATAGTACTAATTTTAAAAATTAATGTACAAACAAATATATACATAAACATATGCATATATGTACTTTTTGAATCTCCTCCTTTCTGAAATGTGTAGCATATAGTAAAACATTCACCTTTCTTTATCTACTTTTTTCCTGTAACATTATATCCTGGCGCTCACTCTGAAGTCATCTATAGGAATATTGTGGCTTTCTTCTTACAGCGCATAATACTCCATTATGTGTTGTCCCAGAGCTTATTCAACCGGTTCTCTATTGATAGACATTTGGCTTATTTCCAGTTGAATGCAGACAGTCTTTCAAGTCACAGGGCAAAGAAGTCAAAGGAACAAATATCTATGTATGCCACCAAAGTTGTAAAGTGACAATTTATACTTTTCCCCCGTGCCTTACAATTTACAGAAGAAGAAAAAGAAATGAAACGACTCCAGATTTCAGCCAACAGTCACATAATAAGAAAAACAAACTTCAGGACCAAGCTAGGCTAAGAAAAGCACAGTCCTTGGTAAGTATTGCTTATAAAAGATTCATCACCATAACCATTTATGAAAATTGCAGCATTGCTAATCATGTTTGGAAATGGAATTTGTTTTTGAGATTGGAATCATCGAGTGGTTATTTAAAGGCTGGGCTCTGACACTGACTGACCCAGGGACAGCTGTGAGTCCTCGAAGACTCCCTTTATTTAATCTTCCTGAGTCTCTGACCACTCATCTTTGTTTTTAAGAAACTAGTGAACAGAGAGGGATGGAACTGCTTTGAAAACCATACAGGATAAAGGGAGTATTTTCAGTGCTGGTTCTTTCTTCTGCTGTGTCCTTTGGGACAGGGCTGGGGGCCACCAGAAATCACTTCTGGAGTAAAGGTTCCCCGCCCAAGAGGAAAGTGAGTTTTCCTGAGCTCCCGCTGCCAGCACAGCATGATTAGAAAAGGCCACTGCAAGTGACTGCAGAATGATAACTTAAGAAATCTTCTTTCTCTAATTAAAAAACAGCAAATTGATTGCCTAATAAAGCCAGTAATTGTAACATGGGAATATCATCGATTCATAGTACAACTTCCCAAATAATGGTTCTGACCCCCCAGCAAGTCCCTTCTAGCTCATGGTGAGACTTTTTGGAGCAAAGATGGGATAAAAAGTTCCCGCCCAGAGATAAAGATTTAGGATGGGCCAAAGGATCTGCTCAGAAAAATAAATGTCGTGTGCACATCAGCTGGGAGAGGAGTGTGATACTCATGAATAAATCACTTTTATGGCCCTGCTTTAGAGCATTTTACTCTTCGAATAAATGTATTTTCAAGTGTTATGTTCCAAAAATAAAGATTAGGAAAATAAGAGAGCTAAAGATGAGTGTTTTAAAATAGAGCAGTCTGTATTCTGAGGCCAATTTTGTTGGACTGGGAAGGCTCATTATAGATGCCTATGCAGGGGCCCCAGGGAATGAGGTAGTTTGGAGAGAAGCAGTAAAATTGTCAGTGAAACCATTAATTGCAAAAAATAACTTTATGAGGCTTATCACACAGCCATTAGGAAGGACTCCCGCTCGGTTTGTGCTCCTGGTGGCCAGGAGTAGACGTTCATGAGGAAACGGAAGTTGAGGACCAGTAAATGAAGGAGTGGAGTTGAGGGTGATGTCTGCTTATAGGCCATCAGCACAATCAAGCATTCTTCCTGCTTTAGAACATGAAACCCAGTATCCAGGGATGGTACCACTGGGGAGACTGAGGCAGGAGGACCACTGCAAGTTCGAGGCCAGCCTGGGCTACATACATAGCGATTTCAGGAACAACCTAAGCCACAACGGTGAAAACCTGTCTCAAAAAATAAAAAACAAAACAACAGCCAATTCCCCCTCCCGCTAAAAAATGAAGCCCCACAAAACCAAGGGCTAACCAGAAGCCATTTGCAGGAGCCTTTGTTATTAATTAACCATGTCAAATGCTGGCAGATTGGTTAAATTGAAGTATTTACTGTAAGTGAAAATGTGGTGGTGATTAAGGCTGAAAGGGAAACCAGGTAGATGAAACAATGACAGAAAGCAATTAGCTGTCAGTAAATAAAGTATGTGAGCCGGGCTGAGGTGTGGCACGCCTGTAATCCCAGCACTTGGGAGGCTGAGGCAGGAGGATCCTTGTGAGTTCAAGACCAGCCTAGGCTACAAAGTGAGCTCACGGCCGGCCTGAACTGCATGAGTGAGACCCTGTCTCAAAAAGATGAAAATAAAAAACAAGTGCATGATTGTAATGTATCCACCAGTTTTATTTTTGTGTATATACTAACTGTAACAGTATATATGCTTATAGTTTTGATAAAGAGCAGAAGCATAATTAATCCCCCCCCCAAATATGCTGTCGCTTTTGCTGCACGCCTAGGATGTATTTCCCTGGGACCAGCCTGGCTGTCCCAAGGCACAGGGCTGAGTGCAGTTCAGGTCCCCTCAGGGTGGCAATTTGTCCTTGCAGTAGGCCATGGATCTCGGAGGAAACCAGCAGCCCAGGTGATGCAAGCTGATTGTGGCAGTGGAGAAATGCTGGCTGTGAGCTGGGGGAAAGAGGGAATGGGCACTGAGGGGTCCCCAGGAGAAGGAGGAGGAGGAGGCGGACAGTGGTAGCCTAGACACAGCCGAGGTGTGATTCCCTTGGAGAAACTCGGGTGCTCACCCAATGGAAAGGCTCTGTGTCATTTTAACGTGTGTAACTTGGGGAAGCCGGTGCTATAGGCAAGTGACATGTCCCCAGGCCTGACTGGGGGAGACACTTGTCAAAATGTCCAAGGCTACAACACTTGCTCTTATCCTGGGAAAACGGCGCAGGTGACAGTTGGAGACACTAATGTTTTGTCAAATGCAGAGACTGGAAGAGAAAAAGAGCAGAAGCAATAGAGAGCAAAAGACAGGGCTCCCAGGGGCCCCAGATCCTGACTGTCAGGCCAGGAGGTCATCTCCCCTTTTCCAGAGCCTTCCCAGGTAGTTCAGCTGCAAAAAGAAATGTCCTCGGGGAAAC
The DNA here is from genome assembly GCF_034190915.1 of Cavia porcellus. Taxonomy (NCBI): domain Eukaryota; kingdom Metazoa; phylum Chordata; class Mammalia; order Rodentia; family Caviidae; genus Cavia; species Cavia porcellus. The sequence continues at coordinate 43,683,608 of NW_026947507.1, forward strand.
ATTTTCAAATTTGCACATGCGGCTGTGAGCTTGCCTGGTTTCCGTTATTTAATAGGTGTGAGTTTGAAAGGGCAGCTAGTTTTCGCCTCTCCTTTCAGTTCTAGACCAGATCCCCGCGGGCTGCTTTAGTTACAGCCTCAGTTACAACTCGCTTGTCTCACCACTGTATGCCGTGAGTGACTGGCAGAAGGGGTGAAAGCTCAGAGTGGATTGTTCATGCTTTACAAGTTCCAGGACTTAATGAGATTTTATAAATATCATAAACTCCCATGACTGTTAGTTATGGTAATAAAGACCCACATAAGAGAGAGGATTTTATATATATCTAATGCAGTCAGATGTCATCCTTAAAGATAAAAACACACATGTGTGCATGCATGTGTACACACAAACGCACACACAATTTTTGGTAAAGACCCTCCTAAACATGGTAGTACATGCCTATAATCCTAGCCTCCCAGGAGGCTGAGACAGGAGGATTCCAGTGCAAACAAAACAATTAAAAAAGATCTTAACAGCTGGCCTCACAATTCCTCTTAGGAAAGAAGGGAGCCATCTGGTGGGGGAAGGTAGGGAGAGAATAAATCTTGAGGTTTCGGATCTTAGCAGGGACCAGGGGACAGAGTAGAGGACCTACTGTACTTGAGATTAGGAAAAGAATCTGTATTTTGTTGTTTCTACTTCTGAAAGGGGAGGAGGAAGAGAAGGAGCAGGTAACAAAGAGCTAAGAGAAGGAGAAAAGGAAACCCACTAGGTAGGGGAGAGGGACTGGGGTGGTAGTGATACCTGAGCTCCGATTTAGGAGGATGTGAATGTCCCTTTCAGCTCTGGGAAATTCTGCTCAGTTTACACAGGCAAGCTGAAGGCCCAGTAAACAAAAGGCGCTTGGGAAAATTCATAAAGATCAAGGAAATCGGATTTCCTGGGCCCTTGAATTTGACTCAGAGCACTTTGCCTCACATCTTCTTTTGCCTTCCTGTTTTGACCACATTCAGTAGAAAAACAAGTACCTTTTGTCTCACACTGAGCTTGTACTTGGGAGGCGGAAGTCCCTACTTTCTAGGTCTGGATTTGGTTGTGGGCTTCAAAAAGCTTGCTGTTTCCAAGTTGGCCTCTGCCCAAGCAGCCAAAGCCTTCCAGCACCTGCTTTCTCTGATGCCTTAGATAGGACTCTGTCTCTTCCAGCCCTGGAAATTACCTTCCACACCTCTCTTCAAGGCAGCTTTACTCTGAGCACCCTGATGGCTTTGCCCCAGGAGTGCAGGTAGCAGAAACTCCTGCCTCCGAGTTTCCCTTTCTCTATATACAGATTTTGCTGCCTTCAGGCCCCATATGCGAAGGACAGCCATTTTGAAGTGACTTTAGACCGCTGAAGATAACCCATTACGATTCTTGGGTTTTTGGAGTCCATAACAGTTACTTTCCTCGTGGGGAACTGATACATGCACATAACACATTTCAATTATTTTCTCATTCCTCTCAAGTTGTTTGTTTTGTTTTGGTCCCAGGAATCAAGCTTGCAACCTGGTGTTTGCCCTGATAGGCACTGTGCCCGAGCTATATTGCTGGCCATGATATATATTGATAGTACATATTTAATAATTAACACATTTGTGTTTGCCCCATTGAATACCATCCTATTTTTGTTACTTTGCCTTCTAAGAGCACAGATTGGAATTCAGAAAGCCTTGTTTTTATACCTCTTTCCCTTTCCCAGGAGATCTGTCTCCTTCTTTCCTACTATCTAGCTTTTGTTTTACCCTTTATTCCTACTTTGGGTTTCTTATAGAAGAGAAATCATGCACTATTGAAGCCTGTGTGCCTGGTTTACTTCACTTAACATTATGGTCTCAAAGTGTATCCATTTCCTACAAAGGACTCAGGTTTATTCTTTTAGCAGAGTAGTACACAATTGTGCATAAATACCACATTTTTATTTTTCCATTCGTCTGTTGTTTGTTTTTGAGGCAGAGCCTCACTGTGTAGTGCAGGCAGGCCTTGAACTCGCTTTTGTAGCCCAGGCGGCCTCAAACCTTAAAGGTGATCCTCCTGCCCCAGCCTCCCGCGTGCTCGGATTATAGGCCCTGTGCCATCATGCCCACCAGCACTACTGTGCCCAGCCCAAATTCTGAAATGCTCTAAAACTCAAAACTTCTCAAGCACAGTCATAACGCCACAAAGTAGAAAATTCTGCACCTGACCCCATGTGATCAGGTTACGGTAGAGACGCTGGTGCACAAAAGCGTCCTATGAGCTCTCCTTCAGGCCGTGTCGGGAAACACATGGAACCTAAATAAGTTTCCAGTTTCCACGTGGACCCCATCCCCATTCACAGACACACTCCAACAGCTGAACATTTTCGGTCCCAAGCAATGGTGACAAGGCCACCTCAGCCTGTAGTAGCAACAGCAGTGAAATCACCCCGCATCTCTGCCTGAGACCAGGAGGAAAACACAGTGATCTGAGCCCGGGCTGCTGCAGGACAGCCCAGGAGGGACAGCTTGGCCTGGAAGCCATGGCGGGCTCCATCCCTTTTCCCTTTATCTATCTGTCCTGCCGTCGCTTTCTTCTGTTCTCTTGTGTTTCCTTCTTCCTACAATCAGTTTTCACTGTGTGAAGCAGGGCCACAGGGCTGGGGGGTGGAGCTCAGCAGCTGAGCTCTGTCTTAGCACGTGCGGGCCCTGAGTTCAGTCCCCCATCCTGCAAAAGGAAGCAGAGAAGGAAAGAAAAGGTTGCATCTATTACTACTGGCAGTGTGAGCTCTGCATGCTCCTGCCTGCACGACTCCTACACGGCTGTGTTTGCTTGCACACTTCCCTGCTCCCTGCGCTGACCCCTCGCGCTGCTGTTTTTCACTCTGAGGCAGGAGGGTGCAGGCGGGTGGCACTCCTGCGCTAGCTGCAGGCTCAGTAGAGTTCATTTGGAGAACAAAAAGGAAAGGGCCCCATTGCCAAGGACCCTTGGGCAAAGCCAGGCCTCCCGGGGGACCCCTGTGGCGTCTTTACACGTCTCCCTTGCTGCTCAGAGAGCAGTTTACTTGCCCTGTCTTGTTCCTCTTCTTTAATCCTGCTAAAAGTAATAAATTACGTAGGCGCTTCCAGCGACTGTGAACGTATCTGCTTTGTCGTGGAACATCAGACAGGTGCCAAGGCCTACTGTTTTTCATCCAAACATAGCAGCTTTCATTTAGGGTCTACCAGAAGAACCATGTTTGTGAATTATTAATTATATATTAGTGATGACATCTTTTATTCTTATTTTTGAGACAAGGTCTTGCTCAGGTTGGCCTTGAACTCACTAGGTAGCCCAGGCTGGCTTTGAACTTTGAGGTGACCCTCCTACCTCAGCCTCCCAAGTACTGGGAACGCAGGTGTGTGCCACCATGCCTGGCAATGCTGGGATCACAGGCAGTGTTTTAATCACTGTTGTATAGGGTTTAGAGTGTGTATGTGTGTGTGTGTGGCTTTTTTTTTTTTTTTTTTTTTTTGTCTTTTTCAGACAGGGTCTCTCTATGCATGCAGTTCAGGCTGGCCTTGAGCTCACTTTGTAGCTTAGACTGGTCTCAAACTCAAAATGATCCTCCTGCCTCAGCCTCCCGAGTGCTGGGATTATAGATGTGAGCCACCACGCCTGGCTATGTGTAGCATTTAGTACAGTGATATTTTACCGCCAACTACACCAGAAGCCAATTTCGTAAGACAGGTATTTTGAAATGCAAGTGAGTTCATGACCACTGCCAACAAACTACCCAGACTCTGCGGCCTGTGCCCATTTTGCAACACAGCTCTTGTTTATTTCACCCACTTGGATGGCTGACTGGTGGAGGCAGGGAGGCTTGGATTTCCATTTCAAAACCCGAGCTAAAATTGCTTCATCTTTCCCTGCCGCGGACAGTTTTACCCTGAGATAAGTCAGGAGCACAAGCCTGGGCACCTTCAGAGCTGTACCAATTATTCCTCCCATACGTCTCGCTGCTGTTTCTTGCAGAAGAAGTGAGGAGGAAAGGGGAAGTCGAGCTTCATGGGTTTCCCCCCACAGGGCCCCAGGGATGTGGCTGCATAGATCTCCGCAGGCTCCTTGGCAGGGGAGACCCCGGGTCCTCCCCTCAGCATCGCACACGGGAAAGCGGGAAGTGGCTCCACACCGGAGTTGACGCCAGGACCCCAGCCACCCTCTTCCGTCCTCCTCCCTCTGAGCCTTTCTCCCTGGTCATGGTCTCTGAGGCACCGCCCCACCCCGAACCTGTGCCTCAGTGATCGCCAGGGGTGAGTTTCAACTATGCTTCCCTGACTCAAACAAAAACTTACCATTTTGTGATTTTCAAATAATAATCTGTATTTTGATACAGTATTACCACATCATCTGTGCAGTGGGTGTCATCTAAAATAATGCAAATTTTTAAAAGTGTGTGGGGTTCCTTACAAAGTGATGACTGTCACTGTCACCTTATTTGCTTTGAGAGGAGGATCTCATTATGTTGCCCAGGCTGACCTTGAATCCCAGGGTTCCTCCTGCCTCAGCCTCCCAAGTAGTGGTGACTGCAGGCACACACACTACTGTCTGTGGCTCTGTCACCTTCTTTGCCTTTCTTTTCCACCTCACAGAGGCGCCAGGAAGATTAAACGAAATAGTAGATATGTAATTCAGCCAGTGGCTGGCGGTCAGAGCTTTGCAGGTGTTGGTGGTGTTCTTCCTGGAACAGTGCTGTCCTGCAGTTTGTGTGTTTATTGATCATATTTATCTTGTTTCTGTATTTATTGATTTGTAGTTATTGATGGGTCAGTTCTCATAATTGATCCCTGGGTTTTTCCAGTGTTGTTGTGATCGTTTGCAAGTGTCTGCTCATAACTTAATGGGAGACAAACACACCCACAAATCAATAATGGAGCAAAAAGCCCAGGTCCAGATGGGGTTCATGCATTTCCAGTTTCTCTGTTTTCTTGGGCTTCAGTCTCCGGAGAGCCCTACCTCCTTGGGCCCCTCAGCTTTAGCAGCCTCTTCAGGATTCTCTGTCCTTTTTCTGTACCTATCTGCCTGCAAATAGATACTTTCTATTCCTGCCCTAGAATCTCCCTGAAATGAAAGAGAAGGAGGAAACATCTGTCTGTTTCCCACACCCTTGACAAATGTCTCGCAGGCCCCGGATGCACTATGACAAAATGCAGCGCCTGCCTTGCTGGGCGTCATGATACACTGAGTAAGGTCAGCTCCTAGGTTTTGGAGGTGGGCATCGTCCTGACATCCATGCCACTCACTACCGGGACTGAACGCAGCGGCGTGCGTCAGGTTGGTGGGACCCGTGAGACTGTGAACGTGTACCCACAAAGAGCTAAATTTGTGAGCCAGGAGCTCTGTGTGGAGAAAAGCCAGGGAAGTGGGTTCCCAGTGGAAGACTGCCTGGAAACAGGCCCAAAACAGGACTCCAGAATTCCAGGAATGCCAGTGTCAAAAAGCATGGCTACAGATTTCCCTACTTCCTTATGTTTGAAGGCACAGGCCGGGTATGATGACGCACACTTGTAATCCTAGCATTTGGGAGGCTGAGGCAGGAGGAATGCTGAGAGTTCAAGGCCAGCCTGGGCTGTGTAGTGAGTTCAAGGTCAGCCTGAATTACATAGCAAGACCCTGTCTCAAAAAAAAGGAAAGAAAGACACAATAACAATATGTAGGGATAATATCTCTATAAAAAGAAGAATATAAACTGTCCCTAAATATGTAGGGAAAATATATAGTTCAACTGATGATGAAAGTATCTTTAAATGATCTGGTTCTATGTTGGAGGAAAGATAGCCTATTCAGAAGATGGTATTAAAAACAGGAAAACTGTTTGCAGAAGAATAAAACTAGACCCATATCTGTCACCATGTCCTAAACTAAAATCAAAATGGATTAAGGAGCTAAGCATTAAAACAGAAATATTGAACCTATCGAAGATAGGTAAAATGCTTGAAGTCATAGGTGATAAGAAAGGATTTTGCAAACAGGCCCCAGGTTGCACAAGAAATAACAAATGTAATTACGTCAAATTAAATAGCTTCTGCACAGCAAAGGAATCAATTAGTAGGGTGAAGAGAAAACCTACAGCTATACCTCAGACAGAAGACAAAATCTAGAATACATAAAGAACACACACACACAAATAAAGCACCTAAAATAAAAGACTCACTCAAGAAATAAGCAAGAACAGACACTTCTCAGATGAGAAAGTACAGACCTGGGTGTGGAGGTGCACACTTGTAATCCCAGCACTCTGGAGGCTGAGGCAGGAAGATTACATAGTCAGTTCAAGGGCAGCCTGAATTACACAGAAAGACCCCCCCCCCAAAGAAAAGAGAGTACAAATGGCCAGCAGATATCGGAAGAAATGTTCAAGATTGCTGACCATTAGAGAAATGCAAATTAAAACAATTCTAAGACTCCATCTTATACAAAAAAGAATGTCATCACTAAGAAGCCAAAAAATAACAAATGCTGGCTGGCTGCAGTGGAAAAGGAATTCTCCTACATTGTTGCTGGGAATGTGAACTAGTACAACCACTACAGAAATTAGAATGGCACTTTCTCAAAGAACGGAGATTAGAAATTCCATATGACCCCACTATTTCCCTGCTAGATATCCTCCCAGTACAGCTAAAACATGGTACTACAGTGATACATGATATATCCCGCGCTTATATCAGCACAATTTAAAGCAGCTAAGTCCTGGAAGGAGTCCATATACCCATCAATAGACAAAATGGATAAAGAAAATGTGGTACCTATTCATAATGGAATATTACTGGGCTATAAAGAAGGACCAGTTTGAGACATTTGCAGGGAAGTGGACGCACCTGGAAAATACAATGTTGGGTGGACTAAATGGGACATACCAGCTTAGTATCTGTCATTGGAGTGAGGCAAAATACACAGAACATAATAAAGGATGGACCAAAGGAAGCAAGGAGAAGCACTCAGGAGACCGAGGGTCAGGAGAGAGGTCAAGGAAAGGGGAGTACAGATGTGTCCGGTGCAGGAACCTAATGATTTTCATGAACGGAAGCGCACCAGAACATGAGCTGAGATTCCTATCAAGCATGGGGCCTGGGATTTAGTTCAGCAGCCTAAGCTAAACTAAACTGAATTAAGCCTAAGCTGCCTGGCAAGCATGAGGTGGTGAGTACCAAGAAAAGAAAAGAACAAGCATGAACACAGGGAAAGGGGATTTAGAGGAGTTGGGAGATGCGAGGCCTGAAGAGGATTTAACAAAAAAGAAACCGACCGTGTTCTTTGTGTGTATCTACTCCGCGAGAAGAACCCAAACTTTACGCACCACCAACCTGTACTGATGGAAAGCAGGAGGACAGTGTGCATGGCCCGGTGCAGGACAGGCTGCTGTGTGTGCCAAGAGTGCTGCACGGTCCGATCCAAGAGGACAGACAACGGACAGAGGGCTTAGCGCCAGCATCGGACACTCGCTGGCTCAGGCACTGTCTGTGAGAGCAGAGCGTGGACCACAGCTGCATGTCAGCACAGTGCATCTGTAAATGAACCGTGGAAAAAACGCATGCGCATGCTTGCACACGTGCACACACGCACGTGCACGCACACGTGCACACACACACGCTCCCTCAAGCACAGACTGAATAAACAGCGTGGTGTTCACGCTCCGCTTAACTGTGTGAAAAAGGAGAGGGGCGCCTGCAGCACGTGCGCTGTTGTGAACCGGCTCGTACCTAGTGGAAAGAGGGTAACCCTCGTTGCCTGGCACCCAAGAGGATGGGGCCTTGGAGGGAAGAAATCAGGGATTTTATAAATTGAATTGAATTGAATGTTGAAATATGTAGGAAAGTAACCGATGCCAAAAAAGAAAGAAACCAAACCTGCCTTTTTAAAACGGAGACATCGCCGAGGGGCTACAGGACGGACGCGAGGCCCTGAGCCAGGCGCGCCCGGTGGCCGAGAGGGGGCGTTCCCGGAGGCGCAGGGATCCGCGGTTCAGCCGAGCCTGGCCGCGACCTCGGCCGCCTGCTGTGCTCCTGACCCGCGGGTTTGTTTCCCGCTGCCCCGGAGAGCTCGCTCCCAGCGCAGGCAGAGGGGTCAGCAGGAGCAGACAGCGGGCCGCCGGGTGCGCACGGCTCCAGGAGGGGAGGGTCCCCTGGGCAATGGACAGCAGCCGGGCCTGCCTGGGCCTGGGCCGCGGGCTCGGGGGAAGGGGGCAGGGTCCCCTAGGCAGAGAGCTCTGCTGCTGGCGGATTAGGTCTCCAGGGCTGTGGCCTGTGCTTGCTGCCCCGGGAGCCAGGCTCTTTCTTCAATTCGCCTTAGGTCTCCCAGTGCACTGAAAATGCTTATTCCGTGGGATCTTAACGCTGAAATCCTTACATGAGCAACGATTATTTACTCCCAGTTTCCCTTTTACTTCCCAGGTTTGGAACTGTTTTGTTAGGCGTTTTGTTTTGTTTTGTTTTGTTTGAAGCAGGGTCTCACTATGTAGTTTAGGCTGGCCTCAAATTCAAAGCAATTCTCCTGCTTCACCCTCCCAAGTATCGGGATTATTCCATGTGCAGTTTATCCTCTTGATAATTTAACACCATTTTTGGCCACTTTTTTCCAAGACAAAATCACCATGAGCCACGCAGGTAGGGACCTCCTACAGCAGGCACCTGTAGTCAGTGAAGTAAAGGATTCCAGGTTTGCTCCCAGGGAGCTCGCCGTCTCATAGGAGACGGAGTGGACATTCAGGTGTGAACAGTAGCATCCACGGGGTGCTGGATGGTCAGTGTGATGTCCAGAGACTTCAATGGTTAGGGCCTCAGGGACAGAGAAACCCCGGAGGATGAGGCATTCAAGCTTCTGGGAAAAGGTGGGCCTCTGCCAGGAGCATCTTGGGCAGGTGTGTGGGAGGGCGGGACCCACCTGTGTGATGCAGCCCCATTATTAAGGGACAGGAATGACCGGGAGGAAGGCGCAAGAAACAGCAGTCATGGGCTGATGCCAAGTCTGAGGCCATGAAAGTCAACTGAGGGCTTTGCCCACATCCAGAGGAAATTCAGATAGAACCGTCAGGGCAGCAGAGATGTGACAGGAGACTTGATGAGATTGGAACTCGCCTCCCAGCAGAGGAAGAGCTGGCGGGGTGGGAGTGGGGGTTGTATCCACAGGAGACTGGGGTCCACTCTGCCAATCCTCTGAGGTCTCACCACACGGTGGGAGCCAGGCAGGGCCAAGTGGAAGACGCCCTTCGCCTTCTCTCCCTGCAAGCCCAGCTCCTATCATTTCTGTTTCTTCTCTCCCCGCTCTTCTCTCTTTCCTTTCCTGGACGCGGCCAGCTGGCACCGAGGAGCAATCGTTTCTCGCTGTGAGTCTGGGGTGCGTGTGCATGTGAGTGTGTATGTGTGTACCTTTGTGCAACTGCGACATCTCAGCTGTGTGAGCTTGGGCTGTCACTGCAGGGCCTGTCCTTCAGTGGCATCTATTTGTCAGGTGAAGAGTACCACTCTCTTCCTGCCTACACACCTCGGGTGATTGCTTGAGGTTCAAATGAAACAGCTTCGATGAGTGTGCTTTGGAGATGGAAGAATTTATCCCTAGTGCAAGGTGAAGATTGCATGCTGCGGAGGGAGGAGGATTGGGAAATCTCAGTAAGGCCCATCAGCCCTGTGATTTCATAAAGTTGTTTTATATTGTTGCAAGAAGTGTAATTAGGATGCTTCCTTTGATGTTTAAGTAACCTCCCTTTAATGATACCTTCTTCCTCTCCAGATGTCCCTGAGTCCCAGTTCACCTCTAGGAGCCCCAGCTCATCGTGCTTGGCCTTCTCATCTGTTTGTGGGACCCCCACCACCCGGAGCGGCAGCTGAAACCTTCGAGCAGCAGCTCCAGAGCACCCTGGGCGACAGCCACTCCCCATCCAGGTTCCCGAAGCCAAGCTGATCTGAACACGGGAAAGGACTTTATAGTAATGAGGAGGTTCTCTACCTGGTACAGAACTGGCTTCCACCGGGCTGTTCCATTACAGACCTTTTAGATTGAAGGACTTTGTGGTGAAAATGAGTCCCGCAGTATTTCAATTAAAAAAAAAATCCACAGTACAAGCCAGTGTGGTGGTGCACACCTGTAATCCCAGATGCTCGGAGGCCAAGGCAGGAGGATTGCAAATGCCAGCCCAGCCTGGGTGACCCTGTCTCCAAGTAAGATGAAAAGGACAAGGATGGAGCTCAGTGCTGAGTGTTTGCCCAGCATGTGAGAAGCCCTGGTTTGATCCCATGATATAAACTTTGACCAATAACTTAGAACACCGAGGTAGGTACATTGGGGCTGAAGAACGGTCGTCAGGAGGCCATCGGTACTATCCAGTACACAGTGCAGTCAGGAAGGAAAGACAGCACCTTCAGGGCTCCTTGGACAGCTTCAGGTCAAAGCTGCCTGTCACAGGGGCTGTGTTTTCCAGGGCACCCACAGACAGCAGCTTTGACAATGAGAGTTTGCTTCCTCACAGTTCTGGAGGCGGGAAGCCGGAGAGCAGGGATCAGCAGGGCGGCTTCTCCCGAAGCCTGTGTGCTTGGCTCCCAGACAGCCCTGGTCCCCTGTGTCTTTTCATGCTCTCTTTGGTATATGCCTGTGTCCTAATCTCTTCTTCTAAGGACCTGGCCATACTGGATCACCTCTCGGGGCCCTGGGGACCTTTTAAGGCCTCTGTCACACACAGCCCCCTCCCTGCATCACCTGCAGGAACGTGATGCAGCCCCTAACATGCCTCTTACAGGAGTCCAGAGGGTGGCGAGGGATCCGGGCACTGGCAACAGCAGAGGTCACGAAAGGTACAGAACGGAGGTCCTGGAACCAGTCATGGGGTGCAGGGCCAGAGCTGAGCAGGGAGGGAAGAGGGGTGCAACCCAAGCTGCTCTCCTCTCATACTTCCCTACTCTTCCCCTCACCCAAATGGGTTCAGAGTCAATGGAGAACAGAAACTGTCACTTAGTAGTTCCACACTGCAAACCAACCTACCTGCCCCTAGAGCCATAGCAGTGCCCTAGCAGTTGCCATGCTGGGGGACTCATTTACCAGCCTCGCCATGTGACCCCTTCTGTTCTTGGACTTGAAGATTGTGGGTGAATTCTGACTGGTTTAACGGCAGCCCAGGAGGTGTAGCACAGGGCATAGTGGTTTGGATGTCTAAATGGTGGATGGGGCAAAGCCTGGCCAAGTCACCACTGATTTGTTGAAACCACCCAGAGTGACACCGGCACTGACACCCGTGTCCTTCCCATGGCAAAGCAGATGGCTAGCAGGAAGGGCATCTACCCCCAAAGACTGAGCTGCATGGTCTATCCCAGGGAGCCAGGGGCAGACAGACATGGAAGCTGCGGTCCCTTGTGTTTGTCAGCTTTTGGCCCAAGACACCCTTAGATTAGGTCAGGAGTCAGTCACATGATGGGCAGATAGTTGAATGGGACAGACTGTAGTCTGGTTCCTTGTGGAAGAAACCAAGACTTCTGGGTCAAAAGCTTTTCAAGAGAAGAAGACCTCGACCAGAACTAGCAGTGGCATCTTGTCTTCAGCTACCTTTATCCTATTCTTGTGGGACAAGCCAGCCCTGCCTTCCTTGCTGCTCTGAGAAGTCAATTATTTTCCCCCAAATCAATGTTTTGGACAAGGTTCTGCAGGAAGCTGGCCCACCCGGTGTGGTCTGGGCCTTCTCCACAGAAGGCCAGATGCTGTACTTCCAAGATGGCGGCAGGCCCTGACTGGAAGGAGACAACATCTACTAAGGCTCTGCTCCCTTCCTTGTGGCCTGGGGCTCTCACAGAGTGGGAGTGGGCCAGGTAGAACCCATGTCCCTTTTCAGGTCTCAGTCTTGGGAGTCTCATAGGGTCATTTCCACCATCCCAAGCTAGAGAGATTCGTCCAACTTTCCATCTTCAAAAAGAAGGGACACAGACTCAGGAGGTTCTGCGAGGTTCTAGAAGAACACGTGGGATGGGAAACACTTGTGCAAACTTTGTGGAATAGACTTCTGTCTTCCAGATGGTTCTCTGTGCGACCCTTACCTGTCCATAGGTCAGGACACAGTGACATGAGCTGGATGGTAAGTGAAAAAGATACTGCTGTTCATTAACTCAGCAAAACTTTAAATACCTACTGTGTGCTGGCGCTTAGTTTTGTTCTGGGAACACAGCCGGCCCTCAGTGTTTTGTTTTAGCGCAACCATGGCCTCATAAATCAAATGACACTCAATTCTCTTATATGCAAATAGCAAAACTATTTGCACATAGCTTGCCCATATCTGCTCATATACTTTAGTTTTCTTTTGGTGCTTCGGATTGAATTCAAGGTCTTTTGCTGCTAAGCTCTGGGCTCTACTGTTGAGCTATATCCTAGCCCCTCCCTTGTACTTTGAATCATTTCTCGATACTTTTATTTATTTTTCGGTTCTTTGAGACAGTCTTGCTCTGTAATTCAGGCTGGCCTTGAACTCACTCTGTAGCACAGGCTGACTTTGAGCTCCTGGCAATCCTTTGGCCTCAGCCTCTCAAATGCTGGAATTACAGACGTGTGGCACCCACACCGGCTCCAGATACTTTAGAATCGCTCCTACAATGTAGGTGCTATGGGAATTGTTTTTTCAGCTGTTTTATTTAGGGAACAGTGACAAGAACAGAAGCACCCCCCTCCCCCCGTTCAGCACAGCCGTAACCCTGTAGAGAGACCTCACTACAGCACACACGTCAGCAATAACATAACTGGCTCTTCCTAACTTTGCGATTCCTGGTTGGTTGAGCCTAGGATGAACACATGAAATCAGACAGCGTGCGTGTGGGTTGTGAGGGAAACACCTGTCCTGCTTCTCAATGGGCTTTTTATGCTGGGAAAGTTGAGTGGCTGCTGGAATACAATGCTCGCTGCAAGCAGCAGAAGCTCATCGCAGGGACAAAAGAGCCACTCGAGGCTGAGTTGCAGAAGAGACATCCAAGCGGCAATTCAGAGTGGAGTCTTCATGCTTAGCAGCAAACAGAAAGAGAGGCGGGGCAGGGGAGAGGCACCCTTGAGAAGAACTAAGAGATTCAGACCTGCAGCTCAAGCATTCCAGTTTGCCCAGGGCGGTCCTGGGTTTAGCACTAAACCTCCCCCCTAGGGAGCCCCCCAACCCTGGTGAGTTATCCTTGGGACAGGGACTGCTCCCCCAGGACCAGGGTTTGCAGGAGTGGAGAGAAAGGAAGCTGGAAAAGTATCCAGGAGCCCTCACAGGAAGCCAAGCCGCGCTGAGGAGGTAAGGCGCCGTCCTTGGCAGTGGAACAGTCATCAAGGACTTCCACCCGGCAGGGTGACTTGCTGAGACTCGCTCTGCTCTGCTCACATTGCTCTGCTGCCTGGGGACCATCCTGAAGCCTGCCCCCTAGGGGGAGCCACCCTGCTTTTCCAGGAAAGAGACAATAGTGACTTGTACCAAAGCAGCCCAAAAGGTGACAGCAAGAACCACAAGGATGTGGGCCATTCTTCAGAGCGAAGAGCAGAACTTAGAACTTCAGAGATGGTGGCTCTGAGAGGAGAAACCAAGAGTGCCTCCCGGATTGCTAGCTTGAGCAACTGGGAAAAGTGTCAGGAATCAATTAGGAAGGTTTGGAAACACCTTCCCGCACCATCCCACGCCCGAACGTGAACAAAGCGTTCATTCTCCTCCCACGGGTGCATGCTGTGCAGCGCCTTCAAGGCCGTGGTTCAGCCGGGAGCCGCACAGGGACTTCAGGATAAGCAGGAGGTTTGGGGCTCCAGGGGCAAAGGAGACTGGGACTCATCAAACTGGACAACTGATAAGCTGTTTCATACTTGATCTGGTTCACTTTCCATAAGACTCTTCTGAGGGAGGTGCTCTCGCTTTATAGATGCAGTTTGGGATAAAATAACGTGATCAAGATGGCTATGGTTACAAGGAGCAAGGCTGGCATTTCATCCAGGTATGTCTGACTCCAAAGAAGCTCTCTTTCAAACTGAGCATCATCACACATACCATAATCCTAGCAAGCAGGAGGCAGAGGCAGGAGGATTTCCGGGAGTTTTCTGTCAGCTTAAGCCACATCATGAGTTCAAGTCCAGCCTGATTACAAGGTAAGATGGAGTCTCAAAAACAAAACAAACAAAAGAACTACTCTTTCCACCTCACAGCTTCTGTAGTGGACTCTTACTCCTCCTTGGCTGTGTCCTCCCACACACAGCCATGGCTTGAGTCCAGCTCCACTCAGCACTGGGCTGGGAAGGGGACAGCCTACAAAGAGAGGTCAGCACTGTAGGTGCAGAGAAGGCTGCTGACCAAGGGACAAGATGTCACCCCTTCGGGCTCTAAGAGACCAGTTGAAGGCCACATCTGGGAACAGGGCTTTCAGGAGAATTTCTTAATCCTTTACACTTGTCCTGAGTCTGGCAGTCTTTGCAGAAACTCTAAAGCCAGAGGACTTTTATCATTTTCATTGTAGGCATCAAGGCTGAGGGATGCTATGAAGAGGATTGTCCTTCTCAACTGCTAATTTAGGAAAGAGGTAGTGTCGGGAGGTAAAACTCAAGAGATAAATAGAAAGGAAATGAAATCAGTATGTTGAAGAGACATCTGTGTTCCTGGGCTCCTGGCAGCACCATTCACAATAGCCAAATATGGGATCGACACAAGCGTTCACGACACACGAATGGATAGATGATGTGGTGTATGTATGCGATTGAATGCTATTCAGCCAGGAACAAGGTGAGGTCCTGCCATTTGTGACAGTGTAGATGGAACTAAAGGGCATCATGTTAGTCAAAATAAGCAGGAACAGAAAGACAGATCCTATAATGTCTACAAAGATTATTTCATAGAAGAGAGAACAATGGTCCCTAAAGGCTGGGAGGGGGGAGACATCTAGATAACAGGCACTGAAACACAGTTAGAACATGGCATGGTGGTGTGTGCCTGCAAGCTCGTTACTTGGGAGGGCGGGTGAGGCCGGGGGACCTTGAGTTCAAGGCCAGCCTGGGCAACACACAAGACCTCCACTTAAACACATATAACATAGATAGGAAGAATAAGTTCTAGTTCTAGTCTTTCACAGCACATATATTGTATAAACATCTAAAAGGGAGAAGTTGGAAGGTTCCCTGCACAAACAAATGACTAAGGGGCTACAACTGCTAAATATTTCAATTTGATGGCTCTACATTGTATATGTGTACTGGCCTCGAATTCAAGATCCTCCTGCCTCAGCCTCCTCAGTAGCTGAGATTACAGACAGACATCAGCATGCCAGGCTCTTACTGTGCATTAGTACATACTGTACTCCATAAATATGTAAAATTTAAATAAATAAAATAATGTTGAACAAAAGCAAGGCAGCTATGGAAATGGCATGATTGGGAAGGAAGGAAGGCAGAGTGCATACCGACATCAAAGGACAGAGCCGCGCCGGGAGCCAGTCCAAGCCCCCAATGCACTGGATTGGGCCGTCAACAGTGACTGCAGTACTGAAATGTGTCCTCGGCCGGCTTTTTTAATTCACTGACACCAGCAAGGAACGGCCACTGGAGGGCGCGCCTGCCCGCCTCTGAGTCCGGGCGCTGCGCCTTTTCAGTCCATTCAGTCCTCCTGCAGCACTCAACCCAGCAACAGCGAGGTTGCTGGGAAATCAAGTTTTCACCACTCTGGACCAGGGACTTTGGGGAATTTTGAATCTGTATCCCAACCCTGTCAGGGAAACACTTATTTATTCAGCTTGGGCCTCATTTTTTTGAAATCAAACAAATACGTTGTCAGTTTTTTTAAAAACCCATTTTAATGAAGGAACATGAATTACAAAAAGTCACCAGCCTATCACCTATCAGATGGTCTGTGATCAATAAAAACAGAAAGAAAACAAGTTGTCAGGGAAGTGGTGAAATTGCAGGTAGAATTTGACTGGTACCGGAGGTGCGTCCCGGGGGAATCTCGCCAGGATCTCGGGGTCGGGAACAGAGAACTGAGTGAGACACAGAAAAGGGAGTGAGGTACACATTCACTGAAGGGTGGAGACACACGCTCTGCAGGGACAGCATAGTTGGGGTCAGACTCCTGGCAGCTCCAGCAGAAGGGCAAGGGGGCTTTTGGAGCTGCAATTCCTGGACTGACTTCTTTCTCATGCAAATAAGCCTTTGGGACATTGTCCTATCAGAAATGCACTGGAGCTGAAGCCAGGTTTAAATCTCTCTATGGAAGACTTGCTTGGTTTCCTGTGGATATAAATAAAGACTTGCAAAGAGGGCTTTTCTGATTGGTTCAGTGTGCAGGACCCAGGCGCTTCAGGGGCATCCTGGAGCCTGTGTTCTGTGCATGCACCGAGTTCTTTAAGACTTTGACAGCTTCCTCCCAGCAGGTTTGCTCCAGCCCTAATCTACCTCAGTTCCCTCTGAGGGACAGAAATCTCCAGTTCTTCATGGGATGCTGAGGCAGCACTGGCCTCTTCTTACAGCTGCTTCCTGCTGAAAAGGCCTGCAGGCCCTACCTGCTGCTGGGGGACCTGTGCTCTCTGACTACCCTGGATGTTGGGCTCACTGGCTGGGCTGGCAAGAATTTGTCAGAAGACAAGGAGAGGGCTAAGATTTTAGCTCAGTGGCACAAGTGCTTGCCAGGCAAGCACAACGTTGTGAGTTCAGTCACACACACACACACACACACACACACACACACACACACACACAGAGACAGAGAGAGAGAGACAGAGAGAGAGAGAGAGAGAGACAGAGAGAAAGAAAGAGAGAGAAGGAGAGAAGAATCTGCCTGGCCAGTGGGAGAAAGCTGTAGGAGAGTCATGGGCTGGATCATGATCTGAGGATGGATCTGTTGAAGCCTTACTACAAGGTTTAAGAGCCAGTAGCCAAGTATGAGAAGGAACAGGTCAGAATATTTCTTGGTCTCTCTCTTTAAAAGTGTACTATGACTGAGCCAGCAAAAAGACAGTGTTTTTCCTTGCTATTATTTGAGACATTTTCTAGGAGTTTTATTTCCACGTGTTTTGTGGACAGGAAAGTGTTGCGAAGGGATATTAGGCTACCAAGAGCCTGAGAATGCAGCCCTGGCAAGATTACCCAGTAAAAAGCAGGAGTCTCAGTACAGGTGCCCATGTAAGCTGTGGGCACAGTCAATCCCCCGGTGCCATAAATCATTCACACCAGCCACCTGCTACATGGAGCAGGGCCCGAGTGGCTGCCTCGTATAGTTGCATGCCCAGTGTCCAGATTCCTTGCGTTTAAAACCGTAACTCTTTCCTTGATTGGTCCTGGGTTTCCCTTGGACAACCTGGATGTGCTTGAGGTACTGCCACTTATGACAGTACATTTTGGCCTGCCTTTGCTCTTGGTTCCTCTCCTATTTATCCTCCTCTAGATCACGATTGAAAAGGCTGAGTTTCACAATGGGGCCCCAGGGGTCCGGGAACTCATCTGAAGGTTTTGTAATTTGTGCCAAACAGCTGGGGCCAATTGACAGTGAGAAACACTGTCCCACTGGTACCTGACCTTCCCCTGAAGTCAGAACTGAGTTCATAAATTTATGGAAAGCTTCTACTGATTGACTAGGAGAGGCAGCTGGATTGTCCTTTTTGCCCTGCATGACCTCTCTCACCTTTTCATAATTAACAGGTTTATTAATGCATCTTTTTATTCCCATAAGAGCAGTAATTATTTTAGACCTCATTTCCAGTCCTTCCCGTTTGCTTCTGCCGGGAGGACAGCGCCCTCTCTGGGGCGACTCTCTGCTCTTTCCACAGCACACTGCTCATCTGCGTACCTCCCAGCCACCTCTAGGAGTCCTCATGTTTTTATTTAGGGTGCAGCAAGTGGACAAATTGGACATCTTGCTATGCAAGGTTAAAGACAAGGGTCCAAGTCTGAAGCCCCACTTTCTTGCTTCCCGGGCATCTTGGTGGCTGCTCTTTGTTTGGGACAGTCACCCACCTAAAGCAGCAAGATGGTGGCTGCAGAGAAGATGAAAGAGCCTCTGGAGTCCATCAGCTCCAGGCTCCGACTCGTCATGAAAAGTGGAAAGTGCACAGTGGGGTAAAAGCAGACTCTGAAGAGTACTATGCCATGTTGGCCAAAGCTGGCGTCCATCACTACAGTGGCATAATATTGATCTGGGCACAGCACGTGAAAAGTACTACCGAGCACGCACACTGGCGATCACTGATCCAGGTCATTCCGATATCACTTGAAGCATGCAAGTACACACTGGGGAGAAATAAACCATGCAAAATTCTTCATTGATATAACTTGCTACAGCTTGTTTAAAAAAAGAAGATGGAAGCCCATCTCCAAACCTATTAGGATCTCCTGAAAATTGGCCTGACTCTTCCTTGCATTTTTGGAAACCTGCCATGGAAGAGGAATCTGGACTTGAGTACTCCTGGGTATCTCTTAGGAGCAGGATGTGAGCTGGAAACTCTATTCCACATGGGTCCTGTGGGGCTCGGAGCCATCTGAGGAGCAGGAGGAGGGGTCTGAGGAGTCCTGGGTCTTTCTAGGGAGTGGCAGATGGTAGAGTTTCTGAGTCACTTGAGAGGGTGGCCCTGATTTACTGACCTGAGGATGGAAGGAGGTGGCTCAGGAGACGCCTCCCCCAGTGTGGCTGTTTTCATGAAACATGAAGGGAGACCCACATCTCCCTGAGAGACAGGCAGGACCTGAGGAATCATCAGCCATCTCAGCCTCTTCTTCAGGGGTCTCTTGGGCCTTTGCAGAGGATGGTTCCAGATAGAACCATGAAAACCTGGACAGATGGGACTTTAGCCCACTTTCCTTGCCTTCTATGGGAAAGATCTAACTGAAGAAGAGCATTATAATTTATAGACTTTCTGTGCCATTCTGTGCTCATCTCTCACCATTTCTGAGTTGATGTGGAAGCCAAACAGTACCGCCATCGAAAGTAAGTTGTTTTTTCCTCAGGGTCAAATGTTTCCATTTTTGAAGCCTAATGGTGAGGTCTCTGGGATCTTTGGATGTGGGAAGCCGCCTGAGATGGCGCCCATTTCCTGCTTCCGGGTTCTTCCCGGCCTGAACAAGCCCGCCAAATTGTCATGTCTGCCCAGTTACCCGTGACGCTAGCCTATCAGCTTGTTAGACGCGCTTCTCTGTGATTGGATACTGCTTCCCCTTATAAGAGGTTGTTCCTGCCCCCAACGGGCGGAAGAGGAACCAACGTTGAGGGTGGCGGACCTTGTTAGGTCCGGTTCGCTGTACGCAATAAAGTTTGAGAGCTGATCCTGCTCGAGTCTGGCCTCCTGTCTCCCGCGGCTCCGGTCATCTGGTGGCCCGTACGGGGAAAAAGGTAAAAGACTCAGCGACGTGCCTCTTTGGCCGGGAGGTGCGATTGCTGTCGCCTGCGGTACGACGGAGGACCTGGCCCAATAACAACGGAAGGCCGCGAGCGCCTCTTCTCTTCACCCTGATCAGCTACGTGAGATACAGCGGTTCCCGGGTGAGTACTGGGTCACCTGGGTTGGGTGGACGCACCTAACAGATTTTGAGCGCCACACGAGTGGACGCTGGGTTTTTTTTTTCTTTTCTTTTCCCTTTGCATCTGTTTTGCTTTCGCTTCGCTAATACAGCCCGACAGGCTTTTGATAGAGCTCGATCGGAATGCTCAGAGGAGCCCGGAGCCACTGCCGATTGTGGGTCTCCGGAGGACCCTCAGGGCTCTAATTCTGATTCGGATTCGGAAGGCTCAGAAGAGGAGGTCGTCTTTGCTAAGCATGACCCTCCTACACAGTTAAAAGAGGAACTTAGGGCTCGGGAAGATAAAAAGGGGAACCAAACACCACCCTGCCCGAGCTACTCCGCCTTACGGGAGGAGCTTAAGCCCTTCCGCCCTTTGGCAAGTTCGCGACCCACGATCGCCCCTTTCAGGGCGCCAGGCCCCACTGCACTGCCGTGGCCGGAAGAGGAGTTGCTCCCTGGGCTGCCACCACAACCTATGGCACTGCCCTGGTTAGAGGGAGAGCTACTTCCTGGGTTGCCTTCTGCACCCCCATCTGGGGAGGGAGGAGGACGTTCCTTCCACCAGAGGGTATGGTCGCGGCTTCCTTTTGAGTGTTCCGGTCTCCATGCATTCCCGGTACAAGTAGGAGGCAGGGGAGGAGGAGGATATTATGAGCCCTTAGAAATTAAACAACTTAAAACTATCAAGGACGCAGTTTCAGCTTATGGGCCCAATGCGCCATTTACCGTGGCGCTTTTAGAGGCATTGGCAGGTCTGCTTTTAACTCCTGGAGATTGGACCCAGCTGGCACGCGCCTGCCTCTCCCCCGGACAATATTTAGATTGGAAGTCCTGGAATGAGGAATTCTGTGTAGAGCAGGCGGCAGCCAACAGGGAAAATAACCAGAGAGAGTGGAACAGGGATATGCTATTAGGGCGAGGAGCCTTTGAGGAAGATCAAACTCAATACCCTCGCCAGGTTTATGAACAAATTAGCCGCTGTGGCCTCCAGGCCTGGAGACGGCTGGCTGGAAAGGGAGAACATACGGGTCATCTTACAAAAATTATACAAGGGCAGGGAGAGCCATTTTCAGACTTTGTGGCCCGCATGCTTGAGGCCGCTAACAGGATTTTTCCAGATGCTGGGCTCACCCTCTCATAAAACAATTGATTTTTGAACAGTGCACTAAGGAGTGCCGTGATGTCCTAAGAACTAACAAAAATAGGTCCTTAGAAGAGTGGACTCGCCTGTGCCGTGAATTGGGTGGCCACGGCCTAACGCCCAAAGGAAGAATATCATTGGCACTCTTTACCATAATCATTCCCCTGCCACGGAACATAGCAATCCGTCCCCAACCGACAAAGGGCTGGTTAGATGGAAAGATGTCCTTACAGGACAATGGATGGGCCCGGATCCAGTGATTAGCTGGACCCGAGGTGCGGTTTGTGTCTTCCCACAGGAACCAGGCTGCGAACCGCTGTGGGTCCCGGAAAGATTGACGCGAGCAGTAAACTCCCCACCAGTTCCTGATAAAGCACAGGAGGATAAGCCCACGGACACAAGTCAACTCGACCCTTCTGGGACCGACGCTCAGCGCCCGAGACCATCTACAAACTAAAATGTCTGGTTTGGAGCTTTTTCTATTCTGTAGGTTCCTATTAATCACCCCTGTTCGCACAAGTTTGACCAACACTGTTAAAAATATGACAGCTTGGCTGCAAGACACCTACCTACCTAAGTTTCACAATTTGTCCCTCATAGTCGGTCAGGAACTTGACAATATGGACGGTATCCAACTAGGTCCAGTCAGGTTCGATTTATCAACTTTAGGCAGTGTTATAGCCAGTTCGTGGGAACGCGTCACCTCCTGGTTCTCCTGGCCCAACCTGACTACTTGGATCCTGATTGCCGTGGCCTTCCTAGTGGGGCTTGTGGTTATTAAATGCTTGTTAGATTGCCTCATACAAACTCAGCAGCAGGTTAAGATCACAGCTATGGCAGCCATGCAAATGGCAGCAGGTGGCCCATCAGGCCAGCAGGCCGCCGCATATCTCCTTCACATTGCAGAACATCAGTTATAAAAGCTGAGTGGGCAAGCCAATGACGGGTAAGACGGGAGACGTCCTCCCGGTCAACCTAAGACAGGCTCCACTCAGATATATATGGCCTTTAAGGCCAGGGGTCCCTCCTGGAGTCAAATTATTGGCATTGAGATGCGAGACCAAGGGTACTGCAGTGCCATCCGCCCCAAAGGTTGGGGGGAAGGCAGGAATGAATGTCTATATGCATCCAGGTTCGGTTCACAAAAGCCTGGCCCTGCGAAAAAATGAACCACTCTCCTTGAGCATGGTCCTGGCGCAAGGATATGCACAAAACAGGGTGATGCACAGCAGGGTATAGACCTCTACATTCTCTCATGCCTTGGCCTACAAGGTAGGCCCACTCCTAGGTGTCTAACAGCAACAAGGTCATAGACACCTTGGAGGGACGCACAGACCATCCTATTTTAATAAATAAAAAAGGGGGAGATGTGGGAAGCCGCCTGAGATGGCGCCCATTTCTTGCTTCCGGGTTCTTCCCGGCCTGAACAAGCCCGCCAAATTGTCATGTCTGCCCAGTTACCCGTGACGCTAGCCTATCAGCTTGTTAGACGCGCTTCTCTGTGATTGGATACTGCTTCCCCTTATAAGAGGTTGTTCCTGCCCCCAACGGGCGGAAGAGGAACCAACGTTGAGGGTGGCGGACCTTGTTAGGTCCGGTTCGCTGTACGCAATAAAGTTTGAGAGCTGATCCTGCTCGAGTCTGGCCTCCTGTCTCCCGCGGCTCCGGTCATTTGGAAGTTTCCCATAGCACATCATGGGGCTTATGGAAAGAGAGTAGCCAGGTCTGGGATTCTTCTGAGGGTGGCTCTGCCAAGGGACAGAGACTCATGGGGCTGATTTCAGTCAGTGCTTTGTATAATCACTACAATTACTGCTTTCAAGTAGCCCGCAAAAGAAAAAGTAAAGAAGCTAAGTAAAGAAGGGAAGGGGAAAAAAAGCAATCACAATTGAAAAGAAGAAGGAAATTGTGGAGAAATATGAGAGTGGCTTTTGTGTAAACAATTTCACCAATATGCACAGCATGTCAAAATTCGCCATCTCCACAATCTTACAGAGAAAAGATCTCTATAAGGAAGCTAGTGTTGCTAAAAATGTCACTCAGGCTGGGGACTTAGCTCAGTGGTGCAGTGCCTACCTGGCAAGTGTGAGGCCCTGAGTTCAATTCCCCGGACCCCAACCCACCCCCAAAAAAAGGTGTTACGTTAAGTCACAATCAAGAGTGTTAGACAAGGCAGAAGGCTATCAGTGTGCATAAATGAAAGGCAGATGGCCAGTTATATTGCCTGAGCCTATAATTGGTGAAAAAGCTGGGGCTAGCTATAAATGCAGATTTCACAAAGGATAATCCATTCATGAGTGATAATGGTGAAACATTTTGTGTCAGTAAGGGGTGATTTCACAATTTTAAAACGAGAACTGGGGTCTACAGCATAACTAGGCATCATCGTGCAGCCAGTGCTGATAAAAGGGCGGCTGAAAACTACACACACCACTTCAAAACGACAACACAGAAAAATGACTTTTGCTCTCATCAAGTTTTCAACTGTGATGAAACTGGCCTCTTCTGGAAGCGATGCCCAGGAGAACATACAGTACATTATTCAGGAAGAGAAGAAAAATGCCAGGCCATAAGCCTACGAAGGACAGGCTAGCCTTACTGCTACATGCCAATGCAAGCGCCTCAGGATAAAGCCTCTCTTGGTTGATTACCCTGAGACCCCAAGGGTGTTCAGAAAACATAGTCATGAAGAATTGGCTAGGGGTCATGTGGAGACCTAACACAGAAGCCTGGGTAACAGGAGTACTTTCTCTTGAGCAGATCAGGGAGGCTTTCTGTCCTACTGCTAAGCAATATCTAGGGGACAGAGGTTTAGCATTTAAGGCTCTACTTATCGTGACAATGCTCCTGCTCACCCATGAGATCTGGAAGAGGAACTAGCTGAAGAATTCCCATGGCTCTCAGTCAAGTTCCTCCCACCTAATACAACTCCTCCACTGCAGCCTACGGACCAGCAGGTTATAGCGAGCTTTCAGAAGCGATCCACCAAGAAGCTGCTCCTGCAGTGCTTCCAGGTGGTCTCAGATACAGGTGTAACCTTTAAAGAGTTCTGGAAGGAAAATTACATCCTTTCCAGTGTGGGGATAGTTGAGAAATCCTGGGCCACTGTGTATCTAAGGACCCTGACATCTGCCTGGAACCACTTGTAGGCTAAAATTACACAGAAGAGACTCTGAAGGGTACACAGAGGAGCCTGAGCCTTCAAGCGACCCTGTGGTAGACCACACTGTCATGACAGCAGAGCCCACAGGCTTGCAGAGGTGACGTCGAGGAACTGGTGGAGGAACACTCGGGGAACTGCCTATGGAGGAACTGCACCAACTTCTGGCTGCCAGCAGAGAACAGCAGTGAGGAGCTTTCTGAACGATGGGGGTGGGGGGCATTGACAAGCAGTTCAACAAAGTTCTTCTAAAATAAGGGAAATCCTGAAAAAATGCACAGAGCTTTAAACATTTGTAGAGAAGACCCACCAGACAGAGAAAAAGCCAATCACTTATTTACTTATTAATGACAAGGTCATTTCATACTCCAGACCAAAAAGAAAAGAAAGACACAGGCCAGTTTTTAGCTCTGAAAAGGCTGAGACCTGATGAGCCAGAAGCAAGGCCTAGTAGGCTGCAGACTCTCCCAAGAGAGAGAAGACACCCGAGAGAAGATTCCTGATGCTGTGGAAGAACTCTGCTTCCAAACAATGCCCACCTCCCACTTCATCCTCCCTTTCCGCCAGCCAAAGATGTCAACTTGAAGGTGAGTACAGTATGAAACTGTTGTTTCTGGTAAATTAGGCACATTTTATATCTTCCTGGTGAATACACTGGGAAAACAATTGGTATTTCTGGTACATTACACACATTATACAACCATTTTTATTATGAAAGGGTTAGTTAAGGGGTGCTTTGGGAGGTTCAGAATGCATTATGGGTATTTCTGTTCCTTCTCATGGGAAAAATAATCTTGACTTACAAACAGTTTGAGTTACAACCAGCCCTCAGAATGAATGAGTTTGTAAGTCAAGGGTCCACTGCTTGTGGAAACAGGATCCTTTCCATTTATCCTGATAATAAAAGACTGTGGTGATCAATTTTTTAAGGCAGTAGAGGTAGAAGCTTATTTTTTTCAGCATTAAAGAAAAATCCTTGGAAAGTTCCAAGTACAAAGACTGGTTTTGTTATCTGCTGACTAAAATATCGAAGCTCTATTTCCACAGACTTACCAAGGGGGTGAGGTTCGGAGCCCTCCCTTTGTTCCACCCAGGCCCCAAGGCACGTGTTTCTAGATTACCTGAGTTTCTCTCAGCAGAACTGATAGGATTATTTCCAAAAGATGAGAAGTATAAAACAAAAGAGGCCTTTATTCTGAGAACACGGAGAGAGAGAACCAGCACCCCCGACTGCTGGAGTCTGGCTTTCTCTCTGGCGGACACGAGGCGTCGGGGGTATGTAAGCAGCCTCGGTTTGGGGTGGAACCTTAAGGGGGCATCAGGGATGCACAGGTAGCCCATTGGTCCTAGGTTTGGCGCCACAGGTAAGTTCCCAGGGGCGGGGAAGATGACATCACAGGTAAATTCCGAGGGGTGGGAGAGATAGGAGCTTCCTGGTTCCAGTTGAGGCTTTTCTGGCTACAGAGTCCTGTCTGGGCTGAAACCCTTTCATATCTCGTCTTATGATTATTATTATGAAAAGGGGGGAAGATTTTTTAAACTATTTCCTGCTGGCAGGGGGCGCTGTACTGGAGTCTAGGGGAGTCGATGGGGTGACGCTTGATGCCCAGGTAGACTCTGGTGCCAGGTGTTTTAGCCAGGACAACTTCACTGGTGAATACATGTATGTTAGACTGGAAAAACAAAGAGACATGATGTTATGAGGAGATATAGCACTGTCATATTTAAGGACCCAGGTGAGGTAGAGGGAAAGGTGCCTTTGATTTTAGACATGTCATTATATCAGGATGACGTTGAGATAGGATCATTGTCACGGTGAGGTAGAATTCTGAAAATTAAGTGTGAGATTAGAAGAAGTAATGTTATGAGAGGTGATTACTCCCCCATCTGAAAGCATAAACTTAAGAGGGTAGGTGTGTAAAACTTGTCTCTGGTCCAGGAGTTGAACTGGAAAAAAATAGGGGGAGTAGGGAAGGTGGTGGCTGTACCAGTATAGGGAAGGTAAGAGCTTAGGCTTTCAGGGATGTCACGCTTAACCAGACAGCTGAGGGTAGAAAGAATTACGACAGTCATCGCATAGAACATCATGAAGATTATCTTATGCATGATGTGGCAGTCTTTGGGAAAGACTGTCAAGAGTCCTGCTGTAGAAATGATCATTAATAGAATGTAAGAAATTAGGAACCAAAGTGGATAACAAAACATGACTTAGCCTGTTAACTGTGGCTGCGAGGCCTTCATGAAACGGAGATGGGTGGGTGACAGAAGATGAGGTGACCACTCAGAATGATCAGATTTAGGGCTGGGAGGGCACCTCTTAGCCTGAATGATGTGAAACCAGGATGGGAGTTCAGCAACTTTGACCGCTGTAGGGGTAGCCAAGTAGACCAGATAGGGGCCCCTCCACCTTGGTTGTAGTCCTGTGGATTTAGAACATTTGAGATAAATTAGATCTCCTGGGGATATGGGAGGATCTGGTTTGGCTTCTCCAGAGGAGAAGCCAGAGATCAGCGGAAGGCAGAGATCAGCATGTTGTCGCAACAGGTGTCGGAGGAAAGAGAGGACTGGGACATAGTCAGCCAGGGGAGGGAGATTTTGGGGAGTAGGAAGATTGTGGAGTAAGAATGGCCTGCCATACATAAGTTCAAAAGGACTTAGGAAAGTAGGAGCCCGGGGAAGTGCCCTGAGCTTGGCTAAGGCTAAGGGCAAAAGTTGAGGCCAAGGTTGATGTAGTTCTAAAGTGAGTTTTGTAAGGTGTGTCTTTATGAGGCCATTTGCCTTTTCTAACTTTTCTTGAGGATTGTGGATGGTATGGGATGTGTAGGTGCCAGGTGATGCATAAGCTCGAGGATACTTGTTGAGTGATCTGAGAAATAAAGGCAGGACCATTATCTGACTGAATACTCTGAGGTAGACCAAACCTTGGAATGATTTCTTGTAATATGACTTTGGTAACTACATCAGCAGTTTCCCTGGTTGTGGGAAAGGCTTCTATTCATCCTGAAAAGGTACAAACAAAGGTGAGAAGATATTTGAGAGTCTTGTGGTGGGGCATGTGTGTAAAATCTATCTGCCAGTCCTGACCAGGAGTGTGTCCTCGAAACTGTCCTCCTTTCCTACAAAGGAAGGGGGTGCCATGCGTCCCTGAGGAGAGGTCCTGGCACAGAGATCACAGGTGTGAGTATTCTTAAGAATGATAGCTTTGGAGTTTCTGGGAGAACATGGCAGACAAATAACAGCAGCCATGGAGGCTCTCTGAGATTACCAGCTTAGAATCCAGGAGCAGTGCCATGTGAGGAGTCCTACGTGAGGGGAGATGTACTCTGCTGACCTAGGAATGAACTAAGCTGAGAGAAACCAACTGGAAATGCAATCCTGATACTATAATAAGAACAGATAAAATCTCAGTGCGGAAGCTGGATCCCGCGCCATTGGAAGCTGCAATTTGAATTTCCTGCTGCTGATACTGTGTCCCAATCTGCACGACAGGGAGAGATACGTGCAAAAGCTCTGCAAGCTGGAATCGGCAAACCAAACGGCGTTGAGAGCAGGACTGGCAGGGAGCCCTGCATCGTCCTGCGGTGAGTGAGAGAAATGGGGACCCTTTCATAGACTAGGAGGCTCCAACAGAGGACATTCTGGGAACAGGCAGACTAGCCAGAATAGGGCCCTGCAGTGACTTTAGTTGCATATTCCCCCCTCAAGCGGGAGTGGTGGGGAGCGCTTGGCCTGGTGACGCCGCGGACTAAGATCCAGTAGGCTAGCCCAAATCTGGTCCCAGCACCTGGAGGTGGACCCTAGCAGTGAAGCCTTCAGTAGGTTGACCTGGAGGGGCGGGCCCAGCAGAGGCTGCCCAGGTCTGTGTTTCCCTAGTACACTGCAGTGGGCAGGAACACCTAGCCGGCGGATTCAAACACACTGTAACAGACAAAGAGGAAAAAAAAAACTGGGCCTCCTACATATGCTTGTATGGAAGTAACAAAGAGTATGGGAAAAGAGAGCAACAAGAAAGGGTCCTCAGTCCCCAATCCTGAGAACACTGATGCAGGAAAGGTAAATGCAAAAGAGAATGAAGACAGAGAACATGAAATATCAAACACGGCACCTATAGATATAAAACGGTATCTCCGGAGCCTCATAGATAAGTTCAAAAATGAAGTATTTAATGAAATAAAGCAAGAAATAAGTAGAATAGTTAGAGAAATGCTAAGCACCACCCAAGAAAAAACAGATGGTGGAATGGAAGAACAGAAAAAAAGGGGAGAATTGTTTGATGGAGAAAATAGAGAAAACATAGAATACGTGAAGCAGGTTCAAAGAGATTACCAGGAAACTAAAAACTTTATTGAAAGCTGGCATAACAGCTTGAAAGAAACTAAGGATAGATTATCAGAACTGGAGGACAGATTTGTAAGGTGGGAACATGAAATGAAAAACTTCTTAAAAATAACAAGAAAACAAACAGCAATAATACAAAAACTAGAAGATGATAAGAGGATCTATAACTTAAGAATTAAGAACATAAAAGAAGAAGTAGGGACTCAAACAAATGAACTACAAAATCTATTCAAAGAAATAATCCAGGAGAACTTCCCTAATTTAGCAAAAGGTAAAGATACTCAGATGTATGAGGCATATAGGACCCCAGCCACCTACAACCCAAACAGAGCTACACCCAGGCATATAATAATCAAAATTCCAGAAATCCAATATAAGAACAGAATATTAAAAGCTGTCAAAGACAAGAAACAGATCACTTACACGGGAACACCCATCAGAATTACAGCAGACTTCTCGGCACAAACCATCATATACGAAGAGTGTGGGGGGAAATAATTTAAGCTTTGAAAGATAGTAACCTCCAGCCAAGATTGATATATCCTGCACAACTATCCCTGGAAATTGATGGAAAAACAAGGTGCTTCCAGGATAAAGAGGAACTAGGGGAATTTGCAACCACCAATTTAACTCTACAGAGATTACTGCAGGATATTCTAAAAATGAAAAATACCAAGATTCCAGAAACAGTGGCAGAGAGGCCACAATGAATAGAGCAGAAAGCAAAATGAAGAGGACAAACTGACAACTAATGACAGAAAAAGAGCTCAACAGAAATGAGGCAGAGAAGGTTGGATGGTAGGAACAGTCATTTTGGAGAAAACAAGACATCATAATAGATAGTGCTGATTTAATATCCTCTTGTTTTGAAGTCCCATCAAACTTTTGTTCTTCTGTCACCATCGGTTTTAACGTGTTGTATCTTATTGGATTTTATTATATGTAATAATATAAACAAAAACTTTTATAGATAAGGAGATTATACAGAAACCATTGTTCATTTTCTGTTAGTTGATTCTAAATACCCTGTAATACTGTCATTCTCTTGAATGGTTTTACATTGTCTTGATATGTTTGATGCTACAGTATACGAAGTTATACCCAAAGATTTTAAGGGAAGAGACACTATGGTAACTACTATTATGTTGAAATTATCTTGTGGTGAAACACTATTTTGCTTAAATGACTATGTTTTGACCTGTGCTGTTTTGTTGTTATGCCCTCTTTTTTTTTTATCTCAATCTCCTTTTTATTATCTACTTTTCATTTTTATCCTTTTAATTAAGGGAAAAATAAAAAATAGCAGGATATATTATAGTAACCCACTTTGATTTCCTATTAACTTGATTTGAAACTCTGTATTGCTCTCACCATCTTGTTTTGACTGATTTTCCTCTATTCTGTTATGCTTGATAGTACCAAGTTTGAAAGTATAGGCAATAACTATGAAGACAATAAGATTCATTGTGATGCCCATTCTGATTGACTATTATCTTCTTTTGAAGTCCTCTAATGTCTCCAATGTTTTGGTTTTATTTGTCTTATTCTTTACTGTTTTGTTCAATTTTATTATAACTGATGATTTAGGCAATTCCTTTTAAGATAGCAAGAGGCAGTATGGTAACCATTGTTGATCAACTTGTATTTTGTTTTTACATTATGTATTATGTCCATCCTTTTGATTTGACTGACTCTGTCCTGATATGTCACATTTCGTTTTACTTTCTTAAAAAAAAAAGTAATAAGAACTGTGGGAGTAATAAAACCCAAAATGTGTAATTGTCATTGTATAAAAGAAAAGAAAAGAAAGTTCTCTAAAAGATATAACTGCATATATATTTAAGTGTATAAGATAGATAACCATATTACTGAGTTTTGTTGGATCATTGAACAAAACTGTTTGCAGTCTCATGGTTTGAAAGTCTCCTCTATATGCTTTAATTTTGTAACTTCAACAACTATTTCTAAGATGACAATATGTAATTAACTAGTGACTTACTACTGTTTTATTTTTTCTGAAAGTCTGTATAACTTGTACCCTTTTTCTGTCTTTTTTTCTTTTTTCTCCTTAAATAAAATTTAAAAAAAGAATGATAGCTTTTAGAGAAGGGTGTGTGACTATTGGTGCTAAGAGTTTGTATAGGGCCTGTGATCCTATATGAAAACAATTGTGTAAGTCAGTGATGATGTCTAAGGCCTGTTGATGTGGGAGAACGAGTTTAGATCCCTGAAACCTCCATCCCTGAGGGTTTTGTGTGTAACCTGGTTCATAAAGTTGCTGTAACTGTTCTGGTGAATAATTAGGCTGAGGTAGACTGTTTGGGACTAACGGGAGAAGATGAGAAGGGCAGGGCCTTTGTGCAGCTAACTTGGCTTGTGAATCTGCAAAGGCATTGCCTTGAGCAATAGGATCTGTAGAGCTTTGGTGTCCTCTGCAATGGATGACTGCTGCCTGCTTTGGAAGTTGGGCTGCCTCTAGAAGTTTAAGGATAAGAGGAGCATTAATGATGGGGGTTCCCTGAGTGGTAATAAAACCCTGTTCTTGCCAGATAGAGGCATGAGAGTGTAAAATGCTAAATGTATACTTTGAGTCAGTGTATATATTTATAATCTTGTCTTTTGCTAGTGTAAGAGCCCTTGTAAGGGCAATAAGTTCTGCCCTCTACGACGAGGTGCCAGGTGGCAGTGGATTTGCTTCTATAACTTTTGACTGGTTAACTGTTGCGTATCCTGCCTTCTTTTGGTTGTCTGTGTTTGCTGAACTGCCATCTATGAACCATGTGTCAAAGGCCAAGGAGAGAGGTGTGCTACTGATGTGAGGGAAAGGGGTGGAGTCATCTGTAGGAACTCAATACAGTCATAGTGAGGATGGCCCTCTGAAGTGGGAAGTAAGGTTGCCACATTAAGAGGACCACTAGTTGCAATAGAGATGCAAGGGTCTTGACAGAGAGCTAAGTGTACCTGTTGAAGGCGAGAAGGGGTCATTAGGGCAGGGAGCACCTTATGTGAGATAAGCTCATGTAGGTGATGAGGTGAGTGTACTGTAATAGATTGCCCTAATGTAAACTTTTTAGCTTCCTGTGTCAGGAGGGCTGCAGCTGCAAGAGCTCGGAAACAAGGAGCCCATCCTTCCACTGTGCGATCTAACTGTTTTGACAAGTAAGCTAGTGCTTAAAAAGAAGGTCCTTTTTTGTGTCCTAGTACACCTATAGCATTGTGGCCCTGAAAAGTAGTGTATAGGATGAAAGGTTGGGTGGGATCAGGAAGGGTAAGAGCTGGAGCTTTTAGGAGAGCCTCTTTTAATTTTTGAAAGGAGGCATGTATGTGCCTAGTAGAGTCCAGGGGTTCTGATAAGGGACCATTAGTGGCTTTGTAGAGGGGTTGAGCTAGGGCTGGAAAGTTAGGAATCCAGAGATGAAAGAAATTAGCTAAACCTAGGAAAGATGTAACCTGCTGTTTATTTGTGGGCATCTGGAGATCATGAAGAATTGCCTTAGGATCTGAGGTGATGGAGCAAGTAGAGGGGGTGAGAGCGAGACCTAGGTATTTTATTTTGGGGAGGCTAACTGGGCTTTAGCAGGAGACACCCTGTATCCATGACTAGCAAGGAAATTAAGAAGACTGGTTGAATGGTGTATGGCTAACATATGGGATGGAGAACATTAATAGAAGATTATCTATGTATTGAAGAAGAACACTAGGTTTGAGATCAAGTTCTGTGAGGTCAGTAGCGAAAGCTTGACTAAAGAAGTGGGGACTATCCCTGAACCCCTGGGGGAGCACTGTCCAAGTAAGTTGTTGAGACCTGAGAGTGTCTGGGTCAGTCCATGTGAATGCAAAGAGGTTCTGGCAATCAGGGTGTAGGGGGATAGTGGAGAAGGCATCTTTAAGATCTATAACTGTAAAGTGAGTGGTAGAGGGAGGGATATGAGAGAGCATAGTGTAGGGATTTGGCACGACTGAGTGAGTCGGGGTAACAGCACTAGTATTACCCTAAGGTCCTGTACCAGGTGATAGGACCCATCAGGCTTGAGTACCAGGAGACTTGGAGTATTGTGGGGTGAATGGGTAGGTTTAAGAAAACCATTGTCTTAAAGCCACTCAATTATGGGTTTAAGTCCCCTTAAATGTTGGGGAGCTATGGGGTATTGGGGAACGCAGG
Organism: Cavia porcellus; assembly: GCF_034190915.1. Taxonomy (NCBI): domain Eukaryota; kingdom Metazoa; phylum Chordata; class Mammalia; order Rodentia; family Caviidae; genus Cavia; species Cavia porcellus. Next base: position 43,715,876 of record NW_026947507.1, read on the forward strand.
GAAAAATTGAGGGATCCCTGAGATGGATTAAAACAGGCTTGGCATGTGTAGCTAGAGTGGAATTAGATGTGTCCCAAACCATGGGGTCAACCAGAGAAGGAGGAAGGGGAGGGAATGGCTTTGTGACGCATTGTGAAGCTGTTTGGAGGATTAGGGCTGGAGGGAGAGAGAAAGTGAACGAAAAATTAAGCTTTTTAAGAAGGTCTCCACCTAAAAGGGGTGTGGGACATGTTGGGATTTCTAGGAAGCTATGGGTAAAGAAAAGAGTCTGGAATCTACATGGGACAGGCCCAGTCTGCAAAGGCCGATTAGGCTGGTCATCAACGCCCACAACAGAAATCAAGGACTTACTACAAGGTCCTGAAAATTCAGGAAGTACACTATAAGTCACCCCCATATCCACAAGCAGAGATATTATCTTACCTGAGCCCTCCAGTGAGACTCGGGGCTCTGACAAGGTTACCGGAGTGGGGGCTGTGAGCCCCGAGCCCTGTCAGTCTCCGCAGCAAGTCCGAACAGGTCAGTCAGTGACGAATCTGGCATTGACGAAGTCTCCTGTGAGGGCGAGAGATTAGAGGATGGCTTACCCGCTCACTGGCAGCTAGGACAGTCGCTCTTCCAATGCCCTTTAAGGTTGCAGTATGGACAGGGTCCTAGAGGGATGCCAGGGTTAGGGCAATCTTTTGCCCAGTGTCCTTGTTTGCTGCATTTGAAGCATGGTCCAGGTGGGACTCGGGCAGCCACACCTTGTTGTGGATTTCTTGTCTTGGGAGCTCCGAGTGCCACTGCTAAAAGGTCAGACTGATAATTAGCAAACTTTAATTTTTGAGTTTGCTTCTCCTCTTTTTGAACCTTATCTCTGTTGTTGAAGATACGGAAAGCTAATTTAAGCAGATCCTCTTGTGGAGTCTGAGGGCCATGTTCAACCTTTTGTAATTTTGCATGAATATCAGGAGCAGACTGGGAAATGAAAGAAGAGTTGACAACAATCATCCCTTCATGAGAGTCTGGGTTTACATTAGTATACTTAAGTAATGTTTCCCGAAGCTGATTTAGGAACACAGCCGGGTTTTCATTAGCCTCCTGGACCTGTTCGAAAAGTTTGTTATAGTTAGTATGTTTGTGAGCAGTATTATTAAGGCCCACAATCAGACACTCAATCATCTTATGTAATTTTGATGAGCCTTGTCCATTCTGATAGTTCCAGTTAGGATCTTGTTGTGGCACAGCTACAGGCCCAGGGTTGTTATCAGCGGTGTTTGCCTTATGCCTGCAGTCAGCTTCTTCTCGAGCTGCTTGCCACAGCTGATTTCACTCTTGTGAGTCAAGGGTGATATTTAAAATCACATAAACATCCTTAAAATGTAAATCATAACAATTAAGTAATAAATTCAAATTGCCTGATATAATTCTGTGGGTCACAGAGAAGCTACCTAATTTATGGGTAATCTGGGATAGATCAGAAAGGGAGAAAGGCACGTGTATATTAACCAGTCCCTCGGGGGCCAGCTTGCTTCCAAAGCGGTAGCAGAGCCTGAGGAGAAGATTGCGGAGTAGAGGGCCATTGGGCAGCCATCCGTATGGTAGACGCGTATGAGCAATCGTCTGTAGAGCGGCTACAGAGCAGCTGCCGGTCACCCTGGGACGAGGAAACACAGGCAGATGGCCTCTCACTGTGTGCTTTGCAGTGAGAAAATTGCTGTCAGCAGCACAATGAAGCATCATGTGCATTGCAACAGGGCGGCTGTTGCTGTTCACAAAAGGAGCCACAAGGGGGCGCCCATTGACCGTGAGATCCATCCCCAGGTGGCGGCGCCATCAGGTGGCTGAGGGTTGTAACATGGTGACCGTTCCCGGCACTAGCTGAAAAAATCCCGCAGCTTGCCAGAAGGGCACAATGACCAAGATCGGGTATGGTGAGCGGGCAGCGAGAATGCTGCAGAGGTCAGAGAATTATCAGGAGAATTAGTCGGAGACTTTGAGGAAGCGCTAACACAGTGATTAGAGCTGCTGAGAGAGTTATGGGTCCCGGGAGACGAAGAGGAAAATGGTCGCACAGCGGGAGGCAATTGAGGCGCAGAGGGACCAGGACTGCTGAGAGAATCAGAGATCGGGGAGGGGAGGGCGGAACCATGGCGGGAGGTAACGGTGAGGAGCGAGTTTGGGGGAAGGTGGGTGGCGGTCGAACATCGTCCAGCAAATCCTGGCAAGAGGAAACAGTTTGTGTCACGGCAGAGCTAGCCAAAAGTATCTGGGTGGGAGTACAGGACTTAATGAGAGACGGACATGTTCTCAGAACCAGGAAGGCCGAGATGTATGGGAGTTCTATCAACCTGTCGCTGGCCCGGCAAAAATCCTAGAGATTTTTGAGAATGTAGGCGTCAAATGTCCTCTCTCTGGGCCAGTGGTCGCCGCTAAGTGGATAGGTTGGCCAGACCTCCTGGCAGTAAAAAGTTAATTGTTTAGTCTTTATGGTACTTTTAATCTTGACAGTACGTAAATTGGGAATTAAGCATTGTAGAGGCGTCTTTTGGGAGTTAGAGAACATGTTTCCCATAACTAATTTAGGCAAGAAAGCAGTCGTGGTCCCAAAGGCAAGCCGTCACTTGTTTCGTGGCACCACATGGCAGGTAAGGTTCCAAAACTCATATATTCCAGTCGTCACTGAGAGATGTATGAATGGAGTCCACGTGGGTCAGTAACAGTTCTGCCCGTGAGTGTGTGAAGCTTTAAAGGGAAGTGAGGGCCCCCCAGTGTGGGCGGTCCAAAAGCTCTGCCTCAGGCTATCCCAACCCAAAGAACAAGAGATTTGTGGACACAGGCTTGCCCAGAAAGACCCTGCCCTGGGCTGTCCTAAGGACATGGAAGCGTTACAGACCCACGCAAACAGGGCGGGGGGCTTGCCTGGGGTGGAGCCCAGCGCCAAGGATTTTCCAGAGAGTGCTCACCTGAAATTAATTGGCTGTTGTTGAGTGCAGGTAGGCGGTGACAGGTTAAGATCCTGGGAGAGGAAAAGTGGCAGGATTTAATCCAGTTTGAGAATCGGCTGGTGACTCAACTGGGTGTGCCCCAGGAGTCAATCGCCTGCCGATCGAGTCACGGCACCAAATGATAGGGTTACTTCCAAAAGATGAGAAGTATAAAACAAAAGAAGCCTTTATTCTGAGAACATGGAGAGAGAGAATCAGCACCCCTGACTGCTGGAGTCTGGCTTTCTCTCTGGCAGACACGTGGCATCGGGGGTATGTAAGTAGCCTAGGTTTGGGGTGGAACCTAAGGGGGTATCAGGGATGCATGGGTAGCCCATTGGTCCTAGGTTTGGTGCCACAGGTAAGTTCCCAGGGGCGGGGAAGATGACATCACAGGTAAATTCCTAGGTGTGGGGGAAGATAGGAGCTTCCTGGTTCCAGTTGAGGCTTTTCTAACTACAGAGTCCTGTCTGGGCCCAAACCCTTTCAAGAACCAGGGAGGGATCTACCCAGATCAGGAAGGGAAGGGAGGAGGCCTCCCAGTACCCTCAAAGCAGACAACTCTACTCCTATCTCTAAGGCCGAGATGTCCTAGTGTCCATGAGGACAGGTGGAAACTTGGAGGAAAGGTGACCCTGGGTGGCTTCTTGAGATTCTCAGAGGTAGGGCCCTGCAGCAAGTGGCTCACTAAGGACAGCCAGAGGTAGAAGGTCATGGCGGGGGGGGGGGGCCCAAATGAGACTTTGATCGTGGTGCACACCAAAAGGGCCAGGCTGGGAAAAAGGTAGCAGGGTGCACACTCACTGAAGGGGGGACGAAGCCCACTCTGCAGGGGGAGCGTGGCCACGGTCAGACTCCCGGCAGCCTCCAGCACAAGGGCAAGGGGGCTTTTGGAGCTGTGATTCCTGGACTGGCTTCTTCTCATGCAAATAAGCCCTTGGGATGTTGTCCTATCAGAAACGCACTGGGGCTGGTGGCAGGTTTAAACTGCCCTGTGGAAGACTTGCTTGGTTTCCTGCGGATGTAAATGAAGACTTGAAAAGAGGGCTTTTCTGATTGGTTCTGTGTGCAGTGCCCGGGAGCTTCAGGGTCATCCTGAAGCCTGTGTTCTGCTCATGTGCTCTAGGTCTCCAAGACCATGACAGCTTCCTCCCAGCGGGTTTGCCCCAGTCCTAATCTCTTACCTTAAAATGTTGCAGCAGATATGTAATCAGTGACAGTTCTTCCAAAAAATTAAACATAGAGGGCAACCCCCAGTGCTGCAAAATAAATAATTTAATTGAATAATAAATATAGAATTATCATAGGAACCAGCCTCTGTCACTGTTCCATGCGTGTCCTAGGTAACTGAAAGCAAGGACTCAAACTTACATGCATGTTCACATGCACAGCAGCACTGTTCCAGAGGCTAAGAGGAGGAAGCTGCCACCATTCGCAGATGACTGGATCAACAACATGTGCTCTGCACACAGAAGGGAATAGGATTGGGGAGGGAAATTCTGACTCATGCTCCACGATGGATAAACCCAGGGCCATTACACTAAGAGAAATCAGCCAAAGGACACTGTGTGATCCCACTTGTGTGAAGTACTTAAAGCAGACAAATTCATAAACAGAAAGTACAATCAGATCTGCCCAGTCCTGCAGGAAGAAGAGGACCAAGGAGGTAGTGTTTATTAGGGATGAAGTGGAAATGTTCTGGAAGTGGATGATGATACAGTTGCACAACTATGGGAACATTTTTAATGCCAGGGATCTGTGGCATGTATGCACAATGGAGCACCACTCTGCCCTAAAGAAGGATAAATGAGTCATGTGTAGAAAAATGGATGCACCTGGAAACCAAGTGTTAAGTGAAATAAATCAGACATGCAAGTTTCAATACCCAAGTATAAATAAATTCAAGAATAAAATATCCTGGGATTGGTGTCACATACCTGCAATTCCAGGACTTGGGAGGCTGAGGTAGGTTCATTGCAAGTTCGAGCCTGGGCTACAAAGTGAGCTCAAGGCCAGCCTTGTGGAGCAAGACCCTGTCTCAAAAAGACCAAAACAAAAACAAACAAACAAACACAAAGAATAAAAAAAGAACAAAATAAAAGATAGATGATAGGAATCAGAGAGATCGATCTTTTGCAAATAGGAAAGAAGACCAAGAGAGAAAGGTGGGAGGGGAAGGGGATGTTAAAAAAATTGAGTTGGGTTATGTGTGTGTTCCAACTCCCCATGAGGAAGAAAACCATTATGTACTATAAACATGGACTAATACAAAATAAAAACATGTGAGGGAAAAAAAGGTTTTCCTTTCAGTCCACTTTTAGCTACAGCCTTCTTCTCTTCAGCTGCTGTGCCTCAGTGGGACAAGAAGGTCCCCCGAGGGGTGGGGGGTTCCACACTGGGAAAGATTGTGGCTTCAGGCCACGTGGCCCTGGCTCAGCCTCCTCTCCCACCACCCAGGTTGCTGATTTTACCTCTTTTTGCCCAGGACAGGATCTGGTCTTCTCCATGAAATCTTTTTCATGTATTTTACATTTGACATCCCAGACCTTTTAATACTATTTTTTCAGTATTTTTTAAAATTTGGAGGCTGGGCCTCACTAAGTCACTGAGTTGCCCACGCTGGGCTAGAGCTTGGCCTTTGAGAGGGCTGGGATGACAGGTGTGAACCTGGGCATTTGACTGCCATCCCACACCTGAGAACCCATCTCAAAACTGTCACCACTGGAGTTAGTCATGTTACTCTACTTCTGATCACCAAAATGTTTCCCTGAAAATCACTCCTGTGTCTTTCTTGTGTGCATCAACATCCAGTCCAGTCTCAGGTTTGCTTTGGTAATCCCCTCCCCTTAGGCTGAGGCAGGTGGATCACCTCAAATTCAAGGCCAGCCTGAACAACACACCCTGTCTCAAAACAGAGACACAGATGGTGAGTATTTAAGTATTTAATTGAGGACCAAGTGCTTGCAAAAATAGTAAAAGTTCTCAGTTAGAGGAAGGAGACGCTCGTCCTGATGTTTAGCTTTAGTCTTGTGCAGGGTTACTGATCCTGAAGGCTGGCAGGAGTCGTGCAGACGCAAGTGAGGAGAGCAGACGTCTAGGAAGATGAGTGGTTTTTAAAAAATGTAAAAATGAACTTTAAAGTCCAGGGGGTAAAGCAATAAAGTTGGGAAAACTCTAAATAGAAGTCTGGTACGTGTGTTTGGAAGCTCAGCACTTTCCTTAAGCGGTTCGTGATGAAAAAAATCAGTTTCAGATATGATTCATTCCATCATCAAAAACTAGCGACACCTTTAAAGAAAGCAATCACCTACCCGATTGGTGTGCGGAAGCAAAATCCCAGTTAGCGGTCCGTGAGCCATGAGAGAAGCCAAATGAGGAGCCAAGCCACTGACGTAAGCCTCAGCGCTGGGACGGCCAAGCCGTTAATATTTATTCGCTGATGTTCATTTCTCTCGCCTACTGATGCCGGCAGCTAGAAGCACGCATTCCGACTACCATAGAAAAACAAGTAAAGGAAAATGAAAATTTCCAAGCTAAGAAAGTTCTAGCATGCAATGTTTTTCTCTCTGTGAATTAAAGAAAGCAGACTGTGTGACAGCAGGATGAGGGCTGAGAGCCACCACCATGCTCAGAGGGGACAGCATCCGTTCCCAGGGCCCATGGATTAAACCGAGCATGACCGTGGGGAGCCAGATCCCTAAAGGACGCACACAGCTTTCAGTCAGAGGCCTCCAGGGCTGTAGGCCGGGTGGCATCCAGCAGGAGACAGGAAGACGAGATTACAGAAGCAAACAGCGAGAATCCATCCTCCGACTCATGTTTACACAGCAGCCCTCTATGGAACACGAATTCTTCTCATGGGTCCTCCTTCAAGCAACTAGATGAGGTCAGGAGGGTCATAAAAATAATCGTGGGTTCAGTGTAAAATGTGGTTACCTGAGAGCCATTACAAAGGAAAAATTGGGTAGATGGGATTTAATGTCAGTGTGGTAGGGACAGGAAAGGAACTGGGGACTGGACCGTCCCAAAGACATTAGGCCTGGGGGCCACAGAAGCCCACTCCTGTGTGCAGGGTCCACAGGAAAGAGTGGTATGGCCAAGGGGGTTGTGAGGGTGAATTTTCTATTTATTCTGAAGCAATTTCAAATTTACAGAGAAAAGGTATAGTAAAGAATAAGATGGCTGGGCATGGGGGCCCACCTGTGTAATCCCAGCAGGCAGGAGGCTGAGGCTGGAGGATCACCTTGAGTTCAAGTCCAGCCTGGGCTACAAAGTGAGTTCAAGGCCAGCCTGAACTACAGCATGAGACCATGTCTCAGAAATACAAAGCAAAACAAGAAAACAAAAAAAATAATATGGCTAGGTGTGGTGGCACAGACCTGTACTCCCAGTATTTTGGGAGGCTGAGGCCAGAGGACTGAAAGTTTGAGCCCTGCTTGGGTAATTTAGTAATTTAGCAAAAAACTAAAAAGGGGCCAGGGATGTGCTTCAAATAAAAAAAGGCCCTAGATTCAATCCCTAGTACCACCAAAAAAGAAAAAGAAAACAAAGTACAAACGACTCTCATACTCCCTTGCCTAGAGACTCATTTAGCGTCTCACCCTTTCCAGCAAAATGGGTGCACAGCACCAGTGTTTCCCTGCAGTCTCTTCACCCCTCAGGGCCCTGACTGTTCCAGGTCATGCTGCGAGCTGTCCCTCCACTGGGGAGTGCCCAGTGACCCTCCTGATTAGGCCCAGGTTCCACAGCTTTGAGTAAAATCACAGCAGGGACGCAGTCACCTCTCCTCACATCCTGTCCGGTGACACAGAATGTCCACTCGTCCCGTCCTATGAGCCATGGTGTTAATGTTTGTGACTCGACTCCAACGGGCTCCCTGGGTTTGTCAGGGCTGAACACCTGCTCCCCTGGGTGGCTGCTTGCCCTTCTGCACTCAGAAGGGCAACTTAGAGAGATCCTGTCTCAATCACAGGAAAAATTTTAAAAGGGGTTTGTATGGCACTTAGTAGTAGTGTGCTTGCCTAGCAAGCACAAGGCGCTGAGTTTAATTAGAGGAGGGGGCAGTTTCTCCAACAATCAGAAAGACCATGAGCTAAGCACATTCCCTGCAGGGATACAGACAGATGTGATTTAAAGTAGGGGAAAGGGAAGCCCCCAAATGGGAGAAGAAATGGGCAGGGCAGCATGGGGCAGGGGACAGGACCAGAGGGGATGGAATGGAGACCTGATGTTCCAAACCCAAGGGTAAGAGGTCTTATGAGGGGGAAAAACTGAGGGTTGGCTTGAGGATGAGGGACCAGGTGCAGGCATGGCCCCAGGCCCCCATCAGGCACAGGGCTTCACTGGGCGGCTCCAGATCTGGTTCAACCTCTGCTGTCCAGGCTCTGAGTCTCCCTTTAGGCTGGGCCCAGAGCTTTGGCTTTGCATGGGTCACTGCAAATTATAGCACAGGCCCTGGGTGGCCACCTCTTCTTGCTCTTGGGGATGTTTCTGGGTGACAGGGAGACGGGGGCAGAATCTTGTCCCGCGGGCATCGTGAAAGTCCAATTGGACCTTGGCCTGGACAGGACGCAGGTAAAGAGCAGCGGGCAGTGGGGAGGTGATAGTCGCCCTCTTGTGTGTGTGTGTGTGTGGGGGGGGGGTGTTTGGAGACAGAGAAGGCCAAGGAAGGCCAAGGACAGGTTCAAGGCCTTTGGGACAATAGACTGCACCTTACAAAGGCAGCAGGGCTGCGAGAAAGTTGTTTCTCTTCTATTTTATGTTTTGTAGTTCAGGCTGGCCTTGAACTCACTATTTAGCTCAGGCCGGCCTCAAACATGCAGCGATCTTCCTGCCTCAGCTTTCCTAGTGCTGAGACAACATGAGCACACTGCAGGATCCACCACAACCGGCAGAAGACAGGAGGAAGTGGGAACCCAAAGAAACCAGAGCATGGCCTTGCCACTAAAGCGGCCACCAGAGCGGCTCCGGATCCAGGGCTGCCTAGGGATCCACACCCAGGCCACCTCGCACAGCCGCAGCTGGGCCCTGGCGATCCGACCAGCAGGCCGCGCAGACTCTGGGGCAAAAGGCCAAGCGAGCTGTCTGGGGAGCGGGCAGGGGCGGCTCTGGGCTTGCGGTGGCCTCCGTGGGGCCCTGCACGTCCGCGCCGCCGCCCTGAGCTGCGGGGGAGGGGAAGAGGGAGGGGAAGGGGGAGGGAGGGGCCTCCGGCAGCTGGCCGCCCCGGGGTGCGCGGTAGGGGGGGGGGGACCTCCGCGGCGCTCCTCCGTGCCCACCGGGGCCCTGTGCACCCTTCGGAGCGGGCCTGGGAGGAAATGAGCCTGATTCAGACAACTGCGGAGGAAGTGGGGTATCAGGCTGTCCTCACCTGTGCTCCTCACCCCAAAATAAAGCTCAGTGCGGGAACCCACAGAAGTGGAAGGGTGTGACCAGTTACACCACACCTTCCCCCAAGGCGCCCACAATTCCAGCCTTTTCCTTTAGGGATAGTTCCAGTTTTGCTGTGTGTCTTTCTGTTTTTGTGTTTTGATTTTTTCGGGCTGGCTTTAAACTATGGAGCCCAGGCTGGCTTCAGAGATGCGGGGATCCATCCTCCTGCTTCAGCCTCAGCTGGGATTACCGGCGTGCGCCGTGTGTGTTTCTCTTTAGCACTTGACACTTTTGTGCAAATCATTCGGTGCCTTGCTTTTCATACTCACTATCTTATAAACGTTTCTCATTTCCTGAGATACATTATAAACACGTCTAGTGGAGCTACGCTAACGCTGCACAGCCTTACCCGAAAGTAACATTTTCATTTTTTACAGGGTAAAAGAATACAACTGTTGGGGCTGGGGATTTAACTCAGCGGCATAAGTGCCTGCCTTACAAGCAAGCAGTCGTGAGTTCGATCCCTGGTACCGGTAAAAACGAAAAAGACAAAAAAAAAAAAAAAAAGAATACAACTGTTTTTACAGTTCTTGATTCATTTTTTAAAAAACGCACATGTTTGCAGTCTATTCCTGGTGTGGAGTTGGGGTAACACAGCTTCATTCCTTTCCCTTCTTTCCCTGGCTCCCCCTCCAGATGTTGGAATTTATACTTCCAGTTCCCCTGGCTGCATGGCCTGAGGGTATTGATCAGGGAAAGACTCCATCTCTTCTGCTTTGGCCCTAATCTCTGCTCTCCCTTCTGCCCTTCATTAAACTAGAAAAGCAATTATGGCACCAGAACTGACACTTATAGCCTAGGGCGACTCTGGCCAGTTCTTGTTTTTCAGCCCCTTCCCCCATCTATTCCCTCAAGCACCAAACGGGTATCATGAGATCAGGGCTGAGAGAGCAAGCAGAGGGATGGACAAGTGTCTCCTCTGGAGACCTGCTTTCCCCTTGCCTCTGGCAGGTTGATAGATACACAGCTCCCAATGGGTCAGGCCCAAGGATAAGTCAGCTGCGTAGTCAGTAATTATCCTGTTAAGAATCCCCTGGGAAATTGGCCCTTGACTGCCAGCCTCTCTGAGCAGAGCTCCTTGGCAAATCAAGGTCCAGAATTTATGCTCCAACCCCCGAGCGTGCAAAGGGACTTGAAGCAATGTCCGAGTTGGAGATTGAACATTGCACTGTAAGAATCACCAAACTGGATGCGGTGGTGCCTGCCTGTATCCCGCAGTTTCAGATGCTGGAGGCAGGAGGATTACAACCTCAAGACCAGCCTGGGCAATTTAGACCCTTTCTCCATATCAGAAGGGCGGGCTGAGGCTCTAGCCTTACGGAGAAGGACTTGTCTAGCATGCAAGAGGCCCTGGGCGCAATCTTCAGTACTGAATAAGAGAATAAACACTGATAAGCACCCAGCCCGCAGCTGGGTTCTCATGAATGCCGCTTAGGCCACAGCCACCGTTTGAAGAACGCAAGTCACAGCCCTCACTTTACAGATGAGGAAACCGAGGCCTGAAAAGATTCTATCTGACTGCTGGACGCTCTGTTGCTAAAATCATTGTTGCTCTTTTGACTCTCTTCCCAGTCCCGTGGGGAGAGAATGAATCCAAGCAAAACTGCACTTTTTCTCCTGTTTTAAGCTCTTGCATGTCACATGGATGCAATCGCAGCCTGCACCACTTGGATTAAAAAGCACGGCCACAGTGCTGCTTTTCACATTGACTTCGTCCATTTGGCACCAAAATCACCATCGTGTAGTTTCAGATTCTATCCCGGAAGCCTATCTGCTTGTCCAGAGCCTTGAATTCAGCTCATGGGTTGCATGCAAAGCCTCCTGCTTTGCCCGGGTCTTTAAAGTCAGTCCTGCTCTGGTGTCTCTCTGGTGACTCCCAGAGGATTCCCAAGACCATTTTCCCTATTGGACAAGCTGCTCTTTTTTTTTTAAATCAGTACCAGGGATCAAACTCACAACTGTGTGCTTGCAAGGCAGGTACTTATGCCGCTGAGCTAAATCCCCAGCCCCTAGTTCCTTTTCTCTTTGAGGCCTCCTTAAGGCTGTTGTCCTTTTCCCCAGGAAGGCCTCATCCACTATCTGTTCATCATTTTACAGAAGGGGCAGTCTGGCCACACTCAGCTACTTGTGTCACCAAGGCTAGGATGCAGGCACCCTGTGTGGCACTTGTAGAACATGCAGCCTCTGGTCCTTGGCTGAGTCCCTGACTCTGGCCCATGTTCCCTGACACCCTTCAGGCCATGGAGAGCCTCTGCCTCCTAGCTACTCAGCAGGGCCACTTAGATGACCTGAGATTCTTATTTTGGTTCAGTTTTTTTGAAACAAGTTTTCACTATGTAGTTCAGGCTAGCCTCAAACTCATGGCTATCCTGCCTCAGCCTCAGGAGTGCTGGGGTTACAGGCATGTGCCACTATGCCCGGCTCTGACCTAAGATTCTTGGAAAACATGGATTTGGCCTATGAGAGCTCTGCCAGCTGTCTTGAGATTGCACTGCCCGAGCCCCTGACCTTTGCAGTGCGACAGGGACCAAGCTGTACAAAGGACCCTCAAGGGCATCATACCTAAAAGCCAGGTGGAGGAACAAGCCTCCACCTTTTGGCCCATCCTAAATTTCCTTGTAGCTGGTTAGCGCCTCACTTTATTTTGCTTTTCAAATGATTTAAAATTTATTTATTTATTTAGGGGTTAGGGAGATTCAATAGGGTGACTGAAAAATATGGTGAGTGCTTAAATATTTTTTAAAATGTCTTAAGTAAAAGACACATGGCCAAGAGCAATGGATGAGAGCATTCAAAGTGAGAAGGGGTACCCTGAGGAGTATGAGGGGGGTTAATGGCAATCTTTCTCTCACTAGAATAAATTTTTAAAAGTCAAATAGGCTATGCATGGTGGCCTGTGCCTATAATCCCAGCGCTTGGGAGATTGAGGCAGGAGGAACACCATGAATTTAAGGTTAACCTGGGCTAACTTAGTCAGTTCAAGGCCAGCCTGAATCACATAGCAAGAGCCTGTCTCAGAAAGTGACTATATAGACAGTGAGACACACATGTCCCAGGAGTACATTTTCCCAAGCCAGTCATCCCCTATTCAGACCTGTATTCAGACCTGGACATGGCATTGCTGCCGCCTGGTTCACAAGCCTTCCCTAGAGCTTGGTGGTGGGTGTTATTCTCTTCCCTCTTGTCTGAATTGTGCCTGAGGTAAAGATGAATTTTTCCCTTACAGACAGTGTGGCCTAGCTTCCCAACGTGTGCCTGGAGACACAGCTCTTGCCTGCTCTGAAGAGGCCCTTTCTTGTCAGTGGAAGGCAGAGCTCCTCCAGCCCAGGAAAGCCACACAGACTGAGTCCATCAGAGCTGACCGACTAGATGAATGTGAAGACGGCATTGCCAGGCACACTCCAACCACTTTCTCTTTAGCACTCCTGGCTCTCTTGTGCTTCTTAGAATGAGAATGCTTCAAGGTCTTGGAGCTGCCTTTGTCCACTAAAATACACTGCAATTTTTCTCAACCAGAAAAAAAAAATAAAGAAGACAAAAATATGCTATCAATATCAAATTAGTAGCATTGTCTGAAATTCACACCCTGGATTGAGATTCCGGCAAGAAAGCTATGTTTAAAACTGTTGATCAGGGCAGTAACAATGGCCCTTACTCCAGTGAATGAAAAAGAGGATGACTGTCAAAGGGGGCCTGATATCCTGACGCCCTCCTTCAGGAGCTAAATTCTGTCAGAGGGAGTAGGGACTAAAGAAGGGTGGAGGAACCTGGTTTGTAGGTAACTTTTCGGTTGTTGGATGTCCTCCAGGAGCCTCGTGCTCTTGTAGGCTGGGCTTTTGGAAGGTGATTAGGTTTTAGGGTCTTGTAGCCGACTTGCTGTTAGGAGCTGGGGTCCCATTGGAAGAGGCAGGTCCCTGGGGGCATGGTCTGGAAGGGTTTGTCTACCTCTTGATTCCTCCAATGACTGCCTCCTGGACGCCATGAGGTGAGCCGCTCTCCTCTGCTGAGGCCCTCCCACCATGCTGTTCTGCCTTGGAGTAAGTCAGATATGGACTGAAACCTCTACAAACTGTGAGCCAAAATAAACTTCTTCTTTAAGTTTTGGATGTTGGGTATTTTGTTCCAGTGACAAAGAAAGTGACTAAGACAGTTATCTAATTAGAGCCCTTGATTCATAGTTATTTACTGCCTTTTGTATGCTAGCAGCTAGACAATGACAATGCTCTTTTTTTTTTTTTCCTTGGTACTGGGAATTGAACTCAGAACCTTGCTCTTGCCAGACAGATAACTGTGCCACTGAGGTATATCCCCAGGCCTAGACAATGTTCTAGAAGCCGACAATGTAACAGTAAGGGACAACTAAGTCCCTGTTCTCATTGAACTTACAGCCAAATAAGCATGGAAGAAGCAAAATTCCTGACAAGGGAAAGATTGTCTGGTGCCAAGTGTAAGGAAGAAAAGGTGGATGAAGGTGCAGTTGGGGGACGCTACTGTGGACACATTGGACAGGGACTGTGTCTCTCCTAGGTGCATTTGAGGAGGGACCTGCAGCGAGTGATGCAGTGAGTGCGGGCAGGTCTTGTGGCCCAAAGCAGTGGTCTTGGAAGACAGAGTTGGGAGTGGGTCTGTGGGCCAGGCAGGGGCCCATCAGCCTGGAGCAGCAGGCTCCAGGGAGGAGTGGCAGGTGGGGGAACCCGAGAGTTGTTTAAGCCAAGATCAAGTAGAGGGGAAGCTGCTGGAATTTTTGAGCAGACGAGTGTGTGGTGTGATGCAGGTTTTAAAATAATTGCTCTGGCTGCTGAGGGTTGAACAGTTTATAGCTGGGTGCCAGCAACAGCAGGAAACATGAGCCTGCTGCAGGAGGCCGGGTAGGCGAGACGGTGGCTGAATTAGGCAATGGTGGGGCATTACTCAGGTAGCGCATAGGTGAGCCAACAGAGTTTCTTGATGGTTTGTGGTGTGTAAGAAAGAAAAACGAACCAGAGATGATTTCAACCTCTTTTCTGAGCAAGTAGGAGAATAGGACTCTTATTTACTTAATGAAAGGGAGCAGATTTTGGAGGGGCAAGAGAAATGGATTTGGAGATGGTAGTTTTTGATTTGTTTTGTTTTGTTTGAGTTAGAATTTCACTATGGAGCCCATGTTGGCCCGAAACAGGTGAGCCTCCTGCCTCAGCTTGTCAAGTGCTGAGATTAAAGGCATGTGCTACCACGTCTGGCTCACGACTCACTTGAGATCTGATTAGACATCCAAGTGGAGGTGCCAAAGTGGTAACTGGTTATAAGAACCTGCAGTTCAGGAAAACAGGAGACGTTTATAAGTGGGGGCTCGGGTGGAACCCAAAGACTCCACTCATTTTTAAGTTTCATCTTGCTCTCCAGAGATGGTCTTCAGGAGCTGTGGGAGCTGTGGAACATTAGGACATGCTCTGAGTCAGGGATCACCAGAACTATGGAATATCTCTACTCTGTCCCTAGGTCCAGTCAGAGACTCATCCTTAAGAAACCCTTGTGAAGGGCCTCCTGCAAGCCCTGCCAGACGGCAAGCGTTGGATACACATACAGTGAAGAACAGGCCACAGTGGCTGTCTTCACAAAATGTTTCCTAGGGGATAAGGCCAAGAGAATGGAGATGTTAGTACAACGATTCAGGGGTAAGATGTGGATGCTGTTGGACACAAAGGAGGGGCATGGCTACCTTTTGTGGGGCCAGAAAGAGCTTCCTTGAGAACATGCTACGGGTGAGTAAGGGGAGCTGGGTAAAGGGGTGAAAGGGGGCATGGGGCGTGTTCTAGGAGAGGCAGCAGCACGGGAGCGCAGGGAGTCTGCACCGGTGAAGGACAGAGGGAGGGGCAGTCTCAGACTCAGCACCCTACTAGTGAGCTAGGGATGTGTCCACATAATATGAGGCAGGGCCCTGGTCTGTTTTGCTTAACCTCCACTAGTGGCAGATACTCCCCAGAGGGCCAGTTCCCTTGATGGAGATGAGGGAAAAGACGCCAAGACCTTAACGTGTGTGTCTGTGTGTGTGTGTGGGGGGTAGGATGTGGGAAAAAGCAGGGTGGGGGGTGTTTCTGAATGGGATGCACCCCGGGGTACAGCAAATGGTAGTTGTGGGGGAGGGATGTATCAGGCACAGGAGTGGAAGCCAGCAGTGAGGCTCTGAAGGGTGTAAGGCGTGTGCTGAGCAGTGTGAGTTCAGGAAGGGCTCGGATTCCACGTCACGGAGCTGATTGCTGGCCGCGTGTGCTTGTGGGACTGGATGTGTGTGATGCGATGTTCTCCCCGACTCAGTGTGGAGGTGCAGAGCTCTGGAATGCATGCCATGCAAGTACCTACCTGCGGGAAAGGGATTTGCATCCAGCCTATGCTGTGAGCGTATGCCTTGCGTGGCTGGGGTTGCCCAGACTGCATCTCAGAGTGAACAAGCTACTGGGGCTGCTGGGGACGGGAGAGGCTCTGGGCTCATTCAGCACAGGGCAGGCACGCATGTAAACATTTTGGTTTTATTAGTCATTTTAGGAAACGTATAGCTTTGGTTAAAAGTTTGCACTAGATATTTTAAGAAAAATAAATTCACAGCCAGACACCAATATCTGTTTAGAAAATCAAGGGGTTTATATCCTGTGATGGAGCTGAGCCGGAGCCCTACTTCAAAGTCTAAAACTTTCTCCATTCTGTTTCATTCAACAAACATTTCCTGAACATCTCAGCCCACAGGCAAGACCTGGGCTTTGCTGTAGGGACTCGGTTCCCTTCCCTCTGAGCCACCTTAACCTGGGTGCTGCAGTTAAAGCTTAGTTCTGTGTTATTTGTATTGTTCCTTAATTGTTGCAAAGACAGTAATTCCCCTCCTGGGTGGGTGTGTGACCCTCAGGACAGGGCCTATGCAGCAGAGTTTGAGAACAAATGGAAACATGGACATGAAACTGAATGGATTAGATTTATTCCTTTCATAATAAAATCTAGAATCCTAACTTGCCATTTCTGGGAAGGAGGAGCTTTGCGTATTAATGGAATTGGTACGGTCCCACACCTTGTTCCTCTTAATGAAAAACAGAGCTCTTTCCTTTAGGATGACAGTTGAAAGGTAGCAGGAGGTTTTGACGAATTACTCCAGAGCAGAGTCTTCCTTGGGCAGGACAAGTCAGAGAGTGGCCCTACTGACCTTTTAGACCAGGCCACTCTTTGCCCTTGGGGCTGCCTTGTTCCCTAAGGAAGTTTAGTAGCATCCTAGGCTCTGTCAGCCTAAATCCAGTAGGCGGCATTTCCTAGCAGTTGTGACAATCAAAAATGTCCCCAAACATTGCTAAGTGTGCCCTGAGAGCAAAATCAGCCCCAGTTGAAAACCCGCATCCTCTAGGAATTTTGGTTCGGGTAATTTTCTTATTTGGCACATTGTGGGAAACAGGGGAAGTACTGTTGGTGCTGATTTGCGAGGCACCATCTCTGCACGATTTTATTTCATCTTCCAGATAAAGAGGCTGATGTCCCAACTTGAAGGCCCTGCTGAAGGTCACGCAGCCAGGTTAGCGGTTCAAGCGGGTTTGCCTTTGCTGAAGAAGCAGCAGGCCTGAAATTGTCCTGCGGTTTCAAAAATCAGGTCGGAAAATATTTTTAAACATTTTTTGGGTGGGGAGGTATGATTCCTCTTGTATTCATTAAATTCACAATATAAATATATAGTGTGCCCTCAAAATAGACACCCTGGTCCCTGTACTACAGTTGAGGCTCTTGTCTTACCTAGAAAAGACATCTGAGCAACACAATGGAAGGGCTTCAATTCTGCTTGTTACCAATTATCCAAAAGCCAGGGCCTGATGGTGCCAAAAGCAACCAGTATTGTTTACATAAAGGTTGAAGGCTAATAGTTAACTTTTCCAGAATCGGTAAATAACGCCTTGCCTTATAACTACAAACCAGGGAGATGTCATAAAGTGGGGAAGAGAACACTCAGAAGCAAATGGAAAGGTTGGTTTTCCTCCCTCCCGCTGCGCTGTCCCGCGCTGCTACCGCGGCCTCAGGCCCCCATTGCCTGCTCCAAGCTCTGGTCCCCCAAGCCAGCCAGCCCGCAGTTTTCTGGCTTCCTTTCCCGCCCTGGGGCAAGCTCGGACTCTTGGAGAAGCCTGTCCCGGAGCCAGGCCTGGAAAGACAACAGCGAGAAACTTTAGCACGGTTTGCAGCAGCTCAGTGGAAAAAAAAAGAAAAAGAAAAAAAAGAAATGCACACCCTCAAGTTTGGTTCGGGGCTGCACCTGCGGATTCCGATTTGGGGGCGGAGGCGGGGGCGGGGGGTGGGAGATCGCCACTCGGTCAGGTTCAAGTGCGCATGTGCCCGGAGGGGCCTGGGCACTTATTGAGCGCCGACTGTCTACCCCGGAGGGTGCCTCTCCGGCGCGCGGAGGTGGGGTTCGGGGTCAGGGTGGGCGCGCGCCTGGGGCGGTGGAGGGAGGGCAGAGGTGGGGGAAAGGGACGGAGGAGGAGGGAGTAGGAGGAAGGGAGGCAGGGGCGTGCCCCCGATCCGGGCTGGCGGGCAAGCCGCTCCCTTCCCGGGCCCGCGATCCGGGCCGGGTTGTGGCCGCGGCCGCGTACGTGAGCGCTGTGTCCCGGGTAGGGAGGGAGGGAGGCCGGCCAGGTGGGCGCGAACGGAGCCGGCGGAGGGCGGGCGGCCGGAGAGAGCGAGCGGGCCGCGCCGGGGGGCGGAGGGCGCGGGGCGGGGCGGGAGGGGCGGCGCCAGCTGCAGCCGGAGCGGAGCGCGGGGAGGTGAGCTGCGCGGGCCGCGGCGCTGCAGCCGGGCTTGGGGGTGCCGAGCGCTTCCCGAGCTTGTGCGCCCGGGGGGGGGGGCGGGGGCCCTGGGGGGCCAGGGGCGGGGCGCGGGGGGCTCTGTGGCAGTGGCCGCGCCGGCCGGGTGGCCGATGGGTGGGGGCCGTGGGGGCCGCCTGTCCTCTCCCGCGCCGCCTTGTTTATCTCGCGGGCGCCTGCGCTCCCGACCGAGGACCCTCCCAACTTTGAGCGGGGGTTGGCAGTCGCCTCTCCAAAGGACCCTGCACGGGGAGCCCAGCCCTTCCATGCCCCTCCCCCGACCCTTTCCGGCCGGGCGCCCCGCTCGCACCTGTCCACTCTGCGACACACCCTCCTCCTGGCGGGTCGCCCCGCACTCTCTCTCAAGCCCGCTTTGGCCACTACTCTCTCTGGCCGTGTGCCTTCAGCCTGGCTCCCCTCACCCCATGTGCTAGGCCAGGCGGCCTTGCCAGGCGGTGGCACTTTGGGCATCGGGGGTTCCCGGGTGGGGGCCTGGACGGGAAGTTTGGCATGTGCAAACAATTTCAGAGGCAGCGTTTCCTTCACTGCCTCGGAGTTTAGATCTGTGCCTTCCATTGCGGCTGGTGGAGAGATCTAAAGGAGCCCACCTGCCAGGTGGTGGGCACTGCCACGCCTTCTGTTTGTCGGCAGCCCGGCCAACTGGTTCTGGGGCTCTGGAGATTCCCCAGGCTCTAGCACTCCTGCAGTGCAGCTGGGCAGGCGCTGGGTATCTGCAGGCCCTCACTGCTTTCTTCACACCCGCTGTGCAGGAAGATGTGACTGGGACAGTTTGCTTCAACAGGTATTGGAGGTCTTGGGACACTTTACCAGGTGTTGTGTAAACAGAGCCTGAGGAGCCTTGAGACAGAGCGGTTATGTTGGACTCCACCGGTCCTTCTGGGAGCTGCTGTGTTCTCAGCAGGACCCCCGGCTTCCTGGGAGATGTCAAGAGGTACCCAAGAAATCTAATGCCCCAGGAAGCCTATTCTGCTAGGTAGAAATGCCTTTAAGAGCTCAACTTCAGATGCATGAGCCATGGCTTCCCGAGTTGGTGAAGGCCAGGAGCCACAGCAGAGAGAGGAAAAGTCCGAGTTGGGGCAGGCGGTCTAGTTTTGGAGGAAGGTGTGCCTGTGGAGGATGACTCCGTGGCAAGACCCAGAGTCCACAGGAGTAGTAGGTAGAAAGGGCCAAGAAAGGAGGATCAGAGGAGCAGTTATGGAGGAGGGAGGATACAGAAGATAAATGAAGCTGGCATGAAGCACAGCAGTGATGCCATACTTGCCTGGCATGTGCAAAGCCTGGGTTTGATCCTTGGCCTTGGGACTTGTCATCTTGTGCAAAGCACGGGAAGATGGGCAGATGGGAAGACCTCCAGATAGGACACATGAACTGTGTGGTGGGCAGGTGCAGACAAAGGTGCTGTTGCAGGTCAGAGGAGGGCGTTCTCGGAGACCCTCGAGAAGGCGACAGAGTGACCATGAGCATGGCCTTGGCATCTTGCGTGTTTCCTGAAGATGGAGAGAACAGTGGTTGAGATTGTGCAAGTCCTAGAAAATCAGACTGGGGAATTGCTGTTCTGTCTGTGTGTCCTGGCAGACATTAAAAGTTTTAGGGTCAGGGAGGACTGCAAGGAAGGGGTGTTTGGAAAGGATTTTGAAAGTAATGTTAGGAGACAGGTCAGCTAGTAAGCTGCTGCATTCCAGGAGTGCCCAGGGTTTGCATTGGATTTAACTGGAAATGAAAAAAGGGTGAGTGTTAGAGATATTACCGTTGACATACTCTGTTGACAGGGCCAGGGTGAAGGGAAAAGATGAATGGAAATTAATTCTTTGTGGAAATGGATTATATGCCAGGGTCTTAGAGCCACTGTAGCTGGCAACTCGAGAAATCGGAAATGTGTGTTTTGCAGAGAAGTAATTGATACTCAGGCTGTGTGGAAGTTTCTGTGTTTGCCAGAATATCCAATTGTAAGTGCGCTGCCAGCAACTGCTGCACCGGGCTTCTTGGGAACCCCAGGGATAGAGTGTTAGAGAGAGCAGGCCTTCAGTGGTCAGAGAGGTAGCTGAGGATGTCCGGCCTGGGAGGTCTGTTTGTTGGGGTTGGGATCCTGCAGTTCAGGCTGGCCTGGAACTCACTGTGTAGCCCAGGCTGGCCTTGAACTCATGGCAATCCTCCTGCCTCTGCCTTCCAAGTGCTGGGATTACAGGCATGTACCACCTGTCATTTTCACCTCTTTGTGTTGCTGCCATTTACATGACACTGCCTGGTCTTGACCTTGAAGTTGGAGAAACAAGTCTGAAGATTCGGGGCTTCTGGGAAACTGGGGCCATTTATTCTTCTAGGCATGAGGGTGCATGCAGTTGGAGGTTGGAGAGAAGCAGCATAGGATTTGCTAAAGGTGTATAATGTTGGACTTGGAAGTGTGTTGAACTTTAGACTCCACCAGGATCTTCAGGCTGGTCCCATGTTTCATTCCTGCAGGGGAGAGGGGGTGGGTGGAGATTTGTCAGTGGAGGTATTGACTTCTCTAGGGCTTGGCTCTTCCTAGCCCATGCCATTGCCCATTCCCAGGAGTCTGAGGACCTGCACACAGAAGGGATCGGGTGCTTTTTTTGCTGAGTACTGAATTGTGCTTTCTTGTTGCACGGCTGACTTAGGGTGATTTGCTGAACAAATTCCCCAAGCCTCAACTTGCAACATCTGAATTTGGAGGATGATTGCAGAAGGCTGCAGAATGAGCCGAGAATGTAATTAGTGACTTAGCCTCCTTGTTTCTCTGAGCTGCAGGGTCGGTGCACTGGTAGGGGAACAGGACTTAGGGGAGGAGACCTGCAGGGGTGTGGATCAGATTTTTTTTTTTCTTTATGGCAAATATCTGACTGTGTGAAAAATAATTGCATGTGAGTGAGCAGTGGTTGAGCTCACTCATTCTAGAGCAATGTTTTCTGTACCATTCTGGCTCTGACCTACATTAAGAAACAAAATTTACATTATGACCCTGTACATACAGCATGTATGTTACAATCTAATTTCAGTTCATGTAGGACTACCTCCCTTTGGGTGGTCCCATCTCCTTGAACATTTTTTGGGGGCGTCTGTTTTATTGTTTTTCATTAGAAGAGCAATTGTTAGCTGGGCATGGTAATACAGGCTTGGGAGGGAGGTTGAGACAGGAGGATTGAAAGTTCAAGGCCATCCTGAGCAACTTAGGGAGACCCTGTCCAAAAATCAAAACAGCTGTTGTTCCTAAGTTCATGGAGTTATTCTCTCATGAAGTAGTGGGTCACAATGCATGAACAGTTTGAAAAGCGCAGAGAGAGTTTTCACATTCAGTAAACATTTATTAAGTCATGTATGTGCGAACATACCCTTCCCAGTACTGAAGGTAGAAAGGTACAAATGAGAGATAGAAACTGTTCAATCTTTTTGGAGGTTTAAGGCGCGGCTTGGATTAAGGAGCAGGGCGAGATGATTAAATGCCAAAAATGAAAAACAAATGCCTGCAGTGTATGAAAACGGGGTGGTAGCCAGGGATTTAGTTCAGTAGCATAAGTGCCTGCCTGGCAAGTGCAAGGTTGTGAGTTCAATCCATGGTACCAAAAAAAAAAAAAAAAAGGAAAAAGAGATCATGATATGTGCAGTGTAGATAGAAAAAACTCTTGGGATGAAGGAAGTCTGGGGTGAACAGTTTGGGTGTCTCAGATGTCTCATAGGAGAAACTCATGTGTGCAAGTTAGGAGTTAGGAGCGAACATAGCATGTGTGTGTGGGTGTGAAGAACATGGGACTCTTGTGATAGCAGGGGGAAATTAGATTGGAGAGGTAGGAAGTATAGGTCTTTATTAAGGAGGGATTTGTAGAAATTTCCAGGCCTTTATGCTGTTACAGTTTGGATAGCATAGAGGTTTTTAAAAATTAGGAATAATCCAGAAACTTGTGGGCTTTTTAAAAAGACTCAGATCTGACCGTTATTTCCAGCAGAGAGGTGGTCATTGCCTATGGAAAGGGTCAGGCCTGCTGCTCCCAAGCATGATTCCAGCGTCCTCTCTTGCCTGCCTGGGTCCAGTTGCTTGGCATTCCTCGCTGTGTCCCATCGGCATTTGGCTTTGTGACCTCAGTTTTCAAGTCTTGGATGCCATGCTGGAGAATGTGTGCTGCTGTCGCAGGCCATGGGTGCCCCCCTCCCCACCCCAAGGATTCTGGCAGGAGCCAGAGACTGTGGAATCCGAGGATTCCAGCGCCATGCTTTGCTTTAGGCCAGTGAGCAGCTCTTGCTGGGGAGCTGCTGGCTGGGCCTTGGAAATATTTTCATGATGAACAGCATGGTATTTACTAGAGAGGGCTTTGCCTTGTCATCTAGAAAGCGATGCAGACTTCTAGTGATCTGAAGTTCTCTCCTGCCTCTACTTCTGGCTGGTGTGATTAGATCTTGGCTCCTGGCATGTCACTCTGAAAGGGATGTTGGGGTTATGAGTTGGTGAGTTGTGAGTCACAGCTGTCAGTTGCCTTGCGACATTAGATTCTTTGGTTCTGTGGGCCCATAAAAGAAGACCAAGGAGAAGGGGGAGCCCCAGCGGGGAAGGGTGCATAGTCTGGAGAGGTTCATAGTGGCTGCAGAGTAGCTGGCTCAAGCCCAGATATTAATGCATATGGCTACAGAAGAGTAGGTGTGTTTGGGGCAGCTGGTGTGGGAAGTCTTTATGGCTGAGGACACTCTGGCTTTTCCTGGAGTCCTAACTACCCACCATTCAGAGCTTCTCCCAGGTGAGCTGCAGGTGACAGGGGCTGACCAATCATTTCCCTGCTTTTTACAGGTAGGACAAAATTTACCTAAAAGTATTGTTGTTGTTTTTTTTTTTAATAACACACAGATACAAGTTAGGAATTTTCTTAAAAGCATATGGCCATAGGATGCAAGGGTACCTAGAAGTCAGCTGAATTATATCAACTTGAATCTATTTCCTGTTTTATGTGATGTTTTGCTTACTAAACCAGAAGGGAATGATGCAGCAGCTCTGGTATGTTTAGTTTTAGTAAAGTAGTTCACAGTTTCTTAAGATACACTTGTCCGTATTAAATCATAAGTAGTAAACTAGGGGCTGGGTGGTGGCCTTGGTTTAATTTAGGGATCCTATGCAAGCACTGTTAGTTACTGGCGCAGAGTCAGCCTGGGAGCAGGTCAGAAAGTGAGCACCACAGGGCTCTGATTTTGGCTTGGGTTGGGTTGAGTATAAGGAAGATGTGTTTGTCTGATTTGGAGGCACAGAGCAGGGAAGGACTGCTTAGTTAGATAAATCAGATTCATCTAGAATGAGGACCTCAAATTAAAAAGAAAAAGAGCTGGGTGTGGCGGTGCATGTCTGTAATTCCAGCTAATTGGGAGACTGAGGCAGGAGGATTGCAAGTTCTGGCCCTGCTTGGGTAACTGTGAGCATCTTTCTCTATAAATAAACAAATGGGGCTAACTAGGGTTGTAGCTCACAGCCCCTTCCCTCATTTCTGTAAAGAATAAATATAAAGCGTGGTTTAGTTTTACAGATTTGAGACGATATCTCAAGATGGCCAAATAGTGTAAGTAGATAATTATTCTTCTAGGGATGTAGCTGAAACAAAACATGAAATATAGATGATATTTTTATGCACCCATCATTCAGATTTTTTAAAAACTCTAGTAAAAAATTGGTAGCAACCTATATTTCCACTGGTGTGGGCTGGAGACAGTGGATAGGTGAATTCCAGTGGATGTATCTTTAAAATGGAGGTTTATGAAGTTATGCAAAATAATATTTAGGAGCAATTTAAAAGATAACCAGGGAGGATGTTTCTGGTAAAAGTTACAGTGTGCCTACTATCTAATTCCAAAGGTTTAAAACACATGCCTAGAAAATAACTGGAAAGAAGTGTCCTAATAATACCAAACCTCCGATGTTTCTAGATGGGTTGAGCTAAGTGACTTTCTGTTTTTCATGCTTTTAAATTTATTATTTGCCAGTGGGGGAAAATACACTACTTTAAACACATCTTATTGTTTGAGGACAGGATGGGAGTAGTTGATTCATGTGGAGATTATTGTTGAGTACCTACCTGCCCCGTGTCAAGTGCTGGCATAGATACCATGCTCACAAAATAACACCCAGCACCTGACTCTGGCACAGGCCACTGTGGAACGCCAGGCTGTCTGGTGGAAAGTCTTGTGTTTTTTTCCCCTGTCATTTATGAGTTCAGCGTGGAGTCCTCAGTGGGCTGAGCCTTTCCAAATATCAAAGCCAGTGGAGAATCCCAGAATCCAGTCTTAATGACCTTGGTCATATGACCTTTGGACTCCTGGGGTGATTTCAAAGACACCTGAGCATCAGGACTTGATCCACAAAGGGAGAATAGGGTGATGGAGACTCAGGAGTGACCGGTGTGGGCTTGTGGAGGGGGTCTGCAGTAGTGCCTATAAAAGGCTTTCATGGTTGTCAGGTGTGGGAAGGACCACATGTGTTCATTTTTTTGTTTTTGGTACCAGGAATTGAACTCATGACCTTGTACTTGCCAGGCAAGTGCTTGCACCGCTGAGCCAAATCTCTGGTCCTAGGTTTGGTGCCATAGGTAAGTTCCCAGGGGCGGGGAAGATGATGTCACGGTAAATTTCTAGAGGTGAGGGAAATAGGAGCTTCCTGGTTCTGGTTGAGGCTTTTCTGGCTACAGAGTCCTGTCTGGGCCACAACCCTTTCAATTTAATTTGACATAATCTCTTTAAATGGTTGGCAGCGGTCATTCCATACAGTGAGGCACCTTGGGAGAGCGCCCCACCCCATCTCTCTCCAGGGATGTTCAGGGCTCTGCCAGCCACCTCAGCACGCTTTTGTGCAGTTAGGAGCCATGCAGCCGTGTTCCCGTGGCACAGCTACTTACACATCTTTTCTGAGCCTCACTAGCTTATTCTCCGTGTGTTTTGTTTCTGTAGGCAGGGGCTGAACAAGCGTTGTTTCTTTTCACTTCAATTAGATTTTATTGGTACATTTGGGACATACCCAATGATCATCTTAGAGGATTTGTACCTATACATGGTACTGTTTTCTTTCCCATTCCCCTACCCTCCCTTCAATGTTCCTCCCCTTATCCATTTACAAAATTTCCTTTCCACGTTTTCTTTGTTTTGTGTTAAGTAATCAGATTTACAGTCTTTTCCCCTTTTGCTTCTTGATTTTTGAGACATAATCAGGAAAGACCTGTTGAGTACATAGAAAAAAAATCACCCAACGCTTTTTTAATATAATCGTTTGTTTCTGCCATCAGTTGCTGATCCTTTTAATCCACACTGTGAATAACGAGGGGAGGCTCCGTCACCTACAATGCCAGCCACCTGCCACCGCGGCCCTGGCTCTGAGGTGACCCGCCGCACCCTGAACTTCGACACGTGGCCCTGCCCCACCCGGGCGAAGGGGCCAGCCAGGCCAGCAGCCACGTAGCGGCGTGCCAAGCCTGGTGCCCAGGTCCAGCGGTGAAGGCGCCTGAGCTTGGTGCCCTAGCACGGCTACTCGCTAGCCTTGCTCTGCGGCCGCGGGGCCCCGCCCCTGGCCGCGTTCATTGGGCGCTCCACCCGCCGGCCACGTTCATTGGAGGCTCCCGCCCCGCCCCCGCGCTGTGCCCAGCTTTCGCCCCGCCCCCTCTGTGAAGGCTGCGGCTTTGTGGTTGTCCTGGAGACCCTCTGTTACCTATGTTTATGGTTCATAGCGCAGCACGAAGCGGAAGGTGTAGCTGTGCGGTCCTGCCCTCTGCTGCTACTGGGAAAGACTTTTTGCCATTGCCGGGTCCGGCCCGGTCCGGCTGGGTCCGCAGGGAGCGGTCCTTCACGATGGACACAGTATCAGCCACTGTGGCCGTGGTCTTCGTGTCCCCGGGCAACCCCGAGCTGCTGAAGCCCCTGTCGAAGCTGTATGTGGCCCTCGTATCCCTGCTACTGGAGGTGAGGCGGGGGAACCAGGGTCGGGCAAGGGGTGCCGGTCGCCCGACAGTGGGCCAGTGGGGAGGTCCCTTCGGAAGAGCCGTACCTGACGGGCAAGAACGTGGTGTGTACTGCAGAGGGCTGGGCTGTCCTGAGGGAGCGGCATGGGGCGAAGCCAACCATCGCCTTAGGAGCCACGTTCACGCCCTACCTGTTTTATCGCACAGATGGTTTCGTGAGGGTGCAGCGAATTGAGACGCAGCATCCTAGAGGAGTGATGCCTGATTTGTGGCCATCATTGTCATAGTGCTTTTGTTTGCAGATGCACAAACCGATGGCTTCTATCATGTATTTACAATGTGGGGTGTGTGTGTGAGAGTGTGTGTGCATGCGCGCATGTGCAGTAATAGAAAACAGCTCACCTAAGCATGATCTGGGCCATGTGTGAGACACCGCAATGAAGAAGGGCCTGTTGGCCAAGTGGGAAATAGGCTCAACTCACTCCCTAAGTTTAGAGACTCCACATACAGTACAAGAACGCGAGCCTGCCTGTATCCCCTTTCTGGAAGTTTCTTCAGGGCACCTGAAAGTTGGTTTAGACTATTGAGAGTAGATTGAGAGTATCTGCGATGATCCTTTGTGATTGCTCCCCCAGTTCTGTTAACATTTCCGTTATTTGTGCCCTTCCTTTTCAGCTGGTTGCAGTGTTACCTGAGGATCTCCAGCCCGGGCCTGACTTTTATGGGCTCCCCTGGGAGCCTGTGTTGCTCACTACCTGTGCTGGAATCCTTACGCTTGCGATTTTCTTGTGGAGGTGTGTTCTTCCAGTGAGTGAATTAACTTGTTCTTTGACTTCTGAATATATTGAGGATTCTATATATCATTGGCCCTTTCAGTTATTAACATAAACAAATCAGTGGTTATAATTCAAGTTAGTTTTCTGAAATGTAGGGAGCCGAGTGACAGGCATTGCTGCCTCGATGTCTCTCTCTCTCTCTCTCTCCTATGGGCACTGCGTCTGCCTACATTAACCATAATCCTCTTCTGCTTACGTCACGTATCCGGATGTGATGGTAACCCTGTTGTATTCTTCTGTTTAACCTCTTCCTGTCCCAGCTCCCGCCCTTAGCCTATAAAAGGTGTGATTATTTTCTGAATAAACTGGAAGCTTGATCGGATTATTTTGTCTTGCTTTCGTCTCTCTTTTGTCTCCCCTATGTCTTTTATTTAATCCCCGTTTCCCCTCCAGGAGTTCTGAACTTGTTGATCTGCAGGCCGGATCAAGTGGCGCTCAGCGTGGGAGCTCCTGGCATGGAGAAGTTAACGAGGGAGCCGTTCGAGAGACAGCCGGCTTAAACTGAAAGTAAAAGCGAATTGAACCAGAGACCTCGGCCGAGGAGTGAGTAAACTGAATCAAAGATTAAAGCTTAAAGCAACAGGACATTAAATTAAGTACCGAGACCTGCACAGACGACTACCCGACGTCCTGCCCGAGTCACGGTGAGTGAACGGCAACCCCATTTCCCTTCCCGGACATGGGTCAAGTATTGAGCGAACATGAAGTGTTTGTCGGAGGCCTTATAAAGGCATGAAAGACAAGAGAGATAAGGGTTGGAACAAAAATTATTACAGTATTTTCAATTTATTCATAAGGTTCCCCCTAGAGGGTTCTATAGATACCAAGAGGTGGAATAGAGTAAGAGATGCTTTAAAAGATTATTATAGAGTTTTCGGTCCAAAAAAGGTTCCTGTGACCACCTTTACATTTTGGAATTTAATCTCTGAGCTGCTTGCCCAGAGGCATGCAGACCCTCAGGTTGAGGAGACAGTTGTACTAGGTGAGGCTGCCTTGCGCGACTCTGTTAAATCTACCTCAAAACCATCCTCAGAAAAATCTGAAGCCTCTGATTTCTCAGATGCAGAGAATGATGGCCTGTTAGAGGTCCTTGTACATGGTGATCTGCCACCACTTCCACTTGTTGACATGATCAGCAGGTCCCAGGATGGCAGCCCGCCACTCCCTGTGCCTCTATGGCAAATTGGGGATTCATATAAGCCTTTAGAAACAACCTTAACTCTGAAAAGCTTGCAGCCGCACAGCAGCTGGTGCAGGACCAGTTAGATGCAAGCCACATTGTTCCTAGTAATTCCCCTTGGAACACACCTATCTTTGTTATCCAGCAAAGGTCAGGAAAGTGGAGGCTGCTACAAGACCTTAGGGCAATAAATAAGACAATGGTCTTAATGGGGCCCCTACAGCCTGGCCTCCCCTCACCCAGTGCCATTCCTTTAGGATTTTTTAAAATTGTCATAGATCTTAAAGATTGCTTTTCTCTATTCCTTTACACTTCATGACTTCCAAAAACTATTGGGAGACATTAATTGGCTCATACCACTAACAAAACATGATTTACAACCCCTTTATGTGCTGCTTCGGGGAGACATAGATCCAACTTCCCCTCAAGAGCTTACACCTGATGCTAGGAGAGCGCTCAGTAAAGTAGAAGAGGCTATTGCTCAACAAACTGTTTCCTTTATGGACTACAATGAGCCTTTACAGTTTCTCATTTTTAATACAAAGCTTTGCCCCACAGCAGTGTTCTGGCAACAAGCTCCCCTCATGTGGGTCCATTTATCAGTCTCTCCAAAAAGAACACTTTTGCCTTATTTCCAAGCTGTCTCAGACCTAATAATCCAGGGTAGAAAGCAAGGAAAATGTTACTTTGGCAAAGAACCAGACATTATCATTCAACCTTTTACAAAAGACCAAATAGATTGGCTACTTCAGAGTACGGAAGTGTGGCCTATTGCCTTAGCTTCCTATTCAGGGACTATTGACAATCATTACCCTCCAAATAAGCTAGTTGACTTTGCTAATCGTCACTCATTTATATTCCCTAAAGTCACAGCTTTGCAACCCCTTCCAGGTGCCCTGGTTTTATTCACTGATGGCTCATCCTCCTGAAGGGCTGCTTATGTATCTCAAGACAATGTTTCTACCCTCCAGGCAGATACCTCCTCTGCACAATTAGCAGAGTTAGAAGCTATTCTTGCAGCCTTTGCTGCTTACTCTAACCAACCATTTAATTTGTATACTGACAGTGCTTACCTTGCCCAGTCTGTTCCATTATTAGAGACTGTTGCTACCATATGTCATGCTTCCCCAGCTGCAAATCTGTTCAAACAATTGCAATGTTTCATACGGCTTCGCCGTCATAAGTTCTTTATCGGTCATCTGCGAGCCCATTCCAACCTCCCAGGGCCTCTTGCCCAAAAAAATCATTTGGCTGATGTTGCTGTACGAGCACAGGTTTTTATGGCTCAGGACTCCAAGGTGTCTAAGGCCCAATAAGCCCATCAGCTACACCACCTCAATGCTCACACCCTCTGCCTTCTCTACAAAATTACCCGTGAGCAAGCCAGACAAATTGTAAAAAATTGCCCATCTTGTGCTATCCACTTACCTGTTCAACACCTAGGAGTCAACCCTAGAGGTTTAATTCCTAATGCCTTATGGCAAATGGATGTTACCCATTTCAATGAGTTTGGCAATCTAAAATATGTACATGTCATTATTGACACTTATAGTGGCTTCATTTTTGCCACTCTCCAGACTGGAGAAGCTGCTGAACACATTATAGCCCATATGCTGTCAGCCTTCTCAGTTCTGGGATGTCCTCAACAGCTCAAGACTGATAATAGCCCTGGCTATACCAGTACCTCCTTTGCTCAATTTTGCAAGAGCCTTAATATCCTCCACACTACAGGTATACCTTATAATCCTCAGGGACAAGGCATTGTTGAACGTGCACATTGTTCCCTTAAATTCACCATAGATAAAATAAAAAGGGAGACATGGTACCCCACCCAGGGGTCCCCTAGAAATGTCCTTTCACATGCTCTTTTTATTTTAAATTTTCTGACCCTGGATGCTTCAGGCTGCTCCGCAGCATCTCGGTTTTGGCATACTCAGACTCAAACACGGTTTGCATCTGTTTTATGGAGAGACCCACTAACCAATGTGTGGAATGGCCCTGATCCAGTCCTTATCTGGGGACGAGGTTCAGTGTGTGTTTACCCTCAACAAGATAGAGAAGCTAGATGGCTACCTGAATGCCTCGTAAAGCAAGTAGACAGTTCTTCAAAGACCCCATGTAACGCCCAGGAATAATGTTATTTCCTGAGGCACAATCCCCTGTGTTCTCTTACAGGTGACACATCTCCCTGGAGCCTTATGCTGCTTAGCCAGCCTTCTTGAGCCACACCACACCCATGGTGGATTTTGACCCCTGCCAAACAGACTACAACTGCTGACAGCCATGCACAGAACCCCATGACTGTGGAAGAGGCTCTTCTCGGTCTGGAGGAACATACACCAGCCAAATAGACTGCATCCAGTGTTATGCAAGGCATGCTCCAACACAGGAGAATGACTTCATACAGAGACACCAACAAATGGCTGTCAACCCCTTCTCCTTGATTTGGGGGGGGGGAGTTTTTCCCTTACCTAATGCCCCTTTTGGGTCCCCTAGCTGACCTATTGTTTCTCATTTCTGTGAGTTCTTGTATTTTTCAGAGGATTATGATGTTCATTAATAACCGGATAGACGCATTTATGGCAAAGCCCATTCAGGTACACTATCATCAGCTGGAGATGGCAGATCAACAAACCTACAGGGAAGGAATTCCCACGAGTGGCCCATATGACCATGCGGCCTAACTGCCCTGGAGCAATGGACAGGCAGTCAGAGACGGGCAACTAGGACATGCATGTTAATTCCAACGGCCACCTAAGACAGGCACAGGACCAACTGCTGTTCTGCAAGCCCATGACGGGTAAGGCCTGGTTGGGTTCATGCAATGAGGTCCTTGACCTAAGACAGATGCTGTCCTCACAGGGCCTGCCATACTCTTAATTAAATAATATAAAAAGGGAGGAGATGTAGGGAGCCGAGTGACAGGCATTGCTGCCTCGATGTCTCTCTCTCCTATGGGCACTGCGTCTGCCTACATTAACCATAATCCCCTCCTGCTTACGTCACGTATCCGGATGTGATGGTGATCCTGTTGTATTCATCTGTTTAACCTCTTCCTGTCCCAGCTCCCGCCCTTAGCCTATAAAAGGTGTGATTATTTTCTGAATAAACCGGAAGCTTGATCGGATTATTTCATCTTGCTTTCGTCTCTTTTTGTCTCCCCCATGTCTTTTATTTAATCCCCGTTTCCCCTCCAGGAGTTCTGAACTTGTTGATCTGCAGGCCGGATCAGATTATTATCTTTCAAAGCTTGAATTGTTTCCCCCCATGCTCTTCGTGATTTGATGGTTTGTGCTGAGAAGTCTGCTGTAATTCTGATGGGTGTTCCCTTGTAAGTGATCTGTTTCTTGTCTCCGACGGCTTTTAGTATTCTGTTCTTGTATTGGATTTCTGGAATTTTAATTATTATATGCCTGGGTGTTGCTCTGTTTGGGTTGTAGGTGGCTGGGGTCCTGTATGCTTCATACAACTGAGTATCTTTACCTTTTGCTAAATTAGGAAAATTCTCCTGGATTATTTCTGTGAGTAGCTTTTGTAGTTCATTTGTTTGTGTCCCTACTTCTTCTTTTATGTTCTTAATTCTTAAGTTATAGACCCTCTTATCATCTTCTAGTCTTTGTATTATTGCTGTTTGTTTTCTTGTTATTTTTAAGAAGTTTTTCATTTCATGCTCCCATATTACAAATCTGCCCTCCAGTTCAGATAATCTGTCCTTAGTTTCTTTCAAGCTGTTATACCAGTTTTCAATAGATTTTTTAGTTTCCTGGTATTCTCTTTGAACCTGCTTCACGTATTCTGTGCTTTCTCTATTTTCTCCATTAAACAATTCTCCCCTCTTTTTCTGTTTTTCCGTTCCACCATCTGTTTTTTCTTGGGTGGTGCTTAGCATTTTTCTAACTATTCTGCTTATGTCTAGCTTCAGGTCATTAATAACTTCATTCCTGAACTTGTCTATGAGGCTCTCTAGATGGCGCTTTATGTCTATTGGTGCGGTGTCCACTATTGCCTGTTTCTCAGGATTGGGGGCCGAGGACCCTTTCTTGTTGCTGCCTCTTCCCATATTCTTTGTTCCTTATATATGCAAGTGTATATAGGAGGCCCAACTTCATTCCCTGTCAGCCACAGTCTGATTGAATTGCGCTGGCTATGTGTTCCCGCCCACCGCAGCACACCAGGGAGTTACAGACCAGACAGCCTATGCGGTGCCCACCCCTCCAGGTCACCTTCAGGAGCTGGGACCTGGGCTGTGCTAGCCTACTGGGTCTCAGCCAGCAGTGTCACGTGGGCTAGGCACTGCTCACCAATCCCGCTTGAGAGGCGGATTGGTGACTGAAGTCACTGCAGCGCCCTGTTCCCGCAAGTCTGCCTGGTACCAGAATGTCCTCTGTTGGAGTCTCCCAAACCGTGGGAAGAGTGTCAGTTTCTCTCACTCGCCTCACCGCAAGTCAATGCACAGCTCCCTGCCCATCCTGTTTTCAACTCTGTTCGCCGATTCCCGTTCTCAGAGCTTCTGCGTGTCTCTCTCCCTGCCAAGCCGATGCAGACGCAGCCACCGCGCAGCGGGAAACCCTATCACGGCTTCCAATGGCGCGGGCTCCAGCTTCCACACTGAGGTTTTATCTGTTCCTGTTATTGCACCAGGATTGCATTCCCAGTTGGTTTCTCTCAGCTCAGTTCGTTCTTGGATCACCAGGGCATATCTCCTCTTGCTTATGATTCCTTACTTAGCACCATTCCTGAATTCTAAGCTGGGTGTTTCAGAGAGCCTCTGTAGCTGCTGCTATCTGTCTGCCATGTTCTCCCCAGCTCTAGATATTTCCTGGGGAAAGGATGGTGAGAGGATGAGAAAATAAAGAGGAGACAAAGTTGGGGAAGGAGGAGCCCTTATCCTCCTGATGGGAGGAAAGGTGCTGTTCCACCACTGTAGCTCCTTTATTCACCTCCAAAGAAGAATGTCAGTTTCAACCCCACTGCCTAGCAACTTGTTTGAATGGCTGGCCAGGGCCTCTTTCCTTCTTGGAGCTGGAACAGCTTGTTTATGTGGCTCATTCTGAGCTCTTTGTGTTTTCAGAGCTGGTCTTGCTTCAGTCCCACACATGTGATTAATATCCAGCATCAATGGCTCCCTATAATACACAATTTCCTTTTATAACATAACATATGGGTCCCCTAACCCTTGGTAACAGAGCAGTACTGCAACCAAGTCAAGACAGACCATATAGAAGGAGGTGGGCATGGATCACAGGCAAGGCTCCTTCTGCATATACTGGTGTTCATCACTCTCCTTATTGCCTGATTTCCACTGTGGTTCAGCTCAGAGGCAGCACTAGATTCTTGTGGGGGATGAGGTGTCACTTTGTAGGCCCAACCCCCTCTAACCTGCAATTTACAATAGCCGCCCTGGTATGCGAGAAGGAGGTAGAATAGGAATGCCTGTTCTCAGTGAGACCCCTCACCCTCTGGAATCCATACTGTGAGCTGGCTTTGTTTTGCAGAAGTCTTGAGGAAGTGGCTGGCCACCCTTTGTGACACTAACAGCAGACAAATTAACAACATTCTTGAGCTAATGAATTTCTTCCTGGGCTAGAGAAGTTATGAGAACTGGTTGTGATTATTTACTTCACTTAGATAGTTTTAGAATAAACATTGTAGTCTGTCACGTTGTAGCTTGCCACAAAGAATGCCTTTTCACTACTTAATTATCTGGGCTCTGTGAACTGATCGGGTTTACTATATATGAATCCTAAAATAAAGATTGTGCGTGCAGTGCAGTGTAACGCGGTGCAGACAGTAAAGGTGTCTCTCCTGTCTTTCTTTTCCGAGCACTGTACCCCCCGTGTCCCGATCAGGCGTGTGTGCGTGTTTACCTTGCCCGGAGTTCAGAGTGCTCTAAGACACTCACGACAGATTCTCATAGGAAAGCAAACCCCACAATGAATAGTGCATTTGAGGAATCTCACTGTGAACTCCTCTGAGTTACCCCAAACCATCCTCACAACACCCTCCACTTCATCCACAGAAAAGCGAAAGCCATTCATGGTGCCCAAAAAGTGTGAAACACAGTCATAAAGTCTCCGTGTCATGTGTTCTATATTTGGTATTTTTCATCTTTGCCAACATGCTGGATGGATTCTTCTTCACTTTTATGGGCCCTCATAATTTTATTTACACCTGCACACTTGCACCCTATTCCCAGTCTTTGGGGAACAGTTCTCAGGACTAAACTGGTCTGTGGGATCAACTGGCAACTGTGTATCATTTCACCCACAGATGATGGTGACTCCCTTCCAT
The DNA here is from genome assembly GCF_034190915.1 of Cavia porcellus. NCBI lineage: Eukaryota > Metazoa > Chordata > Mammalia > Rodentia > Caviidae > Cavia > Cavia porcellus. The sequence goes on from NW_026947507.1 coordinate 43,750,334, forward strand.
CCACAGCACTGGATCCCCTGGTCGAACCCTGATTTTCCATCACCTGGACTACTCCCTCTCTGAACACCAGCTTCCCAGCTGCTGGTCCCTGCCCTAAGTCTCCTTTCAGCCCTCTCAGCTCTTCAGCTTCCCTGATAATCAGCACAGGAAGGTGCTGTTCAACCTTACCTGAGCCTTAGTCTCCTGAGCACCTGATGTGCAGGCTGCACAGGAATAGCTGGGGTCTACTCTCAGCTTCCTGTCTTGTACCATAGAAGTCCCCTGCCATGTGCTCTGCCTTTGCTGGTTTTCAGCTATGTGTTACTTGATAACTTGGATTCAAATCCTGGTAACTACCAGTAGTAAACACCACATCAACACTCCCATCCCTGGAGATTTTTAGGAGAATCTTGACTTCTGAAAGACTTTCATCGAAGCACAAGAGAAATAAGTGAAATTATTACTGTCACCTTTTCTTCTTTTACTTTCTATTGATTTATTTTGGCATTCACCTCATGCAATGGAAAAATCAGGGCAGGACAACTTGACACAGCCTTGTAGCTCAGGTACTGGAAAGAATATTGAAGCATTTCTGTTGCTCTGATGACCTCCCAGGGAGGAGGATATGACCTCGAGGCAGGGAATTCAATCACATCTGGGTTCCATGCATCATCACTGGAGGAATTTAGACTAAAAAAAGGAGAGAAATTTCCATCTTATGTTCCAAACAGCCCAGAATCTTATGTCACTCAAACACAATGTGTGCTGTCTTAGGTTTGAGAAATAGCTTATTCAAACCTATTTCATTAATAGGCTTGTTAGGGTTGATACAGTCTGTCAATTTGAGAAGTTTAGAAGACTGAGTGACTCAGCAGGGGGCAGGATCCTCACTCTGTAAACATCCTGAGCCTGTGCTAGAGGAGAGCAGTGTTATAGATTGAAAATTGGTGGTCAGTTTAACAACAGCTGAATTCAATCAGCATGGTGGGGCATATCATGGCCCACCTGAGGAAAGTTGCCCACATGAAAAAGAGATATGGAGAGAAAGAGAGTTGGCATCGTGGGTTCTCCTAAGAGTTGCTGTTTGGAGCTGTTGGCTCTCCTGGAGGAACTTGTCACACTGACTTCCCTGATATGAATTTGGCCATTGTTGCTGGAGGAGTATGGGACCTTGTTGCTAAGAGTGGCTGCAGATCACTTTGGGGGAGCTCTGATCCATATATTGAGCCTCACTTCCTGGCTCCAGAGGGGAAGATGTGTGCTATTTAATCCACAGAAGTGGGTCGGACTTGCTTCCTGATATGTGCTTGGTGGTTCCCATTAACAGAGGACTTCAGGACCTCATTGTCCCTGAGGATGGCTGTGGTACTTTACTAGGCAGTGCCAGTCCTTAATTTTTAGCGTCACTTCTTAGCTGCTGGATAGAACCCTCAACCTACTGGCTCAGAACTTTCACCCCACAGGCATTGACGGTCTAACTGCCATCGTTAATCTTTGGTCCTTTCCGACAAAGATCCAAAAAATGCTCTTGTGTGAGTCATTGTCATGGGCTCTGGGTCTTCAGCTGAACCCATGTGGGACACTGCTGTGGGATCCAGGCCCTCAGCTGGAGTTTCCAGATGTTGTGAACAGATTATTGCACTTGCTTGTACTTAAATCTTTATGACTGCCATAAAATAATATTATAAATTCTGTGTCCTACATGTAATTGTTCTCTTTGCAACCACTGAGTACAACAGCAGGGAGATTTCCTAACTGCTTACAATATAAAGGAAAGGAAGGAGAAGAGGCTTGCTCTCCTTTCTTTTTGCTCTTGTTGTTTTGCTGTTGTTTGCTGACTTAAAGTGTTGCCCCAGTGCCAGCCATCCTGCCTTAGAGCCAGCTGGTTACAGACTGAAATCTCCACAAATTGTGAGCTAGATAAACTTTTCCTTCCCTAATTTTGGGTATTGATCATTTCGTCTCAGCAATGGGAGAAAAGTAACCAAGACAATGCTGGAGTAAGTAGAATCTACTGCAAGGATAAAAGCACAAATCCAACCTCTGTCCAAGACTGAGAAAGTGTCCTTCCTGTATACCTGCTAGCTTGAAGGAAACCACTCCATAACTCAGTGCGCTCAAGCAACACACATGATTCCACATGCATTTTTACACTGCCAGCATGGGCACTGCTCGGCAAGATTGGTCTATGGACCTAATCAGTGGTTCTTCCATGATTTATGGTTCAGAGGCATCACCACATGCCTGGAGGTTGGCACAAATAACAGTAGGAACTCAGACAGGGCTGCACCCTGAGACTGTAGCACTGAGGGGAATGTCAGCTGAACTGGCTTTGAAAGTCACTCAGGAAATTAATAAAGCACACCTCTGGGTATGTCTGTGTGTGTCAAGAAAGCATGAACTTGGCCCCTTCCTCTCAGACACTGTTCCCTGGTTTCAATTCCACATGCTAGGAATTAATCATCATTGCCCACCATTCCCTTCTGTCATGGTGCTCCTCCCTCAGACTAAAAGCAAAAGAAAAACTTAGAGATCCTCCCTGGGCTAACAAACAAACCATAGGTTAAATTATACTTCTCTTCTTTGATTTGTGAGTATTGGGGTATGTATTCCGCTGGAAAACTGTTGAATACAGTCAATTAGCACTGAAGAATTGAAGTCATTTTTGACTACACATGACCATGTTTTTAAAAAGCATTTGGACCTTGTTTGCACAAGGCATTTGGAAAGGTTTGGAGAGGGCTTAGGATGCTGGAGCAAGAGTTCTAAAGATAGCAATGTTGATAGAAATGAGCCTGAAAAGGCCAGGCCAAAGAGATTATAGTTCAAAAACAAGAACAGATTATGTATTACATGTATGATCCAACTATCTAAAATAACTAACTTTATATATACATATGTGTGTCTTCATTTTTTCCATTTTTTAAGAAATTTCAACAAGTGAGAAATATCCACTTTCAGATATACAACTGAGGAATATCCTCTTCTAGAGAACTGACATCCACTTGGAGAAACAATGGAACCATCAAGACATAACAAGAGAGATGAGGCATTTGCCCACTGCCTGTACCATCAACTTGGCTCACATCCAGAAGAGGAAGGCCAGGACTGCAAGCTAAGGATGGACGCTGCAGGAGGACACAGCAACCAAGCCCTGGGCCTAGAGGGATCCTCTATGGGGGGCCAAACTCCCTTTCTTTTGCTGTGGTATTAGCTACCCTTTACCTAACTGCGCCTATAGGAATCCTCTCTCCTTTTTTCCCTCTGATCCCTTTTGGTCCAGGGCCATGACTATGACTACCTCAAGGAGCATATAGAATATTATGCCAGAGGAAGGGAGTCAAAACCCCTCCTCATTAATCTCAACAAAAATCTAAACAACATTTGGGAAGGGAAACATTAATCTCTTTGATAAATATCCAATTTTAAAAACTTGTCCATATAAGAGAATGAAAGTGTTAAGGAAAGCTAAATATAAATGTTGAAAAAAATGTTATTCCTTAAATGTTTGAAAATATTATTTTACCTTTATTAAAAACAAAACGACTCTAAAAATCACCTAAATTCTGAAGAAACGAGGTAGTGTTTATGAAATTGGGGCCATATTGGCAATCTGAAGATGTCCACAAGTTCAGAAATTCCTTCCTGTTTTAAACAAACTCAGATTTCTTTCCTTGAAACACCTCTCTGGGAAGGAAATACTAAGGCAATGTGCTCAGGGACCAGAACCTGACGCTCATCTCTAACCTGTTAGACTCCCTGCCTGCTGCACAGTGCTTCTCACTGAGAAGCAAACTTGATTCTCAAAGGCAGCACTGCCACCTGCTCCGCCCAAGACATGGTACCATAGGGACCTCTGCCCAATTTGTCTGTAGGGCTGATTCATCAGTGAGGGCAATGGGCACTGGGTCAGCATCTTATGACAGAAGAGGCTTCAGTAGGAAAAGACATCAGTGCTACAAAGAAGAGGATATTCAACCGCTGGTCCGACAGACCACATTTCAGTGGAATCTATTTGCCTGGCACTGCTCACACCTAGATATGGGAGTAGACACTGGGGTGAACAAAGAAAAGCACAGAGCAAAGAGAAGTTCAGCATGCCTCAGGCACTGCAAAGCATTCTTTATAAATCATGGGAGAACAATGCACTGATGGCTTAAAAAGGAGGAATGTACACTTGTGCTTCACTTGTGCAACAAAAAGCAGGATGGCAGAGAAATGATCCTTCATAATTGTATTTAGATGTCAGCTTTGCATATATGTAGGGGGAAAGAAGAGAAGCAGGGATAAAGACGGAGTACTAGTAACCCACATATGTAAGACTCTGATGAGGTTTGAAGATCACAGTGAGTTCAAAGAAATCTTTGATGTTGCACAGATCCAGAACTCTATCTGGTACTGCACACTCCATCTATTTACTTGGTACCATAACTTATTCCATAAGGTATTGTGTAAAAGTGATAAGCCTCCTGTGTAAATGCTCATCAATATTTATCTGCATAAATATTTGTAAATGTCTATGTGGGCTGCTTTGCATTACAAAGGGTTATTTGTAGAATAAAGTAAGAACACTTCTTAGTTCCAAGATAAACTACAGAACTGGCCTTTAGATAAACAGTGATAAATACACAGAAATATATTATCACTTGCTCTGGTCCTGGAAATAACACCGTTCTCACGGAGCTACCTGGACCTGAAAGTACACCAATGCTTCCCTGACCTCTCAGTGACAGGGACCCTCCTCACTCTCCTTTCCATTCCCACGCTCAGCCTTGATCATAACCTCAGTCTTTTGTGGCCTGTGCTTGCTCTCATCTGAAAACCCTAGCGTCCCGTACCACCTCACCAGTCTTCAAGCTTTCTCACTGGGTAGCGTCACCAGCCCTCTCACCACAGCACCACTGCAGTGCGGTTCCCACAAGCTCCACTCTGCTTCAGTCTTCAGAGATGTTCCTTGACTACCACGCTGGTCCAGGTTCCATCCCATCACTCACATCCAGACCACAGCTCAGTCCCTTTTCCACCTGCCCCTTATCCACCCGCATAATTGTTTAATGCCAAGAAGAAGCCAATTTCATATTGATGTCACAATCACTCTCTTGCCAAGAGAAGTCCTGAAGCTAGGGTCAATCTGAATCAAGTGCACTGGGGTCTTTGCTCTACCCAGAAGTTTTCCAAAGGTTAAACTCAGTTTCCCCAACCTCAAAGAGAAAATAAAGTGACATCACGTATTCTCAATTCTAGAAAATCTCTTTGAGAAATCATGTGAGTAATTTTTGAACCATGGAGAAAGAAATCCATTTTATAACTGGCAAGAACTTCAACTGTAAAAATGTACAAAACATCCTACCACTATCATACAGAACAGCTATTTAAAATCAAGGGTTATTTTTAAAAATTGTTATGAAAAAGAGGCCTAAATAATAATGTGAAACTCTAGAAACAGAAAGAACAGGTCAGTTATTCATGTTGCATAAACCAATTTTTCATGGAAAATTTTAGAACAAATATCTCCCCAACTGTCCTGGTCAAGGTCTACACTAACAGCTTGATTCTCAAGCAGTCAGAGACAATTCACACCGTTTTTGGGCCAAACTATTTATAGACCACAGACACTGAGAGGAAATGTAGTTGGTATCTGTTCTTTGATTTCATTGTGTCTGTTATCATATCTTTTTTACTTCTTACTTTCCTATATAAATGCCCAGTGAGGCAAAACTCACTGGGCACAGCTGTCTTTACCACACTAAGAAGCTTCTTGTTACCCCATGAACTTCTTCCCTTCCAAGCTGCGGGCCCACGCCCAGGATCTCCACATCCTCACCAGCACTTCCCAGTAAACTTCTGATTCTAGCTGTCCTGGTGGTGAATGTGTAGGAGCTCTTGATTTGTATTTTCCTACTGAATGATTATTTCAAGTATATTTTCACATGACAATTGACTCTCTGAATATTTTCCTTGAAAAAGTTATTTTGAGATCATTTGCCAATACTTAAATGGAGTTTATTTTCTTAATATTATCAACATAGGGGTTCTAGATTTATGTCACATCAGATATATGATTTCTAGACTTTTTTTCACCCTTCTGAATTGTCCAATCATTTTGTTTTCTTTCTCTTTTATATTTTTGTTTTGCTTCTGTTACTGAGGATTAGAGACCTGAGTTACATCCTGAGACCTTTTGTTTTACTCTGACATAAGATCTTACCAAGTTGCTCAAGCTGACATGGAATTTGCCACTGTCCTGCCCCATGAGGCCTTTGGAGACCCTGGAATTATGATCAGTGGTCACTGTACTCAGTAATTTTCTAAAATGCAGCAGCTTATAAGTCTGTTTGTACATTTATATTTCCCTTTGTTGTTCACGCCTTGTAATTCTATCTTGGAAATAATCATCAGGTACAACAAGTCAGTGTTTAACATCAGGTTATCTTCCAGGAGTTTTGCAGTCTAAAACCAGAGGTTCAAGTCTCTGATTCATTGGAGATGAATTTCACATAAGTTGTAAGTTAGAATCCAACTTTACTCTGTTGTTATTGACCAGAAACCATTGTTTGAAAGACATCTTTCCCGATGCAGAACTATTAATATTCCTGAAGCAAAGCAGTTCACCATGAGCACATTTCTTCTGGGGGAACTGTTAGATGCATTCTGTGTATCCCTGTACTTACCTCTATGCTAGTATCTCATGGTGAGGATTACCACACTGGGTGCTAAGCTTCAAATTACAGCCACATTTTCCTTCATCATAAGCTATTGACTAGTTTATGTTTCCAGAAATTCCAAATTTTAAAAATCAGTCTTTTAGCTTTCAACAAATACAGCAGCTGGGATTCTGAAAGGAAAAGATTTGCCTCAAGATTAATTTGGCAGAATTCTCATCATGATATTAAGTTTTCCAAAGCAAAAACATAAGACAATTTCCATCTACTTGCAAATCTTAAAATCTTTTTCAACAGTATCTTATACCTTTCTAGATTGAGTGCTGCATTTTTAAATTAACTATTAGTCCATTGTTCTTTTCCATGTTATTGTAGTCAGAATTTTTTAACCAGATAATGACTCACTGGCACAGTGTATAAAATGTCAGTGTTGGTGCCTTGATCTTGTTTCCTTCAGCAGTATCAAACTCGTCTGTTCACTTTAATAGTTGTTGGCTGATCCCTTGGAATTTTCTACATAAAATGTGCCCTCTTCAAACAGAGATCCTTTTCTTTCCAGCTGGGGGTATTTTACTTCTTGGCCCTGCCCAGCAGCCCTGGCCAGGTGGAGCCTTCCGCACACCATGAAGTGAACTTGTAACTGTGGATTTCCCCTGTTCCACGCTGGCCTTGAGGTGCCACAGTGTCTCTGCCACTGGGCACCAGCGCCTGTGCTTGTGGCACCTGCATGTCACACTGAGAAGTTAAAGCCACCTGGTACTCTCTGTGTTTTATCAGAGAACAGCTGAATTTCAAGTTGCTTCTTCTGTGTTGATTGATGCCAAATTGTGGACTTAGTTATTTTAATTTTATTAAATTAATGCAATAAAATAATGTTGGTTTTAACCACCCTCATTTTTATCCTATACTTTTCCTGGACTGCAGTATCCTTGTGTGCCTGTGTATTTGTTTGTCTCTCTTTGTTTGGGGCGTAACGGGGACCGAATCCAGTGTCTTCACACTGAGTTACATCCCAAGCCCCATTTTTGTGTTTGTTTATGTCTTAAGAGAGCATCTCACTAGGTCACTGAGTAGCCTGGGTTGGGAACAAAATTCAGAATCTTCTGCCTCAGCATTCACAGTTCTGGGATTACAGGTGCACACGATTGCATCTGGATTATTATTCTCTTTATATGTAGTTAGGTGGTTTGCTATTTGTTATTGGGGATTTGAGGATCCATATTCATCTACAATATTAGAATGTGGTTTCCTACACTATCTGCTGCCTTCGTTTTTAACGATTGATAGATTTTATTTTACATTTATTTTTAAAAAGAAAAACAGAAAAAAATATAGAAAAGGTATAGAACTTCAACAAATAGTAGGAAATTAACACTGATTAATACATTGCATGCTGTTATCTTAGAAGTAGTTGTCCAGGTTACAAGCACAAAGAAATGATCAAACAATCAAACAGTGGAATTGCAAACCGTTCTTCTGGATGAATTGACAGATTAGCAGTACAGCTATCTCTCTTGTATGTATACGTACACCTATGTACATACAATCCATTCCCTTCTGCCATCTCTCCTTTTTCCTGTCCCAATTATTCTTTCCCAGTCATTAACACCATGTCTCTTGTACATTTTGGATCTTACTACTCTTTTAGGTGTTTGCTTTATACTTTTTACTTTATACTACTATTCTCTTTATGAAATACTGAAAGTATTTATTCTTCTACTAACTTAAGAGGACGTTTTAAAGAAATGTATTTATACTTCTTGAAATGTGTGCTAGAGTACACTGAAGCTACAAGCAATGGACATTTCTTTGGAAGTAGGATTTTAAGGTAAAACTCTTTCTCCTCAAAGATTTTACTGCTAAGTAATCACTTATGAAGCATTTGGTAGTTTATGACTCAGAAATTATCTCCTGGCAGCCCTTAAATTATTAGCAGTTTATTTTTTATATATTTGGTCACAATACTATGCTAAGAATTTCTTAAAAGAACCACTTAAATGGGATTTCAGTCACCTCTCAGTTTTGAGCTGTAGTTCATGTAAAATTCCAGTAACTTTTGTAGTTATTTCAAAGACCCAGCTTTTGGTTTAATTGATTCTTTCCAGTAGCTTTTTATCCTGTTTTCGGATATGATTCTTTTGTTTTTTAAATGCTTAATGTTTTATCACATCTCTAGTGAAAAATTAGATTTTTGGCTTAAGATTTGTCCTTAGTTCACTGTACGTATTTATAGCTATTTACTGCTTATAAACACTCTTATACCTTAACATATATAAAATTCTGATATCTATTTTTATTTCTTCTTGTAGCCACAGCCATAGATTTGTAGAATGTTGCTTAATTTTCAATTATTTCAGTTGAAATTTTCATTATGCTTTTGGTTGCTACTTTAGTAGAAGAAAAAATATTGAGTTAATTGCAAAATTTTCAAGTACAAAATATCAAATAAACAGAGAGATACTGCCTGAAAAGGAATCAAATAATCCTCAATGAAACACAGTGAGAAGCACAAGAATACAAATGAACAGAATTACAAAAGCAATCGATGGCATTAATAATGAATTCAAATAGCAAACCAAACAGGAACTCTGGACTCAAAATTTCAATGAATGAATTAAATAAATACAGCAAAGGGGACTGGGTACATAGCTCAGAGCATAAATGTCTGCCTGGCAATTGCGAGGTTGTGAGTTTGATCCCTGGTACCAAAAAAAGGCAGGGAGAGAATCTTCACCAACAGACTAGATACAAAGAAAGAAATTTCAGAATTTTAAGATGCTTAAAATAACTAGGTCAGAAAAAATGATTAAAGGCTAAAGACAGGCAAGAAACTAAATGAAATTTCTGGCACATTAAACAAATATTCCCACCAAAGATGTTTTATAAGAAGAAAACACAGATAAAAACACACAAGCTTTTGAAACAAAAGAAGTTCAGAAAATATCTCAGAACGTGAAACCATCCCAGATATCCAAATCCATGAAGCTTCTGTCGCTTGGAGAACGGTCCCCAAGTGCCTGTCTCAAGTATGATTAAGCCATCCAAGCTGAAGACAAAGCAACCTTACAGCAAGAAAAAAGGAAGTCACATTTACCAACAGTCACATAAGATTGTTGACAAGTTTCTTAGCATAAACTTTTCAGGTTAGGAGAGAATCAGATGATGTGTTCAAAGTGCTGAGAGAAAAAGACAAACGACCACCGAAGAACATTCCACCTATTAAGGCTACCATTCAGAAACAAAAAGAAAGACTATTCGATACAAGACAATGCAAAGTGAATTCATGGCCATTGTGTTGACCTGCTAAGAACTGCTTCAAACGAACATTAAACAAAGATAATTACTAACATGAAAGACAATTTCAGTGAAGAGGTAAATTCATAATCGAATTCAAAATACTCTGTTACATAAATGGTATTATATACACTTTCAAATCTGTAGCATGAAACTTCAAAGTGGAAAGAGATCCTGAAGTTATATCTACCTAAGCTATTAAGGAGCACAAAAAGTGTAGGGTTCTAAAAGAAGGCAAGAAAATTAGGAAAGGTAAGATTAAAGCAAATTTCAGAACTTTTATACCCAGCCAAAGTTAAGTAGAAGGCAATCTGAAATAGTATACTATTTCTAAAATTTTCTACACAAACCCACAGTAATAAGAAAGCAAAAAAGTACAGCAGACATACTACAATGTAAAAAAATGGAACTAATGCCAACCATTGCTGAAAACTACAAACAGCAATGCGAAGGAGAAAAGAAACAGAAAAAGAACAATGCCAAAAAAAAAAAAAAAAGAATATTACTAGAGAAAGGCCAGAAATAAGTTATTATTTATCAGTAACAAGCATGGCTGTGAATGGGTGAAACAATTGAACTGAAAGATGTAGGCTCACTGAATATTTTTTTTGTTTGTTTTTTGTTATGTTTTGTTTTTCTTGTTTCTTTTTTTTTTTGTACCAGGGATTGAACTCATGACCTTGTCTTGCCAGGAAGGTGCTCGTGCCCTTGAGCTAAACCCCTGGCCCGCTGCATGGATTTTTAAAGATGAAGCATATTACTACTGTATGCTGCCTACAAGAAATCCACTTCCCACATAAACATGACAGAGACTGAAAGTGAAATGACAGAGAAGAGTGTTCCATGAAGATGAAAACCAAAGAGATGAGGAGTAACTTCATTTATATCAGATAAAATACACTGTAAATCAAAAATGTAAAATGCCAAAGAAAGAAACTACTAAAGCATACAGTTATCAATACTGCCACAAGACATAATAATTGAAAAGATATATGCACTCTATTCCAGAGAATCCCAAGATGTAAATCAAATATTAATAGACCAAAAGGGACACAGACTACAGTAGACTAGCACAGAACTTCAAAACCACACTTCCAAAAACAGACAAATTATCTAGACAAAAAATCACCTAAAAGCTCATCTGAGAAATTAATGATTTACACTGCAGTGTAGATGAAAGGGCTTCGCCATGTCTTTAGAGAACTTTCCGCAGCTCTCCAACAGCGAGAGACCACAGTTGCTTCTGAGCAGCACAAGAATTTTCTCGAGTTTACACTGCATGACAGATGAAAAGGCAGATCTTAAAACAGTTTTATAATTTAAAATCATGAGAAGTGTATGTCTCAAATACTTACAATCAAAGTACAATTCGGCAATAAAACCAGTAACAAGAACTTGGTAAATATTCTTATGCACAGAAAAGGAGCAAATCATAGTTGAATGACGAGATGGTTAATCATGAAATTGAAAGGAACTTGACCAATTCCTTGAGAAAAATTAGAGTGGAAACACAACAAGCAAACCTTAAGAGAGGTAGCAAAATCCAGCCTACAATGATTAGATCATGAGAGCATGAGAATGTGTAATTTAAAGAAAGATAAATATGAATCATTCGTAGAAAAATGAATGCATCTTGGGACCATAAGAGTAAAAGAAATGAATCAGATACGCAAGCTGAAGTATCACGTAACTCATAATTTCTCTAATAAGAGAAACTCAAAATATAAATAAATTAAGAAGCAAAATAAAAGATACATAATAAGCAACAGGGAGATCGATCTTTCGCAAAAAGGAAGGGGATTAAGAGATGGAGAGAAGGGGAAGGGACATGAGGGAGGGGCATAAAAAGGATTTGAGGAATGGTTTTACACCAAATGCCACAAGGGATGTGATCACTATGTTCTGCAAACATGCACTAGTGAAAAATCAGAATTAAAAAACAATTAAAAAAAGAAGCAAAGAGAACCTGAATGTGTGAAGAATGAGGGAGGAAACTGACCCAATATGTAAAAGTCTGGTGACAGACAAGAGACCAGGATGGGGAGCTTCACTGCTGAGTTAAGCAAATTATTTAAAGACAAACTGATAATGTTATTTGAAGTTATTTCAAATATCAAAGAGAAAAGATTCTGACACTTTCTTTTTTTAATATAAATATGCCAATACTCAAGCAGATGGGATGCAGGAAAAATCGTGGTGTCCTTCAAATAATGGTCAGTTTCATCCAAACAATAATCAAAGAGAACACAGTGACATCAAAGTATCTCAAGAACACAGGCAACCCTCGCCCTCCATACCAAACACACACCTCCCTCACTCTGCCCTCAGGCTCCAGCACTCTCCTGACTCACCCATAAATACCAGCGACTCCTCACTCCCCACACACTGGGATCTTGCTCTCCTCTAGTGACCCCCATCATGCGGACTCTCGTCCTGTTAGCTGCGCTCTTCCTCTTGGCCCTGCTGGCCCAGGCTGAGCCAATTCCAGAGAAAGCTGAGGACATCACAGAAGAGCACTCAGAGGATGAGGACGACTACCAGAAGGCCTTCTCCCATGAAGAGGCCGAGAGCTCTGAAGAGGCTGGTACCCAAGGTAATGGAGGCATGCACCCTACAGATGAGGGTCCAGAGGCAGGCTATGGGAGCAGGTCCAGGAAGCTCTGCCTCGCTTAGCTGACTGTTTTGGACTTCTATGGGTCTTGACTTCCTCAACCACAAAATGAGGAATGGGAGCAAACTAAATCAACACATGTTCCTATTCTAAGGATTTATGGTTCTTTCTCAAATTCACTATGCTTACCATGTACACAGATATACAGAAAACTTCTTTCTGTATCACAAGGGGAAAATAGTTACAGAGAATATTTTTCTCTATTAGAGGAGATTTTAGAAACTAGAAGACACTCCCCCAAGGACTGCCGAACCAGGACTAACCCTAATCCTAACCCTAACGCTAACACTAACACTAACCCTAACTCTCAACCTAACTCAACAGCACACAACCCAGGATCACCACACCTGCCTGAAGAAAGTCCTCTCCTTCTGAGCCCTGTACCTGGACAAAGACCTCAGCTCCAGGGTCCTGAGCTTGCACAACAAACCATCCCTGTGAAATCTATAATCAAAACAGCAATTGAACTCCTGCCTAAGATTTTGCCCCAGCTTCCAAGATTTGTTATTGTCCGCAATAGAAAGCAAGCCCAATATCCTGGAGAACAGGTAAGCCTCCAAGTCAGCTGCTTTGGGGAGAAATATTAGGTGGTCCAATATGTTAGCTCCATGGAAAGCCCACAGCTGGGGTAAACTAAACACAACAGCATGGGGTTTACCCCCAAAAGACTCTTTTTCACAGTAGGACAGATTTCCAGAAGAAATCCAGTGCTCTGCCTAACATCCTTCCAGAGAGAGCTCAATCAGGCACCACTGTGGGAAAGGGTTGGCTAGCACTGAGCCACAGAACACCTGGGCTACAGCATGCCATGTTTGTACAGCTCAGTTTTCATAGCTCACCTTGGGAATGGCCTAGAATCCCACCCACAGGTGAATGGATAAAGAAGATATGTACCTGTTCTGAACAGGGTGCTACTCTGGTATAAGGCAGGGCAAACTTGAGGCAGTCAAAAGTAAGTGAATGTACCTTAAGACCATGATATTAAATGAAAGAATCATTCACACAAACTTAAATGTTGTATAATTTCTCTAATACCAGAAACCACTAATATAAATTGGGAACAAAATAAAACACAGATAATAGAAAGCAGAAAGATCTTTTTCAATGGGGAAGGGGAGCAAAAGTTGGAGGAGCAGGAAGGGAGAAAATGAGATGTAAATAAATAATTTACCTGGAGAAAATTAGAAACAGAGCATTTTCAACTGGGGAGGGGATCAAAAGACAGAAGGAGCAGGGGAAGGAGGAGAGGGGGAGGGATGAAAATAGAACTAAGATGCATCCCGTTCATGTCAGTGTACATTTTCTTCAAGACAAACACCCTCAGGATACACTGTAGACACCTCTGCACTAATACAAAAGAAGAAACTGGGTCAGGTGTGCGCAGCTGTTCAAACATATGCATGCTGGGTAAGCACAGAGCCAGACAGGGTCAGACACACGAGGCAATGTCCCCACTCCTGTGAGTGGCCGGCACTGCCCTTGGGTGTGCATTCCCAGACACAGCTATGATTTGAGTTGCTGAGTGTGACAGTGCCAACATGCCAAACATTCAACTCAGCATGGACCTCCCTAAGGCTTTGCTTACCTGCCGACCCTAGAGTTCAGTACTCAGTGTTGTCTTTGTTTCCCCAGGACCAGCAGGGAATTTGATCAGGAGTTGCAGAAGCTTCTGTTCTGAGCACAGATCTGGAACTTGCTTATGGGTCTCAGATGTGGCGCACTCTGTGATCATTCCGTATGACACGGAAGCCTGCAGAACACTTTGTCACCCCTCTGCTTGATCTCAATGTTCCTTCTCTATTTCAAATAAATTCCTTGAAGCAAGTCCTCTGTTGGTGTTTCTGGATGCTTGGTATGTATCTCAGACAGAACTATTTACTTTAACTACAGATCTTTTAAACAAAAGCACATAGTGACAAGAAAGACCCAATGAGGCTCATCCCTCTGCCTCCCCTTCCTATCTGCTAACTCTGTCTTCACTTAGATCACACCAGCTCTCCATCATGGCAGATCTCCGTTAAGCCACCTAGTCAAAACATCATTACTTATCAGAAAAACCAGCTTCCTCTTCATGACATGTCAAGGTTTTACTTAATTGTCGAAGAGGAGACGTTTGTCTTTTAGACTAGAAACTTCATTAGCTCCACTAAAACGATATTCAACATGGAATGATTATCTAAAAAAAACCATAATGAATACAACAATGGTTAGACTCTATTGGACTCCTTATGGAGTAACCAGGACTTCAGAGATTGATACATAAGTAAAATTAATCTTCACAAACACAAAATGAAAGAAAAACCTTCCTCCTGCATGTTACAACTTGTACACACCTGAGTTGCTTCAAGCTGTTGAGACCCTGACACGCCCTGGGACAGTGAGCAGGCCTAAGAAGTCCCTGCATGCAAGCAAGAGTCCCCATGTTGTCTCAGGGTGTGAGGCTCTGATTTCAAAAGGATCACACGTGACAGGGCCTGCAGGCAAGAGCCGATATCTGACCCAAAGACAGCCACATTACTGGACCCTCAGATCCATGGATACAGCTCTGAGCTGGCGACAACCCCCTCCTGCACTATCTCCAGTCGCTCTTCAAGCCAACATGCACAGCATTTAAGCATTACGCCCTAAAAATTCTGTCCTTCCATGGAAGAGCCCAGAATCATTTGTAAACCTTATGTTTCTGAAGGGCCAGTTTGGTGTTGTTGAGTTTTTTTTTTTTTTATTTAAGAGGAAAAAGAGAAAAACACAAAACAAAACAAAGCAGTGTAAGGGTACATGTAATACAGAACTACAAAAAAAAACATAACAGTAAGAAATTACCTGTTAATAGATTACATATTATCATCTTGAAAATAGTTGCTCAAATCACAGTATCAAAGAATACAAGGTGGACATTCAAACAGGGAGACTGCAAACAGCTGTGTTCAATGGTCCAAAAACATTGATATAGTCAGCTATTTAACACCCCTAAACACACTTGCTGTTATATCCGTTAGAGGTCTTTTTCTTTTTTTTTCCCCTCTCTTTTTTACAACAAAATTTACACATTTTGGATTTTATTACTCCTTAGTGCTTATTACTTTTTTTGGGGGGGGGAGAGAATACAGTCAAATATGGCAAAACAAAGCTGTCAGTCAAAACCAAGGATAGACATAGCACATGGTGTAGAACAGAGTACAAGGTTATCAACAATGGTTATCAACGTTGTCTCTTGTTTCCTTAAAAAGAATTGTCTATCTCATTAGATATTATAAAGTTGGACAAAACGTAGAGAACAAGGCCAATAAAACTTGGGCATTGTAAACATTACAGGACTTCCAAAGAAGACAATAGTCAAACCAGAATGGGCATCTTAGTGAATCTTATTGCCTTCAAAGTAGTTGCCTATATCCTCAAACTTGATACTATCATACAGAATGGAACAGAGTCTAATCAGTCAAAACAAGATCGTGGGAATATTACAGGACTTCAAAACAAGTTAATAGGAAATCAAAAAGAGTTACTATTTATATATCCTAATTTTTAAAATTTTTTCCTTAAGACAAACATAAGAAATGACTAAATAATTTTTTTAAAAGAATAAGGGGGAGATTGAGATAAAACAGGATATAACAATATAACAATAGAGGTCAAAGCATGACTGTTTCAGCAACCTAGTACTTGATCACCATATAACCTGACTTAATAGTAGTTACCATAGTGTCTGTCTTTTTCCTTGAAATATTTGGATAAAACTTCATATACTCTAGCTTCAAATATTTCCATATCAAGAAGCCCAGAATAAAGCCTTTCTAATTAATGAGTGAAAACTTTATAAGGCTTCAAGGCCACATAATGGGGAATCATGATTACCACATATTTTTATATATTTGAATCATTACTTACATTAGGGAAACTATTCGGTATTCACACATGCAAGATTGATTTATTTCACTTATGAGTATGGTCTCAAGCTGTGCCCATTTATTGATAAATATCTCAATGTGATCCTTCTTTATAGCTGAATAATACTCCATTGTATAGAAATACCACAACTTTTTTATCCATTCCTCAGTTGATAGACACTAGGGTTGTTTCCAAGATCTGGCGATTACAAATTGTGCTGCTATAAACATAGGTGCACATATATCACTGTGGTATGATGCTTTCAGTTCTTCTGGGAATATGCCTAGAAGTGGAATAGCTGGAATAAATGGGATTTCCAATCCCAACTTTTTGAGAAATCTCCAGACAGATCTCCACAAAGGCTGTACCAGTCTACACTCCCACCAGCAGTGCAGGAGAGTTCCTTTTTCCCCACAGCCTCTCCAGCATTTGTTGTTGGTTTTCTTGATCCTGGCCATTCTTTCAGGAGTGAGATGGTATCTCAGTGTGGTTTTAATTTGCATTTCTCTAATGACCAATGATGATGAGCATTTTTTCATGTATTTATTTGCCATTTGCATTTCTTCATCTGAGAATTGCATTCATCTCAGATGCCCATTTTTGGATTGGATCTTTGAATTTTGGAGGTCTGAGTTTTTTTAATTCTTTATATGTTTTAGACAAGAGGCCCTTGTCTGAGAGAGAGTTCACTAAAATCTTTTCCCAGTTTGTGGGTTTTCTTTTCACTATGCTGGAGATTTCTTTTGACATGCAGAAACTTTTTAATAAGAAATGGTCCCAGTTATTGATTCTGGGAAGTATTTCCTGTGCGGTTTGAGTCCTGTTCATGAATTCTTTACCTACTCCTATGTCTCTAAGGTTTCTACCTAATTTGTCTTCCAATAGATTTAGTGTTTCTGTTTTAATATTCAGATCTTTGACCCATTTAGATTTTAATTTAGTACATGGTGATAGACATGGGTCTAGCTTTAGTTTTCGGCAAATGGAGAGCCAGTTTTTCCAGCACCATTTATTAAAGAGACTGTCGTTCTTCCAGTGAACCTGCTTGGCTCCTTTATCAAAGATAAGGTGGTTGAGTGTGTTTGTAGTTGTGGTTGTATCTTCTAATCTATTCCATGGATCTTCAGTTCTGTTTTGATTCCAATTCCATGTTGATTTTACTATTGTTGCTTTGTAGTATAACTTCAAGTCAGGGATTGTGATGCCTCCTGCTTTGTCTTTGCTGCTTAGAATTGCCTTTGCGATTCTAGGTCTCTTCTGGTTCCAGATGAAATTTAGGAGTGATTTCTCTAGATCTATAAGGTATGTTGATGGTATTTCTATTGGGATTGCATTGAATCTGTATAACAGTTTTGGGAGAATGGCCATTTTCACAATGTTTGTTCTTCCTATCCATGAGCAAGGGATGTCTTTCCATTTTCTGAGATCATCTTCAATTTCCTTTTTCAGTGTATTATAATTTTCACTGTATAAGTCTTTCACTTCTTTCATAAGAGTAATTCCTAAATATTTCATTTTTTTTGGTTGCTAATGTGAATAGTCCAGTTTCTCTTATTTCCCTCTCTGTGATTTTGTTGTTCGTGTATAGGAATGCTATTGATTTCTGGGTATTGATTTTGTATCCAGCCACATTACTGAATTTATTTATTGTATCTAAGAGTCTTTCAATGGAGTTTAGGGGGTCTTCTATGTAGAGTATCATGTCATCTGCAAACAATGATAATTTAACTTCTTCTTTTCCTATCTTTACCCCTTTTATTTCTCTTTCTTGCCTAATTGCTCTGGCTAGTACTTCCAGTACTATGTTAAATAGGAGTGGTGATAAAGGACATCCTTGTCTTGTGCCTGATTTTAAAGTAAAGGCTTTCAATTTTTGGCCATTTAGTATGATGCTGGCTGTTGGTTTGTCTTAAATGGCCTTTATTATATTGAGGTAAAGACCATTTATTCCAATTTTCTGTAAAGTTCTTATCATGAATAAGTGTTGGACCTTATCGAAGGCTTTTTCTGCATCTATAGAAATGATCATGTGATTCTTATTTTTGGCTTTATTGATATGGTGGATTACATTTATTGATTTGCATATGTTGAACCATCCTTGCATTCCTGGGATGAATCCCACTTGGTCATGGTGTATAATCTTCTTGATGATTTGCTGCATCCTATTTGCCAATATTTTATTGAGGATTTTTGCATCTGTGTTCATTAGGGAGATCGGTCTATAGTTCTCTTTTATAGTTGGGTCTTTCTCAGGTTTTGGTACTAGAGTGATATTTGCTTCCAGGAATGACTTAGGAAGGATTGCTTCCCTTTCAATTTCATTGAATAGTTTGAGGAGTGTCGGCATTAGGTCTTCTTTGTATTTCTTGTAGAATTCTGCAGTGAATCCATCTAGGCCTGGGCTCTTCTTGGTGGGTAAGGACTTAATTACATTTTCAATTTCATTAGCAGAGATTGGGTTATTCAACAGTTTTACATCCTCTTGATCTAGCTTTGGTACTTCATATGCTTCTAAGAATCTGTCTATTTCTTCTGTGTTATCAAACTTTTGAGAGTAGAGGTTTTCGAAATAGGTGTTGATGATCTTCTGTATTTCTATTGGGTCTGTAGTGATTTCTCCTTTTTCATTTCTTATTGCATGAATTTGAGCTTTTTCTTCCCTTTTTTAAATAAGATTGGCTAGGGGCTTATCGGTTTTATTTATTCTTTCAAAGAACCAACTCTTTGATTCGTTGATTCTTTGGATTGTTTTCTTAGTCTCTATTGCATTGATTTCTGCTCTGATTTTTATAATTTCCTCTCTTCTTTTGGCTTTGGGCTTGACTTGCTCTTCTTTTTCTAGCTGTTTGAGGTGTAGCATCAAGTTATTTATTTGTATTCGTTCTGTTTTCCTGATGTGGGAACTCAGTGCAATAAATTTTCCTCTCAGGACAGCTTTCATTGCATCCCCCAGATTCTGGTAAGTTGTATCTGCATTTTCATTTTCTTTTAGGTATTGTTTAATCTCTTCTGTGATGCAATGATTGCTCAAGAGTGTGTTATTCAGTTTCCATGTGTTTGTGGAATTTTTGCAGTATCTTTTATCATTAATTTTTAATTTCAGAGTGCTATGATTCGATAACATGCAAGGGATGATTTCAACTCTTTTGCATTTGCTTAAATATGTTCTGTGAGCTAATATATGGTCTATTTTAGAAAATGATCCATGTACTACTGAGAAGAATGTGTATGCTGATGTTGTTGGGTGGAACATTCTGTATATGTCTATCAAACCCATTTGTTCACAGGTGTGATTCAGTTCTGTTATTTCTTTGCTCATTTTCTGTCTGGTTGATCTGTCCCTTGGTGTCAACAGCCTATTAAGGTCTCCTGTTACAATTGTGTTACTGATAATTTCAGTTTTCATTTCTGTTAATAATTGTTTTATATAACTGGGTGCTCTGGAGTTTGGTGCGTATATATTTAAGATAGTTATCTCTTCCTCTTGGAGTTTTCCCCTTACGAGTATGTAGTGACCTTCTTTGTCCTTTATGGTCATTGTTGGTTTAAAGTTCACATTGTGTGCAAACAGAATGGCTACTCCTGCCTTTTTTTGGATTCCTGCTGCATGAAGAATTGTTTTCCATCCTTTGACTTTCAGTCTGTGAGTATCCTTCTGGGTTAGATGGGTTTCCCGTAAACAGCATATGGTTGGATTTTGTTTCTTGATCCATTCTGCTAGTCTGTTTCTTTTGATTGGTGCATTGAGACCATTTACATTAATGGTTATTACTGTTAAATGCTGGTTAATTGTAGGAATGTTATCTCTCTGCTGTTGCATCTTTATCTTTCTGTTCTGTTTAATTATTTGCTTTGCTTAGTGATTTTTTCCTTTGTGTATCTAAACTGTCTTTCAATATTTTTTGCAGGGTTGGTTTGGTGTTCATGAAGTTCTTCAGCTGTTCTTTGTCATGGAAGTATCGTATTTCACCATCTATTTTGAATGATAGTTTTGCAGGATATATCAGTCTTGGTTGGAAATCATTTTGCTTTAGGATGTGGAATATTTCACTCCATGCTCTTCTTGACTTTATCGTTTGTGATGAGAAGTCTGCTGTGATTCTGATAGGTTTTCCTTTATAGGTGATCTGTCTTTTCTCTCTGACAGATTTTAATAATCTATTCTTGTGTTGGATTTCTGGGATGGTGATTATTATATGTCTGGGTGTAGTTTTATTTTGGTTATGGCTATTTGGAGTTCTATATGCTTCACTGATCCTGATGTCAGTTTCTGATCTCATGCTTGGGAAATTTTCAGCTATTACTTCTCTAAATATCCTCCTGACATCCTTCATGTTGTCTCCCTCTCTTTCATTAATCCCTATCATTCTTATGTTATTCTTCTTTGCATCGTCTTGCAGTTGTTGAATTGTTGTTTCCTGATTCCTTGTTATCCTCAAAAGATCTTTCCTTTCCTGTTCACTAGCTGCAATCTTGTCTTCAAGGTCTGAAATTCTATCTTCACTTTCATTAAGGTGGTTTTTACAACTTTCAGTGGAGTTTTTTATTTCCTGTATATCTCTGTGCATCTGCATTATGTATTCTGTTTCTTTCTTATATTGCTCGTCTAGGGATTCTATCTTTTTGTTTAGTTCCTCCAATTTTTAATCTGTGTTTTCTTTAGATATATTTAGAATCTCTTTCATTTCTTTTATCATTTCTTCTTTTATCTGGGAGATTATTTCGAGTTTGAATTTCTTTAAAGCTTCCTGGAGTTGCTTGTCAATTTCAGCAGCTATTGTGTCCATTATATGAGGTGGATGGGATATATTTTCTTCTATATACATTGCTCCTAGGGTTTCTTGAGATGGGCTGGAGGTTTGAGGTTGTAATTTGGTCTTTCGTTTTGTCATTTTCCTATATTTCTGTGTTTCAAGTGTTATTTGAAAGCTTCCTCAGGATCTGTTGAAAATCCCCTTCTATGTTTGCAGCTACTGAGACTCTGGCACCGCGCTACCCCAAGCCATTGGGCCTACAGAACCAGTGGCCCTCCTCTGCCTGCTCAGAACTCCGCAGTTCCAGACAAGCTGGGCCTCAGGGACACTGTGTGCCCACCTGCCCCTTGGAAGCTCCACAGTTCTTCAATTGCAGCTGTGTTAGGGTACTCACCACAGGCCTCGGTGCCTCAGGAACCTGTGGTCCCTCCCTGCTTGCATGGATATCCACAGACCTCCAGACACACGGAGAGGCCGATGCAGGCACCCCAGATCTGCCCAGCTCCTCCTCTGTACACCGATGGCTAGGCGTGGCCGCAAAACAGGCTGGGCTCCGCTTATAGTGTGGGCCCGCCCACCCATCGGGAGCTCAGCAGTTCTCCAAGTGCAACAGGAATGGGGAGGCTGATGTGGAAGCCTCAAACCCACCTCTCCCCTTCACTGCACCTGGAAGCCTGGGGGGACTCCAACAGTCTGGGCGGAGGTATCCAGAGTCCTCCAGACACGTAGAGAGGCCGATGAGGGCACCCCAGATCTGCCCAGCTCCTCCTCTGCACACCGATGGCCAGGTGCGGCAGCCGAAGAGGTAATTCATAATTGAATTCAAAATACTCTGTCATATTAATGGTGGTATACACACAAATCTCTAAGCATGAAACTTCAAAGTGGAAATAGATCATGAAATTACATCTACCTAAGCTGTAAGGAGCACACAAAGTGCAGGATTCTAAAAGAAGGCAAGAAAATTAGGAAACACAAATGGAAAGAAAACTTCAGAGCTTTTGTATCAAGCCAAAATGAAGTAGTAAACAATCTGAAATAATATACTATTCCTAAAATTTTCTACACAAGCCCACAGTAATAAGAAAGCAAAAAAATTACAGCAGATACTACAATGTTAAACAATGAAATTAATCCAAATCACTACTGAAAACTACAAAACCACCAAATGAGAAGAAAAGAAAACAGAAAAAGAACAATGCCAAACAACAAGACTACTGGTGAAATGCCAGGAGTAAGTTCTTATTTATCAGTAACAACCATGAATGTAAATGGGTGAAACCATTGAACAGAATGATGTAGGCTCACTGAAAGGATTTTTTTGTTTGTTTTTATTTTGCTTTGTTTTTCCTTTTTTTTTTTTTTTCAGCCGAGGGTCAAACTCATGACCTTGTCTTTCCAGGCAGGTCCTCGTGACCCTAAGCTAAACTCCAGGCCCCGCTGCATGGTTTATGAAAGATGAAACATACTACTACTATATGCTGCCACAAGAAATCCACTTCCTATATAAAGATGACAGAGACTGAAAGTGCAATGACAGAGAAGAGTGTTTCATAGAGATGAAAACAAAAAGATGCGGAGTAATTTTATTTGTTTCAGATAAAGTAAACTGTCAATCAAAAAATGTAAAATGAAAAAGCAACTACAAAATCATAAACTTATCAATGCTGCCACAGGACATAAGAATTGAGAAGATATATGCACTGTATTCCAGAAAATCCAAATATATAATATTCAAATCAAATATTAGTAGACCAAATGGGATATAGGCTACAGTAGAATAAAGCACAGAACTTCAAAACTGTGATAGCTCAGACCCCGGAATAAAGTCCAAGGAAGCAAGAAATTAAATTTGGGGAGCAAAGGCTTTATTTAGGCCAGGCCTGGTGACGAGTCTCTGGGCGCCAATTTGGAGACTGCGCCCCCAGAGACTGAAGAAAGGGATTTAAAAAGCAGGAGTGGGGGGGGGCACAAAGAAACCTGCAGAGCCGTCAAGCTGTTGACTCAAGTCTGGAAACTGTAAAGCTGTCCACTTAGTTCTGATAACATTCGGAGCATGGCGCCTTTTAAGTTACTCCCATTCTACAGATAAGCATTATCTTGGAATAGCACATCTGCAATAACATTCAGAGAGGAAGGTAGAAAGTTAATTATTTTGGGACAGCTTGTTAACACTAACATGTGGGAGGGGGTCGAAAGTTACAAGAAGCTGAAACTTAAGTTTCTACAAGGATTTGGAACTTAACCCTTTTGGTGCTTATAGAACAAGAGGAGGCGCATTACAGAACAGAAATACGGCAAGATTACCTTTTGGTGGGGGAAAGAACAAGGTCAGGTAAGGGTTATGCTAACAAGCAAGTCTCCCTGCATACAAGCAAGTTACCCTTTAAACAAGTTTAAATTAGGAAAACATCCTGGTTTCCTCAGCAGAGAATGGGGAAGCCTAGGAGTAATTAACAACTCTCCTTAGCTTATCTTAGCACCGCATCTGTTATTTGTAGAGGGCAACAATGGTTAACATATCAATTAGGTAAGGTTTTGCAATTCTTTACAAAGAAGAGCATTGATTAACATATCAATTAGGTCACCCAGAGGGAAAAGGAAAACACCTTTATAGTAAGACCATGTTACAGGTAATTTGTTATAATACAAATATAACAAAGCTATTTTTCTTAGAGTACAACAAAAACCACACTTCCAAAAATGGACAAATTATCTAAACAAAAAATCAATTAAAAGCTCATCTGAGAAATTAGTGATTTACACTGCACTATAGATGAAAGGGCTTCGCCATATCGTTAGAGAACTTTCCATAGCTCTCCAACAGCGGGAGCAGCACACAATTTTTTTCCAGTTTTCACTGCGTGACAGATGAAAAGGCAGATCTTAAAATAGTTTTATAATTTAAAATCATGAGAAGTGTATGTTTCAAATGCTCACAATCAAAGTACAAGTCGGCAATAAAACCACTAACAAGAACTTGGTAAATACTGTCATGCACAGAAAAGGAGCAAATCATAATTGAATGATGAGGTGGTTCATCAGTGAAATTGAAAAGGAACTTGACCGATTCCTTTAGAAAAATGAGTTGCCTTCAAGCTGTTGAGACCCTGACAAACTGCGAAGTGAAGTCCTGAAGGGTTTCCTAGGGACAGTGAGCAGGCCCGAGAAGTTCCTGCATGGAAGCAAGAGTCCCCATGTTGTCTGAGGATGTGAGGCTCTGATTTCCAAAGGATAACACATGACAGGGCCTGCAGGCAATAGCCTATATCTGACCCAAATACAGCCACAGTACTGGACCCTCAGGTCCATGGATACTGCTCTCAGCTGGCCACAACCGCCCCCCCCCCGCACTATCGCCAGTCACTCACCACCCCAACATGCACAGAATTTAAAGTTTAGACCCTAAAACTTCTATCCTTCCATGCAGGACCTCAGGATCATTTGTAAACCTTGTGTTTCTGATAGGGCCAGTTTGGTGTTGGTGAGTTTTAGTGTGTATTATGGCTTCTTTCAGTGCCCACCCCCCAGCCTCATGCAGTCATGGAACGGGCTGAGTCTGGTGACTGTGATTGACTCCTCGTCTAGCAGTGGAATTGGCAGTGTGAGTGCTGTACCCACCCAGGGTGGGGAGAGATGGCATACGATTCAACAGAGAAGAAGCTTATTTCCCCATTTTTGCTCTGGCTGGTTTTTCTGGCTGCCACCTTGAAGTGGCCAGGCCACCTTGCCTTGGAGCAAGCTGATTATAGACTGAAACCTCCACTCACAGTGAGCTAAATAAACCTTTCCTTCCTTCATTTTGGATGTTGGGTATTTTGTCACAGCAACGAGAGACAAGTAAACAACACAGTATGATTCTTCCTGCTGTCTGAACACTATTCCCTCTCAAGATACTGACTGGCACTTGGACACTCATTCCTCAGTTTCTTCAAATAACTATCAAAGGATGAGTTTAAATCCTTGATATTAATTGTATCTACTGTACTTCAAGTGCTTCCATATCCTTCCTGCTAAGGATTCCATAGCAGAAGTCTAGCAAAAGAAGATACCATACCAATCTATGCATGCTGGACTTAACTTTTTGGTCACCAGGAAAATTTCCCAAATGTTGGTACAGAGACAGATAAAATATAGTCTGCAGGACAAGAGTCAGTGTTTTAGGAGAAATAATTCAACACACTTTACAAAACGATCTGATGTACACAGACATAGCTGTGACCACCAGCATCATAAACACGCACATACACACACATTGTCAATACTTCCAGAGACAAAAATCTGCCCTCCTGTTTCCATTACCCCCTGCATTCTGGCTCTGAGAAGGGTTTCAGCCCCTAAGTGAGTAAGTGAGCAAGGTTCTCCAAGGTTATAAAGTACAGATAGAACAGGATTCCACACCCAGAATTGTGACCACTTCGTGACATGGAAACACAGTAGGGACACCAGTGAGGATAGAATGAGTTTGTGGGGCTGACACAGGGGTGGACCATGTCTTCCACTTGTGTGAACAATGAAGTAGATAGGTATTGGGGTGGGGAAAGGCACGCAGTCTTCTCTGGGCTCCTGCAATTACCACCAATGCAATGTTGTTCTGTTGAGCTGGTAACCAGAGTCAAGTTGTCACTCTGGCATGGAAATCTCCAGGTTCACAATAAGCACAATGTGGACCTTTCTAAGTACAGATTCTAACCTGTTTTCCCAGCAATGGATATGCGCCTGTTATTTCCTTATTGGTAGATTAACTAAAGTAAGCACAAAGCCATACTTCCCAAACTCAATATTTTTTCCTCAGAATATAAAACAGATCAACAAAAGAAAACTACTTTGAAGAAAATATCCCTCCGGGTTGACTAATACTCTAGACTGTCTCTAAAATTGTGTTTTCACATCAGCATCTAAAGACTACTCAAGTATCTGCTAACATCAAAACCAGGATAACTGATTTAACTTGTACTTCTCCTTCACATGACAGGTGCAGAAGCAGATTCAGGCTAATCACCCAGTTTCAAAGTCCTTCCTGGAGGGGGTAAGGAGGATACTAAATCCTTCAGGTTGCTGATTCAGTCTGGTGTCTGGTCACTTTTGCTTTACATAAAGAAAGTGTTTGGACTGGCTCCTGCCAAACACAGGCAAGATGGCTCCATCTGGACCTGATCTTACAGTTCCAAGCTCAAGGTACCCCTCTTTGTGTCCTTCCTGTTTTAACTTTTTCTATGCATTTAGGGACTTTGTGATCTCAAGTGCCTTTCCAATTTCCTTTCAATATTACTAGAGACTTCTTGGAACCACTCCTAGAATGTGCTGTGTTGATGAGACTCAGCACCCCAGTGCCACACACTCCAAGGAAAATTTATACCCAGAACACAGAATTCGAGTGATAGCTCCAAACTGTGCCAAATCTGAACCCTCACATGAATGTATTTTCTCAAATGTAAAATAAATGTAGTCTTGTTTTGCAGTTTCGTAAGTGGTTTCTTGTAGGAACATACTGTTCTTGGCATCAATTCCCTAAGATGCAATTTTCATATGCTATAGTATTCTGAAAAGAATGCAATGATCTCAGAACCTTTTCCTAAGCACACAGCATTAGAATGTGAGTTAAGATCAGGTCCTCATCCATGAGGGAAACTACAGGAGTCCTTCATGTAACAGTTTTTGGAGAATGGCCATTTTCACAGCATTTATTTTTCCTATCTGTGAACAAGGGATTTCTTTCAATTTTGTGAGATGCTCTTTGATTTCTTTTTCAGGGTATTATAATGTTCCCTGCACAGATTTTTTACTTCATGAGAGATAAATTCCTAAGTATTTGATTTTTTTGCAAGCTAGTGTGAAGGGTGTGACTTCTTTTATTTCTCTTCCAGTGGTTTCATTGTTAGTGTATAGAAATGCTATTGATTTTTGAGTGTTGATTTTGCATGTAGGTATATTGCTGAATTTACTTGTTATACCTAGGAGTCTTTCAATGGAGTTTTGGGGATCTCTTATGTAGAATATCATGTCATCTGCAAATAATGATAATTTAAGTTTCTCTTTTACTATAGTTACCCCTTTTATTCCTCTCTCTTGTCTAAATGCTCTGGCTAGTATTTCCAGTACTATGTTGAACAGGAGCAGTGATAACGGACATCCTTGTCTTGTGCCTGATTTTAAGGTAAAGGCCTTCAGTGTTAACCATTTAATGTGATGTTTACTATTGGTTTCTCACAGATGGCCTTTATCATATTGAGGTAAAGACCATCTATTCCAATTTTCTATAAGGTTCTTATAATGAATGAGTGTTGGACCTCATCAAAATACTTTTCTGCATCTATAGAAATGATCATGTGATTCTTACTTTTGGCTTTTTTGATATGGTGGATTTCATGTATTGATTTACGTAGGTTGAATCATCCCTGCATGCCTGGGATGAATCCCACTTGGTCATGGTGTATAATCTTCTTGATGATTTGCTGCATCCTGTTTGCCAATATTTTACTGAGGATTTTTGCATCTGTGTTCATTAGGGAGGTTGGCCTGTAGCTCTCTTTTTTTAGTTGGGTCTTTCTCCGGTTTTGCTACTAGAGTAATATTTGCTTCCAGGAATGAGTTAGGAAGTTTTGCTTCCCTTTTGATTTCATTGAAGAGTTTCATTAGAGTTGGAATTAAGTCTTCTTTTATTTCCTGTAGCATTCTGCAGTGAATCTGTCTGCGCCTGGGCTCTTCTTTGTAGGTAAGGAATTAATTACATTTTCAATTTCATTAATAGAAATTGAGTTATTCAGCAGTTTTACATCTTCTTAACCCAGCTTTGATACTTCATATATTTCTAGATTCTGTCCATTTCTTCTGTGCTATCGAACCTATGAGAGGAGAGGTTTTTGAAATAGGTATTGATGATCTTCTGTATTTCTACAGAGTCTATAGTGATTTTGCATTTTTCATTCCTTATTACTTGAATTTGAGCATTTTCTTTCCTGTTTTTAAATAAGGTTGCCTAGGGGCTTATCAATTTTATTTATTCTTTCAAAGAATCAACTCTTTGATTCATTGATTCTTTGGATTGTTTTCTTAGTCTCTATTGCATTAATATCTGCCCTGATCTTTGTAATTTCCTCCTTCTTTTGGCTTTGGCCTTGACTTGTTCTTCTTTTTCTAGATGTTTGAGGTGTAGCATCATGTTGTTTATTTCTATTCATTCTGCTTTCCTGATGTGCGAACTCAGTGCAATAAATTTTCCTCTAAGGACTGCTTTCATTGCATCCCACAGATACCTGTAAGTTCTATTTGTGTTTCCATTTCCTTGTAGGTATTGTTTAATTTCTTCTTTAATTTCCCATGTAACTCAGTGATTGCTCGAGTTTATTATTGAGTTTCCATGTGTTTGTGGGGTTTTTCCAGTATCTTTTAGTATTAATTTCTAGTTTCATGGCACTATGATCCAATAACATGCATGGGATAATTTCAACTCTTTTGCAATTATTTGAATATGTTCTGTGGGCTAGTATATGGTCTATTTTAAAGAATGTCCCATGTACTGCTGGGAAGAATGTATATTCTGATGTTGTTGAATGGAACACTCTGTATATGTCTATAAGTCCATTTGTTCACATGTGTGATACAGTTCTGTTATTTCATTGCTGATTTTCTGTCTGGTTGATCTGTCCCTTGATGTCAATGATGTGTTAAGATTTCCTGTTATAATTGTGGTATTGCTAATTTGATTTTTAATTTCTATTAATACTTGCTTTGTATAACTAGGTGCTCTGGAATTTGTGCATATATTTTTAAGATTGTCATCTCTTCCTCTTGAAGTTTTCCCCTAACTAGTATGTAGTGACCTTCTTTATCTCTTTGGATCTTTCTTGGTTTGAAGTTCACATTGTCTGCAAACAGAATAGCTACCCCCCCCCTTTTTTTCAGTTAATGTTGCATGAAATATTGTTTTCCATCCTTTGACTTTCAGTCTGTGTGTTTCCTTTTGGGTTATATGGGTGTCTTGTAGGCAGCATATGGTTGGATGTTGGATGTTGTTTCTTTTTTTTTTTTTAAACAAAGAACAAAACAGTAAAAGGGTACAACTAATACAGAATTTCAAAAAAATAAACAGTAAGAAATCACTAGCTAATAGATTATATATTGTCATCTTAGAAATAGTTGTTCAAGCTACAAAATTAAGCATACAAAGTGGACATTCACACAGTGAGACTGCAAGCTGCTGTATTCAATGATCCAACAAAAACTTGGTAATATTGTCATCTGTCTTACACACCTAAACACACTTGCAGTTGTGTACTTTAGAACACGTTCTTTTCCTCTCTTTTTTACAATAGCATTTACACATTTTGAGTTTTATTACTCCCATAGTTCTTATTACTTTTTTGGAAGAGAATAAAACCAAATGTGACAAAACAAAGCAGTCACTCAAAACAAAGAATGGACATAGTACATGATGTAAAAACAGAATAAGCCTCAACAATTTAATTAGAAATAATTATTGTACCCATGTTCACCTTAAACCTTCATAAAGGCAATTTGCATAACTATGTATCTTTACTTATTAATGTACTGGACTATTTGAACTTGCATATGAATTTACAGTGTCACTGTGGTTTGCTGTTTATACAGTAGCAAATATAACCTTTCACTTGTGATTGAATATTGCATTAAATACTTCTTACTGGGCCAATCTAGTGGTCATGAATTCTTGATGCTATTGTTTGCAAACACTCTTACTTTTCCTTTTTATTTAACTTCTGAGGATAATCTTGTTAGGTGTAGAATCCTTGAGTGGCAGGTTTGGTTTTGGCCTTTCAGCATTTTGACTCACTCTCTCCTAAAGTGTAAGGTTTTTGCTGAGACACATGTGACAATGAATTTCACTGTGTGACTCATGCTTTTCCTTTGCTGCTCATAGAATTTAATGTACTTAAGTTTTGATAGTTTGATGCTATCAGGCCTGAGAGAAGATTTCTGTGGGATAAACTTTGTTTTTCAGTTCTCTTTTTTAGGTAGTATGTGTTTGTAGTATGAAATGATTACATTTCGCAGAGAGAATTGATGGAGACCACGATGAAGCAGCTCTGAGCAGGATTTAAATAAACTAACTGTCTTTCTCTGTTTATCTGTGGTCTGTCTCAGGCCTAGGCCTCTTGTCTGAAGATGGGCAGCAGATCCATAGTAAGTGAACCTGTATGAATCACAGGCCTTGACTGAGGTTGGTGGTAGCCTGTGATGGCCGTGACACCTAAAGGACAAGATAAGGCCTCAGCTGAGGACACCTAGTTCAAACATCAGTTAAGTAGAGAGAGACTTAGCTGCAGGCATCTCACTCCTGCAGTCTCACTCCCACTGTAAATTTCATCGTGGAGATGAGACGGCTCTCCTAAAATTGGCATGATTTACTACTTGGAGAAGACGCTGAAGTGACTCCCAAGGTCCTTCTCAGTTTCTGAGCTTTGCTCAGTATCCCTTCTCTTGTTTGAAAACCTAATAAATGGGGCTGGGGATTTAGCTCAGTGGCATAAGCACCTGCCTTGCAAGTAGGCGGTCGTGAGTTCGATCCCCAGTACTGGAAAAAAAAAAAAAAAAAAAAAAAAAAAGAAAAGAAAAGAAAACCTAATAAATACAGGCCATACAGAGAAGCTCTTTGTCTCAGCTCCTAGAGTCTTGAACTCTGCTAGTGGATTTTGATCCTCCTGGAGCCCTAAAATCACACCACTTGTCTCATTTATTTAAGCCTTCACTGTACACTTGTTCAGGAGATTGGGGATGGATAATTGGTCCATGTATATAATACATATTAATTATTTTACTTTCCATTCCCCTTCCTTCTCATTTCCACTTTGCTTTTCTCCCTGTCTCTCTGTCTCTCTGTCTCTGTCTCTGTCTCTTTCTCTCTCTCTCTCTCTCTCTCTCTCTCTCTCTCTCTCTCTCTCTCTCATTCTCTCTCTCGCTCTCTCTCTCTCTATATATATATATATATTCACATCTTCTTTATCCATTCTTCTCCTTATGGGCATATAGACTGGTTCCTTAGTTTAGTTATTAAAAATTATGGTGCTATAAATGTCATATGCATATATCACTGCAATATGATGACATTAACTCCCTCAGGAAGATAATTAGAAATGGTATAGCTGGGTGAAATGAAATTTCTAATGCTCATTTCTTGTGGAATCTCTGTGCTTTTTCTGTATCAATTGTACTAATTTATATTTCCCTTAACAAAACAGGACACTCTGACAAATTTTCCAGTATTTTTACACCATTCTTACTGGATTTTAATGGAATCTTAATATTGCTTTTCCTTTCTGTAGTGGCCAAAGACTTTGGAAATAGGCTCTTTCTCCCACATCCTCAGAGAAGCAATGGCCACACAGCTTCCACTGAAAGTCCGCACAGATTGAGAAGTGGAGCCCCATGTTCATGCCTGGAAGGGGTCAATGTGAAAGCAGACATTCATAGTGTGCTAACGCATTCTCTAATGTTTATGTGAGCTGGAATTAATGTATCTACCAAAGAGAAAAGGGTTTTTAACCACAGGCAAAGTTGTTCATTAAAGTGTCTATTTCCCACCTAAATTTTTCTCGCCTCAGTGAGTTATAGATTCTCATGCCACATGCCCCTCTTGTACATAGGAGAAACTGGCACACCGACCTGGAGCTTGTACCCACAACCCTGATGTAGGCAAGAAGGCTATGTATGTTCATGATTTTCAGGACTCTACCAATATTCTAGAATTTTGAGGTCTACCCTTGAAAACAACAAGAATTTGCAGTCCACTCTAAATTAACACAAGTAATCCATATATCCGGAGGTAAATATTTATTGGGAACAGGGATGATTATCAGGATTTGCGTGATAACATACCAGGAAGTGACAAGCTCACACAAAGAGAGGGAATGTGTGGAATAAGTGGAAATCTTACATCAGCAGAACACCGGAGGGCTTCAGGGGCAGCACAGGAGCTTCCTGTACTTTATTTCCAATTTATTTTCATCCTCCCCTAAACTTGCATAATGTAAATACTGAAGTGAAAAGCTTGTTCTTTGAGTCCCTGGTAAGTATCAAGTTCCTGTGACCCCGTGAGATGTAGGCATGTCTCACAGTCATGAGGACTTGATTTCTGTTCCCTGTCATTCTCTGTTTACTACACCTTCCTCTCGCACATCTCAGCTTGAATAATGGACAAACATGTAGGAGAATCCTACAGATGCAAGTGCGATCTGTTCAGGACCAGAGCTTTCTTTTGTATTCTCTGCCTATGTAGTTTCAGTGTATTTCCACACTAAAGTGTCCTCAGTCATTAGACACCCCTGGATGGTACAGTACTCCTGGTGTAGAAGGACCTTCTCTCCAGAAAACTGAGCAGTGACCCTGCAGTAGCACATCATGGACAGAAGGTGGCAATGCCCAGTTTTAGGAATCAAGTTTGCTTCCCTGGGCTAAGTGGGATTCCTGAGTCTCAGAACCCTAAATGACAAATAAGATCTTTCAAGGACAAAGGAATGTCCATGAAGGAAGCTGAATTCATGAGTTAATGGATGTTGAGTGAGGACCAATGCAACTCTGGCTGCCCAAAGAAGGCACAGCCATTCTTTTCTCCAGAGAACTTAGGTAATTTGGGAGCCTCTGCTGTTGACCAGTGAGACCCTGTGTAAACGCATATCTTGCCTACATTTCAGGGTCCTTGTCCATGTAATATGTAATACCTTGTGTGTTCAATTCCTGGTGCTTTCCTATGCATTACTTAGGATAATCTGTATGAAGGATTATTCATAAGGGCTTAGAGTATTAAATGATATCAAAATTAAATGATAAGATACCTATCCCAAGAATGGCATGTTGATACTGAAACCCAAAATATATCATCTTATTTTACCTTGGAGGAAATATACTCACTTAAAGATACAGGTCTAGCACACATTGGAAATAACATGGCAGCCATGGCTTTTGGTTTTAAGACCTCCAAAGAGTTCATCAATTAGAATGTTAAAGATTAACAGTGTGGCACATAATTAAGAAGGGCCCAAGAAGATTTCATTTTTTTTGGAGTCAGCTCTCCTGTGCTTGAAGACATTAGGGACCATGAAGGCCCAAAAAGTATGGAGAACCTTAAAGCAGGAGGACGGCTGGAGGGTGGCCCCGAGGCTGTAACAGTAAGGCAGGATCGGAGCCCCTACGCTGTGTTTGGAGGAGGCAGGACAGATGCCCTTATCTGTGAGAAGCAGAGGTGGGAACCCAGAGACCAGATGGCCTGGGTCTGTTCTGGCAATAACCCTAACCCTGCTCAAGTTTACAAAATAGAAGCCTTCGGGCCAAAACATCATTCCTTTCCTGAGGGTCTCAGAAAGTGTTTGATGTTGGTGGGTGGAGCCATGTCTGGGTGTAGCACATCCTTTTAGTCAAGCATGGTGAATAATCTCCCTTGAAACTGTCTCTTCCCAGTGCACTGCAGGTTTCTTGTCGCTCTCCGCCTCCCAGGACATTCTGTCAGTGACAGAACTTGTAAGCAGAGCTGCGGATGGAACTGACATCTTCTTTTCGTAGATTTCTGCAATGGAATCCTCATGGTGATGTACTGAAGCCAGTGGCCATACCACCTGTCAGCGTGTGACAGACTTGTGGCACAAGTGCCTGAGGGTTGTGGAAGGTAAAGTGAGGTCAGACAGAAGGAAGAGTCACAGCACAACCCACAGGGGCCACCTCAGAGACACGGGGCTTAGACAGGACCCAGAGCTCCTGCATGGACAGAGGAAGGCAAGTTGAGGCAGGAGTGAATTCCAGCGCGCAGTGTACAGGTTGGGGTGGGCAGCAGTGGGAACAGAGCAGCAGGGGGCGCTGTGGCATACCCCGCCCAGGCTCTGCAGACCTTTGGTGTTTTTCTGCTGCCATCTTTGTCTCAGTCACCATCATCATGACTCTGCCTGCATTACCCACAGTGCTGTGCAGCAGCACAGAATCTCTTGGTTGGTAGCAGAAATGCTTTGGGATTGTTTACGCTTCATGAGGCCCTGCAAAGCTCCACTTTCCAGCCAGCAGCAGGCTCTCAGTAGCTGAGACAACTTAATAGAGTGCGTGCTGAAAACTGCGCTGGGGGCTGTCCGTCCGCATTTTCTGATTGTCAACACGATTGCATGTGTATATCAAATCCTATCTTATGCGACATGACTTGTTAATAATGGTAATGTCTATCGCACAGTACAGCTTTGTGCTTTTATTATCCTATGCCTTTCTTAAAAACCCATCCCACTTTGAGTATGATTTAAACGGAGCTGATACAGCCCCAGGTTGATGCACAAATGGCCCATCTGGCCCTGCTCTATGAAGACACCAGGCTGAGTAAAGGAGCAGTGGGAAGTGAAGCTGATGCGATGTATGAACTTAACATGCAGGGACAGGGACCGAGAAAAGCCCATC
Organism: Cavia porcellus; assembly: GCF_034190915.1. NCBI lineage: Eukaryota > Metazoa > Chordata > Mammalia > Rodentia > Caviidae > Cavia > Cavia porcellus. The sequence goes on from NW_026947507.1 coordinate 43,784,983, forward strand.
ACGAGGTAGGAGATGCGGAGGGGTCAACAGCTGCTGCATTTGACCTCCCACTTTGTGTTCAGTGCCTGTTGGCATCCTTAAAATTTCTGGTATTTGGAGCCAGGATTTCATTCAAAGGCTGTTGTTTAAGATCCTTCAAAGAAGGCAGACTGAGACTACAGCATACATAAAGAAGCATGAAGAAGGAACTTGCTGAAGGGTATTTATCTGAGAATGAACATGCGGGACAAGTGGAGAGTAGAAACTGTGGGGACGTGGAAGGAGGTCTTGTCTCTGCTGTGGATGCTCAGCTACAGCACAAGGCTCTCTCCTTGTTGCCCATGAGGCAGGTTCCTCTTCTGGTCTCAACAGCCACTTTGTCTGCAATAGCAGGTGGATGGTATTTTGATGACCTCGGGAAACAGATGCAGTGAGGAGCGTTGAGGACCGGAGGCAGTAGGCGGTGGGAAAGAGAACCCTGAGGGCAGCCCAGGCTGAGCTGCATGGCTTCATCACGCTAGCACCAAGCGCCCAGCGATGTGAGCAATACCTTCGCAAAGAAGTAACTAACATGTGGCCATGTTGGCCAGCAGGATCTGAGGCCACTTCCCACCCATCTTCACAGCTGTGTGACGCTGGCCAGCACTCTTACACTGAACTGATGCTTTTACACCCTTAACCACGTCCAGTGCTTAATGTGACTTCTGGCAGGCAGTGAGGTTAGCATCCTCTCTAGAAGGAAGAATACCTAGTGTGATCCAGAAAGTCCGTATGTCTTGTCCTTATGTCAAACACAGTGATTTGGAGAAAGTGTTAAATGTCTTTGGAAGAAGAGCATCTTGCGATTCATTCTTTAACTTTTCAGTAACTCAGTTAAAGTTCAAAGAGTTAAATACAGTTGCATAAGTGATACAGAGGATTTTGGACCTTCTTTTCTAGAGTCTGCACCTCTCTCCCTTGGGTCTCTCACCTACATCTTGAGGACCAGAGCCCTCAGCCTGGTCTAGGAGATGGTCATATCATGGTCTTCTTCCTCTGAGTCACGCTCTTCTGGGACATCCTCAGTTTTCTCTGGGAAGAGGTTCAGCCTGGGCCAGCAGGGTCAGCAGGAAAAGGTCAGTGAGGAAGGAGAAGGTCCGCATGGCTGGGGGTCACTAGAGGACGAGAGAGAAGGATAACAGTGTGTGGGGAGCAAGGAGTCTGCTTATATATATGCGTCAGTTTGGAGAAGGCTTATCAAAACTTTGAAGGCATTAGTTCCATTGCATCTTTGATCTGAAGGGCCACAGCTGCAGAAAGCCTCATGGTCCTTTGATGTTCTCGTGTTTCTGTTATTTGGTGTCTGCTTGGTTGAAACTGATGGTGGTGTTTAGTACACTGCTATCTTTTCTTGGCTCCCATCTGCTTGAATATTAACACTTGTAATAAAAAAGTAAATATTCAAAAGGAAAAGAAACATGGAGAGTACCTTTCTCTTCATTAGTTGGAATAGTTAGAAAACATTTGTTTAAAAAAATGCTTTGTAAGATATGGAAGTGAAAATATTCTCTCTTAGACTTTTCACGGGTGTGAGGTTTTTAATTAATTCTTTTATTTTAATCATTATTTGCTGTTTAGATTTTAACATCTTTTTGATACAGTTTTATAGGCTATTTGGTCTAGAAATTTGTCTGTTACTTGCAGGTTTCCAAAACCTTTGGCATATAGTCTTTTATAGTAATTTGTCACAATCCTTAGTATTTCTATACTATCAGTGGTGATGTTTTTAAAAATTATTTTAAAAATATTTTTAAGAGTATAAAATCAAACAAAATAATAAAACAGTATGAAGCTAATCCAAACAAAACAGTGAAGGTGATATAGGACTTCCAAACAGGATAGTGAGAAACCAACAGTGACGGCCATAATACCTCTTGCTTTCTTCAAAATTGCTGTCTAGACAATCAGAGCTCATAAAATCAAAACAGAACAGAATAAAACCAATCAAAACAAGACAATGAAAGTGACACAGGGCTTCAAAACAAGATAATAGGAAATCTATAGTGGCTACTACTGTCTTAGTTACTTTCAATCATTGCTGAGACAAAATATCTGATGACCAAAGTTGGGAAAAGAAAGATTTATTTCTTACAGTTTTTGGAGGTTTCAGTCCATACTCAGTTGGCTCCAAGTCATGCATGGTGGCATGGCAGGGCTGCAGTTCATGGCAGCTGCAAACAGCAACGCAGGAACCGGAAAAAAAAAAAAAAAAAAACGAGCAAGACACACCTTCTTCCTGCCATTACATTACATCCTGGCTCCACCCATTTATGGGTGTAGCACTGACACCATCAATCCAAGCTAGACAACGAAACAATCATAAATGCCCAATACATATGTATGAGGCCTGAGAGCCACCGTCATGAACCATGACAGGTACCATAATATATCTTGTTACCTTTGAAATATTTGCCCATGCCATCAAATATAGTAAAATCAAACCATACAAAATGGAATAAAACCATTCAAATCAAAACAATGAAAATGATATAGGACTTTAAAAACAAGATAGGGAATTAACAATGGCTACCACCCTCTGTTCTTAGAAGTCTCCTCCCCTTTCACTTTCATAATATCTGTGGTACATTTTGGATCCCACTAACTCCTTCAGTACTAGGGAGGCAATGTGATGTTCACCTATGTGAGTCCAAATCACTTCACCCAAGAGCATGAGCACAAGTTGCATCCACTTACCTAAAAGAACCTTGTGATTATCCTTCTTTATAGCTGATAGCTTCCCATTGTATAAAAATGCCATATCCTTCTTATCCATTCTGTGATTGATGGGCAAGTTACCCTTGGTTTTTTTCTGGTTCCCTGTCATATGGAGCATTGTGTTCTCTCCTTTGGCTTTCAGTCCATCAATTCCCTTTTGAGTTAATGTGTTTCTTGGATACAGCATATTGATGGATCTTGTTTCTTAATATACTCCTTCTTTTTATTGGTGAACTGAGGCCATCTACATGAATATTACAGCCAATGTGCACTGGTAGATCCCTGCCACGCTTTTTTCCTGCTATTGGCTCCCTACTTTCCCCCTCCACTCAATTGCCAGCCCCACTTGGTGATCACCCTGTGCTGCTGTTCCTAAAACCATGGCCATCTTTATCTCGTTCTAGAATATTCTTCTGTACTTTTTGTAGGGTTGGTTTGGTGGTAACAAATTCCTTCAGTTGTTTTTTGTCATGGAAGTCTCTTATTTCTCTATTAATTTTGAAAGATAGTTTTTCAGGGTACATCAATCTGGGCTGGAAGTTTTTTATTTCAGGACTTGAAATATTTCACTCGCAGATGTTTTTGACTTGACGGTTTGGGATGAGAATTCTGTCATTATTTTATTGAGTTTTCCTTTATAGGTAACTTTTTTCTTTCTCTAACAGCCTTTAATAATCTGCTTTTGTGCTGAATTTCTGGGAACATGATTATTATATGTCTGGGCGTAATTTATTTTGTTATGGCTAGTTGGAGTTCGATACGCTACAATTATCTGTATGTCACTTCTTTTTCCCATGCTAAATAAGTTCTCTGGTAGTACTTCTGTAAGTAGTCTCTTTACATCATTTGTGTTGATGCCTGCTCTTTTTTTTCGGACACCTATCAGTTTTGAATAATTTGTCTTTGCATCTTCTTGCAGCAGTTGAATTGCTATTTCCTGGGTCCCTGTTATTTTAAAGAGATCTTTCCTTTCATGATCACTAGCTGTGATCCTATTTTCAATGTCTGAAAGTCTATCTTCAGTTTCTTTCATGCAGCTTTGCCAGATTTTGATGGAGTTTTTAATTTCCTGGATAGCTCTTTGAGTCTGTTTCATGCATCCCAATTCTTCTCCATATTGTTCATTCAAAGTTTTCCTCATTTTCCTATGCTCTATTTTTTTAATCTATGTCTTCTTTAGATACACTCAGCAACTCTTTTATTATGTTTGTCATTTCTTTTTTTCCTGAGATACTATTTCTGATCTGATTTCTTTTATAGCCTCATGAAGTATTTTCTTTACTTTAATTGCCATCATCCCAGAAACTTCAGGAGTGCAACTTTCTTTCATGACCATGTCTCCTGCTCTGTTTGGACTGGAGGCTAAAGGTTGCCTTTTGCTCCTTCATCTTCCTGGGTTCCTCTGGATAAGTGGGCTGTTGAGTCCCAGGCACTTCCCGTGTTGGCTACTCTTCCACAGTGTAGGAGGATGGGTCAGGCACCTGGGTTTTTCCTAACCCAAGTTCTCAGGGAGGCAGCAGGGTACAGGGTGTGCTTCTCCAGACACTCATAGCTTCTCCAAGGCTTGGCTGGCTGGTTCTCCTGGCCAGCACTGGCTATAGGTACCAGGTTGCAATGGCAAGCAGCATGCTTGTAGGGACAGAGCTTGCTCTAGTGTTTTCTTTTATTGTCTTCTGTTGTATTTATTGTTTTAATATCTACTATTATTTGCTTATACCATCTAAAAGTACCTCATGTTTTAACTTCAGAAATCCAACTGATTCATTGCTCTTTTATATGTCTTAAATACATAAAATGTATATATTTTGTATTTGTTTGTATAAAATACAAATGTATTTCTTGTTTTTATCTCTTTCTTGTTTTTATCATATTTTTCTACCAATTTTGAGCTTAGTTTGTTCTCCCTTTGTAACTCACTATAGTGCTATGGTTGATTTCTTACTTGGCTTCCTCCTACTTTTCTGTTGTTTTATAATCTACATTGAAGGAGATTCCATGGTGTTCAGGAATAAATGCATTCTTCCACTCTTGACAGACTGGGAAGTGCTCTATCTGTATGTTAAATGTGCTTCGTTAATAACAGAGAGGAAATCAACCAAAATCAATTGATTTTGGTTGGAGGGGTTCTGGATTATTTATCCATTTCTGAGTGAGGTCTTTAATCTCTGCTATCACTCTTTTGTATTCTTTCTGAAAGTATATTATATTGGATTTGTAGTTTTGGGTCCTATGGTATTGAGTGCATCTATATTTTCCACCATTAGATACTGCTGTAAAACTGGCTTCTTTGTGATTATGTAGTTTCATTGCTTGTTCTCTTTCAGCTTTTGTTTTTAAATTTATTTTTATAAAAGTTGTTTTATATGACATAGGCAAACTTATTCCTGGTTTCTTTTAGTTTCAATTAGTGTGGAACCTCCTTTCCCATCACTGAGACTCACAATATGATCCAGCATGTTTTCTTTTTCTTTTTGAAATCTATTATCTTTTAATTGGTTAATTTCATAAATTTTCATCCACAGACTTTTATTTAGGTAAAAATTATACTCCTGGGATTTTGTTAGTAGTCTTCGTCTTTTTTGTAGTTGTTTTCTTTTTGTCATCTTCATTTTGTAGTTTGGTGGTTCTCAGTAGAGGTCAGCACTGAAGGCTTTGTTTTTCAATTTTGTTCAACATTTTATTTGATATTACACAGTTTTCAGCAACGTTATGAACCATTTTGGTTAGCAACTACTTAACTTTGGTTGAATAAAAACTGAAATTTACCCTGGATCCATTGTATACATATTTTTTTCTTCCAATAGATCACTGTATTTTATGTGTCCTTAACAACTGAGGTTCATGTATTTTTTGTGGTCCATTTACATTTTGAGCCTTTGTACTATGAATTTGAGAAAAATGAATACCACTATTAATACAATGGAACATGTTCAATTTGAATATGAATTTCCCCTTCCTTGAAGTTTGTTAGCCTTTGAATGATAGCTTTATCACAGGCATAAGCAAAGAGAGGGAAGATGTAGGAGACGTGAAAGCCCTTAGGCCAGCAGAACATCTCATACTTGGGGCACAATGGCTCAGGACACAGGTTTGTTCTCCCAGGCCTTCAGAAAAGCAAGGGGCTGGAGCTTTCTCCGAGAGTCCACTGCTGAGTTTCCTACAGAGTGGAGAACGTTCACACTGCATCCATTCCTGGAGTCCCCATTTCATTTATTTCAATTTGGCATTATTTTTATAATCTGAGGTGCTCTGATCATCAGGCATAGTTTCTACCAAAATGTGCCTTCTTGTCATGACAAGTTATAGCTGTCCATGACACTACTGTCATGTGCATGGGAAAGACAGTGCTCATGCAGCTCCTGGACACCCTGCCCTTGAGCTCCCACCGACATAGCCTGGTGGGTCCAAGGAGGACTCACACTTTGACACATACATGAGATGTTACCTAAAGGATAAGTCTAGAATTATGTGTTCACGTTGGTTATCACGTTGATAACCATTGTTGATAACCTTGTACTCTGTTCTACATCATGTGCTATGTCTATCCTTGGTTTTGACTGACAGCTTTGTTTTGCCATATTTGACTTTATTCTCTCCCCCCCCAAAAAAAGTAATAAGAACTAAGGAGTAATAAAATCCAAAATGTGTAAATTTTGTTGTAAAAAAGAGAGGAAGGGAAAAAAAAAGAGCTCTAACGGATATAACAGCAAGTGTGTATAGGGCTGTTAAATAGCTGACTATATTAATGTTTTTGGATCATTGAACAAAGCTGTACAAGTCGGCAATAAAACCATTAACAGAAAAGGAGCAAATCATAGTTGAATGAGGAGATGGTTCATCAGTGAAACTGAAAAGGAACTTGACCGATTCCTTTAGAAAAATTAGAGTGGAGAGACAACAGGCAAACCTTAAGAAAGGTAGCAAAATCCAGACTAGATCATAAGAGCATGAGAATGTATACATTAAAGAAGGATAAATTTGAGTCATTTGTAGAAAAATGAATGCATCTTGGGACCATAACAGTAAATGAAATGAATCAGACACACAAGCTTACATATCACATAACTCATAGTTTCTCTTATAAGAGAAACTCACAATATAAATAAATTAAAAAGCAAAATAAAAGATACATAATAAGCAACAGGGAGATTGATGTTTCACAAAAGGAAGGTGACTAGAGGTGGAGAGAAGTGGAAGGGACGTGAGGGAAGGGCATAAAAAGGATGTAAGGGATGTTTTTAGACCAAATGGCACAAAGGATGCAATTGCTATGTGCTGCAAACATGCACTAGTAAAGATCAAAATTAAGAAACAAAGAGAACCTGAATATGTAAAGAATGAGGGAGGAAACTGACCCAATATTTAAAAGTCCGGTGACAGACAAGAGACCAGGATGGGGAGCTTCACTGCTGAGTTAAGAAAATTATGAAAGACAAACTAATGATGTTATTTGAAGTTATTTCAAATATCGAAGAGGAATGATTTCTCTACTTTGTATCTATTTTGAATATAAATGTGTCAATACTCAAGCAGATGGGATACAGGAAAACACAGTGATGTCCTTCTTCATGGTCAGTTTCATCCAAACAAATAATAATCAAAGAGAACAGAGGGACATCAAAGTATCTCAGGGACACCAGCATCCCTTGCCCTCCAGATCAAACACACACCTTCGATCACCCTGCACTCAGTCTCCCAGCCTTCTCCTGGCTCACCATAAATATCAGGGACTCCTCACTCCCCACACACCGGGAGGGATCCTGCTCTCCTCCAGTGACCCCAGCCATGCGGACCCTCGCCCTGCTTGCTGCCCTCTTCTTGTTGGCCCTGCTGGCCCAGGCTGAGCCAATCCCAGAGAAAGCTGAGGACATCACAGAAGAGCACTCAGAGGATGAGGACGACTACCAGAAGGCCTTCTCCCCTGAAGATGCTGAGACCTCTGAAGAGGCTGGTACCCAAGGTAATGGAGGCATGCACCCTACAGATGAGGGTCCAGAGGCAGGCTATGGGAGCAGGTCCAGGAAGCTCTGCCTCACTTAGTTGACTGTTTTGAACTTCTATGGGCCTTGATTTCCTCACCTGCAAAATGAGGAACAGGAGCAAGCTAAATCAAGAGATGTTCTTCTTCCAAAGATTTTTGATTCTTTCTCAAATTCAGTATGTTTACCATGTACACAAATGTACAGACTACTTCTTTCTGTATCACAAGGGGTAAATAGTTACAGAGAATATTTTTCTCTATTAGGGGAGATTTTAGAAACTAGAAGACACTCCTCCAAGGACCAAACCAAGACTAACCCTAACCCTAACCCCCCAGGGCACAGGCCAGGACCACGACCCCGCCCTCCACGGCACAGACAACATCCCTGCCCTTTGAGCCTTGTACCTGGACAAAGACCTCATCTCCAGGACCCTGAGCTTGCACAAGCCAGCCCTCTGAGCTCTATACTCAGACCACAACCAATAGGACCTGTCATTATCCGCCCTATACCACCAATACGACCTCCCCCTCGGCCTCCTATATTACCTCGCCCTCTGCCTCCTATACCTGGACTAGGACGCCAACCCGTGCGCCCCAAGCCAGTTGTTATTGTTGGACCCCTTAGAAAGCAAGCCCAGTGGCCTGGAGAAGAGGTAAGCCTCCAAGTTGGCTGCTTTGGGGAGAAATAATCGGTGGGCCATCAATGCTAGCTCCATGGAAAGCCCACGGCTGGGGTAAACTAAACACAACAGCATGGGGTTTACCCCCCCCCCCCGCAAAAGACTCTTCTTCACAGTAGGACAGATTTCCAGAAGAAATCCAATGCTCTGCCTACTGTCCGGACAGAGAGACCTCAATCAGGCACCACTGTGGGAAAAGGTTGGCTGGCACTGAGCCACAGAACACCTGGAATACAGCATGCCGTGTTTGTACAGCTCAGTTTTCATAGCTCACCTTGGCAATGGCCCATATTCCCACCCACGGGTGAACAGATAAGGAAGATATGTACCTGCTCTGAACAGGGTATTACTCTGGCATAAAGAAGGGCAAACTTGAATCAGTCAAAAGTAAGCGAATGCACCTTAAGACCACAACATTAAATGAAACAAATCATACACATAAACTTAAATGTTGTATGGTTCTCTAATATCAGACACCAGAAATATAGAAGGGAGTAAAATAAAATACAGGTACTAGGAAGAAGATAGATCTTTTTCAAGGGGGAAAGGGAACAAAAGATGGAGGGAGCAGGAAAGGAGAAAATGGGGTGTAAATAAATAAATACCTGGAGAAAACTAGAACCAGAGCATTTTGAAATGGGAAGGGACCAAGAGTCAGAAGGAGCAGGGGAAGGAGGAGAGGGGGAGGGGATGAAAACAGAACTAAGATGCACTGTGTACGTGTAAGTATACCGTTTCCAGAAGACAAACACCCTCAGGATACACTGCAGACACGTCCGCACAAATACAAAAAGAAGAAACGGGGTCAGGTGTGAGCATCTGCTCAAACCTGTGCATGCTGGGTCAGCACAGAGCCAGACAGGGTCAGACAGGGGAGGCATGGACCCCACTCCCGTTGGTGTACGTTCCCGGGCACAGCTATGGTTTATATTTCTGGGTGTGGCAGTGCCAATATGACAAACATTCAACTCAGCATGGACCTCCCTAGGGCTCTGCTTACCTGCCAACCCCAGCATTCAGTACTCAGTGTTGTGTTTGTGTCCCCAGGAGCAGCAGGGAATTTGATCAGAAGCTGCAGAAGTTTGTAGGCACAGTGCTCAGGCACAGACCTGGAACCTGCATATGTGGTCCTACACACGGCATACTCTGCTGTCATTCAGGATGAAAAAAGGTCAGCATTGACACTGATACCTACGGAACCCTTTGTCAACCTCTCCTTGATCTCAATGTTCCTTCTCTATTTCAAGTAAATTCCTTGCAGCAAGTCCTCTGTTGGTGTTTCTTGATGCTTGGTATGTGTCTCAGACAGAAGGACTTACTTTAAAAACAGCTCTTCTAAACAAAAGCACTTAGTGACAAGAAAGATCCAACAAGGCTCATCCCTCTGCCTCCCCGTCCTATCTACTAACTCCCTCTTCACTTACATCATACCAGCTGTCCATCACGGCCCATCGTCATTACAGCCAGGCAGGCGTAACCTAAATACTTGTCAGAAAAGCCACCGTCCTCTTCATGACATGTCAGGGTTTTACCGAAAGGCCAAGAGGAGTTGTTTGTCTTTTAGACTAGGGATTTTATTGGCTCCACCGAATCAATATTCAACATAGAATGATTATTTTAAAAAAACATAATGAATAAAAGAACAAGGGTTGGAATCCCACAGACTCTATTTGACTCCTTATGAATAACCAGGACTGCAGGATTTGATACATAAGTAAAATTGATCTTCACAAACAGAAAAATGCAGAGAAAAACCCTCCTCCTGCATGTTACAACTTGCACACCCCTGAGTTGCCTTCAAGCTGCTGAGACTTTGACATCCACTGCAAAGTGAAGCCTTGAAGAGTTTCCTAGGGACAGTGAGCAGGCCCCAGAAGTTCCTGCATGCAAGCAAGAGTCCCCGTGTTGTCTCAGGGTGTGTTACAGTCAGGGATTGTACACAGAGAACAATTAGAAATCAGCACATGGAGTTTATAATATTTTTTTAATGGTCACCAGGAGTAAACACAGGAAAATGCAGGAAATCTATCCACAACACTAAAGAAATAGAATATTTAGTGAAGGGCCTAAATCCCACTGCAAGGTTCCACATGAGTCCAGATAATAACCCAGAGCTCATGACAATGCCTCCCACGAGTCCAACTGGAGGTCCAGAGCCCACAAGAAGAACTCACATCTGTCTCTTTTACAGATCTGTGCCGCGAAGGCCCAAAGGTCAGCAGTGGAAGCCAGAAAGTCCATGCCAGTTGGGTGGAGGAGCTGTGCTGGTGGGATGAAGGTTCTCTGCTGGAGCCAAGGAGTCATACTCACAACAAAGACCAGGGCTGTTCTGAAAGGCACCACAGCCATCCTCAGTGCCATGGAGGCCCTGAGCTTCTCTGACTACAAACACAGTCGGGTACATGCAATGAAGCTGCGTGCCAAGTTCATCCTGGAAACCAAGAGGCACACGTCATCCCCTCTGTAGCCAGGAAGCAATGCCCAATGTGAGGACCAAAACTTCTCCAGTAGAACCAACAGCTCAAAGAGCAACATGTAATAGAACCCACAATGCCACAATTCCACAATTCCTCAACGCATTAATGCCTCAACGCCTAAACAACCCCTTCGTCTCCACCTATTTATGCTTGCAACTCCTCTCAGGTGGAGCATCTTCACTCAGTGCCATGCTGATGTAATCCAGCTGGGCTTAAATTGACCAGCAGTTCTTAAACTATTACAGGGTGTAAGGCTCTGATTTCCAAAGGATCACACGTGACAGGGCTTGCAGGCAATAGCATAGACCTGACCCAAAGACAGCCATAGTACTGGACCCTTAGCTCCATGGATACTGCTCAAGCTGGCCACAGCCCCCCTTCTGCACTATCTCCAGTCGCTCTCCACAAACCGTGCACAGCATTTAAGGTTTACACCCTAAAACTTCTGTCCTTCCAGGCAAGAGCTCAGGGTCATTTGTAAACATTGTGTCTCTGAAGGGCCAGTGCGATGTTGGTGAGGTTTAGTGTGTGTTATGGCTTGTTTTGGTGCACACCCCATCCTCATGCAGTCATGGAACTGGCTGAGTCTAGTGTTTGTGATTGACTGGTCATCTAGCACTGGAATTGGCAGTGTGAGTGCTGTACCCACCCAGGGTGGGGAGAGATGGTATACGATATGAGGGACAAGAAACTTGTTTCCCAATTTTGTTCTGGCTACTTTTACTGACTGCCACCTTGAAGTGGCCATGGCACCCTGCCTTGGAGCAAGCTGATTATGCACTGAAAGTTCCATAAACAGTGAGCTAAATAAACCTTTCCTTTCTTCATTTTGGATGTTGGGTATTTTGTCACAGCAATGAGAGAAAAGTAACCAACACAGTATGATTCTTCCTGCTGTCTGAACATTATTCCCTCTCAAGATACTCCCTGGCACGTGGCCACTCATTCCCCAGTTTCTTCAAGTACCTATCAAAGGATGAGTTTAAGCTCTTGATTTTTAGTAAAGATTCATTTTACCTGCTGTACTTCAAGTGCTTCCAGCTAAGGATTCCATAGAGAGCTCTAGCAAAGGAAGATACCTTACCAATCTATGCATGCTCGACTTACCAGGAAATTTTCCCAAAATGTGGTACAGAGACAGACAAAATATAGTCTGCAAGACAACGGTCAGCATTACAAGGGAGATAATTGAACGCACTTCACTGAAACTATCTGATGGGCACAGACAGAGCTGTGACCACCAGCATCATAAACACACACATACACACACATTTTCAATACTTCCAGAGACAAAAATCTGCCTTCCTGTTTCCATTACCCCCTGCATTCTGGCTCTGAGGAGGGTTTCAACCCCTAAGTGAGTAAGTGAGCAAGGTTCTCCAAGATTATGAAGTACAGATAGAACAGGATTCCACACCCAGAATTGTGATCACCTTGTGACATTGAAACACAGCAGGGACACCAGTGAGGATAGAATGAGTTTGTGAGGCTGACACAGGGGTGGACCAGGTCTTCCACTTGTGTGGACAATGAAGTAGATAGGTATTGGGGTGGGGAAAGGCACGCAGTCTTCTCTGGGCTCCTGCAATTGCCACCAATGCAGTGTTGCTCTGTTGAGCTGGTAACCAGAGTCAGGTTGTCACTCTGGCATGGAAATCTCCAGGTTCACAATAAGCACAATGTGGACCTTTCTAAGCACAGATTCTAACCTGTTTTCCCAGCAATGGATATGCGCCTGTTATTTCCTTATTGGTAGATTAACTAAAGTAAGCACATAGCCATGCTTCCCAAACTCAGTATTTTTTCCTCAGAATATAAAACAGATGAACAAAAGAAAACTACTTTGAAGAAAGTATCCCTCTGGGTTGACTAATACTCTAGACTGTCTCTAAAATTGTGCTTTCACATCAGCATCTAAAGACTACTCTAGAATCTGCTACCATCAATACCAGGATACGTATGATTTTAACTTGTACTTCTCCTTCACATGACAGGTGCAGAAGCAGATACAGGCTAAATCACCCAGTTTCAAAGTCCTTCGTGGAGGGGGTAAAGAGGATACTAAATCCTTCAGGTTGCTGATTCAGTCTGGTGTCTGGTCACTTTTTCTGGACAGAAAGAAAGTGTCTGGACTGGCTCCTGCCAAACACAGGCAAGATGGCTCCACTCTGGACCTGAACTTACAGTTCCAAGCTCAAGGCACCCCTCTTTGTGTCCTTCCTGTTTTAGCATTTTCTGTGTGTTTAGGGTCTTTGTGATCTCAAGTGCCTTTCCAATGTCATTTCAATATTATTACTAGATCCTTCTTGGAACCCCTCCTACACATGTGCTGTGTTGACGAGACTCAGCACCCCAATGCCATATGTGCCAACAAAATTTATATCCAGAACACAGAATTCGAGTGATAGCTCCAAACTGTGCTAGATCTGAACCCTCACACAAATGCATTTCCTCAAAGGTAAAATAAATGTGGTTTTGTTTTGCAGTTTTATAAGGAGTTTCTAGTCGGAGCACACTGTTGGCATCGATCCCCTACGATGCAATTTTAATATCCTCCAGCCTTGTGAAAAGAATGAAATGATCTCTGAACATTTCCTAAACACACAGAACTAGGCATGTGAGTTAAGATTAGGTCATCATCCATGAGGGAAATCATGGTAGTCCTGAATGTAATGAGGCTGCAAGAGTCTTTATGAAAAGGAAATATGTGCATCATGTAGTTTATGCTTCTTCCCTGAGAGCTGGATGTGAGAACCGTGTGCCCATCAGGACAGAAATGGCTCTTTGGTATTTGTATGTATGTGAGCATGGGGGAAGGGAGACATGGGGAGATATGGAAGGCGGCAGCGTGAGCTTCCTCTATTTACCTCAAAGCTCTCAGATGTTCTGCTGGCCTAAGGGCTTTCACGCCTCCCACATGTTCCCTCTCTTTGCTTATGCCCGTCACTACTTGATAAGCTATCATTCAAAGACTGACACACCTCTGAGGTGCTTGGCAGTATAACTACTTATCTCGGGTCACATGGATTCTTTGTGGTACAGTGGGTTACTATTTTATAAGCTAGGATTCCCTAGTTTGCAAGGGTGAACACATAATTCTAGACTTATCCTTTAGGTAACATCTCATGTATGTGTCAAAGTGTGAGTCCTCCTTGGACCCACCAGGCTATGTCGGTGGGAGCTCAAGGGCAGGGTGTCCAGGAGCTGCATGAGCACTGTGTTTCCCATGCACATGACAGTAGTGTCATGGACAGCTATAACTTGTCATGACAAGAAGGCACATTTTGGTAGAAACTATGCCTGATGATCAGAGCACCTCAGATTATAAAAATAATGCCAAATTGAAATAAATGAAATGGGGACTCCAGGAATGGATGCAGTGTGAACGTTCTCCACTCTGTAGGAAACTCAGCAGTGGACTCTCGGAGAAAGCTCCAGCCCCTTGCTTTTCTGAAGGCCTGGGAGAACAAACCTGTGTCCTGAGCCATTGTGCCCCAAGTATGAGATGTTCTGCTGGCCTAAGGGCTTTCACGTCTCCTACATCTTCCCTCTCTTTGCTTATGCCTGTGATAAAGCTATCATTCAAAGGCTAACAAACTTCAAGGAAGGGGTAAATTCATATTCAAATTGAAAATGTTCCATTGTATTAATAGTGGTATTCATTTTTCTCAAATTCATAGTACAAAGGCTCAAAATGTAAATGGACCACAAAAAATACATGAACCTCAGTTGTTAAGGACACATAAAATACAGTGATCTATTGGAAGAAAAAAATATGTATACAATGGATCCAGGGTAAATTTCAGTTTTTATTCAACCAATGTTAAGTAGTTGCTAGCCAAAATAGTTCATAACGTTGCTGAAAACTGTGTAATATCAAATAAAAAGTTAAACAAAATTGAAAAACAAAGCCTTCAGTGCTGACCTCTACTGAGAACCACCAAACTACAAAATGAAGATGACAAAAAGAAAACAACTACAAAAAAGAAGAAGACTACTAACAAAATCCCAGGAGTATAATTTTTACCTAAATAAAAGTCTGTGGATGAAAATTTATGAAATTAACCAATTAAAAGATAATAGATTTCAAAAAGAAAAAGAAAACATGCTGGATCATATTGAGAGTCTCAGTGATGGGAAAGGAGGTTCCACACTAATTGAAACTAAAAGAAACCAGGAATAAGTTTGCCTATGTCATATAAAACAAATTTTATAAAAAATAAATTTAAAAACAAAAGCTGAAAGAGAACAAGCAATGAAACTACATAATCACAAAGAAGTCAGTTTTACAGCAGTATCTAATGGTGGAAAATATAGATGCACTCAATACCATAGGACCCAAAACTACAAATCCAATATAATATACTTTCAGAAAGAATACAAAAGAGTGATAGCAGAGATTAAAGACCTCACTCAGAAATGGACAAATAATCCAGAACCCCTCCAACCAAAATCAATTGATTTTGGTTGATTTCCTCTCTGTTACTAACGAAGCACATTTAACATACAGATAGAGAACTTCCCAGTCTGTCAAGAGTGGAAGAATGCATTTATTCCTGAACACCATGGAATCTCCTTCAATGTAGATTATAAAACAACAGAAAAGTAGGAGGATGCCAAGTAAGAAAACAACCATAGCACTATAGTAAGTTACAAAGGGAAAACAAACTAAGCTCAAAATTGGTAGAAAAATATGATAAAAACAAGAAAGGGATAAAAACAAGAAATACATTTGTATTTTATACAAATAATGTAGAAAATATATACATTTTATGTATTTAAGACATATAAAAGAGCAATGAATCAGAGTTGGATTTTTGAAGTTAAAACATGAGGTACTTTTAGATTATATAAGTAAATAATAGTAGATATTAAAACAATAAATACAACAGAAGACAATAAAAGAAAACACTACAGCAAGCCCTGTCCCTACAAGCATGCTGGTTGCCATTGCAACCTGGTACCTGTAGCTAGTGCTGGCCAGGAGAACCAGCCAGCCAAGCCTTGGAGAAGCTATGAGTGTCTGGAGAAGCACACCCTGTACCCCCTGCCTCCCTGAGAACTTGGGTTAGGAAAAACCCAGGTGCCTGACCCATCCTCCTACACTGTGGAAGAGTAGCCAACATGGGAAGTTGCTGGGACTCAACAGCCCACTTATCCAGAGGAACCTAGGAAGATGAAGGAGCAAAAGGCAACCTTTAGCCTCCAGTCCAAACAGAGCAGGAGACATGGTCATGAAAGAAAGTTGCACTCCTGAAGTTTCTGGGATGATGGCAATTAAAGTAAAGAAAATACTTCATGAGGCTATAAAAGAAATCAGATCAGAAATAATATCTCAGGAATAAAAGAAATCACAAACATAATAAAAGAGTTGCTGAGTGTATCTAAAGAAGACATAGATTAAAAAATAGAGAATAGGAAAATAAGGAAAACTTTGAATGAACAATATGGAGAAGAATTGGGATGCATGAAACAGACTCAAAGAGCTATCCAGGAAATTAAAAACTCCATCAAAATCTGGCAAAGCTGCATGAAAGAAACTAAAGATAGACTTTCAGACCTTGAAAATTGGATCACAGCTAGTGATCATGAAAGGCAAGATCTCTTTAAAATAACAGGGAACCAGGAAATAGCAATTCACCTGCTGCAAGATGATGCAAAGACAAATTATTTAAGACTGATAGGTGTCAGAAAAAAAAGCAGGCATCAACACAAATGATGTAAAGAGACTACTTACAGAAGTAGTGCCAGAGAACTTATTTAGCATGGGAAAAAGAAGTGACATACAGATAATTGTAGTGTATCCAACTCCAACTAGCCATAACCAAAATAAATTACGCCCGGAAATATAATAATCATGTTCCCAGAAATTCAGCACAAAAGCAGAATATTAAAGGCTGTTAGAGAAAGAAAAAAGTTACCTATAAAGGAAAACTCAATAAAATAATGACAGAATTCTCATCCCAAACCGTCAAGTCAAAAACATCTGCGAGTGAAATATTTCAAGTCCTGAAATAAAAAAACTTTCAGCCCAGATTGATGTACCCTGCAAAACTATCTTTCAAAATTAATGTAGAAATAAGAGACTTCCATGACAAAAAAAAAAAAAAACTGAAGGAATTTGTTACCACCAAACCAACCCTACAAAAAGTACAGAAGAATATTCTAGAAAGAGATAAAGATGGCCATGGTTTTAGGAACAGCAGCACTGGGTGATCACCAAGTGGGGCTGGCAGTTGAGTGGAGGGTAAAAGTAGGGAGCCAATAGCAGGAAAAAAGCGTGGCAGGGATCTACCAGTGCACATTGGCTGTAATATTCATGTAGATGGCCTCAATTCACCAATAAAAAGAAGGAGTATATCAAGAAACAAGATCCATCAATATGCTGTATCCAAGAAACACATTAACTCAAAAGGGAATTGATGGACTGAAAGCCAAAGGAGAGAACACAATGCTCCATATGACAGGGAACCAGAAAAAAACCAAGGGTAACTTGCCCATCAATCACAGAATGGATAAGAAAGAAATGGCATTTTTATACAATGGGAAGCTATCAGCTGTAAAGAAGGATAATCACAAGGTTCTTTTAGGTAAGTGGATGCAACTTGTGCTCATGCTCTTGGGTGAAGTGATTGGGACTCACATAGGTGAACATCACATTGCCTCCCTAGTACTGAAGGAGTTAGTGGGATCCAAAATGTACCACAGATATTGTGAAAGTGAAAGGGGAGGAGACTTCTAAGAACAGAAGGTGGTAGCCATTGTTAATTCCCTATTATCTTGTTTTTAAAGTCCTGTATCATTTTCATTGTTTTGATTTGAATGGTTTTATTGTTTTGTATGGTTTGATTTTACTATATTTGATGACATGGGCAACTATTTCAAAGGTAACAAGATATATTATGGTAGCTGTCATGGTTCTGTCGGTGGCTCCCAGGCCTCATACATTTGCATTGTGCATTTGTGATTGTTTCGTTGACTAGCTTGGATTTATGGTGTCAGTGCTACACCCATAAATGGGTGGAGCCAGGATTTAATGTAATGGCAGGAAGAAGGTGTGTCTTGCTCTTTTTTTTGCGGGTTCCTGCCTTGCTGTTTGCAGCTGCCATGAACTGCAGCCCTGCCATGCCACCCTGTATGACTTGGAGCCAACTGAGTATGGACTGAAACCTCCAAAAACTGTAAGAAATAAATCTTTCTTTTCCCGACTTTGGTCATCAGATATTTTGTCTCAGTGATGATTGAAAAGTAACTAAGACAGTAGTAGCCACTACAGATTTCCTATTATCTTGATTTGAAGCCCTGTGTCACTTTCATTGTCTTGTTTTGATTGGTTTTATTCTGTTCTGTTTTGATTTGATGAGCTCTGATGGTCTAGACAGCAATTTTGAAGAAAGCAAGCGGCATTATTATGGCAGTCACTGTTGGTTTCTCACTATCCTGTTTGGAAGTCCTATATCACCTTCACTGTTTTGTTTGGATTAGCTTCATACTGTTTTATTATTTTGTTTGATTTTTATACTCTTAAAAATATTTTTAAAATAATTTTTAAAAACATCACCACTGATAGTATAGAAATACTAAGGATTGTGACAAATTACTATAAAAGACTATATGCCAAAGGTTTTGGAAACCTGCAAGTAACAGACAAATTTCTAAACCAAACAGCCTATAAAATTGTATCAAAAAGATTTTAAAATCTAAACAGCAAATAATGATTGAAATAAAAGAATTAATTTAAAACCTCCCAACTGTAAAAAGTCTAAGAGAGGATATTTTCACTTCCATATCTTACAAAGCATTTTTTTAAAAAAATGTTTTCAAACTATTCCAAATAATGAAGAGAAAGGTACTCTCCACGTTTCTTTTCCTTTTGAATATATTTTTTTATTACAAGTGTTAATATTCAAGCAGTTGGGAGCCAGGAAAAGATAGCAGTGTACTAAACACCACCATCAGCTTCAACCAAGCAGACACCAAACAACAGAAACATGAGAACATCAAAGGACCATGAGGCTTTCAGCAGCTGTGGCCCTTCAGATCAAAGATGCAATGGAACTAATGCCTCCAAAGTTTTGATAAGCCTTCTCCAAACTGACCCATAAATATAGGCAGACTCCTCGCTCCCCACACACTGGTATCCTGCTCTCTCATCCTCTAGTGACCCCCAGCCATGCGGACCTTCTCCTTCCTCACTGACCTTTTCCTGCTGGCCCTGCTGGCCCATGCTGAACCTCTCCCAGAGAAAACTGAGGATGTCCCAGAAGAGCATGACTCAGAGGAAGAAGACCACGATATGACCATCTCCTATGACCAGGCTGAGGGCTCTGGTCCTCAAGACGTAGGTGGGAGACCCAAGGGAGAGAGGTGCAGAGTCTAAAAAGGAAGGTCCAAAATCCTCTGTATCACTTATGCAACTGTATTTAACTCTTTGAACTTTAACTTAGTAACTGAAAAATTAAAGAATGAAAACCAAATGAATCGCGAGATGCTCTTCTTCCAAAGACATTCAACACTTTCTCCAAATCACTGTGTTTGACATAAGGACAGACATAGGGACTTTCTGAATCACACTAGGTATTCTTCCTTCTAGAGAGGATGCTAACCTCACTGCCTGCTAGAAGTCACTTTAAGCACTGGATGTGGTTAAGGGTGTAAAAGCGTCAGTTCAGTATAAGAGTGCTGGCCAGCGTCACACAGCTGTGAAGATGGGTGGGAAGTGGCCTCAGAGCCTGCTGGCCAACATGGCCACATGTTAGTTACTTACTTGCGAAGGTATTGCTCACATCGCTGGGCGCTTGGTGCCAGCGTGATGAAGCCATGCAGCTCAGCCTGGGCTGCCCTCAGGGGTCTGTTTCCCACCGCCTAGTGTCTCCGGTCCTCAAGGCTCCTCACTGCATCTGTTTCCCCAGGTCATCAAAATACCGTCCACTTGCTATTGAAGACAAGGTGGCTGTCGAGACCAGAAGAGGAACCTGCCTCATGGGCAACAAGGAGAGAGCCTTGTGCTGTAGCTGAGCATCCACAGCAGAGACAAGACCTCCTTCCACGTCCCCACAGTTTCTACTCTCCACTTGTCCCGCATGTTCATTCTCAGATAAATACCTTTCAGCAAGTTCCTTCTTCATGCTTCTTTATGTATGCTGTAGTCTCAGTCTGCCTTCTTTGAAGGATCTTAAGCAACAGCCTTTAAATGAAATCCTGGCTCCAAATACCAGAAATTTTAAGGATGCCAACAGGCACTGAACACAAAGTGGGAGGTCAAATGCAGCAGCTGTTGACCCCTCCGCATCTCCTACCTCGTGATGGGCTTTTCTCGGTCCCTGTCCATGCATGTTAAGTTCATACATCGCGTCAGCTTCACTTCCCACTGCTCCTTTACTCAGCCTGGTGTCTTCATAGAGCAAGGCCAGATGGGCCATTTGTGCATCAACCTGGGGCTGTATCAGCTCCGTTTAAATCATACTCAAAGTGGGATGGGTTTTTAAGAAAGGCATAGGATAATAAAAGCACAAAGCTGTGCTGTGCGATAGACATTACCATTATTAACAAGTCATGTCGCATAAGATAGGATTTGATATACACATGCAATCGTGTTGACAATCAGAAAATGCGGACGGACAGCCCCCAGCGCACTTTTCAGCATGCACTCTATTAAGTTGTCTCAGCTACTGAGAGCCTGCTGCTGGCTGGAAAGTGGAGCTTTGCAGGGCCTCATGAAGCGTAAACAATCCCAAAGCATTTCTGCTACCAACCAAGAGATTCTGTGCTGCTGCACAGCACTGTGGGTAATGCAGGCAGAGTCATGATGATGGTGACCTGAGACAAAGATAGCAGCAGAAAAACACCAAAGGTCTGCAGAGCCTGGGCGGGGTATGCCACAGCGCCCCCTGCTGCTCTGTTCCCACTGCTGCCCACCCCAACCTGTACACTGCGCGCTGGAATTCACTCCTGCCTCAGCTTGCCTTCCTCTTTGCATGCAGGAGCTCTGGGTCCTGTCTAAGCCCCGTGTCTCTGAAGTGGCCCCTGTGGGTTGTGCTGTGACTCTTCCTTCTGTCTGACCTCACTTTACCTTCCACGACCCTCAGGCACTTGTGCCACAAGTCTGTCACATGCTGACAGGTGGTATGGCCACTGGCTTCAGTACATCACCATGAGGATTCCATAGCAGAAATCTATGAAAAGAAGATGTCAGATCCATCCGCAGCTCTGCTTACAAGTTCTGTCACTGACAGAATGTCCTGGGAGGCGGAGAGCGACAGGAAACCTGCAGTGCACTGGGAAGAGACAGATTCAAGGGAGATTATTCACCATGCTTGACTAAAACGATCTGCTACACCCAGACATGGCCCCAACCACCAACATCAAATACTTTCTGAGACCCTCAGGAAAGGAATGTTTTGGCCCGAAGGCTTCTATGTTGTAAACTTGAGCAGGGTTGGGGTTATTGCCAGAACAGACCCAGGCCATCTGGCCTCTGGGTTCCCACCACTGTTTCACACAGATAAGGGCATCTGTCCTGCCTCCTCCAAATACAGCGTAGGGGCTCTGATCCTGCCTTACTGTTACAGCCTCAGGGCCACCCTCCAACTGTTCTCCTGATTTAAGGTTCTCCATACTTTTTGAGCCTTCATGGTCCCTAATGTCTTCAAGCATGAGAGCTGACTCCAAAAAAAATGGAATCTTCTTGGGCCCTTCTTAATTATGTGCCACACTGTTAATCTTTAACATTCTAATTGATGAACTCTTTGGAGGTCTTAAAACCAAAAGCCATGGCTGCCATGTTATTTCCAATGTGTGCTAGACCTATATCTTCAAGTGAGTATATTTCCTCCAAGGTAAAATAAGATGATATATTTTGGGTTTCAGTATCAACATCCCATTCTTGGGATAGGTATCTTATCATTTAATTTTGATATCATTTAATACTCTAAGCCCTTATGGATAATCCTTCATACAGATTGTCCTAAATAATCCATAGGAAAGCACCAGGAATTGAACACACAGGGTATTACATATTACATGGACAAGGACCCTGAAATGTAGGCAAGATGTGCGTTTACACAGGGTCTCACTGGTCAACACCAGAGGCTCCCAAATTACCTAAGTTCTCTGGAGAAAAGAATGGCTGTGCCTTCTCTGGGCAGCCAGAGTTGCATTGGTCCTCACTCGACATCCATTAACTCATGAATTCAGCTTCCTTCATGGACGTTCCTTTGTCCTTGAAACATCTTATTTGTCATTTAGGGTTCTGAGACCCAGAAATCCCACTTAGCCCAGGGAAGCAAACTTGATTCCTCTAACTGGGCATTGTCAATTGCTGTCTACTATGTGCTACTGCAGGGTCATTGCTCAGTTTTCTGGAGAGAAGGTCCTTCTGCACCAAGAGTACTGTACCATCCAAGGACCCAGTCAGTGTCTAATGACTGAGGACACTTCAGTGTGCAAATAACAGAGAATACAAAAGAAAGCTCTGGTCCTGAACAGATCGCACTTGCATCTCTAGATTCTCCTACATGCTTGCCCATTATTTAAGGTCAGACCTGCGAGAGGAAGGTGTAGTAAACAGAGAATGACAGGGAGCAGAAATGAAGTCCTCGTGCCTGTGAGACATGCCTACATCTCACGGGGTCACAGGAACCTGATACTTACCAGGGACTCAAAGAATAAGCTTTTCACTTCAGTATTTACATTTATGCAAGTTTAGGGGAGGGGGATTTGGAAATACAGTACACAAAGCTCCCATGCTGTCCCTGAAGCCCTCTGGTGTTCTGCCAATGTAGGATTTCCACTTATTCCACATACTCCCTCTCTTCGTGTGAGCCTGTCATTTCCTGGTGCATTATCACACAAATCCTGATAACCATCCCTGTTCTTAATAAATATTTACCTCTGGCCATATGGATTACTTGTGTTAATTTAAAGTGGATTGGAAATTCTTGTTTTTTCAAGGGTAGACCTCACAATCCTTAAATGTTGGTAGAGCCCTGAAAATCACGAACACACATAGCCCTCTTGCCTACATCAGGGTATGTGGGTAAGAGCTCCAGGCCGGTGTGCCAGTTTCTTCTGTGTACAAGTGGGGTACGTGGCATGAGATTCTATAACTCACCGAGGCGAGAAAAATTTGGGCGGCAAAAAGACACTTTCATGAACAACTTTGCTTCTTTTCTTGGGTAGATACATTAATTTCCACTCACATAAATATTAGAGAATGCATTAGCACACTATGAATGTCTGCATTCACATTGACCCCTTCCAGGGATGAATGTGGGGGCTCCACAGCTCTCTCATGCTGTGTGGACTTTCAGTGGAAGCTGTGTGGCCATTGCTTCTCTGAGGATAAGGGAGAAAGAGCCTGTTTCCAAACTGTTTGGCTGCTCCAGAAAGGTAAATCAATATTAAGATTCCATCACAATCCAGTAAGCATGGTGTAAAAATGCTGAAAAAATTGTCGGAGGAAAAAGAACTCCTGTATACTATTAATGGGAATATAAATTACTATGATTAATACAGAAAAAGGAAAGAGATTCCACAAGAAATGAACATTAGAAATTGCATTTGACCTAGCTATACCATTTCTAGTTGTCTTCCTGAGGGAGTTAGAGAGAGAGAGGGAGGGAGGTTGGGAGGGAGGGAGAGAGAGAGAGAGAGAGAGAGAGAGAGAGAGAGAGAGAGAGAGAGAGAGAAGCAATGGAAATGGGAGGGAAGGGGAATGGAAAGTAAAATAATTGATAAACATTATATACAAGGACCAGTTATCCATCTCCAATCTCCTGAACAATTGTACAGTGAAGGCCTAAATAAATGAGACAAGTGGTGTGATTTTAGGTCTCCAGGAGGCTCAGAGTTCAAGACTCTAGGGGCTGAGACAAAGAGCTTCTAAGGATGGCCCGTATTTATTGGGTTTTCAAACAAAAGAAGGGATACTGAGGAAAGCTTGGAAACTGAGAAGGACCTTGGGAGTCACTTCAATGTCTTCTCCAATTAGTAAATCATGCCAATTTTAGGAGACCCATCTTAGCTCCACGATGACATTTATGGTAGGAGTGAGACTGCAGGAGTGAGATGTTTGCAGCTGCAGTCTCTCTCTACTTAACTGATGTTTGAGCCAGGTGTCCTTGCTGTGGCCATACCTTGTCCTTTAGGTGCCACTGGCATCACAGGCCACTACAGGCCTCAGCCAGGGCCAGTGATTCAGTGAACCAGGGCCAAGGTTCACTTACTATGGATCTGTTGCCCATGTTCAGACAAGAGGCCTCGGCTGCGCCAGACTCACAGATAAACACAGAAAGACAGTTTATTTAAATCCTCAGAGCTGCTTCATCGTGGTCTCCATCAATTCTCTTTGCGAAATGTAATCATTTCATACTACAAACACATACTACGTAAAAAAAAGAACTGAAAAACAAAGTTTATCCCACAGAAATCTTCTCTCAGGCCTGATAGCATCAAACTATCAAAACTTAAGTACATTAAATTCTATGAGCAGCAAAGGAAAAGCATGAGTCACACAGTGAAATTCATTGTCACATATTTCTCAGCAAAAACCTTACACTCTATGGGAGAGTGAGTCAAAATGCTGAAAGGCCAAAACCAAACCTGCCACTCAAGAATTCTACATCTAACAAGATTATCCTCAGAAGTTAAATAAAAAATAAAAAGGAAAAGAAGGAAGAGTATTTGCAAACAGTAGCATCAAGAATTCATGACCATTAGATTGACCCAGTAAGAAGTGTTTAATAGAATATTCAATCACAATTGAAAGGAAGATATTTGCTACTGTATAAACAGCAAACCACAGTGACACTGTAAATTCATATGCAAGTTCAAATAGTCCAGTACATTAATAAATAAAGATACATAGTTATGCAAATTGCCTTTATAAAGGTTTAAGGTGAACATGGCCACAATAATTATTTCTAATTAAATTGTCGAGGCATACCAAAAATGTAGTGATCTACAGGAAAGCAACAAAATAATGAACCATGACTGAAGAGTAAATACAAAATGGTTATAGTTAACAAAATTAAGATGTTTAGCATCCTAAAAGTGTGTATTTTAGCTACAAAAGTTTGTAGGAAGCCCAAAGGAAATAACAAGGAAAACAGTAGAACCTACACACAAATATTAAAAATCAAACAACTAATTCCTTTCACTACTAAAAGCCACCAAACCACAAAGTGAAGAAGAAAGCAACTAACAATGTAATACAGAGCATTCAAAAGACTGGTAACAAAATGGCAAGTGCAAGTCCTTACCTACAGGACTTGCAATAATCATCAGTGAAGGAAATCATTCAATGAAAAGATACAATTAGGGGAAAGGATTTTTATAATGGCACCTTTGTAGTACCTACAAGGAATTAACCTCAAAGACTCACAGAGACCAAAAGAGAAAGGATAGGAGACGGTATTCCAGGAAAATGGAAAAAGAACAAGACAAGGAATACACTTTTTAAAAAATCTTTAAATAAAATGTGTAGGAAAACAAAATAAGCAATCACAAAATGTTAAATGCATCAATTCTGTGAGAGCACATACCAATTAAAAATGTATATGCAGTCAATACCAAAGAACCCAAATACTGACAGACTTCAGGAGAGAGAAACCATAACAGAAAGATAATAGAGAGCTTCAAAACCCCACTTTCATCAAAGGACAAGTGCTCCAGACAAAATCATCTGAGAAGTAATTGATTTGCTCTAATTCTAGGCCAAGTGGGTTTAACGTGCATTTAGAGATCCCTCAACTCAACAGTAGAAGGACACACTTTCTTATCAGTAGCATGTGGAAACTCAACGCTATAGGTCACATACTAGGTCACAAAACCAGTTAGAGGCACATTGTTTATACCTGAAATCATATCAGTTTTGTGTTTTCAACACAGCACAATTAACTGGAAATCAACACAAAAATCACCAGAAGGAAGATTTGGGGAAAAATGCACAAATATGGAAATGAAACAGCAGACTCTTCAACGGCAGCATCATTAATTGCATTAGAAGAATGCTGAAGAAGTTTTTGAGACAAATGGAAACAAGAAACACAATGTATTATACTTAAAGAATAAACACACAGCTGAAGTAGCTCTGTTCTCTGAGGTAGCAGACAACAATACAATCCTACTTTAAATAAGTAATAGGATCTCAATAAGATCTCCCCAATTGTTTTAACAAGAACAATTAAAGCACAAAATCAAAATTAATAAAACTAACATAAAGTAGACCCCAAATTAAAAAATAGAAATTTAACATGCATATAAAAGTTCAGTGAAACATTGTATGACAATACCACATCTTTTTATCCATTCCTCAGTTGATGGGCATTTGGGTTGTACATAAATAACTTTATGCATGCATATGTATGCAAAATAGATAGCTATATTACTACTCTCTGTTAGCTCATCAAAAAGAATGGTTTGTGCTGTCATTGTTTGATGGTTTGATCGTTTTTATGCCTAGATCTTGTAATTTGAACTACTTCTAAGATAACAGTATGCAATACATTAACTTGTGTTAATTTCTTACTATTTTTTAAAAATTCTGTATCATTAGTATCCTTTTTTCTGTTTTGCTTTTTAAAATAAAAAAGTTCAGTTTAACAAACAATGGCATATTGTTAAATAATATCAACATCTAGCAGACTAAGAAATGGAAAGATTCCAATAAGTAAAATCAGAAGTGAAAAAGTAACCTTATAAATGACACCAAAGAAATAATAAGAACCATAAGAAATTTCTATGAAACACTATATTGCAAAGGTTTCAAAAACATAGAGGACAATGAATAAATTCCTGGACACAGCATAATACAAAGACTGAATCAGCAGAAATAAAAACCTAAACATTCCTATTGAAATGAGGGAGGAAATTGACCCAGTATTCCAAAATTCCCACCAAAGAAATCTGAGATAGGGATGAGAAGTCTTCACTGCAGCGTTCAAAAAAGCATTTAGGTAAAGCTAACCACAACTATTTCCAAATTATTCCATATATGGAAAAAAAGAAAAATAACCCTCCAGTTTCTTTTCATGCAAAACTCGGTACTGAAGCAGATGGGAAGCAGGAAGAAAGAAGCACCCTCAATATCAGCTTAAGCATCAGACCAGCACAGATGACAAACAGAGAACCCAGGGACGTCAAAGGACCATGAGGTCAGTGCCAACCCTCGCCCTCCAGATCAAACACACATCTTCCCTCACTCTGCCCTCGGTCTCCCAGCCTTCTCCTGACTCTCCCATAAATACCAGGGACTCCTCACTCCCCACACACTGGGATCCTGCTCTCCTCCAGTGACCTCCAGCCATGCGGACCCTCGTCCTCCTCACTTCCCTCTTCCTGCTGGCCCTGCTGGTCCAGGCTGAGCCTCTGCCAGAGAAAGCCGAGGATGCCCCAGAAGAGAAGCAGTCAGAGGAAGAGGAACTGGATATGACTTTTGAAGGAGCGGAGAGGTCTGGTCTTCAACACAGAGGTAAGAAGCCCAATGTGATGGAGGCGCTGCGCCTAGAGGGGAGGGTTCAGAGCGGGGCTATGGTCCAGAATGCTCTATATCACCTCCACAACTAGACAGGTATTTAACACTGCAGGCCTTTTCCTCAGTAAAAACTGACACATGAGAGCAAATAAATCAAGAAGAGTTCTTCTGAGACTTTCCACGCCAAGGCATGTCTGAAGTTCTCAGGGTTTAATTATAGACAGGTGTACACAGAAACTATTCCTTTATCTAGATTATTAGATGTGGTTGCACAGTAGGTACTGCTTTTTTCCAGAAGTTGTTAGAAACCTGAGTTAGCTGTAAGCTCCCATTCCACAAATGCCCTGTTGGGAGGACATAGCTGTCACTACTAGCTGGAAAGTTTCTCCATGGGGGGAAGGCGCCTCCAGCCATGCTTCCTCCTCTCCCTCATTGCTGAATTCAGGGGAAGGGAGGGGAGGTGACAAACCTGCCCTGACTGTGCTCGAGGTTCTCCGAGGACCCCTCTGCTGACCCTGTACTTAGAGTCTGCCACTCTTTTTTTTTTTCATTTAAGGAGAAAAAGGAAAAAAAAACAGAAAAGGGGTACAAGTAATATAAAATTTAAAAAATAAACAGTAAGGGGCTGGGGATTTAGCTCAGCAGCATAAGCGCGTGCCTTGGAAGCAGGCAGTCTTGAGTTCGATCTCTGGTACCGATAAAAAAAAGAAAAAGACAAAAATAAAAATAAAAATAAAAATAAAACAGTAAGAAATCACTAGTTAGTAGATTACATATTCTCATCTTAGAAATAGTTGATCAGTTACAAAATTGAAGCACATAAAGTGGACTTTTAAACAGTGAGAGTGCAAACAGTTTTGTTCAATGATCTAAAAAACACTCAGTAATATGGTTATCTATCTTATACACTTAAACATATATGCAGTTATAGCCTTTAGAGCACTTTCTTTTCTTTTCTTTTGTACAATGACAATTACACATTTTGGGTTTTATTACTCCCACAGTTCTTATTACTTTTTTTGAAGAGAGTAAAACCAAATGCGACATATCAGAACAGAGTCAGTCAAATCAAAAGGATGGACATAATAGATAATGTAAAAACAAAATATAAGGAGATCAACAATGGTTACCATACTGTCTGTTGCTATTTTAAGAATTGGCAGTTATAATAAAATTGAACTAAACAGGAAAGAATAAAACCAAAGCATTGGAGACATTACAGGGTTTTAAAAGAAAATAATAGTCAATCGGAATGGGCGTCATAATGATTCTTATTGTCTTCACAGTTATGCCTATACTTTCAACCTTGGTACTATCAAGCAAAGCAGAATAGAGGAAAATCAGTCAAAACAAGATGCTGAGAGCAATACAGGATTTCAAATCAAGTTAATAGGAAATCAAAGTAGGTTACTATAATGTATCCTGCTATTTTTTATTTATTTTCCCTTAATTAAAAAAATAAAAAGAAAAAAGTAAATAATCTTTAAAAAGGGGGGAATTGAGATAAAAGAGGGCATAACAGCAGAACAGCGCAGGTCAAATCATAACCATTTAAGCAAAACAGTGTTTCACTACATAGAAATAGTTACCATAGTGTCTCTTTCTTTGAAATCTTTGAGTATAACTTCTTATACTGTAGCACCAAACATATCAAGACAATGTAAAACCATTCAAGAGAATGACATTATTACAGGGGATTTAGAACCAGCTAACAGAAAATGAACCATGGTTTCTGTATAATCTCCTTGTGTATAAAAGCTTTTGCTTATATTATCACATATAATAAAATCCAATAAGATACAACATGTTAAGACCGATGGAGACAGAAGAATATAAGCTTGATGGGACTTCAAAACAAGATGATACTAAATCAGCACTAGCTATTATGATGTCTTGTTTTCTCCAAAATAGCTGTTCCTACCTTCCAATCTCCTCTGCCTCATTTCTGTTGAGCTCTTTTTCTGTTGTTTGTTGTCAGTTTGTCATTGTTCATTTCGTTTTCTGCTCCATTCATTGTGGCCTCTGCCACTATTTCTGGAATCTTGGTATTTTCTTTTTTTAGACTATTCTGCAGTATTCTCTGTAGAGTTGAATTAGTGGTTGCAAATTCCCCTAGTTCCTCTTTATCCTGGAAGCATCTTGTTTTTCCATCAATTTCTAGGGACGGTTGTGCAGGATATATCAATCTTGGCTGGAGGTTATTATCTTTCAAAGCTTGAATTATTTCCCCCCATGCTCTTCATGATTTGATGGTTTGTGCAGAGAAATCTGCTGTAATTCTGATGGGTGTTCCCTTGTAAGTGGTCTGTTTCTTGTCTCTGACGGCTTTTAATATTCTGTTCTTATATTGTATTTCTGGAATTTTGATTATTATATGCCTGGGTGTAGCTCTGTTTGGGTTGTAGGTGGCTGGTGTCCTGTATGCCTCATATGTCTGAATATCTTTACCATTTGCCAAATTAGGGAATTTCTCTTGGATTATTTCTGTGAATAGCTTTTGTAGTCCATTTGTTTGTGTCCCCACTTCTTCTCTTATGTTCTTTTTTTTTTTTTTTTGTCTTTTTTTTGTTTTTATCAGTACCAGGGATCGAACTCATGACTGCCTGCTTGGAAGGCAGGCGCTTATGCCACTGAGCCAAATACCCAGCCCCTCTCTTATGTTCTTAATTCTTAAGTTATAGATCCTCTTATCATCTTCTAGTTTTTGTATTGTTGCTGTTTGGTTTTTTTTTGTTATTTTTAAGAAGTTTTTCATTTCATGCTCCCATATTACAAATCTGCCCTCCAGTTCAGATAATTTGTCCTTAGTTTCTTTCGAGCTGTTATGCCAGTTTTTGATAGAGTTTTTAGTTTCCTGGTAATCTCTTTGAACCTGCTTCATGTATTCTATGTTTTCTCTATCTTCTTCATCAAACAATTCTCCCCTTTTTTTCTGTTCTTTCATTCCACCATCTGTTTTTTCTTGGGTGGTGCTTAGCATTTTTCTAACTATTCTGCTTATGTCTTGCTTCAGGTCATTAATAACTTCATTCCTGAACTCGTCTATGAGACTCTGGAGATAGGGCTTTATATCTATTGGTGCCGTGTCTGCTATTGCGTGTTTCTCAGGATTGGGGGCCGAGGACCCTTTCTTGTTGCTCCCTCTTCCCATATTCTTTGTTCCTTATATTTAAGCATGTATAGGAGGCCCAGCTTCCTGCCCTGTCAGCCACAGTCTGTTTGAATTGCACCGGCTAGGTGTTCCCACCCACTGCAGTGTACTAGGGAGACACAGACCTGGGCAGCCTCTGCTGGCCCATCCCTCCAGGTCAACCTACCGCAAGGATTCACCTCTAGGGTGCACCTTCAGGTGCTGGGACCTGTTTGGGCTAGCCTATTGGGTCTCAGTCAATGGTGTCTCACAGGCCAGGCACTCCCCACCAATCCCACTTGAGAGGGGGATATGTGACTAAAGTCACTGCAGCTTCTTGTTCCGGGAAGTGCTCTGTCCGAGTATGTCCTCTGCTGAAGCCTCCTTCTCTGTGTAAGGGTCCCGATTCACTCACTCACCGCAGGTCGATGCAGGGCACCCACCCAGTCCTGCTCCCAACTCCTTTCAACACTTCCCACTCTCTGAGCTTTTGCACCTCTCTCCCTGCTGTGCTGACCAGGATGCAACAGCGGCTGCAGGTAATTCAAATCGCAGTTTCCAGTGGGGTGGGTCTAGCTTCTGTGCTGAGACCTTATCTGTGCCTGCTGTCTCACCAGGATTGCGTTTCCAGATGGTTTCTCTTAATTTAGTTCCTTCCTGCGTCAGCAAAGAATATCTCCCCTTGCCTGGGACTTCCTGTCCAGCACCATTCCTAGATTTCAAGTGCAGTTTCTCCGAGAGCCTCAGAGGCTGCTGCTATCTGTCCGCCATGTTCTCTGAGTCTGCCACTCTTTCTGTGTCCCCAGATCAGATCCTCACTTGCCGCTGCAAATTTGGAAGTTGCCGTCCTCCAGAAACCAAATATGGAACTTGCTACAAGAATGGTAAAATGGCTAGACGGTGCTGTAGCTGAGCATCCAGCAGAGCAAAGAAGACATTTCATGCACCTTCAAAACTATCAGAATCTTTATTCTTCCTGCTTCATCTCCATGTTCTTCTCTTCCTCTATCTCCAAAACATTCCTGAAGTAACCTCTGTGTGCGTGTTATGCATCTGTGTCTGGACCTCAGATAGCAGAATGTGAAAGGATGGGATTTTACATAAAGCCCAGGCTCCATGTTTGAGGAAATACAGAGAGGAAGACAGGCTTCCTGTACCAGAGGAGAAACCTGGCTGCCGAAGAGAGGCTTGATGTTCCTCTCCCGCCCAGCCATTGCCTTCTTTATCACAGGACTCGGTCTGGAGTCTTTGCCAGGATGCATCAGGGTCACTCACCCTAACTGTCCTTCTCAGGAAGCCACTGCTCCAGCCCAAGGATGACATTTAATTAAATGGCTCGAGACAAATATTTGTCATTGAAGCCCTGGGCTTGGATCAGCTCCACTAAAACACATTCAGAGTGTAGCGGGGTTGTAACACAGATAGAGAGAGCAGAACACAGCACAGCACCAGCACAGGGGCACTGTAACCATTAGCACTACGAGAATGTGACACCCAGGATTGGGGGGGGGGTTGGAAAGTGTCAGCCATAGGATGAGTGTGCAAATTTTAAAACTTCACTGTAGTAAAAGACACACTGTCACCCCACCCTTCAAAACACTCCCCTGTCCTTTGAACACACTCACCAGTCCTGCCCGCATCTCACAGGAGCACAGGGCTTCTGGAAATTCATCATCCTGAGGATGCCCAGTTAGTACTGCTATCTTCACAGCCTCAGTGTCCTTAATGGAACCCAAAGCTTTCCCTCCCTGGGCATCTAGATAAGGAGAGGGCCTCAGGGAGGAGGGTTCCATTCATGGAGGAAAGTAGGGAGGACCCACTGGGAAGAGGTACTAGCCTGCCTTTCTGTTGGAAGGAACCATGTGGTTCCTACATTTTTGTCACAAGACACCCATGAAAGAGAACTTGGAGAAAAGCTTCAGGAAAAGGCCAGACTGATGCAGAAGTGTATTCAAGGAGAAGGGGATTCTTTCGAGGCAGTTACAGGAAATGTGCTTCTACTGTAATCACTTTTAAATTACCCTTTTACCATGATTTTATCACTTATCTCCCACTCAGCTTCACAAAGGGAAAACACAGAGAAGCAACCCGCAGGTGCCCCCTGTAGCCTACACTCTCTAGGGCCTGGGAAACACGGGTTCCAAGGTACTCCAAAGCAAAGATGCAAAAAGCAGCACTGCATCCAAGCCCGAGTCCCTGGAGCCACTGCAGCCCTCGATGCTGGGGTTCTGAGGGGGTCGCACATGATGGTCATGGGTGCTGTGGGCAGGGACTGGGTCTGCACCATGGACAGCAGCATGGCGCCCCCAAGCACCTCAGTCTCTATTTGGGTCAGCCTTAGTGCCCCCACCCACTCCGCCTGGTCCCCAAGGCTACTGCTGTGCACTCTTAGGGGATTCGGGGAGCTGGAGTCCATGTCCCTCTTCCCACACAGGGGTCAGGGTGGCGTCTACCCTCATGGTGTCTCCAATGAGCCAGCCTGGCATTCCTGGTGTGGTGCAACTCTTCCTCCTGACTTCCCCGCCCCTCCCCTAATCCCTAACCCCTGGACCATTTTCCAGTAGATGTTCTCAGAACCTGAGCAGAAACCTGCAGGGCATGTCCACAGGAACTAAGGCAGATAGATGGTCTGCAGCTGGGGCTCCCAGCCAGGTTTGGACAGACAGTTCTGCAACAGCCCTGGTCATCCTGGTTGGGTTGCTCCCTGAAAAAACCCCGATGGAACTTACATTGACAGCGAAGCTGCGTCCTGAGGGAAAGAGGCAGTGTCCTAGAGGGCTGTTCATCACACCAGACCAAATCTCTCTGTGAGCGCACAGAAAGCAGAGATTTCCGACCTCAGAGTCACTGTCCAGAACCAGCGACAAAACATCATCCAGACTCTTCTGTTCCTGTGTTCCATGCATTCTGACTGTGAAGTGGTCCCAGCCTCGCAGCGGGGTTCACTCAGCCTACAAACAACCCTCAGGACACAGACCGGGGCCAAAAGCAAGATAGAAAATTCCAGATACCAAACAAAAACACTGTAGAGCTTCCACATAGACTCTTTTGCTGTATCTCCACCAGGCGGACCTAGATGATTTCTGGTTCAATAATTGATAAACTACTGTAAACACATAGCCACACTTCAGAAATAGAGAATATTTTGCCTTGAATAGAAAACATGGGGGAGGTTGAGCAGCCTGCAGTAAGTATCTCTGCACAATGCCCAGAACCGAGGGAGTCTGGGATCCTTGCTCAGCCTGGCCAGGGAACTTTGCAGCGTCCTGCTGCACTGGACCAGCTCAGCAAGTCTTGAGCCCATCTGTAATAACTGCCCGTCCCATGCTGTGCTTGGCAGATTCTGGGATCCCTGGCCTGCCAGCACCCTAAATTCTGGAAACGAGGCAGCCTGAGGTGAGTGACACTGCACCATCCCAAACAGGGAGTTTGGGATTGTTGCTCCTACCAGACAAGAAACTTCATTTGCAGCTTCCTGACACACTCAGCCTGTACCACAGGGCTTGGGCCTGCCTGCCCCACCCCCAGTGTCCCTCTTTCAATCCAGGGAACTGGGTGGCCAGAGTCCCAGGAGCTGAGGGCATAGAAGAGGATTTCCAACAGGCCCTGGGGAAGTCTTGGAATAACACTTGAAACATGGAAATAGAAAAAAATGACAAAAGGAAAGACCAAAATGTAATCTCAAACCTCCAGCCCATCCCAAGAAAACCTAGGAGCTATGTACACAGAAGAAAATATATGCATACACCTGAAATACCTGACATAATAGTGACTGAAATAAAGAAGCAGCTCTGGGAAGCTTTAGGGAATTCAAACTAGAAATAATCTCCCAGGCAAAAGAAGAAATGATAAAAGAAATGAAGGAGATGCTAAGCATATCTAAAAAAGACACAGTTAAAAAATTGGAGGAATTAAACAAAAAAGATAGAATCCCTGGATGAACAATATAAGAAACAAACAGAATACATAAAGCAGATGCAAAGAGGTATACAGGAAATCATAAATTCCACTAAAAGTTGTAAAAACTGTTTCAATAAAAGTGAAGGTAGAATTTCAGACCTTAAAGACAAAATTGCAGCTAGTGAACAGGAAAGGAAAGATCTTTTAAAAATAACAAGGAATCAGGAAATAACAATTCAACAGCTGCAAGATGATGCAAAGATAAACAACATAAGACTAATACGGATAAATGAAAAAGAAGGGAACAAAATAAAGGATGTCAAGAGGATATTTAGAGAAGTAATAGCTGAAAATTTCCCAAACATGAAAATGGAAACTGACATCAGGATCAGTGAAGCATACAGAACTCCAAATAGCCATAATCAAAATAAAACTACACTCAGACATATAATAATCACCACCCCAGAAATCCAAAATAAGAATAGAATATAAAAAGATGTCAGGGAGAAAAAGATCACCTATAAAGGAAAACCTATCAGAATCACAGCAGACTTCTCAGCACAAACAATAAAGTCAAGAAGAGCATGAAGTGAAGTATTTCAGGTCCTAAAGGAAAATGATTTCCAACCCAGAATGATGTACCCTGAAAAACTGTCCTTCAAAATGGATGGAGAAATAAGATGCTTCCATGACAAAGAACAGCTGAAGAACTTTATGATCACCAAGCCAACCCGGCAAAGAATACTGAAAGGCAGATTAGATACACTTAGGAAAAATCCACTAAGCAAAGTAGGCATTTAAACAGAATGGAAAGATAAGGATGCAACAGCAGAAAGATAACATGTGAACAATAAACCAACATAAACAGTTATAACCATTAATGTAAATGATTTCAATGCACCAATTAAAAGAAACAGATTGGCAGAATGGATCAAGAAGCAACATCCAACCATATGCTGTCTACAAGAAACCCATCTAACCCAAAGGGATACTCACAGAGTGAAGGTCAAAGAATGGAAAACAATACTACATGTAACAGGAACCCAAAAAAAGTGGGAGTAGCTATTCTGTTTGCAGACAATGTGAACTTCAAACCAATAATGATCAGAAGAGGTAAAGAAGGTCATTACATACTAGTTAGGGGAAAACTTCAAGAGTAAGAGATAATAATCTTAAATATATATGCACCAAATTCCAGAACACCCAGTTATACAAAGCAAGTATTAACAGAAATGAAAAACCAAATTAGCAGTAACACAATTCTAACAGGAGACCTTAAGAAACCATTGATACCAAGGGACAGATCAATCAGACAGAAAATCAGCAAAGAAATAACAGAACTGAATCACACCTGTGAACAAATGGACTTGATAGACATGTACAGAGTGTTTTATCCAACAACATCAGAATACACATTCTTCTCAGCAGTACATGGGTCATTCTCTAAAATAGAGTATATATTAGCCCACAGAACATACTTAACTAAGTGCAAAAGAGTTGAAATTATCTCATGTATGTTATTGGATCATAGCACCATAAAATTAGAAATTACTGATAAAAGATACTACAAAAATCCCACAAACACATGTAAACTGAATAATGCACTCTTGAGTAATCAGCAAGTCACAGAGGAAATTAAAGAAGAAATTAAACAATACCTACAAGTAAACGAAAATATAAATACAACTTACCGGAATCTGTGGGATGCAATGAAAGCTCTCCTCAGAGGAAAATTTATTGCACTGAGTTCCCACATCAGGAAAACAGAACCAATACAAATAAATAACCTGATACTATACCTTAAACATCTAGAAAAAGAAGAGCAAGTCAAGACCAAAACCAAAAGAAGGAAGGAAATTATAAAAATCAGAGCAGAAATCAATGCAATAGAGACTAAGAAAACAATCCAAAGAATCAATGAATCAAAGAGCTTGTTCATAAATAAAATTGATAAGCCCCTAGCCAACCTTATTTTAAAAAGGGAACAAACAGCTCAAATTCATGCAATAAGGAATGAAAAAGGCAAAATCACTACA
Source organism: Cavia porcellus (assembly GCF_034190915.1). Lineage (NCBI taxonomy): Eukaryota > Metazoa > Chordata > Mammalia > Rodentia > Caviidae > Cavia > Cavia porcellus. Next base: position 43,821,394 of record NW_026947507.1, read on the forward strand.
GATTCTGTAGGCATACAGAAGATCAACACCTATTTCGAAAACGTCTACTCTCAAAGATTTGATAACACAGAAGAAATAGACAATTTCCTAGAAACAGATGAAGTTCCAAAGCTAGGTCAAGAAGATGTAAAACTGCTCAATAACCCAATTTCTATCAATGAAACTGAAAATGTAATTACGTCCTTACCTACAAAGAAGAGCCCAGGCCCAGACGGAATCACTGCAGAATTCTATAAGAAATACAAAGAAGACCTAAATGCCGACACTCCTAAAACTCTTCAATGAAATTGAAAAGGAAGCAATCCTTCCCAAGTCATTCTTGGAAGCAAGTATTACTCTAGTACCAAAACCTGAGAAAGACACAACTAAAAAAGAGAACTACAGGCCAATCTCCCTAATGAACACACATGCAAAAATCCTCAATATAATATTGACAGAATACAGCAAAGCATCAAAAAGATTATACACCATAGCCAAGTGGGATTCATCTCAGGCATGCAGGGATGGTTCAATACACATAAATCAATAAATGTAATTCACCATACCAATAAAGCCAAAATTAAGAATCACACGATCATCCCTATAGATGCAGAAAAAGCTTTTGATAAGATCCAAAATTCATTTATGATAAGAGCCTTACAGAAAATTGGAATAGATGGTCTGTACATCAATATATTAAAGACCATCTATGACAAACCAACAGCCAGGATCATACTAAATGGCCAAAAACTGAAGGCCTTTACTTTAAAATCAGACACAAGACAAGGATGTCCCTTGTCACTGCTTCTATTTAATATAGTACTGGATATGCTTGCCAGAGTAATTAGAAAAGAGAGAGAAATAAAAGGAAGAAGAAATAAAAGGAAAAACGGAAGTTAAACTATCATTATTTGCAGATGTTATGATTCTCTACATAGAAGATCCTCAAAGTTCCATTTTAAGACTCCTAGACATAATAAATAAATTCAGCAATGTAGCTGGATACAAAATCAATACTCAAAAATCAATAGCATTCCTATACACTAACAGCAAAATCTCTGACAGAGAAATAAGAGAAGCCACACCCTTCACAATAGCAACTAAAAACTGAAATTTTTAGGAATTATTCTCAAGAAAGAAGTTCAAGATCTTTATAGGTAAAATTATAATACACTGAAAAGAGAAATTGAAGAGGATCTCAGAAAGTGGAAAGACATCCCTTGCTCATGGATAGGAAGAATAAATATTGTGACAATGGCCATTCTCCCAAAACTGTGCACACAGGATCTTCACCATCCCCAAGGCCTCCCAGCATAAGTGATGTCATTGCATGATTACAAGAGCCACTTCTCTGTCATAGGGTAAAGTTGAGGGTCCTGATCTTGTAACCTCCCCAGAGGGCTTCATATGAGAGTTCAGAGTTCCAGGGCAACTCCCAGCAACTGCCCTCAGGGAAATAAATTTTTCCAGGTATAAAATAAGTACAGGCACATTTCACCAACAAGCTCTGTATCTCTAGTACTAATGCACCGTGTTTGGCATAGATGTTTTGTAATGCACTTTGATGGTCCACAGTACTCAACAAACAGAACAGTTCGGAGCTCACTGTTGACTTACAAAGTAATCCACTCTGGCTCTAGTAATTATACGTATTATAAAAAGAATCTGAAGCAAGGGTAGGATTGTGCTTGCCAAAGTCTCATGTGGGATCCATAAGACACTCCCAGTAGCCAAAATTCTCTAGGAATAAGTAGAATTGTGCTTAGGTGACCATTTTAGGTTGAAACCATAACAACATCAGCATTTTTCCTGAAATGCCCTGAGGATGAGTTCTCTGCACTGTGAAAGAGTTCTGGATTCCATAGATACTGCCTGAGGTGTTTCAATTGTCTCTAGATACCCATTAGTGTGCTAATGCCTTTGGTTTTCACTTAGCTAAACCTGGAATTAATGACTCTGTCCAGGGGGGGTCTTTCATTTTCAGGCCAAAACTTTAATCATATTTTCTCAAGCCTCTGAAAACTTTTCTTGTCCATGAAGTTATAGTTCTTCACATCACTAGAACCCTTTATGGATGGGAAAGAAAATAATTACACTGTGACCTGTATGCCTTACCATAGAGCTGTTACTCACATGGCTATTTATATGCTATGATGTATCCAAGAGGGCCATATATCCACGTGGATTTATGATACCTTATTGCAGAACATTCTAGAACTATGTGGTCTAACCTGGGAACCAGAAATGGTTCCAATGTCTTTTAGAACAAATAGAATAAGCCACAAAGAATAAAGAGACAAATATATTACATTTGCCACAAACAACCATAAAACTGGAGAACTGTGATGCCTATCTGGTGTCATATCATAGCTTATAAAAGACTCAATCAAAGAGATGGAACATATGGTAAGCAGGAAGCCTCGCTCTGTGAACAGAGCGTGCTGTGTGCAGATGTCAGAGGATCACGTGATTTCCTTCCAGCTCTCCCTCTCTCCTTCCCCCTACTCACATAAACGCAAATGCCAGAGTGAAAAACTGTGAAAAGCACATAGCCCTCACGCCTTGCAATAAACAGCATCTTTCTGCCATAAAGTCCACCAATGCCACTTCTGCCTTGGTGCCAGCTGACCATGGAAAGGACCCACTGCAGCCATGAGCCAAATAAACTTTTCCTCATTTCAACCATGCATCTAGCAATGGTGATGAGAAAGTGGCTAAGGCAAAAACCCTTTGCTTTCCTGAGAACACGGAAGGAGGAGTCTGTGAATACCAAGATCCTCTAACTCAGAGCAGGTGTCATGCAAGACACGATTGCTGAGATCCACTCCACAGTGACTTGGTTCAGTAAGTCTGGGTGAAACCTAAGTAACTACAGTCCTAGCATGGTCCTATGTTACCTGCCCTGGTTGTGAGAATGACACTGCCCAAAAAGCATCACCTGGACCTACCAGGTAGCATGCTCCATCCTTATCTTTAGATATCTTTTAGAGAAATGTGTACTGAGATTATATGCCCATCCTCAAATGGAGTTTACTTTTGCAATCTACATAAATTCCAAATACCTGTGAGTTTATTAGGTCTACATAAATTCCAAAACCCTATCTCATGACATTTGTGATTTGAAAATCTTTGCTCTCAGGTGATGAGCTGTTCTATCCTTGATCCTGTCATTCAAAATTCAAAAGTTACTAATCCTAAAATGACTATTTATATTTTTTGTTGCTTATGACATTACCTTTTAAGAATTGACTATCAGGTATAAGATATGAAGGCTTAGCCCTATGTCTTTTTCAATGAGTTTGATAATTTGGGATTTTATATTTAATTCTGCAATCCATTTCGAGTTGCACCTCTTTATTAAAGTGTATTGGTATGTTTTAGGAGAATGTAGTGATCACACTCATCACAGGGAATTTGTACCTGCACGTGATGTATCTTGATTATTTTTACCCCAGACCGTACCATCTCGTCAACCCCTTTTCCACTCCTGAGCCTGAGCACAGCCAGCCACCCAGTGACCTCAGCAGCAGAGCACTCTTCTTCACCGTGGTGTGCGGTGTGAGTGACTGAGTGCAAGCTCTACTTACAGGGAAAAGTGACCTGTGCCTCTTAGTGCATCTGCTGACATCATTTGTGTACTTGGTTGATTGTGGATGCTAAATAGACCTTCGCTTCATCGGATAGACGGTACTGGGTCATAGTACATTTTTGCTTCTGCATGCACTTGACCTCAACTTGCTTGTGTAAGATGGAGGGTTTTTGTGTCCATATTCATCTATAACAGCAGACTATACTGTTCTAGGTCTGTGATATTTTTTATTTTGTGCCTCAGTAAAATTGATGTGATGTTGTCCTCAGTGAATAAAAAGAAATATTTTTGCTTTTCTGATTTAGGAAGAATGTCTCTGAAGGGATATATTAATGATTCTTCCAAATGTGTAGTAAATACCCTAAAGCCATGAGGAGTGGCTATTTATTAGAGAATAGCTTTTAAAATAAAACTCTGCGTGACTTTGATCAATGCAACACCCTTGAGAAACAGGTCAGTAGCCAACCCGCTTTCTGAACCCCCTCTGCCTCTCTTAAACAGAAGCTGTTTTCTCTCAATCAGTTCTTCCCCCGTGTCCTCAGCTGTTATACACCTCAGTGCTCCCTGTATCTTCTCATTGCTTGTCTGGTAACTCCGACCTTCTTGGAAATTATCCATTTCATTCATTATATTTTTCTCAAACATTTTCTCATACTAATTCATTAATACTATTTAGTGATTTCAGAAAGAATTTTATTGTTTCTTACTCAAGAAATGTAAACCTCTTCTCTCTATTTTTATCAATCAAACTAAAGTTTTAGAAATTCTGTAGATCTTTTCAGATAATCATCTTTTATTCGGTGATATTCTCCTTTATTTCTTATCTCCTGTTCAGATATTTTCCACGGTTATCTTTTTTACATGTTTAACTTGTGTTTTAGATTTAATTTCATCTTTTTAAACACTGTTAGGCCAATGTTTATGAGTATGGAAGCACTCATGTCTGTGCATCTCCTGAGTCTTACTTCATTGTATGTATATTCGTATTTTCTCTTAATTTTTTGCTTTGAACTATTGTCTATTTTCAGAAAGTGGTTTAACATTCATAAGTTTCCTAAATTTTATTTTGCTATTACTAATTTCGTTTCATGTGGCCTGAGGATATGCTTCTTTATGAATCATATAATTCTCAAGCACAAGAATCCAAACAAATAGCAATCTATTTTTTTTTTTTTTTGGTACTGCAAATCAAGCTCAGTACCTAGGCAATACTTTGCCAGGCAGGAGTTTATTCTGAGCTCTGGCCCCAGTCCAGAAATAGAAATTTAGAAATCATCTGAAAAGCAATCTGCATAGTGACCTCTGAGAAACTCAATGAGACACAAAAGAATACCAATAAAAGCAATTCATGATCCTAATGAATTAAAAAATAAAACCAAGCAGAACTTTTCAGATTTGGGATCCAGAGAGTGAGAGAGAAAAAAATACAACTTCAACACTAAAGACAATAAAAATGGAGAAGTAATGTTGGAATATGAAGGCAAGAATTTTAACAGAACCCAGTCAGATGACAAAAAGGAAAATTCCAAAAAAGGAACCAAACATGTCTACGTGACTAACAGAGAACAATTAATTGGACAAAAGTTCCCATCATAAGAATTTCAAAGGAAAAGTTAACTCAGAAAGCTTAGTTGGCATGACAATTGCTGAGATATATGATATCTTGTGGGTGACATGAACTTCGGGATTTATGAAATTTAAAGGTCAAATAATATTCATCCCACGGAGATCTTCTCTCTGGCATACAATAATTGAACCATCAGATCTTAAGGCAAAGAATTCAAAAAACAGTGAGACACAGTGAGGCAAAAAATGCGTAAGTCCTATGTGTTGCAGTATATATTTCATTAAGAGATTTCTCAGCAAGAACCTTGCACCTTAGGACAGTAGTGTCTTCAAAGTTCTGAAAGAAAACAAAAATAGACTAACCAGTAACCTGTCCCACAAGAACTCTCTATCCAGCAAGGAGATGCTTCAAAACAAAGATTTAGCAGACTAGAAAGAGCAGAGGGAATTCATAACCATTACATTGGCCCTGGAAAAAATGTTTAAAAGAGCGCTTTGACCACAAGAGAAAAGAAAATGACTCCTAACATGAGAAAAGGCAACCTCAGGGGGTTGGGGAAGATTAATAACCAAAACACTTCATCACATTAAGAGTGGCACACAGTCTTTCGGCCTCCAGGATAAAAATTCACAGTGGAAATGGACCAAGATAACAGCATCTACTGAAGCTAGAAAGAAACAAAATATGAAGATTTCTAAAGGAAGCCAGAAAATGAGGACTAACTTGGAGGGCAAATTTCAGAAGTTTTATACAGAAACTTAACTTTTGAGCAACCCAAATAGTATATTACATCCCTTAAAATTCTACAAAATCCAGTAGAAGCCACACACACACACACACACACACACACACACACACACACACAAAAGAAAAACAAAAACAAAAAAAAGAGGACACACACACACATATGTGCACAATTATTCAGAGCAGAGAAATTAAGCCTGTCACTACTAAAAACCACAAAACACAAAATGAAGAAAGAGGAAATCAGAAAGAAGAAACAAAGAAAGACAGAGGGAAAGAAAGAAAATAATACAAAATATCCAGAAAACTGTTAACAAATACCGGGAGTTAGTTCATCTCTATGAAACATAACCATCAATGTAAATGAACACTTGATTAAAGAGAAAGTTTAGCCAAAAGTATTTTTTACAATCATGCAATGATGTGCAGTCACCAAGAGATTCGCCTACCCTGTAAGGACCCACAGAATCTAAAGGTGAAGTGACAGAAAAGAGTGTTCAGTGCAAACAGAAGCCAAAAGAGGCAAAGACTAACTTTAAATGGACTCCTTTTGTGTGGGAGGGGGTAGTGCTGGGTTTTCATTTAAATAGACAGTTCTAACATACAAAACAAGCCAAGTTTTTCCAAGTAGGTTAAGCGTACTCTTTAAATATTAAAGAAAAGTTTTGGCATGGTTAAATGGAACTGTTCTCCAGGAGCACTCAAGCAGGTGGATGTGCCACAGACAAGCTGTCACAAGTACATCCAAACAGCCCAGGACAGTGAGGTCCCGCTCCTCATGCCTCAGCCTCAGAGACTGGGCTGGCAGGAGAGCCTGTCTGCTCTTAGGCACAGAAGCGAGCTCCCAAGGGAGCACCAGGTTAGAAACCCAGTACCCTGTTAGAACCCCAATCAAATGCTTCTGCAGAACAGCCTGAGCCACAGTGAGACTCCCACAGTGAGCTGCGAGTCCCAGAGTGAGTGATAGTCACTGTGCAGACACTGAGGCCACCATCACCCAGGATGACTTCTGCCCCCAGAACAGCCAGGGGCACCTCAGCGCCTCAGGCCATGAGGCCAGGAGGTCACAAGAGCTTACCCTGCCTGCAGCCTTGCCTCGGTACAGCAAGGCTTTCTCATTCCAAAACAACACAAAATCAGCATGCATGAGGGCAAGGAAGGCGCCACATCACGAGAAAGGGGTCACTGCTCCACAGGTGCATAATGCCTGAAAATTGTACGTGCGTCCAAAAGAGTCTTGAAGACAAGAAGCAAGTATTCATAGACCTAAACAGAGAAAGAAATGACAAATAAATGTGAGCAAAGAACGTAGAAATTTCACTTCCAAAAATAAATAAATCACCCAAATATTAGCCAGAAAGTAATTATCTCATACTGCATTCTTCATCAAGTTGCCTCCCAAAAAATTGTCAGAACATGGTATCTGCTGAAAGCTCAAGGGAATCTCCAGTGTAGACTAGGTGATAGGTCACAGAACCAGTCCAACAGATGGTTAGCAATGAAAATCGCATCAGACCCACGTTCTGAACATAATGCCATACAACTATAAATCAACTCAAAACTATAGTAGATATTGTTAAAGAACTTGAGAAATCGTTGCATGCAAGAAAATGGAATGACAGGCTCTGGAGTGGTGAGAGATTCAGCAAACAAACTTAAAATAAATAGAACATTTTTAAAAAGGTAAATGTAATAACAACTGTAGGAATAATAAAACTCAAAATGTATAATTGCTATTGTAAAAAAGAGAGAAAAAGACAGTGTTCTAAAGTACATAACTGCATGTATGTTGAATTGTGTAGGATTGATAACTACATGACTAAGTTTTTGTTGAGCTGTTGAACAGAGCTGTTTGCAGCCTCGCTGTTTGAATGTCCATTTTGTATGCTTTCATTTTCTAATTTGAACAACTATTTCTAAGAGCACAGTATGTAATTTATCAACTAGCGATTGCTTCATGTTTATTTTTTTAAACTCCTGTATTATTTCTACCCTTTTCTCTGTTTGGCTTTTTTTTCTCTTTAAATAAATCTTTTTTAAAAAAGGTACATGGAAATGGAAGCACAATGTAACATACTTAAGAAATGCACAAGAAGTAGCTTTCAGAGGGATGTAGGCAACAACAAAAGCCTTACTTCATACAAATAGGAAAATCTCAAATAAGCAATCCATTGGTATAAGAAACTTCGTGACAAGAAAACGTAAAATTGAAGTTGGTAGGAGAAATACATGACAGTAAGACCAAAAGTTAAGGAAACAAAAGACTATTTAATATGTACCTATAATCAATAAAACAGACAGTCAGGTTTTTTGAGAACAGCAAATTGACATACTTTTAGCCAGACTCAGAAAAAGAAGGAATGAGTCAAATAAAGAAAATCAGAAATGAAAAAGGAAACATCATCACTGATACCAAAGAAATGATCAGAATCATGTCAAACTACCTAGAACCACTATATGCCAAAAATAGAAAATACATATAAAAATATTACACACAAAAATTGATCAGACAACCAAAATGCCCATCAACCACAGAGTGGATGAAAAAGATGTGGTATTTTTGGAATATTACTCAGTTATAAAAAGGATGATCTTGAGGCCTTTTAGGTAAATGGAGGCAACTTGAGAATATCCTCACAGTGAAATAAACAAGATTCATACTAGTAAACATCACATTGTTTCTCTAGTGTAAAAAACCATAAGAACTGGGGTTGGGGATTTAGCTCAGTCTTCACATCACCATCAGGTTCAGCAAACACAAACCCTAAACAGAGGACCCAGAGACATCAAAGGACCATGAGGTCAGTCAGTGCCAGCCCTCACCCTCCAGATCAAACACACACCTTCCCTCACTCTGCCCTCCGTCTCCCAGGCCTTTCCCGACTCAGCATAAATACAAGTGGACTCCTCACTGCCCACACACCAGGATCCTGCTCTCTCACCCCTGGGTGACACGCAGCCATGAGGACCCTCGCCCTCCTCACCGCCTTCTTCCTGCTGGCCCTGATGGCCCAGGCTGAGCCTCTGGCAGAGAAAGCTGAGGATGCCCCAGAAGAACAGCTGCCAAAGGGAAAGGACCAGGACGTGGCCATCTCCTTTACAGAGCCTAGGAGCTATGGTCTTCAACGTGCAGGTGAGAGACCCAATGTGAGGGAGGTATGGACCCTAGAGAGGAGGGTTCAGAGCTGGGCTATGGAGCAGGCCCAGGAAGAGCGACCTCACTTACGTGACCATGTTCAATCTCTGGGCCTTGATTTCCTCAACTATTAATTCCAATGTGAGAACCAGATGAACCAAGACATGTTCTTCTTCCAAAGACTTCGAACTCCAAGATAAGCCCCAAATTAGCATGTGAACAGACACACTGACTAGTTCATTCTGGATGGCTGGTTATACAGACTGTAGGACCCCATCTATTAGAGAAGATTTTGGAAACTGGGCTTGGGTGGGAGCATCTGTTTGCTGTATGTATGATGGGTGAGGAGCACAGGGCCACAAAGAGAGATGAAGAAGGTCCCTGACCTACATGGCCAGTCCTGACCACACATACTGCTGCATACAATGGAGCCAAGGTGACAAACCCACACCACCAGCTCTGAGTGTTCCCAGGATTCATTTCTCCACCCACTGCTCACCCCATACTTAGTGTTTGATGCTTTTTTGTGTCTCAGGTCGAGCATCGATCAGGCTCTGCTTCTGCAGGACGCGTGGCTGTTTATCTCTAGAAGTCCAGCTTGGCAAATGTATTCTGAATCGGAAAAGCTGCTCATTCTGCTGCCTCCGCTGAGTGTCCAAAGCAGAGCAGACATGACCACTGACTTTCAAATCTACACAGAAATTTTACCACACTTTTTCTTGAGCTAAAATGTTCTTACTTTTATCTCAAATACATTCCCTAAAGTGAGTGTCCTGTGTGCCTCTCTGCGTGTGCTATTGTCTCAGCTGGGGCTCTGGTAATGGAGTCTGAAATCTTGAAATTTTAAAGAAAATCATGGCTCCCTCTCCTAGGAGCCCAAGGGTGATCCCAGGCTTCTGCCTCAGTGATGAAGGAAGAACCTCAGATCGAGCTGCTGAAGGAGGCTCTGCCTTTCTCCTGCCCTGCCCCTTTGCCTGCATTTAGACTGATCTCCCTCAGTCGCTGCCCGGGGGCATGATCCTCACAGCTCCTTCTGTCCAAAAGCCATCAGCTGCTTCCCCAAACTACCACTAACCCGACCAAGACTCCCAGTTTTCACTATCAGGAACATTGTCAAGAATTTGCATGGTCAATCCTGGGAAGCCAGCCAAAAATCTTGATTATTTGTCCCTAGAATGCCACAAGAGAAATAAAAAACAGAAACAAGTCTCATATCCCAACAATGGCTGGGAAGTCAAAGTCTCTGTATCCAAAGAACCCCCTACTCCCAAAGCAGCCATATTTATCCAGTCATAGGTGGGGCTAGCAAAAGGATTACAGTTCATCCAAAGACTCCTACTCCAGAGGGCATAGGTAATCTTGTGTTTGAAGTATCCTGACCCCAGTATAGTCCTGTGATGATTTAAGAAGCCGTAGATAATCTTATGCTTAGGAATATTTTATCCTTGAGTATAATCCTTAGATGATTTAAGAAAGCACAGATGATATTAAGCTTGGAAGAAAAAATGGGAAGTCCCAGATGGGTGGTACTAACCATCCCAGTCTTTGTCCTTTCATCCCACAGAGAACTACACAAAACCAGTCACTGTAAATTTGTGGTCCCCAACACCAAAGTGTGGTGGTTTCATGAAAGAGGCCAGGTAAAAACCATGGTTTAAGACTTGGGGTTTCACCATCTCCACTGAAACATTCTTCAGAGTGAAATTATTTTTCCACACAGACATCCTGAACAGAGCAAAAGGCCTAAGCATCCTATGCTGTGATGTATATATTATTACTGACAATATTTTGTCTAGTAAAAGTGCAATTTGGTAAATACAGTGTATCCAAGGGGTCTTCACAAAAGCAAAGTCTAGAGGTCCAGTTCTGCAACTTCTCTTTGCATCACAAACCCTGGTTTGCTTTTCTTTATGTTTTATCTTTGTGTGTTTGGTTGGTTGGTTGGTTGGTTTGTTGTTTTCAATACTCGAGGTTGAATTCTTAATCTTCACAGTGAGCCACATTCCCCAAAGCTTTTGAATTCATTTTAAATTTGGGACAGGGTCTTGCTAACTTGTTACCTTCCCTACACTGGGCTTGAACTTGCAACACTTCTACCTCATCATCCCAAGATCTGGGGTTACAGAAATACGCACTCTCCTAAATTGTCTAATAGCTGCTGAGAACCTGAATTTGCTGGATAACACAGCACTGAAGGGGAGTCTAGGACAAGTGACACAAAACCGTTCTCTAGTGAACCAAGAGACCTATCATGCTGAGGGTGTGGGGCTTGGGCTTCAATGGATCCTATTCCAGGGGGCTGCAGGCAGGATGGGATCAGAGCGGAGGCCAGTAACAGTAGTGGCCGTTAGATCTTCAGCAGGGCTGAAGGGTTGGCCCAGGTGCCCCTGCTGATCCATCTCCTACTGCTGCCCGCCCCAGTCCTGCCTCAGCCTGCCTGTCTCTACCTGTGCAAGACCCTAAGGTCATGCCTCAACCCCATAGTGCCAGCCTGACATTGGTTGTGTAGGTAGGACTCTTCCTCCTGTCTGATCTCTTTCTCTCCCAGACACCACTAACTGGAGGGCCTCCTCTGTATCCTTTGAATGCACATCTCCAGGTGATCACAAACTCCTGCAAGTGTATCCAGCATGACCAGAGAGTCTCTGTGTTGGCCCTGGCTTCAGTATTTCCTGCTGATGACTCCATAGGACAGCTGTGACATAAAGACATGGCAGGCTGTCCATGGCTGGGCTCACAAGTGAGGTCACTGCGAAAATGTCCTACAGGGAACAGAGTCCAACAGGGTTGGAGAAACTGCAGTCTTCAGGCAAAGGGTAGGATTTCAGGAGTGATTTTTCACCAATGCTATTTCCCACACATGCTGGACATTGAACCTCACCCACAGGTGAGTTTGTTCCCTCAGAATAAAACAAGTACAGGCTTGTTTTGATGGCATATTTTGGGTTATAAATACCAACATACTGTTTTGGGCATGAATGGAAGAAACTATGCATTATTTTAAAATCATAAGGAGCAATGTGAAGCCTGATATGAATTATCTGATCTGACCCATACAACAACACTAGAAATACTGTTTATACAGAGAGAGAGAGAGAAACAGACAGATAGACAGAGACAGAAAGATAGAGAGAGACAGAGAGACAGAGACAGAGAGACAGAGACAAAGAGAAAGAAGGGAAGAGAAGGAGGAGAAGGAAGGAGAGAGGGTGAGAGGAAGGGAGGGAAGGTGGGAGGAAAGAAGGAAGGAAGGAAACTTTATTTTGCCCTTAGCCCTGCTATCCAGGAAGCCAACCTGGGCACCTTACAAGTCTGGTTCCAAATGGAAAAGAACTGTGGATATAGCTCACTGTTTCTTGTTTAATTCCCTTGTACAGTAAAACAAACGCAGTTATCCATATCCTGAGCAGTAACCGGACACTCTGCCCATGTTTGTGAATTAAGCGGGCTTCCGTTAACCCAGATCTGCTTCATTTTTCTTTGGGAAATCTGCCTTGGGACTAGTGTTGCAAAGAACTCGGATTCAGATCACAAGTTGGTGCTCACCCATCCAGCGATGCTCCCTGCTCTGCAGGCCCCCTGGGGATGCACACTTGATTCCTAGGGTGGCTTTGCCACCTGCAGGCCAGCGGGTGCTACTGGGTAACACACACCCCACTGTGTGGAGCACATGTCCTGCTCTATGCTGGGGGCGAGAAAGGGGGCACAGTGTGGGCACTGGAGCTCATCTCCTCCCTGAGGGCGTTTGGTGGGGGGACACCCTGGAACCCAGGGATAGGAGAGCAGGTGGCCTTGTCTGAGTGGACAGCACTTAGGTGACTACCATAGATGTGGGAGCACTGCTCAGGCCTAGGGGTGGGGAGGACGGTGGAGAACGGCAGATTACACCTAAGGTCCTCAGGCCTAGGGGTCGCCGTAGGAATCCTCTCCTCTAAATGGGCTTCAGGGGCCTGATGTTTTGAGGAAAAGGAAACGGGCTTATCCTGGGACTGTACTTGTTCACCAAAAGCAGAGTATCAGGGAAACAGGTCCCTCAAAAGAGGCTGGGACCTCAGTGTGAGCAAATGTGAGTACAGAGAGAGGGGAAGGGAACTTACAGGAAGTTTCCACCCTGTCCCCAAAACCCTTCGCAGCTCCTCTGAGCTAGGACTTCACCTCACATTCGCATGTGGGGTCTGTTGTTACTGAGTTAGCACAAATCCTGATATATTTCCCACTTTCAAAGACATAACCCATAATCCCACAATTTTGCTTTAGATAAAGTCCCATAATCCATGGAAGGTTTACAAATTTAATTCATTCCATGATTCCGGAATAGATGGTGATGTGTGTGGTTGGGCAGGAGAGATGGACATGTCATGTTCCATACCCCATGCAGAGTTCACACATAAAAGCAAAATTTTGTCAAGCACTTCTGTTTGCAAACCAAACTGTTCACAAACAAAAGTGTTCGTGACGCGAAGTATCACAGTATATGGTCCTCCAAGGCATGTGGGGACATCTGAGTAACAGATCCAAGGTAGAACGTCCAGGGACAGTGCGAGCATTACCCTGCTGTGCACAAGGTGGCAAGAAAAACAGAACATTGTAACTCATAAAGCCAAGAAAAATTGCGGGCTGAAAGAGAGCAAATTATATGGATGGGGGCTTAAAGACCATGCTGGGTAAGGTAATGCCAAATCCCAATAAATATGAAGCAAATGTGTTAGCAAACTCATGGGTACCATAGTCGAAGAAAGCCCTCTGCAGACGGCCTGAGAGCTCCATAGCCCTTCCACTCTGCCTGAATCTCCACCATGGCTCTCGGGAGAAAGCTTCGATGTCACTGCTTCCCTGAGAGAAGAAGCCCATGTCTTGAATCTTGGTGGCCCAAGTATCCATATCTTCTAATTCAGAACAAATGCCATGGGAACATAACTGCTGTGATCTGCTCCATGCAGGGCGTAATTTGGGTTTGCAGCTTGTTCTCAGATGGCACACATGCTCCTGACACAGCACCAGCTGATCCTGGAAATGACACTGCTCTCCCACTGCCACATGGGTCCAAAAGGTACACAGCTCAGCCCCGGGGACCCTCCGTTCTGGGGACCTTCCTCATTCTGTTCTGCTCACGCACTGGTCTGGAGTCACTCTCCTGCTGAGAACCTAGAGCCCAGCATCCCAGCGCACTTCACCACAGCCTCCAAGCTTTCTCACCCAGCAGCCACAGACCCCGCCCTCCGAGGCATCCACCTGCCATCCTCAGTAGCCCCATGACTCCTGTTTGACTGCCACAGTGTGTCTTCTGAGTCCTTCAGCTCCAGACACGGCTACAGCTGCACCACCTCACTTCTGTGAGCACAGGAATCCCTTGCCCACATCGTTCTGTACTCCCGGGCACACAGGTGCAAGCCCACACCAACCTAACTTTCTCCTGCCCTCCCCTACACTTAGCAAAACCTCACTAACCAGCCCAACCTGACTTGGGCCAACTGACTTCGCGGCGCTTCCTAGAAACCTTCAAAGCTCGTACTTGGCTTTCCCAACTTCCCAAAGAAAACACCGTTTCACCATATCCTCCTAATCCTCGAAACTGTTGGGGGAAATGTGCTTGACTTGTTTGACATTAAAAGGAGAAATCACCTTATAACTGATAAATTCATTCAACTGTAAAATACACACAACAGGTAAATTCTAGGACAATCCTATAACGAAGTATTTATAGAACCCCACCCGCTGGAGAAAGAGCTGGGTGTAGCTTTGGAGGTCAGAAGTCAGAGAACACTCAAACGTGACACACAGCGACAAACACCTGGTGGAGGTTAATTTTAAGCATAATTGTGTCAGGACCACATGACCCTAGAGTTAGTCAGACCCAGGTCTGAGGCTTCTGTGATGGTGTGTTTTTGGAGGGAATAAACATTTACATTAGTGAACTTACTTCAAGTAAAGCAAATTCTTTTCACAATGTGGGTGGTCCCCGTCCAATCAGTTGAAGTCCTGGATAGAGCAAAGACAGATTCTCCAGAGCCAGAGGAAATTTTGTCAATAGACAGCTTTTGGCCTTGAACTGCAGCTCTGCCCTGGGACTCCAGCCTGCCATCTCCCCTGGCAGATTTTGGACTTTTCACCTTGTGCTCACATGAGCCAACTTCCTAAAATACAAGAATGGGCTCTGTTTCTCTGAAGAACCCCAACTAGTACACACCCAGATCTGAGTAAATGGTGAGGCCCCGGGGAGGGGCTACAGCTGTCGGGGGTCTGCAGGGCTCCCAAGCCTTCTGAACCGGGTTTACATGGGACAGTCCTGGAAATCCTCCAGGTCTCTCTCCAGCCCTTCCCAGAAATTCAGCCACAGCTGAGAATGGGTGACCCCAGAGTGCCTGGCCTGTGGGCCCTGACTGTAACTGCATAAACCACAGGTGTGCAAGTCCACTGGAGAGTCAGACAGAGGCTAAGAAATGCATGGCTAGGCCAGAGTACTAGGTCCATGGAGTCCCCAGGGAGCTGGAGGCCAGAGCTGCAGTGGGGGCAGAGAGACAGGAGGAGATGCTCATGGAGAAGGGAGGCCGGGGTGGCAGAGAGCCTCAGGGGGAGGGGAGCCACACACAGGCTTCCGAGACACCCACGGGATGCTGTGATGAATGTCGGGGTCCCTACGCCTAGCGGGCCATCAGCTGCATGGCCTCGTGTGCCTCTGCTCAGGCTCAGTGCTAAACGGTCACCACTCTTACCCAGGCATGAAGGGTTAAGGGAAGGAAGTGAAGCAGGTACACAGGGGAAGGCAAGGGAAGCAGGGACAGCACCAGAGCAAGGGCAATGGGTAGCAGGCACAGAGCTCTCTGCAGTGTCTGTCCCTCCTCAGCCTGCACGGTCCAGGCCAGCGGGCCAAGCTCAGCCGGGAATACAGCTGTAAGGGTGATGGTTCACATAAGCAAGTCAGAGGTTAGATATGCAGCAAGTAAAAGGATGAGAGGAAAAATAAAACCCTCACTTTTTTGTTTACAAGTGTTGTAGTCAAGGGCTGCGCATAGAACAATTAGAATCAGGACATGGAGTTTATAATATTGTTTATGATGGTCACCTAGAATTAACACAAGAAAATGTAGGAAATCTATTTATAACACTAAAGACATAGAATATTTAGCCAAGGGCCTGAGTCCCACAGCAATGCCCTATATGAGTCTAGATGAAGACTCAGAGCCCATGACAATGTCTCTTATAAGTCTAACTGGAGGTCCAGAGCCCACAAGAAGGACTCACGCCAGTCTCTTTTACAGATTCGTGCTGGGAAGGCCCAAAGGTCAGCAGTGAAATCCAGAAAGTCCATGCCAGCAGGGTAAAGGAGCTGCGCTGGTGGGATGAGGGTTCTAGGCTGGAGCCAAGAAACCACACTCATCATAATAAAGACCAGGGCTGTCCTAAAAAGCACCACAGCCAACTTTAGCAACACAGAGGCCCTGAGCTCCTCTGATGACAAGCACAGTGGAGTACATGACAGGAAGCCAGCATAACGAGTTCATCCTAGAGACCAAGCGGCACATGTCTTTTTTTTTTCTGGAGCCAGGAAGCAATGTTTGATGTAAGGACTAGAGCTCTTTTAGGAGAATCTAACAGCTCAAAGAGCAACATGTAGGAGAGCCCACAATGCCTCCAGGCCTCAATGCATTAACGCATAACTTTTTTATATGTTTTAATTTATGTTGGCAACTTTTTTTTAGGTGAAACATCTATGCTCAGCTGCATGGTGATTTAATTTTGCTAGCAGTAAGCTGGCCACCAGTTTTTAATTTATAACAATTTATCTCTGGTCAACTTGATAACCACACACACTTTTTAAAAACTATAGTCCTTAGTGGAAGATTTGTGAAAGTTATCGCATCTTGCTCTATTTAGATTTATATTAATACAACAATTACATATATACAATTTTTTATACTTATTTCTGCACCAAAAACAAATGTAAAAGACCAAGGTTTAACATTAAAACACAATACTTTGATTAATTAACCTGGTTACAAACATATAGAAACATTAAAATCATACTAAAAAAACAATTAAAATCACAGTCTTTGCTTTTTATTAACTTTTAATGTGGCATGGCAAGACTAACATATAAGGATTTCCTGCAATTTAAATGTACTCTTGATTTTTTTAATGTCCTATTTTTTTAAACAACCATGTTTTCTGTTTTATCTTTGCAACCCACAGTTTTAATGGAGCTTTCTTTTTGGCCAAATGTTTTAAATAATTTTATTGGCTCTTTGTTCTTAATTTTTTATCACAGATCTGGTCAAAAGCTCCCAGAAGTTAACTGTGCTACTGATACAGGGTAATGAGACTCCCAACTACTATGTCAAAGAGTTCGTGTTCTCTAAAACTGAAGAATGAATTTTAGGAACAACAGAGGTGAAGAGTAGGATATATTTACCGAGAGAAAGAAAGCTTCTGTCTGAAGAAAGACAGAAGGGGTCCCGAGCGGGTTGCCAGGGACTCTGTCTTTTTCAGGGACTTTCATAGACTAAAACCACAGGTTTAAGGTGGGGGGAGGGGGGATGGGTACTCACAAGGCAGATGGGCATAAGGTGGGACATAACTATAGTTAGCCAATAAAATCAATAGTTCAGGTAAAGTTGATTACATTAAGAACAAATAGGAGGGGGCTGGGGATTTAGCTCAGCGGCATAAGCACCTGCCCTGCAAGCAGACGGTCATGAGTTCGATCTCCGGTACCGAAAAAAAAAGAACAAATGGGAAAACAAGTCAAGGAGGAAGCGGGCATTCTTAGAGAGCAGTGACTCCTCCCTAGGGATTGGAATGGTGATTCTTGATTTAAAAATAATCCAGACTTAATCCCTAAGGATTATACTTCAGGGTGTGGTTGTATTGTTTTGCCTTCTGTCTTGAGATCTGGCCCACAGCAAGAAGTGTGTGTCCCCTCTGAGGTCATCAGATACCTGGTGCTCTGGGCCGGTTTCCTCAAAGGCCTAGCCCTGACTGACTGCCTATAGTATTTCTAACTGGCTCAGCTGCCTGTAACAATATCATCCCAACAGTAGACCGCACTGAAATTTTCCTGCCACCAGGTAATATCTCTAGATACAAACAAAATGAAGACCAACTTTCAACTGAAGCACAATACAGCGTCGTTGCAGTCTTTCCCAAGAGAAGCTTCCTAAGCTTCCTCTTAATTGGCAGCATTTTTATCAGCGCTCTGATTTATCAGGCTCTGACTAGAGTCTCCCATATAGTTTATAACACACAGGAGCTGTCTCTTTATCAGTCTCTCAAACACTTTTTAAATTAATTTTTAAGGTTTTGAAGTCATATAGCAAGGCAACATAACAATAATGGCCCCATTCCCAGGACCAACTTCTGTTGTAGTCAGGGGTTACGCAGAGACCAATTAGAATGAGGACATGGAGTTTATAATATTGTTTTATGATGGTCACCGAGTTAACACAATAAAATGCAGGAAATTTGTCCACAACACTAAAGACATAAGATATTCAAATAGCCAAGGGCTCCAGCATAGTGAAAAGAAAACCCACAAACTGGGAAAAGATTTTAGTGAACTCTCTCTCAGACAAGGGCCTCTTGTCTAAAACATATAAAGAATTAAAGAAACTCAGACCTCCGAAATTCAAAGATCCAATCCAAAAATGGGCATCTGAGATGAATATGCAATTCTCAGATGAAGAAATGCAAATGGCAAATAAATACATGAAAAAATGCTCATCATCATTGGTCATTAGAGAAATGCAAATTAAAACCACACTGAGATACCATCTCACTCCTGAAAGAATGGCCAGGATCAAGAAAACCAACAACAAATGCTGGAGAGGCTGTGGGGAAAAAGGAACTCTCCTGCACTGCTGGTGGGAGTGTAGACTGGTACAGCCTTTGTGGAGATCTGTCTGGAGATTTCTCAAAAAGTTGGGACTGGAAATCCCATTTATTCCAGCTATTCCACTTCTAGGCATATTCCCAGAAGAACTGAAAGCATCATACCACAGTGATATATGTGCACCTATGTTTATAGCAGCACAATTTGTAATCGCCAGATCTTGGAAACAACCCAAGTGCCCATCAACTGAGGAATGGATAAAAAAGTTGTGGTATTTCTATACAATGGAGTATTATTCAGCTATAAAGAAGGATCACATTGAGATATTTATCAATAAATGGGCGCAGCTTGAGACCATACTCATAAGTGAAATAAATCAATCTCGCATGTGTGAATACCGAATAGTTTCCCTAATGTAAGTAATGATTCAAATATATAAAAATATGTGGTAAGCATGATTCCCCATTAGGTGGCCTTGAAGCCTTATAAAGTTTTCACTCATTAATTAGAAAGGCTTTATTCTGGGCTTCTTGATATGAAAATATTTGAAGCTAGAGTATATGAAGTTTTACCCAAATATTTCAAGGAAAAAGACACTATGGTAACTACTATTAAGTCAGGTTATATAGTGGTGAAGTACTAGGTTATTGAAACAGTCATGCTGTGACCTCTATTGTTATATTGTTATGTCCTGTTTTATCTCAATCTCCCCCTTATTGTTTCAAAAAAAATTATTTAGTCATTTCTTATGTTTGTCTTAATTAAAGAAAAAATTCAAAAGAATTAGGATATATAAATAGTAACTCTTTTCGATTTCCTATTAACTTGTTTTGAAGTCCTGTAGTACTCCCACGATCTTGTTTTGACTGATTAGACTCTGTTCCATTCTATATGATAGTATCAAGTTTGAAGACATAGGCAACTACTTTGAAGACAATAAGATTCACTAAGATACCCATTCTGGTTTGACTATTGTCTTCTTTGGAAGTCCTGTAATGTTTACAATGCCTAAGTTTTATTGGTCTTGTTCTCTACTGTTTTGTCCAACTTTATAATATCTAATGAGATAGACAATTCTTTTTAAGGAAACAAGGGACAACGTTGATAACCATTGTTGATAAACTTGTACTCTGTTCTACACCATGTGCTATGTCTATCCTTGGTATTGACTGACAGCTTTGTTTTGCCATATTTGACTGTATTCTCCCCCCCCCCAAGAAAGTAATAAGCACTAAGGAGTAATAAAATCCAAGATGTGTAAATTTTGTTGTAAAAAAGAGAGGGAAAAAAAAAAGAAAAGAAAAAGAGCTCTAACGGATATAACAGCAAGTGTGTTTGGGGGTGTTAAATAGCTGACTTTATCAATGTTTTTGGAACATTGAACACAGCTGTTTGCAGTCTCCCTGTTTGAATGTCCATCTTGTGTTCTTTGATACTGTGATTTGAGGAACTATTTTCAAGAAAATAGTGTGTAATCTACTAGCAGGTAATTTCTTACTGTTATGGTTTTTTGTTTCGTTTTGTTTTGTTTTGTTTTGTAGTTCTGTATTGCGTGTACCCTTACGCCGCTTTGGTTTGTTTTGTGTTTTTCTCTTTTTCCTCTTAAATAAAAAAAAAAAAAAAAAAAAACAAATAGCCAAGGGCCAGGATCCCAAAGCAATGTCCTACGTGAGTCCAGATAAAAACCCAGAGTCATGACAATGTCTCCCACAAGTCCAACTGGAGGTCCAGAGCCCACAAGAAGCATTCACCCCAGTCTCTTTTACGGATCCGTGCTGGGAAAACCCAAAGGTCTGCAGTGGAAGCCAGAAAGTCCATGCCAGCCAGGTGAAGGAGCTGTGCTAGTAGGTTGAGGGTTCTATGCTGGAGCCGAAAAGTCACACTCATAACAAAGACCAGGGCTGTCCTGAAAAGCACCACAGCCACCCTCAGCGACATGGAGGCTCCAAGCTCCTCTGACGACAAGCACAGTCAAGTACATGTCAGGAAGCCAGAGTGATGAGTTCATCCTGGAGACCAAGCGGTACATGTCTTCCCCTACGGAGCCAGGAAGCAATGCTCGATGTGAGGACCAGAGCTTCTTCAGGAGAACCAACAGCTCAAACAGCAACATGTAGGAGAACCCACAATGCCTCAACGCCTCAACGCATTAACACATAGCTTTTCCTTTTCCACATCTCTATTTATGTTGGCAACTTTTTTTAGGTGAAATATCTATGCTCAGCAGCATGGTGATTTAATTTTTCTTGCCTTAAGTTGACCACCAGTTTTCAGTCCATAACAACAAGCTTCAAGAAAAAGTGGACAAGCACTTGGCTGACAGGATTATCCAGCTGATTCAATGGCTCCAGAACTGAGCCCCAAGCATCTCTGGATGGGAGAGGGGCATAAATGTGGGATCTTCTCATTACCTGGAGGACAAGGCTGGACACTGGCTTCTCAGGGATGTGGAGACTTCATTCTGCTCTCCAGAAGATAGCTGCTGCATCCCTGTGGGCACCCAGGGTTGTGTACAGGGGATAGGCACCTCTCCATGCACTGCTGGAATTCAGTTTGCTACCTTGGACCTCCCTGAAGAGAAGACACTTCCTAGAAACAGTGGCATCCATATTCTGAGGGGACAGGCAGGCCAAGAGATACTGCTGCCTGGACCTGGTGGCACTTACCTGCCATCCTGCTGTTGGAATGTGACTTCTATGCCCCCTCCTCTCCTCCGTGCTGTCCTGCACAGATGCTGAGGAATTCCCTGATTAGAGCCTTTTTCTTCACTGTTTCTTTCCTCTAGTTTACAGAACTAGTAACATTTTTTAAAAACATAAATAATTAGCACTAGTTTTATTATTGAATTCAACAGATATAAAATCATGCATTACCTCAGTAAAGTCAGAACAAATACATACAGCAAAGAGAAAAGACAGTTATCCACATTGCACCCTTGAGTCATCCCATAGGCATTAACCAGATGGTGTTCTTGTCACCTGCATCTTCCCCCTGTTCTAATAAACCATCCTGTGTATGCTCAAGAGAGTCTATGATATAACCCAGTGAACTTATTTTACTATCTGTAAACCGAGCCTGAAATAAATATACTAATTTTACTTCCCTGTCTTAATGTTAAGCTATAAGTTATAGGGGGGGAAAGGTGTGAGGAGCGTGAGAGCACTTGCAGGAGTGACCGAGTCTTTAAGACACAGTCTTATGTTACAAGCTCCTGAGCTATAGCCAACAAACCCACCTTCGTGTCATTCTGCAGCATGACCTCCAGGACGAAGCTGGTAAGAGCCTAGGTCCTGTGGCTTTGATGGCCTGAGATGGAGCCTGAGGAACCATGGAATGAGAAGGAATCCCTCAGGCACTGCTGCAGAGGGTGGCCCAGGGCAACTGCCTGTGGATCTGGCTCTGCTGAGGACTGGTCTGGACCTGCAGACTGGACAGGTGAGTGGTTAAAGGAACCCAGCCATGCTGACGAGAGTGGCTACCGATATGCATCCTGAGGGCTTGGGGGAAACTTAGGGGTGGGCTTTGTAGACAAAGTGAGGGGCTGCAGCTGGGAAGGCCACTGTGGAGCAGGCACCCCAATACGTACTACACCAGAACATCCTCTGTGGAGGGCTGGGGTCCTGAACCAGAGCCTTTGTTTTCTTATTTTCCCCAGTGCAACTTGAATCACTGCCTTCTTTCTCATGACTAAAGGGCAGGGGTGGATCATGTCCCAGGAAGTCACCCGTCCCTGGGAGATGTGATGAACAGGGAAAACAGGCACAGGCACTGAACACAGAAAGTGGACCACGAGCTGTCACATGTGGGCACTGGACCATGTGCTGGGACAGAGTAAGATGCCCCTTGTTCTCTGTGCATGCTGCCTGGTGTCTCCCAGCCATAGAACAATCAGAACTTGAGTGTTTTTATGAACGTTCGCCGCCCTCTCTAGGAAACTACAGCATCTAAGGAGTCTATGTCAGCAGAAGACCACCCCACTTCCACTTGACTAGCGCTGTCAAGGTCCTGCCTTCATGGACCGTATCATGGTTGGTGGAAGACCTTTAAAGCTGCCCTGTCAACCTGTCTGGAATGCGGAAGGCTCTACACTTTCAGTGAAGTGCTTCCTGGTCTATTTTAGCCATGGGTAAGCCAGAAATGTGGTTTTGTGAAAGACTGGCATCTTCCCAAAAAAGCTGAGTCATCCAACTAGGCCACACCCCAACAGAAAGCCACCCCAGAGTTACTTAGTGCCCGTATGTCAGTGATAGCTGTCACGTAACAGCCCTATCTTGTCATCTTTTGTACCTGCCACCTGGAGGTTGTCCCTAAGCTTCATTGAAACTGGCCCTGGCTCTGTACTCGACCTAGTTCCTGTCCAGGGCACACTGCAGGTCAGACCATCAGCAGGCATGGGTGACCGGGGTGCGGGGAGAGTCCTGAAACCGCAGCTTCTGCATAGAACGTCCTTGTCCAATGCTCCTAGTCATCTCTTTCCATTGTCTAATAACAAAGCAGTCATCCCGGACACGGGGCACTGGCTTATTTGCTCCAGTTTCGGTTGGTGCATTACACATATTCTCCTGTCCAGTTCACTAATGCAGATATGGATATGGGACTTCTTGCACTGTGAAGACGATAAACTGACTCACAGAAAGGTAAAGGAAGCTGCACACAGTTACACCAAGAGTGCAGCGGGGCTGGCGTTTGAAGCTAAGCCTGGGGTGTTAAGGGCCTGCTTTGCTGAAAATGCAAGCTCATTTGGGCACAAACCCTCAGACTCCAAGGCCTCCCATCAGCACCTTCCTGTACACCTCCCTGGGAGTCTGTCTTCCCAGAGCCCGAGGCACCTGCATTTCCTGTCTCATCAGTTGCCCCAAAGGCAAGGACAGGGTCTCCTCTTGGCAGCCACTGAAGTATTCACTCCAAGAGGACATCTGTCCAGCTATTTGATATATCGTGAAAGGAAACTCCAGCCCACAACTCTCAGACTAGGAGCTGTAATACTGACTGTCTTTCTCGAGGTACCTGCCTTGGAGGTTCCAGGTATTTAAAAGTGTAAACAAACTGACTTTAATCACTGTGCAGGAGCCTGTGTCATCACCACAGCCACCCAGTGTGTTTCCTTGTATCTCTCCTTCCGTCTTCCTATGCACTTCCACCCATCCTTTTCAAAAATAGACCGGATCACGTGCTCCTCAAAACTTCAAATGGCACCCACTGCCCTTACAAAAGACTCAGCCCCCTGGAACAGCTTCCAGTCGGACCCCACTCAGTGCACTGTTTGCTTTCCCCACATGCGTCCTGGACCCCAGTGCTCTAGAGGTCTCTGCTCCCTCCATTCCCACCTTCCCAGCCAGACGCTCACCAGGCCACCAGGCCTCTTTCAGACAAATGCCCACATCACTCTGTGGACTCCGCTTTCAACAGGGGGGAAGCATGACCACAGCCACGTTGGAGGCTCATTCTTCCCCTCACGAAGCTCCTTTCTGCAGTAGCTCAGGGAAGGCAAGGGAGCCCCTCAGAGGGGCCCTGTCTAAGAGCATTGCTGCTCTGGGCAGGAGCCATCACTGCTTCTGGCTGACAGATCCCTCCCACCGCTGCACCCAGCCCCGTGCTCCCCTCCAGCTCCACCCATGGGTGATCGCCACGGAGATCAGCACCCTCCCCTCTCCTTGGATCGCTGACCATGATCCTTACAGAGTCCCCACATTGGGCTGAAATCAACCTGCAATGCCAGCAATTTGGGGGTCACATGTGTTTCTGCCCTGCTGCTCCAAGGTTTCCCCTGGGATCTCTATGTCATGTCTGGGCCATTCGGAGAACATGGTGAGCTCACTCTCTCTGACAGGTCTTTTTCCACTGGAAACTAAACCACCTGCTCTGAGGGCTCCCCTGACTTCCTCACTGTGTGTCCCAAGCCCAGAGCTTACTGAGGGAGATACACACATTTCCAGAGAGAAAATTACATCAGTGCCCTATGGAAACATCTGTAATAACGTGTGTTATCGTGATGCTTTGTGCATCTCTCCCCACAGCTGGACTGTGTTCCTAAATGAAAGGATCTATGTCTTGCCCTGTTTTTACCCCCATGCTCCTGATAGAGCATTCACAACTCACTTGCTCCCTGTGCTGACAGCAAAGTAAAGGAATGACCTCATCCCCTCTCCCACCTTCCTGCCCCGCCTCCTCTGCTGGAGACAAGATGGAGGTGACGGAGACACCCTTCTCTCTCTGCAGTGCCGCTGCAGACTGTCACAAAGGCTGGAGTCCCAGTTGCACCTGCACAATGCTGACTAAAATAACATTTACTCAAATAGGCAGTTAAGCCAACAAGGAGAGAGTTGATGGCTCCAACTTGTGCGTGTCTTTTTAAAATTTTTCAGATCATGTGCCAAAGGCAAAGTTTGTGAAGCTTTGACCACACTTGGTATGACACATAATAACAAAACAAAGTCCCAGATTGAGCTTCTTCCCCACTTAGTTTTGGCCAAGTTGTTGGCTAAGGAATTTTTAGCCTGTTGATGGAACAAATGAACTTGACATCTCCATGAATGTAACACACGGGTTTCTTTCATGGTAGGCAGACAGATGATAGTCAGATGGATGATGGACACATGATACATAGAAAGATAGATAGATAGATAGATAGATAGATAGATAGATAGAGATAGATAGTAGATAGATAGAGATAGATAAAGATAGATAATAGAGGAGGATAAATAGGTAGATAGATAGATATAGATAGATAGTAGATAGATAATAGAGGAAGATAGATGATTGATAGATAATAGAAGAACATAGACGGAGATAGATATATAGAGGAAGACAGAGATGTTGGACGATAGATAGATACATAGATAGATATGATGAGATAGAAGATAGATAAAGATGTTAGATAGATAGATAAGCTAGATATGATAAGTAGATATGATATAGAGGAAAATAGATACGTAGATGGAGACAGATAGATAGATAGATAGATAGATAGAGGAAGATAGAGAGATTTTGAAATTAAACTTGTGTTCTAAAGCAGTGGTGACATTGTGCATGCATTACAGAATTGCAGTACTGCTACTAAATCGTGCTCATCCTAATTTTTCCTTGAATCTGGTTGCTTCTCAGATTTTCATTAATTGTTTTAGTTAATAATTTTCAAATGTTTGCCATAACCGGGTTCACACTGGAATGCACCCTGAGGTCACTGTGACCTATGTAAAGGAGAATCAGGAACATAGTCTCATAGATTTTAGAGTTGTTTGTGCATCTTCCCAAGGACAAGATGGGTACCAATTTCCCTCACCTCTGAATTCCCACAACATCTGGTAGAAAATCAGCACCCAAGAGTTTTTAGTCACATGTATAAAACAGTTCACCTGGGCTTTCGGCAGAAATGCAGAGCCAAAACTGGTCCAGGCCGAGTAGGTGCTGCTTTGCAGTTAGAGAAAATGTGACCGAGGCCCCGGTCACATGCAGCATCAGGACCCAGGGTCCAGGATTCCTTCGACATCGTGGCCGGGAGCCCCAGGCACGGCTGGGATTTACCACACTGGCCAGCACAGCAGAGCCCTCACTCATGCAGCAGATGAACACAGAGGGAGGCAGAGCTCGTGGGCCGCAGGCTGGCTTCCTCCCAGGTCTCCCCAAATCCACCCTGTGGCCTGGACCTGCCATCAGGGTGCCCAGAAGTGGGAGGCACCCTTTCACTCCCTGGATTCCAGGTGTGGGGACTCTCAGCCCATACTGAGCAGGACTGGGGACGAAGATGGCCTTGCAACATGGCCAGTCACCCCTGCAGCCAAGGCTGAACCCCCCCCCGCCCCACCCACCACACCACAATCTGGGTGCCTGCAGCAGTTGGCCAGGGAGGCAAGGGAAGGGACCTGAGTCAGACAGAGCCACCGTTCCTCCTCCACGCTGTGAGTCTCTGCTGCTCTGCTGTGGAACTCCCAAATTCCCAAGCCCAAAAGCCCTGAGAATATTTCCTCTTAGGGGCTCCAGCCCTGACCCCTTCTCCTTAGCACCCCTGTGGAAATCTGGCCAGCAAGTAGCAGTGGATAAAACTGCAGACTAAAGGAAATGCCAGCTGGTGTGTGTGTGTGTGTGTGTATGTGTGTGTGTGTGCGCGCGCGCACCTGTGTGCTGCGTGTATTTGTGTCTGTGTGCATGTGTGTGTATGTACCTGTGCACAAGTGCACAAGCATGTGTCCTTGTGCTTATGACATTGGCAGCTGATCATTAACCAGCTCTCCGCCCAACCCTCTAGTGCTCCCCCTTCACTTCCAAGTCGGTAAAGCCCCCTCCAGTCGCCCCCTCAAACCACCTCCCTCTACCCCAGCTCCTCCATCCTCTCTGCCGCTTAAGGTTTATCACACACTTTTCCTGCCACGGTATCTCCATGCACATGCACACATACCTGCACACGCACACAGACTTTATGGGTTTATTACCCTTCTCTCCCACAAGGTTAACCCTTAACAATAAAGTGAAAGTTGCAGCAGGGAAAGGACTTTTCTGTTCCTGGCATCTGATCCCTTTGCCTGTCCTGGCCGGGGGAGGCGGGAGCCCTGAGCTCCAGGCTGCCATCCTAGAAGGCAGAAGCGCCCCACTACTGCGGCCTAGGGCCTTGCCAAGCTCACGAGGACAGCTGAGGAAAGGACTCACTCTGTCAACTTTCCACATCTCTTCCAGAGCCCCTGACTAAGAGGAGATGGGATCGGGATGTCAGGTCCAGGAAAGGCGTCCTGCTGGTCTAGGAGTCAGAAGTGAGAGCTGCTTGGAATCCGAGTGAGTGGATAAATGAAGGGGGAACGTGGATGTTCAGGCTGATTAGAATGACCTGGAAATTTGACAGATTATGGTTTCCAACAGCTCATCATCCCAGCATATTTGTCTGGACCTGGGGTCAGTGAGACACACAGTTGCCCAATTTCCTGGCAGCACAGTTGGTTTAAATGTGTGTGACTTTATCTGTGAGGCCTGGGTGTTGCTCCAGTCTTCAAAAGGAGGCAGGGACAGTGTGTGGGAGTTTCCACCTGTCCTTATCTCCCTCTGTGGTGGGCAGGCATCTGTTTACCTTCTCGGCCACCTGTAGCTTCCAACATGGGGGTTTGGACCTGTGGGTCTCTAAGATGCACCCACGCAGCTGGGCAGAGGGTAGGAATGCAGTCTCCAGCTCACAGGAGTGAGCACAAGGAAAGACTTCTGCACGCCTGGCTTCACTGTTAATCATCTCTGGTGACACCCAGGCTGTGTGGGCCCAGCCCACAGTGCTGTCCATGCTGTACTGAGCGCTGCGCCCTGTTGGACCAAGGCATTCGGTGACATGGACAGCAGGCGAGACAGTTCCCACCCCTACTGGAACCTGGTCATCAGTTACTCGAAGCCAAAGGAGCGCCCCACCTTCTCAGCCAAGTGTTTCATCTGGGCTCTCTCTCCACTTCAGCCCAGGAACCCTTTGCATGGGGAGCAGTCCTGAGCCTCAAAGGGTATTAGCAGCACCCGTGAGCTCTACCGATAAGATGGCAGTAACTTCCCCATCTGCTGGGACAGCCCAAAATGTCCTCAGATGTCCCTGGAAGGCAATAATCATGCTGACTGAAAACTGCTGTTGTAACTCAATATAAAAAGCTGGAATGAGCGGTATTGGGATGCAGAATGCTGGTCAAAGCATGAACAATTCAGTTATATTGGAGAAGCAAGTTCCAGAGATCTATGCAGACATAGTGACTTGCTTTGATAATCATGGATTGTATACTTGAAAGGTGCATAAAGAGTAGATTTTAAGTGTTCTCACTGAAAAAAGGATCTGAGACAACACATGTGTTAATGTTTGATTTAGCCATTCAACAGTGTAGATCTGTTTCAAAAACATGATGTCATCATAGATATGCAATCTTTACTCATCCATTTAAGAAACTAGAGTAACATATTTAAAATGGCATTCTCAAATGCTTTAATTTATTAACTCTATCTTTCCCTCCCCAGGATCAGGAATTGTAATTATTTCTTGTCTTCAAGATGAGAGTGCTGAGCAGCAACCAATCCAAGGGCAGTGGACAGAAAATCAAGACGAGGGAATAAAACCTGCCTTGATTTTAAGAAAGTTGCTTTGCATCTCTTCATTCATCCAAGAACTCCCCTTGGGACCCATCCCTGTTTGCCAAACTCCTCTCAGCTCCGGGGAGTGCAGAGGGGAGGTCCGGCCCCAGAGACCTGTGCTTAGAGGTGCAGCAGTGAGGGGGCAGGAGGAGGACAGGTGGGGACACGGGTTTCCAGCTGTCTACTCGGGTTTTTGACAGAAGCACAGATTTGAGGGCTAAAAGAAAGCAAGGCTGCCTGGCAAAGTTACAGTCAGGTCCATCCACTTCGATCTGAAAGTACTGCCCCAGCTTCTCCCACTGGAAGGACTGGAAGGTTCCTCTTGGGGTCAGAGCTGCTTCTGCTCCCTCCGTGCTCTGTTTCCTTGCGTGGGAAATCAGAATGGTGAGAGAAGATGTGCTCTCTCTGTACACAGGTAGATTCCAGGCTTAGAGAGCCCTTTGCACCCCGTCCGGTGCCGCACAAGGATTTCCACCCACCAACCTCACAAGCCACTCTCTGAGTCCTTCTTGAGCCAGCATCAGCCCCTCCATGAGCTCTCCCGGGCGGTCGCCAGGCTGGGTGCCACGGCAGGTGCTCAGAGCGCTGGTGCGAGGGGAGGCTTCCAGGCAGGTATCAGAAAGGGATCTCAGGGGGAACAGGGCAAGAAAAGCTCTCCACAGTAAAGCAAAGTGATAAAACTGATTCATTAATCCAACTGTCACCTGAACACATTCACATGAGAAAAACAAGAAAACAGAAAGCCCACATCTGTGTGCAGGTTCCCATGTACAAATGCAAAGAAAAAAAACCTGGCATCTAGGGTGCAGAAACAGAAAGAATCACCTTTCCCACAATACTTCTGTTCCATTATTATCTTTGACTGTTTTACCAGCATGATGTCACATATTACTAGAAGATTTCCAGTGTAGATATGATTTTGATAAGCCTGGCTCAGCTCTGTTTAGCTATGCATTAATGTTAACAAATCCCATGATCACATGCAAATGAAAACATCTGCACATCGTTATTATACTTAATAAAGAAATGAACACATGTATGTTCATGAGAAGAAATAACAGTTACCCAAAGCTGATGGTGAGGCTGGGAAACTCCTAAGATCCTCAAGCTCCAGCTGCAGCGCTTGGATTCTCTGCATTCAGGGTCTACATCCTGAGCCAGGGGCACTCAGCTCCCAGAATTAAATGAGGACATGGACCTCAGCTCAGGGGACATCACGAGAGCTCAGGCCACACTGTGTACAACTCGTAGGAATTCAGACTTGACTCAGTGAAGCCCCGGGTTTCAAGGAGCATGAGGGGCCTTCAGAAACTCATCCATAGAGTCTTGAGTAACTGGTTCATGGTGACAGGGAGGGCACTGGGTTCCAGTCTCTGGATTGTGTGGCTCGCCCTGTGATATGAATGGCCTTGCCCCATAATCCAGACCAGGGTTGGGAAAGGTACCAAGGTGCATGGCACCCATGGGAGGAGATGGTGCTTCCTGGATTAGATGAGGAGGCAGCGCTCAGGAGGGAGACAGTGCAGCCCATTACTCAGTGCCTAAGACAAAGCCTGGGTGACATCTCTGGCTAGCCCTTGTTAGCTGGAAATGCATGTGCAGCTCGTGGACACAACCAGAGCACTACCACCACTGGAACCCTGGTCCTAAGCCAATGGGGGCCCTGCAGCTAGACAACGCCTTGCAAGCTCCAGGAACCAGAAACTCAACCCCCATTCTGGCCTACCTCAACTTACCGGAGGGAGGCGTGGGGGTGATGGGACATCCCCTTCTGCCCTGCTAGACAGCTGTCACTGGCCATTCTGAAATACTTCTCCATCAATACATCAATGCATTAAATAAATAAATAATAAATAAATAAAGCCTGCTTTGACTCTGAACACTTCTAATGGAAATGGTGATTTTGAAACCTATGTGTGAAGGTGGAACCAAAGTTTGTGGAAGTCCAAAGGAAGACCTGCTTCCCACCTGGCCAGGCGCTCAGCTCAGAGATGCAGAGGGCCCACACTTGCCCATGCCTGGGCAGCCTGGGTGAGCTCCAGAGCAGAGTTCCTCTCCAGGAGGCTGCAGGTGCCCCACGGACTCTTCCTTCCCGCCACTGCTCCCAGGAGCCTCTCCCCTCCTGCCCTGTGTAAATCTGTGCCTTTTTCCTCCCTTAGACTCTTGGAAGCACCAGAGCCCAGGAATTAGACCTGGTAATAAAGAAGTACAAACTTGAATCTTTTGTAGGAAAAGGGACAGCTGCACCTGCAGATGGATAAGTAAAATAAATCAGACACACAAGCTTAAACAAGTCTGAGAGAAACCCAAAGTACAAATAAATTAAAGAACAAGATAAAAGACAGACAATAGGAAACAGGAAGATAAAGCTTTTGCAAAAGAGAAAAGGACAAAGATAAGATAGGAGATAAGAGGGAGGGAGGCTGTCTTAGCTACTTTTCTCACTGCTGAGACAAAATACCTGACACTCAAAGCTTAAGGGAGAAAGATTTATTTAGCTCACAGTTTATTGAGGGTCCAGTCCATACTCAGCTGGCTCCAAGGTGGGGTGGCAGTGGGGCATTGCAGAGGAGAAATAGCTCCTGGCAAGTAGAAGACAGCAAAAGCAAGCCAGCATCCCCCAGGAACAGTAGCAGCCTCTTTGTGCCTCCTCCTGTATCCTATCTAGGCTACTTGGCTTAGAGTGGGTGCCCAACCAATCAGTGGACTAATTTAATAGTCACACACCCCCAATCCTAGTGCCCTTCATCCTACTGTTGCACCATGAGTCAATCACTCTCCAGACTCAGCCACTTATGAAAAGCCCCACATGTGTCTGCACTAGGCTTTGGGGAGACATCTGGACATAAGCCATGACAGAAAGCAAGGACATGAAAAAGGAATTAG
The DNA here is from genome assembly GCF_034190915.1 of Cavia porcellus. Taxonomy (NCBI): domain Eukaryota; kingdom Metazoa; phylum Chordata; class Mammalia; order Rodentia; family Caviidae; genus Cavia; species Cavia porcellus. The sequence continues at coordinate 43,853,201 of NW_026947507.1, forward strand.
GAAGCATGGTGCACATGTACCAATTCCCCATGTACTCATGGCCTCCAAACATATATTAATAAGAAAAAGTTCACAAAGCTGGGGGAAGGGCAGTGTAAATGCAGGAACTGAGAAGCCAGCTGAGTTGGTTCACATGGTTAGATCTCAGTTTCCTCATCTAGAAATGGAGAAGACCTGGGGACACTCATATTACAAGGTCACAGGAAAGCATGAGCCCAGCAGAGCTCCGACTCACTGCGCATGCCTGCCAGGTTGGGAGCACTGGCAGAGACGGCTGCCAGGGGGTGCAGTAGAGGAAATGAGCAGCTACTTAATGAGGTGCTTTTTGCACACTAGTCAACAGAATAGTGTTTACCAGCAGGAGACTTAACCCCAACCTGAGGTCAGCTGCTCACACAATGAGCGCATCAATAAGCCTGAGAACACTGCATGGATGTATCTGAAATCAGCAGGTAGCTGCTGAGGTTCATTATGTGCCTCCTAATGTCATGGGTTTAGTGAAGATGAAATCCAAAGGCTGCTTGCCATTTTGTTCCAATACCAAGGAGATAAAGAGACAAGAGTTTATGATTCAGGCAGACACAGAAGAATCAGGAAAGAACCATGAAGTGCAACAAATACTGGGAACTGTCACATCATTGCAGGTGGAGGATCAGGAAAGGTTTGCTGGCCTGGGACGGACACAAGTTCTCCTTCCTCCTATGTGGTGAGGCAGGGGCAAGGACTGCCCTGGGGCAACAGGCAGGAGGAGCAGGGTTGTGGTGTAGGGTGGGACTGGGCATGGACACAGGTGACAGTGGGGGGCAGGGGTGAGAAAACCTGATGAGATCCACAGAAAGAGCAGATCCGCTCTCAGATCAGGAAGGAGCATAGGTGCTCTTCCGAGCACTGGCCTCTTCACCAACCCCTTTTCCAGGAAAAGCAGGCAACCATTTCCTGTTCCCATCAATAATTCCTGTCACAGTTCATGACCATAGATAGCATGGGGCAGGGACAGATGATTAATTATGGATGACTCAGAGTCAGCGTCCACCACATTCCAAGAGGGGTGGCCACTACCCGAGACCCCTTAGTGTGAGACAGTTGGGTAAGGACAGCCCAGCCTGAAACCTCCGTGGCTTTTCATGGACAGAACCAGAGAGCAAGGATCAAAGAGAAATGAAGGGCAACTGTGCAGGCACTCACAGAAGGGACAGGGAAGGACAGGGTGTTCTGTTAAAGGACCGACCTTGGGGCCAATCTAAAACAGGCCGGAGCATTCATTCCTCAAGGCAATGCATTTTGATCCTATCTGGACTTGTGGGCCCTGGTCTTTATCCTTTCATCTCTAACCATGTACTCCAGGAGGTTTGGAGCACCTGGCTCCAAAAGTTCCTTACCCCTGCATACCTGCCTTGTGCAACCCTCTGGCCAATACCCCTACAATTTTGCTGCCCAATCACAATTTACTTCTGCCTGATGCATATGATCCCTTTCCCACCTGAATGAGTCATTAGCCTCTGAAACAGTGTCCTTGAGTATTAAATGGAGGTAACAATACCAGGCTCTTAAGGTTGTACATCTGTGACCACAGATGTACAAGTATCTCTCTAGGAGAGAAGGATCTTTCCATCTGTGTCCAGCAGGAGCATTCTGTAGACCCCACCTGGGATGAGGAAACACATCCTGGAGTGAGCGGGCTGAAGAGGCCTCCATGTGTCTGTAGGAGCAGGCAGCCGTGGTTCTCCAGGCCCTCAAGGCCAAAGCTGAGCCCCAAGTCTGGACCTCCTCTCTCCTGCCACTCTGAAACCAAACCTGGGAAGCTGTCTGCAGGTGACCTGGGTGTTTCTCCACAGCAGAAGATGCCAGTCCCTCTGCAGAATCCAAACTCCCTTAATGTTCTGAGAGCAGATGGTGACAGTAACATTGCCCAACTCCCCAGGGTGCCTCTGTTGTGGCTTGCTACAGAACAGGGAGAGCAGGAAGCACCCACAGGGTCAGGAAAGTCACTCCGAACCGACAGGACCTTGGCCTCAACTCTGGCAACCTCCTCCCTTCTCTGTCTCCTCCCAAGGGCAGAGCTGGTGGGTGGTGTTGGGTGTCAGCGGCCACAATGTGTCACTTTGGAAACAGGGAAGAAAAGGCTCAGAGATGGAGCAACTAGGCCAGGAACACAAAGGTGACCCCTTTGTGGGCAGTCTCTGTTTCCACAGCCACACAGCCTGCCCCCGAGTACACCCACGCCCCCATCCCTGCCCTGCCCCATGTGAGATCCATGCTGTTAAAACCAGCAAGCCCTCTTCCAGCTCTCATGTCACCATTGTTTCCCACAAGTGCTTCTCTGCCCATAGCTGTCACAACACCGTGATGCTCTGCCTGGGTCCCCCTTAAGCTCTGTTTGTCATGGAGGTTTGTGTGTCTGTGGGCGACTCACAGATGCCAGGGAGCCTCAGTCCCCCTGGTGGGGCAGATGCATCATGGGGATTTGTTGTCGCAGTCACTTTGGGGGAGTTCTGGCCCCTGTCATAAAGACACCAATCAATCAGATCCGATTCTAGAATCCAAGATGACAGCAAAACAATGACTCCAAAGAAAGCACAGTAAAGAGGTAAAAAGAGTCACTGAGGGAGAAAGCACCGGGGACCGGGTCCACTAGGTACTCGCTGTTGCTGGTGACTGAGGTAGCTCCCCTGGACCAGGGACACCACAGCCACTCAGAATCTCATCAATGCTCTCGCCTTTCACTGGGCACCTGGCTCTGGGGAACCATGCACATCCCGTGGGTTTTGATGGTCACCCTCGGCTGGTGAATTTCTCATCTGAGCGCCCAGCTTAGACCTGAACTGCAGCTGTGTACCCTGTCCATATGGATGTGTCCTTCTCAAACTCCACGCAAATGGGCACTTCAGGGGTCCTGATAAGGGCAGGCTCACCCACCCAGCTGCTCCTTGCTGCACTCCGCTCCCTCCCTCAGGGCCCACATCCAAGTACAGCCTCTTGGGCCTCTTCCTGAGGGGCTCTGCATGCTCCTGTTCCTCACCATCCTCACTGCCCTGCCTGTACGGGGTCTAACTGGATACACAGGGGTAGTATGCACAGCTAGGGAACTATGATTCAAGACCACAGATGCACCCAAAGCCACACAAGGATGAATGTTCCTGATGTAGTGCTGAGTGAAAAGCCAGGCATAAAAGGCAAATACTGTATGATCTCATTTATCTGAGGGCCCTAGCATGGCCAAATCCACAAAAAACAGAAACCAGAATAGAAATGGTCAGGGGGCAGGGAAGGAGAAGTGGGAAGCTAGTGTCTAACAGGCAGAGTGTCAGTCTAGAAAGTTGAAAATGTTCTGAGATGGTTGACACTCTTACATAATAATGTGCATGTGCTGAATGCCACTGAAGTGTATAGTTAAAACAGTCAGAATGGCAAATATTAGGTTATAGGTAATCCACCACAGTGTCAGAAAACAACAGTGTCATGAACTGGTAATGATTTCCCCTGGTCCCTGGAGGAAAGCCTCAGCTCTCTGGGGGACCTTCCCAGCTACTATCATCACTCTCCAGCTACCCTGCTGTCTTGCAGTTCTGGCTGTGATGCACCTCCGTCTGTTCCTGGCATGGAATGTGCTAGGGCTTCAGCTCCCTTGGCTTAGGACAGTCATAATCTCTCCTCTGCCTCCCTTTCCCCCCATTTTCCACCTTTCTCTCTATACTTCCTGTACCCCTCCTTTGCCTATCAATCTTCTAATCATCTTTTAAATATCAGCTTCAAAACTCCACTTCTGAAGAGACCTCACTCCAACCCAAGTGAAGCTGGTGTCTCTGGTGTTACACAAATACTGTATGTGCTCCTCCTCCTCCATGGAGAATTTTAACACTTGAAGTTGTCCAGCGTGCACACTCCATGCTAAGAATGAGGGTTGTGCTGTCCTGCCTGTGACAGCGCACAGCAGAACATGACAAATGTCACCCAGCTCATCCTCTAGATAAATAAACACATGGATGACATGGTCTTCCCTTGGCAAGCCTTTGACCCTGGGATGCCTCTGTAGGCTTGGGACACAAAGCAAAAGCAGAGTAAGGGAAAGAGAACAGGGTGGGTCCTTTCTGCTCATCCCAAAGGACCTACAGTGTGTTGCAACCCAAGGAGTGACCATAGGGCAGCTCCCCTCCAGCCACTCCTCCACCTCCACTTCCACCTCTGCCTTCACCAAGCAGGGCCAGACCACATCATCTCTTTCCTCCAAGATAACACCCAGACTTCTACCCCGCTTCCAAAGAGGCAAAGACAGTCAGCCCGTGTAGCTCTTGGATGATACTAACTTCTTCATTCCAGCAGCAGCCTGGCACCAGCAGCAAGACACCAAGAGGGTTGACAAGTTTTCCCAGGGTGCATTGGGAACCCAGGACATCAAGCATATTTTCTGCCACCAAAATCCATGACCCATCCCTGCAATACACTCCCTTGGCTTTGCAAGATGCCAGTGCTCAGCATCCTGTTTGGATGTCCTGCTTGGCGTTCAGGGCTCTTCCTCTGCAGAGCCTGTGACAGTCCCACAGGACCTGATCCCTCCTCTCCCACAACTCCTAGAGACTAGCATTGGGTCTAGCCATGGATAAAACTGACACTCAGCTTCCTGAGGCCCTAGACTCCTGAGGATGTGGACCAGGTCTTTATTTTCCTTTCCTTCACTGGAAATCAAGCCCAGCCCTTTCCACAACAGAGGATGGTTCCCCCTAACTTAGCTGTGCAAATTAACTGAAGAATGAGGTGCCTCACCTACTAGAAACTGCTTCTGTAAAGAGGGGATCATTCATATGCATGAGGCCACCGCAAAGCTGGAAATGAAATACAAATTTTCCTTCATTCAAAATACCTGTGGATGTTGGTTTCACGATGTGTTACACAATGGTGGGGAGGGGAAATAATCATTTCAATTATTTATATCATTATTAGATTCATCTTAACCTCAAAATGTTAAAACTAAGACAGTGTGTGTTTTCAGATTAGAGCGTGTAATTCGGCGTGTGAAAGTGCAAAGCAGTGGCCTCACCCCAGCTGCTCACCCAGGGAAGGTGGTGACAGGACCTGTGCTTTGGGTCACTGTCGGCAGCCCTACTGCAGGGGCCATTTCAGGAGGGCCCATTGAAGGCCTGGGGGATGCTAGACACTAACATAATAAGAAAGAAAACTTCTCCTCTTCTTCTAAAGGAAGGAGCCCGAGGGTGGCAGATGGTCCAGAATTTTCCAAGGACCCTGTCCAGCCATCTTCCCAAGCCCTGGCTCGGGCAGGTTCCACACCCCTTGTCCCCGGGCTTCCCACTGACTTCCCAGGTCCCAGGTTCCACCCAGGCTTCCAGGTCCTGGTGACTACAGCAGCCCCAGACTCCTCACCTGGTGGCTGTTCTCACGTCTGGAAAATCAGTGGAGAAATGAGTGTTACAGCCTGAAGTGACTGGGGAGGATTTCCGATGGAACTGAGCTGCATGGGCTGTGGGTTTTACTTCCTCGGAGGCTAGCAAAGCATATTACCTGGATCAACAAATCGTCCCATCCCTTGTCCTTCCGGTTGCCTTTATTTCCAGTAAGAAACACCCTCGGGGCTGAGGTGTAGTCAGTGGTAGAGTGCATGATGGGCACGTACACGGCATGTGCCCAGCTGTGTACAATCCACAGCATTAAATACACACGTGTATGTCACAGATCATCTAACACAGGTATACCAACAGACAGACAGACAGATACCTTCAAAGAAACACTCCAGTGGGTGTTCAACAAAAGGAGAGTCACGATCTTACTTGACATGAAACACATGCAGATCCCTTTAGAGCAAAGGTCTTGGGGAGCCCTGAGTATGCTCAGGCTTCCGAGATTCCCAGAAACCAGGGCAGGGCTCAAGAGGGGAAAAGTGACCTCAGGGCTCCCCGTCGGCACTGTCCCACCTCTCCCAGGGGAGTGACTCTGCTCGGTAGGTGCACACAGGCAGGTTACAGCCTGTTTACCGCAAAGCTCACAGAATCCTCCGTGTTCCCACTAGAGCTGAGGTTCCTGCTGTTGTCTGGAAGGCCTCCACCCCAGGGAATCACCTCCTGTGTGTGTAAAATGTCTGATTGTGGGGAACCTCGTTCACCTTCTCCTCACTTTTTAAAACTCCAAAAACACTTTGTTACTCAACAGCTCACTCAGGAACCTGATGCATGGGGTGGTTGTGTGTGTCCGTGGCTGTTCAAGTTGAGGGCAGTAAGGTCACAGCCCTGGCTGGTGCCTGGCAGGGCGCCTGTGCCCTGCACAGGGCAGAGACTCAGCTCGAATACTCCGATTCAAATTGGCAGAAAGCAGCAGCCCTGGGCACAGGCCTGTAGGTCGGTGTCTATGATGGCCGCAGCTTCCTTGGCAAAGTCTGTCCTCAGTCCCATGGGTCAGCACACAGCCTGCAGCCACCTCAGGAAACCAGTCCTTCATGACTATAAATCCTGTCCCACTCCAAGCATGGCTTTAGGCTGCGAGGGACACGTTCCAGCACTCAGTCCTGATAGAGATATTACTGTAACACACACTCGGAGGGCGAGTGGGAGGTAAGCTGGAAGGAAAGAGACCATCCCCCTCCTGGCCACCTCTGAGACTTGCCCATGAGGTACAGGAAGTGGTACGGGTGCGCAACAGAGGGCATCTGCTGGGTAGAGTTTCTACGGACTACATGCAGCATAACACCCTTGTGTTCCTTCAAAGAAAACGTGGTGCCTCCAAGAGGACCAATTAAAAAAATACGCCCATATAACTATTTTAACGAATCAATCAGAATTGATTAAAACACCAAGATTGTATTTCACAAAGGATTTTAAATAGGATTTTCAGTATCTCCAAATAGTATTTACTTCTCAAGAAAACCTTGATTGGTGTCTGAAAGCACCAGGAAATGGACGAGCCACCACCGTGCGGACCTGGGCGCCAGCATCCCAGCTGTGAGACACACTCACATCACACACGTGTGTGCCCCACACACGGCACAGAAGCAGCTGGCTGCAGCCCCGGTGCCCACAGCCCATCCATCACACCTCACCCTTGAGAGGACTGAAACTCTACGCCTGCCTGGGACACTGTCGGTCTTCTGCCCTCCACGGGGCCCGCAGATTATGGACAATCCTAAAACACTAAAGAAGAAATTTAAGGACAAGCTCGAGGGGAAACGATGGCTCTCATGGCACTAGGTACTAGGCAGCGAAATGGTGCTGTCCTGGATGGGTAGGAGTCCAGGGAGCAGAGTCCGGCTGTGCCAGCTCCCTGCCTGGAGGGCCTCGGCCCAGTGGAGCCGCAGGTTCCCTGTGCCGAGGAGACACAACTAGGAATCGAGGTGGACAAGGGGTGCATGGTTCTGGGGAAACAAGCAGCACAGGGAGCCCAGAGAGGGCAGAGACTCTCACTGTACGAGTGCACAGGGACAATCCAAAACCGAGGGAGAGATGGGGAGGACTTACCATGGGTAACACCCGGCATCAAATGAGGTGAACTCACAGCAGTTGCCTTCTAAATCTAAACTCTGCATACAAAGAAGAAAAAATGAGGCAAAAAAACATTTATGAATTTACACTGACCCAGAAAAACACTGACTTTAACAAAAACATTAAAGTATAAATGGTAGTTTTCGCTTTGCAAGGTGAACATTACACGGGGGAGAGGAAATTGGTGGAGATTATATAGCAGTGTGAAGACGGTTAAAGCCACAATGCTGCATGACTTAGGATCATTACGGTGACTGAACATTATGTACCACCTTTCACAGTTTCAGAGTTTATTTTTAGCTGACACAAGGTAATTGTACATATTTATGGGGCACTGTGATTTTCCATACAAGCATACATGTAAAGAAGAGATCAGGATGACTGGCATACCTGTCACCCCAATCTTTTATATTCCCTTTTGTTGAGAATGTTAAAATTGTTGTTGGGCCATGTTCATTGGCTCCTGGGCTTCCCGCCTGTGAAAGTGCAGGGCTCCCCAAGCCTTCTGCAGGTTGGGTTTTGGACCCACTGCTGCTTCCTGTCTTTGGGGAGCAGGAGCCAGTGATGCCATGCTGAGCGAGTAGAAGTAAGCAGTGTTAACACCTTGCATTTGTTAATTACTCCTCCTCTCTCATTTGAATGTGAGGTGTCCACACAACCCCCCAGTGTGACTGATGGAAGCTGTCAGGTTCCCTGTGGCTCTGGCTCCAGCAGAAGGACAGAGCTGAGTCCAGTCTAGGGGCACAGGGACAGGCCTCACTCCCTTCAGTCAAGGCCTCTTCTGGCACTAAGGAACAGATGTGTTTACAGTGGCTTGGAGCCTGGCCTAAGCCCGCCCTCTCACTAAGGAGCCAATTCCAGCCCCAGCCAAGATTGACTCTCTAAGGGCCCCCTAGCTGGGCTGAACTGCCTCAAACTGGGTCTGTTTGATATTTAACAGGAGCAGCCTCAGGCAGGGGCCACCTGGCTTGATCCCTGCCACACCCCAGAGTTCCCCTCCCTCTGCATGCCCAGGTCACTTATTCTGTGGTGTGACAAACTCCTGAGGGGAACAGCACCTGCTAGACGCACAGCCTGTTGGGCCCGTCCTAGAAAGCAACAACCAAGGACACAACTCTGCAGACCACACTCAAGGTCACCAGAAGAGGAAGGGGCCAAGGAGAGTTTTGGGCGTTGTGCAGCCTACCACTCCTGGGTTGTGTACAGTTCAAAACAAAATGAAACAAGCATAACCGAAAACCCCTCCCTGGGAAGAGGCAAACTATAAAATATTACAGTTCTCCCAAAAGCAATAAAAGTGCCCAGGTTTCAAATAAGACATGTAAATACACAGCTGTTAGTTTGTTTCTGGAGTGGCAGAATGAGTGCTGCTATCATAAAATTCAAAGTTTGGATGACAAGACAGGTGCAGGAAAGAGCAGGCCAGGAAACAAGAGTGGGGTGCAAATTCATGCACTCGTTTCGCCATCGCAAGCACCCCAGGCTGGCAGCTTGAAGGACAGAAATTCATTCTCTGTGACCTGAAGGGTGGAAGTCCCAGATGAAGGCATGGGCTGACCTGGCTCTGCTGTGTTTTGCTCAACAATCACACTGAGGTGAGAGAGTCTACGTGAGGATCTGCAGTGGGCAGGCTCAGCCCCCAGCAACATTTTCATTCATTCATCTCTCTCAAAACTAGTTATTCATGCCCAGCTCTGTTTCCCCTATGGGAGGAGAAAATGGGGTTCCCCTCAGTTCTCACCAAGCCCGAGAACATGGCAGCCACCATGGGGGGCAAAGCAGAAGCCAGTGGTACTGGGGAAGCATCAGCCAGTGTTAGGGCAAGGGTGGAAAGTAGGGAGGGCTTCGTGGAAAAGGGCTGGGGCAAGACAGTGACTCAGAGACAGGAGCTGGAGCACCCAGAGAGCAACACATGTACCCCGCTTCCCTGCGGCTAGAGCACCCCTACCAGCTGTAAAGGTGCTGAGACGGCCCAGCCCCCAGCCCCTTCATCAACACAGCGAAGGACTGGGAAGAAGGACCTGAAGCAGAAGCTGACACAGGGCCAATGAGGAATAAGTGGGCACAGAACCCCCAGGGGCTGGAACAAAGGAAACACCCAGAGCCCCAGTGGGGAGCATCATGGACTGTGGGGAGCAGGTGGCGTCTTAGGCACTTTCCCACGGCAGACACTGACACCCACAACTCAAGGAGGAAGAGCGTATTTAGCTTGAAGTTTTAGGGGCCCCAGTGCTGGCAAGGGAGAAGCAGCAGGAGGAGAGATGCTCACATCATCGTCTCAGAGGCCAGGAAGCAGAGAGAAGGGCAGAGCTGGGGATGGCGCTGCACCTTCCAGGCTCACAGCCCAGTGCCGGGACTGCCCCCCGCCCAGTGCAGGCTCTGACTTCTGCACAGCACATCTAGCCATGCATGCACCAGCAGATGAGTCCCCAGCGAGAGTAGCACCCTCATGATGTAGTCACCTTCCAGAATCCTGGCGTCTACACACAGGAGGCATTGAGGTCCCAAAGGCACCAAGGCTGGACATTTGGTTACTCAGGCAGCCCTGTTCACTTGGAACCCGGTGTGTATGTAAACCAGTTCTGTGCTGCCAGCAAGCCAGGCTTGGATGCAGCAAACGCTGGGCATGCCCCCAGGGCTCTCTCCTCCACCTCCCCAGGACAGCGGGTACCCTCCTCTGACCCACCTATGACCCAGGCTCTCCTCACAAGAGGAGGACAATGGGACAAGGAAGGAAGAGCAGTCCAGAGGGGACCGTTCAGCTTCTGCCGTGCAACCCCATTTCCCCAGCCCAACCCCAGGCCAGCACTGGTGACAGCTCCACCTCCCAAGCCTGCTGGCCCTGGCTCTCAAGCTTCACAGACCTTGGTTGGAGGTCTCCAATGTATCCCATAACTGGCTCCTTTCCTTAACCACACGCAGCCCCGACTGGAACACAGAACACAGAGCCCAGAGCCCTCTCCTTCTCCTCCGTGAATTGTGGTTCTTATTCCATCTCCGGCCTCATCACCCATGCCAGGGACAAGAACGCATCACCCTCTCCAGAGTCCCATACTACGCCCTGTGTCATGGGCCGTGGAGCCCTGATCCCAGGGTAGTTCTTAAGTGCTAACTGGTGCAGTGATGTTCACAGACTCTTCCAAAGCCTCCTAAGAAGGCTTTTCTTGCCTAAGAAGAAAATCACAGCTCTACATTAAGGCACACAAGTGCCTGAGCGCATGCACATGTGCACACACGCTGCCTTCTGTGGTCCTGAACAGTCCTCCCAATACGTCTCTGTCTGCTCACCTCTTTTCTGCTCTCAGAGCTCATCTCAGCCTCACCACCCCCAGTAGACCATGTCTCCTACCTTGTGTAGCCTCAATGTCCCCCCCACCTCCAGAGCTGTCAAGGCCCTGAATACATTCCAATGCCCAGGCACACGTGGAGCACTTTGTCAGTCTCCCCACTTAGGAAGCTGCGATGGCAGAGGCCAGCCACTGGGATTTGGGAGGGACAAACACCCCCACCCTGTGTCACCCGCACACACATGGATGCCATGTCTGGTCACACGTGAGTGCTCCTGGTCACCTGTTACTGTGGTGACCTCCACCCTGTCAGCACGCGCTGGGTTCCTCAGCCTTCGGGGAAGGTGACAGCGCCTCAGTGTTTTTCCGGGAAGGGTCCAGGGAAGGAGCTCTGCTGTCCCTTGGGTCTACTTTCGGGGGTCATGGGGCAAAACTGTGATGCTCCTGCACTGATATGCAGGCTGCCTTCTGAGAAACAGAACAGCAAGTTAGTAGCAGGGTGGTGAGATGCTCTAGAAAAATCCCTGAAAACACTCGTCCAGGGTCAAAGCAGAGTTAGTCCTACAACTTAGATCTTTCTTATAGGTACTGAGCCCTCTCAGGCCCTGCATCCATGGACATAAAAAGCTTTCATGCTGGGTGCAGCAGGAGAATCCAGAGATTTTGTGTTTCTCCATCTTCTTCATTCCTCACTTTGATAGCCTGACTAGGTCACCATGTCCCACTTACACCAGGATAAAACCACTGCACGACAGGGAACAGAAATGAATTACCCAAACTCACACAGCAAGCTAATGGGAAACCAGGAACAGTCACTGAGGAGCCTGTTTATCTGCCTTCTGCCCTAACTTCCTCCCCGAGGGCTTACAATAGGTACAGGAGCAGAGAGAATCCAAGAAAGTAAAAGCCAAGCCGATCTCCTTTGCACACCTCCTTCAAGTTTTCCTTAGGGGAAGTTTGCATTTCTCCAGAGGTCTCCATAACCAGCTCCCAGCAGGTCCAAGGACTTCCCTAGAACTGGCTCACAGGACCTGGCATGCAGCTGCAGGCACTCCACTCCTGGGGTGTCACCTGCCAGCGGCTCCCAGCATGGTCCCTGCGATGCCCCATTAGAGCCCCAGGCAGCTCAGGGCAACTCCCTGTCTGCTGTCCCCTGCCCAGAGGACTTTGTGGGGAGGCCATCACCACAAGGCTGGTTTCTCACTGGACTTCAAGGCACTGCAACATTTCTCATCACATAAAAGGAACCAAGCAAATGTGCTCAAATCAGAAAAATAAAAGAATGCATAAGAATATGTTCTAGGGTTTTCTTTCTTTCCTTTCTTCCTCCTGGTTGTTTTTGCCCACAGGATAGCTCACATGATTTGATTTGACTGTTTGGGGAATTCTCACTTTCAGAGCTGAGTGAGAAAGAAAAACAACTCAAATAAATTCCCCACATTCTTCCTTCCCATCACCACTTTGCCGCTGGTCATGTGACAAAGACCTCAATTTAGTCATAAAATCCAGACACCAAACACCAACCAGGAATACAAGGGGGATGGGCCAAAGGTCATGGTAGCTGGAAAAGGGATTCTCTCTTCTCCCTCCCTTTTATCTCCCCCTCCCTTCTCTTTCTCTCTCTCTCTCTCTCTCTCTCTCTCTCTCTCTCTCTCTCTCTCTCTCACACACACACACACACACACACACAAGCACACAGGGGAGCTTGGTGCAGAAGGGCAGTCTGCTGGTGGGGTAGTGGCTGCTGTTAAATCCAGGTCAGTGTTGAGTCCACTGTGGGTGAAGCCCAGGGTCCTCACCAGGCCAATTCTGTGGCCTGGGTGGAAAACTGGTCCTGCAAGCTGAACCTCAAACCCAGCTTTCAGCCCCTCTGTGATTTGGTGACCAACTTCATAAACATCTTTCTGGCTAGATCAACCACAGCCTGCTTCTGATGCTTCCAGTTAGGCCCCTGATTAGATAGTAGGACATGGTTCAAAAATTGCAGTGGTCAACAAAAAGTAGAATATTTTAAAAACATTTAAAATTTGTGGACCCTCAGAGACGGGCTCCTGAGAGACTGGCTGACACCAAACTCCAGCTGGACAGGGCAGCTCCCACCAAGCCCTCTGTGGTGGACTGGGGGCTCACCCCCTGGGGGCCAAGGATGAAAATCCCTAGGACCTCATGTCCAGCTGGATAAACAAACCTGCTGTTGGCTCCTCAAGGTGAAAGTATTACAGAGCAGAGAGATGGAAAGCAGCCTCAGCCTAAGGAAGAACTTCCATCCTGGGTAAAGGGCGAGCTGAGGCCACCCTCAGGGACACGGGGAACTGACCCAGCCTGGACCCAGCCAGCCACCTGCCAAGGCTTCTTTTCTCCTCATTTCAGTCCCTGAGCCACAGCCACAGGTGGGCCTGGCTCCACAGAAGCTGGAAAACAAACAGGCCTGGCTGAGGGACCGACTTTGGGTTCCCAGGCTGAGAGTCAAGTCAAGGCAGAGCCAGACAGAGACCACGTGTCCACCTGACTTGGAGTCTATTCAGATCAAATGACAGAAGAGTTAGCGATTACAGCTCCACTCTAGATTGCCCCACCTCCCTTTAGGGGTTGTGCAATCCTGCATCTCATAAATAGAGCCTCACCCCAGCCTCCGGAAGCCTCTGCCAGCCCAGGTCCCAAGGGAACCTCTGGTCCTCTCCAGCCTTAGGTCCCAGCCTGCAGACCGCCATGAGGACCCACTGCCTGCTGCTGCTCGCCTTCTGCTTCCTCTTCTGCCAGATGGCCCCAGGTAACCCTAAGGACACAGCAGGCACTGGCAGGGGGCGGGGTCACTGAGGGCAAGGAGAGCGGAGGACCTGAGGCTCAGGGTGTATAGGGGCCAGCAGCAGCAGAGTGTCCTCTGGTCCAGTGGCCTGCAGCGCCAGCCTGCAGGGGTTGCAAGCAGTCCTCCGGGCAGCAGAAAAGCAAGCCAGATGAGGACACAGGACTGGGCTGCTGCTTCAGTCTCCTAACCCCTGCATTGGCCTAGGACACCTAGGGCACTAACCCTATGTGGAGGTACTTCAGGAAGTCTCCTCACACCTGGAGAGGCCCCCTGGAGAGGTGCATCGCCCCCCTCCCCAGGTCACTGGCTGGTCCTTTCTTGTGGTCTGCTGCAGGCAGTGAGATACCAGCCCTCCCACCAGACCAGCTCAGCCTCTGTCTGGGACTCAGCCCTCTGCAGGCCTCAGGGGACCACAGGCACCCTCCCCTTCCTGAGGAACCCAGGTCACTTCTCCAGGCCGGGTCTCCCCAGTTCAAGGGAAGGTAATTCAGGCCCCAAGATGCCAGCTTCTCTGGGACAGAACAGAAGTGTCTGGATGTGACAGAAGGTGGGCGCTGCAGAGGGGATGTAGGACACATTTCCATCCCTATTCTGTCACAGTGTCTGTAAGCCTCAGTTTCTAGAGCCAGGAAACTCTTTGAAGACCCCCTGTGCTCTCTTCTGAGTATGGCGTTCTGCAGATTTGTGGGACTGGCTTCCTTATGACTCCCTTTCTCATCTGAAAACTGGGTTCCAAAGCCTCCTAAGTACTAAGTGTTTCAAGCTGCATCACAGAGGGAGAGAAATCTGTTCAAGGAGTCTACAGGAGCTTTTCTTTAAGCCTGGAAAATGCTAGCACAGGCTGGTGGTGGAAGCACATGCTCTGGGGTGACTCCTGCCCTGATTTTGTGTGAGTTGTTCATGAGTAACAAAGAGAATCTCTTCCTTTACTGTCTCAGCTCAGAAGAGTTTGAAATCAGCTTGTCTAAGATTGTGAGATTTCCTTTTAATCTGCATCATGTGATCAGAGATCACCTATCTAACCTCTTCCTGGGATACTGCACCCATGGCACCCGCTCTGAGCCCCCTTGTCACAGGCTGTGTCCACCTGTCTGTTCTGGGCATCTTAATTTGCACCAGGATGAGGTGACTTTAGAAAGCTAGGGGTGAGGAGCAGGTAGTGAGGCAGACAGCATGGGTGACAGCCAGAGATAGAGTAACAAAACCCGCAGTTTTCACTTGCAACATTTCTGCTGAGCTGCAGCTGCAGCCCCTGAAGCCAGTCCTGGCGCCCAGTACAGGGAGCTGTAGGTAAGTTGAAAGCAGAGAATCAAAGGATCAGGAAGACTTTGCCCAGCTCAAGGACCAGCACAATGCCACTGTCACAGTCGTTCCTGCCTGTGTCTCAATCGTCAACAGTTCCTTGAGAAGTTTTATGTTTGTGGCTTTTTTATATAAAGGCCCTCTATTTCAAA
This sequence comes from Cavia porcellus, assembly GCF_034190915.1. NCBI lineage: Eukaryota > Metazoa > Chordata > Mammalia > Rodentia > Caviidae > Cavia > Cavia porcellus. The sequence continues at coordinate 43,868,229 of NW_026947507.1, forward strand.
GCAGCCTTGTCCTTACTCTCATTTAGGCCACTCTTCCTTGACCCACCAGCTATGACCTGGGCTAGGTCCCATTTCCTCTCAGCAATGTGAAAGGTCTCAGTGAGCCCTTCCCCATGCAAGCTTGCCTCATGATGGAGCCACGGAAATCTAACCTGTCTTGTTTTCACTGCTACCAATCTTCTCTCCTCTCTGTCCTGTTCTCAGTGATGATCCAGCAACACTCACATCCTGGTTCCTTTTCTGCAATGATGTGACCATGTTGCCCTTCACAGAACCAACACATGCTGTGAGCCCTGGCAGAGGAGTGGTTGGTGTCACTGCAGCCCCAGGCAGGGTCACGGCTGTCCAGCTGTAGCCAGCCTAATCCATGCATTTGGTGGAGTCCCTGGGCACAGCATGGAAAACAGCACAGTCCTGCTCTCCAGACTCCCGCCCCCACCACCTCTCCCCCTTCTCCTCTCTAAATTCCTCTGGTTCTGAACCCTAACACCTATTGCAGGCTCCAGCTCAGTGCCGACAAGGGTGAGAATAAGTGCCAGGTGAGGACAGGGAGGGCATCTGGGGCCCAGTGAGGAGCAGAATGTGGCCGTGAGTTACAGGGACACTCGGATCCCATGGGCAGAAGGGGCCCTTGCAGGCAGGAGACGGTGCCAGAATCACAGGGCACGAGAGGTTCCCAGCTCTGGGACATGAAAATGACCTCCCAGAGGAAATTCTTTCAGGTTTTACTTTTTGACTTTCTAAGAACAGTGTGCCTTCGGGAAGCTCATAAAGCATGGGGGGCAGCTTAGAGAATCATGGTACAGGGAGCCCCCAGGACCCCAAGGAGGTCAGGAAGAACCCTGAGCTGCCCACAGAGCCCAGGAGCCTCTCAGCCCAGCTCCCTCTGCCCAGGGTCACTGTGCTGAGGCCTTTGTGATGAGGACTTCCTGCCTGCCCACCTGGTCACCACCACAGTTCACACTGCACAGCAAGGCTGCTTTGTGTGTGCGATTCAGATGGCAAAATGTGATTATTTGCCTTTATTTCTATATCCTGAAAGGCAGGGTTGTGTCTCATGATATGCATATATTCAAATTTAATAGATAACGAATGTCAAACTGTTCTCCAAAATCATTTACATTAATTTACATTTCCTTGATCAGCAAATGAACATTCCCATTGATCCACATAATCCTCAGCACTACATGATATTGACTCCCTTAAATTTTGGCCAGCTACGGCGCTGTACCGAACTCTATCTCATTATGGTTTTAATTTGCATTTCCCTGATAAATAATAAGCTGAGCGCTTTGGCATACAGTTACTATGCGTGTGGAGATCCTTTGTGAAATGCTATTTGTGCTAATCCATTTCTTCTGTCAGGTTTTCTGTCTTCATGTATGTATTGGTGGTGGCTCTTTTTACATTCCAGACATTGTTATGTGCATTCAGATATCGCCTCTTGCCATGGGTCTTTATTGTTTATTCTCTTCACGGAAACTCTCCTGAGAGAGGTCTCATCAGAATTTTAACGCACATGAAAGTGATGTATCTTCTCCCCTGGGGTTAGTGTATTTCTATCTTAGAAATCTTTCTTCTCTCAAAAACATAAATGGTCTTCAAGATTGTCTTTGAAAACCTTGTTTTCCTTATATGTTCAGGCTTATAATCCAACTGGCAGTGGGGGAGAGGTGTGAGTGTGTGTGAGTGTGTGTGTGTGTGGAGTGTGCTTGTGTATTATGAAGCAAGGGTCAAGCTGCTTTTTGCAGTATGAGCACCCCCTCACCCCATAACTGAGGAGACTTCCACAGCTCGCTGCCTACCACTGCTGTTCCACATCAATCCTCCACACACGCACAGGTCTCCATCTACCTTTCTGCTGTTGCATGTGTCTGTCTGTCCTGTGTCATCGCCACACTGTCTTAATTACAGAGGCTCTATGATTAGTAATCCTGTAAAGCCAGTCCTCCACCCTCTTCTCCTCCATGACTTGCTTAACCCTTTGATTCTCCAAACAGACTTTATAATCAGTTTGTCAACCAGTACTGAAGGAATCCCTGGAGACTTATAAGGTATAGTTTGGAGAACATTGGCATTTTGCATGCATTTTTCAAATGTTTTCACTTTTATAGGTTTTCATTAATTGATTTCAAATTGTTTCTGCCCTTGAATAAGAAGTATTGCTTATGCTTCCTTAGATTTATAACGAGGACCTGACGCACATGCCTTTCTGTACGATTATATTCATCTCATCTTGCTGTGGGTCAAATCTGCCCCAGAGAAGGCAAATGTCACCAGGAGAGCAACTTAAGTGCTTGGTGACAGTCAGGACTGGGAAGGCCACATGGATATGCTCACAGGGAGGACCTCCAGCATTCTAGATGAGGCTGTCCGTGTTCCCTAACCTGGCAGCTTCAGGCTGGGCTGTGCACTTGTCAGAAGCAGAAATGACCACCCATCCTGGACCCACAGCCTCAGAAACCCAGGGCAGGGCAGACAGGCTGCAGGGTGTTAACAAGCCTTCCAGGAGATTCAGACACCTGCCAGAACCAAAAACATAAGATTCTTACGTATTGTGCTGCTCTAGAGCACGATTTCTTAACCTAGGCACAGCCGACATTCTGACCCTGCTAATTCTCTGTCAGGGGTTCCAGCTTTGTCAGGGTTTCTAGCAATGTCCCTGGCCTCCCCCCAGCAGAGATCTAGGACATCCAGCCCAGCTGTGACAGCCACCACTGTGCCTTCTCTGGGCATTACCAGTTTCTAGTGCCCACAGATCCCCACAGATCTAGGCTACTTACTCCTTCCCTTAACTACCCAGGTTGGCGAGGGAGGAGTGTTCACCTTCACTCCACATCCCAGGCACCCCTTTGAGGCCCACCTCGTCCCAAAGCTTGCTCAAGAAAGTGATGTGGCAGAATATTTAGGAATGAGATAAATAATTAAGAGTGAGGTAAAAGAAATATTTAAGAATGAGGTAAAACATGTTCTGGGAGTAGTGGGATCACTGACGCTTCATTGGACCTCCCTGACCCAATCTGCCTGCCTGTAAGGTGGAGCGGTGCATTCCGTGGAGAGGAGTGGGCGTACTGTAAGTGTGTTAGTCACTTCCTGAAGGGAAAATAACCGGCTGAGAAGATGGAAATGGGAAGGTTGGAAATGAGAACACGGGGTCAGCTGAGACGCTGGACTACAGCCAGGCAGAGTACTTTAAACCAATCACACTCTACTTAGTTCTGGAACTCTCAGCCCAGCCGAAGCACCTGCATATTAAGCTCGTCACTTTTTTGTTTGTTCAGGTAATTTATTATTCTGTTGAAACTGATCCCAGGAGCTAGCTCTTGTTAGCTACCTTGCTATTCTGTCAAGCCCCAGCATGCTGAGAAGGAGTGAGAGCTCAGGAAGGGACAGGGTCCTTCCAACCTTTCCTGGTTTCCTGTGGCTGGCTGCCTGCACTCTCCGGGGACACCACAGGACCTCACTTTCTCCATCTGGGAAGCAGATGAAAGGGAAGGTAAACTGCAGGAGCTCTGATGTCCATGTTGGCTCTGAAAAGCTGAATTATATTTGGGCTTCCTTGTCTTACCAGGGCAATAGAATCTACACTAGAATCTGCATTAGGATCTAAATTAGACAAAGAGATCACCACTTTTATTGAGAAAAGCGATGAATAGTAAAGAGTGTAGAACTCCCAGATTCACACAAGCTGTCAAACCTGTAGTTCTGCATGTTTTCCTAGCAGCAGGATCCCAGCATGCTGCAGGGGTCCAACTGAACCTTCCTGCAGAATCCAGCAGCTCAGGGAGCCTCCAGGGGAAGCTGGACCTGGACATCCAGAAAGTCTGGTTGACCACGATCTTACTGGAGTTCAATGCCATTCAGAGCTACCAAGACTCAGAGCTATCTTGGACCCCATCTCTAGTAACTAGCATGGTGGGGAGGGACGCTGAGCTTCTCTGCGTATGAATGGGGCAGGGGAGCCAGAAGGATGGTTCTCAGTCTCTGTGGGATTGCCATACAGCAGAACATTCCTCGGCTCTAAAAATGTGCACCATTCACAGCAGGAAGGAGGAGCCTGTGTGGCTGGCTGGTGAGCACTTGCCATGGGGCCCCTGAAGTCTCACTTCATTTAAATGTGAGCAGGGGCACTTAGCTACTTGCAGCCACATGAAGCAGCCCAACCCCACAGCAGACAAAGCAAGAGGAGTGGAGGCCTTTGCCCTTGGTGGTTGGAATACACTGATGGACTTGCATTTGCCCAGGCCTCCATCTTGAGAAAGCCTCTTGAAAATGTGAAGGGCGGTGAACTTGACCAGGGGAGCCTAGCAATGAGGCATCAAGAAAAGTGGGAGAAAGGAGTTTCTAGAAAGTGAAATTGCTAACAAGGAAGTAGAGATTAGGCTTAACTTCACAGAGCAGGAAAAGAGTCCCAGGCTGGGAGTCCCTCAAAGGTCAGTCTCTCCAGCTTGGGGAGCAGACACAGGAAGTCACAGTGTGCTGCCTCTTGGCGTGGATGATGAACTGTGCAAGCCGCCACAGCAAAGCCACACCGAGCAGGCCTTGGCCAGCACAAAGCGCCTCCTCATACTCCTGCAGGCCGGAGGTCTGAGGTCAAGAATGGTAACAGGCTTGGCCTCTCTGAGGCCTCCTGCCTTGGTAGGTAGATGGCGCTTTCTCCTGCATCCTTACGCATCTTCCCTCTGTGCAGTCTGTGTCCTTGTGTCTTCTGGTTTTTGGAGGTTTGGGTTTTTTTTTTCCTTTTGTACCGGTAATCGAACTCAGGACTTGTGCTTTCCAGCATTGTGCTGCTGAGCTATAGCCTCAGCCCCCCATCTCTTCTTACAATAATGCCAGTCACTGGGCCTTAGTGAACCCTTCAATAGCCCTGGCTCCAAATATTGTGTCCTGTGGCATAATAGAGGTTAGGGCTTTCCAGGATGAATTCTGAGGGGCAGGAGGCAGCCTCCATCACCCACCAGGGATATCAGAGAGTGGCTCTGCTCCCTACTGGACCCAGTAAAGACTGGTCTCCAGGTTCCTCTAATAATGAGGTTCTGTGCCACTGGGCAGAAGGCAGAATAAATTCCGGTGGAGCAGCCTATGACGTCTCTATGGAGGAACTGTAATTTCATCCTGACAGGGGAGGATCAAAGGACTCCACTGAAACGGGGGTGGGAAGGCGCCAGAGTTGGGATTTAAAGCAGAGGGAGCAGTGTGACCACCGTCACTGAGATGGGAATGTGTAAGGTGTGTGTATGTCCAGGCAACACTTCATTTTAAAAATTTTTATCAATTTTATTGATGCTGTTTAGATACAGATAATGATCACATTCATCATAGGGAACTTGTACCTGTCCATAATAAATCTCAGTTCCTCTTCTTTTTCCCATTCCCCTCCCTTGAACCCCTATTCCCTATTCACAAGGCTTTGTTTCCATTTTATCATTTTTCCCTTCCTCCCCACCCCATTCACCCCTCCTTTTGAACAATTTCTTATTATTTCACAATGTCTATATTATATATTTTGGTTCTTAGTTACACTTTTATTCGCTTACACCAGAGAAACAATATGATATTTTCATGTGTATCTGTCTGATTTATGTCATTTAAGAGTTTGGCCTCAAGGAGCATCCATTTACCTAGAAATGTCTCAAGTTTATCCTTCTTTATGACTAAGTAGTATTCCTTTACATAAGAGAATCACATCTTGTTTATTCATTCATGGGGCATATAGGTTGTTTCCAAGATTTAACTATTACCAACTTTGTTTCCACAGACTTGGGTGCATATATATTATTGTGGTGTGACTCTTTTAATTGTTTTGGGAAGATACCAAGAAGGGGAATAGATGAGTCAAATGGGTCCACCAGTTTCAGGTTTTTTGAGGAAACTCCACCCTGATTTCCACAGTGGTTGCCCAGTCTACACTCCCAACAACAGTGGAGAAGTTCCTTTTCTCCCACCGTCCCTCCAGCATTTGTTATTGGTTGATTTCTCAATGGTAGCCATTCTTTCTGGGGCGAGATGGAATCTCAGTGTTGTTTTAACTTGTGTCTCTTGAATAATCAGTGATATTGAACATTTTTCATACATTTATTCAAGCAACTTTGTTAGCATTTTTAAAATAGAGGACATGAATTTGGAGAGAGGCAAGAAGGAGTAGAAGATTGAAGAGTAACCTTAGTTCTTCCATGTCTTAAGGTCTCTGGGCAAAATAAAACCCTGTCCTACCTGTGGTTGCTCCTTGACGATGGACTCATCAAGGGTTTGATTTCAATTATGTGCACTCTTCACAAGAGACGGTTTTCCCATGTGCTTTGCCCGTTGTCGGTTCTCCCTTCCTGAAATATTCCAAAGTCATCACAGCTACGAATCAGGAGTCTGACGCCTCCGTTCTCTCCCTCCAGGTACCGCTCTCACAAGTCTCGGCCACAGATCGGACCATTACCAGTGTGTGAGGAACGGAGGGTTCTGTTTGTACTCTGCTTGTCCCATGTTTTCCAAAGTCGTTGGCACCTGCTACAACGGGAAGGCGAAGTGCTGCACCTGAACCTGAGTGACCGGGGCACAGCGGAAGGATGTGAAATACTTCTTTTAATAAAGAATGCTTGTTTCCACTTTTGGAAAGTGCCTCCATGCACCAAACTAAGTATTGTGTCTCAGTTTGGGAAAGGTTAAGACAATCTGGGCTTAGAAAGGGAGGCAAGTCTAGTCACAGCCTGGTCCAGAGGAAGCATGACCAGGGTTAGGGAAGGTCTCTTTTCCCAAGTTTACCATCAGAACCAAGACATGAGTGATGCAGAGGGTCCCCTGAGATCAAGGATATGTGCTGAGCTCAGTGGACGCAGTCACAGGGGCCTGGCAGAGGTAGACTCCAAACTCTGGGATGTCAAAGAGTGTCTGTGACAGGGTCTGTCTGCAGAGCCAAGACTATGGGCCCTTCTTTCTGAGCCAGAGCCATGGGTGGCTCAACGGTAGCAATGAGAACCTCTCCTGTGACCATTTAAAGTATCTGAACCCACACATGGCAGCACACACCTGTAATCTCATTACTCTGGAGGCTGAGGCAGAAGGATCGTGACTGTGAGACCAACTTATGCTCCATAACAAGTTCAACTCCAGCCTGGAACATGGAAAGAATCCTGTCTCAAAACAGATCAGCATTTTGCACTCCACCGCAGTCACAAAACCTAGTTGTACATCACAATGCATGACAATGACTCAGCCACATGTGTCTCACCGTTGGGTCCTCACCACAGACCCTCTCCCTGGGGGGAGGAAATCTGGTCACCTCGCTTTTTCCAATAAGCCCATTAATGCTCAGGATGATGGGGTGCAGGATGCTATCAGCCAGCCCCTTAATCTGTGACAGCAGCAATTTTGGCTCCACTTCTGTCAGTTGTAAGCAGAAATGAAGGTCACTTGCTATAAAGCAATCACCGGGCCCAGCAGTGGACATGCTGTACTGCTCCGCTTCCTACAGGGCAAGGCTGAGAGGAGAAATCTGGTGTCTGTGACAGATGCTAACTCTACCCAGGCGTACAGTGTATCTCAGACATGGGTGGTTTTATCACAGGTGTCTGGGTTTTTTCTTGTCTTGAAAACCTAAGAAGCAATGCAGGACCAGTCTACTCTGGTGTGGCCTTGTGGGCAGCCAAGGTGACAAATTTTACCTTTGTAGGAAATTAAGAACAACTAGCAGGCACACATCTTGGTGAGCAGGCTGCACCCGCCTGGCCTGTGATGATCATGTGTCCATGTGTCATTAACATGAGCACACCATGTGAAAATCTAAGCTTTGCTTTTCAGAGAAAAGATCATCAGGATACAGATCTTCCACTAAAACAGATTAGGAAGCATAACCTGCCTGCCTATCACACAATGTGGGTCTTCACCCTTCAGGGCAAACAGGCAACCAAGACAGCAGTGATGGAAGAAGTCCTATCGCACTAATACAGATCATCTCTGAAAAACGTCATCCACATGGCAAAAATAAAATGTTCTAGAAGAGTAAAGATTAGAAAGAAGGTATTAGCCATTTCAGAATTACTAACAGAATAACAGTTTTAAAATGAAACCTTAAATAATGAATTTAAGTGAATGCAAAAAAGGATCAAAAGATGAAAAACTGAATAAAAAGGTAAAATACACTGATGAGCTAGTTAAGAAGTTCTCTTATTAAAGGAGTTACAGAAAGAAAATACAGAATAAACATAAGAATTAATTATCAAAGATATATGAAATAAATTTTCCCAAGAATAAAGGAACATAATTTCTGAACAGAAAAAATCTACTAAATAGCACAGTAGCGCTGGGCAAGAACCAAGAATAACATCTAGGCACATCTCAAAAAATTTCAAAACACACACTAAAGAGGGAAGATATTAAACTTTCTAGAGAGAAAGAAAATATAGGATGCTCCACAAAGAGATATAAATCCTTTTGGCATCAAGCTTTTCTTCTACAAGAATAAATTCCAGATAATCATAGCTAAAATGCATGAACTCTCTCAAGGAAAATGACATTAAGTTTAGAATCATCTGAGCCAATATACAGGTCATGTAAGTGCAAACAAGGTGTTTTCCAACCCAAAGGATGAGACATTTTTGCTCTTACTACCTACTGTCTCTCGGGAAATGTCTAGAGGAGGGCCTTTCACCAGACTGTGGAGGAATTGATAAAAGCAGAAAATGCTATGCCACAGAGGCAGCTGCCTCATCTTTCCGAGCACACAACCCCTCCAACTCAGGCTGCATTCGTCAATAAGAAGTGAGCAGAACTGACATGCATCCCTCCTAGGAAGAGCAAAGGTAGGTGTCTTCTTCTCTTTCCATGCTGAGGTTTGATGAGTAGTTTCCTAAGACATAGGAATGACAGAACTGTGGGTGAGTAAAACTTGCACCCTAAAGAAGGGAAAACAAGTTCCCTAATGTCTAGAACGATCCTCGGTGAGATGCCGCATGAGCCCAAGAGGGAGGATCCACTCTGAGGATTTATTTGCGATCATGACTAACATTGCCCTATCTCTAGATACAGGCACATAAACAATCTGCAACTGCAGGCTGATAAGAAGCGAAATGCCCAGTTAAAAACTCCACTCAGGAACTCAGGAACATGCAGAGCCATCTGAAGCGGGAAGTCTGTGTTCTAAAGCAGGTAACAGTCGGTCCTCTGGATCTGTGGGGTCTGTCACAGCAGATGCTACCAACTGTGACACACTCATGTCGCAGAAAAAATGGTGTCTGTACTGAAAATCCCAACACACTTTTCTTGTAATTAGTCCATAAACAAGGAAGCTCAGCATCTATATCCACATTATTCACATAGTATTAGGTATTTTACACACTCTAGAGATGATTTACAGGGTACAAGAAAATGTGTGAAAGTTCCATGAAAATACAGTGCCATTTCACAGAAGGGCTCGGGGCATGCATGGACTCCGGTGTCCTGTGGGTACCTAGGGAGGACCACACATAGGAATGGGAGGGTCTCCATGTATTGTAAACAGCTAGGTAAATTTTTTAAAAACTAGTAAAGCTTTTTTATCAGTGTATTTCATAAGGCATGAGAAGAGCACTGCAGTTTGGCTGGAGAATACCCAATGTTAAAACGTCCTGAAGCTCACAGCTCCCTCCCAAAGACACCCCCCCAAATAAAGGTCACAAAGCCTCAGCAGCAGCTGCCTCAGAGTGGGGGCATGAGTGTCCTCCACACTGCTCCTATATGAAGGCCTAAAACTTTTCTAGGTAAAAATTAAGACAGGCAAAAATCATCACAAGTGCAAACATTTTTCTGCATAAGAGAAATGAAAGTAAAATTAAAAGGTGACATTTAAATTTAGAAGCCTTGTATTGGAATTGGAACTATCAGTGTAAATCACAGCCTTTTTCTACTGCAGTGAGAGTACAGTAATAATAAGCAAACCTGGATTCCTGGCTCCTGTCCCTAAGTAAAGTTTTTCACTGTGAACAACCAGAGTTATTGAGAAAAATGGCAAATACCTGCCCAGAGGATGAGATGCGCAAGAAAAAGCCATGGAATGTTTTCCTGCCAAAAAGCTACAGAAGCTGTCGAAGACAGGTGGCCCATGTCAAAGGGAAATCAGCTTTGACTAAAGAGGCATCCGCTGGCCATAGATGGGCATTACAAAGAATAATAACCACAACTTAGAAATACATATAATATATAAAAATCCAATTGCTCATCAATTCTTGAAAATCTGATTTGTTTACAATTAGAATTTCAGGGGCTGGGGTTTTAGCTCAATGGCATAAGCACCAGTCTGGCAAGCATGATGTCAAGAGTTCCATCCTTGGTACCAAAAAAGAAGAATTTCATAAAGTGCCAACTTGTCACTTTGGAAACTGACTAACAGAACAAAAACTAAAGCATTTTCTGATGCAAAATGTATTTTAGGGTAAACAATAGGTAAATTAAAGAAATATCTTCTTTATTAAAAATTGCCAGCTTATGTTTCAAGAAACAATAGAATTGTAACAATGCCATTTTGCAGTCTTAAAGGAAAACTGATCGAAGACATGCACCAGTTGATTGTATAAAAAAGTGCAGTGACCAGCTCAGCCCAAAACTGAATAAAAGAAAATTAACATGCTGTCACAGTCACCTTCCTTGTCACTGGATCACAGAACCTAAGTCTGAGACTTTGAGAAGGTGATTTTTGTTTTGAGCATGTTCCAGTTCATCCTCCATCACTCACGGCCTTATTCTGAAACAAGCAGAACGCGGCACCTTCCATGAAATTTTGTGGTCCAAACAAGAACTTGAAGTTGGTCAAGTGTTTGAATCTGAATAACAATTTATATATAACATCAAAGTGAGAAACAAGTAAAATACACAAAGAAGCATTCATTCAATCCAGAAGATGAGATGTCCAGTAGGAAAATGACCTTTTTCCTCTCACAAAACAATGGTATTAAAAAAAAAAAAAAAAGGAAAAAACTATGACATAGAAAGAAGAAAACCAGTGTGTGGCCTTGCTTGGGTCTGTGTGGAGGAGACTTTCAGCATCAGTAGAGCATAGTTTCATTTCTACTCAGTGCCAAAAATGGAGCAACACTGCAGTGGTCACCGTGTGAGATCAGAGGTTGATACCTGTAGTGTAAATCATGGCTGCTGCTATGGTGTATATATAAATTATTTCCCAGTAATCTCATGGTTTCGGAAGGTGATTGAGTCGTGAGAAAGCTACATGCATCATGGACTCATCCCTGGGTAAGTTCACTAGCTCGGTGAGCTGTGAGGAGGAGGCTTGCTGAAGGTGAGTCACTGAGGGCATGACCTGGAAGGGTGCACTCTCATCCCAGCTCCTCCCTGCTCTACTTCCTGGCAGCTTACGTTGAACAACTGTCTTTAGCCATGCCTTCCACCATGCTGTGTCTGCCTTTGAGGCAGCCAACAATGAACTTAAACCAGGAACCAAAGGGGCCTTTTCCTCCTTTAAGTTGCAGGTGTCAGATATTTTGTCCTAGATGGAAAATCTGACTAAAACAAATTTTGGTGTAGTAATAGGATTATTGCTATGACTGTACCCGACTATGTAGTTTAGAAACCTTTGAAACTGGTTTTCAGGTGGGGCCTGGAAAGGTGTGAAGATGCCTGCTAGAGAAACTCTACAATGCTGCAAACCCAGTTTGATTGGAAATTCTGGTCAGAGCTCAGAGTCCCAGATGCAGGTAGGAATTCAAACAGCAAAGGCAGAAGGTATGAATTGTAATAAAAAGACTCTGTTTGCAGTTGAACTAGAGGCCACGTGTGTTATACCCTGGCATAAAATTTGTCTCCAATTTGCCCATGTCCTGAGACTCTGTGAGAGACTGAGACTAATTGATCTGGTGGGGGAAATCTCAAGGCAACCTAATGCTCAGGTTGTGGCATTGGTACAGTTGGGTGCTTTTAACCAGACCTACAGTGAGAATTAAGAGCATAAGATGAGCTGATTTGAAAAGCTGCTAGTTTTATCAGAAAGGAAGCTCCTGCAAAGTTGGAGCAAAGGAGAGTATGGTTCCTTAAAAAAAATTCTTTTTACTAAAGAAACCAAGAGGCCACAGCAGAAGCTGTGACAATGATGAAGAAAGAGCTGTGGAGTATGCTTTACCTTTCTACTTTAATGGAGTATAAATTTCTTTAATAGAAACAGAAAGCAAATTTTACCCCACTTCAACCTCGACCTGAGGGGGAAGGTGAGAAGAAGACAGCTGAGTTCCTCCCTTAGCACCCAGCCCAGAGCCCTGAGAGGAAACCTGAACCTGAGGAAGAAGAAGCAATTTCCTTTTTTACCCACAGCTCCTACTCCCTCACTCCTCCACTCATCTTCCCTCCAAACCCTCTCCATTCTCCTTCTCTCAGGTCATGAGAGGAGGAGAGGAAGATACCAAAAGCATCTTAGCAACATGACAGTTTGCTCTCACTGCTGGTGGTGGTTGTGGTGGTGGTGATTGTGCTGCTGCTGCTGATCATGATGATGTTGCTTGCCCTCGAAAAAGACCTTTCACTATGCCTAGGAGCAGCCATCAGCTCTTCTGCTCCTTCTTTTACTCCTCCATCACCTACACTTTCATTGTCTTTTGTATCACCAATCATAGCTCCAGGAAAGGAATTCGCTAATGAGGAGTAGGCAAGATGAACTTTGGAGACGTCAGTTTTTGTATGCATAATGTAGATATTGAAGACATTATGGTTTACAGAGAAGATCTTTACAAATTAAATCCTCAGTAACCAAGAAAACAAATATCAGAAACTAAGAGCATAGAATATCTTTTTTCATCAGTGCACAAAAGCCTGATACTTCCATCAAACACAGAGAAATGACCAAGCTTGGCACAGAGCCACAGAGAAAGTCAACAATTTTTTGAATGACTGAGACCATAACTGGGTCCAGTTCTATTAAGTTGAAGAGATAGACAAATGCCATGAAGCAAACCAAGCCAAGATCACATCACTTAGACACTGAAGAGATTTCCACACTAGTGATGATAGACAAATGCCATGAAGCAAACCAAGCCAAGATCACATCACTTAGACACTGAAGAGATTTCCACACTAGTGACGAAGTCTTTCCATTCTAATGGATTCTCAACTCTCAGCATGAAAGGAATAAGAATCTGAGGAAACAAGGCAATAAAATGCCTCCAAAAGCTCCCAACTCCCCTCTCTCGGGCATATCCAAGGGTGCAGGTGGGAAGAAAACAATGAACAATGGAACAATGAAATTGTTAAATTATACAAAACAATGAAAGAAGGAACTTGGGAAGCTCAAAGATGATGTAATTACACAGATAAAAGACTTAAAATAATGAGTTTAAAGATGATACAGAAGCGAAGTGGGTTTACCTCTCATACTGTTCACTCTGAAAGTGGATGGCCCAAGGTAGCAGCCACTGGTGAGATGGGACTGCTCACATTTATACAATCGGGGACCACATTAGCCATGCTGCAAGCGCTCAAGAGCGGTATATGGATTTTGCACACTGCACTGGTCGGCAGAACACAGAAATTTCCATCACTCTAGAATGGTCTCCCAGACCATACTGAATTAAGAATCCTTCCAGTTGTTCTATCCCATCCTGCACTCAGTCGGGCATCTTGAGCCAGAGCTACTCAGATGCACAGCCTCCTAATTTCCAGCTTGGTCTCTTTCTGTACCACCTTGACTGCAGCTGACACTGTCCACAACCACCCTAGGTGCAGACGGCTGCACCACCTGCAGGTCCCACAGTCAGAGAGACTCTCCCCGAAGTACCTAGTTCCAGCTTTTGCCTCCTTTTCTGAGAGGCTCTCTATGCAGGCAGGATTCTTAGGGGTGCTTGGTCCACCTCCACAGCACTGTGGGCTCCTTCCTGGGATTTCCCATTTCCAGGAAGACTTACTGAGCTAAGAGTGTGAAGGATCTTTGAGATCATGAAGGTCTACACATCCTTTTTCTTTTTTTCTCTCTCAATAATCAAATTGTAAGAATATACCAAGTCTTTCCTTTTCCTGGTGCCGGGTGAGTTGAGAGGACCACGTGTATTACAGTATTTGGAGCCAAGATGGATTTCAAAGCTGTACTGATTCAACTTGCCGGTGATCCTCTCTCTGAAGTGAGTTTTCTAGTCAATATAGGAATCCAAGCAGCCAAACTGATAAATTTTGGGATTCTATTACCTGAGCTCAGCAACCACTCATGTAGACTCCTGTTCCAGAGTCCAACCAAGTGGTCCCATACTGGAGGGTTACAGAGCATTTAAAGCAGAAAACCGCAAAGCAAGATATCCTGTTGGAAACAATGTAGTTAGACTCTTACATTAATTTTGGTTGACACTTGTAGCCCGGTTCTTTGTTGAGCAGGTTAATTTTTCTTGGTTATGGGTGCTGCTCATTTTGCTTTTCTCATAGGATTTGTACCCTGAGTAATTTTTCATTCTATTGGGTCAAATACGGGGTACAAAATGGCATCAGTTATGCCAAGCTGCAACATCTCCAGATGGATGACCTGGAGCCCTGTGCTGTCAGGGGCCACAGGATGAGAGGCAGGAAGGACACAACGTCTCCAACCTCACCTCAGCTCTCTTCTCTCCTTACTTGGTGCTGCTCAGTGTCAGTGTCTTGGTTCTGAGAAAGAACTGACATCTGGCACGAGCCACAGTGATCTCAAAGAACAAAAGCTCCAAATACCAATGAATTTAACATCCATGTATCGTAGCTGCACTTTGTGTCACTATTAGTTTTGTGATTAATTTAAGGCAACACATGTGTTTGACTGCAGACTCTCGAATTGACCTCTGGGGGCGCTGGAGTGTCTGGTCTCTCCCTGTCCTAACATCCTCCTCTCTTTTGCCGCCAGCTCTTTTTCCCTTTTTTAACCATAAAACACACCCAGGGAGACAGGGAAGCCCATTGTCTCACGACAACTAAAGTACATCCTGCCTTCATTTATGTTCCTGTTTCTGCCTCATCAACTCCCAGGAGTATGCTGTTTCTTAGACAGTTTTTGTAGACAAGCTGGGCTTCATTGGCTTACAGAGTGAAGGGAAGTGGTGATGAGAGCACCCCGGTGGCCTCTACTCATCCCCTTCACCCAGCTCCTCCTGCCTCCCTATCCTCTGGGTGTAAATGAGAGGAAGTGATCTTGGAGGTCTGCATCAGTGGGTCACTCCAGAGCACAGCTTTGATTTTCATGGATCGCCAGAAAATCAATCTGCACAGTGAGGAATGCACAGGGGCCCTCTTACCATTGACAAGGACTGTGACCCTGTGCACAGGGAAGGCACAGAAATTAAATGTTGCCGGAGTCTCTCAGAGCCTGGGAGGCAGGGAGGGCAGAGAAGTGAGAAGGAGCCTGTGGAGCTGGCTGCTGCTGACGGATCCTATGGTCCTTACTGGCTTCGCCATGATCCCAACTCCTGGCGTGGTCACCAGACTGGCTTTGCATGGCACAGTGATAGCTCAATGTGGAATTTTGCAAGAATATTACAAGAGAAAATGGGAGAATCATTAAGAGAAAAATAAATTCCCAGGAGAGGATAATCAGCCTGAGATGCAAATGGACTCCCCAAAGGAAGTTTGGAGAAGATGAGGCTTGATCTGGATGCCTCCTGGCCACCCTCCAGGCCTGCAGGCAGGGGCGGTATCAAGGCACCAGGGCTCGAGGTCAGGATCTCCAAACTCACAGAAGCAGATGATTGAGCTGTGGAAGAAGAACCCAGATGGGGGTCTGAGGGGTACTTGACTGCAAACCTTTCCACAAACTGCACACAACAAGTGATCAACAGATGGACCTGGCAGTGAACAGCCACTCCAGAGCTGTTACAGGCAGGAATTAGTGGTCAGAAACTTTGGAACTTGGCAGGTTAGCAAAAACCAGTTGGTCACAAGAAGGAGGTGGGTGGTCAGTGTACTTGGGAAGAGAGTGAGCTTCTCTACTGGGGGGATTGAAGTAAAGGATGATGGACAGGGAGAAGGTGTAAATACAGTCAGCCATGGCTAGAGAGCACTGGACTGTTTCCATGGATCTTTTTGACCATGCCTAGGGTTAACAAGCCACTGTCATGCGCTAAATAACAAAATTCCAAACCACATCAGAATATAACAAAAGAGACAAGGCATTTTCATCACTCTATCATGGTTTCAGCGCATGTGTGGCCTCCACATACTGCAAACAGCTGCCCACAGGGACCCTGCAGGGCCAGCGTCTAAGGCTGCAAAGTGTGTGTTTTCAGATGGACACAGAGGTTACAGCAGGAGGACTCCAGGAAGTTGGTGCCAGAGGTCAGATAGAGAAAGTAAATAGAGTAACTTATAGGAATAGAATTCCAGGGCAATTGAGACACACAGGCGCAGCCAGGGGAGGTTGGAGAGGGGTTCTTGTTTTCTTCCTCTGCATCTCTGACTTTCACACATGCTATCTCACCAGCCACCTGTCCTGAGAGTTTCCACACCTGTCCTCCATCCGGGGTGCAAATTCAGACACCTGGGCAGCCAGGCAGATGGCAGGCCTGGGTCACATAGGATCAGGGAAAGCAAGAGAGAGAGCTGGGGCAGTGCTGTGAATGGGGTGTGTTTCTGTGGGGTGGACTGTGCTCCACAGCTGCTCCCTGTGCACCTGCAGGCAAGGACTTTGTGATGCACCCACCTCCTGCAATGCTCTGCCCCAAGCACAGGATGCCTGGGCCAGGGCCTGTGCATTGCCAGCCTTCCCAGCCCAAGGCAGTGCCTACACAGAGCAGACATGGACTAAGCCTCATGCTGTCTTGTGTCCAGGGACATGGCCTACCTGTCCCCAGGTATCCCAACCTGGCCCCAGGCTGTGTCACAGCAAGGCTGTTTGCAGGAAGTGAAAGGGGCAGCCCTCTTCCTCTGTGACAGGAGGAAAATGCTCCCCCTGATCATCAGGTCTTGGTCCCTGCTGCTGGGGGTCCTTGAGCCTTGTTTCTCCATGGGTGACATGTATGGGCGAGTTCTTAGGAGACTGAGGTACAGAGATCCCCTATGGGGCTCAGGGGTCTTTGTGCCTGCTGGGCCAGCACCACCTTCGAGGTACAGCACCAGGATCTCCTCTCTGAACTCCGGGCTGGTCCAGCAGACTGGTATCGGCAGGGGCAGAACAGGGGCTGCAGCACCAATGGAGATGTCTTCAGAAGCAGGTGTATTAGTTTAGTTCTAAAATGTCCGCACGGAGTCACACCTGTGTGGGAGGAGACGAAATCACAGAAGTACTGAATTCATCAGTAAATTCTTTCCACAGTGAGCTCATGGCTGGTTGTGTGTTAGGTGAGGTCGGCTTGGAGAGGCTCACTGGGTCCGTGACATGGAAGGGATGGAAATATGTCCTGAATCCCTCTGGAGCACCCACCTTTGATCATATCCAGAATACTGCTGGTTTGTCCCAGAGAATCTGGTGTCCTTCTTGTGAACTGGGGGGACCAAGTCTGGAGAAGACGCCTTGATTCCCCAGGAAGGAGGAGGGGGCCTGTGGTCCTCTGAGGCCTGCAGAGAGCTGAGTCCCAGGCAGTGGCTGAGCTGGTCTGGTGGGATGGCTAGCATCTCCCTGCCTGTAGCAAATCCTCAGGAGGGACCAGCCAGGAGGGACTGGGGAAGAGGGAAGTTCCTCTGGGAAGTTGACTTCTTGGTGTGAGGAGCCTCTATGCAAGTCAGGGGGATTCCTTTTACAACACAATGTTTTGGTTTCCAGGGAAAAAGAACGGTCCTGGAATTGTGATCATTGTGCTGAACTTGAGAGCCCAGGGTCCAGCCATCCAGTCCTGCTGGCTCCTGGTTGCAGGTCACGGAGCCATAGGAAACACTCCTGCTGCAGACCACTCTGCATGGGGAGCAGAGCAGGGTCCCTCCATGGGCCTTTGGGACTCAGCACAGCCTGAGGCTTACCTGGGGCAACATAGCAGGCAAGGAAGCAGAACAGCAGCAGCAGACAGCAGTGAGTCCTCATGGTCCCCAGTTGGCCTCACCAGGATGTGGGAAAGCAGGCGCTGTTCCCTCTGCGCTTGAGCCAGCACAGGCTTGCAGAGGCTGGAGCACGGTGGTATTTATAGGGACGCAAGATTGCACAACTTCATAGACAGGCTGGAGGAGGTGTTAACATCCCCAGTGAAGCTCTAATAAATAAACTTCATGTTCTTTGCCCTGAGCGGTCTCCAAGACCCATGGTCACATTGTGCCCCTGCAGTTCAGGCTGAGTTTAGCTCCCATCATGGAAACCCAGACTCACACCTCCTGCCAGGCTTGTTTGTTCTCCAGGTTGGATGGTACTTAGGGCTTTCTCAGAGCAGCTTAGAATAGGATCCCTCCTGCAGCAATGGCTGAGAGGCCCTGGCTGGAGGCCACACCCCAAGCCGGTTCAGGCTGCTACTGATCTTTCCCTTGAACTGTCTCCCTTGTTCCTCCCTCTGTGTTGCTGTTCCCTTGCTCTGTTTCCTGGCTGCATGAGCTAAGCAGCTCTCTTTGCTGTACCCCTCTGCCTTGAAGATCCTGCCTTGGAGCCAGCTGACCAGGGCCTGAGAGCCCTCAGACCATGAGGCACCTAAATGTCTCCTCTTCAAAGAGGAGGGAGCCAGCTGTTTGGTCCCAGTAACGGGAAGCTGATCAGCACACAAGGACTCTAACTCCAGCATCACTAGCTGAACAGGACCCATGGGTTCCATCTGAGCATCATTTTCCTTGGCAACCCTGGAAATCATTCTTACAGAAGAGGAGTTTGATGCCAGCCTAATTTATGTGCCTTTGCAGAAGACACCATGTTTCTTTGCTCATTAGAAAACTGAAGATCAGTTTGTAGTTTTTGTTGTGATATTTTATGAAACAATATCTACATATTGGTAGTTGTTCTTTCAGGGCCTTCTTGGCATTTGATAGGGTCTTTTACTTTAGAAATTCTAACAGTCTCATATCTTCCCTCTGTGGATGTATCATGAACATATTGTACCTTTTCTTCTCATCTTTCCTAATGTGTCTTAGTCTTCTGGGACTTATTAAAATGCTTTACAAGTTTGATTAAAAATTTTTATTGCCAGTAATTCTGTACAGGCTCATATCGTCCTCCTGTTCTTGGATCTCCCAGAGCATTTCACTGTTTTCTTAAGGATGCTGTTTGTTAGAAGCTATTTGCATTATGTAACATGGCATTCTCCATGACATGAGCCAAGTCCCTGATGTCTTGTTATTCTTGGCTGTGTATTTGCATTGGAAGATGAAGAGCCCTGCATTCTAGGGAGGCAAGGTGTGCTTCTTGAGGTATTTTACTGGGTGATCTGTTTTCCTGATAAGTTCGTCTTTGAGAGACACAAGCAGTTGGAACTTTTGTGATGTGAAATTTTCATTTGCAGGTGCAGTTGTGTGGAACCTGCCAGGCAGAATGTGCATCTCTATGGTTCCACTAAGGGTCCTCAGAAGTTTAAATTTATTTAATACCTTGTTGGACCAAGGCTAGAGACAGAAACCCCGTGCAATGTGGCTCTGTGGAAACCCACGGTCCTGCCCCAAGGTGCTTCTCTTCAAGCACTCACAAGAGTGAAGGCTTGGGTGATAATGTGCGTGACATTCTGGATACTTTTATTAAACAATAAGTGTGATAGGAATGGAGAGCTTCTGCTAGTATCACTGGACACAGAGGGAGAATAAATGGATCACCAGAGTCCAAATTCCCACCCCAGAAGCTACAAATTTGACAAAAAGTCCCAATGTCTGTCCAGATGGAGACCATCCATCCCTTCCAGAAGCAGAAGACTGAGATTTCTGTTAAAAAGTGCTAATACTGGTGAACTGACACCTGGTAATGGTGTACATTCTGGGGATACAATATAACATTTTGATACAAGTAAACAACACAGAACAATTAAACAAAGTTAATTCACATATCCATCACATCATTTCCTTATCTTTTTGTGATGAGAACATTGAAGTTTACTATCCCAGCTCTCATGAAACATAAAATTTTTATTGTGATGACAAGGGCCAAATTGTCTTGCAATAGATCCCCTAATTTATTCCTTCTAACCAGAACTGTGTAGTTCTTTGACCTAATCTTTGTGTGTGGGTTTGTGTCTAGATGTCCAGCTGTAACCTCGTACAGTCAGTCCTATGGCTTTTACAGAGGTGGCTGAATGGAGAGTGTGTGGTGCTGGATCAAGAGTTTGTGCTTAGTAAATCAGTCCACTGGAAGGTTTGGCATAGCTTGGACTAGGATTAAGGGGGTGCATGCTGCACCTGCCCTAGGGCAGGTAGCCTGCATACAATGCAAGGGACAGAAAGAGTCTCCTTTATTTCTTTTATTTATTTTGCTGTCTTCCACCACCATTAACTTTTGCCCTCTCCATGAGCTACCCTACCTTGGAGCCAGTGATTATAGACTGAAACCTCCACAAACTGTGAGCTAAATAAAACTTTCTTCCCCTGAATTTAGGGGTTCAATATTTTGTCTTAGCAACAAGAAAAGCCAGCAACACACTTCTTGTCTCCTCCACTTAACCTCTATCTACTACTATCTACTTTTCTGCTGCTGTGAGTTTGAATTCTTAGGTTCCAAATGGTTGAGACCATGCAGTACTTGTGGCCCTAAGACTGGCTGAATTCACTTAGCATAATGCCCTCCAGGCTCACCCCTAACTTGCAAATGACAGGACCTTATTTCTTTAAATATCTGACTGGTGCTCCCTTGTGTGCCTGTGTGTGATATTTTCTGCCATGATACTTACAGTGCTGCACAGTTAGTTGATTCATTACTTTGTCTACTGTCAATAATGTTGCTATGATACTAAGGGCACATATGTCTTTCGCAAATTTACTTCACCTCCTTGGTAGAGTATACAATAACCATAGTGGGAGTGTTATTAATGTAGTATGATTTATATATACTGTCTATCTTTCTCTCTCTCTCTCTCTCTCTCTCTCTCTATATATATATATATATATATATATATATTGTTCTTCCAATTATTTATACATTGGGCTTCTCACATGAAAGAAATCAGGCCATATTTAAGCTTGCGTGACTGATTTATTTCCCTTAACTTTCTGGTTTCAAGGTGCATCGGTTTTCCAATAAAAGATTTGAATGCATCTTCTTCATTGCAGAATAGCATTCAATGGTGTACACATGCTATACTTTCTTCATTTCAATATTGTTGGACATACAAGCTACTTCCAAGACTGAGCAATTATGAGCTGTGGTGCTACAAATGTGCTTATACAATAATCACTGTAATATGAAGTCCTTAGTTCTCTCTGTAAGATTGCTCAAAGGGAAATCACTAGATGGATGGAATTTGTAGTTTTAGTTTTTTGAGGGATCTACATTGATTTCCACAGTGGTTGCCATGGTTTTATCTCCAGCAATAATTTAGAAGTATTCCTTTTCCCACGCAGCCCTACCTGCCTCTGCTACAATTTAATGTCTTGATGAGAGCCATCCCTCCTGGAATAACTTAGGATGAGTTTTAACTTAGATTTCTCCAATGGCTGGAGATATTGAACATGTTTTAATATTTTTATTGGCAGTTTGTGCTATTTCTTTTGAGATGTGTTTATTCATTTCTGATGAGTCCTTTTATCTCATTTATTTCTTGCTTTATTTATTTTAGATAGTAGTCTTCTGTCCAAGGAAGACCTGGAAAAATCTTTTCCCATCCTCCAAGCTGTCTCTTTATTCTATTGGCTGTTTCCTTTGCTGTCAGGAGGTAAGTTAAGCTAAGCTGATTTGTAGAAACTTGATGATGTTCCTTGTGAAACTAGGATTCTGTTCCATAAGTTCTTCCCTATGTCACTGATAGTTTTGCATATATTCCAGCAGATTAAGTGTGTCTGACTTCATCTATAGGTCTGCAATCTATTTTAAATTAGGTTGGTACATGGTGAGTGACATGGCTCTAGATGTTACCTTCCACGTGTGCATCATTTCCTCAGCATCTTCTGTGTCATGGCCTGCCTTTCCTTCAGCAGGGTTTTGTCTCTGTTCTCAAAGGTCACACACTGAATGTGCCTGGGGTGCTTGCTGCCTCTTCCTTTACAGTCCAGTAATCCACATATAACCTCACAAAGTAGTACTATGCTGGTTTCTTTTAAAATCACTCTAGGTTTGTACCTTGAAAGAGGCATTGTGATGCCTCTTTCTTGGGGTTGTTGTCCAGGATTGCATTGGCTATTCTGGGTCTTTTCAGGTTCCGTTTAAATTTTTGGATTTTTTTTCTTAAATTGTAGAAACACTTTTGGAGGTTTATTTAACATCTGTTGAAAGTATTTTTTTTCTGAATTGTATTAGGGTTAATTAATGAAACAGTATTGATTTTTGTCCTACTATTTTGGTGCATTTCTTATTAGTTTTTATTAGGACTCTTTCCATGGAATTTCTTGGTGTGTTATGTAAAGGACCCATGATGTGTGGCTTAAGTGATTTGACCTCTTCCTTTCCTGTGCAAGTCCTTTAACTTCTCTCTCTTGCCTGGTTGCTCTAGGGAAAGTAGTAAGTACAGTACTCTGCAGTGGTGGTGACAGTGGAAATCCATACCTTCTTCCTAATTTTAAAGGAAAGACCTTGTTTTCTTTCCCCCCACCATTTCATATGATAGCACGTTTTTCCTAAATGGTTTTTATCACTCATTCTCTACCTACTTTCAACCGGGTTTATCATTTGTGTATCTTGAGTCACTCTTTCTTCTCTGCAGTTGAGCCTACTCTGTCATGATGATTTTATCAGTGATTGGTTGCACTCTACTTGCCACTGTATTGTTGAAATTTTTACATGTATCTTCACTGAAGAGATTATTGGCCTGAATTTTTCTTTATATTGCAGTGCCTGTTTTGGAATCAGCGTAATGAATGTTATTGTTATGGATTCAAGACTGGTGGTCAATTTCACACCAGCTAAACTGAATCAGCCTGGTGCTGAGTGTAGATGGCTCATTTGAGGAAAGTTGCCAGCATAAAAGGAGCCATGGAGAGAAAGAAGTTACATTGTGGGTTCTCCTAAGTGTGGCTGTTTGGAGCTTTGGTTCTCCTGGAGGGGCTTCCCTGATATGAATTGGCCAATATCAGTGGAAGAGCTTGAGACCTTGTTGGTGAGAGTAGCTGTGGTTCACTTTGGGGAGTGTTGCTCCTCACATTGAGCATCGCTTCCTGGCTCAGGAGGGAGAGCTATGTGCTGCTTAATCTCCAGGAGAGGCTTGTCACACCAGCTTCCTGTTATGTACTCAACTGTTCTCATTGGAGAAGGTTGGGACCTTCTTGTCACTGAGAATGGCTGTGTCACTTTTCAGAAGAGCTCAAGATCTTATTTTGAGCATCGCTTCTTGGCTCCTGAGTGAAACCCTCCACCTACTGGCACAGACCCTTCACCCACTGCTATAGACTGTCTAGCTTCTAAGATTGGCATGCTTAATTTTTTTGATGTGGGCATTCACAGCTATAGTTCCTTGCTCACCACTCCTTTTTCTGTTCCATGGTTGTGGTTGTGCTGGCAGTATCATTCATGTCTGGGAACTGCCTCATTTCCTCTATGAATGTTTTTGTTATCTGCTGACCATTCATTGTTTAATCCTCACTTGTTTGTACAACTTCTGCAGTTTCTTTAGCCATTCATTTCTAGTTTTATTGGATTAGGATCCAATAAGATGCATGGAATAGTATGTCTGTTTTTGCTATCAAAATTTATGCATTTGAAGTTAAATGTAAGCCCAAGGCAGTTATATACAGATTTCTCTGAGAACTTGGTCTTTTAGATTTTAAATTCAAGTTCACAGGAAAATTAGAGTTCATTTGCTTGTGATATAAGTGTCCCAATTTTTTGCAATCTAATCCAATCAGTGACTGAATTATGACATAAATTGAATGCTCCGAGTAGAAGAGAATTACCACAATGATGGCATGGATTGAGGAGGAATGTGGTTCTGAAATCTAAAATGTGTATATAAGAGAAGGCTCATGAAGGTTGGACAGTGAACTTTTAAATTCCAATGAGTTTAACTCCAGATGAGTCATTTGCCCTGTTCCCGCACCCAAGCAAATGTACTCCCCAGGCTGGGTGATGGCCTCCTATAAGAGTGCTGTCATGCAGGACACTGCCAAGTGCCCCCGGGACCATTCCCATCCTTCTAGATCAAGAGTGACATTCATGTCCAAGCAGGCTTCCAATGGTGGAAAGTTAGCTGTGACCATGAGGTGCTTCACTACCTTCCAAAATTTTTTTTCGTAAGCAGATATTTGGAAATACATGTAAGAATTCATGTTAAATTATGAGATAATGGTGGTGGTGGGGGAAGCCACTAGGTTTTACTAGGTCCAAAGAAACTACTAATGAGTGTACTTCGAAGCTAACAATCAAACCCAGCCTTCATGACTCCTCGGTGAGGAAGACAACACTGCCTGTCCTCCCAGCTCCAGGAAGATCTGGAGACATGGGGACTTGAAATCAGAAACTCTGCATTTTATGCGGCCAATGAGGGAGTCAGGAGTCATTAGCAACAGATTCTGCAGACTTGAGGACTCCAGTAAGTAAGGAGGCCCACAGTGAGCAGACTGGGCAAGTTTCTGGAGGGCTGCATGGCCCAGGGTGCCCAGAGTGTGAGGGTGGCACTGTCACTTCAGCACCCACTGTTCTTCCCTTGTCAACACTGCCCACCTCCAGGAGTATCCTGGGGACATCATTTACCACAATGTTGAGAAACAAATTGGTGAAAGGAGCCGATGTGCTTGAAGAGAAACACTATACCTGTGTGTTTGGCAGGCTCTGTGGTTGCTGAGGGTCTAAAATGGAAGGCCAGGACAATAGTTCCCAGGAGGAGAGGGGAGGTGATTGTGAGGGATCCATGGAGAGCAGAGTCAACATGACAGTAAGAACACCTAGACGTGTGACAGTGTTAAGGTCACTGCATTGTTGCAGAGAGTGAAACGAATAGGAAGCCTGGTCAGGTCCTGTTTGGGCTTTAAAAAATATCTGAAAGTTGTCAGACTGAAAACCCAATGCCTTGTGTAAATCCTACCTAAGTAAATAAAGGAATTAAAGTTGGAAGCTCGGGAGGAAGGGATGTTACACATGGGGGACAGATCCCACCTTTCCCAGTATACTCAGGGTTTGTGTCAAGATGGCATGGAAGCCAGCACAGATTTTGTAAACTATTTCTGCAAGGATATCCGCCGAGAAGCAGGCTGTGCAGTCTCTGGCTGATGCCAGTGTTGATGCTTGTCATCGGGACCAAGGCTGACTGTTTCTGAATGTCAGCTGACCCCCTCCTCACTTGGTCTCTAATAGACCATTGTCTGCACCTGTTTGAATATGCCCACAGAGGACTGTGGGGTGCCTAGCCCCAGAGCCAAGCTCTGCTATTCTCAAAGACCAGTGCTTTTTAGAGCTTCCATACGATTTTTCTAAATTCATGCTGACATCTACATCAGTAGCAAAGTTCTGAGTGAAAGACATATCTTCCTTGAATCATAAACTCAAAGTCATGACTGCTAACCCACCACTAGGCTCCAGAGTGCTCTGAGACCCGGAATTCCCTGAAGAAGGTGGAGCTAAGGCTCCTGGAGGATGGACACAAGAACATATAATGACATCCCCTGTGTTTGCATGCCTGGAAAGTCCCGGTTAAGTTAACAGCTGTACAGATCCTGGCCTTTTCTCCTCATCCTCTGTGTCCCTTGCACAACAGGATGGCACACTAAGGGTTATTAGTGGGACTGGAGATGCAGGCTTTACCATGGGTGACTGTCATCTGTGTTGACAGTTGCTAGAAGTGGAAGAGGTCATTGCTGGTGGAGATTAGCAGCATCCCACACACGGTTAGGAGCATTGAGAGGTTTATGGGAGGTGAGGAGTTGACCAGTTGTCCTACATCAGTCTGCATTTGGAGACCCAGCAGCAAGAGAGGACTGAAAGCAGATGTCGACCAAGTGGTGTGATGTACAGCTCAGCCTGTGGTTTTGGCAGAGTGAAGAAGCTGGTCTGGAAAGCAGAAGTTAGATGTCAAGAGTGAGCCTCCAGTCGGAGGATGTTAATGCTCACATGTGAGGCTCTCGTTGCAGAGGGGAAGTTGCCCACTACCTGCAGCGCAGAGGGACAAGGCAGAGGCTGGGCTGTGTAGATATTCAATCTCCCTAATCTTCACAACGAGCTGGCATCAGGGTCTTCCAGGCCCAGGGGTCCTGCAGCAGCATCCAATGGACTGAGCAGGCACCTCCAACCTCACAGGAGCCCACTGTGTCCCCCAGTGGAGTGTGGGGATAACAGCAAGGGGATGTGGTTTCACCTAAGACCTGGTCATCCCTGCCCAGAGCCAGGCAGGTGGGACAGGTTTCTCTCTTTCCATGCCCCACACCTTCTCACCCTCAATCATACTGACACAAGAGCCATGCTGGTCTGAGTGTGAGATGCTTCTGGGAGACTTGTTTATTAAGAAAGTGATCACACATCTGAGGCCAAGGTGCTTTGCCTCCAGGCCACCCTCAGCTCACTTGCAGCAGAGGTCCGTTTCCAGGCCACAGGATCCAATGGCATCATAGCTGGCAGGGCAAGCATAAGAGTAACAGTTTCCTCCTTGACTGACGCACTGCAGGAACAGGTTACGTTTGCTCAGACCTGCGAGAATGCTGGCACCTGCAATGAGGGAACAGAGCTCTCCAGACCTGTCGCGTTGGCACACTGCTTTAAGACATTGCTCAGCCCATCCCCCACAGCAAGATACAATCTCTCCAAGAGATTTCCTATTTCTAGGAACACACCTAGAACCCAAGGTTTGAAAGTGCTTTGAAAGAGTAAATGCTCACCCACCCCTTTTATTGTTGATTTTTGAATAATCAAATTCTTGGACTGTGAAAATTCCTTCCCTTTTCCTTTGAGGGTAAACTGAGGAGGTCCACATATAACAGAGATTGGAGAGGCAGGTTGGACCTCATAGCTCCGCTGATCTATTTCCATAGGACCCACTCGCCCAGCATTGTCCTGGGGCTGGAAGACAGCCTCAGGCCGAGGCAGGAGGGAGCAGAAGTCTCCGAACCTCTTCAGTCCTTCAGAATTTAAATAGTTCAGGAATGTGGAACCCAAAAATAAACCTCTAATAAGAGTCAAGCTTGCTGCAGCCACACCTTCAAGGTAGTGGGGAAGGGATGGCGCTCACTGCAGAGACTGTTTATCAGGGTGGGGAAGGGGGACATGTCCTAGGGAAGTCTTGATTTCAACACAGTTAGAGTAAGTAGCACCTGTCTATCAAGACCACTAATGAAGGGAAAGGAACAGAAAACTACAGATAAACCCCTTTGATGTAAACGCAAAAATCGAAAATAATTGCCAAACTAAATTTTAAAAAACAGGCTCTGTTTACTTTATAAACCAAATGTATCTTTTAATATCAGAATATCAAAACTATTACCTATAAACAGCTATAAACTCATATCATTTTTATTTACAGCAAATATATTGTAGCAAATTGATTAACTGATTGATTTGATCAGTTTTAAACTTTTAAAAACAACAGAAATCAAGGAATCTTTGTGTATTTGATAAAGAATAACTGAAGAATCTTACAATAAATTTGTGTTGCATGATCAAATAAAAGCTTTTCATTTGCTACTGGTGACAAAGTCAAAGAATAGATTCTACCAATTCCTGGAGACCTTGTGTCTGAGGTAACACACACACACACACACATCCCTCCAAAAGTATGAGAAATAAGCATAGGAAGAAATAAAACTGTCACAATTTGCAGGCCTAATGATTATAGCCAAAGCAAAAAGAATTTTGAAAAGTAGTTTGGAGAATATGCTGTGTATGATATCAATAGACCAAAAAGAACCCAGAGGAAAACAAAATCGATCAATTTTAAATCAGCACATTAGCCACCATTACAAAATAATATTAAAATAAAAGAATCACGTGTAAAAGCGTGAAGTATCCCATGCCCACTTACAAAGCTAAACACACCTGTTCAAGCTAAACACGCTTCTGTCACAAGACATAAAACAATTGGAACAGGAAGACCTGAAGAAGGGACACAGCCACATGCAAGCATCTGAACACAATGTGCCCCGCAGGCCCTGTGATTCCGCTTTCCAGCTCGTAGAAACACAGGCAAAGGAGGCTTTTCTGCTATCTGAATCGCACACACAAAGCAGCCTTGCTGTGCAGTGTGAACTGTGGTGGTGACCAGGTGGGCAGGCAGGAAGTCCTCATCACAAAGGCCTCAGCACGGTGACCCTGGGCAGAGGGAGCTGGGCTGAGAGGCTCCTGGGCTCTGTGGGCAGCTCAGGGCTCTTCCTGGGCCTCCTTGGGGTTCCGGGGGCTCCCTGCACCATGATTCTCTAAGCTGCCCCCCATGCTTTATGAGCTTCCCAAAGGCACACTGTTCTTAGAAAAAGTAAAACCTGAAAGAATTTCCTCTGGGAGGTCATTTTCATGTCCCAGAGCTGGGACCTCTCGTGCCCTATGATTCTGGCACCGTCTCCTGCCTGCAAGGGCCCCTTCTGCCCATGGGACCGGAGTGTCCCTGTAACTCACGGCCACATTCTGCTCCTCACCGGGCCCCAGATGCCCTCCCTGCCCTCACGTGGCACTTATTCTCACCCTTGTCCGCACTGAGCTGAAGCCTGCAATAGGTGTTAGGGTTCAGAACCAGAGGAATTTAGAGAGGAGAAGGGGGAAAGGTGGGGGCAGGACTCTGCAGAGCAGGACTGTGGTGGTTTCCACACTGTGCCCAGAGACTCCACACTGTGCCCAGAGATTCCACAATGCATTAGGCCAGTTACAGCTGGACAGCCGTGACCCTGCCTGGGGATGCAGTGACACCAACCACTCCTCTGCCAAGGGTCACAGCATGTGTTGGTTCTGTGAAAGGCAGCGTGGTCACGGGCTCCCAGGAAAGGAACCAGGATGTTAGTGTCGCTGAATCATCACGGAGAACAGGACAGAGAGGACAGAAGGGATCATAGCGCTGAGCACATGGCAGGCTTGATTTCTATGGCTCCTGAAAAGTCTGCTAAGGAAGAGTTCACAGGGACCCTGGTGTCACGGAGAAGACACATCTAGCACTGTGGTCTAGCACAGTGCAGATGCTGGTGCTTCCAGGAAGAGCAACTGAAAGGCCAACCGTGAAGACGATGTCCTAACCCAGAGAGGAAGCTCTGGTCCTGGGAACAAGCAGGGAAGCACAGTGGCTTCAGATGCCTTCTGGAGAGCAAGGGCAGGAGTGAGTGGGAGGATGTGCGTGTGAGGGCCTTGGTGATGGAGATGGGAACTCAGCTGTCTCAGCTCTGCTTTACTCCCCCCTGAGCCATGTGGGCACTGAGTTGGCCCGGGTGAAGCAGTGATAGGTGTGCCAGGCCCATCACAGCCACATGTGGAGCAGCACAGTGCAGGTGACAGGAGCTGGGGAGCCTGCACGTGCTGCATGGCTGTAGCTCCCTGTGGCTGGGCCGATGTGTTGCCACACATTTTTGTGTTTTCCAGAGCAGATAAAAACCTAAATTTCAGGTGATGAAACTCATTGACGACATTTTGGAAAGGAAATGAATTTTTAAACCAAGTTCACACACAAATCACCTCCAATCCCCATTCACTACCGCCTGAAACAAGCCTCAGACCTGTTCTGCTCTCTCTCTGGCCCCCTCTGGCCCCTCAGCTGCCCCCTGTGCACCTCCCAGGCAGGGACTTCCTGCTGGCTCACCTTCTGCTCTGCTCTGCCCTTAGCCTGGGAGGTCTGGCCCAGGGCCTGGGTGTTGCCAGCCTTCCAGCCTCAGGGCAGTGTCTGCACAGAGCAGATGTGGAGGAAGCCTCATGCTGGCTTGGTGTTCACAGACACAGGCTACCTGGCCTTATCATCCTGGCTGCAGGCAGTGTCACAGCAAGGCCATTTGCAGGAAGTGAGAAGGGCCGCCCGCTTCCTCTGAGATGGGAGGAAAATGCTCTCCCCATCATCAGGTTCACCCCCTGCTGCCTTGGCCTTGTTTCTCTGTGGTGATATGGACCAGTGAGCTCTGAGATCAGGTTTCAGGGATCCCCTACTGGGCTCAGTGGTCCTGGTACCTACTGAGCCAGCACCACCTCCAAGGCAGAGCACCCAGAGCTCCTCACTGAACTCCAGGTTGGTCCAGCTGAGTGGCGCAGGCAGGGGCTGGCACAGGGCTGCAGCACTGATGGTGACATCAGCAGCAGCTGTGTGTAACATGTGGGGTCACCGGGGTGAGTTTCCATGTCACAGTGTGTGTGATGCAGGAAGGTATCATTTGTTGCTCACAACTAAGAAAAAACCTTAGAAAACCATGAGCACCAGGTTAGAACATGCAGCAGAGTGTGTGTGGACTGTGGACGGCGTCCCCGCACACATGTATGGAGTGTGCGGCTCTAACCTGACCAGTGCTAATGTGTTCCATGCTTTTGTGTAAGGGCAGAATTATAGAATAGCAAATTTATAGATG
Organism: Cavia porcellus; assembly: GCF_034190915.1. Lineage (NCBI taxonomy): Eukaryota > Metazoa > Chordata > Mammalia > Rodentia > Caviidae > Cavia > Cavia porcellus. The sequence goes on from NW_026947507.1 coordinate 43,898,619, forward strand.
TTTTATAGTAGAACCTAAAAATTAATTAGTGACCTATAACTGTACTCACACTGCCTGTCAGAAAGACTGCTAAACTCAGCCTTGACTGCCTGCATCCAGCTGTAATGTCTGCATGTTCCTACCTAAATATACATATGTAATTTTTCCAAGTTGCTTCAAGGATTTCCACATATGGAACAGACCAGCCCAGTCAGGGATACATTTAACTCTATTTCTTTCACTCAAACACTCCACCCTCCCAGGGTGTTCTTATCTTATTTTAAACAATTCCTTATAAGTAAATCTGCTTGAAACGAGTCAGCTTGACAACATATGACATAATGCATGTAACCAATCATGTAATAATCTATCAGCCTTGTACTCCCTGCTTGCAAAATGAATTTCAACTGAACTGCAGAATAACTCAGGGCTGGTGATTTGGAACTGATTCCCATCAGCCCTCTGGTAGAAATGTTGCCTTCTAAACTCATTGGAGTAGAGTGTCATCCTTTGAGTTCAGTACCAGGGTTCTGCAACATTTGAAGAAAAATATTGGTAGCTCACTAAAGGATCTCTCTCTAAAGGTCACAGGTGACAGTGCAGAAGCTCTGTACTTACACTGCAGCTGTGCTCAGGGCTCTAGTGGTAAAGGAAGGACTAAACGGACTCAGTTCCACAAATCTGCACAACAAGCTCATACCCAGAGGAGAGTAATGGGGTCTTCAGATAGTTTCTTGGCTGTGAACACTGAGGCTCACAGACCAATGACTTTCTGAGGTCACTGTAAATGACATAACAGAGACAGAAATGTGACCTAGACCCCCTAGGGAGTACCCAGCTTCTGTCATATCCGGATAACTCTGCTCTGTGCCAGAGAAACTGAGATCCTGGGTCCTAAATCACCCTGTCTTGAACTGGGGAGTCCTGGTCTGGAGAAGGAGCCTGGGTTCCCCAGGAAGGGGCAGTATTTCTGTGGTCTCCTGAAGCCTGCAGAGAGCTGAGATGTAGACGCTCAGACCTCTTCCCTGGGAGGAGCTGCTCAGAAGCACTGTGCTAGATGTGCCTTTTCACCTCAGTGCCTGATGCTGCTGGAGCTGTGCCACTCAGCCTCATGTGCCGTCCTGTCGCTGGACCCTGTGCAGCTGTCCTCAGCTATCACATGCTGCAGCATCTCCCACCGGACACCACATGTCCCCAGGCTTACCTTGAGAGAGGAGGAGGCAGCACATGAGCAACAGAAAGCAAGGAGTCCTCATGGTGACCTGCAGGCTGGCTCGGATGCTGAAGTGGGGAGAAAATTTCTCCACAGCTGGGTCCGCAGAGACTCCCAGAGGCTGGAGTGCAGCTGTATTTATAAGAATGCAGGATTGTGCAACCTCAGGATGGGCTGGGAGGAGGTTGTGCAATCTACAGTTAGGTTCTAGTAAATATCTCTCCTGCTGTTTGCCCTGATTAGTCTCCAAGTATTGTGGTCACATTGTCCCTATGTAGTGTGGGGTGAGTTTTGCTGTCAGACTGGAGATTAAGAATTGGCACCTCCGCCAGGGCTGTTTGTTTTCCAGGTTTGTTGGGGGGAAGGCAGCTCATAGTAGGGTCCGTTGAGTGGCAATGGCTCAGAGAGGCCCTAAATAGAGGGCAAAGCTGGAGCATGTCCTGACTTTTAGTCCTGCCTGCAGTTGATCCTTGTGTTTAGTTGTGTCACCCTCTCCCTGCGTAAAAGCTGAGCTGGTGCAGAGGGGGAAATTTGTCTTCAGCCTGAGGCTTTGTTCTCCTTCCTCTGCCCCATAGAACTCACTTCTCCAGGGGCCAAAGCTTCCTTCAAACATCTGGATTTTCTGACCATGAGTCCCAAGATGATATGACAAACTGTGGAGCTGCCCTAGCATAGCAGTTGGACTGCTATGGTAGCTGGCCACTGTGGATCTCTCATGGTCTCAGTGATTCTAAAGTTGTTGTGAAGTCTATGGTCATTAATTTTCACTGCAGAACTTTGAGCATCTTAATCGCATCTTGATGAGTGCGCTGATTTGTAAGCAGTGGAAGCAGGCTCTCTGGTCACGGAGGAGAGGAGCTCATTCCGAGCACACTGAGGAGCCCATGCAGCCTTGCTGTGGCTGAGTACGTGACTTGAGGCTCAGCTACCAGGGAAACTGGCTTTGTTGCCTGTAATGTTTGTCTTGTCTGTGGTGGTGAAGAAAAGTAGAATCATCTAGAAGAGACACTGTGCCATGGCAGACCCCTTGTCTAGACAATGTTCCACGGCAGACCCCTTGTCTCAGCTCTCCATGCTCTAAGTTAAGGCTGTTCCTGAGCATGAAACCAACTCACTCTCCTGCTTTCCATTGCCATGAGACAGGAAAATGGGTCTCAGTTAAAAAGACTTTTCTCTCTGCTCTGAGCACTGTTTTATCCCATGTTCGCTAGAGCCTGGCAGAGCTGAGGTCCCACCTCCTGACTTACTGGATAAGGAAGCCAGGCGTGTGGAGATGCTGGCTTAGCAGCCTGGGATCCTTGTGAAGGAGACTGGTTTTAGCCCATGTTGTTCCTCCTCATAAGAGCGGTCTTCCCATGGAGCTAAGATTTCTAGGCCAGCAGGGTATGAGGCAGTGGGCACAGGAAGCAAAAGTTTTTTGTTTTTTTTTTTTGTCTTTTTTCATTTTTATCGGTACCGGGGATCGAACTCACGACTGCCTGCTTGCAAGGCAGGCACTTATGCCGCTGAGCTAAATCCCCAGCCCTAGGAAGCAAAAGTTTTGCTGGTGTCACTAGGGGTAATGGTGAGTGGTAACATTCCCCAGTTTTCCCCCTGTTTCCTGTACTGTGAACCCTGGCTATGGGAGACATATTATTAGATGTTGACTTGGCATATATCCAGCCTTCTGGAGAACCTTGGCCCAGTCTAGCAAGTTACTGCTATCTACCTGGCACTGGAATTTCATCTTAAAAAGGCCATTCCACTGTTCGTCAGTCCAGTTGCTTCTGGATGGTGGGAGACATGGTAAGACTGATGAATTTGGTAAGCGTGAGCCCACTGCCACACTCCTTTGGGTAACCTGCATTCATTGGGCAGAAGTAAGGTGTGAGATACCATGGGGGCAGATGAAGCGTTCTGTAAATCCATGAATGGTCATTTTGGCAGGTGCATTACCTGTAGAGAAGAAAGACCCAGACCTGGAATGTATGTCTATTCCTGGAAGGTTAAAGCATTGCCATTTTGATGACACAAGTGCCCCAGTAGAAACCAACTAGAAAGTTTGGTGTGCCCCTGTGCTAGGACCATGGAGGTATATATAGAGAAAAAGTCATTTTCCAACCTGATAGATGTACGCAGACCACTAGAAGATGCGTTAATTGGCTCAAGTGAGGAAACCACGGGCAGAACAGCTGCAGTTGGTGTTGTCCTTGGAGTAAGTCCCTGGGAGCTCACTGTCATTCCCCAAGATCCATTCCTCTTCTGCACAGGCCAAGTGGAAGAGTTACATGGGGATTAGGAGGAACCACCACCCCTGCATCTCTGAAGTCCTGTGTGGTGACAATCGTTGCAATCCCTTTGGGGATGTAATATTATTGTTCATTTAGTATTTCCCTGGATGGAGGATATTCTATTGATTTTCATTTGGCTTTTACAATCATAATAGTCCCTGCTGCATAATTTCAGGAACCAATATGAGGATTCTTCCAAGTATTGTATCTTTCCCAATTATGCATTTCGTAAATGGGGATTTATAAAACTACTACATTTTAAGAATCATTATGAAATCAGGTTGTTTGTGCCTTAAGCAACTGATATCGTTATTGTCTGCAGAAATGAAAGACATGCCTTCCACTTTGCAAGTGTTTTTCCCAGGCGGACATGGGTTTTATACAGTCTGTCTTGGCAGGAGCAGCTGTTCACCTGCATCTCCCACTTGCAGCCCTTGCCTATTCCGTGCCTGTGACTGTGACTCATTGCTTTGCACACAGTCTGTTATGTGAGTGGGGAGGCTTAGTAGATATCATCTGCTGTGGACTGAATGTCCCCCTTGATTCACCCTGAGCCTGTACACTCCTAGTGTGATGGTAGGAAGCTGATCTCCTGCTGTGATTACATGTGAAGGTGGAGAATGTTTGGAATCTGAGCCTTCTGCAGGGTCCCTAGTGGCTCTCTCCACCTCTGTGATGCCTGGGGAGAAGGCTGCTGCCCACCTCGGGGTGGGGCGCCTGCTGATAGCAGACCTCAAGTCAAAGTCCTTTATCCACAGTGGTGGAGCTTCATGTCTGCTGCTGAGGCCACCCCAGCCTTTGTGTTTGTGTTACTGTAGCCCAGACAGATTCATAGCGCCCAGTCCTCTTCTGAGCTTCCGAGGTACTATGGGTGTTATAGTTTAAAGTGTCCCAAGTGGTCATGTTTTCAGTGGTGGAGACTTCAAAAGTGATTGCATAAAGAGCACTCTAACTTCACTAAGGCACAATGCACTGGAAATGCTGTAATTGTGGCATTTCTGGAGATAACTTACGAGGATTAATGACATTTTAACTCACACAGATTGTAACTTCAGCATCACTTGCCTTGAGAATTCCACATTCGTTTATGATCTTCTGGAATTCATAGTTATAGAAGAAAAGTCAGATGTCAGAATTCTTTATGCACTTTGAGAAAAATTCCATATTTTCTTTCCATCATGAAAAGTCGGACTCTTTCCTTTTTATTTTGTGTTATGAACTTTCTGATGAGGTCTAGATTTCGTTTTATCATTCAGGTTCTTTCTTGACATTTGATAGACTATTGCTCAGAAAAAAGGAGATATGTATTTCTTTATCTTTGGAAAACTTCTATATTTTTGAGAATTACTTACTAATTTTATACTGCCTTCATTTTATAGCTTCTTTAATGAGATAGATGCATGAGGCTATCTTTAATTTACTCTATTTTTTCTCTTCCTTATATGTTTTGTGCTTTTGGACTAACTCAAATATATCTTGTTTATTTTATTTAAAACAAATGCTTTTGGCACTAATTCATAAATGGATAAAAACTTACTTCTACTTCTGGTCTTTACCAAGAGCATTTTATCATTGTGTTATCAGTGCCATTTGTCAGAGGCCATTTGTATTTGTGTACTTTTCCCATCATCTGATGAAAGTCCTGATGTAATATTATTCTTGTTTGTGTATTTACACTGAAGAATCAATGATGTGTGCTAGGGAGGCAGATTGTACTTCCCAAGCTGCTTTATGGGAAGATCTGTTTCCCTGATAAGAGCTTCTCTGAAAGGCATCACCAGTTTGCAATTTTGTCCATAGGGAGGTCATGATGATGAGAAATTGTCATTTTCAGGTGCAGTGTGTAGATACTGCCCAGTAGACTGATCATTTTTGTGGTCTTTGAAGCTATTCTGAAAGTTAAAGTTATTTGTCATTTAGGCTTCACCAGAGTTACTGGGTATTTGCTCAAAAATTATCCACACCATTTCTGGGGAAGAGTAATTTAGATAAGGTTCATATGTGTTCTACATGAGTTTATATCACGGTCAGCAATGAGTGTCCACAAGAAGACCCAAGAAGCTCAAGAGAACAGACTTCATAGTGCTCATGGGGCCCAGAGGCAGGAGGCCTGCAGACCATCCAGCACTGCATGGGTAGTCGCTGGTCATCAGGAGGTGAGGACAGGAGCCAGGTGCTATGGAAGACAGCGCATTCTCAGAACTGCCATGGGAAACACAGGCACAAACCAAGCATTCAGCGTGGCCTGGTTTGGATCATATCTGTGGTTTTAGTCAGCCAAGCGGCCCCTCATGTCTTGTCCCTGAAACCTTTAAGACAAAGTCTATCCAAGGCCACTGATGAAGTGTCCTGTGTCCTCTGCATACTGTTAAAGTATCCTGTGCTACATCTAAGAACTGGCTAGTCCTGGGAGAAGCACTTCTGTTCCTAGCCTGAAAGATTCTGTGGTTTTTACAATGTTAAAACATCATAAGATGGAGACACTAAGGTTTATTCACCTTTAAATAACACAGCAAATCACTCTCCCTTGTGTGCATGAAGCTTATTCAGTGAATCGGTTAAAGATTAGCAAAATCCAGACTGACCCACTCTGAAGACAGGAGAAATTCTGCTAGCACAAGAAATTCTGCTTACAGCACAATGCTTCCCTGAGCCTCCAGCCTGCCATTCGCCATCAGTGCCCCAAGCCATCCCATCCCTGTGAGCTGATTCCATACAGTAACAGCCTCTGCACCCATTCCTTCTTGGAGAAGCATTCTAGAATAGACTTTGCTGCTGAAGGTGAGGTCCTTTGAGATAAATAGAATCCTAAATTTGACTTTCTGAGGGGTTTTGGAGTTGCTGGAATGGGGCCTGCAGTCAGATGAACTCAGAGAAACTCATGGGTCTGTTTCTAGCAGGCTGGAGAATGGTGCCGAAACTTTTAGAGCTGTCAGTGGCAGTCAGCACCTGTGGAGTCCTGCGTGCTAGAGGCTCAAGACCACTGCTCTAGAGATACACAATGTCACCAGTGGATGTGCTTCTACACGCTCCTGGGGCAGAAGGGTCCCAGTAATCAGCACCGCGGCAGGGCTCTTTGATGGGGGCACAGGCTTGCAATGCATAGTGCTTCCCTCCCACCCAGGGCTGAATGCCTACACACTTCACCTTCCCCACTGGCCTGGCCTGGATCTGTCACTTCCTCTCCCTCCATCCTCAGATCCCCTTCCCATCTTCCTTCCTTTCTGTGGCTCTTTACTATGTTTTTTGGTAGTTTTTATTTTGCTTATCTCACATTACAGAGATCACGTAATATTTAACCTTTGTGGCTGACTTATTTCCCAAGCATTATGGGCTCTAGTCCCACCCACTTTCCTACACACAAGTCCACTTTATCTTCCTCTGTGGTGGAGTGGTATGACATGTGCCAGTACTGCATCTCCTTCCTCCATCTGTGGACTGATGGACCTATGGCCACTTTCCTGATCTAACTCTTCTGAGTTGTGTTGTTACAGACGTGAGCATGTGTCAATGCAGTGGGATGGCTTTTTGTTTCTCCGAGAAGACACCAAGGAATAGTTGGGTCAAGTGGAATTTCTTCTTTCAGTTTCTTGAGAAGCGTCCACATTGATTTCCCCAGTGGTTTGAGAATGTCTTTTGACAAATTCTGCCTGTTTGACTTGGATTACTCTCTTGCTGTGAAATTATTTTAGTTTCTTATTTACTTTGAATGTTAAGCTCTGTTATTGCCTGTGTCTAGATGTCCCCCTGAAGCCCCATGTGTTCATAGGTGGGGCTTTTAGGAGGGGGCTAGGTCTAGGATGTGTGGTGCTGAGATCAAAGGTGTGATGATGGAACTGATTCTTGGTGTGATGCTAGGATTAAGTGTGCCCTCCTTGGGTGTGAGTGCTGCGGTCCTAAGGGTGGGCGACATGGGCTGGTTAGAAGGGTCAGAAAGACAGTCACCTGTTGATCGTTGCTATGGTTTGCCGTTTGCTGCTTTTGCTTCCTTCAGTCAGCTATGGACTGTTTCTCCTCTGTGATGCCCCTCTGCCATGCCAGCCTCCCTCAGAACCGGCCAAGTATGGACTGAAACAGCTACAGACTGTGGGCCAAATAAACCTTTCCACCCTTAACTTTGGGCATTGGGGTTTTAATCAAGACACACTGGTACCTCTTTTCTCTTAATTTGTGGCTTTTTTCTTTATTTTTATTATTGTATTTTAAGAGCAGAAGATTTAAACTACGATACAGTGTTGTCTATTTCTGATTTAGTTGACTGTGTTTTGGGGGATCATAGTTAAGAAATTGTTGCCCAAGCCATGTTATAACACTTTAATTGTATGATTTTTCTAATTTTAAATTTTACATTTAAATTCTTTAGGATTTTGAGTTGATTTTGTGTATGAAAGATTAAAGGGATGGAGAATTCTGAAAACTGAACCTAGAGTCTTTTTCTGCAAGTGGCTATATCACAACGAAAATCGAACTCCTGGATTCACAGCATGTAGTCCTGTAGCAAAGGTGTTCACTGGGAGAAATAGAATCCTAAATGTGAAGAAGCTGGTGTGCAGGAGGATTGCTGAGGCTAGTGCCCGTGAGCCCCCAAATTCTGGAGTTTTCTGCCGGTATAAATAACCTCTCCTTGCCACCTGTGGCTGTCACACCTGCGTCACTATGGAGGTGGCATTGTCACGCCCTGACACAGGTGCCCTGGGGCACACTGGGGAGCATCTTTGCGGCTTTCTCACTTTTTCTGTGATTCATTACCTGTGATGAGACTCAAAACCCCTAAATGTGAGGATAAAGAGTGACCCTTGGAAAAGTGTCCATCAAAAAGCTCTTCTATTTTTCTGACTTATGGAAAAAGAAATCTGGGATATGAATATGGGAAAAGATATTTGGGTATAGAATAATGGAAAAAACAGAAAGGTAGGTCAGCCCATTTTATCAATGATTGATGTTTTGTAGAGCTGAGAAGATCAAACCCTGGCTTCCCCCATGCTAGCAGGAAGAGCTCTACCCATGAGCTACACCCCGAAAGAGTGAATGTGGGTTTCTAACCAGAGTCTGTGTTCAGAGTTGAGGCTTAGTGAACAGGAAGAACTGCAGCTTTGGCTGAGAACAAACGCCTTTATCTGGAGTAATTTTTATTTATCTGTATAAATGACAGAAGCAGAAGGTAAAGTTCGTTTCAGATTAAGCTGATGGAAGGATCAGCACCCCGTTAGGAACAGAAAATAAACTTCCTAGGAAAAGGGAGGTTACTAGCTGCACCCCTCATGGTGTCTGCAGAGAAACAGGGAGGCAGGGCCTGGAGGCAGCGAGGCCTGCTTGGAGATAACTTTAATAGCTACAAAGAAAGCTTTCCCTGCTGAGGTAGGACAGCCCATTGTCAAGCCCTGGGGCCAAGCAGCTGTCTCAGGGACCTCAGCCAGCATCCTTGATCTCACAGGGACCCTCTGAGTCACCCACCTGTGTTAGAGGAAGTGATTTCTTTTGCACCATGACCATCCATTCTCTGGCCCAAGCAGGCTTTGTGGACTGGGTTGTACCTCATTCTAAACCCACACGCTCACCCCAAGCTTTCTGAACCTCTTCCTAACCAAGACACAGTAGGTATTGTGGCCTGAAGATGATTGCTTCCAGAAAACCTTTATTAAATCAGTGATTAGATATCTTTCACATGGCTTCTGCATTTTCTTTTCAAATCACTGCAGGTTCAGGCACAGCACTTGGCTTGCCCATTGTAACAGGTACCAACGATTTGAGAATAGATGGGGCAGTTGTAATAGACACAGCTCCCTCCCTTCTGGACGCACTTTTCATTGTCAGAGGTACTTTCTTGACCACTGTTCAGGCCAGCCAGGATGCCAGCACCTGGAAGGAGGGAAAAGGACAGCTCACACTGGGCTGCTGGTGACAATGACTTAGGATTCGGGAAAGGCAGGCAGACACCTGTTTGAGGCAGGTGGGCTTCCTCTCTTTCTAGGTTTTCATGCAGAGTCAATTTTGGCCTCCAAATGCTGTAGCTGTGTGAGGTGCTCAGTCCTAGGCATGGACCCTATGACTCTGGTTGGAGTTTCTTCTGCCAGAGATGCTAAGTAGTTGTGACCTCACGGTACCATTCTCCAAACTACATTCTCTATTGATAAAATACCAAAGCTCTTTCCTTTCCAGAGCACAGACTACACTGGCTGCCTCAGGTCCTCTGTCACAGGGTCCCTCTTATCTGAGCCCCTCTCCCCCACCGTGGACATCACCCTTCTGCTGGAAACAGAGATATTTTGCTATCAGGGCAAGATTTAGGCTGCTGCAGAAAAGGTTTTTGAGCTTTTTTTCTGTTGGAATTCATTCTGCCTTCTGCCCAGAATCACAGTTTCCCAAGGCTTTCTGCCATATCCCAGAGGGAGCAAAGGTTCCCTGTGCTGTTCTAGTGAGTGACCTCCAAGCTAAAGGGTCTTCAGCCTCTTGATGGGAGTCCCAGGCCAATCTGTGTCCTGTCAAAATCACTGTGTCCACCTCCACCCCCAGACACTCAGATTACGACTGGACATTCAAAAGGACAATTTTATTTGAAGATCGGCCATTTAAGAGGTGAACTACCGTCCAATGAGGTTGTTAGCATGGGTTCTAACCAGTGTGAGTGCTGTGCTTGTGAGGAGAGATGAGAATACAGACAGGAGGTGCATGGGTGGGGAGCAGGAAGCTGCAGGCACAGATGTGGTCAGCTGGCAGCCTTCAAGCTCCCAGAAATACAAGAGAATCGTAGGAGGCCCCAGCCTTACACTACAGGGAGCAGCGAGCATTGTGAGGCTGCCTGCAGGATCCCCAGCACACACAGATGGGAACCTGCAGACTCAAACCCAGGAGACACATGGGGCATCCGAACCTACTCTCTCAGACTGGTGTGGCATGGGAAGTAGACCTCGTAGCGTGAGGAGACTCCCTGCAAGTCAGAGGGATTCCCTTTACATCATGAAAGTTTGGGTTCTCAGGGGGAAAAAAGGGCCCTGGAATTTTGATCCTTGTGCTGAACTTGAGAGCCCAGCGTCAAACCGTCCATTCCTGCCGGCTCCTGGTTGCAGGTCACTGAGCCATAGGAAACACTCCTGCTGCAGACCACTCTGCATGGGGAGCAGAGCAGGGTCCCTCCATGGGTCTTTGGGACTCAGCACAGCCTGAGGCTTACCTGGGGCAACATAACAGGCAAGGAAGCAGAACAGCAGCAGCAGACAGCAGTGAGTCCTCATGGTCCCCATTTGGCCTCACCAGGATGTGGGAAAGCAGCCGCTGTTCCCTCTGAGCTTGAGCCGGCACAGGCTTGCAGAGGCTGGAACACGGTGGTATTTATAGGGATGCAAGATTGCACAACTTCATAGACAGGCTGGAGGAGGTGTTAACATCCCCAGTGAAGCTCTAATAAATAAACTTCATGTCCTTTGGCTTGAGCGGTCTCCAAGTCCCATGGTCACATTGTGCCCCTGCAGTTCAGGCTGAGTTTAGCTCCCATCATGGAAACCCAGACTCACACCTCCTGCCAGGCCTGTTTGTTCTCCAGGTTGGATGGTACTTAGGGCTTTCTCAGAGCAGCTTAGAGTAGGTTCCCTCCTGCAGCAATGGCTGAGAGGCCCTGGCTGGAGGCCACACCCCAAGCCGGTTCAGGCTGCTACTGATCCTTTCCCTTGAACTGTCTCCCTTGTTCCTCCCTCTGTGTTGCTGTTCCCTTGCTCTGTTTCCTGGCTGCATGAGCTAAGCAGCTCTCTTTGCTGTACCCCTCTGCCTTGATGATCCTGCCTTGGAGCCAGCTGACCACGGCCTGAGAGCCCTCAGACCACGAGTCACCTAAATGTCTCCTCTTCAAAGAGGAGGGAGCCAGCTGTTTGGTCCCAATAATGGGGAAGCTGATCAGCACACAAGGACTCTATCTCCAGCACCACTAGCTGAACAGGACCCATGGGTTCCATCTGAGCATCACTTTCCTTGGCAACTCCGGAAATCATTCTTACAGAAGAGAAGACTGATACTAACCTAATTTATGTGCTTTTGCAGAGGACACCATGTTTCTTTGCTCATTAGAAAACTGAAGATCTGTGCGTAGTTTTTGATGTGAAATTTTATGAAACAACATGAACATGTTAGTGTTTGTTCTCTCAGTGCCTCCCTGGCATTTGATAGGGTGTTGCACTTTAGAAATTCTAAAAGGCTCATATCTTCCCTCTGTGGATATATCATCAACATATCGTACCTTTTCTTCTCAACTTTCCTAATGTCTCTAAGTCTTCTAGACTTATTAAAATGCTTTACAAGTTTGATTAAAAATTTTTATTGCCGGGTCTGGGGATTTAGCTCAGCCGCATAAGCACTTGCCTTGCAAGCAGGCAGTTGTGAGTTCGATCCCAGGCACAGATAAAAAAACAAAAAAATGTTATTGCCAGTAATTCTGCATAGGCTCATATCATCCCCCTGTTCTGGTATCTCCCAAAGCATTTCATTGTTTTCTTATGGATGCTGTTTGTCGGAACCCTTTGTGGTTGTGTAAAATGGCATTGTCCCTGACATGACATAAGTCTCTGATGTCTTGTTATTCTTAGCTGTGTATTTGCATTGGAAGATGAAGAGCCACACTGCATTCTAGGGAGGCAAGGTGTGCTTCCTGAGGTATTTTATTGGGTGATCTGTTTTCCTGATAAGCTCGTCTTTGAGAAACCCAAGCAGTTGGCACTTTTGTGCACAGGTAGTTCATGGTGATGTGAAATTGTCATTTGCAGTGTACATTGCAGGGTACAGAATGTGCATTTCTATTGCTCCGCTAAGGGTCCTCAGAAGGTTAAGTGTGTTGAATACCTTGGTGGCCCAAGGCTAGCAGATACTTGATCACGCATTATTCTGGGAAAGGCTCATCTGGGTGAGGTTAACATGTTCCTATATCATGGACCATCGCGTGTGTCCACAAGAGGACCCAGGAGAAGATGAGAAGGGTTCAAGGTCCCAGGCTAAATGCTGTGGAGTCCTACGTGGGGTAGCACTGGAGAGACAGGAGGTGGAAGATGGGAGCAAGAGGAGGAGGCAGCAGGCGGTGCTCAGCTTCCTCGAGGATGTCAGGCAGGGTGGAGACTGGGGTTGCCCTGGTTCGGTCCTTGCTGTGAACCTTGGTCTGTGGATGGTCCCCATTACTGTCATTTGGCTTTCTGATAACTGCAGTAGAGGAGTCTCTTTCCTGGGAACAAGGGCCTGAGAGGAAGGAAGGTCTGGGTGGTTAATTTGCATGTCCCAGGGCCTCTCCAGGAGGGCACTGTGTTCCATCCAGGAGGTGGGCAGTCGTGGACAGGCACTGCCCTGACCGCAATGGCCTGCCTGCCTGCTTCCTTGCTTCCTTCCTATGTTCCTTCTTTACTTCTTCCTATCCTTTTCACATTATTTGCTTCCTTCTTTGTCTCCTCATGTCCTTCCCTTCTTTCCTTTCTTCCCTCAATCCATTTTACCTTCTTTCATTTCTTTTTCCTTTCCTTCGCGCATTCTTTCCTCTGCCATTCCTTCTGTCCTTCTTCTCTTCCTTCTCTCCTTCTTCTCTTCCTCTTCCCCCCTTCTTTCTTCATTCTTTCCCTCCCTCCTTTTCTCCATCTCTTTCTCTCTTTCTTTTATTTTTGCTGATTACAATACCAAGACATCATAGTGTGTAGGAAATAATAAATATTTACCACAATGTGTGAACTCACAGATGTGTCCTTTCGTTACTTGCCCCAGTGAAGGTGCGATTTGTGCAATTAGAGATTAATTGAACAAAATCTGACTTCTTAGAGGAGAGGATGACTACTACCTCCAAACAGGAACAGAGACCCGTGGCTCTGTGGAAACCCAAGGTACTGCCCCAGGATGCTTCACTTCAAGCACTTTCAGGAAGCGAAGCCCTGGTGATAGTGTGGGTGACGTTCTGGACTCTGTTGTTAAACACTAAGCATGATAGGAATGGAGCACTTCTGCTAGTAGTCCTGTACACAGACGGGAAATGAAAGGATCACCAGCGATCTAGTCTTCCTCCACAGGAACTAGAAATTTGACCCAAAAGTCCCAGTGTCTGCCCAGATGGAGAACATCTCTCCCCTCCAGAGCAGAAGACAGATTAAAAAATGCTAATACTGGTGAACTGACACCCGATAATGGTGTACATTATGGGGATACAATGTAACATTTTGATACAGGTAACACAGAACAATTAAAGTTAATTCACATATCTATCACATCATTTTCTTATCCTTTTGTGATGAGAACATTGAAGTTTACTATCCCAGCTCTCATAAAATATAAAATTTTTATTGTGATGACAAGGGCCAAATTGTCCGCAATAGATCTCCTAATTTATTCCTTCTAACCAGAACTGTGTAGTTCTTTGACCCAATCTTTGTGTGCGGGTTTGTATCTAGATGTCCAGCTGTAACCTCGTACAGTCAATCCTATGGCTTTTACAGAGGTGGCTGAATGGAGAGTGTGTGGTGCTGGATCAAGAGTTTGTGCTTAGTAAATCAGTCCACTGGAAGGTTTGGCATAGCTTGGACTAGGATTGAGGGGGTGCATGCTACACCTGCCCTAGGGCAGGTAGCCTGCATACAATGCAAGGGACAGAAAGAGTCTCCTTTATTTCTTTTATTTATTTTGCTATCTTCCACCACCATTAACTTTTGCCCTCTCCCATGAGCTACCCTACCTTGGAGCCAGTGATTATAGACTGAAACCTCCACAAACTGTGAGCTAAATAAAACTTTCTTCCCCTGAATTTAGGGGTTCAATATTTTGTCTTAGCAACAAGAAAAGCCAGCAACACACTTCTTGTCTCCTCCACTTAACCTCTATCTACTACTATCTACTTTTCTGCTGCTGTGAGTTTGAATTCTTAGGTTCCAAATGGTTGAGACCATGCAGTACTTGTGGCTCTATGACTGGCTGAATTCACTTAGCTTAATGCCCTCCAGGCTCACCCCTAACTTGCAAATGACAGACCCTTATTTCTTTAAATGTCTGAATGGTGCTCCCTTGTGTGCCTGTGTGTGATATTTTCTGCTGTGATACTTACAGTGCTGCACAGTTAGTTGATTCATTTCTTTGTCTACTGTCAATAATGTTGCTATGATACTAAGGGCACATACGTCTTTTGCAAATTTACTTCACCTCCTTGGTAGAGTATACGATAACCATAGTGGGAGTGTTATTAATGTAGTATGATTTATATATACTGTCTATCTTTCTCTCTCTCTCTCTCTCTCTCTCTCTCTCTCTATATATATATATATATATATATATATATACATATATATATATATAACTTTGTCTCTGTCTTTTTTTTAAATATTTCTACTTTGGGCAAACTTTAAATCTTCTAATACACATCTCCAATGCATACTGATTGCATTCAGTTTGGAAAGTTGATTTCCCTGCTACATATTAATTTTTCCTGCCTCTTCCTCTTCTTATTCTCACCCTCATACCATCTCTTCATCCCTTTTCAATTTGAAAAATATTGATCTTCTTGTGTCCTATTATCTATTCTTTATTTTGTTCTTCCAATTATTTATACATTGGGCTTCTCACATGAAAGAAATCAGGCCATATTTAAGCTTGTGTGACTGATTTATTTCCCTTAACTTTCTGGTTTCAAGGTGCATCTGTTTTCCAATAAAAGATTTGAATGCATCTTCTTCATTGCAGAATAGCATTCAATGGTGTACACATGCTACATTTTCTTCATTTCAATATTGTTGGACATACAAGCTACTTCCAAGACTGAGCAATTATGAGCTGTGGTGCTACAAATGTGCTTACACAATGATCACTGTAATATGAAGTCTTTAGTTCTCTCTGTAAGATTGCTCAAAGGGAAATCACTAGATGGATGGAATTTGTAGTTTTAGTTTTTTGAGGGATCTACATTGATTTCCACAGTGGTTGCCATGGTTTTATCTCCAGCAATAATTTAGAAGTATTCCTTTTCCCACGCAGCCCTACCTGCCTCTGCTACAATTTAATGTCTTGATGAGAGCCATCCCTCCTGGAATAAGATGGAATCTCATTGCTTTTTTAACTTAGATTTCTCCAATGGCTGGAGATATTGAACATGTTTTTAATATTTTTATTGGCAGCTTGTGCTATTTCTTTTGAGATGTGTTTATTCATATCTGATGAGTCCTTTTATCTCATTTATTTCTTGCTTTATTGATTTTAGATAGTAGTCTTCTGTCCAAGGAAGACCTGGAAAAATCTCTTCCCATCCCCCAAGCTGTCTCTTTATTCTATTGGCTGTTTCCTTTGCTGCCAGGAGGTAAGTTAAGCTAAGCTGATTTGTAGAAACATGATGGTGTTCCTTATGAAACTAGGATTCTGTTCCATAAGTTCTTCCCTATGTCACTGATAGTTTTGCATATATTCCAGCAGATTAAGTGTGTCT
This sequence comes from Cavia porcellus, assembly GCF_034190915.1. Classification (NCBI taxonomy): domain Eukaryota; kingdom Metazoa; phylum Chordata; class Mammalia; order Rodentia; family Caviidae; genus Cavia; species Cavia porcellus. The sequence continues at coordinate 43,914,499 of NW_026947507.1, forward strand.
GACTTCATCTATAGGTCTGCAATCTATTTTAAATTAGGTTGGTACATGGTGAGTGACATGGCTCTAGATGTTACCTTCCACGTGTGCATCATTTCCTCAGCATCTTCTGTGTCATGGCCTGCCTTACCTTCAGCAGGGTTTTGTCTCTATTCTCAAAGATCACACACTGAAGGTGCCTGGGGTGCTTTCTGCCTTTTCTATTCCAGTCCATTAATCCAAACATATGCTCACATGATAGTACTATGCTAGAGTTTTTTTTAAATCACTCTAGCTTTCTACCTTGAAATTCAGGATTGAGATGCCTCTTGCTTTAGCATTATCATCCAGGATTGCTTTTGCTATTCTGGGTCTTTTCAGGTTCCATGTAAATTTTAGGATTTTTTTTCTCAATCTCGGAGAAACGCTTTTTGTGTTTTATTCGGTACTTTATTTCTATTGAAAATATTATTTTTCTGAAATTCTTTCTGTTAGAGTTAATTATTGAAACAGTATTGATTTTTGTCCAAGTATATTGCTGCATTTTTATTAGTTTTTATTAGGACTCTTTCCATGAAACTTCTTGGTGTGTTATGTAAAGGACCCATGACATGTGACTTAAGTAATGTGACCTCTTCCTTTCCTGTGCGTGTCCTTTTACTTCTCTCTCCTGCCTGATTGCTCTAGGGAAAGTGGTAAGTACAGTACTGTGCAGTGGTGGTGACAGTGGAAATCCTTACCTTATTCCTAATTTGAGAGGAAAGACCTTATTTTTCTTCCCCCCACCATTTCATATGATAGCAGCTTTTTCCTAAATTGCTTTTATCACTCATTGTCTACCTACTTTCAACAGAGTTTATCATTCATGTATCTTGATTAATGTTTTCTATTTAGAGCAAAAAATATTAAAACAGAAAAAAGGGTAGAAATCATACAGAATTTCAAAAAACAGTAAGAAATCACTAGTTGATAAACTATATACTGTTATCTTAGATGTAAGTAGTTGCTCAAGTCAGAAAATTAAAGCATAAAAGGGGAAAATCAAACAATGACACTGCAATGATAAAAAATTCCATTTGAAGAACTAATAAAAATTTATGATTCTTCATCTTGCACACTTAAACAAACATACAGTTATATCCTTTAGAACACTTTCTTTTAAACTGAAAGAGTAATGAGATCTTGAAACAGTTTTGCATCTCTGCAATTAAGTCTTCTTAGTCATGATATATAATTTTTACAGTGATTGCTTGCACTCTGTTTGCCTCTATCTTGTTAGCACTTTTTCATCTGTCTTCATTGAAGAGATTATTGGCCTGAATTTTTCTTTATATTTGAGTCCCTGTTTGGTTTTGGAATCAGGATAATGAATGTGACTGTTATGGATTGAAGACTGGTGATCAATTTCATACCAGCAGAAGGAAATCAGCATAGTGCTGAGTGTAGATGGCCCACCTGAGGGAAGTTGCCAGCATAAAAAGCAGACATGAAAAGAAAGAGAGGAGCCTTGTGGGTTCTCCTGACAGTGGCTGTTTGGCACTGTTGGCTTCCCCGGTATGAACTCAGCCCTTATCAATGGATGAGCTCAGTACCTTGTTAGTAAGAGTGGTTGCGGTTCACTTTAGGAAGTCTTGGTCCTCACATTGAGCATTGCTTCCTGGCTCCAGAGGGGAAGATGGTGTGCTGTTTAATCTCCAGGAGAAGCCTGTCACGCCAGCTTCCTGTTATGTACTCAACTGTTCTCATCATTGGAGGAGCCTGGGACCACCTTGCTGGTGACGATGGCTGTGGTACTTCTCAGGGGAGCCCTGGTCCTTATTTTGAACATCACTTCTTGGCTCCAGTGTAGAACCCACAACCTACTGGCACAGACCCTTCACCCAGTGGTATAGACTTTCTAGCTTCCACCACTGACCTTTGGGTCTTCCCAGTGAAGAACCATAAAACAGACTCACATGAGTCATTGCGGTGGGCTCTGGACCTCCAGTTGAACTTGTGGAAGGCATTGCAATGGGCTCCAGGTCTTCATCTGGACTCATGAAGGATATGCTGTGGGATACAGACGCTCAGCTGGATTTTCCAGGTCTTCAGTGTTCTGGACAGATTTCCTGCACTTTCTTGTATTTATCTCTGGGTGGCCATCACAAAAGAATATTATAAGTTCTGTGTCCTATATGTAAGTGTTCTCCTTGCAAATCTGACTACCACAGTGACCTTCTAGAATGACTTTAGGAATATAACTTTTATTCAGTGATCTGACTACCACAGTGACCTTCTAGAATGACTTTAGGAATACAACTTCTCTTCAGTGTCATTAAAGAGCTTGAGGATTCTTGGCATGAGATCTTCCCAGGAGTTCTTGCAGAATTCAGTGGTGAATTCACGATACTCATGACTTCTCTTAGTGGGCAGGTTTCCATTTCACTATTACTGCCTCAGTTTCACTCCCTGTTACTGCACTTTCACAGATTTTGTGTCTTCTTGATTCAGTTTTGATAACTCTTTATGTATTTCAAAATCTGTTCATTGCTTTTGAATTCTCCAAGTACTGGACTCTCACTTTTTGAAGTAGTTAGTAATAAATTCAGTGATGTCCATTGTGATCTGGGCTTTGTTTCATTTCTAATTGCATTTAAATGAGCCTTGTGTGCTTCTTTTCTCAAGTTTGGTTAAGGCTTTGTCTGCTTTGTTTATTCCTTTGAACAGCCAACATTGCAATACATGACATGATTCTTTCTATTGACTTTTTTCCTTTGGTCTGGGTCTCATTAGTTTTCTCTTTCTAATTTCCTTCTTACAATAGCTTTAAATTTTGAATGGTCTTTTTTTAAGACCTTGAAATTGATCATTTGGTTATTTACTGGGGTTTGCTCAGTTTTTTTGACATAGATATTCACAGCTAAAGTTTCCCTGTTATCACTGATTTTCTGTGTTCCATAGATTCAGATGGTTGTACTGATATGATCATTTGGGTCTGGGAACTGTCTCATTTCCTCCATGAATTTCTGTGAGATCTGCTGATTATTGGTTGTTTAATCATCATGCATCTGCACATTTTCTGCAATTTTTAATTCACTAATTTCTAGCTTTATTGCATTATGATCTGATAAATGAATGGAATAGCATATGAGTTTTGGCAGTCATAAATTACTCTTTTGAGGTTAAAAGTAAGCCTAACGCAGTTGTCTACACATTTCTCTGTAACCATTATCTTTCAGATTTTAAATTTAAGTTCATAGTAAAATTAGAGTTCATTTGTTTCTGAAATCTAAGATTTTCAAAAATCTAATCTTATCAGTGATTGAATTATGGCATAAATTAAATGCCAAGAATTGAAGGGAATTACTACAATGACAGCATGGACTGAGGAGGAATGGGGTCCTGAAAGCTAGAATGTGTGCGTAAGAGAAGGCTCATGAACCTGCAGAGAATGAGTGCCTAAATTTGGATGAGTTTTCCTCCAGATGCGTCATTTGCCCTGTTCCCCCACCCAAGCAAATGTACTCCCCAAGGCTGGGAGAAGGCCTCCCATAAGAGTGCTGTCATGTAGGCCACTACCAAGTGCCCCGGGGACCATTCCCATCCTTCTAGATCAAGAGTGACACTCATATCCCAACAGGCTTCCAAGATTGGAGTCGTCAGTTGTGACCCACGAAGTACTGCACAGGCTTCCAATTTATTCTCCTAAACAGAAAATTGGAAATACATGTAAGAATTCATGTCAAATTATGAGAAAATGGCGAAAAAAGGTATTACTATGTTTAAAGTAACTACTAACGAGTATGCTTCAGGGCTAACAATCAAACCCAACATTCATGACTCCTAGGTAAGGAAGACAACACTGCCTGTCCTCCCAGCTCCGGGAAGATTGGGGACATGGGGTGTTGAAATCAGATTTTCTGTACTCTATGCAGCTGATGAGGGAGTCAGGAGACGTTAGCAGTGGACTCTGCAGACTGGAGGACTGGAAGAAGAAAGGAGGCCCACAGTGAGCGGACTGGGCATGTTTCTGTAGGGCTGCAAGCCTAGGGTGCCCAGAGTGTGAGGGTGGCACTGTCACTTCAGCACACACTGTTCTCCCCTTGTCAACACTGCCCACCTCCAGGACTATCCTGGGAACATCATTTACCACAATGTTGAGAAACAAATTGGTGAAAGGAGCCGATGTGCTTGAAGAGAAACACTGTACCTGTGTGTTTGGCAGGATCTGTGGTTGCTGAGGGTCTAAAATGGAAGGCCAGGAGAATAGTTCCCAGGAGGAGAGGGGAGGTGATTGTGAGGGATCCATGGAGAGCAGAGTCAACATGACAGTAAGAACACCTAGACGTGTGACAGTGTTAAGGTCACTGCATTGTTGCAGAGAGTGAAACGAATAGGAAGCCTGGTCAGGTCCTGTTTGGGCTTGTAAAAAATATCTGGAAGTTGTCAGACTGAAAACCCAATGCCTTGTGTAATTCCTACCTAAGTAAATAAAGGAATTAAAGTTGGAAGCTCGGGAGGAAGGGATGTTGCACATGGGGGGCGGATCCCACCTTTCCCAGTATACTCAGGGTTTGTGTCAAGCTGGCATGGAAGCCAGCACAGATTTTGTAAACTATTTCTGCAAGGATATCCGCCGAGAAGCAGGCTGTGCAGTCTCTGGCTGATGCCAGTGTTGATGCTTGTCATCGGGACCAAGGCTGACTGTTTCTGAATGTCAGCTGACCACCTCCTCACTTGGATTCTAATAGACCCTTGTCTGCACCTGTTTGAATATGCCCAGAGAGGACTCTGGAATGCCTAGCCCCACTGTCAAGCTCTTCTCAAATACCAATGCTTTTTAGAGCTTCCATACGATTTTTCTAAATTCATGCTGATATCTACATCAGTAGCAAAGTTCTGAGTGAAAGACATGTCTTCCTTGAATCATAAACTCAGAGTCATGACTGCTAACCCACCACCAGGCTCCAGAGTGCTCTGAGACCCAGAATTCCCTGAAGAAGGTGGAGCTAAGGCTCCTGGAGAAAGGACAGCAGAACATATAGTGACATCCCCTGTGTTTGCATGCCTGGAAAGTCCCAGTAAAGTTAACGTCCTCACAGATCCTGGCATTTTCTCCTCATCCTCTCTGTCCCTTGCATAATAGGGCGGCACACCAAGGGTTATTAGTGGGACTGGAGATGCAGGCTTTACCATGGGTGACTGTCATCTGTGTTGACAGTTGCTAGAAGTGGAAGAGGACATTGCTGGCGGAGATTAGCAGCATCCCGCACATGGTTAGGAGCATTGAGAGGTTTATGGGAGGTGAGGAGTTGACCATTTGTCCTCCTTCAGTCTGCGTCTGCAGAACCAACAGCAAGAGAGGACTGAAAGCAGATGTGGACCAAGTGGTGTGATGTACAGCTCAGCCTGTGACTTTGGCAGAGTGAAGAAGCTGGTCTGGAAAGCAGAGGTTAGCTGTCAAGCATGAGCCTCCAGTCGGAGGATGTTAATGCTCACAAGTGAGGCTCTCATTGCGGAGGTGAAGCTGCCCACTACCTGCAGCACAGAGGGACAAGGCAGAGGCTGGGCTGTGCAGATGGACTGTCTCCCTGATCTTCTCAAGGAGCGGGCATCAGGGTCTTCCAGGCCCAGTGGTCCTGCAGCAGCATCCAATGGACTGAGCAGGTACCTCCAACCTCACAGGAGCCTGCTGGGTCCCCCAGTGAAGTGTGGGGATGAAAGCAAGGGGATGTGGTTTCACCTAAGCCCTGGCCATTCCTGCCCAGTGCCAGGCAGGTGGGACGGGCTTCTCTCTTTCTGTGCCTCACACCTTCTCACCCTCTTTTGAACTGTGACACAAGAGCCATGCTGGTGTGAGAGTGAGATGCTCCCAGGAGACTCTCCCTTTATTAGGAGAGTGATTGCACGTCTGAGGCCGTGGTGCTTTACCTCCAGGCCACCCTCTGCTTACTTGCAGCAGTAGTCCCGCATCCCACTGCAGAATCCGATGTGTTCGGAGCGTGGAGGACAAACCCAATCATGACATTTTCCTCCTGCCTTGAAGCACTCCAGGAGCCCATTTGTTAGATTCAGACCATTGAAAAGGCTGCCAACTGCAACACCTTCAACACCTGCAAGGAGGGGACAGAGCTTTCCAGACCTGTCATGTTGGCACACTGCTTTAGGACTCTGCTCAACGCGTTACCCATTGCAAGACACAATCTCTCGAAGGGATTTCCTGTTTCTAGGAACTTGCCTAGAACTAAAGCTTTGAAAGAGTGAATGACTACACACCCATTTTCTTGTTGCTTTTTCAATAATCAATTTCTTGGGCTGTACCTGCAATCCCAGTACTCAGGGGCCTGAAGCTGGACGATCCATGCAATTTCGAGACTGCCTGGGCTACAAAGTGAGCCCAAGACCAGCCTGAACTGCATAATGAGACCCTGTCTCAAAAAGACAAAAAATTCTTGGGCTATGCAAATTCCTTTCCTTTTCCTTTTGAAGGTGAGTTAAGGAGGTCCACATATAACAGAGATTTAAGAGTTAGGTTGGACCTCATAGCTCCACTGATCTATGTCTGTAGGACCCACTCACCCAGCATTGTTCTGGGGCTGGAAGAGAGCCTCAGGCCTCGGCAGGAGGGAGCAGAAGTCTCCTCAGGTCTCGGCAGGGACATTAGAGAATTTAAATAGTTCTGTGCCTACCAGTGATATGGGGTCAAAAAATAACACTCTAATAGAGTCAAGCTTGCAGCAGCCACAGCTTCAGTGCAGTCAGGAAGGTCTAGTGCTCACTGCAGAGACTGTTTATCAGGGTGGGGGAGGGGGACACGCCCCAGGGAATTCTTGATTTCACCACAGTTACAATAAGCAGCACCTGTCTATCAAGATCACTAATGAAGGGAAAGGAACAGAATACTACAGATAAACCCCTTTGATGTAAAGGCAAAAATCTTAAATAATTGCTAAACTAAATTGTAAAAACCAGGCTCTGTTTATTTTACAAACCAAATGTAACATATAATATTAGAATATCCAAGAAATTACCTATAAATAGCTAAACTCATATCATTTTTATTTGCAGCAAATACATTATAGCAAATTGATTAACTGATTTAATTAGTTTGAAACTTTTAAAAACATATGACAGAAATCAAGAAACTTTTGTGTATTTGATAAAGAATAACTGCAGAATCTTACAACAAAAGTTGTGTTGCATGATCAAATAAAAGCTTTTCATTTGCTACTGGTGACAAAGCCAAAAGAACAGATTCCACCAATTCCTGGGGACCTTGTGTCTGAGGTAACACACACACACACACACACACACACACCCCTCCAAAAGTATGAGAACTGCATAGGAAGAAATAAAATTGTCACAATTTGCAGGCCTAATGATTATAGCCAAAGCAAAAAGAATTTTGAAAAGTAGTTTGGAAAATATGCTGTGTATGATATCAATACACCAAAAAGAACCCAGAGGAAAACAAAATCGATCAATTTTAAATCAGTACATTAGCAACCATTACAAAATAATAATAAAAGAATCACGTGTAAAAGCGTGAAGTATCCCATGCCCACTTACAAAGCTAAACATACCTGTTCAAGCTAAACACGCTTCTGTCACAAGACATAAAACAATTGGAACAGGAAGACCTGAAGAAGGGACACAGCCACATGCAAGCATCTGAACACAATGTGCCCCGCAGGCCCTGTGATTCCGCTTTCCAGCTCGTAGAAACACAGGCAAAGGAGGCTTTTCTGCTATCTGAATCGCACACACAAAGCAGCCTTGCTGTGCAGTGTGAACTGTGGTGGTGACCAGGTGGGCAGGCAGGAAGTCCTCATCACAAAGGCCTCAGCACGGTGACCCTGGGCAGAGGGAGCTGGGCTGAGAGGCTCCTGGGCTCTGTGGGCAGCTCAGGGCTCTTCCTGGGCCTCCTTGGGGTTCCGGGGGCTCCTTGCACCATGATTGTCTAAGCTGCCTCCCATGCTTTATGAGCTTCCCAAAGGCACACTGTTCTTAGAAAAAGTAAAACCTGAAAGAATTTCCTCTGGGAGGTCATTATCATGTCCCAGAGCTGGGATCTCTCGTGCCCTATGATTCTGGCACTGTCTCCTGCCTGCAAGCGCCCCTTCTGCCCATGGGACCCGAGTGTCCCTGTAACTCACGGCCACATTCTGCTCCTCACCGGGCCTCAGATGCCCTCCCTGCCCTCACGTGGCACTTATTCTCACCCTTGTCTGCACTGAGCTGGAGCCTGCAATAGGTGTTAGGGTTCAGAACCAGAGGAATTTAGAGAGGAGAAGCGGGAAACGTGGGGGCAGGAGTCTGCAGAGCAGGACTGTGGTGGTTTCCACACTGTGCCCAGAGACTCCACAATGCATTAGGCCAGTTACAGCTGGACGGCCGAGACCCTGCCTGGGGATGCAGTGACACCAACCACTCCTCTGCCAGGGGTCACAGCATGTGGTGGTTCTGTGAAAGGCAGCGTGGTCACGGGCTCCCAGGAAAGGAACCAGGATGTGAGTGTCGCTGAATCATCACGGAGAACAGGACAGAGAGGACAGAAGGGATCATAGCGCTGAGCACATGGCAGGCTTGATTTCTATGGCTCCTGAAAAGTCTGCTAAGGAAGAGTTCACAGGGACCCTGGTGTCACCGAGAAGACACATCTAGCACTATGGTCTAGCACAGTTCAGATGCTGGTGCTTCCAGGAAGAGCAACTGAAAGGCCAACCGTGAAGACGATGTCCTAACCCAGAGAGGAAGCTCTGGTCCTGGGAACAAGCAGGGAAGCACAGTGGCTTCAGGTGCCTTCTGGAGAGCAAGGGCAGGAGTGAGTGGGAGGATGTGCGTGTGAGGGCCTTGGTGATGGAGATGGGAACTCAGCTGTCTCAGCTCTGCTTTACTCCACCCTGAGCCATGTGGGCACTGAGTGTGGCCCGGGTGAAGCAGTGATAGGTGTGCCAGGCCCAGCACAGCCACATGTGGAGCATCACAGTGCAGGTGACAGGAGCTGGGGAGCCTGCATGTGCTGCATGGCTGTAGCTCCCTGTGGCTGGGCCGATGTGTTGCCATACATTTTTGTGTTTTCCAGAGCAGATAAAAACCTAAATTTCAGGTGATGAAACTCATTGACGGCATTTTGGAAAGGAAATGAATTTTTAAACCAAGTTCACACACAAATCACCTCCAATCCCCATTCACTACCGCCTGAAACAAGCCTCAGACCTGTTCTGCTCTCTCTCTGGCCCCTCTGGCCCCTCAGCTGCCCCCTGTGCACCTCCCAGGCAGGGACTTCCTGCTGGCTCACCTTCTGCTCTGCTCTGCCCTTAGCCTGGGAGGTCTGGCCCAGGGCCTGGGTGTTGCCAGCCTTCCAGCCTCAGGGCAGTGTCTGCACAGAGCAGATGTGGAGGAAGCCTCATGCTGGCTTGGTGTTCAGAGACACAGGCTACCTGGCCTTATCATCCTGGCTGCAGGCAGTGTCACAGCAAGGCCATTTGCAGGAAGTGAGAAGGGCCGCCCGCTTCCTCTGAGATGGGAGGAAAATGCTCCCCCTGATCATCAGGTTCACCCCCTCCTGCCGGGGGTGCCTGGGCCTTGTTTCTCTGTGGTGACATGGACAGGCAAGCTCTGAGGAGACTGAGGTACAGAGATTCCCTACTGGGGTCAGGGATCTTTGCACCAGCACCACCTTCGAGGCACAGCACCTGGAGCTCCTCACTAAACTCCAGAATGGTCCACTGGACAGGTAGGGGCTGACACAGGGCTGCAGCACTTATCACTTGTCTGCCACTGATGTGTGTAACTGGTTAGCAGGTGATGCAGCTTAAGCACACAAGTCTCATGGCCTCCGGACTCTTGGACTTAAGGGCAAGATGTCCAAAGCTCTCCTCAAACCCAGTGTCCTCAGCTATGGTACAGGTGAGAGACAGTTCTCAAGCTTACCTGGGAGGGTCTGCAGGAAGAAGAGGCAGCCCACGAGTGGCAGCAGGCAGAGAAGCCTCATGGTGACTGGCAGGAGGGCCCAGTGCATGAGAGGATGAGAGAAGACTTTAGGAGTGGAGTCAGAGCTGCCAGAGGCTGCAGTGTGGCTGTATTTATGGAGATGAAGGATTGCACAACCTCAGAGTCAGGGTGAGGGGAGGTATCGTAATCCAGGTGGCTGTTCTAATAAACAGCCCTCATGTCATTTGCTTTGAGTGGTCTCCAAGTCCTGTGGTCACACTGTCCTTGTGTGGTGTGGACTGAGTTTTGATGTCAGCCTGGACATCTGGCCTGCTTACTCTCCAGGTTTAGTGAGCTGAAGGACTCCAGGAAGGCAGCTCCCACAGTGTTCTCTCTTGAGGCAAGTGTTCAGGCAGGCTGCAGGAGGAGGTCTGGAGCTCCAGAAGGACCTGGGTGGTATGGACACCCCTGTTTAACTGAGGCACAGGGCAGCTACAGACTCTGCCCTCTGCTCACCTGAGAGCCTGACAAATGCAGGGGCCGTGCTTCTCCCTCAGGCCAAGGCTGCTTTTCACCTCCTTCCTTCTACAGAACTTTGTCCTTAAGATGCTAGCTCCTGCCTCAGTCATCCAACCAGACATATTTCTCAGTATTTCTGAGCCCTGGGTCCTCAAGAACGAGTCCCCAGCATGCCCAGGAGCTGCACTATCAGCTGTGAGGGGTGTTAACCAGTGTCTGAGGAGCTCCCATGTCCAGCAAGTGTAATTTATATCTTTTCACTGATTTCCACTACCATTTTTAGAGCAGCTTCCTGCCATCTGAATGAAGATTCTAATGCTCACACAGCAGAAGCAGGCTCTTTCCACTTAGGGCAGTGGAGTTCATTAAGCTCACATTAAGGAGCTCAGAGAATCGTTGTTGCTGCCTAAGGACTTGAGGTTCAGCTTCCCGATGTACAGCCTACACTACGGTTCTGGGGAGGAGGCCAAGGAGCTGCAGGCACTGTGCACTGTGCGCCAGACTCAAGAGTCACAGCACTCATCAGCACCACCAGGAGACACAATGACCCTCAGGTATCTCAGGTCTAAAGGGTGGGATGAGAAAGGAGAGAAGGATACAGGAGAGGAGAGGAGAGTAGGGAAGGGAGACGGAGACTGGCAGAGACAGGGAGAGAGAAAAGAGAGAGTGAGGGTCACAAAGAGATAGACACAGAGAGACAGCCATGCCCTGTTCATTTGAACTGAATCGGTACCTCAGCTGCCTCTTCCTGTAGGCCTTGTTCCCTGGAAGGCCAGGAACACACAGGCTCTGCCTCCTGTGAGGTAGAGGTGCCTGCTCAGTCCACTGGATGCTGCTGCAGGACCACTGGGCCTGGAAGACTCTGATGCCCGTCCATCACAAAGATCAGGGAGATGGTCATTCTGCACAGCCCAGCTTCTACCTTGTCTCTCAGCGCAGCAGGTAGTGGGCAGCTTCACCTCGGCAACGAGAGCCTCACATGTGAGCATTAACATCCTCCAACTGGAGACTCACACTTGACACTTAACTTCTGCTTTCCAGACCAGCTTCTTCACTCTGCCAAAATCACAACCCCAGCTGCACATCACACCACTTGGTCCACATCTGCTTTCAGTCCTCTCTTGCTACTGGGTCTGCAGATGCAGCCGGATGGAGGACAACTGGTCAACTCCTCACCTCCCATAAACCTCTCAATGCTCCTAACCGTGTGCCAATGCTGCTAATCTCCACCAGCAATGTCCTCTTCCACTTCTAGCAACTGTCAACACAGATGACAGTCACCCCTGGTAAAGCCTGCATCTCCAGTCCCACTAATAACCCTTAGTGTGCCACCCTATTATGCAAGGGACAGAGAGGATGAGGAGAAAATGCCAGGATCTGTGAGGACGTTAACTTTACTGGGACTCTCCAGGCATGCAAACACAGGGGATGTCATTATATGTTCTGCTGTCCTTTCTCCAGGAGCCTTAGCTCCACCTTCTTCAGGGAATTCCGGGTCTCAGAGCACTCTGGAGCCTGGTGGTGGGTTAGCAGTCATGACTCTGAGTTTATGATTCAAGGAAGACATGTCTTTCACTCAGAACTTTGCTACTGATGTAGATGTCAGCATGAATTTAGAAAAATCCTATGGAAGCTCTAAGAAGCATTGGTATTTGAGAAGAGCTTGACAGTGGGGCTAGGCATTCCAGAGTCCTCTCTGGGCATATTCAAACAGGTGCAGACAAGAGTCTATTAGAATCCAAGTGAGGAGGGGGTCAGCTGACATTCAGAAACAGTCAGCCTTGGTCCCGATGACAAGCATCAAGACTGGCATCAGCCAGAGACTGCACAGCCTGCTTCTCGGCGGATATCCTTGCAGAAATAGTTTACAAAATCTGTGCTGGCTTCCATGCCAGCTTGACACAAACCCGGAGTATACTGGGAAAGGTGGGATCCGCCCCCCATGTGTAACATCCCTTCCTCCCGAGCTTCCAACTTTAATTCCTTTATTTACTTAGGTAGGAATTACACAAGGCATTGGGTTTTCAGTCTGACAACTTCCAGATATTTTTTACAAGCCCAAACAGGAACTGAACAGGCTTCCTATTCGTTTCACTCTCTGCAACAATGCAGTGACCCTAACACTGTCACACGTCTAGGTGTTCTTACTGTCATGTTGACTCTGCTCTCCATGGATCCCTCACAGTCACCTCCCCTCTCCTCCTGGGAACTATTCTCCTGGCCTTCCATTTTAGACCCTCAGCAACCACAGATCCTGCCAAACACACAGGTACAGTGTTTCTCTTCAAGCACATCGGCTCCTTTCACCAATTTGTTTCTCAACATTGTGGTAAACGATGTTCCCAGGATAGTCCTGGAGGTGGGCAGTGTTGACAAGGGGAGAACAGTGTGTGCTGAAGTGACAGTGCCACCCTCACACTCTGGGCACCCTGGGCCTTGCAGCCCTCCAGAAACCTGCCCAGTCCACTCACTGTGGGCCTCCCTTTTTCTTTCAGTCCTCCAGTCTTCAGTGTCCACTGCTAACGTCTCCTGGCTCCCTCATCAGCTGCACAGAATGCAGAAAATCTGATTTCAAGACCCCATGTCCCCAATCTTCCCGGAGCTGGGAGGACAGGCAGTGTTGTCTTCCTTACCTAGGAGTCATGAATGTTGGGTTTAATTGTTAGCCCTGAAGCACACTCATTAGTAGGTACTTTGGACATAGTAAAACCTAGTGGCTTTTCCCCCAGTATATCACAATTTAACATGAATTCTTACATGTATTTCCAAAAGTTTGCTTAGCAAAAAATATTTTGCAGAGCAGTGCGGCACCCCATAGATCACACCTGATCACTCCAACCTTGGGAGCCTGCTGGGACATGAGTGTCACTCTTGATCTAGAAGGATGGGAATGGTCCCCAGGGCACTTGGCAGTGTTCTGCATGTCAGCACTCTTATGGGAGGCCATCACCCAGCCTTGAGAAATACATTTGCTTGGGTGGGGAAACAGGGCAAATGACGCATCTGGAGGAAAACTCATCCGAATTTAGGCACTCATTGTCTGCAGGTTCATAAGCCTTCTCTTATGCACATTATAGATTTCAGAACCCATTCCTTCTCAGTCCATGCCATCATTATGGTAATTCCCTTCAATTCTGGGCATTCGATTTATTGTCAATTTCAGTCAATGATAAGAGTAGATTTCAGAAAATGGGACATTTATACTACAATCAAATGAGCTCTAATTTTGCTATGAACTTTAAAATCTAAAAGATGATGTTCACTGAGAAATCTGTATATAACTGTCTTGGGCTAACATTTAATCCCAAAAGAAAAATTTATGACAGCCAAAAGTGACGTACTATTCCATTCATTTATCAGATCATAATGCAATAAAACTAGATATTAATGAATAAAGACACTACAGAAAATGTGCAAACATGTCAAGATTAAACCAATAATCAGCAGGTCACACAGGAATTCATGGATGAAATGAGACGGTTCCCAGACCAAATGATGATCCCAGCACAACCACCTGAATCTATGGGACACAGAAAAGCAGTGATGAGACGGAAATTTTAGCTGTGAATATCTATGTCAAAAAAACTGAGCAAACCCCAGTAAATAACCAAATGATCAATTTCAAGTTCTTAAAAAAAGATCATTCAAAATTTAAAGCTATTGTAAGAAGGAAATTAGAAAGAGAAAATTTTCTATGAATGAGATCCAGACCAAAGAAAAAAAATCAATAGAAAGAATCATGTCATGTATTGCAGTGTTGGCTGTTCAAAAGCATAAACAAAGCAGACAAAGCCTTAACCAAAATTGAGAAAAGAAGCACACAACCCTCATCTAAATGCAAGTAGAAATGAAACAAAGACCAGATCACAATGGACATCACTGAATTTATTATTAACTACTTCAAAAAGTGAGAGTCCAGTACTTGGAGAATTCAAAAGCAATGAACAGATTCTGAAATACATAAAGAGTTATCAAAACTGAATCAAGAAGACACAAAGTCTGTGATAGTACAGTAACAGGGAGTGAAACTGAGGCAGTAACAGTGAAATGGAAACCTGCCCACTAAGAGAAGTCATGAGTATCGTGAATTCACCACTGACTTCTGCAAGAACTCCTGGGAAGATCTCATGCCAAGAATCCTCAAGCTCTTTAATGACACTGAAGAAAAGTTGTATTCCTAAAGTCATTCTAGAAGGTCACTGTGGTAGTCAGATTTGAAGGAGAACACTTACATATAGGACACAGAACTTATAATATTCTTTTGTGATGGCCACCCAGAGATAAATACAAGAAAGTGCAGGAAATCTGTCCAGAACACTGAAGACCTGGAAAATCCAGCTGAGGGCCTGGATCCCACAGCATATCCTTCATGAGTCCAAATGAGGACCTGGAGCCCATTGCAATGCCTCCCACAAGTTCAACTGGAGGTCCAGAGCCCACCGCAATGACTCATGTGAGTCTGTTTTATGGTTCTTCACTGGGAAGACCCAAAGGTCAGTGGTGGAAGCTAGAAAGTCTATACCAGTGGGTGAAGGGTCTGTGCCAGTAGGTTGTGGGTTCTACACTGGAGCCAAGAAGTGATGCTCAAAATAAGGACCAGGGCTCCCCTGAGAAGTACCACAGCCATCGTCACCAGCAAGGAGGTCCTAAACTCGGCCAATGATGAGAACAGTTGAATTCATAATGGTATGACAAGCTTCTCCTGGAGATTAAACAGCACACCATCTTCCCCTCTGGAGCCAGGAAGCAATGCTCAATGTGAGGACCAAGACTTCCTAAAGTGAACCACAACCACTCTCACTAACAAGGTCCTGAGCTCATCCATTGATAAGGGCTGAGTTCATACCAGGGAAGCCAACAGCGCCAAACAGCCACTGTCAGGAGAACCCACAAGGCTCCTCTCTTTCTTTTCATGTCTGCATTTATGCTGGCAACTTCCCTCAGGTGGGCCATCTACACTCAGCACTATGCTGATTTACTTCTGCTGGTATGAAATTGATCACCAGTCTTCAATCCATAACAGTCACATTCATTATCCTGATTCCAAAACCAAACAGGGACTCAAATATAAAGAAAAATTCAGGCCAATAATCTCTTCAATGAAGATAGATGAAAAAGTCCTAACAAGATAGAGGCAAACAGAGTACAAGCAATCACTGATAAAATTATACGTCATGACTAACGAGGTTTAATTGCAGAGATGTAAAAATGATTCAAGATCTCACTGTTCTTGCAGCTTAGGAGGAAGAAAATGCTCTAAAGGATATAACTGTGTGTTTGTTTAAGTGTGCAAGATAGATAAACATACACTAGGTTTTTGTTTGTTCATCAAACACAGTGGTTTGTAAGGTCATTGTTCCTTTTTTATGCTTTAATTTAATTTTTATGGTTGAGAAACTACTGACATCTAAGATAACAGTAATTTATCAAATACTGATTTCTTAATTTTTTTGAAATCCTGTATTTTTTTAACCTTTTTTCTGTTTTGCTTTTTTGTCTAAATGAAAAAAAAATGATTCCAGATACACAAATCATAAACTCTGTTGAAAATAGGTATAGAATGAGTGATAAAAGCCACTTAGCAAAATCTTGCTATCATAATAAATGGGGGAAAAGGAAAACAAGGACTTTCCTCTAAAATTAGGAAGAAGTTAAGGATTTCCACTCTCACCATAGCTGCTAAGAATGCTACTTAACAGTTTCCCTAGAGTAATCAAGCAAGAGAGAGAAATAAAAGAAAGTGCACAGGAAAGGAAAAGGTCAAAGTACTTTAGCCACACTTTATGGGTCCTTTACACAACAGACCAAAAAATGCCATGGAAAGAGTCCTAATAAAAACTAAAGCAAAATATTAGGAAAAAACTAATACTGTTTCAATAATTAACTCTAACAAAGAGAATTTCAGAAAAAAATAATACTTTCAAAAGAAATTAATTATCTACTAAAATACCAAAAGCATTTCTCAGAGATTGAGAAAAAAATTCTAAAATTTACATGGAACCTGAAAAGACCCAGAATAGCAAAAGCAATCCTGGACAACAACCCCAAAGCAAGAGGCATCACAATCTTGATTTTCAAGTCACAAATCTAGAGTGATTAAAAAAAAAAAACAGCAGAGTACTACTGTGTGAGCATATGTGTGGATCAATGGATCAGAACACAACAGGCAGAAACAACCCCAGGCACATTCAGTGTGCGATCTTTGAGAAAACAGACAAAACCCTGGTGAAGGAAAGGCAGCCCGTGTCACAGAAGATGCTGAGGAAACGATGCACATGCAGAACCTTCTAGAGCCATGTCTCTCACCATGTACCAAACTAAAACTAAAATAGATCACAGGCCTATAAATGAAGTCAGACACACTTGATCTGCTGGAAAATGAGCAAAACTCTCAGTGACATAAACATAGGGAAGGACTTATGGAACAGAATCCCAGTTTCACAAGAAATACCATCCTGAGTCCACAAATCAGCTTATATTAACTTAGAAAGCTTCTGACAGCAAAGAAAACAACCAATAGAATGAACAGACAGCTGGCAGAATGGGAAGCAATTTTGACAGCTCTTTCTTGAACAGAACATTAATATCTAGAATAAACAAAACACAAAAAAATTAAATAAAAGGTCTGATCAAAAAATGAATAAACGAACCAGCAGTGTCTCCTGAGATCCACGCCATGTTGGAACTTAGGACTCTGGGAAGCCAGGCAAGCACCTCCCCTCCCTGGTAAGCGGTGGTGGTCTGGCTGACTGCAGCCCTTCCAGGGGGAGAACCAGCAGCAGCTCCTGAGATCAGTGCCATGTTGGAACTGAGGACACTGTGAAACCAAATGACAATCGTGCCTCCCTGCTAAGCAATAGTGAACCTACTGCTACATGACCTAGGGTCAAATATCCCACTTCCCCATCCTCTTCTCCTTCCGTCCCCCCCCCCCCGCCATTAGCAAATGGGAACCCGAAATCTGAGCATATCCTGGGAGGTTGACAATAGCAAATAGGGGGGACTTCCTTCTACCATTTCTTTAAGGCAAATATTTTTACTACTGTTTTGCTCTTTTCTGATTAATGGTACTGCTCTATTCAATTTTCTGTTTTGATAAGTTCTATAGTGTTCTATCTTTCATCTCATTTTGATATATGTGATTCAAAGAACAACTATTATAAAGATAACATAATATACTGTGATACCTACTACTGTTTTTTTTTAATTTTATTTAAAAGGAAAAAGAGAAAAACACAAAACAAAACAAAGCGGTGTAAGGGTACAAGTAATACAGAACTACAAAAAAAAAAAAAAAAAACAGTAAGAAATCACCAGTTAATAGATTACATATTATCATCTTAGAGATAGTTGCTCAAATCACAGTATCAAAGCATACAAAGTGGACATTCAAACAGTGAGACTGCAAACAGTTGTGTTCAATGATCCAACCAAAAACATTAATATGGTCAGCTATTTACCACCCCTAAACACACTTGCTGTTGTATCCTTTAGAGCTCTTTTTTTCCCTGTCTTTTTTACAACAAAATTTACACATTTTGGGTTTTATTACTCCTTAGTTATTATTACTTTTTTGGGGGAGGGAATAAAGTCAAATATGGCAAAACAAAGCTGTCAGTCAAAACCAAGGATAGACATAGCACATGATGTAAAACAGAGTACAAGGTTATCAACAATGGTTATCAACAATGTCTCTTGTTTCCTTAAAAAGAATTGTCTATCTCATTAGATATTATAAAGTTGAACAAAACAGTAGAGAACAAGACCAATAAAACTTAAGCATTGTAAACATTACAGGACTTCCAAAGGAGACAATAGTCAAACCAGAATGGGCATCTTAGTGAATCTTATTGCCTTCAAAGTAGTTGCCTATACCCTCAAACTTGATACTATCGCACAGAATGGAACAGAGTCTAATCAGTCAAAACAAGATCGTGGGAGTATTACAGGACTTCAAAACAAGTTAATAGGAAATCAAAAAGAGTTACTATTATATATCCTGCTAATTTTTTTAATTTTCCCCCTTAATTAAAACAAACATAAGAAATAACTAAATAATTTTTTTAAAGAATAAGGGAGAGATTGAGGTAAAACAGGACATAACAATATAACAATACAGGTCAAAGCATGACTGTTTCAGCAACCTAGTGCTTCACCACCAAATAACCGACTTAATAGTAGTTACCATAGTGTCTGTCTTTTTCCTTGAAATATTTGGATAAAACTTCATATACTCTAGCTTCAAATATTTTCATATCAAGAAGCCCAGAATAAAGCCTTTCTAATTAATGAGTGAAAACTTTATAAGGCTTCAAGGCCACATAATGGGGAGTCATGATTACCACATATTTTTATATATTTGAATCATTACTTACATTAGGGAAACTATTTGGTATTCATACATGCGAGATTGGCTTATTTCACTTATGAGTATGGTCTCAAGCTGCGCCCATTTATTCATAAATATCTCAATGTGATCCTTCTTTATAGCTGAATAATACTCCATTGTATAGAAATACCACAACCTTTTTATCCATTCCTCAGTTGATGGACACTTGGGTTGTTTCCAAGATCTGGCAATTACAAATTGTGCTGCTATAAACATAGGTGCGCATATATCACTGTGGTATGATGCTTTCAATTCTTCTGGGAATATGCCTAGAAGTGGAATAGCTGGAATAAATGGGACTTCCAATCCCAGCTTTTTGAGAAATCTCCAGACTGACCTCCACAAAGGCTGCACCAGTCTACACTCCCACCAACAGTGTAGGAGAGTTCCTTTTTCCCCACAGCCTCTCCAGCATTTGTTGTTGTTGGTTTTCTTGATCCTGGCCATTCTTTCAGGAGTGAGATGGTATCTCAGTGTGGTTTTAATTTGCATTTCTCTAATGACCAATGATGATGAACATTTTTTCATGTATTTATTTGCCATTTTTATTTCTTCATCTGAGAAGTGTGTATTCATCTCAGATGCCCATTTTTGGATTGGATCTTTGAATTTTGGGGGTCTGAGTTTTTTTAATTCTTTATATGTTTTAGACAAGAGTCCCTTGTCTGAGAGAGAGCTCACTAAAATCTTTTCCCAGTTTGTGGGTTTTCTTTTCACTATGCTGGAGATTTCTTTTGACATGCAGAAACTTTTTAATAAGAAGTGGTCCCAGTTATTGATTCTGGGAAGTATTTCCCATGCGGTTTGAGTCCTGTTCATGAATTCTCTACCTACTCCTATGTCTTTAAGGTTTCTACCCAATTTGTCTTCCAATAGATTTAGTGTTTCTCTTTTAATATTCAGATCTTTGACCCATTTAGATTTTAATTTAGTACATGGTGATAGACATGGGTCTAGCTTTAGTTTTCAGCAAATGGAGAGCCAGTTTTTCCAGCACCATTTATTAAAGAGACTGTCGTTCTTCCAGTGAACCTGCGGCTCTTTTATCAAAGATAAGGTGGTTGAGTGTGTTGGTAGTTGTGGTTGTATCTTCTAATCTATTCCATTGATCTTCGACTCTGTTTTGATTCCAATACCATATTGATTTTACTACTGTTGCTTTGTAGTATAACTTCAAGTCAGGTATTGTGATGCCTCCTGCTTTGTCTTTGCTGCTTAGAATTGCCTTTGCTATTCTAGGTCTCTTCTGGTTCCAGATGAAATTTAGGAGTGATTCCTCTAGATCTATAAGGTATGTTGACAGTATTTTTATTGGGATTGCATTGAATCTGTATAACAGTTTTGGGAGAATGGCCATTTTCACAATGTTTGTTCTTCCTATCCATGAGCAAGGGATGTCTTTCCATTTTCTGAGATCATCTTCAATTTCTTTTTTCAGTGTATTATAATTTTCACTGTATAAGTCTTTCACTATTTTTGTAAGAGTAATTCCTAAATATTTCATTTTTTTGCTTGTTAATGTGAAGAGTGTAGTTTCTCTTATTTCCCTCTTTGTGATTTTGTTGTTCATGTATAGGAATGCTATTGATTTCTGAGTACTGATTTTGTATCCAGCCACATTACTGAATTTATTTATTGTATCTAAGAGTCTTTCCATGGAGTTTAGGGGGTCTTCTATGTAGAGTATCATGTCATCTGCAAACAATGATAATTTAACTTCTTCTTCTCCTATCTTTACCCCTTTTATTTCTCTCTCTTGCCTAATTGCTCTTGATAGTACTTCCAGTACTATATTAAATAGGAGTGGTGATAAAGGACATCCTTGTCTTGTGCCTGATTTTAAAGTAAAGGCTTTCAATTTTTGGCCATTTAGTATGATGCTGGCTGTTGGTTTGTCATAAATGGCCTTTATTATATTGAGGTAAAGACCATCTATTCCAATTTTCTGTAGAGTTCTTATCATGAATAAATGTTGGACCTTATCAAAGGCTTTTTCTGCATCTATAGAAATGATCATGTGATTCTTATTTTTGGCTTTATTGATATGGTGGATTACATTTATTGATTTACATATGTTGAACCATCCTTGCATTCCTGGGATGAATCCTACTTGGTCATGGTATATAATCTTCTTGATGATTTGCTGCATCCTATTTGCCAATATTTTATTGAAGATTTTTGCATCTGTGTTCATTAGGGAGATCGGTCTATAGTTCTCTTTTTTAGTTGGGTCTTTCTCAGGTTTTGGTACTAGAGTAATATTTGCTTCGATACCTATTACTGTTATCCCAATAACCTGCTGTGAAGTTCTGTACCAATTTCACTGTATGATCTTAGTTAGCTTTATTCTGATTTGTTCTGTTGTATACTTTCAAAATAAAATTTTAAAATAATTTTAAAAATGAATAAACACATCTCAAAAGAAACAGCAAAAGTAGCCAATAAAAATATTAAAAATATGTTCAACATCTCTGGCCATTGGAGAAATCTAAGTTAAAACAGCAATGAGATTCCATCTTTCTCCAGGAGGGATGGCTCTCATCAAGAAATTAAATTGTAACAGAGGCAGGTAGGGCTGAGTGGGGAAAGGAATACTTCTAAATTGTTGCTGGAGGTATAAACCATGGCAACCACTATGGAAATCAATGTAGATTCCTCAAAAAGTAAAATTATAAATTCTATCCTCATAGCTGTGGCCCTTCTAGCAATCTTGCAGAAAGAATTAAGATTTCATGTTTCAGTGATCCTTGTATAAGCACATTTATAGCATCACAGCTGATAATAGCTCAGTCTTGGCAGTAGCTTATATGTCCAACAGTATTGGAAAGGATGAAGAAAATGTAGCATTTATACACCATGGAATGTTACTATGACAGGAAGAAGATGCATTCAAGTCTTTTACTGGAAAAAGATGCACTTTGAAACCATAAAGTTAAGTGAAATAAATCAGTCACACAAACTTAAATATGCCCTGATTTCTCTCATGTGAGAAGCCCAATGCATAAATAATTTGAAGAACAAAATATAGAATAGATAATAGGAAACAGGAAGATCAATACTTTTCAAGTAGAAAAGGGATGAAGAGATGGAATGAGGGGGATGATAAGAAGGGGAAGAGGCAGGAAATATTAATATGTCTTAGAGAAATATACCAACTTAACAAACTGAATGCAATCAGTATGCATTGGAAAACTGTATTAATAAAAGAGTTAAAAATTTGCCCAATGTAGAAATCTTTAAAGAGAGACACACAAAGAGACAGATACAGAGAGAGAGACAGAGAATATGTATAAATCACACTACATTAATAACACTCCCACTATGGTTACCATATACTCTATCAAGGAGGTGAAGTAAATTTGCAAAGGACATATGTGCCTTTATTAACCATAGCAACATTTTTGACAGTAGACAAAGTAATGAATCAACCAACTGTGCAGCACCGGAAGTATCACGGCAGAAAATATCACGCACAGGCACACAAGCGAGCACCATTCAGACATTAAAAGAAATAAGGTCTTGTCATTTGCAAGTTAGGGGTGAGCCTGGAGGGCATTATGCTAAGTGAATTCAGCCAGGCATAGAGCCACAAACACTGCATGGTCTCACCCATTTGAAACCTAAGAAGTCAACTCCCAGAAGCAAAAAAGTGGATAATGGTTGAAGTTCAGCAGAGGAGACAAGAAGTGTGTGGGTCACTTTTCTTGTTGCTGAGACAAAGTACTCAACTCCCAACATTAGGGAAGCAAAGGTTTATTTAGCTCAAAGTTTGTGGAGGTTTCAGTCTATAATCACTGGCTCCAAGGTAGGGTGGCTCATGGAAGAGGGCAACAGTTAATGGTATTGGAAGATAGCAAAATAAATAAAAGAAATAATGGAGACTTTTTCTGTCCCTTGCACCATATGCAGGCTACCTGCCCTAGGGCAGGTGTAGCATGCACCCCCTTAGTCCTAGTCCAAGCTATGCCAAACCTTCCAGTGGACTGATTTACTAAGCACAAACCCTTGATCCAGCACCACACATTACTAAGCACAAACTCTTGATCCAGCACCACACACTCTCCATTCAGCCACCTCTGTAAAAGCCATAGGACTGACTGTACGAGGTTACAGCTGGACATCTAGACACAAACCCGCACACAAAGATTAGGTCAAAGAACTACACAGTTCTGGTTAGAAGGAATAAATTAGGAGATCTATTGCAGAGAATTTGGCCCTTGTCATCACAATAAAAGTTTTATATTTCATTAGAGCTGGGATAGTAAACTTCAAAGTTCTCATCACAAAAAGATAAGAAAATGATGTGATGGATATGTGAATTAACTTTCTTTAATTGTTCTGTGTTGTTTACTTGTATCAAAATGTTACATTGTATCCCCAGAATGTACACCATTACCAGGTGTCAGTTCACCAGTATTAACATTTTTTATAGGTGATTTGTCTTTTCTCTCTAACAGCTTTTAATATTCTATTCTTAGGTTGGATTTCTGGGATAGTGATTATTATATGTCTGGATGTAGTTTTATTTTGATTATGGCTATTTGGAGTTCTATATGCTTCATTGATCCTGATGTCAGTTTCCATTCTCATGTTTGGGAAATTTTCAGCTATTACTTCTCTAAATATCCTCTTGACATCCTTTATGTTGTCCCCTTCTTTTTCATTTATCCCTATCAATCATATGTTGTTTCTCTTTGCGTCGTCTTGCAGCTGTTGAATTCCTTGTTATTTTTCCTGATTCCTTGTTATTTTTAAAAGATCTTCCCTTTCCTGTTCACTAGCTGCAATCTTGTCTTTGAGGTCTGAAATTCTATCTTCACTTTCATTTAGGTGGTTTTTACAACTTTCAATGGAATTTTTGATTTCCTGTATATTTCTTTGTATTCTGCTTGTTTCTTATATGTATTCTGTTTGTTTCTTATATTCTGTATTCTGTTTGTTTCTTATATGTATTCTGTATTCTGTTTGTTTCTTATATTGTTCATCCAGGGATTCTTTTTGTTTAGTTCCTCCAATTTTTAAACTGTGTCTTCTTTAGATATGTTCAGCATCTCTTTCATTTCTGTTATCATTTCTTTTTTTACCTGAGAGATTATTTCTAGTTTGAATTCCTTTAAAATGTCCCATAGTTGCTTCTTTATTTCAGGTGCTATTATTTCAGGTGTATGGCATATGTTTTCTTCTATGTACATAGCTCCTAAGGTTTCTTGGGATGGGCTGGAGGCTTGAGATTGTATTTTGGTCTTTTGTTTTGTCATTTTCCTATATTTCCGTGTTTCAAGTGTTATTCCAAGGCTACCCCTGGGCCTGTTGGAAATCCTCTTCTATGCTCTCAGCTTCTGGGACTCTGGCTGCCCAGTTCCCAGATTGAAAGAGGGTCACTAGGGGTGGGGCAGACAGGCACAAGCCCTGTTGAGCTGGTCCAGTGCATCAGGAAGCCACAAAGTTCTCTGGCTGGCGGGAGCAAGGATCTTAAACTCCCTCCTGGGGCTCGTAGTGGTGTGGGGACACTCACCCCAGGCTGCCCAGTCTCCAGAGTTGAGGGCACAGGCAGGCAGGCCCAAATCCACGGAACTGGCCAAGCAGGAACTGTATTGGCATTTTTTAACAGAAATCTCAGTCTTCTGCCTCTGGAGGTGATGGATATTCTCCATCTGGCAGACACTGGGACTTTTGGGTCTAATTTGTAGATCCTGGGGTAGAAAATTGGATCCACGATGATCCTTTTATGCTCCCCCTGTTTCCAGGGATATTAGCAGAAGCCCTCCATTCCTATCACACTTAGTGTTTAACAACAGTGTCCAGAATGTCTCACACACTATCACCTGAAACCTTGGCTCTTGTGAGTGCATCCTGGGGCAGTACCGTGGGTTTCTACAGAGCCACGTTGCACAGGGCTTCAGTCTTCTCTTTGCAGACAGTAGTCATCCTCTCCTTTAAGAAGTCAGATTTTGTTCAATTAACCTCTAACTAATTGCACAAATACAACCTTCACTGAGGAGACTACCAAATGGGCAAATCTGTGAGTTCACACATTTTGGTAAATATTTATTATTTTCTACACACTATGATGTCTTAATATTATAATCAGCAAAAATAAAAGAAAGAAAGAGATGGAGAAAAGGAGGGAGGGGAAAGAATGAAGAAAGGAGAGGGGGGAAAGAAGAAGAGAAGGAAGGAGAAAGGAGGACAGAAGCAATGTGTAAAGGAAAGGAAGAAGAAACGAAAGAAGGTAAAAGACAAAGAAGGAAGCAAATAATGTGAAAAGGATTGGAAGAAGTAAAGAAGGAACATAGGAAGGAAGGAAGCAGGCAGGCAGGCCATTGCGGTCGGGGCAGTGCCTGTCCACGACTGCCTACCTCCTGAATGGAGCACAGTGCCCTCCTGGAGAGGCCCTGGGACATGTAAATTAACCACCCAGACCTTCCTTCCTCTCAGGCCCTTGTTCCCAGGAAAGAGACTCCTCTACTGCAGTCATCAGAAAGCCAAATGACAGTAATGGGGACCATCCACAGACCAAGGTTCACAGCAAGGACTGAACCAGGGCAGCCCCAGTCCCCACCCTGCCTGACATCCTCGAGGAAGCTGAGCACCGCCTGCTGCCTCCTCCTCTTGCTCCCATCTTCCACCTCCTGTCTCTCCAGAGCTACCCCACGTAGGACTCCACAGCATTTAGCCTGGGACCTTGAACCCTTCTCATCTTCTCCTGGGTCCTCTTGTGGACACACGCGATGGTCCATGATATAGGAACATGTTAACTTCACCCAGATGAGCCTTTCCCAGAATAATGCATGATCAAGTATCTGCTAGCCTTGGGCCACCAAGGTATTCAACACACTTAACCTTCTAAGGGCCCTTAGCGGAGCAATAGAAATGCACATTCTGTACCCTGCAACGTACACTGCAAATGACAATTTCACATCACCATGAACTACCTGTGCACAAAAGTGCCAACTGCTTGGGTTTCTCAAAGACGAGCTTATCAGGAAAACAGATCACCCAATAAAATACCTCAGGAAGCACACCTTGCCTCCCTAGAATGCAGTGTGGCTCTTCATCTTCCAATGCAAATACACAGCCAAGAATAACAAGACATCAGGGACTTGCCTCATGTCATGGAGAATGCCATTTTACACAACCAAAAATAGCTTCCAACAAACAGCATCCATAAGAAAACAGTGAAAAGCTCTGGGAGATCCAAGAACAGGAGGACAATATGAGCCGGTACAGAATTACTGGCAATAAAAATTTTTAATTAAGCTTATAAGCATTTTAATAAGTCTAGAAAGCTAAGACACATTAAGAAAGATGAGAAGAAAAGGTACGATATGTTGATGATATATCCACAGAGGGAAGATATGAGCCTTTTAGAATTTCTAAAGTGCAACACCCTATCAAATGCCAGGGAGGCACTGAAAGAACAAACACTAACATGTTCATGTTGTTTCATAAAATTTCACATCAAAAACTACGCACAGATCTTCAGTTTTCTAATGAGCAAAGAAACATGGTGTCCTCTGCAAAAGCACATAAATTAGGTTAGTATCAGTCTTCTCTTCTGTAAGAATGATTTCCGGAGTTGCCAAGGAAAATGATGCTCAGAGGGAACCCATGGGTCCTGTTCAGCTAGTGGTGCTGGAGATAGAGTCCTTGTGTGCTGATCAGCTTCCCCATTACTGGGGCCAAACAGCTGGCTCCCTCCTCTTTGAAGAGGAGATATTTAGGTGACTCATGGTCTGAGGGCTTTCAGGCCGTGGTCAGCTGGCTCCAAGGCAGGATCATCAAGGCAGAGGGGTACAGCAAAGAGAGCTGCTTAGCTCATGCAGCCAGGAAACAGAGCAACGGAACAGCAACACAGAGGGAGGAACAAGGGAGACAGTTCAAGGGAAAGGATCAGTAGCAGCCTGAACCGGCTTGGGGTGTGGCCTCCAGCCAGGGCCTCTCAGCCATTGCTGCAGGAGGGAACCTACTCTAAGCTGCTCTGAGAAAGCCCTAAGTACCATCCAACCTGGAGAACAAACAAGCCTGGCAGGAGGTGTGAGTCTGGGTTTCCATGATGGGAGCTAAACTCAGCCTGAACTGCAGGGGCACAATGTGACCATGGGACTTGGAGACCGCTCAGGCCAAAGGACATGAAGTTTATTTATTAGAGCTTCACTGGGGATGTTAACACCTCCTCCAGCCTGTCTATGAAGTTGTGCAATCTTGCATCCCTATAAATACCACCGAGCTCCAGCTTCTGCAAGCCTGTGCTGGCTCAAGCTCAGAGGGAACAGCGCTGCTTTCCGGCATCCTGGCCAAGCCAGCTGGGGACCATGAGGACTCACTGCTGTCTGCTGCTGCTGTTCTGCTTCCTTGCCTGTTATGTTGCCCCAAGTTTGCCTCAGGCTGTGCTGAGTCACAAAGCCCCACGGAGGGATCCTACCCTGCTCTGTGTCCAGAGGGGTCTGCAGCAGGAGAGTGTCGTCCTATGGCTCACTGACCTTCAGTCGGGAGCCAGCAGGACTAGATGGCTGAACCTTGGGCTCTCAAGGTCAGCAGCAGCCGTCACAATTCCAGGGTCTCCCCCCTTTTTTTTTCCTGAGAACCAAAAACATCATGATGTAAAGGGAATCCCCCTGACTTGCAGGGAGGTTCGTCACACTAAGAGGTCAACTTCCCAGAGGAACTGCCCTCCTCCTCTGACCACTGGCTGGTGACCTGCTGTGGACAGGGAGACACCAGCCCTCCCACCAGACCACCTCAGCCATTGCCTGGGACTCAGCTTTCTGCAGGTTCAGGGGACCAAAATCAGCCTCCAGCTTTCTGGGGAATCGAGGCCTGTTCTCCAGTCCTGGTCTCCCCAGTTCAAGACAGGTTGATTCAGGCCCCAGGACACCAGCTTCTCTGGAAAGTGGCAGAAGGTGGGTGCTGCAGAGAGGATCTAGGACACCTTTCCATCCCTGTTCTGTCACTCACAGTGACCTCAGCAAGTCACATGTCACTAAGCCTCAGTTTCCTTAGCCAGGGAACTCTCTGAAGACCCCCTGTGCTCTCCTCTAGGTAAGGCGCTGTTCTGCAGATTTGTGGGAATGGCTCTGTTTTGTCCATTCTTTCCCACCAGAACCCTGAGCACAGCAGCAGTGTAAGTACAGAGCTTCTGTGCTGTCAGTTGTCACCTTTAGAGAGGACAAGGGATCCTTTAGCGAACTGCAGTGACCAAGCCAGCCCAGGCTGCCAGCCTGATGCTCCCTCTCCTTCTGTGTCCTATGAGTGGACAGAGTGAGAAGAGGACGATGCTTTCTCATAGCCCCAACTCACAGGACTTTAGAAGTGGATTTTCAGATGTGAAGGGTTTCACTGTCCCTTGCTGCATCTGAGGGTAACCATGAGCACTTGTTTTGCAGCCTGGCCCAGGCAAGTGTCCCTGTGCTGTGCAGGGACAGCCTCTCTCTCCCAGAACCCACTGGGGTCTGAAGCCCCACATGCAAGGGCTGGGACACTCTGGAGGCAACTCTCTCTGGGCTTTAGTGACATCGAGAATCTGTGCCACCTGTCAGCCATGAATCCAAGGCTCGGCTTCTAGAAAGTGTAATGGTGCAGCCCCCCAGGGAAAAGCAAGAGGTTCTCGGCCCCTGGACACCAGCCAGAGGGTGCCCTCTAGGGAGGAGCTGTTGCCCTGAAGTCCTCATTGGCTGCAGGTAGGGCGCTGGGCGTATGTCGCCTGGGACCCCAGTCCTAGGATAACCTCTTGTCTGAGGGAGTAAGGGCGGATGCCCCAGGTGTCCCCTGGGTTCCAAGCTGCAGGTTCCTGTCTGTATAGGCCGGGGATCCTGCAGGCAGCCTCACAGTGCTCGCTGCTCCCTATAATCTCCTATGATTCTCTTATATTTCTGGGAGGTTGAAGGCTGCCAGCTGACCACATCTGTGCCTGCAGCTTCCTGCCCCCCACCCACGCACCTCCTGTCTGTATTCTCATTTCTCCTCATAAGCACAGCACTCATACTGGTTAGAACCCATGCTAACAACCTCATTGGACGGTAGTTAACCTCTTAAATGGCTGATCTTCAAATAAAATTGTCCTTTTGAATGTCCAGTCATAATCTGAGGACCTGGGGGTGGAGGTGGACACAGTGATTTTGACAGGACACAAATTGGCCTGGGACTCCCACCGAGAGGCTGGTGGTCACTCAGCAGAACAGCACAGGGAAACTTCGCTCCTTCTGGGATATGGCAGAAAGCATTGGGAAACTGTGATTCTGGGCAGAAGGCAGAATGAATTCCAACAGAAAAAAAGCTCAAAAACCTTTCCTGCAGCAGCCTAAATCTTGCCCTGATAGCAAAATATCTCCAGCAGAAGGGTGATGTCCATGGTGGGGGAGAGGGGCTCAGAAAAGAGGGACCCTGTGACAGAGGACCTGAGGCAGCCAGTGTAGTCTGTGCTCTGGAAAGGAAAGCGCTTTGGTATTTTATCAATAGAGAACGCAGTTTGGAGAATGGTACCGTGAGGTTACAACTACTTAGCATCTCTGGCAGAAGAAACTTCAAACGGAGTCATAGGGTCCATGCCTAGGACTGAGCACCTCACACAGCTACAGCATTTGGAGGCCAAAATTGACTCTGCATGAAAACCTAGAAAGAGAGAAAACACCTGCCTCAAACAGGTGTCTGCCTGCCTTTCCCGAATCCTAAGTCATTGTCACCCAGCAGCCAAGTATCTGAGCTGTTCTCTTCCCTCTTGGCAGGTGATGGCCTCCTGGAGGGCCTGGAAGTCAGGGAAGTCAAGAGGAAGGGATTCGCACAGCAACAAATGCCTCAAGGATGGGGGCAGCTGTGTCTGTCACTACTGTCCTCTCTTTTCCCAAATCCTTCACTAGTGTAATGAAGGAAAAGCCTTCAGCTGCATCTGAGCTAGGAATGATTTGGGAAGAAAACGCAGAAGCCATATGGAGGATTTCTGATCATTGATTTAATAAAAATTTGATGGAATCAATCATCTTCAGGCCATACTACTTACT
This sequence comes from Cavia porcellus, assembly GCF_034190915.1. Taxonomy (NCBI): domain Eukaryota; kingdom Metazoa; phylum Chordata; class Mammalia; order Rodentia; family Caviidae; genus Cavia; species Cavia porcellus. Next base: position 43,944,295 of record NW_026947507.1, read on the forward strand.
ACATGTTGGATTGGAAGAGGTTCAGAAAGCCTGGGGTGAGAGCCTGTGGGTTTAGAATGAGATACAGCCCAGTCCACAAAGCCTGCTTGGGCCAGAGAATGGATGGTCATGGTGCAAAAGAAATCACTTCCTCTAACACAGGTGGGTGACTCAGAGGGTCCCTGTGAGATCAAGGATGCCGGCTGAGGTCCCTGAGACAGCTGCTTGGCCCCAGGGCCTGACAATGGGCTGTCCTACCTCAGCAGGGAAAGCTTTCTTTGTAGCTATTAAAGTTATGTCCAAGCACGGCCTCTCTGCCTCCAGGCCCTGCCTCCCTGTTTCTCTGCAGACACCGTGAGGGGTGCAGCAAGTCACCTTCCTTTTCTTAGGAAGCTTATTTTCTGTTCCTAATGGGGTGCTAATCCTTCCATCAGCTTAATGTGAAACAGGAACGTTACCTTCTGCTTCTGTCATTTATACAGATAAATAAAAATCACTCCTGATAAAGGCGTTTGTTCTCAGCCAAAGCTGCAGTTCTTCCTGTTCACTAAGCCTCAACTCTGAGCACAGACTCTGGTTAGAAGCCCACATTCACTCTTTCGGGGTGTAGCTCATTGGTAGAGCTCTTCCTGCTAGCATGGGGGAAGCCAGGGTTTGATCTCCTCAGCTCTACAAACCATCAATCATTGATAAAATGGGCTGACCTACCTTTCTGTTTTTTCCATTATTTTATACTCAATTATTTTTTCCCATATTCATACCCCAGATTTTTTTTTTTGCATAAGTCAGAAGAATACAAGAGCTTTTAGATGGACAGTCCCCTTTTCCACGGGTCACTCTTTATCCTCACGTTTAGGGGTTTTGAGTCTCATCACAGGTAGTGAATCACAGAAAAAGTGAGAAAGCCATAAAGATGCTCCCCAGTGTGCCCCAGGGCACCTGTGTCAGGGCATGACAATGCCACCTCCACAGTGACACAGGTGTGACAGCCACAGGTGGCAAGGAGAGGTTATTTATACCGACAGAAAACTCCAGAATTTGGGGGCTCACAGACTCTAGCCTCAGCAATCCTCCTGCACACCAGTGACTTCACATTTAGGATTCTATTTCTCCCAGTGAACACCTTTGCTACAGGACTACACGCTGTGAATCCACGCTGTGATTTTCGTTGTGATACAGCCACTTGCAGAAAAAGACTCTGGGTTCAGTTTTCCGAATTCTCCGTCCCTTTAATCTTTTCATACACAAAATCAACTCAAAATCCTAAAGAATTTAAATGTAAAATTTAAAATTAGAAAATCATACAATTAAAGTGTTATAACATGGCTTGGGCAACAATTTCTTAACTATGATCCCCCAAAACACAGTCAACTAAATCAGAAATAGACAACACTGTATCGTAGTTTAAATCTTCTGGTCTTAAAAGACAATAATAAAAATAAAGAAAAAAGCCACAAATTAAGAGAAAAGAGGTACCAGTGTGTCTTGATTAAAACCCCAATGCCCAAAGTTAAGGGTGGAAAGATTTATTTGGTCCACAGTCTGTAGCTGTTTCAGTCCATACTTGGCCGGTTCTGAGGGAGGCTGGCATGGCAGAGGGGCATCACAGAGGAGAAACAGTCCATAGCAGACCAAAGGAAGCAAGAGTAGCAAACGGCAAACCATAGCAACGATCAACAGGTGACTGTCTTTCTGACCCTTCTACCCACCCCATGTCGCCCACCCTTAGGACCACAGCACTCACACCCAAGGAGGGCACACTTAATCCTAGCATCACACCAAGAATCAGTTCCATCATCACACCTTTGATCTCAGCACCACACATCCTAGATCTAGCCCCCTCCTAAAAGCCCCACCTATGAACACCTGGGGCTTCAGGGGGACATCTAGACACAGGCAATAACAGAGCTTAACATCCAAAGTAAATAAGGAACTGAAACAATTTCACAGCAAGAGAGTAATCCAAGTCAAACAGGCAGAGTTTATCAACAGACATTCTCAAACCACTAGGGAAATCAATGTGGACATTTCTCAAGAAACTGAAAGAAGAAATGCCACTTGACCCAGCTATTCCTTGGTATCTTCTCGGAGAAACAAAAGTCATCCCACTGCATTGACACATGCTCACGTCTGTAACAGCACAACTCAGAAGAGTTAGATCAGGAAAGTGGCCATAGGTCCATCAGTCCACAGATGGAGGAAGAAGATGCAGTACTGACACATGTCATACCACTCCACCACAGAGGAAGATAAATTGGAGTTGTGTGTAGGAAAGTGGGTGGGACTAGAGCCCATAATGCTTGGGACATAAGTCAGCTACAAAGGTTAAATTACATGATCTCTGTAACGTGAGATAAGCAAAATTAAAACTACCAAAAAACACAGTAAAGAGCCACAAAAAGGAAGGTAGATGGGAAGGGGATCTGGGGATGGAGGGAGAGGAAGTGACAGATCCAGGCCAGGCCAGTGGGGAAGGTGAAGTGTGTAGGCATTCAGCCTTGGTCAAATTTAGGATTCTATTTATCTCGAAGGACCTCACCTTCAGCAGCAAAGTCTATTCTAGAATGCTTCTCCAAGAAGGAATGGGTGCAGAGACTGTTACTGTATGGAATCAGCTCACAGGGATGGGACGGCTTGGGGCACTGATGGCGAATGGCAGGCTGGAGGCTCAGGGAAGCATTGTGCAGGTTACTGCACAATGCTTCCCTGCTAGCAGAATTTCTCCTGTCTCAGAGCGGAATCTTTAACCGATTCACTGAATAAGATTCACACACACAAGGGAGAGTGATTTGCTGTGTTATTTAAAGGTGAATAAACCTTAGTGTCTCCATCTTATGATGTTTTAACATTGTAAAAACCACAGAATCTTTCAGGCTAGGAGCAGAAGTGCTTCTCCCAGGACTAGCCAGTTCTTGGATGTAGCACAGGATACTTTAACAGTATTCAAAGGACACAGGACACTTCATCAGTTGCCTTGGATAGACTTTGTCTTAAAGGTTTCAGGGACAAGACATGAAGGGCCACTTGGCTGACTAAAACCACAAATATGATCCAAACCAGGCCACGCTGAGTGCTTGGTTTGTGCCTGTGTTTCCCATGGCAGTACTGAGAATGCGCTGTCTTCCATAGCACCTGGCTCCTGTCCTCACCTCCTGATGACCAGCGACTACCCATGCAGTGCTGGATGGTCTGCAGGCCTCCTGCCTCTGGGCCCCATGAGCACCATGAAGTCTGTTCTCTTGAGCTTCTTGGGTCTTCTTGTGGACACTCATTGCTGACCATGATAGAAACTCATGTAGAACACATATGAACCTTATCGAAATTACTCTTCCCCAGAAATGGTCTGGATAATTTTTGAGCAAATACCCAGTAACTCTGGTGAAGCCTACATGATAAATAACTTTAACTTTCAGAACAGCTTCAAAGACCACAAAAATGATCAGTCTACTGGGCAGTATCTACACACTGCACCTGAAAATGACAATTTCTCATTATCATGACCTCCCTATGGACAAAATTGCAAACTGGTGATGCCTTTCAGAGAAGCTCTTATCAGGGAAACAGATCTTCCCATAAAGCAGCTTGGGAAGTACAATCTGCCTCCCTGGCACACAGCATTGATTCTTCAGTGTAAATACACAAACAAGAATAATATTACATCAGGACTTTCATCAGATGATGGGAAAAGTACACAAATACAAATGGCCTCTGACAAATGGCACTGATAACACAATGATAAAATGCTCTTGGTAAAGACCAGAAGTAGAAGTAAGTTTTTATCCATTTATGAATTAGTGCCAAAAGCATTTGTTTTAAATAAAATAAACAAGATATATTTGAGTTCTTCCAAAAGCACAAAACATATAAGGAAGAGAAAAAATAGAGTAAATTAAAGATAGCCTCATTCATCTATCTCATTAAAGAAGCTATAAAATGAAGACAGTATAAAATTAGGTAAGTAATTCTCAAAAATATAGATGTTTTCCAAAGATAAAGAAATACATATCTCCTTTTTTCTGAGCAATAGTCTATCAAATGTCAAGAAAGAACCTGAATGATAAAACGAAATCTAGACCTCATCAGAAAGTTCATAACACAAAATAAAAAGGAAAGAGTCCGACTTTTCATGATGGAAAGAAAATATGGAATTTTTCTCAAAGTGCATAAAGAATTCTGACATCTGACTTTTCTTCTATAACTATGAATTCCAGAAGATCATAAACGAATGTGGAATTCTCAAGGCAAGTGATGCTGAAGTTACAATCTGTGTGAGTTAAAATGTCATTAATCCTCGTAAGTTATCTCCAGAAATGCCACAATTACAGCATTTCCAGTGCATTGTGCCTTAGTGAAGTTAGAGTGCTCTTTATGCAATCACTTTTGAAGTCTCCACCACTGAAAACATGACCACTTGGGACACTTTAAACTATAACACCCATAGTACCTCGGAAGCTCAGAAGAGGACTGGGCGCTATGAATCTGTCTGGGCTACAGTAACACAAACACAAAGGCTGGGGTGGCCTCAGCAGCAGACATGAAGCTCCACCACTGTGGATAAAGGACTTTGACTTGAGGTCTGCTATCAGCAGGCGCCCCACCCCGAGGTGGGCAGCAGCCTTCTCCCCAGGCATCACAGAGGTGGAGAGAGCCACTAGGGACCCTGCAGAAGGCTCAGATTCCAAACATTCTCCACCTTCACATGTAATCACAGCAGGAGATCAGCTTCCTACCATCACACTAGGAGTGTACAGGCTCAGGGTGAATCAAGGGGGACATTCAGTCCACAGCAGATGATATCTACTAAGCCTCCCCACTCACATAACAGACTGTGTGCAAAGCAATGAGTCACAGTCACAGGCACGGAATAGGCAAGGGCTGCAAGTGGGAGATGCAGGTGAACAGCTGCTCCTGCCAAGACAGACTGTATAAAACCCATGTCCGCCTGGGAAAAACACTTGCAAAGTGGAAGGCATGTCTTTCATTTCTGCAGACAATAACGATATCAGTTGCTTAAGGCACAAACAACCTGATTTCATAATGATTCTTAAAATGTAGTAGTTTTATAAATCCCCATTTACGAAATGCATAATTGGGAAAGATACAATACTTGGAAGAATCCTCATATTGGTTCCTGAAATTATGCAGCAGGGACTATTATGATTGTAAAAGCCAAATGAAAATCAATAGAATATCCTCCATCCAGGGAAATACTAAATGAACAATAATATTACATCCCCAAAGGGATTGCAACGATTGTCACCACACAGGACTTCAGAGATGCAGGGGTGGTGGTTCCTCCTAATCCCCATGTAACTCTTCCACTTGGCCTGTGCAGAAGAGGAATGGATCTTGGGGAATGACAGTGAGCTCCCAGGGACTTACTCCAAGGACAACACCAACTGCAGCTGTTCTGCCCGTGGTTTCCTCACTTGAGCCAATTAACGCATCTTCTAGTGGTCTGCGTACATCTATCAGGTTGGAAAATGACTTTTTCTCTATATATACCTCCATGGTCCTAGCACAGGGGCACACCAAACTTTCTAGTTGGTTTCTACTGGGGCACTTGTGTCATCAAAATGGCAATGCTTTAACCTTCCAGGAATAGACATACATTCCAGGTCTGGGTCTTTCTTCTCTACAGGTAATGCACCTGCCAAAATGACCATTCATGGATTTACAGAACGCTTCATCTGCCCCCATGGTATCTCACACCTTACTTCTGCCCAATGAATGCAGGTTACCCAAAGGAGTGTGGCAGTGGGCTCACGCTTACCAAATTCATCAGTCTTACCATGTCTCCCACCATCCAGAAGCAACTGGACTGACGAACAGTGGAATGGCCTTTTTAAGATGAAATTCCAGTGCCAGGTAGATAGCAGTAACTTGCTAGACTGGGCCAAGGTTCTCCAGAAGGCTGGATATATGCCAAGTCAACATCTAATAATATGTCTCCCATAGCCAGGGTTCACAGTACAGGAAACAGGGGGAAAACTGGGGAATGTTACCACTCACCATTACCCCTAGTGACACCAGCAAAACTTTTGCTTCCTAGGGCTGGGGATTTAGCTCAGCGGCATAAGTGCCTGCCTTGCAAGCAGGCAGTCGTGAGTTCGATCCCCGGTACCGATAAAAATGAAAAAAGACAAAAAAAAAAAACAAAAAACTTTTGCTTCCTGTGCCCACTGCCTCATACCCTGCTGGCCTAGAAATCTTAGCTCCATGGGAAGACCGCTCTTATGAGGAGGAACAACATGGGCTAAAACCAGTCTCCTTCACAAGGATCCCAGGCTGCTAAGCCAGCATCTCCACACGCCTGGCTTCCTTATCCAGTAAGTCAGGAGGTGGGACCTCAGCTCTGCCAGGCTCTAGCGAACATGGGATAAAACAGTGCTCAGAGCAGAGAGAAAAGTTTTTTTAACTGAGACCCATTTTCCTGTCTCATGGCAATGGAAAGCAGGAGAGTGAGTTGGTTTCATGCTCAGGAACAGCCTTAACTTAGAGCATGGAGAGCTGAGACAAGGGGTCTGCCGTGGAACATTGTCTAGACAAGGGGTCTGCCATGGCACAGTGTCTCTTCTAGATGATTCTACTTTTCTTCACCACCACAGACAAGACAAACATTACAGGCAACAAAGCCAGTTTCCCTGGTAGCTGAGCCTCAAGTCACGTACTCAGCCACAGCAAGGCTGCATGGGCTCCTCAGTGTGCTCGGAATGAGCTCCTCTCCTCCGTGACCAGAGAGCCTGCTTCCACTGCTTACAAATCAGCGCACTCATCAAGATGCGATAAAGATGCTCAAAGTTCTGCAGTGAAAATTAATGACCATAGACTTCACAACAACTTTAGAATCACTGAGACCATGAGAGATCCACAGTGGCCAGCTACCATAGCAGTCCAACTGCTATGCTAGGGCAGCTCCACAGTTTGTCATATCATCTTGGGACTCATGGTCAGAAAATCCAGATGTTTGAAGGAAGCTTTGGCCCCTGGAGAAGTGAGTTCTATGGGGCAGAGGAAGGAGAACAAAGCCTCAGGCTGAAGACAAATTTCCCCCTCTGCACCAGCTCAGCTTTTACGCAGGGAGAGGGTGACACAACTAAACACAAGGATCAACTGCAGGCAGGACTAAAAGTCAGGACATGCTCCAGCTTTGCCCTCTATTTAGGGCCTCTCTGAGCCATTGCCACTCAACGGACCCTACTATGAGCTGCCTTCCCCCCAACAAACCTGGAAAACAAACAGCCCTGGCGGAGGTGCCAATTCTTAATCTCCAGTCTGACAGCAAAACTCACCCCACACTACATAGGGACAATGTGACCACAATACTTGGAGACTAATCAGGGCAAACAGCAGGAGACAGAGATATTTATTAGGACCTCACTGTGGATTGCACCATCTCGTCCCAGCCCATCCTGAGGTTGCACAATCCTGCATTCTTATAAATACAGATGCACTACAGCCTCTGGGAGTCTCTGCGGACCCAGCTGTGGAGAAATTTTCTCCCCACTTCAGCATCCGAGCCAGCCTGCAGGTCACCATGAGGACTCCTTGCTTTCTGCTGCTCATGTGCTGCCTCCTCCTCTCTCAGATCTCACCCGGTAAGCCTGGGGACATGCTGCGGTGTTGTGGGAGGCACTGCAGCATGTGATAGCTGAGGACAACTGCACAGGGCCAGCAGCAGGACAGCATGTGAGGCTGAGTGGCACAACAGCAGCAGTAGGCATTGAGGTTAAAAGACAAATCTAGCACAATGCTTCCGAGCAGCTCCCTGGGAGAAGGTCTGGGCATCTACAGAATGTCTCATAAGGAACAAGTGCCTCCTGGTCCCATATAAGGCCTCCTCACAGTTGGAGGACAGAGTCATGTGCAGAAAGAAGCATCGCCCTCCTCCCCAGGTCACTGGCTGTTCCCTCCTGCTTCAGACAGGGAGACACCAGCCCTCCCACCCGACCAGTTTGGCCTCTGCCTAAGACTCAGCTGTCTGCAGGCTTCAGGTCTCTGCAGGAGACCACAGGAACACTCCCTCTCCCTGGAGATCCCAGGCTCCTTTTCAAGACCTGGACTCCTCAGTTGAAGAGAGTGTGCCAGCTTCTCTGGGACAGAGCAGTGGTGTCCCTGATGTGACAGAAGATGGGCACTGCAGGGGTCATCTCTGTTCTGTCACCTCCAGCAGGTCACATATATATGTTTAGGTAGGAACATGCAGACATTACAGCTGGACACAGGCAGTCAAGACTGAGTCTAGCAGTTTGTGTGACAGGCAGCATGGGCACAGTCACAGGCCACTAACCAATTTTTAGCTTCTACTGTAAAACATCTATAAATTTTCTATTCTATTATTCTGCCCTTATACAAAGCCTGGAACACATCAGCACCGGCCAAGTTAGAAGCCACAGCCTCCCATCCGTGTGTGCAGGGGCCCTACACGCAGTCCACACACACTCTGCTGCATTTTCTAAGCTGGTACTCATGGTTTTCTACGGTTTTTTCTTAGTTGTGAGCAACAAATGATACCTTCCTACATCACACACACTGTGACATGGTAACTCACCCAGGTGGCCCCACACCTCACACACAGCAGCTGATGATTCACCATCAGTGCTGCAGCCCTGTGCAGCCCTTGCCTGTGCCACTCAGCTGGACCAACCTGGAGTTCCAGGTGCTCTGCCTTGGAGGTGGTGCTGGCCCAACAGGTACCAGGACCACTGAGCCCAGTAGAGGATCCCTGCACCCCAGTCTCTTCAGAGCTCACCTGTACATGTCCAAACCCATGGAGAAACAAGGCTCAGGGACCCCCAGCAACAGGAGCTGAGACCTGATGATCAGGGGGACCATTTTCCTCCCCTCACAGAGAAGGGGGCTGCTCCTCTCACCTCTGCAAATGGCCTTGCTGTGACACTGCCTGGGCCAGGATGACAAGGCCACAGAGCTCACCTCTTGGACACCAAGCCAGCATGAGGCTTCGTCCACATCTAATCTGTGCAGGCCCTGTCCTGGGCCTCCTTGCTAGGGGCAGAGCAGAGCAGGAGGTGAGCACAGCATGAAGTCCCTGCCTGGAGGTGCACAGGGAGCGGCTGTGGGGCCAGAAGGGGCCAGAGAGAGAGCAGACCAGGTCTGAGGCTGTAAGAGAGGCTTGTTCCAGGTGGTGAGAGTGAATGGGGAATAGATGATTTGGGTGTGAATGGGGTTCAACAGTAAGTTCCCATCTACATTTAAAAAGCGAACTATGTCACATGAGATTTAGATTTTTCTCTGCCCTGAAAACTTAAAATTTGCAGCATCACATCTACCTGCCACAATGAGGTGCGAATTGGCAGGGGTGCTCCTTCAGCAGAGCTGCGCCCCATGTCACCGAAGCTCTCTGTCACTTCCCTCAGCTGATTGATATGTCTGTCACCAGCTGGCCACCACAGCCATCAGAATCTTCACCCTGTATTCAGGAAATCTGTGAAATAGCACCGTGAAAGTCTGAGGTGTGGGGAAAGCAAAGCAACATCTCCCCTTTCAACTTGGTCTTCACAGTGCTCCAAGGAGAAAGTAGGAAATCCCTTGTCTCCAGTTTGAGGACAAATAACTTGGCGTTGGTCACACAGCAGTGACTGGCAGCCATGGGCTCCATGGCACCAACTATAGCTCTACAGCCTTAGTTATTTTTCTCTCATTGCTGAGACAAATGCCTGATACCCAAAGTTAAAGAGGGAAAGACTTATTTAGCTCAAAGTTTGTGGAGGTTTCAGTCCACCATCAGCTGGCTCCAAGGCAGGGTAGTGTGGCAGAGAGACTGGAGTTCATGGTGACTGGAAGACAGCAAAATCAAACAAGAGTAAAAAGCGGGGAGTGGGACAAGCTTCTTTCTTCCCCATTATTATACCCAGACTGCTGGAATTGGGGTGGTGCCAATACAATTAGTGGACTGATCCACCAATCACCCACACTTAATCCCAACATTGGACCATGAATCAGTTACAAACTAGATTTAGCCACCTCTGAAAAGCCCAACGCCCATGACTGTAGGAGGAACTGGGGGGACTTCCAGACATGAACCATAACATGTACCTATGGAACCACATGGGTCCCACCAGGACTCTGCATAGAGAAAGCAGAGCTGACCAGAGCAGAGTCCATCATCAGCACCCAATCAACACACAGAGTGAGAGGAACAAAGAAGTTATTCCAGGGCTCTCTTTCTAAAATATTTTTATTGGTATGTGTCTGTGATAAACAGTAAAAGCTTTCATTGTGGGAAGTGACTGAATATGGTGCCCTTGTGTTTCATGAGGAATCAAACAGGAAGCAGAGAGCACTTCCCTCCACTCCATGTAGTTGGCACAGGAGGCTTCTGAAAGCTGGTACAGCCCATGTCTTTACTAAGGTGCGCTGGAAGCTGGGGTGGCAGAAACATGGATTCTGTTTGGTTGTTAAGAGACAGTGGATAACAGTCTATCTCTCTGGGCCTCAGTTTCTCTATATGTAAGTTAGATAAATGCAGCACATTCCTCAGAGGATTAAATGGAATATGTGTGAGTGAAGCGCCAAGGGAAAATGATCAGCCTTAGAATATTAGAAATGGGAGGAAACATTCGCTCTAATTCCTCGATTTTAAATGTGAGACAGTGGCACTCAGAATGGTTGAACAGTTTGCCAAAGATCACACCCTAGATTAGAACTAAATGTGATCACCACGCTGCACACTGAGCTCTCTGCAGTTTAATTTGCATCCTTAAGGTATGGGATCATTGAAGTTAATGACAGAAATTCCTTCTGGTTAGGAACAAGGCCACCGTTACCAAGCAGTATGGTTGTGAGACGTATTACTTTTGGCTGAAAAGAGTGTGCAGACTCTCTCGGGACTGCAGTGCACCTTCAGAGCTTTAACTTTCTTTCCTGAGCAGCAGGCAGTCCCTCAGAGGGGTCCCAGTGTGCTGCAGGGGTTGGACTGAACATTCCCCTGGAATCCTGCAAGCACTTGGAGGCTCCCAGGTCAGGAGACAAAAGGTGGAGCCAGACACACTGGGAGAGTGGTTGCCTAGGACCCCACTGGAGGGCAACACTGTGGTGCGCTAACTAGGACAAGGCAATCTCAGACACTGTCAGGGTTTCAAAAACTGGAGACCAGGAGACTGCTTCATGCAGTGGAGGAGCCTTAGCCCAAGGTGCTTCTCTGAGTATGGGATGGGGTAGGGTAACCAGAGTGTCTCTTAAGTCTCTTCCACCCTCTTGCTAGCACAGCCCAATAGGAGGTCTCAGAGTGACAGAAGGCTTCCAATCATGCACTGTCCCATGCTGTAACCAGGAACATGTGTATTTATGGAGCACTTGCAATATGACAAATGAAATGTTGGTTCATTTACGTGGTAATAACGCACTCCACATTTGGCTACCATGCTGGCCAACATAGAACAGCAAAGACTGTGGGAGGAAGGAAACTCTTCGCTACTGATTGCAGGGAAACATCTAAGGTGCTTTACATTTACTCCAAGGCTCAGAATTCAGGAAGTCTCCTGACAACCTGGACACACCCAGAGGAGAATGCACAGGATGGGGCAGGTCTAGAAAGGAGGCACTAAAAAGGTGATGGGAAGAAACTAAAGCTTATTACCCTAAGTTACCATTAGACTTAACTGCAAAAAGTTATAAAAGAGGCCCTGGAGGAAGCTCCTTGAGAGCACAGTCTCAGTCAGTATGAAAACCCCGCGTCCAGACAATAGATACACACGTCTATAGAGGTCTTGGCTGCTATAGCAAAATCCCACTGGCTGGAGGTCTTAGCGATAGAAACATATCTCCTCACAGTTCTGGAGCTGGAAATCTGAGGTGGAGGAGGCAGCAGGGCTGCATTGCTGAGGTGTCTCTCCTCGGCTGACAGATGGCCCCTTCAGTGTCCACCCTCACCCCTCCTGTGTGTGTCTGTGCCCAGTCTCTTCTGTAGGTACACCAGTCATTCTGGAGCAGGGTCCACTCTAGTGATCTTGTTTGACCTTGACTAACTCTTTAAAAGCCCTACTTCCGCAAACAGCTCGACAACCACGCTCTGAAAGTGGTAGGTGCAACCAAGAGCTTCAAGGAGGCACACTCAGCAGTGCCACCTGCAGTGAAAGCTGGCAAGATGGTGCCTGGATGGTCGCCCACCAGGAGCATCACGGAACAACTTCCTCCCTCCTGAGCACAGTGGAAGAGGAGTCCAGGAGGAAACTTCCTGTTAAGAGTTGCATCCTTCCTTTCCCAAATGTCCTAATGTCACTGCTCTGAAGTACTTCTGTTCTCTCCACAGGTACTGGCCTCCTCGCAGGTCTCCAGCAAAAAGCGGATGAGACTGAATGCAGTGAAAACGGAGGATACTGTACCATTTACAATTGCCCTAACTTTTCCAAATATATTGGTACCTGTTTCAGTGGGAAGGCCAAGTGCTGCAAATGAGCTGAGAGAAAAATGTGGGAGTCGTGAAGAAAGCTTTCAGTCACTGTTTTAACTTTAAAAAGATTTAATGAAATCTTTTTGGAAGCAATCATCTTCAGTTCAAACTAAGTCTTGCGTCTCAATCTGGCTTTATATTGATTAGTATGCTGGTAGGACATCCTCTCAGGAAACTGGTGCACGCACCTAACTCATCTTAGCTCTTCTTTCACCCCCTGCCCCGCCTCCACGTCTTGGTCCTTTCCCTTTGGTAAAAATGCCCCCATGTGGAAACAGTTAAGAAAATCTGGGGTTAGGGTACCAAATGTAGAATGAGAGATAAGCCAGTCAATAAGGCTGCCTGGTGCAGAGAAACAAATCAAAATCACTATCACTTGGTTTCAGCCCCAAACCCACAAGCAAGTGACACAAAGGGTCCATCTTCACAGCCAAGGCTCTGTCTGGACAGTGGGCAGTGAGCTGCTTTACGTTAGCAATGAGAACCTCATCTGAGCATTAAAATTGCCCCACTTGAGTTTCGCCCTTGAGGGCTAAAGTCTGGGTTCCCAGATCAGCATCTTTCACTCAAACAATTACACAACCAGCTGCACATCACAGAGCGTGGCCACAACTCAGCCACATGGACCTTTCAGCCACCCTGCATCCCCCAGGGAAGGACAGCTGGTCGTCCTGCTTTGTGCAATAAACCTCTTCGTGCACCTACTGGTGCACAAAGCAACTCCCTTGCCCTCAACAGCTCCTTTGCCTTCCAGTCCTGTCAACTAGAGCATAAATGAAATCAGCTGCCACAGAAGCTTCATCCTCAGCCTTGGGGACAGACTCCCACGCATGGTCCTTTGTGGAGGGAAAGGCTGAGAGCAGAAGATGCTAGCATCCGTGAAGGACATTACCACCACCCGGCACCTGGATGCCCGGACACAGCTGCTTCTCACTCGAGCTGTCTGGGCCTCCTTACTTAGAAACCTTAAAAACAGAACATTAAAAAATAGCAGGATATATCATAGTAACCCACTTTGACTTTCCATTATCTTGATTTAAAGCCCTATATTGCTCTCACCATCTTGTTTTGACTGATGTTCCTCTATTCTGTTTTGCTGGATAGTACCAGGTTCGAAAGTTTAGCAACAGCTGTGAAGATAGTGGGATTCATTATGACGCCCATTCTGGTTGACTATTATCTACTTTTGAAGACCTATAATGTCTCCAATGTTTTGGTTTTGTTGGTTTTGTTCTTTACTGTTTTGTTCAATTTTATTATAACTGATGATATAGGCAATTCTATTAGAGATAGCGGGAGGCATTATGGTAACCATTGTTGATCACCTTGTATTATGCTTTTACATTATCTATTATGTCCACCCTTTTGATTTGACTGACTCTGTTCTGTTATGTCACATTTGGTTCTACTCTCTTCCAAAAAAGTAATAAGAACTGTGGGAGCAACAAAACCCAAAATGGGTAATTGTCATTGTACAAAAGAGAGGAAAAGAAAGTGCTCTAAACGATATAACTGCATGTATATTTAAGTGTATAAGATAGATAATGATATTACTGAGTTTTGTTGGGTCATTGAACAGAACTGTTTGCAGTCTCACTGTTGGAATGTCCACTTTATAAGCTTTAATTTTGTAACTTGAACAATTATTTCTAAGATGACAATATGTAATCCATTAACTAGTGATTTCCTACTGTTTATCTTTTTCTGTAAATCTGTATAACGTGTACCCTTTCTCTGCTTTTTTTTCTTTTTCTCCTTAAATAAAATTAAAAAAAAAAAAAAAAAAAAAACCAGGACCTGTCTGCTCTTAGAGGAAACCTCTGCTGGCAGGAGCAGCACCCGGGGGTGTTCCAGCCACTTCTTCCTGTTTCTGGTGTGGGTCTTCCAATCCCTCATAGGCCTGACCACACACGGCCACTCCTCAGCTGACCGAGTGCTCTGGCCCCTGCTCTATGGCCAGGCTGATCTGACAATGACCTGTTCGTGCAGAGGAGCCTACACCACTTTTCACTGATCCTTTTTCATTGGAGAAAACTGCAGTATTACTAGGATGCCTTAAGTGCAGCTAACCTCTCCTCTCTAAGTTACCTATTAAAAATTAGAACCAAGCATGGAAGGAGATTGAGTAGTGTCTCAGTGCATCTGAGATATTATTGTACAAAAATGCCACGCCCTGAGTGGCTCTGGCAGCAGCACGAATCCCCCAGCTGTGCAGCACGGAGTCAGACACAGCAGGAATCCAAGGCCACATACAGCAGCACCTGGCGGCTTCCTCATCACTCGGGGCACTGGTGACAACCATGCTCTACCCTCATGCCTCAGCTCCTCCCAAAGCCCAGTCTCTCACTCACCTCTCAGGATGAGTGTAGTCTCACCTCACCTCGAATGGGGCAGGGCACTCAGCCAAGAGCAATGCTGGCAATTCATCCTCAGGTGACAGGGATCATGTTCAGAGGCACTGAGTCAAAAGTGGGACACAACAGAGTCCCGCAGAATAAGGGCCGAGCTGAGCAAGGGCAGTGCTGGATGACAGCTGCTTCTGGCAAGAAACAGTGAGATTTCATGACTGTGAAGAGCATGGATTAGTCAGGTAGAACATTTGCAGACTGCAGGCAGTAATGACTTTAGGGCCTCGAAGCACATGACTGCAGGCGTTCACGAGGACGCTCGTGTATAAGTATGAACAACTGGAGTCCATGATCAAGACAGCAACTGTCACTTTGGAAACTATTAAACAGAAGAAAAGCTCAAGCACTTATTTTGCCTTTCTGGCACAAACTATTTTAGTGCAAACAAGAGTGAAATGAAGGCACTATCTTCACCACCTCATACTACCAGCTGATCTTTGCAGAACAGATGAGAGAATTATAAAATTATCTCTTCACAGAGCTGAATGAAACCGTGATCTAAAAGACATCGGTGACTTATTCTAAACCACTCAGGAAAATGCCAGGCTCAGAGCTCCATCATGGAAGCTTACGGCTGATGCCAACACCCTTGAGAATGAGCCTTGGGAAAAGGGTGACCACAGCCACCACGGGGCTCCTGCTGAGAGGTGACACAAAACGTACATATCTCCTATGAAACCGAACCTGAGAGCAGTCGTGTCTCAGGGTCTAGCTACTAACTTACAGGTAAAACAGGCCTGAGAGAAACAAGTAAAACACTTCTCTCAGAAGCTCTCAGTCCAATCCAGAATGTGTAATGTTCCAGAAGAAAGGACTGGGTGTCTCTTGCGCAGGTCAGGGTCACAGGAGCAGAAGTGTCAGCGTAGCAGAAGGAAGACAAGAGAGGAAGCCGCTGTGTGGCCTTGTCTGTGTCCTTACTGAGCCATCTTGCAACATCCATGGGGCCTGGCTCTGTTTCTACGCAGTGATCACCAGGGGACCAGCTCTGCATTCCCCAGTGACCACCGTGTGGGGTTAGATGATGGCCATGGTTTAATGCACAGCTAGAAGTAATTTTCTCTACAAGACCCAATAATAAATATGTTCAATTCTGCAGATCATGTAGATCTGTGACTGCTGCCACTGCACAGTAAAAGAGTCCAGATGGGGGTGGAGGGACCTGGGTTCCAACAGCGCCTGGCAGATAGCAGCAGGCAGCAGCCGGATGCAGCCTGGGTCACAGTGTTCCTGCCTCTGGTGCACAGGATGAGGCTGAATCTGTCCAGCACTTCAGACAAAAACTCGGCTGGAGGCGAGGATGCGGAAAACCCCCAATACCTGCAATCCACCTGTTTCCTCTCATATGTCTCCTACCGTGGTTGGCCGTAAACATATTTTTGTTTGGAGCTGAATCTATCAGGTACACACAGCACCATTTTGACCCCTGCTACCATTTCAGCCCACACCGGACCCCAAGGCCTCATGCTGATGGCTCCTTGTCCTAAGCATGGGGTACGGACCTCCCCTGCTGGGAGCAGAACTCTTGAGCACCCGACAGGCTTCCTGACCTGCGTCACTGGGGTGTCCCTCACTGCCTAAGAAGGCACTGACTGAAACCATGCCGTTAGTCATCATCTCTGGACCGGAGGAGGAAGAGAAGGAGGAGGAGCCTCCCACCGTGGAAGAGCAGAGACCTCTGCTGGAGGAAAGTGCAGTCACTCCATGCCAAAGCCATCAGAGTGCAGGGGGCCCACGTGCCTCCTCTCAGTCTCCCCGGTCCATCACACCCTTGCTGCTCACACAGCAGGCCCTTCCTCAGAATCTGCCTCATGGCTGGGTCCCCTGCAGCTGCAGGAAAGAACCCCTCAAGACACCCTACAAGGGACTCACTCCAAAGCCAGTGGGATCCCCTGCTGGGGTCCAGTGGTGTGAGGAAGGCAGGTGGGCAGGGTCACCTCCCTCACAGAGCCTCACTTCTCCAGCAGAGACCAGATGTACAGGAAGTTTGCAAAGGGCATTGCTTATCTGAGTTTCTGGCATTTGTCTGTGGTTTTGGGTTTTGCTAGTGTCTGAAAATCAGACTCAATAAAGAAGCATGGCAATGCTTGTCAGATTCTAATCCCAGCACTGGCCTTGCCTGACTTGCCTGGTCTTCTCCCCACAAGCACCAGCAGGCCTTCTGGAAGGGGTCCTGAGAGAGTTCTCCCAGCCCTGCCCCAGCGCCCCAGTCAACACTCTTGCTGTCAGCAGGCACTAAGCTCAGGGCTCCACCCGGCGCCCCTCCTTCTCAGGTCCACACCTTTGGGGATCATGACACCTTAGGTTTGGAAACACATTGCAACCACGAATGTGCCAGCACTTGGCTGGCTGTGATGCGCTGGAGACCACGCCCACCTCGGACAGCACTCAGGGCCACATCCAGGGGAACATCCCTGTGGCTCCAGTAAGGCACACCCCAGCCCTGATCCCCCAAACCTTCCCCCCACACTGGACCCACGCCCCTCCTGGATTTCTCACCTGGAGGCATCGATTAGCTCGCTGGGACATGAGGCTTCCTGTTCAGCATGAGGGTGCTGCTTTCCTCATATCCTTCCCCTCCCACAAACCTATACCTCGCAGTCCCCTCTGGATGTGATTCCTGCACTAACTGCCCTTACAGAGTCATACGCTGCAGGGCCTGGCTTCCTGGATTTTTATTTTGCCCAAATATTCAAGTATTTGTTTGCACAAATACTTGCCCCCTCATAAACCACCAAAGCATCATCATCCCTCTCCCAGCGCTGACGAGCACTGTGTCTCAGAGTCCTTGGTGCCCTGAGGTCTCCCAAGCATCTGTTCCCAGCACATTCCGCACGTGGGGACAGGGGCCTAAACTGGGACCGACTTAGCCAGCCTGACCCTCTGTGCAAGCTATGCTTCTGCATCTGCAACTTGCACGGAGACTGTGGCTGACAGCAGCAAGAACTGCAGATGAGAGGCAAGGACTTGTCACCCTTCACCCAAAGGCTCTGAGGGGCCTCCGCTGGATGTCGTGAGGCTCATTTGGGACTGTAAAACTGGAGGTCCAGCTGCTGCTAGAGGAAGGAAGTGCTGCTGCTAGATGGAGAAATGGGCAGAGGCCACGCGGACTCTGGGAAGTAAACAAGGCAGCGATTCCCTGCCCCGCTGCCTGTGGAGGCCTCGGTGTCCCTGAAGACACTGCTTTCAGGGTACTGCGTGCAGGAGAAGAACAAGCTGTACCAGAAAGCACAAGCCATGCAGGGAGCATGGGGAAGGGAGACTGCACCCCAGAAGCCAGTGGAGGATGTGAGGGACATCCTGTCCCAGGACTGCAGCCACCTGGGGGTGGCTACACCACTATGTCACAATTCCACCCAAGTACTTCTTTTACCTGAGCAGGCTCAGATCTATCTCTCCCTCCCATCACCTCCCTAGTGTCCTCAGGTGCCCTCCTCTAACCACTCAGTCCTCTAAGCTATAACCTCATCCCAGCATGACTCAACCCCAAAGCAGGTGACATTAAAATCCAAGTGTGCAGGGGACCAGGTGCTGGCCTTTGCGTAGGCTGCTTAAATTCTCTGATCCTCAGCATAATTCTCTGGTACATAAAAATGAGGGCATGGTTCACTTCCAGCACTGGTGTGAGCATTCAGTGAGACTTATCACATTGACAGCATCAATTTAACTCGATTCCTGACACACAACTGGAGGTCATCTAATGGCAGTGTTCTCTTAGTCTCTGTCCCACTCTAGGAGGTGCAGGTGTGGGCAGGAACCCATCGTCCTATCCAGCTAGTCATGGTAAAGAGCCTAACCAGAATGAGAAGCCACCACAGTGGGACAAAAGTGTGGGAAACAAAATAAACAGCTCGATGCAGTAAGTATCACCTTCCGTGGCGGAAGACAAAGCTTCTCTAGCCTTGTGTTCTTTTCAACAGATCCCTAATAATTCCACCAAAGAGAATATCTGCATAATACCTGCAAATTATTACTAAGAAAAAATACTAAATAAACCCCCTACCTTTACTTGCCCCTGGTTGATTTAAAAACACTTAACGGTACTGGAGATGGAACTCATGACTGCCTGCTTGCAAGGCAAGCTTATGCTGCTAAGCTAAATCCCCAGCCCCTAAAAAAACACTAATTTTGGACTCCACACAACCAGGCAGTGCAGCAGCACTGGTTTCCCACTAGCTCTGCTGTGGGCTGCTCACCTGATACATGGTTTGTGATAAGTGACAGTGGCCTCACTTACTTCCCAGCAACCTAACAGCCATTTTTGTTGAGAACCCTGACTCTCTCTTCACCTGGGCCTGCAGGCACTATCTGACCATGAGTGAGCAAGATAAAGGCTTGGTCTTCATGCTGCATCTGTTCCTTTTGGCTCCATAACCTCGGGTGAGTCTACTCAGGTCTGGATGAAGACATGTTGGTTGCCTGTTGTCTGTCTCCCTCTCCTCTTCCTCTCTCTCTCCTCTTCCCCCTGTCTCTTCCTACCCCACCCTTGTGTGCCTTCACCCGTAAATCCTTCAGCTCTATCCTGAGCCCTCTGACTGGAACCACAAGACCAAGATGTTTAAATGAGATAATGGCTCCAGCTGTAAAAAGTAACTCAGCAATCCCTAAGACAAACTGAGCGTGGCCACCTTGTGGGTCAAGTCTCACAGAGAAAAAATCATCACACGGAGACTGCTGGCCTTCAGGCTCTCCTGCGGGTCTACAAAAGCACACCGCTCCCCCTTTCTTGATCCCTGAGACTCCATCTGCAGGAGCCTCCTCCAGCCCAATGAATGTCCTGTGTATGTGTTTGCAGTGTGTGACTCAGCCTTGTTCCTACTGTCTCTGAGTTAAAAGGTCTCATCTGGTACCAAGCCCATCCACCCACAGTGTCTTCCATGACCTGGTTACCTGTGTCACTCACAGCTGGCTTTTTGGCTACCCTGGGCTGAAAAGCTTCCAGCTGTGGCACTGTCCACTCTGGTGGGAATCAGAGTGCCGAGCAGGACAGTGCAGGCCATGTGCAGGGCAGCTCAGGAGGCAGGTGGCAGAGCTGGGAAAGATCACCTCGGCCTTCATCCAAAGGAGCCCAGGGGAGCAGCTGGGGCAGAGCCTTTGGGAGGTGGCTAAGGTTAAACAAGGCCACAGGGACGTGGCCCTCACCCAGTGGGCTGTGGTTTATAAGAACAGCAAGAGAGACCAGAGCTGGGACGCCTCGTCTCTCCAGGGTCCTCCCAGGGAAGAAGGCCTGCTTCAGAAGGCTGCCCATCTTAAACTCCTCAGCCTGCTGAACCACGAGACAGACAAACACACATTTATTATCAAATTCTCAGCCTGTGGGGCTCAGCTATTGAAGATAGATGAAGAGGAAAAAGACTCAAAACCATTCAGAGGGACGGAAGCAAAGGGTATCCCTGGTCCAAGTCCTGACCCACCATCCAGGCTGCTTGCACAAGGGCTTAAAACTCCCAGGCCCTTGTTCTCTTCCCCCTCTTATTGCAAATGTGATTGTTAAACCATGAAGTAATCATGAGACTTCACTCTGCAGACCATTACAACTGACTTGACCACAAAGTTGCAGATAGGCTGGTCCGCACGTGGGTCCTTCTTGTGTGCTGATGATGGTCAAAGCCAAACTCTTAAAACACTCAATGTGCTCAACCAAATCCGGGCATTCTGATGTGTTTTTCTCCCATCTCTTTCCATGCGTTCCTCTTTTCTCCACTTGCCCACCAGAGAACAAGGTCACCGAGGTTAGGATAAGCTGGGAGGTGTGGGGTCACAGGGGCGCTAGAGGAATCTGATCAGATGGCTAGCACACTCAGACAGGGTCTCAGATGGGACTTGCACATCACAGGATTGTGTCCCACCAGAAAGGGACCTTCCGGTCCTAACTCCAGTGCCTCTAGACAGGACCTTATTTGGAGAGAAGGTCCTACTGACAGGCTCCATTTAAGTGAGGTCACAAGTCATAACTGTGGGGGCTGGGGGTTTAGCTCAGCGGCATAAGCACCTGCCTTGCAAGCAGGTAGTCACGAGTTCGATCCCTGGTACCGATAAAAAAGAAAAAGACCAAAAAAAAATAAAAAAATAAAAAAAACAAGTCATAACTGTGACGGATGGCTCTGCCCTCCTCTTCCACACAAAGGGGAAGCCCAAGGTGGCCCCAGCTGGCCCCAGGCTGATCTCCCCTGAGAACACAGCGATGCCCACCAGAGCCCTCCTACTGGATGACAAAAAGTGTAAATTCAGGGAGTGTGTGTGCACACGTGTGCAACTGTGTGTGCATGCATGCTGATTGTGTGCACACAGGCATGTATCTAAGAATGTGTGTGGGTGTGTGCACACAGTGTGTGGGTGAGATGGGATGTGTGCAGGAGCATGTGAGCAGTTATAGGTGTGTATAGTAGTATCCCCATGTGTGGGCATATGAGCGTGTGGACAGGTGGGAGGTGTGTGTACACACATATGCATTCCTGTGTAGGTGTGTGTGTGGAGTGTGCATCCACAGGTGTGTCACAGGTGGGGGCGGAGTGCCAGCTCCTCTCCCAGAGGCCAGCCCTGAGCCTTGTGGTGTGAGCAGAGACTTGGTGCTGACTCCTGCGGGGAGCCTGCCGAGGTTGCACGGGGCTGAGACTGAGGACCCCTGCAAGCTCCTAGAAGGCAGGTACCCAGACATTTCCTGCCAGGTCTCCAGCACCTGCTGCCTGTGCTCTGCAGAGTAGGGTCGGCCTCACACGTCGGTGCTGGCCGGCTCTGTCCCCTCCTTTGTCCCTGCTCAGGGGCCCTGCCTGCTTCTGGCCACACTCTGGAGAAAGTTCTACCCTCACTTCTAAAACTATGTTAGGGTTGGTCTGTCCAGGGTCTTATTTTCACATTTGGGGAGGAAGTGCACCCATTCTGCTCATAGGCTGTGGAATTAGATGCAGCTGGGTCTCAACCTCGAGCGCCAGCTACCCAAGCTGGCAGGCCCTAGCCTGGGAACCCTCAAAAAAAGGGGTCTGGGCAGGTGTTAAGTTTCCTTCATTTAACATGAAGGAAACTTTTCAAGGCTGGGAGAGTATCCTGGGTTACCAGGGTGACCCCATGGGCTATCAAACCCTAGAGGGGAGAGACAGAGGGACATCAGACACACAGAAGAGGGCCAGAGACTAGAGTATGATATGGCCGTGAGCAGAAAGTGGGAAGCAAATCCTCCTGGAGCCTCCCCAGCAGGCAGCATGGCTGTGGTGGCCCTGCCAGTACCTTCATCCTGGACCCAAGGAACAACTGCTGGTCCCCCTGAACAGTGAGAAAATACATTTTCATTGTCTTAAGCTCTAGTTTATGGCCACTTGTCACAGCAGCTCGGGAGATTAACACTGATTCTAACCCCAGGAGGAAGAGAGCCTGCACCCTGCTGCAGAGCTACCCAGCAGTGCCCGAGGGAACAGGAACAGGGAAGCAGCTGACATCACCATAGCAACCTGGGACACCAAATGTCCACTGGTGTTGTGAGCTCATGTGATTTCTAGAGGGAAACTGGAACTGCCCCACACTGGGCCTCCTTTCCACAGGTTGCAGTATCACCTCAGCTGGGTGACACACAAGCGCACTCTCCCTCCCACCCCTCACCACATCTGTGCCACCTCTGCCAGCCCGGGGGCTTCACAAGAGAAGGGATCACACCAACAAGCTCAGACTCCAGCTCTGGATCCAGCTCACACCTGGCTGCTCAGGCTGCTCACAGACACGATCACGTGAAAGCCCAGCTCCAGCTGGATGAAATGCATAGGCTGTAACTAGAACCGTCAGCCACTAGGTTGGACTCCAGGGTCCGTAGGGTCTACGTGATTTTCTCTAGCATCTCCCTAATTTCCAAAACCCCTTCCTTACCACAGCAAGATGGCTGCTGGACCCCTGCTGCAGCATCACGCTGCAGCACCCCAGAAGAAAAGCGCTCCTCTTTCCCCCAATGAAGCACAAACGCACCAGCTTCCATCAGTGGAAACCACCCACCCTTGACAACCATTTAGGCAAGAGTAGTCTGTGGCCAGATGTGTGGGCCGAGCCCCCACCATGGCAGCTGGAGACCAAGTGGTTCCCCCGGAAAGCTTGGCTGACACCACCAGCGGAGTCCAGGGTGGTCCTCATCAGAGAGTTTCCAGGTGGATTCTCATGGCGACACCTCCCAGCCACATCTTTGGACCTGGGAGTCAACACTGGGGCAAACCCAACAGCACCCCACTGTTAGTGAGGAGCTGCTCCTGCTCCAGGAGCACAGTGTTAGAAGGGAGCACACAGGCTCAGCTTGCGGGGCTTTGGAGGAGGCATCTTTGGTGGAGCCATCATTGCTATTGTCAAATGTACACATCACATCCGGCACTCACAGTGAACTCTACCCTCAACTGTTATAGTCAGGGATTTGCAAGGAGAGCAAGACAATACAGGACACATAATTTATAGTATTATTTTATAATGGTCAGCCCGAGTTAAATGTAAGAGAACGAGTGCAGAAAATCATCCACACACTAAGACACAAAGAATCCAGCTGAGGGCCTGAATCCCATGGCAATGTCCTACATGAGTCCAGCTGAAAACCTAGAGCTCAAGACAATTCCCCCCACGAGCCCACAAAAACATCTCATGGAAGTCTGTTTCACAGATCTGTACTGGCAAGGTCCAAAGGTTAGTGGTGGATGCCAGAAAGTCTATGCAGGCAGGCTGAGTGTTCTGCACCGGAGCCAGGAAGCACCACTCAAAGTAAGAACCAGAGCTCCCACAAGAAGTATCACAGAGGGGCTGGGGATTTAGCTCAGCAGCATAAGTGCCTTCCTTGCAAGCAGGCAGTCGTGAGTTCAATCCCCGATCCCGATAAAAAGGAAAAAGACAAAAAAAAAAAAAGAAGTATCACAGCCATCCTCAGTGACAAGGACACCCTGAGGTCCTGAGCTCCTTTGACAATGAGAGCAGCTGAGTCCCTATCAGAAAGCCAGCATGACAACTTCTCCTGGAGACTGAGCCGCACACATCTTCCCCTCTGGAGCCAGGAAGCGGTAAAGTGAGGACCAGGGCTCCCCAAAGTGACCCTCAGCCACAGTAAGATCCCAAGCTCCGCGGAGGGTGAGCACGGCTGAGTTCATGTCAGGAAAGAAGCTCGACAGCTCCTCCAGGTGAACCCATGGCAACAGGAGGCCCAACAGCACCACAGAGAACCACCAGCTCCACATCCTCCTCTGCAGCTCTCCTTTCTATCTTGGCAGCAGTCCTCAGGGGGGCCATCCCTGCTCAGCACCACACTGATCCAGTTCAGCTGGGATTACAAGGTGACCACCAGTCATCAACCCACCACACTCAGCCAAGGGACTGAAATGTACTTTCTTCCCCACAGGCTATGGTGAATCCTTGCTCCCAAATACTCGTTCACGTCTAGGGAAACAACCAATGCAGATCTTCCTCCACAAACAGCAGGTAACCAACTGTTGGCCCCTAACCCATAGGCAGAAAGCAACGCTGCAGATTTCCATGATGAGCTGACAGCCACTGCAGGACAGGCATCCTGGAGAGTGAAATCACAGTCTCATTTTCACTCTAAAAGTGCTGGTGCAGTATCCCTTGAAAAGAATAAATGGCCGGGCACTGAGGAATGAGTGGAAATGTTTGGGAGAGATGTGTATCCCGTAAAGCTGAGGGAACAGTGAATGTGGCTTGACATGAGATGCAGGAATGCGGAGACCACGCTGGGCTCTCGGACACAAAGCACACAGCCTGCATTGGCGGGTTTCTGCTCATGCGAAACTGGTTCTAGGTGGTGACCCTTGGTGGGAGATGTGTGTGCAGGGAGCAGGGAGCAGGGAGCACATTCAACCACAGACTTATCTTATTCCATTTCCCATACCACGCTGAACGGTTTTCTGGGCCTTTTGAGTTTTTGCCAGCTAATTGGATAGAAAATTGTCCCCAAGATGCAGTGGCTTTTCACCTGAGATTCGTGGTTTGGCAAACTGTTGGATGTTGAATGGTTCTTCTGGTCTCGTCCAGATTACATGACCACTAGGGACACCGTGGCAAGGTGCCACAGAATGGGGGGCTTAGGCAATGCACATTTATTCGTTCTTATCCTGGAAGCTGGAAGTCTTGATGCCCAGAAGTCTTCGGGGCAGATCTGGCTTATCAATGGCTACTTTCCCCCTTCATCTTCCCATCTGCACCTGTATCCAAATCTCCTTTCTGCATAACGATGCTGTGCTATACGGAGTCCCAGAGAATTCCAGCAAATACAGCCAGGGCTCTGGTACCCATGGAAGACTTTGTTGAAAACTAAAATGCATGAGCTCTTGTCAAGGGGAAAATCCGAATCTCCAGGGCTTCTGCCCCCTTTGTCATTTAGATTGCATGCGTCCTGAAAGCCAGGAGAGGCCCTGCTTTTGGAGACAGCATACAGGAGGCCAAGTAAAAGAATTTGCTGCAGCACGGATGACACAAAGATAAGAGTTTATTCAGCACAGTGTACAAGAGGGGGCTGGAGGTTTAGCTCAGCGGCATAAGCACCTGCTTTGCAAGCAGGCAGTTGTGAGTTCAATCCCCGGTACTGATAAAAAGGAAAAAGACAAAAAAAAAAAAAAAAAAGAGGGACGGCAGGGGTGTTTGAGAGGTGCTGCACGTTTAGGTAGCGATCAGGCTTTTATAAAGGTTTGAGGATGCTGGAAAAAGGTCTAGGAAGGAAAGGACACCTGTTCCCAGAGGATTCAGCTCCTTGTGGAGACTTCAGGAGCACCTCACTGAGCCTAAAGTCACAGGATTAGAAGGTGTGACCTAACAGGACCAGTCCCCAGCCTCACAGAGGCCTTTCCCTAGAGGCAGGGAGGTATACACATTCACTCCCGGAGAGCATGGGTTGGTCCCACTGGGAGGACCCATCCGACCTTAGAGGTCTGCTCTGATCCTGTGTAGTTCCAGGTCAGCATTACTGTAACTACCATGTGCATGGGGCACAGTGGGCTGGCTCCATGGCGAGTTTTCCTGCTAAAGGTGTCCACCCTTCTGTAGCCAGGGTAGCCAGGATGGGACCACACCTCGATCTTCCTGTGGGCTGTGTGTCTCTCTACATACGTGGGAGCTGGGCCCTTTATGGAGACATGAGAGAAATGCAACTTCAAAGAGACCCCATCCTCCTCCAATTTCCCTGCACTAAGTGCTTCCTGGGGACCCTGTGGGACCACCCACCTTGACCCACACTCCCCTCAGGGCCCGCTCCAATCCCAACTTGGCTGACCTGCTGCGTTTTCTGCCCCTCCCCCTCACCATGCACCATGCCACATTGCCATGCCTGGGTGCCAAGAAGGGCCTGACCTGGTGCCCAAGGTGCAGGAACTCTATCCCTCTCCTCCTGGGATCCTGGAATGCTCCCTGAGCTGGCCTGCTTCAGTGTAGGAGACAGAAGGCCAAGGGCACCACAGCAGCACCCTTTATCGCCCCCCCCCCCCAGAGCCATCCAACCCGTGGCCATTCAGGGGTACCAGGTCCTGACGAGGATGCGGGAGTCAGACAAAGCCCATCCTCTCCATGGGAGGAGTCATTTTATGAAAAATAAACAGACTGGGTGATAAGCACCATGAAGCAAAAGGTAGGGGGTCTCAAGGTGCAGGAGGGGCCACGGGCCTGGCCTCTGTCCTCACAGCCACAAGGCAGAACCTAAGGTGGCAGCCTGAGTACCACAGCCCTCTCCCTCACCCACTCTGTCTTCCTGTCCTCACGAACAACGTCCAGGACCTGGGGGGACACGAGCCCACATAAGGAGCTCACGGAAGATGCAGCCCACACGCTGGGTTCTGCTGTACTAACTGGCACTATCCCTGGGAAAAGCCCTGTTTTCCTCCTTGTGCTCTGACCGGCGGTGGCGCCCTGCCTCGCTGCTTCGTGCAGCTCCTCTTCCTTCGGAAGCTCTTTCCTTTGCTCCTCACCTTGAGCAGCGTCCCTGTGACTGGCTCGCCGCGGCCTGCACAGACGTCGGGACACAGGCTCTTGGGCTCTGCGCCAGTCCCGCGCACACCTCCTCCGGGCAGAGGCAGCGCTCTCTGCACCCTGGACAGGCAGCACTCTGCCCAACACAGCTGGGTGCAGCTCTGTTGAGACCGTGTTTGCTAGGTGCTGGGACGTTCGCCACGATTCTGAAGCGCCAGGAAAGATCTCCACAAGATTAAAATGCACTTATTTCCACACTGAGTCGCTTGCCAACACACAGAAGCTGTGTTTTGAAGACAAGTTTTTCACTCCTGCCCTGTGCAACGGCTCGGATGCTTTGGGACAGCTGGCGCGCTGCTGCCACCTACTGGGCATTTACCCCTGCGTAAACCCAGCCTGGCTCCTCCAGATCCCTGGTGTCTGCCCACCAAGATGGGCCTTGCTGCATCCTAAACACGCGGAGGTACCTCATTTCCCGTGGTATTTCTCTAAGTGTCAGTGCATGTGAGCGGCCCCTCAAACCCGCATGCTTTAGGAGGCTTATTTTTTTCTCTAGTATATCGTTTTTCTCCTCCACTAATGACTTCTTCCCCCCTTACAGTAAACTGCCTCTTGCTCTTTCTATCACAGCTACATGCCGCTGGCCAAAGCCAAGCCCAAACATGCTCGTCCACAGCAGACCTGGGGAAGCCATGCTGCTCAGGGTGGTGGGTGAACAGGCTTCCTCCCCAGTCCAAACAAACGCTGGCGGGTGCCGGCCGTTTGCACTTCTAAAATGCACATTTCCCCAGCTTCCAAGAGACTTCTGCGCAACGCCACCCCTGCCTCCATCCATCTGCTCCCCGCTTGTTTCATCACATGGCTGAGATTTGGGGTGGGGCTGGCTGCTTCCTGAGCCAAAGGAATTCCCCAGAAACTGTAAGCCCTTGTGCTGGCTTTGAGGCCAAACACACAGACCCTCACTCTTATTCCAACTACTGCAAAAAGAAAGATTCACCTTCCCTTTATTAAAGGGTTTTAACCTCTTCCATATGGAGGATCTGTCTATCCCTCAATTAATACCTAAGAATAGGAGGAATAAAACTTGAAATGTGAAGAAAAATGTGGAATATCACATTGATGCCTCCCTATATGTGAATAAATAGCCTGTATTTCTAATCCTAATTTCTGTACATGATTTCAGTTTGTATCCAGACTCAGTTGCTCAAGAATATTCAGTTGTTCTGGAATGTTTACATTCTGGAACACAACAGAACCGCCTCCAAACATTCATGAAGTGCAAACTTCAGCTTTTAATGAGAAAACCAGAGAAAGACACCTGAGATGTTGGAAGTCCATACAAAGGAGATTCGGTTAGACAGAAGGAGCAGGACAGGAGGATTCGAAACTGGACCTCCATGTTGGTTCTAAGAGAGGAGAACTGAAGCTTCGGGAGGGTCCAATCATCTGAATGAGGGGGGATCTGGAAGACTGGAATTCAAAGTCCCAGTGGTAAAATCAGAAATGAGTTGACTACCCAACACAAAACTTACGAAGGCCTTCGAGACAATAAAAGAATGTATCAGAGTCATATAGAAGCTGGAGGGAAGATCTGAAGGTGTTTGTCTGACTGCCTGGTTTTGTTTCAGTAAGTGGGGACCCAGCAGGATGGGTTTCACAGGTCTATTCCCTTTGGAAGCCCACTCTGACCCAGACCTTCCTCCTTGAAGTAGGGAATCTCCACCTCCATAGGTTTCTCTGCAGGCTTTCATAGTACAGAGGGAGCAAATAGTGATCCATGCAGTAAGATTTCACAGGAAGTGGAAAACTCCTTTGGTTCAATGCCAGCCTCTGACACTCCTCTTCCATGGAACTCTGAAGAGGAAGAACTGTTAGCTCAATGCCTTCCCAAGCTAAAGACCCAACTCCACCATTGCCAGGCCTGGATAGCATCCCTTCCTTCAACAGAAAACAAAACAGCAGCCTGGCACAGTGGCCCAGGTCTGAAGAGGACGGAGAGTTCGAGGCCATCCTGGACTAAATTGCCAGACTGTCTTCAAAAACCAGTTTTAAAAAATTAGAGATGTGTGAGACAGAAACAGACAAGCTATGACAGAAAGACTCTTCCAGCCACACCTTGTCATCAGATCCTGTGAGCTCTCTGCTAGATGAGCTTAACCAGAATCCCCTACCCTGGGTGTCTGAGCTCTCCCTAACTCAGACCAAACCCCTGGGTTCCCACGTTTTGTGGAGGTTCCTCAGCCCCCAGTAACTTTCCATTCTCCTGCCCCTCCTGCTTCTCTGTCCTCAGCCTCTGCCTTTCCTCCTCCTGAAAGTTGAGCCCTATCTCCACACAACTGCAAACCCCACTGCATTTCTGCAAGGGACATAATGTCCTGGTATCACCTGCAGCCACAGTCCCCAGTAGAGCCTGCCTTATAATTCCAACAAATGTCAGGACGAAGTTTCCCAAGCAGTTCTACTTTGGTGCCTAGGAATCCCTCAGGAACATCTGGAAAAGCATGTTTTTTTTTAGGGGTTCGGGTTGGAAGGGATTTGTGGTGAGAGGCCCTCAGCACGCCCTGGATTTTTCTGGCCACATAATTGTAAGATTTCAAAAGATCCAATTAAAGACTTTAATCCCACTCCCTTCCTATTTCGCATTCGCCCGCACAGTTAGGCGCACACCGCAGGGCAGTGACCACAATAACCACCAAGCGACTAATCCGTTCCAGTCATGGTGCTGAGCACCGGCCGGCAGGCGCAGGTCACTCGCCTCCCCTGGAACCAGTCCCCCCTCTCCCCACCCACGACCCCCAGCCACTTGGCCCCCACTGGAACTCGACCCAGCGCGCCAAGGGCCCTGCAACTAAGCCGCGGCCGCTGGCTCCGGCCGGAAACCTCCCCGACTGGGGGCGGCCTTAAGGGGAAGGGGCGGGCAACAGCGGCGGGGCGCGAAGGATGCACGCGCGTCTCCTGGGGCTGTCCGCCCTGCTGCAAGCGACCGAGCAGAGCGCGCGTGAGTGTGGGGCGGCGGAGGCTGGCACCTGCGAGCGCGCACCCCTCCATTCTTTCCACAGCCCTGCGCCCCGGGGGCACACGCCACCCTTGCCGGCTCAGCCTGCGCCCCGCACTGCGACCTGGTGCCCGCGAGGCGACTATCCTCTCTGCCCGCCGATCGTGGGTGCACGAACCTGTGCGGCTATCTGCATGCTTCTCTACTCTTCTCCTTTCCCGCCCGTGCGCGATCCCCGGGGATGCATGACTTTCCCGAGGATGTGAGGCTTCCCCTGCCACTGCATGACTCTCCACTGGGACAGGGCTCCCACCTCACTCCCCTGGGAAGCCGTGCATTCCGCGCTCCCCAGGCGCCTTGCACGCAGGTTGGGGTGCAGATGGCTTTCTCTGCCTCTCGCCGGCCAGGAGGGTCCCCGAGGCCTGAGAGGCAGCTTGCCAGCCGCAAGGCTGCTGCAGGAGGGGTTCCGGAGAGCAGGAGCTCCCTTTGGGGTATAGGCCTGCTGGGTCCGCGCCAGGCGGAGCCGGAGCGGAGGAGCGGCAACGCAGCAGCCTTTTCGCGCCTTCCTCGTTTGAACTCGTAACTTTCCGCGCGGGGCCGGTGCCTCCGCCCACTTCCGCTAGCTCGGCTGCCCGCCTCTAGCTGGGCGGGGTCGGGCTGGAACGCGGCGTCCAGTAGCGCGCCCCGGGGACTCTGCGGGCGCGGAGGAAACCTGACTGGGCCCCCCGCACAGCGGGACCCGCCCAGTTCCCAGCCCATGCCAACGCGTCCACTTTAAACGCTGACACCAAAAAAGTCAAATCACAGCCAAGAAAGGGGTTCCGGAGACCAGCGAAGCCATGGCCACTGGCACCCCAAGGCAGCCCGCTAGGACTCGCTGTGACTCGCGCGACGGGGGACATGAGGGGTACCCCGCAGGGTTCCTAGCCCCAGAGCCTCTCCCTAAGGGGGAACCCTGGAAAACCCCACCGCTTCCCTACCCAGCTTCCCCGGTGGAAGGCTCACATGGTCTGAGCACAGCCCAGCTGCTAGGTATTCACTGGCACGTGCTGTCTGCAAGCCACGGCTCCTTTATTTTCCTCCACTTAAATTTAATTCTAAATTAATGGACCTGCCTAACCGTGACATTTGCGCACAGGTCCGCACAGTAAATCGGTCGCGCCTGCCCTGTCGCTACTCCCTCATCCTCGCCGGCCCCTCTGGGAACTATAACCGTGCTTTTCCACTTCCAGACATCTTTTTTTCTTTTTTGCCACGTCTGAGAGAAAACCTGTGACAACTGTTTTTCTGTGTCTGGCTCACTGTTCTCTGGTTCCATCTGTCTTCCTGTGATGGCAGGGTTCCATTCTTTGTGGCTGGGTCTTTTTCCGCCGGGTGTGTTTACATTTTCTATGCTCGCTCATCGGTCAATGGGCCACTTGGCTGGTTGCGCTGCTGTGAACAGTGCCACGGTTACACACGGGTGCGGCCGTGTCCCTGTTTGGCTGTGGGTCCGGCCTGGGACCTTGCAGCTTGAGGGGAGTCCTACTTTTAGTTTTTGAGGCCCCTCCGTACTGTGTGGCACTGTGGCTGTGCTGACATTCCTGCCAGTGAGGGAGAAGGGCTCCCTGTCTCTCATCCCCATCAGCCCCTGTTCCTTTTTTGTCCCCAGTAACCCTTCTGGAACCCATGAGGTGGTCCCTCATTGTGAATGGGATTTGCAGTTCCCTGTTGCCCAGAGACAGTGAGCAGTTTTTCATAGCTGTAGTGGCGATATGTTCTTCTCTTGAGAAGTATATTCAAATTGTTTGCCCGTTTATTACTGAATTATTTGGGATTTGCTGTTAAGTTTTGGGGACCTTTATATATTCGGATACTGGTCATCTGAGAAAGCCAGCTGGCCAGGACTATCTCCTTTCTTCGGCCAGTGCCCGCTCTGTCGGCCGTGCGGAAGCGTCCTGCCTGGATTGAGTCTGGTCAGTCCTTGCTCCTGTCTCCTGAGCTGTTGGAGTTCTACCTGGGGAGTCACTGCTGTCCCCGTGTCCCCTGCTCCTTCTGCTTTCCTCTGATAGTCTAAGGGCTCCAGGTATTAAGATCTTTGATCAGTTTTGAATTGATTTTTGTACAGGGTAAGAAGTAGGGGTCCAGTTTCAGTCTTCTGCATTTGAATATCGAGTTTGCGCAGCACCTTTGAAGTGGCTGTCCTTTCTCCAGTGTCATGTTTTGGGCAACTTGTCAGGAGTCAGAGGCTAAAGATGCATGCATTTGTTTGGGAGTCCTCCGCCTCATCAGGATGTGTCCAGCTGGTCTGTTGACTATTTTTGTGCCAGTACAGTGCTGCTTTCATTACCACGGCACTGTCACATATTCTGATTGCGATGCCTCTAGGGTTGAGCTTTTTGTCAGGGCTGCTGTGGGTGCTCAGCATCTTTGCGCTTCCGTATGAGTTTTAAGTTTTTTCTCGCTCTGTGAAGACCACTGGAAATAGATCACTTTGGGTAGTGTGGCTATTTTATCACCCCTTCCCAGTGCTGAAGATTGAACCCAAGCCTAGTGCATGCTGGGTAAGTGCTGTCTACCACTGAGCTACATCCTGAAATTTCATCTGGAGACAGGGTCTCCCCAGATTGCCAAGGTGAGCTGCAAACTTGGTGATCCTTCTACGGCAGCTGGGATTGCTGGCACAAGCAGCCACTCCAGCTATGTTCCCAAGGTTAATTGTCCCGATTCATGAACAGGAGAGGTCTTCCCACCTTCTGATCTTCAGTGTCCTTTGAGTTTTGTAATTTTCTTTGTAAAGGTCTTTCATATCTTTAGTTGGTTTATTCCTGGTGTGCATGTGTGTGCATACTATGTGCACAAGCATGTGTGCTGTGAAGGGGTGAGTTCACTTGTGCTATATAAAAAAGCTAATTAATTTTGTATATTAATTTCATATCTTGCTCCTAGCAAGCTTATCAGCTCCAACAGTCTTTTGATGGAAGTTTTAGGGTTTTCTATGCACAGAAGCATATCACCAGCAAATGGAGATAACTGGACTTCCTCTGTTGCTATTTGTTTGGATTTTATTTCCAACTCTTGTCTAATTGCTCTGAGTGTTGAGGGTACCCCCACTTCACTCCTGGTCTTGGGGAACACTTGTCACAACAGCCAGCGGTCCTCAGGAAAGCCCAGTGCTTCTCTGCCGTCCCCTTGCAGCAGGCTCTTGGCCTTAGCTGGGTCCAGCAGTGTCTTCCCCGTAGTTAAGACACTGTGTTGCTGGTAAGGTTTTGTTTCTGCTTTTTATTGAGATAGTTGGTCAGGCCAGGTGACACAGGAACCCAGGAGAGCTCAGGGAAGCAGGGCTGATATTCCCACAAGTGGCACTCAGAGGTCTGGTGGACCCTGTGGGGCCACATGGATGGCATGAGGTTGTCAGGAGGCAGAGGTCGGGGGCTTTTGACAGTGGAGAGGAAGGAGGGTGAGCACCTGAGTGGTCTCTGAAGGGTGTGGCTGTCACCCAAGTGCCTCAGAAAGGGAAAGGGGAACCAGTCCCTGGCCCCTGCGGACAGTGAGGTGGCTCCAGGCTGCGAAGCTCCTGCTTCCTGGGCACTGGTCTCCACCATGGAAAGGGCGCTGCCTCCCCACCCTGGAAGGCCTTCGGGAAGTCAGATCGTCCTAACACAGACAGCACGGAACCCAGCCTCCCCGAGCTTCTCTAACCTCATCTCTTTTCCCCCAGGCCTCTGCAGCGTGGCGTACTTCTTTGCCACAGGAGAGCTCCTCTGGGCGTGGCTGGCCCTCTCTGTCCTCCTGCCAGGCCTCCTGGTCCAGGGCCTGAGCTACCTGTGGTTCAGGGCTGATGGGCAGCAGAGTGGGCACTGGCTGGTGCTGCCCCACCTCCTGCAGCTTGGCCTCTGGAAGCGGTAAGAGCAGCGCAGTGCGAGGCATCCACTGGGCATGGACACCTGGTCCCCGGGCCAGGAGGTTCAGGGCCACGTCCTGCTCTGCCTCCCGGTCCCACCCTCTTCCTGAAACATCTCTAGCTTCCAGTGCTTTTCTGGATGTACCTATGTCTTCCAAAAGCTTTTTCTTGTCTTCATCCAGCTTCTGGTTCGCTGTTCTTTTCATCTGCTCTTCAGCTTTAGAGCAGCTCTGTTTACACACCTGTCACCTCAGTGGGAGAGGGAGGCCTTAACTCCTGACAAGTTAGGCGGTCCAGTGGCATCTGCCGTGAGCCTTTGTCTCAGAAAGACGAGAGCCAGGGCCAGCTCTTTCACCACAGAACAGCAGCCAGGGTGGGTCCAGTGCCACTGTTAGCTACAGTCCCAGGGCTGCCTCCACAGGCGAGGTAGTGGTCACCCGAAGGGCACCTTCCAGCCCTCAGCCACCCCAAACCCACCGGGTTGAAGGGAATATTTTTTAAAGAGAAGAATCTGGGGCTTCAGTCAGGGAGGCCTGTGGCCCAGTTCTATTAAAGCACAGATAGGATTCTGGGGTGTCCAGGGAGCTCTGTCAAGGGCTGCTGTCTGCCCCAGGCTGTGCCTTGCACTTTGGCAAGTACCTGAGGACCTCTGGCCAGAGTCAGGGGCCAGGGGCCAGGGACCAGCCCACGGGTGCTGTCAGGGCGGTGGATGGGGCTTCCAAGAAAGATACTAAATGGCTTCTCGAGTTTGCTGGGGTCCCTCAGGGGTGTCCCTAGCAAGAATCAGGCACCAGGATTGCATCTGGCTTTACCAGTTTCCCCAAGCCAGACCCTGTGGCTCCAGCTCCAACTCCAGGGGGACCTCTCTCTGACCACCGCCCCTCTAAAAAATCAGAAGGACCATAGCTATCTACTGTTTTGGGCCAAGGTGGTCCCAGAGGGTGGGTCCTGGAGGCAGACAGCCTGTGCAGGAGTGTACCAGCCTCCCCAAGAGCAGAAAGAGGCTTAATCCATGGATCTGCTTGAGAGGCTTCCTGGGCAGCAGCCAGGTGAACCAGCCCTCAGAGACTTCCTGGCACACACTTAAAAATCAATGCAGTTAAGCCAAGAGAGAAGTGAAAATTAGAAACTAGGAAAAAAAAAAAAAAAAAAAAACTGGTCATACAGACCTAACGTGAAAAAGAAGTCAGGGTGACCAAAAAAATTGTGCACGTAATTTAGTAAAAGGACAAAAGATTTAAAACCAAAAATAATAAAGAAGAAACAGGAAGAGTCCAAAATGAAGCTGGAATGTGCAGCCTTTAGAAAAAAGCCACAAATTTGGCTTTTAGCTTCAGGACAGCCAGCACAGATCAAGAAGCTATAGAGGGCCGGGGGTGTAGCTCAGCACACAGTGCCTGCCTGGCAAGTGGGAGGTCCTGAGTTTGATTCCTGGAACTCACAAAAAAAGAAGCAGCAGCAGTAAGTAGAGGGTAGTGACTTCGCCTCATTCTAGAACTAGTGCATTGCCAGCTGAATAAAAGCCTGACAAATTATTCTACAGCAAATCGTTTCCCACGTTGCAGTTTGGTATAAATGCCTGCAGGAGGTGCCAACACAATTGTGTTTCACAGGAAGCTGAGTTTCCAGTGACTATGGAGCACACTTAATGAGTTGACGGGACACGTGGAAGAATCCACCAAAACCAGAAAAGTCAGTAACACACAGGCTTCTGGACCTAAACCACTTTTTGAAAAATGTATTTTTTGGATTTCAGATAATATAAACTGCATTCATCTTAAGTTAGGCTATTTCGAGAGACAGCTTGTTGGTGACAGCTTGTTTAAACACAGACAGTTACGTTTTTCTGCTCAAGAATTTCTTTCCACGCTAGTGCTGTACCCTACCCACAGCTTCTTACTCTTTTTGAAGCCTGTAAATCCTCTTGGAAACTCAGCACAGGATGACACCTCTCTGTGCATCTTGACTTAGAGATTTTTCTTTAGTGGAAGTTAAAGGTGAGAGAGAGAGAGAGAGAGAGAGAGAGAGAGAGAGAGAGAGAGAGAGAGAGAGAAATACCACACAGCATTGCTGATCGCTGCACTGTTGGCTAACTTAGTGCTGAGTCACCAAGTATTCAAGGAAGAGCAGTCTTATGCTCGAGTTGCAGGCGTTGGGAAAGTGTGGGTTTACTTTAGCTGTGAGGAAGGAGAGAGCAATACTTGCTGAGAACCGTAACTTTGCAGAGACCAGGTCACTGGACAGCCTGTGTGGCTCTCAGTGCCCCAGGCTCCACACCCAGCCCAGCTCTGCAGGCTTCGTGGGCTTCAGTGACCAGAGGAGCCCGAGGTGGGGAGAAAAGGGGCCTCTGAACAGCCTCAAGTGTTATTGCCAGGACAGGGTGGGTAGGGGCTAGAGGGTCTGCCCTGTGGACAGTCCAGCACCTTCCTGTCCTCTAGGTGCTTGCTAGGAAGCAGATTCTCCAGCCACACCTTCACCTGTGTCACAGCAACAGGCTTCTTGTCATCCTCCAAATACTCTCGGGCTGGGGTCCAGTGCTGGGCACCCTGGAGTCCTGAGGGTGTGGCCAGGGTATCTGGGCCCCCAAGCCCTGATGCCACGGGCGGGAAGGGCACTCAGACCACAAACCACAGGGCTGCTGCACACCGGGATGGCCAGAAGAGTGAGCCAGGAGAAGCAAGGAGGTGAGAGAGTCCTCCGAGGAGTGGGCTATAGGGGAGACCGGCTGGTGGCCAGGGGATGGGGCCTGGGCGGAGGAGCTCAGGTCCTCCCCACGGGCCAGAGTCCCGTGACAGAGCTGAGCTGTGGGCCCATCTCGACAGGAAGCAGAGGTAACAGGAGCCCAGGAAGCAGCCGTGGTCCCAGGATGAGGTGGGAGCAGTGGCCAGGCTCAGGGTGCCTCTTGGGACCTGGCAGCTGCACCCCGCCTTCCTCCTCTGCCCAAGCTCTGCATCTGCCCTGGTGGCCTGGGCCCAAGTTGCTGCTTCACACTGGGAAGCAGAAGCCCCAAGACCATGAAGGCCATTTGGCTCCCAGACGTGGCCCCCATTCCCTGGCCCCCACTTACCCATTGTGACCTCCTGCCCCACACTGCTGTTCGTCCCTGCAAACGGCCAACTTCCCAATGCCAGTCCAGCAGCCCTCTCCAGCGCTGCCCAAGCCTCCTGTCTGTGTTTCTCTTCTGCTTGGGCCTTGTGTGCAGGTCTGTGCGCCTCCCTTGGGGTCCCAGAAAACATCTTCCCATTCTGCATTCTGTCATCTGTAGCAGGCAGGCAAACCCCACCAAAAATGCATTAGGAAGCCAGGTATGGTGGTGCCCCTAGAAGGCCAAGGCAAGAGGATCACAAATTCAAGCCTGGCCTGAGTGACCACTGAGACCCTGTCTCAAGACTTCGAAAATAGGGGGAGCCTGGAGATGTAGCTCGTGCAAAGGCCCCAGGGTTAACCCCCAGCACCATCAGTACCTAGAAAGAGTATCTTTACCCAAAGGAGCCTTCTGGGAATACAGGAAGAGGAAATTACCAAGCAAAAGGAAGAGCGCATGACTACGCTTCTGGTCCCCTGTGTTTTTTTCTTCATGTTAAGTTCGTGTCAGGAATCATGGATTCAAACACGTAGTGAGAAATCAATTCACCCCAGGATTCCAAATCATGGAAAAGGGAAACATTTTTCCATGCTTCTTTCCTGGGCCATTTAAAGCAGACCCCCTGCCTTCTGCCCAGACACTGCAGCGCTGGCCACAGATCAGCTCCATGGCCATGCACGGGGTCTTGGGGAGCACTTGGTAGGAGCTTTTCTAGGTGACCCCAATGGTGCCTGTAGCTTGGGCTCAGGGTTGGGTGAGGCTGGCATCTTTTCCCCCAACAGGGCTGCCAGGCAGCAGCAGAAGGGGTCACTCCACTGACCTCAAGCTGTCTCAAAGCCACAGGGCCCAGAGTGACAGTTTGCAGAAGGCGAGTGCATCTGGACAGGTTTCTGGGGTGAGTGTATGGAATTAGAGGGCGGCAGGAGTGTTTCCCAGCTCCTTTCCCGACCACAGGGAGGTCATCAGACCAGGTGAGCTCGTGTGCTTGGGCCCTGAGCAGCCCTGTCTTCCAGATGCCCACGAGGGCTCTGGCCTCCGGTGTGCCAGGCCACTTGGTGGTCATCCTCTTGTTCCTCGCCTGTCTCTACCTTGTTTCTGTGCCTTGCTGATGTGAGTAGCCCCCAAAGACCTGTCCTTGGGCCTCTGCTACTGCAGCCACCACTTCAGCCACTTCCAGTCCCTAGGCCACAGCTGTTGCCTCTGCCTGTGACCTCAGTCACCCTCAGGAGCCTGGACCTCTCATGCAGAGAGGAGCAGCTCCCCTGTGCTCCCGTCCCCACTCTGAAGAACTTCGTGTTCTCCCCAGCTGGGCTGCCGCCCCTTAGGGACTTATTTCCACGAGTGGCATCTCCATGTCCATGTGCCAGGGCCACCTGCAAGCTCCCTCACTCCCTGCCCAGTGGGTCCTGTCTCCATCCCCCAGTAGTTGCTGCCTCCGCTCTCACCTCCCCCCCCCCCACACACACAGATTTCTTCACCAGCCCTTCAGTGACCACTGCTCAAAGTCTTAACTCAGCCTTGGTCCTGCTCTCCCACCTGTGCATACTCAGGCATGCACGCATGCACATATATAAACATACACGTGTATGCACACGAGTGTTACATGTACGCATACCTGTGCACATGCATGCACACATCTTTATGCACATGTTTATTTGCCCCATAACCCAAATACAATGTGTGCCTCTCACAAACTCATTTTTTAAGAGAAAAATCCAATCCCAATGCCTGAAATTCAGGGCTCTGACTTCCTTCCCTGGGCCAGGGCTCTGCTGGCCCCACGGTCTCCATTATATTCCAGCTACGTGGGGCTCTCACCCACAGGGAGGCCCAGCCCCCTTGTTTCCTGCCTGCTCTCTGTATGCCAGTTCCAGGGCACACAAGTTCTGCAGCCTGGGAGGAACACAGGGGTTCTCACCTCTGTGCTCTACAGTGATGGTCAAACCCAGGGTGTGCAGCTAGCCTCTGGGGAATTCATCCCGGGCCCAAGGGGCTCTGGGGCACAGTCGGGGTTACCTGCAGACCTCACAGGCAGGGCTCTTGGCCTGGGCCTTTGCCCTGCAGCAGCTCTGGCTCAGCTCAGAGAGAGCCCCCTCCGGACTTCTAGCCTCTCCCCTCCAGCTGTGCAGGAAAAAGGGGGGTCCCTGCTGAGCACACAAGGTCAGTCAGAACCTCAATGAGGACCCCCCCCCCCCGGCCCTGCAGTGACCCCAGGCATTAGCATGCCATGACTTCTCTTAGGACGCAGCTGTCACCTCCGCCCACACACCCAGCTCGGTGTCATGCTGCCTTTCTCATCTGCAGGCACTGGGACACCTTGGCTGCCCTTCGGAGAGGACGGCAGGGCCCCCACCCAGTCCGCCTACAGCTGCAGGAGGCCGAGCTGGCAGCCCTACGGCTCCTGGAGGCCCTGCTGCAGAGCAGCCCCCACCTGCTGCTGCAGACCTACATCTGGGTGGCCTCTGGCTTCACAGTGGCAGGTGAGCGGCCTCCCGAGGGGGCGAAGCATACACCCTGGTTAGCAAAGCCCTCCCCACCCCCGCGAGATCTTCACTCTGGAGAATCAGGCGCCCAGGCTTGGCACTCGGCGCCCTGGCTTTCTTCCCTGTGTGTGGAGTGTGTCTGTAAACACAGCTGTTTTATCCCCACCAAGGGCTTTGGACCGCGACACACTTCTGCTGAGCCAGGTTCTCATGTGAGCTTCGATGTCCCTTAGGGAAGCTTCAGGAATGGTCCTTTCTATGTGCTTAGAGCCTGCAGGGAGTGCCCTGTCCTCTGATTCCTTTCCAGGGGTCAGTGCACTGCTGTCCTGGTCCTCGCTGTCCTGGGCCCTCGTTTCCTACACCTGTGTCTTAGATGCCATGAAGCCGGGCTGCCAGGCTGTGTCCTGGGCAGCCCTTTTCTGCCAGCAGCTGTGGCGGATGGGCATGTTGGGGACCCGAGTCCTGAGCCTGGTTCTGTTCTGCAGAGTTTACCAAGTTTGGGTTGCAGTGGTTGGAGGTAAGTGGCGCTTGCGATCCTGTCATCTACTGTCAAGGAACCAACCTTGTCACAGCTGAACTTCTTAAAAAGAATGTGCACTGTCCTGGGGCCGGCTGAGCCCTGCGGGTGGCTCCCAGGGGCCCTGCCATCACAAGGCCTTGACCTCAGGGAGGCCTGAGCACAAAGACACAGCCTTGCTCACACCTGGAATCCAGGTCTGGCAGAGCAGCCGGCTCCCAGGCAGCCAGACCTCCCAGCAGGCCCAGGAAACAAGACCACCTTTCAGGACAGCCCAGACCTGGCTCTGCAGCTTGTGCTGCATCCCACCTGCTGCACAGGTTGGGCAGCCCTGGTCACAGGCATGGGTGCAGGATAGGAGGCCCCCCAGGGATGCTCAGCTGTGGCCTCCGAGTCCTGGTAACTGGGAAGAACTGTTCTCCGAGGCTGCTCTGCACCTGGCCAATGGTTCCCACAGAAAAGCTGTCACGTAACAGCAGGGAGGTGCAGTGTCCGCCCTGACTCAGTACAGAGACACACAACCCCTCTGCGATGCTGCCACTGCCCACCCCCACCTCCCACAGGATCTGGCCCCACAAATCCAGGGCACTGTCGGGTCCCAGACACCAAGGCTCCACAGAGCCCAGCCCTGCCACAGCCCAGCCCAGCGGCACAGACACCAAGGGTGATGACAGGGAGTCCAAAGGGGCCTATGTGTCCAGGCCAAGGACAGCAGTCCCCATGGTCACAAGCTAATGGGCTCTGCAGGAAGGAACAGTGTACTCTTATTTAAGAGAACTAGAGACACAGAAATATTTGGCCCTTCGGCCACAGGCAAACATGTTATAGAGTTTTGGGCAGAAAAGACCACTTTTTAAAAAACAACTGTGCTCCTAAAGAGATAAGGTATGTTGTATTCACCCCTTGTAACATTCAGCTCGAGCTCCGAAAGGCTCTCTTTCATCTTAAAATGCAGGGACGAGGGTTCCCTGGGCCGCATGGAGTCCTTCCCTTCGGGTATGGAGGTTTGGGCTCCTGTAGTAACAGCTCCAAAACAGAGAACCAGGAAATCAGTTTTAAGACCTCCTCAAATGCTGTTTGGGCTGAGAAAAGTATCAGTAGGTAACATCCGACCCTCCGACCCTGCTGGTGGAGCCGGTCTCTGTGTTCACACCCAGCAAGGTCGTGTACCCTGCGGGAGGTGAGGTCACCACATCTGTGTGCAGACAGCAGGACCTCTGCTGGGTTTTGATGTCTCTTCTAGGTTCTGGTCAGGAGTGGCCCGGGCAGAGATGAAGCTCCTAGACCTGGTTTCTGTGCGCTAGGGGCTCCCCTGCCCACCTGCCACTGGGCCTGACTTCCATGGCCTCGCTCTCCATCTGTCTGTCTCTTTCTGACCCTGCATCTCTCTCTTCTCTCTCTCTCCCCATCTCTCCATCTGTCTCTCTCCCCATCTCTGTGTGTCTCTCTCTCTCCCCCATCTCTGTCTCTTTCCTATCTCCCTCTTTCTATCTTTCTCTGTCTGTCTACCCTATCAATCCCTCTCCCATCTGTCTGTCTCTTGCCTCTTTCTCTGCCTCTCTCTCTGTCTCCCTCTGTCCCTGTCTGTCTCTCCTGTCTCTCTGTCTCCCTCTCTCTCTCTCTCTCTCTCTCTCTCTCTCTCTCTCTCTCTTGGTCTATCTCTGTCTCTCTCCCGTCTATGTCGCTATCACTCTCTCTCCTGTCTTGGCTCTCTTTCTCTGTCTCCCTCTGTCCCTGGCTGTCTTTCTCATCTCTCTCTCTGTCTCCCTCTGTCCCTATCTGACTCCCCTGTTCTCTCTCTCTGTCTCTCTGTCTTCTCTCTGCTTCCCTCTGTCCCTGTCTCCCCTGTCTCTCTCTCCGTCTCTCTGTCTTCTGTCTCTCTGCAGGTATGCACTGGCTGGCGATGACCTTCTGGCTCGTAGCCCAGCAGAGTGACATCGTTGATAGCACCTGCCACTGGAGGCTCTTCAACCTGCTGGTGGGGGCTGTGTACATCCTCTGCTACGTCAACTTCTGGGACAGCCCTTCCGGGAGCAGGATGCTCAGCTTCTACTTGGCAAGTGGCAGTGGCCGTTTTCTTTAACCCTAACTTTCACAGTGTACATAGCACGCAGGATGAGTGCACGGGGTGCCTGTGTGTGTACACGTGTGTGTGTGTGTGTGTGTGTGTGTGTGTGTGTGTGTGTGCTCTCTTCCTATGAAGGAGTGTCTTCATCTCAGCAGTGATAGCTTGGCATCCATCCTTCAGCCCCCACTCGGCGCCACTGCGGTCAGCTGTGTTATTCTACACACGCTGTGCCCACGCAATCAACTCAGTCCTTACCGGGTGTTTATTGCTTAGTTCCATTCAGAGGTTGCCTGGAGCCTGACTTCAGGTTGTTTCTAGTCCAGCAGAGGGGACTGTTCTCATTTTTAAAAAGAATCATAAATATTGGTACCTGAGGAATCAAGGAATAAAGGAGAATGTGAGTAGATGTCAGGAAAAAAGGAGAAGCTGCCTATGTCCCTTCCGGTTGGAGACACTGGTCAGAAGGAACCAGCTGGGCTGTCACAGAGGCTGGGGAAGCAGTTAGGTGCGTGCAGGTGCATGTTTGGAGCCCAGGAACCCAGGGGCCCGCTCTGCCAATGCCATGCTATATAACTTCAATTTGGGCCGGGCATTAAATCCCCTGAACCTGTCTCATGCTGACTGTCCACCTGTGGGGCTCTGCTGACAGATCAAATAAAACACTGAACATTACAGTAGCATGGCAGGACAGAAGTCATAAACGTGCCCGTTCTTCACATGACAAGACACAGAGACTTTGGGAGAGCAGGCTTCCAGGACATAGACAGAGGCAGTGCAGAGGATGGGTGCAGCCCCCTGGCAGGGGAATGTGGGGCTCTGGGGGACGGTCTGGCACTGGGGACCCTCGGGTGGCGAGGCCCAGCAGCTCACCCTGTCCTGCCCTGCAGGGAGGCTCCCAAACCAGCAGTGCCACACCCTCCCCTCCCCAGCAGCCCTCACTCAGGGCCCTTCCAGGTCACCCTGCCCTGCCAGGGATGACATTTCTGTCCCCCACTCCTTAAGAGTAAATTATATTTTGCTGTCAAAAGAAGTGGTACCACAGCTTGCTTGTTTTATCTTTAATCTAAAGGCAGAGGGGCCTGGTGGCTTGAAGCAGCTCTGAGTTTTAATGGATTTGCTCAACAAACGGGAAACGCAGGAGCTTTGGAGGGAGCTACCCTTCCATGGGCACGCGCCATGCTTGTATAACACCTTCCTCCCCAGAAGGCTCCTTGCTGGCATTTCCTGCCCCTTCTTAGGGCTTGAGAACAATAGCTCCTCGTAAGGTTTTAGTTATTCCTTTTTTGT
Source organism: Cavia porcellus (assembly GCF_034190915.1). Classification (NCBI taxonomy): domain Eukaryota; kingdom Metazoa; phylum Chordata; class Mammalia; order Rodentia; family Caviidae; genus Cavia; species Cavia porcellus. The sequence goes on from NW_026947507.1 coordinate 43,987,331, forward strand.
ATCTTCTAGACTTAGATGCCTCTGGTGGACCGCCATGGGAAAACTTTGGGGGACTCTCAGCATGCCAGTATTATATATATATATTGTTTCCTACACAATATCTAAGTTATGATCTTCACCTTTGTGGTGTACAAAGGGTACGAGCCATTCTGAGTCTCACTTTCAGGCCAGGTTCAATGACTGCATACGGTGTCCTCACCATCTCACACAGAGGGCTGTCTATGGCAAGCCCGGCCAGGCCTCGGTGTCTGGGAGCTCAGTGTTCCCGACTTTCTTTTATCTTTAAGGATGTTTTCTGTTTCCAGTGGATGCATGGGGAGGGCAGTGTCCTCACAGGTCAGGCATCATCTATCTGGTCTTTGGATTCTGTCCTGTTTGTTTACTTGTTTTAATATAAGACAGACTCTTAGGTTTAAGAATTGGAAGCCAAGTGAACAGGCAGCCTGGATGGAGGAGCAGGGTCTCAGGGGTGACATTCTCAAAAAACCAATTTTGGACCAACCACACGGCTCTGTTTTGAGCCCCTCGGAATCACCTTCCCTGCTGCCACTGAGGGGTCACAAGCAGATTTAAAGAGGAAAATATTTATAGACAAAAATTCTAAAGGTGCAGGAAGGTCTGTGAGCCCGGCTTCCTGGAGCTCAGGAGCTCCATGATGGCTTTAATCACTGCGCTGTGCCAGTGACCCATGCCTGTGTCCCCATGAGGGTGGACACTGCTCTGTCTCCATGCAGTCCAGCCTGAGCCCCAGGGGGTGCCACCAGGGCACGGGGCGCCACCAGGGCACAGGGCGCAGGTGCACCACGTGTGCACCATGTCTCAGTGATGCTGCCAGCATTCTAACAGGCTGCAACAGGGGAAAATGTCCCTTGTAGAGGCCTTGGGGCCAGCAGTGGCCCTGCACCTAGGAAGCTGCAGTAGACACAGATAACAGGGAGCTGCTGCAGACCAGAACAGGAAGCTCCCAGCCACCACCCCTGACCGCTGCTGTGTCTCTCCCTGGCCCCACAGGTCATGCTGCTGGAAAACATCATCCTTTTGCTGTTGGCCACAGACTCTGCCCAGTGGCTTTCGTGGATCGGAATGTGCACGATAGTAGGGGTGCTGTCTGGATTTCTGATTGGTAAGACCCAGCATGCTTTCTCCTCCGAGCCTCCTCCCTGATTTGTGTTCTAGAGTGGATGGGAAGGACGGGAGACTGCACTAGTGTGCTGCTGGAGGAAGGTGACCTCCCAGGGCAGGGGAACCAAGCTCAGCAGCATGACCACCTGGACCGCAGAACCTTCCTCGAGGCTGCACCAGCTGCTCGGTCGAAGGTGGGACGCCCACTAGGTGGCAGAGCTGGGACACTGGTATCACATGAGGACCAGTCAAGTCTGTAGACCATGCTGTCCCACAGTGGTGACGCCTCCCAGGCCCTGTGAGCTCAGCGGGCCTCCTCTCCTGCACCTGAACTCAAGGCCAGTGGCCTCTACCCCACACCACACTCATGCCTCAGCCCTCTTGGGCCTGCAGGAGCTGTCCTGGAGCAGCCAGCTCATCCCATGCAGAACCAGCATGGAGAACTACAGGCATCTGCAGCCACCCTGAGCCCTGAGCTCCTGTCCACAAACAACACCCTCTCCAGCCACCTGCTACCCCAGTCTCACCTGGAGGAGCATGTGTCAGGGTCTGGGTGCAGCGGAGAGGTGGGCAGAGTAACCACCTGAGCTCAAAGCTCTAGAGGCATGGGGCTGGGTATGGGGGAGGAAACTCACAGACTGGCCTATGACAATACTCAAGCACAGACCCCTGGGTAGTGAGCTCCCTGCTCCTTTAGTCATCTGGAATTATGGCTGGGTAGACCAGGTGGCCCAGCTGAACCCTTCTTTCTCAATTGAATTCCTTCTTCTGAGAGAGCTGTAGTTGCAGGAAATATCAGAAAGCACTCCCTGTGCCCCTTACTCAGCTCCCCAACAGTGACAGCCCCCAGGGCTGTAGAACAGAACAGCTTCACGCTGGGGCAATGGCCCAGCCAGCCCAGATGCAGGAGAGCCTCCCATCCACATGTGGGCCCCCAGGCTGCCTGTCCCTCCTGCCCCACCACATTCTCAGCTGCTGCAACCTGGCCCATCCACCAGCCCCATGATCTGGTCACTTAAGGAGTGCTAGACTCACACTGGAACCTCCACGACTCGGTTTCCTCCCTCCGTGTAACACTTGGGCAGGCCATGGACACCAGGGTGCCTCCTTCCTATGACTGAGCCTGTTCCTGGGAGTGTGGGCCACAGCATTCCCCTGCCACTAAGGGACACCAGGAGAGTCCTTTACATCAGGGATGGGTGCACAGAAAAATGAAGCTTAAAGAAGTCGGTAAATATTGACTTAATCCTGTGAGCTGTTCTGACTCCCATCCCAGGTCCCCTCTTGCCTGGTTTCCCTCAGCAGATCTTTACTGAGCCCCAGCTGCATGAGCAGGGGGCCCAGGAAGGGGACAGCCTTGGGCAGTGCTGCCCCAGGACCGAGCTCAGGACTTTTGCAGCCAGATGACTTGGTTCATGGCTTCACCACACCCAGCCAGGGGCAGTTGCTGTGAGGGTCACAATCTTCCTTGCCCAGGGACTGTGGCAGCCCTAAATGGTGGTGGAAATAATGCGGTACCTGAGCTGAGGTGGCATGGGGCATCAGAACTCTGTCCCTTTGCTCCAGGTCTAGCTCTGCCACTGACCAGCAGCCTGCCCCTGGCTTGCCCTGTGTTGGTCCCCACCATGAGCAGGGGACCTCTGGGCTGGGGCCTCTGGGCTCCTCCTTTCCATCAGGCTACTACCTCCTGGTGCCTGAGTTTCTCCCCAGTGGGGTTTTCAGACCTTGAGGTGTTTGTGCAAGCACCCTGCCTAAACCCTGAGCTTCCCTTCTGCATGCAACAGGAAACTGGAAACAGCGGGGGTGGCTTACTGGAAGCTGCTAAAGAGATTACAGCGCCAGCAACACTTCTGATCAACACCAGGGCGGACAACAATGTGATTAAGCTGTTTATGCACAGAGGAAGTTGTTGCTGCTGCTGGAGGAAAGTCCTTGATGCAGGCTTTGAGGAAGAGCACAGGCGACACGCTGCTGCCCATGGTTTTGAGGGTGTCTTGCCCCTTCCCTCCCGGCCCAGACACCCTTGGCAGGGAGCAGATGTGGAGTTTAGATGTACAGAAAGTGCAGTGAAATTTCTGCTGAATACCTCATTCACATATGCACAGGCATGCACACATGTGCACACAAAGCTTCAGGTCTTGGGGTCAATTTGCAGGAAGAAGACAGAATCAATAAGAACGGACTCTGTTACTTAGACACGTGTGCTTGCTGCTTACAGAACCTGAGGTCTACTTAAACTCCCCTCCAAGGATCCCGCTGGGACACCCCAAAATAGGGTCTCACTGTAGAGTGCAGGTAGTCTTCACCTCACTTTGTAACCCATGCTGGCCTCAAAACTCCCAGAAATCCTCCTGCCTCAGCCTCCTGAGTGCCGGGAGAGCAGGCTTGTGGAATCTTAATTTGGAGCCCAATTATATGGTTCTCATCAGAATGGCCAGACTCTGTACCCGCAGACCAGAAGAGGGTGCCTGGCTTCCCAGAACATCATGTGTGCTCTCTTTCTCTCTCAGGCAGCATCTCGATGATCATTTATTACAGCCTTCTACACCCAGAGTCCCCAGACATCCGGCAGGGCTTCGTGGCAAAGTGCTGTGGCTCGGCAGACGGAAAGTCTCCAGCTGTGGAGAGGCCAGGGAGTACAGGCTCACACCTCGCCGAGAGCTACGAGCTGCCGAGTCCAGAGAAGCCCCCCAGCCCAGAGCCGGGGCCCCCGGGGCTATGGTTTGGGGACCAGAGTCCAGGGGACATCCCTTCCCTCAGCCCCCACCACTGGCTGCTGGTAAAACTCGCTCTAAAAACCGGAAGTGTGCCCAAGATCCACGCCGCCTTCAGAGGAGACAGGCCTGCCTGCTCTACCGTGGCATGGGGGTCAAACCAGCTCTGTGAACTACAGCAGACGCCCCTGTCCTCCCCACAAGATGCTTCCACCCTGGAGGAGGGCCCCCAGTTGCAAGATGCTCCCAAAGCAGAAGCAGACTCCCTGGAAACCTCAAGTTATGTCTCTCTCACCAGCGGCCACCAGGATAGTGCAGATGCCCAGGGCCCAACAGCATCACAGGGCAAGGGTGGCCCAGGAGAGGGGATGGAGGTGGGTCTCAGCACTCAGTGCAGGGGTTCAGGTGGGCAGCTGGGAGGGCAGGAGGGGCAGCAGAGCATGACACTGTACTTCAGTGCCACCACACAAGAAGCCACATTCTCACCTCAGATGGACAGCCCTCCAAGTCCCCAGGTGTCACACCCCGGGAGAGGGCAGCAGATTGGTCCTGCCCAGCCGGCCTCACCTCAGCCAGATGCCCAGCCCTTTGCCTGCACCATGGTGGACATCAGCCCCATCCTTGGCAGGGGTCTGGACAGACACTTCCTTCCCAGTGCAGGCCCCCCAGATGCAGCCCCAGGTGGCCAGGATGGTGAGAACCTTAGCCGCCCTGTTCCTGAAGACACTCGGGCATCCCTGCAGAGGTGCGGTCTGAGAGCTGTGGGGCAGCCCTGCCTGACCTCCACCCCGAAGTCGGAGCCGAGCCCTCAGGGCTGCAGCCACAAAGGCAGGCGGAAGCAGGAGGTCAGCCTCTTCATCTGACTACACCCCGCCGGCCACAATGTCCAGTCCAGCCTGCCACCTCTGCCTCTCGGCCCTCGACAGCACATCCAAAGGCTGAGCAAGTAGGAACGGACGAGTCTTGAATCCCCGCCAACAGTCACATAGGCTTGCACAGGTGAGACAAGAGCACAAGGCCACGGTCCTGACAAGGGCTTCCCTGCCTGCCCTCAGGGGCCGGACGAAGTACCTTCGCTGCAGTGAATTTTGAAAGCTCACAGTTCAGTCAGGCAAACCCTTCTGGGAGTGGATGACACCCACACAGTCAGGGACCTGGCCTCCCCTCCTCTCGCTGCTGGCCTCTGGTTGTCCCCAGCCCCTCCCAGTCTCTCCTCCCTGAAGGGTACCTTGTCCCCAAGAGCAGAAAGCTGGACTACACGTGTTCCCACCACTGCTGTTTCCACCACAGGCAGGAAAACCCGCCACCATGGGAACTGTGGGACAGGAGGGTGGACTCCCATGGATACCAGCTGGTGAGCAGCGCGGGCCAGCACCTGCAAGCACTGCAGAAGGAATTCACTTCTGAGGCTTCCAGGATGACCACAGGACAAAGCCTCAGAGGGTCTTTTGGGCCGAGGTCCTGGAAGAAGCATCCCCTACACTGTCCTCCAAGTGCCTCACTGGCCACAGGTGTGCACATACATGCACACACACACTCACACTTACCTGAAGCTGGAGAGCCAGAAGCTGTCACCCTGGCTGTGAGGGCAGCGCCCACTTCCAGGCATAGGGTGAGGCAGGGTCCTGGGCAGACCATCCACAGCCAGGACACTCAGGGCCTTGGCCTCAGCCCCATGTGGTCCAGCATGCATCCACTCCACGCACTCACCGTTCACACAGGTGGCTAAGCTATGTGATACACCCCCAGGTCCTGCTGCCTGCTGGGCAGTCTCCACAGTGGGCGCTTCTGTAGGAAGCAGGGAACCAGGTGGAGAGTCGCTCCCTCCCCACCTATGCCAGCAAAAGGAAGAGTCACAGGGCATCCCTAGGTACCGGGTCACTCCTGCTGTCTTTACAGGTGGCCACATGGCCTCAGGTGCACAGAGGGCTTTCATGGTGGGAAAGAACCCACAGGACTCTGGGCTCCAGCCATCATCTATGGGGTGGGGCCTTCGGGGAGCAGCTCAAAGTAACATCTACTCACCCCAAGATCCACGCCAGGCTGGGTCAGGAGTGTCCTCCTCCAGGCAGGCAGGGAATTCCACATGGTGCCACCCTGCCCAGGTCCTAGCACCTGCCTGGGCAGGGACCACACTCCTCCCAGGGAAGCGGGGCTGGAGCAAGGAACCCAGGCCAGAGCTTCACTGCACTGGGCTTCAGGTCCTAGGATTCCTCACAGCAAGAGGAGCTAAGTCAGTTCTCAGGGCTCCAAGATGATAAATCAAGAAATGGAGATGGGACCAAAAACTGCAGAGTACCTCCGTGTTTTTAGATGTATTACAGTAAGAGACACACACGCTGTCACCCCCAGTGTGCCCCTCAGGAGACACCGCGGTCCCATCTGTCCTTCATGCTCAAGCTGGTCAAGGCTGCTTTCCTGAGTCTGCTGTTGGCATAGGGCTGGCGGCCTCCACGTTATTCTGACTTGGGGAAAAGCCAGACCCAGATCTAGTGACCAGGACCTGCCCGCCTTCCAGTGGGCAGCACTGGGCAGCCGCGTTCGTCGTATGTGGCTCAAAACTCGCAGAAATGCTGCGGAAAGAGGACGCCGAACCGCGTCAGAAAGTGGCCAGAACGGTGGGGTGAGTGTCTTCTGAAAGGCTCTTGCCCTAGTATAAATCACTGACCAGCTCTGGTGATGGTCTAACATGGAAGGCCAAGGCAGAACGCTTGCCCTGACAGCCACTCCTTCCTCCCCTTCAGTCCAAATTGTTACTTTCCCGTTTGCCCGCGAAGACAACGCCAATCAGGCCCTTACACGTCATCAACGCTCACCCCACGTACCACTTCCGGTCACACAACCTTCTGCCTGGCTGCATCCCTCCAGAGGGCGAAAGCCAAACCCTTCGGGCTGTGAGCTCTTCTCCATGTCCCCAAATAAATGGCCATTTTCACTCTCTTCTGCTTCTCTTTACGCCAGAAAACTCACATCTTCAAAGCAGGGGAGGATTTTAGGGAGGTGGATGGCAATGTGTCTTTTCCTGTAACACATTTTAAAAATTTAAACATTTACCATAAATTTGTTTGGTACTAGAATGGAACTCGAGACCCTGTGCTTTCCAGGCAGGTGCCGGTACTGCTGGGCTCCATCCCTGGTCGACTTTCACCAGAACGGCCCTGACTCAGCACAACTCATCCCTTGTGCATACAGCTGAAGGCTCAACACAGGAAAATCCAAAAGCAAAAATAAAACAAACAAAAAAAAAAAATACAAATCCAAAAGTGGATTAACATCCACCTCCCAGGGCCTGCTCCTGGGGTCACTGGCCATCAGGGCGGTGAGCTTGGTTGGTTTCTGACTCTTGTGCTACCCATCTTAGTCCAGCTCAGGGTCTGCTTTCCTGCCCGCTCAGCCACTCCTGAAAGTCAACAGATTTCACAGGGCCAGGAAAGGGGACCGGAACCACCCAGAGCTACTGGGGATTTGGCAAGTCCTGCGCCCCACGTCAGCCTCTGCCACCCTTTCCTGCACCAGCATCTTCTGTCATAGAGAGCAGAGGCTGTGGCCTGGGCTGGCTCCTGCAGGCTGGGGAAGGAGACGCACAAAGCTTCCCCAGATGCCCTGAGTTCCCTCAAAGGCCCTGCCCGTGCCTGCAGAGGGCCGGAGGGCAGGCGGAACCCATGGCATCTGGACGGCAGAGGCGGGCAACATGGCTCCTCGGTCACCAAGAGGTTAACTTCGTCCTGAGTCTTTTTCCTTAATCCCTTCTGGGACTGAGAGCAGCAGAGTAACCCTGGATTCTAAACGCCCTGGAAAGAGTCTACCTTAAAACTCAGCCTGGTTTCTCTCTTTTAACATAGACTATTATTGTGCTACCTCAAATTGGATTCTATCTCCGTTCTGTGTAGGGCTGAGTGGGAGATTTCAGTGCATAAAGCTCAGGGCTGCGGTCAGACCTGCTCACATCCCCTACTCCAGGGCAGCCACTGAGTCTGCGGCGAAGGAACTGCTCACTGGGTAAAATCGTGGTAGCCGATTCGAGGTCCCAGAGGCCCCATCGCCCGTACCACACTGGCCAAGCCCCCGACCTGTGAATCTCCCAAATCAGCCTGAACCCCAAAGTCAACAGAGCCGCTGACCCCCTGTCTGGCACCGCCATCTCTGTGGTGAAAGCTGTAACCCAGAGCTGGAGTTGACATCTCCCAGGGGCAACGCGCCCATGGAAAATACCATGGAAAAGTCCACAGGGAGACATGCATGACGGCAGGACCATAATTACAACGCTGCCGTCAGGCTTTCCACTGGCCGTGGTCTCAGTCCTCGCTGAGCACAATTCTTTCCAGCTGCAGTAACAGGCAGGTTTTTCAGCCCACCGGGGGTTTTCCACTGTGTTTACGTTTGGCAAGAGGAAGATGAGGCTGGAAACAGAATGCACTGTATGGGTTTTTGTTCTTAGTGTGGCCTTTCAACTGAAACTAGGAGAGCACAAAAACAGTGACAGCCAGTGCCCCCCCCCCAGCCCCGCGCACGCATAGGGATACCGCCTGTCACCCCAGCACTCTAGGAGGCTGGGGCAGGAGGGTTACGAGTTCAAGCACAGCCTGGATAACTTAGCAACTGGGAGAGAGGGAGACTCTCAAAATGTAAAAAGGGATGGGGGTGGAACTCGGTGTGAAGGCCCTGGGTTCAAAACCCAACACCACAAAAAGTAGGGAGAGAGACAGAGAGAAGAAGGAGAAAGAAAGGAGAGGAAGGAAAAGAAGATCAGCAAAGATATCATGTGGACCCCAGGAGTCTTACTGTAAAATGACACTTTGTCTTTTACTTCCTTTTAAAAATGAGGCATTAGATTAAAAAGCCAGGAGTCACTTCTCGTCCCTGTGCCCACAGTGTGGCCAGGGCTGAGGAAGTGTGCTGGGCCCTGTCCTGGGAAAAAGGAGCTCTGGGAAGAGCAAGCTGGGAAGGAGCTGGGGTTCTCTTCCGGAGATGAGGGGATCCCCAGCCTGGCCTGGGCCTCAGACAAGTGGCTGCTCACCGAGTCTCTGCCCCTCCTGTAGCAAAGGCACTGTCCGGGGCCTGGCTGTGTGGACAGGTTCTCTCGCCCTCCCCAGGCACGGGTATGACCTGTGGACTGGTGGCCGAATCCCTGTGCTCTTCGTGCTAAGCCCCAGGCGAGCACCCTCGATGCAGAAAAGGCAGAGGCGGGTAGTGTGGGTGATCAGTGTCCACCCAGTTCCCCAAGCAAGGCCAGGCAGAAGGGGCCTCGCCCCAGACTGCTTCTCTGAGCTGCTGCCCTACTGGCCCTGGTGCAATGCACCACGCCTCCGGGTGCTCCAGCCTGGCCTGGCCTGGCTGAGAATTTCACAGTCAGCCACGTGATGTCCATCTGCACCTGGGCCTTGGGGGCCCAGGGGGATGAGGTCCGTCCAGGGTCTTGAGAGGTGGATGCCCAACACTGCAGCAGGACAGCGGGCTCAGGGGTGCCAGGTGCAGCAGCTCCCCTTGAGGACACCGAGCCATCTCTGGCCCAGGGCAAACGTCCTGAGGATTCAGAGAGTGACGACTTCTCCAGCAGTCAGGAAATTACACATTAATCTGAGTAAGAGTCAGGCGGACAAGGTCCGAGCCGCGCTCTGTAAGGTTATGAAAACACACAGGACTTCAGCCTCGTATTTTCAGTAACTGTCAGCTGAAGGCTCAGTGCTGACCAGGGTTTGAGATAAACGGCTGCCTGCCTTCTCCTCCTGGTCACTTTCCAGTGACTGAGCCGTGATTCAAGGTTGCAACAAAGGGGATCACAGGGATCATCCTGGTGACACCTGTGAGGCATAGGAGGTGAGTGTGTCCCCTTCTGTTGGTCCCTGCCCTGGGAGGCTTCCCCAGGCCCCCAGAGCCCTGGAGCCCTGTGACACAGTATGGTCGCCAGGTGGCGCTCCTTCCCTCCCCAGCACTCACTGCATTCTTGGGTCACAGGAATCCAGCTTTGTTCTCTGAAACGCAGACCTGGGGTTCGGTTGCTGGGCCTGCACAGAAGCCCACCTAGATGAGCCCCAGACTTGTGCAAAGCTTGGCTTGTGCACTGAGTACGGCATTTTCTCAGCAGCTTCCTCGCCTGCTCCGGCTGGAGTGTTCGGGGTAAGGATAGCCCAGGCTCCAGCATGAATGAGGCCCAGCAAACTCCTCCTCCAGAGCTGAGCAGGTTTGGCAGGATCAAAGGGGCCTGGGCTGAGGGTCCCAGGGGACCTGTGAGCTTGGCTACCCTGGCCATGGTCACCTCCCACAACTCTTCAGGGTCAGGAACAGGGTTCGGGTGCCATGGGTCTGTGCATCCCTGCTCTGGGAAGAGCTTTTCATTCTGTGCAGGCCGAAGCTACTCCTAGCTTAGAAGAAGGCCACGAGCAGGTGGGGCAAACCGAGCTGTAGATCCCCAGGAGGAAGGCACCAGTCTGAAACAGCTTCAAGTCTGACCTTCTAGGCAAGATAAGCAGACAGCAGAACAGACAGCAGAAGGTCGGTCAGTCAGTCAGTGAGCTGGCCTGGGGCTCAGGATGAGCAGGTGGAGGAAGGGCAGCAGGCAGAGACTGTCATGCAGATCACTGTGCATTTGTCCAGAACAGCAGCCTCTGTGCAAACCATGTCACAGATGCCCCCAGACTGTGGGTGGAATGGCTGGGATGTATAGGTGGTCTCTACCAGTCTGCTCAATTTTGCTGTGAACCTAAACTGCTTTAAAAAATAAATCTTGCATGGCAGAGTGGTGCACAGCTGTGATCCCAGCACTCAGGAGGCTGAAACAGGAGGATTGTTGAGAGTTTGAGATCAGTCTGGATTACAAAGTAACTCAAGGCCAGCCTGAACTGCATTGCAAGACCCTGCCTCAAAAAGACCAAAAGAAAAATAAAAAACAAATCTAAGCCAGCCACAGTTGTGCAAACCTCTAAGCCCAGCACTCCGGGAGGCTGAGGCAGGATGGTAGGTTCAGACCCAGCGTGTGCTATAGTGACTTAGTGGGACCCTGTCTCAGAACATAAAAGGTCTCAGGATGCAGCTCTGTGTGGTGGCCGAGGGTTCAATCTCCAGCACACACAGGAAGTGCATTTTAAAATTTTGCAATGATGCTTTCTCGGGCACAGACCAAACCCAGCCTCTCCGCTTTGGGTCATTGGGTGAAGCATCCAGGAGCCCCAAGGCAGACACTGACCTCAGCACCAGCTCACCATGCCCTCGGGCTCTTCGGCTTACTTGGATAAGGGTTTTACAGTCGTAGCTCTGGCTCTGGGCTGGGCAGGAGGAAAAGGAAAAAGGCAGGCAACCTGCTCACAGCAGGGACTCGGAGGCCTGTGCTCCCCCAGGCGTCCCTAACCCACCCCAGTGCGGAGTACGTGTTCCTCCTCACCCTCTGGTCTGGAAGTAGGGGTGGTTGGCACACAGGGTAAAAACGAGGACAGAGTGGGGAGTTGGGTTCAGTTTCCTGCTGTGTCCTGACAAGCCATGGTGGCTTCAGGTGTCCCTCAGGCTCCTGTGGGGACATTCCTTGCCCCTAAAGCCAGGACGATGGTGGCAGCTGCGTCTGTGGGCAATGGAGATGAGGGCAGCCAGCTTGTGGGTCCCGAACAGGCTGCCCGCAGGGTCACCAGGTGGGGAGGGATGAGTCTCGGTAGATCCATGACTTCGCAACTCCAGGCGCAAGTTGGTGCTTCCCCAGCCATCAGAATCCCGGAGCCGCCCTCACATCTACAGGACCCACTGCTCTGCCTTCTCCAGTCCTGTGCTGCCCCCAGGGACCAGGCCCTGGCCTCTCCTGGGTGGGCCCCTGGGCACCAGGACTTCCCAATTCAAGTCTCCCCGAGCAGCTGGGAAACTCCCGGGTGGTCCCATCGGTCAGAGGTAAAACAAGCTTAGGACTTTCTCTGGTTAAAAAACAAGAAAAGTTCGGTTCCTCTGGTTCAGGGAGTCCCTGCCCCGCCCGCCCTTGTTTGCCTTAGTTCTCCGATGGCAGGGGTGAAGCATGGCCTCACCAGTCGCCGGGCGCTCTCCAGCTGACGATGATATATTTACTGAGAAATTTTTAATAAATAAACCGCAGCCGTGAACCCGTGTGCCCTTATAAACCAGCCGGTTCTCATGGGGAGACTTCAGGGGTTTTTATGGAGCAATTCTATGTTCTCATGAGAATTTTATTAGAAATCAGAGACTTCCAATGCATGGAGCAGGAAATTTATGGGGTTACATGGGAACCTTCCTTCCCTTTTGTCATTCCAGATTAATTTACTTCTTTAGATTATGTTGATTTACTTGGTAAATTTTAGGCATGGACATCATTCTGAATTTCTCAGCAGGTTCAAGACAGCTCAGTGATTTCTTGAACTTTCCACTTTCCATTTTTATCTTCAAGTCAGATAATTATTGATAGTCTATAAAAGTCCCTAAATCTATGGGAAACACAATGGCTACGCAAAAAATGTGGCCACTCAGGTCTTTCCAGACATCAAGGAATAAACAAGACGCTTAGTGGGAAAACAGTTTTCTAACTGTGTACAATTCTTTAGGGCTCTGTTTTCTACATAAGGGTTTCTTCCATTATGTGTTTTTAATTGTGTTTTGTGAAGGACCCGGTTCAAATTTCATTCATTGCTTCCCCTCACCCAAAACCCCCAGTTGTTTACCGTCATGTAACCAACTTGGAAAACAGCCAGGGCCCAGAATAGCTGCTTGTGCGGGGGCTTCTGTGGAGGGGAAGTGCTCCCCACAGGTTCCTGCCTTGGGCCTGCTGCCAGCTTCTCATTAGCCATTTGCTTAATGGTCTGGGAGGATGCATGGGGCCAGCCCAGCCTCTCGGTGCCAGAGAGAAAAATGGGGGAACCTGCCTTCTGTTAACGTCGGGGCACTGACCACTCTGCAACCTGCACTCCTGGCTTCAAAGTTCCAAATTTAGTAAAGTTTTCTTTCCAGCTGGATCCTCACTTAAGGAGGTTCAGGTTTGTTGGGTTACCTCTGTGACTGGTTTGATTTATTTTAGCGCTTTGCAACTACTTGCCCCAAAGTTTCTAGGTGTTTTGTTTTGTTTTGTTTTGTTTTGTTTTAATTTAAAGACAGGGTATCACTATGCAGTCCAGGCTGGCCTTGAACTCACCACGATCCTCCTGCTTCAGCCTCCTGAGTGCTAGGATTACAGCCATGAATCACCATGTGCAGCTCCTAGGCATCGATTTTAGAAAAAAAAAATTCTTAGTAAAATTATGCAAGAAGGCACCCCCACAGCTGGCACCCTGGTTTCCACAGATGGCTGCTTCTAAGTGTATCTTAGTGTCTGCTCCCGACCTGGCCTGACTACCCAAGCCTGAGGAATGTGGTCATCCTGTCAAAATGCACAAGGCATGGTTGCCCTTGCAGGCCTCCAGAGATGCTCCCGCCAGCCTCCTAGGTGCTCCAGCCGACCTCCCCAGGAACTCCCGCTGTGCCCAGCTTCCTGCTGCTGTCAGCTAGCACAGTGCTCCTGGGCCACGCCATCCAGCAGGTCCCACCACCCTCCTTTCATCTCGACACCCACCACCCCGCACACAGCTGGGACTCACCCCGCTGGGCCTAGGCTTGGGGAGGGCATTGCCCGGTAGGGGCAGAGGGCAAGCCCTGGCCTCACAAGCTCCTGCGAATGAGGCCTGGATTCGGATCCCAGTGACCCCGGGCAGACGGCTGTGAGAAATGGGTCACTCTGGGCGCCAGCTCGACACACGGCACACGGGGAGCCCACAGAGCAGCAGGCACTAGGCAGGGGCACTGACGGAGCCAGCAGCGGTGAGGTGGGGGGGCCACAGGTGCCACCCTTGCTGCAGCCTCTTGGGAGCCAGGGGGTAGCTTCTTACCGAGCTCAGTGCACCTTTACTGTGGGATCCCGTCCGTGCTCGAGCTCCTCCTCAGCACGGAAACCCGCCCACGGACATCTGTGGCCGTAGCTGTTTCTGTGCGTAGCTATCTTCCTGAGGTCCTGAGGTCAAGGAACCCGCAAACCTCACACAGCAGCCCAGGCGCTGAAAAGAAGGTCGCTACCACACCATAGAAAGACACAGATGTGGGTGCAGCTAGTGCTACAGCATGAGCATGGTATGTACAGCCCTGGTATGTACAGCGCGACCCCCGCAGAAAAGCAGATTATTAAAGAAAAAGCCAATCTGAAGAGGCTCCAAAAATGTGACATTCTGCAAAATGCAAAACTGTGGAAGCCGGTAGCCCACGCCTGTAATCCCAGCACAAGGGAGCCTGAGGCAGGAGGATTGTTGCAGTTCGAGACCAGCCTGGGCTACAAAGTAAGCTCAAGGCCAGTCTGAACTGCATGAGACCCTGTCTCAGAAAAACGGGGGGCGGGGGGGGGGGGGAATGAATGAGTTCAGGCGTTAGCCAGGGGCAGGGTAGGGGGAAAGAGGAAGCGGAGACATCAGGGCAATTCCCGGAGCCCCAAGCCAGAGGCTGCAGGACTCAAGGGTAAGCTTGGGGGACAGAGCCTCTGGTGGACGCGGGTGATAGTAAGGATCTGGGTGTTGGGGTCCAAGAGGATGTGGGAGATTTCCATTTTCCACTCAGGTTTGCTGGGAACCCTAAACTGCTACTATATTTTTTAAATCTTTAAGAAATAAAACCCTAGAAAAACAACCAGTAAAAAGGAGCCTGCTCTCTGCCCAGCTCCGCTGGGACACCACTTTATCAAAGGGGACACTGAAGCAGATCACAGCGTGGCCTGGTCACCCGGGCCTGGGGCGCTGGCAGTAAAGGAAGGACAGCAGGAGGCTTCCGGGTGGGGGTGGCTCTTCCTCACGGGACTCACAGGGCAGGAGGGTGAGCTCCCCCTGGCAGGAAGAGAGGCAGCAGCTCGGCCCTGAGACGGGTCTCTGCCCTGGGAGTTTGCCCCAGCTGGCCTCTTGTTCCTGAGAACTGTTAACAAATTGGTTTTCTTCCACCTCTGCATTTTGGTCATGGGCCAAGGAAAATACCGCTGAATATGAACCAATCTACAGAGCTTGCCAGCAAGCCCCGAGTAGCGCTGCCTCCTGGAAACGCCCACCAGTTCCACCTCCCACGCCTGCCTCTGAGGCCTGGGACCTGCTTGGCAGAGGCCCCTGCATGCAGGCCACAGGGCAGGTGTCAGATCCACGGAGGGACGGTTCCAGCCACCACGCACGGGCAGAGCTGTCCGGGCCAGCACAAAGCTCAGTCCCCTGGGATGGGCCCTTGGGGGGACGCCACTCTCCCCATCAGATGGGGCTGCCCCAGAGTCAGCGCCATGGGGTCCCCTAGGTCTGGAGACTCAGCCTGGCTCAGCCTCCACCCCCAAACCCCCACTCCCAGCTGGTTTATGGCTCCAGCCCTGTGGGAGAGGAGGACTCACACTCATCAGACATGAGGTTGGGTCAGGTGCCCGCGGTGGGGATCGCTGCCCTCAAGGCGCCGAGGTCCGTGTCACAACCCGATCTGCGCGGGTGGAGCTGAGCCCGGAGGCCCTGGCTAACCTTCCACTCAGCAGTGGACTCAGTGGGATGGGAGGAGAAGCTGGGAGGTGGCCAGTTGGGGGCGGGCCTGGACAGTGCCCTGTTAGTGCCCCTGGGAGGCACCTCACTCTTTCCACCCTGCGATGGATTACACAGGACCCCGAGCGGGAGAGACGAATTTCTGCTGTCTGTAAGCAGCCTGGTCCACAGTGCTTTGTGACAGTCCCCAGACAGACTCAGACACTGTCCCACCTTTAGCCAGTTGCCCTCCTGGGGCGTGAACATTTCGGACGTCCTCAGCCATGCACTTTTATTTTCATGGAGAGAGCGCTCTGAGAAGTTTGGAGAGGCCTAGACTAAGCCTGCAGGACAGGGAAAGCGAGCCCCTGGGCTGCGTCTGCTTTCTCCAAGGAAAGTGTGACTCGGGCTCAGCCGGTGACTGGGGTCATCAAGCCACCATGATCCTGCCCGGCTGCCCTACTTTTCCCGGGAAGGCGGCAGACGGGTCAAAGCCGCTGGGCCCAGGACTGCTGAGTCTGACCAGAATAGAAAACAAACTTCATCTTTGAGTTAGAGCAGGAAAACTGGCCAGAGCCCAGCGCCACGGCTGAGTTCTCCATGCTGAAGACGCAGCTGACTTTTAAAAGAGCTCCCGTTGTGACACTGTACCAGTTTCACTGCACTGTCTCAATTGGCTATGCTCTGTCTTGTTCTATTTCACTACCTTCAAAATAATAACAATACTTTAAAAAATTAAAAATAAATAAAAGAGATCCTACTCCAAAAGAACTGGCATTTGACCACCTACACCCACAAGGTCAAGGATCTGCAAAAGTCCTCCCCGCCCCCTCTCCATGCCCCTAAGCTGCATCTACAGTGATTTACACAGAACAGACACTGTGTTACATAGTCCCTGGACTGGGAAGGCTGGGTCAGGAGACTGCTGGTTGCTGTGAGTAACACAGGCCCTCTGTCTCCTAGAAAGACTTCGCGTCCCATTCTGTTAACCTGCTGGTCATGCTCCTACACATAAGTGGTGACCTGCAGGGTCACGTCCCACCCTCTCTGGAGGACAAGGCCTCCGTGGGGCCTGGTACCATTGCCAGAAGCTCATGCAGCGATACCTCCGCAGGATGCCCTCCTGGGGGACAGCGGTGCCTGATGCCTGTGGTGACGTCAGCCGGAGTCCCTAGAAGAGCCGCCTGGGCCTGGGTTATGCAGTGATGCCAGGAGACAGGAAGCAATCCTTCTGGTCTGATTCGGTGTGCAGGGGACTAGAGGAGGTGTGAATGCACTGCCGACTTCCAGATCCGTAACAGTCCCCGGCCCACTTCCTGTCCCCGACTAGGGACAGAGCCGGCAGATGCCACCTTGCGTGGCTGCTGTCTCCACCAAGTGTTTTGGGAGGTTGGTGCATTCTTCTTGGCCTGGAAAATGGAAAATCAGAGGGTGAAAACATACCACGTGGCCACCTGGGGACAGAACATGGCAAGAGGGGGCTCCCTGGTCCTGGGAGGGGGCTGAATAAGGGGTTCATCATCCCCAGGGGAGGGAGAGAGAGAGATGGGAACAGCTCAGGCTCCTCCTTGTCACTGCTGTCTGAGGTCCAGGGGCCTAAATTACCCCAGACACCATGAGCCTCTCCGCTGCAGCCCAGGCCACATGTGCGCACCAAGCCCAGACCACATGTGCACACCCTGCTGATGATGTCACATCCGCCATCTGTAGGTGGCCCCCAGAGCGGCCTTATTACCCTGCTTTACCGGTAGCCAAAAGGCCCTTTGGGAAAGGAGTCATCAGCCCAGGCCAGGCTGACAGCTGCACAGCCAGAGGCGGAACCCAGATCTGTCTCCCCTGAGCCCAGGCTTCTGTCCTGGGCGCCTGCACTCCCAGAGGATCTCTGGGACACCTCCCTAGAGGCTCGAGCTTCTCTCCCTGCACTCACCTTACTTGGCCTTGAAACTCGCTCAGGAACCCACCCAACCCTGGCTGAGGCCTTGCCCCGATGGCCACAAACCCCAGAAGGAGTCCCCGAGCAGACCCTGGGGCAGCAAGGGAAGCCGGGACCATGGCTCCTCAAGGTTCTGGCCTGCTCCCTTGAGACACAGAGTGGGCTGGGTCTCCCAGGTGCTGGGACGCTGCTCCTCTCCAGCTTTCCCCAGTGTGCACAGTTTTTCACTCAGCAAATACTCCCCACGCCTGCTGCATCTCAGGACCTGGGCTGAGATGTGCATGGTCCAGAGATGACCCAGACAGTGGCGTCCCAGTGGAGGCAACCCCAGAGCCCTTGGGAAAGATAGAAAAATAAACAGTAACTGTGGCACAGTTACCTTAAATAGACGCTTGTGAGCCAAACACAAGTGAGACAAGATTCACCAAGGCGGCCTGGTGTCATCACAGTTGACATCACAGGTGTCCAGAGAGCGTGGAAGGAGGGCAGAGCCCCATGGAGAGATGTCTACCTGGCATCCAGGTGGCGCTGGGAGGAGCCAGTGGCTTGGGGTGTGGGGAGGGAAGGGCCAGGTCCCTTTGGGAGACGCATGCGCAGGAGTGGGTTGCAGCCAGGAAAGGGGATGAGCGAGGAAGGCGGGAAGAGAGGTGTGGGGGAGCCTCCACCCCCCACTGCTCAAGACCCTGCAGGGGATTGGGGTAGGAGTCAGGATGCCACCTGGAGATGACCCTCATGTCCCCTGACAGAGCAGGAGCTGGGCTGCTCCAAGACTGAGTGGCGCCATGGCCTGGCAGAGGTCTGCGTCTCCCGGTTTCTCCAGGGTCATTTATTTAAAGTGGGGGTGGGGCAGTATCAGTGAGTACACTAACGGGGTGCGATGACCCGACCAGGTGTTGGGGTGCTTGCTAAACTGACCATCCCACAGCGTTTGCTGCAGCCAGAAGTCTGCTGTATCCTTTGCAAGCTGGGTTGTAGCATAATAAAACCGAGTCTCTTAGGAGTCAAATCGCATTGAATCCTAATGCTCCGGCATTTGGCGGTGCTCAGGAGGCCTCCGTGTCCATGAGGGCCTCGCTGGGCCCCTGCTGACTGGGAAGGGAACTTCCGGGGGCACCCTCACCAGGAGTCCCAGGCTTGAACTGTCCCTCGCTCGACTCCACGGCTCAGCTCTGGGTGCCATCCTTCTCATCCCCGTGGACACCACCTCTATGGATGGTGAGTTGTCCATAACCAAGCGTGGGAAGGCCTGGCTGACATGCGGGCCACTTCTAGGGTTCCAGGAAGCCACTTCTTTCGGAGCTGGTGGGCCTCGAGGGGCGCCCTCACCATAGAAGTCCTGGTGGGTCTTGTGGCTTCTGCCCTAATCCTGCGTGGACCCGGCCCTCTGTCTCCCTGGTCTCAGAAGCTGCCAGAGAGGCCCCCTCGTGTCGCACACGTCTCCAAGTGAGGGGGCTCGCCAGAGCGCCATGCCATCTGAGCCCACTTGGCTTCCCCCACTCTGCCCAGCCACTGTGCAGCCACCACTGGTCCCTACGTATCGCAGGACCCCTTTCCTCGGGTGCACATGGTACAACCAGAACTCTCCCCGGCATCTCTAGGAGAATAAGCATCCATGGCAGAAACAGGAAGCGTTCTACAGGTTTGTTCCTGGGCTTCCCACAACCCCTTTGCCTCCTTACAGTCACTAACACGTCAGCCTCCCCCCACATCCTGCCATGCAGTGTCTGTGTGTAGGACACCCTTCGTACAGCTTGGCTTTTACTGACTCCATTTAGAGGAGCACCCAGAAGCAGGAAGAGAACAACATTCTCCTGGCCACAGTTTGTAATAGCTAGGATGTGAAGCCAAACAGTTCTGTGGCTCTGGACCCCGCACCAGCACGGATGCTCACTTCCGACCCTGAGCCGAAGCTCTGCCCCTCACCCACAAGGCCCTCAGGTGGCGGGGATCAGGAAAGCTCCAGCACTGTCCAGTGAACTTCTGCCTTTCCCAGGTCAGGCTTTGGGGAACGGACCAGGAAACGGGCCTGGGATCACGAGATGGACACGGCCCCCTGGCCACGATCACCCCACAAACACATGCTGGGGTTTTTCCGAGTGGAAGGGAAGCCATCACCCAAGCGCAGCCTGCAGACTGGTCCCCAGCCAGGGTTACTGTGGCATTGCAGATGGAAAGTCAGCCTGCATCTTTCCGCCCATCCTGGGGAGACCTGGAACTGAACCTGTCCCTCCAGTGGTAAGTTTCCTGCTACACATTTGCTTCTTACATTTCTGCTGCCCCCATCCAAAAGGAGAAAAACAAAAACAAACAAATAAAAAACTAAAATACAGTTATTCTGAATTTTAGCCTAAGCAGATAGTTCTCATTCATTTAAAAAAACAAAACAAAACAAAGAAAAACTATGCACGTAAAATCTACCCTGATCTCTTCAGGCTTCTTTGAATGGACTCTGTTGTCCTCGGAAACTAACAAACAGCAGAATCTGTACACAGAGCATAAGAGGGACGATTTGCTTGGGGTGTAACTGTCTTCCAGTGACAGCTGTCGCACATTCTCCAGAGACCTTCCTTAGTCCTCACCAAGTCTGGGGGCCAGCCATGGTCTCCAGCTCCAAGTCCACCAAGTCTGGGGGCATCTGGGGTGCCAACTTTTGGATTTCATGAAAGCAAAACTGTCTGTGGTGAGCGCTGGTGCTCAGAGAGGCGCCATAAGCAGCACCCGCGTGGGCCCAGGGTGAAGCATCTCCCTGTGGCACTGAGACAGCTGCTGTGTCCCCACTGAAAGAGCGGGGTCTGACTTAGTGACCGCTGTGCAAGATGACAGGAGCATGAGGCATGCAGAGAACTCTCGTATGCAATGCACAGAAATACTGCAAACGTCCTGTGCATCTGGGAGGCCCATTCTGACATAACCACCTATCAGGAGCCAGCCACCCCTGGGATGAGGAATCTTTGGTCACAGCTGTGACATGCTGGGGTCACTGGGCACAGAGCAAAGCTACAGGGACATCCAGTGACCAGGAGGATGCAGGGACTGCAGACACCTGGCTCAGCCTCTCACAGCACTCCTCCCATGGAGCACATGGGCCTGTGATAGAGCTGGAGACCATGGCTGGCTGTACAGACCTGGCGGGCAGCAGCTGCGACCTCCTCCCTGGTCATCTTAATGGATGCCAAGGGCTCACAGGCTCTGTCATTACTCCTGCTTTTGTTTCACTGTCTTTTCTTCATTGCTTAACAACTGGGATCAACACCCCCTCCCAGCATTCTGGGAGGCTGAGGCAGGAGGATGGAGAGTTTGGCTCTTGAGGTTCTTGGGGTGAAAATAAAGAAGAGACAAGCTGGGGTCAGGTGGAGCCCTCACTCAGCAGAGGAGCTGTTCACTCATTGTAGGGGTGCTTATTTATGCATTTAGTAACATAATGCCAGGTGGATTCCTTCGCCTTGGGACCCATCCCGTGGATTGCCTAGGGGCTCGGTGCTTTTCCTTCACGTTGCTGCCTGGGGTGCTCTTTGTTCTTGGGCTACCATGGCCCGGCCCTGCACAGGTGATGACTTCTCTGCTTCAAGGGCTCCCTACCACTTGAGCCTAGCCTGGGCAATTCAGTGATTCAGGAGGACCCTTTCAGAACAACAGGGAGGTTGGGGATGAGACTTAGTGTATAGACTCTGTATTCAATCCCCAGTACCTCAGAAAAACAAGAATAAAAACCAAACTTTTTGGCAGTGGCTCTCCCTCACTGGGCCCCTATTTCCTGGTCCAGATGGGGCTGCATCTGCTTGCTGGGGAGTACATTTCAGAAGGAAGGCACGGGGTGGGAGCTGGACTGGAGTGCACGGAGAAGATCACCCCGGGTGCCCTCAAGGCCTGAGGGCAGTGGGCTGCAGTTCCTGGGCCAGCTGTGGGGCCCCAGAGACACCTGGGGCTGGGCACAGGTGCCGCATTCTGTGGGCAGCTGGGTCTCCGCAGAGCAGGCGGGGCAGGGATTTAACTGTAGCAGTGTCTTGGGCATTGGTCTAAGCAAGGGTCTCCCTGCACCGCCACCCTCAGTGGGACCTGCTCCTTGTTTGGTCAGGGCCCATGGACAGGGACAGAAGGACCCCACAAGGCCAGGCCACTTGGTTTGTGACCTTCATGGGCAGGGCCCATGTCCCCAGACCTCCTGGGCACCTATTCCTGTCAGCCCCCAGGCACCACGTGGCACAGGCTGAGTGGCTTCCCTAATGAGGCTCTGAGGCTGGCATCATTTTAAGGAAGAGGCTGCTCAAGCTGGCTTTGGGCTACAGGGAAGCCTGTGGAGGAAATGAGTTAAGTGGTTTTGAGAGATGAGTAGGAGTTTGCTGAGGAGGACACACGGTGAGAAAAGGAGATCCTGCCCCCAAGTTTAGGTATCATGCATCTCCCTTACCTGTGAGAGTGTAAAGTGATGAACCAAGGCGTCCAGTAAATCATCCATTCTAGGGCTCTTGGGTCCACTGGCAGAGGTCTCAGGGATCCCAGAAAAGCAGGGCCGCCCCTACTCTGGGGGGCCACCAGAATAGGGTGGGGACCTACAGTTTGGGATGGGGCCCTGGAGGTGTCCACTCACCCCGCCTGCACTATCTGCCCAGATCCGTGGGACTTTGGCCCACACAGCGCCATCATGGAGTCTGCCTCCTCCATCAATCTGGAAGCCCAAGGTCAGCTGTCGCGAGGCTGCTTCTTCCAGGCCCCTCCTCAGCTCATGGACAGGGTCCTCTGTGTCCTCTGCATCCTCTGTGCCTGCCCTGCGAACCTCACTATACCTCAGCCCCCAAGAGGGAGGCCAGCTACCAGCGCAGCCCCAGTGTGGCACCTGGAGCTGGGGGTGATGACGGCCTGGGTCGCAGGCCCAGGCTTGGAGCTTGGAGTGGTCACATGCTTGTTCTCTCCACTGTAAGTGCCGTCATCCCCACAGCCAGGCGTCCTGAGAGCAGGCGGCCTGCAGACCAGGCCAGGTGGGGAGGATCCCCAGGGCAGACCCCGGGTCCTGGGCTCCACTCTCTCAGACCTTCTCAGGGGCACAGGACAAGGAGGCTCCCCCAACCCCCATGCTCAGCCTGCTGCATCCCAGGTCAGCTGGGCAGAGCGCACGCACCTGGCTCCAGTGCTCAGCAACAACAACACAGCACCGGGCAGCAGGGAGGAACCAGAGCTGTGCCAGGCAGGGTAAAAGAACGCTCCTTGTGAGGGCACCAGGCCATGCTGTGCTGGACCCCTCAATGATGACCACCAAGGACCTGTTTCCTGCAGGGTCCCGAGGCCGCATGGTGACAGTCAGCCCAGTGGGCAGTGTGGAAGAGGCCTCCCAGGCAGGCTGGCGCTGGGCTCAGCCTCAGCCTCAGCCTCAGCAAGCCAGCTCTCCCTGGCCCACACCTCAGAAACCCAGAAAGGAGCAGTTCAGAGCGGCTCCAGAAAGTGGCAAGAAGGGTGGGGGCCGGTTCAGACAGGGGGTTAAGGACCCTGTCCCTTCACAGGAATTACTTAAACACCATAAGCACTTCTTGTGCAGGGGTCACACTCCTCCAGATCTCTCGCACAGAAGGGAAAGGCAGACCCACCCTCCTGCGGCCTCACCAGCGCCTCCTCATCCTCCTCCTGCCTATTGTGAATGATATAGCCTGTCCCTCCAGGCGGGTCTTCAGTGGCCCTGTGCTCTCTGTTCTAGGCTGTTGTGACATGGAGCCTTTTAGAATGGATCACCATGTAGCTGT
This sequence comes from Cavia porcellus, assembly GCF_034190915.1. Classification (NCBI taxonomy): domain Eukaryota; kingdom Metazoa; phylum Chordata; class Mammalia; order Rodentia; family Caviidae; genus Cavia; species Cavia porcellus. The sequence continues at coordinate 44,010,312 of NW_026947507.1, forward strand.
CACTCTTCACCTGAAATGCTACTGTTATTTGCTAGATTACAACGTGGTTTTTTGTTGTTGTTGTTTTTTAACAGCACAGGGCACCATCTTTTGCTGTACCTTCTTGGAGTCTCTGCCTGCGGCATGGTGAGGGTGAACCGTTTCCCACTGCAGCACCCTTTCTGGGGCCAGGGCTGGCAAAAGCTCACTGTGCTCTGCACCCTCACCCCACGGGACTTTCTTTGGGAAGAACAAAAGGAGTGGAGGGAAGTAGCACCAGTTCAGTTGTTCGCTATCAGCCCTAGGATAAGGCGGCTCTGCTCTGCGAAGACCCAGCAGCAAGTTAACGGGGTGACCGCCTTAGGCAGGGGACAGCAGGACTGTGGCGTGCTCAGTGCCAGACTTCCTGGGGGCTTCCAGGGAGCGGGGCAAGGCTGGGCACCACCACCCCAGCACCATCGCTGGAGCAGGACAGCAGCTCACACCTGCGTGCTCAGAACCCACAGGCACCGATCCAAGCACCTGGGAGGACTGTTTCACAAGCCCTCATGGCAGCCCTAGAAGGCGGTGCCATCATCATAACCTGCTTTCTGTAGTTAAGGAAACAGAGGCATGGAGATTAAATCGCTCACTGGGTTCCCTGGGCGCTGGCAGCATGACCTCAAGGGACCCACGGCTAGGCACTGATCCCAAGCTCATCCCCCACCAGGCCTCCCTGCATGAGCTTCACGAGTGAGATAGGAGAAAATAGAACAGGTACAGACCTGCTTTGCTTACCTGGATGACAGCCAGCAGGCGTATTTAGAGACCCACACACAGGTGTCACCATTCGCGTGACCCACAAGTGCCAACACCCCTAACTCACCCTGGCAGAGCAGTGACAGCGTCACCCAGCAGGTGGCACTGCCAGGCCGGAGCTCTGTACTGCGCCCTCTGATCCATGGGAAGGGCGAGGCGGGATGGGCATTTGGTGGGTGTTGTGAAACAGGTCCATGGTTATGGATGCCATTTCAGAACAATACCGTACGAGTCCAGGTTTTTATTTGTCTTGTCTTTTTGAGACAGGGCCTCACTATGCAGTTCAGGCTGGCCTTGAGCTCCCTACGTAGCCCAGGCTGGCCACAAACCCTCAATGATCCTCCTACCTCAGCCTCCCAAGTGCTGGGATTACAGGCATGTACCAGTACGCCCGGTCTCCAGCAGTCTTAAAAAGGAATAACAGCTGTGTTATTTTGCTTGATTTTCTTCCACTGAAGGTGAAAGTTTATTACAGTTCACACCAAAAATTATTCAGAGTGAAACCGAATTAATCCAAACCAGCAAGCAACACAGTCATAGTAAAAATCTTAAAATGTTTATATTTGACCCTGTTCTCAGGATCTTGAGACACACATGCTCATCTCTTCCTGTGTGCTGCACACCAGATTGACGTGAAAAACGTCCTATGGTTTTACTACTCTACCACTGGTATTTAACTGGAAAGTGCTCTCCAAGAACAAAGCCAGGAACGGGGGAAATAGCTCAGTGGCATAAGCATCTGCCTGGCAAAGCACAAGGTCCTGAGTTTGATTCTCAGTACTAAAATAAAAATAGTAATAATTAAAAAGAATAAAGCTCAGGATGGGGGGGGGGATCCCAGCATTTAGGAGACTGAGGCAGGAGGACTGCCATGAGTTTGAGGCTAGTCTAGGCCCCACAGTGGGTTCAAGGCCAGCCTCAACTGCATAGTGAGACTGTCTCTAAATGGAAAAAAAAAATGCCTGCAAGAATAAAGTGGGCTAGGGGCTGGGGATTTAGCTCAGCGGCATAAGCGCCTGGCTTGCAAGCAGGCAGTCGTGAGTTCGATCCCTGGTACCGATAAAAAGGAAAAAGACCAAAACAAATAAATAAATAAATAAAAAAGAATAAAGTGGGCTCTTTCCTCTTTGTGTCCACAGAGACAGGAGAGGCTCTGCAGTCGCCTTCCCAGTGCCATGAAACCTGATGTCTCTCCTGCTGTGCACTGCAAGGAGCCCTACAACAAGGTGCAGGTGAGAAAAGGGGCTGTGTGGACCCACACCAGTGAGCCCAGGTCGGTAGCCCCTGAAGTGACCAGGAAACCGTCCGCTTGTGTCCAGGCAGAGTGACCCTGAGTGCACAGAGCCGCACAAACTCGGTCCGGGGTGGCCAGGAAAATCTTTATCTAATGCCAGAAAATAAGCCACCCACTCACTCAGGACAGCAGGAAAGGCCAAGACGAGGGAGGAGGAGCTGTCCTCTCTCACGCTGGAGCTGGCGGTTAACTTTAGGGGCCCGAGACGCCCCCCAGACACTAGCCAGAGTCAGCGCAGGAAACAGAGAGGAAAAGAAATGATCCCCAGTTTGCAGGCAGAGGATGGCTACACAGAGCGATAGGGCACCCCTTACACCAGGGGGTTTTCTCAGCTTTGCTGAGAGCTCCTCTGGGAAGACCTGCCTCTGCCGTGAGGCCACAGGACCGGAAGGTGCTGCCCTCTGTGCTGAGCCTCCTGAGAGGCTCTGGAGAGGCGTCCCATAGTCTCCTCACTGATCTAAATTTTAGACCAACCTATAATGGGCCTTATAGTTACACCACCTGCTTAACTAGTGTGATCCCATCTCAATGCACAGAACAGAACAGAGCGCAGTAACAAGAGTTGGCTACTCTGTATTTGATTCCATGTCTTGGGCTTTGAGTTCCTCATCTGTAAAACTGGGACAGAGCCAGCTTCACCCAGCACCCACTGGGCTCTGCACACCACAGGAAAGTCTTGGTCTTACCAATCCTCTGTGGCTAATGTGACCACTGCCAGTATTTCACAGGTGACAAACTAAGGGGAGACAGAAGCGGGCCTTAAAGAGCAGTGCCCTGGAGCTCCTCCCTCCCCACTGCAGCTATGACTTCTTGTTCTGGGTGCAGATAAGCTGGCAGCGTGTCCTATAAACAGCCTCTGCTATCTTCCTTTTGCAGGATGCATGGGCTCTGTCTTCTTTCAAGGCTGTCATCCACCACTCTTTTCTCTGTATCCTCGCTTGCCCTGCCCGCTGCCCCAGTTTCTAAAGGCCACCCACCCTCAACGTGTAAAACTAGAACGTTCCCTTTGTTCTGACGCCCAGCACTTTGGACATGAGTTGGGCTGGGTCACGTGCATGTAAAACCCTGGAAACAGCTCCTCCTTCTTGCCCTGGGCCTCTCTGATCTCCTGCACTCTGCAGCAGGAGCGCTGGAGCCTGGTCACAGCAAGCGGTGACAGTCCCAGCTGCAGGCTGCCAGCAGGGAGGCTGCTTTTGGATGCAGAGCTCTGCATAGAACAGCGGCCTCCCTGCTGGGACACAGGCTGGACACAGCTCAAGACAGGCATTGGCAGACTCACACCTACCTGGCATCCGCCCGGCACACAGCAGGCCTGAGTGAGGTGCAGGCTGGCGGTCAAACATAAACCTTTTACCACATACACCTCTTACCACATACACAAAAAACTGAGCGCCACATTGATCTTTTACCACCAAAAGCTAACTCTGGAATTCCATATTTTCCTGTTGTGCTAAGTTAATGAAGCACTGATAAACCTAGAGACCTAGTAAGTCAGAATTTATTCTGAGAATACCATGAGAAAGCAAGATAAATTAGCCCAGGTTTTCCTGCGGGACTGAGACAGTTGGTAGCACCTTCGCTACTTCTTAGGCAACGAAGACACAAAACCACAGGCAGTGCCTTTCCTGGGTTTGGCTGGGATGGGAGAGCCGAGCTGGGTCTTTGATGAGGGCTTGTATAGCAGGTTTCTTCAAAAGGACTTTTCAGGGGGAGAGTAAGCAGGTGTCATTACACACGCACACTCACGCCCTATGGCTCTGGCAAGGCTGCTTCACCGTGAGATCTATGAAGACCCCAAGTCCCCTGCAGGAGCCCTGGTTGCCAATGCAGTGGTGTTCAGGATATCTGGACCACAGGTCCTCCAACTTCTGCGTCCATCCATGGACCAGGTACTAATCGGATGGGGCTTCCATTACTTCCCTAGTCTCAAGGATGAAAACACCCAACAACCAGAAGCTGGAGTTCAGGCCAGAGCCTGAGGGCTCTGGGCCAGGCTGAGCCAGGTACAGACCTGCCCCCCACCCACGCCCCATGCCTGTGAGCAGAGGGCGGAGGGTGAGGGGACACAGCTCCCTGGGAGCCTGGGCTGGCAGGGAGCATAGACTGGGCCTAGCTTAAGGGGGTGCGCCCCAGGCACAACCTTGGGAGCTGTGACACATCCCATCCCTGGGACCACTTGTGAAAAAAGGAACCTTGGGAAGGAACCTGAGAGCAACCAAGAGCAGGCACCCAGAGGAACTGGCCAGGTCTGGGCATCTGACAAGCTTTCCTGAGATCACGTGATAGCTACAGAATTCCGGAGGGTAAGACCAGCCACATGGTTTATGAACTACGTGGATATGTTTAGACAACCAAAATATTATACTGCTTCATTATTTGTTGCATTTTTTTAAAAAGTTCATTTAATACTTAAAAATATATGTATACAGTGTTATAAATTCAGAATGCAGGGCCGATTGTTAAGTATTATTATGTAACAGAAACCTGTTGGTTAATATTTGGGTCACAAAATGTTAAAACAGCAGAGATATCACAGACAGTGAAAGATTTTATTTTACTTTATTTTATTGCTTCCCTCCAGAGACACCTTTTGCTGAAAAACAAACATGCACCCTGATGGCAGTCTTATAAAGGAAAGTTAAATAATAAGTAGGCTTTAAATCAAGAGGAATACAAACAAAAACTTAAATGATACTGTATGAAAAGATTTATGGATAGGCAGAGAGACTTTCATTTTAGATGGGTAATTCAAGTCAAAATCAACATATGGAAGACAAACTCCGTTTTGATACACAAGTTTTTTCCACACCACCACCTCCTAAGCCTTTGGGGAGAGGTGTGTGGGCACAGGCCTGGTTACACAGTGTTCAGGGAGGTCACTTTGCCTGGCTAAAATCAGTTATAATCCACACAAGCCAGCGATTCTGCTTCTCAGAGTTTAAAACGGGAGTAGACCCATGATATTCAAAGTGTCACAGTGCACACTGATTTTGATCTGTCAGAAATAAGCTACAAATCATCGCTGTTAAAACTGCATTTGACAAAGTCAAGGGGTTGACTAATCTCACTCTTGGGGAAGGCCACAGCACCGCTGGTCACAGTGCACCCCTAACGAGCTGCTCGCACTTTGGGGCCCGGGGTCAGGAGTCCCGCATGCACAGCCATGGCAACAGCAGACACCCGCCCACACCACGTGCCAATCCAAGACTGCTGCAGAGATAGCTTATTTTCTAGCTTGGAAAAAGCAACTAACATCCAGACACGATTTCCTTCAGGTATTCTGTTCATTATCAGTCCACTGGTATACTTCGCCTCTGTCACTGATACAATTTCAGACCCCCAAACACGGCCATCATCACACAGGGCCACAGATGCCCGTGCTGCTGCCATTCCCCGTCCTGCAGCCTCCACTGTCTGAGGGCTCAGGGTCTGCGGGTCATTTGGGTATACAGGAACCATCCTGTTGCAGCACGCACCGTGTAGACGCTGGGAGTTACTAGGGGCACCCTGAGCCCCGCAGGCTGTGTCAGTCCCAGTCTGGATGCTGTGCATCTGTCACGATTGGGACCTAGACTTCACTTTGACATCTTCTGCCTTATTCTTCTGTGTAGTCTACAGGATATGCAAATTAAGTGATTTCAACAAATAGGAAATATTATTTTGCAAATATGAAGCAGAATCAGCTAATAATGCAATCAGTAAAATACACCCTGAAAGAGCTGCTACCTGGCAAAGCCTCTCGCCCTTCCCAGAGTCCCCACACCTGTATGCCCGATTTCCCAAGGCGCAGACTCGAGCCATGGGCCGAGCCCTGCCCAGCCAGCTGCGGAGCACTTCCTCAGTGAGAGTGTGCAGCTGTCGGGTGGCCAGACACTAAAAATAACAAACACCATGAAATACTCGGCACAGGAATGTTAAAAGGCGCCATCTGAATTTTAAAGCAGTAGCAAATCACAGTCCTAACAGTTGTCTGCGGGTGACATTGGTTCAGGGAGGTGTAAAGAACAGTGTGGACTCTGCTTAGCCTGGACCTCTTCAGCAGCTCCTGCACTAACACTGAGAAGCAACATCTGCCCACATCACACGCACACTGGCTTTCATATAAATCCTATTTTACCCAACATTCAATCAGCAAGGCTTTATTTACTTATCTCCTTGCTAAATTCAGGAAGCAGAGTTTTGCAGGGCTGTCTGTGAGGGACGCCACTGGCTGCGTCAACCACAGCCACCCTCACTCTCGGACGGAGACCCAGAGGCAGCCGAAGAGGGTCCCGCAGATGAAAGCATAGGCGTAGAGCTTCCGTCCGGCCTCTGTGGTCAGCAGGCCGGCGGTCAGGCCACTCAGCAACAGCACCGACGGCAGCGTCTTCGTGAGACTCAGCTTCCAGTGGACGCTCTTCCCAGGAAATCTGTTCCGGCTTTCCGGATCTGGTGATTCATAGAATTCCATAAGCAACCTGTGCCCGGAAGGAAACAACACAATTTAAAGCTCCTGTTTCAGTCATTTTAATCAGCAAGTCCAATAAACGACCTGCCATGTGCTTTGGGGTAGGGCACGGGTTCCTGGAAAACAAGGGTGAGAGAAAGCGACCAGAGACTCGGCTAGCGGTTAACCCCCGGGATTTCCCAAGATTCTGCCTCCCCAGGGAGCCAGCCCAGGCCGACACTGACGTCCGATCCGCAGCACCACGAGCATGGACAGAAGTGTGGGCAGCACCAGGAAGGGCTCAGGGACCCCAGACTCACAAGGGGAAGGGACAGGGCTGGGAGCCACCCCGTCCGCACTTGTCCCACAGCCTGGTCACTGGTCCCCTGCCCGCCAGACTGTGCAGGGGCTGGGCCTTGGTTGGGAAGGGTGGGGTCAGCCTTGCTGACTTTTCTGTCTCACACAGGGGCCAGTGACTGGGAAAGTCAGGTGCAAACCAGGAAAGGGCACGCATGGACCACGTAGTAAATGGTGAGATCCGCCGGAACCCAGGTGTGGGATGGCTGTGGCTACTCACTTGTCCTTCCTCTCAAAGCGCTCATGAAGCCACTGTTTCATGGAGTTCTGCTCCTCTGGGATGTCTCTTCTGTCAATCCGATCCACGTGGATGTGAACTCTGGGACAGTCTCTGGAGAGGAAGTCTAACAAAGAACAAAGCATGTTTCGCTTCTTAATATTTTAGGAAACACTGTTAAATCCCTTTACCATGCAGTGAAAATGAGGCAGCTCCCCACTCTGAGCAGCTGCTCTCCACACCTTCCAATCCAGGGCCCCTGAGGAGTGCCCCCAGGACTGGCGGATGACTGAACAGTGCCAGGTGACACCCGCCGGGCTCTGACCTCTGCTGGTGGGGTAAGTCCCACTCGTGTAGATCCGGAGCCCCAGTGAGATCTGCTCTGTCCTGGGAGGCCAGAGGCACAGCCTGAGGCGCACGCTCACTGACTAACGTAAGCACCCTCAGGAGTGGGCAGTGCCCTCAGGCAGCAGCCATGGTGGCAGAGCACAGGGCGACACAAATGGGGCTGCACCAGACCACCCTGCCCACCCACCCCAGACCCCGCTGGAGCCAGGAAGGCCTGTGCTTCCATTTTCCTAAATGATTCTGATCATTTAATGTTCTTCTGCTTGTTACATGTGACACAGACGACACGTCTAAGTCCTAAAATCCTAGCACCTATTTGAAAAAGAAAACAGTCAGACTCCCTTAGCGCCATCGTGCACAGATGAGCGAGGCCTCCGAGCTTGCCCTGCTGCCCTCCCTCTGCACACGCTGGGCAGAGGCTGCAGGGTGCACAGCAGGCACCCAGGCACAGCACACAGAAACATCCACTGCGACCGATGAGGAACACTCAAAGGCCAGCCCGGACAAAGGAAGGGCACACACCGCCCCAGTCTGTGAACTGTGCGTGCTGTCGCAGGCCAGGCTATGCAGGTGAAGCTGCTGAGCCTGGGTCGCCAGCCCCATTGGAAAAGCTCCTGCTCTGGGCACACTGAGGTCAAGATGACACTGCAGCGGAAGCGGCAGAGGACACGGGCTGGTGATGCCCCATTCTGAGCAATCAAGCTGTCCAACTAGAGGTAAGACGGCCCTCTTAGCTGGTGCAATTCACTGCTGGGAGAAATCTTTGATTCCCAAGGTTCTGCTCAGTGCCTGGGCTTGCCTCAGTTTCCCGTTGCTTTGTTTGAAAACCTAATAAATACGGACTGTCCAGTGGAAATTTGTCTTTATTCCTGAGAGAGTTCTGACCTTCCCGGATGCCCCAAACCATACCACTGGTCTCTCGGCCGAGCACTTGGTTAGGACACTGGGGGCCGGGCTCCACAGTGACCCAGTAATGAGCCCTAAAGCGCTGACTTCCATGTGTCACAAAGTAACTCGTTTGGCACATGTGAACATGGACTCACCTGTCATGGTCATGCTTTCTACCTGCTGTCCTTGTCTGTCTTTCCCTTCGTAAACCACTGTAACGTCGTAAATGGCATCCAGGTAATTCTTCATAGAATCAAAAGCAACATAAGTTGCCTTTATTCTTGGTGTCAGCACATATTTTAATACTGGGAGGCCTGGAAAAGACATGATCAGTCTGGTTAGGGTCTGGGAACCCATTAGGTTCAACATCTAAATTGTTCTTCAGTTTCACAATCAGGAATACACGCAACATCATAATCTCTGATCTCTGAGCGCACTCACACTCTTGCTGCTTAAATCCACCACGCGCTTAACATGTGTGCTCACGCAGATGGTGGACGGCTCAGTGGACACAACACGACTGCGCTCCATGCTGGTACACAATGCAGACAGGAGCCTGCCCTGTGGCCCTAATGGCACCTAAGGTCGGGACCTGGCAGTCCTGGGGGAGCCCGCCCTGCCAGAGATGACACAGACACATATGAGGAGGCCAGATTCTGACAGCCCTGTAAGAGCAGCAGCATCCACCTGTGATCACTGGAGGTGTTTTAAGACAGCACAGTTCTGTGTCTCCATGTGTGTGCAGGCTGTGCTGTGGTAGGGATGTAGGCTGGGGGGCAAAAGACATGGATCCCACAATGCATATCTGACCCCAATTCAATACAGTGAGTATTTAATTCACTCCACAGTGCACAAGAAAAACCTGAGGAGCGTAGAAAGCTGCGGGCGCCCGCCCGCCAAGGTGCTAACACTGACTGCTCTGCTTCCCAAGTCTGTGGCCCGAAGAACCAGGCAGTGCTCAGCATGACATTTAACACCACGTTATCACCCAGGAAGCAGGCAGAAGCACGGCCCTCAAGCAGAGGAAAGGAAAAGGACAATGGTGACAGGCTGGAAAAACCAGCATTGTGGCTGACAGTAAGAAACAGCCACCAATGATAGTAAACACTCTGAAATAACCCTCCAAGTGAGGAACACACTGGGAGCAGATCTGATCATCTAACTGTGTCTTTCAGTTAAATTCTCTTTCCCTCACCTCAGCCTGCATGCTCCAGACAGGGTATGGCTGCCAAAGAGCAAGACACGGGTGGCCAAGAAGCCCAGGGAAGGGACACTGAGGCGAAGGAAGGACAGACATCCCATGGGTAGGCACCAAGGGCCAAGAGCAGAGTGGTGCCAGCAGCGTCGAGTGGGCTGGTGCCACCACCAGGGTCCTAAGAGTGATAGGGCCAGGCTTGCCCCTGTACTGACCCCCACGCACTCTGCCACTCCCCACACTGCTGTTATGCCAGTTGTTCTCACTGGGAACGCAGACGGAGCTGGCACCCTCTCAGGGCCCCCAGAACCTCCCTTAGGGAAGCAGGATGGTTACAGTGGTGTGGACCAGGGGGTTTTCAGCTCCACAGTGCGATCTGGTGCTCACGACCCTGACAAACCAAGTCAGTGCTGCAGAAACGACTTCGTCATAATACCGAGAGAAGTGGCCCTAGGCCGGCGAACTGTTTTCTCTGGCTGCCTGTTTTCTCTGGCTGGGGCCCAGGATCCAGCTGCCTGTGGATCCAGTAAGTCCAGCGGAGGCGTGGAACTCTCCTGTTCGCCTGGGGGCCAGGCTCCTCCAGCTCCCTGTTGGTCCGGTAAGATCAGTGGAGGCAAGGAACCCCGCCCTAGGCCAGCGAACTGTTTTCTCTGCCTGGGGCCCAGGATCCCGCTGCCTGTCAAAATCAGTGAGTAAGGAGGGAGCAGGGACTTCTGTCCCAGCCTGGCTGACCTCTCTACCTCACTTGGAACAAAACTTGAAGCACAAAAATATAGGAAAATGACAAAATGAAAGACCAAATTGCAGTCTCAAACATTCAGCCCATCCCAAGAATGCCTAGGAGCCATGTGTATAGAAGAAAATATATGCCACATACCTGAAATACCTGAAATAATAGTAACTGAAATAAAGAAGCAACTCTGGGAAGCCTTAAAGGAAATCAAACTAGAAATAATCTCTCAGGTAAAAGAACAAATGATAAAAGAAATGAAGGAGATGCTGAACATGTCTAAAGAAGACACAGTTTAAAAACTTTAGGAGATAAACAAAAAGATACAATCCCTGGATGAACAATATAAGAAACAAACAATATATAAAGCAGATGCAAAGAGGTATACAGGAAATAAAAAACTCCATCGAAAGTTGTAAAAACCACCTCAATGAATGTGAAGATAGAATTTCAGACCTTGAAGACAAGATTGCAGCCAGTGAACAGGAAAGGAAAGATCTTTTAAAAATAACAAAAAAATCAGGAAATAACAATTCAACACCTGCAAGATGACACAAAAAGGAACAACATAAGGTTAATAGGGATAAATGAAAAAGAAGGGAACAACATAAAGGATGTCAAGAGAATATTTAGAGATGTAATCGCTGAAAATTTCCCAAACATGAGACTGGAAACAGATATCAAGATCAGTGAAATATAGAACTCCAAATAGCCATAACCAAAATAAAACTACACCCAGACACATAGTAATGGCCACCCCAAAAATCGAACAAAAGAACAGAATATTAAAAGCTATGAGAGAAAAGATAGATCCCCTATAAAGGAAAACCTATCAGAATCACAACAGACTTCTCAGTACAAACAATAAAGTCAAGAAGAGCATGGAGTGAAGTATTTCAGATCCTAAAGGAAAATGATTTCCAACCTAGACTGATGTACCCTGCAAAACTGTCCTTCAAAATGGATGGAGAAATAAGATACTTCCATGACAAAGAACAGCTGAAAAACTACATGATCACCAAGCCAACCTTGCAAAGAATACTGAAAGACAGCCTAGATGCATCTAGGAAAAAACCACTAAATAAAGCAGACAATTAAACAGAACTGAAAGACAAAGATGCAACAGCAGAAAGATAACATGTCAACAATAAACCAATATATAACAGTTATAACCATTAATGTAAATGGTCTCAATGTACCAATTAAAAGAAACAGACTGGCAGAATGGATCAAGAAACAAAATCCAACCATATGCTGTCTTCAAGAAACCCATCTAACCCAAAAGGATACCCACAGACTGAAAGTCAAAGGATGGAAAACAATACTTCATGCAACAGGAACCCAAAAAAAAATCAGGGGTGGCTATTCTGTTTGCAGACAATGTGAACTTCAAGCCAATAATGATCAGAAGGGACAAAGAAGGTCACTACATACTGGTTAGGGGAAAACTCCAAGAGGAAGAGATAACTATCTTAAACATATATGCACCAAATTCCAGAGCACCCAGTTATATAAAACAAGTACTAACAGAAATGAAAAACCAAGTTAACAGTGACATAATTCTAACAGGAGATCTTAACACACCATTGACACCAATGGACAGATGAACCAGCCAGAAAATCAGTAAAAAAATAAAAGAACTGAATCACACCTGTGAACAAATGGACTTAATAGACATATACAGAGTATTCCACCCAACAACAACAGAATACACATTCTTCTCAGCAGTGCATGGGTCATTTTCTAAAACAGACCATATATTAATTCACAAAACATATCTAAAGAAATGCAAAAGGGTTGAAATCATCCCTCGCATGCTGTCGGACCATAGCGCTATGAAATTAGAAATTGATAAAAGATACTACAAAATTCCCACAAACACATGGAAACTGAATAACACACTCTTGAGTAATCAGTGGGTCACAAAGGAAATCAAAGGAGAAATTAAACACTACCTACAAGAAAATGAAAACACAAATACAACTTACCGGAATCTGTGGGATGCAATGAAAGCTGTCCTCAGAGGAAAATTTATTGCACTGAGTTCACACATCAGGAAAACAGAACGAATACAAATAAATAACCTGATGTTACACCTCAAACAGCTAGAAAAAGAAGAGCAAGTCAAGCCCAAAGCCAAAAGAAGAGATTATAAAAATCAGAGCAGAAATCAATGCAATAGAGACTAAAAAAAAATCTAAAAAATCAATGAATCAAAGAGTTGGTTCTTTGAAAGAATAAATAAAATTGATAAGCCCCTTGTAAACCTTATTAAAGGGTAAGAAAAAGCTCAAATTCATGCAATAAGGAATGAAAGAGGAGAAATCACTACAGACCCTACAGAAATATAGAAAATCATCAACACCTATTTTGAAAACCTCTACTCTCAAAGGTTTGATAACACAGAGGAAATGGACAGATTCTTAGAAGCATATGAAGTACCAAAGCTAGGTCATGAACTTGTAAAACTACCGAATAACCTAATTTCTATTAATGAAATCGAAAAGGTAATTAAATCCTTACCTACAAAGAAGAGTCCAGGCCCAGATGGATTCACTGCAGAATTCTACAAGAAATACAAAGAAGACCTAATGCCAACACTCCTCAAACTCTTCAATGAAATTGAAAGGGAAACAATCCTTCCTAAGTCATTTCTGGAAGCAAATATTACTCTAGTACCAAAACCTGAGAAAGACCCAACTAAAAAAGAGAACTACAGACCAATCTCCCTAATGAACACAGATGCAAAAATCCTCAATAAAATATTGGCAAATAGGATGCAGCAAATCATCAAGAAGATTATACACCATGACAAAGTGGGATTCATCCCAGGAATGCAAGGATGGTTCAATATACGTAAATCAATAAATGTAATACACCATATCAATAGAGCCAAAAGTTAAGAACCACATGATCATTTCTATAGATGCAGAAAAAGCTTTTGATAAGGTCCATCATTCATTCATGATAAGAACCCTGCAAAAAATTGGAATAGATGGTCTTTACCTCAATATAATAAAGGCCATCTATGACAAACCAAAAGTCAATATCATACTAAATGGCCAAAAATTGAAGGCCTTTACTTTAAAATCAGGCACAAGACAAGGATGTCCCTTATCACCATTCCTATTTAATATAGTACTGGAAATATTAGCCAGAGCAATTAGACAAGAGAGAGAAATAAAAGGCATAAAGATAGGAAAAGAAGAAGCTATCATTTGCAGATGACATGATACTCTATATAGAAGATCCCCAAAACTCCATTGAAAGACTGCTAGATATAATAAATAAATTTAGTAATGTAGCTGGCTATAAAATCAATACTCAAAAATCAATAGCATTCCTATACACTAACAACAAAGTTGCAGAAAGAGAAATAAGAGAAGCCACACCCTTCACACTAGCAACCAAAAAAATGAAATATCTAGGAATTACTCTCACGAAAGAAGTGAAAGACCTGTACAGGGAAAATTATATTACACTGAAAAATGAAATTGAAGATGATCTCGGAAACGGAAAAACATCCCTTGCTCATGGATAGGGAGAATAAATATTGTGAAAATGGCCATTCTCCCAAAACTTTTATACAGATTCAACGCAATCCCAATAAAAATACCATCAGCATACCTCATAGAACTTGAGAAACCACTCCTAAAATTCATCTGGAGTGAGAAGAGACCTAGAATAGCAAGGACAGTTCTAAGCAGCAAAAGCAAGGCAGGAGGTATCACAATTCCTGACTTAAAACTATACTACAAAGCAACTGTAGTAAAATCAACATGGTACTGGAACCAAAACAGAGCTGAAGATCAGTGGAATAGATTAGAAGATACAACCACAACTGCAAACACACTCAACCACCTTATCTTCAATAAAGGGGCCAAACAGGTTCACTGGGAGTAGGACAGTCTCTTTAATAAATGGTGCTGGAAAAACTGGCTCTCCATATGTCGAAAACTAAAACTAGACCTATGCCTAACACCATGTACTAAAATAAAATCTAAATGGATCAAAGATCTAAATATTAAAACAGAAACACTAAATCTATTGGAAGACAAATTAGGTAAAAACCTTGAAATTAGGTAAAAACAAATTAGATAGAGAATTCATGAACAGGACTCAAACCGCATGGGAAATACTTCCCAGAATCAATAACTGGGATCAACTCTTATTAAAAAGTTTCTGCACGTCAAAAGAAGTCTCCAGTATGGTAAGAAGAAAACCCACAAACTGGGAAAAAATCTTAGTGAACTGCCCCTCAGACAAAGGACTTCTGTTTAAAACATATAAAGAATTTTAAAAAAATCAGACCTCCAAAATTCAAAGACCCAATCCAAAAATGGGCATCTGAGATGAATAAACAATTCTCAGATGAAGAAATACAAATGGCAAATAAATATATGAAAAAATGTTCATCATCATTGGTCATTAGAGAAATGCAAATCAAAACCACACTGAGATTTCATCTCACTCCTGAAAGAATGGCCAAGATCAAGAAAACCAACAACAACAAATGCTGGAGAGGCTGTGGAGAAAAAGAATCTCTCCTGCACTGTTGGTGAGAGTGTAGACTAGTGCAACCATTGTGGAGGTCAGTCTGGAGATTTCTCAGAAAGCTGGGACTGGAAGCCCCATATGACCTAGCTATTTCCAGAAGAACTGAAAGCATCATACCACAGTGATATATGTGCACCCATGTTTATAGCAGCACAATTTGTAATAGCCAGATCTTGGAAACAACCTAAGTGTCCATCAACTGAAGAATGGATAAAAAAGTTGTGGTATTTTTATACAATGGAGTACTACTCAGCTATAAAGAATGACTGCATTGAGACATTTATAAATAAATGGATGCAGCTTGAGACCATACTCATAAGTGAAATAAATCAAACTCGCATGTATAAATACCGAATAGTTTCCCTAGTGTAAGAAATGATAAGAATACACAGAAGTATGTGGTAATCATGATTCCCAATCATATTAGTTTGAAGCCATATAATGTTTTCACTCATTAACCACAATGGTTTTAACCTGGATTGTTCGATTTTAGTATCTATGATAGCACAAATAGCTATTTTAAAGAAAGCAACACAACATAAAAGCTAGTGCTGATTTAATATCGTCTTGTTTCGAAGTCCCATCTAGCTGTAGTACATCTGTTTCCACTGGTTTTAACATGTTGTATCTTACTATATTTCACTATATGCTACAGTATAAACAAAACTCTTTATAGGCAAAGAGATAATATAGAAACCATTGTTTGTTTTCTATTAGCAGGTTCTAAATACCCTGTAATTCTTGCATTCTCTTGAAAGGCTTCACACTGTCTAGATATGCTTGATATTATAGCATGGAGAAGTTACACTCAAATAATTTAAGGAAAAAGGCACTATGGTGACTACAATTATGTTAGATTATCTGGTGGTGAAACACAATGATGCTTGAATTGCTCGGTTCTGCCCTGAGTTGTTCTATTACAATGTCCTCTCTAATCTCAATCTTCCCCCTATTTTTAAATTAATCTATTTTCTCTCATTTTTTTAATTAAGGGAAAACTAAATTAAAGAATAATGGGACATATTATAGTAACTTTTTGTTTTCCTATTAACCTGACTTGAACCTCAGTATTGCTCTCCCCATCTTGTTCTGTCTGATTATTGTAAATTCTATTTTGTTTGATAGTATCAAGTTTGAGGGTATAGGCAATCACTTTGAAGGCAATAAGATATACTATGATGCCCAATATGGAATGACTATCATCTTTTTTTTTTTTTTTTGGAAGTCCTGTAAGGTCCTCAGTGTAGATTTGTTTGGTTTTGTTCCGTATTGTTTTGATCAATTCTGTTATACCTGATGATATAGACAACTCAATTTAAAAATAGCAAGAGGCACAATGGTAACCACTTTTAATTACCTGGTATTCTATTTTTGCATCACGTGCTATGCCCACCCTTCTGTTCTGACTCTGTTTTGCTTAGTCACATAAGAACCGTGAGAGTAATAAAACCCTAAAAGTGTAATTGTTACTGTAAAAAAGAGAAGAAAGTAAGGTGGACTGAGGGATATAACCGCAGGTATATGGAAAATCATATAACTGAGCTTTTGTTGGATCACTGAACGGAACTGTCTCCAATTTCACTGTATGAATGTTCACTTTATATGCTTTAATTTAGTGATATGGACAACTGTTTCTGGGAAGATAATGTGTAGCCTGTTAACTGGTGATTTCGTACTGTATATATTTTTTTCTAGAAATACTGTATTATTTGTACCCTTTTACTGCATTTTTTTATGTCCTTTTTTTTCTTCTCTCTTTAAATTAAAAAAAAAAAAAAATACCGAGAGAAGCCAGAATTTTGGGGGAGAAGCCAAGAGTTCCCAACTGCTCCAGCTCCATGGGCCTCAGCTCTGCCCCCAGGGGCTTTCCAGGCCTGAGCCGGACCCCTCAAGTGATTGCTTGGCTTCTTGACTGCTGGGGACTCAGCTCTGCTCTGGGAGCCACCCCCTTTTTCCCACTAAGACAGTGTACCTCATCCTCGAGCCGTCTCCTCCTCAGGGTGGTTAGTGCGCACTTGGGAGCACCACACATGACGCCTCAGGCAGCAGTGCTCGGGATCTGTACAGGAAAGGCTCACAATGCAGAGCTCAGCCCACGGTGCACTGTGTATGCCACCACACTGGACCTCCTCAAGGTCAGTAACTGGGTGTACAGAAGTAAAATGAAGAGAACTGTACCCAGCAGGAGCTCAGAATGTCTAGCTCAGACTTTTTCCACTCTGTAGTTAGTAAAAAGCAAGACACGACCCTAAAACTACAAATGGGTAGATGTTAATGAGGCGCTGGGCGTGGTAGTATGAACTGGTAATCCCAGCACGTGTGGCCAGCCTGGGCCACCCCGGGAGAACATGCACAGAACAGAAGCAGAAAGTTTCTGAGGTAACAAAACACCAAATCCTTGCAGCACAAGGATGAGTGCCTCAAATGAGATATGAAACATTCTCAGAATAAAGAAATATTACCCATAGTTAAGATCTTTTAGGTCACTCAACTGTCACTGGTGGGAAAATGGGCGAGGGGCTGGGGCACAAGGGCAGGGAGGGGCCTGGATGGCAAAGCGCTGGCCCCAGGCCACACGCAGCCTCAGCAGGGCCAGCAGGGGCTCTGCCAGTGGCCTCCAAGCACTCGGGACACTCGAGACTACTCAGGACACTGGGTCCCAGACAGCAAGCAGCTGAAGTGCGGCAGAACCATGCAAAGGGGAAGAGGAAACGCAGTCAGTGAGGCCAGATGCGGAGCCAGGCACGGAGTGGATGTGGTGCTGAGGGAGACTCGCCAGTCAGCTGAGCCAGGCAAGGAGGAACAGCTGGGAGGGATCTGTGTGTACATTCCCACCGCAGAGAGGACAGGGAGAGACATTAGCTCACATCAAGTGTGCAAGTGCTGAGGTCAAAGAACATTCTGGAAGCTGCTGGAGATATGGACTCCAAAATGGCAAGAATTAGGGCACCTGGCCCCATGTGACATGCAGTGCCCTCCCTGACAACTCCGTGCTGTGGGTTCAGCGCCCTGACCACGACCTCCTGCTAACCCCAAACCCACTCAGTGTGGTTTCTCCCGGGTTTAGGGCAGCAGAGCCACCAGCTGACGGACCTGACCATGGGTGGACAAGGCCACACCCTGAAAGGGAAGGAGCCCCGGGGAGCAGCAGCCCCCAGGGAGCAGCACTGGGCCAGGCCACAGCGTTAGCCCAGTTACTGTAAGTTACAAAGAGTACGGTGTTTTACTTGGAAAGTGATGCCCTAACAGTCGCCAGAGGTGGGGATGCTCGCTGCTGCACACGCCCCACAGCCAGAGCTTAGTCAGCTGCATTTGGGTAGCGTTAAATGTTACCCAAAGAACGATCTTCTCCAGGTTCCAGTGACACTGCCCACAATGACTGGGTGAGAGCAGTCACAGGCAGGCGGCAGCTGTGGAGCGGGTGTGGGTCCATGCAAACCTGCTGAGAAGCTGAAGCTCAGGTAGGGAAAGACCCAGGCTCAGCCTTCATGCTGAGGAGCCAGGCTCAGAGAGTGCGGCTCTCAGAAGCAGTGGGTCTGAAAGTCCAGCAGCCTGTGGCCCACATGCAGCAGAGACCGCTAGCCTGACTGCCTTCCCCATCTACCACGTGAACAAGGACCCCCAGGTGGGACAGCTGCCACATCGGGGTGCATGGACAGAGGGACCTTTGAGGTACGGACACACCTCACATTCCACAGGCTGCACAGTAAGGCAGAAGAATCCCGAGTGGCAGACTGACTGCAGAGCCTGTCACTGGTGGGAGAACAGGGCGAGGGGCTGGGGCAGAGGAGCAGGGAGGGGCCTGGATGGCAGAGCGCTGGCCCCAGGCCTCACGCACACTGTGAAACCACAGTGCAGTTTTTCCCCAACTCAAATTTTTCCTTTTTGTCCTTTTTTATGGCGCAGGGAGAGGGATTTGGGTTTTTTCTCCTTTTGTCTTTTTCTTTTCTCCTTTTAATTCTTTTTAATTTTTCTTTTCTGCTCATTTTGGTTTTGCTTTTCTTTCATTCTTTCTTTCGTTTTGGTGCTGGGCATTAAACCCAGGGTCTTGAGAATACATGACGAGAGCTCTACCACTAAGCCACACCCACAGCCATTTTTACTTTTCTGTTACTTTGCTCTAATACAATTAATTTCCTTTTATTCCTCATAGGATCCTTTACCTTACTTTTCTTTCTTCCTTTTCAGCCTCCATTAATTTTACAAATTCAGTTTCTTTCAATCTCCAGTCCATCATGACTTTTAGCCTTCCTAGTACAGCCCACTAGGCTTTATGAATTTTCAGATAGCTAATTTAACTCTGTTATTACTGTTAAATATTGTTCAATTGTTAGTGGAGGTTAAGAGGTCACATTTAGTAGCTACTTCCTCTATGTCAACATCTGGTTTGTCTTAGTGTTGGTTCTTTGATTTTAGATCTTTCTGTGTTTAAACGTGGCATATTACTGGTTCCTAGGTATATCAATATCCAGTTTGTCCAGGTGTCACTTGTGCGGATTTCACTGCTATTGCAAGGCGGCACAGTTACTGCTACTAGTCAGTTTTCTCTGTAAGCCAATATCTGGATTGCTTCTGTGTCACTAACACGACTGTGGCCCATTTCCAGAAAAGCTGGGCCAAGTACATCACCTCCTCCCTGCTCAAGAAAGTTGTGGTGGCTGGATCGTGGGACAGAGGCAAAGGCCTAGTCAGCCATGCTCAGAGCACATCACTGAAAAGCAGACCTAAATAAAGAGGTCTCCGTGCTAGCAACAAGTCTTCCACTACAATCAATCTGCAGAAGTAGGCGAAAACCAAAACAAAATTAAAAACCAATAGAGATATGAGAAGACCAAGTGAAAGAATGTCCCTAAAAACTTCCAGCTCCCCAAAAGCTGACTCATGGGACACTGAGGTGGATGAAATCAGAAACTGCATAACCAAATTACCTGAAAGGATAATAAAGAGAAAAAACCCACTATGGTGATTGGCAAGCTCAAAGAAGACAGAACCAAGCAGATAATTGACTTAATAATAATAATAATAATAATAATAATAGACAGGTGAGCTTGGAGAAGGCACTAATGAAAAGCTAGTTGAGCTAAACAAAATGATATAAAACATGAATGATCAGTTTATTAAAGAATTAGAGGGCATGAAAAGGTACCAAACAGTAACTCAGGAAATTAAAAGTTCTTCTGAAAAGTCAGTAAATTAAAAGTTCTACTGTAGTCAGGGGCTGTGAGGAGAACAATTACAATCAGGATACAGAATTTATAATATTATTTTATGATGGCCACTCTGAGTTAAACACAAGAAAGTGCAGGAAATCTGTTCACAGCACTAAACACACAGGATATTCAGCCAAGGGCCTGGATCCTCCAGCAATGTCTTACATGAGTCCAGCCGAAGACCCAGAGCTCATGACAATGCCTCCCACAAGTCCAGCTGGAGGTCCAGAGCCCACAAGAAGGACTCACACCAGTATCTTTCATGAATCTGTGCTGGAGAGGCCCAAAGGTCAACACTGGAAGCCAGAAAGTCTATGCCAGCGGGGTGAAGGAGCTCTGCTGGTAGGTGGAGGGTTCTACACTAGAGCTGAGAAGTCACACTCAAACAAGGATCAGGACTGTCCTGAAAAGCACCACAGCCATCCTCAGCGACACAGAGGTCCTGAGCTCCTCTAACGATAAGCACAAGTTGAGTACATGTCAGGAAACCAGCATGACAAACTTCTTAAGTACAACTTAAGTACAACTTACAACTTCTTAAGTACAACTTACAACTTCTTAAGACAAACTTCTTCTAAGATTAAGTAGCACACATATTCTCCCAAGAGCCAGGAAATGATGCTTGATGTAAGGACCAGAGCCCCCAAAGTGAATCACAGCCACTCTCACCAACAAGGTCCCGAGCTCCTCCACTGACAATGGTCAAACTCACACTAGAGAAGCTAGTCATAACACACTCCTCCAGGAGAACCAACAGGTCAAACAGCCAACACTTAGAGAAACCCACAAAGCCAGCTCTTCTTCTTCACGTGTCTATTTATGCTGGCAACTCTCCTCAGGTGAGCCATTTACATTCAGCACCTTGCTGATTAGTTCCGCTGGTGTAAAGCTGACCACCAGTTTTTAATCCATAACAGATGAGCAGCTGAAGCAGCCACTGTGAGGACCGAGTGTAGGACTAAAAGGCAGGGCTGCTCTTGGAGAGCAGTGATTTGGAGACACTTTAAAAGTCACAAAACAGTATGAAAAATGGATCCAACAGATGTGAAGTGACACAAAGAAGACCAAGACAAATTGGAATTAGTAAAAAATCAGAAGACAGCTCAAATGGCATAAAAAAAACTCTTTATAGAAATATTAGAAAATTTTCCAAATATAGGGAAAGAATTTAACAGACAGATAAGTGAGGCAAGCAGGAACCCAAAGAGCAAAGATCAGAAAAGATCATCTCCACAACCCATCTTATGCAAAATCCCAGAAATCCAACCAAAGGACCGAATCTTAACAGCTGTTAGAGAAAAGTAACAAGTCATTTACAAAGGAAAACCCATTAGAATTATAGCAGACTTCTCATCACAAACCTTACAGGCAAAGGAGTATGGAGTGAAGTGTTTCAAGTCCTAAAAGAAAACTATCAACCCAGACTGATATATCCTGCAAAACTGTTTTTCAAAATTGATGGAGAAAGAATGTATTTACAGCACAAAGAACACCTGAAGCAACTGATGACCACCAAACCAGCACTCCAAAAAATTGTGAGCTACCACCCCAGGAAGAGGGCGAACAAGCTAACAATGCCAAAAGGTGCACAGCACAGACAGGCAGGGAGGATGAGCCATTCCACAGAAGGAGACAGGGAATCAGCAGCAGGGAAACTTCGCAGAGACAGGAAATGGTCAACTCCTTCCCACCAGCACGCCCACTGTGAGTGGGCTCAGTTCCTCAATCAAGACGCAGATTGGCAGAACGGTACACTGTTTACAAGAAACACATTTAATTCAAAAAGGAATGTACAGATTCAAAACTTAAGAACAGAAAACAATATTCCATGCAACAGGAACCCAGAAAAAAGCAGAAGGAATTTATTTTTAGACCAAGTGGACTTTAAGCCAAAACTGATCAAAAGTGGCAAAGAAGGTCATTACATACTGATTAGAGAACAATTCAACAGGAAGACTTAGCAATCGTAAACATAGTGCAGGGCAAACAGGCGTACCCAAATGCATAAAACAAACACTCCTGGACATAAACAATCAGAGAGGATCAACACAATTGTAATGGGGCCTCAATATCCACTGTCACAATAGATCGACCAGAGGAAGAAAGCCCACAAAGAAATATCAAAGCTGAAATAAACCTTTGAGCAAATGGACTTAACAGACACATACAGTACATTCTACCCAACAACAGAACATCCATTTTTCTCAGTGGTAATGAAACTGTCTCCAAAATAAATCACACACTAGCCAATAAAACATGCTTAAATAAATGCAAAACAACTGAAATTATCCCATGCCTATTATCAGTCATAGTGCAATGAAACTAGAAATGAAAAAAAAAAGCAATCACAGGAAATAAACCCATGGAAATTAAACAATATGTCACAAAGACAAAAGCCACATGTTCATCTCAATAGACACAGAGAAAACCTTGACCAAATCTAACATCTAGTCTGGATAAGAATAAGTCCCTAAAGAAAAGAAGTACAGAAGGACTGTATTTCAATCTGATAACCATTCCTGACAAACCTACTGCCAACATCATATTAAATGGGGAAAAACATAAAGCTTTCCCTCTAAAATCAGGAAGAAGTCAAGGACATCCACTACCATCGCTCGTGTTCAACGCAGTACTCAAAACATTAGCCAGAGCAACCAGGGTGGTAAACAAATAGGACACGTACAAGAAAGCCGTAAGTCAAATTGTCATATTTGGCACATGACACAATCCTCTTCATAAGAACTCAAAAACAATGCACCAAAAGCCCGCTGGAATTAATAAGGAAATGCAGTAATGCAGCAGGAGGCATTGACTTAGGAAAACCAACAGCGTTCCTCCACACCAACAAAGAGCTCATCAAGCAGGAAACTGGGAGAGCAGCGCCATTCGTAACACTCTAGACACTGCAGAGCTGACCTAACATGAAGTGAAAGGCCTCGCTAGCAAGTCAAAGTGCTCTGAAAACGGGAGGTCCAGGAGGATGTAAGAAGTGGACAGAGCCCCTGGTCCCAGACAGGCTGAACCCACGCTGTCACAACAGCCACACTTCAAACTCAGGGGCAGATTTAATACAACCCGAATCCAAGTCCAAACAGTGCCCCTCAAGGAATTAGAGAAAACAATCCTAAAATTAATTCATGTGGAATCAGAAGAGCCCCAGAATGCAAAGCAATCCCGGAAAATAAGATCAAAATAGGAGGTATCACAATCCTGGATTTCAAATGATACTACAAAGCTAGCGTGATAAACAAAACACCAGCATGGTACCAGGACAGAAACAGACATGTACATCAGTGGAAAAGAACACAAGACACAGTAGCCAGGTATGGTGGTGCACGCCTGTAGTCTCAAGCACTCGGGAGGCTGAGGCAGGACGACTGCCATGAGTTTGAGGCCAGCCTGGCCAAGACAGTGAGTTTAAGGCCAGTTTGAACTATATAGAGAGAATCTGTTTCAGAAAATGAAAAGAATCAAAACAAAACACCCAGAGGAAACAGAAACAAACCCAGGCACATCCAGCTACCTGATCTTTGACAAAGAAGCCAAAAATATACAATAGAGAAAAGAGAGTTTCTTTTAAACAATGATGCAGAGAAAACTGGCCACGCCTGCAGAAAACTGAGTGAAGGCCTGTATTTCTCACTATGTTCTAAAATAAAATCCAACTGGATCAAAGACCTAAATATGAAAACAGAAACAACTTCTGGAAGACAAAACAGATAACTCTGAACAGAACCCCACTGCAGAGGAGACACCACCAAGAACCAACAGACAGTATCATGAAACTGAAAAGCTTCTTCACAGCAAAGGAAACAACCATTGGAGTGAGGAGACAGCCTATAGAATGGGAAAATATTTTGCCAGCTATTCCTCAGACAGAGGACCAACATCCAGATTATATAAAGGAAAAAAGTTGACTTCCCAGAATAAAAGAACCAATGGGGGAAAAATGGGCAACTAGGATGTAGACACCTCTCAAAAGTACAAATAGGAGTAAATACATGGAAAAAAGTTAACATCTCTGACCCTTTGAGAAACGCGAATTAAAACAACACTGAGATTCTGTCTTACTGCAGAAAGAACAGCCATTGTCAAGAAATCAAACAGCAGGGGCTGAGGATTTAGCTCAGCGGCATAAACATCTGCCTGGCAAGTGCCAGATCATGAGTTCCATCCTCAGTATCAAAAAGAAAAAGAAGAAATCAAACAATAACTGATGCTGGCGAGGCTGCGGGAATGAGGAGCCTTCTTCACTGCTAGCATGAACACAAACTAGAAAAGCTACGATGGAAGCCAGCATGGAAATCCTCAAAAAATAAAACGAGAGCCAACAAGCCTGGTCTGGGAACCAGCGCCATGCGTGAGCTGCTGCTGGGCAACAGCCAGACCCCAGCCCCTTCTGGCACATGGGCTGGCAAAAGTACCAATTCTCGCCCCACCCCCATAAGCAACCGGCTGTGATGATAGCATGGAGGTGAAACGCAATTGGATGCCTGCGGTGCTCTGGTGTTTCACTAACACTGCAGGTCTAGAGGCAGTGGTCTGATCATAGGTTCAAAGGATAGCGGTACGCAGTGTGGCATCTAGGGGGATCTTCTTCTGAGGGTTACAGCCACTGTTGATTCCCTATGGTCTTGTTTTGGAAGTCTTGAATCAGTTCCATTATTTTGTTGAGTTGGGTTTTATTCTCTTTTGTTTTGTGTGATTATGTCAAATCCAATGGCAGGAGTAGCTATTTCAAAGACAGAAGGAAATATTATGGTAACAATTTTATATCTACTATTGGCTTATTTTGAAGCCCTTTATTGCATTCATTGTTTTGTTTTTACTGTTCCTATTCTGTTCTGTTCTGTTTGATTTTTACTATCTCCAAAGTTATCTGCAGTTATTTTGCAGATGTCAAGAGGCATCATGGTTGATTTTGTATGTTTCAAAGTCCTGTATCTCTTATACTGGTTTGATTGTTTTTCTTCTGTTTTATTCTTTTCAAAATTTAAAAAAAAAAAAAAAACTAGAAATGGCATTTTACCCAGCTAGTCCACTTCCAGGTGTCTTCCCAAAAGAGTTAAAGACCCCATGTCACAGTGATACACATATTTATAGCAGAACAACCCAGAACCACTAAGTCTTGGACGTGGTCTACCTGTCCATCAACAGCTGAAAGGGTAAAGAGAATGTGGTGTTTCTACACATTGGAATACTCCTCTGCCACAAAGGAGGATACAGTTGAGTCGTCTTACCTTGAATACATAATGATAAGTGAAATAAGACATCCAAGCATAAAAGTCGTATGGCTTCTCTCACAAGAGAAATGCAAACTATAAATACAGAGCAAAGTAAAAGATACATAGTAGGAAATAGGTTTTGCAATGGGAAGAGGGTCAAGAAATGAAGGGAGAAAAGAGAGAAAGATGTGGTTCACACATGAACCGATTCTCCAGGAAGAATGTGATCATTATGCACTGCAAACTTGGACTAATAAAAATAAAAGTTGAAAAGAATGAAATGGCAAGAAGCAACTAGAAATAAGCCTTCGGAGACTGTATGCAAAGACAGCACCACTGCAATAATGGGACAACAGGACAGAGAAGGACAGAGGTGAAAAGGCCAGAATTATAGACTTAGGGGACACCAGATTTCTTTTTTAAACATAAAGAATGAAATGCTATAGAACACATAAGCCAAAAACAAACGAACAAAAAAAAAGTTGGGCTAACGCAATGTAAGAGGGACGAGAGGAGAACACTGGAAGAACAGGGCATTGCCTTTCTATAAAAAGTTCCACTCTAGGGGGCTGGGGATTTAGCTCAGTGGCATAAGCATCTGCCTTGTAAGCAGGCGGTCATGAGTTCAATCCCCGGTACCGAAAAAAATGAAAAAGACAAAAAAAAAAAAAAAGTTCCACTCTAGCCGGGTGTAGTGGCTCACGCCTGCAATCCCAGCACTCTGGAGGCTGAGGCAGGAGGATTGTTGTGAGTTCGAGACCAGCCTGGGCCACAAAGTGAGCTCAAGACCAGCCTAAACTGCATAGCGAGACCCTATCTCAAAAAGACAAAAAAAAAAAAAGTTCCACTCTAGTGTCCACTGCTACAGTAAAGTCCACTCTGTTGTCCAATGCTACAGTAAAGTCCACTCTGCCGTCCACGGCTATGGTAAAGTTAAAACTGTCACCTGGCTGTACAGAGAATGCAGGTCTAATGTTCAGTTACCAAATGGGAATTAAAAACGTGATGACCAGTGGGAATGGAGCTCACAGGAGCCCGAGGTGGGGTACAGCTAGAGCGTGGACTGGGTCAACACGGGGAGGCAGAAAGGGGTCCTGGTGGCTGTGGGCAGGAACCCACACCCTGTTTCAGATTAGACTAGAGGTAAACTGGGCACAGGGGGCAGCTGGGTGAAGCAGGCAAAGCAGGTGGGGCTGCGAACCTAAAGCAGGGACTCTCCCATAGCTGCCACATCTAAGGTCCAAATTAAGACTCTGATTAAAAGGCACAGCGAGAGCGCTGTTGGCAGAGGAATGTAACTTTCTGAAGGCAAACACACCCTAAACCTGGAGGGGAAGAAAACCTCTGAAAACTACGAGGTGGGCAGAAGGATCAGGCACGGTGCAATCTGGGGGTGCAGACGGCAAACTACAGATCTCTGGGGGTGGAGAAACAATGCCCCCGCCTGGGACCCCAGCCTAGATGCCAGCACATGCAGACCAGGAGTAGGTGGAGCAGAGCCAGCCGCATCCTCCAGGCACTCAGTGCCACTTTGGATGCAATCCAGACGGGCAAGCGCAGGACCCTGAACCGGAAGGCAGGAGCCCTCCTGGCCCTGCTGGCAGCACCTTGCTTTACCCAGGGAGGACCTGGCTGTGTGCATGTGCCTGTACGTGTGTGCATGTGTACGAAGAGAGCCAGCAGCTGGGGCAAGAAACACCGTGGTGGGGGGGCCACCCCAGCAAGCCACACCTCCTAAGAGCTGGCGCTGTGTGAGGCCACCAATGTGTGTTTGCCCCCTGGAAGGGTCAGTGTCTCTCCTGCAAGCACTGTGTGACAAACTTCCTTTACATCCGGTCACAGTGACCAGCACAAACTGGTTCAAAGGACCCCTTTAATCCCCACTTCCTTATTCTTAGGGTGAATGAACATTTTTTATTCAGAAGTAAAGGTCATTCATAGTTTTTGAACTTCTTATTCAAGCTCTTTTCCCATTTTTCTAGTTTGCCTTTTTCTTATTAGAGTTTTGTATTGTCTTTTAATGTCATATATTGCAGAAATATTATTAGCATATTAAAATATGCTAATACGCATACTGAAATTCCTTCCAACCACTTGAAAACAAAATCTCAAAGGTCCGAGCGTCTGCAGGCACAGGACCGGGCCGCTTCCTGCCCACCGTGTATGACTGCTGCCCACATCTCCCATGTGGCTGACCCCTGGGTGTAAAGCTCAGGGCCACCAGTAAGTGTCAACTCCGTGTTCTCCAGCTCACACGCAAGCCAGGGCCCAGGGTCCCGCGCGGCTGCAGCCAGAGAGCTACAGGAAGCCGGAGCCACAGTCAGGACACGGAAGGGCAGGGTCTGCAAGGTGACCGCGTGCTGCCTGCAGGTCACTGTGGAGGAATCTTAAAGCCGATGTTCCCCACTGCCTTTCTCTGTTCCCACTGTGGTCAATACCTGACCAGCACAGGAGAATGAAAATTCTGGTGCAGGTTTGAACATGGGCTTCTAACATGACCGTTTTAAGTGAATATTAAGGTTTCTTTTTTTTTTTTTTGTCTTTTTCCTTTTTATCGGTACCAGGGATCGAACTCACGACTGCCTGCTTGTAAGGCAGGCACTTATGCCGCTGAGCTAAATCCCCAGCCCTGTGAATATTAAGGTTTCTTGACATGGTAACAACGTGACATAGTTTAAGTAACAGTCCTAATATAGAATCAACATACGTTGTGGGTAATGAGTTGTTTTAGGCAAAACACATTTAGAAAATAGCAATAACTAGGGCCTTGGAATATAAGGGACAGAGACCCAACCCTGTTACACCACATAAACCTGCCAATGTCATCAGCAGAAAACCAGAGAAATAAATACGGTAATGCCTTAAAGGCGTAAACAAGTACCACATTTTTAAAAACTCAATTTAAAAAGGATAATTTTGGTTTGTGTGTTTCTTGATTTTTTTTTAAAGTTACAATCAAGTGAACGTACCTTAGGAATAAAATCACTGATAATTTTACATAAGCACAGACCAACAAGTGCAATTAGTTTCAACTTCCTTGAAGAAAAATTAGCTTACTACTGAAGACACAAGTTAAACTGTTTTTATTATATTAATTAACCTCAGTTGTGAGTTAAGGGGAGGGAAAACAGGAGCACCTTTCCTAGACAACTGGAGGTCACAGGTCACTGGCCACTGTTACTCTACAGTAACAAAAAAATACACCTAATAAATACAGTAACAAAAAAATATACCTAATAAATAATAGCAATCAATCATTGTCATGCTATGAACCACTAACAATTAAAAATCATAAGCATGAAACAAAGTTTTCCTGTTTTTGCCTTTTGACAAAGAAAGTTTTATGATTCATGCAAAATAACAAATTAATACCATATAGCAATCAGTTATAGATAACTCCCATAAAACCAGATTTAAAAAAATACAAATTATACTACCTTAAAATTACTTAGCATACTTGCAGCATTACAAAATTAGGATGAATTCTGAAAAATAACCTTTATTAGCTATATTAGACCATCATCTAAATAAAAGGATTGGACTTTTAAAAAAAATCTTAAAATATTAGTAATAAAATTGTTACATGTAAAAATAACTTACTCTAAATAAAAAGAAAAAAATTTAAACCACAACTCAAAAAACACAACATAATGAATAAATCAATTAGCATATAAGCATTTGTTTTACCAAATGGAATATGCCATGTTTAAGTAGGAAGTATATTTTATTGTAAAAGGTGAATTTCAGAAAAAAGATCAGAAACCCTTCAAAGCTAAAACATACTGTCTATGCTCATCACAGAGACTGTATTCATCCCACTGCACAAATTTATTAGACTTTAACAAATCTGCACAGCCATGATACAGATATCTCAGTGGCACATTTAAACTTAACGATTTGTCTACCATCTGTGATGACGGACCTGCAGTAGGCAAAGCTGCTGGCAAGCAGTGAGCTGAGTTTTGCGGAATCTAGCCTCACCCCTGGGCATCTGGGCCGCAGCCAGCTGGACCCCTCTGGCTGAGCCTTGTGCTGCCTGGCTCCCCGGCTCTGCCAGTCTTTCCAAGATACAAAGCAACGTCTGCAACATGAGGCAATTTGCAACTATATGGGTAAGAAGAGAGTTCGGAGGCCAACGGACACACAGACCCACAAAAAGGAACTCTTTCCGTCACATGCAGCCCGCTGTAGAAACTGATTGCACCTACCGAATCGCACAGCTGAGGTTTTAATGAAACCCACACACAGGAACATGCATTACCTCCAGCACCTGAAATCAGCCTCCCAGACATAAGTACGGACATGGCCAGGGATTAAGGAGAAACTGCACTTTCCTAAGAGAAAGTCTCTCTTAGGAAAGAGCACTTGTTCTTTCAATTCTTGTAGAACATACATTTCTATTCCAAGAAGAAAAACTAAAATATCACTATCTTTAAAAACTACTTTTTCAAACACAAATATTTACTCACCCCGCTCAGCAGCAAATGCCTGACTAGCGGCAAGGACTTTTGGATTATACCTTGTCCCCTCTGGAAAAATCACAAGGTACATCTGTGGGACACAAAGAAACCAGTTTGTTTTCGGTGTGAGCTCTGTTGTTATTATTCTACTGATCAACACTAACCCTCTTACTGCTAAGAAAGACAGTGTTTCCTAGGGTGGGTGAAATGTATGTGGATTTCACTTCAGGCAGAGTAAGCAAAATCAAAGTCCGGGAGTTAAGTCTGACTATAACAGATACCCTAATGGCGCAGTAACTAAGAATCTAAAAGCATTTCTAACAACATGCTAAGAGGCACTAGTTAAAAACCTGGTCATGCAATGCTCCCCAATAGTGAGTAAAATGGCCTTTCTCCTCTGAGACCCTGAAATATTTCTTTTCTTCTTTTCTTTTTTCCTTTCTTGTGGATACTGGAGATTGAACCCTCATTTTTTTCATTTTGACACAGGGTCTCACAGGATCACCCTGGCTGACCTTGACTTGCAATTCTTTTGCTTGAGCCACCAAATAGCTGGGATTTCTAGGAGAGCAATGAGATATAATAAGAGGGCTCAGCCAGGGGAGGCAGGATACTGGGGCCTCTGCCCCGCAGAGCATTAAAGAAATGAAGCCCCTGCTCCAGCACAGGGCGGAGTAAGAACACTGACATCCACTTACAGTCAAATCCAACTATGCAAGGAATTTTGCTTTTTTTTTTTAATCCGTACCGGGGATCGAACTCACGACCGTTTGCTTGCAAGGCAGGTGCTTATGCCACTGAGCTACATCCCTAGTCCCCAGGAATTTTGCTTTATACACACACAAATCCCTTCTCTACTATTTTCATTGTAAGAACCAAAGATCCTATTCTCTGCTGTCATGATCTCCATATTTTAAAACATTCAATATGCTTTTTTCATGACATGCCCTATCTTTCTGTAGTACCATCTGAAACAGATGCTTCAGTCTCTAGGTATAAAATAAGTATTTACATTAAAAGCCTATTTAAGAAATAAAGATTATTCAAGTTACAATCAACCACTGAATTAGTAACTTTCTATTAAAGACAGCCTTTTTTTCTATGCACTAGCTTCTTTCTTTCTCTTTTCTCCCTTTCTTTTTGGCGTGGTATCAGGATTGAATCCAGGGCCTATGTACTAAGCTACATATCCAGTTTGTTCTATTTTTTTGGGGGGGGGGGTAAGGCATGTTTAAGTTGCTCAGTTGCCCTGGGTAGCTTGGAACTGCCATAGTAATCCTCCTGCCTCAGCTTCCCAGAGTGCTGGAATCATAGGCATGCACCATGGTGCCCACCTACCTAACGTGTGTGTTGGTCCTGGGATGGACACCAGAGCCTTCACAAGGAGCTACATCTCAAGTCCTTTTTATATTTTCATTTTGGATAGGTTCTCACAGGAGACCCCCAAGAAGACCACAGCCCTGATGACAGCTTGGCTTGAGTCCAGGGACACTGACCCTGGAATGACTTTCAGAATTGGTAATTCTAATTTTAGCCAATACTCTTGTGAAAATTTGTTACCATGGCAACTTTAAATTATACCTTTAAGCCTTACCACCACATTAAATAGTAGTCACTGCAAGAGTTAACATGTAAGGAAGCAAAAATTAAGGTTAGAAAGGTTAAGTAGCTTGAGCAGAGTAACAAGGTTTAAGCAGCAAATCTAGCACTTAAAAGCCAAATCCAGTATCAGAGGATTATCAGATAATCCGATTGCAGTGGCTCCCTCCCATTTGAAACTGGAAGAGAAAGTATAACTTCAGCACACAACAGCTCCCTGCTTTGTTTTGGCTTTTATGGATTATGAGCTACTTTTGTCATTGGTTTCTTAAGGTAAGCTAATAATAAGTGTTACTAGCTTGAACTGTAACCAGAGGACTGCTATAGCCCTCTTGGTTGTCAGTTTTCCTTGCATCTGTCAGGGAGTACCTCATGAAAAGACTGTCTCAGTGGCAATTGTGGCGATGTGTTTCTTAGTCATTTATAATACAAGTGCACTTTTAAACACAAACTCTGAAGTCTCTTCAATACTAATACTGTATAAGAGAGGATGTAATCATGGACTAGATTCCTATGAGAAACACTAAGCCATATGAAAACTGACAACAAATATATTCTATCAAATTAGTCCTTCATTAACTTGCAAAAATGGAGTATAACAAAGTAGTCAGGCAATAATCTCTGTTCTATGGCTCTTAGATGTTGAGAAAATGAAACGACCATCCGGAATCTAAAAGCCAGATGTGGCCACAGTGTCCTGAACGGGAAGAGCCGTTGGCCCTGCTCCACGGGCAACAGGCCTTCCTCGCCACACACGCTGTGCTACTCCTGCCCTGAAAACACCTCCTGCTACTTCTAAAGTGATGGTATAGCTGGCTTGCAAAGGTTTTTGGATAAGAAAGCCTGCTCAAATAACTGTTGTTCTCGCAATCACCGGAACAGAGGCAGCAGGACAGTGGGGGGGAGGCGGGGGGAGGGGAGAGAGACCTGCCCGTGCACCCTGAACCATGGCCGCAGGACTCGGGCCCATTACAGTGCTGGTCACTGCAGCTGCTGGTCAGCACAATAGCTGGTCACTGCAGCCGTGTTGGGGAGGTGGTTCCCACCCCTTTCAGCACAGCATTCTGCACATGGAGGCTGAGATTGTTTTTTTCTTTAGCAAACTTTTGTACAATCACATTCACATCGAAGTTTTTTTGCATTTATAGGTATTCACTCTTCTTTGATTTTTCAAACAACTCAGTATATACAAGAAATCCAAATTTACACCTGACAGAAAAATTGCTTCCTTCCAGAAATAAATCTGGTGTGAAGAAACAGGCATGTGCCATGCACTGGGAGCAGCTGTACCCCATCTCAGATGTAGACCGGGAAGGGACGGGAGCCCACACCCTTCTGCCCCAAGGCCACCTGCCCACCGGCCTTCAAGAGCCTTCTGCAGGAAGCCCCAGGGCACTTCCCAGGCAATTGCACAGGCAGCATCTTTCAAGACGATTCTTAGATCCCAGCGTAGCCCCCAAAATCTGGGCGTGAAGGGAATCCGGGCCTCACCGGTGTGCCCGCGGCCACGTAGCTCTGCAGGGTGTCCCGCATCTTGCGCTCATTGAACTTGGCACTTCGCTTCACGTAGATCCCCCCGTGCTGGACAGAGACAGTAAGGGGAGCAAACGTTTGTTCTTAAAACAGGAAATGTTCTACAGTTGTCAGCAAGTCCACTTTACTTCATAGAACACAGCATTTAACTCTATTTCAGAATTCATGCCCTATTCAAGGTTCAAACAGTCGCACCAAACAGCTCTCAGCTGAAAACTATCCGTGTAAAATTCATATAGAACTACATGCCACACTATAGTGAGAAACACAGGAACATCTGGTTTTGTTGGTAGTTCACATAAAAATGCTTCATTTCTTAAAAATATAACCTTTAAGGGGCTGGGGATTTAGCTCAGCAGCATAAGCACCTGCCTTGCAAGCAGGCAGTCATGAGTTCGATCCCTGGTACCGATAAAAAGGAAAAAGGCAAAAAAAAAAAAAAAAAAAAAAAAAAAAAAAAAAATATATATATATATATATATATATATATATATATATAAAACCTTTAAACTAAAACTTGATCAAACAGATCCTAATTCCCAATATTTCCAGCGACTTCTTAACAGAAGCACTTTTAATGTCAACACTCATGATCTTTAGGGGTTTAAAGATCTGATCCAGTTACAGGTATTTATGTAGCCCCTAATGGAGCGTGGACCAACCCACAGATTGTGGCCCGGGCCTCTGCAATGACTCTATGTGACCAGAAGGAGGTGACAAAGGTCGGGTCCAGGAGGCCCGGTGCCAACACCAGAGACAAAGATGAAATAAGCACCTCCGGACCTGGTGGCCGCTGTCTCTGTGGCGAGAAGGCCGGGAGCAACAGTCCTACGTGTACACGAACCACATTTCCTCATCTCCTGTGCTCAGCACACGACAGTTTACTGTTTTGTTTTGGCTTTTACAGATTATGAATTACTTCTGCCGTTAGTTCCTTAAGGTAAGTAACTACTGAGTATGCTTTCTAGTTTCCTATTTGCATTTTTGCTATTTCATGTAACTATATGGATAATCACACGTACATAAACACTATTAAAAAATAATGAGCCAGGTATGGTGGTACAAACCTATAATCCCAGCGCTCAGGGAGCTAAGGCAAGAAGACCGCTGCAAGCTTGGGGCCAACATAGGCTATATACTGAGTTCAAGGCCAGCCTGAACTCCATAGTGAGATACAGCCGCAAAAAAACAAAAACTAACAATTCGATTTAGAATGTAACTTTTTAAAAATCGTGTGTGGGTGAAGGTGTAGCTCAGTGGTACAGCATTTGCTTGGAATGCGTAAGGACCTGGGTTCAATCCCAGTAACTTCAAAATAATGCAAAAAAAAAAAAAAAAAAAAAACCTCTTAAATTAAGGACATATTGAATTTTAAAATATAAAATTTCTATAAATTGATACATAAATAATCTTAGCACTTGGGAGGCTGAAGCAGAAGGATCACAAGTTCAAGGCCAGCCTATCTAGTGAGATCCTGTTAAATAGATAAATTTAACACATCAAAGAAAAAAGCAGAGAAACAGGTTACCTGTGAAAAGTAATAACCATAGAGAGGCAGCCACTTCAGTCTGTCCTTCAGCACGTAGCGCACATGCCCCACCGCGTTCTGCCTCATGGCCAGGATGTCGGCGACAATCCAGTCAACTGCGGAGACAGCCCGGTTAGCACACCCACATGGCTTGGCCATGTCATTCCCCTCACAGGACAGAACCAGCCTTTCCAGCTTTTAAGAATGTTTGGATCAGAACTCTGAAATTATGTTAAATCAATCCCAGATACTTAGAAAATTATATTGTGGGAATGTCTCATCACACTTTGAAAAAGGGGATATTGCAAGCAAAAATGTCCAAAGGAAACAATCAAATACCACTAAACACTCTGTGTATCTATGTTAACCAGAAAGGCAGAACTGCACCATCCCCAGGGGACTTTGGGACACAGTGCCAGGTGCTGGCAAGGTGGGGTGAGCTCCTCACACACCCAGCGCAGGACCGGGGCCGCTGGTTAATACAGCAGCCTGGCGTGCACTGCCATGGGCTTGTGGGAGGAAGAACCAGGCTTGAGTGAGCAGCAGAAAAATTCCCCAGTAGTTGTGATCTGAACTTCCAGCAAGAGGAATTCTGAACCAAGGGTGTGGGTCTTTCCAGCACAAAGACAGCAAACACAGCAGAGGCTCCCCAGACCAGGAGAAATGCAGTGGAAGGGGCCGGGCAGCAGTGTCTGGAGACCCCAAGAAGTGCATCTTGTTTTCTGATGAGAACACAAATGTGAAAGTGACCCGTGGGGGAGACTCCTGAAACATTCACAAACACGTTTCAGGGTGCAAGACTTAGAAAGAGGAGGTTCACAACCTGTGGAAGCAATCAGTCCGCCTGGGCCATTACAGAGTGAAAATCTTATGAAATCCTTTAGATAATACACATGACACAGGCTGTCTCAAAGAGTGAGCCACTTAAAACACTGAAAATTAACCTCCTAGGAAAATACCACTTATAATAAATTTCTTTTTAACGAAAGATTATCACTAAAGTTAACTTTAATTACTGATAACTTATGGCTTATAATTATTAAATAATTAAATTTTGCTAAAGCTTCTTCAAGCTCAGCAATGCCTGCAAGACCTCCCCACCCTACATGACCCGACCCCTGAGCCGCCTTACTGGCCAACCACTCAGCATTTCCTCTACATCAGAGGACACGCATGCCGCAGCAGGCCTTTCAAATCCCTGACAATTCTGGAAGGTTCACCATTACTGGACAGAACTTCCCATAGAGGCCCTGTCCTGAGCTCCTTCATATTCGGAGGTAATAAATGATTACTGATAAACACAAGCATCTGAAAGGTGTCTAAACACATCTCTGTAATAACTGTACCCACTGCCAACATAGGCTAGCTGGGAACTAATTCTGTGTGGCTCTGCAGAGTGCTCAGGAACAAGTATATCCTGGGATGGCATACAGAGCTGGGTCTGCCATCTTTTCCTGCATGAATTATATTTAAGTTTGGGGAATAACAAATGCACTTGTGTATTGAAACAATCATGTGTGCATCAGATGAGTCTTCCAAAAATGGTCAGGAGAAAGTGTAGGATTTCCAAGCTGACAAGTTCAGAATCAACTGTCCTGACCCAGCCTCTGGATCCA
Organism: Cavia porcellus; assembly: GCF_034190915.1. Lineage (NCBI taxonomy): Eukaryota > Metazoa > Chordata > Mammalia > Rodentia > Caviidae > Cavia > Cavia porcellus. The sequence continues at coordinate 44,046,272 of NW_026947507.1, forward strand.
AAAGTCGCAGTGGAGACATCTGAGAACTGACATGAGCCATGCAGAGGCCAAAGCTGGGGCCACTGCTGTCTGCTGCTGAATTGTCTTCCTTGCTTTTCCTGTCTTCTCCCAGGTGACTCAGGTCCCAGCCCAGAAGGAGGCGAGCTTGTGACGCCTGTGCCCTGCAGGGGTCACAGAGCCCCAGGGACAGTGCTTCTTGAAATGTTCTCTGTGCCTGCACATTTTCACAGATTCTGAGGGTCACCAAAAGCTTTTTCTAAAGGTAATCTGATCACCACAGGCAGCGGTCACCCGGATCCCCGAAACTAAGTGCAGCACTCCTGCAGGGATGCTCCTGGGCAGGCACCAAACCCTGTCCTGTAAGGACAGAAGCCTGCGGTTCGAAAGCAGTCGAAAACCACTCCTCCACTACTTCTCCAAGTTATGGGTTCTCAAAAAGGATCCAAAAAGCGGCTTCCCAACCCCAGGGATGGCTGGCTGGGACTCAGTGTCACAGCACTAGGAGAGTCCCAGGAGCTTGGAGGCTGCAGCACTGAGTACAGGCCCAGAACGGAGCGCACAGGCTTCCTGTGCTTCCTGCAAGCCCCAGGTCCCGGCCCCAGTGCTGGGATGGAACCTGGGGCCATTGCCCCACCCTTTCATGAGGCAGTGTCTCTTTAAGTCACTAAATGACCCAGGCCAGGCTCAGCCTTGTGAGCCTCCCAGCGTGCTGGGGTTCCAGGCAGGTGCCACTCACCCAGCCTGGGGAATGCTCTCTTCTGCTGTTTTCTCCCAAGCGTGTCTGCTCAGAGGGAACCTATGTGACAGCCGATGCAAAGGAAGCACACAAGTGCCGGTTACTGTATTACTGATGTTACTACCACTTCCTCCAGGAAGGTCCAGGGATTTTCTGCCTGTGGTGATAGGAGGACCATAGCTCTGTCAGAGAACAGTATTTCCATAAAACCTGAAAAAGGAAAAGCTGGCAGGAAACTGAACAGGAATTTTAAGAGTCCTATTAAGTAGGAAAAAAATTCTGAGTTGACACAGAATTCACCGCTGTGTCATGCAGGAGAACCGAGGCTGCCCTGCACATTTCCCTGCCTGAGGCCCACAAAGCCTGCATGTGATTCCAAGAGCCCAGGCAGAAATTTTTCTCCTGCAACAGGACAAGGCAAAGAGGCCCACACTTCTGCACAGGCCAAGGTAGGAGCAGACACCCACACGGCCTCAAGTCCACTGTCATTAGATCCATATTGGAGCCGGTCTGTTAATACAGTTGAGAGGAACACACGGCAGGGTGGAAATGCTTGTCGGTCTTGGGACAGTAGCTCTCCTCCTGGGGATGTGAGTGTGACCATCGGACGCGCAGCTGAAGCCAATGCCTCCCAACTCCCTTCCTCGGTACTTACCAATGGTGCGGGCGAGAAAGCAACAAGGTCACCTTGAGGGGGGAGAGAATGAAGGGAAGTGGGGCAGGTGGTGTCCCAGCAGGTGAGTCAGGTCACTTTACAGCCTTACCCTAACCAATGTCACCCAATACGTGTACTGCATTAGTTACACAAGATGTCACTGCTGGAGGAAACTGGCGAGGGGACAGAAGCCCAGGGTACTATCACCACAAATTACCAACAACACTTAGACTGCAGTTTTTTTGTTAAAGTGCCTTAACCCAAAGTCTACAGGAGAGAAGTCTCCATGATTCTTCTGCAGAAGACGGGCACGTGAGAAAGAGGTCAGACACGGGCATGGGAGATGTGGCAGCCAGAGGACAGGGACACAGATGGCCACTGCTCTACAGACAAGAGCATAAAACACACCAACACTGCAACCCGCCAGTCTTACTTCTAGACACATGTCATGAAAGGAAGACTGGATACGGGGAAGAGCTACTCAAAGTAATGAGGACGAAGTGGACCAAGTTTAGAAAACCAGCTTTCACATTACTGACCATCTAAAAAGTGAAATCACAAAAGTGTAAGAACAGGCGTAAAATCTGCATAGAAAATTCATGTTTTAACTACAAAAATCCATTTAAATATATAAAAATATTTACTCATGGATCCTTTGTGAAAAAGCTAAGTTTCATGCAAATGGAATACAAACCTGTGCTGCGATGGTTTGCTAAATATATTATATTTTCTTTATTTTTTGGCAAATCTCCATATACCAGTATCTAAAAAACAAAAAGAAACATTATTTTGATATTAAAATATACAACATAAGACAATATGAAAAAACTTGCAAATACACGATGACATAAACACTTTATCCACAACAAACACTAAATTTCTGTTAGAAGCCACAAGATGACAAATAGCTTGTATTTACCAAGTAGTTAAATATAGGAGAAGGTTAATAGCCAAAGCATAAAAGAGAATGATCAATATCCTCAAGAGAAAAATCCACAGGCATCTATTGATTGCTAACAATACATAAAACTGCTCATAAATCTTCCTTAAGTCACTTCCAATTCAGAGGGAGAAAAAGACACACGGAAGAACTGGCATGAGACAAGGTGGTGTGAACACAGAGCAGGCTGCATCCTAGCGAAGTCAGACCGCAGAGCTGGTGTGTTCGCTGCACAGCCTCAGGGGAGGGCAGGAAGGGAGGCTCACAAATGCAAGACCAGGTGCAGGCACCAGCCCCGAGCTCCAGGCAGGGACAGCCAACACCCAGGCCCAGGGCCCAAAGCAGCTCACAGCCTGTGAAGGACCCAAACTGCATTTGGGGACAGGGGCATGCAGCTCCATGCCTGGGTCTCCACTCTTGCAGCAAAGAGCTGAGGGCGCCCAGGAGCAGGCAGGGGGAAGCACACCCCTCTGCAGGGGGAAGGGGCACCCAGAGACTTCCGGTTCCCAGGTCAGGCTGTACTTCCTAAACCGGGTGGTGGGGAAAAGGCTCACTCTGTCAGTCTTTCTGCTGCCTTTTATAGCTTAAATATCCTATAATAAAGAAACTGGAGTACACTTATCAAATCCTGAGTGGAATGGGTGCTAACTGGGTGTGATTGTTTTGCTTTAATTCGGGTCACTGGGGTTCTTTATCTTATCATCATGGATTATGCGAGATGATGAATTAGCCAAAGCCTTCTAGATTTGCCTTGTTCACAGGGATCAGCATTCCGTGGCAAAACATTAATATCTTAACAACAAAATAAAGAAAACAACAGTAACCTAACATCTTGGCAGAAAAATACACCTTTAGGGATGACAGCCCTGGAGCCCAGGGACAAGGACCAGGTTTCTGGTCGTTTCTTTAGAAACACTGCAAAGCTCAATGCACAGAATGTGTTTCGGTGTGTGCCTGATAGTTTTAAAATACAGCTCATCAACAGCATAAATAAAGTATATGAACCCAATACTTGGAGATATGCCTGACCTTAGAGAAGACAGCCTGATCTTAGGCTGAAGAGGACGCCTGAACCACCCAAAGAGTGCTTTCTGTCCATCCATAGATCCTCTCACCTATCCATTTATTAATGCATCCTTCCACCCATCCAGCCATCCTTCGATCCACCCATCCACCCATCCTTCCATCCACCCATCCACCCTTCCACCCATCCAGCCATCCTTCTACCCATTTATCCTTGCATCCATCCATCCTTTCAACAATCCATCCATCCATCCATCCATCCACCCTTCCACCCACCCATCCACCCAACCATCCATCCTTCCACCCATCCATCCTTCCATCTACCCATCCGTCCTTCCATCCATCCATCCATCCATCCATCCATCCATTTCAGAGTTTGGTTATGAGACTGACAGGTGATAGACTTTGATGACAAACAAAAGCCAGTTTTCACACAGTTATAGTACCAAGCATAGAAATACAGCACTTCAGTATGTCTTTTATAAACCTAAAAATATTATATTTTAAAATTCAAAAAAGTTGCCAAATGTGGTGCCTCACGCCTGTAATTCCAGCACTTGGGAGGCTGAAGTAGGAAGAGTTCAAGACCAATCTGGGCTACAAAGTGAATTCAAGGCCAGCCTGAATTGTATAATGAGGCCTTGTCTCAAACAGACAAAAACATTCAAAAAAGCAAAGTGAAGGCAGCGAGGGAGACACAAAGGTCAGCACATTCACTTCTATCACAGCGAAGCAATGCCGCGTGCCGAGCACACTCGGTCCACGACCAGCTGCTGGCATTGCTAGCTCCACATTTCTACTCTGTGAGGTAGCCCACTTCCTCACTGTTCCACTACACTAGCCTTGAAACGTCACATTTCCATTCTTTAGTTTTTGGAAAGCATGACTCTAAATGTCTTCTTCCTACTTAAGCCAATGGGTTTCTCTAGTGTCAGACATATATAGCACACAATGCTCAGCAGAGACATCAATGCAGCAAATAATGCACTGTACACAGCTTTTTAAAAAAAAGCCCCTTTAAGAATAAACATTAAAAAGCCATCTTCCTAACCTTTCTAAGACTGTGCGATGCACTAACCTGCCCACCTTGAACTGGCTTCCTAAACAACTGCTACTTTGAATCCGGTATTTTGTGTGACTAGCAGGACAAGGAAGCTAAACCTGGTCAGTGTTACTGCTCTTCCACATTATCTACATCAAGTACAAAAAGTGGGCTCATGGTGGGGATGCAGTTCTCCTCCTCCATCATAGAAATGAACAGAGGCTGGGAGCCGTCAGGGTCCGCCCTGTGGGGACAAACCTGACAGATGAAGGTGTGTGCTCCGTACCCACACTTACCCCTGCAAAGCACAGTAGGGAACAAAACATTGCTTCCAACCAAAATGCTAAAGAGGATTCAACGGAAGTGAGACTGGGAACACAGGGCAGCTCTTAGTACTTAAAGCTTTGAAAGATCTGGGAGTAAATTAAGTGCCAGTGAAACACTGTAAACATTAATGTCACAAATGGAAGTCACCACCAACTGCTATGAACATCCACTGAATAAACCGAGGAAGGGTATGCGCAAGTGTGATGTTTACACACCCAACACAGGAAGGGTATGCGCAAGTGTGATGTTTACACACCCAACACAGATGACCTTTAAGATCCTCTACTTCTGAAGCGCCAAAGATGAACAAATGTCTCATTCTAAAACATCAGATTTCTTTCATTTGTTGGTTGAGACAGAAAGTTTAGGTTATGGGTTTTAGGTGGAAGAGAAGAAAAAGCTCCCACTTTAATGAAGACCTTCAAAACACTAAACCTTATCTTATTATCAAGTATGTGCTGATGAGGTGACTATAGTTATCACAATTAAACAAAAAGTTTTTAAGAACACATAAAAATTTCACAGAGACTGCTAAATGATCCAGTGATTTCCCATCCGCCCATCTGGGCTACCTCACTCAGGGGAGTGAGCTGTGAGCCCGATGCCCTCATCAGTTACCTCCCTGCCGAGCCCCCCACCTCTAAGCCAGCCCCAAGGTGAAGTGGTGGAGCGGGGATCACACCCATCGTGGCTGCCCAGGAGCTCCGGTGGGCGGCGATGCTGCCACGGGTTCTAAATCACTCTCTCTGCGTATGTATTCTGCAGGTGGAATAAGCTACACCGCAGCTCTGGGATAAGCTTTTGCGCAGCATTCCAATGACTTTCTAAATGCATCATTCTATGAACCTTCTAGTAGTTGTACTTCCAACCATGTTTGCCACTATGTGCGTTGGGACTGAAGACTGAGCCCAGGGCGTCCCACACACAAGGCCAAGTGCCCTCCCCCTGACCCACCTTCTCAGCCCTTTGTATTTTAGCTTAGACTGGCCTCAAAGCGCAACCCTCCTGCCTCAGTCTCCCGAGTCACTGGGATTACAGGCACGCTTCACCATACTCGGGGCATTAATTACTTCTATAAATGTATTTTACGGATAAGTTGTTCCTTTAAAACATGCATATAAAAACAAGAGTTTTTAATTATAATTCATAATGGTTTCTTCTCAATTGCTGAATCTTAGGGGCACCCAGTTTTTTAAAGCTGAAGTCTCTTTATTTTGTGTTTTTGTATAATTAAGCCGGAGGCAGACCTTCCTGGCAACTGTCTCACTGGTTATTACTCTGTGTTACTCACCTGTGTCTATTTTCAAACTGGCTTCACCAGGAGGGCTGGAGCAAGGATAAACCTGCTGCGCCCACTCTGCCCACTGTTTTCTATCTGCTCTACGACACAGGAAGCACTGGAGGGGCCGCCCTGTTGCACCACCACAGGGACACAGCACACTTGCTTTGCCAGAAACTGCCTCTGTGTCTGCACGGTCTGCGTGGGAGGCAACACTGCCCTGGCCACAGCCCCACCAGGAAAGCCTGCGGGTGCACCTCGGACTCCGGCAGCAGTCACTGTGTCTAAAAGTACAAGCACGCAAGCACACAATGCTCCGCACGCAGGGAGGGTGCAGAGCAATGTGTGCTTGCGTACCTTTAGCTTTTTTTGCATCCCACAGGGTGCTGCACTGCTGCAGCCAGACCCCATAGGCCTCAGCGACCCCACCTATGGGTGAAGGTGAGACCCTCCTCCCTTTGTGCCCCGGCCACAAAGCAGTCACCAAGAGCACGGGCCACACGCGCACCTGGGCACCAATCTGTACCAGGTGGCGGATCACTGGTGCTGAGCAACCTCACCTCCTTCCTGGGAGATGTGTGCAGTACAGTGGCCTCTACTCACAGGATGGGCAAACCAGCACACCTGCGTCCGTGCAGCGAGGCCTCGTTCGTGAACAGTTCTGTCTGCGAACAGCTTGGGCTGCAAACACAGACGCTTGGCCACATTTTGTTTCTGTTTGCAAACTGCATGGGAGACGAACACAGCCAACGGTCATCTTTCTCTCTCTCTCTCTCTCTCTCTCTCTCTCTCTCTCTCTCACACACACACACACACACACACACAGAGGAATGTGGCTGACTTTTCCAGCATCACAGAACAAATTAAATTCATGAACCAAGGCACCACTGCACTCCACAAAATTCCTAAAACATAACAAGCATCAAAAAAGGAAGTTAAAGTTGTTGCTTTCACAAGTATAATTTTTTACTGCTGAGAGAAACAGCTGTCTTGTCTCTCCCCCAGAGCAGCTTTTGACTACACTGCAAGGCAGCCATGAAGAATTCGTATTACCCTGCGTTACAATCCTTTGTAGTGAGTTTTTACATGTGTCTTCATAACGATGAAATAAGACACACGCCTGAGAGCAGTCTGGTCAGCTGAGCTGCCGCACAAGTGCAGGGCTCTGAGAACACACACACAACATGGGAGCTGGCGAATTCTAGGGCCCAGCGACACCAGCCACTGAGTCTCAACCTGGCAGGTGACTCCAGAGTCCGCGCATGGCCGGCCTCGCAGAAGGGGGCGCGGAGTGCTTCATAGTGGACCTCACCGGGTCCTGTTTCCCATGCTATGTACTTTGTGAGTTTAAAAGTATACTTCTGCTTTCAAAAAGCCTGCATGCTGCATTGGTACGCAACCTCACACCTGCCCATACCTCACTAAGAGTCCCTAATGCCCCTAGGGTCCCGTGAAACCGTCGGGGCGGTTCCCAGAACGCGTCTGTACCTGCCTTCAAGCACTGCAGACTGGCACTGCGTCCTTAGTATAGCAGGTGAGGGCTGCAGGCTTCTCACTGACAGAATACTATTTTACCTTTCTGACACTAGGAAAATTAGTGCATCTGGACAGCTATCGGAATTCAAAACAACCACCACACAAAATGTAAGTGAAGCCTTAGAAGTCACAGAACTCTGGCACACAGGTCACACTGTTCTTATCTTAGAAAGTATTTCTTTTCTTCAGCATTTATGACCTACCGATGACTAAGCTAGGCAATTTCACATAGTATCTCAATCTTCAAAGCAGCATGACAAAAAATACCCCACTTAGAGATAAGAACACTGAGGCTGAACAGCCTGAAGTTGTGACAGAGACGCAGAAATTATACATTCTCCCCAAATCCTTCACCTATGATCAAACTGTTCTCTGCAAAAATTCAAAGTAAAAATGTCAAATGAGAGGCTTCCCATGTATTAGAAACATACGTAACTTTTAATATTTATTATAAAAAATCCATGAGCATAAGAAGGTAACATAGAGAATCTCTCTGAGGAGAGACACAGTAAGAGCAGAAGCAAAGTCCTGGGCGTGTTGTTGCACACTGGTGATGCTGATTACTCCTGAGGCTGAGGCAGCAAGGTTGCAGGTTCAAGGCCAACTTGGGCAACTTAGCAAGGCCTGGTTTTGAAACTTTCAAAAGGGCTATGGTGTAGTGTAGTAGTATGCACAAAGCCCTGGAATCGGCAGCTTCCACCACCAAAAAGAAAGAACAGAACAAGGCAAGAAGGACGTGCACGGCATGGCATGGCACAGGTGATGGAAGACGCCGAGGTGTCACCACCCGGGGATCAGCTGTGTTGCCGCTTGGCTTCTAAGGTTCTTCCTGTGTTTTGGTTTTTTCTAGTTTTAACTGGCATCTTTCTGTAGTGATCCCCATGCGACCTGGTAACAGAGGCCAGAAACCATGATGTCCACCTGGATTACACCCTGTCTGTGACCAGCAGGGCCACTGCATCCCTCCCAGGCCTGCAGCACCACCTCTGCGTGCTCTTGTAGCTCCCCCTGAGCTGGGACAGCCACGTCCTACGGTCCTCTGGACACCCACACAACACCTCTTTAGGGTTCTCACTGCTAGCTTCTACAGAGAAGCAGAAAAAACAAAATAAACCTTGGAGAGCCACACGGGCTCAAAACCTGCAGGACTACTGACAAGAAAGGGAGGGTCCATCACCCCCTGGGGCCCAGGATGCCTCTTGCCCAGGGTCTCTGATTTAGACCCCTGTGTTACTTCCCAGAGTAGAGTCCTGTCTTTCCCTCCCTATTGCTCAGGTAGGCAATCAACAGAATCAGGAAACCTGTATGGACTGTTAGTCCAGAACTCACCACCAGCAAAGCTGTGCCCCAATCCTAACCCTTTCCTTAAAAGGGAGACTGGTCCACCAGAGCAGTGTCCCTAGGTATTAAAAGGGGAAACCAAGTCACTCTGGAGCCCTTGCTGCCCGTCTGACAGGCTGCAATCCTGTAGTGAGGACAACAGGTACATCAAGATTCAATTTAATGTCAGCTGCGTCCTTTCACACTCCAAACTGGGCCTGATGCCAAGATGGGGGCGACCACACAGCTGAGCAGCAGGCAAGCGTCCCACAGAAAGCATCAGGGTGTACCCCAGACCCCAGTGCTCTGGGAGGCTGAGGCAGGACAGAAACTCAAGCCCAGCCTCGACAAGTTAGCAAGTCAGAGTTTGTGTCACAGTTTAAAAAATTACAATAAAAAAAAATTTTAAAAACTAACAAGGGCTGGGGATATGTCAGTTCAAAGATCCAGAAGCTCTCACATTCCTTTTGTTATCAACGGAGAGCTTCTTTTCCCAGAACCCACCAGGCCACTAAGGTACCTGGGTTTAGATAAAGATATAAAGTAATGTCTAACAAGGAGACCTCAGTTCTAATAATCTGATATGAGTTCCTTTATCTCAGGTTGCAAAACCATAAACACAGACCCGGGAGACTGCTCAGCCTACAGCGATGCCTGGCAAGTGCAAGACTGAGTTCAGTCCCCAGTACCAAAAAAAAACCCCCAAAACAACCAATGTAAACACGGTGTTCCAACAACTTCAGATCATCCCTTATTGTAACTGCCCGTATGGAAACTGTGCGTTTCTTAGCACAGCAACCTGAGAGCTATGACCATACCAACCGGGAAAGTAGCTTCCAAACATGGGTCTCAAGATTGTGACATGATCAAGAAATACAGTGAATGCTAGTTTAAATAAACAAACGAACAAATTTGTATATATACACTAGAGTACAAGGCACACTGCCATGAATCCCACAAAACACTCCCCTCATTTTAACACACTTAACCCACTGTTCTTGTCACTTTCTGAATGGTCCTGGAAGTCTTTGGCTGCACTGGTGTGGCTGTCCTAAATTGATGCAAAGCATTCACTTTTCATGGTCATTTTGACTTTGGAGAAGAACTAAAATTCGTACAGTGCCAACCCTGGTGGGCATGATAGAGACAGACACTGTGATATCGCTATTTATCACAAAGTTCTAAAAATTTTGATTAACAAGTGTGGTCAAGAAATGATAGTGTTTAAATTTAAAAAACTGTTTATAATAAAAGACACAAATACTCCCCCAACACACATGCACTCTGGGAAATGTGTTCTTTTGATGTAAGTTTAAAATTTTTCAACAGTAACTATTTTTGGATCACCTCTTCTAGACTGCAGTGGACTAAATCCTTGCTTGACATCTACTGTGACATCTACTGTGACTCTTCGTCTGCAAATGAGGGTGAGAGACAAGCTACACAGTACAGCAGTACCTATGCACAGCAGTACCTGTACACAGCAGTGTTCCCCACTGTATCAGTTACAACCCAGCTTTTCCTTCTGTGCCAGAATCCCACCGTAGAGCCCTCTCCACTGCATTTAAACTGGACCTGGGAAGCTGCTCCAACCCCTGTGCCCACTCTTCCCACCTGGCCCTTTCTAGAGCTCCACACACAAATGTCATTTGCTTTCCCAAACTCCTTCCTCCATCCAGGAGGCTGGCCCTCCTTCAGCACAAAATATTTTCTTTTCTTATTGCTTATTGTCTGCCTTGGTTACTTTTCTCTTAGTTAAACTTCTAAATTTCTCAAGTTGACACAGTGTATCAACCATAACAATTCACCCCTTGTCAACTTGGCAAACAGACATATTTCTTTAAACCAGTTCCAGGTCCAAAACATGCTTATTCTTAGCATTTTGCAACTTGAACATTATGACATGGCTTAACAATCCTTAAGAACTAGCATTAAATCTATCAACCATATGACATTAGAAACAAAACATTTTGTCCTTGGCCCCCCAAAGACTCATGTGCATCCCTTTAGGCAAAAGACATTTAGTATATCTGCAAGAGTTGCCAAAGCCCTAATAGTTTCAGCATGGTTGAAAAGTTCAAGCCCCAAGTCTCCCCAAGATGTAAGATATACTGTTAGCTGCAAGAAAACAAAGTTAAACACTTGCAACATACAATTGCACAAGATAAACACTCCTATTTCAAAAGGTACAAACAAGAATACAAGCACCGGAACCAAAGCAAGTCCAAAATCCAGCAGGGCAGATGTTAAGTCCTATAGTTGCCCCCCCAGCAACTGAGGCATCTGTGGCAAACTGTGAGCTCCCAAGGGCTTGAGTGGTTCTACCCTAGGGCACTTCTGGTGGTTGTGGCTCCCACAGCTTCTCTCTTAGGCCCGCTCTGCTCTCTCCTTACAGCTTTCCTTCGACAAGCTATGTTTCTGGCTTTTCCCAACTTCTGGGCTCTCCACTGCACCTCTGTCTTCACACTCAGAGGCACACTATCTGGGCTCCAAGGCCTTCTGAAATTGGGGTGGAAGCTGCCTTAACCTCAGAATTCTTGCAATCTGTATGCACCTAAAACCAGCACCATGTGGAGACTGCCAAGATCTGCTGCCAGCTGGAGCAGCAGCCAGGTTCTCCTCTCTCTTGGCTGTAGGGGCCAAGTGCCTGGATTGCTGGGTACTCTGAACCTGACTGAAGGAGCAAATTCTCTGTGCTATTGCTATTCTGGAACATGGTGGTGCTCTACACCTTTCACTTCAAAGCAAAGTCTTTCACTTTTGCAGGTTTGAGGCTGCAAAGGTTCAAGGCTTGCTGTTTTTTGTGATACCTTCATATCATTTTTCTCCTGTTTCTTCTCACCAATCAAGGTCTCAGCTCTATCTTTACAGTTCACAGCTTTCTAGCCAAATTCACAACATTTTAAATCATCCTGCTGGGCTCTATTCTCTTGATTCACAACATAAATCTGGCTAAAGGATTCCAACAATAGCCACACCACAGCCTCAACGTTCAACTACCTTGAGATTTCTTCTGCCACCAGTCTACCATCCTTAAACCCAGTCTCAGGCAAAGTCTCTGAACATGAGCAAAATGCACACAAACTTCTGCCAAGCCATAACACACATCATCTGGAGGCCAACAGCCAATGCCAGCAGAAACCACCTGAGCTGGGTCTTTACTGGTTTTCTGGTCTCCTGAGCTCTGACCAGAATCTCTCACACAGAACAGCCTAAGCCATTCTAGGGCTACTCTTTCAGGTGACTTTTCCAAATTTAACAAATCATTTCCAAAGTCTCCTGAACTACATGGTCAAGTACAGTCACAGCAATGACCCCACTCTCAGTATCAAATTCTGTCTTGGTTACTTTTCTCTCATTGCTGGGCCAAAATACAAAATATCTATCACCCAAAATGAAGGAAGGAACAGTTTATTTAGCTCACTGTTTGTGGAGGTTTCAGTCCATAATCAGCTGGCTCCAAGGCAGGGTGGCCTGGTACAGGGGCAACACTTCAGGGCAGCAGCCAGCAAAAGCAGCCAGAACAAAAGGGGGCTAGAGCACAAGCCTCTTTACCTCCCTTATACTGTACACAGGCCGCCCCCCACTCCAGGGCAAGTGCAGCACTCACAAAATCTCTGTGCCCTCTTCCTGCAGAGGGTGAGACCGTTTACAAAGTCAGGACCTGGCTCCCTGCTGGGTCTCTCCGTTAAACTTCTAAACTGCTCAGGTTGGCACAGTGTACCAACATCTTCCTCACTAAAAGATGAGTTCCATAAGAGCATGAGTCTTGGCTGTTGCTCTCTTGGTCCCTCAGTAACCAGCACAATACCAGGACAAGGTCCACATGCAGATACTGGAAGGGCAGATGGACGGATGGATGGGTGGGCAGACGCACAACTGACTGCCAGGTTCTAGAGGCCCCTCACTGAAAAGTGATTAGTCAGTACTGGACTGTCTAGATACTAATATCAGTCTGTTTAAGAAAATATGAAAGGAAAATTAATTTCTAATTCTCTTTAGGAAACACCAACTCAATAGGTTCAGCTTCTCAAAATCAGAAAAATTCACAACAGAAAGAAGGCAAACTGTGTCCACACAGTCACCATGCTGTCCCCCATCAAGGCGGAAGTATCCCCCCTCAGACAGTCAGGGATGCACAGGGCTACTGTAAAGCCCAACTCAAAATTTAATGTAATGAAGGAGTTTCCCACAGCTCTCAGATTTTCCTGTAGGCAGTAAGTCACCCAGTTCCCTAGCCAACTTCAGCTGTGTTGAACTGCAATTGGGTTTGACTGGGAAATCTTCAATTCTTGCATCAAAGGTTTCACCATTCTGCTTACATCAGCAAAGGCCAAAGCACATCTAAATATCTGCCCCTCCTGCTCTCTCAACTAAACCCAAGGTGTCTGTTAAGGTCTTCACACAGCTGACACACAAGCAGGCAAAATAAGCGTGAGGATACAAACATTCCGCTTAAGACTACTGACACAGCACAAGCCTGCCTCTCACACAAGGGATGACAGGTAAACCCAAACCACCTGTAGTCTTCCTGAGTTCTAATTAAATATGCTGAATTCCAGGAGCTTAGCTGCACGGGCAACAAGACACAGAATGCAAACTGAACTCACCAAGAGTTTAGGACTGTTCTGACTAGATAACACCAGGAAAGAAAGAACCAGTCTCAACGGTTTCTAGAGAGGAAGCGTATATCTGAGACACCTGAGACAGCGTTTCAGCCGTGGCACTTATCACTAGACCAACCTGGCATCTAACAGAGCAGCTCACCCAAACACCAGAATCTAAGAGTTAAACTCTGTAGCCTGCTTCCAGTGTTTTAAAAACTATTGTACTGGCAGGGGGTTTAGCTCAGCAGCGTAAATGCCTGCTTGGAAAATTCGAAGTCAAGAGTTGGATCCCCAATACCAAAAAAAAAAAAAAAAAAAAAAAAAAAAAAAAACTACTGTACTCTGAAAGGAGATCAGTTGAAAAGTTAATTTTTTAACATAAACTAAGAATCTTACATTTTATTGCTATGATACGTTAGTATTTGGGAGAGGTGATTAGCATTCAGGGCGGTTAATTAAAAATATTTTTAAAGTACATTCCAAATGCTGTCAACTGGTTTCAGTAGGAATTAAACAGTGATTCAAAGCTCAGTAGAAGCCCTTGACTGTAAACATCAAAGGTCAGCTGTTGGGGGCTTTCACTAGAATGACAAAAGAATAATTTTTAAAGAAACAAAGAGGGCTGGGGATTTGGCTCAGTGCCTTAAGCGCAAGGTCATGAGTGCAATACCCAGTACAAAAATAAAAATAAAAAATAAACATAAAGAAACAAAGAATTGACATCAGAAAAAAAAAAAAAAAAGACTGCATAAACTCTTGGCCACTTCCCACAACGTTGTTTTAAAGCTTCCTCTAACGTATTGTGACCATTAGTTACTGTCTGGGCAGCTTTCACTCTGGACATGTCAGGACTGGAAGCCAGGATGAGTCCAGTGTCCTCAACTAAAGATAGGGTGATCAGGGCCTATGTCACCCTAGAGTCCTGCCTCCACCGCCAGCACCCCACTTCAGGCTCAGCCCCCTCAGCGTAAGGACACATAGGCGGGCCTCTTACTCGGAGGACCTCCATGTCCACCTCCTTCCTGCCCCGCAGATTTCTAAGTGGCATGCACACCAAACACCAGCGATGTCACCCTACTCTCCACAAGAAGCCTCCACACAGAATGTGTCAGGTTTCCAGCATGTCTGTTGTTTGTTTTCTGCTCTCAGAAGATGGTAATTTCAGAATAAACTGAGAATCCAAACAACACCAAAACACAACTAGGAAGAAAGACTAAGAAAATAAGTCAACTAGGGCTGGGGATTTAGCTCAGTGGCACAAGCACCTGCCTGGCAAGTGCAAGGTTGTGAGTTCGATCCCTGGTACAAAAAAAAAAAAAAAAAAAGAAAGAAAGAAAATAAGACAACTAATCAAATGCCCCTTAAGGGATACATGAAGGCAGATTTAGAAATGAAAAATTAAAATACTATGGAAAACTTATTTTAAATAGCCTTTGTATAGAAAACGAGACTCTATTGTAGCAGGGTAGAGAAATCAAAGGCCAAAATGTCTTAATATGCAATGATCTAAAGAAACAGGGCAAAGTTAAACCACAGAAGCAGACACAGAACAAAGAACAGGTGGCGCTGGGTTCTGGCACCACATCTGTGTCCTGAGCCTCGGGACAGGTGAGCATCCTTAATGCAGAGAGCAGGGCCTCAAAGGTATAGCTGCAGGTCTGAGATGAGGAGGCCATCCTGGATATCTGAAGGCCCTGCAGTAGAGGGCAGGCATCCTACTGAGAGCTGGGGACCCCAGACTGGAGGAGCACAGGTGGAGGCCAGGGGCAGGGACAGCCTGGGTGTGGACTGCTGACAGCTGGCCCATGCTGAGACACAGAATGGACCTCTCCCAGAACCTCCTCCTGCAGCGCACACACCAGCTGCCTCTCATTTTAGACTTCTGGCTCCCAGACTGTGAAGACAGATCTGCTTATACACTCACTAGGTGATCCGAGGTGGCAACCACAAGAAAGAGTAGTTACTCAAATCAATGCCTTTAACCTATCAGAGACTCAGCACCGACTCTCAGTGGGCCTCACTCACACAACTTGCACAAGAGGGACAGATGAGCCAGGTGTGGTGTTTCAGGCCTGTAATCCAGGAACTCTGGGAGGCTGAGGCAGGAGGGTTGCAAGTTCCAGCCCTGCTGACTTGGGCAGTTTAGTGATTCCGCAAGACTCTATCCTGAGATTTAAAAAAAAGTCTAAGAGGGCGGGGAGGTAGCTTAGCAGAAGGCCTGGGTTTCATCCCCAGGAGAAGGTGAAGGGTGGTACTCAGTGGGTTTCAAAACTCAGGAGCCCCTCGAAAAACTTACGTCTTCCAAATTCCTACAACTTTCTTCAGAGAAGAAGCAACAAGATCTACTGAGAACAAGTAAAGAGAATCATCATCATCATCATCATCTTATAACTAAAAGCTGACAAACAGCTCAGGAAGGGAAAAAAAGAAAAGAAAAAATGAGAGTCAGCCAGCCTTTTAGTAAAATAAGAAAGACGGCTGAGGATTTAGCTCAGTGGTACCCCGCCTGGCAAATACAGGCCCTGTGTTTGGTTCCTGGTATGAAAAAAAAAAATTACCTTTTTATTTAAAACGCCTCAGTGGCAAAGTTGATGGAAAACAATAGTTAAAAATAAGAGTAAGCTGAAAGAATGACCCTATACTCTTTCTCTGGGTGCTATATTTAAAGATAGTTATTTATTCTTCTATTAATTTAAATTTACAGGAATCCATGAAAATACGGGAATGGTCCTTTCTACACTGGAAACTCAATTTTAGAAAAAGATTGTAACACATTCAAAATACCTCGCTTACCAGAGTATAGTGGCTCATGTAATTCCAGCATTTGAGAGGCTGAGGCAAGAGGATCACAGAGTTAAAGGCCAGCCTGAACTACACTGTGAGAGCCTACCTCACAAGTGTGAATAAAAACAGCCTGCATGCTGTTAGTAAACAGCAAATAACTCCTTTCGAAAAAAAATTAAAAGCAAGAACAAGAAGTTCCTGAATCTACATTTTTATTAAATGCTCTGAGGACCAGTGGTGTACCAGTTCTGAAATCCCTAACAAATTTTATCAAGTGGCATTAATTAAATAAAATGTGATTTATACTTAGGCATCATTAGATGTTCCTTCATAAATGCATGCAAGATTAATGCTGGACACTGAACCCTGTTGTTAGAAAAATGGGGGGGGGGGACATTCCCTAGAAAACCAAGAATTAGACTTCTACAGTTATAAAACAAGCTGTGTAAGGACAGGAATAGTATGAAACTTTAAATTTTTTAAACTGCGAAACACAAAGTGGCCCAGTGGTATATTCTGCACTATACTGTGTGGAACACAGTACTTTTTGAATAAAACTAAAATTACCTTCCACAGGCAGAATAGTTTTTCTTAGATGCGACTGATGTTGGTTTCTGAGCTGTTACATGATGTGAAACTGGATAGTGAATCCTGACCAAACCTACATTTCAACCTACTCAGTGAAGTAACACTCAGCCTGAATGAATGAAAATCTTGAATGAGGCCAAAAGTCAGTTACCAGGAAGCCATGATCTGCAACAGCAATTTTTCTGTCTTTCCGAGGGAACTTAAAAGGTGCGGATTTAAAGAGAAGGCCTGCCCTACAACTGGAGCGAACTCGATCAGAGATCAAGTCATCTTTCAACTGCAAACTCAGTCTCAGGGCAACTGCTATTCTAAATGGAAAAAGAAAAACAAAACCAGGCGGGCCGTCCAGCCGTGCACCTCTCCAGCGCACCTGTGCGCGGGCGCGGGGCGGGGGGAGAGTGGGCCCCCGGGAGGCCGAAGACACCGGGAATAACCCCGGAGCGGCTCAGCTTTCTAACTGACAAGCGCAAAATTCACAGCCGATTTGGTTTCCACCAGACTCCAAGTAACTAAGCAGCACCGCGGCCTTCCACTTTCGGTTTTCGCGTTTCAGCTCCCGATCCTCTGCACAGGACCAGGAACAGGCGGGGTCGGTCGCTCCCGGGGCCCGCGCCCCCTCCGACTCCGCGCCGGCGCCCGGGCGGCCGCAGCGCAGGCGCTGGGGCCGGGTTCTGGGCCGGCCGGGTCCGGCCGGCGGCTCACCTGTGCGCCGTTGTACTGCTCAAAGAAGAAGAGCACCGCGCTCTGGTACACGCTGTAGATGTGGTCGTCCACGCGCTGGTACAGGCGCGCGGGCAGCAGCATGGACAGCAGGCGCCAGGCGCCCCACAGCAGCACGTAGGTGGGCGCCGAGCCCAGCAGCACCAGGCCCGGCAGCAGGGAGCGCATGGAGTAGGTGTGGAGCACCAGGGACAGCAGCATCCTCGCCCGCGCGCGCCTACCCGCGCCCCGCCGGCTGCCGCTGCCCGCGCCGCCGCGCCCCGCACGCGCGCCCGCCGCCCGCTCCGGACTTCCGCCGCCAGCCGCATGGACCGCGCCGCCGCGAACGGGCGGGAGACGGCGGGCGATGGAACCAGGCCGAGCGCCGCGCGACCGTCAAGGGCCGCTTTCACCTCATGACCTGGGCTGGTCACCAGGTACCTCGCCGGGGGCGGAGCTCCGCGGCAATAACGAGCGCGAGGATTGGCCGGCCGTCGCCATGGTTCTCCACCGGGGGTGGGGCCAGGCGTGCTGACCCACCCTCTGATTGGTCAATACCGGCCATCGGTTGCAGTGTAACAGCCGCCAGGGTGCGCGTGGGTCTCAGTCGTCGCCAGTACGCATGCTCGTTAGTTGGGTGCTGGGGCAGCTAGGGTAGACGCGTGCAGGATCTGCCGCGTGAACCTTGAGATGGGGACAGCAGCCCGGCACGAGCAGGGCAGCAGGGCCCGGCCGGGCAGCTGCAGGACCTGGGTCCTCCCCAGGCCCGTCGCCACCCCGGTGTGTATTCGGCCCCAGCAGTCCCAGCAGGAGTGATGGTCATCACGTGTTGGTGCACACCCGAAGACTTTGCACGAGGGCGCTTCCACCTCGATGTGTTAGACCTTTCCCAACTCACTCTTGCTTTGCCTTCCAAGCCCTTGCTGTGCGATCTGACTTCCTTAATTGGAAGGTGACTGGGTTTTCTGAGAAGTCCTTAACTTCCTTCCATAAATACTGCGGCACAGAAGGGGGGGGGGTGTAGCTGCCTGGCTGGCCCGGGAAGGCGGCCACCGCCTGGGTCCTGCTGTGCAGCCCACCCCGCGCTAGAATGGACACGGCAGGCCCTGTGTGCGCTTAGGCTGGGCCATGCGTGGTGGACAGAGAGTGTGCTTTGCTGACAATTGCCCTGTTCCCACCTCTCCCTTGCCCTTCAAACTTCATCTCCTGGCCGTGGTCAGCTCTACTGCCACAAGAGTTCCTATCCACATGGCTGGACCGGTGCATCTTCCCAAGGTGCCACCCTGCACCAGGGCCTAACAGTGATCAACTGGGGTCTCTTCCTGCCTTTCTAGAGTGATATTTAACAAGCAGTTTCTGTAGGGTGAGAAAAGGGAGCTTCATGGGAACAGGGACACTTGTCAGAGACATCACAGGACATAGAATGGCTCTCCAGCTGTGCTGTTAATTTGAGGAGGCTGAAGGGCAGCCTAGGCAGAGTGTTGGAGAGGAGCGGAAGAGCCCGCCAAGGACCCCAGGCCTGAGATGAGGGCCAGTGGAACCCACAGGAGGCACGGCAGTGGGACACACTTTTCAAAAGAATGCATTTGGTTGACCCTGTAAAGACTGCTGTATTCTGCCCTAACACATGCTTGACATCTGAAGGTCTTTCATCATCAATTTAAACAGCTGCAGAGAGAGGTTCTGAGGAGCTATAAATAGCATTTGGAAGGTAAAGTGGTAGCAAATGTCTAAGTGGACCAGTGGATTGGAAATACCATGGTGATTTCATATTTGCCATAGTCCCTTTAAAAATACTGCAGTCTTTTTACCAGCTGGAAATTTTATATTGCTCGTTTTTGTCCTTGAAAACACTTTCTAATTCTACTTCTATCACAATTCTTAGTGGACTGTACTTATGTACAGCAAAATCTTTTATGGAGCAGAACACATCACTAGAGTTCTAAGGGAAGTTTTTCTGGATTGCAAGGTCCTTAGCACTGCAGAATTTAATCACTAGGTGTCACATCTAATTGGATTCTAAGTTAAAAAAAGAAAGTTGTGCTGGAAATGCATCACTTAACAATGCTTTAGCCAGGAATATAGCTCAGTGGCACAACTCCTGCCTGGCAAGTGAAAGGTCCTGACTTTGGTTGCTGCAACCAAAACAAAAAAACCAGCGCTTTATTTGAAAAAATTGGGTATCTGTTAGTGCTCTTGAGTTATTATCTCTTTCTGCCTCAAGGCAGCATTGTTCAGGCTGGTAAGATTTGGGGGGTCCTAGGTGAGAAGTTGGGGTTCAGGCCATTTTAGGAAGATAGTTTCAGGAAGTCTGAGGAACCAGAAATTGAATCCCTTAAAACTATTTGTGACCGCATCTTTCCAAATCTTCAAGGATATTCACAGCCTACACCAAACGAGAAGCCAGATAGATTTAAGGATCAAATACAAGTTTATAAAAGTAAAAACAAACATACTAGGAAAATCCCTTATTTTATAATCTTGAGGTAGAGAAAATCTTACTAGGGCTGATCCTAAGATCATTAATCTTGAGAAGCACTGACTCCTGAGAGATCTTGGAGTCTTCCCTGGCTCCTCTGACCTCAGAGTGGAAAGGCCTGCTGACCCAGTCTTGCGATGACAGCTCTGAGCCTTTGTGTTATGAGGTCTCAGTCGTGAGGACAGCTGCCACCTGCTCAGGTGTGCAGTGACTTGATCACCCTCAGTGGGAACAGAGGAGCCTGCTTGTCCTGTGGAGGAACAGAAAGACCCTAAGCTACAAGATCCACAGCTGCTTCAGACTGGAACAGGTACTCTGCCTCTGCAGTTTGTTTTCATTTATACTATTATTTATATTTGTCAAGTTAAGGCATTCTACCCTGTTTTCATTTTTTGTTTATTTTTGAAACAGAGTTGTGCTGCGTAGTGCAGCGTGGCCTCAAACTGGTGACCCTCCTGCTTCAGCCTCCTGAGTGCTTAGTTGTCAAGGGTGTACTGTCGTCATACCTAGATCAGTAACATTTCCGGTGTTGGATGCAGTTGGAAGTCGCCTCCCATGTCCACTTTCTCACCCTGAGGTTCCAAATGTACACTTTCCAGTTGATCGAAGCCACTGCTAAGATGCTTTGGGAGGAAGCTGATCTCTGCCCTCCTGGCACAAGTGCAGTCAGCTAGGGCAGTATGTGCTCAGTGTGGACCTGGACCCTTTCTAGACCCTGTCAGGCAGCATGAGGTACAGACACCATGGGGGCAAAGTGCCGGCCCCTCCGCCTGCATTTGGGCAACACGTGCTGCCTTCACCACGCTCATTACCATCGGCTCACTGCAATCAAGAGACCAAGACGTGATCTCACACAAGGAACAGCCCCAGCGACGCAGCCCAGAGCTTCACTGGAGCAGTGCAAGTGATCCGAGGAAGAGCAGACCTGGCCACAGGCAGAGGTCGGAGCTGCCTGCTGCTGCCTTCACCGGAGGACGATGACTCCAAACTGGTGACTGTGACGCTTTCTCCATGCAGCAGGACTCTGTCCCCTCAGGGATAACCCGGTCCCCAAGGTTTCCCAGGGAATCTCTGAATTCCAGGAAATGCACCCTTGCTGCTAGCCTGGGTACCTACCCAGCGTGCAGGGCTCTGGGGAGCCTCAGGTGGTGACGGCCTCTGCACAACCTGGGCAGGCAAGGCGTCCTTAGCGCATGTGCTGCCCGGAATCAAATCATGTCCAGTCAGCAGTTCTCCCAGCGTGAGCCAGGCCCATGGGTGCTAGCACCACAGCCCCAGGCTGCATGGGTAGAACTGCCGACTATGAGGGCTGCATACTGTGAAAAAGCTGCAGGCTCCAGACCTCTAGTGTGATGTGAGGAGTGCAGGCGGCCATCCACGAAGGCCATGAAACACGCCCCCCTGCTCCCTTCCAGTCACATCTGTCCAGACGTTCACTGCCTCCCCCAGGGACTAGCGGCACTGGACAGAAGCAGCTGCAGAATTCTGTCCTGTTGGACCTCACGGAGCACAGCGAACAGGGAGAACAGCACCAGGCTTCTTACCAAATTTGACATTTTTTTTTATACCAGTGATCAAACTCACAACCTTGCATTTGCCAGGCAAGTGCTTATGCCATTGAGCTAAACTCCCGGGCCCTGCATTGTTTTTTAAAATATAGTTATTTTTAATGACGAGTGTAATTTATCAGAAAAATGAATGTATTTCCATGGTTTAAGAGGAATCAGTGAAGGCCATGGTGAAGGAGGCAGAGTTTGAACCTAGCCGACATCCAGAACACAGAACGGATGGGAAGCTCTTGTCCTGAGTGCCACTCACAGGGAGGCCACAGCAGCAAAATCAGTCAGACACCACCCTCCATCTGCCCTCTGCTGCTGGCTTTGAGCTGTGTTGTGATGATTCTTCTTCATCTTGCTGTAATGCTAGACGGTATTGTATGTGACTTTAGGGATGTGTATGGTTTAGAACAAGTGTCAAAGAGCACGTTGGTGTTGAGAGGTTTATTCTTAGAAACCACACTGGGATTCATCGATTGTAAGACTGCTGTGTTCAGCAGCATTGTCTCCCCGACCAGTGTCTCCAATCATTTCTATTTTGAAAGTATCCCTTCCTCTTCGCTCCTGACCCCTCCCAAGGTGGCAGAATTGCGGGTGGTGACCTCTGAGAGCTGCCCTCACCTGTGTGAGGGCACTAGCTCCATTGCAGAGACCTGTGCCTTGACCCCAGCACATGGCTGTAGCCTGGGGTCACTTTTCTGTCACTTTCCTTTGGTGGCACCCAGAAACCAGGAAGGGTTGGGGTCTGTGCGTAGATTCCCAGCCCCCAAACGGGTGCACGGTGAAGGCTCAAAGGAGGGAGACACACAGCATGATCTTTAGGGCTGCAGGAGGAGTGAGATCCTTGGCAGCACACAGAACTCTGCTAGCTGGCCAGCAGATTGACACTGGGCAGCCCATATTTTTTTTTTTTTAAGAGATTAAGACAAAAGAGGACAGAATAAAGCAGATCAGAACATAACAACGTAAGCAACATAGCACTTTTAACAAGACAACCAGATATTAACAGTAGCTACCACAACGTCTCTTTCTTTGAAATAGTTGAGCATACCTTCACATACTATAGTATCAAACATAACAAAATATTATAAAACCATTCATGAGAATGAAAGTATTACAGGGCATTCAGAACCAAATAACGGAGAATGAACAATGGCTACTATATTATCTCATTTTCCATAGAAAACTTGTTTATACTATCACCCATATTAATATCCAACAAGACACAACATGATAGAACCAATGGAAACAGAAGAACAAAAGCATGGTAGGACTTCAAAGCAAGATGCTATCAAATCAGCAATGGCTGCCATAATGTCTTGTTTTTTTCAAAATAGCTGTTCATACCATCACACATAATAAGATCAAACAAAACAGAATAAAACCATTCCAACTAAGGAATGAAAACATCGTAAGGCTTCAGCCAGTCAGAACAAGCAAGGAGCTGAGTGGAAAACACAGGAAACCTGAGCAGGATCTTGGGCGGGTCCAAGGACTGCTCAGAGCAACAGATGATGCTAATTAAGGAAACCATCCAGAGAGGCTCCAGGTGGCCTCAGCTGTGGCCTGTCCTACCCCCTGAGATGTCTCATTCTCAGTTCAGTCATGCCCCGGCCATGCCACAGTCCTGCACGTGTACTCAGCTTCAACGGCTCCAACAGAGGAGGACCTTGCTGTGCGCAGGGCTCACTGGGGATATGGAGCTCCCGTCTGCCTGCCTTCATCTTCCAAGCCACGTTGGTGCCATTTTTACCAGAATCGAACTCAGGCCCTTGCTTGACAGGCAGGCGCTGTGATGCTGAGCTACATCCCCAGCCCCCTTTATTCTCAAAATTCAAAGCCTAGATTTTTAGATACTTTTTTCCTTTTTTCAAAATTTCTGTTGTTTCCTGAATGGCCTGTTGCATTTAAGTTACCCTTCTGCCAGGAGCTGTATTTATTGGGTAACATAGCTGGAAAAATATTCGTCCATTAACATGTTTCAAACCTGGATGTGTCTGTAGTTTCTGCCCTTCCTCCCAAACCCTAAGTAAAGATACGTTGTTGCCACTGCCATCAAGTCATCCTACCTTTAGACATACTACCTGTATTTTAGATTACATTTTCTTTTGAAAAATCACCTCGAGATTTTGTTATTTGTTCCTTTTTGGTGACTATAAAGTAATACCTGCACTGGGCCAGTCACCAGTGATGTCACCAGGAGAGGAGGGACGGGTCCTGCTGGCCTGGGGGAGCCAACGCCACGCAGGGAGGGAGGCAGCCAGACTGCTTCATAGTCAGCTGGGTCACAGCGGGTGAACAAGATGCAAAGGGGTGACAAGAGCAGGAAGATGGGAAGGGGGAAGAGAGACTTGCGGGACGGCCAGGACCTGAGTCTCTGTGGACCCGGCTTCCTTTCTCTCTCCTCTTGCGTTTCCTGCAAGGCTGCCTAGCCCAAGAGACAAGAAGGCCATGGGAGCCTTTTTTTCATGATCGCAAAGCCCAGGAAAGGGCCCCTGTGTGTCGAGGGCAGGCAGTGTCTTTTCTCTTTTATATTTCCTGTGTTGGCCCAGCCATGAAGCCAGCTTTTCGCTGCAGAGCTGCAGGACCACAGAGGGTGCAGACAGCTCATGTCCCAAGAGGAGTCTGTCCTAGGCTCAGACCTCGGGAAGGGAGAAGCAAGCTGCAGTCCCCAGCTCCTCTCTGCCTGTGACAACACAGGCCAGGCCAGGGCACATGGACAGCAGAGAGACCTGCCCCAAGGCAGCAAATCGTCCATGGGTGGCAGGAAGGAACTCAGTGGATCTGCTGAACCCACAGAAACGCAGCATTCTTACGAGCAGGCTGAAGCCCTGGCTCTGGAGGTCCCCACAGACCAGGCCCAGCCACCATGCCCTGAGGCTAGGGTGACCGAGGAATAGAGCTTCACTCAGCAGGCTAGGCTAGAGGGAGAGGGGCAGAAGTTCAAGGTCTGAGGTTTTATAGGAAAGGGGGGCAAAGGCAGAGCTTGTGTTGGTAGCAGGCAAGGTAGGTGTGTCTGGCTGATCATTATCTCAGGACTGGTTCTGCAGGTCCTCAGTGACCATGGGGGGGGAGGACAGGACAATGACTGCTAGGCTTGGGCATGAGCTCAGTCTGGGGCATCTAGAGCCCACAGGGAGCCGGTGAGTAGAGACCAGGAAGGTGGAGACTTCACTCCCAAGTACTGGAAACCAAGTACTTTAGAGCTGGCAGAAGAGAATCCCTGCAAACCCTGAGAAAGATGCCACTGCCAACTTGGTGGGCACAGTCTGGGCGGGAGCTGGGCCAGCAGGGCCAAGCAGGCAGCCGATGAGTTCTATGGGAGACAGGGAAAGACAGCCAGACCTCACCTGCTGTTAGTTCCTCACGGCACCTGCAGGCCCAGCCATGAGCCCGTTTTATCATCTCAGGCCCCCAGTGCTGGGTCACAGCAGTCCGTGTGTGCAGCACGTGAGCGCCAGATGCCAGGCAGATGTGACCACCTCCCTGCCTGGACAACTGAGGAGCTCAGACTCACCGGTCCACAGAGGTGGTGGGACCACGCCTGAAATAAGTGAGAAGACAAAAGGAATGGTCAGCAGAGAAGTACAAAGTAGAGAAGGGTAACATGGGTATTTTGGGACTGAAACAGATGTCATAGGAAAACGTGAGTGTCCCCTGCCTGTCTCGGTAGCAGAATGAGATGTCACAGACATTGGAGAATGAGGTACAGCAAAGGCCCAGTCAGGAGTGTGGGAAGAGCAAAAATGCAAAGCAAAATGAGACCCAGAGTTCCCAGAGGAGGCAGACCCAGAAGAGAATGCAAACAGATTCCCTGGGGGAAGTTATTTGAAAGATAAAAACATGCTTAAAACTCAACCAACCGTTGAGGGCCTGGTGGCTCCCGCCTGTAATCCCAGTGAAAGAATTTTGGCCCAGACAGGACACTGTAGCTGGTAAAGCTCAGGTGGAACCAAGGAGTTCTATCTCCCCCACCCCTAGGAATTTACCTATGGCGCCAAAAGAATACCAATGGGCTACCTGTGCATCCCTAATGCCCCCTCAGGCTCCACCCCAAACCTAAGCTACATATATGCCTCCACTCCACATGTTCCACGGAGAGATTGCTGATGGGGGGGGGGGGATGCCACGCCCCAGGGGATTGGGGGTGTCTCTCCCTGCATTCTCAAAATAAAGGTCATTTATATTTCATACTTCTTATCTTTTCAGTTGCCGCTGGTCCCCGACAGTTCTATCACCCAGCACTTGGGAGGCTGAGGCAGGAGGATCCTTGCAAGTTCAAGACCAGCCTGGGCTGTAACAAAGTGAGCTCAAGGCCAGCCTGAACTGCGTAGAGAGACCCTGTCTCAAAAGGACAAAAAAAAAAAAAAAAAAAAACCAACCAACCAAACAAACAAACAAAAAACCCTCAACCAATCTGGGGAAAAACAGCAGGCTCAGCAAGCCCTGATTTGGATGACTTTGGAGAAAGCTGTCCTGAAAGATGGCATCCTCCTTCTGCAGAGGAAAAGAGGAGGAAGAGGTACAGAGGATACAACCGGCAGCACCCAGGGGAAGGAGGAGTTGAAGGATTCTCATGTGAACATGGGGGCCTGAAGCAACAGAGCAGCTTTTAAGCAAGGGAAGAAAAAAAGCATACACCCACCCCAAAGCCCTGTCATGGCACCATTCTACACCTCAAGTGCGCTTCATGGGATGTGGCTCTGCAGCAAATGTTTGGGCAGGCACCGGGTGGCTTCCATCCCAGCACTGCACACACACACACAGAGCACCCCCTTGGTGAGGGTGAGACACACTTTCGAAGGAAGGAAGACTAAGAGAACGTGACACCAGCACGTCGGCTTGGGAAGAAGTGCTGAAAAAGGTCTCCAGGCTGTGGAAGATGAGACTCCTGGGCTGAAGCCCAAGAGTGGTGGTAAGTGGAGAGCGCTCCACTGTTAGCAGCTGGAAGATGTGTCAGTATGGGTAGCAGACACTACAACGTTGCGCAGTGAGGTTCCGGCAGCTGTGGCTACCCCGTCCCCCACCCCTGCCCATTCACAGGGTACAACTTAACCTTGGGGTGCTGGGTGGACCAAGAGGCTTTAGCAGGTGCCAGACGCTCTCCCGGGCCAGAGCGGGACCTCACAGGAGGTGTGAAGGACCTGGGGTCCCTTTGCTCTTCTGGGACACAGCAAGAGCTGCTGCCTGTGCAGCCTGCAGGACTTCTTGTCCTCCCCCCCCCCCCACAGCCCCTCCCCGGGGGTGAAAAGTACATTTCTGTTACTTATAATTTACTCACCTGGGGTCATCTGCCACAGCTGCCCCAAATAGTAAGCTGGTTTTAAGTAAACAAACTGTAGCAGTCCAAGTAATTATGAAATAAAAACAGGAGAAGTGGAGAGGTCTGTAGTAACTGATCTCAAGACCTAACCAGATGGTAACCTAGACTGATGCCAGTGACGGGCTGAGCATGAACCAAACAGAACAGAAGTGCTCAGGGACAGGCCACACTGCGATGGTCAGCTGGGTTTTTTGTTTTTGGTTTGGTTTGCCTTTTGAGACAGGGTATCACTATGTAGTTCAGATTGGCCTTGAACTCATTATGTAGCCAGGCTGGCCTTGAGTTCACTGCAATCCTCCTGCCTCAGCCTGCTGAGTGCTGGGATTATAGGTGTACCCCATCTCACCCAGATCAATATTTTATCAAAGTGAGATGGTTTGTTGGAAATAAATGATAGTACTGTACCAACTGGGGATCCACGCTGAGGTTAAGGAACTCGCCCTATGCGCACAACTCATA
This sequence comes from Cavia porcellus, assembly GCF_034190915.1. Taxonomy (NCBI): domain Eukaryota; kingdom Metazoa; phylum Chordata; class Mammalia; order Rodentia; family Caviidae; genus Cavia; species Cavia porcellus. Next base: position 44,073,625 of record NW_026947507.1, read on the forward strand.
TCAAAACTTACAGTGGCTTGTAGACCTAAATTTAAAATACAAAACTATAGAACTCTTAGAAGAGGAGAAAATCTTTATGATACTGAACTAGGCAAAAAGTCTTATTTTTGTCATCAAGAGCATAGTATTTTTTAAAAACTAACAGATTCATCTTCATAAAAATTAAAAACTGTTTTGAGGAGGTCCTGCTCTAAAACATGAAAGTACAAGCCATGGACTGGCAAATCTGGCAAAGGATTTATAAGCGTAGACAGGATTCTCAGAACTCACGAAGGCAAAACCTCTTCTTAGTAAGTAGAAGGTTCACTGACCTCAGGGAGGGTCCCAGAAGGACGGTGGCACCAAGGGTCACTGGTGCAGTGCAGATTACAGCCACTGGGGTTGTAGCTGTGCCCGCCAGGGTAGTGGCAGCAACCACACAGCGAGGACCTGGAGGACACAGAAATTCTCGGGATAAAGACATAACTAGGACAGTAGGTTACCCTGAGCCACTGCGCTAGATGAGGGAGCTTTGGGTCACCCCACTGAGGTGGGTCCCTAATCAAGAGCCAGCTCTCCACACCCAGCCCTGCTCTGGATTTCTTGCAAAGAGAATGTCAAGCTTCACAGCAGAATACTACAGTAATTCACTTCTTTTCATTACTTTGTATTTGCTCTAATGTATACTGAGGTAATGAGTGTGTGTGGCCCCTTTTGATTGTCAAAATTAAACCACAGGATCCAGAGTTACCTGAACTGCAAGAGGTGAAGTTCTGACCCTCGGCAATACCTGTCAGGACCTCAGCATCCTGGCTCTTCCAGGGGAGGAGGCTCCGGGAGCTCTCCAGGGCCCAGAGGGGCTGGGACAGGGAGTGGGGCGGTGGTGGGGACTCAGAATGGGCAGTGTGTTACCCGGAGTGCTCTGGGCTGCAAAGCCCCAGCCTCTCTGCCCCTAAGGAAAGCCTTCAGCTGGGTTTTTAAAGGGAAAGATGTGACACCACGCCAAACAACATCACATGAGATCAGTGTGGCCAGTAGCAGCTCGCTTGACAGAAGGAGAGTGGGGACGGTTGGTGAAGCCTGCTTTCAGCCGGCTGCAGAAGGAGCTGACCCTAGACTTGGGTGGCTGAGAGTGGGGAGGATTTCCTGCCATGCTGGGCCCAGGGTGATGGCATCCTGTGGTGCTGGTGGTGCTGCCTGCACCGGGCTTGGCTGGGCAGTGGCGTGTGGCCTCCCTCACACCAGCCCCTTGGGGTGGCAGGGCCTTTCTCTGGCACAGCCCAGGCTTCACGGAAGTGAACATGGACCCAGAAAAGGCCAGCACACCTCACCTTCTCTGTCCATCAGAGGAGGCCTCAGAGCTATCCAAGTTCTAGTAGGAAGTGGATTCTGTCTCCATGGGATACAGCAGAGCACACAGTGGTGAGCAGTGTGGCCAGCAGTCACTCTGAGCTGGCTTCCCTGCCTACCTATCTGCTGCACCTCTGTCCTCCACACTAGTGTCAACCCCACAGGGGCAGGGGCTCATCTGTTTGTTTCTGCTGCATTCCTGGCACCCAGAACTGTGTCTGGGCCTGGAAGGAGCTGAGTGCCTGCTTGACAGGGTGGAAATGTCACCTGTGTCCGCTTCCATGCCTGCCCATGTATCGCCTGTGCATGCCCTGCTGAAAAATGGACACAAACGTGGGCCCAGTGACTCCAGGACTAAAGATCACTGTACGATCTATGAATAATTGAGAGGTATTTTGGGGAAAGTTTCTTCCTCTTTACGCAGCTGGTTTGCTTTTTATGTTTCTTCTAGGCATTGACACAACCAGTTGCCAGCCATTTAATCTCCACGCTGCTCGGTGTAAGAGTTCAGGCCTTCATTAAACCTCTGTCCCTAAGCCATTCCTCTTTGCCCCATCCTTTGTACTTACTTCAACACTCTCAAAAGCAATGATAGACAAATTGGTATGAAATTCTTATGTGGAGTCCACATAATAATTTAAATGACTATATAGCATATAGAGGCTGTTAGAGATAGCTCAGCCCCAATTATTTCTGTATGTTTCTCATAGCATTTTACCCACACTCCTGCGTAACACTTATTTTTAAAGACTTAACTTTTTTGAAGTTGTGGCAAATGCCTGCAGCTTCCAGCACACCTCTAAACCGCTGTGTGCACAGCACAGGGTACTCATGAATGTCCACCCTCGACTCCTGAACCCAGCTCACCAGTTCCCCTCTCTTCTGGGGCTGTGAACAGGAGGCTGGGAGCCCCGGAAGAGGGCCATGTGTGTCTATGTTGGTGCGTCTGGCTTGTTTCACGCAGGCAACATCTTCAGGGTTTGTGTATCCCTTTTTTCCATCTGATCTTCTGTGCGCAGTGTGGGCTCCTGGGGGACCTGCACTGTCCTCCTACCCTGCACCTCACACCTCCTGTCTGCAGGAGGCTGAGATGAGCGCTGGCTGAGTGACTGTATGAAGGGGGGGGGGGACACAGTAGAGGCTGCTGTACGCACAAATTGGAGGGGGTCCTAGCTTCACAGAACAAGCAGCAGGTGGATTGCTGTACAGAACATCCACAGGACACCTAAACGGAGACAGTCAATTAAAGTGGACCACAGAGCTTAACACATCTCAGAAAAGACACCAACAGAGGGCACCGATGCGAGTGCAACCCCCAGCCAAACACAACTCGGGAAGCAGCCTCAGTGCGGGACAGTGAGCTGCAGACTGCCCCAAACCAAGACAGAGACAGAGACAGCCAAAGACAGGTAGAGACATACAGAGACAGCCAGAGACAGAGACAGCCAGAGACAGCCAGAGACAGACACAGACAGAGAAGCAGCCTCCAATGGGCGGACCTCAGCCTGGAGCAGAGGTTGGTGGTGCCTGGCCACTGGTGTTTCCCTCACGCCCAGTATTTTCCCAGAGTTCAAGACTCGCATCTACCCAGAAGCCTGCACACCAATCACAGCAGCCTGTGCTCGCCCCCGAGTCTTGGGGTGCCCGAGCAGCCTTCAGGTGGTGAGGAGCGGACTCCCAAGAGACATGTTACAAGCTCCAGGGAACTGCGCTGTGTAGCTGTGCATAGCTGTGCACTGTCCCCAGCAAGGACAGTGCTTAGACAGGCTGCAATGGGCTGTGTCCCCATGGAGGGGATCTGGCCTGCAGGAGGGCAAAGCGATGGGCCAGGCCAGGCGGGTGGGCAGTGCAGGCCATGTGGGACCTGCATGTCCCCAGGAAGACTGCATGGCCTGACTTGCCACGTGTGGTGACTATGTCCAGCACCACTTGAGGCACCAGGCGCTCAGGGCCGTCCAGGAACCTCTGCACCTTTTGATCAATGCTTTCTGTAATCGAAACTGCTCCGAAAAAACTATTAATTGTAACAAATCATCAATATTTAAAAATTTTTATAGACCTTTGATTGCTCCTCCCCCCATTTAACCAAAATACCAGACAGGAATGCAATCTGCACTAACGTTCACCGTGCGTAGGGCCCTTCTGTCCCTTCTGTGGGCTCACTTTCCCGGGACGCCTCACCTTCCCAAGTCGCCGCCAGCAGAGGGCGCCGGATGGCGGGCGGCGCGGGCTCTGCACCCTGGGCTGGCCGGGGTCTTGGTCGGCGGGGCCCTGGCCCCGGGTCGTGGGGCTCTCGGAAGGTTCGTGGAGAAGCCGCGCTGGCTTCTAGATGTCCCCGAGTGACGGAAGGCGGAGGAACCCTATTTTCCATTTCATAACCGCCCTGCCCGTCAACAAGAAGCCTAAGCGAACGAGTGGGCGCAGGCTTCCTTCTGTGCTCCAGAAGAAAATTCCCAGTAACTTGAGAGGATGGGTGAAGACCGCTTACTTTGTCAGTGTCTTTCCCAGAGCCACCTCCTTCCATTTCAACGTCTAACTGAAACTGCCAGGTGGCGTGCTCTCAGTGTTTCCAGCCCTACAGGAGGCTCGCTGCTAACGGTTCATTAAAGCCCTCCAGTGCCTTCCCAGGGGATGGCCGAGAAAGGAAATGGGGAATGTTCCTCTAGAAAGCACGAAGTGGGAAAATGTTTAGAGCTATTTATAGCAGCACTTAGTTGTGGAAATCCCAGACCTTAGCCTCTATTTATAGTCGTTCTGCGGGTTAAAAGGGTGAAAGCAGAAATCTCGAAAATGCACTGTCCTGTCTGCAGCAGTTAACGCTAACAAGCTGTCTCCGCGGTTAGGATAAGCAGATGCTTGCTAGAGGGGCTGGAAATCACGATGAGTGGCCCCAGCTTCCAGTAAACGCTGTGTAGGTTGAAAAGCAATGATTTCCCTGATGAAGTGATGCTCACCAGGCCTGCCTGTTTTCAGGTTATCTGCAAACCGGATTCCATGTGTGGCTGTGGGGTTTTGAGGAAGGTGTGTTTTGAGGGCCACACATGGATAGTGAATTTCCTGTGCTGGCTGACTGACCCCAGGGAGGCAGGAAGACCGAGCCCCCTGCGGCATGCCTTAACCTTGCTCTGGGGTGCCGGCCCAGGCACAGACCTGGTCCAAAGGTGGCACACACTGCCTGGAGTGCAATGCCACTGGGTGGCCTGAGAAACTGATGATGTCAGCTTTTGCATTTTGGTGGGGCCAGGGATTGAACCCAGGATCTTTTCTCTGAGCTGCATCCCTAGCACCTGGCAAGCCCCTCCACTCTTTTAATTTTGAGACAGGTCTTGCTAAGTTGCCAGGTTACCTAGGCTGGGCCTGACCTTGCAATCTTCCTGACTCAACCTCCCAGAGAACAAGGATTACAGGTGTGCAGCCCATGGCCAGCCTGCGTTGACTTCTCAGTGAGCTTCTTCACCTGGTGAGAAGACCTGGGAGGAGGCAACTGCCGTAGGGGGTGGAGCACCAAGATGGCTGGGTGGGGTGACAGATTGAGTGGTGTGGTCCTCGAAACGCTTGGGCGGGCTCCCTGGGTGCTCTGCCCCAGTATAAGCTCAAAGCCTGGTGTGGTGGTTACTACGTGGGAGGATGGAGCAGAACTGCTCGTTCTGGACTTCACAGTGAAACTCCGTCTCAAAATGAAATTTCTCAAGGGCCAGGCTGTGGCTTGCCAGTTAAGTGCCCCTGGGTTCCATCCCGGTGCCACAGAAACAGATGTCACCCCTGAGAATGGACCTGGCAGTTGTGGGGAGGTGGCTAAGTCATGGCACTGCCCGAAGACTGGCCTGAGGCGCTGGTGACCTGAGCACGGACATGTGGGGAGACAGGGCTATGCATGCCCAGCACACTGGACATTTGGGGTATGCACCAGCCATCCCACTCTGCTGCCTGGGTGACGGCTCAGGCCCAGCACAGAGATAGCACACACTGGAACCCCCTGGCCAGCTCCCTGTCTCCGACCTGTCACTCAGCTGTCTTCTCTCCTATCTCATGAGCTTGTTTCCTATGGCCACTGGAGTGTGATGGAGGGGCCAGGCCTCAGTCTGCCTGGCTTCTAGCAAAGGGCTGTGATGTCCTTGGAGCTGCCTGTGCTGTGCTGGGAGGGAGCCCTTGGGCTGGAGTCCTCACCTGGCTTCTGCGGTCAGCACTGCAAAGTTTCAGGCAGTTGTTCAGCCTCTGTCTCTGTCTCTCCCATTTAAGATGCAGCTTGTGCCAGACCCCCACTGTCTTAGTTACTTTTTACTTGTTGCTGAGACAAAATACCTGAAGCCCAAAGTTGGGAAAGGAAAGTTTTATTTCTTACAGTTTTTGGAGGTTTCAGTCCGCACTCAGTTGGCTCCAAGGCAGGCAAGGTTTGACTGGGCCGCAGTTCATGGCGGCCACCAACAGCAAACAGGAACTGGCAAAGAGCAAGACACACCTTCTTCCTGCCATTACATCACATCCTGGCTATGTGGGTGGAGCACTGACACCATCAATCCAAGCACTATACAATGAACTATCACAAATGAACAATGCAAACTCATGAGGCCTGGGGGACACAGACATAAACCATGACATTCTACCCCTGGCCCCCAGGACTCATGTACATCCTTTATACAAAAGACATTTAGTCTACCTCCAAGAGTTGTCAAAGTCCTAAGTTTCAGCATTGCTGAACAGTCTAAGTCCCAAGTCTTCTCCAAGATCTATGGCAAACTCTTAACTATAACCCACTGTACATATGAAACAAGATTAAACATTTCTGAAAAGGCACAAGATAAACATTACCATTCCAAAAGTTACAAATGGGAATATAAAGCATTGGAAACAAAGCAAGTCCAACATCCAGCAGGACGAACATTCATTAAGTCCTAGAGTTCCATGCTCAGCGTCTGAAGCAATCTGGTTGCAAGCTCCAAAAGGCTTGGGTGATTCCACCCCCATGGCACTTCTGGTGATTTGAACTCCTACAGCTTTTTTCTTAACTCCTCTCTGCTCGCTTTTTGTAGCTTTTCTTGGATCATCCACATTCCTGGCTTTTCCAAACTTCTGGGGTCTCCACTGCACCTTGGGCTTCACACTTACATCTTCACAAATTGTCCTCTCAAGGGCACACTCTTGGCTTGCCAGGCCCTTAGCAATCGAGGTGGAAGCTGTCTTACCCTCAGAATTTGTGCATTTTCCTTGCACCTAAAATCAACACCTTATGGATGCCGCCAAGGTTTGCTGCTAGCTGGAGCAGTTAGCCAGGCTTTTCTCTCTCTTGGCTGTAGGGCTCAGTTGCCTGGATTGCAGGGCTCTGTTTACCTGATTGTGAGAAAAAGCTTCTCTATGTTGCTGCCATTCTGGAACCTCATGTGGCTGCTGTCACCACTCTGGAACATGGCACTCTGCAGCTTTTCCCTCTCAGTAAATTCTTTCACCTTTGCTGTGAGGCTGCACAGGCCCGCTTCCTGGGATGCCCCAGGGCCATCTTTCTTCTCTCTCTGTTTCTCCTCAGGAATCAAAACCTCAACTCTGTCTTTACAATCCACAGCCTTCCTGGAATTTTCCTTCTGGCCAAACTCACAGTATTGCAAATTGTCCTGCTGGGCTCTTATCTCTTGATTTGCATAAAGCTGGTTAAAAGCCCCCAACGATAGCCATGCCACAAGCTCAATATTCCATTGCTTTTTAATTTCCTTTTCAAGATTAATCAGTCCATTGCCCTCTGTCTCAGTTTCAGGCAAAGTCTCTGGGCATGAACAAAATGCAGACAAACTTTCTGCCAAGCCAGAACACACATCATGTGGAGTCCAACAACCAATGCAGTCCTTCTTCCCAGCAGAAACCTCCCAAGCCTGGTCTTTACCATAAGGCTTTCTATCAGCCTTCTGGTCTCCTGAGCTCTGACCAGAGTCTCCTCTACAGAATAGCCTAAGCTTCTCCAGCTCTACGCATCCAGGCGACATGTGCAAACCTTTCCAAATTCTGCCCACAAGCCATTTCCAAAGCCTCTTGAAAAACATGGCCAGATATAGTCACAGCAAATGACCCCACTCCTCGGTACCAAATTCCTGTCTTAGTTACTTTTTACTCTTTGCTTAGACAAAATACCTGAAGCCCAAAGTTGGGAAAGGAAAGGTTTGTTTCTTACAGTTTTTGGAGGTTTCAGTCCGCACTCAGTTGGCTCCAAGGCAGGCAGGCTTGGCTGGGCCACAGTTCATGGCGGCCACCAACAGCAAACAGGAACTGGCAAAGAGCAAGACACACCTTCTTCCTGCCATTATATCACATCCTGGCTCCACCCCTATGTGGGTGGAGCACTGACACCATCAATCCAAGCACTATACAATGAACTCATGAGGCCTGGGGGACACAGACATAAACCATGACACCCACCAAGGCTCCCAGCTCCCTCCCGGGTTGCACTGGGCTCCAGACAGGTCATCCTGATCCTCAGAGCTGTTCCTCTCTCCCCACTCTCTGTCTCACCTTGGGACACCTCAGGGTGTCAGCCCGACCAAGAGGTGACTGACACAGGGGCCCAGGGCTCCCTAAAAGGATCAGTTGCGCTTGGCAAAAGTGCAGTTCCTGTCAGCCTGGGCCCCAGGGACTGAGCCCCGCAGCACCCAGGCCAGCAGGTGGAGAGGGTGTGGGCTGTGACTCTAGGTCCTGAGATCCAGGTGCCATGGATTTGTGGGGGCCTGTACTCTGCTGGGCAGCAGGGCCCCTTCTGCAAGACTGTGGTCCCAACAACCCCACCACTGAGCTCAGATGGTCCATGGGCTGAACTGGGTACAGTAGAGGCAGGGTCTGGGCCAAAGTCCTGGGCTGCTTCCCTTTGTCCTGGGTCCCAGCCATGCTCTTGGTGGCAGTGCTGGGATCACAACGCGCAGGGAAGGAGGCTTGTCATGAAGGTCCCTGTGTCATCGCAGCTCACTCCTGGCAGAGCCCTGGGGGGGGGGGGTGAACCCTGGGAGGTGGGGTGAGCCCTAGCTGTCACAGTCACGTGGGCTATGTGCAGCTGCGCAGCTCTGTCTTCCCAGACCGGGCATCAGCGGTGGCACGGGGAAGAGGGAGCCCGCGTGGCCTCTGTGGTGTGGCAGAAGTCCGAGGAGTGTAGGGCGGGTCCAAGACCATTGGCTCCGGAGAAGGACTCTGCTCTGCAGCTGGGCAGGAACCCGTGGACGGGAATCACAAGGAACCAAGCGCGCAGTGCACTGCTGGCCTCACCACCTTGGCCGGCTGCCCCTTGCTTTTCACGCACTCTGTCCTGGTGGCGATGTTGGCTGAATCCTCAAAGAAGTTACGTGGCTTACAGAGCCCCAGATCAAAGCCTTTTAACTGCATGATCAATCAAGCATTAAGAACAGTTTCTTTCCAGGTTTTTTTAATGGGTAATTTGATTATGCACGGTACATGAGCCCTTAAATTACTTTGTGTGCTTAGATAAGACAATTGCAAAAACAGTGTCACTTGAGCCAGAAAGCAGTCCTGTGCAGCTGCAGGGCCAGTGGCAGGGATGGCAGGACCCTGGTGTGGGCCCGGGACACTGCCTCCCACAGTAGATTTGTGGCCTGTAGGGTTGAACAGGTCCCATCACAGTGTGCACCGGAGCAAGGGTCAGGGCTGTGCACATAGGAGCCTCATGTGGCCAGCACAGGAGGACAAACACGGGGGAAGATGACATCCATGGAGCACAGAAGGGGCTCCTGGTTAAGGAATCAAGTGTCTGAGTCACAGCCAGGACCAGCTGCCAGCAAGGGTCTTTGTCATTGGAGTGGCCTTTTGGAGTGGTCCAGCAAGCCTGGAGATGTGGGGACGTACAGGCCTGCCTCACACTCAGAGTTCAGCACGCCTCCTCAGGCTTCCTGGCTGGCAGTGCGCAGGGGCCTGCCCATCTTGGCTGGCGGGCTCTGTGTTCCCGCTGTGTGTCTGTGATCCAGCACTCACCCGCCTCACACCCCTGACCGTGACTTGGTCTTAATAGAACGAGGCTCGTGGCTCGATCCCACCGCTTCCTCAAGATCACTGTTCAGACTCTGGGGCCCTGAGACATCTGCTTTACAAGTTCTAATTCCTGATCTTCCTCTTGAACCTCCCATACCTGCTTCACTCCCACTTCGTAAAAGTCAAATCTCTCCCTGTCACCTCAATCAGGCAGTGACTCAGTCCTACTGATCCTGCCCGAGGGGTCAGTCTGTCCTGGCACTGCTGTCCTGCACATGCCTCATTTCAAGCTCCTCTCCATTGTGCCTCACCAGGCTGTGGGCCACACTCCGATCCGGAGGGCCTTCCCCAGACTCGGCTTCCGCTGGCCTCCTAGAAATGACAAGATTCAGGCCAGCTGTGCCGGGAGGCGTTGCTCGGAGTTCTCCTATCTACCTCAAAGGACCTGTGGTGTCTGGGCCGCCCTGCCTGTGCCACACACACACACACACACACACACACACACACATGCGTACACACGCATGCACACACACACGCATGCACACACACACACACATGCACACGCATGCACAATAAGGATCAGAAGTCAGTCCTCGTTGCAGCCACCTGTGTGTCTATGAGCGGTTGCTTCTTCCAGAGGGGTCCCTTACCCTCTCCTTCTGCCTGGAAATGTCCTGCGCATTTTCTGGGCTGAACTGAGCACTGGCTTCCCTGCTGCTCTTCTCTGGGCCTCCCTCTGGGTTCTCTGGCACCTGCCCTGCTGCACTCACTTTGGTTTCCTCTGTGGCACAAACTCAAGTCGTGCTTCCCCTCACCCCATCCATCAGACCCTCCGGTGCAGGGGCTGGAGCTGAGCCTGGTGTGAACAACCCAGGTGGCGCACTTGGATAAAGGTTATCCATGGAGACGGAACCCACGGTGACCGCAGGGCCTTGGCTTCACTTCTCATAGTTGAAGTTGGAAAATTTACTCACATGTCCTTGAGTTCCTCTCATATGCTTATCAAAAGAGCAACAGACTCTTTCCGGGTTTGTTGCCAACTGAGTGCAATGCTTAACTCTCCAAACAGAGCAGGGGCACAGGGGTACAGGGGCATGGGTCCGAGGTCCAGGATGAAGGCTGCCGAGCACACTAAGCTCAAACAGCCTTTTGGGTTAACTGTGCCCCCCAGGAGCTCAGAGCCAAGCGTTCCTGACCCTGTACCTCATGAGCCAAGCATAACCTCACGGGCCCTGCTGGCCTGCTCTGTCCCCTCCGTGCTGACTTTATTAATGTGATTCAATTCTGATGAGAAATATCCTGGACGTGGCTTTCTTTCACTAAGTACAATGTCTTGTACTGAATCCCTGGCTACCTTAATCTGCAAAGGACGACTTGTGAGGCCGAAGCGGCGTTATTACTGGATAATGATGGAACAACTTCACGGGCTGGCATTCCGATGTGAGAGCACTCACGCGGGAGTCATGGGGTAACTGAAACCAGCCCTTTCCCGGTGCTTTCCAAGCCTGCAGGTGACCTGGAAGGAAGCTGTGCACTGGCAGAAGGCAGGCGGCTTGGCTGGCTCCTCATGGGCGAAGGGGTGCTGGGCTCGGGCCAGGGAGGCTGTCCCCCAGGGTCACTCTGTTCTGGGGGTGGCCCACGTGCCCCAGGTGAGCTGACTGCAGGGCGACCATGCACTGGCTCCACTGAGGACAGCATGAGGGGGACAGGAGGCAAGCACCATGAACCTTGCATCATTGAGCATGGAGGCCTTCGTCCTGCAGGACAGCTGTCCCCTGCCTGGGTTTCCACAAACACTGACTTGGCTTCTCTCCTTTGCCACTCTGAAGCGGTGGCCTCTGGCGGGTTCCTTGGGTCTTTGTACCACAGCAAACCTCTCTTCCACAGCAGTGCCCATGTGGAAGCTGCCCACACAGCAGGGGCCTGCAGGCCCCCACCCCAGCCCTGAACCTCGGAAGCAGCCACCAAGCTTTCAGCTCTGTGTCAAGTGCTTTCCTTGGGTCCTCTGCAAAGGTGGTGCAAGAGGCAGAAGCTCTGGTTCAGCAGGAAAACCTCGGGGAGGGGGCAGCTGGCCTGGGCAGGGAGGAGACCAAGAGGCCCTCAGGGGAGGGGAGGGCCACTGAAAACCATGCTGACCTCACAGATGGGACCTGATGCGTCCTCATCCTCGTGGAGGTGTGGTCAGCCCCGAGGTCAGCACAGCAGACAGCACAGAGGACAGCACAGTGCACAGCCAGCTGCCTGCTCCAGCAGGCCACACCTTCCGGGCTCCAAGGTGGAGCCTCCCTCTCTTCCAGTGGAGGAGGGCTGGAAAACATGAAACCCTTTCTTGCCAGCAGCCTCTCCTCCTTCCTCTACCCTTGGGGTCCATCCCAAGCCCTCAGAGGACCTGGCTGGTCCCGAAGCCTGCACCTGCTGTTCCTTCCTGCACATACTCACCTGTAATGAAGGGCAGTGGACGCGTTAGACACAGCAGATGACCAACGATGGCAGTGACAAAGGGAAGCATCACGATGATGCGCTCTGCCACGCTGTGCCAGGGAGACCACGTGTGGCTTCTCCTTCCAACTTTCTCTCGCACGGAGGACTTGCCCCTCTCTCTTCCCCTGCGGATGTGAAAGGGGGAGGTGCCTGCTGAGGACCAATGGGAAGTGACATGAATGACACTGGCTTTGGGACTTAGCACCGGCTAACACCGATGGTCCCCTGGCCCAGCTCTGCGATGCCACGGCCTGTGTGGTGCTCCAGACGGCTGCTGGGGGAAGCATGGCCAGAGGAAGCACAGATGATGAGGACTCACTGGACAGGGGGACAGAGTGGGAGGCGGAGATTTCACTGCACTGCCCAGGGTGTCTGCAACTTTACACTTACAGGCTGCTTTTTTCCAGAATTTTCTGTTTAATATTGTTGGTGGTGGGAACCAAAATCAGGGAAGGCAAGATCATGGCTGAGGGGAGACCACAGTGACTGAACGGCGTCTCCTCCACCACCGGTAAGTACTGGGACACCCCTGTCTGGGAGGCGCTGACGTGAGCTGAGGCTGCAGGGCCAGCCCGATTTGTGCTCCAGCTCCCTCCCTTGGCCTCAGACATCGCTGCGTGGGCCCCAGTCGTCTGCAGTGGAGAGGGCAGAGGGCCCTGCTTAGCTCTGAGGTTCCGGAGAGAAACGGGGACATTTCCCCTCATCCTCCTCACCTACCCACCCCGCTGAGCGGGAGGCCTATGCTCTTGTCTGCGGCAGCGGCTCAGGATGACGCCTCATTGCCAGCCTGGCTATTGGGTTCTGTGCAACAGCGGTCCCAACGCCAGAACCAGGGTGGCTCAGATTGGGGGAGCCCCAGGCCTTCTTCACAGCCTGCCTGTTCCTCCCTGGGTCTCTGCTGTCCTGGCTCCTGTGCACTGCAGTCTCACCCTTTTCTCAGCTGCCTGGGTCCTTGGTCTCCAGACAGGAACAACCCTGCCCCTGAATACAGTATCAGAATTGGAACCCCCAACAGGGAAGGAAATAGGCAGCAGGCAAAGCTCTAGTCCACAAGGCCTTGAGACATCAGCGGGCAGCCCCGTGGGGGCTGGCTTTCCTCACCACCCCTGCTCTTGCTCAGTATTGCACACCTGCCTGGTGTCCCCAGCTGCCCCTAGCTGGCTGCTGCAGGCCCCTGGCTGCCCACAGCCTGGCCCCCTGCCTTTCCTGATTCCTCTGAAGGGCAGGCAGAGCTGCAAAGACAAGAGTCCTTTCCCCCGAAGTGCAGAGGAGCCCCCTCCCCACTGAACACAGTGTCTGCACCCCCAGGTAGCTCCTTCCCGGCCACACCTGCCTTATGGTGGGGTCCATCTAGGGCAAAATCTAATGGCTGTGGAAAGATAGAGGAGGTTGCCCCTTGGCTGGGTGAGCTGCTCGGCACCCCACAGGCTATAGCTGCATCGAAAAAGTCTGAGGACAATGGGTACTTTCAGCTGTTTTGTTCTGTAATTGGAATCTACGATGCTCCATTTGCTAGGATAATACTTATGTTGGGCCAGGAAGGTAGCTGCAGCGGAGATGCTTTCTACAGAAACCCAAACGCCTGGCTTATTAACTCTGAGACACTGGACCATTTGGAGGCCACCGGTGCTGGGTAGCCAGCGCGGTGCAGATGGCAGCAAATCCTTCCAGGCTGACGTGGCTTTTAGCAGACCTGGAGTGCATCTGTCAGCAGCCGTGGCAGGAAGCCACCAGGAAGCCTCCAGCGCCCACTATGACACTTCATGGCTGCTCTCAGGAGCCAGCACACTAGGAGCCACCGTTTAGGAGGCAAAAAGCCATCGGGCTGCCAGAATGACAGTGTGGGACTGGAGGGCGCCACGGGTGTTAGGCTGGAACTGCACATGCACATGGGCACACGTACACTCGCAGGAATCCTTGTGACAGATGGGACTCAGCCGGGGAAGGAGACTGTGGACTGCGCTGTCGCCAAGGATTGGTGCTATCGCTGAGGTCGCTGTTCAATTCTACAGGCAAAGGGTCATCTCTCACTGCAGGGATCTGCCTCCTACACAGCCCAGGAGCTGTGGCCAGGACAAAGCCCCTTGCCCTGCCTGAGAGGCCCCTCCCTTCTGCGGCAGGACGGGGCTGAGCGAGGGTGGCAACCACCTGAACCAAGTCTGCTCCCCCGCAGGTGTGTTAAAGATTTAAAAACTAACTTAAAAATTTTTCATAATCAGAGAACAAATCGCAGAGCCAAGCAGGTCAGCCTCAGGGACCCCCTTCCACCCTCCGTTCCTCAGAGCCCAGCAGATCCTGGCCACTTGCCTTTCTTGGTCCTGTGGCTGTGCTGACCCAGGAAGTCCCAGAGGCTCCTGGGTTGCTAGCCCTAAGAATTCATCAGACTTCTTCCATGGAGGTTTTGCTCCTAGTTTTTCTGTGATCTGGTTTCTTCTTCAGGAATCCCTCGGCAATCTCCTTTGCCTGTCTTCGATGTTTACTACTTCCTGGAAGTTTTAAGAATTCTTCATTTCTTTTTTTCTTTCTTTCTTTTTTTTTTTTGGTACAGGAGATTGAGCTCATGACCTTGTACTTGCTAGGCAGGCACTTACGCCACTGAGCTAAATCCCTGGCCCTTCATTTCTTTTTGATTTGAAGAATCATTTGCAATATTTCTCTTAAGGCATCCCATGGTTTGTTTGATATCATGTTCCTTCTAGTTTAATCTTTGCTTTTAGTCATTTTATAAGATTTTTAATTTTTTCCAGCATCTTTTTGCCTCCTCATGAGTTGCTCTGACTTAGGCAATTTCTAGGTTTTATGTGATTTTCCCAGTCTGTTATATCTCTTTGATCACTTGCATCCATGCCAGGACTTAGAAAACTAAATGCAGCCTGTCACCAGTTTTGCCTGACCTGTGAGCTAAGAATGGCTTTTGCATTTGTAAAGGGTTCAGAGAACTCAGCCAAGCAAGACTGCTATGAGACTCGTGTAGAGCACAAGGGTTTCAGAGCAGTAAGCAAGTCCCTCCCTAAGCTGGGACCTGATAGGTGCCGGCTCCTCCTAGCGCTGGCTGCTTTCTGGGCTCCTCCACATTCCTGGTGCCTGTGTCTTCTCCAGAAATGAACCTGATGTCAGTTTCTTCTGGAAGTGTTTTGCAAACCTTTTCCCTTTCTGCACAGGGTCAGTCTCCTTCCTGGAGTGTAAGCCTGGCCTGGGACCTTACTAAGCGCACCCCCCTGTGCAGTTTTCTAGCCTTTGGGGTCATTTCCAGGCCCGGGCGCTGGGTTCAGCGCCTGGCACACAGCAGGTCGTTGTTGGGGCACGTGTACTGTGTGCGTGTGTCTCTGTGTGTGTGCACACGGCATGCTTCGTTGTCTCATCTTCTGAGGGATAAGGCAGCTGGGGGGCGAGCTCTCTGTCCCCGGCAAGAAACAGGTAGAGATGAGGCCCTGGGAAGAGGGAGATGTGAAACCCTTGCATGCATGTTCTGGTAAAAGACTCCCTACTTTTTTTTGTACTGGAAATCAAACTCAGGACTTTGCACTTACCAGGGAAGTGTTTGTGCTACTGAGCTCTGTCCCTAGCCCAAGACTTCCACTTCTTAAAAGCAGCTTCCCTTTTCCACTGCCATTGGCTGGCTGGGTTTGGGTCCCTCAAATTAAGGGCCTCAGGCCATTCTAGCCCATCTCCATTCTTCAGTGCAGGTTAAGGAAGCCAGGTTGTGACTCCCGGATGTGTTGGGGCTGAAGTCTGGCTGAGCTCAGAGGACTCGGTAACTTGGCCCGAACCCAACACGTCTTTCACAGGGTGTGCTGGGAATTTCTCTAGTGAGGCAAAGTGTCAAAGAGCTCAAAACCCTGGATCCCTCCGTGAGCCCTTGACCGCACTGGAAGTCGTCGGAGTGCCTTCTGGCCTCTAGTCACAGCAAGTGACAGTCTTTCATCGCCCTGTGTAGTGAGGTTGGCCTGTGCCGCCGCCTCCCGCTGTGTTCCTGGGGGGTATCCACAGCACCCAAGCTCTCTCTGGAAGGAAATTTGGCCCCGTGAGTCACCCCACTCCTGTCGCCCCTCCAGCCCGTCCCGGCTCCACTCTCATAGGACAAAGCATCCTTCTCTCTCTGCATTCGGTTCCCAGCGACTTCATGACTGGGACTGTGCCTTCATGAGAGACAGGGGCCAAGCCTGCGGTCTGGCAGCCCCTGGCCTGTGCTCCTGCCTGTGTCGACAGATGAACAGACGGACAGACGCCCTGTGCAGCCCTGGAGCCGCCTCTCTTCCAGCTTTGGCTGAGACTCATCCGCTGGCTTGCAGGATGGGAGGCTATGGGTATTCTTTTCAGTAACTCTTCCCTCTGGAATATTAAAGATAGAGCTACGATTTGTTCCCATAGATAAGCTGAGAATTGAAACACTTACAAAATTGAAACCAGATTAATACAGTGATGGCTGTGGCCAGGATCTCCAAGCTTGAGGGGGAGCTCGGTGCCCGGAAAGGGCTTCAGGCTTTGGGAAAATCTCAAGCCTGAGCTGGGAATGTACACCAAAAACAATATTAGTTTAGCCTGAAGCATACTTGTATGTGCTTGTTTAATTTCAGGTCAATGATTTTAATTATTGTCTCAGTTAACAGTTCAAATAGTAGGGAGATAAAAACTAGATATTGTCTTCCTGGCACAAAAAATAAATTTCATAGTTTTAAATAAAGTAGAAGAAGAAAAATTGAGAGCAGGGAACATGACACTTTAATTATGACCACAGATAATTCCAGGATAGCCTTTTTTTTTCTTTTGAGACAGTGTAATTCTGTGTGGTCAGGCTGGCCTTGAACTCACTGCACACCCCAAGCTGGCCTCCCCTCTCTTCCATCCTCCTGCCTCAGCCTTCCCAATGTTGGGATTACAGGTGTGCACCACCATGCTAGCATAAAAGGGGCATATTTGAGACCTTTGTGACGGCCAAGTAAGTCACACAATCACCGATCGTGTACAACGACCGGTAAACATGCCTGATGGCCAGAATTTCCTATCTTCTGCTGTGTGCCATCTGCCATGTGTCTTCTGTGGTGCGTGCTGTGGCCCAGCCATGCTGCTGCACGCATTTCTGCCCTGCATCACCTTCCAGCTCAGCCTGTGCCCCGAGGCCAGACTGCAGGGGAAGTCATGAGGGGAGTACTGAGGCCTCCTTGGAGCTAAAGGCCTGGCGATGGGCATGCAGGGGGCAGCCCAGGGTCGGCAAGGACCTCGATTGCCTTGGCGAACCAGGTACACCAGGTCTCTGAACTCCCAGGGGTTCTGGACTGCGGGCACAGCAGGGCAGGTGCTCGGGGGCCTGAATTCACCCCCGGCTCCTCAGGGAGCCGCACACACCTCGGTTTTTGGGAAGTCACCCTGATGCTGGGAAACTCACTGTGACCTGCAGAAGGGAAGGGGAGACAGGAGAAGGAGGGGCAAGAAGAGTGCTGCATACAGGGGGAAACTAAAGGGCACCGAGAAGCAAAGAAGGGGAAGAGGGGGCAAACCGGAGGGAAGGGAGCAGACGAGCGCCGAAACACAGGGATCCTGCTGTTCAGTTAGCAAGGAGCGTGGCCATCTACAGCTGGGCACCACGGTGCACGCCCATGTAGTCCAGTACTCTGGGAGGCTGAGGCAGGGGGATTACAAGCTCCAGCGTGGCCTGAGCAAGATCCAGTCTCAGAAACAAACCAACAGGAAGAAAAAGAAAAAAAAAGCAGCTTGACCCTGAAGGAGGCGACCTAAAGGAGACAGTAGGAATTTCAGGCCTGGGGTATTTGAGTAACTCCACCACAGAACATATGGACTGCCTAGTAGGCAAAAAAACAGGAAACAGACAAAATTCAACACCTGAGTGCTGGGGGTCTGAGGTGCTGAGTACAACTAGTTTCCAGGGTGCAGGCATCTAAATGTTTCTTTTCAAAACCTATAGTAATATTACTGACCAAATAGTGTAACATTAACAAAAATCTAATAAAAATTAACCCTGGCCCAGTTGCCTTGCTGAAATCTCTGTATTATCTTCTTATATTTTTATTGTACTGCACTACGGTCCAATTTGCACGGTCCTGGCCCTGGAAGGAATATAATTTAGTATCTTAAGCTTCCTGGCACACACTTTACGGTATTGCGTCGTAACTGTGCCTTTGAACGGCTGCCTGACGCTTCTCAGACTGATTTGGGTAACTTACTCCATGGTTTTCGGCAGTGCCGGGAGTTCACTATTTCCAGTTTCAGCGTGAGAACTGCTGCAGTAAATGTGCTTGGGTACACGTGTTTCCCTCTTAGAGCGGTTTATTTCTGCTCACCGCCTGGATGCAGGACATGAGTGTTCTCACGATTCTGCGCGGGTTGACGGATTACTCTCTCCAGCGGCCGTGTCTGTGTGCAGTGCCACCCGGCGTCTTACAGTCTGTGTGCCTGCTTTCGGAGCCTGGGGTTTTATACATTTTCCCTGTTATATTCACTTTCAAAGTCAGCATTTGTCTTAGTCTTCCAGTGAGCCAGCAGACCATTCTGCTGAGTCTGTCTTCGAGCTTTCATGCTTGTTTCGATGCAGTGAGTAGTGTGTCTTGTTGTGAATTTCAGACCTTCAAGGAGTTTTAAGGAAGCAGGAAAAGATGAGGAAAGCACAGGGAGACGCGGGGAGCAGTGATACAAGGAGGCTGATGAACTCGGGGCAGAGAGCTGGGAAGCCCTAGAACCAGCGGGGGGAGCTGCAGGGCCTGCCGGGAGAGTCTCCTCCTGGTGGCCCCTGGGTGGCTTCAGTTGGGGCCCTGGTGATCGAGGCCTCCAAGGAGATGGCTGGGCTGGAGGCCTGGAGACCGAGGCCAATCCACTGAAGCAGTAACTGGCCAGGCCTGATGACATAGCTCTGCACTCAGGCTGCATCCGTTGTCTGGGGAGGGCAGGACCCCAGCTCCACAGAGCCCTGTGCCCTGCCTAGGCCCTGGCCTAATTTTGAATTGAAGCCTGTTTTGCTGAACTGAACGGAGCCCCTTCTGCTGAACTCAAAGCAGGGTGCAGCTGGGGCCAGGATGGAGTAGTCCTCACAGATGCCTGAGAGGGAAAGCAGAGCAGGGACCGTGACAACACAGGTGTCCACAGAGGCCAGGAAGGTGGTGCGCGCGCACCTGGGAAGCGACGGGTGGGGCTCATGGCGTCTCAGGATTGCCTGTGGCGGTGCTGCTGCTTCATATTCTCGGTAGGTGTAGCCTCTGCTCTGTTCGATTACCTCTAACTGGAGGAAGGGACACCCAGAAGCCATGGCAGAAGCTCATGGGGGTGCGGGAGATCAGCGCTGTCACCGTACTGTGATGGGTAACAGCCAGGAGGGGCTCCGCAAGCAAAGGACATGAGCCTGCGTCCTGGGCACCTGCTGGGGTGGGGGCAGGCAGTGCTGCGCCCCAGTGAGATGCGGCTCATCACTCGCTACATTTTGACTCCTCAGCCTTCTGGTCTCTGTCTCAGGACTTTACTTCTTTGAGATAGTCCCTTCCTTTCTTCTTCCTCCTCTGAAAGACGCTGACCTCCCCTCTCAGCCTGGATGTGTGGCCTGGGAATCCCGTACTTCCCCTAGAGGAGAGGTCACTGAGGACCACACAGCCTGGGAGCTGCCCCAGCCTCTGCCCAGGTCACACTGGCCTGGATGTTGGTGCCACAGGGGGCCACGGCTGCTGTGACCCCATCCCTGCCACCCCACTGCACAGTTCAGTGGGACCCTGACTGAGGCTGAGCCCTGAGCTGCCCATGGCTCCCTCTGAGGCATGGACAGAAGGGCCAAGACAGCCCTAGCTCCTAGGGAACCCCAGATGCTGGGCTCCCTAGGAGGCAGCCATCAGAGTCCCACTCTCTCACAGAATGGGACCAGGGAGCAGCATACACACAGGCACTGGAGAAGAGAGGCAGAGAGGAAGCTGCCCTCCTTACCTGCCCTGTCAGCCTGCCTGCCCTGATGGGAGTGATGCCCAAGCCACCAGCCCAGTGTCACACAGCCCTGCTCTGCAGACGAGGCCGGTGGGCTGTGAGCTCCCACAGGCAGACACCAGCACTGTACCTGTGCTGGGGCGCCTCTAGAGGGACCTGTGGGTCCCACTCTGTGAGAGGAAGGAGTGACTCATGAGGTGTGGCAGGGCCAATCACGGGAATCCTGCAGGAGAAAAACCAGAGCTACCTGCAAGGGCCACTGTGCCAAGCACTGGGAGGCTGAGGCAAGAGGGTCACTGGGTGTTCAAGGCCAGCTTGGAAGCTATAGTGAGGCCAACCAGTGCCAAACTGACCACTGTTGATGATCCCACGGACACAATATCAACCAAGTGACAAAATTAAAGAAGGGAAGACACATATATAGGTGGTCGCCAGGAGTTGTGGGTGGCTGGAGGCAAGTAGACACTGTAAAAAGGCTGAAGGAGGGTCATTCCGTGATAAAAACCTGCATGCATGCAGGGGCACAGACACACACTGCACATACACTGCACACCACACTAGACACACATTGCATACACACGCTGCACATACACAATGCAGACACACACCAGGCAGTTCTAGACAACTTAAGTTGCACCCAAGGCAGTGACAAATCTGTTTCTTTTTTTTTCTTCCTTTTTTCCTCCCGTGTGGATTGAACCCAGCTACATCCCAGCCCTTCTGTTTCGGAACAGGGTCTCCCAGTCCCCCAGTCCCCCAGAACTGGGCTCAGAGTGTGGGGCTCATAGGCCTTGCCTGCCTCCATGCTGCGCTGAGGTCCAGTTCATGCTGATTCCTTTCCAGGCTCCATGGTGGATGACACTGGCCCCTCAGAGGTGGGGTGCTGCCCGCGTCAGCTTTGGAGACTTTGGCAAGGCTTTTCCTGTATGTCAGCCACGCTGCTAGAAACAGCAATCTGGCTTAACAAGACAATGAAATATCTCAACTATTAATTCTTGTTGAGAAGCAAATGGAAAGCAAATGCACACCTTCAGAGCATTCTGGGTCCAGATCGCCTGGGAGTTTGTCCGCTGGCTCCATCCCCGAACAGACCGAGTTGGAATCTGTCCCTTACAATCCCTGGGTGATGTGAATTCGTATTCACTGGAGAAGCACTTGTCTTTGCCCTTAACTAAATTACTATGCTCAGATTTTTTTCTCATATACTCTTCAAATGAAGTTATAAGGAGCATGATTGAACAGAACTGTCCCGAAATCATATTTCTTAAGCCCTTGTATGACATTTCCAAAACATGCCCTGGTAATATTTACTATCACGTATGTGAGAACGGTTTCATCAGAGATCGTGGCAGCTGCTGATGGAGCCGGGGAGCCGCGTGTAGGGCTTGGCCCTCTGCTCACCTCGCGGCTGCCCATGCATCGCCAGTGCCTCTGGGTGCCAAGGGCAAGCTGCGGGTGTAGGAATTTGGGTGTCTGGGGTTTTCCATTGAGTCCGGGCTCCTGAGGTCTGTGCTTCTCTGTCAGGAAGTGAGAAATGGGCCAGCTCATGCTTACCCCATCTCCAGTGTCCATGGAGGCACTGTGAGGTCACCCTGGGGAGTGGGCTCTGGGGTGAAGGGGCACAGCCACTTTGTGGGTCCATCTCACACTTACCTCTTCACCTGAGCAGTGCACTCTGCTCTCTGAAGAGGATTGAAGGTGATGTCCATGGAGGCCTCCTGGACTCACTCATGTGGGCTGGGACTGTGGGGGCACAAGCAGGCCTCCCACGCACAAGGATGAGGGAACATTTCATACCCAGCCCCGTGTTAGCTAGGCAAACCCTGCACCGTGTGAGCCTATCTTCATGGTTACAGCCAGACACCCTAACCCAAGGCCCGTCCTTCATAAAGGGCCAGGGGCATGGGCACGGCACCAGCACCATGGGGCTCTGCTGTGGATGACACAGCAGATGGCACTGAGTGGCGGGCACAGCATGTGGTGAGAAGGTGCCGGGGCTGGGGCCCAGCAAGGACCACACTCATCATCCCCTTTGGAGGTGCAACTCTGGCACCTTGCTGCCTCTCAAGGCCCAGCTTGGTGGCCTTGACCCCTTTGCCATCAGGAACACTGGGCACCGGTTGCCCCACACCTGGGTGTCACACAGGGCACTAAAGCACAGATCCTAGAGCTGTGCAGCCTGTGTCCACACCAGCTCTCCCCCTGACTGTGTGTGGCCGTGTACCTCACTGACTGCTGAGAGCCTGGGCACCTTCAGGTCATTGTAGATTCCAGGCTCACACCTCTGCCTCCAAATCCTTGCACTCTAGTAACCAGGAGCCTCCGCTGTGGAGTTAGGGACAAACCTGGCCTGAAGCAGGGTGAGACTCCAGACCATTTTCACCTCATTTACTGTTCCCTTTCCCTGAGGGATGTTGGCTGCAGGTGGGTGGCCAGCACTGGTGCGGTCATGAGCAAGGGTCGACTGAGTAACAGGCAGTGCCGAATGGGGGTCAGGTACAGAAAGGTTTCAGGATGCCTTGTATGTGGTGAGACCCGAAAACAGGACAAGTGTTTTATTTAAAGGACACACGGCGATGAACCCCCTCGGTGACCCTCCCCTTACTCGGAACACACTTGCCCTGGTTGCTGCCACCTTCCGAAGCAGCCTGTAAGGTTTCTTCCTGCAGGGCTGCAGCCATTCCACCTTACTGCCCAAATCCAGCTGAGCAGCTCATGGTCACCGGGACTCTGGGGAGTCAGGAGCTCAGACCCTGGAAGGAAGTGGGTGACGACACACTGTATTATTTCTGGGGGACAGAAATCACCACAGACACTTTGAACGGACTCAGGCCCCAGGGGTGACGGAGAAAGGAGCTGAGAAGAGCTGCCTGGAGCCCTGTTGAGCATTGTGAGCGTGAGGGGTGTGTGTGTGTGTGTGTGTGTGTGTGTGTGTGTGTGAGACGCGGGGAGTACCCTAAGAGGCAGCTGGCATGGCGGCCTTGGCTAGGATGCTCTTGGTTTTTATTTTCATATCCACTGTGCTCTTTGATCACACCTCATGGGGCTGAGAGCCGGGACCATATGCAGATGGAACAAGGTCCCAGCCAGCTCACTCATGCAGGGCTCAGGGAACCAAGGGCCTGGTGTTGGGCAGGGGTGGGAGCTTGGCCCTGTTGCCCCTGCCCTCGGCTGAGGCTGCCTTGGTTTGCAAGGGGAGGCCAATTTGTATTTTCCAGTGAAGCCAGGACAGAACTCGGGGTAAATGCTCTGGTACAGAGTCCACACCAGCCAAGCTTGAAGGAACCCGCATGGGGGGCGTATGTGCATCTGTGCATAACGCGTGAGTGCCCCCCAAGAGGAAGCCAGGAAGTGCTTTCTTGAAAAGAGACTCAAGAGGGTGGCTCAGAGCTGCCCCAGGGCCAGTTTTGCCCTCTGCCCCCTGATGGACATCCACATGCTGCAGGGGCTGCTGTTAAAGTGTGCAGCTCGACATGGACACAGAAAGTGTGCTCACATCTGATAGTCTTGCCATGTCCCTGTCACCCGCATATATTCGTTATTTGCACTCTTAGCCCAGCTCCAGGAGACTTAGATCTATTTTCTGCTTCCAGCTCTGCCATAGACATGTAACCGAGGTGGAACCTCATGGCCTCCTTCATTGAGGATGCCCCAACCAGGGTGGGGCCCAGCACTTTCCACGGAGCGACACCGCCAGCCCTTTATTTTTGAGATAGGGTACCCCTGAGTTGCCCAGGCTGGCCCTGAACTTGTGATGCTTCTGCCTCAGCTTTTAGGAGTAGCTGACTGTTTTGCTTGTGCACTGGAGTCGTCATCCACATGTTGCTGGCAGCTGCGGTCTGTCCTTGTTTGCTCCCGGGCACCTCCTTGGCATGGCTGTTGCATGTTTGGTTTACCTACTTAACCAGTGGATGGGTTGTTTAACTTTGGCTACTCCAGAAACTCGGCCATGGATGTTTGCATACAAGTGTGGTACAGACACATTTTTGTTTCCTGGGTTTACAGCTAGGAATGAAGTTGTCAGTCATATAGAAAAGCGTATCTAATTTTTTTTATTTTAAAGAGAATAACACCAAGCAAAATAAAACAGAATAAAGCCAATCAAAAAAAAAAAAAAAACAGTGGAAGTGATACAGGACTTCAAAACAATAGGCAATCAACAATAGTTACCATAACGCTTCCTCTTGTCTTCACAATACCTGCCCACACCTTCAGACACAGTCAAATCAAACAAAAAAGAACAGAAGAGACCCAATAAAAACAAAACAATGAAACAAAGGACTTCAAAACGAGGCAGCAGTAAATTTACAATGACTACCATAATGTATCTTGTTATTTTTGAAATAGCTGTCCAAGGCATTGGATACAATAAAATCAAACAAAACAGAATAGAACCCAACCCATCAAAACAATGAAAATGATACAGGACTTCAAATCAAGATAATAGGGAGTTAACAGTGGCTACCACCTTCAGAAAGAGACTCCTCACAGATGTTACATTTCGTACTGTTATCCTCTGCATAGATCACAGATGGTTAGACCACTGGCTTTAGGCCTGCGAAGTCGGGGAAACCCTAAACACTACAAGAATTACACTCTATTTCACCCCAACAGCCATCATTGCAGCCTGTGCTTCTCTGGATAAGCTGGCAGCATATGGTGGGGTTCGGGGGGAGGTGGCTCTTCTTGTTTCCCACCCAGCTGGTGTGCTGGGAGGGGCTGGCATTGGATTTGCCCCCAGGAATCTGTGTGTGGTGCTGACTTACAGGGAGGGCTTATTTCTTGTTGACTTCTTGTTCTCTTCCCCCACTGTCCAAGTGTGTTTAATTTTTAAAGAAACCATCATATGGCCTTTCAGAGCAATTGTATCATTTTCCAGGCAGACCAGCAATGCATGAAAGCTCAAATTTTTTATACCCTTGTCATCTATTTCAGGAATATAGGTATCTCTCTAATGCTGTTTTTTTTTTCTGTACTATTTGTACAATTTGAGCCCAGAGCCTTTGCACTGAGCTGTACGTCCAACCCTTTTAAAACTTTTTAAATCTTAAAACAGGATCTCATTAAGTTAGTACATTGCCCAGGCTAGGCTCGAACTTGTGGGCCTTCTGTTTTAGCCTCCCAGAGTTCACTGAGCTTTTAATGTGCAATTCTCTAACCCTAATAATGTCAAGCACCTTTCATGTGCTCATCAGCTGATCACACATCCCTGTGTGTGAAGAGCTGCCTGCTCTTGCTCATCTCAGCAGTGAGTGATGAATCCTCTGCATGATGTGGACAGAAGCTCAGGAGTTTCTCAGTGGTTTATCTGGAATAGTAAAAATGTCCACTTGCTGACCCAGACCGACTTCTGTTTCTGTGAGCTGAGCCTGCAGGTGGGACCAGTGTCCTGCCATGTCTCTCCACAGTTTCACAGTCCTCATAGACTCACAGTCCTCACAGGGATGCTGGAGGGATGAGGATGTGTCCTGGGCAGCATAGAAGGGTGGGCTGTGTTCCTGTCACCTGGTAACTAGTTGGGCACCATGGGAGGGGAATCAACACACTGTCACACACCACCATCATCCCCGGGAACTTGTCCCATCCACAGTGGGAGTGATGCCAGGGTCTTTGTCCACTGGCATACACTGTTATGTGTGGTGTGGGATAAGGACCTAAGGGCCTCCTTTCTTCTTTCCTTTTTCTTTATGAGATATATCAAAACCAGTGATCTTCCTGACTCAGCCTCCTGAGCAGCTGGGACCGCAGGTGTGTGCTCCCTCTTCTAGATAAGTTTGTTTGGAATTTTCATTATTTGCCTTTTCCAGAACCAGTTGTTGAAAAGAATATTCTACTACCCCTACTGCCTTGGCACCTTTGCTAGAATCAGATCACAGACAGTAGGATTCACCTCTACAGTAGGATTCACTCTACAATAGGATTCATCTCTACAGTAGGATTTACCTCTACAGTAGGATTCACTCTACAATAGGATTCATCTCTACAGTAGGATTCACCTCTACAGTAGGATTCACTCTACAATAGGATTCATCTCTACAGTAGGATTCACTCTACAATAGGATTCATCTCTACAGTAGGATTTACCTCTACAGTAGGATTCACTCTACAATAGGATTCATCTTACAGTACGATTTACCTCTACAGTACGATTCACCTCTACAGTAAGATTTACTCCTGCATTTCTTACTGTGTTCCCCAATCTATATGCTCATTCTTACTACATTTCTAACTGCTGCAATTTTGTGTTTTTTGTTGTATATTGATTCCATACAGTGTGATCTTGCTAAATTTGTGAGTTCTAGTGTGTGTGGGTTTGTGTGTTATCTTTTTGAGACAGGGTCTCTCTATGCAGTTCAGGCTGCAAAGTGAGCTTGAGCTCACTTTGTAGCCCAGGCTGTTTTTGAACTCTCTCTTTTTTAAAAATTTTATTTAAGGAGAATAAAACAGCAGAGAAAGGGTACAAGTTATACAGATTTACAGAAAAAAAAAACAGTAGGAAATCACTAGTAGTAGGATTACATATTGTCATCTTAGAAATAATTGTTCAAGTTGCAAAACTAAAGCTTGGAAAGTGGACATTCCAACAGTGAGACTGCAAACAGTTCCGTTCAGTGATCCAACAAAACTCAGTGATATCGTTATCTATCTTATACACTTAAATATACATGCAGTTATATCGTTTAGAGCACTTTCTTTTCCTCTCTTTTGTACAATGACAATTACACATTTTGGGCTTTGTTGCTCCCACAGTTCTTATTACTTTTTTGGAAGGGAGTAGAACCAAATGTGACATAACAGAACAGAGTCAGTCAAATCAAAAGTGTGGACATAATAGATAATGTAAAAGCATAATACAAGGTGATCAACAATGGTTACCATAATGCCTCCTGCTATCTCTAATAGAATTGCCTATATCATCAGTTATAATAAAATTGAACAAAACAGTAAAGAACAAAACCAACAAAACCAAAACATTGGAGACATTATAGGTCTTCAAAAGTAGATAATAGTCAACGAGAATGGGCATCATAATGAATCTCACTATCTTCGCAGCTGTTGCCTAAACTTTCGAACCTGGTACTATCAAGCAAAACAGAATAGAGGGACATCAGTCAAAAACAAGATGGTAAGAGTAATACAGGGCTTTAAATCAAGATAATGGAAAGTCAAAGTGGGTTACTATAATATATCCTGCTATTTTTTATTTATTTTTCCCTTAATTAAAAGGATAAAAATAAAAAAGTAAATAATGAAGTGGAGATTGAGATAAAAGAGGGCATAACAGCAAAACAGCGTAGATCAAAACATAACCATTTAAGTAGAATAGTGTTTCACCACAAGATAATCCTGACATAAAAGTAGTTACCATATTGTCTCTTTCCTTGAAATCTTTGAGTGTAACTTCGTATACTGTAGCATCAAATATATCAAAACAATGTAAAACCATTTAAGAGAATGACAGCATTACAGGGTATTTAGAATCAACTAACAGAAAATGAACAATGGTTTCTGTATAATTTCCTTGTCTTTAAAAGTTTTTGCTTATACTATCATACATAATAAAATCCAATAAGATACAACCTGTTTAGACCAATGGACACAGAAGAACAAAAGCTTGATGAGACTTCAAAACAAGATGATACTAAATCAGTATTACCTATTAAGATGTCATTTTCTCCAAAATAGCTTTTCCCTATCATCCAATCTTCTCTGCCTCATTTCTGTTGAGCTCTTTTTCTGTCATTAGTTGTCAGTTTGTCTTCTTCATTTTGTTTTCTGCTCCATTCACTGTGGTCTTGGCCACTATTTCTGGATTCTTTGTATTTTTCTTTTTTAGAATATCCTGCAGTATTCTCTGTAGAGTTGAATTGGTGGTTGCATATTCCCCTAGTTCCTCTTTATCCTGGAAGCACCTTGTTTTTCCATCAATTTCCAGGGATAGTTGTGCAGGATATATCAATCTTGGCTGGAGATTATTATCTTTCAAAGCTTATTTCCCCCCACGCTCTTCATGATTTGATGGTTTGTGCAGAGAAATCTGCTGTAATTCTGATGGGTGTTCCCTTGTAAGTGATCTGTTTCTTGTCTCTGACAGCTTTTAATATTCTGTTCTTGTATTGAATTTCTGGAATTTTTATTATTATATGCCTGGGTGTTGCTCTGTTTGGGTTGTAGGTGGCTGGGGTCCTGTATGCTTCATACAACTGAGTATCTTTACCTTTTGCTAAATTAGGAAAATTCTCCTGGATTATTTCTGTGAGTAGCTTTTGTAGTTCATTTGTTTGTGTCCCTACTTCTTCTTTTATGTTCTTAATTCTTAAGTTATGGATCCTCTTATCATCTTCTAGTCTTTGTATTATTGCTGTTTGTTTCTTTGTTACTTTTAAAAAGTTTTTCATTTCATTCTCCCATATTACAAATCTGCCCTCCAGTTCAAATAGTCTGTCCTTAGTTTCTTTCAAGCTGTTATGCCAGTTTTCGATAGAGTTTTTAGTTTCCTGGTAGTCTCTTTGAACCTGCTTCACGTATTCTATGTTTTCTCTATTGTCTCCATCAAACAATTCTCCCCTCTTTTTCTGTTCTTCCATTCCACCATCTGTTTTTTTCTTGGCTGGTGCTTAGCATTTCTCTAACTATTCTGCTTATTTCTAGCTTCAGGTCATTAATAACTTCATTCCTGAACTCATCTATGAGGCTCTCTAGATAGTGCTTTATGTCTATTGGTGCGGTGCCCGCTATTGCCTGTTTCTCAGGATTGGGGGCCAAAGGCCCTTTCTTGTTGCTCCCTCTTCCCATATTCTTTGTTCCTTATATATGCAAGCGTATATAGGAGGCCCAGCTTCCCTCCCTGTCAGCCACAGCCTGATCGAATTGCGCCGGCTAGGTGTTCCCGCCCACCGCAGCACACCAGGAAGTTGCAGACCAGGCAGCCTACGCGGGGCCCGCCCCTCCAGGCCACCCTCGGGCTCTGGGATCTGGGTTGTGCTAGCCTACTGGGTCTCAGCCAGCAGCGTCACGTAGGCTAGGCACTTCTCACCAATCCCGCTTGAGAGGGGGATACGTGGCTGAAGTTGCTGCAGCGCCCCGCTCCCGCAAGTCTGTCCAGTCCCAGAATGTCCTCCGCTGGAGTCTCCTAAACTGTGGAAGAGTGTCAGTATCTCTCACTCACCTCACCACAAGTCAATGCACAGCTCCCTGCCCGTCCTGTTTCCAACTCCATTCGCCGATTCCCATTCTCAGAGCTTCCGCGCGTCTCTCTCCCTGCCGAGCCGATGTAGACGCAGCCGCCGTGCGGCAGGAAACTCAAATCGTGTCTTCCAATGGCGCGGGCTCCAGCTTCCACACTGAGGCTTTTCTGTTCCTGTTATAGCACCAGGATTGCATTCCAAGTTGGTTTCTCTCAGCCCAGTTCGTTCTTAGGTCAGCAGGGCATATCTCCACTTGCTTATGATTCCTTACTCTGCACCATTCCTGAATTCTAAGCTGAGTCTTTCAGACAGCCTCCATAGCTGCTGCTATCTGTCTGCCATGTTCTCCTGGAAGTCCTGTTCTTGATCTCTCAGTGATCCTCTTGCCTCAGCCTCCCAAGTGCTGGGTTACAGGTGTGCACCACCATGCTGGGCTAGTTCTAGTGTTTTCTTCTTTTATTCCACACAATTTTCTATGTCCAATGTAGCCTTCTTGACTTCTAATCTGTGTGCCTTTAATTTTTCCTGCCTTCTGCCTCTGGCCAGGCTCTTTACTGCAAACTTGAGTAGATGTGGAAGAGCCCCATCCCTTTCAGAATTAAAAACAGAGCTCTGAGAACTTTGGGCCCTGCTCTTGGGGAAGGTTGTGTAGCCGCAGGAAGGGATGTGCAGGGCTGGGGAGGCTGAGGCTATGTGGCCCCACGGGTGCTGTGGTCATCATGCTGCCTGGTATGTGCCTGTCCTCAGGAGAGGCTCTTGGCCAGCCGCTGGCATCACAGAGTAGCACTGGTGCTGGGCATGCAGCCTGGAGGACAAGGCTGGGATGGGGTCCTTTCCACATGGGTGTCCCCAACACCAGACAGTATTACTTGTGCTTGCATTGTGGGAATGCTGGGGTGCAGGACAGACACAGGAGGCCCTGAAGCTCTCAGCACAGGGTGGGCTGCATGACTTTGAGGTTCTGCTGTCTAGGTAGTGATGAGCATTCCAAGGGGGCCACTCCAGAGAGTACACCCAGCTGAGGAAAGGCCGGTGCAGAAACAGACCTGCTCAGAGCTCTTGGTGGCTCCTTCCTCCTGCTGGGAGGTGATTGCCCCAGGGCCCAACTCCAGGAGCATGCCCTGTGCCTTACGGTGACATTCTGCATACCCAGCCCTCGTCCTAGGTCCACAGAGCTGCCTTCTGCAGTGCCTCTGAGTGGAACAAACAGGGGTCCTTTGTCCTGGCTATCTGTGCTGCTGGGGACTTGAGTCTGAGCCAGGAAGCTTGGGGATGTCTCTGATCTCTCTGAGTGATGAAATGATTCAAGGGAAATTCCTCTCTTTATTTGGGAGACAGTGCATTAATGACAAGTAACAAAGATGCCATGAGCCTCTCACCTTCCAGCAGCCACATCCACGGAAAGGGCTATCCAGCCGGTCTGAGCTGAGGCCAAGTCTGCACCTGCACACAGAGGGGCTCAGGATGAGCCAAGGCTGGGGTCAGGACCGTCCTGCGCTGGGGCCTCCTGTCCAGTCTGTGAGCGCCTCGAGCTGACTGCAGCACTTCCCTGCAGCAGATAGCTATCAAAGTCGCAGATCCTGTCCTGCGTGATGGAATCTGGGGACAGAGAAAGGCAGGTTGGCATGGTGACAGCCAGCCATAGCTAGAGCATGGGGTTGCAGCCTGTTCAGGTGCACACACGCTTGCATTTCACTGCACTTTGCTGTTGGGAGGTCCCCCTGTGTGATGGCACTCATAGCTGTCTGTGACAAAATCAATTATCCAGTCCTCAGCCGTGTGGGCCACAGCCTGGGCTTGCTGGCCACACGTCCTGTCAGCTCACTGATGGGGGCACACACAGTCAGCTGCCTGCTGGGCAGGCTGGGGTTCCCCATCTGTGACCTCTAACACCCGGATGCTAACCTCCGCCCCTGCCGGTGCTCCCTGGTACAAGTGAGCAAGCACATAAGCATATTCAGATGGTTTTTACCACGGTGAGACCTAGTGCCTGCTTCTCTGCGAGTGGGGTACTTTATGTGCAATACAAAGTTAGGCACAGTTCCTGGGTTCAGTTTGCTGTGGTCTAGCTCAGGAGGTTAGGCTGATGAGTTCTGAAGCCCTGTCACTCACAATTCAATTTTCTTGTGGGGCTCAGGCTGTGTGGCCAGCACAGGTATGTGACACCTGCTGCAGCCTGGGCCCCCTTGGGGGTGGCGATGCTGAGCTCTGGGCCTGCCTGGAAATGGAGGAGGGCTCGGCTCTCTGTGGCCGACTGGAGCCGAGCTGATCACACTGCTGCCCAGGTAAACAGTTTAGGATCACACAACCCAGAATGGTACTGTGGTACCTGAAGGACCTGACGAGGTTGTGTGGATGAAGAAAATACAAATGAGTTTGTTCTGGAAATACAGAAAAAAACGGGAGGAAAATGGCTCACTATAGCTGTGGCTTAAGAAACAATATCAGAGTTGAACCGTTTCCTTCCCAATACAAATCTGCCTCCACTCAGGAGTCTAAGCTGGTGAAGGGTTCTCAGATTTTAGAAAGTGATGCTAACACATGTGTGAAATATGTGTGTAATACACATGGACACAATTACCTCATAATTAGTAATACCATAGATGAAGTCATTATAGCAATTATTGTTAGTCCTAGCATACCAGTGAAGTCTCTCCATGATTCTGAGGTGGGTACTATGATTTACATTTTAATATTAGCCTTTTGTGATACATGCTGTATGTTTTCTTTCAGTTTGTCCTTTCCTTTTTCTTGAGCAAACTTCTGTAAGGAAGAAGTTTTCTCTTTTCTATGCACTCAAATTATATGGATATTTTATTTTATTGAACCTAGGTTTCATGCCAGAGAGAGAGACCTGTTTCCTACACCCAGCTTGTAAAGTAATTCAGCATTGTTTTCTTCAGGTGGTAAATTCTGTGCATTCAACTTCCACATTTAGATTTCTGACCAGATAACATTCTCAAAAGAAAAAAATGCAGAAAAAAATCCTCTAAGTCGAAAATTCAGTGTAATCAAAAATTTCAGATTTTAAATAAAGAAAATGAACACATTTATTCTAGAATTTATATGAAAGCAAAAACACCAAGGAGGGTAATTTCAAAAAGGAGGAATGAGAAAGAACCTGGCAGCCCAGATGTCAAAACAGCCACTGCACTGCAAGGAAAGATACCTCGCTTACAGGAGTAAAACTGGATGTGACTTCCAGAGCAGACAGAGGGACAAGGAGAGGAGGCCAGATACATGCCCCCGCCACCTGGGAATTCATGATGATTCAGAGGGGGCACTATAAATGAGAGGGATGCAGATGACATGGTGTTCTCATCACATCAGCTGACAAATAAACGGCAGCACATTAGTGCTGTAAACATAATAAATGACATAGGACACACAGGAGACAGCTTCCAAACCCAGGGGTGAGAAAGGCCCTCAGCAAAAGCATCACACTGCCCCAGCACAGAGGAACAGAGTAGCTGATTTTATGACCAACAGTAGACACTGCTGCGGAGCGCAGTGAGAAAGTTCCCTGAGAAACAGGCAAGGGGTCAGCAAGGCGAACATCAAGTGGAAGTCGCCTACCTAAGACTTTCATACTCATCAGTGACTCAGTAATCAGGAGCTGCAAGTAGGACAAAAAGGTCTGTTTGCTTTAGCTCGTGGGCTTGGCCCTGAAAACATGGGTGATGTCCAGCCCCGGTGAGGATGTGAGGAAAGGCATTCATGTGCAGTTATTACCAGGGCAAACTGTGCAGCTGTGTGCATCGTAGTTTATAGCACATTCCCCGGGCACAGGGATTCCACGCCTGGGCGTCTACCACACAGAAACACTCTCTTACCTGGGCTGGGCTAGCACAGAAATGACGAACCTTTCCGGGGTGGGAGCCCAGACTGCAGCCCCAAACCCATTTATTTACTGCAAAGTGCAACAATGCAATTAGCCTGAACACTCAGGGTTTGGTTTTAAAAACAACTCACACAGGAATGTATTTTGTCTCCTTAAAAGGAAAAGCAACAGTGTGCTATAGGTTTGCCACCCTTGGGCTAGAGTACCTCCAGGTCAGATCATCTCCAAAAACTAAGCGTTTCAATGAAAATACACATGCGTGCACACATGGAGTGTCAAAGTTTCAAACAGCAGAAAGTGTGGAAATACCTCACATGGCCCACATTAGGGGTGCATGAACCTATCCCAGCAAGGCCGAGGGTTAAAAGGATGGCAGAAGTTGCAGGTGGGTTAAGCTGGGAGGGTTTCTAGGTGAGTTAAATGAAAACTCACAACAATTACACAGCCCTGTACTTGTAGGAAAACAACCCCGAGTGATGTCTGTGCTGATATTTATTTTCACGGAAAGACTGGTGGTCACTCTGGAAGGGTCACTTTCATCACAGTTACTTTTAGGAAGCTTAGTGAGACTGGAGGTCTCTGCAGTCTCTCTCTCCTTGGGTTACCTGCCCACTGAAGAGGATCACCCTCCTGGATGCCCGCACATAGCCTCCATCCACCCATCCATCTTCTGCAGCGCAGGAAAGACTGGGCAGGGAAGTGCTGGGTTTCAGGCTGGAAAAGGAAGAGCAGACACCCAAACGTTCCCTGCCCCGCTGTCTGCAGCTTGCTTCATCCTCCCTGATGCACTGTGACTGCTGAGCCTGGGGAGCCCGCAGACCAAGCTCCCCACGCACACCTCCCCCAGGAAGACAGACACATCCCTATCCCAAAGTCATACCGCGTGAGCAAGCCTCACACGTCCAGTAATGTGACTGCAGGACAGAAGTGAGGGCAGTGTCAGCTCTGTCAGTGGAAAAAGACAGGCTGAGAGGAACTCCAGGAGATCCGTATGGGGGAGAGAAAACCTTCCTTCTCCAAATCAACAGCTTTACTGAATGAGTCTTGGCACACAGGTTTATGCACTGGGGAAACTGACCAGCATGCCTGTGTGGCCTCCCATCAAGGGATGACACCCACATGCCACCAGCTTGAAGTGTTTTAAGTCTCTTCCTTGAACTAAAATTCCCACTGCCAACAGCCCAGAGTGGCTGATGTGACGGTGCGGAGTCCAACGTGCCTGAAGCCCCCTGGGAGCTTCATCCTCCTTCTTGGAAACAAGTGACGAGTTCCAGGGCTGGGATGAGGCCAGCAATGAGTGGCCGGGGCTGTTGAGCTTTGCTCTGCTGTAGAATGGAGGTCACCCAGCCTCCAGAGGCCTGGGCTGGCGTTTCCACCCAAGGCACCTCCCCCAAGGCAAGAGTCCACAGGTCAGGGGCTGCGCAAGACCCTTTCGCCGCAGTGGTGCTGGGCTCCTCTGAGCGTGAGGTGAGCTCTGTCCCCACTGCTGCAGGCTGCGGTGCCCTTGCACAGTCCTTCCTTGTCCACATCGCGGGGCCTCCTGAGTTGTGTTTGGTCAGGTCTGGCCTCGGGGTACCCTGCACTGCAACAGGGATGTTCTTCCTGAAGACGTGGGTGGGGAGCATTCACACAGTGCTCTTTGTAAGCTGTGTGGAAAGCAAGTCAAGGCTCAGCCATCTTTGGCAGAGCTGCTGAGAAGGTTCGTGAGGTTCCCACAGCAGCTCGAATGTCTGTCTTATCTCTTGAACACAGCCCAGACAATAAAGAGGCGCCCGAGGCTGCAACGCTTCTCAGGAGAAAGGGGGAGTGGGAATGACAGTAGACACAAGTGACCACAGCACCCCGTCACAGACCTGTGGCCGCGCGGGGCGTCAGCACCTGCCGGCTCCCCCAACCCCACCAGGCTCCTCAGGCCAGTTGTGTCTCTCCTCCCGTGAGATGGGCATTCTGTTTCCCGGGAGTGTTGGGGGAAAGGCTCTCAAACACAACGGGTGTCACCAAAGGTGCCGTGTCAGCTCCCGGTGTCTGGAACTGCATCCTGGCTTTCCGTCTGCCTTCACTGTCAGGCCAGCATCCTCCAGGAGCCCCCAGTTCGCCTTCTGACTGGATGATTTGCCGAGATTCCTGGCACAGGGAACGTGGGCTCCAAGGAGCACACATGGCACACACTCAGGACCGCTCAGGCACTGTGGCATCCAGGGTGCCCTTGGAGGGGCAGCCCCCAGGTGACTTCCTGCAGTGCTCCTGTCCTGTGCTAGCCACACAGTGGCCAGAGGCCCAGGTGGGAGAGTGCACATGGGTCACCCAGACCTGGGGCTGAAGAGCTCCCCTGAGCCGGATGATCACTGAAGCAGGCACCTTCCTGGCTGCTGCAGGCTGCTCTTGAGATGGGGCAATGCAGCGACAGAGGGCTCACCCTAGGTAAGCATTCTGGGACACTGGTACCTGGGGAAAGACTTCCTGCCCTTCTCTCCAGCAATAAAGGGACAGAGCCACAAACAACAGGAATAAGTACAAAGCTACTGTAAAGAAAAACCTGGAGTTTTCATTTTAGATGGTAACTTGCAAACCTACAAGGGGATACAGTAAATTAAAGGTGTTTTTTCCACACTTCTTTTAAGACCTCAGAGGCTCCTTCTCCCCCAGAATAACCTGTTGCCTTACTTCCCCTACAACTAGGATAGGGAAAAGGAGAAAAGAAGGAAGAGAAAAGAAAAAAAGACATAAATTTGGCTATATACTTAAGATAGCTAAGATGATTGTACTGCTAATTCTATTAGTTCTTGGAATAAGACAGCTAGGACTCATAGGATTAGATCAATTTTGCATGTCTATATCTGGTAATCTGAGTAATTCTTTTGAAGATTAATACGCAAAATAACAATCTTTTACTTTGCTATTTTCAGAGGAATGATATGATATGTAAGCTCATGTGTCTGACCGATTTCTCTTAGCATTATGGTCTCAAGTAGACCCATTTTCCTACAAACAACTCAAATCTGTCCTTCTTGGCAGAGTGGTCCCCATGGGTGCAATGTGCACATTTGCTCTGTCTGCTC
Organism: Cavia porcellus; assembly: GCF_034190915.1. NCBI lineage: Eukaryota > Metazoa > Chordata > Mammalia > Rodentia > Caviidae > Cavia > Cavia porcellus. Next base: position 44,109,393 of record NW_026947507.1, read on the forward strand.
ATCTGCTGGTGTCACAGGGACCACCTCCAAGATCCAGCTGCTGGCACGTGGGCATGGACGCCTCTCTGCAGTATGACACTTGACTCCTTCAGAAGACAGCAGAACGGGCGCCGGTCCATGGGGTCTCTAGTCTTATCTTTCTGAGGAGTCATCACACTGATTTCCACAGCAGATGAGGGTGCCAGGAGAGGGATGAGACATGCAGAAAGGAAGTGAGATGTGTACCCCTTCCCATGAGGAATAGGAGCATCGCATACCGCACACATGTAATACATTAAAATAATTTTAAAAAGACTTCCAGAGATCGACCCCATACCGTGCCTGACAATCCACATGGAGTAAGTTTCATTTATAAATTCTGAGTCCTGCCTTTCATAATATATCACAAAATAACCTTTTCGGTCAAACTGATGTGCCTAACTTTAATCTCACCACATTTTGGGAATAAATCCTCCCTGAGAAGTGTGTATTATAACTGAAGGTAGTGGAAGAAAGCCACCCAAAGACCCTTGGCTCTATCAGAGTCAGGAGTGACACCTGCATGCATGCATGTGGGCCCACTGCCACTTGGGTGCTCAGTGTCCTCTACAGTGCCCTCCTGGGCAGGGAAAAGACAACACACAGCCGGGCTGGGGCCACAAGCCGTGCAGGCCGAGCAGGAGGGCACATGCGCAGCAGCAATACCCCACCCCACCCTACCCCAGCACTGCACGCGGTCCTGTACGCAGCTTCTCAGTAGAAGGAGAGAGCACCGGCCGGCTGCTTGCTGTGTGGAAAAGGCCTGGTCCAGGATGGAGGGCCCCATGTATTCCAGGGTGCCGAAGAGCCAGCGTCCATGCTACACACAATGTCTGGGTGCTGCCAAGGTCACTCGCAGAAAGGGTAATCAATGACAAGTTAGAAACAGGATGTTAGCTGGGATCGGACCGTTTGCCCAGCTATCCTGCTTCTGAATTAAAAACACCACCGTGATACATGCCCACCTATGCTTACAGCAGCACAGTTTGTAACAGCCAGAGCTTGGAAACATTCCAAGTGCCCATCAGTCGAGGAATGGATACAAAAGATGTGGTCTTTTTATACAGCAGAGTACTACTCAGCTATATAGAAGGGTAAACTTGAGGCTTTTGTAGGTAGAAGAGATCATATTTGTAGGTGAAATAAATCAGACTCACATGTGTAAATACTGTATTGTCTCCCCTAGTGTGAGAAACTGAAAGAGCAAATAAGATCCAAAATCTTCAATAAATATTGTGAAAGGGCAAGAAACTGCTCAAAGGGGAAAAACAACTAGGATAGGGAAAAGGAGAAAAGAAAGAAGGGAAAAGAAAAAAAGACATAAATTTGGGTATATACTTAAGATAGGTAAGATGACTGTACTGCTAATTCTATTAGTTCTTGGAATAAGATAGCTATGGGGCTGGAGGTTTAGCTCAGTGGCATAAGCGCCTGCCTTGCAAGCAGGCAGTTGTGAGTTGGTATCCCCAGTATCGATTAAAAGGAAAAAGACAAAAAAAAAAAAAAAAAAAAAAAAAAAACCCCCGAGTAAGATAGCTAGGACTCGTAGGATTAGATCAATTTTGCATGTCTATATCTGGTAATCTGAATAATTCTTTTGAAGATAAATATGCAAAATAACAACCTTTGTTAAGTTACTATCACCTTGTTTTGAAAGTCTATGTTATTATGGTTTTGGGCTTTTGGTTGTTATTCGTTTCTTGCATTTTTTTCCCCCTTTTTCCAATAAAAAAATAAGGAACAAGACATCACCATTAGTGGGGACAGGAAAGAAACAGGTGCTGGGCACACAAGCCCAGTGGGAGACACAGGGAATTCTGCAGGGCTGTGCAGGGAGACGGTCACCTTCCATCCCCAGGTCTGGGGACAGTGGTGGCTGGCAGGACACCAGAGGACTCAGGCAGGCGGCCGAGGCAGGCAGGGCAGGGTGACCCTGGCCAGGCTCCCAGGTGCCGTGGCCGGAGCACCACTACCTCAGACCTGGACCACTGGGCCTGGACCCGTTGGCCTCTGCATGGCGGCCCAGGCTCAGCCGCTGCTGGTGGCCACACAGCTGTGTCACTGCCTGTGCTCGTGCTCGGAAAGCAGAACAGGCCCGTTTGAAGGCTGGCGGGTGAAGATTATGTGCCTGGCGCCTAGAAACAGTACTCAGGCTCCTGGTCCCTGGCTGGAGCTAAAAGCAAAGGTTCTGTTTTTAAGTCAGTTTCCAGGCAAAAAAGAAATTGCTCTGTGCCAGACGGTGAACAGCTACTTTCAACTGGCGCCCTCAGAGATGCGATCTGGATGACCACGGAGCAGGTAAGAGCTGTGCAGAGACACCTGGAGTCCTCAAGACTCGGATATGTGCTGTCCCCTCATCTGCCCAAGGGTAGTGTCCACTAAGGGCTGCATGACGCCAGGGGGCTGGAGCAAGAGAAAAGGAGGACGGCGCAGGGCCAGGAGACTGAGCAGGAAGCACAGGAGGGTATGAGCAGTGTGGCAGGGGGAGGAGAGGGGAGGGGAGACGGGGTCAAAAAGGCCCAGGCACTGGTTTTTGCCCAAGGCACTGAAACTGGAGCTTCATTTTTAGGGCTGAACTGTGTCCCTTCAAAGCCCCAGGACCTCAGCGTGCCACCACGGTGGGAGACTACCCTTTGCGTGGTGATTCAGGTACAGTGTGGTCCCGCAGCAGCTCCAGTGCGATCTGACTGGTGTCTACAGGAGGGGACATGGGCACATGAGCAAGGAGAGAGACCACAAAAGCACACCCAGGAAAGTGAGGCCACCCTGACCACAGGGCAGCCTGTGCTGCCTGTGGGGTGAGACAGCGCCACCTGCTGTCCAGGCTGTCCAGGCTGCGTGGCCCGGGCATTGGACAAACACTCTGGGCAGGCGCAGGTCTTGGTTCCCCATGTGCGACTCCCAGCCCTGCAGCATCAGATTGCCCAGTATGAAGCCTGCCTGCCCCCCTCCCAGAGCATGGCTCAGTGGTCAGCGGCTCCCTTCCCACCAGGCATCTCTCAGCTCATGTGTCCTGCATGCACGCCCCACCTGTCTAGTGGTCCCCCACACAGGTGGCCAGGCTGCTGCTGGAGGGAGGGGTGGGCTCTAGGACATGGGAATGGGACATGAGACACAGGACCTGACACAGGGATGGGCACCGGACATTGGCACTGCTGTCTCCACTGGACACCCATGCTCCGAGGCACCCCGCCTCACCTTTTGGCCTCCTCACCTGGCCAGCCTGCAGCCTGAGGTCACCCTTCTTTTCTTACCTAGGACCCACTTTTCGGACAGGCACTGCACGCCTGGCCTGCTCTGTCTGAGGCAGGGCCCGATGAGGAGGCTGGCATGGCGCGGCCCCTGGCTGACTCGGCCCCCACAGAGCAGCACCAGCTCACACAGCTTGGCCTTGGGGGGACTGCTGGCTGGCGAGATGAACATCGGGGGCTGGTTGGCAAAGAGTGCTCCGCGGTACTGTCCGAGGGACAGGTGGCGCTGGTGCCGGTAGATCTGTAGGGGGGAGAAGAGAGAGTCAGAAGGGCAGGGATGGCCCACTCGAGGGGGGACAGTGGACAGTCTCCCCGGGGAGATCGAGTGAACTCTGCATACCCAGACACTTAGGATAGAAAACGGAAGTCCTCCGAAGTGGCTGGGAAAACCAGTTTCCAGGCAGCATAAGTATTGGGCTTTAAATCACTACAAATAGTAAAGCAAAGCATGGAGGAATGGGATGTACACTACTGACCCTTGCTGAGAATCGTGAGGCCGCCCATGCACAGGAGGCCACAGCAGGTGGGAGAGTGCTGGGTGAACCCAAGGATGCCTCTGGGCCTCCCGTGGCATCTCCGGACAGGCGGAAGCTGCAGGTGTGCAGATTCTAGGGTGAACTTGCCAGGGATATTTCTGCCTCCTCAGGTCCCTTAAGTGCCAGCAGTTCTCAGCAGTCTGCTCTGAATGCCGATTTTGTCAAAACTCCCCCTCCCCAGAAAGGGAGTCCAGTGGCCAGGCCTGTGGGCATTACAGATGGCAGGAGGTGGAAGTCTGGCGGGCTACTGTGGGCTCAGGTCTGTGGTCCCCTCGAGGAGGCCTCAAAGTGACCAGCTTGTCTGCACTGGCCCAAGAGTTTTAGCTACAAATGGATAAAAACTGAACAGACGCAGTGAAAAGCACAACCCCCAGACAGATACAGTGTGCACTCGTGTCAGTCGCAAGGGTGCTCAAGAGCGGAAGGCCAAGGCTAATTAAGGAAGTGGCTTTTCCATGGGGAGGGCAGGTCCCAGCCATGGGCAGCATCCCCATGTGCCCTCAGAGCGGCCCTTTGCATGGCCAGTGGCTCCTCACAGCTCACAGAGCCACAGAATGGCTCGACGGCAACGAAGCCAGAGTCAGGTAACCAGGAAGTCTGCATGCTGTCTAGGAAAGCGAACTTTTCCAGCATGCACAGATGTTCCTACACAACCCAGATGCCATTCTAAAAGGAGTCTTAGAAGAGTAGAATCTGCTGGGGGCTCTGGGCTCAAGTCAGCTTCAAGATAAACAGGACAGGTGAGTGGTCAGGAGAGTCCTGCCTTCTCAATTCCCTGCCATACAGGAGGCAGCAGTGCAGAAGTGGAAAGCTTTGTCTCCAAGAACTTATTCTAGCTGTTGCTGGCGGAGAATGAGGACCGATGTGGAAAAGATGCAAGAGATGGCAGCTTGCTTTAAAAAAGCTGTCTGTGTTTGTGCCTTAGCTACAGGGTACGCACTGACCCTGCACACCTGTGCACCTGGAAGTTGGTCAGGGAAGACTGTCCTGGTGACAAAGCTATGCAGAACAGAATTCCCCAGGCTCCCAGCTCCAAGGAATCCCACCTGTTTACCCAAGGCCAAGAAATGAAAACCCGAGGGTTGATGGTTTACTGAGCCTGGCTGGAGACACTGAGTTTCAGTCAGTGAGAGGGCTCCCGCCCTGGGGAGCTGGCTTGTGGCATCTCCTGCTCACTGAGCTTCCCCAGGCACCGTGAGCCACGTGTGGAGGAGACACCCTTCTGGGAGGGTACTAGCCCTCTCATCTAGAATGGGCTACAGCAGGAATCATGGGGGCTGTTCCTGTCCACGGCACTGATCATGAGATCCGGAGATGCAAGGGCTGCAGGGAGTGAAGCCAGGGACCCAGAGCCTCTGTGGGGTGCCTCCTCCAGGCTCCCGAAGCCCTGGGCCATGCAGGGTCAGCAGGGATCACAGGGAGAAGCCTCTACCACCTCCTTGCCTGAGTGTGCACCCTATAGCACTGAGGCTGCACCCAAGAGGACCGGACAGTACCTGATATCCTCAGAGTGTAAGCTATCTGCAGGCGCCCACACCCCCGACGCTGACCCCACCCTAGCATCTGTCCCCCTCGGCCTCTGTGACATCTGCTCCTGCTTTTCCTCCATGGTCCCTCTCAGCATGCCTGCCGGGCCTCTCTTTCCCATGCACCCTTCCCCCTCTGTGGATGCAGTCTGAGTCCCGGCAGCACGGTTGGTTCACTGAATCCTTAACACAGCCGAGTGCAGAGGACAGTGTTGGTAAACCCATAGGGGGTCCTGCAGCAGGCAGTGTGGGAGCCCCGAATCTAACCAGCAAGCCACACCGCATGCTCAGCATCTCAACGTGTGAAGCTAGATAGCACCACTAGCTTCCCAGGCTGGTCTGGACACCTTCCTTTCCTCCACCTCTCCGCGTAACTCCCCAGCAAGCCTTGTGGGCTTTCCTCCTGAATGTCACCTGAAACCCACCCATCGGTCTTCCTCTCCTCCACCACCAACCCAGTCACGCCCCAGAAATGCTAAACATGGAAACAGCTTCCAGAAGGGCCTGGCAGTCGTTTTCACACTCCCGCATTTTCCTTTTCTAAATGATGTGCCAATCTCCGGTGTCCATGCTTGGGACCCAGCAGGCAGGCCACAGGGGCCAGGACTGCGGCACAAGCCATCCCTCCCGGAAAGTCTCTCTCCTTATGGTTTAGATCTAAAATGCCCCAAGTCTCATAGGGTCAGCTGTAGGCACTGAACACTGGTGAGTTCATGGCTGCTGTGCTGTCGGGATGCAGCCTGGCTTCCCCATCCTCTCGCTCCTTCCTGGCCGCCGGGAGGTGAGCAGCTTTCTTCCCCAAGGCCCTTCCACTATGCCACATTGTGTGAAACCAGCTGACCACAGACAGAACCTCTGATACCACGAGCCAAGTGCACCTCTCCTCTTGTGAGCCGTGTGTCAGGTATTTTGTCCCAGTAACAGCAAAGTGATCAACACTGACCCTACAGATTCTCTGGACACACTGACACTACAGTCTGCTTCCAGCACAATGTCTGCCCATAAATAACCTCACAAACCTCCAAGTTAAACTTCCCTGTTGGTCTGCACGACCCTTGAGCACCATCCAGCCCCTCCTCTCACCCGTAGCCACATCTGGGGTCCCCTCCCTGTCCTGGCCCCTTGAGCCCACAGCCTCTGCGGCTCTCGCTGCTCCTTGTGCCTTGACCCGAGCTGACCTATTCTTAGGCTGAATCCACGGGGTCTGGATTCTGGCTCAGCTGTCGCAACCCTGCAGGGGTTGCCCTTCTGACCAGCTAGCTAACCCTGATCTGCACTTCACTCTGTTTCAGACACACTTAGCTCCTCCCAGGAACCCGGCTGCTTGAGAGGCCCTACAGATACTTACTCCAGCTCATGGCAGTCCTCAGGCAGGCACTGAGGACAGTAGACCCTGCCCTCATTTTAGAATGTGCCCTTTGGCCTGAGGATCAGCTGGAGCTGATGGCATGGGAAAAAGAATGGATGCAGAATCTGCTTTCTCTCTGAAAATGGAGAGGAGACGCCTGTGTGCAAGGCACAGCCCTCCCTGGGACAGGAGAAAGGAGGGCTTGAGGGAGAGGTGGCAGCCCAGGAAGTTCGCTGCACCCAGACCTTTTGGAAGCAATTCTTGCTCCCGTTCAGCACCTGGTACCACCCTACTGTCCACCCTAGGATAAAAGCTGTGTTTTGCTCCTTCCTCACCTCCTTGTGAGAGCTCCACGTCTTGTAAAACACCTGCATGCTTTTCTCCTATTTCCCTCTTACACCAGAGTTCACCTGGCTCCTGCTAACACAGCACAGGCTGCTCGCCTGCTCTGTGGCTCTGCTACCATGCCCTTCTCCCCAGAGAAAGAGAAGACACACAGAGAAGGGCCTTGCCGCCAGCCGCACAGCTAAAAGGAGAGGACCAGGCCAGGGTGGAGGACAAACGTGAGTCTTCTGCCCACCATGTGCCCACAGTGTATGTCTTGTTCCCAGGAAGGGTGGACACAGGGTTGCTCAGAGCAGCCACCTGGGATGGAGGAATGAGTGTGAGTCATGTGTGTGTGCACATGTGTTTGTGTTACCTGAAGCTGTATCTACAAAACCAGCCCAAAGGTGACAACATCGTTACTGATTCACTTCAGTGTATATCCACATCTCCGCATCCTACGACTTGGCCGGAATGTGTGACTGACTGCGGCTTCAACACACATCTCAGAATGGCCCACATCAGTTTTCACCCACTGTCTCAGTCACTTTTAGAAGTCTCAGAAGCAATCACAGGACAGTCCCCTTTGCCAAATTCTGCAACTACACCCATGTCACCTCCTTGTCCCTAGATGATGAAGTCCCTCAAGGCCAAATGACAGGATGAGGGTAGGCCTGGGCTCCAGGTTTGAAATTCCAGCTCTGCTACTCCCTGTGTAGCCATGGTGATACCCTTGACTGCCTTGGTATTCAGCTTCTATCCAGGTCATCACATATCTCCTCAGTAACAGACCGGAAGGAGGTGGAGAACAGGGAGCTCAGAGTCTGCTCTGAGGAAGCACTAGCTATAGGCGAGAGGGTCCATTCATGCGACTTCTCCTTTTCTCTCCCTGTGCTGCACTCCATTATCTACGGTACCAGAGAGCTTGGCTCCTGGATTGTGGCTGAGTGACTCAATAGCCAGCGGTCCCACTCCTAGAGCTTAGGACAACAGTTAGTATTACTTATGTAATATTTTCCTTCTTTGCTAAACTATTCTAGGTACTTTTCATGACACAGCCAATTGCTATAAAAGCCCTGCAAGGGAGAGACCAGCACTATTCTACAAGTCACAGCAATGAAGCTGAGGTCTAGGATAATTTGACAAAGCATCAAGTTGGAAGAGGGGGACAGTTGTCTGACCAGATACCCAGAGCTGAGGTCCCCAATGCAGCGACACACAGCACACTGCCTTCCACAGGGGCTGAGTGCAGCAAGGATGACCGAGCCCTGGGCCTGAGGCTCTGAGCGTCAGTGTCAGCCACTCGGGCTCACTCTCTAAGGGCAGTCAAGTCCAAGTCATAGCCATAGAAAAAAGTCTTTCTCCTTCAGACAGGGCTGAACTGGGGGTCCCACTTCAAGTCTGACTCTTTGCTTATGTGAATATATAGATACTGTATACCAGATCCCGGCTTCCCCAGCCCCCAGCTGTGGCCAGGTCTGGGCTTCCTCGGAGACAAAGGCGGACAGTGTCCAGGCTGTCATAGAGCTTGTCCCCATGAGCTCTTCTGGCTGCCATGTGCCCAGTGGTGCCAAATTCATGGTCATGCTTAGAAAACCACAAGTCACTCTGTGGCAGGACTGTGCTAGGGCTGGGACCTGGCTGGGGAGGAGGCAAGGACTGGCTGACAACTGAGTGAAAGCCTGCTCTCAATGTAGTGCCGCTGAGTCAGGAGTGCCAGCATCTGAAGGCACCAGTGCACATCTCTGGAGGACTTGTAAACAAAGCCCTGAGCGATGAGCCCACAGAAAGCAGATTCCAGCACTGGACGGTGCCCAAGCCCAGCGACAGCTTCTTCCTCCTGTCTGCACTCTGAGGATAGCCGGGGAGGCCGTCTGCTTCTCAATAGCGATGCGAGTCCTGCACATCTGTATCTGCTTACGGGAAGGAGGCTGTGAGCACGGAGCAGGCGGGCGGCGGAGATGAGAGCGCGTCGGAGCACGGAGGCACTGGTGGCCAGCGGGAATGGGCGCATGATTTAGAGCATCCATGTGTGCTTGGCAGAAGAGACCCTGGGCAAAAGTCTGTGTTGTCAAGCAAGAGAGCACGGTTTGGTTTTTATACTGCAGTATTTTAGAGAAAAAAAAAAAATGGAGAGAAATTCTAGAGAACTTATCCAGAAAAAAGAGCAAAGGAGAGGGGAGGGCAGAGAAGGCTGGGCAACTGGCGCCTGTGCAGGAACCTGGGGGCAGGAGTGGTCTTTTACTTGGAACTCTCAGAGAAACCGGGTCTGTAATGACGCTGCAAGTGACAGAGCAAAGCAGTGACAGCCCTCCAGGAGCCATCTGCAAACGATGCGTCCATCTCCAAGGTGGACATTGGTGAGGCACAGGTGGAGGCACTGTGTCTCACCTCTGAATGCAATGCAGACAACCATCAGCAGGACCTCTGTGTGCCAAACTTGGACTTTTAGTGTTGCTTGGGTTTTAAAGGCCACATAAGTGATGGGAACACAATCGTCTAGGGAATCCACAAATAGCTTTTAGCACAGCCATAAATCTGGATTTCATGCCTCATAGTTTTCAACAACTCTGAGAAGCACGTCAGGACCCGAGCCTGCGCTCTTCCCGGCACGGCCGGAGGCTGGCTGCCTGTCTACCCGCACCCAGCCACAGCAGGGGGACTGCCTTGCATGCTTTTTTGGAAATCAAGATGAAGGGCCTGTGGAAATCACTCCTTGGTCTCATTAAACGTTTTATTTGATCCTTATTTGATAGTATCAAGTTTGAGAGTATAGGCAACTACGTTAAAGGCAATAAGATTCACTATGATGCCCATTCTGGTTTGACTTATTATCTTCTTTTGAAGTCCTGTAAGGTCTCCAATGTTTAGGTTTTATTGGTTTTGTTCTATATTGTTTTGTTCAATTTTATTATACCTGATGATATAGGCAACTCGTTTTAAGATAGTAAGAGGCTTTATGGTAACCACTGTTGATCACCTGGCATTCTGTTTTTACATCATGTACTATGTCCATCCTTTTGTTTTGACTGACTCTGTTTTGTTTTGTCACATTTGGTTTTATTCTCTTCAAAAAAAAAAGTAGTAAGAACTATGGGAGTAATAAAACCCAAAATGTGTAATTGTTATTGTAAAAAAGAGAGGAAAAGAAAGTGCTCTAAAGGATATAACTGCATGTATATTTAAGTGTGTAAGATAGAAAACCGTATTACTAAATTTTGTTGGATCATTGAACAGAATTGTTTGCAATCTCACTGTGTGAATGTCCACTTTGTATGCTTTAAAATTTTGTAATTTGAACAACTATTTCTAAGATGACAATATGTAATCTATTAACTAGTGGTTTCTTACTGTTTATTTTTTTGAAATTCTGTATTACTTGTACCCTTTTACTGTTTTGTTTTTTCTCTTTAAATAAAAAAATTTTAAAAATGAACTGGTAGATGGCAAGGAATATGCAGGCCTTATATAAAAATACAAGAACAGATTCATAGTGTCATGGAAAACTGGGCATGTTAAGCAAAAGTTTGAAAAGTTCTGCACCCCAACAATCCTGCTCTGTACAGAACTAAAGCCCATTCTGGGCATGTTAGTAACTCGAGAAGTTGTCAAGAGTACAGTCGGGTCTCTCTGGGAAACCAGGTAAGCCAGAGCCCCTGGGTGGGGTCAGGCTGGCACTGGTTACTCCTGAAGCTCCCCAGGTGAGTGTCACGGGATGCTCAGGCTGAGAAAGGGAAACTGGGTCATCAAACGACTGCTATTGCAGTGGCCCTGAAGTTTCAAGTAACACCAGGAAATGTGAGGATGATCTGGTTGCGACATCTGTCACCCATGGTGGCCAGGGCAGGTCACTCCTTCCTCTCTCACCACTTCACGTCCCTCCCAAAACTGCACACACAGTCAAAGAGGACGCCCACCCTGACAGAGGACATTGCTTGGTCAAGGGTACACAGGTAGCTATGCTCCCTGCCAGAGCCACCAAATGAGCTCTCAAACACTACCAGGAGCCTGGGCCCCAGCATCAGATGCACTGTTCTAATTAAAGGAGGTGTGGTCATTGTGGCCACTTGTCCCCAAGGGGCTCTAATGGGAGGAAGGGCAGAACTAGGGTCACAGAGGCTCCAAAGGCTGGGCCACTCCACTCATAGGCCCATTAACAGTTCAAACAGCTATGAGCTTCTGTAAGAAAGGAGGAATTCTGTAACATAATGGAGGAATTAGCACCTGTACCCACGACTAAAGGGGAATAAAACAGGGTCTCTACCTTTCAAAGTCTCAAAGATGAAAACAAACACGCAGCCCTAAGGCAATCTAGCCGCCCCACAGAGGATGAGCTTCCTTTCCCTTGAATACAGTGCCACCCTTCCCGTTGCAGGGCTCCTTTGGGGTTACCCGTGGGCTGCACCTGCTCCTCCTTCCTGGCTCTTCTGCAGGTTCCTCCAACTCCTGGAACTGCCCTGCTGCTGTCAGCAGGTGAGACTTGGCAGGTGGGGCCTTTCAGATGAGATCTTGTTATGGTGCATATCTAAACTGTCCCCCACAAGTCTCGTGTGCTGAGAGGCAGAGCTTTTGGAAGGTGACCAGATCGCAGAGGCACAAGACTCATCAGTAGCTTAATCCATCAGCAAGTTCATAGGTGAATGTGCTGTTTTGGGGCAATGGCCTGGTTGGAAAAGGTGGGTTCCTGGGGCTGTGCCTTTGGATGGAGAGGGTTCATCTCCATCCCTGGCACTTCTCTTCCCTCTGCTTCCTGGCTGCCATGAAGGGAGAAGCTTTCCTCTGCCATGCCTTTCCACTATGATGCTTCTCCCTTTGACCATGGACTGAATCCCTGAATCATAAGCCAAATTAAATCTCTTGCAGTTTAAGTTGTGGTGCTGGGTATTTTGTTTCACCACTGATAGCACCTAATACAGTTTTTATGTCACACTGAGTGTCAAGCCTCAGGCAAGGGTCTGGGCAGGCCCTGAATTGCTCCTACACCCTGGCATGGAGGCCAAGCTCTGCCTTTCTTTCCTGGCTTGCCTTCCACTTCTTCAGATACTGGAGCCCCGCTTTGAGGGGAACACTGCCCTAGATATGGCCACGCCTCATCCTGCCAGCCTCTTGGCTTCCTGGGGTTACACATCATTTCTTTGTTGGACCACCACACTTTGTGGGCTGTGCTGTCCCATCTCTGCCACACAGTGCTGCTCCCTGTAGAGGAAGGAGGCAGGAAGAGAGGTGCTTCCTCCGGTCCTTCACAATCACTGCTTCAGGCTGCAAGACCTAGGGAAGGCCCCTCTAGGGCAGGGCTCTCATTTTAATGGAAAGTGACCACACATCTCTCAAAGGTCAGGCTGTTTATTTTATTATTTATTTAATTTTTGGAGCTGACGATGGACCCTGTACCTAGAACATGCTAGGCAAGTGCTTTATCAATGAGCTACACCACCAGTCCTAGGTCAGATTTGTTTTTTAAAATGAAGCTTTTATCCAAAGTCATTTTTTTGGCTTAAGGGTTATAAAATGCATCAGAGATTGTTAAACAAAGTTTCAAGTTTAAATTGTGATGAATATTCAATTTCTCAGAAGTTTGTTTTTCCCTTTCTTTTGAAATTCTCTAGACGTTTTAGATATTTATTCTGTGTACAAATAAGTGGAAACAACTTTGTCACTTCAAGCCTTCAGGCAGTTTGTTTGTGCCCATGTTTATAATCATGCTGATTCTTTTTTTTTTTTTTTTTTTTTGGTCTTTTTCCTTTTTATCAGTACTGGGGATCGAACTCATGACTGCCTGCTTGCAAGACAGGCACTTATGCCACTGAGCTAAATCTCCAGCCCCAATTATGCCAATTCTTTGAAGCACTCCCTAGGGTCCTGTAACCCTCTGGGATTTGCAGTTTGTTGGTTGGCCACAGGAGCCACGGAAATAAGTGAAAAACCTGCTTACAAACTATATTAGTAAAATGAAACCTACTGGTCTGAATTCATTTTAAAAACCTATTTAGTATTTTAAAGTTTACAGAATTTCTGAAACACTATAAAGCCAGAGAGTGGGATCAACCCTGGCTTCCTGGCATGGAGGTGCAGGCTGAGAGTGGTCTCAGCTCCTGGCACCCCAGCACCTGTGGGTGTGCCTGAGCCTCTGACTTCTCAGCCTCTGCTCTGTCCAAAGCACCTTGGGTCCTGCCTGAGTTTTGTAACTTTAGGACTCCTGCTGTTCTTCCTTTCCATGGTGACCCACTGCTGAGTCTCTGGTCAGAAGTGCAACTGACTGCCGTCCTCATAGTGGGGGAGGAGGATGAGCTGGGCATGGGGAGCTGTGGGGAGGGCTCTGTGTAGCCAGTAGGAAGCCAGGTCTTCAGTCCGGGGCAGGAGGACTGGGGAGGGAGAAGAGTGCCTGGAAACAAGGTCCTAGCCAGCTGTTGGCACTGGGAAAGGGACATTGCAGACACAAGACCACTCTGGACTTAGGCCTGGTTCTTTGCTCAACAGACAGGTGACCTCAGGGTGACAAGGTGTGGCTGACCCATTGTGCAGTGACACACTCCATTCCTCAGTTCTTTACCTGTAAGGTGAGCAGGCTGCAAAGGAAAACTTAGTTTTCTTCCTTTAAATATTTGTGATTCTATGATTCCTTCCATCCTTGTCTTTATTCCTTTGTATTTAGCAAATGGATTTCCCCTAGCCAATTCCATCACACTTCCCAGGATAATCCTAAGAAATTGTCCGCGTGGCCAGAGTTTGCCAGAGAATCAGATGCTGCCGCCTATCATTTTCCCTTCTGCTTCAGCCCCAGAGAGGGCAGGCTGCTCCGGGTCTGGCTGAACTGTCCAGCACTGGCCTTTCCTTCACGGCAACAGGGTGCATGCTAACTGGGACTGGGGTTCAGTGGGGGGACTAGGAGGGAGGAATGTGATCTGGAAAGTCACTTCACTGTGTTGAGCCCAATGGGACAGGACAGGACAGGGCAGGGCAGTGGGGTGCCAGCCCTCAGAGCCCTTTCATGAATACTACACATTAAGAGGACAGTGCAAATAAGTACTGGGGGCCCCAAGACTTCTCAGAAATGCGTGCACAATGGGGCAGCCTGGCAGTTCAGTGACCACTTAGGGATGGTTTGTGCTTTTAAAAACATTAGTATGAATTCATTCTTGGGAAAACTAGGAGAGCCTGGGGCACATGAGCTGTGCACACTCATGTACACAAAGGTACATGTCTATACACACACATGGACACAGCATTATGTACGTGCATATGTGCACACCTATGAACACAATCCATATAGACCCCAGACACAGACTGTACACACACAAGTGTGTGTACACACATGAATACATTTTAATTTTATTCTATTTCAAGACCATCGCTATTCAGATCAGGCCTTATTTAGTTTATTGCATCTCTTAAAATAATCCAAAAGGAACAACATCTGAAAACACAAAAGAAGTCCACTGGAGAGCAGCAAGAGGTCACAGCCAGGAGCAGAGCTCAGAAGAGTAAACTGCCAGCTGGGCCAAGAGTGACTCAGAGGGAAGGAGATAAGATCTGTCTACACATACCTAGAGGTGGTAAACAACAAGGAAAGCGACAAGCTAAAGAGGCCACAACAAAGCCTGACCAGGAATTCTGTGCACAGCGGAGAGGAAGTGGCCGCTGCAGGCAGGAGTGGTGCCCACCTTGCCAGGCCCACAACACCCCTCTCCCAGCCATTTCTCAGTTCCCCACCGACTTCTGAGAGCCAGATTACCCCTCCCATCCCCCAGGCCATCGCTGCTGTGTAGGAGCTATGTGGACACTGCTGCTGGGTACCGGTTACAACTCACAGCCGCCACCCTCTTGCTGTGGAGACCCTCACCACGCACGGAGGGCAGGCTTCTCATGCTCCTTGCCCACTACTCTATCCCCAGCTCTTGCTCTCGAGGTCTGCAGGCCCTATGACCTGGCCTCTGGCACCCTCTTCCAACCTGAGCACCCACAGACCCTCCTGCTTGGCCCTGGTCACCCTGAGTCTCTGTGCAGCACACCAGCCTTGGCTACTTCCTCCAGCAGGTCTAGGAGAATCCTCAATGCACCATGCAGGGCCCAGGGAAAGGACAACCAGAAAGGTACCTGCTCTCAGGCGCTCACCCAGCAGAAGAGCACTGGAGCCAGGGACATTGATCATCTTCGCTCCCCCCAGGATCTACAGGAATGATGCTAAGCCATAAACAGGCCCAATGAGTTTTTCCTGGAAATGTGGGAAAGGCTTCCCAGAAGAGCTGGTGCTTTTCCTAATTAGGGAAAGGATATATCATGTGAGTCATGTGTTCTATGTGTGGTGTGTGTGTTGCAATTTGTCATTGTGGGTTTGTGTGTGAAATGTATGTGTCTGTGTGATGAGCATGTGTGCTGGCTATGAGTGCTGAGTGCTGAGTGTGCAGGCTGGGTGTGAGCACTATGTGTGGTGTGTGTGCTCTGTGAAGTAGGTGATCCTGCAGATCTGGCAGGAGGGTACAGACAGATTTATGCCTTGAACTGGAACTCGTAGGTGAAGGGCATCCCTGGTCCTCTGAGGCAGCGACCCATTCCAGGACCACCAAAAGCAGGGAGGTGGCCCTGACTGCAAGTGACCACATGGCCCTGGGCTGAGGTCTAGCCTGCAGGCCTGCATGTTCCCACCATCTGTCTCTACAGGGGCCTGGTTAGTGCCCTCAAGCTGCCTGTTGGCCTCAGCTGTCGGGGTCTGTCCCGTGGTTTGGGGAACCCCTTTCAGAGCCACACCTTGGCACACTCTAGGCCATGAAGGGATCCATGGTGTCTGTTACAAGGAGACGTTCCCCAGCGTCACAGAAACTCCTCAATCGCCTTGGATGCCTGACATCAGCCACCTGTCCTAAGCACATTCAAAACCCCTGGGAGATCCTGTCGCTTCCAGGTGAAACTACTTCACTCAGCACTCCTTGGTCAGTGAACCACAGACCTTACTAAAAGAGGCTTTTGCATGTGAATCCGTGATGAGAAGGTGAGGCCCTGCCAGCCGCTGTGGAGCTCTGAGGTGAGGCTGGGGGGCTGCACCCTGGACGTCTGGAGTGGGCGGCGGGAGATGTGTCACCAAGCAGGCACTGCCCTGTGGCAGGACAAGCAGATGGGGACAGCAGGATGGCACCACAGCAAGGTGCAGAAGGCCCAGCCCTCGCAGAGCCCAACTCCACACACTCTGCCTGGGCCCTGTGTGGTCCCCACCAGACCCCGGAAGCAGGGGCTGTCTGTCCTGTGAGCCACCAGTGCTCGGCTCTGCCTGTGTGAAAGCAGCACCCTGACCTAGTCTTTCAGAAAAGGACAGGAAATTCCAACCTAAATGTTTCTGTGTCGAAACCAGATCAGCTCCACATGTTTCCCCAGCTTGTGAATTCTGGGCAAATCAAGCTATTGTTGCTGGGCTTAACATTTACTTATTGAGCACTTAACAGCCAGGAGAGCACAGGTCAGGCTACGATACTTTTCAGCTTTATTAATCTCTGATATAGTTCCCCAAACTCATGGTTACTTTTTAAATAGCAACTCACTGAAATGAATTGTTTTTTCACTTCAGTTTCCCTCATTTTCTACCCATGTAATTATAAACATGCACGCATATGTTAAAGGAGAGAATTTCCTGCTTGCTTTGTTTATTCTTGGCAGCTGACTTTTAAAAATGTACAAAACCTCTGATTGGATCTCTGTATAATTTCCTACCCCTGTCGAACCCCCACTACTTTCCAAAAAACAAAACGAAGATAAAAAGTAAACCAGGGAAAACTACCAGAGCTGATTCCCAACAGCGGATGACTCAGCCAGCACCTGAGAATCCACTGCGCTGTGTGCTCTGCTGCTCTCTGCTTCCTGCTTTCATGAAATACCAAACAAGCTGTGTTTCCTTCACAAATAAGCTATTACATCAAGCCCGGTTCCTATCATTTCAGGGTTTTGTCTCCATTCCAACATTTTTTTTGGCAAATGTAGAAACATTCTAATTAAAGTGGGGAGGAAAACAAGCATCATTCATCACGATAAGAATAATGCACAAAAGCACATCCTCGCTTTCCCCCTCGCTGCGCCCCGAGCGCGCTCTGAGCAGTCGGGAACTGGCGTCATGCGGGCCTGACTAAGTCCGGCTCTCGGCCTGAAGAGTCCTGAGTCACTCGCAAAAGAATTCCAAAGGTGTCGGTAATTCTTGTCACAACCTTAGCATGGTCTCCGGAACAGCCTTCCGGCGGAGGAAGAAGGCATGCCTTTTAGGTGATCACGTAACAACATCCAGGTCTCTTTAGCAGCCCCTGAGCAGAGGAAGAGGCCTATTTTTATGAGCATGGCAGCTGAGTTAAGAGGAGCTTCCCACTGCCCGGGCACTCTGCGAATTGCTTTTCTCAAGCTTTTAAAACCTGTCAAGTACCTGCTCTAGGGAGCAGCAGCTCGGTGGGCTTGGTGCTTTTAAACATGGGAGGCTTAACAATCTGGGTCTTCACACACTGTCCCTCTGCTCTCTAGCAAAGCAGATGTGTACACATAGGGCACATTTCGGCAGAGTTCAGATGCGAGTAAGCACTCCTTTTAATTTTAACTTAAAAGCCTTGTGTCTTGCCAAAGTCCCGTCCTGCTGGGTACTGAAAGTGGAGCTGTTTTCCAAAGACCTTGCCTCCAGCACCACCTGTGGCCCCCTGCCAGTCTCAGGTGGCCCATCTCAGGGACAGCAGCAGATGGGCCTAGGGCAGGTGGGTCTGCTGCACACAGGACAAACTCAGGGCACACAGCTCCACCTCTGCCCAGGTTCTCTCTGAGGCCACCTGAAGATCCCTGCTCACAAATGTGTGTGTGTGTGTGTGTGTGTGTGTGTGCACATGTGTGTTCACTCTGATATGTGCAGGCAACAGCAAAGGCCTTTCAGAAGCTTCTTGGCTGTGAAGGAAGAAAGCCCACTAGACTCGGTCTTCGGAAAGCCCGCTGGGCAAGCACACTTCTGACATGGATGAGGTCAAGTGCCTGGAGACTGGCTGAGCTAAGGCTGCCTGCAGAAGAGCACTCTGCAGCCTTGGCCACCACTTGGTGCTGGCCAGCATTTACCGAGGCGGCCCTGGGGCAGGGGCAAAAGATCAACCCCAAGCTCTATCTCTGCCTTTTCTGAGGAGTTGCAACCCAGGGCAAGTGCCTGACTGAGTGGTCTGGGGAGAGCTGGCGGGGCCCATGGGCACAGGTAGGAGGAGCCCCTGGTGTGCAGGTGAGGAAAGCCAAACCATGTGAAAGCACATGTGGCCGGAAATGGCCCAATGGGAAGGGGAGGGCACCTGGCACCTCTGTTGAGAGCTGAGCTCACCACCTCTGCAGCAGCAGCACAGGTAAGGGTAGGGGTGCTTCCAGCAGAGTGTGTGCAACACTCTGGCCTGGTGTAAGACCCAGGCTACCCCGCTGCCCTCTCCACGTCTGCTTCTCTCCAAGATTCCAGGGCCATGCTGTACCTGGAGTCTGTGGTCTAAGAAAGACACAAGAATTTGAAGGAGAAAACTGTCTAGCCTGTTTCCTTCCTCTCGGCATCTGCTCTGTCCTGACAGATGATGCCAGGAATGAGGGTCTGGTCAGGGCATGGTGCCAACCAGTGCAAATCTGAGGCCAGAGTCTCAGGATATCAACATCTCTTTCAAGGTCCTCCTCAGGAGGCTGGAGGCCCATGGCCAGCACACAGGGGGTACCTAAATGTGCACCAAAGGCAGGTGGAAGACAGTCCAGGGACACAGACAGGGGAGCTCCTAGCAGCCCTGGCAACTTAGCAAGATCCTTCCAAAACAAAACAAAACAAAACAAAACAAAACAAAACAAAACAAAACAAAACAACAAACCTGAAGAAGGGCTGGGGATGCAGCTCCATGTTCAGGCTTTAGTTTGGAACACTCAATGATGAGTGTGTGCATGTGACTGTGGGTGAGTTCAGGGCAGGGGCTGCCTTGAGGTCAGAGGAAGAACGGATGGAAAGAAAGGGAAGTGAAGGGGTTTTCCCTTTGTAACACTGGATACAGCCTTGTGGCATTTATGATATTCCACTTACTAAAAACAAACGAAAATGGAAACAGCTACAATGGAACCCCAGGATTTGACAAAACCCAGCTGGGAGGCATGGAACACTGTTTCCCTGCTCACCATGTGCTTGAAACACAGCATCAAGGAAAAAGTTATTAGTGAGGGTGCTGGGAGCAGTTCGAAAGTTTTCCTTCCTCAACCTGCCTCAGGGGGCTTCGCCTGGCTTCTGTCCCAGAGGTTTTCCCCAGTGTTTTATTCTCAGACTTTTCAAACATGTAGCTAAGTTTAAAGACTTTCACAGGGCATATGAGAAGACACGCCCATTACTAAGTACACACCTTAAACAACTTTCAATGCTTGTATTTAAGAGACTGTGACCTCACCACAGACCAAAATGAGGTACCCATGGGTTGCAGGCAGAGCTGTCGCTAGTAGAAATTGAATGCCCCTATTCAAGTGTGACACAGAAGCAAATTGTCTTTCCACGTGTTTCTGGAAAGTTCATCCTCCAAACTCACCAACAGCACTGGAGCAGGGGGTGACGGGCCAGCCACAGCTGTCACCCCATTCACAAGGCAAGCGGGGGGCTGCATTCATTTGAGAGGGTGCAGGCTATCAATACCTGGAGGGCAGAGGAGACACACCTGCTTCTCTCATCGCCCCACCCCTGAGCATTCACCCCACACTGGGGAGTTTCCAGCGGAAATTTCCAAGGCCAATTGCCAGTGAGCTCCGGCCAGCGGCGAGGATCACGTTACCTGGGCCATCACTCAGCAGGCTTTGGGCAGCCTGTCACAGGGCTATGTGAGGGCCAGACTTCCACAATGGCCACGATGCAGCTGAAAGTCTGGGCAATGTTGTTGCAGGGGCTGGCAGGTGGCCAAGGAGGAGGACTAACAGGTTGCTGCACCTGTGGGGGGCCCGGGCCACAAGGCGCAGGGGGCTGCAGCACTGATGAGAGCCAGGGATACGGAGAGGCACAGGAACGAAACTAGAATTCTGACCTGCTCTTCAGTTTCTTTTTCAATATTTACCATTTTGTAATTGCTCTTGTTTCTATTTCTCTAAGCTGTTTTCTGCATCTTGACACAGACTGGCACTCTACATGCCACACGAGAAAGCTTCATTTCCGTGGCAGATTCCACAGCAGGCCGTAGGCTGGTGACCCAGGAGCCAAACCAGGGCATTGTACTCGGTGTGTGTGTCACAGCGTCGTCTTCTTCACACAGTTTGGACACATTTCAGGAGGCGCAGCCCAAACGGCTTCCTCTGTCTGTGCAAGAAGCGACCCAGGCAACACCCACAGAGACCCCTGGGCTTCGGAGCCCTCCACTGCCCCAATGCCCCGTCTAGTGTTAGTGCCCGCTCTTGCTTCTGTGTGTTTACTTTTTCCACTGAAGCTCGGAACACAATCCCCTGGTACTGAACTCTGGAAAAAGTTTTCCACCTGCAGCATTTTGGCACATATTCCTCTGGTCCTGAGTACTCCCCCTTTTTGTTATTATGATGCACAAAGCTGTACAGTGAGGCTAACAGTTCGAAGGCAGCAGAATGAGATCACATCTGGGATACCCATGTCTTCTTAAAGCATGATATCTGAAAGTTAAACAATCTTTTGCGAACTGAGACTTCCCTTTGTAATTACTGTCACAGCAAGCACAGATACGGAGACCTAGTCACTGGGGCTGCACCTTCAGGAGCCGTCAGCCTTGTGACACTGGTACAGGGACTCAGTCCCCAGACCTGATATGCACTCGGCTGCAGGGTGCATACCACCCGGCACTGGGAGCCATGCAGGGAAGCAGGAGCTCATCACTGATGGGAGTCACCATGCCAGCAGAGTGCGGGGTGACAGGACTGGCGCTTCCTTCCCTCCCCCACGAGCCTGCCTTCCTGTTGTTCAGGATTTCATCATTTCCAGATCCTGCTCTTGAAGCCACATCCAGCTTAGTACACGCTGATGTCACAAAGCCTGGAATTTCTGGTGGGAAACCAGCATGGATGAACTCATTGGATACCAAGATCCTGTTTCCATGTCAATATCCTCAGTCATAAAATATGAGGAAAGGGAGGAAGTATGATATATAAATATTCTTCACTCCTAAATTTATTCTGAAAAGAGATTCCCATGAATTGAGATCAACTGTTGACAAAGAAGAAGCCTCATTAGGTGAACAAACCATCATCAAGGTCTGAGCTCCAGCAAACAACTTCTGGGTCATGCCACCTCTCCTCCATCCATCACTGCAGAACAAACCCAGCTGCCCTGGGACCACAGGAAGAAGTGATATCAGTCTGCCGTCTGGATATTCTGAAAACTCTGTTCTCTGACTTGGTGCAATGATTATGAAGGAGGCTCTGTCTGCACCATAGAAGAGGGTTCCTGACGGCTCCCACTCTGGTCCTTCCTCCTTGAGGATCACACTTTCCTGACAGTCCACAGGTTAACAGCTGAACCATCAATGATGCCACCTCCCACTCCTACCAGAGTCTGCTGCACTAGTGTCGGGGCCCCTTCCAGATGGTACTAGGGGATGCTCTAGTGTATATCCCAGGGCTGGGTGCAGGCAGGAGACAGGCTGGGAGAGGATGGAGGAGGAGGCTGCTGGCCTGCATGTCCAGGCTCTGAGATCCAGGGTTAGGAGGAGGCTGTCGCTAGACCCGGGGTGGGGAGTGGCATGAGGGTGGGGTGGGGGTGCACATGATCTAAGCATATCGCACACATTGAAACTCAGTGCTTTATAAAAATTGTTACACAATCACACTAAAAGGAACCTCCCACAAATGTTCACATTAAAAAAATAAAATGTGAGGTTTCTAAACCTGAAAACCAAGCTGATACCAACTAAGGACAGTGTGGCAGAGACGAGCATCACCCCAGGGATGAGGCGTGGCTTGGGAAAGACCCCTCCATCTAACTCTTTCTCAAGACACCAGCTCGAGCCTGGCAGGGGACATCTAAGCCTCCCCAGGAGGAGCAGATCAGATCCCTCCCAAGCTCAGCAGCACTCCCTGGCTACTCTGGGGGTGCAGTTTCCCTCCGGGTGCTACTGTGGCTGCGGCATTTTAAGCGAATCTGGAGTCTTTGCTCCTTGGCAGACAGAGAAATGCGAGGTTGGCCCAGCTCTGGGAACCTGGGAACAGCTACAGCCCCACTGGAGAGGGGATGGGGCAGGACACAGGTGGACCTCTTGAGCGTGCTTGCCCGGCCAGTGGTGCTGTCCATATTGCCCCCCAGCTCCTCAGGCAGTGCCCCTTTCGTGGCAGAGTGAAAATTCTTCTTTCCCATTTTCCCAAGGTGGCTGGACTGTAGACAGCTTACAATGAATAGTCCAGAGGCCGGGGGCTGAAGCTGGCCCAAACCTCTGGACACCATGCTTACGTCAGGGGCTGCTCACCAACGCACCTGTCAGGACATTCAAGTTAGGTCACCAGCAGAGCCCAGAGGATGCCCCGCCATCCGATCCTGCTGCAAGTCAGGGCCCTCTGATTTGTCCCTACCTGGACTCAGGCCAGAGCCAGCCCGAGGACGCACCTCTGCTGCTCTGTGAGTTTTGCTTCTAGTGACAACATCATCTCCTGAAGATGAACTGTACTGTGCCACGGTCGCCAGGAAGCTTTGGCAACCCTAACAAACCACCCAGGATAGCTACTCTCCTGAAAAAGTAGCAGGTGACTCATTAGCTGCATGCAATTCTCTGCCAGAAACCAGATTCACAGTCAGACTCACAGCAGCTGGGAGAATGGAAACCACACAGGGTTCCAGCAGTCAACAGCTAGGCAACATATATCACTTTGCGTGTGGATGGGAGTAGTGACTGCAAACCATACTTGGCAGCCCAGAGCCACATGCCGTGTGGACCCAGAAGAGAGCAAGTGTACAGGTACTCGAGAAAATGAGGTGGGGAAGGACAAGGACAGCAGCGGCAAAGCATGGGCCAAAACAGATCTCACGAAGGGAGGGGAAACCTAAGGGCACGGCCTCTGTTAACTTCCCTCTTCAGGGTGTCATTCTCCTTCCCGGTTTTTCCTTCCGTCAAAGAGGTGTCACACAGGATTTTGGTCTAGCTACTTGAGACCAGCAGCGTGGCTATGCAATGCTCCACCAACCCATGTACTGCGCCAGGCTGCTTACAACACCGAGAGGACAAGCAGGGCTGTGGCTCTGGGCTGAGCTCAAGGCTCTGGGGCACAGCACAGCCCCTGTGGATCACAGAAGCTGTACACCGTGTCTGGAAGGTTCCCACAGGGAGCTTCCACTCGGGACGTCTGACCACAGGAGGGAGTGTGTGACATTAGACTGAAACAGCGGGCTGTGACTGGAGGAGTTTCCCACCAGCCCCACTGTGGCCTGGCCTGCAGGCGCTGCAGAGCTGGTCTCACTGGGGCTGTCGGCATCCATCTCTGGACCCGCCATCCCCATCTGGTCTCTCTGTGCCCCTGGAGTGTGTCGCCTGCTCCTTTGCTCTTGAGCTCTCTTTACCTGGGATGTGTACGTCCAAGCCCAGGACAGCAGACTGCGTACACCCAGGGGAACTCCCGCACTCCTGCGTGCCTCTGCCTGCCCTATGGAGGTGACCAGAGTGAAGTGTGTAGAGCTGAAGGACTGCGGGTGACACGCAGGGAGCCTCTGCTCCAGGCGGGGAAGTCGGCAGGCAGTCTTTTGTGGAGACGAAGATGTCCTCTCAGGGAAGCTTGAGAAAGCATCTGGTCCCAATGGTATCACTGCTCGATGTCTGTTTTCAAGGAATGATGGCTGCATTTGCTGTGAGGAAACGTTTGCAGTTGTAGCTACACATCAAATGGAATCAACACTAAGGTGTTCAACAGAAAACTGCACGCCATGCCTGTACCATGGCAGCTTTCACACTCCAACCACTGGACTACTGTGAGTCCTCCTGACTCAGCCTCCTGGAGCGTTAGGATTGCAATGGGGTGTGGCCATGTGCAGCTTAGTGACTCAGTAAGACACTGACTCTGGGCGATTCTGGGTAACTCAATGATTTAGCAAGACTACCTCAAGACAAAAAATGGAAATAGTAAAAGGGCTGTAGACGTCTAGTGCAAAGGCCTGGTTCAGCCTGCAGGATGGTTGAAGGATGGATGGGAGGGTGGCACAGAAGTCCACGGCAGAGTGGTCCTGAAGGGCAAAGGGCAGGTCAGCCTCAAAGCTGGCAGACTTCATGAAGAGGAGAAAGCACAGTTATTTCATTCTCTTCTAAATGGGCCACACAGAAGAGCCTGGGAGAACCCAGCCGAAACAGTGGCAGTGGAAAGAATGTCCAATGTCACAACGTCCAATGTCATTTTAATACAAGGAAACACAGCAGTCCCTTACTCTATGACAGGAGAAAGGCAACCCTGAGGAGCAGTGGTGGAGAAAGTGCCAGCCCCCAAACAGCAGGTCTCTGCAGCTAAGAGTGGGCTGCCAAGGGCTGCGGGCCAGGCAAGGGCTATGATGGACTCCGCAGCCAGAAGAGACTCCACAGGAAGCTTCCCGAAGTGGATCTGGGCTTTAGGCTCCTGGGTGTGCCTGACATCTCTGCACAGCTGTTAAACACAGCGAGGCGACAGGCGGGGCCTGACCTGCTCAGTAGAATGCATCTGGGGGTCAGGGCTTCCCAAACGGCTGCATCTGGTCAGCTCATGCCTGTGTCTGAGAAAAGCAAGCGGCACGGGACAGTTTTGCTGCAGTCATTTTAAATGATTGCTAAAAAGTGTTTCCATGCCTGTCCCATTTTGGAGAAGCATGCCTGATATGCACTGACATGGAGAACCGCTTCGCCAAAAGACGTCTCCTTGGGCTTCTGCTCTCTGAGCTCTGAGGGGCAGGCTGTGGGGAACAAGTCCTGGCCTCGTGCTTGTTGTGGATCTGGAGGGTCCTGGCACAGGCAGCTGAAAGAGCCTACAAGGAGATGGGAATGGAGAACCGAGGCCACAGAGTACTCCACAGTAGTCACTGTCTGTTTTGTCTCCTGAACTGGCTGAAGTATGTTTTAGTGAGATGCTTGTTTGTGTTAATGTCAAACTTCTATGATTCACTAAACACACAGATGGATTTTGACACAAATGTAACCCTTCTGTGAGGAGAGGATTCTTGTCTCCACCTGGGGCTGTGCCAGCTTTGTGCCACAGTCCCTTCCTCCCCAGGCACCTATGACCCTTGAGCCATTTTTAAATCGTGTACTGATCCTGAGATGAGAGGAGGTGTTCAGTCACAAATCCAACACAGACACCGGAGGGTTTCTGCAACAGACCAGCCTCGGGATCAGCCTGCAGGTCCTGGGCGGTCAAAGAGATGCCGCTGCACAGCCACGGCTCTGGTGAGTGCTGCAAAGTGCTCCAGGTCTGCAGGACAGCCTCGGTGGGCCATCCAAGGCAGTGAAAGCCCAGAGCTGAGCAACAGAAGCTCCGCCCCACAGGCCACAGAAGAGGAGACTTCAGCAAGCACAGAAGCTGCAAACCCCACAGCTCAAGCCAACGGGTCCCAGGCCTCGAGAGCTCCTAAAGCTGTGCTCAAACACAGGAGAACCTGGCTAGGCCTGAACCCAGCCTCCCACCTGCTGCTGGCTCCTCCCTGGGGGAAGGGGGCAGCTCTAGCTGGCCACATCAGCCCTCACCTGTCCTCTCCACCCCATCAGTCAGCTTCACCTCCTGCACACAGGCACTCCAGACCAGTGGCGGAAACACACTTGCACAGCACCTCCACTGCCTCTGACACCAAGGGGAGGGGCGTCTCCTCAGCCCTCCGTATCCCCAGCTCTGCCTGGGAGCCAGGGCCCTGCCCAGCCAGCTCTCCCCTGTCTCTCTGGACCCAGGCCTGTGGAGGGTGCAGCTGCATCTGCGGTGCCCCTGCCATGCTGCCCTGGCCTGCTCTGCCTTGCACTGGGCCCTATTCGGTTTTCCCCAATTAACCCGCATTCTGCTGGTTATGAAACGGCCTGTTCTGGAAAAATGGGGAGTGATATTATAGAGTGAGTTTTGGATTATGCTTAGAAAATGATCAAGTATTGCTCTCTTCTAATCATCAAGACATTTAAAACATTCTCAAAAAAAAAAAAAAAACACACAGGAATGGCAAGGTTGGATATTAGTTCTTATGTTCTGAAAACAGGCCTATTTTTAAGCCCTAAATAAATACACTATGGAAAGGGGTTTCCCAAAGTTATAGGCTTCAAGCCTCATTGTTTTCTCACATTTCTTTTGTCAACTAAAATGTTGTTTAGAGCTGATACTGGATAACGAGCAGCTGCAGGTTCTGGCCAAGTGTTTTCCTAGAAATACCAGATTCGGAAAGAATTTCCACCCGTTTCCTTCTCCCCTGCACCATTATGGGGCTCTTGCTGCTCTGCCTCAGATCGAGGGCCACTTGTTAGTGAGGACAGGGAAATGAGTGTTGCCAGGCAGAGCTAGTGAAAGAGGAGCCTGCTCCTTGGCCTGCCCAGGAAGTGAGGCTGACCCTAAATGGCAGGGAACCCCATGTTTCAGAATTGAGAAAGGAGTACAGGCTGTGGCACGCAGATTCCTGGAGATGGTTTCGCTGTGAGGGGCTCACAGGCAGGTGGAAGGCACAGGTGGGGATGAGCCAGCTGCATGCTACACAGTCTGAGTCAGTCTACAGCTGCTAACCTGCCTGTTTAGAGGCTTCATCTGGAAAAAAAGAGGTGCAGGAGCACAGAGGGGAGAGGCAACAGAGGCTCACTCAGAGCTATAGCCACACCGCAGCTGCAGAAGCCCCTGGGAGCTACACTGGCAGCTGCTCTGGGGTACAGGCAGCTGGCTGCTTGGACAGACTTGGGCAGCTCAGGGTGCCGGGCCCGAGGGAGGGATAGGGAGCGTCTCAGGATTCATGCAGAGCAGTGCACTGCAGGCCCCACAGAACGGAGGTGCGGGCAGCTGAGGCCAATCGCTGTGCAGAAGGAGAGGCATCCTGCACAGGGTCCTAGCTTTTATGAGATGCTGCTGAGTCAGTCTGACAGATGCGGCTGCACACATACCTGACACGTCTCCCAGGCCTGACCTCAGGTTATGGAGCTCACAATTGGGTGGGGTAACAAGCCATCATCACTTGGGCTCGCAGCAACAGAGGCACTGAGCTTCCAGCAAATGCAGGGTCTTGAGGTCAGTGCACGGGGCACTTTCTGCACAGAATCTGGATAGCTTCTTGGGTCTGGGCCAGGCCTTGTGGTGGGTGATGGCACAAAGGAGCCCTAGGGCTTCCAGGAAACCATTTCACTGCTGCAAGATGAAGCTTCGCGCAATTCATGAAAGCACACAGTGGCCTAGACCTCCCCTCCAGTTAAACAGGAGGCCCAGGAACTGGACAGCTCCCTGGTGGTGGAGGCTATATGGTAGCAGCCTGTCCACACCAATCCCTTCTCTGTCACTGACCATTTTGGAGGGCATTTCAGTCCACGAGGTTTTGGTAACACAGTACTGCAAGTGGAGCAGCCTGAATGTCAGAAATGCACTCTCGTGGTACAGAAGCTGAGGCCCAGCCCAGGCAGCTGCTCCTAGCCTTCCCTGCAGTTGCTGGCCATTTCTGGAATTCTCTGGCTCCTGGAAGTGCCCCTGGTCTCTGCCTTTGAGGGCATCTGGCCTTCTCTCCGAGTGTCTTTGTCTTCATCTACTGAAGACACTAGTCACACGGGACAAGGGCTCAAGCTGCTCAAGACAACCAGGCTAATCCCTCACCCCTGCGGTGGCCCTGCTCCAAATGAGGGCCCACTCTGAGGTCCGGGGAGTTGGGGTTTCTGTGCATCAACATCAGGGACTCAGAGAAACAATGAATTCTTGAAATGCTGCCATGCTTTTAATTGCATCTTCAATGTTTGGCTCTATTTTGGATCACTGGCGACACCTCACAGACACTGTCCCTTCTTCACCTGTGGTCACTGACTGCCCTTCCTGGAGCAGACACCGAGACAACAGCACATAAGGGTCACTGTCACAGGAGTGCTTGGCCACTAGTGCTGAGGCTTCCTGGATCTCAGCAGCTGTGCCCAGCTCTCGTCGCAGCAGCAGCAGTAGCAGGACAGTAGCTTAAGGAGGGCAGTGCCATTGGTCTTTCTGCTCCCAATGGGGGCGGCCCTGAGCCTAGCCTAGGTCCTCCATAGGAAGGCCTGTCATCTGTAGAGGCCACACAGGGCTGAGACCCCCTGCCACACCCAGCCCACACTGCTTCATGGGGCTGTGATGATCTGTCAGCCACTGCAGCTGCTTTCTGGACCTCAGCTTGGCCCCTTCGTCCCTTGGCAAAGCACTCAGCATGGTCTCCCAGGGCTGGCCCCTGCTCCTGTCCCCTGCCATTTCTGCTGCAGGTCTGGCTTCCTCTCCTGCCCTCCACTCTCGCCTCTAAGATTCACCTGGGACACCTGCCTTTCCTTCTTTATTTTTGCAGTACTGGGGACTGAGCCAAGAGCCTCCAGACTCAGCTATCTTCCCAGTCTTTTAAATTTTGAGACAGGTTCTCACTAAATTTCTAAAGTGCCAGGCTGGAACTTGTAACTTTCCTATCTCAGTCTCCCGACAGTTGGACTGTAGGTGTGTGCTCCCACACCTGGTGGGGCACTGTCCGTGGCCGTACCTTTCTGCTTGCCTAGGCGTTCTTCCAATCTTCTAACTGTCTAATTTTGTTACACTTGACGTTTAAATCATGCATTTCAAGTACTGTACTGTTCATTCCTACGCGTTCTCACTTCAAGCCCTTGAGATGCCTTCACCTTCGGTTTTTCATCTCACACAGGTGTTATTTTATTTCAGAAGCTGTAACCCCTAGCAGTGCGGCTATCACAGGACTTAGACTGGGACCCTCCTGGTAAGCCAGGCCCTTGCAGATGTAACTGGCAAAGATGAGTCACAGCAATGAGTGGCTCCTTTCCCAAGGTGACTTTCATGACAAGAAGATGCCATGGAGAGCACAGATACAGGGTCCCCCTCAACCACTGAAGGACAAGGAACATAGGGAGCAGCCCAATGCCTGTTGAGGGGAGGGACCTGTCTTGCCTGGACTGTTGGCAGGACAGTGCGCGTTCTTGGTCTCGGCAACCCTGCTTGTCACAGCAGTTAATCTAGAAGGGACGGTTTCCTTGCCAAATGTGCCATCCGTGAAGGTTTGCCAATCAGTGCCTGCCAGTCCTTCCTCCCAGCCTCGGAACTGGGGCTGGGGCTAAAAGAGAGCAGCAGGACTCCTCTGCAGACCTCACCAAGCCGAGATGATTCCCTGCAGCATAGTGAGCTCCCAGCTGTGAGGTCAGCGGGTATGACAGGAGATGCCAGGGCAGAGCTGTCCAACATTCCCCTCTGTTCCCTGGGCCCAATGTTTCCTTACTATCTTGTCACCTTGATGCCTAAGTCAGACCAACGCCATTTCTGGGACTTCTATCAGGCTAGAAGTCACATGGGTGGATCATCCAAGGTACTGTGAGCCCTCAGCATCCGCACTGATGACACGGCCAGTGCCTCCTCTGGTGTCGCTATCTCTGTCTCTGTACAGGGTCAGGCTTCAGCCTCTGCAGTCGGGCTGGGCCAGTGCCCGCTTCAATGGATTCCCGAGCAGGCTGCAGGAGCAGCTCTGGCAGGCTCCCTCCTTCCCATCCTCGGTCCCCAACAGTTTCTGTCCCCAGGGTTCCATAATCTGGCACTTTTTCTCCCACAATGTTTTCTGAACCTGCAGTGTGAGCGAACAAGGCGGATCTCTGCCACTACTGGGAGTATCCTGCCCCATGGCTTGCCAAGCCTCACCTGCCTCTGGATGGCCTGTGGGATGGTAGCACGCTGCCCCGAGTTTTCTGCAGCAGTGACACAGGCCTGGGGATGCTGTCTGCCCTGCTAGACTCTGAACTGGCTGCGAGTGAGATTCACTCCCACGCAGACTGATAGCACAGCCCTCGACTTCCTCTGAGGTCACCACAACCCAGCGGGGCTCATGTGGGCAGTTATCCCCTCTCCAGAGCGTGCAGAAACAGGCGAGCGAGGCTCTGCATCTGCTACAGGAAGGCTTAAAGAAATGTTTTCACCGTGTGCATGTGTGTTCACACATACCTAACTTCTGCCTGTGCTGTGCTGTTTCCCAGGAAGCTAAAACTAAAGCATTCCGGGTTGTATGTTAGTTGCCACTGAGTTACCTCTTAATTCCACATCATTTCCATTAAGGGCTTTGCTAACCTGGGCAGCTGTGCCTGTCACTTGCTGTGAGGCCAGCAGGGGGCGCCAGCAAGTATTCTCACGGCGTCAGAGGTACATTCTTGACTAGGGGCCATTTCTTGTAATTTTCTGTTTTAATTTTTAATGTAATCTAGCAAGATTTTCCAACATATAAATTAAAAAGGTCACAGAGGCATGAGGATTTTGAGGGAAAGTACTTAGTTTCTTTTCCTGTAAATATGCAGCTAAAGTGGTTGCTGAGCTTTTCAAAACATTACTGGAACTTTTTTCCTTGAGGGAAACAGATGCCAGGGACTGATGACCACCTTAACACTGCTATAAATGCCCTGTCTTCCTAGTCTTTGCACAATTTACTTCTTTTTATTTTCTCTTTTTTGGTCAGTCTTTCTTTGACTCCAGACCCCTCCTGGACAGGAGAAGTTCTTGCAAAGAATGGGACCAGAACCACGGGGGGGGGGGCCGGGGCCGAGATGGGTGTCACTCTCAGCCCAGGGCCATGCCACCAGGATTATTCCTAGCATTTAAATGCAAGCAGACGATGACTTATAGGCACAGCCATAACTTTATACACAGCTATTTATTACAGCTCAGATGTAGTTTTTCAAAAACCACTTTTTTGTACATTCAGCTCCATAATCAAGCATAATTTCCCACAGGAAGACTTTTTCATAGTAAGATAGCTGGATGGATGGGAATACCATGAAGGGTCATGGCTTCTTTTTACATCTTTGACATAAGAAATTTTATTTATGTTAACCTATAACCAAGAGAGATAATATATCTTAATGTAAATAGCACGAGACATTTTTATCTGTCTTTAAAAATGTTTCTCAATAATTAAGATAAAATATTACAAATTTAGATTAAATGAAGATTAATTTAGGTTGCATTAAGCTACTTGCAAATGGAAACTCATGGTACAAAATGTTGAGACAGCTCTTTATTGATGGTTATCATGAAGAATCCGGACACGCTGTTCAGAAGCAAAAGAATCTGCATTTGATGCAGTTTTGCTGAAACAAATTTAAGAACACTTACACATAAAATGATAGCTAATAAAGCTTCCTCAAAATCTCGAATGAAATACTGTGTTGGTCAAAGGAAAGATGATTTGACCTAACTTTGGTCATGGGTAAAATGGTCACCATTGACATCAACCCACTGAAAGGAATGTTTAGCATTTCTTTCTACCGGGAGAAAACAGGACACAGAATTATATTGGCAAAAATATTGACAGGCTAATGCACTTACCCATTGTTTGAAAAGTTTACTCAATGCCTTTAAAAGCTGTGTTTGTATCTTGACCTTTCTGGCATTTGTTTTTTTTTGATGGGAAGATAAAATATTCCATAAAAATATTTAAAAATCAAAACAACATTTAAGGATAACTTTGTACAGCAGGATAGTTATATAAACTAAAGTATACCTAAAAATTCAAGGAATTTGTGGGGAATCTTTAAAAAAGTTACTTGGTTTTTCTCAGATACCAGTAAATAAAAAATCTTTCCTTCCCAAGTCTGTAAGGTCACACAAGATCCACAGTGTGGCTTTCTGATATAAAATAAGACTGAGAAGTAGATGTTGTGCTGTCCGTGGCAATGCAGATGTGAAGGGTTCGATGATCTTCCAAATTTCTTCAGGGTAACTGTGTTCCATCTCAGATGTCTCACTTCAGACAAACGTGCCCTGCGCCAACACGGTTTCATAGTGAGCTTGCGTGTGAGTTTTGATAGAGCCTTTTCCAATGTATCCGGTGTGAATGAGCATGTCCAGGGCCTGGGCTGCTAACCTAACCTGCTCCTTCCCTGCAGGTGTGCTGACAGTTTCTGCAGTTCTGGGGCCAGCAGAAGCCTTCTAGCTGCAAGCAGGGAGATCAGGTGCCACTCTCGGGTCCTTTGTCCCTCATTGGCGCGGCGGGGAAATGCCTGTTTCCCAGGAAGGGAAACAGTCTGAAAGCAGCTGGCAGAGGCTCTCCCGTCCCCTGGCAGCCAGAACTGATGCTAACGATGCGCACATTTCCTCACAGCCCACAGAGATGAATCATATGCAGCCAGCGCTCGATTCCAACTGGGGGACTCTCCACTGGCACCCTGTATATCTGCAGCAGGAACAGGAAAACGCACTAAACTAGGCATAATGTTTCATTTCAGAGATGGCTTCTACACCAGAAGGCACATCGCACGCCCCCCCCCCCCCCCCAGCAGATCTGGAGGCAGACAGGTATGGCTGAGGCCAGAGAAACAAGAGTGGGGCTGTGCGTGGAAAGCTTCATGATGCTTGCAGCCCATGAGGGTAATGACCTTTGGCCCCGTCTGTGCCCATGGAATCAAGGACGGTCCCTGCATGCGGGCGGCATAGGCCGTGACACTGATGTGGGCATGATGAGTTTTTACATGAGGCCTGAGGCTCTAGCACGGAGACATAGGCAACGCGGGCTCTGGCAGTAGCTGGCTCTGCATTTGGGGCACTAGTCTGTGATGCAGAGAGGTGGTAGCCAGGACTACCGCACAGATCTCCATCCTCTCTCTCCGGGCAAGCAGAGTAAACACCAAGGCTTCAAATTCTCCTCAGAGTCGTCATCACAGGGAGGTTCCTGGGTGCTGGCAGTATTTCACTCCTCACCCTACCAAGCTGGGTTTCCTCATTGTGGAGCTGGCAGGAGTTGTGGTGTCCACAGAGGGGCCCTTGTCTGTGTGTTCTGCTGTCTGTGCAGTAACGCCAAGGGCCTTTCCTCTGGTACTTCTCTCCGGTCCCACGGTGAGGATTATGTGTCACCGTACCCCAGACCCTGAGCTTACGCTACCTCACATTGCAAGCAGCCTGGAGACTACAGTCAACACACCTGGGCTTGTGGGGATCGCAAATCCAGCCCCACTTCTCCACGGGTGGAACTGGAGGTGGAGGGACAAATTGCTCCCATGAGCCTGACTCTGAAAGGCTGAAACATGCTTTCTGTCCTCTGTGTGGCTGCTTCTCTAGTTCTCACTACTTACTGCCTACAGTCTGAGGGAAGGGAGCAGTAAAAGTAACTTTTCCTCTGGAAAGTTTCAAGCGGTGTAAGCTTTCTAATGGTCTCCCCTGCACACTTGGCAAGAAGCTTTTACACAGAAACGTGTTGACTGACTTTATTTCACCGAGTTTAAAGACGCCAGGGGTGGGGAGGAGCGATGGCCAAGATGTCTCTTGCTTTTCTTCCAGCTCCAGTATGCCAGGCGCCCTCGAGTCCCGAGTGTGCCCATCTGTCTGCGAAGCAGCGTCCCAGCTTCATCTTTAGGGTGATTCAGCCCGGAGAGTTTCCATCGCACCAACATGGTTTTTTCCCAAGTCAAGGCTGAGCTTGGCCAAGAATATCAGCACAAGTCACCGCCCCCGGAGGCCTGAGGCGGTGGCGCACTGTTGAGGAGAGCAGAGCAGCCTCAGCTGTGTAGGCAAGGTGCAGACAGGATGCGGGCTGGGAAGTGACCTGCCCTGATGGAAACCCAGGCTGCGGACAGTGGACACCTTCACTCTGCCCTTCTGCAAGGCACACCCTGGGTGTGGGCTCCAGAGCAGCAGCTGGGAGAGCAGCCACCTTCCCCAGGTCAGCCACAGGTCCCAAGGCCGCCTCTGAGCCAGCCAAGGGCACGCTGCCCATGGAGACATGGCACACCGCTGGTGGCCGAGGCCTCAAAGCCTACTCCACAACTCTGTCCCCTGCACCCCAGAGCTGCCTGCTATGTGCTGGGTTACAATGCACAGCTTTGGGTGGTCT
Source organism: Cavia porcellus (assembly GCF_034190915.1). Classification (NCBI taxonomy): domain Eukaryota; kingdom Metazoa; phylum Chordata; class Mammalia; order Rodentia; family Caviidae; genus Cavia; species Cavia porcellus. The sequence continues at coordinate 44,143,325 of NW_026947507.1, forward strand.
CTGGCTTCCTGTGTTCGGTGAGTGGGGCCAACGGGGCTGTGACACCCTCAGACCTCCAAACCAGGTGGCAGCTGACCTGCACCGCCAGTCCACACTTCTGGGGCCCAGAGGCGGCAGACCACAGGATAGCATTGGACTTGGCCTTGGTTTACCATAGAGTAAACCAAGCGAAGGGGCAGGGCATCAAGATGTGGGCCTTTCTGGTGCTGTGATGGAGAGAACAGGAGTCAGCACCGTAGAGCATGCACGGAGCCTCTGCACTTTCAGCCAGGGCCACACAGCATGGGAGAAAAGAGACATTATTAGGAAGGCAGACAGCAGCATGCACTGCAGTTCAGCAGAAGTGTTAGGAAAATAGAAATCAGCTGGACAGCAGGTGGCAGTTCTTGGGAAGCCTGTAATCATATTTCTCATTTTATATCTTCATCTGGCTTTAGCTGTCCTGTCCCCAAGCCATCGAGGAAAGCCCAGGCCTAGAAAAACAAACAGTCCAGAGATGACCATGATGCCTCCTTCCAGAGTGGAGGGATCTGAGTTGCACTGGCGTTGCCTAGGCAACCGCAGCAGGTGCACCTGCAGCCCTGGAGGGGTCACCACGGTTCAGTCCCTGCTGGCCTCATGTCTTGTGAGGGCCCCCTGCTCTGTCTGAAAAGCGGCCCATGGTCTCCTGTGGCCCTGATAGCTGTCACTGGCCACACTCAGCTTTGTCTGCTGCCATTCCCCTAGCACTGTGGCCTTTTACTGTACTTCATACTCAGCTGCACAGCAGGGCTTTCTCTCTGGGCCTTTCACAGACCCCTCCGTGGTGCAGGTCACACTTCTCAGCATACTGGGAGTTGCACTGTGAGTGGAGCAGAGGTTGCCATGTCCCCTGGTTTTGAGTGGCCTCTCAGGGCATGTCTTGACCCCCGTAGACTCCCCTGGGCTCCAACTCAGAGGTCAGCAAACTACAACCCCTCACCTGTTGCAGTTGATGAGTGAAGAATGATCTTTGCATTCCTCAGTGGAGAAGGCTGAAGGCGCAGCAGAGCCTGAGATGACGAGAAACTTGAGTGTCAGTGCCCACAGGGAGAGCCACCCAGACCCTGCCTCGCTTCCCAGGTGTGGCTGCACAGCAACAGCCGTCAAGGTGGCGACAGAATCTGCATCCACAGCGGCGAGAAGGCCCCTCTGTGAGGCGGGCAGGCTGCATTTCAGCCAGATCATGGCCACAGGCCCCAGAGCGTTCTGCCCACAAACTGTACTCAGCTAAGAGTCCTGTTCCATTGGCAGCTGGGAAACAGCCCACTTTCAGGATGCACTTTTTAGCAGTCTAATTAATTAGGTCGAGACAGTGTCTGGGAAAGCAAACTGTGCTGCACAAATTGCAGATGCACCTAGGAATTAAAGATTGAATTTCTCAACCCTCCGCAAGCTGGTCCTGTGCAGGCAGACACTGTGCATCCCGCTGAGTGGCCTGGGGGCAGGCGCCAGCTGATAGGCAGGTGTGCAGCCCCGAGGTGTGAAGCGTGGATGGTTACAGTGGTTACAGGAATAACTTACAGGTCTGACGGAGCATTGCTTTACACAGAAAAGTCTGGGAAGTTAGTGCAGCCCCTGAAATTTCCAGATAAGGACATCACAGGCTGGACTGATTTAATTAACAATATGCACAAAACACTGAGACGAGAGTGGATCCTGTGTCACAAAGGCAGAGGCTGCATGTCCCCTCTCAGTATGCTTCACTTAAATTGACTTCTGCACTGTCACTCATACACTACTAATTAGACAACTACACCTTGTGTATTTTAAATACTTCAGGGGAGTTTCTGTTTAAAAAAGGACAACTGTAAGCTCAGAAATGGATCCCTCTAACTGTACTTAATAATAGCAAACTGGTTCAAAATGAAAATTCTGCATAATTTAGCTAATAGTTCAACCTTCAAGCAATCTCAGTGAAACTATTTCCCTCTGAACAGGCACAGTTTACAAGAGCCAAATGTCTTCCTCTTTATTTGTAATAACAAAAATAAACTGAGGTCCTTACATATTTGTAGTATTTTTATTCCTAAAGGAAAAAACAGGAACTCTCATTGTACTTGAAGATTAAAGTTATGACCTCAGATTCTCTGCCAGCTTAGCATGGTGGAGAGAGCACGGTGCTCTCTCTAGGAAACGCTCAATTAGATGGTGCTCAGACATGCCAGGGTCCTGCAACGAATCAGTGTTCCCAGAGGGCTCCTGCAGCCCACGGTCCTGGCTGAACACGAGCATTATGCGAGGATTTTTCCTGTTGCCTGGCGAGTGACCCCCTACAGGAAGATAAGCGCTAAGCCAGGAGGGCGGAGCAGCAGCTACACACGTCTGGCTGCGCTTATCGACTTATCATATAAGGGAAGGAAAGTGATTGATTCGGATACTGACACGGTAGAATCTGGAGAAAGAGAAACAAAGAACACGAAAGCTGCTCTGTGAAGCCCACACACCCTCCCCAGTGAGCGGGGCTGTGTTTCCCAGCGCAGTCTAACAGTTCCTGCATGCCCAGAGAGAAGACAGCACCCGGGAGCAAAGCTGCCCCTGGGAAAGCAGAACGAGGGCTTTCACCAATGGGCTTGGGCTCAGCCATGCAGCACAGCCCGGTGTGTTAGGCGGCACCGCAGGACTGGGGACTCACATGTGCCTGGAAGTCTGCTGAGCTGGTGGTGGTTTACAACCCGAAGAGAGAGAGAATGTGGCAGATTGTTTTCTTTACTTTGGGCTGTGATCTTCTTTTGGCCGCAGCCTACAACAACTTTCGGAAGAGTGTGGACAGCACAGGGAGAAAGCAGTACCAGGTCCAGCACGGGCCCTGCAGCTACACATTCCTGCTGCCCGAGATGGACAGCTGCCGCTCTGCCTCCAGCCCCTATGTGTCCAATGCTGTGCAGAGGGACGCACCCCTCGACTACGACGACTCCACGCAAAGGCTGCATGTGCTGGAGAGCATGCTGGAGAACAACACGCAGTGGCTGATGAAGGTAGGAGACCAAGGCTTCACTGGGGAATGCTGGGGACCCCTGTGGGTCAGCTCAGCTCTACCCAGGACCCCGGGTGGAATGGGACAGTTGCTGGCACCCTTGACTGAAGGGCTGCTGCACTGGTTCTCTCCGGGGGTGAAGGGGAAAGAGCTCCCTGTTTCCCACCGCTCCAGAGCCCGCTGAAGCCCGGAGTCTGTGCTAGTGGGCAGAGGGAGTGCTGCCCTGCAGAGCTCACAGGCTGTTTTGTGTGAGGAGCTGGAGGGCAGACACCACTGCCAGGACCTTTCCCGCGGGTCCTGGGGTCTCAGGGAGGCTGCGAGCCACGGCCTCTTGGAGCCAGGAAAACGTGACAATCATGTTAATGACTGATACATGACGGATGCCGTCAAGTGCTTTACTAATTTCCTGAATTTCTTTACGAAAATAGATTGTGCCTCTTGGTAAATGAGAGGAAATTAAATACAGCAGACCTACGTTTCTCAGAATCTCAGGACTCAGTGGCAAAGCGCTCGTTTCGCAAGTGTCTCCAAGGCAGCGCAGCCCCCTCTCAGTTTGTTCCAGCAGCTGGTTCTGGACCTGTCCCCCCAAGATGCTGTCAAGCTGGACTCCACCAGGCTGAGAGGACCCACTGTGGATTCTCAGGCTGCTATGATCCCAGAGACTTTTTATAGAGCGTGTAACCAAAATAAGATAGCGAAAGCCCTGTTTTTCCCTCACAAATTGTCATTTTTCTACAAACCCCAAATGGCACTAGCATTTTCTTTATATGAACCGTATGAATTCTAAAGGAAGTTTAAAGGAGACATAGAAATTGGGTTAATTGTTAAGTATAGCAATGTATCAGAATGCTTATACAGTAGAGAATAATTATTTAAAGCTATGTAAAAGCTTCTAAAAGTTAGTGAACCTCACGTAGCACTTTCTTCCAGAAAAGTCACTATGTTCTCAGTGGTTCATTTTGCCATAAGCTTCTTGTTAGAACACTTATCTTAATCTCAGAATAGGTCCTGGACACTAATCTGTGCTTCTCATTAACTCCCTAACTTCAGGGAGGAAGCCACTGAGCCAGAGTCTAAATGAATGACTGTTCCCAGCACTGTGGCAGCTATTGTGACAAGAGAGGTCGTTCACCCCAAAGAACAGAAAACACGAGAACTTAGCCAAAGACCCCTCAAACACAGTGCAGTGGGGAAGTTCTCAGCAGCCCTCAACAGCTCCTTCTCAAACCCTCGCGTTTCTCTTTTCTCCTAATGTCACCCTGGCAGTTGTCTTAAATCTGAAATCCATAGATGGGCAAATAATGCTAAGCAGGACCCCCGGTTCTGATAGCTGCAGGGGCAGACTGCACCCTGGCATCTGCGACCTCCTTTCTGCTTCTTGGAGAGGTGTCACGCTCATGTTCCTCGACCTCCCACGTCTTGCCAGCAAGCCGGTGCGGGGGTGGGAGTGTCTGTCTAGTAAACACTCTAATCTGTGGCCAGCAAGTCCTCTGCTAAAGTAAACAGCCGTGAAACCTGAGAATGTTTTGCCAAAAGGACGCTGAGCTGGTGGCTCTGCACTGGTGGCTCAGTTGATCCCAAGCTGGGGTACCTGCAGCTCTAAGAGTGTAGCTCCTGCTGCTCCCCGGATAAAACGCTCCTTCTCCTGCATCTTTGGAATGGAATAGGGTGAGGCATCTACATTAGGCAACCCAGACCTCTTCTTTTCCAAGGCCAATGTGTAAATATTTGAGTGGTAGCACACTAGTGTCCGAAAGCCCTCTCCAGCTGCCCAGCTGAGCACCTTCAGAGAGGTGTTTATCTTTCCATCGGCAGTGCCTGCCGCTCTACAGGACTTGGGGATGTGCACCTGAGAATGGCAATTTGCCTGTGAGCACGGCCTCAGGCTTGGGAACAAAAGCAAAAAGCAAATATGAAATCCACTCCAAGTGAGTAAATGGAACTTCTCCACTTGTTTTTCTCCTCTGTGTTCTGCCACCTGTAATAATAAACACAGCTTTTCTTATAAGGAGCAAAATAGTGTCTAATGTAATCAGAGATAAGCCTTGTAACTGAAGGGCCAAAGCCATAACCCAACACCTATTTATAGATTACCAAGAAAGAAAAAGCACCTTCTGGGGGCTTCATTGTTTCACATATTTTCTTTTCCTTTTTTTTTTTTTGTCTTTTTCATTTTTATCGGTACCGGGGATCGAACTCATGACCGCCTGCTTGCAAGACAGGTGCTTATGCCGCTGAGCTAAATCCCCAGCCCCTCACATATTTTCTTTTGGGCTTAAAAAATGTTTCCGTATGTCCTTTCTCTCCCTGGTCAACAACAAAATGAAAAGATAAAAACAAAAAAAGCTACCTGGAGCCTCTGCGCTTTTAAACTTGTCTGAAGGGAAAAGCAGACTGCCCATCTGGTTGGGCTAACAGCAAACACTTGGCGCCCTGACTGCTCTCTGCGAAGGGGCTGCAGTGCACCGGGAAAGGTCCTGCACTGCCCCTTTCATCTGCTGGGCAGAGGAAGTGTCAGACTGCTGAATGAGCTCGAGCGTGTGAATGAACAGGGGAGGGCAGGCTGGCTTTCTGGTCAGTGTTTCACATGGACGGACTCACAGGAGTCCACACCAAGCTCACTCGGGACTCACAAGACAGCTGCACATCCTGGTCCTCTGCAGCTATGCTAAGCTTCTGCTGTGTGATACTAAACACACTGTGAAACCTGAAACTAACCTGCCGAGGCAGACTGTATTTTTCTTTTGATACGAGGAAATGTAGAAAGGAAATAACTATTTCACATTGATGAAAGCTTCATATTTTATACACAACTGCAAGTTCTATAGCCACTGTAAAACAAAAATGACTTTAGAAATAAAGCCAATGGCCATTACACTGATGTAAACATTTCTTCTGCCATAATACTTACTGTTTAAAGTAGCACACTAATGGGCTAGGAACCCTAAACTTCAATCTCAGTCTTTCCTGAAAAGTGGTAATATGTCTCCTCAGTGAGGTAGGAGAGTCCTGCTCACAGTCAGACAGCCAGCAGTGACACTTGCATAACCAAGATTCCTACCAATGGGAGACATAACAGTGAGGGACGCAGAGAGGGGCTCAGCCTTCCAGCCCCACCCCAAGAGAGAAAGCAGCGTGTGTGTGTGTGTGTGTGTGTGTGTGTGTGTGCGCGCGTGCGCGCGCGCGCGTTTGCACATGTGCGCGCACGCACATGCATGTGTGTTTGGTCAGGTATGGTTCCGAAACACTCGCAGTTCTCCAGAAGTAAAGTGCAGAGTCGGGCTTGCTGAAGGAAGACAGCCTCGCTGTCCTACAACCCCTAGCTGCCAGTGGTCTGGAGGAGCACAGCTGCGGTAGTGCAGTCGGCACAGCCTATATCCTGGCACATGATCCTACTCAGGGCTGCAGCAAACCTTGGGCGTTCAGTGGAGCTGACTGAATCCACCACCCAAGATCACAGGAAACAACTGCTGTCGCTTTATAAGTGAGCCAGTGCTGTGGAAAGTGTAGCATACTGAGGTTTGGAAACTGCAGTTTAGGGGAACCTTGGACAACATGGTACACGAGGGGCCAAAGCACAGGTATCTTAGGCAACACACGCGGATGTGGTACACGTGCTTACTACACACACAGTACCTGAGACATAAACACCTCCGCTTGTCCTGCCTAAGTTCTGTACCACACGACTGTAAAGTATAGTGCACTCTGTCTTACACGTTGCGCACGGTGCTGGCCTTCTGCAGTGCAGCAGCTTCTGTTTGAGGGGATGGATGCCGGGCAACTGCTCAGGCTCCCTAATGTGGGATATGGGTCACTACAGAACCGAGGGTCCTATCCTCCTGTGGGGATGCTAGACAGTCCACCTGGTTTCATCCAGGGCTTCTGAATCAGTATGGTTTTTCACAATTGATGAATGTGTACAGTTACTGTATTTGGAAGGTAAAAGGAATAATTACTTCATAAATGATAGTTGCATGCTCAGGCTATTCCATGGCACTTACTTTAACTCACAAAGTAAGTTTTATATATTTGTAGTAAAAAACAACAGTTTAAGTCAATTCTATTTGTAAAAATAAAACAAAATTATCATGAAAGACATGAGCAAGACTGAGAAATAGTCCAGCCACAAAACAGAAGAAAACAGGAAGTATATTCTTCATTTCCCCAACTTTCTCTTTCTTTGAGATCAGCACATCAGAGATTTAATACTAGCCCTTTGCTGTGATGGATTTAGTATCAAAATGCTTGGCTTTCATCTTGAGAATTTGCCCAGCAGCACTGTATGATGGTTAAGAGTCTTTCCTGGGTCACATGTGATATAAAGAGGGGTGGGAAGAAAGACTTTAGGGAAACAGGTAAAGCAGAAGAAAGATGTTTGTGTATGGCAGGGTGGGGAGGAGACAGACATACAGGCATACAGGCAAACTGGCAGACAGACAGATAGGTAGGCAGGCAACCTGTAACATCAGGATGAGGAAGAGCCACGGCCTGGGCAGTCTGTTGTGACTGGAAGAAAGAGGTGGTTTGTATCTTTCCATACCTGCATGGAAGGACTGGAAGCTCTGCAGATTTCCTGAGCTGAGATCCAGTGGGCTGTGTCATGACTCATGGACATGTGCAGACTATTTCCTAGTCAGGTGCTCAAAGCCTGGGGACTGTCTGCATTGCTTTAGACAGGGCTGCCTCCGCGGGCTCGCCGTTCTCCTGTCTCTGTGTGTGGCCGTGTGGTCCAAGGGACAGCCCGTTTCAGATCTGCTCCACACACGAGGCCTACACAGGACCCACTAGAGACAACACTAATGTTTTTCCCACCACGCTCCCTCTAACTTGAAGCAACTCAACCACTCTAGAATCCTTCCAGCACCAGGGAGCTGCTTAGGTGTGCAGCCTCGTGGCACCACTGAAGCAGCAGCAGTAACCCTGCTATGGGGTGGCCATGAGGGGTGTGGGCCAAGTCACCTGCCCTGTCATCTCCTTGGTCCAGGGCACCTGGCAGGTGAGGGCCATATGACGGCAGACCTAGTGTCACACGTGCAAGAACCGAGGGGAGATAAACATGGAGTAGCATGTCCCTCCTTGGACACGGGCTGTGTGGGGAGGGTGGACTTCTTGGCCTGTGATGTGAGTGGGTGCATGGCATCACACCCCACTTCTGCTAGGGCATTTCCGGTTTGGGGCAGAGGTCAATAGCGCTAAGGTATTTGTTCAGAAAGGCTTACGGAGGGCCCACCCATGACCGCAGGGTTGCTCTGGTGCCTGGGTGAGTGGAGAGGATGGAGAACGCAGGGGCCTTGAAGGGTGGGGATGGTGATGCCCACCACCCCCGGCTCCAGGGAGCAGGCGGGATGGGAAGGAAGAGGACATCACAGCTGGCCCTAGGGTCAGGGTGCAGCTCTGGGTACAGGCATCTACTCTGATGATCAGAGTAACACGGGATCCCAGCCAAAAGCGCAGCACAGAGAACATGTGCAAATAGGGCAAAACCTGTCAGCCTGAAGTAATGTGGCTACTATTTAAAGTTTATGTGGCTGCCTGTACGTCAGCATCTTAAACATACTGTGTATCCTGCCACCCTCATGTATGACCACACCTATCCAATAATGGAACTTTTAATTAAAAATAAAAAGTGAGCCCAAGGGGATTAGTAACTTGGGACCGATGCCCCAGTCAGTCATCTGTTATGGAGCCTCGTGCATATGCCTGGCTTTGGAGGGCCCTGGGGGCTGGGTGTGGAGGCCCTGGGGAACTGCACTTGGGCTGGCAGCTCTGCTGTCCCACGAGGACCACCGACCGCATTCCTTCCAAGTGTGCACGGCACCACTGCTCTAAGAAAGGGGGACAGTGACTGAGAATATCTGCGGTGCGACACAAGGACAAGACACTGTAAGCTGTGCTTCAGGGGCGAAAAGCACACTGGTGTGTACAATGCCCAACAAGGAGCATATGCAGGAATTCTGACCGGCATAGCCTGTTAGCCCTTTTCTGGAGTTGTTGGAGGGTGAGATTCTGAATTTCAGAGCTCCCCACTTCAAAGCCAGGCAGTATGGAGCAGGCTGGGGGCTGCTGGGTGGGCTTCATTCTGCCTTCGGTGTTAGACACCACTCCAAGGGCATCTCCTGCCAGAGCCACAGAGAGGCCCCACCCAGGTGGGGTGACACCAGTGCTACACTGATGCTGACAATGATTTGTTAACAATATAAGTACTAAAAAAGTTTATAGATGACATTTAAGAACCAAAGCTTCAACAATGTCTTGTGGTTTAAATGACTGTCCTAGAGGTGGGTAAAAAACAAGGACGGCCTCTCCTCTAGCAGCTGCAGGCCAGGTCATGCTAGCTGGCTGTCTTTAATGTTTGGATTAGCTACTTCCCCATGAAATTATCTCTTTCATGTCCTAATCCTAGTTTGCACCAGTTGACAAAAGATGTGGAGCTACTGAAGGTCTCCCAGGAAGGGGATCTAAGCCTTTTGCACAGAGTTCCTCTCACCAGCTAAAACCACACTCTTTGCAATTCAACCGGAACCTAATGAAAGCCTCTGTGGGTCCCTCCCCTCACCTCAGTTCCCCCAGTGACTCCTTTGCTCCCACATCACCCCAGTTCTTCCTTTAGCCACTTTTACTCATCTGTGTGTTACCTTTGGAATCAACTTGATAACACTAAGAAAGTCAGTAGTTCATCTTAAAAGATCAACAACAAACCAAACATAATCATACTGTAAAAATAACCTTGAATGGAGTATGCGATTTTATAATCTTTCAAGGAAAGTGGAGGTTCCCCCACCTCTTTTTAAGAAAAGTGATGCTAAGATAAAGAAGTCTTGGGAAATAGATTGTCTCATCGTGCTGACAAAGCCTCATACTTATCTGGTCATTCTTGAGGTGCTGAACACTGAACACTATCACCAGCCCCATAGGAGAGAATATTAAGAAATCCTAAAAGGAAGTCAGAGCCCACTGGGTCTCAGGGTCATCTTGGCCCAGAACCACAGGGTAAGCACCAACTGCCAGGGCCGTATCCTTTAATGGGCAGCCTGCCCTGGTGACTAGGCTGGGGCCGACTCCCTGCTCGTGTCTCCTGTTGTGAAGATAATTTCTCAGGGCATACAGTCATGTGCACATTCATTATTATTATTATTATTGTTGTCTTTTTGAGACAAGATCTTGCTATCTAGTTCAGGCTGGGCTTGAGCTCACTTCGTAGCCCAGGCTGGTCTCAAACTTCTAAGATCCTCCTGCCTCAGACTCCCAAGTGCTGAGATTACAGGCATGTACTAGCATGCCCTGCTGCACCCTGATTATGACTGTCCCAGCAGACTCCTAGGACAAAGTTTAAGACTGACTTGGGTTCATTTATCTGTCACTAGTTAACAGTTATCCTGTGCAACTTGCTACAAACTGAAGACTTCTCTCTGGCTGCCCAAAGAGTGTTTTGGGGATTATGTGAATAGCAAGAGGGAAAACATGTATCGAGAAATCCTCTTATCCATGGAGGACAGGAGGAAGGCCACATGCCTTGGTATAATTGGCTGAGTTGTGTGTCACTTCCAAGGACGTATCTGACGTCCTTTCTGTTCTGAGACATGCTGAAAGGGGCTGAGAAGCTGCCTCCCCACTTTGGCTAAGGGGCCTCTGAGGCCACCAGCCAGAAGGCAACAGGAAGGGCTGAAAACCCCGATTGTGTTAGGGCTTTCGCTTCTGGGCCGGACTGGCCTGAGGAGTCTGGCCAGCTTCTAGGCACTGCGGCCACAAGGCCATGTTCTGCAGGGTCAAGACGAGGCGTTCTATACCAAACTAGGAATAATCTCCGACACAATCAGAACAGAAGTAGAAACAGAAAGTGCTTACACAGGAGGGGTCTATATTTGCATGTTTACTTAACCAAGTAACCTTCAGAATATCCCAGGCTAGGTTTACTGGTCAACCTGAAGTCACAAGATTTATTGTTTTGTTTGCTGTGTTTTACAACTAATAGATGCCTTAGTTTTTAAAAGCAGATTGTATTAAAGAAAGTAGTTTTAGGTTCAAGCAAAACTGAGAGGCAAGAAGAGGCCTCCCACACACTCTGCCTGACTGCACAGCCTCCTCCGCTGTCAGCGCTTGATACAGTGGAGTGTGGTGGTTATAAGCAGGGAGCCCACAACACAGACACATCAACATCACCAAAGCCATGTTGGCACTGTGTCTGTTCCTGGCACTTACCTTCTATGGCTTGGGCAGTTGTACAACGGCATGTGTGTATTGCTATAGGCTCCTACACAGAACTGTCACCACTCTGAATGTCTTCTGTGGGCCACCATCCACCGCCAACCCCAGCATGGATTCTTCCTGGCGCCCAGATCCTTCCCAGAACCTCCTTCTCTTGGAGCCACACAGTGTGGTGCCCTTCCAGGGTAGCTTCCTTCCCTTAGCAAGTGACTCCTCCATGCAGGGAGCTCCCACCATGCTTTCCTTAGCTAAGCTCACTGTGTCGTTAGGAGAGAACAGGTTTTTTCACTTGTACTGTGTGTTCCTGTAAGAGGACCACACTAATAATCAACCTGAGTAATAATGTAAGAAATGTGCTCATTAAGAGCTGCACTGCAACTTACACGGCAGCTTAAGGGAGCCTGGATGTCCCCCATCCTTTCCAGCCTGTGTGGGTGGACACACCTCACAGTGCATCTTCGTCCTGTAACATAATGGTCTCCTTTCAGAGCTGAACAGCGCAAGTGTGAGTGTGCACGTGGTAAGATGTCCTTGTTCCCTACCCACTCGCCTGCCTGCAGAAGCAGGGGGCTCCCCACTGTCCCTTAGGAGGTGACACTGCCCTCCAGGTCACCCTGCCTCGCCTCCTCTGTCACAGTGCTGCATGGGGTCCACTAGGCAGCCACACCTTATAAGTGAACTCAGTCTCTCTGCTCAGTTCTGGGAAGTGCTGTGATGCTGACTGTCTCTGCGCTCTGTGTTTTAGGGGAAGAAGGCAGGGACTAGCTGAACTCAGCGCAGCCCCGCAGTACCTCCTAAGCAGCCACTCTGGGGCTAAAGCTGACGCACATATCTGGGGGAAGAGATGCAGAACTCAGAGACGACACTGCCTCTGGGTTTCTCAGAGCATTTTTATTGCCATTAGATTTCTGGGACCAACAAGTATATCAGTTCTTGGTTATCAACTGGATAATTACAAACATTAATCTGAAGATAGCTCAAGCATGGTTTTATTAAACTATCTAGTGTTTGGAACCTTAAAAATGATTGCATATAGTTGTAGCTTAAAATTTCCCTACACAAACTAGGCTTCTTAATGGGAAGTTCTGGTGCAAAAATATTGTTACAACCTCATCTTGCTGAGCAACATAAAATCTTCAAATTTCAACCACAAGCTAACTGTCTATGCTTCATATTTGGGGGATGTTCATGAAATTCTCTATTTCTATTTTTAACTGTTAAAAAATAGATTCAATTTTCCTTTTAAAAAAGGATATGTATGACTCACATAAGAAAGTGTTAAAAGGAATTCCTGACGAGTGTAATTTTTAATAGGAAATGGTCTTAAAAACTGAGATTGTTGGGAAAGAAAATGATACAAGTTTTTTTAAATCAAGACTGATCAGAACATTGACCCCTAGACAACTGATCATTTTGTGATGTGTAATTAACTGCTCCTATTTTTCAAGTGCAGTTTCCTTCAGGGTAATGACCATGACAAATCCTTGTGCTTCTCCCCTCTGCTGTTAACACAGAAATCCTGATTAGCCTGCTGTGCCACGCAGCTTTTGTTTCGCAGCTATGTGTGCAGAGCCACAGATCCTGCTGCCCTCAGGACAGACAGGAGCCGGTGTAAAGCACCTGGTGAAAAGGCTCCTGCTCCAGGACTGGTCCTATTCTCCTGTTGCTCTAAGAATTCACCATGATAGCAGGGCAGGGAAGGCAGCTCGACCAGGCCAACCTGGCAAACACACAGCTGGGGTTTGCCATCCCAAAGGCAAAGCCCTCCCACCTGCCTGTGAATGACACAGTCACCAGCACCCCAGGGGACTTCAGCAGCCTCTCCTGGGAAGCCCCATGGGTTGATGCAGTAGTGGTGGAGGTGATGATGCTGCTGGTTACCATCGAGGTGGTGGTGGGTGTTGACAGGAACCCCATGTGGCTTGTCTCAGTCTCACAAAACTGCCAGGCTGCAGGGGGCTGGCGGGTGAGGCTTTGGGCACAAGTTACAGACGCGGCACACACTATCACCTGGCAAGTATGGGGCACAGGAAAGGCACTTGGGCAAACCTGCACTTAAATTCTAACTTTGGCCTCCGAAAGCCACCCCAAGGCGAAGGCCAAGATTCCAGTGGAACCAACTGCTCCTAATTTGGATCCTAAGGAGCAGCCAAGTAGCCGTGCAGGTCCCGCTGCCAGCGCTTCAGTGAAGACACACAGCCACAAAGTTTAAGCTGGCACTTGGGCCACCTTAATTTGGAACAAAATTTCTACAGCTGGGGGAAGCTTTCAAGAATTCAGTACCACTGATAAAATTAAATTGGCTGGTAGGAGTCAAGACCAAATTAGAGAAGTAACCACAGGGAGTTTTGGTTTAGAAGCAGGGGCAAGATGACTCACATTGTGACTGAAACAAACCAACCAACCTAACAATAGGAAGCCCTCCACTACTGCTCAGGCTTGCACTGGCTCCCTGTTCCCACCAGATGAGTCAGCAGCCTGGGTCACGAGTGGCTTGTGTGTGAGGGTCCCTGAAGCAGGCAGAGCTGCCTGGAACAGCACTTGCTGGGCACTGTGGGGCCAGCCATCTCGCTGTGGCACAGGGTGATACTGAGCCCTCACCTCGGTGATATGCAAAGAACAGCTCCGGGAATGATTTCTCCCCCTGGAGTAAAAATCCCAGCATGGACAAGAGCAGTCGGTCTGAATGGCATGCTTTTTATAACTTGTGGCAGTTGAGTGAAAGGGGAAGGAATTTTCCACTAGCTTCTCCTGGAAGAGCAACATAAGGGCCGGGAGCAGGGGCAGGCCTCCAGAACTGAAACTAATTATGGGAAAAGGATTCAAGTGCCTTGTACGTTTTTACCACAAGCATTTGGAGAATCATGCTGAAAATTTACTTCCCAAAGCGCAGTGGTGTTTAAGTCTCTGTATAGCTTAATGTTATAAAATGAATTCACGCAAACTAGAAAACGCATGTGGAAAGTGGGCACGAGAGTGCACAGAGCTGAGCTGCATTCTGCTCTTCCACCCACCACCCAACGTGCACATGGGGCACCCCTCGGACACACACAGGGCACCGGAGAGTACTTCCCCCAAGGATACTCTGCTTCTAACCATCGTGCCCGCAAGGGAACACAGTTGGTTCCCTCAATGATTGCAGAAGCAAGGAAAATACTGAGTGTTTGTTTTAATTAATGTCTTCTATAGTTTTTGCTAGTTCTTTTCCATTACTGGCTTTCCAACAAATATATCAAACCACAGAGGTTAAAATTAAAGACAACGGAAAAGAAGAGGGAAACAAGAGAACTGAGCTTACATTCTACCAAAAGGAGGCTCTATGCAGCGTGTCCTCAAGCCAGCTGCTGGTACCTTATTAATTAGTGTCTTATTAATTAGTTTTTGTTCACAGCACCTATAGCCAAATGAAATAACCTAACTGTTTTACTAAGTGTGTAGGTTAAAAACAAATATCATGTCTTGACAATTTAGTAGCCATTTGGAAACACAAATATACCTGCATTAAAAGGACAAGTGATACTTTGTTTCTTGCCAGGTATGGATGCCACATCCCTCTCTTCTTTTTTTTTGTATTGGGGTTCGAACTCACAACCTTGCACTTAACCAAGCAAGTGCTTCAACTGCTGAGCTAAACCCCTAGAGCTCCCATCATTTTAAATTCTATGATTTTCCTGTGCTTGATTTCTGCAACAACAGCTTCAAGAAATCCAGCTTTGCATCAACACATCTGCTGGTGCAGCCAGGAGCTGCTCTGCCCCCAACCCTTCAGGGCAGATGCCCTGCTCCGTCTGGTGGCACCTGAACAACCTCTTGTGGGCCTGTGGGAAGCTGCAGTCACCCACGTGTCTTACACAGTAGTCACGGCACTGTTTCACTGAATGTTCATGACAACCTAGCACAGTAAACACTGGCGTAGGCTTCACCAGAGAGTAACAAGGAGTTACAAAACGTTAAGCCAGGAGCCCTGCAGACCCTGCTGTGTTTGTCCTACACTGGTGCTGCCAGGGTACCCAGCCCGTTCACGCATCCTCCTCAGTTTCTCACTGATGCTCCCTCTGTCTGAAACACATGCGTGGGAGGAATCAAAATAACAGTGGAGTCCAATCAACCCATGTATTTCACTTTTCACAGGGTAGTTCTGGTCTCATTCCACTGGGCGCTGGGTAGAACAACTATACAGAGCCCTCATTTTCTCCTTGCACTTGAAATCTCCCAACTCCGGCAAAATGCAATAGATGACTCAGACATTTATTTATTTATTATTTATTTTTAGACCAATGGGAACTGCATGAATTCTTTCTTGGGCATCCAAGAGCGCCTGTCTTTTTTTTTTTTTTTTAATGCCTAACTGCAAAGAGCTGTGTTTCAGAATGAATTTTAGATTACTAACTTAGCTAACTGAATATATTTAACCTTCTGCAGGCAGCAGAGATGGTTTAATCCATAGTTCTTGGCGGACAGAGACTTAAAATTATTTTCCCCAAGTTTTTATTTTAGTTATACTAAGATGAAAACTAAATACTGAGATAAATAACAACATCCATCCCAATGAGGGTCATGGTTGCAGAGCAGAATTACTCAATGCTTCAGTTAAAAATCTCTTTTCCTTTGAAGCCTCTCTTCACTGAGATGTGAAATGCAGGCGGGACATGTACAAAGTATGCTGGCCATAAGTCCGCAGCTTGATGAACTTTTAAAATGTGCACCACTCATGTGCCTGACACCATAGCGGAGCCCAGGACACCCTTGTGTGGCTGCTCCCTCCGGGCCCAAGGCCCGGCCTGCTGTGAGTCTGAACCTAACCCCAGTAGCAATGGGTCTCAGCCATCCAGGCTTCACCAAAGCAAAGCTCAGCAGGACTCTCCCAGGTGTGCCCACAGTGCATTTCATTTTCATAATAATTGCAGACAATCTTTTCAAAATTGTGTAGCAGATTACTTACACATTGTATCAGTCTCCGCGGAACACCACAAATCAAAATAAAGATCCCACTATGAGGAAAAGACTAGTAAAAAGTGCTTACCAAAGAAGATTATCTAGCTTTTCCATTTGTTGCCACATAGTCACCAATAAAACATTCTAATTCCTTATGCTCTGGACAATTAATGGATGTTACCCACAAATCAGTCTGTAAGAAAGTGACTCTGAATGCCAGTGGCCTTCCCTTACAGGACTTTCTTGTTAGAATTCCATTTATACAAATGTTACTTTAGAGCTAATGCCACACAAATAAAATGGTGTGGGCTGAAACTCCTTGCAGGAGCCAGGCTTCCTCTGATGGCCTTGGTTCTGCGTGTGCAGTTCTATCACAGCGCTGGCTCGAGCGAGCCCCTGCAACACACGCACCCCACTGTGGAATATGACAGACTCCCTCTGGGAGCGAGTTATAAACAACACCCAGGAACTGCACTCTGTAATGAGCAGCTCAGCACAGCATGCATTTTGTGGTCAGATACTTGCCTATTTGGGGTCAGGAGGCTTTGGGAGATGTAATTAGGAGCTGGATGATTTGTCCAGAGTCATAATCACCATCTGAAGTTCTCAGTGCACCTCCTCTTGGCGAAGCCCAGCTGCAGCCACCCCCAGTGCACGGTGCATGTGGCTTTCAGCACATCTTTCCTGGACTGCGAGCCCGGGACAGAAGCAGAATGTGCTTCTGGGTTTCCTATGGCCTTCCAAAGGGAACAGTTGTCTCTCCTTAACCATTGCAATTTTTAAAAAAAAAACTTTTTTGGTGCTGGGGATCAAATTCATAACCTTGCACTTAGCAGGCATGCATTTGAGCCACTGAGCTAAACCCTTGGCCCACCATCACAATTTTAAATGGCGAAGAGTAAACAAGTTGATATATACTTCACATGCTTACTAAATTTCAGATTAAGAAATGACAATAAATTACTACTAGTAGAAAAAATTCATGCCTTTCAGTCTTGTCATATAATCCGGGTGTTGAATATTTTCTTCCTTTTGCTGGACTGTTCCTTATTTTAAAGATTAAAATACTCAAAATACATTTCAAAAGAGTAATGTGCAAAACAGGGCCTGTTGGACAAACTTTTCTTTTATAAACAAAACAAAATTTTAAACAAATAATTTGTGTTTCTAATATGAGTTATAAAAAGATTGGTTACTTTTAGGTTCTGCAAAGACCAGGCAGACATACAAGTCTGTGAAATATGTGCTCACAAGGGAACTAAAATTATGTAAATAAATATGAAAGTATGAAAAAGCTTGAAGCTTTAAGCACTTGGGAGGATGGGAACTGAACCAGAGGTTAGAGGAAAGATAATCTAATCAAATGCAAGAGGTTGATTTTCCCTTCTAAATAACTTAGCTGTAATAAAAATCACTGAATTCAAAAGGCCACAGCTATAGCTTCGTGAAAATGACCATCAAGGAGGAAACAACAAGAATGCTGTTCTGTCTAATGGCTTCCTGGCCTTACCCTGCAGTGACCCCAACAGGTGATGGTGTCACAAGTTGGGGAGGCTGGTGGACCCTGCTGTGGCATTGAGTTCACTCGCCAGGGTGCAGTAGAGAGAGCCTGTTGGGACCAACAGTGAGGACAGCCCAGGGAAGAGCTGGGCTGGGGTCAGCGCAGGGCCAGCAGCTCATCTCCACCAAGAGCGAGGATCTGTGCTGGGGTGCGGACCTCAAGCATAAACTCACATGCCTGGAGCAGAGTGTCTTCAGTGTCACCCTCCAAGTTCTCCACACTAATAGTCTCTGCTTTGGGAGCGACTGCAGCATGAGGAGCTGAAGAGCAAGAACGGGCAGGGAGGCAGCAGAAGCAGGGTACACTGTGACACCCCACCCTTCAAAAGAGCAGTAGCACCCTTCAAAAGAGAAGCAGAGAGAGCTTCCTGTGGCCATACCACTAGGAGCCTTCAAAGCATCTTCTGAATGAAAAGCCTCTGAATTTCTTTGCCTGTTCCCCTTCATCCAGCCAGGACAGTTGTGTGACAGTGTAAATCCTGGCTATGTTAAAAAGAAAGCCCACTTCCCCCAGGGATGACCACATGAACTGGTGCACAGACCTTGGCCCAGGAGTTCTGCAAACCCATATGGTGCAGATGTCAAGAGCAGCACCGGGACAAAGAAAAAGCACACACAGCCTTTGGTGTTGAAATACTTTCCCCCCAAAGAACACGTAAGAACTCATCACTCCAATGGCCACTTTCCTCCAGGAAGGAACGGGTTTGTTGGCACAGGGTCAGGATGGCAGTCACGGTGGGAGATCAGGTTCTTTTTTTTTTTATCCCCAGCCCCCCTGGAGATCAGGTTCTGATCCGCACTCCTGGGCCCCTTGGCAGCTTAGCCCCAAGTCCCCAGGGCACAAACTCTGCCATCCTACTCCTCTGGCCGGCGTGTGCCACAGAAAACTGTCCACACATATGCGCACAGATTCCACACACTCAGGAGCTCCAAGACCCTCTCTAGTGCAGAAAGAGATGAGAGATCTGCTCACTATATTTATTTTTTTCTCAATGAACCTTATAATCAAATGAAAAGACTTTAGTTTCTTTTTTCTGTTTTCCTTTTTTTTTGGTACTGGGGATCGAACTTGCCACCTTGCACTTACCAAGTAGGTGCTTATGCCACTGAGCTAAATCTCCAGCCCAAGCCTCTGGTGCTTAAAACAAGCAAACAAAAAGTGCTTAGTATATGGTGCCCTAAATTCATCAATCTCATTATCAGGGCTGAATATCAACTGCTTCTACTTGCAATATTTTATAACCCACTATGTTTTTATATATTTTTCTACCAACTCTACAGGAAATACTGGTATCTCCTAAGTCAAGAACTTAAAATACTCCCAGCAACAGAGTCTCCTACAGGCAGCTGGGCATCTGCTGAGATTATGAGTGGATTCTCGGTTGCTTTGGCTGCCACAGATGTGTGCAGCTAGTGTTCTGTTTTCTCCTTATGATGATTTCAGCTTCTGTTTCCTGTCTTTGGCCTTGCCCCCTCCACCCAGCCAGAAATATTGTCATTTTGGGGGCAGTTTCTTCTGCCATTGCGCTGCACAGCTTGCTGCCTGGGAGCTATTATCAAGCTACTGCTTTCAACACGGGGCCAACATCCACCGCCCCACCCCATGTGTTTTTCGTCACAGCCCACAGACTCTGTTCCACAGAGTTTGGGGGACGTACTGAGTTCTCTGAGCCCCACGTTTCCATAGGAAAGAGGCCCGACAGCCCCAGCTGGCCACATCAGGGAGTGACCTGGTGACCACAGGGACTCCTGCCTGTGCCACACTGCCTGGAGGCTTGGTGGGAACCTCCTCAGAACAAGGCCAGCATGGAGGCAGAGGACACCCCTTGCACCCAGGTGGATGCTCTGAGACACAGTTCCCAGGGTTTCCAGAAGGGCCTGCGGGACTTCTCACCAGCTGCCACAGTGGTGGCCGACGAGTCCACATGTTTGAACTGGCCGTCCCTCCTCCCTGCCCCCTCGCGCTTGTACTCCAAGGCTGCTCTCTGGGATTACTTCCTAAATAAACTTCCTGCATGCCTGCCTTGGTCTCAGGCTCTGCTCCTGGGGAAACCCAAGCTAAGAATGTGAGAATCCAGTGAGATAAAAAAAAGAATATATATATATATATATATAAATATATATATATATATGTATGCCATTTTGCTCTTGCAGATTGCTATAATAGTCTGGCTGTTCCACACTTGACCTCACAATGTCTGCTAGGGAGCTTGACACACAGACCTCTGAGCAGTGTCAGGCATGGAAAGATACCGTGACGTCTGGGTAAATGTGTACCCAAGAGCCTTCCAAAAGCCGCTCCCACGTAAGAGCAGATTCCTGCGCCACAAGAACATGGAGACACATCTACCAAGGTCACTACAGCAGCCCCATTCACCCATAGCGCCGCACACTGTTGCCCCTACGAAAGGAAGAAATGACTGCAGCCCAGGGAGCAGGCAGCAGGACCCTTCTCAGATCCCAGACCCACAGAGGCCAGGAGGCACAGGCTCAAGGAAAGGCCCCAGTCACACAGTACAAGGACACCGTCACTTGCAAGGCAGGAGCTGCCACACACCAGTGGATGGCAATCAGGTCAGACAGTATCTGTCTCAGAAGGGGACTGAGTGACCGCGGAGGCTGCCACCTGCACATCTCCCGGGTCACCGTCCCAAAGGAACACCTCATCTCCCCACTCTGAGAAAAGGCAGAAAGGCTGGGGTCACTTGGATCATTTAACAAGCAAGCCCTGAGCCTGAGGGCACTGGTGCTGGCGGTGGAGGAGCCCTATGGGCCTCCTGCAAACACTGCCTCAGGGTGCTCGGTGGGGCTCCCCTGCACCTGCCTGCTAGAAGAGATACTAGCCAGGGTGCTGCTGGCATCCTCGTCATGGCATGCACGGCTGGCAGCCAGCACACAGCAACCAGCTAGCCACACAGGGATGCGACTGCCAACCTGTGGGGATGTGGCTTTTGCCTCCTGCAAATGTCCCCCAGAACAAAGCCGTGCCTTGACCTGCCCCTCCTGCCCCTGCCCCTTTGATCTCAGCATCCCACCAGTACTGCTGAGAGCAAAGGGCTTAGACAGTTACGCTCTCTGAGGAGGAAGGGAGCCCAGCGCTACCCCTCAAACCATGCTTCAGAGTTTCCTCAGCTCAGAGGACCCAGAACATTAGCTCAAGAGCCTTCCAAACAGAGCATCCCTGGATTTAATAACCAGGGTTTTCAGTGACTGAAAGAGCCAATATTTTGCTGGCTGTTGCCATGGTGCACGCGCAGCATGGGTGGAGTCTGGGAGCACAGGGTCCCAGGCAAACAGGAATGTGACCTGCAGTGCTGGGCTGTAACATACACAGATACAAGTGTTCTTGGTATCACAATGCAGCAGTCCTTATGATGGGGAGATGACCACTACGGTGTGGCTGGGGCTGGAGCATGCCCCTCCTCGTGTTACAGACTGGAATCTTTGTCCCCAGGGTTGCAACTTTAGGGGGCCACAGGGCCTTACAGGGGTGCAGTCCATGGAGGTTCCAGGGCACTGTGCTCCATGAGTAGTTCTCACAAGAAGGCTGTCATAAAAGAGCCAGTCCTCCAGCCCCCAGCTGCCTGCTCTCTAGCTTCCTGTCTCTCACTCGAGCCCTTTGGTGACATGAGCTCCTGCGTGGCTCTAAACATCGGGATTTCACATGGCTGGGGAGGGTTCTTGCCAGAGAACCATGGTAGCATGGTACCATCTATCTGGACTTTCAGCCTCTCAAACTGTGCACTGTAGGAAACTGTTCTTTACAGGAATGTTGTTAGGGCAGTGAAAAATAGATGACTTCTGTACACCAGCAGAGAAACCTGGACTTTCTCACAAGGCCAGAGGGTAAGGGTGATATGAGCTGTGGGTGATGGAGCAGCTTTGGCTTCTGACTCCAATGGGGGCAGCAGGAGAGAAGGTGGGGGCCAAGTGAGGACCTGGACCACAGAGGTGACAGGAGGAAGGAACGAGGGAGAGAGGGGCCACTGAGGCAGAAAAACGACCGGTGTGTGTGCACGCATGTGTGTGTGTGTGTGTGTGTGTGTGTGTGTGTGTGTGTATGTAAGACAGAACACTTGCCACGTCTTGTTTATAAATTAAAACACTACAGAGAAATGTTTCTAAGGAAACCTCAAACTACTTGTTACTTTTCTAGGAAAATTAGGCTTCTCAAATGGATAAAAACTAATTAATGAGAGGGATGAGGACACTAACTTTGTTTAAATGGAAACGGTTTCTTGACTGGCGTCTATACTTGGTGTGGGACCAGCCTCAGAATCCCAAGTCTCGGATAGTTTTCACATACGCGCTGTGTCATCCTTTCCTGAGCCAATTACAAGAAGACTTTCTTCTGGTATGAAAAATACGGGGATAATCACAGTGGGAAGGAGGGAGCCAGAGAAGCGTTTTAATGTGTACTCACTCTGGCACAATGGTCTCAAAAATGGACTTATTTGTCCCTGTCAAACTTGATTATTCAAAACGTTAGAGGAATAGTAAAAAACTCTAGAACAGTTTAGTCTATACTGATGGACTCCAGGACATAGTTTATATTATGCACATACAGTGGTGTGTTGGTTCACGAACTTAGTTGTGGACTGCGGGGAAGACAGCGCAGTCATGGTCATGTGGGGAGGATGGTGTGGCTAACGCAGGGGTTGCGAAAGACAGCAAAATTTTACCAAATTTTGCTGCCTGTGCACCAAACGCTCTGTGCACCAAATGGTTCATGTTTGTGAACTGAGGTATATGTTTTATATGTGCATATATACACATACTCATCCGTGCCGTGTTAAAATGTTTTATTCTGGTTGTTGGAGCTTTGCTGTGTAGTCAGCTTTGAAGACTGTTTGGGGTGCAGCTCTTTTTTCAGCAGATCAAACAACACCTAGCGACGATCTAGGCTGCTGCAGTATAATGGTAGTGACAGCCCTATAATGTTAAATTTGGGTAATCTGTCTGTGACCTGAGAAGAACAGCTCAAAGCTCCTCACACTGAGAACTCAAGGCATTCAGAAAAGGACAAGTACGTGCAGTCCTCTGACACTGCAGAGGGACCCTCACAGGGGCCTGGTGGCAAGAAGTCACTGTCCCCGCACCATCATTGTCAGATATAAAGGTGATATCAGACATTCCTAAAGCCAGTCAGGACAGGGAACAGGAGGGAACCATGGCTCGAGCATTTGCAAGCTGTTTCTGGTCAGAGCACTAAGTGTGGATGGCAAGGATGGGAGACGTCTGCCAAAGGGCAGAGTGGGTATGATGGGAGGATGGCACTTACTCCTCATAAATCCCCGTACGAGACAGACTCCTTACTCTAAGGAGGCCCTGGGAAGATTTCCCGGTTGCAATCACGGATGACAGAAATTCAAGAGATACTAATGAGAACAACGTTCCAGGGCAATAACCTAAAAAAGTCAAGAGACAGGGATATGCCAGGGTACCTGATTTGTGTGATCATCCAGGTGGGTGCCTCTCTCACAGGTCCTGAGACACAAGGACATACAGAAAGGCTCCGCAAGGGAGACCTTCATTTAGAAATGCCCACTCTCAGATTATCAACATTCGTATTCTTTCCATTTCTAGAAATTAGCACTGGATTTTGGAAAGAAAACTAGAGCCTTTTGTTACCATGTTCACAGACCATAAACTGGCACTAGTAATTCCAAATTCTAGGATCTCCTGTTGGTGAAATGGCCCTTCACAGAGTGGCAGGTGTTCTACCTGCTTTCCAAGGTGCTCTGAAACTCCCAATGGGAAGGTACACACTGATTCAGAGACATCACTTTTGGCTGTGAAAGGGCAGAATGGGCAACATGGCCTCCATGGGAAAATAACATTTGGCTTCCAAGTACACCAGTTCCCAAGCAGACACCCAGAACCCAGCAGAGATTTACAGAGCAGCTGGCACAAACGAGCACCCAAGAGGCTCCGCCTGTCAGTGCTCGGCTCGCCTCGGCTCCACTTGTCTCTGAAGCATGAGTGTATTCTTCTTCTCAAAGAGCAGCTACTATCAGTTCGCACTTTCCTTCAAACTTTAATTTCGCCACTCCACGGGTAAGAATGTAATCTTTTTTACAGCAAGGTAAAAGGCTACTGCTTGCTGCTTCTACTTCTGGTCCATTTTGTTCCCCAAAGACTTCAATCCATCATCAACTGGCCCAGTGTTATACAGAATTTCACTTTAAACGACATGTCTTCAGAAACTGTATATATTGTACACTGATACTGTCCCACAGTATCCTTATAAAACTCATCATCACATGTATACATGCATGTTTAATTTGCTTCAATATACAATCACACACACACACACACACACACACAGTCATACTGAATAGCTGACCAGTAGTGATCTGAAAACATTTTGACAATGAATTATTTTCAAACTTGGGAAATAAAGTTAAGAAATTTTATCTTTAAGATTAGTCTGTATGTCTTTTAATGTTCCCAAGTCTAATTTTAAACTGGAACTTGACTTTAAAATTTTCAAATTATAAACACTCCTGTCATGTCTCTTGACAGTTGTAACCACATTTGACCCAGGAGCTTGAAAAGTGGAAAGGAGGCATAAGGATTTATTTTCTTCCTCTAGTTATATGATTCAGAATGACAAGTAACAGAATCACTTCTATTTAACTGTTAAGTACTAAAATCAAGATGAAGATTACAATTTTTATTTATAATACTTTGTAAATTATTATTTCTGAGTATGAATTTAAACTAAATACAACTTAAACAGACCTTTGTAGTTTCAATCTTCCCAGAATAAATCTTTCTAAATATTATCTTTGCTGGGTGTTAAGAGTAACTAAGTAACTAAGACAATTACTTTGGATGACATAGCTCCAACTTTAACCTCAAAAATCCCACTGCTCCCATGGTGCTGGGATGCAGTGGTTACAAACTGCTGCCTATGAATTCTTTGAAAGAGGGATTTCAATCATAAAATAGATGAAGCAGAAGAAAGAAGGGACGAATGCATTAAGGAAGATCGCAGATCCTAAAAATCCTTTTCTGGTTCTGATAAAAAGTGATAGGGTATGGGATTCTTCAAGTTTTAAGAGGTCTGTACAAGAAGAGGTGGTTGTTGAGACTGTAAAATAACAGTACTTGAGTTTTTGTAGGGTCTAATCTATTTCGATTGACGTGGAGTAGTAAATGCTTCAATCGCATACTTTCACGAATGGTCAGAACTCTAGTAACCGCCACACTTCCTCCTGACTTGGTCTACCCCATAACCACAGGACAACAGTTGCCAGGAGTGGCCAGCGGAGTGGGGGAGGGACAGTAGTGGGGAGTCAGAGCCAACAGGTGGTGGCACGGGCAGAGTTACAGTTCTGGGCCTGGTCCTCAAACCCTATCAGCTGCACAGCTGAGGAGCCCTGAACCCTAAACAAGAAACAACCACCCCATTAGCACCCCTCCTAATGGGTGGGGTGCTCCTATCAATACCCACAGACGGGGGTCCCCATGACCATGGGGGCAAATCACAGCTGCGTCACAGCAGTGGCTGCATCTTCCTTCCCCAGGAACCGAGGGGAAGAGGGCCCGCATTAGGCGAGGAGCGGGCCCACGCAGGTCTGGGTGGTCAGATCTACAACACACTGACTCCACAGTCCTTAGAAAGATTAGCTGGTCCTGTGAACCCGGAGCCAGGGGAAGGTTCCGAGCTCGCTGCTTCCCTCATGCACCTTAGAGCCTACAGACCCCCAGTGTCCACCTCCTGGGCAAAGGCACCGAGAGTCCTGTGGCACACCAGGTGTCCTTCCCAGTGGCAGGATGTGACCCTCTCTGGTATCACTTCTAGAGACACGGAGACCACATGGGACTTGTCTCTCCCACACACAAAGTTCCTAGGTTGCCAGATTTGGGGCACAAATAGCACTGAATTTTACTGCTGCTGTAAGAAATGGAAAGATTTCAAATCTATGGCAAGACACAAGTTTTCAAGTAGAGTTTCTGAAAGAAGGACAAGACGGCCAATGCTTAGGAGTCAGGTCCCCACTGCAGACTAACCCTCTCCCACACCCGCTCCCCAGCTTGAGAGCTACGTCCAGGACAACATGAAGAAGCAGATGGCAGAGCTGCAGCAGAACGCCGTGCAGAACCAGACGGCTGCGATGCTCGAGATCGGGACAAGCCTACTGAACCAGACAGCAGAGCAGACGCGGAAGCTGACGGATGTGGAAGCCCAGGTGAGCAGCCACAAACACGGGCGGTTGGGCCATTTGGCAGGATAAGGGACACTAAGCATGGGAGAAAGGGGATCTTTAAGAGTTCAAGACTCTGTTGATGAAGGAGGCCACTGGTGAAGGTGGCTTCCCCACAAAGGCCAAGCGAGCTGCCTTTCCTCCACTGAGGAGCTCCGGTCACCACTATGTGGCCAAAGCCTCCTCCCCACAGCTCTTTCCTGGAACCACTGCCAAGCCTCCACTTTTTGTGCACTTAGGAAACAGAAATCACTGAGGCAGAGAGCTCGAAACTTCATTCTGAGTCTGAGTATGGAATTCAGGTAAACCCTGAGTCTCCAATAATAACAAATGCACCAGTGGGCAGCCGCGGGCTGGGCACACCCTGAGACCAGGAGCCCATGGCCCATGTTTTGCAGTACAGCACAATTCTGCCCCCGAACTTGTGTGTGGTTTGAGCCTTGCCCTGCCGCTGCCCGACTCTGGTGTTCAGGATGACAGAGCGCTGGTCCAGAGCACTGAGGGCCGAGTTCTCCTTCTGCTTTAAGATTTCATGACAGCTGGTTAACAACAGCAGATAAAAGAAAATGAAATAATGAAAAATACAGATAGCACCAAAACATTAACGAACCAAAATAGTAAAAAAAAAAAAAAAAAAAAAAAAAAAAAACAAAAAAACAAAGCGTCCAGAGTTAAGCTGAACAAAACGCAGTTTGTGACTGTGTGAGAACAGCCCGGGGGAGGACAAATGAACTGGCCCTCAGGCCGTCCCTTTCCAACTCCAACCGAGGCTCCTCTGTGGGCTCAGGGCAGCACCATCCTCCTTTGAACTATAAGGAATGCATCAGAAGCAGCAGAGCATCAAGTGTAATGTATTAGTAAACAAATATTTTATTAGTGGATCAAAAGGCATTTAGACTTCTCTTATTTGGTAATAAAAACTAAAAATGAAAAGACAATTTAAAATAAAGTCTATCCATGTATCCAGAGTCAATTAGTAAAATAAACTAGCAATGGCTAAGTGGCATTCCCTACACCTGGACGGGAAAACTGGCTGGCAGTCACACTCATTCAAAAGTGCCCCATAAATATCAACATGTGTTATGCTTTTATGTAATAGTAATAAAAAAAGCATTATGCCACAGAACAACCATGGAAGCCTTTATCCCACCTTGTGTGTTTTGTTGGGTCATATGATTTAAAAAAAAAAAGCCTATTGTGAAATTAGACATCAACAACCCTAACAGGAAAATAGGAAAACGGATGGAGATGACAGGCTGAGTAACAAAGGACATCATGAGACTGAGGAATGAACGGACAACAGAAACAGGCTCGGTGGGGATAGGGAGGGCTTGGGGAGGGGAACAGGGAGGCGGGTGGGCGGTGAGAAGTAAGTAAGAGGGTCTCCAGGCAGTGTGTATGTACTGCAATGATCGCAGACATATGCTAATGAGGAAGAGTGGCTGCTTTGTGTGCCCAAGCCACTGGGAGCCATCCATCACCAGGTACAAGCTGCGAGAAACAGGTTTCAGGTTAAATGTGGAGATTTCGATTAGATGCACAGTTCTTCAGCCTGTCAGAGTGAGAGTTACATTGGGCACCGCCATGCAGCTGGAGGCTGAAGGAAATTCAGGGAAGAATCACAGAACCTGCATAACTTAGTCACTGGCAGACCAGCTCAGCTGGGTGACTTTTCAGAAGGTGACCTAAAAACTCTGCAGTTCTGGGTCACACAGGATCTGTCCACTGCCTGCCTCTGTTTCTCCTAAATCTTAAGACTTACATAGGAATCTGATTTTCCAATCCCTTTGAGAAATAACTGACCCAGAATATTTGCATTCAGTGCTCTAGTGCTAACCCCAGCGATGGCCATGGCTTTTCCTCATGCACAGAGGAACTGGTGGACGAGAACTCCACCAGCAGGGACTTGGGACCACACATGCATGAGACCCACATCTTGGGCCAGGCCAGGGTCATGCCGACAGTGACACACAGCAAACAATGACTCTTGCAAGGACCCTGATCTCTGGTAACAATTCTGACTTCCATGCACATGTGATATCACATCCTAAATAAGCATGACTGGAGGAAGTGAGTAATCAATTCTTCCTATGAAAAGCCAGCCAAATGCTGAAGACCCTCTCTCCAGAGCTGTGTGAAGACAATGTGGAAAGCAACACTGCACGTCACACCAGAAAGGCCCACACAGCACGCTGTGTTTCTACTTCATATCGACATTTTATTGTTTCCTAAGTGGTTGAAAAGACTTTTAAAATGGGAAAAAGAAAAATGACAAAGAAAAAATACATCAAAGGCTAAGCATGTGGTTATAGAGTGGGAAATGCCAGACTAAAAAGGAGCTGTATTTTTGTGTAAGGGAGGCAAATAACTTCTTGTCTTTAGTTTACTGACCAAGAAGCAAAATACGAGAACCAGCATTTCGTCTGAGCAGACGGGAAAATATTTTTTAATATATCAACAGTTTTTGATCTATGAGATAGAACTATTTTATACTTCCACTTGTCTCAGTGGGTGAAATGATAAAATATGGCAGAACTAGAGAAAAATATTATATTACTTCACACAAACCATCTTCCAGAACCATGAAACTATGAACCACTTTCTAAAATAAAAACAGGGTGAAAAAAAGTTTAACGTGCTTGAGTGTTATCAACGATTCTAAGCCTTTTCTGAAAATAAAAACCATGCCAAAACAGGCCACTTGAGTTAATAAATAATGTGTCATATTTTCCAATAATGTGGGCAACTGAATTAACAGGGAGCTATGAAGTTAAATGTATTAAAATGATAACCTGGAATTTTACTTCGTTCCATGTAGGTATTAAATCAAACAACAAGACTTGAACTTCAGCTTCTAGAGCATTCCCTTTCTACAAACAAGCTAGAAAAACAGATTTTGGATCAGACCAGTGAAATAAGCAAGTTACAAGATAAGAACAGGTAATTACAGTATAAAAATCTTTGTAATTCAAAGCTGTACGCCTTCCAGAGATAAAAGCCCACCTCATGGGACTTGGTTACAAGCATGGTTTCCAGATAATGAATGTTTGGTGCACAGCATATATGTCAGAAACCTTGGAGGAAAGGTGGAGGGAGAGCACGTATAGAAAAGTCCTCAACAAAGAAGTCCAAGACAGTCCTCGATGCTGTTTTTCATTCTTTAGTCCCTTATAGATGGTCATACAGCAATCCTCCACCTGCCTCAGTCTCACGCATGTGAATCTATAAAATGTAGCGCTAGTTCAGTGAAGCAAGTGACACTGGCCTGGACATCTGAATACTGACTTTATCAAGCCTCTCTGCCTTTAGGGACTTAGGTTTTTCAACACAACATGGTCTGCAGTAGGAAAACCATCCTTATAAGTCAGGATTCATTTCACGATACAATACTTCCTCTTAAAGTAGATAAAGTAAAGTAGTTAATGTTAAGTATGATATACAATCCTATATTCAGATAATATATAGGAAAAGAACTCGAGGTTAACAACACAAAAACAATTTCAGGTGCTAGGTAAGGACTGTTTTCATAAGCTTACTGTGGCTAGGGACAGACATGAGGGTTATTCATGCATATACAGTAGGGTGCTCATTTACTTGTTTTTATTCAAGACACATATTTGGAGAATAGCACAATACCACATCCTTCCATTTCACAATGTAAATAGTTTAGCTTAATCAGAAACAATGATAAGCATTACCTCATAATCATTCTTTACTGTTCTAACAGTAAAGTATAATATAGTAATTAATTCTGTTCTCTGGGTACCAAACTGAAATCGTTATTGACTTAGTGTTTTGAAAATCAAAGACATTTTTCTTTTTCAAATATTTTTCTTTTGTGTTTCAAATTTCTCTTCCACACAGAAAGAAATGAAGGCTTGAGATCAGTAACTGAAATTAATAATCTTGCTAATTTCGCACTGCAGTAACGTTAGGGATATATCGAGCTGGTTCTGAGTTTTGCTTGCTTAACAGTAATGCTGCCCAGGAAACTGGTCCTGGGATTCCCTGGATACAACAGCTATGGGTGTCAAGTCCTTTATAAACAAACAAACAAACAAATGCATCATGTTTACACACAACCTACATACCAGCCCTTGAGCATTTTAAGTTGTGTTGAGATTATTTGTAATACCTGACATAAATGCTATGCAAGTGGTTGGTATATTGCCTTGTTCAGGGAATAATGGAAAGAAAATAAAAGTCTGTACATGTTCAGTACAAATCCATTTCCCCAAAAATATTTTCTTATTCTTTAGCTCAATGCTCAGAACAAGCATGATTGTGTGTTAAATAAAGTCAGCTCCTCAGTAAGTAACTCTGAAATACAACCAAAAACTCTCAGTACATTGTATGCACATCTATTGATTTGCTGAAATTTCTTTTATATCAAGCTTTTACAATAGAGAGAATGATTTCAGTCCCACAGTAGCTTGCTATGTTTTCTGATTTTTCTTGCTTTTTCTCACTTCCCTCCCTGGTTTAATTTGCCTGGATCAGCTTGTGCTTCTAATAAGTCTAACTAGTTTTATATGAGTTAAATTCAAATGTTACAGTACTTTTCCTATGAAAAGCACCCTGTCAAGCATGTCGAACAAAACTAAAATTGCTTGTGACTTGCAACTGGTCCCCAGCTGGACCACAAACTCAAGTGCCGAGTGGGACTAAACGCCCTGAGGACAGCAGCAAAAAGGTACCCCTGCTACCCACCAACTCGCCCCTGAACCCATGTAGTAAAAGCTACACAGAAAGCAGGGTCAAGCTCTGAAGAGCCCTGGAAACCAGATTCTTCCTTTTTGTTGGAAATACTGACATAACTATAAAAGTAAATATGAAATTTTATGGATGATTTTGCATCTTTTCAATGAGTGTTTTCTATGTTAAATTTCACTGGTGTAAGACATTGCACAAGAACATCATTGTAAAACCAGGCACATGGGGCTCCACATTGAGGAACCCTAATTCAGTCATTCCCCAAAAGTAAAACTGCAGTCTGCAGAGAATGGGTTTGAATGAAGTGGTATTTACCAGTGGCAACATTCTTTCCAAGTTACCATTACTACTCTTGCAGATGCACCAGCTGAAACTGACATAGAAAACTATGCATTTTTACCTTGTTACTCTTTTGTTCAAAAAACTAGACTGATTTAAGGTTATGTGTACAGCTCAGTCAAACTGCTCTGGCTTGGAAACACATTGCTGCAGCCACCATCTCTTTATGCAGGGACACTCATTTAAAAAACAACATCCACTGTGTGTATGTGTGCGTGCTGACTATGATGAAATCCCTAAACCAGACTCACCCTCTAAAGTACAGGAGTTTACTAAGCTCACAGTTTTGGAAGCTAAAAGGTGGAGAGGAGGCAGCTCTGCGGGTTCTGCCTCAGCCAAGGGCTTATTTGCAAACAGCCCCAGAACAGCAGGAAGAGGTCACATCCCCAACAGGCAGTGCCAGCCAGGGATCAGGAGTGGGCTGGCTTGTTAGCAACCACTCTGGTGAGAGTTTGGGTGTCCCATGAAGGCTCCCCCAAACTGAGGCTCCCCTGGGGCCTGCTTCTTAAAGGTTCCACTCCCTCCTACGTTGCCACGCAGGAGCTGCTTCCAACACATGAGCCTTTGCTGGACACAAACCACATTTGAAGCATAACAAATGTGATTCAGATTCATGATGTTTCTGCCAAAGGGATCCTTCCCCGCAGTTCCCAGCTCACTCCAACTTATGCTGATGTAAAATGAAGCTATACTGAAATCAGCTTTATGGCGACAAGCTAGTTGAGCACCCTCGAGTGAGATGCAACATCATGGCCAGCTCCTTGCTTCCACCCATGTCTCCCTTCAGCATTTATCAGCACTGGCCTCAGGGTCTGTCGCCACATGCAAAGCACCTGCCATGAATTTACTGTATTTTCACTGCTTTTCTACCACCCCAGAGGAAAATGCTAGCTGCAACTCATTAATCTCATTTTATACACCACTAACAGGTCTTGATGTG
This sequence comes from Cavia porcellus, assembly GCF_034190915.1. NCBI lineage: Eukaryota > Metazoa > Chordata > Mammalia > Rodentia > Caviidae > Cavia > Cavia porcellus. The sequence continues at coordinate 44,175,225 of NW_026947507.1, forward strand.
CATTTTTTACAGTGCTGCTCTATAACAGGCGCCCTGATAGCTGTAACACGCAGTGATCTGTCCGTTACTTAATTAGTAAGTCCAGGCTGGGCTGATCTGGCCCTGGCCTCACCCTTACATGCTAAAACAAGCTCCAGTGCAGTGGTCTATGACGGCCTTTTGAGCCGAGCTGGTGAGCGCTCAGAAGCACGGCACCAAAGCAGTCATTTCTCAGTCCCCACGATGCTGAGCGCCAACCCTGCCCTGTGTGGCTGCCACATGTCTTTGATGCTGTCTCTCAGATGATTAAAAACAGCACAGAGGGCTGGATTGTAGCTGTGGAACACCCCTTCCAGGTGCACTGTACATACTGCGTGCTTCTCTAGGTCAGGGCTGCTGCAGTGCTTCCCAAAGCACGGAGGCTGATTTATGTAGAGAGCAGGAAGAAACTTACACTTACTTTTTGATTACCTGCTTCTTATGGTAAATCATCTTGGTTTATAAATTAATGAGAGTTATACCATTTTCTTTAAAAATAAGCTAATATCAAGAAAAGTACTAAGAAACAATCGGTGAAAACGGGTATGGAAAAACTGATGATGTCTAGTGAAAATAACTACAGGACAGCCATGGTTACTGACTCAGCATTCTGCTCTCACACTTGTCATCACAGTGATTTATAAGGACCAGAGGGCTGGAAGAAATTTCAGAGCTGTAGCTTCCAGTAGGGATAATTCGCACTGGTTATGGACAAATTGTTATTCCTTATGGTTCTCATTACTTATCTATTATCACTTATCATTGCTTATAGTCTAAGTCTTTTAGTTGGTTGGGTTGTCCGCACGGTTAAAGGTTGAGAAGCTATTATTTCCCCAAAAATGATACAATGGATGCATGGAATAGCTGAACTGGAGGGACCCCACAGACCATCAAATCTAAAACCCTCGATTTTGGTAGAGATGTATCTGGGGAGAGCTGCCTATGTGACACAGCTGTGCCTGACATCTAGAGGGAATGCCAGGTGACACACAGCTGTACCTGGAGCGAAGGTCCTCAGCCCAACACTGTCCCTTCCTCTTTGTTCTGTGGCCCTGGCAGCCTCTGAAGGAATTTTTCTCCAGTGGAGACAGAGCTCACTGCATGCTGTAACTTGGCAGAGGGAAGCTCACTGAGACAGTCTGAGACTCTCCAAAGCACCTCGCACACAGAGGTTCAGTCCATTTCTGTGAAGAGATTATGTAATGAATGGAGTGGGCTGAAGCCCAGACTGAGTGATGCATGGGCTTGGCCGCTGGTGAAACCTGGGTGCTGATTTCACGTGCTTCCACTCCCTTTGGGGTGCAAAAGAAGTCAAGAATCTTTCAACAACTCACAACAGGCTCAGACATGGGGTCAAGCTGTCTTCACCAAACAACAGAGAAAACAGGGATTCTCTCTTTGTGGGGAGTCCCCAAAAGTTCTAATAGCTCACGAGCAACATCTCACCAACTCCTAGGGTGACAGTCACAGAGGCCATGTCAACTGTTAACGGCCTCAAAATAACCCTGAAACAGAGATGTCAGCATCAATATATGCCATGATTTAAGAGCGATTCTACAGATACCTTCCTTTAACCCTGAACTGTGATGAGCAGATCATCTCCACTGAACATTATGCTGGGTGGGGGTCTCAGGGACAGGAGCCAGTAACTGGCTTATCATCTAACCATTTCCGAAAGCAGGTCTATCTTGAAGGTCTATCTAGGTCATCTAACCATTTCCAAAAGCAGGTCTATCTAGAGGGAATGCCAGGTGACAAATAGCTGTACCTGGAGCGAAGGTCCTCAGCCCAACACTGTCCTTTCCTCTTTGTTCTGTGGCCCTGGCAGCCTCTGAAGGAAGTTTTCTCCAGTGGAGCTTCACTCTTGTGTGGTGTAGAAAAGGCCTCTGTCTTCTCACACTCACAGAGACAGGAAAGGTAAATATCTGAGACTGCTGGGCCCAAGACAGTGTGAGCCACCACACTGGTGAGCTGGGGTAGAGAAAACCCTGCAGCTCCCCAACTGGCAGGAAAGGAGGAGCAGGTGAAAAGGTGAGGCAGGGTAGGTTTCCTCTTCCCATGCCCCAGCACAGTGAGAGGAGGAAACTGATGCAGGAAAGATTAGATACTGTAAATGACTCAGTCGAGAGTCGCAGGAGCGGCAGGTCAGGATTTGAACATGTGCTAAGTATTTAGCTCCTTTCTGGACTATTTGCCACACAGTATTAAAAGATCAGCAGTTAGGGCCCAAATGAAACTCCTTCTCAAAGCATGTCCTGAGCACTGCAATTTGAAATAACAGGACTTTCTTCTGAATTCTTCTAGCACTGAATCTTGACATAGTCACATTCCCCTATTATGGCCCAGGATATTGTCTGTCTGTCTGTCTCTCTGTACCTGTCAGTTTGTCTGTCTGCCTGTCTGTCCATCCTTCCTTCCATCCACCTACCCAATCATGTATATCTATCTAACATGGCAAGTGTGAGAGGCTCTTTAGGACTGCGCCCTTATACTCCCTACCATATTTCAGCAGAGTGTCTTGGCAGAACAGAAATGCAGTGCACTCAGACAGCTGCATCACAATGGTGACAGTGACTGCATGTTGATGGGTGCTTGGCTCTGCTGGCCGTAGGGTTTTAGCACTCCCTCCACTAACCGATGAGCATTTCCCTCCAAGTGTCCTGGAGCAGAAAGTGCTGGACATGGAGGACAAGCACTCAGTGCAGCTGCAGTCCATGAAGGAAGAGAAGGCAGAGCTCCAGGTGCTCGTGTCCAAGCAGAACTCCATTATCAAGGAGCTGCAGAAGCAATTAGTCACAGCTACCGTGAACACCTCGGCCCTGCAGAAGCAGCAAATGGACCTGATGGAGACTGTCCATAACTTAATGACAATGATAGCACCGAATGGTAAGTGAAGTTCATGTTTTTGTCAATGAACTGTCCATTGTAACAAATTCTCTCACCTTTCAGAAAAGGCACTACTTCTCTTGTATTCCTTATGAAAGCTCTATAGGGACTAAACTAGAACTGAGTGGGAAGGAGGAGTGAAGGAGGAAGATACAGGTATCAGATATGTCAGTCATGCACTGGAGGCAGAGCTGCTGAATGCACTTTGCCTCCCATGTGTTACTCCATCGTCCAGGGCATGCAGGAGGCTAACGAATTGCTCAGCCTTCACAGGGTTGCAAAAGTACCCCCGGCATGTAGGATGCCTGTGGGGACTACAGGAAGAAACACCATCGTGATGGGTGCACAGGGGCAGTAGTTTCCTCCTGTCACAAGTCCTTACGTATGTATTGTTCCACCTTTTCATTACGGCTTGACCTTCCGGCCTCTCTCAGATACTGGAGGGAAGGGAGAAAGGGTAGTCACTAACTAAGGTGCTTCTGGTTTTTCTCCTGAGCAAGTGTAGCCTACTTCTACAGTCTATTTTGTAAGCTCCTTTTAACTCGACCTCCTTTGGCACAGCGCCTGGGAGTCACAGGACTCTCATGTGAATACTCCGGTTTTCACTTCCATAAAAACATTCTCCTTGGGTTGTGCAGTCGCCTCCACTTTAACAGAAAGTCCGCCACAGCATATGCACAGTTACATGGTCCTGATGCCTTGCGATGCAGCTCGGGTACCGTGTGCTTGGGAGCTTTTCAGTGGGAGCTTCACTCTTGTGTGGTGTAGAAAAGGCCTCTGTCTTCTCACACTCACAGAGACAGGAAAGGTAATATCTGAGACTGCTGGGCCCAAGACAGTGTGAGCCACCACACTGGTGAGCTGGGGTAGAGAAAACCCTGCAGCTCCCCAACTGGCAGGAAAGGAGGAGCAGGTGAAAAGGTGAGGCAGGGTAGGTTTCCTCTTCCCATGCCCCAGCACAGTGAGAGGTGACGCACCTGCTGGTGACGCCCGCTCCTCCTTGACTGCGGCTCTGCAGGGCTCCCCAGAAAGCAGAGATGCAAGGACCCATGGCAGACACACACATATTACTAATGCAGCAAAAAGGAAGAGGAAACCCAAGTGTCAACAGCGGTATTAAAGCAGTATGAAGGGATTTCGTAGCCCTAAAGGTCTCAGAGGAATTTAAAACACACAGGTGAATACACACAATGCTCTTCTAAAGTACAAACTGTTACAGGCTAAAACTCCAAAGAATACGAGATGGGTCCATCCAATATTCTAAACACATTAAAGCCTTAGCCTCAGATATGTAAAAAGAAAGGAGAAAATGGACTCTACGACTTGAGGGGCAAAAGCTTATGGATACTCTGTGGAGGCAAAGGGAGTCCCACTGTTTTTAGGCATGCTCCCCGTTTAATCTTCCACAGTAGGCTCTAGTGATTATTCTAGCAAATAATGGGAAATTTACAAAGCAATAGCTTATATTTCACTTGCTTGTGAAGTACTGAAATTACACAAAACTGGCGATAAAAAGCACAGATTATTTTTAAGAATCAATTAATACAGGAAAACTGAAAATATAACCTTTTAGGAGAGAAGAAACTACTGGCATATCCTTTTGCTTATAATAAGAATTCAAATTTATTAAACTTACCAAATGACTGAGTCTTGAATAAACTTTGCTCTTTCCATGAATCCACTGAAATGCTTTACTATTTTTTAAACACAGCTAAGAATCCTGTTACTGCTGAGGAAGAACAGATCATTTTCAGAGACTGTGCAGCGGTTTTCAAAGCCGGGCACACCACCAGTGGTGTCTACACCCTAACAGCCCCAAACTCCACAGAGGAGATAAAGGTAAGCCTCGGGCTCTGCAGGACGCCCTGGCTCCAGGCAGGTCACCCTAGGTCCAGGAAAGCCTGAGTACTCAGTTCTGCCCCAGGGCTCGGGGTTCAGTTGTAGCTGCCTGTGGACACAGCCAGTGTTTTGTGGTGGGGAAATGTCTTTGTTTCCACCAGAACTTCTCTGAACACTACACACGTGTTTCTCTTGAAGTGCCTGACTCACTTTACTAATTTTAAAGTCAATTCTCTTTCCCCAAACTGAAGTGTGCATTGTGGCAGTTTGTCTTCTGATCAGTCGTGGATGTAACGGCTGTAATTCATGAAGGAAAAAAGAAGGCTCATTTTGTTCCCACCTAAAACCATCAAATGAGTGCAACTGTGAGACAACCATAGCACTGTGGCATGTAGAAGTAATCACACATGCATCCCGATGAGTGAGACAATCTTAGAAACAGCCCTTCAGGGCTGAAAGTGCAACAAAACTAACACGGTTTGCCACAGCAGGAGAATCTGAGGACTAGCCAGGCAAACTAGTGAAGCCAGCTAAACAAACAATGGATGCCTACCAAATGGGATTCACTGCTTCGTCAGAGACCTTTTTAGCTGAGCCTGGCTCTGCTCTGTTCAAAGTGGAGGGACTCTAGCAGGGTTTGCCCCTCTGCCCTGTATCCCACCAGGGTGCCCGTGGTCTGCTCTGCTGGCTACACCTGCTGACAATGCTGCAAGCCAATGACACTCTAGTGTCATTGTGGAGGTTGCTTCCTCTTTGAGAGCCTGTGGGCTCTTCATTACAATGTTCTGAGTCCCAGGGATGCCTTAGGGTGTGCAGCCCACCCTAGGAGAGCCCCTATGCAGGTCAGCACTCCCTCTGATGCAGTCTGGAGGACTTAAAACATATTGCCTGCTCCAGCAGCTCCTCCTGGCTGCTGCGGAGAGTGAGACAGTGTGCTCCACAGGCCATGCTCAGCCCCAGTGGCCTCTCTGCACTGCTGAGTGAGCTGCCTCCACCTGGCTCAGCTGTGGGACCCCCCCCCCCCCACCTCACCCCGAGCTTCGGAGAGCCACAAAGAATCATATCCTGAGAGGTCTGAGGAGGTCAACTGATGCTGCAGGGCCATCTGTGACCTGGTGGTAGACACAGGGTGGCCGTACACATGCACTTCCTTGCCCGCAGGGAGGGCTGTGTGTGAAGTAAAAGCAGTTACACATTAGACTGACACAAACAAGTCCAGAAAGCACACCGAGTACTGTGCCAAGATAGAAACCTTAGAGGCTCCTGGAGGCAGTATCCTTTTGAACTTGGTCTTGAACATTGTAATGAAGAAAAACACAACCATTTAGGAGTTAAAGATGTGGAATTTGAAATGGTAATGTATACTTTGATTGTGGATTAAAAGATAAATGCAGTGCTATTTGAGATAATACTTTCCAAAGAAATCTTTCTAATTCATTCATGCTGCTGGAATCAACCTTGAAAATCAGTTAATGTCCCAAGGGGCTCAGAAGCTGGGGAATGGGGGGCCGGGCGGGTTGCTGCATAAGAAAAAGCAACCACTGCCTGGTTCCAGGCTACCTTCACCTCCATGATCTGTCTGCCTGGATGGTGCTCTGCACGCTGCTGTCTCGCATTAGATGTTGCATGCCCTTGGCCCAGTGATAATGGGGACAACACTGGCATTGCAACCCAGTGACACTGCTGTGGAGACATTCCCATGCCACCCTTCCTGTACACGCTGACTGAAGCAATCTGCAGAAATATGACAGGGCCTAGGAGTCGGCGACATGAGGCTCAGAGTACGGCTGGAAACATCAGGGTTTCTACTCCTTTTAAATGTTTAAAATAGTTCACTGCAGAGCATGGAAGGATGCCCATTCAAAGCCTCAGTTTTCTCTTTTTCACCATAAATGACTGAGATTAAGTTACCTCTCAGTCCCCTTCCACTGTAAGATGCTGTGATTCGCATTCCAGCTCCACCCTCCTGCGGCTCACCGTCCCCTCATCCCCTCTGCATTCTCAGTCCTCATCTGTCACACAAGGATGACACCTCCAGCTATGGAAATGGTACATATGGGGAGAGTAAAAAACAGCACTTTTCCCAAAGACCACAAGACAATTTCCCAGCATAGCGGCTTACTCGATTTTGCCCTGGGTTATCTAATTCAAGAAAATAGTGCTCAATAGTTTTGAACTGCAACTTTACTTTTGAAAAATTCATTACCCTTTTGTACAAGACAGATACTGCAATAGGACGTTCTCAGAAGTGGCTGTTTCCGCTAGTGAGACGCATCATAGCTTCCTTGCCTAATCTCCCAGAATACCTACCTGACTCCTGGTATTTATGTGCTTGCTGTCTGGCCAGTTGTTCAGCAAACCGAGTTACACTTTATCAAGCTTTGCTTGCTCAGCAGCCGCAGGCTTTCTAGCAAGATAACCAGGTCCCCAGTCCATGACCAGCTGGAAGAAAGAACTGCCTCCAGGTTGCTGGAACCAAGTGCTGGGCTCCTGGCGTTCCCGCAGTATTTCCGCCTCTCAGTATTTCTCCTTCTACCAAGTATTTTGTCCTTTTCACTGAACATCTCTTGGCTATATGGGCGATTCTATTTGGACATCCTCTCAAGTTTTATGACTCAGTAACCATAATTCTTTAGTTTTATAGATCCTCTGTTCATTAAAAAAATCCAGATGCAGTATGAAGAAACATGCTAATAACCTTATCATGGTAGCTAATGGAGTCGGTGGAGCAGGGACAGGCTTGAGTCAACTGCACCCTGGCTGGGACTCTCAGCATCCCAGAGTCTCCCCTGACTCCCTTAATGAGTCAGGCTTGACCTCCGGACAAGAGAGAGCAGGTCTTCATTAACCTTGTTGCAGAGTTTCTGACATTAACCACACATTCTTAGGACAGGGACAGGCGCCTAAGAACTGTGTCACTTCTTCCAACGGTCTGCCATCTGGGGTACTGAGAACTGACATCTGTGTACTCAGGGATCCGCAGACCAGGGTACGTTATTGGACCAGTTCATAAGCATCTTTTTGAAAAGTCACACTGATAGAATCAAGCAGCAGACTGTTTTGTTGACTACAGGCAAACAAGCAGCAGCCCTAACCATGAACTGATTTCAAGTTGGAGCTGTGTTCAAGGATTTTGGCCTATTAACAAAAAGGCCAAGGTTCTGGTCTTGGCAGCATGATGTAGTGGAAAAAATATGGCATGGGAATTATTCAAATTCTGTACACCATTTAATAGTTGAATAACTGTGATAAAATTTATCAACTTTAAGTAAAACTTCCCTCCTTTCACAGATTCAGAGTTGGCCTGGGAAAACTGGCCAGTCCCAAAGACAACTGTGATAATTCATAAAAATCACACTAAAGTTATGGTTCACAGGGTGATAGTAAAGGTGTTTCCTTCAGTAGATCTGACTAATTTAAAGTGGGAAAATAATTTTTATTCATGAATGCATTTTCCTCTCTTGGCACCTATTTTTCTAAACAGGGTCACCGGGGAGGGCAGTATGAGCCTGTGAGCTTCACAGGGGAGATGGGGACAGCGCTGGTCAGGCCCCTGCAGATGGAGTGCTGGGGACCATTCTCCACAGAGTCTGCACGTCCCCCTGGGCATATGTCCTTGTGTGTGAGATGAAAGGACAGGGCCAGGTGCTATTCTGGTGCTCTCAGACCTCATCCCTTGGATCCTAACTCACACACACAGGACTGTTTATATTGAAGCATATACTCTGCCAAAACCATCTCCCCTACTCTCTGAAAGATCATGGAAAACAACAAAGAAAGAATATTTAGAATTGGACGTGAACCATAACTTTAGTGTTTCTTACCTCATATGGTATAAGGAAATTATCTTACTTTCTGGAAAACAATTTTTGTCCTATTATAATATCATGATTGAAAACTATTTATGTAATCTTATTTCCAGGGGTTTTTAATTTCATAATAAAGCTCCAGGTGAGTTGAAATTGAGCATGCATGCGTGCTCTTTGCTGAAGAATTCTGTATCCTGGACAAACTTCAAGCCTATGGAGCCAGTTTAAAAGCAGAAATAAAAAGCTGGGAAGAAAAATCCCATAGGGGGTGAGCAAATACAGAGAAATCTAAACTCATGATCCAGAGTAAAGCTGCCTGGCCACGCTGGGGTCGCAGAGCACTGACACATGAGTCCGGCCCAGGCTCAGGAACTAACAGGGACCTGGTGTTTGCTGCACATAGAGGAAACCCTGAAGATTCACAGCATGAAAAGGTAGCAGGAGTTCAGGGAGTGCTGTAACCCCAGAACCCGCTTCCTACAGCTGCCTGCAACGCCACCAGGAACTGGCAGGCGGGGAGAAGGTTTTTCTTTTTTTCTTAAATCAAAGTCTAAACCCTAAGAGGGGAGAAGGTTTTGAGGCTGTGCGCAGCTCAGTGGTTTCTGCAGCTGCAGATATGGAGGACTGGGGCAATGGTCTGGCCCGTGAGGTCCTATTCGTGAGTCCCTGGGGTCTTCAGCCAGATGGTGACAAGAGAGGGACTCATGTTAAATGTTTCTAACTTTACTGCAGTGGTCTGGGAGTAAAGCACACTACTCAGGGCTGGGTCCTGGAGGCCCCAGGGCACACATAGCGTGGTGTGTGTTGACCTGTTTTTACCCCTCCTGACACTGCTGTCCCCATGGTAACTGGTGCTTCCTCTGGCAGGCCTACTGTGATATGGAGACAGGCGGAGGTGGCTGGACAGTGATTCAGCGCCGCGAGAATGGCAGTGTTGACTTTCAGAGGACCTGGAAGGAATATAAAGTGGTATGGGCATTCCGCATGCTTCCTCCAAACAAATACCATCCTTGGTGAACACTATCTTTGAAGATCTTCTGAGCTATGGGCACAGAGCTGACACGAGGCGGCTCTGTTTCCTGGGAGGGCCCTCCCCAGTGTCCCCAGAGAAGCCCTGGGGGGTATGAGGCCCTCCTTCACCCATGGCCTACACACTGCCTAACACGAGGTTTACCCAGGGATGCTGGTCCTTATCAGTGGCCTCATGGGTTTTCTGTGGAAGCCCCCGCTCAACCTGCACAGCGGGGCCTCCTGCTGACTAACTAGCAGTGAGTCACGGTAAACCGAGGAGCCTAGGGTGGGTTTCAGATCCATAAAGAAAAAGCCAGTGAAGTAACTGAGCTTCCCAACTTGGTTCCAGGGGTTCGGGAACCCTGCAGGGGAGCACTGGCTGGGGAACGAACTGGTGTCCCGTCTGACGAACCTGCAGGGCTATGTGCTCAGGATCCAGCTGCAGGATTGGGAGGGCAGCGAGGCGTATTCGCTGTACGACCACTTCTCCCTGGCCAGTGAGGACCTCAAGTACCGGTAAGCAGAGGACTGCTGCGCAGGGGTTGGGTGGTGATCTGGACTGCGACGTGTGACACCTCGCTGAGGTCTGCAGTCACCATCCACCAGGGTCTCGTTTTTCTTTTTTGGGGTGGGGTCTTGTTTCTTAAGAGTCATTTTTTCGATGCATGCACGGTGGTTTCTCTACTTTTAATAGGCCAGGTTTCCTGAATGTGAGGTGTCTCCCGTTACTGTAACACAATTATCTGAGTCTTTACTGTTTTCTTCCCAAAGATACTGACAGTTAAGCTACTGTTTGAAGCTTAAACACATGAATTATTGTGTTCAATCCCAAAGTCAGGATTACATGCCAAGTGAGAAAATGGCAAAATCGGGCAAGACCTCTGCTTTCTAGGGTAGGGTGCATCCGGCCCACAGCTTCCCCTTTGCACTTTCTTGCCTGCCCCTGGTTGGAGGCAATAACCTGGAACATGCCAGTAGCATGTGCAGCCTGGACTGGGAATTTCCTTTCTGGTTCTAACATACCAGATGAAGAGAGCCGAAGTAGTGATGGGACTGCACTGCAAGGGGCAGGTGCGGCAGAGCCACACCTGGACAGCACAGAGGCCCAACACGCTGGCGCATGTGTGGCTGGGAGTGGGGCCACTGGCACTGAAGGTAGGGGCCTGTGGGTGGCCGTCACCCACCCTGTCCGCAGGAGCCCTAGCAGCAGGCCGGGGAGACCACAGGCACACACTGTGTGACACCTGCACCAAGCCTGCAAGTGATGTTCAGAGGAGCATCCAAAGGAAGTGGTCACCCCTCTGAGTCTGTAAAGCCTTGGGGTTCCAGGAGGGTCCCAAAGGACAGCACAGGAACATGGCAGGAGTCACAGGGCCGAAAACTGCTGCCCGGCCACACACCATGGCTGGCAGCCCTGCCTCAGACTCTGTGTCCGGTTCAGAAGTACATCTGTACTGAGTCTGATGTGACTTTGAAGAAGTTGGCGAGGCTCAGTCTATCAATACTCAGTAACAAAAGCAGGGTGCCTGGAGAGGTAGGAGACTTCATGGTGTGATAGGACAGCAGGCCCCGCTCGACCTCAAAAAGACCAGAGCCTCACTAGATGCCGAGATACAAGTGGTTCTCACTGTGTCACCTCCAAGCTAAATATTTTCACAACTGGCAACAGTTAGGAATCTACAACAGAGCAACTAAAAAAAAGAAACACAAAAATTAAGGATTAGATGTTTGTATAAGAAGATTTTACAGAATGGGCCATTACCCTCATATGCTAACATTAGAAAAATACTTTGGTTCTTAGTGGATGTTTCCTTCAGAATGCCATGTTTTTGGATACTCCATTTAGAAAAAAACACACTGGTTTAAAACTTAATTTCCTTAGCAACATGAAACTTATTACATAAATGTTACATTATCTCTTTACCACACTGTGAAGACAATCAATTCACACAAAAGCAAAATGAATTAAAGCATGTAGCTTGTGAGCTGGATGTGAGAACTCATCTCTGCAATCCCAGCACTAAGGTCAGACCTGGCCTGGGCAACTTAGGAAAAGCCTGTCTCAAAGTAAATAATAATAAAAAATTAAATGAAACTTAGGAAAAGCCAAGAAGGATCAGTTGCTAAAGAAGGGGTGGGATGGGTATGCCGCTCAGTGTAAAACTCCTGGGTTAATCCCTAATACCTCAAAAAGAGGGAAGAAGGAAAGGGAGGAGGAAGCAGGAGGAGAAGGAAAAAAGGAAGATAGGAAGAAAGAGAAGTATAGCAAGAAAAGGAGGAGAAGGTAGGGAATAAAGAAGAGGAAGGAGAAGAATGAGAATAGGAAAGGAAGAATGAAACAGACAGAAAGAAAGGCTATCCTTGATAATCAAATTGTAAAAGAAAGCACTTTAGTGGGCCATCATCAAAGGATCAAGAATCGCAGTTTTCAAACAGGCTCTAATAAAAATAATATTCTCCCTTATTCTGTTTGCCTTTAGGGGAATTTAATGGGCTGCATGGGAACCAACTGTTGTTCAGTAAGACAGGACAGGCATGCAGAGGAGTAGCCAGGAAGAAGGGTCCTTGCAGGCCCTGACTGGACCCATGAGAAGGGACCCGTGCAGAGCAGAACGGTGCCCGAGGAGAACTTGCTGAGTTAACACTCTAGCGAGCTCAGAGACCAGAGCAGGCTGGGCTCATTTCTCAAACATGCTGGAAATGCTGAAATTCAGCAGGCCGGTCAATGCTGTATGAAGTATCTAGGGCTGCTGTATTTTAAAAAAGCCATGTCTGAGCCATTATCCTGGGAGTTATTGGGAATACGCTTAGGGAGCTCCACCAAGGGGCTCTGTGCCCATCTGTCCACTTTCCACCCCATAAGTAAACGTCTCAGTGAAGCACTCGCTAGGGTGAAAACAAAGCAGAAAGTAGCACACCTGGAGAAAATCCCGGCTCCACAACTCACCAGGTCTGACTGGCATAGTTCTGACCTCTGAACCTAGAAATGGCAGACACGGTGCCACCAGCTCTGAGGCTGTCGTGGGCTCAACACACACCCACTAAGTGCTGAGACCTGAGCAGCTTCTCCTCTTTTCTTGCACTTTGTTCCAACAGGAATTCTTGCAAATATTAGTTCCAAAGCACCATGCTTCCAAGGTAGGCAGTGAGCACCAGCAGCTTTCACAATGACAAGCATAATTCTAAGGGCACACAGCACAATTCTGCTGCACTGCAGCACTTTCGATTTGTGCCTCCATCTCCACCAATGCCCCGCTCCCCGCCCACTGCCATCGCCTGAAAATGAGCTCTCATCTGCCTGAACCACTTGCACATGGGAACCCCAGAAAAGCCAAACATTTTCAAAAATCACACACTCTTCTGCCTTTCCTCATCGGGCCAGTGGCTGACTGAGACATGCTGTGCTGACCCCCTAAAAGCCATTTTTCCTTCTCGGAGCTGATGAGATCAGAACACCATATAGAAATGGGGCCAAGCAGCCTTAGAGGGTCACATTCTCCACAGCTGTGCCTATTTCGACCCCAGCTTCAACGATCATTCCTTGTCCGCTGTCCTCTTCACCCCACACCCAGCCCTGCTGCAAGCAGTGACTCTGAGATCGCCCCAGCAGCACGCAGTGCTCTCCAGGGGACAGTGACTAGAGACCTGGGGGACGCTGCTCCCTGCGGCACCCCCTCTTCTGTTTATCTGAGGGCAGCAGAACAATGAGTTATAGATTTCTACAGGGACTGCTGATATTTGTGCAAGTGACATATGCTGAAGTTTTCATGAAAACATCCCTCTTCGCTGAGGGATCTGATGATAAGTTGGTTCCTGTTTATACCGGTGCAAATGTTTTGTCCAGAGTAGGTACTGGGGTATACTGACCAACATAGAACTTGCTTCTGTACAATGGAATTCTTCACTATGAAAATTTTTCCACCACAGTAAATCAACAACTCAAGCCAATTACATCTTTTATTTTTTCCTTTGCATGCTTACAGGATTCACCTTAAAGGACTCACAGGCACAGCCGGCAAAATAAGCAGCATAAGCCAACCAGGAAATGATTTTAGCACAAAGGATGCAGACAACGACAAATGTATTTGCAAATGTTCACAAATGCTAACAGGAGGTAGGGATGATACTTCTGTCTTCCTCTTTGTCTTGGATAATTTATAGCACCAAAGGCAAGCCCATGGGACTTCCCTCTGGTACTGGTGACCATGTCCAAAGTTTCATAAAGAGACAAACCAGCCGGACACAGGTAAATTTGTTTTTTGCTTTTTTAGACTGGTAAGTTTGAAGTGAAAATGTGACAGGGGGTGAGAATTGTCAGCAGGCCAACTGTGTCCACTGAGGACCCAACCTTAGCCAGGAAGGGGACAATCAACACTCAGGCAATTCTCCCGAGTTTGTGCCTCCTGAATGGATGGCACATTAGAGCATTTTGTTCCAGTTTGTTTTATTTCTTATTAATATGTTAATGTCCAAACAAGGAATTTTCAGTTCATAAGTATTTTATTAACACATCGCAAACATTTATAAACACAAAGAAACTAATTTGGCAACCTGTTTTTCAGCGTATCAGAGTAAAGTTGAGTTACTGCCAACTTTAAACCAAGGCCTTTCTTGTTTTCCACCCCAACTGTTTAAAAGCCAAACAGTGCTCCCTCCATGAGTGGACTGCAGTGGCCTGCATGCTGGAAGCTGGGTCAGTGTCAGGAACATTTAAAATCTCCCTGAGAGAAGTAACTGTTAGACACTGTGTGCTCCCAGTATTTTAAAGTTTAGGAATGGAGTTACAGGCACCAGCTAGTAATGACAAGATAAGGAAGAAGGCTGACAGATGCCGTCTAATTGGCTCTGAAAACACTAACATTTGAAGAAGCACCAGGGGCCCTGCCACGAATGCCAGCAGGAGTCGGCAGGGTTTAATGAGTGGAAAACAGAAGCTGTACCAGCAAAAATGGGTCTGTTGGCACCCAGGGAAATCAAAGGCTGGCGCTGAGGTTGGTGCTTTCGTAAGGATCAGGTGGTGTTGCACTGGACAAGGGGAACACTGAAGTTGACACTAGATTGGCATTTCACGTAGGAATTGACAATCAAGAGGAGGATTTATTTATGGGAAAAAATGGAAGTCAGTGGCTTTCCTGACTTTAAATGTCAAGTCTTTCCTGCAGCAAGAATTAGATCCTATTAAAAAATCAGTCCTCTTGGGGATGTGGGTTTCTCCTGCTAGTTACATAATTTTGAGTGCAGAAAAGTTACTGCACTGATTTTGTACAAAGTTTCTGGTCTCCCTCATTCCCATCACAATAATCCTCTCTAAAGTCATCGATGAGGGGGGCACAGACACCCCTAATCCTTTTTCCTGTCCTCTATTCCCATACTCGCGGCCGAGTCCGATAGGCTACAGTTCCCAGACCACTCGTGTGCCATGTGCAACTCCAGAGCCTAGGTGGGTGCATCCCTATCCAAGGAAACAACTTACTTATTTACCAGGATCAAGATTTAGGGGCTGAGAGTGGAGCTGGGGGTAGAGGGGAAGCAGCCCGAGGGGGAAAACAGCGTCTGCGAGTGGAGAGGCTGCACTGGGGCTCGGCCAGTGAGAGTGGGATGGTCGGGGGCAGTGAGTTCTGCTGTGGGCAGCAGGCTCCAGAGGCTGGATCCGCACCTCAGGTTCCAAGTCACACTGCTGGCTCCCTGCGCCTCACCATCTCCATCTACACCCAAGGCTGCCACCAAGAGAGAGGGCAAGGGCCCCGCCTGTACTCCAGGGTATCTTTTCAGCAGGTGTTTGCTTGTTTGAGATAGGGCCACACATGCTGCTCAGGCTGGGCTTGAACTCGAAATCCTCCAGCCCACTCTCCCAGGTACAAGGTGATGGCTGTGCACTGCCACTCCCAGCTCGGAACCAGAGATTTGTAAGGAATAAAATTTCATAGATGTGGTAAAAGCCAGCCTAACACCACTTCCTAGGCCCTTGAATTGAGTTTCACTCACTTTTAGTTTTCTAACTACTGAGACATCCACCATGCTTGTGTTAACTGTTTTTTAACATCAGAGCATTAACCTCAATGATATCGTACAATGGACCCCCACACGAGATGCTGCAGACTCCTTCAGATTCACACCTGTAAATAGAGGTGTGTCTTCCTGGAGGCCCTGGCACTGGTATACTACCGTCCGAGGGCCATGCCAAGGATGAAGGGGGACCCTGCCACCTGCTTTCTGGGTGCCCCTGTTGCACCACGATAGCCGTCAGGTTCCACTCAATTGAGCCCCACTGAGTACTAAACATTTGGCTTCTGTTTTAACCAGAACGATTTCTGATGTGGAAGAGCCCAAATCCCTCAGTGGCTGTGCTGCAGGGGCTAGAGAGTAATCAGGCCTGAGCTCTCCAAGGGCTCTTGTGAGTTCTGCTGACCCCTGGGTGTGCTTCTGATCGCACTGCCAATCAGACACCATGGACAACAGGCTGACCCATGCAGCACAGGGAATGAGCAAGCCGGCTCAGAAGGCTGTATGCCACAGTGGGAGTGCGAACGAGTGGGGCTGAATGGAGGGCCAGCCATACGCCCACCCACACAGCACATTCCGAGGCACGCCACCTGCACCGCCTGCTGCAGGGGTCAGGTCATGACAGCCAGCTTTGCCCAACGCCGCTCTGTGCAATGAGCCCTCCCTCACTCCTGACTCCTTTCATTTTCTGCGTCCACAGGCTGGTGGTTTGATGCCTGCGGCCCTTCCAACCTGAACGGAATGTACTATCCACAACGGCAGAACATGAACAAGTTCAATGGGATTAAGTGGTACTATTGGAAGGGATCTGGCTACTCGCTCAAGGCTACCACCATGATGATCCGGCCAGCAGATTTCTAGGTGCTGGAGCCCACCCCAGGGAGAGCCCTGTACCGTTCCCAAGGCAGATCCAAAGCGCTGCACCTACTACCACCTGCTATCCTGTCTCCCACAGCAGGGCCCTGGCCGATGGGTCCACAAGCTCCTGACTGTAGTTGAGTCCGGAATAGCAGTCATAAGGAACCAAAGCAAAACCCAAGGCCAGAAGCAAGCTGGCAGAGTGTGCGGGTAGCACACCTACACGGAGATGACAACTCACAGACTCTGCTGTCACAACGAAGAATGTCATGTGCGCGTTAATCAGTAAATAACTGGAAAACAGAACCCTTGACATTATATAGCACAGATAATCTTGGAACTGCATTCCTCCAAGCATTGTTTATAGACTGTGTAAATATCCATGTGTCCTGAATTCAGCATCACTGTCACAATTAAAAGGAAGTCAGAATTTTCTAAGCCATCAAAATACAATATATATTCAGGGATTTTTCTGAGAAGTGCTTATTACAGTTTACCATTTGGAAAAACATAGTGCAGTTTAACTCCTCTTACGTGCTTTAGGTCTGTATTTTAAATACATCATATTTACATATCTCTTGACAGCTTAATTCTAAGTTAATGCTCAGATACATACTTCAAGTTTATATGGTATGAACTTCTACGATCTTTAAAATTACTAATAGAGGTAATTGCTATTTGGGTTTATATGAAGAGTGTACTATTTTTATTCTGCCTGACTGTTAAATATGAAGGTATTTTTAGTAATGAAATGTAACTTATTGAGATATGTTTAACTTTTATGATTATAAGTTCTATAATTTGGTTATGAAACAACTGTGCCCATGACAAAAAGTTTAATTTTTAATGAAGGAAATTATACATTTAAGTCTATGACAAAGACACTTTTTTCTCACTAGAATGGCAATGTGGTCTATTTTCTCATCTAGCTAGATTTATTTTATGGACTAAGCTTAAATTTAATTTGTGGTTGAGAAAAGCAATTCATCTGAGACATTTACGAAGCTATACTGCTCAAGATTTTACTTATTTAAGAAACAAATAATCTGCATGAAAAAGAATGTTTGACTTCCATCAGCACCCTGAAAGGAAAGAGTGTTTCAGAGAACAAACTCCTATGCTCAGAGTATACCCAAAGTGCACAGAGAACTTTTGAGGGTGCAGCTTTTCTCTTAGGACTGCAAAGTCTTGGCTCCTACAGTGTTAGCTTCTTTGGAAGCTCCTGTCAGTCTGCATAATGAACGTCTGCATAATATTCAGAAGCAGTTCCTCATGGTCACTCTGAGGTAGGAGCTAGGAAGGGAGCTGGCACTTCCAGTGTGTACCTCCATGTCTTCCGGCCCTACGCTTCCCCTTTATTCTGCCTTCTCCTGTATTCGGCTCACCCTGCACTGCAAGTGTGGCATTAGGGCAAGTGGTGCTGCTCAGAGCTGGCCTGGCCTATGCATGCTGATCGCCTGCAGGCTGTCGTCCACGCTGCTCCCCATAGTCAAGTTCCCCTTAGGCCTTCCTGGCTGAGAGCCGATCCCACTGTGGCATTTGACTCAAAAACTCAATGAGGCTCTAATAAATCCACATTTGGTTTTTAAGAATTCTGGTAACTAGAACACTTCTCAGGTTCAAAAGCCCATGTAAGTTTGTAGTATCTCTATGGCCATAATGACAGATGCTGAGGTAAGAAAATGGTAACACAAAAAACTGGCAACAAACCACTATATCAATTTCTCATGTAGGCAGGAAAAACAAATTTCAAAGACAAACTACTGTGTTACTCAGAGTTATATATAATCTCATTTGACAGAGAATGAGAGGAATTTGTGTTTTTACTTTACACTTCAATTCCTTATGCTGTATTTCAAACAAAGGGTCCTGCTGAGAGGAATTTTTTCTCTCCTTAGGAAAACATTTACAAAGTTGAAAGGAAATCAAAACAGTAATCCTAAAAATGAAAACAAAAACAATGCAGTGACCTAGAAAGTTGCAGTGACTATACTTAGAGTTCAGCGCCCCACTACGTCACAGCCAGCGGTGACTTGGGCAGTCACGCAGTACAGAGGGAGGATGGTGCAGCCAGGCCACCAATCTCCTGACAGAATCAGCTAACACAGCAGCCAACAACTCTGAAAATGAAAGCTGACTTCTTACTGCTGTGCTTCCAATAAAATGTCAGATGACGCACGTCGTTACTGCTTAATCTTTGAAAAAAACAGATCCTGGAACTTCCCCATTAAACACTTGAAACACTTAAAAGTCAGTTACACCGAAGTGGAGTTTAGGAAAACCATCAAAATATAAAGATTATATTAAAATGCTAACAAGCCACCATTTTTATATATCTCAGCTCTACTTTTAAAGGCATTTGTGTTTAAAACAGCATGAAAGATACAATGCCACCTTCCCAAGGGTAGTTTTTTTTTTTTTTTTTTTTTTTTTTGGTACCAGGGATCGAACTCACAACTGTGTGCTTGCAAGGCAGGCGCTTATGCCGCTGAGCTGAATCCCCAGCCCCAAGAGTACAGTTTTTAAAATTACTTTTGCTTTCCTCAATCCTAAGAGCTTTTCCTATCTAAACTTTCTTGAGATCACATTTTTTACTGCAATTTTACAGAGTATCATCACATTCTCAATATGATCTCATAAATAAAAGGCATTAAGTTCTGTGGATGTCTTTAATTTCAGCATGACTGCACTTGACCTAGTAAGTGGAGTTTATGTTTACACTGGTTTCCAATGCAAACAAGACTGCATTTATCGTAAGAAAAAAAATCTGACTTACAGGAGCTGCTGGGAAGTAGGTAGAGAGTTCAAAAGGCTCCTCAGAAATCCAATGACCCAGCTCCAAAGACCACAGTACCTGGAAGGGACACAGCAAGAGAACAAGATGATAGCTTTGCGAGGGTTCTGTGGGCAAGGACTCCCGAGAGGCACTTTGACAACATAGCAGAGACAGACAAAACGGATGGCAGCGACCACCCCACAGGTCTGAAGTAGCTGTGTCCCCGACCAAGAAGCCCAGACTCTGCATGTTGTATGAAAGTCATGAATAGAAATAAATACTTGGCTAAGGACAAGTTTCATGATAACTAGAAATACAAATTGCTGTCTGAGAGAAGTCAAATACTTAAACAATTTGTTCTTAAATATATGAAATAATATTTGATTTCCACGTTATCAATTTATAAACACTCCTCTGCAACTATTCTGTGACTTTAATAATTTAGAAAACACACTGGGAGGAGATGGACCACCAGCAGTATTCCTGTAGACTTGGGACCATTCCTAACAATGGCTGGTGCCTTCAGGAGAAGGTGTCTTCTGCAAGTAGAGGGTCTCATAAGCAAGCTCTTACTTTCATCTCCACCATCACCACCACTCAGTTATTATTTGAATCCACAAATTTTTAAATGATCAAACGAATGTTTTGTTTTATTTCAACAATGAGATTCTGTAGTCATCTCTATTCATGACCAAACTCCCTGGTAATATTTCTACACATAGGTAGACTTCTTACATCTAAAGTAATCAGACTAAAATATGCACTTACAGTTATTTAAATCTGGTTTCTGTTTCTTACATTTAGTAAACTCACTGTCCTTCCATCTGAAGTATGAGCTCTTCTAAGCGAGCAGAATGAAGCCCAATACTTCCTATTTGTTAGGCTCTACGGTTTAGTAATTTTTATGGGAGACTAGTTTTAAATATTTCTTCTTTAAAGCTCTTTACACAATGTGAGAGAACAATGTATTTTTCCTAGTAAGAACAGGCCAGTTGTGGGACGAGTAACAATGAGAACAGGGCACAGAAGATGAACGCGGTTCTCAGTACCAACCTGATCTCTAAATGGGTGCCTTCATTTACTCAAGCACTGCACTGTGTGTTCACTTGGAAATAGTTTAGTGAGAGCCTACTGAGAATAAAAGCCTGAGCTAGCTGGTGGAAAAGAGCTCTAAACTTGGCCACTCACACCAGATGGGAGCTATGAAGGAAGACCACACAGTACAGAGGCCCGAGGAAAAGGCACAAGACGGAGGCACACGGGAAGTCACACGGGATGGGGGTGGAGAGGGACGTCAGACAGCATAGCTTCTCTGCTGTTGTCATGGGAAGCTTCAGGCGGAGCAGAAGTCTAGGAGAAGAAAGAACAGCCGCGCATGTGAGTTGACGGGAGGCTGGGTCTTGTATGAGGAAGCCATCAGGCAGAGAGAATGTCCTGGGAGAGGCCATCCGTGCCTTCTTGCTACAGCAACTGTGCCACGGCAGAGAGGAGAGGGGGAGTGCTGATGGGTGCCAGAGTGAGACGCAGCAGGAGCACAGTCTGCTCCCTGGTGAGCTGAGCAGCATGGCACAGGCAACGCAGAGCAGGTAGAGAGCTAGACCACAGCCCAGCTGAGACCAGAGAAGGGGCTCTGGGGAGAGGCTGGCAATGCAGAGAAGCAGAGCTTCGCGTGGAAAATCTGCATCCCTAGAGATGAGGAGCCCTGATCAGTTTAACTGCTTCACCTCCGGTCCGCTCTGTGTGTGCAGCAGCGTTTTGTCCCTTAGGTATTCCTCCCTCATTTTGATTGCATAAACACGCTGGGAGAAAAATTTATTAATGAATCCAAGAAAACAAGTTATTAGAAAATTGGTAACTTTATACCAAAATCAGGTTTCTGTCTCCCTTTCTAATAGGTGGAGGTTAAAAAGATTTAAGTAGGGGCTGGGGATTTAGCTCAGCAGCATAAGCACCTGCCTTGCAAGCAGGCAGTCGTGAGTTCGATCCCCAGTACCGATAAAAAGGAAAAGAAGACAAAAAAAAAAAAAAAAAAAAAAAAGATTTAAGTAACGAAGTATTTACTTCTATTGGCCACTATATTTGATCACATTCAGAGAAACAGACACTATCTATATGTGTGGGTCTCTACCAACTTATAGTCAAACTAATAGGTAAAGAGTTTTGAAATGAGGCCCATATTCAGACATGAGGCAATGTGACACAGCACGGTGGGAAACCATGATATGCCCGTGAGAGAAACCAGGAACTAGTCTTAAAAAAAGTGTGTGGCACCGAAGTTCAAGTAAAATCCACATTAAAATGTCAAGTGACTTAAACAGCCTTGAGGAGAAAGCTTAAGTCAATTTGTTCCTTTCTAAATGTTAAGAAAATAAAACCACAAGAGCATTCCAGTAGAATTTTGATAAGTAAATCGATACATTTAACTGCATGCATACCCTAGAATACTGCATAAGCTAGCAGAAAATACAATTTATTAAATTCATCAAGTCAGAACAACAGTGAAGCTCTGGCTGAAGTAGTTTCATTAGCCAAAGCTGTCTTTACCTTGCCAGGGTGTCCAAAATAGAGGAAGTCTACTTTGCAAGGTCACAGGTAGGGTTGTAATGAGCTTAAAAACAAATTAATCCAACACACTTCCCATAAAATATCTGATAAACCAAATAACTGAAAAGCTAAATAAAGTAAGGGGAGGGGAAGCATGAAAGAGGAAGATCAAATTCTGGTTACAGCCCTTAAAAGGGCACAAAGGTATTTCAGCACCTCCTGCCACAACTCTCCACATCTGTATGGGACACACTGGATAATAAAACGGTAGTGTTAGATACTTGAGGATGATCAGGCACCACCCTACACTTGCTGCCGAATTCACATACAAAGTACCTTCTTGTTTTAGTCTTAGATGAACAGCTGCTAGAGAAACAATTCTCCAAGTGCCCAGCTGACTGTGCATTCCTTCCACACTGGGGAGCCCGGGCCGGTGTCTACCCCTCTCCACCACCACACCCATGGGGTAACGTTGGGGCAGGCAAGTGGCAGTGAGCCCAAGGTGCACACCACCACCGTTACTAAACAGAGGACGGGCAGCACTGGACTCCACAGGGCAGAAAAAGCCCACCTCACAGTCACGACACCGAGAGGGGCATGCTCCCTCTCTGCCGTCTCCCGATTCTGACTCGACAGCCTGAAGGGAAAGGGGAAGCGTCCACAGAAGACAGAAATGTGACAGGAGCATCAATGCCGCAAAGGGGATGAGTGAGCAGTGACCCACTGTGAAGGGCAGAAACTCGGATGTCTGGAGAAGGAAGACCGAAGAAGCATCGAGCTGGCTTGCGAACTCCCAGCAACATGAGAAACTGGGGAGCCAAACATCTGTGAGCCTGGGTGAAAAGAGGGACTCTGCCCGGCCTGCCTTCTCGAGAGTGAGATGAAGGGACATCAACACAGCTGTTTAGAGGGCAGCAGGGAGGGACCCTTAGACCTGCTTGGTGTGGCCCTCACGCTGACACACACTGCCAGGGTCAGGGCCCCTGACAGGACCTGGCCAGTCTCCCTGGGACCTGAGTCAGCCCAGAAGAGAAGGCACACAGATACTAACACCAAGGGCCTCCTTTGCCCACTGCCCTATCCATACGGGGTCACTGGCATCTGCTTGGCCGTGCCAACCAGCTGCCGCTGTACAGGGCTCCCACAGGGACATAGCATCCCAAGCAGACGGCAAACCCATGGGGACGTGGGGACGGGAAGTCCTTGAGCCTGGTGACACCCATTCTGAGTGCGCCAAAACATCAAGGAATTTATGAGTGGTGTCGCCCAAGAAGGAAACAGAAACAAAAGGTTTCCCGTCCTACAGACACTTCTGAGAGAACCGTACTTTGCAGTGGGTAGTCCATGATGGGCACAAAGGAAAAAGCCATCAAACTACAAGTTACTGGCTCATCAGGGAACGCAAACAAAAATGTAGCAGAAATACATAGTAGATTAACTGGTTCAGGCCACAGTAATTACATGATACTAACGTACAGAAGCATCACGTTAGTATCATGCTCGCATACATAAAATCTTAAAAAAATATTATACCATCTTGAGCAGGTGGGGGAGGGGAAATAAGGTCACTATAAAAAATAGCTATATAATCCCATTTTCTTCTATTTACCTCTTCCTTCCTTTTTTCTTTCTTCTCCTCCCACCTCTCTCTCTGGTGGTAATGGCAACTCAATCCAGGGTCTTCACACTGCCCTACATTCCTAGGTTTTCTATTATTTATGTCTAGACAAGGTCTTAGTAAGCTAAGTTGCACAGCCTGCCCTCAACCTTGAGATCCTCCTGCTCCAGCCTCCTGGATAGCTGGGTTACAGGTGTGTGCCACCAACACCCAGCTGACGGTCATGTTTTGGTCTTTCACAGAAGTCTACAGGCAACGCCTGAAAGTGGGAAACCAGAAACAGTCAGAACAGCGGTTTATATAGAAACGTGTAGGCAGGTATCAGACGCAAGAGTTATGGTAAGCAGCTAGGGGCTCCTGGGGAAGCAGGGCGGGCAGTGTTTTGTGGCAGTGACTCCCCAGAGGCCTCTGGGCTACACCTGATCTCTTAGGCGCTTTGCTTTGGATCATATTAGTGATGAATCACGAGAAGCAAAGTGCAGGAGAGTTCCCATTTATCCCTCTCCAGCTTTGTTCCTCTCTTTCAAAACTGCTCTGGTTTACACCAGGTGGGGCTGTGCATGTTGGGAGGCAGTGGCAGGAGGATCACAAACTCAGATCCAGCCTGGGCAACTTCGTGAGACCTCATCTGAAACAGAAATAAGTCAGGCGTGGTGGGGCACACTTGTGAGCCCAGCACTTGGGAGGCTGAGGCAAGAGGATCACTGCAAGTTGGATACCAGTCTGGCCTGAACTGCACAGTGAGACCCTGTCTCAAAAAGAATGACAATAAATAAATAAAACAAAAGTTGGAGCTGTATCTCAGTGTGAATGCCAGTGCTGTTCCTAACAGAATAAAATCACCAGAAGTGCATGGCCTGAACCCTGTGTCCACGGCAGGGCACAACCAGGCCCAGGGCCGACCCAACCTCCAGGTCTAGAGGGAGGGCAGCCCCAGAATGTGGCATTTACCAACTCAGTACCTCGATGCTTACATTTAGGTCTTTGCTGCTTTCTTCCAGTATAAAAATCCTGAATATGTTTTGTCAGACTTAAATACTTCAGTTTGGAGTGGTGCTTGTGGATGGGGCGTGTTGGAAAGTTAGAACCTGAGCTGTTCACTGCCAGGGTTCAAGAGAACTTAGAATTCTGACTGTGAACTCTATAACTGACAACCCTGTGTACTTTGCTGGTTGTAAGAATGCAGAACAAGAAGGATTTGCTGGAGCTTTCCACGTGGACAATGGCATCCCCTGAGAACTAAAGCAGCTTTATGGCTTCCTTTCCAACACGTTTGCACATTTTATTTCTTGCCTTATCACACTGGATACAACTTCCAGTACAATGAGGAAAGGAGAGAACTTTACAGGTTCCAGAACTGCTTTGTGAGGCTGATTATTTTGTTATTAATAGGGGAACACAAAAACCTAAAGTGTTCTGCTGTATAAATTAAGGTATCTGTGGGAAGTACAAGTTTTTTGCTTTATCTATTTTTAAACAGTACTTCTTTTTAGAGGAGTTTTAGGAGCACAGCAAGTGAAGAGGAGGGTAGAGATTCCCCAATCCTCCCTACATCCAGGCATTCACAGCCGCAGCCATTCTCAGCGTCCCTCCAGGGAGTTCTCAGGGTCCCTCGAGGGCGGTACAGGCTTCCTGCCATGAAGAGGCAGGTACTGTCTCCTAGCACTTGAGCAGACAGGGAACCCTCTGGCTTCCTTTCCTGGTGGCTTTGACTTCCCATCCCCTCGAGAACAGCTGGAAACCATGGGTGACGGAGGATGTCACCCACCACCCCAAACAGCACCAACATCATTCCTTCTTAACATTCCCCTCATGCCTAACATTTCTATCACTGCCTAACAAATCTGTTCAGTGCCTAAGATACAAGGCAGTCACAAAGTCTTCTATAGCAAAAATGTTAAGTGAAGTATGCTTAATTTGTGACTTCTCAAAAAAAATTTTTTAAAAGGGGGAGACAATACCAAGCTATTTTAATTAAAACTAGCATGAAAAACATAACTAAAACATGCAGTTAACTGAATTTAAGAATTACTGATCATGTTCCTTTATTGACAGTCATAATCTTTGATGAAGGAAAGTTACTGTAACTCTAACACTTAGTTGCTTCTGAATTTCAAAAGTCACTAGCTGCCGGATGCTGGCTCTGGGCCCCTCTCCAGAGCACGCCGGGAAGGTCAAGCACTGCCTGGGAACATAATGGGAAAGGGACAGGGCCTGTCCTCAGGCAAGTCCGCATAATTCTCTGCACAAGGGAGATCTCACACTCTCGTACAGAGCACGAGTTAATTGGTTAAAAATCAGCCTGCACAGACATGCATGCCATGGCTTTACCATGAAGTTAATCTGACAGTTTAAAGGCCTACTTTAGTACCGACTTGTGAAACAGACATCGGCGTTGGCTGCTAAGCAGTGCGGGTCTTGTCTTTGCTACTGGTGACCCCCTCATGCTCCTTTATCAACTGTATGGAAAAGGTGACTGTTGGGGCTTCTGAAAAGTACAGAAATACACTCAGCATCTCAAAGTTTCTTCATGCCAGAGAGATAAAAATAACTTATTACTCGTTTACTACTTTGAGCTAACAAAATTATGAAAATTAAATCATAAAACATATCTCCCCAGACTATAGATTGTCTCAGTTATTAGGGTGACTTCTCTCAAACAGCACAGCTGGATGGAATTTGCAAGAGTGTGCTCTGCGTTGTTCAGGTTACCCACGACACTTCCCTAGCTGGACAGTAACAGAATCCAGGCGATGGGTTCAGCCACTCCATGCCCTTCCCGGCTCTGTGACACGGAGCATGCTACCTAGTGCTATGTCGCAACAAACCTGACACATGGTTATAAACTAGAAGAGTCACCACGCAGTTAATGAAAGTGTGTGGTCAAGAAGCTATGTGCCGGTTACAGCAACAGGCCAATGCTGTATGTAGGCAATGCCAGCAGTTTAATTTTTTATAGCAAAAGAAGTGGGTCCTTATGTCCCAAGGACCACAGAGCCAGAAACAGAGAAGGTCTAGTCTTCCAAGGAGGCCAGCTTGTTTCAAGGCAACAATATTTGTTCCAAAATAAGCCACTGCTTTGTATTTCTAACGCATCTCAGAACACTGAGAAATGCTTCCTATAATTCCACGAAGTCCCTTTAAACATGCAAACATACTTTGGAGATACAATGCCTGCCTCAGTGAAGCAATCTGTCTTACACAGTTATGTTAACTGACTGAAAATTGCCAAGTACACAGTTAAGCATTTGAAAGTGCTCAGTTCAGCGGCATTCCACACTGTCACAGTGCTGCTCAGCCCCCGTCCCCTCCCAGCCCTGCCTCGTCACCGCGGGACGCACCTGCACACCTGCCCACCTTCTGCTAACTTCTGTCCCCTGCTAATTACCAACCCGCGTCCCCCAGTGGGCTCAGAGCACTCTGGAGGCCTCAACTGAAAGGAATCACTGGCTCGGGACCCCCAAGTCCGGCTGCCCCCATTCAGCCTCTTCTCAGCATGATGCTACTGCAGGCTGCAGATGGCACCAGGCACTTGGTGCACAGAGGCAGCTGGAGTGTCTGTTTGTACTGAGCACTAGCTTCCCATGACCTTCCCAGCTCCCAGGATCAGAAGCCGAGGCCTGGCACTTCAGGGCCACACTCAGGGCCTCTCAGCTAGCAACTGGCAATGCTGGGAATAAAGTCAGCATTTACCCACTCGTCTTTAAAACACACAAGGTGGTACACAGTCAGAATGGCTGTGTGAGGTCAGGCTCAGAACTGCATATTCTACAGGCTGTCTCTGGAAGTATGTGCTAGAGGAAGGGTAGGCTATCAACTGTGGGAAAGCAAAACTCAGCATTTCAAGCACTATGGCCACCAGCACTCTGCTAAAAGTATTAAGTCACAATCTCCACATAGGAGGATGGCACGAGGCTTGGACTTAGCTCATGCAGATGCCCGAGTTGTGAAACTGTCTACGTGACTATGGCCACCTGTGAGATGCTTCAGTCCGCCCACAGTGCGTCTTCTTGGTACCCCTCCCTTCGAGCCGCCTGTCCAGTGTGTGATCATGAGGCTAGTCCTGTGAACATCACTTAGAAACTGCAGCACACAACGGTGCTATGTTAGGCACACCTCTGGTCCGAGCACCCTGGGAGACTGAAGCAGAAGGACCTCAAATTCTAGCCCAGCCTTGGCAACTTAGTGAGATCTGTCTCAAAATAACAATTTTTTTTATCTTAAAAAAAAAAAAAAAAAAAAAAAAATATATATATATATATGGGGAGATTAAGATGAAAGAGGACATAACAACACAGGTCAGAACAGAACAATTTAAGCAACATAGTGTTTCACCACAGGATAACCCGACCTAACAGTAGTTACCATAGTGTCTCTTTCTTTGAAATATTTGAGTATGCCTTCATATACTATAGCATCAAACATAACAAGACAGTATAAAACCATTCAAGCTGGTAAAAGTATCATAGGGTATTTAGAACCAACCAACAGAAAATGAACAACGGTTTCTAAATTATCTCCTTGACTATAAAAAATTTTGCTTATACTATCACATATAATAAAATCCAATAAGATACAACATGATAAAACCGATGGAGACAGAAGAACAAAAGCTTGATGGGACTTCAAAACAAGCTGATATTAAATCAGCACTAGCTATTATAATGTCTTGTTTTCTTCAAAGTAACACACAGATAATAAAATCAAACATCCCAGAATAAAACCATTCCAATTTATGAATGAAAACATTACAAGGCTTCAAAGCAATATAATGGGGAATCCTGATTATCACTCAAAAAACAATTTAAAGGGGCAGTAGTGGCCTGGGGATTTAGTTCACTGTGAAGACCCTCGTTCAGTTTCCTGCACTGGGAAGAGAGGGTGGGGAATCTACATTTAAATTACCTCTCCTGGGTGATTCATCTGTTCGGTGTAGAAAGCTCTATTCTAGACATTTCACAAAAGTGGCAAGAAACTGAAAATTCTCTACAATTTAAAGATACAGAAGACAAACACTACAGTCATTATGAACCCTTTGCCACTCTGCGGTGTTCTGTGGTAGAGATGAATAGTAGAGCAGAAACAGCGTGCACTGCGACCAGCTGCACAGTCTACAGTGGCCTGTAAAGAAGTCTACTCAGCGCACACAGGCTGCAATGTAACCACTTAGTGCCGCTTTCTAAATGCGGCTAAGCTACAACCAGAGGGACCCTGAATTTTTCCACTGTACTGAATGCAGAGTCCTAACATCTTTATGAGTAACATATGCACGAAATTCTCTTATCAAAATGAAAACAGAGAAACAAATACAACAAATTCCAGTGAAACTAAAATAAATGGCAGAAAGATCACTTCACTCACTATAGGAAACAAAGCAAACAGTACCATCACCACCAGACAGCAAGCCACGTACTGCGGTTAGGATGGCTGTGTTTTGCCCTTCTTTCCAAGAATTAGTTATGTGTGCCACCCAAGACCTTCAGTGCTCAGTCAATCGTTAGATATGAAGAATTTTAATATTAAGGTGGAGAGACTTTCTTTCAAAGAAATAAAAACCAATAAATAGGCTTATCATGAAGCTACAAGCTAGCTGCTATTTCAACTGACAAAACATCTGTCAGTTATTTATTTCTCATTCCCTGGTAAAGGGAAGCCTTATAGATTTTCCCTAAAATTTATTATCGATAAAATAAATTTTCGGAGAAGTGCATTGTGTGGGTCACACATAAACAGTATCATGTAGCAAAACGAACAATGTGGTTAGCTGAAGTTCCAAAAAAAAACTTTTCTAAGATCTAGGACATTCTTTACCTCTGCCTTCTTCAAAAGCATTGCTGTCAAAGCCTAACTCTTGATGGAACTTATTCATGGCCTGGCAGCATTCGTGTCTGAGTCTGGCAATCGCTTTTGGCCCAGGACAGTTCAGAAATCCCCAAACCTGCTGGTGGATATCTGAATGAAAACAGCTCACGATGGCTTTTTAAAGGTTCCAGATAAATCAAGGGTGCATTTATTGATCAGCACCTAAAGCTAAGGGACTCTGTGCAGTTAGCTAAAGTGACTGCTGACTAAGACGTCAGAAACATGAAGCTCTAGGGCCTGCGGCCTGAGCGTGCAGGGCTGGGGTGTTAGAGACCCTAACAGCGCTCAGAAGCCAGTTACCACCCCGCTGGGGAAGCTGGCCACAGCGCCTCTCCATCACAATGCAAGCCGGGAGTGTTGAGACCTGAAGAGGTTGAGGGTGAGCACAGAAGAACACTAAAGAAAGGCAGTGATGCCTATGGCTGATGGCCAAAGGGTGCATGAGCCTGCACCACCCAGCTGGTGACTGTCCATCAGTCCATTTAAATGATGCCCAACATAGTGAATTTGTTTTCATGGTTGTTATGGTTTAAGAACTGGTGGTCAACTTAATGCCAGCTGGATTACATAAGCATGGCATTGAGTGAAGATGCTCCACCTGACAAAAGTTGCCAGAATAAATAGGTTGAGAAGAAGGGAGGTTTAGAGGGTTGAGGCGTTAAGGAGGCCTTTTGGGTTCTCCTATGAGTTGCTGTCTGAGCTGTTGGTTCTCCTGGAGAAGCTTTGGTCCTCACATGGAGCATTGCTTCGAGACTCCAGAGGGGAAGACACGTGCTGCTTGGACTCCAGGATGAACTCATTACGTTGCTTCCTGGCACATACCCGACTGTGCTTGTTGTTGGAGGAGCTCGGGGCCTCCATGTTGCTGAGGACAGCTGTGGTGCCTTTCAGGATAGCCCTGGTCTTTGTTGTGTGACTTCTCGGCTCCAGTGTAGAACCCTCCGCCCACTAGCACAGCTCCTTCATCCTGCTGGCATAGACTTTCTGGCTTCCACTGCTGATCCTTGGGTCTTCCTGGCACGGATCCATAAAAGAGACTGGCTTAAGTCCTTCTTGTGGGCTCTGGGCCTCCAGTTGGACTTGTGGGAGGCATTGTCCTGAGCTCTGGGTTTTTATCTGGACTCATGTGGGACATTGCTGTGGGGTTTAGGCTCTTGACTAAATAATCTATGTCTTTGGTGTTGCGGATAGATTTCCTGCGTTTTCCTGTGTTAACTTCCGGTGACTATTATAAAAATATTATAAACTCCATGTCCTAATCCTAGTTGTTCTCTGTGTACAACCCCTGACTACAACAATGGTCAGGTTTCACCCACAAGTGCTCAGAATCAGCATTTCAAGTCTGAGTAGAGGTGGCACTGCACCTCTGCCCTGCCAGCTGTGAAGGGGACAGAGCCGGGTGGGATGGGAATGTGAGAGGGAGGAAGCTGGCTCATAGGACCCCCTGCCTTTGGTTACCACCAGGCAGCTTAGGGGTCGGGCAGAACGGCAGATGTGACAGAAACGGAGACTGCAGGCAACATGTGCTGGAGTGCGGTGAAGGGGGTCCAAAGACTCAAAGCACTGAGCTCCAAGTAGCGTAACAACAATGTGACTCTTAAGTCGAATCAGTTTCTTTACTTCCCCTGCGTTACTTCCTGGCTCTCATACAGAAGAAACAGAACCACCCTGAATTCAGTGCTTTATTCCTATAGATCAGCCAGGCAGTTCAATCATGCTGCAGGAAAAAAACAAGTTACTATCTTTCTTGAAAACAGAATTAATGCTTGAAGTAGCAACTGTTGTAAACATGTAAAAATTACTAACAATGTCCTCAAGGAAATAAACAGCACAATGAACTAAATAATAAAACTGAATTTTGTTATAAAATCACTGTTTTTTTAGACTGGCCACTGACAATCCTCTAATCTTGAAGAACTGGTATAATACTCTTTTACAGAAATTTCCAGAGAACACTACACAAACCCTGAAATAAAAACATTCTCAGCAGTGTTTTTCTTGGAAGCAAGTTTTCAATGCTAGCCAAAGAGAATATTTAAAGAATCCCCCAACTGCCCTGGAGACAGGGTGAGAAGGAGGAAGGGTGCGGGGGTGTGGAGAGACAGAGATAGAGGGAGACAGGGACAGAGAGAGATCTCTTTTATAGCGAAGTCAGTGTGATCTTTCTTCAGGCAGCTAATACAGACACTTCACGTCTTGACCCTAGGGGAAATGGCAACCTGTGAGTTTCATATCTAAAGTTACATACAAGTTGTAGGTGGGCACTACACTGGGTATTTTAAGCTTCAGACATTACATGGGGTGGCTTTCTTATGGTGTAGCAACCACTTTCTTTCAAAGAAATACATCATGCTGGTATTACTGAATTTCTTAAAATAAGGAGAGGATCCAGGCGAGAGGTGGCAGCACTAGATGGCTTGTGAAAAAGGGAAAATGCATGAGCATCGGTGCCAGGGTGGCTTTAAAACAGCACGGAGTAACCTCAGAGTTGCGGAAGTGGTCATCATCTTGGGCACCTGAAGGGCCAGTGCAGGCCGGCTGCCTGTGCTCCCGGGCTGCACTGCTCCCCAGCCTCACCCTGGTTCCCGCCCCCAGGACGGACCCCTGGCTCTGGTCTCCTAAGTGCCTGTCACAGACTGATGCAGGTCTGAGGCAAAGTATTCGCCGGCCCAGGACAGAACGACCCTTTTGAAGGCAATGATGTCCTTTTGTATATAAACAGAAATAGCTGTTAAAAGCAGATAATAGCTGGTTTTTATAGCTTTTTGCTGGGGTGAGGGGTGGGTTGTTAGGTTGTCAGTTTTGTTATAAGGCAGTACCCACTAAGCTGTGCTGTGGTCCTTCTTAGGTGCCACAGGACCCTAGAGATGCTCACATGGAAGGGGCCTGACCCTGCCAAGGCAAGGGGCCATAACGGCCCAGCACCAGGCAGCATAGTGGCGTCTGCTGCCTGCAGCTGGGGACAGAGGGCAACTTGGCGACGGTAAGGCCTGTGGGATCCCACACCAGCAGCACTTCTCTGGACTCCTGCTGTGTCGTATCACCTCCTACTAGCACCTATTGCAGCCGGGGCCTGGGCTTCCTTACAGCTTTGGGGCTTCTACTCCTATCTAATGTCAATGTGTGCATAACGCTGACTTAGGCATTCTGAAGGACAATGTAGGAAAATAGAAATACAAAGGAATCTCTAAACAGAGCCGTTTGTAAATATTTACAAATATGAGACATGTGTGTTTTTAGTGTAACATGTAAGCTGGTGTTTTCACTGTTTCTTTTTCTCTTGACAGCTTGCTGCTTTCTGCCCTCAGAGTGGAAGGAATCTCATATCTGGTAGGGTAGCAGGTAAATATAATCTGTGAAGCTGACAGGTGTTGGATCTATAGAAGGACTGTGGTTTCATCAGGGGCCTAATAAAGATAAATTCAGGACAGGCGCTCCAGCACTATTTGGAATCAGGTTTCCCCCAAGATTCTAATTGACCACGCTCCTGTTGCACATGCTCCAGAGGAAGGCTCTCTGCTCCAGGCTCCGTGGGTGTCTCACACTGGCTGATCTGTGCCTTTGAGCCTGCACCAGGGTGGCTCCACTCCAACCAAAGCTCCTGCACTGCAGGGAAGCAGGGCTCCTGAGGAATCGACAAGCAACCACGTTGCGCAGGCACAGCTGACCATCCTACTCCCCTCCTCGGGGTGCTCCCTTAGCGACCGCTCATGCTGCACTCCTGAAATAGCCCTCCCCATGTCCATAGGCCTAAGGTCAGGTGCTGGCGGCTACTCTTCTGCAGGCTCAGGAGCCTGGCTCCGTGCTCCCGCCGTAGTCCACAGGTGCTCACTCTGGGTCAGGCCGGATGTTCCTAGGATTGACTTCCTCTGGCTCTCAAAGCTTTGTGAAAGCTCTTCCTGGTTAAATTCAAGCCCATTAAAAATGATCACAGTGCCACCACCCACACTCTGCTGCTCTTGTGGAATTAGCAGTACACCCAAAAGCATCGACATTGTAACCCCCAGTCTGTGCATGCACTGCCACTCTCAGCGGCCCTGCTGTGATGAGCACTGGGGTACCCTGCACAGTCTCAGTGACAGCCATGGGTGAGGTGCAGCCATGGCTGGGTAGGTGCTGAGCTTCACATGCAGAGAAGAGGCCCAGCTCTGTGCATCTCCCTAATCTGCCTTTGCTGCTGTTGCCCTAGAGGATGACACCCTGTCTGTTGCGGACTGAGATAGTGCCACACCTGCAGAGCACTCCGGGGAGCTGGGACCCTGCATCTTTCACCCGCACATGGAGCCCGCCCTGTCTAATGTGGTTATCTATGGCACAGACCTTAGCGTGCTGATCTTGCATGTGCCTTGTTAGATTGGTGACGGCAGATACTTCAGTGCTGACTTTGTAACCCTGGTCCTGACAGCCTGTCAAGCCAGGGACTAGCTCTGTGAGTTTTCCAGGCAATGTGTGCAGTTGTGCTACATGCAGCATTTCTTCCTTTCTAGTCTCAGTTTGCTTTTTGTTCCTCTGTGGCGCACGCACTTCTGTTACTCCTTGCGTGACTGCAGTTTGGCGCTGCCCTCTCCAGGCTAGACTCTGCTCTGAATAGGACCACTGTAATAGTTTCTCTGACTGCCACTATGCTCTTCTCCAGGGACTGCACACAGTATGACCATGGCCTAAATTTGTGTGCAGTTTGATTTCCACGTGTGATAAGCAGGACAGCACCAGCTGGCACAGAGCAGCGGTGTACAACCACGGAGAGGTCTTCCCAACTCAGCAGTAAATGCTACATCCCTTGTCTGTGCTTTTGGGCTGATCAGTCCCAGAGAAGAAGACACATAGATACATAGCTTCGTGAAAGAGAGGATGGTTTTCCTCTGAAATAAAATGGAGGAGGGGTGACTGATCAAGATACAGAGACGTCCTGAATTAGAAAGAAACCCTTGAGTTCACGCACTGAAGCTGGTTATAAACTGTATTTCATACAAATAAACACAAAGCAGTGCTAATACATAATTAGGTAAAATGATCCCTAACTGCAAACAGTTCCTTTTTTTAGTATATCAATTTTTCATATTTCACAACTTTAATCATGAATCTCTTGTAATCAAGCTACAGGGTTATGACATGGGAAAAAGACTTTTAAGCCAGTCTTAAAAGTCCATCTGTAGTCTGCACAGTGTAATTCTCCTGGTTTAAATTAACACAGAATTAATACAATACATTGTGAGGAGGAGGAGGGCGATGGAGAATTGGATGCAAAGTAGTATCAAGCACCAAGTGATGACAGGTTCATCAGAGAGGAGCTGCAGTGACCAGAGGTAGAGGCCAAAGTGAGAACAGAAGGACAACAGATCACGTCAATTTCATGACTTAGGAAATGACTATGTATTTTTAAAGGTGTCTTTAATATGCAGAAATAAGGACGAATGATGTTATGGGTAGACATGCACAGACGGAAGCATACACAAAAGGGATGAAAGGGACACGTTTCATCCTAAGTAAATCCATCTGTAAAAACAGTTGCTGGATCCCTTCCACTTTTCAAGCCTTTGGTGGCACTGGTCAGGCTATTGTTTGTTCAAATACAGAGCAACACTCAGTTGAGTGTGAGGAAACGACTTGGTATTTGCAGCTCGTGTCTGTTCTGACACCATTTCTACCTACAGCTCTGCGGGTCCTGCCCCCACGGCCTTCCCCTCCTCCAGCCGGAGGGTCCCTGCTCCTGGAGGCACCCCTCAGGGAGAACACACCCGTCCGAAGTCAAGCACAGGCTTACCCACTCATAGGAGAGCACCCAGCAGCCTCGTGCGATCCCCAGCAGCACGTTGAGCGTGCGTAGCGGCTTCCCGGCCAGCACATGTGTGGTGCTCTCGCAGACTTCCGGCGCCACAGCAAAGCCTTTTAGGGTGTCCACCACCTGCATGACAATGCTCTGCTCCCTAGCAGGAGGAAACAAAACCCCTGATGTGCATGTCTGCTGCTGGCAAACATCAAGGCATGAATACTGAATGATAATAAAAACTGGGCAGTGAAATTTTACACTGGCTTGGTTACAGTGCTCATGTCTTCCTGTGTTAATAATTAGTAACATGAAATTTAGGGAAATTAAAAAAATCCTGCAGATCCCCATTTGAACTCTCATAAGAAACAAGCCTGAGCTTCCCTGGGCCACTGGCAGGGGAGAACTCGCAGGAACCAGGCCCCGCCCACGACCCACGCGGCCCTCCCCCACACCAGCTCTTGGCTTCCCAGGCACCTGGGGGCAGGCCACTGCAGTCAGGACCAAAGCTCTTACTTACTTATTTTATTCAGAAAATGCAACATTTGGGGGGGGGGTTCTATCAAGACAGAAAAATAGCCTTTTTATTAACTATATCAAATATTAAGGCAAACCTGACAGTGTCGTGTGGTTTCATAAGGTCCATTACTGCGTAGCTTCCAGTCTACTGCTCCTGTAATGTGGCAGGTGCATTTCTGTTTTGCTTTCTTTTTTTTTTTTTTTTTTTTTTTTTGTCTTTTTCCTTTTTATCGGTACTGGAGATCGGACTCATGATTGTCTGCTTGCAAGGCAAGCGCTTATGCCGCTGAGCTAAATCTCCAGCCCCTGTTTTGCTTTCTAAGACAGCCTTTCTATCTAACAACCTTTCTAAGCAACTCCAGGTTCTCCCTCTTCTTACAACAACCTTTCCAACAGCTCCAGGTTCTCATTCTTTGCGTCTCATTTTTCCCTGTAAGGCCTGGAGACCCCCAGGAAGCTGAAGGGTGTGTGAAGCCATCTAGGCTGCCCTGTGGCCACAGTGCACTTGGGAGCTGAGAGCCAGGTCTCTCCTCTGCATGGTATTCCCAGAGGACAGAGGCTGCCACTGTCCCTGCGTGGCCCTGCTGTCCCTCAGGCTCTTCCAATACCTCACAGGGCCTCTCAGGTTTTATCTCCAGTACTTGCTCTGCCTGTGAGATTCAGGCTGGAACCACATCCCGATGTCTGATTGTTAGAGCTTGTTGGGTAGAGGAGATGAGGGTGACTGTCAAGATCTGGCCCTGACCAGCTACACTTAGCATCATCCTGAAAAAGTTTAGGGAAAAATAAATGCAAAAAAGAAAAGTGAAACCGAAGACAAAAGCAAAAGGAGGAAGAACCTCTAAACTAGATTTCTAGAGCCCTTCCATTTGGATATCAGATTTTTTCCTCCAAATTGGGCAATGCCCAGCAGTTATGAAACAGTGAGTAACAGCGTCTTTTAAAGACAAGATCCCTCTGTGTGCATTCAAAATATCCAGGTCAAATTCTTACAACACACAAGAAATCCAAGATAAAAAAGAGTGAGAATAGGTCTGAAGGTAAAGTTTTCTTTTTGAAACTTTTAAAGAGAAAATTGTCATTAACGTTTTTAAAGTTCAAATAGGGATTTTAAAAGCTATCATGCACATACTGAATCCTAAATTCTGTAGGAGACTGTTTACATGTTTGATCTACTTGGTAATACTCGCACAGCATCCTCCACGTGCGAAAGCAATCACAGGCACTCCTCCTGCAACACATTCTTACCCCCATGTCCGATGTTTGATTAATGTCTTAGAACCTCAAAACCTATGCATGATATAAAAGCCATGGTTTTCTCCTTTAACAAGAATTCAAAACTGTGTCATAAAGGCTGCGGCCCTCTGTTTTTGTTGGATGCTCTCTGCTGCTGAGTGTGTGAGGGGGATGGTCCGTGCAGGCCAGCAGGCTGCTAACCCTTCTGCCGGCCACAGCAGTGGCCCTGGCTGCTTGTGATGCCTCCTCCCGCTGCTGCGATAAGCCCCTTAAGGAAAACGCTTCGGGCGGCCTCCCAGTGGGGAGGGTACCTACAAGGTGAGGGGTGGGCACACACAGCCACTAGGAATTAAACAAGTGCCTCAATCCCAAAGGAGTGCAGAGCCTATGAACGCTGCGGAAATGAAGTGTGGTAAACACTGGACGGTGCGCACCAAGCCACAGCTCCTCAAGGGCACCGTCAATCACTGAGTAAAAGGGACAGTGATTTGGGAGACGGGACTTCAGCCTATGAGAGACTGGAGGACAGCGCCAGCAAAGCAAGAGTACTTACTCTGACGACATGCTTGTCATGACTAATGTTCTTGTTGGCTGAGACTGCAAGAGAAGGAACAAAAAACAGTCAAAATACAAAAAGAAACTTTTCCCACAGAAACAAACCTTAAGTTTTTTTTTCTAAAAAGTTACATCATTTAAAAATAAACATTTAAGCATATATCAAAGAAAAAAAACTTTGTATTCCCAGAAAAAACAGCCCAAGAGATAGAAATTTAGATATTATTCTAAAACCAAGCCAAAGTTATAGACTCAAGCAAAGCAGAGGAAACACTAGCCTTCCCTGCTCACCAGGCACTGTCGATCTCTGGCGAGAAGCTGGCTCCACAGTGCAGCAGCTGGGCGTCCCCGCACCCTCAGAGCCCACTGACCAAGAGCCTCTGAGGGGCCATGCAGATCCAACCCATGCAGAAGCCCAGATCTCAATTCCCATACTGGTGTCTATTACCTAGAACTGTACAGTTCCTTAACAGAGTTCAAGTACATTTCACTCAGTAAGAAGTGCACTCTGAATGCAAAAATGTGAGTGCTAATGAAGTATGTATAATTAGAAATGTGAACACAAATGCTCTGTACCTCAATTGGGCCAGAGATGACTGCTTTTCACGACTGGTAACAGGTGCAGCCTAATGTGCACTCGATGGAGTGCCTGTGTACAGAAGTGAATCCCCACTACTCGTGCACTGCTGAGATTCTCATGTGAGACTTCAGACACAGCTGCTCAGGGTAAGACTCGCCCTTGCACATGCACTCCCACTGAAGAGTCCACATACACCAGACTGGAAGAACAAAAGGTGCTACTGTCTCGAAGGGGGAAAAACCATGCATTTGGGGAAGGCAAAGAAAGAGGAGTGAAGGAGGAACACGAATCCAAAAGACATCCAGAGGGAGAACGCTGAGCTAACAGTGCACACATGCATCCCAGCACTCAGGAGGCTAAGGTAGGATGGACCTAACTTTGAGGCCTGCCTGGACTACCCAGCCAGATCCTGTCTGCAGGGCGAGTGCTGACCTAACAGTCGCTCCCTGTCTGGGTAGCCACACCTGGAGCATGCAACTGCTGGCTCTCCCACGTTACAACACCAAAGTGCAGCAACGTCAGCGAGCTCAGGTAGGTCTGGAGACCGGGCCTTTGGGGCAACTCTATGAGCAGCCGAGGCTCACCTGAGCCCAGCCCTGCTCCTGCAGGTCCCTCCTGTGTGGACACCCTGGGTGGTTCTATGAAGCCATCCTAGAGGCACCTGTGGGGCTCCCTCTGTGGGCGCTGCCTCTTTCTGGAGCCACACAAGGGAGGAGGGAAGCATCTGACCCCGGGCCACAGACCAGGCTCCTCTCAGGTCCCTGCCACCAGTGCTGTCGCTCCCTGTGCTCACTCACTGCTCCTACAGGGCCCCGAAGCCTGAACTCTAGCCCCAGAGTTCTGCCTGCTGGCATCTCCACTTGGAGGCTGACAGGGATCTCAAATGTAATACGACCCAAAGGAAATCACAGCTCTCACCAGCTGATTAGAAAAGAAGGAAATGAGAACCAAATTGGAAATGAAGAAGTGACACTACACTCACAGATGAGATGATTTTATATGCAGATGATCCTAAAGAGTCCAGAAAAAACTATGAAAACTAATAATTCCAACAAAACTGCAAGCTATAAAGCCTACACACAAAAGTCAGTAGCATATTTACAAATCAGTCATGAACAATCTGAAAAGGAAATGAAGAAAACAATTATAATATAGCATCAAAAAGGAATAAAACACTTAGCAATACATTTGTAAGAGTAATGCACTTAAAGTAAAAAGAAGTTGCTAAATTAAACATGAACCGAATCAACAGAAATGCATCCTATGCTCATGTGTTAGAAGACTTAATACTGTTAAAATATTCATCCTATCCCAGGCAATGTACAGATTCAACACAAACCCCAGCAAAATTTCAGGGTGCTTTTTTCTTCTTTGCTTGTTTTTGAAGGAATGGAAAAATCCACCCCTAAATACATACAGAACTCCAAGGAATCTCAAATAGTCAAAACAACCTTGGAGGTGAATAACAAGTTGGAGGACTTGTAATTCCCACTTGTAAAAATTACTGCAACACTATATAACCAGAACTGTATGGCACTGGCTAGGGATAGACGGGTAGAAGGACAGAATGGAATAGGACTGAAAGTGTAGAAATACACTCTTGCATCTATGGCCCATTGTTTTGGCGAGGAGGCCAAGAATGTGGTGGGTAAAGAACACTGTCTTCAACAAAGGATGATGAGAAACCCAAAATCCACACAGAAAGAATGAAGCTAGATCTTCAGTGTACCCACATATAAAAGTTAACTCAAAACAGTAAATACCTGAATCTAAGGGTGGAAATGATAAAATTCTTAGCAGAAAAAAGGCAATGATTTCTTAAGGCACCAAAAGAACAGGCCAAGAAAAAAAATTGCTACGTCATCAATACTATTAGGAAAATGAAGACAGCCCCCAAAATGGCACATGATATCTGCCATCATGTACCTGACATGGGCTTAATACTCAGAAATCTAAAAACTACTATGACTCAAAAAAAAAAAAAAAATCAAAACCCCATTTAAAAAGTGAACAATCCAAAGAAAAAGGGAAGAATAGTGAGTAAGTAATTTGAATAAATACCTCTCCAAAGAAAATAAGCAACAGCCACTAAGCATGTGAAAAGATGCCAGCATCACTGGTAACGAGGGGACCTCCTATCAAAGACTCAGCACAAGAAGCCCTGCTCCTGCTGGCTGCTCACCAGGAAAGTGAGCTCAGGTGATGTGACAGAGCGTGCACTGTGAATGCAGCTCGTGGACCTGTGCAAGTCATTTTGGTGGCTACTCAGCAGGTTAGAGGAGAACCACAGAACTGGCAGTTCTTTTCCTCGGTACCAGACAAAGGGTCTGGGATGCCAGAAACCTGTGCATGAAATTTTCCCCAGAGCACGACTCTCAGCAGCCAGAAGACAGAAGCAGCCAGTCGCACACACACACTTTGAGCTGCTGCTGTAAACTCAGCTGGGTAATCTGAGGCCAGGCCCAGCACCTGCTGAGGGCTCTGCTCTGTCTTCTCGTGGCAGCAGGGGAACAGGGACAGCCTAACCCCTTTGTGAAAACCCGTTTTGTGATAAAGAATGCTGTCCTGTGACAGCAGGACACACCCATTCGGGAAGGCTGTGCCATCACCCAGTCACCTTTGTACTTCCTTTTTATTATTATTTTATAGTTTACTTATATTGGAGATGGAATCTGGAACTTTCAGTCAGGCCTTCAGGGATGCACCATCACGCCACCCCATGGCCTCTCACAGGTCCTGCCTGTGAGATCAAGGTTTTCAGCACAGGAAATTTAGGGATACATTTGAGCCACAGCACGACTCAGTGCCACCCTCCAAGAGATAACCAAGCAAACGGCTACCATAACGAGCAGGAGTGGATTTCTGGCCCCTGAACACACTGAGCCACATGAGGGATGCCAGCCATAGAGGAACAGATGCTGCAGCCTCCGGGTTCATGAGACTTCAGAACGGGCACTTGCCAGGGACACTCAGGGGCCAGGCGGACTTGAGACCCAGATTCAGCCGGTCAGAGATCCAGCTGGGGCTGAAGGAAAGGTTTGAAAGCAGCCAATGCCAACAGGGGCCCAACACCGCAAGGACCACGTAGTTACAATGATGAACACAGCAGTGTTTGTCACCACAGTGAAAGAAACCACAGCATTGCTCCGCTGTCCCAAGCCTGCCCCTGCCACAGCCTCACGGGTCAAGGCACCTGGCTCTCAATGAGTGAAGGCGACCTCCCTCATTGCTCGCCCTCGCTGTCCTCTCATTCCACACACGCCCAAGACACTCACTGCCTCAGTTACTTTTCTCCTTGCTGAGACAAAATACCTGACACTTCAGAGTTAAAAGGGGAAAGATTTATGTGGCTCATAATGGGCTGGTTCCAAGGCAAGGAGGAGCATGGCAGAGGGGCATGGACAGAGGCAGCAAAGCAACAAGAAGTTGGTAAAAGCAATGGTGTAGCACTCACACACTTAATCCCAGCATTGAACCATGAATCAACCACAAACTCTGGATTCAGTAACTCAGGAAAAACTCCACAAGCACATGAGGCTTTGGGGGACATCTAGACACAAACCATAACATGACCCCCACTCAGCCTGTCTTCTCATTCTGTACAGGACCCATGACACATCTCCTACTCAGCCTGGCAGATGCCCAGAGTCTGAGCACCCTTCTCCACCACCCTAAATGCCCATCCTCTCCCGCAGGGAAAATGCACTCTGTGGCACGGGTACTCAGGCATTCCAGCAACCCTCCCTGCTAAGATTGGCTTCATCTGTGTCTCTTACTCTATCCCCAGCACCTGGAGCAGTGCTGGGCGGACCAGAAGGCGCTTGTTAGCTCTTCATTATAAAGGGATGAATACAAAGTAGGGAATAAAAGTTGATGTCTACTGACCCATCTTTATATACGAACTTAACATATACACATATGTTCCTTGCCATCTGTTGACCTAGACTCTGAAATGCCATACTCATTAACAAGGTCCAAGCCCAACAACCATGCAGAGATCTGTTTCAGCACCTATGGGACGGATGGCTGTGCCAATTACAAGTCCACCTGAAGCTTGCCCCACGTCCCAGCCGAGCTGAAGGACAGAAACTGTTTTTACAGGGCACTCCAAACCCAAAGTGGAAAGAAAAAATATGCAGAAGGCAGGAAAACAAACTTACATCGTGTATCCATATCCTCTGACTTGCAGATGTCTGACAGGAAATGTAGGAGACTAACGCTCCCTGCATACGGCCCTGCTGCAGGACCCAGAAGAGGTGAGCATCACCCTCGGCACACAATGCCAGCTGATTCCAAGGCAGACGGCCCGTGTCAAAGCTGTGAGGCGGGTGGGCCATCACCCGAACTGCACTGATGAAGTGAAAAGTGATCTATAATAGCACTAGGCACATCTGCTTACTTATCTTACAAGGGAGGGCTATGAAAGCCCAGTGTGACGCATTTGATTAACCAAAGGAACTCCTAAGAATATGAGAGGCAGTGATACCTGCAGCTTTGTGCAAGTGAATTTTAAAATGATGGTTGGAGAAAGGGATGGATATACAATATGGTAAATACAACCAAAAAGGTAAAATCTGGTTGGAGGAAAAATGAAACCCTCTACATAGTTTACCTTATATTCTCTGGGCTTTATGCCTATCAGTATTTCTGAGTTATTTTACAACTCTGTATGTTGTAGGAAACTGGCAGTTATGCAAATAATTCTGCTGCTGGGCAGAAATGCAAGAGCTCAGTGTCTCCTGAGATCCGAGTCATGTTGGAACTTAGGGCCCTGGGAAATCAAGCAAGCAGCTGGCCTCTCTGGTAAGTGGCTGTGGTGTGGCAGGCTGCAGCTGCCCCAAGGGAAGAACCACCAGCATCTCCTGAGATCCACACCATAATGGAACTTAGGATGCTGGGAAACCAAGCAACTAGCCTGCCTCCCTGTTAAGCAATAGTAAGCCTACCAGTACATGGGCTTAGAGTCAAACATCCCACTTCCCCTGCCCCCCATTAGCAAATGGGAACCAGAGATCTGAGCATCTCTTGGGAGGTTGACCATATGCAATATAGCAAATAAGGGGGATTTCCTTCTACCATCTTTTTGAAGGCAAATATTTTTACTACTGTTTTGCTTTATTCTGATTAATGATACTGCTCTATTCAATTTTCTGTTTTGATAAGTTCTATGATGTTCTGTACTTCATTTTGCTATGTAGTTGAAAGAAAAACTACTACTGTGAAGATAACAAGATATACTGTGATACCTATTACTGTTATCCTGATAACCTGCTATGAAGTTCTATACTAATTTCACTACACTGTCTTGTTCTGTTGTATTTTACTACCTTCAAAAAAAAAAAAAGAAATGCAAGAGCTGCCCAACAGGGAGAGAGGAGGGGAGGAGGGGAAGAAGGACAGGAGAGGACAGGAAAGGAGACAAGCCAGGAGGAAGAGAAAGAGGTGAGAGCTAACTGGTCGGTAAGAACAACACAGAACATGGCTGCCATTGTCACTTATGCTCCCTCCTGCTCCAGGCAAGGACACGGTCGGCAGCAACAAGGGCTCTCACCATTCTCGCTGTCTCAGTGCTAGCCAAAAGTAGCTGAGCTGAGGAGTGCAAGGCCCAAGTTCACCAGCTCGTGGGCCTTCAGGGTTCAGCAAGGACAACTGATGCTCACAACTGTGTCCACCAGGCCCAACAGAAGTGTGCAGAGCTGCTGTCCAATCCTCAGTCTCCACCGTCTCCCACTCCTGGACACCTTGTGTCCCACACACTACTGAATGACACAGACCTTTCTGCATCAGTAAGGAGCCAGGCGCCCTTCCTGGGCTCACCACCTGTCTTGAAGGCCCTCGGCCACTGAGCTTTGCCCGCAGAGGAGCTCCAGCTCAGTGCATGGCCTCGGATGGAAAAGGGCATCTCAGGTGGCAGAGCAAAAATGCTGCCTGATTTTCAACTTAAATCTTTCTATTAACTTTTGGTTCACTCCTGGGCAGATCTTCCCTGCAAGTGATTGCAAGATGGGAATCTGGTTGTATGGTCTGGTCATCTGGGGCTCTGCGTAAAGCATTGCAGAGATCTAGTCTCTTAAAAGACAACAGAGGATCCAGGTTGTCAATTTTGTTTTGCACCTGTTAAATTAGATTACAGCTGGCCCGAGGATGCCTCTGTACCTTGAGGCCTTTCATAGTGAACTGCAATATAA
Source organism: Cavia porcellus (assembly GCF_034190915.1). Lineage (NCBI taxonomy): Eukaryota > Metazoa > Chordata > Mammalia > Rodentia > Caviidae > Cavia > Cavia porcellus. Next base: position 44,219,294 of record NW_026947507.1, read on the forward strand.
CTCAGTGCCTCATCCAGCTATAGGGCTGACCTGTAACAAACAGCTGTGTCCCAGCCACACATAACAGCATGTGGCAGTCAGCCGGGATGGCAGCCATTCAGGTTGTCAGCAGTAAGGCAGATGCCAGGCAGTGCCCAGATGGCCTGCTAACGCTCACGTGCCTGCTGCCCAATCCACATATGGTTCTTTGCACTGGGAAATGCTATTAAACTTCACATGTCTAAAACTAACAGTCTGGTGTCTGAAAGGGGATCCGCCATACATGAGGTGACTTCCCACGTGTGCCACACAGCCAAGTCCCTGCTGGCCCAGAGTGCCCCTGGCGTCTCCTAGTAACTAGGGTTGTGGGTTAGTTCTCGCTTGGTTTCCAGCTTCAGATCCTTTTAATTCTCTGAGCTCATCTGAGCACTACTGGGGAATGGACCAAAGTAAATTAGACTGGGTCAAGTTAAAGGTCTTCAAGGGTCTCGTGGCGGAAGCAAGAAGTGGATTGGCTTCAGCAGGAGGGGGTGTCAGCTAGCTTTCTGTCCTGACAAAATACCCGAGAAACCCACTTAAAGGAAGAGAGGTTTATCTTGGCTCACCGTTTCCCAGGTTTCCATCTACGATTAGCTGTTTCTATCGGTTTCAGGCCCATGTGAGGCAGACACAGCTCAGTGGAAGGGTGCAGGGAGCAGGGCCACTCTCTTCATGGCAGCCAGAAGAGAGAAGGAAAAGGCAGGGGAAAGGCACCCGGTAAGAGCCGCAGCCCAATGATGTGCCTTCCTTCTGGTCACATGTTCAGGAACTCACACCCTTCAGTTGGGCCCCAACTCCCAACAACCCATTTGGCTGTGACCTCTCCAGTGGGTGGACTGGGACAGAACCAGCACCCTCATGACCCAATCATGCCCTGAAAGGCCCAGGTTTGAACTCAGGTATCTTGTGGAAGATAGGGAGTGGGGGTGGGATATATTTGGTCCATACCACAACCAGGGGCAGCAGGCCATCCAGCAGGTAAAAGGGGCTCCTCGAGAGGCACACTCAGCCCAGCACCTAGCACCACCCATCACGGCAGGGTGCTCGCCACTCTGGTACCAGAATCTCGATTGTGGGAGACATATTACCAGATGAGATTATGCCACCCTTTAACGAAGCTCTACTATGACTGGCACAGTGATAAATAGGCACTTAAAAACTGAGTATTCCTAAAATTGCAAAAAATTAAGGAAACTGAGCTCCCAGCTTAATAAAAGCAGCTGTGTCTTCTGTGAGGCACTAAAGCACGAAGATGCACATTTTTATTCTATTCATAGGATATTCTTCCAAAAGCTATCCAGATTTGCTGGCTGAGTAAGAGTGTTCCTTGTGTTTACCAATCCACGACCTTGTCTTAAATCAGGTGTTCAAAAGTTCTTAACTTGTACCAAATACTAAATAGCTGTGCACCTAAAGGTGCTTGAAATTTCCCAGACATTTAGAAAATAACAAATATTTGTTCCTTTACATTCTTAAAAAGCAGGCACTAGGAATACTTGGGACCATTTGATGTGTTACCATTGATGAGTTGCACAGCAGAAATCCTCAAACCAAAGAAGCTGATCAGTCCCATCCCGTAACAGCCCACATGTGAGGGTCACTCCCACTAGCACACCTGGGCTCTAACCCTGTGCTCAGCATAGTCATGGTACATTATACTCCAGGACTATTTCATTGCAGCTAATGACCTTTTTCCTACAAGACTGTGTTCTTTAGTTCTCTTGCTTTAGAAAGTAAGATTATAAAAAAGTAAAGTTAATGACTGTTTACTGTAATTGTCTAAAACTTTGTTTTGCATACCATGACCAACTTTGTTGTCTGCCATGATTCTTATAATGAACTCTCAATCTTTTAGTCGTGATAACTATCAACAGTCAGTTAACAACAATAATCTATGGATTTGTTTAACTCTGGACCCTCCCAAAGTATTAAAAGCAGGATTTTTGGAACTCTCATTGAGAAACAGATGGGTGCCTAGGGCTGCTAAGCCAGGTCCAAGCAGAATAAAAATTAATTACTAGGCCTAAATAAGGCACTGAGGGAGAATGGTACATCACCTGGGAAAACTGTTAATCTTTAAGGTTCCATTCTCTAAAGGAAATCCGTTCTCTTCTTATGCTCCCTCTATCTCATAAAAGTTTAGCACACCGTGTCTTTGAAGATGGGAAGGAAACATTTGGAGATGGTGTCTTACCCTGTCTGACTGCTCCAGAATTCAGACACTATCACTTGGTACTGTTTCCAGTGCAATATAATTGTCTGCACAGATTCAGGCAGTACCTGTCTTCTTTTTATCAGGATGTAACTGAAAACAGGTGGGCCTGAAACACCCCGTGACAAGGAAGCTCTTCTGGAATGAGTGGACACCCAACACACTGCAGCTGGCTGTGCAGCCAGTGCTTTCCAAGTCCCCTTAAGAAAAAGCCCAGCCAGGCTCACCAGGTCCCCAGACTTACAGGTGAGCATGGAGGTCACCTGTGGCAGGCCCAAGAGCAGCAGGATATGTTGGGGCCCTCAGAGAAAGTAAATTTATCCAAATTTATAGTGCTGCAGGTGACATGTGATGGTAAGCTCTTGGGTGGATGAGCAATCTAAGATTCCCTAAGAGAACATCACACAGATCCAACTTAAGGCCTTCTGGGTAAATTATGTCTTGTCACACCTATGTAAATAAAGCCAGTGGGTCTGACCCCGTGCTATGCCTGTGAACAATCTTTCTCCGGGATTAACTTATCAACAGTGCAGCCCCTGGAAGACACGTGTCCCTGCAGGGTGCTGTGCTATATCCACAGTGCACCCCTCGCAACTGTCAAGACCCCAGCCCTGTGGTCATCATCCTCTGTACCCTAGAGATAACTGAAGGATTGGCTTGGTGGTGCCTTAAGATGACTGCATGCTCCCTCCAAGCCTGGGCCTCTCTGCACACTGGGCTGGAACCGATCACGTGACCCAGTCTCAGTGGAGTTCCCAGTTCTCCTCCCTACCTCACCACTGGGCCTGCAATTTCTCCTGCTTGACTTAGCTTCAGCAAGAACACACCCATCTGAGCCCTATCTCATGCTGAGCTGGACCCTTAACGTAAGCCTCACAGGGCTGCAGCCCCTATGGCTGCTGCAGAGCAAGGTGGCTGGCCGTGTGTCCTTTCACAGGACAGGGGACGCAGACTGCAGTCAGCTGGGGAGCCATTTAACACAGCAGGCTTCCTGCTGGCCCCAAGCAACATCATGCCCACCTCTGAGCATCCTGCATCACCACCCTACTCCGCCACACTCTGAAGGCAGGCAGGGCCTCCTCCACCTTGTACCACTCCTGGTGGTGTGGTCACCCACCTGGTAACTGAATGAGTTTTGGCCCAGACAGGACACTGTAGCCAGTAAAGCCTCAAGCAGAACCAAGGAGCTCCATCTTCCCCACCCCTAGGAATTTACTTCTGGCACCAAATCAGTGCCAATGGGCTACCTGTGCATCACTAATGCCCCTTAGGTTCCACCCCAAACCTAGGCTACTTATTTGCCTCCACTCCACGTGTTCCACGGAGAGATCGCCGACTCCGGGGGAGATGCTGCACGCCAGGGTCGGGGGGCGGGGGGTGTCTCTCCCCGCATTCTTAAAATAAAGGTCATTTATATTTTATACTTATCTTTTCAGCCGCCTGCCATCCTCCACAGTTTTATCAGTAACAAGGGCTGAGAAGAGTGAGTGACTGCCAGAGTACAATTTCAAAGTTCACAATAACTTTGGTCATTTTTGAGTAAAAACTGATGAAAACATGAGGAAATCCTTCATGAGAACAGAGCCATGCAGTCCCTGAGAAGGAATGCCATCAGACAGTGAAATGTCAGTGATGAGACAGACAGTGCCATAGCCAAGCATAAAGAGGGCAGGAGGGACACAGCAAACTGCCACTGCTGCACTAAGGCTCCACAACTCTACAGTGAACAACTGTGACCCCATCAAACTCTTGCTATCATGAGAGGCAGTACAGTTCACAGTCAAAGGGAAGGAAACTCCAGGCCCAAAGTGGGGATGTGGCCAGGAATGGCAACCCAGACCAGCAACAGAGCCTGAAGTCTGGTGGATGGGGTGGGTCCCAACTGCCCTCAAACAGGGTGAACAAATATGCAAGAAGCCCTTAGAAAGGGCCAGGGATCTAGCTCAGTGGCATAACTGTCTGCCTGGCAAGTGCAAGGTCATGAGTTCAATCCCTGGTACCAAACAAGAAAAAAAAAAGAAGCCTTTAGGAGATCAACATTGTAAAAGTCACCGCAAGGCAGCAAAGAAAGACATTCAGGGAGAACTAGTGCACAACTGGAGGTGAGGCACAGAGATAGAACAATAAACTCTTGCAAGGGCCTGGGTAGGAAAACAAAGGACCAGCACCTGGCCCAGGGCAGGGAAGACAGACGGGAGATAAAGCAGTGGGCGGCTTGGCTTCTGCCCTGAGGAATACGGGAAGGAGGCAAGTGAGAGGGAGGAAGTGAATAAGGAGAGAATGAGCTCAAACATCTGGGAGAAAGATAAAAGCCGGAGCTCTCAACACATGCTGCTTCTAGAACTGCTTACCCTTTATAGAGCCTGAGGATTACACAATTAGCTGGGCACAGCTTTTATTTCTACTCAAGGAGAAAGTGAAAGGCTCTTGCCCTAGAATAAGTTACTGTACACTTATGGCGGTGGTCTAACGTGGTGGAAGGCCAAAGCAGTAACACCTACCACTTCCTGCTTCTTCCTCAGCCTTAATTGCAACGCCCCTTCCTGTTTGTGCATGAAGAAAACTCCAATCAGCTCCTCATGCATCATCAGTGCCTGCCCTAAGCGCCACCCCCACTCAGAGGTCACATACACCCCACACCCCATATTCCTGTGGAAGGAGACAGCACAGCCACCATGGGTTGTGTGTGCTCCTTCCTCCGTCCTCATCTTAACAAACCTGTTCTTTTTGTACTTTTGCTTCTCTGTTGTGCCGAAAACTCTTTCAGAAAGGAGGTTGAATCTGGGTTTAAAGGGGATGATCGCTCTCTGGGTGTGTGGCACACACCTATACAATCTCAGCTACAGTTTGTGGGACACCGAGCCAGGAAGATCTCAATTTTGAGGCCGCCTGATAACTTAATACGACCCTATCTCAAAATAAAATAATAATTTTTAAAAGGTCTGGAAATGTAGCTCACTCTTAAAACACTTTTCTACTAAAACATTTTAAAAATTAAAAATTGTGGGCCACAGATTTAGCTTAGTGGCATAAGTACCCGTCTGGCAAGTGCGAGGTCGCGAGTTTGATCCCTGGTACCCCCTCCAAAATTAAAAATTGATTAAAAGCTGCAATACTTACATGAAGGAGTCTCAGTTGTGAAGAGATCTAGAGAAAGGCAGACGAGCCCCTCTGCAGTGGTGAAATTTTACAAGAAAACAGGGAGGCTTCCTAATTCTTTACATAGCTTATAGACACCTTCTCTTCACACAGGTTTTCTCCTGGCATTTGGGACAACACAGGCTGAGAACCCCGTACATTCCCAACCAGGCTAGGGGCAGGGAGCTATGGACCTGCTAACCATGGAGCCAAGGGAAGGGGATGCTCCGATGTAGCCTGCAGACCCAGGGTTTTGTGTGCATTCATCAAAGGCAGGAAGCAAAAGCATGAAGGGTATATCCCAACATTTTAGTTAAAAGTATAAGAATCTCAGAAATGAAAAAGGCACATAAAACTCTATTATGTGGGCAGGTGCAACACTCACTGAGAGGGCTATGTTGTCAACATGTGACTATCACACTGAACATGCCCACTTTTATTCTGGGCACTTCTTCCACACTTCCAGGTATCCATTACAAAATGCCGCTACCGACAGTGGAAAAACAACTCTTTCATGTTCCTATCATGGTTGTCTGGTGGAAAAACAGCAGGCAGGGCCCGATTCCAGACAGTCCGGAAAGTGCCGGACCATGAAGTCACGGCACCCACAGGGTCCGCAAAGCCACCTGAGTGGGGTAGCCACGACTGGGAGCAAAGCGCTCTTGGGAACTTGTAGATGAAGGGACGAGGGAGGAAGACTGTGACATTTGGGAAATTCCACCAGTGGTTTTGCTCAGTAAGATCAAAGGTAGGACAAGTTAAACAAATGTATTGTTTTATTAGTGATAAAAGGAACATTTTAAAAGAAAACATTCTTTGAAATCTTATGGGATTAGGCATCAGTTTTTAGGTAAACAATAAAACTACTTTTCCTTAAAAATATAAAACAGAATCCACATTTTCACAAATATTATTGATCTTGTTCACTGCTGATAGATGTCAACTAGACATATGAGAACTATCAGAATAAGTTATCGTAAGTGAATATACAGAAAATAAAAAAAAGAATACAATAAACGTGATAAGAGCGCTCAAGCCACCTCGTGAGGATGTCCCATGTCCAGCCTGGCAGCCGCACCACCTGTCACATCATCCGACAACTTTGGGGGGGCGGTGCCTGTGCCCAGTTCTGTGACTCCCGCGTGCTCTTCCCAGTGTCCACATCGTCTTCAATCTGATTAGTGCAGTGCTCTAAAGCTAGCTGGACCCAGACTGCTGGGTACAGATTCTTTAACTTCTCCCATCAACAGTTTCATAACTTCATCATCCTTGCTTGAGTTAAGTGTTTTTATGTGGAAAATTCCAGAGACTCCTATTATTCAGACTACTTTTCCCAAAAAATACAGCAATTTTTCTACATGTCTTCAAATTCTCCAATAATAGTGATCAGTATAGTATCAGTAGCAGTGCTGAAGTTTGTTGTACTGAAGATTTAAGGAATTAAAACATAAAATATATACCCAAATAATTGTCTTTAATGTCTAAGCTGTTAAAAAGAATAAGCAGCCTCACTAAGAGGCTTCACCCAGCAAACTGAGCATCTAGGACTCAAACCCTTCCCCTGCTCTGAAGCTGGGGCTTGAGGGAGACCAGTAGAGATGCTGCGGCCAGGAGGAGCCCTGGGTCAGCCTGTCCTCCACTCAGCAGACAGAGCAGGCTTGTGGACAGCTTCATAGGCTACACCTGGGACAGCCACCCCTTCTTCCTCCAGTGTAGCCAGTGATGAGTTACAACCCACAGAGTGGAGAAGACCCAGGAGATGCTGCAGGGTGGCACAGGAAGAAGGGCTGCAGTACATGGAAGAGGTGGGAGCAAAGCCTGTTCACTGCTGTCGCCCTCCACCCCCACAGGAAGGGTGGGCTAGGGCATGGCGCCTGTGCTTCAGATTCCGAGGTGTGTGCTTCAAGAGTCTTGCTTGGATGCAGGGCAAAAACAGCACCAACTAGACTGCTGCATGCCCCCAACTCAGAAAGGCACGAGGGGCAGCGAGGTCCTGGGAGCTTCTGACTAGCAGCGCTGTTCTGGGGACAGTGATTTCCACCTGCAAACCCCTGAGGCTTGTGCCTCAAAGTCCACCCCATGCTGCTTCTGACTCGGAGTTTCCTATCTGTGCCTCCTTGCTGTTAAAATTCATCTGAGGAAGTGGAACAAATTAGTAAAAAAAAAAAAAAAAAAAAAAAAAAAAAAGACTAAAGACAGAAAAGAAAAACAGATACAACTCTACAAAGAGAATCAGATTATAAGAGCAAATATATGTAAAAATGAAAAGAAGGTAATTCTGCTGAGAAATATAAAGGCTTCAAAAGCATAACGTATTTGAAATTGAAAAGCACTGACAATGAAGATAAAGTAAGTGCTTCGTACCTACCTGCTCCGATCTGACAGTCCCTGAACTTGATATTATTTTCTTACATGGAGACACCACTGATATATGAACTGAATCTTTACTCATATCCAAAAGTCATAAGAGCAATGCCAAAAATCTATTTGAAAGCACTCATATTTTATTTTTTTTAGCAAACTATACTAATGCTTCATTGATTTTAAATTACAGTTTTAATCTGTCACTATTCTATTTAAGTCTTTCCTTTTGAATAATCCTGATTTTATTCCTCTTTTAAAAAAACAAAATCATCTTGTATTAACAGCTAATAATTTATATTCCTAAGTATTTAGAAAGCAATAAATTTTAAAAGGAGTAAAGCGTTAGACTTCAGCAGAGTCATAAAAGCCTTACTACTGGGAAGAATTTGTGTTTCTCCAAAGAATCTAAAACCTGCTTGGGAAACTACCCTCCCACACACACTTGAAGTGAGGTCTGCTCCTCTGGACAGACGGACACAGCCATGCATTTCTGGTTATGTCTGCAACAGCATGTCTGAGACACACACATGAAGCAATGGTCCCTAGTGAGAACAGGCCCCTGATGTCAGTGGAAACATGTTGTAAGATTTGCAGCCCTCCTGCCCTCGGGCCTCCCGCTCCTTCCTCTTCTGTTCCCTCCTTTGGCTTTGACCTCTGGCTGCAGTGAACCGAGGATTCGTCCAGCATTTCTTCCCAGGGCTATCTGCAGTGACACAGTGTATTTCCAGAAAACTCCCAGGAAGACTTCCTTTCACATAGTGTTGGACAGAAGTGAGTCATATTTGCAAATCAGAGAACAGAATGACCATGATTAGCTTCGATGAGCCGCCTGGAGACACAGAGGGCCCTGGGGAGGGGGTGGCACTGACACTCGAGCCAGGGCCGCTAGCTACGCAATTGCACTGAGGGAGGCAGGACTGCACATCAGGTACCTACCACAGTCCCTCTACACCCAAGGGGTCTTTACGGTGATTTTGTTAAACATAAGGATTCAGGTCAGCTAATTGAGCACGTTATTATTTTTGCTTCAGTTTCTGCATATCTCACAACTGTCTAAGGCAATTACCACGGATTACTACCATTTACCTAACTCCTCCCAGTGGGTTCTTCTATGCTAGTCTGTGATGCTCACAACTGTGAGCCTTTAAGTTGGGCCTGCACCCTCTCCTTTGCCTCCTGGCAGATGTTCAGCACATCTCTGCACACAGCTCCTGGGTCAGCACTTGGAAGGCCCCTCCAAGCCAGAAGAGCATCAGGTGACCCTGGCCTCCAGCTTTTTATGGGCCCAAAATGACCACTGAGGGCACAAGAGAACTGCACCAACTGGCCCTCACTTCCGCCAGCCTGAGCAGAAGCAAACATGAGGACTTCTGAACCACGCACCTCAACACACATGTACTTCAAAGCCATCCAGCGCGGAAGAGGAAAGCACATTAAAGAACAGGTGGAGTGCTTCAGAGATTCCATTTCATCTTTGTTATCGAAACACTTTCTCTATACACAATAAGAATAAAAAATAACATGCTAGTGGGAACTGTAAACAACTCTGGGCCACCAAGACACAGCCGGCTTTTAAATGGTCTCATGGCCACATCTGTGACAGTGAACATAACACCGAGTCCACTGCCAGCAGTATCTTATCACAGAAGCTGCAGATCACTGGGCACCTGTGCTAGGAATCACGCATACCTTTGGGTTCTGTCACCCCAACTGGGAAGTGACCGGCACTCAGAGAATTCACCCTCCAGACAGGCCCTATCTCACTGTGCACAGCAGGCATGAACAATGGAAAATTATTTACATGGACATTTTAAAAGTGTGTCATCCTGTGGAAGTGTTACAATTCTCCTAAATGTTTAATAACAAAATATTCATGCTGAATTTTCAAGACAAATAAATATCACCTGTCATTTTGATGAGTCACTTGAAAGTTAAATTTAAAAGCAAAACCACTCTCAAAAGTCTATGCTTCCAGCCAAGTACACTATCTAATGGCAAACAGCCAAGACCCTAGAATTACTGCAAATTGGGAAACTGCATCATAAAGTATTCCTGCCTCTATCACTGCAGTGAAACACTCATTCTGAGCCATGCTTCTTAGAGTGGAGAAAGGGCCGGTGCCCAGGAGTCAGTCCTTCAACACCATGCAGGTCAGTCAGCCTTGGGCCAGAGTCCAGGACCTTCCCAGAGGCCTCGTCCCCAGCCCTTTCCTTTCTTTCCTTTCCTTTTAATTTTGAGACAGAGTCTTGCTAAGCTGCTAAAATGCCCAGACTGGGCTCAAATTTCCAGAGTGCTGAGATTTCAGATGAGCACACCATGCCCGCCAGAGGATGCAGTCGTAACTGATGCAATCATCTCTTAAGGTGAGAAACATCCACAAACAAAAGAAGTACATTATGATGATTAAACATTACTGAATAATAGTTATGAGTAACAGAAATGATTTAAACATTTTCACTCAAAAATTAAAGAGGAGATTATTGCACCCCATATTTGCTTAGAAAGTACTATGTGTGCTACCATATTATGCAGAGTTTTAACAGACAGGACATAGGCTATGTCCTTAGGGTTCACATTTTAGAAAAAATGTAGCAAGCAATTATCAAAACACATGTGAGCTATTATTCATTTGTTTCCTAGCATATTTAAGAAACTTTTACGTATGTAAGCATTCTAGCTAATGTGAAGTTCTTTTTATTTTTTTAACTACTGTCAAAATAAGTGCACTGCTCTTGGTCCTCCGATCCTCCCCAGGCCTCCAAGCTTATGAAAGCCATCTGTAAACATTGCTGTGCTCTGACCCACAGCCTGCCCTCTCTCTCAGAACAGTCAGGATTGGCACACATGGTTCAAAATGAGATTTTTATAAAAGCCACTTAGGAAAAGCTATCCAGACTCAGTTTAAAAATTTTGCTGAAGGTAATAATTTTTTAAACAGGAACAACAACCCTAGAAGCAGTAGAATAAAGAAAAAACCTTGGAGAAAAACTCACGTACTTTTGGCAAAATACTAGCATTAAACCTGGTCTCTGTTTGACAACATGCAACAAGATGTCACTGCGTCTTACATTTCACCCCCTGAAAAGGTAGACATATTGTAAGCTCAGAGGATTGAAGTACTAGAGTTGCTTAACTCTACTGTCAAAATCAGAAAGGCTCAACAAATTTGTAAGTGTTCAAAATAAATCTAAAATTGGCCCGGTAGTGCATGCCTGCAATCCCAGCACTTGGGAGGCTGAGACAGGAGGATCACTAAGAGTTTGAGGCAGCCTGGGCTACACAGTGAGTTCAAGACAGCCTGAACTTCATAGTAAGACACTGTCTCAAAAAATCAAAAATATAAAATAAAGCAAGTCTTAAAAAGACTGCTTTCCCTACTAATGTGTACATGGCTTTTCCCATTAAAAGTGAATGCCAAACCAAAAACCTTCTAGTGGACATTGCAACTCCAAGATTCTTATTTTTTACCGAATCAATTGGTTTTGCACTTTAAAAGAAACTGAATCAACTGATATTTGTTTAGTGTGTCTTTTGCAAACTATGACTAGGAAGTTCATTTTAAAAATCCTTCCTCTTGGTCTTTCATCATTCTTTCAGAAGGCTCTACATGAAAATTCTATTTATAGCTGGGTGCAGCAGCACATTCCTTAATCCCAGCGTTCAGGAGGCGGAGGCAGTAGGATCACTAAGAAATTAGAGGCCAGGCCGGGCAGCAGTGTGAGACTCTGTCTCAAAAAGAAAAAATTCTATTTATAAAAATCTTCTTTTAAAAAAAAGGGCCATTAAAATGTACTCATTATTTTTGGTGAAGGAAGACTAGGCAGTTTGGAACAGCCTTCTCACTGTGATCAGTTAGAAAGGCGAGACAAGATGCAGGTGAACAGGCACCGGCTACATAGGACATTGCCTGCAGCAGTGAGGTCAGGCAGAGCCCTCAGCGGGGAAACAGCCTCTGAGGCTCATGCTCCCTGGGTACAGTTTGCATCATGAAGACAGAAGCCCAATCTTAAGTCATCTTGATGCTTAGCAGGAAGACAAACCAAAAATAGCCAGGTATATAGGCACAGAACACACAATTGAAAACTAAGAGAAACAACAGATAATAAAAACAGAAACAAATAGAAGCCAGAAAATGAACTTAACAATTATAAATTTTAACTAAACTGCTTCACATAAGATTGATAATTTTGTTACAAGTACCCAAAGTGATAAATTCAAATAGAATTATATAGGCTGAAAAGTATAATAAAGATGTTAAAAACTAGACATGCATATTTTGCATCAGAATAGACTAACAAAAAGTGAAAGATGAAAAGTACAAAAACACAATTTAAAAACACTCAGACAGAAATGAGAGCTACAAGAGATCAAGACACAGAAAATCATGAAGCACCCTTCATGCATCAGCTGCACAGGACAGCACACGGGGCTGCATTCCCAGCAGTGGAGACACTGGGAAACAGGCAGTCAAAACAGCCGCTGAGACTTTTTCATAACAGATCAAAGACAGGAAGGCTGCAACCAGAAGATGGTGAAGAACAAACACACTGGATGGTTGGGGGGAGGCACATGACAACAACCGTGGTGAAGGTGCAGAACTGCCAAGAGACCCACTGAGCACAGGTGTGCTGAGCAGCACCTCTTTGGGCAAGGCCTGGTGACTGGTGTGGACTCCAAGCCACTACTCCCCAGCAGAGCTGCTGGGTCCAGGCTCTCTTGGTCCTGAGACCTGCCCATCTTTCACACCTCTGCCTTCATGGTGCACAGAACTCAGGATGAATACTGTCACCCTGCTTTCCCTGCAGGGCTGCCAAAGTAGGACACTAGAGACACGTGCTACTTGAAGTTTACGAAGAAAGGAAAAAGGACCATCAGAGCCAGGCAAGTGATGCACAACATAATCCCACACTCGGGAAGGCTGAGACAGGAGAATCCCAAGTTTGAGCCCAATCTCAAGTTTGAGCCCAATCTAACAATTCAGCAATTGTCCAGTCTCAAAACAATTTAAACGAGGGCCGGAGAGTTGCCTTAGCATGACTGTGTTAGAAATCATGCCCATGTTAGAAATCAAAGATTTACTAGTTTGTACTTCTATCTAGCAAATACTCATTCAGCTCTGAAAGGCAACAAATGCTGTGGAGAGGTGTGGACGTTTTTACAAGGCAGAGATGCGCAGGCAATGTGAGGGCACAATGCCAACTCCGCCCCGAGTGCACCAACACTCTCAGCTTTACAGACTTTTCTAACACTCACTTGTGTTTTTAAAATAAACACAACACAGTGGTTCACACTAGTCTGCTTCATTAACCCATGGAGAACATTTCTTGTTGCAGCATTTGAAAATCTGAAATACTTTTACACACTGACCTGGTTTTTCCCATTCTTTCTGGACTCCTCATGATGTCTGCTGAGGTCCTGGGCGCCCTCCCATGAGCTGTCTGAAACGTCATGCCTCGTTGGTTCATTTCTAAAATCTAAAACCCAAATGGACTGAAGGTTAGCTAAAGCTCAGACGGCCTGACTGCTAATACAAGTTATACAAAACAAGATTTTTAAATTACACTTGTGTATACAAATAGTTAATGGGAATCTAGAGGCTCTTTAAGTAAATAGTGCTTATGTCTGGTGCTTTCAGATCTGTTTAGAATGTTTGGTTTAATCCACGAAATGTCCTAAGTTATTTATTTAACCCAATGGTCAGACACTGTTTTGCCTATTTGGTCACCATTTTAATAATATCACATTAGTCCACTTGATACTGCAAGAACATGCAGCCCCATTCCTCTAGCATCATTCAGCTTCCAATGCTTAGATCTTACGGTAGCAACCAACTTCTCACAGAGGCAATGCTGCATCACAGGTAGCAAGGACTTCAGCCTTGGGGCTTGTGTTTCTGCAGGAAATCATTTCCAGCACAAAGCTTTGGACATACCTACAATGATTACTGATTATGTTCCCCACACTTGCACCTCAAATCTGGAAAGTATGATGCAACCAAACACAACTAAGATTTAGAGGAAATTGCTGTTTTCAAAACCAGAGTTCTAGCTAAGTGAGAAAAATGCAGAACCACCATGGTTAAGTACTTTCCTGAATTCAAGCTGGTTATCTGCCAACTGGGTCCCACGAACATTTCAAGGTTGGGTTCTGGGCCACGAACCAACATTCTTTGCTTATAAATCTCCAAACTGGATTCCTCTGGACACTTACCACAAACTGCCACCCCACCTCCTCTGGTCTCTGGTGAGTGACACTGTCCAAGCCCTGCCTCAGGCAGGCTGACATCCTGACCACTATGACCTCCACCAGCCCAACATAGGCCACTGACAGAGCAGGTGTGCTAGGCGGCCATGCACAAGGATACTGTATGACTTACATCTTAGTATAACATCTAGCTAAACTCACCGCTCTGAAGGAAAGATCATCTGTCATTTGTGCAATACTTTCTACTACTTGCAATGATCTTTTTTTAAAATGTTCATAACTCCTAACACCCATGGTGGGAGATGAACAGACATTATTTTTAATCGTTAAGACCTAATATGAGATAGTCAACTTAGAATTCAACATAATACAGCATGGGGAGCCCCAAATAGAGCGAGATGAATTCTCTCATCCCAAGAAGAAACTAAGGTGAGAATAACCAATCAAACATACAGTGCTGGTGCTATTATTGGAACAGCTAAAGGATCAGCACTCCTGCTGCAGCAGGCAACTTGCCAAGCTGTCTGATATCCCGCCACTTCGACTCACTGGAGGCGCAGTCACACTGAGGTTGGGGGTCTGCCAGCCAGATAGTTGAGCTGGTGGGGAGCCTGCATTGACCTGTGGTGAGTGATGGGAGTGGAGCCATTCCACATGAAGGGGGGCTCTGGCAGACAACATTCGGGGACTGGGAAAGATGGGCAAATACAAGGGGCAGCAGTGACATCAGTCCACTGTTCCCTTCCTGAAAGGGATTGGTGGAGTGAGCATGGTCTGGGTCACGTGACCTGGCTGAGACCCAACAGGTTATCCGAAATCAATTCTCTGGCGTGGCAGCGCACACTAACGCAGTGAAGCCTCTGAAGTTTGACTGACTGGGAGTGAGGCAGTGCATAGTAATATACTGCTGGCCTCAGCAGCTTGACTGATCTTGAGGGAAGGAGCCAACATACGCTGCCCCTGTCTGCAACTCACTAGCACACTGCAGTGGGAAGGGTCACCTAGCCAGCGTGCTTCAGAAGAATTGTAACCTACAAAGAAAGAAACTGGGGCCTCCTGGAAGAAGCAAAAAGATGGAAGAGGAAGCAACAACAAAAAGTCCCCAGGTCCCAACCCTGAGAACAATGACCCAGGACAGGTAAATACAAAGGACAATGAGAACAGCAAACAAGCAATATCAGACATGGCACCAGTGGACATAAGCAGATATATACGGGACCTCATAGATGAGTTCAAAAGTGAAATATTTAGCCAAGTAAAGTAAGACATAAGAAGATTAATAAAAGAGATGCTAAGCACCTCTCAGGCAGACACAGACAGATGAAGGGAGGAACTCAAAGGAGAGAACCATTTCATGAAGAATATAAACAAAATATAGAATACATGAAGCAGATTCAAAGAGATTAACAGGAAATTAAAAACTCTATGGCAAGATGGCAAATCTGCTTGAAAGAAACTAAGGATAGCAAACTGAAGGACAGTTTTGCAATGTGGGATTATGAAAGGAAAATTTTTTTTAAAAATAACAAGGAAACAAGCAGTAACAATACAAAGGCTAGAAGATGACAAGAGGATCTACAACTTGAGAATAAAGAATGTGAATGAAGAAGCAGGGGTACAAACACAGGAAATACAAAGGTTAGTCACAGAAATAATTAAGGAAAACTTCCCAAACATAGAAAAAGGAAATGATACTTTGATGTATGAGGCATACAGAACTCCAGCCACCTACAACCAAAACAGAGCTATACCCAGGCATATAATAATCAAGATCCCAGAAATTCAAAATAAGAACAAAATATTAAAAGCTGTTAAGAGACAAGAAACAGATAACCTATAAAGGACGGCCCATCAGAATAACGGCAGACTTCTCGACACAAACCATTAAGTCAAGAAGAGCTTAGAGAGAAATATTCCAAGCCCTGAAAGAAAATAACCTGCATCCCAGACTGATATACCCTGCTAAACTGTCTCTAGAAATTAATGGAGAAACAAGATGCTTCCAAGACAAAGAGGCACTTGGGAAATTCTCAATCACCAATCCAACTCTACAGAGAATACTGCAGGGCATTCTAGACAGAGAGAAAAGTACTAGGATTCCAAGAACAGTGGCATAGAAGCCTCAATGAACAGAAAAGAAAACAAAATGAAGAAGTTAAGCAGACAACTGATAGCAAAAAAAAAAAAAAAAAAAAAAAAAAAGAGCATAACAGAAATGAGGCAGAGAAATTTGGTTATAATCTCTAATATAGATGGCCTTGATACACTAAATTAAAAAAAAAAGAACCACATGTGGAGTAGATCAGGAGGTAGGGTCCACCGAGATGCTATTTTTAGGAAATATAATTAACATGAAAAAAGAGTACATGGACTGAAAATCAAATATAAGAAAACAATGATCTATGTGACAGGAACTACAGAGAAATAGGGGCAACTAGACCAGTATATGTGGATAGGTTGGAAAGACAGGCTTTAATAGGTAAAGGAATAGGGCTGGGGATTTAGCTCAGCAGAATAAGTGCCTGCCTTCAAGCAGGCAGTCATGAGTTCAATCCCTGGCACCAAAAAAAAAAAAAAAAAAAAAGAAAAAAAAAAAAAAAGGTAAAGGCATACAACTAGAGACCAAGTCCAGGAGAGAGAAGGTTTGGATTGGAACCACTTAGGTAAATAGGTTGCCCCCTGACCACATTTATAACCAAGGGTTTTGGTCAGACCCCAAAATACACAGTGTACCCTAGGGAAGTAAAAGGAGAGGGAGAGTCTTAAAAAAGATGGCAGAAGATATTGTTAACAGTGTATCAGGATTTAAAACCTACATTACTTGCACCACTCTGCTTAGTTAGATGTTATTCCTTTTTTTTTTTGATAGATTTTATTTGGTCTCAGTTTGTCTACTTGCATTAGATTTGAGGGCACAGACAGCTATCTCCAAAACATCAGGATATGGCATAGTAATCATTTTTAATTTCCTATTATCTTAATCGGGAGCCCTGTATGACTTATACTGTTATATCATGATTGATGTTAGTTAAATCTGGTTTGTTTGACTGCTGTTTGGTATGGACAGATTTTATTCAAACCTGATATGATTGATAGTATCAAGTCTGAGAGTATAGGCAACTACACTGAAGACGACAAGACTCTACAATACACATTCTGGTTTGATAACTGCCTACTTTTGAAGTTTTATACTATATACAAAGTTCTGTTTTTATTAGTACTGTTATGTACTGATATACTCAATTATACTATATCAGTACATAACATAACTCTGATGATATAACCAATTCTATTGACGATAACAAGAGACAACACAGGAACTATGGTAGAATCCCTTGTACACCGGTCTTACATGTCTCTTTTTCATTTCATGTGTTTATAGGAATGTTTTGTTTTGTCTTGCTTTGTGTTGTTTCTCCCTCTAATATAGAAAGGATAAAAATACATGTTAAGACTCATGCATGTGTAGAATCTATAAAGTTTATGAGAACTGATCTCATGACACATAATACTTTGAAGAAAAAGAGACACTAAAGCACCCAGTGCTGATCCTGGAGTGTCATAATGTGACACCCAGCAATAGCATTATTCTTTGTTCAGAGTGATATTAGCCTTCTTTAGTTTAATCCCAACATAAATGAAGATATGGATAACTGCATGTGTGTTTAAGTGTATAAGATTTACAACCATATTTCTAAATTTTTGTTGGACAGTTGAACAGAACTGGTTGCAGTCTCACTGTCTGAATTCCCACTTTATATGTTCCACTTTTGTATCTTGAACAATCTTTTGTAAAAGGACAGTATGTAAACATTAGTGCTTACTGTTTATTTTTTCTCTGAATGTATGTATTATTGCTACTCATTTTCTGTTTTTAGTCTGTCTTTAAATAAAATTTTTTTAAAAAGACCTAAGATGAAAAGTAAGTACCTAATTAGAATTCATATTAATTATATACACTATGTATTTGCTTTTAAAAATACAAGTAGTTAAAGAAAGAGTGTATCAAACTAAAATAGCAAGATAAAAAAATTGGGCATAAATGTTCTCTTGTTACTGAATAAGTCTGAAGCTTGCTTTGTATTCAAAAATGAATTTATAGTTATCACTTACCTCAGTTCTTGCTACCAATAAAACAGGCTGAAAAGCATTCTATAGGAAAAAAAAAAAACCTCTAGGAAATGCATCACAGCCTTCTAAAACTTAAGAAGGACGGATATTGCCAAAGGTAGTTTTCAGGATTCCATAAAGCATAGGGTCACGAAATGATGGAAGTAAATAGTTTCTTTGTTATTTAAAACATTTTACACATTCCGCCAATGTGGTGACATTTTCCTTAAGGATGTTAGCAGGAAACCAAAAGCAGCTGAGAACGCAAGGTGGTTAAACAAGACTGGTAGGGAGCAGGCGGTCCTGTTCCCAACGTGTCACGTATGTCCGGCTCTGGGTGAGCTGATTTCTGCATGGGGATGGCCATTTCCCCACACCAGCCCCCTGGGGGTCGGGCCTCAACATGAGAAGGCAGAGCACAACTCAGTCCATCTGCATGGCTCTGTCAAAAGCACGAATCTGCACTACACTTTCACTCTAAATTCATTATACAAACGCCAGTTTTCCTTTTCATAAAATAATCAGATAGGTAGAGAGCAGTATCACTGCTCCGGAATTTTTATCTCTACATTATACTGCCTAAATTTTACCATTAGAAAAGTGGGTTAACAACATCTTCAAAATACAGTCACATCAAGGGATGTTAGACAATGGTTGCTATTCAGTTTTCAATATACATCAGTCAAATAACCTTCCAATCTTAAGAGAAAGAGATAAGATTATGAAAGAGTTCGGCACTGGAGAATGTCCAGTGAGAGCTGGGTGTGGTGGTGCATGCCTGTAATTCTTGCACTCAGGAGGCTGGGGGAGGAGGACTGCTATGAGTTCAAGGCCAGCCTGGATGACACAGTGAGTTTAAGGCCAGCCTGAACTACACAGTGAAACTCTTTAAAAAAAAAGAAAATGTGTAATGAAGCCACTCTGTAGGCAAAAGAAGGCAGCATGATGAAAAGAGAAGCTGAAGTCTGAGGAAAGGAAAGGAGGAGAGAAAACTTGGCCTGTATTAAAGATGTGCCTTGAGCCAGGGCCTAAGAAACAAATGCTTCTTGCACATTCTGGTTTCCGACCTCCAGGATGTGGGATCCATACCAGTGAGGCAAGTTCTAACAACCCACTGAAACAGATGATATTGCAGCAGTTAGGTGCCATGCCAAAGTCAAGGAATAAGACGGCTTCTGAAGCTGGTTTAAGAATCCAACATTTTAACATATAAAGGCATATAATAGTATCCTAGAGGGAAATATCTTTCAAACTCCAAAATTCGGAATGAACTGCTTAAGGACGCAGAATGCAGAATCTTAAGACTGTGGAAAGATCTTTGAAAGATACCTATTGAAGTCAGCAGTCAAAATAACAAACTTTCTTTGTTAACTTGGGGAAAAGGGAAAATCAAATGTTGCTCAACAGCTAATGTGCAAGTTTTTCCATTCTAATTATCATAGAAATAACTAAGTAAGGGTTTTCCATATACAGAATAGTTTTAACATTATACAATTTCCCACTGGGAGTTATCTGCATCCTTTGAATTGTTACACTTTTACATGGATTATTTTGATCATAGCATCCCCACTTTTCTCATCTCCTAATGGGAAAGAGTAGAGCTTCTCATTAATATTATGTCACTGTGTCTATTTCCACACACAGACACAGCAGATCACTCAAATGGGTGACCACGTGGACCAGCCAGCTAAGCCCTCAGCACCTTCCCTCCTTAGGCCCCTTCCTGTCCAGGCTGCCTGCCCACAGTGTGCAAAGCTGGCTTGTAGTGCCAGGAAATGGGATGGAGTCTTTGGAGGAGGGGTGAGACATGCTTCTGAATGTATTTGGGGCTGATGTTACTGCCAGGAAGTATAGTAACTGCTCAGTTTAAAGTCTTAAGGGACACACATGCATCTATGCTGCCGCCTTAATTTACACTCATCCTTGAATGAGTACCAGGATATGCACAAGGCTGTGTATCACCCAATATTAAAGTGTCTGTGACAGCCTAAGCAGTTGTTAAAAAGCTCATACAGAACATTTTTAACTGATTCCTCACACTGCTTTCAATGAGACACCAAAATAGCTGCAACCCCAGATACAAATCAATCCAAAAGTAATTACTCTAGGATTACAAATTATGAAAGTATGTTTTACAACTATGGCAGCGTTTTTGCCTGCATTCTCCACCAAGGTGCTAACCCAAGGAAACCCCTCAGTGAATCTGACTGTTGCCCCTCTAGGCAGACAGGGTAGTTTTCCTCCGGACCTCACTGTCCTTCAGCTTCGAGGCAGAGCCTCAGTCGTCTGAGTCAGCACAGGCAGCACTCCAGCACTTGACATTCGTCACACTGATCCAGCACCATGAAACTTGGTGATCAGCTCTGTGATGCATTTGGAGGCTATGGCAGGCTGTGATTCGACTGTGTGAGTTCATGCCCACCAAAACCCTCTGGGAGTGGTCAGCCAGTCAGTTAACATACACCATTCTCCAGAGAGAATTCTACAGCTCCGCCCAGCACTGCTTAGCTGCTAAAATGAGTGAGAAGAGCCGGGTATGGTGGTGCACACCTGTGATCCCAGTACTTGGGAGGCTGAGGCAGAAAGATTGTAGCAAGTTTGAGACCAGCAGGGCCATAAAGCAAACCCAAGGCCAACCTGAACTGCATAGGGAGGGCCTGTCCCAAAAAGATAAATTGGGTAACATCACTCGCTAACTGTCAGCACATCAGCATCTCACTGATTACATTCACAGCTGCGAGGACAGTCACTTACACTCAGGGACGTCCCGACCCAATATGAACAAGGCATGTAAATCTAGTATGGCAGAAATGAGTACTCCGGTGGCGACATCCAATGGCCATGTGATAAAATGTATGCTCAAAGTATCCCGTAGCCTGGGGCTAACATTAAATTGACAGAAACCTGCCCTACGAATATGGTCCACCTTCTATTAGAACTTTTCACATAATGTAAGGCAAGTAAACCAGGACTTCCGTATCTACCCACTCTGGGGACTGTTCCCTGTCTGCTTATTGACAAATGTCCAGTAAACTGTCTGTACCTGAAATGTGCCCCCATGAAGATCTAGCAGACAGCATAGGCAGAACAGTTATCTTCCACAGCCAATAGGTGGTGACAACTGTCTGGAAAAGAACCTAAGGGTTTATACTAGTTAGCTTTCTTATCACTGAGACATAATACCCCCAATCCACAAATGAGAAGTTTAATTTGAATTACAGATTCATGGGATTCAGCTCATGGTCAGCTGCCTTTAAGACAAATCATCAAGGCAGAACAACAAGGTAGGGCAGAGGTGCTAAGCTCATGGCAGCAAGGACACAGGAGGGGAATAACGGAGAGAAGGGACCAGGAACTAGACACAGTACATGAGGCTGTGCCTCGTTGACTCACTCCAACACAGCCAAGAGTACAGTTTTACAAATCCAATCAAGTTGATGGATCTCATGACTAACGGTCACATATTTAGACATGTCCACTCTGCTTAAAGAAGATAACACACATGAATAAAGTGCTGACATGTAAAATCCCATCACACAGCACTGCAGAAAATCTGCACCAATACATTCACAATAGGTCATAATTTGTGTCCTGCTGCTGGGCAGCTTGTAGCACCAGTGGCACACACACAACTGTCCCATTGGACGGCTTTTTATTAACTTGCAAAAAGGCCAAAAATCTGATTAGCTCTGTTCACACCACAAATGGTACCAGGCACTGGATGGGTCATGCATACACTGGTGGTTCAAGCTGTAATGCATTAAGCCAGTGAGAAAAGGGTGTGGGAAGGACCTGTTTCTACTGGTGGTCACATGGCTCCTGGAAAAGCCCCGCTTCCTCTTCATTAGTGAGAGGTACCTGGGCCCCCAGGCAAGCTCAAGATGTCAGCTGGTTTTATCTATGTGGCAGTTCAAAGCAAACTCAGTAGTTTAAGAGCTACAGTCAGCAGTGTCAGAACAGGAGAATTATTTCAATAAAATAATAAGCTCTATGTGTTGTCAAAACCTACACAACAAAAACAAAAAAAACTAAGGTCTCTATTCTCATGTGCATTTGCTGTGGACATTTTTCCAGAGCTCAAACTATTCAGCAGCATTCCAAGACTGATGCAAGAGCAAAGGGACTTTCATAAAATCCCCATCTGCAAAGTTGAAGAGCTTCCAATTGCAATGACTAGCCTACATACTCAAAGGCACCGAGAATCCAAGAGTTCTGTAAATATCTTCTAAGCAATGAACATGAGAACTCTCTGCTCATAAAATGCTACCAGGATGTGACATTTACTATGTGAAAAGGCATTTCTGGAGGTGAAATACATAAAATCTTACTATGAAAAATCTTATTATTCATCAGCCTTCATGATATTAACTTTGTTGACGGGAATAATCTGAGCCTCAATGAAGTGAAATGAAATTTTCCCTCACCTCCAAGAATTCTATTCTTGTCATTAGTAGATCTTCATTACAAAAAACTGACTGAATTTTGAGCTGCATCAATATGCTTTATGAAAGTACCCTACTTTGCTCTCATTGCTGAGTCAAAATACCTGATGCCCCAAATTTAGAGAAGAAAGGTTTATTTAGCTAATACTATGTGGAAGTTTCACTCCATAATCTGATGGCTCAATGGCACCGGGGCACATGGCATACGGCAACAGATAAGGTTGCAGAAGACAGCAAAAGTAGCAAGTGCAAAAGGGGTCAAAGGAGAAGCAAGCCTCTTTTCTTCCTTTATATTCTGTGCAGGCCACTTGCTGGAGGGTGGGTGCAGCACAAATTGCTAATCTCAGCACTAGACAATGAACGAATCATGAAACAACTCCAGAAGCTCTAAAAGAACTAAAATCACAAATAATCTCCCAGGTAAAAGAAATGATAAATGTAATGAAAGAAATGCTGAACACATTAAAAGATAGTTAAAAAATTACAGAAACAGTGCAAAAAATGGAAACCCTGAATGAATAGCATAAGAAACACACAGAATACATGAAGCAGATTCAAAGAGATATATACAGGAAATCAAAAATTCCATTGAAAGTTGGCAAAACCATCTCAATGAAAGTGAAGATAGAATTTCAGACCTTAAAGACAAGATTGCAGCTAGTGAACAGGAAAGGAAAGATCTTTTAAAAATAACAAGGAATCAGGAAATAACAATTCAACAGCTGCAAGATGATGTAAATAAAAACATCATCGGGTTGACAGGAATAAATGAAAAAGAAAGTGACAATACAAATGATATCAAGTGGCTATTTAGAGAAGTGATAGCTGAAAATTTTCCACACATAAGAATGGAAACTCACATACAGATCAGAGACACATACAGAACTCCAAATAGCCATAACCAAAATAAAACTACACCCAGACATATAATAATCAACATCTCAGAAATCCAACATAAGAACAGAATATTAAATGCTGCTAGTAAGAAGAGACAGATCATCTATAAAGGAAACCTATCAGAATCACAGCAGACTTTTCAGCACAACCAATGAAGTCAAGAAGACTATAGAGTGAAGTATTTCAGATCCTAAAGGCAAATGACTTCCAACCCAGATTGATGTACCCTGCAAAACTGTCCTTCAAAAATGGATGGAGAAATAAGATACTTCCACAACAAAAAACAGCTGAAGAACTTCATGACCACCAAAACAACCCTGCAAAGAATACAGAAAGATATTCTGGACATACATAGAAACAAACCACTAAGCAAGGCAGACAATTAAACAGACTAGAAAGGTAAAGCATCAACAGCAGAAAGATAACATGCCAAAAATAAACCAATATATATTAGTTATAACCATTCATGTAAATGGCCTCAATTCACCAATTAAAAGAAACAGGCAGAATGGATCAAAAAACAACATTCAACCATATGCTATACAAGAAACCCAGCTAACCCAAAAGGAAAGTCATAAACTGAAAGTCAAATGATAGAAAACAATCCTGCATGCAACGGGAATCAAAAAAAAAAAAAAAAAAAAAGCAGGGGTAGCTATTCTGTTTGCAGACAATGTGAACTTCAAATCAAGAATGACTAAAAAGAAGGTCACTACATACTAGTTAGGAGAAAACTTCAAAAGAGATAACATATATATGTTAATATAAATAAATATATATGATAAATATATATGAACCAAATTCGGGAGCACCCAGCTATACAAAGCAAATATTAACAGAAATGAAAAATCAAATAAGCAATAACACAATTATAACAGGAGACCATAACAGGTCATTGACACAAAGGGACAGATCAACCAGAGAGAAAATCAGCAAAGAAATAACAAAACTGAAACACACCTGTGAACAAATGGACTCAGTGGATGTATACAGTGTTCCATCTAACATCAGAATATACATTCTTCTCAGCAGCATCTCTAAAATAGACCATATACTAGCCTGCAGCACATGGCTAAGTAAATACAGAAGAAATGAAATTATCCCATGCATGCTATCAGATCATAGCACCATGAAACTAGAAATTAATGACACAAGAAACTGCAAAAATCCACAAACACATGGAAATTGAATAATATACTCCTGAGCAATCAATGAGTCACAGAGTAAATTAAAGGAGAAATTAAACAATATCTACAGGCAAATGAAAATACAAAGACAAATTACTGGAACCTGTGGGATACAATAAAAGCAGTCCTCAGAGGAAAATTTACTGCATTGAATTCCCCAATCAGGAAAACAGAATGCACACCAATAAACAACGTGATGCTACACCTCAAACATCTAGAAAAAGAAGAGCAAGAAAAGCCCAAAGCCAAAAGAAGGGAGAAAAGTATAAAGATCATAGCAGAAATCAATGCAATAGAGACTAGGAAAACAACAGAATGAACCAATGAATCAAAGAGTAGGGACTTAGAAAGAATAAATAAAACTGATAAGCCCCTAGACAACTTTATTTTAAAAAGGAAAAAAACCTCTCAATCTCATGCATTAAGAAAGAGTGAAATCACTACAAGACCCTGTGGAAATACAGAAGATCATCAATACCTATTTTAAAACCTCTACTCTCATAGGCTTGATAACACAGAAGAAATGGATACATTCCTACAAACATATGAATTACCAAAGTGGAGTCAAGAAGATGTAAAACTGCTGAATAGCCCAATTTCAATTAATGAAATTGAAAATGTAATTAAATCCCTACCAACAAAGAAAAGCCCAGGTCCAGATGGATTCACTGCAGAATTCTAGAAGAAACTCAAAGAAGACTTAATGCTGACACCCCTAAAACTCTTCAATGAAACTGAAAGGGAAGCAATTCTCCCTAACTCATTCCTGGAAGCAAGTATTACTCTAATACCAAAACCAGAGAAAGACTCAAACAAAAAAGAGAACTATAGGCCAATCTCCCTAATGAACACAGACACAAAAATTCTCCATAAAATATTGGCAAACAGAATTCAGCAAATCAAGAAGATTATACACCATGACCAAGTGAGATTCATCTCAGGCATGCAGAGATGGTTCAACATATGTAAATGAACAAATATAATCCACCATATCAACAGAGCCAAAAATAAGATGATGATCATTTCTACAGATGTAGAAAAAGCTTTTGACAAGGTCCAACACTCATCCATGATAAAAACCTTACAGGAAATTGGATTAGATGGTCTTTACCTCAATAAGGTAAAAGCCATCTATGACAAACCAACAGCCAGCCTCATATGAAATGGCCTTTATAGTAAAATCAGGAACAAGACAACAAGTCCATTATCATCACTCTAATTCAATATAGTGCAGGAAATGCTAGCCAGAGCAATTAGACAAGAGAGAGAAATAAAAGGAGTAAGGACAGAAAAAGAAGAAATTATCATTATTTGTAGATGATTATGATACTCTACATAGAAGATCCCCAAAACTCCATTGAAAGACTCCTATGTATTCCTAAATTCAGTAATGTGGCTGGTTACAAAGTCAACACTCAAAGATTAATAGTATTCCTATACACAAACATCACTGAGAGAGAAAAGAGGGAAGCCACACCCTTCATAATAGCATCCAAAAAAATGAAATACTTAGGGATCAATCTAACAAAAGTAGTAAAAGATCTATTCAGGGAAAATTATAAGCCTGAAAAAAGAAATTGAAGAAGATCTCAGAAAATGAAAGGCACTCCTTATTCATGGACAAGAACAAATATTGTGAAAATGGCCATTCTCCCAAAATTGCTTTCAGATTTAATGCAATTCCAATCAAAATACCACTAGCATACTCACAGATCTAGAGAAACCATTCCTAAAATTCATCTGGAACCAGAAAAAGCCTAGAAGAGCAAAGGCAGTTCTAAGCAACAAAGGGAAGGCAGGAGGCATCACAATCCTTGACTTTAAGTTACATTACAAAGCTACTATAATAAAATCAGCATAGTACTGGAATAAAAACAGACCTGAAGATCAATGGAATAGATTAGAAGATATAACTACAACTACAAACACACTCAGCCACCTTACCTTTAATAAGAGGCCAAACATGTTCACTGGAAGAATGACAGTCTCTTTAATAAGTGGTGCTGGGAAAACTGGCTCTCTATATATCAAAAAACTAGACCCACGCCTATCACCATGTACTAAAGTCAAAATGCATCAAAGATCTAAATATTAAACAGAAACACCAAATCTGTTGAAAGATCAAGTAGGGAGAAATCTTGAAGGGGTAGAGAAGCCATGAATAAGCATCAAATGCACAGAAAATACTTTGCAGAATCAATAGCTGGGATCATGTTTTATTAAAAAGTTTCTGCATGTCAAAAGAAATCTCCGACAGAGTAAAAGGGAAACACATGAATTTTGAAAAAAATCTCAGTCAACTGTCCCTCAGACAAAGGACTTCTGTCTAGAACATATAAAGAATTAAAAAAAAAAAAAATCAGACTCCTGATATTCAAAGACCCAATCCAAAAATGGGCTTTTGAGATGAATACACAATTCTCACATAAAGTAATACAAATGTCAAATAAATACATGAAAAAATGTTCAGCATCATTACTCATTAGAGAAATACAAATTAAAACCACACTGAGATTCCATCTCACTCCAGAAAAAATGGCCAGCGTAAAGACCAACAACAAATATTGGAGAGTTTGCAGGGGGTGGGGGGTGGGGAGTGGGAAGGAATTCTTCCGCACTGTTGGTAGGAGTGTAGAATGGTACTGGAGGGTCCTCAAAAAGCTGGGATTGGAAGTCCCATTTGACCCAGCTATCCCACTTCTGGGCATATTCCCAGGAGAACTGAAAATGTCGTATCAGTGATATATGTGCATGCCGTTTACAGCAGCACAACTTGTAATAGCCAGATCTTGGAAACAACCTAAATGCCCATCAACTGAGAAATGGATAAAAAAGATGTGGTATTTTTATACAATAGAGTACTACTGAGCTATAAAGAATGCTCACGAGGTATTTATAAATAAATGGATGCAACTTGAGACCATACTCATAAGTGAAATAAATTAAACTTGTATGTGTAAATACCGTATTGTCTCCCTGTGTAAGAACGGTATGTATATAAAATACAAAATCCTCAATAAATACAGTGAAAGGGTAAGAATCTGCTCAAAGGGGAAAACTATTAGGGAAAAGGAGGAAAAAGAAAAAGTGTAAAGAAAATGTATCTAAATTTGTATAAACACACAGGATAGCTAAGATGATTGTGCTATAAATTCTGTAAGTTCTTGGAACACTTAACATTCACAGGATTGGAATGATTTTGCATGTTTGTGTCTGGTGATCTGAGGAATTCTTGAAGATTATTATGTAAAATAACAACCTTAGTTCTGTTCCTACCTCCTTGAAGGCCTGTATCACCATTGTTTTGGGCTCTTTGCTATTGTTATTTGTCTTTTTTGTTTCTTGTTTTTCTAGTTTTGTTTTTCCCTCTAATGCAGGAAGGATAGGTGTACACGTAGAGGCTTATACATGCCTAGAACTTCTAAACAGTTTACGAGAATCGATTATATTATGCGTGATGAAATGAACAGCTTCCCTATTATGTTTCATAAATAAATCATTATAATGTGCACAATTAAAGATAGTAATAAAAAATTAAATGATATGCCTAAAGCAAAGTAAGTAGATATCCAACAAGTGCTGCTATGAATTAACTTTCTGCTGGAGGGAAATGCTTTCAAAGCATTTCCTTACACTTGACATTACCCAGTTTCTTCAAAAATTACTGATAACAAAATGTCAAAATTTCCTTTTTCATCTCCCCTCTTTCTAGAAGTAATCAATGGCTCGTCTTTGAAATATGCTGCATCATAAGCATGCCCCCAGCTCTCAAGGGCCCCATCAGTGGCCTCTGCACTCTTGGCCACATCATGCTGAGGGACTGGGCTGGCCAGGAAAAGCCCCACACTGCCTCCTGCTCAGACAGGGCACTGCTGGCTTCCCTTACACGAAGGCAAAGGGGAAGAGCAGTCCTAACACCCTGACCAATAAGCTAGGTGACAAGCAATCCACCGCTAAAGAATTTACCATTGTGAAACATCAAACACACGTTTTTAAAAATTTGAAAGTGTTGGGGGAAGGAAAATACATTATGAAGAATCTGTGATGCATTTAAAATGTGGACTGCTGTGACGGATTTGTGTAGCAGAGATACTGGGAAAAGGATATCGACATACTTCCACTGTATCCCAGGGCTACATTTTCCTTTTCTTCCTCTGCAGGTTGCTCTTCTCCGAGACATAGCTTGCAGTCCTGTGCTTGCCCTACAGGGGACTCAGGCACTGCAGCAGTGGGGCCCTCTTTCTGGATGCTTCTCCTGCCAGCCAGTTCTCTCTGTGCTCTACTCCCCACCACAGGGGAGCAGCTGCCTTCCTGCCATGGACCAGCAGGGTCATGGGTAGCATGGTGACCTGCTGTGGGCCCTGCATCTTCTGCCTGGTAATGCCCAGCCTGCCTGCAGCACTCCGGGTTTTTCTCAGCAGCAGATGTGTCCTCTGCAGCGACGCATGCAGGACTCTGAAACCTGGAGTTAGCTTTTGCATTCAAATTGGTGAGGCTGACCACTCTTGGTTTTTCCCCAATACAAGTGAGGTCAGACATTTCTAGGATATTGGCTCTCTCCCTCTGGGAAAGGCTTCTGCAGGTGAGGGGAGCAGGACATGACAAAGGCTGAGACCCAGAAGGATAGTTCCCTGAGGTCCTCTCCTGGAGGTTCTCGGGGGAGAAGTAATCCTCGTAAGAGGATGCCCCACTGTCAGGAGTCTCCACAGTGGATGAGAATGGGAATTGTAGGCAGTATCTGGACCTGAGCAGTTGTGTGCAGGGCATTGAGGACCTCTGGCTGCTCCTCCTCCTCTTCGGCGTTTCTCTCAGAGGTGTGTACAAGTCCGCAGACACCCTTGTCCTGTTTGCCAAGGAGCTCCGGAGCACTGTTTGCAGCCAGAGATGCCTTCTGGTTGCAGATGTCGCAGGAGACGGGCTGCTTTTTTCCTCACTCATTTCAGATACCTCTGCAGCCTGCTTTCTCTCTAGGGTGACTATTTCACCACCTGGGTCTTGTGGCCAATTGATTCCTTCCTTTGGAAGAGCACCTGGGGGTTTCTGGGGATCCAACTCACTGAGGCTGCCGGACGATGCTAGTGAGCCAGTGTGACCTGTTCTCAGTACAGGTGAGGAATTGCACGCTTCACTTTTAATTTCCTTAACAGATTCTTCCAATTTCCTCTCCTGATTTCCACAGAGATCATCCAAAGATGAGTGTAAATCACCAGCAAAGGATTTACCTGGGAATATTAAAGAATTAACCATAAAATATTCTGTAAATGGAATCTTTAGCTGACCAATAAAAGAACACTTTTTTACAGCTATTAATTAAGAAGAGTACTGACCCAGTTTTGGTTCTCATTTCCTTTCAGGTTTATTCTTAATTAAGGCATGTAGTTTCCACCAGGGAATCTGGGCTTCTGCACAGTATTGGTCAGGACAAGGAGTGGCTCCAAGAGCCTTACACGTCTTTTCATATGAATGTGCACTTTTATCTATAGCTCTTTCCCAAATTCTCCAGTCTGTGCAGTATTTGAACTGCTGCCTTACATGATTGAGGTCGAGCTCTAGTCTTCCACAAAGCATTCCCCTAGGAAGGCTGGTCTTCACTTTCTCAATCTCCTGATTAAGGCCTTATGCTAGACTTATATTCAAAAGTGACCCATGTGGGAACCAAAACTGTCTGAACCATCATGCAGCTTACCCCTTCTCTTGAGAGTAACGCTGAGCTGCAGGCCACCTCCAGAAAGTCCTACAGGCTTCTCCTGGACTCTTGCTCCAAAACCATTTGGCTGTCAGTGCCCCATGAACCCCATGCTGGCCTCGACAGGTGTCAGCCACACTCCTTGACGGCATGGGAGCAGGCACCTAGCCGCACAGGGAAATCCTGCTGGAGGACCGAGGCTATCTCCTCTTCCCTGAGCACAGCTGGCCCAGGGCGGGCCCCTCCCTGCTCTAAGAACCTCTACAATCTATAGAGGCTGCACAGGATTCTCACCATGAACTCACTGAACTTCCAGAGGAAGAAAGGGGGTCACGGAAGAGTCCCCCTCGAGGCTTTTGGGAGGCCCAGCAGCAGCAGGCGGTGCCTATGCCAAGGCAGCCTTAGGGCCGAGGCTGGAACACAGGACCCTTTCAGTCTTAGCAGCTGAGTGTCTATTACACTTTGGAAAGCTGATCCACAGGGTGACATATCCTCACAAGTCAGACTAAGTCAGAGCCCTGCGTTCAGCACTCAGAACCCTGGTGACCTGTGCAAGCTTTGACCTCCTGGTGTTCTGGCTTTTTCTGTGGCAAATGGGGATGGTGATGGCATCTACTCCATGGGCTAACAGACGTCGGTGGAGTACAGCAAGACTTGTGAATTAGCACCTGCACATAGTAAAATGGGGCTGGCATAAGCTGCTGTCATCATTTGGTTTCCAGCCTAACCTTGGTTCATAAACTTCATTTATCCTATGATTTTGGAAAAGATGGCAACAGTCCTATTTGCTCCCTGATGCAGAGTCTGGAAACAAAACAAAATTTTGCCAAATGCTTCCATTTGTGAACCGAACTGTTTACAAACAAAAGTGTTCGCAAATTGATGTGCCACTATAAAAAAGATTAAATAGTTAAATAACTCAAACAGGCACAGAAGAAATAGCAAGAAAAAACTGCATTATCCAGGTGTGGTGGCACATGCTGGTGACTGGGGTACTCAGGCTGAGGCAGGAAGATCTCAAGGTGAAGTCTGGCCTGGATTTTACAGCAAGATGTTTTCTCAATAAAACAAAATGAAACAGACTGAGAGGAAGCCAGGGTTAGACATTGTGATCTGTGCATTATCACTGCTGCTACTTTCCTAACAAGGTGTCCCACAGTCGGAGTCCCTCTGAACACAGTTCTATCTCACCACTCTTGACCTAGGCTCTCTTGCAGGCTGGGTCAGAAAATGACAAGAAATCAGAGATAACCAAAGCACAGTTGTAACTTATTACTGCAAGTCAGTCTAGGGTCAGACGTGAAAAACTACGCATACACATGTGTGCAATGACCTCAGTCAGTGCCTCGCCCGGCTGCATGTCTCAGGCTGGGCAAGGCAGTGCTCACTAAGCTGTGACTGCCCCTCCCCTACTGTTTGACGTGTACACAGGTGAGTTCACAGGAGGTCACAAGAATTTTAAAAAGTAGCCAGGTGTGGTGGCTCATGCCTGTAATCTCAGCATGTGGGAGGCTGAGGCAGGAGGATCACTGTGAGTTCGAGACCAGCCTGAGCTACAAAGTGAGCCGCCTGAACCGAATAGCGAGACCCTGTCTCAAAAAGACAAAAAAGAAAAAAAAAAAAAGAATTTTAAAAAGTGTGAAACTGATTCCATGGTGAGAAAACAAACACCAAGGTGGAAAGCCACAGGAACCAGAGGGGATGCTGGACTCAGGAATCTACCATGCATTCATTACAATTGGTGCCAGAATCATCAGAGAAACATGACATTCTAAATAAAACAACCACTCAATTCTCATTATCTGAAATATGACACAAGGGAAATAGTAACTTACCTGCATACAAAGTACCCCCGGAAATGTTCACAGATGCTTCACACAGAGAGTCATCTGGAGTTTCCTGAGCCAGCTCGGTCCTCTGGGATGCTGTCAAGGGAATTGAAAGACCACACAGACTTCAGTGCTTTCCAAAGGATAGGACAACAGTGTCCCCACCCACTGCACTGGATGTTTTTTGTTTTTTTCTGAAGTACTGGAGATTGGACCCAGGGCCTTTGCACTGAGCTAGAGCCCCGGCCCTTTTTAATGGTTCTGTGACAGGGTCTCCCTGGTCTCGCATAACCCACTGTACATTAACTTGTGTCTTCTTTCTGCTATACATTTCAGACTTCAACGTGAAATAGCAAGCACAAAGAAAAACTTTAGACAATCTACTAGATACAAAATTACAAAATTCTCTATCCATCACATTATTTAGAAAGTGTTAAATGATAGAACCACAAAAATTACATGGGTGTTGAAAAGCTAACTTGCCTGAATGGATCTAGTCAGAAGCTTAACAAAGGTACAAGTGCATTTTCGGCTTGTCCTGCAGCTTGATAACCAGGCTCCTTCTTCAGGGAAGCTCCCACTAGTCACCTTCGTAACTAGGGCAGTGGCACTCAGCCACGGGAGGTGTGGGTCCCCAGCAGAGGTCTGGTAAAGTCTGGAGACATTTTTGGAATGCAGTGGTGAGGAATGGTATTGACAAGAGTCCTCAGAACAGGGAGTCATCCAGCCAAATGTCAATAGTGCTGAGGATAAGAAACCCTAGGGGCACGTAGAAACTACCCAATGACATTTACCAATGACATTAACGAGTGAGGGTGCAGGTGTTATCTGTGAGTGTGATGCATGCGGCACACAGAAACAAAGTTAAGTGTATGGATCACACACCCAAAATATCTTTTTTTTTTTTTAATCTGGGATTGAACTCACGATCTGGTGCTTGCCAAGCAGGCGCTTACGCCACTGAGCTAAATCTCTGGCCTCCAAAGGTATCTTTTAAAAAGACTCAGAAGGAAACTTTTGTGACAAAGTGACCAAGCCACTGTAAAAACAGAATTATAGATAAGGAAGGTGAGCACCGGCCGCTGAGTGCAGTCTGGCAAGCAATGGGATCATTGAGGTGAAGATGAATTAGTTCATGATGTGTCCCAACAGTCTGGATTCCACCTGGGACAAAGCTGGTCTCTCCAGACCCACCACAGCACTCTTAACACCAGCACCCTGGCTGCATCCTAGGAAAGCCTGTATTCCGTCCTGTGGGTCCCTGGAATGGCAGGGGACTAGGTGCAGCCCCAGAATGAGGAAGAAGTATGGATGGGGCACCTTAAGGGGCTGGCTAGGTGCGAGGCGCCAAGTCAAACACATAGATGGGGACCTGGACTCCCAAAAACACCTCGCGCAGCTTAGTCTAGTCTGGCTGTCCACTTCTAAACTTGACAAGCAGAGAGCTGCAGTCCTACCTAAGTCACCAGTGTTTCTATTTGTTATGTGCAGCTAAAACTATCAACTGACAGAGGTGTCCATTTGTATCATATAAAATACAAATGCAAGATAGGTTATATTGCCTCAAAAACACTCAAGAAAGAAATGAAAAATGTAATAGGCAGAGAGACAAAGACATAAAATCCAGAGGCAACTGTTAATAATATATTAAGTTACACTTAGCAAGTCACAGTCAATCGTATGAAAAAATATTCAGCTTCTCTAATAATCAAGGCAAATTAAATATAAAGTTTTTCAATCTTTAGATTTCTTTCAGATTGAAAAAATATTCAGTTAATGCCACTGAGTTTTCCAAGTATGGGGGAAACTGGGATTTTTGTAGACAATCAGTAAAGTTCATGTATGACTCAAAATTTTTGAAGCGTAATTTGTGTATCAAAACTTTTAAATCATCTTTATGAATTAATACTAAAATGCATGAAACCTTAGAAATGTAAGTGTCTATGGTACAGCCATGTAGGGTTATAATTGTAAGAAGTGGTGAAAAGAATTAAATAAAAATGCAAACAGCACAATGTAGTTTAAGTAAAAACAAAAACAAAAGCAGTGCATCTCTGCACAGAAACCCCACCTCTATCACATCCCTGCACACAAAGAGAATGGTGCTCTGCAAAAGCTCTGGACAAGTTAAAATACAGGCCACACCCGAGCAAGGACAAAGATTTAGGTGGGACTCCAGATGAGTTGTAACTATCAGTTACATTGTTAGATGTCCAATTGCTAGTTAAGTAGTTAAAAACATTAAAATTAAGAAATTATAAACTGACACCTTGGCTACATTAATCCAGAGTAAATTCTTTCAAAAGAGAAATGTAATTCTTTTAAAAAAGAAAATATTTCAGAGATGTTAAAAATGACAAGAGTTCTGACAAAAAGGATTTTAAACCTGGAAAAAACTATACATCCCAATATAAGCTTCAAAAGTCTTAACAAAGTATACAACTTTCTGGAATAAATATTATTAAGGTCTTCATTGAAATATCAGGAAACAATATTATGTAAAGAAAAAACTTTCCACTGTAACTTGTCCACATATTTGCATAATTTTCATTTTACAAACTGATCACGTACAGGTAGGGGAAAGATGTTCCCTTTTCTCCTTCATCTCCTGCAGTCTCTTCTCCATTGTGTCCTGGTAACTATTGATTTTAACTGAGGAACTATACGTCAATGAGCCACAAGACTCAAGTAAGAAAACAGGCACGTTGTTATCTGAAAACACAGAAATTCAACTTTAGGCTCAAAGATACACTTTTGCACCTCTGTAGCATGACCTCCCTCAGGATACCACCCCGCCACCTTCCTTGCCACCACCCCTGCTGCACCCACTCATGTGACCCATGCCACTAGTACCCTCTCAGTCATCTCATCTCACCTCACCTTGCCCTAACCAGATCCACGTGCACGCCAGAGGCCTGGGCCCTCACATCCAGGTGAGCAGACCAGACACAGAAGTTACACACAGGGTGCAGTGTGGCTCCTCCATATGACCTCACGCCAGGTGTTGACACTGGTCCCCATTAACCACTGCTCCCAGCTGCACACACACACCCACACACACTGCATGAGGTGGGGACCAGGGTTTTCCCACGCCATCAAAAGGCCACATTAAGATCTGTCTATCTCAGGTCACAAAACAAAAAGACCCAGTGTGAACACAGGCAAGATGAACACAGTCAAGAACTACTTGGGGCTTATGTCGATCAGGCTGACAGGTAATACTTTGTTTCATAATCATGCATACAGGCTGACCAGGTAATACTTTGTTTCATAATCATGCATAACAATAACGAGCTCCACCCACATGACACACGGTGAAGCCCGGTTCCGAGCACCCCCTGCCGCTCGGCGGCAGCTCCTCTTGTTTCTGAGGCTCCCAGTAGGGCGCTCTCCCGCCTCAGCTAACCCACAGGGCCCACCAGCCGGCAGGCAGCTGAATCCAGGAGGCCGCAACTGCAAGCAATGGGGTGCCTGCACCCTTACCTGGAGCTGTCTTTCGTCTCTGTAGCTCTTTAGTCATCTTCTCGAATTTCCTCTGAAGTTTTTTATCATTTTCTGGTGTTTTAGGAATGAAATCTTTGGGCTGCATGCACTTACGCTGTGCAGAAAGGATATAAGAATTAGTAATGCTACATTATAATAAAAATTCTTTTACAACAATAACAAAGAGGTTTTTGCACTTTATAAACTGGTAGCGTTTCTTTTTGTACCATTTTGTTAAAAGGCAGAATCTGAAAGATTAAGGAAGTGTCCTAAATAACTGTTTTCTAAGACACTTTCAGGATACCAACATCCTGAAATCTCTACAAAAGACCTTTGGAACTGTTCCTTACTATTTTTAGTTATTCTCTCATCATCTTCCCTTCAAAATCATGACATAGTAATAATATACAAAAGCAATTATCTTAGAATTACCAAAGAGAAGAACTATTATTTCATTACACCTTCTCATCTTTAAGTCACAGCAGCCCACTCAACCCAAACCTAGAACCGCCCAGAGCCCGCGCAAGCTAGACCAGTATTGTCTCACAGGACCTGGCTCAGAGAAAGGGAGGAGCACCTCTACCAGAACACCACTCTCTTCACAGCTGCCGTCGACCTCCCACACAGGTCACCTCTGCCGCGAGCCCCAACAGGGACCTCAGAGAAGCACGTCTTCCGCTGTGTGCCCTCAGGATTCAGGGTGATGTGACGGTCCAACCTGCCTACTGAGGACCAGTCTAACTCCTTGGTGACAGGTTTCTTTCTGCCCTTTCTCACTACGCCCAGGCTTGTGCTCCTGACTTAGAACATCAGTCCTCCCTCTTGCTCCTCTCTCATTAACACAAGTGCCAGCCCTCTCCCTGCAGCCTGGTCAGAGCCTGGCCATATGCAGCTTGCCCTCTAGCTTTACTAAGGATCCAACACTCCAAAGCATCTGAGGGTGACTAGTCTTTGGGCAACTTGTAGGTTTCCTGAAGCCCACAAGTCTCTCCCATTTTTTACAAAAGACATTGATGTATTCATGGGCTAAAGTAGTGAGGGTGAACCTTCTGGAGTTTTCAATGACAACAAACAGCCCGCTGCAGCACACATGCCATAGCTTCACCTCCACTGGGCTAAAGAAATCTTTAATTACCTACAAGTACCAGAAAAGAAAACAACAATTTTCATATGTAAGATAACTCTTAGGAAATACTCGAAAATGATTTCCTAGTAATAAAAATAAACTAATAAATTAGTAGCTGCCATGGTTTATGTGGAGACTGCACACTCACCTTTTTTTTCACCAGGCTTGTTGTGTGCTCTCTGGGATTAGCTGCCGGGAACAAGGACTCATCAGCATGCACACCAGTCATCCTGCACCTGCATAAGCAAGCGGAACAGTCTGATGCACATTCCTATCTACCAAGCTCACCGAGTGTCATGGTTTGTGTGTGGATGTCCCCTCAAAGCCTCATATGGTCATGGGTGGCATCTAGAGTTTGTGACTAATTTATGGTTCAGGACCGGGATTAGGGGTATGAGTGCTATTCTCGCCCTGGGGCAGGGAGCTTGTGTACAATTGCTCTCTTGCATCTTCCCTTTTTGCTCTTGTTTTCCACATTTGCTGTTTTCTGGGTCATGAACTACTGCCCTCTGCCACTCCACCTTGGAGCCATCCAAGTTGAATGAAAACCTCCACAAACTGTAACTCAGACCTTTCCTTCTGTCACTTTGGGTGTCTAGTATTTTGTCACAGCAACAAGGGAAAACTAACCAAAATGCAGAATTAAGAGTTAAATCTGCATATGCATCAGGTGGCACCTTAGGAAATCTCTGAGTAGATCACCACAATAGGTATTTCTTTTAAAATACATGTACTTAACCCCAAATGCAAAAGTCAATGTAAACTTTCCCAGATCTTTTCCATATGGAGTTTTTTTTAAAGTATAAGAGCAGAAGAGGTACAGGAAGTCAAATTTTTATGCAACAACTTTAGATTTGTACCTCAAACTTACCAGTACATGCTACTGACAAAGATAAAATTCGATGCTATTAAATATATGGTTAAGTCAGAACTAGGAGGTACCTAATGAAATTAAAGCCAAAGACTGTTGCTCTTCTAAAATTGGGCTTGGCTTTGTGTGTCTCTGTCAAGACCCCTGGAGGAGTAGGTGTGCACCCGTGCTGAGCTACACCTGTGTCCTCACACCTGCTGAATTGCCTCTCCTTACACTACTCCCCCTTCAGTCTTAGGGTGCCCTCATCGCTATCTCCTGTAAGCATTCAGCCACCAAATCTAAACAATACACTCATTTTTCAAGTGATCTACTGCCTCGGTTTCTGTATTACTGAATGATTACTCTCAGAACAGTTTACTCATCTTCCCTCACCAGGTCAAAAACCTCCCATCACTTCTATGATTACAAAAGGAACTCACATGTCCAGCTGCTCAATGTCTAAAACACAAACACAGATTTGAAAAAAAAATTAGGATATAGGGCGATGATACTTTCTACTGATACTGAAAGGTCTCTAAGCCATGTAAAGGAAAAGGAAGTTTTGGAAATAGGCATGTACCATCCCGCATGAGTCTATGCAGCATGGTAACTGACAACACTGGGCATTACTGGGAGGAATCCACAATGCTCAGAAAACCCCTTTCATCCTTCCGAGGGTATGAGAACTCAAGCTGTTTTCACAAGACAAGCACTTTCTTTCCCTTCCAATGGGCACACGACGGTTATGAAAACCAAGAGGTGTGTGTTACCCTAACAAACTGCATGCAGAGGCAGATGTGAGACACCAGCTGTCCTCCAGAATGGCTGCACAGAACTGTGCAACCTGCAGGTAAAACAACAGAAACTGCAGTCAGAGAAGTGCAACCAGGCAGGGCACGCGGAGCACTGTGTGCCAGAGGCATCTTGGTTCTGGTGGGTCTGGGAGCGCAGGCTACACTGGACCCATGCAGAGCACCTTGGCTGGTGCGCGGGACTCACGATTGAATGCATCAGTGAATGACTGGCGACTCAGGACTTTCTGAGGAGCTGTGCAGTCTGTGGGGAGCAAGCACCCTGACCAGGCCATGGCTAAGAAAGGTAGGAGGTGCCCAAGTCACAGCCTAAGTGACAGCTCCAGGGCAGGAGACTTGTCCTTGGGCTCTATAGCAATTTGGGGGGAGGTGCTGACAGCTCAGCAGAGGCTGCGGGGGTGGAGAGGGTGACTGAGCAAGACTTATGTAATAAAAACAGAAAGTCCTTGACCTCTGGTTAAATCTAGTAGAATAAACATGACTTTTCTCTTGTCCCTCAAAAACCCCAATAAAATGACAGTAAAGGAAAACCAAATGATATAACCCAATAAAAAAAAAGACTAGATAAGAGCTATGAAGAATTAAAGGCAAACAAACAAACAAACAAAAAAAACCCAGTGAGGCCAGGAGAGCAGGGAAGAGTCCACACAGAAGGCCCTGGGCCACAGCCCTCAACCCAGGCGGTGTCCTCAAGGTGGAGATGCACAGGACAAATGTGAGGGCCCCTTTCTCATCAGGGGGCTATGCCAGGCAGTGTGCCACTGTCAGACAACTGAACTGCAGGAGCTCTGACTTCAGGAGGACCTGGTATTCATTACCAAGTGTCTATCTACATGAATGCCCACAGGGTGAAATGTATTTAACCAGAGAAAAGAGGGAAGTTCTGGTCATGTGACAACACAAATGGCCCTTGCTAAAAAGCCAGCAAAAAGGCAACACGTCATATATGACTCCATTTATATGAAGTGTCCAGAAGAGGAAAGTCCAGAGACAGCCAAGCGACAGTCCCCTGGCCTGGGTACCTGGGGCGTGATGGCTGAAGGGTACAGGCTTTGATATGAAGAAACTGTTGCAAAGTTGTGAGACGGCTGTGCAATTCTATGAATATGTTTAAAAGCAGGAATCTCCTACTTAAGATGGGAAAGTGGTACAGCACACAGTCAGATCTGAGAACACTTAGGAACAGAGAAAACAGACACCCCCGCATCCCCGCGAAAGGCTCAAATTCAACACAGGACACATGCCAGGTTTTGGTGAGGAGGTAGCAGAAATGGAACACTACTGGTAGGAATGTGAAACCGCCCACTCCAGAGCCAAGAGTGGGTAATGACCCGAGAGAGAGAGAGAGAGAGAGAGAGAGAGAGAGAGAGAGAGAATGGGACACATACAAACATGTGTCGTGGCAACTGTACCTATCTACAATGACCAACAAAGGAGAGCCACCCAAACTTCCCTCCATGGTGAATGCATCAGCAACTGCAGTATACACACGCAGCAGAATACTATTTAGCCATAAAAAGGAACTAAAACTACTGCTGTATACAACAACACAGATAAATCTCAAGGGAAAAAAAATCACAAAAGCAGGCACAAAACAGCCCATGCTGGAGGGTGCACTGTATGAGACTCCAGAGTGCCAGGCTCAGTGTAGCCACAGAAGCCAGGCCCATGGATTGTCCAGGGCAAGGGCAGGAGGGATGCTGACACAGAAGAACAGAGGGGACTTGGGTGTGACAGAAATCTACACTGAGGTTGTAAACGCAGCAACCTGTCATTTAGAATGGGTACATTTGTGTGAATTATGTATCTGCAAGACTGATCTGAGGCAGCAAACCACACACCTATGCATGTAGGCTGTGAACTGCTGCGAGTGAGCAGGGCCTGGCCTAACAAAGAGGTAAACCAGCAGAGCGCACGCCAGCCAGGAGGGAAGCAGCTCAGGTGGCCGCTTTCTCGACACCATGGATTTCAGTCCCGGCCATGGCGCTGGTGAGGAACAGCAGGAGGAGAGGACGGCTGGCAGCAGCGGCACAGGAGACGTGGTGGCAGACCCTGTGTGCCATGCTGTCCCAGGCGCAGTCTTAAAACCTCCTGCCAACACCATTAAGTCCAGCTGCCTTGTGAGGACTGTCACCCCGACCTGCGGGTGAGCACTGCCTTTCCTCCTCCTCCACAGCAGACAGTGCAGCTGACAGATTGTTTGGCCAAGCCATGATGGCTGCGTGACAGGACGCTTGCTTTATGGCTGGTTTCTGGAAAGGCTCAATTCAACCCAGCAGAACTGTCTGACAAAAGTGACACAAGTATGAAAGACATGTTCTGTTCCTTGGAGAACAAGCTCCCCAGAGCTCACCTACCAGATGGATGCAGAGAGTCACTCCCTGAGCCCCACCCTACTTGGGCTGCAAAGAGTCCACAAGGAAGAAGTGAGCAGGTGATACAAAACACTGTGTGTTAACAACTTGCACAGTGCCACACACAGTAGAGCGCTGAAATTCTTAAGTGAAGACACATTTAAAAGTTACCCAAATCATGCTGACTAGAGAAAAAAGCTCCCTTTTCAATCTCAGTAGTTCCTCAGAAATATAAACTAGTACTAGCTCTCCATCTGGTGGTCAGAAGGAGAAGTGTCTCCAGGATGCCCTAGACACAGAACCAACAAAGGCTGCTGCTCTTTCAGGTCCACAGCAGCCAGCACCCTGTGTGCCATGCTGTCCCAGGCGCAGTCTTAAAACCTCCTGCCATCACCATGAAGTCCAGCTGCCTTGTGAGGACTGTCACCCCGACCTGCGGGTGAGCACTGCCTTTCCTCCTCCTCTACAGTATACAGTGCAGCTGACAGATCGTTTGGCCAAGCCATGATGGCTGCGTGACAGGAAGGGGC
The DNA here is from genome assembly GCF_034190915.1 of Cavia porcellus. Classification (NCBI taxonomy): domain Eukaryota; kingdom Metazoa; phylum Chordata; class Mammalia; order Rodentia; family Caviidae; genus Cavia; species Cavia porcellus. Next base: position 44,260,539 of record NW_026947507.1, read on the forward strand.
TACTCTGGTGAGCTCCGCAGGCACCCAGACCTCCCAAGCTACCCGTGCACCCTCAAGGTTAGGACCACTCCCTCCTCTGCCAGACAGTGAGCCCAGCCTGCTTAGCAAGTGTGTGAATCTCCTACACAGACTCTCAAATCAATCTTCTTTCTGGCCACTGCCTCCCCTCCAGTTACCCTGTGCCCATTCGAAGGGGCCTCCCAGCAACAAGACACTGCCACTCCCAGGAACTAAGGCGTGGGGACAGACCCACCATGTGAGCAGCACAGACTGCATCACTGCAGAGAGCACTGACTGCAGTACTCAGCAAGCACCCCAAGACCAGCGAGGAGAGTGCATCTCAGCAGCACAGTGCCATAGATCATGCACAGCCAAGGGCACAGTGAGAAGAAAGAAGAGAAGCTGAGGGTTTTGCAGAGATACCATGGTCCCAAATGAGGTATCGCCGATCCTTGGTCGGCAACCTTCAGTGGTGTCATCACCATCACCAGAGCTGCACAGGGTGCATACATGCGGTGCCAACCACGTCCAGCCCACTGCAGTCTCTCAGGCCAGCAAAGACAGAAACCCAGGAACAGCCTTTCAATCTGACAGTGACTGTTTACAAAATTGAACTTTATGATCAACTTCAAGAGAACTTGGAAGTGAGAGTCAAGGTGGTCTTTATATCCTTCACCTTTATTTTTTAAATCCAATATAAAAATCCGTATGGTCCAAAGGAAATGCCAGAGTCGCACCAGTGGCTGTTTCAGGACGGGCTCTTTCTCCCAGCCAAACGGGATTGTAGCGACACCTAGCGACCACATGCTCCAATACTCAAAGCCTCAGGAATCACATGGGTCAGACAGGACTGTTTAGCAACAGGGAAAGCTCAGCTTGGCTCTTACCCTGAATTCTGTGGAGAAGTTCAAGTCAGAAACGCAAAGACACTAATTTACACCTAAAATTGAGAAAGGTGGGCTGGGCATTTAGCTCAGTGGAGCAAGCACCTGCTTGGCAAAAGGAAGACTGTCAAGTTTGACCCCAGTACCAAAAAGAAAAAAAAGTAAGATGTGAATAACCTCTAAATCAAATGAAGAAAGATAGAAAGGTGCTGAAATGGGTGTCCTTTCACAGTGTTTTAAAGAGTTAAACTAGCACATTCTACGAGTAACTTGGCAGCAGTTACATACACTTAAGTACACAAACCCTGTGTACCAGGAAATTCACTTTAGGGATTTAAGCCTATGAAAAGGCTAATACATACAGAACAGTGATGCACAGAGAGGCACGACGCCATACTACTTCTGACTGGGAAGTAATAAGTAAAAAACTACCCTTTCATACCAACAGACCAGTTACATGACCTACTGGACATCTATTATAAGAATTCATACACATGCGTATATTAAAAAGTGGGACATTTCTCCGTGTACAAACATGGAAAGATGTGCTCTGAGATAGTTAACTAAAGGATGGTGTGTTTTACTAAAAGAATAAAAATCTAGTTCTTTATATGGACCATATAAATAGGAATTTACAAATGCATATGTATGTATTTTTATGCCTTTATTGGTAAAAGTATGAAACTATATACCCTAAATTCTCTTTCAGTGTAGGGAAAGAAAGATAAGGCAAGAGGTAGATTAGGTGAGAATTTTTCACTTGAAAAAGAACAGCAGCTACCCGGTCTGCATCTCCCCCCACACCCTCAAGAAAAGAGCACAGAAAAGGCTCTTAAATGACACGAGACCTACACACTCACCGATGGCACACACTCAGTGAACTCTGAGCAGAAAAATAATCCAGATTCCATGGCGGCGGCAAGTGTGTGGGCATAGGATGCAGGGGAAACAGGCTGGAGACTGCGTAAAGCCAGAAGGGCCTCACACCAGGCACACGCCCACAGGCTGGGCAGCACCAGGAGATGGTCTGCTCAAAGCGGAGGGCGCCCAGCATGTCCCCAGTCAGATGACAGCTCTACCCCAGGAAGGGGCCTGGATGGCAGGCCCTGGAAACCATCAGCTACGGGGAAGCATGCAGAGCAAAGAGGAAAAGGGAAACATCTATGAGCGTTGCAGAGGGCCGCCCCGCGGTCCACTGTGCAGCAATTCTGATGCAGAGGCGACAGCTAAGAGAGCCACAGTCCGACACCCATGACGGCACTGCTCCATCTGTTCTTTCAAGTCAGCCTGTACGGTCACCATTATCTTCCTGCTGTCGTGTGACTCTTGGGCAGTGAACAATGCCACAGGCAGACTAATGGCTGGCCTATGTTGGTGGAGCCATACTTATGAGGATAGAAAACAGCCAATGGGTGTTTGAGCCCAGGAAAGCAAGTTCTCAAGAGAATAAAGTATTTCACAGGCTGAATCAAGAATATTTTGGTTATCAGTTATTGCCTGTCCAGGGCTGTGGGCGAGATTTGCCCTAGAAGTGCTTCTTTCCCTTAGGAGTAAAGTGGCTGGTGGTGGTCATCACGGGTTTGACGCTACATGGTGCCACCCTGTATGGTTGCACCAGCTGTGAGGTGGGCAGCAGGACTCTAACCAGCATGGTCACTGCGTATCCTGGGACGCAGTTTTTAAGACAAAACACTGGAGAGGCTCAGACTTCTTGAGTAGAGAGGAAGTGTATGTTTATGTTTGGTTACCTGAAAGAGTTTCCTAAATTTGAACTGTTTAGAGGTCCAATGATTTTGCAAAGAGAAGTGTTAGGTTTGTTTTTCTGCTTAAAAGCTTTATTTAAAAAAAGAAACAGTTTCATATTGTTTTTATTTTCTTTGTGGTTGAGGCTAGAAAAGTATTAGTATCATTAGAAACACTGTCAGAATTTGTTTTATAGTAATGCATATGCACAGCCATGTAACAGCGACATCCTAAATTAATGTGTCCATAACAGATCTTTACATTTTGATCCAGAGTATAGAAGGGTAATCTTAGTCTGTTTCATAGTTCTGTGTGTTTACAGATTATTTCTGTCAATTATTTTCAGAAGTCAGTTTTGCATCTACGTAATAGTGAGCACTTTGGCTTATATATGACTTTTTAAAGTTAGAAATATTTGTTAATTTTTAATATGTACTTTCTGGTGAAATTTCTTATTTTAAAAATACATGCAAGCAGGTAAAAACAAAATACTGGCCAGAAGCATTAACAAATTTCTAAAACTGCATTCTTATTTTTATTTTGTGGCCAATAATACCTAGACAGAATCTTCAGAGTTCCTGTTTAAGGTGTGCCCATGGATTGCTTGCATCCAGTGAGTGTTGTACTCTAAGAAAATACCTTCATTATTTTGTGTATTATAGCAAACCTGCAACGTGGCTTACTAAATGTGTTTTTTTATCCTTTTTCCCTAACTGATATGTTAAGCAATACTCTCCTCTGTAAAGAATTGCAAGAATCTCACCTAATTGATATGTTAACCATTGTTGCCCTCTACAAACTACAGAAGTTGTGCTAAAACAAGCTAACAGGGTTGTTAATCACTGTTAGGCACCTCTATTCTCCGCTAAAGAGCTAAAGAGAACTAGGATGGCCCACTAATTTACACTTGTTTGAAGTAACTTGTGTGCAGAGAGATTTGCGTATGAGTTTAACCCTTTACCTGACCTTGACACATAACCGCCATTTTCTGTTCTGTATGGCGCCTTATTGCCTCCCTCTCCCCTCACCTATCGATTTAGGCCATAAAGAATTTGGGTTTCTGGTGACCTCTTCCCAACCCGGTGATGATCTGTCATAAAATGAGCCTACCCCAATTTTAAGAACTGTTTAGCTTCAAAGAAATTACCGGGAAATACTATGGCCCAAACCCCAATCGGTGCTTTCCTTTTGTTCTGTATGCATCAAATGAGTTAGATATCAGATCTTTGTAAAAGTTAAGTTTCAGCTTCTTGTAACTCTTGACCCCTTCACACCCACTAGCGAAAACGAGCTGTCCTGGGATAATTAACTCTCCACTTTCTTCTCCAAACATTGCTGCAGATGTGCCACTCTGAGATAATGTCAGTCTGTAGGATGGGAGTAATTTGAGAAACACCAGGAACTCCCGAGATTGTCAGAGCTAAGTGGACAGCAATACAGTTTCCAGACTCGGGTCAACAAGTTTGATGGCTCTGCAGGTTTCTTTGTTTCTCCCCCGCCCCCCCTTTTCCTCCAGCCTCTTTAAAGTCCTCCCTTCAGTCTCTGGAGGACACTGTCTCCAGATGGACACTGTCTCCAAATTGGCTCCCGGAGACTCGTCGCCAGGCCTGGAAATAAAGCCTTTGCTTCCCAAATTTCAGTCTCTTGCTTCCTTGGATTTTATACCGGGGCCCGAGTTATAACAGTGAGCACCACAGAAAGTGATAAATGAATATCGTGGTAACAGTGGGAGACTTCAAAGCCCACCTCTACCGCTGGGTGTACAGCCAGACAGAGTGCAGGCTGGCACAGAAACCTAAAAACCAGTAGGACCCAACTAGACCTGACAGACGCCTATTTACAGAACGCTGGATTCAGTGACAGAATACACATTCATTTCAAATGTGTATTTAACACTCTCCTGGGTGCACAATATATTAGGGCCTAAAACAAATTCTAAATGGCTGGAGTTTTTTTTTTTTTTTTTTTCAAATTTACAAATATGGAACAACCCCGTAAGAAAAACCTCGTCTTAGTCACATTCCTCACACTAAGACACAACACCCAGTGCCCGCAACTTCCAGGAGGAGAGGTTCACTCCAGTTCAGTTTCACAGTGCTCAGTTCACAGCTGGCAGGCTCCAGTACAGATGTGTGCAGAAGAAAGCTGCTCACACCACAGGGGCCAGGGAGTCAGGGAGCGAGAGGCTCAGGTGGGAGACGCATCCTCCCAGTCCTGCACAGCAGCAACCTGGTCCTCAGACAAGCCACTTGAGTGGACGTGCCATCGTGATCCAATCAGCTTCCAAAAGCTCAGCCTCTGAATGCAAGCCTTTTTGAGGGGCAGTCCAGATTCTAACTCTAACATTTCTAAATAGCCAATGAGTCAAAGAAGAAATTACAAAGAAAATTAGAAAATAAAAAATAAAAATAAAACAGAAAAGAACACCTTGTGAGCTGCACCTAAGTCATGCTTAGCAAGAAATTTCTTACTTGTAAACATATGTATATGCAAATGTTCCAAAACACAAATTCCAAAAAGCTTCTGATCCCAAACACTTCAAATAAGGGATACCCATTTTCTATTAAAAAAGATAATCAATAAGCTAATCTTCCACCTACAGAAATTAGACAAAGTACAAATTAATTCCAAAGTAAGCAGAAAGAAGTCATAGTGGAGAGTATAGTGAATACAGTTAAAAATCATCAATAAAAGGACCATCAAATGATCAAAATTGACAAGCCTTTAGCTAGCTAGACTGACCAGGACAAAGGGAAGAGGATGCCTGAAGCCAAGGATGAACTAATATCGACCTCCTGGAAAAATAGCAGGCCGAGAGTTCTACAAGCAGATGTATGCCAACAGGACAACCCAGACACCTTGCACAGACCCTGGAAAGACACAAGCTACTGAAACCAACTCAAAAGGAAGCAAAAAACTAAGCAGAGCTTTTAAAAGGATGGAACAACCAAAATACAAAAGAAAGCCAGGACCAGATAGCTTCACTGATAAATTCTACCAAATGTTCAAAGAAAAAAACAATGTATCAGTCCTTTATAACACTTCAAAAACTGAAGAATGCATCCCAGTAATGAAGTAATGCTGTAACACCAAAATCAAAGTTTTCAAGGGAAAACTAGACCTGTATCTCTTATGAACATAGAAAGTAAATTAAAATACTGACCAAAGAAAAAGTACATGAACAAGTTGTAGTCAAGGTTTGCAAGGGAAACAATTTAATACAGGACACATAATTTATAGGGTTATTTTATAAGTCATCCAAAAAATCCAGCTGAGGGCTTGGATCCAATGGCAATGTCCTGCATGAGTCCAGCTAAAAACCTAGAGCCTATGACAACATCCCCCTCGAGGCCAACAGCAGGCCTAGAGCCCATGCAATGCCTCACGCACGTTTATTTCATGTATCTGTTCGGGGAAGGCCCAAAGATCAGTGGTGAAAGCTAGAAAGTCTGCAGCAGCAGGATGAAGGATCTGTGTCAGCAAGCTGAGGGATCTGTACTGGAGCCATGAAGTGACACGCAAAGTAAGGACCAGAGCTCCCCTGAAAAGCACCACACCATCTGCAGCAACAGCAAGGTCCTGAGCTCTTCCAACAATGAAAACAGCCAAGGTCATATCAGAAGAACCAGTGCAACACACTTTGCCAGGACAGTCAGTGGCACACTGTCTTCTTTCCGGTTCTCCTTTACACACTCTTGGGAACAATCTGCAAGTGGGCCCTCTGCACCCAATACCACACTCATTTGGTTACAAGTTGACCACCAGCTGTCAACCCACCACACAAGCCCAAAGTGGTGGAGCATGCCTCTGGAGGCCAAGACAGGAGGATCACCAGGTTGTACCCAAGCTAGACAACTTAGCTAGACCTTGTCTCAAAAAATAATAAAAGGATGGGATATAGCTCAGTGCAGAGGCCCCGAATTCAATCCCAGGTACCACCAAAATAAATAAATAAACAAATAAACAAATAAAATAAAACAAATAAATAAAAAATAATAATACGTGGTATCAGTAATAATCAGGAAATAAACTCAAGCCATAATAAGATTTTATCCAGCAGGTGTGGTGGCACATCCTGTAATCCTAGTTACTCAGAAAATTACAACAGAAGGATCAGAAGTTTGAGGTCAGTCCACAAAAGAAAAAGACAACAAAAAAAGATGTATCACCACATCCATTAACATGGTATTATCAAAAGACAGAATTTAAAAAGGGCTGGCGAAGGCATGGTGGTACACACTGGTATTCCCAGCACCCGAGAAGGCGAACTCAGGAGGACCCCAAATTTAAGCCCATTGTGGGCAAGTTAGAGATAGTGAAGCTCTGTCTCCAAAAATTAAAAAGGGATGGAAATGCAGCTCAGTGCAAAGGCCTTGGGTTCAAGCCTTGGTATGTAGGAAAAAAAATGGGGGTGGGGAGGAGAGCTGTCCTCTGTTTTTTTGTTTTTGTTTTTATTTTTTATTTTATTTATTTTTTTTTTTATTTAAAGAAAAGGAAACAAAAAAAATACATGGAGATAAAAAAAAGGGAAGAAATAATACAAAATTACAGACAGACAAATGGTAAGAAATTGCTGGTTGATAAGTTACACATTGTCATCTTAGAAATAGCTGTTCAGGTTATAGAATTAAAGTATTTAGAATGACATTCAAAAAGTGACCCTACAAACCATTCTGCTCTATGATCGAACAAAAGCTCAGTAATATGATTATCAGTCCTACACATTTGTTTTACATCTCAAAGAGGGTAAGATTAAACATATCAAAACAGAACAGAACATTAAAAAAAAAAACAATTTAAAGAAATACAGATTTCAAAGCAAGTCCACTGGAGATCTTCATTATCTAACTGTCTCTAGTTTCTTACAAATAGTTGTCCCTATCTTCACCCACTTTATATGCTTATTGCATATTATAGAACTAATCAAATCATTGCAGGATGATGAAGTCTTTTTAGGTCCTCAAGTTCCAAATTAGGGAAGACAACAGTAACTACCATCGCATCTCTCATTCTCTTTGTGATAGCTGTCCCCATCTCTACATATGCTGAAGTTGAACCCAAGAAACCAGTCCAATGTCATTCTAATCAGCGAATAATAGATTGCTAGAATTTATATTATAATGCTACAAAATAAGCCTCGGGTTTCTCAGCGTCTCTTTCTCAGAGTATCTGTTCCTTACATCTTGCATTATATAATCTGTTCCCGTAAATGATTTAAAAAAAAAAAACAACCCATGTGTGAATTTCTACATATATATCTATCCTCTCTGTATTACAGGGAAAACCAAGTCATAGCAAGACAGCAAAACAATTTCCTAGAAAAACATGCAATGGATAAGACATATAAGACTACAATATAAATGATCTTCCGTAGCTACTATGTTTTCTCTTGTTATTTTCAATAGATTTGTCCACAACACTGGTTTATTATAGTTAAACATAGTATCACCTATTTTTATAAAAACTTAACTTTGACAGCACTGTAGGATTTGAGAGCTGTTACTAATTAATACCAGTATGGATATCCTTTACATCTTGTCATGCTCAGAGTAGTTGCCTCTACTTTTAGGGTTGATACTAACAAGCATACCAATTTCAAATAAAATCAGCCAAGGCCAACCCATAGTCTTATGATTCAGATTCAATTAAGATCAGTCATAGTAAGACAATGTAAGTAATACAGGATTTCAGTTTAAGTTAATAGGAAAGTAAGGATAGTTACCATGGTATAACCTGCTATTTTTGGTTCAAGAGGTCTGTGCCCTCAAATCTGACATGAGTGGACAGACCAGAACAAATTAAATTCATACTAAATATAGCGATAGGACTACTGTGTCTTTTAAATCGTTATACACCATTAACAATGACCTCTGCTCTTTTTTTAAATATAGTTTCAGAGCTGTCTATACTAAAGACTATAGCTTACCGTCTCTGCCTCATGTCTGCTACTCCACTTTTCTGCTATAATTTGTCCACCTTATTCCCTCATTCCATTGTCTGCCCCGTTCACTGAAGCCTCTCTGCCACTGTTGCTGGAATCCAGGTATCTCTTCTTCTCTTTCTCTGTAATGTCCTTCAGCGCTCTCTGTAGGGTTGGGTTGGTGGCCACGAACTCCCACAGTTCCTCCTTGTCTTGAAAGTATCTTATTTCTTCATTAATTTTGAGAGAGAGTTTTGATGGGTATATGAACTTTGGTTGCATATTTTTTTCTTTCAGGACTTGGAATATTTCTCCCTACTCCCTTCTTGACTTAAGAGTTTGTGTTGATAAGTCTGTTGTTATTTTGATAGTTTTCCCATTGTAGGTAATCTGCATCTTTTCTCTGGCTGCTTTTAATATTCTGTTCTTTTGGTGGATTTCTGGAATCTGTGGTTACTGTGCTTGTTCTCTTTAGTGTTTACTTCTCCTGGGCTTATTTTCTCATGTTGGGCAGCTGGAGATTTTTTTTAAATTTTTATCTCTTGTCATATTTCTGGTTTCTTTCAGACTGTCCTGGGGTTCTCTGGCCCTCTCCGAATTGCTTAGGGCCTTTCAGAAGCGTGCTGACTTGAGTTTTTGCTGTCCTCCCCAATTTGCTGTTATCTGGGGCAGGCTGGGATGCAGGGGTGGTCACTATGGCACAGGGTTCTGCCCAAATCCCAGCTGTTCTGTGACAGGAGCACCAGAACAGCAGATCTGCCCAAATCCAAAATGTCTCCCACTAGTTCTCTGTAAGGAGCTGAAGCCAGCACGTAATCAGGCTCTGCCAAATTTCAAGATGTCTTCCACCAGCCCTCCCTACAGGGGGACCTGGTGATGTCACCGAGCTGTAGTTTCTGCCCAACACTAAAATGTCTGCCGCCAGACTCAGTTATTGATGTCCCCGTGGTGGCGGGCACTGTCCAGTTCCAAGATGTTCTCTGGCCAACCCCAGCAGCCGCGGGGTTCCCAGTACTCACCAGAGTCCGGAGCAGGTCCTCATTCCGGGTCCACCGCATACCAAGTTGCCCATCTTTCCCGCACTCCCGGCACAGCGCGGAACAGTCAGAAATCTGCGCACCGTTTAGATTTGGAACTCCAAAGCCTTGTATGATCTCCTCTGGTGCAGCGGTGCAGTCCTGGCTGCTACTCGGAGTCCCGGGTCTCAGTTTCCCGCAGTCACCAAAAGCAACACAGCTTTTCCTGCTGGGTCCACAGGTCAGTTTGTTGATTTAAAGGCGCGGGATTTGCAGCCTCCCGTTATCAGCGTTCACGGTCTCAGCACGACTTTAAATCCTCCAGCTGCACTGTCTTGGTTAATAAGAATTGCTATCGATTTGTCTGGCCCTCTCCATGTTGTCATATTCTAGCTTCTAGTATGATTTCTCTGGAGAGACTCTTTGCTCGATCCCCTAGCAAGCCACCATTTTTCTGTTTTTGTTTTTAAAGAAGTTGACAAGCTGATCCTAAGATTCACAGGAAAATGGAAGGAACTCAAAATGCTAAAGGACCTCTTGCAAAAGAGGAAGTTGAAAGATTCATGTCCCAATCTCAAAACGTACTGCAAAGCTTTTCTAATCAAAAAGGGCTGGAGATGTGGCTTAGTGGAGGAGTGCTTGCCTAGTATGCACAAGGACCTGAGTTCCATTCCCAGAGTCATTTAAAATAAACGGTGGCAGTGACAAAGACAGGTCAACTGAACAGAACTGCCAGTCCAGAAGTGAATCATGCCTCTACGGCCAAGTGATACCCACCTAGAGCACCAAACCACTTGGTGAGAATGAACACAACCCCTGCAAACAGCTAACCGTGCTGGGTCAGCTAGTTGGTCATGGACAAAAAGCCAAGCTGCAGCCCTACCTTACACACCACAATTTACTCAAAGAGGGTCACAGACCTCCAAGTGAGAGCTAAATCTGTAAAGTCTTGTAAGAGAACCTAGGCACAAATCTTTCTGCCCTAGACAATGTGTTGATTTCTTCAGTATGACATTCAAGGCTCTGGGGCCGGGGATTTAGCTCAGTGGCATAAGTGCCTGCCTGGCAAGCGTGTGGTTGTGAGTTTGATCCCTGGTACCAAAAAAAAACAAAGATTCAGACATTCAAGGCTTAAGCAGTAGAAGGAAAGATAGATGATCTTGATTAAATTAAAATTAAAAATTCCTGTACTTCAGAGAACAGTATTAAGAAAGTAAAAAGGCAACTCGACAGGAAAAAATGTTGGCAAATAATATGTGCAACAAGTCTTATATGCAGAGTATATAAAGAACTCTGATATCAACACCAAAAAGTAATAACCCAACTTTAAAAATCAGACCAAAATTAGACCAACTTTAAAAATCTGAACAGATGTTTCTGTAAAGAAAACAAACAAATAGCTAAGAAAACAAGTAAAAGCTGCTCAATAACAGTAGTCACTAGGGAAATACAAATGAGAGCTACGCCAATTCATACCTGCCAAATAGGCTTTCATCAAAAGAGTGACAGCAAGTGCTGGTGAGGGTGCTGAGGGTCACGGTCCTGAGACAGCACAGCTGGGAGTGTGTAACGGTGTGACCACTCTGAAAGAGGTCAGCAGTTCCCCCAAAAGCCAAGTATCTGTGGTGTGTTCTATGTCCCAGGAGGGCCACGTATACTGAAGAACACAAAAACTTGTCCAGCCCATTACAGCAGCATTATTCATAGTAGTCAAAAAGCAAAACCCAAGTGACCATCAACTCCTGAATGTATAAGCAAACTGTGGTACATCATGCAATGGTAGTTACTCAGCCACACAAGGGAATGCAGTACTGACACACACTGTAATATTAGCAAACTTTCAGAATATTATGTGACATCAAAGGCCACCAAGTGCAGATTCCATTCACATGACATGCTCAGAAGTGGCACAGCTACAGCCATGAAGGGGAGAGTAGCAGTCGCTGGGGGGCTGACACAGGAAGGAGTAAAATGTGATTCCTCTCCAGCATCCACCTTCTTTTTTGACTAAAGAAATGTTCTGAAACATGATGTTTGCACGCCCCTCTCAATAGATTATACGGACTACCAACCACTGAATTTGTACACTAAAAGGGTGTATTTCGTGATACGTGAATTTACTTCAATTAAAGAAAGGAAATGCTAAACAGAATTACTCACCATTAGTGAAAGAATATCTATTCACTAAAAGGGAAAAAAAAATCAGAGGAAACTCAAGATGTTCAGGAATGAAACAAGATGGACAGAAACATGTAAACAGCTAGAGACTATTTTTTCCTAACATATTTAAAATACAGATTGAAGCACAAATTACAACATCGTCCTGTGGACCTCAGAGTGGAGGCAGACAAAACACACACATCAACCCCAACACAACGGAGGGCATGAGTGGACAAGTGCAAGTACCTGGTTCCTCTGTTTTATGAAGTGATCCAAGGCAAGCGTCTCTAATTTGAAAACCCAAAGCCTGAAACATCTTGGGTGTCGTATAGGTTCATCATATCAAAGCTGAAAAATTTTGGATTTTGGAGCATTTCAAATTTTTGAATTAGGAATGTGTTCAAACAATAAAAGAATTTTTGCAGATATTCCAAAATCCAAAGGAATACACAAATTGGAAGCACTTCTGGTCCAAAGCACTCAGCTAAGGGATCGCCAACCTGTGTATTAACCTTAAGCAGACTTACAAAAGCCAATAATACACATTACAATCTCTAATTGCTGAAGTTTTTAAATCTCTAATTGCTGAAGTTTTTAAATTTTTAAAACACCAAGTGCTTCAGTTTTAAAAGCCAACAGATCAAAGAATCCCAATAGGAAAGGAGGATGTGAAGATGACCTGCCTGTCACACTCATCACCCCATTGGTCACCAGGGCTGATTCAGTTGATCTGGATGGCCAGTGTCCCCTTCCTCCTTTACCTGTGTCCCTCTCAGTGCTGCATGCATGCTCAGTCAAAGAAGATGACTACTCTCAACACAGGAGGACCATTTCCTCATCAAGGCTATAGGAGTAGCTATGCTCCCCTGCTAGAACCTCCAAACAAGCTCTCAAGGGAATGAAATAGACACGAGGGATTAAAATAGACACAAAGAACACATGAATGCTGTGCCCAAGAACACACTGCTCAGGAACTTCTGCTGGACAATGAATTGCCTGCAGTTGGGGCATGGGGCAGACAACACTATGGTCATTCTTGTTCTAAGAGACAAACCATCCAGACTAAAGGAGACTAAAGAAATATGAAATTCAAGCACACTATAGGATCTGAAGCTGGAGACAAAACTATGCTAGAGCAACACCATCAGGCAAATTCTTATAGGCTCAATAGGCATCCTAGCCACGTTTGCAGATGGAAATTCCAGAGAAACAAGAATTTTCATTTTCAGAGAAATCAGTCCTGCTATGGGGTGAGTACCCCACAAAGGCCAGATGGTGGAGGTTTGGTCCCCAAGGTGACACTACTGAGAGGCACAATCTGGATGGTAGGTCCTGTGGGAGGGCTGATGGTATGGGGGAGGTTCCCCAAAGAGACTATGGGCCCTGTTCCTTCCTCCTTCCTCTGGTTTGTATCAGTCAATTGTCTCAGGTATTTCATTACAGTAACATGAAGCTGACTTATGCACTTTACTTTCCTCCTTGCTTTAGTTGTGACTGCTTTTCCAAAGACTAAATATACACAAAGTCCTCTACTACACCCAAAACCACATCATAGTAAGTCACAAAGCTAGGAAACTCCTTCATCTGCACTAACAATACACTCATTTGTTGCATCTTCTAACAATTAGAGGGCTGAGGATTTAGCTCAGGGACACAGTGCCTGCCTGGCAAGCATTAGGTTCTGAGTTGGATTCCTAGTAACAACCCCCAGAAAAAAAATTAGGAATCTATAAAAATGTTTTTGTGTGGTACTGCCGAGTGAACCCAGGACCTTTATACCAAGCTAACTTCCCAAACTTCACTTTTTATTTTTAGACTGAGACTATCTTGGTTACTTTTTTCTTATTGTTAAGACAAAATACCTAATGCTTAAAATTAAGGGAGCAAATGGCTCATGGCTTGTGGAGATTTTACTCTGTAATCAGCTGATTCCAAGGCAGGCTGGCATAGTGAGGGGTGACCGCTTATGGTGGCAGAGCAGCAAAAACAAGAACAAAAACAGGGGAAGCAAGCCTCTTCTCCTCCTTTACATTGTAATCAGGCTACCCTTCTTGGGGCGGGTATAGCACTTAAACCTTAATCCCAGTGCTAAACAATGAACCAGTCACAAACTCTAAATTCAGGTGCCCACAAAAAAACCTGCCCCCCATGACCACATGAGGCGTTGGGTGGTGGTGGTGGGGCAGGACCAAGCAGACACAAACCGTAAGAGTCTATGTCACTAAACTGTGCAAGCTGGGTTTGAACTTGCAGTCCTCCTTACTCAGCCTCCCAGAGTGCTCCAGCAAGGCCTGTTCTTGTTCCTGCTGCATCATCACCCTACTCTGACAACCCAAAGTGGGAAACCACAGAAGCACATTTCTGGCTGTCTCTGGTGAAGGGCACATGGGACAAGACCTCTGGAGAAGGTAATCATCCCTGACAGCCACAGCTGGAAAGACAGCAGGCACCCGGAGCCTGTTTTTAGAACACTAGAATGAACATAAAGGAACGCACAAAGCAAACACTCAGACCCAGCATCGGTCCTGGGCTATCGAAGATGCAGCCCTGATGGGAGCTGGTGCAAAGGGTGCTGGATGCAGGGTGAGTGGGAACGCATTGCACTTTCTGATCAGCTTTGTTGTGAGTGCAAACTGATGTAAAAATGGTGAAATTTGAAATATATCTGGTCTGTGCCCCCAGTTCCAGTCAAGAGAGCTCCCAAAATCCTTGAAAACATTGGAGTTTTTGGTTATTTATATGAGCACTCTTCAGGAAGGCTCTGGAATGCCCAGGGAGGGGCCTGTCACCAGAAAGGCCAGTGAGGACCAGAGGACGGGACTTCCACCCAAACTGCCTACCTCTAGCAGAGGAGGGCCGGTTCCGGGGCCTGCTGAGCACGTGTGAGTACTGGGGGCACAGAGCTCACACGCACCACTCCTAGCCTTGCCCTCTTTCATGAGGCTGCCTCCAGGAGATCTCCTTTATAGCACACTAGTAAAAGGGAAGGAAGTACTTCCCCAAAGGCTGAGTTGTTTCAGCAAATGCCCGAACCAGAGGAGGGAGCTGGGGAACCCAACTTCCAGCCGTCGGGCAAAAGTGGAGGAGGCCTGGACTTGTGATTGACATCTTTAGGAGTTGGTTCTGTGAGACTGAACCTCACCACGCGGGATCCCAGAGCAGAACTGAACTGAGGGATGCCAGGCTGGAGTACAGCAAGCTGGAAAAGTGCTTGGCTTGAAAAAATGCATCCATCTGATGTTGCAGCATAGAGAGATCAGTGTGTTTTCCCAAATACAGAGTCTATTAATTTCAGAGACTAACAGTAAGGCCTGGCCATCAGCAGCTGGTACTATTTGTCAGGCTCTTCCTCAACCTAAAATCCAGGAGTGCTCTGTCCTAAAACCTCTTCTCTTCTCCAGTACAGTCAGTAAAGAAGGATCAAGTCTGCTTTCTGCCTTTAAATAAACCTGTGCATGGCAATCCCACATTCTAACTCCAACACCTACCTGCATGCCAGGCTGCACTATCTCCTGGACTGTCCTACAACTTCCAGCATGTCCAAGTAGGACTGATTTCCCCAGACCCAGCCCTTACAAAGCTTTCTCAGTCTCGGTCCCTGGTAAAACCATCCTCTGGCTCCTTTTGCTACAAACACCCAAGCCCTCAGGAAACCTCCTTTGACGTCACTTTCAAAACCACACCCTGAGCTGACCAATCCCCATGTACTGCATGGCCTTTGCCCTGGTCCAACCTGGAAGTTCAAAGGCTCCCCACCACTCTGTGGGGCCTGCTCTCAGCCCACGCTCCACGAAGTCCCCTTTTGCTTCACACCCACAAGGCTCCAAGACGGCGCCCCACAGCACCGTGACCTCAATCTCCACCCAACTGCCCTTGGCCTTCCTGCATCCCCAAAATTCCTAACCTCACAGGTCCTAATCCCCAGGACCTGAGAAAGTAACTGCATTTGGAGAGGTAAATGAGGTAAAAGGAAGTCACTGGTGGGAGTCTGAATCCTTTAGAAGCTATGGGTTTGTTAAAAGAAGAGACTAGGAGAGACACGACAGAGGACAATCCTGTGAGGACGAGAGGACAGCAGTGTCTACGAGGTACCCATAGCGCCTCAGGAGGAAACAGCTTCACTGTGGACTTCCTGCTGTGAGCCTGTCTCGGGCACTGTGCATGGCAGCAGGGGCTGACCTGTGCCTCTGCTTCTCTGCATTCTCAGTACCCTCTGCCCACTCCAGGAGCCACCACTCCACATCTGTCTGCCTTCTGGTGTGATTAGATAGTGTCGGTGGACACTAAGCCTAGAAGATGTAAATTTCACACTCAGTAAGAGGCAGAGAAAGGAAAACATCAAGTCTTATCTGGTTCTACCATCAACACAAAATATCAGCACTAGACTTTTACCAATACAAGGTAACTCCAGGAAGAAATATGACAGCTACTTACTTTTCAACCCAGAGCACTGAGACAAGTTTTGTCCCCCTCTTCTGGGCCTTATCCCAAGTGCTCTGGTACCCATCTTTGAAGACAACATGAGTTACTTGTTTGTTAAAAGTTTTTGAAACCTGAGGAAAAATGCAGAAAACAAAATATACATTAATATTTATTCACAGATGTTTATGCACAATTGGTCAAAAAAGGGACCATTCAGTGTATGTCACAACAAAAATGTTTATAACTCCAACTCTCGGAATCCATCAAAGAAATACCCTGGTAAATGTGTAACACTGCTAAAAACACATCTGCTCCAGTTTCTCTTTTTTTATTCACATAGGCTTGTGATCTACAATAATTACATTTATCTTGGACCTGCTCCAGTGCGTAGAGGTACCATGTCGTGTGCTTACTGCTACTCCTCCAGGAAAGGCTCGAAGTAGGATTAAAAGAACAGAATTGCAGCCCCACAAGGATAAAAAGAACAGAAAAGAAGGGTGCATAAGAGGAACCACATGAATAGCAGCTAGAAAGAAGAGCAAGTAAGACAACTAAAGACACTTAAGAAAAGCTCTCTAAAGAGACAGAACATGAAATTCCAAGGAAACAGACAAATGAGAAAAGGAATATCTAATTAAAATTGAAAGTGTTTAAAACAAGGGTGGTGGTATATGCTGAGTGCTGGTAATTCCAGCACTCAGGAGGCTAAGGCAGGAGGGATCATGGTGAATTTGAAACCTGCCAGAGTGATGTAATAAGTTTAAGGCTAGCCCAGACTACATAGTGAAACCCTGTCTCAAAAAAAGCCCCCCAAAAAGTGCCGAATATTTTCAGAAGATAGACTCATGTGATAAGATGAGATCATTTTTCAAAGGGATCAGAAATCTAGATTAAAGATAAGAGGAGGAGCTAAAGATGGCAGATCGCTAAGCAGCAGAATACACAGGCTCCCTGAGACAGAAAACTCAGATGCCGGAATAAAACATCGTGAAGAGGTCCAGGCAGAGGGAGATGGGTCCTCTTGACCAAGGAAGAAACTAAAGGGAAAAGAATTGGTTAAAGATGCAGTTCTGGGGCTATCATTGGAGCAGCTAAGATTAGTGGCCATGGTGCTCTTGCCCGAGTGCTCAAACTCCCAACGCTGCAACTCCCCTGAGCCACCCAAACTCCCGCCACTGTGACTTGCCCCAGCTGCCGGAACTCCTGCCGACTACAACTTGCTGCAGCTGTGGTCATGCTGAAGTCGGAGAGCCCAATGGAGAACAGAGCCAGCAAGGGACCTGCAATGAGTGCTGGGAAAAGACCCTTCCACAGGAAAGGGGCGACCAACTGGACAACATGTTGGAATCAGGCAGAATGGGCAGGAACAAGGAATAGCAGTGACTTCAGTCAGTTGTGCCCTTCCCAGACCCAGACTGGTGGGATCTGCTTGGCCTGGGTCACACCCCTGGCTGGGACCCAACTAGTCGTCCCAAATCAATTCCGTACATGTGGCACACACTAATGCAGTGAAGGCCTCCAAAGGTTGACTGACCCGTAGGGGAGGGGCCAACATATGCCACTCCTGCTTGCATGTCAATGACCAACAGCAAACTGGAGAGGGCAGAAATCCCCAGGCAGTGCACTTTAGAAAAACCTTAACAAACAAGGAAAGGGGCTGGGACCTCCTCTATACACCTGTATGGAAGAAACCAAAAACATGACAAGAGAATGAAACAAGAAAAAATCCTCAGCCTCCAGCCCTGAGAATATTGATCCAGGAGAGGTAAATACAAAAGAGATTGAGGGCAGCAAACACACAGTATCAGACACACCACCAATGGACATAAAGAGATATCTTCAGGATCTCACAGATGAGCTCAAAAGTGAAATATTTAACCAAATAAAGCAAGATATAAGCAGATTAATAAAGCTGGCAAAACTGCTTGAAAGAAACTAAGGATAGACTATCAAAACTTGAAGACAGGTTTTCAATGTGTGATCATGAAAGGAAAGATCTCTTAAAAATTAACAAGGAAATAAGCAGTAACAATACAAAAGCTAGAAGGCAATAAGAGGATCTATAACTTAAGGAAAAAGAATGTGAATGAAGAAGCAGGGGTTAAAAACAAAGGAAACCAAAAAAAAAAGGAAACACAAAGGCTATTCATAGAAATCATTAAGGAAAACTTTCCAAGCATAGGAAAAGGAAATGATATTCAGATATATGAGGCATGCAAAACTCCAGCCACCTACAACCAAAACAGAGCTACACCTAGACATATAATAATCCAGATGCCAGAAATTCATCACAAGAACAGAATATTAAAAGCCATCAGAGAAAAGAAACAGATAACCGATAAAGGAAAATCCATCAAAATCTCAGCAGACTTCTCCAAACAGACCATCAAATCAAGAAGAGCTTGGAGTGAAGTATTCCAAGCCCTGAAAGAAAATAACTTCCAGCCCAGATTGATGTACCCTGAAAAACTGTCTCTAGAAATTAATGGAGAAACAAGATGCTTCCAAGACAAAGAGGAACTGGGGAAATTCATGACCACCAATCTAACTCTATAGAGAATACCGAAAGACATTCTAGAGAGAGAAAAAAAGTACCAGGATTTCAGGAACAGTGGCAGAGAGGCCTCAATGAATGGAACAGAAAGTGGAATGAAGGAGAAAAGCAGACAACTAATGACAGAAAAATAGTATAGCAGAAATGAGGCAGAGAAGGTTGGCTATAATCTCTAATATAGATGGCCTTGATACACTTAAAAAAAAAAAAAGAACAGGCAGAGTAGATTAGAAGTAGGGCCCACTGAGATGCTCTGTATAGGAAACATAATTAACTTGAAAGAGTTTATAGACCGAAAATCAAATATGAGAAAACAATGCTCTATGTGACAGGGAACCAGAGAGTAATTAGAGGCAACTTGACCAGCACCTGCAGATAGGTTGGAAAGACAGGCTTTAATAGGTAAAGGAATACAACTTGAGATCAAGTCCAGGAGGGAGAAGGTTCGGAACCACTTAGGTAAATAGCAGGTTGCTGCCCTCCCATCTAAAACCTGAGGGAGTTAGTGGGACCCAAAAGGCACAGTGCACCCTGTGGGAGTGAAAGGGGAGGAATAGTCTAAAAAAATAAGGCAGAGAATATTGTTAATAGTGTATCAGGATTTAAAACCCACATTATTCACACTGCTCTGATTAGATAGATTATATTCTGTTCCAGTTTGTCTATTTGCACTAGATTTGAGGACACAGACAGCTATCCCAAAAATAGGAAGATACAGTGTGGTGATCATCCTTAATTTCCTATTAACTTAATCTGAAACCCTGTATAACTTACACTGTTTTATCATGAGTGATCTTAGTTGAATCTAGTTTGTTAGATTGCTGTTTGGTTATCGACAGATTTTATTCAAATCTGTTTTGATTGTTAGTATCAAGTCTGAGAGTACAGGCAACTACACTGAAGATGATTAAGATTCAGGATACCCATTCTGGTTTGATTATTACCTGCTTTTAAAGTTTTATACTATCTACAATGTTTTGTTTTTATTAATATTGTTATGTACTGCTATATTCAATTATACTATGCCTGATGATATGGACAATTCTATTGAAGATAACAAGAGACAACACAGTAATCATTGTAGAACACCTTGTACTATGGTTTTATATGACTTTTTGCTCTCATGTTTTTATAGGAATATGTTTTGTTTTGACTTTCTTTGTTTTGTTTCTCCCTCTAATACAGAAATAGAAAAACATGTAGACGCATGCATGCATAGAACACATAAACAGTTTATGAGAACTGATCGTGTAACACATGATGAAATGAACATTGAAGAAAATGAGACACGACAGTACCCAGTGCTGATTCCATAACATCATGATGTGAAATCTAGCAATACTATTATTCTTTGTTCAGAGTGATTTTAGTCTGTTTTACTTTGTTTAATCTTAACACACATGAAGGTATGGACAGCTATTTTGAAGAGAATGAGAGACACAATGACAGCCATTGTTGACTTCCCTGTTGTCTGATCTTGAAGACCTAAAACGCTTCCTCATCTTGTTCAGGTCAGTTCTATATACTATGTTGTTTCATGTGAATTCTCTGTATGGTCAACTATTTGGAAGAAACAGACAATATGATAGATAGTGAAGATTTCTGATTGTCTTGCTTTGAAATTTATGTCTCTTAAATTGCTTTTTTAATGTTCTGTTCTGTTCTATTGTGTTTAATTTTACCCTCTTTAAAATAAAAAAAAAATCTAAAAAAAACACAAAAGGATCAGAAATCTAAACAGCTGCTGGAAATTTAAAAAATGACATAAGTAAAAAACAAAATCCACAGACATGATAGGCAATGAGGTTGGTAAAATTTCCCTGGCCTCAGAGACAAATGGGAAGGAGGGAAAACGGGACACAGAAACTCAGACCATCAGCTCTGCAGCAGGGCAGAAGCAATGCAGGAACAGGGAGATGAACAAGGGAAATGGTTACGGAAAACTTTCTCAAACTAAAAGACATCTGTTCTAAATAACTCTCCCACCACCAAGGGCCCAGCGTGAGAATGCAGTATCTGGTTTGTTTGATTTTATTATCTGTGATGGTACGAACAGCTATTTTGAAGAAAACAAGACATTATAATAGCCAGTGCTGATTTAATATCATCTTGCTCTGAAGTCCTACCGCACTTTTGTTCTTCTATTGCCATTGGTTCTATCATGTTGTATCTTATTATATTTTACTGTGTGTGATATTATAAACAAATTTTCTATGGAAAATGAGATAATATAGTAGCCATTGTTCATTTTCTGTTATTTGGTTCTGAATGCTCTCTAACATTTTCATTCTTTTGAATGGTTTTATACTATTTTGTTACGTTTGATACTATTGTATATGAAGCTATGCTCAACTATTTCAAAGAAAGAGACATTATGGTAGTTACTGTTAATTATGGGTTGTCTTGTGAAACATTGTGTTGCTTACATTGTTCTGATCTGCTCTGTTATGTCCTCTTTTGTCTTATCTCTTTAAAATTAAAAAAAATTAAAAAAAAAAAAAAAAAAAAGAAAATGCAATGTCATACCAAGTGCATCACCACGAAGCTTCACTATGACCAGAATTAAGAAAAATGCTACAACGGTGGGAAATGGGGAGATAAGCCACAGTCATATAGTGGGAAATAAGAAGGGAACCAGGCCCAACGGTCTTCCACACTTTCTTTCTCCTTCATTCTTCCCTGTCTCATTCTGGGGTCCCTGGTGCCATCCCTTCCTTTATATCCTTAACAGGCCTCCTCCTGCAGCCTTCCTGCTAACCATACCCCAGTGGCCAACAGAAACATTATGGCCTCATCTGACCCCCGGGGTTTGGACTTCTTGTCTTATGATCTGGTCTTGGCCAGTTGGAGTTCCAGATTTGTCTACCCAATGTCTAAGGACACGTTTCTGATATGCCCACATTCACAGCTTCTCCGTTAGAAATCTGTCCTGTGCTCTCTGCTGTGATTACCAGTCAGTGCACTCAACACAACCTGGGACAGAGTCCAGGTTTCATCTCAGAGTCCCCCTTCTCACTCTATGCCTGCAAGATCAACTGCTCTGGAAGCAACACAGCTCCCAATTCTTCAGATGTGAGTTTTGCTTTCTCTTCCACCACTTACCTTCCCAAGGCTATGTATGCCTTTTTTGTTCTAATTAATAATGCCCCAATTAAGAATATGGAAATGTATCTCTCCACCTATCAGAAAGCCCTCCTATGTATCAACGTTAAAAGGAATTTCTTACCTTTGCCCCCATATCCATAAGCTGCTCTGTAAATGTCTTTGAGTAATTTTCTGTCCCATTGGAAGACCACACTTCCACATAGGCCACCACATCTGAAAACAGGATATTAGTATGAAATACTAGGGAGTAATCACAGCACCCCATGTCCAAAGCGTTATTAAAAAATAAATATGAAACTTCTACTAAAAACATATTCAAAGAAGCACCAGCGCTACTCGTGGTACATAAAACTAAACACACATTCTGGTTAACAATCCTATTATTTACTACTCTTCTCTAATTCCTAAACAAGGTGTAATTATTCCAGGGCAGGAGTGGCTTTCTGGAAAGAGTCATGGATCACATATTGTGCAGATCATCCAATTACTCAGCTGCACAGGCAAGAGAGCAAAACAGTAGCCAGGGCAGTAAGTGAATGAGCCAGCACCGTTATGCTCTAGGAAAACTTTTTTTTTTTAGGAAAACTTTCTTTATGGAGCAGGAAATTTGATCAAATTTTCGTTTGTCATTCTTACACTTCTTTACTGCATCTGACCATCTAACGCCGGAAACAGCGTTCTCCGCTCCCGGGGATCCCCAAAAACCGGCGCGAACAGGTGGGTCGGGCACAGCTGGGCGGGCAGCGTCTCAGAACCCGCGGTCTTGGGGAACTTCCAGACGTGCGGCCGGGGCGAGAAACACAGGAAACGCAAGCTCGACGCATCTCTCCCGAAGCCGCACTGAGTCTGGAAGCAGCCGAGCCCCGCGGCCCCGCTCTCCCGGCCCGGCGTGCAGCCTGGGCGCGACCCCACGGCCCCAAGCGCGCGGGGATTCCCGGGCCTCCCCGACGGCCCCGAAGCGCCGGCGCCCCGCTGCCCCCACCCCCAGGAGCCCGTCCATCCTGTCCCGTCCCCCCCCTCCCTTACAGGCGCCTCGCGCGCCGAAACAGGAAGTCCCCTCACCTTTCAGCACCGCGGACCCGGACGCCGCCATGGCGCGCGGCAACAGAGAGCACAACTACTCGGACGCACGGCTGGCAGGCTGCACTGAGCGTGCGCGAGACCGGCGCGCCCCGCCCCTCCCTTGAGGCTCCGCGGCACGGCCACTCCGGAAGGCGAGACAAGGAAGGGGCGTGGACCCCTGGGAGAGGGGCGGGGCTTGCCCCGGTCACGCCCCCTCAGGCTTCGTTGCAGCGCCCTTAGGTCTTCTGGCTGTCGCGGCAATGTTGTCAAGGCGCTTGGCTTTCCGGGTGGTGACTTAAAGAGTCGCTCCTGGGCTCGTCTGGCAGCGGGATTGGGATCCCGTCCCAGCAGGTCGCTCTTGGGGGCCTGAGCGCCCCTGCACTCTGAATCCCCACGCCGGAGTCACTCCCAGCCCAGGCACTTCGCCGACTCCTTGAGATTGACATTGGGGCATCACTGTGATCCGCGCGCGGGGCCGCCCTGGGAGCCCTCCTGGCTCAGCATCCTGGTGACTTGGCTCCGGTGACTGGACCCCAACACGAAGGGAACCCCGAGATCCCCGGAGTCCTTTTAATTTTGTTACATTAAAAATTAACATACTTATTGTTATGATATCTTCTCTCTCTTTTTTGTTTTGTTTGGTTTTGTTTTTTGACATAGGGCTAGGCCCTCAAGGAAGCCGGCACAGAGGACCACGTGTCTTGTGATCTTGGAGGAGCCACACATCATTTGATGTGAGTCAGATCTAAAGACAGAAGGCAAAACAAATTCAGCCACACCCTAAGTGTAAACATAGGGATTAAGTATGGATCCCCTTGAGGAACCAGGAGTCGCCATCCCAAAACCCTATGGAAGAGTTGCTGATCCTTAAAAGAATGATCCCTTGTTACAGGAAGAGTCGCTGATCCTTAAAGAATGGTCACTTGCTACACCACTCACTTCTCCACTTGTCCCTGATTTGATCAATTTTACCTGAACAATTAAACTTATTGGTTGAGCATGGTTCTGTCCCACCTCATGCCCGTCTTCCTTACAAGTTCCCAGTTTTCCCCACTTTAGACCCACCTCCTCTCATGGTTTTACTCGATAAAAATCCCTGGAAAATATAGAATCCTTGGCAACCCACTCGGGACCCCTTTTGTCTCTCTCCCAGACAGAAGCTTTTTTTCTCCCAATAAATATATTCTACTCTTAATCTCCATTGTTCCTAAACTTCATTCTTTGATTTTAAAGAGCACGAACTCATACCAGACATCTAGTAAGTCAGGACTTTTTTCCCCTGTATCAAGACCTCCCATCCTGCCTGGCCTCTGCCATCATCGCTGTTCTGCTCCCTACTTCCTAAGTTGTTTCATTCCATGGGAGTGAAACCATGACCTATATGTCTTTCTGTAGCTATCTCATCTCACACAGGGTCATATTCATCCCCTGGGTTCATCCATGTTAGTATGGAATACAGAGTTCATTTCTAATGCGTTTGGTAAGTAATATTCCATTTTGGATTTATACTATGCTCCCCAAAGCCTCTCATCCATTGATAGACACGCTGGTAAAATTCCACTTCTTGGCCTCTTTGAATACTGCTGCAACCAGCATGGGCACACAGGTACTCTGTCACACTGGCTTTATTTCCTTGGAGAGACACCCAGCAGTGATATAGCTCATGAATATTTTCTCATTGCTGAGACAAAATACAGTTAAAGGAAGGAAGGTTTATTTGGGTATCAGTCCATAACCGGCCTCCTCCAAGCAGGGTGGCATGGCAGAGGGGCAACCATTCTGGTAGCGAAAGACTGCAAAAGCAACATGAGGGAAGAGAAGGGTCAAGCCTCTTTCTGCCCCTTAGGTTGTATACAGGCTACCTGCCTTAGGGCTGGTGTAGGTCTCACAGCCTTAATCCCAGGATTGAACCATGAATCAATCACAAACTCTAGATTTGGCCACCTCTGAAAAGCCTGACTACAACTGTGTGAGGGCCACCTGGATACAACCGTAACAGCTGGTCATTCTATTTTTTATTTTAAAGAAAACAAAACAAAACAGAACAAAGCAAACCAGAAAAGAACAATGCAAGCAACACAGGACTTCAAAGCAAGACAACAGCAAATCAATAGTGGCTACTATAATGCCTATGGTTTTCTTCAAAATAGTTGTCCATACCTTCACACACAATGAATTCAAACAAAACAAAATAGTGTAAAACTGATAAAAACAAAAGAATGAAAGCATTATGGGACTTCAAAACAAGACAATGACTATTATAATGTCTCCCATTTTGTTCAAAATAGCTGTTCATACCATCACACATGTTGAAATCAAATAGTAGAAAACATGCTAAAACTAATCAAAACAAAATCTATTTTAAAAAAAATTTATTTAAAGAAAGACTAAAAACAGAAAATAGGTAGAAATAATACATTCAGAGAAAAAAATAAACAGTAAGAATTCACTAGTTGATGTTTACATATTGTCATTTACAAATAGTTGTTCAAGATACAAAACTGGAACATGTAAAGTGAAAATCCAAAGAGTGAGACTGTAAACAGTTCTGTTCAACTGTCCAACACAAACTTAGTAACATGGTTGTTAAATCCTATGCACTTAAACATATATGCAGTTATCCATATCTTCATTTATGTTTAGATTAAACCAACTAAAGCAGGTTAAAATCATTCTGAACAAAGAATAATAGTATTGCTAGATTTCACATCATGACACTCCATGATCAGTGCTGGGTACTGTAGTGTCTTTTTTTAAAAATCTAATTTAAAGAAAGACTAAACAAAACAGAAAATGGGTACAAATAATGCGTAATTTCCAAGAAAAAGAAAACAGTAAGAAATCACTAGTTGATGATTACAGATTGTCTTCTTACACATAGTTATTCAAGATACTAAAGGGCAGCATATAAAGTGGGGATTCAAACAGGGAGACTGCAACCAGTTCTGTTCAACTATCCAACAAAAACTTAGAAATATGGTTATCAATCCTATACACTTAAACATACATGCAGTTATACATATCTTCAATTATGTTGAGATTGAACAAACCCAAGTAGGCTAATATCACTCTGAACAAAGAATAATACTATTTCTGGGTTTCACCCAGAAATATTTTGTTTATATTCTTCATCAAATGGTTCTCTCCTTTGAGTTCCTCCCTTCTTCCGTCTGTGTCTGCCTGAGGGGTGCTTAGCATCTCTTTTATTAATCTTCTTATATCTTGCTTTACTTGGCTAAATAATTCACTTTTGAACTTGTCTATGAGGTCCCATATATATCTGCTTATGTCCACTGGTGCCATGTCTGATATTGCATGTTTACTGTTTTCATTCTCCTTTGTATTTACCTGTCCTGGGTCAATGTTCTCAGGGTTGGGACCTGGGGACTTTTTGTTGTTGCTTAACTCTTCCCATCTTTTTTTGCTTCTTCCAGGAGGCCCCAGTTTCTTTCTTTGTTGGTTACAATTCCTCTGAAACACGCAGGCTAGATGACCCTTCCCACTGCAGTGCTAGTGAGTTGCAGACAGGGGCAGCTTATGCTGGCCCCTCCCCTCTGGATCAGTCAAGCTGCTGTGACCTGCACTGTATTACTTTGTGCTGCCTCCCCTCTGGGTCAGTCAAACTTCTGAGGCTTCACTGGGTTAGTGTTAGTGTGCGCCACTGCTGTAGGGACTTGATTTCAGATAACTATTGGGTCTCAGCCTAGCTCACTCCACCAATCCCATTCGGGAAGGGAACAATGGACTGAAGTTACTGCTGCCCCTTGTACTTGCCAGTCCTGCCCAGTCCCAGAGTGTCGTCCACCAGTGCCCCCTTTCTGTGGAATGGCTCCACCCCTGTCACCCACCACAGGCTGATGCAGGCATTCCACCAACCCTGCTTTCCATTTGGCTCACTGACCCCTGAACTCAATATAACTGTGCCTCCAGTGAGTCAAAGCAGCATGACCTCAGATGGCTCAGCAAGTCACAGCAGGACCCTGGCAAGTCACGGTGGGACCTCTGCAAGTTATGGTGGGACCTTGGATGGTTGGCAAGTCATTTGCTGCAGCAGGAACACTGAACCTTTAGCTGTTCCAATAATAGCACCGAGACTGTATGTTTAGTTGCTTCTTCTCACCTTATTTCTTCTTGGTACAAGAGAATTCATCTCCCTCTCTTTGCGGCTCCCCATGCTGTATTATGTTCAATTCTAAGTTGACTATCTCAGGGAGCCTCGGTAGCCAGTTGTTATCTATCCACTATCTTTGCTCCTCCTCCTCCAAAGATCTATTCTTTATCATTTTGAGGAAACTACACATTGTTCCGTTTATCAGCATTTGTTATCATTTGGTTGGTTTGTTTTGTTTCTTGGTCTGTTTTGAGGTAGGATTTCACTATATGGTTCAGCCTGGATTGAACTCACTTTGTAGCCCAGGCTGGCCTCAAACTCACAGAATCCTTCTTCCTCAGCCTCCTGAGTCCTCCTTCTTCCTCAGCCTCCTGAGGATTATAGGTGTGTGCCATGATCCCCAATTTGCATTTGCTGTCTTTTACTAAGGCAAATTTAAGATTTTGCTTCAAGGAAAAATGCATTAGCTGGGCATAGTGAACCATGCATGTAATCCCAGCACTCTGGGAGGCTGAGGCTAGAGGATCACAGATTTGATCCCAACCTATGCAATTTAGGGAGTTCAACAAAGCCTATTTTAAAGTAAAAAATAAAAATAGGGGAGTGGGGTGGCATGTAGCTCAATCCACAGTATTGGGGGTGGGAGACAGGACACACAGGAGCCCTGATGCTTATTATGCCCAGCAAGGATATGCAGGGACTCTCAGGACTCGTACGACACAGGCTTTCTCAACAGCCTACATGGGTTCCTTCCTGACTGGTTAGAAGATAATACTCCCTTCCCCCTCTTCCTTGGAGCTCTACTGAGCTTGGAGGAAGTCAGCTGCCTCCCAGGACAGCAGCTCTGGACAAAGCCATTGCATCAGACTCCATCACCACCTTGCTTCTTTGCAACCAGACGATTAACCTGGTGCTGTAGATTGAGTTTTCACCTGGAATCCATATCTTAGAAGCTTGGTTTCCAAAGTCATATGTTGGAGGTTTTGGAGTAGGTTCTTCAGGAAGTAAGTTGGGTTACATTAAGTCGTGAGGGTGGAGACTTCATGATGGTGTTAATCATGGAGAATAAGAGACCAGAGCAGCACAGGGGCTCCCTCTCAGGGTCTGATGCTGTCTGCCATGCTACATGTGGCAAGAAGCCCCTGCCAAGTGCCAAACTGGTATCAGACTCGTGCACCTCCCAGCCAAATAACATTCTGCTCCTTATAAGTTACCTGACCCCTGATACTTCATTCCAGCCACAGAAAATGCCATGTAGGATGCTGAAGGTTCAATATAACAGCCATAATCTCTGAGGACAGCGCTAGATGTGAAGGGGTGTGTGTGACCTTGAGGATCAAACCCAGGTCCTTGAACATGCTTGGCAAGTGCTCTGTCAGTGAATGATACCACCAGGCTAGAATAAAAATTTTAAAGGTAACATAAAACCATACATGGATGTTGATAGCAGCTGTATTCATAACCAAGATGCCTTCTGCTGTATGAATAGGGAAACCATGGTACATCCGGACAACGGATGCACTACCATGTCATGCAAAGACACCAGTGAACCAGACTTTGCATATTGTTCAGTAAAAGAGGTGCTACACCCAGTATGATCCCAGTATATGGCATTAAACTGTGGAGACAGAAGAGCTCGGTGACCATCATGGGGTGGACCCAGGGAGGGGTGTAGAGTGGACCACTGAGGACTTCCAGGGCGATGACAGTGTACTGCATGGTACTACACTGGTGGACACACATCATTACACATCTGTTCGAATCACAAAATATGGGACATTATCACATGTGACCGCAAATGCCATTAGTATAGTGTGCTACTCTCCTCCTCCTGTCACTGCATCCTGGCCTCCTTACTCCTTCATAACTAACTAGTAGAAAGAAGGCGTAATAAGTCGGTGAGGTTAGAGAAGGCCACATATGACACCTCAGGGCGGCGACTCAGTTTCACAGCTCCAGAGAACTGAAAGGACCAATGAAAACTGGGTGGAAAATGGAAAGATTTGAAAGAAAAAAATTGAGACAAAATGAAAATACTACCTTGAAATTGCGAGCATGTTATCTTTGTTCCCATTTCAATTTGTAAGTGATTTTTCATGCAAAATCTGGATCAAACAGTAATATAAAAAGTGATCTTAAAAAGCACTGTGACCAGAGCACTGGCTGGAGCCTGAGCGTAGAGGCAGTCTTCCCTCCCTCCTCTGGGGCAGAAGCCCTCAGCCATTTACCTGGGCTTTTAATCTTTTCAGTTCTTTTCCTTTAACTTAGTTCCTTTTGGTAGTGTGTTTCACTCATATCTCCTAGGGGAAAAATTACCAGTACCAACCTTTAACCCTTTAAAAAATCCCAGTTGATGAACTGGGGCAGGCAAGCGTCACTGGTTTTAATGAACTCTATGTTCAGGACACTGATGGATTGGAAACAAAAGACGCGAAGGTCAGAGGGAGACTTGGAGGCTCAAACTGATCCAGTTCTGAGCCTTGGGTGGGGCAGGCCAACCCCACAATGAGGTACACATTCTGCCTCTGCCCCCCATTGCCCGGTGGGGTGGGTGACAGGGAGGACAAAGGCAGGATTTGAGCACAGCTTGACAGCGCTATGTGATGCACGTTTCAACTGGAAACCTATTCTGAGGTGAAAGTTGAGGTTCTTGGCATTACACAGAGGCAGGGACCCCAGAACTACTTGTCATGATGCACCTTGTCCGGGAGCTGATTTGGAGCACTGTCATGACTGCTGTGTCTGCTGGCCTCAGCACAGAGGTGATGGGTGTCTAAGGTTCATGGTCACTGAAACCATGACCAGCCTTTAATACTCACCTGTCCTCCTGCTGTCTGGGCCTCAGTCAGTGTTTTGGCTAAAAGAGCTCCCGGCCTGGTAACAGAAGAATATTTCATGGCCCCTTCTGGCAGTGCAGAGGGACAAAGATGTTCTCCAAGGTCGCAGGTGAAAAGAAAGCAGCTGTTATGGACCGAGCTGTGTCCTCCCGAGCCTTGAAAGGTTAGGGAAAGGGATCACTCTAGTCCACAGGGCTACAGGACTTCAACCAGGTTACTGAGGGTAAAGGCGGTCGAGACTGAGCCCTCATTTGCCTCTTGTTCTTCTGGGAAGAGCAAAAGACCCCAGACGTCTCTCTATCTCCAGAGACACAGAAAATTCTGTGCAAAAACTGCAATGAGAGGGCAGCTGTGTGAAATCCAAAGAAGGAGCCCTAGCCGGGAGCCCAACATGCTGGTGCATGATCTCGGAATTCCACCCTCCAGAGCTGTGAGAATTAAGTTGCTATTAATTTAATGTTCCCTTCCTCCTTCCTTATCCCCTTCTCATTTGCTTCTTGTTTCCTATTATTATTTAAATTTCTGTTTCTACCCCACCTCCACCCCACATCTCCCTGTTTGCATTCTGATGGTAACCTGGGCAGACTAAGGTACCAGTACCCAGTCAATACCATTTCTTTTCACAGCTACAATATATTTGAAGCAAATACATTGCACTGTCAAATATTTTGAGAATGTGAGACTTCCACAAAACATCACTGAGGTAGTCCTATGTCTGCCACACAGGGAAGCTAGGTCCTGGTGCAGCAGTGACCGGCGCCTCCTGCCTTGATGCTTGGCTCTTTTGTGCCCTCAATGGAAGACTTTAGCCAAGACACATAGGCAGGCGGTCGTGCAGAAGAACATGTTGAGTGCGTTGTAGAGAATCGCATGCTCTCAAATGAGAACGGGGGCAGTGTCACAAAGACATCTGTACTAAGTGTGTGTATCTAGACACGTTTTAATGCACATGCAGGTCACTCTCAGCATTCAGGGAATTATTGACATTTTCTTTAGAGGTTACTTTAGAAGTTCATATCTCAAAAATGTCTTCTGTGTCCCCTTCCAATGGCCAGTGTTCCCTTGGGGTGTTAACCCTAAGAATCTGAATCGGCTCTCAGCCCAGAGAGGGAAGGGCTTTAGCAGTTCCTGCCAACTTGAACCACCAGTGATACAAGCGTGACTGCTTCACTGGGTGGCTTACTGCTAGAGGTTGACGTGGTAACGTCACACGTAGGACAGCCATGCATGTGCCACAGCAGTGAGACACATGTCTCACTGCCCCACTGTGACCATATTAAAAGAACGTTCCCCTTTTTGTTATCACTGGGAATGGGTCATGAAAGCCAGGAACTTCTGTGTCTTGTTTCATGAATAGTCAGCCAGGTGGCTACCTATTGGCTTCCCTCTCTGGGAAAATATTCAGTTTTAGAAGAAAGCCAGATCAGGAATGCTGGTAAATTCCCAGCACTGCCACAGCCCAATCTCCTCTTCTTCTTCCCCTTCCTCCTCCTCTTTTTTCTTCTTGGTACTGGGAATAGAACTCAGGACCTTGCACTTGCCAGGCAGGCACTGCACCATTGAGCTAACTATCCCATCCCATCTTTTCTTACTGCACAGCCAGAGTGGCCTTATGAAAATGAGAATTGCACAGTGAAACTCTGTTTTAAAAGGACCAACAAAACAAAACAGACAATAAATCCACAAAGGCTGAGGAATTTTTTGAAAAGTTTATCAGCTGCTTTTTTTTTTTTTTCTTTCACTTTTTGAGACAGTGTCTTGCTAAGCAGTTCAGGCTGGCCTTGAGCTCACTTTGTAGCCCAGGCTAGTCTCAGACTTGCTACAATCCTCCTGCCTCAGCCTCCCAAGATCTGGGATTACAGGCATATGCCACCATACCTGGCAATTCAGCTGCTTCATAATCAAATCTGATTCTTATCAACTCAGTTGCTTTTCATTTAGGTAGAAAGTGATCCAAAACAAACATAGTGTGTGTGTGTGTGTGTGTGTGTGTGTGTGTGTGTGTATTCAGGGAATAGAAAACATTTCTAGCTATATTAGCATAAATATTTCTTTTTTTAGCATAAGTATTTCAAACAGAATTGCTTAAATTGTGTCACTATGTTGAATTAAATACACAAACACATTTTTGAGGAAATTATAGTGCTGAAAGACAATGAACAGAAACTTCTGATTCTGATTTTAGGTAAAAAAAAAATGAGTCAGATTAACACATTGCCTCAATTCATTTTCTTTGGAGATTTTGTAAAGCCCATTGGTGGATGAACTCCCTAAGTTTCTTCCTCTATGACTTGAAATAACTTGGATGATGTTCATAATATATCTTCTAAAATAAGCATCTATATTAAACTAAAGATGTGGCAAAATCTTTTGCTCAATATCAGAATTTGATAAGTATATGCAGTTAATACTGAATCCTTTTTATGTTTTATAAAAAATCCATTATGGTTTTATGTATTGCTAAATGTGAGTAGATACCTGTTATGATTGATACATTGTCAATTTGAGAAGTTTAGAATTTAACTAAGGGACTCAGCGGGGGTTCTTACTTTGTAAACAGCCTCACCCTGTGCAGGAAGAGGGACAGAGATTTTGTGAACTCTGCACTCTCCCTGGAGTGGGGGCAGCCTGTATATAGTGTAAAGGAAGAAAAGAGGCTTGCTCTTGCCCCCTTTTGTTCTGGCTGCTTTTCCTGGCTGCTGCCCTGAGGTGTTGCCCCAGTGCCAGGCCACCTTGCCTTGAAGCCAGCTGATTATGGACTGAAACCTCCACAAACAGTGAGCTAAATAAACCTTTCTTTCCTTCATTTTAGGTTTTGGGTATTTTGGCCCAGCAATGAGAGAAAAGTAACCAAGATAATACCTAATCTATTAGCAAATATATTGCTATTTCTACTCATTTCTGAAGGATACTTTTGCCATGTTACCAGTTCTTGTCTTCTAGGATGGAGTGTGTTATTTCATTGCTTTCTGGTGCCCAGGTTTCAGATAAGAAGTTGGCTGTTAATCTTACTGAGGATTTCCACTTCTGACAAATATCCCGTTTTCCTGCTTTCAAAATTCTCTCTGCCTTTGACATTCAACACTTTGATTACAGTGTATTAGGCATGAATTTCTTTGATGTTATACAGTTGGAGTTTGTTGAGCAGATTGGATGTGTAGATTAATGTAGTTCACCAATTTGGGCAAGTTTCTAGCCAGTATTTCTCCCAATAATTTTTCCTCATTTTCTATTTTCTCCTCTTACCCTAGTAGTCCTATGATACATGTGTTTACACACCTGCTGGAGTCCCAGAGGGCCCTGAGGCTCTGTTCATTTTTCTTTTCTTTCTCAATGTTTCTCCTATGGATAGTTTCAATTGGTATTCATAGGTGCTGGTTCTTTCTTTTGCTTATTCAAATCCATGGCCAAGCTTCTCTATTGTAGCTTTCATTTCAATTATTGTGTTTTTCAACTTCAGTCTTTCTATTTAGATCCTTTGTATAGAATCTATTGCTTTCTTTGTATTCTCTTTGATGAGACCATATTTTGCTTTAGTTTTTTAGATGTGAGTTTCTTGAGTTCTTTGACTGCATTTAACACAGCTGGTTAAATCTTAGTCTATTAAGTCAACTGTCCTATTTCTTTGCATTGGTAATAATTGCTTGTTGAAAACTGGACATTTTAAATTACATAATATTGTTACTCTGGAAATAGAATTCTGTTCTCTCCTTGGTGTTTTGAATATTGCTGGTAGTTACTTGTTTAGTGACTTTTCTTAGCTAAATACATAATTTGTATTTGCTAGCTTAGCAGTCGGATATTGATGGCGACGGAATGTCGATGTATGTGTGGAGAAGATCTCACAGTCTTTGGCCAGGTGCTCTGTGTGCATCTGGGAAGATGCTTTCTACACTCAGCCAATGTAAGATTCTGCCTTAACGTCCACCTCTGAGTTGTTCAAAGCCTCAAGCTCTAAGGTGAGAGTTTAGGACCTTTTCAGGCCTTTCATTGTCTTTTGCAAACCCTACACATAACCTTATAATCAGCCAGAAATATGATCAGAGCTTTTCAGCCCCCTCTGTGCAGATGTCACTCAGGAACATTGTCCTTAAAATGTTCTGCTCAGCCTTGTGGTAGCACCAATTGGTAATACTACCTGTCAGACAGGTACCTGTTTAAGCAATGGAGAGCTACACCAGCCCTGGAGAATAGGACATTTCAGTAAAAGTCAGGGCTGAGGGCAAGTGCATATGTATAAATCCCATGAGTAGAGATTCCCAGGGAACTGCTCTTCAGGTCAGTAATCACGCTTCCCTTGGAATGGGAACCTTGGAAGGCTCTACACGCCTTGATCCTCTTCAGTGGTTGTAATGCTTCAGGTGTTTTTTTTAGAGGGGCTGTTGATACTCCTGGCTGCACAGCTGGACAGAGGGGCTTAGGCATAGCATGACAAAGAAACTCAGTGATTTTTTGCCATTCAACTTTTTTCCTTGAATAAAAATATCCTAGATTGTTGTGAGTCTTTGGTTGACCCCAGAGCGGTGAACAAAGCAGCTGTTTGGAGGTACTTCTACTGTTGCTGCTGGTACCCCCCGCATAAGGTCCTGAGATTGGTCCCTGGTATAGCACAGATCAGCAGTGCATTCTTTCTCATTGCTAACTAGCTTCCTGCTGCATAGATACAGCTGTTTTTCCAGTCCCTGTTTGATGAAAACATTGTTCCCAGGTTTGCTTTTTTTTTTTTTGGTATTATGGATAATGCTGCTGTGAACAATCATGAGTTTTGTCTCATGCTTTTAATTTTTCTTGAGCAAGTTCTTTGGCATTTAATTGCTAAGTCCTATAAGAATTTTCTGTTTCACTCTTTAAGAACCTGCTAAATTATTTTTCAAAATGGCAGCACTATTTTACATTCCTTCCAATGTACGAGGGTGCTCCAGAAGGGCAGAAGTAATAGAAAATGCATATATTTATGTAAGGGGGCTTATTAGATAGGCTTACAGATCATGGGAGTACAGTTCAAATGGCAGTCTCCATGCTAGAGAGACAGAGGACCCAGTAGCTGTTTAGTTCAAGAAACTGGAAACTAGAGGACAAGAGGGATCAAGGACATAGTGTCAGACCAACACTGAAGGTCTGGAAGCTCCACGAGGCGCTGCTGGTGGGAGTCCTTGCTGAAAGCCCAAGGGAGCTGGAGTCTGATGTCCACAGCAATGGCAATAGCGAAAGATGCCCTGACTGGAGCGTGACAGAGCTTTTCAAATGCAGGCTGAGGTCTTCCTTCCCCGCTTTTCCATCCAGGCTGAAAGGCCACTGGGTCTTGTCAAGCACAATTAGGGTGGGGCTTCTGCCCTTAGCTGGCCAATCACCTGAGGACAGCCCACAGATATCCCAGAAGTGTGCTTTTTAGATCTGCTAGGCGTTTCTTAATGCAATCACATTGACAATCATGACTAACAGTAACACCCGCCATCTGTCAAGTTGACAGCCAAACACGTCAGCTTAAAGCACGCTTTACCTCCGGATAAAAACAATCACAAGTTCATATTCTATACACCATGACAAAATGAACTGTGTATAACTGGAAATGCACTCACACCCTCTCCCAAATAGGAGGTGAAGCTTTCTTTTGGGTGATGTTTGTGCTTCTCCTGACATTCCATAGCTTAAACATTATGGTGTGGATTAAACAATTCTTCAATCCCAGTAGTAAGTCAGTTGTTTTATGTTAATGTTACAGGCATGTAAAAAAGAAAGCAAAAGCTATTTGCTGAATATATGTGTATATATGCACAAGAATATTAACAAAATAGGAAATAATACTTATGCAGTTACAATCCTGTTTCTGTAACGGGTCACATGGGCATAGTTGGTCTTTATAACTACCTTGTTCTACTCCCCATTTGGTAGCAAGCTCTTCAGTAGGTCAGGGTTCTTTACCTGGCTGGTGACCTATAACTTTATTCCTGAAGATTCTAGGCTGTTTGTCCTCTTGCCTGGATCATGTTCTTCTGGTTTTCCACTGATGCCAACAGCAGGGCATGGTAATACTAGGAGATGCTAAGGGATCTTTCACACTCCAAACACACTCTCCCTTAAATCCACTGTGGAATTCCAGTCCAATTCCCTTTGATAATCTAGATCAACCACTCTTAACCATAACTCTCTTTATAACCTATTGATTTGGAGGCACGAGGAGCCCCAAAAGGCTAGAGGAAAGTCTTAACTTCCATTTCAATTAAACCATTGTTGTGCCTCCTGATAGAAGCCTTTTCCCTTTCAAAGCTGAGACTTCTAGGTCAGCAGAGCATAAGGTCATAGGAACAGAAAGGAAACATTTAGCTACTAGGTAACCAGAGGTAATGGTGAGTGGTATTATTCCCCTTGCTACCCTTTGATTCCTGGACCTGTGACTCTTTGGTATGGAAGAAACTGAGTATCATGTATTAGATGCTGATTTCCATCATACCCAGCTTCCTGAAAAACCTTGCCCCAGTCTGGCAAGCTGCTGTCACCTAGCTGGCACTGTACTTGCATCTCTAAAAGGCCATTCCACTATTCTTTCAACCAGTTGCTTCCTGGTGGTAGAAAATGTGGTAAGACCAGTGAATTCCACAAGCATGAGCCCTTTGTCACACTTCTTTGACCATGAAGTGCATTCCTTGGTCAGAAGCAGCATTGTTAGGAACACCATGATGGTAGATGAAGCATTGCAGAATGAATGGTAGTTTCGGCAGCAGCATTCCATGCAGGGAAGGCAAATGAACACACAGAATAAGTGTCTGTTCCAGGAGGGACAGAGTGCTGCCCCTTCCATGATTGAAGTGGTCCGATACAACCAACCTGTCATCAGGTCACAGGCTGACTGCCCTGGGCAACAGTACTATGCTAGGGACTCTTGTTGGTCTCTGCTGCTGGAAGGCTGGACACTCAGCAGCGGCTGTGAGTGGAAGGCCACGCTGCTGAGCCCATGCATATCCCTCTATCCCCAACACCATGCCCACTCTGCTCATGAGCTGGGTAAAGAGGTTGACTGCTAGCCACAGAATGGGTCATCCTAGCCACTTGCTTGTTAAATTACTGTTGAGGTCACCTTTTGTCGAGCATGTATATGGGACACAAACATCTTTATTTCCTTTGCCTATGTGAGAGACCTATTCATGTACACACTCCCACAATGTCTTTATCATTAATTATCCAGTCATTTTCCTCCTCCGTATCTGACCTTCAAGCCAGGCTGTGGGTGACAGCCCATGGATCAGGATGTAGTCACATACCTGGTCTTTTTTTTCTTTTTTTCACCCAGGCCAAATATACAGACAGGTGCCCTGCTCCAATTCCACCTGCTGCGAAGATTTCCCTTCACCACTGTCCTCCAGGATGGCCTGGAAACACTGTGGGACTGCAGCTGTCCGTTTTGGGTGCTGCTTGTGAAATGAGCAGAGCCATCTGCAAACCAGGGCCTAGTCTCCTCTTCCTCTGTCAAGTCATGGTAGTGGGTGCTCCATGTGGCCCCTGGCTGGGGACAGAAGGCTATATAGCAGGAGTAGGAACCACGGGCCTTAGGGCCCCTGCTTCATGTAACTTATTTGTGTTTTGCAGACCTGCGTGGGCCTGCACACAAATATACCACTCCCACTTGATGCTGGATTATTGCTGTGCATGTCTGACTTTATGACTCAGGGGGTCAAATAGCACCCAGTCCATGCTGAGCAGATCAGGGCACCCAGGTGTCCCACCAGGGAAGCTGGCATTCAGATGCTACTCATGCCCAAGTAGCAAGGCAAGAGCTGCTTTTCAGAGAGAGAGAGAAAAGCTGTCACAGATGCCAGCCCAACCTTGCTCCCAACTCCTAAAGGCCTCCACTGTAGTCTACCTGTGGGGGCTGCCAGATCACCAGGCCATGTCCCTGCCTGCCACTATCCCGTCGAGTCTGCTAATCAGCTGGGTCATAGGGTCCCAGTGAGAGCAGCTGGGTCATAGAGTCCCAGTGAGAGCAGCCGGCACAGCAGCCTGGGCCAGTCGCGGGGCTTTCCCTTACTCCAGCCCCAACTCAAAACTGGCACTTTTACACATGTCCTCCTTGTTTTTGGGTAGCTTGCTTTTTATGGCCACCTGAGTGGATGTAGAATGGTTCCTCTGTGTATCCACCACTTGTGTGAGTATGTGACAATGTTCTTAGTGAAAGAAAATTTAATTAAACTGCTTACATCTTGCAGCACGGTAATATCCACAAAGCGCCCTCCCGTGGCATTTGGCTGCGACAGCACTGGTATGGGGACAGGAGCTCGGGGACCCAGGAGGGTAAGTGAGCATGTGCCTCCAAGGGTCAGAGCTGGACATGCTGAGGACCAGGCCTGCACCGTCTTCCTCGTCCCCAGAAAGGAGTCCGTACACTTTTGGGAGAAGGAGATATTTCCTCCATCATCCCGAGCCCTCGAGTTCCTTAAGTGAAATACCAGGACCGCGCTGGAAAGACCACACGCCTTTCTGTACCGCGTCCACCTGTTCAGCCACGGTGCACCGGGTGGCACTGGGTGTGGTGAAGATGATTGGCTCCGACATCTACGGCAGAATCAGCCACTCGTTTATTCTGGAAAAGTGGTTTTGCACAGCTGTCTGTGCTGGCCAGTTTCTAGCCCATGCGGACACGCATTAGTTCACAAAGCCAGCTGAGAATCTTATCCTCAGGGAACTTACACTTTAGCCAATGGAGATGCATGATGATCAGAATAACTAAGCGGGATATATCGTGTTAGGGGAGGGTGGAGCCTGCGGGAAGCACCGAAGGAGGCGGGGGTAGAGCGGGTTGTGGTGGGAGGAGGGCAGTGGGAGGAGGGAGGTTCGGCTCACACGGAGGAGGCCAAAGAGAGGGAATAACATGAGCAGGGAGAGGGTATGTGGGGAAACAGAGGGTCTTCACGGGGAGCAGAGTAGGGCGGTGTAATTTTTTCATTGTTTTTAGCATTGAGGATTGAAACCAGGGCCTTCACGCTGTCCTACACTTCGCCTTTTTTATTTTTTATTTCTAGAGAGGGTTTTGCTAGGTCTCTCAGTTGCCCGGGTTGGGTCTGAACTTGCAGTCCTCCAGCCACAGTCTCCCAGAGTGCTGGAATTACAGGCCTGTGCTACGTGGCTCTTTGGAGAATTGGTGGCTGAGCAAGGGAGGGAGGCGTGGATGAGCAGGCTGGCAGCGGCTGAGACCATGGTGCTCATGTGGATGGCAGGGCTTGCTCAGTGATGATCAGAGTAAGTGCTCACTGCCGAGGACTCCCTGGGTGCTGGGGACCCAGCACACACGGCCCCTGGGCCCTCTCAGTGGACTTGGCCATCACTGTTGGTGTAAATGGTCCACAGGAGCCCAAGGTAGAAGCTCTACTGCATCACTGCTGTCAGCAGGGTTGGGCTGAATCTGCTTGACCATGGCCTCTGTCTACACAGCTGTGCTGCTCTGAGTTTATAAAACTGCAGGGCATTTGTGAGAGGCCCTGAGAGCTGAAAAAGTGCTGCTCAGGTTGGAGCAGTCAATGATACATGGCACACGTGTGTTAAGTGACCCATTGTGGGCGCATCTGCATTGTTTCGGGATGTTGAAAGGCCGTGGCTCTATGGCAGGTGAAGTGATTCATCATTACTTTTTAAAAACATTTTTATATGGCGAGGCAAGAGATTTGCCCTGCATTGGAGGCCAGCCTGGGCTACACAGCAAGACCTTGTCTCAAAAAAACAACAGCAGCAGCACAGTTTTGTTAGTATGTTTGTAGTACACAATGATTCCTCATGCAGAGCTGGTGCATGGAACTGACAGATCTCAATTCTCTTTCAACCCCTTTCTCTCTGTCTCCCTCCATCTCTTAGTCACCTTCCCATTTGCAAAAGATTTGTCTCCCTATGTTCTATGCTCTTTTATCACTTAAATTAATTGTATATTGGACTTCTCATGTAGGAGAAACTGTATGATATTTTTGCTTGTGTGTCTGATTCATTTCACTTAACATTATCTCTCAAGGGCATCCATTTCCTATAAATGACCCAAGTTTATCCTCTTCGTGGAAGAGTAGTTCTCCACCAGTGTGTAAAAGCTATATTTTATCTTCTTGTCTGTTTTTTCTATATTTCCAAATGCATAGGACAGTAACTGAGGCATGTCCAACAGCTTTCCACCGAAAAGGCCTGCTTT
Organism: Cavia porcellus; assembly: GCF_034190915.1. Classification (NCBI taxonomy): domain Eukaryota; kingdom Metazoa; phylum Chordata; class Mammalia; order Rodentia; family Caviidae; genus Cavia; species Cavia porcellus. Next base: position 44,300,515 of record NW_026947507.1, read on the forward strand.
CTCATCCCTGAAGTGTCACCTGTTACCTAGACACAAAACAGAGGTGGCTGCAGTCAGAAGCTGGGGTGGGGGCTGTCCTGCGGGGTCTGCTGTGATGCAGAGCTGCTGCAGGGCCTTATGTTAGGGGGTCAGAGCAGAGGCCAGGAGAGCCAGGATGAGGGTGGGGCCCCACAACCTCCTGGGACGCAGCCCTGCTCCCCTCTGGCCTCATGAGATAACAAGCTCAAGTTTCCAGGTCCTGAGTTGCAGGGGCCAGCCTCAGAGGTCCTGGGCCCACTGATGAGGGTGGTCACTCCCGCGGCCACCTCTGGGCACAGGTCTGAGCCCGAATGTGGCTTTGGAAGGAGTCATCAGGCAGCTGCAGGAGCTGTTCCAGAGGAGCCCCGGCTCGGGCTGATCAGCCAGGGCTCAGGGAGGCGCTGATATTGCTCCAAGGCAACTCAGAGCTGGGTGCTGGGATGAGAGACCGAGCCCAGGCCGAGCCCGGGCCGAGGGGCTGATGTCCTGCGGGAGCCTTGTTTCCCAATGGAAGCTCTTTTCCTCTCTGGTAGAGCAGCCCTGGGTTAAAATGCATCTTCCCCGAGTCAGGGTGCTCTGCTTGGTGGCACACACGTTAAACAACCTGGGCTGGGGACTTCCAGATGGTGATGCGCTAGGACCCAGGTGCAGGAGTCCGGGAGGCAGTTCGAGGAGGCTCGGAGCCCCACCGGCCCACAGCACGCTCTGGAAGAGCAGGTTTCACTGTGCTCCAGAAATAGGAAATTAAGGAGATATTCTGAGCAAATGGAGTTCTAGATAAACTCTGCAGAAACAAGATAGGAAAATAATTAATTAAAAAATATGAAATGGTGGCCTGGAATCCAAACCAATCAGGAAAATGTAAGATCAAAATAAAAGTCGGTTTCCTTGGAAAGAGGCTCAACTTTACATATAGCAGTTAATATCCAATTTAGAAGAGGCTGATCTGTTGAACTTTACAAAGTATTCCAGAAGTATCACTTTTTTTTTTTTTTTTTTTGGTATAGGGATCTCACTCATGACCTGGCACTTAAGCCACTGAATTAAATCCCTTGCTCCAGAAGTATCACTTCTTAAAATATCAGAAAAGTGTCTGTTTCCAGAAAGAATGAATAGGAACTACTTCATAGATCCTAGCCAGTTAAAAATGGCTAGGGAGTCATTATAGGGTAAGTCATAAGAAAACAATGAATCTGTGGATCGTCTTCCCACGGTAATTTCTAAAATCGTGTGGCAAGGAAAGGCGAACTTCGGAGTAGAAGGCGCACCCTCTGATGTAATTCAAGACATAAATACTGTCTGTGCCACTAACGGAATTTGACACTAATCCCCTTCCATCAAAGGAGGAGCGGCTGGACCAGACGGCGAGAGCGGGGCCCCGCAGTTCCTGTTCGCACGACTAGATGGCGCTGCTCCGCTTCGAAAGCGGCCGGTGGGTCCCTGGCCCAGCTGAGCTTCTGCTGCAGCTGGCACCGCGCACGAACTGTCAGGCCGCTTCCAAGCCTTCCAAGCCGGAGTAGAGCTACCTAGGGGAACCAAGAGCGCGTCAGACTGCAGGGCACTGCTTCGAAAACATCACACAGGCCCGACTTAGGGGCATCGGAAATGCACAGAGTCGAAACAGGAACGTGGTTCCTCCAGCCTGAAGCCCGCTTTGGGGCTGCCTGCCCCTGAGGTGCGGGACGCCAGGCCGCTGAGGTGCGTGTCTGGCCCTGCTGGGCTGTGCCCTGCTCTCCTGCACCCCCCTCGCCTCTGCCCCCGGCACCATGCGCCTGAGGTTTGCACTCCTCTTTCTGCTCCCTGGCTGTGTTACCCTCTCTGTGGGCCAGGGGGCAGTCACGGAGTGGCTGTCACCCTCTGAGCCCTGGAGAGAACCAGCTCAGCACTTGCTGGGAAAAGAAAGAAAAAGAAAACAACGACAAACAGATGTGGGGGCAGCAGCGTAAACCACGCGGTTGTGGAGGAGGGTGGGGACCCAAGGGTGCTGACCCGCGTGCCCAGGCTGGGAGGAGCTGGACGTGCCCTGACTGCAATGCAAGCTCACACACCCACCAGTGAAAGCAGTCTCCCGATCATGGACTGAGCGGCTGCATCCGCCCACCCCACATGATGTGAACAATGAGGGTTTTTTTTTGGTGTGTGTGAAACAATATACTGACACTAATATCACGGAGAAAAATATATTTCAGAAGCATCAGATTCAACCGTGAACAAGTTTTAGAGAAATCTTGATTTATTTCGCCTATACTTCCCTTTTCTAATGTATCACATTAATATATGAAACAAATTTTTATTTAATGAAAGGTAGATGAGTTCTTTCAAGAATTGTTTATGAGTATTCTAAATGATAATTACGTCTTAATTTAAATGGAAGGGATTTTTTTTCTCATACAATGGTGCCTCCTCTGGTCAACAATATCTTAAATCAGATGGGAAAGAGGTAGCAAATGTAGGCTTCTTATTCTCATATTAACAAGATGCAATGAAGTAGGTAAAATGTCACGATTTTCAGTGTTGTGAAACCCACAACCTGCACTGTCCTTTCTGAGCAGTCTCTCAGCCTCCCTATTTGCTTAGTTTTCGGCGAAGGACTCGTTGTCACATCTGTCTTCTCAGGAGATGATTCTTGGGACACACTTGCCAGTGTTTCAGGATGGTGATGTGCAGCCAGGAGGTGCTAATGAGTCATCCATCATTAGACACTGATATGGTTTGTGTCTGGATGTTGCCCCCAAACCTGATGGAGTCATGGGGGCAGCTTCTAGAGTTTGTGATTGATTCATGGTCCAGTGCTGGGATTGTGGGTCTGAGTGCTGCCCCCAGTGAGTGCACGCCCAAGTGGGTGTGGCCTACATACAATATAAGGGGCAGAAAGTCTTCTGTCAGGCCCTCCCTTTTGCTCTCTTTGCTTTCGCTGTCTTCTGCCACCTTGAACTGTTGCCCCTCTGCCATGCCACCCTGCCTTGAAGCCAGCTGACAATGGACTGAAACCTCCACAAACTGAGCTAAATAAACCTTTCCTTCCTTCATTTTGGGCATCAGGTATTTTGTCCCAGCAATGAGAGAAAAGTAACCAAGACAGACATTATAGTCAGAGGATGTCACAAGAAGGCATAATTTGCACTCTGCTATGTAACACATCCACAGCTGCCTGACAATCTTCTTTCTCTTCCCCAGATCTTCAGTTCTCCATCTGCACTCACCCAAGGGGATTTCTCTGCTCCTGTGGGTTCACTCTCCAAGAACTGATGCTATGGACCTCTTCTGGAGTTCCCATCCTCGCATCACCTCCATCTCTGGAAATAAATATCGAAATGTCTGAAACTTAACAGGTTCCAAACAGAAGTGACTGGTTTTCATTACCCTTCCCCAAATCCAGTTCTGCCCAGAACAACTCTCTTCAGCCAAGGGCATCGCTATCCAGATATGTGCAGGACCGACTTTCCACTTCCTCCTTTCTGGACATTTGATCCTGCAGGAATCTTGATGACTCTGGCATCCAGGTCTAGGTGACTGTGACCCCTTCCTTGAATCGCTAGTGCTTACGCGGTCCACACCTCATCCCCAGCAGCTCCGTGGTGGTCTCCTGCCTTCATCGCAGAGCAGCTGGAAGTGATCTCGACAAAGTACAAATCAGATCATCCCAGCCCTGCTTGAGATCCCCCAGCGGCTTCTCATTAGTGTCAGAATGAAGTACAAATGCTTTGCTGTGCCCTGTGTGGCTGGGTTGCCTCTGCTTTACTTCCTGTTAACCACATGGTCCCAGGCTTCTTTGCCACCCTGAGCTCCCGTTTAGGACCCTGCCTGTCCTGTGTCCTCTGCCCTTAGCTTACCGATCTTTATTCTCCTGCTGTTTTCGACTTGGTAGCCTTTATTCACCTACTGCACTGTTTCTCACCTTTTGCAGGGAGTTTGGCCATGCCTGCAGTGCTTTGCCAATCTATGTTCTTCCAGCTTCCATCTCTCTATCCACTGGATGTTTATTTTCTGTCTCCTTCTACTAGAATGTATGCTCCCCAAGGGCAAAGGAGACCACTTCCCTCCATACTCTGTCCACATGCCAAAGACTAACACTAGACCCAGGCCTATCACCATGCATTGAACTATAGTCAAAACAGATCAAAGAGTTAAATATTAAAGCAGATACACTAAATATATTAGAAGACAAGGTCGGAAGAAATCTTGTAGACAAAGGGGTAAGCAGAGAGTTCATGAACCAAACTCAAACCGCATGGCAAATACTTCAAAGAATCAACAACTGGAATCACATCTTACTAAAAAGTTTTTGCACATCAAAAAAAAAAATCACCAACAGAGTGAAAAGAAAACCCACAGATGGGAACAAAATCTTAGCCAACTATCCCTCAGATAAAGAACTTATATTTAGAACATATAATGAATTGTGGGCTGGGGAGTTAGCTCAGTGGCACAAGTGCCTGCTTGGCTAGTGTGAGGTCCTGAGTTTGATCCCCAGTATCAAAAAAAAAAATTTTTTGAAAAAAATCATGTCACCCCAAACTACACATCTGAGGTGAGATGAATATGCACTTCCCAGATAAACAAATACAAATGGCAAATAAAGGTCATTGAAGAAATGCAATTTAATGCAACACTGAGATTTTATCTCACTCCAGAAAGAATGGGTATCATCAAGAAATCAACCAGACTGGGGATATAGCTCAATGGCCTGTACCGGAGGCAAGCATGAGGATGTGAATTTGACTCCAAAAGATAAAAAAAGTAAAAAAACAAAAACAAAAACAAAAACAGAAATCAATAACAAATGTTGGCGGGATTGTGGGGAAAAAGGAACCTTTTCCCACTGTTGGTGGGAGTGTAGACTCATACAACCACTGTGTAAAGCAGAGTGGAGATTCCTCAACAAACTAGATTGAGGTCCCATTCAATCCAGCTATTCCTCTCCTGGGTATTTTTCCAGAAGAATTGAAAACATTCCACAGTGATATATGTGCATCCATGTTTATAGTAGCAAAATTTGTAACAGCTGAACTTTAGAAAAACCTAAATGCCGATCAACCACTGAATGGATAAAAAAAGATGTGATATTTTTATACAATGGAATATTACTCAGCTATAAAAAAGATAAATTTGAGGTTTTTATAGGTAAGTCGATGCAACTTGAGACCATACTCATAAATGAAAAAAATTAGATTCACATGTGTAAATATCATATTGTCTCCCTAGTATAAAAACTTAAAGACTAAATAAGATCCAAAATGTGCAATAGATATTGTGAAAGTGAAAGGGAAAGAAACTACTCAAAAAGAAAGAACAACTGGGATAGTGAGAAAGGAGAAAATAAAGAAAGGAAAAGATTAGATATAGATATGCACATACATATACATATACATATATATGTGCAAGATAGATAACTATACTACTAATCTGTTAGTTCATTAAAAAGAACAATTTGTGCTTTCATTGTTTGATTGGTCGATCATTTTTTATGCCTGTATCTTGTAAGCTGAACAACTATTTGAAGATAACAATTTACAATATATTAATCAGTGTTAATGTTCTATTATTTTGTGTTGAAATTCTTTATCTTCATTGTTTTCTTTCTTCATTGAATAAAAAAAGCTGTAGTGAGACCCAGCATGGGTTATTCCCCCTGCCCTTCTGGTCTATTTGATTTTAACATGAAACCTCCACATATGTGTCAATGGGTATTTAATAAAAGGGCCAAATAATGCAATGTGCCAGACAGTGTTAAAAGTGAAAGGTGCAAGAACAATTGGATACCCATTTGGAAAATGAACCCCAACTGTTACCCCATAGTATAAAGAGAATATGAACTCAAAATGGATCACAGACGTAGATATAAAAACTAAAATTATAGACTTTCTGTTAATGGGTGCCATTCGCAGGCCGTGGGAGGAGAACAAAAAGCCAGGCACTTCCTGTGAGTCAGTGCCATGTGCAGTCCATGGGGAGGAGAACCCGACATCAGCTCCTCCTGGTGTGTGTGTACTGGTAGAGAAAAGCCAAGCATCCCCAGCCCCACCACCATGAGCAACCCGCTGATCCAGAAAAACACAGGCTGTGATGATAGCACTAAGTAAAATACATTTTAATGCATGTAGTGTTTAGTGTTTCACTGACTTTGCAAGTCTAAAGCCAGTAGTCTGATCATCTAATTCAGAGGATAATAATACGCAATATAGCATCTATGGGGGATCTCCTTCTGAAGGTGGTAGCCATTGTTAACTCTCTATTATCTTGTTTTAAAGACCTGTATCATTTTCATTGTTTTGTTTTTTGGTCTTGTTCTGTTTTGTCTTGATTTTGTCATATCTGTTGGCATGAGCAGGTATTTCAAAAATAACAAGATATATTATGGTAGCCATTTTAGATTTACTGCTATCTTGTTTTGAAGTCCTGTATTGCACTGATTGTTTTGTTTTTATTGGTTCTATTGTGTTCTGTTTTGTTTGATTTTCTTCTGTCTGATGGTATGGGTAGCTATTTGGAAGAGGCATTACGGTAGCCACTGTTGATTTCCTATTATCTCATTTTGAAACCCTGTATCACTTATACTGTTTGATTTGATTGATTTTATTCTGTATTATTTTGCTTGATTTTAGTCTCTTTAAAATAAAAAATAAAAAACTCACAAAAACTAAGATTATAGAACTTCTAGGAGAAACATATAGAAATTTTTAGTAGTCTTAGGGAAAGAAAACTTTTCTTTGAACATAGGACCTATACAAGATAGAAATGCTGAATTCCATTAAATTCAAAACTTTCTTTCTTCAAAATATACTATTAACAGTCCACGAGGGAGAGCCACAGGTGGAGAGAGAATATTCGCAGTACACATATCAGGCATGAACTTGTGTAACATATCTAACTCAGATTCTTCAATAAGAAGATCATCTAATGAGGAGAACAAGGCAACAGATCTGAGCAGAAGGTACATGAATGACAATCAGGAGCAGCCAGCGTCATCAGAAACGGGCGTCATCAGCACACAGTGGAAGCCGTTTCACACTCGGGGTGACAGCTGAGATGAAAAACCAGCAGCACAAAATGCCTATGAGGATGTAGGACAATGAAGACTCTTTTAAAAAAGGGTTTTATGTCTCTATTTTAAAAATCTGTGTACATTTTATAAAAATCTCTACCAATTGTTTTAAGAACATGTCCAGAATTCACAGAACTTTACAAAAACAAAATACAACACATCTAAGGAAAGGAAGCAACCTAGATTACAGGGCTACCATAAAACTCCTCTGTGAGGCAGCTCCCTGCAGAGGGACAGCCAGGGGCCCCCACAGCAACCTGCCTGCTGCCACTGTGTTAACACCCGCTTACTGGTGGTTTCCTTGGGGTTGGAACACAAGACAGACCACACAGGAGAAACAGCGGGTAGGAGCCCAACTAAGCTACCCTACTTAAACAAGCGATTAGAACTCTTGTTCATTTCTGGTAAGAGTATAGCACCATGCCTCTACTTTGGATAACAGTTTCTTACAAAATTAAGCACATGGGTATCAAGCAACCCAGGAATTTCACTCTCTGGAGTTTACTCAAGAGCTGTCAAGACCTTTGTCCACAGAAGGCCTTGCTCACGAATTACTGTAGTTTGTTAATTCCTAAGAGCCCCAACCTGAAAGCTACGTAAATGCCCATCAGCAGGTGTGTGGAATACAAAGGCTGTCTTTTTCCTTTTTACCGGTACCAGGGATCGAACTCACGACTGCTGCTTGCAAGGCAGGTGCTTATGCTGCTGAGCTAAAAAAAGAAAAAACAAAGGCTGAATCAAACAAGTGAGGGAACAGTACTCAGCAATTCAAAGACATGAACTGCGGTGCTAGCAGTGACATTGATGAACGGTGATACCATGATATGGAGCAAAAGAAACTGAATACACACATCTTTAGACCCCATGGTTCATTTAGGTGAAGGTGTGGAGAAGGTGAAAATTATGTCCAGGAGTGCAGCGCACATCAGTGTTTGCAGCGGCTGGGGTGGGAGAAGTCAGAAGCCAGGCGAGAGGATGAAAATGTCCCACACTGTGATTGTGTGCGTGTTTTCACACAGGTTGTGCATACTCGTTGAAGCCTATTGAACTGGACACCTCGAAACGGGTACTTTATTTATATGTATAAATTGCACCTGAAATTAGGTGATCGATGAGGCAGACAGGATACTCATTATCCAGAATTATTAGAACTATAAGAACCTGGCTTTTAAAAGTGTGCACAGGTGTGGCTGAGCCACATCTAAGTGGACTAGTATTCTCTCTCCTTTTGGAGGAGCTGCCACCTCTTTAAACTTCATGAGCTGTCAGGAGGCATTTTTGGGTTTGGGGGGGCTAGTTCACTGGGCAGAGTCCACATCGCTCATATTCTGATCCAGGGACCAGGGACTTGCCTTGCTTTCTGAGCCCAGGGAGTGGGTGGGAGATTCATGGCTTCCTGAATCCCACCTCTGAGGCGATGGCAGGATGGATTGGACGCCTTAGAAGTTATGTGGCTCTCCTCTCCCTGCTCCACTGCTGCTGTCTCGCTTTGGTTCCCAGGATTTGCAGAATACTGGCTCCCTTCCTTCCTCAAGTTTTCCAGGCTGGCTGGGGCTTATTTATCCACATACCCCTTTTCTTCAGGTGTGTTTTCCTCCACGGCTTTGACTTTTGTGTTTAAATGTCACCTACCCAAAGTTGAAGGTTAAAATCACTTATGCAAAGTCAAGCGAAGCTTGTATTGAGCTTCCGGATATAAATCAGGCTTGTTTACTGCCATTTACATAAACACATGCACTGGGAGACCTGCAAAGTGTCGATCTCTCCGAAGAGGCCTTGATGATATTCTTGGACTGATTGGATTTCCAGAAGTTTCTTTTAGCATGATGATTTCTGGGGAGCAGCAGACATACACAGTGAGGGCGGGTGGTGGGCACAGGACAAGTCATAGCTTGGGTCTGGTTCCTCTTTGTTACTGACATGGCATGACTGTTCTGCTTTTGGCCAAGTTATTTGGCTTGTTTGCATCTCCAGAGCCTCACACTGGGAGAAATAATGTGTGTCTAGAAGAATCCAGTTTCCCTGGGCCTCTCCCCCATCTCCTTGGGGTTTCCTCAGGGTCTGAGACCCTGGTGCATGGCTGTGCGGAGCAGGTATTTTGGGTGGTCTGGGACAGAGTGGAGGAATTTATTTGTGAAATCTCCCATCTGGCCTGCCTATGCCTTGGCTCTGCCATTGGCTGCTGAATAATAATGTTTTTTCCAGTTTTTGTATCAGAAGTTTGCAGGTCGAAGAGGAATATTGAAAAGCCTCTCTTCATGTAAAGTTGCTGACAAGGACAATTTTATTTTTGCCTCCCGGTGAGTCCACTTAGCTTCTGCTGAGTCATTCATTGCCTTTGAATAACAAGAAAATTTCCCATTGATTTTATCAGTTAACCTTATGTGACTGAATTTCAACCCTTGCAAAGGAACTGAAATTACTTTGTGATTTTGTTTTTTATATATAATCCAGGGTATTTCGTGTATACATACTGTGCTTTTCTACCTGGCACTCCCATTTCAATGTTTTGTAGGCCTGTGGCAGGTAGTACACTTTTATTGCATGGGAGGAGAAGCAGGCAGATCAAAATGTCTGATTATGATTACCAGAACCTCTTTAGGGATTTGCAAGAGGACTTTCCAGGGGAAATGGCAGTGCCTTTCCCCTCAGGGAGGTTAAGCTGTTCCCAGGATTTTCAGTATTGGTGGGGAGTGGGTGAAGGGATGGAGCCCATGGGAGCTGAGCCACAGGGTAAGTGGGGTTGGGGAGGAGAGGATGTCGGGTGACACAGCAGCATCCAGTGGAGGCTGCACGGCATGGTGAGTTCCTGCCACTCTTCAGAAGTGGTGAGGGTCTCAGCGTGGCCAGTTGGTGAGTGGTCTTGGCTTGGCCAGGGTCCTGTCCTGGTCCTTGGGGAAACCCTAGACGACAGTGTGTGGCAGCTGCGGACCCAAGGCCCTGTGGCCAGAGCTGCAGCTGTGTAACTGTGTCATCCTACTGTGTCACAACAGTAGTCCAAAGGATGAAACCTGACCTCGGACAGACACAGAACTTCCTAGAACTGAAGGAAAAGCAGCATTTCCAGGTCAAGCAAGTGAACCAGGGTGGGGAGAGCAGAGCAGGTGGGTCTTGGGTCACACCCCTGTGGTTGGAGGGGGAGATCTCCAGCAGAGGCTCTGTAAAGGAGGGCGGGGTTGGGGGAACTTTCCCTCCCTCCCTGCCCGGAATCCTCAGGGCCTGAAGTCTGGAGTTGGCACAGAGGTGACATTTGTCTATTTTTTTTTCAGTACGAAAGGTGAACTCAGGGCTTTCCCTTTGCTAGGAAAATGTTCAACTCCTGAGTGACAAAAATCAAACATTAGTGGCATAGTTCTACCATTATCCAACCTGTATTCTTACTGCAAATAAAAGGATAAAACTAATTTTCCTTACTTTGATAACTTTTCAATTTTTAACCTGCAAAAATCACTAAGGGACACTCTTTTCTTCTTAAAAATTATTGTCTCGAAGGACACAAAAGGATGGCGTGGGCTCTTCTTATGACAAGGTTTTAAGTTCAGCATACTTGCTGTGTACCTTCCTTTTATTGTTATCTTGCTTTATGTAACTATTTTTTTCCACCCACCCCATTTAGTTGGAGTCCATCTTCTGCTCACAGGCACTGACCTCTGGCTTCCTTTCTCCTGACTGCCCCCTCAAGGCTGAGCCAGCGCACAGGGTCACATGGCTAGGAAATATTTTGGAGCTAAGAATAAAATATGTAAATGTGCAGAACTATTTTCTCCCTGGAAATGTGTGGCTAAAGCCTCCATCTTTTGGGCTCCCCTTTCCATTTAACTCTGGGCTCTGTGCTCGGGGACTCCACCCGGCCTGGTTTATGAGCTTCAGGGACTCCAGTGACCTCCTCCGACTTCACTACAGCAACCTTCATTTTTTTCTTAACCTGACACTCAGCAGAGAGGCGCCAGGTTACTCATTCTCTGAGCTTCCAGCCTTCCCAGTCCCCAGATGGCATCCCACCTTGCCGCGCCTTGGGGAGTTACAGTGGGTGGCCATTTCCCCTCTGCCTTCCTCCTCGGGCCAGCCCTTCAGTTCTGTGAAGCTCTCCTGCGGTTCCATGGCCTTGTCCCCATCCATCTCTGTTTCTGGCCACCTCTTCCTTCTGCGCAGGTGGCTGAGTTAGACTGAAGCCTTCGGGTGCCGGCCTCTGTCCCCACCCCGGCAGCCTGTACTGGGGCCTGTGGAACCAGCGAGCAATGCGGGAAGATTGGATTTATGATGGGAGAGGCCTGTTTTTACTGTGGTGCGGATCGACCTAAAGAGGAAATAAGCCTTACAATGTTGTTCATAAAGCTGAGAAGATGTTATTGGCCCATCAAGGGATATTATTAGACGACTGACGGCACAGAAGGGAACCACCACACTCATCACCCAGCACAGGAACCCGGGCAGGGCTGAGGGTGCCCATCCTACGAAAACACACTCGGCCCGGCTCTGCGTTCTGTTCCGGGGCGGAGGGAGGGTTTATACCTACACTGGCAGGAGGCGTGTGCATGTGTGTGTGCACGTACGGAACATGCCCCTCCAGTGTATCTAGCACTGGCCTCAGAGATAATATCTTACTTTAGCTCTGCAAGGTTTTCTCCTGCGCCCGAAGGAGCAGGCCTCCTGAAACTCGTTGATTCGGAGTGGAGTTCGCAGGTTGGAGCAGTAGTTGGATCCCTGACAGGCAGGCTGGCCCGGGAGGCGTGCTGTACCGTGGGACCCAGGAGAGGCAGTGGCAGCGTGCGAAGCCCCTCCAGGGGACACGCACTCCTGGGCTCACCGCGGGTCACAGTCCAGGCGCACCGGGGTGGGGTTTCCGGTGTGTCACAGTGGCACTGAAGGCGACATAGGTGGAGAAGGAAAGGGTTACTTTCTTCCAGAAGGTGATTGGATCAGGAGCCTATCCATCCAGTGATAGACCCGGCAGATGGCTAAGGGGCGGGGCCTTGGGCGGGCCTGTGGGCGTGGCCTAGAGGCTGCAGCTCTTTCCCACCCTTCTTGGCTTCCGGCCTCTGCAGGCTTTTCCTGGGAGGACTTCCGGGTCCACGTGGAGGTGGCCGATGTGGCCCATCCTAAAACTTCGAAAACAGCGAGCCAAGATGAGGCTCTTTTTTTTAAATTGTGGGAATTGTGATACTCTCAGTGATGAGAACAGTGACTAAGATGGCAACTTTGTGAGACTGTCTCAAAATAAAAGATAACAGGGATGTAGTTCAGTGAGAAGGTCCTGGGATCAATTCCCAGTACTATATAAAACAGGGAGGAGAAAACAGCAAAGAGCACGTTGAGAGAATGCAGTCTTTGTGCTCCATAGTTTAACTAGGCATGTTAGGTTGAGCTGTGAGGGGCAGAAGGATTGGCGTGTTCATATGAATACATTATTAGTGCATGTTCACTGGACCCTGTTTACGTCAGACCCAGCACTAGACTCTGCTCTCAGGGTGCGTGTAGGCTATTGCGAAGCAAGTATCCATCTCGGGGTGGGGAGGCAGGGGAAGGAGAGAGACAGGAGGGGTAGAGGGTGGGGGGCAGTGGAAGGGGAGGACATGGGAAGGAAAAGGGTGGGGAGCGAAGGGTGCCGGGGGAGGGGCGGGGTGAGGCAGCAGGGAAGAGGGACACAGACTGTCAGGCAGCTGCCAGTGTGTGATGTGTGTATTTGCAGGTGTTGTCACAGTGTCCTCCACAGAATTTGTGGAGGGGAGCCAGTGCATTTTGTGTAGGGAGGAGGCGGTGTTTACAGGCCACCAGGGCGCAGAGCCTGAATGAGTTGCCCCTGTGTCCCACCCCTCACAGGAACCTGACGTGGTCTACACGCATCACCCGTGCGTGGATCATGGAGGGCACAGGGAAGATGGTGCAGGACCACGTGGAGGTGGCAGGTGTGGGAACGGGGTACCCCTAGAGGGGATGGTCGACAGTCACTGCAGACCTCCTCTTGTGGATCCGGTAAGTGAGCTCCTCTGGGAGGGGTAGTGGGCAAGAGGCGGAAGCACGGGGATGTGGACAGACTTTCTGTTCTCTTCCCCCATGATTGAGCGGGTAGGAGGCGGGGGGGTTCACTGTGAGTCTTCTGGTGGCCGTGAGTCTCCAAGCAAGCCTTCATCTTACTGGGATGCTGTGGAAGGGGTGCTTGTTTCTCTCCCTTCCCTGGCGTCTGCTCACCCCAGCAGTTTTGTGAGTGGGGCGTGTTAGTCCTGCAGCCCAGGTGGTGGCCAGCAGTGGTTCCCGATTCAGTCTCGCGGGCATGTTGGGTTGTGTGGAGAGGCAAGCAGAGGGCTGGGGGCTCTCACCCCATGAGCGGTTCTCAAGGTCTGTGCCTTGACACAGGGTGCAGCCAGCCTGCTGTCATTCGGGGCTGTGAAAGTGACCTGGACAACTTAGCAAGTGGCGGACACAAAGGAGGGCTGAGAGGAAGGACCCTGGAGAGTGAAGGGCGAATGCGTCTTCTGATTTTTAAAATTCCAGTTATGAGAACATTCTGTTGCGTTTTCTGGTGTGCTTACAGTTGAGCGCTACTTCAGAGATGACTGTTGCAGTAAAACATCTGAATTTGCTTCAGTTTTATGCTGCAACTATTGTTTGATGTCCTTAAAATGACATTGACTATGAAGCCGATCTCAGTAATAACTGCTTTTCTGTTTTCACGGCAAACAGGCCAAAAAGTACATTTTTTTTCAAAGCCAGCTGATTCTGTATTGATTTGTGTAAGTTAGTGGACATTTCTAAATTGAGCTTTGTAGTTTAAAAGTAGATTAAAAATGTACAGGTGGACATGTAATACAGAGAAGACAATTTCAAAGGTTATTTTCGAAATGAAGAATCAGTGGTGGGAAATGATTATTTTGGCAGAAATCGTACTTAAAACAACACTTGGGCTTGCACACTGTTGAGTAATCCATAAATGTGCTCATTTCTTCCTTGCTGGTTATTTGCCAGAAGTGGAGCACAGCAAATCATCCTGGCAGTCGGAGAGAACAGGCTGAAATCCAGAGACAGTGACAGTTTTTGCATCGCTGGGCTCAGCCCTTCCACCTTTCCAGGAACCGGTGGTCACAGCTTGTGGCTGTGCTGAGATCCTGGCCAGGCAGGGGTAGGGAAGGCACCATCTTGGCTGCTGGGACCTGTGCTGGACACACGCTCCAGCCCTCATTAAATGGTCCCTAGAGGCCAGCAGTCTCTGTACTGCTGCAGATTCCAGGAACTGGAGAAGTGTTTCTCTATTCTTCTTCCTCTTTGTTGGTGGTGGTGAACCTGTGGCACGCCTGCCGCAGCAGACACACAAAGCCTTCCTTGCCAGCATGTGAGCCAAGTTGATTAAGTTGAATGTTGGCCCTGGCAGCTGAACATTCAGCTTTAGTGGCAGTGTTGCACTTGGTGATAAATAAGTGGGTTGTGCACTCAGTCTCTAAAAGGTTTGCCATCCCTGCTCTGGGTCCAGCAGAAGCCCTGCATTGTATATAAGACAAACAGAAGATTCTGAAAGGTGGAGGAAGGCAGGGAGCTAGGAGCTTTAGGATCTGTGGAGGAGGCATCACAGTATCAGACCATGACCTTCTGAGCCCCCTGCAACATGAATGAGGGGTCTTCCTGCTCAGGGTGTCAGCAGAGACTTAGACCAGGTATCTGTCTCCACCGCCCAGTAACAAGGCAACAGCACCCTTCCTTGGGCTCCAGCTGTTATGTTTGGCCCCTTGGCCACTCATAGCCGTTGACCCTGCTGTCCCTGTGTTCTGTTTTGCAGCACTCTTGACCTCCCTGGGTGGGTTTAGATGCATTTTGACCTGGTGGTGAGAAGTTGGGAGTTCCTGTGTGTGACACGGAGTTAGAGTCTGAATAATCCTTAGTACTTGGTCTGGCGTCTGGCACACAGAGGCTTGGTAAATACCAGTGGAGCTCTATCGTACTGTTGGGAGTGCTGCTCCAGCCCTGGGGAATCTGACTGCAGGCTAATGAATGAGACCCATCTTGCAGCTCCTGAGCTGCACAGTGCAATGCTGGAGTCTTCCTGCTACCAGGTTGAAGTCTGCTGTGAGCTACCCCTGGGAGCTCTCCAAGCCCAGGAGCCCCATTTTCCTCGGGAACCTGAGAGGAGAGCAGAGACTCTTGACCACCCAGCCAGCAGGCTGGTGGTGGGTGAGTCAGAGTGAGGACTTCCTGATTAACTTGGCAAGCAAGCTGGTGAGGGGCGTGTGTGGGAGAGCAGAGGTGTGCTGGGTGCCCAGGGACCCAGGGCAGTCCAAGACTTTGCTGGGTGGTGATTTGGGGCTGTGATAGCCTAAAAGTCTCCAGTTCTGCTGTGGAGAGTGGTTTTCCATGGGGACCAGAATCTGTTCCTGAGAGCATCATTTTCTCTAGGCAGCAGTGCAGACACATACTTATTGTTCTGCAGCAGATGATGGGACTTGCCATCACCTTCAACCCTCTGTTCATCCCTTAGGGAAGAATGTAAAACTAGCCACTGAATTTGTGGTCTCCAACAAAGTCCATAAAATTGCATTGATAAGAAGAAGACAAACTCGTCTGGCTGGAGAGGGGCTAGTGTCCAATTGGGCCATCTCCTGAATTTGCTTCTTGAAAGAGTGGTGTAAAGTTGCAAGAAGCTACCAGAATGGTGCCACCTCAGTCAGGGTGTCCTGCTAGGTTTGTCTTTGCTGTCTTTGCTGGCCTTCCCTGCTCTTGGGGGCTGCCCATTATTGAGCTTCTCACTGATTTTATAAGCTTTCCTATGCTGATCATGAAAGCCTTTGCATCAGTCAGTTTGGGTCTGACATCCTTCCTCTGCTTCTTAGACCCGAAGTAGGAGGAGAGCTGCTGCCTGGTGCTCATGGTTTGATGGAGCAAATATTATTATTGAGGGATGATGTGAACTGGTCTTCACTAAGGCTGAGTTCAAGTTCTGTCTCTGCCAGTTAATAACTGTATGTCCTTGGCTGGATCTCATTATGTTTTGAACTTTATTTTAGAAGTTATAATGAAGTGGCTATAATAACACCCTTTCACCCAGGGTTACTAGAAAAACTAAATCGATGCCTGTGCATGGAGGAATGAGAAGCCCACAGTGCAGTGGCAAGGCTTTCTGTCATGAGGGGGCTGGACTGGAGAGCTGACTGCCCCAACAGCAGAGGCTCCAGGAAGATGTGAATCATGCCTAGCTATTCATTTATTCCATCCACAGATTTCCACCCATTGTCCCCTTGTGCTAGTGACTGTCCTAGGCAATTGTGAGGGAAAGATCAAAGAGGCAGAGCCTTGTCTTTCAAAAGCCAGGGCTGGCTAGGCTGGGTGGTTGGTGGAGTGAGTGGGTGACTGCAATGCACATGACTGGTACAACACTGGTGGGCAGCGTGGGCTGCAGCGGGGGCAGGAAAGGAGGAGTGTGGTATGTGCTTAAGAAGATCAAGGGTACGTGCTGGCCCTTGGGAGAAGTTCAGCCTTTTGTCCGGGGGACAGCCCAGGCTTGGATATCCTAGACAGAGGGATGCATAGAGATCGGTGGGGTTGGACTGATGTGTTTTGAGGTACCAGAAGATGGAAATGGGAGTTCCCAGAGCTCTTTGACACACCTGATGGCCCATGGGAGCAGATCTCCGTGGAAGGAGGAAGGAGGAAGGAAAGGACCTCAGAGCGGGGACAGCTCGTATGGCCCCATCCGCTCTGCCCTTGCTCTTCACTGCTCTGTGGCTTCGGGCTGGTCTTGGCACTGTGCAGTCCCTTGTGGAAAGCACATACCTGCCAGTCACTGATGCATAACAGCTGATCCCAAACACTCAAAGGAGGAGAGGTTTGGTTTGCCTTACCTGGGTCAGACAATCAAGTCCATGGTGAGCTGGCCCCAAGGTCACGGCAAGGAAAGCTTCTTATCTCATGGTGGCCAGGAAGCAGGGATAGAGAGGAGGAGCTGGGAGGGAGGCTCATGCTCCAAAGGAGCCCCTCAGTCCTCCACCTCTTCCCATTGGGCTCCACTGTCTAATAAGAACTTAACTGTGAGCTCATTACCAAGGAGCATCACACCCTCATGGATCAACCACCTTCCAAATCCTTACCTCTGGACACAGATTTGGGGGCACATTTTAGACCCACACCTTAATAGAGCCCTTTTGGCACTGTGCATAACTCCTCAGGGAAGATCCCTTCCCTAGTTTACCTCAGTGGCCTATTGCTGGCAGAAAGGGGGTGGGGTCCCTCACAGAGACAGCAGCTCATCACTCCTCTAGGAGGAGTTTTGCTTTTAGCAAGGATTGTTTTCATGCTGAGAATTCAATAAAGCCAAATTCTGCTGTAACAGCCTAAACAAATCAGCAGCCACACCTGAGATTAACAGCGATGGTGTTACGGTACACAGTACAGAGAAGACAGGGAAATCTAGTGACAGAAGAAGAAAAATGTCAACAACGTGAAGATATTGGGCCCCGGCCCAATATCCGCATTTTTTTGTTTGCTTTTCTTTCTATACTTAAGATTGATTTTCTTTGGGTTATTATTTCCAAATGCCTATTGTCTTAGTTAGTTTTTACTGGTTGCTGAGACAAAATACCTGAAGCCCAAAGCTGGGAAAACAAAGGTTTATTTCTTACAGTTCTTGGAGGTTTCAGTCCATATCAGTTGGCTCCAAGGCAGGGTGGCATGGCTGGACCACAGTTCAAGGCGGCTGCAAACAGCAAGGCAGAAATCTGCAAGAGAGAGAGACACACCTTCTTCCTTCCATTACATCACATCCTGGCTCCACCCCTAGGCCGGTGTAGCACTCACACCCCCAATCCAAGTGCTAGACAATGAACCAGTCACAAATGCACGATGCAAAGGCATGAGGCCTGGGGGCCACCGATATAAACCTTGACTCCTGTAGATTCTAAGTCATCAGAAAAATTTCTGGACCCTTTCTTTTCTGTAGCTGAGAATTTTTTTCTTTTTGAGAAAGAGTCTTATGATGTAGTCCAGGCTGGCCTTGAACTCTCTATGTAGCTGAGGGTGGCCTTGAACTTGTGGCAATCCCCCTGCCTCAGCTTTTGTAATGCTGCTGTAGTTGAGAATTTTGATTCGAGAGAGAGATGCTGGCCTTCCCCAGAGAGGTCCTGTCTTGGAAGGAGCTAGCTCTCTCTCCACAAAGCCTCATGTGCTCACACACAATGGCTGGGGGAGATGGTTGCATCCTGGGTGCATGATACTTACAATGGATTAGTTGCCTTTTGAGTTTACGAATAAATGTGTTGTTAGGAAGTGAAGCCCAGACAGAGGAGGTGTCACTGGGGTGTGGTCTGGAAGGGTCTGTCTTCCGTCTCCATCTTTGATCTCCCTCTTCTTCCTCTGTCATGCTAGGAGCAGCCCTCCTCGACATCTTGCCCAGCCACTATGAGCTGACACCTCTGCAAACTGTGAGCCAAAATAAACCTTCCTTCTGTTAATTTGTGGGTGTTAGAAATGTGATCCAGGGCTGGGGGTTTAGCTCAGCGGCATAAGCACCTGCCTTGCAAGCAGGCGGTCGTGAGTTCAATCCCTGGTACCGATAAAAATGAAAAAGACAAAAAAAAAAAAAAAAAAAAAAAAGAAATGTGATCCAACAGTGAGACAGTAGCTAAGGTAGAGCTGGTCCTTGGTTAAGTTATAGTCTGGATGAGAGGTTCCCAAACAGTGTAGGCTATGAAACCCTGTATCTCAGTAATTTTTTCATGAAACTGGAAGGTCCTCAAATATATCTGTTTATTAAGTACAGATGTAATAAATTAATAAATATTAATAGCCTATCAACTTGGCAACCACTTGAAAAAAGTAAAATGAAAAGTATTTCATTCTTAGAAAACCATAGTTACGTACTATGGGACCTGAAGATCTGCTGTTACATCCAGTTGCAATTTCCTGAATGACACAATCAGATTAGACACCATCTCTCATCTCCTTTGTAGGACAAGTAAGTTATAGCCTGTGGGCCAAATTAAAGCCTATGTGATTTTTTTGTTTTCGTAAGATAGGGTTTTGCTATGCAGTTCAGGTTGGCCTTGAACTCATCTTATAGCTTAGGCCAGCCTTGAATCACAGCCATCCTCCTGACTCAGCCTCCCAAGTCCTGGAATTATAGGTATGGACCTCCCTGTGTGGCTTCATGACCTATTTTTGCATGGCCTATGAGCTAATTACTATTATGGAATACTGCATGATTTTGAACATTAGTTTTTTGTGCAGAATTGACAACATTTTCTAAGTGAATTAAACCTAAAAATATAGGGCAAGATGTTGCTTCTATGTGAAATTTGTTTTGCTTTAAAGCCATTTTGCTCATCACAAATGTTATCTGGATCACAAATAATGTCAAGCTAGGTTTTATGTTTGCAGTGATGTCAAAAGGTGAAGTAAGAAGTGAGTCCTATATTCCTGCACAACTCTGCAAGGGTTGTAATTTCTAAGTTCATACTATAGCTTCAGTGGCATTTTTTGGGGGACCTCAATGCAAGAGCAGAAGAAATACTCATATTTCTCTTCCCGGGTACAACTATTCAATGGAGGAGCTCCCAGTGACTCTCAATAGTGATTCACCTGGAATTCAGCAAAATGCCAGAACTATTGAGAGAAAATTCTAACATAGTTCTGAAATATCCTCTTGAAATGATGGATACCTTTAATTGTAAGTCATATGTTCATGGATTTATATTAATATTTGACAATTCCTATCCATGTGGGAAACATCTTCAAAGACAATGCACATTGAGTCTCATTACAGATCAACATTTAACAAATGAACATTGCGACTGACTGTTGATAGAGAACATGAAATTTGATTCTGTTAAGTGAAACATTACTTACTCCTCAAAAATAATTCCCTTCTTCTCCATAATAGATGTTTTAGTGACTTTCCATGTTGCCAGGACAAAATACCTGACACCCACAAGCTGAAGGAGGGAAGATTTGTTTAACTGACAGTGTGTAGAGGCTTTGGTCCATAGTGGGTGGTTCTAAGGCAGGGTTTCAGAAGAATGCTGCAGAGGAGAAATAATCCATGGCAGGTAGGCAGGAAGGCAACAAAGCCACAAGCATAAGCAGCAGGCAGCAGCCTGCCTTTCCCTTTTATCCCATCCAGGGATAAGCTATAGAGTGGGGTTGCCCACATCCAGGGTGGGGCTTCTGTCTTCAGCAAATCCATTCAGCCACACCCAGAGCTATGCTAATTCTAGTTAATGGAATAATTTATCACCACACTCTCTTAACCCTAGTATCACACTTCCCAGATCCATCCAGCTCTGAAAAGCCTCACCTATGAATGCGCGAGGCTGGGGGGACAGTTAGATACAAGCCATAACAGTGACCTTACATTACAAAAGAGAACTATTCAGTTACTAGTATTCTATTTTGTATTTTATCCATAAGACATTTATAGAAGTCCATTTATTTCTCATTACATAATATCTACTCAATATCTTTGCTTTTACCTCTTGACCTGAAAAATCTAAAATAAATCCTAAGTCTTTTACAAAAGCTTGCCATGACATGTTTTAATATACCGACACAAGGGGAATGGGTCAGACATATTTGGCTTATGATTCTTGCAAAGGAAGACTGCTTTTCCTGGAGCAGAAGTTGCCATCATCACTAGCACACTCACAAACATACATATTTGGAGGACACCAACCAGCATAGCAAGATATGTGTCCTGTACTGGCTGCCAGGGAGAGAGCCAGCAGATAGCTGGACATAGGACATAGCTAGACAAGGCAGGTCAGGGACCTGAGTGGCAGACACCAGACAATGGTGACTCAGACTCCAGTGTGGAAAGGGGGCTGGGATAGAACCAACATTTGCTTAAATGAGGTGATACCACTTCTCAGAGAGAGCTGAGTAGATACAGGTCCTAGGGTTCAAGCTGGGAATTGGGGTCCCTGAATTAGGTAAGGGGATAGAAGAGGAAGTTTAGGGCTGGTAAAAGGGATCAAGAGCCATGGGTGGAGCACTTGACCCTAGAGGAGGATGAGGCGGAGAAGATGTAGGTATCTTATGGCTAAATCAGACTCCAGCACCAGCCAGCAAACATGACTAATGGATCTGGGGTCTAACCATAGCTGTAACTTGGTTCAAAAACTACTCTCTGTGTCCCCATTTTCTTTAGAAAAGGGGAAATTTATATCCAAGCTTTGGAAAAGTACCACGTGGAATGAGATCTCTGGCATGAATCAGCAACAGGGTACCACTCCTGAAGTCAGGGCTGGGACCA
The DNA here is from genome assembly GCF_034190915.1 of Cavia porcellus. Taxonomy (NCBI): domain Eukaryota; kingdom Metazoa; phylum Chordata; class Mammalia; order Rodentia; family Caviidae; genus Cavia; species Cavia porcellus. The sequence goes on from NW_026947507.1 coordinate 44,321,802, forward strand.
CATGAGGTGGGAACACAGGGGAGGCCAGGTGGGGGTGGCTAGGAGTGGGGTGGCAGGATGGAAGGTCCAGGGAAAGAATGGGACTCACAGATGAAGACGGGGCAGCTAGAGTTACAAAACACGGATCCTTCTGTCCTTAAACAGCAGCCTGGATTCTTTTCACCCTCAATCCTTGCACTGTCGGAAACAGAAGCACCAGCAGCATGTCCGGAAGCATTTGCCTCTCACAGATAGAGCAGGCAGGAATGGACGCCTCATATCTCTTGGTTTCCTTGATAAGAAAATAGAGTGTACATACTTCGCAAATGCTCTCAGTGACGTTATCACTTAGTGACCTCGCCCAAGACCTTGCAGGAAAGTCTCCGATGACCTTCCCTGCCTGAGAAGTCCTGGCCACTCCTGCTTGCTTCTCAGGCATTGTTCAGACTATGGACCAAAGTGTTAAAAAGTGCCCCTTGCTCCACAGAGCTCTTCAAGCTGCAAAGGAAAATGAGACCTTTATAATCAGAAGAACCTTGAGAACTCCTTAATTAAATGGGCCAGTGTCACACTCATCCTGAAGACACAAGCTGACATGCATCTCCCAGTGTGATCCTCTGAGGACACAACACCTGCTGAATATGACAGCCAAGAAAAACTTTCATCTGAGTCTGATCATGAGCAGACAGACAAATCTATATTGAGGAGCTTTCTGCAAAGCAACTAACCCCAAAACTGCCAATTTTATGAAAGAAAAAAAAAGAAATCTGAGTTAACCAATTAGGTAAAAGGAGGTTACAGACGCGTGGCAGCTCTGTGCAATGCATACTCTTTGATTGGCTTGGAGGAGAAATGATTCAGAAGATGTTTTTGGAACAGTTGAGAAACCTCGCAGATGGTCAGCCTACTAGACTATAGTGTTTTGGTATTGAGATTAATTTTCCTGACTCTAATGATTTGGAGGATATCATGTTTTTAAGGAAAAGACACTAAAATACATACGGGTAAAGTGTTGGGGGCAAGGGAGGAAAAAAATGAGACAGAAGATAGGCGAGGTGAGCTTGGGGAAATGTCAGTCACAGGTGGCTGTAGAGGAGGGTCTGAGGAGACACTGCTACCGTCACACTGAGCCATAAGTCTGTTATTCTAAATAAAAAATCCAGCAATTGATACAATCACTCTCCCTCTGTGACTTTATTCCAAGGAAACACTTATGAAATTGCACAGGAATGTGTGTGTGTGTGTGTGTGTGTGTGTGTGTGTGTCTGTACACTCATCACAGCCTCACTTACGAGACCCTGGAAATCCTCTAAACTTCTGGCAGTAAGGGACAGGTCAGTTATGCTGCCACTCTCCTAGGTACAGCATGTGGCTGTGAATAGTACATATTCACTAAATTATTTCAAAGCATACTGTTTGCTTGACATGAGAAATAGTTGTAATATACTGCAAATTAAAAAGAAAACGTTGACAAAACATGTGGCGCGTAGCCACCTTGTTAAAAAATGCATGTATATGTAATCACGCTTATTCATTAACATCTACAGTACTAAAAGAATGTAGACTGAAATGTTAATAAGGTTTGCTCTGAGGCTGAGGTTAAAAATGATGGTAGGGAGAGTCTGTTGCTGTATTTATTACCTTTTTAAACATTGAGCATATTACTATTCAATGTAAGAGGAAAAAAGTCTTTTCATGTTATATACATAATTTCTTTTAGTTACAGAAATTCAGATTTTTCGTGCTATTTGGAAATTTCAACCCTTTGTGTCAAACCTCCTAAGATTTTCATGAGGCACTGCACTGTTGACTCCTTTTCCTCCCGTGGTGTGTTCTGTAGGCTCTGCGTGCTACCTTGGGCTCAGGAAATCACATATTGCTGCTGTGGCTCATTAGTGCTGACAGTCAGAGAAATAGAAGTGTGAGTGGTGCTTAACACGTGGATACCTCGCTGTCATCTGGCTGATGAGTTAGTGCCAAGAAGGGAAGATGTGACATAGCCAAATGAAAGCAGTTAAACAGCAAGCCTGATCCAACTTGTTGAAAAGAAAGTTGTCCGGGATTCAGGAGATTCCTGATGTTTGAGAAGAAGCTTCCAGGGATTTTTTTAAATCTCCAAGTGCATGAACATCGCAAGAGCCGCAATTCTGCCCACTGAGTCTAGCTTTCCATGGAATCACAGAGGTTTTCCTTCTCCACCAGGGCAGGAGGCACTGAAAGGAAAACTAGAAAACTATTCCTTATCTTAGAACATACCTGGTATGTTCATTTCAAAACAGAGAAGGAATAAGAACTCTATGCTCATTTTCAATCTCATCCTTTCCTTCATGAAAAGAGAAGCAGATGTCAGGAAAACAGGCTGTGTGGCCTGTTCTGAACAGGACACAGGGTTCTGTCTGAACAGGACACAGGGGAAGGTGTCCTCGGCTTTGCAGAGCAAAGGATGATGACCTTTCCAGCCCATGCATAACTTTATTAATGAAATTCCCTGCCAGTTGCTTAAGGGAGAGAAGATTTTATAAATTTCTTCTGTAGAAAACACCAAGCTCAGATACGATGCAAATGACCTAAATTTTAGTTTCCTGTCTTATCTATGTGTAGAAGCTTGAGACTTAGGACCTATCTGTCTCCCACCCCGTTGACACCTGCTCCTCAGGAAGCGTGGCCACATGCTGGGATTACCTTGTAGCCTGGGGGATGGGCATGCACAGGTCCGGCAGGGCTTCCTGGTCACCATCCTACACGTGAGCTTGCACCTGGGCTCTGAGGGTGCTTACTCTGCATTACACTGGCTTTTTATTGGCTTGTTCTCCAAAGAAACTATTGCATTCCCACCATGCTATAAAGTATGGTGGGAGTGGGCACTTAAACAATATTTATTTACTCAATCAACGAGACCACTATCTCCCTAACACTTCTCAAGAATGTCTGCTTGATCTGTCTGGAGCTAAAAATCCGAAGTTTAAGATTGAGATGCTGAAATCTTTTCTTAAAAATCACTGAGCTAAAATAGACAATAATATTTTCTCTCTGAAGCCATTGAGTATACGGTCCTGTGACAGTAGGCACATTCACGCCCTCCATCTGGCTCCAGAGCTCCTGTCTCCTCCAGTTGGAATTCTGCACCCTTCAATGTCCACTCCTCACACCCGCCCTTTTCCTTTAGCACCATGTCTTCCGGGTTCCTCCATACTATAGCGTGCATCAGAATTTTTTTGCTCTCAAAGGCGAGGTCTTATTTCACTGTCCGCTAGGCCCCATTCCATGTTTGTTGATCTGTCGATGGATGCCTGGGTGGCTCCTGCCTGGCGTTACAAGACTGCTGTGAATATGGGCGAAAACGAGTCTGTGCAAGCCTCTGCTTGCGAGTCTTTCAGCTTGGTGCCTAGAAATAGAATTCTTGGGTTGTTGGGTGTCTTGGTTACTTTCTCGTTGCTGGGGCAAAATACCCAATGCCCAAATTTAAGAGGAGGTTAATTGGAGGATTTCACTCACCAGTGCACTCAGCTCCACACCCGACAGTGGACTGACACAGTGATGCTTATCCCATACCCAACTCGCTCACTCCTGAAACCCCTTCTATAAGCATGTGAGGCTATGGGGGATATCTGGGTACCAACCATTACATAGGGTATTCTAGGTTCAGCATTTTTGAGGAGCCTCCATATTGTTTTGCCCAGTGGCTGCCCTGTGTTGCATTCCCACCCATCTCCTCACGTCTCATAAGCATTAGATGCCTACCTTTCTTGTTCTGCTTTTGGGTAATTGCCCTCCTAAGGCGTATGCCATGGAGATTCATTGTTGGAGTCTGTCAAAGGATGTCTTGGTCAGATGCTCATGTTTTGGGGAGGAGTCAGTTACTGACCTGACATGAATGAATTCCCCTACAGGGGTATAAGACAGAGTAGGACACGGGAGGGTTGGGAAGGGTGTGAGTGAGCCAGCAGGAGCAGTGCTGACACCCTGTGTGTCCTAGGCTGGGGTTTGAACCCACTGCATGCACCTGAGCGCAAGATGCCAAATTTAATCCTACATCACTGTGCTGGTGGGTGGCTATTTGCCAGGAGCTACCTACGTGAAGTTCTGTATATTGGCTGCTGTTAAATTTTAAACAAGGGTTTCTTTTTTATTTAATATTAAAATAATAAACCATAAGGTCCTCGAATAGCCAAAATAGAAACATTTTAGTGAGCAAATTTATGCATTATTTTAAGAAGAAGATCTTTTGAGCTGAGCATGAATCTGTCTAGGCTCAGTATGCATCAGCAGTTTGCTTCTGGTCTGTCCTTCCTGCTTTGTGAAAGAAAACCAAGCATCAGTGCTGTGCAGGCCATGGGCCAGCCCCCCTCCCCACACCTCTGCTCCTGCTGCTTCTTGCTGAAGAGCTGCACTCCACAGGAGCCTCTGGTTTTCACACAGCTTTATCATCGTTTTGGTTTAAAATGCGGAGCAGTGCTTTTACACAGCAGAAACACAGACGCACAGGTCGAGACTCCTTAACTGCTGTAGTATGCTCTTAAATCCTTACTCCTATTCAGACACAGTTAATGGCTTCTACTTCATTTTGCCTGTGAATTTTTCTTGTATGTTTGGTATTTTGTGTGTGTGTGTGTGGACAACAAGCTAAAATTTTCTTTTCTTTTTTCATTTTTATGTTTATTAGTACATGTCTGCGGTGTGTAATGACAGTATTTGTTGTGGGGAGTTGGTGCATAGATGTAACAGTAGGTACGTTTTGCTAGAAGTGAGAATAATAAGCGGAAAGGCACACACATCTTTAGTCTTGCTAGACATTTCCAAATTTCTTAGGTGATTCAAATAATTTACATTCTGGTAAACAAATGGCATTAGGACCTGTTTTAGATGTAGGTTTTATTGTTTTCAGGCAGAGTGTGGTCCACAGGGCAGGGGACCAGGGCTGGGAAACACTTTCTGTCATGCCCAGCAGAGGGAGGGGTCACACCCCATCAGGGGGCCATGGGCCAGTAGGGGAGAGGGAGAGGTAGGAAGGGGTAGGGCTGAAGGAGAGGCTGGATGCAGGGCAGGTCCTTTGCCTGGTTTCCTGGGGAAGGCAGTGGGAGCAGGCTAGGGGCTGGCTGGTTGGGATGAGATCCTTGGCCCTGGCAGGGTCTGCCTCTGGTGGTCTGCAGCCTCCTTGACCTGGGAGGAATGAGGCTGAGGAACATCTCCTCTGGGCAGAGGCAGACAGGAGGCTGTTTGCAGCAGTTGGGGGCTGGTTGATTTACATAGGCAAGGCAGCTCCTGGGGTGCTGTAGGGAGGAACGTGCTTGTTTCTGAGAATTAATGGCCACCTAGGACACAGAATGTCAGAGCATCAAGAACACAGGATCAAAGAAGGAAGAGAAAATGAAAAAGACATAAATTTGTGTGTGTACCTATATATATGATAGTTAAAAAGACTATACTACTAATTGTGTTGTTGGAAAAGAACAGTTACCACTCATGTTTAGATCAGTTTTATACGTCTGTGTCTGTTAATCTAAGCAACCCCCTTGAAGGTAACAATGTGCAATGTTACAGCCACTGTTAAATTCCTTTCATCTTGTTTTGTAAACCTATCCTGTTACTGAATTTGGTTTCTTATTGTTTGTCTGTATTGCTTTTTGCTTTTCTTTTCTGTGTCTTTTTAATCTTAAATAAAAATAAATAAATAAATACACACATACCAGAAAATAAGAACACAGGAGCAAGAAGGCAGTGAAGTATACAAGCTTCCAAGTGGCTCCAACCTGAAGCATCTGAAGGGCTTTCGCAGTTTTCCTTTGTGTTTTCTGAATATTAGGGAGGTTAAAGTCTATTTGTATGCTTATTAAGCATTTAGGTTTCTTCTTCTGTGATCCACCTTCATTACTGTGTGCATATTTTAATGTGGAGTTGTTTATCTCTTCTCTATTGGTTTAGAAACGCGTTGTTAAAGTATTGTGGTGGGAATGCACTGAAGCTATGAGTTACTTCTATTCTTTTCTTATCTGCAGCTTTATTTCCCTTTGCTCATCATATCTGCTCTTATACATATATTTGCATTTTTAATTCTAATTTAACATTTAATGTAGCTGCATTTCTAATGTTTCCCTTCAAAGTTTGTGTTTTTATGTGTCTAATTCAAGAAACCACTTTCAGTCAAAATAATAGAAACACCCAATCTTTTTTCAGAAAATTTAGTTTTTCTAGTAAAACTTAAAGTTCTAGAGAGCCCATAACTTGGGTAGTAATTGTACTTACACATTTCTATGTGGAGAGTCAGAGGCACTGACAATGAATGGTACAGGGTGAGGCCTACCACATGGTCTTTGCCCAGATAGATTCCTCATGAACACTTTAAAAGAAAATTCACTCTCTACTCTTAGAGTACAGACTTTAATATATCAATAGGTCAGTGACACACACTTTATTGGTCACTAAGATTAGATTTTCTGTACTCATTATCTTTGTTGTTTTGGTGCTGTAGTCTGTCCTGGACTGAGAGATTAACAACGCATCATCCACCAGCTACCTTTTGTCTACTTCTCCTGCCCTTCCTTGATGCTGCTGCTGTGCCCTTTGCTACCCGCACAGTCACACGCTGGTATGGTGGTCCCCCACTTCCTGAGTTATGAAGGAGCCAGAGAAAATAATTTGGAAAGGAAAAAATTATTTATTAAAGCACAGGCCTGTTGACACAGCCTCCAGTAGCCAATATGGAAGACGGGGCGCCTAACAGCTGAAGGGCAGGGTTTTTATCCTGTAAAATCGCAAACAGCTGCTGGTCTCACAATGCAGGGGGTGGGGTTTGCGGCACACTACAGACAGGAATGCAGTGGTTACATTTCTTGGGAAGAACAAGGTTCAGGTGGGCTAACAAGCAAGTTTAGATTAGGCAAACATCCTGTTCTGCTCTTAAAGTTACCTTTGATCTTTCTCTTGTCTCCGGGGAGATTTATGAGGGTTTTATTTTTATTTTTTTATATAGGTTACAACAGCTGGTGTCTTCAGTGTGCGCTGAGCCCAGTGTTTGCAGGGCTTCCCTGGCCACTCACCTACTGTCCCTAGTTATTTGGAGGGAAGTCAGTGATTCTGACTGTTTGAGACTGAATGATTTCAACTGTCAGACATTCTACAAAAGGCAGAATGGTGGACACAGAGAAAGGATTATTGTGTAGCCAGAAACCATATTCATAAGTGAAATAAATCAGACTTGGTGTGTGTGAACAATGCATTGTCTTGCTAGTATAAGAAACTGAAAGAGTAGTAAAATCCAAAATTTACAATAGGTATAGTAAAAGGGAAAGAAACTGCTCAAAGGGAACTTATATTGTTTGATCAGTCTTGCATGCCTGTCCCTGGTAGCCTGAGCAACTACTCTGAGGATAACAATATATAACTGATAAGATTTTTGGTGCAGTGGAGAGAGAGACAGAGAGAGAGAGAGAGAGACAGAGAGAGAGACAGAGAGACACAGAGAGAGAGACACAAAGAGAGAGGCCTTTATTGCGGGCAGAAGAGGGCTGCAGAAGAAACTCAAACACCTTCTAGGGAGAACAAAGAAATGGAAGTATTTTTATTAGATATGGCTGGGGGACAAGTTTGGGTGAGCTGGTTTGAAGGAGCATCTGCCTGTGTAAAACAGGAGACAAAAAGATTTAGTAGGGGCTGGGGGTGGAGTGACTGGGTGGTTGTGGAATCTTGGGATTGGAGAAGGCTCAGTGCACACACAAAAAGGGAGTGGGAGGTTATCTCTGGAATGAGAAGGACAATGTAGAAGTTACTCTTGGAGAGATAAGCTGCTTCTCTCAGCCTGGTACCAAGTTGGGTGGATGTCATGTTACAGATAGCTAAGCCCCAGGCTGGCAGAATCTATCAATACTCACCGTTGTTAAATTCCTGTCATGTTGTTTAGAAATCCTGTATCGCCATTGTTTTCTGCTGTTGTCATTTTGCTTTTGTTGTTGTTTTTAAAATTGCTTCTTGGTTTTTCTGTTGTTTTCTCTTTAAAATAAAAAAATAAAAGGATTATTGGATGTCAGGTGCTGGGGGTGGGGAGAAGGCAGGGCAGTGAAACTTCTCTGTGGACACTAGAGTGCTAGAGTCTGTCCACCTTAGGAGACAGAACGTCAGGATTGAGGGCTAATGTGAACTATGATGTGAATGTTAATGGTGCACTAGTGTAGATTGTCACCCAGACCCACTCTGGAAAGAGCTGACAGTGCATCCATGTGGGGATAAGAGATGGATGGACTTCTCTGGACTTCTCATTCACTTTTGCTGTGAACCTGAGACTATACTAAAAATTAAAGTCTAAAAGTTGTATATAACTATGTGAACTGTTTGCTTTATTTCTTTGCTTACTTCTTTTGATTGTTGCAGGAAAATTCTCAAGCTAAGTCAAAGCAAACCAAACTGAAAGGAAGACTCTTTGCACCAAGGAAATAACAAGGCAGCATTTAATCTTTATACCAGTGGACTGCTGGATCTTCACTCCAGTGGACTGTTGCAGGATACTTCCTCAAAGGTAACAGCACTGAATTTAGGAAGAGCTTAGTTTAAATAGAATTTAGAAGTGGGGGGTACAAAGCAAGTGACAAAATTTTACATAATTGGTTGCTTACATTGAGTCATGTATTGACAGGTAGGCTTGTCTTGAAAGAAAGGAATTGCTTGTCATAATATAGAAACACTCTGAGAACAGGGGGAGGGGCCTCACAGAGTGGGCACAGTTAGGGCATCACCATTACACAGGAGCATTCCAGGGAGGGGCCCTGGAATTAGCTGGGGTGCCTAAAGGTGTAGGACCGTTACTGTGACACAGTGCTTATCAGATATGTGCAGCTGGGCTTTGCACACCATCAAGGTCAACTGAATGCAGCAGAAACAGCAGAGCAGCTATGTTTACTATCTCAAGAATGTGTTCTTACACTATAATTGTGCTCCAGTGTGATAACTTGGAAAGCTGATGCTTTTAATTCAAAGGTTTCTTTTATATCATCATATAAGTACCTGGGAAGGCTATTTCCTCAAAGAATATCTATTAATTTCATTCTGAGAACAATCATAAAATTAGCTTGTTTCCTTTCTCCAATTCCTCTTTTCATCACCAATTTCATACGTACTAATACTACTATTTGTAACTGTGTTAGTGCTGTTATGTGTGTTTATACTTTAACTACCTTATTAGCTTTAAGCTATTTTACCCAGCTATTTTGAATTAAGCATTCAATGAATTTACTCTGATTTCCAAGCTTTCTTCTCATTTTTCTGCTGCATTTTTAATTGGTGCTTTCTATGCTGTCAGGGACTGTAGCACATGCAATATCAGCATATATTAGCTTATGCCTCATTTCTATATTTAAACATCAGCCTTTCAGAAATTTCCTTACCTTGGTTGGCTGAGAATCATCCTTTATTAACTTTCTCAGGAAAGCTTATGGGAGCAATGTTTCCTAGGTCTGGTATGTTTATTACCTTTTGTTGTTTGCATAATTTGAAAGACAATTCTGGTGGCCATTCACCTGTGTGAGCTTCCCGTCCCCTAACCAACAAGGGGCCTGGGAGCGACCCCCAAATCTCTTCCTTGTTGTGGCCAGGAGGATGCAGGTGCTGACTCCCACTTCCCTGTGGCCTGGGAAGATGCATTTGCTAGTGGTTTTTGCCCTTAATTGCCCCTGGGTCCTTTTAGTTACTGTTGAGTGGCTTTTGCCCCAAACCAGTGGCTTTTGGCAGCTCCTCTATATAATGTGTAGTCTGAGGGTTGAGCCTTCTTCTTATTTTCACTGAAAAATGCAGTTTGCAAAATGGCTTAGGTTCTCTTATTGCTTTTTTATAATTTCCAGGCGAAGGGGACATGCTGACTCAGGCATCCAAGTGTGTCTGCTGCTGTGGACCTCTTCAGCGCTGGCTGGCTTTCTTTTCCTTACACATTTGGACGCTTCTAGTCTACTGCACTGTGGTCAAAGAATGTGGTCAATATGGTGTCATACTATCAACGTGATATTAGATTGATGAAGGATCCTGTGAAAATCATGTGTAACCCATTTTTACAAATGTCTATGAATGCTTGGAAATACATTTTTAATTTTTTTGGGTGTATGGTCTTATAAGTGTTCTTTAAATTAGGTTTGTTTATGATTTTGTTTGTATTTTCAATATTCTTTTAATTATTTTTCTGCTTGTTTTATCATTTGATAAGAGAGTTATGTATTAAACTCCTCATTATGACTGCAGATCGTAGTGTCATTTCTTGGACCTTTAAAACATAAATTAAAAAAATTTAGCATAGGTTTTGTGCTCTGGGTTTTAAGTTCATATGAATCACACAGTTGTGGTAATCCTCCTGGTAAGTTGATTGTTTCTTCCTTGTGTGGCTTTTCAATATTTAACACTAACAATGGTTTTTTTTTTGCATCTTACCTAATTTTGCTTAGTGTTTCCCTCACACACGCACAAACGCACACAACACACACACACACACACACATGAATGCACACACACATCTTACTACATTGTCAGAGACAATGTTTACTGTTTACTACCTTAATAAACAAACTATATTTGTTTATGTCTTTGTTGTATATTTAATCCTCTGCCACTTTTTCTTTGTTATTTTTCTAGGTTGATTGGCTGAGTTTTGACCTTTATTAATTTTTGTAAAAGAGATGGACATGGTGGTGCATGCCTGTAATTTCTACACTTTGGGGGCCTGAGGCAGGGAGGTTGCAAGTTTGAGTATGGCCTGGGTAATTTAGCAGTTTAGTGACAACCTAGCAAGACCCTATGTCACACACACACAAAAGGCTGATGCTGTAGCTCGATGTAAAGGCCCTCAGTTTAACACCCACTACTTCAAAAAACACAAACTAAACAAAATTTTACAAACAGCAAAAATAAAACACATACAGAAATACAATCCTCCTCCCCAGATTTTATTAATTAATTTTCTCAGGAAGAGGTAGGTATGCATCTACATAGGTGTTTGCTCACTACTTTTTAAAATTAATTCTGAACCTAAGTTGGATTTTGTTTTCTGGTGTTGGATTGAACTCAGGGCCTCATGTGTGCCAGACAAGCATTTCATTGCTGAGCTATTCCCCCAGCTAGACTGAGTTTCTTTATTGTTAAGTTTAAAAAATTAAAATATTTTTATTCCTATGAGTTTGTTAATTCTAATTTTGTGAAGATCGTATTATTACAGGAAGTATAGCATAGTTGGATATTTTGTATAGGCTGAGCATCCTTTACTCAAAAATCTGAAATCTCGGTACTTGGGGTTCAGCTCAGTGGCACAAGCGCCTGCCTGGCAAGCATGAGGTCATGAGTTTGATCCCCAGGACAAAACAAAAAAACTTCTCCCCAAAACCCTGAAATCTCAAATGCTCTAAAATATGAAATTTGAGTTTTTGTGACATATTTAAAATAAAAAGTTTTAAAGTAAATATTAAAAGAGATGAAGAATCACATGAAATGAAGGATAACATCACAAGAGTAAAATTTCAAAACAAAGCAAAACAAAAAAAAGTAAAATTCCATGCCATGCCAAAAACTAATTGCTTGCATAATAGAACCTTCAGGCTATGAGTAAGACACAGGGATGAACCTTTGCTTAGCCGCAGGTCTCTTCCCCTGGTGGCTAAGTACGTGTAGCCATCTCATGAGGCACACACTTGTGCGTTTTCCCCTGAAGTGATTTTGTGCTTGTGTCTGCCCGCTTCAGTGATATAAAAATGCTGAGCCAATATTTTCACTTATTGCTCTTTGTGTCTGCGTTCTCCTGAATAACCTGGACAGAGGACCTTGGAACTCAGTGTTTTAGGTCAGGGTTCACCAAGCTTTGGAAAGAGCCAGACAAGTAGGCCATGCAATCTGGCTGCTCCCACCATGGGAAAGCAACAGAGGTAGCATGCATGTGAGTGAACGCGGCGGTTTTTCAGAAACACACGCTTGTGTTCCTGCATGGATTGGGGCTGTGGTTCACTGCTGACTTTCAGCTTAGCTATGAATCCAGCCTTTTGATTTCTCATGAGAAGATTTTGTTTGAACTAGAACTCAGGGAGAGACAAGATCTGTGGTTGTATTTTTGTGGCGATGGGCAAGTTTCTTCTGCCCGACCTGTTTTTCTTTTTTTAATATTATTTTATCATTTTTTTGTTCAATATCCAGGGCCTTTTCCCTGAACTACATTCTAGCCATTTTTAAGTTTTAATGCTGAGATAGGATCTTGTTTGTTTTCCCTGGCTGGGCTCAAACTGTCCCAGCCTCCCAGAGTGCTAGCATTACAGGGGTACTGCTCCCCGCGAGGCACTGGCCTCTTCTGACCACTTCTTTAGGTGCTCCTCGTTGGCGATTTCTCCGTGTCACACAACAGTCCTGAGTCTCACTTCCTGCGTCACCACAACTCATGTCCTCCTAGTTTCCACTGGCCCAGCCCCTTCCGCAGTGTGGACTTAGACAATTTCATCGAAAAAAGGCAGTGATTCTTCATTTCTTCTAATACTTATTTTTCAAAGTATTTATTCTTTAAGTGTATTACAAAAAGGATAGCAGTCTTGAATATTCTGACATACTTTAGAGGCAGGGACTGTGCTCTTAGAGATGAGGTGGTTCCAGATTCATTTAGAAAACCCATTAAGCCTCTGGTGAGGTGCACTACCCTCGAAGGTGTCACACTGGATGCCATCATTGTCCTCCCCCCGGTGGCCTTAATTACTGTAGAGTGAGAAAAGCAAAAGTGTGAAATCGAACGTGCCACTTGTGAGTAGCAAGTAGCACTTGGGTAATGCTACTCACATGATGCTGCTGTCTATTTTAATAAGATTCAATTTGGGTTGGGGATTTAGCTCAGTGGCTTAAGTGCCTGCCTAACAAGCATGAGGTCGTGAGTTCAGTCCCTGGTACAAAAACAAAATGCAACAAAACACAACAACAACAAAAAATTCAATTTGAAAAAGAGTCTTGCAGTTTAATAATAAATCTGGAAACCACCACTCAGGAGAGAATGTATGCCCTCTGCCCCAGAGTCACTCTCCCTGAGACAGAGCTGCACAGATCCGTGGTCAGGGTCAGGAGTGCGTGGGGTGTGGGAGGAGCTGAAAGGAAAGCAGTGTCCTGTCTGTGCCTCGAATGAGTGGACTCCCTTGCACTTCAGACACTGACTTCCTGCACGAGTGTCAGGTCTTACTGCTGGGGTTTGGTATCAAGAGGGCTGTCCCTGTCTAGGATGCCAGCGCTTTTCAGGCTTCTCCGCACCATCTGCACTGGAGCCAACTAGCTATAGAGTTGGGCTTCCCACGGTCAATTCCCAGGCTCAATTATCTATCACGAAACTCAGGCCAGAGAATTATGCTTAGGATTGCAGCTTCCTAACGGAGGATTCAGTGAGATAGCAGTGAAACGAAGAGAGATGAAGCCGAAGTCAGGGCAGGTCCTGGAGAATGTCTGTGTCCCTGCCTATGTCCCCCAGCCACTTCCCCCTCTTGGCACACCAGTAGACTCACCAACCAAGAAGACCCACTGAGTGTTAGTGGCCCAGGGTTGCTTAGGGGTTTCACTGACTGAGTGGAGCCCAACTTCCTGTTTGAACACAATCTCTAGCCTCGATCACTTTCCTGGAGGTTGGGAGAGCAGCCTCAGTCTACAGCTGAGGCTTCCTGGTGACCAACTCCTACCCTGAAGCCACGTGGAGGTCACCAGTGACCACCCTTTAGAATAGCAAAGTCACTCTCCACGCTGTACCCACCCTGCCCCATTCCAAGGCTCTGAAATCCTGAGCCAGGACCTGAGGACAAAGCCCTTTATCACGCCACAGCTCTTGCAGGGTGCTCTTTGGGATCTGTTTAGTGTTTTTCTATCGTCTGCTTCGTTATGACACAAAAGGAGCCAGGACTTACTGCTGTTTCGAGGAGGAATCAACCTCCTCTACTTGCCTTTGATGACCAACTAGAAAATGGAGGCAAATTTAGAGGAAAGGAGTAGCCATGCCTTCAGTTCTCTTTCCTTTAGTTCAGGCAAAAGTACTTTTTTGACAGCCACCCTATTTGGCTGTGCTCACAGGTGGGAGGCGGAGTGGGGAAGTGGAGTGCTCTTCTGCCCGGCCTGCTTTTTGGGTGCACGCCCAGCCCATGGGCTCTGACTGAGGAGCGGCCAGTGTGGTGTTGACCAGGCAGGACAGAAGGGCCCTGGCACAGCTGGGGAGGAGGTCACACTGCGAGAGCACTGATGGGTTTTGTCTTTTCTCGTGTTCTTCTCTGCAGCTCCAGTTCTGCACAGATTGGTTTATTTCTCTCCATTTGCACTGTATATAATTTTCCTGTCCCAATTCTTGCCTTTGTCAGATTGTATGTCTCCTCCGTGCTTCTTTCTGAGATCTTTCAAAGTTCCAAATAAAAGTGCCTGTATTTATGTGGCGTGAATAATGCATGAGTCCGTTCCTTTCAAGGCATGAAATTGTGCGCCTTATAATGTCACTCATTAATCCATATGGTAAAAACCGTGGGAGAAGGTCGATATGGGTAAGGATAATTAGCAATTGATTAGCATCCGAGAAACTAAAAAAAGGCACATTTCCCCCTGTGATGGCTCCAGTTGACAAAATCAAGTATTCTTCTTGAGACAAGACATGGTATTCAGGAGTGTGATGGAGAAAAATATTTGCATTAATATGGGCATGAATCAAGGTAAACATTTCTTTTTTGAGGAAAGAGACAGGAACTGTTCTCAAGCATTCACTGCAGTATATTTTGTTAAAGAATTTCTGGCACCAGAAATCTAAAGTCTTACATACATTTAGTGCCAAAAATGTGAAAAACTGAGACTGAAACACCAACTAAGCCTATGATTTCCTCCAACATATAGTGCCTAGTGTCTTTGAGAAGGCTGTGTCTCCTCCCAACTCTTTTCAGGTGGACCCACCTCCTGAGCCAGCTCCCAGTGGAAATAGCTCCATGCAGCTGAGTGCAAGCAGGACTCCTGGTGGCCCAGGCTCAGGGAGTACGCCCTCCAGGGCTGCAGGGGCTTGCGGCTGAGACAGCTCTGTCTCTTATGTTTCTAGGGTCTCACACACACTGGAACATTAAAGATGTCCAGTGAAAATAAACAGATACCGAGATGAATATGTGTGATGCAGTCTTACACTCATCCTCTTTTTTATGCTTTCTGTCCCTTTCACTATTGTTTACCTATTACTATTGGTCTAAATCGCCAAACAAAGTTACTTAAGAAAACTTTATCTGTACTGTCTTAGTCACTTTTCTCTCATTGCTGGACAAAATACCTGACACCCAAAATGAAGGAAGGAAAGGTTTATTTAGCTCACTGTTGTGAAGGCTCCACTCCATTATCAGCTGGCTCCAAGTGTGGAAGACAGCAAAAGCAGCAAGATCTTATGGAGGGAGGTGGAGTTAGCCTCTTTTCCTTCCATAGATTGCCAGCAGGACACCCCCTACCTAGGGTGGATGAAGCCTTCACACTGTCTCCATGCCCTCTTCTTTCACAGGATGAAGATGTTTACAAAGTGAGGACCCTGGTCCCTTCTGAGTCACTTCATTAAACTTCTAAACTTCTCACGTAGACACAGTGTACCCACCATTACATGTACTGAACATGTATGGACTTTCTATCCTTGTTTTTGTTCCCACAGCAGCACAGTATGAAAACTGTTTAGCATTTGCATGGTGTTAGGTGTCATAAATACTTTAGAAATCATTTAAAGTATACAGGAAGATGTATGTCGGTTACGTGCAAATACCATGCCATTTTATATAAGGGAATGGAGCATTTTTGAATTTGGAGAGTGGGGAGAGAGAATCTCAGCACCTCTGCCCCCTGGGTACTGAGGGATGACGGTGTCTTCCTGTTATCCTCCTTCCTTCTGCACTCAGAATTTCCACCCAGGATAGTCCTGCCTTTGAGTGCAGTGCAAGAGGAAGGGTGGTTATGCAGTGGAACTCTTTTTGGTCTAAATTCCTTTGGCACTAAAGAGGAAACCAGAAGTGTTTATAAGGCAAAGGCATTTGTTATCACTCTTAATGTTTGATTCTAACAAATTTTTTTTTATTAGGAATATGTTAGATATCACAGTTCTATAGAGAGGCATCCTCACTCCAGTGTTGGGCGGGGAGGTAGGAAGCCTTCATGTAAAGTAGATAGTTACTAAGCTGGGACCAGGGGCAAGCCTCATACATCCACAGGACCAGCTCAATGAGAGGAGCTGCTTCTGGGAGACACACATCATCGGGCTCCTAGTAAACGAAACCGGACAGAGGGTAAGTGAACTGTCAGGCAAACAGGAGGAGACTTGAGTTATAGGTGTCTTATCTCCCAAACTTTATTCTCTACCAAGACCTGACAATAATTTTCTAAGGTGAAATCCTTTCAGTGAGCAAATATCACCTAAAGATTTTCTGTCATCAGGTGGATTCCATGTTGTACCTAATTATCAAGTGTCTGTGGCAAGTTTTTAGGAATTTGGACCCTTTTCCCCATCTTCCTTCCACAACATCCAGTGGCCATGGGGGCTGGGGATACAGCTCAGGGGCACAGTGCCTGTCTGGAAAGTGTGAGGTCCTGAGTTTGGTTCCTGGTACCAAAAAAAAAAAAAAAAAAAAAAAAAAAAAAGCAAAGCCCACCCACAGGTCTAAGAGATGGATCAATTTTGGCTTCTTAGTTTTTTGTATGGAGGAAGCCTTGGAGACCAGGGTAAAAACGTTTGGTCTTATGACATAAACAGGTCTTATCTTGCTGCGACTATAATGAACAGAAAACGTAATTCCACCAAGTCACGCTCCACTGCTCCTTATGGAAACTCCCATCCCCTCTGCTCCTCCTGTTTGTGCTGTAGATGGGTGAGGGTGGGAAGGAGGGTGGCTGAGCTAAGAAAGTCCTGGCTGTGGTCGTGCAGATATGCTCGCTAGTAAGGTACTTAGATGTGCAATTCCATCACCAGCAGGAGCTTCACAGGAATTGTGCCCTCCAGGGAAGTCCTCCTGGGACTGTCCCTCCTTGTCACAGGTGAAGGACAGATACTCTGAGTTGCCTCACTGAGACCATGCAGCTCGGGGTCCTGATTGCAGCGCACTCTGATTTTGGCACAGCAGGTCAGTGCCAGCTTGTTGGAGGGCACTGGAGCTGAATACATGTGTGGGGCTGTACTGTGGCCCGGGCATGACTGAACTGAGAAAGAGGAGACACTTCAGGGGGCAAGATTGGCCACAGCTGAGGCCACCTGGAGCTTTTCTGGATATTTTCCTTAATTAGCATCATCTGTAGCTCTGAGGGGTCCTTTGACCCCTCCTAAGATCTTGCTCAGATTTCCTCCATTGCCCACTCAGCTCCTTGCTTGTTCTGATTAAATATGGGCTGCCTAGAGTTAGTCGGCTGGCTGGCTAGAGGAGTTACGAGCTCTGCCGAGGATTTTACTC
Organism: Cavia porcellus; assembly: GCF_034190915.1. Lineage (NCBI taxonomy): Eukaryota > Metazoa > Chordata > Mammalia > Rodentia > Caviidae > Cavia > Cavia porcellus. The sequence goes on from NW_026947507.1 coordinate 44,339,186, forward strand.
CTCCTGCAGCCCTAAAGACCATGCGGTGTGTCTCATTCCTTTGGGCGTTTGGTGTGCACCTATTTGGGGCAGAGGGGTCTAGACACAGACCCCAACAACAGCTGATGTTTTATCCTTGGCCCTTCCGGTTTAGAGTCCGGCTAGACAATTTTACCAAGCAATTGAGAAGCAGTGCAAGCCATGTAACAGTGTTGGGGTTGTTGAAGGTGGTTTTTCCAGAGGTAGCAGCTCCCTGGTCAGACTTACTTTTGGATGGAAAAAGAAGTCACAACTTGACAGCTGTGCTAACATCTCAGTGGCGGTGATACAGAGGGAAGGGAGACAGGATAAGCAGAATGTGGAGCTGGGGACCAGTCTCATTATAAAATGGTTTCTTTAGGGCTGGCCAGTCTACACCCAAGGGTGTTGAGGGCTGGGCTTAAGGTGGTCTGCATCCATCCCCAAGGGACCTGTTGTGGTGGCAGACTCAAGCACTGCTTGAGTATTCCCAGAAAGCGCTGTTTCAGTTGATGGACAAAGGAAGAGTTGCTTTCCCAGTGTGAGTGGCCATTGTCTTAGCCTCCAAGGATACCGAGGAGAAACAGCAAAGGAGAGGTGAGTTTATCAGTTCTGCTTGAGCTGGAACATCTGTCTGTTTGGCCTGTGGACACTGGTCTCCAGTTCTGGGTCTTTGTCTGGTGATGGAAACTTACAACACTGGCTCCCTGGCTCTGTGGCCTTTGGGTGAGTCCACTTTCCAGCACTGTAACAAATACCCGAAGAAAATGACCTGAAAGTGGAGGAAAGGCTTATTTTGTCTCATCCTTTCAGTCCATGGTTAACTGGCTTCAAGGCAAAAATATCAATTGGAAGGGTTCGTGTGGTATGGGAAACCTGCTCACCTCACAGCATGCAGGAAGGATTGGGAGAAAGAGAAAATAGTTTAAGAGGAAGGGTTGGGGACCATAAATTGTCCTTACGGCTGGGTCCCCAAGGTTCGGTCCCTTCAGGAAGTACCACCTCCTGTTCCCATTATTCTCTCTCTCTTTTGTCTTATTGAGACAGGGTCTCACTATGCAATTCAGGCTGGCCTTGGGTGGTCTCAAACTCTCAGCCTCCCAAATGCTGGGGTTACAGGCATAAGCCACCATGCCCAGCTCCATTACTTCTCAATAATGCTATCAAGTTATGAGGTCATCAGTGAATTACCTCTTAGGATAAAGTTACAGCCCAGTAATTTTTCCAAAAGTTCATTAGCCACAATGTCTTCAATACAGTGAGCCTTTGAGGGGAAGCATCCATGTGATAGCTGGCTTGGGCTCAGTCACCCTATCTGCTTTACTGGGGTCCTGGCTACAGTAGTAAGCCCCTCAGTGCATGAGCACATCTCACATGGCAAGTCTTGGTCTATGTTTCTCTGTATCTTTTGCTTCTGTTTCTCTGGAAAGCCTGGACTAAGTCGATACCTTGGCCCCAAGGTTTTAAACTTCGAATATTTGGGGCGAGGAGGCCCTGAGTATATTGTACACGAGCACAATTCATGGATGTAGTGGACTAAAATGAGTGAGATATATGAGAGACACTCCTGTGTTAGTGCTGGGCAGATGTGATTGCACAGAGGGGAATCCACAGTTCCACAGGTGGGCAGCGCTCAGGAGGTCCTCCTGTGGGCTCACTACTCATTTGCATTGCCCAGGTTGAAGCTAGAGGTGCATGCTTGGTGGAATGGGTCTCTTCTGGTTTCTAGCTGTTACCTGGATGGCTGGGGACAGGTGGGTCTCAATCCCTGCCCTGAAGCCATCATGGAGTGTAACATGGGGACGGCCCCAAGGAAAGCCAGGAGGGCCGGACATTGTCCCCTTGCCTTCAGAACAGCTTCTTCCGCACTGCCACATAAGCAAAGTTTCACCTGCCTTCCTTCAGAAATTCACAAAATACAGCTAAACACTGCAGGCTGATGGTGGCAACCTCGGGGAGCTGTCAAATCCTGCTAGTCACAATCGACTCGCTATGTCTTCATGTACAAAATGAGAACTTTTTCCTAAGAGCTATTTGTATTCTGCTCACTTTTCCCATTGAATTCACTGTTTTGTCTTAGACTAAGAAGTTAACAGTGAGCTTCTGTCTCTCTCATGAATTCTAAAATGCACCCAGGAAACTTTTAGTAGATGGCACAATCGAAACTAACAAAAACACATTTTTAAGACTAAAATGCCAGGTTTAAGTAGCACTTTCTACTGAAAATGCTAGTTTTAAGTAGTATCTTTTTTATTTCCTCTTTTATTTTTTAATAGGTAAAATAGCTCTTTTCTGGGAGATGTGATTTGTCTCAGTGTCCCAGCTGGTGCTAAAACCCCCTGCTCTGCAAATGGAAAGCCAGGGCTTGCAAGGTTAGGACCTAGCAGGGGGAATGGCTAAAGTGAATTGGTATTTGTGAGAACAAGGAGGTCCACACCAGGGAGGGTAGGTGTGTGACTCCCTACCCTTGGCCCCAGGAAGTGCTTAGCTACACTGTCAGATTCATCTTTAGTAGTGAGGAAATTCAGGATCATATGGGTAACATTTCAGTGTGTTCCCTTGCTCTGGCTGCTCCTCTACCTCTTCCTGGGATTGACAGATATTTCCTAGTCTGGTCTTGGTGTGAGCTTTCCTGTAGTATCAACTTGATTGGCTTTGGGACCCACCTAGGGCATTGGTACAGCTCACTTCTGGGTTTTTCTGGTGGGGATTATGGAGGCAAGGGGTTGGGAAGCTACATCTAGTTCCTCACCTGTTCTCTCTGGTACTGGTCCTCTGCTCTGCTCCTGGCCACCCTAACAATATTTTTGTTCTGCTTCACCCATCTACCATGATGTTCCTGCCTTGGTGCCGGCTGACCGTGGACTGCATTCCTGGAAACCATGAGCCAAAGATAACTTTTCTTTCTTTCAGTTGTGGGTGATGAGTATTGTGTCCCAGGAACAAAAAAGCTAATACATCTACCCTGGCTTCTTCGATATTTAAAGATCTGATATTCTGTCTTTGGGAGGAGACTCCACTGCAGTCACCAGATTTTTGTGAAGTTTTTCAGTCAGAGTTGTTGTGGTTATCTATTACTGTATTACAATGTACACGAGAGTTTAGTGGCTTAAAGAATGATTTTATTTTATGGGTTAGCTTGGTGATTCTTAAGCTATAATAGGAGGATTGGGTTTCTCCTTATTTGGCAGACAGGCTGGTCTATTGGACTTGTGTGTCTGGAGTCTTGGCTGGGATGGCAGAGAGGCGCGGTCAGTGAGGACAGTGATCATGACCCCTGCAGTCAGTACTGTAGTCCAGCATTGTGGTCTTGAATGAGCAGAGAGGGGAGCTGTCAGCTTTTAAAGTGCAAGGTCAAGATCAGTTTTGTTTTGGCTCTATCTGGCAGCCGTGGAGTTTGTCCTTATTTCAGGGCACAGAACATCAGTTCCACCTTTCAATGGCAGCAGATTCAAAGAAATTGAGGGTGTGTTTTTTTTTGTTGTTGTTTTTTGTTTTTTTTCATGCTGAGGATCAAACCTAGGGCCCCATGCATGCTAAGCAAGCACTTTCACTGAGCTGCCTTTCCAGTCCTTCATCCTTACTTGAACACAAAGAACCTCAAATTAAAAATGTGTCACAATGGCTAAAATGTAGAAACAAACCAAATCGTCACCAATGGCTGGTGAATAAAGAACAGGATGGTGTATAACATTGTGGGATATTACTCTGCCATAAAGGGGAAGGAAATTTGGGTACCTAGTGGCTGAATCTTGAGGACATTATGTCCAGTGACATAAGCCAGTCTCAGAACAGACAGAACCTGCAGAATTCCACTTGTCTGAGGTACCCGAGGTGGGCAAATTCATAAAGACAAAATGGAGTTTCCAGGGCCCGGGGAAGGAGGCTAGGGGGATGTGGAGTTCAGTTCTGGAAGATGAGAAGTGTTTTGGAGGTGGATGGGGAGCTGATTGCCCAGCAGTAGAATGATCTTATTATCCTGCACTTAAGCACAGTTAAGATGGTAAATTTTATCACAAGATGTAATAAAGTACTCTGCAAAAAGATTAAAACTAAGGCGGCTGTCTGAGCTTGAGCGGTGTCTTGCATCTCCCTCTTGTCTGGGGGTGCTCAGTGCACTGGGCTCTTGGAGCTGCTTCTTTTCTTTCTGGTGAGGCTGGCGTTTCCCTGGAACTGCTTCCATGGGGAGGTGAGCAGGGCTCCCTGGGCTCAGTAGGAGCTTAGATGTTTTCCCCAAACCGCAGGCTAAGATCATGAGGTGACTTGTTAGTGTCATTTAAAAATTAAGTCCACTGATGACTTTCTCATCCTAAGGGAAATTTATTCCTCAGTTATTAATTCTCTTTCATTGTCTTATTAAAATAGATACAATGGCATAAAATCAAGTCTGGGAAGAGCCTTAGTGTAGCTGTAGCCTCTCAGCACAATCAGCTTCTGGTCCTCTGTGACCTCACCCACACTGTCCCTGCCATTTGACAGTCTTGACAGTCTTGCTGTGCATCATGGCTGCTCCGCGCCTCCCCTCGTGGGCTGGGGTGGGCAGCATGAATGTTCAGGCTGGAGCTCAGAAGGGCTCTCTGCTCCTTAATCACATGGTTCTTACCCTGTATTTGTCAGTAATGCCTGTGTCGATCATTCTATTAAAAACTTAGTTGGTTGCATGTTTAGAAACATGCACAAACCATACCTGTGCAGCTCCTTGCAGTTTCATAAAGCACTGACACCTGGGAATGTGTGGCCAATCAGAACAAGAGCATCCAGAATCCAAGGTCCTGTGGGCACCTGCAGGCATGCTGCCCAGGAGAGCCGTGCCTTGGCTCCTTCAGATGTGTCTTCCCTGTCTTCAAACTTTGCATAAACAGGAGCAATGCCATGGATACTCTTTTGTGTGGACTTCTTTTATTCAAGCACATGTTTGCAAGATCCAATCCTGTACCCTTTGAGGTGGCAGTGCCTTTTATTCCCATTGAAAAATCCCAGTTTTCCCCCACTCTGTTATTGGGCACTTGGCTTGCTTCCTGCATTTCAGTGAGAATGAAAAACACTGACACCAATTTTCTCACACAAACTCTTGGACACAAGGGTCCTTGCCTGGCTGTTGATTTACATGGGGAAGCTGCATTCTCATGTCACAGGGTCCAGATATAGTAGCTCATGGGATCGTTATTTGCAGATATTATTCTCATACACAGTGGCTTGTCTTTTCACCGTCTTCACCGTCTTTTGAGGAACAGAAAATTTTAATTCTAATGTGTAGTAGTATAAATAGTTTTAATTTTTCTTTTTTAATAGCACATGTTTGGGTGTCTTAATACATTTCCCTATCTTGGAGGTAGGAAAAGAGTCTCTTACGGTTTATAAATGTTTATTTGCTTATCTGTTAATTTTAGATCTATAATGTGATGGTGTGATGGTTAATTTTGTGTTAATTTGGAGGTGATTTTGGATGAGGTGAGTATATAAACCTGAGTCAGACAGAGTGAGGTGGGCCTCATCCACCCCCTGAAGCTTGAATGGGGCAAAAGACAGCCTCCCTTTGTAAGCGAGGCCCAGAGCTGGCAGCCCTGGGCTTCTCCCCACGCCTCTGTCCATCTGGGAGTCCAGCTCCCTGGCCTGTGTGTATCCCTTCTCATGTCTCTTCTCTCTGTGTGCACATCCTCGGGGCTCTATTGCTTGGAGAACCTCAGTAATCCAGAGTGAGAAAAAGGTCACAGAGCAGCTTTTGGAAGCCAGAAATCTCTGGGGACACTGCTGACAGCTCTGGTATAGAACTCACAGCTCCATACTCTGCAAATGGACCCCTCAGCCGCTGCCCACTGCTAGCTGTCTGTTGTTCCTTCCAGGCAGTTTGGGAAGGGGCCTTGTCCATGGCCAGACACAAAATGAGGGGATGCAGAGGTGAAGACCTGAGTCAGAACACAGCCTGAAGTAGGCACAGTCTGGTGCTGAGCAGTGGGCTTGCTGTGCTGGAGGGCAGCTGGGAAGTGCCTGGGGGCAGGGACAAGGGCCCCAGATCATTCAGAGGCCCTGGGAGTGGAGCCTCTGGTGGCATAGACAAGTGCTGCACAAGGGCTGCCCCTGGTGATCGGTCCCATGCTCTTGTGATGCGTATACATTGCCCAGTGATCCTTGTTGCTCTTTCTTCATAGTGTCACACAGCAGAGGACTGAAGTGGAGAGAAGCTGCTTCTGAGACAGGGTCTTATTCAGACAGGAATAAGGGAGGAACACTGGAGGGAGCTGCAGAGCAGGAGCAGCTGCATGCTTCCGTCTTTAATTATTCCAAAACCTGCCCTTTAGAGCCTATAGGAGCCACCAGGGAAACTGTTATGCCAGGTAATGAATTTTTATTACCCCTTATCTTGCACCTGAGCTATCATGGAGTCCAGAGTTTATTACTTGGGCTTTCGGATCTATGATCTGCAGGGCTTGAGGAAGAGGCTTCCCAGGGATGCACCAGAGACTGGGGTATGGAGGGTGTTTCTTTTTGGTGCAACTGAGCCAGGGAGTGTGAGTGAGCAGGGATGTGCTGTTGATGAAATTTTCTGTGACAGCAAGTTACAAAACACACTCTTGAGAATGACATTACAATTCATATGCCGTGTGTGCTCGATTCCTTGAAAGGCAAAGAAGACGGGATTAGAATGTTAGTCAAGTCCTCTTTAAGAAATCCTTCCCCTCCCATTTCCTGTTTGCCTAAGTAACCCTGTGTTCATTAAGATGATGATGACGGTCATGTGATTACATTATTTAAGACCAGGGTGTATTTATGACATGTTTTCAACCAGACTTAGGAAAGTTACATTTATTTTTGGGTTACTCACAAAAGAGTCTCAGTATGTATCTGTTAACTGAAGGAACTACACACACAAATCACCAATATTACCTCAAAAAATAGCAGGTAGCATTTAAACTGTATTTTGCTCTAGGTGTTTTGAGTCCTGCCCAAGTCATCTCTGTTGTGACTGCTCATTTGCACTTGCATTGTGTCACTGTTGTAATCAATGCATGACTTCTAGTGCAATTAAAATACAAGGCCCTAACCCTGTGCTCATTCTAATGGAAATGTATCCAATTGTTACTATAGCTACTGAAGTGCAAACAAAGCAAAACAAAACAAAAACAAGACAACTAACCAGCCAACCAGAACCTCTTTCTAATATGAAGATAACCAAATGTTTGTCAGCACTGGGCAATCCCCGAGACGTCGCGATTTGGGCAAGGCATCTAAAGTCATGGTGAAGGCCTTCGTGGACTCCTGCTCTGCAAGCAGGGCCTGCAGAGTCCTTTGGTATCTGCTCATTACTTGATGAAGAACTACCAGCAGGCAGCCGGGATCCACCAAGCTGTCCTCTTACTGGATGCTGCCCGAGGTCTGCTCGGGTCCAAATAAAAAGCTATGGAGAGTGAACACTTGGGCAGCAGCCTGCGGGTCGCTGCCAGGGACGCTGTTCTGCTTTGTCTCCCGTTGCTGGATACTGTTTCAGCAAGGTGAAAGTGCTGGAGCTGCAAATGGCCTCGCTGAGGTGAGATGTAGGCTGGGGACGGTTATCAAAGCAGCAGCAGGCCAGGCACAGATGCGAATTGGGAGGTGAGACACCCAGACTGCGAAGGGTCTGTGCAACAATGACAGTGGGGTGACAGTCTCAGGTGAGTCTGCAGCGGCTGCCATGAGCCAAGGGGAAGCTCTGAACCGAGAGCATCTAGAAAGTGTGCGTGGTGGGCTGTGTCAATCGGGGGTCCCCGCATGACTCAGTATGTGGAACAGAAACACATAGTATGGAGGTTGGCAAGGCCACATCTGCCATGGCCTAGGCAGGCTGTGACCCTGGAGTCCAAAGGCAAAGCTCTGCGGGAGACGCCTTACTCTTTGGGGACAAAGAGTCTTTTTGTTCTATTCCAGTTCCAATTGACTAGATAAGGGTCTCCTCCATGCCACAGGGCAATCCATTCACTGAGTCCACCAAGTTTGGTGTTGATCTCCACCAAAAATCCTCACAAAAACACCCAGAATAATCTTTCCAACTATCTGGGCACCATGGTCCAGTCTAGCTGACATGCATTAAATCAATTATCACCCAGATCGAGGTAATTTTGAAGGATGGGCCCCTTTATCCATCCTGGCTTCCTCTGGCTTTAAAGCAAGCAGTAGCACAAGATAAGAGCAAAACCCCACTTGTCAGGGGCTTCTCAAGCTGGTAGGGATGGGTTGACGCTTACATCTATCTAAGCACACTTGGCTACAGGATGCAGAGGAAGAGAAGACACTGGTACTTAACATTTTCCTTTGTTTTAGCATGATTACCAGAGCCACAGATGGGTTCCAGAAGCTTGCTCAAGCTCATATGCAGAAGCAAATGGAAATCCAGACAATGACATCCATAGTCTTACCAAGATGTATTCCAGAATCATTTGATTTTCTGACTATAAAAGAAATCTTATACCTTGGAGAAAATGTAGATGATAGAGAAGAAAATAAAATACCTGGAGAATAGACAAAGGGAAGCATGGGGGGGGGTGATCAGACAGCACGAGAGGAGGCAGCAAGCTCTCCTCTGCAGCCTGCACGGTGACTCTGACCTCAGAGGGCTGCAGCTGCTGACTGAGCTCACGGAAGTTATTTATCATCATCTAGCAATTGGAATGATGACACACTCACCTCTGAGACTCTAAGAGGACCCATCGGTCAGTAGACTCATGTTAATGACTGGAATTATAGCTTAGCCCTGGGAATCACTCTGTAGATATCAGCTGCTTTGGTAGCCACCAGGCATGGTGTCCTGGGAACAGGGTGGGTTGTGTTGTGTCAGATACCAGGCTCTTCTGAGGGGCATGCATTGGTGCAGTATTTCCAGAAGGAGACTGGTTTTGTGATTTCTGTCTATATTCCTGCATAGATCTTCTTATTCCACTTCTTTAGCCCCTATTATAAATATTTCTAAACTTGTCATTGCCAGGCATAATGCTAGGTATCAGGAGTAGAGGAGTGAACACCCCAGATAAACCCTTGCTCTGGGAATATCTAGTGCACATTTCTTAGATGGAGTCCATGCACGTTTTCTGGTTCTGCATCTTTCTGCACGTGCTCTGTAGAATATGATTTTCTCTTATTTAAGTCACCTTTCCAGTCCTTAACCCCAGTCAGAATTCCACTTCTGTCACCAAATCATCCTTGACTCCTTGGAACTAAAGTGGATCTATTTACTGGGCACATGCTTCATCACAAGTACTAACATTGCTCTTCTGGAGTGTCTGAAGCCCTCATTCTTCACTTCTCTGCTGACGCTTACAATGTCTACCTTGATTCTGGTTATTTATGTTCCCGATCCTGCTCTCCTACAAAACACAGCTCTTTGCAATTAAGATCTCGGATTCATCTGTCTTTGTCTCCCTTGCCCTACCAAGCACAAGGCCATGTGCCTAAATGATATTTAATTGCTGGTTTTTGAATAAAATAATGAAGGAAGGAGCTGGCCATGATGAATGATGTCTTAGATGGGAACATGTGAGACACTAACCAGTTGACAGAAGAAACAAAGCTCCCTCCTTAGCCCCAATGGGTTTGAGTCCTTTTCAGGGAGGATTGTGGATAGGGCAGAGCTGGAGCAACTGCTGGTTGTTTCCTTGGGCTCTTTATTTCTAATGGCACTCCAGGGGGCAGGGACAAAATGAAAGCTATTAATGCCCAAAGGCTGCTCATTCTGCCCCCATTCCTCAGGACCTCAGGTGCTGTTTATTTCCTACAGATGCTGTAACAAATTACCCTGAGCTTGCTCACTGAAAACAGCATCAGTTTATTGTCTTGCAGTTGTGATGTCAGAAGTCCAAGATGACTTTCGCAGGCCTCAAATGCAGCTATTGACAAGGGTATGTCCCACCTGGCTGGTCCAGGCCCCCCTCTCCTTCCAGCACCTCATGTACTCCTCAGCTCTGGCCCTTCGCCCCACATCTGTTTCTGGCCCCTCATCCTCTTTTGAGTCTGTCCTCTCTGTCTCTCTCTATAAAGGGCCCCTGCAATGCTGGGGGTCCATCCAACTAAGTGCTGTGTCTAGTGCAGCTCTTGAGAATCTCTAGGGCAGAGGATGGTAAAGGAATGAAGGCAGGAGTGAAAACGTGGAAAGCTGAGGTCAGGCAGAGCTGCTCTCCTGGTGGGAGGGAAAGAACCATCCAGTGACTGCAGCACATTTATTCACACACTCAGCGGGTTGGTGTCAGGCAAGACCCCTCTGCCTAGCAACTCGCTGGCCCAGCTCACCTCGGTGCCCCTGTTCTCGGGCTGGATGAACGTGTTCACCAGGCTTGCCTCAGGCACACTGTGTTCTTGGGGCTGACCTTGCTCTAGCCCCATGTGTGTGATCAACCTTCAACTTCAGCTGCTCCCCACACCTCAGTCAGGGTCATCTCCTCCTCTCTGGGTCCTTCACTTTATCACCTTGGCCAAATCCCTTTTGCTATGTGAGATAATATGGTCCCGGGTTGTGGGGATGGACTCAACTGTCACATCTTTGGTCTCTAGGCCTCCAAACAAGGCTGGGGTTGGAGGATGGCAGGTGTGTCTGTGGTTGATTCCCTCAGGGCCTGAAGTGTCCTGAGTTGCTATCTTGGCATCATGATCTGGACTGGTCATTCTTTCTCTGACTTCCACTGTATGGACAGCACCCTTGCCCTTGGGGGTCTCCTTCCTGCAGTACACATGATCCTCACGTTCAGTCTGTTTTCTACAGTTTTATTCTTACAGTGTTGAATAATAGGAAAATAGAGACAGTGTTTTTTTCTTCTCCCCATACAGTTCTTATCTTGAAAAATTATATTTATTGTGTGTATGCAGATACTTGCTCAGCACCAGGTAGTGATAACACTGCCTTCATTTTTAACAATTAAACATCTTCAAAGTCAGCTTCCAAGACCGATCACACTCCTCTTCAGTGAGTGACTATCCTTAGTCTGCCTCATTAGACAAATTGATCATGGCCCTCTTACAGTCACTCTAATAACCAAGACTTGTCTTGTGATGCGGGCGGTCAGTAATCTTACCTACAAGCATTTCCTGCATGCACGCTAGGGATGGCACAAGAAATGATCCAGAGATGCAATATGAAATAGTTTGACAAATAGGAAAACTGTCCCCTTCTTCATGTTGGAGAGAAAATTGTGGTGTCTAGAGGAATCGACTGAAAGAAAAGTAGACAGTGTCTGGGCACAGTACTCTGTGGGCACAGACGGTGTTCCTGTTTAAGCTTTCCTGTCGAAAATATGGAAATGGGATTATGATGGACCTCTGTCCATTTGTAGCCTGGAATAGTCTTGCAAGCCTAGGGGAAAACAGTAAAGAAAAAGAGAATTATGATAACTGTTGTTAGCATGCTGTGTGTTCCATAGAAAGTTTTGACTTTGTTACTCTTTAGAAGTGAAACTTACCCAGTGTGGTGGGGCTTTAATATCTGTGAATTAAAAAATAATTTGTAATATTAAATTCAATCCAGATTATTTAAACTTACTAGACAAAATATATAAATCTAAAGTGATATCCTGATGGAAACAAAGCAGCACAAACTATACTTTTAGAAATCATGAGAGACTGCTTTTTAGCTCTCTGTACTTTCTTTAACCTTGAGAAACACATTATATTAAAGAATGTGTTTGTTTCTTTGGCAGAGTGTAGAACAAAGCTGTCTAAAATACTTTCAACGACCTTCTCTGTAAATGCAGAATAATCGTACAAATGTTGGCTTTTAGTTTGCTCCCAGGGAGACTTTTAGCTTGTAGTGGGAAACAGAGTTCTGTATCTGTTTGATTTCCTGTCTGCAGGGGCTTGCAGTGGACAGGTGGCTTGGAAGCTGGCTGTGTCCAGGCAGAGCTCTGTCTCTGTGGCTCCTCACTGTGGTTAGGCATGGATTTGCAGGGCAGACCTGGCCCATGCAATCTACACAGGGGTGGCCCCTTGGGGCAGGAAGTCATCCTGCAGTGGGGAGTGGTGCTGTACCACAGTTGCACGTTCCTCACTGTGGCTGAGGGCCTGGCACCCATGCCTGACTTCTGCCCCTTCCTTCCTCTGGGCAGCTCCTCTCAGCTGGCTGGAGTCCTCCCTGAGGTCTTCAGTGTCACTTTGACAAGACCCATCTGCTCTCCATGGGCACCCACCTCTCCTGGGCAGCAGGGTAGTCCTAGGTGTGCACATGTGTGCCCCTGTACAGCTCCAGGTCCAGGGCACCAAGAAGCCTAGAAAAGAAGGATACCTTTCCACTTATAGAGTTGTGATTAAAATGTGTTGAAAGAAATTTAATAAGGACAAGAAAAATGGTTGCCAACTAAAATTCCCAGTCCATCACTGGGTATTTTTTCTGATGACTTCTAGGGCTGGAAGGTACATGCGCAGCTCTTACTCTATAAGAAGGAGTGGAGTTTGGGTCAACAGGATTGCACTTCTAGGGAGTAAGAGCAGAGACTTGGAAGGCTCTGGAGGGCTCAGTGGTCTACACATCTGTGACTGTACTTGCTGCTCTGCAGTGCACACTTACTTGTTGGGATAGATTTCCTCAGTTACTGGGACTTTAGGGCAGCTGTGGTGAACCTGTGGCACATGTGGTGAACCTATGGCACATGGCCATTTGTTACCACTGAAAGCTCTAAAAGGTTCCCCTTCATGGTTGTGGGGGATGGTGTTCTGCTCTAACCTGACTTCCTTGATCTGTGCCTGTGCTGTGTGGTTTTCCTTGGGTGTGACTTCAGTAGCATGAGCAATGTCGCCATCTACTGCAGTCAGCAGGGATCCTGCATGCAGAAGTGAGTCCCCACCAACACCCTGAGGTGAGCGTGTGGGAACTCCGGCCTGCCACTTCTTCCTGTGGGGCCAAGCTGGCCTCCCAGGGCCTCTGCTGAGCAGCCACCTATGGGTGGCTCCACTCTCCTCATCCTGCTCCCCAGCTGCCTCCTGATTGTTCCAGGAAGGTTTTATTGTCTCAGATGTGTTTCTGAGGCGCTCAACCTGGAACACACCTAGGGTTCATTAAATCAATTGTGGGATTCCCCTAGAAGGGGGTTGTGCAATCATAAAAACTGATAGTTCAGAAGTACAATTATGTATTCACAAACCCATTTGTAATTGATAGGGGAAAAACACAGTTGACCAAATAATTAATTTTGTAAGAAAAAGGTGAGAATAGATATGCTGAAAATGTATAATAAGAATTAACTTCAAAATAAAGAGTAATATTTTTTCAATTTGCTTGCTTGGGTTCCCCAATTTTTCTACACTACAAATTATAACTAGAATTTGTTGGGTGCTTGCTGTGAACATCTCATACAGACCCTGTCTTAGTTACTTTTCTCTTGATACCCACAAGTTAAGGGAAGAAAGCTCACAGTTCATAGAGGGTTTAGTCCATAATCAGCTGGCTCCAGTGCAGGGTGGCACATGGCAGCGAGGCAATAGTTCATGGTGCTGAAAGACAACAAAAACAACAAGAACAGAAGGGGAAAGCAAGCCTCTTTTCCTCCCTTATAGGATACGCAGGCTACCTGCCCTGGGATGGATGCAGCTCTCATACTCCCAATCCCAATGAACCAGTCACAAACTCTAGATTCAGCTGCCTCCATGAAGTCCATGCCCTATGACTGCATGAGGCTTTGGGAGACATCCAAACACAAAGCAAAACACACCCATATTCACGGCATTATTCCCAAGAGCTGAAAGGTGCAACAGCCCAAATGCTCATCAGTGGACTAACAGGCAAGGAAAACGTGGTGTATGCATATAATTGAATGTCAATTATTTTAAAAAGAGGGAAAGCCTGACCCATGTGATGATGCAGATCAGCCTGAGGACTCATGCTCAGTGAAATAGGCTCATCACAGAAGGATATGTTCCTAATGATTCTACTAAATGAAGCTTTTACAGGAAGTATGGTGAAGGCAGTCAGGGGCTTAGGAGGGGGCATGAAGGGCTTTTATGGGGACAGAGCTTCAGTTTTGCAAAGTGAAGGGTGCTCTGGGGATGGAGTGTGAATGTGCCTTGTGCTCCAGAGCTGTGCATGCACACTGTCAATGCTGCATGTTCTGTGTCATATCCCCACTCATATTTCACAACCTCCCCCCAAAACTGATACCACAGACACAGTGAGACAGCATGGTATCAAAATCTTTGGTTGGCTAAGCTTAGTCAGCCCTGACCCTTTCCCTATGCCCATCTGTGCCCTTCCTTGTAAATGCAATTTTAGCCTGAGCCCTGCTAAGTTTAGCAAGAATCTTCTTGTTTCATGATGTCTTTTTGTGCTAGCTGTCTCCAGTGAGAACCTTGTTAGGTCATTTCAGTCAGAATCTCCCTTGCTCATTGCTTTTGACTGACTTCTGCTGTTGGAAGAGGTTGCCATGCTGGGTAAATTATACATAGGAGAAGTTTTTTTGGCTCACAGCTGTGGAGTCTGGAGAATGCCTCTGACAAGGGTCTTCTTGCTATATCCCAATGTGACAGAGACCTTGTGACAGGGGAGTCAAGAGGCCAACCTCCTGTAAGCATTAATGCACTCCCACAGTGGTGGTGTCACCCATTCTCAATGGTGGACAGTCTCGTGGTCTCATCACCAAGAGTCTCACCTTTTCCGACTGCTACAATAGCAATTGAATTCCAATGCATGTTCTGGAGGAGACATTCAGACCATAGACTCATGATATAGCTTCTTAGTAATGCTCCATCTGCACAGCCTCTTAAATTTCTACTTGCTCATGCTGTTCAGAGCTGAGAACAATCTCTCTCCCACCCACAGATCTCAGGATGGCGGTCCCTGTGCCTCTGGTCATGGTCCTGAACAAAGGCTTGCATTGCTTTCATGAGCACCATTGAGCATGTTTTTCACAACGAAGGGCACCCAGGAAACTTTGTGACCCTTTCATTTTCTGCAGGGAAACCCTTAGCACATCACACTTCCCCATGACTTCTAATCCCTCCCAGATTTAATTTTCTATGCTCCTTTTGTATGATGCCTATTTACGGAGGCAGCTGGGGAGCTGAGGACAGGGTTCTGCTGACCTGGCTCTCCACATGGCATTGCAACCTGGAGCGTTTCCATGCATTTTCAACGCTGCTTCCAGAAGCAGTGTTTTGAATCAGATCAATCAGCCCCATGCAGTCACTGAACCGGGTGTTTTTAGTGTGAGGTGATTTTCTTGTTTTAGCGTCCATCACCCTCACTCTTAGAATTCGATGGTAGGTGAGATGGTGTTGTGGCAGTGGAATTTGAATGTGAAAGGGATGGCCTCACGAGGAAGTTTCAAATGCATTTGTGCACACTGTGGTTTGGTTATGTTTCTATGCCTGAGTAGTGGCTGTACATTTACTTTCTGCTCTATGGATTTGGCTGGTCTTATTTTTTTAAAAACAAGCAAGACCTTTGTTTATTAGTGCAATGCATCCATAGCCAGATGGTGTCTTTCATCCCTGCGGGACTGATGCTGCTTGACCACACATCACACTGATCATAAAACGAAGGCTCGCTTGTGCGGCACAAGGCTGTTGGATATCTCAGACAATTTTCTTCGCAAGTAGAACTGCTGCTGATAAATGTGATACCGAGCAACAGCGGAACAGATTTTTCCTTCTAGTAAGTGCATAATCTAATTTCCCATTAGTCTTATGCTTCTGTGTTATCTCATACTCCCTGAGTGTAAAATCATCCTCGGAACCTGCATTAACTTATAAAGCGAGGCACAGTAAGCCAAGTCAATGAAAAATAACAACTTAGAAATGGCAAGGGCCAACTGGGGCCCAGCCGGTTTCATTATCTTTGCGTGTACTTAGTTTGCCAATTATATTTCCTGGGATGTTTTCACTGATGGTGTTCAGGAGTGCGATAGGACACAGATTATACCAATTTGGCTTCCAAACGCTGGCAACCAAATTGCTCTACACTACTTTTGGAGGAAATGATGAGAATCATTATAAAGCACTGGGGATATTTGTGGGAAGGGAAGACATTCTGACATCAGGGCTAAGAGCAGGCTCTTTTGGGGTGTGTGTGTGTGTGTATGAGGTGTTACTAACACAGACTATTAGTGCTCATGTGATTAATTAACATTGTCTGGAGACTGAGACCAGCTTCTCTGAACCCCAACACTGGAATTTGCCAGGTTTGGCTGAGTAATTTGAGACTTGGTGTTGAGTCTTAGGGTAGCAGCGATTTTATCTCATTCGTGAGCCTCCCTCTTACCAATATTCCTGGGAATGTGGAGCCATTTTCCAGCCATTGAAGGAATCACCACAGATTCTTCTTGCTCATGGTCCTCTATGTGGCCGAACCCGCCGCAGACATGCAGGGGGTGCTGCAGTGTGTGATAGCCCCTCCTTGGATGCCTGAGAAGTGACCAGAGTGCCTGTTAGCTGTGTTAGGGGCTGCTGTCCTTTAAACCAAAGGAAGCCTCTAGAGAGGATATAGAGAGAATTTTAAATTTTCTCCTTGTATGTAGTTCTAACTGAAATATTATATATATATATATATATATATATATATATATATATTTATATGAGTTGTAATTTCTATTTCCCACACCTCCCTGTTTGTAATTTTCATTTCCCTACACCCTACCAGTTTGTGAGCATAAATGAAATTGTCAGACTTTTAGTGTCTAAGCCACTTTGACTCTTTAGTCTCACCTGTTCACATTGGTAGCTATACCAAAAGTCCTTTCGGTTGCCTCCTACATGGGTGAATTTGCTCAATTAGTGCTGGGCCTCTAGGGAAGCCTTGCAAGTCTTTTGAGGCAGAGGTTTGGGCCCTGCTAGCTTGGCCTGTGCTTTTAGAGAATGTTGCATCTGTGTAAGAGCTTGGTGTTTTATATATCAGGGTTCTTGGTTGAGTCCAGGTGACGACTGGTTGTGTGGGGTTGGCAGTGCCAAGAGGATTTGAGGGGACCAGCAAACATACTTGGTCCAGTTCCCTGTCTCTCATAGTTTCCTGTTCTCCACTGTGAAAAGCTCCAGTGCTGTCCAAAGCACAGTCATTTTCCTAGAGATCAAAGTGCATGGAGACATAGATGCATGGACAGAGATCTATGTCCTGTTGTGGGTTTCGATTCCCAGGACAATGCTGTTCTCAGATGCAGTCCTCACATGCAGGGGGTTTTCCATGTCCAGCGACACTGTTGTTCCTGACTTGAGAGGGTGAGCAGTTGATTCAGAACTGATGCATGATTAGTTTGTTAAGCAACTATCACAAGACAGATAAAATCTCATTATTTTGACTTCAAACCAGTGCTCTGTGGCCAACTCTGGGACCCTGAGTGGGGTGAGGCTGTATTAGAGCCACACGGACCTCCTGGAACTCGATCGTCACACCAGACAGGTGCCACTTTCATCTTCAGTAATTCAAGTCCTGACATTGATTCTAGAAGAGACAGCTGATGCTTAAAATAATAATCAACACCCAACATGGAATCAAATTCATCTTTACGGTGTGTGTGTAATAAAGAGACACAAATATGCAAGGACACGCAACTGGGAAAAGCTAATGACTGCAGAAGGGGTTACACAGGGCTAATTGTGCATCTTACTCTGATTGTCAAAGCAGTTCTTCCTGTGCAGCTCTTGATTTGCCTTCCTGCTTGTGTTGAGTTCTGCAGAAGGGAGACAGGCTCAGAGGAAAATGGTTCTCTGTGTGTGATTAACACAACAATGTGTCCTTGCCATAGGAACCATGATCCATCAGGCATTTGTGGGGCCTCTGCCAAAACCTAGCATCTCTCCAGATTCAAAACTAACTTTCTCGAGTGGTGAAATGTATCCCACGCTGTGGGTGTGCAAAAGTTGACAAAACAAGAACCACACAAGAAGCATTTAAGGAAAAACCCAAGACGATATCTGTCATCGGACCCACTAGACAAAAAGCAGCTGCTAGGGAAAAATATAATCAGTCAAGGCCAGCCATTACTGGAGCCCTGTAATAGACAAAGAAATAAAAATTTAAAAATTGTTTTTCTCACTGAAACTAATGGTGGTCCCATTTCCTTCCTGAAGCAGCTGTAGCTACACCCTAAGAGCCAGGGTGATCTACAAGTCACCAGAAAAATCAGGGCCCTGAACAATTAAGGCACAAATAAGCCAGCCCCTGTTTTCTTGAGGTAAATCACCAGATGATGTCTCTGCTCTAGTAAGGCAGAATTAAAATGCTGTGGTGCTAATCAGTGCATGAAGACGTGTCGAAAGAGAGATCCTGGAGTGGCCTGCGCGGGCCTTGTCAGAGAGGCCGTGGGCGTGGTGGGGAGACCAGAGGGCACCCAGGGGCCGCACTTGGAGCATCCAGTTGGCATTTTGCAGCCTGCATGGGTGCCTGCTTGCTGTTCCCATGACTGTAGGTGCGTGTTAAGGAAGCAGAGACTCTCCTGGTGCGGGAGCTCACAGGAGGAGAAGGGGCGCTCGGTTCTGTGGTGAAGGCAGAGTGGGCTGCTGTGCTGGTAGCTTGCCACGACCTGGTTGGTCAATGATGGGCGGCCAGCAGCTGTCAGGGCACTGACTTGTCTGCATTTCCCCTGGCAGACACAATGCTGCGCAGATTTCTACTTCCTGGGACTCACTCAAGCATTGGGCGGGTAAAGTTCCGGTGAGCTGGAGCCTCTTCCTCCCGCAGATGGCTCAGCGCATTCCTGACTCAGCAGATGACTTTCCTGCCTGTAGGACTCAGGCGCTCCCTTTCCCCCCAGGCTACTTGTTTTTCCCCTATTTTGGGGGGTGCCCTTTGGGCCATGTTTGTGGTGGCCATGGCCAGTCACCCACACTGTGCCTCCAGGTCAAGGTGGTCATCTGCCTGTGCATGGTGCCCGGGGCTTGCCTGACACCCGGGGCTCTCCCTGGAGGCTTTGGGCTAGAATCCACTTCCTGCTCCCAGCAGGACACAGGTGAAGCTATCTTCAGTGACACTCTGAAAATGCCCCTCACCTGATACCCATGTTTTCAAGCTTAGTTTATTGTATTAGCATGTGTTTGCAATACACGATGTTTGCATTCATGTTAGGTACATGTATCCAGCGTATCTTTGTTCTTTTTAGTTCCCTTCTGCTCTCCATCCATCTCCCTCCCTCTGTCTTTAGATTCCCCTTTCCTTATTATTACTATTACTACCGTTTTAGCCCTTGGCTGTGACATATAATGAATACATTCACTGTAGGAAGTTAGTACCTGTACATGAGGCATCTTAAATCTTTTTATGTCCCCTTCCCCTCCTCTTTCCCCCACCCTTGGTCTCTTGTTCCCCTTTCCATTTGCAAAAATTCTGTTTCCCTATTTCCAATGCTCAATCTTCTATTTTGCACTTTATTTACACTCTGAACTGCTCCAATGAGAGAAAGCATACAGTCAGGACTTAAGCTTATGTGTCTGAGTCATTTCACTTAATATTGGTTTTCAAAGTAAATTCTCTCTCTCTTTTTTTTTTTTTTTGAGACAAGTTCTCACAATGTAGTTCAGGTTGACCTTGAACACTCTCTTTGGTCCAAGCTGGTCTTGAACTCAAAATGATTCTCTTGCCTCTGCCTCCCAAGTGCTGGGATTATAGGTTATGTCACACGCTTAACAAGGTATGTTCATTTTTAAACGTGCAATTCAAAACTATTGCCACACAGACCCTGTTGGAACAACTGAGTTTCTGTAGCTTCAGATCTCCTTTTGCACTGCGTTTCTCCAGCTGTCCTGGACTACACTGCCCTGGGGAAGTTGGTATTAATGCCTCGGTTAGTGCTGGGAGCCCTGATCTCATGTGGTGAAGCAGAGTTTCATTTTCTATTTAATAAGTGCCCTTATTGCTCATGCATTTTTTACTATAAGCAGTTGCCACATTTCTAATGACAAATAAAGGCAAACAGAAAGTTGCAAAGACGGGATTGAGCTGGCAAATCCAGATCAGTTCCTCAGTGCAGGTATCAGTCCCCCTTGATACTGATGTCACTTAATTGAACCAAAGTCCTGTTGGGGCTTTTTCCTTGCTTTCCGAGGAACTTCATTCTTCTGCAGTGGGGTAGCTATGGCAGCCTCTGGGTTCATTCCTTTGTGTTCAAAACTTCAGGTCATGGCAAAGAGTCCTGGCATCTGAATACATTCATAGATTTTTTTATGGGAGTCATACATTTGGAAAGAATGGCAGTCACTGGGAGATGATGAGTACTCTTGAAAAGGTTTGATTTAAGGAACACATGGTCAGAGGTGAGAGAAACAAAGTAGCTGAAGGAGAAAAGGCAATTTGTATCTTTAATTAGATTTTATTGGTAGATTTTAGGTGTATAGAATGATCACATTCATCATAGAGAGTTTGTATCTGTAGTGTTATGACTTGATTGCTTTTTAGAAAAGGTGATTCTTTAACCGACAGGCTAAGTATGTGTGACAAATCTCAGGAGTGACTTGTTCCAGGCACTCAGGCAGTAGTGTTGGCCCTGGGTCTCTGTCCTCATCGGGCTTTCTTCTCCTGTATACACTGGTTTCACTCATGTCCATTAGCAGATGGGAAAGGCAACCCATGACCACCAGGAGCCACATACTTTTCCAGAGGGAAGAGGGAACCACTCTTTTCCCAGGGTCTGCATAGCAAACCTCAAGAAAGGTTCTGGTCATCCCTGTGGGCAGCTGGAGGCACGGCCTGACCAGGTGCATCTGGTGCCTGCGATAGCGAGAGTGAGCATATTATTGATCATGACCAACCCACTAATGCTACATAGAGTGGTGGAAGGATTGATCTCAAAGAGCAGAACCTCTGGATGGTTAAATGATCCTCACTCTGGCAGTGGCCACGTGACCCAGGAAGGGAACCAAGAAGAAGTTTACCCTTCCTGTGAGCCAGTTGGCATGTGGGCTGGGATATAAGAGGTGCCAAACCCCTCTTCCCCCAGCAGCCAGCTGGTTTGGAGAAACACAGGCTGAGATGATAGTTACTGAAGTAAAAAGCAACTTAATGCCTGTATTGTTTGATTGACTTTGCAGGTCTATAGCTAGTAGTTTGAGCACCTATTTAGAGAATAACAATGTGCAACATACTAACTATGGGCACTCTCCTTCTGAAAGTGGTAGCCATTGTTAATTCCCCATTATCTTGTTTTAAAGTCCTGTAGCATTTCCACTGTTTTGTTTGGTTTTACTCTGTTTTCTTTTGTTTGATTTTATTATATCTGATGGAAGGGCAACTATTCTGAAGATAACAAGATATATATTATGGTAGCCATTGTTGATTTCCGGTTGCCTTGTTTTGAAGTCCTGTACCACTTTCATTGATTTATTTTGTTTGATTTTATTATATCTGATAGGATGAGCTTTTATTTTGAAGATAAAAAGAAGCATAATGATAACCATTTTTGATTTCCTATTACCTTGTTTTGAGGTTCTGTATCACTTTCATTGTTTTATTTTGATTGGCTTTAGTCTGTTTTATTTTGTTTGGTTTTATTATCTTTAAAATAAAAAAATGGTGCTCAGCAGGGCTGTTCTCTGGGGTGCAGCAAATCTATCAGAAGTGGGGAGACAGCCTCAGGAGCACTGGGTGATTAAGTAGAGATGGATTCTCCTGGCTTTTAGTTCTAGTCATGCACTTGTAAAAAATCACTGACTTATAAATTACCTCCAAAGCCCAAGAGAAACAATTGCTCAAATTGGATGTTGTCATGGCTGTGTTTGGAATGTGTGAACTCCACTAGATCTTCTCGCTGTCTTCTTTCTCAAAGATCTTCGGGATTCTTCAGTGCAGCAGAGTGTCCGCAAGTGAAACCACTTATTTCATCTCCCACAGAAATCTGTATCAGCTCTGAAGTGGCTGTAGTGAGGTGATGGTGACAAATGGAGAGCTTCTGTAAGAGTGGTTGTGGCAAGTATCCAGGCACCGTGCAAAGCTTTAAAAGAAAGCCACAAACATGAGGTAGGTTAGATTTTTAAATTTTCACTCTGGTAAGTGAGCTTAAAGAAGCTGAATCACACAGCAGTGGTCGAGGGCCTGAAACAGATGCCCCTTGCCTGCATAGAGCCTGTGTCCAGTCTGCTGGCTGCAGCTCTTCTTTGGCTATCAACTGCCCCTGCCATCCTAAGACCCAGGCTGAGCAGCCACGTGTGGAGTGGAGGGAGGTGACCTGCATCTTGAGTGACCTAGGGCATCTTTACTTGGTACAGTTACTCGGTGTCCTTCCAGTTCTCAGCTTCTGACCATAACCACTTTTACCTCATTTCCCATTTAGAAAAAAGGTGCAACTCACTGCCAACATTCACTTAATTTTCAGCAGTGGAGAATTACAACATTATTACTATATTTTGCAAATGGAAATGTAGCTCCTAGCAAGGGTCCTCTGAATAGAGTGATGCCTTTATTTTCAAAGACTGGATATGCCAGTGTGATGTGATGGTTTGTGGCCATCCTTGGGGGAAGGTTAGGACTGTAACACATGAATTAACTCACGGTAAACTCTGCAGGCGTGAGCACCACCAGAGGATATTCTCAGGAGTAACAGGAAGTTCAATGTCCACGTGTAAAACAGGTGATCAGGCTGCATTCTAAGGCTTTATTTCTTATGAAGTGAATCCAATATTTTCTCCTCAGTGGCTCCACCTAAGTTCTGGAGTGTAACATAATAGCAGAGTTTATGGGGCCTTGTCAGGAAGAACTTGGGCCAACCTGACTCAAGTTGGGTGGGGGCCAGAGTCCCTGTCACGGTCTGGCTGGGAGGCTGAGTTACTGCAGAGCTCTGGGGATCTGGGGAGCCATGCTCTGAGCAGATGGAGCATCTTCTCAGGGTCTCCCGAAGTGCTCACCTTCGTGGGACTCTTCTGTGAACCCTCAGTCTCCAGGAGACTCCTGTATTGCCCTGCCTGGGGACAGATACCTGGCTGCCTGTGTTGTGGGACCAATGAGAACACCCCACAGTTCTGTACTCAGAGTTCCTGGGGACCACCACTTCTGGCTCAGACCCCAGCCTGGACTCGCTCTGCTGGGACACAGCTGCGGCTGCTCTCTGACAAAATGGAGCTCAGCCTTCCCGGCTTGGAGGAGGTCTCTGCAGGGTCCAGCCAGCTGCACCCTGGGGAGATGGCAGCCAGCACTCCCCTCCCGCTGCGTCTGCACCCCGTCCTGGACTCTGAAGCCCCTGAGCAGCTCTGTGCTCTGCAGTGCTCTGACTTCCAGTCTTACCGCTGCCAGCTCTGCTTTCCCTCTAGCTGTGGCTTTTTGTGAGTTAGTGGGATTTCAGGAGGAGCTATGTGGACCCATGTGTGCAATCTGTCTGGTCTTCCTGCAGATGTGCAGCCCTCTGAAGAACTACAGTACATCTTTAAGGACTAATAGATTCAATACCCTCACTGTGTAAGACTGTTTACCCAAGTTGCCAACCCAGAGCACTTTTTGTACATGGTGGATTCTTAATTACTGACTTTTTAGTACTAGAAACATAAATATAGTATATTTTGGCTTCTTTCTCCACAAGAGGAAGCATAATTTTATGCAACACCCAGGCCAAGGGATCATTTTTGCAGAACTTAGAGTGGGATTTGGGGTATTGAGTAAAAGTTGATTTTATTAGGATAGTAAACATTTTTGCATGCCACCTTGGGCAGCAGTACATTTTAACTCAGCTTCTTTAGCAGAAACACAGCAAAACAAAGCCCAGAATCTTCCAAAAGCGTGCAACGTAAGTTCATCACATGAGCATCAGATTCCCACTTTGATAGTGCTGTTGGCATCAGGGTCTTGTGCCTTAGCGGAGTGGCCCTGCTGTTTGAAGCAACAGAGTTGGCACTGATGCTGTCTTCTGGAAGAGGAGACCTGGCGGGGGTCCCCTACTTGCTGTCACTCTGTTCCTCTGAACCGTGCACTGGAGAGAGGGGTGAGGCTGGTAATGCACCTGCTATGGGAAGGAGAAGGCTGGAGTTACAGCCTCTGTACTAAGAAAGGGCTGCAGAGGGGCTGCCTTCTGCCCTCTGCCCTCTGTCCTCTGCCCTCTGCCCCCAAACATAGACCTGGAAGCTGCTGGAAGAGATGTGGCTGTGTGTCCAGTACTGAAGCTGACGGTGTGGCCCATGATCCCGGCTTGGCTCACCCTCAGGGAAGGCACAAGGTCCTCGCCCGTGGAACTGTGCCGCTCTTCCTCGCTGTGCTCCGGCTAGCCTGAGACATGCCCACTGTCTGAGCCCACTTTCACTGAGAGTAGATTATCCTCTGAGGGCCCCCTTCCTCCCTTCCTTCCTCAGAACCTGAAGCATTTTCCTTCTGTTACATGGAAACCCCACGACTTTATGTCTGTCTTCTCTCCTAATATTTATTTCCTCCCCTAAGTGTTCCAGAGAGTTCTATGTTCCCAGCAATGTAGTAGGGGTTCATCCCTGGAGTCCCTTTCTTTCCCACGCAGGGACTTAATGGCCTAACAGGCAGGCTGCTGATCATGCATATCAACCCAGAAGGTCTTTGCTTGCTAGGACCACTTCACCGTAAATAGGAGACTACCAATGGAAATGGCAAGCAGGCAGAGGGGAATTCACTGCCCTACTTGGTTGGAAATGAGGGGCACAGTGGACTTTGGTACCCTGACCTAGGAGGGCCTGGTCACTCTGTCACCTTTCTTCAGGGTATGTTTAGTTTTAGGCACAGTTCCCCATGTAGTTTCAAAGGCAGCCACCATCACTGTGAGTTGGCATCTCGCTAAAATTAACTGTGGCAGAAAGAAAACGTTTTCCAGATTGCTCCAGAGCAGTTCCTGAGATGCCCCACAGGGGGCCATGCATCTGGATCCCAGAGCTGGGGGCAGCAGCAGATGGGGCACTCTCACTGGTGGGACCCACAGGGACCCTGCAGGAGGGGGTGGGGACATGTCTGCTTCCTACCTCATTTCCTGCCAAACTGAAACCAACAACAAAACAAAACAAAACAAAACAAAACAAAAAAACCAACCTGAACCAAAAGTGACCAACATCCTGGGATGGAAGTTAAATGTTTTTCTTCTGAAACCTACTTGAAGCTTGGGACGTGTTCAGATCTCACACCTGTTCCGGTGTCAAAAGGTCAGATGTAAGTACCTCAAGTTGGAGCTCAGCCTAGACAACCTAGCAACTTAGTGGGGAGGGCTTGTTTCAAGATGAAGAAGGGATGGGGATGCAATACAGTGTGAAGCCCTCTGTTCAATCTCAGTGAGAATCAGGGCAAAATTTAGCCACGTCCTCACTGCTTCCTACATAGTATCTTTTATCTGCTTTCTCCCTCAAGCCCTTGCCTAGCTCTGGCCCCTTTGTTCCTGAAACATCTCTCTGTGGTGGAGTAAAAGGTGCCCACAGTCATGACCAGGAGTGTAAAGAGCACATAATGAGACAGTGAACACGAGTATTTAGAGTGATGTTAGATGTAATGGGGTCTTCTCTGACATGGTACAAGCCCCCCAGGATCTTCACGAAAGCCCCCTTCATCCAAGTCTTTTTCTAATTTGGTAGGTTTTACTTGACCATTGGCATTTATGGTAAAATTTGTCATTTGTTGAAATTTCTTATGGTAAAATTTCTCTGGTTTTGATGAATTCTGTTATATTTCAAATGCATTGCAATGTGGAAGCTTCATTCTAGGCTCAGTAGTTCAAGAGTGGAACCGGAACATTAATAGTGGTTTTCTTAGTCACTTTGTAATGCTCGGACTCAGGACTCAACCACCCCAGTTTAAAGGAGGAGAAGCTTGTTGTGCCTTGTGGTGCAGTCAGTCCACAGTTGGCTGCCTCCAGAGCAGGAAGGCATTGCAGGGGGCCTGCTCAAGGGCAGCTGAGAGAGAAAGGAGAATCCAGAGTGGGAGACAGCCCTTCCAGGTCATGCCCCAGGGACCCCTCTTTCTATCAAACCCTACTCCTAACAGCGGGTCTGTTGTAAGTCCCCCTTATCCGGTCACCTCCCATCAGCTCTGCCATTCAGGCAACATCTAGATAGAAGTCCTTGTAGTACTTCATATTAATTCATTAGAACAAAGATGTCTTTCTGTCTCCTGCTAAACCTACCATTCCTCAAGAATTGAAAATCATGACTGTGGTTTTTATATTTTGAGGCCATGTGTCCTGAATACTCTCGTAAAAGCTGTGTGTGTGCTCTGAGTTTGAGATGGGGAGTGGATAAAAGAGGGCCGGGTTATAAAAATAAACAGGCCACTGTCGCCACCCTGGGGGGAGTTTTTGTCCTTGGGGGTTGCTGTGAAACTTGGACCTCAGCCCTGGGTTCCACACTGACCACTTAACAGCAGAAGCTTTGCCCAGTGTAGCAGCCTGAGATCAGGAATATGTTTGTGATATTGGAATCCAAGCATGTGTGTGCTTCTTTGAGTCAGTACCAAAAAGCATGACTCCTAGGCCCCATGAGTGTGGCTTTTCACGAGCGTGGCCCACTTGCCACTGAAGTGTAGACCGTTCCCCGACTGCTGTGAAACAGGTGCTCCTAAAGCTGCACACTCTCCTGTCTCCGCAGCTCCTCACTCTTGCTGGCTCAGAAAACCCTCCAGTGAGGTTAATTCCAAGACCGTGGGGGAAGACCGGGCTGTGGCCCACGTGGCTCTCATTTCATTCCCCTCCTGATGCTGTTACAGGAGACTGCAGACATCAGACGATGTGAGGAAGGAGGGCCTGAACCAAGGGAGCCATGTGGCAGCTGGCAGGGGGAGAGTGTGACTTCCAAACAGCTGGGTCTGGATGGGACCTGTCCTCCTGCTGCCTGGTGCCTGCCCAGGGCCAGAGTGACACAGGCCAACCAGCCTTGCTAGGAATTTCAGTACACAGTACACAGCAGAGGGGAGGCGTGATGTCACCGTCACTTAGTCCTGCACTTATTGATCGGTGAGTTGTAACCAAATTAATTAGTTGCTGAGGCACAGGGCTGTCAAATCATGTTAAATGATTTTATATCCCAGACAGAGATCAAAATCTGCTCATTCAATTCAAGATGCAATACTGTAATGACCAATATTAAATTAGGGTCTTATATCATAGCACCTGTGTCACACAGCTTTTAAAGTTTTCTTCCCCCAAGAGAGTCTACAGCTTTTTATGTGCACACATTTATGCCTCTGTGTCTGGATTGACCAACAAAACCCCGCAGAATTAGAAAATCTTGTCAGTATGTCCTTGAGGAGACCCACAAGAGGCAGAGACATCTTTCAAACCAGGGAAGCATAAAAATTCCAAAGCAATCAAAGAAGAGTGGTGCTCACTTTCTGAGGGGAAGGATTCTCGGTACGGTTTCTAGGAGAAATCGCTCTTTGTTTGAAACCTGGAAAAGAAATTGAGGGACAGGAGCATGGAACCAAGTCACACCCTCGGAGACTCCTTTTTCCTGCTACGTGGAGCCGTCTGTGGCAGCTCTGTGTACTGGTTCCCCTGAGCTGTGAGCAGCTGGGCTGCCACGTGGGACATGGGACACACGTCCACTCCCCTCCCCCTCAGAGCCTCACCCTCCCTCCTCTGAGCTGTTGAAAATGCTTCTGACTCAGTTAGGACTTTCTTTGCTGCTCTTAACGCCCACACATTCGGAGAACTGGGTTTCTAGAAGGCTGATGAACCCTGGTGGCCACAGGCACTGTCTTGTGCCATTTCTGAGACTCCAGTCCCCCGCCCCTCTGCTGGCATTGTGAAGCCATCCTTCCCACTGTATCCGAGGACCTCCCTCCCAAGCCAAGGGCTCATCTGCTGAGGACAGAGATCTGGCCATGCTGATTCCTCCATCTTGAGGCAGTTAGGGGGACACACTGCTTGAGGTGCAGGGCACCCACACCCATGTGGCACTCAAGTGCTCTCGGCATCCCCATTCTCCATCTCTCAGCCCCGTCTTGTCTTTCCAGTCCCTCCCAGCCTGGGCCTGCAGGGTGACAAGGACGCTAAGAACATGCTGACTTCTTCAGTCCCAGCCTCTGCTAAGTGGGTTTTGCAGTTTTCAGTGATTTCTTAATCTTTTCCTGTCTACTAATGTTTAGTCTAATGTTAGCTCTTTGTGAAACTCTTCCGAAAACCCAGTTCTCTCAGGAGAACCTCTGGCTTGCTGCAGAGTCCCTGTGCTCCCATGATGCTTTGCTGGTTCTGGTTCTGTTTCTTGTTACAGTATAGGAGTGGGTATGTCCATGTGCTCAGCTGTCCAGGAGGACTGTAAGAGTAAGGAGCAGGGTTCTCCCCAGGGATATCATACAGCAGAGGAGTAGACTGTTGTAGACTCCACCCCCAGAAGTTTAAAATATTTCAATTCTGTAAGAACGCTGGGACTCTCCGTTTCTGTGCCGATTGGTACGAGGTTGGGATTTAACAAAACTAACTAGCTCCTTTGGTCCCTTGGAAGAGCTTGCAGCTGTTGCTGGGATGAACAGGTGAGAAGATGGTAGTGATGATGGTGGGGTAGAAGTTCACCATGCACCTCAGGGGCGAATGGGAGTTGGG
The DNA here is from genome assembly GCF_034190915.1 of Cavia porcellus. Taxonomy (NCBI): domain Eukaryota; kingdom Metazoa; phylum Chordata; class Mammalia; order Rodentia; family Caviidae; genus Cavia; species Cavia porcellus. The sequence goes on from NW_026947507.1 coordinate 44,367,568, forward strand.
CCTGTGACTGGTAAGAGCCAGGGGCACTGAGTGGGCTCTCAGTTCATCTCCTTGTCATCTCTGCTCTGTTTCCAGATCCAGGGTCAGGAATGTCACCACTATACTATTTGCAAGTCTTTTTTGGCAGGAGATGGAAATCCAACCTCAACTCAGTAGAGGGAGCAGAACAAGAAATGCAGGCTCCAGTGACTCAGAGGTCCCTCACTGCCACAGTCAAAGTCAAGGGCTCAAAGGATGCCATGGTACTCACATTCACCCTCTGCATCCCTCAACTCTATTCTCATGAAGATGTGCTTTGCTCTCAGGTGTCACACAGAGCCATGGGCAACTTGAGGTCCTAAGAACAAGTGTGTCTCTCTCTCTCCTGGGACCTTGCGGAAGCCCAGGGATGACTCATCAGCCCAGCTCTGATCCACTGCCTCTGCCCAAGCAACCACCACTCCTGAGTCAGCAGTGGGCTCTTGGACCAGGTCTGGAACAGGGCCCCATCCCTGTCCACCTGAGGAGGGGTTGTGGTCACCCTTAAAGCACAAGGAAAAGTGAGATCGGAGGGCATGAAAGTTAATTTTGTGTGCCCTCCTGAGTCAGCTGAGGGAAGCCCTCAGCCAGAAGAGATTAGCATTTCAGTAAATGGATGAGAAAAGTTCATTTCCCCCATGTGAGCGGGCATCCCCTAAACTTCATGGGCTCAAATAGAGAAACAGGTAAGAAAGGGTGCTTTGGCTCCCCGTTCAAGCTGGGATATCCATGCTTTCAGTCCCTTGGGCAGTGGAAAGCCTGATTTTGGTTCTTTGGACTCTGGGACTTGCATTACAGACTCCTGAGGTCTCAGACCTTTGGACATGGACTGAATTGTGCCACCAGCTCTCCTAGAGTCCAGTCTGCAGGTGGCTTCTGAGACTGCTCAGCCTCCTTCATCACATGAGCCCATTCCTGGGGTGCATCTCCTCGTTTTGTCTGCATGGAGCCCATGGGTTCTGATTCTCTGGAGATGTTGAATAATGCACAGAAGTTTTACAAAAGGAAGTAGTTGGGGACACAAAGGAGTGTAGCAGATGTCACCCTGCAAAGCTGAGGCAAGCTGTGCTGGCAGCCATAGGAACCATCGAGAGAGTATGCGTCAGAAGGTAGAAAGAGAAAGAGAAAATGTGATGTTCCAAAGCGATCACCGTGATAAATTTTAGTTAACTAAAAACAAAAGGAAAAAGCAAAGAGAACACAGTGAAAGTGATGCCTAATCACTTGATGTAGAAATATCAGCTAGAAATATGAGCTATGAGGATCACCAGGAATATTAGTGCTGAGGCACACGTTCAGAGCAGGAGGAATGTGGACTCCAAGGGGCCCTTCATTCTCATTCGGAGCCATGCCAGGACCGTCTGAGGGTTATTGCTGCAGCCTAAGTGGCTCCCACCAGTGAGTGCAGGGCCCTACCTTGTGTATCAAATGCTATCTCTTTCTTTGAAATGGTAACACACTTGGCCCCAATGGTTATAATAATGGAGTTTAAATTGGTGGATACAGATGCTGTAATTTTCACTAGGTTGTTATCCTTGTGTGGAAATTTGAAGGATCCATTCAAGCCACATTTCAGGGTCCATATGAGGAGGTGCGGAGACTGCAGATGCTCTGATTACTTTGGCTCTCACGCCAGCCCCTTCCTGCTCCCATCCACCCTTCACACCATGGAGAGAGTCATCTTTCTCAACTGCCAATCTGATCACGTTTCCTACCTGCTTAAAATCTCCTGATGGCTCTCCATTGCCATCAACTTGGGTGAAGTCTGGAATCCTAAATGAGACTTTCAGAGCTTTCTCATTTCAGCTCTATTTCCCTCTCTCCTGCTCTTGCTGTAGACTCAGGGCTACTTTCTGCACCCCTGCACACTCAGCTCTTGCATACCTCTGTGATTCGCTCACACTGTTCTCAGCCTGTGTGTGCCCACTCCAACTTTTCTCTTGGTGACTAAACCCCAACCCCCTGGCCTTGTAATACTCAGCAGAGTACCTGTCACCTCCCAAGAGCTAGACATCTGTTTCCCTGTCCCCCTACCATACTCTCACTGAAAGAGTGCCCACCTTGTGGGCCAATTTAAGCCCTTGACAGCGTCTTTGCCTTTTAGATCCGACCTACTGGCACAATGCCTAGCACTTCCCTAGCACCCCACACCTAGCACTTTGGGTGGGTTATAGGCATGTTGATGGATGTGTAGCTGCATAGGTGAATGGGTACATGAGTGAGTTGGCTGTTGAATGTACAGGGAGGTAAGTGGCTGGCTAGATGCCTGGGTAGGTAGGTGGATGGTCTCCACCCCAGCTTTCTCATCTATCCCGTGTCTCCTGGGTCTGTAGATGTGGGGGAGTCATGTCTTTTTCTTTTCTTATCCTCCTCTTTCTTCCCCAACTTCCCTCACCCTAGTCTCCTCTCTGAGAATGAACAGCACATGGTGAGGGATGAAATGAGGAACATTCTGGGAGACAGTGAGCAGGGCTCACAGCAGGACTGAGGGCTACAGCGGGGACAGAGGGAGAAGTGAGGTGGGCATGATGTAGGGCAACTCTACGCTGCTGATTCCAACAGCTTTTCCTCCGGAAAGCCCCGTCTTGTCTCTTTCCTCTGCCTGAATCTCAGCTTCCTGCCTAGTTCCTGGAGACCCTGCCGGCCCACTGCAGCTGCAGAGAGAGGCCGTGGTCTCAGGCTTCCAGACTCCGGGATTGTGAGCATACATGCTTGGTGGTAGTAAACCCAGCTTTTGGCATTTGTTATAGCAGCCTGAGCGGCTGAGATGCGCACCTCACTCCCTTGCATGCTGAGCAGTTGGAGACCTGCTGTCTGCACTGATTGAGTTCCTACAGGTTTTAAAGCCCAGGAGAAAGGAACCCTGAGTACAGCACCTGGCAGATTTCCCCCCCTGGGTGGGGATTTCAGTACCCACCTGACCCTCACAGCCTGATTCTTTTCACACTTTTGAATATTTGGATGGTTGTAAAATGCATGATGCATGAAGTTACTAAAATATAAACAGGAGCCTTAAGTGAAAAGCAAATTAGATCCTTTAGGAGCTGCAGCTCCCTGACAGCGGCTACTTGGATCCAGACCTTCTCTGGCCTCCTAGTGGGATCTTACGCCCCTGCAGCAGCCGTGGACTCCTCACTGCAGTCTTCCTTTGGGCAGCTGAGCTTGCTCTGTGCTCCTGCCTGGACAAGCTCAACGTGCGCTTCACCTGACCCAGACTCTGACCCTGTGCTTCTCTGCTTTCCGTATGGCAGATGTTGTTGAATCCCATTTGTCACTGTTGTAGGGAAAATGTCCTTCCCTCTCTGAAAGTTTGGAGATGACAGTGGAGAATCTGGTGTAACTCTGAGGTCAGAGTCTATTGGTGGTCACAGCCGCTCCGCACTGAGGAGCTTCTGGAGACGTGCTTTGGATAACGATGCTCCTGTCAATGGACTCTGTAGTGGAGTCCTATTAAGAACAGGAACTTTTGTTTATTTATTTTTTGTCTTTTTCCTTTTTTATCGGTACCAGGAATCGAACTCACGACTGCCTGCTTTCAAGGCAGGCGCTTATGCCGCTGAGCTAAATCCCCAGCCCCCCAAGAACAGGAACTTTTGTTATGGCTGACTCTGATGGCTGTGCATGGAGCCTGTATTTTTGAAAGCATGAAACCCAAAATGCTTCCGGAACTTGGTACCAAATTTTAAGGTCTTCCAGCTAGCTCGGGAGATGAGAAATTTCTAACCTCAAGTGTGGAAGAGTAGGGTAGGCAAGCACACTTGAGGCCATCTGGACAATGGGCATATACATTGTTCTGAGGAGGTCAAGATACATGAATTCAAGACACATGGAGTCACCGTGGAAGCTGGCTGATAACAGCAAGTGACTGCCACCTCCCTTCGCAGATGGCTGAGGTTAAAATGGGATCCTTTAAAGTGTCAAGTGACATTTAGTCTTCGAGTAATACTGGCAGGGCAGAACAGTTCTACCAATTCTCTGATTTTCATTCCATCAAAGTTTTCAGCTCACCTGCAATATGAAGGCATACAGTTTTCCATGATTCCTGTCTTCTTCTTGGTGACTGACTCTGTTCTTTGCTGTGTCCTTTGGAGGGAAAGCCTAAAGCCACCAAGAAGGAGGAGCCACCTGGGGCAGAGGTGAGGAGCCACTGCCAAGCAGGTGCCTTGGGGCTGGTTACACCACCCCAGTCCCAGGAGATATCCTCCTGACCCTGGCTTCTCATGCATACTAAACAAATTCAAATACTCTCAATCTTTAGAGTACTGCTTGACACATAGCAAGCAATAATAAATGTTCAAAATGATTGTTCCAGACTTTTGAGAAATGGCTGCTCTCTCTGTGTTAGCCAGTCTGTGGAGAACATTGCACTGCCAGCCTCAAGCTGCCCCAGGGAAATGGGCAGGAGTGATTGCTGCCTGGCCGGTCACGGGAGGTCATGGATGTGTGTCATAGTTGGTCTTTGAAGCATTTCTGCTATGGGCTTGGCAGTGTTGTCCCCACTATAAACTATGATGCCATTTAATAAACAAGCATTTAAAATGATGGCTATGTCTAATCATACAAGGAATGAGCAGCCATTATAGAAAAGTTGGAGCATGTAGAAAAGCACATTAAATAAAAGGTTTAAATGTTGTTAATCTCACATCTGTGTTGTGTTGGAGAATATCTTGGTTCATGAATGCTTCTGTTCATGAACAACTTGGTTCCCAAACAGAAGCATCTGGCAAAATTTTGCTTCCATTTGTGAACTCCATATGGGGTGACAAACGCAACCACAGCTATTGTCCCCAGAATGGTGGAATGAAGTAAGTTCATGAACCGAGGTATCAGCAGAGCATGTCTCCTCTGCCTTATATAATGTGGATGGATATTCCGTCTGTATATGGTAGGGTGCAAACTCTGGATGTAAAAACATAATAAAATCGACTCTGCAAAGTCTTTTCCTTCTTCCTTCCTTTCCCCACCTCTCTCTCTTCTCTTTCCCTATTTCTCTTCTCCTTTCTCCTTTTTTCTTTCTTTCTACATCCCCAGCCCATTTGTATTTTTTTATTTTAAGACAAACTCTTGCTAAGTTGCTAAGTGATATTCCTGCCTCAGCTTCCCAGAGTGTTTGGAAACATAGGCATGTACTACCACACTTGGCTTCATTGCTTCCAAGGGATACAGGGCTGGCTACATCCAATGGCTGATTCAGCAAGGGAAAGCTGTCCTTCTGCCTGGTATTTGGGCCCAAGGTCCCAGAAGGAGAAGCTTTTCCTCTTCTGAGTAGCAGAGCTCCCTTTTAGGATTCACACTGGGCTGAGGGCACCCTGGGCCTTGTGACACCGTGAGGACGCAGAGAGATAATACAGTGCCGTCGCTGAGGCATGTCTGAGGAGGAGGCGGCCCAGGCACCAGAGCCCGTGTTGTGCAACTAACTCCCTGATCAAAGCCTTCAGGAGGGACAATGTCTGCTCTGATCCTCTTTCTTCCTTCCATGTCTAGGAAGTGGATGTGGACCTCCAGACCAGCATCAGATTTCTGTGAGTGCAGTGAAAGCACGTGATGCTTTGACAGGATGACACACCAGGGTAAACTGAGTCAGCAAACCGGGAGTCCAAGAGAGAGGAAGACAGCCCCTCTCCTCTGCCTAATTGGGGTTCTTAAATTCTTACTTTAGGTGGTGGAGGAGTGACTGTCTTTACAGCTCCACGTGCCCATTGCATAGTAGGGTTTTTTGCATGTGACTTTGATATTCCTGCCATCACTGGCCTGCAGCCCAGGAGAGCCTGAACTCGGGATCCTGGCAGGGACATGGCCTCCCCCCAGATGAAACCCATGTCCCAGGATGGTCGGGCAACAAAACAGAAGCAAGTGGCATAGACATCCACTGACCTGTGTGTGACAGTAATGAGAGGAATAACCCTAAGGGGTATGATAAAAATACTGTGAATGGGCCCAGTGAACTCCAAGTGGCTAGTTGTTGCCTGCTGTCTTCCCTGGAAGCCAAAAGTGGGCCAGGTGATTCTCAGCACACAGGGGGAGCCTTGAAACATCACTCAAACCTGGAAATATAGGAAAATGATAAAACAAAAGAGCAAAATGCAATGTCAAACTTCCAGCTCAACCCAAGCAAGCCTACGAGACCTGGACAGAGAAGAAAATATAAGTCATACACCTGAAATTCCTGAAATGATATCAACTGAAGTAAAGAAACAACTCTGGGAAGCTATAAAAAAAAACTCAAATCAGAAATAGTCTCCCAGGTAAAAGAAGAAAAGATAAATGTAATGAAAGACATGCTGAGCACATCTAAAGAAGACATAGTTAAAAATTAGAAGAACGATGCAAAAATATGGAAACTCTGAATGAAGAATATAAGAAACAAACAGAATGCATGAAGCAGATACAAAGAGATATACAGGAAATTAAAAATTCCATCAAAAGTTGGCAAAACTGCCTCAGTGAAAGTGAAGAGAGACTTTCAGACCTCAAAGACATGATTGCAGCTAGTGATCAGGAAAGGAAAGATCTTTTAAAAATAACAAGGAGCCAGGAAATAACAATTCAACAGTTGCAAGATGATGCAAATAAAACAACATAAGATTGATAAATATAAAGGAAAAAGAAGGGGATAACATAAATGATATCAAGAGGCATTTTACAGAAGTAATAGCTGAAAATTTCCCAAACATGAGAATGGAAACTGACACACAGATCAGTGAAGCATATAGAACTCCAAATAGCTATAACCAAAATAAAACTACACTCAGACATATAATAATCACCATCCCAGAAATCCAACATAAGAATAGAGTATTAAAAGCTGCTAGAGAGAAGAGACAGATGGCCTAAAAGGAAATCTCATCAGAGTCACAGCAGACTTCTCAACACAAACAATGAAGTCAAGAAGGGCATTGAGTGAAGTACTTCAGATCCTAAAAGAAAACGACTTCCAACCCAGACTGATGTACCCTGAAAAACTGTCCTTCTAAATGGATGGAGAAATAAGATACTTCCACAACATAGAACAACTCAAGAACTTCATGACCAACAAAACAACCCTGCAAAGAATACTGAAAGACAGTCTAGATACACATAGGAAAACACCACTAAGCAAGGCAAACAAAGAGTGGAAAAGTAAAAAATCAACAGCAGAAAGATAACATGTAAAAAGTAAACCAATATATATCAGTTATAACCATTAATGTAAACGGCCTCAATTCACTGTTAAAAGAAATAGACTGGCAGAATGGATCAAGAAACAACATCCAACCACATGCTGCATACAGGAAACTCATCTAATCCAAAAGGAAGCTTATAGACTGAAGTTAAAGGATGGAAAACAATACTCCATATGCAACAGGATCCCCCACTTCTCCAAAAGCAGGAGTATCTATTCTGTTTGCAGACAATGTGAACTTCAAACCAAGAATGATCCAAAGAGATAAAGAAAGCTCCGACATACTAGTTAGTGGAAAACTTCAAGAAGAAGAGATAACAATCTTAAATATATATGAAATAAATTTGGGAGTACCCAGTTATACAAAACAAATATTAACAGAAATGAAAAATCAAATGAGCAATAACAGAAATATAACAGGAGACCTTAACACATCATTGACACAAAGGGACATATCAGCCAGACAGAAAATCAGCAAAGAAATAGCAGAACTGAATCACACCTATGAACAAATAAAATTAGTAGATGTACACAGAGTGTTCCACTCAACAACATCAGAATATACATTCTTCTCAAGAGCACATGGAACTTCTCTAAAATACACCGTATACTAGCCCACAGAACATGCTTAAGTAAATGCAAAAGAATTGAAATTATCCCATGCATGTTATCAGATCATAGTGCCATAAAACTAGAGATTAATGATAAAAGAAACTTCAAAAACCCCACAAACACATGGAAACTGAATAATGCACTCCTGAGTAATCAGTGGATTACAGAGGAAATTAAAGAAAAATAATATTTTTCTTTAAACAATATTTGCAGGCAAACAAAAATACACATACATCTTACCGGAACCTGTGGGATGCAATGAAAGCAGTCCTCAGAGGAAAATTTATTGCTGTGAACTCCCACATCAGGAAAACAGAATGAACACAAGTAAACAACCTGACGCTTCACCTCAAACATCTAGAAAAAGAGGACCACCTCAAGCCCAAAGTCAAGAGAAGGGAGGAAATTATAAAGGTCAGAGCAGAAATCAATGCAATAGAGACTAAGAAAATAATACAAAGAACCAATGAATCAAAGAGTTGGTTGTTTGAAAGAATAAATAAAATTGATAAGCCCTTAGCCAACTTTATTTAAAAAAGGAAAGGAAAAACTCAAATTCATGCAATAAGGAATGAAAAGGGCGAAATCACTACAGACCCTGTGGAAATACAGAAGATCATCAACACCTGTTTCGAAAACCTCTGCTTTCATAACACAGAAGAAATGGACATGTTCCTACAAATATATGAACTATCAAAGCTGAGTAAAGAAGACGTAAAACTACTGAATAACCCAGTTTCTATTAATGAAATTGAAAATGTAATTAAATCCCTACCAACAAAGAAAAGCCCAGGTCCAGATGGATTCACTGCAGAATTCTATAAGAAATTCAAAGAAGATTTAATGCCAACACTCCTCAAACTCTTCAATGAAATTGAAAGAGAAATAATTCTCCCTAACTCATTCCTGGAAGCAAACATTACTCTAATACCAAAACTTGAGAAAGACCCAACTAGAAAAGAGAACTACAGGCCAATTGCCCTAATGAACACAGATGCAAAAATTCTCAGTAAAATTTTGGCAAATAGAACACAGCAAATCATCAAGAAGATTATACACCATGACAAAGTGGGATTCATCCCAGGCATGCAGGGATGATTCAACCTACGTAAATCAATAAATGTAATCCACCATATCAATAAAGCCAAAAGTAAGAATCACATGATCATTTCTATAGATGCAGAAAAAACTTTGATAAGGCCCAACATTCATTCATGATAAGAACCTTACAGAAAATTGGAATAGATTGTCTTTACCTCAATATGATAAAGGCCATCTATGACAACCCAACAGCCAGCATCATATTAAATGGCCAAAAACTGAAGGCCTTTACTCTAAAATAAGGAACAAGACAAGGATGTCCCTTATCACTGCTCCTGTTCAATATAGTACTGGAAATACTAGCCAGAGCAATTAGACAAGAGAGAGAAATGGAGTAAGGATAGGAAAAAAAAGAAGTTAAATTATCATTATTTGCAGATGACATGATACTCTACATAGAAGACCCCCAAGACTCCATTGAAAGACTCCTAGGTACAATAAAGAAATTCAGTAATGTAGCTGGATACAAAGTCAACACTCAAAAGTCAATAGCATTCCTATACACTAACAACAAAACCACTGAGAGAGAAATAAAATAAGCTATACCCTTCACAACAGCATACAAAAAATGAAATATGTGGGAATTAATCTATCAAAAAAAGAAAAAGATCTATTCAGGGAAAATTATAATACAATGAAATATATAATAATACAGTATAATAATATAATGAAAAATCGAAGAGAACCTCAGAAAATGGAAAGACATCCCTTGTTCATGGATAGGAAGAATAAATATTGTGAAAATGGTCATTCTCCCAAAATTGTTATACAGATTTAACGCAATTCCAAGCAAAATACCACTAGCATATATCACAGATCTAGAGAAATCACTCCTAAAATTCATCCAGAACTAGTAGAGACGCAGAACAGCAAAGGCAATTCTAAGCAACAAAGGCAAGGCAGGAAGCATCACAATCCCTGATTTGAAGTTATACTATAAAGTAACTGTAATAAAATCATGGTACTGGAACAAAAACCTGAAGATCAATGGACCTGAAAGATCAATGGAATAGATTAGAAGATACAGCTACAACTACAAACACACTAAGTCACCTTATCTTTGATAAAGGGGCCAAACATATCCACTGAAGAAAGATAGTCTCTTCAATAAATGGTGCTGAAAAAATTGGCTTTCCATATGCTGAAAACTATAACTAGACCCATGCCTATCACCGTGTACTAAACTAAAGTCTACATGGATAAAAGACCTAAATATTAAAACAGAAACACTAAATTTGTTGGAAGACAAAGTAGGTGGAAATCTTGAAGACATAGGGGTAAGGTAGAGAATTCATGAACAAGAATCAAACTGCATTGAAATGCTTTGCAGAATCAATAACTGGGGTCAAATCCTATTAAAAACTTTTTGCATGTCGAAAGAAATTTCCAGCAGAGCCAAAAGAAAACCCAAAAGCTGAGAGAAAATCTTAGTGAACGGTCCCTAAGACAAAGGACTTCTGCTTAAAATATATAAAGAATTTAAAAGAATCTGATCCCCAAAATTCAAAGACTCATTCCAAAAATGGGCAAAAATGAGATGAATACACAGTTCTCAGATGAAGAAATACAAATGGCAAATAAATACATGAAAAAATATTCAGCATCATTACTCATTAGATAAAGGCAAATTAAAACTACACTGCGATTCCATCTCACTCCAGAAAAAATGGCCAGGGTAAAGAAAACTACCAACAACAAATGCTGGAAAGGTTGCGGGGGCAAAGGAACTCTCCTGCATTGTTGGTAGGAGTGTAGAATGGTACTGGAGATTCCTCAAAAAGCTGGGATTGGAGGTCCCATTTGACCCAGCTATCCCACTTCTGGGCATATTCCCAGAAGAACTGAAAATGTCATACCACAGTGATATATGTGCACCCATGTTTATAGCAACACAGTTAGTAATAGCCAGATCTTGGAAGCAACCTGAATACCAATCATCTGAGAAGTGGATAAAAAGATGTGGTATTTTTATACAATGGAGTGCTACTCTGCTATAAAGAATGATCACATTGAGATATTTATAAATAAATGGATGCAACTCGAGACCATACTCATAAGTGAAATAAATCAAACTCACATGTGTAAGTACCATATAGTTTCCCTAATATAAGAAATGATAAGAGTACATACGATATAAAAACTCGATAATTACAGCGAAAGGATAAGAATCTTCTTAAAGGGGAATAATAATATCTCAGTGAAAATGAGGGAAAAGAAAAAGGAAGGGAAAAGAAAAAATGTCTAAAAGTATATAAACACAGTTAGGATAGCTAAGATGATTGCACTACAAACTCGGTAAGTTCTTGGAACAAAACAATTAACATTCATAGGATTGGAACATTGTGCATATTATTGTATAGTGATCTGAGGAACTTTTGAAGATCATTATGTAAAATAACAACCCTAGTTACGCTCATACCACCTTGTTTTGAAGGCCTATACTGTCAGTGTTCTGGGCTCTTTGCTATTGTTTATATGTCTTTTTCATTTCGTGTTTTTCTAGGAATTTGTTTTGTTTTGCCTTGGTTTGTTATGTTTTTCCCCTCTACTACAGAAAGGTGACTCATGCATGTGTAAGAACTTCTAAAAAGTTTATGAGAATCAATAATGTAATGCACAATGAAATGAACGGCTACTTGAAGAAAAAGAGACACTAAGGTACCCAGTGCTGATTGTGTAGTGTCATGATGTGAAATCCAGCAGTGCTATTATTCTTTGTTCAGAGTGATTTCAGTCTGTTTTGTATAATTTCAACATACCTGAAGGAATGGACAGCTGTTTTGAAGAGAACGAGAGACATTAGGGCAGCCAGTGTTGACTCCCCTGTTGTCTGGTCTTGAAGACCTAAAATGCCTTCATCATCTTGTTCTGATCAGTTCTGTACTATTTTGTTTTGTATTTATTCTCTGTGTGTGAAGTTATGGACAACTATTTGGAGGAGAACAAGAGATAATATGATAGACAGTGGAGATTTCCAGTTGTCTGGCTTTGAAATCTGTGTCTCTTCTATGTTATCTTGTGATCTGTTTTGTCATGTTTAATTTTACCCTCTTTAAAAACATGCAGTGAATGTCTAGATTAAAAATAGAGAATTATGACAGGGAAAGACACATTGCCAGTAAGTACTTGTCTTTCTCATCCCTCTTGGAAGCAGTTCTGGAGTCCTTTTCCTGAGTGTCAGTTTTCAGCTGCCTCAGTGTGCTGAACTGCTTCAAGGTGTTGTTGGCAACTCTGCTGAATAAAGACACGAAGTGTGTCTTCATCCTCTCCTTCACTTGGTCCAGCACCATGTGACCCTTGATGCCTCTGTGAAGTTAAAACCACCGTGGAAGGAAAGCGTTTGGATCCTTTCAGGGCGCTGAGGCGGCCATAGGAGCACAACTGAAGACCCTCACGAAACAGGACTCCAGAGCTGCTTCAGAAAGTGGCAGGAGTGGTGGGATGAGTGTGTGGGAAGTGAGCAGGAGGATTTTGAGGGATCTTGGCAGTGTGGCTTTTCCTGCAGTACATTTCTAGAAATTTATCTGGGGCTTCGGCATGTGCATGCTCTCCTGGATCCTGCACACAGCGGCTGCTCCCTGGAGCCACTGGAGAAGGGTGACAGAGGGTGTGCAGAATAGAGGTCATTTTCCGGGTGACCCAAGACACACAAAAGCATGCTTAAAGTTGCCTTCATGGGATTCCCTGTGACTTCAGCATACTTAGGAACCATCCAAAGAATAGAACATAAATGGCCTTTAACATTTCCTTGCAAAGATGGCCATGCTTGCCTCCCTGTCCCTCAAGGGGGTAAGTATCCTTATTAGTTTCTGAAGAGAAAAATACACCTCCGGGGTATAACCTTACTGTTTGATCCACTTCTTTCCCTGGTAATTGAAGAAGTCACAGCATGCACGGAAAAGATTAAGGCTTGTGTAGGAGGGAATTAGAGTTTTCTTTCTTTCTTTTTTCCTTTTTAAAAAAAGCATCAGTCTCTTTCTCGTGAGGTGGTACTGAAGTAACGTTCTGTGCTGGTTCATTGGCAGGGGTATGGGAAGGAAAAATTCCCTTGCCACCTTGTTTTCTGAGATCACAAAATCAAGCAGTATCCTGCATGGAGTTTAGAGGAGCCATTTCTTTGAAATATTTACTGGTCAAAATATGAAGTTTATTTGCATATCAAAAACTAGCATTGTGGGATATAGGTGAACGCACTTAGGTACTTCGTAAGCAAAGGAGTGGGTACCTGAGTTCCTGTAGTGATCTGGCAGATGCAAGCACTCAGGGCCGACTGTGCACTGAATAAGGTTAGACCGCAAGTCCTCACAAAGCTCTGTGGAAACTCCGGAGGTCTCTCTGGAATGTGGCAAGGGCCCACGGTTTATGGGATAAAAGCCATCTTTAAACAACAACCTTAAAGGTATTTAGAGTTGTGTGTATCTGGAGTCAACTCCCTGTGGTCCCGCCCTCTGTGAAGCCACTGGATTTGATGTTCTTGAGGCCTCAGGAGACAGGAACTCCTGTCACTGAGGTGGAATCCAAGTGCTTCACAGATGCAAGCACCCCACTGAGTCATGGCATCTAGTATGAGGAGACGGTTGGAGCAGACACAGCAGTAACAACACAGAAACAGCCTCTTTTCAAGGTGCTTACTACTGGTCACTGGTGACTGTAAGTGATGTCTCCAGCTGGCAAGCTTGTCCTCTGCACACATCACCATGCAGAGACTTCCCCAGCCTCCACGAAGTGTACACAAACATATAGGGCAAAGCCCCTGTCCTTGTCAAGGTGATCCCTGCTTAGAAACAATCAGAAGCGCACACAGCAGTTTTGGCCAGAGAAGGTCTGTGGCAAGGAGATTACCAGACACAGGAGCTTACACTGAGAATTCTCTCTGTGGAACGGCGTCAAAGCCCATTCTGGGTATGTGCTGCAAGTAGAGGTTTTAGGTAGATTATTTTTCACACAGGGTAGGATGTAATACTTTCTCATCATTTGGTGATGTTCCATGGCTAGTCAGACTAACTGTGGGATCAGTGAGATTAATTCTGGTGAAGTGGTCTATCAAGTCAGGTAGTTATCAAAATGCTTTATAGGAGCAGTTCACTACTTGGTCTGTTATCTGCACTACAGGGAACATTAGCTCTCTGAACAGGTCATTTTGCAAGTTCTCTCTGTGATAGGAGTAGGGTTTTATAGATTGTCTCTGGTGACATTGGCTGCCGCACACTCTCCATTTGGAAATAAAGTGCCCACGGCCTCATGGCCTCATATCCAATTCATAGAATCCACAGTGAAGCTGAAGTCCTACACAATAGGATCCACTTGCAGCGAGGTCTCTTATAAAGCTGCATATTGATCGAGCAGTTGGTTATGGTGGCGTAAAACCTGACAGTGGTAAGCATTTTCTCCTGTCCGTCATTTGTGCCCTTGGAGGAGGAAGAGCACTTGGCATTGGAGAGAAATGTGTAAGTTTTCTTGAAGGACAGAGAGAATGCAGGGAAAGAGGTACCGGTTGTGCCTCGTTAACTTTCCCTTACTCTTAGAGCATGTGTTGCAGGCCATGAAACCTAGGAAGCTTCAGGTGACTGGTGGAAACTCACAAGGACAGCTCATGTGGCTTTACTGGGTGGCAAAAGGGAACACAATTAGTCCATCATTTCATAAAGTCTTCACTGGTGCATTTCTGGCTCTAACTCTGCCACCAGATGCAAATTGGCATTTTGTCCAAGGCTCTGAGCTCCTTTTACAAAGTGCTTTCATTTTTAGGTGGCAAACGTATGCCTTCTAGAGGAAGAGACGTATGCCTTCTACTCATCACCACTGCAGGCAGGCGCACACCTGGGCATCTGTTCACAGGCAGAGCTTTCCCTGCTGCTGCATCATTAAAAGACAACTGCAGGCCTGCTAATACAGGAAAAAAAAATCAAGGTTGTACGCAGAAAGGCAGCGTTTGGAATGGAATTAAAAAAAAAAAAACAAACCCAAAAAACAAGTCTCACAACCCGAGTATGTGTGCATGGTGACAGACTTTGTTTTTCTAAAATTAATTCCTTCTTTAAAAAGCCAGTGTCAGGTTTTGCCCTGCTTGTTTCTGTAGCAAACATGAAGAGGGGAGCAGAGGACCCTTTCATTAACACAACACCTCACCAGCCCCTCTGTCACCTTCTCCTGAAGGCCGTGACGGTGCACAGAGTTCCCAGAAAGTTACACCCGTAGGTCCCTGCTGAGCTCCCTCGGTCCACCCCTCACCTGGCCCCCTCTCCATCTCAGGGTGGAAGGCCATCTTCCCACCCAGCCTTGGCGCTGCTGACTCTTCTGTCTCTCTCTCCCCCTTTCTAACACGTCAGCGAATCCCACCAGCATCTCCTGAATTACCCATGGCCACTTGGCCACCTGTGCCTGTCCCATCCAGAATCACTCTGTGGCCTTCTGTGTTCCTCACTGGCCCTCCCGTCCTCTGCTTACACTGTCATAATTCCTTCCAGGACTGCAGTGAAAACCAAACCCCTTCCCACGTCCTGAGGAGCCTTTCCGGTTCTGGTCTCTTCTGAAGTCACTTTTACCTGTCACCCTTCTGCTCACTTTCCTCTGCCATGCTGGGGACCATGCTGGGGTCCATGCTGCATCTCTGGGAGCCCAGTGTTCTGCTCCAGAGCCTTTGCACAGCCCACTCTCTTTGGTACATTTTTTTCCTTGGGTGCAGCCAGCCCTCCTCTCATATCTCCTTTGTGTTGTTGCTTAGTTGCTCTTCTCCCTCCCCCAGGGTCCTTCCATGATCGCTCTGTTTGAAAGTACACCCCTCTCTCCCCACCTCTCTTCTTTTCACTGTGTCACGCCATCTCCTGCTCCATGCCTTCTTTGTGTGACTGTCCTGCTCCCACCCCACATCGTGAATCCTGGAGGAGCTTCGGTTCTGCTTCATCACGGGCACCAGGTCACATCTGGTGAGCAAATTCCTGACTGCAGTGACTAGAACTTGGAAGGACACCTAGTGCGGCTCCAGAAGTAGGAAACTCTCAGGTGTTCAGGAAGCTAAGTGGGAGCAGAGGAGGACAGGGAGTCCCCCCAAACCTGGCAATCATAGCCGGGATGTTACAGTTTCTTTTTTTTTTTAACTAAATAATTTTTTTAATGAATAAGGGAGAGATTGAGATAAAAGAGGACATAACAATATAACAATACAGGTCAAAGCATGACTGTTTCAGCAACCTAGTGCTTCACCACCAAACAACCCGACTCAATAGTAGTTACCATAGTGTCTGTCTTTTTCCTTGAAATATTTGAATAAAGCTTCATATACTATAGCTTCAAATATTTCCATATCAAGAAGCCCAGAATAAAGCCTTTCCAACTAATAAGTGAAAACTTTATAAGGCTTCAAGGCCACATAATGGGGAATCATGATTACCCTGTATTTTTATATATTTGAATCATTATTTACATTAGGGAAACTATTCGGTATTCACACATATGAGATCGATTTATTTCACTTATGAGTGTGGTCTCAAGCTGCGCCCATTTATTGATAAATATCTCAATGTGATCCTTCTTTATAGCTGAATAATACTCCATTGTATAGAAATACCACAACTTTTTTATCCATTCCTCAGTTGATGGACACTTGGGTTGTTTCCAAGATCTGGCAATTACAAATTGTGCTGCTATAAACATAGGTGCACATATATCACTGTGGTATGATGCTTTCAGTTCTTCTGGGATGTTACACTTTCACTCTCTGTATTTGGGCTTTGAGACAGTAAGCCTCAGCCTCAGTCCTCTGTCAAGGGCAGCAAAGTCACCATGATCTGGCTAGTGCTTGAGAGCCGTGCCTGAGTGCACACACACACACACACACACACACACACACATGCGCTCGCTCTCACACCTGTCTAAACTTAGCGTGACCTGCTCTCTAACTGCAGCTGACCTCGTACCAGGTGGTAATCTAGTTTTCAGACGGCAGTCTTGGGCTGAGTTAATTATGGTGTCTTCACGATCTTGCTGTTAACCATTATTCCTTCCTGAAGGAGCTGGGATCCATGCTAACGATCTCCATGTGGAGGACGGGGTCACCAAGAGTCAAATGAACTCTCCGAGGTGAGAATAGGGATGTGAAGCAAGTTGCCTCATTGCTAGCAAGGGGCTCTTCTTTAGACACCTGGAAGGATTTTTTATTCCTCAAAATAAGAACAAAAACAAAACTGTATTTCCAACCTCAAAGGAATGAAAAAATGCAACGAACAGTGAAAACACACTGTACATAAGCGGGCCGTGAAGACCATGAGGGGAGAAGGTCAGGAGGCCCGCCAGCGTGGCCGACCTTACTGACTTGAGGACTCCTGCGTGATTAGGAAAAGATCTGGGAGGATCTGAGGACGCCTTCACAGGAAAAGAAAAACAATTTGCAGATGGTCAATGAGAAATTCTTTCCAAATAACAACATCTTATAATTTTACTTGTCATTTATTTGTATTTCCTTACTTCTTTAATTTCTGATGTATTAGAGCACAGGTGATGACCCAGGAGTAGTCTGAGAGCTCTGGGTCATCCTTCAGGAAAGCCTAGTGGGATTCCTTCGTGATGGTTCAAGTTCTCAGAGACACCCACGTTCTCAGAGAAGCAGAGGTTCACCCTTTCTTTGGATCCATGATTGTGGTTGATGTGACAGGGTGGACCAGTGGCCAAATCTGGAACACTAGAGGCGTGGGTTTCAAAGGAAGAAGTAACTTTTTGAACCTTGGCCTGGATTTAAAAAATGGAATTGTAAACCCTTCTCTGGAATTTTCCAGCTATGTAAAAGGAGGCCGTGAGGCTTCTGTGCATGTTTAAAGAGTGTGTAAGTTTTTAACTCCCAGAGTCTTGAATATCTTGACTCTGAAGCATGGAGCTCTGTCTAGGGGAGGGGGATGGACTTCTCCGGGCTGGAGAGGAGGGAGGGCAGACAAAGCCACAGTGATGCCCCAGGTACAGATTTTCCGGGTACATGGAGCTGTGTGACAAAGCACTGATGACAGACAAGCACACTTGTGCACATGGTTTCAGCAATTTGTCGCTACAGGAGGCTCTGTGGTGATTTTTAAAGAGTTTAAAACCGTTTGACACTCCTGCAGTTAAGGGCGGTGTCTGCTCCATGGGTTCTGCAGTCTAAGTGTCTTGGGTCCACTTCATGCAAAGGGAGGAAGGGAAGCTATTCTCTGAGGAAGTCCTGCCGTACTGCTGCTCACCCAAATCTTTTAATCGTCGGTGGATGTCAAAATTTGTAAATGCTTTTGCTACATTTTAAAAGATAATCATATGACTGCTTTTGTGATTGAGTGAATGTATATGGAAAATTACACTGATTTCTAAATATTGAACCAATCTTTCATTCTTGAAATAAATATCTCTTGGCCATAGTATTTGTTTTTATATATGGCCAGAATCAATTTGCTATTTTGTTAGGGGATTTTATGGCTGATTATTGTCTGTAGTTATCTTTTTCTTCCAGTAATGTCTCTGTCTTATTTTAATGTCAGGGTAACTCTGATCTCATAAGCTGGGAAACATCTTTCCTTCTCTACTCTCTGGACATATGTGCAGAATTGTTATTCTGCTTTTACTAGATATTTAGATGAATCTACCAGTGAAATCACCTGAGGGCTGGGACTTTCTTTCAGGTAATATTTTAAACTATGAGTTTAAATTTTAAGAAGATGTAAAACTTTTCAGATTATTTCTTTTCAAATGAGTTCTGGTAGATTTCATCTTTCAAGAAATTTCCCATTTCATGTATGCTATCAAGTTTATCACTGTTCATGAGATCCTGGTATCATGAATGTTTATGGGTTCTATGGCAATATTGTCCTGTTAATGCCTGAGATTAATTATGCTCTTTTTTTTATTTCTCTCTCTCTCATCAGTCTGGCTACAGGCTTATTAATTTTATTGAGTTTTCAAATAGTTCAGCTCTTGGTTTCACTGAAGTTTTTCTATTGGTTTTCTATTTTATTGATTTCTATCCTTATCTTAATTATTTCCTCCTTTCTGCTTTCTTTGGGTTTAATTTGCTCTTCTGTTGCCAGTTTCTTTGGTCTTTTGAATGCTAATAACTGAGATTTTGAAGGAAAAAGTCTTTGAAGGAACCCATGGCCATACTGTCTGCTCTCTTATTACATAAATCCACTGCAGCAATTGGAAAATCTTTTAATGCTGTTCTATTTCCAGAGATTAAGGGGAAAAACCCTAACAATAGCCTGATGTGTGGGAACTAGAAAATTCTCACTTCAATTTTTTTATTCATTCAACCAATAGTGTTGCAAATACTGAGTGTTGCAGAGTTGAGTGACGCAGGTGCTGAGTGTTGCAGGTGCTGAGCTAAAGGAAGAGTTGCCTCCAGTTGGGAATTCACAGAATATATAGTGACGCAAGGAAGGTAAACAGCAGGACACACTCTGAAGGACTCAGTCATGTGCCTGAGAAGAGGGGATACAAACTAGTGCCATGGGGCTGTCAGACCCAGAGGCTGTCTTCCTGGTCAGAGGACAGAGGGTCACAACTGTGCTCCTCTCTCTGTGCATTGTCACCTCTGCCTCCATGTGACAGCAGCAGAGATGTGTTGGCCCACAGAGCCTGATGTATTTGTTACCTGAATCCTTAGACTTCACAGAAATATGCCAACTCCACACCTAGCAGAGGACAGAGGAGGAGCCAGGGAGGCTTCTCGGTGGAGGAGACACTGGTGGAGACTCAGGGGGTGAAAGAGGTGGCGGGGCACATCCAGGGGTGTGCACAGATGGTAGGTGGGCAGGAGCGCTCCGGCTGGGGATACCAGCCATGTGGTCAGGAGACTCACGGCTCCATGGGGAGAGGCCCCGGGCTGCTGTTTCTGTAGATTGTGGAGCTTGGGACTGGCTCGGCAGACTGCGGGCTGTGGGTTCCTTCCTGCATGGATGTTCTGAGTTCATAAGAGACAAAGGGAAACTGACTACAGTGAAGTGCTTTACAATGAATTGGCCTTTCACCATGTTTATGAAGTCACACACTCAAAATGTAGGACACAGATAGTTATACCAGTGTATTTCTATAGCGTAAATATAAATATATTTCACGAATGCATTTATACTTCATGAAACATCATCATACTGAAAGCAATTATCAAAAGACTATAAAAGCAAATTCATACTGGGTGCTTCTCTATTAACAGAGAGACTGTTACCTGAAAGAGAACATAAGCAGAGTAAGAAGTCAGTCTCAGAATGCTTCTGCCTTCACAGGAGAGGAGGTGAGTTCCAGCTCTCTGCAGCAAGTGTGATTCCCATTCAAAGGAAAGTCATGGACAGTGCTCAAGCGGCCCACCCGCTGCCTCTGCTCCTGACTGAGGAGTGAGCTGGGTTTCTTCCATCTCGGCCCAGGAGCCCACGCTGAGACCTGAGGGTGCCATGACAGTGGAGCTGTGGGGTGTCTGGAAGCCGGGGTGGGTTGGGGTGGTTTGTCCATCCTTTCTTAAGTCGCTCTGGGCAGGACAGTCAGGACTCTGGGGTGATCCTGGTCACGTTGCTGGCTTCACTTTGCTGTCATCTTTGCTCTTCCAGAACTGAAGGAGAGAAGCTGAAGCACAGTGAGCTCTGAGCATGGCAGGCGCGAGACTATTCCTGCCTCTGTCCTGGCAGGAAGTAAACTTGCTCCTGTCCATGAGGTGGTGCTTCATTCCCTGGGAGGTCCAGAGGTGAGTCAGGTGGGCTTTAATATCCATGCAAGGTTCAGGACTCTCTTAGTCTTTCTTTTGTATTTTATCATAAGTCGTCCTCAAAAGTTATAATCCCAGCTACTCAGGAGGCTGAGGCAGGAGGGCTGTAAGCTCTAGCCCTGCTTGGGCAATTACACAAAATCCTATCGTAAAATAAAAAATAAAAAAAGCTGGGATATGGCTCAGTGCTGGAGCCTCTGGGTTTGATCCCTCAAAAAAAAAAAGTCTTCATTCATAAGTAGGTAGAGTGTGGAAGTGTTTGTGGCTATGTCCTGTTGGTCATTGTCACGTGCAGAACCATGAATGTCACCTCCATAGCTGGCAGCGCACTGAGGCAACCTGGTCTGCACACCCTCCATCCAGAGCATTGGGAGGAAGCTGCGTCTCTGGGCTTGAGCCTCCCTTCAGCATCTGTGTCTGTGTTTTTGTGGCTGTTACTGCTGTGAGTCTGTTCTCTACCTGCTTCTACCATTTTCGTCCATGCTGACATGGTCTTGTGTTAATTCTGCATACCCCATCTAAATACACAAACCTTAACTGTTATGATGCGCCAGCCAAGCAAGGTCATTGTTACTTCATGAGCTGAAGCTTATTTTTAGTTCACACAGTTAAAACAAGGCAGCACCTAAGGTCTTAGTGGGAAAAGAAGTGTCCGTGTTCCAGATGACAAAGCGGAAAGAGCACCACACTGAACTTCCTTTCCCGTACGCCCGTGATCTCCCAGTCAGAGGTGTCCAGCCTCTGTCATTATTGAATAATTAGAATTCTTTCATTATTAAAATGCAAATGTGCCAAGCAAGCTGGAACATTCTGTATGTGCACAGAATACTGAATTTTGTTTGCCATGTTTTACAGAAATTAGTCAAAAAAAGATTCTGCTAATAAATGCACACTTTTTTCCCCTGCAGATGTGGAATCTCAGGTTCCTGTAGACTGGCTGTGGTTGTCTAAGGAATTACTTGGAAGTAGAAATCTCAGGGAGTTTCCAGAGCTGAACCGGCTTGGAATCAATCCTTTTCATCTTGCTACTTGGTCCTGACCTTGTGCTTCCTCTGCAGGGCTCTAATGTCCGCTCCTCTCTGCTTTGCTCAGTTTTCTTCAGGAAGAGGGAGGTCTTGGGTCTGCTCCTGTTGGGCTGAGTGGACAGGTTTTTTTTTTTAAAGAAGTTTTTCATTTCATTCTCCCATATTACAAGTCTGCCCTCCAGTTCAGATAGTCTGTCCTTAGTTTCTTTCAAGCTGTTATGCAAGTCTTGGATAGACTTCTTAATTTCTTGATAGTCCCTTTGAACCTGCTTCACATACTCAATGCTTTCTCTGTTTTCTCCATCAAGCAATTCTCCCCTCTTTTTCTGTTCTTCCATTCCACCATCTGTTTTTTTCCTGGGTGGTGCTTAGCATTTCTCTAACTATTCTGCATACTTCTAGCTTCAGGTCGTTGATAACTTCATTCCTGAATTGGTCTATGAGGCTCTCTATATGGTGCTTAATGTATATTGGTGCGGTGTCCACTATTGCCTGTTTCTCAGGATTGGGGGCCGAGGAGCCTTTTTTGTTGCTTCCCTTCCCCATATTTTCTGTTCCTTATAAATTGCAAGCTTACATAGGAGGCCTGGCTTCCCTGCCTGTCAGCCACAGACTGATCAAATTGCGCTGGCTAGTTGTTCCCGCCCACCGCTGTGCACCAGGGAGTTGCGGAGGAGGCAGCCTACGCGGGAGTCAGTCTCTCCTCCGGGCCACCGTGAGGCTCTGGGATCTGGGTTAGGCCAGCCTAGGGAGTCCGCCAGCAGCGTCACTCAGGCCAGGCACTTTTCACCAATCCCGTCCGAGAGGGGAATGTGTGGCTGGAGTTGCCACCGCGCCCTGCTCTTGCAGGACTGCCCGAGCCCAAAAAGTCCTCCGCTGGAGTCAAACTGTGGTAGGGGGTCAGTTTCTCACTCACCTCGCCTCCAGTCAGTTTTCGTGTACGCCTCCTTGTCCGTCCTGTTTTCGACTCCGTTCGCAGACTCCCGTTCCCAGAGCTTCTGCGCGTCTCTCCTTGCTGAGCCGCTGTGGAGGCAGCCAGCCGCCGGGCGGCAGGAAACCCAAATCGCGGCGGGAAACCCAAATCATGGTTTCCAATGGCGCACGGTCGAGCCTCCACACCGAGCCTTTTCTGTTCCTATTTTAGCGCCAGGACTGTATTCTAAGTTGGTTTCTCTCAGCCCAGTTCGTTCCTGAGTCAGCAGAGCATATCTCTACTGGTTCGTGTCTCCTTAGTCCGCATCATTCCTGGCCTCTGAGCCGAGCCTTTCAGAGAGCCTCCCGTAGTTGCTGTTGTCTGTCTGCCACGTTCTCCCGATCCTCCTGAGTGGTCTTGGGTCTGCTCCTATTGGGCTGAGTGGACAGGTTTTTGTCTTTAGTTTCCGCAGCTATTGATCAGGACCCACAATGAGAAGCAGTCATGGGGTAAATCTATGAGCATCAGGCTCGACGCCGGGGAAGAGGCTTCACTGCCGTGCCTAGCTAACAACTGCTTTGGAAACTGATATCTATGCTTGTACAAGACGCAGGCTCCGAATTCTGCTTTCTGCTGATGTTTCCCCTCTGTCACCACTGGTAACAAGGAACAGAAGCACCTGGACTCCAGGCTGGAAACAGTGTTCATGTTCCAATCACTATTTTGGATGGTATTAAACACTGAAAATGCAGCTATCTGAATGTAGTTTGGAAAACAGTTTTTTGTTTTTTGGGGGTGCTGTCTCTCAGGTTTATCTTCCAGGACAATTGATCGCTCGGCTCTGTGTGTGCGTGTGTGTGCCCAGATAGGCCTACACGCAGGGATGTTTGTGTCCTGCCGTTCTGCGAGATCTGACAGTCGCACCCAGACGTCAAGCCACAGGGATCCAGCGTGATCTTAAAACACACTATTACATTGTATAAATTGCAGCTGGAAACAGAAGCTAAGAGAGTCTGCCTCTTAGGAAGTGTTGTTATTGCAGCTACTAAGTGGACGCTGTGCAGAGAGGAGGATGAGAACCCAGCAGTCCCTCACCTTACAGCAACCACTACTGAGGATACTGGCAGAGCATCATGCTTGTCCCCCACTTCCATCCTTCCGCCCTTGTTCTGGGGTGGTCCGGGCCTCCCCAGGCCCTGCTTGGCCTGTGACCCTTCCTGCACACCTGGCCCTCGGTCCAGCTCCAGTGCCGCCTTCCCCTCTCGGCCCTGGCCCCAGCCCCGGCCCCTTCCTCAGAAGTTCTGCCTTCCTTCCTTCCCTCACGCACCCGCAGCAGTTCTTCTGTTTCGCCCTGGCTGATTTTGCATTGTCTGACTTTTGCTTCTCTAGTGGGATGAACTTTATTGGGAGGAGGATGATGGGGCTGTCTCTCAGCAACTTTACAATCTAGGCCTTGTTCACTGTGCATGCTTCAGAAAAAATGCCTCTTTCTGTTTGCTTTCAAAGCTTAAAGGTCTGCTGAGAATCCTCACCTCTGAGTCCCACTCCTCGGGCTGAGGGCACGGAGAGGGTCAGTTCAGGACATCTCATGACTCCTCAATTTTCCCAGAGTCTCTTTTCCTACGCTGGGTTTTACTGCACCCCAGGGAGCCTCTCCTCTGCCCATCCAGCTGAGCGTCCCAGGCTCACAGGTGTCTCCTTTGCTTGAGGGCCTGGGCCGGTGTCCTGGGTTTTGTCGACTTGCTGGTCTGGATGCGTCTTCAGAGATGCAACTGAAGATGCTGATCTACTGTAAATACAAGGTCTGCAAAGGGGCCTGCAGCCGAGCTCCTTGCCTGAATAATTCACTGTAGCACCTAAAGGAATAGTCATTCATTCAGTCATCTGGTCAACCAGATAATACACAAAATATAAACTATTAGTTTTTCTTTGGGAATCTTCATCTGGTGACTTCATTAGGCATTGCAGTAGATGCACTGCATTTACACTGCGCCTCCCTGGCTTATTGGATTACACAGCTCCTTCTTGCTCCATTCCGTACTTTGCATGAATCTTTGTGGCTGACTCAGCCACTGTTACCAGCTCTGATTTCCCCAGGAGAGGACTGAGCTCAAAGTCACACAAGGCTGGGACTTCTGTCTGCCCCTGCAGGTGACCTCAGGGTGTGATCCCCAGTGTGGAAGCTCCGTGCCCTGGATTTACCTTACATGCTAGGGCCACCATAGCAGAGCACCACAAGCAGGCGGCCTGAAATGGCGACAGTCATTTCCCCCAGAAGGTTGAGAGCCTTGTCCAGGGGTCTGTAAGCTGGGCTCTTCCAAGGGCTCCTGGGAGTCTGTCCCCAGCATGTCCCCTTGCTGTAGTGGTTGGTTTTCCATCTTTGGTGCTCCCAGCTGGCAGAAGCACTGCCCTGTCTCTGCTTTCATTGTCACATGCATGTTTCTTCCATTACATGGTCACTTCCTCCCCAAGACCCGAGTCTTACTAGACCAGGGTTCTGCCCTGCTCCGCACAGCATCATCTGAGCATTTATCTCTGGGTGGTCCTGTTTCCTAATTGGGCCTCATTCCGAGGATGGAGAGGATAGGAGTTCTGCAAGGGCAAAGAGCTGACTCCATACTTGGCCTGGTTCTTGAGGTGGGTTCTGGACAGTGGCCCCAGGCCTGCAACAGGGCACCCAGCATCCCACCCCCGGGGAGCCCAGGTCTGGCAGCTGCTTCTTCCCATGAGCTTCTCTGGAAACAGGGATGAGAGGAACACAGTCAGCAGGTAAGACCTCAAGCCCAGCAGGCAGAAGGGGCCTGGTGCCAAGCTCTGTGCTGCTTTGCTGAGATGACACTGATTTTTTTTTATTTGATTCCACAGAAAACATACAGGGTGAAAAATAGAACAAAACACAAAAAATAAGAAGTAGACCCACAGACGCACAGCAGTGTCTGGAGGCTGTGACAGGAATTTCCTTCCCTTTCTTTTCTGGTGGGCTTCTGCAGGTGCCCACCTCCCCTTTAAAATACTCTTCTACTCTGTGCACCAAGTTTTCTGGATGGAGGGAGGCTTTGCTCTGTGATAGGTCTGTAAACGTGTTTGTAACCTTAGGTCATAAATCCTGTCTATTGATTGTCTGTCCATGAGATATCCAAGACCTGTTTTCTTTTCAAGACAGGCTCAGTGGAGGAAATGCTCTCTTTAGGAGACAAAATTATAAAAAGCCAGAAGACAATGTATGAGGCAATGTTGCTTTGATCTACTTTGTAGATATGGGCAGCCTGCATCCACCCTAGGAAATCACAGCCGGAATCTGGCTTTACAGCCATACATTCCACCACTCTGTACATTTTTTTCTCCAGGGAAAGAGAGAATTACAGACTGGGGGGTGTTCTGTGCTTACAATTAAGTGAATTACTTGCTGGCTCATCTCTAACTTTAATTACTTTCTGTTCTTCAACTTTGCAATTAGCTGATGTTGCTACAAATTTTTGTCACATACTTAATCTTTATATAGCATTTTTGGCCAGAGTGCAGTTCCAGTCTGTGAGCTGTGTGGGTATTCCTAGCCGAGGTGGTGTGGTTTGGACGGCAGTCTCCAGAGCATGGGATTGAAGGGGTTACCTGCACCATGCACGGGAGTGGGCGAGGATTATTTTTAGCATCACCAGAGTGGCTGACACCGGGCAGCAGCACACAGCCCCAGGGCTGGCCAGTGCACTTGCCCTCCTCCGCAGCTCTGCAGTTACTTGAGGCTGATTTCGCACCAGGAACCCTGTAGACACTGGGTTTCCTTACCCTCTTAGGATCCACAGATAGGATCCCACCCAATAAACAGACAATGTAGCTAAGTTTCAGAGGGGTTGTATAATGCAGCCAATTTAGAGAGGCAGGGTTTTAACGCTGGAGTTGTTGCCTCCTGAGCCCCATCCTACCTCTGCCACACAGTCTGGTCCCACTGGGCGCTCAGCATAGGAGGTGCAGACCCTGAGCTGGGAGTTCACAAACTCCTCTAAAAGAAGAGCTGAAGCTGAGAAAGACAAAAAAAGAAGCCTGAGTTTTAAATTCAGAGAATTTGGAAGGGGATGGGTGATACACACCACATTGGATAGCATAAAACTGCAAAGATGTCAGTAGAAAGACCATCCCAGTGTCCTGCAGACATGGCACATACATCAGTAATAATGAAGCAGAGCAACATGTGTGGGATTAAGAGTGACATGGAGAAGTAACTGAGCCACCTGGGAAGTCACCACCAAAGTCCCTAAATCCGTTTCCAGATGTGTAGGTGAAAAACCACAGTCTCAGGACCACCAGGCACTGACTGGATTTATTGAGCTGCTGGTGAGCCTGGAGCAGATTCGAGTTCTGTTGGACTCCACATTCCAGATCCTTGCTGAGTGTCTGCCCCAGGGGTTGTGCTGCCTGCTTGCCTGGTACAGGCTCTGCACCCTGGATGGGCAAATCTTTCTGCCTGGGCAGTGTCACTCTGGGAAGCGGGATTAACCTTGGATCTCAGATGATGGATAACCCAAAACCCTGTACCACACCCGGCTCCATACACATCCTAAAGACCCTGTGGTGGAGGCTGCCACCTCTCCAGCGAGGAGCATTTACAAAGCTGCAGGAAAGCAGGAAGAGAATCCTCTCCTCACTCACCTTACCCATTGCTCTCTTCTGGCATGATTGCATCTCTAATTTTTGATGAACAGAAAATTTTAGATCTCTTGAAAGCTCCTCCCTATTTTCAGCTTGACTGTCACAAAACAAGAGCATAAGTAAGCACAGAACAGTTGCTCCATATACTAAATCAGCACTTCAGATCCTGGCTTGACCAGGTGCGGAAAGGCTGAGCCTTCAGCCTAGCCTAGCTTGAACCTCCTGGTCCCTGTGCTCTGACCCGTCTGTGAGGGGGGTCCGCTCTCCCCTGTGTGCCTGGTAACTGCCGCGATTTTCCTGCATTACAGAAACAGCCACCAAGTTCTACGGTTTATTGAGTGCCTTCTCTGTGGGACCTGGAGGCCAATTTCACCGTCATTATGTCTCCCTCCTCCTCCTGGGCTTCTCTCTGCTTCCTGTCTGCTATGCCATGAACTGTCTCCCCTCTGCCATGCTGCCCTGCCTGGGAGCCAGCCAACTATGGACTGAGCCAAAACAAACCTTTCCTCCCTTATTTTGCAAGTGTCACTGTTGTGATGCTCATCAGTACTCTAGAGGCATCACCCCATCCTTCATTTTAAGAAAGCCCTGGGGGAGAAGGAGCTCCATCACCATGTGACAGAGGAGGAACCAAGGTCTAAGAAGTTTCAGGAAGTTCCCAAGCCAGAGGTTTCCTGTCCTCAGTCAACTCACTGATGGAGGAAATCCAGTGCACCACATCACACATAGCCTCTGTGCTACGTGCAGGAGAAGTAACATGCATTGAGAGCCCTGTATGTATCAGGCCCTGCAGGAGTCACCTTCTATATCACCCCATTTCCACATTCATAACTACTTTTAGAGCTATTAATATGCCTGCTTTATGGATGGAACCATTGAGGCTCAGAAGAGTGAAGCAGTTGTTTAATATAGAATAGTCAGAGCTGTGGGATTCCTGGGGTCCAGCTGAGGTAGGGGAGAGAGGCAAGGGGAGTGGGAGGAGCAGGCAGAAATCCATCCTCAGCCCCCCAGTGGGGTAGGGTGGTGGAGTGGTGGACTTGTGAAGGCATAGGTAAGGAGATGCTGGTCCTTCCTCTCCTCTCCAGACTCAGCTCCCAGAGAGATGAAACGCTGAGCTTTCAGATGAATTGGAAGTCATTTGTGAGCTGTGAAGCCATGCATCCTCCCTCAAGCTCCTTTTCTGCTTAGATTCTTTTTGTTTGTTTGTTTTTGTCCCTTTTAGGTGGTCCTGGGGGATTGAACCCTGAGTTTCCTCACAGAGCTACACCTTCAGTCTTTTTCTTCTATTTTTAATTTTGAGAAAAGTTCTTATAAATTTGCAAATTGTCTTGGGCAGGGTGAAAATTTGTGATCTTCCTACATCTGTCTCCCAGACTGCTGGGATTAGAGGTGTGGACCAGACAAACCTGGCTTCTTTATTTTCTGAGAGAACACTAATCTCATCATCAAGGTTCTAGATTCACACTTCATCTAACCTAATCACTTCTCAGACTCCCTGTCTTCAAAAGGCATCATGGTGGGGGCCAGGTTCAACAGGATCGTTGGAGAAACACAGACCTTCAGTTCATATCATCTCTCATTGCTCATCGAGACACCTCCTGACACTAATAGGGTTCTTCCAAAGAGCGTGGGAGCAGGGGGGACCTATGTGGTGCAGCAGACAAAGAACCCATCCCTAATAAACTCATATATTAAAGGAAGACAGGGAAAAAGTATTTGGGTTTGATTCTTTCAGCCAAGAACTACAAACAAGGCACTGCAAAGTTAGCTGAGGATTAGAAGGCTGTGCCCAGAAAACACCTCACAAATTTCTCAGGTGGTGTGTGTGCGCTCTGCTGTCCCTTGTTAAGGCCTTGTCTTGGGTGCCTTGTCTCTGGATAGCATTTGCCTGAATTCCTGCTTTATTCTATTTGACTCTATGGCCGTTAATATTCTCTGCATGACACTTTGAGTGACCTCTCGCCAAAGAAATGGCTTTTTAAGCTAGTGAATCACATATTTACATTGCTCTTCCTTCTGTTCCCTCTTTTTCATTTCCATGTAAAATATTTCAGATGACATTAAGTGTTCCCTGAAATTGCCATGGGAAAACCCTAGCAAAGTGCTTAGAAATATCTGCATGTTCAGAAAAAATCATTTGCCAAGTAATAATCCACCAGAGTGAGTAAATCACATGGGAAGAAAGGAAAAGATTACATTCCAGTCTTACCAAACAAGAGCTGCCGCAGCTGAAAAAGAGGAGAATCAATAATATAAAATACTGTTTGATTTTTAAGGTGGAACAAAGCAGAAAGTTTCCAATTAAACTGTTTTGGCAGTGCCCCAATATTCATTTCTTACACGAAAGGATTTTAGACGTGGAGTTTCCAGAACGATTCATCCATTATGTGTAGAACTCAGGGTGAGGCTGGAGAGGGTGTGTGGGTGAGGGAGGCTGGGAGAGCTAGGCCTTTGTTCTGGCTCTTGGATCAGGGAGGAGGAGATTTATAGTCAAGTGACCCAAACCACAAAGTCTTAAACCACTGCAGAAACCCAGCACCAACCTGAAAGGACGATGCTGTGCACCAAGGAGTTGGAGGGGAAACCGTTTCACCAGTGAACTGGTGGGAAGACCTGTTCCTAATCTCCAGCATGGAGTCAGCTTTGGGTTTAGTTTATATATGATTTGCAAACAGGAAATACAAAAGCTGATAGCAGGTTATTATATAATTGGTTACATGAGTCAAGGCATATTTTGTCAGGCACATTTGTTCTAGCTGGGTTTACTAAAAAGGAATTATTAGTCATAAGGAAGGAAAATTCTTGGGGGAGGTGTTGAGCAGAGCCGGTAGAGCTAAATGTGTCATTGACTGGGTCAGTCTGTCCTTGGTAAGAAGTCCTTGAAACATGTTGGAAAAATGGGATATATATTTTTAGGTGGGGAAACAGACATTGCTACTGGGCAGGGTCAGGATGACCTGGCATCTGTGAGAAGCAGGTGGACACAGATGGTCAAGGCTGACTTGGGTTAGCAGTCTAACTATGTGAAGGGCAGGATGAGCCTATCCTGTCTCAAGGCTACTAACTGATTCTTAAATTTGTGCTGATTTTCTATTGCATCCAAATTTCCATTACAAAACCAGGTAAAGGCTTGTTTCACCCTCACATAAATACCTAGAGGGAGGCAGTCGGGGGATGGTATTGAATTGTGGCTCTTTCTCTTTTAAGTGCTGTGCCCAGGATTATGGTCCTGTGTGCTCCAGCATGGTGTGGCCAAGGGCCAGTTGTCCCACAAGCAACCGAGGCAGCAGGTGAAGGAGACGGAGGCAGGGAAGAGACAGGCAGCCTTTCAGAGTGATTTTCATTGACATATAAAACCCTTAGAAAAAAAGAAGAGTCACAACCTGCAGCTTAGTAATTGTTAGATTTTTCTTTGGTGTAGTAGAGAAGCAAAGGCAGATAAAGAAAAAAGAAAAAAAGGGAAAAGGCCTTTATTGAGGGCATGGGAGGACTGCAGAAGAGTACAAGATGCCTCTGAGGCTGGCTGTTACTGGGTTTGATGGGGAGTGGAGTTTGAAGGGCGGGCAGAGCCACGTGTTGACAGCTGATTGGGGAATGCTGGCGCGTGCAGGAAAAGTGGGAATTTCAGCTTCTGGTATGGAAGAAGGGAAGTCAGTGTTGGACGGAGGCACTGTCACCCCGGGCCCAGCACTCCCTTGGGCAGGCGTGGCTCTGAGCTTGGCAGAGCTTCAGATGGGTGGAACCCGTCAGGAATTGTCATAGACACCTTGTGCTCACAGAATTACTACAGGGCTGAGAGGTGGACACCCTAGGGTCCTCAGCACCCCTTCTTTCTTGAGAGACAGCCACTGTCCTGCCTTCTTTGCCTGCTTTAGAATTTTGTGGAAATTGAATCCTGCACTATTATTCTCTAACAGTTTACTGTGATGCTCATCACGGCAGTGTGCACGCTACAGTGAGGTTTCACTGGTGCGAGCCATGTGCTTGTTCTAGTTGAGGGGGCATGGGGCCCTAGTTCTCATCTTCTGCGCGCCTGCAGGGTCGTCTGCAGGGTCATGCATGGCAAGAGCGGAGCTGGCCTTCACCATCCAGCTGCACACGGTGTTACCTCTCTAGTTTTAGCCATTTTCCTGGGTGTCTGTTTTGCTTTTATAGTTTTGTTTTTCACGTAGGTGGTTAATGATGAGGTTGAACATCTTTTCTTCTATTTATGGCCTTCAGGATATTTTCAATAGCAAAGTGCCTGTTCATTAATTTCCTCGCCCATTTTTCTGTTGGGTTGTCTTTATTCTATTGATTTTCTGGAGTTCTTAACATATTCTGGACATCAGTCTATTGTCAGTTGAATGTGCAGCACACATTCTGTCCAGGCTGTAGCTTACCTTTTCATTTTGTATAATATTTCATTTTTTATAATATTATAATTGTTTTTACGTGTACATGTTCACAATACATGAATACCTTCATGGCGGGGAGTTGGTTCATGTACATACCACATCTTAACCCTTTTTACTTCCCTATCCTCCTCCGTAATGCCCATTTTCAGACATAGAAGATGGTAATTTAAATCCTAGTTATTTTGTATTTTTGCTTTTTTTTTTTTTTTTTTGCACTGTTTGCTCTTTCCCTACTCCGAGATCAGGAAAACACTAATGTCTCTTAATGCAAGAAGCTTCATTCACTCCATTTCACTCAGTTATACAAAAGGACACACTTGAGGCTTTTATAGGTTAGTGGATGCAACTAGAGACCATCCTCATGAGTGAAATATATCAGACTCGCATGTGTAAACATCGTATTGTCTCCCTAGTGTAAAGAACTGGAAGAGTAAATAAAATCCAAAATGTGCCATAGATATTGTGCAAGTGAAAGAGGAAGAAACTGCTCAAAGGAAAAAACAACTGGGATGAGGGAAAAAAGAAAGAAGGGAAAAGATTTATACACACACGATAATTATACTACTAATCTGTTAGTTCATCAAAAGAACTGTTTGTATTTTCTTTTTTTTTTTTTGTCTTTTTCATTTTTTTATCGAACTCACGACTGCCTGCTTGCAGGGCAGGCACTTATGCTGCTGAGCTAAATCCCCAGCCCCAAACTGTTTGTATTTTCAACATCTGATCATTTTTCATGTCTATGTCTTGTAATCTGAGCAGCTACTTTGAAGATAACAATAGGCAATACATTAACCATTGTAAATCTATTATGTTTTGAAATTCTGTATCATTTTTGTTCTTTTTTTCATTTTAAAATAAAAAATTTAAAAACCTGCTTAAAATAATCTTCATGAATGGTGTGAGATGCAGCTGAAATTTTGTTTTGGCTTTCTGTGTGGTTATCAATTTGACCGAGATCTATTACAGAAAGAGCTTTCTCTCCTGGCCCACAGTTAGCAGCTGTGTCTTCCCACAGGAGCAGGTCTGCTTCTGAAGTCTGTGCTCTGCTCCATTTGTTCATCTGCCTAACCTGGCGACTGCACCACACTGTCTCAATCATGATAGTTTGCTAGGTTGTTTTGGTGTCTTTTTCAACAGTCTCCATGGCTTGTTCTTTTCTACATAAAATTTAGAATCAGTTTATCAATTTCTATAGAAAAACATGTATTTTGATTGCATTACTTTGAATTTATGGATAATCTGGGGAGAATTCTCACCTTGCTCATATTGTTTTATTTTTCAAGCACATCTACTTTGATTTTTAAGCTTTCAATGATATTTTAAAGTTTCTTGTAGTCTTGCAGAGTGTGTGAATTTCTAGATGGTTGATTTGAGTTATTGTAAAAAATACCAATTAAATTGTATTTTCTAAACTTTTGTTGCTAATGCATGAAAGTGAAATTGATTTTTGCATGTTAATCTTGTACCCTGCAATTTTGATAAACTCATTTATCATAGTTTATTATGTGGATTTATTGAGATTTCTTATGTAATCATTTTATTTGCTGAAAGGACAGTTTTGCTTTCCTGTTTCTAATTTGTTTTCTCCTTCTTAATTTTATTGTATTTTAACTTATTTTCCTTGTTTTGTGGTACTGGTCAGCACTCCCAGTGTGATGTTGAACTGAATAGCACTGGAAAGGAGCTCTCTCATTAGGATCCCCAAGGAAAAGGTTTCAGTATTTTACCATTGAGCATGAAGTTTGTCAGAGGATTTTGTTGGTGTGTTTTATGAAACTGAGAAATTCCCTTCTATCCCGTATGGAAATAAAGGAAAACCAACCAAATGAGGAAAGCCAAGCCACAGCAAGGAGCGGGCCGACCTTGGCCAGGACTGCAGACAGGCAGACGGGCAGGGAGGGCTTTATGCAGCCAGAGCCGGGCGTGCGTGCTTTGACAGGGTTGCGCCCTGCTTGGCCCGGAAAGGCCCCATTGATGGCATTGGAGCAGGCGTGGCTTCTCTGGTGGTTCTTCAGCTGAAGTGGGATGCAGCCAGGAGCCGTAAGTTGTTAACCAGGTTCCCAGCATTTTGTGACAGTCGTTGCAAGAGCTAGAGTTTTTCTTCTTGGGTGTGACTAGAGACAATGGCCGGACTTCCTGCACACTGGGCTCCTGGTAGGTGTTTGCCACAGGGAAGGAAGGGGTCGGCTCCGGGGCCAGACTGTGGTGGATGGTTTCTCCGTGTGCATGGCCTGGGCATTGTTGACAATGCGTTCAGTCTTCCACTTAGCTTCTATGGGTTACTGCTATGATTGTTTCAAAATTATCAAGAAGTATTTATTGTTATTCTTTTTCGTTTATGTTGGGATCTCTATTTTTCTTTTGTCCCATTAGTGATTTCAAAAGTTGATTTTCAAATGTTGA
The DNA here is from genome assembly GCF_034190915.1 of Cavia porcellus. NCBI lineage: Eukaryota > Metazoa > Chordata > Mammalia > Rodentia > Caviidae > Cavia > Cavia porcellus. The sequence goes on from NW_026947507.1 coordinate 44,401,550, forward strand.
TTTTACTTATTGGTACTGATAATAAACTAAATTTTGTCTTGATGAATTATTTCACTTTTACACTGCTGGATTCTGTTTGCAAAGGCTTTGGTTAGGATTAAAAATATTTTCAAATGAAGCAGAACTATAACTTTTTTATCTTGTAATGTCTTTGTAGTGTCATGTGGTGACCGGGGTCTGGTAGCAGGATTAAAATATTCTCAAAATGAGTCAGATAATGTTCCTATTTTGTCTATTCTTGGAAGAATTCATATAAGAGATATATTTGTTTGTTTTTCTTAAATACTTGGTAAAAGTCATGAATAAAGACATCAGATTCTGAAGTTTTTATTAACTGAATTTGATAAACAGATATGAAACGATCAGATCTCTGGTTTTTCTTGTGGCAGCTTTGATGAATATTTTTAAAAAATTATTTTGGAATAATAATAGATTAACCAGAAATTTAAAAAATATACAAGTAGACCCAAGTTCTCCAGTGTGGGATTTTACATAATCTTTAGTACAATACACTGTATAACTCAGGAAATGGGCAGTGCTTGGATCTTTAAAGCATATTCGATATCTCTGGCTTGCTACGCACTTAGGTATGTGCACATATTTTGATGTAATCTTATTGGATACGTAGATTTATGTAGTCATCATCACAATCCCTGTAATAGTACTCTCACTGCAGAGTCCTGTGTTCAAACCTTTTTTAAAATATATATTTTATTTAAGGAGAAAAAGAAAAAAAAACAAAAAAGGGTAAAAGTTATACAGAATTTCAGAGAAAATAAACAGTAGGAAATCACTAGTTAATAGATTACATATTGTCATCTTAGAAATAGTTATTCAAGTTACAAAATTAAAGCATATAAAGTGAACATTCTAACAGTGAGACTGCAAACAGTTCTGTTCAATAATTCAACAAAACTCAGTAATATGGTTATCTGTCTTATACACTTAAATATACATGCAGTTATGTCCTTTAGAGCACTTTCTTTTCCTCTCTTTTGTACAATGACAATTACACATTTTGGGTTTTATTACTCCTACAATTCTTATTACTTTTTTTTGAAGAGAATGAAACCAAATGTGACAAAATAAAAGAGTCAGTCAAATCAAAAGGATGGACATAATACATACTGTAAAAACAAAATACAAGGTGATCAACATTGGTTCACATAATGCCTCTTGCTATCTTAAAAAGAATTGCCTATATCATCAGTTATAATAAAATTGAACAAAACAGTAAAGAACAAAACCAATAAAACCAAAACATTGGAGACATTATAAGACTTCAAAAGAAAATAATAGTCAAACCAGAATGGGCGTCATAATGAAGCTTATTGTCTTCACAGTTGTTGCCTATACTCTCGAACTTGGTAGTATCAAGCAAAACAGAATAGAGGAAAATCAGTCAAAATAAGATGGTGAGAACAATACAGGGTTTCAAATCAAGTTAAGAGGAAATCAAAGTGGGTTACTATAATATATCCTGCTTTTTAAAAATTTTCCCTTAATTAAAAAGATAAAAATAAAAAAGTAAATGATAAAAAAAGGAGGTTGAGATAAAAGAGGACATAACAACAAAACAGCACAGGTCAAAACATAACCATTTAAGCAAAATAGTGTTTCACCACCAGTGTTTCCCAACATAAAAGTAGTTACCATAGTGTCTCTTTCTTTGAAATCTTTGAGTATAACTTTGTATACTGTATCATCAAACATATCAAGACAATGTAAAACCATTCAAGAGAATGATAGTATCATAGGGTATTTAGAACCAACTAATAGAAAATGAACAATGGTTTCTGTATAATCTCCTTGTCTATAAAAGTTTTTGTTTATATTATTACATATAATAAAATCCAGTAAGATACAACATGTTAAGACCGATGGAGACAGAAGAACAAAAGCTTGATGGGACTTCAAAACAACATGATACTAAATCAGCACTAGCTATTATGATATCTTGTTTTTTCCAAAATAGCTGTTTCTACCATCCAACCTTCTCTGCCTCATTTCTGTTGAGCTCTTTTTCTGTCCTTAGTTGTCAGTTTGTCTTCTTCATTTCGCTTTCTGCTCCATTCATTGTGGTCTCTCTGCCACTGTTTCTGGAATCTTGGTATTTTTCTTTTTTTAGAATGTCCTGCAATATTCTCTGTAGAGTTGAATTGGTGGTTGCAAATTCCCCTAGTTCCTCTTTATCCTGGAAGCACCTTGTTTTTCCATCAGTTTCTAGGGACAGCTGTGCAGGATATATCAATCTTGGTTGGAGGTTATTATCTTTCAAAGCTTGAATTATTTCTCCCCCATGCTCTTCGTGATTTAATGGTTTGTGCCGAGAAGTCTGCTGTCATTCTGATGGGTGTTCCCTTGTAAGTGATCTGTTTCTTGTCTCTGATGGCTTTTAATATTCTATTCTTATATTGGATTTCTGGAATTTTGATTATTATATGTCTGGGTGTAGTTCTGTTTGGGTTGTAGGTGGCTGGGGTGCTGTATGCCTCATACATCGGAGTATCTTTACTTTTTGCTAAATTAGGGAAATTCTCCTGGATTATTTCTGTGAATAGCTTTTGTAGTTCATTTGTTTGTGTTCCTACTTCTTTTATGTTCTTAATTCTTAAGTTATAGATCCTCTTATCATTTTCAAGCCTTTGTATTATTGCTGTTTGTTTTCTTGTTATTTTTAAGAAGTTTTTCATTTCATGCTCCCACATTACCAATCTGTCCTCCAGTTCAGATAATCTATCCTTAGTTTCTTTCAAGCTGTTATGCCAGCTTTCAATAGAGTTTTTAGTTTCCTGGTAATCTCTTTGAACCTGCTTCACGTATTCTATGTTTTCTCTATTTTCTCCATCAAACAATTCTCCCCTTTTTTTCTGTTTTTCCATTCTACCATCTGTTTTTTCTTGGGTGGTGCTTAGCATTTCCCTAACTATTCTACTTATATCTTGCTTTAGGACATTAAATACTTCACTTTTGAACTCGTCTATGAGGCTCTGTAGATACCGCTTTATGTCTATTGGTGCCGTGTCTGACATTGCATGTTTTCTGCCCTCAGTCTCCTTTGCATTTACCTTTCTTGGATCAGTGTTCTCAGGATTGGGGGTCAAGGACCCTTTCTTGTTGCTCCCTCTTCCCATACTTTTTGTTCCTTCCATACAAGTGTATATAGGAGGCCCAGTTTTTTTCTTTGTTGGTTCCAGTTTGTTTGAATTGCACTGGCTAGGTGTTCCCACCCACTGCAGCATACTAGGGAGACACAGACCTGGGCAACCTCTGCTGGGCCCACCCCTCCAGGTCAGTCAACCTACTGAAGGCTTCACTGCTAAGTTGCACCGCCAGGCGCTGGGATCTGATTTGGGCTAGCCTACTGGGTCTTAAGCCTGTGGCGTCACCCAGGCCAAGTGCTCCCCACCAATCCCGCTTGAGAGGGGAATATGCAACTAAAGTCACTGCAGTGTCCTGTTCCAGCTAGTCTGCCAGGTCCCAGAATGTTGGAGCCTCTTAATCTATGGAAGCGTCCCTGTTCCTCTCACTCACTGCAGGTCAATGCAGGGCTCCCCGCCAGTCCCACTCTCAACTCTGTTTGCCGATTCCTACTCTCAGAGTTTTTGCCTCTTTGTCCCTGATGTGCTGATTCAGACGCAGTAGCAAATTCAAATTGCGACTTTTAGAGGCGCGGGTTCCAGCTTCAGTGCTGAGATTTTATCTGTTCTGATTATAGCACCGGGATTGCATTTCCAGTTAGTTTCTCTCAGCTTGTTCATTCCTGGGTCAGCAGGGTATATCTCCCCTTGCTTAGGACTCCTGACACCACAGCATTCCTGGATTCTAAGCTGGCTAACTCAGAGAGCCTCCATAGCTGCTGTTATCTATCTGCTATGTTCTCCCGGAAGTCCTGTGTTCAAATCTTGTACAGTTCCCATTTGCTTCCCAAGTCCCTGAGCTTAGGCAGTCATTCACCTGTGCCTGGTTACTACAATTTTGTTAAAGACTGATATATAATTGATAAAGATGCAACCCTTTGAGATTTGCCTTTTCAGTCAGCATACATAAAGTGCTTTAAATAGTACAGTGAAAACTTGGTGAACGCAAGTCCTTTCAAATTTGTATTTGAACACCGAAAATTTTTGTAAATTGAACATATTTTTCCCATAAGAAATGACAGAAAACATCCAGCTGTGGTGATGCACAGCTGTGATCCCAGCACTTGGGAGACTGAGGCAGGAGGATTTCGGTGAGTTCAAGACCAGCCTGAACTATATAGTGAGATGCTGTTTCTCCAAAACAAACAAAAAAGAAGTAACAGAAAACTAAATAATTCATTCCGAGGCCCAAAATTACACTTATGAGTTCATGTTTCCAGGATTTCAACTAATTTTGCAATGTTTTCTTTAACTTTATCATGGTTCTCACAATTTTCCTCTTAAGTTTACTGCTAGGATCACTTTCTTTGAAACCATGGTTACTATATTTTATGCAAAAAAATCACATACACAATAAAGCACTACAACAAATGTTTTAACCAGTCTATTTATTTAAATACAGCATGGCCAAAAGTTGCATACAATTTTCAATAATTTTATAAGGCACTATGATAGGAAATGTAAAAGTGACAGTTTCATCAACTTTTTTCAGCACCAGAATCACACTGATTGAAGCTGCTTGCCCGAGAAGTCTCACTGTGTTTCAGATGTGGGAGGGGCTCAGGATCAGGTTTGTGGACTTTGAGGTGGGTTGGCGAAGATTCCGAGTGCCTGGAGAGAGCGTTGGTGAGGGGTCGAAGGAGCGCCTGGGTTCTGCCTGTGCAGCCAGTGCGGTTTACCTGCGAGAGAGCCATAAATTTTGGGACAGAAAAGGTGCAGCCCTTGCCACGTCATGATGAAAGTTGATTGATGAAAAGAAATTCCCTTTATGAAAGAAGTGATATAGCTAAGATTGCCAAGCCAAGTTCTGAAGCCCACTTTGTATTTTCTGATTTAGTAGAATGTGAGAAAGTTAAGTTAAATTAAGAGATGGCTGCCAGGCTAAAGGAAGCCCAACTTGGTGGTTTAAAATAGCCTCAGCCTATCCCAATAACAAAACGGTACTAAAAGACCCTCGTACCCTGTTGGTGGGAATGTTAAAGTGCTACAACTACTGTGGAAATCGATGGGGAGATTTTGCAAAAAACTAGAACTAATGGCTCCATGTGGCTCAGTGATGCCTGTTCTGAGTATCTTCCCCAAAGGGCTGCAGACGTTACCACGCAATGACCCCTGCATGCCTGTGTGTGTAAGCAGCACAGCTCCCACAGCTGGATCTCGGAGGCAGCTGCGTTCCTGTCAGTGTGTGAGAGGATGAAGGAAAGTGGGATATGTACACAGTGGAGCCCTGCTCAGTTACAAAGTGGGATAAATTTGAGTTACTTATGGCAAATGGATGCATTTTGAGATTATAAGGCCAGGTGAAATGAATCGGACACAAAAAAATTAAGTATTACACGGTTGGTCTTAGAAAGCCAAAGTAATTTAAAGAGCAGAATAAAGGGTAAGATGATAGGAAATAGGAAGGCAGACTTTGTGGTAAAGGGAAAGGGGTATCCAGATGGGGGAGATGAAATGGGGAGAGGAAGGGGGAAGTCACACGGATTGAGATGCAATATGTGTACAAGTGTGTGTACCAGCTTCCCATGACGGGTGTGTTCATCATGCATCTCAAACATGCACAGCGAGGGAGAGGGAGAGAAGGGGAGAGGAGAAAGGGAGAGGGAGGATGAGATGGTGGAGGGGGAGAGAGAGAGAGAGAAGAAAATGGCTCTAAACAAGGTCAAGTACACGTGGTCCTCAGGAAGGTGGGCCCTAAGAAAAAAGCTGATGGTGCAACTGGAAGAGAAAAGGTGGTTTCCTCAGGTAACTGCTCACTCAGGTGAAAATCTATGCATTTCGATCATGTGACAATACAGTTTCTTAAACAATAAAGCCTCTGGAAGTGTATACACTTTAAATCTTTGTAGAAGCCCAAGACGGAGAAGGGTTCATCTCAAGGCAGTGTGTGACTGTAGCTGTTTCCTAATGGAGGGACTATCAGGAAGATTGACAGGAGACCCACAGTGTTTGAAAAAGTACTGTATTTTCAGAAATATCAACGGCTTGGATTGAGGAGCGCAGTGACAGCACGAGGTCAGAAGCAGCATCCAGGGAAAGCAGACTGAGAGATTCCCAGCTGTAGACACACCCAGCCTTTAATGACAGAGGGGGACAGCACACCTAGAACCCCTGGCTGTCTCCTCACATCATGTGTGACATACTCAGGGAGCCTCCGGCATTGGCCCACCTGCATCCCAGAACTGGTGTGGGTGGCTTCACGGCCCCTTGCTGGCTCGTGTCGCCCCTTTGTGCAGAAGGCTCTGCAGTGGTCACCTTCTTCCTCTCCCACATGATGTTTGGTGTGCAGGGGAGGGCTACTGTATCCTTACTTCCCGGTCTGGACCCTGATGGAGGATCCTGTGTGAGGACTTTACCTGAAGCAGGCTCGTCTACACCCGAATTGGGAAGCCCGCTGTCAGGTGTCCCAGTCATTGGCCTTCAGGTGGGACCATGCTGGCCAATAGCTTGAGAGCAAACTTGGGAGTGACCCTGAGACAGAGGCAGCTTGCACTATCTATGGATTCTCTCCTTCCACACTGAGAGGTAACAGGTGTGGGGTTTTCAAACTGCCAAGATGAGTTGTTCCTTCTCAGGCAGCCACTGCTGATTTTCACAGCACAGGTTAGCACTTTGGAGACCTCTGTTGTCTTCTGGATTCTTTTCTCCATGTTGAGAAGTTTCCTGTGCTCTTGTGGGGCTTCTGTGGTCTTTTTCTTTGATTCAGGTTTTATGATCTTGTTCTTGGTTCTTGGTGTGTATGTTAGTTTCCAGGCCTGTCCACAAGGGCACACATAGCAGGGCTTAAACCCAACAGACATTTATTCCCTCACCTTCTATTGAGACCGAAAGCCTGAAATCAGTGTTACTGAGCCAGAATCCGGCACCAGAGGAGGGCTGCTCTCTCAGACGCTGGGGGAAGATTTCTTCCGGGCTCGCCCAGCCTCCTGTGATCCCAGGGTCCCTTGGCTTGTGGTAGCCTGGCTCTGACCTCTGCATCTTCACACAGCCTTCTCTGTGCCACTGTCTCCTTCCCTCTACCCTCCCTCCCTCCTTCACCCCTTTCCTCCTTCCATCCTTTTTTTTTTTTTTTTTTCTCTTTCTCTTTTGTAAATCCAGACACTGGATTTTTTCTGAGCCTTACCTCCCAGGTGATTTCATCTTGAGAACCTTCATGAATTACATGTGCAAAGACTGTCTTTCCAAATAAGGTCACATTCTGAGGTTTTCGGTGGATAGGAATTTTTTGGAGGGCATCTGTTATGGGTGATACATTGTGTCAACTTGAGAAGTTTCCAAGTTTAACTAAGAGACTCAGCAGGGAGCCAGGATCCTTACTTTGTAAACATCCTTATCCTGTGCAAGAGGAGAGCGCAGAAGTGACTGATGTGAGTGCTATACACCTCCTGGGGAGGTGGTAGCCTGCTTACAGTGTAAAGAGGAGACTAGGCTTGCTCTGCCCACCCCACCCTGCTTTGTGCTCTGGCCGCCACCTTGGAGTGTTGCCCTGCCATGCCACCCTGCCAGCTGGTTATGGACTGACACCTCCACAAACAGTGAGCTAAATAAACCTCTCCCTCCTTCATTTTGGGTGTCGGGTGTTTTGTCTCAGCAATGAGAATAGAGTAACCAAGAAGCCTCATTCAGGGAGTGTTTACTTTTCATTTCTCACAGTTAAGGTATGTTAGAATTCTTACATCTATGTCTGATGCCTTTCTGTAGTGGAAAAGTTTTAGTGATCTTATCTCTTTACTCTTTTTCCCCTTTCTTTTCTTTTGTCCCTCTGAAGTGCCAATTGTAATAGGTGTTACTTTCTCATTATATCTTCTAATTTTTGCTTCTTTGGTGTTTTACCCTCCACTATTTACTCATGCTGTATTCCGGATGTTTCCTTCTGGCCAATCTTCAAATTCATCAATTTTTCCTTTCACAGTATCCAATCTGATTTCAAGCACATTCTTTAAGTTCTTAATTTCAATTAATTGCTCTTTCATTTCTGGAATTTTTCATTTCCCACATTTTTGTTTCATTTCATTGCAAACTTTCTGAAGTTGAAATTTATCTCCTTGAAAATATTCCACCTAGTTATTTTAAGATCCTTCATCTTGTAATTCTGTTTTCTAGATCTTCCAGGGGTGTGCAGGGTTTAGGGTTTGTATTTCTTTTATTGTGAGGGAGGCCTTGCACATAGAAACTGCAGCAGTGACACAAGGTTTAGAACTTGTCTTTCCTCCAGTGGAGAATTTCTATGTGCTCGTGGTGAGGGCACTAGCCAGTGTTCACCACTGTCTAGTGCCTGGCTGGCTTTCCTTCTGGGGCAGCCCCTGTTAATTACAGGCGGCCTCTGGGGAGTCCAGCTAAGGGGTATGCCTCCCGAGGCACCTTCTCTTCGAGGCTCCTGGAATCCAGACCTGTGCGGCTGCCCTGGGAGGCTACTGAGAACTCAGCTCTGTGTCTCTGCTCCCTGCAGATTTTTCTGATTGGAAACACAGCCCCGAGGAGAGGCAGCTCTGAGAGCTGGGCCTCTTCTCTGGGGTATGCTTTCTAGGCCAGGTGTTTAAATCCCCACCACTTATTTAGCTCCACAATATCCCAGATAGACTTTAGCTTACCTGGGTTTTCTTGCTTTCCCGGTGGGATGTTAATTTGATCTAATCTACTGTTTTCAGGAGAAGTTTTCTTAGGCTGCTGTATTTTAAGGAGAGTTGCTCAAAATGGAAGTATTCTGAAAATCTACAGATTCAAGCACATCCTGCTTTGCAGAAGGCTGGGAAAGTTATGTACCCGATTGAAAGCAGGAGATTCCCATGTCAAAAAGGCCCTCCTTAAACCTGTCCGTAAAAAGGCTCTTCATTATTTTTAAATATGAAAATGTAGCTATCACCTTGCTTCTTAGGACTCAACCACAAGGCTTTTTTTTTTTTTTTTTTTTTTAAACTGGTGTACCACACGTAGAAGCCAAGGGTGCTCTGCCACTGAGATACAAGTCCAACTTTTTTCACTCTGTCTTTTAAGTGACCTGGGCTGGCCTCAAACCTGCCATCCTCCTGCCTCAGACTCCCAAGTAGCTGGAGTATGCCACAGTTCCCTGTGCCTCTCTACAGCATTATTGGATGATTCAGGTGTTGCAGCAGGAAGGTGAGTTTGGGAGAAAGCACAGCAGTGCCCCGTGTTTACTGCACTGGGTTAAGGTGACACAACTCCAGAAGGAAGTGAGCGCGTGTAGCTTTAGTAAACCAGAAATCTGGTGACTCTTAGAATGGCCTCATGTGCAGGGTAGATGGCAGAAAAAACGATCACTTCTATTATTTATCAGTGGGGACATCCAGGCATCTCTGTCCTAGCTGCTGCCTCTCCGAGGTCGTGGTGCTCGGCTGTGCACATCTCTAGCCCTCGTGTTTGCACACACAGGGTGTCGGTGATAATTCACACGGACCGGGTATTTGAGGGTTAAGCAGGAGAATGTACTGTGGGTAACGGGCCTAGTGTTCTGTTCTGCTTGAACAGTGCGTCCACAGCCTTAAAACGCTGACCACAATCAACAGTTGCTTATAAACACAATGAATGATCAGTCACTGTGGAGAATGTTGTCCTTTTAAGGTCCACCGCACCGGAGACCACGTGAGCCTCTGTCCAGCAATCCCCCGAGGGGTCACTCTTCGACCTTCCCAAAGCCCTCACTCTCTCACCACTCTTCCCTCAAAACACAGGACTTACTCTCTCTCGGCTGGAAGAAGTTGTTTTAAAAAGCTGTGGTGGTTCTTATCTGTTTTAAAATCAATATCCTAATAGTATTAAGTTACTGAGCACCAAATCACACTTGTTTGTTTTGAAAGAGGTTTTTATATGTAATTGTATAGCAATAGAGCCATTAAGTTTCTTGTGAAGACAACATATATTTTTAAAGCACGTATAAAGCACATTTGTAACACATCTGGTTCTAGGACGGTAGAAATTGATGTAGTTCAATCAACAAATGCATGCAGAATACTGATGTCTGGCATTCTTAATATTAGGGCATTCAATATATTCTTTGATACCTAAAACTAAGTGACTGAAGTGTCATGAAAGAAAAGTGATATTTCCTTACTTTATACAGTGATTCAGTAAGAGAGACAGATACACACACACATAGAGAGCATATATATATCAGCTGAAGATACACAAAAAGTCCTGTATATCTGGGGGCCAGGGCAAAAGGCCTCTCTCCTTTCCTCCTCTTCAATCATTTCTTCTGGAAACTTTCTGTGCTATTCTTTCTTCTGATTTCTCTCCTTTCTCATACCCAACCCTCCCTTCTCTAACATTAACTACTTAGAACTTTCTTGCTCAGTGTACAAGGTGTAAAAAACATAAATACTAAAATATGCTTTGGTTTAATCCCTTCTCTTCCTGAGTCTGAATCTGATACTTCACATACCCCACCTGTACTGGCAGGGAAAAGTGACAACAGAGTGTTTGCAAGAACAGGATTATGATCCCTAAGTATAATTTCTGCTCCTGTCACATGCCTGACTGGTGTCTTTGGAAAAATTGCTTAACTTTTAGGGCTTCAACTATAATAAAAAGCTTACACCTGGTATTTTCAGATGGGCTGTTTCTGTGGTTTGGTGCTTGGGGATAATTTCTGAGGTGTTTTCAAGTAATTTTTATTAGTGGCAATTAAAATATTGATTCCAAAGATGTTCCGACAATGACATCACTGACATATTAATTCTCGATGGTTTCTTAAAGGACAGAAAGAAGTGCTTTTACAGGCGATAGCCTGGAAATTGTAAATGACTTACAGGTGAGCTGATTTGTTCAGATGACACCCTGGGGATTGTAAATGACTTACAGCGACCTCAATTATCCACGACGTGGTGTTTATGCAATGCTCAGGCTAAAGTAATCTGCATTCTTGTTGCAGGAGGGAAAGGAGTTGAGAGCCTCTGGACTTGATAACACCAACATGCCCATCCATGCTGAGATTCATGGCTGGCTTTTAGGAATATCATTCTAAAATAGTCATTAGAATATCATTCATTAGAGAGTCCATGATGAAGACAGGAGCCTGTGTGGTTTGTGGGTGAGAAATATAATGGTAAAAACTATTAGAAGAAGACCAGAGTATGTGAACTGGAGAAGATATATTTTTTTATGTTATCTCCTAAAAAATACATATGCACCTGGGCTGATGTTGCTCATTTACTTATTGGGGATTTGATACTGATTTTGGAGAGGATGGAGCACTGAGCTTTGCTGTTCTGTGTGTTTGCAGTTTCGGTGCTGCAGGGTGATTGCGCTGTAGAAATCTGCTGTACAACACTGTGTCCGTGAAAGTATAAGAATTATGAACTCTTAAGTTGGCTATTAGAATTGGAACCTAAAATGTATTGTTGAAAATAGGAAAAAACACTCGGCTGAGACATTTTACTTTTTGTCACTATATATATAATATATGGATATATTATTTTACTTCTCATTTATAAAACCAACTCTCAAATCATACAGCATTTGTTACTGCTTCTTTAAAATTAAATTAACCAATAGAAAGGGGAGTATGGTAGATCAACTAATGATCAACTTGGAACTCCCAGCTGCACTGAATTGGTGTGGCTCTGAGTGTGGAAAGCCCACCTGAGGAACATTTTGCCAGCAACATGAAAAGGGGAACAGGAGGGGAGAGTGTTGCGTGGTTGATGTTCCTGGAACTTATCGTGTTGGTTTTCCTGATATAAATTGCGCTGTTATCATCAGAGAAGCTCAGGTCCTTGCATTGCTGAAGATGGCTGTAGCTCTCTTTTGGGGAGCTCTGGTCCTTACCTTAAATGGCTCTTCCTGGCTCCAGGGCAGATCCCTCAGCCCGCTGGCACAGATCCTTCATCCTGCTAGTGCAGTCTTTCTAGGCTCTACTGCTGACCTTTGGGCCTTCCCAGAGCAGATCCTTGATACAGACTTGCATGAGATATTGTCGTGGGCTCTAGGTCTCTAGCTGTACTCTGATGTGATATTGTCATGGGCTCCAGGTCTTCACCTGGACTCATGGAGGACATTGCTATGGGAACCAGTACCTCAGCTGGATTCTTTGGGTCTCTAGAGCCTGCACAGAGTTCCTGTACTTTTTTGCATTTGACTCTTTGGGTGAATATTATAAAATAATCCTACTAATTACGCTTCCTATATTAAATCCCTTGTGAGCACCCTGACTACAACATGGAGATCAATCTTAAATATCTTAAACATAAATGTACTTAGTTAATGCATAGTAACTTGGAGAAGTACACTGTTACTGTCGTGGGAAGGAAGGGGGTTTATGAAGCATTTTGCTATGGGATAGGTCATCTCTGTTTCTCAGCCTTTTTCTTATTACAATGTTTGGAGAACACATAAGTGGACATATTAACATCTTATAGATAGCATGGTATAGTGGCCTGGAAACAGGACATTTTACCTGTAACGCTTTCCCACAGGCTTGAGCACTGGTGGTACATGCTCTGTCCCTTTGGGTAGTTTGATGGGGTACTTTTACTAATCAAATGAATAAAAATCTATAAATGGACAAAATTTAGTTATTTGACTTTAAATAATTACTGCTCAAATGTAAGTATTAATCTCTAGAAATACAGGCATTGAACTGTTGTGTTCTAAGTAGTTCTAGACAGCATCAGAACGTCTTAAATGGATTGAATTCAACGACTTCTGAAAAACTGTTTCAGAAATATTTTTATTTAGTCACTTCTGAGCCTGCTGGCCACATGGAGAGCATGCCCAGCAGGTCGGCCTGCTGGTTGGGACTTCATGTGTGTGAACTGGGGAAGTTTATTTTGCGCTGGGTCATGAAGTTGTATCTGGGTGAAGCACCAGAGGAGAACTGAGTATTTTTCCAATAATACATTTTCTTCTGTTATGCACTTGGAAGTCATTAAAAATAACTAGTGTTGAGATGCTATTCATTACAGAGTTTTAAGCTTGTACATTATTATTTTATTAACCAGGGCATTGGCTGCTTTAAATCATCCTTTGCTGTAATATTATGTCTTATTCAAAATTAACTTTGATCAGTCCTTAACTTTTATTTGCCCTGGCTTCATGATGAACTAAAATCTGATTACATATTCTACTGAGATGAAATTGAATATTGGTAAATGACAATGAACTTTCTTTTTGCAATGGTTTTTAATTACTTTTGAATTAACTTAGAAATTTATTTTAAGTGCTATTTTATTAGAATTTTTTTCTCTCAGGGTGAGCATGTTTGTATTTAATTTTAAAGATGTATTTAGTTATAGCTATGGGGTAGGAATAATTAGTGTGAATTTACCAGGAATCACTGAGAGCTACAAAAAGAAGTCAGACAACACATTAAGCACACACAGAGAACTTGCTCACAATGCTCCACAGTGTAATTAACCACAGAATTCATGCTCCTGCTGCATCGGAACCATGTGATCTGATTTATCCTATACCATCACAAATGGCTTAGAACTATAAATCTTAATGATCCCATTTATATTTAAAAATGAATGGTTACAATGCAATAGAGTAATCATAGGCATTGCAGGTGATTTTTGCAAGCTATGTTTAAAATAGGGTAATTATCTGTCTTCACAATGTTTAAGTGGCAATAATGCCAATGGATAGAAATAAAACCTGTTTCTAAGACAGACTGCAAGTAATCTTTTCCAGGCCATGAATTCCAGCTCCTCCAGAGCTTTCTCTGCCCGGTGACCTTGAACCAGTGGTGTCTTCCTTTTGGTCTCCACTTGTGCTTCTGTGAAGCTGAGCCCTGCAGCCCGGGGCCTCTCTGCTGCTCTGTCTGAAGCTGATGTGCTGTTTGTTTTCAGCTTTTCCATGTTTTCTTCCTCATACATTTAGAGGCCAAACACCATACGTTTATCTTTACCTGTGAAATAGTTCAAACGTACAGGGAAATAGAAGAAACAATAAATTACCCACACGCCCTGATGTGTTCAGATGTCTCTGTGTTAATGTGTGTCGGGTTCGCTTTGGTCTCCTCTTCCATGCGAGACTAAAATATGCAGTGCGTGGTGCGGGGTCCACTTCGCTCTGGCTCCTGGGAGATGCCTCCAGTACCCACGACAGTGTGACTGGCCACACCATGTGTCCTGGGAGCTGGAGGGAGCTGGCCTCTGGGGACAGTCCCAGCTGCTGCAGAGGCCTCCACCATCCCAGCTGTGTGTCCCAGGGCCTCAAGGTGGCTCCCTTAGCTGCTCTGGGTCACCTCCCCTGCAGCCTCTCATGCTTCCGAATCTTAATTTCCCTTAAAGTGCCCATTAACGGCTCAGCTTCCACATGGCTTTCTTCTTTATTTTGTTATCTACCTTCACCTACAATAGATGCTCCTTGTGCTTGATGAGTCCTGATTTGTGTAGTTCTTACCGGCTGGGCAGGAACAGGCTCTTTGTTACCTGCTGAAGGAATAAATAAACAAATGAATGAAGAATAAATGTTGAGGACAGGTCTTTTTGCATTTTTGGGAGGGTTGCCAGATGGCTTTTCCATTTCTGGGGCCAAAAACACAGAGAGGAAAGGTGGATATGATCAAAGTATGTTATATGCATGTATAAAGTGCCACAACAAAACACATTTATTGCATGGTTAACATGCACTAATAAAGAAAAAGAACACAAGAATTCAAACTAAAAGTGAAATCAAATAATTATTTAGAATAAAAAGAAATTAAAAGCATCACATAATTCTTTAGAATAAAAAGGAATTAAAAATCACATAATTAATACACAAAAATAACATTTTTATTCATTGCTTAAAGTATCTCTACAATATTTTTCCTATAGTTTATGGTGCTCATATGCCAACCAGCTTTTTCTGTGATAATGATTTTATAAGAGGAATAACGGTACACTTTTTGTTTACCATGATTGATGAAAATTTATGTATTAATAGTTGAAGTTTCTTCTGCCTTCAAAATTTATAGCAGAGAGTGTCATAAAAGTTTTAGGATTTTTATCAAATTTCAGAAAACCTATACTATTTCTTTTCTACATCAGCTTTAACATGCCATAGCGCTTCAAGTCCCTTAAATTCTTTTGAGGACACTAGTTTTCTGGTATCTTTGAATTTTGGTGTGATCAGTTACTAAAGCACTATATAAAAGTGATTCCCAGAAATATACAATATAGAAGCTATATCAGTCAGTTAGAGCACAATGAAGATTATTCTGACAGTGCCTGAGAGTCGTCTCTAGGACACTTGTCCTGACAGCTATCTCCCCAGGGCTGGTGGCAAGGGTTGGTGCCTTCCATCTGGAACCATCAGGCTTCATCGTGCCAAAGGACCTTCGATGACACCGAGCTGTCAGATCTGATCACTGCAGTCTCGCAGACACGAAACCGCAGAAGGAAGTATTTGTAGAGAATATTGCTACAGGTTTGCTCCTTATAACAAGAGTTTGCATACACTTTGCATTTTGTGAATCTCATCAGAAAACAAAAGAGAAATGCTACTTTTGTAATCGCATGTACTGTGTCATCAAGTCTATCTGACAAGAGAACTTTCATTATCACCAGGTATCTATGGCAATCCATTTTCTATTTATAGTTTCACATGACTGATGATAGAAAATCGTTCTCACAGTCCAGCTTTAGATTTGTGCCTTTCAACCCTTTTGAGTTTCCCTCATTTACAACTCCAGCACCAGGGACTTTGGAAGCCCACCTTGGGCATCTCACACATGATTACCCATATGACCTCTGACTCGACTTGAGTATCTCATTATCAGGAAATTGATATAGTGGAGTACATGTGTATTCCTAGAAGCCAGGACAGCTAACAATAACATAATTACTTCAGATGACTGCTGACTACCTAGCTATATCCCACGAAATTCAAAGTGAACCTAATCACCTCAAAAAAGTACTCATTACCTAAATATATTCCACCAAATCCAAGCTAAACTCCAACTCAGCTTCCTGTTATGCCAAGCCCCACAGGAATCCAGTACTTTTGGGGTTGATGCGAATGGGTTGAAAGTGAAGGTGGAGAGAATTCTTGATCTTAGTTTTGCAAATTTTACAAAACAGAGATAGGCGGATGTCAGAAGAGCTGTTTTAGTAAGTGTATGCTCACACCAAATGGGAGCTCTGTGTCAGCATGGGCTCCCTGGCTGAATTAGCCTCTTTGTCCATTGGCTCGGTTTTAGTTGGTTGAGGAAGTTGATGCAGTAGTTCAATTAATTTTTCTGGAACAATTTTAGGATTAAAATCATGGCCACAGTTGAGAAACATGCATCTCACAACCCTGACCTCTCACTTTTGGCTAGAATCAGCTGCATTTGAGTGTGGGACTTTTACTCTTGACATGGATAATTCTGCTATTGATTGTTTTCAAGTGAGATCACCAACTGCTCCTACAGTGTGCTCAGTTGTACCAGGAGTGCAAGTACTCAGTTCTCAGCGCTCAGTGTGCTTGGATGCGGTACTAGGAGCCAGGATGATAAAGATGCATAAGACAGCCGTATGTTTAAAGATGTGAAGTGTGTTTACATTTTTCTATTACAAAGATGAAGACAAAATACATAAAAGTAAAAACAGCAAATGTAATTCAGAGAGCTAAACTGCTACATGGAGTAGAGAGGCATCCAGGAGTCCATGGGGGACCATTTGCAAGCACCCTTGAAAAGTAAAAATAGCGTGGAATGGCCTTGAAGTAGCTCATTCCCATCCCCACCTATGTCCAGGACACTGGAGCAGAGAAAGGGAAGTGGAAAGACAGGAGGGGGCTTAGGGAGAGTCCTACCCACTGGGGCTGTTGTTATAGTGCACACGCGTGCATGGCTATTACAGGATAATGATCTAATGACCATGACTATATGTGATATTACATAAGTGACATAAAATTGAGATAATACTGGAGAGTGAAGAGGTTTATTTACTTTGACAGGAAGCCAGCAGCCAGCAGTGACTGGCACTCCTGGTTAGAAGCAGCAGGACTGAAGCAGTGTTTCCAAAGATGCACCTGCTGTGGGTAGTGAGGGGGAGTGGAACGGAGATGAGACAGTGGACGCTGACAGCCACAATACTGTGGGCAGTGGATGGTCCTGGACATGGGGTCAGCAGAGGAGATGGGAGTGAGATCCTGCAGGACTGCACATCAATGGGGCAGGGGGAGGGGACGCATGTGTTGAGCTCCCAAGCTGGAGTCTGAGAAGATGACGCCTCCATCAACAATGGGGAGGAGGGAGAGAAATGGCTCTCCCTCTCTGTCTCTCTCCTTCCTTCCTTCCTTCCTTCCTTCCTTCCTTCCTTCCTTCCTTCCTTCCTTCCTTCCTTCCTTTCTTCCTTCCTTCCTTTCTTTCTTTCTTTTTATTTTTGTGGGGAAGCGAGGTTTTGGGTATTTTGAATCTAAGTTGATGTTAAGATGTTAAAACTCTGGGAGGGGAGACGCGGTTCTGGCGCTCAGGAAAGAGATGGGATTTTGTAAAAAAGCCAAGGGGTCAGCATTCCTGTGACGCCCCTCAAAAAGCATCCATGCCAGGAGCTCTTTTCCTTCCCTTCCTTCCAGCTGCTGATGCTTTTTCTTGCCTCCTTCACAGCAGGACCCCTGCTCTGGGGGCTTGGGTACTGGACACAGAAGAGCCAGGGGCAGAGATATCTTTCAGGAAGGAGAGGGGTTGCAGGAACAGAGCAGTTCTTAGGTGGACTCAGGGAGAAGGGAATTCCTGCTAGGATGGGTTCATCTAGTAGGGGGAAATCACCTCTTCTTTTACCTGAGCACTGCTGCTCTGTGGAGAGGACATGCTGACATCAGGCATTTTGCCCTTGGGCAGGCAGTGGAGCTGTACAGTCCCTATGCTGATAAGCCCCTGTCCTGGGAGGGTCTGGCATTGCATCCCCACTGGAGGGTGTGTGGTAGTGGCTCTGCCGTGTAGGAGGTGTCTCGTGGGTTCCGAGGATGGGAAACTTTGAATCACTACTTGCATCCCAAACCCTCTCTCATACTTGTTAGAGTTAATGAACGACTGAGTAGGGGATTGAATGGCAACCTTTCTACAGGTAACGTGTGCCTCCCTGGCCAAGCATAGCTGGTAGGGGTGAGACTCTTCAGTCATGTGGCCCTCAGTGACCAGTGCTGTGTTGCTTGGGATTCATGACAAGTTGTGAGGACATTCCACTGGCACAGGCCCCAGGGAGACCCCTCCAGAAGAGAATGAGCAAGAAAACAGAGCCAAGCTTTTCTGATAAATGGTTTGGAATGAGTGTGGGTATCTTCTCCCTTTACAAGGTACACTAATTTTGCTAAAAATTCTCATTACTGCAGTAACAGAGTGTATTTTATAAATTAATTGGTATAATTTTATAAAGGCAACTAGAAAAATTACAATGACCTTTTACAAAAAGCACCTTGCACATTAAGTCTATAGCAGATAAATATGATAATGAAAGAAGGCAGATTCTCCGGCTCTTAGGACCTCCCTATGTTTCCAAGAGTGATACATAAATTGTTTGTATTACTTACAGCTTTCAGATATGACAGACTAATCCGAGCAATTAGATGCTTGAGAAAGATCAAGAGCACATTAAATCTTACCTTAGTCACTCCTGATTGCAGACAGCCATTTATCTCTGTGGAATGAGCTGATGGAGAGCTACAATTCAATCACAACTTAACTACTCTTTACCTTAGATGATTAAATGTTCACCATTACTACCACATATCCATGAAAAAGACCTGCGACTAATTAATGAAGTAGACCTCAAATTGCAGCTGCAGGAAGATGCAAAGTGTACCTTCAAGGTGCTCTTTAAAGCGGGGCACACTACATGCCACAAGAAACAACCGATTTCAGTAAATATTTATTTAGTGTCTACTATGTTCCAGGTGATGTTCTCAGCACGGTGGATACAGTGGGTGATGGAACACACTAGACCCTGTTCCATGGGACATGGTTCATTCACACAGGCTCAGAGATGGGCAGACACTGAAAACAAGTCACATGTCAAATCGTATGAAGAGCTTCGGAAGAGAAATGAAAGAGAGGGACATTAGTGCTAATAAAAGGACACTTGCATGGCAGGAAGGTGGGGCAGGCAGGAAACCTTCCCAAGGAGGTGGCATTGAGGCAGGGAGCCAGAAGAGGAGAGGAGGCTGCGGATGTCAGCCACAGGTGTCAGGGCGGGTTGGGGACTGAGGGCAGACACCCAGTGGCGATGCCTGCTTGACTGTTGGGAGAGCAGCCTGGAGCACGGCTTGATGGCAAGAGGGGGAATCGATGGAGAGAGCCCGGTGGCAGGGCGAGGACTGGGCTTCTTCTTGATAGGAAGCAAAGCTGGTGATAAGACCCGAGCAGAGCAGACAGGTGAAGGAGCGGGAGCACTCCAGCCATCCAGACCTGGGCTCTGCCTTGTTAGAAACAGGTGATGGTAACTCCCCAGGCCTGGGAGAGGACTCGGCAGCAGTGGAGGTGGATTGAGCTCTCCGTAGGCCAATCAAGAGGAAAATCCATAGGACCAGCAGGAGGAGGAGCTGCAGGAGGGGGAGCTGCAGGAGGGGGGCTGCAGGAGGGGGGCTGCAGGAGGGGGAGCTGTCGAAGAGGAAGCTGCCAGTGTTAAGGCTCACCAGTCATAGGTGGGGATTTTCAGACATGGTACACAGCTGCATCTAGGACCTGTACTCTTGGGATCAAGGATACAACATTGGGATCGTGTTTTAGTTTGTATCTAGGTGTCCTCCTCAAGCCTCATTTGGTGGCAGGGCTTTTTCAGAGGAGGCTGAATCTAGAGCATGTGATGCTGGAATTAAGGATGTGATTGGTAAATCAGGCCACTGATTGGTTGGCCTAGTTCTGGCTAGGATTAAGAATGTGAGGGCTACACCTGCCTTGGGGTATAGCCTGTGTACAATGCAAAGGACAGAAAGAGTCTTGTCTCTCCCCCTTGGTCCTTTGCTGCCTTCTAACTACGATCTGCTTCTCTGCGATGCCTGTCTGCCCTTCCATGCTCCCTTGGAGTCAGCCTATTATGCACTGAAACCTCTGCAAGCTGTGAGCTGAATAAACTTTTCCCCCTCTAACTTCGGGTGTTAAGTATTTTGTCCTAGCAACCCCAAAAGTAACTGTGACAGATTGGTTCATGGTAAGTTGCTAGCATTACGGCTGCCCCACGCTGGGTGTGAGTGCTGTCTACCCTAAGAGTGAGTAACCTGGATAGGAGATAAGGGTCTGACAGTGGGTCACCTCTTGTCACTTGTCACTGGCTGCTTGTTGCCTTCTGCCTGCCATAAACTGTTCACCTTTGTGACGCTCCTGTGCCATATTACTCTGCCTTGGAGCCAACCATCTATGAACCGAAACTGACAAACTGTGAGTCCCCCTTTAACTTTGGGTGTGGGGGGTTTTGTCTCAGCAATGAAAGAGTAACTTAGGCAGTAGGACACGGAGGTGGGAGTCCCACTGGCACCAGGCTCCTGGCTTCGCTGTGCTGTGGGAGAAGCTGCAAGACCTTCCTCTCTGCTCTGTGCCTCTGGCACCAAATCAGAAGGCAGAACCTGTGGAGTTAGGTCTGATTATCGTGCCTCACCCTCGGGACTCTGCCTCTCCTAAATGCCCCTGCTGGACTTTTCTCCCTTTCTAGGAAATCCGGCAAACTTCAGCTCCTTAGAAACAGTGACTCTGCAAATGAACTGTGAAGAGCGTCCTATTAGACAGGGAGCCCAGGATCCTACAATGGTGGATGGTGGCCTGGGTCGAGAGACATTCAGGTTTCCTTCCCAGCAGAGGTTTGCTTTCCCCATGTGGGGCCAGGTGGTTTCCTGGAGGATTGGAACAGCTCTGGCAGACAGTGACCATCGCTAATGCTGCATGGTGCTGCTATTTACTGCTGAAAACTGTTCCATGTGGCCTGTGTGTTAGGTGGTGGCTGGACAGTCAGCCCGCATCCTGCGTTCTCATCGTGTAACACTCTGACTGCTTCTCACCTGTGTGGTGAGGTAGCTTTGTGTTCTCAGGTGCCCAGAGATAAGTAACACTTTCTATGTCATGCACACCATAGAAATGGTTCTCATGGGCACAGCCAGATTAAGAAACTGTGAATTCTCCGTTGAGGTGTTTGAGCACATTGTTGCATGTGTTAAGCTCCTTCACACTTTCACTGCAGCTTGTCATTTCCCTTGGCGTGCTTATCCCGAACCCTTTTCTACCTCATGCAAAGGAGAAGCATTTATTTTCCTCCTCACAAAGCGCAACCATGACTGGCTGCCCGCTCTTCTTTGGAGATCTCACTATAAAAACACAGACTTACTGTGTAGTACAAAGTACACACTGGTCAGTCACAGCAGCTACTGTAACAGCTCTTTTGCTTTTTACTCACGGCTGTCTTAGCATCAGGCAGGGAGATAGGGTCCTGTATTGTGCTGCAGCCTTGGGACACATGCAGCAAGGCTGGGCAGGGAGCTGGTCTCCTTTCCTGGTGCCCCCTTTCCCAGGTATGATGTTCACTTTCATGCATCATACTGGGGCGTAACACCGTGAGACATCTGGTCAACTTTCTTTCTGGGCCTCTGTGAGAATGTGCTGGGATTCATGTTTTCAGTTTGTGTCCCAAAGTTTCAGGCCCTGAAAGCTTTCCTATTGTGGCAGAGTAGAGTGGTGAGGTCATGAGGAGGTAGGGCTCGTGGAAGGTGATCTGGTCATTGGGAGCAATCTTTTGGGAAGGATTAATGTAGTCGGTACACACCAGTTAGTTCTCTCAGGGGTGAGTTGTGTTACCTACCCCACATGCTCGACCATTTCTGCACAAAGCTCTTTCCCTTTAATTCTTTGCCGTATGGTGATCCAGCCAAGGATGCCCTTAGCAGAGGCCAAATAGATGAAATCATCTGCTCTTGGACTTCCAGCCTCTAAAACTGTGAGCAAACAAATCTCTGTCCTTTGTAAGTACCCAACTTTAAATATTTGGTCACAGCAGCAGCGAATGGATGGATACAGAGTGTTTCTGAATGAGACTGCATTTCAGTAAGTAGCCTGATAGAGATGATCACCTTTCCAAGGTGTGCAGATCTCATCCAATCTGTGAGGATCTGAACAGAATAAGAAGGTGGAAGAAAGCAGAATTTTCCCTCCTTCCCTGGCTCTTGAGCTGGGGTGTGGGTCTCTTTCTTTATCTTGGACTGGAACTCATGTCAGCAGTGCTCCTGGGTCTGAGGCAGAGCTCTTGGGTAGAACGGGTGTGGCCGGCCCTTCTGGGACTTCTCAGCCTCGAGGCCATGAGTATCTCTCTCCAAAGATGTCTCCTGAGGGTCTGGTTTCTGGGTGTGTCTTGAGTAATTTGTCACGACAGCATCTCTTTGAAGAGGGTAGCATCCATCTGGCTGGTGTTCTTAACTAATATGATTCATAACAGATTTCGGAAGGAGGCATTAATGTGTTTGGACTTCTTATTTTACCGGGAGCGGGGCCAATCCACTGTCATCAGAACACACATGCGGGCCTTGGACGAGACTTCATTGTAGGTGTTTCAAAGGGAATGAAAGAAATTAATACCGTTGGCAAGAGTTTTCTTTTTAAGCCTTTAGGCTTTTCAGAAAAGAAAATTAACTGTAGCTTTTCTGGTGGAGAAAAATAGACTCCCCCCAAATTACCTATTTGTTATTTGCCTTCATTTTAAAATCAGCGTCTAACCCCCACCTCCCCACCTCCCAGTCAGGAATGAAACCTTTGACAAAGGAAACCCTTTTTGAGCCTGGATGAAGCTGAAGGTAGCAGAGTTGTGCAGTAAGAGGCATGTCGGGGGAGGGGCGTGGGGTGCGTGGGCGTCACCTATTGTGTGACTTCAGATGCAGACATCAGATGCAGTGTGCACTTGTGCAGGGCACAGGAGTGGGACAGAGACAAGGCTTCCCTTACTCCCCACCTTCCACATGGGTCCACAGTCAGAGGGCAGGCTCGACAAACTGAGGGGCAAGATGAGGAGCTCTCAGAGGGATCTTCCTAGGCCCAGCTGTTTAGCTGGACAGTGGTCACCCCTGTGAAGTTCAGTCCCACTACAGCGTGAATCTGCCCCAGGCAGAATTACAAGTACATTCTTTTGAAATGAGAAAAACAAGGTTACCATTTTATCTTGAAATACTTTCACAATTACAGAAGAGTTGCAAGAAGGCCCTTTGCTCTGAGAGTGGCAAACTCAATGCCCTTTTGCTCTTGAAAACTATAGATCTTATTTTCTAAGAGCCGATGTCTACAAAACAAGAGGAAACCCAGAAAAATCAGGACATTATGGTACTCATGGAATGCTAGCACTGAACCCAAAGATCATGTTCAAATTATGCCCTTCACCCCCAAATGCCCCATCTACTCCTCTTCATCCCCCAAATCTCAAATCAAAACATTTTTGTTTCGGAGCAGAATCCAACGCAGAGTCCATGGTGCTTTCCTGGCCTGCTGTGTGGTCCTCCTTTGGCCTAGAGTGGGTCCAGCTTGACCTTGGTGTTTTGAGTCCAGTTGTGGAATGTCCCGCAGTGTGGGGTTGTCTGATGCTTCCTCATATTGGATCTAAGTTCCGAGTGTTTGTAGGGTACCCAGAGCTTCCTTTCTGTGCACTTCATCAGATGATGTACTAGGATGGCAGCCTTGTTTTTGGAGTTGTTCACTTTTGGGATGTGGCTGGCCAAGGTGGTAGCTGTCATATTTCTCACCATAGTTAACTGATACACATTTTGCATACTCACTAGCAAGCTGCTGAAACACGTATTTGAATCTACTTAAATTTCCCATTCTGCAGAAAAATTTCACCGACTAGTTTCCTTGCAGTCACTGGGGCTTCTTGCCTGAGGTGATTATCCCAGTGATTCCTATGATGATTATCAAAGGATGATTTTGTAATTCTTCCATTCCTTGCAATCTGTTTCATGGCATTTTGCAAAAGGAAGAATTTTTTCTTGCCCCCCCCCCATTTATAAACATCCTCTTTCCTACAGTATGAGCTCATAGCTTTCTCTTATATTCAGTGAGCTATAATTCAGTACCGTCATTTGGCTGCTGGGAACTCTTTAGATCAGGTGTGTGTGTGCACGTGTGCACATGTGCATGTCTTTGATATTTCCCTCACTGCTGGAACAAAATACTCAGCACCTAAAGGTGATGGAAGGCGAGCTATATTTTGGTTTTCATTTTAGTCTATCATCCACTGGCTCCAACGCAAGACAATATGGCAGAGGGGCATGGCGGAGGAGAGGGGCTCGCAGCATGGTGGGCAGGAAGTGGAGAATCAAGAGAGGATCAGAGGAGGAAGATGCACCCTTCCAGGTGATGCCCCAGGGATTGCCCCTTCTGACCAGACCTCACCCCCTAATGGCAAGTCAGCTAGAGGACCCTAGGATCCAATCACCCCCCCAGAAGTCCCACCTCTAAGCATGAGGCTCTTTGGGGACATTCCGCTAGAATCCACGATAGTATGAATGTGTGTCTGTGTAAGTGTACACGCTTTGCGATGTCCTCCTGATTGCTTTTTTACTTCCCTTTCTGGCCTGGAAAGCAACTTTCTGGCTCATGCAGCTCTTTACCTGGCACTGTTTTGAGTTGGCTGTGCTGCTGAAGAGCTTGCACCTGTCGGTGGGGAGGGTCACAGCTGGGTGCTAAGTGAGTTCCTCACCGGCAGGCTCAGCCTTTCCAGGCCCTGGCAGTGCAGGAGCTGGAAAGTGTGTCACCCCATACACACTTCGTTGTGTCTGCTTGTTTCCACATATGTATTAAAATGCACAAGTTCACACCCAAGCCTGTCTTCTGGCCCCAGTCTCTAGGTTTTATTTTAGCTTTCCATACTTTAAAATGGCACTATGGAGATATAACTGATATGCAACTAACTGAAACCTATTCCAGATATACAATTTAGTATTTTAGAAGACTGCCTTTGATTCACTTACACTTTGGCTTCTCATGCAAGAGAAACCACATAATATTTAAGCTTGAGTGTGCTGCGTGTCGCTTACCATTACGGTCAGAGGTGCCTGCATTTCCCTACAGATGACTCACATTTATCCTTCACCTTTGTTAACATTAATTTTTTTAAAATTTTATTTAAAAGGAAAAAGAGAAAAAACAAAACAAAACAAAGCGGTGTAAGGGTACAAGTAATACAGAACTACAAAAAAAAAAAAAAAAAAAAAAAAAGTAGGAAACCACCAGTTAATAGATTACACATTATCATCTTAGAGATAGTTGCTCAAGTCACAGTATCAAAGCATACAAAGTGGACATTCAAACAGTGAGACTGAAAACAGTTGTGTTCAATGATCCAACCAAAAACATTAATATGGTCAGCTATTTAACACCCCTAAACACACTTGCAGTTGTATCCTTTAGAGCACTTTTTTCCTTCTCCTTTTTACATCAAAATTTACACATTTTGGGTTTTATTACTCCTTAGTTCTTATTACTTTTTTTTGGAAGAGAATAAAGTCAAATATGGCAAAACAAAGCTGTCAGTCAAAACCAAGGATAGACATAGTACATGATATAAAAACAGAGTACAAGGTTATCAACAATAGTTACCATAATGCCTCTTGCTTCCTTAAAAAGAATTGTCTATCTCATTAGGTATAATAAAGTTGAACAAAACAGTAGAGAACAAGACCAATAAAACTTAAACATTGTAAACATTACAGGACTTCCAAAGGAGATAATAGTCAAATCAGAATGGGCATCTTAGTGAATCTTATTGCCTTCAAAGTAGTTGCCTATACCCTCAAACTTGATACTATCATACAGAACGGAACAGAGTCTAATCAGTCAAAACAAGATCGTGGGAGTATTACAGGACTTCAAGTTAATAGGAAATCAAAAGGTTACTATAATATATCCTGCTAATTTTTAAAATTTTCCCCTTAATTAAAAAAAACCATAAAAATAACTAAATAATTTTTTTAATAAATAAGGGAGAGACTGAGATAAAAGAGGACATAACAACATAACAATACAGGTCAAAGCATGACTGTTTCAACAACCTAGTGCTTCACCACCAAATAACCCGACTTAATAGTAGTTGCCATGGTGTCTTTTTCCTTGAAATATCTGAATATAACGTCATATACTATAGCTTCAAATATTCCCATATCAAGAAGCCCAGAATAAAGCCATTCCAATTAATAAGTGAAAACTTTATAAGGCTTCATGGCCACATAATGGGGAATCATGATTACCACATATTTTTATATATTTGAATCATTACTTACATTAGGGAAACTATTCGGTATTCACACATGCGAGATTGATTTATTTCACTTGTGAGTATGGTCTCAAGCTATGCCCATTTATTGATAAATATCTCAATGTGATCCTTCTTTATAGCTTAGTAATACTCCATTGTATAGAAATACCACAAACTTTTTTATCCATTTCTCAGTTGATGGACACCTGGGTTGTTTCCAAGATCTGGTGATTACAAATTGTGCTGCTATAAACATAGGTGCACATATGTCATTGTGGTATGATGCTTTCAGTTCTTTTGGGAATATGCCTAGAAGTGGAATAGCTGGAACAAATGGGACTTCCAATCCCAGCTTTTTGAGAAATCTCCAGACTGACCTCCACAAAGGCTGTATCAGTCTACACTCCCACCAACAGTGTAGGAGAGTTCCTTTTTCCACACAGCCTCTCCAGCATTTGTTGTTGTTGGTTTTCTTGATCCTGTCTATTCTGTCAGGAGTGAGATGGAATCTCAGTGTGGTTTTAATTGGCATTCTCTAATGACCAATGATGATGAACAATTTTTCATGTATTTATTTGCCATTTGTATTTCTTCATCTGAGAAGTGCGTATTCATCTCAGATGCCCATTTTTGGATTGGATCTTTGAATTTTGGGGGTCTGAGTTTTTTTAAAAATTCTTTATATGTTTTAGACAAGAGTCCCTTGTCTGAGGGGGAGTTCACTAAAATCTTTTCTCAGTTTGTGGGTTTTCTTTCCACTATGCTAGAGATTTCTTTTGACATGCAGAAACTTTTTAATAAGAAGTGGTCCCAGTTATTGATCCTGGGAAGTATTTCCCATGCGGTTTGAGTCCTGATCATGAATTCTCTACCTATCCCTATGTCTTCAAGGTTTCTACCCAATTTGTCTTCCAATAGATTTAGTGTTTCTGTTTTAATATTCAGATCTTTGACCCATTTAGATTTTAATTTAGTACATAGTGATAGGCATGGGTCTAGCTTTAGTTTTCAGCAAATGGAGAGCCAGTTTTTCCAGCACCATTTATTAAAGAGACTGTTGTTGTTTCAGTAAACCTGCTTGGTTCCTTTATCAAAGATAAGGTGGTTGAGTGTGTTTGTAGTTGTGGTTGTATCTTCTAATCTATCCCATTGATCTTCGTCTCTGTTTTGATTCCAGTACCATGTTGATTTTACTACTGTTGCTTTGTAGTATAACTTCAAGTCAAGGATTGTGATGTCTCCTGCCTTGCCTTTGCTGCTTAGAATTGCCTTTGCTATTCTAGGTCTCTTCTGGTTCCAGATGAATTTTATGAGTGATTTCTCTAGATTTATAAGGTATGTTGATGGTATTTTTATTGGGATTGCATTGAATCTGTATAACAGTTTTGGGAGAATGGCCATTTTCACAATGTTTGTTCTTCCTAACCATGAGCAAGGGATGTCTTTCCATTTTCTGAGATCATCTTCAATTTCTTTTTTCAGTGTATTATAATTTTCCCTGTATAGGTCTTTCACTTCTTTCATAAGAGTAATTCCTAAATATTTCATTTTTTTTGGTTGCTAGTTTGAAGAGTGTGGTTTCTCTTATTTCCCTGTCTGTGATTTTGTTGTTAGTGTATAGGAATGCTATTGATTTCTGAGTATTGATTTTGTATCCAGCTACATCACTGAATTTATTTATTATATCTAAGAGTCTTTCAATGGAGTTTAGGGGGTCTTCTATGTAGAGTATCATGTCATCTGCAAACAATGATAATTTAACTTCTTCTTTTCCTACCTTTACCCCTTTTATTTCTCTCTCTTGTCTAATTACTCTGGCTAGTACTTCCAGTACTATATTAAATGGGAGTGTTGATAAAAGACATCCTTGTCTTGTGCCTGATTTTAAACTAAAGGCTTTCAATTTTTGGCCATTTAGTATGATGCTGGCTGTTGGTTTGTCATAAATGGCCTTTATTATATTGAGGTAAAGACCATCTATTCCAATTTTCTGTAAAGTTCTTATCATGATAAATGTTGGACCTTATCGAAGGCTTTTTCTGCATCTATAGAAATGATCATGTGATTCTTATTTTTGGCTTTATTGATATGGTGGATTACATTTATTGATTTGCGTATGTTGAACCATCCTTGCATTCCTGGGATGAATCCCACTTGGTCATGGTGTATAATCTTCTTGATGATTTGCTGCATCCTATTTGCTAATATTTTATTGAGGATTTTTGCATCTGTGTTCATTAGGGAGATCGGTTTATAGTTCTCTTTTTTAGTTGGGTCTTTCTCAGGTTTTGGTACTAGAGTAATATTTGCTTCCAGGAATGACTTAGGAAGGATTGCTTCCCTTTCAATTTGATTGAATAGTTTGAGGAGTATCGGCATTAAGGTCTTTGTATTTCTTGTAGAATTCTGCAGTGAATCCATCTGGGCCTGGGCTCTTCTTTGTAGGTAAGGACTTAATTACATTTTCAACTTCATTAACAGAGATTGGGTTATTCAGCAGTTTTACATCCTCTTGATCTAGCTTTGGTACTTCATATGTTTCTAAGTATCTTTCTATTTCTTCTGTGTTATCAAACATTTGAGAGTAGAGGTTTTTAAGATAGGTGTTGATGACCTTCTGTATTTCTGTAGAGTCTGTAGTGATTTCAACTTTTTCATTTCTTAATGCATAAATTTGAGCTTTTCTTCCCTTTTTAAAATAAGGTTGGCTAGGGGCTTATCGATTTTATTTATTCTTTCAAAGAACCAACTGTGATTCGTTGATTCTTTGGATTGTTTTCTTAGTCTCAATTGCATTGATTTCTGCTCTGATTTTTATAATTTTCTCTCTTATTTTGGCTTTGGGCTTGACTTGCTCTTCTTTTTCTAGCTGTTTGAGGTAGCATCAGGTTATTTATTTGTATTCGTTCTGTTTTCCTGATGTGGGAACTCAGTGCAATAAATTTTCCTCTGAGGACAGCTTTCATTGCATCCCACAGATTCCGATAAGTTGTATCTGCATTTTCATTTTCTTTTAGGTATTGTTTGATTTCTTCTTTAATTTCTTCTGTGACCCACTGATTACTCAAGAGTGTGTTATTCAGTTTCCATGTGTTTGTGGGAGTTTTGCAATATCTTTTATCATTAATTTCTAATTTCAGAACGCTATGATCCGATAACATGCAAGGGATGATTTCAACTGTTTTTCATTTGCTTAATATGTTCTGTGAGTTACTATATGGTCTGTTTTAGAGAATGATCCATGTATTGCTGAGAAGAATGTATATTCTGATGTTGTTGGGTGGAACATTCTGTATGTGACTATCAAATCCATTTGTTCGCAGGTGTGATTCAGTTCTGTTATTTCCTTGCTCATTTTCTGTCTGGTTGATCTTTCCCTTGGTGTCAATGGCGTATTAAGGTCTCCTGTTACAATTGTGTTACTGATAATTTGAGTTTTCATTTCTGTTAATAGTTGTTTTATATAACGGGGTGCTCTGGAGTTTGGTGCATATATATTTAAGATAGTTATCTCTTCCTCTTGGAGTTTTCCCCTAACGAGTATGTAGTGACCTTCTTTGTCCTTTATGGTCATTGTTGGTTTAAAGTTCACATTGTCTAGAAACAGAATGGCTACTCCTGCTTTTTTTGATTCCTGCTGCATGAAGTATTGTTTTCCATCCTTTGACTTTCAGTCTGTGAGTATCCTTCTGGGTTAGATGGGTTTCCTGTAAACAGCATATGGTTGGATTTTGTTTCTTAATCCATTCTGTTAGTTTGTTTCTTTTGATTGGTGCATTGAGACCATTTACATTAATGGTTATAACTCTTAAATGCTGGTTTATTGTTGACATGTTATCTCTCTGTTGTTGCATCTTTATCTTTCTGCTCTGTTTAATAATCTGCTTTGCTTAGTGGTTTTTTCCTAAGTGTATCTAAACTGTCTTTCAATATTTTTTGCAGGGTTGGTTGGTGTTCATGAAGTTCTTCAGCTGTTCTTTGTCATGGAAGGATCATATTTCACCATCAGTTTTGAATGATAGTTTCGCAGGGTACATCAGTCTAGGTTGGAAATCATTTTGCTTTGGGATCTGGAATGCTTCATTCCATGTTCTTCTTGACTTTATTGTTTGTGCTGAGAAGTCTGCTGTGATTCTGATAGGTTTTCTTTTATAAGTGATCTGTCTTTTCTCTCTGACAGCTTTTAATAATCTATTCTTGTGTTGGATTTCTGGGATGGTGATTATTATATGTCTGGGTATAGTTTTATTTTGGTTATGACTATTTGGAGTTCTATATGCTTCACTGATCCTGATGTCAGTTTCTGATCTCATGCTTGGGAAATTTTCAGCTATTACTTCTCTAAATGTCCTCTTGACATCCTTTATGTTGTCTCCTTCTTTTTCATTAATCCCTAACAATCTTACGTTATTTTTCTTTGCATCGTCTTGCAGTTGTTGAATTGTTATTTCCTGATTCCTTGTTATTTTTAAAAGATCTTTCCTTTCCTGTTCACTAGCTGCAATCCTGTCTTCAAGGTCTGAAATTCTATCTTCACTTTCATTGAGGTGGTTTTTACAACTTTCTGTGTAGTTTTTTTTTTATTTCCTGTATATCTCTGTGCATCTGCATTATGTATTCTGTTTGTTTCTTATATTGCTCATCTAGGGATTCTATCTTTTTGTTTAGTTCCTCCAATTTTTTAACTGTGTTTTCTTTAGATATATTCAGAATCTCTTTCATTTCTTTTATCATTTCTTCTTTTACCTGGGAGATTATTTTGAGTTTGAATTCCTTCCTGGAGTTGCTTGTTAATTTCAGTAGCTATTGTGTCCGATATATGAGGTGGATGGGATATATTTTCTTCTATATACATCGCTCCTAGGGTTTCTTGAGATGGGCTGGAGGTTTGAGGTTGTAATTTGGTCTTTCGTTTTGTCATTTTCCTATATTTCTGTGTTTCAAGTGTTATTTGAAAGCTTCCTTAGGGTCTGTTGGAAATCCACTTCTTTGTTCGCAGCTCCTGGGACTCTGGCACCCAGTTCCCCCAAGCCACTGGGCCTCTAGAACCAATGGCCCTCTTCTGCCTATTTAGAGCTCTGTAGTTCCAGATAAGCTGGGCTCCTGGGACACTGTGTGCCCACCTGCTTGTGGGAAGCTCCACAGTTCTCCAAGAGCAGCCAGAATGGGGAGGCAGATGTAGATGCCTCAAATCCACTTATGCACTTCACTGCACTTGGAAGCCTGGAGGGTCCTGAACAGTCTGGGCTTTGGGCAGAGTGCACTGAGCACTTACCGCAGGCCATGGGACCTGTGGAACTGGTGATGATCGCCAGTTTGCTGAGATATCCACAGTCCTCCAGACACACGGGGAGGCAGATGCAGGTGCCCCAGATCCACCCAGCCCTTCCTCTGCACCCAGACACTGCAGGAGTCCCAAATAGGCTGGGCTCTGGGGATAGTGTGGGCCCACCTGCTTGCTGGAAACTCCACAGTTCTCCAAGCACAGCTGGAATGGAGCAGCGGATGTAGAGGCCTCAAACCCACTTTCCACTTCACTGCGGTGGGAAGCCTGAAGGGTCCCGAACAGTTTGGGCTTGGGGCAGAGTGCACTGAGTACTTACCGCAGGCCTCGGGGCCTCTGGAACCTGCGATGCTCGCCTGCTTGCTGAGATATCCGCAGTACTCCAGACACACGGGGAGGCGGATCAATTAATTTTCAAATATTTCCTTTTCTAGGGTTTAATGATGGAGTTAGCTTTTTTATTTTTATTTTTTCTGGCATTGCCTTTTTTAAGACACTGAATGTTCATGGCATTTATTTATTTGAAATAGCTTAATTTTTATTTATTGATTAAACACAAAATATTTTAAAAATATATGAAATTATAAAAAACAACAAATATTCCAGTATCTACCACTAAATAAAAACCCCATTATTATTCCAAGCTATTTCTGTATTCCTAGATGTAATCACTACCCTAAATTTGTATTTATTATCCTCTTAGTTTTTATTGATACTTTATCACCTGTGTTTACATCCCAAACAGCATATTTGCTTATATGTATACCATTTTGAACAAGTTTGGGAAAAATCTTAGTGTTTCATAATCTTAGTGACTCTGCGAAATAATTTAGCATAAAATTGATAGCTTTAAGATTTGAGACTTCTCATTCATGAACATGATCTCTCTGTATTAATTTAGGCCTGAATTGTTTTTCAGTAAAGCTTTATACCTTTACCCCTAAAATGTTGCCTTGTCCATTTCTGAGTAGAGAGTACAGTCAGAGCCAGTGCTGAAGTGAGTTGGCTTTTGATATTTGAGCCCTCGGGCCAGCACAGAGAAACTCCATTCTTATGGCTGTGTCTCCTGCTCAAGCTCCTCCTCCCTGCTGTGCACCACAGAGGTCAAGCTCTGACTCAGCCAGTTCCTGCTCCTCCAAACACCAAGACAACACTGCCTTGGTTTGACCCCTAGGCAGTGGCTGACTCCCTTAGTTTCTCTGGGCTTTATTTTCTAATGGAAAATGGAGGGTAAGAAAGTGCTTCCCTCATAGGACCTTGCTGGGATTCTAGGTAGTCTTGGGTGTGAAGCCCTTGGGAAGGTGCCATGTAGGGGTGTGCATATCACCAGTGCTGTGTAAGCGTAAGCCATTTTTATAAAGCATTGTATGGTTTCTTCTGGTTTGCTAATTTTGGCTTCCCTTACAGGTTAGGGGCGGGTACTGGCCTCACACTGTGTATCTCTCCTACAGCAAAAGTAGTGCTGTTGCTTGATAAGGGTTTCCGAACCAATTGTTTAGACAGATCTCCTGAAGTATTCTAATACTCCAGGCAACACCTGGAACCTGTTAGGAACTCGAATTCTCAGGCCCCACCTCACACCAGGCCTGCTGGATCAGTCCATGGTTGGGCCCAAGAATCTAAGCTTTAACAGTTTCCCTGGCAATCACTGTGCCCAGGCTTTAGGTGCAGTGCTGCGTGTTGTGC
The DNA here is from genome assembly GCF_034190915.1 of Cavia porcellus. NCBI lineage: Eukaryota > Metazoa > Chordata > Mammalia > Rodentia > Caviidae > Cavia > Cavia porcellus. The sequence goes on from NW_026947507.1 coordinate 44,434,798, forward strand.
CCTCCCTGTGCGCCTTCATTCTCACCAAGGTTTGCCTTTGCTCTTCTAACTCTGAAAAACTTCAGCATTTACTAGACATTTTTTGAGGCTTTTCACATGTGTTCAATCTTTAGTATAACATTATAGTATAACACCTATGCATTTTCCATGTGGGGCTATTTCCCAAAAATTATTTTACCACAAAATCTGATTTGGAGAGAACAATCTTTGAGTTCTTAGAACGTATTTTCAGACGCTCTTGCCTAGAGTACAGGACAAGAGTGAGTTATGTGTGCAAAGGTCCTTAAATTTCACTTTCAAGATAGTTGGTTCTCAGGAGAGGCCTTTATAGGATGATCAAATGCAGGATCCATTCAAGAAAGTCTATAAAATTGGAAATAAAGACATTCAGTAAAGCACTATTGCCCTCTTCTTTCATTTTCTCCAAGATAAATTTTAACAGAATATAATGGTTTTGATCAACGTAGATTGCATTTTATGTCCCCCTTCCAAAATCTTTTAACTCATACCACAGTCCTCGCTGCACATATAATAAGAAGAAGGTGTAAATTCGAGTCCTCTTACAGAAAGTGGCCGAGTGACTGAGGGCGGACAAGCGGGGCAGTCAGGCCTGGGCTCGGCCCATGCCGCTGCTACCTCAGAGCCACATCACAGGTCCAGGCCAGGCTGTTCAGTGTGGTGCATATCAGAGGGTCTTTGACTTTTCTCTTTGTAAAACCAATGCACACATACATGTACACACACACACACACCACGCATGCTAACACAGGAGCCATTTTAAACACCTTCAACTAGACTATCATCTACAGATCTTAAATTATTGTTTTTTGGAATAATTTGGTTTGTTAATTTTGGCTCATTTTGGTGGGCTTTCTTGTTGATGAACACCCTCTGCACGCCCAGTGTGCTTTGCTGCGGGGCAGTCACACATGGTGATCACAACTGCAACTCGGAGCGCTGCCTTTGATCGGTCCTCTGATGTGTCTGTGCTGAGATCTCCTTCCAGAGCCATCCATGTGAGAGCAGAGAATATGGTCCTGTTCTTTTCCTTTCACACTTACGTGAATTCAAGGATTTCTTGTGAATTTCCTCCTTAAAAATAGACACCATCATTATGTATTCACTGTTTCCAGTGAACACTTCCCGATGTTTTAAAGTAATGGCTGTCATGACTTTACGTGCGCTCTATGGTGCCTCTGTGGACTTGGCCTAGTGAACTTGAAGGTCATTTGCTGTCCTTAATTTTTGTCCTACTCAAGGTAGTCCTCAGTTACTCAGTTCTGTGATGAGCAGGCAGCATGTTTCAGGAGATACAGCTGAGGGAAGTGGAGCTGTGAGAGAAATCCCCATCAGGCATTGCTCCTCCGGTCCATGGAATCGCATTGGGTCACACGAGGAGGGGCAGCAAAGGGGTTTGGCCTCACTCCACACGTGGCGGCTTTGTCTCATCTGTCCTGTCTCTCTGGTGCAGTTGACCTCCCAGCTCAGCAATGCTTGGAATCCTCACTATGCATAGACACTTCTCCAGCTTCCTTCATTCATTCAACCAGCGTGTGTGGAGCCCATATAACACTGGATGTCCTCAGCAGTGACTAACACAGGCCATGATACTCGGGGTTTATATTCTACAAGGAAGAGAATTAATGAACAGTGTCCACAATTAACAGCAACGTAGGGAATATGTGAGACGGGAAAAGCAGAGCAGGTGGAGGGGATTGGAAGAGCTTGGGGTAGGTCAGGCAGGGCAGTGGTGGGAGTCAGGAGCGTGTTCGGCATATTTCTGAGACTGTGACTTCAATTAAAGAGTTAAGGAGAGGAGGTGCTTTCTAGGTGATGGCCACTGCATGCAGAGGAACCGTGACACGATTCAGTTTGAATGGCGGCAATGTTGAGAGTAGATGTGGACGTGCAAAGTGAACATAGGGGCTCGAGGCGCACGTGGAGATGAGGGCAGAGATCCAGGAGGGAGATGACGGGGGCACAGACCAGGGAGGGAGCCGTGGGGGTGAGGGAAGTAGCAACATTCTAGATATGTTTCAAAGACAGAGTGAACGTGGTTTATGATTGACTAGATATGGAACACTGGGGAAAGGAATCTGGAATCTGGGTGAATCCAAGGAGAAGGAAAAGTGTAGTTGTGATTGACTTGAGTGGTGATGGTGAGCAGAAGAGTTTTCGGAAGAGGAAGGAAGATCGCTTGTGAGTGGGATGTTACCAATAATAGATGCAGTGATCCAGCTTCTGGAAAGGAGGGCTGTGCAAGTCCAAGTGAAGATTTCACCATGGTCTCTAAGTGGGCACTGCTCAAAGACAACAGCATGGATGACCTTGCCAATGGGTGTTGGTTAGGAGGAAAGAACACATTCTGGTAAAACCTAAAAAGTGTGAACATCGGGATATGCAGGATGAGTGTCAGCAGCTTGGCAGAAATTCTTAGAGACAGGGGTTATGAATTTCACAGGCATAGCTTTGCATGGAACCAAGTCTATGTTGTTTGGAAGAGTTCTAAGTGACAATTTGATGGGTTTAGTTGGCAGTAATTGTTTTTCCTTTTTTAGTGGTCATGAATGGTTATAGGTTTTAAATGTGTGTAACCTTAGGTAATATGCAATATGGTAAATGAAACAAGATTCTGCATTTTACAGTGCGTATTTTCCTTACCTTTCACCTTCACACTCAAAATCATTGCTCAGTTGGATTTGCAAATTTGTTTACCTGGTGTCTAATAAATGTTTTTTTCTCTAAGGAGAGTCATTATCCAAGTAATGTTGTGGAAGAATAGCTGATTTAGCTGAAGAATTTACAAAAATCATATGTGTAAATTATTCCACTTATGGTAGCAGTAATTTATTCTAAATAAATTGGATCCACAGCCATCTGTTTCAGCTGTTCGTATAGGAAAAGCCTGTTCTTTGCTGTCTTCACAAACTCAGGTTCCCACAATAAATGCAGGATTATGCAAATTGCCCATGCAAGCTTGTTAAAGGGACACTTTGTGTCGCTCAGCTGTAACTCAGCCTCGGTCAGTGCTCCTTCCCGCTCACACCAGCAGAAGATTCAAGCTTACAGCTGCGCTGGTTGAGGATTCCAAAGCAGCCAAGGCCAGAAAACACATCCTTAATGCCATCCGGGTTTAGGTCCCATAAGAAATTCTTGCTCTCATCACTTGCCCAGGGCTAGGGAAGAGCCCCAAAGTCACAGAGGTCGACTGTCCTCAAAAGAGAAGACTCAGATAGTAGTGAAGTCAGGCTGCGACAGCACTGTGCCTGCTGCAGGTGAGCAGTGAGACACAGGGCCCCAGCAGGAAGGTTCTCACTCCCAGCAGAGGGACCAGGGGCCTCAGCCCCAGAGCCTCAGTCCTCTTGTCTCTCTCTAAGTCCCAAGAATGATGACATCAGAAGGCCCAAATGGCACCTTGCACAGTATGGGTGGTGCCGAGATGAGATGGTCAGGACCATGGCGCAGCAGTTTTTATAAGCCCTGAACAAGCCAATTCCTCCTTGTCCATCAGGGAGAACACAGTCATAGTCATTGCATGGCTACTTTATATCAACGCGATGGCTACAAGGCTATCTCAGGACCTAGGGATAGAGGAGCCTGTGGGTTGGCACACTCAGCAAGGGTACCCAAGGATGACCCTTTCAGCAGCTCATTCTGTGGTCTCTATGGTTTTTCAGCTGAACTCAAGTTTTCATACAAATTTTCCACCCTGTTAGCTACTCAAATTAGACGCGCTGGTCGGCTGGACAAAGTTGATTTAATCCACATCATACAACAGTAGACTGAGGTATTATCGGCGGGAACTGATTGACAGGATGATACCAGTGGCCAGTGGTAAGCTCAGATATCTAGGGATGCAGCTTGTACTTACCTGTAGGCTTTAGGGGTGGACTAGCTGGTCTTATTTAGATAACCGGAGAGCTTTCTGCCTTGTGGTGTGTGCGAGCTGCCCCACTTAAGGAAGGGATGGTGGTGACACAGATACCTCCGTGCACAGGAAGGCCGTGTGGCCAGTTTATTATCCACTGTGTTGTACCACCCATGGCAAATTCAGAATAACCTTGAGGCTTGTGTTGCCTCATTGGCTGGCGTAGGACACCTTAAGGATAGATTCCCAACCATTGTCTCTAGGGTGTGCGCTCTGATGAGGGGGTGGAAGTTCCTCTATCCTCAGGTGGAGAGGTTCTCTTTACCTGGGGGCCCACAAGGGATCTAGAGTCATTGCAAATAATTATAAAGCATACTAGATGGGCCCCAAACCTTCTCCCCACCAAGACCTTCCATGACCTATTCTCTCCCACATTCAAATAAACCAAAAGTCACCCTAGGTTAGCATTTGCTTTAAACCTAATTGGAGTCGTACTGTATCACTTTTGGCGGACCATGTGGTCAGTGACACATGTTAGGACCTGCAAGTGACATAACTCATGATGACTTGGGGTCAAACTTGCATCAGAATAAAACAAGTGCGCTGTTCCAGGTGTTTATGTGCATAAGAAGAAATTTCAGAATCACCCAGCTCTGACCATGCCCATATGAATTTTTCCATTTCCACTTCAAGTAGGCAGGGATGATGGATGGGCTGGATTTCATGCTTCTGTACCCAGACGACATGGTTGTTGGCCAGACTGTGCTGGTTTATTTAGAGGATGAAGAAGGTGTTACCTGATCATTCCCTGCTCCCTGAGCTCCTATGGTGCTAGAGTTACTCTTCCTCAATAGAATAGCCAGCTGGTCTACTTGGCAACCAGTAGATATTGTTACTTCCTTTCCCGAGTCCTCACAGCATGCACATCCTCAGGGGTCAGAGGTAAGGCAGCTGAATAGGATGACAGCAATTGCAAGCATCCACATTCATCTCAGGAAGTACTTGAGGGTATTCCAGAGTTTATGACTGATTATAATCCTGTTCCCTCATCTCTTGTACCTAAAACTGAAGCCAGCTACTAAGATGACACCTGTCAGGCTTCCCTGATGCACAGATCAGCACAGAGACAAAAGGGACAATTGGGGTCATCATGGTGGAATCAGATGCAGAGTCAGCCTCCCTGTCCCTGTGTACTTTCTGTTCTTGCAAATGTGTGTCCTCTGGGAGAGAACAGCTGCCTTTACCTATCTGACCAAGGTATGTCATTCATGCTGCTGACAACGAAGCCTGTCCAGAAGGTGTTATTCCTTGAGTCCTTTAAAAGTTCATCCAGCCTAGTGATGGTAACAAGAGAAGTCCATCAAATGCCATGGTCACTGTTCACTGTTGAGTCTTTTCTGCTGTAATGGTGTGTCATTGATTGTAGTTGGTCTGAATAATAAGATACACAGGACATCTCAGTCTCAAGTACTACAAGCATGTGGCCAGAACCATCCATTCTTACAAGCACAGCAACTCCAAAGTTGGAATTGATATCCATGGCTACTAAAAACCTGTCAGGGCCACCAGGTGGTTGCAGATGGCCACTGTCAGACCTCAGGAAGCCTTAGCTGTTCAGGTGAGGGATTAAGGAGACCTACAGGGATGGTTGTGGGAGGAAAGTCCTGCATCAAGACAAATCATCAATGGGACAAGATATTACTCTTGCTTAAATATATCATTTCCATTTGACAAATAAAGATAACTTTTCAGTGTGGATCTTGACCACACTGATAACTTTTTCTGGCTTTTCTGTGTAGATTTTAAACAAAGTCAAGGCAGGAATGAATATCCCTCCCTGTCTCAGGGAGCTATCTTTGTGCTATGACTGCCATTGCCATCTAACCTTGACCTTGGTGCCTGCAGGGGATCAGGGTGAAGAGCCACCCATGGGCTTACCTGCGAATAATGTCTGCTCTAAAGCTCTTACTCTCTTTCCTTATTGGAACTTACGAGGGTGATATCTGCAATACTGTGGGACTAGGGCTTGTCCGATTCCTGACACTCATTAGTGGCAAAAAGCAGGAGAAGCTGGGTGGTCCAGCAGCAGCAGCAACTGTGCACTGGACTCTGGCCACTGGAGAGCCTGATCTTCAAAAAGATCAAGAGCAAAGCAGTAGAAATATTCAAAATGACATGTGACAGGTGAGGTGCTGTTTGTGCAGTTATTCAGTTACACCACAACGCCTGAAATAGTGGGGCTATGAAACAACAACTCAGTTCAGCTGGCGGGAACCCCAAATCCTCTGGCTCTCCTTAGCCTTCTCACTGGCTGCACAGGGCCACTGAAGTGAGAGTCTGTGTCACTCAATACTCCTGCTGTCATTACAGTACTAAGCAGGTTGTGATTTGTTCTCCTGAATTCTGCACAGCTTTCATTGTATTGTGAGGGGGAGCCCTGGAGACCCCATTTGTGATGTTACACCTTTGTCCTATGATGATTTCCCTGCAAGTTCTGTCTAGAAACTTTACCCTTAGCCTTTGTGAGGGTCATGGGACAAACTTGTAGAACAACAGCACCAACTAGAAATCTGGGTGTGGGACAAGGGGGTGCAGCATAGATGTGGAAGTACCCTGCCAGGTGGTCATGGCTCCTGCCATCTACAAGCCTGTCTAATCAAATGCATGGGTCTCATCCACCAAGAGAGCCTGGTCAGATGGTCTCTAAGGTCCTTGTGTCCTGTAGACCACATCCCTGTCCCACTGCACACTGTGCTGCAGGAGTCCTCTCTCGTCCTTGGGGATGGAGAAACTTCAGCCTGGCTGTACTCTCCTCTCTTCAGGGGCTGACCAGTCAGGACACAGACACAGGGGTTTGTCCCAAGATGGCATTCTAGCCTCTGAATTCCTGCAGAGAGAGAGAGATCGAGCTTCTTGGGGGGACCTTCAGGTTCCTTGGAGAGCACAGAAGCTGAGTACACATGCAGGGTGTAGCATGGCCTGGGCATGACTAAAGTGAGAATGAGGAGGCACCTCAGGGGGAAAGATAGGCCACAGCTGAGACCACCTGGAGACTTTCTGGGTGGTTTTCCTTAATTAGCATCATCTGTTGCTCTGAGGGGTCCTTGAACCCCTCCCAAGATCCTGCTCAGTTTCCTCCATTGTCCACTCAACTCCTTGCTTGCTCTGATTAAATATGGGCTGCCCAGGGTCAGTCAGTCAGACGGCTAGCAGTTACGACGTCTGCTGAGGATCTCACTCTTCCTGCAGCCCCAAACCATGCTGTGTGTCTCATTCTTTGGGTCTTCGCCGTGCACCTATTTTGGGGGGTTGGGGGCCTAGGTATAGACCCCAACAGTTCCTGCCATGGAGATCACTGCCCAAACGGTCTCCTGGCTCAGCACATGGGCTGGGTTTCTCCTCTGAGTACTTCTGGTGTTAGCAGTCACATCCACAGTGCATGTGCCTGATTTCTTTTGAGGTCTGCTTTTATTCTGATTTTGGCTCTTAATTATTTGGATCAGACAGACTTTGCCTTAGACAGGAGGGTCTTTCCTTTAGCCCTCAATTGTCACAGCTTCCAGCTCAGTGCTCAGTGGTATGGGCAGCAAGGTTAGGGGAGTTCTCCACATTTGCAGGGGCGAGGAGGTGGTGAAGTAGTATCTGGGGCATCTTCTCCTTGTCAGGGTGCTCATCTCTCTCTTCCTCAGGCACCAAGGGATTCCCTGAGATTTTTTTTTTTGCTATAGTGGCTCCAATATGGTCACTGGAACTGAAGTCCAAAGTGGAAAGAATTGTCGTGGGCTTGATTCTGTCCCTGTCAAGAGGTCTCCACATGGACTTCGTGCCTGGAATCAAGCACAGGACAGCCTAACTGCTGCTCTTTGCCCTCTGTGGAAGTGGTGTCCAGTGGCAGGAACTGGTTTCGTGGCAGAGAGTTTTCCCTTGGATGGTTGGGAGTGGGTTCAGGATTAAATATTCACAAGACATGTGCCTCCTGAATTATTCACATGCACAGTTCCCTGTGGGGCTCTTGCTCCTCTGAGAATCTACCACTGCTTCTGAGCTGAGAGGAGGCAGAGCTCAGGTAGTGAGGCAGGTGATGAGGTGAGCCACGGGCGCTGCTGTAAGCACAGAGGAAGTGTTTATCACTTTGGGTGCCACTCACCTCCTGTTCCCAAGAGGCCATGTAGTGGTACAGCCGGTGGCCCCAGGATTGGGCACCCCTGCTCTCATAGCACAGCCTGCTCCACACCCATGGCCCAGAGGCACTGGCCAAGGATAACAGTTCTTAGCTTGTGGACCAGGCAGCACTGGGCCTCCCTCCACCCCCACTGCAGATTGCATGTCAGTTCTGTACAAGGGCACACTGCCCCGCAGTGAGGTTTAAACTGAAGATGCTCACACAGAGCACTTGTTGTTTCTTCCCTGAAGGGCTTGGTATCCTCTTCTAGTCTCCCAGCAACCATTGTCCATTTGAGTGGCCAAATCCATCCCGGTGCTGCTCATCTACTACCTATCAGCTCTACCCATGGTACGAAGGAGCGCGGCAGTGGAAGTGTCTTGCTTCACCCTTTCCCCACCACTTGGGCAAGAATATTTGCCAACAACTCCCGGGAGCCATCTTCAGGTTCTGAACCTGGACTGTGGCCTCCTTGCTGTGTACCTTCATGATGCCCTGCTCAGCTGTCTGTTTTTTTTTTTTTTTTTTTCCGCTTGTTTTTGTTTTTTGGTGAGAACTCCAAACTCAGAGCAAGGGCTGGCAGATAGCCCACTGGAAAAATTTTGCCTGCCCCCTTCTTTTTTGGATGGGGCATGAGTCTGAATGGCTTTTCACATTCTTAAATGGTTAATGAATAAAGAAAGATAACGTTTCCTGGCATGTGAAATTTCAATGAAATTTCAGTGTTCATTGTCAAATACATGTGTTTGCAGACCATCAATGTAGACTCCAGTATTTGACGGCAGAGTTAAATGTTTGCAGCAGAAATTATACTTCCCAGAGAGCACTCACTATTTATTGAAATATGTGCTGTTTTCAGAAGACTTTGCTGACTGTTACCATAAAGGATGTTAAATAGTAAAGGATGTCAAATAGTTTCAAAGGTGACAATGAAGAGGGGCAAGCAGGTAGGTTTGTCGTGGGTCCATCGGACCAAAAGTGGGCGGTGGGACTCAGCACAGACAGCACTGTCCATAGCACAGTGGACAGAAGATTGGAAAAGCCATTCTGGGAGCCTTGGGGGGATAACCTGAGGGACCATATCGGGTCCCTGGCCCCTTCTTCTCTGGATTTGGCCTGATCTCTGCTCCCTGGCTTTTGTGAGTTAGGCATCTTTCCTCTACCTGTTTTTCCACTGTGACATTTCTGCCTTGGAGCCAACCATGGACTGAATACTGTGAAACCATGCACCAAATTCCACTTCTCCTCTAGGTGGAAGGTGTCTGGCACTTTGTCCCAGTGATAGGAAAGCTGACTGATAGCCTAGGGGCCTCAGTTCCACCCAGGTGTTTGTGCCCACATACCCTAAGGTGGTGTCCCAGCTTACTGCCAACTTAGATGATGGTCCTCAGTCTCCGCTTTACAGATTTACACACCTGGACCCTCAGAAGCCTCCTTTCACAAGTTAACTTCAGAAATTTTTCAAATAGTGTCAGGCTTATTATTTATGATTTAAACCATTTACTAATTTAATCATTAGTAAAATTTGCTACTGTTCCTTTTAGACATGTATGACTCACTGATAAGGATTTTAGTGTTATCACCCAGCCCAGTTTTCTGCATAAACCTTGTGGTTTTATCATGCGCATTTGCATATTGTGGTGATATTTTGGAATGCACACATCATGTCATAGCAGAACTGATTGTCTTATAAAACGCAGAGTGCTTTACAAATAAAATTGCTGTTTTTCCTTGAAGTCATAGTTATCCCTGTCAAACAGATTGCATAATTTATGAATGGTTGAAATGTGTCAGTGATTATATAATTAATAGTGAAGTATTTTAAATTGGCAAGTCGTAACCAACTGTTAAAAAAGATAAAATAAGGTGCTTCCAGGATAAAGAGGAACTAGGGGAATTTGCAACCACCAATTTAACTCTACAGAGAATACTGCAGGATATTCTAAAAAAGGAAAATACCAAGATTCCAGAAATAATGGAAGATAGGCCACAATGAATGGTGCAGAAAGCGAAATGAAGAAGACAAACTGACAACTAAGGACAGAAAAAGAGCTCAACAGAAATGAGGCAGAGAAGGTTGGATGGTAGGAACAGCTATTTTGGAGAAAACAAGACATCATAATAGCTAGTGATGATTTAGTATCATCTTGTTTTGAAGTCCCATCAAGCTTGTATTCTTCTGTCTCCATCGGTCTTAACACGTTGTATCTTATTGGATTTTATTATATGTGATAATATAAGCAAAAACTTTTATACACAAGGAGATTATACAGAAATCATGGTTCATTTTCTGTTAGCTGGTTCTAAATCCCCTGTAATAATGTCATTCTCTTGAATGGTTTTACAGTGTCTTGATATGTTTGGTGCTACAGTATACGAAGTTATATTCAAAGATTTCAAGGAAAGAGTCACTATGGTAACTACTTTTATGTCAGGATATCTTAAGGTGAAACACTATTTTGCTTAAATGGTTATGTTTTGACCTGCGCTGTTCTGTTGTTATGCCCTCTTTTATCTCAATCCCCTCTTTTTTTCTTTCTTTTTAAAAATTATTTATTTCTTTATTTTTATCTTTTTAATTAAGGGAAAATAAATTAAAAAGCAGGATACATTATAGTAACCTACTTTGATTTCCTATTAGCTTGATTTGAAACCCTGTATTGCCCTCACCATCTTGTTTTGACTGATTTTCCCCTATTCTGCTTTGCTAGCTAGTACCAAGTTCGAAAGTATAGACAACAACTGTGAAGACAATAAGATTCATTATGACGCCCATTCTGGTTGACTATTATCTTCTTTTAAAGTCCTGTAAAGTCTCCAATGTTTTGGTTGTATTCTCCACTGTTTTGTTCAATTTTATTATAACTGATGATATAGGCAATTCTTCTTAAGATAGCAAGAGGCAGTATGGTAACCATCGTTGATCATCTTGTATTTTGTTTTTACATTAACTATTATGTTCATCCTTTTGATTTGACTGACTCTTCTGATATGTTGCATTTGGTTTTACTCTCTTCAAAAAAATAATAAGAACTGTGGAAGTAATAAAACCCAAAATTTGTAACTGTCATTGTACAAAAGAAAAGAAAAGAAGGTACTCTAAAGGTTATAACTGCATATATGTTTGAGTGTATAAGATAGATAACCATATTACTGAGTTTTTTTTGGATCATTGAACAAAACTGTTTGCACTCTCACTGTTTGAAAGTCCACTTTATATGCTTTAATTTTGTAACTTGAACAACTATTTCTAAGATGAGAATATGTAATCTATTAACTAGTGATTTCTTACTGTTTATTTTTTAAATTTTGTATTTCTTGCACCCTTTCTCTATTTTTTCTTTTTCTCCTTAAATAAAAAAAAATTTTAAAAAAAGATAAAATACAAGTTTGCTTGTTATGATGTTCAATGAATTTCCCAATGTAGTTAGCAAGCAAAGCATTTGGAAAGTTATGGGCTCAATGCCAGATAATAGAATAAAGTTTAGTAGAAGCATCCCTGGTTAAATTCAGTGACACTGAAGCCAGAATTTTAGAGTTTTCTTTGTCCCTAAAATCAGTGACCTTAATGATTACCATCATTTGGCAGGTACAACATCATTCTTGGCTTCTGTTTATATTTTTTGTAATTAACTTTTATTTCACCATGACTTTTACAATTTTTAAAATTTTCATAATGTATGCGTAGATGTATGTATTTTGGAGGCTATTTTGTGGTTTTCTTTAGAACACAGTTTTTTGGAAGCAGACAAAGTGAGATTTCAATCCTGGAATGGCTTCCTCGCTGCCTAAGTCACTGAGCACCCTTAGCTCTGACTGTCTTCACCTGCTTAGGGGCTGTGATGGCCATGCCCACTGCTAACCTTTGCAGGGTGCATGAAGCCATCAAGGGCTGAATACTGCCCCCAGCAGCAGTAAGGTGCCTGCACTGCGTCTCACCAGAGCTCAGCACTGCATGAGGCCCAGCGATACTGCTGTGGTCTCCAGGGCTTCCTTTCCATGTCTTCAGTCACACACTTCACAGTAACTTTTTAACTCCTTTTCTTGCCTTTCCCTCTCCTCTTTGTCACCAGCTAGCTTGCCTGCATTACTGCCCCTGCTGTGCTGAGACTTGGCTCTAGGTTTGCCTCTATTCAACCACCTTGACTTAGTTTCATGTGCGAATAATCAGTAGGTACTCCGAATATGAGGAAGAGTTCTTGTTCTTGTATAACAAGGGTATCTGGGTGGTGGGCAACTGATTAACACACAGTGCAAAGATGATCTAACAAGAATGCATGGAGAGAACACTTAGAGGATACAGAGGAGAAGAGAGACGCTGCCTTTCAGTGTGAGGGTGACTCAGTGATTCCCTGAGGCAATGGTGCTGAGGAAGGTGTGGCCAGACTGTCCAAAATGAGAAAATATGATTCTGGTAATTAAGTCAAATGAGGTAAGAATCAGCCCTGGCAAAATTGTGCAAGAGATTATTAGATGGACAGTTACTAAATGGATCACTGGTTACTAAATGAATGGTTGGTTATAACCTAACACACTCAAGCTATGATAACTAGGAACCAACAGGCTTTCAAAGAAAGTGGTGGATGCAGGATCATTTCTTTCCTTTTCAGGATAGAAAGGAGCATTAGGGCTTTATCAGCATATGGTAAGGATTCAATAAAGGTTTGGCCAAGTCTCTTTGGGTAGTAATTTTTTTCTAAGGTGGAAAGTACTGAGTCAAATGGGCTGAAGAGGAAATAAGGAGTCCAAAGCTGGTGGACCAGGCACAATCCCCTTCGGAAAGCTGACAGATGTAATGAAATCCTGAGGACACCAAGTGGCATTTCACGTGGCCAAGATCCCTTCCAACCCTTCTCGCAAGTTCAAACGTCAGCACCACAGAAACACAGAAGACTGTTTTACTTACTTTCAACTGCTGGTTCAAAGTACCCAGCATCCATAGTTTAAGGGAGGTTTGCTTGGGCTCAGCTTTTATAGAGGCTTGAGTCCATAGTTGGCTGGTTCCAAGGCAGACATGGCATGGCAGAGGGCACACTGGAGGAAAGGTGCTCAAGTCATGGTGGACAGGAAGCAGGGTGAGAAGAGTGGAGCTGACACAAGAATACGCCTTCCAGGTCAGCCCCATGGGTGTACCTCCAACGGGCTCCACGCCCCATGCTGCACACAGCTGTGGCTCCCTCGTGGTCTAATCACCTTCCAAAAGCCTTGCCTCTGAACATATGAGGCTGTTAGGTGAAATTTGAAATCTAAGCCATATCAACTTTTACCTCCTTGTGGAAGATACAAGCCAGGAGGTCCAACACACATTGGTTGGCTTAATCAGTCCCCATAAAGCCCCTGACTAATGAGAAAGAGGGGGCAAAAGACGTCACTAGCGGTAAATGAAAAATCTAACAACTAGGAAATTGCCTTGTCTCATCTGGCTTAGTAATCTAGGAACTTGGGAGCGACAGATTACAGGATATCTTATTATTTATTAAAATCACTAATGTGCTTCACGGTCTAAATGAAAATGACATGAGAACATAAAGTGGCAATAAACTTTCCCACCAACAGAATGAAAGGAAAACCACACATCATTTCAAGTCCAATGAACTGAGGTTTAGGAGCTAGAGTGCAAGCTGATATAGCAGCCAGGTGTTTCTGACCAGGGGGTTATGTGATGGCTCTCTCTTAATGCCTGGGTGTCACAATTTAAGTGGACCTTGGACCCAGTTAGGCAGAGAAGGGTGAGAAACTACAGCCTGTTGAATCGTGTTAGCACGGGATGGTGGACTTACCCTCAGATGTGCAGTGCATAACAGTGGCTCAGGACTCCTGCCAAGTGGAGAGTAATTCAAAGTGCCCCAATTTGTCCAATGAAGTAAACTTCTTGCACCTGAAAGTTGAAAAGTGATTTTAGTCTTGATGCATCTTTCTACTTCATTTGATCAAAGAAAACCCTGAAACTGAGAAATTCACTAGTTTTTGAGAGTTCTTGCATGTTGACCATTTTCTTAATCTTGAAAAACCATTGCCCATATCTTTAACCAGTAAAAGAGCAGACTATCATAATAGATTTTTGTTTGTGGTTCTATTTGCATGGACAATGACTCTTTGTTTGTGCCTTGCTACATTCCTTGCTGTGTCCACGCCACAGTTCTGAGGGTTTATTGAGCCATGAGCAGGCAGGTGCCTTTGCTCACCAACCACAGGATCTCCCTGCTTCTGCGCAGTACTTCCCATAGCCTAGGGAAGTAGTTCCATGGGAGAAAAGCAACCTCCTACCATAGTGCAGTTGGACATAAATCTAATTTTATGAGTATGCAAGTAAGACTATTCACCTGCAAATTAAGGTGTGGGTAGAATGTTAAGAAAGTAAATTGTATGAGTCTCATAGTGTTAGGAAATATTTTTTTTAGCATGAAAGTTAAAAAGATGTAAAAGAAAGTTCTAGCCAATGTAAGATAAATCCAGAGACATTACTGAGCCCCTAAAGTCCTTTTCCTAGAAGTCGGAGAACGCACATGTCAGTTGAATTGCTGAATGAACAAAATCCAGTTTAATTTGCTTGACCTACACCATGATAATTAACTGGTATTAACTTGCATAAAAAAATGCCTGGTCATTTAGGATGGCTCTGGGTGTGTCTGGATGATTGACTTACTGCAGAGGGAGGTTCTGGGTGTGGGTGGCACTTAACCAATAGGCTTCAGCCTGGTTGGAATAAAAATGGAAAGAAGAAAGTCTCATTTCTGCTTGTTTGGAGGAGCTTCAGGCTTCACTCTCATCTTTTGATGTCTGTCCTCTATATACTAAACACTATACATCTAGCCTTCAGGCCCACACTCTGTGACTTTCTTACAGGGTCATGTGGGACTCTGCAGTAATTCAGGTCTCCACAGTGGGCAGATCGCCCCTTTTGTACTCTTCCACATGGAACTCTGCAGGCAGCCGTTGTGGCCCACCTTGTAAATCTCATCCTTCTCCAGTGAACCCCTAAGGGACGCATGCACACATGTTGTTCATATTCTTAAAGTCCTTCCAGGGAACATGCTCACAAGGATTCTCTTTTCTCCTTCCCAAGTTCACTAGAACATGAAACCACACAAGAGAGATTTATCTTATGAGCGTGTGGAATTTAGAGAGAATTGGGTAAATAGGATCACTATACATCCAGCTGTTCAATTGATTTTATGTTTATCTCAGAATGTAATTGAATTTGAAGCTCCAGAAGAAGCAAATTGGAACTGACAATAACTGAGCACATTACTTAGTTCCTAATGCCGTCACTGAAATGAGCTCTCTCAAGGCAGGAACATGATAATACCTGCTATTCACACAGCACTTTCCTCTACAGAGCTCTCTTCCTTTCAGGCACAGCATGCTTGGGCATTCCACTGCAAAGGAAGCACTTGCTTTCCTGGAGGTCAGATGTGACAGCTGTGACATCCTCTGGGTCACTGACATAGCTTGGGGAAAAACTCAGGCCTTTCAGGGATCTCTTGGCTGGGCTGCAGGCATTTCTTCCACCCTTTCCTCGTGGCACGGTGAAGAGGAAGAGAGTGCTACCTCCCCAAGGCGAGGCCTTGGACTATGTCTCAAGGGGAGCCTTTCCTTCCTGTTCCAGGCCCTTGTGATTCTCCCACTGCACACCTGAAAAAGCCATCACAGATTCAGCTGCAAACCTCCACACTTCCTGGCTGCTTTCAGAGGACGACATTTTGCTCACTTTCCCTGTTTGAAGGAAGAACAGAACAGGAGACTCCACCTGGGCTCAGTGTATGTGTTTGTTGATGGGCCTCCAGATCCCTTCCTCCAGATTTGCTGCACCCCAAATCTTTGCATCTTTATAGGTCAAATAGCACATGCTCCTTTTTCAATGAAGAAGTCTCCTTGGGTAAAAAGATCCAAGTGAACTTTTATAATAAACTAAATTATATAACAGTATGTGCTAGCTTATGTCATACTGTAAATTTCATATAGACTATTACAATACTATTGTCTAATGAGAATGTTATTACCTTCAGTTTTTGTTTGACCAGTCACTTGTTTAAATAGAGCAGGAGGAGGTATACTCCCCACTTCTCTCATTTTAGTAAGCTCAGCACAGTAGTTGCTACTGAGTGTCTGCCATGTCTGGTTCGCTCCACTTGCTGGGGATAACTGCTCAGGACCCACCAAGCTCTTTGAAAAACTTCTGGGTGCTGTGTGTGTGAGATGAGCAGAGACTCCTTAGAAGACCCTTCAGCTTACTAGATCACTAATGAGTGAGAAAGAAGATGGGCTACAAAAACAGAGCAAGTTCCATGATTTCAAATTCCACAGTCAATCAAAAGACACTTAGCCAGCATATTTCTGTGCCAATGGGAGGGATGCATTTGGCCAGGAGTGACTCCAACAAGGACCTCCAGAGTGACTGGGATGTTCTACAGCAGCTCCATGATCACCCTGTTGTCTGACCTTCTAGAGCCTCCTGGGTGCATCTTTGGGCACTCACTCTGAGGCCCAGGTGGAGTGCTCAGGCTCTGTGCTCCCTGAGGTCTAGTGCAACCTCTGCACCACTCCAATGGGCTCAGGTTGTGGGTGCAGCATCCACTCCATCATGCGATGGCTTAGGCCCCAGAGCCTCCTGCTCAGTGCCTGAAAATACTCTGGTGCTCAACAAATATGTGTGGACATGAAACAAAATACAGAGCCTTCCTTTGAAAAAGACCCACTGGGCTCAGTTATTGGAGACAGTTGGCTACCAAGTCCTCCTGTGTGTGACCCTGTCTGCCTTGTGGCTTTTAAGGAGATCACTTCCTTTTGTGCTTGCTGGGACTTTGTCACAGCTGTCCCCAGACAGAATGCCTCGCTAGTCCATTCTGAGCACAGGGAGTCTACTGCTTTTGTCTTCCCCCCTGGCTAGGACACAATAACTTTCACCCAAAACTTAAAAAAAGAAAGGTTTATCTCGGTTCATTTTTAGTCTGTGTGTGTCTGAATCCAGAACAGGAACAGGTAGTGGAGAGGCATGGAGGAGGAAAAGGTGCTCAGCCCATGGTGGCCAGGAGGTAGGTGAAGGGAGGAGCTGGAGAGGGAGACAAATCCTTCCTGGTCACCCCTCAGGGATCTCCTCTTCTGGCCAAGCCCCAACTTCTAACAGCACTTTCAGTTGTGAACTCATCAGGGAATCCCCCGATGAGTCCAGCCCTCATGATGCATGAACCATCCGGGGGTCCCACCCCGAACATGTGAGACCTTGGCAGGGGTCACTCTAGATTTGAACCGTGACATCCACACAATATTATTTCTTCTCATTGAACAGACTTCTCAAATCACATGGAAATGAAAGCTTGGAACTATGAAATGGATGTTCATGCACCATGTGCCCTCTGCCTCTGGCTTATGTCAAAGTCCCTCTGGAGTCCAGAAAGAAGAAACGGTGACTCTGCATGTGGCACAGTGAAAGGGTCGCAACGTGCACTCTCATAGGAAATGTGATTTGAGCTGGGTCCACAGGTTGCCCAGTGCCAGAGTCTCCACAGGGTCACTCTCCAAGGGAGACACTGCTCTCCACCTCTGGGTGGTCACTCCATAGTCACAGCATCTTTAGACCCAGGCTGCAGTTTGTCACTGTTTTTTTTTTTTTTTTTTGCTATTTCCCTTATATCTTAGCATTTGAAGAACTTCCGTGACAACACTAACTCCCATGGCTTTGCATCAGTGACAGCACAACTCAAGTGTTTGATGTCTACCATGCAGCAGCTGTGCGCTGGGCATGCACATGATATGGGCTACACCCTGCAGAGAAAAGCTCAGGTCAGACTGGGGCCATGGTAGTGTGCAACATGGGGTCGGCACAGTGATGTCACTGCCAGACAGAACAAGGGGAGTGGCTGATTCTCCCTGCATGGGGCAAGAGGGCTTTGGGGCCTTCAGGTTTGTGGAGTTAGAAGGTAACTGGAGAAAGATCAAACCTGTGGACTGGGGGATGAGGAAAGCATTCTACTCAATGAAAAGCAGATGCTAACCAAATATTCAGTTGTGGAAGACTGTTGAACGCAACAGAGTCTGGTTTGGGGATTGTAGATTGAGAATTTGTGGGCTTGTTACAAACAGTTACAAGAGAATATCCTGCCCTATTACCTTTCTACTT
Organism: Cavia porcellus; assembly: GCF_034190915.1. Taxonomy (NCBI): domain Eukaryota; kingdom Metazoa; phylum Chordata; class Mammalia; order Rodentia; family Caviidae; genus Cavia; species Cavia porcellus. Next base: position 44,452,948 of record NW_026947507.1, read on the forward strand.
TGGAAGGAGTAAGTACACTGTGGGAGCCAAATAGGAAGGCATGAATAAATGACCAGAAAGTTAATGATTTCAAGTTTGGTTTAAACTAGCCTCCTTGGCTGTCTTTGGTAGTTTTGAAAGTTGAATACCTACTCCTTCACACTGATGGAGATCAGCAATTCATTTTATAAAGGCCAGAACCAAGTAAGACTTTTAATTACTGACAATTGGACCCCGCTGGAGTTGGAACTATACCTCAAAACAGGCTTTCAAGCTCTTTTATTAACTCCTCAGGGCGTCTGGTTGTTAACCTTCTTGAATATTTTAGCATCCTGGTGCTGTGGATGGCAAGGGCCTTGCAGAGAGTGCATTCCCATTTTAATCAGGCTCAGGGATTTTCTGTCAGACGCCAGCGCCAGCGCCAGTGAGAGTGTCTCTTTGGATTTCTGTCACCACTGAACCTGGAGAAGATGTGTGATTGCACCTCCTGGTGCTCTGCCAGGCGTTTTCATCTTCCTTCAGCTTCTTTGTCAGTTTTTCACCAACCAAACATAATATCTCATTGCTGGCTGGTGGCGCTGAGCTGGCCACTCCAACTCCTCTGGGGACAGCGTTTGCAGCCTGTGTCTTGTCTGGAATCTGGCCGGAGTCCAGGTAGACTGCTCAGATCCAAAGGCTCCCGGGGAGTAGGAAGAAGAGACTAAATCGTGAACACAGAAGGGTTTCCTGCTGCTTTATGACTCAATGGTCCTGCCCTCTAAGCAGCTGGTTACATACAGATGGGTGTGACTTGAATGTCACTTAAATGACCTAACACCGCCTCATTTTGATGTATGATTTAAGTAAAAATTCAAATAGCTCGAATGAATGAAGTTATTACCTGGATTACCTTTTATTACATGTTATATATTTTACATATTAAAAAATAGAAATGCTTCAGTGACTTCCTCATGTACCCTAGGTGCTGAGACCTCTCGGTTTGCTCCTCTGGTTGCAGCATTCTATCAGCTCCCAGAGCTCCTGAGCCACTCCCAAAGCCTGAGGAGCTTAATGCTTGGAAGTGGAGCATTTTGGTTTGTAGCCTAAAGGGTCAGTCATATTTTAATGTGTTGGTTTACAGTCTGGAAAGTTTTTTCTGGAAATTTTGGTCATACAAATTTTATTTTAAAGAGAAAAAACCAATGATAAAAATTTCATAACAATATAACAGGGAATTAACAATGTTTAATATACTGTGAATTATCTTCAAAGTAATTGCTCAGATTACAGATTTTATACATGTGCTGAAGTAACACAGTTGCCTGAAATTAGGAGACACCCAATTTGCTGATAAGAACGCATAAAAGGCTCACCGATACTGAGTGTCTGCCTAGAACAGCACAGCTACTCTCTCTCCTCAGTGGGAAATGAGGGGTATTCCTCAGAGGAAATTGTTGAGTATGACTTAAATGATATACTCTTACACATGCAAAGTCTTTTCACAGGGAATGTGAGCTAAACTTTTGATGTTTTGTTCTATCATAGGGTCTCAATACACTCTTTCTGTTACCCTGGTTTTAAATGTGTTTAAATCTTCAAAGAGATTTATAGATTAAAGAGCAAGGATTTTTGTCATTAACATTGTCATAAGTCTTGTAGTTATGAATTAAACTATTGGAGAACAAAACAGAATCATATTAGATAGAAATAGCAACGCTGTAGAAGTCATTTCTTTGTACAGATCAGTCACAGATACATTAAAAGGAGTGACAGATTCAGAGCTGGACTCCATCAGCTTTCCTATGAATGCCAGGGGCAGAAGACTTTTCTCTGGAGTTCTTAAGCATTGCACTTCTCAGACTTTGCTTCATATCTGGTGCTGCTGCTCCGTACTGGGGGTCCTGTTTAAAAGATCAGTGACCTCAAAATGGCCCTGCCACTGTGTCCTGTCTGACTCAAGCATTCTCACACACACATTTCCTGATCACCACAATGTGTGCACTCCCACCCTCTGCAGTTTCCAGTGGAAAGAATTCAGTGACAATAATGAAGTGTATTGGACCAAGTGCATAGGGGTGAGGATAGGGCGAATCAGCTATAGACTTCTTTCCACTGCAGGATTGTGATTGGTTTCTATTTCAACCACAATTCATGTGACTCCTAAGCTGAAGCCCAAAGTGTTGATGAGCCAGTGGGTATCCCCAACACAGAAAAGCTAAACAATGCAAGAAGAATAGCTGCTTAGTAGAACTAAATGAGTAGATATTTATAATTTAAATACAAGAAATGGTAGCAATTGAAAACCACAGTCAGCTCAAGAGGCAGGTTCAGTGTGAGTAGTTTTCAGAGGGAGCAGTTGTGAAGAAGAAAGCAGTGCTTCAGGGTTTAAGTCTTGGCACTGTTGCCAGTCCCCAGCAGAAATCAGTGCTGTACAAAATGAGGGGGCTTCATCGTCTGTACTAACACCAGAGCCCTCTCTGTTTCCATGAAAGGCTGTTCACGAAAGCTTCCCAGGTTTGTCAATGTGCAGCTGACATTTGATGGCATTGTTGCTGTTGGATTTATTACCATAACAGTAATGGTCGGCATTTGTTTTTCATCTATGCCAATACCTGGATTGCCTGGGAGGTCATAAATAATACTGTGGCTTGCTTCCAGAGTATGGGACAATGGACCAAAGAGTTTGCAAAACCCAGTACAAACCAACCAAACAATAACAAAAAATAGAAACTAGAGAAGATAAGGCAACAAAATGCCTCTAAAACCCCCAACTTCCCCAAAGTCAGTTCAGAGGCAATTGAGGGGGAGAAAACCATAAGTCACAGAGCAGATAGGTCTGAAAGTGTGCCAGTGGAGGTGACATAGTTCTGTAAGTGCTTGGAAAACTAAAAGAAGCTATATTTAATCACATAATGGGCATGCCAAACAGCCAGTGAATCTGGAGGACACTAATAAAGTACTAGTGGAGCTAAAGAAAATGATGCAAAACATGAGTACACAGCACAGGAAAGAGCTGAAGTGCTTGTGAAAGTACCAAATGAAAAACACGACTGAACACATGGGAAGCAGAGGGACCAGTTTGAAGACAAAATGTGAGACCTGGAGGACAGAAATGTGGCCTGTGATACATTGAAAACAATAAGAGAACAGGAAAAATGGGTCCAACAGCTCCTAGGCAACTCAAAGAGGACAAATATAAGAGAGATTGGAATCACAGAAAAATCAGAAGACAACACAGAGGGTACAAAAATCCTCTCTACTCATCCAACAGCAGAAAAGTTTTCAGATGTGGAAAAATGGTTTAACATTCATGCAAGTGAAACATATAGCCAAATACTATGATCAGAAAAACAACAAAACAAACACTCCATGACACACGATTAAAACACCAGAAATACAGCACAAGAACAGAATCTAAACAGTTGTTAGAGCAAAGTAATGAATCACCTACAAAGGAAAACCTATCAGTATTGAAACAGACTTCACAAAGCACACTTTAAAGGCAAGGAAAGCATAGAAAGTGTTTCAATATCTTAAAGAAAACAACTCCCAACCCAGACTACTATGTCCTGCAAAATTATCTTTCAAAATTGATGGAGAATGTTCAGTATGTACTCACTGTGGGTGAAGATGGGGACAACTATTTGGAAGAAAACTAGAGACAATAAGACAGACAGTGAAGATCTCCAGTGCACTTGCTTTGAAATCAGTGTTTCTTAAAATTGTTTCTTATGATTTGTTTTGTTCTGCTTTGGTATGTTTATAGCAGGAGGCATTATAGTAGCCATTGCTGATCACCTTGTATTTTATTTTTACATCATATACTATGTCTATTCTTGTTTTAACTGACCCCATTTTGCTTTGTCACATTTGGTTTTATTCTCTTCAAACAAAGTAATAAGAACTGTTGGAGTAATAAAACCTAAAATGTATAATTGTTATTATAAAAAAGAGAGGAAAAGTGCTCTAAAGGATATGACCGTATATATATTTAAGTGTGTAAAACAGATAGCCATGTTACTAAGTTTTTGTTGGATCATTGAACACAACTGTTTGCAGTCTCACTGTTTAAATGTCCACTTAGTATGCTGTAATTTTGTAACTTGAACAGTGACATCTAAGATGACAATATGTAATCTACTAACTAGTGATTTCTTACTATCTGTTTTTTTTGCAATTCTGTATTACTTCTACCCTTTTTCCTGTTTTGCTTTTTTTTCTTTAAATGAAATCCTTTATAAAAAATTGGTGGAGAAATGAGATACTTTTAACATAAAGAAAATCTAAAGAAACTCATTACCACCAAGCCGACACTCCAAAAATCTATTAAGGATATCCTAGAAGGAGACAATGAATCTAACACTGCCAAAGTCCCAATAAAATGAATACATGGGCTAGAACTAGTAATTAAGTAGAAAGGAAAGAAAGCAAAACAGCAACAGGAAATTAATACAATGACAGGAATAAGTCAATACCTATCAGTTTTAGCTGTCAATGTAAATGGACTCAATTCATCAATTAAAAAACACAAACTAGAAAATGAATCAAAAAGCAAAATCTAATGATATGCACTATACAAAGGAACATATTTAACACAAAAAGAAATTCATAGACTAAAAGTCAAAACAATCTTCCATGCAACAAGACCTTGAAAACAAGAAGGAGTGGCTATTCTATTTCAAGACATAGTGGATTTCAAGACAAAACTGATGAAGGAGGCAGTGAAGGACATTACATATTGAGAGCAAGCCATGGTATTATTTATGACCTCCCAGACAATCCAGGTATTGGCATAGATGAGAAACAAATGCTGGCCATTACTATGTTATGGGAATAAATTCAGCAGAAACAATGCCATCAAATGTCAACTGCATATTGACAAACCTGGGAAGCTTTCACAAACAGCAGCAAGAAATAACAATTACAAATATATATGCACCAAATCTTGGTACAGTAAACTTCAGAAAACAAATTAATGGGCACAAAAGTTCAGATAAGCATTAATAGAATTATAGTGGGGGATCTCAATAACCTACTACCACAAATGGATCAACTAAACAAATATCAACAAAGAAATAACAGAATCAAAGTTTTGAGCAAATGGGCCTAATAATGTTTACAGAGTGTTTCACCCAACAACAACAAGAACCACAAAATACACATTCTTTCTGGTGCCTTCTCCCATATCACATATCAGCGAATAAAGCATGCCTATGCAAATGCAAAATAATAACAATTTTACCAAGCATATTATCAAGTTACAGTGCAATAGAAATCATTAGTCACAGAAGCCAAAAAGCTATGCAAACAAATGGAAGTTAACACCCTCTGGAATAAGAAATAAGATAATTCCCAGAATTACATGATAATGCCAGTACAATATACCAGAACTTACAGGACACAATGCAAACAGTCAGATGAAGGAAGTTTATAGAGGAAAAAGACCACATCAAAAAACAGAATGAGCCCAAATAAATAACCTAACGATATATCTCAAGGTCTTAGAAAGACAAGAACAATCAAAACTCAGAGCTAGTACCCAAAAGGAAATTATAAAGATCAGAGCAGAAAATAATGAAATAGGGACTAAAAAACACAGAAAGAATCAATGAATAAAAGATCTGGTTCTTTGAAAGAATAAATAAAATAGACAAAACTTTATCTTATGAAATAAAGGAAAGAAAACTCACAATTTAATGCAATTAGGATTGAAAAAGGTAAAATCACAATGAACATTGCTGAAATTCAGAATATTATTAGCAATTACTACACAAACATATATGCCAAAAAATTGGAGAAACCAGAAGAAATGAAGAGACTCCTAGATACATAGGAATTGAAATAGAATAACTCGGGATCCAGAGAACATGGCGGACAGATAGCAGCAGTTACGCAGGCTCTCTCTGAGCCCCAGCTTAGAATCCAGGAATGGTGTGGAAGGAGGAATCCTAACCAAGAGGAGATATACCCTGCTGACCCAAGAACGAACTGGGCTGAGAGATACCAACTGGGAATGCAATCCTGGTGCTATAACAGGAACAGATAAAGCCTGAGTTTGGAAGCTGGAGCCCGTGCCACTAAAAGCCGCGATTTGGGTTTCCTGCTGCCATGGCTGCATCTGAATCGGCTCGGCAGGGAGAGAGACGTGCAAAAGCGCTGAGAACAGGAATTGGTGAATGGAGTTAAGAGCTGGGCAGGCGGGGAGCCGTGCATTGACCTCCTGTGAGTAAGGGAAACTGGTTCTCTCCCACAGTCTAGGAGGCACCAACAGAGGACATTCTGGGACTGGGCAGACTTGCTGGAACAGGGAGTCTCTCAAGTGGGATTGGTGAGCAGTGCCTAGCCTACGTGACGCTGCTGGCTGAGACCCAGTAGGCTAGCACAACTTAGATCCCAGCGCCTGAAGGTGCACCCTAGCAGTGAGGCCTTTCGGTAGGTTGACCTGGAGGGGCGGGTCCTGCATATACTGCCTGGTCCATAACTCTCTGATGCACTGTGGTGGGCGGGAACACTTAGTTGGTGCAATTCAGTCAGACTGTGGCCAACAGGGAAGGAAGGTGGGCCTCCCATATACGCTTGCATATATAAGGAACAAAGAATATGGGAAGAAGGAGCAACAAGAAAGGCTCCTTGGCCCCCAATCCTGAGAAACAGGCAATAGCAGACACACCAACAATAGACATAAATGGCTATCTCCAGAGCCTCATAGATGAGTTCAGGAATGAAGTTATTAGTGACCTGAAGCAAGACATAAGCAGAATAGTCAGAGAAATGCTAAGCATCACCCAAGAAAAAGCAGATGGTGGAATGGAAGAACACAAAAAGAGGGGAGAATTATTTGATGGAGAAAATAGAGAACACATAGAATACATGAAGCAGGTTCAAAGAGATTACCAGGAAACTAAAAACTCTATCGAAAACTGGCCTAACGGCTTGAAAGAAACTAAGGACAAATTATCTGAACTGGAGGGCAGATTTGTAATATGGGAGCATGAAATGAAAAACTTCTTAAAAATAACAAAAAGAAAAAAAAAAAAAACCAAACAGCAACAATACAAAAACTAGAAGATGATAAGAGGATCTATAACTTAAGAATTAAGAACATAAGAGAAGAAGTGGGGACACAAACAAATGGACTACAAAAGCTATTCACGGAAATAATCCAAGAGAATTTCCCTAATTTAGCAAATGATAAAGATACTCAGATATATGAGGCATACAGGACTCCAGCTACCTACAACCCAAATAGAGCTACACCCAGGCATATAATGATCAAAATTCCAGAAATCCAATATAAGAACAGAATATTAAAAGCTGTCAGAGACAAGAAACAAATCACTTACAAGGGAACACCTATCAGAATGACAGCAGACTTCTCGGCACAAACCATCAAATCATGAAGAGAGTGGGGGGAAATAATTCAAGCTTTGAAGATAATAACCTCCAGCCAAGATTGAGATATCCTGCACAACTATCCCTGGAAATTGATGGAAAAACAAGGTGCTTCCAGGATAAAGAGGAACTAGGGGAATTTGCAACCACCAATTCAACTCTACAGAGAATACTGCAGGATATTCTAAAAAAGAAAAATACGAAGAATCCAGAAATAGTGGCAGAGAGGCCACGATGAATGGAGCAGAAAACAAAATGAAGGAGACAAACTGACAACTAATGACAGCAAAAGAGCTCAAGAGAAATGAGGCAGAGAAGATTGGATGATAGGAACAGCTATCTTGGAGAAAATGACGTCGTAATAGGTAGTGCTGATTTGGTATCATCTTGTTTTGAAGTTCCATCAAGCTTTTGTTCTTCTGTCTCCATAGGTCTTAACATGTTGTATCTTATTGGATTTTATTATATGTGATAGTATAAACAAAAACTTTTATAGACAAGGAGATTATACAGAAACCATAGTTCATTATATGTTAGTTGATTCTAAATACCCTATAATACTGTCATTCTCTTGAATGGTTATACATTGTATTGATATATTTGATGCTACAGTATACGATATTAAACTCAAAGATCTCAAAGAAAGAGACAATATGGTAACTACTTTTATGTCGGGATTATCTTGTGGTGAAACACTAATTTGCTCAAATGGTTGTGTATTGATCTGCACTGTTTAGTTGTTATGCCCTCTTTTATCTCAATCTCCTTTTTTTATTATTTACTTTTTTATTTTTATCCTTTTAATTAAAGGAAAAATAAATTTAAAAACCAGGATATATTATAGTAGCCCACTTTGATATTCTATTAACTTGATTTGAAGCCCTGTATTGCTCTCACCATTTTGTTTTGACTGATGTTCCTCTATTCTGCTTTGCTTGATAGGTTCGAAAGTTTAGGCAACAGCTGTGAAGATAGTGGGATTTATTATAACGCCCATACTGGTTGACTATTATCTACTTTTGAAGACCTGTAATGTCTCCAATGTTTTGGTTTTGTTGGTTTTGTTCTTTACTGTTTTGTTCAATTTTATTATAACTGATGATATAGGCAATTCTATTAGAGATAGTGGGAGGCATTATGGTAACCATTGTTGATCACCTTGTATTTGTTTTTACATTATCTATTATGTCCACCCTTTTGATTTAACCGATTCTGTTCTGTTAAGTCACATTTGGTTTTACTCTCTTCCAAAAAAAGCAATAAGAACTGTGGGAGCAATAAAACCCAAAATGTGTAATGGTCATTGTACAAAAGAGAGGAAAAGAAAGTGCTCTAAATGGTATAACTGTATGTAAATTTAAGTGTATAAGATAGACAATGATATTACTGAGTTTTGTTGGATCTTTGAACAGGACTGTTTGCAGTCTTGCTGTTTGAATGTCCACTTTATATGCTTTAATCTTGTAACTTGAACAAATATTTCTAAGATGCCATATGTAATCCATTAACTAGTGATTTCCTACTGGTTTTTTTTTCTGAAATTCTGTATAACTTGTACCCTTTTTCTGCTTTTTTTTCTTTTTCTCCTTAAATAAAAATAATAGATACATAGGAATTGCCAATATTGAACCAAGAAGACTTAAATATTTAAATGATCTATTAACAGACATTGAAATGGAGGCAGTAAAAACAACAACAACACGAAATGAAATGAAATGAAACTAAACAGTATTAACTAAGAAAAGCTTAGGACCTGATGGATTCACAACTTAATTCTACAAGAACTTCAGGGAAGATCTACACAAGTACGCCTCCAACTTTTAGTGGAATTGAGAGGGAAGGAGTATTTGCAAGATCATTCTTGGAAGGTAACGTTATCCTGATTCCCTACGCAGCCAAAATCCAGCCAGAAAAGTGAACTGTAGGCCAATTTCTCTGAAGAACATAAAGGCAAAAATCCTTAACAAGATTTGGCAAGCAGAATGTGACAGATCATCAAAGGATCATGCACCGTGACAGTGTATGCTTCATCCCAGGGACAAAAGGATGGTTCAGTGCACACAAATGAATAAATACAATTCATCACATAAACAGAAGCAAGGACAAACATCACATGGTCACCTCGACAGATGCGGAAAAAGCCATTTACAAAATCCAATATCCATTCCTGAGATAGGTATAAAATACTCTGAAGAAAATAGGTATAAAAGGCCTTTACCTTAACAAGTAACAGCCCTTTATGACCAACCTATTGCCAATATCATATAAAATTGGAAAAAGTGGAAAGCTTTCCCTCTAAAATCAAAGACAAGAATGTCCACTATCACCACTCCTGTTTAGCATAGTCCTCAAAACATTAGCCAGAGCCATCAGGCAAGAGAAAGAAATAAAAGGGATACGGTTAGAAAAGGATCAAGTAAAAACTTGTAACTTATAGATGGCACAATCTTTTACTAACAAGACTCAAAAACCCCCTCCAACACTCCTAGAATTCCAACCAAATTTAGTGGTATAGTACTCTACAAAACAAACAAACAAAAAGTCAACATAATTCTTATACACTAAGAATGAACTCACTGAAAAAACAATTCTGAAAATGATATCATATTCAATAGCATCAAAAATTAAATACTGAGTTATTAACCTAGTCAAGGAAGTAAAAGATATTTAAAATGCAAATTGCATCAGACTGAAAAAAGAAAATCAAAGAGAACATTAAAAAAATGGAAAAATATCCCATGTTCTTAGCCAGACAATGCAAATATAATCAAAATGTCTATACTTTCAAAGGTGATATATGGATTCAGTGTAATCTCAATCAAAACACCAATGCCATTTATCACAGAGCTAGAGAAAGCAATCCTGAAATTTATATGGAATCAGTAGCAAAGGTAGGTAACAAAATTAAAGCAGGTCATATCACATCCCCAGACTTGAGGTTGTATTATAAAACCACTGTGATTAAAACAGCATGGTACTGGCAGAAACACAGGTATGTGGATGAGTGAAACAGAATAGAAGAAGCAGAAATAACCCCAGACACATACATCTATTAGATTTTTGACAAAAGAGCCAAAAACATATACTGGAGGAAAGATAACTTCTTTAATAAATGCTATTGGGAAAACTAGATATCCACAAGTAGAAAATTGGATATCCACAGGCAGAAGATTGAGTCTAGAGCCCTGTAACATCAAAATGGATCAAGGATCTAAATATTAAAACAGAAACACTTAATATGTTGGAATACAAAATAGGTACAACTGTTGAAGGCTCCGGGATAGCCAAGGGCTTTCTGAGCAGAACACCAATAGCGCAAGACATAATACTTGGAATCCATAAATGCGAATATATCAAATTAAATATTTACTTCACAGCACAGGAAACACCAGCAGAGAGAACAGACAACCTACAGAATTGGGGACATTATTTTGCTAGCTAATCCACAGACAGGGGACTAACATCAAAGATATCTAAAGCACTAAAACAAATTAGACCACTCCAAATAAATGGCCCAATTAAAAATGGGCACCTAAATGAATAGCTGCTTCTCAGAAGTACAGAAGGCCAATAAATACACGAAAGCACACTCATCTTGGCTGAACATCAGAGAAATGCACATTAATAGTACAGAGAGGCACTGTCTTATGTCAGGAAGGATAACTGCCATGGAAAAATCTACTAATTACAAGAGCTGGCAAAGAAGTGGAGAAGAAGGAGTGTTGTTGGTGGAAGGTAAACTAGTGCAATCACTGTGCAGTCAATGTAGCGATTCCTCAAAAAAAGTCCAAACATAGGAATTCCATGGGAAACAGCTATGCTGCTTTTAGGAGTCTTCCCAAAAGAGGGAAGTCCGGCGTTTTACAGGGACATACGCATGCCTGTTTATAACAGCACAGTTTACATCAGCGGGGGTCCTACTGAGTCCATAAACACATAGCTTCAGTGGCCCTGATGGAGCTTCCAAAATTTGAAATCGTTGAAATCTTTACATTATCTCTCGAAAAGGGCCCAGAGTGTTCAGCTTGAATAAAAAACAAACTTTTTTTATGCTGTTCCCCCAATTCCACTCAGCACAGATGGCAAAGGCTTCTGGTCTCTCCTTTTCAAAGTCTGCTCAGCCTTCTCAGACTCTGGCTGACTTCAAGCTTGTGTTTCTTGGATTTTCCATTTATCTTACTTACAGACATTTGCCTTTTAAAAAATAATTCAGCCTAAAAGCTCAGGAAAGGAACTGGCTGAGAGGGAAGATTCCTCACTAAGTGCGTATATCACTGGAGAAACTGAGTCAGAAGACACTGGGGCCAGGGTCGGAGGAGACAGGAGGGAAGCAGTTGTATTTTTACTGTGTTTTCCCTGTCACAGTCATTTCGTTGTGAAACTTTCCTTCTAGGAAAGTGACTGATGCCTGTGAACATACAGTCAGTGAGCAGAGAGAGGCAATGTTCTATGAATGAACTCTTATGGACACTGTGCCATTTCAAATTTCACAAAACACAAATGTTACAAAAGGAATCTTTTCTTCTGCTCCTACTTTCAAAATAAATATCTCTGGGTGAAATCTAGTCATGAAAAATTAAAACCTAAGTTACAGGAAATTCTCTTTAAAAGGCAGCCTGCCTTCTCATTGTCTGTGTTAGAATAAGACACATTGTCACACTGCTCCAAATGGTTCTCCGCAGGCAGGCTCTGGGGTTCCCTGTGTGATTGACATGGCCACACGAAGACATATGCGCACATACATGGCTGCGAGCACCGTGAAAGGGAGGTGAAACGGGAGGGGAGGTAGGCAGGTCTCTCTGGGGGTGAATGCATCATGCAGTGAGGAGGAGGCGCTCATCCAGGCAGAGCCCTGACATGGGTGTGTAGCCCCTGCCCAGGCAGGTAAGTGAAGGCAAGCAACGGTGCCATGAGCAGGAGATTAGGTGGTGCGGGCACCATGCGGGATTCTGCAGGCCATTTCAGGACCTTGAAATGTGTTAGACAGATTAAACTTGCTAGTGTTTATTTGACCACACAATGATTCACGAATTGGGCAGCCCAAAAGGTTTAGAGAGCTCTTCCCAGGAGCACGAGAAGCCAGCTTTTATAGGCAGAAGACCGAGGCAAAGTGCAGTGGGCCCTTGTCTTACCAGCTGGTTCGTTCCCCAGGGCTGGTTGAAACTGAAGTTGGCTGTAAGTCAAGGCTATTTTTTCTCATAAAAAATAAGGGAAATACCCATAATGTGTTCTGAACTTCCCAAAGCACTCCTTAACTAACCTTTTCATAATAAAAAGGGTTGTATGTAGCAGAAACACCAGTAATTTTCTTAGTGTATTCACCAACAAGTTATGAAATGTGCCTCTCACCAGTTAAGCTGACACCTTTGGCTTGCAGAAGGCAGGATGAAGTGGAAGGTGGCTTCTGTCCGGAAGCAGAGTCCCCTTCGAGGACATCAGGAATCTGGCACTGGTGCCCTTTCTTTCTTCAGGAGGGTCTGCAGCCCAGTGGGACCTGCTTCTTCCTCACTAAGTCTCTGCCTTTTCAGAACTAAAAATGGTGTAAGGTTTTCTGCTTCTGTCTTATCTTTAATGCTGTTCTGTAGTGTGACATGGCACTATCATTAAGCAAGTGAACGCAGTGATTGGCTCTTTCTCTGTCTGGGTGGTCTTCTCTACAAGTATTGGTAGCTCTGGCCACCTTTTCAGTACTTCTTTTATTTCAGAAGAACTTTGCTGCTTTGACTGTTGATACTCTTTTTCGGAAAGCTCCTCAGCTGCTGCTCCCTGTTGCCCAGACAGAAGTTTCTGAAGTTGGTCTGTAGACAGCTCCTCTAAGTGTTCCTCCACCAGGCCCTCAGCATCATCGCTGTCTACCTGCAAGTCTGTGGACTCTGCTGTAGCAATTATGGTGTCTACCACAGGGCCCACTGAAGGCTAGGGTTCCTCTGCACCAAAGTCTCTCTGCTGTATTATTTATTATTCTTCTAGGCAGATCCCCAGTGTTCTTAGAGAAACATTGGCTTAGGACCTATCAATTTACCCCACACAGGTAATGTTCCTTCCTGAACTCTTTTAGGGTAAATCTGTCTCTGAGACCATCTGGAAGCACTTTAGGAACAGTTCCTTTGTGTGTTGCTTCTGAGGTTAGCTGTAACCTGCTGGTCGATAGGCTGCAACAGAGAAGTTGTATTAGGTAGGAGGAATTCAACTGAGAGCCGTGGAAATTCTCCAGCCAGTTCTTCCAGATCTCATGGGTGAACAGGAACATTTTCCATGATGAGGAGAGCCTTGAGTAGTAAACCTTTGTCCTCTGGATATTGCTTAACAATAGGACAGAAAGCCTCCCTGCTTCATTCAAGAAAAAGTACTCCTGTTACCCAGGCTTTTGCCTTGGATCTCCACAGGGTCGAGCCGATTCCTCATGACTTTATGCTTTCTGAATTTTCTTGGAGTCTCAGTGATAGACCAAGAGTGGCTTTGTCTTGAGGTCACTGCTTGCACTGACACATTGCAAGGCAGTTAACCAGTCCTTCATGGGCTTGTGATCTGGAAGTGTCTTCTATTCCTGAGTGTATATTTTTGGGGCATTTTCTCCCAGAACAGCCTTAGTTACTTTTTACTTGTCGCTGAGACAAAATACCTGAAGCTCAACGTTGGGAAAGGAAAAGTTTATTTCTTACAGTTTTTGGAAGTTTCAGTCCACACTCAGTTGGCTCCAAGGCTGGTGGGCATGGCTGGGCCGCAGTTCATGGTGGCTGCAAAAAGCAAAACAGGAACCAGCAAAGAGAAGACATACCTTCTTCCTGCCATTACATCACATCCTGGCTCCAACCCTATGTGGGTGGAGCACTGACACCATCAGTCCAAGCACTAGACAATGAACCAATCACAAATGCACAATGCAAACTTATGAGGCTTGGGGGCCACAGACATAAACCGTGACAAGCCTATTTGCATCACAGTTGAAAACTCCATGAGAGCAGAAGCCACTTCTCTGTGTCTTCATTTTGAAGTGGTGTGATTTCCAGCAGGCTCTTATCAGCACTGGCCGCTTCACCGTGCCGTTATGCCACGAACCCAAGTTCTAGCTTTAAAATTGGGAGATTACCCCTTGCTGGCTCAGAATGTTTCCTCCTTCTCTCTTGTGGATAGATTATCCTTTGTGAGTTCTGCATTTATATCCCTAGCTTTTTCACAAATTATAGACTCACGCTACAAACTGCTCCCTGCCTTTTGTTTATCCACATTGATAGTGGCCTTCCTACTCCTCTAATACTGTTGATCACGACTCACTTAGCAACACTAGCTTGATCACACAAATCTTTTCTCTGTGAGATTGCTGAGTTGGTGGATTATTAGTGAGACGGGTCACACAAATGCCGCCTTCGTATTTCTCCACAATTTCCTCCTTCTTTTTCATTCTAAGTGCTTTATTTCCTTTCCTTTCCCTCCCTAGCTTTTTCTCTAGCTTTTTGGAGGTCATTTGGATAGCAGTAATTATAGCAATTAGCCCTGACTGAAATCGCACCCACAATATGCTCACCTGGGCTCAGACTGATGTTTATGTATGCCTGCATACATTTTTCTGACATCGTGAATCTTTGTCTACAGCCACACAAGTGGCCACATTCAGGTCAGAACTTAGGTCTTCGGTCATAAGTTTAGCTTAAAATTCCAGTCAATAACCCAGCTTGTTTGTACACGAGGCTGATCATAACTCAAGGGTCCACTGTGGAGAAATCAAATGATTGGCTAGTGCTCTCTGTTTCCTTATTTACTTCTTTAAACCAGATTTTATTAGTGCATTTTAGATGTAGATTAACGATCACATTAATCATAGAGAATTTGTGCCTGTACAGGGCAGAACTTGATTCTTTTTCTCCAATTCCCTTGCCCTCCCTTCAACCCCCCTTCCCCTCTCCATTTACAAAAAAATTTTTATTTTTCATTTCTTTCTTATTTATTTTTCCTTTTCCTTTCTTTCCTTTTTCCCTCCCCACTTATTCCCTTCCCCATTTAAGTATTTCTTCCTATTTCACAAGGTCCCTTATACATTTTTGTCCTTGTATGTACTTTCAGCTTCTCATGCTAGAGAAACAATGCAGGATTTACATGTGTGTCCAACTTATTCATTTAGGAGTATGGTCTGAAGGTGTATCCATTTACCCAGGAATGTCTTGAACTTATCTTTCTTTATGGCAGAGTAGTACTCCATTGTATAAAAAAAACCTACATGTTCTCTGTCCATTCACTAGTTGATGGGCATTTGAGCTGTTTCCAAATTTGGCTATTGCAAACTCCTGCTATAAACATGGGTTTGCATATGTGCTGTTGTATGATGCTTTTAATTCTTTTGAGAATATACTGAGGAGGGGTGTAACTGGGTCAAATGGAACCTCTAGTTCTAGTTTCTTGAGGAATCTCCATACAGATCTCCACAGTGGTTGCACCTGTGTACACTTCCATAATCAGTGAAGAGGGGTCCCTTTTTCTTTACTGCCCCACCAGCATTTGTTATTGATTGATTTCTTGATAATATCCATTCTTTCTGGAGATACAATCTCTGGGCTGTTTTAATTTGTGTCTCTCAAGTAACCAGTAATGTTGAATATTTTTCATATATTTATTTTCCATTTGTACTTCTTCATCTGAGAAGTATATATTCATTTAGGATGCCCATTTTTGGATTGGGTCTCTAAATTTTGGGGCTCTTATATTTTGAGTTCTTTATATGTTCTTGATAGTAATCCTTGATCTGAAGAACAGCTGGCAAATATTTTCCTCACACTGTGGGCTGTCTCTTCTCTGTTGGGGGTTTCTCTTGCTGTGCAAAAGCTTTTTAATAAGATGAGGTCCCAGCTGTTGATTCTTTGTGATAGTTCCTGTGTGATCAGAGCTTTGTTCATTCCGTCTTTGTACCAGTATCTTCAAGAGTGAGTTCTACCTATTCAATCTTCTAGCAGATTTAGTGTTTGTGTTTTAATATTTATATCTTTCATTTGAGCCTAGTGTGATGAGGTGGCTGCTTGTAACCAGCAAAGACTATTCCTGTTGGTGACTGGCTAAAACTCAGTTTTTATACCTGTACATCAAGTTGCAATTTGTTGTATAGTAACTGAAAGCACATAGGCAGCCTCAGGCCAATGGTTCCTGCTTATTTAATTTAATGAAAACCACAGGATCTAACCATGTTTTGTGAAAGCATATCTGGGCTTATGTTTTATATTTTTAAAAACTACATGTATTTATTTTTAATTGTCACATATTTTTGAGGTAGAACACAATATATATGTCCCTCCAAATAATATATATTACAGTGATCAGGTCAAGGTAATTATCACGTTCATTAACTTAAACATTTGTTTCTCTTTTGTGTGCATCAGGAACACCCAAACTCTTCTTTACTGGCTCCTTTGAAATATTCCAAGTATTGATCTGCCATCGTTATCCTTCTGTGCTGTCACAGGACACTACAGGTCATCTCCTGGTCTGCTGTGCTCTCATACCTGGTGACACTCTTCCTCCATCTCCCCTCCCTCTCTTCTCAGTGTTTGCCATGGACCAGGAGTCAGGCCAGTGGGGTCTGCCCTTAGTGGGTTCCAGGTGTCTTAAGCATGGGCCTTTGGGTCCATTAACCTCCTTTCACTCATGTTTCCCTTTTCACACTTACAAACTGAGAAGACATAACAATGGTCCAGCTCTGATAACAGCTCCAGAAAGAATTACAAGATCATAAGAGATTTTCATATGTGAAAGCAGGCTATGCTTTATATTTACCTATTGGGTACCAGGGCATAAGGCAATTAATGCAATCATGGAATGATCTAATACTGTACTACTGAAATAATTCTGGTGACATGTAGCACTTCGAGAGAACCAACCATTTTGCTTAACAAGTGGTTGACTGCGGTATTTTTTTCACATGTTATAATGGGACACAGTTGGCTTCACGGTATTTTATTTATGGTGATACTCCCTGAAGGGAAAAGGCAAATCTAATTTAATTTATTTTTCGCTTCCAGTGTCAGTTCACTTAGCGTATCTGGATGGAGAGAGAAAAAGTTCAGAGCAGAGAGAAACGTGTCAATTCCTACACATCATGTTTGAAAATTGCTTCTTATTTGGAAATTTCTCTCCTATACTTGCAAGGTGCTTTGGGATATTGTAGCTGAGATAATAAAACACAGGTTCCTTGAAAAAAGAGGTCGCAAGTTGTGCCAGTCCTGTTGCCATGGTTTCAGATAACCTTTCAAAAGTTCCAATTTCCAAGGCACACCTCAAGATCCCTTCCAAAGCTGCTTGGAGCCTTAAATGCTGCATGCAGATCAATACTTGTGAAGAGCTTATGGCTGGCTCCCATCTTCATCTTCATCTTCATTACTGGCAAGGTCGCGACAGGGAGAGGGGCGCTGGGTACCAGAACCGATAGGTAGACACTTCTCCCCATATCCCTCTGCTGCCAGAAGGCAAAGTAACTTTTGTGATTCTCTGAAATCATGATTGGCCACAGTGATTGAAGGCATTAATACTGATTAGCACTAGCTGAAGTCAATGATGTCATTATGTGTAAAGTCTCTGAGGAAATTTCATTAAGGCGTTCATTTCTTGAGTATTTACAAGTTGAGAAAATATCCTCACCATATGTAGTTGAAGAAAGTGTTTCTCCACAAATATTGTGTTTGTGAATGGTCCATTAGGACAGATCCCACACTGAAATTTCATTGTGGGTTACGGCATTCCAAAGGCTGATAAACTCAGATAACTGCCGGGCTGCTGTCTTTACTATTGCTGTGCTGCACAGCCGCTGGTGGGCAGGCATTGCCTGGTGCAGGGCTTCCTAGTTCTGGTCCCCGCTTAACCATACACACGCATTTGAGATTGTCCACAGCAGGCAACACCACAGCTCCGGGCTCTCTCTTCAGTGCTGACTCTGAGATATCATGAAATAAGGCTTAATTTCATTAATTCATTTATTAACTCAGCTGATCCTGGGGAACATTTGTCTCCACTCTGTAAGGGCAACGTCCTAGGCTCTCTGGTCCTTTCCTGTGCCATTGTGTCTTCCTCCTGGGGCTTCTTCTATTTCTTCTCTTTTCCATCTCTTTCTTCCGTCTTATCTTGCCACACATGCATACTTGTTCTACATTTTTAATTATAAAGTTTATGAGTGTTGGGTAAGACCCCATAAAAATAAACCCAGAAGTTTAAGTGTTTCAGCCCCATGCACATTTATTTCTGGTTCCCATCAAAGCCCAGAACAGACTTGATAGCTGTGATATCCAGTCTGTGATTTGGGGGCCCTGGGTCCTCTGACTTGCTGAGTCGCCTCCTCCATGTAGGCTGCAGACACATGGAGCTCTGCCCGGGGTGTAGGCCAAGTTGAAAGGGATGTGCAGCACTTCCACCCATGGTCTATTGGCATGAATCCCACCCAAGTCAGTGACTCCACTCTAACTAAGAGGAGACCAACAAATTCTTCTTCCCAACGGGCCATTCAACATTGGTGTTTAAAAAAAATTGGTGTTAGTCACCTTTATGTTACTGTGACAGATACCTGAGATAAAAAATCAGTTTACAAAGAGGAAAGGTTTGTTCTGATCTCCAGTATGGAGGTTTCAGGACGTGGTTGGTGGGTCCCATGACTCCATGTCTTGGTGGTGAGCAGTGCATGGTGGCAGGAGCACATGGCCAGCCATGCATGTCACAGTGGAGATGTGGAGGAAAGAAGAAAAGCCCCCGATGCCCCATTCCCCTGGAGGACATTTCCCTAGGGCCTAACACCTCCTGCCAGGCCCCGCCTCTCAGTTTCCAACAGCTGTCAATGTGCCAAGCTGTCCCCTTGGGGGACACTTAAGATCCAAACCATGGAACATTCTGAATGTGAATTGTGTGAATGGCTAATTTCACACAAACAACATTAAAGTTTAAATATTCAGAACAGGGAGAATCTTAGGATGGAGACAATTGGTCAAGTAAGAGAGGAGAAGAAATAAATGAGATTTAGTACTCATTTTAAGTTGAAAAGTAAACAATAACTTTTGTTAATTGTAATGCCAAATCAGTAATTATGGCAGTAACGACAAAGGTAATAACAAGCTAATGTATATTGTTTTCTTAATGAAGGTACAGTGCCAGTGTAATTTGCATGCATGGGTTTTTATGACCTTCATAATAACCTTACAAAGCTTACTGTTGTTCTGTTTTACAGAGGAAGCAGCTGAGACTCAAGGATGAAGCCCAGGGAAGGCCTTCAGGGTAGGAGGTGACAGAAGGAGTATCCCTGTTCATTCCCTTACCACCACTCATGGTCTCTCTAGAAGAATGATGATATTTCACCTCTATTACCTCAATCCTCAACGTGGACTGTGACACTGGGACTTTCACAGCTTCACAGGTGAGGAAACTTGAGATTTTAAAGAGGTTCATTTCCTCATGTGAAAGCCACAGCTCCTAAGAATAACACAGAGAAAGCTCTGAAGCAAACAAATAATTGAGTTATTTTATGGCATGACTTTTGATTCTAGAATATGCGCTAAACTCTTGAGGCTTTCTACTGGCCATCCCTGCAGTGAGCCTCCAACATTCTGTTGGGTATTATGGTGAACAGCAAGAGAGAAAATGAGAAAGAGCAAGAGACCAAGTGGCAGTACCATGGGGATCTGGGGTGATCAGTTGTTCATAGAATAAAAAGGCAACGAGGCAGCCAGAACCTTGGTATTTACTGACTGAGGAGGGAATTACTGATGATGTAGAGAGCAGAGGTGATCTTATGGTAAGAAGGGTCTTGCTCTGGAGCATCTTTAGTCTTAGTCTTATTAGGTAGGAGAAGATGATTGACCACTAATGGGATCATGGGAAACCTCAAAAAGGTGATACCAAAAATCCCAAGCCAGTGCTCATCCTTTAGGGAAGTATGTAAAACTAGTCACTGTGAATTTGTGATTCCCAACAGGTTTCTAGATAATAATCCAAATTCTTTCTTGCCATCCCCTTTGCAAGTACAGTGTCTATCATTGCTTGGGTACACAGATGATATTAAAAAAAGCATTATTGATTTTGTCTGATTCTAGCTTGACTATTTTGATGACTGCTGCTACTGTAAGATAACATTTTAATGTGTTCCCACCCTTTCTGATGTTTTTATACAAACAATTCTCTGGTCTTGAATTTTTGTATCACAAGTCCTTTTTAGTTTTATAATATTCTGTATCTTTAGATACATCACAGAGGAAGGTAAAGATTTCTTAAAAGACTGGAACATAAAAAAGAGCTTATTTCAGAGCTTATTTGAGAGCAATTTATTTTGAAGGTCTTACTGTATTCATGGGGAGAAAAAAGCAATTATGATAAAACCATAGAGCAAGTTATTCTGAAAGGTTACATGGCATTGGGTTATTCAAGTTGCTTTCATATGTTGCCTAAGAAACTGGATAACTTTAAAAATCCAACTCAAAGACACAAGCTCTTAATTGCATTCTGACTATTTAGTACATTTTCCTTTCACAACAATGAGCTAATTTGATACCAGTAAATATGTCATTTATATAATGCAGTTTTCCTCTTTTCCCTTTAAACCTATATTCCAGGCCCATAGGCAGCACAGGGTAGCTGAGGGGTTCCACTCAGTCACTGCTGAGTGATCTTGTACAGCCTGCATAGTGCTGTGCTGTGGTTTTGGTGAAGGGGATTATGGCATGATGTAGTTCAAAAATAGACCTAGTTACGATATTAAATGAGATTCATTGGAAAGTACTGAAGTCATTCCTGACACACTGAAATAGCTGCATAAATATCTTATCCTTAAAAAACTGAATATTGTGTCATTACTATGTACCATTGCAATAGCTAATATCATTATATTTCACTTGGATGTTGATTTTTTTCTGAGAAAGGTTAACTTGGTAAGACTACAAGTAGAGTGGTAGGTGAGTGGCCATAATCTATCCAGCTATTGGGATTTGAAATTCAAGAGACAGAGAAGGTCACTACACACTTCTTAAGGGAAACTTCAAGAGAAAGAGATAACAATCATAAACATATATGCACCAAGTTTTGATGCACCCAACATACAAAACAAATGTTAATGGACATGAAAATTCAGATAAGCACTGCTTCAGTTATAATGGGGGACCTCAATACTCCACTGTCACAAATAGACAGATCAAATAGACAAATAATCCACAAAGAAATAACAGAACTAAACCAAACCTGTGAACAAATGGACTTAGTAGATGTCAACAGTGTTCCACCTCATAATATCAGAAAACACATTCTTTTTAATTGTACATAGGACAGTCTCTAAAATAAATTACATAGTGGATCATAGAAGACACTTAAGTAAATGCAAAGTTTGAAATTATTCCATCCATATTATCTAATTATAGTGTAATGAAATTGGAAATCAATGGTAAAAGAAACCACAAAAACTACATAAACACATAGAGATTAAATACCACCCTCCTGAACAACAAATTGGTCACAGATGAAATTAAATAAAAAATTGGATGGCCAGGGATTTAGCTCAAAGGCATAAGTGCTTGCCAGGCAAGTGCGGGGTTGTGAGCTCAATCCCTGGTAACCCTCCCTCCAAAGGGCAGTTTCTACAATTAAATGATAATGCCAATAAAACATACCAGAATTTATCAGCTATAATGAAAGCACTCCTACAAGGGAAATTTATAGCAAGCAACTCTCACATTGGGCAAATATGTTGAACTCATATAAATAACCTAATGCTGAACTTCAAACTTCTAGAAATAGTAGAAACTAGTTGAGCCCAAAGCTTGTGTTGGGGAAGAAATAAAGATCAGAGCAGAAATTAATGCAATTGAGACTAAGAAAACAATACAAAGAATCAAAGGATTGGGGAGTTGGTTCTTTGAGAGATTAAATAAAATTGACAATCCCTTGGCCAAATTTATCACAAAAAGCTAAGAAAAGAGTAAAATACATGCAATTTGAAATGAAAAGGGTAAAAACACAATGGATCCTGCAGAAATCCAAGAGATTGTCAATATCTATTTTGAAAACATTTATTCTAATAAGATAGAAAACATAGATGAAATTGACAGATTCCCAGACACATATGAATTACCAACACTGAATCAAGAAGACTGAAAAATTCTAAATAATTCAATATCAGTCAATGAAATTGAAAATTTAATTAAAAACTTACCAACAAAGAAAATTCCAAAGCTGGTCTCTAACTCATAGCAATCCTCCTGCCTCAGCCTTCCAAGTGCTAGGATTATAGGCCTGTGCCATTATATTCCCGAATCTCACTGCTGACTTCTACAAGAAGCTTAGAGAAGATCTAAAGCTATTACTCATTAAGCTCTTTAATGAAGTGGAAAGCAAAGCAACCTCTCAAAGTCATTCCTGGGAGTATTACCCTGATACTAGAACCAGGGAAAGACCGAACCAAAGTAGGACTATAGGCCAATTTCTCTAGTGAACCTAGATGCAAAACTCATTAAGATACTAGCAAACAGAATGCAGCAAATCCACAAGAAGATTACACACCAAACAAGAAGTCATCCATTTCCTGTGGACCAGTGGCAGTGGCTACTGGGAAGAAAATCAAGAAGCCAACTCCTTCCTGTGAGCCTTATGGCATGCGGGCTGTGAGATGAGAAGTGCTGAGCCGTCCTTTCCCTCAGTAAGCAACCGGCTGATCCAGAGAAACACAGGCTGAGATGATAGCTATGGGAGTCAAAAAAACAGCTAAATGCTTGTGGTGTTTAATGTTTGGCTGACTTTTTGGGCCTAAAGCCAGTAGTCTGAGCAGTTAGAGGATAACAAAATGCAATATAGTAACTATGGGAGATCTCTTTCTGAAGGTGGTATCCATTGTTAATTCCTTATTACCTTGTTTTAAAGTCCTGTATCACTTTCATTGTTTTGTTTTGTTTGATTTTATTCTGTTTTGTTTTGTTTGACTTTATTATCTGATGGTGTGGGCAGATATTTCAAATATATATTAAGGTAGTCATTCTTTATTTCCTACTTATCTTTTTTTTTTTTTTTGTCTTATTCCTTTTCCTTTTTATCGGTACCAGGGATCCAACTCATGACTGCCTGCTTGCAAGGCCACTGAGCTAAATCCCCAGCCCCCTATTTATCTTTTTTAAAGCCCTGACTCACTTTCATTCTTTTGCTTTGATTTGTTTTATTCTATTCTGTTTTGTTTGATTTTATTATGTCTGATGGTGTGGGCAGCTACTTTGATGATAACAAGATGCATCATGGTAGCCATTGCTGATTTCCTATTGTTTTGAAGTCCTGTATTATTTTCACTGTTTTGTTTTTATGGGCTTTATTTTGTTTGGTTTTATTCTCTTTAAAATAAAAATTTAAAAAGGAAGATTATACACTATGACCAAGTGGAATTTACCACGGGGGTGCAAGAATGGTTCAACATACACAAATCAAGATGTAGTACATCAACCAACAGAGCCATGGACAGTAGTCACACATAATCTCAATAGATGCAGGAAAAGCATCGATTGAGATGCTTTTTGACAAAGTTCAACACCCATTCATGAAAAAAACCATAAAGAAAACTGGATAGATGGTTTTTATTTCAATCTGATAAAATTCATCTATGACAAACCAACAGCCAAAATCATACTAAATAAGTGAAAACCTTAAAGCTTTCAACCTAAAATCAGGAACAGGACAAGGATGTCCACTATCATCACTCCAATTCAATATAGTTCTGGAAACATTAGCCAGAGCAATTAGACAAGAGAGAGAGAAATAAAAGGAATAAGGGTAGGAAAGGAACAGTGAAATTCCTATTATTTACAGGTGACATGATATTCTAAATAGAAGACCAAAAACTCCACCATACAACTTCTAGATTTAATAACCAAATTTAGTTGCATAGCTGGACACAAAGTCGACACTCAAAATTCAATAGCATTTAAAAAAATTATTTAAAGAAAGACTAAACAAAACAGAAAATGAGTAGAAATAATACATACGTTCAGAGAAAAAAATAAACAGTAAGAAATCACTAGTTAATGTTTACATACTGTCCTTTTACAAACAGTTGTTCAAGGTACAAAAGTGGTACATATAAAGTGGGAATTCAAACAGTGAGACTGCAACCAGTTCTGTTCAACTATCCAACAAATGACTTAGAAATGTGGTTATCAATCCTATACACTTAAACATACATGCAGTTATCCATATCTTCACTTATGTTGAGATTGAACAAACCCAAGCAGTCTAATGTCACTCTGAACAAAGAATAGTGCTATTGCTCGGTTTCACATTATGACCCTCCAGGATCAGCAATGAGTACTTTGGTGTCTCTTTTCCTTCAAAGTATCTGTTCATTTCATCGTGTGTCATAAGATCAGTTCTCATAAACTGTTTATAGATTCTGCACATGCATGAGTCTTAACATGTATTTCTATCCTTTCTATATTAGAGGGAAAAACAAAACAAAGACAAAATAAAACATATTCCTATAAACAAATGAAACAAAAAGACATGTAAGACCATTGTACAAGGAGTTTACCATAGTTCTGTGTTGTCTTTTGTTATCTTCAATAGAATTGGCTATATCATCAGACATAGTATAATTGAATATATCAGTATATAACAGTATTAATAAAAGCAGAACTTTGTATATAGTATAAAACTTGAAAAGCAGCAGTTATCAAACCAGAATGTGTATTGTAGAGTATTGTCATCTTCAGTGTAGTTGCCTATGCACTCAAGCAACTATTTGGAAGAAAACTAGAGACAATAAGACAGATAGTGAACATTATAGAACTAATCAAATCATTACAGGATGATGAAGGCTTTTTAGGTATTCAAGATCTGATTTTGGTGAAGTCAATAATGACTACCATAATGTTTATCATTCTCTTTGAAGTAGCTATCTTTATCCTTACGTATGCTGAAATTGAAATAAGAGACTAGACTAATATCACTCTGAGCAGTGAATAATAGTATTGCTAGAATTTATATCATAATGCTACAGAATTAGCATTGGGTTTCTTAGTGTCTCCTCTTCTTCAGAGTATCTGTACATTACATCGTTTATTATATAATCTGTTCCTGTAAATAGTTTAGAAATTCTTCCCATGTGTGAATCTCTACATGTGTATCTATCCTTTCTGTATTTTAGGGAAAAATAGATCAAAACAAGACAACCAAACAAAACATGAAGTGACAAAGATATATAAGACCACAATATTAGGTAATCTACAGTAGTTACTGTGCTTTGTCTTGTTATTTTCAATAGAATTGTCCACATCATCAGGCATTATATAGTTAAGCATAGCATTACAGAGCTATTTTTTTTATCGGTACTGGGGATCGAACTCACGACTGCCTGCTTGCAAGGCAGGTGCTTATGCCACTGAGCTAAATCCCCAGCCCCTACATAGATATTTTTATAAAAATACATCTTTGGAGATATTGTAGGACTTGAAAGCAGTTAATAATCAAAACTGGAATGGATATCTTTTACATCTTGTCTTCTTCAGAGTAGTTGTCTCTACTCTTAGACTTGATATTATGAAGCATACCAAATTCGAATAAAATCAGTCAAGGCAAAATAGTGGTCTAACAAACCAGCTTCAAATAAGATCATAGTAAGACAATGTAAGTAATACAGGGCTTCAGTTTAAGTTAATAGGAAATTAAGGATAGTTACCATGGTATAACCTGTTATTTTTAGGTTAGCTGTTTGTGCCCTCGAATCTCATATGAGTAGACAGGCCAGAACAAAATATAATCAAACTAAACAGAGTGATAAGACTATTGTGGCTTTTAAATTTTGATATACTTGTAACAATGTCCTCTGCCTTCCTTTTTTAAGCAAGTCCTCATCTTTCCCCTTCTCAGGATGCTTTTGTATATTTTGGGTCCCACTAGCTCCTATAGTTTTTAGACAAGGGGGTCAACCCATTATCTATCTGAGTGTTGCTGAATCTTTTTACCCTGAGCTAAGTCTTGAGCTGTACTCCTTTACTTACTAAAGCCACAAAGGTTTTCCTTCCTTACAGCTGTCTAGTTCTACACTGCACATAAGTGCCATAACTTTCCAACCTATCTGCGGCTGCTGGATGAGTTGTCCCTATTTATCTCTGGTTTTCTGTCACATATAGCATTGTTTTCTCATCTTTGACTTTCAGTTTATTAACCCTATTCAGAGCATCTCGATGGATCTTGCCTCCTAATCTACTCTGCCTGTGTTTCTTTTTTGTTAGTATATCAAGGCTATCTATATTAAAAATTATAGATTACTGTCTCTGCCTCATCTCTGCTATTATTTGTCCACTTTACTCCTTTATTCCACTGTCTGCCCCATTCATTGAGGCCTCTCTACCACTGTTGCTGGAATCTTGGTATTTTTTCCTCTCTCTGGAATTTCCTTCAGTATTTTTTGTAGGGTTGGGTTGGTGGCCATGAACTCCCACAGTTACTCCTTGTCTTGGAAATATCTTGTTTCTCCATTAATTTTGAGAAAGTTTTTCTGGGTACATCAACCTTGGTTGGAAGTTATTTTCTTTCAGGGTTTGGATTATTTCCCCCCAGCCTCTTCTCGATTCGAGAGTTTGTGTTGACAGGTCCGTCATTATTTTGATGATTTGTCCTTTGTAGGTGATCTGCTTCTTTTCTCTGGCTGCTTTTAATATTCTGTTCTTGTGGTGGATTTCTGGAATCTTGATTATTATTTGTCTGGGTGTAGATCTGTTTTGGTTGTAGGTGACTGGAGTTCGGTATGCCTCAATTATCTGGATGTCATTTCTTTTTCCTATGCTTTGGAAGTTTTCCTTAATTGTATCTGTGAATATTCTTTGTAATTCATTTGTGGTTACTTTTTTGTTTTGCTTCTTTGTTTACATTTTTTTATTCTTAAGTTATAAATCCTCTTGTCATTTTCTAGCCTTTGAATTGTTTCTTCCTGGTACCTTGTTATTTTTAAGAGATCTTTTCTTTCATGATCACACATCATAAATCTCTCTTCAAGTTTTGAAAGGCTAACTTTAGTTTCTGTCAAGGCATTTTGCCAGCTTTCAATGGAGTTTTTAGTTTCCTGGTAATCTCTTTGGATCTATTTCATATATTCTAGATTTTGTTTATATTCTTCATGGAAGGTTTCTCTTCCTTTTCTGAGTTCCTCTGTTCTTCCATCTGTGTTCTCTTGGGAGGGGCTTATCATTTCTTTAATTAATCTTTTTATATCTTGCCTCACTTGGATTGGAAGTACAGTTTTAAATTCGTCTATGAGATCATGAAGATATTTCTTTATGTCTGCTGATGCTGTGTCTAATATTGTATGATTACTGCACTGGTTCCCTTCTATATTTACCTCTCATAGGCTTATTTTCCCAGGATCAGTGGCTGGAGGTTTTTTTAAATTTCTATCTCTTGTCATGTTTCTGGTTTCTTTCAGACAGGTGTGTCCTGGGGGTCTCTGGCCCTCTCCATATTGCTTAGGGTCTTTCCGAAGCTTGCTGACTGGGGTTTTGCTGCCCTCCGCAATTTGCTGTTATCTGAGGTACAGGCAAGGATGCAGGGACGGTGCAGGCTAGCCTCTAGCCTCTGAGCCAGTTGACCTGCAGTTTTCTTCAGGGACTTAGGTTGTACCTTGAGGACATCATTGAGTCATGACCTTTCTGTCCTAGGCTTTTGGGTCCCAGCCAGAGGCATAGCTCAGCCCTAGCAGAACCCAACTATCCTCTCTGCACAAGGGGCAGACGACTGACACTGTGGTGGAGCCGGACTTTGCCCAACTCTAAGATGTCCTCCAACCAGCAACAGCAGCCATGAGACCCAATCCCCAGCACTCACCAGTAATCAATGCAGTTTCTCCTCTTGACTCCACTCCATGCCGTGCCGCATCCTCCTGCCAAGGGCTCGGGACTCAACAACTCCCGTTATTGGCGAGCGTGGTTTCAGCTCGACCTTGAATCGCCTGACTCCATGGTGCTCCCAGTACAGCATGGACCAGTCTCAGTGAGCACGCAGGGATCCAGCCCTACACTCGCTTTTTTCCTTCCTTCACAGAGGTAGAATCTAGCTTGATGTGGTTTTTCCATGTCTAGATCAGCATCCTTCTTCTTTAGAAAACTGCGCAGTGCGGCGCCTGGCTTTGGTGCCTGGGTGCATGGTCTTCTCCATCTCTAACAGCTTTTAATATTTTGTTCTTGTATTGAATTTCTGGGATCTTGATTATTATATGCCTGGGTGTAGCTCTGTTTTGGTTGTACGTATCTGGAGTTCTGTATGCCTCATACATCAGAATATCATTCCCTTTTCCTATGTTTGGGAAGTTTTCCTTAATTATTTCTGGGAATAGCCTTTGTAGTTCCTTTGTTTGTACCCCTGCTTCTTCATTCACATTCTTTATTCTCAAGTTGTAGATCCTCTTGTCATCTTCTAGCCTTTGTATTGTTATTGCTTATTTCCTTGTTATTTTTAAAAAGTTTTCCCTTTCATAATTTCACTTTGCAAAATTGTCCTCCAGTTTGGATAATCTATCCTTAGTTTCTTTCAAGCTGATTTGCCATCTTTCAATAGAGTTTTTAATTTCCTGGTAATCTCTTTGAATCTGCTTCATATATTCTATATTTTCTTTATATTCTTCATGAAATGATTCTCTCCTTTGTTTGACCTCTTCCCTTCTTCCATCTGTGTCTCCTTGAGGGGTGCTTAGCCTGTCTTTTCTTCTTATATCTTGCTTTACTTGGCTAAATATTTCACTTTTGAACTTGTCCTCATTCTCCTTTGTATTTACCTGTCCTGGGTCAATGTTCTCAGGGTTGGGACCTGGGGACTTTTTGTTGTGGTTTCTCTTCCCACCTTTTTTTTTCTTCCAGGAGGCTCCAGTTTCTTTCTTTGTTGGTTACAATTCTTCTGAAACGTGCTGGCTAGGTGACCCTTCCCACTGCAGTGTGCTAGAGAGTTGCAGACAAGGGCAGTGTATGTTGGCCCCACCCCTTCAGATCAGTCAAACTCCTGAGGCCTGCATGCACTGTATTACTATGCACTGCCTCCCCTCTGGGTCAGTCAAATTTCAGGGCACTGCCACTGTAGAGAATTGATTTCAGATAACCTATTGGGTCTCAGCCAGGTCATGTGACCCAGGCCAAGCTCATTCCACCAATTCCGTTTGGAAAGGGAACAAATGACTGAAGTCACTGCTGCCCCTTGTACTTGCCAATCCTGCCCAGTCCCAGAATGTCATCCACCAGAGCCCCCTTTCTGTGGAATGGCTCCACTCCCATCACTCACCACAGGTCAATGCAGGCTCCCCGCCAGCTCAGCTCTCTGGGCTTGCTGACCCCTGATCTCAGTGTGACTGTGTCTCCAGTGAGTCAAAGCAGTGGGACCTTGGGCGGCTCGGCAAGTCACATGCTGTGGTGGGAGCACTGGACCCTTAGCTGTTCAAATAATAGCACTGGGACTGTATGTTTGATTGGTTCTTCTCACCTTAATTTCTTCTTGGGATGAAAGAATTCATCTCCATTTGGGGCTCCCAACACTGTATTATGTTGAATTCTAAGTTGACTATCTCAGGGAGCCTCTGTAGCCAGCTGTTATCTATCTGCCATCTTTGTTTCGCCTCTTCAATAGCATTCTTATACACACATAACAAACTTACTGAGAGAGAAATTAGGAAAATCTCACCCTTCACAAAAGCATCAAAATAATGAAATGCTTAGGGATCAGTCTAACAAAGGATGTAAAAGACCTCTACATTGAAAATTACAAAAGGGAGATAAAAGAGAAAGATTTCCCTTGTTCTTGAACAAGAAGAACCAATATAATGAAAATGGCCATACTCTCTAAATTGTTATACAGACTTATTGCAATCCCAATCAAATACCAATAGTATACCTCACAGAATTGGAGAAAACAGTCCTTAACTTTATTTTTATCTAAAAAAACATAGAATATAAAAATGAATTCTGGAAACAAAAGCAAGGTTGGAAGGATCATTATCCCCAACTTGAAATTATACTACAAAGCTACTTGATAAAAACAGAATGGTATGGGCAGTAAAACAGACCTGAGCATCAGTGGAACAGATTAGGAGATGCAGAAACAACTCCAAACACACTCAGCCATCTTACTTTTGAAAAAGTAGCCAAACATGTTCACTGGAAGGAAGATAGCTTCTTTAATAACTGGTGCTGGAAAAAAAATGGCTTTCCACGGTCAAAGACTAAAATTAGACCAATGTCTCTCATCAGCTGCTAAACTAAAATCCAAATGGATCAAAGATCTAAATATTGAAAAAAAACACTAAATTTTCTGGAAGAGAGAATAGGTAGAACTCTTGAAGACATAGGTGTGGGCAAAGATTTTATGAACAAAACTGTGTGGGACATATTTCAAAGACTCAACAACTGGGATCATTTTATTAGAAAACCTTTTCACAGAAAAGAAATCATCAATAGACTGAAAAGTTATCCCACAGGAAAAAAAGTTGCCTCTGTTCCTCAGACAAAGGACTACAATGTGGGTTATATAAATAACTCAAAAATATCACACCAAAGATCCAATTCAAAAATGGCCATCTGAAAAGAAGAGATACATCTCAAATAAAGAAGCAGAAATGGCAAATAAATACATGAAAACATGCTCAATATCACTGGCCATTCAAGAGATACAAATTAAAACAACACAGAGATTCTATTTCACTCCAGAAAGAAAGGTTATAATCAAGAAATCAATGATTAACAAATACTGGAAGGACAATGGAGAAAAAGGAACACTTCTGCACTGTTGGTTGGTGTGTAGAGCGGTGCAACCACTGTGGAAATCAGTGTGGAGAATCTTCAAAAAACAATAACAAAAATAACATTAAACCTAAAACCAGAAGTCCCATTTGACCCAGTTGTTCTCCTTGGTATCTTCCCTAAAGAATGAAAAGCATCATACCACAGTGACATATGCACAACCATGTTTATAGAAGCATAGTTGGAATAGATAAATCTTGGAAACAACCTAAATGCCCTATCAAAGGATGAATGGATAAAGAAGATGTGTGGTTTTTCATACAATGAAGTACTATTCAGTCTTAAACTTGAGTATTTCTCAGTCATTGGATGCACCTGGAGACCATACGCCTGATATAAATCAGACATGTATAAATATCATATGGTTTTTCTTGTATGAGAAAATGAAAGCATTATTAAGGACCAAAATGTATAATAGATATTGTGAAATAGGAAGAAAAAGTTCAAATGGGAAGGGGAACTAGGAAGGGAAAGGTTAATGGAAGAAAGGGAAATGAAAAGAATGAGAAAACAAGGAAAAACTGGGAACAAAGATTTTGTAAATATGGAAGGGAAGAAGGTTTTAAGGGAGGTTAGGGGAATAAGAAAAAAATCAAGATATATATAGGTCCAAACTCCTTATGGTGAACATGATCATTATGTGTATCTAAAAGGTACCGATACACTTAATTAATTTTTAAAAAGAGAAATGAACTAAGGTATACCAAATCAAATATAATAACACAGCAGTCACCTTGAGCCTTACACAGCAAGGCCACACAGGAGAGATGAGGGCCAGGAATGACCTTGTTAGGACTGGATATATAAGAGAGGAGCCCAGGACAGAGGAGGTGGCCCATCACCAGAGGCACAGAGGGACAGAGGAAGTCCTCTCTCAGGTGCAGCACCCCAAATACAACCCTTCCAGGTGTTGGCAAATTTCATTCTTCCTTTGGCTTTTCTTTTGCGAACCTATTTTCTCTTTTCAATTGCTCTTACCAAGGCCCCACCTGAGGTCCTCTTTATGTTACCGCCGCATTTCTGGAATGTTTTTATGGCTTTGCTCATTGTCTGTAATCTCCTCTACCAGGAGGAGGCTGCTGGCTTAGGAGTGGATGCTCTTGAAAACAGCTGTGGCCACTCCATCATGCACCAGAGGTCCTGTTTTTGTGATGAGGTTTGGATGGAGGATATGTAGCGCACAAGGAACATTTACTGGAAAAGCAGCAGCAAACGGGCATTGATGGGCCAGGGAGGGTCAGAAATGCAATGGCAGGAAGAAGAGTGCTGTGGGGCTTGGAGGTCACCAGCTGTGCTGCAGGGGAAGTTCAATGGGCAGCGGTTGTGCCTTGTGGCCTTCCTCTGTCTGGCAAGGCTTGATAGTAGCCACTAGTAGGTGATGGATCAGCCAGTCCCAGGGAGTCCCTGCTCCTCAGTGGGCTCCTGCCACCTGCACAGCTGACTCTCTTGTGTGAACAGGGCCAGGGCAGCTTGGGACGCTCAGTCACTCAAGTTCTGCTCAGATGCCTGGGAGCTCCCTGGTCATCTGTGCATTCCATGGAGCCATCCTGGGGGTTGGAAGGAAGCAGAAGAGGTGTATGCTGTCCTCAGTCCTGTTTAATGCAGCACATGCTCAGAGCAAATATGCCCGTGCATTCCAGAGAGAAGCCCTAGAAGGCTGAGCACTGAAGGTGGCACATGCAAGGTTCACACTCACATCCGTGTGGGACATGGAAAGTGAGGGTCACTTTGCACAGGAGGTCGCACCTTCCTGAGGCAGGGGTCATCGTGAGTACCTCCGCGGCTCCATCCTGTTCGCTTCCTGATAGGAAGCCAAGGCCCTGTGCTCCCTATGAAGGAGGAATTCAGGACATTACCCCCGTATTACCCTAGATCTTAACAGGAAGGAGAGAAGCAGTTAGCAGGGGTTCACACTCTGTGAAGCTCCTCCTCTTAAACTTGCATGTGCTTCTAGGAGACCCAGGAAGCATTTCTCACAGGGGTAGTGAGAGCCTGTCATGGGTAAAGCACTCTGAAAGTATTTCAGAATTTCTTACTAAGTACTTGTAGATACTATCTAAGATATGAGAAATACATAACAGATGACTTAGGTCAGAGACAGCTGTTTGTCTTACTCATTAAACTACCTTGGCCACTGGATGATTATGCATTTTAATCAAATAGGTTCCAGGAATGCAATATTCTCAGAATGAAAAGTATGTCCTCTGTCAAATTACACCATTCAATAATTTTAATAGACTGAGAATTCCAGGAAAGCATAATTAACTTTTATTTATAATATTATGGAAATAATAATAAGATGACATTCAAAAATGTTCTTCTTCATATATGTGAGTTTATCTATAACCTGTATTTCTTCATATCTCATAATATGCTTCAGAAAAACATACAGGTATGTATATATATTAAAATTCTTTTAATATAAGAACTGAGACTCTGGGAGTTGTATCTTGTTTGGAGTCAAGGTGAACCCTGTGTTGGTGCTTTGGTATGGTTCTTGGAGGCTAGGCTGGATTAAGAGGGCATTGATCACCAAGAAACTACAAATTCTGTACAACAAGGCACACGTGAGAAACACAAGAGAGAAAAGAAGAGAAGCAGGGCTGAAGGGAAGCACCACACCAGCTTGAGGTGCATGGATTAGGGAGCAGGCAAGGGACTTGGGGTCTCTTTTCCCTGGGTGCTGGTTTCATGGGTCCAATTTCTGTGCTTGGAGCCAGGCAGGAAGTCTCTTCCTGTGCAGTCATGGGTGTAAGCCCACCTGTGACTGTTTCACTACAACACCAAGAGTGTTCCATGTCTTAGTCACTTTCTCATTGCTGGCCCAAGATATCTGACACCCACAACTTAAAGGACAGATTTGTTTTGGTCCATGGTTTGTGGAGGTTTCAGACCATAGTCTCAGCTGGCTGCAGGGCCAGGGGGCATGGCAGAGGGGAAACAGCTCATAGAATGGAGCAGAAGAAGAGGGAGGGATCAAGGGAGAAGGAGGCAGATAGACCCTTCCAGGGCATGACCCCAGTGACCAGCCTCCCTCAACCAGATTTTATTTCTCAGCACCACACTAAGCTATAAACTCACCAGGGGACTAATCTGCTGATCAGTATGATGCCTCCACCGTCCAACCACCTCCCCCCAAAACCAGCTATGAGTGAATGTGCTTCATGAGGGCTCTGGATGCAAACTGTAACACTCAGTATGTATCACACGTATGTGTGGGTGCATGTGATTCAGAAAGGGGAAGAAGCGAGATTTCTCCAGATGCCCCTCATGGGTGTGGGAGGCTTTGGCTCTGAACTGTTCCAATGGTGACCAGGACTCATGTCAGCCTGGTTAGGAGGACTGGACATGGGTCATAGTGCCACAGAAGACAGAAAGACTGCAGCCTTTGAAGGAGCCCTGACTAGATTTATCATTTCTCTTCATCTTTGGACCCCTTCTTTTGTCTAAGTAAGATTCTGAGAAGTATAGACACTTCCTTGAATTCTTGGCAACACTAGTAGCTGGGGGAGTTTCTGGCCTTAAATAGATGGCTCAGGAGACCCCGACGGACAGCAGAAAGTGCAGCTACTGGGCTCAGCTGTGTGGCTGCTGAGGCATCCAGGACCAGAGTGGTCTCCTGATTAATTATATGAAAATGAATGATTAAATTCCTTTGGAGAATTGAGAATTCATCCTCGTCTGAATGAGCAATCAGGGCCTTAGCAGCACAAAGATCGAGCTGAAAATCTTGGTTGCTTATGGTTCCTATAACAATTTTGGTTTCCACGAAGAATTTATATAGTACCCCATGCCCAGGAAATAAATATTAATTGGCAAAGGTGATTTAATCTAAGCAAAAAGTTTTGAAGAGATTAATGAATTCAGAGAGCTATCTTTTTGAGAGGAAGTGTTTAGCTTTTGTTACTCTAGTTGAAAAGACATTGAGGTTCTTTAATTAAATTCATTAATTGTTTCAGACACCTGATTAAGATACAGTGAGGTTAGAGGTCCCTACCATTCAGTGTTTCATAAATCAAATGTTCTTGATTGTTTATGGATGACTCAGGTAACAGTATTTAAAGGGCACTTCACTATTACCTTGTCAGTATCTCTTCCTGCTCTTTCCCAAGAGTTGATAATTTCTCTCTGGGGACCAATAATATTTCAGAGACTCTGGCTCCACCTACCACTTAAAGATAAAACACTTGACTGCTTCTGAACAATTGGCACCTGTCAGTCTTTGGCCCCTCCTTAGTTGGGGGTGGGATGTGATGCCAATGTGATAATCAAAGTAAACCTTGGGGAAGTCCCTGGGAACTCTAAAAAATGATGCTTTCCTAGATGATGGAGGCAGGTGGAAACCACCAGTTCCTACATGACATTGTAGAAGGAGCAGAGGGACAGGCAGGAGGGGTTCATTGACTTTGCAGACACTGTTGAGTCTAGATCAGTCCTAACCTAAGGCCCCCAACCTTCATTTCACCCCATCATTTGTGTCAATGAGATTTTGCTATTGTTCAGTCCAATCTGAGTAGGGTTTCCTACTGTTAGTCAGTGGGAAATTGCTTATTGTTATGGAGCTTCTGCCCCAGGGCTTGTGGTGGCAGCTGTGTTGGGAGAATGTGACTCTCCCTGGGGTACTATGGCCCAGGGCTCCCCAGAGTTGCCAGACTCTAAGGTGCTAAGTGGGTGCCTCATTCCTGCTGGATCTTGGTCTGTGGGACTCCCAGCGTGTTCCAGGATGAACGAACATCCTCTCTTTTGGGACATTCTTCCCCAAATGTTTTCTCTGAGCAAAGAATACAAGCTTAGACAACAGAATCAGGAGGCTGCCATGTTGGACTTTTCTCTTGAGATGCCTGCCACTTCTCTTATCTTCCTAGCATGATTTGAACTTTGTAAAGCTGTGCATATCAGATAAACCTAGGCTACCCCTCTACCTTTGCTGTACACTGGCTTCTCTCTGAGTGTCACACGCATTGGTTTGGCAGCTTATCAATATCTCCAAACACCTGTCAGCTAACAAAAGCAGTCATACTGGTATGAACATCCAGTGACATAGGAGCTTTGTGTGATGATAATTCTTTTTTTTTTTAATTTTTTTAAATTTTTTTTATTTAAGAGGAAAAAGAGAAAAACACAAAACAAACCAAAGCGGCGTAAGGGTACACGCAATACAGAACTACAAAAAACAAAACAAAACAAAACAAAACAAAACAAAACAAAAAAACATAACAGTAAGAAATCACCTGCTAGTAGATTACACACTATCTTCTTGAAAATAGTTCCTCAAATCACAGTATCAAAGAACACAAGGTGGACATTCAAACAGGGAGACTGCGAACAGCTGTGTTCAATGTTCCAAAAACATTGATAAAGTCAGCTATTTAACACCCCCAAACACACTTGCTGTTATATCCGTTAGAGCTCTTTTTCTTTTTTTTTTCCCTCTCTTTTTTACAACAAATTTACACATCTTGGATTTTATTACTCCTTAGTGCTTATTACTTTCTTTGGGGGGGAGGAAGAATACAGTCAAATATGGCAAAACAAAGCTGTCAGTCAATACCAAGGATAGACATAGCACATGGTGTAGAACAGAGTACAAGTTTATCAACAATGGTTATCAACGTTGTCCCTTGTTTCCTTAAAAAGAATTGTCTATCTTATTAGATATTATAAAGTTGGACAAAACAGTAGAGAACAAGACCAATAAAACTTAGGCATTGTAAACATTACAGGACTTCCAAAGAAGACAATAGTCAAACCAGAATGGGTATCTTAGTGAATCTTATTGTCTTCAAAGTAGTTGCCTATGTCTTCAAACTTGATACTGTCATATAGAATGGAACAGAGTCTAATCAGTCAAAACAAGATCGTGGGAGTACTACAGGACTTCAAAACAAGTTAATAGGAAATCGAAAAGAGTTACTATTTATATATCCTAATTTTTTTGAATTTTTTCTTTAATTAAGACAAACATAAGAAATGACTAAATAAGTTTTTTTTGAAACAATAAGGGGGAGATTGAGATAAAACAGGACATAACAATATAACAATAGAGGTCACAGCATGACTGTTTCAACAACCTAGTACTTCACCACCTTATAACCTGACTTAATAGTAGTTACCATAGTGTCTTTTTCCTTGAAATATTTGGATAAAACTTCATATACTCTAGCTTCAAATATTTTCATATCAAGAAGCCCAGAATAAAGCCTTTCTAATTAATGAGTGAAAACTTTATAAGGCTTCAAGGCCACCTAATGGGGAATCATGATTACCACATATTTTTATATATTTGAATCATTATTTACATTAGGGAAACTATTCGGTATTCACACATGCGAGATTGATTTATTTCACTAATGAGTATGGTCTCAAGCTGCGCCCATTTATTGATAAATATCTCAATGTGATACTTCTTTATAGCTGAATAATACTCCATTGTATAGAAATACCACATCTTTTTTATCCATTCCTCAGTTGATGGGCACTTGGGTTGTTTCCAAGATCTGGCGATTACAAATTGTGCTGCTATAAACATAGGTGCACATATATCACTGTGGTATGATGCTTTCAGTTCTTCTGGGAATATGCCTAGAAGAGGAATAGCTGGAATAAATGGGATTTCCAGTTCTAACTTTTTGAGAAATCTCCAGACAGATCTCCACAAAGGCTGTACCAGTCTACACTCCCACCAGCAGTGCAGGAGAGTTCCTTTTTCCCCACAGCCCCTCCAGCATTTGTTGTCGGTTTTCTTGATCCTGGCCATTCTTTCAGGAGTGAGATGGTATCTCAGTGTGGTTTTAATTTGCATTTCTCTAATGACCAATGATGATGAGCATTTTTTCATGTATTTATTTGCCATTTGCATTTCTTCATCTGAGAATTGCATATTCATCTCAGATGCCCATTTTTGGATTGGATCTTTGAATTTTGGAGGTCTGAGTTTCTTTAATTCTTTATATGTTTTAGACAAGAGGCCCTTGTCTGAGAGAGAGTTCACTAAAATCTTTTCCCAGTTTGTGGGTTTTCTTTTCACTATGCTGGAGATTTCTTTTGACATGCAGAAACTTTTTAATAAGAAGTGGTCCCAGTTATTGATTCTGGGATTTCCCGTGCGGTTTGAGTCCTGTTCATGAATTCTTTACCTACTCCTATGTCTCCAAGGTTTCTACCTATTTTGTCTTCCAATAGATTTAGTGTTTCTGTTTTAATATTCAGATCTTTGACCCATTTAGATTTTAATTTAGTACATGGTGATAGACATGGGTCTAGCTTTAGTTTTCGGCAAATGGAGAGCCAGTTTTTCCAGCACCATTTATTAAAGAGACTGTCGTTCTTCCAGTGAACCTGCTTGGCTCCTTTATCAAAAATAAGGTGGTTGAGTGTGTTCGTAGTTGTGGTTGTATCTTCTAATCTATTCCACTGATCTTCAGCTCTGTTTTGATTCCAATACCATGTTGATTTTACTACTGTTGCTTTGTAGTATAACTTCAAGTCAGGAATTGTGATGCCTCCTGCTTTGCCTTTGCTGCTTAGAATTGCCTTTGCGATTCTAGGTCTCTTCTGGTTCCAGATGAAATTTAGGAGTGATTTCTCTAGATCTATAAGGTATGTTGATGGTATTTCTATTGGGATTGCATTGAATCTGTATAACAGTTTTGGGAGAATGGCCATTTTCACAATGTTTGTTCTTCCTATCCATGAGCAAGGGATGTCTTTCCATTTTCTGAGATCATCTTCAATTTCCTTTTTCAGTGTATTATAATTTTCACTGTATAAGTCTTTCACTTCTTTCGTAAGAGTAATTCCTAAATATTTCATTTTTTTGCTTGC
This sequence comes from Cavia porcellus, assembly GCF_034190915.1. Lineage (NCBI taxonomy): Eukaryota > Metazoa > Chordata > Mammalia > Rodentia > Caviidae > Cavia > Cavia porcellus. Next base: position 44,491,875 of record NW_026947507.1, read on the forward strand.
TAATGTGAATAGTCCAGTTTCTCTTATTTCCCTCTCTGTAATTTTGTTGTTCGTGTATAGGAATGCTATTGATTTCTGAGTATTGATTTTGTATCCAGCCACATTACTGAATTTATTTATTGTATCTAAGAGTATTTCAATGGAGTTTAGGGGGTCTTCTATGTAGAGTATCATGTCATCTGCAAACAATGATAATTTAACTTCTTCTTTTCCTATCTTTACCCCTTTTATTTCTCTTTCTTGCCTAATTGCTCTGGCTAGTACTTCCAGTACTATATTAAATAGGAGTGGTGATAAAGGACATCCTTGTCTTGTACCCGATTTTAAAGTAAAGGCTTTCAATTTTTGGCCATTTAGTATGATGCTGGCTGTTGGTTTGTCATAAATGGCCTTTATTATATTGAGGTAAAGACCATTTATTCCAATTTTCTGTAAAGTTCTTATCATGAATAAGTGTTGGACCTTATCGAAGGCTTTTTCTGCATCTATAGAGATGATCATGTGATTCTTATTTTTGGCTTTATTGATATGGTGGATTACATTTATTGATTTGCGTATGTTGAACCATCCTTGCATTCCTGGGATGAATCCCACTTGGTCATGGTGTATAATCTTCTTGATGATTTGCTGGATCCTATTTGCCAATATTTTATTGAGGATTTTTGCATCTGTGTTCATTAGGGAGATCGGTCTATAGTTCTCTTTTATAGTTGGGTCTTTCTCAGGTTTTGGTACTAGAGTAATATTTGCTTCCAGGAATGACTTAGGAAGGATTGCTTCCCTTTCAATTTCATTGAATAGTTTGAGGAGTGTCGGCATTAGGTCTTCTTTATATTTCTTGTAGAATTCTGCAGTGAATCCATCTGGGCCTGGGCTCTTCTTGGTGGGCAAGGACCCAATTACATTCTCAATTTCATTAGCAGAGATTGGGTTATTCAACAGTTTTATATCCTCTTGATCTAGCTTTGGTACTTCATATGCTTCTAAGAATCTGTGTATTTCTTCTGTGTTATCAAACTTTTGAGAGTAGAGGTTTTCGAAATAGGTGTTGATGATCCTCTGTATTTCTATTGGGTCTGTAGTGATTTCTCCTTTTTCATTTCTTATTGCATGAATTTGAGCTTTTTCTTTCCTTTTTTTAATAAGGTTGGCTAGGGGCTTATCGATTTTATTTATTCTTTCAAAGAACCAACTCTTTGATTCGTTGATTCTTTGGATTGTTTTCTTAGTCTCTATTGCATTGATTTCTGCTCTGATTTTTATAATTTCCTCTCTTCTTTTGGCTTTGGGCTTGACTTGCTCTTCTTTTTCTAGCTGTTTGAGGTGTAGCATCAAGTTATTTATTTGTATTCGTTCTGTTTTCCTGATGTGGGAACTCAGTGCAATAAATTTTCCTCTCAGAACGGCTTTCATTGCATCCCACAGATTCCGGTAAGTTGTATCTGCATTTTCATTTTCTTGTAGGTATTGTTTAATTTCTTCTTTAATTTCTTCTGTGACCCACTGATTACTCAAGAGTGTGTTATTTAGTTTCCATGTGTTTGCAGAATTTTTGCAGTATCCTTTGTCATTAATTTCTAATTTCAGAGCGCTATGATCCGATAATATGCAAGGGATGATTTCAACTCTTTTGCATTTGCTTAAATATGTTCTGTGAGCTAATATATGGTCTATTTTAGAAAATGATCCATGTACTGCTGAGAAGAATGTGTATTCTGATGTTGTTGGGTGGAACATTCTGTATATGTCTATCAAACCCATTTGTTCACAGGTGTGATTCAGTTCTGTTATTTCTTTGCTCATTTTCTGTCTGGTTGATCTGTCCCTTGGTGTCAGTGGTGTATTAAGGTCTCCTGTTACAATTGTGTTACTGATAATTTGAGTTTTCATTTCTGTTAATAATTGTTTTATATAACTGGGTGCTCTGGAGTTTGGTGCGTATATATTTAAGATAGTTATCTCTTCCTCTTGGAGTTTTCCCCTTACGAGTATGTAGTGGCCTTCTTTGTCCTTTATGGTCATTGTTGGTTTAAAGTTCACGTTGTCTGCAAACAGAATGGCTACTCCTGCCTTTTTTTGGTTTCCTGCTGCATGAAGAATTGTTTTCCATCCTTTGACTTTCAGTCTGTGAGTATCTTTCTGGGTTAGATGGGTTTCCTGTAAACAGCATATGGTTGGATTTTGTTTCTTGATCCATTCTGCTAGTCTGTTTCTTTTGATTGGTGCATTGAGACCATTTAGATTAATGGTTATTACTGTTAAATGCTGGTTAATTGTAGGAATGTTATCTCTCTGCTGTTGCATCTTTATCTTTCTGTTCTGTTTAATTATTTGCTTTGCTTAGTGCTTTTTTCCTTTGTGTATCTAAACTGTCTTTCAATATTTTTTGCAGGGTTGGTTTGGTGTTCATGAAGTTCTTCAGCTGTTCTTTCTCATGGAAGTATGTCGATGTCCGCTCCCGGCCGGCAGGAAGGACACACGACAAAGTCTGGTAGTGGACAACCTTTTCTTTTTATTTTCCTTCTCCGTACAGCCTGCCCTGGGTTCTCCCAGCTGAAGCCTCCTCTGGTCCGCTCCCCGCGGCTCCTTTTGTGCTTCAGTCTGCCCCAAAGCCTCTACCGGTCCGCTCTCCGCGGCTCCTTTTGGGCTTTTACTTCTGGGCTTCTACCTGGCTTCTTCTTCCGCCCAGGGGTGGCACCGGTATATATACGGATACAGTGTCCAATCATGTTAAAGTAAGCAAGGCAAGCTGATTGGCTAACATCATCAGTTGCCAGGCAGACTATATTGTTGAGCGGGTTGTTTACGCGGTAAGCAGGAAACTAACATATTCGATGGGAGGGGTAATCTACCTCAGGCTTTGCTCTTTACCACAGGCCGCACGTCCGCCGCGCAAGGCGAGCTATCACAGACGCGGCTCCCAACAGAAGTATCGTATTGCACCATCTATTTTGAATGATAGTTTTGCAGGATATATCAGTCTTGGTTGGAAATCATTTTGCTTTAGGATCTGGAATACTTCACTCCATGCTCTTCTTGACTTTATCGTTTGTGCTGAGAAGTCTGCTGTGATTCTGATAGGTTTTCCTTTATAAGTGATTTGTCTTTTCTCTCTGAAAGCTTTTAATAATCTATTCTTGTGTTGGATTTCTGGGATGGTGATTATTATATGTCTGGGTGTAGTTTTATTTTGGTTATGACTGTTTGGAGTTCTATATGCTTCACTGATCCTGATGTCAGTTTCTGATCTCATGCTTGGGAAATTTTCAGCTATTACTTCTCTAAATATCCTCCTGACATCCTTCATGTTGTCTCCCTCTCTTTCATTAATCCCTATCATTCTTATGTTATTCTTCTTTGCATCGTCTTGCAGTTGTTGAATTGTTGTTTCCTGGTTCCTTGTTATTTTCAAAAGATCTTTCCTTTCCTGTTCACTAGCTGCAATCCTGTCTTCAAGGTCTGAAATTCTATCTTCACTTTCATTAAGGCGGTTTTTACATCTTTCAGTGGAGTTTTTTATTTCCTGTATATCTCTGTGCATCTGCATTATGTATTCTTTTTGTTTCTTATATTGCTCGTCTAGGGATTCTATCTTTTTGTTTAGCTCCTCCAATTTTTTATCTGTGTTTTCTTTAGATATATTTAGAATCTCTTTCATTTCTTTTATCATTTCTTCTTTTATCTGGGAGATTATTTCGAGTTTGAATTTCTTTAAAGCTTCCTGGAGTTGCTTGTCAATTTCAGTGGCTATTGTGTCCGATATATGAGGTGGATGGGATATATTTTCTTCTATATACATCGCTCCTAGGGTTTCTTGAGATGGGCTGGAGGTTTGAGGTTGTAATTTGGTCTTTCGTTTTGTCATTTTCCTATATTTCTGTGTTTCAAGTGTTATTTGAAAGCTTCCTCAGGATCTTTGAAAATCCCCTTCTATGTTTGGAGCTACTGAGACTCTGGTGCCGCACTACCCCAAGCCATTAGGCCTACAGAACCAGTGGCCCTCCTCTGCCTGCTCAGAACTCCGCAGTTCCAGACAAGCTGGGCCTCAGGGACACTGTGCGCCCACCTGCCCCTTGGAAGCTCCACAGTTCTTCAATCGCAGCCGGGTTAGGGTACTCACCACAGGCCGCTGTCCTTCAGGAACCTGTGGACCCTCCCTGGTTGCAGAGATATCCACAGTCCTCCAGACACATGGAGAGGCCGATGCAGGCACCCCAAATCTGCCCAGTTCCTCCTCTGCAGACCAATGGCTAGGCGCGGCAGCTAAACAGGCTGGGCTAGGCTGGTAGTGTGGGCCAGCCCACCTATCGGGAGCTCAGCAGGTCTCCAAGTGAAGCCGGGAATGGGGAGGCTGATGTGGAAGCCTCAAACCCACCTCTCCCCTTCACTGGACCTGGAAGCCTGAGGGAACTCCAGCAGTCTGGGTGCAGATATCCAGAGTCCTCCAGACACGCAGAGAGGCCAGTGAGGACACCCCAGATCTGCCCAGCTCCTCCTCTGCAGGCCTATGGCCAGGCGCGGCAGCTAAACAGGCTGGGCTAGGCTGGTAGTGTGGGCCAGCCCACCTATGGGGAGCTCAGCAGGTCTCCAAATGAAGCCGGGAATGGGGAGGCTGATGTGGAAGCCTCAAACCCACCTCTCCCCTTCACTGCACCTGGAAGCCTGAGGAAACTCCAGCAGTCTGGGCGCAGATATCCAGAGTCCTCCAGACACGCAGAGAGGCCAGTGAGGGCACCCCAGATCTGCCCAGCTCCTCCTCTGCAGACCTATGGCCAGGCGCGGCAGCTAAACTGGCTGGGCTAGGCTGGTAGTGTGGGCCAGCCCACCTATGGGGAGCTCAGCAGGTCTCCAAATGAAGCCGGGAATGGGGAGGCTGATGTGGAAGCCTCAACCCACCTCTCTCCTTCACTGCACCTGGAAGCCTGAGGGAACTCCAGCAGTCTGGGCGCAGATATCCAGAGTCCTCCAGACACGCAGAGAGGCCAGTGAGGGCACCCCGTGTGATGATAATTCATTCTGAGTGGATGCTGTGTGTTCTCATTAAATGCCTTTATCACTGTTCATCTTTGGACTTCAGTACAACTTCCTGTCCTAAGAGAGCCAATCAGATCCAATTTTTTTTTTTTTTTTAACGTATAGATCTTGCTCCATCTCTCCATGCTTCCTTGTTGGGCTAAGAGTCGCAGGCACACTGTCCTCTCCACCCTCTGGACCATGACATTCCCCTCTTCCCCTCAAAGATTCCCCTTGCCTAATGCTAAATGAAAGTACAAGGCGCTAAGGCTGGTATTGCCACAGATTAAAAAGCAGCCCAAGGGCAAAGAGATGTGTTCCGCACTTGGCTAGAGGGCAGTTTCCAGGAAATGCTTGCTCTGGCTGGGATGCCGTCTTCCTTTAGCGGGGAGTATCTGAGCCTTTTCTACTCATTTGTATGGAAGATCTGATCAAATTCTCTCTCCAAGGGACTTTTTAAAGAAGCATGGAGATGGAGTGGCTCACTACAAGGTCTCAGCACACAAAACTCAGGTGATAATTTGCCAAACCCTGGAATCCAGTTTTCTGGCTGGGAGGCTCATACTCTTCCTACAGTAGCTTATTTTTTGAAACTCGGATCTGTCTAATGACACATAAGACGGCATCTGAAGGACAGCCAGCCAAAGTACAGTGGATGATCAAAACGTACTGTGAATATTTAAATTGTAAAGAATTTATCACAACAAAAAAGTGCATCGCCTCCTTTTGTCAAACACATCCATCATTCCTGCCTCTTTCTGAAATAGTCCTGGAGTCCTCTTTCCTGAGCGCCTTTATGGTGTGTGTTAAAAAATGTGAGGAATGTTTCTGCAGAGCAGCAGCCAACAGAAAGGCAGTGCATAAAAGCATGAGAGTGTGTCTCACCCACCTTAGTCACCAAGTCTGGCTCCCTGTGACTTCCGGCTCTTTGCCAAGACCAAAATGACCACATGAGGTAAACACTGGGAAGTGATTTGGAACACTGAGGCGGCCACAACTGCACAATGAGAGACGCATACTTGGCTTCCGGAACTGCTTCAGGGATGCGAGCATCATCGGACCACTGTGTTTGACGTAGTGAAAGTATTTTTGGTGGATTAATGGCAACGGATCTTTTATTGTAATACATTTTTAATTCAAATATTCATGGCATTTTTTGGCCACTGCACCATGCATGCCCCGAAGCTTGCAGTGAGAGGTTCCCGCTGTCTCACAGCACCATCCCAGTGTTCCTCCATCCTGGCTCCAGGTGAGTGTTTCCGGGTCTCGGTCATGCTGGAGCTGGTTCCCCTCCCCTAGGAGCCCACCTTGCACTACGCACCGCACCCGTGCCCACTGTGACCCGCTCAGACAGACTCATCTTCCATTTTCACAAACTCTGGGCTGTCCCAGTGACGGCCTGCCGGAATGCTGTCAGAGGGGTGACCTCACCTGACTCTCAAAAGTCACCAAAGGGACCAGAGTCAAAGATCTTGGAATGAAAATTTTACTGCTGTCCACAGGGCCTCTGCAATCCCATGGTGATGGAAATGTTTTTCTTCTCTCTAAATCATTTTGCACAGCATGTTTTTATCTCACATCAGTAAAGCAGACCAAGCTGCAAGCAAGAGCATGGGGCCTCTGCAGTGTGCAAGCCCAGGCAGCAGACCTGCAGGGTTCACTGTCTCCCTGAAGTTGCAAAGCAGTGTCTCCCAGGGATGGCACAGAGCAGGAAGAGTTCCCCCTGGCTCATCCCTGTCCCCAATTCTTGGTCATCCTGAGACTCACAGATGCACAGAGCTCCTGAGTCTGCCTGTTGCTAGCCAAGGCTTGGCGCTGCTCTCTGTGTTCCCAAGGTCACTGGTGCCTTCTCCTATCCCTAACTACTCCAGAGAGTGAGCGCGCGCTGTCCTGTGCATGGCCAGCATTATCAGGAGACCACAGCCCTCTAATGGCCTCAAATGCTTCTCTAGTAACAGGCCAGGTCCTGGAAGAGGACTCTCTCCAACAGGAGCCAGGGTGAACTCTGATTACTTCCAGAAATAGGAGCGGTCCGGGGAACTGGCAGTCGTCTTTGTCAATGAGATCATATCTAGAGTCCGATTCATACAGAGGTCACCATTTACCTATTTATTCAATCAGAACCCAGGCATGAATCACTGCTTTTGCATTAGTTTCGTGAATGGAGAGTGATTTTATTGCATGTTTGAGAGACTATCATTCATCTTGGTGCGAGTGCTTCCTAGCTTCATAATTTAGCTCTGAAAAGGCCTCTCTGAACTCATCCTAGGCTACAGTTTCTGCTCAGGTGTCCAAGGAGCTGGGCTAATCAGGAAAAGAAAGAAACTTGAATTATAGGAATTCCAGACTTACAAAATGCTAGGCTCCTGGTGCCTGGGAGTGGAAGGAAGCCAGCACTTTCTGTTGGTTCTGTCGTTTAGCAAGTAAGCCAAAAGAGGCTCTCATTTAGAAGCAGTGGGCCCATATTGTGTGGCTAATTAAGATTTGTTGTGGAGATTTAATTAGAAACCACAAAATCTGTCTCTGCACTGATGCTGAAATCTGTGGTGTGCTAGTCATGGTAAGGGCAGCCTGACTTCTGAGGTTTGGCATTTGAAAAAAGAGAGGTCCATCTAATCCCAGAATGTCCTGAGAGGTGGGGCCTGTTGGAGAGAGGGTATTGGTACATGGGTAGTGTTTGAAATGCTGGATGCACGGCAGCAGGAGAGTGTGCAGGAATTACAGGTGGAAGGCGTCATCCTCCGAGGCAGCGTCTGTCTTGCCTCGCTCTGGTTCCTTAAGTCTAGCACTTTTCCAAGTATGTGGCAGGTAATCGGCAATTTAAACAATAAATTGAAAATTGTGGTAAAACACAAATAACCACATTTGGCATAGTGACAACTTTTACCACACCTGAGGGGTGCGAAGCGTCCTCACATAGATATTCAGCCTTTGCCACCAATTCTAGAACTTTTCATCGGCAGGGATTCTGTACTGGTCAAATGCTAACCCCCCCACCTCCCCAAGTCTCCAGTGACCCCATTCTTACAGCCCACGTGAGCCTGTCCAGGTCCCTCAGGTGAGGGAGTCGTGCAGTGCCTGTCCGTTTATGGCTGGCTTATGTTGTGAACGTGGTGTGCATTTTTCTATGGGGTCTTTGCTTTCTGTTCTTTTGGGAGTATACAGTAAATATTTCTCTGTGTGTTGCAATTATTTTATCTTTTTGATTAAGGAATTCTTATTAGTACATGTTTGCAAAGCTTATTGAATGTATGTTGTGGGGAGTTGGTACACACACATATCACACCTGAATTCTTTTCTCTTTCCCACCTCCTCTTCCACCCTTAAATCATCTTCTCATCTCCAAAATGTCTACTTCCCTGCTTCATAGCATCTGCCTTTTAATTTTTTGTTTAAATTATTTATACTTTGGATTTTTCATGTATGAGAAACCACTCAATATTTAACTTTCTGTGTCTGGTTTATTTCACTTAGCATATGTTCTCAAGATGCACACATTTTCCTCCAACTATTTCAAATATATGCTTCTGTACTGAAGAGTAGTACCCCACTGTGTGTATGCTGTGTATATATACCACATTTTCTTTATGCACTCGTCTGTTGATGGACATTTATGCTTCTCCCACTATTGTGAGTTGTGCTGCTATTGCAAGTATGCACATATTAGTGTGATATCTATTTATCTGTCTATCTACTTAACTATCATCTATTGCCAGGTTGAATTGAATTTCCAGTTTTAGTTTCTGGTTTCCATAGTAGTTGCTAACAATGTAGAAGATTCCTTTTGCCCCACAGCCTCGCCAGCATTTGGTGCTGTTTGATGTCTTGATGATGGCCATTGCATCTGGAGTGAGGTGGAGTCTCAGAGTTGTTTTGCTTTGCATTTATCTAGTGGACAAGAGGCTGAATGAGTTTTTTGTATACTTATTGGCCACTTATACATCTTTCTGGAAGTGTCTATACATTTTAATTGCTCTTTTAATTAGGTCTTTTATTTGGAGTGGTCCATTTTGATTTCTTTATATAATCTAGATATTAGTTCTTTGTAAAGTAGTTGACAATTTTCCCCCATTCTGTGTAGTGTCTTCATTCTGTTAGTTGTTTTCTTTTACTGTGAGGAAGCTTTTTATCCTGTTTAATGTAATCCTATTAGTTGATTCTTGGTTCTATTTCTTGTGCCACTGAGGTTCTGTTAAAAAATTCCTTGCCTATGCCTGCGTCTGTAAGAGTTTTAGGTATTTCATCTTCCAAATAGATTAAATGTTTCTGTCTTAATTTCTACATCTTTAATCAATTTCCATATAATTTTAGGATGATAGATATAGGTCTAGACTCATTTTTTTTTGTATGTGGATAACCAATTTTGTCTGCACCATTTATCAAAGAGGTGACATTTTCTTCAGTGTGTTTTTTGCCTTTGTCAAATATTAGATGGCTGAATAAGTCTGGGACTGTTTCTACCTTCTCAGCTCTGTTCCGTTGGTCCACGTGTCTGTCTTCAGAACAGTACCATGTTCTTCCAATCACTGTAGCTGGGTGAGGTAATCTGAAATCCAGGATTGCAATGATTCCTGTTTTGCTCTTCTTGCCTAGGATTGCTTTTTGATATTCTGAGTCTCTTCCTTATACATTTTAAGATTGTTTTTGCATTTCTATGAAGAATGCTGTTGGTATTTTTTCTGAGACTGCATTAAGTCTATATGTCAGTTTTGGTAATATGTCCATTTTGACAATATTGGTTTTGCTTGTTTAGCAAAAGGGATTTCTTTCCATTTTCAGATGTTCTCTTTGGTGTCTTTTATCAGTTTTTATAGTTGTCATTATTGAGATTTTCCATTTACTTTGTTAGGTTAATTCCTAGGCATTTAATTTTTTAAGCTATTGTTTCTTTCTTTTTGTACTGGGGATTAAACTCACAACCTTGTGCTTACCAGGAAAGCACTTAAGCCACTGAGCTAAATCTCCGGCCCTAAGCTATTGTTAATATGATTGTTTTCCTGATTTTTTTCTTGGTGGTTTCACTGTTGGTGTATAGGAATGCTAATAATTTTTGTGTGTTCATTTTGTATCCTGCTACTTTGCTAAATTTAATCAGCTCCAGAAGTCTTTGGTAGAGATTTTTGGGGTCTTCTATGTATAGGGTCATGTTTTGTAAATGAGATTAGTTTGTCTTCTTCCGATTTAAGTGTTATGTGCTGTCAAAGTGAGTCCTCTTGTTTCTTTTGTACATCTGTCCTGATTATTTCCTTCTCTTGGCTGATTGCTCTGACTGCAGCCTGGAAAATTATACTGAACGAGAGTGTAAGAATGAACACCCTTGTCTTTTTTCTGGTTTTAGGGGAAGTGCTTTCAGTTTTCTCAAGTTAATGTGACATTAACAGTGGGTTTATCATAAATGGCTTTTATCAGTTTGAGGCAAGATCCTCTTATACCTATTTTTGTCAAAGATTTTTGTGATGAATGGATTTTGGATCTTGTCAAAGGCTCTTTCTGCATCTGTTGAGATGATCATTTGATTGTGTCTTTGCTTCTGTTCAGGTGGTGGATTACACTTATTGATGTGTACACTGAACATTCCCTGCACCCTGGAATGAAGCCGCCTTGGTCAGGATGTATAATGTTCTTAATGATTTCTTACAGGCTATTTTCTAGCATTTTTGTATCCATGCTCATGAAGGAGGTTGGCTTGTGGTTTTTCTTTTTTTGCTATGTCCTTGTCTGTTTTTGCTATTAGCATACTGCTAGATTCCTGGATTTGGTTTGACCACATTGCTCCAATGCCTTCCTTCTCAATTTCATTGAAGAATTTGACATGTGCTGTTACTAAATCTTCCTTGAAGTTCTGACAAAATACTGTGGTGAATCTATTGAATTTTTCTTACTTTGTAGAGTTTTTATTACTGTCTTTTTTGAGTGTTTATATCTTCTTGATTCAATATTGGTAATTCATGTGGACCTAGGAGTTTCGCTGTATCTTTTAGGTTTTGCACTTTATTAGAATATAAATTTTTAAAGAATTTTCTTGTAATCCTCTGCATTTCAGCAGTGTTGGTTTATCTGAGGCTTACCAAAGCCCTGATTGCATCTTTAAGATTAGGCCAGGGACTTCCAGTGCAGGTGAGCTGAGCTAAAGGAACCCAAATAAAACAAAAGGCTGCAGTAGGATGCTCAGTCAAATTGCCAAAAATCATCCACTTACTTTCCAAGGACAAAGAGCATGGGTAGAAAGGAGAAATTAGGGCCTGTTTTCCACATAATTAGGGACCATTTGTGCTCTGGCAATAGGCATCCTGCAAAGGAAGCTGCCACAGACTATTTGAGCTTCCTCTCATTTTTAGCTGGTTCCAGCAAGGATCAGGCTCTAACCCAGATGAAGCCCTTGCTTATCTCCATGCTTGCTCTGTGTCTCTCTCATCCTTACTTGAGAGATTGCAGGACTTCTTTATCATGATTGAAGTTTTGTTCCTTCTCTCTGAGTGTGTCATGGAGGGGGGAGGAGAACTTTCGAGTAGGTAGTTTATGGATTTCATTCGGTGGGATCACATCCTATCTTACTCCATCTTCAAAGCAGAGCTAGAGTGGGTGTAATTTCCAGAGTAGGAAGGTGAGGCTCTGTAAAGGCTGATAAACTGTGTCAACTTGGGAGGTTTAGAAGCTTAACTAAGTGACTCAGCTCATCTCCATCCTAGGTATAGAGGACCTGCTCTAGGGTGGCCGTTTACAGCCTAGGATGTTGTGATGGTTGATTGTGTCAATTTACAATATTTAGAAGTTTAACTAGGTCACTCAACAGGGGCCAGGGTCTTCATTTTGTAAACATCCTCATTCTGTGTAAGAGTAGAGAGATGGTGTGAGGGCTACCTCCACTCTGGGTGGACAGAGGGTAGCCCACATAAATATAAGGGTGGAAAATTAGCTTGCTCTCTCCCTCTTTTGCTCTTGCTGATTTTGGTGTCTTCTGCCACCATGAACTGTTGTCTGTAGGCTATGCCATCCTCGCTTGGAGTCGGCTGATTATGGACTGAAATCTTCACAAATGATAAGCTAAATAAACCCTTCCCTCATTAACTTAGGGTGTTAGGTAGTTTGTCCTAGCAATGAAAGAAAAGTAGCTAAGACAGGCTCAGATAAGGTAAGCAACCCATTCTTGTCCCCCAGCTGACAGATAGCTGAGCCAGAAGATGCACCTGTGTCACCATCCAGTATATGGAATTGTAGCTTGGCTGAGCAGACCATGTGTCCTATAGTGTCCATGTGCACTCTCCTGGGCTACCTCTCCAATCTCTGTCCCAACACTGACTGCTCAGTGCTGAGTATGTCACCCCTTCTTGCAGCGGGACATCTTTGACTGCAGGAAGAAGGGACAGCTGGCAATGCTACTCTGCTCCTGGGAACTCCCTATTCCTAGACCACATCATGGCTTGGATCAAGTCCTACCAATCAGCTCTGCTTTTTGAGCCTTCAGAGAGCTGACTTTAACTCAGATCCCTGTGCCATCAGTAGAGTTAGCCATGTTTACAGGCCATAATTGATGCTGGTTTTATTTCATTTTAATTGTAATTCAGTCTTCTGTCCCCTCCTTATACCACCCACGTGAAGTGCCCTGGTTAATTAAGGGCTGACTGCAGTTGCATCAGTTGCTAATCGTTTATTTTTCATGCTACAGTTCCATCTTCCTGCAATGCATCCTGCTCCTCCTATGCCTTTACCTCCTGCAAGGCATGGGGGTGCTTACAAAGGAGGTTTCCTTTTACTGGGCCTACAGGCATCTTTGTGATAGAGATATTCAGATGGCTGAAGGAGGCGTTTGTAAAGAGCCGAATAGCAAGAATGCCTCAGAGGTCCTGTGCAGGCTATGGAGAGGCCTTGGGACCTGGGGAGGGAAGTTCAGGATGAGCAGCTGTCTAACTGTGCGCTTTGGGTTTGTCCAAGCTCAGCCTAAGTTCTCGCTGTTAGGAACTCAGATGGTGGGTGTTGAGCGCACTCATTAGAAAGACCTGAGGGAAAGGCTTTACTTTCCTGTGTGAGACTGAAGGCTGCTCCAGTCTAACAGTGGGATTCAGAGGAGGCACACAGGTGAGCGGGACTGAGAATGTGATGGAGGTGTTGACCAACAAGATAGCTCTAACTGGGAACTAGAAACTGAGGGAATGAGCAGATTAAGCACAAACTAAGACATGCATGAAAGGATAGATTACAAAGTATCTTATATATATATATATATATATATATATATATATATATATAATGACTTGGTCCTCAGTGTGCTTTGCTCAGAGCTGGGGCCTGGAGAAGTGCATGGATCATGAGGGTTCCAACTGCATCAGTGGGTCAGTTGCACTGATAATGGCTCATAATTTGATGGCCTGACTTCCGGGAGAACATGGCGGACAGATAGCAGCAGCTACAGAGGCTCTCTGAAAGACCCAGCTTAGAATCCAGGAATGGTGCAGAGTGAGGAATCCTAACCAAGAGGAGATATACCCTGCTGACCCAAGAATGAACCAAGCTGAGAGAAACCAACTGGGAATGCAATCCTGGTGCTATAACAGGAACAGATAAAGCCTCAATGTGGAAGTTGGAGTCCACTCCATTGGAAGCCGTGATTTGGGTTTCCTGCTGCCACAGCTGCATCTGAATCGGCTCGGCAGGGAAAGAGACGTGTGAAAGCGCTGAGAACAGGAATCAGTGAACGGAGTTAAGAGCTGGGCAGGCGGGGAGCCGTGCATTGACCTCTGGTGAGTGAGCGAAACTGGGACTCTTCCACAGTCTAGGAGGCTCCAACAGAGGACATTCTGGGACTGGGCAGACTTGCCTGAACAGGGCACTGTAGTGACTTCAGTCACATATCCCCCTCTCAAGCGGGATTGGTGAGCAGTGCCTAGCTTACGTGATGCTGCTGGCTGAGACCCAGTAGGCTAGCACAACCCAGGTCCCAGTGCCTGAAGGTGACTTGGAGGGGCGGGCCCCGCATAGGCTGCCTGGTCCATAACTCCCTGATGCGCTGCGGTGGGCGGGAACACCTAGCTGGCACAATTCAATCAGACTGTGGCCGACAGGGAAGGAACTGAGCCTCCTATATACACTTGCATATATAAAGAACAGAGAATATGGGAAGAGGGAGCAACAAGAAAGGCCCCTCGGCCCCCAATCCTGAGAAACAGGCAATAGCAGACACGGCACCAATAGACATAAAGCGCTATCTCCAGAGCCTCATAGATGTGTTCAGGAATGAAGTTATTAATGACCTGAAGCTAGACATAAGCAGAATAGTTAGAGAAATGCTAAGCACCACCCAAGAAAAAGCAGATGGTGGAATGAAAGAACAGAAAAAAAGGGGAGAGTTGTTTGATGGAGAAAATAGAGAAAACATAGAATACGTGAAGCAGGTTCAAAGAGATTACCAGGAAACTAAAAACTCTATTGAAAGCTGGCATAACAGCTTGAAAGAAACTAAGGATAGATTATCTGAACTGGAGGACAGATTTGTAATATGGGAGCATGAAATGAAAAACTTGTTAAAAATAACAAAGAAACAAACAGCAATAATACAAAGACTAGAAGATGATAAGAGGATCTATAACTTAAGAATTAAGAATATTAAAGAAGAGGTAGGGACACAAACAAATGAACTACAAAAGCTAATCACAGAAATAATCCAGGAGAATTTTCCTAATTTAGCAAAAGGTAAAGATACTCAGATGTATGAAGCATTCAGGACCCTAGCCACCTACAACCAGAGCTACACCCAGGCATATAATAATCAAAATACCAGAAATCCAATATAAGAACAGAACATTAAAAGCCATTAGAGACAAGAAACAGATCACTTACAAGGGAACATCCATCAGAATTACAGCAGACTTCTCACCTAAACCATCAAATCACGAAAAGCATGGGGGGAAATAATTCAAGCTTTGAAAGATAATAACCTCCAGCCAAGATTGATATATCCTGCACAACTATCCCTGGAAATTGATGGAAAAACAAGGTGCTTCCAGGATAAAGAGGAACTAGGGGAATATGCAACCACCAATTCAACTCTACAGAGAATACTACAGGATATTCTAAAAAATAAAAATACGAAGAATCCAGAAATAGTGGCCGAGAGGCCACAATGAATGGAGCAGAAAAGAAAATGAAGAAGACAAACTGACAACTAATGACAGAAAAAGAGCTCAATAGAAATGAGGCAGAGAAGGCTGGATGGTAGGAACAGCCATTTTGGAGAAAACGATGTCATAATAGGTAATGCTGATTTAGTATCATCTTGTTTTGAAGTCTCATCAAGCTTTTGTTCTGTCTCCATCAGTCTTAACATGTTGTATTTTATTGGATTTTATTATATGTGATAGTATAAACAAAAACTTTTATAGACAAGGAGATAATATAGAAACCATTGTTCATTTTCTGTTGGTTGATTCTAAATACCTTGTAATACTGTCATTCTCTTGAATGGTTTTACATTGTTTTGAAATATTTGATGCTACACTATACGAAGTTATACTCAAAGATTTCAAGGAAAAAGACAATATGGTAACTACTTTTATGTTGGGATTATCTTGTGGTAAAACACTATTTTACTTAAATGGTTATGTTTTGATATGTACTGTTTTGTTATTATGCCCTCTTTTATCTCAATCTCCATTTTATTATTTACTTTTTTATTTTTATCCTTTTAATTAAGGGAAAAATAAACAAAAAGTAGCAGGATATATTTAGTAACCCACTTTGATTTTCTATTAACTTGATTTGAAGCCCTGTATTGCTCTCACCATCTTGTTTTGACTGATGTTCCTCTATTCTGTTTTGTTTGATAGTACCAGGTTCGAAAGTTTAGGCAACAGCTGTGAAGATAGTGGGATTCATTATGATGCCCATTCTGGTTGACTATTATCTACTTTTGAAGACCTGTAATGTCTCCAATGTTTTGGTTTTGTTGGTTTCGTTCTTTACTGTTTTGTTCAATTTTATTATAACTGATGATATAGGCAATTCTATTAGAGATAGGGGGAGGCATTATGGTAACCATTGTTGATCACCTTGTATTATGTTTTTACATTATCTATTATGTCCACCCTTTCGATTTGACTGATTCTGTTCTGTTATGTCACATTTGGTTTTACTCTCTTCCAAAAAAAGTAATAAGAACTGTGGGAGCAATAAAACCCAAAATGTGTAATAGTCATTGTACAAAAGAGGAAAAGAAAGTGCTCTAAACGATATAACTGCATGTATATTTAAGTGTGTAAGATAGACAATGATATTACTGAGTTTTGTTGGATCATTGAACAGAACTGTTTGGTCTCACTGCTTGAATGTCCACTATATAAGCTTTAATTTTATAACTTGAACAAATATTTCTAAGATGACAATATTTAATCCATTAACTAGTGATTTCCTACTGTTTTTTTCTGAAATTCTGTATAACTTGTACCCTTTTTCTGCCTTTTTTTCTTTTTCTCCTTAAATAAAATTAAAAAAAAAGAATCTTACTAAGATGACAATATGTAACTTATTAACTAGTGATTTCTTACTGTTTTTTTAAAATTCTGTTTTACTTGTACCCTGTTACTATTTTGCTTTTTTTCTTTAAATAAAAAAAAATAAGAATTAAAAAAAAATTGATGGCCTGTTAGGAAGTGATGGAAACAGGAAGTGAAGACCAGCTGAACATTATCCATCTCAGGAAGTGTGGCCTTGGGGGCAGAACCTGGTCCTGGCCCTGTTCTCGTTCTCCTGCTCTCTGCTTTCTGGCTGCCTGACATGAGAAACCTTCCTCCATCATGTCCTTTCACCATGATGTCCCCACTTTGACATGGAGCCACCCAAACACAGACTACAATCATGAGCCAAGACAAATCTGTCCTCCTCTATGTCAATTTCCTAAGCTAATTAGGCACAGCAACTGAAAGTTGACACAAACACTACTTCATATTTCTACAGTGCCTGTAGCCAGAAAGATTCCCCAAATGGGAGACAGCTCAGGGTAAAAACTGGGGAAGACAGTAATGGTTGATTCATTGTGTAAATCTGAGAAGTTTAGAAGTTTAAACAAGGGACTCAGCAGGGCCCAGGGTCCTCACTTTGTAAACATCTTGAACCTGTGCAAGAAGAGAACATGGGGATGGTGTGAGTGCTACTCCTGCCCTGCGGCTGGGTGGGTAGGTAGCCTGCTTACAACATAAGGGAGGAAAAGAGGCTTCCTCTCCACCTTTTGCTCTGGCTGTTTTTGCTGTCTTCTTCAGTCTTGAACTGGTGCCCCTGTGCTAGGCCATCCTGCCTTAGAGCCAGCGGATAACAGATAGAAACCTTCACAAACTGAGCTAAATAAGCCTTTCCTTCCTTAATTTTGGGTGTTGGGTATTTTGTCTCAGCAACCAGAAAAAAAGTAACTAAACAGTGTTCTGGACCTTCTTGTGTAGAGAAAAATGCATCTGAGAATTGTAAGAGTGCTGTTCCACAGTGACCTGGTGTATCTAAAGTAGAAAGAAGTTATCTCAACAGGAATTATGGCTGTAGCTGTTAGGGCTTTCTGATCTCAAAAATCCCATAGGAGACTGACAAATCCTTTCGTAGAGTTGTACTGTGAAAATGCAGCTACCCAGACTAAGAGGGACTGAGGTAATTCACAATAAAGAGAGGGTTCATGTTCCAGCTCTCCAGGGTGAAGGGAGCAGGCTAAGAGCAGCGCTCAGCTGCAAACATAGGCTACTCTCAGGAAAAAAGGGGTTGTGTATGTGTTTTGGAGGGGAGAAGCCTAGAGACATGAATTAGGGCTGGAAAGTGAAATAGTGTTAGTGTCAGCTTTTGATTGACTTAGAGGAGGGCACATGTATCTTGGCTTGGTTGCACTCTATGGTTGAGTGGCTCGGTTGCTTCTAGATCTGTGGCAAGCCAGGACCATCATGGTGGAAGGACACAGTAGAAGAAAACCCAGGGCAGCAGCACTGGGCTTTCCGCAGGGGACATTTTTTGCTCTGAAACTTGAGGCCAGCAGGATTTGAGGTCCCAGGTCTGCTGCTCAAGTGAGACTGATGTTAGGTGGCTGTTGCTGTGACCATGGATGTGCTGTAGAAGAAGCGAGCTTTCTTCTGCATCACAGGTTGCTGGATCAGAAGGTGCTAGATCTTCAGTTTCCCTTCCATGCATGGCCCTGATGCTAACAGTAAGACTACAGTCATGCCTAGATGAGATGAGGGTCCTGACTTCCAAATGGTGGAGAGCATATTTTATGCATGGAGGTGGGAGGAGGGACAGTCTGTTTTTGGAAGGTCACCACTGACATTGTGTCTGACCTTAGCCATGGCATTTGCTGTGTCTACTGGGATGTTTGTCAGAGTGACATAGGGTGAAGTATTTAAAAAGTATTTGAAACCCAATCACCACACAAAGAAGTCTGTGGGTAGAGGTGTTGCCTAATTTCCTACCAAGTAGGTGGCCTACTGGGGCCTCCCAGAGCCCTGGTCTTGTAGTTCCTGACCAGTGGGTGTGATCACAGTTGAGACCACAGGCACTTGCTTAGCTGAGCTGTGCCTATGCTGCAGTCAGGACAATCTAATTTCTGGGAAGCTTCTGGGTTCCTTTTCTGCCTTGTAGTTCTATTTGTAGGTGTGCCTGAGCTGCACTGTGGGTGACTGGTCTCCCCCAGAACTTTGACTCAGATAGGAACAGAAATAAAAGGCTGAGCAGTTTTGTTACATAACCCTTAGTTACATCTACAAACAACTGAAGAGGTCAGCTGGTTTTATATAATAATTCTTAACATGTACGATAACAGTTTGTATTCAAATTATTGAAATAATCTGCAATAATTATTGCAAATAATTGCAATAATAACTAAATCTTCCAGGAGAAATCATTGACACTTTGAATCTTATGGTACAGAAAACATACAAGTTAACTTTGTAAGCTGTGTCTGCTCAATAATAAAATGTTATGGAAACTTTACTAGGAGATACTAAAAAATATGAGTTCAAGATGAGGAACTAATAATGCATAATTTTCAACTAATAAACAGGTAATTATTCATGTATTAAATTGATTTTTAGGTAAATTCTACTGGGTGGATACAAAAAAAGATATAATTTTTAGCATTTAATGTCAATATTTACAGTGCACAAGACTTTGTATGGGTGAAATATTCTTTTTAAAAATTTAATTTAATTATTTTTATTTTAAAAAGAATAAAACAAAACAAAGCAAACCAAAACAAAACAAGCAAAACAGATCAGAGTAAAATAATTCAGTTACCACAGGACTTTAAAACAAGACAACAGGAAATCAACAGTGGCTACCATTATGTCTCTTATTTTCTTCAAAATAGTTGTCCATACCTTCACACACAACTAGTTAACACAAAGTAGTATAAAAGCAATCAGAACAAAAGAATGAGAGCTTTACCCATCTTCAAAACCAGACAATAAGTGATACAGGATTTCAAAACCTTATGAAACCAACAATAGTTACCACAATGCCTTTTGTTGTCTTCAAAATAGCTGCAGATAATTTTGGACATAATAAAAATTGAGCAGAGCAAAATAGAATAGAAACAATAAAGCCAAACAGTGAGTGCAATAAAGGACTTCAAAATAAGCCAGTAGTAAATCCAGAATGGCTACCATCATCTGTCTTGCTCTCTTTAAAATAGCTGCTCCTGTCATCGGATTTAACATAACCAAACAAAACAAAAGAGAATAAAAACCAGCCCAATGTAATTCTTTCATTCTCTTGAATGCCTTCACACTGTCTTGATATGCTTGATGCTGTAGTATACGAGGTTATACTCAAATAATTCAAGGAAAGAGACACTATGGTGACTACTATTATGTCAGGTTATCTGGTGGTGAAACACAATGATGCTTAAATTGTTCAGTTCTGACCTGTGTTGTTCTGTTACTATGTACTCTTTTATCTCAATCTCCCCCTTTTTTAAAAAAAAATTAATTTTTTTCTTATTTTTTTAATTAAGGGAAAACTAAATTAAAAATAATGGGATATAGTATAGTAACTTTTTTGTTTTACTATCAACCTGATTTGAACCCCAGTATTGCTCTTCCCATCTTGTTCTGACTGATTTTACTATATTCTGTTTTGTTTGATAGTATCAAGTTTGAGGATATAGGCAACCACTTTGAAGGCAATAAGATTTACTATGATGCCCATTATGGTTTGACTATTATCTTCTTTTTGAAGTCCTGTAAGGTCTCCAATGTAGGTTTTATTGG
The DNA here is from genome assembly GCF_034190915.1 of Cavia porcellus. Taxonomy (NCBI): domain Eukaryota; kingdom Metazoa; phylum Chordata; class Mammalia; order Rodentia; family Caviidae; genus Cavia; species Cavia porcellus. The sequence goes on from NW_026947507.1 coordinate 44,512,115, forward strand.
TCTTGTTCTGTACTGTTTTGTTCAATTCTATTATACCTGATGATATAGGCAACTCAATTTAAAAATAGCAAGAGGCACAATGGGAACTATTTTTGATCACCTGGTATTCTATCTTCTGTCGGTGCCATCTTTCTACCATTCCAATCAGTCATCTTCATTGACTGGAGGCTTTGGCTTCTACCTCAGGGTTCTCTCCCTACGTGTTATAGTCTACGTCTAAAATGTCCCCTCAAAGTTTCATATGGGCCTTTGAAAAGTGAGTCGGTCCTAGGGTACTATATCCATCTGTGAACTGATCTCTTGATAATTCACAACCACCTGTGCTGCTAGAGGTGGGGCATGCCTGGAGGAGATGTGTCTCTGGGACCTGCCTTTGTGGGGTGTCTTTCTCTCCAGCTCCTTCCTTTTCTCTCTGATTCCTGCTGCCATGAGGTGAGCAGCTCTGCTCTGCCATGCTCTTTCATGGTTCTTCTACCTTGGAGCTGACAGACCATGGACTGAATCCCCTGAACTGTGAGCCAAATTCAACCTCTCTTTTAACTTCTGGGGATCTAGAGTTTTGTCCCAGTGTTGGGAAAGTAATTAATACATCACTGGTAAGTCTGGTGCCCCAAGAGGCCTGCATGCCCACGTGCTTGGCTGCCCACATTGATGGCCATTGCATCTTAGTCTCCTTAACCTCAGCTACCTCACAGCAAATCTTGACCCAGTCATCACTAAATTGTACTAACTCTGCAGTTGTGCGGATGGAAGAGCTCACAAATAGGAGGGAGAAGTGAGCTGGATGCTGTTCTAAGCACTTGTAGTTTTAAACCACTTATACTATAACATCAAGAGATGCACAACATTACCTGCCCTTTGTGAGTGAAGACATCACCGGAGTAGTGTATGGGCTTTGTCTTTCTTCCAGCTCATTTTGCCACCAACATCTCTTGAATCATTTATTCCACCATGTTACTTCATGTAAACATAATTTACAGTGTTATGAACTACAAACGGTCATGGTTGAAGAGTCTAATTTTATTTGGCATTGGAAGAAAATGCTTCTTTTTCTAATAGGAAATAAATGTTAGACATCCCTCAGTTCTGAACTCAGTCAAATAAGCTTTCCTTGGAGCAGGTACAGTCTGTGTAGCTCAATTTCTTCCTCTTGGTTCCTCTAGAATTGTGTGTCTGTTCAGCTTTCATGGTTGTTTAGTAAATACGCATAAATCTGTAGCACATGCTTCTCCACCAGGCTAAAGCATGTCGGGATACTGGTTTACTTGGTGTCTCTTTTTGGGTTTAAAGTTCAGTGAATAGTTGTCTTCATAGCCCATCTATCTATTCATCTATGAGCTCCTTAAAAATGCTTTTGAAATGCCTGGCAGAATACTGTGCTGCATGTTGGAAAGAAGGGATGAGGTCCACGTTTAAGGTGGAAACTGGAGGATTAGCATAAAATTCTCCCAGTAGCAGCAACGTAGGAAAGGAGGTGGGTCATTTGGTATCTACCAAAATGATACTAAGTATTCTACAAGCAGTAATTCATTTTGTCTGTATTTTACAGGGGAAGAAACAATAACCAGAAAGATTAGATACCTTGTCAAAGATCACAAAGCTAGTTAGTGGCAGACTAGGGATTGACTTCATATTCTGGTGTCTGGTAGCAAGCTTGTTGTTGCTACTGCAAGTGACTTTTGATCTTATGGACCCTCTGGGGTTAGGGTTAGGGTTAGGGTTAGTGTGGAAAAGCCAAAGCCAGCCAATGGAGATGTTCATTATGTTCATTACTAGAGATTTTCCTCTTCACCAACTCTGTGGTGAGGTTACGGTTTTATTTGCTGCATTTGGGCTTAGTTTTGAACTGACACTGACCCCATCATGATTGAGAAGCTAAAAATCAGGTGTTGAAATTGCTTGTGATAAGAACAAAGAAGTTTTGCCGGAAAGGAACATAGAGGTGAACCATTCACGAAGTTCTGATAGCATACTAACTATTGCAAATTTTTGCAGTGCTGGGAATCCACCCAAGGTCTCTCCCGGGCTAGGCAATGGATCCTAGAGCTCTATCATAGAGCTCCCTCCCTAGAGTTCTATCCTAGAGTTTAGCCCAAAATAGTGTCATTTGAGGAAGATGAAGGGCAGGGGTTTGAAAGCTGAGAAACTAACATATGGCTGCTCTGACTCCTTCTCAAACATTCAAATTTATGTACCATACAAACCTAAAAATTGTATGTATTTATTGGACATCACACAACAATTCAATATATCAATGTATACATGGTATGTCTAAGTCGGGTTAAACATTTCTGTATCCCCAAACATTTATTGTGTATTTATGATCAAAACACTCAAATCCTTTCTTTAGGGTTCCAAATGCACATGTCTGTTGTGCCTTCAGCTTTTAGGTCTATCTTGATCTGGTGCTAAATTAAAGTGTCCCCCTTTATTACTGCGCTGACAGTAGAGCTGTCAGGGAATTTCTGTGTCATTTTCATGAAGAGTCTGTGGAGATGCCTGGCCTCAAATACTTTTCAGTGTGACCCAAACTGGCTGTACTTGTAATAAGAGGGGCTTCTGATAAGTTGGAAGTTCTGGAGTGTGGGAGCCGGTGGATGGAGTGGCAGGAAGGGAGGAGAGAGCCATCATCAGTGTTTCAAATGGGTGCCTCAACTGGAGATATCTGATTCTAGTCCTTGAGAGAGCGCTAACTAATGCAGATGTTGATACTGAGAGTGGGGTTGCTGCTGTAACTACCTGACCATGTGCTTCAGAAAACTTGATATTCACAGCTGAGAGTTTGTCTTGGACTTTTTAAACAACTCTGGGATTGTTGAAACTTTGGTGAAGGCATTCCTTTTTATTTTTTATTATTTTATTTATTTTTTTATCGGTACTCATGACCGCCTGCTTGCAAGGCAGGTGCTTATGCCACTGAGCTAAATCCCCAGCCCCTGGTGAAGGGATTCTTGTGCTTCAGTTATACACATGATCATTGATCATTGACTCAGAATTGTGATTTTGTGTTTATTTGGAGGTTAGGCATTGTTTAAGGTTCTATGCCTATGCTTGGGGCTCAAGTTGACAAGGGGTGGGGTGTGATGGGTAGGGCAGAATGACAACTTGACTGGGTTGTGAGCTGTCCAGGAGAGTAGCCATGTGTCACTAGCATGTGTCAGGGCGTGTCTGGGTGGGTTATGAAGGTGTGACTTTGGGTATCTTGTTCCTTCCTCCTCCAGTTCTTTTTCTCTGCTCTGCTTCCTGGCGTCCCTGAACTAAACATCATTGCTCTGCCACACCCTTCCACCACAGCATTTCTGCCTTGGAGACGGACAGCCAAGGACCGAATTCCTTGACACTGCGAGCCAAATTAATGCTCCTCTCCTTTACACTGTGGGTGGCTATTGGGTACAGTGTCCCAGCAACAGGAAGCTGATGATTACAAGGAATGATTATAATTTCGGAACTGAACCCTTCGTAGGTGGAAGGTTTCTGAAGAAAAGTGATCAGAGGAGTCTGTTGGCACTGAATACACAGAGAAGGCACCATGGGAGTCGGGCTGGGAGGTGGTGGTGTGGGTGGGAGTAAGGAAGAGAGTCTTTCCTGGGGAAAGTGATGCAAAGGAGTGAAGAGAGTGAAGCCAGCGAGGCTTGGGCAACAGCTGGTGAGTTTTCAAGGAGAGAGAGAGAGGAAGAGGGAGAGGGAGAGGGAGAGGGAGAGGGAGAGAGAGAGAGAGAGAGAGAGAGAGAGAGAGAGAGAGAGAGAGACAGCAAACAACAGGAAACTATATACAGGGAATGCTCTGAAGATGGGGGACAAGCTGGTCAAATATTGCAGGAGAGAAGAATCCCAGACATGAAGGCCCATCAGGTCTTATGGATCTGCCCAGAGCCTTCCAGGTTTGAAGCATTCCCTGCCCAGCTCAGTTGCTTCGCCTCTGGGAAATCTTCCCCATCTTCTCAGCTTACATGAGCTGCCTTTTCCTTTGTGCTCTGTAAGGAAAAACTGAACTTTGTTTACTCTGCAACTGCTTTTTTTGAGTCTATACACATGCAAGTGACACCCCTGCATTCTGAGGGCCTCACAGGGAAGAGGGACACGGGCCAGCAATGCAGAGAGAGATGCCCTGGCAGAGGGGTGCAGTGGGCACTAGCACAGCACACTCTCAAGGACCTCACTCAGCCTGGGTCTCAGAGAAGGATCCTGCAGTGAATTTGTGGGAGGAATTCACCAAACAAAATGCAGTGGGGGTGAGAAAAGAGACTCCACATTGCAAATAGAATGCTTATAGGATTCATCTGACAGTGCCTTGAAGCAGAGTGTTTTGTAAACCAGTGCTCCCTGGATGCCCCTCTCAGTGTAATTGATGTTTGTTTAATTAACCAGATCCCTTGAGCTGGGATCTGGAGCCTGCTCCTCCTAATTTGTTCAGAGATGCTTCCTGCCTGCCCACTGCCAATCAACCCTAAATGAGGGCTGCAGCAACCTGGTACAGCTGCCTCAAGAGTTTGCTTCTTTTATTTTTCAGAATAAAGTTTGCTCTTGCTTTCATGCTCTCCCTACAGTCAGTAACTTAAGTGCTTAAATTCTGGTCCCTAAGATCACAAAGGGTCTCTAGCAGATAAATGCCATCTTCTACAGCTGTTCTCCACTTCCGGACGTGAGCAGGGGACTAATGCCAGTGCTGAGCGGGTGGATTTACGTTTTCCGGTTGAAACTCTTTAGCTATGAGATCACTGTGGCCACACTGCTAGTAATGGTGTTCTTTCAGCCAATTGCTTATAATAAAATTAAGGAAATTTCTCTCTTTTTAGTCCTATGCAAAGAAGCATTCATTACTGTGCGTGTACATCACTTACTGTGGGCAATGGAAGCGCAGCACATTGGGATACTGGTGACTCGTGTGTGCATGGGAAATGAGGACGTCGTGCCTAGAAAGTACAGAGAGCAGAATGGTGGGCACGAGGGGAGGGAGGTTTGGACCTCCCTTTCCTGCTCTGTACACTCACCTAATGACCAGCTTTGCCCATGGCCCTGCCTGTACACCTGTTGCGTGGTGCTGCTTTCCAACTTCCGCCCTGGAATATCTGATCATTTCTGATCAGCAGTTTCACTAATCAAGGTTTTTGATTTTTGTGAGGCAGGGTCTTGCTGCATAGTCCAGGCTGGCCTTGAGTTCACTATGTAGCCCAGGCTGACCTCAAGTTCTTGGTGATCCTCCTGCCTCAGCCTCCCAAGGGCTGGAATTACAGGCATATGTCACCACACTCTGCAAATTACATATTTTTTAAGGCAAGAAAAAGAGTAACAAATATGAATCTCTCATTATTCTCAAGACAGTTTTTGGCCAATTATGGCTGTTTCCCCCTGGGAAACCTAGATAAATGAGTACTGTTTGGTCCACAGGTAAGAAGAGAATGACTTGTTACATGTATAACTTATGAAGAATTTGCAATTTCTTGTTTCTGATGGCAAAGTTACCAATCCAATCCATCATTCACTTATTTTGGTCACTGGTTAAATTGAGGTTTTGCAAGGTGGACTTCTAGACCATTGGAAGAAAAAGAAAGAAAGAACGTGGCTATCAACTACAAGGCATTTCCAGGAGGGAGCTGTGATGGAGGGAGTATACATAGGGCTTGGGTGAGGGTAGGTGAGCCGAGGGAAAGATGCTGGAGGAAAGAGCAGATCATTCAGCCCTGAAGGACAGGGAGTGTCCTTAGTGCATCTCAGGTGGGGGCCTGGATTTAAAAGGCAGCACCATACTCAGAGAGGGGAGATGAGGGCCCCACAGTGAGGGGCCCACAGAGTTGGAGTCCACCAGACATGAGCTGGGCATGTGCCCTGTGCTGCCCCCACCTAGACTGGTGAGACCATCATGGCCACCATGGCCCCAGAGGCAGGGTGAGGAGAAGATTGTTGATGGACTCCAAGGGCCATCAGGGGCTCTGCAGAACACTTGTCTCCTGAGTGGGGTGGGGACAGACACAGGTGGTTGTGCTGTCCCATGTAAAGGATAGCGGCCCAAGACAGTAGAGAGGATGAACAGCAGGGAAAGGGGAATGTGGAGGACGTCAGGATGGCCTCTTCTACATCACTCCCTGAGGACATGGGCTGTCTTAAAAACAAGAGCATCATGTTTAAAAGCAACCCCCAAATGGCAAAGGACTCCTCCTGCAATGACGGAGGATTCTGCCACCCAACAGGCTGTGCTCACTAGGGTTTCCCCAGTGTCGCTCGGTCTGTACCACCTGAACAGCCGCTCTGGGGGTCTGGGACATCTTCAGTCCTTAGCAGTGACAGTGTGTTCCTATTTCTGCTAGCACCATGGTTGCCAAGTGTAAGGGAATAATGTGGGAAAGCTACCTGGAGAAGAGCTTGGAAAGGTATGGCAATGTATTTCACTCGAAGAAATACAAAATTAAAAGGAAGAAAATGACAAAGTAATTCCTTTGTAAGTAAGCAACATTTATGGAGGAAATCTGAAGCCTGTCCTCCGGGAAGAGGCCTTGCGAGTTTTGAGTCTCTGCCCACCTTCTAAGGGAGGTGGCCAGGTGGCACAGTCAGGCTCTATCAGCCTGGGAGATGGCCATGCTCCAGATGCTCATTCTTTCTGGCCGGGCAGCAACTATCTGAACTGTTGACTGCATCTTGAAATATGGGGTACTAAAAGCAGTAGGTGGAGAATCCTTTAAGGCAGTATTTATAGACAGTCACCGCACCAGGGCAGAGTGGCTCATGGATCCTGGCTGAGCCTGGACGATTACGGCCGAGGCCTTCCCACAAATTTCAGAGGAATAAAATGCATGGTGAACGTGTCCTCTACAGTAGACTGCAGAAGCATAAACAATAATAATTCAAAGCACTTACACCAAGCCAAAGCAAATAACTGGAATGCTCTGAGGCCACCTGAAAATCAGGGCTTTTTAAAAAACACAATCAATCAGTCAGACTCTCACTCCTCATCCAGGGCTGGGAGAGATGTAAGGAGCAAAGATGTGAGGCTGAGTAGTGTGGAGGTGACCAGCCACCATGGCTGGGACCAGACACAGGAACACTTTCTCTCCAAGTTTTTCAAGTTTTTAGAGTGGCCTGTCACCAAGAGTTAACAAATAAAGCACATCAAATACAAGTTCTAATGGATAACCTACAAATCAATATACTTGACTGGAAAATTTCAAGTTCTCTTTTGCTTTACATTGCTGCATTGATGACTAGACAGGAAGGATTTACTGGTTATGGAGGAAAGGCTTGCTTGTTCTTACAACCCAAAACGCCATCAGACTTGAGTTCTAAGGGAGCTGGAGCTTTCCTATCTGGGGACCTGTGTCAAATTCCTTATTAATTTAGGATAATAACCATTTCCTGTGTGCCCTTTAGTGGCCCTGGTATGTGTGTGTGTGTTCATGTTCATCTGCATGAGTGTGTTCACTGTCAGTCAAAAGTAATTTCAAATGGGCCCAGTAATTAAAATATAATTACTTTGTCTCTTTCAATGAGTGTGGTCATAGATGTCTGTGTTTGTGACAGTTTGGAATCAGGAATTGCCAGCACACCTTGCTGTTTTATTTGAAGGACATAAAAAGATGATGATTAAAAATACAGAAACAAGGGGAAGAAGAGAATGACTGATGAGAAAGTCCAGGGTGATTGTCACTTAGCTGACTGGAGGTGCCAACCTGGGCAGTGGTGGGAGCCATGTGGCAAGGAGGCTTTCCTGATGCCTTACTTCACACTGTGGGCACTAGTTTCATAGCTAATTGATGTATCATCAACATAACCAATTAACTACACACAGGTGTGACCACATAACACATACCTATTAGTGAGCCATGTATACACCAGCAGTGACCCTGTGGTCAGCTAAGGGTATGGCTATCCCAACTGTCTGCATTCAAGTCCAAAAGAAAAAATAAATTCCATAGGAAAGGAGCCCGTAGAAGCTTTAAGATTTTCCCTGCCCATAGAAAGAAAGCCAAGACAAATAGCACAGCGATGAAAACCCAAGTGAGGACGGACCCCTATCTTGAAAGGACAAGGGTTTTTGCCTGTCTCAGCAAAAGGGCTCAACTGCAATTTAAGGACAGAAAACAAGTGCTTACCTGCAAAGTAAAAACTCTAGACAGAAGGCACCATGTAGCCTCCACTGCATCACCTCTCTGGCAGTTAGGAGAATGGTTTATGTAATACAAGCTCCAGACAGGTGAACCCCAGTTCCCTCTGTGCTGTCAGCTTTAAGGGTGTGCCACGTACAGGGCTGTCAGGAGTTGGGCTGAGTTCTGCCTGGCCCTCTGCCTGCAGTGCTTCTAGTTACAGCTGCTTCTAGTGATAAGTGTGTAAGACAATTTCATATTTCTGATGGTGCTGGGAGCTTCTGTTCCTCCCTACGAGGAGTTATCCAAGTTCAAGAGCCACTGCAGCTACCGAAGCTCAGCTTTGGTTTGTGGCCATGCCCTCCTCTCCCTCATTCTGTTCCTCACTGCTACTCTCGCTTCCACCTCTCTCTGGTATAATTTTCTTCACAGCTTTATGATGTTTTGTGTGACACCTTTGTAACTGTAAAAAGAAATTTTGTATGAGAGGTAATGTCTGAGAATCTGTTCACTTGAGTCTCCCAGATACACATGTTTAAAGCAGCACTGCTCAGCATAGCTAAACCTTGAAGTCAGCCCGAGTGCCCATCAGCAGATGAATGGATGAAGGAAATGTGGTGTTTACAGACTCTGGAATACCATTCTGCCACAAAGAAGGAAACTTGGGCTATTTGTAGGGAAATAAATGCACCTTGAAATCACAGTGTTAAGTGAAATAAATTAGACAAACAAGCTTAGATATTGAATGGTTTTCCTTATGAGACACTTAAATTATAAATAATTGTCCAAATCAAGAGAGATACTAGGATGAGGGAGACAGGTCTTTCTCAAGTGGGAAAGTGACAAATGCTGGAGGGAGGGAGAAGGGAGATAGGGGAGGAGAGAAGGCTTCAAGATGTGTTGTGCACATGCGTCAAGTTCACGCAAGGCCTGCAGACGTTAGGTACCGCTAACACTCGTTAATAAATATCTAAACTGAAAGAAATCTCCAGGGTAGCAGCTCATATGAATGCTTTCTTTCCCAAGGAAGAAAATCTGTAATATGTGCCATTTGGGGACACTGCATTTATATCTCTTAATCCCTGTTAAGTGCCACAGAGTGCCATGCAACATAGTAATATAAGGTTCTGAAATTCAGATTTAAGAGAAAAGTTCCATGAAGCTGAGAGTCAGGATGAAGGCACCTGAGGCATCCAGTGTGGACTCCACCCTCACTGCAGCCGATAAAGCAAGAGAACGCTTCTTTGTAGGAAATGACACTGAAAAGGAATCACTGGGAGGGGTGGGTGAGGGGGAAGGGGAGGAAGGGGGATGGAGGGGAGGGGAGAAGACAAGGAAGGAGGGAGGGAAGGAACCAGGGAGAAGCTTAGACTATCACGCAGCGCATAGCATTCACATCTTTTCTGGATGTCCAGGGTTTAAGGGGCCTGCCCTGGCTGGTGATGCTCCAACCTCTTGCCTCCAGCCCTCCCCTGGAGTAAACTGGCCATCTCATCTAGAGGACTGACACCTTTAGCTTACAGCAGTGACCCTCTGTCTGGACACTTATAAAAGTGATTGAGGTCTGGGAGAAGTTTTATCTGTTATCTTACTTCTGTCACTTCCATGTGTATGTCATGTTGATCAAACTTCTTAATTCTCAGGGCCTCACCTGAGGTTATAAAATATAAAATTATGTTTATACTAAGTGTATAAAATAAATTATAAAACATTTCTGCTCTCAAAGACTGAGAAGTTTCAAATTTGAAATTCATTTAAAATTTAAGTGCATTTTGAATTAACAAATGATGAGCCCATTCCATGCTAAAATAAATCATATATTCTTATGAAATATCAGAATGTTTTTTTAAAACAGCAAGACTTCAGTAAGAAGGTGGGGTTTTTCTGTATTTTCCCCCATCTTTTCCTAAGTGTGGCATTAAAGGTAACAGCGAGATTGCACTATTGCTTGCGCTTTGGTTTCTTGTGATGCATTTTAGTTGAAGAGTGTGGAAAAATGCATTTTCAGGAATGGAAAACTCTGTTATGGCCTGTGTCCAGATCATAAAAATGAGGCCAGTGTCCCTGAAGCCCCGGCTCTCTGTGGCTTAGGGAGTTGTTAGGAGGGATGGGCTGTCACAGCCACTGAGGACAGGAAAGAGAAGCCCATGCCTGAGTCCCACCTTCTTGCAGAGCCAGGCCATCCGGTGACCTTCCCTCCTCTTACCCATGTTCCTGTACCCTAACCTTGCCTAATATTCAGAAAAGGAACATGGTCCTCACCCACATGTAGGTTTGGAAAAGAGAGGAGTTTAAGATCTTTTAAAAAAAAATGATTGTGCATATCTTTCTGGGATACTATGTAAACACTCAGCAAGTCAAGTATGCCCTAAGGTTAGTTGCAGAGACAATCTAAACTACAACCATAGATTTCCCTGGCCTTTCTCTACTGGGAAGCAGACAGCGAAGCTGGGAACCTAATGTTCAACCTATGAACGAGAGCCAGGCTTGAGTGAGATGGTTTGCATCAAAGATGGAAAAGCAGGAAGTCACAATGAACCTGTATGTCTTATCCCACACCGAAGTAGCTACACTGCCCTTAGACTCTCTCTCTTTGTATCTCACTGTATTGGGAGTAGATCTCTTAATGTGTTAAGCCACTATGGTTTTTATTTTCCTTCTCTGTTAGCTAAACCTGACCCTCATTGATATAAGTACTTTTAACGGGCTCAAACTCATATTTCTCAATTCATCCTTTTGTAAATGAAACTGATGTACTGATTTCTCCCTCGAGAGAACAAATCAGCACATCCAACTCCTTCTCTTTTTAGCCTTTGTTCATCAAATAGCTGCATGAGTTTGCTGGCCCACCTGAATTTTATCCCAGCCCACAACCATCAAATTGAATCTTATTACAAAACTTACCAATAGCATGTAAGGACATTTTAACTCTACCCTAGATGTTTTGACAGTTATGTCTAACTGAATTTAATGCTTTGTATAGTTATGCTCATTCAAATCATCCCCTCATTTGTGATTTAATCTTTTGTTTGGCTTTAACCTGTATAGGTATTGTTCAGGATTAGATTTGTTGCAGGTGTTTGAAATCAGAAAATAGTCTCTGCTCACGTGAGGAGTTTATTTCTGTCTTCCAAATAATGTCTGGGAACGGGCAGGCTGGGCGTTACAGGCTTCCAAGCTTGGGGCTGGGTGACAGGGAGAAAGTGTGTCCCTCAGGCAAGGACACTGGTGACAGTTCCTCGGTCAGAGCCTGGTCAGCAGGGCCACAGCCTGGAGGGAGACTGGAAGTGCAGCTGTGAATCTGGATGGCTGAGAGCTGCCGGAAGGAATGGGAGGTTTCATTTGGGCAAACAACATGCAGGTCTGTGTGTCCCGGGCTTCAGAAATGTCTCCCGAATGGGCTCCGGGAGAGGTCCCTGTCCTGGAAAAGGCATGAATGTGTCTTTCTCCCTTCAGACAGGACCACAGGATGACGGGAGGCCTGCAAACTGTTCTGCTGTAACCTCCTTGCAAAGGTCTTTGCTCCCCTGTGATTGCAGACCGGCTGAAATGTCCCGGCTCTTCTCTCTTCTTGAACTACACAAAGCGTCCTCTGTTAATTTTACAGGGAAATGAGGGAATTTTTTGTCGTTAGACTCACTTCTGGGAACTTCTCTTGTAGTAAAATTGAGCCATTTTTGTTACTTTTTCTATGCTTTTCCTTTCAGAACCATTTTGAATATATAGGGTAGCTCTTGTGTGTTCTTTGGATAACACATTGCTGCCTATGTGACCTTCTACGGCTGCGTGCATGGATTTTAAGGTCTTGACATAGTTGGCTTAATTATTAACAGCATCAATTTTATTTTTTGTTTCAGATAAAGCTTTCGAGTTTTGTGATGTTTTATTTTCCCCTTAGTTTTCCTCATCAGCTCTGACGGCTTATTTTGATATTGTTTTATCTCTTGTTTTTATTATGAAGTAACCTCTGGCTTGCAGACATGGTATGGGATTTACTGCAAGAGCTTTGCTTTTGGATCATTTGAGAGTGAGCTGCAAAATGATACAGTGCGTGTTTCCTATGGACTAAGTCATTTTCCTGTGTGCTACGCCATCATCCTCAAAAGCAGGAAATTCACGACACTTCGACCTGTACCCTGCATTCGGGTTTCACCCCTGGTTACAATAATTCTACTTTCAGGTCTGATCTATTAGCAGATGTTGAATTAAGTTGTCTTATGTCTGCAGCTGTTCCTGGCTGGATGTATCCTATCCTTGAATCTCTGTAGTTCACAGGCAGTAAGTTTTCTGGGTGGGCTGGACTGACAGTTAGATTCAGGTCTTGCAGAGTATGAATGCTTTCCACCCATCCTGTCACATGATAGGTGGACACAATTTGTCCTGTTACTAACATCAAACTTGAGCCCTCGATGACAGAGTGACACGTGACCCAGGTGTCTCTCTCTCTCTCTCTCTCATCTGTAGGGAAGGGTGTTTGACTAGGACACCCCATACTTCTGTCATTACAATATACAATAGCCCTTTGTTTAAAAGTAATTAGTACTGGTATTCAAAATGGGAAGATGACAAGAAGAAGAGATCCTCTGGAGATTGAAAATAAACTAGAACAGAGACAAAGTAAGTCGATTCTGCCAACATTCTCAAGCCCGTTTTGAACATTTCTTTGCTGGTTGTCTTAAGCAAAGAAAGATTAATACAGATTTTTAAAAGTGAAGCATTTTGCATGGAAATTGATCAACAATACAAGCAAAAATAAAAATCATTAAGATAACAGAGGAGTAAAACTTTCGTGCATGAGCGCAGCGATGTACGCGTATCTCCAATGTAGAAGACGCTATCTATTGGTACATGCACGTTTAAAGCCCTCACTCCAGAATGTCTGCCTTCCCTCATCTACTAGACTGGTGCATTCCTCACTGTCACACTTGGCACCCATATGACAAATGATATCTAAGTCCAATTGATTTAACTTCAGTCTGCTCATTTTGGCAAGACTGGAATGGGGTGCTGGTTCTGTCCGTTTATACGTTACATCTACATCAGACAATCGCTTCAAAGACCACTGACCCTGCAACTCTCTTTAGAACAGGAGTATCTACATGGATTTCATTGGCTCGATTCATAGAAGGTATCAGGGACTTCCCTTGGAACCAGAGAGCCAGAAAAGGATCATATGTGCTTTTGCAGTTATTAGCAACAAGGATGGATTAAGTTCAGAGAACTAGAGCTACCTACCAGGAAATTGATAAAGTTACAGCCCAGAGCACCAGAGCCTTTGCTGGACTCCACATCAACATCATGAGGATTTGCACATTGCCATTTAGGTTCAGAGGGAGCCCAAATGGTGGGAGCTGATTGGTCTGACACCCCTGCATCACGTTCTGCCCTACCTGATTCACAAATACTCAAGTTTTTCTTCCTTTGCCTTGGGTCACCTCTGGACACCTATCCATTCTCATCACACTGCATTGTAACTTATCAAGCATCTGTCTGCCCGAGAGAGGCTGCATTCCCCACAGGGATAGGAATCAGACTCCTGCTCCCTCCCTGGTGGTAAAGTGTAGTCAGCGGGCACTCAGCATACCACTAAGTGCACCTAGAACAATCTTTCCTCCATGTGTCCTCAGAATGGTTTGCTCTCCTGGGTATGCACTTATTTTCCTCTGCTTTAGTGAGCAGACCTGTTTCCCTCCCCTTGAGACCTGGATCAAATCCATGTCCTCCTAGTTTGGTACACGCTCTGTACTTTCTTCTGTGAGTCAAGTCAGTAGCTTTATTTTTCTGAAGATTTTGGAATCAGAATCCACTGAGGGTGAGTCCTTTGTCAAGTGATTTTTTCAAATGTAAACAACAGCTGATTCTTGTTGACTGGGTAGAGGGATCAGTGCTTGTGGGCAGAGGTGTAGTGGATCATATGATACTCATCTTGCTCTCATTAGGGGTACCTGCTGGCCTTCCAGGGCTCCCATCCTATGTGCTGTTCATTCAGAGACTCTAGAAGGGAGCCTCTTAGCAGGAGCCAGCCCAGGTGGAGAGGAGGAAGAAGGCTGCTCCCCTGCAGGAAAAGCCCCCTCCCCCACCTCTAGCACAGTCTGTGTGGATGGGCCATCACCTTCAGGACTCACGTTGAGGCATCTGGTAGTAAGTTGATGTCTCCCATCACCCTCACCCTTGCAGCTGCTCTTCTGAGATTTCCTTTCTTTTCTTAAAATTCCCCTGAGCAGAATTCCCTTATAGAGCTTAGAGCCACAAAAATTTCCCCAGGTCTCTGTCTTACCTCTACCCCTCGAGCTCAGTGTAGCTAATAGAATGCTCAGATCTAAAAATAAGAATTAAGGTAAAAAGAAAGAAAATTTATGAGTGCTCTGGTGGGCATAGTGGTCACTGTTTGTCATGGTTTATGTCTGTGTCCTCCAGGCCTCATGAGTTTGCATTGTGTACTTGTGATTGGTTCATTGTCTAGTGCTTGGATTGATGGTGTCAATGCTCCACCCACATAGGGGTGGAGCCAGGATGTGATGTAATGGCAGGAAGAAGGTGTGTCTTGCTTTTGCTGGTTCCGGCTTGCTGTTTGCAGCGGCCATAAACAGCGGCCCAGCCATGCCTGCCTGTCTTGGAGCCAACTGAGTGTAGACTAAAACCTCCAAAAACTGTAAGAAATAAACCTTTCCTTTCCCAACTTGGGCATCAGGTATTTTGTCTCAGCGATGAGCATAAGTAACTAAGACACTGTTATTCCACACTTTCTACAGACTAAGGCCGCTGCCCCAACAGGATATTCAATTATACAAACAGTCATGTTCTACCCAAGCGAGGTATACATTTTGTACACTTATGCATCTCTCTATATTCTTGCTTGATGTTTATAGTGGCCCTGGGAGGCACAGCACCTGCACTCCATTTTATTGCCAAGAAGATTGAAGCCCAGAGCATTTAGGCACCAGCTGAGAATATTCCTCCAGTGCTGGGGCCAGCCGGGAACCAGATCTGAGCATTTGGACTCCAAAGCATGGCCTTTCCATGCATATTCACTGCCCTCTGGGGATGCCACTGATATGCAGTATGAATAGGAGGGTGAGCTCCTAGCTGCTACACTCCTTACCTGCAGAGGTGCAGGGCGCAAGGGTGGTATCCTGGTGGGTCACTGTGCTTGCAGGGCTGGGCCTGGAGAGGCCTGGGCGACTCCAGAGCTGTGAGGTCTCCCTGTTGCTGGGGACTGGGGCGTCTAGGACTGCATCCCGGAAAGCCTGGGTGTGAGCAGAGGACCCCTCAAAGCAGGGCTGGGCTGGAGCCACTGCAGAATCCCTAACTCTACCCAGATTCTCTGAAAGGAAGCTTAAAGGGCCAAAGGAGGTCTCTGTGTGGTGCTGTCAGACCTGAAGTGGGTGCGAGGGTCCTTCCAGGTGGCAACCTGGCCTTCTGAACGTCCACAGTACATTGCTGGGGCCTGGCATGGGGATCTTACCAGCCCGCTGACCCAGCTCCAAGCAGTGCTGCCTTCGTTTCCACCATGCAGGAGGACACAGAATCCCAGAGGGCAGCTGGACCTGTCCTGGAAGAGCAGCAGGAACCTGAGCTAGCTGGCAAAGCCCATGCCACATTTCCTCAGGGCCACTTTCAGGTGGGGACATTGAGGCTGGAAGTGAGTGTGCCTTGTGGTTGCAGTGGGCAGTGCTGGGCCCTGAGGCCCAGAGTGCTGGCTCTGACCTGGCAAAGCAGGGCCATGAAGTGATGGCCTGGGCTCCTCAGCACTCTTGGAGGCCCAGGGATCATCTCTACTGTCTGGCCACACGCCTGACACTCCAGTACTTTGTGTCAGGCACAACTGCCCCCAGCATTCACCCACACTATGGGGTCAGTGTTCAGTGAGAAAGTGCTTATCCAAGGACCCTGAAGAGGCACTGCTGTAAAAGAGAAATGCAGTGCAAAAGCCAGGACTGTAGCCTTACTGAGGACCAGCAGAAGGCCAGGGCCTCCCCAGTAAGGAGGGGTATGGGGTGCAGAGGGGTTACACTGCTACTCAGTCACTGACTCGCTGAGAGCTGTTTCCGGTCCAGGCAAGGAACAGAGGCCACCACCACTGCTGGCATTTGAGTGCAAGGGGCCAGGGATGCTTGGGCCTCGGCACTTCGGCTCAGGTGCCGGGGTCTGCAGAGTGGAGGGCTTGTCCATCCTCATGGAGGAGGTCAGCTTCTAGCCCTCTTGGCTTCCTGTAGCTTCTGCAGTCACCGAGGGTCCCGAGCCAGCGTCCTCCATGGTTGAGCTTTGCTTGTTCTGGGATAGTGAGAAGAGAATAATTTGACATTGTCACCAAATGGGAAGCCTTTATTATTATTATTCCTTTCTGTGGAATAAAGCTTCTCAAGCTCTTGCTGGCTTCCGAGAGCCCATGTGAAGTGGTTGCTGGTCTTTCTCCCCTGGTTTCCAAGTTCTCTGTGCTGCAGACGCTGCTACTTCGGACTTTTCTGAAAGCAGGTGAAATGAACAGTGAGGAAAATTAATTCCCTTGCCAAGTAATTAACTCTTAAAATAGACCCACCAGCTTTCATTTTTAGGAAAGTACTTACTTGTTGAAGTAACATAGAACACACAGAGAACATTTCTAGTTCTCTGGCTTATTATTTTTGCTAAGAGGGAAAAAAAAGCAAATATAAAAAAAATCCCATGTGTAGAGCAGGACAGGTGGAGAAGTGAGCGGGAGGTGACAGTGTCATGCGGGGCGAGAAGGTGATGGGTGAGCAGGTGTACCTGGGAGAAAGCCTTGCAGGTGCCAAGAACAACTCCACAGTGTCCACATTGGCCCTTGAAAGGAACTAGGGCCTCCACCAGGGGTTTTGAGGACAGGTTCAGGAATTTATGTTTAGATCAACATTCGAGATGAACCAGCCAGCAGAAGTTTGCAGCCTCTGCCTGCTCCTTGGGACTGACACTTGTCTTCTTGTCTGTGCACTTTTCTCTAAGCCTCTGAGTTAGGACCATACTTGAGCTGGGCCTGAGAAAATGGAGAGGAATCCTGGCACTTAACCGAGCTGTCTCCTAATGGTGGTTGCCAGGGGTCACAACCAGCACCATCAGCGTGTGACACAGAGCTCACGAAGAGAACCTTAGGTGCCCTGGGTGAACTCATTGGATGAAGGATGGGCAGCGGGCCCCTCAACTCTGACCCAACCCCTCTCCTTGTCAGTGTGTCAGTTTATCATCTCTGTCTTTATTTTCTCACTGGAGACACAGAGATTAATAACACACCAGCGCCAAGCCATGAAGATCGTTTTACAGTCCCTGAGTCCAAGGTTAAGTGACTGGAGCCTCAGCATGGTCACTCTTCTTGGTCAGCCCAGTGGCTCACGTCCCTGATTTATATGTTTGTCCTCCACAGCTTAGCTCATTCCCATCTCAGTCCTGTGAAATTTAGAGAGGCAGAACACAGCACAGATGAACCGCAGACTATTTATATAGTCCATCGCTCCAAATACTCAACTTGATCAGGTTGCTCCTAGGTAGAAGTTTCAAACCCAAGGTTGCTTCTTATGAAAAGCACATGATCAGATCTTTGGAGTGAAATGTGCTCCTGGACCTTCTGGTGACCAATGGACGTGATTTTGCTTGTAGAAAAGCTTGTGGTGCATGCATTTAAATTACCAAAACTCCCAGTCTATGACAGCCACTATGAAAGAGTTTACACTTGTCAGTTCAGAGTTCACAGGAAGAACCTGCCACAGCTCATCCTGCCTCTGGTAATGTCAGCGAAGACACGTTTCGATTCCCACTGTCAGTTCCGAGTTCGGCGTTCTGAAGGTGCTGGTTGTGACCCCTGGCAGCCACCCTTAAGGGAGAGCTCAGCTAAGTGCCCAGGGTCCCAGGTCATAACTCAACTGAATAAAGCCATAAAGTAACACACATGCACACATGCATAGGTACACACACACACACACACACACACACACACACACACACACACACGGGAAAGCCAAGAGCACCCAGTAAGTAGCTGGGAAGCTGTAGGTCTAGAATCACAGGGAGGTGGAAACCTCTGCAGTATCTCTGAAGCGTGAAAGTGAGGACTCGGCTTTGGACTGTGCCCAGGGTCCTGTTTTTAAATCTAGCACAACTGGAGTGAAATGAGCAGCTGGAGAAAGTAGTGTGCCCCAGGGTGGCACCCAGAGTGGCCGGCCTACCGAGGGAACCAGTGCTATACCTCCATTTCTGGTCTGTGGAGGAAGAGACCAGACTTGTCCTGCAGGCAGGGAGGGCACTTCCTCTCCAGTCAACCAGGGCGAGGGCTGCTTTTGAACACAGTGCTACAGTGTCATTATTCATAATTTTAGAAGGAATTCATGACTTTATTCTTCTGAGAACTGAAAGTGAAATCCAATTAAAGCAAAAATAAATAGAATAAATCTCACCATTTTCTACAGGAAGCTACTTGGCTGTGTCCCTCTTCTCAGGGAATCTGGGCCTCACTCTTCCAGTCCCCAATGCCCTTGCCTTCTCCTACCTACCCCTCTTCGAGGTCAAGGTCCTGTAACTGTCTCGCTCCTCAGATCCCACCCTCGCCCTCTGGGTCTATACACCTTTATTTCCCAGTCAGCCTTTTATGAAAGTTGTTTCCTTGTGCAGGGTGTGGCATGGGAGCACCTGGAGAGACAAATGTATTCAAGTTCAAATTTGAAACACAGCCCAGGAAGCGCCACACTAGCCTTCCAGTATTTAGCATACAAGACTACTTGTCTGGAGTCTTCAGCTCCGGAAATCCTCACCAGTGTGAGGGAGGCTGGGAAAGCACCCTGATGTGCTAGGGGAATTCTGAGAAAGAGGAGAGACGCCGTCAAGCCAGCGCCCCCTTGATAAATCTCCTGTGACCAATGGTAATGAGTGGAACCAAAGTGGGAGCAGAGACAGGAAACTGGAATGAAGGCACATGTGCATATCATGAGGCACATGTGTCATGATGTCCCATCAGCCATCCCAGAGGAGACTCTTGATCCTAGAACTGCAGACTGCCTCTGGGGAACACATGGCAGCACTGCTTCTGGGGTGACTCCATGGCTTTATGCGGATCCTAACTCCAAAGCTCTGCTCTCCTAGGGAAACCTCTGTCTGGTGATGGGAACACTGCCTGGCTTCCTTGTTTACACTCTTGTTTATCACACACCTTATTGTGTTAAGCATGTCCACTTGGGACCATCCAGGCTTTCTTGAAAGCCGTTCTTGACGTAAAGCCAAACAGTTTCATTAAATAAGCTTTTACCCTAACAGAGATACACGGGTTCTGTGTGTCCTGAATGGTTCGGAAGAATGGTGATGTCACTCTGGGACTCTTGACTCTTTTAGCAAACCCAGCTCTTCTCACAGAGACTCCCTGCAGCAGTCCCTCCCATCAGATGCCCCATTTGCACTTTAGAGCAATCTTCCCTTTGATTACCAGTTTGGACTGAGTGAGAAGAATGTAACTGAATCATCTGTCCAAGCGGAACATGTTAATGAAGCCCAGTTCCTGTCACTTCCCTCTTCTTTTGTATAAAACACAGAGCTTCAGGATTGAGATTTATGGTTTGGGAATGAAGCTTGAGGGGTTCCTGAAGGCTTGCCAAAAAGCTGAAACCAAATGCTCTTCCGTGAAAAGCCTGTTGTTACTCTTGTCTAAGTGCCATTCATAAGCAATGAGCCAATCACCACAGGATGAATACGTTTGGTTCCTGATTCTGTTTGTAGAAAGACTGTTGAAGTATAAAATAGACACCAGTGACTGATCCCCTGGGAAATTCCATGGCTCACTAAAACACAGGGACACACTGCAGTTATTCAGCGGGGCTATATTTCAGGTTGAGAGGCTACAAACCCAGCAAGTGAGGACGATACCTTGCAATGCGGTGATGTCACCCGGTGATTTTCACTGGTGTCAGGCACCTGGGATCAGCTTCCTGGAGTCTCACCAAAGTCTCCTCTGTTTGTTCCATGTGGGAAGTTAGCTCAGGTGGCCCAACAGGACTCCCTTACTACCCTTGAGAAATGGAGTTAGTGTTATACATTGGGGATGTGATATTGTGGAATTATTTTTTATGACAGTTATTGTTTACTGGGTCAAAACAAGATAGAAACTCATCTGAAAGTCATGGTTCTCTTAAGGGCTTCAAAGATTTTGATTACCTTTGAAACAGAGACCCTGGGCATGGGAGATGTGGGAGACAAAGCTGTGATGCAAAAGGCGATTTGCGCGTCTGCTTTGAAAACAGGCAGATATAAACTTGCACGTCCATAGGGGTTTCCTCCAAAGGGACCATGCTAAGTCTTTGAAAACTCAGACCAAAATGTGTGAATCATATCTGGGGCTGGACATGGGGGCAGAACCAGGAACCATCCTAAGTGCTTTCCACTAGTGTTTCTTTGTCTTTTCTTCCTCCCTCTATCTGTGACCCAGGTACCATAGGAGGTAGACTTAAAAGTGGAGCCTTGCAGAAGCCTGCAGAGTTTAGAAGTTAGGTCAGACAGGTAGAAGGAAAGAAGAGGAGGTGGGAGACAGAGACAGTAGTTGAGGCCAAGGATGGGCAGCATGGACGTTTTTTAGGATGTGGGAAGATTCTAACCTTTGTCACTCCTGCCCTCCTCCACTGCCTTCCTAGAACCAGGTACTATTTTATGTGTGGTGCTGGGGACTGAATTCAGAGCCTTTGCATGGAGTGACACCTGCCTCCCTTCTTAATTTTTAATTTTCTCTGAGCCACCAGGGCCGATCTGGAACTTGTGATCTACCTGTCTCAGGATTCCAGAGTGCTGGGATTTCAAGTATGGGCCACCGTGCTCAGCAGATACTTGTAGGCCATGGATTGCACTGTAGTTTATGCTTGGACTGTACCTGAGTTAACAACTCATGGCATAAATGCTGGAGACAGATACAACTTATTGCCAGGAGGCACAGAGCACACTCAAGACACACCGTGACTTCAGGCTTGAAGTGCTGAGGACCTACCCACATGAGTTGTTGAGGGAGACCATTTGTAGTTAAAATTTCTTTACTGTCTTGTTTTAAACATCCTACTGTGCCCCAAAGTGTCATTTATTAGCTCTTATGGAACATTCCAGCCTGTCTGGGGAAGCATTTTCAATTAACAACATCCCCAAAGAAAATGAACTACAAATCTAAAGTGGAAGGCGAATGAATCCTAGGAAGATATTGTCATGTTTTCTTGAAATGAGACTGTTCTTTTGATTGAAGTTTAAGAGCCACCATTAACAAAAATTCATGTTTCCTGAGACTCCTGGCTCATCCTAGTGGACTACAGGATGTGTTTAATGAAGATACGTGAGATTTTCTCGAATTTGTGAAAAAATTTTGCATGTGGAAGAATATTGGAAAAGAAACCAAGTGTTGTCATTACTTTTTACTCATGGCTGAGACAAAACACCTGATGACCAAAGCTGAGAAAAGAAAGGTTTATTTCTTACAGTTTTTCAAGGTTTCAGTACATACTCAATTGGCTCAAAGGCAAGGTGGCATGGTGGGGCTGCAATTCATGGTGGCTGCAAACAGCAAGGCTGGGACCAGCAAGAGAGAGCAAGACACACCTTCTTCCTGCCATTACATTACATCCTGGCTCCACCCTTATGTAGGTGTAGCATTGACACCATCAATCCAAGCTCTAGACAATGAACCAGTCACAAATGCACAATGTAAAGGCATGAGGCCTGGGGGCCACCAAAACAAACCATGACTCAAACCTTGACACCAAGTCACTCCTTCCTTGCTATGTTCTTGGTGAGTTCAATTCAACTCAGCATGTCTTGAGGGTGGAATAATGCAGAGAAGTGATCTGTAAAGGATCTGTTGAATACTGCTAGGGATCCTTAGGCATAACCAGAGAAATTGAAGCAATAAATAAAAAGTAATTTCATAGGGCCTGAATTATTGGAGCAAAATGTTTAGATAGTATGTGATCTTAGAGCAAGATGAGATGTCCTATGTACTTCCGGTTTGCTGGCCTAGTTCAAAATCAAAAGGGGTTCACTGTCAAATCATTGTGCCAGGGAGAAATGCTATTGACATGTGGTAGATCCTGTGTTCTCAGGGATCTTATCAAGTATGTTTCTCAAATCAGTAGTGAATGAAAGGAAACCACCTGGTGCTTAGAAAGTCCTCAGGATTTGAGGTATGGTGGGCAGGAGACAGAGTGTGCCTGGAGGTTATAAGGGTATGATTTAGGTGGGAAGACATGGGTATGTAGACTTGTGGGAGTGAAGACATACTGATGCAAAACTGGAAATGGGTTCTTTCTATGATAAACTTTTTAGAGATATAGACTGAAGGCATAGAAAATCTGTTCAGTGAAATAATAGCAAAAACTTCCCAAATCTTAGAAAGATGGAAGAATCTAGGAACGGGAAGCATTTAACTTCAAAAAGACATGGAAAAAAGGAACCTCTTCATGTCATAATTAAATTGTCAAAAGTGAAGAGCAAAGACTAGATATCAAAATCTGCATGAGAAAAATGTTCAGTCATTTAAAAAGGCTAACCCATCCTAATAACAGCAGATATCTCACCACAAACTCTAAGTGCCAGAAAGGAAAGTAACAATGTATTTCCAGCTCTGAAATAAAATAATTATCAACCCAAATTATTATATCCAGGAAAGCTACCTTTCTGAATTAAAGGAGAAATAAAGTGCTTCCAAGAGAAGTAGAAACTAAAGGAATTCATGAGCCTATGCCAGCACTTCAGAAGATACCAAAGGAATCTCTACACACAGATGAAGACTAGATTGACAAATGAATATCAGGAATCAAACAGCACATAGGCAAAAGGAAATAACTAGTACATCCTTTTCTATAATAGCCCTGAATATGAATGCCCAATTAAGTCCTCTGTGAAAAGACAGAGATCAGTAGAGTGGTTTAAAACATAAGACCAAACCATGTTGCCTACCAGAAACACACCTCATCCTCAAATCCACACACAGATAGAAAGTAAATGATCAACAGTTTCCCTGATTTCATCTAAATCCACAAGACCTTGCTCTGTGTGTCCTGCCTGCCAGTCCTAGTCCTACCCTCTCCAGGGGCTCCTCACACACAGCCTGCCCCTCACCTAGACCTTAGAAATTCTTTGAGTTTTCAATGCATTGATGTGGAGTCTGAAGTGCTGGTCTGAGCTCATAAATCTTGTGAATTTGGGCTATTACAGAAGCTTGTCTTGCACCATGGAGATGATCAATTTGCTCCTTGGACTCTTTCTCCCCAATGTGTGCTTGGTGCATGGGGTGCCTTTCATTTGAATACCAGTGAGCTTCATTTTTTGTTAGTTGCTTGGCATCTTCTCTGCTTTCATTTGTTCTTTTAACAAACACTTGTCAAGTGACTGCTGTGTGCCCATGTACTTCTGAGCACTGGCACACAGTATGAACAAAAAGCTCACCTGCCCTTGGTACACAGCTTACATTTTAATGCCTTGTTCCTTTCCCCTCCACTACATTTCCTAGGGCTCTGGTCTACTTCATGTGATCTCTTTGCTTTCCAGGAAAATTTCCCTGGATTTGATCCTTCCTGTTACCATCATTCCTAATGATTTTTCTCTTTTCAAATATTCTTTTTATTTTGAAATTCAAAATGTACAGAAAAATGTGCATTGAATATATTATTTTTAGGTATGATAAATTATTATAGAATGAACAGCTATATAATTACTATCCAAATCAGAAATGGAATATTATTAACACTCAGAGGCCTCCTAAATGTTCTTTTCTGATCATAGAACCTTATTTCCTTCTTCACTGTTAATTGGAGGTAATCAGAGATGTTAAATATTTTATTTTTATTACAGTTTTACTCTTATTTCTATATCCTTAAGCTATTTAGATAGATTTGATCTTCTTTAATCTTTGTATTGGTGGAATAGATAGGGTGAGTTTTTGTGACTCTGGCTTTTTTAAGAGTTATGCTACGTATTCAGCTAGCTGTTATGTGGATTTGCAGTTGGTTCAGGTTCCTTCCTAGTAAGCAGAGATCAGTGAGTTAGATCACCAACTACCAGCCCAACTCCTAGAGTCTCTGATTTTCCAGGTTCAGGGTGGTGCTTGAAAATTCATATTTGTAACAAGTTTTGAGGTGATTTAGTGCTGTTGCTATGGGCACCACATCCGAGAACTGCATAATATTCTATTACATGCATATTCATCTTTTGAATCATACATTTGATAAACCATAGCTATTTTAGCTGTTTTGGGTTAGGGCTATTATGTAAATGCAGATAACAACATAATTTTATCTGTCTCCTGTTTCTTATTTCACCTGTGCTCATAAAGTAAAATTCTGCTAGGTATCAGATTCTAGAGTGGCGGGTAGTGGTGTCCCTTAGTGGCTGGATGATATTATTCTAGGGCTGCTTCATCTTCCATTGTTCCTTTTGGAAAGTCAGCTACCAGTCTAAGTTGTTCTTTGGAAATGCCTCTAGTCACTGGTGAGGTTTCCTTACCTTACCAGCAATGGCACCATTTTCCTCCATGCAAACTTTTATTTCTTCTGGTTATTGAGACAGTAAAAGCCATAGTCTGCACTGTTATTCAAATGACATACTTGAAAGACTATCTGTCTCTTGTTCTCATCTCTTTCTTTCTACAGCTATCTTGTATTGTTGTCATTATTAATCATACCTCTAATCTTTAGTGAGCCTATATTTTATCCTAGACACTGCTAAACATTTTACTTTTAGCTGCATATTGATCGGCCTCCTAAATAACTCCTGAATCCATTTTACTTATTCACCTTACTGGCAGCTACCCCCTTTAACCTCTCTCCATTGTCCTTCCAGGTCAGTGCCTCACCATTCACAGATTTTCTGGGTCATATACCTCCTGAGCCATCGTCCTGGCTCAATAAACGAGTGCAGATGACATCATTCTGGATCACATCCTTTCCCTGTCTCCTTGCTGCATGGAGAATGAAGCCTCTTTGGCACATGCTGCTCTCCCTGGCTCAGTGCCACCCCTGCTACCCTTGCATGAATGCAGTGAGTGCTTGGTCCACGCTGTCAACTTTGCTCATGGGCATCTCACACGCTCTTGCTTCTTTTCTGAAATGCCCCAGTTTCTGGATTCTGACCTTCTTTTAAAGCTGAATGTAACTACATATTTTTGAGCCCCCACCCTCCATGTTAGATTAGACTGCTCTTCAGGAAATAGTCACTCCTTCCCACCATTCTCCCACAGGAGAGCTGTGTCCCTTAGCCACAGGTGTTGACAATAGCATCGCGACTTTCTTTGATCAACAGGAGCAGGACAGAGTGGCTGCCTGAGCTCAGAGCCTGGCTCACTGGGACTGGACATGTGCCTGAGACTGGCACAGTGCACTGGTCCTGAAGAGCACAGATGTGGGAGTGGACCTGTGCAGAACCTTCAGCACAGAGCTGTGAACAAGCCGAACCCACCCAGGGCACCATGCCCGCCCTTGCTGCTGGCTGTGTGGGATCGTGCGTGTGCCTGGTTCTGTGTCACAGGGGATCTGGCATTACTGCTGCCGTCTCCCAGGTCTCTGCTCCTGTGCGGGGCTCCGCGGTCCCTCATGCCCACTTCTGTACGTCATCAATTATATGGTATTGCATTTTCATTATTTTAACATTGATTTTTAAAAAAATATTTCTTGCTCTTCTCTAGACTCCTTGGGGATAGATAATATATTATATTTATATTTCTGTCAGTGCTTTTAATTGCATTGCATAGAATAGATATTTAAAATGTTTACTGAAAGCAAAAAATGACAACTTTCATTGCTAGCAGTACTGATAATTAGATAACTTGAATGACCCTTCTCAAAAAAAAAAAAAAAAAACTAAACTAAAATTGCTCCATGAAATGGGGAAAATCATATTCTAAAAGGGAAATAATATGCCCTAAAAGCTAACAGTAAAGAGAAAGTGGACTCAGAGAGATCATTAGTTATGAGGTCAACTCTGACTCTGGCAGCAATTGTGAAGTGCAGATGACTGAGTTTTCTCACCCAGGACAGGAACCAGAGTGTATGGCTGTCCTAGGCAGAGTCTGCTGGGGGGTCACTGCCCAGCTGGGACACACATGGCTGCACCTGGATGGATGGTGAGCAGGACTGCTGAGCATCTGGGAGCCTGAGATTCAAGAGCAGTGAGAAATTCTCCCCTGACTAGCTCTTAACAAACCAGTTTCTCTGTGTTTATTCAGCCCTCATGCCTCACTGCATCAGTGTGGACTACCTCAGCCAGCATGCAAGAGCACGGTAGGATGGGAGTCTCCACAGAGGACCCATGTCCAGGTCTCGTTGGAGTTAATTGTCAAAGAAATTTCCAAGGCATTTAGGATAGTGGTTTTGTATGTGTGACTGTGTGAATAAGCATGAGTGTGAATGTCTGGGTGAGTATGTGAGTGTGAGTATGTGTGTGAGTGTGTGTAAGTGTGAGAGTGTGTGAGTATGTGTGTGGGTGAGTGTGGGAGTGTGTGTAAGTGTATGTGTGAATGAGTGTGAGTTGTGTGTGTGGGTGTATGTGTATGTGGATGTGAGTGTGAGAGTAGGCATGTGAGTGTGCATGTGGGTGTGAGTGTGAGCGTGTGGGTGAGTGTATGTGTGAGTGTAAAGTGGGTGAGGATGTGTGAGTGAATGTGTGTGAGTGTGAGAGTATGAGTGAACGTGTTTGTGTGAGTGTATGTGTGTGGGTGAGTGTGAGAGTGTGTAAGTGTTTACATACAACTTGGGCCATGTATTCAGCAGGCCACTATAGGTTACAGCAGAGATAAGAAGAAGCAGAACCAGACCCTTGGGGCTTCTGAAAGCACAATCATGATTATTGTTATTATCACTATTTTAATGTAAGAGAATTCACTTTTATTTTCTAAAACTAAGGTGTCTCTCTAACAGTTGACTTCATAAATTACTTTCACTGTCATTGAGGAGAAAGCCTCACGTTTCAAATTCTCTGCACCAGAGGACTAAATTGGAGACTTAAAGGAAAAGCACAGCAGTGGACTAGCTGTACATAGAAGGGGCTTTCTTCCCAGGAAATTTCCCTCCAGTGTTCCATATAGTTTTATATTAATGAAAAAATAAAAAAGGTAGTACAATTACTGAAAATAATAGAAGGTTGACAATACAGCTTAGTGATAGGGCACTTATTTAGTGTGCATACTAAAAATATAAATATGCCTAAAATTTCTAAAGAAGTAAAAGAGGATTGAGTGAGTGAATAAAGGTGAGAGGGAGAACTGATTTGGGTTGAGAGGTCAGTGTCACTGGGAATTCCAGCGACCACACTGGCCAGTGTGGTGGTGCATGCCTGTAGCCCCAGCACTCAGGATGTCAAGGCAGGAGGATTGTTGTGAGTTTAAGGCCAGCCTGGGCTACAAAGTGAGTTCAAGGCCCACCGAACTGTGTAGCAAAACCCGGTCTCAAAAAGACAAAAAAAAAAAAAAAAAAAAAAAAAGAAAAAAGAAAAAGAAAAAGTACTCAATGATGACCTTGTCATTGATTGAGGTAAAGATTTAGCATGTAAGTGGCATTTGTGGAGGTTCCTGAATATAGCAGGTAGAAAGAACAGTGGATGCGGCAGGTCTGGGGTTCCATCAGCTTCCCCACTCCCAGCTGTGCTGGGAGGACTGTGGAGATCTAAGCAAGCAGGCAGGCACCATAGGTTCCAGAGGCCTGGAAGCCTGGCATAAGTGTCCCGTGCACTTTCCCTTGAGTCCAGCTAGTATGGGATCCTTGCTCGGTCCCGGCCAGGCAACCTCATGGCTTCCAGGTGCACCAGAGCAGTGTGGTGGGTCCGGGGCAGCATCGGCCTCCTCGCTCGTTGCCGAGCTTGGTGGACTGTGGAGTGCTAAGCAAGCAGGTGGGCGCCATCAGTTCTAGAGGCTGGGCTTGAGCTGGGCTGCTCCACCCCCAGTGACCCTCTATCAATCCAGGGAAGTGGGTACCAGAGTCCCAGGAGCTGAGGGCGTAGAAGAGGATTTCCAACAGACACTGGGGAAGCCTTAGAATAACACTCGAAACACTTGAAACACAGAAATATAGGAAAATGACAAAACAAAAGACCAAATTACAATCTCAAACCTCCAGCCCATCCAAAGAAACCTTAGGAGCAATATACATAGAAGAAAACATATGCCATACACCTGAAATATCGGACATAATAGCAACTGAAATAAAGAAGCAACTCCAGGAAGCTTTAAAGGAATTCAAAATAGAAATAATCTCCCAGGTAAAAGAAGAAATGATAAAAGAAATGAAAGAGATGCTGAATATATCTAAAGAAGACACAGTTAAAAAATTGGAGGAACTAAACAAAAAGATAGAATCCCTAGATGAGCAATATAAGAAACAAACAGAATACATAAATCAGATGCACAGAGATATACAGGAAATCAAAAATTCCACTGAAAGCTGTAAAAACTGCCTCAATGAAAGTGAAGATAGAATGTCAGACCTCGAAGACAAGATTGCAGCTAGAGAACAGGAAAGGAAATATCTTTTAAAAATAACAAGGAATTAGGAAATAAGAATTCAACAACTGCAAGATGACGCAAAGAAAAATAACGTAAGATTGATGGGATGAACAGAAGGGGACAACATAGAGGATGTCAAGAGGATATTTAGAGAAGTAATAGTTGAAAATTTCCCAAACATGAGATTGGAAACCAACATCAGGATCAGTGAAGCATATAGAGCTCCAAATAGTCATAATCAAAATAAAACTACACCCAGACATATAATAATCACCATTCCAGAAACTCAACATAAGAATAGAATAATAAAAGCTGTCAGAGACAGTTTTTCCAGCCTAGACTGATGTACCCTGCAAAACTGTTCTTCAAAATTGATGGTGAAATAAGATACTTCCATGACAAAGAACAGCTGAAGAACTTCATGATCACCAAGCCAACCCTGCAAAAAATATTGAAAAACAGTTTAGATACACTTAGGATAAAAGCACTAAGCAAAGCAGACAAACAACAGAAAAATAAAGATGCAACAGCAGAAAGATAACATGTCAACAATATATAACAGTTAAACATATAACAGTTATAACCATTAATGTAAATGGTCTCATGCACCAATTAAAAGAAACAGACTGGGAGAATGGATCAAGAAATAAAATCCAGCCATATGCTGTCTATAAGAAACACATCTAACCCAGAAAGATGCTCACAGACTGAAAGTCAAAGGATGGAAAACAATACTTCATGCAATAGGAACCCCCTCCCACCAAAAAAGCAGGAGTAGCCATTCTGTTTGCAGACAATGTGAACTTTAAACCAATAATGATCAGAAGAGATAAAGAAGGTCACTACATACTTGTTAAGGGAAAACTTCAAGAGGAAGAGATAACTATCTTAAATATATATGCACCAAATTCCAGAGCACCTAGTTATATAAAACAAGTATTAGCAGAAATGAAAGATCAAACTATCAGTAACACAATTGTAACAGGAGACCTTAACATGCCATTGACATGAAGGGACAGATCAATGAGACAGAAAATCAGCAAAGAAATAATAGAACTGAATCACACCTGTGAACAAATGGACTTGATAGACATATACAGATCATTCCATCAAAAAATATCATAATACACATTTTTTCTCAGCAGTACATGGGTCATTCTCTAAAATAGACCATATATTAGCTCACAGAACATATTTAAATAAATGCAAAAGAGTTGAAATTATCCCTTGCATGTTATTGGATCATAGCGACATGAAGTTACAAGTTAATGATAAAAGATACTACAAAAATCCCACAAACACATGGAAACTGAATAACACACTCTTGAGTAATCAGTGGGTCACAGGGAAATTAAAGAAGAAATTAAACAATACCTACAAGCAAACAAAAATACAAATACAACTTACCAGAATCTGTGGGATGCAATGAAAGCCATCCTCAGAGGAAAATTTATTGCACTGAGTTCCCACATCAGGAAACAGAATGAATACAAATAAATAACCTGATATTACACCTCAAACATCTAGAAAAAGAACAGCAAGTCAAGCCCAAAGCCAAAAGAAGAGACGAAATTATAAAAATCAGAGCAGAAATCAATGCAATAGAGACTAAGAAAACAATCCAAAGGATCAATGAATCAGAGAGTTGGTTCTTTGAAAGAGTAAATCAAATTGATAAGCCCCTAGCCAAACTTATTAAAAAAGAGAATAAAAAGCTCAAATTCATGCAATAAGAAATGAAAAAGGTGAAATCACTACAGACTCTAGAAATACAGAAGATCATCAACACCTTATTTCGAAAATCTCTACTCTCAAAGGTTTGATTAACACAGAAGAAATAGACAGATCCCTAGAAACATATGAAGTACCAAAGCTAGGTCAAGAAGATGTAAAACTGCTGATTAACCCAATTTCTATTAATGAAATTGAAAATGTGATTAAGTCCTTACCTACAAAGAAGAGCCCAGGCCCAGACAGATTCACTGCAGAATTCTACAAGAAGTACAAAGACTTAATGCTGACACTCCTCAAACTCTTCAATGAAATTGAAAGGGAAGCAATCCTTCCTAAATCATTCCTGGAAGCAAATATTACACTTGTACAAAACCTGAGAAAGACCCAACTAAAAAAGAGAACTATAGAATAAATATTGTGAAAATGGCCATTCTCCCAAAACTCTTATACAAATTCAATGCAATCCCAATAATAATACCATCAACATACCTCATAGATCTCGAGAAATCACTCCTAAAATTCATCTGGAGTGAGAAGAGACCTAGAATAGCAATGACAGTTCTAAGCAACAAAGGCAAGGCAGGAGGCATCACAATCCCTGACTTGAAGTTATACTACAAAGCAACTGTAGTAAAATCAACAGGGTACTGGAATCAAAACAGAGCTGAAGATCAATGGAATAGATTAGAAGATACAACCACAACTACAAACACACTCAACTACCTTATCTTTGATAAAGGAGCCAAGCAGTTTCACTGGAAGAACGACAGTCTCTTTAATAAATGGTTTTGGAAAAAATGGCTCTCCATACGCTGAAAACTAAAACTAAACCCATGCCTATCACCATGTACTAAATTAAAATCTAAATGGATCAAAGATCTGAATATTAAAACAGAAACACTAAATCTATTGGAAGACAAATTGGGTAAAAACCTTGAAGACATAGGAGTAGGTAGAGAATTCATGAACAGGACTCAAACTGCATGGGAAATACTTCCCAGAATCAATAACTGGGACCACTTCTTATTAAAAAGTTTCTGCATGTCAAAAGAAATCCCCAGCATAGTGAAAAGAAAACCCACAAACTGGGAAAAAAAATCTTAGTGAACTCTCCCTCAGACAAAGCACTTCTGTCTAAAACATATAAAGAATTAAAAAACATCAGACCCCCAAAATTCAAAGATCCAATCCAAAAATGGGCATCTGAGATGAATACACACTTCTCAGATGAAATACAAATAGCAAATAAACACATGAAAAAAATATTCATCATCATTGGTCATTAAAGAAAAGCAAATTAAAACCACATGGAGATTCTGTGTCACTCCTGAAAGAATGGCCAGGATCAAGAAAACCATCAACCACAAGTGCTGGAGAGACTGTGGGGGAAAAAGGAACTGTCCTGCACTATTGGTGGGAGTGTAGACTGGTGCAACCATTGTGGAGGTCAGTCTGAAGATTTCGCAAAAAGCTGGGATTGGAATTTCCATTTATTCCAGCTATTCCACTTCTAGGCGTATTCCCAGAAGAACTGAAAGCATCATACCACAGTGATATATGTGCACCTATGTTTATAGCAGCACAATTTGTAATTGCCAGATCTTGGAAATAACCTAAGTGTCCATCAACTGAGGAATGGATAAAAAAGTTGTGATATTTTTATACAATGGAGTACTACTAGTTATAAAGAAGGATCACATTGAGATATTTATAAATAAATGGGCACAGCTTGAGACCATACTCAGAAGTGAAATAAATCAAACTCACATGTATGAATACCAAATAGTTTCCATATTGTAAGAAATGATTCAAATATATAAAAGTATGTGGTAATCATTATTCCCCATTAGGTGGCTTTGAAGCCTTATAAAATTTTCACTCATTGATTGGAATGGTTTTATTCTGGGCTCTTTGATATTATTGTCTGTGATGATATGAACAACTATTTTGAAGAAAACAGGACATCATAATAGCTAGTGCTGATTTAATATCATCTTGTTTTGAAGTGCCACCAAACTGTTGTTCTTCTGCCTCTATTGGTTTTATCATGTTGTATCTTAATGGATTTTATTGTATGTGACAGTATAAACAAAAATTTTTATAAGCAAAGAAATAATTTAGAAACCATTGCTCGTTTTCTGTTAGCTGGTTCTAAATACGCTGTAATACTTTCATCCTCTTGAATGGTTTCACACTGCCTGGATGTGTTTGATGCTATAGTATATGAAGTTATACTCAAATATTTCAAGGAAAGAGACACTTGGTAACCACTATTAAAGTCAGGTTATCTTGTGGTGAAACAATATGTTGCTGAAATTTTTTTGCTTTGACCTGTATTGCTATGTTGTTATATCCTCTTTTATCTCAATCTCTCCCTTTTTAAAAAAATTATGTATTTATTTTTATTATTTTTTTAATTAAGGGAAAAATAAAAAAAATAGCAGGATATATTATAGTAACTTTGTTGATTTCCTACTAACTTGATTTGAAGCCCTGTATTACTCCCACCATCTTGTTTTGACTGATTTTACTCTTTTCTGTTCTGTTGATAGTATCAAGTTAGAAGGCATAGGCAACTACTTTGAATGCAATAAGATTCACTATTCCCATTTTGGTTCGACTATTATCTTCTTTTGAAGTCTTGTAATGTCTCCAATGTTTAGGTTTTATTGGTCTTGTACTGTTTTGTTCAATTTTATTATACCTAATGATATAGGAAATTCTTTTTAAGGTATCAAGAGGCATTATGGTAACCATTGTTGATTGTATTATATTCTGTTTTTACATCATGTACTATGTCTATCCTTTGTTTTGACTGACTGCTTTGTTTTGTCATATTTGGTTTTATTCTCTTCCAAAAAAAGTAATAAGAACTATGGGAGTAATAAAACCCAAAATGTGTAAATGTTATTGTAAAAAAGAGAGGAAAAGAAAGTGCTCTAAAGGATAAAACTGCAGGTATGTTTAGGTGTGTAAGATAGATGACCATATTACTAAATTTTTGTTGGATCATTGAACTGTTTGCAGTCTCACTGTTTGAATGTCCACTTTGTATGCTTTAATCCTGTAACTTGAACAACTATTTCTAAGATGACAATATGTAATCTATTAACTAGCGATTTCTTACCCAATTTTTGAAATTCTGTATTACTTGTACCCTTATACTTTTTTCCCTTTAAATAAAATTAAAAAAAATAAAAAAGAAACAACATTGGATTCGGAGGTGTTGCTGACTCTCTAGGCACCCATGCTGCAGAGCTGTGGCTTTCTTTAGGAGTGTGCTCACTGACCACTGAGGAAAAGGCAGCAAGAGAGGCACAGGTGGCTCAGGAGCTGGAGGAGAGGGCTCCAATGGGGCTCTGCATGGAAAGCAGCCCTGCAGGCTATAGGTCGAGCACAAGAGCCAGTTGCAGGAGCTGGGGTTGCACTGTGTGTGTCTAGCCAAGGTGTCCTGTGCAGGCCCTGTTTCTGTCTCTGCACAGCTCTGGTCAGGATGGTCCTGAGAGAGTCTTCATGTGAACTTGGGGGTGAGGGGAAGCATTGGTCTTGCACTTCATCCAGTGAAGGTCCCACAGTCTGTCATGGCTCCTGAGTGTCATGTTTTATCTCTGTCAACTCCTGGAGTTGGGTCTGCGGGGACCCCATAGCCACTCTGGCCCTGGACATTTCAGGTCCTTTGATAACTGGGTAGGTGAGTATTTAGCTCCATGATGAAGCAGGGCAGCGTGTCAAGAGGAGGCTTGGAGCTGATGGGCGCCTGGGACTGAGGACAGTGTTCAGGGGGCTCCAGCTGGTTCTTAAGGTTTTAGTGTGCTCCTGCGCCCTGCCTCCATGATCAGCTGTGCTTTTCTCCAGCCAGCCCTGACCACCTCAGACCCCAGCCCCACACAGAGTGTGATGGTTTGGGTTCAAAATGTCTTCTGACTGTTTCATGTGTTTGGGGGTTATTGGATCTTGGGGTGTTATACTCACCTGTAGTTTCACCTATTGATGAGTTCATAGGTTAATGCACTGTTAGGAAGTGGGGCCAGGTTGGGGACCCATCACAGGAGGCGTCTGTCTCTCTCTCTCTCCATTTTCCCCTCCTTCTTGCCTTCCCCACTTCCAGCATGTGATGAGATGGTAGCTTTCCTCCTCCATGCCCTCCCACAATGCCATTTCTGCCATAGTGTCAGATGGCCATGAACCGAACCCACTGAAACTGTGAGTCAAAACGAACCTCTCCCCCTCTAAGTTGGTGGTGTTAGATTCTTTGTCTCAGGTATGGGAAAGTGACTAACAGGGAAATTAATGCCCTTATGTGGGCTCGCTGTCATGTCCCATGGTTTCTGGGATTCCGATTTCTGTAATAAATTCTGTTACAAATGCATCCCTGTTTTTGCTTGTTCCATCGAACACTGAGTGATGAGAGGAGAGTGAGTCATCTGGCATTAGACTGCTCCTGCTGTCTGGAGTGTCCTGTGATAGGCGTGGGCCATCCTGCTTCCTGGAAGGCAGAGCTGTGGGCAGCTGGAGTGCAGTGTTGACTGCAGGATGACAGGAGGTCATGGGATGGTTTGGTCCAGTGCTGCTTAACCTTTCTGCCTCAGAACAGCTTCATATTAGAAATGATTGTGGCACTGCATGGACCTTTCTCTCACTCTGAGACACCTTGCTGGGTTCCGAGGGCTCAGGGAAGCAGGTGTCTTCTCCAGGCAATGTGCTTGCTATAAACCTTTGTGCTCTGCCCTGGCTCAGGAACACGCACTGAACTTCTTTCTTCTACGTGAGCATAGAGGCAACAAGACTCAGCTTCCTTTGTCTTCTTCTTCAGCGACTCCTTCAGAACAGATCATGGTGCAACTGGCCTGCGTCTGCTTCCCAGAGCAAGGCTGGAATCGGCACTCTAGTGGTGACCTGGTCTCACCCCTTCTGAAAGGCCCAAGCTGCCAGCACCATGTCATTTTCAAAAACTTCTTCACTCTGTCAGTTCCACATTCTAGCAAAACAAACAAACAAACAAAAAACAACAACAAAAAAAACCACCAAAAAAAACAAAAAACCTTAGAATTATTTTCATTTTAAGAAAGGTGTCATGTCACATACGGAATGAGTCCATGATTCCTGGCTTTTTCTGAGTGAAAATATAAAGATGAACGTTGACAGTGGAAAAGAACATGCAGCTACCGCCCAATACCAATGGGCTTGGCTGCAGGAACCCAGAAAGGTATCATAGCCCACAGATGACCAAGTTTCCCCTTATGTGTAAACTACCTATGCCTCCTCCTACGTTCTTTTAATTACATGTTCTAACACCTGATGCATACCACACTTACGTGGTATAAGTTGCTGTTATTCTGTATTATTTAGGGAGTGGTTGCAAGGAGAAATCTGTGCATGTTCAGTACAGGCCCATTTCCCCCTGTAGTTCTGGTTTGCAGTTGGCTAAACCTAAATTTTGGAAATGAAGCTATCATTTTTCTGGTGCGAGCAGTCTGCATTCCCCATGGAGGCTGACCTGCACGTGGTCAGTCACCTCTGGGAGATGTTAAGTTAGTGATGTGCACTGTTAAAGTTTGGCTATTGGGCCCTCAATATGAAAGGTGCTGAGAGTCCATTTTACTGCCTTATTTGTATGACTTTGGTAGACCTGTGAGTTTAAGAGTCCGGTTATCCATCTGTGTGTACCTGAGGTGTGTACATGAGGCATGTGAATGTGTGCCCGTGTGTATGTGCACATGATGGTTGCTGTTCTTTGATTCAATCAGTATCATCAGGGAAAACATTCTCTGCACTTGGAAGCTGCCTTGTGGATTAAATTTGATCCCTGTATCTTTTGTCTGCATTATTTTCTGTCTTCTCCACTTACTGCAGGCTGAATTGTTTTTAAATAAATGCATCTATTCATATCTTGGGTCTCCACCTGAAAGCATGGTAATTTCCTCTTCAGTCTCTGGCAGAGTTATTTATATATTTTCTGAGTGGCAGCCTCTGATTCATTATTAAAAACCTCTAAGCATGAGTCTAGAAGACATCTTTGAGTAGAAAATTTAACATTATTTAATTTACACAATTTAGACAATTTGCTGACTTAGGCAATAAGAAAAATCATAGGGAAAGTCATTTATTCTCCCAAGACTGACCAGCTCTCCTTTCCTGCCAAAATATTGCTGTAGAATTTTGTTAAGTATCAGAGATAATTTGGACCTTAGCTCATAAACTTTCCTTAACTGTATTTGTTAATATTCTAGGCTCTTAGAAATAGTTAATGAAGTAGTCTCATGAGTTTAAAGAGGTAACGTTGTTAAACTTCCTTGGTTGATATAAAAATTGAACTCAGTAATTTATCAATATCTATTACTTATCAGCAATTATTTAATTATTAGCAAACTTTAAAAAGTAATCCAGTAAAGAAATTTAGAGATTAAATGTAGGTTGAAACAGGGAAACAATCCCTCTTCTCTAAGCATTGTTTAAAAGTGTAAGATGCTAGAAGTTTGAGTTTTCTACAGGGTTAATATATTGTTACAATTTGCAAAGGAAAACACTGTCTTAGTCACTTTTCTCTCATTGATGAGACCAAGCTGACACCCATGTTCAAGGAGCAAAGGTTTATTTGGCTCACGGTTTGTGGAGATTTTGGTCCATGATCAGCTGGCTCCAAGGCAGGCTGGTGTGGCAGAGTGGCAACCATTCAAGGTGGTAGAAGACAGAAAAATCAAGATGGGCAAAAGGGGAAGAGGAGAGAAAGCAAGCCTCTTTCTGCCCCTTTTATTTTATCCAGACCAGTGGGATTAGAGCGGTGCCAGGCATTCAGTACACTGACCTAGCAATCACCCAACCTTAATCCCAGCACCCTTCATCCTAGAATTGAACCATGAATGAATCACACACTCTAGATTCAGGTACCTATGAAAAGCCAGCCCCCTCACTACCATGGGAGGCTTTAGAGGGAACATCTAGGCACAAATCATAACAAATACTATTTCCCAATGCTTTGTTTCAGTCATGGTTTTCCATTTAAGCAACCCACTTTTCTCTTGAAGATTCACAAAACAGAATATGTTGACGGGTCACAATTGGGACCCTACCCTGACCCTTGAAGAATAAGGCTGAGGTACACCCTGCAAATCATGCCATCCCATTGCTCTGCAGTGTACATTGCCCTCCCCGTCATGCTCCCCTGAGCTGAAGGGGAGGAGGGAAAGGGGATGGATACAGATGAGCAACAGAGGAGAAGGTGGCTGTGCAGCCCTTAGTGACCCTGGGTGTGTTGCAGCACCAGCATAGGCCACGTGCTCCTGCTGGTTGCAGCTGCTCGGCCCAGGGATGCACTTGTGCCCCGGTCTCCTGTGGCCTTGGCCAGGGGATTTGAGCACCAGTTCCCAGCTGTGCCAATGGCTGCATCCCAGATGCAAGGGAGACTGCAGAAGCTCGTTCATGTCATTTCCTGCATAGAATGAAGGAGGACTTTTCTGCTTCCCATCAGGATTTATGGGTCTGGAAATTCTCCAGAACTGGGAAGGGGGCTCAAATTCGGAGCAGCCAGAGAGAATGAAATGTGTGACTTCTTGAGATGTCTTCACAGCAGCTATCAAACAGGTCCTTAGTAATAAGGCAGGAAGCTCCTCTCCAAAGGGTGCAGTAAAGTCATGAAAGAGTCAAACTAACCCCCATCCCTCGGTGAGGGACTTGGGAGAACCTGTTTCCTAGGGCTTGTTCTTTGTTCCAGTCTCCTCGCTGTGCTTGTCTCCACCAAGTAGCACACTCTCTGCCTAGACATTATCCAAGCAGGCCTTGAAGGGTGGCGTACATTCGTTAGACACTCACAAGTATCAGAAAAGTTGGACCCTGGGCGCAGTTTGTCCCTGGGTTTACCTGACTAGTTTCAGGGCTGGGGGATCATACCAACAAGCTGTGGACCATTTTTGACTATCTTACAGTAGCACAACTCACAAAGATAAATCTTAAAAGCAGTCTAAATGTCCATCAGCAGATGAAGGGATAAGGAAAATATAGTATTACTCACAATGGAGCACTACTCTGCCATAAAGAAGGGTAGACTGGAGTTATTCATAATGCACTTGGAGACCATAATGCTAAATGAAATAAGCCAGCCACAAAAGATTAAATGTCATATGGTTCCTCTTATAGGAGAAAACCAGAGGAAAGACAAAGAGCAAAATAAAAGATAGACAATAGCCAATAGGAATACAGGAAGGTATTTTGCACAAGGGAAGGGAATTAAGAGGTGAAGGGAAGTGGGGAGAGGGAGTTGGAAAAAGGAACTTAGATGTCTCATGTACATGCGCCAGCTCCATACAAGGAATGTAATCATTATGTACCATCCATTGTCTTCTTTGGTCACTTTATGTTGGAGGATAAGACAGAAATGCAAAGGTGTATGGTCAGGAGCTTTCAGTGTTGCTTGTGGACACTTAAAGGAGGCTATATTTATCTAATAGTGCAACACTACGATGCATAACTTTATATTTATAGTAACATAGCAATTGGTTTATTACAGAAATTTTGAGCACAGACAAGTAGAAAGGAGGGAATCCACACTAAGATTTTCCTGCACAAATAGGACTACTGCTAGTTTCCTGTGATAATAATGCACCGTCTTTATTTGCATGCAGATACTTGTATAGCAACCATCAAACTGTACACACGGGTTTCTCTTCTGGGTGTTGACATAAGCAGGAATTTTCCATTTATTTTTATAACATTCATGAATATTATTCTAATGCTTAAATGCAAGCCTGTCAACGGAATATAACCACTACATTATTGTTGACTATTTAATTTTTCCAAACACTGCATGATTAAAAGTTATGCTACTATGAACCTGGTCTGTGTTTAGTTATGCTCAGGAGAATAGCTGTATCCATGGACCCAGGGATGCTGGAGGGGACTCACACCCCTTCCTGTGAGCCACCGTCAGCATCAGGCTGTTCCGCTCACTGACGCCGGCGGCCCAGGCGGCACTCGGCGGCTGGGGATCCTGGAGCTATGTGCTTGCGCTTCTGTCTCTATGTGAGATGGGTTTCCCAGCTTTGCCCATCAGCTCCACAGCCTGCAGAGCACAAGTGCAAGGCGGAACTGGGGCTTCTTCGCCTTTCATGCTCAGAGATAGGCTCTGTGCTCTTAGCTGTAGAAACCAGGTCAGTCACTTTGGAGAAACAAAGAGTGGGTGTTTGTCTCTTCCCAGTGGTTCCCATTTATCCATCAGAGGGGTAGTGACTTTAATAACTATGAACCCAGTGGTAATGGTTGTGCAGACTTATGTTGGTTGCAAGTATGTTTGGAGGAGTGGGGATGTGGAAGGAAACCTCGCTGGTAACAGTCTCTTGGGCTGTTTCCATGGGAACCAAAGCCTTGTAGGAGAGAGCCAAGCACCTAGAAGCAGCATAGATATAATAGACATAATTTCCCTCTTCTGGATCTATCATTGGAAACTTTAAAGTTTCAAAACATTGCTTGGACAAAAATGGTCTTGTAATTGGAAGGGTCTTAGTTTTACATTTTTAATTATGGACGTGTGGAAGCACGCAGCTAGAGGGGCTCTTCAACTGCCTGTGCCCAGAGCCCTTGCACCCATCAGGGCTCAGCCTTCAGGGAGCTCAGTGGGGAGCAGCTCCCTCCCTGTCCCCAGCCTGCCTGGAAGCCTCACTAGCAGCAATCAGCTGCAGAGGGCAGATTTACAGCCCCCAGGTTATCACTTTATCCAAAGACAATGTGAGCTTTTGAAAGCCTGTCAAGGTAGCTGGCTTCTCTCCTCCTTAGCCCTCACCTTACACAGTTAGAAGCATTTATCTGCTCAAAAGAAGTTTTGGGTTTTTACTGACAGTACGAAGCATCAATTTTTCATTAGTTGCAGATATTCCATGGAGACCTGTAAGAGTCCACCAAAGTCTATATTTGCATACATTACTGCACTCTCCATTTAAAACTAAAATTGCCATTTTATTGCAGGGCACTAGATGGCCATGCAGGTTACCTAGTATTAGGGGATTTTGCCTTAAATTTGTTGAATACCACACACACACAAACACATGTATGTGTGAGCATGCGTGCACGTGTGCGTGCACACACACACACATGCACACACACACACACATGCACACACACACACACACACACACACACACACACACACACATACACACACACACACACACACACACACACAGACCTCAAGTAACAATCCCTAAAGTCCAGCCCTGGACCATCCAGCTTGCTTATCTAGGAGTTAGAAGCCACCTCTTTCTTCAGTTCTTTCTGTTCTCTTTGGCCTTGTAGGGAGTGCCAGGGCCATGAAGAATGACTTCTATAGCAACTGCAGAAGACGCAGGTAGCAAAGGCATAGTCCTGGCTTGCTGTCTGCCTGACACCTCAAACAGCTGGGAGAGAGATGCATGCTCACCTTTGGCTTCCAACCCAGTTCTGTTTGTGTGTGTTGTTTTAGGGTTAGAGAAGGCTGAGCTGAAGTGGTACATGCCTTCCTCAGCCCCCTGACAAGATGTGAGCCAGTTACTGCACAGGTGCCCTGTCAACTTTAGGACTGCTGGGCCTCTGGGGACACTGCCAGGGCAGAGCTGTGACCAGCATTCACACTCCCCTGCTTAACCCTAGAACCTCGAGGAGTGAAGCTTATCTTTCTGCAAAAGTGAGTTTTCATTTGGAAGCAAAGGTCCTTGGTGCTCCATATTGGGAAGATTGAGGTACAGATAGAATGTGGCTGAAGTGACAAGTGTGGGACAAGTGCCACCGAAGAGTGCTCCAAACTTCCTGTAAGTGATGGGACCACCCTTAGCTGCTGCCTGACAGACCGAAACTACTCTCATGGGGGGCATCAAGTAACGGATGTGAAGGCCTGCAGGGGAGACACAGCGCCCAGGAGCTTCCAATTATATGTTAGTGGGCAGCTGCCCACTAACCTATTCCGAAAGCTAACTTACTGGGGACTTGTGCTAGCTGAAATCCGAATTTACCCTAGCTAGAGCAGTTAGTACCTCGTTACAGCTATCACCAAAATGTCAGAGAGGTTTAAAAAAGTTATTTAGGGGCTGGGGATTTAGCTCAGCAGCATAAGCGCTTGCCTTGCAAGCAGGCAGTTGTGAGTTCGATCCCTGGTACCGATAAAAATGAAAAAGACAAAAAAAAAGTTATTTAAAAGATCAATCCAGAGGTTCTTATTCTATTTGCATTGTTTTTCTCCTTGACATCATGACCTAGGAACTATATTATTCTGCTTCTAACTTGTGAATGCTTGATCCACAACATAAATTCCTTTTATGGCAGAGACACTGAGGGTATAGAGAAGAACCTCAGTGAGACTTCACAGCTGTTAAGCACAGTTAGGTTCTGCGTTCCTTGTGCTTTGGCCCTCCGACCTGCATTTGTCGTCCTTCTGAAGCCAGACCTCTACAGTTCAGTGTTAGCTTAGGTCTTATTACATTCTTTGGGAGAATCAATTCTCAAATAATGGAAAAAGAAAATAGTAAAGGAACAATGCAATCATCGCATTGGTAAGAATTCTGGGGTTCAAGTCATTTTCCTGTTTTCTGTCTCTCTCTGTCATTTGTCATCTTGTGTGCTTTAACTTTATTGTGTTAAATATTTATTATTTAATACAAGAAGGCAATAACAAAAATGCTCTCACTTTCCCAACCGTGTTCCTTCCCCAGGGTAATTACTTTTCATGAGTGCTGCAGGGGACATCTTCCCGGGAAAGCTTGCTGTCTGGAGACAGAATTGTCAGGACGGCTCTTGCTGTTCAGTTTTGCATTCCCAGAGCTCCTGTGGAAGTGGTATATTGGCAGCAAGGGCAAAATCAAATTTTAAATCACAAATTCTTTCATTAGGAGACCAGCCTATACATAGATGGAGGCGGGGTGGGCGGTTTGGGGCCCCAGGTAGCATCACACAGACTGTTTCCTCCTCTAACCACTGAATTTACCTACAGAATCTCAGGACAGCGAAGAGTGTGCTGACCTCTGGGCTGCAGCGTGGAGGAGAATCTGCTTCTGTGTGGTGTTCGTGTTTCAGGATATGCCCAGCACTGCAGTGCCCAGAACATGAGCATGTGCTGTCAACTATGAGCTTATAAAACACGAGGCTGCTGTGGTGGAAACTTGATTCCCAAGTCACATTGTAATTGTAGTGGTAGGGAGATCCCTGGAAAGTGACTGACCCATGATTAATTTGTTAGTGGAACAATGGGTTTTTTCAAGAGAGGCTTCACTTTAAAAGCAAGCTCTCCGCACTCTTGCTCTGCCTTGCCATGGGATGCCCTCTGCTGTGCCACTGGGGGACAGGAAGGCCCTCCCTGGACTTTCCAGTTCCAGAACCATGAGCCAAAGACACTTCTAAACTGTGGTATTCAGTTATAGCAACATAAAATGGACCCGAAGGTTGTGTTAGGGTCTGGCCCTGGGGAGACTCAGGAGAGCAATGATTTCTCCTTCTCCTTCTCTTTGCCTTCCTCCTTCTCCTCCTCCTCCTTTCCTTCTCCTCTTCCTTCTGCCTCTCCTTCCCCTTCCCCTCCTCCTCCTCCTGCTCCTCTTTCTTCTCCTTCTCCTTCTTTTCTGGAGTATTGCATCTGTTATAAATGGTAGGTCCAAGATTCAAACCAAGCTTTCCTCACATAAAGCTGGATGGAGCCCATGATTTTTTCACCTGCAAAATGGGACCAAGGTCAGCAACCACCTTTGGAGGGCCAGCGGAAGGACCTGAAGATGTGATGCCCACCCCATGTGAGCAGGAAACCCATTTATCCTTTGGGTCTGCCCTGTAAGGTCATAGAGAGATTGTTATGTCATGAAGTGCTTTCAGAGTGTGACTTTAAAACACTGCCACGGTGTTACATCATTTGAATGATTTGAAGAGAAAGCAGCGTTTGTCGGTTACTAATCCGGGAACACCACAGTCTGCGTGGTGGGTCCTCTTTCTGCCTGGTCCCTCAGCCCCTCCTGCGTGCTATGACCAGCATCAACCTGCTTCCTTCCCAAGGATCAGCCCCTGTGTGGGGGAGGAAACTCTTCTCTGGACTGAGGGCAGCCAGGACACGAGGAAAGTGGGCTCAGGGGCCATGGTGGGCTCAGGGCTCAGGTTGAACATGTTTGGCACCCATGGCCAGGCAGCTTTGGTCCGGTTTTTATGAACAGGATGTAGTTTCTGCTCTGACCTGAGAGTCTAAGTGCGAGAGGGTGTGCTGCATAGTTGCTCTGATGTTAGGACTCTTGATCCAACTTCTGTGCGTACTTAAACAGGAAGATGTGTGCTACTTTTGTTTATTAAGTACTGGGGATTGAACCACGGCTGGAGACTTGGCTGTATGCCTAGGCCTTTTTAAAATTTTAAATTTGGAGGCAGGATTTACAAGTCACTAAGGGGCTCAGGCGGGGCTTGAACTTGGGACCATCCTGCCTGAGCTCCTGGAGGCTGGGATGACTGAATGCGCTGTCAGAGCCACCAGCATTCTAGCTGTGAGCTCCTGACAAGCCACAGGTCACCTCTGCAGCCTGAGGAACAAGCTCACGCTGGGCTCTCCTATTACTCACCACCGGCCCTCTGTGAAAGCCACATCACCTCTTTCTGTTCAACCTGGGGAACTTCTATCACCCATCAAGATTCATATTTAAAAAGAAAACAAAATGAGAAGGCCTTCCGTTGTGACGTCTTTCCTGGTTTTTCCTGCCAGAGCTAAGAACCCTGTCCTCTTCCTGTCCACGGTCAGAGAGCAGCTCTTGTGTACACGCTTGCCTGGGGATCTTGTCTCCTGCAGATGCTGAGGCTGTGGGCTGGGCAGGGCCTGAAATTCTGCAGTGTTTAACACGTTTCTGGAGGAGACTGATGCTACTTGTCTGAGACCTTCTTCAAGTTTTAGGTTGATGAGCAGTGGGCAGGGTGTAAAGTTTGTGCCCAAATTCTGGTTGCTGAGTAAATAACTGATGCTCCCCACCTGTGGCTTTTCTAGTGGGAAACTGAATTTCTCAGAAAACCAGAGGTACACCAGTGATGACCCCTGGGGCCATGGTCAGCACT
Organism: Cavia porcellus; assembly: GCF_034190915.1. NCBI lineage: Eukaryota > Metazoa > Chordata > Mammalia > Rodentia > Caviidae > Cavia > Cavia porcellus. Next base: position 44,556,404 of record NW_026947507.1, read on the forward strand.
GGTGTCTATAATTGATCGACTCTATTCATCTGCTCAGTCTGAGAACATCTCTTTACCTCTTCCCAATCAAATGTTTTCTGGGTGTTTATGTATCACCTCTGAAGTCTCCTGTTAAACACGGTATTAATAACTCATTTCACCCACAGAAGAGCCCTAGAGAGCAACGAATTACTTACAAAATAATCCCCAAGAGGTAGGGCAACTCTAACACAGCACGACTTCATTCTGGCACCCTAACTGGGTGACAGTTCATGGTGACAGCCCTGGAGTGATTCGGGACTCCTCCCGTTTGTGGCTCTGCCACCTCCTGACTTCCTGTCCTGGTGCTCATTGCTGTCACGTGGGTGGGATAGGATGGGACATGGGAGCAGGGCAGAGGCATCCCTTCCACTCAGGATTTTTGGTGGGGATTGGGCGGGGACTGTTACTTAAGCACTTAGCTGCACCTAGCTGAAAGGGAGTTAGGAAACGTAGTTTAACTGAACGCCCAGGACATCAGAGGAATGGAGTGGTGGGCAGAAGCCTAGTGAGACCTCACTAGTCAAGCACTCAGTCATGAGTGCTTCCTGTGCAGGGGCAGGAGGGGAGCTCAGAGCCCTGATCGGTGGGGAAGAAGCCAGTGCACTCGAGCCCGGGAGACGAAGGAAAGAAGGACCTGGCTGTCCTCTGCCTGTCCTTTCTTCATGGGGGAGGCGAGGAGGAAGGGCAGCACTGTTGGCTAACCGGTGGGCAGCAGGAAGGCGGGGCCCAGAGGAACCTCTGCAGGGCCTTGCGAGCCTCTCCTCTGTTCTCCCTGCCTGCTCCCACCTTTCCCACCGTGCTCACCATCTCCCGGGCAGCACAGTACACCCCAGCATCTCTGAAAGGCAGTCCGTGCCTCGGCTCTCAGGGTCTCCTGGGCCTTCCACCCCCAGACCAATGCTCCTCCGCCCCCAGGCCATGGTGGTCCGTTGCAGGCTCCTGTGACTCTGACCATACCTGGCGCCATGTGTGTTATAGGCTTACCATCCCCTCCAAATGTCACTTCCTGTGCTGACGGCATGGCTGGAGAGGGTGTCCCGCCTGCTTCTGTGGCTGAGTCCTTGTTGATGCCTGTCTCACATGCTTGTCTGCTTCAGTGTCTTTGCTCTGTCCTGCACTCTCTGCCAGAGCACAGATGGTTTTGCGGCCACCACTGGATTCTCGCACCTGGCACAGAGCACGTGGTGGGTGAAGACTGCAGAGAAAGGCTGCAGGTGGCACCTGGCAGCTCCTCAGGCTTCAGCCCAGCCCTGCTGCATGGTCCTGCTGTTGAGACCATGGGACTGTGGGAACAGCTGCAGGGACCACGGAGCACTTACAATGACACGGACATGATGTATGAGCACAAGGCTGAGGCCGGGGTCCCAGGGCAGCAGAGAGGACGCCTGGGCTCCACTGGGCACCCAGGCAGAGCACCCTGGACCTGAGCCATAGATTCTGTGCTGCCCCCTGGAGGGCTCAGTAGGAACTGACCAGAGTTTTGCCCTGTGGAGTTGCAGAAGGCTGAGACAAAGGAGTCCTAACTCACGATGTAAGATGTATTGTTGTTGAAATAATCGCCTTTTCCTAAGTAGAACTCCACTCTTTTTATTTTAAAATATTCACGGACTATAGATGCAGGCATTAGAAATGTAGGAAGACAGACACAGGAGTAATGAGAAAAAAACATTTTAGGGAAAAATAAGCTACTCAAGTTAAACATTTGATTTTTTATAGCCAGGAAAAGAATTTTATAATCATGAAATATCTTCTGTACTTGCAAGTTTCAGTAAAGAGGCTTTCTAGCTCATCCACTTTATCCCAGCCTGGAGGGGTTTCCTGGCTGGAATTCTGTTTCTCCAGGGCAGCTTCCATTCCAGTTTGTGAGAACATTTTAGAAACTTGAAATCCAAGACCAAAAGCTTTATTCTACCTCAATGGTGCGAGCTCTTGGCATAGAACCCTCTAAACTGTAATAAGATGCCCATGAAGGAATGGAGGAAGGAGATTTTAAGATGATAATATTTTACCTGCATGCTTGTTCTGTTGGTAAACACAACGAGATACATCATAAATCAAGGCACACTAAACCAGCTTGCTTCAGTGGTGATGCTAAACTAGTTTGCTTTGGTAAAGGCCCTTCTGCCATGATGTTCCTGCCTTGGGGCCAGCCGGCTACGGACTGAATCCTCTGAAACTCTGAGCCCAAATAAAGGAAATTCCTTTAATTTGGGAATGTCTGGTGTCTTATTCCTGTACCAAGAGAACTGGTCAATACGGAGATGGCAGGCCTTGAAAGAGGTAGCAGCTGGTGATGATCAGACAGCTTTCACAGCCAGTGGACACATGAGAGCTGGAGGCAAGCAAGTCTGAGGCCATGATGTGCCACTGACAGTCCTTCACTCAAAGAGCACCAACACTGACACGGAAGGAAGCACAGCGATGAGTTCCAGAGAGGAAGGGTCGGGAACCAGACACAGCCCCCAAGGTCATGGCCCTGACCTTCCCACACACACCCAAAAGTATACTCTGCTGCTTTGCTAGGTCTCTGGCAAATCAGGCTGATAATCAAGAGAAACCATCACCTGAGAATAAATTGGATTAAAGCAAATACATCACCAGGAACTGTGCCTGCCACCAGGAAGAGTGAACAGGCCTGCCATGATACGTCTTTGTGCCTGAGATTCCTCATTCACTCCTTATCTTGTCCTTTCTTCTGCATACAATATCATCTTTTGCCTTAATCCCTTCCCTTTAGGTCAACCTTTTGCCCTCTCTCCCTGGTGGTCTCTTGCTCTTAGTCTCTGGGGTCTTCATGAGTTATTTACAGTACAGCTTCCTCTTTTGGGGGTATTTGAAGCTGTGGAAATAATTTGTGACACTTAGGATTTGAGTCCTCTTATTCAATCTTAAAAATCAGTGCTCAAGCCTTGACATGTAGTGAAGACCTTACATGATTTGTCACATCGCCACAGGTGTAAAGGTTTGAACATCACAATGTGAAGCATCAAGAAAAGATCACTGTGAGTCTACAGCTTCTTGTTCTCAGATTCTTGCTTTGCCTCTGAGAAATTCACAGCCACACTTTCCAATGTGTTTCATTTTCCCATGTGTAAGCACGCTCATGGCCGCTGGCCATGTGCCTGGACTCTATCTGGTTGTCATTTGGCCCGTGCTCAGAGGATTCTGCAAAGGAACAGTGATTTTAGGTACAAACTTTCAGGCAATATTGCCAAGACAGCATGGTATCCTAAGATTCCAGGCTCTTTCTGTCCCTCCCAAAGAATTGGCCAGAACAACCAGTGAACAGTTAAACATAACTAACTATTATTTAAAGCCAAAGAAGAAAAGAAAAAAGTGAGAAGAAAGAAGAAAGGAAGAAAACAGAAGTGCAAGAAGATATATCCTACAAGCAGGACGGGCCATTGCAGACACAGGATGGCAGGACCCCACGGTTGTGCTGATGGGGGAGTAAGTCAGTGGCCACTGCCTCTTATATCCCAGATCTGGTCTGTCAGATGCTCCTCTGGTCAGGCATTCTGGCAGTGACTGACAGGTCAGGTCCTGTTATTCAGGGTATGTTCCAGCTTGGGTTCCACCACTGCAAACTCCCATCCAGACTGACTGAGATGTCACGTCCTGTTTTCAGCCAGGCCTTAATCTCCTACTTCAGTAACGCGATTATATTCCTGAATCAAAGGATAAACAGGCCTGGGGCAGGACCAGCTGCTTCCAGAAGGTGGTTCCAAAGAAACAGATCTTTCCAACAAGCAGATCTCACAGACCAGGCAGTGAACTGCACGGTTCGCTTTCTCTTGTGTTTCTCCGGATTTCTCCATCATTTGTGTTACAAATAGAATTCTCCTTTACATTTACAAACTGCTGTTGTTTGAATGTGTCCTCTCCAAACTCTGTGTGCTGGAACTTAATGACAAATATGAAAATACTACAATCTAGACCTTTATCAGGAGACCAGCTCACAGGGGGTCCTCCATGGCCAGTGGGATTAAAACTCTTAGAAACCAGGCTTCCCACAGCACTGGGCCTTTCCCTTCCATCCCTCCCCACTGAGCCTTCAGAATCCCCTTCCTGAGGTGCAGTATGACAGTGCCATCTGGGAGGAGAGACTGGCCCTCGTAGGGGGCAAGTGGCTGCAGCCTTCATGCTGGCTTCCAGGTTCCAGAGCCGTGAGAAAATCATTTCTGTGCTTGCAAATTATTCAGTCTCGAGTATTTTGCTAAGGCAGCAAGGATGGTCTGAGGGGTAACTACTGTGCTTACAAGAAGTGAAAGAGAAAACCCTGCTGCCCGGGGTGGGTCATGTGACCCATTCCAGTGAAATCATGAGGCAGGGAGGCGGGGGCTATCTTCTCAGTCCCCCAGCATCCCCATGGTTCAGGCAGAGAGCTGCCATGCAGGGGCTCAATGAACGAATTAGGAAAGGGCAGAAGCATTTATTACAACCCTTCTGGGTCCAGCAGATTTGGGTTCTCCTGGTCTCAGAGAGGGGTCAAGATGAGCAGAAAAATAGAAACCTCGGATCACAAGAAGTCACAAGCTTACTCTAAAGGCTTAGATTTCACTGACCAAAGTTTTAATTAAAAATGTTTCTCAGTATCTTTGCTTTGATATTTCCTATGTCTTCAGACTTTCTGGAAACTATCAAGAATCTGAAAGAATTTCCTTTTTTGACACATAGATTTTTATTGGGTATGGACAAATAAAATCTGCATTTACAGTATATGACATCATGTTTTGAGAAATGTGTACCTTGTGAAATGGTTCTGCTGTCCAGATAGCTGACGTATTATCTCCTCACACACCTTAGCGACTCTTAATTTCTTCCATTTAGAAATATTTTATAGTAGCACAAGTCAAAAATTACTCTAGAAAGAAAGAAAACGTGTTCTCAGCATGCCATTCCAGTGGCAGTTTAAACTGTTAAGTGAATACTATTTTGGAGACTTTTGACATCTCCACACATTAATAAATTTCTGAAAATGAAATCTGGCAATGCTACATGCACTGTGTTGTAAGATGCTGTTTCACTTCACAAGGTGTAAGGAATATCTTCCCACCTCAGGATTGCCCTGCATTAGGATAACAGGAATCACCACTCAGGAATACAGAATTATTTTAGTTAAATATTAGCGGTAACTGCATGGCATGAAGTCATGTAGGGGAACCAGCAGGAAGAAATAAGTAGTTGCTGTCTGATTGGGACGTTCTTTAATTATACAAAAAGCATGGCCATTCTCGGTGCTTGGTGACACTTTTTGGATTACTGTAGTGGGAAATAATTATCTTATGCTTCCTGTCCTCATTTGTAAATTAAAGATATTTAAAATACCCTAAAAAATTGGAAAAAATATGAATTACAGCCATTCTGCACAATGTCAGAAACAGAACTGATTCTGTGTTATGCCAGTCAGAATCAGGACAAGCTGAGACGCAGTGCTGTGACAGTACCTAATGTAACCAATTTCATTTGTTGAATTCACACTGACATTAAACAGTAATATCATGCATCAGGCATGATTACCTTCATCTTTCACGAAAAGACTCTGGGTTCTGAGCCATAATTTGCTGGAGACTTCAGAGAGGCAGAGGCAGAGTTAAAGAGAACATAGGCCTATCAGATTCCAAAGTCAGTTTTCCTGTCTTTGATGGTAAGTAGAAAATGGAGGAAGGCCTTTTCAGGGCTTTCTTGTCCTGCCTCTGAGCATGGTTTATTTGATTATATTTCTCTGCCTTTGTCATGCTGAGCTACCCAGTTAGATTATCCTCTGTACTATTTTTCTAGCTTACAAAGGATGATAAAAAATATGGTGAATGTTTATATTTTAAAAATGTATTAGACAGAAAAGATAGATGGACATGTTTGGGCTTATACATGCCTAGAACTTCTCCTAATGAATTTACAAGAATTGATTTTATTACGTGTAATGGTATGAACAGCTACTTTGAAGAAAATGTGACATTTGGTAGCTACTGCTGATTTTCTGTCATCTTGAAGTCCACTATGCATTTATTTTTTGTTTTGATTGGTTTTAGTCTGTTTTCAATTATTTGATTTAAATATGTGTGAAGGTATGGACAGCTATTTTGAAGAGAACAAGAGACACTATGGTAGCCATTGTTGACTTTCTTATTGTCTTGGTTTTGAAGGCCGGTAATGTTTTCATTCTTTTGTTTTGATCAGTTTTATACTGTTTTTGTTCTGTTTGAAAATACTGTGTGAAGATATGGACAGCTCTTTTGGGGAGAACAAGACACACTGTGGTAGACATGGTTGATGTCCTGTTGTCTTGTTTTGAAATCCTGTGTTGCTTGCATTGTTTTGTTCTGATCTGTTTTGTTCTGTTTTATTCTCTTTCAAAAAAAAAACTATTAGAGTAAAAAACACATTATTTTTGATCTCCCTCAACATATGCCCCTGGTACAGTTTGTGACTGGATGTCCCCCTCATGTAAGCAGATACTTTTGAAGGTGGCTGAATCTAGAGTGCGTGGTGCTGGCTAAGGCCTTGTGTTTGGCTCACTAACCAGCTTGGCACTGCCCTAATCCCAGTAGCCTGAATAGAGTATGAAAGGCACAGAAAGAAGCTGTCAAGGTCCCTTGCTTGCTTTTTCTCTCCTCCACTGCCATAAACTTTATCCCTCTGCCATGAGCCACCTGCCTCACAGTCAGCTGATGATGGACCAAAACCTCTACAAACTGTGAGTGGAAGAAACCTTTCCCCTCCCATACTGGGTGTCAGGTATTTTGTCTCAGCCATGAGAAAAGTAGCTCAGACACCCCTCACACGGAACACCCCTGTCGCATTGTTCTCTGCACTTTCTGAAGTGGCTCTGGAAGTCCCCTTTCAGGTCTTCACAAGTCGGGATCAAAACTTTGGTGAGAGCTGCTGCTGGGTGCTGTCCAGCGGGAGGTCAGCTCCTGGAAACATGGTGGTGTGTCCTCAGCCATCTGTGGTACTCTGTGCCTTCTGCTATTCCCCAAAGCCAAAGTGACCAGGAAAGGGAGACATGTTGGACTGATTCAGGACCATTACCGTATAAGAATGGACTCTCGGGGAAGAGGACCCCCAAACAGCTTCAGGGACGCTAGCATAATGGAGAGTGTATGTGCAGTGAGGGGAGGCATTTATGGTGGTAAGTGGCAACGCGTCTTCTACCGTAGTATTTCAGACACTCGCTATGGTTTTCAATCACACTGTGTACATCATTTGTAACTTTTCAGGAGTAAATTTCTTCTTCCCTGAGCCTTCTAGAAGTCTGGGCTAAGGACTGGTCACAGCTCGCCACAGTGGTCGGGCCTTTCTCGCAGCTGTGATCAGCTGATGGGCTGTCTGGAGCCCCTCTGGTGGCGTGACTGTGGGCAGCATGGGCAGGGAGGTCTGCTCCTCCAGGCCTGGACCACACAGGGCTCCTCCTTGGTCCATCTGCAGGTGGAGTGGGGAGAGGAAGGAGGCTGCCCACCTGGATTGGATTTGAAGAGACAAGAAAAAGGCTTTTATTACACAGAGATGTGAGGTTGTTTGTTAAGCACTTAATGTATCTTAATTATTATGCTGAATCATTTACGTTCTTATATTTTGTAATCATACATGGTAGATTGTTGGTGTCTTCACCTAGCTTCTGTCGCTGTAACAAAATACCTACATATTTGGACTGGACACTTGGTAAGAAAAGTTTACTTTGCTCACAAATTCAGAGGAGGGAAGTCTGAGATTAGGCAGGTTCACCTGTTTGGTCTCTGATGCGGGTCGGTTGGCTGAGTTTCAGCCTGGCAGACACAGTGGACAGATCAGCTGTCCACGGGGTCCTCACTCTGTAAGAAGCTGGTGTGAGGATGTACTCTTCTTCTGGGCTGCATCTCCCTCCCCCATCTGACTCCAGGGACCTGAGGGCCACGTGTCCCTCTGTCCCCCTGTCAGAGGTCCATCTCATCTCCACTCGGCCACATGGGATCAAGCTGCCCGCCCAGTAGCCCCTGGGGCCAGGACACCTGCAACCCAGAGCAGCTGCAAACACTTCCTGGTCATTGACTTTCCTGAACCTTAATTTTCAAAGTAATGTGCAAATGGTATACAAAATTTATTTCAAGAAAATTAGTTCAGGAAAATCAGAAAGCAAAGAAATACGCATAAACTATGCTACATTTCTTTTCAAGTCTTTTACTTTTGTTTCTTCAAGTATTTTTTTCTTTTAAGATGATATCTTACTGACTGGAAAGTTTTATAATTTATGTTCTGCACAATGGTACAGAGAATTCCTGGTGTTTAAGCAATTATTCTTTGCCTACTGTCCTCTCCTTTGCATTTGCCGTTATTTACTTAGCATTCTTATCAGTATGTGAGTTGTTTCTGTTTCTTCATAGTTAAAAAGGAACACCCTGATCCTGTCTTTACTCTCAGTATTTCTGTAAGGAAAGAGCTTTAACCAAGTCATTTGTTCCAAGAGATGCACGTTTCTTTCCGTTCTTCTCCTCGTACTGCAGTGAGCTCTGGTCCCAAAGAGCCCTGCAGAGGCACCGTGACTCCAGGGCACACAGGGCTGTGGAGGCCCCTGCTCAATTCTGTGCCTCACATTTCCTCTAGTTAACAGCCTCTTGGAATGTCCTAGCCACACACAGATGTCTGTGGTGAAGTACGCATGGCATCTTTTAGGTTACTTAGAAAAGTTGTTTATTTTAAAAATATATATTATGCTAATCTGGCTGAATGTTTAGAAGATAAAAGTGTGCAGACTAAAAATTGCCTTTACAACTCTTTGTTCTTCTCAGAGGCAACAAATGGTTTCAGCTTTTTGGGCACCTTTTCAGATAATTTATTTTGTGTGGAGAGTGAAACACATGCCTCCTTTCCCTTCATTTTCATTAGCAAAGGGGAGCTCAGCGTAAACATCACCGCGGACCTCTGGCTTCCAACTGCACTGTGCCTTGGGATGTGTCCCATCAAGGACACCAGGGCTTTCCTTGTGGAACCCAGCTCCAGAATCTCCTTACAGTCCATGGCGTGGAGATTCCATAATGCAATTCATCATCTCTATGAAGTTGTCAACATGCTGCAGCAAAAAACTTAGCCATAGGTGGTTCTGTAGTTGAGCAACCCTTGCTGGTGATGTATTATAGAAGCTCTCTCCTCCAGGGGTCTGTCAGTTTGCCGTTGATGTATAATCAGCCATCTCAAAACTTGTGGCTTAAACAAAAAGCATTTTGTAATTATTACTAGTGACGAGTCCCAAGTGTGGGGGGACTACTAGGGACATGGACAAAGCATTGCTGAGAGGGGCTGAGCCTGCTCAGAGTCTGGCTCCTTTCCACCCCCGCTGATGGGTTGGCTTGGTCTGGCTGGCCGAGGATGGTCCAAGGTGGTCTAGTTACATGTCTGATGGTTTGACGGCAGTTGGCTGGAAGGAGGGGACAACTGGCCTATGTGTTATTGTCTGCCAACATGCCACTTCAGGTTTGTTTTGGAGAGAGGGCTGATTCAGAGCCAGGCGAAGTGGGCGAGTTCTCTGAGGTTCGGCCCCAACGCTGGTACTTCCTGCCAGCCTCAGATTCTCACACGGCCAGGCCACAGCCAAGGCAGGGTGGGGGGGGTGTGTGCATGCAGATGAGTCCCTCTCTTCATGGGGGTCACTTAATAGTCACGCTGCACCCCTGCAGGGTCACCGTGGTAGACTGGACTATCGCAGGGCACCTTCTTAGTTCGCTACAGCATCCCCAGTACCCGAAACTCTAACAAGCTTTCAAAGCGGCTGTCTGCAGAGCTCCCCACTCCTCCTCCTGCCTCCGGCAATGTGTAGGGCAACACTTTCAGGATAGTCCCATGACACAGCATACTAGCAAGTGTTTGGATTTTCATTCATGTGATAAATAAAAATATAATTGTCTTTAATTTTTACTTCTTTAGGTTTAGTGAAGTTGGTCATTTCCCTTTTTTTGTGAATTGTGTGCTCAGATTCCTCATTTCAGCTCGAAGCAGTACAGAGTATATATAGAAATAAAGAAACAGGGAAGAAAATAAAGCCAGACAGGAAACTGAGCCAGACGATGTGTATCTGCCGTCATCACTGAAAGACATATTGGCTTCACAGAGCAAAGAGGGACACCGAGCATTTCCCACGGTACTGAGGTTGACGCTGCTTTTCACTGGGCCACATCCCAGTCATTTTTATTATTTTTATTTTATATCAGGGCCTCACTAAGTCTTTAAGTTGCTTAGGTTGAGCTTGAATGTACAATCCTCCTGCCTCAGCCTCCCGGAGATCTGGGATTGCAGGTGTGTGCCACCACCCAGGCTAAACACTGAATTTTGAAGTCAGGGGGGTAGTGCCGTCAGAGCTGAACTGCTAAGAAAATCGTGGTGCTCTAAGAAAATAACTGCAGGGCATGAGGGGTTAGGGGGTGACTGTTACAGGGGGCTCCAGTCAGGCCAGGGCCACCGGTGACTTGATCATGGGAACAGTGTGTGCAGCCTGTGTGCTCCTCGGATGTCATCAGGGAGGCCCAGGCGGTCCTCAGTGTGGGAGCGTGCAGCCCGCCATCCAGCTCAGCCCAGGAAGAGACACACAGGTGACAGTGAGGAAGTCAGAGGGAGAGAGAAAGAGACAATGGCCAAGCCTGGGGCAGAGAGGACACGATCGGCGCCAGGGCGGGTAGTGCCCCGCCCGGACTCCAGCCCTTCCATCGGTCAGCTGTGTGTGCTGCATTACTGTCGCCTGGTGCTCCTCGTGTTCCACCCCACGTGGCCACGGGGCAGCTGCACGCCCACCCACGGTGGGCGAGTCCATTTCTGCCTGCTACTAAGTCTGGCTCACGGGATGCCCACAAAATGGTCTGAAAAATGGATTACACATCAGCCGGAGTTTGCACCCTTCGGTTCAGCTTAGGGCGCTGGGCCTACATCACCACCCTTCCCACCTCCTGGAAGTGTGGAACTCTGGCTTTTTCCTCTCTTCCTTTTTCGTCTCAGTAGCAACAGGACCCTAATCAATAGAGTGAGTACAAAGTATTGTCTGCCCAGGAAGAATTCAGATGCACGAATATGTTCTGATCAATGGCTCGGAAGTGGTAATTATTGATTTGCCCTTAGGAATGTTTGGTTATTTTCCAAATACCAAGAGGGGACAACTTGATTAAATCAAATCTCCACTTTTAATCCGTTTATACCCTAATGCCTATTAAAGAGTGGAGAACTTCTGCAGAGTGTTTATTCTTCACATTGTAACGTTTGTAAGTTGACAGATGACATCATATATATTTGATGTGTATAACATGATGCTGTAAATATATGCACCTATAATGTGGAGTAGCTTTCAGCATACGCATGAACTCATAAAGCTAATTTTGAGATGCGAATGTTTAAAATTTATTTTCTCAACATTTTTCAAAATAGAACACAGTGTCATTGAAGGCCATTGCTATGGTGGGTAGTAAATGTCTGAATTTATTCCTCCTGCCTGACAGGGTTTTTTTTGACTCTGTTCCCCCACATGTGAAGTGTTTCTGAAATCTATTTAAACTTTCTCATGTGAAGTCTGCGGGAGAACTGAAATACAAGATTGAGCAGGTGGAGGAAAGGCCCATTCTTGGACGGTTCTTCGGAAGCTGGGGAGTAAAAGCTCTTCTCACGGGAGGCTGTTTGGCACCCTCTTCTGAGCAGGTATCTCAAAGCTGTCTGCACTTAAAACCTGCTCTCAAATTTGAGGCCAGAGGATGAAAAAGGCCAGAAGAGGTTACACGAAGTAACAAGCATGGTGCGGTACTCGGGCCTAGATCCCAGCTTCCTGACTCCCAGCTCGAGGCTCAGGGTTGATCTGCTCTATCAGTGGTTCTCTGATCCCCCAACAAGCTGCCAGTGGGCTGCTGCCTGTGCACGCCTTTGTGAATTCATTGTTGAACCCTCACTGAAGCTGTACTGGGAGACGTGTCCCTCTGTTTAGCATCCAGTGCCATTTCTTGGGTGGGTTTTGTGTGTGTGGACTCTAAAAGGATCAAGCGCTGAGTGGCTACTTTATATATCACACCAGCCCTAATCTCCAGCCCGTGGAAGCTGGGGGTGAGTGAGCCCTCATCCTCCCTGTGCTGCTGTGGGCTTGCATGTCCCTGAAGGGGTTGCGCCAGACTGTGTGGACAGCCTTTAGCCACACATCCCCCAAAGCAGACACCGGTGTGGCTCCCCAGCTTTGCTCACAGAGAGGGAAACCCTCCAGTTGCCCAGCTAAGTGCAGTTGTGCCCTCGACCCTTACCTGTGGTTTCAGTTACCCACAGCCGATGATGACCTGAAAACTAGAGAATTCCAAAAATGAATATTCCTATTTTAAATAACTTCTACTACAACATTGTATGATTAGTTAGTTTTATTAATTTTTATGCACGACTTCTGTGTAGGTACAGAAAGGTATACGGTATGCAGTATTTGGCACCACCCTGGGTGGACACCCATGGGGCTTTGAATAAACTGACCCACTGGCTTGAGGATCTACTGTGTTGCTTGAGCCACGGGGAGGAAAGGACCTGTGAAAGCTGCAGACCGTGCTTGCCTCCTGGTGCTCTGACCTCCCTCGCTTACACAATCTTTCACCTCATCTGCCCTGAGATGAAGGTTACAAACCATAAGAACTAAGCTTCCCTCCACCCTTGGAGAAGAACAACTGACTCAACCTTCCTCTTCACATTTAGAGAAAGGAGGAAGGGACCTGGGCAGAGTTTCCAGGCTCCCTTCAGAGAGTGAAGCTGCTGCGCATGGGCACACGGCATCCTAGGGATTTGCTAGCAGGTTTTTGACTTTGTGTGTTAGAATTCTCAGGTGCAAGCTTGCCTGGGCAGGAGGTGGGAGGGCAAGCGCTGCAGGGATCTGAGCTACGCTGTCTTTCACGGGGTTCCCCATCCCTGTGGGGAACAGACCCCAAAGCTACCATCTCTACTCTGCAGCAGCTCCCAGCAGAGTGGAAGTGTGCAGCTCTCTGCAGCTCCAGTGCCAGGGTTTCCTTCAAATTCCTGTGTAGGGCCTTCATTGGTGTTCAAGACCCTGAGCTGCAAGCTGCTTATGATAATGTCTGTAGTCGATGCGAGAAGGCGCCTGGAGCCGAGGAGGGAAGACCCGCGCTGCAGTGACAGTCACCAGCATTCTGGGGCTGGTCCTTGCCCTGCGGCCAGCTGCTGCAACCTCCTGATGGATGGCTGTGGCAACTTTCCCCACTCCAAATAAACCAAAGCAAGGGCCATTAACCTCCTGCCTGGAAAACCTCAGGCCCTTGGCAAATGAGAAGTTGGAGCCTGCTTCACATAATTTCACTCTGACAAATATGAAGCGTTCCCTGTATGGGGATGCGGACAGAGTCCGTGGGTATGGAAACTGATGCAGTGATGTCTTCAGCCTTGGCCCCCAGCTCACAGGAAGGAGAGGGAAGGAGCACACATGGTCACAGGCAGAGGGATGGAGAGCCTTTCTCTGGACACTCTCACAACGGTACCAGGCACTGTAGCGCAGACTATTAATTTCCAAATCATATACACAGCATTCGATTTCTAAACTTGCCTGTCATAGTCAGTAGGAATCTGAGCCGTGCCTCTAACATTTCCTCCTTGCTTTCAGTACCTTAGAAATGTCTATAGGGTTACTGTAGCAGTTAAAATGTTCCTTTTTTTTCTGACTTTTCTGGATGGAGGGAATCACTCGGCCCTTCATGAGCTCACTGGACACCCAGTTTATCTCCACGGTAATCTTTCCCCAATTGGTTCAGCTCACTGTCTCCCTAAAATCTGGCTTTGAACAGTCACTTGTTGAACAGATGTTCTTTAAATGAAGGATGAATGAATAAATGAACATAAAGCACGTCTTCGGGAAGGTATTTCCTCAGAATCACAGACCGATCCTGATAAAGAAGACGTGGTTTCTTTTGCAACATGTCAAATACATTAGGGTGAACTCTTATCAGAAAGCTGAATTTTAAAGCTGAGCATCTTGTGATATTTATGGTGCAAAAGAAACAGTGACATTTTTATGGTTCAAAGGTAATGTTCTATTTGTAGATCAGAGGGACTTTTTGACTTCATAATATGTAATGCTAGAAAAAAATCTACCTGAACAGAGATGGATTTGAACAAGAACTTGGAATTAGTGAGATTATAGGGAAACAACTTTATGGCAGAGTGACTTTGTTTCCTATGAAACCATGTTAGCCTCACCTTGGGGACTGGAAAACACAAATCAGCAGCAAAGGTCATGCAAACATAGTTTGGAGTATGATCTGGTGCAGTTGGGGGTGACTTTATGGAGCTAGATACATAAAAAAGCAGAGAGGAAACTTGGCTGAATTAATTAGCTTTTTTTGGCTTTTAAAAAAGATTGTTGTTCACATTTTAAAGTTTGTGCAACTGAAAAGCACTTTACAATAAAAATTAAAAAACATGCAGTACACCTGGGGCAGAAGAGTAAGTTTTGATGTGATTGTCACTGAGCAGGCCTGTGGGAATTTACTCAAGTATAAAACCACCTGTTCATCTGATGTCACCTCAGTTGATTTATTCCCATTGATAGTGCCACATGCAATTGAATCTTAAATGAGGATTCCAGGTTGTTGCTTACATGACTTTAAAAAAGATGAATTTTGAGATAGCAGTGAAGAAAGGGTATTATGCATTCAAAAAAGTGGTAACAGATTTTAGTATATAAAACACAAACACTTATTTGGATGACTTTTTTATGTATTACATTTTTTTATTCATCAGTTGATGGACATTTCGGTTGCTTCCAAGTTTTATTTGTTATGTGGCTAAAAACATGGTTATATGTTCAACCACGTGGTACGATGTCTTTAACCCTTTTGAGAAGATGCCTAGAAGAGGAATAGCTGGGTCAAATGGAACCTCTAGTGTTAGTTGTTTGTAGAATCTCCATACAGATTTCCCTAGTGGTTGCACCAGGCTGCACTCCCACCAGCATTGAGAGCCACCCCCTCCACACTGTAGCTTCTGCAGCATTATTGATTGATTTCTTGATGACAGCCATTCCTTCAGGGGTGAGATAGAGTCTCAGGGTTGTTTTCATTTGCACTTCTTGAGTGACTAGTGATGCTGAACATATTTTCATGTACTTTTTTGTGTGTAATTTTTATTTTAAAGTGAATAAAACTGAGCAAAATAAAACAGAATAAAACCAATCAAAACAAAACAGCATAAATGATACAGGGCTTCAAAACAAGATAATAGGAAATCAACAATAGTTACCATAATGCTTCCTCTTGTCTTCAAAATAGCTGCCAATACCTTCAGATACAGTAAAAATAAAACAGAATAGAATAGAACCAATAAAAACAAACAAGGAATGCAATAAAGGGCTTCAAAACAGATAATAGTGAATCCAAAATGGCTACCATAATATTTCTTATCTCTGAAATAGCTTTTCATGCCATTGGATAGAATGAAATCAAAACAATTAAACTCAACCTAACAAAACAATGAAATTGATACAGGACTTCAAAACAAGATAATAGGGAATTAAAAATGGTGACCATCTTCAGAAAGACACTCCCCCATAGATGCTACATTACATACTGTTATCTTGCGAATAGATGATCACACTACCGGCTTTAGCCCTGCAAAGTCAGCAAAAAACTAAACGCTACAAGCATTAAACTGTATTTTACTTCAAAACCTATCATCATGCCCTGTGTTTCTCCAGATCAGCTGGTTGCTTATGGTGATTGTGGTGGGGTGGGTGCTTGGCCCTTCTTGTCTCCCAGCCTGTGTGCCTGAAGGGGCTGGTGTCTGATTTCCCTGTAGCAGCCTGCTCATGGTGCCTACTTGCAGGGAGGGCTTGCTTCTTGTTGACTTCTTGTTCTCTTCCCCTGCAGTACCACAAGAATGATTTTTTTTTTTTTTGTAATTTGTTACACGGAGCCAGCAAATTGAGGTATAGCTTCTTTTCATCAATGGCACAGTAACTACAATTTTTTCACCTTGGACATATAAGATGTGCTCAAAATATATGGCAAATGTTTAAATTAAAAATATGTATTACAAACTGCTCCCCTTCAAATTCTTTTTGTTTCAGACACACTTGTATCATTCTTTCCATTTTCCAAAGTGGTTCCAGAAGTCCTTTTTTTGTGAGTCTCTTTATGAGGTGAGACTTTATAACAATATGGTGAGTGCTGCTGTCGAGTATCATCAAAAGGAAAAGCCAGTTCATAAAACACGGCAGTGTGTCTTCACCTGTGTTGTTCACTGGATCTGGCACCATGCATCTTGAAAGGTGAATTTTATGAATCAATTTTGAACATCATGGCAGCCAGGACAGTGCAACTAAAGATACTTTAGTGCAACTAAAGATACAGAGCTGCTGCAGAAAGTGGCAAGGAGGATGGGGATGAGTGTGTTTGAGGTGGGTGGGGGAGCTTCTCAACGGGGGCTCCTGACAACACGTCTGTTGCCGCATTACACTGTTTGAAATACATGCATTCAGCATGTTGTTTGATCACCTCATGTATGAAGTTCTGTCAGCCATGGGTAAACACAACACAAGGCATTTGAAAATTCCAAAAGTATGAGTGAATAGTGGAATGTCAGAGGCAAGAGAGGTTAATGTGACTGTGAAAGGGTTCCTGCTGACTTTGTAGAGGAATCCTTTATCATCTACAGATCTGTAACTGTCTTTTAGGAGTGCGAGTGTGTGTGCACATGCACGCATGTGTGCACACGTGTGTGTGTGTGTGTGTGTGTGTGTGTGTGATTGACTGCACAGTGACCCCCCCAAAGACATCCTGGAACTTGGAGGAGGACAGGCACATCTGAAGACAGAAGTGGCGAGGGCAACATGCAGAGGACAGCAGTGCTGGAGCGAGGGACTGTGAGTCCAGGCATGTGGTCTGGTGCTCTAGGAGCAGGCAGAGTGGGAGGCAGACCCTGTGCCCAGCCTCCTGGGGCCACCATCCTGCTGGTGACTTGACTCGGGTGACAGCCCAGGTTTGGAGCATCATAGGACTGTGTGATCTGTGTGCTCTTCAGCCTCTAGATTCCAGCAGTTTGCTGCTGCATCATCAAGCAGCTCGTCCAGTAGGGAGGAAGTGCAGCCAACTGCACAGTGAGTGGAGGGAGCTCTGACCTCTGCATCTTCCTGGTTAAGGATCGGATTCTTGCAAATGTCTAAATATCCATTCTCAGCTGAGGCCACTTTACCTCTCCTGGACCACCTCCCTGGAGTCCCGGAATAGCTTTCCTAGAGCTTCATACCCTCTTTACCCTTCCTCCGAAATCTTGATCACAGAGCTGGACATGGGTGCAGGAGAAAGAGGCCTAAGTTTTATTTCTTAGGGGTTTTCACTGCAAAGAGGAGGCATCATGACCATAAGGAGTGGAGAGCCTCTTGCCCTGGTCCTTCGGACCCAGCTTCGTGCATCCTGCACTTGCAGGGCCAGGTGTCCACTCACCTCAGTGCTGGCCCTGCTGTCACAGAGCTCACAGTCCCATGGACAGATGGACTGGTGGAGACACACACAAGAGGGGGAGCTAGGAGCCATGGCTTTTGGCAGAGTAGAGCTCTGTCTCTGGTCAGGTGCTCTATCTCTGGAGGGGCCAGAAGTCAGAGCTGGGTTATAAAGATGGAGAAGAGAACTTCCACATTTTGCCCCAGTGAGCTGGACAAAGCCCACTGCTGAACACTCTGCTTGCTGGACCTGTGCTCCTCCGGCCCTGTGCCTGGTTTGTTCCTTCTCATCCTTAGGTCTCCATGGACACAGACCCTGAAGAAGTCCCTCCACCCCCCACCCTGGGGCCACATACTGCAGCAGCCTCAGTTTTCCCCAAGCTTCTATGCTAGCCACACAGCCTGTAGTGCACAGGGGTTGATTCCTTAGGTGCTTCTGCCTCAGTTGTATCATTAAGCCCAGAAGAGCTCTGGGCAGGAAGTGGACATTCAGCAGGTATTTGCTAACATCTGAATGCATGTAGCTGTTACTGTGGGAATAATGAAAACTTTGAATGTTCAACCTTCAACCTTCTCTACTGATGCAGGATAACTGTTGTAGTCAGAGGTTGCAAAGAGAATAAGACAATACAGGACACATAATTTATAGTATTATTTTTAATGGTCACCAAAGGGGTCAAATACAAAGAAAGGAGAGGACATCTGTACACAAAACTAAGGACCAAGAAAATCCAGCTGAGGCCCTGGGTCCCATGGCAATAATCTGCCTGAGTTCAGCTGAAAACTTAGAGCCCACAACAATGATCCATGCAAGTCTACCCCATGTATCTGCACGGGGAAGACCCAAAGGTCAGCGGTGGAAGCTAGGAAGTCAGTACCAGTGGGTGAAGGGTCTGTGCCAGCAGGCTGAGGGTTCTACACTGGGGCCAAAAAGTCATACTCAAAATAAGGACCAGGGCTCCCCTGAAAAGTACCACAGCCATCCCCTTCATGACAATGAGATCCTGAGCTCCTCTGACAGTGAGAAGAGCTGACAATGAGGAAGCCAGTGTGACAAACTTTTTCTGGAGATTAAACATCACACATCTTCCCCTATACAGCCAGGAAGCGATGATCAAAGTAAGGACCAAAGCCCCCCCAAAGTAAACCGGAGCCACTCTCGATGACAAGGTCCTGAGCTCCTCCAATGACAACAGCTGAGTTCATATCAGGGGAGCTAGCATGACAAGCTCCCCTAGGAGAACCAGTGGCTCCAATTGACAACAACACTTAGGAGAACCCACAACGCTGCTCTTCCTCTCCAGGTCCCCCTTTCATGCTGGCTACAGTCTCAGGTGAGCCTCTATACTCAGCCCTATGCTAACTCAGTTCAGCTGGTGTTAAGTTGACCACCAGTTACTGATCCACTACAGTAGCATCAGATAGTGTGTTACGGTGGCCAGGATGGATGCCGCTCCTGATGGGAGCCACTAAAATTCCTCTCCTCAACTTTACACATAGTGTCCTGAGCCTCCCTACTTAAGGTTGCAGGGGGTCTTCTCTTTCTTAAATAAGCTGGAAAGAGCTGCCCTGCATGTCACAGAGGGTAAACAGCATTTGAGGCTGAGTCCTGGCTCCACTGAACCTATTTTCCACTCCTCCTTCACAGACAGCTTGCACTTCAGACAGGGATAGCTGCCGCTGGGTCACCCGGGAGCCAAACCCAAATTAACTCCTGCAGGGTCTGCCCTGTCGTCGCTGGCCTCTGCTGACCCTTCTCAGCTCCATCTTCCCAGCTCCAGTTCAGGGCTCTCTCCCCTTGGAATCTCCGGGGTCTCCTGAGTTTGTCCCAGCTCACTTCTGCCTTGAGCAGGACTCAGGCAACACACAGGGCATGTCCTCAGCTCTAGCCTGCCTGCCCAACCTGGCTGTCGACGATTTCCTCACCCATGAGCCATGAGCATGTGTGTGTTGGGATGGAGCAGGGAAACACCTCAGATGATTGGCGCAGTGGTGCTGGGCACAGCGTGCAGCTTAGCTGTTGGGATGTGACTGGCTGATTTCTGGTGGACAGACTAAGTTGTCACTTTTGGAAGAAATGGAAGAAACACCAGAGAATGTGCCACCACTGGCACTGAAGGGAGACAGTTCTATATTCTCTCTTTCACGGCCCGTCCAGGATATGGAGTCCTAGCGTGATTTCAAGCCTACAGGAAAGAGCGTCAGGAAAGGTATGACCTACTAGTTAGTTGTAAATATAAATGTGAAATACTCCAACTAGACTAAGCTTCACAAGTGACTGTGGTGCTATGTCAATTCTCGGGGCAGGGCAAGGTGGCCGGTTAATTAATCAGATTCACCCAGCAGGTCCTCGCCGGGGACCCCAGGCCGTAGACATCGGTGTACATTGGGAACCAAGTGTGCGAGAGGACACAGGTGGTGTCCACCATGCCAGCTCCCCTGCACCGGACGCTCAGTCTCCTTTGCCACTTTTTTTTTTTTGAGGTGACACCCAGTGACACAGGTGTTCAGGGCGCGCGCAGACGCCTCTCCGGTGCAGGGACACAGTCTGGCCACCAGGTGGCATCACGTGAACCGTGCTGGAAGGCACTGCGCTTCCTGCCTGTAGCTGCCTGTTTGACCTTTACAGAAAACAGAGCTGCCAAAGTAGCTTGACAGCAACTTTTATTAGCAACAGAAAATCCATCAGAAGACTCACCACAGAATTGCAACGATTAGGTTCTCCTATCTGAGACGGTCACAGAAAAACAGCCAAAGAAAAGAACCAAAATTCGCCAGCTTTATTGATCTCCTGTGAATTGAGGGGGAAGGGTAATTGGAACGTCCTCAAGCTTGGCTCTGCACAAGAGCTTTGGTGAGGGGATGGTTATTAACTAACTAATGGATATTTTTCTTTCCAATGCAGGTGGGGATAGAGCCTACCTCCTGAGGTCACTTGTGAGTGCAGGAATCAGTTGGATTCCTCTGGGACACACACTCAGGTTCACCCCGCCTCCCTGTTAGCCAGGACCATCACCTCATCCCCCCCCCCCCCAGTGTGCTTGTTAATAAGATGCATCCTCAGACCAGCAGGTCCTTCACACCTGTGATCTGCACATTTCAAGGATCCGAGGTGACTTGTGGGAGGGCCCTGTGTTATAGCCAGCTGTGCACTGTAGATGTTGGAAGTGTAGATCAGGGTGAGTCCTGAGCCTCAGGAGCTGCCTTTCTTTCTGCCTTTAGTCAGCGTGCGTTAGTGACACACATGCGTCAGTGACACGGATGGTGAGGTTTGTGCCGGTGCAGGGGCAGGTGCTGATTACTCCTTTCCTCCCTCCTTCCCTGCTTCCTTTTCTTCCTTTCTAAATGTACTTTTACTTTTAGGTTGTTTGTGTAAGAGAAAACATGGTGTTGAGTGACTTATTTCACCAGCACGATGATCTCAGTCCTATCCATTTTCTTGCTATTGACATGATGTTTTCTTTTTTCTCCTCTTCTTTTCTCTTGCACTACTGGAGATTGAACCCAGTGCCTTCGCCCTGAGCTCCAGCTCTAGACTGCTTTCTATCTTTTTATTTTGAGATAAAGTCTTGCTGGGTCACTAAGTTGCCTAGGCTGGGCTTGGACTTGAGATCCTTGTGCCTCAACTCTCCAGAGTGTCACCCAAGTATGTGCCACCCTACCGTGTGATGTTTTTCTCAGTGGCTGATTAATACTGTACTGTGTATGCACAATTGCTTCATCCGTTTATCTGCTGATGGGCATCTAAGCTTGGCAGTTGTGAATTACCCTGCTGAAAACACAGGTACTTGCATGTCACTGTAGTGTGCTCTTAATTCTTTTAGGAATATGCCGAGAAGTGGTGTGGCTGGATCCTGTGGTATATCCAGTTTTAGTTTTTTCAGGATACCAATACCGAGTTCCGCAAATGTTGCATTAATTTACATTCCCACCAACAGTGTGGGAATTCTCCCCCCACATTCTTGCATTTACTGTCTTTGTATTCTTGATGGTAGCCCTTCCAGCTGGGGTGAGAGGGAATCTCAGTGTGGTTTTGATTTGCATTTCCCTAATGACTAAAGTTTTGAACATTTTGGCCGTGCCTGCATCTGCTTTTGAGATTTCTCAGTTCAGTTCGTTGGCCCGTTTGTTGATTGGGCTGTGTGTATGTGTGTGTTACCTTTTGTGAGTTCCTTATAAGATATTGAAAAGTATTAATCCTTTACGAGAAGAGCAGCTGGCAGAGATTCCCCCCTCTCTGTAGGCTGACTCATTCTTTCCTCGTTACTTCCTTTCTTAGCCAGAAGCTTTGTACTTCGATGCGGATTCTATTTGCTTATTCTTTTTATTATTTCCTGCACTATTTGGGGACTATTCAGGAGGGCTGCCTATGCTGAAGGCTTCAAGTAGTCCCTTGTGTTCTCTTCCAGCAGATTCCAACTTCCATTCTTATATCTAGGTCTTAGATCCATTGTGGTTTCATTTTAGTCCAGGGAAAGAGACCAGGTTTTCTTCTCAGTGTTCTGCATTGAGATTTCTAGTTTCCTCTGCTCTGTTGGTTAAAGAACTTCTCTTTTCTCTGTGGTATATTTTTGGCTCTTTTGCAAATGTCAGATGACTGTGGTGGTTGAGCTTGTTTGTGTGCCTTCTATTCTGTTCCATTTGTCTCTCTGTCTGGTTTTTGCCAGTACCATCTTGTTTTTACTACCATGGCTTTGTAATATAATTTGAAATCAGTTATTGTAATGTCTCCAGCACAGCTCTTTCTTCAAGACTGCTTTGCCTACTCTGGATCTTTTTTATTTCTGTATTAATTTTTTGTTTGCTTTTCTATAGCTCCAGGAAAAATGTTGGTATTTTAATTGGGATTGAATCAAATCTGTATATTGCTTTTGGTAATATGATCATTTTAACAATTTTAGCTCTGCTGATCTGTGACAAAGGAAGATTATTTCCATTTGCTTTTTCTTTCTTTTTTACTTTAAAGATAATAAAACCTAACAAAATAAAACAGAATAAAGTCAATAAATAAAACAGTGAAAGTAGTACAGAACTTCAAAACAAGGTAATAGGAAATCAACAAAGGCTACCATAATACATCTTGTTATCTTCATAATAGCTGTCCATACCATCAGATGCAGTAAAATCAAATAAAACAAAACAGAATAAAACCATTCAAAACAGAACATTGAATAAAACAAAATAATAAATCAGAACAAAACAAAACAGTGAGAACAATATTAGATTTCAAAAACAAGACTGAAGGAAATCCCTATATTTGCTATATTGCATACTGTTATCCACTTAGGAGATGCTCAGACTACTGGCCTTAGGCCTGCAAAGTCAGTCAAATGATACAAGTGTTTGGTTGTTTTTGTGCCTCAGTTATTATCAACTCAGCCTGTCCTCCAAATCAGGGTCAGGGGTAGGGTTTTTGATTCTCAGGCTGTGCATGGGAGGGTGGACTGGCTTGTCTTTCTTCCTGGGCCTGCATGGTTTCTGTAGCTCACAGTAAGGGCAAACTGACTTGTGGTATTTCCCTTTCCTGTGCCTCCCTCAGTCTCAAGAGGAAGGCCTTTCCATTTACTGTCTTGAATTTCAATCTGCAGGTGTCCACTGTACAAGACCTGAGACAGAGAGCCATTTTTGGGCAGGCTCAAGAAGGCCAGGCTCTAAGTGTAAGCAGTGTGCCCTGGGGTGGCAGCCCAGACCATGTTCAAAGCCTTTGTGTTGAGGGTGTTCCCCAGAGCTGTGCTGGGCCACCCCAGCGGGCGCGGGCTCTCTTCCCTGCACGTCTGTGTGCTCTGATCCAATCCTGGCCCACCTGTGACTTCTCTCATGCTCAGATGCTTGGTGACATCCCATGCCCAGCAACCCCTGCAGGTTCCTCAGAACCTCTGGTGCCCCTGTGTCCTCCCTCACAGCCCCCAGCTTGCTCTCTGCTCATGGGCACTCCCGTGGAATTGTCTGTGTGCTTGCAAGTCCATGCCTCAGTCTCTGGGGTTGGATTTGTACCCCTGACATTTTACAAAGGTTCCCAAAGCCTCTGCAGGGCTGACACCCATGGAAGCGGCACAGGGTGAAGGCACCTCCAAGTCTTTCTCAGTCAGCGCCTCGGTGGATGCTGCTTCCGGGTCTCTTCCCAGCCTCTCTTTCCTCTCTGTGAGGTGCAGCCTCTTTCTGAATCTCCCTTAGCGGCCGCGGCCCCGTGTTGGGGAATTATTGTCATACTTACTTCATTCACTACTTAAACCACCTTTCACTTACACCAGCTCCCCATTCACTATCTGTCACTGGTTTTGGGTTAAAATGTGTGTGTTCATGTCCAGAGATGCACAGAAAAGCTCTTGTCTTCCAAAAGTCTCAGGTTCTTATTGACATTGCACACCTCAGTGGCTGAACTGCTTGATGTCTGATGTCCCAGGTGTGGTTTCCACCTAGTGGTGGGCATCTCAGTGCTCAGTGCACAGGGAAGCTCACTGCTCAGCTCAGTACATATCCCGCAGGTTTCTATAACCATTTATGATCTGCCCGTGGCACCAAAGCCTTCTCCATAACAGGAAACCCTTCAGCAGATGTTCAGAGGACCATGGCCCTGGACTCATGTCTGTGATTCTTAGTCGGTGATAGCATAGGTGACAGCTGAACAAGGTGATGGCACAGCAGGTGTCAGGAACAAAGGCCAGAAGAGTTTCATTGCTCTCTAAAAACTACAGCTACATGTTTGTGACTTGTTGAGTGCCTGGCACTGTTCTGTGGGCTCCTGCACATCACCCATGTAACCCTCCTCCTTGAAACCCCTGGATAGGTGGTGCTGTTCCCTTTTTTACAGGTAGAGCTTAAAGCTCTGGTGACTGCCGTGAGGACACACGCAGTAGCAGAGCTGAGCTTCAACTCCAGATAGTACCTGCTTTTTCAGAGTGGCCTTGTGTGTGGGACTCAGCTTAGAATTTATCTGCTTAGAATTAGGCAACAACTGAGATTCTAATACAGTGCTGGACACAGTCTGGTAGCACTGACGCAGTTCACTTGTTGGTGGGTTAAGGGCAGAAAGAGAGGCATGGTCAGGGGTGAAATAAAACCCACCAGGAGAATGCACCAAAACCCTGCCTCCGACATGTGGAGGTTGCTGTTTACGGTAGGGGAGATTTTTTTTTTTTTTTTTTAATTTCCTGTTGCTTTTACTTTTAGCTACTCTTGGTTATATAAGAAACTTGGGACAGACATCTGTCTTCTTGCTGATGTATGCGTGACTTTCACGGCCACATTTATCAACAAATTCGCTCCACGGAAGGCACAAATTAGATTCACAACCAGACTTTGGCGAGGTTGCCTCTCCAGGTAGCTGGCGGAAACCTACCTGGAAACAAATGTGTTTTCCTGCCCACTCAGGCCTGGAATTGCCAGAGAGTGGTGTGTGACACGAACTGCCACCAGCTGGTTCCTCTCCCAGCAATGCTAGGAAGGACACAGTGATAACGCGTTTCTGTGCTCATGCCTGGATACTAACTCTCTAATACCGCTCCTGTGAGCCCCAGAATCTCACAGCTGGAAGATGGTGTTTTGTGAGATGTGAATGAGTCTTACATGACCAGGTCCCGGGAGATCTAGGGGTCTGCCTGTGACCAGATGCAGACACCGGGCAGGGACAGAAGTGCACAGGAGGGGTGCCTTGCATCAAACGAGGAGGTTTATGACAGTGAGAGTGGGGAGCTCTTGGTTGTTCTTCGCTGTCCTGCTCCTGCAGCTGATTTTCTTATCTGGGAGGCAGGGGCTGACCTGCCTGTCCTTGTGCAGAAGTGGACAGATAGAAGTGAGTTCCATAGTGCAGGACACTTGCTCCCGTGGGAGTGCGGGTGGACAGGACACTGACGTGGGCTTTGCAAACAGATTCTTGTCCTGGTCCCATTGCCATCTGGCCTCATGAGCCTGACCATGTCTTCTAACCTCTTGGAATCTCAGGTTCTTCTCTATTTAAGTACAGAACCACCCAGTGCCTCACCCTACCTGAAGTCCTCTGCTTTTGTCCTTTGTCAGGGACAATCTAATACGGAAGCAATAAGACCAAGCAGTGAGCTGGAGAAGCAAACAGAGTTCCGAGTGGCAGAACAGAACTGAACAGAGAAGGGGAGAACTGTGGACTGAGTATTTCAGAGACATGTTTGGCCTCAGCTGACTACACAGGAGCCCAGAGGTGACACCTTAGAGAGTCTGGGGCGACTATGGCAGATGACCCGGATGACCAGGTGGTGTGTCTCACAGAACAAGGGTGTCTCTGCCTTTTCCTAGAGTTTCCCTTGCTTTTCTCTTTGTCTCTATCCATTCTTCAGAACACCCTGAAATTGATAAGAAAAGCATCAGTGGCTATCAAGTTACATGGAGTTTTAAAAAAGATTTTTGGAGAAATGGCTATTCTTTCTATATATTAATAAACTTGTGATAGATAATATATTCATCACATCCATTTGCAAGGAGATATAAAACTTTTATAAAGAAAGACATTGATTCACCCAAGTCCACATAATAATTACCCAGAATTCTCTGCCCCTATTTATAAGAACTTAGTTAAATGTGCTCTTGAGTCTGTCTGTACTTTTAATGATCATTTTATTTCCCTCATTAAGCTTTTGGGTTTCTCACTGGAAACCTCTGAATTGATAATGCTTTTCTCATCTTTCTGCAGCATGAAAAATGTCTCAGAGTGATAGCACTGGCTTCCAAATGTATCTGCTCTGGACCACAGAAGCCCTGATGCCCAGGGCCATCTCCCCAGCCTCCCCAGCCCAGGAGGGACCCTGCCTGTGGAAGAGGCACCCATCCTCTCTGTCCTCTGAGCAGAGCCTCGGCCTGATGGTGCCAGGGGAGTTACGCTGCCTCTCTGCTGCAGGCAGATGGTGTCTCCCTCGACCCCACGTGAGGCCCTCGCTCCCAGCTCCTTAAAGCCTGACCATGTCCAGGTGTGACGGGTGTGCTCAGGGAAAGGTGACCCGAGGGTGCAGAGATGCCAGGCCTCCTGCAGCCATGCAGACCAGTGCAGGAGTGACCAGTCTGGCTCACACTTTGTCTTTGGGTTTCCAGCTTCCGGGACTGAGGCAGTGAGTCTGTATGAGCTGCTCCATTACGGTATCACAAGCAACGTGCACATCACCAAGGGTGGGAGGTGATGCGCAGAAGCACACACAGGAGGGACATCTCCACAGTGGCCATGGGAACCTCGAGAAATGCAACACTACAGCTGAAAGTGCTTCTGTGCATGGATTGCAGACCGCTTGGACGTGAAGAAGTCAGACGCCCAGATCTTTCCCTTTCCCGACTTCTCGATGGGGAAGCTCGGCCTCCTTAGCCACATGGACCATCCTGAGTGATGCTCCCTGCAGAGAGGGAGTCCTCAGCACCATGCTAAGCCAGCTGCCAGCCCGGATGGGCAGCTGCATAGCCATGAAAATAGGCTTCCCTTGGCTTGCACATCTTCAGCAACTGAACTGTCTGAGGTCTCTGCTCTCAATAAACCATGTTCAGTTTCTGAAAGGTTTAATTTTCTGCTTTGGAACTGAGCAGCGTGGGAAGGAGCCCGCCAGAGGGAATGTTTTTCTCTTTTTCTGCAGTCCTGATTTCAAGTAAGTTTTATCTGCCGTGTGGCAAGACTGACCATCATTGTGCCTCTTGTCTTTCTAAGGGATGAAACCACAGGCTAAGAAATGTGTTTACCTCTTCTCTTTTGCCCCTAGCCTTATAGCTGTGGCCCATTGATGTCTGATTATTAAGATTGTGAACAGCTGGGGGCAAGTCTTGCCAAAATGCTCAATATCTCAGAATGTCTGGATCTGAGGTTCTTAAGAAATTAAAGGGGAAAGACAAAAAACAAAAATAGAAACTCACCATCATCAGCACTGCTACTACTGAAACAAAGATGTCTCAACAAAGAGTTGATTCAACCCACACAAAAGTTAGGGTACCAAGGCAGGGAGATTTCACAGAGGCAGAAATAGGCAAAGAAGGAGAGAGGGAGCCTGAACTGGTGTTCAGGGAGTGTCTGTCTGTCTTGGGCTTAGCCCCGTCACCTCACTGTGATATCACCAATCATCAAACAGTCACTGGCCTTCTAGGACAGAGCCCAGGGCTCATTGCAGCCTCTCCATTGAGGCCAGGGTCTCGGTTCCCTGTGGCAGCCCTGGATCCGCACCGTAGCATGATCCTCTGTATTGCTGAGCTCCCCCACGGCTCCAGGTGAAGACCTCAGTCACCTGGAGGGAGGGAAGCAGCTCGGCTGTCCTGGTGGTCATGCTCTGTGCTCAGACTGCATCGGAGGAGTGGTGGCCCAGTGCTCTATGGGGCTCTGGAAACAGAGCCTGCTGTCACAGTCCTCACCTTTGGGTTGGGTCCAGGAGTGCAGGGTGCTGCCATGGTTCCACACTGGGTGGTGGAGACACCAGGCCCGCAGGTCCTGCTCCCTGGGGTGGCTCCCAATCATGTGCATCCACTTGCTGCTTTAGTTTCTCTCCCATGTTACAGAAACTGAGGGAAAGAGGTGGAGAAGCACAACTCGGGCTCTCTGCTGGTAACTGTGGCCTGGTTTGGGGACCAGGACGCTTCATCCACAGCCTCCAGGCCCACCCACCCTTGCACATCTTCAGCTTTACTTTGAAGAGGAGATTCTAAAAGTGTTCATTAAGTCTCTTTCCAGAGATTCTGATTTAGATAATTCATTCCAGTTAATGCTCTCACGACCTCAAACTTTTGGTCTTAAATTCACAGCTGTCCAGTGAGAGTAGTAAGGCCATTTCTACACCGATGAATATGAGCTTTGAGAGCTCTGGTGTAGGACTGGGGAGTGCGCGAGTGTCTGCATCACAGCAGGTGTCCATCTGTGCCTGTGTCTCCATCATCCATGGCTACGAGTGTGTTCACTGGTGTTGCCTTTTCCTCCAGAAGTCTAAATTGAAAGGAACTGCTCTGTCGACAACAGACAGATGGGTGTGAAGGTGAGGGAGTGATGAGGTAAGTTCTAACTGGGGTTCTGAGATAAGTTCTGGGGTGTGATAATGGGTGGAGTCCAGTTGCCCTCCTGTGAGGGCAGCTGGAGCCCAGGGAGAGCAGAGTGGAGCCAAAGCTCTGCTCCCTGGAAAGCCAGAGTCTTGACCAGTACCACCCCCACGCTGGCTCCACCCCCATAGCACTCAAGGTGCGTTAGACCCTGATCTCACGGCAGAACCTGGACATAGGTGACACCAGCTTCATTGGTAAGGATGGGGACACTATGGGTTTGAGAGGTTGTGACATTTTTTGGACCTCAAAACTCATTAATGGTAGAGGACAATTATGCCTGAAATTCACAAAGTCCAGGAGAAAATATGATACACACATAAGAACTGAGCTGGGACCCAAAACTTGAAACAAAGCAGATGGAGGTAAAGTCTTAACAAGTCCTGAGTTGTCTTTTTCTGGCTGTGTTAAAAAGCCTTAAAGCCAATCCCAATGTTATCAAATTCCTCCAGAAACACATACACATGTGCGCGCGCGCACACACACACACACACACACACACAGTGCGTACACACAGTGTTGTAAAATTTAAAGCACTGAAAGAGCTCAAGCAATGAACCATGCTTCTTTTTCTACAATTTTTCCACTTGACATAATTGAAAAAAATGTTCTGAAAACGTTGAACAAAAACTAAATTTAGGCTTGGAGTAAACAAGTCTTGGAAAGAAAGAAATGAAGGCGATTTTAATTTACTGTCAGTAGCTGCCTCTTCTGTAGCTTTTAAAGCCAATTAGAAAGTATGGAGAAAAATTCTAGCTGTGGGGTGCTCCAGGAGGGCATCCACAGTTCCAGTGCCCTGACTCTGGGTGCTGGGAGCAGCCAGCTCCTCCTTGATGAAGGTGACAGGTGCAGGAACACCTAAGTGATGTTGTCATAGCTGATGCTGGTGTAGCAGTTTCATATCAGCATCTCTTTGGATGTTTGCACCATCCTGGGGGAGCAGAGGGTCCCCCTGCACAGGACAGGAAGCTAAGACATGAAGGGGTTCAGAGCGAATCTCCACTCTGGAGCTGATCCCTTTGCTCCTTCTTCTTACCCCTGAAATCCATGAGGAAATAAGTGCAGTAAGGATGGGTTGGCAAAACTCTTTAAACTGAACTTAATGGAACTGTGGAGGCAATCCTATTTAAATAAATGAGCACTCAGCTGGAATTCCTCTCTTTGACATTGTAAAACACACACACACAGGCACACATGCGCACACACATGTGCATGCACATGGACGTTAACTTACAATTAAAATGGGCTTTCCCTGCGAGCTCTTACTAAAGTAAGGCTCATCGCCATGAGCCAGTGGTTTATGACAGGAAGCGATTTTATTTTACTAATGTGTGTGGAGCTCCTAACAATACAGCTGGGACTTTAGCTCCAATTTAAAAAATAATTGAAGAGGAGTTGGTACTTGATAAAGAGGAGAGATAAGCGACTCACAGAAGATGAATGGAGGAAAAAGAGAGGTTAGGGCTGAAAAGGAAGTTGCTATGGCAACCCCGAACTCACCTTCTCCCCATGGTGATGCTCAAGGACGGAATGGGCCTGGGGTCCCAGCTGGAGCCACAGCACGGAAGCAGATGGGTTCTGTAGAAACACTTCCCCAGAGCAGTGCTGGGTCTGCAGAGCTCTTGAAGCTAAGCTTCCTTGCTTTTAATCTTCCTCACCTCTTGGGGCCATTTTCTATCTCCTTTTATTCTGGTACTGAGCCTATCATTCCAGTCCATCTTTTGGGGGAGTTTTATTCATTTACTCATAAATCGAATTGAGTTTTTCATTATGCCTTGACTTGGGAATCTCTGCCTAACAGATGCATTTTAAAACGATGACAGTGAAAGCTGGACCTGGATGGCTGTGAACTTGTTCACAGGTAACCCTGGGGGGAGCCTGGAAGTGGGGACCTGCAGCACTCTGTCCTCCCGTTGCAGAGTAGTGGGAATTAAATGGATTCTCCAGGGCTCTTGAAGTCACTAGGGGGTCAGATTACCTCTCACTCCAGGTCTGCATTATTAAGGGTTTTATTTATCATCAGCAAGCACTTTGTTTTGTAATCAGAGGACTTGACTTGGGGAAAGGACACCTGATGTAATTGAAGTTGCTGGGAAACCATCAGAAGGCAGAATATGATTTCCATGCTCTGTGCAGAGCTCCATTCCCTGTGGGTGTGCGAGATGGGGATGAAGCCTCAGAGGGCAAGCCAGGAGGCTGCCTTCTGGTTCTGACCTTGTCCCACCTCCCAGCCACTCAGGAGTGGCCACCTGTCCTATTCTTCTTTTTACCTTTTTGCTGTCTGCAATACAACAGTGTGTTCTGGAAATGCAAAGCTCTTGAGGGGAGGTTTTCTTTAGCATCTCCATTTGTGTCTGTAAGAGAGGGTGATCAAGAAGAGGGATTAATATCCCACCCTTCACCTTATCTTTTTATAACTACTCCTTCTTCCTTTTTCGTGGTTGTTTCCCCCTGGGTTGGTCTCTGTTACTTTTTATTTGTGCCATTCCCTGGTTCTGATCTATAGACTTCTTTCTTGTTTCTTCTTCTAAGCTGCTGATAGGACTATGCCAACTGATTTCCCTCTGGTGATGTGTGGTGTGGTTTTACTGACAAGAAGAATTAAGATGTTTGGTGTACAGTGCGGCTTGGAAATAAACCGGATAGAGATTTAACATGAGCTCATCTGTTTCCCAAATGAGCTGGCATGGACAGAGGTGAGAGTTTTAGATGTTGGAATGGAGCACTGGGCCAGGCAAGTATGACTGTGGTGATCTCACGCTGGCACGGGCGGGGACATTGGCTGTCTGTGACTGCAGCATCAGGGCACATTCACCTGCAGTTGTTTCCAAATATTTCTTCACATCTGGATTCCCTTCACTTAAAAAAAAAAAAGACTCCCGAAGGAATTAAACAGGCAAGGCAGAGTTGATTCAAGACTATTGCAATTTGAGAAGAGGAGATTACAATAGAGGAATAGTCAAGAGTCCCGACGAGTTACTCTGTTTCCTGTAAGCCTCAGCATGGTCATCACTCTGTGTCCATGGCTTCTGAATGTGAGCATCCTCATAGCAGATCAGACGGAGGTGAAAACTGTATCTGCCCACCTCTCTTGCAGCAAGAGAAGTGAACTTCAAGCAATGGGATGAGCCAGGAGAAGGTACCGAAGGGACAATGGTGGGGAGGCTGGCCAGTAGGACTGACCCATCTGTTGAATGGTACATATTCCAGTTAGACTCCTGCCTTTCCACTGACTTCCACTCTTCCTACCTCTCTGGGTGAGAAGATTTCAAAAGATGGCTTCCAGGTCCCGGAGAAATGCAGTCCTGGGTTGTAAAACTGCTTTAAGTCTAGAAAAAGATTTATATTTCAAAGGAGCAAAGAAGGAGATTAAAATGGCGAATTCTCTAAAGGCGGTGCTCTCAGGAAGAGGGTGCTGGAAGAAGACAGCCTATAATTCAGGATGGCTGAGAGGAGAATCATTCCTGGGAAAATGTGATGCAAGGGAAAAGGTAATTTCTTGCAAAATTTATATGGATTTATCATTGGTTGCTGACACATAATACAAGGATGAACTAATCCTTGGCTAAGCAAAATGACTTGGGATGCAAGCCAGAATGACAGACATTAAAATAAAAATAAACAGAACAGGAATGCATGGAGGGCAGCCTGTGAGAGGGTGTTGCAGGTGGAAAGAGCACCTGCGTGAATCCACCACTCCCTGGCAGGGTGGGCTATTTATTTTTAACACCGTTCACTGAACTTGGCCTGGCTTGGTAGTTTCTGCTGTGCTTTGTTTCCCGACCTTGTTCTTCCACTCTTGAGCAGCAGGTATTGGATGCTGTAGGAAGCTGGAGAGCCTGGGTTCGGGGACTGGTACTGTGACTTCCCCTTGATTTGGGGCTGCTGAGTCTCCAAAGCAAATGGATGCCATGTACAGCTGTATCACCGGCACGAAGACCACTGGAGATGCTCTGTAAGTGATGCTCATTATCCTTGGTGTTCTCTGGGAAGGAATCCTGCCTTGAAACTGTCAAGAGTCCCAACGAGTTACTCCGTTTCCCACGAGCCTCAGAATGGTCATCACTCTGTGTCCATGGCTTCTGTATGTGAGCATTCTCATAGCAGATCAGAAGGAGGTGAAAACTATCTGCCCAGAGTGTGATGTGTAACCCTTGATTGTTCATTTCCCTGAACAATGTGCTATGGCAGCTATCCACATAGCAGTCACAGTGTGTGAAGCATTCCGAGTACTCTGGTGATCATTTGAAGTACACAGGAGGCTGTGTATAGTTACACACAAGCACTGCACACCATTTATACAAGGGATACAAACATGGGCACTTAGGAATCCCTGGGAGGCCCTCAACCCACTCTGCATGGGTACTGTGTTGGTTACTTTTCTGTCATCACTGAGAAAAAATATCTGATGCTCAAAATTAGGGAAGGAAAAGTTTATTTAGCTCACAGTTTGTGGAGATTTTCAGTCAACTTGGCTGGCTCAGAGGCAAGGTGGCACGTGGCAGAGGGACGACACTTCAAGGCAGCAGAAGACAGCAAAAGAGGCCAGAGCAAAAAAAGGGAAGAGCATGCAGAGAAGACTCTGTCTCTTATATTGTATGTAGACGATACCCACCCTAGGGTGGGTGTAGCACACAGCCCCATACCTCAGCATTGGACCATGAATTAATCACAGATTCTAGAATCCTGCCCCCATGACTGCATGAGGAGGACATCCCGACACAAGCCATAACAGATATCGAGAGCTGACTGTGTACAGACATACAGGCCTGTCGGTGTCTAGGGATGGCAATGCAGGATGCCATGTGATGGACCCTTTTAAATACTTACTATGATGTACAGTGTTCTAGAATGCATACCCAAGACAGATGTTAATTCATATACATACTATAAAAATTGCAACCTATTATTTATAACTCCTGAAATGCACATAGTAAAATACAATATATCAAATAGCAAACACTTGTATTTCCATTCAATGTTACACCTGTGATGAAATGCTACCATGCCCCAGATGCTGAGTGAATGAGCACATCACCTCACTATGAGAATCTTGGCAGACGGACCCTGTGTGGATAGCAAGGAGAACCCAATTTGCTCTCCAGGGATGGTGCTTGGAGGACTGCGAGGCAGAAGCACAACCTATCCTCCCTCCATCCCACCCAGTTCTGCAAACTGACAAACACTGGGTACAATGCAATTCTTGTGTGATTGTTTCTTTAGTTTTTAGGACACGAGGCTGGATTGATTTGCAGTAACCTTATGCCCTCCATATATATTTAAATTCCTGCTGAAGTTCTGTAGACTCACATATATAGAGTTAGTTTAAGTTTTATAAGTTAATAAGTTAATTTTTAAAGTACAAAATGTATCTTCCTGTAGGAACACTGGCCTCCAAAGTATTTAGGTCTCCAGGCATAAAAAAATTTCCCAGCTTTACTAACAAATCATACAAAAAGACACTTCCGTGTTCAGTTTATTATTTGGAGTTTCCTGAGCCCCTTGTGAAAGAAGGCATTCGTGCCAAGCTCACCTGAATTTTTTCAAGAATCTCTATTTCCATTCAAGACCCCAGAAAGCATGAGTTAATGAGTGTTTGTCACTTAAAGAGATGAACTTTTGAGGTAAGTTGTTACGTAGCAATATATGAACAGTATAGCAACATTGGGACAGTGGGCCCTTGGGAGGTCAGGAGCCCAGAAAATAGCTGGTTCCAGTGTGTTAGAAGAGGGTGTCCTACAAGAAGCTTTGCTACTTAAGCTGCATTACCAAGTGAGATGAGGGAGACTCGCATTTCGGGGCGCAATGGGACCTGACTGGTGACAAGAAGTTGCTGGCCGTCTCCCTTCGGCAGGCTTAGAGCCTGGAGAATTTCAGTGGACCCAGTGCTTGATTTCTGAGTGTACTTCCTGGGAAAGGCTCAGAAATTTCATGTTATCAGAGCTCTCAGTGGCAAGGGGTGAGGGTGCATGAGGGTGCTGGAGATGACCTGAGATTAGCATCACCCCAAATGAAGATTGCAGGGAGGTGCTCCAGGGAGCTCCACAGAGGCCCCATAAGAAAGAGATGTGGACACCCCTAGGCATGCCAGCTGGTCCTCTTCAGATGCAGGAGCATGGAGTCTTTGGCTAGGTGCTTGCCTCTCCCTCTTCAGCCCTGACAGAAGCCAAACCCTAGCAGGCTCCATTGCCAGGATGTGTGTAGGGACCTCAACCCCTTCTCTGGGGCTTTGATTTAATCTTGGGCCAGGTGCTCTGGGAATGGACTTTTAGGTTCAGCAGAGTGCAGGCCCATCTCATGGCCAGGATGGGCAGGAGAACAGCCTCAGGGGAACAAAAGCCAATGGGACCATGTGAGGTGAGATGGAAGGGGACACTTTCCAGTCATGAAAAGTGTTGGTTCCATAAACCACTTTACCTAAGTTGAATTAGTTACTAGATTGTGCTTCTATTAGTACTTATTTTTTCTTCTTAATTTAACTGTGCATTTAAACAAAACCCACTTATCACCTGCCTTTTGCAAGTAAAAGTGCAATTAGACACATAATAAAGAAGATGTGTAAAATTATATTAGTGAAGATTTTTGTTCGTTGAAGTACCCAGTTTTTTTAACCAAACAGTAAATGTCATATTGAATATTTATGTAACCCTATTATTTATCATCTAAAACTGGAATCGATTGCCATTCTGTATGTGCTAAAATATTTGTTCACAAGAAAACATTATCCTTTTTGGGTAAAAATTTATCTTTTAAATGTGTCTGGGAAGTTACAAATTGGTGTCTGTAGGCTGACGCAATGCACAGAGGTGTGATTTTTCCCCCTGTATTGCCTTTCTTAAAGAAAGTTTTGTATTTGAATCCCTGCAGGTGAAGAATGTACTTTCATGCTGCCTCCTCTCTGGGAATTTCACTGCTGCTTGCTCTGGTGGATTCAGACCTGTGTCAGTCAGCTTCCAGGCACTGCACTGAGTAACTGAGATAATCACCTGGAAGGAAGGAGCCTCACAGACTGCAGGCTCCTGTTCCTGCCTGGATGGCCCCGGAAGGGTGAGGCTGCAGGAAATGGCAGAAACCCATCGCCAGGCCAGGAGGCCCATGAGGAGGAGACTAGGCTCCCAACGGCCTTCCTGAGGTCACCAAAATGTGTGGACTGCCTTTTCCATGCTCTGCCACCTCTACTTAGCACGCAGCTGGGGAACAGCCCAGTTGACATGGGCTTCGGGGTGCCATTCCTGCCCCAAACTCTTGCAACACATTTCGCTTCAGATTCCTGACCCAAATGCTCATGGGACTTGGACATCTGGAGTGGTCAGCCTGGGTTTTGCATGTGGTTTTGAAAGAGAGTTAACTTTTTTTGAGTAGTTCAATATATAAGGAACAGCTGTATATATATGGAACAAGCCTTATCAAGGTTCCCCCCCCCCCCAAAACCAATGTGAAATGTGCTAAGCATCTTCCACTGGAAGAGCTCCACACGTGAGGAGGAGACTACTTCAGCGTATTGCAAAGGCTGCTGGGAGCATCACTCTAAGGGCTTCTGGCAGGTTTCACTCTTTAGATGATTTTCTTGTTCTGTAGAGAACATAGATAATGAAGTGCCTCAGCACCAGGGCTGGGGGAAGCTTGCTTTCCCTCCCAGCACTTTCTATCTTGTTTTGTCTCCTGTGTGAGTTCATTTGTTCTTGGGTAATGAATTGCTTTACTACATTTTAATCACAGGAAATGTAACAGACTACTACTGTTTAGTGATCCTACGGCAACTCTCATGTCAGAAGCGTGAACGGGGTCTTTGCTGTCTGATCTCGATGTTCACTGGTGCAGAACACTGGACGCCACCCTCTCTTCCCTTTCCCACATGATGAGATTCTGATAGCATTTTTTTCTTTTTAGTTTTTTAAAAATTTTATTTAAAGAGAAAAAAGAAAAAATAAAAAGGGTACAAGTTATACAGAATTTCAGAAAAAATAAACAGTAGGAAATGACTAGTTAATAGATTACATATTGTCATCTTAGAAATAGTTGTTCAAGTTACAAAATTAAAGCATATAAAGTGGACATTCAAACAGTGAGACTGCAAACAGTTCTGTTCAATGATTCAACAAAACTCAGTAATATGGTTATCTATCTTATACACTTAAATATACATGCAGTTATGTCCGTTAGCACTTTATTTTCCTCTCTTTTGTACAATGACAATTTCACATTTTGGCTTTTATTACTCCTACAGTTATTACTTTTTTTTGAAGACAGTAAAACCAAATGTGACATAACAGAATAGAGTCAGTCAAATCAAAAGAATGGACATAATACATAATGTAAAAACAAAATACAAGGTGATCAACAATGGTTACTATAATGCCTATTGCTATCTTAAAAAGAATTGCCTATATCATTAGTTATAATAAAATTGAACAAAACTGTAAAGAACAAAACCAATAAAACCAAAACATTGGAGACATTACAAGACTTCAAAAGAAGATAATAGTCAATCAGAATGGGTGTCATAATGAATCTTATTGTCTTCACAGTTGTTGCCTATATTCTCGAACTTGGTACTATCAAGCAAAACAGAATAGAGGAAAATCAGTCAAAACAAGTTGGTGAGAGCAATACAGGGTTTCAAATAAAGTTAATAGGAAATCAAAGTAGGTTACTGTAATATATCCTGCTATTTTAAATTTATTTTTACCTTAATTAAGAGGACAAAAATAAAAAAGTAAATAATAAAAAGGTAGATTGAGATAAAAGAGGGCATAATAACAAAACAGCATAGGTCAAAACATAATCATTTAAGCAAAATAGTGTTTCACCACCAGTGTTTCCCGACATAAAAGAAGCTACCATAGTGTTTCTTTCCTTGAAATCTTTGAGTATAACTTTGTATACTGTAGCATCAAACATATCAAGACAATGTAAAACCGTTCAAGGGAATGACAGTACAGGGTATTTAGAATCAACTAACAGAAAATGAACAATGGTTTCTGTATAATCTCCTTGTCTATAAAAGTTTTTGTTTATATTATCACATATAATAAAATCCAATAAGATACAACATGTTAAGACCAATGGAGACAGAAGAAAAAAAGCTCAATGGGACTTCAAAACAAGATATTAAATCAGCACTAGCTATTATGATGTCTTGTTTTCTCCAAAATAGCTGTTCCTACCATCCATGCCTCATTTCTGTTGAGCTCTTTTTCTGTCCTTAGTTGTCAGTTTGTCTTCTTCATTTTGCTTTCTGCTCCATTCATTGTGGCCTCTCTGCCGCTATTTCTGGAATCTTGGTATTTTTCTTTTTTTAGAATGTCCTGCAGTATTCTCTGTAGAGTTGAATTGGTGGTTGCAAATTCCCCTAGTTCCTCTTTATCCTGGAAGCACCTTGTCTTTCCATCTATTTCTAGGGATAGCTGTGCAGGAAATATCAATCTTGGCTGGAGGTTATTATCTTTCAAAGCTTGAATTATTTCCCCCCACACTCTTCATGATTTGATGGTTTGTGCCGAGAAGTCTGCTGTCATTCTGATGGGTGTTCCCTTGTAAGTGATCTGTTTCTTGTCTCTGATGGCTTTTAATATTCTGTTCTTATATTGGATTTCTGGAATTTTGATTTATTATATGTCTGGGTGTAGTTCTGTTTGGGTTGTAGGTGGCTGGGGTTCTGTATGCCTCTTAATCGGAGTATCTTTACTTTTTGCTAAATTAGGGAAATTCTCCTGGATTATTTCTGTGAATAGCTTTTGCAGTTCATTTGTTTGTGTTCCTACTTCTTTTATGTTCTTAATTCTTAAGTTATAGATCCTCTTATCATTTTCAAGCCTTTGTATTATTGCTGTTTGTTTTCTTGTTATTTTTAAGAAGTTTTACATTTCATGCTCCCACATTACCAATCTGTCCTCCAGTTCAGATAATCTATCCTTAGTTTCTTTCAAGCTGTTATGCCAGCTTTCAATAGAGTTTTTAGTTTCCTGGTTATCTCTTTGAACTTGCTTCATGTATTCTATGTTTTCTCTATTTTCTCCATCAAACAATTCTCCCTTTTTTTTCTGTTCTTCCATGCCACCATCTGTTTTTTCTTGGGTGGTGCTTAGCATTTCTCTAACTATTCTACTTATATCTTGCTTTAGGTCATTAAATACTTCACTTTTGAACTTGTCTATGAGGCTCCAGAGATATCACTTTATGTGTATTGGTGCCGTGTCTGATATTGC
The DNA here is from genome assembly GCF_034190915.1 of Cavia porcellus. Lineage (NCBI taxonomy): Eukaryota > Metazoa > Chordata > Mammalia > Rodentia > Caviidae > Cavia > Cavia porcellus. The sequence continues at coordinate 44,595,071 of NW_026947507.1, forward strand.
ATGTTTTCTGTCCTGAGTCTCCTTTGCATTTATCTTTCCTGGATCAGTGTTCTCAGGATTGGGGCCTGAGGACCGTTTCTTGTTGTTCCCTCTTCCCATATTTTTTGTTCTTTCCATACAAGCATATATAGAAGGCCCAGTTTCTTTCTTTGTCAGTTACAGTTTGTTTGAATCCGCCGGCTAAGTGTTCCCGCCCACTGTAGTGTACTAGGGAGACACAGACCTGGGCAGCCTCTACTGGGCCCACCCCTCCAGGTCAGTCTATTGAAGGCTTCACTGTTAAGGTGCACCACCAGGTGCTGGAACTGGTTTGGGCTAGCCTACTGGATCTTAGTCTGTGGCATCACCCCAGCCAAGAGCTCCCCACCAATCCCGTTTGAGAGGGGAATATGCGACTAAAGTCACTGCAGTGTCCTGTTCTGGCTAGTCTGCCCAGTCCCAGAATGCACTCTGTTGGAGCCTCCTAGTCTATGGAAGGGTCCCCATTCCTCTCACTCACCACAGGTCAATACAGGGCTCCTGGCAGTCCCACTCTCAACTCCGTTAGAAGATTTCTGCTCTCAGAGCTTTCATGAGTCTCTCTCTCTGCTGTGCCGATTCAGAGGCAGCAGTGGCGGCAGGAAATCCAAATCGTGGCCTCCAGTGACGCGGGTTCCACCTTCCATGCTGAGATTTTATCTGTTCCTGTTATAGCACCAGGATGGCATTTCCAGATGGTTTCTCTCAGCCTAGTTCATTCTTGGGTTGGCAGGGTATATCTCCCCTTGCTTAGGACTCCTCACACCACATCATTTCTGGATTCTAAGCTGGCAATCTCAGAGAGCCTCTATAGCTGTTACCTGTCTGCCATGTTCTCCCGGAAGTCCTTTCTGATAGCATTTTTTATTTTTGGTACCTGGAATCAAACTCAGGACTTCAGGTTCACCACCAATAGCAGGTTAATAAATGATTCTTTCCCTAGTTAAAGTTATTTCTTGGCACAGTGTGACCTCTATGAATGTGGATAATCCTTTTGGAGGTTTGCTGTGTTATTTTGATTCAATAATTGATGGGGTAATTGAGACCAAAAGTTTGCTTAGGATCAACAGCTCATGTGGAATTCCAGCATGGATTCAGTGCACAGCTACACAGGTGGAAGAACAAACTGTCTGGCTTCTGGGGGCTGGGGTGCTGTGAGCTCACTGCTAGAGCACTGCAGCTGAGGCAGACTTACTGCTGGTTTGTGTTCTGAATGTATTCACAAAGGTGCTGGTTTGTGTTCTGAATGTATTCACAAAAGTGCACTTCACCAATTCAGTAAGTGATTGTTCTTTGATGACAATTCAACCATGGTCTTACCTCCCAGCTGGCTGGACTCTTCCTGGTTTGGTGGTGCTGAGAGTGTTGGGTATTACCATGATTGGACATGTGTTATTTGTTTATTTATCTTTTTTGGTACTGGGGATTGAACCCATGACCTCACGCTTGTCAGGCAGGTGCTTGTGCCACTGAGCTAAATCCTCAGCCAGGGAATGAATTATTGTAAAGGATCACTATACACCACTGGCAATAATTCCTACCAGCCTTTCAGCAGATAGACAAGTAGATGAGACAGAAGCTGTTGTGTATTGGTGTTCTTGTGATGGTTAAGTCTCAGCTGAGTGGTGTAGGAGCCACTTCTGGTGGTGCATACTTCTGGGTGTGCCTGGGTGGGTCATCAAGGTGTGATTTTTAGATGCTGTATCTTGTCACTGACCCCTTCCTCTCCAGCACTGTTTCCCCTTCTGTGTTTCCTGCTTTGCTCTGCCATGGTGTTTCTGCTTGGAGCTGGCTAACCATGAACTGAATCCTTGGAAGCTCTCCTGTAAGTTCTGTCCTGAGACAGAAATCTAACTAGTTGAGTTCTAATATAATCACTTGAGAGAAATAAGGAGATAGTTTGTAAGAAAATCAGGCAGTCCTCCTTACCAATAATGCACTTCCTATAACGTGTTTTAATTCATGCAAAACTCCTTGAGTATAAAATTGTGTCTGATTAAGTTTCATATGTTTTATGTAATAGCTTTCTGAAGTTGACACCAAAAGGGAAGGAAACTTGGCATGTTCACATTCTCTATCACCATATTTTAGTTTTCCAGCTCTGAAGGGGCAGAAGAGAAATGGGAAAGGTATTGAGGAGAAATTGTCGTCAATTCACACACAAGCTCACTCACAAGACTGCTCAACACCATCTTCTGCTGATGAGAAATTCTCCAGTCCTGGAGAATTTCTCCTGGAAGGTGCTGTGTCCCTGACCCTGAAGGAAGTGAGGCTTTATCTTGCGGTGCAGGTCAGAATGGTCAGATGTGCTGCACACAGCAGAATTCTCTCTTCCCTGAGGAGTGACAGGGACACTCTAAGCCCCTCCCAGCAGTGAGCGCTGCTGGGTGATGCATGGGATGCATTTGTGACTTCTCCTGCAAGGCCCTGCACCTGGTCTGAGTGTGAATTTAGAGAGGGCTTAGTGTCTGTGGAAGCATCAGAGCTGGTACCTGCTGTCCAGCATGTAGCAGGTCCTCAGCTGCAGCACAGATCCTGCCTTGGGCTGCTCTGATTGGGACAAACAGGTTCATTGAGAGGCACAGGAGCAATTTTGTGTCATCCCACCCACCCTCTCCCAGGTATAAAATGGTCCACTTTCAGCTAACATGGAGGACTGGGTCAAAGAGTTACAGGGCTTATGTAAGCAGTTGGAGAGCTTCTCCTTCACACAATAGTCAGCCTGGTGCTGAGGTCATGTGGGAAGATAAGCAGGACACCAGTAAGGCACTCTGTGATGATAACATGAAAGGCAGCCAGGGGTGTGGTGTCTTGAGGGGAAGTGGCTTGGTCTTTGGCCACTGCCAGGACATAGGAAGAGAGCCTATGTAGCCAATTTCCACAGCAGCTCCCACAGAACAGGGACCTTGCTGAGCCAAATGGCTCAGGGAAGCACTGTGCATACTCAAGTTTGTGGGGGCCCATAGCTGTGCCTGCTCCATCCACTGTCACGGCTTGGAGCTTAGAGGGCAGCGAAGGTTTCCTACTCCGAGTTTGCTGCATGCTTTAAAGTGAATGAATGGATGGATGAATGGATGGATGGATGGATGAATGGATGAATGGATGAATGGATGAATGGATGGATGGATGGACGGATGAATGAATGGCCCGGGAAGGGGCTGCAGGGTCCAGGCAGGGAGAAGATGGGGCTGCAGCCTCGATGAGGTCCTAGCTGCAGAGTCACAAATCACATGCAGTCAAGTGCCAGATGCAGGTGGGAGCTGGTGACAGTGGTGAGGCACACACAGAAGAGCCCCCTGGGCAGAGAGGAGTGGGCATCCTGGAGGAGGGTGCTGGCTGTTCCCACTGGCTGATGAAAGTACTCCATAGCTTGATTTTAAAACATCACTTAGTTTTTGATTTGTCACCTGATCGCCCTCTGAGACATAAACTTGAAATTATAAATATAGATTCTGCCCTTGATTTCTACCAAGTTTTGAGGCAAGAAGAATAATGAACACTTAAAAGGTGTAACGATGATTGCCGGGAATTGAAGTGGCTGTTTATTTTCCAGAATCCCATCATTTCACCAGGCAGGTTTTACTTCCTTCCTAAGGCCTGTTTTTCTCCGATAGAAAGGCTGAGGGACTAATGCATTTTAGGGTGCATAATGCATTTGTTTTTCTCTCTTATTGAAAGCTTTTGCTGTTCATATTTGAAAATCAGCTCAGACAGACAACGCAATTTGCTAAAATCAATATAATTAGAGAGAAAATTGATGTGCTGAGAAGAAGACAATGCAAGGAAGGATGGAACATGATTGAAATACCTAACGAGTGACAGGTCTTCAAAGACGTGGATTTGAGCTCTAGTGGAACCTGGACTTTTGTAATGGAAATTTTACTGTAAAGCTAAGCTCTTTCAAATGGAGAGTGGTTACCAGGGCCCAGCTGAAGGGTGAAGGATGGGGAGAGGCTGATCAGTGGTGCTCTTGCAGGTGCACGGCAGGAGTGAATTCTGGTGAGCTACAGATAAGGATAATGGACCGAATACTTCAATGGGACTAGAAAAAGGACTTTGTCTTCACTGTGAAGAGCTGATAAATATTTGTGGCAATTGATATATTTATTCTCATTTAAATACTACCCATGATGCACTAGTATTGAAGCAATACACCTCACCCCATAATTACATATAAATACAAACTCCCTCAGTTTTCTGATTTTGTCTGTGCCACTTCTTTGCAGAAAGAGCTTGGATAAGATGTGGACCTGGAGTGATGCCATTTCTGAAGCATGGTTCATGCTGAGCACATGACAGCCAAATGCCATCCTCATGCCGAATTTCTTCACATTAATAATGTGCCTCTTTGGCGATGGTGGGCATAGAAATATCCAGTTCTTTTGAGTGCCAATTTGTCCTTTGAACAGCTGGATTTTTCTGGGTCTTTTCTGGGCCTTTTGTAAATGAACTGCTTCTTTCTAAGACTGGAAGGTGGGTCACAGCACTGGAAGCAGTTGTGGTTACACCAAGATTTTCATTTGCACAGCTCTGAGAAGTTGGGGTTTGAGACCAGAACGTCATTTATCCCACAGACACCTGGGTATGAACTGCAGAACTCTGAGTCTCCTGGAGTCCTGGGCCCTCAGGTCTGGGTTCTCCTCATTCTGTCCTCCACCAGCAGTGAGGGCAGAAAGCAAGAGGGCTGTGGGCATCATTGTGACAGATATCATGGCCCACCTCAACTGTCATCTTGACCAGCTTCACAGTGACAAGTGAGATCCTTTGTGTGTCTGGTTTCAGGGGATGATATCTGATCCCTTGCCCTTCCTGTGGTCCTGTTACTCTCTGCTTCCCAGCTGCCATGAGCTGAGCCCTTTCCTTGCTGTGCTCTTCTGTGGGCTGTTCCTGCCTTGGATCCAGCTGACCATGGACTGAAGTGTCTGAAACTGTGAGCTAAACTCAGGCCTTCATGCGTTAAGCTGTGGACATCTGGGGCTTTGTCCTAGAACACACAGCTAACTCATAAAGGCAAACAGTGAGATTAGTGATGTGTGCTCCTCGGGACCCATGGATACTGAAGAGGTTCACCAACTGAGCCAGAACCTTTAGTGGAACAAGTTTTCTTAAGAGAACACAATGCTAAAAAGTAGAAAGAATCAGAAAGAAGAGGCTGTCAGGCCTGGCCAGCCCAAGAGCCAAGGTGGGCACAGTCCCTTCTTGGGGGATGGAAATGGGAGGCTTCTCTCACTCTGTCCCCCACCACACCAAGATATGGTGAGAGGCAGCGTCTCCAAGCCTCTCCCTGAGTCTGCCAACGCTCTGACCTTGGGCTGGGGGTCTGTGGGGCCGCGAGGAGAAAGCACAGTCTGTGGTGTCGGGTGATCGCAGTCAGGGCAGACCTGGGACACGGGTACAGTGGACAGCGTGGCCACTGGGTGAAATCTCCACAGATAACTGTGGGCGAATGAGCAAACAGTAGTGCAGAAAGGACCAGTGTGGTGACACATGCCTGCGATCCCAGCACTCTGGGGGGCTGAGACAGGAGAATCATAAGGCTGGGCAATTTAATAACTTAGTGAGACACTATCTCAAAATAAAACTAATGAAAAGGGCTGGGGATGTGGCTCAGTGTGGAAGGCCCCCCTGTATCAAAATAAAAGAAGGGTGGAAGGAAAGAAAGAAAGAAGAAAAGAAAGTGACCCAGAGTGACTTCACCCAGTGGCCTCGGCACAGCACAGCACGCAGACACATTGTGCCCTGAGTGAGCCAGTGCGCATGTGCGGCGGTGGCCAGGTGTCTGGTTGGAGTCCTGCAGCGGGAACCTCAGGTCCGCGGTGGGTGCGGGCGCCCCGCATGGTGGTGTCAGATTCTCTTACAGAGTGGCTTGCCTGGCTCCGCTCCCTTGGGTGGCCGCGTGGCTGGAGGTTGGCACCCCAGGCCTGCTGCAGCTCTGGGTACCAAGAGCAGCTGACCATGAGGTCAGCTTTTCCTGAGGTCCCTGCAAAGGCCTTGCATCCTGGTAACAAGCATGCTCTCGATGCTGCGTCTAGCGTGGGTCCTGCGTTTTATTTGGAAGTGAGGGACGCTGGCTCCTGTGGAGTGGCTGCGGTCTCTCCTTGGAAAGCTGGGTTCAGAAGCTGGTGTCTGCTTTCGGCACTCACAAATCTTTCCTCAAAGGGGTTTTCTCTTTTTCTCTGACCCTCCCATTTGGACAAAATACATCTTAGACACCATGTGACATGCTGATTTCCTAAGGAGTGCTCCACGCCCTGCCCTTTGTTGAGAGCTGTTTCGTCTCCATCTCCCACAAGTGACAAGAGGTGCCGCGAAACGCGGTTTCTCAGAACGGGAAGAGACTCACGTGAGTTGCATGGAACAGGAAAAAGAGTAAAAAGGGCATTTGCTAATTAATTTGCTAAAAGTGTGTTTGTATTTTGAATGGTGCTTCTCAAACTATCAGGACTGTTGGCCTGTGAACTAATGAAAAAGAATCGTCACCTTTTAAAAGTAAAAAGCATCATTTGAAGTAAAAGTGATTGTATTTTTCAGGTAAAACACATGTGTGTATTTCTTTTTTTTATGTCACAATAATATATATATATTTTAGTTAAAGAGAAAAAAGAAAAGACATAAAAAACAAAGCAGTAAAAGGGTACAAGTAATACAGAATTTCAAGGAAAAAATATACAGTAAGAAGTCACTAGTCAATAGGTTACATATTGTCTTCTTAGAAACAGTTGTCCAAATTATAAAATTAAAGCACATAAAGTGGACCTTCATACAGTGAGATTGGAGACAGTTCCATTCAATGATTCAACAAAAGCTCAGTAATATGGTTTTCCATTCTACACACTCCAACATACATGCGGTTATATCCCTTAGTCCACCTTCCTTTCCTCTCTTTTTTCACAATAACAATTACACTTTTTGGGTTTTATTACTCCCACAGTTCTTATTACTTTTTTTTGAAGAGAATAAAACCAAATGTGACTAAGCAAAACAGAGTCAGTTAGAACAGAAGGATGGGCATAGTACATGATGCAAAAATAGAATACCAGGTGATCAAAAATGGTTACCATTGTGCCTCTTGCTATTTTTAAACTGAGTTGCCTATATCATCAGGTATAATAGAATAAATATTGTGAAAATGGCCATTCTCCCAAAACTGTTATACAGATTCAATGCAATCCCGATAAAAATACCATCAACATACCTCATAGAACTCGAGAAATCACTCCTAAAATTCATCTAGAGAGAAGAGACCTAGAATAGCAAGGACAGTTCTAAGCAGCAAAGACAAGGCAGGAGGTATCACAATCCCTGACTTGAAGTTATACTACAAAGCAACCGTAGTAAAATCAACATGGTACTGGAACCAAAACAGAGCCAAAGAGCAGTGGAATAGATTAGAAAGTACAACCACAACTAAAAACACACTCAACCACCTTATCTTTGATAAATGAGCCAAGCAGGTTCACTGGAAGAACGACAGTCTCTTTAATAAATGGTTCTGGAAAAACTGGCTCTGCATTTGCCGAAAACTAAAACTAGAACCATGCCTATCACCATGTACTAAAATAAAATCTAAATGGATCAAATATCTAAATATTAAAACAGAAACACTAAATTTATTGGAAGACAAATTGGGTAAAAACCTTGAAGACATAGAAGTAGGCAGATAATTCATGAACAGGACTCAAACTGCATGGGAAATACTTCCCAGAGTCAATAATTGGGATCACCTCTTATTAAAAAGTTTCTGCATGTCAAAAGAAATCTCCAGCATAGTGAAAAGAAAACCCACAAACTGGGAAAAAAATCTTAGTGAACTGCCCCTCAGACAAAGAACTTCTATCTAAAACATATAAGGAATTAAAAAAAAATCAGACCCCCAAAATTCAAAGATCCAATCCAAAAGTGGGCATCTGAGATGAATAAACATTTTCAGATGAAGAAATACAAACGGCAAATAAATATATGAAAAAATGTTCATCATCATTAGTCATTAGAGAAATGCAAATTAAAACCACACTGAGATTTCATCTCACTCCTGAAAGAATGGCCAAGATCAAGAAAACTACCAACAACAAATGCTGGAGAGGCTGTGGGGAAAAAGGAACTCTCCTGAACTGTTGGTGGGAGTGTAGACTAGTGCAACCATTGTGGAGGTCAGTCTGGAGATTTCTCAGAAAGCTGGGACTGGAGGCCCCATTTGACCCAGCTATACTACTTCTAGGCATATTCCCAGAAGAACTGTGTGTGTTTTCTTATATTTATTTTTTATTGAGCTATCATGGTAATACGTGTACAATTTTTAAGTAGAAATACAGTGAATTTTTACAAACATAGGAACTTAGGCCCCAACCTCTCAGATCAAAATATAAAAGTTTCTAGAACTCTCAAAGCCTTCTTTCTGTCCCTTTTGATCAATATTCTCTTGGCCTGCTGAATAACCATTATTTCATTTGTTTGCATGATATCACTGTAGGTTAGTCCTAGATCTACTAAGAGTTGGTGCAAATGCAAATATATGTGTGTGTGTGTGTGTGTGTGTGTGTGTGTGTGTGTGTGTGTGTGTGTGATGTGAGTGTTCACCATTATTTGTTTATGCTGCTATTCATTCTTGCTTACTACATGTATCTGTGTAGTCAAAAAACCAAGGCCATTCTTATAATTATTGAACATTTTGGAAGGAGTGACAGGAAATGTAGTCTCCCTGCAATGTTTGCATTTGGGCTGGAGGATGCCTGAAATCGTACAAGTATCCAGGGTCTTTCATTTCATTTTTTTTCACAGAAGAAAAATGCTTACAATTATAGGTTGTCAGGATGGCAGCAACACTTAGGCTGCTCTGTGATGGCATTTAGAATGTTTCATCAAACAGAGCTCTGGAAATGGTAGTGCATTTTCCTAGTCAAGAAAACATTGAGTCTGAGACAATAAATCAATAAATGCACCCTGGACTCAAAAGCTTGGTGGGTTTTTGGCATTACAGGGTCGTAGGGAGGGGTGCCTGGTGCTTGCTTGTCCAGACGTGGCCCCTGTGCTTGTTCCCAGGTTCAGTCCGCACTGGAGCAGTGGTTTACAAAGATGCTTTAGAAAACAGTATCATGCTTGCATTTGATTTCTTCTTAAATCCTTGTAGATTGAAGAATGATTATGGAGGGAGAATCTCATTTCTTATTTTTTCCTGGAAAATAACAAACTTGCTTATAAGTTTCCAGTATACTGGAAAAGAATCTGAACAGTGTTGCAGCCTCATTTCATGGCTTAGAAAAAATTTGTAACTTTCAATCCATTGGGGCATTGTGGGCAAAGGTATCATCTTTTTTTGTACCTGGGATCAAACTCATGACCTAGTGCTTGCCAGTCTGGCACTTTCACCACTGAGCTAAATCCCCAGCTGAAGGTATCACTGCAGAGGTGTTCCCTTTGAGAATCTGGAGGCCCAAGATGGTCCTTGGACTATTGGGCAGCTGCTGTGTCATCACCAGCTATGACCATTCATTCCAATATGTCGTCCTGGCTGAATTAAGAAATATCTAGCAGATTAGTAAAACACCAGTCATGGAAGGGCAGGCTTGAGCACTATACGTAGCCCCCAGCCTTCCTCTCGCATGGTCCCCTGTCCTGCTTTCTGGCCACCGCTAAGCATCTTTGTTCTGCCAGGCTCTCGCCATGATGTTCCTGTCTTGCAGCCAGCTGACTGCGGACTGAAGCCTCTGAAACCAAGAGTCAACTTAAATCTTCTCTCTTCCTTTGTGGGTGCTGGGTGTTGTGCCTTGGAGCTGGGAAAGTCAGTAGTAAACTGGGGTGCTTTCTAGAGGGAGAAGAAGTGTGGAGTAGGGCTGTTCAGACTCCACAGCAGCTGGCACCTCTGCAAGCTGCGGAGGAAAGGGGCAGACTGTCCCAGGAGTCCCCAGATATGCTGACATCTTGGTTTTAGCCCCATGTTTCAGACCTTTTCAGGACATCAGGAGACTACATTCCACTGTGTTAGGCTCTTTCATTGTTTTATTTCTTATTGGTGCAGTTCGTTGAAGCATCAACAGGAACCTAATCAGAGGAGGAGCAAGGCAAATGAGCCTATGGATTGATCATTCCTTCCTTCCATGCTCTAGCTTTGGGAGGCTGCCACAGACTACCTTCTTGGTATGAACCTATGGATTGATCATTCCTTCCTTCCATGCTCTAGCTTTGGGAGGCTGCCACAGACTACCTTCTTGGTATCATCTCTTCTGGTTCTGAAAACTCCCTTCCTCTTTTCAAGTCTGGAGTGGAAAGCAAGCGTACAGCACGTGCCACCCCTAGGTCAGTATTCAAGGCACCTCTCTTGTAGGACCTTACTCCATTGTCCGTTTCCTGCTGCTCTGCTCCCTGATATGAAGGTGAAGGACAAGGACATCAGGGCTGGCATCTGGGGGAGAGGCTTGTGCTGCTGTGAGGCTGGCTTTCTGGCCAGGACATGCCTGCTTCAGTGAATCCCTTTGGGCCTTGATAGCAAAACACATCCCACCTGAGGGTGACCTCGGTGCTGGAAACATCAGGGTGTGCTTTTCAGAGCGTGCCATGTAGTTCAGGGGCAGTAGTTTTGGCCTCAGCTTTAGCAACATGGGCTTAGGGAGGGCGAGGTGCCAAGACGCTGCATTCCTGCCCTCAAGACTCTGCCCTTGGAAAGGAAAGGAGGAATGCTGGGTTTCTCAGGAGCTTGTTAATAAAATAAGCTTTTTTCTTGCATTTTTATGAACAGTAAACAATGGAATGGCCTAACAGTGGAATGTAGTCTCCTGACATTCTAAAAAGTCTGAAATGAGTCCAATGGGGCTAAAATCAGGATATCAACAGGTCTGGGGACAATCTGCCCCTTCCCTCTGCAGCTTGCAGAGGTGCCAGCTGTTGAGGAAGGGCAAAAAAAGTCTTACCTGCAGTATCATCTTTTTCCCCAAGGTTTTGAACTCTGCACAAACACACCTTTGGAGAGCTGGGGAACAGTCCCAGGAGCTGGTCCCTCCTGCAGCCATGGCGGGTATGCCTTTCTTCCTCTATCTTTCTGCAGCCCGCACTGCCTGGGAGTGGAGAGCATCAAAAAGTCTTCCTGTGCTGTGATTTAATGGTGATTTAAAGTTACATGCTAAATTTTCTGGTGGTGTTCGAAAAATATATTGCTGACCTTTAGAGCATTTTTAAAGCAGCAAAACCATATCATTTTATTTTCCTTGTGTGTTTTAACCTTGGGGAAGAAGTCTCTTCACTTTTTATTTGAAGCTGAGTTGTTTTGGATAAGGAAGGAAGAAAGGAAGACATCCTTGAGGATGCACAATAGACCAAGGCAATTCCTGCTGATTTGAAGTAACTACTTCCTCTGTAGAGCCAAAAGCTAAATGAGGTGTTTGTCCTTCTGCTCTTGGTCCTGATCTATTCTTTGAAGCTCGCCCTGGGTGATGTGCCAGGAGGCAGAGGTCAGAAGCTGGGTCCCCGCTCTGGCTCTGTCCATGGTTTGGTGACCTCTGAGTGTCCCTGTCCCAGGCCAGCACTGCCCATGGGTCTGGTTAGTTTTCAATACACTGCTTGTATTTTGTGTATTAGTAACAGAAGAAATATGCTTTAAGTATTTGTGAGAAGAAATAAAAGGAGAGAACACTGTTCTGTGCTGATAAAACGGGCTTTGGTCCCTTCTTTTCCTCGCCAGCTGTGTGCCCCATGGTCACCTGCTGCAGAATCCTACACTGGACCAGGAAGAGCCACATGAACAGGACATAGAGGTCCTGGCAGCTGCGCTTTGAGGTTTGGACCAGTGAATGAGCAGAGGGAATCGGGCCTTGGGTTGGCACCGACTGGGATGTGCGGACCGGCTCTGCAGACCTGATGGAACCAGAACTGGACTCCTTCAGGAGGGCCACTCGGGAACATGTGACCTCCAGGGGCTGCAGCATGCTTTCTCATTTTCACTCCCCAGGGCCCCTGTCACCATGGTTATCTGTGACCCTGCAGGTGATCATGAGGCAGTCTGGGCTTCCAACTGGAGAGGACTTCAAAGGGATTGCGGCCCTCTGCTAGCTGGCCAAGTACACTCGCACAATGGGATTTGCTTAATCATTTCTGCAAAGGAGAATTGAACTGTCAGCATAAGAGTCTGACGCCTGTCTATGACCATCTTCTTCTCTCCTCTGGCTCTTATTCTGTCTTTAGAATATTCAGGGCTTTCACCTACTCCACCTTCTAAAATCAGAATATGGGGATCCTTCTGCCATCTCGCCTGGGTTCCACATACAAATTTTAGTTGTGTCCTCTTACACACTTTGCAAAGTTGTTTTGTTAACACCTGCAGCCAGTTCCTTAAAACATGAAGATGAATGTCTGCAGAAGTCTCATGTGTGGTGTTTACCAAAGCACACAGATGAATCTTAGGTCGTTTTGTCTCGTGATAATCAAGAACTTGATAATACCACACAAATGCTGGTCATTTAGCATCTCACTGAATGCACTTCTCCACTTTCTTTGCTGCACGATGCTGTTGGTCTTTCATGCTTCTGTTTTCTAAGCATTTGGCTTTGGGATGCTGCTTTTAAAGTCCGCTCACTGCCTCTCAGACTCCTCACCTTAAATATATGCAAAGTCCCAGTCTTTGAGGGGCATCGCTTTTCCCTTTGCTGGGTCTTTGCTGACACGTTCTTATCTGCTGCACTCCCAAGTATGCTCTGTAAGACACTTCTGGTTCCAAGGCTCCATGCCAGGGGCTTTGAAATCACTTCTGAACACTACTGTTCTGCTGAAAATGTATTTCTCTTGTGTAGTCTCCAGTGACAGATGGTCCATTTCAAGCTTTTTCTTTTCCTGCTCACAAAAAGTCCCAATAGTGATGGAAAAGAAATCTGCACCTCAGTATGGGAAGGCTCTGGTGGAAGTTTGGGTTCTGTTCCTTTGTTCAGCTTCCCTGGCGAGCCTTTGAGCTGAAGGCTGTGTGCCACAGAACCCTCTTTTCCCTGGTACTTCACCTGCTGCAGTGTGTGGCACTCGTGTGATAGATAACAAGATTCGGATTTTTAACGCCCCAGATCCCTCCCACGTGCGCAGGCCCTTACGCCCAGTCCCCGTGCAGTCCGAGCTCGCTGTGTGGTGCTTCTGTGTGTCACTTTCCACGTACCAAGTGAGTCACCATTTCACTGGGGGGAGCTTTTCTGACCAGGTAGAATTACATGCACTTTCATGAACTCCTTTTGTCTAAACTGTGTTGGGAATCCCAGAAGGTGACTTTATCTGGGGAATCTTGATGCTTATGGGGGTGACATTTGGGAAACGTTGTCTTTACTTATGTCTCTGCCCTTTTGGCACTGGTACAATGGCTGCAAGTTTATTGACATATTTCTTGAGAAACTGCAGAAAAATGTTTGAATTATGTTTTCTAAAAGGCATGAGAACTAGAGATAGTAACAGTAGGAGAAGAGGAAGTGTATTTACCTATTCTGGGGAAGTTTTACCATTAATAAAGGCATCATGGATGGATGCAGACAAGGGCAGAAAACAGCAGCCACATGCTTATCTTCAGCCTGGCTGCTCCCCTTCTGTGGTGGAATCCTACCCAGCGGTGGCAGCAGCAGCAGCAACAGCAGCAGCACATAAAATATGAGGGTGTGAGTCCAGAAGGCCCAGTAAATACATCCAGGCCATGCAGGCCTTTCCGAGGGTCTTTAGGAGGACTAATAAAGTTATATAACACCTCTTCTCTTCTGTAGGCATTTTGACAGAGTCCCAGGCAATGCCAGACAATGTGTAAAGAGAAGAGCCACAGGTACTTGTCACCAAAGGTGGTGATATCCCCATTTCCCTGGGAATTCCCACTGGGGACACCACCTCCAGTTCTGGCATTCTCCTGTATTCAGCTTTAGTCCTGATTTTCTGGAGATGGTGGTTGCCCCTTGAAAGGCTTTTAGAGGTTGTATGTTCCTCTCTGCAATGAGTGTGGTGTTCATGTGCACACATGTACGGTTTCCCGGGGGAATCTCAGACATTCCCATGATGCTTTTCATGGGCTCCAGGCCCAGGGAAGGCTTCTGATTCCTCCTTCCTGTGCTCATGCTTGGTGTATTCTTTTAGGGAAGTTAGACAAATGCCTTGGAAGCCCGAGTGGCCCGAACAATCCCTCATGCTACGTGTCAGCAGATGGCACCTAGTAGTGCGGTTGGGTCTGCAGGGTCCATGTGTGTGAGTGGTTGATGGTACTGTCACAGGAAGGGGTCCATTGTCTTTGGAGCACGTTCCTTGCAACAGTGTAAGTTCGGCTGCCTTTTTCTTTTTCATCTTCTTTTTCTTACCTCCATGCAATGATGTGGTGAGGAGGCCGATTGCCAGCCCTGCAGTCTTGGATTTTCCAGGAGTCCGTAAACTTCTGCTCATCATTGGACAAAACAGACTGAGCTGATGCAGACCCAGAGGCAGGGACAAGGAGCAGCTGGCACAGGGGTCCTCAGGACTGTGGGGTGTCAAGGCCTGTGGGCTGCTTGGGTGGCTTTTTTAACGTCACTCCAATTCAGTCAAAAACTTTGATCTCAGCTCAACAACACAGCTCAGCAGTTGCACCCAACTTCTTTTTGTGCAGCATCTGGGTTCACACTGCCTTCGCCACCCTGCAAACCTTAGTTCTCACGTGCCTGGGGCCCTCTCGCCAAATCCTTGGGGTTTCAGTTTTATAAAGCTCTGTCTTTTCCCACCGGCTGCCAGCCTTCATTAGAGGGAGGATCATGCCGGCAGTTTTGGCTGTGACTCTTTCCATCTCGGTGTCTGGTACAGGGACACTCAGTCCGAGTCCCTCCAGGGACTGAGCGGACGCATCCGTGGGGATGTACAGATGTCCGGGAAATTTGTAGATGTCGCTGCCTCAGTGTGGTATGGTCCGGGTCCCTGAGGGTCTCATCCCCAGCTCTGTGAGTGATTCCCTTATCCTGTCAGGAATCCAAGATGCCAACCAGACTGCTGATTTCAAATTAACTAAAACTGTGTCTTTCCCACGTCAGAATGCACAGGTCGGCTGGCTCAGTGTGTTTCCGAGGAGGGCATCAGTCCACAAGAGGAAGAATGCACACCAGAGGAGGTCAGGGAATGTGCCAGAAGAACAGGGCACTGCCCAGAGAGCTTAGGTCGTCAGAAGGACGAGAGAGTCAGGGAGCAGCCTTCTCCTCCATGGTCTCAGAGACAGCCTGACAAGTTAGGGAGCTGTGGCTGGAGTCATTTGAGTTGTCTTTCCTCTGGAAACATGAGAAAGGGCACTGGAATGTGGTGCTGTGAAGGCCTCATTTACATGGCTAAGTCTCCTTGGACAGCAAGAGCCACTCTTTCTGTCACGATCTCGGAGGCACAGTGTCTTCTCAAGGGATCTCTGCGGGAGGCCAACCCAGGCTGACACACATTGATTCCAGGGATTTTAGAGGGTGAACTTAACTTGACTTTCTTGCTCTGGTCTTTGTAACTGAGCAATGTATTATGGATGATTATTAAATGATTGTTGTTTGGAAAACATTATGTATTTCAGTTCAATTGGGCTTTTGAAACAAAATACCTTGGACTAGGTAGCCCGTAAAGAACAGAATGTTATTTATTGTAGTTCTAAGGGCTACAAGGTCTAAGATCGAGGTAACTGCAACTTTAGTGCCTGGTGGGGGCCTGGCTCCTAGTTTCTAGTTGGTGTTGTCTTGTGAGTCTTCATGGGGTAGAAGAAGCAAGCGTAGCCTCTGGTCTGGTGTGTAAGTGAGCTCGTCTGTCCATGGAAACCCACCCTCACCTCCTCCTCAGCACCCAGTGCCCACCTTCTAACCTGTCACCTTGGGGGTAAGCATCTCAGCCTATGAATTTTGGGGGGACACAGCATTCAGACTAGAGCGGATGCTGTTAAGATTTAGCATCTCTAATATGTATGACCTGGCGAATAGCAGCCATGGGAAAATGGGCAATAGTATTGTTAAATGTTGTTAAAAGAGTCTGTGATATATTTTCTATAGGAATAAAAGCACATCTGAACAAATGACAGCTTATAGTAACAAAAACAGAGACATGGAAAGTGTTCGAAAGCAAACCCATGTTCTTTTAAAATAACACAGTACCAACCTACAACACTGCATGTAGATGCTGGAGAAACGAATGTGCTTCTATCTTCTTAGTGCTCATAAAACCACTTTGCAATGGATTTTGTTTCCAGAATTGAGAAGCAGCATAACACTGATGTGACCAAGTAACCACACTGATTTCCTACCTGAACCCCAGTTATGCACCCAAAACACTGCCAGGTTCACCTGCTGCTGAAAGTATAGTATTATTCATATTTAGAATTTCGAAAAATGTGATTGCTGAAGAAACTGACAAGTGTGACTTTTGTCTGCCTAATTCTGACTTGAAGGCAGGAGCACGATCTTAGAGCAGCTGAGGTTGCACCATTTGTCATCTGTGTTGACCTCAGTGTGTGCCATGTTTCCGCACTCCAAGGACCACAGCCTGACGTGTGCTGTGGAGTCCACCATGCATATTTCTGTGTGCATGGCAGTGCCACATGGAACATCTGCTGGGGTCATTACCTTCCTCCGTCACCTAGAAAACAGTGGATAGGTGTTGGCCATGCAAAGTGGTGACTACACGCTGTGGTTCTTTTTGCATATTTCATGTGATTTTAGATCTTTGTATGATGTGAAATAAAAAGCTGACAAGTCCATTCCCACCAGACTTGCTGTCCTAATGTACGGCTAAGTTTCTAACTGACGTAATTGGTCAGCAGAGCACACCCTGCCCCAAAAGACATCAGGTGCTAACTCTGCAGCCAACCCCGTGATGTCTGTGTCCGCTGGAGGATAGCATCTCTGTAGATGTGATCTGGTTAAAGATCCTGACCTGGGGTAACCCTGGGTTTCCCAAGTGGGCCCTGAGAATGTCCCTGTGAGGAGGAAGCACTGCACGTTTTCAGACACAGGAAGGACCAGCAGCGTGAAGGTGCAGCAGAGGGTTGACGGCACTGGGAGAGTGAGTTTGGGGTGAGTGGCACAGGCCCAAGGATGTGGCAGCCACCAGACAGGGGATGGGGTGGGCGTTGAGGAGTGGAGCGTGGCTCTTCCCAGACCTTGCTTTGGCTTGGTGATCCTGACTGCTTTGGCCTCCAGACTGAAAGCTTAGGCTTTCATTGCTTTGACCCACTGGGTTCACAGTAACTGGTCACAGTGGCCATAGGAAGCCAGCACAGGCACCTGGTGTATTAGTGCTTTGGCACCGAAAAACTTGTCAGGTAGTAAGACGGGATAATTGGGTCCAATTTTCTGCTTTCCTGCTGAGCTAGCTTAGAACTGTCCCACCACAGGCATCTGCTTTTATAAGGGAGCAAATATCCAGCCACCTGAAAAGACAGGCCGCAGACTCTTTATGGTCAGATTTTTCTCTTCTTTGTTGTGTTGTTCACTAGATGCTCTCCTAGTGTTTTTTTTTTTTTTTTCCTTTCTCTAGAACACTGAATTGTTGGATTATTCTCTAAGACTGCGGGGACTCACCACCTCCATGCTTCTCGCTGTAACATTCAACCCCAAGAAGACAGCAGAGTCCACAGACCTGGAAAGAGAACCACTGTCCTGCGATGGAGTTTCCACGTAGACTTGTCCTGGCAGTACGTGAGGGACAGAGGGAGGAACGTGAGTTCAGAGTGGCTTCACTCACCCTGTTGGGACACAAGCGCTCTCACTGTATCTGTGCAAACACCAGTCTTTTCGTAATTTAAAATAGCATTGCTGAGGTCTGTCTTCCACAGGGCAAGTTCTGATTTCTTATGAAAGTTATAGGTGCTACTCTGTGGTGACTCTGGCACTTACAGGCCCTGCGGGATGAGGCTCAGGAACACAGAACAGAGAGGAGGGAGGAAGATGGGGATGGGGAAGAGGGCGGGAAGAAGGTGGGGAGAAAGGAAAAGGGAAAGAAAGGAGGGAGGGAGAGAGAAGACAGATGGGGAAATGAAAGAAAGAAGCAAGAAAGGAAGGAAGCAATGAAGAAAGAAAGGCTGAAAGAGAAAGACAGGGGAAATGATTAAAGTAAAGCTGGGCACCCAGGAGTAAACACCTTTAAGAAACCTGTCTTTCATTTAAAAAAAAAAGGAAAATATCAAGTTATCGTAGCCTACCCTTTAAAACTTTAAATTCTATTGAAGCTCCTCAGTGCTGTCTGATATAATCATTCTGGAGAGGCTATAAAACCAACTTCCATTCTGATAACACAGAATCATTATATTTTTATGACTCTATAGCCAGCAATAAAAAAGAGATGATAATGGCTTTCAAAAATGTAGGGAGATTTGGGGAACTCTAGATGGGAAGCTTAGTTCACAAATATTGGCAACTGACAATATGGAAATAGTACTTGTGAAACTTAGGTGTTACATAAAATACAACCGAAAGTTGGTCCTGTGTGAATTTTTTTTCAAGTGAGGTATTTACAATTTTTGGGTCAAAGTGCTTATGTATTATATGGATTCAGTCTATTTGACCTGAATTTTTGAAACCTTTTTTAGGGCTAATGAAAATGGGTGTAATACTGCTTTTTAGCACTAACTTCATATTATCTAACTTCTACTGAAACCATTTTGCAGAGAATCTTCAAAAAAACGATAACATATGCTTTTATTAACAACCAAAATGTGCCACTATGGTAAAATATCTATTGGTAGAAATAGCTGCTACTTACATCTCATGTCTAAGCACAATTCATTATTTTCTCTCTGTAAAAATTTTATTCTCCCATCATACCCAAATTTTAAAACTAAATTTAACTGTGTTTAATGGTAACACAATTTATGATATTTAGTTTTGATTTGCTACCATCTTAAGAAGTACGATGATGCTTGGATTTGTGGAAATGGGTTCAAGCTTTCAGGTTAGGAATACTGTATTTATTACTTTTCATTTTCTAGTACATTAGTGTTAGTGAGCACCAGCAGACATTTCTTTTATAGTTTCCTATGGTTCAATTAACCAGCACTTTAATACGAACTTACTTTGAATGGCTCTTGAACATGGGTCATTTATTCAGCTGAGGAAGTCTGCCCCAAATTTTGGTTAGTTTATATTTTACTGCCTCCTAGTTGAATTTTGTTTGCTGTATTGTATCTTCAATAATTTCCTTATAAACTGCAAAGTAGGTAGCAAAATTCTTGCATAACAAAAAAGAAACACTAAGACCTGACCAAATTACTTGAAATCACTACTCATAATTCTGTCTGAGTCACTGTGTAAAGATTTTTCAACATGGGAATAATTTTCCTACAGAAATATTCCCCTCCCAAAGTGATGCATCTACACTGGGCTCCTCACCCAGTGGTCCCAGCCTCAGGTGTCTGAGGTGAAGCCAGTGTTTGCCTTTCCAGTTCACAGGCTGATGGATGCTATGTGTTGCTTGTGCACTTTTACCCTGGCTGCCAACAATAATTCTGCTGCTGATAGAAAATTAGTGTTTGTTAATCAATCATAGCATAAGATTATGTTTTCTCCAAATATGTTTCTCTCTTAAGACTAGTATGAAAATGCTGAAGTGAGCATTTCAGTGGAAATAACCTGGGAGAGTAGTTCCAACTGTACATTAAAGTTAAAAATTAAATCCTTTAAAAGAATTATCAAAACCAAATCTGTCTTCTGGGAACTGCACAGTAAAGTAATCAATGAATGACTCCTCTCCGAAGCATAGAAATGATCAGCTCTTAGAAGACAGGAAACAGGAGGTAGTCAAGCAAAGTATGGAGATTTGGAAGACTAAAGGTGAAACCAAATGCATGTTCTGGGCCACCATGGAATGGGTGTATCATTAGGCATCTCCAAATGTGGCTTGCAGAGCTTAGTTTTTACGAGGCAGTTGGAAGGGATTATTTCAGAGTTCCAAAGTTAACTGGAAGGAATTAACTGAGAGCATGATATATCTTCAGGCTTCATTGTTAGCAGGTCTTTGGATAGAGAATGCAGTATATTAAATTAGTTTCATTGCCTTCCTGATTCTGATGGATATGTGGCTATGGAGTCTCATTAACGTATGTGGCTAACAGATGTTATTCAAGCTGTCTGTGGCACTGGCACAGATGGGCTGGAGATGTGGCCTGACAACAGGCAACAGATAGGTTTTGTCCCTGACTAAAGAGCTAGGACTGGCCTTCAGGTGCTCGGTAATCCCAGTAGGGAGAGCTGGAGTCTCATTGTGGGAAGAGTCGAAACCAAATGGTGTTACTAGAGCCACCGTGCAAGGCTTGGGCACTGTGCACTCCACACCCCTGACTCTTCCTGGCTTCTGGTTGTGTGTGAGTGACCATACGGCAGCTCGGGATAGAAGGTCCACCATAAAGCTGAGGACAAAATCTGTTCTGAGTAATTAAATCCAACCTTCAGGGCAGGCTGTATGGAGGAGATGAATCCAAATGAGTCCTTGCTCTGTTGCGGGGAATTTGCAGGCAAATGAGGGCTCTCTGTGAGAAGCAAGGGCAGTGAATAAAGAGACCCAGGCAGACAAGCCTGGGGGGCCAGGCTGGTGACTCCTGCAAAGACACCTTCTGAAGGAGGTGACATGTGACACAGCAAACACATACGAGGCCCAGATTCTATAAGATGCTTAACACTGGGCTAAAAAGCGCCTTCTACACACAAAGAGGACCAACCAAAATTTCCATGCAGGAAAATAACTCAATAATTTTGATGTTTTAGGAAGATGTTTGGATAGCATGGTGGGAGAGATCTGGGTGAAAACAAATGGTGGTAAAAACAGTGTAGAGAAAACGGTGAAGATTTTGCTCTGGCTTCGGTCAGCAGCTATGAAGGCTTGAGCTAGGAAAGTTCTAAGGGGCACCCACAAGTGAAAACCACTGCACCAGTGCTCAAGTTGACAACAATGTAAATTAACTCATGAGGTCCCGGGCGTGATGGGGAAGGCAGGCAGCGGTCATCTTTTTTGTGCAGTTATGCTTTTATCAAGGACAGCTGGACTGAGCTGGGTGTGATTATAGATCAGGCACTGTAACAGGGAAGCTTCTTCCTGTTGTGATGGATTTCAAATGTTTGCCTTGAAGATATGATGTTACTTTAAGCCTTTATTTGAAATAAAAAAGTGTTAGCATTTCCCAGTCCTAAGTGCTCATAGTCACAACTGGAAATGATAGATGGGAAGTTTTCTTATTAGCATGATTGGCTTATGGAGCAGTTTTCTGGGGTCATAACAGCCTTGAATATGATCTTCTTCTATCCAGGGCATTCTCTCTTCTTCCTCTTCTTGGGACAGAAGAACTAGGCGCTGTGTGGGTTGGGGACATTGCTTCACGTGGGGAATCAGGAGGTGAAGGGAGCTGTTGAAACACAGTGGTGGGTGTCTGAATCCTGAGATGTAAGCACGAGGAGAGAGAGAGAGAGAGAGAGAGAGAGAGAGAGAGAGAGAGAGAGAGAGAGAGAAAGAGAGAGAGAGAATAGTCTTCAAATCATGGGAGGGTCAAACAGTTTACGCGTTTCTCTGTAATGTCTGGGGAGTTCTTCCTCCGGTAGGAATCTAAGCATTGTAAATGCAGGAACTTGGTCTCCTATGCATTTCTCTGGCTTTCAGAGTCTTCTGGGATCCTGCCTACTGTGCTTGCCCCTGGGACTTCTTCCTGGGCTCTGTGGCTGCCACCAACTCTAAGCTGAGCTCTCTCTTGCAGGAGCCTTGTGGGTTGCTTGTATGCTCCTTGTAGAAAAAGTGGTTGGATCAAATCATTTAGATTCTTAGCTATTTCTGTAACATAGGGATAAAAATATCACCCTTCTCACCATGCTGTTAAAGTACTCACTGAGACAACCACACAGAGTGCCCCGTTCACCCCTGTCCACTGTGAACTCTGGACAAGCACGATGAGCACCTTATTTACTGTGTGTTTCCCATGACAAGCCCAGGATGGAACCAGAGGCAAGGAGTAGCAGACTGCTTTAAATTTTTAGACTGTAAGATGGAAATTTCCCAGTGATTAATTCCGATACTATCATAAACATTTTGCAGCAAAACTCCCTCATGCTCAAGTTTTCCACTGATCGTTTGACCAAAGGCAAATCTAACCGGGGACTATTTTAGAGCAGTTGTTACTGTTAGACATTTCGCATGATCATTTCCACTGACTTTGGAATTGAAAGATTCCTCTGAATTGTTATTGGAAGGACCTTTGATTATGCAAATTGGGAGAATGGTTAAAAATGAGGAAAAATAAAAAATCTAAGTCATGTTTGGATACTAACATAAGTCATATATATGAATGCAATGTATATAGAATATATGTATTGAAGAATTATATATACATACATTTCATCAGGTTTACGATTTGAATTATAACCAGAGCTGGATGTCCTTGTGTGGTGCTTATTCAATTTTTAGGGAAAAAAACACTCTTCTCAAATGTATCATGAAACAGCATCCAATTTCCCACCCACCAGCTCGTGTTGATTGAACAGCCATGAATGCTCAGGTGCAAACTCTTGAAAGTAAAGCAGAAGTGAAGATATAAATACACTGGGGTTATTGTTGGTAGATAAATTGGAGGCAAAGAAACTCCTTTTTCAGGTAACTTCTAACTTAGAGGATTTCTGATACAACATCACAAGTGCAGCAAATGTGGAACCCATCGGCAGGATTGTTAACTCTCTGGTCACTTTCCCATTGCTGGGACACAGTACTGATAATCATAGCTTCCGGTGGGTTCAGTCCAAAGGCGCTGACTCCAAGGAAAGGCAAACGGTGGAAGTGTGTGACAGAGGATGGTTGCTCAGCCCATGGCAGCCAGGAAGCAGAGAGAGATGGGAGGCACCAGAAAGAGCAACACACCCCTCCAGGTCACACCTGGTGACCATCTGCAGCGGGACAAATTCTAACAGCCTATACAGCTGTGGATGGATCCATGAGTATACAACCCCATGACCCACTAACCCTTCCAAAGCATGAGTCTTCTAGGGAATATTTTAGATCCAAACTACATCAAGCTATTAGAATCCTCTTGCTGTAATGTCCACCTAGGCGAGGAAGAACAAGAACACAGTACTTTCCCCATTAACAGTGCTGCAAATCCAGCGTGTTCCGTGGGGCTGTTCCCAAGCCCCAGTGGTAGGAGCATTTCCCACCCCATACCTATTCCACTGTCAATCAGTCAGAAAGGTTCTTCTTTACAGATGTGCCTGGGATTTTATTTTATTTCAGGGTCATTTTGACCATCAGAATTTGGGTCACCTCACTCTGAATGTGTTTTGTACGATTCTGCAGGGTGAGTTTATCTTGTCATATTTTTGCTTTGGCTCCATGATCATAACATATAACCATCTTTTCATGTCTCAGCCTCGGTACCCAGCCCTGCTAACTCCATCTACACTATTGTCCTCCACCAGGGCCCATCTTGCAAATATTCTGTACTCTCTCTCTTTGTCTTTCTCTCTCTCTCACTTTCACTCTTGCTCTCGCTCTTCTCTCCCTCCTCTTTTTCTCTTCTTTCTGTCCCGTCTCTCTCTATGTCTCTTTCTCTGTCTCTCTCTCTCTCCTTCCCCTTTCCTGACTGCCATTTCCATCCCTTCTCCAGCTCCTTCTCCTGCATCATCAAGGTCTATGCTATGTCATCCACAGATGAATGGGTAAAGAGAAAGTTGTATTTACACATCATGGAGTACTCCTCTGCCCTAAGGAAGGGTAAATTTGAAGCATTTGTAGGAATTTGGATGCACCTTGAGACCATAACATTAAGTGAAACAAATCAGACACATAAGTTTCAATACCACATGGCTTCACCTATACGAGAAATCCAAAATGTAAATAAAGGGCAAAATACAAGGCAGATAATAGGAAACAGAGACAGATCTTTCACAATAGAAAAGGAGACCAAGAGACAGAGGGAGGGGCGGGAAGGGGATTCGAAGTAATGAAGATGTATTGTATCCACACAACAGTTCCCCAGGAGGAATATAACGAGCCCATACTACAAACATTGCTGATACAAATTAGAATGTAATAAAAATAAACAAATAATTTAAAGCAACCCCAGCTGACCTATTCCACCCTCAAAGTGAGCTTGGCCGTCATGCACAGCCCGAAATCAGCTCGCCTGCTTCTTTTTGCCTCAGCAGGGCTGTGCAGCCCCGGCCTTGCTGTGCATGTAGAAGTACTGTGATCCTGGGTGATTTCCAGGATCCTGAGGTCCTGCCCGAGGTCTACTGTTCCTGTCTGGCTCAGGACTCTGGGACTCTTTGGATGGTGATGTGGTGTTTTGTTTGCAGGGGTTCTTGGAGCTGAGAGGGAGAGCTGTCTGGGGGTGATCAGTGGAGACTGAGGTTCATGGGCTGTAATATGGGTTTGGGTCTCAGTCTCCATCCCAGACTACTGGTCAGAGATAGCAAAAACCAAGCAGGGCACAGGTGTGGCCGTGTGCAGCAAGAACACTTGGGGACACTCTGCTACCATTCCTGAAGACTCAAGTCCTCCAAAGAAGAAACCGGAGTGCCCTGGGGATGAAAGGAAGCTGTCCTGTACTGCAGGCAGTGTTTAGCCTCATCTTACGGTCATCAGGAAGCAGAGCCTCCAGAGAAACAGAGACAGCAGCGGGGAGAGCAAGGGCTGGGAACAAAACACATTGCCACAGAGGCCAAGGGCCTGAAGGGACACACTGCCGGGTGTGTGTGTGTGTGCATGCCTCCACACACGTGTGTGTGTGGCTAGGGCATACAGTGAGGTGGCTGAGAAGCTCCAGCTCTCCTGGTGCCCAGGGGCGGTGTTGCAGAGGACAGCTTCAGCCTCCCACACTGGAAAGCCGTGCACTGAGCCATCAATGTTGAGCCCCTGAAAACTGAAGTTTTCTGCCAGAAATGAAGACACCAAATAGAAAGGCTTCTTCCTTCTGGCTCTTACAGCCTTTGCAAAATCAATTTGTGGTCTAAGAACAACTAACAAATTTTCAGTCTCACAGGCATCAAGAAGTCCCAGATCAGCCAAGCATTCTGAAGCTCTGTGGACCCCGCCAGGACACCCGTCTCCTAGGCCATGACACCTTCCTTTCCAGGTGAGGACCCTGGAAAGAAAGTCTAAATGCATCTCAGATCTTGCAACAAAATAGAAAGTGCAGCCTGGAGTCTCCTAGTAATGGAAGTTTGCAGTATCAAGCTTCTTACATCAAAGGGACATTTCTATCCTTGTTGTAGATGCTTAAACACATCTACCAACTGTGAAAGTGATGTGAGAAATAGAAGCATAAATATGCACACAGGTTCAGGTTGGGCTCCTTTGAAAGCAGAGAAAGTCACCCTTTCAACAAGACCCTTCTGGGGGCAGAGCCAGCCTCCTGGCCTGGTGACACTGTGTCTGCCACCAAACACGGCAAAGGGTAGATGCTGGCTCCACCTAGGTCGTGGTGCTGAAAGGTCAGCTTCCCTTCCTGAGAATCAAAACAGCACTGAGCTGTCAGCTGAGGAAGCAGCAGTAGCACCCCTATAAACACAGGTGGTAATGTGATTATATGCCCTGTAAAACTGCCGAGTTACCACCCAGTCCAGACTTCTTTCATTAAATGAGGTCAAGATACAGTACCTGGCTTCACGTGGGATACAAATTTAAAAAATGGTGTCGGACTCATAGCTTGGAAAACATTAGACTATCTTAAAGAGGAGAGGGTTACATTTTGCAAGCATGTTAGATAAGTCTTTAGCAATATACAGGTATAGAAATAAAAGTGTTTGAGAAAGGGATTTCTGCTTTGGGGAAGACATGCTGTACCTGGCATCACCAAAACAGGATAATGGAACAAATGCTTCCCGCCAAGGTAATAGCCATTTGCTATAATCATTCAAGAGAAAAGCTTACAGCAAAGCAGGTAAAGTCCCTAATCTTCCTTCCCCCATCTCCTGGTGTTATAGACGAGCTCTTCTTTCAGTGAGAAGCAACTGTGTCCTCGTCCACATCTTCTGGTCCCCATGATGTCACTTGCTTTCAGCCATGACAAAGATGTCAGTCTTTCCTGGGGCGCCCATCTCTGGGAGACCCTGTGCAGGGCCCCTTCTGTGCAGGGATGTAGAAGGAATTTTCTTTGTGGTCACTGAGCATCTGCCAGCACCAGCTCAGTCCACTGTCTTGATTTTGGTTTTCTTAAAACTCTTTTCCTAGCATGATCAGGAACAAACCCACAGGCAGGGTCCTCAGGAGATGCAGTGATCATTTCCACCTGGAGACTGCAGGACAGGTGGGGACGATGAGCTCCTGCTTGCTTCCTGCAGGATGTTAGTCTCCGCTGCTTCCTCTCTTCCCTGAAGGTTTGAGTGGGTGGTTTGCAAAGTCTTAATAGATGACCCAACACCAACCCATCGAAGGGATTCTTCTTCTGAATTTGCATGTTCTTTCTTGTCCTTAAAAAGAAGCTTTGTTTCTGTCTTTCTCTCTCCTTCTCTGTCTCTCTGTCTCTGTCTCTGTCTCTGTCTCTCTCTGTCTCTCTCTCACTCATTTAAAAAGTGGCCCTTGCCAGTGACTTGATTTGCATAACCCAGTGTGGCAGATGGACTTCACAGAGCCGCATGCCCACTCTGATGCCCTTTGCCAGGCGATTCCTGCAGGCCTGAATGCTGGCCAGTGTCAGAAGCAGCACAATAAATACATAAACACAGCCCTGGATGGGAGAAAGCAATAGCAGATCACAGAACACTCATTTTGTTGCATTTATGGGGCAGCAGAACGGCACTGCATGAGGACTGTTGTGGGCCATGAGCAGAGAATCCTCACAATCTGGATTTCCTTTTGCCTTCAGATGAACCTTTAAAAATGGGGATGGTGCGAGCTCACCTCTCAGAGCTCAGTTCAAGAGTCAGGAGAAAGTGCAGGCATGCATGCTAGTGGGTGGAAATGGGGTATTGATGTGCATTTGTTGGCAATAGTTTTCAAAGAAGTTGGCCACAAAATGAATGTCCTTTCACTGAGGGAAGCTGGTGGCACTGGGGCCACAGCTGTTCCAGCTCTGGAGAGCCCAAGTGATCCGCTCCCTGTGTACCTGTCTCGTATTTGATGGTGTCACCATGGGTAGAGCTGTGTGAATTTCCTAAGTCATAAGAAACTGTAGAGATTATTCATTTTACAGCTGGAAAGACTGAATTGTAGGAGCAGGATTTTAGGTTCCATCCTGGTGCTTGCACTGTGACACTGGCTGGGGGAGATGGACGGCTTGCTGAGTGGAGGCCGAGCCTCCCTCTTGCACACCGGGTCTGGGCACTCGTGCCCTGGGCTGGCTTTGGACGCCATCCACGGCTACCCACTGTCAGATGCCATCTGCTACCTTCAGTGGCCGCTGTCGCTCAGGGTGCAGCTGAGATTCCCCACCTTGTAAGTGAACTGAAGGAGGACCCCAGTCCCAGGTTGGTGTCTATTTTACAAGGTAAATAGTTCTGTCCCAAACAGTGTTCAGCCACCTACCTTGTGTTTCTTTTAATCCAGGGAATTGAGTGGAAGGTATTTCCCAGGCTGCCTAGCAATGTCTTCAGATTAGCTGAAACTACAAAGGTACAGAACCAACAGAAAATCCTGTGAATTTTTTCTCTGTTTCAGATTGTTTTAATCTGACCATGCTGCTTATAATATACTTTAGAATGCTAATCGCCTTTCATTTTTAATGTTGCTGAGTTTTTTCTTTATGATTGTTTTATGTTGGTGCCTAGCCGACCTTTCCAACCTTACCTTGATGTTAATTAAAAACAAAATCATTTAGAAGTCTTCATAGCTTTCCCCGTGAGCACTTCAGTGACGGAGTTGTGCTGTACACAGTAAATCCAGCAACCTGCATGGGAAGAGGTAACACTGGCTGATTGAACCCAGGATCCCTCAGATCCGGAGCTCTGATTCCGTAACTGTGCACTGCTGCTTGAGGACCCGCATGGGAGAGTCCTGCTGGGCTTCCTGACGCATACATGAAGCTCCTTCTGCCTGCAGCCCAGCAGGCTCCATGGCTTCTAGGTCACCAGAGCAGTGGGCGAGCCATGTACCCGTGCAGGGGTCCCTGGTGGGTCTGGCCTGGAACAGGGGCAATCTCTCTGCTCCTGCAGTCTCCCAGATCTCAGGCAGGCACTAGGGGCAGACTAAGGGGGGCTGAGGAAGAGGGTTCAGCCAGGCACCCATGAAGGCCCCGGCTGAGTGCGCTGAGCAGCCGGCCAATCCCTACATTGGATATCTTTAACCCAGAAAGATCATGAGTTTTCTGCCGCTTTGAAAAATAATTCTTCTGAACTGTGTTCCAACTCCCATAAGTGTGTAGGTTTACCTCTTGACTCTGTTTGGGTCCACTCTCTGTTGGTGCCTGTTTTCTGTTTCTGTTAGCATGATGTTGTAATCAGATCTCCTGTCTGGAAATGTGAGTCCCTGCACACTTTTCTTCAAAGTGCATACTATCTCCTCCTGGAGAACTGGAGAAATACGAGCTCCAAAGTGGGAACAACACACTTCCCCTAGTGTCCTGTGTATTTTGCATGGGGGGGGGGGCTCAGTGTGGGCCACGCACATTCTTTGTACCATCTGGTGCCATACTGTACACCAGGCAAGAAGAGTTTCGCCTCCAGAGGAACCTTACTGTGTGCCTAAAACTCTCCTACTGCTGCTTTTGAATCTCTAAAAATGTTAAAGTTGGGTCTAACTTTGTTATTTTCTTTAAAAATAAGACAAAACTTTAGAAGCAAGAGGAAAGCAAAGGTGTTCAGGACATTTAGGGGTTTCTGTTTCTTAAAATCCTCAAGGGGAACACATACCAAGGGGAAATCAAGTCATTGTGTTCCGTGTTGCGATGTGGCCAAGGGTGCGATTGAGATATTTATAAGTTTAAGTAAATTAAATACATCCCACATTCAGGAGGTTGAGGCAGGAGGATTTCTGTGATTTCAAGGCCTGCCTGGCAAATCTCAACTCAACACTCTACAGGGAAAAAAAAAAAAAAAGTTAAATTCAGAAATGCCTCACAATTTGTTTCTTTTTAGTGTAAGTTGTGTATGCTTCTCGCATCCCTGGACACCCAGATCCCCAGTGTCCTGCCCTGGTGACAACTTCCCTGAACCCCCTCCAGCTCCCCACACAGCCTGCATTTCAGCTTTTTTGGACAGCTTGAGAAACAGGGGATGCTAGGTAGTCCCTGCCTGTGGCTGGCAAGTGGTCGTCCTCTCCTGGAATGGTGGCTACGACCAGTGTTCCGGTTGGTAGAGCTGGTGTCACAGCCATCTGTGTACACACACAGGCACAATACAGGTGGAGGGCATGCGTGTACACGTGGGTACTTTGTATACGCTTTGTATGCAGTCGTGAATGTTCCAAATCTTCAGAGCTGCTCAACTGGTTTGAAAATATTTTTAAAATGGAATGGTGACACATACCTGTCATCCCAACACTCTGGGAGGCTGAAGCAGGAGGAATGGAAATTCAAACCCAGCCTGGGAAAATTATCAGCCTAAGACTGAACATAAGACTGGGCATGTAACTTATGTGAAGGGCTTGTGTTCAGTTATCAGTGCACACACACACACACACACACACACACACACACACACACACACACAGGTCAGTGCATACAGACACACATAGAGCATCTGTATTAATCTTTTCCCCGTCGTTACTCCCTAAACAGTATAGTGGAACTATTTCCACAGCGTTCATTGTGTTATATAGCAAGAGTGACTGGAGATGATTTGAAGGGCACCGATTTGAATGACCACCCGGGCATCTTGCATTACCCTGCACTGTCTCAGAAATGACCAGTCTGGACAGTGCAGCCTCTGTTCTTTCAACACCTATTCTGAGGGGAGCATCTGCACTGTGCTGGGGTTCATGTTAGGTGTTCAGTTTGAATAAACCTGAATAAACACTTGAAGTGTGTGTGTGTGTGTGTGTGTGTGTGTGTGTGTGTGTGTGTATCTGGGCACATCGGTGCAGCCCTGGGCTCTGTGCTGGAGGGCAGAGCTTGGACAGGCAAAGGCGTGGGAGGGATGGGGAGACCTGGAGCCTGTGACAGCTGCAGGGTGCAGGTGGGCCAAGGTGGAGGAGGGGGACACTAACTCCACCCCCAGGAGGCTGTTAAGGGATGAGAGATGAGCAGGGGTAAAGAGCGTGAGGATTCCTTCTCTGGAGGAGCTGCATGAGGACAGACAGATGGACACAGCAGATGTGGGTGACCTAGCATGGTGAGGATATCCAGTGGCTGGGCTGAGGAGGTCGTGGTTGGCAGCAGTTGGGTCCAGAGTCAGGGACAGTGTCATGGGGGGCTCTGGTGAGACGAAGGTGGTGACAGTGAAGTGCTCAGAGGACTCCAGGGAGAATCTGTGGCCCAGCAGTGGAGATGAGCGAGCCAAACACAGCAGGGAAGACGGAGCTTTCAAAAATGAAATCCATTCACTGCAAAGCTACCCAATAAAGAATAATGACCTTCTTGTTGAAGTCAGGGAATAGAAAACAATTCTCTTTTTTTTTTATTGAGATTTTGTGGAGCAAGAAATGGTCACAGAGGCTGTAAGGAATACCAAGAAACCTCCAACTAATTCCTGAGCTTTCAGTAACAACAGGATCCTATTTTCTGCTGCCATTTCTATTTTGGGATGTAATTAATTATAAACATAGGTACTCAATTGAACTTACATGTAGGCAGTTTAAGAAATAAAATATGACAGGCAGAATAGGACTGTGCAATTAAAATCTCCACCTCAAAGCACTCTGAGGATAAAAATCCAGTGATTTTTTTGTTCCAGAAACATTCAAAAAGTTACCCAGAAGTCATTTAGAGGTTTCCATGTTAAATAATACTAACATAAAGATACATTCAGAACATACCTTAACATAATTTAGAATATATAAGACAGTGTTATATAAGGACACATGTGGGGTATGAAAAATAATGCTCGTGAAAATACCAGACCGAGGTTAATGGTTATCTCTCGGCAGCTGGGAAATGCACAGGACAGGCGTGTGGGAATGACCAGCTCTGTCTCCAAATTCTTTACCAAGCTAGCAATAATATCTGAAAAACAAATAGTGAGTCCAAGTCTACAGCAATCCAAAGCAGTGCCTGTTATGCTATTTTCAATATTTTCTGCACCCTTGATAACTGTTGCAGTTAAATGTTTACAATTGTAAATGATTTTTCTACTCATAGTAGGAGGATGAGAAACTATCTCATTGCTTAGAGAGCCAAAACATTGTCTCAAATCCTGTCTTCTCTAACATGTTATTGACATGTGCTGTCTTAGCCTGTGTGTCTTTGTTTCTGTGACCTCATGTTTTAGAAAATGACAAGCCCTATAGCAGAAGCTCTTTGGAATGTTTTCTGCTTTAAGGTAAATGACAGAATTATGAGTAGTAACTGGTAAGGACAAATCCCAGCAATCAACACTCATAGGCTACCCCAGTGCTGTGTAGTAGGGAGGGCTGGACTGGAGCCAGAACCCTGGTCCTAATTTATGTCTTGCAACAATAGTTAATTAGTTAGGCAAACCAAATAATTTCTATTGGGCTTATTTTCTTTACTTATGAGAAAAACAGGTGGCACGTGACTGTCCTCTGTGTTATGCTTTTCTTTTTTTTTCTTTTCTTTTCTAGGGTTTCTTGCTTATTTTGCTTAGGGTGCTACTTTATATCTTCATAAAAATGGCCCAGTAGTTTCTTTGCAAATTTGGTTTTAATGTGGTTAAAAATAAATAATTTAAGTGGAATATTGCAATGGTAAGAAGAAACACCGAAACGACACGACACCCAGGATCTGGAGGCAGATTTATTGACGTCGATGGGAGTTGAGCAGAATAATTCCCAGCATATCAGGTCCTGATCTCTGGTAGTCTAGGGCTTAAATGGGATAAGCAAGCAGGAAGTACAGAGGCAGAATGGCTTTTCAGCTGGAGATTGGTTCCTACAATATGCGTCACAGTGGCCAGCCGTTTCTAGGAGACAGAAGCAACTGGAACTGCAACAGGAACTGTTACCTGTGCTACTGAGAAACTGAAGTACACTGGTTGGGGTGGCATTTTCTGTCACACTCTGACATATATGTGGAAAGGTACACAAACTCTAACTGTGCAGCTTGATCACATTTGCACAGTGTGCACTGTCATGTAACTAGTGTTGAAGTCGGAAGTGTAAGGTTTTACATCTGCCCACACTTTCAATATCATGGATTACCTTACCTGTTGGGAAAATAAACGTCAAGCAGCTCTGCAATTGTCTGACATTCTGCTCACCAGTACACTGGGAGACCCATCCATATATTGTTTGAGTTGTAATTTTCACTGATGATGTGACAGGGATTGGCAAACTCTACAAAGCACAAGACTATGGCTGTCTCTGGCCTTGTGGGCCCTGTGTCTGCAGCTCAGCTGCTCACTCTGCTGCAGGGCTGTGGCAGCACCCAGGGGCCACACAAAAAGAACGTGCCTGGGTGCCTTTGAGAGGAGCTTTGTGCCCCAAGCAGGGTGAGAAACAGAGCCACTGTTGAGTGATACCTGTCCAATCTCCTCTTTACAATGTACTGGAGCTTGCTTGTCCCTTCTATGTGGATGGACATTGTTTCCAGCTTTAAGTTATAAGTTATGGTCCTAATATGAATAATTTGCACCTTTCCTAGTGAACATGTGTACATTTCTATGTGCTCAGGTTATAGTTGCTGGTACGTTATGTTCTTCATTGGCATCATCAAAGAATTTATCAGGTTATGCTTTCACTGTCAATGCATAGATTTTCATTTGATCGACATTGTCACATGAGCAAAACTTGGTTCCATCCATGATTTTAGTCACCATGGTGGATGTGCAATGATAGTACAATATGGTTTAAATTTGCATTTTCTGATACCCGATGACATTATTTTTTGTTTGTTGAGTATTAATATTTTCTTTTCTGAGATGCCAACTCAAATATTTTCTCCATTTTTCTATTGAGTTGTTTGCCAATTTTATTGATTTTCAAGAGTTCTTCCATGCACATCCTTTGACGAATACACAGACTGCAAATTTTCTTCCATCTGTGGCATTTTACTTTTCAACTCTCCTAAATTGATCTTTTGATAGAACTTCTTGACTTTAATACGATCCCATTTATCTTTTACATTACACCTATTTTATTTCCTTTTAAGGATCTTTCTTACCTTTTATGATGAAGATGTATTATGTAGTTATTAGTTTAATTTCTAATTCTCCTTAATATTATTACTAAAAAATAAATGGACAAGAAGTTACCCAGTGATCTACTGCTATGTCCCCCTGTATTCACACCATAAAGTAAAAGTTACTTTGCAGGAAATGAGGTACAGAAAGTATGAAGACAGCCTGCGACAGTAGGTTTGCTTTGTCTTTCAGTTATTTTCAGGAGACAAAAGTATGATTAGGCACTTAGAGTTCTTGTACACAGAGTGGGAATCCAGAAACACCACCAGGTGCCTGCTGTCTTCCTCAGCTGTCCAAATCTGATGAAGTTGAGTAACGTGATGGGTGTCCCTGCAACGCTAGTAGAACCCAAAGACAGTACTCGGAGAAATGCAATAAACCAGTCAGAAAATCAGTGAAGCATCAGTGACTCAAATATCTCCCACCCTCCTCTTCTCTTCTAGTAGAAATATTAGGTGCAGTATTCATTTTTCACTGTAGACAGAAACATTATATTGTGCTGTTCAACAAGGTTGCTAGGTACAAGAAAAATTTACAAAAGAAGTCAACCACATATCAATCTGTTAGTAGTATTTAGAAAATGTATAAAATAAAACACAAAATATAACTATCATAGCCATTTGTAGAAAATGATAAAACTATTAAGAGCTCTTGGAAGGCTAATGACTTAATGATGATGTGCATTATTTTTATGATGAAAAATTGGGCAATGCATTTGAAATTTCTCCTTCTATTTTCCCATAAACTGAATACAGTGCCCTTCAAAATTGTGACAAGATTTTTAAAAACGGAACTTCACAAGGAGATTTTAAAATGGAAGAGCAAAAGATAAAAATAGCCAAGAAAACTTAGCACAGAAAAGAAAATTGAAGACTTGCTTTTCCATATGACAAGATTTATTGTAAAATTCCAGTAATTAAAATAGCATGAGACTGAGACAGAATCAGACAAATGGGCTACAGGAAAATAACCGAATGTCCCCAAAGTCAGTGTTCACACGGATTTGTCAATAAATAGCAGTGTACCTACCTCAGGGGAACCTGCATCCCTGCACCAAATCAGTTTGAAATAGATTTGCAAGGGAAACTTGGAAGAAAATACTGGAGAGTAACTTTTCCTCAGTATTTATTACAGTACAAACAAGAATATACACGATGAAGGACAAATGATTGATACCTTCATTGACATTAAAATCACCATCATTGCCTTCCATTCACCAAGAAACACAAGCAGCCTGCCAAGACACATGCCCCTCACAGTCATTAGTTGCCAGAATAAAGAACCTCTGGATATCAGTTATGAAAGCATTAATTTCATTTAAAAATGGGTGACACTACAGCTTGGGAATACATAGAGAAAAAAAGATCAAACGACTGAGAAACATGGAAAAATTCTTAAGCTCCTAGGTAATCAGGGAAATAACAAGAGATATAATTTAATGCAGGAAATTGAACTATTTGAACATCTTGTAATTCCAAGTATTGGCAAGGAATTGACAAGACACAGGAATATTTAAATTTAGCAAACTGGAGAAGGATTTGATGCAATCACATTATTTTTCCACTAGTGGAAGTTAACATGGAAATACATTACTGTAAAATAATTTGCTTCCGAGGTAAATAAGTACAGGTAGAAGAACATTCAGAACAACCTTGGGGTTGCAGTAAAGTGCAAACCATTAAATGCCCATCAGCGCAAAAGTAGAGAAATGAATTGAGCGTTAGAGTCACAGGATGAGTTAAGATGGAACAGAGTAAATAGATGCCCTGGAGTTCTACACCTCAGCACAACGTGGAGTTAAAGCAGAGTCGTTCACAGGATGCTTCTGGTGATTTGGTTCTCCGAGTCCGTAGCAGGTTTCAGTGTGAGGCCAGAGTCATAACTGTCGCGGAGTATTAAGATCTATCTCTGCCGCTCCTGCTGAATTCCTTCCCCTGTGCTCACTGGCTATACTCATTGCTTTTTCCCTGTTGCTTCCTTACTTTGCAAATGACCTGGCAACCTCAAAAATGATTCACAGCACAGCAAGTTTTACATATGTCGTATTGGTGACCAAACATTTCAAGTATCACCCTCCACCATAGTCCTAAGTTTGACAGTATTCAACATATTTACAGAGAGAGATAGTCTGTCAGAAAATATAAACACACTTCAGGTAAAGAAAAATAATGTTTTTCAACAAAGAAAATTATGTTTTTTCAACAGATGGTGTTACCCTCACATGGGGGACTCCAGAGGACATCGTGTATCACAGAAAGCCCACCACACCCGGCCTTAGAGCAGAAACTGAAGATGCAGGTGCAGCAATCTCAGTGACCAAGGTCACCCCAGCAGCAGTTCGCTGTACTAATGCATGTCTGCAAGCTGATGGCCACCACTGTGAGCACCTCTTGTGATGGTAATGGTCACAGGTAAATTGTATCAACCTTATAGTATGTCAGTAAGTTTAATATTAAAATATATACACAAGTTTTTATTTTCCTTGAGTGTGCATACATGTTTTGGAGGACTCTATATTTACATACATATGGAGAAACACAGAAAGGGATGAGAATAGAAAATCCAGGAATTAAACTCGGGAAACCTCAGGGTTAGAGGTGAAGACGGGGTAAGAGAGGGAAGTGACTGACCTGCCGATAGGAACAGGGCATCAGTTATGTGGTGTGACTTCTGGGCCTTCTTAATACCTGAAAATTGATTACATAGATGTAGATGTAATATGGTAAGATTTAGAGAAGTTAAAGTCTTGAGGTTATATTTTTGTATGTCCTAAGTTTAAGCAAAAGTTTTTCTCATTTATCTCTTTTTTTATGAATCAAGACTCAAGGAAATGACAAGTCTCTGTCTCATCTATCTATGTATGTCTATCTATCTATCTATCTATCTATCTATCTATCTATCTATCTATCTATCTATATTTCTATCTATCCAGCTGTCTGTCTATCCAGCTATCATCTAAATGTAAGAGAATGCTTAAAGTCATCCACTGAAATACAAGAAGAATATATTAGAAATTGATTGCAATGTAATTTAACTCTATGTACTTATTTTAACTCTGTACACTTATTTTTATGTGAAAAATCTTTGAAAATATGTGTTCTAAAATTGTTGTTTGTGGAATGCCATTGCACCAGAGCATATTATATACAGTACTCAGAGAACGCTACAATCATGTCAGCCCTGGGGACTTGAAGTGCCTGTCTCAGAAGCAGGTCAAATAGACAATGCATGAGCAAAGGTAAATGGAATTAACACAGGCAACACCTGCGAGCATGGGGAAACGCAATAATTCCAATCATTCGCTGTCATGCAGGTAAATTCTCAAGTCACAATATTACAGATCTAGACACAAACGGGGGCTGTGGAGACTTTCAATGACCCAGCTCCACCCAAGCCCTCAGATTGGAGGCGGGTGTCATATACTTCAAAAGCAACCTGGGGACACAGCTGTCACTTGACGATGACTGATCTTTTTGAAAAAAGAATTTATTATTGTGTTTGCGTTAGCAACACACATGCTAAAAAATTATTATTATTATTGTATGTAAGACAGATGGCAGGGACATCTGATCAGGATTATTTACAGTTAAGGTTTTTCTTCTCCTGTGAAAAACTGTAAATTAGAGAGGAAGGAGAAAAGACAAAATCTTTTTAAACATTTTACTCTGAAAAGTGTGAGGAAGATATATGTTAATATTATAGTCATTCCTGTAAATGCCTTAAGCGTTCATCACTCAGAGAAAAAACATTTAAGAAAAGCAACATAATAAAAAAGATTTAGATAGAAGTAATTGATAAATATAGAAGCCACATCAAATAAATGGGAAAATTAGATATTAGATTTAATCCATAAAATGAAACAAAGTCAAGACAATGAACTGTACCTTAAGGATGTCAAAACAGATTAATAATGTTAATCAAATATTCTTTTTCATCTGTTCATAAAAAAGAAAATACAGAGGTTCAAAACATAAAATGTGCCTTAGATACATTTTAACTTAGATATTCTAAGTAACTTTTTGCACACAGTGAAGAGATCATAATGGTATATGTATTATCCTCTGGTGTTTATTAGTTGCTTGGTATGTGTGTGCTCAAATAGTTTTCAGTGTTACTCTACAAGACAGATTTTTGTTATGCCTTTTTAATCAAGGTTAAAGAGGTGAGGTGACCTAACTGAGGTGACAAAGCAGTACAATATGGACACAAATTGAGGCCAGTTTCAAGAGCTCTCAGCTGCTTTGGAATAGCATCTCCTAGTGTGAGTAGATTGTTAAACTGATGCAAAATGAGGCTTTTCTAGCCACTCGGACACTTTTCACTTTGTAGGCTAACGGTCCTGTGACTGTGCCAAGCCAATAGTCCTGGTGCAGACTGATTCCTTTAGGGTCCCGCTCTGTGTTTTTTCTTCAAATGTTCTCTAGTATATGGGGGAGGTTTATTTACTTGTTTCTCAATGTGAGTTTAAAGGTCAAGTTGATATTGAATATAAGATTCAGGCTTATTTTCTTTAAGGAGAAAGAAAGATTGGTTCGAATGAAGGTTTATCGACCCATTTTTTTCCTTTTCTTAGTAATACACTAAAAGGAATTGAGATAACTACATTAATAGGCTCCCATCCTTCATAAGAGCAGGTCAGATTAGAATTATGTTTATTGAAATTAAATGAGTTTTTTGAAGTTTTTGTGCTTTATGTTCTCCTAATATTAAAGTGCAGAAGGGACATCCATGAGAATAGTACGTTAGATACAGTCTCACTTTATTTTCACTGAGAGGGTTTGTTTAGTTTTCCGCCTCCTCCTTCTCCTTTTCTAATGCAGGAAAGAGTCTTTCAGTACAAGTACTCCTGTGACAAGTTCCACTGGTCTTCCCCTGTGACGTGGGTTCTGGTCTCTTTTCTTCATGGTTTCATGCACGTTAACTGTAGCCGTGTGGACAATAACTTGGAAGTCATTCAAGTGGCTGTTTTCTCCTGGCTCTGGAGGAGAAGGAAATGGTCTTAGTCTTTGCTTACAAACAGTCTGAGGGAGAACAAACACCAGTGATTTTGTGGTTGTTAAAAGGACTGATATTTTCTATTTCAGCTGGAGAGACCCATTTGTTTTCCACTTAACAAAGTGACATGGCTCGTATTTCATCCACTGGT
This sequence comes from Cavia porcellus, assembly GCF_034190915.1. Classification (NCBI taxonomy): domain Eukaryota; kingdom Metazoa; phylum Chordata; class Mammalia; order Rodentia; family Caviidae; genus Cavia; species Cavia porcellus. The sequence continues at coordinate 44,633,351 of NW_026947507.1, forward strand.
GCCCTGTCATGTCCCTGTCCCTGTAGGAATGCTGACCAGTGGTTAGAGCTGTCCTCCTGCAGTCACCACCCGAACTTCCCAGTGAGCTTTTCTGTCAAGGACAAGGACATTTTTGCCTGGTTGGCTTGCAGGTGGGGCAATTCCAGCATAAGGGTTTGCAGAGCTGTTCCCTGAGATAGTGGAGAACGTGAGAATCTATGTGAGCTTCTTCCATTGTCTTACCTAGGTAAGACTTGCCTTTAACTTGTTTGATACTCTATTTATCAAGTGCCTGGAAAGTAGTAGGTGCTCAGAAGATATTTATTGAACCCACATATTGCAAGTTAATGGAAAGATAATTGCATCGTTATGTAGAAGACTTTAATATAGAGTTGTTATTTGATGTAATTTTAAAAGCTAGAATAATTTGTGTCTTGGGTCATTTGTTACTTTACCAGCAGTTATCAGAACTCCCAAGATGTCCTTTATAGCCACTGAGAACTGAGAACTAGAATTCCTTCAACTCTCAGGTACAGTGTGAATGCATGGGGTTCACATCACACAGACTGAAATTCCCATTAGCTCTTCAACAAAAACAACGTATTTTTTTCATAGTGAAATTACTTTGGAAGCAAAAATTTATTTTGATAATTTAAAATGGAAACTATTACGAGATTACATGACTTAAAATGCCAATGTTTTTTATTGGGTTAATACATTGCCGTAGTTCAAAAGTCGGTAGTGCTGAAGTCTTAGAACAAAAACTAGCCACCGCTTCTGCCATCCCTGACTTCTCCTATCCTAGATAACAGGCCTGCTCTTTTGCAGTTGGCCAGTGAGGTCTTTAATCCTGCCCTGTCCTTCTACTTTAGACACGTTCACTGAGTTGTTACTCACTGACTTTCTTCTGTGGTGCAGGTTTCAGTCTGACCCTCACAACCTTTCTCTTCCTATGCGTGGGACATTACACTCTTAAATGCAGCCACTATTACATTAGCACTAATGGCCGAACAAAGTGGTGGGACCAGGCTCCTTTCCGCTTTTCCTCCACTCAATATTTGTTATACTTTTTATGTTCTCATTGTTTAAAAATAAATAAAATTGAGGTATCAGTTTATATATCCCTTAGGCCAACTGCTCATCACCATCTAAACAAAACTGACTCTAAGCTAAACATAAATGAAAGCAAATGTGTTTTGTCCTGGTCATTGTGACTCAATGAAATTAAACTGATCAGTTACAGACAAATCAGCACGCACAGCTCGATTTATTTTAAAAAAGAATAGATGGCAGCCAGCCAGTCAGGAAAGAGGTGGACATTTTGCCTTTTCTTTGCAAACGGTAGCTTCACTGTGGTTCGATTGCCCGGGGACTTCCTGCCCAGTGTCACTACCGAGCTCTCCTGGCTTCTGGGCGCTTGTGTTTTCAGCACAGTGGGCTCTGGAAATATTAGCGTGGTCTGTGCTGTTGACAACGTCAAGGACATCATTTGGGATGCTGGCAGATGCCTCGCAGGTATGTTTGCCAGGTGGTGAGATGTTCAAGATGCCTCCCTTCCTGCACGGATCCTACCTAAGATGCTCTGCCCGCTTCTGGGTCCAGGCCTGGGGGCGGTGCTTGGCTTCCTGCCTCGGTCCAGCTCCTTGCTGGTTACATTCTTGCTTTTTCCTAGGTGTTTGTTCTTGGCCTGCAACCTCATTTCTTGAAGCAAATGCTCCAGTGAGTTCTTAAAGCACAGGGGCCAAGGAGGTAAAATTGCATGTCAATGCTTTAGAAATTGTACCCTTACTCTTGACGGATGGTTCAGCTGGGTATGGAACCGGGCATGGGCTCCTTTTGTGCTTCTTTTGATGTCACTGAGAATTTTGAGCCCTTTTTTGTGGTCTTGTATTTTCTTTTGCTCTGAAGGCCTTTGATTTTCATCACTTTTTATTTCTGCATTTTAGAACTTCACAATGATGTACCTTATTTTGAATCTTTTTTTCTTTTATATCAGGGTGAGCACAAAGAAATTTCAATTTGAGAAGTGGCATCCTTCAGGTTGGGAAGCATTTGGAATGTCAGCTTTAGATAATTTTATTACTTCTATTTTCTCTATTGTTTCTAGAAATTGTATTTTCTTATCCTCAATATTTCCAAGGATTCTGTTTTTTATTTTCATTATCTGTCTTGTTTTGTTGTTTTTTCTTTCTTCTTAATGTTTCCTGGTACTGCTACCCGCTTTCTTTCCTCCTCTGGGCCTTGTGCCCATTTCATTCTCATTCTGGAAATCTCTGATACCTCTAGTGTCAAATTTTATGTTGTAACTCACCTACCCCTTCTGTTCTAAGCTGCAGTGATTTCCTGCTGTATGCTTCTCTGTACAGCTGGAAGTGGAATTTCCATGCATGGAGAAGGTGAGAAGGTCCACATAAGACTATCTTGAATGCTTGTATTTTCTAAGCCTCCCAATATTCTCTTCCTCCTATTCTTCTATTCCTCCACCCTCTTGGACCCCCTCTGGCTCCTTTGTCTCCCCAGGATGCCAGAGAAATATGGCCTGGTGGCTGCAGACCGGATGCTTCCAGGAAGACCTTAAAAGACTCTCCCCTAATTTTTTTCCACTCTCATTATGCATGGAGTTAGAAATAACTACTTTCCAAAGGCACCTTGAACTTACCAAATGCAGGTGTTGGCAATACTCTGTGACAGCTTTCTTTCTGGGATGATAGAGATAATGACAAATACATCTTTAGCTGAAGATGAAATAAAGTAAGGACTCAGCACAGACCTGTACCCAGGCAATGTTTGGTGAGCACCTGTAAATGTGCTGCCCCAGTTCCAAGGGGCAGAAGGCAGGTGAAAAGGGAGAGAAGCAGCACCAGTGCGGGTGACACCGAAATATCCCTTGACCTCCCCCATATGCATGGTGGCCCTGAATACCTTTCCTGGACTGGAGCAGCACATATGAGTGGCACCAGCAATGCTTTCATGGCCTCATAAAGAGTGCGGTGCCAGTACTCTGCCTAAATCATTTAATAAGGGCAGGATCGCCACTCGAGTGCTGCAAGGACACCCAACCTGGATGGAAAAGGGAGGGCTGAAGACTTTCAGAAATTTCTCTCATTTTGGTTTATAGTTTGTAAGCATAGGGCCAGAAGCAATCTGTGCAGTTGGCTAAATTACCGTGCTAATGATGCGATGTTCCATGAATGGGTTATTTAGCTTCTAGCAGGAAGAACTCTGCTTTCCTTTAACAGATGCACTTCTGATATTAGAAGCTGCTGTTCACATCCTGGGACGCGTGGCTGGTGTGACCTGATGGCTTAAGCAGAGACTGGCTCCTAGGATGCTGGGAGATAGCCATGCCAAAGGAGGATGAGTGTTTGGTACCTCCTGTGAGAAGGCTGAGTATAGACTCATGGGTCACCAAGAGGACCATCTGGCCTGACCCAGGACCACAGCTCCATCCAGAGCATGGCTGGCCCAAGGTGGGGCTTTCTTTGCTCTGGCCCTAGTGTACCCCTTGAGTTTACCTGCAGTGTGGGCTTGGCATTGGACATTAACTTCAGTAAAGTTTAGCTCTGTGACTGCTTTTGTGATGTGGTTTAAGTCTTCCTAAATATTGCAATCCAAGACTTCTTTTGAGCTTGAAGATACTGGGCATAGCACTAATATTTTTATTTGCACCTTACACAGAAATTTTTAAAAAGTTCATTCATGAATTTTCTTATCCTCTTCTATGTATCTGCATTGGGAGAAATAAGAGTTTGTGCCTCCAGATAAAGTAAGCACAGGCAAATTCTAAGATTCTATGCTGGAAGGGACAGCAAATACTTTCCTGGGCTATTTAATTTTTGCTTTGTTCTTGTTCTCTGTACAAAACCTGTCAAACAGCTATTTCTTATTTCCAGATCTCATCACTGCCATGAAGACCTTGAGAAAATACACAGTCTGAGGTGTAATATTTCCAGCGCTTTGCCGTGGATTCTGTCAAGTCCATCGTGAGTGTAAGTCATTCGTCTCACTCTTCTGGGAATTGGGGTTTGATTGCTTACGGTGACTCTGTGAGGATGGTGACACTGTTAGGAGGACAGAGGTTCCACTTGCTGAAGCAAGTTTGCTGAAGGTGGCAGAAGGGTGTTGCTATGCCTCCCCTAGTGCTCAGGGGAGTGTCCACTCAGGGCCCCGCTGATGTTGGTGCAGCGGGAACAGTGCTAATTTTCCAGACTGCCTGACAGGGCTATTTAGGGACATCAGCAGAGTACAACAATATGGGCTGAATACACGAGGGAAAACGTCATTATGGTGAGTCTAGTGAGCAACAGGCAGTAATTTATCCATGGTGAGCAGCGAGGAAAGGTGTTGGAGTTGTGCACATGTGTCCTGGGAGCCCTGTTATTTGAGTAGCAGATCTGCAGCCTGAGCTTCGTGTTGTTGCTGTGACCTGTGCTCTCAACCTGTCTGTTACCATTACAGACAAACCAGCGCAGTCCTTCTGCTGAGACACGTGTGATAGAGGCCCAGAGCATTGCCCATGATTTCCCTGCTCAACTTTCAAAACTTCTCAGACGCCAGTGATTCACTAGTCTTTCCAGACTGATCTCACCCAGATGAATGAGAATGGAATATCGGCACACATTATCTGTAGTACCTTTGTAGGTCTTGGAATTTCCTCCTTTCCATAGGACTTATTTAAAGTTCTCTGTTAGATCATCTGCTTCTTAAATATATAAAATCAGTTAATTAAGAACAGGAAACATCTTCTAGAGTTAACTCTGCACCAGGAACTGTGCCAACCTGTGTCAACCTTTATACACTAATTATCTCATCGAGTCCTCCCTTACAGAAATCCTGTGTATGCAAAGATGTCATTGTCTCTGGTTTACAGATGAATATGCTCAACCTCACCACATGATTAAATGGCAACTCCAAACCCAGTCTGTCTCAGTCTGCGCTGCTATAACAAAATGTTGTGGACTGGTGCATGGTGCAGACCCAAAAGAGATCTCTCTCTTAGAGTTCTGGAGGGTAGAAGAGAAAGACCAAACACAGACAGATGTGCTGTCCAGTGAGGCCTGGCCTCCTGCACCACAGATGGCGCCTTTTCTCGGCTGTTATGTTGGCAGGGGAAAGGGAATCTCTGGTGTCTTTTATGAAGGACTAAACCCAATCAGGTTCCATCCTTGTGCCCCACTCACATTCTGAAGGCCCCACTTCTGTGTCCATGGCAGTGAGGATTAGGCTATAACCTGTGAACTTCCAAGTTGGTTGCACTAATACTAAGTTGATGACATAACCTTACATGTTATACCCCACAGCTTTCACATGCATAATGTTTTCCCCTGAGAAGTTTTTTTGTCTAGTGGGAAAGCATCGATATCATTGCACAGTCCCTAATGTAAATATCAATTTAATAAAGGACTTGTCTTTTATGAAAGGAAAATTTATTGACTTCTTAGCTAGTTATAAAACACTATTTTACACCTTGGGAATAGATCTATTAAAATCATTTTACTATCTACTTTAAACCATCTGAAATTGTTTCATTAAATGATTTTTAAAGTGTGGAATTGTATTTTATTTTCTGCTCATGAATTGTTTTATCTGTCAGTGGCTATGTGGCTTAATCCATATACAACTGACTTGACTTTGCCTATAAACTTTAGTGTGTTTCCTCACGACACTTTTTACATCAGGTTGGTAATTTTCTCCTTTATTTCCTTGTCCTTAAACAGCTAGCTTCTGTACTGAGGGTACTTCTCTATCACAAAGTTTTAAATTCTGATACAAATACACGTGTTTGAAATGAAAGTAATTCTTTGATATTTATAAGCCTGCTATTGACGAGATCAAAAACTGAAACCATGCAAAATTTCAGAGAAACTTTATTGTATTTTATTTCATAAAAACCATTTAAAAGCAGAGGTCTTCACAGGGGCTAGGAAGAGATGAATAGGGATCTATTTGAGGATCCCCTAAACTCTATGTGCTGTGGCTTGTACCTAGAGGGCCCCCTAAAGCTCACGCACTTGTGTGTATGGATTTTCAGAGGTGGCTGGGTCCAGGTTGTGTGAATATAGATTATAAGGAGGTGTGATAGGTAAATCAGTCCACTGATGGGCTCCACGTAGTTCTGGGTGTATGGTGGTAAGGCCTACCCTGGGTACTGGGCAGTGTGAATGGGGTAAAAGAGGAAGGGAGGCTCATAGCTTCCTGTTTCCTCCTTTCTGTCTGTCCTGCCGTGGACTGTTTGTTCTCTCTGACACTCACTCCTCTGCTGTATCATCCTGCCTCAGACTCAGCCAACTATGTGAACTGAAAACTACAAACTATGAGCTAAAATAAACCTTGCATCCTTTAACTTGTGTGAATCAGGTATTTTGTTCCAGTAACAAGGAAAGCAAGCAAGACACTCTGCTCATCTGTACACAGATTCAGTGGACCCAGCTCTTGTGCACACTGCCTTTTCTGGTTCTTTGTGTGCATGCTGTGGCAAACACTTAGGCAGTCAGGTTTCTGAGGGGGCTGTCACCTTGGGTCCCCTGTAGGTCCCTCCTGATGGCCTTGATTCCTACTGATGTCATGAACTCCTCATGTCACTCACTGAGACTGTCTTCTAACATCACAAGTCCTGTTCAGGAGCCTGATGGGAACTGTCTCCTCTCACACCAGTTCCTGGATTCTTTAACACCAAACAGGAATCCAGCACCTCAATTTGATTTAATACGAACAGTGTGGCATTAGCACAGACAGACCTGACTGTGTAAGGGCTCAGTCCCAGGACAGCACCCTGATTTAGTCACTAAGCACAAGTCCCTGGAGAGTCTTACCTCTGACCCACTCTAAATCTGGAGGTTCACACCACCCCCTCCTCATGTCTGATAATTTTGTTTGAACAACACACAGAACTCAGGCAGTGCTTTTCTAACACCATGTGTTCATTATAAAGGACATAAACCTGGGAGAGGCCCTGTGCCCTTACAGAATACTGCTCCTTGGGGCCTTGGGGAGCTCACCAGCTGGATATCCTCCGTGGCCTGGTGTTGAGAAGTTCATTGCACACGCATGGTTCATCAATTATGGATACTGTGATTGATTCAACCTCCAGTTTGTCTCCTCTCCCAGAAGTTGGATGTGGAGTGAACATTACGATATTATGACCAAGATTTGATCATTCTGACAAATGTTCCCCATCCTAATGATTCTTAGGGGCCACTGAAAATTGTGTCACAAAAGGTGCTGCAGTCATTGTTATTATGCAGTAAAGCACAAGGGGGTTCAGGAGTGCTCTGCCAGGAAGTAAGAGGAAGCCTAACCCACTCTATGACACCACCGTCTATGCTGTCCGGTGAGTGAGCCACAGTAACCCACAGGCTCAGCAGCAGAGGGTACTGTCTTGTCATCTTTTTCTTAGATGGCTGGAGCAGTAGCCCCACGGCTTCACAGCCTCTCTGCAAATAAGGGTAAACCATTGGTTTACCCAAAAGTCCTAGCCAGCTTGGCCACATGGGTCCTTATTTTCGTCTCCCTTCATCTTCTCTCACCACCCTGACTCTGGCACAGCTCTTTCAAGTGAGCTGCTAATGTCTGATCTTTGCCTCAAGCTCTACTTTCTCTCCAACTCAAATTCAGACTCTGCAGAGCTGCCGTGACAATTTCAGTGACTTGCAAAGCTTATAAAATGTTGCCTCTTACCATAGGGAATAATAAACTATGGAGGTGGAAAAGGCTAACTTGGCTTTCTCTTTGAGGTGAGATTCTGAAAGTACAGCATATTGAGCTAGGATTTTCTCTTTCCTGCTTCGAACTTGCCAAGTTTCATCAGGAAAATTCCAGAGTAAATTGCATTGATTATGGATATAAAAATCACACAACTAGCTTTATGGGCAAGCTGACATCATTCCACAGCAGCGCTGAGCCTCCCACCCTCACCCCTTCATCGTGTGGTGAGCTGCTTTTATAACCACAAGGAGCACCCAACAAGCAGAAATCGCCTGGCCCTGCAGTCTGGAGATCACTTCATGGACCATCATGGTCTGGCAGCAACAGGCCTGGGACTGGCTGGGGGCCAGCTGCTGTGTCAGCTGAGCCCCGAGAGAGCACTGCTGGGATAAGGCACAACCTGCCTGTGCTTCCTTGAATAAAGCAGGGGATTAAATTCAGTCCAAGTAAGAATTAGGAAGTAGAAAACATGCGTGAGAATTACTCAGAGGATAGGGGAAGGAGAAGAAGAGGGAAAGGAAGAGAAAGAGAGAGATCCACAGGAATCTTTCTGGGAAGTATCTGAAGAAGCGAGAGGAACAAATGGAACACAGCTAGGAAGTGATCTTTCCCTCCAAGATGACTGATCAGTTTCCATACTGGAATGTGGCTCAGATCCTCCTCAGTAAGTACAAATTTCCCCTCAGACATACTAGGAAACACTGGAATTTCAAAGAAAAAGACCTTAAAAAGAAAACCAGATCAAAACAGTAACCCAGGCTCCTGAGCTACAAATGAGTTGACTACATGTGTTTTACTTCCTGGATCACAGAAACTCACTCTTGCTTTCGTCATGTAAACCAGATGACAGCTTTCTTAAAATGTGGAAGGACAGTCTAGAATTCGAAACCCATTCAGTACTATCTAGGAATGAGAATAAAACAGATGCACTTTCAAAGACTGAGAAAATGGACCCCAGGAGCTCTCACTGTAAGATTTATTATATTTGAGAAAGCAAATTTCATCCTCCAGAAGGAGGGGATGAGAGGCAAGCATGAGCAATTAGCAATTAAGGGGGTTGGCAATTTTGTGAGTCAATGTGGATTTTAAACAGCCACACCAGCTGTACACTTTCAGAATAAAGCGACATATAATATTAGACAAAATTCACAAAAATGGTGGGAGCATGCATATATTTTGAGCATTTTAAACACCTTTTTTAAAAAAGCAAACGATAATGGAGATACTAATTGAAGTGTAAGTCATACACTTATTTTTATAATTCTATAACAAAAGAAGAGAGAACTTAGGTCTAGCGGGGAAAAGAAAAGCAAAGGGGTGAGAACTAAGATAAACTGTGGTAATGCGTAGAGAATAATAAAATGATGATAAGTTTAATTACAACAAAACGAATGTGAACTAATGAACAGAATGAAAGAGAAGAGATTCTTAGTTGCATAAGAGAAAACCCAAGGAAATTCTGTCTGCAAGAGATGCTTAACACTAAGTGCAGTGATACAGGGAACTTGAAAGTGAAGGAATGAAACTGATGCTCTAGGGGTATCCACTCTGGAACAGCTGTGTGTCCACACATGGGGGGACACAGAGGCGCATTTTCACCTCAGGGTGTCCTTGTGAATACAGACCGACCTTCATCCTGATGCATAAGCACTGGCCTATGGGGGGATGAACAAACCAATGACCTGTGTATAAGTAACAGAATTTTGAAATGTGAATCTAGCCAATGAGGTGAGTTGGGAAGTATTTCACTGGAAGCAAAGACAATTGATGCCCCTGCTTAGGTGCCCTGGACACAGGCTGGACACGGTTGCTGGCTGGCTGGTCTGGCTTGGGGCTGCTCTATATTGTGGGGCCACTGGACACACAGATGGAGGGGTGTTCTGGATGCTGCCCCTCACCAGGAGGCGGGAGGCTGTGGGTGCTCCAGTGTGAGTCTAACTTCCTTCAGGGGGCCTGTTTCAGTTCTCTGAGGCTGCTGTAACCAGTTATCAGAAGCCTGGAGGCTTAAAACCACAGACAGTTAGTGTCTGACACTCTGGAGGCCAGAGGTCTGAGACCATTTTCACTGGACAGAAACCGAAGTGTAGCTTCTGCTGCTGCTGGTGGCTGTTGGCTTTCCTGGACGTGGTCACCCCAGTCCTTGTCTCCCTCTTGGGAGGACGAAGTCCCTGGGCAGCTGAGGAAGTGTGCCCCTCTAGCACTCTTAAAACCATGGCTGGAAAGGTCCCCTTTCTTCCTTCTCCAGCTAATGTAGCATTCACAGGCTTCCAAGATTAGGACATGGATACCCCCGGGGGACATTATTCACTTTCCAGTGGGCTGGCCTCATACAGTAATTTAATTAATGCAAATTTATTAGTTAGCACAGATTTACTGCTTGTCCTCTTCTCTTCCCTCTTCTCGCCTTCCTATAAACTTCCTGTTATGATCTCCCAAACCAACCACATGTACCTAAGTCTTTGTCTTGGAGTTTTCTTTGTAGGAAAAACAAGACCAAGATAATTTAAGTAGATTTTCAAGCATTTTTTAACTGATGAATCCAATAATATGAATCAATAAGTGATGAACTCAATAACTGCTGAATCAAGCTGAAAAAGTTTTTAATAAAGATAAAAACACTCAAATGATTCAATAAAATAGATTCCATTTATTGGTACTGTAATAGCTAACACTTGTATAGCATTGAATATAAACTAGATACTTAACAGTCAATGTTTTCTTAAGGCACAGAAATGTTAAATAACTCAAGCGAGACACCCAGCTGGTCAGTGTGTAAGCAGAGATTTAGAGTTTCTGTCTTCACTACTTTATCTGCTATATAGCTTCAGGAGAGGCTGGATCCTTGTACCCAGCAATCACCGAATGGACAATTTCCAAAAACAAGGGACACACAAAAGGTGATTATGAAGCCAACGTGAGGATCCAGTAAACGCTAAGAATTAATATTCCAAGATAGTTCTGGGATCAAAATGATAAAGAACACATTTAAACAGAGACCCTCAAGATCTCCTAGGCTTTGGGTAGCTCCCATCTCACTCATTTATGGGAAGAAGGTGCCACACACACTGAGGACTGACAGGCCACTGGTGCTGACATCATAGCCTGCAGCTAAACCAACCCTGGCCTAGAAAGGTAGGTTTAAATGCTTAGAACGGGAAGGAGACAGAAAGAGGTGACGGCGTCTGCTTTCCAGCTTTTGTAAGCAGAATAAACAGAATAAGAAACACAGAGTGAAGAACTGGAAACAGAGGTGCCCACAGAAGCACGTGGTGGGGCAGTATTGCTGGCATTAAAATGTGACCCCTGCCAGAACACGCCTGTGATGGGGGAGGGGAAGCTGCACCCCTCCGGCTTCAGGGTCCTTGTGATGGTTTACCAGGGGCTTTCATGGGGGGAACAGCATTGCCTTCTCTGTGGGCACCGAGGACATATAGGAGCAAGACAGTGTCACAGTCTGTTACCCATGGGAAGACGCACAGAGAGGGATAGCTCAAGTTCCCTGCAAGCTGTGGGTTCTACCTGGCATGACCTCAGGAGTGGGCCACTGCCACAGAGCCTGGTGTCTAGGGAGTCCCCTCTGTCAGACTTGCTGACACTGCTGAATGTCCAGAGGCAGCTGGATGTGATGCTGCTTTGCAGAGGGGTCAGACAGCAAGCCCGGGTCCTTAGGAAGCAGCCAGGGTTCTCTTGGTTACTTCCAATTCCAGACTGGGCCTTGGGAAGAATATCAGGGCATTCAAGTTGATTTTTATATATTTAATATGGCTTCAGTTAATAGCTTATGGATTTTTACAACATTAGGCTCAGTCAGATGGCAGTGAGCCACGATTTCAAAGCACTTGGGAAGAATGCTTCTTCTCAAGACAGATGGTGCAATCTCTCTGCAGGTAATTCCCGTTTCCTGAGTACTCTTGAGGTTTTGAAAGACAAGTGTGTTGGGGAACTGTCACAGACTTCTGTATCTTATCCACTTTATGGGGTATGTGGGGGGTGATGGGGAGAGGGATCTGGGTCTCTACCTTGACAAAGGGCCTGTTTTGTGGTGCACCTGACCAGTGTCTAAGCTGGTATGTTACAGAGCAGAGTTCAATTAACTGTGATTACCCAGTCTTTTCTTACATCAGCTCATCTGTGAGACCAGTCCTGCCATTCCAATTGGATACCCGTGCCTGGAATCGAGAAGTATCAAATTCAGTATTCCGACTCCTTGGCATTCAACTTCTTGGGAATGGTGGCCACTGGGGTTTCACTGTCAGAGTCCAGATTAGATAGTGGAAACCACCAGGCAGGACAGGACTGGTGTTTGTTTCCAAAGACTGAGGGTGTGCACGGCATAGCCAGGCTGCAGAGTGGGCTGGAAAAACTGGAGGTTCAGAGCTACATTCATGGAGGAGGTGCTTTGCTTCTTATTTTCACAGTGAGATACAGTTTAACGCACATGTACACACATACATGCACAGACGCTGGTCTCACCACTTCTGTCAGATCATGACAGGAAGCACTCCTCCACCTTCCCTTCCCCTCATCTTCTGGACCTCCTACAATGTTAATTGCGTTTCGTGCTTCCATCACTGTAGAATAATCTCAACTGCTCCAAATCTCAAGTAGTCGCAGTTCACACGTAAGATCTTTTGTGCTTCTTTTGGGGTTGATCCACACACTTTCTCTCGACTGCATACCTGGCAGTGGTATTTCTATGCCGCTAGCATGACACATGGTGCCGTGCACTGCCAAACAGTTTCCCAAAGCTCTGGAATCCCTTGATACTCCTTCCCGCAGCCTATGAGCATTCCAGCAGCCCACTACCTGCCAACACCGGTACCACTGGTCTGCTCAGGCACCTAGCGCCTTTGCCCTAGTATTTCTCTCCATTTTAAGCTTGCACCTTTGTGTGCAAATTGGCCATGTAGGTACACTGTCTTAGGAAACATCCGTTCATATTCTCTACTCATCTCCACCTTTCACTTGTGTATGTCCTTCTATGTAAAATATATCTCCACGAATGTATGATAACATCGTGATTTTTTACTCAGTTCAACCATGCATCTTCCATTTTTATTGTGCTGAACTCTCTTTATGGTGGATCAGTTGAGGCCTATGTACTTTGGATGGAGCTGAGCTGGTCTCTGGCACATTGTGGGAATGGCGATTATCACTTATGTGGGACCATCCTGTCTTGGCTGTATATGAAGGAGAGGAAGTGGAATGGGTAAATTTATCCCAGGGGCTGTGACTGTACTCTAGAATTATTCCTGAGCTTCTAGTAAAGCCTTGGTGTAAAATACCCCTCGATAATGTTCATGGAATGGAGAAGATTGTTTAGGCAGAGACAGGAGGAAAGCCATGCGTAGTGCAGCCATAGTGGGCTGAGGAAGTAAACTAAAATCTACAGGAGACAACAGGCAAGGTGCAGGGGTAACTGACATTTAATAGAGTTTTGGGTTCATGCCTCAGAATCTAACTCTCTTATGGTGTTAGATTGTGTCCCAGAGAAGGGCTACTTGGAAGTTCATTGTAAGGCAAAGTTGTTCACAGCAATGTGTTTATGACAGCAAAAAAATTAATCGTATAGACAAAGTAAAAGAAAAATAAAAAAGCAAATATAGAAACCCAAACAAAAATCCATGAACTGAGTAATAAGTCAATAAAATTGTGGCACCTTCATAAAATTGAGTCATATAGCAGTAAACATAAGTGAGCCAGAGCTACATGTATAAAAAGAGTGGTTCCTTAGGAATGTATGAATTTGCAAAAGTTTATGTACTATAGGATTATATAGATTGGTTAGGGATGTAGATAAGGACTTACATATTACACACATATGTAAGATCTAAAACTATGAGCAAATGCACATCCATAATAAATGCTAACTCAAGATAATTCTCTTTCTTCACTTCTGGGAAATAAAAAGAGTGGGATAGGGAAAATGCATAAAAGAGAACATTAAAAGTCTCAAATTTTAGTGCTTTAAAACATTGTCAAACTCAAGTTTGACAATGTTTTATCTCTCAGGGAGTATAAGACCTTATTCAATTTGTGATGCGTTTTTTATGTATTTTAAATATTACATTATTACGCATTAGCTTACAGTGTAACCTGACCCCAAGACACCACTAGGTAGACCTTGGTGTCCTGTGGCCAAGGACCTCCATGAGGAAAAGAGATGTGTGCCACCTGCAGCGCCCAGAATGAGGCCTGATTCTGGGTCTGCAGACTCGACACAGGTGGTCACAGCCAGGTAAGACAGGACTCTGTCCTCAGGGTGCCTCAGCTAAGCAGACACTACCAAGGAGCTCTTCCCAGATGCCACACCGGCGGAAAAGGCACAGACAGGATTAGAATCCCACACACGTGTCAGAAACACCAGCGGCGTCCTACAGGAATAAAAGCAGCTTCACATTGATTCCAAATAAAAGCTGCACAACACGGGATGGGGAGGCATGGGTGTCGGTGAAAGCCGGAGGAAGCTCCACTGGGCAGGGTAGCACTAAGGCCAGATGGGCAGTAGTGACGTGCAGTGGATGGACTGCTGGGAAATGCAGCAGGGGTGGGCGGGGAGACTGCTAAGAAAGGAAGCTGAGCAGCAGGGCAGGGCACTGGGAAGCACTCCTGAGGCTGGGCTGGGGCAGCTTTGTCCCATTGCCAAGCAGTGACCTGTACCCCTGTGGGCCTGAGGGGCAGCAGGGCACCGTCCAAGCACCCTCACTCTGCCGGAAACTGGGGGAGGAGGAAGAGGCCTGTTTTGTGCCTGGAACCCAGAAGAGCACCCCTTTGCCTTCCTGGAGAGTGGAGAGGCTGGCAACCCCCAGGAGGCGCCTTGGGCGGTTATTACAGAGCAGGACCGCGGTGCTAGCAATAAGTGAATGAAGGAACGACTTAAGAAGTAAAACAAAAATTTACAAGTAGGAACATTTGTTGGGCGAAGTATTTTCTTCACTTTTGTTAAGACGATTCATGAAAGGGTATGGGGACTTAAGAATATTAAGAAAATATATTAACTGTGAAATTTAACATTTTGTTAAAGCTTTGATTCATGTAGAGAGCCAAAAAGACTCCAGAGTAGTCCTTTTCATATGAATAAGGGACTGAACTGTTATGTCTATCACTTGTTTTATATCCACAGACAAGCTCAAGCTGGTTTAGAATCCCAGACCGAAAAGTACTTGTGATTCCTAAACTCTCTTCTCCTGTGTGTGTGCATGTGAGTGGTTGCACCTATGCAGAGGAGACTTTGCTATGCAGGTACCTGCTGGTGTTTTCAGGTATAAATCAAATGTGATGAAATGCATACATTTTTGGAGAAAAGTTGAAATATATGTACACATGTATTCATGCAATCATCCAGACCACAATGGAACATTTCCATCTTTGCAAAAGGTTCCCAGTATGTTTTTGCACTCAGTTTATTAACCTTTTAAATCTGAGCCTTCCTGCTTCCTTTGCTATCTTCTCCACTGCTGTTCTCTGTGGTGTCAGTTTACCTTCAGGTTCATCAATACTTCTGTCTCATTGTTTTTTAAATAATTTCCATATTCATATCCTTTATTTGGTGGTACAGCATGGTTTTACCTTTCTTTAGATAGGTCTTCCATCCTTCCGTCTCACTAGCATTTGTTTTTATTCTCAAGCAGTGGGAAAGTCACAGCTGCCACGCTTCATAACACCAGCTGGAGTTTTTATTCTAATTTTAATAATTCACATAGCATAAAATTTAGCCATTTAAAGTTTATGCTTCAGTGTTCTTAAAATCCTTTTTGTTTTTAAATTTTATTTAAATTGACAAATGATTGTAAGGACTTACGGGGTATCATATGATGCTCTGATATGTGATCACAATACAGTGTTTCTTAGTATGTTCACAAAGATTTTCAGGGATCGCTGTCCTTAATTTCAAAACCTTTGCATGAGCTCCAAAGGAAACCTGGTCTTCATTAGCATAGTCACTTTGCTCTCTGTGGATTTGCTCGCTGTAGGTATTTCAAACAAAGGGGCCATATGACCCAGGCCCTCTGGGTCTGGCTTATTTCACTTGGCTTTAATTTTTTAAGGGCTCATTCAGGATTTGACACTCATTTCTTAAATAGTTGATCACAAATGTAAGAGTGTCTTTTAGAGTCATGTTGTTTAGTTATTAGTTGCATATATGTTTATAATTTTTATTTCTTTTTGATGAATGTTTTAACTTAATAAGTATGTTATTGTTTTCCTTTTCATCTTTTAGCAAATCTTGATAGCTATTGTGGCTTCTTTTGATTATTGATTTTATGTAAATATTTTCTGAACGTTTTACTTCCCAACCGATTTGTGCCTTGGAATAGTTTCTCTTATGGAAAGCATCTAGTTGTACTATGTACTGTCAAATCAATTTTCCAATGTAATCTTTTGATTAAAGTACTGTAGCTACTTACACTTACATAACTAATGATATTGCAGAATTTGCATCTACTCTTTTGCTATTTTTTCTATATAACTGATGTCTCCTTTGTCTACTATTTCTCCCTTAGTGCCTTCATTTTTGTCATATAAATATATTAATGCATCATCTTAATTCCCATGGCTTTTCTACTACTCTATTGATTTTTTTGAGAAATGGTCTTAATATTTTCCCTTGGGAGGATAATTGGCATACAAGTTTATGACAACCTTTGTTGAATTAATAACCACTAACTTCAAAATCTAACAAAGTTTTGCTATTTAGATTTTTATTTCCTTGATCTGTTATTTGTGGCATTATTGTCATAAATTCCTATTTTTTATGCCATGAACTTAGTTATGTAAATATTGATTCATATGGTTGTCTTTTAAGTCACACAGGAGATGAAGGGTTAAAGCGATGCCTTTGTCCATTGATTTCTTCATGTGCCCTTTAGTATTTCTCTTAGGGTAATTCTGCTGGTAAAAAGTGATCTGCTTGGTTTACCTGGGGATGTCTTGATTTCTCCATCTCTGAATGTTAATTTTACAGGATACAGTGTTTTAGGGTTGCAGCCTACCTCACTCATACCCTTAGGGCACTGAATGTCTGCTTTTCTCTAGGGATTCTGATGAGGAAAAGCTGCTAATGTTTTTGAGGCTCTCCTGTGTCTGAGAGGTTGCTTACCTTCCTCTTCTATCTCTCTGTCTTTGAGCAGCTTGACTATTGCATATTTAATGTGTGGGTCCCTTCAGATCTTGAACATATAGGTTGATGTTTTATATCAAGTTCAAAAGAGATTTGGGTATTATTTTTGAATATTCCTACTGCCTCCATTTTTTCTTCCATCTTTAGTAAACTCTCTGCATGCCTCTGTTGCATGCTTAACAGTGCCCCATCGGTGTCTAGGATTTATTATTTTTCAACATTATTTCTACCCCTCAGGTTTTCCAATGTCAGTTTATCTTTAGGTTCATCAATAATTCTGTCTCATTGTTTTTTAAATAATTTCCATATTCATATCCTTTATTTCGTGGTACAGCATGGCTTTACCTTTCTTTAGACAGGTCTTCCTATGTTCACCGAGTATAAGTGGATGTACTCTCTGATATAGTAAATCTAATATCACATTTCTTCACAGTAAATTTCTAATTTGACCTTATTCAAGTGTCCTTCCTACTGAGGATCATTTTAATCTTCTCTAGGTGCCAAACTTAGCTTGTTTCACTGTGTTTTGTGAAAAAACTGAATGTTTAAATGGTGCTTTTGCTTGGTAATGTAGATTCAGCCTCTTCCCTTGGTTTGCTATTGTAGATATATTTGCTGCTGTTCAGTGTCTTTCTTCGCTAATTCTGTACAGTTTGCTGTTGCAGTTTGTATCTGGGACATTCCCTGACACTATCATGCCCTCGGAGACAGGGCTGATCATGGAGAGCCTGTACTCAGGTGTGGCTCATGGGATCTGTATAGAGATGGGTCAGTGGGGGCATGACCCAGAAGCTGCTCCCTCCTCTCTCCCTCCTGGCTGCAGTACCTCCCACCATGTCTCTGCAGGTGAGCTGCTGAAAATGGACATGAACTCCTAAACTGTAAACCAAAGCAGATCCTTCCCTCTGCGAGCTGTGGATGTCAAGATATGTTGCCAGGCAGCAAAGAATGTGACTAAGAGACTTGTGTTGTTTGTCAAGTGTGGCCCCCACATTCTGAGAGGAGTTAGTTTAATGATGGAGGAACTATTTCTTAGACACTGGAACCTCTGAGTCTGTCCATCTTTACCAAGGAGCTCTGTACTTCTGCACCTGCCTTCAATGATCCTCTGTACATTTACAGTTCTGTGTCACCCCTCAACTTCCTGCCTGCCGGGAGCTTCACGTTCATCGGGGACTGAGATTGTGGTGCTCCTATTTCTGTCCTCAGCACTTGCATCATGAATGTGTCTCACCTGCATCTGTCACATAGCTTCTTAGAGTCCCAGGAGTATACTAAGTCTTTTCAAAGCCTCCTGTGAGCATAACGCCTCCCAGCTTTTTCTTTCTGTCTTTAGTGAGCTTTTTGTTTTCCTTAACTCTGATCACCTCAGACATTGTCAGACAACTGCTGGTGATTGTTTTCTTTAACAAACAGCTCTGGGTAAAGAGCTGCACTGAGACAGCTCTGGCCTGTGGGAAACGCTTTATGAATGGGGTCGCTGGGGAGGCCCTTGCTGACATCAGGTAATGACAGATCTTTAAGAATGGGGATTTGGAAGAGCTCTATTCTGGATCTTAACCTCAAGTAACTTCTAGGCTTCTGAGTCTCACTGTGATTGTGGGCCATTGTTTTTCTTGGTGATCATGGGCTAAAAAAGAAACATGGTTTAGGATGAGCAAAAAAGGCACAAAAAAAGTCCCCTTCTTATTGAGATGAGGGCAGTTTTCTTTAGTAGGTGTTCTCTGCATTATTGCAAGCTCTGGCTAATTTCTATGCTATGGAAAAGTTGATCTTGATGCTTACACTGGCGTCTTCATTGCTATTATTGGAAAGAAGAGTTTTAAAGACTGTCAGTAGCCAGTGTTCGCACAGATGTCTGTTTTTTTCTATTTCTCTCTCTTCCTTCCTTCTTTCCTTTCCTCAAGTTTCAATCTAATTTAGCCCAACCAAGAGAACAGTAGATTGTTTCCTGCTCTCTGCTAAGTAGCAAGTGAGTTGTCCTGGAAGAGCTGACTTTAACCGAAAAGTCTTCCCAGCATCCCTCCTCTGGGAAAAGCTAGGCGTTAACATTGATGTTGAGAAACTTACATCACACGTTCTGTTTATTTTATGCTTACTAATTTTATTTCAAAATCTATTTGAGAGTTACTTACTAGTTATAATTATACAGGAAGATTCCATTATATATTGTGTTCTATGTGTTCCATTATATATGCATACAGTTGTATGTGTTAAGCATATTCATATATAAAATTTCTTATAAAACATACTTAAATCTTAGAAATGTAAGAATATTGTACTCGGCTTCTTTTTTTAAATTTTATTTTAAAAGGAATAAATCAATCAAAATAAAACAGAATAAAGTCAATCCAAACAAGACCGTATGAGTGACACAGGATTTTTAAACAAGACAATAGGAAATCAACAGTGGCTACCATAATGTCTCCTGTTATCTTCTAAGTAGCTGCCCATACCTTCAGACATAGTAAAATGAAGCAAAACAAAACAGACTAGAATCAATAAAAACAAAACAATGAATGCAATACAGGATTTCAAAACAAAATAATAGTAAATTCAAAATGGCTACTATAATATATTTTGTTATCTCCAAAATAGCTGCCCATACCACTAGATACAACAAAATCAAGCAAGGAAAACAGAATAAAATCGAACCAAACAAAACAACGAGAATGATACAGGACTTCAAAACTAGATAACAGGGAACAAACAATGGCTACCATCCTCTGAAGGAGACCCCATTTTTGCTATACTGTGTATTGTTATCCTCTGAAAAGATGCTCAGACTACTGGCTTCGCCCTGCAAAGTCAGCGAAACCCTAAACACTTCAAGCATTAAACTTTATTTTACCTCATTAGCTGTCATCACAGCCTGTGTTTCTCTGGATCAGCCAGTGGCTTACAGGGGGTGGGGGAGTGATGGCTGCTGTGGTCTCCCTGCTTGTGTGCCAGAGGGGCTGCGTCTGGCTGTCCCCTAGTTAGCCTGCACATGGCACTGACTCACAGGAGTCTTCTTGTCTTCCTGTTCCTCTGCCATGCAGTCTGCGAAGTGCTGACTCATAGGGGAGGGATGGCATCTGGATCTCCCCTGTCAGCCCACCCAGGGCCTTGATCTCCAAGTCAGTTTTAAAAGGAAGGGTAATCTGTAAGTGCAACATTTTAATTCAAATAAGCATTTCACTTTTTAAGCCCTCATTTTCCTTTAAAAAGTAACTTTTCATGGAGAAAGCTTTCTAGTTCAAGGCAGCAATCGGTTATAACTGATGTACATATAAATATATATTTATTATTATGTATTAGTAAAGTTAATACATGAAAACACACTATATTAATAGTATAGTGATGCTTACATTTGCAACTGTATGCACTATAGCCTTGTGCAGTAATCATTGCTGTCCATTCCCAAAGCTATTATCTTCAAAACTGAGGTCCTGCATTTATTAAACACTATCCTTGCTCACGCCTACCTCCGGCCCCTGACTCCAGTGAACTCAACCACACCCCTGTGAGAAGACTCGGGTGCTGTTCGTCTTTTTCTGTCTGGCTCCCTCACGTAGCATGATGTCCTCAAGCCTCACCCCACAGGGGCCGGGGTTTAGTTTCTTCCTGTAATTGCTTATTTATGTATATCATCCCTCTGAGGAGTGAGCACCTCAAGGGCAGGGATCAAACTTTAATTTCCCTATATTTCCAGTGCAGATAAAAGATTGATAAGTGAGTAACTTCATGCTTGTAAGTTTGGTTCGATTTTTGGTGATTGTTTTTGTCAGCACCCACAGGTTTTTAAACAAATTTGTGTTTCCTGAATTACAGAAAGATAAATTATTTCTTAATTTGTTATCTTAAAACACTTCTCTCAGCAAATTTTGGACACCAATTATTAGCTGTTTAAGTTTTTATACTTTTAGGCAAAAGAGTGATGCCCATTAGAGTAGCATTGTTTCCCTGCATTGATGGGATCCCAAGCAGCACAGAACCATCAAGCTCACATCCAAGCAGCCAATCAGCAGACGTCAACAGCCCTTTTGTACCTTGAACTGATTTGCTTATTATTTTTTGCAGATGCATAATTCAGTTTGGTAAAAAATATTTCAAAGTGAATATTGATTGTATTAGAAATAATTTATTAAGCCTTTCTTAAATTCATCATAAATTTCTGACAGCTAAGATGTTGCTTTTCTTATTTAGAAAGTATGATTTGTTTCACCAAGTTATTTTCTATAAATATTGATTTTTATGAGTTCCTTCACTTTTGTTCTCTGCAAGAGGCAGCAGACAATTCCAGATGATTCGTCTCAGACATAGTTTTCTATTTCAACAAATCTGGTTATGGCCCCTGACAAGGTTGAGTGTAACAGATCATTTCTCAGATGTGTGCTGGGCAGAAACAAAGTCAATTTAATATCCTTCAGTGACTGAGCAGTACTGTTGGCATTCTTTATGGCTTAATTTAATTTTTTTATAATAGCTTCTAAATTATGTTTTGTACAGTTATTAAGAAACAATCTGTTTCTTTCTTTTTTCCAGATTTTACCAACTTGATTCCAAATAGTCAAAAAGGTTGTGACGATTGTTACAGAAAACTTTTTTGTTCTCGTTGCACATTCCTTTAATGCTTTCTTCCTTGCACAGAAATGTTTCCCTTTCACTTCTTTCTAGCGTATCTTGAAAATGTGTCGTCTCTTCCAGTGAGGGGTCTCTGGAGAAACAGAGGAGTCAAGGCTGGTAGAGTGGAAGTGAAAGCTGATTTCAAGTTTGGCAAATGCAAATGAGGGAGAAGGAGCAAAGATGGTGGATAGATAACAACTGGCGATAGAGGCTCCGTGAAATAGTCAACAGAATTCAACATAATACAGAATGGGGAGCCCCAAACAGAGGGAGATGAATTCTCTTCTCCCAAGCAGAAATTAAGGTGAGAAGAACCAACCAAACATACAGTCCCAGTGCTATTATGGGAACAGCTAAAGGTTCAGTGTTCCCGCCACAGCAGATGACCTGCCAACCATCAGAGGTTCCACTGCTTCGTCTCACTGGAGGCACAGTTACAAGTTCAGGGGTCAGCGAGCTGAATGGAGAGATGAGATGGCAGGGTGCCTGCATCGACCTGTGGTGAGTGATGGGAGTAGAGCCATTCCACAGAAAAAGGGGTTCCAGCGGAACACATTCTGGGACTGGGCAGGATTGGCAAGTACAAGGGGCAGCAGTGACTTCAGTCAGTTGTTCCCTTCCCGAATGGGATTGGTGGAGTGAGCTAGGCCTGGGTCACATGACCTGGCTGAGACCCAATAGGTTATCCAAAGTACAGTCCCTGAAGTGGTGACGCACACTAACCACACTAACCTAGTGAAGCCTCAGAAGTTTGACTGACCCAGAGGGGAGGCAGTGCAAAGTAATACAGTGCAGGCCACAGGAGCTTGACTGATCCGGAGAGGAGGGGCCAGCATACACTATCCCTGTCTGCAACTCACTAACGCATGGCAGTGGGAAGGGTCATCTAGCCAGTGTGCTTCAGAAAAATTGTAACCAACAAAGAAAGAAACTGGGGCCTCCTGGAAGAAGCAAGAAAGATGGGAAGACGAAGCAACAATAAAAAGTCCCCAGGTCCCAACACTGAGAACATTGACCTAGGACAGGTAAACACAAAGGAGAATGAGAACAGCAAACAAGCAATATCAGACACGGCACCAGTGGACATAAAGAGATATATTTGGGACCTCATAGACAAGTTCAAAAGTGAACTATTTAGCTAAGTAAAGCATGATGTAAGAAGATTAATAAAAGAGATACTAAGCACCCCTCAAGCAGACACAGACAGAAGAAGGGGGAACTCAAACAATGGAGAGAACCATTTGATGAAGAATATAAAAAAATATGGAATACATTAAGCAGATTCAAAGAGATTAACAAGAAATTAAAAACTATATGGAAAGATGGCAAATCAGCTTGAAAGAAACTAAGGATAGATTATCCAAACTGGAGGACAATTTTACAAAGTGGGATTATGAAAGGGAAAACTTTTTTAAAATAACAAGGAAACAAGCAGTAACAATACAAAGGCTAGAAGATGACAAGAGGATCTATAACTTGAGAATAAATAATGTGAATGAAGAAGCAGGGGTACAAACAAAGGAATTACAAAGGTTATTCACAGAAATGATTAAGGAAAACTTCACAAACGTAGGAAAAGGAAATGATATTCTGATATATGAGGCATACAGAATTCCAGCCCCTACAACCAAAACAGAGCTAAACCCAGGCACATAATAATCAAAATCCCAGAAATTCAATATAAGAACAGAATATTAAAAGCTTTTAGAGACAAGAAAAACAGATAACCTATAATTGAAGGCCCATCCGAATAATGGGCAGACTTCTCGACACAAACCATCAAATCAAAAACAGCCTGGAGTGAAATATTTCAAGCCCTGAAAGAAAATAACCTACATCCCAGTTGATATACTCTGCTAAACTGTCTCTAGAGATTAATGGAGAAACAATATGCTTCCAAGACAAAGAGGAACTTGGGAAAATCACAATCACCAATATAACTCTACAGAGAATACTGCAGGGCATTCTAGAGAGAGAGAAAAGTACTAGGATTCCAAGAACAGTGGCAGAGTGGCCTCAATGAATGGAGCAGAAAACAGAATGAAGAAGATAAGCAGACAACTGATGGCAAAAAAAGAGCATAACAGAAATGAGGCAGAGAAGATTTTATTCAAAATTGATATGATTGATAGTATCAAGTCTGAGAGTATAGGCAACTACACTGAAGATGACAAGACTTTATGATACACATTCTGGCTTGATAACTGCTGGTTTTTTGAAGTTCTATACTATATACAAAGTTGTATTCTTATTAATACTGTTATGCAATGATATATTCAATTATACTATGTCTGATGATATAGCCAATTCTATTGGAGATAACAAGAGACAACACAGGAACTACGGTAGAACTCTTTGTACAACTGTCTTATATGTTTTTTTTTTGTTTCATGTGTTTATAGGAATATGTTTTGTTTTATCTTGCTTTGTTTTGTTTTTCCCTCTAATATAGAAAGGATAGAAACACATGTTAAGACTCATGCTTGTGTAGAATCTATAAACAGTTTATGAGAACTGATCTTATGACACATGATGAAATGAACAGATACTCTGAAGAAAAAAAAGACACTAAAATACCCAGTGGTGATCCTGGAGTGTCATAATGTGAAACCCAGAAATAGTATTATTCTTTGTTCAGAGTGATACTAGCCTGCTTGGGTTTATTCAATCTCAACATAATTGAAGATATGTATAACTGCATGTATGTTTAAGTGTATAGGATTGATAACCATATTTCTAAGTTTTTGTTGGATAGTTGAACACAACTGGTTGCAGTCTCCCTGTTTGAATCCCCACTTTATATGCTCCAGTTTAGTATCTTGAATAACTATTTGTAAGAAGACAATCTGTAATCATCAACTAGTGATTTGTTACTGTTTTTTTTATTTGAAACTATGTATTATTTCTACCTGTTTTCTGTTTTGTTAAATTAAATTTAAAAAAAGACACTACAGTACCCAGTGCTAATCACGGAGTGTCATGATGTGAAATCCAGCAATACTATTATTCTTTGTTCAGAATGATTTTAACCTGTGTTAGTTTATTTAATCTAAACATAAATGAAGATATGGATAACTGCATGTATGTTTAAGTGTATAGGATTGACAACCATGTTACTAAATTTTTGTTGGACAGTTGAACAGAACTCTTTGCAGTCTCGCTGTTTGAATTCCCACTTTACATGTTCTGTTTTTGTGTCTTGAACAACTATTTGTAAAACGACAATATGTAAACATCAACTAGTGATTTCTTACTGTTCATTTTTTTCCCTGAATGTATGTATTATTTCTACCTATTTTGTTTTGTTTAGTCTTTCTTTAAATAAAATTTAAAAAAAAATAAAAAAAAGAAAATGTATCATCTTAAATACTTTCATTTCCATATTTCCATGCTCCATTTGTTTTCTAGCTGATATCACTAACCGCTTTGTGGTTCTGGTTAACTTCCTTGACCTTTTTGAGTCTCCAAACCAAACTGATGCTCTCTCATGAGAATTTTAAGAGAAAGAATGAGACACAGGATTTAAGAAAATGTGCTCAATACAATGAATTAATATCTGCTACTTCTGATAGTTTAAAACATTGAAACCAGACATCTTTTTTCATCTTATTTAATGCATAATGTTTTATAGCTGCCTCTTCCCAAAGACAAATTGCCCGAGCCTGTCGGAATGGATCTTTTGCAGTTCTGTGCTCTATGCTATAGAGAGTATTGATTTCCTTAACAATTACTTGGTAAATCTTAATTATTTGATAACAGTTATGAAGGAATTCAGGAGGAAGCCATCAGCATTCAGCTTTCTAGTCACTGAACATTAGTTCTTGCAGTGGATGAGTGCACCACAGACTATAGATTTATCTTGTTATAATAATGGGATTTCAGCTGTCACATTATAAGACATTTTTCTGTTTGTTTGTGAGGTGCTTCTGTTTGTTTTCGGGAGAGTTCAAGCAAGCATTCTATTTTTCAAAAGTGCTAGTCTAACTGTGCCTAAAAAAACAGCCACCGAGAGGGAAAGACCCAGGCTGCTTCTGCAGCCAGTGACTTGCCCTGCGTCAGCACTGTGCCGCGAACCAGCGAACTTGGACTTCTGGCTCCTCGGACGCTCATTTCTTTTCATCAAGATACCACAAAAAAACTGAGTCCAGACACATTCTGAAGGGACTCGTTCTGTGGCGATTTCCCCACAGATGCATGCCGCTGTTCTGACTCCATACCCATCTTGCACTGACATAGCCCCCTAGTTTTAAAGCTACTTTGATGGATTCTAATCACTCCGAACACTCTCGCCAAGTTGAATTGACAGCTTGACAGTCGTGATGGCTTCCCAGTAGTAGGTGCATTGCTGTTGAAGACACATACTTTGTGTACTCCGGAAAGTCTAGTTTCTTCTGAGCGCTCTGGATCAGAGCACCCCGGGATCTTTCAAGCATGCCTTTATTGGAAACAAAAGCACGGCAGGCATATAGGTCAATCTTTGTGTGCTGGGCTCTCTCAAACTTATTCACTCACGATGTCCCTTTATTTTGTTGATTTTTTAAAATTGTGGTAAGGACACTTACGTGTGCCCCGCTCTCTGAACACGCTGGGAAACGCACAAAGCAGCATTGTTCGCTGTGGCGCGCGGTCACACAGCCTGTGTGTACAGGTGCTCATTTTATGCAACTGGTTTTGTAGCTGGTCCCTTTTCCCCAGCCACTGGCAGCTACTATTCTGCTCTGCCTTTGTGAGTTTCACCATTTTAGATTTCTCATATCAACAAAATTAGTAAATATTTGTCTTTCTCTAATGTTTTACTTAGCCTTAGTGTCTTTCATAATGTACAGGAAATCAGAAATCAGAAGCTCAAACTTATATCTGCACTCACATGGTCATTACAGTAAAAGTCACAAGCTAAGATTGGGTACACAGCTAAATAACCATCCATGGGTTTCATATGGAATATGCATACAGTGGACTATCAGTCAGCCATAAAGGAGGAGAAAAATTCAGATCTCCACATGTTCATGGTACAAATACAGAGTTTCAACCTCAAAAGTATTTTAAGATAATTTGGAAGAGTACTTGTGATATAATGTATGTCAGAGAAGACTATCCTAGTAGATTCATGGATGTAAAAGAAATCTTGAATGTTTCTTTTGATCTAAAAATATTAAATTGCATGTAAATATCACATTTTTTTACCCATTCATCTTTCAATAGGTATTTAGGAGACAGTTTAAAAGAATACATATGGATGCAACTTGAGACCATACTCATAAGTGAAGTAAATCAAACTCACCTGTAAATACCGTATTGTCTCCCTAGTGTAAGAAATGGTAAGGCTACATAAGATACAAAAAACTCAATGATTAACAGTAAAAGAATAAGAATCTTCTTAAAGGGGAAAAATGATGTCTCAGTGAAAATGAGGAAAAAGAAAAAGGAAAGGAAAAAATGTCTAAAATTATATAAACACACTTAGGATAGCTAAGATGATTGCACTAGAAACTCTACAAGTTCTTGTAGTTTCCATTCATAGCATATATTATTGTATGGTAGTCTGAGTAACTCTTGAAGATCATTATCTAAAAGAACAACCCTAGTTATGCTCCTACCATCTTGTTTAGAAGGCCTATACTGTCAGTGTTCTGGGATCTTTGCTATTGTTGTTTATATGTCTTTTGTTGTTATATGTCTATTGTTGTTTATATGTCTTTTTTGTTTCATGTTTTTCTAGGAGTTTACGTTGCTTTGTCCTGGTTTGTTTTGTTTTCCCCTCTAATACAGAAAGGATAGGTATACATGTAGAGACTCATGCATGCGTAGAGTTTCTAAAAAGTTCATGAGAATCGATAATATAATGCACAATGAAATGAACGGCTACTTTGAAGAAAGTACTAATGTACCCAGTGCTGATCCCATAGCATCATGATGTGAAACCCAGCAATACTATTATTATTTGTTCAGAGTGATTTTAGTCTGTTTTGTTTAATTTCAACATACAGGAAGGTATGGACAGCTATTTTGAAGAGACATTATGGCAGCCATTGTTGACTTCCTTGCTGTCTGGTCTTGAAGACCTAAATTGCCTTTATCATCCTGTTCTGAACAGTTCTATACATATCTTATTTTGTATGAATTCATTGTATGTGAAGATATGGACAACTATTTGGAAGAAAATAATAATATGATAGACAGTGAAGATCTTCGTCTGTCTTGCTTTGAAATCTGTGTCTCTTACATTGTTATTTTATGATCTATTTTGTTCTGTTTTATGTTTAATTTTACCCTCTTAAAAAATAAAATGAAAGAATACATATGGTACCATGTGTGCACCAATTTAGACAGGTATGTTGATTTTAGACTGAGAGAAGGTATTAGAAAGGATGTAATGTATCATCTAGGGGGAATCTCCTTCTGAAGGTGGTAGCCATTGTTAATTCTTTACTATCTTGTTTTGAAGTCCTGTATCATTTTCATTGCTTTGTTGGGTTGAGTTTTACTCTAGTTTGTCTTGTTCAGTTTTTTTTTTTATAGCCAGTGATATGGGCAATTATTTCAAAGATAACAAGATATATTACATAATAAATCTATTAAACCCATTTTGGATTTACTATTGTCTTGTTTTGAAGTTCTTTATTGTGTTTCTTGTTTTGTTTTTATTGGTTCTGTTCTGTTCTGTTTTGAGTTTTACTATGTCAGAAGGCATGAGCAGCTATTATGAAGACAACAGGAGGTATTATGGTGATCATTGTTGATTTCACATTACCTTGTTTTGAAGTCCTGTATCATTTACAGTGGTTTGTTTTGATTTGCTTTATTCTGTTTTATTTTGCTTGGTTTTATTCTCTTTAAAATAAAAATTACAAAACAATAAAATAAGAAGGCAAAAAAAGTAATTACAAAACTTCTAAACAGTAGAAGATGGGATAAGGAAAAAGAAAGGCAAGAAATCAAAGCAAAAAAGACTTTCTGTGACATGCAGTTGACAATCAGCTTCTCAGTGATGCCATTTCCTGTGATACAAAACAACACTGACACACTAACAATGCAGCAATTTCTAAATTATCTCCTTAATCATGTATAATTGAACTTACTATACCTCTCACCCTTGTGAGGCTGTTTCCAATTACCATGTGATTCTTCTGGTATTCATATTATTGTCATATATTTTGATGCTTTCTTATTCAATATAAAGATTTTATGATAGTTTAAAAAATGAATGTTTATCTCTTTCACAGTTAATACATGGTCAAGGTAAAAGATGAAAAAGTTCCAAAATGAATGCAAAATAATTTTTTATTTACTACCATTTCCTCTTCAATTGAAAACCCAAGCTAGCTCTTTCTTGATACCCTATTTTCCCTTCTACCTACTTCTGGAGAAATTCTATGTTAAAAAAAAGACATTTGTGCCTCTTTCTTTCTTTCTCTTTTCATTTGTCACTGTGGCTTTGAGAACTTTCATTTGTCAATATTCCTTGTAGGCGCTGCAATAGTCCACAGGGTGAAATTCTTCCTATTTGTTTTACTCCATCCCTTATTGGAATGCACTTACAGTTTCTAATCTGAGATTACAAGCAGTGCTACAGTTAATATCCTTTTACAGTCATCCTTTCCCATACTCTGAAACAGTAGCCATTCTCCATAGGGACAGCATCAATTTATGCATCTGGCGTAGGGGCGCCAACTTTCCCACACATCTGTTGTGTAGTCTGATCCTTGCCAGGCTAATGGGAAAAACTGTATTTTCAGGAAAGTGCCAATTTTTATTCTCTTTTGATGAATGGTTGGTGTCTCCTCTCTCTCTCTCTCTCACTGCCCCCCCTTTTAATATCCAAATCACATTTCTCCATTAGCTCATAATTGCTAAGGCAGCCTGGAGGGAGAGAGCAAAAAGATTAGGAAAAAATGAGAAACTTGAATTCATACACTTTCTCTGACACCATTTGCAGAATCTTGGGGAAATCACTTGCATCTGTTTTGGCTTTAAATTTTTTTGAGTTGCAAAATACAAGCATATCAATAATGTCAGAACCAAGCGATTCACTTTGGGAGAGATTTGAGGAGGTTTTGGGGTTCATATCTGTGCTGTAACCTAGAACCATTCACTGGTATCTCACTGGGATCTTAGCACGGAGCCCAGGGTGACAGGTGAGCCGCAGGGTTGTGGGAGGCTTCGTGGGGATCAGAAGGGCTCTGAGCTGCTCCTGTACCAACAGTGGGCGCGAGCTTCCAACGCCTCTCTTGGGTGCCCACTGGAAGTGAAGCCCCTGGGCTGAAAGTTACAGTGTGAGTAAGTGTGTACATCTATAGAAATACAAATGGGTGTAGATAGCCAAGGAAGCTTACGTGCATGTGTGGACAGAGTGAAAAACACACACCTAAGAACTTCAGCAGAGACAGCCAATGCATTACCAAAAATAACAGAGTCAGAGTCTAGGAGGCTGTCACAGGTAGACCTAGCAGACCTGTGTGGGGCAGCCGGAAGTGTTCCATCAACCACAGCAAAGAGGAGCCGGAGGAAGCCAGAGATGCCCATGTTACAAATGTTCTCAAACTCGTATGTGGATTTCAGTGATTGAACTTCACTGAAGTGCCCAGCATGAGAGGTGGGAAGTTTTACAGTGAGACAGATATAAAGTAATTCCAATTTGGGGACTGGTAAAAAAAATGTAAAAGGTCGTTGTTTTAAAAAAGAGATCTGAACAAGAGTTGTTTTAAACAAGAAATAGAAGGAAATCAGAACGAAATGCAAAGGCAGTTACGAAGCGACCCTTTCCCTGAGGAAGGCCTTGTGAGCTGGTTTCCTGAAATCAAAGGGGTGGGTGCTTTGTGTTCTTGACCCTGCCCTCCCCAAACCAGAAATAAACAGACACAGGCACTGCAACAGCACATGAGTGATAAAGTGTACTTTGGGGCTCCGTAGAAGCGGGGGTCAGAAAGCAGGGTCGAGGAGGAGCTAAGGGTTTGCTCTGAATGACGTGTTCTCAGGAAATGGCAGCATGGTATTTATTGTTTTATTTTATTTATTTATTTAGTCTTTCTGAGGCAGGGTCTCACTATGCAGGTCAGGCTGGCCTTGAGCTCATTTTATAGCCCAGGCTGATCTCAAACTTGCAAGGATCCTTCTGCCTCAGCCTCCTGAGTACCAGGATTACAAGCCTGTGCTAACACATTTGATTACTTTTGTTATTGTAATAAACTGATCTCTTTAAAAATAAGAGGCTTCCTGAAGGAGGGCAACGTGCTCAGTCCTTGATCCAAAAGTGGTATGCGCTTTCTGCCAAAAAGTGACAACGTCCTTCTGGAAATCCAGCCCCTCACTTTCCATCCTCAGCCATACCGAAAGACTGGTGGCAGTCACTTTGTGTTCCTGAAGCAGTCTCCATGTTCACACAGGCTCAGGCTGCATAGGGATGCGATTTTTCCTCCACGCTGTCTCCTCACGAAGGTGACTCCTGCCCTGAGAGCTGCTTCAGGCCAGTGCTTCAGCCTTTCTGGAGAAGACAGCCAGCAGGGCTGCAGAGGGTGCAAAAGGCACTTTGGACTTTGGAAACACAGGTCGACTGGGTGGGGGTGGGGAGCGGATTCTGCTGGAACCGCCAGGGAGGGCCTTAGGGTTGCCTGTTGGTCCTGCGCGGAAACTTTATCAAGGAGAGTCAGGAGCAAAAGGCAAATCTGTTTCCCTAAAAATCCACAGGACAGAGTCATTATTGCTCCAGATTGTAGCTTTGTCTCTCTGCAGCTGGAATCTTAATTGGCTGCGCTATTTCGGTAACAGCTGCTGGAAACTGCCCTCTCTCAAGCTGCTCTGCCTCCTCCACGTCCACTGCACATCACATGCATTTAGGTTTGTCATTGGCACCAAATTGTTGATGGGTGCGTGTTTCATTGATGCTGAAGTCTGCCTGCAGGGGCCACTCAGGAGACCAGGGGAAAATGAGCTGCTGACGGAAGGAGGCTTCAAATAAGAGTGGAACAAAACTGCTCTGGAAGCCTGAGGGAGTCTTTAAAAGGGATTGAAGGTGGGGCTTGCCTAAACTGGTGTGGGTCTCACAGGAGCTCATTATTAGGAGACAGTGGGATGGGTCCGTGGCAGGCTAGTGGGCTTCTGTGAAGTCAGGTGAGCTGCCTCAGCGCTGCCTGAGACAGGAGGGCAGATGCAAAGCCCGGGTGACTTTAATTGCCTCCTTCATGGCTTCACCTGAGCCTGGGTGCAGGGCTTATTTCCTGAACTCAAATTGGCTCTGTCTTAGGGCTCCCTGCCAGGAACAAAAGGCCAGGGAGACAGGCCCACAGCTCTGGATACAGGAAGCTCTTGGTTCTGCTGTGCACTGCTTCTCTGGGTGTCCCCCAGGGGAGCTGATGGGGATTCATTGCTGGGCTCCTTTTAGGCCCTTTGGGGGCTCAGTTTCCGGCTGGAAGAGAGCTCCTCCAATCCGGTTGTGCTAGGTGACATTTCTCTACAGGATGCTCAGTTCCTACCTTCTCACCTCTTCTGACTCCCTAGGGTTTGCAGCCACTAGCTAGGTGGGCCCAGGGTGCTATTATGTTGATTCAGAACTGAGCTCTCACTATAGAAGGGGTGGGCCTGTGCTTCCAGCTTTGAGGGGGAGAATCCAGTGTTACTTATACTGGGAGACAGATGACAGGTGTCCAAAACCCCATCAGAAGATGCTTTTGAGAACCCACCATATTGCAGGTGCAGAGAAAAATAAGAGGTTTTTTTTTTTTTTTTTTTTTTTTTTTTTTTTTTTTTAGTTCAAACCAAACTTGATTGTCAAGAACTTATTCAAAACTGATGGTTTAGTTCAAATCTCCCCTACAGTTCTTTTTAGATGTTTATCAAAATCTTCTCATATATTAGAAGTCTGAATTAATTTCATGTCTTTACTCGCTGATTACTTACTTTTATTGAATATGCTTCCTTTTCTTTCTTTTTTTCCTTTTGGTCTCAGCAGTGGATTTTTCTTACTATATTTTAAGATCGAATTTTTTTCCATTTTAAAAAGCTATCTCTATTCTTTGATCTATAATTGAATAAAAAATCTAGGTCTTATTATTAAAACAAATTATGCAAGATAACTTTGATGATATTTTCAGGGAACATTTCCATCACTTGCAAAGAAGAATCCAGCCAATTTATATAATGGCGTATAAAACAGAGAATAGGATTCAAAGTATCTGAAAAATGGGGGAAAATACGATAGTTCAGGATGTTGTTGTGGGAATTAGGTGTGATAATTTCAGTAAAGTTCTTAGGAATTTGTCTGGAATAGAATAAATAGCTAAGAATTGATATTACCTATTTGGACTTGGGGAAAAAAAAAAAACAAAAAAACAAAACAGGGTTTCTCTATGCAGGTCAGCCTGGCCTTGAACTCACTTTCTATCCGAGGCTGGCCTCAAACTCACAGCGATTCTTCTGCTTCAGCCTTCCAAGTGCTGGGGTCACAGGTGGGTGCCATTGTGCTCGGCCTATTTGGACTGTGAGCACATTGCTTAGTCTATGTTATTTGGAAAGTGAGGTCACGATTGCACAACAGTTTTTAGGCACACAGAAGAAGAGTTGGCCAGAATACTATTAAGATAAGTGGCACTTCTCTGTATAAAGCAAGAAGCAAGCGGGTGTGGCACAGTGGCCAAGCTCAGGGACTTTTGGGGCCATCAAGTCCCTGGCTGCCTGGCTCTGTGTGTTGTGGTTCAGATCAAGAATGTCCCCAAAGGCCTCATGTGCTCATAGCGGGACTTGAGGAGATGCTGGGCCATGGGGTGCCTTAGGTGACTGCTGTTAGGAGGTGGGGCCCCATCAGAAGAGGGTGCATGGCCTGGGATGATGCATCTCCCTCCCTGTTCCTCCCTTCTCTCTGCTTCCTATGCGCCATGACCTCAGCGGCTCCCCTCTGCTAGATTATTCCACTGTGCTGCTTACTGTTGAACACAGACTGAAACTTCCAAACTGGGAGGCAAAATAAACCTCTCCTTCTTTAAATTGTGTTTTGTCTCAGTGATGAAAAAACTCCTAAGACACTGTGCCATACTAGAAGTTTATTTGACTTCTCCGTGCCTTGGGGTTAGGTGTTATAAAATGGGGATGATAATCCTAATATTTCTTGTGCATATAAATAAGCTGTTAGAAAAACAACTAAAACAGTATCCAGCATCTATTAAACATCCAGTGAACTATTGCTGAGATGTGGGCAGGAAGGGGTACAGAGTATTTTCCAAATTAGCAAAACCTTGGGTTCTAAGGAAAAATGGTAGACCCATGAGTTCCTGACTTGACGAGGAATAGTGCCTAGGAACTGCTGGCTGACGTGAGGCAGTGTTTAACTTACTTGGAAGGCAGAACCCATTCTGGGGTACATTCACAAAAGCTAACAACCCACCTGGATGCACATGAAGAAGCCCCCAAGACCCCAGACAGCCACGATCCCTCCATCCGCCCACTTCTCATGGAAGATCACGGAACTGCAGAGGTGCTGATCTCTCAGTCGCCTGCCAGTTTGTTGACAGCGTCCGTTTTGCTGCTCACATGCTCGACTGAGAGGTGGAGTCACAGTGTCCTGGTGAGTGTGGACTAGAAGAGGGGAAGTGAGGGAAGTGGTCCTTTCTACCATGGCAGCGCGGGTGGGCAGGTGCTCTGGAAAGAGGACACTGGGAGGCACCCTGGCCTAGTCTGCCACAGGGTTGGAGACCCGAGAATCCAGGGGGAGCAGCAGAGGGTCGGACATCCACCTGGCTCCTTGAATGAGGAACATGGTGTGGGACAGTTGGAGGAAACTCAGATTTCAGTACTGGTGGCCTGAGGGCTCATAGGCAGGGGTTAGGCTGAAAATGACCCAGCATGAATAACAGGACATTGGAAAAGCTCTCCTGGCAATGGGTTTGAAAACCGTCTCAGGGCAGCAGGTCCATCGTGAAGCTGCTCTCGAGATTATTTCAAGGACGAGTGACCCTTGAGTGGGGTTTGTCGCAGACACCAATGACTGGGGATGGACACATACACACTGGGGGGTGCAGTGGACAGGACAGGGTGGCAGATCAGATAGGAAGCCCTGGTACTCACAGCATTCCACGCTGCATTTCTAACACCGATGAGGGGGATTTCCCTCTGCAGACGCCACGCAACTCTCCAGGGGCCCAGCTGGGCATTCTCTTATTCTGGCCCTTTCTGAAACTACTGGAGGTGGCATCAACTGCCAAGGTTGAAACTCTGTCCCCAAGGCAGCCTCTCCCGCTTCAGATTCCAGCCACAAGACCTAAGTTGTCACCTGCTTTTTCACTGGTGAGCTATCAGTTGGGGGCTCCCAGGCTGCCTCCTTGGGTTAGATTAATTTGCCTGAGAGGTTCATAAAACTCAGAAATGTTTTATAGGCCCCCATTAATGTTCACAGGGGGTTTGTTTCAGGACCTCCTATGGATTCCAAAATTTGGGAAAGCTCAAATCCCTCACAGAAAGTGGTGCAGTATTTTTGTGTGTGACCCATGCTTCTCTTCCCACATGTGCTAAACAACCTCTAGGTTCTCATAACAACGCGAAAGCTGTGTAAGCAATCGATGCACTGAACTGTATGGGGAAAATAATACCAAATAAAAGAAATAAATAATACCAAATAAAATAAAATAAAAGAGCAAAGTCTGCTTATTTTCAGTGGAGGTATAATTGTTTTCAAGTGTTTTCAGTGGGCAGTTGGTTGAATGAGAGGAGGAGGAAACTGTGGACCCAGTGTTCTGACCTTGCTGACTTCTGCTCCTCGGTTACAAAGGAGGCTGAGAGGCTACAGTGAGCTGCGGTCAGACGGAGACGCTGGGAGCTTCAGTGCCTCCTTCCAGGCGTCAGAGTTTCATCGACCTGGAAGCCCTGAGTCACCTTGTTAGTGGGGACCTGGGAATTAGAGTGGGGCTGGATGTCTAGCCTTGCTCCTTGGCCAGCTACTTCCCTGAGTGGACCCCAGCAACCCCAGGCCCAGAAAACAGCCTGTGTATCTCACTCCTGTGCAAAAGACACGCTTCCTGCTGTGGAAGACCCCAGGGTTTTAGACCCTGTGTGACAGGAAGGGGGTGAAGATCAAGTATCTGTCTCACAGTATCACCTCTGGAATGTTTCTCTATCCCCAGACACCTTTGTAGGTGCTGGGTTGGTGCTTTTAGGGAAATGATGGATGCTCCCATTGTGGAGAGGACTCTGCTCTTCTAAATAACCTTTAAGGTTCCATTGGAGTTGTTTTTAGTTGTACATAAGGCAATCCAGGGGAATTTACAAGAAACAGTCAGAAATGCTGAGTCAGGCTGACCCACTCTAGAATATTCTAGAATATCCTAGAATAGACTTTGTTCATTATAATGACAAATTCTCCACCTCAGATCTGCCTTTTCCTTGCCCTCTTCTTGTGAAGAGGTGATGTGTAAGGAACCTGCTGAGCATTCAGATGTGCGCCTGCCTCTGTGTGAGGAGGGATCAGTCTTTCCCATATGAATGGGACAGTTTCCTCTGGGCTTGCTTTCTCCCCAAAGCACTCTTTACTTGCTGCAAAAAATAAACTTTCTTCCTTCTCTGATGGTCCTGGCTGTGCTTACAGTCTCTGTAGTCAGCAGAGCATAAAACCATCAGGTTCAGCTACATCCAGAGCGCACACACAGGCATAGCCTTCGGAAATATTCAGTCTTAGGCATTGTTGGGGAACTTCCCATCATGTTCATTAGATGAAAAGTGACCAAGGTCCAAAGTGACCAGTGACCAAGGATTTTTTAATTATATAATGTCTAATTACGGGATATATCTGTAGTGTACAGAAGCCACTCTGTATGTGTTGCACTAACGTTTTGTTGAGCATGAAATCAAGAGGGAGATTAAAATTGGAAATAACCATTAGTGATTCAACTAAAAAAGTTAATGTGCACAAGGAGTAAATAATCAAGGGTAAATATGGGTGATTTTTCCACAATCAGGTGGCCCTACTTGGTTATATGAGGATGTGTCTGTGGCTAGCGTGGCATCCTTTTGAAATGCTGGGTGGATGACTGCAGAGTGGCACAGAATGAGGACGTCCTTGAGTTCTGCCCTAGGCATCTCTTGGTGCCCCTCCACAGAGATGGATGCAGACAGTATGGAAGGGACCTCAGCTACACTCAGAGGTGGCTCAGTAGGACAGGTGTGTGACAGCTCATGCAGATATCCAAAGCAGAAAGAAGAGGGAGGACTGTCATCTTGATTTGGAATGATAAACAAGTGAATTTGGGGCAAAAATGTAAGTGGCCAGAGTCTCCTTTGTCATCTCAAGCTGCACAAAGCTGGTAATGTCTCAAAAACTCTACACCCTGTGATGAACTACATCAGAAAACAGGCTTCACCCTTGTGGATCTTCCCAAAGTATTGAATTCTGTTTCTCTGCTTTGTCCTCTTTCTCTCGTTAACTTTGCACCCTGGATCATTTTGGGAATCTGATGAGTGAGATGGAATTCTCTAGGGGAAAACACACATATACACACACTTTTTGACTAGAACTCAGGAGCTCCTCTACACAATCCCCACCCTCATAAACCCCACAATGAGAGCTCTGGGCCTGCAGCATCCTGCTAAGCTTGTCCTTGCTTCTTTAGGTGCAATTTCTGGGCTTTATTCCAAATTTTCATGGAGTTTCCTGGCCCCCCGCCAGCAAGGGTCACACTGCTCTGCACATTTCCTTATCAGGAAAGGCAGCACACAATGCTGCACAGTGCTTAAGGCAGAGCTCAGTTCCGTTTATTCTCTTTCCACAGGATTTTCAGGGTCTTCAGGAAGCAACATCACATCTCTGAGCACTGCGTGGCTGCCTTGGCTCCGGGTTCTGTGGGAACCTGTCAGCGCTTTGGCACCTACACCTACAGCTCGCCTCCTCGAGCCATTTGCATGACAGGAGCAAAGAGCCCTGCTTCTTGCCAAGGTCTGGGCTACTTTACTTACTAATGAGGCAGCACTGACACTTTACTTCCAGGAGCCAATGTGCTGGGACCCTGGTTTAATTCTAAGATCTGCTGAACAGTCCAAAGGGAAGAGTCAATCACTGAACACTCCAAGCTCAAGGTTCTTAGTGAAGGCACGGACACATCTGAGAAGGGGGAGGTGTGGGAAGGTACCTTAGTGGGCACTGACTGCATACTGTCGGGCTGTGCAGTGGGCAACTGCTGGATTTTTAGAGCTCTGCAAAGCAGGCAGAGGTACCCCGTGGGTGAGCTGTCCTTCCCAGAATGCACTGCTTCTATGGTATTTGCAGGTTTGAGGTTGTCATCTGGGACAGTGCATTTCAAGTGCAGGAGTTAGAACTTCACTTCTGAGGTCAAAGGGGCAACTGGAAGCAACCATATTTGTATTTTCTTTCTTTTTCTTAGTGATGTTGGGCCCACTCACGCTCTGCAGAAACAGCTTTACCAGGACAAGTTAGAGGGGCACTGCAGCTGGGTGGCCCCCAACTTTCTTTACTGATATTTTCAGGGAGCGCTGAGTATAGATATTTATCTTTGCCTCTTGGGCTAGGTGTACTCTCTTCACTCTCACACAGTGTGAGTGCTGGGGTGTCTCACTGCCATCATGCAATCTGTGTTTTAGGGCTCCCTGGAAGTAACAATCTCTCTGAGGACCAATGCTGTGGTTATTGCCATATGAACACTTAGTCCAGTGTTTACAAAAGAACTGGTCTGCGAGGGCAAAGGGAATCCCGTGAATTGTGATCATCCAGATCCTGCCTTCCTGCTCCACACACTGCAGTGTCCTTCTGTGTCTTGGGGTCCCTTCAGGGACTTGGGAGGCTCCGGGGCTGGTGTAGGGACTGTAAGTTCTCTGCGTCCTCCTTTCTCTTCTCTCTACTGCTATTACTGGAGACCTTTGAGAAGCCCATGAGGGATTTTTTGATCTGTGGTTGTTAGCGATGGGCATGGGCCCCTCAGTCAAATCCAAGAAGGGTAAGCTATCTGAGTGTGAAATACTTTGTGGTTTCAGCTCCCGAGAATTAGGAACGCTTGCCACTGCCTTGTAACCAAGCTTATATGAGCTGATACCTCCTCCTATGCCGGTCTTAACTCCCAGATTCCAGCTCATACTGATGCCAGTACTTTTCCTTCCTGTCCCACTCTCTGCATTACTAGCCAGACTCATCTTTAAGCTCATCCTGTAAATCAATGCATCAGTAGGGTTCTGCCCCACAGGAGGAGCAGTGCCTCTCTGTAGGATGTAAACCTGCATCTCTCCAGGCCCAGTATCTTCAGGGTTTCGGAACAGGGCGGCGGTGTAGGAAGGAAACAGGATTTTCTTTACTTTTGCAGTTGTCTCCCCAGGTGAGAGCACTGTGGGTGGGCTGAAGTGACAGCAGTGCTGGCACCGCAGGGTCCTCGGTTTCTCCTCTGGCCCCTGGCTCAGGCTGTTTTACGGTGCTTTCTTCATGAGGAGGAAGTGGGTGTTGGATGCAGCTGTCCCTCAGGGGCATCTTGTTGGTGCTGAGGGCCCCGGCAGTGCAGCTGCATGGGCTCTGCATCCAGAGACTCCACTGACCCTTGGTAAATGAGAAGAAGGAAACCGGGGCTGTGAGGGAGCGGCCGCGGCCCTCACGACCAGGGCTGGTGGTTTTGAAGCCCTTTGCTGCTGTCTGGGGAGAAAGCAGTTGGCTCCAAACAGGGGGTTAATGCATGTTGGATCAGAGGTTAATCACCATTAATCACCACGAGTGGACAGACTGTGCCCTCCCTGGTGCATGTGGAGCGGTGACTTCCCATAAGCACAGTGGAATGGCATGTCATCTAGCATCTGGGACCACTGAGTTCCTGGCAGGCCAGGAAGCTGTCTGGCCCAGGGTAGAAGATGGGCCCAAAGGGGCTCTGGGCACATGGGCTCCCTCCGGGTCATCACCCTGCAGCGTTCTCAGTCCAACACCCACACTTACTTAGCTGTTGGCAAAGGGAAGAGAGACATTATGCTAAGAATTGCTGTTCATAATAAACAATCACATAAACAACCCTACCAACATCGTAGCAACGATTCAGTAAGGACACAATGTGACAGCGACTTGAGATATGATACAGCTTTTCTTTATAGGATAAACTTGAAAAGGAGTTATGTTAAACCTTATTTTACAAGTATGATAATAGAAAAAGAGTTTTAAAAAGTTGGCAAAGGTCACATCATCAGTAACTAAATTTATGTACACAAGTAATAGTTTTCAGCTTCACATTTACTAAAAAAGTGATGTGCACTTTTCCTAAAATAACAGTTACTTCATTACTTTTGGTTCAGTAAAGCACAGTGTCAGTGTCTTTTGGTTTGCTGTAGTTATGGCTATTCGCCTTATCATTACTGAATTATCCTTCTGTAGGTAATTTTGAGTTTCTTTCTATGACATGAACTCTCCCTTACCAGTCAAAATAATTGTATTGTATTAAGCTCCTCAGCAAGCTTATGCCTGGTTTCCCTGCGCTCTTCTTACCCAGGAGC
Source organism: Cavia porcellus (assembly GCF_034190915.1). NCBI lineage: Eukaryota > Metazoa > Chordata > Mammalia > Rodentia > Caviidae > Cavia > Cavia porcellus. The sequence goes on from NW_026947507.1 coordinate 44,673,210, forward strand.
CAGAGCCAGTGGCCAAGCATCACCCATCTTCCCTTGCCACCCAGGCCAGCCCCTGGGCATCTTCTTTTCCCCATCTGTCAGTCCTCCAGATCCCTGCTTCTAGGGCACAACCACACACCTCTAATCTGGGTTAATTCTTTTTCCCCTTCTGCAAAGAGGCAGAAGATGGATTAGTTCAAGAGGATTTTTAGTGGAGGAATCTGAGCTGTGAAATGAATTGAATCTCTTGCTTCTAGGCTGTGTGGGCAGCCGCAGTGCCCAGCTTTGTAGAGTTCCCACGTTCCCACCCACCTGCATCTTAGAGGGTGCTCTTCCCATGCTTTGGGTCTTCCAGCTAACAGAACCATCATTTGACAGATTTTTCCTCCTCTTGCTTCTTTCCAGAGCAATTACTTTTATCCTGATGTGTAGCTTTCATGCTAGCTCTTGCTCACCTGTGGCTTAACAAGCTTCCTGTGTCACCTTTGTTCTAGAACTTCTGCCCTGGCTCTCAGTGTCATGGGCAGGCATTCCTCACTGGGCATCTCACCTGCTTTGTTTCTGTTTCAAAGCTTGCATTCCTTTACTGCCATGAAGTGACATAGTAGCATTGTCTTATCTGTTCTCTTAACTCTGACATTTTCCCTGTGTCTTCTATAAGTACCCGTATCCTTGTTTGCTCTGTGTGCATTTCTCCTTCTGAGCCTCCCTCCTTGCTCCTATCCTTTCTTCTACCCTCACTCTCAGCTATTTTGTTCACTTTGTTTATGGTGTGATTCACACCTTTACATCTCTGATGTGACCCTTGCAATTTTATTTTTCCAAATGCTGGTTTCTCCTTGTATTTTCTTAATATGCAAATCTTAATATCTTATTTGAAATAATATGTTTATATTTTAATAAGATAGATTTCTGCCTTAAGAACAAAGAGAAATTCCTAGATATAGAAAACATATTAAATGAAACAGATGCATGTAGTGATCTCACTAGTAGGAGTGAGAAAAACATCACGGGGTGGTGCGCATTGTATGGGTGTGTGTTACATTACATTCACTAGTAGGAGTGAGAAAAACATCACGGGGTGGTGCGCATTGCATGGGTGTGTGTTACATTACATTCACTAGTAGGAGTGAGAAAAACATCACGGGTGGTGCGCATTGTATGGGTGTGTGTTACATTACATTCACTAGTAGGAGTGAGAAAAACATCACGGGGTGGTGCGCATTGTATGGGTGTGTGTTACATTACATTCACTAGTAGGAGTGAGAAAAACATCACGTGGTGGTGCGCATTGTATGGGTGTGTGTTACATTACATTCACTAGTAGGAGTGAGAAAAACATCACGGGGTGGTGCGCATTGTATGGGTGTGTGTTACATTAAATTGATTACAAGGAGTGAGAAAAACATCATGGGGATTTGCGCATTGTATGGGTGTGTGTTACATTACATTCACTAGTAGGAGTGAGAAAAACATCACGGGGTTGTGCGCATTGTATGGGTGTGTGTTACATGACATTCCCACAACTCAAAACATACTCTGAAAACTTCCTGTAACCTAGGAGCAAGTCCAGAGAAATCCAACATGAGAAAAAAACAAAAAAAAAAAAAAATAAAAAGTTCAGGAAAAGGGCTCCAAGATCATTCAGAAAACAAACTGAATAACTGAATTGGGGACCGTGCAGCCCAATGCTAGTTTACCCACCCCACCATGCACAGGTGCAACCCGCAAGTGCACAAACAGCTCCGGCATCCACTCAGGATCAGCAACCCCACAGCTGCAGTGAACCTTCTGCTTAACTTTGAGAACATGAGTCTGAGGGATGCAGGCCAGGAGCTGAGATAATTCAGGACCTTTACTACATACATAGAAAGGAGGTTCTGGGTGTCAGTTCTACTAAGTAATGAAGTTGTTCTTTTGTATTTTTAAGAGCAGTGCCAACTTATGCACTGCACTGCATTTTTAATTGATTAATAAATTTAATTTTTTATTAGTACCTGTTTGCCATCCAAACATTTTAGTCATCTTGGAGAGTTGGTACACATAAATACTTCTTAGGTTTTTACCCCTTCCTTCCCCCTCTCTCCCTCCTCTGCTAGTTCTCCTTTCTCCTCTTCATTTTTGCTGATATTGTTAATCTCACTTCACACTCATGGTACATAATGTCCACATTCACTGGGGTTATTAAGACCTTGTACCTAGCTATCTTCACTCTATTTCCCCGTACTCTCTAAGGAGTAAGATGTGCCCTAAGCCCTGCAGTCTAGGAAACAAGTTTCAGTTCTTCTGGCAGGTGTTGCTGCCTGCTCACCCATGTGCACCTGGGCAGCTGCTGTCAGCAGCCAGCACTCAGAAGACCTCAGCCTTCACAGTGGAGGAATGAGGATCTCCAAGTCACTTGCAGAAAACCAAACACGTTTAATCACAAGATCCAAGCGAAGCCAAACAGCAGATACAACAGGAAAAATTCAGGGAGCGGAAAAGAAAAATATTCCAAATAGTACCTCTGAGAGAATCTCTCTTCCACAAAATGAAGAGAATGCCATTAGAAAGGTTTGTCTTTTTCTGCCAAGACTGGTCATGGAAATAAAACCTGCTGCTTCTTAAAATCAGTACACCATTAGCAAAATGGATCTGGCTGACAAAATATAGCACTTCAAAAGATGCGTACGATGTACAGCTATGGGGAGAAGAAAGTTAGTAATGTGACTTCAGGTGTGAATCTAGACATCCTGTGGTGTACTGTCTCCTAGAGGCTTCACGTGCAGAGAACAGAGGTTCTGGATACAAGATCACACAATAACCAAAGAAATAGAAGTGAATGAAAACCCACAGTAAAAGGGACCAGTGAAGCAAAGTCCAGCTAGCATGTAAGAACTATTCCTGCAATAAATGTCAGAAAACTTTTGAAAATAAATAGGAGCAAAGTGCTTTTATTAAGACAAACTCAAATCAAAAGGAAAGCAAGTATGACAATAGGGGGAAAAAAGACCAAACTTAATGTGGTAATAATATTCCATGTTGAAAATTACCAGTGTACCTCAAAAGCATGAATCATAAAATGTAGCTAAAGTATATAGATTTCAAATGCATATAGTTAACTATTAGAGTACAAGTCAAAATAAAATGGTCACATTAGAATGAAAGGGAAGGATATTACATTCAAAATAGAACAAGCATAGTGGCATATTAATGATATGAATATTTCAATAAAACAATTAGCAATTGTGAATGCTGATCTATTCAGTATGCCACATAATGTCATTCTGTATATAATCATCAAAATAATGCCATATTACGGCAGAAAAACAAGCTCAGATCTTAAAAGGAAAAATCATATAGACAGTTTCACTTAAAAATAATGTCATGAACTTCCTATTATAACTAAGTACAGCGACAAACAAATAACCACACAGTGTCATTTCCCTGCCACATTAGTCTTTCTGGAATCAATAAACAAAAAAAGCAAACACACTTAAATAGATCTAAATTTAAGGAGTAAAAAACTGATTGAATAACTTTTTAAAAATCAGTAAGTGCATTAGAGGTCTCTAGAGGAACAGAATCAACAATATATATTAATCCAGTTCTAATTGTGTACTGGTATTTGTTTTGTACACTCAAAGATCAGAGGTGATAAAGTCTGCTGTAGACACTGGAGAACCAAAGGTTCCAGTTCCTTCTCCATCCAAGAAGCTGGAAGCCTCAGAACAACAGGGACCAGGATGCAGCACCAGGCTGAGACTGGAGGTCTACAAGATCCTTGCCCTGGAGAGACACTGGTGTGCGTTCCTATTGAAAGGCTGAGGCAGCTGGAGTCTGGTTTCCCCAGGTGGTGATATAGCAGAAGACAAGCTGCTCCAGCAGAATGGAGATTTCTGGGGTGCCGGTGATTTCCTCCTTACTCCCCTTTCTTTCAGCTGAGCTTCCAGGCTATTGGATAGTGCCATCCATAATTAGAGTGGCACTCCCTTCTCAGTTTGCTTACCTACATGCCAATCATCTCAAGAAACACTCCCATAGACACACAGAAACTGTGTTATGCTAATCTGCTAGGTGTCTCTTAATCCAGTCAAACTGATAATCACCAATAAGGGTCAGAGTGACAAAAGTAATTCTATATAAAACTATTTGGCCTGAGCTAAGGAAGTATAAGGAAGCAGAATGCTCAGTGGCCAAGCACATGACCCTGAAGGCAAGTGGCCAGCTTTGGTGTCCCAATCCATTATTCGTCTCCATTCAGTTGCAAGGGACACCTTGGACAAGCTACATAATCCTTCAGTTTTGTCATTAATAAAATTGGAACCCTGGTAGTGTACACAAGATTCAGCAGTCACATTGCACAAATACATTCAGGATAGGTGTATAATGTATCTGTAAATAACCAGAAATCATTCTCATAACAGAGACAACTGTGTGTTAGAACTGAGTGCTCAGCTCAAGACTGTGGAGGAGACCAAGAAAAGAGAGCTGAGAAAGTTACCATGAAGAAGTCTGAAGAGAAAAGCTGAAGTTAAGAAAACATTACAACAATAATGAAGAAACAAAAGTGATCAGTAAAGCAAAAGCTGATACTTTGGAATACCAAACTCTACAGATAAATCTATGTCAAATGTGTTAAGAAAGAAATGTAACTTGTCACAGATAACATTAAAAATGGGCCCAGTCATATAGACATCGTTTTTAGAAATCCACGATTTTACAGCATCATTTACTTTTGTAACTAGGATTATATCCATTTCATAGAGGAGGAAATTGCAGCACAGAGACTAGAAGTAAGCTATGAAGTTCACTTTTATAAAGTAGAGCTCATAGGCTGCAGTAAATCTAATAAATTAAATGCATGGACACATGAGTAATAAAAGGTATGTCATGACCACAAGTAGAATACTCTAAGGATTTTCATTTTACAAAATTAACTCACCAGTTTGACCTGGCGAAATAATAATTCAAAAGAATTTTTATGCGCCCTGGAAATCCAATTTTAAAACTGCAAAATATGTAAACAAAATAATAAAAAAATTTTAAAATACAATCACAATTTACATAGTGAAAGCACTTAGATAATGTTGCATTGGCATAGGGAAAGGTGGTGAGAAGGACCAGAGAAGAGTGTATCTAAGAAAATTGTTATTCTGCTTCATGAGAAAAGGGCCTATGAGTTATTGTATCATACCTCAAGGGTAAAAATAGTGTCCATCATGGACGTGGGTGTACTAATGTCATATATGTAACTTAGGTCAGTCTTTCTGAAGAGCAAGTTGACGTATAAATGTCTATCAAAATAAAATCCATATATAATTCCACTTTGAACTTTTTGTTTTGCAAAAGTTGTTCACAGATTGGACAATGGTCATTGTACCCTAGTTCGAAACAGAGTAATATTAGAGATAAGATTAATGTGTACCAATAAAGAACAGGTAAATAGCAATGGCTAATGTTTTAAAAGTTACGGTACACTTAACCTATGGAATAATTCCCAATGATAAAAAGACTGATATACAAAGAAAAATCTAGAGAAATTTATGTTGTAACGGTAACAGAGTTTTTCCTCTATAGAGGGCCAAGCTATTAGACTGAGGGATGCTGAGTGGAGATTTTAGTTTTCATTTGGACAAGCATGGATTACTTAAGACCTCGTTAGCATATTCCATTAGTGTACATCTGTGATCCATAATGGCCACGTTTGTCTTTGGGCATTGGTGCTCATACTCAGTGCATCTTGGTCCTTTTGCTCCCCTTCTTTCCTTCCCTCTTTTACTCTCTCCAAGAACTGCTTCTCATCTCTGCTGAGTCTCCCTCCCTGTTTCTTTCCACTTCTCTTTCATTTTACATTTTAATTATTTATATGATGGGTTTCTCATGTAAGGGAAGCCAAGTGGTATTAAACCTGATTTATTTTACTTAGGGTCATGAAGATCATATTCATATACTCTTTGGAGAATATTTGCTAAACCCCCAGGAATTATGATCATCTACTAAAGTGGTAAAATTAAATTTCTCAGTGTTAACCAGCACAGTCACTGGGACTATGATGTGGGTAGGGTGCTGGGGACCTCTTCCATGGCAGTCAGTGGGCACCAGTCTGATGTCCTCTGCAGGTGGACAGAGGTCATCAACAGGGCTATGGGGCTGAATGCTGGAGGACTAAGCATGGGGATTTTGGAAACGAAATTTCATTGAGAATTAATTAGGAAATTAAGTGAAAAACATGACGTTATCCCTAGTATATTAAAGGACATTTCAGTGAGAGAGGTGGCTGAGAGTTTCCTCTGAATATGACAGAGCTCAGCTCTATAAAGTCACAAAAATAGCACGAAGATTCAAAATCCTTTAATGATACGAGATGCAGATGATGTAAATCCGATGAAATAATGGGTTGAGATGATCTTTTCTTTTTTAAAGATTCTGCTATTATTATATTTTCCTACTGGTGGACCTTAAATCATCATTTGGATGAGGTTTTCTTACTGCCAGTGAACAAACCAATCTTCAAGTCTTATTCCAGCATACACTGACTGCGCACCAGGAAAACAGGTGATCCAGTGCTGAGATTCTCCTTTTGCAAATTCTCTTGACTGTGAATGAAACATGGAGAACAGGAGGGTAAGATTTTGACTGAGGCAGTGCTAAGAACGAAAGCTGTGTGCTCACAATGTGCCAGGCTCATGCTGGGGTGAAGGGCGCAGAGGCCGTTCTGGTGTGTGTTGAAGCCCAGCTTTTAACGGGAAGCCCTCCAGAGCGGAGAACGGAGGTTCCATCCTCTCATCGCTGTACCTCAGCATCGCTGTACACCAACTCTCACAACCCGAGCGCTAAATCAGGCTGTTCTTGCTGTAAGCCTTTTCCAGGTTTTCCTGCACTTATGGGAATTCATGGGCAGCAGTTTACCTAATAACGATCCATAGAACACTGGATAGTGACTTACAGATTTAATCACATTTCTTCTTGAAGTCACAGAATAAAGTTGTGAGTGGTCTGCCCAGAAAGTTCGTTTTTAAGTAAATTTCGCTTTGAATAACAAAGAAGACAATCTAATCCAAAGGAAATCTTTTTCTCAAACTGATTCTTGAACCACTGGAGAAGGTAAATGTGAACACGTACCACCATACACCACATGGTCCCAGGCCCTTGGCATCTATGTCTCTTGGGAGCTTGTAAAAGCTGCAGTTCCTTGGGCCCTGCAGATCCACTGGGCCTGATCATTGCAGGGGGTCCTGCAGCCTGCCTGGTCCCTCTCCAGGGACCTTGCTTCCTGTAAGTCCCGAGAGTGACAGTGTATGTCTGTGGCCACAGACAGGAGGTCACAAGTTTTAGTTCAGCTTCAGTGTAACCTATTAGGCATTGTTTGAATTCCTGTCTTGCAGAAATATAACAGGAACTGCATGTCATGTTATTTAAAATTTCCTAGCCACATGTTTTAAGAAAGCAAAGAAAGAATTTAAAATTGATTAATATATTTTATTTTACATGTTATACTCAAAATCTCAATATTTTAATATGTAATCAATATGACATACTGATAGATTATCTTTGAAATCCAGTGCCTTTTACTTGTACAGCCCTTTCAACTCAGATTGCCCCATCATATGCTCAGTAGCCAGCTGATGGGCCTTGCACAGGTGATAGGCGGTTATGGGGAAACTGTCTGCCGGGAACCAAGTCTTCAGCTATGGGTTGGCTTTGAACACCACTGTGGACTTCAGGAAGAACCACAAAAGACTTCACGTGGGTGCAGACAGATCTCGGGGCTCAGGGCCCTTTCCATGTGCAACCTTCCTGTTGGGATACCTGGCTCATGACACGGCAGTAGAGGACAGTGATTCCACTGGAGCAGACAGTCTGGGAAGTCTCCTCTTAGCCTTGGGGGCTGGCCAGGGATATACACAGTGCTTCTTCTGGGAAGAGGTCTGGAAGTGCCGTGGAAATGAGCAGGGAGGCTTGTGAACCAGGTTTCCTGAGTCAGGAAGGTGTGGCAGTGGCTTCACTCCAGATTGAAATCAAGAGTGTGAATCAAACGCTGCCTATGAAACTGCACGGTGGATTTCACCTCTGGAGTCCTGCATGTCAGCCCTTGTCTCTGCCTGGCTCAGGTCATCCTGTTGGAGAGTTGGCTGGTGACTTACCTGGCTGGACCCTCAGGTCCTGGCATCCTGGTGAAGGGCTTCTGAGGACCATGAGGTCCTTTCAGGGTCTCAGCGACATCTCCCCAAGGCCTGAAACACAGTTCTGCAGGCCAACCAGGGTATGCAGGCTTTACGACTGTTTATCACAAGACTGTGCCTGTTGTCTGCCTTGTCATTCTGGTCACCATGTACGCGGTTTGTCATTCGTGTCACATCCCGTCCTGTAGAAATTTTTTTTTGTTGTTGTTTATTTATTTTTGTTATTAGGGCCAGAACTCAGGACCCTCACAGTGAACTAATACCCAGCTTTCCCTCTTCTGCTGCATTTTACTATTATTTTTATTTTGAGGCACAGTCTTTCTAAGCTGCTAAATTGCCAGGTCTGGGCTCCAACTTTGGCAAATTGCTCCTGCCTCAACCTCCCAGATGTGCGCCACCACACCCAGCTAAACAAGACATTCATCCCTGGCTTAATTTGTAGCTTTGAAGTGAGCCATTTCTCCACCAGTCTGAAAGAAAAATCCTATATTTGTTTTATCCTGGACTACCGCTAATTATGCTCATTAGCAACCTTCTCCCTGCTTAGTTTTATTTACTTTTGGTTTCTCTCAGGAACAGACCACCCACATTCATGGTATTTCCACTTTTCCAAACTGTGTAATTGAACTTGTTCTTTACTGTAAATAAGGTGCCTGGCAGCCTTCACAGCATGATTATTCACAGTCTCTCTCCACCTGTGTTCCCAGCACTGTGGATCTCTCATGCACTACTGTACGGACCTCCAGGGAAGCCCAGAGAGTTTGAGAGTCTCAGCCTGTGGCCCCTGCTGTCCCATGCACAAAGGACAATCGGACTGTTTAGTTCAGCTCCTTCCAGTTCTGTATCACAAGCTCTTACTTAAAGGGTTCCTAGGCTATCAAAACCTGGGATTTTGAAATTAAGGTTTGGTGACAAAGAAGCCCAAAGTTGAAAATGAAATTCTCCCTCACTTCTCTCTTGTCTCTCTCAAGTGCATATGTATGAAAGGGCACATTGCTCTTCATTATTAGGATGGAAGGCTTTTATCAGTATTTGTCTTGACATTGATATATATTTGCTGATTTTTACTTGAGGGATGGTGAGTCTATTTAACTTTTAGACTTCTCAATTTCTGAAATCTATTATTTTATTCTACTCTTGATTATCACAACTCATTTGCTCAGACTTTACACTCAGGAGAAGCTGTTTTTAACATACCTGGTTCTGTTCTCACTCCGCTGGTTTCCCTGCTCTGTGTGAATATTTCCATGGCTTCCTTCTCATGTGTCATAAAAAGGGTACATCAGGAAAATTACAGAAATGTAAAATTAAGGAAAGAAAGTGACCCAAACAGTCATACTATCCTAAAACTGCCACTGTTAATATTTTAAGATGAATCTTTCTAACCTTTTGTTCATCTTAGAAATTTTCTTTATACAGGATTAAATTACATATGAATTTTTGCATTATTATTTTCTTGAATATCACATTGCAATATACTCTTGCCAAAGCATTCATTTCTTTTCATGTTAGAGTTTAATATTTAGAAATTTTTTTGGGCTGAAACAGTATTTGTGCATACTTATGAGGTACTGTGTAATGTTTTCACTCATGTATAGATTGGGTGGTGATTAGGTGATCAGCCTGCCTATCACCATAAGCCTCTATCCTTTGTTAAGGCTGACCACATTCAAATACTTCTCTTGTAAGATAGATAATGAACTATGCTAAGTATAATCACCCTGCTGTGCCATAAAACATCAGAACTTATTTCTCCTACCAAACAATGACATTGCCACTGTGGACCAACCCCAACCCGTCTTCCTGGACTCTGGTAGGAACCATTCTCCACTTCCATGAAATCCACACCTTTTAGATTCTACCTCTCACATTAAACTTCATGATAGCCACCTGATATGCCATCCTAAAGACATTACCTGAATTTTGTAATTGAAAATTTGTCCAGATTTTACTGGTGATAATGATAGAGTGGTGCAAACATTTGTGAATTCTTGCTGTTAAAAATTTTTTACTATTATAGATTTCAAGAAGATGAAAAAACTGTCGGGTACTTAACTTAGTGATATTCCCTTCTTAGCTTATGTTTATTTAATCAGATAACTTGCAGTTTTGCATGTGTGGAGTATTTTTGGAGCTGTCATTGTCCATCAGAAGAATTTTTTTCTTGTTTTTATGTATGAAAGGTCACTTGGCTGTGTGCAGAATTCCTGGGCCACATCCATTACCCACCAAATCCCCTCAGATGTCCTTGGTTGTCTTCTTGAATTACAGCTCAGGAGAAGTCAGCTTTTCTTCCCTGTGTAGGCAACCTTGTCTTCTTTCTGGTTGCAGCCTGGTTACTTTCAGAACTTCTTTCCCTGCATCTTTGAAATTCAAACATTTCCCAGGATGCTATTGACTTGGATTAAACTTTTGACTGCTTCTTTTTCTGGTACCCAGGAGTACTGTTTATTCTGTATCTTCAGATCATTTTCCAACCCTGTAACCCTGGCTGGGTTGTTCTGAGTTGATGAGGGTCTGGGCCTGGTGTCTTCAAAGGTGTCTTTGATGTCCCTGTACCTCTGTCACTTAGGCTGATATCTTGGAGTCCTCCTGAAGTTTCCTTGTGCTCCTCCAAGATTTACCCTCCTGCACCTGTTTCTTCCGTTAGTGTTCTGTCTCTGCCCAGCTCCTGCCCCACCATAGTGCCGTGCTAGGGTCTGAGCTATGGTCATTTCCGCTGGGATGCTTCAGTCTCCTCCTCACTGGTCTACTGGTCCACTCTGCCCAAGCCTTAGTTGCAGACAAGTCAACACTGGGAAAACTCACACCTAATTTTCCTCCTGTTCTGCTCGCCATCCTTGTGTCCTGTGTTTGGCTTGGAGAAATTTCTGCACCCTCATCTGGTCTGATGGTTCCTGGCCTTCTCTCCAACAATACCCCACCTCCTTCCCTTCTCCCCAGTGTGTTGCAAAGACACTCCTAGTTTTTCACTGGCTGCGTCTTCTGCCAGGAGTCATTTTCTTCCTGGAAATGTTTCTTATGATATCACTCTCTCAGGGAGGTCATCCCTCAGTATTGGACTTAAAATCATGGCTGGCTCCGTGGAACTGTTTAGTTTCATTTTTGTTTTATGACTTTTCAATTTCAAACACATTGTCCTTATTTATATTGTTGCCCTGTGCCTCCTCCAAACAACGTAAGCTCCATGAAGGTGGAGTTTTTGACTATGGTGTTGAACAGATTCTTCTTCCCAGTCCTAGCTGGTAAGATATGGTTTGTTTCCCTCCAAATGTGTATCTACCCTCAGCTCACGACAGTCACACCAGCTTCTCTTTCAGTAATCTAACAAAGATGTACTGAGTGTCCACCATTTGCATAGGTGTGACCATACCACAAACTAGGACTAAGATCAATCTCTAGATAGAAGCTTACAATGTTACCAAATCTTTGTGTTTTATATCTGATATTCTAGTCTACTTGCTAATTTCTTTTTTCATAACAGATGGTTGATTCTGTTTTATCATTAAGTGAGCAGCCCTGCCTCCTGGTAGTGTAAGTGGGTGACCTCATGCACCTCTTTTGTTTGCTTCATGTTTCAGTTATTTGATGAGCCAACATCACAGCTGGTGCTGGAGTTCCAAAGTCAGTAGGGCCTTTGCCTGTGACTTACTGCCTCCCCAGGGAGCTCTCCTGTATGGGCAGCAAAAAGCACAGCCTGACAAGTGGCTCAGGGGAGTGAGGGTGAAGGGACTGACCTTGCCCTGATGCCTGTTGCTGGCTCATATATTCCAGCCTCTGGGAGCATGGGTAGCTGTTCTATCAGGTTGCATTTTATCTAAGCCGTTATCAGGTTACGAGGCTGGACCAAAGATAAGGTTTCGCACGTAGACCTCTGTAATTGTACCATAAAAGATGTTCCTCTGTCAGAGGGCTTATGTGCATGGAAGTTTTATTAATGATTTCTAAAAGGGTGCAGAGGAAGGGCTGGGCAGATCTGGGGCACCTCCATCCGCCTCCCTGTGTGTCTGGAGGACTATGGATATCTCAGCAAGCAGGTGAGCATCGCAGGTTCCAAAGGCCCCGCGGCCTGCAGTAAGTGCTCAGCGCACTCTGCCCAAAGCCCAGACTGTTCGGGACCCTCCAGGCTTCCGGGTGCAGTGAAGTGGATAAGTGGGTTTGAGGCATCTTTCCTGTTCAGTAGCATCCGCCTCGCCATTCTGGCTGTTCTTGGAGAACTGTGGAGCTTCCAACAAGCAGGTGGACGCACAGTGTCCCTGAATCCCAGCTTATCTGGAACTACGAAGTTCTAAACAGGCAGAAGAGGGCCATTGGTTCTATAGGCCCAGTGGCTTGGGGTAACTTGGTGCCAGAGTCTCAGGAGCTGCGAACATAGAAGGGGATTTCCAACAGACCCTGAGGAAGCTTTGAAATAACACTTGAAACACAGAAATATAGGAAAATGACAAAACGAGAGACCAAATTACAACCTCAAACCTCCAGCCCATCTCAAGAAATCCTAGGAGCGATGTACATAGAAGAAAATATATGCCATTCACCTCAGATATCGGACATAATAGCTACTGAAATTAACAAGCAACTCCAGGAAGCTTTAAAGGAATTCAAACTCAAAATAATCTCCCAGGTAAAAGAAGAAATGATAAAAGAAATGAAAGAGATTCTGAATATATCTAAAGAAAACACAGTTAAAAAATTGGAGGAACTAAACAAAAAGATAGAATCCCTAGATGAGCAATATAAGAAACAAACAATACATAATGCAGATGCACAGAGATATACAGGAAATAAAAAAACTCCATTGAAAGTTGTAAAAACCACCTCAATGAAAGTGAAGATAGAATTTCAGACCTTGAAGACAGGATTGCAGCTACTGAACAGGAAAGGAAAGATCTTTTAAAAATAACAAGGAATCAGGAAACAACAATTCAACAACTGCAAGACGATGCAAAGAAAAATAACATAAGAATGATAGGGATTAATGAAAAAGAAGGAGACTACATAAAGGATGTCAAGAGGATATTTAGAGAAGCAATAGCTGAAAATTTCCCAAGCACGAGATCAGAAACCGACCTCAGGATCAGTGAAGCATATAGAACTCCAAATAGTCATAACCAAAATAAAACTACACCCAGACATATAATAATCACCATCCCAGAAATCCAACACAAGAATAGATTATTAAAAGCTGTCAGAGAGAAAAGGCAGATCACTTATAAAGGAAAACCTATCAGAATCACAGCAGACTTCTCAGCACAAACAATAAAGTCAAGAAGAGCATGGAGTGAAGTATTCTAGATCCCAAAGCAAAATGATTTCCAACCTAGACTGATGTATCCTGCAAAACTATAATTCAAAATTGATGGTGAAATATGATTCTTCCATGACAAAGAACAGCTGAAGAACTTCATGAACATCAAATCAACCCTGCAAAAAATATAAAGACAGTTTAGATACACAAAGGAAAAAAACACTAAGCAAAGCAGATAATTAAACAGAACAGAAAGATAAAGATGCAACAACAGAGAGACAACATGTCAACAATAAACCAGCATTTAACAGTAATAACCATTAATGTAAATGGTCTCAACGCACCAATCAAAAGAAATAGATGTAGAATGGATCAAGAAACAAAATCCAACCATATGCTGTTTACAGGAAACCCATCTAACCCAAAAGGATACTCGCAGACTGAAAGTCAAAGGATGGAAAACAATACTTCATGCAGCAGGAATCAAAAAAAAAAAAAAAAAAAAAAAAAAAAAGCAGGAGTAGCCATTCTGTTTGCAGACAACATGAACTTTAAACCAACAATGACCATAAAGGACAAAGAAGGTCACTACATACTCATTAGGGGAAAACTCCAAGAGGAAGAGATAACTATCTTAAATATATATGCACCAAACTCCAGAGCACCCAGTTATGTAAAACAACTATTAACAGAAATGAAAACTCAAATTATCAGTAACACAATTGTAACAGGAGATCTTAATACGCCATTGACAACAAGGGACAGATAAACCAGAGAGAAAATGAGCAAAGAAATAACAGAACTGAATCACACCTGCGAACAAATGGATTTGATAGACATATACAGAATGTTCCACCCAACAACATCAGAATACACATTCTTCTCAGCAGTACATGGATCATTCTCTAAAATAGACCACATATTAGCTCACAGAACATATTTAAACAAATGCATAAGAGTTGAAATCATCCCTTGCATGTTATTGGATCATAGCGCTCTGAAATTAGAAATTAGTGATAAAAGATACTGCAAAAATCCCACGAACATGTGGAAACTGAATAACACACTCTTGAGTAATCAGTGGGTCACAGAAGAAATTGAAGAAGAAATTAAATAATACCTAAAAGAAAATGAAAATGCAGATATAACTTACCAGAATTTGTGGGATGCAATAAAAGCTGTCCTGAGAGGAAAATTTATTGCACTGAGTTCCCACATCAGGAAAACAGAATAAATACAAATAAATAACTTGATGCTACACCTCAAACAGCTAGAAAAAGAAGAGCAAGTCAAGCCCAAAGCCAAAAGAAGAGAGGAAATTATAAAAATCAGAGCAGAAATCAATACAATTGAGACTAAGAAAACAATCCAAAGAATCAACGAATCAAAGAGTTGGTTCTTTGAAAGAATAAATAAAATCGATAAGCTCCTAGCCAACCTTATTAAAAAAAAGGGAAGAAAAAGCTCAAATTCATGCAATAAGAAATGAAAAAGGAGAAATCACTACAGACCCAGTAGAAACACAGAAGATCATCAACACCTATTTTGAAAACCTCTACTCTCAAAGGTTTGATAACACAGAAGAAATAGACAGATTCTTAGTAACGTATGAAGTATCAAAGCTAGATCAAGAGGATGTAAAACTGTTGAATAACCCAATCTCTGCTAATGAAATTGAAAATGTAATTAGGTCTTTACCTACAAAGAAGAGCCCAGGCCCAGATGGATTCACTGCAGAATTCTACAAGAAATACAAAGTAGATCTAATGCCCACTCTCCTCAAACTCTTCAATGAAATTGAAAGGGAAGTAATCCTTCCTAAGTCATTCCTGGAAGCAAATATTACTCTAGTACCCAAACCTGAGAAAGACCCAACTAAAAAAGAGAACTATAGACTGATCTCCCTAATGAACACAGATGCAAAAATCCTCAATAAAATATTGGCAAATAGGATGCAGCAAATCATCAAGAAGATTATACACCATGACCAAGTGGGATTCATCCCAGGCATGCAGGGACAGTTCAACATATGTAAATCAATAAATGTAATCCACCATATCAACAAAGCCAAAAGTAAGAATCACATGATCATTTCCATAGATGCAGAAAAAGCCTTTGATAAGGTCCAACATTCATTCATGATAAGAACTTTACAGAAAATTGGAATAGATGGTCTTTACCTCAATATAATAAAGGCCATTTATGACAGACCAACAGCCAGCATCATACTAAATGGCCAAAAATTGAAAGCCTTTACTTTAAAATCAGGCACAAGACAAGGATGTCCTTTATCACCACTCCTATTTAATATAGTACTGGAAGTACTAGCCAGAGCAATTAGGCAAGAGAGAGAAATAAACGGGGTAAAGATAGGAAAAGAAGAAGTTAAATTATCATTGTTTACAGATGACATGATACTCTACTTAGAAGACCCCCTAAACTCCATTGAAAGACTCTGATATAATAAATAAATTCAGTATTGTAGCCGGATACAAAATCACTACTCAGAAATCAATAACATTCCTATACACTAACAACAAAATCACAGAGAGGGAAATAAGAGAAACTGCACTCTTTACATTAGCAAGCAAAAAAAAAAAAAGAAATATTTAGGAATTACTCTTACAAAAGAAGTGAAAGATCTATACAGGGAAAATTATAATACACTCAAAAAAAGAAATTGAAGATGATCTCAGAAAATGGAACAACATCCCTTGCTCATGGATAGGAAGAACAAACATTGTGAAAATGGCCATTCTCCCAAAACTGTTATACAGATTCAATGCAATCCCAATAAAAATACCATCAACATACCTAATAAATCTAGAGAAATCACTCATAAAATTCATCTGGAACCAGAAGAGACCTAGAATAGCAAAGACAATTCTAAGCAGCAAAGGCAAGGCAGGAGGCATCACAATCCCTGACTTGAAGTTATACTACAAAGCAACAATAGTAAAATCAACATGGTATTGGAATCAAAACAGAGCCGAAGATCAATGGAATAGATTAGAAGATACAACCACAACTAAAAACACACTCAACCACCTTATCTTTGATAAAGGAGTCAAGCAGGTTCACTGGAAGAACGACAGTCTCTTTAATAAATAGTGCTGGAAAAACTGGCTCTCCATTTGCCGAAAACTAAAGCTAGATCCATGTCTATCACCATGTACTAAATTAAAATCTAAATGGGTCAAAGATCTGAATATTAAAACAGAAACACTGAATCTATTGGAAGACAAATGGGGTAGAAACTTTGAAGACATAGGAGTAGGTAGAGAATTCACGAACAGGACTCAAACCGCCCGGGAAATACTTCCCAGAATCAATAACTGGGACCACTTCTTATTAAAAAGTTTCTGCATGTCAAAAGAAATCTCCAGCATAGTGAAAAGAAAACCCACAAACTGGGAAAAGATTTTAGTGAACTCTCTCTCAGACAAGGGACTCTTGTCTAAAACATATAAAGAATTAAAAAAAAATCAGACGCCCAAAATTCAAAGATCCAATCCAAAAATGGGCATCTGAGATGAATATGCACTTCTCAGATGAAGAAATACAAATGGCAAATAAATACATGAAAAAATGTTCATCATCATTGGTTATTAGAGAAATGCAAATTAAAACCACACTGAGATACCATTTCACTCCTGAAAGAATGGCCAGGATCAAGAAAACCAACAACAACAAATGCTGGAGAGGCTGTGGGGAAAAAGGAACTCTCCTACACTGTTGGTGGGAGTGTAGACTGGTACAGCCTTTGTGGAGGTCAGTCTGGAGATTTCTCAAAAAGCTGGGATTGGAAGTCCCATTTGTTCCAGCTATTCCACTTTCTAGGCATTTTCCCAGAAGAACCGAAAACATCATACCACAGTGATATATGTGCACCTATGTTAAAGCAACACAATTTGTAATCGCCAGATCTTGGAAACAACCCAAGTGTCCATCAACTGAGGAATGGATAAAAAATGTTTGTGCTATTTCTATACAATGGAGTATTACTCAGCTATAAAGAAGGATCACATTGAGATATTTATCAATAAATGTGCGCAGCTTGAGACCATACTCATAAGTGAAATAAATCAATCTCGCATGTGTGAATACCAAATAGTGTCCCCTAATGTAAGTAATGATTCAAATATATAAAAGTATGTGGTAATCATGATTCCCCATTATGTGGCCTTGAAGCCTTATAAAGTTTTCACTTATTAGTTGGAAAGGCTTTATTCTGGGCTTCTTGATATGGAAATATTTGAAGCTATAGTATATGAAGTTATATTCAAGTATTTCAAGGAAAAAGACAGACACTATGGTAACTACTATTAAATCGGGTTATTTGGTGGTGAAGCACTAGGTTGCTGAAACAGTCATGCTTTGACCTGTATTGTTATGGTGTTATGTCCTCTTTTATCTCAATCTCTCCCTTATTAATTAAAAAAGCTATTTAGTTATTTTTTATGGTTTTTTCTTAGTTAAGGGGAAAAGTTAGCAGGATATATTATAGTAACTTTTTTTGATTTCCTATTAACTTGTTTTGAAGTCCTGTAATACTCCCACTATCTTGTTTTGACTGATTAGACTCTGTTCCATTCTGTATGATAGTATCAAGTTTGGGGGTATAGGCAACTACTTTGAAGGCAATAAGATTCACTAAGATGCCCATTCTAGTTTGACTATTGTCTCCTTTGGAAGTCCTGTAATGTTTACAATGTTTAAGGTTTATTGGTCTTGTTCTCTACTGTTTTGTTCAACTTTATAATGCCTAATGAGATAGACAATTCTTTTTAAGGAAACAAGAGACATTATGGTAACCATTGTTGATAACCTTGAACTCTGTTCTTACATCATGTACTATGTCTATCCTTGGTTTTGACTGACAGCTTTGTTTTGCCATATTTGACTTTATTCTCTTCCAAAATAAAGTAATAAGTACTAAGGAGTAGTAAAACCCAAAATGTATAAATTTTGTTGTGAAAAAGAGAGGGAAAAAAGTGCTCTAAAGGATACAACTGCAAGTATGTTTAGGGGTGTTAAACATATTAATGTTTTTGGTTGGATCATTGAACACAACTGTTTGCAGTCTCTCTGTTTGAATGTTCACTTTGTATGCTTTGATACTGTGACTTGAGCAACTATCTCTAAGACGATAATGTGTAATCTATTAACTGGTGATTTCTTACTGTTTTTTTTTTGTGGTTCTGTATTAGTTGTACCCTTACACCACTTTGTTTTTTCTCTTTTTCTTTTTAAATAAAATTTAAAAAAGTAAAAAAAATAATTTCTAAAAGTTGGAAGCAACCAAGATGTCTTACAACTTTTCCCAACTAAATATCTTTGAGGAGTTTTTTTTTTTTTATCCAACTTAACTGTATTATTTTAACATTATATGGAAGACAAATAGTCAAGAACATTTAGGACACTTGAGATATTTGGAAAATAGAAAATTACTCAGTGAGTAAAGGAAATGTACTTCACAAGAAGACATGGAAGAATCTTCAAAGGGAAATATATTCACGAGAAGATACTTATTGTATGACTTCAACCAACAGCGCCCTGAGAAAGGCAAGGTGACAGAGACAGTGAGAGACCAGTGACTGTCCAGTTTGCTGGGGGAGGGTGAGGAGGTGGTGTGGGAGCTTCTTAGGGCACTGGAACTACAGTGCCTGTACAGCAGTGGTGGACATTTGTCATTATGCATCTGCTGGAAAGGTACAATGGTCAACACCAAGAGTGAGCTCTAAGGTCATTTACACACTAGGTGACAGCGATGAGGAATGAGGTGAGGAAACGGGATACATAGGAATCTTCCCCTTGATTCTGTGTAGTTTCTCTCTATATCTAAAACTACTCTGAAAATAAAGTCTATTTAAAAAAATATAAAAGGTCCCACCACACAAGTATGGTGATACTTTTTTCATACTTTTTTAGTGTAAGATTTGGGAGATGAAATAGCTTGCTTTGTATCTTAGAGTGAGCTTCTGGTATGGCCTAGACCACTGAACGCTTAAAACCTTGTGTGTAAAGTAAGTACCTGGATCTCAGTGGCACTCTCTGACTCCAGAGTTCCTACCACTTACTTTTACCCAGCCCAGAAACAATGATTTAATCAGCATATTGGGTGAAAGTAATGTCCAGAAGAATCTTAAGATAAATACAGCTCTCGTGAACTAAAAAAGAAGAACTTGGCATAGTCTGGCTGCACAGCAGTGAATAAGCCATTGCTGTTGAGCAAAGGCAAAGAGGGTTGCTTTTACATTTTCTACAGAAAATAATTTCTGACCACACATCAAACGCACATCAAGGATCAGATCAGACGCTGGTTTCATCTGGTGCCAATGGAACATCTGTGCAGAGGCTGCCACTGACTAAGGTTAGTTATGGTTATGACTGTCCACTATTGCTTAGCATACCTACCCAATCTTTGCAAAAATCAGAGAAGTATGCTGAATGGGGCTCTAACAGGGATTTCTGAATCTTTCAAGGCTGTAATGTCACAGAACTCAGAACTTGCTCCTGAAATGCAGTACGCTTATTATCACTGTCCCTCTAGGGGAGAGGGTTGGGGTACGACTGATACTAAGATGGATACTCTGATGTTTGAGTCCTTTCCCAAGTTCAGGAGGAGGTGCTTACTGTGCCCCAGCTGCTAGGGCTTGCCCCTGATGAGGATCAATAGAGTCCTCTCCCAAAGTTGTGGTCACTCCTCAGAGATTCTCATTGCTAACTGATTGTACAGAAAAATACAGAATAAAAACCTCTGAAGAATCTGTTAGTTCTGCACACCTCAAATTATGCAATTATGGGGAAGATATTTATAATAGTACCAAAGGCTATCATGTGCAAATAGAGCTAAGCAGGAGATGGGCAGGATCCCTAAGGGAAAGTCATAAAACTCCACAAGGAGCTCTAAAATAAAACACATATATGCAGTAATTATTTTTTACATAGTATGAATACTAATTCTTTACCATATGCACGTGTAATAAGACTTAATGTTGTGAAGATTCCAATTATTCCATAATTGCTGTGTAGAGGCAACACAAATTTAATCAAAATCTTGATGGCTGTTTTGGTATTTTTGAGAAACTCAGCAAAATAATTCTAAATTTATATGGGAGAAAAAATGGTGCAGAATGCACAGGACACTTATGAAGGAAAAGAGCAGAAGGATATAGGTTTTTTCTGTATACTTTATTCTGAAATTATTTTAATTTGGAAAGTGTGGGATTTGCTTAGGATCAGACAGTGGACAAATAGTACAGAGTGCGGAGTACGAGATTATGTGTGTAATAGCAGTGTACAGATCAGTCAGGAGCCACAGTGACAAGGAGATGAACATAGCTGTCCTCATGGAGAAGAGGAAGCTGGCTAGCTTTCTGATGCAGTGCACAAAACTTATTAACACAATTTATGTTCCTAAGACATGTTACCAAGAATGTGTGTACAAGTTGTACAAATGCTAAGAAAACCAATGCAAGATTTAAAATGCCAAAAGTAAGCAGGCTGGATTGAATATGAATCCCTTTGGCACTGTTAACATGAGAGATGTTTGTCATGTTAAGGATCAAGGGGATGCAGTTGGAGACCTCAGTGAGACACATTTATATCTGATTAGTGAAAAATTTCGGGACAGCACCGTCGGGTTTGTAGCACATGTGCATTTTCAGGGTTCGTCAGACACTGTGATGATCTCCGTAACATGTTTGAAGAAAACAAGGCGGTGGGGGAGTGGTCTAGAGTTGGATATCTCTGTACCCCATAACCCATCCATTCCACTTCCGGTGGACATCCATGGAGAATGCTTGCAGATGTGCCACAGGATACAAGAATGAGATCTTCTCCTAGCACATTTTACAAAAGGAAAAACCTAGATGCACTCTATGTGCCATCTGAAGGAGGCTGGGGGATGAACTGCGGAGTAGGGTGCTACTGACTGCAGACCGACAGGTCACAGATACGCAGTGGGTGCAGGGATGGGGCTCACGGTGCTGAGTGCAGGAGGATTACTCACAGAGTGTTTTTTAAGAGTTCGTGTAGGTGGAATAGATGCAATTAAGTTCCACAAAACAATAATATGGAAATTAGGAAGATGTCTTTGGGATGATGAACCTGTGTAAGGACAAGAAGGTGGGAGGTAGGTGGCATAAGGTTATCATCAAAGTTATTGCTTTAGTGTTAAGTGCAGCATTTGAAAATTCTGATTGTATTGTGGGAGTTAATTTAAGGATGATTATGGACCAGTGATGAAAGTCAGTTATGATTAAGGTCTGATTCTGTGCTTTAAGTGCAAGTGGGGAGAAATTGCACTATCTTTGTATATATTTTTTCATGTTGTACAGGTGAATTTTCCAACAGCCCTGAAAACAGAACTCTTGGTCAAAAGGTGTTAGAAGTTTAAGTGTTGATAGCTGCTGCTCGATGTGCTCTAGAGCCAGAACTCACAGTCTTTCTGTGGCACACGAATGTGCTAATTAACTCAAACTGCTGTCAATACAGAGTCCTCATCCATTCCACATCCCAGTCTGACACAGGAAGCAGGCCTCGTAAATTGTTACTAGGCATTTCTATTATTATTATTACTGCTATTGCTAAGAGTTACTGCCTTTTGCTCAAGATCTGCTTGCATCTCACACTGTCTTTTCAGCTTTATCTTTTGTCTAATTGCTTTTGGGTTGTTTATTTCTTATTGATTCTTAGATCTGATATATAAAGAAAATAAAATTACTTTTATAGAAATATTGCCAAGGCTTTTAATTACTTTCTTGTCTTTTTGCCTTGAATTCATGCAGAAATTATTATTTTTGTAGTGTGTCAATCTTTACACTGTGGTATCTGGATTTTATGCTTTGTTAACCAGCGACTTCTCAGAGACTATCAAAATTATGTGATTCTCTCTTAATACATTTATTTTACTTCTCCCATTTAAAAATCTGTCTCAGTTATGTCTTGACCAGTGGTACTGAAATAGAAACTCATTTTCTGTCAGGTATTTAACTAGTTACGCCGACATTATTGGAGTTTTCACCCGCTGTTCTAACATGTCACTTTTATTATTTATTAAAATTCTCTCTATGCACATGCATGTGTCTGTGGATTTTCCCGTCTTGTCTCTGTTTGGTTGTTGATGGGCAGTGCCACAGTTTTTATATACTATCTTATTACACTCTGGTAAAGAATAGGTCTCATTCACACGTCAGTTGTACGGATGTCATAGCTTTTCTGTAATAGTTTTATTATTGCTTCCACACTCATTTCTCTTCCAGAGGTACATAATTTCTATTCCCATCGCCTTTGAAATCAGTGGTGTAACTTGCCTGGGCGTATAGAATGTGAGTAGCTGAGTCTTGCTCTGGCCTCTGGGCATGAGAAGAGATTCCCTTCATCAGGGAAAGAAATTTTCAAAACTTTTGTCTGTTGTGAAGCTTGAAAACATAGCGTAGCTCACCCCATCTCTTTTGTTTCTAATAACAAGCAGTTCCTTCTTGCCTGCTTTTCAAAATATGTGTTTTTCTGATGCACTTCCGAAATACATGGTTTACGTTCAAACTGCCTGTTTTTACACATGGTTTCATGCGGTGTCTTCATTCCTTCCTCTGCTGTGTCAATGTTTAATCATGGAATTCTTCCCTAGGGCTGAGAGGAGGGGGATGCATCCTACAGTTCCTGGGACTCACTGTGCTAAGTAGCTACCTCTTGCACCCCGCCCTCCTTCCAGGAGATTTCAGGTCCAGGCCAGTGGGGAGGCACTGGTTTTGCCCCCGGCTCCTGTAGGGGGCGCCCATGGTAAAGAGCACCATCATAGAGACTGCCGGAAGGGAGGGCTCAGCTCAGGGGCTTTTTTTTTTTTTTTTTTCTTTTTTCTTTTGTCTTTTTATCGGTACCGGGGATCGAACTCACAACTGTCTGCTTGAGGCAGACGTTTGTGCCGCTGAGCTAAATCCCCAGCCCCAGCTCAGGGGCTTTTATGCCACTGAAATTCAGGCATCCCTGCTTGTGCGACCTAGGACACTGAACTGACCTCCTGACACCCACTGGCATCCAGCCCTGCTTCCTAGGGGCACTCCCGCGAGAGCCGCCTGATGGGCGCCTCCCTGGCTGGCCTGCACTTGGGCCTGACCTCAGCATCCCGGAGCTCTGGTCACCTCCTCGCGTGCACAACACCCAGGTCAGGGGACACCGTGGCCTCACCCTGGCCATAGGAGCGCCAGGACTGCACCCCTAGGTCAGTTCCCTGTTTCCCCAGGGCCCCTAGGGCTCTGCAGCCCCAAGGGCCTGCTGAGCCAAGGAGGGCACAGGGCTTCCTCTCAGCTTCGCTGCTGCAGAAAACTGCGTTTCAACACGATGCCAACAGCATAAATCCGGGTAGGACTTCTGCGCTTTATTGTGAGAACCAAATATGAGTCCCACTGAAATTCTAGAGGACCATGTCGGTTGGCATACATGACGGTGGGTGTGCTGGCTGTTCCCACTGTCCGTGTTTCTGGCACTTTTGCCCCACATTTGAGGTGGAATTAGTAAAGGGAAACAGAGGTACAACTCTCCCACGCGAAGTGCCTCCTCATTGTCAGAGGCACTCTTCTCAGTTTCAGGCAGCTGTGATGCTCAAGTTAGATCTCCAAGGCTGGATGGCGCCTCACTCTAGTTCCTGGCTGTGAGGCCTCCCCGTGTGTGCAAGGTCTGGAGCTCTGAGAGCAGCCCTTACTGCCTCCATCAAACCGTAGTTCGTGTGTGATGTGGTTGGAAGAGAAAGGAGGGGAATAACAGGGCCGACTGGGAGGAGGGGACAGAACCCAACCCGTGCTGCTCAGTCCACAGAGACCTGTGTGCAGTGGTGTGTGTGTGTGTGTGTGTGTGTGTGTGTGTGTGTTTGTGTGTGTGTGTGTGTGCATATGCATGTGTGTGACACTGGCTTCTGTTACTATTATGACTGTGTTCAGAAATGATGAGGTCTTGACCTTGCAAGCAAAATCTTCCTATTTTCATTTGCATTTGTAAACTCATATTTTTCATTTCCAGTTTTTTAAACAAATTTTTTTCTCTACTGGCTTATTCTTGCCTGCTGCACGTTTGTCTGGCAGGGACTTGGCTTCCTATAGGGACAGTTGCTGCCCAGGTCTTGCTCACGCTTGCATTCCTGGGCTGGTTCTGATTGCCCCTGGCTCTGACAGCCCTGGAGGAGGCGGCTTCTGAGGAGGCACTGTGGGATTCTCAAGCTTCTCCTCCAAACCCACGCTCGGCGCTCTGCATTGGGCCTGCAGACCTGCTCGAGAGATGTCTTGCCATTTGACTGTAAATTTGAAGCATTGGCAAAGTTTAATGCCCCCAGCTCTTTGGTGGGAGGATAATTTTAGAATGAATGAAAGCTGGTGTGGTCATGCCAGATTCATAGCTGCCGAGCAGCATTGCACATCTTCCCGACCACAGCAGCCTGGAGTTTTGCATAGCGATATTGGGAACTGGCTGTGGCTTTTGTCTCAATAAATCTTCATGCCCCTGGCCTCCAGGGTGTCCTTGGCACTGGTTTGCTCTGATGTCGCTTTCTGTGTGGGCTTCTTCAGTGCTGTGCCTTGTGGGTGGGACATGGACCCTCCCCTTTCATCTCAGAGGCTCCAGGACTCATCAGACACAAAGCCTGTCCAGAGGACAGTGATTTTCAGCGATAACCTTGGTGATGAAGGAGAGTGGGTCTCCATGAGCTAAGAGCACTGTTTTGGTGTGTTATTGTCCATTATTCTTTACTTATTTATTTTGGCTTTTGTTCGTCCATGTTTGCCATAGGTAATGATCATATTTACTGTAGGATATTGGTTCATGGACACAACACATTTCAACTCTTTTTTCCCCTTTTTCCCATCTCCTTTTTATTATGCAAGCATCACATTCATTTATCTTATAAGATTTTATAAAGCTAGTTATCATATATACAGATTGAAAACCAGAGTAATAGGCCAGGGGCTGGGGATTTAGCTCAGCGGCATAAGCGCCTGCCTTGCAAGCAGGCAGTCGTGAGTTCGATCCCTGGTACCAGTTTTAAAAAAAAAAAAAAAAATGATGTCAGAGTAATAGGCCATAAAACACAAAGACAACCATCCTAAGTCAAAATACACTTCTGCATGCATTGTCCACACTGGATTGCAATGACTTTCTCTCTGTCTGTCTGTCTGTCTGTCTCTCTTTTTTCTCTCTCTTTTTGAATTACCTGTCTTTTATGTTGTGCTTTATTTATAAAATATCTATATGCCTAGCGGGAGACCCTGCGATGATGGAAGACTTTCAACTTCTTGGATGCAGAGTGTTCCAGGGCATGTGGTATTGTGTATATTCCCATGATCTAACTTGTATTTGCTGCCACACAAAAGAAACAGCTAATGACCAAATGAAAATTTGGTTCTTGCTTCCGTCACAGCCTGATGCAGGGGTGCAGGTGGATTGGGGGGAGTTTTCTCCCCAGTAGCTCTCCAGAAATCCAGGTGTCTTTTGGTTTGTGATGCTGCCTCTTGAACACAGTTCCCCCATAGTTATGCTGGCCAGGAGAGGGCGAGCTATGTGGTCAAGTGGGCCTTGTGCCTGAGCCTGGGATGGAGCTCTGCTTCCCATCATACCTTTGGAGCAGAATGCACAGCTGCCATGGGTGAGGCCATTCACAGCACAGGATTGGTGAGTATTTTTTCAGTTCCTGGTACTTTGCGGCTGTGGGCAGAATTGTGTCTTCCTCAGATTGGTGCTGAAAGTGGGGACTTTAAGAGGAGATTACATTAAAATGAGGCCCCGAGGGCTGGCCTAATCCAATCTGAGCTGGTCTTTAGAGCAAGACATTAAGACATAGATTAGAGACACAGGGGCTCAGAGGGTCACCAGGTGAGGACACAGGCAGAAGGTGCCACTCATAAGCCCAGGAGAGAGGCCCAGGGCTGTGCTGTCCTGCTGAGCTCTACCTCAGTCTTCTAGTCTCCAGAACGAGAGAAAACAGACTTCTGTTGTTTGAGTCACCTGATTGGTGACATCATGAGCCTCTATATCCATGGGTTTCACATCCAAGGATTCAACCAATGGCAGATGAAGTGTTTGAGTGGGCTGTCATGTTTGCGTTGAACATGTACAGACCACCATTTTCTTTGTTGGTCTCCAAATAATGCAATTTGACAACTATTGCATAGCGCTTACAATTTAGGCATCATAAGTGATTGGAGATTAGTAAGCGTATAAAGGCACAATTACAGTAAATGATGCACAATTTCTGTACCATTTTGCGAGATGGATCTAAGCATCTATGGGTTTTGGTATCCATGGGGACTCAGGTATGAGGTGCTAGAACCAGTTCCTGTGATACTGAGGTCCACCTGTGCTTTGCTAAGGTAGCCAGAGCAAAGAAAGACATACAGTTCTGCCAGCCTCTGACTTTGGTTTAAACTGATAGTTTTGCCACACTGATTTCCCACCGTCTAGGAACTTTCTGTTTACTAAGCCATCTTCCAGGACATTCTACACAGAGCCTAGAATGGCTCTAGTTTTCTTCATATAGTTACACACATATATTTTAAAGTTTATTTTTGGAACTGTTTTTAAGCAATTTCTGTAAACCGGATATAGATCATTGTTTCCCTGGTTTTTATTTATGGTATGAAGAGAGGGTATCGATTTTTATATAATATTTTACAACTCACACATGGCACTGAGTTTCTTATTAATTCAAATATGCTTTCATTTGCTTCTCCTGAATGCTGGAGCCCCATCGTTCTGTTCCCAGGGTGCATAACCTGTTTAATGCAGCCGGCACAAGTGTTCTCTTTGGCCTGCTTAAAATGCGGGAGAGCAGGCAAATGCAGGGAGCTCCTGTTTATGTGTATCAAATCTCCTTTTTTGTCAAAGACATTTTGCCTTATATATTCCTAGCAAATGTGTTTTTGGAAGCATACATATTTCTGTTAAATCTTCAGAGTAAAAGCTTTTTTTTTTTTTTTTTTGGTACCAGGAATCAAACTCAGGACCTTGGACCTTGTGCTTGCCAGGCAGGCACTTGTGCCACTGAGCTAAATCCCCAGCCCTAGAGCAGATTTTTACAAATCTTTCTTTTTAACTTTATTTTGATTTTGAATTCTGCAGTATGTTGTTATTAATGCTCTGATTCTTGTCTCCTTTTGGTTATCATTGCTTGACATACTATGTGACCATTTGCCTTTAACTTTTCTAAGTTTCTGTGTTTCATTGGTGTTGATAGTTTATGTGGGGAACCACAATAGTCCTGTCGGAAAGCCTTGCCTTCGGAAGAGAAGTTGCTCTCATCTTGTCCGCAGTCTTCACTGAGCTGCTGTTGTCATGTTCTAGATTCGTTACTCCTGTTTTCTCTGTCATAGATGCTCTTCCTTGCCTCTCATTTCTGTCCCTCATATACAGAAGCATTCGTGCTGTGTACCATGTGTAGTGCTCATACTCAGCACCAAAGGCTTAGTCCCCATGTTTGAAAAAAGGAGGTGACAAACCTTAACTGAGGCCATGCGCATGATCTGCAGGGTTAACGCTCTGAAAGCAGAGCGAGCCAGGTGCTCCCTGCATTGCCCCTCCGTTCCTTCCTCTCCACCTAGGCTGGTCCTAGGAGCAGCTGACCTTGGGAGAAGAGGGCCTAGGCTTGTGGGTTTCTGGGAGTACATGGCCAGAACCTAGTCTTGAGTAGGGAGAATATACCAAGGAAGCTTCAGCCAGGGAATCCAGGAACAGCCCTCGGGCAGCAAGTGCAGAGGTCCAGACCTTCACCCTGGACATTCATTTGCAAGCGATGGGCCATCCTGTCAGTGAAAGTCCAAGTCACCTAATATGCTTCGTGAGACCTTCAGTTTATCTGTTTCAAAAACGTTTTCGAGTCTATATATTCTAACGATCTGTTTGTTTCTTTTAAATGATTACTGAGTTTTAGCAGTTGCTTTGAAATTTTAAATGAAGGTTCTTGTTTTAGAGTATACATTTTACCCATCAATATAGGATCATGATATTTACATTCTGTTTTATGACTATAGATAAAAAATATTCAAAAAGTTGACGCTTCAATAGTGTTTAGTACTCATCCACCCCGCACCCAGCGGCAAATGTAGCTGGGGTCACTGATGAGCTAGTGGGCTTGAGCCCTGACAGGCAGGTGCTGCTGTGGGCAGTGCAAGCTCCTCCTCAGTCTCTGCAGGGCCCCCGGCAGTTTTGAGGATGCAGAGAGGCCTCAGCAGTGCATTCCCTCTGTGGGGCATCCATGGTCACAGGTGACCTGGAGAAGCTTTGTAGATGACAGGGGCAGCAAAGGGAGAAAAGGAAAATCTGCCTCAGGAGGCCAGGACCATTGGGCCAGCTAAAGAAAGGAGATGCTGAGCCGGGCAGTGGGGCTCTCAGGGCTGCAGGTTTCTCTGAGCCCATGGTTGGGATCTAGTTGGTCTTAGGCACCTGTGTGGCTTACAAAAGCTGCATGGACTTCCTTTTTGTTAGTGAAGTTCCCTCTTAGGAAAGGGCTCCTTCTCTCCAGCTCCTTCTGGGTCTCTAGTCTGAGAGAAGTGTTCTCAATTTCCTTGTGTCCATGCAGAAAGACACTCGGCCCACCAAGGCTGCACCGCAGTAGACTCAGGCCTGTGACTTAAACCCTTTGGGTCCCAGCAGCTGGGATGCTGGACCTTCCTGAGCTGCCGCTGCCTCCCCCAGGAGCCGGTACCTGGAGTGCAGCACACCCGGCCTGGCCCAGGTGCTGTACAGAAATGGCTTTTACCACATACGGGTTGAGTGCATTACTGAAAATAGAATTTTGCATCTTTCCTTATAACTCCTGGAAGGTTATCTGATATTGGAAAGAAGAAATCTGAATTCAATTTAATTTTTTCTTTCTGAGTCATTGATCTAAGTTTTCCATTTTAAATCTTGTAAGATATTTCTTTTCCTTCAAGTGTAAAACTTTGGCCTGATGGGTCCTGGATCTTTAATTCCTCTTTAAAATAATCCTGTTACCACCCCGAATGCTCTTTAGTGAGCAGATTTATGTCTTCCTCCTCAGGAATTTTTTCCTGTTGTGCATTTAATGTCACTTGTCTTTCTGATGCTCTGGGTATTTTACAAGAACATAAATTATATGTAACTTTATGTTCATTACACCCATTTCGAATCTTCACAGAGAAGGTGTAACTCTTGGCTTCCTTTTTTGTAAACATGGAGCACTTTCTCGGGCTTGTTACTCCCTGTACAGATGTGGATTTCCAGGGTCTTGGTTTCTGTTCCTCAGTGATTTTAATGCAGGTTAAATGCACTCTACCATGACACTTGTATTTCTGCTCTTCATTTGTAACAATCTTCCTTTTAGTCTTTGTTTGCTTTTTGGCCATATTTCTGTTAGGATCTCTTTGTGATTTTGTGCATTGCTTTTCGTGTGCTTTCCATGGTAATTATAAAGCACATACTTCTAAAATGTGCTTCTGGATGCATTATCTTCTCTCTTGTTTGTATGCTGTGTTTTCCTTCCCTCCCTTTTCTATTTTGTTCATAAATCCTGTATTAGAACTTCTTTTTTCTGTTTTCTCATCTTTAAATCATGCGTGTCTTATCCAGGTCTGGCTGTTCACTACGAAGGGGGCTCAGCCCTCCTGGGAGTTGCCTTAGGTGCTTAATGCTCTGCCATCTGCCTCCAAGGAGGAGTTTAAAGCCACTTGGAGACGGAGCTTGATTCTGGCTGGGGCCCTTAGTGTCTACAGAGTGCAGAGACACGCAGAGTGCGAAAAGCAATAAGCTGTTTCCTGCGCTTTCCTTGTGATTAGGGAGCAACTAAAGCTTAATTTTTGTTATTAAATTAAAATCTAATTGTGAAAAATATTTAGATTTTCTTCCTGGATACCTGGCTAGTCTAATTGCTCCAAAAAGAGTTGTACGAGTTCAGGCTGCACAGGAAGAGAATTTATTGGGAGGAAATTGCTCTGAGGTTATTCAGGGTCAAGCGTCAGCATGAATATTAACACAAAGGAATAACCTTTATGATGACTAATTAGAATAGCGTGACACAGCTTCCCAGAATTCAGAATACCCACAAGGCGAGAAAGTGTGCTCTTGGTTTAAAATGCATAAAATTTCAGGATCATTATTCTTCTTAAGTTATCAAAAAGAAAAGATATGTGAGAATGTCATAAGTTTAATCTATAAGAAAGGAAAATTTGCATGGAGTTTTTATCTGTGTCTTTATGTCCCCAAGCTGGCACCTCTACAGATGCCTCCTGCCAGGCCAAGTCTGTGTCACTCTGGGGTTTTGTGGCTTCTGAGTTGAGCACTTTAACTTCACACTGGACTAGTGTTGCCAAGTAAAACAGAGAACCATCAGTGAAATCTGAATTCAGGTAAATTTTTAGTGTAAGTTCTGCTAAAGCAAGCAATGAATTCAGGTAAACATTTTTAAGGTAGTAATCTATCTCAAATGTGACATGGAGCATACCTATAATAAAAAATATCAGCATTGTTTGCAGTTCAAGCTTAACTGTATATCTCATATTTTCTTCTCCCAAATGTGACAACCATAGGTCAGAATTATTTAAAAATCATTCATTTGAAATGCAGCTTATAAAGTCTGTATCTAAACATTTTATTATTGTGGAACTAGAACAATGATCTGTTATTTTTTCAAATGTCATTTTAAGCAAGAGAATAGAATTTCTAATGGAGAAACCCACTAACCTTTCAATTAAAGCAAGATGACACCAATAGGCAGTGATCTTCTCCAGCAGCATTCTCAATGAGAGGTGCTTTGCAGGAAGGAAATGTGGGCTGAGCTAATGCAGCTATGTCCCCGGTGGTGGTGCTCGGCTGCCTTTGCTCTGAAATACTTACCTATGTTTGCCGTGTGTGTGTGCCTGTACCCCACCTGTACAGTCTGGATGTGCGCAGGCAGACTCTGCTTGCTGGTGTGGCTTTCATGACTAGAGAGACAGGAGGTCAGGTAAGAGTCCTGAATAGAGGTCTCTGCTCTCTGAATGCATTTAGCAAGTGCTTATCAAGGTGTTTGCAAGCCAGGGATTGTGACTGGACTTGGGATATATGTGTGGAGAATCTCCTTTTCATGCTCTAGGAACTAAAAGTAAGCAGGAAAGATAGGGCACAGGCATTTGCAGCATGGTTACCCTCTGTTGCGGTGAGAATGGAGAGATAGCACAGACTGTGGAGAAGACCCAAAGTGGACAGAGGAAAGCAAGCTCTCACAAATGGGGCTCGGAGACCACAGAAGAGAAAACCGCATGTAAAATGGCACAAATTAAACAAACCCTGTGTACAAATGCAGGGCCGAGTGTCCTTAGGCAGGATGGAGAGGAGCGTGTGAGATATGGGGAAGAGGTTGTTCTGTGGAGAGTGCAGCTTTGGACCAGGATGGACAGAGGTAGGGCCTTGACCCTGGTGCACAGCGACTGCAAAGGGGTTTGTGTCCCTGAGCTGCATGCAGGCTGGGGAGGCGTTTATACTAAGACGTGCTGCCGCCATGGCTGTGCTTTGGCCACAAGACTGTGTCCATGGACAGTTAAGTGAGAAAGGGGTATGCATGAAGTCAGGCTCTGCCAACAGCTCCCATGAGAGGCACCTGGCTTGTCTGGGTGTGGTGAGAGGACGCTTGAGCTCAGGCTGTTGCAGAGTTTGGGGTGAATGGATGTCGTGACCCAGAGGACTTAAGGACATTGTGGGAGTCACAGGTCATGATACCACAGAGCTGTGAGGCATGTTCACAGTATGCATTCTGTGAATGGACTCAGTGGGGCCTTTTATGCCCAATCTGTGTACCCATACGGAGGCCCAAAATTTGTTATTTTTGGGACTAAGCTAAATCAGAGCTGAGGAAAGTAAGGATTATTCAGTTCAGTAAGGATCACTTGAACCCAAGCACTGAGGTCTTGTGTCAATTGACTTGATAACTTAAAGAGCTCTGGAGTGACTAGTGGAGGGTAGCATATACAGTGTAGATACAGTGGATAGAGAGTATGATGGAACCAGACAGCATAAGATTCCATAACTCTGCCCAGAACAATGCACAACTTAAAGCTTATGATTAGAGGGAATGATGGTGGCTAGGTTGCAATTACAATTTGAGAAGGTTGCTATCTCATACCATTTCCTTCTCCTTCTCCTCTTCCTCTTCTGCTTCTTTGTCCTTGTCCTCATCTTTGTCTCTATTTTCTTCTAAATATTAGCTGCAGTATCATCATCTCAAAGGTTCCATTTTCCAAGACACTCAACATCCTGAGAAGAAGTTTATCTGAAAGTTTTCCTATTTTTTCTTGGCCAGTGGAAAAATCCAAATATTCCAGGTGAACTTTGCAGTCTAATGATCCAGGGCAGGCCATCTTTTACAAGAAGTGTCTTTCAAGTTCTTTCTTCTTTGTCTTATCACAGAAATTCAACTCTACCAGTTATATTCAGTAAAATACAATTTACTGTCCCTCTTATGATTGATTACATTTGTTGGCTTACATAATAGTTATTAGCCAGATAATGCCCTGTAATGTGAATAATAAGCAATTTTTAAAGATAATATATTTCTCCATATGATATATTTCTCTCTTTGTGTATGACTTCCAAGGCAGTATTTACATAACTCCAGAAGTATTGAAACACTTGAATTGTCATCTGGTAAGAGATGAACATAATGCGATAAAAAGATGCTTCTAACAGGACCTCTAGAATTGTACCTAATAGAACTCCACAAGACAGCACGGACAGTTACTAAAAGATCATTTTTGGTTCCTTTTACATCCATGTTTTTAAGAACACACTTAATCCACACTGAGGAGAAGCAGAGTAGTCCTTGCTTAGCGAGAATGATGCTCTGAATTTGACCTAAGTTTGACCCCTCTGTCTCTCAAGATGCATACATTTGTGCACATAAGTGGATAGCCAGGAATTTTGTGCTTTAAAATGTATCAGTATGATTGTAACTCTAGATAATTCATTTTCCTGAAAAAAATCGTATCACTGATCCAAGGTCAAATTTATTTTGCAACAAGCAGGAGAGCAATGAAAATGTACTTTATCTAGTTACAGGCCTAAAGATCTTCCAAATTTTCAAAAATATGACAAGAGAGTGCACTGACCCCTGCCTAGAAATTCATGGTATCCAGGGCTTTGACTTGAGCAACACGACCATGTGACGTGACGTTATTATTAATATCCATTTTTTACAGATTTACAGAGGTTGTTTAATTCATGGCCGAGGGAAATTAACCAAAAGATTTGAGACAAAAATTCACATACATTTGATTGCTGTATTACATTCTATTTAGGTCTGCATGTGTGGAACGTAGGGATGTGTTGATGGAGAATAGCTGGATATCTGAATAAATGGTGGGAGGAAGAATGAAGGGTGGGTAGCTGAGTGTCTGGTTGGTCTGATAAATGCTCACATGTAAGTGGAAGTTGGATGGATCATTGGGTAGAAGGGTGAGTGAGTGAATGGGCACTTGGCCGCACCGACAGATGGATACACGGATTAGTAGGTAGACTGGTGGGTTACTGGAGCTTGGCTTACTGCGCTGAATCTCCTATTGCTGCACATTGAACACAGCTGGGGAGAAAGAAGTAAGTGGGCTTCATTTATGCTTTTCTGTTCCCTACTTCCATGCCTCCCCTTTGTCATGATCACACTCAGTTGTTATTTTGATAGTTTGCAATTTAATCCCTTTAGCCTTGATTTTGTTTTTCAAGATCACTTCGACTTTTCTTTGCTCTGTGTAATTTCATAGTCATTTTAGAATTGCCATTTCAACTTTCCCAATACTTTCTATTGAGACTTTGGTTCAGATTTAATATATATATATATATATCACATATATAGACCAGTTTGTAGAGAGTTAATGTCTCTACATCATTGTCTTCTAAAACATAAACGTGTTCATCCCTTTTATTTAGGTATTCCTAAATTTCTGTCATTTATTTCTTACATATTTTTGTGTTAAGATCCTGATTTTTTGGGGGGCGTTTGGTAACATGCAAATATTTTATATAGTAACGATCAAAATGTACAAATTTCATAATTAGTTGTGTTAATTTGTTTCTGGATTCTCCTGGGTTTTCCATAAATATGATAATGTCATATGGGAAAAAGACATTTTATTTTTCCAACTCTTAATCTTTCCTTTTCATTTCATTAGATTGACCAAACCTTCCAGTAAATTATTGAATAGAAATAGTGCATTAGTGAGCATTTTAGTTCATTCTCAATTAGATTTCTGTAAATTTCTCATTGAATAAGCTATTTTTGTGGATATTTAAAAAAATACATTTCTTTTTAGTTCTTGCTTGGTAATTTACATATTCATAAGTGAAGTTTAACATTTAGCAAATGGTTTGTCTGTAGCTACCAAAATAATCACCATGGAAACTTTCATTAAGTACAATTAAGTACCTTTGGTTATATTTTCATTATTTCTTGTTATTAGATAAATGACTAGAAGACCCTGGGGTGCAGTTTTGTTTTGGAAAATATTTTAAACTATCAGTTAAATTTTAGCAGCATCAAAACCAACAAGGTTATGGTTTGTCTTACGTCCTGTTTATAGATATCTTTCATGGGGTTTGGTCACTGCAAGTACATTTTCAAAATTATCTGCTTACAGTTGTTTGCACTATATCCTTTGTGCTTTTAAGGCCCTTTTAACATTGGCAATGTGCTCTTGGCATCTCTGATGCTCGTAGTGTGTGTTTTCTCTGCTTTCTTGAAATCATTGCTGTTGGATATTTGCTAGTGTTGTGCTAATTCACCCTGAAGGTTGAATGCTAACTGCACTTCTGTGGGGAGGCTTTCTAAGGTTCCTTCTTTTCTTCTTTAAACACATGAATAAAAGTTGCTTAAAAACCCTTGTCTTAAAAAAATAATATAAAATCCTTGTCTTTTAAGTTCAATAGCTGGAC
This sequence comes from Cavia porcellus, assembly GCF_034190915.1. Lineage (NCBI taxonomy): Eukaryota > Metazoa > Chordata > Mammalia > Rodentia > Caviidae > Cavia > Cavia porcellus. The sequence goes on from NW_026947507.1 coordinate 44,708,499, forward strand.
CAATTTATATCATGAATTTTTGTGTTTTTGGTTCCTTCTTCTCTTCTTGCCATGCTTATTCACTTTTCCTGACTGATAAAGATTTTTATAAATAGTGTAGGTTCCCTGGGAATTTGCTTCTTCTTTGTGCAGAAGAAAGAGTAGGTGAACATCAGGAATGGAGCAGAGGAGAGGATAAATGTGGTCTGGTGGGGTCCAGCCTATGACCAGCTCCACTCGGTTACATGGAAATCACAGACTTCCTTGTTAGGAGCCAGTGCCTGCTGTGGTCTCAGGGTCCTGGTCTCTCTGTCTCTTCTGTCTCCTGCATTTAACCTAGGTACCAACGGGGACATCACACTGAGCTACATCCTCAGTCCACTTTTTATTTTCAGACAAGTTTTGCTAAGTTGCCTGGGCTGTGTTTGGACTTGGGACCCTTCTCCTTCCGTGCCCTGGAGTGCTGGCACTGTACCAGTTCTCTGCCATCCTTGGCTCTCGGGTGGTCACAGGACTGGTCAGAACCATCAGCCCACCAACTCATACCTTAAAATTGGAATTAATTTGCATCTGATGTGACTTTTGGATTTTTTACAATCTATTTCTCATTCACTAGGAGCAGAGAAGCACTGTCTTCATTATTTTGTTGAAGAAAGATTTATTCCTGTTGGTGAGAGACACATTGAATTGCCCTGAATGCATCCTTGTAAGTTTTTAGCTCCTAAGTATACTGGCTTCATGGCAGAGTAATGGCTGAGAAATTATTCCTTTATTACTTGCTTTTTGTAAATGTCCAACTTTACTTTCTTTTTGAAAGTCTAGAAAAATTCTCTAGTGAACCCTTTTCTGGTTTAAAATTTCAAGAGTCTGTAAGTTCTATAGTAAATCTTTAATACATAAAGGAAGTAAATCATTGATTTTTAAATAGTAGTTTTGGTTATTTTTATTTTTCATTTTAAAATGTCAATATTATCTAAATATTTAAATTACTGATGAGAGGTTTTAAATAAATAATCTCATGGCAGTGTATTATGTGTGTAGGATCTATATGGATGCCTTTATTCATTTCTGATGCTGTAATTTGTACTTTGTTTTCTATCATTTTGCTAAAATGTTTTAAATTTATTTTTTTCTTTTAAAAACACTTAGCTTTGCCTTCTCTGTATTTATTTTCTGTATCATTAAATTTTGGTTTATCTTTCTCTTGTTTTGGTTAGTTGCTTATCACTACTCTTTAATCTTTTCTAATACATTTTAAAAATTTTGTTCCTCTGTATTTCACATTATGACTAATTCTCATGTTCATTATTTTTAAGTATGCCTACATTTATATTTAAGTTTTTTTCTTTGACAAAGAACCTTATGAAATATGCATTCATGCATTTGCAAATGTTTGTTTTAAGTTACCTTTTTAGCAGTCTTCTCACTAAATCAGAGATTATGCTCAGTATTGTGGCATTTCTTTGAAATTTTGCTTTATGTTCCCACAAATTGCTGCTTTAGGTTAAAGTCTTATTATTTCTAAACTATATGTTCTGTAAGTATTGGAGGCAATATTTTCTACATGATACTTAAGGAAAATGTGTTAATTTTGCTTGTCAATGCATCTAATTTTTAGTAATAATATTACCTCCTTGTTATATCAACAAAGGGACAGATTTATTAAAAATGTTTATGGATTTACAAAATTTGCTTCATGCATTCTAAGTGTGCATTATCACATGCATAGAATTCATAACATGCATATTTCCTGTTAGAATTACCCCGTTTGTCATTATGAGATATTCCTCTTCATCACCAATATGTTCCCTGCCATAAATCCTACCTTGGGTGATATCTCTAGTGTTCACTGTCTTTCTCAATCAGGATTTTATAGAATGAGTTTCTGTTTTAACCCTTTTATATCTTTATACATTTTATCCTTTTAGGCGTAGTTAAGATTTCTTCTTCCTTCTAGCAACATTGCAACCTTTGTATATTAATTAAAGTACATAATTAGAAGATATTGTGTTTGGCTTGTGACCAATATAATTATATTTATAATGCCATTTCATGATTTATTTTCTGTTTACTAAGAATTTTAATGTTTACTTTTTATACCTCATCTTTGCTTCTTTAGGATTAAACAAATATTTTAAGCCATTTTTTAATCTCCTCTGCTGTCTCTTTAGTAATGAATTCTATGATTATTGTGTTAGTAGTTATCCTACAGACTATTACACAAATGATAATCTTAGTACTTACTATATTAAGATATAATGGGTATGAACATTACCAAAACTTGACAAGATAAGGACAACTTTAGTTTCTAATGCGTATTTTTTTGGTTATATATTTAACTTTTATATATTTTTAAATGCTCTCATCTTACTATTATTAATTACTATTATTGCTCCCTATTCTTGATATTACTTAGTTTTATCCACACATTTTCTTTTTCCATTAATATTATTCATTGGTAAATGTCTTTAGTCACTGACTGCCTCTATTGAAGGTTGAATTTCAGGACTTGATTTAGTGCATGATTGGTGCTGACCATATATTCATTCATCTTCTTAATTAAAATTTTATTTTTATTTTGTAGGACGCTTTTGTTTGGTGTAGGTTTTTATGTAGATAGCTGTTTTCTTTTGCAAGGTAAATATGACACTCCTCCTTAGCCTAGATGCCATCATGTCTGCTAAGAAATTAGCTGCAGATCTAATTATTACTCCTGCAAGGTTGTGTGCCTTTATTTCATCGTCATCTGCTTTAAAGTGTTCCCTTGCTTTCAGGTATTGGAAGTGTTACTGCAATATCTCCTAGAAATATTCCTTTCTTTCCTTCCTCCTTCTTTTCTACCTCTGTTCCAGTGTTCGACTTTCCTTGTTTCTTTCTCCTTTCTCCATATCTTAACCAACACTTGCTGTCTTCTTTTAGTTCCCATTGGTTTAAAACGATTTTTGGGGTGCTGTTGAGGTAGTGTCCCACGAGCCTTCATGATGAAGAACATCTTTTCATGTATCTTTTGTCCACTTATGTTTCTTCTTTGGGGAGATGTCTTCCATAGCTTTTTTGGACATTCTTAAAGTAAAATACTTGTTTTTGTTATTGAGTTATAGAAGCTGAATTTGTTTATGTTATGCATATTAACTCTTTTTAAGATATATGGCTTCTAACTTTTTTACGTAAGCTATAATGTGACCCAATAAACTCACTCCTGAGTAACGAAATTGGGATCTTGAAAAATTGTCTGTGCTCTGTTCATTGAAGACTAATTCACAGCAGCTAAGACAAAGAAGTGAACTAAATGTCCAGCAATGGGTGAATAGACAAGGGGAATGTGGTAATGAATGTAAGTGAGTATCAATGTTAAAGAGAAGGAACTATTGTCTTTTTTGACAACATGGATGAATTTGGAGAACATTATATGCTAAGTGAAATAAATGAGACATAGGAAAAAGAATACATGATTCCATTTATATGAAACATCTAAAATAGCCATCTTCATAGAAATGAGGGGAAGAATGGGGGTACCACAGCAATGGGGGAAGAGAACATGAGAAGGTAGTGGTCAGATGCTATAAAGGTTCAGTCTTCAAGATTAATAGTGCCAGGGATTTTGTTTACAGCTTGGCTCCTGTAGCTAACAATTGTGTATTACACACTTAAAGCTTGCTAAGAAGGAACATCTTAAATGTTTTAGCACTAAAGTAAAAATTAACAGGGTGAGTGAAGTGAAACTTTTCAAAGTGATAGATTTATGGCATATATTTCTGTGATTCTTTCTCATTCTCTTTGTTTCTTTCTTTGTTTCTTCGTACTGGGGTCAAACTGATGACCTTTTGCTTACCAGGCAAGCACTTAAGCCACAGAGCTAAAACCCCAGCCCATACTTTTGTGATGTTTTCATGGGCACATAATTATCTCCAAACTTTTGAAGTTGTACACCTTAACTATATATAGATTTCTATACATGTATAAAGTAGTTTAAAAATGGGGAGTAGTAGGAAAATTGGAGTGATTAAAGAGCATAAAAAATAAGTTTGGCTCACTGTTCCTTATGGATCTTCAATGCCTGATCCAAATTAGACTCATCATTTAATTTCTAGGAATTTTAGTTTTGAAAGAATGAAATGAAGTCTGAAAACAATATTTTTTAATCCTGATATTTCCGTTTTGAAGAATCTATTCTATACTCGAGTAGGTCTCCTAATTTTTGACTTTTCTCAGTCTTGTATTTTCTTAACTTTTTTTGTGTCCTGCTGCTATGAATATCATATTCCATATGTTTTTTTTTTGTAAGCCAGCATCAGTTTCTATTGTTGTCAAATAATGTGTTCCAAGAGAAACTGACAGATTCAGGAAGGCTCAGCCACATCCTCTCGGTGGAGCAGGAGCTCAGCAGAGCCTCAGGTTGGCTGGACGAGCTGTGCATTGTTTGAATTTCAACACTTTTGTTTATTCAACAAGTGTTTATAGAGCAACTGTCATGTACTTACATGAGTCTCTGCTTTTTTGAATGATTTTGTTCTTTTCCTTAAACACTTCGAGCCTAGGAGTGAGCAGTCAGGCTTTAGTCAGTGTCTGTCAAGGTTTAGTGTCGGTCAGAAGTTAACAGTCATCCTGCCCAGTTATTGAAGGGTCTCCGAGTTTTCTAGCCTTTGGGGGAGCCTTGGAAGGAAAGGTGGGCTGGGGGTGGAGAAGGCTTGCCAGAGAGTGTCCTGAGGAGGTGATAATTCAGGGGCAAGGCAAATGGTGCAGTGAGCCTCTTGGTCTTGGTTCTCTCACATATATAACCAAAAAGTGGTGATGAGGTAATGGTATTTCTTTAGTAGATAGGGTCGGTACTTAGAGCTCTTGGAACCTCATCTTTCAAATCTTCCCTCTTCCCACACTGTCATCTCACTGCTGGCTATGGTGAAATCTGTGCAAGACCTGTGCCTGCATGAGGAGTGTAAGTCACAGGCTTGTTGGTTCATGAGATACTGTCTTGTGGGAAATGCTCTTTCAGCTGCAGGCTGCTTGAGGACATTTAAAGCGAGGTGGAGGCACCTCAGTTGCTGGGAACATGAAGAGAATCGCTGCTGAGCAGCAGCTGGGCACTCCTTGCTCTGCCCGGTCCAGGGAGCAGCAGTGAATGTCAGAGTATGGTCAGATCAGGAGCTACCGTTGTTGACTTCCTTGTCTAAATTCGTGGTACTAAAACCAGGCCTTCGGACTTGGAGTCCACAAAGAATAAATTGTGGAACACACTTTTTGATAAGAATCAGAGCACAACTGTCCCATGCTGTGGTAATACATGTTCTTCAAAAAAATGTGCTAAGGTTTGGATCTGAAATGTCCCCCTTTCTTCTGTGCCTAAGTCTTTGTCCCCAGGCTGTGACATTACTGCATGAGAGCTTAACTGGTGGAGCCTGGCTGAAGGAAATTAAGTTGCTGGAACTATTCCTTGAAGGGAATATTAGAACCACAGCCTCTTAGCCCCTTTGCTTCCTTGCCATGAGGTGAACAAGCTTCCCCCTCTCTGTGCTCCCACTGTGACAGACTGTGCCTCACTGGTCATGGGGTCAAGTCTCCAAAACCACGAGCCACAGTAAATCTTTCTTCTTTATAAGCTCATTGACTTACGCATGTTGGCACAGTAACAGAAAGTTGACTAATGCAGATTCCTTTGTGAATTGTATGAACTATATGAGGAAGGATGCCTAGAAATAGCATCAGCCGCTGTTTCCTTTTACTTCAGGCGTTTGACTGTACTAGAGTCAAGGGATTGCATACAGTAACTTTCAGTGAATCATCTTGTTGCCTTACATATGCACATGCTAAGTCCTTCCCAGCATAATAAGGGAAGCATCCCTCCAATCTTTAATTAATTTTTGGCTTATCTTATCTGGTTTAACAAGGATGTCTACTGAATTTGTAAATTGACTGTTAAATATTTATTATATCCTGAATTAAAATAGAAAAGTAGTAAAGGTAAACTTTATAAGGTCAAGTGCAGAGCTGTATAATCCATTTGAAAATACTATAGGTACTTACTTACAGTTTTAGTTGATAAATAGGACATATATGGAGAGAAATAGGCACTGCATCTTCCAGGGTCAGTTTATAATGTCACTGAAAAGCAAAATATTTTCTGTGAGATTCCTCTGTTTCAGGCTTTATTTTAGGTTCCAGCAGTTCATGAATGAACATTCACTGCCTTTGCCAAGAACTGCTTTGCTCGTGTCCCCTTGTCGTCGTGCCCTGGAGGGTCAGGTTAAAAAGTATCTATGAAGGGTTGTTCCCAAAGACTACATCTACTCAACGACTCAGAGTATATTAGAAAACATTACCTTTCTGGAACAAGTATTTTTAAATATATGCTATTCATTTAGATCTTTACTACTTCATTCAGGAAGCAAATTAATTAAATTATTGTGTGTATGGCAACTTGACCTGTGAATTTGAAAATCTTGTCCATAGATGTGTGAGTTAAACAGGATCATCCAAATTAATCTGGCCTCACAGAGCTCAGGGAAGGAGTACATCTCTTCCTTTTCTAATGCATTGACTTTGCTGTGCAGCTGAAGCATAATGCCAAGAATTTTTGGCCTCTCTATAGGGTTCTCACTGATACAGTTGGTTTTACCACACTACGATAATATTTTTTCCTGCAGTTAAAGGATTGTCAGGTTCTCATTATGCTCAGAGGTTCTAATTTCTAAGAGTCTCTTTCATTTTGGCAAATCAACAAGTGCAAACCATGTTACAAATAAATGTGGGTTGATATATTATGCTCCATGAAACACGGCAAGGTGTTCTTGGCATTGGCATTTCTGCCTCAATTTTGTGCCAGTTCTGTGCATTTGGATAGCAGAGGGTCTATGTCTGACCAGGGCACAGGTAACGAAGGATTTTAATGGAGAAAAGGAAAGGCTGCATTCCAGGTGAATAACTGAGAGTTCATTTGGGACAATTTAAGCAAGAACATGCAGGAGATATTTAATAAGGTATTTGGAAGGAGTACAAAATCCAGTTGCTTCTGTTAAACATCCATCTTGCTTTTCTTCCTGTGAATTTTCATTTTGAGGGTTGAAATATTTATATCATACCTATGTCATATATTTTCTTTATACCTACGTCATATATTTTCTTCATAGACAATAACAGTATTATGTACTCCTGGGAATTCTTAAAATTTTGGTTCAATACAATAGAAATGATATCACCTTCCTTCTGTGTCCTGTTTCTGGAAAATATGTCATGCAGGATTCTTGTTGACCTCTTTAGAAGGAATTAGTTATACTCAAGGTGCTATTCTGAGTTGTATGCCCAAGGACCTGCGGTTTGTTAGTAAAAATTATTGGATTCTTAAGAAAGGATGTAAAGAATAAACGAGAAGAGACGCTCCTGTGGGTATTAACTGCATCTGCTATAGCCTCTCGGGACTGAGAGATGGCATCAATGATAAATCCTGGGCCACTTTCAAAGAGCTCCACACTGCATGGCACCACACTCCAGGGGACTTTAACTATCCAGACATCTGCTGGGCCACAAATATAGCTATCAGAGTGTTTCCTAAATTATGCAGGGGACAGCTTTACGATGCAGCAGGAGAGAATCTGACTGAGGTGAAGTCATCCTAACTTGAGAATAACAGGCGGGACCTGCAGTCCAAGTGCTGGATGTGAGCTGGGTGCACAGGACACGGGGAAGGGCAGCTTGCCTTGCGAGGCCAGGGACTCAGCTGTGTAAAGATGCACGTGGCAGGCCAGGAAAGCCACAGAAAATGCCTTTGACTTAGTTCTAAAAATAGAAGTGCACCTGTGGGGATAAGGATTGGTGATGGCAATTCCAAGTTTTTCTTGGGAAAGAGAATTGTAGATTTTAATTAAAAGTTCTTTTTTGAGAAATTATAGGGTGACTATGGAAAGGAGTGATCAGATGATTTAAAGCCGACACACTTATCTCTTACTTATCTCTAAGACAGTGCTTGCAGTTTTTGCTGCATCAATACACAAGTCCATATGTACTCACGAGCGCTTGGGCTGAAGGCATGTTAGACACATCCATAGTAGGGGTGCTCATGGATACCATAAGGGAGGACAGCACAAGGCATGTTAGACACATCCACAGTAGGGGTGCTCATGGATACCATAAGGGAGGACAGCACAGTGTAGAGGTGCCCTTGCTGGCCCAGCTGCTGGGCGGGCTGCTGGGCAGATACCCTTATGGCCAGCAGGGATCTGATTTTTAGCAAGGGAAGGGAATCAGGAGAGGTGCACATCCTCTCGCCATCCTCTGACTCCCACAGGAGAGCAGATCCCTGAGGGCGAAGGGGCCTGGACCTGCCCTGATTTCTGGGTGGGTAGACTTTGATCTGTGTGGATTTTGTCAGCAAGAAGCAATTCTGTTGGTGTAAGTTTCTGAGATTCCAAGGATTTATCCCTAAGGAAGATGGTATTTTTTTTTCTGGAAAACACAATTCTTAAATCAAAACTTTTCATGTACAGGATAAGCAGTTAATAAGTTTATTAGCTCAAGAACATTATGAACCAGTTTTTGGATCAGTTGTATTTCTGCTTACCTGGGGTGTGGCAGTGTGCTTGTTTAGACACATGCTCAGGGCTTTTCCTTCCTGGAGCTCTCCTTTGTGGCGGTTGAACTGACCCCAGCAAACTCGGAGAAGAAAGTGGACGGTCCTAGTGCGTGGTGTCCACTTCTCGGCTCTCAGCTTTATAGGTGCTATCCTTAAACACTGCTTTATGCAATTCCTCTTCTCCTGTTTGCAAAAAAATTTTACATTTTTCTAAGGAACATCTAAAAACTGTCAATAAATCAATTTAATTGTCCTGAACAGACTCTAGGCAGCTCAGAGGCTGAGGACCACTGCAGGTTTAGATTAGACCGTGAAGACACTGCCCCCATGTTTTCGTACCTCCTCTGAGTAGAGCTATCTGTGACTGAGTAGTAAAGGTACGGGAACCCCTGAAAGAGTGGACATGAAGATGCTGTGAGGAAGGGATGTGGGACCCCGATATTCAGGGAATTGGAAGCGCCGTTTATTTCCTTGTTTACTCAGTAAGTGCAGCTCAGTGTGGCGGCGCAGACCTGTGATCCCAGTACTCCGGAAGGCTGAAATGGGAGAGGACCTTTGAGCCCAGCCTGGGCGGCGCAGTCAGAGTCTGTGTGGAGACGGTGAGGTGGGGCTGCAGCTCGCTTCGAAGGCCTTGAGTCCAGCCATCCCTGTTGCAGAAGGGACGGATGCAGACTTACTGCCACCTCTGCTGCACCCCAGCAGGCCTCATTCGATCTCCCTGCTCCAGGCGCCTCTGGGCTGTGAGGTGCAGCTTTCATCTGGGTTGCGCAGCCGCGCTCTGCCGGCCAGGAAAGGCTGCAGGTGAGCAGCCTCACCGTTCTGCACTTCTCCCTGCGGCTGGGGGCTCACCTGGCCCATCACAACACCTGAGACCTCACTGGGTGAGAGCTGTGCCTGGGGCCTGGCCCTCACTGCGGACCATGCCTAGCTGGCCCCGTGCAGGCTGGGGAGGAGGTTCACAGGCGGGCGGTGCTGAAGAAACAGACTAACCCGGGAGACGTCAACCACAAACTGACTGCAGCCTTCTTTGGGAGCATCGGGTGTCAGGAAAGATGTGAGGTATCTAGGACAGTCAGCTTCCTGCAACTGCCTTCCAAGGTGGTAAGAAAGGCAGTAAGGGTCTCTTCCTAAATTAGAATTTTTGTTTCAAGTTTCTTCTTTTCCCTTTTATTAAACAAGCTAATGATGCCACACACACTTTTACTGCGTGTAATATTTGCCATAAATTCTCCTGTGGAGAGACACTTGAACTGTTTTGCACAATGTTCCCTGGAATCATGGAGGGAAAGTGCTCATTATATCTGCTAAAAGGGCATAATTTGTTGTAGAATTAGTAGTCATATATGGAGAGATATATTCAAAGATAAAGTACATGAATTTCAAAAAGGAATTACTGTGTGTGTCCCTTAGAACTATCTTGTTTTACCAAAGTGCTTCTTCAGTATTCAAGTGTTATTTGAATTGTTTGCTTATTCATTTAGCATTAACCATTTTGTCTGCTCTTTGTTTCTTCATTGTTCCTCATATTTGGCATTTTTGATAAATATATTTGTAAATTTATATATAAGTGTTCTTTTAATAAAATCAAAGTTGTGTTACTATGATTCCTTACTCCACAGAGCTTTTCATGTGTACTAATAGGTGTGTCAAGGTTAACTATGTGAAGCAATCATCTTTTGTAACACTATGCTCTTTTGTATCTTTTGTTATCAGCATGCTTGTAAAATTTTTGTTTGTTAATTAAATGTATCATATTAGGTGTCAACATATTGCTTAGTGAAGCAAGTACTTTTGCTCTAAGAAAATAAATGTTTCTCCTTTGATTAGCTATTATTATACAATGTGCTGATTAAAGGGAGTTGGTTACTTTTCAGTGAGCTGTGCAGCATGGTACCAAGCATTAAGAGAAAATTTAATGATGTGTACATGTTTACAGATGTGGCTATGGCTTTATCTCGGTTCACCTAAAGCCCGCTGGTGGGTACTTCCAGATTCATTCTGTAACTGAAGTTCAAATCCCTCCAGAACATTGAAAGGTGTAATGAACACGAGGCCCTAACACCTCATTTTTCAGCCTGTAACGGTTTGGGGTGTTTCTTGGTTTTACACATTTACACACAAATAGCCTCAGAGAAGCCTCCTCTCACCTGAACTTGCCCTTGGACTGGGCTGATGTTGGGAGGGGGTGTCATCTTTTATGTTCTTAAAGGTTGTTAGCCTTACCACATTTAAACTCTGATGTTTTGATCTCAGTCTAACGATGTTATTCCATCCTTGCCAAATGTGACAGTACAAAATGTATGCATTTTTATTGCCGGTTCAGCTGATGTGATGTGAGGGGCTGACAGACAGGAAGAACAACTGCTCTTTGTAATTCCAAGAGCGCACAGTCTCTCTGGAGGAACTGCTGTGTGATCAAAGCCTTAGAGGTCCCAGCGGGGCCTTGCTCCTGGACAGAAACCTGTTGCCAACACAAGGGATGAAGGGTGGCCGGTGTAGATGCTGGAAACTGAGGAAGGAACGTAGAGCCAAGAGGAAGTGCATTTTGAGCTCGAGAGATTGGGCCCCACTCCAAAGCAGAAGTGCCTTGGCCCTGGTCTCAAACAGCTGGATGGTGGGCTTGCAAGGCTTCCCAGCTGTGCGCCAGGGTGCGTCTGGTATGGGGCAGGAGCCACCAAGCAGGAGACAGGCCGAGGGTGCCGGCCTCGGCAGGGAAGGTACACGCTCAATCTGGGAGGCCGCCTGGGTGCAGGGATGTGAGCCAGGAGAAAGCACAGGTGTGGGAAGCTTGTCACTGCAGGGGCCAGGCCACCACAGCTTCCCAGCTCTGTCACCTCTGTCACGGCCAGCTGGGGTGGGGTGGGGTGGGCCTTGCACCAAACAGTGAAATCTTTCTTGGCCTCCCCTGTGGTTTACAAAGGAAGATGTTTTCATTTTGTGTTGCTATTGTAGCAAATCTACCATGAACTAGGTGGCTTGAAACAATATGAACTTAAGTCCCGCCGTGAGACTATGGAAGTCCACAGGGACAAGGCTGCTTTCTCTGAGATACAGGCTCCCAGGGGCTGTACACCTCAAATCTTTGGTGGTGTCCATAGATGGGCAGTTGATTGTTCCTTGAACCTGTTGGACAGGGCTCTGTGCTAAGCCAGCTGTCACCTGCAGACTCCTCCATCTGTGGAGGTCACCTGCGATTCTGTTCTGGTCACCTGGCACCCACAGACCTTCGATAGCCTGTCAGATTTCTTCCAGGACAACCTGATTTGTCTCTCTGAAGTTTCTGGTCTGCAGACAGCAGGGAATACTCTGTTTTTAAAAGGCTCACATGGTTATATCAAGGTTCCCAGGGCTGTTTTAAGTCCAAATTATGGGAGGCATAGTTACATCTATGAAATTCCAGTGCAGCAGCATGAGCCTGGTGATCCATGGACTAAGTAAAGCCAGCTGTGTGCAGACCAGGGGAACAGTAGCCAGAGGCTGGGTGTCCTAGAATTCTGTTTCCTTTAAAGCAGTTTTCCTTCTGAAATGTGCTCTGATTCCATAAGGGGTGATGGAAACATACTGCAAATATTTAAAATTTTGCTACAGTGAAAGACACATTGCTATGAATCTCCTTCAGAATTCTCCCTCTGAACACATGTATTCCACGATTCTGCCACTTTCTGAAGCAGCTCTGGAAGTTTTCTTTCATGAATGTCTGCATGAAGCATGATCAGGAATGGTGGACGCTTGTGCCAAGTGCCATTCAGTGGGAGGGCAGGCTCACAAGACCACGATGCCTCGTCCTCATCCAGAACATTCTCTGGCCCTGGTTCCCTGTGACTTCTAGCTCCTCCCTGAAGTCCAAGGGACCCTGAAGGGTTGCTGCTTAATGATTTGCTTGCTTGATGATATTTCCTTCCTTCCTTCTCTTCTTCCAGATGTGCTGTTCTTTGCTACTCTCTGCATCGTTTATGCTCTGATTATCATGATGTTCAGTAGTTCTTCGACATAGAGATAGTCTCCGAGCTCTTCTGGGGTAGAGTCCAGCATACAAAGGTGCTGCTCTGGCCTCAGCTCTGTGCCATGTGGTGTCTGGGGAACATCTCCAGGGGAGGGCACATGGGCCATGTGGTGGGCCTGCTGAGGGTGGGGATGTGGACCAAAAGAGCAATCATGAGGAAGCACAGCCAGCATCCAGGGAGGTCAGGCAAGGGATATGGAGAGACGGAGGGGGAGACAGAGGTGTGGCCAGTGCAAGGTGTGTAGGAGTACAGACTGGGTGGACAGCCAGACTGCAAGAGTTGTAACACTGCCTGACTAAAATGGCTTAGAGGACATGGATTATGGACAACCAGGGTTCAAGTTTTAACTTCTGCAAATCTCTGAAGATGGCAAAATGCCTCTCCAGAGTAGATTGATATGGCTTTTAGCTATTGTTAATGGATGGTGACTGCAAAAGTAATAATCCAGTAATCAATTCCAAAATTTCCTTTTATTGTGTCTCAGTCTTTGGCTTACGTTGTTCTTCTTTATCCATTTAATAGTCAGCGTATATTCAGTACTGGTCTCAGGAGCACATGCATGTCTCATCACACACCGTTTGATAATCAGTGTACCATCAGCATACCTTCTTCTCCTCAGGGAATTAAACATTTAGGAAGAAAACAACGTGTTGATTCATGAACTTGATCCTAGCTGGCAGTGCTTTGCCCTGTCATCTGTCTGTGGGAATCAGTGCTTTTTTGATACCTGCAGCTGCTTCCTAAATCACGCCCGTGGCAGGTGATGGATCAATCAGCTACTAGAGGAATGTAGCTGCGATCTCTGCTAACGCAGCTCCTAACTCCTTGATGACATCAGGTCTTTCTGTTGTTGATGTGATGTTGTATTCATGTCTTCTTTTGTGCAGGTTCTTCACAGGTTTTTGGAAATAGCAAGATAAAATTTCACCAGTTCCTTCCAAAAAATCAAGATCTGCCGCTGAGTCCCTGCAGGAGATGTGTTAATGAATAAGAACGGTCAAGGCCACCCTTGTAGGTCAAAGCAAATATCAACTCTAAAATATGCCGCTTAGGTATCAAGTAATTTCAGCTGTATCTCGGCCACTTTCAGTTTGTATTTCATCATTTTCAATGATGGGTCAGCGCCTCCATTATTTATTGCACTTTCCCTTATGGATGCATGTGAATGAGACGCGTACCTGTGATGCCCATTTTTCTTGTGGCGTTCCCTGGGTATTTTCAGATGTATTTTGTGAGGTGCAGTTTCATCTAACATCACCCCAGGTTCTTAAATGGCTGGGTACATGCTGGTGTAGAAAGTGTATGGTTTTGGATTATTTGCTTATTCCTTTTTTCCTTCCTGGTGATTGTGTAACAGAGAAATTAGGCTCTTCACCAGTGTATTCACTGTTCGGCTTCCCCTCACAGTCTCAATTAATATTGCTTCAGTACCTACATAACCACACACTGCAGTTTGTAATGGTGCTGCAGGGCCCAGCAAGACAGACAAGGTGCCGAACGCATGGCGGGTTCTGTCTGTGGGAAATCATCTCGGTTATAAAGCCACATGTGTTATCTGGTAAAGAACATTATTGCGTTCATACTTTGCCCTCCATTGACTTAGGATAACACTTACCCTGTGGAAATCGGGAGACATTTCCAGGCATTCTCACTGCAGTATGTATCATCTGCTGTTATTTTTTTCCCCAGTATTGGGGATTGACCTCAGAGCATTTGCACTAAACTATAACTCCTGCCCCTGCTTTTGTTTTTTATTTTGAGACAGAGTCTTGGTAAACTGCCCACCTTGAGCTGGAATTTGCAATCCTGCCTCAGCCCCCAGCGTGGTGGGGTTACAGCCACGAAACACCATGCCCAGCTTCTTTCCATGGATTCTTACCCAGTTCTCTAGTCAGCCCGGAGGAATCTGCAGTTGGCCTGCACTTTGTTTCCTGCAGCTGTGTGTACTGTGTGGGTAGACAGCAGAGCATGTAGCAGAGCTCGGGCACCATCCCGAAAGGCTCACTTCATGCACTGAGAGCAAGTGGAGGCTGCAGAGGTTTCCAGAATCCCCCCCCCCCAGAGTGACTCAAGTGTTAGCTACTTACATGTTCCTGTTCTGTATAAGAAGTTCCTGAACACCATCAAAAGTATTCCACTGCAAACAGTACCAAGAAATCCTGGGCTTTGAGCTCCCTGCCTAGTGCAAGGCCTTAGCCTGCCTCTGTTGCCAGGGATCTCAGGCCCAAAGGTGCAAGGGGTTTGACCACAGCCCAGCCAAGGCACCGGGTTCCCTGTGCTATGTGGAAACGCTCTGCAGCCAAAGACTTCGGAACGTGGCTACTGTTCTTGGGCATCATGAGAGTCAATTATCACCATCCCCTGGGGACCCTGAGACCTTCCAGTGAGCGCCTCTCAAATGCACTCAGGTGTGAGAAGTCTGTGCTTGTGAATGAAGACCAGTTGGAGATGAGAAAGGATTTTGGTGAGCTGACCTCCCACACGTTGTCAGCAGCATCTTGACCACCTGTGGGTCCTGTGAGGGTCACCCAGGCAGCCTCTCCTTCACACCTGGGAAGCTCCTCCTTTGCAGAGACACTGTCCTGCCTGTCCCATCTGGCATGGACACATGTGTGATTCTGGCCAGCCCCCAGGACCTTGTCCTGCAGTCTTGCTGACTTCAGGTGGCACCTGTCTATTTGCCTCCCATGGTACAGGTGTGCTGGGGTTTGTCTTCCTCTTGTGGGTGGAGCCCATGGAAGAGAAAGGCTATTCTTTGTTTCTCAGAGAAACCCGAAGTCCTGGACTCCTATGTCACAGTCTCATCACATGCACATACATGTATGCATACTCCAAAACTGTCTTCTCTCAAGGGCACTGTGCTGCAGAAAAACAGTCACTTAACTACCTTTATCCGGCTTTATTATTGTCAAGATGCATGGTTTCCTTAAAGTCTATAACAAGCATCAAGTGAGAAAATATTGTGTGAAAGTGCTTTGTAAGTAAATGTATATTTAATAAATATATACAGATGAAATAATGAATTCTGTGTATATTGACTAAGTATGTATAATCTATATGTCTTCATAGAGTCCAGTTTATATAATAACATATTCAAGGTAGAAATACAGAAAAATACCCTGCCAATCTCTCAACTGAAAAAGAAAACTTATGGCAGCAAACCCTTGACTCCACCTTTCTCCTCTGTTCTATCCACCAGCTGTGGGTTTCTGCCCGTCTCATTGATCTCCTCTGCTTCTGCATGAATTATAAAGCTTCCTCCTGCAAATCTGTGCTTTGTGCAAGGTAAATCAACCTGCTCTGACATCATTTCAATTTTGCTTCTCTCTCTCTATTTCTTTTTTTGTGCCAGTTTTTTAGCTGGGAGGAGAAGAGAGGCTATGCTAATTCTGTTTCTCTGTTTTATGTGTGCATGGACTTATAATGCCAATATACCTTGCACAAATGCAAGCAGGCACATCTCACTGTGGTTACTTATTTCCTATTGTTCTCTGAGTACTGTTGGATCTTTGGCCTCAAAACTGCAAATATTATTTGCATCTATGGGATGATTAACGTGCAAATGTGAATAGGATGTTTGCAAAGGAAGCGTAGGACAGGGAACTAAATGGGCATGTGTGATGTGCTTCGCTGTTTTCAGTAGTAGTGCACTCACATATTTAAAGATAAAGATGGTATAATACGGCGCAGTCTCATTTCCTCATATCATACATACGAGACACCCGGTGTGCACCTTATTCTGTCCCTTGCTTTGTTCATGTCCCTTATCAGTGCATAGACTTCTCGATTCTTTTAAACTGCACCATGTTTCTGTGTGTCCTTTATTTTAGTTCCACTCATCAGTTCTGTGTTGAAGGGTGGTATGCAGTCCTAGGGTGTCACACATAGCACCTGGCCCAACATAACAAACATGGTTGCAGTCTAAGGGGGCCTGCTTTCTAATTGGGAATGTTAAGTAAGAGGCACTTTCCTGGGCTGGGGGTTTAGCTCAGTGGCTCAAGTCCTTGCCTGGTAAGCACAAGGTCCTGAGTTCAACCCCTGGTACAAAACAAACAGAAATTTTCCTTATGCTTTTTTTCCTTCCCTATCCCATTTTTCTTTCTTTTCTTGTCTTGTTCACCAAACTTCAGTGATGCAATTATATAGCTTCATTATAAAAGGCTTTAGTGTTGAATGCTTAAGCGTTTAACAGGATCTCTCTCCACTGCTCTTTCTCATTATAAGTTGTGTCTGCCCCTCCCCTCCCTCCTCCTCTTTCTTCCTCCCTTCTCCATGCTGTGCTCTTAACTGAATGTATCCTTACAGTGCCAACCTGTACCCAGGCAAGTAAAAAAGTGGAGAATTTGTATTCCCCTGGAGGCTTTTGAAATCACTATTATATGTTACCTCCTTTATTCTAAACTCATCAGGCATGTGGAAATTTAATCATAAAATACTGAATTGAAATTGCTGCACAACACTGACCATTATCTGCCCCTAAAAAAAGAGATCATAATCACTGAATAGCTTCAGTAAGCTCTCTTACATTTTATTGATTAACGATTTGCTATTCACAAAGCATTTTCTTGGGTACCCAGTGGGAGATAGCTGGAAAGACAAAAGCTAATTAAGAGTCTTTTCTTGCTATCCATAAGCTCATCTTCAGAATGGAAGCCTGTCTCCTGTGATGTATGAGAAAGAATTTTCTTAATCACTCAGTCTTTTGTGTTAGATGCCATTCATACTTGCATTTATCCCAGAGTCTTGGGCCATGGCTGATTATGCTCCACTGCTGGAGTTAATGCCCTACTAATGTTTACCCCGAAAGTGTTAAAAGTCTTCAAAGCATTCAACTATGTTGGATGGAAATTTCCATTGCAAATGTTTCTACCTTTAAAAAATGAACTTATTATAATGTGACCTTTCCTTTTCTTCACTAAAACTTGAGAGGACTTGTGCAGGGTGCTCTCTGAGGACCTCTAGCTCCTGCCTTTTCACAGCCTGTGATGAGCAACCCTGGCAAATGGGTGTCAAGCAGTTGCTCTCCTGCTGCCTGCATGGCTCAGGGCTGCTGCTTCTGCTGCCAGCCTTTCCAGTGAAGAGCTCCAGAGCTCCGCTTTGTAAACAGGACTAACTGAAGGGAGTGTTCAGGAATACTATGGTAGAAGAAAGTTGGGACATCTCGCCCCACTCACATTTTTAAAACCTCCTCTTACATATTTTAGAAGAATTTCCTTTCGTGTCGTGCACACTTTTTTTCACATTTCCTTAGTGCAAATTTCTGGTTGCATTTTTAAAAGTTCTATCCCAGAGATGCCACTATTTGCCATTGTTTTTGACGGTTATGATACAGAGTTCTTCATGAATCATTAGTCTGGGGTTGTGTCACTTTACGTTTTCTGGTTTTCCGTGTTTCCTTTTGAAAGCTAACGTGGATTGGTTGCATTGGCCTTTAGCTGCAGGTAATTCTTTGCATGTTTTCTCTTTGGGTTGGTGTTCTGCAACTTCGTGCAGTTTCCCTGAGACCTTTCTTCCTTCCAGCCACATACCCTGCACTGTCACCTCCTCGAATATTGAGTGTCCCGATCTGCTGGCTCCTGCACGGCCGGTTGAACATTGGGATCGCTTGGTGACAGTGTATCTTTCAGAGACCAAGAACCCAAACTGCACCCAAATCTATTGTATCACAAAGCACCAGCACTGCAATTATACCTGAACACTGAGGCTTTAGTTTTAAAAACTCATGCACTGTATGAGGGTGTCTCACACATTAGCTTCTTTTATCTTAAAGCCATGGCTTGCAGCCCCTGACGTGGCCTCTTGGCTGTGTCCTTCAGTGTTACTTCCCAAGCACGTTTTGCAGATCTTGCTTGCTTCGCTCCTGGTTTAGCTGCTTGTTCACACATTTCTTGTCACTCGGTATAGTTTACTGTTTAACTTCTCCACTGAGTTTCTAAGTTTTTGTTTGCTTGTTGGTTTTTAAGACCTTCATGGTCCTTTTGACTGTCTTCTGTTAAGTATGCTGATAAAGTCATCTTACTTTTAGACGTATAAGCGTTATTTAATATTCCATATCCTGTACTTTTAATGCAATTACTGTAGCAGTCTTTTTTAAAATTCTATTTAAAGAAGAAAAAAAAAAACAGAAAAAGTAGAAATAATACATAATTCCAAAGAAAAGGTAAGAAATCACTAGTTGATAAATTACATATTGTCCTCTTAGAAATAGTTGTTCAAGTTACAAAAGTAAAGCACAAAAAGTGGACATTCAAACATCAAGACTGGCAACAGTTCTGTTCAGTGATCCAACAAAAACTTAGTAATATGGTTGTCAATCACACACACTTAAACATACATGCAGTTATAGCCTTTAGAGTACTTTTTTTTCCTCTCTTTTTTTACAATACCAATTACACATTTTGGGTTTTATCACTCCCACATTTCATATTACTTTTTACACTAGAGACACAATTTGATATTGACAAATATGATTCTTATTTATTTCACTAATGAAGATGGTCTCAAGTGGTCTCCATTTGGCTATGAAGGCCTCAAGATCATCCTTTATTATAGCTGAGTAATATTCCATTGTATAAAAATACCACATCTTTTTCATCCATTCTGTGGTTGATGAACATCTTGGTTGTTTCCAAGATTTAGCTATTACAAATTGTGCTGCTATGAACATGGCTGCACATATATCACTGTTGACATGACCTTTTCAGTTTTCCTGGGAAAATACCCAGGAGGGGAATAGCTGGATTGAATGGAACTTCCAATGCTAGTCCTCTGAGAGTTCTCCATACTGATTTCTATAGTGGTTGCACCAGTCTACACTCCCACCAACAGCTGAGAAGTGTTCCTTTTTCCCTGCAGCCTCACCAACATTTGTTACCAGCTGTTTTCTTGATGACAGCTATTCTTTCCAGAGTGAGATGAAATCTCAATGCTGTTTTAATTTGCATTTCTTGAGTGACCAGTGATGGGTGAACATTTCTTCATGTATTTATTTGCCATTTGTATGTCTTCATCTGTGAAATGTGTGCTCATCTCTGATGTCCATATTTGGAGAGGGTCTTTGAATGTGAGGGGCTTGAAGTTTTTCAATTCTTTATATGTTCTGGATATAAGTCCTTTGTATGAGCGGTTGCTGGCTGTAATTTTTTCCCAATCTGTGGGTTTTCTTTACACTCTGTTGGTGATATCTTTTGAAGTGCAGAAGCTTTTCAATAATATGAGATCCCAGTTGTTGATCCTTTGAAGTATTTCCCCTGCAATTTGTGTTTTGTTCATGAATTCTCTGCCTACCCTTATGTCTTCAAGACTTCTACCTACCTTGTCTTCCACTAGATTTAGTGTTTTTGTTTTAATATTTAGATATTTGACCCATTTAGACTTTAGTTTTGTGCATGGTGATAGGCATGGATCTAGTTTCAGTCTTCAGCATGTGAAGAGCCAGTGTTTCCAACACCATTTATTAAAGAGGCTATCCTTCTTCCAGTGAACATGTTTAGCCCCTTTGTGAAATATCAGATGGTTGAGTGTTTTTGTAGTTGTGTTTGCATCTTCTAATCTGTTCCATTGATCCTCAACTCTATTTCTTTGCCAATATCATGCTGATTTCATCACTGTGGCTTTGTGGTATAGTTTTAAACAAGGAATTGAGACGCTTCCTGCCTTGCCTTTGTTGCCCAGAATTGCCTTTGCTCTTCTAGGTTTCTTCTGTTTCCAAATGAATTTTAGGAGTTTTTTCTCTAGATCTGTGAGGTATGTGAATGGTATTTTGATTGGGATTGCATTAAATCTGTATAACAGTCTTGAGAGTATGACCATTTTCACAGTGTTGGTTCTTCCTGATCAAGAGCAAGGAATATCCTTCCATTTTCTAACATCCTCTTCAATCTCCTTTTTGGTGTAGCATAATTTTCAGCATATAGGATTTTACATTCTTAGTTAGGCTGATTCCTAAGTATTTCATTTTTTAAAGATGCTATTGTGAAGGATGATATTTCCATAATTTCTTTCTCAGTGAGGTTTTCTTGTGTACAGGAATGCTATTGATTTTTGAGCACTGACTTTGTATCCAGCTACACTGCTGAATTTATTACTTCTAGTAGTCTTTTAATGGAGTTTTTTTGGTTTTCTATATAGAGTATCATATCATCTGCAAATAGTGATGATTAAATTCTTCCTTTCCTATCTTTATTTCTTTTATTTCTCTCTCTTGTCTGATTGCCCTGATTAGTGTTTTCAGAACTATGTTGAATAAGAGTGGTAATAGTGGACATCCTTGTCTTGTTCCTGATTTTAAAGTGAAAGCTTTCAGTTTTTATCCATTTAGTATAATGTTGGCTGTTGGACTATCATAGATGGCCTTTATAAGACTGAGTCAGACACCGTGTATTCTGAGTTTCTGAAGGGTTTTTATCATGAACATATGTTGGAATTTATCGAAAGCTTTTTCTGCATCTATTGAGATAACCATGTAGTTTTTGTTTTTGACTCTATTAATGTGGTGTGTTACATTTATTGATTTGCTCTTCTTCTTCTAGAATCTTGAGATGAAGCATTAGGTTGTTTATTTGTGCTTGTTCTGTTTTCTTGATATGACAATTTATTGCTATATATTTCTCTTCTAAGACTGCTTTCATTGCATCCCACAGATTACATTATGTTGTTTCTGCATTTCATTGAATTGTAGGCATTGTTTTATTTGTTCTTTAATTTCATCTGTAGCCCACTGGTTGTTCAAAAGGTTATTTAATTTCCATGTATTTATGCAGGTATTGCAATTTCTTTTGCCATTAATTTCCTATTTCAGAATGCTACGGTCAGATATTATGCATGGGATAATTTCACTACCTTTGCATTTACTTAAGAAAGTTTCGTGGGATAATATATGGTCTATTTTGGAGAGTATCCCATGCGCAACTAAGAAGAATGTGTATTCTGATGTGGTTGGGTGGAACACTCTGTAAACATCCACTAAGTCCAATTGTTTACATGTATAATTCAGTTCTATTACTTCTTTGCTGAATTTTTGTCTGGTTGATCTCTTTTTGACAATGGGCTGTTAAGGTCCCTTGTTATAATTTTGTTCCTGTATATTTGGTTTTTCATGTCCATTATTATCTGTCTTATGTATTTGGGTGCTTCTGTATTTGGTGTATATATATTTATAACTGTTAGTTCTTCCTCTTGAATTTTTCCACTAAGAAGTGTGTAGTGACCTTTTTATCTCTTTTAATCATTTTAGGTTTGAAGTTCACATTGTCTGCACATAGAATAGTTATCCCTGCTTTTTTTCTGGGTTCCTGCTGCATAGAATACTGTTTTACATCCACTGACTTTTAAGCTGTGAGTTTCCTTTTGGGTCAGATGTGTTTCTTGTATACAGCATATTGTGAGATCATGTTTCTTGATCCGTTCTGTCAACCTGTTCCTTTAGGTAGGTGAATTGAGCCCATTTACATTTATGGGTATCACTGATATGTACTGGCTTGACTTTTCCATGTTATGTTCCAGTTGTTTGCTTTTTGCTTCCCCCCTTGTTTAACTGCTTGTCCTACCTGCTGGTTTCTTTCTGTTGCTCTGGGGACTGTGGTCATTTTTATCTCTGTCTAGTGTGTCTTTCAATATTCTTTATAAGGTTGGTTTGGTGGACATGAATTTCTTCTTCAGTTGTTTTCTGTCATGGAAGTATCTTGTCTCTCCATTAAATTTGAATGTAAGTTTTCTGGGTACATCAGTCTGGGTTGAAAGTTGTTTTCTTTTAGGGCTTGAAATACCTCACTCCAAGTTAATCTTAACTTGAAGATTTGTGCTGAAAAGTCTGCTGTGATTCTAATGGTCTTTCCTTGATAGGTGAGTTGTGTCTTTTCTCTAACAGCTTCTAGTATTCTGTTTTTATGCTGTATGCCTGAGATCTTAATTATTATATGGGTGTAGATTTATGTTGCTTGTGACTGTTTGGTGTTCTATATGCCTCACTTATCTGCATATTAGATTTTGTCCCCGTATTTGGGAAATTTTCTGTTGTTACTTCTGTGAATATTTTAGTATTGTCATTTGCATTGACTCCTGCATCTTCACTGATGCCTATTAATCTTATATTATTGCTCTTGGCATCATCTTGAAGCTGCTGGATTGTCATTTCATGCTGCTTTGTTATTTTTAGAAGTTCTATCATTTTATGATCACTAATTGTGATCCTGTCCTCAAGGTTTGAAATCCTATTCTATCTTTTTTTATTTTAAAGAAATTAAGACAAAACAAGACATAGCAAGGCAGATCAAAAATAACAATGTAAGCAACACAGTTTCAAAGCTTCCTCGGTACACTGAGAATCACCTGGCCCATTTTTTGTTCCCGGAGCAGACTGCTGGCGACTCCTTGCCGCTTGGAGCTCGCTGGTTGTGGGCCATTTGGGCCTGTGGGGACTCCGTGTATCCTCTGGTGATTTCAGACACAGGGCGTCGTTTTACCACCTGGGAGAAAGTTCCAAGATTTCCCTGTGCACTGGAATTCAACCCAGGATTGTCAGCACCCAGGACTGGATTCTAGGCCCTTCTTGCTGCTTGGAGTTCTCTGGGCATGGCCTGGTTAGGCCTGCTTGTACCATGTGTCATAGGTTGATTTCAGATGCAGATGCCTAGGAGCAAAGTTCCAAGGTTTCTCTGTGTGCTGAGTTTCCACCTGCGTGTGGTCAGGGCCCAGGACTGCTACTGTAGCAGTCTTAAGGGATAATCTGATTATGTTTGTGTTTTTCTTTCTCTTTCTCTTAGTGGGTGGTATTTGCAGTGAAAGTCTATGTTTGTTCCAGTCAACTTATTTAGTTTTCATTTATGTAGCAAAAACTATTCATTTTAGATTTTGAGAATTGAAAATAACCATAAAGCTAACCACAATCAAGTCAGAAGATTGCTATCACCTGGGGAGATTCCTGTGTTATACAATCCATCCTCTCTGTCTTCACTTCAGGTAACCCCTGATGTGTTTTTGTTAAATAGGCCAGTTTGCTTTTTCTACTAATAGATCCCCACATCATGCATTTCTCATTGTCAGCTTCTTTTACTCAGTATGAAAATCTGAGTTTTTGTTCTTATTGTTATGTGCATCAGTAACCAGCTCTTGTTTATTGCTGAGTAGCATTTCATTACATGGATACAACAGTATTTATTATGAATTCAAGCCCATTTTTAAATCAGATCATCTACTTTTGGGGTATTGAGTAGTTTGAGTTATGTGTATATTCTGAACATTAATTCCCGATAAGATGCACAGTTTGCAAAGATTTTCCCCTTTCTGTAGGTTGTCTTGTCACTCTGTTGGTTATTCCCTCTGCTATGAGGCAGAATTTTAGTTGAAATTAATCTTATTTGTCTCATTTTTTTTCTTGCTGTGTATTTGGGGTCTCACAGCAAATATTTTCTCATCTCAATGTCAAGAATTATCTCTTCTGTATTTTCTTCCAGTAGTTTCATAGTTTAGGGTCTTATATTTAAGTCTTTAGTCTATTTTGAATTGATTTTTTATATGATGAGCAACAGAAGTCTACTCGATTTTCTTTGTATTTGGATATCAAATTTCTCCAGCATGATTTATTGAAAAGTATCCTTTCTCCAGCATGAGATATTGGTCATCAAAGGTTGGTTGACAGCAGTTGTGTAGATTTATTTCTGGACTTTCCATTCCATTCTTCTGTTTCTATTGGTCTGTGTTTTTGCCTTTACCAGGGAAGTTGTTTAGCATAGTTTTGTAGTATACTTCAGAGTTGATAGTGTAGTGTCTCCTATTTTGTTCCTATTTTTCAGGATTTTTTGAATATTCAGTGTATTTTCTGGTTCCGTAAGAATTTTGAGTTCTGATGAACATCGCCCATATTTTGGGAGGGAGTAAACTGAATCTGTAGACTGCTTTTTATAGTTTGACACTTTAACAATATTAATTCTTTCCTTTCATAAATATGAGATTTTTTTCCACTGTATCTTTTCCAACTGCTTTCATTTTATATTTCACAGTTTTCAGAGTAGATTTAATTTATTCTAATTACTTCTTTTTGTAGCCATTGTAAATGTGAATGTTTTCATGATTTTTTTCCAGACAGTTTGCTATTGGGGTACAGAAATGTGCTGATATTTTGAATATTTATTTTGTATACTGTTGAATCTATTCATCAGCCCTGCAATTTTTTGGTGGAATCCCTAGGTTTTTTAAAATTTATAAGAAAGTTATACTATCCTTAAAGTTTGACTTCGCCCTTTCCAACCTGGTTGTCTTATTTCTTTCCCTACCCTACTGACTCTGACTAGTTCTTCCAGTACTGTGTTCAGGAGAAGTGGTGAAAGTATCTGGCATGGTGGTGCACACCTGTAGTCTCAGCGTTTGGGAGGCAAAGGCAAGAGGATCTCCATGAGTTCAGGGGCAGCTTGGGCTATACAGAGAGTTCAAGGACAACCTGAACACTGAACTACAAGTGAGACCCTGTCTGCACAAAACAAAACAAAGAAAAGCAAAAAAGAAGTGGCACAAGTAGGCATCTTTGTCTTCTTTCAGACTTTAGAGGACAAATTTGCCATTGTTTACGCTGAATCTGATATTAGCTGTGGGTTTTTGGTGGTGTTTATTTTACATTTCAAAACTGTTTTGTTGAGGTTTTTTTTTTTTTTATCATGAAGTGATTGTTAACTTTCTTGAGTGCTTCTTTTCTGGATTTATTGAAATGACCTTAAATGTTTTGTCCTCTTTTTCTCTGAAGGTGATGTTTCTGATTGTTGGTTTGTGTGTCTTGAAGCACCCTTGCATCTCGGGAATGAGCCACCTGGTGATAGAGAATGATCCTGGTACTGTACCAAGCATGCAGGTTGTTAATACTGAAATAAGACAAGGGCACAACCAAAGAAGATGACTGCAGGCTGCGATTCCTGATGAATGTACTTAGCACGTTATTGCTGGCTCTTCTGTATGCCTCTTAGCAAGCTTAAGAATACTTTATTTTGTAATTTGCTTTTTCATATTCTTAGTAGAATCTTTAAAAGAAAAATACTTATTTTGTTTTAAATTCTAATGAAACTTAAGCCTCAACATTTTATGTCAAGATTCATGCTTTATTACAAATCACTGTAGTATTTCTTACCTTGAGGTCACAGGTATGTACTTCTAGAACTTTTAATTTAAGATTTAAAAATTATGTCTAATGCTAATTTTCAGTTAATTGTTATATGAGCAGAATATTTGTATCTGTTTTCCTTTGAATATGATACTCAAATATTTTCATCTTCGCCTATTGGAAGTTTTTCACCTTTCTCCAAAGTCAGTTCAGTATACAGGAGTATAGTTCTGGACCTTCGATTCTATTTTAACGTCTGTTCAGCAGTCTCAACACCCAATCCTCTCACTGTCAGAGATTTATAATAACATTTGTAGTTAGATAATGCAGATCCTCCAGCTGAATTGGACTGCTTCAAAACATATTTGTGCTCTCCTGTGTCCTCTACATTTTCATATGAATTTAATTATAAAATTGTCTGTTTTACACAAAGTCCATTTTAATTTGCATTGATTTTTAAATTTTATTTTCTAATTCTTTATTGAAAGTACATAGAAATTAGTGAGACAAATATATGTCAACTTTGTATTCTGTGCCTTTAGGGAATGCATTTCTTAGTTCTGGCAGAAATTCACAAACCTGGAATTTTCTTTTTGGGAAAGTTTTTAACCATAATTTCATGTTTTTATTATACATAGGTGACATTGCATTTTTCTCAAGTGAAATTTGAGAGTTTTTGTCTTCCAGGAATGAGCCTGTTTCATCTCTGGTGTTCAATTTTTGTCACAGAGTTGTTCATAGCATTTTCTAAATGTCCTTTCTGTACCTGCAGAATATCTAGCAATGCTATTTCTTGCATTTCCTGGTGTAGGAAATTGTGTACTGCCTTTTTTCTCCAAATATTATACCCTAAAGTTTTATTTATTTTGTGGCTTCCATTAAAGAATAACTTTTCATTTCAACTGTTTTTATTTTTCTATTATTCAAATATTAACAGTGTAATCATTTGTGTTTAAATTATTCTACATTATTTCTGTTGTTTTTCTAATTGTAGCATTCTGACGGTTTTTTGTTTTCTGATCAGAGTTCTGATGTTACCCTTCCTTATGTCTGCTTTTTTTTACAGTGTCCTTCTCTTTAGTGGCTTTGAAGATTTTCTTTTAATCATTATATTAAGTAAATTGTTTTAACTGAGTTTTATTCATATTTCTTATGCTTAAAGGTCCTTGGATTCCTTGAATCTGAAACTTTGTGGGGTTTATCAAGGTTGGACAATTGTATCATGAGTTTTCTATATACTTTTCTGTTCTCTGTCTCTCTCCTTTCCTCCCTCCCCTCCCTCCTCTCATTCTCTTTTCTACGTCAGAAACTTAATCACACACTAACATGTTGAAATTATCCCATGCCTCTTCAGTGCATTGTATTTTTCATCTCAGATAATACAGCTGCCAACTGTAAGAATTTAATTTACTTTTTGAAAAACGTCTTCCTTGTCTCTGCCTTAGTCCATCTGAACGTTTCTTTTGATTTTTGAACACGTGGACTGAGTTGCAATCACTCATGCATTGAGACAACATCTTGTTGTGGTGCACAGTCCAAGCTGTTCCTGAACTCACTGTATAGGCCACATAGCCCAAACAGGCTGGAATTTGCAGCTTTCCTGCCTTGGCTTCTCTTGCTTGTGATAACTTCTTAGTGGTTATGTCTCTGCTAATAGTGGCTCGTTCTCTTCTCTTTCCATTGGCAGTCACGTTTTTCTGTTTTCTGATCACTTTTTATGTGCATGCTACTATCATGTTTTTACCTTTTTAGTTAATGGGGATTGAGATATTCCTATGAATATTCTTGGGTTTATTCTTGGGGTGGTTAAGTTACTTGGAAAGCTCTTAATTATTTCAGGCAGTGCTGTAGGTTCTGCTGTGAAGCAGCAGAACAGGATTTATGACTAATTTTGCCTGATTATGGAGGCAAACTGTTCTGATGACTGTTCCCAATGCCCTGTGAATCACAATGCTTCCCAGTCTGACTGCGGAAGCAGGAATCGTTCCAGGCTCTGTGCCAGCAGGGAACTGTTTCCTCTCATCCTTTTGGGTGATTATTTCCTAGACTTTGTGTAATTTCTCTGGATGTCTGTGCTGATTAGACCTCATTCGAGCCTCACCTGAGCTCTGGGCCTCTGAGTGCAGTTTGTCCTTCCTGCTGGTTCCCAGGGTCTCCTTGCACTTCTGGCTCTTCTCGGGGGATGGCTAGGTGCCCTGGCTTCCTGCCTGGTGCCACAGCTGGACTCCACCTCCAGGCCGTAAGCGGGACCTCACCACCACATTCGGGTTCTCTCCAGGACCCTTGTTCTCAGTGTCCTCATCCCCAAAATGTTTAATATATTGGGTCTTTGAAATTACTTAGATTAGATACTAATCCATTCCACCAGTATTTGGGCTGGGCCAGGTATCAGGCCGCACTTTCTCTTTGGAAGATATTCTTGCCAGAGAATCTTCCCATCTTCCTGATGGGAGTTTCTGTCCAATTGTCTCATTCTTACCTACCTGCTTCCGGAAAAGGCACTGCTACCCACAGCTTTGCTGTCTTGTGCGGTGAGTAGTTTCTCTCTCTGACACTCGGCTTTGCTCTGGACTGCCTTCCAGCGGTGCAAGTCTGAGGCTTTAACCGTGGCCCTGTTACTCTGCCAGTAGAATGAGCTGAGCTTCTGGGCTAGGAAATCAGCATTGATCATCTAACTCGAGAGCTTTTCTGCCATTGCTTCTTGCAGTGTTTTTGCTGTCGCCTGCGTCCTTGGATCCTGTTGATGTGGTTAAGGTTTCATCACAGGACTCTTAGTCTGTACACATTTCCATCTTTTTCTTTCCTGCTTTCAAACTGAGTACTTTCAGCTTATCTATCTTTATGTTTATTTGGCTTTTCTTTTGTCATTTCAGACCTCTTTTGAGTCCGTTAGTTAGTTTTCCTCTTTTTAGAACTATTAGCTGTGCCTTTGATTGCTTCTTTTTGAAATTAAGAGTCTTCTTTTGAGTCATTGCCACATGTCCCACCGAACCTTTACACAGACTTGGACTTCACCCTCGGAGTGTCAGATCTAAACTTTTGTCTGCTAAATCTGACACCTCATTGGCCGGCCATTCTCTCAGTATCCACTGGCTGTTCCTCCTTAATTTGTATTTGTTTCCCATTTCCCATTGCTTTGCATGTCTCTATTTCAGGTGTCCATAGCAGAATCTTTGAGCTGTGATATTTTTAAGTTTCTGTGGCCTTTAGCTGAGCAGCATCTTCGGGCATGGCATGTGGCTGTTGGTCTGTGTGCTGTCTGAATTCTTGTTTCTGTTTGTCATCCAACTTCCCAGGACAGAGTTGTGTGACTCTGTCTCAGCCACTGATTTTCTTAGCCATTCTTTTTGTGTGTCCTGCACCTGGAAATCCTCCTGTCCCTGCAGTTGTGTGTGGTGGCCTTGGCGCATGGCCAATGCTCTGCAGCTTCTCAAAGTGGAGACTTCTCAGCTCACTTGCCCTTGGTCAATTCCCGGAACTTGAAAGGCTGGTTTTGACACATTTCTATGTGTTTTCTTTGTGCTTGCATGTGTGCATGTCTCTGTGTGTATGTGCATGTGTGAGTGTGTGGGTGCATGAGTGTGAGTGTGTGTGAGTGTGCATGTGTAGGGTGTTCGTGAACCTGTTCGTGCTGATACCATCATAGTTGGAAGACTTCTGTATCCTTTAGAAACAAAAAACAAAGTGATGTCATATATAAACAATCATAAATAAATGTCACATGCATGACTCACATTTTTATGTGGTACACATATTTTAATGTGTGTACACACCTGTGACATGTGTGCATGTGCACACATGTGTCTATTCTCTCCCTCCTTTCCTTTCTATGTATTCAAATTTCCATCTGTGATTTCATTTGTATCTGGAGAACTTTATTTTGCTTTTACGTCAGTTCAGATAGTCTGGTGAGTAATTGTTTCCACTTTTTTGTCTAAAATTTGATTTTTGCTTTGAAAGGTAGTCACCTTGGCAAAGAAGTGTAGACGGCATTTCTTTTCTGTCAGTGCATTGCAGTGTCCCCCTTGAATACTGGCCGATGTTGTTGTCTGATGGCAGTGCAGATCTTCATGTTTTCTGTGGTTTGGAATCCTCCCACACACTGGATGCTTGTAAGATTTTTCTCTGTGTCACGAGTGCCCCATAATATGATTGTGATTGTCTTGGGTGACTTCCCTTGTGCTTAAACTACTTGGCATTTGGCGAGCTTCTGGAACCTTTGAATCAATAGTTTTCATCAAATTTCTAAAATATTTGAAGCCAGTCTGAGTCAACAAAAATGTATATATGTATTGC
The DNA here is from genome assembly GCF_034190915.1 of Cavia porcellus. Taxonomy (NCBI): domain Eukaryota; kingdom Metazoa; phylum Chordata; class Mammalia; order Rodentia; family Caviidae; genus Cavia; species Cavia porcellus. Next base: position 44,738,428 of record NW_026947507.1, read on the forward strand.
TCTTGACTCACAAGAGACCAATGACCTGTTTTGAATTTTTATCTTAGTTTATTTCTTTGCTTTACACAAGTGGTTTCTCCATTGCCGTGTCTCCCATTTGCCCAGTCACTTCTGGACGGTCTGATCTGCTGTTCAGTGCAGTATGTATGTTCTTTAATTCTAAATTGCCCTGTTCTTTACAGAAATTCTGTTCAGTTCTTTAAAATTCATTTTACTTATTTCCTTGTGATATTCGTATTTTCCTCAACCTTCTTGAACATATGGAGCCTGTTCCTAATTACTTTTGCTCCCTGCTGGATCTATCATCTCTGTCATTTATAGGTCTCTTTCTATAGACTAACTACACTACTCTTCATGAATTATATTATTCTCCACCTTTGCATGACCCATAAATCTTGCTTGGATGGCAGAGACGAAGAATTTTATATTGTTTTTACTTGGCTCTGTTTCATCAGTGTACCGTTAGTTTTGTTTTTCCACGCACTTGACTCACTCAGAACCCTTTCACGACTTGCTCTTTCCCTTTCTGAATGTAGGCCCAGGGGATCCTCCAGCCCAGGATGAATTTTCCTCTCTACCAACTTTGTAACTACTTCCCTGAAGCCTAGTCATATGTTCTAAGGAGCCTTCCCTGAGGATTACAGAGCTAGAGTCCTGCAGGAGCTCCAGGAGTTGCTCAGCCTAATCCTTTCTTACCATTTTTGCCTCATTTGGGGTATTCTCCTTGAACACTGCAGGAAACTTTCTGCACAAACCCGAAGTTATCCCTGGCATCTTTCTGCTCTTCTGTACTCTGTTCTACAAATTTTGTACACTTTCTTCCTTCCCAAAGTTCAATAGGTGCCTTCTCAAGTCCTGAAAATTACCTATGTCTGTTTCCGTCTTCTCTGTAACCTGGAAACTGCCTCTCAGACAGCAAGCTGGTGTCAATGGATAACTCAGTTGTTCACCTCTCTTTCCTCCAGATCAAGTCTTATGCTTTTACCGGTAGCTGTGGTATTGCATGCTCTTTCCTAATTAACTGGGGCAGCGTGTAGACCCAGGCAGGGGTACCTGCAGGCAGGCCCAGATGACCGAATATGACAGCTTCATTGATTGGTGTTTTAACATCAAGTGGGCTGGGGATTTAGCTCAGAGGCATAAGCGCCTGCCTTGCAAGCAGGTAGTCATGAGTTCGATCCCTGGTACCAATAAAAATGAAAAAAAAAAAAAAAAAAAAAGAAACATCAAGTGACCTGGGGCATGAGAAGTCCTGCTGTTTATAATGTATTGTGTGATTTTCGTCCATCTGTGCTTGTGAAAGAATGGTTTTCACTCTTACAAACCCAAGAGACACTATCAGGAAGATTTCTTTTCTCTTTTATAATACATTTTTAGTAGCATGGTGCTAGTATCTTGTTAACATACAATTAGAAACTGTTTTAGTGACTTTTCTTTCATGGCTGAGACAAAATATCTGACATCCAAAGTAAAGGGAAAACGTTTATTTAACTTGCAGTTTGTAGTATTTTCAGTCCATAATCGACTGGCTCCAAGGCTGGGTGACAATGGGAGAGAGCAACAGTTCATGAAGACAGCAAGAGCATTGAGAGGGAGAGGGAGAGGGAGAGGGAGAGGGAGAGGGAGAGGGACAGGGAGAGGGAGAGGGACAGGGAGAGGGAGAGAGAAAATTTTATATTGTATGCAGACTACCTGCCTTGGTATCCTGTAACACTTACACCCTTAAACCCAACATTGGACCATGGATCAATCACAAGCTCTAGATTCAGCCATCTCTGAAAGGCCTTCTCCCCATGACTGTATGAGGCTTTGGGGGCATCTAGGCATAAACCATAATGTAAACATTCCTTTTTCATTTATGAGAAGGTATTATAAGAATATTGCTTTTCCATCATTTTAATATTCACCAACAAAATCATCAGGGATTGGTGTTTTCTTTATGAGAAAGCTTTAAAAATCAATTGTTTCTTCCCCAGAATTTAAAAAATTTTTGTTCCAGTTTTGTCAAGGCTTATATTTGAAGGAACTGGGGCATTATATCTAATGTGTTGGGGTTTAATTGGAATAAAGCATTTATAACTGTTTCTTGATAGCTTGTAGTTTCTGTATGATCTGTGCTAAGAATCTCTTTTCCTGACATTGCATTTCACCCTTAGGTGAGCTGCCTATGCTATTTTTGACCATGATTTTCCCTAAGGGGTACAATTTTTAGTTTTTGTTTTTTGGGTATGTACTCTTTACTTTGTATTTTATCTTGTTCCTATTTTGTGTACTTTACTTTCCAAATGTTCTTTTTTTTTTGAGACAGAGTCTCTCTATGTAGTTCTGGCTGGCCTTGAGCTCACTTTGTACCCAGGCTTGTCTCGAACTCGCAATGATTCTTCTGCCTCAGCCTCTCGAGTGCTGATTAGAGGGGTGAGCCACCACACCTGGTTTTCCAAATATTCTTGAGGTAGACTCATAGGATATTGATTTGAGACTCATTTTACTTTCTAGTAAACAATTACAACTATGGATTTTCTTCTAAGCTCTGCTCTATTGCTTCACAGAAGTATGAACATAGTAAAACCTTGGATTGATAGTAACTTGTTCCATGAATGTTCTGCAAGAAGTGTACACGTGTCTCACACATTTTAACTTGATAGATGAGTGGTGTTTTGCAGCATGAGGACTAAGTGATCCTGAGTATCACATCACCACACCTGAGCCCATGGTCCACTCTCCCTCTTCCTCTCTCTCTAGCTGCAGAATTGTGGGTGATCATCTCTCAACAGCAAGAGCTTATGGTGGATATCTTGTCTCCAAAGGAGGAGGAGAAAAAGGCAGAGGAATCTTTCATTTCAAATGTAATTAGGGAGATGTGTAAACTGTGGGAAACAGTGCAAGGTTTTGTGGAGATGTGTCACCCTAATAAGGCTGCAGCAAGGGGAACAGTGAATGTGTTTAATGACAGTGAAATGTCACCTTTCCGTGAGATCTTTAAAGGGAAGAAAAAGCAAGTGTCATTAGATAGATTCCTTGCTAAACCTGCAGCAAAAGAAAAGGATTCCTTTGAGCCAATAGATAGAAGTGATCCTATTAGTGACAATGAAAGTTGTCTGCACAATAATCCTCTTCTCTCCTGTCTTCATTGCTGTGGTCATGAAGCTTTTCAAATGTAAGTGCAGGTTACTTTGTTTTCCTTTATATTTTGTTGTTTATTTATTATTTTCTCTTATATTATAGTACCATAATTATTTTTATATGAATACTTTTGAATTGTGGAATGAATCATCTGAGCTTTCATTATTCTTACGTGGAAATTTATTTTAGTATACAAGTGCTTTGGATGACAATTGTGTTTCTGGAGTGAATTATTCTCACAAAACAAGGTTTTACTGTATATAAATGTTAATATTTTTATTATTTTATCTAGTATCTTCTCTATTCTTATAATTTCTTCTTTTACCTATTCACTATTAACAGATTACTTTCCAAAAATATATTTCCTAGGTATCTTACTAATAATGATTTGTATTCTAATTTTGCTGTAGAGCACACAGAACTTTGTATAACTTTAATACAACTAATTGCATGGTGTATCTGCATGGGTCTGTCTTTTGAATTTATTTCTTGACCTATGTTTGTAGCTCTCCTATTTCATATGCAGTAGTTTGGTCATGGTGATTAATAGTGATTTACATATCTTCTACATCTTTAACTTGGTTGCTTAATAATTTTGTACATTTCTGGGAGCAAAAATTTCTGTGATTGTAGAATCCTCTCTCTTCCTTTCTACATATATATATATATATATATATATATATATATATATATATTCTTATGATGATATATTTATTGACAGTTTTATTAGTACAAAATGGCCCATTTTTATTTGGTAATAATTTGCCATAATTATTTTATTCGATATGAATAAAACCACTCCAGCTGTCTTAGGCTTACTGTTTGTATCACATGACTTTAAAAATTCATTGACTTCCAAGTAGTTAGATTTTATGTTTAAAATAAGTGTTGTATAGGTATCATGTAGCTGGGTCTTCTTTTCTATTAGTCTGAGCCTTTCTATAGTGAGTATCCATAGGCATTACTTTAAGGGTTTCTTTGTGTTGCGTGTTTTCCATTTCTTTTGTCTGTTTTTCTCGACAGTGTCATTTGACATCTTTCCCATCTTTCATTATGCTGTTATAAGCACTGAAGGTTTGTGACAGTGTTTCAGAGATGTGACCATTTGCAAATAGGCAAAGAAGTCCACAGAGAACCTGTCGCATGAGTGTGTGGTAAGCATGTGACTCTTATATACCTCTGCTCTTGTGTGTTTGGATTATTGTATCTGCAGCTTTCCCTAACTTCCCTGCTCTGTAGAACAATGTGTAGCAGTGTGACTGTATGTACTAATCCTAGTGTCCTGAGGAATGGACAGTAAAATATGTCTCAGACGGAAGATCTTCAGTTCACAATGGCTGTAAGACAGCAGAGTCTCTCTTGAGGACAAGTCTAAGGTTTTGTGCTCCATAATTTTCACCTGGCCTCCTTTATCACATAAATTGTTCTAAAACGTAAGAGAGAAGATTATTCCAAATCAGCCTTCATGTGCAGAAAGCCACACAAAGTCATCTCTGTACATACGAAAAAGATATTAAATTTAAAAAATTGTGGTCTAATTAAAAATGTGAAACCTTCCCCAAGAATTTAGAAGAAAGAATGCACAAAGCCTGCCTTAATGATTATAATAATTATGGAGGGAGAAGACTTACAAGCAGCAGAGTTAAGCTTTGGCCAATCGCTTCAGCCTATTTTGAGCGGGCCGTAATGGAAGAAAAAGTAATTAGAGTGAACTTGGACATCTTAGGCATTTAAATATCTAAGCCAGATAAGCTGGGAAATGATGTTAAGCAGGAAGGAAGGAATACCATTGCATTAATTTGAATGTGAGCTCTGGCTCTCCAATAAAGGGAAGGCATCCACATCGAGCTGGTAGGTCTGAACAAAGAGCAGCTTCCTATCTCAAGGCACATTTCCCTAACGTGCAACTCTCAAGCCCTTTCCCACTGAAGTTACACGGGTTTCTATCAGAAATGAGGTCAGCATATTCATGAAGTTCATTAAAATGTTCCTTCTTTCAGCCATTTCAGTACAGGAACTGTTATTCAGCATTGCGCGTGTTTTCTCTACCTTAGATTGGACTGTCATCAAATTTGTTCTTGTAATGCCTATAGTGGCTCTCGCAGAATAAATTAAGACATCCTGTAATTTATACTAATGAAACCAATAAAGTCATGATCCATTCTTTGAACAGAACCTGTTAATTTCAATCCAAATACCAGGAGTTAGTGTGTGGGAGAGAGTTATATCACCAGCCAGGAGGATAAGACATTTAATGAGCTCTGGAGGGTTGTGGTTGGGCCCAAATAGCAGATTCCACGTATTCTGCTATTCTAGTTATTCCTTCATCTGATTCATTCCATTTATTTTTCCTTTTTCATTGATCTTTAGCTAAATGTGATGGCAAACATTTCCTTTTTAAAAAATTTTTTATTTTAAAAAAGATTAAGATAAAAGAGGACATAACAAAACAGATCAGAACAGAACAATTTAAGCAACATACTGTTTCACCACAAGACAACCCGACATAACAGTAGCTACCATAGTGTCTCTTCCCTTGAAATATTTGCATATACCTTCATACACTATAGTATCAAACATAACAAGACAGTGTAAAACCATTCAAGAGGATGAAAGTATTACAGGGTATTTAGAACCAACTAACAGAAAATGAACAACAGTTTCTATATTATCTCCTTAACTATAAAAAATTTTGTTTATACTATCACATATAATAAAATCCAATAAGACACAATATAATAAAACCGATAGAGACAGAAGAACAAAAGCTTGGTAGGACTTCAAAACAAAATGATATTAAATCAGCACTAGCTATTATAATGTCTTGTTTTCTTCAGAATAGCTATTCATACCATCACAGACAACATATCAAATCTGGAGTCATAGGAAGGTATGGGAGCCCTGAAACAGTTACTCAGTCCCTTCCTTCTGAGGTTTGGGAGCTAGAGACAGAAAACAAACACTAGGTCACCAAGGAGTCAGGTTTTCCAAGTCCTTGTTCAGTGACATATGCAAGCCAATGGAGCAATGAGCAAATACATTTTGTATATGGGCTTGTACTCCACGTCTTTTAAGGCATCCTAGTTACTTCCTCACTGCTGGGACAGAGTGATATGTTAAAGGGGGAGAGATACATTTTGGCTCACGGTTTGTTGTGATTTTAGCCCATAGCTGGCTGGCTCCAAGACAGGGAGGCATGGCAGAGGGGACTCATCTTTTGGCAGAGTAGGCAGGAAATCGTGAGCCATCAACACAGGAGTCACACTGTCATAGCAAGGAACCAGAGGCCTGCTTCTGTGGTCCACATGCTGTCTGTATATGATGCAGTGGTTTCATCCTGATGGACCTTCCTGAGAATGCCTTCAGGTCGAGGAGAAGCCAGATCACATCACAAGATGGCAGGCAATGAAGCAATAGATCCTAGGTGTCCATGTTCTTAGAGAAGTTCGTGTTTGCATAGCTGTATGCAGATATGCATGATGTAGTCTTAGACTCTGATGGCCTCTCTGGAGCCCTCAGACACATGCACCATCGAATTGGCAGTACAGAGGCTGTGTCTATGTGGGCAAAGGTGGTCTGGCCTCCCCAGGCTGGTGGCCAAGATCCCTGATTACCCCTCCACTTCTGGCCTCTGGTAAACTCTCGCTGCTGGACAACAGATCCGTCCTCCTCAGAAGATGAGCAATGACTTGAGGGGTACAATTGGGATGGGTGTGGAGTTTGATTTCCATGGGAAAAATTTTGATCAGTGAGATAAAACGTGACAGGAGAAGGCAGCAGATAAATTATCCTTCCTTTCCTTTCTCCCATGGAAAGTCCCAAGGCTTGGTCTTTCTGGAACATTCATTGCGAAACATTCCATGAGTCCAAGTGATTAACAGCATTGTTAACGAGCATGAGATAGGCTTGTTAGGGTTCACACTGTCTCTCCTTCCCACCTTCTCTTACACCTCTTGTCCTCAACCTAAATCTCTGGGGTTAGTTCTCCAGTCAGAGCTTTGCCTCAAGTTCCCTTTCCTGCTGAACTAAATGTTGTGATAGCAGGCTTCTGGGGGGATTTGTTGTTGACTGCCTCTTTTGCAAGCAGTGATGGTGGCCAAGGCTGGAGGATGACTCCAGGTGAGCAGGGGAAGCACTGCTACCCACCTTCTCCCGCAGTCATCTGGAGTGACAGGCACTGGGAGACCAAGTATCTACAGTATTTATAAGTGTACAACCAATATTTTGAGGGCATAAAGACATTGTGGAAAGGAAGTAACAGAATTATGTTGGTTCACTGCCAGCCCTTAAGTCTGGAAAGTTCTAATGTCACTTTTGAAGGAGATCACGATACCTGGAAACCACAGGGTATTCTGCATGGACATCAGACCAGCGTCTCACCGCAAGCCTGGAAGTTCTGGAAAAGAAACTGAATAACACAAATTTGAAAACCTCCTGTGTAAAAGTCAAGTCCTTCTGTAAGATCTCTGAGTTGTACCTTAGTACTTTTTGAGGGGTGAATCTGAGGCATGTGGACACCCTAACTCCTGAGCCCTTTTTGTTGATACTTTAAATTTCAAGAAAGATGCAACATTGCCCTTCCCAAGGACACACAATGATATTACCTAGAAAAAAAATTCCTGATGAGCGAGGTTCTCCTTCCTCAAAATCAGATTCCCTCCCCATGAGCTCTGAGAAAGAGAAAGCAGTGACAGCTTCAGAAAGAAACAGGCTACATCCCTAAGAATGCAAGGGTCTGGCTAACCTGTGTGCTGATGGGCCCTGGGGGTGTGCAGGTGGAACGGGCATTTGGGAGGGTCATCTCAAGGAGCAGAACATAGGATTAAAAGCTGGAGAACTGAGAGCAGTATACACCATGACTTAGGACTAAATATTCTTCCAAGACATCTGGAGCCATTCATAAGAATTCGCTTGTGTGAACTCCTAAAAGCCGGCTTCAGCACTGCCCGAAGAAAGATGGAGGTGTCATAATTCCCCTGGCATTTTATTGAGAGGCATCAGAGGGATTGGAAGGTGAGATGGGAGATCAGAAAATTTCTGAAAACCCATTGCTGAGCATATTCCTGCAGGATACCTCGAAAAACTTTCTTCTGAATAAGACGGTGAAACCTGCCAGGCGTGGTAGCGCACACCTGTAATTCCAGCTCTCTGGAGGCTGAGGCAGGAGGATAGCTTCGAGTTTGAGGGCACTCTGGGCTACAAAGTAAATTCAAGGCCAGCCTGAACCACATAGTGAAACACTGTCTCAAAAAAAGAGACAAAAACAAGACAATAAAACATGCTTCTGGTGTGGGGATCAGGAGGAACCTAGAAAAAACAGGGTCATGGCTCACCTCTATGGGTTGGGATGCGTGGAAGTTGAGAGGACTCAAAAATGCTGATTTCCATGTTGCAGCAACTCTAATTATGTGGGAAGGGAAACTGCCTTGTGACTGAGTTCCCCAAAATAATGGCGATAGTGGGTTAGGGGTACCCGGGCAGGAGGAGAGCCCACCTGTCAGAGCAGTGCACTTCCACAGAGGCAGCAACGTCCAGGGGCAATGAGGGAGCCTCACTCTGCAAGGGTCTTGGAGTGGGCTAAAGATCACAGGCTGTTTGTTCCTAGGTGATGGGCCACTGATTGAAGTGTCTCACTACCCTTACTTTCTGAGAAAGGTAAGAGTTGACAAGATGAGCAAAGTAGGTCTCAGCGGTACAAAGTTGTGACCTAAACCCAGTTTGCCAGTCAGTGTGAACTCTCTGGCATGGAAACCTTTAAAGGAAGGTCATGGATGTGTCCCCTTGGGAAAGACCCTGGCACATGCCTTCTAGACTGGTCCTCTGACTTCTCCACAGTGGGAATTGCAGCTGGCTGCCAGGAAATCTGGGAATGGGGGTGATCGGATTTCAAGGACTCAGACACATAGGACCAGGGCTGCTACTGAAGTCAGCAGATGCCAACACCACCATCATCATGCAGCTAGCATGGGAAGCACAGAAACGACAGAAACGACAGAAAGAAGTGCCACTTCCCATCTTACAGTGCACATCCCACCCTGTGAACCAACTTTGTGATTTGTGCAGAGTGCAGTGTTGAAAAAGATAGAAGCAGCAACTGGAAGAACATTTACCTCTTCCCTTATGGAGGAAGAGACATCAAAGCAAGGGCAGAGGAGTGCAACCTTCTACCTCCACAAACAAAAAGCCAAAGTAAGACCATGTTCTCAGGGGAACAGAGGAGAGGAGGGCTGACCTCACAGCTTTGAAGAACTGAGTCCTTGTCTGCTTCATCCCAGTGACTTCCATGCTATGGGGCCTTTGCAAACATGACAAGCATCATGGGAGATAGTGGTGGATTGCTCAACACTGAAGCAGATGCATTGTAAATCTTGGCTGCCAGATGCTTTTACTGGGGCAGGTAAATGGCTTCTGAGCACAGCACGCAGCTGTTGACTGGAGAATGTGTCCTTCTTGAGAGCCCTTCATGGGGATGTGCATGGCCACTTGTCTTCACATGGTAGAGGAAGACCTGTACCCTGTGGTCAATTCCACGGAGCAACCAATGACCTAGATATTTCCAGGCCCCAACGTTGGTGATGTCATCCCAACTGAATCTCATGGACAAAAGCTACTGTCTTAGCTTAGGAAGTGACAGCAAAACACCACAGACCAAGTGAATTCAGCAAGGAAACTTGTATTTCCGCCTCTCTGGAGACCAGGTTCAAAGTCAAAGTGCCAGCAGACTCAGTCATCGCTGAGGGCTCTGTCTTACTCCTACCTCTTTTAGTCAATTAGAATAAAATACCACACAATCTGTCTGATTCCTAAACAACAGAAATTGTTTCTGGTTGTTCAGGATCCTGGGAAGTGCAAGGATGACTGATGGTGGTGAAACCTGCTTCCGGTTCCTGGAAGGCTGCTGTTTTGGGGTATCCTTATGTGGTGGCAGAGACAAACAGGGTTCTCTGGCGTTTTTCCTAAAGGAATTAGCCTCACTTAGGAGGCTCCACCATTGTGACTTGATTATCTCTAAGGGCCCCAGCTTCTAACACTTTCACCTGAGATTTTAACAAGTGAGTTTTGGGGGCCACGAATATTTGGTATGTAGGACGTTCTCTTTCTGCTTAGGGACAGCCTCACTGTGTCCTCCTTACTTTGTTTTCTTCATTGTGAGGGCATTGATTCCAATAAGCTGTCTCCACACTCACAGCCCTAATGACCTCCCAAAAGCTCCTCCCACAAACACCATCATGTGGGGCCCCTGGCTTCAGAGGTGAATTTGGGAGGGGCACAGCACTCAGTCTAAACAAGTACCACGGACACCTGCAGAGAAGCGTGCTGCCCAAGAGTGGAGGATAAACCTTGTGAAGATTCACACCATGGCTGTGTTGGGGCTGTTTTCAGGGCCAGTGGGCTGGGACAGGCCAGCACATTCCCTAGTAGGTGGACTGTCTCTTCATCTGTCACTTGAGACTTAGGAGCAGGCACCAAGCTCCTCTAGACCTCAGTATCTCACAGGCAGCATGTCTATTGTGTTTGGAAATACAGATCACCCAGAAGACTCCCAGACACTAGGACCCAGAGCAAGAGGGGGCTCTGTGACAAGCGTGTCCATGGTTGTAGCATGCTGTTTGAGCTGCACAGAGATTCCAGTGAGGTCTTTGTCAATCTCTACAGGAGCCATGGTGCAGGCCCTGGGGCTCTGGGGCAAGGTGATATCATTCCCAGTCTAAAGCTACTTCCCAGATGAGAAACAGCTTCTTTTATTATTTGGCAGGAGACACTGTGAAGTCATGTGCTCTAAGTTCACCATAAGAAGCTGGGTGATGGGTTTCAGTGAACCCAGATGACTAGGTTGTGACAGTGAACAGTTGGGCTGTCTAAGTGGAACCTAAGTAGATTCAGGAGGAAGTGTGTTCACCTTCAGTCTCCTTCAGTTCTCAGCCCTTCAGCTCAAAGATGTGGGGGCAGAAGAGGGCTTTGGCCTGGTCACAGCCACGGATGCGATATTACCTACATTTCCCTGGGCCTCTATGACAAAATACACAGCCAGGGTGACTCCAACAAGCCGGACTGACACTGTCACACACTGGAGGCTGTGTGTCTGAAATGAAGGTGTCAGCGGGGCCCTGCTCCCCCTCTGAAGGGCGGCCATCCTTGCTGACCTTTTCTGGCTTCTCGTGTTTGCCTTTGCCCCCACATTCTTTCTCTAGCAGATGCGTTACTCCAGTGCCAGCCTCCATGTTCAGTGCCTGTCTTCTCCCAGTGCTTCTGTGCCATCTTCCCAGCCTGCACGTCTGAATTTCTGCTTCTCATAGGGACCCAGTCATGTAGGATCAGGGCCCTCTTTCATAACCTCATCCTAGCCTGGCCACATCTGCAGAGACCCCATTTCCAGTCAGGTTACTTTGCAAGGAGGACGGGATAGGACTTCATACCTATTTTGGAGGCTCAAAGTTTAACTCATAACAGCTAGCTCCTGTGTACTGCTGGCATATGATAGCCTAAAGTTAGAGGTGATCTTCAAAGACAGTGGTAGAGAGAAATGATTTCAGTTGGTAGAACTTTGAGGTGCACATTTGGTTACCTAGTTCTGCATGGGAAGTATTGATCTGATGTATAGACACACACAGCCCATCTTTCTGTCATAGATATCTCAGGATCTACAGGAGACTCTTTCCAGGACACCATGGAAACAAAATCTTTGGATGCTCAGGTCCCTCCAATAGAAATGGTATAGTGTTTGCATATAATCTACATATAGATCCTCCTATACCTTAAATCATCTCTAAATTCCCTGTACACCTCACTCAATGTATGTGCCACATGAATAGCTGTACCATTGTGTTTAGTGGTAATGACAAAGTCTTTATGTGTGCAGCATGGATGCAGTTTGTTTTTCCACATATTACAAATCTGTGCTTAACTTACTGTGCCAGCTCCATAGCCTGGCTGATACTCTGTAGCATGATGGTCTGAAGAAGAGACGCATGCGTGGGTTCTTGGGCATAGGAATGAAGCACACGAACGTTTTATGCCAGGCAGCTGTTCTCCACAGCTACCCCCAAGACTTAGATGCTGAGTCCAGGAATAGAATCCTGAGTATCAGGGACAGTGACTACCTATGAGTCAAGAGCATGGGTTTCTCTCTTAGTTATACAGGTCAACAATTACACTTCCCCTGCTTCCGGGGAGAAGCCAAGGCTAAGCCTGGGCATAGTAGGCTGGACTTCAGTTCCCAGGGAACTGCCAGGCTCTCAGCAGGTGAATTACATACCCAGAACCCCCCCCCGCAAGTGGGGAAGCTGAGTTTTCATCAGAATGCTGAAATACCTTAGATACTGTTGCTTTCACTGCTGGCAGAGAACCTGGCGGAGCATCCCTGAAGTTCTGTAGAAATTCTTCTCTAGTAATGTCTAGCACATCATTGTCTCAGACCAGCAGATCCATTTTAAGGCAAAGAAGATATCATCCTGCTTTATGGCCATGGATTTCACCATCCTACCAGGAGATGCTGACCTAGTTACCCAGCCAAGGTCAGCTGGGGAGCAACACCTTGTGGAGTGGAGCAGTGACAGCAGAGGTCTGACTCAGAACAAGCACAGGACCATCGCTCATGTGCATGCACCATGTTGGGTTCTAGGAACTGGCCTTTCTGTTCTCACTCTTGGTAATCCACTTCCTGCAGCTCTTTGCAGTTAAACTCAGGTCTTCTTGGTCTAAGAGCCTTGATCCTTGAAGGGAAAGCATTTCCTCCATGGGAAATAGTGGTATATGACAAATAACCAGTAGTTTGGATTCTTATTCTACTGCAAGAGCATGCAGAAGGAAAAGATTCCACTTCCCAATAAAATCATTGCCTTGCTGGAGACCTCAGTGTGGAGGTGCTGTTTAGCTCTCCATGGTGCTGAAAGTGTTGGCCCAACTGAGGTTGGAGCAAGGTTTAATTTTGAGGGTAACACATCAGTCTGTAAGAGGTTGGCATGGGGCTGGTCTACTGACACATTTCCCCCACATCTCCATTTGGTGGACTATATAAGGTGGCATGCATTTTCACAAAAGTGTGCCCAAAGTTCTGCAATACAGCTGGACACCCATCAGTATTTTGTTGTTTTTCTGTGAGACAGAGGATGATGCAATTATGCACCAAACTGCCTGTATTTATGCTCTTTATGTTTCACTTTCATGCAATCCTGTCATGCTCCCCTGGGGCTTCACCACCTCATTGCCACGTAGAATTGGCTGACCCAGAATCTACAGGGTTCTCATGTGGCACTGCCCCTGGCCCTCCCAAGACTCTCCTCACGCTCCCAGCTTCTTGAGATGTGAACAAATCTCACAAATTCTTGTTGATTTCTTTTTTTAACCTAACAATGTAGTTTTCTTTTGCTTTCAGTAGAATTTTAATAAGAGTATGCCCCAAAGACCTTATCTTGTTCTTCATACCCACCAATTAATCTGTGTTGGAAAGGAAAACAGCATCTCCCTGAGTTGAATTCTGTGGCATAGTTTTTCCCTGTTAACTCAGTGTGTAAATATTTGAGGAGCATTGCATATCCTCCTTTCGGTACAGTCTCCTCTTGCCACCTCCTCTGGTGCATCCGTCCTTACTGCTTCACTGCTAGACTATCTTCTTTTCTTGGGCTCAGACTTTGACTTGCATAGCAAGCAGGGATGGAGAACAGGTTTGCTTTGTCTGAATAAAAACGTTGCCTGAAATCACCTTTACATAGCTTTTCTTTTCCTCTTCTCCAGTACTGTAGGAACTGCCACAGAGAAGTGAAGGGGTATTTAGACTGATCTCAATAATTAAGAGCCTTTATCTACCTTAACAGATCATCAGGCACTTAGGGATAAGTCTGGATAAATTTCAGCAAATTGTCTAATTGTCTCTGTTAGTCATTTGGGGCCAGTCAGTCCATGTCATGAAGGTGTGTGTGTGTGTGTGTGTGTGTGTGTGTGTGTGTGTGTGTATAGTTGTTGGTATATTTAAAAGAGTCTTTGGTGTTTATAACTGAGTTGGTGCTCTCTAGTACTGAATTTGTCCATAATAAACAAGTATGTGTTTCCCAAAGATGGTTATGCTAGACTCTGGGACAGGAGCTATCGTAGTCCCTGTAATTGGAAAATCAGTCCTTGCCTTTAGATGATGGACAAAGATACATTGCAAGTGATAAAAGGTTAGTAAGGTGCAGCATGCTGTGTAGCAACACTGAAGAGTCCTCAGAGCCATTGAAAAATATGCCACAAGGCATAAGAACCATGATCTATTGGGGAATAAATTACTCTCTGCTTGTATTTGTCCAAATTGGGGATAGAAGTGAATCAGGCAATGTGTCTTCTCGAAGGCTAATGACTGGCTGAAGTTTGTATCTTGACAGCCCTGAACTTTTTAGACACATGAATGAAAATAGCATGTAGATATATATGTATATATCTCCCATACTTTCCAGCTACTGCCCCATTTATGAGTCTCTCTATGAAAACTTTCCTCCTGCCTCTTTATGGAAACCTGCACTCCCAATCTTTTCCCTGCCATCTCCCACCCAAGCTGATGCCAGGCACTAAGGCCCCTTCCTTCACACTGGACAACTCTTGACAGGCTCATCAGGATCTGTCTAGTGTGAACCTAATGTCCAGTCTCAGAAGTTATTTTACTACTTGACTGCTGGTCAACTTTCCTTTTACTGAGCCAAACTATCTGAAAGCCCAATTTAAAGAGGAAGTTTAGTTTGGGTTTATGGATTCGGGGGTTTCAGTCCATGGTAAGTTGGCTATGAGGAAGGAGTGTCATGGAAGAAGGGCACATCAGAGCAAAACTGAGCACTTCATGGTGCCCTGGAAGCAAATCACAGTAGAAAAATGTCAGCAAGAGACACACTTTCCAAAGGCAGCCCCTGGGGATCCAGCTCCTCTAGCTGGCTCTCAGGTCCTGACACTCTATTTGGTTATGAACACCCATGCACCTGACTGCTGATTATTGCAGGCCACCCATGATCCAGCCACCTCTCCAGTGTCTCTTAGTCCAATTAACATGACAAGATTAACTGGAAAGCTAACCCATCAGTTACACCTTACAAAGCCAAATATGCCTTGTTTAAAATGTTTTCTGCATTTATACACAGTCAGTCTACCACAGTAAATGAAACTACATAACTTAGAATCTTCCAACAGCTTCTCATTTTACTCTGAGTACAAGGAAGAGACCCTGCACAGGCCCGTAAAGTCCTCAGTGACAAGGTATTTCTTCCTTGCTGGACCGCTTTGCCCAGGAATTCTGCCCTGGCTCTTTTGGCTGCAGCCACACTGGCCTTCTGACAGTTCCTTGAATAGACAGAGCATTCAGCCATCTCTACCAGCCACCTTGTCTCATCTCTGTGTGCTCATCTGTCCCCACAATCCTGCTTCACATAGCACTCCTACTCATGGATGTTACCTGGTATCCTTGTGCCTGGCTTCCTGCTCTTCTTTGCTAGGAAGCATATACAGTCCTTAAAGGAGTTTGGGCCACTTTGTTCCCTCTTGCTGTCTCCTTACCTGGAACAGGGTACTTGCAGCTGATAGCCAGAGCTCTGCAACCATTTGCCAAGCACATCATGGATCATGATCAGGGTGCCTTTGCTCCTTTCTCCCCGTCTTTGATTGCAGATTGGCTGTGCTTTAAAGTTTGTGTTCCCGCATGTCTGAGTTTTTTCCTTCTCTTTCTATTTCTGTGGCCTCCAGGCAGGTGTTGGGCCTCTGCAGCACTCAGGGATCCCATGGAGACAGAGAAGGAGGGTAATTATCTGCCTGGTGCATAGGGGATGATTGCTCAGATGTCCTAGTCAAAAAGAGAATGAGCAGGCTGCAAAAAACCCTGGAGCAAATTAACATGCTGCTATGCACAGTTTGTTCCTCCAGAGCTCGGTGAAAAGGAATTACTTTTGGAGGGAAGCAAACAGTTTATTAAATAAACCTCTCTGCCCATCGGCAGCAATGATATAATCAGGGTTCGCCAAGCACCTCCCTGGGGAGGGAGGTGGTGAAGGGGTGCAGGAAACTCACAGGCAAACCTTCTGCCCTCAAGGAGCTTGAAGTCTGAGCTCCTTGGCCGGGCAGGTGGTGGCGATGAAAATGGGAAATGAGAAAGAAAACCCCCAGTAGCGAAACCCTAACAGTTTTGCTTTTCTCCAAATACTCAAATCTCTTTTCCATTAGCTGTGACACAGGTCATTTTCTCTGCCTACAATGACGTATCCGACCACTGAGACTGACTCTAATGGCCTCACTTTCAGGAAGAATGGCCCACTCTCAAAGCTCTTGTGATGGTTGGCATACTTCATCATGGTGTGTTTCCGTGTGCACTTACTCCCCCGTGCAACCGGAAACTCATTTGCAGCACAGACTGTGTCACCTTCTTCCCATTTATTCCACCATCGTTGTTATTCCAATACCAGATTCTGCACTCAGAGGCCTACAGAGGCACCTGAAAATGCAGAGTCACCCCAGGGTCAGTGAGGCATCCAAACATCTATGAAGGCACCCACATGACTAGAGAGGCACCCAGAGTTCTGGAGAGGCATCCATGTAGCAGTAGGTTTATAGACTTTCTGACTATTATATTTATTTGCAGTGTCTGAGAATATCTATTTAGTGTCCCTTGCTTTCAAAATCTTGCTATTTGTGTAGGAGGGACCCCCTCTTTGAATGAAGTCCTTCACCATAATCCAGCTATGGAGCATTCAGAGCATTGGCTTTGTTACCTTAATCCTTAGGGTAGGGAGCCCAGAGTTTGTGGGTTCCCAGTGTGTCACTGTTTGTGCTTCTGTCCTCTTGCTTCATCTACTTCAGCAGATACCCTTTGTTTCTGGGGTCAGAAGAGGGATATTTCTTTTCGAGACAAGATTTCTATGCTCCAGGTAGGAGGAGTATACTGAGTCAAAGTTTTTCTCTCTAGGCTTTGATTTTTATTCAGTGCAGATTTTTCATTGCTCATTTCTCTCATTGCATCTCATGGTTCCTGAGAGATGAATATTCTAGCCTTCAGTCTTTTAAAACAGGGAAGGGTAGGGCAATAGTGGGAAATGGTGCCAGGTAGCTGCATGTGTGGGATCTGCTAGGGGACAAACTCATCCCTAAATCCCACAGGAATGTCCAGTTTAAGTTCAACAGCATTCTGAGTGGCTGAAAGAAGGAAACTTGTGTGGTCATGGTGTGGCTTTTGTCACTGAGATTGTCACTGAGATTTCTTCTCTGGCCAATTTGTGTCTGAATCCTATCTAAATTTGCCTCTGCACAGTAAAAAGTTTATGAAAAGGTTATTCTTATTGAAAAAAAAATATGTCAGGTATTGTTCTTTTGGTATTACGTGATAGGTTGTAATATTACATGGAAGATCTGATTTTTTGCAAGTTAAATTAGAATATTGTAAAACATTGGATTCTGAAGTATCTCTGCTTGTATCGAACACTGCTAGTCACCAAGTCCTATCTTCTCTGGGTCACCTCTTCCTTGTTCCAATCTCATGACACAGTTAGTTCTCCATGGACTCAACTTGGGTTAGTGAAGTTGAGTAGTTCTTTGCTTCTTTTGCACTCAGCACACACTTTCCTCCTGCCCTGTGACGTCAACCTTGTTAAGCCCTAATTCCCTGGTGAGTATGCCCATTCATTTATATGTAACCCAAGAGTCAGGCATTAGTGCACAGTAGGATTCACTTTTGACCAAGAGGAGGTGGAGGTCAGCATATGAATGTTTACTCCTTTCTCCTCTCACTTTATGTCGTGAGATGCATTAGGCAACTCTCCCATGGAGCACCCCTCCAGCCTGAATGATCAGTCACCCCCTTCTGAGTCAGCCAGATAACATGTTCTTGTAGTTGCATCTCTCTTACTCTGGCTTCACTGGCCCTGTCTCTTGTAGAGAGGAGCTGAGCTGGGTGTTGATCATACATGCTGGTCTAGAGCGAGGCCAGCCCCAAGAGCATGGGGCTCCCAAGGTGAATGAGGTGACCAAGCTGTTAGGCAAAAGGGTTTCATCTGACATCAGCCTGCCGAGTGTATAAACAAACGTGCTGCAGTCACTGGGCAGTTTCTTTTTCCCTCTCGGGAGAGGCAGCTCCACTTGACCTGGGCTCCACAATGCCCAAGCTTTGGGCACTGTGACTCTTGTCTTCATTTCTTCACCCTCCCCCTGGGTATCTCAAGAGCTGCACTGGATGTGGCATTTTGGTGCCTGAACAGGGATCTTGAGTTCGAGGAAACTCATCATTTAAAAAGTGATGGGGCACCTTGGTGTGGAGACACAAGCAAAACTGGCTCTTGAGAAAGATAGGGAAGAGAGAGGTATTGGTATCATTGATATTGATATCACTGATATCAGTATTGATCCCATCATCAGGTATAAAACATGGGACAAACAGGTTCCCAAGGACAACAGATGTACATGGAAATGTTTGCTGTATTATTGATCCCCATATTTACCTTTTCTTTGTAGAGCTTGGTCTGGGAGTATCTTGAAGATTATACACCTGTTCAGATGACCACATAGGATTTGGCTCAGAGTACTACTTTAAAACTAAGCCCTAAGCAAAGAAAGTGGAATGGAGCAACAACCCCTGCACCCCAATAGAGCTTGAACCCTCTAGCTTTGCTCAATCAGATAAGGAAGGAGCTGTGGGGGTAAAGAACACCTTTCCACAATAAAGGAATGTTTCCCTGAGATATCCGTTTCACACTGCTCAAGTAAAACTCACGGCTTTAACTGTGCCTCAAGGGGCCACTTCTGTTTTCTCAGTTCAGAAAAATTTTGCTGCATCACTGGCTGAGACTTTCACCCTCATAGAGTCATTCTTTCTCTCTCCCTTGAAGTTGGTGCTAAAAGAAGCCAGGGGGTGGGAGAATCCCTTAAGGGTTTTCAGCATGTCTACCCTATTGCTGAAGTCCAAGATCCAATAATTTATGTCAAGTTATAGGTCTCCATGAAACTGTAACTTTAGATCTTAACAAAACTAAAACAAGAAACTGCCACCTACAGTATCACCACCCCTTTTATATTGGGTTTTATAGAACTTATAAGACACTAAGTTATGGTGCCTATGATTGGAAAGCAATGGTTAAAGCACGTTTGCTCTGGGGGTTATATATTGTGGAAGGGAAATGTTTTTTGATTTGTGTACAGATCAGACCATTTTCAATGCTACCTGCATTTCTCTTACTGTGGGAATTTCCTATAACCCTCAAAGTCAAGGAGTCACTGAGCATGCTCACCATGTGCTCAAAATTCAACTCCAACAACAAAAAAGAGGAATTCTCCCCTACAAAATGCACACCTGGAATAGACTTCACTTGGAATTAAGTACATTCAGCTTTTAAAACCTGACTAGGGATGGGAATACAGCCGCAGCGAGACAATTTAATCAGGCAGAGAAAAAGAAGCTAGGAAGGATCCTTCAGGAAGTTCATACTAGACCATGGAAGGAACCCAGCCTTGTGCTCACATGGGGTCCGTGTCTTTCCAGAGAATGCTGAACAACCTATCTGCGTGCCAGAGTGTGCTGTCTGGCTGTATTATGGGTCCAAACTCAAGAAAGGAGTTGGCTATACCTTTCAGGAAGCACCGGCTCAGTCCTGTGGCAGTGAGGCCTTAAAGACTGGGCTGCGGCACGTGAACAAGAATGGGGCCAGACCCAACCTAGAGTGCATTGAAGATATAGACCGAGGGTGCCCTGGAGATGGGAACCAAAATGGAAATCAAAGATCTGAGGGTTAGGGTTAGGGAGAACATGGTGGACAAACAACAGCAGCCACGGAGGCTCTCTGAGATCCCCAGATTAAAATCCAGGAGCGGTGCCATGTGAGGAGTCCTACGCGAGGGGAGATGTACCTTGCTGACCCAGGAACAAAGTAAGCGAAGAGAAACCAACTGGAAATGCAATTCTGATGCTATAACAGGAACAGATAAAATCTCAGTGTGGAAGCTGGATCCCGCGCCATTGGAAGCCACGATTTGAATTTCCTGCTGCTGATACTGCGTCCCAATCTGCACAGAAAGGAGAGAGGTGCGCGAAAGCTCTGAGAGCAGGAATCGGCCCAAACAGCATTGAGAGCGGGACTGGCTCGACCTGCAGTGAGTGAAATGGGGACCTTTTCATAGACTAGGAGGCTCCAACAGAGGACATTCTGGGAACGGGCAGACTAGCCGGAACACAGTCCTGCAGTGACTTTAGTCGCATATTCCCCTCTCAAGCAGGAGTGGTGGGGAGCGCTTGGCCTGGTGTCGCCGCGGACTAAGATTCTGTAGGCTAGCCCACATCAGGTCCCTGTGCCTGGCGGTGCACCCTAGCAGTGAAACATTCAGTAGGTTGACCTGGAGGGGCGGGCCCAGCAGAGGCTGCCCAGGTCTGTGTCTCCCTAGTACACTGCAGTGGGTAGGAACATCTAGCCAACAGATTCAAACAAACTGCAACAGACAAAGAGAAAAAAAAAAAAAAAGAACAAAACAAAACAAAAACAAACAAACAAACAAACAAACAAAACAAAACTGAGCCTCCTACATACACTTGTATGGAAGGAACAAAAAGTATGGGAAAAGGGAGCAACAAGAAAGGCTCCTCAGTCCCCAATCCTGAGAACACTGATCCAGGAAAGGTAAAAGCAAAAGAGAATGAAGACAGAAAACATGCAATATCAGACACGGCACCTATAGATATAAAACAGTATCTCCAGAGCCTCATAGATGAGTTCAAAAAGGAAGTATTTAATGAAATAAAGCAAGAAATAAGTAGAATAGTTAGAGAAATGCTAAGCACCGCCCAAGAAAAAACAGATGGTGGAATGGAAGAACAGGAAAAAAGGGGAGAATTGTTTGATGGAGAAATAAGAGAAAACATAGAATATGTAAAGCAGGTTCACAAAGATTACTAGGAAACTAAAAACTCTATTGAAAACTGGCATAACAGCTTGAAAGAAACTAAGGATAGATTATCAGAACTGGAGGACAGATTTGTAAGGTGGGAGCATGAAATGGAAAACTTCGTAAAAATAACAAGAAAACAAACAGCAATAATACAAAGACTAGAAGATGACAAGAGGATCTAGAACTTAAGAATTAAGAACATAAAAGAAGAAGTAGGGACTCAAACAAATGAACTACAAAAGCTATTCACAGAAATAATCCAGGAGAATTTCCCTAATTTAGCAAAAGGTAAAGATACTCAGATGTATGAGGCATACAGGACCCCAGCCACCTACAACCCAAACAGAGCTACACCCAGGCATATAATAATCAAAATTCCAGAAATCCAATATAAGAACAGAATATTAAAAGCCACCAGAGACAAGAAACAGATCACTTACAAGGGAACACCCATCAGAATTACAGCAGACTTCTAGGCACAAACCATCAAATCACAAAGAGCGTGGGGGGAAATAATTCAAGCTTTGAAAGATAATAGCCTCCAGCCAAGATTGATATTTCCTGCACAGCTGTCCCTAGAAATTGATGGAAAAACAAGGTGCTTCCAGGATAAAGAGGAACTAGGGGAATATGCAACCACCAATTCAACTCTACAGAGATTACTGCAGGATATTCTAAAAATGAAAAATACCAAGATTCCAGAAACAGTGGCAGAGCAGCCACAATGAATGGAGAAGAAAGCAAAATGAAGAGGACAAACTGACAACTAATGACAGAAAAAAAGCTTAACAGAAATGAGGCAGAGAAGGTTAGATGGTAGGAACAGCCATTTTGGAGAAAACAAGGCATCATAATAGGTAGTGCTGATTTAATATCCTCTTGTTTTGAAGTCCCATCAATCTTTTGTTCGTCTGTCTCAATCGGTTTTAACGTGTTGTATCTTATTGGATTTTATTATATGTGATAATATAAACAAAAACTTTTATAGACAAGGAGATTATACAGAAACCATTGTTCATTTTCTGTTAGTTGATTCTAAATACCCTGTAATACTGTCATCCTCTTGAATGGTTTTACATTGTCTTGATATGTTTGATGCTATAGTATACGAAGTTATACCCAAAGATTTTAAGGGAAGAGACACTATGGTAACTACTATTATGTCGAGATTATCTTGTGGTGAAACACTATTTTGCTTAAATGGCTATCTTTTGACCGGCACTGTTTTGTTGTTATGCCCTCTTTTTTATCTCAATCTCCTTTTTATTATCTACTTTTTCATTTTTATCCTTTTAATTAAGGGAAAATAAATAAAAAATAGCAGAATATATTATAGTAACCCACTTTGATTTCCTATTAACTTGATTTGAAACTCTGTATTGCTCTCACCATCTTGTTTTGACTGATTTTCCTCTATTCTGTTATGCTAGATAGTACCAAGTTTGAAAGTCTAGGCAACAACTATGAAGACAATAAGATCCATTGTGACACCCATTCTGGTTGACTATTATCTTCTTTTGAAGTCCTCCAATGTCTCCAATGTTTTGGTTTTATTGGTCTTATTCTTTACTGTTTTGTTCAATTTTATTATAACTGATGATATAGGCAATTCTTTTTAAGATAACAAGAGGCATTATGGTAACCATTGTTGATCACCTTCTATTTTGTTTTTACATTATGTATTATGTCCATCCTTTTGATTTGACTGACTCTGTCCTGGTATGTCACATTTGGTTTTACTTTCTTCAAAAAAAAGTAATAAGAACTGTGGGAGTAATAAAACCCAAAATGTGTAATTGTCATTGTACAAAAGAAAGGAAAAGAAAGTTCTCTAAAAGATATAACTGCATATATATTTAAGTGTATAAGATAGATAACCATATTACTGAGTTTTGTTGGATTATTGAACAAAACTATTTGCAGTCTCACTGTTTGAAAGTCCCCTCTATATGCTTTAATTTTATAACTTCAACAACTATTTTTAAGATGACAATATGTAATTAACTAGTGATTTCCTACTGTTTATTTTTTCTGAAATTCTATATAACTTGTACCCTTTTTCTGTTTTTTTTTCTCCTTAAATAAAATTAAAAACAAAAACAAAAGCAAAAACAAAAAACAAAGATCTGAGGGTGACAGAGTGCATGGAGATACTTGGGCTAGAGACTACATGAAAGAAAGGGACACAGATTTCTAGTATTCTTAAGACAAAATAAAATATATATTAATTATAGATAAAATATTTTGCTCCTTCCAAAGTTTTCTTGTGAAAGATCTCTGCTATGTGACATACAAAAAATTCTGACTAGTCTACTTGTAATTACAAACTTCTAAAATTATGAGTTATTTTAATTTGGCCAAAATACATATTTGGTGCACTCTGATTTTGTAAGCAGATTGTCAGTGTATCTATTTGCTTGCCTGGTTGTACAGACTGTAAACAGCCATTTTATCTGAGCTCAATAAGTTTTTTCTTTCTTTTTGCATTTTTCGATTTTTGAAGCATTTGTTCATAGTTTAATTTGGCTGCTTTCACCTGGGTTGCCAGCTGGTCAAAATAATGTTAAAATTCATTTTATAATGTTTGTTAAAATTTGTTAAGGCAACTAAACAGGACCTTTCAGGCTTGGAAAATTATTGGTCAGAGCTCTCTTTAGTAAATAAAGAAGCAGCTGTCTGGGAAAAATCATACCCCAACCTTTGCTCATAAAGAGAAAGCCCCAGTGATCCCCATAGCTTTATGGGTGGTAACCTAATAAATATTTCTCAAAATGTGTCATTGTCATATGTTTACAAATGGTCATCATCATTAAATTTTCTAGAAATAAGACAATAAAGCTTTCTGATTTAAAGATGCTTTGATAAGAACTAAATTAAGAAGAATTTTATATGGCTAAGACATCTGATTGTTATTAACCTCATGGTTATAACCTGGTTATACAGGCTTCCAAAATGCAAAATCAAGTTTGTTTATGGTGAAAGGCTTTTTTTCTCAGTTCAGACTTCTGCCTTTCTCTTGTGTGCCAATTACTTGTGATAGAAGGTTCATGTGAAGCCAACATGAACTCACCAGCCAATAATAATCATTTTAATAAAAACTTTTGTGATATGTATGTGTCACTACATTTGGAGATGTTTAAACATTGAACAATTCAGACAACAATGACATGACAGATGTATAAAACAATGCCATAGCAATATGCCAGCGGTAAGAGGCTCAAATCACTGACGACTTTCCACTGCTTCCAGCTATATTATTAACTGACTACTGTTATGGGGTAAAGGGCTGTTGTATGGGGTTAAACTGCTACATGCAGGGACCTGAAATCTTTGGATTGGGCATCTTTAGCCTAAATGAGAAGTTCACTCAGGATGGAAAGGATTCAAGAAGGAGAGGGCCTTTATAGGAGAAAGCTTGGCTGAGGATACCTAGGGAAAAGTAGAGAAGAAAAGCCATCTGCAAAAAAGAAGGCCTCTGCAGAGTCCTCCAAACAGCTCCTCCAACTCCAACTGACCACCCATTGCCTGCAAGTACAAAACAGAAAAGGGGGAGATGTGGGGAGCAGCAGAGCTGGAGATCAGTCACACACGTGGGGCTAGAGCAAGGCCAACCCTGAGAACACAGAGCACACTGGGCAAGCCAGGTAAACAAGTTGTTAGGCAGAGGGGTTTCACAACATCAACCTGTGGAGTGTGTAAATGCACTGCAGTCATTAGACAGTTCTCTTTTCGCACCAGGAAAGGGGGCTCCACCGGGCTCAACTTTCTGCATTCTGACCCTTGTCCTCATTGTTTCATCCTCCTCGGTCCTCCCCATGGCTATCTCTCTCACTGCCTTTTCCTGAGATTTGACTTCCCCCTATCCCTCTGCCTCAGACCCTGCTTTCTGCAGAACAGCTGGGCCATGCACTAGCTTCATGGAGCATGTTCTCTGCAGACCATGTGTCCTAATAGGAGAAGCTGGGCCAATGAAGCGGGGTGCCCCATGGCAGGGAGACTCAGCACAATTCCTCATTTCCTCAGTGGCAGGAGCACTGGCAGAGGTGATGTGGATGCAGTATTGCAGTGGTCCATGGGCTGGAGTGGTATGCAGTTTGTCATAACATTCAGGGACATGTGCCTTTGGTTCATGTCTTGTTGTTCCAGAGGAAAAGGATAAAAAACAACATGCAACTAGAGTGTTGATGAAATAAGAGGAGAGTAGAGGAGGGAAGGAAGAGTGGGAGGAAGGGTAGGAGATAAAAAGGGGAGAGACTAGGGGGATAAAAGGGATGAGAAGAGGAAAAAGGAGAAAGAGAAAGGGA
Source organism: Cavia porcellus (assembly GCF_034190915.1). Classification (NCBI taxonomy): domain Eukaryota; kingdom Metazoa; phylum Chordata; class Mammalia; order Rodentia; family Caviidae; genus Cavia; species Cavia porcellus. The sequence goes on from NW_026947507.1 coordinate 44,763,729, forward strand.
TTAAGAGCTATGGGGAGGAAGGGGAGCAAAAGGAGGAAGAGAGGAAGAAGGAGGAGGAGAATAAGGGAAGAGAAGGAGGAGAGGAAGAGAAATAGGAAGAGAAGCAAGATAATACAAGGAGGAGGACTGGGAGAAGAAAAGAGAAGGAAGGGGAGGAGAGGGAGAGGTGAGAGAAATAGGAGAAGAGAAAGAAGGAGAAGGAGAAAGAGAAGAAAGGAACTTCAAGGCTGATGTCAGCCTCTTGAATGGCAACTGCTGGCTCCCACCAATTCTGCGGTGCACATCACAGAAGTCAAACCTGTGGATTGAAGATGGGTGGGGCCCAGGTCCTCTGGATGAAGGACTCTGCAAGAATCCTGCAAGTGACATGTTCGGTACCTTCCGAGTCCTTCCCAGCAAGCCCAGGACTACTGTAATGGTTGATACCTTGTGTCAACTTGAGTTTAGAAGCTTAACGAAGTAACTCAGTAATCTTACATCCTGGGTATAGAGGACATATCCTTACCATGCTAGGATATTGTTTATTGTCTCAACTTGAGAAGTTTAGAAATTTTAAGTGATTCAGCATGGTTCCAGAGTCCTCACTTTTTAAGCATCCTGAGCCTGAGCAAGAAGAGAGCACAGACATGGTGTGAGTACTACACCCACCTGGGGGCAGAGAGCATGTTTATAATATAAGGGAGAGAAAGAGACCTGCTCTCCTTACCCTCTTTTTGCTCTTGTCACTTTCATTGTCTTCTGCCACCCTGCAGTGTTCCCCGTGCCATGCAACCCTGCCTTGGAGCCTGATAATCATGGACTGAAGCTTCCACAAACTGAGCTGAACCTTCCCATCCTTAATTTTGGGCATCAGATATTTTGTCTCAGCAACAAGAGAACAGTAAGTAACACAGCCATTTTCCAGAAAGACTAGAGTTCCTGATTCTGAGCTTTTGAGAAGCTGAGGCATTGACACTACCTGTGGGGGGCATAGATATCTCTCAGAGACAGCTGTGGTGTTACAGAGGTGCATGGTGAGGTGGTGGAGACCTGAGAGCCACAAGGCTGATGGAAGCTGTCTTCCTTACTTTTTTCTTGTTGCTAAGACAAATACCTGACACTCAAAGTTAAAGGAAGAAAGCATTATTTAAAGCTCACAGTTTGTTGAAGTTTCAGCCCATAATCAGTAGGCTCCCGGGCAGTGTGGCATGGCAGACAGGCACTGCAGAGGAGAAATAGTTCATGACACACAGAAGGATGGAGGCCTGGAAAATAAGGGATAAAATAAGCCTCTTTCTCCCCTTGTCTGATATACAGCCAATGGAGTTAGGCTAGTATCAAACCAATCATTGATTTAATTGATTTAATTTTCACCCATCCCTAGTCTTAGCACCTTAACTCCAACATTGCACCACGAATATGAAAAAGCCTCACCTAGGACAACATGAAGCTTTGGGGGGACATCTACATATTAACCCATAACAGAAGGTTTATCCCAGAAAGTTTGAGTGAGTCACAGATACCAATGGCAGAGTGCAGGACAGCCTTCCAGTAAGATCAGTAATGGCATGCAGCTCTTCCTGGCTCTGTAGGCAGAAAGGCTGATGCCCTCTGAGGAAGTGGTTGAATTCTCAAGGGGTGACCTTACATGTGATATAAGAGCAGATCGGTGGCAACACAAATCAGTCCTAGATCTTCTCTTGGAAGCAACGTGGTAAGTGAAAGGTCCAGGCTCCTAGAAACAGTGAGGAAGACAAGAACCACAGGAGCATGAAACTGTTAATGCTCCCATCAATTTGGGAAGCCCATGAACATGTAGGTGACCGCATATCTGAAGACAAAAGTTATTGCCTATGTTCTGTGAACTTAAAAATAATATTTTTCATTCTTTAGAGCATTAATCGTTTTTGTTCTTCTGCCTAAATTTATCATGTATTTAAAAAAATTACTGGACTCTGGACAGAATAAAATTTATACTTTTTCACTTCATTTGTTCTTTTTCAGTGCACCGTAACAATACGAATTCATGTAATGAGTGCTTTTAAGTGGTTTGTAAAGCTCATGTAAAAATCTTTCAGTTCATGTTTTTTCTAAGTGTTTTGTGAGCACTCAGCTCTGTTCACATTTTCCACATTAGGAGGAACTGCAGAGACGTCGCGTGGTCTGCTCAGAGTGGGCGTGTGTGGCGAGGTGAGCCCAGGGCCGAGCGCAGCGTTTCACAACAGAAACTGGCAACATCCCTTCAGCATTGCTGGATACTTTGAACAAACTGGTAAATGGGAAAAAATATCATTGAAGCAGCACTGAAAGAGAGAGAAACTGGTAGTTATGCAAGATGCTGATACTATTTCATGAAACAGAAATCCTGGAGAAGTTGGTTTGCTCTGTGATTTGATGTTGAAGGAAATATTGGAAGAGAGGGGGAGAGGACACCACACATAGGTGTTGCCATCCCTGGTGCCCGTGGAAATTGGCTCTGGTACCACTGAGAGCCCCCAAACCTGCAGATACTAGAAACTTTTACATAAAATAATACAGAGCTTGGAAGTCTCCTGTGCAATCTTCTTGTCTACTGTAAATTACTCTGCTATCTAATATAATCCAAATGCAATGTCAGCGACTGTTACGCTAAACTACACTGTTTAGAGAATAATGATAAAAATATTCACGTTCACTACAAATGCAGTATTTCTCCAGTGTTTTTGATCTGCAGTTGGTTGAATCTGTGGAAACTGTATAAAAAGGGCAAATCCTGTTGAATTTTGTGGCAAACAGATGGCACTGTAAAAATATCAAATATTTGCAGGGACTCAGCTGAAACCTGAAGCGTGAGAACTGGGTGGGTCTGCCACCTTGCGCTCCCTCTGGACAGGGACCAAGGTCCAGGCAAGGGGGTCATGCAGACCTGGGAGGCTGCATGAGGCAGCTCCCGCAGCTCTGTGGGCTCAGGACATTGTCATGACAGCTGCAGGACAGAACAAGAGACTCAGGAAGCTTTGGTCCACAGCAGCGGAACGTTTTACCCGGCAAGGAAGAAGCCTGATTAGAGGCACCACTATCTCACCATGACCATAAATGATAATATGCACAGCACAAGAGAGCAAGGAGGGAGGGTTGGAGCCAGCACAGCAGAGAAACTGAGTCTGAGTGAGGCAGGAAGATGTCTTTAGGATGAAGCATACAATCAGAAACCTAAACACATCTGACCTAGCTCTTCAATTCCCTCAACACTTTTGAGATGGAGTTAAGTTTCAAGTTTCATTGACTATGTGGTTGAATACATGTTCTCTAACATGAGCAATAATGCTGTCACTTGGTGAATCATTTTGCATCATCCATCACATAGTGTGCTGTTTCCTTCTGCTGTGACAAAATACCTGAGACTATCAGTTTATGAGGGGGAGACTTCATTTTGGCGCATGGTTTCAGAGGTTTCATTTCATGCTCACTTGGCCATTGCTTTGGGGCCTATGACAGAGACAGAAATTGTGGCGGGAAGTGTGTGGGGAGCAGAGCTGATCTTCCAATGACAGCTGGAAAGGAGAGAGACAGACAGAGAGACAGAGAGAGACTAGACAGAGAAACTGGGGTTCCCCTGCCCCCTTCAAGGTTATGACTCCAATATCTTAATTTCTTCCCCAACATCCCACCTCCTGAAGGTTCTACCAACCCCCAGAAGCACCAGAAGGTGAAAGCAAGCCTTCAGCAGTGGATATTTGTGGACATTCAACGGCAAACTATAGCACCTGGTATCTATTACTAACCATGAGCTGCACTCATGTATGTACACATGTATCCATGTGTGTGTGTACAAATGCAAATCATATCGTGATGAAAAAGGAGTTGTCCTGGTAGAATGATGTCCATTCATTAATTTTTACTGAGATAAACTAGAAAATTAAACATTAATGCCCAATTACTTTTAGCAGTCGAAACAAAGAATCAATCATAAGATGTCTACATTCAGAAATGTAGACATCTTAGGATACTGCTGGCATTTCTCTCAGACGCTGGCATCTTTAGAAAAACACATGTGTGAATAACAAAGTGGTTGATGTTAGACAGCTCAGGTCAGGAGACCAACTGGCAAACCTGACCCCTATGTAGACGTCCATGGACCTTCAGGTCCTTACTCCTCCTCCAGTCCCTGGTGCTGTCCTGCCTGCTCTCTCCTTTGAGATTTTGCTTGCTAGCCCTACTCTCCTGGACTCGGGGTTCATGCCTTGGAGGTGCTGCTGGTTCCCAGACTCCCAGCCTGTTTCTGGCCAAGTCCCTCCTGACTTTGGAACTACTGAACCTCAGAGTTGTGTCACTGTGGTGTCAGCAGCCCTGGTCTGTCTTACTGTTGTCTGAGCTATAGACAGAACAGAAAGGAAAGTCAGTCCTGAGGACCCTGCACTGGTCATCAGCCCACAGGCAGAAATGTTTACCTTTGAACCTGAGCGTGTTCACAGTAGCTTGCTAGTGCCTCCGGCCTGCTTCCGTCAGGCTTTCCACAGGGATTTCTGTGCATCTTTATCAAAACCTCTGCCCTTCCTGGGTACAGCTGGAGGGCTTATTGGTGGTATTGCCTGCTTGATCATTCGGTGAGCTCACCAGGGAGATGCCTGTGAACAGAGAAAAAACTGAGTAGACGAATGTTCAAGGTGTGAAATTGGTGATTCCTCTTTGCTATTTCAATAGTATTTCCTTCCAAGCACTGGAATTCCAGTGTGGGAGATTGAATTCAGTGTACTTCATCAATCAGAAGAGTTTTTGTTCTGGTAACAGGGAAAGGTAAATTGCTCTCGTTGATGAAAAAAGTAGGAAAACATGCATTGGTATTGTCAGAGAAGCAGACTGCAGCTCAAAGGGTGCTTTTTACACAGAGCTATTTGGAGAAAATGCAAGATGTGGGAAGCAAATCTTTCAGATTATGTTTGTGGTTATGTAGAAGGGTTATGTTAATGCCAGGAGCCAGGAGTGTCTATCTTAGGAGGTGTAACAGCAGGGGAATAACAATCTTTGAAAGAAGCACAGGAAAAATTCCTTTCATCTTGAAAATTTGTACCTTAAAATGTGTGTGTGTGTGCATGAATTTGTATGCGTATGTGTGCCTAGGTGTTTACATGGGCACTGGTGTGCATGTGTGTCTGTGTCTTTACACATATATCCTTAAGTGGTTGTGTACATGTGTGCATGCATCTATCTATGTATTCATGTACAAACATGAGCATAAGTGGATATGTGTATGTCTTTGTGTATTTGGGTGTGTGTACATGTGTGAACATATGTGTGCATGAGTCTCCATGTGTGTGTTTCTGTGTGTGTCCTTGAGTGCATATATATAAACATGCCTCTGTGAGTCTCTTTTCTTCTCTTCTCTTTTCTTTTCTTTCTTTTTCTTTTTTCTTTCTTTTTTTTTTTTTTGAGACAGCCATGCCTTGAGCTCACTCTGTAGCCCAGGTTGGCATCCTCCTGCCTCAGCTACCCAGGTGCTTGGATTGTAGTGTGTGCCACCACCCCAGTATTGTTTTACTCTGTGTGTGTTAGTGTGTGCACATACGTGTGTGTGAATCAAGATGTGCACACTTGCCGCAGGTGCAGGGGATCAGGCAGAAGCCTGTGAAGTGATGTGGGCTGTGAAGGATGGGCACTTGCTGGAAAGGAGAGAAGACTCTGGACTCCATGGTTACAGCCAGGTGAGAGTGGGCCACAGCCTGGGTCAGCGTGGAGTGGTCCAGTCCCTGCGGAGTCTGAGCCAGCATCCTGCGTGTTGACCACTGGGCTGGAACACATTAGTGGGGAGACCCTGGTCGAGTCCCTCCACCTTTAATTTCCCTGTCCACTTGGTCTCCTGCAGAGCAGTGTTACGAGGAATAAACGAGACCACAGTATACAGAAGCATTTCCTTAGTGTAGCGTGCTTCTTCAATGAAACACACTCCCCGGGGCAGGACTATTCAGACAGTCAGGTTAGTGAGATACTAGTTCATGAAGCTTTGAGACAATCAGCAGAATAAAAGAGCCTGAAAGGATATGAAGTTTAGAAACCTTGGCATGGACATTAAGCAGTGAGGTTGAGTTGAACAGCTTTGCATTCTGAGTCCGACTCCTCTCCTTTGTGTGTGAGCCTGAATTTTGATGTGAAAAAATATGGATAGAAATTTCCTACCACATGGGATTTCATAACTGAATGAGATAATGCATTTAAGTGTTTGGCAATACCCTTGACCTATAGTAAAAAAAATTAGAGAGCACATGAACTACAGGGAGAGAGGCTCAAAAACTGTTATGAGAGTCTCAAATGATGTAAGTGACCATTTAATTTATGATGTTATTAATCAGTCTGAATACACATGTGCACATGTAGAAATGTTCCTAAGATTCACTTTCTCTTGGTTTCTTGAATCCCAAAAGACAGAAACAGTCCTCACAGCATTTTGTGTCATTTTGTATGCTGTTTTCAATCTGTTTCCAGTGACATCTCTGATCTTTCTCATTGGCTTCATGATGATACAATTAAAAATAACAAAACAGAGGGAAAAAGAAGCCCTGAAAGTGCTTTCTGAAGTTTTTCACTCGAACTCCCTTTCTTGGTTGCTGCTTTTTTGATTGCTCTGTGGCCACTCACGGTCAGCTCTGCAGCTGAACCCCTGGCACCTGAGGTCAGTGTGGGTCCTGGACAGTGATGTCTCTGCCCGGAGCTGACGGGGCGCTATTTCCTTTTTTCCATGGTTAGTGTCCAGAGAATCTGTAAGAGTCTCTGTACTGACACTAATTGCGTTCTGTCTTCCTGTCGTGTTAGAGCACACGCGGAATTCCTCTGCTCCTTTGAGAATAGTCAAGTTCTCCCCTTGCGGTGGTCGCTGGCCAGGGCCCCTTTGCTTCTTTCTTTTTCACTGCTTTATGGTGCAAATGCAGCTCTTCTGTAAGGAGGCTATTGATGCTATTCACGACTTCCATACTCACAGGTATCTTTCGTGTTTGTTCTTCTTATCAGTCTCCAAAATCCTCCCGTCTTTATAAACAAATGAATAAATAAAATAGAAAAACAGCCATTGACTAATTTGAGGTCACAGTATACCTCTTAAGCACTTAAATGATGGGTAGAGGTGAATGTCTTTGTAGAAGATGGATAATCAATTTATTATTTTGTTTATACGACATCACAGCTAATGGTTGTGAGCTTTGCCTTGATTATAGCAATTAGTAAATGAAAATGTGCTTGCATTGCCACAGTGTGTTTACATTTCACAAGTCTTATCTCACAAGGGAACCTCAGACTGAGCAACCCTCATCAAGACCAGCTACTTTATGTGTACAGTCAGTAAATCACAAAAGCTACAACACAGATCATACATTTTTTTCATATTTTGCGCAAAATTGAAATTTTTCTATTTTTGCTACATTGATATTTAACTTTGTAAAACTCTAGTTTTTTTTTACACTCTAACCAAGACAGAGAAGTAAATACAAACTAAAACATTTGTTTTATGGAAGCAAAAAAGATTCTTTAAACCTCATGTTCCTCTTTGGATCTACAGTGTAATTTATTAGAAACATGTGAATGAATCTTCGTTGACTTTTATTTTTCTACTGGTGAGTAAGAGGGAAGGAAGAATATCTGGGAGACTAACATGCAGACATCACTTGGGTGTTCTGGGGTGATGATATACGATGTACCTTCCATCTGTGTAATTAAAATAGCAGAGGGATGGAAATGCACACAGATCTTCATCTCCCTAGCTGTTGTGCAATGCTCACATCTGGGCTTCCTCAGGGACTGAGTTCTCTAACACCAGATGATGGGGTATATGAGAGGAAGCTCTGGAAATTCTGCAATGTATTGATAATGGTGTCTCAGTTACTGAGTTTATTTAAAATTTTGTAACATATTTTAATTTACTTTTGGGCAGTAAAAGGGATTTCTCAATTTTCCAGTTTTAATCAGACCAACATCACAAACTGATGAAGTTAAAAATATGCATAAGAAATCGATAGGACAAAATCCATGGCAGTCCTCACTTCTCTGTGGGGATAGGTAAGGTGGTTCATAATGTACCACTTCCTGCAGCATCTTGCTTATAGTTAATGGACTATTCCTGCCACATTATTATTAACTAAAGTTCATGTAATTCTCATATTTCTCTCACTTTTATCTAACAATCCCTTTTCTCTTCCAGGACTCCACCTAAAGCACCAGTTGTGTTTAGTTGTCATTTCTCCTGAAGATCTTTGTTTGCAGTGATAGCTCTTTGGGCTTACCTTGTTTTTGGTGATACCAACAGTTTTGAAGAATGCTGGAGTTATGTTCTGCATGTTTATGTCCCCCCAGATTCATACGCTTAAATCTATTCCCAATGTGAGGGATTTCAATCATGATTGCAGTGGAGGCTCAGAAATATTGATTGGGATGGGTACCATGTAAGAGTACAGGAAAAAGCCTATTTATAAGGCAACACCATAGTTTACTAGCAACAGAGGTGGCTATCACTGTGATTTGGGACTTCCTGGCCTCCAGAACTATCAAAAAGGAAATCCTGTTGTTTGCAACTTACCCACACTAAGGCATCTTGTCATAGTAGCTGAGTGGACAGAGGCATCTGTCAGGATTTCATAAAATGTCCCTTAACTGAGATTTATCTGTAGTTGTTTTCCTCATGCCTGGACTGGAGTCATGGATACAAGGAAAAACTATATTGGGAAGACGGCATTAGCATTATTTTGTGTCAAGGGAAGAGTTCACCCGCAGGTCCAAATCCCTATTGATGGTAACCATGATTACCAAAGCAGACACTATTCTGAAACCTGTTTTTGTAAATAGAAAATACATTTTCCAACTAATTTGTTTGAGAAAAGTGTTTACAGGAGGGAAGACGATAACTTAATAGCCATATTTATCACAAATTTTGTGTATTTGGTGGGCAGGATATTAGGCAGAGCAAGTGGCATCCTTTCTCCACCTTTAAGGTAGCAGAGTTTGTCCAGTTCTAAGAGTCTACAAAGTAGATATCAGAACATCCCGAGTTTACATCCAGCTCTCCAAATTGGGGTCTTGTAAAGTTTAAATAAATCATAAAATTAAGCATGTTTCATCACGTTCAACAACTGTACAATAATTTACTTAATACAAACAAATACAAAAATAAAGTCAATTTTAATTAGTAATGTGAAATTAAAGTATTTTTTTAAAAAATTCTACTATTGTTTTAAATTCTTTTGCAATGCCTCTAAAGTGCTCGAGTAACCCATCTGGCAGTAAAATGTTCTAGGAATTCTAGAATTTTGCAGTTGGAAACAGCTCAGTCATTTATTGAGCAAATATGCTTTCTATATCTACTAATCACTCCGAGTCCTTGTAGATCAGAAAACCAATGTTCAGAAGAGAGAAAGAGTTATATGTAGATTCATTTCTGATTTAGCTTTAGTTACCTTGTAGCTTTAGTTACCTATGTAGCTTTATTTCTGATACTTTAGTTACCTTGGAAAATTTATTGAATTTTGATGAGACACAATCGCCTTATGAGCAAAACCAATGAAATATGCAGGCTTTATGTAAAATCCAGTTAGAGTCAACAACACCATCGCTCTGGATAGACACTGAGTAACTGTTACTTGTGGCCCTTCCTTTCTCCCTTCCCCTTTCTCTGCTCTTCAATAATACCTCAATAGGAATGATAAAATTATTTACTGGAGAACAACATGCCACCATGCTTCTGAGGCACACACCAGCAGCTTTTGTTGCTCTCCTCCAGTCTGCTATTTGAATCACTCTTTTCATTGCTCTAAAAGATACCAAAGCCTGATTCAAAAAGCAGAGTAGTCTTGATGTGAGGATTTCAGCAAGTCAGCCAACCTTGCAGCCTCTGTTGATTGTACTACAAATCATTAAACCAACTGGGAACATGTAGATCACTGTAGGAATCATTTCTCTTCTGAGCTTCTCCCAGCTCTGCTGTCTGGTCTCAGTGTGACAGGTGTCTGGAGGCCTTTGGACTACATTGTGTCCCCCGCTGGTGACTTTTATAGCTGCACAGAAGTCAGGGGCTTTGCTCGTGGGTGAGGACCATCTCCCTCTTCCAGCCAATGGGTAGAGCACCATTATTGTGACAGTAACATTTTGGGAACCTCAGCCTTCAGGCATCTTTCTCAGCAATGTCCTGTATGTATACCCTGTTTAATCATGGTTCCATTTGTTTTCTCTGTGTTACAAGCACATTCAACATGGAAGGTGATAATATGTGATCAATTCTTTAAATACTTATACTATTAATTTTAGGGGCTACACAGTTTGAATATGCAAACTTTTAGTGAAAAAATAATTGCTTTTAGGACTTTCAGCAACAAATGAAATTTAGCTGCTCTAACTATAATGAAAGTTTTTATTATATTAAGTTTTGATCAATTTCCTGAATTTGCTTGTTCTAGATGTTTTATCAAGAGACAGAGCATAACACATCTTAGTTTTGCTTATTGTCTAAGTTAATATGCAATAAAATAATGATTTTTTTATAACTATGAATGAGAAAGACTACAGGCAACTGTCAAAAATAGGAAACATTAAATATAAAGGGAAAAATTTAAATTAGTAACATTCTTTCATTTTAAAATTTTTGAAACAGATAATTTTGGTTGATCCAGTAGCAGCTCTGATCAATAAAGGGAATGTGTCTGCATGTGTTCTTTAAATAACAATAACAACAACAATAATAATGATATAATAAAATTAGCAATTTTGTTTTATAATTTGGTTATGATAATATTCCAATCTTCCCATCTCTGGAAATTTTAGCAACAGATCTGGTGATATATGTTATTGCAGGATTTTGGGGGGAAAAAGTTAATAAAAGATGATTTAGATTGTATTTCTTTAGATAGCCTTATTATTAAAAAGCACAAACTTGGAATTTGTGGGATGTCTTGGTGTGGTTTTGGTTCATATGTGTGGAAGTTTTTAAATGAATAGAACAAATTCTTACTTCAATCAAAACTAAAACTTCATATATATACTTTATCTTATCTCATCTAAAACTGAGCCAGGTGGATTTTCTGTTACAATATTGATGTCAGGAGAAGAGTATATTTCCCAAATTCTCCCTGCAGAGGTTGAGATTTTACCATGCTGAGGTCTCCTTTAAATAGGGGAAGTGTTCCAACCTTCTTCCCTGGCTCTGAGTCTCAGCCATGGGCATGGAAATGAGTCCTCCCCACTGTGACCTCTGCTCCCAGTCCAGTGTCAGGACTGGTGTCCTCTTGACCCATGTGCTGCAGGACTGACTTGGCATCTATGGCATGGCCAGGTGGGAGTCTTGTTTTTCTTTTTTTTTTTTTTTTTGGTACCAAAAAACCCATTACTTTCTATGGTTTGTGTATGAGACAGCTTTGATGGACGATGTAACTTTTTCATGAGGTTACATTGCTGTGGAACATCAGTGCTGTAATTCCCAGTGCTACTTTTATGCTACTTTTACCTACTGATTTCTCCTGTTTCTCACACATCCTGTTGGCTGACTTCAGGAAGATTAACATTCTATAGACAGTGAATGTCTGTTGGTTTGTTTTCTGTAATGTACTGGTCTAGAGGAAGAAGGGGTTGAATTAGAATATTGTTTAGTACTGACAATGGCTCCTCTGTCGTGCTTAAGTGAGAACTCCTACCCACGAGTAGAATTGTAAAGCCTTTCTCAGAAGGAAAGTGCCACTGCTGTTTTCTTCCAAGTGACTTCTCCTGCTTGAGTTGTCTTTTGAAAACCCTGCAGACTTTGTAAGAACTTTTCTCCAAACCACAGTCCTACCACCCAGTTTACACACAGCAGAGGCACTGTCTCTACCTTGGTATTATTTATATGACCTGAAAGCATTCTGGACACTCAATGTAGCTTTAGGAATATGGTGGGACATTTAAGTGATTAAACATTTACTGACCTCAAACAGAGAGTGAGAGGGTTTCAGGGAAACTTAGAAGCATTTATTTAGCTAGTTTAGTGCTGGGTATTGAATTAAGCCCTCACACCCTTTGAAAGTATAATTTGAATTATCAGTGTAATTAATTTTTGTGTATATTTTAATCTTTTTTTCCAAAACATATTTTTGTTTTCACATGGGCAATGGTGACATTACTGAAATGGAAGGCAAAGGAAATACAGAAAATCTAAAAGCAGAATGTAAGTATTCAGGAAGGAAGTCCTATCAGGTGTGATGGAAAAACTACACTCACCATCTGTACTGAAATTTAGTATTTTTATTCTTGACTTTGTGTGCAGATAGCCCAAACACAAGTTGCTGGTTAAGAACAGATAACACTGCTTGGAAAAGAATACTTTGTCCTTGCAAGAACTCTTCCTGCAAACCAAGGCATCTAGAAGCCAGCCCTGTGCTATGGATTCTTGTGTTCAGAACACTTGATCATTCTGCTTCAGAAGATCAAATTAATGGCTCAGCAAAGACAGGACCATGCGGATGTTTCAGAGCCTTCTTAGTTTCCTTCTCAGTCAGGTCATAGCACCCTTATTCCCTCATGATCTCTTTTTAATCTCCCATTCTCTTTCATCTTGAGTTCCATGTTAGCTTTACAGGCTGAATCTTATTCCAAATCTATTTACAAAGTACCATTCATCAAAACAATGACCAGAAACCTGTCCCATGCAGGCCGCTGGAAGGCTAAGTCAGGAGGCAAACAGTGAACAAACTATTTGTGCAAAGTTGTTTTGAAAGCTGTGCTGCCTGGCGGGCTGATTCCCTGGCTGATTCCCCAGGCTGAAGGAGGCGACTGGTGGTGTTTTCTGTAGCAGCGCTCTTCTGGTCCAGAAGCCTGTTCTTTGATCATTTGCTGGCGCTCTTGGAGCTTTACTGAAGACTGCAGGATTAGAGGAGGCATGGAAATAGGATCTTGGTGAGCTGGTCAACTGGTGGTGCTTTGCACCTCCCCGTAATAAGCTGGGACAAGGAGGATTTACACCCATGTTGATTGATGCCAACGTCTCTGCTTTCTTCGTAGTGAGCCTGAGAGTATCAATGGTCAGATGCGAAATAACCAGTCTTCATCAGCCTGGGAGGCCATAAGAGAATGAAAGTATGGTGTCCCCTGCTGAGGAAACTCACTCACAGGGTGCAGGGGGAGTCTCTTGCCAAAGGGCTGCAGCCTTCTCCTCGCAGGCAGTGAGGATGTCTCTGAGTTTGGAGAGGAAACTTGATTCACCAAAGGGAAGCTGGGCCATTCCTGCTTGCTCAGTGGATTTGAGTCCTCTGTCCTTGGATTCAGGATCCTGAGATAAAAACTACACCTGATACATGCCAAGGAGCTGTGCTGGGAGAGCCTTGCTGTCCCAGGGGAGGTGGCTTTATTGCTGTGTCTGCTTCCTTGACTTCAGACTGCCTGTCTGCATCCACTGCTTCAGCTCCCTTCCTGTTCTGGGCGTATTCCCCAACCTGTCCTCCATCTGCCAGGTCCCTTCCAAGCTCCTTCCACAGTTAGCCTTGACTTTTCTTGGAAGCCTATCACTGTGTATCTCAGTGGTGATACGATCTTACTAGTAGTAGTGGTTGAATAATGGTCAAGTATTTCATTTCAGATCCCATGTTAAATGTTAAACTGGTATTTATCATTAATCATTTCCAAGAGATTGTATGTAGCTGTATCTCTACTTTCCCAATGACAAAATAAAGCACAACGAGGCCAGTTACATGACTGGAGCAGCTGAATATGGTCTTGCTCGAGGTGTCTGTGTTCTGGAGCCAGGACCTTCTCTTCTTATCAAAATGCTGATTCATTCTTGTTTTAGATTTTATTTCACTGATTTTCCTGTCTGATAGTTACCGACTATACTCCTTACTTACGACACATAAATATAAATAGCTTCTACTTTCAAAGACCTATTCTAGGTTGAGAGAAATAGATTGCTCTCCTGGAAGCTTTAATGCTTTAACAATGCTATAAGATGTCAAGGACCTGATTCGTCCTTAATAAACTCTCTATCCCTTTGATGAGACATTTAACCACACCACACCTCACCCGCATGTCTGTACTGTGGACTTCTTCCGTGCTGCATGGTGGCAGTAACTGGGCGACAAGGGTGAAAACAGCTGGCACAGTGCCCAGGGTAGCCCTATAGAGGGGCTGTGGCTGTCTTGACGGGGGCCCAATGCCTACCGGGTGCTGCCCCTCCTCAGCACTACAGCTTTTTAAATCATTCATTCCAGAAACACCTTTCAAGTGCAGCATATTGCTCATGCTTTGCATGTGAGTTAACTTAAATTTCACAGCAACAAGGTTGTGCTCTCCTTTGGTAAGGGGCTTGCACTCACCATCGAGAGGTTAGTGAATTTCTGAGTGAATGTACCACCAGTACATGGATGAGCTAGGGAACACAGTCAGGGTTTTCAACCTGAAGGCCATGCTTCTCTCCGTGTGGCCAAGTGCCTTCTACCAGGCCCATGGCTAATGCTCTGCTTTCTTTTTTTAAATGGCTCACATTTTCCCACTAAAACACCAGGGCGACACCACCCTGACTGGAAATTGCACTATGTCCAGGGCTGAGGAGGAAGGAGGGACTGAACACTGCTAGTGGTGCAGACTTCTCTCTAGCCAGTGGCAGATTTGGTTCCAGAAGCAGAAGAAAGCTATGTGGTGATGTGGAGAAGGACCCCAGGGTGGCAGAGCCCAGGAGAGCCAGGGACAGCTAAGGGCAGGTGGCTGGGGCGTCCTGCTCAGAGCTGCCACTACAGTGAGCCCAGGAGGAATGTTCAGGCCAGAGGGGTCACTTGCACTACTGTAACTGGTTGCTAACTATCCTTGCATCCATTGGCAATGGGAAGGAGTAGATATGACGAGGTCTCAGGGTACAAAAGCCCTCACATTGCCAGACAAATACAGTGCTCGTCAAGTTCTCCAAGGTGTGTAGGGTACAACTCTCAAGATCAGCACAATGCGTAGATATGTGTGTTCTTCTGAGTCTTCTGCTTCATGTAAATGTAGGCAAATTTTGAAATTTTTTTGATATATATGCATTCTATAATGTCATATATAATATTCATTGACTTGTGACTGCTGGGCTGCTTAGTCAGTATCCAGTCCTTCTGGTCTTATGAACCCCTCGTTCTCTTCCTGCTTGCTTTCCTTACATTGCCATGCCTCAGGGAGATTATTCTTCCTCTCTGGTGTCAAGATTGATTAATTTAAGCCCACCTTGGGAATCCTTGATACGCTACATATCATATCTGGAGGGCTGAGCCTGGGGAGCTTTTCCTTGTTCTTGAGGACAGAGGGTGATATGGTTTGAATCTTTTAAATGTCCCCAAGTCCATCGGTTAAAGGCTCAGGGCACTGCTGAGGAGTGGTGGCACCCTTTGGGTGTGGGGTCCGGTTGGGGATGTGCCCTAGAAGAGAGTGTTGGGCCCTTGTTCTCCTTAGCTGTCTTTGCTTTCTGGCTGCTGTGTGGTGATCGCTCTCCTGCACCATGGTGTTCTGTTCAGACCCAGAGGGTACACAGTCAAGCAACTACAGAGCGATGCTCTGAAGCCATAAAATGGAATGAAGTACCTCCTGTATGTGTTGGTTGCTTTGGGCAGTTTGTCTCAGCGAGTCAGGGCTAACATGCATGATGGTTTCATCTTCCTTCATGAACATGCTCATGTACGGATGTGATGCTCAAAGCTGCAGTAAATGTTCCTTGATATGGGGGAGCCAGGCTTAGGAGAGACAGCAGACAACAGACAGACCCTGGGATTGGCTTCCTCATGGTGTCCTTGAGTCTCCCAGAAGCAACACTGGAGCCCTGAGACATGTGGGTTTTGCATGTGCTGAGAGAATTAATTGTTCTAAGGAAGTTCAGACTTTTGGAGGCTGGTTCAGGGAGAAGCCTTCTGAGAAATCACTCTAAGCTTTGCAGTAATGTGGATGCTCCCAGGAGAGGCTTTCTGAATTCTCAGTCTCTCTCTCAGTCTCTCTCTCTCTCTCTCTCTCTCTCTCTCTCTCTCTTTCTCTCCCTCCTGCATCTGGAGCCCTCTGAGATTTACAGTGACTCACATCCATACTTGAAGAACTTAGACCACTGTCTTCTTTCAGTTATAAGAGATTGAATATAGTATATATGCTTACTTGTGATAAAGGGTATGTGGTGGACTAACTAATGGTCAACTTGTAACACCCAACTGAATTGAATCAGTGTGTTTCTGGGTGTAGAAAGCCCCCCAACAGCCAAAGGAATAAAAGGAGAACTGAAGGAGAAGATAGAGTGCTGTTGATTCTCCTGGAAAAGCTTGCCATGCTGGTTTTCCTGTTAGAACTCAGCTGTTATCATCAAGAAGCTTGGGTCCTCGTTGTCATAGAGGGTGGCTGTGGTACTTTTTTGAGGGGCTCTGGTCCTTATCTTGAGCATCCCTTCTTGGAGAGATTCAGTGCAAATCTCTCAGTCTGCTGGCACAGATCTTTCATCCCACTGGCACAGACTTTCTAGCTTCCACCACTGACCTTCTGGCCTTCCCAGAACAGATCCTTGATACAGACTTGCATGAGACATTGTCATGGGCTCTAGGTCTCCAGCTGGACTCTGGTGGGACACTGTCCTGGGCTCCAGGTCTTCAGCTGGACTCATGGAGGACATTGCCCTAGGATCCAGGCCCCTAACTGGATTCTTTGGGTCTCTAGTTGTGGAAAGAACTCATGTACTCTTCTGCATTTGACTCTTTGGGTGAACATTATAAAGTAAACCTATAAATTATGTGTCTGTATTAAATCTTTTCCCTTGCAAACCCTGACTACAACAGGATATAAAAGATAAACTTATCAAACATGTTTTCCTTAGGCATCTTTTCTTGGCAGTAATTCTCTAAGCATTGTTCTATGTATCTAGTACCTAGGGACACTAGGGGAGAATGTGTTTATGTGCATAAACATATGTTATTTTCCCCAAAATCTGAAAATATGCAAAATATATTCTCTAAATTGTGTAAACATGTTGTTTCTCTTGCAACTCTTTAAATCCACATACCCTGTTCTGTTCCTTTCAGTCTACACTCATTTCCAAACGGTCTTTGATATTTAGCAGAGAAAGGCAAAGATTTTTTATCTTTTTTATTTTCTGATGTGAGTGACTGTTGAAATAAAGTAGAAGAAAGAAAACCCCAATTTTTGTCTGAACTGCTCCTTTAAAAATGAAATACAGTACTTATTTACTTTACACAATAAAATGAATTTTCTTTTATGAATTATGAAACTTAGAAAGATGAAATTTTTATAATATGATCACTTTATACACATTAATACATTTTAATTCTGACATATTTATTCAGAGCTGCCTTAAATTGTAATATTTATTTAAGTTTTGGGTTATGCATGCAGTGCTAGTTACTCTGGAAGAATGTAATAAAGCAACTTGAATTGAATCTGAAGTCAGTATTTGAAGAACAAACACAGAAATAGATTTTTTGATTTTCTGAAAATTATATTAGGGATGGGCTTTTTTTCTTTCATATTATTTCTGTGTTTGAATGGAATGGATTTTTTTTTGCTCTTTTTATGTTTGAAACATCATTTCTTTCTAAAGGAAAAAGCACATGACTTTTTATTTAATAAGAAATATGTTCTCATCAACTTTTTAGTAACTCTCCTTATTTTAAGAGCTAACATAAACATGAGCAATAGAATATAACACAGGAAAAACCATTTCTACTCCGCCTGTGCGGAGGTAAGCTGAGGTGAGGGATCCCTGTTATCAGGAGTGTGAGTTCTGCCCTCTCTGCTCCGCTCTGCACAGCTCCCTTCATCTGAGCCTGCTCCTCCTCAGGCCGAGTGTGGCTCTGTCTTCGTGCTCCTTAGCTCTTGGAAGGAACACTACTACTCTTTAAGCTTAGATGCTAGTTCCGTCAGGGTCCAGTTTTGAAGCTGACTAAGATCTTCTTAGAAGCACAGTTTCTCCCCCTGAGGACCAGAGCCATGTGCTGTGTATGAGAGGGAAGAGACCGTTAGTTCATCAGCCCTGGGTGAGGTGGGGAACAGCACATGAGGATCACAGAGTGGGTATTCACTGAGCATCTCCCCTAGCTGAGGGGTCAGACTCAGCAACCTAATGGACCTCATGACTTCTGGACACCATCATCCTGGCTTTGCCAAGACAAGGTCTTGGAGATGGGGAACATGGCCAGAGGACCCAGTGCTGACAGTACCAGCGCAGGGCCAAAGGCCAGAGCTCCCTGTGTCTGCAGCCGCCCTTTTCAGGCCCCATCAGTGGGCCACAGGTCAGCCTCCTTCCTCCCCTCACCTGAATTTCCATTTTCCCCAGGAACTGTCAAAATGGCAATCACAAACTGACCTTTCAAAGCATTAAGCAACTTAATTATTTTCAAAATTAATCTGATGGTATGGCATCAGCTCACTACTGAATCTGGATGTTTTGTGAGGTGTAATTATTTGTGTGCTTCAGGTTCACTGCTGAGAGAAATGTCTGTTCTAAAGAAAAAGAGGTTCTCCCAGTGAGCCATAGACTTGGTGGCCCTGGATCGCTTCTTCCTTCTTTCTGCCACCTCTGCTTGGTACAGCATGGTTTAAACTACAAAAATAATTTGTGAAAATTCTGAGAATGTTTGAGCTGACAGACTCCTGAATTATGTTGGAATTTCTTGGGGCCTGAAAGGCTTAAACAAACTTCCAATTTTCAGTGTCGGTAGACTGGTCTCTATGAATTATGAAAGGATTGAGAAGACACGCTGAAGCTTCTGTTGTAAACATGCAACAAACCATCATGTGAGCACTTGGTAACAAGCCTGGAGCTTCATAAATACATAGCCTCTTCAAAGAAATTGCATGACCTTTGCATAGGTAGCTTAAAAAATACAAATAACGTGCCTTAGCCAGGAGCGCGGAATTCATTAGAGGATGGCAGGATCACAGTAATAGAGAAAGTTGCTGATGTCAGCCGGATGGTCATGCAGTGTGAGGGACAAGAGACATAGGTCAGACCTCTCCCTCGGCTCTGGTCTCATCTGCAGCAGCACTTGTTCTTAGCTGGGTGCAGCAGGCGGGCTGGGTCCTGAAAGGTAGACACCTGGTTTATTCCCGTTCTCCAGCTTGCTCTAGGTCTGCTCTCCTCAGCCTAGGTGGCTTAGCTGATCCAGTTCTTCTCACCAGTGACCTGCATGTCTGGCTGGACAATCTTGCTTTATACCTAGAGTGTGACTCAGCCATCTGCAGAGCTGGCTCCAGCTGCAGTGGTCGCAACTGTGCAAGGGATGGCTCTGGTGGTGGCAGAGGCTGCATGGAAGGGCACACGCAGCTTTGAAACACAGCCCAGATTTTGCCTACATGCTGTCTGCTCATGGCCCATGGGTGACAGTGAGTCATGGCTGAGCGGTTAGTGGTGGAAAGAAAGGTAGGGTCCTTCCTGTGGAGGACAAGACGTGCATGTGAGGACGTCCAGCCTCCCAAAGTCTGCTCTGGTTACTGGGGCTAAGAATTCCAAGTCACCAGTGCCTCTAGGAATTAGAGCGCTGTGACATTCAGGTTAAAAATGGTCCTGTCAGTGGCACTTACAAATCATTCTCACCCCTTCCCTCCTCCTGTCCACTCTTTCACAGACCCTCCCTGTCCAGTGAAAGAACGAACAGCCTGAGTTCAGGTGAGAGGCATGTTTGAGTCCGGCGTCTGTCTTAAGGGAGTCGCAGTCTCATGATTAAGGATCTCTGCAGACTCTCTACCCTTCCAGCATCCCAGAAGACTCCATCCATTTTCTATTAATGAGCGTTAACACAAAACATTTAGCTGGTGTCCATCAGGTTGTTCCCACTCATCTTTCCCCTTCTCTCCTTCCCACCTTGGCGATACTGCTTCATCTCCTTTTTATGTGGGGCCTTGGTGGAATAACTATTTAATTTTAGAATAACCACTGCTCAGACTAACTCTGCTTTTGCACCCGTCTGGGGAGCCGTCCCCTTGGCAGAGGTTTTGTCATTGGTTTTCTGCTAACAGTAGAATTTGATTTGCTCTACACCTTCATGTTTTGTTCAGTGCCCTTTTGGAGTTTGGCAAAATTACTTTTAATTATCTTAGTGGCTTTCTTTAATAAGTAGCTCTGAGCAGTTTCCCAGGGCCTCCTCTGATCTTCCTGCATGAGTGTCTCTCGCCTCTCCAGAATGCCTGAGAGGAGACGCTGAGGGTGCTGGCATGTCTGAAACCGCTGCACTGCAGCTCTGAGGAGGTGCGAGGCCACACCCTCAATTCCAGGAGCCTAAGCTTTCACTCCTCTGAGTGCTGCCTTATACCACTGCCCTGTCCCCTGCCCCAAGGGACCATCTCTGTGGTGTAAGAAGAATGCCAGTCTCTCTAGGCTGGGAAATTCAAATTGTGTCTTCTTTTCTTTTAGAGCACGTTTTGAGTTTTTCTTTGTTCTGAGATATAGACCTACCAAGGGGAGAGGCTGTCAAACCAATCATGAAAAAATAATAACAAGACGAAAACCATGAAACAGGTACTCGGCTTGTGGGTCAGGAGCACCAGCACTGGGTACTCTAGGGACTGTGGTTTTGTAGTTCTTAGGATCTGGCCAGTGTAATAAGAACTGTGGGAGTAATAAAACCCAAAATGTGTAAATGTTATTGTAAAAAAGAGAGGAAAAGAAAGTGCTCTAAAAGACACAACTGCAAGTGTGTTTAGGTGTGTAAAAATATGGTCATCTGACCATATTACTAAGTTTTTGTTGGATCGTTACACACAACTGTTTGCAGTCTCACTGTTTGAATGTCTACTTTGTATGCTTAATTTTGTAACTTGATCAACTATTTCTAAGATGACAATATGTAATCTATTAACTAGTGATTCCTTACTTTTTTTTTTGAAATTCTGTATTATTTGTACCCTTTTACTGTTTTGTTTTCCTTTAAATAAATAAAAAAAAAAGGATCTGGCCAGCAGTCACGGGTGCTGAAGCATCCTAGGGTGGTTCCTCCTTTTGTCTCCTCTGACAAGGTGAGAACAGTGTGAAGGAGCAGAAACCCCTGCAGGTGACCAGCAGCGGCTCCCTGACCCTTTGCTTGGGCATAAACAATGTATTTGGGAAATCCACAATGGCTAGGGTAATGTTCCTTGTTCTCTTCAACATACCTGCCCATACTTTTTTGTATATTGAAATTAAACAAAACAAAACAGACTAAAATCACTCTGAACAAAGAATAAAAGCATTACTGGATTTTACAGCATGACGATAGAAAATCAGCAATGAATATCATAATGTCTGTTTTTCTTCAGCATAGCTGTTCATCCTATTGTCTGGCTGTGAAGGCCTGTACTGCCTTCCTTACCCTGCTCTGATCACTTTTATACTATTTTTTATTTGAATTCATTGTGTGTGAAGGTATAGACTACTATTAGAAGAAAATAGGAGACCTTACGGTAGCCACCATAGATTTCCTCTTGTCTTGCTTTGAAATATGTGTCACTTACATTTTTTTTTCTTCAGATCTGCTTTGTTCTGTTTTGTTTTACTCTCTTTAAAATAAAGTTATAAAAAACCATGTATTTGGAAATGCAGCTCATTCAATTACTTCAACACCTATGCTCCCTCTCTGTATTTGAACTGTGCCACTGTACACTGTCACACGCTAATTTCTCCAGTGAAGATGCGGAAGCTGCCCTTTCTAAGGCACCAGCCCCACCACCTCCTCCTAACCTGTCCTCATCTGCTTTGGATTCGGAAATCAGACTTCGGTCTCACCCTCTGTCTCTCTGTCTCTGTCTCTGTCTCTGTCTCTCTCTCTCTCTGTCTCTCTCTCTGTCTCCCTCTCTCTCTCTCTCTCTCTGTCTCTCTCTCTCTCTGTCTCTCTCTCTCTCTCTCTCTCTCTCTCTCTCTCTCTCTCTCTCTCCCACACCGTGAACTTACTTGGTTTTCCCTTACCTCTTAGCAGTTTTGTCTTTGTCATTTTTCACTCATCCCATCCGGCTTCTGTCTGTATTTTATTGCCAGTCTCATCCCACGGCACGGCCAGTCCGTTGCGCCTACTGGAACACTCCACAGATGTCTGCCCTCCTTCCCACCCTGCACTTCCAAGCAGTGTGCGTGGTCGTCTTTGGCTGGGGTCCTAGTCATCCTCAGCTGCTGATGAGCGGAGTCACTGTCTCCTTCCCCCAGCTCGTTCATCACTCTTTCTTTACTTCCATTGACTACTGTCTGCCTTCTGTTACAAGGTGACTTTAGAACTAACCTTGACTTGCCTTCTGTGCTGGCTTTGGCTCAGTGACGTCATCCTTACCCACCCTGCAGGCTTCGTCTCTGTTAAAGTAATGACACAACACCACCACGTGCTTCCACCCTCAATCTCATGTCACTGCCAGTAGAGTGAGCAGCAGAGAGCAGCTTGGAGCTATGAGACAATCACCTCGGCTTGAAGTCAGACAGCCCTGCCCTGCGCTGAGCCCTAGCAAGTGTGCCTGTTTCACCTCAAAGGAGAGCTTCACACCTCACCCAGTGAGTCGTGAGTCGTCACAGGCTAGGTCATCCCAACCACAAAGCCTGGGGCTTAAGGTAACAGAAGCTGACTTCCTTTTTACATTACATATCCAACTCAGGGTGTTGGGGGGCGCAGCAGGGAACAGGGGCAGCGTGCTGTTTTGTGAGGACAGATAATGCTGTGGCTCAGAGGTTATTCCAGTCACTTCTGCATAACTTTCTTGGCCAAATCACTGCCATAGCATGCTGGTCAGCTCAGACTGCTGACACAAATGCTGGTGCCTGAGTGGTGTGAGCCTCTTTCCACTCCCAGTTTACCGTCTCACAGGCCTGTAGGCAGGAAGTCCTGGGCCCACGTGGCAGCCAGGTCCATCTCAGAGAGGCTGCTCTTCCTGGCTCCAAGTCCACACAAACATGATTTCCTCTGAGGTGTGGAGGCTGAGAGAGACAAGCTCCTCCCGACCTGCGGACATAGCAGCTCTGGCAGACTGTCAGCTCAGCCTTGCGACTTTATCTTCAACCCAGACTTCTAGAAATGCAGCACAGTGAGGATTAGGGCTTCAGCATGAGCACAGTTCAGTCTATAGTGTTCTGTCACTGAATTGCCCACCTCTCATGTCCCTCATTGCATCCAAAACACAGCTCTTCCATCCTGCCAGCCCCAATTAAACCCTGCCACTGCCAAATCTGACACCCAGGGTGTTGTGTGCAGATGTGAGCCCGGAAGTGAGACGCAGATACCCTGCTGTAAGTCCATGCAGCCAGCAAAGTTATGAGAGCGGTGGATGTGCTCCCTTCCCAGTGAGGGAGCAGGAGACCAGACAGTGCTGTGGGAGACGAAGCCTGGAAAGGCCAGTTCCACCTGACTCTCAGACTGTTCCTGACCACCGGGTGCCAGCGCAGCCCCCAGAGCCTAGGCCACCCTCCTGCTGCATGCTGGCCCTGCTGGTGGCAACACATCTGCACTCCAGCTCAGGCGGCCTGATCTGATGACAGACCGGACAGTGGGGACCAGAACTCTGCCTCCCAGGAAGCGGCCTTGACTATCTCTGAGCTGCCCTTTTCACCATTCTTCCTTCTCTTGAGGACTAGCACAGAGCTGATTTGTCTGGCCTTACGATATCAAGGAATCCGAAGGATTTGCTCTATTTCTCTCTGTCTCTGTTGTCCTTGGTGCAATCTGGCAATGTCTCTACTCAGCTGAGATGTCTGGAGAACCATGTTCCAGGCCCATGCTGATGTCTTCTCTCTGTCTCTCTCTGTCTTTCTGTCTCAGTCTCTGTCTCTATCTCTGTCTCTTTCTCTGTCTCTCTGTCTCCCCTTTCTTTCTGCCTTGGTCTCTCTCTGTCTCTGTCTCAGTCTCTCTCTGTCTCTCTGTGTCTCTTTATCTTTCTGTCTCTGTCTCTGTCTCTGTCTCTGTCTCTGTCTCTCTCTCTCTCTCTCTCTCTCTCTCTCTCTCTCGCTCTCTCTCTCTCTCTCCTCCCCACCCCTGTGAATAGGCTGACAGTTTTTCAACTCTTTAGCTTCTAGGTCCTTATTGTCTAATGAGTCCTACTCTTAATCCCTCTCCTCACCTAAGCAGGGCATAGCAACCACATTTGTCCTTCAGGATTGCTTAGAGATCTGCTCAGCTCTGGAGCCACCATCCTTGTTCATGCGTTCTGTTTTCCGCAGAGCATTTCTGGAACCTGTGCACCATTCACTCACACTCCATGGCGGTTTGTAGGAAGGCTTTCTCTGCTCCAGTTTTCAAGAACGTCTTCCCCGTTTCCACATCAAACCTCACAGAAAGCACCTTCATGCCCATATTTCTCCCATCATTCTTAATAATCCTGTATTTTCTTTGCTTTGCTGTGTCTTCTGTTTCCAGCATATCTTTGGTAGCCACTTTGCACTGCTGTTCTCAGAAATTTCTCTGGCCCCCCTAGGTAGGAGAAGATGCTCTGGGAGTCGAACTTCCCTACCCTTATAACTGTGTCACGGCCCTGACATACAAGATTCTCTTATCCTATACTGCATGAGCCTGCTCATCTTTTTGAAAGAGATTCTGGGCATTAAACAGTCAACAGAACTTTAGAAAAGCCAAGAACACTTGGCAGATAACCGAACAGGGAATCAGCACATGTCCAGCGCTGCATCAGGTGCTAAAATAGAATCTCTAAATGCTTCATTCAGAAGAAACCACCTTCATTTTATATCAAAGGACTCTACCTGCTCCAAAGGGCAGAGTTTCGTAGTTTCTTATTGAACTTAGAATGCTTGTGCAAAGACAATAAAATAATGGAACAACAGCAGACTTTTGCTGTCTTCAACTTTAATTCAGACTTGTATTGACCAATTCTTTAGAACAGATCTATGTTCATCCTTCTTTTCAAAGTGCATTTGCTCCTTCTAGCGATTCCTTACAAGTTGTTGGTCTGCACAGTGTCTATCCCTAGTTTGTACTCCTTATTCTTGTGAATTTCTATTCCTTATAGCCCATGCCTCACTGATTTTTATCTCTTCAGGAGTTCTGACCTCTGACTTTGACTTTATCAGGAGCATCTCTGGACTGGAAGCAGAAGTTTGGTCTTTTAGAAGCCTTGGGGCTCCAGAGATCAGTTGTCTCTGCTCCCTCACAGGCATTCATCCTATTGGTCATTGGCAGGAAGTGGCCCTCAGCCTTAGGGACCCAGCATCCAAATGATGCTATTAGAAGGTGAAGCAGCGAATGCAAAGGTGATGGGTCATGATTCAATACAATGTGGTGACTGTGAGTCCCTGGAGAGAGGAAGTCACCTTCTATAGTGGGCCACTGCACAGCAGTCCCCAAAGCACCACTGACCCACCAGGAGCCAGGCACAGAGAGGGACTTATTCCTCACCTTGAGAGGTCGGAGGAGCTGTGGAGAGAGCAGGAGTGGCTTACTCAGTGACGAACAAAACTGCCCTTTGGGGAGTGGTACTGCTGGTGGTATCCATGAGCCAGATAGACAAAAATAAATGATTTTCTATGACAGAAGATCCACTGCCAACACTGCTCCTCCATTGACTGGATGTGGGGTTAAATAAAAGTTTCCTCACTCTGAAGATGGCCACAGTTCCTCCATATCCATCCTTCTCCTTTGCAATGCACACAAACCTTTGCTATGTAGATCACATAATGAACAATGAAATCCATCTCAATCCCCCTTGAAGGTCTGAAGTCATGCACAGTTTGTTAGCTGGCTGGCTGGGAAATGATACCAAACACCACAGGTTGGGTCGTTAGAGCTACCCTGTAACGCCTGACCAGGGAAGCGTGCTTCCACAGCAGAACTCATTTTGACAAAATCCTGGATGCTGAAGGTCTGAGGTCATGATGCTGGCCGGTTCTCAGGGTCTTTCCGTGGTCTTCCATCTATCTCCAGGCGTCTGCGTCCCAATCCCTTATTACTGTAGGGGCTACAGTCAAATTGGTTCAGAGCCTACCCTGGTGACCTCATCTCAACCACTTCTTCCAGCCTGGAACTCCAGAGAGGGGCACTTCCAGGGATCCTGGGACATAGGACACCTACGTTTGAGTTTAGAAAGGTCATAATTCACCCCACGGACACATGGTGGCTAGCAAACCCATTATGCAAACATTGAGTGAATCACTTAAAAGGCACCTTCTAGGTTAGGAAGAAATAACAGGGCTCTAAGAGATTCTGAGCTTCACAGCATCACACAGTATCAAGGTTGCTGAAACGCACCATTAGCAAGTCTAAGAGATCTATTCATAACTTAGTATGTTTGTATTAGAAAACAAGAACAGCGCAAAATTTTAAAAGTTGCCAAGTTTCCACTTGAAGAAACTGGATAAAATAAACTCAAAGGAAGTCTGACAAAGGGAATGATGAATATATGAGAAAAATTAAATGGTTGATGGATAAGGAGCAAAGGAAATCAGCAACATCAAACTTCATAAATTTTAAAAGATTTATAAAACTGACAAACCTAGCAAGATTAAAAGCAAAGAAGAGAAAAGGGTAAGATATAATGTATAATGGAAAAACAAAAGGGTATTCAACAGAAGTTGCTGAAAAATCTGGATATCTACATGGAAAATGCCCAGCTCTCACTCCTTCACACTGTGTCTAAGATTAATTCCAGAATCATCAATTAACATCAGAGTAAAACCATAAATGTTCAAGCTTATTGGCCACATATTTGAGGATTTGCAAAATTTGTGTTAGCAGGTAGATTTTCAGAGTAGAGTACAGGAAGCATCAAGCTTTAAATAAAGGTGTGTGTGTGGGGGGGGTGAAACACACTTCTTAAATACTTAAAACTCGTGCTCGCCAAGCGATCATTAAGATGATGACCGGGCAAGCCACGGTCCAGGCAATGGCATGTGTACTACCTGTGTGTAACAAACGTTCACAGCCACAGCATGGAAAGAAAAAAGCAACTCTAAAAATGAGCAAAAGACTTAGACACTTCCAAAAAGTGGACATACAAGTGATTAAGAAGTAGACACTCAATGTCATTATCATTATTTATTAGTGAAAAGCAAACATAGCATAATTCAGAATAATTTTATACATACCAGAATGATTAAAATAAACAAAAATGCCATTTACATTAAGGAAGTAAAATAACTGGCAGTAGTGACATCACTTGCTGGAGAGTTAGATGATACAGTTTCTACAGAAAACTGTTGAGTGTTTATTTTTCTCACAAAATGCTCTATGATCCAATACTTCCAATCCTCCAAAATTAAAACATGTACCCCAAAAATTCATACAAAGATTATATCCTTTTTATAATACTTAAATCTGGAGATAACCTGTAGATACTTTGTCAGTTAAAGGAGAAAACAAATGGAAGTATATTTTCATGATAAAATGAAAGGACAGGTGAAATGGATTCTTCATGTATGCACTAATGGACAGAAATGTTCCATTAAACAAATTATGCCATTCATGTCAAGAGACATGACATGACAGCCTGGATTCTACAGGCATCTTTCCAGGCTATGTGGATGTTGTAGTCAGGGGTTGTGAGGAGAACAATTAGAATCAGGGCACAGAATTTATATTGTTATTTTGTGATGGTCACCCAGAGTTAAACACAAGAAAGTGAAGGAAATCTGTCTACAACCCTAAAGACCCAGAATATTCAGCCAAGGGCCTGGGTCCCACAGCAATGTCCTGCATGAGTCCAGATTAAAACCTAGAGCCCATGACAATGCCTCACACAAGTCCAACTAGAGGTCCTGAGCCCATGAGGAGGACTCACGCCAGTCTGTTTTATGTATCCATGCTGGGAAGGCCCAAATATCAGTGATAGAAACTGGAAAATCTATGTCAGTGAGGTGAAGGAGCTGTGCTGGTAGGTTGAGAGTTCTACCCTAGAGCTAAAAAGTCATGCTCATAATAAATACCAGGGCTGCCACAGCCATCCTCAGCAACATGGAAGTCCTGAGCCCCTCTGATGATAAGAATAGTCAAGTACATGCCACAAAGCCAGCATGATGAGCTTGTCCTGGAGATTAAATGGCACACATCTTCCCTTCTGGAGCCAGGAAGCTATGCGTGATATAAGGATCAGAGCTCCCTCAAAGTGAACCACAGCTGCTCTCACCAACAAGGCACCAAGTAATGACAATGGTGGAACTCACACCAGGGAAGCTAGTCATGACGAGCTCCTCCAGGAGAACCAACGCCTCAAACAGCAACACTTAGAGAAACCCACAACACCTCACTCGTCTTCTCCACATCTCTATTTATGCTGGCAACTTTTCTCAGGTGGAACATCTATGCTCAGCACCGTGCTGATTAAGTTCAGCTGGTGTTAAGTTGACCCTTAGTTTTTAATTCATAACAGTGGACATTCTAGGTCCCTTATGACGACAAGTTCAGTGGAAACACTTAAGTTCACCCTTAACCCTTGTCACCTAGACATGATCAAAGACAGTAAGAAACACAGTAGGGGACAATAAAGAAAGCTGTGCTCATAGCATCCCTCTATTTTTGAAACAGCTGATGATTCTTGCCATCATTTTGGAGGCTTGATTTTAAAACTTGCTCTCACTCAAAATAGAACCCTTTCCAAATTGCACTGAATCAACCAATTTTATTTGTTCCAATCTTGAGCTTTACATGCTTGGAAATGACTAATGCAACAGAGACCCAAGGTACCTCAGCAGCTTACTTCGTGGATGCTAGATTAGTGTTTTCCAAATTTAGAACTGGACGTCTGCAGTTGCCCTGGAAGCGCTGAGACGCTTACGCAGAAGTCTGTGCAGCTTGGGAGCAGACTTGGGGCTAACTCAGGGGCAGGAGGGAGGTGGGACCTTCTGGGGCCCTTGCCTGGTGCTAGAGTACAGGGATAACAGAGGCGCCACTGAAGCAAGAGAGCACCAAAGTTCGCTGCAAAGCGCTTCAGGACCAAAGTGATTTATTCAGAAAATAAACCACCATAAGTTGAATGAATGAGTGAAGTCAAGGTGGGGCCCGTGCTTTGCACTTGCCCCTGTGCCCTGGTTTCTGTCTGTTTGCTGCTGTGTGACACAATGTCTCTTGATGCTTATTTTTAGGGTCACAGCAAACTCCCCTTCCCCTGCCCATGCCTGGTCCCTTTGTGTACACTGATTCCCGCTCATTCCACACCCGCCCCTCGTGTCCTCTCTGGGCCAGGGCTCTCCAGCCAGCTGCCTCTGGGCCCCACCTTGTCAGCAGGACTGAGCAGGCTTCCAAACTGTTCCATATGAGCTGGAGGGAGCTGTGGGAGGGCTTCCCAGGCGTGGGCGATGTGGATGCAGCAGAGTCTACAGGGAAGGAGAGTCTGAGCTGCCGCCCAACCTTCACATCTTTGAGGTCTGAAGCCAGGTAATGATGACAGCAAATTAGAACTGGGAGGAAATTGGCCCCTGCAGAACAGCAAGGTTTGAAAGAGCCACCTCAGGGAACGGACAGCAAAGCCAATTATGGGCTCATGGAATAATAATGAGAACTCGACTCAGTAAAATTAAAGCCAATAAAAAGAAAACACAAATGTGTAGGCAGTGACTCAGAGATTGAGGTGAATTTTCTCCAGGGCCAGGCTGGGCTATCTGGAAGGAAATGGATGGTGTGTTCTGATCCGCAGAACAGCAGGGGTGAGAAGAGAACAGGAAGGAAAGCACTGGTGAGAGGCAAGAGCTGGTAACTCAGCCAGGGCCAGGTGTGCTGCCAGGAAACGCTTCGGTCCACGCTGCCTTGGAGCAGGAAGCCTCTTCCAGCGTCCTCCCACCAATGTGGAGGAGAAGAATCTCCAAAACCCTCTGAGCCCTGCTAGGGTTTTGTCCTTTTCATAAACCATACTGGCGCACTGTTCACTGCCCAATTAACCATAGCTGAACACCCACGGGCTGTCTTCGCATACACATGGGATGAATTAAAACAACATTGAAAGAAATCAGCAGAGTATCACGCATTAACTAAACTTCTACACATTCTATCTCTTTTTGAGAGGGCTTCCCTAAGGGAATTATTAAAACAAATATATGACATGACTTGAATTATGAAGACAAAGTACAAGGAAGACCATGTTTGCATTTGCTTTGGGCAAGGAAGTTTTAAGGCCAGGAGACATGATCCTTGCTGAAGCCCAGGTTAGCACACAGGGAGCCTTGACACTGGACTTTGACGCTGCAGGTGTACTGGGCTGACGAGTCTGGGGATGTGTTTGGGCATCAGAAGAAAAAGAGAGGCAGCAGAACCTTCTTTGGCCAGCAGCAGGCTATGCAAGGGCACCAAGAGCTCCGTGGTAGCATAGCTGCAGAGTCCCCTCCAACAGTGACCAAAAGTCAGAATAGAGACAGACATGTTCACTTACAAGAGCAGGGCCTGCCTGTGTGTCCGGGAGCAGCACCCTGCTGGTGAAGTTGTGAGCTGGGTGCAGCGTTGCCCTTCATGGCCCTGAGCATGGGTCATGCATAGTTTCCTGACACAGTTGTTGCAGAATTTCATATACTCTTCAATCTCATGGAAGTTTTGGATTTCTTTGTCCTACTGTTTCATATGCATTTGAGAAAAATACATAGGAGATAAGACATGTATCTTCATAAATCTCCTGCACTGAATGGAGCGTTTGTGTCTCTAGGGGGCTGCTTGGTTTCGGTTCTTTTGATCCATCCTGCGTGGAGAATGGCTGTTTATGTCCTGTAGTTTGTGTGTGTCCATTTGCTTCTTCCTGCAGTTACTGTTTTATGATTGAAGTATCCATATCATTCAGTGCATAGATACTTACCATTTCATCTTAATTCACTGTGAATTGGGGCCTCTTGAATATCATAGTTATTTATTGTACTCATTTCAAGATTTTTAGTAGGATTTCATTCTTTTTTATTGTATGTATTTGCAGTACATTACGTTTATAATTATTGTACTGAGTTGTTACCTGTATGGTATAGCTCTTAATTTCTTTTCTTTTCCTTTTTTAAAAATTTTGCCTTTCTAATTCCTGCTCCCTTTCTCATTTGCAAAAGCTCTATTTTCATCATTTTTCCTAAAATTATTTATTTTCTTTCTCTTTCCCTCTTCTGCATCTCCTCTCCTCCATCTCTTTCTCCTCCAACCATTTGGAAAAGATCTTCCTGTGCCTTATCTAGCTATCTTTTATTTTGATATACACATATCGTCGTACAAAAGAAACCATGCCATATCCAAGCTGGTGTGTCTGACAATTCACTTAACATTGCGGCCTCAAGGTGCTTGGTCTTGCACAAGCATTGTTTACATTTGTCCTGTGAAACCAATACCCATCCTTTGATTTTTAACTTTTTCTTAAATCACTTTGCTATTAGGGGACTCTTTTCTCTATAAAAAATTTTGGTATAAAATACTACTCTTTCATTAATTGCTGATTTTTTTCCCATTTACACTTACTGAGTGACCATACACTTTTACGTTTACTTTACCGGTTAATTAACCGGTAAATCTAATTAGACTCACTGTGTTCTGTTCTCTGTGAGTGCATATGCTCACCACTCTCTCTCCTGAGAAAATGCTGTTTTTCTGTTTCCAGGGGTGCACTGACAATAGTGCTTAATGGACTTCCTTTTATTTTACTTCCTGTCGTAGACCTGTCCTGAGTGCCTGTTGAACCTCAGTGACACTGATCATAACGCGGATGGCCATCAGCAGGATGGACATGTTTTCCTTTTCTTCTGTGTGCCCCATTTTTCCATGGCAAGCTCTGCCTGCACATGGCCTTAAGGCTGTGTGCAGCACTCAAGTGCCCCTTTGCCGATGTGCACGGCTGTGTTTCAGCTGCACGGAGCTCACCTTGTGACAGAGTCCTCAGGAAGAGGTTGGGAGTGCAGTGTTCCTGCGTGCTTACAGTTTTCAAACATTTTTTTCTATTTGCAGGATAACTTGGCTAAATTTAATATTTGACTCTTTTATTGAATTTCTTTAAAACATTGCTTTCCTTGTGTCTTCGTCTATGCTGTTTTCAATAAGCCTGATGACAGCCTGATTTCATTTCCTTTGTAGGTGACTTCATTATTTTAAATGGAAGCTTAGAAAATGTTTTTGCTGACTTTCAAGCAGGCATGTTTAGATTATGCCTAGGAACTGGTCAATTTTCTAAGCACCTGGTGATGTTTTTCACTGTCCAAACTCAGGTGTTATTTAATTTTTGGAAAAGTTTTACAGGATTATAATTTAAACAGACTTGTTTTGTTTTATTTACTTATAATTATGTTATGTCTTCTTTACTTATCTCTTGTATCTACTTCCTCTTTGGTCTTTTTTTTATGTATTTCTTTACTTAACATTTGTTTTTTTATTTGTAATTTTTTCTCTTCGGTCCTTATCACTTGTTTCTTATTTTAAATATGATATCTTTTTCCCTTCCTCTGTTTCCTCAGTTGAAGTATCACAGAATTGATAACATGCTGCATTTAGGGCTCTGCATTTCTTATCAAAAATACGATTTTTCTTCATATCTACAAGTATTGATCTAAGGATACATAATTAAAACAAGGATGATTTGTTCATGTTTCCTTTACTTTTATATTTATCCTTTTGAGAGAATTTTTCATCATCGGAAACAGATTTTTTAGGATCCTTACATAGATTTTGCCTGAAATCATTGTTCATGATTTGAAATATTTTGCAATTTTTAACCTAGGACCAGGCATGGGCAGGCATCCGGGTGACACTGTCCTGGTCTGCGAGCCCAGATGTCTGCTGTGTAGTAACATGGAGTTCCTCTTGCTGATCTGCCTTTCTTGTGTGCAAGTGGTGTCCTCTGGTTTCACGGTTCCCTTTGCTTTTGCAGGGCCCCTTCTTCACAGTCTTCAGGAACCTCAGGGTCACTTTGCTCCCACTCTGCAGTCTGTCTGTCTGTCCCATTCTGCTTTGGTCTGTGCTCTTCCAGGGCTCCTCCTTGTTCAACCACAGGACTTGGGGTTCATTGAATAATTGCTGAAGGAAGGACTGCTGAGAGCAGTGACTGGTAAGGACACAAGGAAGCCAAAGGAGACACCAAGGCGTGGACAGGTGGGAGAGTGACATTGCTGCTCTCCCTGAGTGGGAAGCACAGGAGGAGCAGTAGAAACAGGGAGGTTGTTTACATAAACTTCAAGACACTCGGTGACCATCCAATAGAAAGATCACCATTAAAATAAACTGAGCACATTATTACAGAGCTCAAGGTAAACTTTGGGGCTTTCATTATTTATTTGAATGATGACAGCCTAGTCATGTGACTGAAGGAGCCCAGTGAGACTATCAGGGAAGGTGAAAAGAAAGAGGCTTGGGTGTTGGGTTATAAAGATGATGAAGAAGTGACAAAGCGAATGAGGAAGTCCCTGTGGGGACAGACAGGTGAGGAAGTGAAGATTTCTGGAGTCCAGACAAACATTGTTCACCAGCAAGGATCAAATGCTGATTGAGATACTCAAAAGAAAACAGCTTTCTAGTTTAGACATGTGTGTTAATCCTCTGTTTTCACAATGATGCTGTGTTACAAATTTTCCCTGGTGTCAGGGGCATATGAACTCACGCTCACACATGAATCTGAACTCACACATGAATCTGAAGTTTCTCTGGGGTTTCGCTGATCACAGCTGAGCTCAAGAACAAATTTTTGCTTCAAATTCATGACTTCTTGTTGGAAATTGGGTTTCCCTCTGTATTTTCAGTCATAAACTGAGGTGGAGGAGGTTGCCTGTGACCCATGAATGCCCCTGCCCATGTCTGTTTCAAGGTAAGAGTCATGCAGAGGTCTTTAAGTTAACTCATGTAAGACTGACAGACATTCTGCACCCCACATTCCCCTGGACACAGCTGGCCCCATGATAGAGATCACAGTCAAAGGGCATGAAATGCACTCCATCTCCCCCGGGATTAATTACACAGCTCCACAGCAAGAATCTCAGTGTGGGGGAATCTTTATGCAAATACAAACTCCATGTTCAACACTGTGCATCCCTGGGAACTACAGAAAGCACCTCAGAGAGTAAACACAGGAAGCAAGACAACAATGAATTCTATTTTCCATGCAACAGGAGGCACTAATATGGCAGCCCACTTCTAGGTGACAGTGTGGCTGTGGCTGTGGAATCCAAAAGCAGATGCACTTGGGGGAAAACAAATTATTTGGTGCAAAGAGGATTTGGTGCAAAGGGAGAGCAAAGTGACTGCAGATCTCAGAGAGGGCCAATTATATCAACGTCTAAAAGCATTTTGGGGCAGAAAATAATTCCTCCCTGCGATGGTGAGAAGGGGGCAATGGCTCCCGGCTGGCAGCTCCCTGGCTGCTGGGGGGTGGTTCCGTGGAACGGTGGAAGCAGTGCTGTGCGCCTTCCCGGTCCGGTTGGCTTGGTGGAAGCAGATGTCTGAGGAAGCAGTGCAGTAAACCTGGATCAGAGGAAGAATCCCGAGCAGCCGGCAGTGAGCCCAGCGCTGCTGTGGGGCCTCCCACTGACACTACTGTGGGGAAAGCCCCCTTCCTTTGGTGCGGATTAGCAGAAGGGGCTGCAGAGGATTCCATGAAGGTTTTTATGCCTCCCACAGGACTCTGCCTCTTCCTGAGGATGTAGAGGTGGGAGGTTGGTGTGGTGATTGCCATGGTGGCAGGGACCAGCCTCTAGCAGGGGGCCTGTCCCATGTGGCTTCTGGTGCAGCTCCAGGAAAGACTGTGTCTCTTCACAGGCCAGCAGGACACTGCAGAGGCACCGAAATGAGTTTCTAAAGAAGCAGCAAAACAACAACCACCACGAAGAGCACTGAGTAAGAGAAAGCACAGACAAAAACACAGTAATTTTAACTGTCCCCAACCATGTTACCAATAACTTAAAAAATAGTGCGGTCTGCACGGGGAGGCAAGAACACCACATCAACGCAGGTTTTGGAGGAAACATGCCCAATCAGTGGCAGGAAGAAGGCTTTATCCGCCAGAGCTCAGGAAAAAGTGAAAAGACTGCAGACGAAATTCCAACACATCAAAGCCAGTGCAAAGGGATCAAAACCTGAGAGCCACAGGATGTTTTATTCATCCCAGAAGGAGGGGCACACATGTGCACATTGAGCAGGGCATGGGTCAGCACGGTATCCCGCCAACATCTGTGACTATGATTTTAAGTTAGAAAATGAAAAATATGGTTTCTTTAATATGGGAGACCGAAAATAGAAAAAAATTTAAAGAGCAAAACAAAAGAACCGTGTTTAGGAACTGGAGAGATGGGAGAATAGAGATTTGGGGGCAGAAAAAATAAAAATAGCCAAGATGCCCTATCATCTATCTATCTATCTATCTATCTATCTATCTATCTATCTATCTATCTCAACTCACTAAGCTTAATGGAATCAATATGCATTGATAACATATACTAATATGTTTTTTAAATCATGGAAATTATAATGGCCAGCTTTATACCAGTGAAATATAAATAAAGAAGTAGGCAGATGGAGACCAGACAACCAAATAATTTAATTGCTTAAGGCAAGGAAGATGTTCCGCTATGTGCATGACCCCTCCTGCACACAAAGCCTCAATTCCCGTTCAGATTCAGAAAGAGACATCTTCACTTCCGGGGCCAACTTCTCATTTACAACTCTGATCACACACAGCCTTAAGATCTCTTCTCAGCAGCTGACCTCACACAGCATGCATGTTTGGAGCTCTCTGTTCCTTACAGTGTTTTACTGAATGCATCTGCATCTCCGCCAGACAATGTGTGGGAAGCGATTATGTAATTAAGGGTTCGATTTGTCAGTATGTAGAGATTTATTCAAGTCTTCTACTTCTGAGTCAGCACTCCTGTGACTTAATTTTTCTGATCCCCAGTAGAAAGAAGTCACCCTGGTATTATTCTGTAAAAGTCCACTCTGGCATTTTCTTGGCAGAATCATAAATTTGGCTGTACTATAGCAGGAATAAACATTTAAAAAATCAATACAGCACCAGAAGGATTCTGCTATGCCAAAGCACCCTGATCAGATCTTCTGGAAAGGACTGGTTCATACCTTTAAGTGTTTTAGTTTTGTGGCCAGGGTTACTGTCAAATTCCTGTTACAGTTTTCCAAGAAAATCTGCCTTTCATGTGAGCAGTGCTTTACATTCTACATTTTAATGTACAGCCTTTTCATAACCTTAGAGCAACCTACCAGTCAGCACGCATGTTGGTGAGGTAATGAGTTAGTGGGTGTGTTAGACTTTGTTTCGTGGTTTGACACTGGACACAGCTCTGCAAGAGGCCGCACTGTGCACTGGGGTCATGGAGGTGCATCTTGGGTGACTCGTCACATCAGCAGGGCCCACGGGGGGCACTGAGTGGTGGTGTGGACAGCAAGGTGACACCCAGTTCCTGTGAGTCTGCGGGAGGCCGCGGAGCTAAGGGGAGATCCAGGTAGTTCACAGGAGGCTGGGCAGTGAAGGAAGCAGTTACCAGTTATCTTCTAGGTTCTCAGGAGTCTTTTGGGGGTGAACAAAGAAGATGGTGAGAAAGCAGTTCCAGTTTCTTTTCATTGAAACGTGCCTCCCTGGTGTAGTGGGATAGCAACTGAGATGGTGACCTTGGAGCGAGCACCGGATGGTGAGGTTCATAGGGAGTTTTCTCACCTCCAGCTCTGTGGGAGGACACTCAGGAGATCTGGGAGTGGAGCATGGGTCCAGGCAGTGACACTATGGAGGGCCAGGAGTCCCCCACTACTGGAGAAATGCCAGCTTCTGCAGGCACCCGAGTACGGGGTTTCATCTTCAGAGATGCCCAGAGCCATGCCCTAGATAATGAACTGACTCTCTGAGCTGTGGGAAGGACCCCAAGTCAAAGGGAGCAGAAATCTGCCCTGGGAAGTTGTAGATATAAGGAAGCAGAGGCCATGGAACCCAGAGAGACAAAAGGCAAGAGGGCCTTTCACCTAAGGTCTCCATGTGTTTGGAGGGAGCTCCCTAACTTGCTTCTTGTACAGATTTTCAGTACCATTTCTGTATCTGA
Organism: Cavia porcellus; assembly: GCF_034190915.1. Taxonomy (NCBI): domain Eukaryota; kingdom Metazoa; phylum Chordata; class Mammalia; order Rodentia; family Caviidae; genus Cavia; species Cavia porcellus. Next base: position 44,800,555 of record NW_026947507.1, read on the forward strand.
AAATCCCTCAGCATGAGATTTTATTCTTGTGGCTCAATAGAGAGAACACATTTTACAAAGCTTTTAGCTTTACCAGTGTATGATGAGCAGGTAAAATTATATGTATTGCATATGTACAATGTACCATTTTGATCCTTGTATACATCAAAAAATGATTACCAGTCTCACTAATTAGCATACATGACCTCACCAAATAGAAAATATCTATTAATGCCAATTTTTTTCCTTGTTTGATATTCAACCATAACCTTGCATTAACTGTTTTTAATTTAACATATTTTCTAATAACCTCCTGCTGACTTTCCTTTGGAAGTCAAAATCAAAAGACTATTCCAAATTGTGCGTATGCCTGTAATCCCAGTCACCCAGGAAGCTGAGGCAGCATAATCCCAAACTGAAGACCAGCCTGAGCACCTGAGCAGGACCCTGTCTCAAACCATATAGAAAAAGAAAGGGTTGAAAATGTACCCAGTGGTAGCATGTGTGCTAGTGTGTGTGATACCCAGTGTTTAATTCACCGTGCTGCAAAAAACAAACACAAAGGCAAACAAATGAGAATTCTTTAAGCAGTAGGAATTTTTTTTAAAAAAATGGTTGAACTATAATAAAATAAACACATTTCTATGTCAACCGTGTTAGAAAATGCTTCAAAATGATGGACTGCAAAATGTTCTCACTGTTTGTTATGATTAATAGGGCAGAAAGAAGCAAGTACAAATTTTCTTGATATCTTTGAAGAATTTCAGGGGAAGAGTAATTCTTAGGGCATAAACGTGGGTAAGTAAATGCAGGCTTTTTGAAATAAAAACATTTTATCTTATCTTTTTTTATGTGATTCAGAAGTCATGACTATTTCACATCTCCTACTGTTGCAGAAAGTATGGAAAAGCAAAATAATAGAACACAAGATGAATCAAGAGAGTTTTACAGTTCCAGGGCAGAAGAGCCCTGCGTGGTGAGAAGGGAATTAACCCCTTATGCAGTGGGGCAAATCCGCCAGGTGCTTTGGAAGAGATCTCCATGGAAACCACAGTTACTCTCATCTTGTCACAGATCATCTGTAAGAAAGAGCCGTCTGAATGTACAGGAAGTTTAGCACTGCTTTTTCTAGAATAGTCTCTGCTATGAATGAGTAGCAAGTAAGTGTGAATGTTGGATTTTAAAGCGTTTCTTGTAGATGCCTTACAGCTCTCCTTGAAGAAGATATGGTCAGACGGGAATTCCTTGAGCAGCCTTCTCTCCCTGGCGCCCTGGAAGAGCAGTAACTAGGTGCTCAGATAGTAACTGGCTCCCAGGGATTTGCTTCAAGAAATATGTCATGAGGAAGTTTGGTTGTTGTGTGGGTATCATGGAGGTAATGGCACAAACCTAGATGTTACCTGTCGGTTACTGGGTCTGGCCTCTGAAATCAGATAGCAAACATTGTACACTGCTGCTGGTGCAGCATACATGTTGTTTAACAGTATACTTTCTTGTGTAATAAGTAGGAAGGGCACATCCTAAATTGCACAAAAATTCAGAATGGTAAACACCTGAACCAGCTGTTTGTCAGCCGGCCTGTTATTGGTCACAATACCTGACATTCTCAATTTGGGATGAGAGGTTTCACTCAGCTAATAGTTCCTGAGGGTTCAGTCCTCGTCACACCAGCTGCAAGTTAAAATCATCATGGTAGCAGGGTGTAATGAAGCCAAGTTGCTCAGGTCATGACGGCATGGAAGAGCAGAAGAACAGCAGCACCAGAGAAGATGCTACCAGAGAGCAGACCAGAATCCAGCAACTCACTACAGGACCCCCAGAAGGACCCTGCTGGTCCTTGGGATCCTGAAGCTGGGCAAGTTGACACTCCACCTGCCACCAACCCAGTGAAATACTTCTAGTTGTTATCTAGCATGATTATCTGTACCTACTACCTGTGCTGTTTTCACTTGAATTCACATCTACATCAGCACACTGTGTGAAGAAGGCAGAGCTGGTTAATTGTAAAGGGAAGACCCGTGTTCCCCACTCGCTGGCTTCCTGTCTCCTCATTGCATTGCTACCTGTCTTAGTTACTTTTTACTCATCGCTGAGACAAAATACCTGAAGTCCAAAGTTGGGAAAGGAAAGGTTTATTTCTTACAGTTTTTGGAGGTTTCAGTCCACACTCAGGTGGCTCCAAGACAGGCAGGCATGGCTGGGCTGCGGTTCATGGAGGCCGCCAACAGCAAACTCGAACCAGCAAAGAGAAAAACACACCTTCTTCCTGCCATTACATCACATCCTGGCTCCACCCCTATGTGGGTGGAGCACTGACACCATCAATCCAAGCACTAGACAATGAACCATCACATATGAACAATGCAAACTCATGAGGTCTGGGGGACACAAACATAAACCATGACACTACCTCTCTCATATATTCCTGTTGTGATGTCTCATGCCACGACATAGCAGGAGCCTGAGCAGAGCCAGCATCATGCTTTTTGAGCTTTCAGCTTCCAAAACTGTGAGATAAATAAATCTCTCGTCTTTATAAAATATCCAATTTCAGGAATTTTGCTAAAGCAATAGCAACGAGAGAAATTCAGATGCCGCTCTGTAGAGATGAACCAGTAAGAGCCAAGGGAGAAGTAACTCTGAACTATGGGAACATTTTCCAGGATACAAAGGCATTCTCTAGGATTAAGGACAGCATCTGGCTGTGGAAGAGATGGTTCAGGAATGTTAGCAATGTGAAGTCACATGGTTAAGTGAGAACTGATCATGACTTAATTTTTATTAAATTGTTAGATACTTTGTGACAATTAGGTATGTTATTTTTATAATTCAACAAAATAAACGTGTGCCAAAAAAGATATGAGAAAAGCATAAGTTTGAAAGTCCAGGGAGAATTGGGACCATTCCCCCTCAAGGATCACCCCTTACCCTGATTTACTACCCAGCCCCCACTCCCCAATTTTCTGAATGCTGCAGCGGGACAGTTACTAAAATTTAACCCCAAGACCTCGACACCTCTGTCAGTTCAAAGGATGTGAATTCTTCCCTGGAGGTCTTGATGCCATTTTCTGTCTTCTTGCTGTCACTGGGTTCCCTCCGTGTCTTCTCTTTTCTTGGCCATTGCTGTGTTCTGCAGCTCTGCCTCCTGTGATTAATGGCCCACTTCCTATGCCTTCTGGCTGTCTGCAAAATTAGGGTGCAAGGTTTTGTAATGCAGTTCAGTGTCTGTACATGTTTTGCTTGTGGGCAGAGGTCACAGGAGGCTGGAGTAGCTTTTCCTGCCTTTCTTATCTAGTATCTTAAAATGAACTATGAATCTTCTTATTACTTCTTCATTTCCTTATTAGACTTTGTTTTTCTCTCATACAGAATAGGATTCTTGGGACATCTCTGACATTACAAAACTCCTAAGATAGGCATACCTGCTGCATGATCAATGCTGTAGATGCAAATAAAATTGTACTCAGAAGCTATGCAAAATGTGGTTGTGCGGTTTGAATTATTCATTCGGAATAGATCTTCAGCATAGTGAGTGACAGCATACTTGACAATAAGTGAAAAATAATAGTGATTTTGATAAATTCTCTTGAATGGGTGGTTTATGGCAATGCATTCTTAGCGGGGAAGCATTGCATTTTAAATTGAGATCACTACTCCAGTACAAAACAAACAGATGCTATGACTCAGCATTTATTGTTAACAAGAAGAACTAATATCTAAAGCAAAGAACAATGATTAAGATTCAGGAACAGTGGTTCTACCTGGTGCCGTGGATAGAGTGTCAGTCAGGAAGAATGAGAGTCATTGAGAATACATGACCTTCCTCTGTCCTCTCCACTGGGGACCTGGGGTCTCAGAACACCCGGCCATGCATGTGGTCATGGCTCTGACTCTGTCAAAGGCAGAAGGCTGATTCCAGAGGAGACAGAGGAGTAATTGTGGCATTTGTACCTTAAAATCATGATGAGGTTTTGGAACACAAATGGAAAAAACTAAAGACAGGCTTTAAATATCCTCAAGGTAGCTGAAATATGTGTGAAGATTACCTGTGATCGTGGTCCTTCTGTGCTTGTTTTCTTTTGGAATGACAGACTATACTGCAAGATATTTAATAAATATGTTAAAAAGATATCATTTGTGGTAATTGGTACCAAAAGCTGATATACTCAGACCACCCAATTGTTAAGGCTACTACTGGGCTGATTTTAATATACTAACAACTTTTGCTAAAAGGTAAAAAAAAACAAAACAGAAGATCTATTAGACAAATCACTAGAATATAATTATTTGGTAAAAGTCTAGTAGGCAGAAATTCATAGAGAATAATGAGAAACAGGAAATCTCTTAGAATGAATAACAAGTTCAGTTAAATTGCAAATTCAAAAATACATAAAAATATAAAAAATTGTCATTAATAAATGTCATTTGACATACATCAGATAAAAAAGCTTTATTCTCAAGACCAAAATATATAAATGAATAATGGGGGGCTATTTCAAACATAAAGAAATAATTTTTATTTAAAAAACCCAATCATGAAACATTATGAAACATGAATCAGTTAAAAAAATCAAACGTTATACGTAGCTTTTTTCAAATCACCGGGCAGTCATGACATAATGCAATGAACATTTTAATATTATTGTTTTGGAATCTTGTGAACACATGATGTCACATCTAACAGGAAACATAGGCACTTATTTAGACCATCAACCTGGCAAAACAGGGACCATGACTTGGTTACACTTTGTTTCCATTGCTTAAAAGTTAAATGTATAAAACATAAGAATAAGCAATGGCACATGTATGCTTATAAACAACACAGCATTAATTTTGCACACCAGAATTGTCAAAGGCTGCTAAAATTAATGTGCAAAAGTAAAGTGAGAAATAGGATATTAACCTAGCCATAAAGTATCTGCCCACAAAATCTTGTCAATTATCTAAACAAAAATGCTAATTTCCTAATGGAAAAATCTGTCAGATTTCCACTTAATCCAGAGATCAAAAGTAACATCAATTAGGAGTCTTATTAACACACACCTCTCAGCTGTACTAGGGCATAATATCATTTCTGCCGTAGTTTTTCTAGAAAGCTGTAACAGTAAGTAAAACAACTGGAAGCATCATATACAAAAATGAAGGACAGACTGCAGAATGCGAGCCATTTCTTCTCTAAAGTATTGGAGTCATTACAATGATGGAGGGATTGGTCCAGAGTTAAATAGACTAAGATGGTGCTGATACTGGTTGGGGTCCTGGACAATAAAAAGTTACAACTGATTGACACAGTTATGCTAATTAGTCTAAGATTCTATAGCACGGTAACATTTGAGTCTCTAATGCATTCTCACATCTGAGCTAAGCTTATGAAACTTATATGATTTTTATAACTCATTTAAATTAATTTGTAATTATTTTTAAAAATTTAAAACATTTCAAGAAATAATATACTAGTGATGACATTGGCTCATACTATATAATTATAAATATTTAAATAGTGTGTAGTAGAGGAATGAAAATTTATAGATCTATCAGTGCACAGATATTTAGATTTCTAATTGACTCAGACAGTTATACAAGTTAACTGAAGGATGAATGTATGCTGGATGTGTAGATGTAGTTTTTATACCATTTAGTGTTAAAAGTCTAACTTGTGGAAAATAGTAAATAATGTATTTCCCTAGTGCATATCAGAATTAGGAATATACATATATAACATGCAAATAAATAAGAACAACTCATAGCCAATAAAGCAGAGACGGGGTAACCAGTGCAAAGGTTTCAAAGTATCTCTGGTCTGAGTGTATACCATACATGTTATTGGGACATCATTCTGTGTTACGAAAAGCTGGATTTTTTCACATTTTCTATATCTCTAGGCATCTTTATTGTAGCAATAATGAATATGTACTAAGAAATATTATCTTCTTAAATAAATTAAAGGTACCTCAGATTTGACTCTTTTTGAGTTGAACGTTTAGATCCCTTTTCCAAGCCATCCTGCGGCTCATCCATCTTCATCTCACGGCACATGCGCTGCATTCCCCATGGAGAAGCCACAGAGAAAGCCATGCTTCCTGTGCTCCAGACAGCTCTGGGGAGCAGCTCCATGTGTGGTTGGAAGAGCCCAGTTCCGGGACCCTGAGGACCAGGAGCAGAGCAGGAGTGACTCAGAGTGCATTTCAGGAAGTGGATGAGGTTGCTGAGGAGTCTCTTAAACTGTCTTAAAGTATCAGTGGTATTCTCACTAATATTTTACTTTCTGGTATAGAAGTATATCAGCTCTCCTCATTTTCTCTCTTGCTTCACGTACTCTCCTCAATTTTGTAGAACACAGTTGTGCACATGGGAATTTCCTGAATGCTCTCCTATTCTAACCAACCTCTCCAGCGTCCTGGAAAGAATATCAAGTAGGCAAATGACCCAGTTTGCAAAGCAAGCAATTGACCCACCTCTGTCAGCAAGGGAGCTCTGTTTCCAAAGCACTCCTGCACTTCAGAGAATGCACATCTGTGCCGCAGTCGAGTGTGAGAGTGGTGAGGTCCTTGCACACCCAAGCCTGTCTCAACTCAGGACTGCGATACTGGCAGCAGACGCCTGAGAAAGTAGCAGGGCAACAGGTGGTCACCGTAGCCTGAAGGAGGACGAGAGGAAAATAAGGAACCTGGAAGGGGGTTCTGGGGGGAGGCTAACGAAGGTAATTTGTGCAAAATCTTGCAAAACAGCAGGGGGTGAGAAGAGGAAAAGGTTAAATTATCAACACTCCCCTGGGTGATGTCATTTCAGAAACAATAATGCAACATTGCAAACAACACTGTGCCAGTGACAAGTTGATAACTTTGACCAACGTCTTCAACGTTAAGTAGCCTCAAGAACATATACAGAATGGGCACAGATCTTTTAAATAAATTTTATGCATTATAAAATCCCTCAAAGGGAAAATATCAGAATATTGGTAGTTCCCTTACAACAGTGTAGCAGATATTTAAGAAGTAAAATATATATATATATTCTTTCAGAAAGTCAGGATGATGTTCCCCTGATGAATTTATTTTCCAAAGCCAGAAATAGTCTAGTTCAGAAACTTCAGAAAAATATTGCAAAGAAATAAAATTTTACATCACAATTTTCCATAAACTTACATGAAGAATCCATTATGCAAATCTAATCAAGTCACATATAAAATTGATAATATACCAAGTATTAGAAAAATTAATTTTGGTTGAACATTTGGAGGCAAATTAAGAAATTCAATACAATAAAAATGTGAAGTATAAAAATCTATTATATTTCAATAAACACAGAAAAATTTGACAAAACCAAGTCTACTTATAGTAAAAGGAATAGAGGAAACTTCTTCCACCTGATAACAGCATCTGCAAAACAGCCTTATCTCCTACTGTAGCTTCCACTTGGGAAATTGAAACTACACGAAGTTTCAGCTTCTTTCCACTTCTATTCAGCAATATTCTGGAGGCCACAGCCAGTTCTGTAAACTGAAGAAAAATGAAGAGTGTACAGAGAGGAAGGAGAAGGAGGCACAAAGCTGTTGATATTTGCAGATGACAGAAATAGTCATGTATAAGATGATAAAGAATCTACAAGCAATTTTTAGAACTAATAAGTAAAGATAGAACTATTCTGTCTTCTAAGTGTAAACAGAAACAAATGAGTACGAAAATGAATGGACATTTGTCAGAAGGTGAAGTATCAGAGGCTCATAAATACATGAACGAAACTTCAGCGTTTTTGGTCATTAGAGAATTGCACATTGAAACAGCACTGAGATTCCATTTTGCTTCGGGAGGAGTGGCCGTCACTGAGATTAAATAAGAACAAATGAAGCCAAGATTGTGGGGTAAAGGAATCCCTCTACACCGTGGGTTGGATGATAAACTAGTACAACCAGTATGGAAGTCAGTACTGTGACTGCTTAAAAATTAAAACTAGAAATGCTATCCCACCCAGCTATTCCCCTTCTAGGCATCTTCCAGAAAGAATGAAAGGCATTACAGTAGAGTGGTATGGGTATTCTCATGCATATGGCAGCAAAACTTGTGATAGCTAAATCTTGAAGGGAAGCCTATATGTCTCTCAACATGACTGGGAAAAGAAGATGTAGTATTTACTCTTGAAGGAGTACCACTCTGCTGTAAAGAAGGATAAACAGGTCACTTGTAGGAAAATGGATGCCTCTTAAGAATATAATGTTAAGTGAAGTAAATCAGATGCACAAGCTTAAATACCATCTGGCTTCTCTTACATGAGAAGCCCAAAGTATAAGTAAATTAAAGAGTGAGATAAAAGACAGGTAAAAGGAAACAGAGAGATAGATCTTCGCCAAACAAGAGAGGATCAAGAGATGGAGAGGGGGAAGGAAAAAGAAGACACAAAAAATTAAGGCGTGTTATGTGCATGTTTCTGGAAAGAAAGTAGCCATCATGTATTCTAGGTGTGTACTACTAAGAAAAAACACAGGGGTACAAGTGCAGAAGGAGACTGAACTCTCAGAGAGAGTGCCAGTCTGCGGGCTGCAAGGGGCAACACTTCCCAGCGTCTTCCTCACGCTGACCTACAGATAATGGTACAGCTGCTCTCAGAACAACAGCAGGCTTTGGGGGCAAAATTGAGACATTTATTTTTAAAAACATATACAAACACAAGAGACTTATTACAGTCAAATAGTCTCCCAGGAGGAGCATAAAGGTGGGGGCTTCACTTCTCCTGGGCTTAGTATTTCCTCCTCAGCCATGGTGACAAAATACCACCAGACTCTTGTGAGAGGTCCCCAGGCGTGTCTGCAAACAGATGCACTCTTACATAGTCAGTTAATTCCCACAAAGACACGGAGGAATGAAAAGGAGAGTGGGGAACCTTACTTTGTCTTAACATGCAGTTCCAGAATGTCTGGTTTCCACCTGAAATAGAGAGAATCTGAGAGTCACTTTGAGCTTTCCAGGAAAGTTAATGTGAAATAGATCGTAATCCTAAACCCCAAGCTGAACCTACGGAGCTTTTAAAGAAAAGGAGAGAAAATAGCCTAGAAAAAGCAAAAGATTTTGGAAATGTTATAAAAAGCACCAAGAAGGAATTCTAAAGGTAAGTACACTAATTTAGACCAGGTTAGTACCCTGATTCCCACATGTTCTGCCAACAGTCACCTTGAGTGATGGCTGATTAACTGTTGACTCAGAGGGGTTTCAAAAAACTTATTGGGGGATCTTTGATACTATTGGCAAGAGGCTGGAGCATGTTTTAGTGGCTCTGTTGAAATAGAATTAGCATCTAATAATGTTTACCTTTTTGAAGGTACGACTAAATTTCTAGTGTATTTATCAAACACCACGCTTGTCTGATTTTGAATATTTTCATAGTCCCGAAAGGAAGCCCGTCTGGCAGTGACTTTACTTTCCCTCCTCGGCATCTCCCAACACACGTCTGTTCCTATAGATAGACGTAGATGTGGGACCTCTCACAGAGCTAGGATCACGTATTACCAGGTTTAGGGGGACTGGCTTCTTTTCCTTAGCTGGATCATTTTGAGCTTCATTCATATTGTAACATGTATCAGCATTTTACCCTACTGTTGATGAGTAATGGTTTATGGCAGGAATGTATCACATTTCATTCATTCCCCAGTTGAGGGATATTCACGTTGTCTACTTCCTGACTGTGGCCAATGACTTTGCTCTAAGAATGAGGGAAAAGTAAACACTGATCTTGAAGCTCCTTCCAAGGGAGCTTCAGGCGCCCTCTTTGTGAGCGTGGCAGAGCCACCTCCACTTCTCCCTCTGTTGGGCCCTGCTGTGTGCAGCCAGCAAGACAACTCCTCCAGCTCCAATTCTTTGTCTTCTCCTTCGTTGGCTGGAACTGTAAGGGGATAGGAGGTGCCCAAGTGAAATAATAGATAAAAAGCCCTTCTCTTTTGTCTGAAGGTCTTTAGTATATAATAGCTCTAATTATGCATATTTTTCTTTTCCTTCAACTTAAAAAATTCTACTGAAATCTTTGCTGGCGAGTTGAAAAATAAGAATCAAAAAAGAATCCTGGCTCAGGTAGCTACAGAGCCTCCTGGGGCTTCCTGGTCTTCATGGTGCTGCTCAGTAAAACATGGGCACTAGGCGGCCTCTGGGTCGCTTCCGACTTTACCAGCTTGACGTTTTAAGTGCCAAGCACTGGCTTCTGCAGCATCGGGGTGAGGTGTGGGTGCTTCCCCGGGGTCTGCCAGCTTAGTCAGCCCTGGGCCCTGTGCTCCTGCTGACAGATGCTCACCCAGTGCTGGGGCCCGGCCTGCACACTGCTGCTCCCGGCCCCAAGTACATGCCAGCAGCCTCAGGCTCTGTGGTTGCCTAGAATGTCTAGTTTTTCTTTCCCTTCTGGAGTGGCAAGGGTTTGCTCCTGTTTTGGTCCCAAGCAGTCTGTTTGCCCTGATCTCCAGTGTGTTACTTCTACACGCTGTGTGTCTTAGTTACTTTTTACTGGTTGCTGAGAGAAAATACTTGAAGCCCAAACTTGAGAAAGGAAAGGTTTATTTCTTACAGTTTTTGGAGGTTTCAGTCCATACTCAGTTGGCTCCAAGGCAGGGTGGCATGGGGGGACTGCAGTTAATGGGGCTGCAAACAGCAAGGAGGTAACAGGAAAGAGAGCCAGACACACCTTCTTCCTGTCATTACATTACATCCTGGCTCCGCTCCTAGGCCAGTGTAGTGCTCACACCCCCAAGCCAAGCACTAGACAATAAACCAATCACAAATGCACTATGCAAATATATGAGGTCTGGGGGCTACCCACATAAACCGTGACACTACCTTTCTGCCCTTGCTGGGAAAGTGCTAGCTCTGAAGTGGATTTATTCTCAGGGATATTGCGCAGTTAGGGGACCGTGGTCCCCGTGCTCTCTGCTCTGCTTTCGTCCCCAGCCCTGGAACCTGAAGAGCAGGTGGCGGCGTTTGGGACATTTCATTTGCACTGTCTGTGTGAACAGCCCTGCAAACACCTGAGGCCCTGCGTGGTTTGGCCGTCATGATGGCAGTGAGCATCCTCAGTACTGGAATTGAGATGGTGTGGTTCCTGGGGTGTGGGCGGGTGAGGTTGGGGTGACCCTGGCAGACTTCCTTCCTGGAGACGCAGGCCCTGGTTTCTTAGGCTGGAGCAGTCCAGCACTGTGGGGTTCTGACAGTCGGCCCCAGGACCTTCAGGGTAGAAGCCATGAAGTACTCACACCGTTTTGCTTCCTTACAAGATATCAGAGATGATACAAAAATATGATGGATGTTTAAATTTTCAAGCAATAAAAGATCCACGGTCACTAATTACCCTAAAATACTCCTGTTCTCTTTGCCTACAGTTTCATTACCCTTCCTACTTCCTGGGTAGCTCCAGCTCAGGCAAGGCCTCATTTGTGTATGTCCACAAGGTGTGATAAAAGGGCGGTGCTCGGGTGTCATCCAGGCTGGTGGAAACATCACGGTGTGTCCTCCCTGTGTGTCCACTGGGCCTGGGACCATGAAGCTGGACATCAGGGCAGCCAGGACAGCACAACTAAAGATGCTCACAGAAGAGGACTTCCAGACCACTTCAGAAAGTGTTATGAGGTTAGTGTGATCCCTGTGATGCCTATTTCTCCATGCTGTGTGGCTGGTGTCACCTGTGGTACATACATGGTTGCCCCATTGGGTGTCTTGTACCACAGGATAGGACTGTCCCATGGAACCTTTTAATAGCAGGGTGTCTTTTCCTGTAATAAATTTAAAAAACTAACATTCACCTCTTGCATAGCCAGAACCTGCCCTTAAAATCTAACCCAAGTGCAGCAGCGACTCCTTAAACCTCTGAGATCCAGACTGTGTGCTTCAAAAGGTGATGGTCATGGACGACACAGGGGGAGGCAGGAGGGTGTGTGGCCCAGAAGGAGCTGGTGGACTCCTGACCCCGTGGACAGGACCCAGATAGAGCCACTTCAGTCTGATGTACTCAGCCTGGGTCTCTGCTCTGCTCCTGGGTTTGTCCTTTGTACAGGGAGCCTGGTCCTGAGAGCCCTGTCCGGTCTTCCTTCCTCTCCTCAGCTTTTCCTCTCGTCCTGGGGAAGTCTCAGCAGCAGAGGGGGCTTATTTAACCTCCCTCTCCATATAGTGCTCCCCCCTTAAAGACCCCACGTGCTTACACGTTTCCAACTTCATAAACATAGAAGGGATGAGCACCTTTGTGTCGAGTAAGCTCTCCACTTTTGTGGGCAGGCAGCACAGTGCTGCAGCCAGGATAAGGGCTGAGAACTCATTCAGGGATGTGCACACATGTCTTACCAGAAATACCCGGTCACCCGTGTTTTACTTACCTGATCAGTAAAATAGGGCTAATAGTGTGGTCTTGAGTTTTAAAAAGAGCACCTGACTCACCTATGGTGAGCAGTTGATACTTTCCAGACTCTTGCACCCAGTATCCTCCAATGGCCCCACCGAATGCACAAGGAAAGCCAGACGCCCTCTTGTCCTGGCCCTTTTCCAAACACCTCTGCCCCTTCATCTCTGTCAGTTCTGATTGTGGCCTGACCACAGGTCTTCTGCTATGTGCATAACCTGTGTGCTTGACTTTCCCATTTCTCAGAGCCACCCTGGAGCCTCAGCTGTCACCAGCAGGAGGGACTGTGCCACCTCCTCAGCTCTGGCCACCTCCTCCCCTTCCTGCAAACAGCAACCAGAGAGAGCTGACATCTCTTCAACGCCTGCATCTCATGCCGGGCTCCTGAGCAGGTTTATGTGAGACTCAGCTCCTTTCCCCAGCCCTGCAGGCTCTGCACAGCCAGCTCCGTCCCTACTTGAACTCTGTTTTCCTTACCCCTGTCTGCACCTCAGCCCCTCTGAAGGACCCAGTGGTCTTGTTTCTTGTGAGTTTTATCCACACAGCCCCTTGGGTCTGGAAGGCTCTTCTGTCTACATTTTGAGAAATATTATTACTTTCCCACAGCATTGTATTTTCACAGATTTCCAGCTTAAAAATGACAAGAATCATGTAATGAATGCCCACGTGTGTTTCATCTAGTGGCACCAGATACAGCCCTTTTGTACCACTGTTTATTTCTTTGCCATGTTTCATGTGAAAAGATACAATTTTATTATAGAGGCAAAACACACAAATAAAGAGGTCAGATAATCCCAAGTGCAGAACCAGGAGGCTGAGAAGACAGAGAACATACAGATATTCCCAAGTGGCTGCAGACAGGGGAGAGCAGGAGGATCAGGAGCTTGGGAACCCATCTAGTGAGTCTAGGACACTGAAGCCTCAAGTGGGCGACTCTTGGGTGAGGCAGCTTTCACAGAATCTGCAGTCAGTCAGCTTTCAAGGACACCGCCCTTGTCCCTTCTGGTCAAGGAACTCAGAATTTCCCTGGTGCCATCAGGCCACGGGCCAGAGCTTTCTCCTTAATCATCTTGGTTGCATGGAGCTAGTTGTCTGCTGTTTTCCTTGGTGAACTCTCAGGAATAACCCTAGCTCTGCATACTGACAGCAGCCTTTTGTACTTGGAGCTCCGTTTCCACACTTGAAGAGGAGTCTTGTTGGACCTGGTCCTTGATTCGCCTTTGCTTTTTCCGAGTATCTTCCGCCCTGCGGCATTTCCTTCTGGAGTGAAGAGTCTTTGTAGGTAAGTCTAAAAAAGCTGGGATTTGCCTGGATCTCCAAAGACTTCCTCAAATTCAGTCACTTTACTTCCCTGTCTCAACTTTAGTCATTTTGGTCTGAGCCCCTTAGGTACCCGAGGAGCTGTTTTTGCCTTTGTATTTACACATATTTTATTATGTTCCAGGAAACCTTCAGGCATTTTAATTTGCATTTGTGCTATATACTTGCTTGAGTTATCTTTTCTAAGGACTCCTAGTACTCTCATAGTGTCTGTTCTGGCCCCCTGAATGTACGGCACTTTCCCCTGTACATTTCTTCACTTTTTATAGTTTTCCTTTGTCTAACATTTTTCTTCAGTACTAATGTGTTATCTGTTCTTGGATCTTGTTTAATCTTCCTTGTTTATTTTTATCTCTAGTTGTCTTTGAGTTTATCTCTTTGTATCTTAGGCTTTCTGTTTTTTATTTATATGGCTTGTCTTCACATTCTATATAATTTCTTAAGTATTTAATTTGAAAAATAGTACATTAATATTTTTATCATATTCAAAAAACATATTTCTGCATTGGCTTCTTTGTATGGCTACTATTCTACTTTATTTCTTACTCTCATAATAAATGTTTATGAAAGAAGTTAGATCTAAATAGTTTTGCATGGCTCAATCTTATGAAAATTTTGTTAAACTATAGGAAAAAAGCAGCCCTTCCACCTTGTTTCTGGGAAAATAAACTAGTACAACTATTACAAAAAAATAGTATCAAGAGTTTTCAAAAACCTAAAACTAGAAATTCCACTCACTCCAGCTATTCTCCTAGATACTTCTCCAAAGAGCTACAGATCTATCATAGTGATCCCTACATACCCATGTATATAGCAGCACAATTCATACTGCTTAACGCTGGAAGTGGCCTTACATACACCAACAGGTGAATGGATGAAGATAAGATATTTATATACCACAGAGTGCTACTTTGCCATAAGAAAGGATAAACTGGAGTAATCTGTAGAAAAATGGGTGAACTTTGAGACCATGTTTCCTGCAATTTAAAGGAAAGCTCATCTGAGCAACTTTTTCCCTCCTCAAAGAGTTGTGTGTGTATGCATATGTGTGTGAGTGTTTGTGTGTGTGTGTGTGTGTGTGTGTGTGTGTGTGTGTGTGTGTGTGTGTGTTAGGGTAGGGGACATTCAATCCCGAGACAATGGTTTTAGAAGTATTCAAATTCTTTTTCTTCTTGAATGTATTTTTGGAAACTATCTTTCTCTAGTTTATCTAAGTTTTCAAACATCTCAAAAGAGTATTGTTTGTTTTCTGTTTCTGTGGATTCCACATCCATTGATTAAACCAAACACACATGAAAAATATTTTTTAAAAATTGCATTAGAACAGAAAGTATATATTTTTCTTCTGATTACATATCCATGGATTCAACCAACCACAGGTGAAAAGTATTTAAGAACAATTTTATCCATGCAGACAGTTTTACTGTTTTTCCTTGATCATTGAAGCGTTAAGAGTGGTGGTTCTGTGCCACTGAGCTGCACACAGCATTTACACTGTATTAGGTAATACCAAAAATGGGAGATGGTTTAAGTGGCGTGAGATGATGTGGGATCATGTGAAAGCCTGTCATTTACGCAGGAAATTTGAGCATCCACACATTTTGGTATCCACAGGCATCCTGGAACCAACAACCCTGTACATACCAAGTTGTGGCTATACTTATGAATTGGAAAAGAAATCAACACAAATTACAAATATTTAGAAGCTGATAAAAATCCCACAACCATCCCCAAATCAAGAAATACAATATGCTTGTTAACCGCATGAATGCCTTATGCAAATTTTTATTTGTATTTTTCCTGGATACATACTCTAAATTACTTCTTCATAGAACAATGTTGTCATATTTTCTTCCCTCCTTTGTCTTCCTTACTGTCTCTTTCTTAGTCTCTCGTCTCTATCTCTGTTTCCATCTCTCTCCCTGTCTCCCTCTGTCACTTACTGTCCCTCTGCTTCCCTTCCTCCCTGCCTGTCTTTTTCTCTCCTCCCCTCTTCTTCCCTGCCCTCGCCTCATGTCGGGAAGCAAACCTAGGGCCTCATGCATGCCAGGCAGCTCTCTGTCACTGAGCTGCACCCTAGGGCCCAGGTCTTGCAACACTTGCAGTTGGTTGAGATGATCATATCTTTTTAATAACTGCAGGTCCTCTGGAGAGGTTTTATTTTCCAATTCCTGAGTTTATTTCCTCCTTTCCTATCTTTGTTCTTTGTCAACTCATCAGAGTTTTGATAGCTTCAAAAACATTTCTCATTTGTTTACTCCCTCAGTAACATTTTGTTTTCTGTTTCATTATTTTCTACACGTATTTATTTATTTATTTATTTATTCTGACTTCTTGAAGTGGATGCTCAGTTTATTAAGTTCGAGCATTCTTTCCATTATCAAGATGTACAGACAAGGCGACATATGTTCTCATTACTTATTTGTATTTATTTGGTGCATGAAAATGGTTTTGGTATGTATATTTTTATTAGGTGTCAGAAGAAAATGTTTTTATTTGTTGATTCATGACTTATTAAGACACTTAATTATTCATTTCTGACTCTATGAAGGTCTTCTAGTAACCTCGGTGCATTGTCTCCTTTCCTATTTCATGGCATAATTATCATGGACAAAGAGAATGGGCTTCCTGTAATTCTCATTGTTTAGATTCTGTTGAAAGTTGTTTTATAGGCCAGCGCATGGGGATTTTTAAAAATATTCTGTGTTCTTACACAGAATGCATGTTTTCGGTTGTCAGCAGCATTTCATACCTTTGGATTATAATGGGTTAATCAGATCGGTTCAGTGTTGCATCCACTCAGTGATCTTCCAAGTTTTGTGAGAAGTGTGGAAGCATCTCCCATTGCCGCAGCATGGTTTGCTGTTTATCCTGACACATCTGTCAGTCCCTTAGAGTGTGTGTGTTTACAGATACTTATCTTCTCGGTTAATAGATTGCTTTACACAATTTGAAGTGATATTCTTTAGATCCTTAGCGTGGTTACTTCTCTTACACTGCTTTGGAAGTCTAAGGACGATGTGAATTTTATGTGGCTTTACTCTCTGAGAAGCATTAGGTGAGTAAGCAGACTTGCACCACACTGAACAAAGACCTGTGGGAAAACAGATCCACACACACCACACACCGGTGCACACTGCCTCAGTCGCCCCATACCTGACGCAAACCATGCATTTCCCAAAGACACACTGACAGCCACTCACGTGTCTCCCCAGATCCACAGGACAGCACACTCACTTCCACATGTCCATCCGCACCGTCTTTGTTGCTGTCTTGTATCTTCTTCCGCTTTTAGATACCTCCTCTACCATTTCCTCATACCTCCTAAGCTGCAGTTCTCCTCCTGTGCTGTCCTTTTTACAAGCAGGCTTCAAATCTTTTTTGAGTCAGCTTCCACATAACATTATGTTGCCTCCAGTCATTTAACATGGGCTCCTATGAGCCCTCGGTACTAGGGTCCTTGTCTGCTTCAAACTTCACTTACCACTCACTGTATTTTGATTGCTTCCCACCCATGAGTCCTCCCTAAAACTCCCAGGTGTGGGAACGGAGATGGCTGATTATCATCCTCCTTCCTTAAAAGTCTATTTGACTGATACAAATGCGGTGCAGCCATTGTGTTATACAGGGATGCTTTTATCTTTATATCCTATTACTTTCAAACTTTGTATATATTTGTTGAAAATTCTGTCTTGTGGATGCCAGATAACAGGAAAACTTTGTATTCAATGGCATGATTTCTGTTATTTGGTTTAAACGTGTGTTTTTTGAGATATAAATGATGATGTTTGAGATTTAAATGCCCTATTACTAGTAGTGTTGGCAGTTGTTATCATAGTATGTGCTTGATTAGTTTTACTTGCTGAGTTTCCCTACAACTTCTTCTCTGCCATTCTCTTTTGGAATGAACTTTTTTTTTTTTTTTTTGAGACAGGGTCTTGCTGTGTATCCAGGTTAGCCATGAATTCACAATCTTTCTGCTCAGCTTCTGTACCGCTAGGATCGAAGGCACACACCACCACACTGGGCTGGAATAATTACTTTTTATTGTACTTTGTTTTCTGTGTTACTCTGATAGTTACTCATTCTATTCCTTTCATTGCTAACACTTTATTTAACTAAAGCCTGCACATTCAACTCATTAACTTTTAGTACTAATCAATGGCTGTATCCTGTTGGGCATTTTATTTTTCTATTTACTATATATTATTGAAGCCATGATAGAAATATATCCATCACACAAAAATTCTGAAGACATAATGTCATTTAAAAGTATTGTGAAGTAAAAGTGATTAATGTAAGTTGCTATGTTACACATGTAGCTGTTTCTGTGCTCTTATTTCTTCTTCAGAAGAGTTATCCAGAACCTATTTTCTTTAGAATTCTCCTTAAAGCATGTATTTTAGGGAAAACTTTTATTTTTTTATCTGAAATTGTCTTCCTTCTGCTTTTATTCTCCTGTGAAATTTATGGGAGTGTAGAACTTCAACTTTGCAGTTATTTTCATTCCAGAATATCGAATATATCATTTCTGCATATCATAGTTGTGCTAATCACTTTTCTCATTGCTGAGACAAAATACCCAACCTCAAAGTTAAAGGAGGAAAAGTTTATGTAGCTCATAGTCTGTACAAAATTCAGTCTATTTTCTGCTGGTTCTAGTGAAGGGTGGTGTGGCAGACTCACATTGCAGAGGAGAAATGGTTAATGATGGGAAGGAGGTAGCAAAGCCACAAGGAACAACCAAAGCCTTTGTATTCCTTATATTTCATCCAGGCTACTTAGGGCAGGTAGCATTCACATCCTCAATCCCTGTACCCCTTATCCTACCACTGCACCATTAATCAATTCCAGCATCACACACATCAACCACCTCTGAAAAAGCTGTACCTGTAGACTGCATGAGGCTTTGGGGGAGCATCTAGACATAAATCTTAACATTCTGTCACTGTTCTCCCAAAGACTCATATAACTTTATGCAAAAGGCTTTATTCCATTTCTAAGAGTTGCCAAGGTCCTGATAGTTTTGGCATTGCTGAAAAATACAAGCTCAAAGTCTCCTCTGAGATTTAAGGCAGACTCTTAGCTGCAGGCCCTGTACAAATGAAAATAAAGTCAAACGCTTCCAACAAGCAGTGGTACAAGATAGACATTTCATTTCCAAAAGTTATGAGGGGTATAGTAAGGGAAGGTGAATCCAGCAGGGCAAACAATGATTCCCATGGTTCAACTTCCAGCATACCTGGCAATCTGTGGCAAGTTGTGAACTCCAAAGAGCTTGAGCAGGTTTACTCCTACAGAACCGTTGTTGGTTGTAGCTCCCATTGCTTCTCTCTGGGGTTGTCTCTGCTCTCAACTTGTAGTTTTCCTCAAATGATCCACTTCCTGGCTTCTCCAGCCTTCTGGGTTCCATTGTACCTTTGGCTTCCCAGCTGTGCTCACAGCTTCACACACTGCCCTCTCAGGGACACCCTGCCTGGCTTCCCAGCCCTTCTTCTGAAATCTGAGGGGAATCCTTCCTGAACCTACAACTCTTCCATTCTGCCTGCCCCTAAAGCCAGTGCCATATAAATGATGCCAGGGTCTGCCGCCAGCTGGAGCAGTATCCAGATTCCTTCTCCCTTGAGCTGTAGGAGTTGAGTGCCTGTGAACCAAGGCCTGAGGAACAACTTCCCTAGGCTCTCTTCAAGCAATAGTAGGTACTCTGGGGCTTTCTTTTCAAAGCAAAGTCGTTCACATTTGCAACTCTGAATCTGCAGAAGCTGGAGTCCTGCTGGTTTTCATGTTATCCTCAGGCCATCTTTTCTGTTGCCTTCTGAATTACTTGGTATTTTTTTTTTTGCTAGTCTTTTCAGTGACCAATTTTCCTTATGTTCCAATTTTACAGATCACAGCTTTATTGGAACTTCCTTTCTGCCCAAACTCACAGCATTTTAAATCACCTTGGTGGGTTCATTTTTCTTGATTGTCAACATAAATCTGGATGAAAACCCCCCAAAACACTGTAGTGTTTTCCTCCCCTAAATATTTTTAAGTTTCTGCCACTTATTGCAATGTGGCAAACATATTTTAACAAGTCAGTATATATTTTGTATTTCTTTTAGCTACTGTTTCTCATTATTGTAGAGCATACATCTTGCTCTTCATTTTGCCTCCACATTAGACTGTTTGAAACTTCTTCTGCAAGAGGAACTTGTCCATTGCCCTTAATCTCAGTCACAGGCAACATCTCTGGATATAAAAGAAATGCAGATAAACTTTTTAACCAGATATAGCACACATTGTTTGAAGTCCAGCAACCTATGCAGTCCTTCTTCCCAGAACAAACCTCCCGAGCCTGGTCTTTATTGTTTCTATCAGCCTTTTGTCTTCTGAGCTCTGATCAGAATGCCTCAGGTGGTGAAGTCAACCTGTCCAATCCTTTTCTAACTCTTTCCCTTCCTACAAGCCAGCTCTAAAGGCTCCTAATCTACATGATCAGTGCAGTAACAGCAATGACCCAATTTCTGTGGTACTAAATTCTGTTTTACTTTTCTTATTGCTGAGGCAAAATACCCAACACAGTGTTAGAAGAATAAAGATTTACTTTGGCTCACAGTTTGTAGAGGTTTCAGACCATAATTGGCTGGCTGTAACACAGGGTGGCATGGCAGAAGGGCATCACAGAGGAGAAACAGTTCTTGGTGAGTGAAGGTAACAGACCAACAAGAAATGACCATAGCTCTTCTATAACCAGGCTACGCAGGGTGGGTAACACACTCGTACTCCTTGTGCTCTTGATCCTAGCATTGCATTGTGACTCAATCCCAGTGCCACACACTCTATCTTCAGCTACCTCTGAAAAAGCCCCACCTAAGACTACATGAGACTTTGGGGGACATCTAGACATTAGCAATAACAATGGCTTTCATTAGTTTGGAAAGTGGCTGCCAATCTAATAATGGCTCCTTTGAAGCAAGGCTCCCTTTACCTTTGATTTTCTCAGTTTTGGGGATGATGTGTATAAACTGTCTAGTTATTAGAATTAATGCATGTGTAGTTTATTTTGAAATCTCACAGTCTTTCTTTAAATATTTTAATCTTTGGTGTCTACATAATTTTTCTGACATATAAATCATCAATTTTTGCTTTTATATCTAATTAACTGTTAAGTTCATCTTTTCAGTTTCCAAGACTGTCATTTGTATCTTCACTTCTGTCTGATTTTATAGTGTTTTCCTCCCCTAAATATTTTTAAGTTTCTGCCACTTATTGCAATGTGGCAAACATATTTTAACAAGTCAGTATATATTTTGTATTTTTTTAGCTACTGTTTCTCATTATTGTAGAGCATACATCTTGCTCTTCATATTCTGATTTGGGAAATTATTTTTTCAGCAGTACTTTGGTGTGGAAGTTGCAGATTGCAATGTATTTCTGCATCTCCCCTCTTGTGCTGGGCCAGGATGTGGAACATGTACTAGAAAACTATGCAGCTACAAAGCTGTGGGTGCAAAATTTTAAACTCTGGACCACCCTGCGGACACAACTTGGGAGCATTTATGCAAGTGCTGGCTTGCTCATCATCATCTTTAATGAACCAAGTGGGAGTCAAGAAAGAAAACCACTTTACTTGTCAAAGAGGCCTAAGTCCTTTGAACCCACAGACAGCACTGGATCCTGGCATTTGGAATTACGTGTGGAATCCAAAGCTTTCCAAAACTGTGGTAATTATTAGGAGTGATCTGGTGTGTCTGCAGCAAAGACTTGCATGTTCTCTGCACTGATGCTCCTGGAAGTCCTGTAGCCACTGAGAGCACAGAGAGCCTGCTGCTACTTTCTATCACCAGCCCTGCTTATGAGAGTTGAACACAGCTCCATGATCTCCTGATGGTGTTTTACTGAGGAATGAAGAAGGGGTTGGCAAGAGAACATCAAAGCCAGTCTCCCCGTCACTTAAATTTCAGGGTGATCCTTCAGAATGCAGATTAAGTTGACAGCAGAATTATGATTCTTGCTCATCCCTGTGGGTCTGGCCAGCCTGGATTCAGTTTCTGTGATTGCACAGAGTCAAGATCCTCTGTGGTCCTCTGGTTCTTTCTACAGGAATGGCAGCTGCCCTCAGGGTGAGAGAGGCGACTTTACTCTGCTGTTTTATTTTTTGTCTTCTCTGACTTTCAGTTCCATAATTTAGCATTATCTTGTACCTCTTTAGTGCTCTTACTTTTTTAAGGAAAGGAAGTTCTCCTCAACAAAAATGCTGAAATGAATAATGTATTGCCTTTTATAAATCATTAAAGTCTGTATTGTCTTGATTAAAAATGATTTGCTATCCACTAATAGGAATAGAAAGTGGGTCCACCTTCCAGAATTCTTCCCAACAAAAGAAAATAAAGAGAATATGAGATTTATGTCAGTAATGCTTTGATGAGTAGGGAAGGCTCCATGGGGGTTTTAGACCCTGCAGAACTGTGGAGGATTTTTTTTTTTTTTTTTGTGAACTCAAAGTCTATATCGTTACCCTCTTATTAGTTTCTTTTACTGAGATGGGGAAGATTCATGTGCTTTTATTTCAGCATGGTTTTATCTTTAAATTACGTTTTCCCAAACCTTCAAAATAAGGAGAATGATAAACAGATTAAAATGGTAAAATACATGAGAGAAATTGGCTTTTAGCAGAAAAACAATACACAAAATATATCAAAATTAGTTTTCAAATAAAAATAAGAATCTTGGCCTTGAGCAGGGCTGAAGAATCAGCTGTCATCACACAGTGTCTCTGAAGAATGACAGACGTCAGGACCGCTCTTTACCGAGAACTGTTCTAAGCATCACTTCGTAGTGTTCAGAGGAGGCCTGAAAAACGTCTCTAAGTGTGAGCCCCAGAGCGCCTATGTCGAACAGTGCTCAGAACTATGTGGGTCACAGGCCACGGGGACTTACCCCCACGTGGAATCTAGTTCATTATCAACAAAAAGTTCTTTTGTCCACAATGACTATGATTAAAAATACTTCCACTAGCAGAGAAAACGTTGACCAGGAGTTGAAAACCGTAATATCATTTGCTTCAGGAATGCTGAATGCAGTAGTCTCTCCTTGGACCCCTGTGTTTTATTCTAAGTAAAAAAACTAAAACTCAGAGTTGTGCAATTTTATATATATATATATATATGTTTAAAAAGTGTATTCCTGTGTTTGGTTGTCTCCCACGTATAAACTTAAAACATGAACCAGGGGAAAGAATGAACTCTGGGAACAGAATATCCTTTAAAATAATAATAAAAAAATGAAACTAACCAAGGGAAGTATTCGCTTTTTCACTGACAGGGTGTTGGAGACTGTTGGGTCAGCACTGCCCACGTAACTCTGCTGTTTACACTGAGCTATGCAGCAGACAGGCAGAGCTGATGCAGGGACTGCAGCGAGGTTTCAGCTCCTGTATATCTGCAACTCCCTGTGGGCACCCCAGGCTGTGGGTGCCCAGGGGCCTCACAAAGAGCGCAGGAGTATGTGCAGCCCTTGTCATGGGCCCTGCACACTTTGAATCAGCTTCAGTGACCCTGCACTGCCTAAAGTAACGTGAACCCTGGAAAAGGATTTGTATACTGTATTGTGTGTGGGGTGAGACAAACGTCTATAGATGGTCAGGACAGAAACATTTGTTTGCCAAGTGTTTTTTTCTACCAAATTTTTTTAATGAATTCCTTAGATCTTGAATTCATTTCTAGTTGATTCTAGTTGTAAGCCAAACAGAACCGAGGCACTGTATGTATTTGTGCCCCATTTTAATTACACTCACTTTGCAAAACTGCCGCACATACATACTGCGTCTTGATAATTTTGATTCCGTTCCCTCTATCTGGCTTCCCCTGTCTTCTCAATTCCCTTCCCATGCCCACAGAGTCTATCTCCTATTTCTTAATGTTGCTTTTATTTTCCTCTGTAAGATACTTGTATTTTGAGTCTCTTGCATTGGAGGAACTGCTCAGTAGTCAACCTCTGCATCTGATTTATCTCACGTAATGTGATGGTCTCCAGGTGCATCCAGGCTCCTACAAATGACTGAAAAGCATTGTTCTTGGTGGCTGAGTAGTTCATGTTGTGTGGTTGGCCGAGTGCAGAGGTGTGAGTCCTGCGGAAACAGAGGGCCACCTGGGTCAGTACGGTGGCACACAGGTATCTGGGGCAAGTCCCTGTAGTTCCGAAGCCAGGCTGACTATCGGAGGTTTGCCAGGGGAATGAAGTATGCCAGTGGACATGTCACCAAAGAGCCTTTATGATCCAGGTGAACTGCCGCCTCATAGCCAGGACTTGTCCAGCAAGTTCTTTGCCTTTCTTTGGTTCAAAAACTAATACAAACCATATTGTTGGGATTATTTGAGGTGACTGGCGATGAAAACGCACATTTAAGACTGTTTCTGGGACCCAGGTTTGTAAGTGTCTAGTTCTTTTTTTTCAATAATTTCATATACAATAATTCAGTACACTTCCAGACTGGGCCACCAAAGCAGTTCATGGTCCTAGTTCATCAAGATGAGTTACACTATGGAAAGGGTCACAGCATAGAAACTACTATTTGTTCTGAGTTTTTGTTAGAACTGGTCATGAAGGCGCAATTTAGAAAACAAATTTTAAAATGATTAGTTCAGTCCACCATATTCCCTGATACCTTAAGACAAACCCTTGGTCAGAGAAGTCAAGTGTATCTGGATTTTAATAATTTAACAGGCATAGATGATGTCTTAGTTACTTTTTACTGGTTGCTGAGACAAAATACCTGAAGTCCACAGTTGGGAAAGGAAAGGTTTAATTTTATAGCTTTTGGAGGTTTCAGTCCATACTCAGTTGGCCCCAAGGCAGGGTGGCATGCAGGGTCGCAGTTCATGGGGGCTGCAAACAGCAAGGCAGGAACTTGCAAGAGAGAGAGAGAGACACACACACCTTCTTCCTGCCATTACATCACATCTTGGCTCCACCCCTATGTGGGAGTAGCACTGACACTATCAATCCAAGCACTAGACAATGAACTAATCACAGATGCATAATGTAAACGCATGAGGCCTGGGGGCTATCAACATAAACCATGACAGATGGAAAGTGTATTCAGGGTTCTACCAAAGAAACAGATATGACACATGATATGCAGGTGTATAAAAAGCCATAAGATGTGCTTAACATGGTCAGCCAGAGTCTGATGAGGCATCGCGCAGAAGGAGTCTGCATGCCTGAGGCCAAATGACTCAATCCGAGATCTGGAGACCACTGCAGGGTCCAGTCAAGTCCGCCCGGCAGGCTGATGGGTCTGTGACAGAAGGCGGAAGAGTCATTTTCGGAAGCCTCAAGGATCCAAGGCAGAAGCTGGAGAGTCTGCGTTGGAAGTCAGGAGATGACGTCCAAGCCAAGGGCAAGGACCGAAGCTCCTCCAGACAATAGAACCTGGTCCAGCCTTCAGCCTTCCCTTCTATACCACCCAAGAGGTGAGCCCCTAGGGTGTGGAATTGCTCAGCTGGTCTAGTGACATTTGTAAATGTCTCAGATTGACACAGTCAATTCAACATAACAGCAAGTTTGGACCTGTTTGCATGACTGTCTCCACAGATGTGCTGGAGGGATTAGTACCTGGAAGGATGTTCTCTCCAAATGGTACTTAGAGCTCTGTCCTGTGTCCCATCTTCTTTCTTGTCTTTGTCACTTAATTTAAAAAGGCAGTGTAGAATAATCAGCAAAAAGTTTTTAAGACTTTTATACAATGTGCAGTTTGCTAAGCACTGGCCTTTTGAAAGTGAATAAGAACTAATTCTAATGCTCAAATACCACATAGCTTCTTAGATTAATTAAAAGCATGAAATGCACACATGCAGACACAGCAAATATTTGAAATAATCCATATCAAATGACTCACTAGTAGTAATAAAAGAAATGCAAATGAAAAAATATTTTTCTTTTTTTTTTGCCAAACAAGTATCTTTGTCTATGTCTTTTTTAAAAAAAAGTATTATAATACAGCATCTTATTAAAAGTAGTCCCATGAAGGACAAAATGGAGACATATTTTATTTTTATTTAGTGAAAAGATTTTAATGGTTTGCTTAAAAGTTTACTGGGATCAATTCAAGCCAATTCCTTTTCCAAAAAACACAGGTCATAGCAATAAATTGGCCTTTTGGAAGGTTTTCTTCCTTTAGTGCAGAAGTGAGGGGAGAGGGGTCAGGAGAGAGACAGAGAAAAGAAGAGAGAGGGGTGTGGGAGGGAAGGGAAGGGAGAGGAGAGGAGCGAGGGAAGGGAAGGAAAGGGAAGGGAAGAGGGGAGAGATATTTGGCAGTTTATTATTTCACATTTCCTTGAGGGTTATGAAATTAATATCTGGATTCTTCCCTCACATAGCACTGGAATCCTGGCTCAGTATTGTATTAATTTTGCATTTTATTCTAAAACTTTATCCAGCACTTTTTCAAGTAGAATGAATGAAGTAGAATAGACAGACCTGCCCCTCCATTTTTATGAATGAAACCAGGTGTCAGTAAGTAGCCCAGTGAGCTCAGGCTATAATCTGTGGTTTTCAGTGTGATTTGTAAGTAGTTACTGACATGAGCCCCTCATTGCACTGTCTACGTTGCTGGAAGCACCCAGGGTACCTGTCCTCAGAGAGGTCTTGGTTTGTGAAAGATTGACCTGAAGCGGATTTCAAAAGTCAAAGGAAATGGAGTTCCAGAAAATGAGTTCCACGGGAGTTAGCGTTGGAATATTAATACCTTCTTTTCCCTCAGCCTAGACGCATTCAACTTGATTACAGCTCCTGCCTCTGCCACCCGAAGCCCGTTCTCTCTGCTCGTCGTGCCAGCTGCATGCCAATTCCTCACCTGCAGGCCTGGCTTGCCTGAGCCTGGGTGCTCCGGGCCTGGAGTGAAAACTGCATCACTTTCTCCCTTATTGTTCTTCAGAGAACAATCTTTAATTCTCTGCCTCTGAATCCCAGAAATCTTTTCCTACTTCAGATTTTACAAAAAGATATCCCAGCTGTGATTTAAGAAAATGAGCCCTGATTCCCTCCTTCTGTTTTATTCTGGGCAATTGCAAGGTGTGCCTTCCTTTCGGGTCATGTGGAGGAGCTCAGGAAGCAGGGTACTTCCTTAGGGGAGGGAGTGACAGTTATCTCCACAGAAGTGATTTCTGATGGCGAGGAGTCACTTGTCCTGCGACCACGCACTTGATCCATGACTTTCTGCCCATTTTCTTTGCTCTGGGTGCTTTGGAATATGGTTCCTTAAGTACTTACCCTTACCGACAATATATATTATCATTAAATTTCTGAGAGGCATAACTGAGATTAAAGAGCTGAAGTAGCATTCTCAGATCCTGGACTGTAAATGGGGCAGCTGAGATTTGGGTCAGTGTGCTTGTGATTCTACCATTGCTGCCGGTTCTGTCAGTCCAGATTGCTGAGCAGAGACCTCTGCTGCCTTTCTTTGAGCTCCTGGCTTTCATCTGTCCACTTGGCTGTCTATTGTGATGGTCCACTTTGTGTGTCACTTTATTGTGAGATAATCAGGTAGCTGGTAACACAGATCTTCTGAGCATGTATGTTTCCGGAAAGGACTGTCACTGGAGTGAATGAAATGAGCAAAGATCTGCCTTCAGGAATATCGTATGAGTGGGTATTCTCTAAACCCACTGATGGCCTGGCCAGGACAAAAGACAGGGGAGGGCAGATCCACCTTCCCATGAGCTTGGACCTTGAAGCAATGGGACCTTAGGCCTGCAGATGTGGCCTGGCTGCTGTCTCCAGCTCTCTTGTCCACAGCCTGAGTGCAGCTGCTGTGAGACTAGGTGTGTGCAGGTACAATGTTTCAACACCCCTTAATTTTACTCAAAGACTTTGGATCTTATGTTGCAATTCCACTTTGTGTTACTTTCTTCAGAACACATGAGCCTCCAGATCAGAGCAGTTATATCAAGCCTGAAAACATACAGTCCTTCTGCATGCCAATAATGAAGACACATGTCAGCACACACACTTGAGCCCATGCACACACATGTGCCCATGCACACATGCTGCACCAGACTCATGGTTTGGGTCTTAAATGTCTAGCAGGCTACAGAATTTGGAGGCTTGGGCTCCTGCTCCTGGTTGCAGTGGAGGTGTGGAAGCTTTGGAGGTGGAGCCTGGGGAGGAATTGGATCCCTGGCTATGGCCAGGAAGGAGAAGGCAGGCCCAGCTCCTTCTCCTTGGCTACTTCCTGGCTGCCAGCCTTGCAGAGCTTCCCTCCACATAGGTCCTGCCCTGTTTCTGTGTCCCCTCATGGGCCCCAGGCAGACAAAATACATTTACCTCCTTTTAAGCTTTTTATCAAGGCTATTTTATCAGAATGGAGGGATGTTGGCTAAGGGAGGGTCTCCTGGAGTCTCTGGGAGCAACATGGAGTTTTTCTAATCACATCTGAAGTAGAGCTGAGACTCCTGGAGTTATAGTTTCCCAGTCTGTTTTCTTGGACCATGCATGACTGTCAATGCAATGCTTACTTCTCATTATCATAGGATTAACATTTTATCAATATTGTGATTTTTGAAATTTTACTGGGAATTATTCGATGTAATATCTGGGTGAGAGTTACTTTAATGTTTTTCTGGGGACAGTAGGAATTTCTGAATTCCACCCAGTGGGGCTCACCCTGAGCTTCCATGGACAGCTACATGCTTGGGCTCATAGGCAAGGAAAGCTTGGGGGGACAGAGCAACCACAAAAGTCCTGAGTTAGCCCTTCTTGGCTCTGTCGAAGATACTGCAAGATGGAAGATAAAAAATGGTAACGTTGTCTGCCTTTAGGGACCCTTGCTAATGTGAGAGGGAGACAGATAGTCTTCTGAAATAAACAGAGTGCAATGAATCTACCCATGTAGAAAATGGAAACACAGGTCAGCCTATCAGGCTAATCAGTAAGAAGCAGTGCACATATAAAAACAGGAAATCTCCCCTTACACACAGCAAACAGACACAGACACACATAAAGATGATACATACACATACACACACACGCACACGCACACACACACACACACACACACACACACACACACACACACATGGCGCAGACACAGACACTGAGTGAAACACACTGCCTGCCGTGGCCAGTGAGGGTCAGCTTGTAGCCTTTTTAATTCATCAGTATTTGGGTCCAAGGAAACCCTCGCACACAGCCGACACGCCCAAGTCACAGGGTCAGAGCTGGCAAGGGAGGCAGATGTGTCTCCACCTCCTCTCCTGTCTCTGCTGCCTGGGTGCTGGGTGCACAGTCCTAGCTAGTAGACCATGCTGACTCCTGGCCCTGCACACTGAACGCCCTGATCCCCTCTACTCATCTACTGCCAGTGAGGGGGACTTTGTGGGGACACACCTGCCTCACCCTCTCCACCCAGGCACGGGGGGAGTGATCTTGGGGAGCAGATGGCTGCTGAAATAAGTAGCCCAAAACACAGCAGTGATGGCAGGCACCAGGGAGCATCTTCAGAGTATTCTGGGTCTAGCCATCAACCCAGTCACCACTGGTAGCTGGGGTGCTCATTTGGATCCATTTGGCAACCCGATACCTGAGGGTGTAGCTATGGCAGCTCTCTCTGTCTCCACACTTCAGCCCCGCATAATACCACAGTCCTAGTGTTAGTTAGCCCTCAGGAAGAGGAAGCCATCTCCTGCAAACCTCAGTCTCCACAGGCGTAGGAACCACACTGTGCTGGTGACACCTGAGCAGAACACAACTCTTTTTTTTTGTCTTTTTCTTTTTTATCCGTACCAGGGATCGAACTCACTACCACCTGCTTGCAAGGCAGGTGATTATGCCGCTGAGCTAAATCCCCAGCCAGAACACAACTCTTTCTCCTGTGCTGACTCTCCGGTCTGGGACAGACCAGACACCTCAGAGACCCTCTGCTCTCTAGGATGATTTCTTTCTCTATGCAAATGCAGTTGATGGCACTTAGAAAATTAAGTTTAGGAAGGGTCAGATTTCCCTCGGTGGTACACACTGCTTATCTTCTTGAAGTTCTTCAAAATAAGAGGCAGGCCACGAGAGTGAGTGAGGCAAAGCTGACAATAGGCAGAAGATTAAAAATAAGCCTTCCCTGCCCTTCTGTCTCTGATGGCTGTGGATCAGTGGAGAACAGAGGGCTTGCAGGACCTGGGTCCTGACTGCTGATCCTTCTGACGGGATTTTGGTTTACATAGCACATTGGTGCAGCTGCAGGATTTCCGGGGAGTCCTGTCAAATTAACAGGAGCCTCTACAATACACTAGCTGCAGGTGAGCCTTTGTTCTGGAGAAAGATAGCCCTGGAGAGCCACCCAGGTCTCTCCTGCTGCCCCGAAGCGGGGTGCAGACGTCCTGGTGTCCATGCAGAATGAGCCTGGAGGAGGCCACAAGGCAACCAATTGAGCTCAAGGAACCTTACGTGGACAGAGTGCTGGGAGCTGTTTGAAAGCTTGCTGTGTGGTCACAGCAGGGCTGTGTCACTGAATGCACCTGTGCCCGTGTGCACGTGCAATATGTATGTGCATGTACGCATGGAGAGATGGTTTTCACGCGTAGGCCCTCAGATTCTACAAATGTGCAGAGAGGCAGGCACCAGCTTTCCCAGAAGATAGAACAGGCACAGAGTGCAGTGTGTGTCCTGTGGCCAGTACGGGCTCCAGCATGGATGGGCCACCTCCTCCAGTCCTGGATGAAATGCCCAAACCCTGCTCTCAGTTTTCAAACCAAGGACACCTGCTCATTCTGCACTCATCTGGCTGCCTGGGGCATAGGCCTGGAGGAGCATGAACCCTTCAAGTGGTAATGGGCAGACTGTGTCAGGGCGCCCACCTGCGTCACAGGACAGGGGGTCTCTAGGCACTGCTTTCCCACAAAGTGACCACAGGCCAGAGGCAGAGCCTGTGCCACAGCCAAAGTGAGCAGGGTACAGGGTCTGCTGGAAGCATCGTCAGCCCCAGAGTGACCTTCAGCGTGTCCCAGGGACTGCACCCCTTCTTACCTCACATCTGTGTCCTCTGCAGGACACAGCCTATGTGACCTCCTCTGCAGGGATGCCACAGTGCTGAGAGGAACTCATGGCATGTCTGCATGCTCACTGCAGGGCTCCTGTCCCTGAAGGTGGATTTCTGGATTTCCCAGCCTTCCTAAGATAAGGGCAGGAGTCAGTCTGCTGTCTCGGAAATATGGCTTCAGACCCTTTCTCTTCACTTCTCCTGTCTCTTTCCAGTACTGCATGCACTGTCAGATCAGGCTCCAGAGTGGAAACCCACTGCCCCTTGGCCGCATGGCAAACGGGGTGTCTGAGTGGACTCTCAGGTTGTCCCTAATTGCACTCTCCATCTCCGTCTGAGTCATTTTCCCCTCCATGGGTATCACTGTTTTAAACTTTTCAGAGTTTCTCCCCAATGCAGTCACTTCGCTTGATTGCCTCTCCGGTGGAAACCGGAAGTGTTTCTTTTCATTTTCCTTCTAAAGTAGGATTGTGAGGCCCCCAACCCAGACAGTGAATGTTTACCTGAGGTTTCACAGTGCAGGACTGACTCTCCCTCCCTCTCCTAAGCTCCCTGCCTGTGCCTCACACAGTTCCCACAAATAGTTTTTCATTCTCCTCACATGATTCCTGGGAACCTCACTTTCACTGTGGTGCTGGCTTACTTTAATTTGTCTGCTGGTCCCTCAGGGCTGGCCCAGAGGTCCTGCTGCCCAGTGCTTGGTCCTGCCTGGCTGGACCCAGCCTTACCCTCCTGACCACCTGCAGGGTCTATGCCCCAATGCCACTGAGATGTCATTAAGATGAAAGAAAACAGTTCTGTCTTCTCTGCGTTGGGAAGTACTTTCTAACTCCCTTTACCTGAAGCGGCGCTTGACATTTCCAGGACATAAGTAATTGTAGGAAACTCAGGAGTTATACTTTGTTCTACTTGATAAAGGAGTAGAGCTGAAGAGAAGAAAACCATTTCTTCCCATTACGTTTTCTCATCTTGGGGTAGACTCTTGTCACCCGAGTGTGGGAATACTGTGTTTATTCTGATCAGTACACCCAGGTGTTTTTATATTTGATTAATTATAAGTGAAACGTCCAGGGCTGATTTTTTTTTTTTTTTTAAACTTTATTTGGTTTTGTCTTTTCTTTGGAGCTGGACTGGACACAGCACACCCACACTCCTGCTCTAGAAGTACTCAGTGCATTGTTCATGTGGGAAAACCCAACGGTCTTCTGCAAGTGTGGGGATCGTGATGCTAAAGGGCAGTCCCTGCCTCTCCAAAGAACAGGCCTCCAGAGCTTTCTTCTTGGGGAGCCGACACCCAAAGACAGAGCCAGACACCCCACTCCCATGGCCAGGCTCTACCCACAGGAAGTAGAGGCAACTCCCTTTCAGGACTCCTCAAGGGGTTCTGGAACCCTGGAGCCAGCCTTGCCCATGGGTCCCACCCCACAGGGATGCCCCAAGCTCTTCTTGGGCATCCAATATGTGAGCCCCATGAATGGACTCCCAGTGTGTATTCAGTACCACATTTACTCCAGCTGGAAACCAATGAAATGGAACCCAGTGGGCTCTGAGGGAGAAATGTAGGGACCCAAGTGCACAGGCAGCTGAGCAGGGAGACCACAGTGCTGTCCAGGTTGGGGTGGACTTAGCATGGATAAGCAGGTGGAGGGGCCAGCAGGTCAGCAATGTGACACAAGCCAGAAGGGAGAGCCCAGGCTGAGAACTAGATTCGAGGGAGGCTGAAACGGTAATATCTCCTCTGCTTCTGGCTTATCCTGCTGGCATGATGCCCTCAGGTTCATCTGTACTGTGACACTTACATGTTGAATGAAAAAAGTTCCATCAAAGCAATGGGCCCCTTGCTTTAGGTTAGGGATGCAGTGTGGCAGGGCCAGGTCCTGGAAGCCTGGAGAGCTGACAGCGCCTTGCAGTGGTATTAGCACAGGATGTCTGTTGGATAAGCAGATGTGCACTGCTCTTGACCCCCAGCAAGCGTTTATGTGTGATGACAAGCTTGCTGCTCAGCTTCCTTACCGCCAACATTCTACTACTTATATTTATCTCAAATCACGCCATAAACCTCAGCTCTGCGTGATGGAATGCATGCCACACAAATAAATAAGTGAATTAAAATAGCATACTCAAGTCCATCAGAACCCTGGGGGTAAACCTGCCCCTAATCGTGAATCCTGGCCTTCGCCGTCAGATTCCTGCCTTCCTAAGCAGGCAGAGCCAGCCGGTCGGCACTGTTCACTTTTCAGAGCACAGCAGAACTGCAGTGAGCAGTGCAGGCCAGGGAGAGGGATATAACTCAGGGGCTGGAGGAAGCCCCTGGCAGGCAGAACCAAGTGCTCTGGGATCTGAGAGGCTGAGCTCAGCAGGACAAGCAAACCTCAGGCATAGGAATGCAGGGGTGTAGGGAAGAGAGGGGACAGTGCAGGCAGAAAGCGCCCATTTATAAGGAGGCTGAGCAACATAGTCTGACCTGACCTGGAGAAGGTTGCTTCTGGGAAACGATGGGACAAATGCAAGGTTGTCTGACTGTAACATCTTCTTTGACCCACTCTCAGGACATACCATTCTCAGGATGGGCAGCACTGGACCTCAGGTGAGTGAGGAGGTGGAAACGTGGGAGGCGCTGAGGTGCACTCGTCAGCCAGAAGCTTGGAGCCGTGTCTCCTGTGGTAGGAACCTGGAGTGAATGCGGGAGCTGCAGCCAGTGTCAGGTCTCTGGCTGGTTCCACACCCTCTGCGGCCTTTGCTCCCTCGCCAGTAGCTGAGCCCTGCCTCTCAGAGCGCTGTCTTCCTCGTCTCCAAAGTGCAGCTTTTACGTGCGTTTCCTTCACGTTTTCAAAAGTAGTTTTCCCAAAGCTAGACTGGTCAAATGCAATTCCTGCTATCATCTTGAGATATACCTCACAAATCTCAGGACAAAGCAGAGAGTTTGCACACCACTCCATTATGGGTTGGCTGGGCCGAGTTTTGTAGCAGCCCACTATCGTCTCACGTTGTGGGGAAATCACAGACTGAGCTATGCTATGTGTTCATGTCAGGGAAGCACTAATGGGACTGAGACTTGTCCCTTCTCTCTTTCTGACACTTGTTTGTTGCTGAGCAATATTTTTTCTTGGGGACGGTGTCAGAAACTGGTGAGATGCAAGAAGTGAGACATACAACCCATCAGAAGCAAGCGGCCTCCTCCGGACAGCCCTTTACAGCGTGCATCTGCCCAGACAGGTGCGTTGGCTCTGGGGTTGCACAGAGCGCCGTGCACTTTGCTTTGGGTCTTCAAGGGCGGCGCTGGGTCGAGATTTGCTACTGGACCCCTGTGGGAGCATGGTCTCCTCGTAGGTTTTAGAGTGAAGAATTCACACTCAGTCAGGATTTGTGATTATTACTCATCCCTCTCAGTTCTGCAGCTGGTGGGCTTTGAACAGAGCTGCGTCCCTGCACGGCGCAGTTCCCACAGCGCTCCAAGCCGCTGGTCTTCCCCGCATCCATGTCTACATCGAAAAAAAAATCACATTTCCTGAAGGGCTGTTAAATCCTCCCGTAGTTTATGGAACCTTTATCTATTGATCTCATTTGACTACACAATCACAGAGGTGGTCAGAGAAATATATATATTAATTGAAGAGGTTATAAAAGAAAGTGTATTTTAATTTTTGTTTTTACTGTTTTTCAAGTCACATTTTGGTTTGGGGAAAATTTGACCTGGGGAGCCAATCACAAGTAAAAGCAGCGTTTCCATTGAAAAATAATAACACACAAACATGTTTGGGGACTTACAATGCAACTCTGGAAGGAAAATAGAGCTTTTATTAATATATATTTAAGACCTGCTGTGAGTTAAATAACCAGCGAAAGAAGTGAAACCCGAACATCAGGATGCAGGGAGGAAGCCACATGGCCTGGCCAGCGGCCTGAAGCAGCTGCCTGGGCAGGGTGGCTGCCAGGGGCTGGTTCCGCCATGGTGGAGGCTCTGAGGCAGCACAGGAGCAAGCACACTGGCTGGGCAGTGAATACACTGTTGCCTAAGAAGTCTAAGACTTTAACAGTTAGACTCAGGAAATGTGTCTGGGAATCCTGATCTGCACCATAGAACAGGCCAGGGTGACCACAGGAATGACACCTAGCCCTCCCTCAGAGCCAGCAGAGGACAGAGGCACCGTGTGCACATCAGGAGCTCAGAGGAGCCACAGGGCTGACCTGTAGGGCTTGGGCCGAGAAGGGAAGGTGAGAATTGTTAACAGCGTTAACAGCAGCTCAACTGCATTTTCACCCTGTTTCTCTCCCAGCATCTCCGAATGGCCCGCAGCACTGAGGATAAAGACGAAGTCAGGTACCAGCAGCCAGATGCAGTGGTGAATGGTTGCTATCTGAGGGTTCTGAGTTCAAATCCAGCTTGAGCAACTGAGTGAGACTCTGTCTCAAAGTCAAACAAAAACAAAAACAACTGAGGATAGAGCTTGTATGAAAGCTCAGAGCTCAATACCCAGTGCCAAATAAATAGATAGACAGATACACACTCAGATGTAGTGAGGCAATGAGTGGGTGAAGTGACTGGCATCATATTCAGAGTGTGCCTTGTGGTATCAGGGAGGCTGTGTCTCCCTGAAGGTGGTGACCATCATATCCCTACCAACAGCTCTCTACTGCCCCAGTGTCTTCCGTGAAAACCAGCTACCAAGCCAGCCTGCTGGGAAGGAGGACAAAGGTGGATACTCTCTCACTCATCATGTAGCTATTACTTTCCTTTCTGAACCCGGACCCTGGCTTGGATGTTGGAGACCCTGAGAGCAAATTTCAGCCTGTGCTATGTCGGGGACTTCATATGATCGCACCACTGGGCCAGAGGCGGTCTTTGTTTCCCTGAGAAATGCTGTTCCTTCCTCCAGTGTTGCAGTGACTCTCCTGTGTCCGGCTGCCTGCTGGTGCTCCCTCCCTTTCCTCACCCAAGGGGCTCCTCAGGCTGTGAAGCCAGCCCCTGCTGACTCGGGGAAGTGGCACTGCAGACAGAACTGTCCAGAGGGCAGAAGCCAGCACTCAGGCCCCGTGGAAAGTGGCCCTTCCATGTCGACACATGGCACCAACGCTTTTCCATCTTCCTCTCCTGTTTTGGGGGAGTCATTTCAAGCTGCAGGGCACACTGTGTGCTGCATCCCATCTGCAGGGGGTGGGGGGCCTCCGTAGTGGAGGGCTCTCCAGCAGCATGCGGGAGTCTGGATCTCATCCCACTGCTGGGGAAAGGGAGACTGAAATGATTCCTTCCTGGCAGAGGGAGGAGCCACAGACTGCTCTGGGCCTGAGGATCCAGGACACACACAGCCAACACCAGGTGACCTGTAGTCAGGAGACCAGCAAGGGAGGGTGTGGATGGGTGATAACAGCTTCTGAGAGAGAGGAGAGCCCTAGAAATGCTGTGGGAGGTGTAGGGGGTGGCCTGTGTGCCAGCTGGTCATCCACACTGGGCAATGCCTGCCTGCCTTGCTGGGGACACACCCTCGTCAGCAGGGGATAGGCCACTATGGTCCTTCCTATTTTCCCCTTTGCAAAGAAACAAAACAAGCTTTCCTCTGATGAGGTTTAGAAGGCTTAGACAAGGAGCCAGCAGGTCTCATTCCCATACAGCCTGTAGAAGATTCCCTAGTGCAGGACAACTTGGAGCCCTATTACTGGAGTCACTGTTAGAATGTACAAGGTGCTGTGGCCCCTATTATCCGAGCAGTTGTGTGAATTTTCAGTTTAATACACTGCCACCTATGCAGAGAAGTCTTTTAATTGTACCTGTGGGAGAGCTGAGCTTTTTCAGTTGGTAGAATTCCTGGGGCTACCCTTAAAACAAAACAAAAAAATAATAGACTAAGGCACAGATCTAGGACAGAGAGAAAGAAGGAGGGGGAGAAGGGAACTAACAGTGGATATGAGCTGAAGGCATCTTGGAAAGTGCCCGGTTTCAAGGTCTAGCTTTAGGAAATCATCCCATCTTTAGGAGCAGAGGAAAAGAAGAAAGCAAACCAGGAAAGCCCTTTGTGTTGGCTCAGCACCTGGAATTCTCTGGAACCTTGAATCCGCCTTGCAGCAGTTTGCAGAACAAGCCATGAAAGTGGAAAGTCACTAATGGAGTTTAAAGAAACATTGGTAGGTACAAGCCCCAGTAGGCTGACACCCAGTCCCCCTCACCACCTAGGAATTCACCGGCTGTGGGACTCACTTCACCAGACACAGGCTGCAAGGTTACATATGACACTCTTAGCACATTTTCTGCGCCTTTGTGTAGCAGGCATGTTTGGGAGCTTTGGAGCACTGGATACAGCGTATCTGTCTGTTGCTATTGAGGGAAAATTCCTCAGCTGAGTCCTAACCTGATCCCTCAGTTGAGCCTAATTCCACCCTCAGCGGTCACAACTAGGCAGCGCCACCTGCGAAACCTCCTGCTGGAATTAGAAGACAGCAGGAGCCACCTCCTCAACCCTGATGGTGCTGAGCTGTGGTGCTGGGGGTGGTATGGGAGCCCTCACCTGCAGGGTCCTAACTCAGCACTGGCGCTCTGGACTGCTGGAGGGGCCCCTGGGACTCACATTGTGACTCCTAATGGTTCTGCGTCAGAGAGAAGAGGTTAATAAGTATGCAGCATGTAAGGACTGCACAGTCCTGGGGGTCTGTGGATGACTGACACGCAGGCCAGCAAATCCAGTGTGGCCGAGGAGGAGGAGTCCTGGCCAGGATGTGGGGGGCTTCACCCAATAGGCTGTGGCCTGAATGGGATAGAACAGCAAAGACCTGGGGCTGTTCCTGTTTCCCAAGAGCACTGATCTTCGCTGCACACTGTCCGTATCAGTTTTCAGCTTCCTCAGCCTCCCAGCATGGACTTGCCTCACAGCTCTGCCGGGAGCTTCCGGGACTTCGACCCTGGGCTGGTGCTGGGTCCTGCCACAGAGGCTGTGCCGTGCCCTGCTCAACCATGGTTCCGCCATCCTTTGGGCTGAGCACCTACAGATTCTCAGTTCTGGGACCTGCAGATGGCATCACATCTTTCTGCCTCCAGCCCGGGGCTGCCTAATGCATCTCTTCACCTGGTTCTGTCTGTCCTGTGGATGTGTTCCTCTGGAGAACCTGAACCAGTGCACAGGGGATGAGACCTGGTGGCTTGCAGTGGCCCCCTCAGATCTCTGCAGAGGTGGAGTAGGCAGCAGCTCCTGCAGCAGGGCATCCTCCCTCTGCCCTCTAGGAGAAGGACCACAGGCCGATTCCAGTGGGCGATGGGGCTCCTGACAGCAAGCCGGGGCCCCCTTGCCTGGCAGTGGGCCCAGTTGCTCCATGTCAAATCCATCATGGCCATCACTGTCCTTTGAGTTCTCACAGTGAGGGAGGCTACTGGGGACATCCAGCTGCAATTTGCTCTCTGTTTTGTGACTTTTCTGGAGAAGGGTAAATGCATGTTTGTGTGAGCCCAATGGAGGTTTTGCAACTGTTCTCACCTCTTCCAGTGCCAAGATGTGGCCTGCTACAGGGAGGCTGAGCTCTGCAGAGCCACTCAGGGAGGCCATTGGCATGGCTCGGAGAGTGGAAGCAGCCAGTGTGGACAGGGCACAGTGGAGCCTTCCCACTGCGGCAGGTGCCGGCCTCATGGGAGGAGCACGTGTGCTGCAGACTCCCGCCCATGCTGGCAACAGGAGTGTTCCACTGTCCCCACTGAGTCATGTGAGTCACAGGGATACCATCCTCTCAGGAACAGGGGTCCTGCAGGCTTAGACATGCTCACCGTGTGGCTGGGAGGGACAGCGCTAGCGGTGATCACAGTGGCTTCAGGTGTTGGGTGGGTCTGGAAAGAAGGAAGGAGCGAGTCCCAGGCTCCTTCCCAGGATTTTTCAGGCGTGGTGTGGTGTGTGGGGAAGGTGCTAGGGTGAAGAGCAGGGAGCCGTCCATGTGAGCTCCTGTCATGGACGCCCAAATGTGTGTCTGGTGCATGTGTGTGCAAGGGCATGATGTGTGTATAGGTAGAAGTGTGTGTGGACGTTTACGTGTGTCTTTGCAAAAGCGTATGGTGTGCAGTGAATGGGCCAGGCTGAATCACTAACCCTGGGCAGGGCCACACCCCATACACCTTTTGTGATGTCCTTGAAGTCCGGCCCTTTCTTAAGCAAGCAGCCTTTCATTTGCAACTACATTGAACCCTAGAACCTGAACAGTTTTCCAAATGGATTCCAAGTGCTCTAGGAACATCCAAAAATTGTACTGAAAATCGTTAACATATTTAGGCTGGATTTAAGAAATGCAGTGCTTATATTCTGAGAGTCTCTGACCCATAAAATGTGTCACCCAAATTTTATCAGCTTTAATGGAGTTCACAGAAACATAAAGGCATGATTTGTGTGTGTGTGTGTGTGTGTGTGTGTGTGTGTGTGTGTGTTTATATTTTTCCCCCAACTCAAGCAAACTTGATTTTTATGTGGGAACATTTGTTCATTCAATAAACCTTTCTCAACATGTACCACTTTTTCAGAGTCCACACACAGTTCTAGATGTTGGCAGTAAAAATGACAATAACAAACATTATTTTGCCATAATGTCTTACAAGAGAAAGAAGTGAACACAAGAGATGTCTCAGCAGTACCTCTATGGCGAGTACAATAGAGAAAGGTAAGCTGGGCATTGCTGGTGCACAGACTGAGTTTATAAGAGAACGGTGAGAAGGCAGTGTGGGGATGTCTGGAGGGAGGAAAGATGCAGCCTGCTGTGGGCGAGGAAAGTTCCAGGCCTGAGACGTACAAGATGTGCAGATGTTGAGGAAAGAGCCTCCCGTTTTCCAGGAAAAGAGGAGATGGTGGGTGGGGCTCAGTGATGTGGAGCAGGAAAGCGGGGGACGCTGTCAGGCCAGTGAGGGTGGCAGTGGCCACTGGAGGACACGGTCTCTGCGTGTGCGGTGGCATTTGCGCTGAGGCCTTGCTCATAGCGCTTGCCCTGGTGGTATTAAAAATGTCACTGCTGTGCAGTCACAAAGTGGCACTGAGGTAGGAGCAGGAGGGGAAGACGGTTGGAAGCTGTCACCATCGGCCGGACGGGTACTGTGCCTCTGACTGGGCCAGTGTCATAGCTTCCAGAAACAGGTGAATTCTGAACCCAATTTCTTCCAAATCTGTATTTTGAAAAGGTTTGAAAGTTTTTCTGGAAGGGTACTCTGGAGATACCCATTTCACCCTTTCTTGCATTTATTCTTAATCTTTTGTCTCTTGTGTTTTGATTTGTTCTCCATACTCAAGCATAACCCTAAAAATATATTCATGGCCTGTGTGTGGATTGCAGACCACCTATTTCAGCAGGAATCGCCAAAGGAAAAAGACAGTCGCCCAAGTAAGTCCACTGCCAATGCGGCAGCACAAATAGAAAATCATCATTGATTATATGGTCCTAACTGATAAATATTCAATTCCGCTTTGAATTTATCCAATTCTATCACACTGCCTTTTATGATTGCTTCATCTTGCTTCCTTTTTTCATGCATGCCATTTTTATTGTGTGCAACATGGCAGAAAATACTCACCAAATGCCAAGCATTTGTTCAGTTATGAGTCTGGCTGTCCTGACAGGGCTGCATCTGCAATCATTGTGAAGCTTCACCTGAGAGACGTGGCAGATGGAATTGCTGAAGGGCCAGACATGAAGTGGACACAAAGCAGGAGCCAAGGGCAGCACCAGCGTCTGGCCTGAGTCAAACTGGACAAATGGACTTGCTGATTGCTGACAGGTAGCTGGTCCAGGGAGAAGTCTGGATGGTGATGTGAATTCGGGAGTCATCTGCATGCATTTTGTCTGAAGGGCGAGCAATTGGATGAGCTCACCAAACAGAAAAAATCCCAGGGACCATGGCCCTTGGCTCTGAAAATTGAAGAAGTCAGATAAATGAAGAGTCAGGAAAAGACAGGAAGAAAGCACAGACCACACCAGGGTAACTGAGCACAGATGCACGACCATCCTGCATGCGGACGGAATAATGCCAGTTCCATGATGTGCTCCACCTGTACCACGAGTGCTTAAGTTAAAACTGAGATAGTGTGGGAAGAGACTCATTGCCATGAATCCTCTCGGATCTCCCCCTGGTTTCAAGGTGCTCTTCCTGAATTGTTCTGGAAGTCTTCTTTCCTGAGTGTCTTTAGTTGTGCTGTCCTGGCTATGTGGTATCCAGAATTGAGTCAAAACATTTACTTTCCATGGTCATTTTGGTTTTGAGGAATGACCAGAAGTCACATGATGCAAGAGCTGGTGAACAAAGTGGATGAAGGCACATTTAAAGGTACATTGTGATGTTTTAATTTGATGGAAATTTCCAGAAGAAGCTATTAATAAAGAATGACAAAAATAGAGAAAATGTTTAAATAAAAATATTACAGTAATTATTATATTATTATATTTATTACATTAATTACTTTACACTACTCTTTTTCAAAATACTCAGCGTATCCCTCCTCCCCTCAAACACCCACACCCCTTTGTTCACGACAACATGTCTTTTACTAATAAGTTTTATAAAAAGTTCAAAATTCACAGTATCTTTTGTTAACCTTGTCCAAGAGCCATATCAAAATATGATGAAGTGAAAGAGGCCCTAAATCAAGACCATATTGACCGAGAAATCCTGACTTAGGTAGGGGAAAGAACCAGAGTGAAAGAATTAACATCCTCAAAGGGTAGGGATGTGGTTTTTATTCTTTGTTTTTTTTTTTGTTTTGTTTTGTTTTTTTTTTTTTGCCTTTTTGTGGTACTGGGGATCGAACTCACAACCTCGCGCTTCCCAGGCAGGCCCTTATGCTGCCAGCTAAATCTCCAGCCCCCAAGGGTAGGGATGTGAGGCCAAAAGAATTTTTAACTAATGAGAAAAATTAACCAGGGGTGGGGGCATATGGAATCAATACTCTTTGACACACTGTGTGATGTTTAAATTTGTGCTTCAGCTTGGTAAACCCATCCAGCCATTTTGTCAAGCACTAGTCTGAGGCTTGCTATGAGGGCCTTTTAAAGAAGGATGAACATTTAAATCCGCAGGAGCAGAGCAGATGTCCTCTGCTTACGTGGTGCTTGTGAGTCTCACATTACCAACTGAAGGCCTTAAGAGAGAAAGACTCGGGCACCAGGGAAGAGGGAGTCCTTTCTCCACTGTCTATGGCGGCACGAGTGAACTTCCTTAACTAAGTCTTCCTGTGCTCATGCATGTGCGTGTCTGTGTGTGATTGTACATCTCTGCACACACACACATTTTACCGATTCTATTGCTCTGGAGAACTTTGACTATGGAATAGGATTTGGTTCACACTGAAGGTGGTGCCTTTGGGTAGGATTACGTGTATGAATGGGGAAAATCCTACTGGACTGCATGGGGGAAATGGTCACTAGGTTTAATCTGCAGATATAAGAGGGAGAGTCACAGGCAAAGGGGGAAGCACTAACTCATGTTGCTCAGTATTAACAATGTGAGTTCCCAGGCACAGCTGCTGATGCATGTGGGAGCCCTCAGTCTCCGGAGTACCAGGTCCCTAGGAGGCAGGCAGTGGTGCACATGGCATGGGCAGTAAGCATGTGGTTTGAGGTCTGTCCTCCATGCGAAGGGAAGTGGCCTCCCTGTGTCCTGACTTCTATATCTGCCAATTTTCTTACTTTCAGACTTGTCCTGTAGGAGCTTTTTAATTCATTTGTCCTAGAAGCTCTTCATGGTAGCTGGAGCTCGAATGGATTATAAAATACAGGGTCAACAGAAAAATCTGAAACGGATGAATGTGGCTAATGAGATATCTTATAATTAAACTGTAGAACTCACTTCTGACTTGGGGATCTTAAAACAAAAATTAAAATGGGAGATCATCAGCTGTGCCATTGGCTGAGATAAAATTAGAAGCAAGACCCATGATCGTACTGAAGGACATGTTCTGAGGAGTAGACAGGATAAGGCTTTCTTTCTGGTATAAGAATCTGGCAGCATTATGCTTTTATACACGAAATCTTTCAATAATCTCAAATATGAGAAATGTTCCTATAATGGCTCACTTTTCATATTATATACTTGCCATTAATTTATCAATGTTTCCCTCTATAATATGAGGTGCAACTCCCTTTTCTCTTTAAAATAGGTACAGAGCCAGGCGTGGTGATGCATACCTGTAATCCCAGAACTTGGGAGACTGAGGCAGGGGCATTGTCATGAATGCGAGGCAGGCCTGGGCAACACAGTGAGTCCAAGACAAGCCTGGATGACATATTTGTCTCAAAAAAAAAAAAAAAAAAAAAAAAAAAAAAAAAAAAAAAAAAACCAAAAACAAAAGCAAAAAAAAAAAAAAAAAGAAAATAAAAGATTATAATATTCTGGTTTCTTTCAGGCTTGTGATGATTTGACGTTAAATGGTTTAATAGGATTATTTGTGGGATAATTAGTGAGGCAATGTTTTCCCTACAGTGAATTATTTACAGAAATTTATGTGTCAAAAATGAAAACTGAGCTTTGAATTTAAAAATTTTGTGATATAGCTCATTTCCATTTGTTTTAGGGTTCATACTTTTGTGTGTTTTCCTTCTTTGTTCCCCTTGTTTTTGCCTTTTATTAGTACATATTTGCAGTACAGAAAGTTTAGACTCCTTATGAGGAGTCGGTACCTGTGCAAACACATATTGGTTTCTTTTATCTCTCTTTCCCTCTCTCCTGTCTCCTATTCCTCCATTTCTTGATCCTCTTACCATTTAAATAAGATTTATCTCTTTAATTTCTTTTATATATCTCTTATTTTACTCTATTTATATTTTCAGTTTCTCATGTAGGATAACCCATGTGACATTTATGCTAGTGCATCTGAATTATTTCACTTCACTTTCGCTTCAAGGTGCGTCTGTTTTCTTATAAGTTTATCCTAAAGTTCAGCAATTTGTGCTACACACTGATGAACCTTGAAAAATTATTTTTCAAGTCATGAAGAAATAATTCCACAATATTTCCACAGTAAAGTGCACATAAGGAAATTAATGACCACCAAGTCAGCACTCCAAAACATTCTCAAGGGCATCCTAGAAAGAGACAATGGTGCTAAAATGCCAAGAGCTCGTATAGAATGAACATCCCAAATAGGGTGAGCTGTTAAATAGGAGGGAAATGGAATCAGCCACGGGAAAGTGATGCAATGTGAGCAATAATTCAATATCTTTTAATAATAGTTCTCAATGTGAATGGGCTCAATTCCATAGTGAAGAAAAAAAAGTTGATGGACTGGATCAAGAAACAACATCTGCTGGGGATTTAGCTCAGCGACATAAATGCCTGCCTGGCAAGCACAAGGTCCTAAGTTCAAGTTCTAGTATATTAAAAAAAATCCAATTGTACTACATACAAGCAACACATTTAACACAAAAAGAAATTTGTAGACTACAATCTACAGGATATAAAAAATATATGTCGTGCAACAGAAGCCTCCTAAAAAGGAGTTGTAGTTACACTATTTTCTAACAGATTGGACTTTAAGACAAAACTGAGCAGAACAACGCCAAAGTCACTATATATCTGTTAAGGGAAAATTCAGCAGGAACAGATAACAGTTAACATACACACACTGAACGCCGGCGTGCCCAACTTGTAAAACAACTGAACATAAAAGATGAAATAAACATAAACACAATCACTGCCCAATGGGAGTCCTCAATTTTATACTATTACAAATAAATAAACTAGACAAAAAAAAAATCATCTAAGACGTGTCAGGTGTGAACAAACCATAGAACAGAGGGTCTTAATTGATATCTGCAGTTTTCTGCCCAGTAACAGAATGCACGTCATTGTCAGCAGCACACGTTGTTTCCTTCAAGCTAACCTCAGGCTGGCCAGTGAAGCACACTAAGTAAATGCAAGAGAACGGAGATCATACCTTGCATACTATAAGATCATAACACCGTGAAACTAGATATCAAAGGCCAAAAAAAATCCCACATAGAAATGATGTAATTGAATGAAAATTAGGCAATACACTCTTAAATAACAAACAGATTACAGATGAAATAAAAAAGGAATGCAACCGTTCCCAGAACTAAACAATGATTGCAGTAGGACACACCACAGCTTGTTCTGTGCAATGAAAGCAGCTCCAAAGGGAAGTTTGTAACGAGA
The DNA here is from genome assembly GCF_034190915.1 of Cavia porcellus. Taxonomy (NCBI): domain Eukaryota; kingdom Metazoa; phylum Chordata; class Mammalia; order Rodentia; family Caviidae; genus Cavia; species Cavia porcellus. The sequence continues at coordinate 44,845,341 of NW_026947507.1, forward strand.
ATGCCCACATCAAAAAACTCCCAAAGTGAGCCCAAATAAATAACCTAACGTTGCATCTCAAGGTCCTGCAAAAACAAGAACAACCCAAAGCCAAAGCAAGTACAAGGAAGGAGATGATAAAATTCAGGGCAGAAATCAATGGAATTTAGACACTCACAAAGGTAACACTATGAAGACTCAGGGAATCAAAGAACTGCTTCATTGCAAGAAGAAACAAAGTGGGCAAACTTTTAGCCAATTTTATGAGAAAAGGAAAGGTACAATAGGTACTGTTGAAATTCAGAAAGTTATTAACAATTATTTTGCAAACCCATACAGCAATTGTGTGACTCAGAAGAAATTGTACAATAAATTGTACAACTCAGATTTCAAGATTCATATGAATTACTCAAACTGAACCAAGATAATATGAAAGCCCTAAATAACCCAATAACTTCCAATGAGATAGAAACACTAATAAAAAACCTACAAATTAAAAAAAGCCCAGGACCTGAGAGAGTCACTGCTGAAATCTACAAAAACTTCGGGGAAGATCTAACCCCAGTACTCCTCAAGCTCTTTAATGAAATTGAAAGGGAAAAGACACTCCCAAAGCCATGCCTCGTACTAGCATTATCATGATCCCCAAAATTCAACTATAAAAGAGAACTATGAGCCAACCTCTTTAATAGGTACAGGTTGTGCAAGAATCATAAGAAGATATTGACAAAAGAATGCAGCAAATCATCAAAAAGATCTTATGACTAAGTAGGCACCACCCAGGGATGCAATATTGGTTCAAGAGATGCAAATCAACAAATATGATCCATTCCATAAACAGAAGCAAGGATAAAGATCGTGTGATCGATCGTCTTAAAGGACTCAGGAAGAATCTTTGCCAAGATGCAGCATCCTTTTATGGTAAAAAAAAATCACTGAAAAAATAGTTATGGAAGGGCCCTTCCTCAGTCTGATAAAAGCTATTCATGACAAATTCACTGCCAACATCATATTAAATGGGGAGGAATTGAAAACTTTCCTTCTAAGTCAAGAACAGGACAAGGTTTTCCACTATCACTGTTCCTGTTCCACATAGTACTTGAAGCATTAGCAACTAGACAAGAGAAGGGAGTAAAAGGGACATGCATGGGACATTTCCTTTGTATTTGCAGGAAATGTGATCTTTGATGTAGAAGACCCTAAAAATTCACCAAAAGATTCCTTTAATTATACCAAATCTAGCACTGTAGTGGGACACAAAATCAACACACAAGATTCAGTAGCATTCAGTTTATTTTTTTTTTAAAGGGGGAAATCAATAAAACAAAGATACAGGGTTGGGGATTTAGTTCAGTGGTGTAAGTGCCTGCATGGCAAGTGCAAGGTCATGAGTTTGATCCCCGTACCAAAACAAACAAACAAACAAAAAACAAAACACACACACAAAAATACAGAATTTCAAAAGAAAGATAATAGGAAATTGACAATTGTTATCTTCAAAGTAGTCACTCAGATTACAAGATAGAGGCTGTGTAATTGGTCAGAAGTATTCTTGTAGTAACAAGGAGCTCATTCAGAAAGAAATTAGAAAAAAAGTAGTATTCATGAAAGCAATGAGAAAAATTAATACAAGGACTCCAGGTGCCTGTAAATAAAACAAGGAATTAACTTAACTGAGGAAGTGGATTTCCACAGTGCAAACTACAGTACTCTGAGAAAGGAGATCAAAGAAGACAGCAGAGAACAGAAAGTTATACCTCCTGTAGTTTTTAAGCAGCAAGAAATCTCATCCTTATTTCTGGGTGGATGCAAAACTGGCGAGAAGGTGCACTGAAGTGGCCACACCCTTGACACAGGTCCTCTGTCTCTAGACTGTCCTGATTAATTAATGTTTTCCTCGGTGCGGTTTTCTTGCTATCTCAAAGGGCCCCCATTTCTTCATAATGTTATATTAATCCACACATTTACAATGCAACTAGCTTGTCACTGGATTGAATACTTTGCAAATAAAAATTTCCACATGCTGCTTGCAATTATGGAAATAAAATCCAGCAATGTTGGCAAAATTTTTCTATATTATTTAATAAAATATATTTTCAAAACTTGCTGGTAGATCCAAATGAAAGAACTCTGCAATGTAAATTTCATAGGGCATCTAAAATTCAGGGCCATGACATTCTCTCCAGGTTTCTATAGAAATTCTGTCAGAATTTAAAATGTGAGGCATGAGTAATGATGGCTGCAGATATGCTTAAAGATGCAGCTTTGAATTCTGTAGGTCCTTGGATCTCCAGTCTCCCTTAGTTGTAGATTGTGGCACTTGTTTGTGTTCCCAAAGCTGTCCTGCACAATGTAGGACATTCAGTATCCCCTGAGGGAGTGTGAGAATTGTCAACAGCACTGAAGCAGCTCTGTCTTATGGGGAGCCCACCTACCTGCCTTCCAAACGTCCTCTGGGCATGCTGATGCTTCCACTAAGGATGCTCGAAAGAGAATCCTGAGAGTCAGAATGAGACTCTCCTCCTCCTGCTGTGGCATTGAACACATTCCCAGGAGACCTGGGGCCCCAGCTGCTGTTCTGGTCTTTGTGAGCTACTCCAGGCATCTGTAGTGACTACGGTGTGGGGCAGTCAATGGCCAGCATAAAATGATCACCTATCAGCAGAGATCACAGACGGAGCCAAGTCCTCCAGGTCATTGCCAAATACACTTTTATCCTCAGGCATCTCAAGAGCCCTCATCGCGGCAAAGAATATGACATTATGAGCTTAGAGCTGCTTTCCTCTGTGAATAAGCACACAGACTTAAATTACGCACCCTCGGTGCAACATAATCCCGAATAAAGGGCTGTTGGTGAAAGGGGGTATTACCTTCCTGAAGAGCTAAATCCCATGCTTTGCTGCAAAAAATAAGTGGATCTTTTTCAAGGATGGTTTGAAAATTACAGCAATCTCAAGGCAACTGTATGTGTGGGCCAAAAAGCTGGGTCTTGTTTTGTAATTTAGTTTCCATGGAGAGGCTGGCTTTCAGGAAGGGACACAGAAAGTTCAAAGACACTTCAGTATGACCTTCTATATTTCAAGTTCAATAATATAACAGGTTTCTATTGTGATGATTGATGTAAATAAATACATACATGCGTATATATTTCATGGAAGCATCTCAGTGTTGTAAGCTCACTTTAAGGATTATAATTTTAAAAAAAGAAGCAACTTTCCTCTAGGAATCATTTGATGGTTCAAATAAATTAAACTTGAAATTACAGAAATAAAGGAGAGAAAAAGTACACATACACACATTATGTTTGTATCTAGGGATAATTGAGAATTATACATTTGGGAAAAAAGAGAAAGAAGAAAGAAGAGAAAGCGAGAAAAAGAAAACAAGAAAAAAGAAAAGAATAAAGAAAAGAATAAAGAAAGAGAAAAAGGAAGAGAAAAAGAAAGAATTGTGATTGTCTAAAGCTGGCAATTATGTCTCAGAAAATATTCTTTCTTTTATTTTTATCATGCATAATATTATACAACTGTATCTTTCTACTACTCTGGAGAATTATTATGAATGTACTTTTGAAATGTTCTAAAAAATTAACTCAGAATGGGAGGTAAAAGTCCTGGGTCCTCAAAAGAGATTTTAAATTACTTCCCTTGCTACCCCTTTACCACAGCCGCTTAAGGCTGCCCTCATCAGAAGAGGAACAAGTGGAAATCCAGGCTGTCTAGCCAGTCCTGTGTTCACTCTAGTAGGCCATGAGACGGTTCCTTCATCTGAGAGGGAGAAGGTAAATGCTTAGTTTAGTGGGGTAGAAATGACATTTGGTCACTAGTTAAATGAGTTAACAAAACTCTGCATGTGGAAAGGGCTCTGACCACCTGAGAAGGGCAAACCTGGTGAGAAGGCAAGGAAGAGAATTCTGTGTCAACACGCAGTGAAAAGAAAGGCAGTCCACAGGACTCAGAGACTGACATTGGACTCCTCTGGGCAATGATGGATTCTTAGGACGAAGACTGGCTGTGTTTCCTAACATGTGTCCTTCCCTCTACCTACCTTGGAAATCAGTATTTATAGAATTACAAATGCAGCATATGACAGGTGCTTCACTAGAGATAAGTTCCGTAACCAGTTTCCCACAGCAAGCGCGTGAGATTAGTTAAAGAACGGTGGCCTGAGGATACACACAAACTTGGCCAGTCATGCACAGTAGGTGTTGAAGCAGAGCTAGGACACCGATTTCCAGACACAGGTGGCCTTTCCTCATAAGCTCCTGTCACAACCCCAGTGAGGTTCTGCTGGCATTTCCTTATTGGCCTGTTACTGTCTCAAGCTGCTTCACAAGCAGCTGGCAGAGGCCATGGAAAGGTGCTGAAAAAATAACGTGCGTGTTAGTACATGGGGAACCTCACTCTTTCAGACAGGGGAGAGAAATGTCAATTACATTTGTGCTGAGTACCAGCAAGCTCACTCCTGCATGCTAAAAGATATGTGAATTTTGTACTCCACGAAAACCAGAAAATCATGTATAAGATTTAAATTACCAATTACAATATGTAAAAATGGAACTGATAAAATTTTAAGTGGCTTATAAAACTGTTTAGAGGGACTCAGGTTGAGGATTTCTGGAAAGAATGTGTGTTCTTGTGAGAATATAGTGTACCAGTTGAAGAAGAAATTTATTGGTGAGGTTTGGTAATGGGCCACATTCATGAAGCAAGACCAGATTTTGTCTGGCACCAACTAATGGATTCTTGATAAAAAATTAAAAGTGTATGTTTCTGTCATTAGAAAAAAATCTTAATTAGTAATATGATAATTAGTCATCAGGAAATCATTTATGGAAAGAAAGATGCTCTAGGACCAGCTGCTATCTTTTTAAATATAATCCTCCTTCTTTCTTAACAATGGGACATTGTCTCATGGACAAGGTGGACCTTAAACTTTTCTCTGCAGTGGGACTTGATGATCCTTCCTGCTACTGTTCAGTGCCCATCGTTACTGTTTCTTCTTTCAAGCAACATTTCTAGAATGCCAGATAGGCATGGAAGGCAGTGTTTCAGCTTTAAAATTACAGGAATGACTCAGACCCAGTGTTTGCCCCCATGGAGGGGAGACTCTACAAGGCGTTCAGGATCCACCTCCTGTACAGTGACCTTGGCTTCAGGGTCGAAAGAATCAAAAGTCGGGGTGTACATGCTGGCACCTGATGCCAGGTGACAGTGCAGGAGTGGGTGGGGCTGGTCACAGCTCCTGGGAAGATTTTGAATATTCAAAAGGGTTTATTATCCTGTCCTGTTCTTTTAGTTTCCTTAATATTTTTTTTTAAATCAGACCTTGAAAGAATTAGACACAGAATTTTTATTATTATGTTAAAACAAAATAAAAGCAAGTATGAGAGTCTTTCAGGGTTAACTTTTTACTCAAAGCAAATCAGTATTTAACTATCATGAAAGAGAAATCCAGAGTATTTGGCTTTTCATGGCAAGGTTCATCTTTTAGTACTTTTCTAATGAAAGGCAGTGGAAATGGAATGAATTGCAGAGGTTTATCCTGTGCCTCCCTCCCCCAGAACTCGGAAAAGGGCCAGGCACCTCAGAAGAGGGCATGGGATGCTGATGAGGAGAAAGTGACTGGGTATTAGGGCCCAGGTGGGAGGCTCCAGCACACCCCACAGGAAAGGTAACCAGCAGCACCCTCCAGGGCAGCAGTGAGGACTCCCCATGTGCATCCCTCCTCTCCACTCCAGGCATCTCAGCTGGGCTGGCCCTGGATATGTGGGTCACTGACCTGTTAGTGGGCTCTTCTTTCCCTGTTAGAAAACTCAGAACCTGAGCAGAAACGCACAGCATCTGGTCAGCACAAAAACATTCCCTTCTTCTACTGCTATGCTTACTTCACCCTAGCGTAGAAACTCCCTGGGAAGCTAGCAGGACTGGAACACCTTAGTAAAGCAAAAGGGAATTAATCTTGATCAACACTTTTAGGGGAGAAAAGAAAAAAAATACTGGAGGGATTTCTTCTTGCATTGGATCAACAAGTCAGGTGACAAGTGTTCTCTTAAAGCTGTTGTTGGATGGAAAGCAGAATGTGGACTTGATTGTGCTTTACTGGTCTCCATTACTTAATGGTTGACATGGATGCACAGAGACACAGGGAGGCTAGGAAAGGATGCTGCGGTCCCCACAGGAGGAGCCCGGACTGCACAGGAAGAAACACAGCTCCAAGGACAGCAGCTGACCAAAGCCCCTCCCTTTGTCTTGTGAGTAATGTGCGTCCTGACATGAGACCCCAAGCTCCCATTCTAAGGAGCTTGAGACATGACAGCATGTTCTGCTGATGGAAAATGACAGATTCTTCTGTGTTTTTCTCAGCTCTGAGACCTGACTGAAGAAAGCAAGCACGTTTGTCAAAGCATCATGGGGAAATAAACTCCAGGACAGGAACTGAGTGCTTGTGACAGCTGAGGGCAGAGACACTGTCAGGCTTTGCAGAGGCCCCTTGGAGGTGGAGGATCTGATCAGACATGGCAGGTGGTGACCCGGGCCTGTGAGCATGGACGCCCCAGAGATCTACAGCTGAGGAAAGAGGAGGCTGAAGAAAATAAGATCTTTTGGGTGCACTGCTGTGCAAGGGACATCTCTCACTACAGCTCCAAAGATCCAAACTGTACCCTCGCTCTGCCACAGTCATTTCGAGAAGCCACTTGTTTAATCATACCCAGTGGCTCTGTGTTGCACGATTAAAAATTCAGAGACCACGGACACAATTTTGTTTAAAAGTTCCTGCTTGAGAGCTTCACTTCTGTGGCACCTTGTCCCAGCTTCACTCCTGTGGCACCTTGTGTCCCAGGATCCTCCGAAAGAGGTATGGTCCTTTTACCCTTCAGACCTGCAGTGCTTATTGGTAAAGAATTTTAATGCAGACACTAAAATTTCAGAAGCCAATGAGAATGGAGTTGGAGTGGAGGAGCTGGGAGCTCTGTCTTCCTAGGGAGAGAGTGGAATCCAAGCAGAGGACTTAGAACTGGGAGAGGTGGTGGTGGAGAAAAAAATTTGTAAAGGGAAAGGACTAATAGTGAGTGAGTGTGTGTGTGTGAATGTGAGTGTGAGTGTGTGAGTGTGTATGTGTTTGTGAGTGTGTGTGTATAACTCATGCAGTGACAGAACGAGGTGGCTTAGGGACCTGGATGAGGATAAGGACCAAGGTGAATGTGGTGATGAGCAAATCTGCAAGAAGACTGGGACTTCTGATTGTCAGAAATCAGCAGAAGTGACAGGTGGTGAAGTTGACGAGTGCAGGAGGAGTGAAGTATCATGCTGGGGTGACGGAATGACAACAGTCAGATGGAGAAGTGACAGAGAAATGATAGACGACAACAAAAAGTCCAGGGAGGGTTGGCAGCAGTTGGAGACTGGTGTGTCTGTATTTCTCCTGTGCACCTGGTTTCCAGGTTTGGGGGCCCAGGGCTCTCCAGCATGTGGCACTGTGTTTGTGGTACCGCTCCCCGGGGTTCAAGTGTTTTGGATAATGTTGGGGGCACTATACACTTTGCTCTCTGTCAGCAATAGGGAAGTGAAGGTCAAAATACAAAGGTATAACACAGGAATGAGAGCTGTCAGGAAGATGCTCCTGTAAAAACTGAGATGTGACCTGAAGTTGGAAGATTGTGGTGGAAAGGAGACGATAGAGCTGGTCCTTACTCGGTTTTCAGAAGAGACCTTGGTGTGCAGCTGAGGATGACTCTAAGCTCTTGCATTTGGATTCCAGCTTTTTCTGCAAACATGGCAGGTGAAGGTGGTTAGGCCAGTGCTGGCTAAGAGATTAATGTTTGATCACCTCAAACAAAGACTTAGCTTGGTAGTGTATACTGGAAATCCTAGCACTCTGGTAGCTTCCGGCAGGACTACACACTGAAGCCCAGCCTGGGAAACTGAATGACTTAGGAAGAATTTGTATCACAGTAAATAATAACAGCATGGCTAGAGGTGGTAGTTCAGTGCCAGAGCTTTGGGTTCAGCTACAAACCAACAGTCAAGCAAACAAACAAGCAGAAAGACCTGTCTATCTTGGAGATCATTATGGTCTAGTGTAGACTTTTGTCTGTAAGATTTAACCTAGTGGCTATCAGATCAGTATGATTTAACAAAATCAGAGTAAACTGTTTACTGATGGCCATACAGCACATATTGGCATCTCTGGTGAGGTCCATCCATGCAGCTGACTTTCTTCAAGCAGTGCTCTGTTTCCACAGCTGTTCCCTTGGGAAAGCGTACCAGAATGTGATAAACATCTCTGAGTAAATGTCACAATCTCATGGATTAAAAACAGATCTGCCTTGGATTTGTTTTTAAGACACAACATTTTGAAACGAGCCAGATTATTTGTTTTTCAAATGCAACTGTTCCTCTTACAAAGACCCTAATTTCACAAAGATGGTGTCAAACTGTCCTTCTGGGGAGGAGGGTGGGTCAACGCACTGACACCTAAATGGTTGGACTCACCAGTGACCACAATGGGATGGGAGATGTGTGGCTGGGGGATCCTGGCCAAGAACTGACCTCTGCTGTCATCCCAAGTTCCAATGCTGGCACCAAAAAGCAATTATTAACAATACTGATCATTAGCGAAATGCAAATTAAAACAGCACTGAGATTTCATCTCACTCTGTAAAGAATGGCTGCCATCAAGAAATCAACTGGTAACAAATGTTGGTGAGGCTGTGGGGAAAAGGAACACTGCTCCACTGGAGGTGGGAGTGTAGACTGGTGCAACCACTGTGGAAATCACTATGGAGAATTCTCAGAACACTAGGATTGGACATTCCATTCAATCCAGCTATTGCTGTCCTGGGCATTTTCCCAGAAAAAGTGAAAAGGTCATGTCACAGTGATATATGTGCACTCATGTTCATAGCAGCATGATTTTTAATAGCTACATCTTAGAAACAACCTAAATGCTCAACAACTGTGGAACTGATGAAAAAGAAGTGCCATTTTTATATAATGGAATATTACTCAGCTATAAAAAGGATGACCTTGAGGCTTTTATAGGTAAATGGAGGTACCTTGAGACTTTCCTTACAAGTGAAATAAATCAGACTCACATTGGTGAATATCATATTGTCTTTCTAGTACAAATAATAATAATAATAATAACAAAAATAAATTGAAAGACTGATAAAATCCAAAATGTATAATAGATATTGTAATAATGAAAAAGAAAAAAAAAGTCCTCTCAAGGATAGAACTGTATGTGTGTTTAAGTGTGAAGGATAGATGACCATACTACTAAGTTTCTGTTAGTTCATCAAACAGAATGGTTTGTACTGTCAAGGGCTGATTGTTCACTTTTTATGCTTTGGTTTTATAACTTGAACAACCACTTCTAAGATAGCAATATGTAATTTATCAACTAGTAATTTTTTACTGTTTTTTTGAAATTCTGTATTATTTATACTCTTTTTTTCTGTTTTGCTTTTTCTTTAAATAAAAAAAAAAAACAAAGAATCCCGACTTTCTCTGCAACAGAGTATATCGCACACCACCTGCTCGTGGGTGGAGAGGAATCGTCACAGCTGGTGTAGGAGGCTTTCCTGTGGCAGGCTCCACGGCCTCTGCATGTGGCCGAGCTCCAGAGCAGCCCTGCTGACTCCATGGCTGACATCCCTCCTGCCTTCCCAAGGAAACTGTCATCTGCGAGAGCTCTGGGGTTGAGTGTCAGCACCCGCGTCCACAGAAAGAGGGGAAGGTACTTGTCTTCATCTGATTTGCATAGTCCAGGTGTTCCTGTCACAAATATGCTGTTTATAACACTGCTTCCCAAATTTGCTGGTGCTGAGTGAGAGCAATGCGGGGTCTCTAATAAGCACCTTCTCCAGGATCCACCTGAAACCCACTGACAGAAAACCCGCAGGGAAGGGCCTGGCGGCTGTGCATTTTAGAGACACTCTGATTATTGTACTCAGAAATTTGACAAGAAGTCTTTTGGGAAAAACTGCAAATTGATGTTGCTCATAGGAAAGAACTTTCTTCTAGAAGTAATGGTGAAATCTTGTATCCCTGCAGGATATGATGCCTCTAACTAACTTACACTTTGACAACACACCCCAATGCCCACACTCACCTCCAACTTTTCCTTTTGATCAGTAGGACAGGAATCATGTGGATAATTGAAACCTGAAGAAAATATAGAAAACCCAGCCAAACAAAAAGAAAACAGTATGGTTTGTAATTAAAATATCTGGGGCAATGTGCTGACTTGTTCTCCAGGGTCTTCCTTGAGACTCAGGAGCTCCTCACAGCTGAAGAACCGCCCATAGCCAGGGGGGAAGTCCTGGAATGAGAGCATGGGAACCCTGGACGTGCACTGCTAACCTTTCCCACCACTGCCTGACGCTGTCACCTGTGTAGGGCCCACATTATCCTCAGAAACTTTGATCAGGGTACCCATCTCCTAAGGTGCTAGTGTAGGTGGAAGCAGTCAAAGTGTGGAGACTGCTCTGGAAAATGCAAACCTAAGCAGGGCTGATGACTTTCACTCCCATTATCACCAGTTAATCTTCGTTTGTATATTAGCCACCTTTCCCATTGCTAGGACCGCACACCCACACTCTAAACAGGGAGGGTTTTAGGTCGGCTCATGGTTTTCAGAAGTCAGTCCATGGTCAGCTGGCTCCAAGTCAGGAACGCTGTTGTCAAAGGTACTGCATGGGAAGTCCATGGTGGGCAGAGGCAGGGCAGGAGAGTAGCACCAGAGAGGAAGACACCATGTAGGAGACACGGTTCCCAAGCTCAAATCTCCATGACCCAGTAAGTCCCAACTAGAAGTGTGCCTTACTAATCACCTGGCAGACACCAAGCCAATCAAACTGACACCATTAAAACAGTCACAGCCTGGTTTTGATGTACTGCTATTAAACTTAGTACCTTCACACTGAGCACTATCTCCACCTCATTTTTATGTTTTTTTTTGAGACAGGGCCTCCTTAAGCCACCAGCAGTCCAGGCTGGGTACAAACTTGGTATTCTGCCCATTGCCTTCAGGGTCCTGGGAATACAGGTGTATCCTGCCAAAGCACTGTCATGCCACTTAATCTTAATTGTCTGCTTGGTCACATTAAGGAACTGCTGGAGCAGCTACTGAGCCCTAGGTGTGAAATATTTGCCACTGGGTTAACCCACCAATGTTCATAACTGAATGTGCTCTTATGAAGTGGCCCTAGTTGGAGGAGGTGGGTTGCTGGCTCCAGGGCACTGGAGGCAATGTCTGATGGAAGCTCCTCCCCTGTGCCTCACTTCCCTGCCACTGTGAGGTGAACACTTAGTTCCGCCATGTTCTTACCATATTCCTACCACGTCTCCACCATGTTCCCACCATGTTTCCACTGTGTTCCCACCACGTTTCCTTCTTAGAGCCATCAGACCATGGACTCAAACCTCGGAAACTGTGAGCCAAATATACTTCTTCCTTTATGACTGTCAGACGTTTTCTTCCAGCAAGAGGAAAGTGACCAACACACCACTGAAACTTCCTGCTGGAAAACAGTTAGATTGAAAACCTAGCAAAATAACCACTCTGGACACCTATATGTAAAGGACAGTCTCCACATTTGCACATTGGCAATATTTTTGGCTTCTACTCATCCCGGGATTCTGCAGGAGAAAGCAGGTTTCAGACAGTGGAAGAAAGTCCTGTGCTGTGGGGACTGCTGCAAGATGCTTTCTGTCTTCAGTGGATAAATTTCCTCAGAACACAGAGAAGAAAAGAGTTGGAGGCTCTGCACATTGCTTGTAGCTTTCCTGAGAGGGAGGAAGAGGTGTGATTTTTCTAGTTAGCTGTTTTTCCCAATTAAATAACTGTCCTTTCCCAGACAGACCAGCGCTGATGGCAGCACCTCCTTCAGGGTGCCTCTGTGGAAGGCCACTGGCTTCTTTCTCCAGCCCAGCACCTCTCCTGCTGAGAAACCATCAGTCATGGGTCACCCAGGGGAGGAGCAGCCTGAGGACAGCAAGCACACTCGCTCAGAGACATTCTGGCCCCTATGTTACCAGTTTCTGGTACAAAGAAATAGGAGGATAAACAAGAAATGAAAAGTCTAAAAATGTAAAAGAAAAAAAGGAGGGGCAAAGAAAGAAAAGAGAAGATAAGATTTGTCAGTTGGGGAGAACTGTGGTAAGGGAAATGGCGATATGGGAAGGAGGCAGAGCCAGTTGAGGCTGGATCCTCAGTCCTTGCTCATGCTGGGCCCCAGGGAGACTTTGGCCATCATCTATCATCACCCACCATGAAGTCAGGGTGCACGGCTTTCTGGACTGCAACTGCTTTCTCCCCAGAGGAAAACAGCTTTCCCACTTGCACATCCAGCTTTGAAAGGCTCTTTGGAAGATGGTTCGCATCCTTTCCAATATCTTCTCGTCCTAGCTACAGCTGCACATATCAGCATGGAAGTCCATATCTGTTCAAGAGTGGATTGTGCTGGGTTCTAACCCTTTGTTGGATTCTTGCTTCTCTTCATGTTTATGCCAAGACTCTGAATGAATTTTGAAATTTAAGAACGTTGCAGAGCATCTGAGGAAAGCAGCATCTTTAAACTCAGGGCAGCACATTTCTGGGGAGAGGGCAGGCTCCCCAGCTGAATTTTTTGGGGCAAATCAAGCCACACTTTGGGTCAAGCAGCATGTGACAAAGCGGGTGGGGCCAGTGAAAACCGATTAACCAGAAGCAGTCACCATTTATACACTGATCTTCTGCCCATGTGTACACCCAATCCCAGGCAATAAACATTTGAAAGGAAATCATGTCTAGACATCTCTTTGTCTTTATTTCCTTAGAAATACAGTGTGCCAGCTGCTGAGTGGCCTTTCCATTTGTGAAGCATAGTAACCAAGCTGGAAAGGACTGAAAGTTGTGAGAGAGTGTGTGTGGGTACAGGCAGGAGTGCCATCTCACAGGGAGACCTGAACATCCGCAGACTTTGACGTTCACAGGTGGGGTCCTGAAACTAATTCCCAAGGACATTGCTGTTATAATGGGACCTCGCCTTGGAAGAGGAGACCTTGGGATCAGTGTGAGCGTCATTGCCACTGAAGAGGCTGAAGGCAACTAAAGTTCCTGTGGAGGACAGAGGCCAACAGTGGGGCAGGGTAGAAAGGAGCAGAAAAAGGACCATCACAACGGGATGTGCACAGGAATGAGGCTCATTCCCTGCACAAGAGGAGGAAAAGAAGGACTCAAGATGGGTTGGGAGAGCACTGACACAGCAAATGGACACCGCTGCCCCCTTGCTTGAGCTCAGACTACAAGGTGTGATAGATGATGGTCCAGGCTGGCAGTTGGGGAGATGCCTTCCCTCAGCCACGACCTTAAAACACTTGCATCATATACAGGAAGTCTCTTCAACAGTCCTAACTTCAGGGTTTATGTCTGCAAAATGAGGTGGCTCTTCTCTGTCTTCCCATTATTGATTGGTCTGAATTATCATTTGGGTAATTTGAAAGTACTTGGAAAATTATAAATCATTGTGGATTTTCAGTGGAGTGCTGGGTAAAATCAGAAGAGAATTGTTCAAGGAGACTTCAGGGCTAGGATGCTGTGATTTAGACTTAGATGGTCTCCCATGCAGCCCCATGGGTTCACAGCAGAGGTTTGGAAGGCAATTGGATTATGGGAAAGCTATGACTCACTTGCTGTTAAGGGGCAAAGTCTGGTCCAAAGAGTGGGTCACTGTATGGTTGCCCAGAAGAGTGGAGCTCTCAGTTCCTTTCTTCCTTTCTCTCTTGCTTCCAGGTTGTCATGCCCTGAGCAGGTTATCTACTAGGGGAGCCCTTGCACCATGCCATTTCTACATTGCATCTGCCAGCCAGGGCGGAAACTTCTGAAATGGTGAGCTGGTATTTCAGTGACAAGGATGGTGACCAAGGGAGAGACTGTCTCTCAGTGGAAGAGTAGTTGGTCTGCAAGCTCAAGGCCCTGAGTTTCATCCTCAATACAATGGAAAGGAAGTATTCAAATGTGAAGACCTGGCACAGGCGCTGTGTTTTGCCACAATGGCTGTCTTGTCAGCACTCTGGACATGATGGCTCAGGAGGGGACATGCGCTTGCCCCAGCTCTGCAAGGTGTGTTACAAATTGTGAACGCATGCTAATAAAAATTGAAAATAATTAGATCTGCAGCTATTTGGGGTTAACAGTAAAGAAGAGTGAAAAAGAATCCTCAGCGTTTGGTGAGGAACCTAGCTGCATTTCCTGTCCAATGGTGTGTGATGATTACCTGGAGCACCCTGGCCGTGCTGTGAGCATCGATTCAGGCTCTCCCAGGGGTGGTCTGAGGGAATCAGATGTTAATATTCTAGGATCTTTGCACAGTTTTTCACTAGAGAACTTCATATATGGATCAGGATCTGTTTTGCAGTATTTCTAGAAAAGTGTGCTATGCTGATACATAGCCAAATTTGATTCTGTCCAAAATCATATGTTTTTACTTTTTAAAGCCACAGTGATTATCAAAAACCCACTGAAACACTGCCTGCAAACATCTTTCTCTTCCACGAAGACTGAGCTTGGACTCTTCCCTGCCCTGAGCAGCTGGAGGCCTCAAGTTCCCTGAAGCTGCTGGCCTCTGTGGTGTCTCTGTGCGGAGTAGCTTCAGAGCACATGTGGGGAAGTGGAGCTGATTGGGCAACTGGTCCAGAGAAAGCAGCCACCAAGGCCAGCTTGGCAGAGGAGCCTCACACAGGGCCTGGACTCTATGCTGGTATTATGCAAGAGTCAGATTCAAACACAGTGGTTCCCGCTTATTAAACTAGACCGAACTCTGTCACAAGAAGCCTAATTAAATTAACCCTTGTAACAACTCCTTGTCGTATGCTTTCATTCTTACTTCTTTCTTAGGGTCCCTGTTTTTCACACCTAAGGAAACAAAAAGCCCGAGTAGTTGAATAACTTACTCAAGGTCAAACAGCACAGAGCTGACTGAGCTAAAATCTCGGCAGAAACCAAGTTTCCTTAAAACTAAATGTGTGTGACAGTGACTTCCATCCATACTCTCTGTCTGTATTGAAAATAGGAGGCGGTGATCTCCCCCAGAGTGCTTCTGAGCATCAGGAGCCCAGGGAGATAGAGAGCGGCCCATTCTAATGAGGAAGGTGAGGATGTCCTGAGCAGCAGTGCTGACTCTAATTATTTGTGTAACTTTAAATAAATCCATTTTCCCACACTTTTCCTTCCTGGCAGCTGCAGAACAAGTGCTGGGCTGAGTTTGGACAGTTGCTGTGCAGCGCAGAGAGAGTGCACAATAATTTACAGAGTCTAAGGCTGGTGCTTGGGCAGGAGGACAGGAGCGAAGGTGGAGATGGGTTGTCCTGCCCACTATCACACCCAGAGGCAGAAGCTGCTGACTCAGAAGCAAAGCACCCAGGAGGGAATAGCAGTGAGGACTCAGGAGACCCCAAGTTCTGTCCTGTGTGCAGAGGGTCCCGTGGTGTGTGCAGGGGAAAGCCTGCTGGAATTTCCTGTGGCTGGCTCTGTGAGCCTGCAGAAAGGCCCGGAGGAGGCCGGCACTCTCTAAGGAGGCCCTCAGTCCAGGATGCAGATCGACCTGGAGGAGCATGGCTTTCTTCATGTCTATGTTGAACACAATTTTGTTTATTTGTTGGTTTTAGTTTCTTAGAACAAAAGCACCAAATCCATGTTACTAAATGGATACTAAATGGCTGCTGGTTACAGGGCTGGATATGCAATGGCTCTGCCAGAGGTGGGCAGCCTTCACCTCTTCAGTTCTGCAATTCTGCCGATGCATCAGAGCGCAGCGCTGGGCCAAATGCTGGAAGCTTGCAGCAAAGGCACGGAGTCATCTTTAGACTGACCAGGATGGGTCTGTGCTGCCCTGTGATCAGAGGGCTCTTCTGCAGATGTTAATGACAGGAGCTTTCACTCACAATGCAACCCCTTGTGTTCATCACCCACAAAGTTATATTCTAAAATCCACACACACATGGCCTCAAGGATGTATTTTTGGCTCTATAATTTGTTTTCATGCACTGCAGAAACATGTTCCTTGTTCTCTCTTCAAGGGCCTCATCTTGTAGATGGTTATATCGATGTTGAAGAAGGCGCTGACTTTAGGTTCAAATCCTGTCACTGTTATTAACATCTTTGTCTACTGATGCTGCTCAGCAAAGCTTAGTGAGAGCAGATGAAAACATTTGCCTATTTTGAGAGAAAAGGGAAAAATACTTGTCCCCAACAACTGCAAAGCCATGAGGAGCTGGAGACTCCAGGAGTGTAGTGTGGGCTTCAGGAGGACAGGAAGCGTCTGGTGGTGGCGCAGGTGCTTCCTCTGGTAGGTTAATTTGCAAAAACATGACATGCAATAAACCTACCCATTAAGTCCTCCTCATTTAATGCCCACTTGGAAGTGGGCATCAAAGAAGTCTCCGTAGCTGCCGTGAGGCTCAGGAGATGATGTGTTTTGTTCCGCAGAGCTGTTTTACTGAAGCATAATTCGGCCCTCTGCATTCCAATTGGTACACGGCTGTCCATTAAGATCACATCCCAAGGGTTAGAGTGGCCCATTCAAATGTTTATTAATAAGAGACTGAGACCTGGATGTGGGCCATCAAAAGCAAGTCAGGCCTACTGACTTCGGTGTACCAGGAAGGACTGTTTCAGCATATTAGAGACCCTAATGGCTGGTATTATCAGGTGGGGCGCAGCAAAGAAGAGCCATTCATATAATGTGGGGATCTCCCAGAGAGAGTGAATGCACTTTTTAAAACCACAGACTTTTTGCTGTTAGCTGCCAAGTCAAGTTTCAGGCTGATTACTGTCACAGAATGCTCTCCGAAGTCCTCTTCGGTGGACAGTAAAAAATGCAAATGGCTATTCACTCATCGAGTAATGATTGCTTTGGACAGATCCTGAAGTATAATGCATTGTAAACACTGAACTATCAGCCTTATTTATGAAGCCTGGTTTCAGTTGTTCCAAACTGCTGGGATGATTTCAAGCCAGTTGTGTGGGAAGATTTCCTAATTGCATGCTGCTGGTATACATGATTGAACATTATCTCTCCTACATTCAAGGAAATGTGTGATTGAACCCCTGCTGGGCTCATCCATGGAGTAATCCCTACTTAATGTGGTGGCTGCTGGCAGGTCTGGGCCTGCAGGCTGGGCTCACTGGGCAGCTGGACCAGCAGCTCTCTCTGCAGTGGACTCAGGCATGGCCACTGCCCGTGTTTTTAGCTCTTGGGAGCTCTGCCACAGTGGACCAGGATGTGACAGTACCTTGAGTCCATGCTCTGTCATGCAGAGTCATTCCTTCCTGCTGAAGCAACATCTAGCTTTGGTGCACTTTACCCCCCACTCTTAACGGCACAAAGTAGGAACAGGAGTTCTCTGACGGTCAGACTGGGTCCTGCTCTGATCCCACCTGTGGCTTTCTCTTTTCATTCAGCTCTCTTGCAGTGAGTTTGCTGTGCTGTGTGATCTAAAGATGTTGGACATATATCACCAAAGTAGCAGACCCTTGTGCACACGTGTCACTCACTAGGCATAACATGACTTGCTGAGATTTTTTCAGCAAATAGTATGGCATGGATGTCCCTGAGCCGTGAGAATCACCTGCAGCCAAGAATGAGAATGACCTGACTTTGAAGTTCTTTAAAACATCATTGATGTAATGAAACCATCCTAGTGACTTCTCTGGGGAAAAAGTATCTTCCTTTTTGTAAGCCAATAAGAACAATGCCACATTTTGGTTTGCTTCATTCTTTTTTCCTATCTTGGCTTAGGAGTTGTAACCTATGAAGTCAAAGATCTTCAAGAAGTCCTCTTGTTTCAGTACTGTCTTAGTTCCTAAAAAGTCACCTTTTATTCTATTAGCCCACAGTGCATCATGAAGAAGGTTCTGTAATTTTTCAAAGGGGTTTGTTTAATTTTGAAGTCCATCCAATAAAAATGAAAGGAAAGAAGGAAGGAAATAAGGAAGAAAGGAAATAAGGGAAAGGAAGAAAGAAGAAGAAAGGAAGAGAGGGAGGAGAGAGAGAAGGTAGCAAGTATGGAAGGAAGGAAGGAAGGAGAAAATACAGGGTAAGGAAAGACTCATGGAGTCATATAAAACATACTCTATGAAATTTGGTCTTTTCTCGTAACCACCAATGATTTGCTTCTCCTTTTTGAACATCATGCTTACCAAGAGCCCTATTGTAATATAATCACTAAATGCAGTTCCTCCATGTGGTGAAAGTGACCTCAGGTACCATGCTTGTTTGAGGGTCAATGTGCAGAGCTGAATGTTCACTGCAGAAGTCACATGTTGTGTTTCTGATACTGAGAGGTGAAACACACCTGTTAAGGTGAGCTGTGTGCGCTCCGGGCCTCGCTATTGGTTTTGAGAAATAGTTTTTTTTCTTCCTTTTAAAATAAAAATCAGCTCCAAAACTGATGTAAGGACAAAGCCTGGTTTACTGAAAGAAGAAGGCATTAATAACAAGAAGGAAAATTCCTTTGTATGTTTTAGGAGATGCTTTCTTCGTAGAAAGGAAAATCTGCTTTCCTGTTGTTAAAAGTTAAACTGTATGGGGTCTTCCTTCTCTATTGTAGAATTATCAGAAGGACGCCAATCTGTAATGAGAAAACAAAATCAAACCCTTGCAAGGAATTTCTTTCTTCAGCTGGCCCACCAAGTTGGAAACTTCCAAACTGAGTTCCCTGGCTCCTGCCGAGGTCGGAATTGAAATTTCCTCGCACAATTACTGAGCTGCAGGTGAGATCCCAGGCTCTCACTCTGCGGGCCAAGGGGAGCCCCGTGGCTCTGGCTAGGGCTGACTGGGGATGGATTTCTTTTTAGAAAATTAAAATCTGGCTCCCTTAACGGGACCACACAGAAACGAGGTCGCATTTTCCCACATCTTGCCGGGGTATCACTGGCATCTACCACTCTGAGAAGGAGCCCCGTGTATCCTGAGAGATTCTCTTTGAGGTTTGCTTGCATTTCAAATTTTCAAGCAGAGAAATAGCTCACACAAATGAAAGACTAACATAGGAGACTAGGTAAACACTAACGTTTAAAATAGTAATTTACATCTGAAAGTACTGTTTTACTTACTTTGTGGTAAGGTGATTAGTGAACTGAATGAAAAATGAAACAGATAAGTGGATGATTTATTTGGCACCCATCCATAATTTATTTTTCTTCTTTTGTAGACTGTACACATGTGCAATCATAGTTCAGATTCTCATGTAGATGCAAAAATGAATGAGTGAGACCCACCCGAGGACCCCTTCTGGTGGTTAGTAACTGCCAGGGGTATTTGAAAAACCACCGGCTAGTTGAATGTGGCATGGGTTCCTTCTCTAGGCAGAAAGGAAGGAGCTGTGTTCTACCTGGTTCTGGGAATATAAACAGTTTCCAAGTTGAAGACTCCTCAGTGCTTGGTTCTAAAAATAATAAAAGAGAGGAAGATGAAGCAGAGGCTCTGAAACACATGCCCTTGTTCCTCCCTCCAAGTGACCAGCTCACAAACACTGATAACTGGACAACAGAGTGAACTGAGCTGGGGAATGTGCTGGGTAACAGGGGTTATCAGATTGTGTGTGGGACAGAAAGAACATTAGAGAATTTTCAATATGGTATTGGGTAAGCTGGAAGATGGACAAAAGAAATCCCCCAGAGGGCAAAATATAATTTATAAATGTTTTAATAAACTAGCCCAAGACTGCTGTGTGATTATTTCAGAATAATAATCTGGGGACCTTCTAGATAATTATAGGTGGTGTGATTGGAAACCACAGTGAATGCTTAAAGTAAAAAAAAATGTCACAGGAAAAGACGCACTGCTATTAACTCCTCCCAACACGCCCCCTCTCACTTACATACGCTTTTCCCATCACTCTCGGCCCTTTCTGACACAGTTCTGGAAGTCCTCTTTTGTGAGGGTCTTTACCTCTTCTGCTGTGGCTGCTTTAGGACCCTGAGTTGATTCACAGTGTTTAGGTCTCATGGTCATTTTGGTTTTGGGGAAAAGCCATAAATCATGCAGAAGTGGATCTGGTGGATAAAATGGACAAGGTCACCTGTACTGTTTATATTGGACAGAATTGCCTTCGGTGTTTTGAGTTCTTTCAGAGCATCTAGCTTCCAATCATGAAAACACACTCAGGAAAGCGTGTCTTCCAGAACTGACTCAGAAAGTGGCAAGATAAAACAAATACTTTGCATAGGTGTGCTGGGAGCACGGGGAGTCCCTGAGGTGGGCTGATGAGACTGTGTCTTTTACTACAATAAAATTTTGTTTGCATTTAGTCAGTGGCCCTATGTGTGCTCACACATCCTATGCAACAGGAAGGTGTAACAAGCACAAGAATCTTTGGCTGTTGAAAATCCTGCAGCTGTGCTTTGTGAGAACTCTGCCTCCCTGGGCTCCTGCTGGCTCCCTCTGCCTGGGGGAGTGGTCGCAGGAGGGTGTCCCTGGGAAGCTCAGCAGTGATGGGTAGTGGTGATCAGGGAAGCTCAGCAGTGATGGGTGGTGGTGATCAGGGAAGACTTCAGGTGGGGTCAAGGGGAGAGCGGCTGCTTTAGCAGGAAAAGATCCAGGAAGCAGAGGGAATGGTTTGGGGGAACAGTTTCCTCTCTTTTGTTAGGTGCAGCAGGGAGATACTTCCAAACGAGAATAAAAGTTAAACAATATCCTGGGGCAACCTCATGGAGCACCCTGGGGGAATAATGTGCTCTTGGTTTTTATTTACCTTATGACAATGTTTTCCTAAAAAACTATTTTCTGTTGGCAAGGTTTTCTTAGACTTGGGTTTTGAAATATATTTGTTGTCTGTCTGCCCATGTAACAATCTCTATTCATCCACAATTTTCGCTAACTAGTCTGCTGTTTTAGTATTTCTGATGCCTGCTATTCAAAGTGGTCCCAGCAGGTGTAGAAGGGAGACCTCCTATCCTGCACAGGGAGAGAAGGTGGCTCTGGCCACAGTCCCTCCCTTGAGCTCTCCATGGTCCCACTGCTTTCTTCTCTGCAGCAATGTCAACCACGGGAGCCAGCTCATCCGGAGTGTGTGCCGGGAGGGCCTGCCTCAGCCTCCTCACACTTCCTGTTCCCCGGCCCTTAGTGTGGCACCCATCATGCCATACTAAGGGTCTTAGGGACCTGCAGCAGTTCTCATGTGTGTGCTGTCTCCTAGCTTTGCTGGAAATGCCCTCTGTACTTTCTGCCATCCTCGTGGTGCTGGTACAACCTTCAGATGGGGCGTGACACTGACAGGGGCAGTGGTGGTGGCATCTGAGCTTCACAGCACCTCCACGTCCCTAACATTGGTGGCCATCATGGCCCACACCATCAGCCTCACCACACCTGACGATGCAGGGGCCTTCGCACTGTGCAGGAGCCCCCGTCCTTGTGGAGCTGAGCTCCCCCTGGGAAATGTGCAGCAGGTCCTGAACTGGAGTCTGGCATGGTCTTCCTATTCGTAAGCACTGTGGCACTCACAACCCTGTTTATGCCACAAGGCTGTTAGGAAGCTGGGGAAGCATGAATGTCACATGTTTAAAATCTCAGGGCACTAGAGCAGTGAGACCGTAGAGGCCAGATTTCCACCTTCTGTGTGCTCAAACGTCACCCAGGTCCTGCCTCTGCGGGTCTGGGCAGGACTGGATTCTGTGGGTCTGATGGACCCCCCAGTCAGGCCCAGGTCACCCTAAGGGCTGGCAGTCCAGGCCCCGGGGCAGGCCTGGGTCACCTGAGGGGTTGGCTGGAGAAGTCAGATCAGGGGATGTGGAGCTGAGTGGGAGCAGTGTCCATGGGAAGGGAGGCCAGGGAGTGAGAGCATGGGCACTGGTGGGGTGTGGACAGATGGCCCGCAGGTGTGAGGAATAAGCACCAAGAGATGACTCAGCCAGCCTGGGAAGAGCTTTCAGCTTCCACAAAAATAAGCTGCAGAGGGAAAGGAGAGGCCGTCTGGGGACCGCGAGTCTGAAGTTTTGACTTGGTGCGAGGGGGCCTCAGTCAGTTTGGGCTTCATATGCCATGGACACAAGGCAAGGTGTGGGCAGAGCAGGGCACGGAGGTGTGTGTGACTCAAAATAGGACGCTTTGGGACACTGTGAGTGGGGGGAGCTACTCGGCGGGTGCCAGGGAGCTGACCGAGGAAGGGAGCGGCCATCTCCAGTTGGCTCCATTCCTGGGCTGTGGCCACAGCTGCCGGCAGAGGCCCTGGGCTCAGGAGGAGCCCAGCGAGGCCCTGACCATGCAGAGCACTCGGGCAGCCTGAGAGGAAGGAGGAGATGGGTTCTGATTCCTGCCAGGAAACTCAGCCTGCAATGGGCCAGAAAGCCTGTCCTCCAAAATTTCTCTTCTTCACTCCTTGTCACCACAAGCTCACAGAGCCAGGAGCAGCGCTGCTCTTTGTGATCACCTCTGACATTCATTTGCTTTTCCATCAATTAAGGCCCCGGTGCTTTGCCTCACAGCCCCTGGCTAGCTCTGGTCTCCAAAATCAGCACACAGGGAACTGTCAACAGAGTGGACAGACAACGTAGGAATGGGAAAAAAGTGCCAGTTACACTTTTGATAGATGGCTGATACCTAGAATATGTAAAGAACTCAAAATCTTTAACTCAGAACAATGAACCCACAAAACCAAATGATCCATTCAAAAATGGAAACAACTGAATAGATTTCTCCACAAAGAACTAGGAATGGCCAATAAGTACATGGACATATGTCCATCATCTTAGCCATTGGGGAAAAGCAAATAGAAATGAGATTTCCTCTTAGTCAAGGCAGAAGGGCCATCACCAAGAACACAAAAGCCAACAAATTTTGTCTGAGACGTGGAGAACAAGAATATTTCCACACTGTTGGTGGGAGTGTAAATGAGTAGAACCAGGTAGAAATCAGCACAGAGATTCCTCTAAAAGCAAAACATGGAAACTCCATGTGGCCCAGCTGCATCTCTCTTGGTAGGTCCCTAACGGAGCTAAACACCGTGTCATAGTAATATGTACACACCACTGTTTATAGCAGAGTAACTCACAGCAGACAAGCCCTAGACGCAGTCTAGACATCCATTAATCAGTGAACAAGTAAAGAAAATGTGGAATGAGCACATATCACAGAATACTACTCAGCCTTCAAAAACAAAATCATGTCACTTGCAGGAAAATGAATGAAACTTAAGGTCATAATGTCAAGTGAAATAAATCAGAACCAGAAAGTTAAAGACTGCATGGTTTCCCTTGTATGAGAAACATAAAATGTAAATAAATAAAAGAGTAACACAAAGGAAGTTAGTAGGAACCAAATGGGCAGATTCCTTAGTGATGAATGAAGGGATCAGGGCCCCCGGAGGATGGGCAGAGGTGTGCTGATGGACAGTGACACTAGTCCCATCCTCTGGGGCAGACATGACTGTGACGTCCTACACACACTCAATGGATGCAGTGCCATGAAATGGAAAAGAATGAGATAAACCAGCTCATCATCATGGCTCTCAGCCTCCTCCAGGAAACCAAAGCCCGCGCCTCTTCTGCGGCAGCTCTGAGGTGATCTCCTTGGAGCACACTCCCAAGCTTCACCTCCTGATGTGGAAATCTGGAAACCATTAAACCAAGACAAGTCCGGTCCTCAGGAGTTCAGAATCAGGCGTGAGGCCAGCACCTCGGGCATCTGCTCTGGAGAAAGGGCTATGACCACACCACATCCCGCTGCTCCCAGGAAGGGGAGCTCAGGGTGCCGCTGTTCAGCCCTGCTCACCACTGCCCTGAACACCTGCGACTGTACCTTAGTCAGACACGGTGGGAGGCGTCTCTGGTGCACAGGAATGGTGGACTCCTTGGAAGGCCTGATGTCAGACTGATGTCAGAGTTTCATTAGCTGGGAGGACACCTAGTCACACAGCATCTAGAAGTTGGGAAATTCCAGGCCGTCTTTGCCAAATTTTCCCCCGGATATTCCACTTGTCTCCTCTGAACACAATTATGAGATCCTCGTGCCACCTCTAGAAACCTCTCCAGAAAGCGGGATGTGAGAGGAGTTTATTTTATGCTTTTGCTATCTAGACAGTTTGTATTTCCTTTCTCTCCTTTTTTGGCTGTCAAGTGAATCAGTGCAGTTCACCCTCTCACCCTGGCTCCTTTTGCTTTTCTCTTATTCTTTAAGCATATTCCTATCTTTATTCATTTCCTTTTCTCTGAGAAAAGTACACAAACTTTTAAGAGTATATTAAGAGTGCGATCAGTCTATTTTGTACAAACCCAGAATGCACAGAGCATCTCAATATTTACGAAAAAATAGCTGAACTGCAAGTATTCTTACGATCTAGTACATTTTCTTCTTTTTGTTAGACTTACCAAATTGCTCCTATTAATATAATGCTCTCCTGCATTATGCAGTGGCTGAGAGCAAGATGTGAACGTCTGGAGCCCCATGCTGTAAGAAGCTCTATTGCTCCATTAAAGGTTTCGGGGTTGGGCTCCAGATCCCCACCGGCTACAATAAAATGCACCTGGACTGCATTGGAAGTGCAAATAGCCTCCTCTCCAACTGCAGCTCATATCAAAATATTTCATGAGAGTTAATTAAATTCCCCAATATTTCTTGAGAGAAGCATGAGGCACTGTGATTTTAAAAATAGATCTGTAAACAGAAGTAATAAAGAGTTCAGGAAACTGAACTTAATGAAACCAGAAAGCAAAAAATATATTAAGGGCAACAGTACCATGAATCATGGGATGTGTAGGGTTGGCAGTCCTCGGAGATCCCCAGTTCTAGGCCTTCATTTTCGGAGCAGGAACCAGGGCTCCATTGGTGCTCCGGGTTATGTAAGATAACAGAACATCATGCTGATCCCGATTCCAGCTCTGGCGGTGAGCTGGGTGCTGGACTGTTCCATTCGTTTCTAGTCCAGCAGGGCACACTTATGGGTGCTTTGAAACAGTTGTTTCCCAGCAGTAATCTTGAGTACAGAGGCTATCGGATGGTGCAGAAATTAAGCTGGGCCTTAGGAATTACACAAACAGCCTAGGAGTCAAAATACTCAAATGCGTAGCTCCAAAAATTCAATTTTGATCATTTACCCAGCAGTGGTCAGGCTCAGGGAAGCAGGCAGATGTTAAACTGACTGATGCACCATAAATATCAACTGGCTTGTGTGTTAAACGTTGGAATGTGCGTGTGAGTGGACTCTGTGAACATGTGGGATTACAGGCATGAGGACTGCACGGGGAACATTGAAAATTATGATAATCACAGGCACTGGAACTCCTTAGGGTCAGGTCCTAGCACTATCCAAGGCATCGGTGCTCATGTCACAGTCTGGTAAGATGACCACAGCTTCTTGCAGATGCTCAGGTTCAAATATCCAGTTCCAGAAACTACCTATGGGGAACAGTGAGGGGGAATTTACAGCCCTTGCTGGTCACAGAATGATACAGTGGAGAGTGCTGTGGTCTAGGACTTCTCAGATGTGGGTTCCAGTCTCAGCAGCATTAATGCAGGGTTATGTAACCCAGACAAAGGGGAGAGTGCTCTGAGCTCCAACCTCCTTTGAGAACCAGACATGGCTCCTGGCAAACTGTTTTAGGGCTCAGTCTTCAGACTCATGGAACCTTCCTTTCCTAAATTCATAAGCCCTTCTCCTGCCTCCATGTCATGCTTGGGGCAGTGTTCGTTGCTAGTCATTTGATTGTACCTGAAGATACTGTGATTTGCAAAAAGCCAGCACAGTCAGAAACTTCTGGAAGGTGGGCTGAAAATGTGTACCCCAGCTCTGGCCTCATAGTTTGGCAATCTTTAGTGGGTGCAGGGCAGAGGAAGGAAATGGAGGCAGAGGGATGGGCGCAATGGGGTGATCATTGTGGGTGGAAGCAAAGAGTGACAAGCCGGTGGGCTTCTCTGCTCCACCTATGGGTACCTTTGGGAAAAGGTCAGCAGGTCCAGAGCCTCTGAGTGGCCCCTGAGGGGAATCATCTGTGTTCTCTCCACTGTTGAGCTCTGCTTCATGGAATCTGAGCCCCTGGACTTCTGATTGTGCCCTTTAACCCAATGGAAGGCACTAAGGGAGCCAGAATTACACAGGCACACTAGCAGGACCCAGAAGAGGAGCTTGGTGCTGTGGGGGAGTGGTGGTGGGGAGGGTTAGAGCTCAGGACAATGTCATCAATGGTCTAGGGAAGTGCAATGTGGGAGGAGACTTGGAAAGACAGGAGGGCCAGTTTTCTGAGGGAGTGGGATATTCAGGGTGCATCACTCCATCCATTCCTGAGCAGAGCACGGCCCTGTGCCCTTGCTGTGGCTTGCATGGTGTCACAGGGACTCTCACAGGTTTCTGTCCCCTGTACATCCACTTGCTCTCTCAGTAGCTCACGTCCAGCCTGGCAGTGGACTTTCCCTTCCTGACATTTGTGGTGGGCTCAAGTTTAGCCATGCAGTGCACTCTTTCTTCTCTAAACCTCAGAGCTGCTGTGGCTTCCTGAGAGCACTGAGTGGACGCTCCTGATCCTCTGCCTTGATCCCTCTGTGACCGTGACCAGCTGCTGAGCACCTCTTCTCTCCTTGATCCTCCTGACTGTGGTCATCTTACCCTCACTATAGCCGCTGTGATTCCTGGTGACAGGGTGGCCCAGACCTTGACTTCAAAGCTCCACCTCCTCAGTTGTCTGTCCCCTCCTGTACTGTGCAGTTGTTCTGCCTTCCTGAAGTGGCAGAAGTGCATGGAGTTCAATGCACACCCCTGCTCTCTGCACTGCGCCATGGAAATTCACATCTTCTTACAGCCGGGAAAGGAACCCCACTCTCCCCAGGGGGCCTCTCAGGGAAGAGTCAAGTGGCCAAGAGGTCCCTGCAGCAGCCACATGGGGGGGAATTTGGGTTTTATCTAGGGCCAGTGTCCCATCCCTTCTCCTGGGAGTCAGAACTCTGAGTAGCAGCCTCCCGGACAATGGCCACGAAGGGGTCGTAGGTGGCTTCTACCCTCACACATTGGGACCAGCACCCTGGCTACTGTGACCCACCTGGTTCCCATCCGAAGCCCCTTTCTTTGCTTGGCTTCTCTGAGTGTCCAGGCTAACTCCTGGATGCTGGTAGCAGATATCAGTTCAGCTCAGGATCTGCTTCAGCCCTTGACACCTCTGGCTGGTCCACGTCCCCTGAATAAGGATGGGGAGAATCTTCCTGCTGTCTATGAGTTTGTTATCACAAAACCACGTGGCCCTCGGTCACAGTTTGTTTATCTGATTCCTAGGAAAAGGTTTATGATTTCTTGCCACAAACACATCGCATTACCAGACACCAGGTTTCTTCCTTCTTCTGTTGGTGCTAACCCATGAGATTTGGTTTTGATGACAGAACCCTGTCTTGGTCTCTCAGGAACCATGAAGCCCAGGGATAGAGGTTTCCCTGATCCGCGGCCGCAGCTCTGTCACTTATGTCTCCCATGATCCTAGTGCTAGTGGATCCCTACCCTCAGCCATGTCCCTGTCAGTCCTAGAATACTGAGACCTCCACAGCAGAGGGTCCCCAGCCTACAGAGAAGACCCCATTCTGCTCAGCAGAAGACAGTCACTGTGTTTTTAAGAAGGTACTAGATGCCTACTTCTGCTCCTCCACTGCATCCCTGAACTGTTTTAGGGGCCACACACTATGTCCACTGAACTTCCCTGTCTCTGAAATTCTGATTTCTTTTTAACACTGTGCTAAAAATTCTGGCAGATACACTTCATTAACAATAGGCTGCCATTCATTCTGCTTTTCATGGAAACTGTTCAAATATTTAGGGCCAACTCCAGAGAGTTTTGACAGAACATTACATTTTAAATGGTGGGTGAAGTCTGTAAGTTGATCACTCTCTGTGCTCAGCCTGTGCTCCGGCCACTTCTGCATATTTCAGTCTTGTCTGTGTGGGTCCTTATGAAACAGTTTCTGGTACCTGTGCCTCTATTCACCCATTCTGCTTCTGTCCTGGTTTTGTCAAGGACAATACTTGTAGAATACCTGGATCTGACGGTGAACTACCGACTTCAGCTGTGCTTTCTCTTCCATCCTGTAGAGAGCGCTGACTCTGTCAGTGTGGAAGATTCAGGAGAATTTGGGGGCTAAATATTTTGGTGTTGATTTGTCAGAATTTCCCACCCTAATTTCACATTGTTGTTGTTGTTGCTGTTGTTTAATCCCCCCTGGCCTCAGACTGACATATGGGGTCTACCAGCCTCTGCTGATTTTCTGCCTTCTTTTCACAGTCAGATTTTCCTCTGCATGCGCTGTACCTTGGCCCTACGCTCAGAGCAGTATGGTCACAGACAGCTCACCCTCCTGAAGTGCGTTGCTGTGGGAGATGGACCATCGTGCACTCACTCTCGTGTTTTACAGCCTCTCTAGCCCTGTCAGAAGCAGCCTGTGTACCCCTCCCCCAATCACAGTGCTCTTTCAGGTCCTCTATGACCTACATTGCTAAGATTGGGCTTCCACCATCCGTGGACTTGAGCCATTGTGAAGTGACTGCTTGCCTGAGGGTGCCACTGCGCTCAAGGTGTTGCCCTGCCTCCCCGGGAGGTGAGCATCAGTTTTGGTGGCACCAATACACTTAGCCTGAGTCCTCTGGAAAGCAGAAACCAGGACAGTGCAATGGTCCATTGCTCACAGTGAACTTGGGAATGTTCAATCCAAGCTCCCTGAAAGGGGCATATGAGAGGAGATAAAGAGTGCTCTGACCACCTTTCCCCTCTGTTACTGCATGGCTGTTTGTCCACCAAGAGCCAGGATGAGTCACAGTGGGATTTCCAAAAGCTACTTTTTCACAGACATTTGAAAATGAACACAAAGCACATTCTCACAGCTTGGGCCAGGATGAAGGGGAAGAAAGGGGTAAGGTGTGTGCCCAGTTCTCTGGCCTCTCTCTTCTCCCATTGGCTTGGGAATATCTTAGAGAAGTTAATTCCTGCATGGGCCTGAGCTGGACATCTGATCCTCTAGGGGTCTCTGAGGGTGCCACATGTCACAGCCTATGTCCTGGTGCTTCACCTACACCGGGAGGGGAGGGACCCAACGCTCAGTGCTCACACAGGATGTGACAAAGCAGAGGAGGCAGGTGAGGTCTAGGACTCCACTGGCTTCTTCAAGAACTGGAAGGAGTGTGAGAAAACCTGAGAGCGCGTGTGAGGGGTTCAGCGACATGCTGGCAACGATTGCTTGGCGTTCACTAGACCAAGTGGACTCTCACCAAGATCTCTTCTGAGGGTAGTGTTAACCGGGAGGCAGTGAATGCGGGATGGCCAGAGCCCAGGAGGTGCCAAGTGTTCCTTCTACCTGCACTGTTCTGAAGCTCCCTTTCTAACCTGTTCTTGCTAGTAACAGGTCAAGACCACCAAGTGAGGGGAAACTGGAATTTGGACTTAGCAGAGCTGCCTTGCACTTGGGAGGCTGAGGCAGGAGTATCTCTATGAATTTGAAGCCACTATATAGTGAGCATAAAGCCAGCCTAAACCACACAGCAAGATCTGGCTCAAAAAATAAAACAAAACAATCCTTATCTAAAACTAACCTATCAACCAATCTAACTAACAAACAGGAATGAAAGAGAAAGAGAAAAGGAAAATAATTGTCTAGACAGCATGAAGCAGAACTGCAGGAAGGATGAGTCCACAGCCTCAGGCATCTTCCCAAATCACCTTCCGCCGTGGCAAAACCCCTGATCTGAGGAAGATGAGTGTTCACTAAGATGAAAGCAGGTAAGAAGCCACTCTCTCTTCCCAGGGCAGCAGCGCCCTCCCACCAGCCCAGGGCTCAGGCCAGTCAATGGGCTCATCCAACATCAGTATCAATAAGAAGGACAATTACACAAAACCGCCACAGTTCCAAAAGGCAGTGTGTTCTGAGATAGTGCTTTTCAAGGCCTAATTTGAGCATGTAAAATAGTATATAGTAGATGAAATAAATTCGTGAGGCAGCTCTGGAGGACTTCTTTCCTGAGTGTCTTCAGTTGTGCTGTCCCGGTTGATCCCACATCAGGGGTTGTGAGAAGAACAATTAGAATCAGGACACAGAATTTATAATATTGTCACCCACAGTTAAACACAAGAAAGTTCAGGAAATCTGTCCATAACACTAAAGACATAGGATATTCAGCCAAGGGTCTGGATCCCACAGCAATGTCCTGCGTGAGTTCACATGAAAACCAACAGCCCGTGACAGTGCCTCTCACGAATCCTGCTGGAGCTCCAGAGCCCACGAAGACTCACGCCAGTCTGTTTAGTGGATGCTGGGAAGGCCCAAAGGTCAGTGGTGGAAGCTGGAAAATCTATGCCAGCAGGGTGAAGGAGCTGTAGTGGGCGGCTGAGGGTCCTACACTGGAGCCAAGAAGTCATGCTCAAAATAAGGACCAGGGCTCCCCTGAAAATTACCACAGCCATCTTCAGTGACACAGAGGTCCCGAGCTCCTCCGATGATAAGCACAGTCGAGTACATGCCAGAAGGCCAGTGTGACAAGTTTTTCCTGGAGATTAAACAGCTCAAATCTTCCCCTCCTGAGGGGACGTTTGCTGCCTCATGGACATTTGCTGTCACTAGAAAATTCTGAGTTCCATCTTTCAGGTTTCAGGAGGCTGCAATGAAAGTTTCTTTTTCAGCTAAGAAGCGATGCTCAATGTAGGGACCAGAGGTCCCCCAAAGTGAACCACAGCCACTCTCACTGATAAGGTCCCGAGCTCCTCTGATGACAATGGTCAGACTCACACTGGGGAAGCTTGTCATGATGAGCTTCTCCAGGAGAACCAATTGCTCGAAACAGCAACACTTAGGAGAACACACAATGCCTAGCTTTTCTTCTCCACATCTCTGTTTATGCTGGTAGCTTTCCTCAGGTGGGACATCTACACTCAGCACCACGCTGATGTAATCCAGCTGGCGTTAAGTTGACCACCAGTTTTTATTCCATAACACACGGTAATGTTTTTATTTGACAGAAGTTACTGTAAATGTTTTGAATTGCCTCAGGACATTGCAGCAGCCATGCAAAGACACTTGGGAAGAGAACTTCCAGAATTGCTTCGGAAGGTGGTGAGAACAGGGGGATGACTGCATGGCAAGCAGGGGGCACTTTGAGAGGGATGAAAGCCATGTGCCTTTGACTGCAATGTTTTCAGTTTGATGGAGGTGGATGACAGATGTCTTACGGCTACAGAGGTGCCATCAACACATGGGACCTGGAAATGAAAAGTGACCGTGGAGCTTGGAAAGAGCCTGCATCTTTAGGGAGGGTCAGGCTGAGAATCAGAAGAGGCTGATGATTAGAATCAGGCATATCATGACCACTTAATTTTCTGGTCTCAAACCTATTTCCTTCATTTTTTCCTAGAATATGAAAAATAAATCATTTAATAAATGCATATAATAAAAGAATTACCTGATTAAGAAACTGATATGTAAAAGCTGGGATTGGAAGTCCCATTTGTTCCAGCTATTCCACTTCTAGGCATATTCCCAGAAGAACTGAAAACATCATACCATAGTGATATATGTGCACCCATGTTTATAGCAGCACAATTTGTAGTAGCCAGATCCTAGAAATAACCTAACTATCCATCTACTGAGGAATGGATAAAAAAGTTGTGATATTATTATACAATGGAGTACTACTCAGCTATAAAGAATGATCACATTGAGATATTTATAAATAAATGGGCGCAGCTTGAGATCATACTCATAAGTGAAAAATAAATCAAATTCACAAATACCATATATTCTCCCTTATATATAAGAAATGGTAAGAGTACATGAGAGTTTATGGTAATCATGATTCCTCATTACATTGCTTTGAAGCCTTATAATGATTACATTCATTATTTGGAATGGGTTTATCCTGGTTTATTTAATTAATTTTATTATCTGTGATGGTATGAAAAGCTATTTTGAAGAAAACAAGTCATTATAATAGCCAGTGCTGATTTAATATCATCTTACTCTGAAGTCCTACCACGCTTTTGCTCTTCTGTTTCCTTTGGTTCTATCACGTTGTATCTTATTTGATTGTATTATGTGTGATAGTATAAACAAATTTTCTGTGGAAAATGAGATAATATAGTAGCCATTGTTTGTTTTCTGTTATTTGAATCTGAATGCCCTATAACACTTTCATTCTCTTTAATAGTTTTATACTATTTTGTTATGTTTGATACTATTAAATATGAAGTTATCCTCAACTATTTCAAAGAGAGAGACATTATGGTAGTCACTGTTAATTACGAGTTATCTTCTGGTGAAATTCTGTGTTGCTTATATTGTTCTGTTCTGATCTGCTTTGTTATATCCTGATTTGTTTTGATCTCTTTAAAATAAAAATAATAATAATAAAAGAAATTGACAATCAGAAGGGAGTATCAGTCCAATGAATAAATGAAGGGGCTCTGTCCACAGCTGCTCTCTAGATTTTCATTTGGCTTCTTCGCTGCATTAGAGCTGACACTGTGTGTGTTCTCAGCTGTGTGTTCAGAGTCTGAGCTCCTCTGGCTATTCATTCCCTGGTGTCCAGAGCAGCTGAAGGGGTGACGGGGCAGAAGGGTGTCATGCCCATGTGTGTTCTCTCAGACAGTGCCGTCTTACGGCCGGTACCAACGTCCACTGGAGTGAGGGTCAAAGGCTTATAATAAATTTTACGCCCAAGCAGTGCTGCTTTATTACCAGGTTCAGCAATCACAAAATACACAGGACCCAAGCCAGTGGCTCCTGAGGGGTCCCTTGCTCCACAGTGGCCCTCGGGCAGCACGCAGGGGTGGGAGCCCCTGCAGAAGGAAGCACAGGGCCGTGAGAGCGCGCCTCCTGTACTGTTTGCTGCACTTAGAAGTGTCTGAGTGCCATCTTTCAGGTTTCAGGGGGCTGCAGTGAAAATTTCTTTTGTTGACAGTGACTCAGGTGGAGTTTATATTGCATCTAACAATGGGGCTGCCCCTCAGGGTCTTTGCAAAGCCCGGGCACTGCATTGTGGCCGATCACACCTTACTATTAGTAACACAGGTTACTTTTGCAAATTAATGGGTTCCACTGTGATATTCTGTGTGTGTACATTGTACAGAGATCATGGCCATTTGCCTGTCCCCTCCCACCCCTTCCATCCCATGGTCCCTCTCAGCCCCTGAGAACTTCTACCTTCCATTTGCTATTGCAATTATTATTATTATCATTATTTCTAACACATGAAGCAGAACACTTACATGTTTCTTGTCTTTCTATGTCTGCTCACTTCACCTAACATGAGTTCCTCAACTTTTATTTATTTATTTATTTTTTTCTTCAAGTGATCGGATTCTTTCCTTCACAGCTGAATGAGACTCTGCTGTGTATTTATTGGCCTCTGCATTTTTCCTTCTGAGAACTGTCTATTCAAGTTACTTTCCCACTTTTATTACCTGGCTTTTTGATGTAGTTTTTTAAGAGTTCTTTTTGTTTTCTGGATATTAGCTTTGTGTTGGGTGAATAGCTGGCGAGTGCTTCCTCTCAGTCTGTGGATTGACTTCCTGCTCTTTTGAGAATTTCCTCTGCTCTTTACTTTCTTTTCAAAACTACACTTCAGATGTACAGAATGGTCGCATTCCTCCCAGGGAATTGTACATGTTCCTGGTCTATCTTGATTCTTTTTTCCCATTCTCCTCCTCTCCTTCAACCCCAATTTCCCTCATTATTAATGAAAATTTGCTTTTTAAAAGTCTTATCACACACATACATACACGTACACACACTCATCCTGGAATTTAAAATAAACTGTATTGCGCATTTCCTTGAGTCACTTTGAAAACCAGTTCCCAAAATGTCCTGCGGTCAGCGTGACGCTGGAGGCTCCAGAAGAGAGTAACTGGAAAACTGAGGGCGGAGGACTTGGAAATTGGAAGTGCA
The DNA here is from genome assembly GCF_034190915.1 of Cavia porcellus. NCBI lineage: Eukaryota > Metazoa > Chordata > Mammalia > Rodentia > Caviidae > Cavia > Cavia porcellus. The sequence continues at coordinate 44,879,200 of NW_026947507.1, forward strand.
GTGACAAAGCCCTCATTGCCCCTCTCTTGGTTTCCTCTGGTTAGCAGTCCCCCCACCCCTCCGGCAGTTTGCTAAGCCATCCACGCAGCGGCTCGGCTCCACAGCCTTTGCATGCACTGGCTCCCTACCTATCAGCGGTCTGTGGGCGGCAGCAGGCCACTCTTTGGCACCGAGCCTCCTCAGAGACGCTGCTCCTGCTGATTGCTTTTCCTTTAAGAGTCTGTTCACAGTGTAAGCTTTGGGCCATTGTCTACTAAAGAAGCAGCCCAGGCCCAGATAGCCATGGCAGGAGGAAAAGAGCGATTGCGTGGCTGTCTCTGCAGTCTGATGGCAGTACTGGTTGCAAATGCAGGTGTACTCTGGGGGTACAGTTTCCTGGCCAGGACCTAGCAGAACAGTGAGCAGAACTCAATCTCAATTTGAGAGGCGCTCTGAGAAGCGCTGAGTGTTTAAAGCCATCATGTTATGTTGGAAGAGGCGTCATGAGAAAAGAGAAATAGCACACGAGGAGAAGCCAGAGAGTCTGTCCTGGACTCTGGGCCTCTGCAGGCACCCTTCCAGGTGTGGACCAAGCAGCCCAGCCAGGACCGTCACAGATAGTAGCTCCAACCCACAGGAAGCCAATGCATGCCTCCTCTGCTCAGACAGCTGCTGCGGGACTTTGATGATGATTGGCACTTATCACCAGCTTGTGTCACCACGTGGGCCAGCTCTTCCAAGCCTCAGAGGGCTCCCCTACAGAGACAGCTGCTGGTGTACAGCTGTCGGGGCAGCCCAGGAGGACACATCTCATTCACCTTACTGTGTGTGCTGTGAGCAGCTTGCACATGTTCAGACACCAGCGGCCTCAGCCTTCTCTCAGGGTACACGGCCCTGAGGAGGGTGCGGAAAAGCGACAGCAGCTGCACAGTGTGTCCAAACAGAAGTGAGGAAAGAAGGGAGGAGCCCCAGTGGCCACCTCCACTCCTGGTCCACAGAAGCTTGTGGCTGATCAGGAAGAGCCTTTAGCCAGAGACCGGCACCGGCCACCTCTGCGGAGGCCGAGGCTCATGGTGCTATGGTCCCTGTGCCTGCAGCACCCTACCTCAGTGACACAAGGTCCGTGGGTCACATGTTTGCCACAAGCCTTTGGCAGCTACTAAAGTGGTAATATTTTGGTAAGGAAAATGTACACGGGAAGAAATAAAGGCTTTGTCTAAATGTTAATCTTGGTTCTTCTTATTATAGAATATTACTTGGGGTCTTCCAAATGGCTGTGTCAAGTACATACCTGAAGTTCTACTCATGGAATTTAAATGCACGAATTACATGGTTTCCGTGGGTACCTTAAGGACCTGGTATCTGAGTCTCACCCTGAAACCCACTGAGGGAACCAGGCCCCTGGGAAGTCCCTGTCCTCACGTCCCCAGGGTGATACAGCCGCCCTGGTCACAGGCCCTGCACACACACCTGGCTTGCCCTGGTGGCAGCTCCTCTGTCAGCACTGCTGGGTCAGGAGTTCTGTGTTCCTAGGATTATTGGTTTAATGAAGACGTATTTACTCTTTTTTTTTTTTTTTTTCTCCCCGATACCAGGGATTGAACTCACGACTGCCTGCTTGCAAGGCAAGCGCTTATGCCACTGAGCTAAATCCCCAGCCCTGAAGTATTTACTCTTTAAAGAAGCAAGTTTGAGATGTAGAATCTTACATATAATGGATGAATGACAGGGGATATTTTTAGTAGGAGAGTACTATATTTTTGGGTTTTGTTTCTTGTTTTAGTTCTGCAGTACTGGTGATTGAATCCAGGGTCTTTCCACTGAAATATATCCATAAATCCCTTTTATTTTGTATTTCAAGAAAGGATCTTTAAATTTGTAAGTTTCCCAACTAGACTCAAACATGCGATTCTTCAGTTTCAGGCTGCCACAGGGCTAGAACATAGTTAATGGCTTTCTTTTGAGTTCTTCATCTACAGAATATCCTTCTTTAATGAGTAAGTTTAGCAATTCATTTTCATGATTAACATTTTACATACATTTGAGTTAAATATTTATATACATGTATTTATATGCAAGTGTACATATGTAAAACTATGCAATATAATTTATATTTCAGAATGATTTTATACATGACAATAAACTTATACGTTTATCACTATATATATATATATATATATATATATTTTTTCTTTTTCTTTCTTTGAACTCTAGTCTTTGAACTGCTTCTGAGCAATTATTTCTATGATCCCAGAATTACAGCATCTGTGTTGTGTGCTGTATGGTATTCAGTGATTTCATGTTTCTTCTATGGGTTATAAAATAGAAGACTATTACAGCATTCTAATTGTGTAAGACATGATTGTTCCATAATCGTGTAACAGGTTTGGAATTATGGAGCATCAGAAATAATTCTACACTAGGAACAAACTTGATGTTCAACACTCAATACTTGAGGAAAATCTCAAGCAACAGATTAGATTTCTTGTGCAACACCATACCCCATGTTTAGGGTAAAAATAGGAACATAGGTACTGGAAGTGGCAGGGGTCATTGGCTGGGTCCTGGATGCCTCACAGTTAGTGAGTCCCTGTTACATGGAAGAGGGATTTGTTGAGAAGGGGGATTTTGACAGCTCCACCTCAACACACAGAGCCAGTCAGCCAGAACGCTAGGCACCCATGCCCACCCCGGAACCACATCTGCTTCCTAATTTACTGAGTTTGGAGCTGAGCATCATTCAGGTTAACACATGAGATCACATCCTGAAAAGGTTGTCTCCCTGACCCTAGCCTAATGTGCTCACCTGATTGTGCCATCCATGGTCCCTTTGCGAGAAGGACTGAGTTTAGGACGGAGTCCTTATGGAGCAGCAGCAGCAGCCAGTGAGGGACAGATGCCTTCTGCTCACCGAGTCCAGAGGCCTCACGGTTGCCCTGATTTTAATCCATAGGAAGAGAAAGGGTCACAATGTCCTCGTAGGGAAAGACGCAGAAGACACCAACATTAGTGCCAACATAGAAAGATCAGTTCCAGGGAGGAAGCAGGGTGGGGTGGGGGGACGCAAACCCCTAATGCTCCAGTCCTGGTTGGAGTCACTGGCAGGGAAGGAGAAAATGGAGAATTGTGGGTGTCACCTGAACTTAACCAGTGCATCCTCGCTCTGTCAAGCAAAGGGAGCCACAGGTTCCTCACTCCTCACTGCAAAGCGCACGTTTGTTTCAGAAAACATGGAAGGTGGGAGTAAACACAAACACAGAAACATTTCCCAACAGTCTGCCCAGCAGACATGATGTGTTAGTATTTCTGCACACCACTGTTCGTTCTGGCTGTCTGTCTCTCTGCCTGCCTGTCTTTCTTTTTTCTGTTTGTGTACATTTGTTACATAGAATAGTGGGTTTCGTTTCGGTGACTTCACACGTGCACATAATATCTACCTTTCTCACCTGCTTATTCCCTTCCTTTGCTTCTCCTTATCCCCTAATCTGCTGTCTCTTCTTTAGTAATCTCCCTCCTACTTTTGTGCTACCTCATTTTTTAATTTTTAAAGCTTTTAGGTTTTATATGAGAGAGGGTATGTAATAATTGACTTCCTCCATCTGGCCTATTTTATCGTGGTCATCTCTGGTCCCATTCATTTTTCTGCAAATGACATGACTTTGCTCTCCTTTATGGCTGAATATTATTGCACGGTGTCTATTCACTGCACTGTCTTCTCCCCTAAGCAGTTTGTGTAGCATATATCCTGTGAAAATATATTTATGCTACAGATTCTACATACAAATTGCCTAGTCCCTTCAAAATAGTGGCAACTTTTAATTCAACATATTTTGTAGTTCAATATAATTTTAAACTAATTTAGAAACTAAATTAAGTAGTTGAACCAATAGTATAGTCAAAGCAAATGATTCAATTCTATAGATATGAGGAAGGAGACTCAGGTGTGGCAATTCAGCTGAGCAAGCAGGTGTGACCTGTCAATCACAGAGCTCCCAGACACAGACAGAACTGCTGGTACCAATCAGGGATGACAATCTTCAGTTCTTCCCACACAGGATCAAGCTGGTTTTTAATAGGACGGCCTGGCTGACATCAAATGGCGGGCATAGAAGATGGCAGCCATTGACCTCACGACCACTGAGAGACTTTTCATTGGCTGATTCTGTGCAGTGCAGAGTCCCCTATTTTTCCCACTTAAATTGGCCCATACTCACTCTGCAGAGCACACTCCTTTCCTACCTGGAACACTTTTTTTTTTAAATTTTTTATTTTTGTCTTTTTAGTTTTTATCGGTACCAGGGATTGAACTCACGACTGCCTGCTTGCAAGGCAGGCGCTTATGCTGCTGAGCTAAATCCCCAGCCCCTCCTACCTGGAACACTTTTAACAAATGTAAAACCTTGCTAACTTTTGCATGCCTATGTTGTTCAATTCTTTGTTCAGGACACGAAGAATCTAGAAAGAATCTCTAGAAGGATCTCATAGTATCACAGAGCCTTGGAAATAAATTTATCATACTCTTGAACCAAATTTTTATTATTTTACATTTCATTTTTGTGGCATTTAAAATGTTTTGTTACACATTACTTTACACATATTCTTACCATTTTATTAAATTCCTAGAGGTGAAATTTTTGGTTCATAGCATTTTGGTAACATATTGTTTAAAAGATCCTTGATTTTGAGTCCTGCTAGCAGAGTGCAAAATTTTCCAATCTTTATATCCTTGAGAGCAGTGGAGCATTAAACAATGTTTACTAGTTTTACAGAGTGAAATTCAATCATATTTTATTTGATTATATTTCATAGTTATTAAAGCTAATTTGAAATTACTTTCTCTTTATACTTTCCAAAGCAAAAGGTGACATTAAACAACTGTACTTGAGCCATGGCCTTCAGGAGATGCCCAAGGGGAGAGAATGAAATTGGGATTTCAATCAGCGTTGATCAAGGCAGTACCAGTCCTTACCTGGCTCCTTCCTTTGCCCTTCTGTGGACATCAGTAACACACACAAAGTCTAGTACTCACAGACTCTGACAGAATCCTGTAAATCCACCCACAGGGACATAGGCTTAGTGGACTATAAGCCTTTATTTAAAGGTTATCATTACTGGTACAGTTTGTGTTTGTTCCTAGTACTATTTGCATTTTGCAGGATAAATAGAAGCAAATGCAAATTAAGCTTGTAGGTGGCAATTAAGTTTAAGGAAGGTATTTTTCTCTCCGAAGTCTTTTTTTTTTTTTATTTAAAGAGAAAAACAAAACTAAACGAAGCAAAACAGTAAAAGGCTAGAAGTAATACAGAATTTCAAGAGAAAAAATACACAGTAAGAATTCATCAGTTAATAGACCACACATTGTCATCTCAGAAACAGTTTTCCAGATTACAAAATTAAAGCATACAAAGTGGACATTAATACAGTGAGATTGGAGATAGTTCTGTTCAATGATCCAAAAAAAAAAAAAAAAAAAAAAAACCTCAGCAGTATGGTTCTCTATCCTACACATTTAAATATACTTGCAGTTATATCCTTTAGATCACTTTCCTTCCTCTCTTTTTTATGCTAACAATCACGCTTTTTGGTTTCCATTACTCCCACAGTTCTTATAACTTTTTCTGTGAAGAGGAAAAGAAAAAAAAGATTAAAAAAAAAACTAAAAAAACAAAACAAAACAAGACAGACCAAAGAAAAATCCAATGTTACAAAGCAAAACAGAGTCAGTTGGAACAGGAGGATGGACATAGCATATAATGCAAAAAAAAAAAAAAAAAAAAAGGTTACTAGGTGATCAACAATGGTTACCATTATGCCTCTTGTTATCCTAAGACCAATAAAACCTACATTGGAGAGCTTACAGGACTTCCAAAGAAGATAATAGTCAAACGATAACAGGCATCACAGAATATCTGGTTGCCTTCCAAACTTGATACTATTAAGCAAAACAGAATATAATAAAATCAGTCAGAACAAGATGTTGAGAACAATACAGGGGTTCAAATCAGGTTAATAGGGAAACAAAAAAGTTACTATAATATATCACAAGATTTTTAATTTAGTTTTCCCTTAGTTAAAAGATACTAAGAAATAAATTAATTTAAAAAAAGGGGGGGGAGATTGAGATAAAAAAAGAACATATCAATAGAACAACACTGGTCAGAACCGAAAAATTTAAGCATCATTGTGTTTCACCACCAGATTGCCTGACATTAATAGTAGTTGCTATAGTGACTCTTTCCTTGAAATATTCGAGTCTAACTTCGTATACTCTAGCATCAAACTTATCAAGACAGTGTGAAACTGTCCAAGAGAATGAAATTATTGCAGGGTATTTAGAACCGGCTAACAGAAACCAAACATCAGTTTCTATATTATCTCTTTGCCAATAAAAAATTTGCTTATACTATTGCATACATTAAAATATAATAAGATACAACACGAAGTCTTAAATCAAACACAGTTTAGCAGGCTACTCTGCCTATCTGATCTGGCCTTTCCTTTTCTGCAGAAGGCTCACCAGCTTCTGTGGCTCTGCAGGGTCAGAGTAGGCCTGGGAGGTTGCAGGCTGCGAGAGAGAAGGCACTGTTCATCTCAGGCTTAGGTCTGACTTGGAGTCCTGCCTCATTCAATCATCTGAAATGTCACATTGCCCCTCATCCTTACCTGTGGAGTTTATACCCAGGTGATTAGACTCTCTCTGTAAGCAGGCTATGATCAGGAATTAGCACTTTGAGCCATCCGTGAAACAGCCTAAAGCCAGCTTCAGTATAAGGGCAATTTAGGCAAGAGGATCACGAGTTCAAGACCATCCTGGACAACTTAGCAAAACATTATCTCAGAATAATAAACTAAGGGGAGCTGAGGGTGTCACTCAGTGTGAAGGCTCAGTCCCCAGTCCTTAAAAAAAAAGAAAAACAGAAAGAAAATGAAGCAATGTCTAAGTCAAATGGCTCTGCTGGAAACCTCTAACCTCCCTAATTCAATCTCTCTCTAACTGTGGTCTCCAGAGAAGTGTCTATCTCAGTTTATTTGTAGGACATTTAAATCCTCAGTGTCCCCTAGACTTAGGAATCAGGGACCGCGTTTCCAGGTCTACAGGTGACTGGGAGGACTGGAGAACATTTGACAGCCCTCACCCTAAGGTGACATCACACAACCTCAGACCACCTAGAGCCTGGGTGCCAGCTCCCTGGGAAATAGCATGGGTACACAGACAACATCCATCGTGATTTTATATTCCAGCTCCTGCTGATTCTCTTTTTTAATTATGCCTCATATTTACTTCCTCTACATAGCAAAGGAGGCCAAGTTGTAGATTCTCTTTCTCCAAGGTCATAGTTAAGAAAATTAGAGAACTTACTTTGATAGAAGGTGGAATATCGGAAGGGTCACTTTTGAACTATCCTTAAATTATTCAATCACTATTAATAGAAGTTATACATTTGGTGAAAATATTCCTGGTTTATCATTTAAATTTGACAGCACTCAAAGCACAGTGTGGTGTTTATCACCTTTCTCTAGGTCAGGTGCTCTTTACATATTCCTGAGATCTCTCCGCGTGGCAGGGGGTCCTCAGCACTGACCTCCTCAGAGGCGCTTGGACCAGTGTGGACTGATTGGCATTCTCCACCCGAGCTGAAGGAAGGGCATTTGTTCCCTTTTCAGCTAAATGCATAGTAATGCAGATCTGACTTTCCACTGCTAATTTCTTATATTTTTGGAAGCATGAATTTGTAAGTTACTTCTGGACACGTTTTAAGCATGTCACTGTGGCTTACAGTTCAAAACAGGCCATACCTAAGGCTAAAATATATTTTGGGCTGCCAGGATTTAATATAAATATAGTAGTTAGGTTAAAAGGAAGACTCAAACATTGCTTGTGTCCTTTTATGATGTGCTCTATAGTTACAGAGTGTGTTGTTTTCCACAAACCACAAGTTCCTTCCACTCATCAGGAACAAACATTTAAATTGCCAATATTCTATTCTCTGGAAATATTAAGTACTCTTCTTACATAATTCTGTCTTATCTACTGTGTCATCGTATTAACATACACAGATAAATTGATAGATTGGTGAAAGATTGATGGATAGATGATTGGTAGCTACATAGTGGATGGAAAGTTAGATGGGGAAGCTGCATGTCTCAGTGCTTGCTGGGCACATGGATTGCTAATTGCGTGTTTGTGAATGTAACTATTTAGATGAGTCTTGCTGGATCTGAGGTGCAAAGCCAGTGAAAGTGGAGATGGTTAAGCTAATTTATTGGAGTGTCCGTCACCCCACTGTCCGGCTGAGATTTTCCATGCTGATTCAGGTGAGTCAGAGCATGGAGACTATTCTCATGGAGCACTGGGTCTCCTGAACCCAGCTAGTCATCACTAGTGCTATCTCAAGGCTGCTTTCCCACTGATTCATACAACACACCTGAGTTCAATGTTGACTATTGAACGCTAAGTGTAGGGCATGAAAAATGAAGGCTGATAATGGACAATGGTCCAGGCTCAATCAGACTCCAGACGGCTGACACTACATCTTTTCCTGGTTTTTCCTCTATTTGCTTGTGACTTTTCCTGTGCTCCTGATCTTTCTTAGCTGAGTACAGTTTGGAAGTGAAGAGGGTGGGGCTGGACTGGCTTCTCTGCCTGTCTGTTCTGAGACTCCAGGCCACTCACATCGGCCTTCAGTTCTTCAGAGATGCAGAGTGCAACTGTAGTGTCCCTCAGCAGCTGAGCACTGGGCCTCTGAGTTAACACATGCACAGCACCTGAGCTCTGTGAAGCTGACATCTCCTGAAGACGCTCAGTGGGTGACACTGGTGCAGGTGAGGGGCTGAGGTATGGGACCCTTGCCCTGCGAAGGCTGCTGAGGGACTGTGCAGAAAGGAGACCAGGTAAATGCTGCCTAGGATGGAGATAGCCTGGTAAATGCTTCCTAGGATGGAGTTTGTTTGATTTTGGGGATGCGGGAGCAGGTTTCTGGTGAGTCTGGGAGATAACCTTGGACAGGGTTGAGGCAGTGCGTTTTCCTTGTTGGGTAAATAGTATCATAATGCCCTGCTCCCTGTGTCATTTGTATTTCTCCTGCAAATGGTCCCAGAGTGGTCCCAGTCCTTTAGAACCCATTTCAGAAATCTGTGTGACCCACCGCAGCGGTGTGTAAGCCGTGCTGACTGCCATGCAGTCACTCAGAGGAAGAGGATGCCACTGCTGCCCATCTGGCAGGGACATTGTCAGGTCATGCATGGCTGGAAGCTCCATATCACCGCCCCACAAGTCCATTTCATCTGGCTCAAGCTGTGAGCAAAGAGAAGCAACAGCAGGGTGAGGCTAAGGGCGACAGAGGCACTCCAGGTAAGCAGCAGGGCAGTGAGTGGAAGGAAGCCCTGGATGTGTCTGTCTTTGGAGGAGGCGCATCTGAATTTCAAAGCGTAAACATTCGAAGGCAGTCTGGTGGAAGGATTCAAGTGTGATTTGAAAAGTAAGCCAGGGGCACCGAGAGCTTTGCAGATCTCACTGTGTCCTAGCCTTTCTTGGCGAGGTCCCCTGCCTGTGCGGCTGCATCCCTTGCAAGTGCTGCGAGGTGTGCGTCCATGGCAATTTCAAACACTCTGCTCTCACAGCCGGAGCTGGGGGAAATGGAGCTGTCAGCCCTGAAAATTGAAATGCTTTGGTTGAAATTGTATAGCAAAGTAGGCGAAAGGACACTGGTCTCCATAGGTCCATGTTTGATAATATTATTCAGGCCATCTTCTCTGTGCACCAGGCTGCAAACTCATTTTGAAAAACAATTCTCCTTGTAGGTGGGGCTGCCCATGCTAAATGGGCGGCATGAACAGGGCCTGGTGCGATCTTTGCACGGCAGCTGCTGCTGGAATCTTCTATCTTTAAAATGCACAGACGCTGAGGCAGCTTTTCATCCTTTTTCCCAGCACGATAATCTAGGGGCTCATTATTTTTGATGTGGGGGCTCCATGGAAAAACTCATTCTGCTCCAGCAGGTGTATTTTATGGACTCTTAACTCCCTTAGCCCCACCCCTGTCAGTTTGGTTTTCCTCATTTTTTCTTCAATGTTTGACTTTTTTCAGAAATGGAACCAGGGAGCTCTAACTCAAGTGGGATGACAGACCCTGTATCTTAGTCTCTCCTCTGAGAGCTTGGTGTTATGGGAAATGTCATGTCCTAGTCAGAGGGATTAATAAAGAACTATTGACCTCTCAAGACACATCAAATTGAAATCCTGGTAAAGATATTACCTTGTTGCATGGAATTCAAGTTTCAGGATTGCTAAGGATTTCTGAAAGACCATCACAAGCCCACGTCACTGAGGCTAAATTTCCCAGAAGCTTTCAGAGCATCACCATGCACCTCTTTTTCTGTGTTCTGTTTCGCTGTCACTGACTCTCTGTGATACATGAGGGTCATTGTCTAAGTTGAAAACATGGATTACAGTAAAAGACATGCTGGCCTGAGTCCCTGTCAAAACGCTTTTCTTCATTTTGAATGGACTCATCCCATCTTCCTTACCACTTTCTAAAGACTTTCTGGAGGTGCTCTCTCATGAGGGTCTTTATTGGGCTGTCCTGGCTGCTTCAGTGTCTTTAATCAGGATAAAATATTTACGCCTTTGTGAGAACGCCAGGAGCAACCTGGTGCCAGAGCCAGTGAACATGGAGGATGAGTACCTGTGGTCGGGTTTTCATCAGCTACCTTTCTGTTGCTGTTCTTGGCAGCAGCTTGCACAGCATTGTGTATTGGACCTTGTGAAGACACTATGAAAGAAAACTTCTGAAGTCCAGTGGAGGCGTGGAACTCTCTCCTTTGCCTGGGGGCCAGGCTCCGGCTCCCTGTTGGTCCAGTAAGACCAGGAGGCAGGGAACCCCGCCCTAGGCCAGAAAACTGTTTTCTTTGCCTGGGGCCCAGGATCCGGCTTCCTGTGGGTCAAGTAAGTCCAGCGGAGGCAGGGAACCCCGCCCTAGGCTGGCGAGCCGTTTTCTTTGCCTGGGGCCCAGGGTTCAGCTTCCTATGGGTCAAGTAAGTCCAGTGGAGGTGTGGAACTCTCTTCTTCACCTGGGGGCCAGGCTCCAGCTCCCTGTTGCTCCAGTAAGACCAGCAGAAGCAGGGAACCCTGCCCTAGGCTGGCGAACTGTTTTCTTCGCCTGGGGCCAAGGATCCAGCTTCCTATTGAAATCAGTGAGTAAGGAGGGGCCAGGGAATTCTGTCCCAGCCTGGCTGACCTCTCTACCTCACTTGGAACAAAACTTGAAACTCAAAAATATAGAAAAATGACAAAACGAAAGACCAAAATGCAGTCTCAAACATCCAGCCCATCCCAAGAAAGCCTAGGAACCATGTGCATAGAAGAAAATATATGCCACATACCTGAAATACCTGAAATAATAGTAACTGAAATAAAGAAGCAACCCTGGGAAGCCTCAAAGGAAATCAAACTAGAAATTATCTCTCAGGTAAAAGAAGAAATGATAAAAGAAATGAAGGAGATGCTGAACATATCTAAACAAGACACAGATAAACAAAAAGATAGAATCCCTGGGTGAACAATATAAGAAACAAACAATATATAAAGCAGATGCAAAGAAATATACAGGAAATCAAAAACTCCATCAAAAGTTGTAAAAAAAAGCCTCAATGAATGTGAAGATAGAATTTCAGACCTTGAAGACAATATTGCAGCCACTGAACAGGAAAGGAAAGATCTTTTAAAAATAACACAAAATCAGGAAATAACAATTCAACACCTGCAAGATGACGCAAAGAGGAGCAACATAAGGTTAATAAGGATAAATGAAAAAGAAGGGAACAACATAAAGGATGTCAAGAGGATATTTGGAAAAGTAATAGCTGAAAGTTTCCCAAACATGAGATTGGAAACCGATATCAAGATCAATGAAGCATAGAGAACTCCAAATAGCCATAACCAAAATAAAACTATACATAGACACATAGTAATGGCCATCCCAGAAATCGAACAAAAGAATAGAATATTAAAAGCTGTAAGAGAGAAAAGTCAGATCACCTATAAAGGAAAACCTATCAGAATCACAGCAGACTTCTCAGCACAAACAATAAAGTCAAGAAGAGCATGGAGCAAAGTATTTCAAATTCTAAAGGAAAATGATTTCCAACCTAGGCTGATGTACCCTTCAAAACTGTCCTTCAAAATGGATGGAGAAATAATACTTCCATGACAAAGAACAGCTGAAAAACTACATGATCACCAAGCCAACCCTGCAAAGAATACTGAAAGACAGCCTAGATGCATCTAGCCAAAAACCACCAAACAAAGCAGACAATTAAACAGAACCGAAAGACAAAGATGCAACAGGAGAAAGATAACATGTCAACAATAAACCAATATATAACAGTTATAACCATTAATGTAAATGGTCTCAATGCACCAATTAAAAGAAACAGACTGGCAGAATGGATCAAAATCCAACCGTATGTTGTCTACAAGAAACCTATCTAACCCAAAAGGATACACACAGACTGAAAGTCAAAGGATGGAAAACAATACTTCATGCAACAGGAACCCAAAAAAAAGCAGGGGTGGCTATTCTGTTTGCAGACAATGTGAACTTCAAGCCAATAATGATTAGAAGGGATAAAGAAGGTCACTACATACTGGTTAGGGGAAAACTCCAAGAGGAAGAGATAACTATCTTAAATATATATGCACCAAATTCCAGAGCACTCAGTTATATAAAACAAGTACTAACAGAAATGAAAAACCAAGTTAACAGTGACACAATTCTAACAGGAGATCTTAACACACCAATGACACCAATGGACAGATCAACCAGACAGAAAATCAGCAAAGAAATAAAAGAACTGCATCACACCTGTGAACAAATGGACTTAATAGACATATACAGAGTGTTCCACCCAACAACAATAGAATACACATTCTTCTCAGCAGTGCATGGGTCATTTTCTAAAATAGACCATATGTTAATTCACGAAACATATCTAAATGAATGCAAAAGGGTTGAAATCATCCCTTGCATGCTATCGGACCATAGCGCTATGAAATTAGAAATTAATGATAAAAGATACTACAAAATTCCCACAAACACATGGCAACTGAATAACACACTGTTGAGTAATCAGTAGGTCACAGAGGAAATCAAAGAAGAAATTAAAACTACCTACAAGAAAATGAAAACACAAATACAACTTATCGGAATCTGTGGGATGCAATGAAAGCTGTCCTCAGAGGAAAATTTATTGCACTGAGTTCACACATCAGGAAAACAGAACGAATACAAATAAATAACCTGGTGTTACACCTCAAACATCTAGAAAAAGAAGAGCAAGTCAAGCCCAAAGCCAAAAGAAGAGAAGAAATTATAAAAATCAGAGCAGAAATCAATGCAATAGAGACTAAAAAAACAATCCAAAAAATCAATGGATCAAAGAGTTGGTTCTTTGAAAGAATAAGTAAAGTTAATAAGCCCCTAGCTAATCTTATTTTAAAAAGGGAAGAAAAAGCTCAAATTCATGCAATAAGGAATGAAAAAGGAGAAATCACTAAGGACCCTATAGAAATACAGAAAATCATCAGCACCTACTCTCAAAGGTTTGATAACACAGAGGAAATGGACAGATTCCTAGAAGCATACAAAGTACCAAAGCTAGGTCATGAAGATGTAAAACTATTGAATAACCCAATTTCTATTAATGAAATCGAAAACATAATTAAATCCTTACCTACAAAGAAGAGTCCAGGCTCAGACCGATTCACTGCAGAATTCTACAAGAGATACAAAGAAGACCGAATGCCAACACTCCTCAAACTATTCAATGAAATTGAAAGGGAAGCAATCCTTCCTAAGTCATTCCTGGGAGCAAATATTACTCTAGTAGCAAAACCTGAGAAAGACCCAACTAAAAAAAGAGAACTACAGACCAATCTCCCTAATGATCACAGATGCAAAAATCCTTAATAAAATATTGGCAAATAGAATGCAGCAAATCATCTAGAAGATCATACACCATGACCAAGTGGGATTCATCCCAGGCATGCAGGGATGGTTCAATATATGTAAATCAGTTAATGTAATACACCATATCAATAGAGCCAAAAGTAAGAACCACATGATCATTTCTATAGATGCAGAAAAAACTTCTGATAAGGTCTGACATTCATTCATGATAAGAACCCTGCAGAAAATTGGAGTAGATGGTCTTTACCTCAATATAATAAAGGCCATCTATGACAAATCAACAGCCCATATCATACTAAATGGCCAAAAATTGAAGGTCTTTACTTTAAAATCAGGCACAAGACAAGGATGTCACTTATCACTGCTCCTATTTTATATAGTACTGGAAATACTAGCCAGAGCAATTAGACAAGAGAGATAAATAAAAGGCATAAAGATAGGAAAAGAAAAAATTAAGCTATCATTATTTGCAGATGACATGATTCTCTATATATAAGATCCCCAAAACTCCATTGAAAGACTGGTACATATAATAAATAAATTTAGTAATGTAGCTGGCTATAAAATCAATACTGAAAAATCAATAACATTCCTACACACTAACAACAAAGTCACAGAAAGAGAAATAAGAGAAGCCACACCCTTTTCACTAGCAAGCAAAAAAACGAAATATCTAGGAATTACTCACAAAAGAAGTGAAAGACCTGTACAGGGAAAATTATAATACACTGAAAAATGAAATTGAAGATGATCTTAGAAAATGGAAAAACATCCCTTGCTCATGGAAAGGAAGAATAAATATTGTGAAAATGTCCATTCTCCCAAAGCTTTTATACAGATTCAATGCAATCCTGATAAAAATACCATCAACATACCTCATAGAACTCGAGAAATCACTCCTAAAATTCATCTGGAGTGAGTAGAGACCTAGAATAGCAAGGACAATTCTAAGCAGCAAAGGCAAGGCAGGAGGTATCACAATCCCTGACTTGAAATTATACTACAAAGCAACCGTAGTAAAATCAACATGGTACTGGAACCAAAAAAGAGCTGAAGTTCAGTGGAATTGATTAGAGGATACAAGCACAACTACAAACACACTCAACCACCTTATCTTCGATAAAGGGGCCAAACATGTTCACTGGGAGAGCGACAATCTCTTTAATAAATGGTGCTGGTAAAACTGGTTCTCTATATGTTGAAAACTAAAACTAGACCCATGCCTATCACCATGTACTAAAATAAAACCTAAATGGATCAAAGATCTAAATATTAAAACAGAAACACTAAATCTATTGGAAGACAAATTGGGTAAAAACCTTGAAGATATAGGGGTAGGTAGAGAATTCATGAACAGGACTCAAACCTCATGGGAAATACTTCCCAGAATCAATAACTGGGATCACCTCTTATTAAAAAGTTTCTGCACTTCAAAAGAAGTCTCCAGCGTGGTGAGAAGAAAACCCGCAAATTGGGAAAAAAATCTTAGTGAACTGCCCCTCAGACAAAGGACTTCTGTCTAAAACATATAAAGAATTAAAAAAAAAATCAAATCCCCAAAATTCAAAGACCCAATCCAAAAATGGGCATCTGAGATGAATAAACAATTCTCAGATGAAGAAATACAAATGGCAAATAAATATATGAAAAAATGTTCATCATCATTGGTCATTAGAGAAATGCAAATCAAAACCACACTGAGATTTCATCTCACTCCTGAAAGAATGGCCAAGATCAAGAAAACCACCAACAACAAATGCTGTAGAGGCTGTGGAGAAAAAGGAACTCTCCTGCACTGTTGGTGGGAGTGTAGACTGGTGCAATCATTGTGGAGGTCAGTCTGGAGATTTCTCAGAAAACTAGGACTGGAAGCCCCATATGACCCAGCTATACCACTTCTAGGCATATTCCCAGAAGAACTGAAAGCATCATACCACAGTGATATATGTGCACCCATGCTTATAGCAGCACAATTTGTAATAGCAAGATCTTGGAAACAACTTAAGTGTCCATCAACTGAAGAATGGATAAAAAAGTTGTAGTATTTTTATACAGTGGAGTATTACTCAGCTATAAAGAATGACTGCATTGAGACATTTATAAATGAATGGACGCAGCTTGAGACCATACTCATAAGTGAAATAAATCAAACTCAGATGTATAAATACCGAATAGTTTCCCTAGTGTAAGAAATGATAAGAATACATAGAAGTATGTGGTAATCATGATTCCCAATCATATTGGTTTGAAGCCATATAAGGTTTTCACTCATTAACCACAATGGTTTTGACCTGGATTGTTTGATTTTAGTATCTATGATAGCAGGAATAGCTATTTTGAAGAAAACAACACAACATAAAAGCTAGTGCTGATTTAATATTGTCTTGTTTTGAAGTCCCATCAAGCTGTAGTACATCTGTTCCCACTGGTTTTAACATGTTGTATCTTACTATATTTCACTATATGGTAGAGTATAAACAAAATTCATTATAGGCAAAGAGATAATATAGAAACCATTGTTCATTTTCTAGTAGCAGGTTTTAAATACCCTGTAATTCTTGCATTCTCTTGAAAGGCTTCACACTGTCTAGGTATGCTTGATATTATAGCATGGGAAGTTACATTCAAATAATTTAAGGAAAGAGGCACTATGGTGACTACTATTATGTTAGATTATCTGGTGGTGAAACACAATGATGCTTGAATTGCTCGGTTCTGCCCTGTGTTGTTTTATTACAATATCCTCTCTTATCTCAATCCCCCCTTTTTAAATTAATCTATTTTCTTTCATTTTTTTAATTAAGGGAAAACTAAATTAAAAATAATGGGACATATTATAGTAACTTTTTTGTTGTCCTATTAACCTGACTTGAACCCCAGTATTGCTCTCCCCATCTTGTTCTGTCTGATTATTATATATTCTATTTTGTTTGATAGTATCAAGTTTGAGGGTATAGGCAATCACTTTGAAGGCAATACGATATACTATGATGCCCATATGGATTGACTATTATCCTGTTTTTGAAGTCCTGTAAGGTCCTCAGTGTAGGTTTTATTGGTTTTGTTCTGTACTGTTTTGATCAATTCTATTATACCTGATGATATAGACAACTCAATTTAAAAATAACAAGAGGCACAATGGTAACCACTTTTGATCATCTGGTATTCTATTTTTGCATCACGTGCTATGCCCACCCTTCTGTTCTAACTGACTCTGTTTTGCTTAGTCACATTTGGTTTTATTCTCTTCAAAAAAGTAATAAGAACCGTGAGAGTAATAAAACCCTAAAAGTCTAATTGTTACTGTAAACAAGAGAGGAAAGTAAGGTGGACTAAGGGATATAACCGCAGGTATGTTCTAGAGTGTAGGATGGAAAACCATATAACTGAGCTTTTGTTGGATCATTGAACGGAACTGTCTCCAATTTCACTGTATGAATGTCCACTTTATATACTTTAATTTAGTGATATGGACGGCTGATTCTGGGAAGATAATATGTAACCTATTAACTGGTGATTTGGTACTGTATTTTTTTCTTGAAATACTGTATTATTTGTACCCTTTTACTGCATTGTGTTTTTTTTATGTCTTTTTTTTCCTTCTCTCTAAAAAGAAAGAAAGAAAGAAAGAAAGAAAGAAAGAAAGAAAGAAAGAAAGAAAGAAAGAAAGAAAGAAAGAAAACTTCCAAACGCTTCAGAAAGTGGCGAGAACCGGGGCTGTAAGTGAGGGGGAGCATTCTGAAGGGGACCCAGGCAATGTGCCTTTTACTGTAATAAACTTAAAAGGCTGACATTCGCGACTTCCACAAACCCTCCTGAGGGCGTCTGCCCTGCAGTCCGCTCCCTCTTCCAGTCCCTGGGGTCACAGTGCCTGGTGCCCCCTTCCTGTTCACCACAATCTTTCGCTTCCCTGCTCCGTGTGGGTCCTCCAGCAGGAGGGCTGATGTCCAAGTCCTGGGAGCTTGAGGACTCAGGTTTTAGGGTGCGTTCCCACCAGCTGCTCTGGGAGCAGGCCTGGCACCTCTCCTCCACTGGAGGTCATCTTTGTAAACGCTTTGCCTGTGTGTTGTTCACTGGGCAGGCCCAAGCAGGCCCAGGCGTTCTGTGACCCCGCCTGGCACACACCAGGCCATCCAGTCTGCACTGCCTTCCACTCTGTACCACCCAGGAGATCTGAGACTGTACTTGTCTCTTTGTCTACCAGGACAACTCTGCACAGTAAGAATCAAGGATTTGCATCTTCACTTCCTAAGTACTTTTGAATTTAAATGGAAAACCTAGAAAAATAGAAGGAAGCTGGAAGGTAGGGAGAGAGAGAAGGGTCGCACTGTGTGGCCAGAGAGTAACGCAGTGCAGAGAGAATCTGAGCAGGGTGGGACTCAGAGGTCTACGTGAAACCACTTCCTGTAACTTCACAAGCCACCAGTTCCATCCCTTAATGTGAATGAAAATGTGTGAATTCTCAGCAATAGCTCAGAATTGAGATAAACACTCCCATATCACAAAGAAAGATGAAAGCAGCATGTCCACCATGCATTTCAGAAAGCCTGAGCTCACTGCAGTATCAGGGGAGTGTTCCACGAGCATTAACAGAGTGACCATGATGGAGTTCATACTTTAAGGGATCCAGGTTTTCCACACAGAAGTCAAATATTAGTCCCACTTCAAGTTTTCTGTGTAATCTTGGGAAAGCCAGATAATGATTCTGTTTTCATTTTATAATTTGCAAGTTAGACTCATGCATTGTACTTAAAACACTATACTTTATAGAGTATTATTTTGATGTTAAAGGTGTTTACAGAATCTTAATAGAGAAGAGCACTTGTGCAGGGCATGGTCAGGAGCAACAGTCATTCAAGCACGGCAGTGGCCATGCTTTGCACCCCAAGATTCGTCCACCAAGTAAGACAGAGAATGGAGCGAAGTTACGGCAGTGGAATAGAATTTTAATTAAAGTTCAAAGAACTTGGTATGAGTGGAACAGAAGGTTTCCTGGGAACTGAAATCCTTCCAGATTGCTTTGGTAAGACCTGTGGTGGCCAGAGGGGGTGAGCACCGAACTGATGGGAGAAAAAGGGGCTGCTATGAGGCACCTCAGTGAGGTGTGAGGGGAGGATCCTCGAACACACTGTGCCTGGCATGGGGACATGAACAATGACACTCAGGCAGAGCTGCAGAAAAGGCTTAAAATTCAGCACTGGAAGATGAACCGGAACACATGGCTGGGAAGATCACTTCTCGGCTAAGGTCACAGGACAGGCAAGAGGCTGGGACGTCCTAAAACAAAACCATGGTAGCCGAGGCACACAGGCATGAAAAGTGGGTGGGGGTGGGAATCACTGAGTGAATGGTGCTGTCCTGGGATCATGGGAAAATTAGTGACTGATAAACATGTAGGGAACCCTGTGCGGACCCCAAACAGCTGCAAACTTTTCCCTGTCTTCCTAAAACAGTGTGCTTCTCACATCAATGACAGCATTTGATATAAGGAGACAGATTCGGAGTTCTAATGGTCCTAAGGCAGGGAACCCACTCATGCAAATCAAGAATACTCAGAGAAGATGGAGAATTTTGAGAAGAATGAAGCTCTGAAATAGTTTTTAATGAAAACCTGCGGCAACCATGTCAGAATTATGTCCTGATTTTGATTTTAAACAGCATATAGCATTGAGATTATTAGCAGGTGCTTCACTAAGCTGTGTTTCCAAATATATTTCACAGTATAAATATCAGTAAGTTGCCTTATTTTTCTTCCCTGGAACAGATTTTGTAGAAAACGAAGAACATTAATAATTCTCGGTACTATTGTTTTATTATTTTAGAAAATGAAAAGTAGAGACTTATTATGAATAAAATGGGTAAGTAGTAAAGATTGAATAAAGTCAAAATTAAACAAAAATCCTCCCCATATTAAAACCGGTCATACTGGTGTGTGTTATTCCAGGCGCCTCCTCTAACTCTGTGGCCCAGAGCTGTTCCCCTCCCTGTCACTGGACCTGTTCTTTCCATCAACACCACATGACAGCGTGTCTTACTTAATTTGAGTTGAGCCATACATAGTTTCCTTTTATGCATAAATTCATAAGGATTCTAGTCCATCTTTCATGTTTGGATACACAGACAGACCAACTTTTTTCTTTTAAGGAACCATGTACTATGTCACCATAGTGCTGTACCACATGTAGTCAGGGGTTGAGCAGAGAACACTTAGAATCAGGACATGGAGTTTATAATGTTATTTTATGATGGTCACCCAGAGTTAACACAAGGTGCAGGAAATCTGTCCATAACATTGAAGACCCAGAATATTCAGCCAAGCACCTGAATCCCACAGCAATGGTCTACATGAATCCAGATGAAAACCTACAGCCCATGACAGTGCCTCCCATGAGTCCAACAGGAGATCCAGAGCCCACAAGAAGGACTCACACCAATCTCTTATGGATCCATGCTGGGACAGCCCAAAGGTCAGCCGTAGAAGCTAGAAAGTCTATGCCAGTGGGGTGAAGGAGCTGTGTTGGTAGGCTGTGTCCTATGCTGGAGCCGAGAAGTCAAACTCATAATAAAGACCATGGCTGTCCTGAAAGGCACCACAGCCATCCTCAGCAACATGGAGGCCCTGAGCTCTGCCAACAACAAGCACAGTAGGGAACATGCTAGAAAGCCAGCGTGACGAGTTCATCCTAGAAACAAGCAGTACATGTCTTCCTCGGCGGAGCCAGGAAGCAATGTTCGATGTGAGGACCAGAGCTCCTCCAAGAGAACCAAGGGCCCAAACAGCTACATGTAGGAGAACCCACAATGCCTCAACACCTCAACGCCTCTCTTTGCCTTCTCCACATCTCTATTTATGTAGGCAACTTTCCCCAGGTGGAACATCTATGCTCAGCACATGATTATTTAATTCCACTGGCATTAAGTTGACCACCAGTTTTTGATCTGTAACACTGCAGTTTAGCCATTGTCTCATTAGTAGAAAGTAGATGTTCAGTTGTGTGTGCACAGTGTACCTTCATCTTCAGGCATATTTTCCCACAGCTGATAAGTGTCATTGATGGTGCATCTAGAGGTACAGGAAGGAAGAGGCTAAGGGAAACCACTTGCTTAGAGAATGTGGAAGGTGTAGAAACAGATACAGGCAGGATTGGGGTATCAGCTAATGTAGGCTGGAAGGCAGATTGAGATAGCAAAAACTATATACACAAAGGAGAGACCTGACTCTCATAAGGTGGAAGGAGAGAAGGCACAGGAGTTACATGGTGTAGGTGTGGTGGCTCAGGGCCACCATCCCAGCACTCTAGAGACAGAACCAGGAGGATCACCATAAGTTTGAGCCCAGGCTGCACTATATAGCAAGACCCTGTCTCAAAAAATAAAATGAAACAAAGCAAACCAAGCAAAAAACAAGAATAATAACAAACATGCAATGGCAAGCATGGTGGTGTATGCCTGTAATTCTAGCACTCGAGAGGCTGAAACAGGAAGATTGCTATGAGTTTGAGGCCAACCCATTGGTTAGTGAATTTCAAGGCCAACCTGAACTACATAGCAAGACTGTGTCTCCAAACCAAACCAAACCAAACCAAAGTCTGTAAATTTGAGTGGTAGAGGGTTTGCCTAGCACTCCAGAGGCTCTGGGTTTCATCTGTGATGCCACAAAAACAAGAAAGCAAACAAAGGGTGCTGCCTGTGCTGGGTCCTGGGTGGCAGACAACACAGCTCTCCCCTTACCTGTCACTGAGGAGCTTGTGCCTGACATGGTTTGTCACTCATATTGGCCAGTGGGTGGTGAGTTCTCAGCTGCGAAATGTTCCATCCTCTTTTCCAGTCTACAAATATCCTCAGGGTTACCATTTATGCCAAGAGAAGTAAACATTTTGAAAGTTCAGGGAAAAGTTTTAAGAAATGGGGCCTTCTTCAATTTCCTGACTTTTGGGGGCCCTCCTCATGAAGCAAGAGAAGAACACTTGAGCTTTGCTAGCACTAGCAAAATGAAGATGTGGATTCCTAATCTATGTACAGAGCTATCTTAGACAACCCAGCTGAGAACTTAAGTCCTCAAAAGTACAGAAAATACTGACTTTTATAGCTCTTGCCCTTAAAATTTAAATCATTGGAAATGAGAGATTTATGAATGGGACAAGAATACTCAGCATACTTTGTGTCACTCTTAGTGCAGAAAGCAGAAGCCCAAGCAGCTTGACTGGGGAGATGGTGACATTCAAGGACACTCTGCTGGACAGGGAAGGTTTGGAAATGTGTGACCCAAAGGGCCCTGGAGAGCTTCCAAAACTGGGGAGGAGCATGAGGAAAGCCTCACCGGAGAGGACCGTGCAAATTCAGCAGGTATGACATAAATCACCTTGCTTCTAATCCCACAAGCAATGCATATAATATAAAGGACAAATCACATTTTCAGTGTTGGAGTATGGTTTCCCTGCGTGAGATTCTTAGGCAAAAAAAAAATGTGTATTTAAAATGCTAGTTTGACCTTAAAACTTCTCATATTAATTGGGCTGGGTTAGAGCAAATGCCTCTGTTTGTGCTCTCATTTAATTAGATTTAAAACTAGTAAAGCAAGGAAACACCAAAACACAAAATAAGATAACCAAAGCAAAGTTTCTTTCAGTGCTGTGCCTAAGGTCCTGAATATTAATCTCACCGAATGCATTTCTGAGCGCCTATCAGCCTCATGCACGGGGTCAGCAGGGTCCATTCCACCTCACAGACCCCAGAAGTGGTGCTGAGATGGGGCAGAATAGCATTTCGTGTCATTATTGTGCAGTATCATGTATTATTATTTACTTATCACTGTACATTTATTACCTTCTTTTGGTTTATAAGTAACAGCTTCTAAGGTTTGGAATTTTCTTAATCTGCATTATATACTATAGAATCCTAAAGATGAGCCCCTGTGTGATTTGGATTCTTGATGAATAAACAATAGGCCCACAAAATTCTTCCTTATAAAGACAGAAAAAGTCACTGTGCTGTGAGGACTCAGCAGCTCGTGTGCTGAGGAGCTGTGGAGACGCTGGAAAGGGCAGTGGGTGTCTAGTTTCATGGACATGAACATGCAGTCCCTTTTATTGTCTTCCAAACCCTGGAGGAGAAGGTATTCTGCAGATCACACAAGAGCTAGTGGTTCTTAAGCTTCTCAACAAAGAACACAGCATTGCAGCAAAAGGGCTATGATCTTTAGGGTCTCCTGATTAAGTTTACATTTTACATGATAAACAGTTATATGTAACGTAAGGATTGCAAAAGGAGCAGTAGACTCACAGAAAAGCAAACACCCTGAATCCTCACGTTTCACTGCTCCTCATCTAAGGAAGAAAGCACCACTGAGAACGTTAGCTGCACCTTCCCTAGGGCCTGCTGAATAGGGTGGCAACTGCTAAGTTCTGAGAAACCCATCTCACCTCAACGCTGGGGGCCAAGGTCTCAAAATCCACTGTGCTCAAACATCAACAGGGCCACAGGTGATGGACATCACAGGTGAATACAGGAGAGCATCAACAGAAAATGAAAATAGCATAAGAAATAAAATAACAGCTAGCTTTTCAGTGCCCTACGTTTGCAAGGCTGAGCATTCTATGGTTAATTATGTCCCAGGCACCAGCTGGCCTCAGGTACTCTCTGCAGCACAGAGGATGGGAGCTCCTCACCTGGGAGCTCCTTCGATGCCCTGCTAACTTATCTGGCTTATTTATTTGGGAATAACATTTAAGAAGTAGTTGTGTAATGCAAAGGCTTATTGTGGGGTTCTAAGGAAGTACTGTGTGGAAGCATAAAACCCCTCAGTAGAAGACAGAACTGTTAATATTGTTATTATTACTTTCCTTCTTGTAGTATTTCTACCGAGAGACACATAGTGGGAGTTTTCTTTCCCATAGACCAGAAATAATGCTTGCAAATTTGTTTTTTCTGTACTGAATAACTATATAAACTAAGACTGAGAAGCATGGTTTTGTGTCTTTCCTTCACCTAAATCTAAGATGACATTGGGTGAAGAGGTCTAACCTGGGAGTTTCTTTGGTTTCATTGCAAGGACTTCCAGGGCACATGTGCATGAGAACTCAGGTTGAGTCCAGATGTCCTAGGAAGTAGATGAGTGACCAGAGAGGCCCAAGGGCCCAGTGGGATGAGATGGTAGACCACAGGGTACATAGATGCTGCTTCTGAGATGTGGTCATGCATATGAGTGTGTCGCGATACACACACACACACATACACACACACACACACACACACACACTGTAGTCAATGACTTTTGGAATGTCTAAGATTTTGGCTATGCTTCTGACAAGCTCACAGAATCTCTCAGATACCTAGTTGGGAAGAGGTCTGAATACCTTCAGTCTTACAAGTTGCTGTAATTGAGGAGCTCTCTTTGCAATCATTAGAGCAGCAGCACCTTCCACATGGAAGAGGAAATCCAGAAAAACAGAGCAAGACTGCCCGTTCCCTGGGTGTTAGCTGTATTCTAGGCTGAGTGCGCGTGGTCCATCATAAAGAGGGGAGAGTGGCAGGAAAGCAGGGCCCAGAATAACCAGGCTAGGGCTTTCTTTTTGCCAATGCTATCACACCAGCCCCTCACAGACAGAGCAAAGCTCTTATCTTCCTAATGGTAGTTGCTGTTATGGTTTGTGGTCTTTTAAAAATAATAGGGCTCTGCCCACTTGTGACAGCATGGTTAAACACAGAGGACACTATGCTAAGTGAACTAAACCAGGCACAGAGAGACATACTGCACAATCCTTTCCTTAGGTGAAGTCCTCAAAAAAAGTCCAATGCATAAAAAGAACAGAATAGGGATTATTAGGAGCAGGCGGGAGGTTGGGGGAAACAGGCAGAGGGAACAAGCTTTCAGTCATGCGCAAAGAAAATGTCAATGGACCTAAAGAACAGTGGGACAGCAGCTAATAACATTGCATTCTAGACTAAAAATCCGTAGGGTGGAACTCAGGTGCTCCAACCATAAGCCCGAGTGACTGTGGGATGTGACAGTTTAATTTGCATCATCGGGGTAATCACTGCACCAAATGGCTGGGCAAGCTGCTTTTTAATTTAATTATAAAAAGCAATAGAAATTCTATAACTTCAATAATGTAAGAAGCTTCTTAATATTATTGTCTTAAAAACTTTATGCTAGTTCTGCCTCCTGCATGATTTGCTTTGTTCTATTCTTCATCTATTATTTTACCTTTTGCTAGCTATTCCAGTGGGAGTCTGATAATACTTTTATAGGTCACCTCTACAGGACTCACCCCTAGGAATGTGAAATACGCAAGACACAAAACATGGTTGACCAGAATTTTAAGAGAAGCCGTGAAATAAGTGTACGCCTCGCAAGGAAACTCTCAAATCATTGTTACTTCTTTTGCTGCCTGTAATTATTTTTACCTCCAAGAGAGCCTTCTGCACAGATGTTACACCTCTCGTGTGCTCATTTTGCAGTTTAACTGTGAGATCTTTGCAGATACTTGGATCCTCAATGAAGAGAAATCAGTCAATTTGATAATATATGCTCAGGTAGTTTATAAACTACAAAGAAAAGTAAAATGCTAAGTGATAATATTATCATTTACTGCATCTCTTCACAAGGTGTAGTTATGAACTGAAATTATTCTAGGTGCAGTGCATATTCCATTCTTAGTGCATGTAAGTAACCTAAAGTGTAAAAAGCATTAAATTCCACTGAGGTCTCCATCTCTATCTCTAATAGAGCTCATCTCAGAGCACCTTACAAGGAACACATTTTGATCAGCAATAGAAATTACTTTGGTGTTTTAATAAATTATGTTGGTGTTCTTTGTGAATCAGAAAAGCAAACAATATTGGACTTCCCAAAGGCTCTGGTTTCCCCAGGAGCGCTGTGGCTCTCTAGGATGTGTGAATTTGTGCCATAATTGGAAGGAGAGAGAGAAAGGCAAGAGGGGAGGGAGAAAAAGGGGAGAGAAAGTCTTTTCTTGATCTCGTAACAGTTTTGGGAAAAGGCACAATTCATATTATTTTCACAGTGGACTTGGAGAAACGCATGGGTAAAGCCATCTGCCAAGACCAAGGACACCTGGTGCTGGCCTTTGTCCCACCGCTGGTTTTCCTCCTGGTCCATTTTTCTCGCTGGAATTCACCTCACTCGCCTTTTCAGGAGCCATCTGGTGCCTGGTTCTGCAGGGAGGCGATTCACCCCAGCTGGGAGAGTTTGCAGGGGGTTGAATGTCACCTCTGTCTAAATCATTTTGACCTGGAGCAGCCTCCCTTGCCGGCAGGGTCTAGGACACAAAACATAAAAACAGAGTGAAAAACATGATTTTGATCTTTGAGATGTACTCTTATGGTTGGTGAAAATAAAGACGATTCACCATCAAAGTTTGTCCCTTAATAGTTGTGTGACCTCAGATAACGTGTGAACCTTTACCTGTAAATACTGGAGTAGCAAAGTGTACATTTTGATCCATATGGGGAACTACTGGGTTCTCTTCTTCTTTTCTCCACCACCAGTGTCTTGAGGTTGGATGGAAACCTGAGCCTAACAGGAGGTTATAAAAATATTCAATCATTTATACCTGAATTGAAAGGTAAGGTAGGGTGTGTGGTCACCCTCAGGTCACCTCTCAGGTCTGAAGAGAAGGGAGAGATGAGTCTCAAGAAGTTTAGATACCTCTACAGAGAGTAGGTTTTCCTATGCATGTGTTCTTCAATTGCATGGTAAACCTCACAGAGCTGAGTCACTGCAGCTCAGGCCTGGCAGGTGGGGCAGCAGGGCCTGTTCCAGGCCTGGAGCTCAGTCTCCACGGTTCTGAGTCCCCCGGGCCACAAAACCCATGCTCTGCATCTGGGGGGCTGTTAGATTGCTGGTTTTCTCGGCCTTCTCAGGTTGGACTGGGCTCTAGTGGGTTTATCTGTGACTCTCCAAAGGGGGGGGGGTCTGGCCTTGACTCACTCTGTTCATGATGTACCGACTTAGTAGTAGATGTCTATGTTTCTCAGAAACTTAGGAAAAAGCAATTTCTTATGAAGTTAAGAAGTCCTCTTAAGCCAGGCCTAGTGGCACCTGGGAATGCTTGGGAGATTGAGGCGGGGGGCCTTGTGTGTTTCAGGTCAGCCTTGGGTACAAAGCAAGAACCTGTCTCAGAAAAACCAAACAAAAACCAGAGAAGGTCCTTCTTTTCACTCCTTGTAAAGCCAGGGAGCCTATGGACCCTGCAGTACCGCAAGTTTCCGTCCTTTGAAGACAGTGCAAGGAGCTAAGTGAAGTGCAGGGACAGGAAGGTCCTCTGTTGTAGTAAGGTCTGGGGATCACTCATCCCGGGCTTAAGTTAAGCTAAGGCTTAATTCCTGCTTCCTTTCACAGTGGACTTGGAGAAACTCATGGGTAAAGCCATCTGCCAAGACCAAGGACACCTGGTGCTGGCCTTTGTCCCACCGCTGGTTTTCCTCCTGGTCCATTTTTTTCACTGGAATTCACCTCACTCGCCTTTTCAGGAGCCATCTGGTGCCCGGTTCTGCAGGGAGGCGATTCACCCCAGCTGGGAGAGTTTGCAGGGGGTTGAATGTCACCTCTGTCTAAATCATTTTGACCTGGAGCAGCCTCCCTTGCCAGCAGGGTCCGTTCTGCTCTGAGGGGCAGCAGCCCTGGCGGAGTACTTGGTCTTCTGACTAACAGGAAAATCTTTTCATCTGATAAACCTCTAACACAATGAGCGGGCAGGAAAGCGGGCTGTAAAGACAGATCTGCAAGGTGCCCACTTTTCCCTAAGGGACTCACAGGAAACTTCTGGAGAGGTACTTCAAAGATGTCGCAGGGGGTGCAGTCGCCTATGAGCCTTGGCCCGGACACCCTGTTCCTGCCACCCTCGGAAGGGCTCAGGACGACCATATCTCCGAGCAACAAGACAAGCAGAAGTGACAGCACAAGGAAGAAGCTCCACGTCGACCCCTCCACTCTCACCCCTCCACGATTCCTGTGCCTTTCCGGCCACAGGTTTGGCTTTCGGTATCTACAACCCCACGCGTCCTCCAAGTGTCTGGAAGTGAGTCCGCTTCTGCCGATCAAGAGCGAGGCCGGGGGTCCGTTCCCTGCAGCGCTCGTCCTTGTCTGAGTCACTATCTCTGGGTTCCCTCTCTGCCAGTTTATCTTAATTACAGCAGAGCGAGGGGCTGCACATCCCCCGTTTCCACTCTTTACAAAGGAGACTTGGCCTGTGCCACCTCTGTCCTTGAGCATCGCTTTCCCCATTGTTTCTGGGCTGCAGACTCTGGTAGGATTTAAATAGCTTCCAAGTTGCTTACTTAGAAGTCACTGCTTCCCGCTGCAGGGTGGGATGAACAGATTTTGAGTCAGACCCCAGGCAATGGTGGACTCAGGAATGAATATCTCTGACCTCGAGGCTATCAGGCTTCTGTTTCTGTCATTCAAGAAGTCCAGAAAAGAGTATCACCACACAAGGGATGGCGGATAGACACTGACTGGTCATTGGAGGGTGTCTCTGTCTCTGTCTCTGTCTCACTCCCTTGGGGCCCAGGCTTCTCTTTAGCTGTCCCCTTGAGCTCCTTAATAGAGGTAGGGAAGCTTCTTCCTTCCCATTACTCTTTTCGTGGAAAGGACAGAAGTGGAATGTAGTGATGCCTCAGGCATGATGGTGATGCAGGCATCTGCAGGATCTTGGGCACCACTGCAGGGGTTTCATGGAAATTTCTGAGCCCCTTCCTCAGAACTGGTGAAGAAAAAGACGGCTGCATCATACCCCACCTGCAGTGTCCACTGGAAGAGCAGGTGGCATGGGGGAACCTCGGTCTGGTTCCTGAAAACATTTAGACAGACGAAATTATTGCAAGAAGGCATTGCAGACAAAGACTAAATTATCCCAGTGTATCTTTTTGTTTCTTTAATAGAATGGGATAATATTCTTTGATTTTGACATATTAAAGATTTCACCCTGATATTCCTTTTGCACATGCATGATATGTTGTCACAGTTTGAGAGACTTTAGAACTACAAATTATACATATATTTCCTATATTTTTCCAAAATGCTGAGACTCTTTCTTATGTGCAGGTTTTACCCCTCTGAAGTTTATTGTACATTGTCCAGAGCCCCTAAGTACCCTACAAACAGCATCATTTGTGCAGTGAATTGAAACACCAAAGTTTCCAGACAGTGAGTCCTTATTACCTTTAGGTCATTTTATGACCTTTCTTTCTTGGTCCAGTGACCCATTTATTTGTGACTGTTTGATCTTAACCCATTGTACTTCTATTTGATTCTTATCTGTCATCTGTCAAAATGACAGGCTTCTGTAATTTTGCATAAGTAAAAGTAAGTTCTTAACAATTACCTTTTGTTGAAAATTGTCTTAGCTAACTTTAAACAGCTATTTTTCTTAGAAAATCTAAAGTTGTCAACGAACCTGCTGCTTAGTGAGGAAACTTGTGTACTGCTCAATAATTCTTACCTCTTTTTAGCAGCTCTACTTGGAACAGCCAAAGGACTACCTTATGGCATCCACCTAGAGCGGACTCTCTGCTGATAGTGCTCTGTACTGTGCCTGTTCTTTTCTAATCCTCTTATTAATGGCATAAAAGAACGTATACTTAGATAACATAGGAACTTGATTAATTTTATGCATTGCAGCTGAAATTAAGAAATCACTTGATAAAAAAGAAACTTGATAAGGATGAAAATATTAAAAATCAGTTATTTTTTAAAAACTCAATCTTACAATTCTTGTAGACAACACTCTTGGCTACCAAACTTCATGTCAAAAGCAGCCAAGCTTTTTACATAGTCCTGGAAATCACCATGACCCTAGACTGAATTTCTCTACGTTTCTCACTACCCAGAGTAGAGTTGCCTCCTATAATGGGATTGTGTGGAAGGAATCGAGTCCAGAGGAAACTGCCACGAAAGCCACTGCTGTGTGAGCTGGAGGAAACTGAATACTGCCACCAGCACAGCATGGCTCCTGAGGTCATGCTTCCTTCAGGCGCTACGCCTGGGGTCCACACCCTGTGGAGCCAGTGGGGATGTGCACCCTGCTTGTACAGGCAGACGGGCTCTGTAGGAGGAGGCCAGCTCCGCCACGCACTGCTGCACTGGGGACTGACCCAGGCGCTGCCCCCAGAGGACCTGTCCCAGTGGTTTCCCTCATCCCAGACCAAGACAGAAATGTGGAGCAGGTTTCGACTCCTCCAAAGCGGAAGGATGATGACACAATCAGTTTCTGAAGTCATCTCACAGTCTTCCTTATAAATTTGTAAATGGTTACCATGATGATCACACCCCACCTCATGGAGATGGATGATGGATATTTCTTGCCAGTACCCAATAGCTGGTGTTTGAGACCAGAAGCAAAATTTGAGTTGTCCTGATCACTGCTTCTGAGAAGGGTCCTGGGCTAGTTTTCTTACTTTAAAATGGATATTGATAGTGTTCACTCCTGAATGAAGACTAGCTTTTTTCTTACTCTTAATTTTTTTGAAGTGTGCATAATTCTTAGTTGAGGTTAAGGGTGGAGTTAATGTTGTTCAGTTACTGACTGTCTTGGCCCCAGTTAAAACCCACTGGCTTTCAAAAGCTCAAAATGAATGTACTCACCTCTGTGCTAAGGCAAGTGTTTTAATCCCTAAAGCTGAGACTATATGTGATTTGACAATTTTATAGAAGTTTGGAATTCAGGAGTTGTAATCTACTAAGAGAAAAGAGAAACCCTATTAAAATGTGTTTTCTGTTTTTTCCCCTTCCTGTATCTGTGGCCTCACGCTTTGTTCATTACCTTGATTATCTTTCCCCTGCCAGCTGCCTGCTCTGATGTCACTTGGAGGTTTCTCCAGCCTTCTCTCTGAGCATGCCCCACCATTCCACTTATCATCTCTCTAGTAGGTACAGGATTTGTCACTCACCTACCTTATGTCAAACTGTGCCAGAACCCAGATATACCCGGTCTCTGCATTCAAAGGTTTACACTTAGTGAAATAAATAAATTTTAAAAAGAGGACAGACGTTCACCAGTTCCCAATATTGCAACCAGCAACTACTAATCATTCAGTGAATGGGCAATAAGGGAATGACGGTTAAACCCTACCTGCTGCCCTCAGGGAACCGGTGCTGTAATGAACAAAATGCGTTAGATGGAAAAAGAAGTGCTAGAAATGTTGGTGATAGAAGTGGAAGCACGATGCCTTTTATCATGAGAGCCTTGAGCTAAATATTAAAAACCACCCCCAGCCACCACTGTCACCACAGAATGACACCGGAT
The DNA here is from genome assembly GCF_034190915.1 of Cavia porcellus. Taxonomy (NCBI): domain Eukaryota; kingdom Metazoa; phylum Chordata; class Mammalia; order Rodentia; family Caviidae; genus Cavia; species Cavia porcellus. The sequence goes on from NW_026947507.1 coordinate 44,910,409, forward strand.
GAAGCGCTTCTCAAGATTGCAACAAACTGATTTCTGAGAACAAGCATTGGGGTTGCGGGTTTCTGCATCTTCCCGGGGTGCGAGCGTGTTCACTTTTTGTTCTGATTAGAGAAACACAGTGTACCAGGTTCCTCACTTACCAAACATGATGCAGATGATTCTTCTGTTATTTCTGTAACTTGATGAAGTAACACTTAATATTAGCTATTCTTGACTCACATTAATAGTAGAATTTGCAAATTAAATTCAACTATGATTTGCAAATGGAAGTTAATTAAAAAGTCACAACAGCACCCCTTAAAAAGGCCAAAACACTGCATAGAAATAGCCAATTCAGAAGTCACAATTTTCCAATTGCCTTTGGCAAACAGTTACTATTCCTCTGAGTTGTGCTCAGGACTGGAAGACAGAGGTAGACACAGGAAATTCCACCATGCATGAGGACCTGGACCATGACCCTGTCCCTGTCTGCTTTCCTGGGCCCTCGGCTGCCCTGTGACTGTGGCTCACCTAGTGACAGAGTCAGTCGAGAAACTACAGCAGCTCATTTCCGAAATGAAAGATGATTTAGTCCAGAGCTTAGAAACTTAAACACGTGTGATGATTTGATGAGATCCACATTACTGTGTGTCTTTATTTTTCTCATGGAATTTTAAGACTGCTCAAAGCAAAACTCAGTCATTTATGACAGTAGCGAGCCTGTAACTGACACAAACATGGTAAGATGTCATATGTATGATAAATATGCATGTCAAATAATGAAGTGGGGTAACACATCAGAAAACACCTTATTTTATTTTCCATATTTATTCTTTTTTTCTGTGTAGGCTTTAAATACACTACATAAATGCTCTTCTGCTGTGGGCCTCCCGCAGCCCCGTTAATGCAGTCTGTCACCATCGGAGGTTGAGTGGAGACCAGCACAGGCTGCTCAACTCAGGATGCAAAAGCCCTGCATGCAATTCACACAGCAGCTCTCACAAATAAAAGACAAGCTCTTATAAATTACAAGCAATCTCCAGAAATCAAACTATCAGGAATTAAAACAAAATAGAGGATCTTTAGTGTTATACAAACCACAAAAGTACGCCACAGTAAAATGCAAAATTTCTGTGGGATTTCCAAGTACACATGAAGATGTTTCTGAGATAAAGTCCAAGAAGAGAATGTTCAACATAGAAGTAGATGTGCTAGGTGAAGCAATCAGGCATGATAATGAGACAAGCAGTAGAAAAGTTTGAATCAAACAATGGATTCCATAATTCTAAGCTGTCTGTTTTTGGGGAGTAGATAAAATTAATCAAGTATTGAGACAAACTGTGACATTTTAAGAAGAAATAATAGGTAAACTTTCTGGTTATGTGTGAATTTACAAAAAGACTATAACATTAACAATCTAGAAAATTCTTAGGAATCTAACCATTTACAGAAAGTTACAAAAACGATAACTTTATAGACTATGCACCAGGCTTTTACAGAGGACTAAATTTCTGTTAAGAGATAGTAGAAACAATCTAATTGGGGTGAGTGTGTAATGATCTCTAAATTCAGTAAAATTTAAATGCAATTTCTGCAATGTGTTTTTCTTAAGTTTAAAAATTGACATTAATATCTATATAAGGTGTTATAATTTTAGTTTCAATACTCTATACTATAAAACATCAATATCTAAGACAAGTTGAAAAATAAGATCCAAGTAGATAAAAACCCTACCAAGCCTTAATATACTATATGCCACACTGTAGTAAAAAAAGTGTAAAATAGATCACTGAGATGGATAAGTAAGTTAATGGAATGGAGTGGGAATCCTAAAAAACAAGCTGTATTGTAGGAGAAATTGTTTTGGGAATTCAAGGCAGCAAAGCCACCGAGAAAACTGGAATGATCAGGCAGGAGATTAAATAGGAGACTCAGAAAGGCAGATTTTAACGCAGAATCTACCTTATGCATGGTCAGTATAAATCCCAGTGACCAAGTGATCCCATCATTGGCTATAAAACTCCTTAAAAGAGTAAAGAGTAGGAAAATCACCAGTGTAGACTTTTGGTAAAGATGAGTTTTAGAGCTGGAAGAAAACACAGGGAAATCCCAGAGAGATACATGAGTGGTGCTGAATCCTGGGAAGCAGGATCTACGGACAGAACACAGAGATACAGGCGACTCAGATGATATATTTGCAGTATCTGATACCAATAAAAATTAGCCATTTATAAATAGAAAGGGCCAGAAAATGCAGTAGAAAGATGTCCTGGTGTCCAGTGCAATTTGTTTTATTTATATTACTAGTTTCTCTCAATTCATTGAAAAGAAAATTTGTGCTAATATCTGTTTCTTTTTTGTAAGACTCTTTTCTGTCAGTGTCTCATACTCCAAGTAGCTGCTTTGAGGATAATGATACACGGTAGGTATGTTAATTACTGTTATCCTTGATTTGTTATGAAATTTTAAGTTTTCATAAAAGAAAACAATTATAAATGGAGAACTGAAGTAACAGCGACAAGTAGAAGTCCCTTCTGTATCATTAAACCAGAAAGGGGTCATGGTATGGACTTGGGGGAGGAAAGAGTCCCTGCGGTCTAATGGTGACCAAGGCTGCATAGGCCACAGGAGTGCGCCCAGGCCTGCAGGGCTGATGTTGCCTTGAGACACAGGGCTGGGGATGCAGACAGAAAGCGCAGAAGCAGGGTGGAGGGAGGGCAGAGAAGGGAAAGCCAGCAGGGGCCAGCGTGCTGCCTCTGCCAAAGCCAAGGACGCCGCGTGGGGACAGGATGGTCTCCCTGGAGCCATCAGAGGGACCGTGTTTCATTCATGGCTCCACCGTGTACACATTTTTCTAAACCCCAGGACTGTGAGACCAAAAAATTTGTCCATCAAATGCGTTATTTTCTTACATAACTGTCCCACTGTTTTAATCAAATACATATAAATCTCTAAAATACTTTTCATCAACCTTGCTTCAAAATCATTGGAAATTTTAAGTAGATATTTAAATAATGTTCAAGGAAAATAACCTCTATTTCGCTAAACACTGTGGACCTCAGTGATCACTGCTTTGAATACATGAGGATGCTTCCAATAATCCCTCAGAGTATGAAACTGTGGCTCATGTCTTTATCACCTCTGCCACATCCCTGTGGAGTCTGAACTTCTTAGATAAATTTCTTAAAAGATTTTCTTTGGCTTGAGATTTTAAAAAGTGGAAGAAAACGTGAAAATCTAATCAGCGGAACTCGTGCGCAGTTAAAAGCTTTGTTCAACAATCTACAGGAGAGTCTTGCAGATTAAAAACCTGAGGTGCACAAAGACTCAGTCTCCCCTTAGTCTTTACATTGAGCAATGTCCCTTCCCAAGCCTCAGGCTGTAGCCAGGAAACCTGATTAATTAGACCACTGCACCCAGGGAGCATCACTTTTCTCCAAGTTGACATTTCCAGAGAGGAAAATATAAATTAGTCCATTTTCTGGAATGCACCCAAAAGTGTACTCTCGAAGAGAAATGTAGCTCAGTCAGACAGATATTTCCTAGAGGTTTTCTCAAGCTGACTTAGGCTCAAAAGGGTCTCTAGACACGTGAAGACAGACAGAAACTTTCTGCAGACTTAGGGTTAAAGCACTCGATCACTGCAAAAGAAAGCCCGGTGGGGGAGGCCAGTCCTGGATTCCAGTCAGCTTGCTGGAGCACAGTCGGAGCTGAGTCCAGCTTTAGTAAAGCCTATGACTTTGCTGGACTATTTCCTCCTATATGAGGCAGAACCAAAATCCCTAGGAAACTGACCTACCAGGATTGGTGAGTTTAAACATGTATATTTAAACCTTTACCAAATGCATCTGCGACCCTTGCCCCACACAAAATGTAATCATGCACTTTGTCACTCACATCATGTCCTGCTGACAGTAACAGCTGGTTGTCATCTGGGTGCAACAAGACGACAGGGAAAGGCAGGGGTGCCCAGCTACCAGAGCTGTGCACTGCATCTCTGCCTATTAACACTGAGGATGCCGAAGTTCAGGCATGGGGAAAGAATGAAAAGAGGAGCTTTAATCCTCAGGAGGCATTGTCATCCCTTATTTTGCTTTAAGTAATTAAATAAATTTTAGGCTCAAGCTAGAAATCATACATTAATTAAAGGGGATTTAGAGAGGCTTATAGTAGCATTTTGAAGATGTCTTCCTTTACATCTGCGATCCTGTGATGCATAGCCTTTGTGGATAGAAGTTTGGATTATGAAAAGAACGGTCTGTAAAATGCTGTGGTTTGGAGTTTGGGGCAGAATCCTTGATATTTGCTTTGCTCATCTCTGAATTTAGACAGTGTTTTACTTTATACTCAGAATTGCTTTATGCTGTGAGCAACGAATGAATGCAATGCATTGGTTTTTTAATGATGAAGGTTATGATTAATGTTTCAAATCCGTCTGTGTAATGTGCCCACCTCTGAGGTTTTCAAGGGCATCCTGACTGTGTTGTACTCCACATGCTTCCCTGGTCGTACCTGCCTTTTTACCTTTTATCAACCAATATGACATCAACAAAAGGGAGATGACCAAGCAGGCCTCTCACTTGTCCAGGTGTCACTGGTCACTGCTGTCACAGCTGAGTGGCTCCCGTCAATTACTTGATGATCTTGTAGAAACATAATCAAAGTTCATCCAAGAATGAAAATGGTTCCATGAACCCTGTGACTGGGTGTATCTGCTGGACTTTGCCCTAACTCCTAGGGAGACCTCGGAAACCATTACTCCTGGTGAACTGGGCTTCAGTCACAGGTGACCAGCTGTCAGATGCTGGGGCTCAGAGCCACCGTTGCGCGGACTGGCTCTGCATGAGACGCCAGGTCAGTGGGCAGCTGCTCCTGTTTCAGGCTGCATGGGCTTTCTTGCTGGTCAGTCGACTATAAGTTAAAGGGCCTCTCTTCTCTAAGGAACTGAGAGCCGTGAAGCCTTTGTGTGGTATAATCTTGGGGCCCTGGAGAAAATTAGAATGGATATTCTTAGACCATGGAGTGAGAAATCCTTTCTCTCTGCAGAGTGAGGATGATGTGATGGCCTGCTTTGAGGTTTCAAGATGAAAATTTAATTCAGGGAAAAATTTCATCTGGGTACAAAAGGGCTGGTTCCTTCCCTGTGTCTGTGAGAGTCAGATATTTGTGTCTGCATCATTTCTGGCAGCCCTGTGACAGCTGAGTTGGATCATTTCAGCACAAAATTATTCTAAAGTCTTTGGCCACTCACCCCTTCACACATCCCGTGCACATATCTCTTGGACCCAGACGCTGAAGGAGGCGAGGGATACAGAGTGACTTCTCGCAGGCTGCAAAGGACAAGAGCTGTGCTCTCCTTTCCTGGACAGATAGCGATCATGCTGGATTTGGGAGCCACTTAGCTGTTACAGCAGTGACCAGTGACACCTGTATTCTCAAGGTGCACCTCGAGGGAGAGCGTTGAATCATGACACAGGGAATGATACCTGTGCAGAGAATACAGATTCACAGTTCTGTAATTAGCCCTGCAGACAGGGGAATAGGCTCTATAGCATGTGACAGAGTTCCACCCAGGTGGATAATTTAAAGAAATGGAACTAACTCAACTGGTGAATCTTCATTTAGATTTAAAACAAACAAACAAACAAACAAACAAAAACACTCAACTGAGGAAATTTATCCTCAACTCTCCTCTGTAAAGAAATCGTTTCATAACCAAAATTCTGTACACAAAGTATAATTTTAGGGCCAAGGGATTTAGCTCAGCAGCACATGCACCAACCTGGCCTGTGTGAGGTTGTGAATTCAATCCCTGGTACCAAAAAAAAAAAAAAAAAAAAAGGGTAATTTTAATATGCTAGTGAATACCTGTAAACTCTGATAAGTCTTTGAGTAATAGACACATAGAGACCTTATTTGCTTACTATTTTTTGTATAAGGTTTTCTACTATTTAAAGATTGTATTTCTGCTATTTAAAGATTTGTAATATGTGTGTGAATATTTTATGAAGAGATAAAAACTACAGATGCACAAAATAAAAAGCAGAACCAATTTAACATCTCTAGACAGCACAGGAAACTGGGCTCCTGTGATGTCCACCCTACCAGGTCCAGTCAAGGGATACACACACATATTTTTACAGGGACAAATGGGAGTTTAAAAGGTTTATGATCGTGAGTGTTTTGGTGACAGACTCTTTACTACTCATCATTTTATCATGAATTTGTGTAGAGGATTTTATTTAAGGTAAAATTGTAATTAAAGTTTACTCTATTTACGTAAAAGCCTTGAAACAAATTATATATATATATGTGTGTGTGTGTGTGTGTGTGTATATATATATATATATATATATATATATATCAATATATAAGGTATACACATATGTGCATATATATGGTTTTTTTTTCCTTTCCATTTTCTGCTTTATTTTATTTTATTTTAATACTGGAAATCGAACTCAGGACCTTGTGCTTGCCAGGCAGGTGCTGTCCTGCTGAACTATATCCCTGTTGGTTTGTTTTTCTTGGGACCTGTGGGCTGAACCAAAGGCCTCACATTTGCTAATCCACTGCTCTACCCCTGGACGACTCACCAGCTCTCATAAATTGTGCAGAGTAATCAGTCATGCCCCGGTAAAATCCTCCCTCTGAGCCCAGATGTAGGCTTCTTTTGTGATACTTGTCATCCTTATCCTGTAAGGGATTAGATTGCCCTGCAGCAGTTTTTCATGCTTTGTTGGTAACCATCAGCCCTGTCTGTTATCTCTGTGGAACCTCGGCTGCCTTCCCACAGTCCCACCCAAAGGAGCGTGCTCACACCAACCTTGCCTGTGGAGTCGCCTCCCCAGGGCTCCTGAAGTGGTTATTTGCTGAAGCCCTGCACCTTCTGTTCAAAATCATGAGGGCACATGTTTCTGAAATGAGCTCTTATTGTGATTTTGCTCAGTGGTATAAGATCTGGTGGAACTGAGCACAATGGCCTTCTGGTTGGATGGGGTCGAAGTGTAGTCTCTGGAAGCCGGGTATGAATACACACTCAGGACTCAGAGTAAAGACACACACTTCACTCTGTGAAGCCCCAAGGCTTTGCCAAACCGCTTGGTTCTAGGGCTGTCTTTTACATCTGTAGGGCTGCCTGTTCTTGTTGCATTTAAATTCTGAAGACTTTACATAACTTCTTGGGTAGTATTTATTAGTAATGTTTTAGAATTACACATTATCATAATGTCCTACAATATAAAATAGTTATCAATAATAATATATTTCAATTGGATGGTGTAGCTCTTGACTAATTCATGCTGTCACATTTGATGAATTATGCATTAAAATTATAACTTCTTAAAATATCTGTCATAACTCATACAATTATTTTGATTATAGAGCTGAACCAAATGTATGCATTGCTCAGAGGTAATCATGTCACAGCCCGATAGTAAGCAGCTTAATAATACCTGAAACTTCGTGAAATGTGTCCTTTTAAAATGTAGCAAAAGATTTAATTTCTTTTTTATTTCAATTTTCATTTAACAGATTTTAGAATATATTTAAATCAAGAACCAGCATTCATATGAAAATTTAATGACATTTTTGGGTAATGGTATATTTAAAATAATTTACACTTAAAATTGTTGAGGAAAATTATCTACAGTTGATTGTAAATATTTTTAAAATTCAGTTGGGCTATGATTAGGTATGACAAATAAAAATTTATTTAAAATGCCCATTGGTATTCCATAAAACAAAGATCAAATCATAAAAATTTCAATTTCAAAACTGCTATATTGGAACTTTAAAATCTAATATCATTTACAATAAATGCAATATTTATGGAAATATATTCATTTTTACTTAGTTTAATGAATTTTTGTTGTTGAAGCTGGATAAGAATGAAATCTGAAGTGTGAGGAATCACATTTAATGAGCTTTATAAATCACAAATTATGATTCTAATCCAGTGTATTGAAATAACCACATTCATCAAAATCCAATGGAGAATCTACAGATTAAACGTGACAGATCTCTTTCCTTCTATGGTAGGAAATATTAGCAGGTAAGCAGAATTGTTTGAGGCCCAGGAAGGTGGATGCAACTGTGTGATGAGCTTCCTGGATGCTGGTCTGGTTTGGGAAGAGGTGAGTGACAATGTAAGTGCACATTTTGTGTTGTAGGAAATGCATGTGTGCGTGTGTGTGTGTGTGTGTGTGTGTGTGTGTGTGACAGAAATTTAAATGCTGCATAAAATTAGCAGGAGGGCTCCAGTATAAATCAATTTATTTTATTTCTTGCTGTTGAAAATGATTTGTAAGTCATACTTCTATCATCAAGAGTATTTGAGCAGACAGGAAATAGAAAAAAGCACAAGAACAGACACATCTATACTTTATTTCCTTTCTTCATTTTAAACAATAAATATTTTTATGCTTCCTCTGTGGCATATATTAGGCATTCAAGATCGAAAAATAAGTAAACAGGAAAACAACTAACAAGTACACCTTCACACAATTATAATCTAGAAGGAGCTGTTGGCAAACTCACTCGCTGTGAACTGAGGGCGGGTTAGACGTCCTTCTGGGTGACTTGGAGAAACATAGAAACGTGAGTTTTTCTTCTGGGCTGGGAGGGAAACCGGGAAAGCTGGAGATCAAACTCACCATGCTTGCACCATCTGGGGTGAGGATGAAGGAAGCAAACAGATCCCAGTCAGAACGGCACCAGCAAGGGCAGTGTGCGGAGACGGGGATGGACACACAGTGTACAAAGAGGTGTGCATGCTGGCTCGGGCTCACAAACGTGTGCACCAGGGAGTTCACTGGGTCTGGGAGGGTGGCGGACCAGAAGTTTCCCTTCACTTTTCTGCTGAGACAAGATTTGAGGGAAAATTCCTTGCTGGAGCCGGATAGAAGCATGAAGGTCAAGGCTTGCAGTTCAGGGTGCGCCTGGAATTTCCCCGTGAGCCCAAGAGGACTGGGGACTGTTTTCTCCCTGTCACTTTTCTTTTCTGGAAATGTTTCTTTATGCGTTTTCATTTTTTCATTAGCCCGTGTTTGCAGAACATGGTGGTTGCATTCCTCAGGTGGAGTTGGTCCCTGTGCAAAACACATCTCAATTTTTTTCATTCCGTTTCCCTCCCTCCCTTTCTCTCCCTCCATCGCTTGATCCCTTTCCCATTTGAAAAAAAAAAAAAATCTATCTCTCTACTTCCTGTTATCTACATTTTGTTTGGCTCCTTACTTATATTTGGAGTTTCTCCTTGAGAGAAATCATGCAATATTTGTTTGTCTTTATTTCACTTAATATTATGTTCTCCAGAGACATCCATTTTCTTAGAAATGATTCCAGTTTTTCCTCACGGTAGAGTAGTAGTCCATTTTGTGTAGATAATCATGCTTCTTTATCCATTCTTCTGTGGATGGACATATGTTCAAACCCAGGATGAGGATATCAGCCGAAAAATTTAGAGTTACAGAAACCCCATTGAGGGTGTCAGTCTAACCCACTCTGCAGTACGGTGCATGGATGTCAAAGAAAGACAAAGACAAAGTTCTGCAGTTAAGGAGCTCTGGGATGACCCGATGTTCCCAGTGGAACAAAAGACCTTGTCTCCAAAAGCTCATGGTTTTTATTGGTACTAATCAGGTACTCGAGTGGGAGTCCCAGCAGGGTGCACAGGGAGGAGAAACTGCATAGCTGTACCAGGCACAGAGGCCTCTATTTAGAAATGCACAGATGGACTGAGGTATGTAAGGCTGGCCCCTTACTCGCAGGAAGGTGTAACTCTTTCTGAGTCCCGTGGCTTGGCTGAGATGCTATCTCCTGTCTTAACCTGGGACTCTCACAGGCTCCTGTTCCAGCCTGTGTTCCAAGCTGTTAACACGGAGGCTGTTCTCACCTTCCTGTCACTGCTCTTCTGTTAACGAGACCACCAGTGCCTTGGCTGGTCTCCATGATGTTCTTTTAGCCACTTAGGAGAACATCTGCTTCATCATGGCCAGTGCTGCATAGCTCTGTGAATGGGGCGCAGGAGAAGTCAGAAGCAGGTGGTGGCAAGGGTTTCACTTCTCAGGAGACAGCAGTGTGGTGGTCTTCCCAGGACACAAGGCTGCCCCAAGTTTGAGCTACTGTGAATTATGCCACTATAAACATGGTATGCAGATATCCCTGTGAGAGGATGTCTTTCAGGATGATACCAAGAAGGGGAATCCCTGGTTAGAATGGAATTTCGATTCTCAGTTTTTGATGAATCTCCACACTGATCTCCGTGATAGTTATTCCAGTTTACATTACAGTGCAGAAGCATTCTTTTCCTCCCCCAGTCTCACCAGATCTGGGTGTCATTTGATTTCCTTATGATGGCCATCCTCTCTGTGCCTTTGTTTTTCATTGTCAAAAGGCTAAAGATGTTGAACCTTTTTTATGTATTTATTAATAATTTATATTTCTTCTTCTGAGAAGTGTCTGTTTATTTCAGTTGTCCAATTTTGATTAGGTCTTTTATTTTGGGGATCTATATTCTGAGTTCTTTATGTATTCTAGATACTAGTCCTCTGCCTGAGAGGCAGGTGTTATAATTGTTTTCTCACTTTGTGGGTTGTCTTTTCACTCTGTTGTTTTGTTTATTTTGCGGTGGAGAAGCGTTTGGATTGGATAAAATTTTACTTGCTGTTTCTTGTTACTCTTTCTTGTGCCATTAGAGTTTTGTTCAGAAAGTACTTCTCTATACCTATGTCTTCAAGAATTGTACTTTTTAAATCTTGCAGTAGATTAAGCATTTATGTTTCAACATTTAGATCTTTGACCCATTTTGATTTTAATTAATTCTTGGTGAGATGTGAGTCTAGATTCAGCTTTTGCTTGTAGTTAGCCAGCTTCCCCAGCACCATTTATTATACAGGCTATCTGCCTTTGCTGGATGTTTTTTAATTGCTTGTCACAGAAAGAATAATTGAATGTGCCTCTATTCTCTTCCACTGGTCCACTTTTTGATACCATACCATATGCATTTATCATTGTGGCTTTGTAATATATCTTCAAATATGGGATTATGTTGCCTCCTCCTTTGCTCTTATTACCCAGCATTGATTTCATTATGCTAGGTCTCCTCCTTTTCCAGAATATTGCTTGGAGATAAATGTAAGCCACTTCCAGGTACTAAGCATGTTAAATGTTCTAAAATACTTTATCTCATTATGATGATGATAGATGGTTTCTGACAGATGGTTTCTGGTCTACCATACTGTACTTGGTCTGATGTCATGGAATCTATCATCAAGAGAAGCTAAGAGAGAATGGTTCAGTGAGTGTGATGTAACCCTTGGGGGTTAAAGATAAACTGTGGACAGGATGATATGAGATGAATTCTGCTCTAGTATGCAGTGCACCAATTGATGAGATAATGCACACTTGTGTGTATGCCCACACACGTATTCATGGAGATGTACATTTGTGTATGTGACAGTGAGATTTACATGTCTCTGCCACATACAACTCTAATCTAGAAGAGTATGAAGATCAGGACTTAAACATAAAACATAAAAATGACATACATAAAACTGGTATGAATGTCTTCATGCTGGTGTTGTGTGGACACACATTTCAAATCAGTTGGGTAAGTCCCTGGGGCTCGAGAAGACTAGGATTAGCTTTGTAAAAGGTGCTATTGTCTTGCAAAGTGGATGTGCCTGTCCAGACTCCCACCTAGAAGGAGGGAGAGTTGATGTTGATGGATATGCTCACCATCAAGTCTCCGGTCAGCTTCTGGGGTTTAGACACTGCCAGGTGTCTCTGGTGGTTTACTGCTTTGATTTGCATGAGATGCTGCCGACCACTGTCCATGCAGTCATCTGCCATGCACATGTCTGTATTCCTGAGATATGTAGAGATGATTTGTTCATTTTAATTAGGTGTCTCCTTATTTACTTTTACGGGTTCTTTGTATATTTCACATGCTAGTGCTATTCAGATATGTGTTTCACACATATTTTCTCCCAATGTGTGGCTTCCTTTCAATCCTCCAAACACTCTGTTTTGAAGAACAGATTATTTCATGTTTATAAAAAAAGTTCAATTTACCTATTTTTCCCTCCAGGGAAGGACACTGCCTTGGAGTAGTATCTAAAAAGTCAACAGCAAACCCAATGCTGTTGAAATTTTCTCCTTGTTTTGTAGAAATGTTTTAGTTCTTAGCTTTACATATAGACTTATAGTCTACTTGGAATGAATTTGTGTGGAAGATTTTTAGTTGGTGTCTCCATATTTATGTGTTTTCCTTGTAATTGTTTTGTTTTGCAGATGGGTGTCTAGTTGTTCCAGTAACATTTTTTCTTAATTTAATTTTTGAGTTATATCAAGAACTATTAGGAGTATTGCCATGTAGTTTTATCTATGAATTTTGCTTTATTATGTTGATAGATCCATTATTTCTTAGGGAAGGGATTATGTAGAACTGGGGCTTTTCCTTAAATGTATGGTGTAATTTGTCAGATAAGACATACATTTAGTCTTATTTTGTGGTATGAAGTTATTATTTTCAGTTTCTTCGATAGATATAGGCAGATTCAAGTGAGACACTTTTGTGATTTCTGGTAGTGTGTGTTTACTAAGGAATCTGCCCAGTCATCTTTGGTGTCAAGCATGTGGGCATTAAATTGCTTGCAGTGTTTGTTTATTAGCCAGTTGAACCTACAATGATATCCCTTATTTTCTTTCTAATATTGGCAATTTAAGTCTTTTTTCTGTTTTCTGGGTTATACTGGTTAAAGATTTATAACATTTATTGATCATTACACAGAACTAGCTTTTGGCTTCATTGATTTTTTTCTATTATTTTCCTGTTCTCAATTTCATTGATTTCTACTTTTATTATTTCGTTTCTTGTGTTTGATTTAAATTTAATTTTTCTTTTTTAGTTTTCTAAAATATAAAGTTATTGATTATAGACTTCTTTTGATGTATGTATTCAAATACATCATTTGCCTCTGTACAGTATTTCTTCTGTGTGTCTCAAATTTTGGTACATTTTCATTTATTGAACAGTATTTTAAAATTTTACTTAAGAACTCTTTGACTCGCAGGTTAGCTAGGAGTGTGTTTTATATTCCCCAAGTATTTTTACATTTTTGTGGCAATTGTTCTTTTTATAGTTTGATTTAACTATGCTTTGAAAATGCCTTCTATGATTTCTATTTGTTCATGTTTGTGATGGTACAGGGTACAGTAAATAGTTATAATCAAGTTGAAAACAACATGTATTCTGCTCTTTTTGGGAGGGGCATTCCCTAATGTCAATTATATCTAATTGGGTATTAATAATACTCATGTCCGTTACATACTTACTGGTTTGTTTGCCTGTTCAATGCATTAATCACAAAAGAGTCGTTGTGAAGCTGCCCACTGCACCAGTGGGTGTGATTTTCTTTCCTTTACTTCTTATAGTTGTACCTCATGTGTTTTAATAATTGTTAGGTGCATGTATTCGTGGGATTTTGCATTTCGTGGAGAATTTATTTCTTCGCCGTTATGCAGTGCTTCTCTTGATCTTTGATAATTTTCCTTGGGCAAACTTTCCCTTTGAAAGAAGATATGGTAGCTTTTCCAGTTTAGTATGGAGTGCATGTGTTCTACCATTCTCTGTCTATTCATTACTAACACGTCTATGTCTTTATACTTCTGCTTTTTTTCATCTCTTGTATTAATACATCTTTGCGATGCATAACAAATGCATGTGTCCTGGAGAACTTGCCAGGATAACATGTGGCAGCTTGACCCTCTCTGGTCCCCTTTCCTCCCCTGCCTCATGTCTTCACCCATCCCCCAGTTCCCTTCTTGTCCCCATGAGGTTTATTTCTGTTTTCTGTCTGTCTTTTATTTTGCTCCTCAATTATTTATGCTTCAGGTTTCTCACATAAGAGAAACCCCAGGACATTTAAACTTCGGTGCCTTTATAGCTAAATAAAATTTAGACCAAATGTAGTTGGATCTTACATTCTGTGCACTTTGAAAATATCTGTCTCTGTGTATTTATGCTATTTCATCTGAGTAGTTATTGATATAATTGGATTGCTATCGACCATGCTTGTGTGGCTTTCTCTTTACTGCCACTGCGTTTGTCTCTGGTTCTTTTCTTCTTTCTGTGGTATTTTTTAAGGGTGAGTCAAGCACTCTCTCACTGAACTACACTCCACTTATCCATTCTTTGATTTTGGTTAAGCATCTTATATAGTTTCCTCTTGTATGCTTTTAGCAGAATGTATACATTTCTTATTGTTTCTTAGTGGCTGCCTTAGAATTTTTAATATACATTTTGACCAGTTTGCATTTGCATCTAGAAAGAAAAACTGGTGTCATATTTACACCGTGTTTGGAAGCTGGCCCTGTCTTCACACTGTGTTTCTCCTTGTCCTCATTGTCAAGCTTTGCTAGAAACTTGGCAGGAAGAGAGGCCTCCGTTGTGGTCCTGCCTCTGGTGTGAGGTTGGCACTTGGCTGACGTCGGTGTGGCCTGTGTAAGGCTTCTCTGGCTGCATTTCAAGCTCTTCTTCCACGTGGTCCCTGTACTTTGCAAGCATCTCCCTCTGACGAAGTCTTCATTCTGCCCATTTCTCAGCTACTATCCAGGTGTAGTCCCGAGGCCCTGCCAGTGTGACACACAGCATCCTGTGATCTCAAGATTAAATCTCAGTTTGGAGTTCACCTTCCCAAATGTTCCTCAGCTTCTTTTCCCCTCTTGGATGTGGCAGGCAGGGATAAATGCTCTCTGCCCTGATGGGAGAAGGCTTCTCTGGAGAGCAGGTTATTGCCATGGTTAAGGTTCTAAATGTATTTCACAAAGATTGCTCTTCCATTTGTTTTTCCAGAGCCAAGAGATGTTCTTCCTGGCACTTCATCATGAAAACTACAGAGTTTCCAGAGTAAACAGCACAAAAGTGTGGTGACTGTCACCGGGAGCTCCCAGGGGACAATCACTCCAGACCTGTCCAGGTCACCTCCGCAGCTCACCTCTTGCAGTGCTCCTTCCTCTGCTCCTGAGTACTGAGCTCCAGGTGAGCTCATCACTGCTGCATCTCTCCACAGCTCAGGCAGGGATTTTTCCCGTGACTTTAGCTCTCTAATTAGACAAAGAAGAGTCAGTAATTTTCAGCTTCTCCAGCTTTCCATTCTTGTAGAAAGTCGTGGTAGCCTGCAAGCCATGGGCTTGTCAATATCAGATATTTCAAGAATCTTGTGCCAGGTGACATGACAGCCACTCTGAAATTTAGAGAGAAGTGAATCCAGAGATTCAAAAATTAAATACATCAGGATGTAGACATCTTTGACTTTCTTGATTATGCATTTTATTTTATTGAGGATGGGTAGAGGCATAAATAAATATTAAACTTCCATTTTTCAGTAGGTTATTTTTATGTTTTGTTTCTGGCATTTTTTGCTGATTGCATTTTCATCATCCACTGCTAGATTTATACGTCTATTATCGTTATGTCTTTCTGCTGTGTTGACCTAAGATTTGCTGGTGACTACACTTTCATATTCCTGCCCATTTTCTACAGACACATGGACCACAAAGCCTGATATTGTTACCGAGTTTGGGGGTGCTGATATCTCTTTCTGGTGATGGTTTCTGGGTTCTTTCTGTCCTGGGCAAAGAATCATCCCAGATAAGTGTAAACAGCAGCAAAACTTTATTAAAGGTAGGAAAAGAAACAGGCTCTGCAGAGCAAGTTTGGCTCAAGTAAAGGTAGGAAAAGAAGCACCTACAGTGTGGGGTGGCCCACCATGATGCCCACCGTGGAAAAGTGGACACAGAAGCCAAGCTCAGTGTGGGCTGTGCTTCATCCAAGCTGACACCAGGGCTAGGCCATCCTGTGACAAACTCCTCAGTTCTTGTGAGAAGCCCACACACTGGGCCTTGGGACTGTTTTGCTTGTGTTGGGGACTTTGTAACTAACAGGTCACCTCTACTTTCCCAGCCAGGTTTGCCACACCCTCATCTCCTTTCTAAGATGGCTCTGGGTCCCTAACACTCATATCATTTGGCTTTAATTTACCAAGTGCGGCAAACAAATTCATAGGGTACCATGTTAAACTGTACATTCATATAAACTTGAAAAGCTATGTATCTGTCACTGAGTATCTGAAATGAAAACTTACTTGATGTGTTTGTCACTTTCTCGTCACTGGGACAAAATACTCACTACACCCAACTTAAAGGAGGAGAGGTTTTGATTTGGTTCACAGTTTCCTAAAGACTCAACTCATGGTTGGTTGATGCCTAGGAAGAAATGGCATGGTGGAAGAACATGTCAAAGGAAAGCGCCACAAAGCGAGATCACAGTCTGATGATCCACCAGCACTGAACCCCACTTCCTGTCCATCCCTTAGGCTGCTAAACTCATCAGGAGATGACTTTCTGAATGACCTAAGCACCTCCATAACCCAAACACCTTTCAAATACAGAGTTTGGGAGATAATTTTGATCTAAATCATAACTCTTGGCTTTCTATATTTTGTCTGTCCTCCCTGCCTGGGAATATTTCAAAGATGCAGAATCAAAGATCCTGCCACATACCTATTGGACCAGACTCTGTACTTTAAAGAGAACTTCAACTAATCTGTTCACATATTAAAGTTCAGAAAGTCTTCTACTCTAGGCCCAGGCAAGCCTAGAAAGAATGTCACAGAAGAATGTCTCTGCTGCTTACTGTCAGACAGCAGTAATCTTTCAAAGAGAAACCAGGAACCTGGGTAATGTTCATTTTCTGCAGCTCTCCAATTAAGCAATTTGCTAGGTTTCCTTAATGTCATGTTTAATCAAAACAATTTCAAAATTAATTGTAGCTTGTGGCATTATTAGGTGTTAGGAATTAATAAAAGGGAATAATTCAGAGATTTATTCATTAGAATACTATTTGCTTGAATGAAGGTCCTCTTCTCTCTTTACATAAAATAAAGTGGGATTTTGAAATATCTGGGGGTCTCAAAACATTGTGGGTGCGGCGCTGTCAGGGCTGCGGCTCTCCCTAACCTTTGACCTTATCAGTTCTCCTTCCCCGAGGCCTCAGAGTCTATTATAATTACTGTTCACTGATGGCATTGGCTTTTCCATCTCATCAGATCTGCACTAACAGTTTTTCTGTAAATTTAATAGGCTCTATTTTGTGGAATCCTAGGTATGCTTATCTTTAAGAGTCACAAAATGAATTTATACATACAAAGACACCGTCAACCTTCTGTAAGTATGGGTTCTGCATCTGTAGATTCAACCAACCACAGGGAAAAAGTATTCCTGAGACAAAAACTGTATCTGTAATGAATACCATGTGTACCAACCCTTCCCTTCTCACTCTTCCCTAAGTAACATAACCTAACCCTATTTGTGTGTGGTTTACACGGTATTGGCTACCGTAAGTAAGCAAGAGGTTATATTTGTATTCTTTAATCACACAAGAGGTTTATGGGCTGCGTGCATACAGCACATTTTCTTAGAGTGGCTTGAGCACCTGTGGGTTGTATATCTGCCAGGAAATGGGCCTGAGTAGCTGGCTGTCTGCAGATACTGAGATGACAGCGACAAGCATGTGTGTCGCACTGGTCACCTTTTCTTTCCGGAGCAAGATACCTGGTGTGTGCAGCTTAGAGGAGAAGAGTTTATGCTGACTTAGAGCTTCTGAGACCTCAGTCCATGGCCTGCTGGCTTTGAGGCATAAACACGGGGTAAAAGGGCTCTGGAGAGGAAAGGCCCTTACCTCCTGGCCCCCAGAAACAAATAAAGTAATAGCTTTTCCTTGTCATTTTTCCTGGTCAGTTTTGTGAATTGTCAGTTACTGTGTCATTTATTTTTAGACTGCAGTTTCATCCACTTGCAAAGAGCACTGCTGGATCACGCTGGCTCAAGTGGGCAGGTGTTCCTGTCCACTTACTAACCCTGACATCATGTGACTTCTCAATCCACTGGTACACATTTCTTAACAACATCAGCTACTTCTTTTTTTTTTTTTTTTTTTTTTTTTGTCTTTTTCCTTTTTATCGGTACCAGGAATCGAACTCACGACTGCCTGCTTGCAACGCAGGCGCTTATGCCGCTGAGCTAAATCCCCAGCCCCACATCAGCTACTTCTAAAAGCCATTATTATGAGCTACTAATCGCTTTCTTGGCCCCTGAGTGTCACTCTGGTAGCACCATCTTTCCCGGCTGCCATGGTCACTTTCCTAGATCCTGACAGCCACAGAGAGATGTTCTGTGACTCTGCCAGATCAGCAGGTAAGCCAGCACCAAGCCAGGAAGTGGAGGTTGAGCTGGGCAGTGGTGCAGAGGGTGACAGTGAGGACCTGATCCCTGGCAGAAATACCTCGTAGAAGACCCCGTGGGTGCAGGTGCAGAATCCTATTACTGCTGTTGACACATTCATGGGCTGTCACCTGCTGACAATCGGCCCACAGGAAAGCTGAGAATCAGCACATCAGAGACTGCAGGAAGTCAACCAACACCTCATCTGGAAAACAGAGGCCCAGGAGCGCAGAACCTCATGACAGATGCTGCACAGCAGACCAAGCCATCCTTGCCGAGTCAGCATCTGCCATTTGTGGGTCCCTGAAGGTGAGGATCTGGGGATCGCGGTTGCCTTCCTGAAAGCCTCGAGGATGCCGAGGATGCTGGGGGCACTGGCCTAGTGCTCTCTGAGATTGGTCTAGAAATGAGAAAATGGCATAAATTTTAGCCATTGCATTGGTCCTCACACTTGTCTCTGCTGGATTCTGCTATTGTCCCTACAGTCCCCATCCCTATGTGGTAAGGGGGCAGATGTCATCCCCGGCACTGCTTCAACTCTGTTGGTGTTTTATTAGGAGTGGAAACATTACTTTGAGGGATAAAATAGATCATGTAAATTCTCCAAGAATCAAGGGAATTGAAATTGTTTGAGAGTTTAATATATATTTAAACCAACACCCCCCCCCTTGCAATGCTTGTAGAAAAGCTGGAATCAGCTTATAGAAAGTAAGATTTTATTTATATTTTATTTTATTTCATTTTGTTTTTACCTAAACACAAGGGAGAATTTTTTAATATAGTGCTTACTACTGCACTTTGCTTTTCAAATTACTACATATCTGCAGCCCACAGTGATTACACTCCTTGTATGGAATTGGTACATGGACACAGCACATCTTAATTCGTCTGCTTTCCCTCCCTCCATCTCTTCATTTCCTTCCAATTTGAGAAATGGGTATTCCCTATTTCCTATTACCTGTCTCTCTTATTTTACACTTTATATTTTGGGTTTCTCCTATGAGAAAGCCGTGCGGTATTTGGCCTTGCGGGTTGAGTTGTATTCACTTAACATTTGATCTCAAGATGCACCATTTTGCTACAAGTGCCTCAAGTTTCTCTTGCTTTGTGCAGAGCAGTGCTCCACAGTGTAAATGCTACATTTTCTTTATCCAGTCATCCGTTGTTGGATATACAGACTGTATCTATTCATTGGCTGTGATGAACTGTGCTGCTGTAAACGTGAGTCTGCATGCATTCCTGTATTGCAGCGTCTTTAACCCTTTGAGGAAGATATCAAAAGAAGGCCAGTGCGGCCAAATGGAATTTCTACTTTTAGTTTTTTGAGAACTCTCCATACTGATTTCCACAGTGGCGCTACAGTTTACATTTCCATCTACAATTTAGAAAGCTCCCCTTTCCCGCCTCGCCAGGATTTGTTAGTCCTTGATTTGCTGTTATTTGATACCATCCTTCTTTCTGGCGTGAGGTAGAATCTCAGTGTTGTTTTAATTTGGCCAGAGATGCGGAACATTTTTTGAAATGTTTGTTGCCCATCTGTACTTATTCTGAGAAGTGTCTATTGGTTTCACATATATATTTTTATTGTGTTTTACTTTGGGAGGTCTAATATTTTGAGTTCTTTCTCTATTCTTGCTATTACCCTTTGTCTGAGGAATCGCTTGCCGTGTTTTTCCTACTCTGCAGGCTGTGTTTTCACTCTGTGGTTATTTCTTTCGCGGTGCGCCATCTCTTATTTCCACCAGCAGTGGACAAGCATTTCTGTTGCTTCATACTCTCATCAGCATCTGCTGTTGTCACTGTGGGCAGGTTAGAGTGCAGCTGCTCCAGCAGTGTGTGGCACTCTCATCGCTGAGGTACCTGAAACGCAGTGGTAATTCCATCCCTGGGCATCTTTCATGCTTACAGCATGTGTACATCTCCGTGGGTGAGGTGTCTGTTCAGATTCTTTTGTGTGGTGATTCTCTTTGTAAAACTCAAAGTTTTACAGATCTTCTGTATTTTTAAAAATAAAAGTCTGTTGTTATATACAGGTTTGAAAACACAACCTGCTATTCCATGGCTTGTTTTTTCAAATTTCTTGATATTGTATTTCAGAAAGCAGAAAATGACAATTAAATCTGTTATCAATTTTTATGAATCATATGTCTGCATATTCTCTCAATGTTCATTATTATACCCTGTGTTACCTGCGTTTATTGTTAGTTTTTTTCTAAAATTTTATAATTTTGAATTCTGTAATTTGAATGGGATCGACTTAGAGTCAAATTTTGTGAAGGCATAAAATCTATATCTACAGCAAATATGTGTGCGTGTGTGTGTGTGTGTGTGTGTGTGTGTAATTATTACAGAACATTTGTTAAATAGACCATCCTTGTTCTATTGTATTTCTCTAGTTTCTTTGTCAAAAATCTGTAATGGGTGCTATATTATCAGTTGTTCATTCTGTTTTTTTCATCTCTTTGTCTTTTATTTGACCAATATTTGACTAGATTGGTTTTATAGCAAATCTTAAAGTTTATTAGCATCAGTTTTTCAGTTTGTTTTTCTGCACTATTGAAACGCTATTCTTGTTCTTTTGCCTCCTCATGTAAATTTCAGGGTCAGTGTGTCAGTATCCAGATGTAGTGGTCTGGGGTTTTTATCCTAACTCCACTGGAACTACGGGTCAAGAAGTGAAGAACTGGCATCATGATGCTGAGGCTTCTTGCCTATGGACGTGGACCATGTCTCCTTTGTTTAGTTTTTCCCTTGGTAACTCTCTTCATACAGATTACATACATATTTTGTTAGATTTAGAATAAAGTCATGTTTATGGTACTATAAATAGCAATCTGTTTTTAAATTTCAAATTATGACAATTTGTTGATGGCATATAGAAAAACTATTAAATTTTGCATCTGAAACTTTTCTATAATTACATAATAATTCTGTAAGTTTTGTGGTGATGTTTTAGGATTTTCTGCTTTAAAAAAATCACTGCACATATAAACACAGGTTTGGGTGTTTTTTCCTCCTAAGATACACTCTCTACTTCCCTTTCTTTTTCTCATTTGCATAGTTTGACATTTGAGAATGATTTTTCACTGAAATGGTGACATAGACATTTTTGTCTTCTTGATTTCAGAAGGAAGACATCTGAACTTTTTATTAATTATCATGCTAGTTGTAAGTTTTTTGTGAGTATTTTAAAGGTTCCTATTTCTAGTCTCCTGAGCTTGTTTTTTAAAACTAGGAACAGTCACTGGATTTTGTCAAATGCTTTTGTGGATCTGTTGCTGTAACAAAATGACTTTCTAAAAACTATGCTTATGATTACCACTGTTATTTTGCAGTTTTTGGACCAGTCTTACAGGTGGGATAAATTTACTGGGATACAGGTTGTAATAATTTTTATGCATGCTCAGGTTTAATTTGCTCATACTGTGTTGAAAATTTTTGCTCTGTGTTTATGGGATACTAACTGTAGCTTTTCTTCGTGTGGTGGCTTATTCTGGCTTGAGGACCAGGTTAATGTTGAATCAGGAGGAGTTAGGATGAGTTTTCTCTATTTCTATTTCATGAAAGCCATTATAGAAAATTGGTATGATTTTTTTCCCCTGAAATGTTTGACAGAATTTACTAAAGAAATAATTTGAGTTTGGTGCTTTTTATTTCACATTAGTAATTATTGATTTCATTCCTTAAATATTCATAAGCCTACTCAGATTATCTATGTCTCCTCGTAGTAGTTATGCTAGACTGTGTTTTTGAAAGAACTGGTCTATTTCCTCTAGTTATTATTTTCGGGGTTATAGTTGTTAAGATTTGGGACATGATATTGAATGTCCATTGCTCCATGGTGGCAGCCTCCCTCGTGAATGAATGTTGGGGCTGAAAGTCTTCAGGACTCTGCTCCAGTCAGAGGCAAATCATCTCCAGAAGCCTGAGTTCACTGTCCATCACCATGGCCATGTTTACCTTCATGCCATGATGCTGCTCTGCCCCTGGCATCCTCTTCGCATTCCCCTTTCTGGCCAGCTGTGACTCCCAGGAGAACGCCACCCACAAACTACCTCAGGGCCAACCCCAGGTCTGAGTCAGTACCCAGGAATCTCAGCCAGCAACAATAGTGTGGCAAAGAGAGTCCATGCGCTGGTGTCCTTGCCACAGCTGGTGAGGAGCTCCAAGCTCTTGTCTCGGTACAGAAATACCGACAGCACCAGAAAAGATCAGAAGCTGCCACCATCAAATTTCTCAGAATCTCAAAAATAGTCAGAGGTTTAGAGTTGCTAAAGGAACAGGGAGTTAAGAACAAGGTGCCTGGAAAGGATGGGGAATCTTCTCTTGAGCAGCAGCAGTCCTGGAGCAGAGACAGTCAGTGCCTGGTGCCTGGAGAACGCAAACCTTCTTCACCTGTTCTGGTGACTGTCGGCTTCCAGGCTGGGGTGCTGACACACCCACTCCTCTCTGGTTTCCCCTACTCAGAACTGAGGCTGGAGGGAGGCACACAAACCCCTGCAGATGCCTGGAAGAATCCAGCCTTCAAGATGCCTCGCAGCCTCACCTGAGGGGTGGTTAAATGCCAGAGACATAAGCAGGTTAGAGGTTATCAACCTTGGTGTGGGAGATGGAACATTATTACTTAATGAGCATGAAATTCTATTTGAGTTAAAAATTTTGGATGTAGATAATGGTGAAGGTTGCACAACATTTTAAATGTAGTTAATGCCATATATCTGTAAAAAAAGATTTAAAATTTTAAAAGATTGAAATAAAAACCTCTGGGTCATAAACTTTGCTACAGTAAGATGAAGCAGAAACATGCTTTAAGTTTTTCTCTGGAACTTTTTACATCTAATGAAAGCTCTGTGCTTATATCTTTGTTTCCATGTTCCAAGATAAATAATTTATCTCTGTTGTCAAGAAGTGGTGGATATCTGGATTATTCAACATTCAATTTTTTTGGTAGAGTGAATTTGGTTACTTGGCAAGCCACAGGAGCTGGACACTTTATGAATATTGATAATAGCAGTTAGTAAGAGCAATTATCGTCATAATTATAGATTTAATAGCAATAACCTTAGAGGTGATGTTATAATTAAGGCCAAGATAATGAATCATTATCAAAAGGGGATATAGAAAGAATAAAATGCTTTTTAGGGGAGAGCTTTGGTATTTATATTTTGGGTTTCAAACTGGCAGATAAGGGCAAATAGAAGCTAATTGAAACCTCGTAAACAGCCATCAACCTTGCTGATACAGAGCTATACTGAAGAAGACCCACCCTCTGGGTGGCTCCAGCTCTTGCTGGTGAACAAATAAATGACCCGACATTTACTACTTACTAGGGAAAAGTGTGGGTGGATGGTGGGATGTTAATTTTAATTAACTATTAAAGAGATGGGTTGAATAACCATGGTGAACACAGTTTTTAACTTTGTACCAAAATTCATCAGAGGTTACCCCTTCAGTTGTAGCAAGGATTGTGAGTGAAGCTTCTCCCTCAGATATGATGGCCTAAAGTCCACTGCATGGGATTCTAATGCGATGGGTGTGTGAGTGTGTGCAAGAGAAAGAGAATGGCTTATTCTACCAGTAAAATCAGAAACAATTGTGTTGTGGTACTTTATTTTAGTATCTCTTCTTTAGGGTCATGCCACTCTAAAGTTGTGCGCTCAGTAGTACTTAGCTGCTGACTATGGCCATGGGATCCATGTATGCATCTCAAGTGGTCAGATGCCTAAGTGATTGAAAGGTTCTTCATGGATGAGGAGAAAGATGGTGCAAGCGAGAGCTCGGGGAGGAGAAGCAGATAGGAAAATGTGTTCGAAAGAACGAGTGAGCTTTCACTCCATGTGTTGTGTTGCTTTTCAGCATTGGCAGGGAGGTGAAATTGGCCTAAAGTAAGCACCATAGGATGCTGCTTTATGGAGGTGGTCAGCAGCTGTCAGAGGCTACCAACATCTGTAGTGTAGGATGCTTCCCTGCCACTTAGAATGCCCGTTGACACCTCTACCTGTGTGGTCTGTAGGGCACTGTAGTGCCCTTTCCCTAGGGGCAGTGGCTTGGAGACTTCAGATCTCATGCTTAGGCTGGGTGGAATAACTTCCTGTAGCAGTAGTGGTCCCCTTAAGGGGCAGGTAGAGACCAGCAGAGGAGATGAGAACCAGGGCTTCTCTCTGATGGGGTCTCAGGTTCAGCTAGGGAGAGCTCTGAGGGCATCCTGGAGACTATGTGAGCTAGGAATGTGGTGGCACAGCTGGTGTATTGTCAGAGTCACCTCTGAGCTGCTGAGTGCAGGGAAAGACACACATTTGCCATCACTCAACTGAGACAGCAGCAAGCATGCTGCTAGCTGAAACATGCAGAATGATGTCACTGTGTGGCTGTGTGACACAGTTGTGCTAAAACCGCCTCGCACTGCATATGCAGTGAAATGTGCACCACAAACGTGGCTTCCAGTGACACCGGTCCAGCGTGCCCTCTGGATGCACCTGGCTTGCTAATTAAGAGTTGCTAGTAATGGCACTATTTCTGCTGCTTCTCTGCAGTGGTGAGAAGGGTCTAAATGTGTGATTTTGTTTTTGTTGCTAATTATGTTCATCCAAAAATTCTTGTTTCTTCCTTGAGACAACATTTTCCACTGGGTTTATATTTCAAGAAGAATTTCTTGTTTTGTTTTGTTTTTAAAGACAACTAGCTCTTGATCCACTGAGCTGCTGGGTTCTATTCGAATCTGTATCATGTAATATTATAATGTAATTACTTAAGCTTCTATTCATGAGTCAGAAAAACATTTTGTAAAAGTTGAAAATTTAAAAAATAGAAAAATAAATTGTCAACTTACTATAAAGTGAAAAACACAGGCAACCAAGTTGTTTGCTTAAAGAGAATGAATGTACACATTCACAGGAAGGCTCATAACAGCAAGCTGATAGCAGCACTTTTCACCAAGACCAACGCAAGAAGAAGTGCACAAGTGGAGAGGTAAGCTGGTCAGTGTGTGCCGTGGTACTACTCATCAACTGCTGATGCCTATAAGACAAAGAAGGTTGTTAGGTTTTAAACCTAAAATGTGGTTGGCATTCCAAGGCAGAGTTCTTAGAAGTGGGTATGGAGCACCGATCTCACTGAAGTATAAATCCACTGAGGAGTTCACAGCCAGCTGTGCTGAGGGCAGACTCAGCCTGGCTGGAGGAGGGCAGTCTCAGAGCTGGGACCCGGCAGGCTGTGTTTCCACCTCCAGCCCCTCCCCTCTCTCTGCTTCTCAGCTCTCTAAGCCAGCAGCCTTCCCTTCCCCATGCTGCTTTTACCTCAGAACAGTCAACCGTGGATTGGAACCTCTGAAACTGTGGGCCAAATAACTTTCATCTCTTTTAATTTGTTTTTGTCAGATACTCGATCACAGCATGAGAAGGTAAGCAAAAGAGACCAAGCGGAACAATGCGTTCCGTAATGCCCTGTCCTAAAAGCAAAGGAGCAGGCAAAGTTAAGTTACAGTGACAAAAGACACACAGCTGATTTAAGGCAAATTGTTTATCAGAAATAAACTGGCATTGTACTAATGATTAAGTGGATGAAACAGAGTCAAATTTTCGAATATGTTAGTCTGATTTCTATTATAAAAGATTATCTGAATTTGGATAATTATAGAAAAGAGGTTTATCTAGCTCACTTATGGAGGCTCGAAGTATGGGCTTTTGCAAGGCACTATTGTAGTCAGGGGTTTTGCAGAGAACAATTACAATCAGGATATGGATTTTATAATATTGTTTTATGATGCTCACTCGGAATTAACACAAAAAAATGCAGGAAATCTGTCCACAACACTAAAGACATAGGATATTTAGTCAAGGGCCTGAATCCCACAGCAATGTCCCTCGTGAGTCCAGATGAAAACCCAGAGGTTATGACAATGCCTCCCATGAGTCCAACAGGAAGTCTAAACCCCACAAGGACTCACATCAGTCTGTTTTAGAGATCCATGCTGGGAAGGCCCAAAGGTCAGCAGTGGAAGCTAGAAAGTCAGCATGGTGAAGGCGCTGTGCTGGTCAGAGGGGATGAGGGTTCTACACTGGAGCTGAGAAGTCACACTCACAACAAAGACCAGGGCTGTCCTGAAAAGCACCACAGCTATCCTCAGAGACACAGAGGCCCCAAGCTCCTCTGATGATAAACATAGTGGAGTACCTGCCAGGAAGCCAGTGCAACGAGTTCATCCTGGAGACAAAGCTGCACACATCTTTCTCTCTGGACCCAGGAAGCAATGCTCGATGTGAAGCCCAGAGCTTCTTAAGGAGAACCAATGGCTCAAACACCAACTTGTAGGAGAATCCACAATGCCTCAGTGCATCAGTGCACCTCAACACACTAATACCTCTCCTTCTCCACATCTCTATTTATGCTGGCATCTTTTCTCAGGTGAGACATCTACGCTCAGCACCATGCTGATGTAAATTAAGTTGACCACCAGTTTTTAATCCATAATAGGCACCATGGCAGGTAGCACCAAAACTGTAAAAGTGAGATAGAGAAAACGAACTCAGGGTCCTCTAGGAGTACCTCAACTCCATCCAAGGACACAGCCCAAGGACCATGCGCATCTCCTGGAGCCCTGCCCCATATAAGTCTCACCATCCCTCAGATCCGTGCGCTAAGGACAGGACACATGAGCCCTCAAAAGGCAAAATAAATGCACTTCACAGAGCTGCACAGAGTGGCACTACCATTGTCTGATGCCATCCAGGAGGTTGACAACCGAGTTCAGAGAAACTCTGGTCACAGGCAGTCCCCACTCCTCTAGGCATTGCCCCATCTTCTTGTGGCTGAGGAAGCATCTCCTGGTGGTGAGCCAGCCTCATGTCCACAAAGGGAAGGTAGCATTAGGCCCTCCGTCTGTACCTCTGGAATTATGACACGGCCACTCCTGCAAGAGAGGCACCAGGTGGGGCTGGCCATGCAGCCCTGATCACCACGCTCCTCAGTGGCCTGCAAGGATTGAGGTCAGATGGAAAGGATCCGGGCCAGGCTTTCCCTGAGCAAGGTGCTAAGCAGCTTTCCACCTCACAGCAGAAGCACTAAAGATTTTACTTTCAGTAAATTTATGATTTTCAAATTTCTGTATTTATCAAAATATTAAGTGACATACATACATGAGTGTAGGTAAGATGAGTATTTTTGACCCACTAAAATAACTGTTAATTTGCCATTATTGATTTCTTCTTTACTCTCTCAAATCTAACTTCTAATATCCTGAGTATATTTTAATATCTAGAAAGATGAAATTAAAACTTATTATCCCTTATTATTTATTGACACCATATTCATTTTCTAGATAAAACATAGAATCACTGTAAATATTTTTTTGGTCTTTTTGTGACTGTTTCACCATGCAATTATGGGTGGCCTTGAACCTTTGGCGATCCTCCTTTCTCAGCCTCCTGAGTGCTGGGATTACGGACATGCACCACCATGCCTGGCCACTTTTTCTTTGTATTTTTTATCTATTTATCTATCTACCCATTACCTAACTTGTATTCAACATGTCAATTTAAGAAATTCTCTCTGTACCTTGATTATATAACATAGTATGCAAAAATTAGTAACAGTGTCATAATTTGTGCAACATCTTCACAATACTGTGCAGGATTTTACTTTTACTGTTTGGAGTATTTATTTCCTAACAAAGAATGTTTCTAGAAAGTCTGCCTGGCAAGTCTAGGCAAGTCTGCCTGAGAGAGCAAATACAAATTGTGGAGTCAAAAGCAGCAACTCAAAATAAAGCAATAGCTGATTGCTTAGTGTGAAGACTTTCTGCTTTTTCCTTAAGCATTACTTTCTAACCATGTTGCCATTATGATTTTGTGACTAATTAAGATTTGTGACCTGAAGGGTTTCACTCTGACTGAAGGCAGGTGACATCTCCCAGGCATCACTGGTCCCTCTCCCAGCAAGTGTGCCCATCTGGTAACTGCGGGGCTGTGGTGGCCTGGAGAACACTGGGAAGCAGAAAGACAGGTGCTAAGGGCAGTGAGGCACGCTGGGTCCAGCAGGCTCTGCAAGAGCTCCTTGGATGCAGAACCTGCAAAAGTCCAACTCAGAAGCAGAGGCTGAGCCTCTGGTTGGGGTGGGGGACAGGTGGGGCAGGACTGGAGACCAGGCAGGTATCTGTCCTGTGACACACGGCTTGAGTTAGCAGAGCAAGGGTGGATCCATGTGCTCCAAAAGCAGGGTGCATTGTGAGGGGTCGCAGGTGTGTGCTCACTCCAGCCACTCCTGCATGAGAACATCACGGAGCGTCCCGCCACCATGCACACCGCTGTTTATCAGCTTAGTAACAAGTAAGAAAAGAGAAAAACAGTAGTCATGTACACCATGAGTTTTCATTGGTTAGTTAAAGCAAATAAATAACCATCTCCCTAAAGCATTTTGAGAGAATAAACAGTAAAGAGTAACCCCCGAGGCATGAGCTTGTGATGATGAGCAAGATAGAGAAGCCCAGGAGCTGGGTCCACAGGGATGGCACTGCCTGGTTGGGAAGAAAGCACACGGAGGAAATGATGCTGTCTTCAGCGATGGTCTCCGCAGCACCGCGTACAGCCCCAGAAGAAAAAACTGTATGTTCTGAGCAGCATGATAATGATCATGGGAGTTATGTTATACCTAATGGACATCGATATTAAGAAAATGCTTAGGGTCAGTCATAGAAGCCAATGTATTGGGTATAAAGCCAGTAACAATCACAGTAAAAGTCTACAAGGATAGAATAAAGTTACCTAGCAGAATACAGCCAGGAGTGTGAGGGAATTCTGGCATTTTTATATATCTATTTAAAAGCATCTCTGATGAGACTGTTCAACCTGCACAGGAAAAATTCAGTGAAGTTTCTCCCTGTAAAGAAGTGACTTCTGGCTCTGGGCACGCAGTTCATGCACTAAGGAGGCTGAGGTCACTCCATCTGCCCATTACCCCAAGGCCAGGGGCTCGTGATGTGAGTTCCTCCCTGGGTCTGAGGTCTGACCAGGAGCTGACTGGTCTACAGGAGGAGATGGAAGTCTCCGCTCCAAGAGAGGCTTCATCCTTCCTCTATCTTTTCCTTCTGCTTGGGTTCAGCCACAGAATTTGAGGCAATGGGTGCTGCTCCCCACATTGATAAGGCTGAATGTTCCTGCTGTCCACGGATATGAACATTCCTTTTCCAGAAATACCCTCAGACTTAGTTGGAAATAATGTTTTCCAGCTGTCTGAACATCACACTGGCATAGCCACATTCCCCATTACAATGCTATTCTCAGCCAAGTAAGAATGACTAAATTAATCTTAGAGGATGAATTAGCCTTTCTATTGCAATAGGAAGAGAAACAGAGGTTTAGATCATGTACACATCACTAGAAAGATACATTGCTATTTCCGAAGGAACCTATCACAGACAAGCAAGGAGTTCCTCTACTAAGCTAGACAAACACTATCAAATTTATTCTTTTGTACTTTACTTTTGTTCTTTTTAGACTTCTTTGTGTTTGTTTATTTTTGTTAGTCTTAAGACTTGTGATTTACAAGTGCTTAAATTTATTATTTCTGAAAGAATATTTTATTTTTTAATACTCTATTTGATTGTTAAAATATTTTCAGAATATAATGTTATCTTGAAGTTCTTTTTGATAATAGCTCCTGAGGTGATATCCAGTAATAATAGACATTTTTTATGCATATTACTCATTTCTTAAGTTACCTGATTGATGATCATACACAAAAATGTTATTTAAAAATACAATGAAATCACATTCTGATTAGAAGCCCATAGTACCAAATAGAGACAAGCATGTGCTGGAGGGACATAATCCTAGTGTGTTTTCTGAAGATAATTCTCAGAAGATGCTTTTGGAAATGTTTTTGAGTGCCTTTGGAAACCTGAGCTGACAGACCCAGAATCCAGACAACACTCAGGTACATTAAAACCTATCATTCTGTTTCCAGTTTTTTATGTATCATGAAATATACATCAAACAATGTATACTGAATTAATTCTCCCTGAAAGTTTATGGTGCTGCATTTAAACACTGAATCAAACATTTCCTCTCCATTATTTTCCACTGTGTTCCCATAGGTAGGTATTTCTGCTTTGTGGCTGTAAATTAAGATGTACCTAATTGAGACCTGCTTGTTGTACCAGATCTTCCTCCTCTGTCAGACTCTGCCAACAATGTTGTGATCAAGGGGTTCCTGTGCTCGAATATTCCCTTGGATTTGGCATATTATGAAATTTATAATTCCCTTGTATTTGGCATATTACAAAATTTAGAATGAGAAGAAATCAGTTAGTATCAGAGAATAACATTTCTTGTATTTTTTCTGAATATTTGCATTTGGAGGCTACTCATATAGTTGGTTGTCTCTAAATATTATCCATCAGCTGTTAAGCTATTATATAATTTTGCAACTTTTAAGCTTAAACAGGTCGATGTTACATTTCAATACCTTTTCTTCCTTTTTTCTAATTATCTTCTATTAGAAGTACATTCAGGGAACTATGTATGGTGAGAATGTTAGCTTTTTTGTGTAACACTCACATTGTGAGTGTGTTAACAAGATGTAGACAATTCAAGTTTGACAGAGAGCTATTATTATTTTTAAAATTTATATTCTACATACAGCTACTTTGAAGAAAACAAGACATTATGGCAGCCATTGCTGATTTAATATCATCTTGCTTTGAAGTCCTACAATGCTTTTGTTCTTCTGTTTCCATTGATTCTATCATGTTGTGTCTTATTGGATTTTAATATGTCTGATAGTATAAACAAATTTTAAGGAAAATGAGATATTATAGTAACCATTATTCATTATTGATTATTTGGGTTTGAATGTCCTGTGATGCTTTCATCTCTTGAATACCTTTATACTATTTTGTTATGTTTGATATTATTGTGTGTGAAGGTATGCTCAACTATTTCAACGAAAAGAGACATTATGGTAGTTACTGTTGATGTCTGGTTGTCTGGTTTGAAGTGCTGTGTTGCTTGCACTGTTCTGTCCTGATTTGCCTTGTTTTGTTTCTTTTATTTTATTCTCTTTAAAATAAAAATAAAAAATAAAATTTACATTCCACAAAGTGACATTGAAACAAACCATCAGAAATGTTTTCAAAAAAGCATTAGCCATTGTTGTTTTTAAAAATTCTTTTGACTCTTAAGTTCCTAAAGGATTTGACAGAGGTGGGCTGCACAGACAGGAGGCAACATTAATCTATCAATAGAGCTGTAGAGTAGATTTATTTATGCAAGCCCTATGAATTTCTTGACTTTTTTTTTCCTTTTTGCCTTTATATTGGTACCAGGGATCGAACTCACGACTGCCTGCTTGCAAGGCAGGGGCTTATGCCGCTGAGCTAAATCCCCAGCTCCTTGACTTAAAACACAAAGCATTTTATTTTTAAGTCAAGAAATTTAACCTCATATTGAAATAAAGTGAGATGTTAACAAGCGAAGCAGTATACTTCTTTACAGGCAGCAGCGAGAGTCTGATTAAAGCTAATATAAATAAGGAATTCCATGTTAACAAATAGCGGCATGTGTGTGGCTGTTTATCAGCCCCGTGAAGCCGTAATTTTCATCTCCTCATTCACATAGATCAAGTAGTTTCTTTTATGATTTTTTTTTGCTGATGTAGCAGTGTGAGCTCCTGAGCAGCTTCTCTGACTGGGGCGGCGGTGCTGTCGCTAGCTGTCACCTCCTTGTCCTGGTCACAATGCAGGTCCTGAATTATACCTTTCCTGAGCTAAATTAGGTATTTACAATGCTCCAAGCAGACCTTTGAGCTAGTGAGACTGCATCGTTAATGTCACAGACACGGAATGAGTCGCAATATCTGGCTGCAGCAGGCAGGTGCAGGCTGTGCCTCCCCTGGTGTCAGCCCCATGGAGAGCTCACCCCAGGCTGTGTTCAGAGCTGTTTAGACACACTGCTTGCCAAACCAGAAAGCCAGGGCAGGCTCGGCTAGGCAAAGGCCGATGTCACAGGGCTACACTACTCAGGTAGGAAGTGCCCCAGTCACTCATTTCATGTTTTGTAAAGTTACATGATTTGACTTTTAGACCACAACCAAACCTTAGCAGAGCATCATATTCCAAAGTATAAAAGAAATTACATAGGTTAATAGAACAGCCTGAGAAGTTGGCTCTTGCCAAAGACAGCGAGGCCCCAGAACACATCCAAGTTAGAATGAGGCACTGTGGTGAGCCAGTGCCCTCACTGTGAGCATGCACTGGAAATGCTTTAGGAAGTTCTACCATTGCTCACCTAGTAATGCTTGAACGTGGAGTTCGCAAATGCAGACAGATTTTTTTCCTTAAGTCTGAATCTTATTTTGTTCTATGAGTCACGGTAAAAACTTCATAGATAAAAATCTCATTAATCCTTATGAAAATCCTGCAAAGTCGTTATTATATTCAATTTTTCACACATGAGAAAAAATGAGCCCCAGAGTAGTTAATAAGTAATTGGACAAATATGAAGAGCTGGTGAGTGGAGCAACCAGAGAGCAAAAATACATATCTGCTTTCAGGATCTAAATTCTTACCACTTGGCTTAAATCCCATCTTATTTATTAGGAGATTTCTATACAATTCCCTGACGAAACCGAACCCTACAAAAACAGATAGCAGCTTTTACTTCCATACTTCTCAAAAATAAGTATAGACACATATGTACTTTTCAAGAAAAAAACCAAATTTAATAATACTAGATATGTAATGAAATAAGATATTGTCAAAAATAGTTTTGTTCCTTGGTATGGTGGGTCACAATGAAGCTTAATTAAAGGAGAATAAATGCTAGAATTATTCTGATTTGTGAAATGCATGATCCACCCTAGTTAGGTTAAGCAGAAGACATATATGAAAGAATATTAAAATATGTAACAGGGTGAGAGTTCCAGGATTGGTGGACACGTGGGAAAGTACAAACATGGTCTTCAGCGTGGGGCAGGGCAGCACCTGACCATGCACCTGTACTGCTGGACACCACCACGGCACAAGTCAGCATAGGCTGAGCTGAGGAGCTACTGCCAGACATGCTGCTACTCACATCTGGGAGGCAACGGGAGTCCTCTATATGCTCTACCCCTCAATAGAGGGTATTCTGTGTGGCTCATTTCTTTCAAGGCATTCTCTTATAAATAAAAAATGCATGTGAGTGCATTGCATTCTAAGGTCTTAGCATGGACATTGTATCAACCTAAAAAGTTTAGAAGTTTAACCAAGGGACTCAGCAGGAGATCAGGGTCTTCACTTTGCAAACACCCTCATCCTGTTCAAGAGGAGGGCATGGCGATGGTGTAAGTGCTACCCCCAGACTAGGGTGGGTGGCCTGCATACAGTTTAAAGGAGGAAAAAGTCTTGCTCTCCACCACCCCTGCTTTTTGTTCTTGCTGCTGTTGCTGACTTATGCCCTTGCCTTGCCACCCGGCTGTGGAGCCAGCTGATTATGGTCTGAAACCTCTGCAAACTGTGAGCTAAATAACTTTCCTTCCTTAATTTTGAGTGTTGGGTATTTGTCCCAGCAAAGGCAGATAAGTTACCATGATGGCATATAAATGTACTTTAGCTTCCAATGGATTTCTTACTTTTACTTTAGCAAAAGAGAGTGAATAAAATGTGGATATTTCCCCCCAGAGAAATCTTTCTGGAGATGATGTCACTATAGAAAGTCACTTAGAAAAACAATACATGCATATAAGGCACTCTTGGGCCAGTCACACTGGTAGATTGGCCAATATTGTTTGCCAACTATTTCATTAAGCTGTTTTGTCAGTTGTCACATCAGATTTGTTGTGCACATGGAGAACCCTTCACCTTAATTTCCCCAGTCAATAATGTAGAATTATTTCATGGGTCAGCTTTAAACATTGAAGTTCACACCTTCACCAAATAGTACTTCTTTTTTTTTTTTGGTTAAAACACAAGTATCTAAATTTCTGTAAAGGACTGTGAAGTGATCATGCAAAATCTACCATGAACAAAGTAAGTTAAAAACTGGAATTTCAAAAAGAAAAACAAAAGTTTATGTGACCAGTGAATGTCACATAAAATTTTGTTTTCTTCAAATACAAAAATGGTTAGAATCATGGATTTACCAATAGCTTGTGAATTACGAGAAGCAGGGAGAATGGTCCTGCTAACTCTGAGCCCCACGTCCTCCAGCTCAAGGTGGATCACACTGACAGAGGAGCCATCCCAGGGGCCTCAAACCCCAGCAAGAACAAACAGAAACAAATCCTGGAAGACAGGGACAGGCGCAGACTCTAACTTTGTTTTTTCTTTTTAAACAAATTTCAGTTCCAATCTGTACACATTTTTATAACCGGTTTGACCTGTTAGAAGACAGAGCCCTAAGGATGTCAGAGACATGGAACTGAATTTCCTCTTAACTGAAATTCTCCAAGTACCAAACTGCACAAAACTAAGACTTGCAGGGTATCTTAAAAAAATAATAAACTAATCAGCACCACGAAGTCATATATAAAGAGAAGAAAAATTAGCAGCTGCATGTGAAGGCAAAAATATTTGCAATATCATTCCAGACAAGTGACTCCCATTCACTAAAATAAAAAAGTTAGAAAGAGATGTCTATAATGAAAATTACAAGACAGAAAAAGAGGAAATTACAATCCCTTCTCAGGTAAAGAAAATATCAGGAGAAAGCTGTCAGGTAGGAATTAGCAAACAAAAGCTTCAAAGAAACTATGATGCTTATTTAAGGAAAGAATTGAAGAAAAACATCCAAAGTAGTAAGTGAAAATGTAGTAGTAATAAGTAAACAAAATGGGCTTCTCAACAAAGACTTGCAGTTCAAAAACTATAAAAACTGATATCAAAATATAATAAATGAGATCAGCACTTAAATAGTGATAATGGAAAGCACAAGTATCAGAGGTAGAGACACATCAAAGAAATTACCAATACAAACAGAAGAAAAAAACTATAGGGAAGAAATACGTGTTCATGTGTTTGTGTGTGTGTGTGTGTGTGTGCGCAGGGCAGGTACAGAATATCTCAGAATCACAGTGACATGTGGACATCAGTGAAGATGTCTTTGTCTGAGTTACTTTCTTGTTGCTAGGAGACAATACCAGATACCTATAATTTAAATGAGAAGAGTATAATTCGACTTATGTTACTCCAGAATCAATTGGCTTCAAGGCAAAAAGGGCCTGCTAGAAGTGTCTGGTGGAAGAGAGCCACTCATGTCATGGCAGCCAGGAAGCAGAGAGGAAAGGGAGGAAAGGAAGGAGCCAGAAAGAGAGATGCACCCAACCAGCTACAATGTCCTAATAATCCAATCAACTTTTGAAAGCCTTGCCTCTGGGCACATGAAAGTGTTGATGGTCATTCTGATCTAAACTGTAACAGTGTCTTAGGCTAATGAATTCTCCAAAGAGAACTTAGGATCAGAGGTGAGCCTAGAAAATTAATGGCTAAAAAACTCTTGAATTGTATGGGAAATGTGTAGAATGTGAGAAATACAATATAGCCACAAATATGTATTTTGATCCTAAATACTTTGAAGTCAGACATGCAAAATTTCAAAGCTACCAGTTAATATTAAAATATAATACAAGAAAGCAACAATAAGAATAATGGCTGATGACATCATACTACATGGACAAAAGCTGAAAACTTTTGACCTAAGATCAGAAACCAGGCAAGAATGCCCACTTTTATTCAGTACTCTTATTAAATACAGTTCTGGAAATGTTAACGAGAATAATTAGACCAGAGAACAAAATAAAAGGAGTAAGTATAGGAAAGAAAGAAGTTAAATTATCATTATTTGAAGATGACATGATACTCTACATAAAAGACCTCAAAAACTCCACCAAAAGACTTCTAGGTTTAATGACCAAATTCAGCAGCATAGCTGCACACAAAGTCAACACTCAAAAAATAGCATTCCTGTACACAAGCAACAAACTCACTGAGACAGAAGAGGAACCACACCCCTCATAACAGCATCCAAAAATGAAGTACTTAGGAATCAGTCTAACAAAGGAAATAAAATATTTATGCATTGAAAATTATGGTACTCTGAAAAAGCAAATCAAACAGGATTTCAGAAAATGCAAAGACATCCCTTGTTCATGGATAGGAAGAACAAACATTGTGAAAATGGCCATACTCCCAAACTTGTTATACAGATTCAATGTAATTTCAATCAAAATATCATTAGCATATGTCACAGATCTAGAAAAAACATTCTTAGAATTCATCTGGGACCAGAGGAGACCTAAGGGTAATACTGGAATTTTTGTATC
Organism: Cavia porcellus; assembly: GCF_034190915.1. Taxonomy (NCBI): domain Eukaryota; kingdom Metazoa; phylum Chordata; class Mammalia; order Rodentia; family Caviidae; genus Cavia; species Cavia porcellus. The sequence continues at coordinate 44,946,961 of NW_026947507.1, forward strand.
ATCATATTTTAAATTATATGAGTGCCTGAAAGTAACCAATTATACACATGCTGCACAAATTGAATGTTTGGCTTTCCTACAGCAAAACAGTCAAGTTGCATTTACTTCTGCCTTATTAAAGAAAAAATTAAGTCCTTAATTAGATATATTTTTAGAATCTATGAAGAATGGGATAGTTTGTAATTGTAACATTATGAGCTGAAGGATTGTTTGAGAAGGTGGAGCAAAATTGGGATCTTATAATCCCTAAGCAAGTAGGGCCCCTCCAGGTCTAAGTCAGGAGGGCAAGCCCGAGGTGTGCTCCTGTGAAGGGTGTTTCAGGGGATACCAGCGACAGCATCTGTTCCAACAGCACACTGTAGGGGCCTGGTTACAGGGCAGACTAAGGCTCTCTCACCACAAGTCCACTCACACAGGAAAGAAAAAGAAGTAGAAATACAGAAAACGTTAGCTGTGCGAGGCCAGGGATGTGCTAATTAGTGTGACTTGGTAATCACTCCACAGTGTATAACTATATTAAAACATCAAGTTAAACACTTTAAATATATAGGTTACTTGCCAGTTATCCTCTGATAAAGGTGAAAAAATAAAGATAATGTTAATGAGAGACAAAAAAGCACAGAAGGAAACACTTTCTGATGCTAGCACGGAAACCTAGTCCACTGTGAGTGTCTAGGCATGAAGGAGCTCTCTCTATGAAACCCTAGAGGCTTACAAAAGAGGAAAGAGAGGCCCCCTGACCTCCAGTAAACCCCAAAAGGTTGTGTCAGGGCTCAGAGTAGATTCAAAATTTCTCGATGGCCAACGCAGGGTTGGCAACACATGATCTGACTTTTAAAAACTCTTAATTTGATAGATGTAAAATGTGTCCTCTGGGATGAGGATGAGCCCAGTGGGAGAGCACTTGCCCACAGTGCAGGCAGCCAAAAGTCCACCTTACACACTGCAACTACCCTGAGCCGCACAGCTTAGAGCATTCACTCTGTCCGGCAACCAAGTCCTAGAACTCCCCTACTGATAAAGCTGAAAGTCTGCACCGGTTGGACAATTCCCGTTGCCCTCTTCGCACCCTCTGGAAATCAGCATTCTGCTGGCACTCCGTGTGGGTTGGCTGCCCATGGACAGACCTCTTGGGGTGACTGTTTCAAGTCCCAACAATTTACACTGAGCTTTCTTTGCCATCGCACTTGACCTCATCAGAGATAAATTGTAATTTAATGCTGTCTATTCATACTCTGAGAATTTGACTAAAATTTCAGTGAGTCAGAGCATGTTTGAAAATGTCAGCCAATATCACAGAATTCTCTTTCTGGCATTTAATTCAAAGAAGCACATATTTTTAGTTTCCAAGTGCCAAGCATTGAGGTGTGTGCTAAGGAGCAGCAGCGGTGGGTCTCCCTCCTGGAAGTGGCTCCTGGGTCAGGCAGAACATGATCCCAAGAGGAGCTGATGGGTGGGTGGTGCAGCTAAGTGGCCCAGGGGTGATTAGTATGCACCAAGACCCCGAGACACAAAACATTGGCTTTCAAGGAGTGGAGAAGACTGCATTCAGGAGACCAGGGATGACAACAAAGAGGAGTTACAATTGTCCAGCCACTGGGGACCACTTCAAAGCTTAGACCTTTTCATTTTTCTTTACAGAGACAAACTACATTCCACAATTACCACATCAATACTGCTCTGACCAATAATGTAACTTCGTTAACAAATATTAATATCCCATGTGATAAATATTAATGTGTGTCTAACAAACAAAATAAATTGAAAGGTCAAAGGAACATTGGAGAAAACAATCTGTCAGCTTCCCTCAAGCTTGGGGCATTACATAGCCATGAAAATTATTTACAGCTACGTGTAATACGCTCCAGCCACCTGCTCTTCAGTTTTATGCTATTTTATAGAAGTGGTAGTTAAGGTGAAGCATGTCTGTTACATGTGAAAAGAAAGAATATTGCACACACAAGATAAAGTGGATACTATCTCACAAAGATCTGACATATCAGGAACTCTGTTTGAGTGGGGAGCTCCCACGAGAAGCACTTGGTGATTCAAAGGATGGGTTCCATGGCCCTATTTCCCGGGTCAAAGTGGAAGAATGTGATTTGTAAGGATCTTTATATAGTGTTTTCCAGTTTTTCCAGGTGACTTTAAATAATCCTAATGGCCATTTGGGTTTGAAGTGCTCTTAGCTCTTTCAGACCTGAAAACCAGTTCTGAAACAGACACACGGAGAGTCACTTTAAAGGGCCAGCTGTGACACAGCATCAGGGGGTGACTTTGTGTGTGTGTGTTTTGAGCTCTAGCAAGTAGTTCAAAGCATACTGTATCTGTCTTCCCACTCATCTCCCTGGGTTAAAAAAAAGTTGTGAAGTGCACAGAATCCACTTTGGGGAGCGGGGAGTGGAGTGCCTAGAGCTCTCAAATGAATAATACGTCATCTCCAGAGACACAGTGTTTCAGACGCAAATGGATGCCAGCGTTCTTAGGAAATTCATCACCATGTGTTGCTAAGCAGCTGGATAATTAGTCATGTATATTTAAGTGGATGAAAGCTAGAAAATAGGAAAATCAATAAGTAATGAGAGGTAGTTAAACTGGCTGTACTGCAAAGAAAATCCATGTCTCTTCTGAAAATGAACCCGAAAGGCCCACTGAGTTATTTTTTATCTGCTAATCTGCATCTTCTAGAGGTAGTTTATCAGTATCATTTAGTTGAGTATTTAGGTGGTGGAATATGAGTCAGAATTATATTGCATTTAGAAGTTGCGGTTTTTACATTTTTCTTGGGTTTTGCTGTTGTTTCTGTTGCTTCTGTCTACTTTGTCAATAATGTATAGGACGCCAGCAGAGTAAGGGCAGGGATGGTAAAACAACTTCAGATTGTTCAGCTCGTTGCTTTGTCTTCAGGCAATAAATATTTTATCATAGTTGTCATCCAGAAGTTATGGCATCGCTGGTAAAATATGAACTCAAATCATAGACATGGTGAATTTCACTGATATTATTGATCTCTCTTACTTCTGAAATATGAAAGGACATATTATTAAAAATAAGAAAATGTGTTCCTTAGTTAAGTGGATGGACTAATTTCTGTCTATCTCTCCGTCTGTCTGTCTCTCTCCCTTTTGCTCTCTCTCTTTCTCAGCTTTTGCTCCCTCATTGATGTTTCTCATCCTTGCACATTTAACAAGGAATCTGAGTCACCTATAACTACTATAATCCTTCTTTCCAGGGGTGAGCAGTGGTAGATCCTGCAGGAGGATCAGGGCTGATGTGGTGTTCTAGGTCCTAGAGGGGGAGCTGAGCCCACCCTAGTCCTCAGTTGTGGGCTCAGGATATTTGATGTTTTGAAAAATCAAGAATTTACTTAAATCATTGCGATCACAGGGGTTAATAGTATTTAACCACAAGAACTGAGAAATACACAGACGTGGGTGAGGTTGACAGTGTGGGAAATATACTAGTGCAATGATGATGGATTTGCAGTATGGACCAAGAATTGTCCCGTCCACCCAAGCCTCTGCTCCAGGGTGTTGGAGACCGGGGCCCACAGGCAGCAGACAACTGCTTACAGTTCTGGACCTGGAAGTCTGAGTGAGGATGCAATTGCAATCTGGTGAGATCCTTCTCTTGACTGCAAACTGCCATTCCCTTTGGATTTTCACATAGCATAGAAAGAGTGAGAGAGTCCTCTGGGTTCCAACTAAATGGAACCCATATCGATCATGAGTGCCCCCAAAGCCTCTTCAGCCCTAGAGTACATGGGCTCAGAAGGGCATCAGCGTTCAGGCAGAACAAAGTCCTGAGCACATTTGAGCTGTGTCCAAGATTTAGCTGTTACAAACTGTGCTGCTATAAACATGGGTGCACATATGTCACTGTGGTATGGTTTTTAATTCTTCCAGGATGATATGTATTTGTAAGTGAAATAAATCAGACTAATATGCATAAACATCTTATTGTCTCCCTAGTATGAAAAATTAAAGGAGTAAATACCAAAATGTGCAATAGATATTGTGAAATAGGAAGAAATTTTTCAAAGGAAAGAGGGCCTAGATAAGAAAAAGGTGAAAGGTAGGAAAGGAAAAGGAAAAAAAATACACAATAGTTACACACTATTTTCTCTTAATTCACTGAAAGAGAAGGTTTGTAATAATATTGTCTGGAGAATTTTTATGCCCATATCTTGCACTCTGAGTAACTACTTTGTATTAAATATTATTACAATACATAACACATAATGTATCAAATATTATTATTCTCTTATTATTTGGTTATGAAATTTTGTTTCATTTTTTCCCATGAAATTAAAAAAAAAAGGTGGAGGAAGACTATGCCCATTCAATAAAACAAGTATACCTTAAAAAATAAAACAGAACAATACAAAACAGAACAAGCAAATGGACAAAGAGTTTCTAAGAGTCAAATAATAAAGGGACCCTGTTCTGGAACAGGATTTACAAGCATAAGAAGTTCACAGTATTGGCTTCCCAGTGACATCTACTACTGGGATTGGAAGGTCCTGTCACACATGAACTTTTGCAGAGGACCCTGAAAACTCTGAGTCTTCAAATTAGGATTTGACAACACTTGGGGGTACATGACCTTCCTAAAGGACCCACTCAAGGATGCTTAGAGAAGCTTGGAGTTCATAGATCTGTTTTGCTAAGTGCAATCTACATGGAAAAATATTTAAAAGTTAATCAAGAAATTCATATAAAAATCTAAAGCCTTAAAGACACATGAAATATGAGATCAATTTCTCAAGAGTGTGATGAGTGAGGTGAGCAACAAAGGTTTTAAAGCATAGAACACACTACATTAGAGTACATTAATGTGAAGCAAATGGAATAGGACTAGAAACAATCACAAGAATCTCAACCTCCAACCTCCCACTCACGGAGCAAGGAGAACTCATTTGTTTGTTGAGTGGACAATAGCGAGCTTCACTTTGCTGTGAAGTTTAAATTTAACTGGTTAAGATTTGAAAAAAAAATTTACTATTTTAACTTTTTTTCTGAACACATGGAACACATTTATTATGACTTTTAAAATATTCTTATTTGCTAATTCTTGTATCTCTTTTCTGTTTTTTTATTCCAAGAATAGCAAAACAGGAAAAAGAATAGAACATTCATAAGTATCGTATTGTCTCCCTAGTGTATTTTAATTTCAATTGTCAGTATTTACATTGTTAGCAATTAGACTGTATGTAGCTGCCCCAGTTATTAAAAGTGTTTTAGATTTATCAGAAGTAGGAATGGCTGTCTCATTTTTTCAAAACAATTTCACAAGCTCTAAGAGAAGGAACCTTCTGAGGGCATGGTTGTGCGGAATGGCTACATCAGCCACACTCAGTAACAAACATGAAGGCTGGTATCATGGGAGCAGGGTTTGAAGTGTTGTCCAACACGGGCTGGGGATTTAGCTCAGTGGCTTTAGCGCCTGCCTGAAGTGTTTCCCAACTATGTGAAAATAGTGACAGAAAGCGTGTGTGTGTGTGTGTGTGTGTGTGTGTGTGTGTGTGTGTGTGTGTGTGTGTATGTGTATGTGTCTAGCACAGAGAAAGAAAAAAACAGAAGTAGGAGATAGAAGCAGAGACAGAGAGAGAGAGAGAGAGATGAGGGAGACACAGTCAGCTGCTGAGACGTGAACTTCAGGTTTCTGCTCCTCCATGGAGTGGTGTGAGGCTACACCCAGACACGATGGATTGTGCCTCAAGTGGATATTTAAATATTTAACTGAGGGGAGGCATCAAGATGGTGGAGTGGTAAGTAGCAGAGAAAGAGTCTCTCTGAGAGTCACGGTCCAGATTCTGGAATTCAGGATTGTGAGGATGATGAGAAGGGGGGAAGTCAGTCCCCTGGACACAGGAAGGATCCAACACATGAATTGAAGCCCATGAGAGAGTGAAGAGAGAAACTTCAAAGAAGAAGGCAGTCTCTGGTGGAGACTTCTCTCTGAGTCAGGACTTGCTGTGAGAGAGGAGTGGTTCAACTCTGTGGACACGTGGTGATGGTTGGTGACCCTGGAGACCTCTGCAGAGAGACTTCGTGATGGAGGAGAGCAGTGGACATGAAGGACTTCACTGGCTGGCAGTGAGTGCTGAGGGTTCAGTTATTCCACGAGAGATAGAGAGATTGGTCAGGAGCCATCTAGGAGAGGGGGCAGCTGAGCTCAGAACTCAGAGCAGCTGCTGGCTCCAGCTAGCAGCTCCCATGAAGGCACACCAACCGCTGCAGGATTAGTGTGGTCTTGGCCAGAAGGTACAGACTGGTTAAGACTATCCACTCTCCCACCCAAAAGCTACTGCTGACCGCCTGGAACAGATTGGCACAGATTGGGATTCTGTCTCCACATGTTGTCTACCAGTGACTGCAGAGACAATCCCAGAAGAAAGAGAACTACAGGCCATTCTCCATAATGAACATAGATGCAAAAATCCTTAGTAAGATACTGACAAACAGACTACAGTGATTCATTAAGAAGATTACACACCATGACCAAGTAGGATCCATCCTAGGAATGCAGGGATGGTTCAACATATGTAAATCCATAAATGTAACATAGCATATTAACAAAGCCAAGGAAAAAACTCATATGATCATCTCAGTAGATGCAGAAAGAGCATTTGACAAAGGCAAACATGCATTTATTATAAAAACCATACAAAAATTGCAATAGATGCAAACTTAATCTGATAAAAGGAGCCGAAGGCAAACCAACAGCTAAATTCAGAAAACTTAAAGCTTTCACTCTAAGATCAGGAACAAAAAAAGAATGTCCACTGCCTCTACCCTTGTTCAGCAAGGAAGCTTTAGCTAGACCACTTAGATAAAAGAAAGAAATCAAAGGATTAACAATAGAAAGGAAGAAGTCAAATTATCATTGTCTGTAGCTGGCATGATACTTTACATAGAAGACCCCAAAGCTTCACTAAAAAACTGCTAAATTTAATAAGCAAGCTCAGTAGCTTAGCTGGATACAAAGTCAACATGAAAAATCAATAGCATTCTATCAGATGAATAACAAACTCACCGAGAGAAATTAGAGAAACGACATCTTTCACAGTAGCATCCAAAAAGAAAAAGAAAGAAAGAAAGAAAAGGACAAAGCAAAGAAAGAAACACTTAGGATTCAATCTAATGAAGGATAATTAAATGTATTGAAAATTAAAGTACTCTGAAAAAAGAGATTAAAGAGAATATCAGAAAATGGAAACATATCCCTTGCTCTTGAGTAGGAAAAACTCATATAGTGAAAATGCTATACTTCCAAAACTGTTTTGCAAAAAATGAGCATCTGAAATGAAAGCGTACTTCTCAGATGAAGTAATACAGATGGTAAATAAATATATGAAAAAATATTCAAGAGATGCAAATTAAATTAATATGGAGATTCTATCTGACCACAAAAAGAATGGCTATTATCAAAAATCCACCAAAACAAATGCTGGAGGGGCTACTAGGAACAAAGGAACCCTTCTCCACTGCTGGTGGGAGTATAGAAAGGTGAACCACTGTGGAAATCAGTGTGGAGATTCCTCAAAAAACTAGGATTAGGGGTCCCATTTGATCCAACTGTTCTCTTTCTGAATATCTTCCCCCAAAATTTAAAACATACCACAAAGATATATGTACACCAGTTGTAATATTGAGTCCTTGAAAACAACCCAAGTGCCCATCAAACAAGGAAGAGATAAAAAAGATGTGGTCTTTTTATACAATGGAGTTCTACTCACCCATAAAAAAGAATAAACTGGAGACTTTTATAGGAACTCGACAGCATCCTCATAAGTGAAATAAGCCAGACACACTTGTGCAAACATTGTATTATTTCCCTAGTGTGAGAAGTTAAAAGAGTAAATAAATTCAAAAATGTACAATAAACATTGTACACTTGTACAAAGGGAAAGAAACTATTCAGAAGGAAAAAGAACATTGTACAAAGGGAAAGAAACTATTCAGAAGGAAGAAGAAACTGGGTTGGGAGAAAAGAGAACCAAAGGAAGGGAAAAACAAAACATACAAGAAATAACAACAGAGATGTAAATATATGTAAAAATGGTTAAGACAATTATACTTCTAATTTTTCTTAGTTCACTGAAAAGAAAGGCTTGTGCTAATATTGTTTGGATAATTAAATGCCTATATCTTGCATTCTGAGTAACTAATTTAAAAATAACAATATGCAAAGTGTTAACGATTATTTCCCTCCTGTTATCTTGTTTTGAAATTTTGTTTCCTATTTTTTCCTCTTTAAAATAAAAAAAAATTTTAATGAACTTACGTTAAGTGAAGTAACATTTCAGTTCTGCTGATTCATTAGCTAATGATCTGACCTCAATAAAGCCATTGTTTCCTGTGCCCTGGAACTCACCGCTTGAGCTTCTGGACCATACAACACTTGGGTCATCGCGGACTTGCAGAGAGGGGCTTCTCTTTGTCCTTTTCCTTTCCTTTTCTTTTTCCATTTCATTTTTCTTTCTTTCCTCTCTTGTCTTTTCTTTCCTTCCTCACTCCCTTCCTCCCTCCTTCCTTTCTTCTCCTTATCTTTCCCTCCTTCCTACTTTCCTTTCTCTCTCTGGGAAGTCCTCTTCCACTGAGCACAAACCCAGTCCCACCACAAGACTTCCACTGCTTGGCGTGCACCTGAAGCAGGCACTTCACATAAAAGCCACTTTTGGTGGCAGCCCTAAGGAGGATGCCGGAGATAGACACCTGGGCAGACGTGGAACTGCACTTAGCTGCATGGTTCAGAATCGAGGCTTCCTCGGGCCTTATCCTTACAGAAAGATATTTCTGAGCGTGTCACTTTTTTCTTAGAATCAGAAATATATGTTAATCTTCAGTGTTTGTACTCTTCACTTTTACAGATAATTCTTTTCTTTTTATTAAACAACTTTCTTTGATTTCTTAGGTTAAAGGTAGCATGCCAATTTGACAGGAATTATACTCTTCTATTAGGAAACTGTTTACAGCTTTTTATGAATTTTTATGAAAATGAGCTACTTCTTAATATTTTATAATGATGCCTCTGACTTTGAAAGCCATATGTGAATTTAAATAATTTACTGAGTGTACTAACAGTGTTTACAATGAAAAGTTTTTGCAAGTCCGAAAAATGTGAATCTAAAAATGTTATATTAATAAATTTAACAATTAGAAACTTTTTGTAGTTTTGTACATAGAAAATTATATAAAAGAGCTTTTGGATCACACATACTGAGAAGCTTCTATTGACTTATGATGAGGTAAGTACATAGCTGCATTTTCCCAAAGGGGGCGTATTGATTGAGGTTATTAAGGTCAATATTTATCTCAAGTGAAAAATAAATCTTGATTTTTTTATTGAGCCGAAATGTCAATACATGTTTCATTATGAAAACTAAAATGAACCGTGGTCCCATTTTAACGTTTCTGTTAACGCAGTGACTTTCAGTGGGGACTCGCCTTCTTCCAGGATCATTTCAGGAGCAGCGGGGTTGACAGAGCCAGGGCCTTAGGATTCGTGTCCCATGGTCTCCTTTTCTTCATTACTTGCATCTTTTCTGAAGGAAGCAGCTTGCACCCACCTCAGTTTTAACTCCTTATTTTTAGTGTAAAATAAGCAACTATTAATGTTATGAAAAAGGAAAGAGGCCCTGGCCCACCGCCTTCTAGAGGTTTTGCTGGGCAGCTGCAGATTCTCCGCTGGCAGAAGGAGGCAGTCTGTGGCTCTCAGGTGTGGAAGACCTGGTCCCCCTTGGCCACGAGAACAGCCGCTCCTCAGTGAGGCGTGAAGCCAGGGGCAGGACGCCTCCTGCTCTGATTGCTCATTGGTGTGCCTGTGCGCATGTGTGCGTGTGTGTGACAGTGCATGCGTGTGTGTGCTGGGCACCAAGGGGTTCAGGAGGATTAAAAGTCTTCATGTTTATCCCTCTGCTTGCTTTTGGGGCTGGAAGCTGGGACAGCTGAAGACTCAGTGGAGCCCTCTGGTGCCCACTGGGTCCTCCCTGTGACACATCGGCCTACGTTGATGTTATTATAACCTACGTTCATGTTATTATAACCTACGTTGATGTTATTATTGTCGGCATTGGGGACTAGAACCGTGCCAGGGATTCTGGAGCGACCAGCTCTCAGCAGCATCTGGTTACTTTGCCAAGAAGCCGGCCTTGGCCTAGTTCGTGTGCCCCAAGGATGCTGTGTTCCTCAGCGACCTGCGGGGCCTGGTGAGTGTTGCTCAGGTCGCACCGCTCTTGCCAGAGGAGGCCCAAGGGGCTCCACCAGCTCGTGGAAGCTCGACCTCTACACAGTGTCCCGCCTTGCCTTCTACGGTCCTCCTCTAGTCCCCCAGCACTGCTGACATCTGCTGAAGTGGACGGTGCTTTGCCGTATGTTTGCTCTCACAGTCTTGAAGTCAGTTGCCATAGGGAAAGCCCATCAGAATCATAAACTTTGTGTAGTATTAAAAAGGTCCTGAGATACACATGAATCCATGGGGCTCTGCTCAATGTCTTGGATGAGACAAGAGTGCAAGACTGTAAGGCAGAGGTTTGGGGTGGAAGAGCATAGAAGGATATCTAGAGTGATCCCAGACTGAAGAAATCAGTCTGTCCCCGTTTTCCCAGAACCTTTCCATTTACAGTTGAAATTCCAGCATCTGGAGAAAGCCCCCAGCCCTGGGTATTTTCCAAGGTATATTCACCATGCCAGAGCGTGACAGCATGGTGCTGACGTGAGTGCTCACTGGAAGGCCCCCTGCACAGAGGCCCTGGAATAGGACACAGCGATGGCAGCCAGACCATGGCACCCTCTTCCCAGCTCTGCCTAGGGGGCTCAAGGTTAGAGCAGCCTCTCTGGAGTTCTGGGGAACCAACCTGAGCTTGGTTACAGGATTCCCATGGCCAGACAGCACTGTCAGAGAATCCAGTTTGCCAGCAGGAAAGTCCATATCCAGCTGTCAATGTGGAGCTGTGCCAAGAGACCATGTATGCTCCTGAGGGATGCTAGGGACACCACCTCCTCCAAGGACAGTGCTGGCTTTCTCTCCCTGGGATAAACCTTGACCTTTGACATGGGTTTGTTCTCTCTTCCCACCAGCAAGTCTGTGAGCTTTCGCTGGATTCCTTAGTACAGTCACCAGCCAGAGCACTGGCTTCTCCAGAGAAAGGCCCAGCAGGGCTGTGGCCAGGGGAGATGCAGACAGCACGGCCACCACAGCCAGTACCCATGAGGTCAGGGAGCCGACCCACAGGACTTGGTACCTGGGGTTCTTCCTTTCTCCAGCCTGACTAGAGCTGAGGACCACTTAGTCCAGTGGAGATCACTTGTCTGGGTGCAGTAGGGTTGGCAGAGTTCAGTGGTGACTGCCTGGCTATGACCCCCCAAACCCAGACATGGCAGTGAAAGGAACCCCGGGATTCTGCTGGGGCAGCATAAGTTCCACCCTCCTCAGGCCAGTGTTACTGTGCTTTGCTGCATGGGCCATGCCTACACCTGGTTTTCCAGCTGTGCACACACTGGCTGACTCACCTCCCAAGGTAATTTTCTTCTCAGCTTTCCACAAATCAACCTATTTCATTTGAACGATGTTGTAGCCAGGGGTTGTGCAGAGGACAATTAGAATCAGGACATGGAGTTTATAAAATTGTTTTATGGTGGCCACCCAGAGTTAACAGAAGAAAGTGCAGGAAATCTATCCACAACACCAAAGATATAGAATATTTAGTCAAGGGCCTAAATCTCAGCAATGTCCCACATGAGTCCACATAAAGACCCAGAGCTCATGACAATGTCTCTCATGAGTCCAACTGGAGGTCCAGAGCTCACAAGAAGGACTCACACCAGTCTCTTTCTATGGATCTGTGCTGGAAAGGCCCAAAGGTCAGGGGTGGAAGCCAAAAGTCCATGCCAGGGCATTCCCCGGAAAGACCGGAAAAATTGCACCCCTCCCCCTATAACAGGGATATTATTCATGTAGAAGTTTCTTTTTTAAACACTTTTTCCAATAAACAAGAGGTTTTTTGTGCTTAATGCACAGGTAGGAACATACAAACAAGCTGCCTAGCTCGATAGAGCGCATCAATTTCGGGGCACTGCGTCTCCCCTGACAATCCCTAATTGCTTCTTGGGTTCGCCTTAATATTTCCTCTCACACAGCGTCACACTGGCTCCGTGGAATGCTTATTGCTCTGCTTATGAGAAACTGCTTTCTTATGTCTGATTTGAATTTTTTGTTAACTTGTATTTAAGCCCTCTGGCACGATCATCTATCAGTGTCTAATAGAGATGATCTCGGAGGAATTGCTGGCTCACAGAGTCTCCACTTCGTGTGGATTAGTGAGCTGCTCCCAGGCTACTCCCCCACTTCCAGCAGTGCAATGCACGCCAACTGCTTTGTTTTTCTTTGTGGAAAATTAAATGCCTTTATTACACACAGAGAGGTATGCCTGCATGCCGAAGACACTCTGCATGAAAGCGACCATTTTTCATTTCAATAGTAAGTTTCCCTTCTTCTCCCTCCCAGATTTGAACTTGATGCATTGCTGTACAGGAATATTCCAGCCTCTACTGCAGTGAGGGTGCTGCGTGCCAACTGAAAGCCATGATGCTGTACCTGTAAAGTTGAATGGAAGCATTAGAACCCTCTTTAAGACAACTGATACACAGGCTTTGCAGCCTCCTCCTCATTTCTGTTTGGCTGTGTTTACATTGTGGATAAAAAGCAGGAGTTACAGTATAAGGGCTGGCATGCTTTTGTGACTATGAGAACAAGAGTCTTATCCAGGAAGGCCAGGTGGGAGCTCAAAGACCCAGTATCCTTGCACAGTATCTTGCAGTGCAGGTACTGTGTGACCCTTGGGAATTATCTTTTCACACTGTCTTACAAAGTTAGCGAAAAGTTCATTTCTGTATTTGTGTCCCAATTATCACAGAGAGTTTCAAAAGCAGCTGGACACCTAAGTGACACTTGGGTATGTTTACTATATTTTTCTCAGGTCAGTGAAATGGTAAGTCTGGATGTAGGCTCCCTAACACCACAACCAGTGCCACAGGCCTTCCTGTGACTTCCGCTACTAGTGGTCTCAGCAGTGCTTGAGCATCCTCAAAGTGCAGATGGCTCAGCTCCCCAGGTCGCCCAGTCAGTCTGAATGCCCAGCTCTGCCTGAAACAGAGCCAGATCAATGTGACCCTCCCAACACCAACTGGGTATTTGAGGACCAGAGGGAAACATTGGCTGCTTCTGGCTTCTCTAGGCATGTTAGTTAGAGATGTCACTCCCAGAATCCAATACTCACAGTGAAGTCTGCAAGGGGCTCAGGAGGACACTGGTCACCTCTGGCCTGGTCACCTCAGGGTCAGCCTGCTGGAGAGGCCAGGCACTCCACTTGCTGCAGCAGGGGACTATGAATGAATGCAGGTTCCTCCATGCCAGCCCCTCGAGGGTGGCAGGAGCTTCTGAAGCCAGGGGTCTGCATCCCAAGCCCCTTCGCCCCACCACCACTTCCTCTCTCTTGCTGGTTACTTTTTTAATTGAGTTCCCTGAAGCTGTCATGCTGACTGAAAAGCACATGGACTATGTTTCCATACATTTAGCATTTTATAGGCCACAGTTTGCTTTCTTTTCCAGGGTGGTAGCTGTCCTGGGGATCTGTGTGCTTACCACCCTGGCAGCTTCCTTTGGTAGCAGTGGGTCGAGGAGTTAAGTAGGCGTGTTAAATTAGTTAAGGGTCAGGGACAGTCATCCAGCATTTTATGTGCATAATTGGATTAGAGGAGAGGTCACCTAGGACCACATCACACTTGTCAGGCAGAAAACTAAGGTTCAGGAGGCAGAGTGACAGAGGCCTCAGGCTGCATTAGAGAAGACCCCAGCTGAATCAGAGAACCCGATCTCCAGGTCTCTTCCTTGTTTACCTCTGGATTCATTTCCACCTGATTCGGAGGGAAGATTAATAGGGCGATGTGGGCCAATGGGTGCTCCCTCCCAGTGTGTCCTCTGGTCAGTCTGGATATCTTTTCCCGGACCTAGTTCCTGTCCTGAGAGCCACTCAAAAATGCCTTTGAAAATACAAAAGAAAGACAGGAATTTCACTGCAAACCTACTCTGTGATATAAGAAAGACTCAGGCCAAATCTCCAGCACAATAATGCTACACAGGCAAAGGGGCACAGAAAATCCAAAAGGAAAATTGAATTTGCCCAACTGTGGGCATAAAGGAACCAGGACACTTTGGTGACTGTTAATGAGAAAGACATGCAGTTGTGACTCTTCAGGCAATGGAGCATGGCAGGAAAGGGGGCTGGCACGAGAGTAGCACCATGCAGTAGACTCAGGGGGAATGTGCAGGTGTGACCCAGCTGCCTCTCACCCCTACTCAAAGGTTCAGGTGGCTCCTGGAGGCTCCTTCATCCTGGCTGAGAGTGGACACAAGACTAGTCCTCCTGGGCAGCTCCTTCTACTCCTCAACCACTAAGTGGCACAGCGAGAGATTTTACCAAATAATCTTAATAATCTGTGCACAAGAGTGTAAAATAACATAGGTCTCAACCACTGAGCTCTTATCTACACACTTTGAAATTTGCAAAGAACGTGGTTTTCATTTGGCACCCACGCAAGTCTGTGCTTTTATACACACACACACACACACACACACACACACACACGAATGCACGCATGCACACATGAATGCACGCATGCACACATGCATGCATGCACACACGTGGTCTGAATGCAGGTAACCTGTTGAAGGCAGTCTGTGACTGCCTTCTCTGACCCATGACTGTGTGTGCAATTCCTCATGGCCAGCTGGCACCCAGAGAAGGGTGATGGGATGCCCCGACTCCCCAGTCCTGTCTAACAGCAAATTGTTTCATTACCCAAAGCAGGACAAGGCATGGCTCCCAGTCCTGTGCAGTGAATGACAAACACCATGTGACCTCTGGACTCTCATGCCTGAAGCAACAGGGATGCATCAGGTCTATGAAGTGGAAGAGCTGACATTTAGAGCTGAGTCAGGTGGAAGTGAGTTGGACTTTGTTTCTTACCAAGGGTGAAGGTCCAGATTAACGCCAGTTAGTCCTAATTTTCCGCTTGGCTGGAGTAAGAGCCTCTGGATTGTACTGATTTACATTTTCATGGAGAATGTAGAAGGGTTCATGATACCGCCTGGCTTCATCAGCATTTGTTGGGTTTGTGTTCTTCATATACATAGTGGAATATTAACCAATAAGAAAAATGGAATCATGTCATTTTCAGAAAAATAGATGACAATTCAGATCTAAGGTTAAAATAAGTCACCAGGCTCCTGGCTCCCAGCATGGTACAGTTGGTGAGGTGAGCAGACAGCTCCTCCACAGCCATGGTGCAAACCCCGCCCCTCTCCTCCAGCTAGTGTCGCAGAGCCTCTTAGGTGCTCAGATGTGCTGAGCGCATCTGAGTATTTGTTTTAATTATGAGCACACTTGAATTCATCAATATTAGAAAACTCTTCAGAATGAAGCACTCTTTCTCTCATTTTTTCTATTGGTTATTTTCTTTTTTTTACTTAAATGGCGCTGTAGCAGATACTACGAAGAATGCCAAGTATATTCACTGTAAGCGCAGAGCCCAATAATATTTCCATTTCTATTCTTATATCACCATGATCTTTGTCACAGCAACTTGACAATATCATATAATAAGAAGTGTAATGTGTACAAATAGCTCTGTAACAGATATGTGCAATATGTAAAACATATATATATATATATATATATACATATATATATAAAATATAAAATGATGCCATGCAGCATTAATGGTTTTACTATTGTATTTATTTATATATTCAATGCTATATATTTAAATTGAAATCTTAAATATTTCTATTTAATATTGCTATTTTAAATGAATAACATTTTTCTCCATGTTTAATTTTTAATACATTAAATATTCACATGCATAATCCTCATAAACATAACATCTCTGTTGACCTCAAGACTTTTAGTAATGGAAAGGTTTCCTGAGACAGTAACTTGCCATGTGACCAGCTAGTTTTCTTTCAGGCTCCAAGATGTCACCTCAGACAAACAGGGAAGCATTAACTCTCTCAGCGCTTGGATTCCTCACTGTGCCTTTTATAAGTGAACAAATGGAATAATGCACTGTGCCCTTTGTAAGTGCACAAATGGAAGCAAATGTTAAGAGTGCAAGAAGCAGCTGCATTCAGATAGTTGCAAGCTTCCAGGTTTGGGCATTCATCGCTCCCTCAGCTCCCACAGGAGCCCCGAGCATCCAGGAGTCCGCTGATTTCTTTCCTGTGCTTCCCTGTTCTGTCTAAAGGTTGGCTGCTCACACTGCACTGTAGAAAGGGAGACCCTGGCCCTCTTCTGGTTTGGAGCATGCCCAATTCATGAACCGTTCTTTGTCCAAATACACTTTGGCAGATGCAACTTTCTTAAAAGATTTTCCTTTAACAATACCTGGTGAGCACACATAGCCACGAAAAAGCATGCTTGCAAATGCTGCTGTGAGGGTCATGTATTTGTCGATTACCCGGCATTTATAACAAAGCTATTGTCTAAGGTTTTGAGCATGGAGAATTCTAGTGAGAGTCATGAAAGGAGACCCTGAGAAACATTTGAGAGGTGGGATGAACGGGCCCAGTGCTCCCATGGGACCGTTTTGCACTCACAGCACATGGGGGACACCTATGGCACTCACAGCACATGGGGGACACCTACGGGATTTGCTCAGTCTGGGACACATGGGCACAGAGGGAGCGGCTGTGCAGGCACCTTGTGACTTGGATGGGGCCCATGCCAACTCCTCCAACCTACTCTCAGCCCCTGCTCAGGCTGGGAGATGGCAGAGGAAGCTGGGAAGGGTTCAGGGTCCAGTGAGTGGGGAACATGCAAAGCTGAGAAACACATCCAAGGAGTGCTGCGGTGATGGCTGCCACCTGGGGTTTCCTGGAACGTGAAACCTCATAAAGCCTGGGCAAATGCTCTGTTTCCTTGGGAAACTCCCTGAAATACAGGGAGGGACCCACATTCAATCTGAGCCTTAGGGCTGCCAGCAGCTGGGATGGCTTTGGCTGACTCCAGGGTGACCACTGCTGTCCCATGGTAGCCATTGCTGCCCTCTAAGATGCCCCCTGTTGTCCCTGGACAGCTCTTCATGCCACCTGGGATGGTCTTTCTCCTTTCCCTGGAGTCCTCCAGCATTCTCGGCTATTGCACCAGCCATGAAAGGATTTGGGGACCGATTTGCCCATGGCAGTCATAGCTGAGTTAGAGGACTCCAGTGAGGAGGGCTCTCTGACGCTGAGCATTGCTGAGCACATCCATGTGGCTCATTCTGAGATCCCACCTGCCTCTGAAGTTGCCAGATCAGAACTCAGACTCAAGGTCATCTGCTCCTGTGCTGACTGTGGCCAGTGAACACAGTGCACCTGCGAGTAGGGAAGCCTTAATCCACTGGCATTTCCCAGGCTTCCCCTGGCCGCAGCAGTGGGGAGGGTGGATGTTATTGCAATAGGAGCCTGTGGGAGTGAGCATTCCGAGCATTAAAAAGCTTTGAAATCCTCCTTATTTAATTTTTAAGAAAGGAAAGAGCAAATCAAATCTATTCACAATTGAATTACCAGGGTACAGTGCAACACAGTTAAAACACACAATATGAGATTACGGATGACACCACCTCTTCTCCACCTCTGGCACTCACGGTGTTTATCTCTGTGGCTCAGGCATCTCCGGACATTCTCATGGTCTTGATCACTTGAAGTTTATAATGATTTTTAAAATATCTCTGGAAAAATTAATGCTAGTTTTTTGGAAATTTGACACAGGCATAATTTTGCTCTTTATAATTTTTCTAAAAAAAACTTTTAAAACACTATCCTAAATTTTGCAACAAAAGTCTTTCTATTCATGAAAATACATGTCTAGACAAATCAAAAGTCACTGTGGGAATAGAAGAAAGGACTCACACACCGTGATTTTGCAGAGTCTCCTATAGCCTCAGTTCGCCCCACCAAGCGGGTTGTTCTGCTCTTGCCGGGCCCCTGTGCCTGCCCTCAGCTATGCTGTTCTGGCTTCTCGCTTTCTCCCAATCTCCCGCTGTGTCCGAGTGTGTGTCCAAGTGTGCAGAGCACACTGGCCCTTCTTCTGTCCCATGCCTCTCCGTGTGTCGCACGGTTTGCTGGTGTCTTGTGAGGCGAGCTTTTTGCATAATCACCGACCTTCCAGGGAACCCAGAGTTTCAGTGTGAGCTGGAGACACAGGGGCTGCTTTCTGGTGAGTCCGGCAGGGCGTGGTGTGGTTTTGAGGAAAGAAAATGTGGCGTGAGGAAGGTGAACACAGGTGAGGTCATGAGTTAATGGAATACATCTGGAGTGTCTTTGCCTTTCCATCCTCAGCCCATTTGCAAATGTGAGTCAGGTTAGGTGGCCTTCACTATAATTTAACAAGGAGGCACAATGATGTGTGAGATAAACCAGCAATTGAAATCCTCATGCAACCTCCAGGTCTCATGTGTGCACAGCAGTTACCAACACCAGCCACATCAGTAACTCGGCATCAACAGATTTTACTTTGTGTCGTGGTGCCCTGGAGCAGAGCTGTTTCATCCTCCTGAGGTTGCTGGCCTTGGAAGGAAGTCTGTTCCTGTTGTCCAGCTTGGACAGCAACCTTGCTGATGCCCGTGCCACCTGACTCCCCACTCCACATGCTCTTGTCTCTGGGCCCATGGGAGCTTTGTGGTCCTTACTCAACTATCCCTAGCCATGGTTGCAAATCCCTCTGGAAACTGTTAGTGCCCAGGACAGTTTGTCTTTGCAGTGAAGGCCCTCAGATAGCAGGTGTTTAAAATCTCTTTTGATTTTTCTGAGGTCTGATCTCATGCACCTCCAGTGTTATTGTCCTCCCTGGCCTCTAAATCCCTCATGCTCTGCAGGCAACCCAGTGTTTCCAGTCTTCCATGGGCTTCCAAACAAATGACCCCAATGCTCAGGATTACACTGTTTGCCTTCCAGCAGTTCTGGATATTTCTAGGTGTCTGTTTCCTCATCATTAAAATGAATAGATTTGATAGATGATTCTAAAAGTCCCTGACATATATGAAAAATCTGTAATTCAAAGTGAGATGTGCTCTGCACGTGAAAGAGTTGAAAATTATAGTAGAAAAATAAATACCATAATGGAAAGCTAAACACAGTTTTTGAAAGCAAGTATAATTAATATTAACCTGAATTATAAAAAGGGCAAGAGTTGTAGAGTTATATGGTATGTGAATATTTTTTCTTTTTTATAAATATATAGAGTCACATAAATTGTTCCTAGGACAAATGTGATTATCCAGAAGGATATTTAAAATTATATAATCTGTTTCATTTTCAAGCAAACATACATAATATGATTTAAATTCAAAGTGTATATTTTATTTGAAAGTCTATTTTATTTGAAAGTTTGGGTCATATATATTAGCTACATGTTGGGTGGTATGTCTCTGATTTTTAAATTGTGCCATGGAGGTTTCTAAGATTTTTTGAACCTTTGAGTCTGTGATAGACTCCTTGAGCTTTTTGATGTACTGATTTGTGGTAACAATAAGATTTTGGTTTTTGTCAGTCTACTGACTCTGGGAAAATCATCCCTCAGTGGTAGACAACAAAAATATGCACATAAAAACAATTTATGTGCTCTATTTGTAGGGGAAGAATTGCAATTGCAACCTTTGTGATACTATTTTTACAATCACAACACTGAGACGCCTCCAGAGCCCCCGCCCATCCCAATGAGCACTGTGATTGTGGGGAGGCTTTTAAGGATTTTAACGTGGGGAAGGTGAGACGATGTTGCTGCAGTGAGCACGCAATCAGAGTTAATTTTGAAACAAAAGACCCGAATCCTCCAGCAATACTCATTCTGACCCCATTTCCAAAGAGACTGTGACAGAAACAAGTGCTGAGAAGAGAGGGGAGGCAACAGCGTGTTTGTGAACTGTTTACAGACAAAGGCGGCTGGCTCAGGGCTAGGAGAAACGTGAAAACATATCAGTTTTCTGCTTGGTAGGTTCCTGCAGAAACTGTCACGGACTGGCACCAATTGAGGATGACCCAACAAGAGACAGCAAACAACAAAAGATACAAAACCAAGATTGTATTTTCCAATTGGCTTGTCTTGTACTGCCTCGCCAATGTACTTCTTGGTTGGATCTGACAGCTAATCATTGGCAGGCATATGTTGCTTGTGATTCTTCATCTTACAGCAATGAGATTCAGAGCCCAATTGACAGTGACTGCATTTTAAGTATTCACCAGTTTAAGAACTCACAAATATCCAAGTGGTCTTTTCAGAGATACTGACCATTTGAAACCAAAATGCTCTGCAGTATAACTACCTTCCTTAACTCACATCCCCTAAATGTCTAGCTTAGAACCAGAATCAAGAGATTTCCCAGTGCTGCAGAGGAAATGCAGAAATTTGGCTTCAGTGCCTGTCATCTCTGAGTTAAAAAAAGAATGTGCACAATAATAAAGCAAAGCACAGTCTGATGGTTATAATAGATGTCGTGAAAACAGAAAGTGAACTGAGTGCATGAGAGACTGATCTCTCTGTCTTAGTTACTTTTCTCTTGTTGTTGAGACAAAATACTTGATGCTCAAAATTAAGGAGGAAAAAGTTTAGCTCACAGTTTGTGGAGCTTTCAGTTTATAACCATCTGGCTTCAAGGCAGGGTGGCATGGCACAGGGGCAACTATTCAAGCTGGCAGAAAACAGCAAGAGCAGCAGAGCAAGAGGGAGAACAAGCAAGCCTCTTTTCTTCCCTTATACTGTAAGCAGGCTACCACCTCCAAAGGCCAGTGTAGCCCTCACCTCATCTTTCCTTCTCTCCCCTCGCATAGGATGAGGATGTTCACAAAGTGAGGACCCTGATGCCCTGCTGAGTTAACTTCTAACAGAATGTATCAACCATTGCACTACTTTTGCTGGAAGCCAGGAAACATAATGTATTAGTAAGGTGGATCTGAACTAGATATTGAAGTGCTCATGGGATCTTCATGGCAGGTAAAACTAAGAGAAAAATGCTAATAAAAGCATGCATGGAGGTTCAATATACAGCCTCATTATTTAAAAATATTGAGGGAATAAGTGTGAATGAAAAGTAGGAAAGTAAAGAACTGGTGTTGTAGATAACATTGGCTTTGATTAGGAGCTTTGAAAGAAAATATGACAGACTGTGTATTTTTAAGTGGGGAAGACCCTTGAATGGAAGAAAGAAACAAACCTAGGTAGCACATCACTTGAAGATTATTTTATTTAATACATAAATCCTGGAGCTTTTTTGTTTAATGTTTACATGGAGTTTAGAGATAATACATGTGCATTGCTTTATATAATGCTTATTCCAATCATTTGCAAGGATCCTGTTATGGTTCCTTTGTCTGCATGGGCAATTGAGGCTTGGGGGAGAGCAGGACCTTACAGAGCAGCCAGCCGATGCCTGATGCACTAGTGCCCGGATGTTCATCCTGGCCTGAGGCTGGACCCTTTTACAGGACGTCTTGACCCCTTGGTGCAGCCCGAAGGCACCATTTCCATGGCCAGCTGTCCCTCTCTTCACAGTCTTCTATTGGAAGAGCACTGCAGCTCCCACTTACCTCCAGCAGGGGATTCCCATTCGCTGTGGGCTGTGGCCTTAATGAAGCAGGGCAGCTGCAGTTCCGTTTCCGGTGGAGGCCGGAAGGTGCCATGCACTGTGGGAAGCTGCCTCCTGATTGGGGGCTTGTGTGAGTCTAGGGGAGCCCTGTGGGCCCTGCAAACAGAGCACGGCACTATTTGTCATAGTTATCAGGCCAGCACTGAAATATCGGGATTATCTAATCCCATGTTTTCCAGGTATCCTTACATCTCAGGCAGTGTGCTTTTTACATTTTAGACTACCTCATCACTGCTGTCACTTCCCCAAAGGTTCTTTTTGCTGTGACAGATTCTGTGACTTTCCTTGTTTGTGAAGACTATGGCTGTGTGGAAGACAGTAGGAGTTCACAATCCGAGTCTCTGAGGAGAACTATGTGATGCTTTTCTCTCAACAGGACAGACGTTGTAGATTTTGAGGGGAAGATGGCATCATGTTAAGAATACCTACTATCAATATAGGTTACCACTGCTGATGTTAGCCTTGGCCTCCTGGCCAGGTGGTTTCTCCGCTGTCCAGACAACACCTTGCTGAGTTTCTATGCTGCACTTTTGGGTGTTAATATGCACAGCCCATGCTTAAGGACCAAAGAGCTGTGCTTGATACCCCTGGGCCCAGAGTGTCTGCATACCAATCAATCTTCTTTACGCTAGCATGCACCCAAGGGCTGGTATTTCATGACAGGTTGCAACCCAGTACTGTTTTGTGCACTTTGTTGTTCAGATTGTCACAGCTTCAGCCTGAGGGAGTTCTTCCAGTTGGCTTCTGTGTTGCTGTAACACACCTACATAATTCTTTGTGTGTGTGTGTTTAACGCTGTTTTTTAAAACATTCTGTAACCTCAAGGTGCCCCAAGTTCCTTTAGATATTTTCTCCCTCAATCCTAGAACAAGCCATTCTCCAAAGACAGTCGGCTCCTTTCATCTGACCATGGTTTTAGAAGCTCCACTCTATGTGGTGGTGCAGTCACTGCTTGAGGACACTCAATTGACTGTAAGCTGATTTGCACTGTGCGCTAAACATATCTAAAACGTTGTTTTTAAACCTCACTATATATTTCAAGAGGCATATGAATTCACATTGAATTGTTCAATTGCCGTACACATGTGGTGGTTTCAGAAATGCTAGTGTGTGCCCCATAGGGAACAAAGGCAACAGCCAGAGTCTAGTGATTATGTATGCTCCTTTTCATTTGGACTTTATTCATTTCCCAAGTTGCTGAGGCCAGCACCTCTCTTCCTCCATGCTTTTCAGCCAGATTATCCACACCTTTGTAATATACTGTTGAACTACTTTGTCACACTCTCATTAGAGTAGATCTTGGGGTCTTTGCTAATAATACTTTGAAATGTGCATATGCACAATAAGTCACTTTTCCTGTTTTGCAGCTAATATTTTTGAATATTAACTGAATGAAACTAGTGAATTGTTTGAAACAATTTTTCCTCTGGTATTGCACACAGTTTTTTCCTCCTTAGATATAGTGGTTCATCAAATACTCTTTGAAAGCAGCTAGTCTATATTCCTGAATCCTCTCTAAGGCAGAGAAACAAGTTCATTTTTCTACCGTTCCTTCCACTGGTGCTGGTGTGATGTGATTCCCAATATGCTGCTGAAAGAGTCTCCTTTTCGGCAATAGTATTCATAACATGCCTCAAATTGAGTGCAGTGTTCCACAAGTCAGCTCCCCAGTGGCCTGGGCTTCTCATGGTCTTCCATTGATGGAAACCCAGATAGTCTCTCTGACACTGGAATTTTCTGCATTTACAATTAATTATTAATGCAAGAGACTCTTCTGGGATTGGACCTCAGTGTTTTGTAATCTTTCCAGTTCGGGAATCCCTTGTGACTTGTTTTTTCACGTACAAGTTATATATACAATCAGGTACTTTATTAGAAAACACTATTAATTCCTTTTCTCTTCCTCTTTCCCATGGTATTTGAAATTCCAGGATAAAATTTTCATGACTTAATTCAGCAAAGGGAGGAACAGATGAAATACTTTGGACAGAAGTTGTGTGGTGCAGAATGTGTGCTTTCGGGAGATTAATCTGACATCTATTATGCAAAAAGAATGATCTCACTCATTCAGCAAATATTTCCTGAGCATCCATACAGTGCCAGAGACTGGGCCAGACACTGAGGTTACAGCAATGGGGGTAGCAGCACAGACAAATTCCTTTCTTTCCTGAAACTTAAATTCCAGTGAGGGTGTGCACCAGGCATTCAGACAGCAAAAACATGCAGTGTGTCTGGTGGTAATATATTATACTAAAAAATATTAGGCTGCATAAATAGCATCTGATAGAAATGAACATTTACACTGCATAGCACAGTCACAGATAGGCTCGCTAACAAGCCAACATTTAAAAACAGACTAAATTCAAATGCATGCAACTTTAAAGAGAAAGAAACCTTCAATTTAAAAAATATCATGCATGAAAGCGTCTCAGACAGGTGTGCATATCAGGAAGAGGGTGTGGATCAGAGTTGTCAGTGTACAAGAGAGAGGGAGAGGACAGGCGCAAACAGGGTCCGAGAGATAGTTGGGGGCAGTATCAGACCTGCGAGGTAATGGCATGGTGTAAGTCAGGTCCTTACAGGGATAAAGTTTCTAACAACAATGCACGGTATGTTCTGTGGTAGCCCCACAAGACTGTATGGAGCTGAAAAATTCCTATCACCTCTGACATAGCAGCCATCTCAATAGTACAGTGTAATGTTACTCATATTTGAGATCATGATGGTGTTAACAAACCTACTGTGTCACCCATTTAATAAAGCTATAAAAATGCACTTGAAAATAAACACATGAAGCTATTTTTTTTACATATTTACCATATTGTATGTTTCCATCATTCCTTTTTTTGACTGAGGATGGAACTCATGACCTCTTGCTTATGCTGCTAAGCTAAAGCCCCAGCCCTCCCTCATTGCTTTAAGAAAACATTTACTGTAAAACTTTATGGCATGTTAAGCCGGCACCAGCTTCATGATCCAATCCTCACCACTGGAGCTCTGTCCAGAACCATCAATTTGGGGAGTGGATTTCAACACTGGGTTCCAGGACATACACACAGTTAATGAACAGCAGTAGGTAAGACCAGAAATTGAGATTGAACATTGCTGGCTGAAGCCAGAGCGGAAATTAAAAAGGGGAGATAGAAAAAAGGGACACTGGTGGGTGCTTATCTTTGCATGACACAGGGAAGAGCGGCCAACAGTGGAGAAGATCTGGGGTCCAGTGGGTCAGCTGGGAACAGGACCAGCAGGTGCCACAGACGCAGAGGCTGGGGAAGTCCTATTGCTTTCTTACCTAGCTTGCTCCCCTCGAGCTCCTCAAAAGTGGTCCCACGATGTAACAGGACCACAGAACAGAAACACTCGGCTGACTGCTGGGCAAAGGATCAAAGCACTGAATGAGAGAGAGACTGCCTCCTGTTCTTCTTCCTTCCCTTCCTTTTGTCTCCTTCCCCCTTCCCCAGGAGTTGGCTAAAACAAGGTGGGTGGATGCCCAGTACTGTGGTATCTTTAGTAACACACTCAGGAGGTGAGGGAAGGGAATTGTGTGATCTCAAGAATTTGAGGGCAGCCTGAGCAACGCAAGCAAGACCCCCTCCCCAGATAATTCCAGTTTCGTCTCTCTAAATGGAAAGGAGAGCCCGGGTGCACATCGCATGGCAAAGCTGTTACCATCCCTTATAGTATTACAGAAGAAGTGCTTCATGGTGAAAACTTCACATGACAGAGAAATACGATCCCCCGGAGGTACACAGAAGAGGCAGACATTGCTCTCAGTAATTCTTAGATTTAGCAATAATAAGTCCGCTGATAAATTATTTTATAAGAAAAACAACCAAAATGAGAGGCCGTGCGGCTCTCGAGTCAGGTGAGAGCACACTCCGTGCTTGCCGGACGTTGCTGTGGGTAGCAATGCTGGACAAGAACACAAATCTGCCTGGGACTCCTGTTTCTCTCTGTGCGGTGGCCCTGTGCTCCTCCTCCTCTCCTGAAGGGCAGAGGGAACAGCTGACACAGAGGCACTCAGAGAGGGACAGTTAGGATGGTGGGTCAGGACTGCAGTCCTGATCGGTGCTGCTGGGAGGAAGGAAGGGCAGTGCTGGGCTGCAGCGGACAGAAGACCCAACGGGCCCTGGAGTTTTCACGGTACTCTAATTCGGTTGCCCAGGACACAGGGGAAGCAATCGTCCTACAAGAATGCTCCTAAGGCATTCTTTATTGCCAGGTGTAGGTGGCAAGATTGAAGATAAAGCAGAATTCCAAAATCTAGGGAAAACCCCGCTTTTCAGTCGGCCAGAAATCCCACTGAGCTCAGCACTGGCCTGAACCCGCTGGACTTGGGGACACCGCTGGACCCGCCAAGTGGCAGCGCTGGGGTTCGCCGTGTCCCCTGAGGATGCCTGTGTGGGTCCAGACTCTGCAGAAGCTCAGCAACAGCAGCAGTCAGTCGCTCCGAAGGAGCTTCTTGGTTGGGCTCACAGAGCCCGGGGCGGGAGGGTCAGGGGCTGCCACACGCAGAAGGCCACGGGAGCCAGCGTGCTCAGGCCTGGACAGACGAGCGGGACCGAAGATGCAGCCATTTCAAGGTCCAAGCTCAGGTAGCTCCGTGCAAGGCCGCAGGCGTGAGTAGGTGTTGAAGGCTGGAGAAGCTGCAGCCTGAGGTCTGCAGGCTCCAGCAAACAGCAAGAGATGCATCCACACAAGCACCTCAGAACGGCCCAGCACAGCTCGGCTTCTTCCTGCTTCCCTCTGGGCTTATCCGAGCTGCAATCCTACTGGACGGTGCACCCACAGGAAGGCGGGTCTTTCCAGGCAATTTGCTGGGCCACATGCTAATCATCTGTGAAAAGTCCCGCAGACTTGCAGGGAAGAGTGAGCTGCTCTTCCCGAAGCTCTGAACTCAGGTAGGGTGACGTTACCATCAATAGAGAACGGCTGTGATCCGAGAACAAGGACAGGAGAGTTGAAAGGAAGCAGAAAACAGCTTTTTCACACCTAAATATTAAGCTTAGACTTTCGATTATGGTGCTTTTAGGGCTTAGGTGCTTGCTAATGAGAACACAACTAAATCACTCTCTGCCACTCTGTTTTTAAATATACAGAAAATTGCTTGTGCACCGTGCAATTTTTTCCAATTATGATTTTAATTTTCAAGGCTGAATTTGTAGCAATTTATTATTTTTATGATTGGAATGTCAGAAGTAAGCTTTTATAAAGCAGCTAGAAATTATCAATTTAGTTTATAGGACTCTCGAACACGCCCCCTAATTTTTATGTAAGTACTGAAATGCTTTTACTTGTATTATAGAACAATTTAAACAGAAATGTACGCAAAATAATGTAATACCATCCCCATATTCGCTCTCAGCTATGAATGCATGTTAAGATTTTACATCATTTCGCTTCCTCAGAAAAGCCAGCAGCACAGCACAGCTAGATTCCCCTCATTCTTTCATCAGTAACTTGCTTCTATTTAGCCTTATGCTTCTTTTCAAGTTATTGATGTTTTAAAAGTCGATGCACGCTCCAAAGTGGTGACACCGTCATGATGGCACCTCGTCGTGCCCCTGACTCTCGTGCTGTGCCGTGCTCTGTGGAGAGAACGCCTCTGCACTGGGTCTTCAGGGTAGGGCGAGGGACGTTGGGGGGCTGGCTGGCCTTCCTGGAGTGCTCTGCAAGGAAGCAGGTCTGCCTGCCCCGTGCTGGGGTCAGATGGCAGCTGCCTTCGGTCCTCAAGCTGCAGTTGCTACTCTGGAAGGGAGTCATCCCCCAGGTCACCCGCAGTGTCAGCTCAGTGAGTCTGGTTCTGCTGTGTGTTCCTGGAGTCCCAGACGCCTCATGGCTTTGCAGTCGCCCACAGCCCCTCCTCAGTGATCAGCTGTGCTTCCCTCAGCTTGGCTCCTCTTACTTCAGGGATACGGCCCTGCTGTGGGTGGGAGGCCTCTGATTCCGGGACCGGCTCTGCCAGCCTCAGCCCTCAGGGCCTCACTTCCCGACTCCCCCCTTTGGGATGGTGGCGTCTAGGCTCTGAAGGCCAGGACCTCCCTCTACAGTGCACAAAGGCAAGCAAGCCCAGTCAGCAGCGAGCTTATGAGTCCTGGGGGGCGGGGGGGGCAGTGGTAGAAGCAGCCACAGCTTCTGCACTTTGTGAAGCAATGCCTGAACTGAAGTCAACACTCAGCGACTGCCCACTCACTTCCTCATCCTCTCAGCAGGGCGGCTGATGTAATTTACCTTCCTGCACCTGATTGGCCTTCAGCTTCTGTACTTCCAGGCTGCTGAGCAGCTGCCTGCCCTGCTGACCCTGCCACACCTGTCAGCATCAGAGAGTACTGGCGGCACACAGGGAGTGGTTCAGGTGGGTTCCCACAGAGGAGCCTGTGGCTGGGGGCCTCTCAGGGGAGATGCAGCCCAGTGCTGGAATGTGAGGAGCAGGAGGCTTGAGGTGCTTCAAGGAGATGGGGTTCTTGCATACATCAATGCCAGTGATGAAGCAGAACTTATTATGTAAAACCTTTGCGAGGTTTCCCATAATAAACAGGCACAGAATTAGATTAACCATTCTGTGAGTTATTAGGTGCTTAGGGGAAAGCCCCGTGCCAGATGATAACACTCCATTTTCATAGCAGTGGTGACAAATGGGGCTGAGGTGGGCTTATTCTGACTAATGTCATAGCACCAAAGGGCTCTACGTGAATGGGAAATGTGTCTCATAAATTACATACAGACGTTTGGTTTAAAATATATTCCACAAGCCCAAGAGATGCTTTAAAACAGTGCCACAATTCCAGTTGGTGACATCTCCATTGGCTACACTGGACAGCTAATTAACATTACATGAACAGTTTGAAAAACCGGACACTCCCCAGCTGTGTAGGAGGAGGCCCTGCTGTTTGTAGGAAGCTGTGAATTAAAATTGTCTTAACATGTTTCATGAGCAAGGGTTCAGAAAGAAAGCAGGAAAGAACAGAAAGAAACAGAAAAAAAGATTTTATTTCAGCATGCAGAAAACACAAGAGGATCTGTCTTTACCAACTTTTCAGGCCATGGCTGATGTCTACTAAGGGACATAAAAGGCAAGGAAACCCTTTGTCCTGGTAAGCAGTGGACAGGGGTCCTGGTGCAGTGTGGGGAGGACAGGTAGCTGGAACGAAATTCCCACTGGTGTTTGAATGTAGGCTTCAGAGCACAGACTGAGGTGCTTCCGTCAGTGTGAGGAGAAATCCCCTAAATCCCCAGAGAGTTCCAGCTCTGCTTCACATGTCTGTACACATGCACAGTGTGTGGACACGCATTTGTGTGCCTTGTGTATTGCTGACTTCCCCTCCCCATTGTGAGGAACAGCATCACCTCTAAACCCCCTTTTTTCTGCAATGCGATGCCAAGGCTCCATGGCTTTGTCGAGGTGCAGAACTCTAGTGATCCCGCCAGGTCTGCAGGCATGAGAACACCCCTTCTGCCACTGGCCTGGAGCACCCAGCCTCTCAGCTCCTCTGTACACCCTGTGGCTCCCAGGGTACTGGGCTGAGTGCTGGGGTCAGGCCATCTCCTCCGCTATAAATTCACAGTGTGAATCCAGCAGGTGTTTTCCTCCTCTGCACTCCCAGGGCACAGGTGCCTGCTCTCGCCACGTCCAGAGGAGGCTTGGAGACTCACACACAGCCGCACCAGAGCCTTGAAACCCCAGAACACTAGGAGAGGGATTGCATCTTGTGCAGTGTGTGCTATCCTGTCTCTGCAGCTTCTTTCCCTGCCAGAGGAAGAATAAAATGAGCACCAAACAGATCTGCAGTTCCTTTCCTTGGGTGCCTAACACTAAGTCTCCTAAGGTCTTATTGCAATCAGTCAATGTACTCTGCTGACTTTTTAGATCCTGAAGGCATAGATCTCTCCCCATGGTATTCCAGCTACTTGTGATATACCCAAACTGACATCTGATGGACAGTGACTGCCCGTGACAAGCGATCTACCCTCCGAGCAGATCCAAAGTCCTGGCCCACCCTGGACAGAAGCAAGCATGGGACTGCAGGTCTGGCTTTGTTGGCACTAACATGAAAAGCTAGGAGCAAATTATTGCTCTAAATATTCTAGCTCAAAAATACTATAGTGCTGGTGGTTTTAAATAGCTCACTTGTTTTCCTGAGTAGATTATTACCTGCAACTTCAAAAACATCTTGAATTGTTTTCAACTTGAGATTTCATGAATTCTTACATGTTCTTCTAACGGGTTTATGATTGAGTTAAAAAGAATACAAAAGTTTATATACATGTGACACTCAAGTTTTCAAAGAATTTTTTTATTTTTTCCTATTTTTTGTTTATACTTTAGGAAGCATCACTAATGTAAATTATAATAATTAATGGCAGCATTAAAGCGTCTCACCAGTTAATTTGTCTGGAATGTGGGTGAACATTAGATAACACCACACTTATTTACCTCTACCAAGAGTCCAGGGCCCCCTGCAGACTTGCTACTGATGAGTGAGGGGCTGTGGTTGGGGCTGTGGGCTTTGCCTTTGTGTTTCTGCCCTGAGCTACCTGACCCCCAGCAAATCCCAGGAAACACATTGCAGGCCATTTGCACCTTTTAATCCTTCAAATGTCCCTGGGAAATAGATCAGGTTTTGTGGTTCCAGGGCAAGGAAAAATTAAATGTCCATACAACACATTGCCCCTGAGGTTCACACTTGCAGTGGAAATCAGAAGGATGCAGAATCTAAAACGAATGATTGGCATCCAAACCAGGAGTCAGGAAAGCCAAATTGACAAACAGTTTCACAATCTCCAAGGACAGCAGAACACTGGTCAGAGAAAAGAAGTTTTATGGAGCTGACCCTGGCAATAGGGTTAATTAATTCCACTTTGGTGGAACAAAGCAAAATCTGTTAGTACGGAAAGTGTTTATTAAGCAAGGTCATTATTACTTGTACAAGATATATATATCCCTGCATTCTATTAGGAAGAGACTAAGTCTGTAGTGTGAGTATATTTTTTTTCAGGAAAATAAGAGTAAGTGTTCAGCCTCTACTTCATTCTTTCTTAAAAGCAACATAAAACCTGTGTTACTATTTAGTGTTAATTTTCAGACACTGTGACAGAGTTGCCAACTTATGCTTCATTATCTCCGAATTTTCTCCTTTAACCTATATGGCATATTACAGTTTTGGTGAATTTGTCACTTACAAGATAGTAACAGCATAGGGACAATTAATTTGCCAGTAATTCAGATTTTGACAGATATGTTGCAGAGGCAATAAAGTCTCTAAGTATAATTAGGGTTAAACATATTTGCTACTCTTAAAGAAGAGAAAAATGAAAAGGAACGATGAACATGGAAAATACTATAAACTATAGTTTCATGCTTGTAATATCTGCAGTTTTATACTTTGAATGTCTATTAATTAACAGTCTAGCTCGGTGTTCATAAAATGATGTAATTAGTTTCACTTGACAGAGAGAAGTTGAATTCATGTATAAGAACTCCTGTCCTGCAGAGAAAGACCCAGAAGCAATGGTGCAGGGAGCTCAGCAGGAGCAAGGAAGGGTAGCATCTCAGGAGTCACCAGGACCCTAGAAAGAGGGGACGGCTGGGTCCCCGCGTGGCAGCCTCTGCTCTGTGGAAATTATCTGATACAGGGCTCCTGGGGTGTGCATTCCACATGTAAGGCCTCCCTCAGGGTGCTGGGATTTGTGTAGAAGGCACTGACCATGGATGGTGTGAAAAGTGCTGGTCCAGTTGCTTTGTGTGGTGGAGCTGGGAGAGTTGGGGGCCACACATCCAGAGGATTCACTGTTCTTCAGCTCTCACAGGGAATAAGCTCCCAGCCATGGAAAGACTCAGGCACCTTAGATGCACATCACAGAGTGGAGGGAGCCAGTCTGCCAAGGCCACCTACTGCAGGACTCCAGCTCTGCGACGTTCCGAAAAAAAAGAAAAAAAAAAAAAAAAAAAAAAAAAAAAAAAAAAAAAAGGAAAACCAGAGGTAATAAAGGATACAGAGGGTTAGAGGAGACAGGGATGGATGGATAAGACTAGGGTGTTGGTAGGATGTTGAAACTACGCTACTGTTACAGGCAGCTGAGTTAGCTAAAAGCATTATATGCACTGAGACTAACCCTAAGGAGCAGGTGCAGAAGCCCAGATACCTTGCAACTATGGGGGAGTCAGACACTTCCTGCTGTGGGCCAGGCCTCAAGACAAAGCTTTAAACAAATGTACCCATCTCCTAACCACTGATATTCTAAATAGGTCTCTATTACCCCGAGGTAGTCAGGAGTCACCATCCCAAACCCCTAAGAGTCACTGCTCCCTGAGAATGCCCTTTCTATCTGACTCACTTCCCCATTTGTCCCCAATTTAATCAATTTTGCCTGAACAGTTAATCTTACTGGTTAACCATAATTCTGTCCCACCCTATGCCCATCTGCCTTGCAAGTTCTGTTTTCTCTACCTTGAACCCATCTTACCCCATGCTTTTACTCTATAAAAGTCCCAGGAAAAGACAGTCTTTGGTAACCCACTCAGGACCTCTTTTATCTCTCTCAGAAAGAAGCTTTCTTTCTCTCAGTAAATATATTCTTCACTTAACCTCTGTTGTTCCTAGAATTCAATATTTGATTTTACAGAACGCGAACTCATACCGGACATAGTAGGTGGGGAGTTTCACTCCCCTGTATCACCACGATAGCAGGTAGATGGTACTGTTCATTTATCCAGCCCCATGGGACAACACTGAGAGTGACTGCAGGTGACTGAACAGTGGCCAGGTGTTTTCAGCAACAGAGGCAAACACACCTATCTGTTGGGGGAGGCTGCAGGGAGGCCAGCAATGCAAAGGAAACCTCTGTGCTTCTTCTCAGTTTTGCTGCAAATGTATGTGTGTGTAAGCGAGAAAATTTTTAATTGCAGTCTTCAGATTTCACAACAGTCTAGATTGATTATTTTTAATTTCAAATGTTACTAGTGTTATTTTAGTTCCAATGTTAGATGTTGAACCCATCTTCAAAGCAGGGTTGCTTGGATGGATTAGCATGTTTCATAGACTCCCTGTTTAATGAAAAAATAATTAGAAAGATTCTGTTAAAACACAACATATCCTGTGAGTTTGATGGTTGAAAAAAGCACCTGATGTTTTAAAAGTCCGTTTAGTGGTTTAGAATCCACTCATTCATGATATTTAGTGAAAATTTACCACATGCCCAGCTCTCTGCTGGTACAAATGATCCTGAGATGGCTTAACAGAAGACAGTGCTTGGTTTCTGGAGCATTCATTTCAGCTGGGGTGTTAGATGAAGTGCAGAACAGTAGAGCACACACTAAGCTAGACGGCAATCTGTGCTCTGGAGGAAAACAGGGAACAGAAAACAAGAGAAAGATCGCTGAGCTGTGCAGGTGTCAGTTTAAACCCGTGGTCGTGGAAGCTCCTCTAAGGAAATTACACTTGGGGAAGACAGGGAGGAGGATAGAGACAGAGACTTGGGGAGACACAGATGTGGGTGAAGAATCGTCTTGGTGAGAAAGACAGCGAGTAGAAAAGCTCTGTGTAAGAGTTCTAGGGCAGGAGCAGCCTGTGCCCTGGGCAGAGTTTGAGGGTCAGGACAGGAATGCAGCCCATGCAGCTGTCACATGAGCTGCAGAACAGCTACTGCCTGAGATTATGCCCTGGTGTTGTGAATGTGACACCCACAGAGAAGGAGACGGGCAGCCATGGATGTTTTGAGCACGACTGAAAGGCACCGCTGATTGGTAATTTGGGAAACATCCTTCTGCAGAGCTCTGCTTTGGTCATTGCAGTGTCTGTGCAGGAGAGCAGCAGCTGTGTGGAAACCAGCGCAGAGGCCAGCTCAGCTGCTCACATGAGCAAAAGCAGACAAGCAATCCCTGCTCACACCAGCGATTTATGTGTCCTCTGCACCATTTTAAACTGATCTATGCTTTTGAACTGGTAAGATTTCTAAGTAACCCAAAAGCATTTCAAATTGGAGCATGTAGTTTATTTTTTCTAGTGTCACTATGAACCCAGATTGAAATTATGTCTGCAATTTTGCTATTTATACTGTCTCATTTTTTTCTTTCTTTTCTTCTAAAATATTATACAGATACTTTTCAAGGTTACTTTATTTCCTCTCTTGTTTATTTTTACAATATTTTCATATTACTCATTTCAATGGTTGCCCTAGGTACTGCAGTGTGCATTTTATAAAGTACCCAAGTCTACCATAAATCAACATTGTCAATATTTCATTTCTTCTCTACACGATGTACTGATTCAATGCAACCCCAATCAAAACTCTGAGAAGTTATGTTGTGCATACTGATAAACACACTGGTTCTAAATTTGTATGGAGAAGCTGAACACCCAAAGCAGGCAGCACAATACTGAGGGAGAACAAAGCAGAAGCCCTGGTGATACCCAGCTTCCTGTTTCGCTGGGAAGCCACAGGAATCCGGCACCCTGGTGTCCGTGAGATGACAGGCAGGTCAGCCAGTGGGACAACAGAGCAAGCCCAGCCCTACACCCCCCGTGCAGTCTGCGAGTCCCTGATGAGGAGTGAAAGCATTGGGATTCTGTGAAGACAGTCAAGTCATGGTTCTCAGCAGATGACACCGGAACAATGGGGCGGCAGCAGGGAAAGCCTGACGCTGGACATGGACCTTAAACCCTCAACATAAACTCACATGAAACAAAGACCCAAATATTGGTTGCAAAGTAATAAACACATGGAAATAATATCAGAGACAAGCCTGATGACCTCAGATTTGGTAACTACTTTTAGATATAAAAACAAATGTACAACCATGAAAAAAGATCAGTAAGGTGGATTTGTTAAAAATTAACTATTTCTGTTTTGTGAGACGTTTTACCAAGGGTATGTGTGCTGCCAAAATGGGGACAGCATGTTGCCCAGAGACTAAAACCACAACTACAGACTAGGAGAGAACATTTCCAAAGGCACATCTCACAAAGAACTCTTATTAAACTATCCGAAGAACTCTTAATAATATATATATTATGTATTGCAAGCAGGTACAAACAAAAGAAGGGGATGAAGAGACAGGCAGAAGGAGAGGCAGGGAAGGGAAAAGGACTGGAAAACGGGATGGAGATGTGTTCTGGACATTTACCAACTCCACACACAGAGAGTACATTTACTAATAAATAAAAAGTAAACATTCAAGAAACCAAGGAACTCTTAAAAGTCAATGGTAGGAAAACAAACAAGCCAATTAAAAATGGAACAATGGTCTTAGCAGACATCTCACTAGACAAGGCACATGTATGGCCAGTACATCTATGAAAATACGCTCACAGTACATAATAGTGTTAGGTTTCACTATATCGTAAACACTATAAAGAGCAACACAATGATGAGCCATAAAACGGAACATCTAGATGGCAACAGCACATAGCACGCAGAAGGAGGTTACTCTGCACCCATCATTCGTGGGGAGGCAAGTTGTCTATCCACACTGGAGGACTCTCTGGGTAGTTTCTTGTAAAGCTGAACATCTTTTTTTACATGATTCCAGCTCCTTGATGTTTCCCCAGATGAGGTAGAAACATATCCACCTAGAAATGTACACATGCTGATAGAAGCATGACCTGTAATTGTCAAAACTTGGAATCAACCAAGGTACCCTTCAGTAGGTGAATACACTGTGGCAACCCCGTCAGTGGAACATAATTTAGCACTAAAAGAAACTGAACTATGATACTATGAAAAAGGCATGGAAGAAACTGAATGTACATCACTAAGTGAAAGAAGCCAACTGAAAAAGTGAGATGCTAGATAATTCCAAGTGGAAGATCTTCTGAAAAAGATAAAACTAGGGAGACAGGGAAAGTGCCAGTGGTGATTGATAGAATTGTGGGGGTGGCAGCTGAAAAAGATAAGAAGTATGAAATATAAGTGACCTTTATTTTAAGAATGCAGGGAGAGACCCTTGGTTCCGCCTGAGGCTTTACCGGCTACAGTGTCCTGTCTGGGCCAAAACTCTTTCAGTTATTAGGGAACAGGAGAAAGAAAGGTGAATATGTAGAAGATGGGTATTTCTCAGTGCAGTGCACTATGATGCTACAGTGTTGGACTCGTATTATATGTCTGTCCAAACCCACAGACATTCACGAGCAAGGGCAAACACCCTGCACACTGTGGATTGAGGTGGTAGGGGTGTGTCTGTGTTCGTGGACCGTGGTGAGGGTGCCACTCATGAGATACGTGGGTGACTGGAGGCTATGCAATCTTCAGGGAGAAAGCAATGTGGATGGGAAATCTCTATTCCTGCCTCTTAATTTTTATTCAAAGCTGCAACTGAAGTAAAATTTAATAAATACAGGTATGTAAATAAGTAAATAATTTAAAAACCAGTTGTAAAAGTCTGCAGCAGGTTAATATTCTGATGAAATATGGCAAACCTGCTCCAATACAGATATATCCTTCCACTTATGCTTAGTACTATTATTCATATATATACACTTATATATACATAATAAAAATAAAATGTATGCATAGAGTTACTGCTATAAGTAATCATATGTTCCAAAGTAATTAATAGTAAAAAAAAAAGATAAAAGTATCTTTTTAACCCATATTTTTAGTTCTCGTGTCTATGTCTGGTATACTTACTTCAATAAGTAATTTCATAAAAAATTATTTATCATTATTTCCCTTCAGTGGGAAGAATTTCCTTCACCAGTTTTTCCAGGCTGGGTACACTCGCAAATGATTGCCTGGGAGTTTCTTTAATTCACTGTCCCTTTTGGAGAATAATTACATTGGATATCACAACTGCTTGTCCAGTTGCTTTTTGCTTCCAGCACTCAGTAAGGCATTATAGCGCCTCCTGGACTCTGTTATGGCTGGAGAAAAGTCAGCAGCTAATCCTTTAAGCCTTGGGGGTCATGATCATTTGCTCCTTTTCTATGCTGAATATTTATCCTTGTTTTTATTTTTTTAGCAGTTTGACTACAATGTATCTGAATGCCATTATCTTTCTGTTAATGTTATTTGGGTCATTGGTTTCCTAGGCCCCCTTTTTTTAAAACAAGTTTTATAAAATATTCATTATTATTACTATCTTCTGTCTTTTTTCACTGCATGCCCAGGTTCATTGATTTCTCTCTCTGCCAAGTCCACCAAGCTGCTGCATCCATATAGGGAACTGGTTCAAATCAGTTATTTGTTTCTCAGCTGTAGAATGTCCCAGCAGGTCTTTTCTCTCTCTGTGATCTATGACCAAATGGGTTTCAAAAAGAGAACTGCAAATTTTGAAGACATAAAAATAAGATATGTCAATACTTTAAAACTTTAGAATAAATCGTCAAATTCATTCAAAAATTCTGCATAAATTATTCACATAAGAAAAAAAAAAACAGATTCTGAGCAATTGTGCATCTATGCAAGACATTTGACACTGACCCCAAAAACTTCCCAGAAAAGAATTCTTTCAGAAGCAAATGGCTTCATAATGAATTCTTCCAAATGTGTGAAAAAGAGAAATTACAATGACCTGTTTTATAGTCTCCTAGAGAAACTCAAAAAGAAGAAGAAAAAGAACTAAGAAGAGGAGGAAGAAAAAGAGGAGGGAAGATTCCAACTACTCTTATGGGGCAAAAGAACTCTGAAAATCACAAAATGGCAAGATAAGAAAACCGGCAGCTCCCAGTCGACTGCCTGAATGAAACATAGATTTTAAAATTCTTAAAATGTGGGAAACTACATTAGAAAAAGAGCCTAGTGGTCATAATCATGTGAGTTTCTTTCTAGAATCATGTATTTTTAGTGTTATTTTCAACACTTGTAAATCAATAGTTGCAATGTCTCCCATTAAATAAATAATGGAGTAAAATCACAGGGTCCTATCGGTAGACACAGAAGAAAACACCCAGTGAAAGTCCACAGATGTCAGTTATAAGCACATTATGCCACTGTGAGGAAAAGGAAAGACCCTTTTCAAGGGTTATTGAACAGCAAGAAAAAAAAATTTGGTACAAATCATAAGTAATATATATTCATCATTCAAAATGTTCTTCAAAGGTCTGGATTAAAAATACAGATACCTACTCTCACGATTTCTATTCAGCACTATGCTGCATGATACAGCCAAGAGAATGAAGCATGGAAACAGGATGGAAAGCCTTGAGATTAGAGTAAGAAACAAATTATGATTTTTAGAAAACCTTTAACAATATGTCATCTAATTATACTAAAAGCAAATGTTTAGCATAAACCTAGCATAACGATGCATAAATGTTAATTGTACTTCTATGTAATAGCAGTAAGCATTTAGAAAATGTTAAATTGTTTCCATTCACAAGATGTCATAAAGCAGCAGATCCTATGAATTTACCCGAAAACAAATCCATTGAACAGAAAACCACAAAACACAACAGAAATGAATTCAAGAAAATCCACAAAAATGGACCAATACCTGATCTGTGAGGACTTTACCTGATATATCTCTGCATACTGGTCTTCACATTAGATGCGCTTCTAATGAGTAACCCAGAGCCAGTTTGTCTATTGTTTTGTATGTTGTGATTATTTATTTACTGAACTTTCTTACTGATTGTAAAATTTATATGAGACATCAAAGTAAAAAATTACCAAGATAATCTTGAATCACAACAATGGGAGATCATGATATCAAATAACAAGGCATATTATAAAGGAAAAATCATTGTAAATGTGTATAGCATTAATAAATAGAACAAAATCAAAAGGCAAAGAAACAAATCTCCAATGTTCTGTCATTTGATTTATCACAATCATTGTACTGTGGGACATTCAGGAAAGATCTTTCTATAACAAATGGTACCAAACCAATTGGATATTCATTACAAAACTTTTGACACACAAAACCATATATAAAATATTACAATCCATAAATTTTATGAAGCTAGATTTGAAAGTTTTCTATACAATGTAAAAATAACTAATCTAGAGGGTAATATCTTTCTATAAATTACACGAGCTGATTCTCTTTACCAAAAAATCTATTACATGAAGTAAAAATTCACTACATACAGCGAGAATAACACTAGTAACTCTCATATTTAACCAAAGATAGAATTTGTAGAGTCTCTGCAAACCATTATAAATGATAGGTCATCTAACAGAAGTATAAGAACAGGTATAAAAATACAGGCACACAAAATGCAAACCACTTTAATTTTTAGAGTAAAACAAATTAGAAGGCATCCAAGTGGCTTACATTTAACAATGATGACACTGAAACAGGATAGGAAATCACAGCTAGCGAGAGGTACTGCCACAATCAGTTTTGCAAACTTCTGCAGTTTCTGAAAGTATGTTCATTTTCTGATTCATCATTCAATGTCTAGAAAAGGCCCCAAAACAAGCCGTATTTGTTTGTCAAAGTACAATATGCATATGTCTGCTTGCACCCCTTTTCTGTTTCCATAAAGAAGATGGATTGAGTGATCATCATGAATAAAGGTGTTCTTTGGGACTGTGCTTCCCCAGGTCTATGCACTCAGGGTTAAGCTGCTGTGTCTAGGGAGGCCCTTCTTAATGCAAGGACCTCTCTTGGTCATGCCCAGGAACTGCAGGGCATGAGAGGAGAGTTCTAGCTCATGCCTCTCCTTCTTGGTTCTCAGGGTAAACCCTGCCTTCAAGGCATCATCTAACCTTAATCCCTTCCCAACTGGTCTGTGCCAGTGCCGTCGAGAATCAAGTCTCTACCCTTCTAATACCTCATGATGGGGAGAAATTTTCAACATGAGTTTGGAGGATGAGGACTTTCAAACCCAGCTTGGCTGTAGCAAAATAATTCAGGGTAGCCAAAAACTAGAACAACAGAAAAGCTTGATTTGGCGATTCTGTACTGTGAGCAACTGCGCATGTACATATATGTATATATCACCAGGTTGTTTACTGCAAGTACATTTTACTTGTCAGTTAGAAATGAATTAAAAACTAAGGTTCATTTTTATAGTTAAATTCTAGAGTGCTCACACAATGAGAGTACACCCTTCAATATGAAAGAACTAAGTTCTATTGCAATGGAAATACTTCAATAATGTCAGACAAACACTTTGCAGGAAGAAAGTCAACCTTTCAGAATACACATTGCATGATTCCTTACATACAGGATTCAAAGCTGTAAAGAGCTTACCAGTAGAACATAATCACCAGAGTCATTACGTTTGTGGTGATCTGATGCCGTAAACCTGCTCTGGGCAGCTTGTAACATTTTATTTTTTCATCAGATCACAGTAATGAAGTTGTGTTGGCCTGTCACAATCTATGAAGACAAGTGTGTCTTATTCTGTGTAAAGTTTACTTTTGAAAAGCATCATTATATCTGAGTTGACAGAGCAAGAGTGAGAGCAGAGAGACACTGTCGCCCAGCAGCACAGGTGGACATGAAGGCGATTTGGACTGAGGTCTGTGGGTGGTGGTGGTGATGATGGTGTGTGTGTGTGTGTGTGTGTGTGTGTGTGTGTGTGTGTAAGGGCTCAAGATCCTGCATGCATGCCGATGGGTGAGAGAGGAAGGATGGAGAAGGACTATAGGGTGACCCCCTGAGAAACCTGAAGTGAGTTGTTTGATATGGAGACAGCGATGGATGCCTGATGAACAGGAATCGGGGTACAGGGCAGGCAGTTGGGTTCATGATGTGCTGTTGGGAATATCTTTGCTAACTTTTGTGTACAGATGTGGTATGCACAGCTGGCCACTGAAACAAGATGTGGACTGAGCTTGGACTGCAGAACACACAAGTTACTAAGGATTTTATGGAGAGCAGATAGTTTGCATTTTGAATGGTGGTGGTGGAAGCCAGATTTGGCTTTGTTTCATGGAGAATGGGGGGAGAACTGAGGTGGGCATATAGGGCTGGCTCTGCGATGGGGACTGCAGGGACAACACGAATTTTACTTGTTTTTAAAGATAGGAGCTATCTCAGCATGTTATTGCTCTAAGCTTTCTCACAGAAGGGGTTAGAGGTGCAGTAACTGATTCCTGTTCTCATCTGTAATAACACACATGTGTGGGTGTGTGCATCTCTCTGTGCATATCTGTGTCCTGTGAGGCTATGCTCACTGACTGGTCCATCTAGCACACCAGGGTTAGTCCACTGTTTCTGCTTTTCTCAGCTGCAAGATTTTTCTCCAGTGGAAACAAACCCTGTTCTTATGACCTGAATGTTTATTTGTTATAATGTTATTTTAGTATGTTTCCTAAGTAATTTACCCACGTTGCTGCGAGAAACCCAATATTGATTAAATTGCATCACTAGGCCACACCCACTTTGTGTTCAGTTGCAGGGTTTGGTCAAGACATTCCTTTGACAGCCGCCCACTGCTTGCAGGGTAAGAGTCTCACCATTAGGACACTTCAGTCCTTTTGTGTTTGTATTTCATTTTTGGTTCACCTTGCAGGCCAGTTGCTGATAGTCTTGGGTTTGACTTTCACTCTGGGGAGTGCGTGGTCTTCTCAGGGCTGCGAATCAGAGCTGTAAGACTGGGCTACACCCAAGAAGCAGCATCCTCCCTGGCCTCCAGCACCTTCCATGCAGGGCTTTTCCTGCCTCTGTCTCCCCACTCTGTAGGTGACACAGGACTGTCACTGCCCTGTCCAATTTATCTTCTTATTTGCTTTTGCACAAATGAGATGATAGATATATGTCTCATCTTTATATAAAGAATAGCGGACAATAAATATCCTGCAGAGTTTTGCTTGCTTTACTTATTAACAGTGTGTCTTGGTGAAATCTTTCATTTCCACTTATAAACATGTATTTTAAACCAATGAATAAGGCTGTATGTGTAAAAGCATCACAGATTAATCATTCTTGGATTATTAATTTTTCAAGTATACTCCCAAAAATGGGATTTGAATTTATTCCAGTATTTATTTCCAGTATTTTGCACTTATAAACAGTGTCTCTAAGAAGGCCAGTAATGCTTGCATTTCTGTGTTGCTGGGGGTGCATTTCGGGTGGATTCTCAGTAAGGAGCTTGCGGAGGCACAGGCCAGTGGCACATGGAGCTGTTTCTTGCAATTGAGTTTCTTTACACACAGCCAGGTTTCCCTGCAGACAGGCTGGGATGAGTTGCATTCTCATCAGTGATATCTGAGAGTGCCTGATGGACTGACAAAGGGATGTGTTGTCACTGAAATTTTAAGAATTTGTACCAGTCTGATAGGTGAGAAATGCTATCTCAGTGTTGCTTTAATTTACAATTCTCTAGAAGTGAGTGATTTGATCACTTGTCCACATGCATGAAGGGCATCTTTTCTGTGTTTGAGAATTGTTTGCTTCATTTTTCCAATTTTCTATGGAGTTATTTGTATTTAACCATTAATATTTAACCACAATATTTAACATTTACATGGTAGAGGTATCGGCATTTTGCCTGCAGTACAGTTTAAAAATATTTCCTCCCAGGATGAAAAGCTTCTTCGATTTTGCTGAGGGTACTTTTGTCACTCCTTTGTTTTGTTTTACTGTATTTCATTGTTATTAAAGGACTTCATATGAGATGGACCCTCTTGGTAACATTTTAAGTGTATAATTCAATATTGTTGACAGTAGATACCACATTGGACGACAGAACCTTAGAACTTTCTCATCTTGCTTGACTGAATCCTTATGTAATTGACAGCACCTCACTTCGCCATCCCCAGCCCTGAACCCCACAATCCCCTCTGCTTCTTTCATCAGACACATCCTGGAAGTGCAGGCTTTTATGGGGTAGGGATTTAATTACGCCTCCACCTTCCATTTAACTGACAAAATATATAGCTAATGCATTTTCCTCTGATCACTAAGTGAATTTCATAGCTTCTATAAGTAATGTGTCTGTGGACACTTTGCGCCAGTAAGCTGTAATTCTAGCTGCTCTCTTCCCCTCACGGAGAAGTTGTTTCACAGAATTCCTGCCCCTTGTGAGTTTTGGGCAGGATACCTCAGCACTGCTCTCATTTGTTTCAGTTGCCCCTGGAACAGTTTCCCGGGTCCCACTGTATCCCCTTTAGCATGTCCTGCATCCTTTTAAACACACATCCAATCCTTTCAGGGCTTCTCCTGAGGCTCTGAAGGCACACACCTAAGTGCGGAAGGCCGTTCATGGCCCGTCCATAGTGGCCTCCGTCTGTCCCTGTCTTAGTTATAACCTCATTGCTGAGGTTTCAGTCTGTCATCGGCTGGCTCCAAGGCAGTGGGTCTCATGGCAGAGGAGCATCACAGAAGAAAAGCTGCAGCAGCAGCAGTAAGCACCGAGTCACCCCAGCTCTTCCTGCCCCTTCTATCTCACGCAGGTCACCTGCCCAGCAGCACTCACAGCCTGAATACCAGCATCAAGACTTCCATCCCAGCATCGCATTCCCGAGATCCACCCACCTTTGGAGAACGACCCCATGACTGGGTGAGGCTGAGAGAGGCAGTTGGGTAACACTTCCTCAGGGCCCTGCCAAGTACCCAGCGCTGTCCTCTCAACTTCCTGTCACTCCAGCCACCACGGGGAATCGGAGGTGCCAGACAGCCTTTCAGTCTGCCTACAAATTATTCTTTTTACCCCAATTGTCTTCGTCCTTGAGTCTCCCTCCATGGCAGCTTCAGGATGGCACAATTACGACCCTAGTCACTCCTTCCGTGACCCCTGGTGTACCGCCCGCTCCCTAAATGCACAGCCAGCTGTGCACTTAAGGTAGAGGCTACCCTCACCCCCGTGGGTGGCCATCCCATGGCTTCTGAGATCCCGACATGTGCCAAGTGTGACCCAGTGTTTTCAGGGGATCCAGTCAAGACACATCCAGGATGGGTTCAAGAGCTGCCTGTGTAAAGGTAAGCACTGTGGACAGAATCCAGTCAGCACGATATGGCCTGAGAAATCCTCATCTGGAAAATAAACAATGCAGTGTTTGGGCTGTAGATGAGCAAGAAGTGAATAATTGATGAAAGTTACACTTTCTTCTTCACCCACTTGAGGACGCTCGAGTGCGATTCATTTCACACTGCACACCCACACTAGCATGCATGTCAAATGCTTTGAGACTTCTCTCATCTTCCTTGTGCATTTTCCTAAATTATTTCAGCTTTACCCTACACCTCTTCTGATTCTTGCACCTTTAGAGTGTGTATCCAGCCAGTCGACCTAAAATGAGACAAATCTTCAGGCAGGCATTCCCTGACTCTACATTCCAGGACCTAAGAATTTAGATAGGTTCACTTGCCCGTCATAAAAGTAAAAATATTAAATACCTAAAAAGTTTATATATTCTTATAAAAATAATCACTAGCCATCATTACTAAATCTGTAGTACATTCTCTGATGGCTAATTGCTTATGCGTTATGTATTCTAGTTAGCACGCCCCTAGAACTCCAGTACGAGAGCCTGAGAAGTGCTACTGCTCTGCAGAAGCACTTGAAAAAATGTTACAGTAATTGTGATA
This sequence comes from Cavia porcellus, assembly GCF_034190915.1. Taxonomy (NCBI): domain Eukaryota; kingdom Metazoa; phylum Chordata; class Mammalia; order Rodentia; family Caviidae; genus Cavia; species Cavia porcellus. Next base: position 44,991,070 of record NW_026947507.1, read on the forward strand.
CAGTGTCCTGGAACATGTTACATTTGCTAAATAATTTTTCTTGATGAATCATAACATCCTTCAAAGTTAGTTTATTCGATAAATTTGTGTTCATTTATTGAGTGAAGCTTGTGTTTAATAAAACGTTCTACTTTTAGGTACACAGTAATGTAAATTTTGAAAAATAGACCATCACATAATCCTCATAACAACTAAGATAAAAGGGTTTCCAACCATTCTAAAAGTTGTTCTCCTATGCCTTTGAACAAAATCACCTCCTCCAACCAGGCACCTCAGGCAAGCACTGCTCTGAATTCTGCCCCTATAATTTGGCACAATGCAGAATGTCACATAAATAAAATTATAGAGTGTGTGGCCCCACATATGGTCTCCTTCACGTAGCTTAGCGCTTTGGGGATCATCATGTTGTTACGCGTCAGACACAGGCTCCTGGCTACCTCTTAAGTTGTTGAAGGCGGCACAGTATTTAACTGCTCACCGCATGGTGGCCCTTAGGTAGCATCTAGCTTGGGGAATTTCAAATACAGCTGGTATAACCATTTATTTGTAGATCCTTCTGCAAGTAGATCCTTCCTTCCTAAGCATACGCTTAACCACAGGATTGCTAAGTCACACGGTAAGTGCTTTTTTACTTTGTAAGATGCTGTCACGTTACCCCCAAAGTTGCTGCACCACATTTTTCCCTCCCTGCCAGCATGGTATGCGAGTTTTCTCAGCTCCCTCTCTTCCCGAAGCTCTGCACTGTGACACCTCAGTGCATGGTCATAAGTCATCCTGGTTAACTTTAATTTTCCTGGTGATGTACATTTTTCAGGTGTGCAGTTGATCTCCTCTGCAAAGATGCATCTATGTAAATGCTTTGCTTATTGCTTTTTTAATATAGAAAGAAGAAAAGATAAAACAGAATTTCAAAACAAGATAACAGGAGAGTAACAATCACTAGGACATTGTGTATTGTTATCTTCAGGGTGCAAGATATAAAACTGAGATATTGTCCAAACAATGTTAGCTCAGACCTTTCTTTGCAATGAACTAAGAGAAGCTAGCCTTTCATCTATTTTAGTTATCATATATATGTGAATATATGTATTTTTTTTTACTTTCCTTCTTTCCCCCTTGCTTATGCAGAAGAAGATGCTTATTTCCTCACTGTTGAGTTCTGAAATAATGTACTGTAGTCATCATACAAGTCTTCTATCAGTTGTGTGTTTTGTGAGTGTTTTCTCAGTGACCTGCTCATTTTCACTGATGAAGTCGACTGGACTCATGTTTCTTCTATTTCTCACAGTTATTTTGTCTAATGTAAGCAAACAGTAGTAATGCAAGAAGTCATAGCTATTCTTTAGAATTTCTTCTAGAAGTTATGTGAGTCACATTTTAATCTGTGCGTCCTTTGAGTAAGTTTGGCCAGGGTTTGGAGTGATGTGCCATGGGTCACTCATACACATCTGTCCACTTCACTGCCTTTTTCCTAAAAGATTTTTTTCCATTATTATCTTTGCCCATTTATCAGAAATTGGTTGCCCATATATTTGTGAGCATATCCGAATTCTGTTCTGGCCCTCTAACTCTATGGATATTCTCTCTTCAACATGTATTGCTTTGATTAGGAGTGTATGGCCACACTTGAAATCTGGTAATGTAATTCTTCCAACTATGGTTTTCTTTTTGAATTCATTTTGGCTTATCTAAGACCTTTTGTTACCAGTGTACACTTTAGAACTGGTTCATGAGGCTTAAGCTTAATTGTGCCAATTGGAATGGCTTGAGCCCTGCCCGAGGGATTAGCACTTTGGGGCTTGCCTGGGTGGATCAGGGAGACACAGCCTTGGGGTCCATATCTGGTCCCTGGTCCCTGACTCCCTAGCATGGTACTGTCTCTGCTTTCTGACTCCTATGAACTAAGCACCGCTTCTCCACCATGCTTTTCCTCTGTGAAGTGTCTGCTTTGGAGCCAAGTGAACACGAACTAAATTCCCGGAAACCATGAGCCAAGCCAAGCCTCTTTTCTCAAGTTATGTGTGGTGCTGTGTTCCAATAGCAAAATGGCTAACACATAGCTCTCTGGTGTCTGCTAAAAAGTGCAGGTGTTTTTTTTTTTAATCAGAATACATTACATGTACAAGTAAGTTTGGGTAGAAGAGAGATTTTTATATCATTCCTAGATCTGGCATACTATGGTTTCATAGCGTCCAGCATGCAAACACTGTATTCATACTGTTAATTTATCCCTAAGCATTTGATCTATTTTGAAGCAAATATGAAAGTACTCCCTTTTATCAATTTCATTGCAACTTCCCATTGCTCGGGTAAAGATATATGTTGAATTTTACATATTAGCATTATATCCTGTGTCTCTGCTTGATCAATGTTAGCTGTAAGTATCTGTGAACTGTTTTGGAATTTTCTGCATGGGCATTCACACAAGCTACACATAAGGACAGATAGTTACAAATTGAATGTGTATGTATATTGTTCTTCTCACCTCTGTGCCTTTTATTTCTTTTTCCCTGTTCCTATTTGGTGTTTTAAATCTGTGTAATGGGCTAAGGCCCTGTCATTTCCCGGATCCTACACGTATGCTGTGAGGCACTGCTTCTTTAGCTGTGGTCTGATATTATTTGCTCACTGCTTTGCAGATGCCCGTCCTCACACTGAAAACTTGTGAGAGATGAGGTTTCTTGCTGCTCCCCATAATCCTACATGCCGAGGTCCTGCAGCACACAGTGAGGGACGTATGCAAAGCTTTGTTCCTGCTCTAAGGTTCTCCACTGCCACAGTCCCCTGCACACCTGTGCTGCCCTGGAGACTACCATCCACACCTGGCCCACCTTCTGTGATGGCCTGGCGAGACCCGGGAAGAAGCCTGCACATCATTCAACAGCTTGCAGCTCTTAAGTTAGGGTGGCTGCCAGATCTTTCCCTCAATCCCGAGGAGGGGACTGCATGGGTAGAGAGTTTGAACCAATAACATTTAAAACAAGTACCTTTTGATGGGTTTTATTTTTAGGCAAAATGCTTTTAAGTCATGAAGCATTTTTATAGTAATTTCAGTTGCAAAGAGCATCTTTAACTTCCTTTTAGTACTGTCATATCTGCCTCTTCTGCCTCTACTATTCTTCTGAATTTTAAGTGACTTCTTTTGTGTCTGCCTGGCCCACTCGCCAACTATTTTGGTTTTTCAGATGCTCCCTTTGTTAGGATCACTGAGCATCTCTCAGTCCAATGCAGGGTATGTTTAGATGCACTGGGCTAGCACATTTCTGTATAGACTTTGAGCTTTAATAATCCACTTCATGCAGTATGGGACTAATTTTCTAGATCCTCGAAGGACTCCTTATTTTGAGTAAGATTCAGATTACATCCGGATCACTGAAGCTTCTCTTCTTCCTTCTTTCCTTCCTTTCTTTCTTTCCCTTTTCCTCTCTTCTTTGTCTCATGTACACACACACAAAACTGCTCTATTCAGACACACCTGACATAAAAAGTGCAAATATTCAAGACAACCCGATATTTTGATGTATGTATTAGTAGAAGATCATACTAAATTCAATTTAATCATTTATTTTGATGTATGTATTAGTAGAAGATCATACTAAATTCAATTTAAAGATTTATTGTTTATTTGCAATTCTAGAACCAGGCCATGCCTCTTTCTGTGAGGTAGTATGAGTGGGCTGATGAGCTGAGCCCAGAAGTCTGCACCTGGGGTCACAAAAGGGCGGGAGAAGTGGAAATAAAGAAACCAAAGTAGCTTTACCAAGTCTTACAGAATGGAAACAAAAAGGATTTCTTCATGCTGGCATAGGTGATTTCACACCTTTTCTGATTTATTACTGTGAATCTCCTTTTGTTTTTATTCTATATTATTATTATTATTATTATTATTATTATTATTATTATTTTGTACAGGGAATCAAACTAAGACCCTTGAACATGCCAGGCAGGCACTTGTACTGCTGAACTATATTCCCGGCTGTTTTTATTTTTTAAACTGGCCTGGTTCAAAGTCCAGCTGGAGTATGTGGCACTCATCACAGTTTTTCTTCCCTTGTCTCTACCTGCTGCGAACCAGTATAAGCCCACAGTACAGCTTTCCAAATTGAAACCTGTCCTTCACTGTTACTTTATATTGTATCCCACAAAACAATAGCCTTACTGCAGTTAATTCCATGCTATAGCTAATGTGTGTGCCGGCGAGGGAGCATGGTGAAGAGATTTAATTTAGCATCTATTCCGTTAGCAAATTTCAACTGCATAATGGAGTGTGGTTAGCACTGGAAAGGGTGCTGCATGCTAGAGCACCAGGACTCACCCATTTGCATAACTAACCTTTTAACTTCAACGGCCCTGGTGATAACCATTCCACTCTACTGCCCTGAGTTTCATATGTTTTGAATTTGACATATAAATGAGATCAGACAGTATGATAGTCATGAAAGGGCTGAGGAAGCAGAAATGTCCTACAGCCTCATCCATCTTATCTCAAACGGCAGGTTGTGCTTCCCATATGAATGCCATTATATTGTCTTTGACTTCCATCTGTCAACAGACACTGAAGCTACTGTCATATTTTAATTATTTGGAGTAATGCTGTTTTAAGCAGGAGAGTGCCAGGATCCCTCTGTAACTGTGTTTTCAGTCTGTTGGCCATGTGTCCATGAGTGGGATTGCTGAATCACTCAGTAGTACTGTTTCGCATCCTTGAGGACCTACATACTGTTTTCCTTACCAGTGGTCCTAATCTACAGTCACTGCTACAGTGCCAGGGGTGTTTTTTTCCCTCCACATTACTGCCAACATTCATTATCTTTGCCCTTTTGATAAGAATATCCTCACAGGTGTCAGGTCTCACTGAGGCTTTGATTTGTATTCCTCTGATACTAAGATCCCTAGGCTCCATGTCATATACCCACTGGCCATGTGGATCTCTCCTTTCAGACAGCATCTCTTTGTACATTTGCCTGTTTTTTAAAAGTGTTGTTTGCAATTTTTGTTTTGGGTTGTATGAGTTCCTTATATATTTTGAATTTCATTCCATCTCAGATATTTAGCTCCCAATTATTTTTTCTACTATGTGGATTGTCTTTATGCTTTGTTTCTTTTGCTATGTGGAAAGGTTTTGGGTGGATGTAATCCTAATTGCCTATTTTCACTTTTGTGTCTTGTTCTTTTGATATATTAGCCAAACAAGTCATTGACAAGTCCAATGCCAAGCCAGTTTTTCCAAGTCTTCTAGGAACTTTAAGAATTTGTGTATTATGTTAAAATCTTTAGTCCACCCTGAGTATTGTGTGTGGTGTGAGGGAGAGTCCTGATTTCATCTTTTTGCATGGAGAAGTCTAGTGATCTTAACATCATTTGTTGAAGGGACTGTTCTCACCCCACTGTGTGTTTTTTGGCACTTTGGTCAAAGATGGACTGCTTATAAGTCTGTGAATTCACTTCTGGCCACTCTGCTCTGTTCCATTTGTGTCTTTGGTTTTTATGTTGGTTCCATGTTGCTTTTAATTGCTATAACTTTGCATGAATTTGAAGAAAGAAAATACAATGCCTCCAGCTTTGTTCTTCTTGTCCAAGATTACTTTGGCTACTTGCAGTCTTTTTTGGTTTTACATGAATTTTATGCAACTAGTATCCTCAGAGGTGGGCAGTAGCTGTGGGAGTTCCAGGTGAAAGCTGAGGGGTGGCAGATGGTTTCATTAAAGAGCAGGCAGCAGGGATCAGGTGGCCAAGGGGCTTCTCCCGTGTGGCTTTCCCGGGAGCCCAGCCTTAGAGGGCACAGGCATGTCATGCTCCCAGGCAGTCCAGAGGAATGACCCCAAAGCAGATCGCTCAGAAAGCTGGTCAGTGGCCACTCATTCTGCGCTCTTCTCCTCTGGTGAGGAACCTCACAGGCTGAGGTCTTCCCTACGGATGTGGGCCGTTGCAGACCTGGGGAACGCGAAACCTGCTTGCAATGGTTCTTTCGGGGCATCCTGGGCCCAGTGGGCACAAGCTCATTCCCAAGCTCTCTGAGAGAGGTGTTCCCTAGGGCAGTGCCCCGCCTGCTTTCCCAGGCCAGAGGATCTGCGAGCTTCTTCTCTCATTTTCATCTCCGGTGGGTTGCTTCCTCTGACTTCTGTCTGACTTATGTTACTTTAAGAGATGATTGGTTGAAAAAGAACCTGATTGTTAATGAGTAAGGATAATATATATTTTAGGAACTCTTAAATTTCTTCTTCCTTGATATATGGCTGACGCGATTCAGCCATCATTGCTGAAGTTTCCTTTTCACTTAAGGTATGCCTCTTTATGCTGTAATTCTATACTGCAGCTTTAGCTTTACTTTATTTCAGTTATAAGCTCATTTTTACTTTCAATGATTAGAAATGTAAGCTACAATTTAATTAACCTATAGGTAGTGATCTAAAAGTTCAGTGATTTGGTGCTTCAGGAGCCTATGTTTATCATATCTAACATTTTTACTATTTTGCTTCCATTTATAGAGGCAAAATATTTTAGGAAGAAAAATATATTTTAAACCATATTTCTGACATCAAAAGTATACATTTGTAATGCAAAATGCTATGTGAGGTACTTACTAAAAATCTTTTAACAATAGTAGATAACTTGTCTCTCCACAAAACTTTAATATTATTTTTATCCCAATTCCTGTAGAAAAATGATTGAAGAAGAAAATATATGAGTTCCAGAAGCCATGCTCCAAAGTACAAAATGTTTACAAGAATTGTAAAATCTTCCTGGGGAATGAGAGAAGGAATTAAAATGTGCTGTGTGTATGCAGGACCTCCCCTTGAGGATGCAAACCTTGCGTGCTGCACTTTACTAATGAAAATCACTTTAGTGTGTGAGTCTCATCTTCCTTCCTGTAGGTGAGTTTCATTTTAAAGAGTGAGTTAGGGCTGGTGATGGAAGCATGTGTTTCAAAGCACAAGTGGTCAAGAAGTCTGTTTAGCAAGGCAACCAGAAGTATAAAACTCTTATCAAATTGCACAACCCCATATTGGTGAAAAAATGCAGGTTTCCATATTTTATTTCCATATTTGAGCCTCCACTGATACTTCACACTACAAAACCATTTTTACTCATGTGTGGAAGTGCAGTCTTTGCACCCTCAGGGAGTCCTTTCCTCACCCTTAATGGGAAGGTCCCCCACATTAGAGCGCTAACCGTGGGAGATGGCCCCAGAGCCTTCTGTGCTCCCCTCAGGAGGAGGCACAGCTCTGCGGCACCCTTCCCCTCCGCCAGAGGGGCCTGAAATGATCAGTCATGGGTATGCAAAGGCACATTCTGTCTCACAGTTCTGAGTCTCAGATGAGGCTGGATGTTCCTGTCACTTTGGGTCACTGCATCACAGTGGGAGCTTATGGCAGCTAAGAAAGGAGAGGGGAGTCCTGCACCCCAGGGTTCCCTGGGGGTCCAGCGACCCAGACCTGCACTGCCCACACTTTATAGTTTCTACTCTTTCTTGTTAGGCAGAGCTGAGAACCGTGCCTCTCCTAAGCAGGCCTTGGGGCAGTGTTCCAGACCCAGACTGTCACAAGGGACCCAAATGCCTTCTTCATTTTCAGCAAGCCTGTGGAAACCTATGATCTGTGCAGATCTTTTGTGGCTAGGCGATAGCAATTTCTACCTCTATGTTTATTTCAATCAATGAAAATCATTATTCTTTTCTAAGTTTTTCTTTTTTTTTTTTTTTGAGACAAGGTTTCACTATGTAGTTCAGGCTGGCCTTGAGTTCACTCTTGAGCATGACTAGCCTCAAAATCCTAGTGATGACCCTTTTAACTCAGTCTGGCCCCTCGAGTGCTGGGAGTACAGGTGTGTGCCACTCTGCCTGGCAAAATTGTTATTATGACATATATCGATGAAAATGAGCTCTTTTGTGATTAAAAGTATGTTTTGAAGCTTTACTATTATTTCTGACTATAATGACTTATTTGTTCATTTTTATTATGCAAAAGAAAAGACTCTGGAGAAAAAAGTATTTGAAAACCATTTACTGTCACAGTTTTATCCCTTCCCATTCTTTACATGTACACACTCGTAAATGTTTCTATTTATATCAGAAAACATTCTGGACTCTCTCCTTGGATCATGTTTCTTTGCACCATCCAGGCTTGAAGCCAGGGGCACTGGTGTGAGGGAGTGTGGGGTCTAAGGGCCAGGGACAGGTTCACTGGTATCTGAATGGGAGTCTGGCCCAGGCACCCTCTGACAAGGCTTTGGTCTGCAGTTGGAGCAAGCAGAAGCCAGTGCAGTATTCCAGGCCTGAGAGCACAGGCATTGTGTGCACCAGGAGGATGGTGAGCCCGAGGGTGCAGCCACTTGCTATGTGCTGCAGTGAAGAAGCTGGGGGCTGAGTCAGGTGGGAGCAGTACTGTGTTTATTTCTCCAAGGCCAAACAAGTAAGCAAACAGGTGCGGCTCTAATTTCTGATACACAAATTTAAAATTCACTTATGGCTCTGTGCATGTTCCTCTGGAGTTCCATGGCCATGAACGGTGCTGTGGATCGATCCCAGAGCTGATTACGGCACAGACGTGCAGAGAAATGCCTAAGACCCAGGGGCAAATGCACAGTCTCTCTGTTTACTAGGAAGTTTTTATGTAACTTACTTGTACATAATTTGAGAAGTAGAATGTGAAGAAAATAAGATGTAAGCTAAGTGCAGAACAGCATATAAAGGGAGCATGGACCGTATTTCATTTTTATATTTCATAAGGAATGATCAGTGGGAAATAAAGAGTAGACCAAGGAGGAGGAAACTTTGTGTTTCTCTAGGGAAACAGTTCTGTAAATGAAAATTGCTAAAATAATGTCGCACACAAAGGAAACACATTTATAATAAAGTCAATAGTTTATGTAATAGAATGGAAATGGAAGTACTTGGGAATAATTATACATGAACGGCAAGAACACAAAGGTTTGGGTTCCCACAGAAAAGTGAAAAATTGAGCAATGAGTCTTCGTTTTTACTTAACTCTCAGAAAGCGAATGTGTAATATGTGTATGCATAAAGGAACGAGATAGAAGGATATACAACTTTTATCTCTAAATTCACAGTTGTTTCTCTTTTTCTCAGTGGTATTTCTTTAGTCTACTTTCAATTTCTAGATGTATGTTGGAAAAGCCTGGTACTGTTAACCATTCTGTTCGTGTTTCTTGGTGGAGTTTTTATATGTGCAATGAGTAAATATGTATACAAAACTCCCAAGCAACTAATCATCAAAGCTAAAACTACACTTATCATGCTGTTTTTTTTTTTTTTCTTGACAATTGAAGAAGCTCTGCTATTGAAGGGCTAAAATTGTAATCGTTTGTATTCATGGTAAATGGGTATGTTTTATAATTTTAATTCTTGGTGAATACCAAAGACCTAAGTGTATTTTTTGAAAACTATGAAGTGTTTTGATTACCAGCCTCTTCTTACCTGTACTCTGGCTTATGGGGAAACACGCTGAAAGAGAGAGGCCTGGCTCGGAGCTAGCGCAGGTGTCTGTGACCCAGCCGCCTCCTTGTATTCGTGCCCCTCTAGATCTCAGCTCAGCTTGTGCTTGGAAGCAACGTTGAAGGTGATGATTGTCAAGTCTACACTGCCGTATGTGAGACTGTAGCTACTGCGTCTCTGGGATCCCTCTCTCACTAGCTTTGATGTAGTGGCTCACTATGTGGAGAAGATCAGTGAAAATGAAGGCACGGTGGCCCCCAATACACTGACATGTAGAAGCTGAAGTCCTCTGTCTGTCACCCCAAAAGACATGAATCCCGCTAACACCCTTCTAAATGTGAGAAGCAGGGTCTTCCTGGGTTGGACATGAGCAATGGGGGGCACTGCACTTGCAGGGCCCCTGAGGTATGGTGTGTGTGTATGCGTGTGTGTGTGTGTGTGTGTGTGTGTGTGTGTGTGTGTGTGTATGCTGGAACTACTCATATCAGGCAGAGATACTTGATGAATAAGTAGAAATCTGTTATTGTTTTTAGATTCTTGCAATAACAAGCCCAGTGGGAAGTTTCCCCTGAGATTGATAAGGACTCCGAACAATTAAAGTTACATTTCCCAGGGTGAAGAGCTGAGATGAGGCTGTGAGAGTAGGAGAAATTACTACCATACTTTTGTTCATAGAAAAAATAAAAAGAAAAATAACTGTTGGTGTCCATGGGGATTCATCTTTCTATCATCCTGAGAGTAAATTAGGAATTAAAAACAGGGTTTGGCTTCTGATAGCTCAGAGATGCACTTTGTTATGGAATTTTGTTTTTCTTTTTTCTGTAAAATAAGAAAAAACAATCATGGCTAGTCTTCAGTGTCAGTGAACACAGGGAAGTTCTTTCACTGTTTTCACACTGATTTTAGCAATGCATTTGTATACAACAAACTGCTTCCATGTCCCTCGCAAAATGCAACCCATGGACCCGTATGCTGGCTGCAATGAGATATTATGGGAGCAAGGAAGAACCACTGAATGCAGTCAAGGCCTGCATACCTCGCTCCAGCCACGCAGACCACACTGTCAACGGAGCAGTGATGCTGTGGCAGACATTGGCCGAGGCTTGTGACATGTCCCCGCCTGCACTATGCAATCAGGGCAGCTGCAAGCTGAAACTTGCTGCAGACGGAGGAGAATCTTGCCCTCCTGCTGTGTCTCATCTCTTTCTTTATACCTAACAGGGTTTCAATCTGCAGTGGTGTTTCTTTATCTTGTCAAATGCGAAGGTATTTATCTGAGCAGAGAGCAGGAAACACAAAGCTCATCTGTTAGTAAGAGCTCCAAAGTGCTCACTATTTTGCTTAAGTATTTAAACCACACAATGCAAGTAACCATTTATAATGTACCGTATTGGGAGTTTCATGCGTTCGCTTCAACTTTGAAAGTTAGAGGGGGAAACACGCCATTCCTAGGAATATGCAGAAATGAACGTAGCAACAAGGTGAACATCTAGAGCCTAGTGAATGTTCTTGAGAAGTGGGCATCACACTCAGCCTATTGACCCTTGGAAAGCAGTGTACTCAGCTGCCCTTCATCACGATTAAGAAAGTCTTAAATGCACACTTGAATTTCAGCTGAATATCCACTTGACCTTCATAGTCATTCCAATAGCTGAAGTGTAGGGTAATTTTTTTTCAAATAATCTCTTCTTAATATCTTGGCATATGTTAGTTTTTTTCTGAAATTGGATCCTCAGTAACCTATCTTTGTTTTCTCTCAATGTGAGACTAAAACTCAGCACAAAACTAGAACTATAGATAAGGTATAGTTCTAGTTTTAAGATATACATATGTCTAATGTAAATGAAATGGTACTATCTTAAGTCACGGGGGTAAGACTGAGTAATTCAAGAACCTGACTATATCTTTACTGAGACTTAAAGGTCTTTAATACTTAAAAAGTAAGAACAGAAATTAGTTGGTTAGTTTTAATCAAAACAGCAGTTAGGATTTCCAGTTTCAGCATCTTGTTTTTGTGGCTGAGTGTCCTAGGGTACATGCCTGCTCAAAGACACAGACTACAGGCAGTAACTAAGAAGAGAAGAAAGAAGGTAAGGAATAGGTCATCATGAGTGCCACTTAGAGAAGGGGTCCCCTTACCCTCAAGGAAGCCCCTGACCCTGCACCAGCAGTGAGCAGCAATGTGCACACGCTTGCAGGGAAACAAAGGACGGCACAACAACAAATAGGATTCTTGAATAGCAGAGCCTTGCAGACCTCCCATAGTGAACACATGCGGAAGTGTAAGCAGGTTGGAAGACTGTCTAAAACAGATGAGGTGATCGGGCACGTGCGTTTTTTTTGTGCATTTCAGAGCTTACTTCTGCAAAGGGGCTTCTTGCTTCAACACCGAAATACTGACCCTCACTCAAAAGAACTGTTCAAATTCTGATTAAAGAACTTCACAAAAATAGAAACAACCTCAAAAGTGGAGTTTGAAGGAAGAAACATGTTATAAAGTTTAGTTGATAAACCTAAGTAAATTTTAAGTGCTTCCTATGGATCAATTTTAACCATGGATATAAATGAATTAAATTTGGCTAATAGCAAAAATTTTCATTTTGGGTTAGAATTCTAGCTATTTAGTACTTTACAAGTCATATTAAAAAGGTGATTCAGGGAAAGACAAGGAAGAAAAATGTCATCAACCAAAGGAGAATTTAATAAGAAGATCATTAATATGAAATCAATATTGCTGAGAACTGGTAGAAAAATATACTATGATTGTGGAATCTCATTTGAAAGGTCACATCACACACAGGGAGGATAAACCAGTCTGACTTGTCAGATGACTAAGTGCAGTTCCCTTGTCACACCTGTGTGGCTCAGCGCGGGATTCAGTGTAGAAGAAGTCATTCGAGGTTTACTTAGAAGTTCTTAGCGTCCATCAAAAGGAGCAGCTTCACAGACACACGCTGCTGGCAAAGCTTCCTGACTTTTGCAGCTTAAATAGATGCAGCATGAGGACAGCTTTAAAAAGCAATCTGAATATATGTGATGCAGACCTGACAGACACATATGAGTCCAGAATTTCGCAGTGAACTCTCGGAAGTCTCTCAGACATGAATGATTGTGTCAGCAATAAAATGTGTCTAGAACACTTAATTTATAAATCTGACAAAGTCTGGGATTATTTCTACGTATACTATACATCAAATATAATAGATTTCACAGCAAGTTTCACTAAATTAGGATCAATAAAAGACAAATTTGTTTCCTACTACAAAACAATGTACCTAAAAATAAATGTCTTAAATGACTAGAAATCACACACATATCTTGGAATCTGAATGGCATTACTTCTAATTAAAGGGCTAAAGAAGATGTGAATAAAAATATCATATGCTTTAAACTGAATAATAAAGGTATGGGTATCAAACCAGGTGAGATTCAGTTAAAGTATCATGGAAAAGGAAGTGAATAGATTAATAGGAAGAGGGAAAAAGAATCAATTAATGTTGCTGGTGGCAGCATTAAAAGGTTAGAAAAACAACTTTTTGAAATGACAAATATACGAAACAGATCAGAGAGGAAATAAAGCAACAACAAAAATCAGTTAAAACTCATTTGCTTAAACTGCAGTAAAATAGATAAATATCATTATCTAGCAAAATTAAAAAAGAAAGGAAAGGAAAAATGCATGAATAGTAAGAGAACAAAGATTCTGAGGGAGCAGAGATGTAATCAAAGGAAACCTCCGCAGAGGAAGGACAGGCTCTGCACGCAGCCTCGTGCCTGGGCAGCACGTGGAAGGAGCCTTCAGCGCCACAGGACTGCTCTGCTGTCCCGGGGAGATGGAGAGAACCCCGGTGGGGGGAATGAGCCCTGGTGGTAGTTGGCAGAGAAGAGACTCAGGGAGTCTCCAGTCTGGAGGGGAGGTGGCACCTGTGAGCAGTCTCCACCTGCAGCAGGCCCTGAGAGGGGCCCTCACCAGGGCGTCAGAGACAGCAGTCTCTCTCCCTCCCGTAGCCACGACAAGAGGCAGCTGGCATGAGCAGCAGCAGTAAGGACACCTCCACCGCGGGAGGCACACTTCACATCGGAGGCCACACAGAAGGAGACCCGAAGCACAAGGCTGGAAACCAGGAACAGGCAGACACATCTAATAACTACTAAATGGAAATCCAGCTTCTCTCCCTACCAGACTAGAACAAGCCCACTCTGAGTGTCTAGCAAAAAGACATTAGCGGTATTTCTCAGCGTAAAACTATTTCCTTCAGTATTACTCTCTGAAAACATAGGTTTAGACATAAAGAAATAAAGCACAGCGAGACATGGGCAAAGGCAAGTTAAAAAAAAATTGTCTGAAAAGACCCATTAGAACCAGACTCAACCTTCTCATGAACATTGGAAATATCACACGGGCAATTTAAATAATGCTGATAAATTTAAATAATTCTGATAAATTTAAATAATTCTGATTTGTAGGTTAATGCATGCAGTGGGAAAATTGTATGTATAATGACATGTGTCAACAGAGAAAGGGAAATGCTGGAAATCTAAACCACAGGAACTGAAATGACCAGTGTCTTTCCCATGATCACCAGGAGATTTGGCAAATTAACGATACACTCAGATAACATGAAAATGGAAATTCCTTGAGCTCACAGATAGAAATAAAAAAAGAACAACCAAGCCAGCAAAGAAACAGAGAATTCAAAAGATACAGGCAGAGTTGAATGATGGGATATATGTAAATAAAAAAGAAAATATATTAAAAAAATATTTTAAGAAATAAACGAAGAGAATCACCAAAAATTAGGACAGATACCAAAACCCAAATCCAAATTCAATAATACAGTGGGATTAAATAGAAACAGAATAAACAGCATTGCCAATCAAAAAATAAATAGCTGGGCAGACACACATTCATGCACGCACCCACGCACACAGGCACACACCCACAAACACCGGAAGAACTAGGAAAATGATTACCTTAGACTATATCATCAGAAAACTGACAATCCAGAGGACAACTGAATGTTACCTGTGTTGTGCTGGGGAAAAATATCAAAGTCTGTCAACTCTGCAGCCTATTCCTAAAGGAAATGCTCTATAAATAAATGAGCAGATGTATTGATTTTTCAAAATAAATAAGAAATATCCCAAATGATATCCCTGTTGATATTTAGGCTCATTGCATCTGAAGTAAAACTTAAGTATAAAATTATTTCATATGCAACAAGCATCTGATATAGAATAACAGAAGGACAGATTATCCAAAAATGCAGGGAGAATATTCAGTCCATTTATAGTTAACGAATGTGCCAAAGTAATCAAATGAAGCAAGGGTATTTTCATTCAGAGTTGGGATATTTGAACATTATACAGAAATAAGTGAACTTAGCTTTTACTGCATATAAAAGACAAAATGTATTTGATGTGAATACATGCATAGGTATATGTTTTATACAGACATGCATATATATTTATACATACACATATGTGAACATGACATCACAAAACCGCACATGTTAATCAAACCTGTGAACTTCTTCAAAAAATGTAAGCAAAAATCTTTCTGATTTGTGGGTAGGCAATTTTTCCCCCTATTTCTTAGTAACAACTTTCATTAATTTAAACAAAAATTTTGGTATATAATTTTTAACTCCTCTGTCATTCATTTACTGTATTTTGAGTTATTTTCTTAGTAGTTACTGTGGGATTACAATTATTATCTGAGCTTCAAATCATCCAGGTTTGATTAACATAACCTATTTCCACAGTATATGGAAGTCTTGTTCCAATACAATACCATGCCTTCCTCTCTTTTGTGTTATTGTCACAAAAATTACATGTGTGGGTGTTATTAGCCTATAAACACACCTCTGAAATTATTGCTTTATGAAATTGCCACTTACGAGTGAAAGGGTGCTGCAGAAATACATATATAAGCTGTTTTATGCTAGCTTGTGTAATTATCTTTACCACTGTTTTCTATCCCTTTATGAATATTTCTGTTTACGTCAATTTACTGTTTCATTTTCTACATTTGCATGTTCTTAATGGCCAACAGGTGTCTGAGGCAATGTTAAATTTTCTTCTTTCCTTTCTTTGTGTTTCTCACAGTGGAGAATTTGAATTTGCCTGTTTTCAAGGCCACAAATTGTTTCTTCTGCTAGATCAAATCCATTGAGTTTATTTCAGTTATTGTATTACTCAATTGCAAAACCTCTAGTTGTTTTTAAAAAATAAATTTCTTTTTATTGCTAATTCCCATTTGGTGAGCCACTGCTTTCATTCTTTCCTTTATTTTTTTCAACCTTATTCCCATTAGTTCTTTGAAGATATTGGAAAACTGATCAACATTTTGCAAATCCAATGTCTTGGCTTCCTCAGGAGCAGTCACTATTAATTACTTTTCTTCCTGCTTATATATACTTTCCTGTGTCTTCATCTACTGCATAATCCTGGTTGAAAATTGGGCAGTTAAAGTAGCATACTCAGGTAGTTCTAGAACTGAGATGTGCCCTTCCTTAGCAAGGTTTGTTATTGGACTTGAAGCATTTCATTGTTTTTCAATCAAGGACTTTCCGTGGCTAATGTTGTCCTGACTCTCTGAGTTCCTCCTTCTGGAATATTGTGATCAAAGTATTCCCCAGCATGGCCCATGGTCAGGTAGCGATCTGTCTGAGATTTCCCCAAATAACAAATGGTACTGCTGCCCTCACCCAGCAAGGGACATGCTGCTTGTGCTTGAGAGCACCTTTGTGACAGGCTGTTTATTGCTTTACCTCAGTTTAGGTTTCTGATAGAAGGCTTTAAGGAGAGCTAGAGGAGACCCACTGTGCATGCCCACTGCTCTTTATGAAGGCATGTTCTTGTCTATCCTCTCAATCTCATCTGCTTAAGCTGGTGCCAGTCTCAGGGAGCTGCAAGGTTAAAATACTTCTGCTGATTGCTTTTGTCAAATGCACTGGGATTTTAAGAAGATTTTAAGAAAAGAGTAGAATTCCAGGTCAGATAATGACAATGCTTTATGAACTGGAGCCTTCCAGTATTTTGGGCTGAACTGTGTCTTGCAAAATCTGTGTGCTAAATCTCTGGTATCCTGGAATGTGACACTGTGTGGAGATAGCACACCTAAGAGTTGTGTTAAAATGAGACAATTAAGGTGTGCACTAAGCCAATCTGATTGGTATCCTTATACAAAGGGGAATGATAGACTGACAAGCAGCCTCCAGAATTACAGACAAAAGGCAAACAGAATAAGGGGGAGATTGAGATAAAACAGGACATAACAATATAACAATAGAGGTCAAAGCATGACTGTTTCAGCAACCTAGTACTTCACCACCATATAACCCGACTTAATAATAGTTACCATAGTGTCTGTCTTTTTCCTTGAAATATTTGGATAAAACTTCATATACTCTAGCTTCAAATATTTCCATATCAAGAAGCCCAGAATAAAGCCTTTCTAATTAATGAGTGAAAACTTTATAAGGCTTCAAGGCCACCTAATGGGGAATCATGATTACCACATATTTTTATATATTTGAATCATTATTTACATTAGGGAAACTAATGTTTACAATGCCTAAGTTTTATTGGTCTTGTTCTCTACTGTTTTGTCCAACTTTATAATATCTAATGAGATAGACAATTCTTTTTAAGGAAACAAGAGACAACGTTGATAACCATTGTTGATAACCTTGTACTCTGTTCTACACCAAGTGCTATGTCTATCCTTGGTTTTGACTGACAGCTTTGTTTTGCCATATTTGACTGTATTCTCCCCCCCCCCAAAAAGTAATAAGCACTAAGGAGTAATAAAATCCAAAATGTGTGAATTTTGTTGTAAAAAAGAGAGGGAAAAAAATAAAAAAAAAAAAAAAGAAAAAGAGCTCTAACGGTTATAAACAGCAAGTGCGTTTAGGGGTGTTAAATAGCTGACTATATCAATGTTTTTGGATCATTGAACACAGCTGTTTGCAGTCTCCCTGTTTGAATGTCCACCTTGTATTCTTTGATACTGTGATTTGAGCAACTATTTTCAAGACGATAATATGTAATCTACTAACAGGTGATTTCTTACTGTTATGTTTTTTTTTTTTTTTTTGTAGTTCTGTATTACGTGTACCCTTACACCGCTTTGTTTTGTTTTGTGTTTTTCTCTTTTTCCTCTTAAATTAAAAAAAAAAAAAGGCAAACAGGCTCTGTGGGACACCACGAGAAGCTGCTGTCTGCAAGCCCCGAAGAGAGACCTCAAGAATAAGCAAACCTCCCAACACCTTGATCTTGGACTTTGAGGATCCAGAAGTCAGAAAATACCTTCAGGGTAAGCTCCCTCCTCTCTTATATTTTGTGATGGTAGCTCACGGCATCTGGAAAGCCATGAGAGAAATCAAAATCAATCAGTGATGAGCTTGAAGGAATGGGCTGGTGGAGCCCTGAATTCCATCCCTAGAGTTGGTGGGCACAGAAAGCTGGGATTTCATAATTTCCATGGCTGAAGAGATGGTTCTCAAGGAAAGTGTGTGTGTGTGTGTGTGCGCACACGCACACACACACGCACCAGGTAGCCTTCTGAGTGCTTGCTGTGTGTTAATTCACCAGATTCTCAACACCATCTGAAAGAGAATCATTCCTGTTTCCAGAAGATGACACTAGATTTCAGAAATAGTGCTTTTCTTTCCCTAAGATCTACACCAAATTATTGGATGAACTGTAGCCCCAATTACTACCAGGAGACCTGAGGTCTTTGTCCTAGGGTTCTGCAGACTTCCCAGCCCTGGAAGCAGGGAGCACACTGACCAGGAGAATGTGCACAGGACAGAGTCCAGATCCTCCAGGGTGAGCAGAGCCAGCACCCTGTCCTCAGACTACATATGTGTCCCCAAGAAAACTAGAGAACGATACCAAAGGAACAACTCTTTTCTTACAAACTATGTGTTTTTTCAAGAACAGAAATCAAGAGAATATATCAATTCTATGTGTTCTGGTTTGAATCTTCCCTCCCAACTAAAGAATTCAGGTTCCAGTTTAGTGGTCACTGCAAAACTGGGGAGGGAAGGCTTTCAAGGTAGTGAGGTCACGGTGGCCCTGCCCTTGTAGACTAGTGATATGGACTCAGGAGTAGTGAGTTACTGTGAGCTGTGCTACAAAGCCAAGCTCCCCACCGGTGATGGCTTCCCCTGTGCCCTGAAAGGTCAGCGTCCCCATCAGAGGCCACTCTCCAAGGCCGGACCCACAAGTCTCTGATACCAAGGGCCAAATAAGCTTCTGTGGTATCAATTAACACAATCTGAGGTGTTCGACTAGAGCAGCAGAAACAGAACCAGAAAGGCCCCTTGGTTCCCCCCGGCCCTCCCTCCTTCCCACCTGCATGCAGCAAACTGCTCAATGGTGGTGGTGGGGCGGGGGGATTGTGATCCTTAAAGAATCCCTCAGATGCCCCTGACAGGAAAGTCCAGAGCAGGACCATCTTGGAAACCTGGAAGGTTGGGACATTTTGGACAAACGGTATAGAATCTCCAGGCCAGGAAATCGTTCTCTGAATCATTTTTGTGTGTGATTTTTGGAATCATTATATGAGAAGTTCATTCTGAATATATTTCCAGGAAGCTCCTTTAAAGCTATGTAAGGTAAATTTCCACACAACAAAGACACCTGTCTTTCACTCAGAAATGATCTGGAATAACATAATTCACACTAGCAGGGGCGGCACCCATGGGACACAACCCACAGAGGGGTCCTCTAGCTGCAGAGAGCAGGGTTCTTGTGCTGGTGTGCACGGTGTGGGCAGGCACACACATTTAGGGTTTTGCACAAAATAACATTCTTGTGTATATACTGTACTTCAGTAAAGTGAAAAGAAACCCTTGAGTGATGCTAGTATTTCTTTAAGTGTAGCACCTTATAATTATAAAAGCAAACATACCATGCTGTAAAACACAACCTGGCTCTTCCCTATGTCTGCTGAGTATCTATTTATACATGTAAATGGACAAGAAAGCTACCTTTCCAGTGTTTAGAATGGAGGAGTTGTCCTGTTCTTAAAAGGCCCTACTGAGAACGGTGCTCAGAGGTTGGTCTTTCTGAACCAGGTTTTCCCCCTCCATGGACCTGCAGTATCCTCACCCACAGCCTGGATGTGCACTGGGGCACAGAGAAGCATTTCACTGCATCCCTGGCACTGTCCTGTCCAGCTGTCCTGTGCTGTGCTGGGAGTGTCATGAACAGGTATTGGGAGGCAGAGGATAAGCAGCACCGTGGTCCAGAAGAGGGGGTCAGCCTAGGGTTTGAGCCTAAGTCAGTGGAGCGAGAACTCAGTTTTCAGTATTAGTAAATAGCTCCCCTTGAATGAAGTTCTACTGATTCCTGAGCAGAAAACAGGAAGATCACTTCAGGGTATTCACTTTTAATTATTTTGCATTAATTCCTAGGTAGGACAATAACTAACAAAACAGAAGAAATGTGTTTGCACTGCACTATAAGAACTATTATTCAACCTATGTTGTTTCTCTCTCTCTCTCTCTCTCTCTCTCTCTCTCTCTCTCTCTCTCTCTTTCTCTCTCTCTCTCTCTCTGTGTCTTTCTCCTCATTTTCTTTCTGGGCTAACTAACTCATCATCTGTCCTCTTCTTTGCTCTCCTGTGCCCTTCCTCAAGTGTGCACTGTTAGTGTACACAACTTGCACACGCATTAACTCACCTTGAATTCAGCTTGACTGTCTTCAGGTTTCCCAGGGCCATCTGAGTTCGCCATGTGCCTCCCAACTTTCTTGGCCCTAAACTATAAAGATCAGTTTCCCTAAGTAATATTTTAATTAAGTGAATGTACAAACTATGGAAGGAAACTTAATACCAGCCAAGTTTGTCTTATCCCCGTCTCAAATTTCCCTGAAGTTTGTGACACCTCTTGGTCTTACCACAACTCTCCATGCTGTTACACCTCTACCTGCTACCTGCTCCTCGGTGGTGGTCACTATTAGTAACCAAGAAATATTTACTTAAAACTGCTAGGTCTCCTCATGGTAAAACTCTGTGGAGCAAAACCTTAAAATCTGAAACAAGGGAATCATACTTTTGTTGTTTCTTGCTTTCTCTTCTAGGTGTTCTCTCTCTCTCTGTATCTCTCTCTCTCTCTCTCTCTCTCTCTCTGATGGTACCATGTAAATCTTTCTGGAGTACAGCTCAGTGGCAGAGTGTTGAGTGTCCTTCTATACTCCTTGTCTTGTTGGATGGAGCAAGAGTTGGCTGTTTCTAGTGAGAGTCCTTTGAATTGAATTGGTGGAATTTCTTCCATGCATGGTGACCCTAAAAATCTCAAAGAAAATAATAAAAATTTTGCTTACATCTGTGATATGCTAGAGACCCAATCTTCTCATCTATTGTATGAAAGTAAAATTTATTTCCTGTCTAAACCTCAGGGTGACTCTGAAGCTCAAATTGAACAGTGTAGGTGACAGTAATGTACAGCCCACAAACATGATATATTATAATTCAGTGGTTGCTTTCAAATTTAAAATATACAATTTACTTCTAAGTTGTAATCTTTTGTCCTGTTGTAGTTTTTAGCTTAAGAGCTAGCAGATTGGGCCTCACCAAAGTTGTAGTAATTGCATTCACAAGTGAAAATACTTTTCCTTGATATTCAATTTGTCCTACTGGGACCATTTATCCATCACTCATGCTAAAACTCTTTTGGATTTTAGAATCATTTTTAAAAGCCACAAAAAGCTCTCATACAAATTATGTAAAACTGTTGTTCTGACAACATAAATGTTCTGTGCATCAAGAACCGCATTAAAATTATCCACGCATTTATGAAAATGCATCCAAAAGATCGGGCTTGATTTTTGATAAGGACCCCTATGGCTGTGAGAGAGAGAGTTGCTACTCGCCCTCCCCGAGGAGCCTGTCCCAGCCCATCAGTGCCAAGGAGGTGGGAAGCCTGCATCACCAAGGTCCTGGCCAGGAGGAGGTGACAGCTGAGGAAAAGGATGTCACTTCTGTCCGCTCCTCACCTTCTGTCTGTACCATTACATGTAGATTTTAATTTCGGAAAAATATTAGACTTCTAGATTATATTTTTATTATTTCGACATAGTTCTCTACATGATTTTAAAACACAGTACATTCTGTTTTAAAATCAAAACACTTTAATATTGGTCTACAGTAATTTGCATCTATTTTTTAAGTAGTGTCTGTAGTTCGCAATATTTGCATTCCTTCTGGGGAATTAACTGATATACAGACACAACACACATTAATTTCTTCTTTCATCCTCTTCCTTCTCTCCCCCTCCACTCATCTCCTGACCTCTTCCTTTTGGTCTACTGTAATTGTTTGCAGAATTTTTTTTTCCCAAACTGAAGACATTAAGAAAAAAAGAACCCTCACATTCCAATGTGCAGCTCTGATCACGTCCTCATCTGCCTTCATCATCTAAACCCAAGATAAATATCTACACCTACGCCCACTGTGCAGCTAAATGAGCAAGTGTTTATTTCTTCATGAAACTCAGATCTAAAGAAAGGTGACACCAAGATCACTCTGTATTTCTTACATTTAGGTTTTGTTCCTACGAAAACCTGTGTCAGTTGAAGAGTAGAAGCATTAAATTACTATTTGAAGAAAAACAGGAGAGCGAACTCTGAAGTTGCACATTTCATTGGCACAATGTATTTTTGTTGATTAGCAACACATGCACGCATACCAGCTGCAGCAGAGATGGGAACCATTTTCGTGTAACTATTGCTTATTTGCTAGCTTACGATCTTATTTGCTCTCATTGAGTTACACATTTCCCAAGCATAGCGTTCACTGCACAGAGTTCACACTATTCAGCTTCCAAGGACCCCGTCTCTATTCTGCTGACCATGACTAGAACACTTCTGCCGTGTGTCTTTAAAGTTCCTTCTCCCCCAAGGCTGGAGCTGGCACAGTGACCACGCTCTGGTCAGTGACTGCGAGCACAATGTTCCAGGGAAGTCAAGGCCTCAAGTGACACTTCCTACTTCCTTTTTTCTAGATGAACTGGAGCACCTGGAATCTGCTGTATCAAAATACCTGTCTGATTTGCAGGTGTCTTTGGGAAAGAGCTGACTGTGAGCCAGGAAGGAGGAAGGAGAGGAATGTCTTCAGAAGTCTCTGCAGATTCCGCTGGTACGTGTTATTTTGAGTCAAAGGTCACATAGAGGGTAATTTTAAAAGACGTGATGTGATTTTAATGAGAATGACCTATTCCACTCACATGTATGATGGACATATGACCACTCCACCCCAGCCCACAATCATTCCAAGGGTACACAAGTAATCTCTGCTTTTCAGAGAACTACATGAGAGAATCTCCTCACCCTCCTCACAAGAAGGTGCAGCAAGCACTTGTGGAGCTAAATTAACTGCCAGAATATAGAATGGAAGGTCTGAACCCAGACGCTGGGGCAGTCTCTGCCCTGAGAGAGCACAGCCTCGGCTTAGCAATGCTCAGCAGTGACCCTTTGCTGAATGGGCTCTCCCAGAGAGAGCACATGAACAGAGCTCAAGACACCATGAGATCAGGTGTGCGGGAACCCTGCCGCAAGGTCCTTTCTGTAAGACTCTCAACCATCTGCCTTGATCCCTCTGCCTTAATTTTTCTGGGAGCCGTCTGTCAGAGTCCACATTGCAGGAAGTGGATCACAAGTGTGCTGTGCTTACACACTTCTGAGCTGTGGTTGGTCCCAAACACAGACTGGCTGACCTTCCCAAATTGGAGACTCTTCGCCAGGATTTGGGAAGTGCCAGTTTGCAGCGAGGGGTAAAGGGTGTTGGCAGAAGTAGAAGCCCTGAACACAAGGCTGGAACCAGCTCTGCTCTTAGAGTCACATGGCTGTATGTAGATTGTCCTGCTGTGGTCTTCCACAATCATTGCCGTCGCCTGTCCCGGAGAAGGGCACTGTGTTACCACCTGCTGCTCCCCTGGAGGGGTCCATTCAATGCTGCATGAGGGACAGGCCAGGATTCAGAAATGGAAACCGTCCCCCACACTGGTCTGGGGGAGAGACGCCCAACTCGGTGCTGATGCGGGCAGGTTCACTTTCACCACTGCAAGGAACTCTATGAGGGGTTTAGAGTGGAAATTGGCACGGTGATGATCCCAATATGCACATGACCCATAGTCCATGGGCAGTGAAGGCTGAAGGGCAGGCAGATGGAAGCACACGGGGCCTGACCAGGGAGGAAAATAACCCAAAGTGGAGCCAGGATGCACACCATACGGGGCCTAGGAAGCACTTCTATTTCATTATTTACGCCTCTATGGTTTCATATCAAGTTCTCCAGGGGTCTGTCTGATATACAGCAGAGGAACAAAGGAAAAACCAGCCTCACTGAACTTGGGGAAGATTCTTACAAGTGGCTTTAAATGCTGACCACGTGGAAATTTCAAGATACCAGTGCCAGGAGGCCAGAGCAGGCAGGCTACATCTAAATGGGGGAATGAGTTCTTTACATCTGAGAGCTTTTGAAATAATTTACATCTTATCTTGATACAACTAGCAGACTGAAAACTACTGGATATTAAGAAGACATGATGTTTGTAAGAGTTTAGAAATAGCAGTGCATTTGGGATTGCTTGCTGGAAATCAATTATGGGTGTTTACAATGTTCAGTTTATCTTCTTTTTCCACAAAATCTTATCTTTGTGATGGGAGGCAAATACATGGAAAAGAGTCAGGAAGTATTATGTTTCCTTTCTCATTTTTTTTGTAATGAAAGAAAACATTCCACTATGGCTTAGCCTCACTCCTAGAGTTTTAAAGACCTGGGGCAGAAATAAGCTACTTTCCATTTTTAAATTTCTTTTACCAAGTTTTTGTTTTCTTTTTGCAAGTTTGGATCCAAGCAATTTAAATTCGTCATCTCTCTCTGGATGGTAAGTGCTAACTTTGGCAGAATCTTCATCACTTTGCACAGTGCCTTATCCAAACAACGACCTTTCATCCGCACACCAACCCTTTCACGTAAGAGGCAAAGAACACAAATAAGTGTTCAATATTCAGATTTTGTAGGAAACCAGCTCCAAGGTTATGTGCAAGCTGTGACACACGTTACAAGGCTTGTATTTACAGCTCAAAAGTGCACGCACAAATGTGGCTTCTGTTGTGCTTAAAACCAGTGCCACCTCATTCTTACTTTACTTTGGTGGTGGTTTTTAAATGTTCCCTTTCAGTTCAGCTCAGCTTTTGCACCACTGCGCAGGCCTCCAATGCACCACCCTTTTCCTCATCCACCTGAGGAAGCTTCAGTCTAAATGCGGGTGATGGAGGTGGACAGGTCACATTGCCCCACCGAGTCCCAGGAGAGGTGTGACAGTGAATGTGGGGAGGAAGAGATGGGTGCCCGAGTCCTGACTGTACTGTACCACAGACACTGCTTTCTTTTCTCTTCCTGTGCTGCCTGGCAAGCTGGAAAATTTAAACTGAGGATGGATTATCACGCACCAGGACCGCAGTTTCCACAGTGTTTCCTTCCTGTTATCTCCAGCTTTCGATCTGCCAGGGCCGCAGTGCAGCGCCGAGGCTAGGACTCTGTGGTCTTCCTTCATCCTGGGGCTGTGGCTGCCCCTTTTCGAACTCTGCTCTGGCCACCTAGCTCATTCGCCTGGAAGTCACGGTGATCACTGAGTTAAAATGGAATTGTTCTAAAAAAAATGTATCATTTCACAATGTAACTTTCAATATTTCAGCAGTATTTAAGGCAAAGCTGGACAAATACCTCTCCACAGCTGTAACTTCTGAGACTTCCCTTACGTTGTTTCATTTTATAAATTCTGTCTCCGTTTGAGAACCATGACTGCAGATGTTTTCTTTCAGAATCATATATGCACACCTGCATGGTGGTAGTGTGTTTAAAAGTGTCCCCTCAGAATGATAGTAAAGTTTTCATTTTAAATGTGGGAGCTAAAGGAAAATTTTATTAACTATTCATTAGCTTAGTCTGACATAGAGAACAACTCTATTTTTTCTGTCCTTAAGTAGTACCCCTGGATGCCTAAAATTAATTGTTAACACTGTAGAATCCGTACGGCAGTATCACTGGATACAAGCTCCATGAAGAGGAAGTCACCTGGCACATACAGAATTCCAGGTGGACCTTGCTACTGAACATGTGGTATCCCGAGTGTCTATGCATCAATCTTACAGGCCAGGTGTTTTGCTGATTAAACAAAAAAACCAACTATTTTTAGTGGCCACTTTATCTATTATCTACATTAACTCTCAGACAAAAATAAAATACATTTTATGATTCCTTCAAGTGAAACAAAACAAAAATGATTTCACTAAGTCTTTTAGGAATGAAATAAAGAACATATATTTTGGGGGGAAGGGGCATTTAAGCACAGAATCTTCAAGCCGAGCTCTGCATTGCCATAAGACAACAACATTGGAGCAGATAGATTGTGTGCAGAAAGAGAGAGGGGGCAGGGAGAGAGAGAGAGAGAGAGAGAGAGAGAGAGAGAGAGAGAGAGAGAGAGAGAGAGAGAGAGAGAGAGAGGTTTGTCATTTGCTTCGCCCATTGGGAAAGGAACCATGCTCTTCAGCCAATGGCACCAGATGAATTCGTGTTAATTCCGCATTTACTGATTAGAAATAGACTGATTGCTTCTTAACAGCCCTTCCAGGTTGTTTCACACACTCTGGGACCAAGTCCATGGCAATAATTAGTCAGCAGTACTTTAGACTGATGGGTAGGCTTGAGAAAGCGAGAAAGCATTGATTTGATGGAGTTATTTTGCATTATGTATTTTGTCCTTACCTCTGGGATACGGAATGTCCTAGATGACATGTAAAAACCAAATACCTGCGCTGCCAAGGTGTATGTAATTTGACTTTTATTTTACATCTTATTTTCTTCACTCACATCTTGAATTCATAATGCTTTCACGTGCTTCCCTTCTTCTAAGAGTGCAGAATCTTCCTCCTGACCTCAGATGCCACCTACCATGTTCCATGCCAAAAGCAAACACTGTCAATCTTCTGCTGTATTCTTTGACAGACATCTTAACTGTCCAGAAACAAAGTCATACATATTCATGAGTGTGTGTGGATGTGTGGATGGGCGTTATGCACTCGTATTTGATTTACATTATTTAGTTATATGGTAAGCAGTTATGTGTTCATTAGGGGTCTCTAGAGAAATGGAAAGTGACTTGGTAGGTGCTCAGCCCAAGAAGCTGCAAGCCACAGGACAAGGGGGCTAAGGATGCAGCACTGGTCCGAGGCTGGAGGTCCAGGGGCTCCCTGGGGAGGCTCTGTATGAGCCCCTTTGAGAGGCTGGGGAGGCTGGAGTCTGAAGTCCACAGATGACAGCAACAGCAAATGACCTGACCGTCTACTCCAGCAGAGTGGAGCTTTGCGAAGGGCAGGGGACCTCCTCCTCCTTCCCTTTCTGTCCCTCTGGGCCACAAGCCTGTTAGGCGATGCCACCTGGAGCTGAAGAGGCCTTCCCCTGTTGTGTGCTGTCCTGCATGCCACTCATCTTCCTAAATGCACCCAAACTGTGCGCTGATCTGCTGTGCTGCTCTGGTCACAGGGACATGCGATGGCTAACCATCATCACATGCACCCAACTCTGTTTATGAAGGTGGTGTCACTCTAACACTCTCCTGGTATTTACTGCATTTTAGTCAGTTTATCTGTTAATTAATATAAAAATTGCATGGATTCATGGAGCACCCTGTGACGTTCCAATGCATTTACACAGCATATGATGTTCAAGTCAGGTAAAAATACCTAATGCTCAAATATTTGTGATTTCTTTGTGGTGAAAACATTCAATATCCCCTTTCCTAAAATAATTGTATAGTACATTGTCCCTGATTAGTCTACTACACTGTGCAGTTGAGGAGTAAAACTCATATCTTTGATGTAAGCATCACTTTGTTTTGATGACTTTGAAGCCTTTCCTCTGGTGACTTTTGCCTGCAGGATCTTACTGTACTGAAGACCTATTTTGAAGACTGTTCTGCTTCAGCCTATGATGGTATTTCAGTTTTCCTTCAGCAGTGCAGCACCTTCTGAAATGCTGTCCTGTGTAGAGCCAGGCACTGGTTTCTGCTATTACAGATTGTGCTGCAAGGTAAGCACACACACACACACACACACACACACACACACACATGAACACACACACACACACATGCATGCATACGCACACATGCACACACATGCAAGTGCATTTTCTCCACACATTTGCAATAGATGTTGTGCAAAGGGACCTTGTTCCTTTTTCTTGGTAAGTTTTACTTTGCTCACCTAAATATTTGGGATGAAAATATGCACTTTGCATGACTGCTGTGAACCTAAAGTGAAATATCTAGAGAAGTTTATGAGGCAAGGAGTTTTATAGTAAATATTAGCATAAGTCATATATGTGAGAATATTCTAAAAAATTCGTTTCTATACTTAGGCCTCAGAGCACCCCTAGGAATTTGCCTAGTAGAAGACCTGAAATGGAGTTGGAGACTTTTGAGAGTTCCAGTATGCTCGGACCATGGGAGTGGCTGAGTCCTCCAGTACACAGCAGAGCCGGGGAGGACACAAGTCTTCGGGGAAACACTTACCTTGTCATCGATGTGGCTAGAAAGCCCACCTTTAGCAAGGTTTCCTATGTGGTATCACTAATTTTCAAATTACTTGGTTCTTGACGTTTTTTTTCCACTTCTGAAACAATGAAAGATTTCTCTGCTTTACATAAAATACTTTCAAACTTGGGATTTAGTGTTTCTAAACTTAGTCATTGCTTTCTGAGAAACATAGGTAGGTAAAATATGAAATAAAGGGTACTTTTTAATTGGAATTATTCTTCAAAAACTGGTTATCAGCCTCACTGGCGTACAGATATTAAAAGATCTGTTAAGTCTATGGCTTGCTTCCTGTCTTGTTCAATTTCTAGAGATTATGATGTTACCAAATTAATATTCATGTGAGGGGATACCTTGGAAAGAAAAACTTAATTGGAATGGGTGCCAATATGAGCCCAAGTATTTTAGGTCCTTCTTATATCTGCTGAGCAGCTCGTGTAAGAGTAAACGCAAATTTGAAAAAAAAAAAAATCCCCGAGTGCAAAATGTAAGACCCCCCTAACCTTTGTTTACAGGCCTTTTTTTTTTTAGAAAACTTACAAGTAGAATTTTTATTCTCTGCCCCACGGAGATGTAAATCTTCATGAAGAACAGTTCAATTAAGCTGAAGAATGTCTTTTTCAAAACATGGAGTCATTTACTGACATGAAGGAGGACAGGACCTTCCCTGAGAGTCTGTGGGATTCTGTTCCCAACTTACAGAACAGTTTTCCCTTCTGAAGATGTACAATGATTATTTTTTCAATTAAATAAAGCCAGGTAGCTATCACAAACACCTAATTGTCCCAAACACCAAGGAGATCTAGAGTGAACTCGTAATGATGCTCGCAAGTTCTCGTGCTTGAAGACTAACTATTGTTTATCTGGGAAACACACTTGGAAAATAAGCTGTGCATCTGTTTGGCTATCTACAAAACAGTGAGACATCTTTCTGTCTCTGGCATCTTACTGAATTACCTTGAATGCACATCATTTAACACTTATTAATAATTCATTTTTCTGAAGGTTTTCTGGGGTAGGAAGAGATCTTGATTTTTTAAATTGTTTTTTCCATAGTAAGTAATTATAACTATTAAAAAATTTGTAGAATTTTTCTCTTAAATATTATGTTTGCAATTTTGAACTTTCCTTATATATATGATGTCTTCAAATTCAGAGTCTCTTCCTCTCTCTGTTTTTCTCTCTGGTAGTGTAAGAAAAGGAGCTTAATCCTAAAAATCAGAGGAAGACAGGATAAAACCATTCCTTTTATCCCGAGTTAAAGTTAAAAGTCGTAACATGGTTTCAGAGTGCTTGATGTTCTCTTGACAATTAGGGAAGAAAGACAGTAAAAGTTGTATTTTATGTATAAGGTCGATATATATGTAAGAATTTTTTGCTAAATATATCTTAATCATCACCAAAAATTTATAACAACTAAGAGCCAAATGTGTGTGTGATACATTTCTATTTTCCACCCGTTGATTTTTAAAAGTACTGTTGAATCTGTTTCACTTATACATTTTATTCCCTGTGTAATTAAACCTTGCTCTCTTTTGAAAATGACTATTTGTATTTCGGCTCTAATATTCTATACATTGATGACTTAGATTTGCTCATATTCTACCTAGAAATTTATGTCTATTCAGGGAAGATACTCACTGGTGCATTTTAAAAACCTTCTTCTGAAGCTCTGATGTCAAGGGCAGACTGTCACCAGAAATTAAGACTTCCTTTACGATTTCTGGAAACATGACCATAAATTTGGTATTATTTCTTTCCTTAAAAACTTGGAAGAACTCTACCCACTGCACTCTCTACCAGAGACAATTCTTTACAGTCACTTGGTGATGCTTTTATCTTTATAGCTTTTTATATCTTCTGGCTATCCATTAATCATCTTCTTTAGAATAATCTCTGAGGGTGTTATAAACATCAGCATGCTCTATGCTGAAGTCTTTGCATGCATTCCGTTAAGTAGAGTTTCAGGTTTTTTTTTTTTTTTTTTCTAAAATATATGCATCTAAACAATTGAAAATACCCTAAGCAAGCCCTGACTGAGTTTTCAGAAACCTCCCCCACTGCAATCCAGACCTTCTAGGGACATGGAACACCGGACCCCATCACCAGGCTTCTCATGGCTCTTCAGAATATTTTCCTACCACAGATCAATTTTTCTGTTCTAAATGTCTTACAAGTGAAGTGGCACAGGAAACAGTCTTTGTGAAGCCTTCTGCTTCTTCTTCTTTTTTTTTTTTTGAGATTCATCTGTGAGAGTGCACATGTCAATAGTTTATGAATTTTATAGGATGAGAGATTTGCTATGTGGTCCAAGCTGATCTGGGATGCATGTGCTCAGGAGATCCTCCAGTCTTAGCCTCTGATGTCACCTTCCGTGTAGCCTCTGGGACTAGGAGTGTGTGCCACATCATCCAGTGAATGCTGAGTTATTTTCATTGCATGACTGCATCAGCTCGTTCATGTACTCTGTTACTAGTAGACTTCTGTGCTTCCCAGTTCTGCTCCTATTTTGAATGCAGCTGCTATGAATATTGTATAAGGGTTTTGTGGACCCGTGCTTTTCATTTCATATGGATGTCTCTGGGTGTATTGCAATTTCACATGGCTTTGAAAGCTGCTCTGTTAATGGGGTTTAACTCCGGCAGGTAGTTGGGGGCAGGGAGTTGTGCTTCCAGAGAGGTGTGCAGTACCTAAGTGATTGGGCTGAGTTTTCTCCTAAACCTAGTGGCTAACTGGAGCTCTTCCCTATCTGGCAGTCCTCCTTGGCTACACTTATTTTCTAAAATTAGTACATTTGGCCCATTGTCCACTGCCTGCCTGAACAAGGAGAAACAACCATTCTTGCCATTCCTGCCTCTGTTCGTACTTTGTTGCCGTGGAGTAACCTGGTGACCGCTTCCACTTCTCCCTCCACTGCCCCTACTGAGAGGGACATTTTCTGGGACCCCCTTCCCTTTTACAGGACATCTCTTTCCTTTTGCATCAGCAGTGACCAATTCCCAGCAGATTTTGCTTTGTGTCTGTGGTGAGCTGTTTGCATTGCTCCAATGTCTCGTTGTTTCAGACCAGATCAAAAGTTATACTCAGCTGACTGTAAGGAGCAGGGTTTAAAAGTGAAAACTGAGTCTAAGTTTCTATGGCCCCATGTCCCATAATGGTCAAGTGGCGGAGGCCTCAGTGTTAATCAAAGCCCAGATGACATTTTAAAATCTATGATGCCACAACATGTGAAGAGAGGACAGGCCTGATGGAAACATGGCACCCAAAGTCAGGAAGCAGAACAAACTGGAAAACACATGTGTTGCATGATCCTCTGAGGTGTGCATAGGAGTCTCATCTCCCTGAAGCATGCTGAGATCTGTTAGATCTAGAAATTAAAGCAAAATACTATGGAGAATGGGGAATGGACATGAACAAATATTTCACAAAGCAGACATTTCCTAAATTAAGGAAAACTTGCTCAAATTTGTGATGACAGAAATGCCAAGTAAGCCCAGAGTAACTCTGACAAAACACAGAGTTGGAGAAGGTCCTTGGCTGGGAACATTCCTTTGTATTTGTGTGTGTGTGTGTGTGTGTGTGTGACACTGGGCTTTGTGTGTGTCAGGAAATTCAATGGCAGCAGAGAACACATTTTTCCTGGAGCCCCACAGCCCCTCTACTAGGAACGCATTTCACTAGACACCTCTATAGACACCACATGACACCCAAGCTTGTTCCTTGAAGACTTTTGTCACCAACAGTAAAGGATTAAAGGTGATACAGTAAGCTTGTGACCCTCACAAAGGACCACAATTCACACAGTACACGAGCAGACACTGTATCCGGCTGCTATGTGTGTCCTTTGAATTCCTGTTATTTCTGTAATTTTGAGCCAGCCTCATCGACTGAAGACCAAGAGGGCTGAGCTTACGCCTCCTGATAAATTAGTGGTTTACACTTTTAGGAAAGGAAAGCACAGAAAGTGTTTAAAGCAATTCAGTGACCTTTCCAAATCACCTTGTTAGTCTAGTAACCTGTGGAATAATTCAGAATTTTTCTGGAGTAATAGGCGAAGGCTGTTTTCTTTCTTTAGTAATTTTCATGCTAATTATGATGTGGAATCTTGTGATGGTTAAATTTATGTGTCAGTGTGGCCAGGCTGTGGTCCTCAGTCATGCAGTAAATCACTTGTGTAGTTGGTGTGGAAGTTTTCTTAGAGGTAATTAACATTCTCAGCTCAGTTCAGTAAAGCAGGTCCCTGTCTGCATGGTCCTTTAGCTGAACACCTTAAGGATGGAGGCGCGGGGATCCCCCCAGAGATGAGTGCAGCCTGCTGACCTCAGTGTGGGGATCCTCCTGAACGCCTGGCCCCAAATTCCAGACCACGGGACTGCCCTGCACCTCCGCTGCTGGCTGCTCCTCCCACTCTACCCCTGCAGATGTGACCCTTAGTCTTGACACCTCAGGGACACCGGATAAAGGACCTGCTAGAAGCAGAGTCAGCAAGTTCCTGCCTCTGTCCGGATGGGCCGTGCAGCTACGGTCCGAGGTCCTCCCATGCCTCTCTGGCACTATGCGCTGCCCCACTGTGGCCACCACCTCGGCAGTGAAGGAACGCTGTCTTCCTGGAGGCTGTGCATGTCTGTCTGTCCAGGTTCTGTGGTTTGGCTGTGGGAGAGCTGGCGAATACTCTAGTTCCACAATGACATCCCCTAATACATCTCCCCTTTCGCTCTTAATTTTTCTGTTTCCTAATTTACCAGACTTGATACGTTTTATCATTAAACATTATGGGTCAGGTCCTAGGTTGCTTTAGAGTTTGGAGGACATCAAACGTTCCCTGCATTAGGTCTCAACCTGTTTCTTCATTTGCTCTTGTCGGACTGAGGGCACACATTCCCACTGGGTGCAAACACCAAGGTTCTACATGTTATAGCTGTTTGTGTAGGAGCTCTCATGGCGTCAGTAAGTCGCAAGATAATATGCTGCTTAATCTTTGTTTGTTCTGTTTATTTTTTTTTGTTGTTGTTGTTGGTACCAGGATTGAACTCACGACCTCACTTAAGTTAGGCACTTAAGCCATTGAGCTAAATTCCCAGCCCATCTTCTGTTTATTATTATTTTTTTAACTTTCTTACTTATTTTACCAGTGGCAAAGTTTACTTGGAAAAGTAAAAGTGAAGAATGGGGAGATACTGTCTACAGGGGAGCAAAGTCCAACTAAAAGAGGAAAAACCAAGACGCACGTAGGGGTGGAGGAAGCAGCCGGGCTGTCCTGAGGAAGCCTCTGTAGCTCCTTCTAGGGTGGGCACAGTTTTTCTTGTAATTTGCCTAAGGTTAAGAAATTTTGCCTGATGCAAAAAACTTTGAAGATGCTTTTGCAGTATGTTTACAATGGACATGAATACCCCTCCTTTTTTGAATGATCTAATGTTTTATTTGATAGAACACAAAAGCACTCTCTGTACAACCATCATCATTACCCTTCATTTTGGTGAATATTGGGATACTCAGAACTATGTCCAAGCTGCATGTGATGGCATATCCTTGCCATCTCAGCATGTGGAAGTCTAAGGCAGCAGGATCTCTGCGATTTCAGGTCCAGCTTGGGCTATATACTGAGTTCAAAGCTAAGCTGAACTACATAGCAAAACACTGTCTCAAGAAAAATAAAAAAACAACTATGTCTAGTGCTTTACTATACACTGACTTTTAATTTTTAAGAATATCCTGTAAGTCAGACACACTATTTTAATTCTCAAGAGAAGAATCTGAAACCCAGAGAATGAGCAGCTGTCCAGCACCACAGAACTGGTGAGCAGCGAGAGGACTGGGTCTGGAGCAGCTGCTGTGTGGCCTGGCTCCCGTGGCCTCATGCCCTGTGACCTCACCATGCCCTGGGGAGGTGCCCCTTAGTCAGACAGGCACAGACACTTCAGTGGCTCATGTGATTTGCTATAGATCGCCTCCTCTGAGCCTCACACCTGTCCTTCCCAGGACCGAGAGAAGCACACTGCATGTTCTGCTCCATTCTCTGCTCAGGCCAGTGAGAGCCTGGATAAGCCCTGCCCCGGATCATGGAGAAAGGCAAACAGTGCCAGTGCGGAGGCAGAGGCAGAGGCAGAGGCAGCGTTGGCTTCTGGAAAGAACTGTGGGCATGCACTAACTTAGAAAGTCACTCCCATGTGCAGGGCTGGGGCTCTGGGAGACCCTTTCCCGGGTTCCTTCATATTCTGTGCGCTTCACAGCGCTCATATGGGGTCACGCTCACTGTCTCCTTCTTACTTCGCTGACTCTTTTCGATAAGCATTTATATAATGACAACAATGTTTAATCCCAAACACTAACTCTGCAGTGGACCCAACTTCCCCTTAGCTTGCTGTGCCCTGTCACAGAGTGGCTGGTGAGTGGCTTTCCACAACCATTTCACTGCTGTTCCAGCTCTTTCCCCTGCCCTTCAGATCTGTTGTAACTCAGATTTATGCACGGGCTGTGCCGGGTTTTGTGGCACTTAGAGTGAACAATTGCATTTCTTGGACTTCAGTTATATTTCTCCCCCGCCTGTCTCCTTCTGGACTATTCTTTTCTTTTTAAAATATCTCTCACTTTGCTTTCACGACATCCACTTTCCAGGTCGTCACTCGGCCTCTGCCTGGGCTCCTGACAGTGATTTCTGCTTTTCCAACATTACTGCACCACTGCCGTCTGCACGGGTGCTGTCTGCACGGGTGCCGTCTAGCTGGTGGCAGCTGCTCTTGGGTGACTGGAGCATCCGGTACAGGGAGAAGGAGTGTGGGTTTCTGATCTCTGAATCACTTCCCTGAAAAGTCTAAATCAAAAATGCTAGGGGCTTTCCTTTCTTGCTTAATTACACTGGTTAAACACTTTAAGTAGCTGTAGTTAAATATCTTTAGGAACTCAAGAAATCCTTCCCACACCATTGGGCTGTGGTGTCTCACCCAAAATGCAAAAAGTCTAGAGAAGGTGGTGTCTTCGAATCCTTGTATTCCAAGCAAATAAACTTGGGTTTGGAAATTCACTCTGGTGTTTCAGAGAGTAAAATGTACATTGCATTTCTACGCCTAAGACTTTACAAACCAGAAAAGATGCACAATTCTTGACTCTCTTTTTACTGTGTTAATAAGGTTTTATATATTAAATGTAACATTTTACTAATAGTTACAGATATATATGATGAATAATACTGTTAAGAGCAATAATTTCTTAATACTTGTTATGCTATTTTGGCAGACATATTTTAGAAAAAGGGATTCAGGAGGAGAAAAAATATTTAAAAGCTATGTAA
Source organism: Cavia porcellus (assembly GCF_034190915.1). Classification (NCBI taxonomy): domain Eukaryota; kingdom Metazoa; phylum Chordata; class Mammalia; order Rodentia; family Caviidae; genus Cavia; species Cavia porcellus. Next base: position 45,026,423 of record NW_026947507.1, read on the forward strand.
TGGAGAAAAGTTAAAAATCAAATTAGTTCCTTTTCAGACAAATTAGTTCCCTTTGTAGACATATATATTATAGCTCCATCACTTCCTGCTCAATTAGGTCTTAATAGAGAATCTCAGTTTGAGAAACTCAGCATCAGGAAGACCAGCTCTGTGGGATTTCATCACCGAGTGTGGTTATGGCCTCCATCAGGGAGGCGAAAGTCTTGAATTTGGGGCCAACCATGTGATTCAATCAATCATGGCTACATAAGAGGGTCCCACAGAAATTCAGGATGCTGACGTCCACAGGGCTCGCAGTGGTAAGGATTCTGCATGTACACCTGGCTACACACTGACTCCAGAAAGGTGACACATCCCAAAGCCACATGGCTCCATGGTGCCCCCAGCTGCAGCACACACTGGAGCCCAGGAATCATCCGAGTGGACTGTGGACTGCAATGGGGCCGCAGGCCCTGCTCAGCTGGGTGCCATGAGCGTGAGCCTGAGGACCCCAACTGTAGTTCCTGTCAGAGCCTGAAGAAGGTAAGACCCTTCTCCTAAGATCCTGGTATGTCACTTACGTTCCTACAAATAACATCCAAGTTATTTCGAAATATTGAATCTTCTCTCAAATTCGGCTCCCTCCTCTGCCAGTCCAACATTTGTATTACGCTGAGCTCAATATTTAGGTTTTCCTTATTTATTCATGAGCTCAAAATTTTGAGCTTTGTCCTTGGGGTCTGTGAAAGCTTCACAGCTGCTGACTCAGAGAGGAATTTCCTCTTGAGGTTCCCAGACCCAAGGGGGTCCATGTGGGGACAAGCCCCAGAAGTGTCACCGCATGCTGCACCAGTGTATGGCTCACCCTCAGCACGGGGTAGCTGCTGTTGTGGCAAGTGGGGCTGGAGAGGCAGAATGGCTGGAACAGTTGACCAGGAGTGGTGTGCAGGTGTGTGTATTGTGTCACTAGGCTGCAGAAACTGATACGCGGTCCATGCATGGATCTCTCTCACTGAACCTGCAGTTTTACCTGGTTCTGGGATGGCATCTCAGTGCCTGGCCAGACTCTCCCACCTGTAAACTGCGTATGGGGAGAAGCACTAGGCCTGTGTGTTGGCGTCTCCCTTCTTTGGACCCTTGCTCTCCCTCTCTTCCTCCTCCCTGAGGGAGCTGCTCTGTCTCTGGCCTGTCTGGCTTGGTGAGAGCGGCCCTAACCCTGGTTTTCCTCCTCACCAGTCCCACATCCTGTGTCTTAGCCTCATAAAACTGTGCTGAAATTTAAGCGAGACGTACATTCAGTGGTCAGATGTGAAACCTTCGACAACTTGCATTTGTCCTCTCCGTGCATGGATTTCTCCCTTCTGTGTAACTATTCTTTCAGGAGTCCAGGACTTGCCTGCATTGAGCTCTGAGGAGGAAGTGGTGGGCCTGTGGGAAACCCCAGGTGGGTAGAGAGGCGTCTGTGAACAGCTCTTCACGTCCCAGCACACTCATTTCCCAAGTGGCGCCCTCTCTGTGCGTGGCTGATAGCCCAGCTGTTTACCAAGGACAGTTGCCACCATCCCTGTTACACTTTGGAATTTTACTTACACAGCCCATCAGTTTGGTCTGGTGGTAGATTTCAATAAAATTCATCTTCCCTATGAGGCTTGGCCTGCACTCTGTGTCATGCATTACCGTGGACAGGCGGGCCAGCCGGCGGGTGTGAATGTGCTGATTGACGGCCAAGAGGGAGCTGGGCCCGGTTTTGATAATCACTTCATGGAGTGGAGCCGGGACACATCGTCCATCATCAGTGACCGCATGGGTGGCCGTATTTTATTTCTTAATTACATTTCAGTTTTCACACACTTAGATTGTAAGTCAAAGGAAATTCAAAATGGGAACTTGGAGAGCGTGACAGAGAGCGTGACAGAGCCACTTTGATGTGGATATGGGGTCCAGCCGACCATCTACTGAAACAGCAAAACACGTAGCAAACCTTGAGATCTGTCTGTATTTTTTCCTGTACCTTGAAATTATTAACACTCCCCACGTGCACATGTTTCTACTGATGATTAGGACACTAGTTTCTCTGTACTCAGATGGTGGAGTCAGTTAGTTTAAATACTCACTTTAACAAAAAGCAGAATTAACTTCACATCACTGCATTGCATTAACCCGTGAACTAACTTCCTTGAGCTCCTACTGAGACATGCGTGGCCCCCTATATTAATTCTGGTCAGCAGTGCTGCCCGGGGGCCGCAGTTGACCCTGCACGGGTGGAGTTCAGTTACTCTAGTTGCAAATATTCAATTAACTTGAGCCCAGTTGACAGTGAGTCCAGACCACACTGAATTTCTGATTAATATTTACCAAGTAAATAAATATTAAACAGAGAAGGATCAATTCTCTTCCCAGAAACCCGAAGCCAAAAACAATTACTCTTTACATCTTTTTCTCAAGTAATTTGTCCCTTCAGAAAATATAGTTTATAGAAGGAGACTCCTTTCAGAGTCCGAGACAGACTGGGAAATAGCAGAGGAAGTGTCGCTTCTACTTTCAAATTTTGTAAAACTAGAACAGTAAAAATGTTTTTGTTTAAAATATATTGGTATCTATTACTCAAATATTAAAATATGAGAATTTTGTGTGCCCATCAAAGAAAAGATTACTAATGATAATACAAATTGTCCACAGATCTGAGAAAATCTCCTGTCCGCGTGTGTTTCTAATCCATTGGAAATGTGTGATCACATGAAGCATAGAAAGGCAACAGGACACAGGAGGAAGAGAAGGGTAAGGATGGAGGCCATGAAGCATCAGTGTGACTTCCAGACCGGGCAGAGCTTTGCAGCATGTCTGTATCTTCCTAACCACTTCCACCTTCCACATTGCAGAACATTTCCTGTGGCCAAGGCTTTTGCCAGTCCACGTTTGTCTCTGATAAGTCTCTGGATTAGCTGTCAGCATTTTGACTTTGCTGAAATCCAGTGGCGCATGATTACTGCAAACAGAGCATGCTCACCAAAAGGCTCCTCTGCCTTCCATGCAGTGTCAAATCTTTGGGAGAAAAAGTATCCTTTCTCTTTAAAGTTAGTTAAAATTAGAATCAAGTCACTGAAATATATATTCTTCCAGGACCCTAAGTCATGGAGCAGACAGTGTCATCTTTGAAGAAGACAAATGCTGTGGCTTGAGAAAAGTCTAATTTTTAAACTTTATTTACATGCTTTAATCGAATGATTTGTAGTAGAAATGGCAGATCTAAAACAGTACAAAAACACAGAGTAATGATGCAATTTACAGACCTTTTCACATGTTTGTTTGTCACTAAATGTCTAGGAAAGCTTCCCCTTCCTTGTGACAACCAGGATGTTCCCAAATATTGTGGAAACTGCTCTGGCTGGGATGTGTGTGTGTGTGTGTGTGTGTGTGTGTGTGTGTGTGTGTGTGCGTGTGCGTGCGTGTGTGTGTGTGTGCATGTGCGTGCATGCGTGCGTGCGTGTGTGTGTGTGTATATGCCCCCACCCAGCTGAGAGCTCCAGATAGTTGTGAAAGATGGCATAGTCAGATTTTCTGTGATCAATTGTCACTTATAACTTTTCAACTAAACTCAAAAATGATCTTATTCAGCATTTATTATCCTACTTGAGTATTTGTTTTAAACATGTCTTTAGGTCTCTAAAACTAGAGTCCTTTCCTTTAAACTAAAAAGGTATTAAATAACAAGAACCAAATTTTTGGTCCTTTCCTATGTCATGAGACAAAAATTCGAGGAGACATCTTTTTTGGGTGGTTTCTATTCCACATATCATATTCCTTATAAAACATAACTATGTTTTCTGTGATCTTTTTGGAAGATTATACAACTGCAGGACATAAAAATTGATCTTTACATTGACCTTGAAATTTCTCTTTTAAATAATCTCTTATTTTTATAAATTAAGCAGAATTTTATACTAACTTTTGAATGCAAAAGCCTAACTCTAACTTGCCATTTGATATTAGGTTCAGCAATATTGTCAGTGCATTATTACCATGGAAGCCATCAAATTATAATTTAAATGTGGTGTTCAAAGGAAATCCTATTTAGTTTCCAAACTGCAGCCCAATTCTGTGCTCTGTGAATTTGGGGGAGAAAAAGGCATTAATCTCTTGCCATGGATTACTGGAAGATTGTGTGAAATACAGGGAGCATCTAATTCAGGAACTGGAAAGGAAGCAGTCTGAGGCTGTGAGCCTTGTGAAGAGGAAAAACACATCAGCAGTGTGGGCCTCATCTAAACTTTCTAGCCATATTCTGGGCTGCAGTGCAGGGAAAGTCAGACACAGAAGAGACATTACACTGAGCTGAAGAAAGAGTCAGACTCCAGGGATCCTGACATGACTTAATTTGCAGAGCCCTACATGAGAGAAAAAAGCTGCTGGGAAAGAAAAGTTTCAAAAATCTGCATAGCTGACTTCACTAGGCTGTGAATTCCTAAAATCTTAGAGTAGCACCACATGGGGCTAAGCAGAATGTCTGTAAAGGAGAAAGTACCCAGCAGCTGTGGCACACAAGTTCCCTATGGGGTAAATCCTTATTCACTTTCAATAAGCTTGAATAGAAGTAGCTCTCTGAACATAGGAGACATTCCATGCAGCCCCACGATGCTGCAAAAGTGGAGAGAAATGAGGCTGTCGGGGAAGACCACACCAGAGCCCAAAAAAGACAACACAAGAGGGTTTCTTGTGAACATCTCTGTGACCAACAAGGCCAACACTTGTCTAAACAAGAACAGTGCTCTCTGAAAAATAAGAGAAAGCTCAGCATTAAAAAATAGGTTTACAAATGCCCAGCATCAAATAATTAATTGACAAAATTAAGGAGGAGCAAAGTTAGGACTTTTGAACAGCGGAAGAGCCACTTGTCAAAACAGAACCTAAACTTAACGACAGAACAAGTAGAAAGAATGAAAATACATGCAGTTATCAGAATGCTGATTAAAGGAAACGTGGACCTCCAAATACAAGTAAGTGGGAGGTGTTAAAAGAACTGAATGGGATTTCAAAGAGCTGAGAAGTACAATACAGGAGAAGGAGATGTCACTGGATGAGAAAACTGCAGACTTGATACCACAGAAAATAAATAAAAATCAATGACCTTGAGAATATTAAAATAAGCCACATCAGGCTTGGCAGTGGAGCATGCTGGCAGTGAATGTGCCTAGTATACACAGGCTGGGGTCAGTTCCAAGAACCACGGAAAAGGCATATCAAGGAAAGAGACAAAAGAAGAAAAAGAAGAGACAAAGAAAAAAGGGATGAAGGAAGAAACAAGGGAGAAAAAGCAAGAGGAAGGGCAAACCCGACACTGAGCAAACATCTAGCATTGTCATGTGTGCAGAGTGGAGAAGCAGAAACATGGAAGAAATAACAGAATCTCATTGAGGGAATGAGCCCCCATATCCAAGAATCTCAATAAAACCCAAGAAAGTAAACACACATGCAACATACAGACCTTGGTGTCTGGGTTTTGAAAAGAAAAATGAAGATACAGTAGATGGAAAAAAGTGCGTATCGGTGTAAGATAATATGTAAGAATTACTATAGACCTGTAGTCAGAGGCTACACAAACCAGTAATACTGAGTAACAACCACTGTGGAGAGAAAAAAACACCATCACCTCATCATCTAGGATATCATCCTAGAATTTTATACTCAGTTCAGATACTCTCCAAATGAGGGTGGGGTGAAATAAACACTTTTCATCCAAACAAACCTTGTGTTAATTTGTCATCAGTGAACGTAAACCTCAAGGCAGCTAAGAAGTTTCTTCAGGCAAGACAAAAATTAGGCCACAGAGAAGCTTTAAAATATACCAAAGAATGAGTAGTTACATATTTGTGATATTTATGCAATATTTAAATTTCTTTTAAAAGTAAGTTGCTAGTCAAAGAAAAAGTGACAAGTGTGCATCGTGGCTCTTATCTTACACGGAGATAAGTGGGCGCCAGCAATCACAGGAAAGCTGACAGTGGATGAGGGCATAGGTTTGGATGTGCACCTCTGTTAGCAAAATGTGTGGGTGGTGACGAGTGAAAGATGAATCAACCATCCGACACCAGGAGAAGATTGAACAGAGAAGGATGCTTAGTAAATTGAGTAGAAAAGAATTAGAATCATAAAAGCAGGAGAACAGTTGTGTAGCAAATTCAGAGGCATAAACTGAAAACAGAAAATGACACAAAAGTTATAACCTAACCACATCAATGACACTATGTGGAAATCCCAGTTATGAGATGTGAGGAAAGTGACCCCAACTGCACAGTCATCCCAAAACCCTGCTTACATTTAAAATACTTCTATGTGCACCGTGACAGGATTGAAATAAAACTGTGAAAGTTGCACATATTAATATGAGAGAGAACAGACTTCAGAATGAGTAATATATTCTGTTTTTGCATTCCCTAGTGGTGAAGCTAGCAATTCAAACACGCATAGCAACTCTTAACAGATATTCCAAAAGGAAACAATTATTCAGTGTGAAAGAAACCAGACAAAATATCTCCATTTATACCTTAAAAATTAGAAAATGAGGACCAGTGTGTAGCAAAAGTGGTAGAAATTGTTGTCTGGCTTAAGGAGGAGTCAAGAAGAAGAGTGATTGTGTGGACAGCCTGGGTATCATGGACATATTAGTTAATGACATTGTGATAGTAGTTTCCCAACTGTATGCACAGGTACAAAGCAAAACATACCAATTTAAGTATGCATAATTTATTAATGAACAAAGAAGATACCTTTACTCACCATTAGGATGAGTAAAATTAAAACTAGTGCTGATGCTACGTATTGTGAAAATGTGAACAATCAGAAATTTCATAGCTTGCTGAGTCACAAAATAGTGGGGAGCTTTTGTAAAGAAGGCTACCAGTTTATAAAAATAAATGTCCTCACTGTGTGCTTCAGCAGTTCCACTTGTAGGCATTGTGGCATGGAGAAAATTTTACACTTAAGTTTCTTTTTAAAAAAATTTTAATATTCGTGTATGCACTGCAGAATACATCTGTCATAGGGAGCTGGTACGTGTACATGACACGTCTTAATTTTATTTCCCCCTTTCCTCTCCTTCCTTCCCCCTCCATCCATCTCTCATTCACAATCCCATCTTCAAAAAATGTATTTCATTGTTTCTTACCATCTATCTTTTATTTTGCTCTTTAGATTATTTATACTTTGGGTTTCTGATATAAAACAACCATATGATATTTAAGCTTGTATGCTTGATTTATTTCCCTTAACATTATACTCTCAAGGTGCATCTATTTCCTACAAATGGCTCAAATTCATCTTTCTTTATGGCTGCATGGAGATTTCTCAAAACGCTGAAAGAAGAAATTCCACTGCACCTAACTATTCCCCTTCTAGATCCCTTCCCGAAAGAGTTAAAGGCAGTGTACCATGGTGACTGAGGCACAGCCATATCCACAGCAGCACAGCTTCTAGAAAGCAGCTCAGTCTTGGAAGTAGCCTATGTCCAGATGCATGGACAGAGAAACTGGGGTGTCTGCGCACAGCGGAGCACTACTTTGCCTCTCAAGTTTCTTGCAGTGAAGAGTGAAAACTGGCCAGTGGTGCCCCCGGGTTGGTGTGCTCACCACGCTGCCTCCGGTGGCACCCAGCCACTATCTGAGTATGGTGGGCACCCAAGGCTGGCTCATTCCTGGAAGATCAAGGATCCCATGGGTGGTCTGGCTCAAAGATTCCTGTGAATCTCATTCCTGACCCCAATATGGCATAGCGAGGAGCTTCACCCACTCCCGTCCTCTGCTTTGGCAAAAGGGGGCTTCCTGCCTGTTGGTCCAGCGCTTCTTGGAACCATCTCTTTTTCCTTCACATGTGCACTCCCAATCATTTTCTCTTATATTCTGTGTCTTGGCTGATATGCCCCAGCCCATGTGAAACGGGGACGTGCACTGCTTTACAATAATGCCAGTTTGGAAACAACCAGAATATATATCAGCAGGTGAATGGATGAGCAATGGGTTCCACACTGTAAAGTCAATGCTATTCATCAATGAGAATGAAAGAAAATTGTTGATGCAGCCAGTGTCAAGGATGGGCATCAAAAACTCTGTGCTGAGAAAAAAGAGCCAAACACAAGTGTAAGCAATAGATTATTTACATGGAGCTCTGACAAAAGGCAGCACCCATCTGTATTTACCAAAAAGCAGATCAGTATTGCGTGGAACAGGGAATTTTTAAATTTATAAGAATCTTATAGCTTGACTGTGATTATATTACTGAGCAGCATGAAATATAAAAAACTCGTTAAAATGTATAGTAAAAACAGGAGATTTTACTGTATGCAAGTTATAACTTAATTTGATTTAACAAAGTAGACTATAAGTCCCGATGTCTCTGAAGTAGAATCTCTGTTCCCATAAAGGTCTAACCCTTAGTGAGAACTTTCACATCCACATTTGCTAAGCCCGGTCTCACCAGTCTCACTGTTTCTGCTGCCACCAGTGGTAGATAAAGCATAATCGCTGTCGTGAGCACCCATTCCCCTCTGAGGAAGTGCCTCTCTCTCAAATGTAACCTAGTATTTCTTCTTGAGTACCTGGATTCCATTTCCTCGTCTTTTGCTCTTGGAGGTAGTTGCAGTCTCCAAAGGAGTCTGTTGCCTTTGAGATTTTCAAAGCACAGTGAAGTCTGAAAGTGAAAGAGGGACTCTGACCCCTGTGGAGAGTTGGTACTCTGAGCACCCCTGACTGAGAATCTTACCTGGACTTAGGGCATTGAATGAGTTCTAAAAGGAGGAGATTTCCGGTTCTCAGAAAAAAGAGTTCCAGAGGAGAGACCCTGAGGAGATGCTCACCTGAAGCCTGGCGATCCAATGAATATGGCAGTGGTCAGGGTGTGTTACTTCCAAGCCTTGCTCTGTACCATGGACATGAGCTATCTCAGCTGCTGAAATGATAACTTCTAACTCATCACAGATGACAAGAATGCAGCTTAGAGGAGCTCAGCATCCCTCACAGGGTGAGAGGAGGACAGTGATTGGGACAGGAACAGCCCGCCGCAGTCATCTGAATGGTCATCTTGAGTAAGAGCTCAGCAGAGCAGGGTCCTCTGAGCGGGGTACCTGTGTGCTTGGGAGAACGCAGGGAAGAGCAGGGGTGCAAGTCGCTGCAGCCCTGAAAATGGGGCCATGCACATTCTTACTTCTGCTTACAAGTTTTCTTAAGCACGCTAATGACATGGGGATGATATTGGACCTCCAAATGATGCGAATACTATCAAGATAATATTATAGCTCCCAATCTGCTAGCCTGCCAGAAGTCCAAAATGCCAAGTTCGTGCTCTCTAAAGTAGAAGAATGAATTCTAGGAACAATGGAAATTAAAAGCAGAAAATATTTATTGGGGAAAGAAATTTTCTACATAACAGAGACAAAAGAGAGGCCCAGTGGGTTGCTGAGGACCCCACTTCTCATTGAAGTTTGATAGAGCAAAATCACAATGGGAGGAAGGTCGAATGTGGGAAAAACTTTAATCAGTTACTAAGACGATGTATACGATCGCTTAGATAATATTGATTAAATGGGGATCAAACAGGGAACCAAGTCACGTAGCAAGTGCACATGGAACAAACAGGAACGTTTCCTGAAAGGGAGGTTTTTTTGTCAATTACCACCATTCTTCTGTAGGGAGCTGTGGAGGTAGAGTCACTGCATCATCTAACTTGCGGGCTGGCCTTTAAGGAATGTGCTACACCCACTGTTCTAACGCATCTGCACAGACTCCTTTTGAGGGCTGAGCCCTGTCTGACTGCCTGCAATATTTCTACCTAACTTAGCTGTCTATAATACTGTCATGCTTGGGTAACCTCTGGCCTGTTAAGAATGGCTTAAAGCAAAAGAACAAAAAGTGAGTGGTCTGGAAATAGACCCTGGCAAAGCTGATTAGACATGACAAAACCGACCTCGTAACTGGGGTTATACTTTTACAAATACAACTGTGTTAGGCATCCTTAGAAAGGTGGAATGAGCCCTGGTCTCTTGCGCATGCCCACTGGCTTTGCTGTCTGCAAAGGGGGCCTGAATGCCACAAATGAGTTGGCCAGGTCTGGCTGTGGGTGGCCTGGAGCAGAACTCCGTAGGACTTGAGCAGAGATGGAGCTGAAACTGGACCTGGTACTGAAGTGTGGATGCTTGGTCTGACACCCAGCCAGAAGAATTGCTGCAAGGAAGAATTCGCCAAAATCAAGCCCACTGGATAATTTTAAACATAGTTCACATATTCAGAGCACATAAATTTATATCATCCAATGTTATTGCTGCAGGATGAAAATTTCCTGTTATGTTTATTAAACATTTGTGAATTTTAGAATTGCATTCTTGCACTGCATTGTGACATGTTAGGAATTCCCTTCGCCATGCCGTATTCTTTCTTGTCATCCTCAACATTTTCTGCAGGTTTGTACAAGAAAGATTGTTTTCAGCCTCTCAGGTACACTCTGGTCATCATACTTCCATTACCTCTGTGTGGAATTTCTTTCCTTGGGGCTCATAGCTCATCTCAGTCTCTTGCCTGCTTCGTCAAAGAAGGTGTCATGACTATGACATTTCAAACCATTGTCCTGGTTAGGAGACATTCCCTTCCCTCATTATTTTATTGCCTTCCCTCACTTTTCTCAATGGCAGATATTACTGCATGAAATAAATTATTTTATGTAATATATGGTATAAAACATGTCATGCAAGTCATATATTATACATGTGCAGACTCCCATTGGGGAAGAACTATGCGGTGTCCATCACTGTACCTTAGTGTTGGAAGTGGCACTTGTAATATAAAATGGATTCAATGAAGATGCTTTTATTTTATTTTATTTTTTGCAAATCATACAGTGAACACACAGACTTCACTGCATTATTCAAAACTGCTATCATTATTTCTCTTTAAATTGAAATTTCTATTCATACAGACAAATTTGAAAACAAATTTTTACCAAAAGAATAAGATCATTGTGAAGATATTTCTAGGTCATCACTGATTAAAATAATCACATTAATCCCTGTCAAAATCCCTTTTATTTGGAACTTTGATGACCCTGTATGGTAATTTTTTTGCTGAACTACTGAAATTACAACTCTCTCAGTAAATGAATCTTTCAGTGTTGGGGTTCCCGAATTTTCTCTACTTATTGCTGACCTTGTAGGGACAGAGAGCACCATGGGGGGAAAAGTGGGCTGAAGACCTCGTGGAATTTTGTTAAACTTTAGTAAGGAAGCTTTGACTCTGGAGCCAGACAAGGAGAAGGACAAAGGCAGCTGGACTGATAATCAGAAAGGCAGAGGCAGGTGGCCTCAAGCTGCTGTGAAGGAAAAGCTAGAACTCAGGTCCAGAATGCTCTGAGATAGCAAGGTTAATGTTAAAATCACAAACTGCTCCTTCCCTTAACACTTTAACTTAAACTACCTGTCCCTAGGGTCCCCACCTGTAATTTTACCCTCCACCAAGAATGGGAAAGGTCGCATGGTCAGAAGAAATCCAAGATCAGCATGAAAGACAAGCCAGGGAGCCAGTCAGATTCCAGGAGCACATTGGAACCAGAATCTCAGTAAAAAGAGCTTCAAACAAAAATGCGTGAATTATTCACTTTAAGGCACCCCCTCCTTATCCAGAGAAACTGTCTTCTCTCTTTCTTCCCCCTTTCTCCAGCTTCAAAGGAACTGTCTTCTTTTATTTTAAGCTTCTCCTTTAGCTCTTTCAGACACTGGGATCCCCAGAGCTGTGAGTCCTGGTAGAGCAGAGGCCCAGTGTGGACAGTGGTGGCTTGCTGTGCACACTTGGATGTCGCGGGGGCATACCCTGCAGTGGGGTACAGCTGCTGCAGACAACTAAATTCAATAGGAATACAATGGACAGTCAGACAGGGGTGGGTCCTCAGGGGCATCAGTGCAGAAGCTGAGACTCTCTCAGGACTGTGGCTGGAGCGCTCTGAAGACAGAAGGCACAGTGGCTTGCTTTACACGCTTCTCTGAGGGATGAATGAGGTGTAGGCTTCTCAGCCTCACCCTTTGAGATTTCCCATTATCTCATTAGGAGTGGGCCATCCTCTCTCACCTACTAGGACTAAAACTGAAGCCAAGACCACTAAGACTAAGACTGCTGAGACTAAAGTCAAGGCCAAGACCAGAGGTCACTGACCCAGGTTGATGAGGTCACTTGTGTACCCTTGCTACCCTTGGATCCCTGTCACCTAAGTGACTATACACGGGATCTATTTGATGGAGCATAACAGTGACCCACGTTGTACCATCCTCTTGAGTTTGCTGTATGAAAGTTCCTCTGAGTGGAGGACTTGTTGGCAGCCCACTTGGGACCCCTCTTATCTCTTAGTAGTTATTCCTGGTCTCTTTTCCCCATTCTTATTTCCCAGTCCTTTGTCCCAAGAAATTTTCCTACTCTTAACCTCTGTTCTCTTTAGAATTCATTCTTCGACTCTGGGGGACATGTACCCATCGTATTTATCGTCCAGCACTTCCTGTGCCACAGTCCTCCCCTGAGGTTACAGTCTTCTTGTGGAAGTTGATATTTTCCTGAGTCTAATTTCCACGCAGCTAAATCTTCCTTGCTTGCTTGTCCCTAATGAGTTACTGATGCCCAGAGCTAATTGCCTCCAGTTTTTTTTTAATTTATTTTATTTAAGAGGTTAAAGAGAAAAACACAAAACAAAACAAAGCGGTGTAAGGGTACACGTAATACAGAACTATAAAAAAAAATAACAGTAAGAAATCACCTGTTAATAGATTACATATTATCATCTTGAAAATAGTTGCTCAAATCACAGTATCAAAGAATACAAAGTGGACATTCAAACAGGGAGACTGCAAACAGCTGTGTTCAATGATCCAGTTTTAAGATGTCTTCCACAAACTGACAATGCCCCGGGCTCCTCTAGCCTTTCTTCATTCACAGCACCTGGATTTCAAGTCAGGAACCTGGAGGTAACCTCCATAACTTCACCCGTTTCTCACTGAATATGCAGAATCTCAACCACAGCAAGTTCTCGTTCTCTCCTCTCTAAAGATTCTCAGGAATCCATTGTAAATTTATTTTCATCCCCACAGGTCCAAGCCAGGCCTTCACTATCTCTAAAATGCCCATCTGCGTGGCCTGAACTCCTCAAGCTCACGGTGGTGGAAGTGCTCAGCCCCTGGTTTCGAGCCTAATTTAGCATCTGCAGGCCTCGCCTTGCCAGACACTCAGCTCATTTATCTCTGTCACCAGCTGCTAGGATGGGGCCTGATAAATAATGGCTACTAAGAAGGAGCACAATACCTGACTAGATGAGAGTTGGGTAATTCAAGCGTCTGACTGTCACCTGGCACTCTGTGATGGAAGCTGTCTGGGGAGAATCAAAACTATTTCTAAGATGACAATATGTAATCTATTAACTAGTGATTTCTTACTGTTTATTTTTTTGAAATTCTGTATTACTTGTACCCTTTTACTGTTTTGGTTTTTTTTTTTTAATAAACATTTTTAAAAAGCCAATAAATAATAAAGTTCATCAAACCCACATTGCAATAAGAACTCCCAGTCTAATTACATTATTTAGGACAATTTTGTAACAAAGATAAGTAGTTTATTAAATTCACACATTTTTTTATAATAGAAAAATACATTACAGGTGCTATCCATTTAAGTACGTGTGTAAGTTCAGTAGCTTAGCAGTGTGAGAGGTCTCACTGCTTAGCTGGAATCATGCAATACAGATGTCTAAAATCCAGTTTATTTGACTGTATGATCTCAAGTGGTCATGAAAATGAAAATTTCCTTGTCTTTTGTCTTTGCCATCAAGTTCCTGAAATCCTAACTTGATGCAGAAATTCAAAACCAGAAAGGCCTGATTAATATCACAGTTCAACAGCAACAGGCAATTCACCTCTTAGTGTAAAGTTTAGGCAGTTATCAACAGATACTAGGTGTTCAGAGTTTAAAGATTTAGACAGGCAGGAGATAATTGCTTTGTTAAATGTTTGGTTTAAAGCAGCAAGAAAGAAAGGAATCAGTCTGACTGACCAAAGGTGCCGGTGGCCAAGGACGCTTTGAAAGCCCTGTGCCCAACAGGACCCTGTGAGAAAACTGTGGTCTCTGCTGCATGTATTGGTGTTCTAACAAATGGCAATGTTAAAAGGTCCATTTGGCTTAACATAGCTTGCATCTTTTAACATGCATTTGGTATTATAAGATCTTAGGCATTTGAAAACTTTTAGAAACATTGTATATCTTAGAGAATTAGTACTGTACCACAGCGGCCTGGAAACTACTGTGATTAATGGAAAAACACACCTTAAACTGCTCCACTGGAATACAGACTGTCGATTTGCTTTGCCTTGTGGGCCTGTACAATCATCAACAGACAGATGGACACAGAAAAACAGGTATTTGCACATGATAGAGCACTACTCTGCTATAAAGAAGGGTAACTTGAGTCATTTGTAGAAAAATGAGTGCGCCTTGAGAGTGTAAGTTTCAGTGAAATAAACTGGATGCAAAAATTTAGGTATCACATGGCTTCACCTGTATCTGAAATCCCCCAAATAAATTAAGAACAAAGAAAAGACAGGACTAACCAGTATGGAGGCAGACCTTTTCCAAATCGGAGGGGTCAAGAGATGGTTGAAATGGGGAGGTGGGAAAGCAAAGGGGACCACAGAGCACTGAGGTGTTTTTGCATGCCCGACTCCCCACAGGGAACGTGATAATTATGTATTGCAAATGTGCATTGATACATAGAATAGAAAAGCTGCAACCTACTTATCTCTAAATAAGCTTGGATACACGACACGTCCTCCAGATAAGACCCATATGTTCAAAATCATGTACACTGTATAATTCAGTAGTACCATGTGGAAGCACTCTCACTTGTCCTTCTGAATGACTCTCTGGTTGGCTGAACACAGTAGATTGATTTCAGCTTACTGATGGGCTCAGTGTGAGATTAGCAGGGCCACCTGGCCAGGGCTCTGGCCTACAGGGGTGGGAGGGCGTCTCAGCACTGGGGTTCAGCCACGATTTACGTACTGTTTCTGTATACCACTGATGCAAAATCTAGTTTTTCTTTTTATGTTCTAAGCATCTGACCTCTATAGCTTATATTGTTTTCGTGTTCATTTGAAGAGCAAGAAATTGTCATGAAATCATATATCTGATTTCCAAATGCCGAGGTTTTAGGAGGTTTGCAGATGACTCCAGCATATATAATCCTGCATACTGATTTCCACCTCAATACTTTTTTTCTCAGTTGTTTATATGTTTCTGAAAAATTACTCAGTTCCATGTCGAGAAATCTGTCTTTGACTTCAATCTATTCTTTCCTAAAAGCAATCTGAGATGCTTATGAATGGTTTAATTCAAAACCAGTGGGAAGCTTCAGTTTTCCAGTCCTGAAAGTATATCCAGATTTCATCACATAGACTGCATTTTCTTATTTATTTATTTATTTATGTTTTAAACTAAAAAAGAATAAAAACAATGATACAGAATTTCAAAACAAAATAATAGGAGATTAACAGTGGTTAATATATTGCATATTTTTATCTTCAAAGTAATTGTTCAGATTACAAAATACAGGAGTGAAAAAAATGATCAAACAGTGAAAGTAAAAATGGTTCTTTTTGATGAACTAACAGAGATTAGTAGTACAATGATTTGTTTTGTATATTTTTATATATATATAATATCCATACATATATAATTTTTCCCTTCTTTCTTTTCTCTTTTCCCTATCCCAGTTGTTCTTTCCTTTTGAGCTGTTTTCTTTCTCTTTTGTTTTCACAATATCTATTGTACAGTTTGGAACTCATTTGCTTTTTCAGTGTTTTATACTAGGGAGACAATATTGTATTTATGCATGTGAGTCTGATTCACTTAAGAGCATGGTGTCAAGTTGCGTCCATTTACGTATGAAAACCTCATTTGCCCTTTTTAATAGCTGAGTAGTACTCCACTGTATGAAAATGCCACATCTTTGTTACCCATTACACAGCTGATGGGCCGTTAGGACAACTACATTTTCTTCAGGGCTTCAGTGGTGCCCAGTGGGCACTTGACCAGAGCAAACAAACACCTGTGACCTTCAGAGAACCACCCGTGAAAGCTTTTTGTCTTTAGAATAGCTTTGAAATATTATTTCTCCAAACCTATTCTGGAAAATTGAAATAAAATTTGGTTCTGGATACTTAAAACTGAATAATTCATTTTCCTTTTCCCCATTAATTCTCATTTTACATAAAAGCTTAGTTTTAAAAATGTATTATGTGGCTATATTTATGGTCCTAGCTGGCTTCTCCTGTATTGCTAAAACATTTTTCTATTTTGTGTTAGATAAAAAATAAATAGAGCTTATAAAAGAACATTTAGAAAATGCAGATTGGTTAAGCAGATCCCTCTTGAAGTCCCTAAAGGAGGTAGCAGGCTGGCATTGGATGGCTGCCATTGGCTGATTCGCTATTTGGAGAGGTTATCTGAGCACGGATTGTCCTCTGGAACACAGGATGGTGCTTGAGTACCGTGTGGTGCTGGTGCTGGGGCTTTGGGAGGGCGCAGCCAAGGAGGAAGGAATGAATGAGCCCCAAAGCCAGGCTGGTGCAAGGCGAGGCTGCCTCGTGGGTCATCTTAGCACCCACCTGCTTGTCCTCCTGCTGGGACCCTGGAGCTGCAGCTCCACAACTCTGGCACCAGAAGGGCTGCAGACACTGGCATTAACTTCCGGCCTCCAGAAGCTGCAGCGGAGCAAACCTCTTTTCTTTGTCAAGTAATCAGTCTCAGGGAGTCTGTGATAGTAGCAGAAAAAGTGCAAGACGGTATGTAGCACATGCAAATAATCAGAAAACAGGAAGAATTGTGTTTACTGTCTTTTCCTCTTAATAGTTGCCTTGTCTGTGTGATCCTAACACATCATTCTACGGGAGGGCAGATGTAGGGTGTCCCCTGGCCCAGACACACACAGTGCCGTCCTTTGTCTCCTCTTATCTTTTTTTTTTTTTAAGAGGAAAAAGAGAAAAACACAAAACAAAACAAAGCGGTGTAAAGGTACACGTAATTCAGAACTAAAAAAAAAAAAAAAAAAAAAAAAAAAAAAAAAAAAAAAAAAAAAAAAAAACATAACAGTAAGAAATCACCTGTTAGTAGATTACATATTATCATCTTGAAAATAGTTGCTCAAATCACAGTATCAAAGAATACAAGGTGGACATTCAAACAGGGAGACTGCAAACAGCTGTGTTCAATGATCCAAAAACATTGATATAGTCAGCTATTTAACACCCCTAAACACACTTGCTGTTATATCTGTTAGAGCTCTTTTTTTTTCTTTTTTTTTCCCCTTTCTTTTTTACAACAAAATTTACACATTTTGGATTTTATTACTCCTTAGTGCTTATTACTTTTTTTGGGGGGGGGAGAGAATACAGTCAAATATGGCAAAACAAAGCTGTCTCCTCTATCTTGTTTTAATTTCCGTCTTACCTCTTTCTGTGCAGTTGCCCATTTGGTTTGCCTCAGTCATCTCAATGAAGGAGAAAACAGGCTTCACTGCATAACCAAGTTCGGGGTTGTGTCGGGGCCCAGCATAGATGACACCCGGCTAACTTTTGTCTTACCCGGTTCTCCATTCATTCAAACCCTCCACTACTCCATTAGTTCACAGTGGCACACTACTCACAAAAAAGGAACAGAACACAAAACAAAGCCAGCAAACCTTGACTCCCAGGAGGAAAGGGATGTGAAGGGCTCAGATCTGGAGGGGCTGTCAGCACACCCTCGGCGGCAGAAGGCGCTCGTCCATGTCCTTCTCAGCTCCTCCAAACGACTGATAGACATACTGTGGAAGAGAGGTTTATTTCAAGGAAAATTAGAAGCTTTTAGATCAAGGAATGTTTTTACAACAAATGTAAGAACGTTAAAAAAAGTCCTGAAATCGGCAGAGAGAATTTGCCATGGCTTTGATTTCCCCCGTTTCCCATGGCTGTGTATCTATCTATGTGCATATGGATCTATCTTTATAATTACATCCATGTCTATGCCAGTGTACATCCATGTGCCTGTCTTTCTGTTCGTCTGTCTCTATATCTTTATCTGTATCTTTCAATCTGTATCCATCTATAGTGATTTTTATGCATCTGTCTCTAATTTTATGTCCCTACCTCTACGTCTCTATATCTCTAACATCTCTGTCTTTACCTGTGGATATTCATCTGTCTGACTATCTCTGCTGAATATCTAGGCCCATATCTCTCTATTGATCTGTATCTGTACGTGCCTGTTTATTTCTGTCCTTATATCTATGTCAGCTTCTGTCTATCTGCAGACCTCTCTTTTCTGTGTTTCTATATCCTATCTATCTACCTACTTATCCTCTACTTTACTATCTGTCATATATCTGTATTTAGTCAAAGTATTTTCCTACGTCAGGATTCCACCTTCTTTCAGGTACCCCAGCAGCTCCTGCCCTGACCAAGGCTGGGATGAAGAAGGCAGGGTAGGAAATGCCCTCCTCACATGGGACTGTCTCATGATGGCACCCTTGCTGGAGACCCAGGATGGAAGACAGTGATGATAAACTTTTGAGATAGCCCCACGTTTGCCATGTAAAGTTTGTTTTGTTTACAGGGGTGTTTAGGAATATTTATTTCACGTGGTTATATTTACTTAAAACTGGTTGTTGTTTTCTGTCGTCCAGCCCTTAGGAGTTACCTGATTTCCCAGGTGTGGCCCGTGTCATGTAACTTCAGAGATGATCACAGAGGATTCCTGTTTCCGATGTCTATAAAACTTTTCAAAATATTCTATTTTTGTGCCTTTAATTTTGAGTGTAGACACTCTATATTTTTCAACTTCTTTAAAACAAAGCCTGCTGACTGTTGGAACATTTTGTTTTTCTGAACTCCTTCAAAAAATTACTGTAAAGATTTTCATGGGACACATTGGGAAAGAGGAGGAAAGGAAAGAATCAAACATTTTTTTAAAAGGAGGTAGATATTTTGCACACGAGAAGGGGACAAGACACAGGAAAGCGGGAACTGAGAAGGGCAGGGAAAAAAAGGTCACCAAGATGTGTGCACAGGTAGTGCCTCCCCAGGTGGCTGTGTTCTTCACATGCGACACATGTGTGCCAGCAGAAGTGAAATTTAAAGGAAGTGTGAGGATGATCAATTTCAAAACATCAGTGTTTTACACATTGCTGCCGTTCTGATCTCCTGCAGCCCACGGACCCCAGCCATCATGTCACTGAAGGTCCTTTGTCGTCACCAACCCTGAGAGACTCTCGGGCAGCAGCTCGGGCCCCACCGGGGCACTGGGCTTCTCCCTGGGTGCTGAGTGGCCCAAGGGCCGCCTTGCCCTGCCTGTGCGGGGTAGTTTGCAAGTCTTGCTCCTTCCAGCCGTTTTGCTGCTGCCTGCCTTATCACAGGCCTCCCAGCTGCTGGGCCACTCTGAGCCGGGAAAGAGATAGAAAGTGACAGAAAGTAGGTCTCACTGAAAGGAAACTGCATGGAATATATTACACAGTATAATACTAAGAAAACAGTGCCGTAGAATCTCAGGATTAATTTGGTGCTTAAACTTTTAAATACACTCTCAGATCTCATAATGCAGCTCCTCAATGTCTTTCAGAGGAACAGTGACTCACTTTTGAAGCAGGTTGACAGTTATTTAATATTTTAAATACCTGTTTTTGATTTGCATTGATCGTATATTAGACTAGGAAATCAAGGCTGGGAAGGCACACACTTCCCTTTTCAATCATCATTCCCAAGACGGAGACACGGAGCCTTAAAATTGCCTGTACTAGTTTATTTCAAAGCAAAACAAAAAGCAATAAGCAAATAAAAATGACCCAAACAGAAATGTAAAGGCCTCCAGTTCTGCAAGACAGCATGTATTACTTTGAGAACTCCTCCCAATTCTTCCTTCGTTCTTTAAATTTTTACTTTCTCTAAAAGATACAGATGTATGAACATGTAAGAGGCAAGTGCTTATATGGTCAAACTTCCCATGAACACAAGCACACGCGTGTACACGTGCAGGTAAACTGGCTCCTCTAGCCTTCCCTTCCCACTGCCCAGGGAAAGCCTTTCAGCTCTACCCGCATGGACGCATGTTAACGTCCCACTACACCACGTCCTAGTGGACCTCCTCCAGGGTGAGAAATGACATAGCTTCCTTAAAATGGCCCATTAACATTGCCTGTATATAACAGCTGTTTCTGGTCCCTTTAATCCCATCCTTTTAATGCTGACTGTTATTTGTGACAAAATCAGTTCACTAGTCTACTGTTACGAGCATGTAAATGTCACTTACAGTTGTCAGACGGTGCACTCAAGTCACGGTATCTTTTCCACACAGTTTTGCTTAATCAGTGTAGTTCTCTCCCCCTCTCTCCATCTCTCTCTCTCTCTCTCTCTCTCTCTCTCTCACACACACACACACACACACACACACACACCTGTGTCATGTGTATTTTCTATACACCTATCATTAATTTTAGCCTTTTTGAAATTAACTATCTGAATTTTTCGGATGGTTGAGTTTTCTCCCAGTTCAGTTTCCTGGAGACAACATTTGCTTTGAATCCTGGAGCCTTCCATCCTGCACTCAGTTTGGGCCCAGTGGTTTTTAGGCCTGCTGAGCTTTTGTCGTCCTTGAGGGTCCTTCTGCCAGCAGCTTGTTGATCTCCTGCTGTGGCCAGCCACAGAGTCCCAAGACCAGGGTTCTATACCTTCTTCTTTCCTGGCTCTGTCCTCCAATAATTCCTGCAGAGAAAGCTGTGTATGCTGGATATTTCACAGAAATGACATCATCATAACGCATGGACTCAGGAGCCTCTGCCACAGCACAGAGCTTTCAAGGCTCAGCTGTACTGTAGGATGCACCAAAGCCTCATTCTTCATTATGTTTAATTACCACTCTGATGCACGGATGCATGGCCTCCTTTATCCGTTTTTCAGTTGATGAACGCTGGGGTAGTTTCTCCACTGTGTGGGGGGCTCTGAGTGATACAGTGCTATGAATGATGCTTCCACTCACATGGAAGTTTTAGTGTAGACACACTGGGAACACAGTCATGGTAGTGACATTGCTGGTCACAGAGAAGCTCTGTATTTGACTATTTTAGCAAGTACTTGATTGTTCTCCTGCATGACTGTACAGTTTTACTTCCCATCAGCCAGAGGTGAGACTTCTGGACATCTTTGCCACATCATTGTCAACATTTGGCATTATTTCAGATTTCTATCAGTATATGCATATCAAGTGCAGTTGTCTGGAGAGCTGGTGTTTACACCTGTAGTGTCCTAGGCCTGCAGTGTCTGTGTAAGGCTGCCTCGTTCTGGGTGCAGTTGGCTTGCACTTCCGTGATAGCTGTATGCACACACTTATTTTCATGTGCCTATTGGGGATAGGCTCATCTTTGAAGAAAAGTCTATTCAGAACTTCTGCCTCCTTTTAAATCAGGCTATTTGTCCTTTAATTATTGAGTTACCAGTTTTCTTTATCTTGTATTCAGATCCCTTTTAGATTTATACACTATAAATATGTCAATATTTCTCCATAATTGGCAAGATGTCATCTCTCTTGGTTGACAGGTTGTTTGGAGCATTTTTCACTCTAATGAAGCCCAATTTACATTGCTGTGGGTACTAACACTCTTTGGTGCTGTATCAAAGAACCTTCAGAATTTAATTGTGAAGTCCACAATGGGTTCCATGAAATAACTTCAATGAATTAATGAATTTTTAAAATGTACACTTGTATATAGTTTTTCTCCATCAGAAAATATAGTTACATAGTGTGTTTACAAGAAGAAATTTTTTTTTCTAGGATCAGTTATGGGGAGATGCTCCGATGGCACAGGTAGTTATTTGGCAATCTAATTATCTTTAGGGGACAGTACTTTACATGGCAATTTTATATTTGCATGTAGATTATTTAGGCAATGTTTCTCCACATACAGAAGTAACAGTTTCGTTCTTTTATTTTCCATTTGCAGTACTCAGTTATTATTTGAACATTTACTTTCCACATTTAAGAAAACATTCATCTTCTTTCTCTGGTCAATACATATTCAAGGCCAATAAATCTCTGCTGTCAAATCCCACCTTAGGAGTATTTTTGTCTGCATTTTGCCTTCTTCACATATGGCCGCAGCCACTTGTCCTTATTTGTCATCTATCAAATGATCGCTGATGACATGATTACTGAACTTGGCCTGAGAGCCATTACTCAGTCACACTGCAGTAAATGAAACTGTGTGCGTCACTGAGAGACAAGTGCCAAGATGAGAAGTGCAGATGTGAATCTTGGTGAGAGCCAGGGAGGCCAGTGTGGACAGAACACAGGTGAAAATTGAGGCTTGGGGGTTTGAGGAGAGGAGAGGAGAAGAGAGAAGAGGAGAGGGGAAGGAAGAGGAAGGAAGAGGAGGAGGAGAGGAGAGAAAGGCTGAGAGGGTGAGAAGGCAGGCTTAGGTGCAAGGAGAACAGACAGGTGATGTCCATATTAGAGGAAAGGAAAGATGGAGAAGACAGACAGTGCAACCTGGGAAGAGATGAGCAAAACCCACTGGGGGACCTGCGTGGAGGACAGGCGTGGTCACGGGATCACCACTGGGGAATCTGCACATGCACTGAGGCAGGGTGTCCACAGCAAGTTTTCAGCACCGTGCTGCAGTGGTGTCCTACAGGAATGCAGACAGGAAAACACGAGAGATCGCTAGGAGAGGGAGTGTGGTTTACAACCCAAGGGAAGAAGAATACCAAGAAAGGAATGTTTCTCACAAAGGGCTGAGGGATGAGTGCTGCGGTGCAGTGACAGGAGAACCCCATTCACATTCGGCGTTCATAGTTGGGACTAATTTCCTATCACTTACCAGAAACATGGCTCAGGTAGCTACATCATAGACTTAGCCTTGGTTTTTTTAGCTGTAAGCCCAAGATGAAAATAACTTTCTCATAACACTTTTTAGAGATGGAAGAAGCCAATAATTCACCACCATCCACAGAGGAGGTAAACCCTTAATAAATACTTCTTTCATGTGCATTAACAACCAAGCATTGTAGAACCTTATGCACACAGTAGAAAATTTTCATAAAATTCCAGATTTTCTACTATGATTAGTCTAAGCTGCCAACCTTAGAAATAGGAAAAGATTGAAATCAGGAAAAATGCTCCCTGGATATATAACATGTTAGTTACAGTGAAGATGGTATAAGAACTATATTGCATCAGTACTTGATACTGTACGCATGGGTGCTATTTGCTTATCTAAATACATATTTATAGAGCATATCAATGGCTCCACAAGCTAGAATTATTGATAAAATATAGCTACATATTCATCAGCTCTCTGTCCATCTGTGAAAAATATGTTTAAGGTGTTATTCTATCATCAAATTAAGTATTCCTTTGGCTTCTATTTTTGTAGCAAAGATTGGTACTTATTTTCAATCAGGTGCAGTATAATTTCTGTTGTGAGGATGTAGAAATCATAAAAACTGATACAACATATTTTATTGTATCTTAACTACTCAAGTACTATTTTATGGTACTTCTCCAATAGTCTTAGAGACACGAGCATAGGTTGCCTCACTTTGAGAGGCTTTTTCAAAATGTTAGAGTCAAGGAAACAAGCAAAGCCTGAGGAGACAGAACCGAGGAGACCAGGTGACTGAACGCAGCACTGAATCCTGCGAGCCCAAAATAGAAATAAAGAGCAGCAGCAGAAGCAAGTAACGGGAAATAGACAGGACATTTACAAAAAGGAAGGGACGAAGGGACAGAGGAAGCAGGGGAGGGGATGAAAGCAGAGTTATAAAGGGCTGCAACAGCTGCAGGCCCCTCAGGAGGAGGGGAGGCCCTGCACCCTGCACGCGTGTACTAGTAACACGTGAACACTGGCAGCGAAGTCACATTGTACACTGGGTTGGATGCTGGAGCAAGAGTATGCAAAAGAGTGAAAATGGTGGTAAATCGAGAAAAATCCGTGCTTTATTGTGAGTATTAACCTAATGCTGATTTTACAGTATCAGTAAAAGATGCTATAGTTGTATAGATTGTTAACATCAGAAAAGCTGGGTGAAAATGTTTTAATGAGGATACTTATCTATGATTTGAGATTTAAGTATACTTTTGACCAATACTTAAGGTTCAATGTCATTCAATATTATTTTGGTGGTTTAAAGGGGGGGATTTTAGAGATAATGCTGAAAATAGGCATTTTTTTTTCACATAAATAGCTAATAACTCATTTTTATTTGTTTGTTTTTGTTTGTGACAGGGTTTTGCTGCACAGCTCAGGCTATGTTTGAACTCACTATCTGACCCAGGCTGGCCTTGAACTCACAGTGATCTTCCTGCCTCAGGCTCTAAAATGCTGGGATGATAGGCATGTGCCACCATGATTCAGGATTCATTTTAAGTACTTTTTTCTTTCATTGCATCTTGAAATTCTCACACATGTATAGTGTGTAAAAATGTTTTCACATCACTTGCCCACCAGACATTTCCCTCGTTAATGCTTATTTTAAATTTTTCTTTTTCTTTCTTTCTTTCTTTTTTTTTTTTTTTTTTTTTTTTTACTGGTACCGGGGATCGAATTCACAACGGCGTGCTTGCAAGGCAGGCGCTTTATGTCGCTGAGCTAAATCCCCAGCCCCGTTAATGCTTATTTTAGATGTTAACTTCAGACACTTTTACTGAAGTTTAAAAATATTTTTTATGAAACAGATACTTTATTCATGAATCAGTATATTCTTAGATTCCTTTGTTTTCATTTTCCAGATAGTAAATGAATTCATTAATGATTAATAAAATCATTCATTCATGGTGAATAAAGTCATTTATTAACAAAAAAATCTACCCCAAAATTCCAAAGTGAAGCAATACTTCTATAGCTTTTTTGTACCAACTATAAAAATAATGTCATTTCAAAATTTCCAATTTAAGTCTAGATAATGAAGCATATATTTTCTGTGTCTATGGGTTACCATTTTCATGCCCAATTAAGTATTAGAAAATGGTGCGATTTCTTATGATTGGTTTCTCCTATTTAACATAACTTGTTTGGATTCTTGCTTGTATTTGTACCTTTTATTTCTATGTAGTATTTCAGCATACCAAGGCACCATGAGTACTCTTCTGTTCTCCAGTCAATAGAGGTGTTTCAATGCTTTAGCTACTTTGAACAACACTGTTTTGAAGACTTGCGCACAAGTCTTTATAGAGACACACCTATCCTCTTAACAAACACCTACTGGCAATGTTTTCTTAATTTAATGAATTCCTTAAATAGATTATATATTTTTGGAATTTTTTCCCTATTGTTTTCAAGGGTTTTGATTTTTAAATAAAAAACTTTATCATCACATTCAAAACAGTCAAGTAGTATTTCAAGAACATTGCTGAGACAAAATTACTTTTATAAAGTTAACTTAAGTATTATCACATGTGAAGTTTATCTTTTCTGATTATTTTTTATAAGAAGCTGTGTAAGAAAGCAAGGTATTTCTGGTGAAAATATTTTCAAGAAGATTGTAGTAAATAATCTCAGATACACAATTTTAAAATAGCTTAATTATCTGAAATTGGGTGCAGATTGAGTTGTGTTTTGAAACACTGTAGGTCTGCTCTAGCTACAAAGATTTTAAAAGAAAACTGCCTTTATTTGTTTACAAGTTATGACACATTTATAGTCTTTATAAGTAAGCAATTCCAGTGTGCATTTACTTGTTGCGTTGTGGTGTTATAAACTGAAAATGTCTTATAATAATTTCCCTTTATTGTTTACAAGGCAAATACCATATTTTCGTGTATGTTGCTTATGCTTTCAAAGTAGTAGTAGTTTGTAAAACTCTCAGTCATAGAAGCTACTTCTGCTTCAAGTCATATTTTATTAGTGATTATAAAATACTGCTCTTATATATCAAAAATACAAAAGAGATGGTTCCTTAAATGCTTTGCAAATGACATGCTTTTTTATTCCTTATTATATTTTTGATTATTATATATAATAACAAATAATTGTTTCTTGATTTTGAGGGCTATCACAACAATGCTGTAAGACTACACAGGAGCAGAGGAGTGATAGCCCTCATCTCAAAATAGAATCAGCTATCGTAGAAGGATTCTTGGTCTCCACATCTCAAAATACCTTATTTTTCGGGTAACTTTCATTAACAAGTAACTTTTCATTTCCCTGTTTGGCTTTTGATTTTTTCTGCTATAAAACCAAAATGATCACCTTATTTTTAAAAATCTACTGTTTTTATTATTTTTGGTTTTTCATCAGTGCCAGAATATTTTCTGTAACTTTCAAGTAATTATTCCATCCGGCACATACATCTACCATGAATGATAGCCAAATATTAGAAGAGCATCATCTTCCCCTTTCAGTGAATTATGGCTTCAGCCGTGTTTTGGAAAATTCGATGATGTCTTGTTTGCTGCAGAGGGGCAGTGGCATAGAGAAACAGACAGGGATCACAGCCGTCACTTGTGAATAACTAGGATGTAAATCCATCACTTGGAAACCATCCTCATCCTGAATATTTCACTGCATGGGCAGTTCAGTTCAGAGATGTCCCACAGTGTCACTCATTTGATTTTCCAACATTTCAAGAGTTAAGCAAGACAGCAATTTCTTCCTGCTTCACAGATCAACACATTGAAACATTTAATATTTCTTATCCTTTAAGCATGAGTAATGGAAATTTTCTATACTCGAATCATATGTTTTACATCAAAAGTACTTGATTTTACTCAAAAAAATCTTTAGGGATAAGATGGAGTAACAATGTATAGATTTATAAACAGAAAATATACACATAATATGAAATAACTTTTTAAAATACTGGCAAACTTCAAAAGATAACAAACACCATTAGACCAGAAAAAAATTACTAATAAAGTGAGCCCTGTGGTTCTCCTAATTACTTGTCTGATTTTCAGGGCTAACATAATGGACTTGGGCCCTGCAGGCTTTGTATATTTTAGGTAGCTGAGCATCCAGGGAGAGAAAGGAGAATAAAATTTGCTGGCCAGGGTGGCAAAAGCACAGAAATAACTCCAGATCTCAGTAGATGCTCCCTTTGAGTACGTAGCACACTGTTGGCAACACTTTGGACCAGGGGAAGCTGCCTCAAAGATGGGAAAGTTCCAACCAAAGAAATGCAGTGCATATTGCTGAAGAAAATGCTTTAAGGTAGACTTCAGCTCTACAGCATCAACACAATCAAAATACAGGCCCTCAGATAAAACAAAACCTCATACAATAGCCAATTATAACAACAAAAGCTGATCTCAAGAACTATAAGTAGAGATAATACTGTATATAGAGTTCTGCTAAAAGAAACATAAAAGTTGATGACTAGAAGAGAATAGGGCTTCTAAAATATAACTGCAAACAGTGAGGCAACTGAGTCAATAAGGGGATTAAGGAAACTAGAGAAGAAAGCCTAATGCTTTCAGAAGTGATTCAGGGGAAACATCACTAAGGGTCTCTATGGCTGGTTTAGACAGGCACTTCATACCACATAAAACTTCACAATGGATTATGATCTGAGCACAAAACCTTGTGAGAGACAATCTTTAGGGTAACACACAGAATATCTCCATGACTTTCTATTTGATTATTTAGAGACTTTACAATGCATGAAGATAAAGAGAGGTTGTTTTGCATAATAGGTTGCCTAGAAAATTGTTGGGGACCACAAATTATGAACTGACAAAGAATCCGTCCAAGACCCTCCTTGCCCTGCCTTGTGGTGTAGTTTGGAATGTAGAAGTCCTGCTTCCTCTTGGTTAATGAGGCTGTGACACTCATAGAACAGGATGCAGTCTTCTGAGGACAATACAGGGAAAATTAGCAGTAGGTGTGAGAATGAATCTGGTTTCCTGTAGGATGTTAAATTTGGCTCCAGGAAAAGCCCATATTTCCTTGCAATTCTGGTCTCTTATTCTTTTTCTTTCTTACCATGTGTTGTAACTCTGGGCAGATGATTGTGGACTCACTGCAGGATTTCCTGATAATGACTACCATGGAAAGGGTCACCTGTAACTGGTGCTCAGTATATCCTGAATCCATGGTATTCTTTCCTGCCTGGTTGATTTACTAGGCATGTTACAATGACACGCAGGTGTCACGCGATGGTTCCAGTTCTGGAGATGCCCAGTGCAGAACCAAGGTAAGTACTTTCAACATGAGTCATAGTCTTTCTCTGATGAAAAAAAATAATATTTTAAAAAATTCTGTTTCTTTGAAATCTCCTTTAAAATCTCCTTCTTTAAAACTTATTTTAAGGAACAATTTGAAAATACACAGCAGTATCACCAAAATATTCCAGGAAAAAAATTAAGCACAAACCTTGGTTTGCACAGCTGGGAACTTTGGGAAAAAGTGAATAAAACATTTAAACATTTAAAAACACTACAGCATTTAAAGAAAGCTCCCAGCAGAGGTGAAATTGTTTTCCTAAGACCTTCTCAATTTGTACTTTGGTAAAATCTATTCTAGGTCTGTTAAGTACTAATACCCAAAGTTTCTGTTTTAGAACAAGACAAAGGAAGAGGGAAAGCCAGAAAAAATAGCTGCCCATTATGGCTCTATCTTCTGGGGAAGACCCAAAGCTAGGTGAGACCTTTAAAAAGGCTAGATCAGCCTGTGCCTCCAGACCATTTGAAGATGAAACATTTGGAATTTTGTGTGTTTAAATACCAAATACCAACAGGGTGCTAAGAATGCAGTTATGAAAGAATGTGCTCTTGGAACTTGTCTCCTGACAGTGATTATAAATGACAAATATAATATATTGCAGATAAAAAAAACCTAATTCTAAAAATCTGGTTTCCGTTTTGTGATGCTTATTAGGGAGATCAGGAGATAACAAGCAAAATGAAACCTAGTAGAAAATTACTAAGCCAGTATGAGTTAATATATGGTCTCTAAATAAGAAGTTGCAAGTATTAAAATCATTGGTGTCAAAAACAAATAAAAACGGGACATTTAGAGTCCTTTTGTAAGAGCTAAAAATCAATGGCTTAGTGCTAAGCAATGCTTCCGTCTTTAAGCATGACTGTTAATGAAAAGGGAAATGTTGATTATGATGCTATTACACAGCTAACATTGTTCTACAAAAAAGGAAAAATGGTCAAACTTGCTTTATTCTCAGACATTTTTTTGCACTAAAGAAGTGATCCTTACTTGTGTTCAAATGTAAACATGAGCCACAGGAAAAACAGACATCTCCACCCATTAAGGTATCCACTACACTGTTAATCCACTATCACTTGAGTCTGCAGCTGCTTGTCCTCAACCTTTGAAACCTGAGAGCAAGGTTTCCAACATAAATCAAACATAATCAAAGCCTTAACATAAATCAATGTAAATCAAAACCTTGCCCACTGCTACTGAGTCTGAAGCTTCTTCCAGGTGCCCTTTTGGTCCTGAGTGTGGAACCTCTAGGACAGTGATGATGAAAGCCTCTTCAGGGCTGTACCCATCCTCAGATGACTGTGTTCAAGCTCCTCAAGAACAATGTATCTTATAGGAAGTAAATGAAAATTTAGAACTATCCATATTTTTGTGCTGCTTTTCTCTCAGCAACCTAAAACTGATCATGCAAGATCCAGGAAATTTTTAGAGGTTCATGAATAAGTATATTGAGATCTCTAAAGGACTTGCTCAAACTTATAAACTAGGTTAGAGAGATGTAATATTGTGCTTAAATCAAACATTGACTTCTTTTTTTTTAAATTTTATTTAAAAGGAAAAAGAAAAAGCAAAACAAAACAAAGTGATGTAAGGGTACAAATAATACAGAATTACAAAAAAAAAAAAAAAAAAAACCAGTAAGAAATCACCAGTTAATAGATTACACATTATCATCTTAGAGATAGTTGCTCAAGTCACAGTATCAAAGCATACAAAGTGGGCATTCAAACAGTGAGACTGCAAGCAGTTGTGTTCAATGATCCAACCAAAAACATTAATATGGTCATCTATTTAACACCCCTAAACACACTTGCAGTTGTATCCTTTAGAGCACTTTTTTCCTCTCTCTTTTTTACAACAAAATTTACACATTTTGAGTTTTATTACTCCTTAGTTCTTATTACTTTTTTTTTTGGAAGAGAATAAAGTCAAATATGGCAAAACAAAGCTGTCAGTCAAAACCAAGGATAGACATAGCACATGATGCAGAACAGAGTACAAGGTTATCAACAATGGTTATCAACGTTGTCTCTTGTTTCCTTAAAAAGAATTGTCTATCTCATTAGATATTATAAAGTTGAACAAAACAGTAGAGAACAAGAACAATAAAACCTAAACCTTATAAACATTACAGGACTTCCAAAGGAGATAATAGTCAAACCAGAATGGGCATAATAGTCAATCTTACTGCCTTCAAAGTAGTTGCCTATACCCTCAAACTTGATACTATCATACAGAATGGAACAGAGTCTAATCAGTCAAAACAAGATAGTGGGAGTATTACAGGACTTCAAATCAAGTTAATAGGAAATCAAAAAGTTATTATAATATATCCTTCTAATTTTTAAAATTTTTCCCCTTAGTCAAAAAATCGTAAAAAATAACAATAATTTTTTAATGAATAGGGGAGAGATTGAGATAAAAGAGGACATAACAACATAACAATACAGGTCAAAGCATGACTGTTTCAGCAATCTAGTGCTTCACCAACAAATAATCCAACTTAATAGTAGTTATTATAGTGTCTTTTTCCTTGAAATATTTGAATATAACTTCATATACTGTAGCTTCAAATATTTCCATATCAAGCAGCCTAGAATAAAACCATTCCAATTAATAAGTGAAAACTTTGTAAGGCTTCAAGGCCACATAATGGGGAATCATGATTACCACATACTTTTATATATATATATATATATATATATATATATATATATATATATTTGAATCATTACTTACATTAGGGAAACTATTCAGTATTCACGCATGCGAGATTGATTTATTTCACTTATGAGTATGGTCTCAAGCTGTGCCCATTTATTGATAAATATCTCAATGTGATCCTTATTTATAGCTGAGTAATATTCCATTGTATAGAAATACCACAACTTTTTTATCCATTCCTCAGTTGATGGACACTTGGGTTGTTTCCAAGATCTGGTGATTACAAATTGTGCTGCTATAAACATAGGTGCACATATATCACTGTGGTATGATGCTTTCAGTTCTTCTGGGAATATGCCTAGAAGTGCAATAGTTGGAACAAATGGGACTTCCAATCCCAGCTTTTTGAGAAATCTCCAGACTGACCTCCACAAAGGTTATACCAGTCTACACTCCCACCAACAGTGTAGGAGAGTTCCTTTTTCCCCACTCTCTCCAGCATTTGTTGTTGTTGGTTTTCTTGATCCTGGCCATTCTTTCAGGAGTGAGATGGAATCTCAGTGTGGTTTTAATTTGCATTTCTCTAATGACCAATGAGGATGAACATTTTTTCATGTATTTATTTGCCATTTGTATTTCTTCATCTGAGAAATGCATATTCATCTCAGATGCCCATTTTTGGATTAGATCTTTGAATTTTGGGGGTCTGAGTTTTTTTTAATTCTTTATACAAACATTGACTTCTGATGAGACATAATGAGTACAGATTGCTCAATGAGTTTCTTAAAAAGTGCATTATAGATAAATGAGATACATATTTTCAGAATGGGTTCAGAGCTTAGACAACACGCTATAGATATATATGGGGCTACAGCGCCCAAAATTCCTAGGGCCAAGTTTTCTACTGGACTATTATCTCCCTTTGTCTGTTCCCAGAGGGGATAGACTTCTTTTGCAGATTGGAATTTTAGAACTTGAACTCCGCATCATATATTGTTAAGTAAGACCTAAACAATATAATTGAAATGCTTGGATTTTCTCTTTCACTCTCTTTCAAAAAGTTACACTTTGATTTTCTAAACAAATTGTCTTATGTGTATGCCTTTCTGTCCAATCTATAAGAAGTATTTTATTTCATTTCAACAATTCTCTTGTTTTTGTTGTTGTTGCAGTTTTGACTTTTTGAGACTTGTTTGTAATTTACGTCAGTGTGTGGATAAAAGACATACTTCCACCCAAGTTGCCAGCTGGTCGTATGATGTTAAAATTGGTTTTGTGAATGTAATGTGTACTGTTATCTGTGTACAATGACTTGAGAATCTTTCATTGGTCAAAATAATATGTTAATTGTTATGTTATGATTCTCATAGGTCATCAAAATTGTAAAAACAGTTAAGTTGATATCCCTTAGGGTGGTGGAGCTGTTGGACGGGACCCCCATTGATGAATAAAGATGTAGCTTCCTGGAAAAAATATTATTCAAGGCATTGTGTATTAAAGGGATCTCAGTGGTTCCCATTTCCTTATGATGTACACCCCAATAAGCATTGCTATATATATTATAGTAATATATTTACATTAGTCACCATCAAAAGATTAAGTTATCCATAAATGAAACAGTTTTTCTCATTAAAAAGTACTCTTGGTACAAAAAATAAATTAAGAAAAAATAATTTTAATATGGTTATGATTCATTATTTCTAATTTCATGATATATTAAATGTAGTCATGTCTTTGAGAAGTAGTGGCCTTCTAAAATGTAAAACTGGAATTATTTATAATGATAACCTTTTTCTTTAAGATTCATATCTGCCTTTCTCTTTTGCTCCAGCTACTTGTTATAAGAGGTATATTTCAACACAACATGATACCACCTGTCCAAATTTTTTTAAAAAAAGGCTTCTGTGATGTCTTTGTTATACATGTATGATTACGTTTAGAGATGATTAGTTTTTAAAAACTCTAGATAATGTCATAAGTGTCTTCAATGACATCCCACTAAAGGACAAGAAATTAGTAAGAGCTTCTTATGTAATAGATAAAGTTGATTGACTAAAAGGATTATTCTACATCAAAATGGAGGTTTAAGTGTTACAAAAATAATGTCATGATTATCAGGATAAATATTATCATGATTATCAGGATAAAATATTTTGTTTCAAGTTTTCTTTATAATTATAACTATGGTCTGTTAACATTCTACAGTTTTTGGTTGTTTCAGCTGGCTTCAAGGCAGGGTGGCATAGCTATGGGTCAACTGTTCTTGGTGGATGCAAGCAACAAGAGTGAAGTGTCTCCACTTAATGGCAATTTCTGACAATCTATTAAAAAAAACAACTTTGACATCCTTTTGACTAGATGTAAACCCAGTGAAAGGATGACTTTTAAATTTATAACCCAAATTATATTATATACTAAATAGTCCAAAAACACAAAAGTTAAAGGAAAGAAAAAATTTGTTGAGCTCAGATAAAAACAGCTGCTAACAGACTGCACAGACAATCAAACACATATACAGACAATAGTCTTACAAAATCAGAGTGCACTCAAATATATTTTTGTCCAAATTGAATTATAGTAACTCTTTTACCATTTTAGAAATTTGTAATTGTAAATAGACAAGTTGGAGTTTTTTATAGGTCAATTAGCAGAGATGTCTTACAAGAAGAATTTGGGAGAAGCAAAATCCTTTATGTATAATTAATACATATTTTTGTTTTTTCCTTTGACTTTTGAATACTGACACCTTTCACAAAAGTGTAGTTAGTGGTTGTGCTCTCCCTTCAGGTGCAACAGCAATTTCAGGAAAAAGCCCCTTACATCGGCAGCTGAAAAAATGTGACATTCTTCTTTCTTTTTCTTTTAGGCCATGGATTAATAGCTTGAGTGATAGCTGCTTCAAGGCAGCCCCCTGAATACATGAGAAGCCAATGTCTATACAATTTTGAATAATTTCAGACAGTGTAACTCAGTTTTTGTAGGCTTGTAAAGCCTCTTTATATAATTTATTTGCATTTTGAAAGGCCAATTGTTGAATAATTAATTTGCCTGCATCTGTATTGTTGATAATTCTCCCAGTAGCCTGTAGTAAACTTGCCATAAAATTCCAAAAAGTTTTATCAGGACCCTGGTAAATGGATGTAAGATCAAGGGATCTCTCATTTTTTGAAAGAAGTTGCCTCCATGATCTTGTGGTAGCTATTTTAATTCATGCATAGTCTGTAATTAAAAAGTATGTTGATTCTTTGTGACAGCAAAGGCATCTTCTCCATTTAATATGTCTGCTGTGACGGCCGTGCTGTGTGTGGCATTGCAAGTGGCCTGATCTGTGCACAACTCAAAAATTTCCCTTTCACAATAAGTAACCCCCAGACCTAACCATGCTTTATCTATCCCCTTCCAATCATAGGGGCCATAAATTGGTGTCCTATCGGCTCTAGAAAACCCAAAGTAAAAGGAACAGTGGTACTATAGGTGGCAGTTGCTTGTTTTAGTTCTTTTAATGTATTAAAGGTTACAGTTTCATGGAGACATATAATTTGGTGCAAATTATTTGACTCCTGGATGCAGCAATACTTTCCAGAACTGAGAAAGTATGAGTAACTACTTGTGGCACAGCTAAGGCTATCAGTTGTACTTTGGGCAATTGCAAAGTGGGAGTTGCAGCAAAACACTCCTCTAGTAGGGAAAGTCTTCTCCCCATCAATCCTTCCTTTTCTGACTGAGCAGAGCTAGAGCATTCATGTTGCTCCACTAACCATTTTCTACTCGGGGCTTAGTTTGAAGACAGTGCTCCAGGCCAAATCCCTTGTGGTAATCTCAACTTGCATACAACCACTGAGACAATACATGATCCAGATACACACACACACACACACGCACACACACACACACACACACACACACAAAGATAAATACAGGAGTCAATAATACAGCAAACATTCCTATATGCATCTATTTTTTTTTTTTTTGTACCAGGAATTGAACTCACAACCTCATGCTTGCTAGGCAGGCAGGCTCTTATGCTGCTGAGCTAAATCCCCAGCCCCAAATCTTCTTTTCTTGAGAACCTATTTGCTCCATGTTTTACACCTTATGATGTGATCAATATTGATGATATCAATACACATCTGGGATCACTATTAATGGTATCAATAAGATCAATATTGATGACATCTATACCTCTCTCTTTCTTTTGTGCACACAACCATTGGTGTTCTTTTGCCTGTTAGTGATGAGTTTCTTCACACCCCCGGTCCCTGTTTAGGTGCCAAAATGCCACGTCCAACACAGCTCTTGAGAAACTCCCTGGGGCAGAGTCATAAAGAAATGAAGGCAAGAGTGAAAAAATGCAGACAGCTGTTGAAAGGATCAGGTGGAGCCCTCTCGTTTGGTAGCAGAAAAGAACCACCCAACAACTACAGCACATTTATTTATATACTTAGCAACTTGATGTTAGATGAAATCCCTTTGCCTAACAACTTATTCACTGTACGCAACTTGGTCTGTCCATGTTTTGGGGCTGGCCTTACTCTATACTCACTCCTGTCACTGATCTCTCGTGCAGCTGCTCCCTGGCTGCCCACAGAGGCCTTTAGATTAGCTCTCTGGAGAAGGATCCTGACCCTTACGTTGATCCTTCTCAGTCTGAAACAATGAAGATGGAATCTATGCCTATTGTTCCCTAATCACAGTTAGGGATACTTTTGAGGGCTAGCATTATAGATAGCTAAGTTATTAGACTCCCATACTCATCTTTCTTTATTTTTTTTGTCTTTTTCATTTTTATCAGTACCAGGGATAGAACTCACAACTGCTGGCTTGCAAGGCAGGCGCTTATGCTGCTGAGCTAAATCCCCAGCCCCTCATCTTTCTTTAAAAATATGATTACAAGTACAAAAAGAGGGAATGTGGTTACATTCATATGTATATGAACAATTAGATCTTACTGTTTTATCATATGAACAACTAGTTCTGTCTTCACCTTAAAATTTAAAAGCCTGAAAAAAATGTAAAACCCTGGCTGCACAAAGTAAATATCCTTCACCAGAACTTCACTGGCAAAAGCGCAAATCTGACAAGCATGCCTAGGGCTTGTGTCCTATAGAAGGACGTCCAAAAAGGAAAGTGAGATGGCTTAGTGCCACAAATTGAGGACACACTTGTGTTAATAGACAACAGAACACTGGTGTCTCTGTCCTCCTGGAATGTGTGACCATGAGGAAAGAACACCCCACCCTGTGGGAGAACCTGTTCCCATCTGGCCCTCCAGTGTGAGCATTCTTGAGGTTGATCCTGGAGAAAAGCCCTACACTGCAAGTACTGAGATCCACACAGGGTACCAAACCCAGAAGACAGTGCAGAGGGCTCACATGCTGATATTGTGACAGGGCCTCCCACAAACTCCTGGAAATAGGTTTGGTGCTCTAATGAGGTAATCATAACTCTATGCTGTTTCGGCTACTACACTTACAAAAACTACAAGCTAAAAGTGGTGGGGACCACAAATTATAAACTGAAATACAATCAATCTGAAGACTTCCTGATCTTGTCTTGTGGGTCAGTTTTGGAATGTGGAAATTCTGCTTACTCTTAGTCAATGGGGCTGTGATGCTCACAGAGCAGGATAAAAAGTTCCTGAGGACTATACAGGGAAAATTAGCACCTAGGGGTGGGGATGGATATGTACATATTCATATGAATTCATGTGAATCACATCCAGGTACTAGGAATCAAACCCCAGACCTTGTGCTTGCCAGGTAGGTGCTGTGCCTCTGATCTGTGTCCCCAACTCATAAACATTAATCTTAAGTTGTTTCCCTTATGATGTTAAAGTTGCCCACTCAAAAGCATTATTTATGCTGTTCCAGGTAAAACAATGTAACTCTTCCCCTGCACTGACTAATAAGACTGTAGCTAGTTTAAGCTTGTTGGTCCTTATTCCCAGAGAACATTGATCTTCCCAGAGCCCTATTTTCTTGCACTTCTTGTTTTTTGCTCTTGTTATTTCTCACAGTGTGCCATAAAGGAGTTTGGGGTCTCATTGCTGGGGTTCCCAGTAACTGGCACTGTGGAAATGGTCACCAACAGAAGATGATCCTTAACACTTCCTCCAAGATCAGATTCATGACTAGCATACTGATTCTTACCACTGAACATGCTAACCTAAGTAAGTAAGCATGAAATACAAATAAAAGTCCTTCCCATGGGAATAGGACAAAGGAAACTTTGTCTGCTAATGATATTCCATATGTAAAAAATCCTAAATACTTCCCCCACATTACTAAAGGAACAGGGGAATTCATTGAAGTTAAAAGTTACAAAACTAACATATAAGATCTGTATGGCTATATACTATACTAAATTATCCAAGAAGGATGCAGTAGGAAGAAAGAATTCCATTTACAATAGCATCAGCACTTTTTAAGAAATGAAATATCTATAAGTACATTTAGCCAGATGATGAATGAACTATACTCTGAAAACCATAAAATAATGATGATTGAAATTTAAGAAGACACAAATAGCACAATACCCTATGTGTTTGGATTAGAAGGATCTATACTTTTACATGTCCATATTACTCAAGTAAACATACAAGATTCAAGGCAATTCCTATCCAAACTTCAAAATCATCTTTTTTTTACAGAAATAAAAAATCCTTTAAAAAAAAGTCCTAAAAAGTCCATGGAGCCAAAGAAGAGTACTGATGGCTAAAATCATCTTGAACAAAAGAAACAGAACAAGGGGTATCGTGCTGCTGATTTTAACATATGAAGCCTGGGTGTGGTGGCATGTCAGCATTTGCCAGGTTCGATACCGCCTATGCTACCTAGAGAGGCTCTGTCAAATACAAAACAAAGCAAAGCACATATGCAAAAACAATACAGCAACTGTGAACAGAAGAGTGCAGGCATAAAAATAGAGGCACCAACCAACGTGACAGGGCAGAGAACTCAGAAATAAATACAAGTATTTGCAGTCAATTGAATTGTAACAGCCATGCCAAGAATATGCAATGGAAAAAGGCCAGTTCCTTCAATAAACATATATCCACGTGAGGAGTAGAACACGACAGCTGTACACCAAAGATCAACTCA
This sequence comes from Cavia porcellus, assembly GCF_034190915.1. Classification (NCBI taxonomy): domain Eukaryota; kingdom Metazoa; phylum Chordata; class Mammalia; order Rodentia; family Caviidae; genus Cavia; species Cavia porcellus. Next base: position 45,064,408 of record NW_026947507.1, read on the forward strand.
AAATGAAAACAAAAAGCAAACACTCAAAAATAAAGCCCAAAGCCAGAAACTTCTCAATAATTTCTTGGATGGGACTACAAAAAAGAGACAAGCAAAGCAAATATGGACAAGTGAGATGGGATAAAGAGGGAAAGCCTCTGAATAGCAAGGAAAACAGAGATTGAAGAGGGAACACACAGATGAGGAGAAAATATTTGCAAACAATCCAGCTGATGAGATACTAAAATCAAAACTACATAAGGACTCAACTCAATACAAAGAATTGAATGTACCAATTAATGCAATTAAAATAGTAAAAATTTAGACAGACATTTCTCAAAAGGACAGACACAAATGCAAACAACGCCCTAATTCTCAGGGAAATTCAAAGTTCATTCCACAGTGAGATCTGTCAGAAAGGTTGTGACCAAATGTGAATGGAATAAAATTCTGTGTAGAATGTGCTGGAAGGGGAATCTGCCCACTGCTGATGGGTATGAATAGTAGTGTAGCAGATGTTGAAACGGTTATGCTTCTTTCCAATTGTCTAAGAATTAAAAATAAAACCACCATAGCATCCAGAAGTTCCGTTTCCTTGTCTGTATGTGAAGGAATGGAGATCACTGTTCTGTGCTCCTATGAACATTTCAGTGTAATTCACAGTAGGTAAAATACTGCATCCACCTACATGTTCATGAAAGGTAAATGGATAAAGACAAGATGTGGTATAAACCCAATGGGATACTACACAGCCTTTTTTGGAGGTAAATGCTGCCATTCAGGAGAAGGTGGATGGAATGGAATTGTCATGTAAGTTAAAATGGACCAGACCCAAAAAAAAAAAAAAAAAAAAAAAGATGAACATTGTAATGTTGCCATCTATGTGAAACCCAGAAAGTCAATCTCATAGAAAGATGGTTCTCGAATGCTGTGAAAAAGGAGAAGATAGAGAAAGAAAAGGTATTGATCAAAGGGTACACATTTTCAGCTACTCTGGAATAATAAACTTCAGCAATCTGTTCCATTGCATGCTCATGGGAAGTCACTTAAAGTATACTGCGTATTTGAAAATTACTAGAATATAATTTTAAACTGCAAAAATAAAATAAGCTTGAAAGGACAGGAGTTGGATATGACTGACTATTCCTTCAGTGTATATACATAGTTCAAAATAACACATTGTACATGCATTTACATTATTATTTGTCAAGTAGATATAAATTATAATAAACATGTGAAAAGATTTTCAATGTCATTGGCCAGTAGAAAAAATCTAATTGAAACAAAAATTACCACATGCCTATTTGAGAAGCTGAAATTAAACAATATCAGTAACAACAAGAAAGCAATTACAACAAACAAGAGGCATGTGGAGGGGTTGGAATGTCCAAACTTTCCTGGTAGGAATATCACAGCACAAAGGCTTTAAAAAGAGTTTTACAGAATTTTAAGGTAAATGTACTGCCTGTGATCCAATCACTACTTATTTAATTAAGAAAAAATATCTCCACCAAAGATGTGTATGAGAAGCATATGAATAGGTTACTCTTTGTAGAAGCTCTTTTATTAATGACCTCAAGCTGGAAAGAAAGCAAGCTTCCTTCAGGGTGTGGTGTGCAAATCAGTTGTAGTAGATCCATACCGTGTATCCTACTCAGTGATAAAAGGGAGTAACACCTGAGTAAATATCAAAATAATTATCCTGAGTAGCAGAGACCAGATGAGATCTGTAGTGAATTATCCCCTGTGTATAAAACTCTTGGAAATGCAAAGCATTTTGTTGAAGTAGAGAATTCCAGGCTGTGTGTGAATTGGCTGAGCAAAGGGCAAAGGAACCCATATGAGCATTCAAAGGAGACTGTTAATTGCCTTCACTCCTGGGGCAGTTTGGTGGGTAACCTACCTTGTGTTGAACACATTCCAAGGCAACCTGTTCATTCTCCAACTACAGTACTCCAGCTCTACTTAATTTCTACTTTATGAGCATCTAAACATTTAAAAAATATTTTTCTAGTTCCCTACTTGATTTAATGGCCACATTTTATGTCATTAGAAGAGTTGTAGCAATGGATTAAAGTTGCATACCATTTAGTATTATTGAATATCATGGAAAAGGTTACTGAGGGTTTTCCATAACAAAAAATCAGGGTGTCTAGTTCAGAGTGAAACAGTGCTTAGGTGAAGGAATGAACCCTGTGTAGGTGGCCAAATACTAGAAAAAGTTTCAGGAAAGGAGGAAGGTATGTGGCTGTATTTTCCGCAGTGTGACGATTTTGTAATGTATTCCTAAGCCACACCACCTATAGAAGTTACCTGCAGGAGAGCACTGAGGTGGGTGTGGAGCACATTCTTCCCCTGACCCCATTTTTCTGAGTACTTTTGTCCATGTCCTTTAGAAGGACATGCTCAATCTCACGCACTCAAATCAGTCTTTTTCAACCCAAACTCCACTATAACAAAATCCAACACTCTATTCTAAGAATGCTGTAAAACAATCTGTTTTGGGTTAGGGTGGGAGAAATGTTTTGATTTGTGTATGTGAGAATCTTTAAAAAAATTCCACAGGTCGAATAATCCCCATAAAACGTTCTGGAATAAGCAGGAGTCATGGTGAAGTACAACTTTTGTCAAGCACATACTATGGCTACCATGCAATATGCCGGGGTTACTTTGCAGAAGTTTACGTTGAGGATTTTTCAGTCAGCATGGTCACTTCCCCTGCCATTCTGGGTGACTGCACTTCACAACGCACCCATGATTCTCTTAAAGCCTAATAACGTTGTAGTGCACTTACAGTTACTCTTCTTGGGGAATGGTCTCATATTTAAACCATTTAAACTCTTACATGAAAAGTCACAGAAATTTAGCAATTTAAGTTAAAAACTTATTTAGTAAAAGATGTTATGGCAGGTTAAAATAAAAAGCAAATTAATCCAGCTCATTGCTTTTAGACTTTATTAGATACTAAATAACCTTGTTTGCAACATAACTTCTATATTGAACAGCAGGATAGGCCTGGAAAATAGATGGTCCTATGAAATTAGTTATCAATCTCTTTCATGATACACCCTGCACTGCACTCTTAAAACTATAACCAAAGGGTGCTGGGGCCCCTAAAAAGAGCTGTCCCATAGATACTATGACATGTCCTTAGTTGTTTGATTTTGATGTTATTCTCCTAGGCTACATAGTCCAGCACGAAAGCCATGCCATGATTTGCTACTTACACTTGCCTGCTATATTACATATATCACATATTGATCACCAGCAAGTTGACATTTATAAAGACATGCTTTCAATTAACAAAAGCAAATCACTCACAAGAGCATAGAGAGCAATGAGACAGAAAATGCCAGGAGAGACCTGATGGCTATTGAAGCAGAAAAGGTTGAGAGTCTTGGGTACGTCCAGACAATTGGCATCCAAAGGGTCCACAAAACTTGAAATATCGAACTGCTGCTTTTCTAACATTTTGGCCTATTTGTCACTTTCAGTGACTTACTTCGGACTATCCTAAAAATAAGAGTATAAATTATATCCAAGTAAACATTAATTCAATGATATGTTATATACAGTTCATAGAGATTATATACATGATTATATACAGTTCATAGAGAAATTTTCCAAAGTGCTTCACATATTTCTAAATTTTTAAATAAAATGGCAAAATGTATGATGTAATCAAACATTGTTGCAGACATCTTGATGAGCTGTGATGCCCAGCCACTGCTGGGAGCTCTCTGTCAGGGGTACGTGTGGTGCAGGGAGGGTACGCTGGAAGCTCCACACTGGTCTCCACTGTGGCCAGCTGCCTAGGGATCCAGGGGAGGGGCCGCCTTCTGCAGGCTGGTAGATCTGGTGTGTGGTTCTATTTCAGTTCCTCCCTTCTTCCTGCTCCCAGTGACACTGACACTGTTGAATGGTCCAGGCCATCATGCTACAGGATGCCCCCATGATTGCAACCAAGCAGGCTCAGGATGAACAACCCAGGCAGGTTCCCTGCATAGTTGCCGTTCATTTCTCCACAACCCCATAGAAAGTGCCTAATGTTAATCTGTCCCTGGATTGTGACTCAACTGACCAGTGTGGTCTGATGGGCTGGACAGTGACCTTCAGGTCTTTACTCTGTGAACTCAGATGTTGAAGCCCTTAGCTCAGGCAGGCTGTACAGGTATCTGGAAAACAGGACACTATGGGAATAATTGAAACCAAATGATCTCCAGACCATGGGCTCCTGCAAGGACAGGACCTGTGTCTCCACAGGTGGAGATGGAGAGAGCTTGAGGGAGAGAGCAGCGCCCTCTGCCAGTGAAGGAAAGACCCTGGCCAGGACCTGACCTAGCCAAACCCCAAGCCTAGGAGAGGCGAGAGAACGCGCCTGGGTGATGATGAAGCCACTTGTGAGTCACTTCTTAGACGCTAGTGTTGGTGTTTTCTTCACTGTCATTTCATTGGAGAAGCGGTGCTTTGGAAATGAGCCTATTTATTATTTTCCAACGATTCTCCACTCAATGCCTACCTTATCCATATGGGGTCCTTTTAATGTAGAGGCACATTTGCCACAAGTCAGAGCTTCTCTCTGCTCTATTCTAGCCATCGCCCTCCTTGTTCTCCCCACTCAGTATCACAGGTAGCTGCTGGTCTTCCCTCCTGAACTTTGTGTAGAATTATTGTGTTGCTGCAGGGAGTGAAAGTGAACATGGGACAAAGTCCATCTCCTGTTCTCTGTCCTTGCACTTAGGGCCACCACATGCTTCCCATGTCCTCAAAGGGGCCACTTCTTTAGGGAACCGTGCCTCTTTCCATGGTGAAACTGTTTCCCCAGAAGAAAATCCAACTGTGCATTGTTCTAAGATTTCATACTGGATATTATGAGGCTTCAGAGTGCTCTAGAGGTAAAGCAATTCCCATGTCCTCTGATTTTCTGTACTGGAATTGTTTACTTAGGTTTGAGGAACATGGCAATGAAGAAACAGGGCTGTGCATTCATTTATGTGAATGTGTTAGCATACAAACTTCATTGATTTAGAACTTGCATGCTGTTAAGGTTTTCCATTTCCATTCATATTTGGCTCTTTAAATTTTCCTTAGGGCGTGTCTGCAGCACGGGAGGTTTGCATTCATCTCGAGGGAGGGTACGGACAGGCGACATTGCTTGTGTTGCCTTCCTCTCTGCCTATCTTTGAAAGTGTGTTTTCTAGAAAATATTTATTTCTCTAAGTGTTTGACTGTATGAGCTGATTGTCTAATGACCTTTTCAGTGCTTGTGGGGAGGAAGTGACATGTTCATTTTTATCCTTCTCTTTCTCCTCTACTTTTTGCTTTAACCTTACCCCACCGTCTTTCCAGGGTTTCGTGCTTGTTGTCTGTTGCTGGAGTTCTTTGCATGCACACCTCTTTCTCCTGATTCTCTGTTCTCGTGTTGATGTTGCCTTGCCTCTATTTTCATTGGTTTGAACTTCTGGCTTTTCCTGATATTTTTTCAAAGGAAAATTTAGAAAACGTTGAAAGCCAGAGACATGAAGCATGCTGTGCTAACTTTAAATTCCCATGTAAGCACAATAATGTCCGCTTCACGGGAGCTCTGACAGGCTCCATCTCTGTTCGGGATTGACTGCTCATTACTGCTTTATTTTGTCCTGTTTTGTGTTGTCATTTCTGAGTGACTCCTGCAATTTATTAAGTTTAGCATTTAATTGCAAAACTGAAGATTGAATAAGTGCTTTTTTACTTCTGAGTTCTGGCTCAGGTAAACCATGATCAAAATATGGACTATTAACATATATTGACTTCTAGCCAATGTTTATTACACTTACCACATGTAACCTCTTTTTTTCTTCATTTGCTAGTAGATGTAACTCTATTTGGTCAAATCTGTTAATCATGATCAAATCTTCCTACCAACATTGGCATCTACACATAATTTTACAGCTGATTGAGGTGCCTTTCCTTGACTGATGACTGACAGTGGATTATATTTCTCTTTCACTGCTGTCAGTTGTTGTTTTATTATTTTGAGTCTGACTCATGAATGAATACCAAATTAGAATTTCACTTCTCATCAAAGCTTTCCATCTGTCAGCATAATGTTCTCTTTTTGCACATGGAGGAAGTTCTTGCCTGAGTCCTTCTAAGGTTTGATGGTTTTATCTCCTTCTATTGTTTTAATTTTAAAATCTTTGTGACCTTATATTTAATATGTGCTCTTTAAGTAACATAAGTTATAAATCTATTCTGCTTGTTTTTATTTAAATTGACTGTTGAGCTTATTTACATTTATTGTGTTTAGTGTATTTTTTATTTTTTATTTAAAGAGAAAAATACATGGAGAAAGAAAAAAGGTAGAAATAATACAGAATTACAGAAAAATAAACAGTAAGAAATCACCAGTTGATAAGTTATATACTGTCATCTTAGAAATAGTTGTTCAGGTTACCAAATTAAAATATGTAAAGTGACATTCAAATAGTGACACTGCCAACAGTTCTGCTCAATGATCTAACAAAAACTTAGTAATATGGTAGTCAGTCCTACACACTTGTTTTTTATCTTAAAGAAGGTAAGATTAAGCATATCAAAACAGAACAAAACAGTTCAAAAAGAAACAATTTAAAGAAATACATATTTCAAAGCAAGTCCACTGGTGATCTTCACTGTTTATCTAATTGTCTCGTTTCCTCCAAATAGTTGTCCCCATATTCACACACATTAAATACATATTGCATATTATAGAACTAATCAAATCATTACAGGGTGATGAAGGCTTTCTAAGTCTTCAAGATCTGACATTGGGGAAGACAATAATAACTACCACAGTGTCTCTCATTCTCTTTGTAGTAGCTGTCCTTATCTTTACATACGCTGAAATTGAACTTAAAGAGACTAGACTAAAATCACTCTGAACAGTGAATAATAGTATTGCTAGATTTTATATCATAATGCTACAGAATTAGCATTGGGTTTCTTAGTGTCTCTTCTTCTTCTTCAGAATATCTGTTTATTACATCTTGCATTACATAATCCCATAAATAGTTTTAAAAAATCTTCTCATGTGTGAATTTCTACATGTATATCTATCCTCTCTGTATTATAGGGAAAAACAAATCATAACAAGACAGCAAAACAAATTCCTAGAAAAATATGCAATGAAAAAGACACATAAGACCACAATATTAGGTGATCTACCATAGTTATGCTTTTCTTGTTATTTTCAATAGACTTTTCAGGCTTAATATAGTTAAGCATAGTATTACATAGCTATTTTTATAAAAACACAACTTTTAAAACATTGTAGGACTTGAGAGCTGTTCATAATCAAAACCAGTATGGATATCTTTTACATCTTGTCATCTTCAGTGTAGTTGCCTCTACTTTTAGGGTTGATACTATCAAGCATACCAAATTCAAATAAAATCACCCAAGGCAAAACCGTGGTCTAACGAATCAGATTCAAATAAGATCAATCATAGTAAGATCATGTAAGTAATACAGGATTTCAGTTTAAGTTAATAGGAAATTAAGGATAGTTACCATGGTATAACCTGCTGTTTTGGGGTCAGATGTCTGTGCCCTCAAATCTGATGTATGTGGACGGACCAAACAAAATAAATTCAAACTAAACAGAGTGATAAGACTACTATGACTTTTAAATCCTGATATACTATTAACAATGACCTCTGCCTTTTTTAATAGTGTATCAAAGCTATCTATACTAAAGATTATAGCTTATCATCTCCGCCTCATGTCTGCTACTCCACTTTACTGCTATAATTTGTCCACCTTACTCTCTCATTCCACTGTCTGCCCATTCACTGAGGCCTCTCTGCCATTGTTGCTGGAATCCTGGTACCCCTTCCTCTCTTTCTCTGGAATGTCCTTCAGTACTCTCTGTAGGGTTGGGTTGGTGGCCATGAACTCCCACAGTTCTTCCTTGTCTTAGAAACATTTTATTTCTCCATTAACTTTGAGAGAGAGTTTTTTTGGGTATATCAGTCTTGGTTGTAAATTATTTTCTTTCAGGGCTTGGAATATTCCCCCCCGCCATGCCCTTCTCAATTTGAGAGTTTGTGTTGCTAAGTCTGATGTTATTTTGATAAATTTCCCATTGTAGGTTATCTACTTCTTTTCCCTGGCTGATTTTAGTATTCTGTTCTTTTGGTGGATTTCTGGAATCTTGATTATTTTATGTCTGGGTGAGAATCTGTTTTGGTTGTAGGTAGCTGGACTTATGTATGCCTCATTTATATGGATATCATTTCTTTTTTCTATGCTTGGGAAGTTTTCCTTTAATGTATCTGTAAATATTCTTTGTATTTCATTTTTGGTTGTTCCTGCTTCCTTGCTCACATGCTTTATTCTTAAAAGTTATGTATCCCTTTGCCATCTTCTAGACTTTGAATTGTTTCTTTCTGGTTCCTCATTATTTTTAAGGGGTCTTTTCTTTCATGATCATATATCATAAATCTCTCTTCAAGTTTCAAAAGGCTAACTTTAGTTTCTGTCAAGGCATTTTGCCAGTGTTCAATGGAGTTTTTAGTTTCCTGGTAATCTCTTTTGATCTGTTTTATGTATTCTAGATTCTGTTTAAATTCTTCTTCAGAGGTTTCTCTTTCTTTTCTGATTTCCTCTGTTCTTCCATCTGTGTTCTCTTGGGTGGGGCTTATAATTTCTTTAATTAATCTCTTTATATCTTGCCTTACATGGATCAGTAGTACAGTTTTAAATTTTTCTATGAGGTCATGAAGATATTTCTTTATTTCAGCTGATGCTGTATCTAGTATTGGATGATTACTGTGCTGGTTCTCTTCTATATTTATTTCTCCTGGGCTTATTTTCTCACATTCAGCAGCTGGAGATTTGTTTTTATTTTTATCTCTTGTCATGTTTCTGGTTTCTTTCAGATTGGTGTGTCCTGGAGGTCTCTGGCCCTCTCCATATTGCTTAGGGCCTTTCTGAAGCATGCTAACTTGAGTTTTTGCCACCCTCCCCAATTTGCTGTTATCTGAGGTAGGCAGGGATGCAGGGACAGTGCAGGTTAGCCTCCAGCCTCTGTGCCAGTCAATCCGCAAGTTAAGCTGTACCTTGTGGACATCACAGAGTTGCAATTATTTTGTATCTGCTTATTGGGTCCCAACCAGAAGCGTGGTTCAGCCCCATGAGATCCTGCTAATTCTCTCTGCACCAGAAGTTGCTGACTAATGTCACCATGGCGCAGGGCTCTGCCCAAATCCCAGCTGTCCTCTACTAGACCTCTCTGCACCAGGGGTGACTATCTGATGTCACCGTGGTGCCAGGTCTGCCCAATTCCAACATGTCCTCCACCAGTCTTCTCTGTGTCACTGATGCCATCACGGTGCCGGGCTCTGCCCAATTTCAAGTTGTCCTCCACCAGACCTCTCTGTGACTATCTGATGTCACCACAGCATGGGCTCTGCCCAATTCCAAGAAGTCCTCCAGCCAGTCACAGCAGCCATGGGACACAGTCCCTAGTATTCACTGGGACTCAATGCAGATCTTTCTCTTGGATGCACTGCACACTGTGCTGCTTGTCTTCACTGCATTCCCAGCACAGCACTGATCGGGCAGAAAACTGCACAGTGTCTGGCTTCAGGGCTCCAGAGCTTCTCGCAGTCTCCTCCAGTGGCTTTGGCTGCTTCGCGGGGTCCCAGGTCTCAATTTCCAAGAGTCAATACAGCTTTTCCTATTGGATCTACTGCTCAGTGTGCCACGTTAAGGGTGCAGGATTCGCAGATTCCCATTATCAGCAGCTGCAGTCTCAGCAGGACCTTAAATCCTGCAGGTGCACCTAGTACAGCTTAGAACAGGGCTCAGTGAGTACATCAGGCTTCAGCTCTCTACCCACGCTTTTCCTTCCTTTTCCTAGTTTTATTTTTCCCTTTGATTATTGCCTTGGTTAATAAGAATTGTTATCCATTCTTCGGGCCCTCTCCATGTTGTCATATTCTAGCATCTGATCTGATTTCTCTGCAGAGACTCTGCACCCAGCCCCCTAGCAAGCCACCATTTTTGAAACTCCCCTAGTGTGTTTTTTAAAAATATAATTTTAGTAACATTCAGTTTTCATAAGTGTTCCATTTGTCATTTTAGGGTTTTTTTTTTTGGTGTGTGTTTTATACAAATTTACTATTATTTAATGTTTCTGTTTTACTAGCTTGATAGCTGATATGAATTCAGCTATATATACTATATATTATATAAGTACATTTAATGGTACTTTATCATGTAAATTATATATTATTTTTATATATTACATATAAATATCATGACATGTATCTCAATCATTATGCATCACTGTGGATTTATATGTAGGTTTTGATAGCTAACACTAGTTAGATAGCTTATGCTGAATAGATAGCGTTTATTCTTTCTTTGGTGGTGGATCCACAGTTAACACTGATTTATTGTTTATTGTTCACAGTATTATTTTTCCACTTTCCACAAGTTGCAAAGACCTTAGACTTTCCCAGCCTTTCTCCCATCATTTGCTGTTTCCATCTGCTACTCGAGCAAATGCTTTTATAATTTAATTTTAGCAAACTTGTTGGGGACCATGAACACATTCTTACTGCTCTATACACTCCGTGTTCAGTTGGACTCATGCTCTGACTCACCCCATCAGCGTCTTTGCTCCTTATGCTCCCATCCTGCAAACTGGGGACTTTTTTGGATGCCTTCCTCTTTGTATACCCTTAGTATTTCACTTAGGCAGGTTCTGTTGTGATCAATTTCTTTCCTGGAGTATTATGACTAACTTTTTCCTGATATCATCTTCATGTAACACATTTTTAGAGGATGCTTTCCTGGTGCAGAGAACTCCAGTGTGTTAATTTTCTCTTCTCTCCGACTTTGATGATTTCCACCCTCTGTTTTTTAGTTGCCACTCACTCTCACTGTGAAGTCAGCTCCCCTCCACCATCTTGGCCATGTGGCTTCCTTACCACAGAGACAACACTTGTTATAGAAGTTTAATATCCATGTACTTGGGACTACAGTGCAGAGCACAAAGCTGAAGAAGTGATCTGGGGTGAAACAGTGCTCAAGATGACCCCAAAGCTGTGGGCCCTGTGGACTGTGTGGTGCATTCAGATCCAGGTGACCATGATCACAGGGTCATACCTCAAAATGGACAACCATAGTCCATGTTGGCAGGTAACAGTGGGTGTGCTGCAAACACACCCAACTCCAAAGGACACAAAAGTGGGAGAATATGGGTACCGGGGATTTAGCTCAGTGGTGTAAGCATCTGCCTGGAAAGCACTCATGCGTTTGATCTTCTGGAAAAAAAAAAAAAAAAAAAAAACAGAAGTGAGAGAATATTTGGGGTGCATCATTCCTAGACATGTGGCATATTCCATCGTGCATGGTGGCAGAGCCTTTTAAGTAGGATGACTCCACTCACTGGAGCTAACAGAACCAAGCCACTGAGAGGTTTACTCTTCTTGAGTCACTGACAACATCCTGACCATGACTCTCCCATCCTCTTAACTCCTCCAGAAGTACCACATCCCTGAGCAGTTTCTCAGTTGTGGCATGAAAACAGTCATCCACCTGCAGGAGCCTAGCAAAGGTCACCAGGAGACTCTCTGGAGCAAGGGAGCAGCTTCATGGACCTTCCTGAAGCCTTTTTGCAACCTAGCACTTATTTCTATAATTTTGGTTGGAGGGATTGTGGTGTAGCATCTCTCTCTGCCATCTCACACATGGTGAAAGAAAAGACATGCTTAATGAGAAGGAAGAGTAGCCATCCATTGTCAGGGCTTGTCTGAACAGATGTTCTAATAGCATGTTTTTTTTTTTTAGTATTTGCAACAGGAATGACCACCGACCAAGCTAATATATTTGTGCAGCCAAAGTGAGCAATTTCCATACCAACCATTGGGCCGCTGCTCTACATACTTAGTTTCTGACTCCTCTCCTTTTCTTCAGGACTCTTGCTAGGACTCCAAGGCACAGTCACCTTTGCACAATAATTCACCAGCGTCATCTGCTTCATGTTTTTGAGGCACCAGTTCCGAAACATGTGCCAAAAATCGTCCACTAATTTGCAGCTTGCCACTGGGCTTGGCTGGGAATGGGCTGCTGGTGGTTAAGGGTGCTTGGGAGAGTCTGCACTTTCTGCTGAAATGGAAAGGACTGTCTCTGAGAGGGTCACCATGTGCTTGAATAAAGAGTCACCGAGGCACCAGAGTGACATAGCCAACCCACTAACTTTGCTGCAGTGGCAATGGAGTTTGAGAATCATGACATGATTCTTTCGATGGGCATGAATTTGACCCACTTTGGAAGAGCTGTGAGGTTGAGGCCTGCAGCTCCTGACTCATTGGAAGAGGTGTCTCAGCCACAGTGACTCTGGCTTGAGGAGGGGAGAGGCACTCCTCGGGCGAGGAGAGACTGTAGACAGTGCCTGCATGGGGGGACTCATGGGCCGCAGCCTCTAGCAGCAGGAGCCCAGAGCCACTGTTCTAGAGTGGGATCTCAGTGAGGATCACGGTTCACAGTGCAGTCTGAGGAAAGACAGGTTTAAGAAGCTCTGTAGAAAGTGAGAGAACACAAGACAAAGATCTGTCAGACATCAAATTTTGTCCCCATATTCCTGCCAGGTGGCACTGCTATGATTTCTGTTACACATAAACTATTGACATGGCCTAACTTGGTCACACACCATACACCACATAGCACCCTAGGGGTGCTCTTGACTTTGAAACTGAAACACCCAGCCTCTGCGTCACTGATGGTGATGCCTTCAGAGATCGCAGTTCCCAGACCACACCTCCGGAACCTACTTGTTTATCACAAAGCACCAACTCTGCAATTAAAACCAGATACTGAAGTTTTAATTTTGAAACCAAACAAACAAGCAAACAAACATTATCCAGTACTCAGCTGCTGGGAAGAATGGGCTTGTGAGGTGACCAAGAGAGTTCTGAGGGGCTGCTCTGATGCTGATGCCAGAGGTTTGCCACTGCTGGTCTCATTTCTCACAACACTTACCAATCACTTTGCCCATCAGCTGCTTTTAAATCTCACCCTATGCAAAAGTTGATGCTTTCAGACCTGCTCATCATCCTGTAATTGAAACAACCTCACTGAGTATAAATCAGATGATTTAGGGCACAGTTAAATATGTTGATTTTTGCTCTTATGATATACGAAGACACTTCCTTTCCTCAATTATCCATGGTGCTCTTGTTACGGGCCTCTCTAACTCCTGGATAAATATAAGTTTGTGGAGACAATGGGCATCCCTGGTCTATCCCAGCCAATCCTGCTTCACAGCCTCTTGTCCCTATGAAGTGAAGATGCTCAATAAATGCTTCCCCCCTAGATGAATAATCTAAATGTACTTCCTTTCATTAAGAACCTTTCAGTGTGGTTTGTAATATTTTTCTTTTAGGTTTTTTGTCAGTTCTTAACTTTCAGGGCCAAAGGGACTGGTGAAAGTTCTGTCATCAGCATTGTGCTCACATCTGCTGTGATCAGCATCCTGGAACTTTTCTTCTTGCGCAGTACCACCTGGGGTAGGAGGTACCGCTCTCCCCAAGGTGCGCATCACTCACGCTCCCTGCACGTTGTTTACTGTGCTTTGCTTTAACAGTGGCTTTATGGTTTCAAAAGATTGTTTAGTGGAAGAAGGTTGGTGTCACAGTGGGACCAATTACTTCTTTGCAAATATTCACGGGTGAAGCAGCTGTTTTAGTCTCTTCTTTAATTTGAAATTTAGCCCAAAGTAAAGTTCTTGCTACCTCCAAGCTCCCAGACACTTTAGACAGTTAGATTTGTATGATTTCAGGGGGAAAAAACACACTCTTTGACTTGGTCTTGTCATCTACAATGATGCCCTTGAATTCAGAAGTGTAAGGAAAGTATTTTGCTGTGTAAACTGGATTTCATTTTCTTGACTTGGGTGTTTATAATCAATTGTAAAACAATTTCAACTTAGAGTTGCCTGACAAACTCTATCAACTTAAAATTGCCATGTAGTCTCACGGAAGTCAGATCATGTTAACATTAATGTCTTTTCTAGCACTTAAGCTCTGTGAGGCAAAGTTATGAATCTCGCAGTAACTAAAACTTACACTGTAAATAAAAGTGGTGCATCCTATTGCATGAGCTATAGACTTTTACATGTCACATAGTATCTGGGTTTTCCTGAGCTAAGCAAAATGAAAGTCATAGAACAAACAACCTTGCTTACCGCTCTACATACCAACAGGAGAAAAACTGGTGTGATCCTCATCTCACATCATATTTTTTGCAAATTATTTAGAAGCATGATTATCTTTTAAATAGTGAAATCCAATTGTGGAATTTTCAAAACTTTTAGCAAGTTAGAACTTTTAGAAAGCTGTTATAAGTACTTAACAAATTAAAAAATTCTCCCAGTTAACATAGTAACAGAACCTTTTTGGTAAAATGTAAGTTACAAACAACAGTGCTAACCTAAGGCACAACCAGTGTGTCTTTGCATTAGTAATTGATATTAAAGTAGCTTGAATGGCCTTCATTCAGCATAACTAGTTTTAGGCAACCACACACAGCGGCAGAGATAGGAGTCTGTAGTTCCATGCCCTTTCCTCCTTGTTGCCAGCTCCTTTTCTCAGGCCTAGTTTGTTGTGCTGCAAATGTGTGGTTGGGAGCAGCAGGCTTACAAAGTGGGAGTAAAACCTGAGAGCAATCCTGGAGGTCAGGGACCTGGGTGCCACTGAGCCTGCCAGAGCCCAGCTCCAGCCCGTGCTGACCTGTGCAACTCAGGGAGGAAGGAGCCTCCTTCGTTCTTCAGGGGCAATTGCAGGGTAAAAATAACTGGTATTAAGAGGGTGGAAAGTACAAGAGTGCTTGCTAAGCAGGATGAGGGACTTGTGACTAAATAATACTTGATGATATAGAGTAGCATGCCACGATTAATAGACACAGGTCTTTTGTGGTCAAGGCATCTGTGAGTGACTAGTTCCATGCTCACAGACTGGCGAGGGCATCTCTGGTGGCTGGTTCCATGCTGACAGAAAGCCTCCTGTCCTCATTCCTGGGTGGAAGGCGCCTGCACCAGAGGGAGAGAAACACCCTGAACAAGGTCACCCACCTCTGCAGGGGAGCCTGTACTTCACAAGCTCATCCCACTGGGTGTAGAAAAGCCCTATGGTCCCTCCCCACTGGAAGAGAACACTGAAAGTTCCCTCACTGTCATTCACCTGAAGTGTGGCTCTTGCTGCGCCAACCCTGTGTCCTGACCCTATAACTCAGCTCCACTGGTCTGCCCATGGGCGACTGCAGATAGTGAAACTGAAGGCAGTGCTCATTTTTCTCCTGCACAATATATTAGAGCTGGCCAAAAGTGACAACACAAAGTATTTACTCTGATGTGATTTGGGGGTAACTCACCCACTGCCTGGCTGGTGAGTAGACCCCAGGGCCAGCAATAAGTAGGCTGCAGAGATTTATTGGTATAAGGTACTGGCCCAATTGCTAAACTTTTCCAGGGATGATTTTCTGTAGGATGTGTTGTTTAGTGAAATGCACCAAGCTCTTAGAAACTATGGAGCCACAGTGGAGAAGTCCGCACAAGTAGCCTTGGGTAAAATGCCACATGGGAACTTTGGCTGGTGTGGAAATTCATAGGAGAGCACAAATATTATCATAAATATCACTTCATGGTAGGAGTGACTTCAAGAGGTCTGTTGCATGACTGTATCTTATGACACTACATTTAGCATATTCTTGGCAAACATAAAGAGAAAGGACAGTATGTGTTCTTACTATAAAAGTGATAACTATTATGTGTAGTAGTACATGTGCTAATTAGCTCTCTTAACCATTTAGTGATGTACATATGCTTTATAATATGCTGTGAATGGCAAATATATATAATGTTACCTGTCAATTTAAAAGTAGTAAATCAACTCCTAGAGGTAAAAGCAGAAAACAGTTCATGCCTTATAGCCTTAAAGGATTCGAGGTCTTTAATTAGGAAGACAAAATTAACGCCGAAAAGTAGGAACAGACCTCCTGAAATTTAATCACAAGTTTTGCTGATTTAGTTAATGTACCTCATGTGATATATTTGCTGAGCAAATTAGTGTGAAACCAGCAAATTGAACAAGAGTCCCTCTCCCTTCTGTTAGAGAAAAGTTTCAGTAAAGGCTCAGACTCCTGCCATGAGCCATGTACAGACCTTCAGTGCTGCCTTCACTAACATGGTCAGTCAGGCAAGGTGCAGGGTCAACATCAATGACCACTTTATGCCAGGTTAAATGGAAAACTCTCAATAAGAAACTGGCAAAGAGAATGCAAAACTTCATCCTGAAAGATCACACATCATGACCAAGTAGGCATCATCCCAAGGATGCAAGCATAGTTTAACAGATGCAAATCAATAAATGTGATACATCACATAAATAGAAGCAAGGGAAAAGATCACACGATCATCTCAATAGAGACAAAATGTCTTTGACAAAATCCAACATCCATTCATCAAAAAAAAAAAAAAAGTTTTGAAGAAAAAAGGGATAAAAAGACCTTAAGTTAGCATCACAAAAGCCATATATGAAAAACCTACTGTTACCATTACATCAAATGGGAAAAACCTGAAAGTCTGCCTGTAAATACAAGAACGAGACAGGGATGTCTACTCTCACCACTGTTGGTTTAATAGTACTGGAAACATACACAAGAGGAATTAGGTGAGAAAAAATAAGTAAAATGAATGCATAAAAGGAAGAAGTCACATCATCATCATTGGCAGATGAGCGACCCTCTCCACAGAGGCCCTAAACAATTCCAGCAAAGACTCCTAGAATTACTAAACAAAATTACTAGTGTAACAGATACACAATCAACACAAAAAATCAGTACTCTTGCTGTATGCTAATAATGAACTCACCAAGAAAGTATTTAGATACACAATGCCACCTATGACAAGATCACTTAAATACTTAAGAATTAACTTAAGCAAGGAAGTAAAGGATGAAAAAACCACACTATTGTGAAACAGGAGATTGAAGAGGATATCAGAAAATGGAAAGATATTCCCTGTTCCTAGATAGAGAGAACCAACACTGACAAAACTGATATAAAGTTTTAATAAAATCCCAGTGAAAATGTCAGAGCACTACTTGATGAATTAGGAGAAAAAATCTTGACATTTATATGGAAGCAGAAGAGCCATGGTAAGCAAAAGCCACTTTGGGCTACAAAAACAAAGCAGGTGGCATCACATTCCTGACACTGAAGTTATATTGCAAAGCTGTGGGAATAAAAACAGCTTGGTTCTGGCTCTAAAACAGACAGAAGAATCGATGGAACCAAACAGAAGATGCAGAAACGAGCAAAGGCACATCAGCTGTCATATTTGACAAAGAGGCCAAACACATAAGCTGAAGGAAAGGGAGCCCCTTTCACAAATAGTGCTGGGAAAACACGTGATCAATTAAGAAATCAAGGATCTAAGTGTTAAAACCTAAACAATGTGCTGGGAAACAAAACAGACCAAACTCTTGAACCAATAGGCATGGGCAAAGAGTTTCTGAACAGAGTTCCAACTGTACACGGAATAACACCAGGAATCAACTAGAGGGAGTGCACCAAATAAAATGTTCCTGTGCCACAAAGGGAGACACCAACAGCGTGAAGACACCACTTTAACATGGCAAAAAGAAAATAGTTTTCCCAGCTACTCCTTGGATAGAGGACTAATACATAAGTTTATAAAGAATTTAAAAACATACCCCCCCCCAAATAAAAATCCCAGTCCAAAAAATTAGGCAACTGTAAAGAGCTCACCCTTCTCAGAAGAAGTGAAAATGACCAATAAATACATTTTTAAAATCTTTGGCCATTAGAGAAATGCAAACTAGAACAGTTCTGAATTCCATCTTATACTAAAAAGCATGGCCATGATCATGAAATCAAATAACAAATGCTGGTGAACTTGAAAGAAAAATGGAGCCTTTCTACACTGTTGGTGGGACGGCAAAATGGTACAACTACTCAGATATCACTATGGGGAATCCTCAAAAGACTAAATCTAGAAATTCCATTCAGCCAGCTATTTCCCTTTTGAGTGTCTTCTTGAATGATTAAAGATATCACATCACAGTTGTGTATGCATAGTCATATGTATCTTAGCACAATTCGTAACAGCTGAATCTTGGAAGCAGTTTGTATGTCCATCTATGGACGAGTGCATAAAGAGAATGTGTTTACACTCAATGGAGTGTTAGCACTAGTCTGCCACAGAGAAAACTAAGCTATAGGAAAATGGATACACCACTGAAATAAACCACACATGAAACAGTAAACATTCTCAAATATGAGAAAGTCAAAATAAAAACAAGTTAAAGAGCAACATTAAAAATAGATGATAGGAAACAGGGATACAGAACCTTTCAGAACCAAAGAGACCCAAGCACGGACGGAACTGTGAAAGTGGCAAGCGAAGGAATGAAAACAGGATCAAAGTGCATGACATACATGGAGCGATTCTTTATAATGATTATGTGCTGCAAACATGTGCTAATAAGATAATTAAAAATAAGCAGGCTTTGCCTCGGTGAGGGAGGTGCAGAAGGCAGAGACTGACCCAGGATTGCTTCTGTATTTAGCTCTTTTCTTGCCCAAACACATTCCCCTTCCCTTCCCTTCCCTTCCCTTCCCTTCCCTTCCCTTCCCTTCCCTTCCCTTCCCTTCCCTTCCCTTCCCCAGGAGAACTCTTCTAACCTCCCCCTGGGTCTCTGTATCTGACTAGCCTTCCTGAACCTGACTCACCAGGCAGTAGGGCAACAATGTTAGGTGTATCATGTGTGCCTGAGTTCTCCAGAATCTTTGCAGCAATACTGACTGGCAGCACAGTTACATTTCCCTACATGCAGCGCCACCTGTGAATCTCTTAACTGTGTAACTGTTACCTACTTGTTGAGTGTCATGAAAGAAAATGAGAGTGCATGGGAGGTTCATGACAGTGCACTTTTTACAGTGAGAGAGAAAAAAAGAAATGAGTCTCTTAAAAAGAAAACTACAAAAAATTTTTAATCATATCCTAATTAATAACAAAACCACACCCAGGCAAATTTATATGTCCATAGCTATTGTGTGTTATCATACACTTCATTATGTATTTTATCTATCAGTTATGAATTAAATATACAAATAAACTTACAGTTTCAAGAAATCCACCACAAACACCACAAAACATAGTACAATACTGATGATCAATTGTAATTGATCAGTTATGTTGATTGAAATATTTTAGTTTTATACTTTTAGTTAGAATGTGTATATATTCGTGCCCAAGGCTTTTTATTTCAGATAGAATTTGAATAGTAGAACTAAAGAATAAAAGGTTGAATTTTTGTAGAACTATTAATATAAAATAGCACATCGCCTGCATTCCTATGGCCACTAAATCAGCAGCATCATGGAAGTGTGTACACACACATGTATCTCTCTACCCACCATCATTATCCTAGTTCTCTTAGCTATTGATTTCATGTGGTTTTCCTACATTTTCTCTTATTTAGGGGGCAGGTATTATTCATGCTTTGTAACTGAGAAAGTCAAGAGAAAAGAAGTAAAATCTATTTAAACTATATTTTTGTGTTTAACTTTCAAAGCATTCTGTTGACAGTGACATGCATTTTCTTTAGAAGGTAACAGCTTCCCAATGTTTGCTTTTCAAAGAACATGCTTTTTCCTCAGTGTAAACATCTTACAAATGTTCGAGTCAGATCTCAATACTGAAATGTCATAGCTCTCTGCTACTGTGTCTGGTTGGGGGCAGACAAAGCTCCTCACTTCTTATAATGTATTTGGTTCTTCGTTGTAAAATAGATACCCACTCAAAGAAGGGACTTGCCTAGAAAGCCAATGTCCAAGCTATGAATCTATTACATGTCAACTTTTAAAATATAGAGCGTAGTATGTTTACTGAAACTTTCAAATTCCAAGGCACACTACTCTCTCTGTGTTTTCTGACTTCCGTGTTGGGTTGGAGATATGCTTGATCTGCGAGCTTAGCATGGCTGTGTAATTAAAAAAAATGTGTAAACAAATCCACGCCTTCATCTGCCCTAATAAAATGTTCTATTTATTTAATCTTTTCTTTTATTCGCTAGACTGAAGCAAAATCTTCATAAATCTGGCTATAGTTGGTATAGACTTATTTTCTCTGTGGTACATATCCAGTAGCCTACAAATATATCAGCATCGTATTGTAATTTTCCCTTATTAAGTCACTATTTAAACAAACTTCTGCAACCAAAGAAGCTGATGCAGCCTTGCTAGATGACTTTTCTTCAGGCATTCACAGTTCAGAGGGCCGGCCGGATGCACACATCTCAGTGTGAGCCTGAGGCTGTGATGTGGGTCAGGAAAATGCATGTGGGTGCCATCTCCTGCAGATGTAGTTATTGAAGTCATAAAACTGAGAAAGGACACTCGGAGAGGTTTCTTATTGAGTTGAGCATGCAGACGGACTAGGAAATATTTCTGAGGAAAGAATATCAGAATGGGGAGCCCATAAATGAGAATGAAAATGAGCAGAGATAGAAGAGGGAAGAAAACCAGGAGAATTATTAGATAAGGATGCCAAGAGAAGAGGAACTTTCAGGAATGTTTCAATATTGATGTTAGTAAGTTAGGAACAGAGAGAACTTAAAAGTACATCTGCTGTTGATGCAAGAAAATTGCCACGCCTCGAGCTCTATGGATTTCAGTGGGGTTTGTTGGTATAGCTTGTGAAGTTTGGTAGGTCAGGAGTTGGGTGGGTTACAGAACACCGGAGCTGGAGACCTTCAAGGGAGGCTCAGTTGCTTAAGCACTTATTTAGAGCTGTTTAACTAATGTACAATGGCACAGAAGGAGGGTTTCTCGTACTTAAGAAGATATTTGTATGTTTTTGAAAGTGATATAAGTGAACAACACTGGGAGATATAAAATTTACTGCATGGGCTGGGGGATTTACAATAGTGGCATAAGTGCCTGTTTGGCAAGCATGAGATCTTGAGTTTGATCACCCCTGGTACCAAAAAATCATTACAGGAGAGTTGCCACATTGTTGTGCCAGGCTCTGAAGGGGGAAAAGTGGGGAGGTTGTGGCTTTCAAGGTGATGATTATCTTTCCACAAAATAATATAAGAATATAACTCTTGACAGTTAAACTGCTTGACTTGAGAGACACACAGGTAGGAGACAGCACACACTTCTGGGCGTGCTGGGGTGGATCCTGAGGCTGGAGTGGGGACTACGTGAGCATTTATTTGGTCCATGGCCCCTTCCTCCAGACACTTCCTCTGTTCTTTGCTGCCCTGAAGCCGAGTTCTTTAGCTTCCCTTGACCATACCATGGACCTTCTTCCTTGGAGCCAGAGACCACAGACTAAAACCTGGAAAACTGTGAGCCCAAATAAACCTCTCCTGTTTTCAAATGCTGATGTCAGCTGCTTTTCCCCAGTGATGGGGAACCATGAAAAACGGTGCTGCTTTCATCACGCTAGGAATGAAGGAGTTCTTCAACATGGATCATATCGTGGGAGTATCCACCTGGTGAGCATTTTGTGTTCATAAAGGCCAGTGCAGAGGATGGGTCCTCAGGGTCAGAAAGGGAAGCTGATCAGGGAAACATTGGAACCTTTGCATGATGAGTTTAATCTTCGCGCCCACTCCACCTTTTTTCTGCTAAAATCAAAGGCTGATTATCAAGCTGGGAAACACAACATACTGCTGCTTCAGGATTAGCTCCCTGTGTCAGGATGCAGGAGGAGCCAGGAAAATGGACCAGAGGGTGCGCAGTCTGTGGGAGAGATCCTGGTCTCTGACTTGGGGACCACAAAGGAGTCCACACACACAGCAGAAGCAGATAAATGTGTGGGTGGAAAGCTCAGGGAGGTCAAAGAGTGAATAACTATCTCCCTGTAAAGGATAAGGTGGGCCCCTGAGTGGAGCGGGAGGGGTGTGACCTGGCAGTCATCTTCCCGCACAGCTCCTGCTCCTGGGATTCACAGTGACTCAGTCCTTGCGTTTTCTGAACAACTCCTAAATTAAGCTTTCATAGAAATACTACGTGATTTTGCAGAACAAATGGAACGAGAATACTTCTTGCTTAAAACCTCCTCATAACTCTCCACTGCCTTCCAAGTCTTTAGAGGGGAAGCTTTATTATCTGATTATGAAACTCGCTAGATGAACTGATCTTCATTATCTCTCCCACCACCCTCCCGGCAACTCTCCTAGCCCTCTGTGCTCTGCACAGCATGTTCCTCTCAGCCAGCAAATGAATCCCATGAGTTAGCTGTTCCTGTGCTTGCTTAGCTCCCTTTCATTCGTTAATGGAAAGGTGGTTATTTTAACAAGCATTGAGTCAATACCGGTGAAATATCCGTGTTAAGAGGAAAGTCACTCTCTTGATATTAATTTAAAACTTGAATTCATATTTGATGCACATTGATGTGTCTCTCTCTTTCACACACACACACACACACACACACACACACACACACACACACACACACGAAACCTAGGTAATAAACCAAGTTCAGAGAAAGTTACTTAAAGATTAGTAGCTTGAATCTCAGGATTGAGAGTGCTTAGGGATTTATTTATTTTAAATTGGATCACATGGCCTAACTCTGTGTGTGTGTGTGTGTGTGTGTGTGTGTGTGTGTGTGTGTGTCTTTGTTTAAATGTCATTTCCTGTTTGGGGCTGAAAAGAAGAAGGCTATCTGGGCTACTGAATGCAGACCTTTAAAGGACCGAGTCTTGGGGTGCATCCCTAGTCCCTGCCCTGTGCCTGACTCACTCCACCTGCTACACCTGCTCTCTTCTTCCTAGAGCCCCTTCCTCTCAGTTATACAGCTTCTTGGGTCCTGATGAGGGAATCTCCTTCATGTACTCATGCACACACCCTCCCTTCCTTCCTCACAGAGTTCTCCCCATCCTTTTATTTGCCTGGAGCAAAGGTTTGAAGACTTATTATTGGGGAACAGACCCTACCACCCTGAACAGATCACCAAGTGTTCTCAGCAGGTCCTGAGACATAACCTCCATGGCATCAGGCACGTGGGTTTCCCTTTTTGTCATCTTTCACTCATCTACAATACCATGAGACTGACACTTCCAAGAAAGTCAGGGTTTTTAAACTTCTTCGATGTAATGAAACTCACTCTTATTTTGTGTAACGATTTCTAGTATACAACTAACACCGGTGTTCCATATCGTGAATGAATAACTAATTGCTGAAACAGACACAGGGCTTTCTCTACTGAATTATAAGACTGTCCCTGAAGATGTAGAGTTATGCACCCAACACTTCCCCAGAGGCTTGACATACAGGAAATTATCTTTTCCTTCATAGGAAACAAACTGTGGTAAAGAGATCCAAGCTACCGTAAGGTTCCAGAGCACAGATGCTGACTGTCTTTTGGCCTCCTTGTGCTGCTGATAGCTGAATTTCCACCTGTACCACACAACTCATTCCTGGTGATCCTCGCAAAGCTATGGGTCCAACTCACACTCACTATGTTTGGAGGCAAAAGCCCTTTCTTCCCCTAGTCTTATTTCCTAGAGCACTCTTTCTGTAGGTAAGATTGTTCTGTAGTCATTTTACTTAGTAAGGAGTAAAATTATCCACTAAGTTCATAGTGTAGACAGAGAACCGTCTTCTTCCAAATCCTGCACATGTAGTGCATTGCCAAACTCACTGAGCTCAAATGTCTCAGTATTTCTTGGTGCTCTGCTGTTTCCTACTTTAAGATCTGTCTCCTAACCAGGTTGTTGCTACTGTTGCTAATTAGACATCTTGCAAATGGCTTGTCCTCCTCACCCTTCTGCCTTGGTCCACACTGGTCCCATTCCTCTTGCCCATCACACACACACACACACACACACACACACACACTAGCGCGCGCGCATGCGCGCGCACACACACACCAGCTCATTTGCACAGGGGACAGATGTAGCAGAAACTCACTTTCTAACTAAACATACGTCCAAGATTTCTCTTGTGTTTCCCCCTGGACTTTGCATATACACAGATGTTTTAGTGAGTATCGCTGAGTGCTTTTGCAGAGACTGTGAAGCCAGATTTGAAAGGACACATTGACTGGGGACCATAGCATCACAGGATGGAGTTCCCTCTCCTTAAGAATACATTATAAAATCGAGCCTGAACTTACCATTGATTCCATCCTAAGGGAATCACTTCCATCTTGAAAAGTAAAGAAAGTTTCTACCTGTACAGATTCCTGCAATTTTACTATAATAAAATGAACACATGAAAACTGAACATGGTGAATGCGGTAAAGAACTCGCAGATTTGTCTCATGAATAAGTGGTACCACAAGGTAAGTGGTCTTACAAAAATAGGTTCTATAGGTTTTTATTACAATATAGAAATCAACAGTTTCCTTCTTTTCAAAGATTTTAGTTTTAAGTTACTGGAAGTAACGGCAAATAATTTCAAACTGAAACAAATATTAGAGAAAAGTGAGTCTGCCCTAAAAGTTAAAAGAGAAAAATGACCATTGTCTTCTTTTTTTCTGGATTTTTACACTGTCCTCACAAGGGAAATCACATTGTCCTGATATCCTGCATTTCCAGACTGACAAAGACCTTGGTGGAAGACAATTACATCCTCTCAGGAGCCCATCACTGAGTGATAATGAGGTGTGAACACATCCCTCAGAAACCACAGACATGCCAAAAGGGCAATTTAACACCTCTTCAAAAGATAGATGAGAGATGAATTATTCATGATGAGCTCACTAGACTCTACATAAGGTGGGCTGGAGGGAGCAAAGGTACCTCACCTGGAGATGGTGGGTTCCTGCCCAGGCAAGGTCGAGGTCGATACCAAACAATTTTATGGTGGGGGTGCTGAGAAAATTGTTTCATTTTGACAGATGCCTTAGTTTATCTTAGTGTTTTTTTTTTTTTTTTTTTTTTTTATTGCTTGTGGGGACTGGTTTTGTGTGTGTGTGTGTGTGCGTGTGTGATATCCAATAGAGCCTACTTTTTCATAAATAATACCTAATGCTAACCTTATCCCTAACCTAACCCTAACCCTAACCCTAACCCTAACCCTAACCTTAACCCCTTTACCCACACTGTTACCATGGTGATAGCCATTGTCCTGAAGACAACATCTCACTATCCTGCTGCTAGGTAGCTGCTCTATAATGGCAGGTAAGGCATCAGGCTGACTGGGGCCAGCAGTTTGGATTTCAGGTTTTCAAGGCTGATAGATCTTATTTTCAAGAAAGCATGGCATTCCTATTTTGGCAATTAGATTAAAAGGCAGTCTGCACTGTTACCATCCACTTTTTAGGTCTGCCTGATGCATGGCCTTACTCATGGTTTTCATTTGGAATATGATGACCCAGACTGAGATCAAGGCTCTTAGCCTCCCAGGCTTTTCTAGGGAAGCCCATGCTAGCTCCATGGCCAGGGAAGAGCCCGTAGATCTGTGAGGCAGCTGAGTAATGCAGCTTCTCCAAGAACAGGAAACACGTGCACGTATTAGAGCCAGTCAGCCAATAGAAGCGTCACCCTTAGACCCACCTGATCTAAGCCAGTGTGTGTCAGACAACTTATACACCCACAGTGGTTCCCACAGTGGCTCCCAAGGCAAGTGAAGATCACTTGGAGATAATTATTAATTATCACCTATCTGTGAAGTAAATTAATTCATTTACTTCACAGATAGGTCTGTAAAAGGCCATTATTTATGAACTTAATCGTATTCCTTTATCCCTGCAGATCAGATAGTCATCTTACCCAAGAGCGTACCCTTTCTAAGCTTGATAAATAGACAAGAATGGAGGTTGAAAGTACGCTCACATCATAGGGAGAACACTCATGACATTTCTCTTCCTGAGATCCAATTTGTATAAAGAATTTTAAAGAGTATATTTGCAACCAAGAGGTTAAAATAGATCTTTTAAAAGTGGAGCTGCTTTTAGAGATGTGCTATGTTCCAGCTTCTATGCACTGAGAAGACAGACACTCTCTCCACCCCACCCGGATGTCCAGGGGGATTCGGCCTTAAATTTCAGGTCCATTGGTCTAGGTTTGGTATGTCCTACCTTTTGTGTGACACCTCTGGGCTTATGAAGCAGAGTGCTTCTGTGCACAAGATGGTAGATGAGGTGCCCTTCCAATTTAACCAAGTTGCATAAGACCTAGTGCTGTTTCCATTTTTATGATCTTTTCATGTAATCTGCCTGGTAGCTGTATCCAGAGGACTTGGACCCAGATTCAGGCTTGAGCGAACCCTGGCAAACTCACTGAGAAGCATTCTGCATTCTGTAATACATGAACTGAGGTGGTGCTTTCCTCTTTTAAGATCCTGTTATCATACTAGGCCAAATTCACACTGTGAAAAATAACCAAAATCTTCATTCTCATTAGCAGCGAGTAAGAATACATGTGGGAAGGAGCGAGCCAAAGCAACAGGAGGGGGACAGGCTAGTGGGGTGTGGTGGCCCCTGGGAAGCTAGGCACTGAAGTGGCTGCATCCTGAGCTGCCTAGCCCCACAGCTCCACCCTCAGCCTGGACCTCACTGTGACTTTGTTCCTCAGGTGACAGTTTCCTTCCTTAAGTCCTAATTATGCACTGGGCCGGAGTGAGTGTCTTCCTTGAAACCACTGTGCTAGCCCACTCTTTGTTTCTGTGTCTATTTTTCTCAAGTTTAATGTATTTGTATATTTTCCCTAGCTACAATAGCAAGTCCGTATAAAGACACCTTGGATTTTAAAGAATACTGTCATTTCAGCAGGAGGAACAGGAAAACACTGAGAGAGTTCAATAAAAAATAAATAAATAAACAACATGAATCCCCAGATCTCTGAAAAATAGTTCTTTAGTGAGGAAATGAGCATCTCTGAATTTAGAATAGAGAGATATCATGCTGAGGTCTGATAATTTTTCAATTATTTTCTCTTTTCTTTTCCATATTTTCCCAGGTATTATGTATCTGCCATTTTCCTGGCCTGGCCTTTTCTCTTCTACAGTAGGCCCTTCAGGTGATCAGCATGCATTTTTATTTAGGAAAGAAACACCTATTTGTAAATGCTTGTTCCTGAGCAAAATAGATCCTGGATTTCAAATTTTGAACCAAGTGTCCGTGTTGGAATTTTAAACAATTCCCCTCAATCCTCAGGCTAAGAACTGAGGCATTTGTGGGGAATGAGAAGGCTAGACCTGCCCCAGAAGCTTAGGGGGCCCAGCGTGTGATCATCTTTGGTGGCGAGGCCTCTGTCAGCAGACCTGTCAAAAGGCCTCGATTAAACCACACAAGACTGTCCACCTGGGAAGAAAAATCCCAAATAAGCCTTTTTCCTTCACCTGTTCTTAGGACACCTAACATCACTGATTTTGGAGGTGACACAGCAAGGTCATCCCTTCTTGCTGCACAGCTGACTGCAGATAATCCTGCTGATATATCATTTAAGATAGAAGAGGCTCCCCTTGTAGCCCAGGGATCTGAGGGTTACTTTGCCTGAAAACACAGATTCCTCACTTGGCCCTCAGATGTTTGATGGTGACTAATATGGAAAATGCCTTGGTCTCTGGGTCTTCACATTGTGCCTCACCTCATTAGGGATTTAACCCTTAAGTCAGATGCTTCAGGTCTGCACACAGACCATAGATGTAGTGATCACCTGAGCATTCTTATCTCCAAGGCTATGGTTCACGGTTAGCTTGGCCTGCTGTCCATTAGAGCTTGTATCAGTCCACTTTTCATTGCTGAGACAAGTGACTGACAAACACAACTTGAGGGAGGAGAGGGTTAGTTTTAAGATTTCAGAGTTTTGATACCAGGATCAGCAGGCTCTTAGACAACAGTATGTGAGAGAAGTGCCTGGGAGAGGACAGCTGCGCTCCTCCTCACAGCCAGGGAGCAGAGAGTCCAAAAAGAGGAGACAGGGAGCAGAGTGTCCCCAAGGTGGTGTTGCTAGGACCCACCCAGAAGAGCGCTTTGCTAATCCGAGGCGTGGCTCAAGCCAATCAAGTTGTCAGACAAGATGATGAATCCTAGAGTCCTGTTCCTAGTCATGGAGGAGCTATTTACTTGTTTAGCTAGTAGTGTCTTGACCAAGCTGGATCGGTGAGTCATCCTGCCACTCCTCTGTCCATCCTCTCATGTCCGTGCTCCAAGGACATAGTGTGCACAGTTGCTCCAAGCCCAGGGTTTATTGTGGTTTGGCCTGGTGTCCTGGGGGCATATAGTTCTAAAGGTACATCTAAGTGGAGCAAGCTCCTCGGCAGAGGTGGTCTTTGATGCCAGTCTGAAGCACATCTGATCCCAGAAAGCATTTCCTTTGTCATCTTGTGCCCTGGTTCTTCTGGTTCTACTCGGAGTGGCTGACTTCTTTGTTTTTTCCTGTTTTGGAAGAACATACTGACTTATTCTAAATTAAACCAAGATCTCTGGTAGGAGGGGCCATACCCTTAGCTGTGAATTTCCCAAAGAAATCAGTCACTTGGAGACTCACAGAGCCTTTTGCTTTTGTAGACATTCCCTCTGTGAAGACTCCTTGGGACTCTGGGAGGCTGGAATGGGGCCGTCAGCACACTGGGTGGAGATCTCTGTCCTATGGTGGGGACCTGCTGGGGAATGGTGGCCTGTATCCTCTCAGACTCAGGAATTCCATGACGTTGCTCTGTAAGTGCAGTAGAGGTTGTGTTGCAGCCATGCTTGGGGTAGAGGAGCCCTGAGCAGTAAGTGGCTGGAGGAGGACAGCCCTACTTTCTCATCCATGTTCTCCTGGAAGAGCACTTCTCATGTAGGAGAAGACGGGATGAGGAATGCTCATGCTCCCCTTTCCTGTGGGAAGCTGCAGTCCCAGTCTGGCAGAGCTGATGTGAGCTCTCCCTTCAGAGCATGGGAAGCATGCTGAGGGGTGGCCTGAGGGCCACACACAATCATTTAGTTCCTGCTGGAGTTTAGCAGCATGTCTTCCATAAATGTGATTCCATCTCCTACATGCCTTGAGGATACCATGCAAAGACACTAAATGGTTGAAGTTCTAAAATAATTTTCAACCACAGGACGATTTCTCTAGGAAGATGGTCTGTAGAGTTCCTTGCACTATTCATGCAGAAGGGATTCCCTTTCTGTTTTTGTTTTCGTTCCCGAGGGATCTCTAATTGTCTCTAAACTTTCCATGTTGCGTTACAACTCATGGTATCATTTCTTGTGTGCTTATTTGCTTAGGTATGCAATTCAAGGTTATACTTCTCTACAGCGTCAGGCAGGCATGTTTTTGAGTTTAAAATGAATTCTATTATTAAACACAAACACAAAAGCACATTTAAAAAACCCTCAACCTGTTATGCAAGTATCTAAGCTTCCAGCTGTTTCTAATATTCTGTAGCACTAATAAGCAATTCACTATGAAAATGGGAATCAAAGTCTGCTTGGAATCTAATAAGCTCTATATTTCACTTGTGCATTTTGCTAGTGCTAAAAATTGAATGCTTGCAATTTGTCATTACTGTGGGCCATGGGAGAGCAAAATCCATGTCAATGTCTTCTCCCGAAAATGAGTGAGGGGCTTCTTGTGGGCCCTAGGTATACGGCACCACAGAGCCATGGGATCCTTTAGTTGTAGACAGTAGACACACTCCAGGGCCAGGAAAGATTCTAACAGAATCCCATCTCAGCTGAAGTATGTGAGATTTGCTTTGCTAGAGTTCCCCAAATCTGGTAATACCTATCTTCATAGTTATTTTAACATCAGAGGGAAAATATTTTTAAAATTTTCAGTTATCTTGGTAATACTAAGAGTGACCTTTGCTTTATGAAATTCATCATTACAATTTCCCTGAATATGAGGAACTTACATATATTTTTATCCCCTTCCTACATTTCTGTATCATCTTCAGTTAATTAATGAAATTTAAAATATGTATAATGTGCACTTTTTGATATCACCAGATTTTTTTCTCCTGAAAATCAAATAATTTGAAGTTCTTTGCTGTACTTGCAGTTTTAAGTTTCGGTCAGTATTTTGCCTTGTGAACTGTGTGGTTGGGGTCTTATTGAAAGGATGCATCGGCCAGAGAATAAAAAGATACTGCTTGACATTTTTGCTACTATCCTTAGATTTTAGCTTATATAAGACAATATTTAATTCACAAGAATCTTGCCTTTGCATATTGTAGAAGGTAGATATGCACTCGTACTGCAGTTTAAAAGGAGCTTTAATACCAAGATCACTGATTGAGCCATTCTGTGAACTTCTCCCTGCGTGTGTGTGTGCTGACAGTCAATCACATGCGTGGTTCTGAGCACAAACAGATCCAAGGCTGAACTGTGTGTTCTGCTCTGCCTACTTCCTATTCTCAGCGTCCTCATAGCCAAGCTTCCCTGTAGCTGTCTCCTCGCAGCAGAGCAGTGTGATGCAGGCCAAGTTTATTTTCTCTGTTCTTGTTTTTCAAAATGTATGCAGCTTTTATAATCTTTTCACCTTAATATACACTTGGGAAAATACCTTTAAATGTTCAAACAACGACTGTAGCAATGCTGATGGAAACGGTATTGTAATAATAGAGTAATGTGGACAGTGCTGAAAGTGACAATTCTATTCCTTTAGTGCTGAATACCTATGTAGTTCAATGTTCCCTTTATTCTCTAATGGAACTTACAATTTTATTGTAAAAGTCTTCTTTTGCAGAGCAGTCAGTTTCGAGATACATTCTTTACGATAGCCATTATTTCGCCTCCTGGACTATCTCTTGGTATAAATAGCCACTATTAAATTTTGTAAGCTGATCCTGTGCCCACCAGCTTGCTCAACTCCCTCACTGACTCATACAGATTGCTTTTTGATTCTGTTAAATGTTTCTGAAGGTGATCAGATCACATTCAAATGGAATTGCTCTTCTTCCTTTCTGACCTCTTGAATTTATTATGTTGTCCTGGCCAGGACAGCAATCCCATCCTGAAAAGGAGCATCTATGATAAGTGCACTTTGATCTTGTTTGCAGAAGGCATGCAGACTCTGAGGTGTTTTATCTGAGGCCCTTGCTGTAGCATCTTGGTAAATACCTTTCTGAAGTAAGTTTCCTTCTGTTCATATGTTATTTTACTATAAAATACATGGAGTTTATAAACCTCTTTTGTTGTGTCAACTGAGATAATCATGTAATTTATCACCGTTTTAAATTTCATTTAGTTTTTGATATTAGAATTCTTCTTATAACTTTTGAATAAACTTAAGTATCTATTTTGTAACTCTCTTATTTGAAGATATTATAAGTAGTTAGCAATTTAAATTAAAATTCAAAAGTGAAATTAACCTATAATTTTTTTTCTTTTAAAACTCAATATGTTCCTAAGGTATCCAGGTATAGGATAAAAATGCATAACTAATTGTTATCTTTTTGTAACAAGCTGCACAGGGGTTAATGGGCCTTTGTGATTTTGAAAGCAATAACCTTTAAGAATATACTGTGTGTGAATCACCATTGTAAATGAAGACTTTCACGCTATTAATTGCTTAGGGAATTTTTAAATACGTGCTCAAATAAATTTATTTTTAATGACAATGCCTATGTCTTTTGTAGTACACGGGTTTGTAAAATTTTACATTTTTTTTCCTGAATTTCCTGATTTCTTTCTAAATTACTTCCCTATTACGCCACTTTCAAAAATATTTTGATATTTTTAGCTTTGTCTATTTTGCTTCCACTTTAGGTCAGATATTAATTCCCTTTTCTTGCTTTCTTCTCTCATTTTGTGTTTTTGTTTTGCTCTTTGGGTACATTACACAGTGTCCCTTCTAATTTTCATGATAGATGCCTTGTTCATTTTTTTTCACTTAAATTTTTATTAGCACTTGATTACTTGTGGGAAGTTAGTGCATGTGCACAGTAGATGGTGACTCTTTTTTGATCCTGTTTCTCTCCTGTATCTCTCCTTACCTCCATCTCTTGATCCTCTTTCCTTTTGGAAAAGAAAAAAAAATCTCTCTTCCTGTTTTCTGTTATCTATCACTTATTTGCTCTTTCATTTATATTTTTGGCTTCTCATACAAGATAAACCATACTATATTAAATTTGAATTTCTGATTTATTTCACGTACCATCATGATCTTAAGTAGTTCTTTTTTTTTATTTTATTTAAGGAGAAAAGAAAAGAAAGAAAAAAAAACAGTGAAGGGGTACAAGTTATACAGATTTACAGGAGAAAAAAATGTGCAGTAGTAGTTCTGTTTTCTGACAGATGGCTTCGCTTTGTTTATTTTTGATGGAGGAGTGTTTCACTGGTGTTCCACTCATGTAACCACATTTTCTTTAATTATCTGTCCATTGAGGGAGGTGAGACTATGTCCACGATCCAGCGACTACAAGTTGTGCTGCTGGAAGTGTGGGTGTGCGTGGTTCACTGTAGTACGATGTCTTTGACTCCTTCAAGAGGATATGTAGAAGGGGACTAGTAGAGTCCAATGGAGTTTCTTATTTTTTCACAGGTGTAAAGTTACATGTTTCTTTTGAAATTCTGCTTTTAACTCCACACTTCGTGTGTACTGTGACTGTGTTCTAGCTTTAGGTGCTTGACAAGCTTTCTTATGATATCTTTCTCACTGCAAGGGTTGCCTAGTGGTATGTAATTTGCTTTTTAGACTAATGATTTTTAAAGCTCTCCTTCACTATGAATTTCAGTTGTGACAGAATATATTCCAACTGCTAATGATTCACTAGGGTTAGAGAAATCTTTGGTTGCTTAGCATGTTACTTGTCAATGTACCATATACCATAAAATAATACTACAGTAAAACCTTGCATTATGAGTAATGTGGTCTGCAAGGGTTCCGCAAGACAGGCAAACATTTCATATATATATATATATGTTTTTGGTTTTTTTTTTTGTTTGTTTGTTTGTTTGTTTTTTTTTTGACCAAGAATTGAACTCAGGATCTTGCACTTGGCAAGCAGGCACTTTTGCTGCTGAGCGACATCCCCCACTCCACTAATACATTTTAACTTGGTAAACAAGTGATGTCTTGATATGAGTAGCATGGAATGTCACCTGTCTCATGATCACAGCTGAGCCAACGGTTCTCCCTCCCTCAATGTAAAATCACCTCCCACCAGCAAGAGGTTATGGAAGGACTCCTATACAGACGAGGAGAAAAGACAGAGGAACCTCTCACTTCCTTCCCTTCCAGTAAGATAAGGGAGATGTGTAAAATGGAAAACGCTCCAGAGTTTGGTAGGCAAACCAGCCCCCACCCCATAAGGCTGCAGTTATGCAAAAGGTGAAATAGATTAAGCGCAATACAAGGTCACATTTCGGTGAAATCTTCAAAAAGAGTTTCCCACAGTGAGTGTCACTGTGGAGGTTTATTGTTAATGCTACATGAAAACAAAATGATTCCTTAAGCTCATAGCAAGGGATAATTTTGTAATTGATAGGAACCGCACAATTCCTCTCTCTGGTCTCCCTCACACCAGCCGTGGTCAGTGGAGGCTGACTTACTTTTCTTTATATTTTGTATTTACTTTACATATTTCATATTATATTCCAGTATTATAAGCAGTTTCTTATGAATATTTGTGAGCTGTGGAGCAAATCATCTGGGTTTCCATTATTTCTTAAGGGGAAATTTACTTTGATATATAAGTGCTTTAAATTACAAGTTCATGTTAAAGGAGCACATTATGGTCACAAGCTAAGGCTTCATAGTTTTTGGTGCTAAATTGAAAAGAATGTGCATTTATAAACATGTGTGCATGCAGGTGTGTTTGTATACGTTCTTATCTTTATACATGCAGTCATACACCCGCGTGTCATTAAGGTCATTGCTCAAGTCTCTCATGCTTGCTTATGTTTTCTCTTTGTCTGGCTGCTTTATCCACTTTCCAGTGAGTGTTTTGGAGGTTGCAGTGCTCGTCTACACTTCGCTCTTTTCCCTCTTCTGGAAGAAGACGAGGTGGTTCCCTGCTCTTCTCCACCTCAGCCGGCTGCGCCTTTGCCCTTCTGTACCCAGGTTTGTGTACTGCCGTCTTGGGAAGCAAGACTGCTTCCACTAAGCCATCCAGTGACATTTCCAAAGCATCTGTCAGAATTTTATGCTCCCTTGACCTAATATTAATGTTGGCCTTTACATAGATAGCTGTGATATTTGTTTTGTTTTATGTTTAAGAAGTGGAAGGCAACTTTAGGAATGACTTCCTGTGACCAATGTGAATATGTTTCTGCGTTCTTCCATGTATGACAATAAATTTTAATTCTCTTTAAACCTTGCTATGATCAACTTGTGTACACACTACCCACTCGCCACGCACCCCCTCACACACAGCATCTTTTTCCATTCTCTTCCGTCTTACCTTAAAAGGGGTTCTTTCAAAATTCTCTGTTACAAAGTAAGCTGACATCATCTGCTTTCAGTCATATTTAGGAGTGGTTCAGCCCTGACTTCAGGGTTTGAGCCCATTGTTTTTCTGTTTTAAGGTGAGCATTATTCTGGCATTGTTTATTTGCATAGATTTTCCTTACATCATCTCAGGATGACTCTCCCTTCCCAGTGAAAATGGTGTGGTTGCCTCTGGAGTCAAGTGCAGTCTGTGAGGCTGCTCGAAATTCATCCAGCACTAGCTTGTGGCTTGGGTGAGTCTACACCAGGCCACATCTCTCTTCCAGAAGAACCCAGACAAGTCCACGTGGAGCCTGCCTCAATAACCTCTGCTTTCCCCTTCCTTGCTCTCACCCTCATTCTGCTGTTGCCTTTCCAGTCTTCTGTTTTGCTGGGAATTTCCACACACAGGACAGACCATCATGCAAGGCTCTCTACACTCCACAGGGGCATGCAAGCAAAGCTAGGGTGGCCCAGGAGTTTCCTGCTCCTCCATGGGCTGGATCCCCCGGGTGGGGAGCAGAAGCCATCGAGCAGGTGTTTTCTAGAGTAGCAGAGCCCCTGTGAGAGCAGCCAAGCTTGGGAATATCTTCTGTGCAGCAGAAACTCCATCACTGACACTGCACTAAGAGCAACGGGTGGCAAAGTAGAGGTTGAGATGCAAGAGGACTGCACATCTGCTCCAGGCATGGGCAGAGGGTGTAGGACCACCTCCTGCAAAGGCGGCCCCCTGGCAATGGCATGAGATAAGGCACACGTGAAAGACATGATACTCGAAAGCCCAGCTGGGCCCATGAGTAAGCAGAAATCTCAGGTCAAGGGGCATCTTCTTTTGCATGAGACGTCAGTTTTGTACGAATCATCGTGATGTACTGTGGATTTTTATTTCGGCCACAACAAAGAGAATGGCACACTTTCCCTGTGTTACCACAGTCATTGCTCCTGTGTGGAAATGCCCCTGATGTCCTGTGCTGTCTTTCTACATCCCAAGAGTTGGGAAGGAGGTAACTCTTCATTTCAGTCCCAAAGGCAGGAACAGCAGGATCCCTGATGGACAAGGAGGAGGAAAGCCTTTGATTCTAGAGTTGATTTTAGTAAGTGGAAAAATCCCAGGGAGAACACTGGGGATCAAGGTGAGCTCCTGCAGGGAAATCTCAGGAAGTAACATGCTCTGCTATTTATACAATTACAAGAGTTCTTGAGACTTATCTAGAAGAGTTTAGGAAAAACAAATTGAGAAGATAAGAAGAATAGAAAGTGATGTCTGGCATTTTACCATCTGGAAAAGCACATGCCCATACCCTTAGTCAATTTTCAAGTAAGAATCAATTTAGAGCTTCCTTTCCAAGTTTTAACTGGAGTGAGATTCCAAAAAAGCTTTATTTAAAATCAGAATAACTCTGGAGATCAAATTTTGACAGATAGGTAACTTTTTCAAAACAAGGGCTCACAGTTGCTTCTCACCGTAGCTGCAGTACCCAGAGGACTGATTATCCTAAATGGCAATGGGGTTAGAAGAACGCATATTGCTACATACTCTTAGGAATAAAACATTGCATAGCAGGGAGAGTTGAGAAGAACATGACTGTTTTGGTTTATTTCATTTTACTTCATATTTTGCCAGGAAAATCTTCATATCCTCTTATTATATACTGCTGTTTTAATTTTTTTTAGTGGCACTGGTGAGACTGTAATTAGATTGAAAATGTGAACTGCTTCTCCTGGCTCCCAGAAGGTACAGAGATTAAGGTTTCTATAAGTCTTCATACCTTGATGGGAAGCTTTTGCTGGACTCCTGCTGGGAGCTGGGAGCACCTACTGCCACTTCATTTCATGGCTGCTTCTCTGCTGTTCTCACTGAGGCCCTGCCCTTCAATTCATTCCTCTCGAGACGTAAAGCAAATGATAAATAAGAACCCTGTGATAAAGCTGAAGATCCGACACGTTCCTCTGAACTTTAGTTTTCTGAAAAGTACTATCTTTGCATTTTCCTATTTTAAAAGACAGTGTGAAATTCACAGGTGTGCTGCATTTGGTACAACTCTTTTGCTTTGACATTGAGGCCCATTATGACTTAGGAGACCTCACGCTCATAAAATATGAATAAAACCATGAGTGCACTGAAAAGAGGTCCTGTTCTGTACCCAGTGCCCTTGGTGATTTGTGTGGACAAGTGGCTGAACTCATGCTCCTGACAAAGGTCCTCTACTTCTGGGAAGGGAGAGAAGAGGAACACGTACTGCATGGGGAGTGACCAAGACTCCTATGTTCTCCGGGAGATCCACACCAAAAGCCTGCGCCTTCACCACTCTGGGCCCTCATTTCCTCCCCTCTAAAACACCAGAGTCATATTCAGTGATTGTCGAGCTCCATGTTTCTGAGCTTCTCCTTAACACTTCCTGATTCCACAGGGAGCAAGTTGCTGAGCACTGGTGTCACCAAGAGCCTACTCAGGACTTAAGTGCACCCTGGTGGTTTCCCTGAGGTAGAGAAGACAGTGGAGACGAGGTCAGATCAAACCAAGTGTGATGGAGGTCCCACTCCAGCAGCCATGCTTGGCTCTTACTGACTGTGCCCGTAGCTACACTGTGTGGTGCAGCAGTAGGGGGAGCCTTCCCCTGGTATTAGCATGAGTGTAGCTATGTGTTAGGCTTTTGTGATGTGCATTCTAAGAGCTGAGGTGGAAAAGAAATCAGTAAAAGCATTGGTTATTACTTTCTTTTTATTTTATGAAAGATAACATATCTTTAGCCAAATAATAAGATAATACCAATGGTTATTACAGTGTGTATCATTATTTTCAAAACAGTCAGTACAAGACATAAACCAGAAAGACTCTTACAGAAAAGAAACAAACAGATAATAATGCAAACTTTGTTTTCAATGAACTAAGATAAACTTTTTGCACAAATGAAACAAATTAGCATATATATTGAAATTTTTATTTTAACAAGAAAAATTCTGTACCTGAAATGTACATTTATTCATTTATTTAGGTACAGGATAATTCCAAACAACAGAATGAGTAATTGTAATCACCACCTAGAGTTTCTATAATGGAAATCTATAAGGGACTAACTTAAATCATAAAGTATACAATAAATTCAGGATATTAAGCTGTAGAGGAGGCTTTGGAAGCCAAGACTGCTGGTTCCTGCTCTTGAGGAGGGGTCACTGCACCTGTCAGTGATGACTGCTGTGTACAGAACCAAGATTTAGACAGTGAATAGAAGAGCTGACTCCAATTCATGTTCACGTGATAAACACTCCACGTGTTGTACATGTGTGAGTTGATTTCAACCTCACCAAATGGATTAACCACTCTAACCTCAGCTGCAAAATGAGAATACTATGCCTCCTCAGGCCCCAAGCCCTGCCAGTTAGCAGTTTCTGCTCCTCCACATACAGAAGGTCATTAAGGGACACAGAAGGTGTGTGGAGAAAATGCACCTGTGGTCACCTCTGCTGTCACACTCTGTGTCCTGCAGAACAGGCTAAGTGAGTTTAAAGCCACAACAATCTCTGTACTCAGCACACCTAGGCACACATGTACACACACACAGACACACACACACACACACACACACACACACACACACACACACAAACCATACACTTGTGCACTAATCTTTTAACATTAATACAGTTTCATAAACAGTTCACCGATACTTCAAGAATTCTCTGAAGAAGTTGACCAGCATCTCACATTTTCTAGAAGTTGAGTGTCTGAGATTTAAATTAATCATCTGACATTGAGCTGATTCAAACCTCTGCTTCCCAGCCACAAGGTCGCAGTTTTCCATGAGGATGTGGATGAAAATGGATTTGGATGGAGAGGGAATTTGGTTGCACAGGCTCTGTTCATTTACTCTGCTAACCACAGGTGTCAGGGATTTTCTGGAACGTTCTGTGAATTCATAGTTCCCGCCAATATAGATTCCAGGGTGACTTAGGATCTGATGCTGATGACTCAATTGACATTCAGGACCTGGGACTTTTTTGTCAGCCAGTCTTTAGAGTTCAAAGATGGCATTTTTAAATGGTCCTGGAGCACCGCAGAAATATGGACAGTGTGGTATACTGTGTAACTACCATGAAAGTTGGTCTTCCGCTATGGAAAGAGGGTGGCAGAGTTCCCCAGACAGGGTGGAATTCAGAATTGAGGTCTGACTGATCTTGGTTTGCATCTGGGTGGAATCAGATGGCACCGTCTCCACCAATCCATTAGAGGTCAACACCTGGTGTAAAATGTCCTGTCGTGTGATTAACTGGGAAAAACATCTGAAAAAAAAAAGAAATAAAGAAAGAAATAAGATGAATGCATTAAGATAGTTTTATCTCTGAGAAGGAACCATTTAAGCCAGTCATCATAGATAAGTGTGCATTTAGCATTAAATTCAAAAGTCATGGACTAACTTAAATAATTTAAGCTGAATTCGATTTTCTAATTCTGTTCCAGTGCACTGTCGGGCATCATCTGCCATCTACACTGACTAGCCAGACAATAAAAGTCAAGGCCTGAATAAAAATTCAATCTTCCTATTTTTCACCTTGATACAAATAGTGCCCAATTCTCCTGGAATCGCAGCGTAGTGAGATAGACCTGAGCAAGGAAAAGGGTACCTTCTGGGCTAGATATGCAGGGACTCTGGGGTGATGACCACATGACCTCTCAGGGTGAGCTTTGTGGGCACTCAGTTCTGGTTAGACAAGAGATGACAGTCAGTTCTAGAATAATCAGGATTTAAGGGCAATTTTGGAGAATCAAACATGACAGAAACTGTTCAACTTGATGTGGTTTTCCTTAGGCAGATGAAGGCAATTTTGACGTAAAACATCAGTGAAGCCCTGAAATGGAGAGTTGTCAGGAGGGGGAGGTGAGTCAGGGTGATATAAAACTCATCCAAAGGGCAAGCACTTGTCCACACGAAGCAGAGGGGGCACAGGGACAGCCTGATGCTCTTTGGTTTCCACCTCCCGAGCTTCTTGCCAGAATTTAACAGGCCTCACTGGTTTGCAGTTTACTTGTCCTGTGGTCATGGTTATCCTTGTGAGTGTGAAGGGCTGATCCTGTTTCCATCTGTGTTAATATTGGCCAGATCACATCATAGAATTTATGCGGCTGTCTCTGGTATTCATATTTTTGTTTCCTGACTGAGAAAGAGAATATGAATCATAACGTGGAGATAGTGTTTCATGTCAATGGTTTACCTGGATGATTAAGGATTTATTTTTATTTTTTTTACATAGGATCAGGAAATTGAAGTTAAATTTATTTCTTCTTCTCTACCTGAGTATACTACTATATCAGAGCAATGCTCTCTTTTTAATAGTCAATAAAAAGAAAATATTAGAACTTCTTAAATTTATCCCCAAACTCTCCCTTTTCAAAGCATATTAAGATATTAAAATAAGAATCAGAAAATATGTAACAGTTGTTCTGTATCTTATTTACTCAAATAATTTGTAATGTTCAAGAATTATAGGGACTGGAACTTTGAGATATAGTTTATACTTTCTAACACTTTAAAAGAGTTCATCAGCTGTGGATATAGCTCAGCAGCACAGCGCCTGCCTGTCAAGTGTGAGGTCATGAGTTTGATTCCCAGCACAAAAAAAGAGACAAGTTCATCATGTCTGTGAGTCAAAGATGTTAACAAACTTCTAGTTAATGAGTGTACGATAAATGAATTAATGAACAATAGCTGACACCTTAAGCTTTTCAAAATGAAATTGGCAGAAATCTGAATGAGAAAGTTGTAAGAAATATTAGTAAGCTGTATTGAACACTCTGCTGATGTAGCTACTTGAATAGTCTGCAATGCTAATTTTGATGTCTTTTTATTAAATACCAGCATGTGGTATCCCAGTGCTCAGGACAAGGCTTTGCACCTTGGCTTTGCACTGTGCTCTGTTAGTGCCCCTCACATTGGTCTTTCTCACTGTCAGGATAAAATACTTGACAGTTGTAACTTAAAAGAGGAGCAGTCCAACTTGGCTTATAGTTTCAGAGAGTTCACTCCATGGTTGGCAGACTGGAAAGTAGAAACTGATGGTGGAAAGATGTGGAAGAGGAAAGCTGCTCCACACATGGCAGCCCAGAAGGAGAGAGAGAAGTGAGGAGCTGATGACCAGGACACACACACCACTGTGGGTCACTCCACAGGGAGCCACTTTCCTCCACCAGGCCCACCTGTAAGCAGTATGTTAAATTACGAGGTCATCGGTGAGTTAATTCACTGGTAACTCTACTGAACCCATGATGCAATCATCTTCAAAAGCCTCCTGACCCATGAGAACTTAAGGGATACTTTAATCTAAACCATAACAGCCTTGAACTCCAATCCTCCTACAATGTAGAGAGTATAGTAGCAGTAGGAAAGACATGAATAGAGTAGAAAAGACCACAATGGTAACCTGCCTTTTAAACTTAATCTCTCTTTCAGTTTCTCTTTATTCAACTTTCATTTCTTTTTTCTTCTCTGATTATTTTTTTGAAAATTTATTTTCTCAGAAATTCAGAGACTGAGGTACATTTCATTGACATAAAGATAAACCAGATGTCTATTTCTTACCTTCTCTGAATTACCTAGCTGCCATACTCATCAAAGTCACACATTCTTTTGTAATATCTGTATTTTGTCATGGACCATTATCAGCCAGCATTGGTATTCAGAGGGACTAAGTTTTACTACACTTAGGAAGAATAAGGTTATATGACTCATCACATCCAACTAAAGCATAGTCAGACTACCATAAATTTCATAAAGTTAAATATCCAGCTGTACTGGTTAATGTGTGTATGCAGAATAGCCTTAGAAAGTTGCGTTTTCCTTTCTAGAATGAGAGAAATACCCAAGCGATGTGAAGGGATCCAGAGGAATCTGATGGCAGCCATCTTAGTTGTAACTGCCATTTTGTCTTTTTGCCCACTAGGTGATGCTGGGGTGCACTACAAACCTGTAGGGTAAAGTTGTTAGCACAGCTAGATGAATGAGTGTGTGTGTACTGGCCACTGACATCCAGTCTGCTCTATAATTATGTGTCTGTAAACCAACAGTCTGTGAGAATGCCTAGGTACATAGCTTAGGATGAGGTGATTCTCCAGTCTTACCATGGCCCCAGAGAGGCTTTTGTCTGTGAACCTCTGATTGACTTCCCTTGTTGTACCCTCACATTTGTCTGTCTCTTGTTTCATCTCTTGGCACTGTCCAGATTTGGCATGTACTTCTCCTATAGTTCTTTTTCTCAAAACATGATCATAAATGCTCCACAATTTAATTTATTATAATTTGCCATTACACAGATAACAGGAGCTGATTCCTCCAGGTGCATAAAGGATCTTTTAGAGCTTGTGTTTATTGGGACTTTGAGACTGGGTTCTGAGTTCAACAGTAAGGCGCAAATACGTGAGTCTTTGTGGCCTATAGAAGATCACTTATTTATGTTTACCTTGCAAGAGAGTACTAGATGAAGAAACTGACTTCTTGACGTGGGTTGGGGGCAATTCAACACTTAAGGTATTCTAAGGAATCCCAAAAGTGGGCCAAGGAGCAGTGGAAAGTGGGGAAGGAGAGATGTTATGTTTGATATGATTGTATATGAAGTTATACTCAACTATTTCAAAGAAAGAGACATTGTGGTAGTTACTGTTAATTATGGGTTGTCTTCTAGTGAAGTACTGTGTTGCTTACATTGTTCTGTTCTGAACTGCTTTGTTATGTCCTGTTTTGTGTTAATCTCTTTAAAATAAAAAAAAATGCTTAGTCTGTTTAGCGGAACTTTGCATCTTTCAGGATGAAGAGAAGGTGTTTTGGGGAGGGGATGATAAACTGTGAGAGGGACACCTTGGTGAAGGCCACCAAGAAGAAGCCTGGGGATGGCCCTGGCCTTGGTCACATGGAGTCTGTGCTGGCCTGGTGCCTGGACAGTGAGGTCATAAGTGGAAGCTGGCAAGGACTAACACAAAGCAGGGGAGCTTGTGGGCGAGAGGAATTTGAGACCCTGGGCATAGGCAGGTTTCCTTAGATTTTCTATTGTGGGAGGGACGAGCAAAAGGAAGACAAAGAACAAAAGTAGACTTAATGATTAAATTAAATATTGTTTAAGAGAGTGGAGATTACTGCGTACTGGCTTCCTCTTGAAAATGACCTGATGGAGGGG
The DNA here is from genome assembly GCF_034190915.1 of Cavia porcellus. NCBI lineage: Eukaryota > Metazoa > Chordata > Mammalia > Rodentia > Caviidae > Cavia > Cavia porcellus. The sequence goes on from NW_026947507.1 coordinate 45,106,920, forward strand.
TGATGATCCAAGAGATAAGGAAATTGCTGGAGTGAATTACTTGAGTAGCAAGACAGGATCTTATCCAGAGCACAAATGGAAGTATTCACTTCCCTACCAATTACAGGGCGACACATCTGACTGTGGGGGTTTGAGGTGCTTAACATGAGTGAGTTTCCTGAGAAGACAATCTGCCTCTGTTATTCACAGAGATTATAAGATTCTGTAGGGAAATCCTTCTAAAGGTGATTATGGGTTCTATTGTCTAATTTGTCTTTGTTCTTCAATGATTCAGGATCCCCAGTATGAGTATAATGCAGCATGCATTATGCAGAGAGTACACCGATGACTTATTTTTTCTCTTCAAGTTATCTTACTAACAAATCCTAGGCATTGTTTTGCCCTCATGGATTCTAGAAATTTTCCCACTGTAGGAAATGCATTCATTAGTGGAGTTAGGAGTAGAAGCCACCTGGTCCTTAGAGCATGGGAATTTTGGTATAAAGAATCGGTCACTTCTTCCTGAGGAGTAGATGCCAGGAGGAGGTGGGACAGAGTGCAGGAAGACCATGTGGAGCCAGCTGAGAAGGGCTCCTCCCCGGTGCTGGGCCGGACCCTGAGGGGAAGGCTGGATGCGGTCCGCATGTCTCAAGGCAGGAATGAACAGATCTCTTTACATTGTTTTACAAATCCCTTAATGAATCCCCAAACTCTTTGACCCAAGTGGCAGAATTGCTAAACTGGCTGCCATTCTAGCACTCAGGTGGGCAGAGGCTGGTTGACTGGAACAGCGGGCTGGGGTAGGCCAGGGAGAAACTCTCAACCAGGAGAAAACAGGCTGGGCATGGGAAGCGTCTGCTAACGTGGTGCAGCTTGCTTCCTCAGAGTTCTCTGCAGCAGGGGCGGGCTGGGCTGGCCCCAGCGAAGGAGGATAACACCGCGTGTGGGACAGCAGAGGCCAGGCACAAGCACCTGAGGGCTGGGAGAGCTGATTGCTTCTGTCTCCCACGTCAGCATCCACCATGAGTGCTTGTGCCTGCGGCTCCAGACTGGGCTCTGGAGTGTCCACCAGGACCTGGAGACGCTCATGCACCTCATAGCTGGGCACTGGCACTAGATTTATTTTTATTTTTCTCTTTGATGCTTTATTTTTCTGAACATACAGTGTAGGAGCTGAGGCTTATCACACTGATTCTAAACTTTTTGGTCCAGTAAGTATTTTTAAAATTTTCAAAGCTTGGGAATTTTATTATATTTCCCAGTAAGGAAATTTTTCCATAATGATTTTATTGTACACAAATTCACCTATTTAAGCAGGTCTTCTGTGTAACAAACATAAACTATGTCAGGAAGAGAAAATATAAAATACATGTTATCAACTCCATCATAGACAAATCATTCTGATGATACTGGACAGGACCTGGAGGTCAGGGTCGTGATGGCCTCTGTTTAATAATTGTTTCCTATAAACTGAAAGGTATCATGTTCACTGCTAGTTTTGCAAAGCTTTCATTTCTGTCTTAAGGATGAAATGCAATACATTAACTTCTGATATATTGCATATATTTTCTCCATTTCCCAGATTTACGAACTCAGGAGAAGACAGAGGTGAGATGAAAAAGTTGAATAGGTGAGAAAAAATAGTTAATTGATAGGTAGCACTCTAGACAAAGTAGGGCATGAAGCTCCTTAGAAATAGAGTATTTCTTTTGAATTATGAAAACTCAACAAGATAAAGACAAATTTCGGAGTCTGCCCATACCATTTCATTTTGTTTTGTTTTGTGAGTGGAAATTTCTTTATTACACAAAAAAACAAAAGCATAAAATCAAGAAACATTCATACGTACTGAGCAGTACAATGGAGCAGCAGTAAAAAGTTTACTTGCATAGAGGTTAAAATAACAGCAATGCAGGATTCACAGGATTCACAGCAGCAGGGTCTGCTCCTCTGGCTCTGCTAATTCACTTTTCCAAACAGGTGTGAGGGAGTGGGGCACAGGTGTGTGAGTGTGCAGATCACAGCCCTTGCACTGACACACTGAGACCACTATGAGACTCGGAGCTGGGCGTGGGATTGTACTGCCTGCTGTGGCTCCTCTGCTGCGCACATCCGTAGCCATTTTGTTGTTTCAAATGTATTGAGAAGTTTGTTTCCAGTTTTTAAACAACTTCAGCATCAAGATGTTCTAACTGCAGTTTCAACTTTGAAGCATCCACTAAAGTTTGATAAATCCCTCAGCAATACTTGAACAGCTCTAGCTTTTCCTCAGTTCTCACCCTCTCCCTGGGCACAAACTCCTCTGTAATTACTTTTTGCTATCAAGGGACCTATATACACCAAAGACATTGTTGCTTATTTCAGGCGTTGTTTGGGTGCGTTGGCATTCTTTGTGGTGGTAAAAATATTCTCCCTCTCTGAAGAGAAAAATAGTTTGGCTGACACAAGCAGTTAGTCATTATGATTTTCCAGAGGATTTTTAAAGTTCCAGAATTTACCCCGTGTTTGATTATGATGAGCTGGAAAAGTAAGGCCGGGCTGTGTCTCCATTTCCCTGGCCCTTCCTTTTAGCCCGCTGGCACAAACTGGGTGAGAGTTTGCACTACATTGTACACTCAGAGTGAACTTCACAGAGTAAAAAAATTCCAAAGATTGAACCGGGTGTTGGTAATAGGTTGAAAATTCTACTTTTGCTGTGGAAGTGAACAGATATATACCTATTTTTTTTTTGTTCTGTTGGGTCAGGATACAATTATGCAAAAAGAGTTTTGATTCTGATGCTTCTTTTAAGACTATAGAATACTTGCTAACCTACACAATAAAAGTGTTTTTCCAAAGCCAGAAATAAAATGTACAAAACTATTTTATGAAAATATCTCCGAACTAAAAAGTGAACTTCTTGATTTAGAATATACTTTCCTTTGACGGACTCAGTATGTTGAACTCCTCTTTTAAATTATTTGAGACTTACAAAAGTAATCAACAGTAATTTGGAGTTCACATATACATTTAACCTAGTTTTGCTAATATCAAATATTTTATTTGTATTTTTAAAAAAATTTTAAATTTTATTTTAAAAAGAATAAAACCAAGCAGAATAAAACAGAGTCAAGCCAATCAAAACAAACTAGTCTAAGTAACACAAGACTTCAAAAACAATATGAAATCAACAGTAGTTACAATAATGCCTCTTATCTTCAAAATAGCTGCAGATACCTTCAGACATAGTAAAAGTCAAACAAACCAGAACAAAATAGTACCAATAAAAACAAAACATAAATGCAATAAAGAACTTCAAGACAAGACAATGATAAATCCAAAATGGCTACCATAATATTTCTTGCTATCTTTGAAATAGCTGCTCCTGCCTTTGGATTTGACATAATCAAACAAAACAAAAGAGAACAAAACCCAACCAGCAGAACAATGAAAATGACACAGGACTTCCAAAACAAGACCATAGGGAATTAACAATGCCTACCACCCGCAGAAGGAGACCCCCACAGATGCTATACTGTGTGTTGCCATCCTCTAAATAGATGAAAAGGCCATTGGCCATCGGACCTACAGAGTCAGTGAAACTCCAAACACCATGAGCATCAAATTGCATTTCACAATAGCTATCTATCATCACAGCCCATGCTTCTCTGGATCAGCCTGTTGCTTATCCAGGGGCAGAGGGGTGTTGACTCTTTTGTTTCCCAGTACACATGCTGGAAGGGATTGGGGTCTGGTTGAACCCCACTGATTTGTAGGGATGGCTTGCTTCTTGGTAATTCTTGTTCTCTTCTTTCGCAGTCCACCAAATATTTTAAATGATCATAGAACCATGAGTAAAAATCAAGAAGTTGATGTTGCTATGATTTAGTCAAATTTCACTCTTTTTTTTTTTTTTTTTTTTTTTTTTTTTTTGCTTTAGACTACTTTTTCTGCTCCAGGATCCGAATTAAAATCCTATATTACACATGTGGAAATGTCTTATCCGCTAAATCTCCTCCATTCAATGACATCTTTTCTCTCTTCTTCTTTCTCTCATCCCATCCAGAATTTTTGCTTCCCTCTGCCTTCTTTTGTGGGCAGCTATGTTGGGCATTCAGGACCTTTTATGACTTTTTTATGGCTATTCTTTGAAGGTCATTGGTCATTTATCCTGTGGGATGTCTCTTAGTCTAGTTTTGTCAAGTGCTTACTAATGTCAGGACTTGTGCCCCTTTGTCAAGAGAATCAGGACAGAGACTTTTCTTTCTTGCAACATGATCTCAAGGTGCATTGTGTAAATGTGCCTTCTGGCTGCTGATATCCTTTGGATAAGGTGCTCATTTATGCTATCTCTTGGTGGAAATACCTACAGAGTCTAAAAATATATTTTTCATATTCAAACATTTACCTAATGATATTAGCATCCAATAGTCTATCGCCTTTGAAACAATTATTACAATTTTTTCCAAAGGGATTTTATGTTTGTCTAATGATGGATAAACATGATCTGATCTTTTTATTTACATTTTAAAGAGATGCATGCTTCCTTATTTTATATCTGGGTTAAAGTCTAGACTTCTGTTATTTAACATGTTACTCATCCCCCACCCCCCAGTTTTATGTACTTGAAGCTCTTTCTAACATATACCTTGATTTTCTTCCCGCATACGTCCACTGTTTTATGAGAAGTTCCTTACTCTATGGCACTGTAAGATACTCAATAGTCATTTTTGTCATAATTGATCAATTAGAAATTCATGCCTGATGCTATTCTGTGACTGTATTTGATGCTTTTTCTGCAAATGTCATAATGTGTTTTCACATAAAATTTGAAGTGAAAGTTAAATTGCTTTTAAATTTTTCTCCTTTCTAAACTTTGTAATAACTAGAGTGCTAGAAACTTATTTTGTCTTGCCAATAACTTTAAGACTGCTATTAAAGTCATTTGTCTTAATAATAAGATTAAGATTATTATTAAATTTAGCTCAAGGCTACAAATGTATTTAGGCAGCCAAGCCAGGGAATAAGACTTCCTTGTCTTACCTAGCAAGCAGTAAACAAAATAAAGTTGCTAATTTTCCCAGGTTCCAAGATCCGAAAGTTCTTAGCAAAGGTGATGAAACTGGTCATTTACCCCCTCATTCACACAGCTGACTGAGCCATTGAATGGGCACACAGAGAAGGAAAAAAGACCTCCGATCTCAGAAAGATGGAGCCATAATGAAGAATATATCGACTGGATTTTCATAAAATATGATCCTGAGGTCTAAGGGTTAGCAATTACAGCTAGAAGTGGAAACTCAAAACTGATGTCACTTATAATCACATCAGCATGATACAGTTAGGGATTGGGCACTAAACATCTAGGTGGTGCAGAGATCGCAGGAGGAGGGATGGGAGCTGTGTTAGGAGGTGCAGATCCTTCATGAGACAGGCAGACACCTGGCAGTGGGCAGTCGTGAAGGTTGTACAACACGAGGAACATGTGCAACACAGCAGAAATACACATTCAGAATCAATCAGACAGCAAATTTCATATAAGGTGTATTTTCCTTATTTCATCAATAAGAAAAAAGTGGAAATTCTTATGAATCAAGGCATTTCAAAAAGTCATACACTAGAAACTATAAAATACTACTGAGGGAAATCAAAGAAAATCTAGTAAGTTCAGAGCTGCACCACGTTCATAGGTTAGAACACTGATAATAGTTACAAAATCAATTTTTTCAACCTATTCTCTAAATCAATGTAAACCCAACAAAACTGTCAAGTTTGTGCAAAAATTGGAGAACTGATTTTTAAAATTTATATGGAAATGCAAAAGACCCAGAGTAACCAGAATACCTTTGAAAAAGGAACAGAATAGGAGGACTCTCACCAAAGGAGTCTGAATCCCCCCACCCCCACCTGAATAGCTTCTCGACTCCTGCTGTAACCAGGGTTTAAAGAGAATAAATTTAATACAGGACACAATTTATAGGATTATTTCATATATTCATCCAAATACTTGAGTGCAGGAGACCTTTCCATACATTAGAGACCCAAAGAATCTAGCTGAGGAGCTGAATCTGTGGCAATGTCCTGCACGAGTCCAGCTGGAGGCCCAGAACCCACAACATCTCATGCAAGTCTGTATCAAGGATCTGCACTGGGAAGCCCAAAGATCAGTGATGGAGGCTGGGAAGTCTGTGCCAGTGGGATGAAGGATCTGTAGTAGCAGGCTGAGGGATCTGCACTGCAACCAGGAAGTGATGCTCAATTAAAGACCAGGGCACTCCTTAAGAGAAACACAGCCATCCTCAGGGATGCGAGCACCAGGTTCCTCAGAGGATGAGAACAGCCCAGTTCAGGAGAGCCAGTGCTATAAGCTTCTCTAGGAGAACCAACAGCTCACCATTTTCTCCTTCTTTATGCTGTGATGACAGTCCTCAGGTGGGCCTTCCACATTCAGCACCATACTCACTCCATTCATCTGGGTGTTACCACACACACACACACACACACACACACACACACACCAAACAAACTGTAGAATTGTTGTTGCAAACAGTTTATTGAGCAGATTCAAAGACATGCACATTCAGAAGGACACTCCAGGGTTTCTGGTATGTGGTCCTAGGGTGGACTCCAATGGAAGATCTAGGATGTGTATAGCTAATGTCTGTCGGGTTACTAGTGGGTTCCACAGTATGCAAATTACTTGTATATGTTTGTGACTTAGAAATGTCATACCCTAATAACAGGGTTGTTGCCTTGAGCATAGAAGTCTTGGAATTTGTGGACTTAGAGTGGTAGAATAAAATCAAGGGCTGGATTTACAGACTTACTGTTCCTCTAAGACTCAGACATTTAGTAGGGACAAGGAGTGTCCCTCATAAAGTGAAGGAGCCTTGAAACCTTGCATAGCTTTTGTCTTAAGCTGCCAGTTTTTAAAAAGTACAATTTTAAGATGGCAATGTCTTTTTCTCTTTCTCCTTGCTGTATTCTACGCTACCTTAAGAGCAGCACCGTCCCTTCAGAAATCCTGTTATAAAGCTATATTAAACAAGGCATCATGGGATTCCTGGAGGTGTGACAAATAGATGCAGCAGAAGAGAAAGTCCACAAGTTTTGATAAAGAATCAAAGGAAATTTAGTGAACAAGAAATAATCATTCTGCCAAGTGTTGCTGAATGTCCATGTAAAAGTCTGAGCTTCAGTTCTTTGTATCATATAGATACATCAATGCAGGCAAATCATACATGAAATACAAAACAGAAATGTGTGTCTTTTATTACACAAACTCTGGCTGGGAAAATATTTGTATTTATTTTATGCAATAATAGACTTCTACAGAATACTTTTAAAAATAACCAAAATATAATACTAAGGAAAACAGAGGCCACAGCCTTTCCCCATGAGTCAGTGCCACTCACAGACTGTGGAAGGCATGAACAAGGCTTCACCAGGGAGCAAGCCCTGTCTGTGAACCAGCGCCATGGGCAGGCAGCTGGGGACAGCAGAACCCAGCTTCTTCCAGCTGGCAGGTGGGAAACAAGAGGAGCCAACCCCTCCTCCCAGATCTGGAGAAACACAGACTATGATGACAGCTATAGAGGTTACAAGCAATTTGATGCTTGTGGAGTTTGGCGTTTCATTGACCTTAGAGGTCTAGGGCTGGTGGCCTGATCATCTATTCAGAAGATAGTGGTATGCAGTATGGCACCTATGGGAATCTTTTCTGAGAGTGATAACCATTGGTGGTTCCCTATTATCTTATTTTGAAGTCCTGTATCATTTTCATTGTTTTGTTGGTTGAGTCTTGTTTTGTTTGATTTTGTTATATCTGATGGCATGGACAGTTATTTCAAAGATAGAAAGTTATATTATGGTAGCTATGTTTGATTTACTACTATTTTGTCTTGAAGTCCTTTGTTGCATTCATTGTTTATTTTTAATTGGTTCTCTTCTGTTCTGTTTGATTTTTACTATGTCTGAAGGTATCTGCAGCTATTTTAAACACAGCAAGAGGCACTATGATAACTACTATTGATTTCATATTGTTTTGAAGTCCTGTATCACTTACACTGGTTTGTTTTGATTAGCTTTATTGTTTTATTCTTATTGATTTTATCCTCTTTAAAATAAAATAAAACAAAACAAATGGCTCAATTTTAAAAAGGTGGGTAGTTTTACCAAGTACTTCACCAACAAACGCACATATATATTTATGCATGGCATCAAATTTCCAAAAAGAATAATGGCACTTGGATTTAATTTGTACTTATAGGAATATTATGTGGTGATGATTGCTTTCCTGCCAGGCACAGAACAAGGGAAATCATCACCCTGTGCTCTCAAGAAAAAGGCTAACCAAAGTGGAAGAGAAAAACTTTTCTTAGATCCATCAGAGAGCCGAGGCTGCCCCCTGAAACTTGGAGACAAGGAAACAGAATCAGAACTGAGTTGCGGAATCCAAGCTGAGACCGAGCTACAGGCTGGATGGTGGGAACAGCTCTGCATACCTACACAGGGCACCCTAGTTTCCTTCCAGGTTTTCCTCCCGCTGCCCCACTTAGGTATCTTAACTGGAGAAAACTGCTTTCCCTACTTCCAGCAGGGGAATAGGGACTGAGCGCTGGAAAACATTAGTTTGGATAACATGGGGTAAGGTTTGGGCAGGGATGGGTTGCACCTGCCGTGCTGGATCAGGACTCAGAGAAGTCTGCATAAAGGTGCCAGCTGGGCAGCTAGACACGGGGTACACACAGGTACAGAGCTCTGCAGTAAAGGGTGGGTGAGAGGCGCACGTCCTGGGGCACAGGCAGGGTGTGGGTAGTGCTAGAGGAAAAACAGAGGATACAAAGAAGAAGGAGATGAAGGTTTGGCCAGAAACCAGAAAAGACCCTGTTGCTTTTCTGTATTGTGGTGGCTGACTCTAGGATGTGACCTCCTGTACAGGGGGGTTCCTGAAAAAACACAAAAGAAATGCTGTTTTAAATTTGTGCCTTGATCAAAAACAATAGTGCCTCTTGGCCAGCACTGAGGCAGCATTTCTGGGTGTTCCCCACAGTGCTGCAGCCCCACTGAGGTATCAGCCAGGCAATGGGAGTGCAAGGGAAAGGTCACCAAGAGACACAGAGCAAGAAAGAGCCCAACGTGTCAGGAGGACTCTGAATTCAGGAAATACTCCGCTTTCCCACTCACATCAAAAGTCACAGATCTGAGCCAGGTGTGGGGACGCCCTGGCCACAGTCCTGGCCACAGAAGTGCGAGACAGCATCTAGCTCTAAACCTAACACTAACCCTAACCCTCTAACCAAGCATCTGTGGGCAGGAGGGGTTTAATTCTCAGTGGTTTGACGCCCAGTCCAGAGGCCCCTTTAATACAATGTGTTGGTCACAGTTCTCCAGAGGAGCAGAACAATGGGGTTTGCAGTCTACAGCCCCGTTTGTATAGAGTTGGCATCTGTGGATTTCTCACTTATTGATTCAACCCAGAGAAAATGAGAAATATTTGAAAAATTTGCACATGTACTAAATACATACAGACTTTTTTGTTATCTTTCCCTAAACAATACCACATTATGGTTATTTGCATAGAATTTATATTGTATTAGGTATTACAATAATCTAGTAGTGACTTGAAGTATATTGGAAGAGGTACTTAATTTATATGTAAATATTACACCATGTGCTTCTGCAGGCTTTTGTATCCATCAGGGGCCCTGAGAACAAACGGATGTAGACAGATGAGGTCCACCTACTATCTATCATCTGTCATCCATCAATCATTTATCAATCAATCTATAATCTATCACCTACCTCTCTCTAATCAATCTATCTATCACATATCAGTCTATTATCTATCATCTATCTATAGTCTATCATCAATTATCTAACACCTACCTACCTATCATCTATCAATCTATAATCTATCATCTACCTACCTATAATCTATCTTCTATCAATCAATTATCTGTAATCTAACTATCTATGATAAATCAATCATCTATCAATCTTTTATCTATCACCTACCTATCAATAATCAATCTGTGTATCCTCATAATCAATCTATTATCTATCATCTACCTATCTGCCCATCATCCCTATGAACCATCTCCGTGAAGGGGGGGCGTTCTCCAGGACTTCATCCACAAGCAGACCCGGGCAGGTCAGAAGCACAGGGGACAAACAGCCAGGAAGAGGGGATGTTGTGGTTCCATACCAGGCAGAATTCTGTGCCGCAACGGAACACGTGTTTCTGCCCTGGGGAAAGCCCATCCTCCATCCTGAAGACTCAGCTCTTCAGGGAGCCTGACTGGCACTGAGTAGGTCCATGCACTTTGCTGTCAGTCAGCTCTGTGTGAGTGTCGAAGCCTTGCACAGGTCTACAGCAGCATGTGAACTGGTGCCTCACCAGGCATCTGTCACAGGTTAACCCAGAGTGACACGTTAGCCATTGTCAGTGTGACCTTCAGGGCATCTTTTCCTGGGGAATTAATTCTTTATCCAAAGTCATGGTGCATTCTGTGGAAATCAATACATGGATTCTTCAAAACACTAAAACTGGATATTCTGTTTTGCCCTGTTCTCCTCCTTTTAGGTAATCTTCCCAAAACAGCTAGATATAGACACATGTACTCATGTTTATAGCCACATAACTCATACTAAACTGTGAGAGTTTAGTTACACATGCACCAACAGATGAAGGGACCCGGGAAATGTGGTACTTAAAAATAGCAGAGTATACTCTGATATGAAGAATAAATTGCAGTCATTTGTAGGAAAATCGGTGCATCCTCAGACCACATTTTAAGTAAGATAAGTCAGACACACAAGTTTAAATATTAAATAGCTTTCTTATATGAGAAACCTCATATATAATTAATTTTAAAAACAAAATAAGAGACAATAAGAAAATAGACGGCAGATCTTGCCAAATGGCAGAGGATGCAGAGATGAAGGCAGGGAGAGAGAGCAAAAGGTAAGGAAAGTGACAGAGTGACAGAGTGTCAAGCACACGTGTCCATCCCACGGTGAGAGTGAGCACCTCATGCGGGAAACACGGACTGATACCAACACTGACAGAATCGGGATGGATATGCCGCCCCAGTGTGCAGCTTCTCTTGGAACTTCTAGACTCCTACACAGCTGGAGCAAAGCTTGACATTCCAAAGAAGCTGCAGAGATTTCAGAATACTGGTAACTGTAATAGGATTAATAATGTTACAGTAACCCACCTTTTTGGACATAAGCTGCTAAAAACAATCTTACATTTGAGAATATTTGTCTACCACATGTGATTTTTCATGTGTAATTCTAAGTGTAAAGCAGAATAAAGTTGATTAGTGTAAATTATTATTTAATCAAACTTTTAGCAGCCATTGGGACACAACTGACAATGTTTGAAGATATTTTGTCCTGATGAACTCGGATTTGCACCAGTGTGTACTCAGCACCAGCAATAGTTGGGGCAGTGCATACTCTGTGCAATCCAGATCTCTGTGAGAATTAAACCTTCCTGGCTTCACTTTTATGATGGAGATTTGAGCACTTTTATTGCTTAAAGAATGAAAGAGGAAGTCCAGTCGTGTAGGTATTACAGTTATGTGTAATCCACATGCTTATATCCTTTTATTAAAGATTTTATGTTTCAGTCTTCAATTTAATTAGAAAAAGAAGTAAAGTGTGTATTATAAGACATGACCCAAGTGCAAAGAAACATGTTTCCTTTTTATGCATTCCCTAGTCTAAGTATTTTGAAACATTTCAATTTTAGGGAAAAACAATGTAAAATACTCCCAAATTCTACTCAGAGTTTCTGTGGAATCCTCAGCTGATTTCCTGTTATGAGCTGAATTATGCCCCTCTGAGTGCATAAGCTGAAGTCCTAACAGCCACCTTGCTGACTGTGGCTGTATTTGAGATGACCCTTTTAAGAGGATCAAGTTACAATGAGGTCATTATAAGACAATCTGACAATCTGTCTCGTTATGAGACAAGGTCAGGAGACAGATACGGAGGTGATGACCATGGAGGACACAGGAGATGGTCAGCTGCAAGCCAAGGAGAAAACTGGAGGAGCTAACCCAGCTGACATCTTGCTCCACAGTGGTTAGGACATCAATTTCTGTTGTGCATTTTTTTGCTTCTCTTGTGGTGCTTGGTTACTGCAGTTAGTAGGAATGAGGGTCACTTAGTGTCTGTGAACAAGCAGGGTTAACCTACCTAAGTACTTTGTACTTCTATGAAACATGTCCACAAATTCGTCCTGTAACATTTGGGTGCAATGGACTCTTCCATGTATAGGAGATGGACACATAGAGGCAGTGTCACCCAGGAGTTGGTTTTCCTCAGTGCATGCACAACACAGGTTCTGCTCTGAGAGCCTCAGCTCCTGTCCAGCACAGGGGTGGGTGTCCAGGAGGACTCACACCTTATTAGCAAGAAGCTCATAGCTTTCACTGATACAAGGATATGCAGTGGGACATCTGATCCTTCCTGGGGTTATACTTGACTCTCAGAAGGACAGCAGCAGAGCAGTTTCCACAGTGCTTTCTGTGAAGTACATTTAGGGGCTGGAGAGAATGGCTCCCATCATTTTAGTGTTAGAACCACAAGTAGAGCCAGAGGACACGTTTTCAGAATCCTAAGCATCTGTCATACAGGCAAAGGTGACCTGGTGTCACTTCCCCAAGTTCTCCCAGGTGTCTGTAACACAGGACATCTACTTGGGAACAGTATGCAACCTGGTGCTGCTGAATCAAGCTGGTGTCCCAGCCAGTGCACCACAGGATTGCATGAGATGTTTTGGGATCATTCCCAGGGCCTGTGAAAATCAGGCTCAGGGCTCTGCACCTGGCCCCTCCATTTTAGCCCTCCGTTAGTGTCTTTCTGGGTGCTCAAGGGTTGTGATGCTGCTGGGAGAGATCACACCATGACCCAGTATTCTAGACTATTTTCTAGTGCAGTGGACACCACCATGGCTTGTTGCTTATTCTTCATGTTCCTCTGTCAACACACTTCTCTCCTGCCAGCCTCACGACCACTCACATTTGCAGCTGCAGATGTACAGTCTTGGCTTTGAGGCACAGGCAGTCCTCTGGTCAGACAAACACCCTCAGGAAGGGATGATAGGGTTTTTGTGTCTACCCAAACTACACAATGGGAAGTGTGCTCTGCTACACACCCATGTGTCGAAGCAACTATTTTTACTCGTATTTCACCACCTCTCATGACTGGCAGATGGGAAGCCTGTGTGTGCTCTAAGCAATGAAGGAAATTTGCTCTCCCTGCTCTTTGCTCTTGCTGCTTTTGCTGACTTCCACACCCATGAAGTGTTGCCCCTGTGCCGTGTGCCACTCTGCCCTGGAGCCAGCTACTATAGACTGAAACCTCCACAAACTGTGAGCTAAATAAACCTTTATACCCTTAATTTGGGGCATGGGAACTTTGTCTCAGGGAAAAAAAGTAACTAGGGTATAAATGAGGAGGTAAAACTGAACTCTTTGGAGGTTCAAAACTCGTGTAGTGAATTTAGGTTTTAAGAAAGCTGAATAAGTGAGGCTTCTACAGCTTTGTAAATTCAAAACACATTGAAAATAAAATGCTAGAGTATAAGTTAGTGGTGCTGTTCATTCATGCATTCACTTGTTCATGCAGTATCTGTGAATGTCTTGGGCATGTGTTCACCAGGAAGGAAACACTAAGTTATTAGGTGTGGAAAATAAGTTAGTGCACATTTTCAACCTTAATTGTTCAGGCAGAGAGAGGATAGCAGAGACCCAGGCACCGGGAGGGCTTACTTTGGCCAGGTCTCTTGAAGAACCTTGGGCAAGAGAAACTAACCCACACTGACAGACCCACATGTGTTCCCATGAAGGCTAAATTAGGTAGGGAAAAACACACCCATCCTCATTCCCAATCAAATTGTTTAAATTACAAACCGCATTCCCAATCAGAGTAGGACAGTACCAATGCACCAGCTTTTTGTAAAACACAGGTTCTCACATCAACACGGGCTCAAATGCAAGCTTGTAACCCTTCATGGCACCAGCTGTTGTCTGGGGGAGGACGGCATGGAGCATCACCAGCTGTCGGGTGCCAGGCTGCGGAAGCACAGGGAGCCGGGGATGGGCATTGAATCACGTAGCCCTCTTGCTCACGGGTTGTTACTCAGAGGTCGGTCACATGACTGCATCCAACTCTGAGGAACAGAAAGGAATACTGGGTGTCTAGTTTGCCTGAAGAAAAATGGGTTTTGCTGAAGAGCTATTTGTTTTGGTCAAGGCAGTTCTGAAGACTTGCAAATTTGCCTTGTGGTGCAGGTTCTACAATGGAGAGGATGAGAGACAAGGACGCAATCCTAGGTAGACGTGCACAGAGTTAGAAGGAAGATCCACAGCAACAGTGTTAATTACAGTGCAGCAGTTTATCAGGCAAGTTGTGCAACAAGTAAATCACCGAGGATCGGAGGAACAGAGCTGGGACTGTTTAGGTTCTGCCCTCCAGATTAACTCTGGGCGTAAGGAATAATTAATCAACACATTGTAGGCTAATGAGTTACTGTTGGTCTTCGCAGAAAACTGGTGAAGAGAGCTGAATTTTATGACCGATTACAGCTTGGTTGACTTGGTTTTATGGCACAGAAACCCCATTCCAGGTCTCTTTGTGTCCACCTCATGTACATGCTTTCACGGGTGATCAGAAAGCAAAGTGTTCTCAGTGTTGATTCAAATGTCACATACTCAGAGAGCTGCGGATGTGACTCTTGGTTTATAGTTTTGCACTCTGATCATCTTTCCTTCTTCCATCCTGGAAATTGAAGAGGAGGAGACTTTACAGATCCATCCATCCACTATCTCCTTCTGCCAAAAAAAAAAAAAAAAACCCAAACAAACAAACAAACAAAAGGAAAAAAAAGGAAATCCACAGCTGAGCTCAAGCTCTGCATTTTCCAAGGGGAATTTGATTATTTGGTCCTGAATTGTGTTCCAGTGTCTGCGGTGTTTGCTATTCCTAAAATTTCTTAACTAAGGATACATGGACTTTCTGTGAAAGCTCTTCTAGGAAAAAAGATAAAACTCGTGTCGGAAAGGAACTGATGGTAATGTGTTTCCCAAATCTATGATAGATATATAATGTCACCCGCTGTGACAGAACCGCTGTCACAGCCACAGGGACCGGGAGAAACCTGCACACTAGTGCCTGTCTCTGTCCTGAGGTAGCTGTTTTCCTTGAAATTTTTAATTATTGGCCAAATACATAAACCTGGTACATAATATTGTAGGTAAGCAACGTGGTCTAGCATGTTACACGGACAACACTTGGGGATGCTTCCATGAGTGACGTTCATGTCTCTGCAGCGCTGTAGGCAGGTTGATACCACTGTGAACAAAGTCAGCCCATCACCCTGCACATTCCTTAAGAGATTTCCAGGGCTTTGCCTTCACACATGGCAAGGACTTGAGGCAGCATTCCCATCACCTGCTATCACTGCCAGATTGCAGATGTGCTATGCAGAACTATTGTGGTTTGACTTAGTATTTTTCACCTTTACTAATGCTGCCAAAATGATACACACAGAGCATTGAATTTTGATATTTTCCTAGACTGATCAGAGGCGCCTGCGCCCATGTTGTGGTGGAGCATGGCAGGAGCCACGGACTCCACCCTGCTACAAGGGAAGACAGCTGAGACTCCAGAGCTCACTGTGCTGCTGACCTGGGGCCTCCAGTACGCGGGGTACTTAATGCATTTTTATCACTGTTTTCAATCTACAATGAATGCAACTCCATTGCAAATCAAAGAGAATTTTTTGAGGAAAGTAGTTAGCCATAACTTTGTTGGGAAACACGATGTAGGGTTTTGAATATGTTGAATGTTATTCTTCACCTTCCACAGTGGTAGTACAGCCCCAAAAGGTTTCCTTGTTTTAACAATTCTCCTGATTTTCGTTGTTAAGCCTGCTCACTGTGTCTGTAGTTTACCCTTTCCATAAGGTCACAGACATAAGTTGTATAATATGCAGTGCATCTGCCTTCTTTCATGCAACACAAAGGAGTCATCCAAGTTTCGTTCACTAACACATCCATCTTTTTCTCCACTGGATTATTCTTCCTCATCACGAAGTGGTGTTGTGGTGTGGAGTTTCTCCAGTTTATCCACTCTTTACTTGCTGAGGAACTCCTGGATTTGTCCAGTTGCAAACCAACAGATTGACTACTGGAAACCGTGCTGTGCTGCTCTTTCTGGAAGCATAAGTTTACAAATCATCTGAGAGAACACTTTAAAAACAATCTACTGAACTGTCTTCCAAAGCAGCTGTACTGCTCCCATTTTAAGTCACAGTGAATGAGACTGCTGTTGTACATTCTTGGCTGCAGTCGGTGTTGTAGGTATGATTTTAAGGATTTTAACAGATATATAATTGTGTCTGATGGTCATGCTAACTTGCATTCTCTTCAGTGACTCATTTTCTTCCAGTGTTTCCATGTGTTTGCCTTTCTGACTTGGCGATGGTGTGAAGTTTACTTAGATCACTAACTTGTTTTATTGAATCTATTTTCTACATTTCAAGTGATGTACGCATATTTTAATATGATTCTTTTCCAAGATGCATTTTAAAAATATTTCTTCCAGTTTGTGGCCTGTCTTTTAATTCTCCAGCAATATTTTTTGAAAGCAGAAGCCTTTTATAAATAAAGTTCAACTCATTCGTTTTTTTCCTTTCACTGTGTATACTTCTTGCGCCAGATTCAAACACCCATCATCCATGCCATGGCCATTTATTCGCCCTCTATATTTTCTTTGAAAGTGTTATAATTTTGCATTTTTAAAAATTTATTTTAAAAAGATGAAGATAAGAGAGGACATAACAAAAGAGATCAGAACAGAACAATTTAAGCAACATAGTATTTCACCACAAGACAACCCAACATAACAGTAGCTACCATAATGTCTCTTTCCTTGAAATATTTGAGTATACCTTCACACACTATATTATCAAACATAACAAAATAGTATAAAATGATTCAAGAGAATGAAAGTATTACAGGGCATTCAGAACCAACTAACAGAAAATGAACAATGGTTACTATATTATCTCCTTGTCCATAAAAAATTTTGTTTATACTATCACATATAATAAAATCCAGTAAGATACAACTTGATAAAACTCATGGAGACAGAAGAACAAAAGCCTGGTAGGACTTCAAAACACCTTTTGATATTGATATTAATGTAATTTTGCATTTTATGAATAGATCTGTGGGATATTTAGAGTCAATGTTTTGGAAAGGTTTCAAGTCTTTTTAGTATCTTTTGATCTATAGATATCCAATTTTTTTCAGTACCATCTATTGAAAACACTTTTCTTTTTTCATTGCAATGCCTCTGTGCTTATTTCTGAAGATCAGTTCACTGCACTTTGCAAGCCTATTTTGGATTGCTTTTTGTGTCTCATTGATCTGTGTATCTATTCTTTCACCATTACCATACTGGCTTGATCAATGCAGATGTATCATCTTAGAGTTTAGTAATGTCAGCCCTTCACTTTTTTTCTCCAGTGTCATGTTTGTTATTGAGTGTTCTTCTTCATACAAAATTCAGTGTTATCTACAAAATTGCATGCTAGGAATTTGATGGACATCAGTGAATTAGAATTAGAAAAAAATTAACACCTGAATATTGAATTTCCATTCCAGGGCCATGGAATATCTCTCCATTTACTTACACCGCCTTGGTACAGTCATTATTGTTTTGTATCATTTATTTACAGAATTACGATCTTTGTTTAATTTACTAAGTTTGAAGTAGTTTCCACATGCTTCCCTAAAATAGAGCAGTATTTTGGGTAACAGTGGAATAAGCTCCCTCTGGATAGCCCATGCACTGTAGGGGACTTGATTATGTATCTTCTGATGTCATCCTAACATTGGTCTATTGCAAACTCTCAAGCTGCTTTACTTTAGTTTTTTCAGGAAGCAGAGCCCAAGCTAGGGAAGGTGTGTTCATTTAAAAGATGCAGCCTGAGTCCTGAGTGAAAGGGAAGCCCATGGGAGGAGGGAGGAAGGGAGGCCAGCTCCACACCAGCACAAAAGTTAAGGAGGCACAGCCAGTCCTAAAGCAGGAGCAGGAGCCCGGCCTTCCACAAGGCCCCAGAAAGGAGAACAGGCCTCCATCTGCTCAGGGCTCTCATGTGCCCTGGTTCTCGGCTTGTGCCCTGCCAGTCTAGGTCACCAGCTGGTGGGCAGCTGCTTAGTGACATGTAAGCAGTCAGTATGTCCTCAGATCCCTAAAGAAGAGGTGTTGCTCTACAAGGAGAGAGAGAAGTGGGGCAAGGTGGGGGGATGATGTAGGACGAGGAGAGGATGGAGAGGGAGAGAAAGGATGGGGGAGAGAGAGGACGTGGGAGTCCGAGGCATCCACTTCTCTTTCTCATTCCGCGTCCCATCCTCCTCCTCCTCCTCCGCCTCTTATTCTTCTTCTTCTCCTCCTCCTTCTCCTTCCTCTTCTTTGAAATACAGTAGTATTCATTTCATCAAGTGTGAACATATAAGATTAATACTTTTGTGTGTGCGTGTGAAGTGAAACTCTAAGCACCAGACACAGTGAGGGTTTAAATGACTCTAAGAAGTCCCAGCCTGCTTACAGAATTAGTGCTCCCCCTGGAGATTGTCCTTGTAGAGGACTTTTAGGGTGCTGATGCACTGATCTAAGTTTTGCAAGACAGTTTTTCTCTCCAGGTTGGCTGGAATCATAAAAATGCATTTCCATGGTCTCTTCCCAATATCTGCTGTTTTGTGTCTCTGCTTAATTAGCCCAAACATCACACCGAGCATATGAAATACAGACTATCACTAATGCAATCCATAAAAATAAATGATTGTTTTAGCTTAATGTGTAAATACTCGTACCATTCACAAAGTATTTAAACGGAAGCAGTTCAGTGTGTCTCTCAAAATACTCTGAATTTAGTAGGTAAATAATTAACTAGATTAACCAAATGAAAAAAATTATATTAAAGACCTTGAGCGAATATGTGATATCAGGTCATAGTGAGACAATAATCTTGGAATAGAGTCATTTATTACAAAATATTTGGGGTTCCATACAGCAAGCCTGTAAATTACTCCTATTATCTCTCCCCATTTCTATATAAATTAAACCAGTCACCATAATTAATTTGTATGTTTTTCCTAGTGGTGAAATAGGGAGAGAAGGAACCTGTCACGTTACCCATCTTATGAGTGTTATTCTGTCTTACTCTCTCTCCCCAGATGCAGTTGACAATATCTAGGAGGAGGAGGAGTCAGAAAGGATGACTTGTTCTCCCTGCCCTGTGTCCCTGTTGATTTTTATTTCATGACTCTGCATTTGACATCTAGATATTTTGTCTAAATATAATCATACAGCATTTTTCCTTTTGTGTGGGGATTCTTTTACTTAGCATAATGTTTACGGTCCATCTTCATTGCAGCTTCTATCAGGGCTCCATTCCTCTCTAAAGGGATAGCACCCACTTTACATAGTATTTATGACTTTGTTGGCAGTCATTTGCAGTATTAGTGCATTTCAGTTATTGTATACCATGGTGCAATGAATGTTAATATGTGTTTCAGACTCTCTCTCTCTCTCTCTCTCTCTCTCTCTCTCTCTCTCTCTATATATATATATATATATATATATATATATATATACTATATATATATATATTCTATTTCAGGTATACATATACCTGAAATAGACTTTCAGGGTCATATGGTAATTCTGTGATTAACTTGTTGAGGAAAAGTCCAGCTATTTTTAAATTCTCACCAACAAGGAGCAAAGTTTACAATCTTTTCAGTTTTGTCCATGTATGTTACATTCCTCTGGCTTTTCTTAAAATCGTATCTCTCTTGGACATTTCATTATGTTATGGATTTGTATCTTCTTAATGACAAATGACACTGAATATATTTCCATGTGCTTATTGGACACCTTTTATATTTTGAGTAAAAATATTTATTCAAATTCTTTGCCCATGTGTTAATCAGATTGCTTTTATTATCAAGATAAAAATATTACTTATGTGTTTTAGATATTAAACTCCCATCAGCTATATGACTTGTTACTATCTTCTTCCAGTCTAAGGTTGGCTCTTTCTCAGTGATGATCACTTATTTATTTACCTTTTTTATTAATGAAGAAATATGTGTCATTTAAATTATTCAAATTGAACTCCAAGTCTGCAAATTTGAAAACTTGTCTGTTGTTAGCTGCTTTGTTGATATCTTTGCAAATGTTCTGTGTACATAAGTGTGTGTATATACATACTTTTAAAAATGTAAGTGTAATATTATTATAGATATAAGTTCCTTCTTAAGTTTTTCACTTAATAGAAGTCCAATACTACTCCATGACTGTGTTTTAGTCAGAATTTACAAGGGAATAGATTTAATACAGGACACGTGAACGATAGGATTATGAGGGCATTGCCATGGGCTCAGGGTCCTCAGCTGGACCCATGATGAGCACTGCCATGGGGCCTGGGCCCTTGGCTGGATATTTTAGGTCTCTAGTGTGTGGAAAGATCTCTACACTCTTCTGTATTTGATTTTTTCATTGAATATTATAAAATAATACTGTAGTTTTGTGTTCTGTATTAAATCTATGCACTTGATAATCATTTGTTTTGATATGAAAGTTTCTAACCTTTGAAGAATTCTAATTAACAACTTTTTATTTTGTTCTTTAGATTTTGACATCGTATAAGAATCTGTAGATATATATTTTGCTTCATGAAAATTTATCTAAAGTTTTCTTCTGAGAGTTGCATGGTTTCCTCTTTAATATTTCTGTGGAGGTGTGTTATGACTTAATTCATGATCTGTACTGTGAGGCTGATGCCCAGCCTCCTCCTCTGCCTTCATAAATTTAGCAACCTCAGCACCATCTGTCCTGAAATCTATTCTTCACTACTGCATACCCTTGTTAAAATCTGATGCATAGGTTTATTTCTGGAATCTCAATTTTATTCTAATATCTTACGTGTATATTTTTATGGCCACATCACACTGCTTTGATTACTATATGTCTGCTTTTACTTTGGAAATTAGCATGAGTTATCCAGCTCTAATATTTTTCAAGATTATTTCAATTACTTGGGTCCTTTCCAAGTTGATGTGAATTTGGGTATTAAAGTCTCTATTTCTAAAAATATGTTGTCATAATGTTGGTAACAATTGTGTTGAAACTATACATTTTTTGGGCATTAGTTATACCTTAGCAATATTAAGTTTATCAATCCAAGAACATTGAGTGTTTCCATTTATTTATGGTTTTTTGTCATATTTGTCAATTTCTTTCATCAGTGCTTCATTGTTTTAACAAAATTATATTGAACCTAAATTTATGATAATCAAGTTTAATTCACTACCAATTTAGCTCCAACAGCATATAACAATTCTGCTTCTATACAGATCCATTTCTCCATTGATGTTATGATTCTTGTCATAATGTACATCATTATACAGTTTATAACTAATATAATTTATAAGTATTTGGATATATTTATATTTTAAATTTTGTAAAATATAAAGATATGAAATATATACCTTTTATATTTATATAATTTATATTATAATATATTCTATATTATATTTATATACAATATAAAGATATAAAAGCCTGCAGCTTTTACTCTCCTTTAAGAGATATCTGTCTTCTTCATCAGGCTGTGAGTTTCCAGCTAGTGTCTTCATCTTGTTCTGAAGTTTTCACTTGTAGAAATTTCCATAGTGTTGATTTAGTGATAACAAATTCCTTATACTTAGTTCTACATTATATCAAAATTGTATTTGGCTACTGATTGGCTGGTTATAGCATCTCATAGGGAATCTATTTGCTTACCCAAACTCAGAGTTTCCTTTCTTCATTTAACAAGTGTTGAGATTCTTGTAATTCATTATATTTGTGGAGTGTGGGGTATTATTACCAGTGGAGGAAAGTGAGGATATTAGCTCCTCAGGTGTGCCTTCTGCCCCCTCCTCTTTTTCTTGGTCATGTAGACTGCGTCGTGCCCAGGTTGCTGAGCTCGATAGTGCCCAGTGTGCCTTTGAGACTTGGCTCACTTTTCTAATCCTCTTACCTCTTTTGCACACTGAACAGTGTCAGTTGCTTTGTCAAACTCACCATGTCTGCCTTTTGCCTGCTGAGATCTGCTGTTGAACTACTCAGCAGTGACATTTTCATCTTGGTTCTCAGCCTTCTTGGCTCCAGAATTTTATTGCTGTCACTCTCATTTTAAAAGTAAAATTCAGCTAGGGGTATAGCTCAGTGGCATAAGTGCCTGCCTGGCAAGTGTGAGGTCATGAGTTCGATCCCTGGTACTGCAAAAAAATAATAAATACATAAATAAGCAAAATAAAATTGAATTCTTTTCCCTGGAAATATTTTGGGTCTTTACTGTTTTAAAGTCTTTGCCTAGTAAGTCCGAAGTCTAGTCTTATTTTATTTGGTGGCTATCAACTAAATTTATTCTCTTACTTCAGCCTTAACTTCTTATTCTTTTGCACTTCTTCCCATTCATTTGGTTAAAATTGAATATTAGTGTAGCAATATAGAAGAGATAAATCATATTGTCCCAGTTCTGAAGGGTTTGCATTCATTTTATAACAATATTTTTACTATATTTTATTTTTTGTTAGAGGTTTGTGGTCTGTTTCTTCTGACAAAATTTCCCAGGTGTATGTGTTTGCTGGACTTTGCTTCTGATCTTTGGTTTAGCTAAGGTTTTCATGGCTACCAAGCAAAGCAAAAAGAAGAACTTCACCCAGATTTTACTGGCTCTGGCTCAGCTATTCCAGAATTCTGCTGAGCCCTGAGAGAGGACTTGGGTAAAAGTTGGGGATGCTCTTGGGGAGCATTTGAAAATGCCCCTTTTCCAGAGCAGGTGTGTGGCTTCTTACATGCCTCCCTAGTGTTCTTTACTGCCAAAGTCTCCAATTTCCCAAAGAAGTGCTGTCCCAAGGTCTTTATTCCATGCCTCAGGATTTGGTTCATTATGTCTCAGACATAATGTTCATGCTGTGAATTTGTTGGTTGCTTCTCCATTTTGCATTATTTTTTCAATGGTATACAATAATTTTAATGTGTTGCAAAATTTAGCTTGCTGGTATTTTTTTTCAAATCATTTTCTTACTACTTCATGTTTATTGTATATAATGTTGACATTTAATCTATGCTGTTTGCCTTTCTGACTTTGGAGTTTTGAAAGACAAAAGAGTATATATATATATATATATATATATATATATATATATATATAATTTTGAGTTTTCAGGAGATCTCACAGCCCCACAAAGGTTGTAAGTGACTACACAATGACTTGTGAAGATGGTTTGTTCTCCTCACTTTCAATGGAGGACCTGTCCTAACTGGCTGAGGAGCCCCAGTTCCAAGTCCACAGCTAGCTTTGAGGGTAGGTCTAGACAAGGAAACCTTGGAGTTTTCCTTCCCCTGCTGCTCCTGACTCCAATGTATTGGCCTTTGACAAATCAGTGCTCTGTCCAGAGTGTGGCAAGTGAGTTTTGAGTATTTCTCATGTTTGTGCAGGACCAGAGCTTGGAGCTTCCTAATTCACCATTTCCTGACATCAGTCTTCATTAATGGTTGTAATTTATGTCAGTTTTATTGAGAACTAAAAGTTTTATGTATGTAGACAAAACACAGAACTGTCAAGAAAAACTAATTTTGACCCTACAATGAAATTAAAATGAAGTAAACTGTATATTTAAATAGAAGTTTAAAAAGACATTCTAGTCATTTTTATTATCAGTTTTTTGAGTCATGTTATGTAATGCCTATGTATTGCACTCGATTTTTAAAAAATTTCTAACATCTTATTTCTGGTAGTTTTAATTTAATATTGTAAAGTTTTATTTTATAGTTTTAGTTGTATAGCTATGTGTTTTAAAATATTCATTATACAAATGAAATTACCATGTTATCACTAACCCTTTTTTCTTTAACAATAGTATTTCTCAGTGTACTTAGATATACTATTCTTTGTGTTCTCCATAGTCAAAATCTACTAGCACATATGCAAAGACTAGACATGAGAGGAAATGACCTCAAAATACCAGTCGGATAAGATGACTGACCCCCAGCAGGAAAGCATTGCCTTCCTGGCCCCTCCCAGCCACCGCCTTGGTGCTCCATGTTCTTATCACATGATTGTTATGTCATAATAAAACTTGATGATGTCTGAGAAAGTACAGGACGAACTTTGCATGTGAATGTGCAATACTGACAAATAAAAACCAAGGCAGAAAAAGCAAATGGAAACCTGGCCTGGCAGAACTCACAAGGCCACACTAAATGAAGAGGAAGTTACATGGTAAGACAAAGCAGTGAGGCAAACTGCACAGCAGATGCCACGGCCACCAAGGAAGGACTCGGACAATGACAAATCAAAGCAGGATGTGTAGATAGTGTAAATAAATTATGCCTTCTATACACCAACAAACAATATGCATCATATACATATCTGGTGCCTTCTGGATAGAGAATTAAAGTTATAGCAAAAGCCAAGCACAATGATAACATAAAGATGATTTTTAGTCAACATTGTGATTCTTCACATCTCCTGTTGAACCAGCACACTGTATAGCTTTGAAGAACAATGCAAAGATATCTTAGTAAAGTTGCCTTCTGCTAGAGTTAACAAAAAATAGACTTTGAGCATTGAGAAAAAACCCAAACATTAAAAAAAATCACATTAGCTTCACTTTTCTATACAAAATCCTTTAAAACTGGAGGATTAGTAGTTGCTTGTAATTAAGGAAAAGGTCCCTCATTATTTTTATAGGCAACCAAACAGTGCTCACTCATGTAGAGGTACCCCAAAATTATTAAAGAATCACATAAATACAGTGGCAAGGAATCATTCTTGTAGAAAATCCATGGTAGAGAAACTTAGAAATAAATAGTCCAACAAAAAAAAAAATAGACTTTCGGAAAAGCAAAAATAGTGTGATTATTTCAACAGATGGTGTTACTCTCCTGTGGGAGACTGAGGAGAATTCATAGATTAAGAAGAACTCACTGCAGTGCTGGTTCTTAGAGAAGACACTGAAGATGTATGCACAGCAGTCTCAGTGACCATGGTTACCCACTCAGCAGTGCTCTGTGCTAAGGAAAGTCTGGCAGCTCATGGCAACCACTTTGAGCACCTCTTGGTTAATCACATGATGTCTGTATAAATTCAGCATTAAAATATTTACAGAAGCTTTTCTTTTCCTAAAGTGATTGAGTCTGAATGTCCCTCCAAAACCTCATGCAGTCATGGAGATGAGCATCTAGAGTTTGAAAATGACTCATGGTCTGGTGCTGGGATTATGGTTAGGGCATACATACGATATAAGGGGCAGAAAAAGTCTTCTCTCCATGTTCTTCCCTTGTTTCCCTTGTTGTTTTCACTGCCTTTCGCCACCTTGAACTATTGCCCTCTGCCATGTGCCACTCTGTGTTGGACCCAACTGATTATGGACTGAATCCTCCACAAACTGTGATCTAAATAAACCTTTACTTCCTTCATTTTGAATGTTGGATATTTTGTCTCAACAATGAAATAAAAATAACCAAGACACTGTATATAATTCAAAATACCATTCAGGGAGTATTGAAATATTAAACAAAGTGTCAAGATCTCTGTCACTGTGTCCTTTCACAGGAGCTCACTCTTGCTTGTGGAGAGTACTTACTTTTGCACCATGACCTGGCCTAGATTTGCTCTGCAGAACTTGTTTCTTTTCTTTCCTTTAATGAATGTAAAAACTTTCAATCATGTGTTTGGGTGAATGATATATACTATATATAGAATGGTAGAAATGAGTATCTGCAGTATGTAATTTTAAAAATATATTCCTTAGAAAGTAACCAAGGGTTAATTATACCATGCCCCCTAATTGACCATATGTTTAAAGAATTATTTAAGAGATGTTAAAGAAAAATTAAGAAGGTGCTAGGATGCAATTTGAGAAAGCTTCATACTATCTCGTAACAATTATAACCCTCCAGGCCTTTCAGGCTTCTGTGGTTTTAACTGCTAATGTGCACTTCTGCAGTCCCCTTCAGAGGGCATCTGGGGAGCAGCAGGTGCACTTGCTTCTGTGCACCTCCAGGTGGAGGAGGCTGTCAGTGTGATGTGGCTGCCAAGGCGGAAGCTGCCTGTCCTCCCAGGGACAAGCCGCTGATCCCAGGCTGGGGTGGGA
Source organism: Cavia porcellus (assembly GCF_034190915.1). NCBI lineage: Eukaryota > Metazoa > Chordata > Mammalia > Rodentia > Caviidae > Cavia > Cavia porcellus. The sequence continues at coordinate 45,133,118 of NW_026947507.1, forward strand.
ACTACTGCTCTCGCAGTTCTGTGTGGTAGGGATGCAGCTCTGATGATACGGATGTAGGTCTGGGTAGCAGAAAGGCAGACCTGGGGGATATGAATGCAGAGTCAGTGGTTTGGCTCCATGCAATCCTGTGCCTTCATGGATCATCTTATCTACCTGTTATTCTGAGTCTTACTAATTTCTTACACTAACCCGACAAGATTTAGCCCTTAAACTTCGAATTCAGAGTTAGGGTGATGGAGTGAGTGAAAGAACAAAAGTACCTCAGTTTTCACTTGAGCCTCAGAATTGATGACCCTGACATCAGTATCAGCCTATTGTGTGGAAGAGGACAGACTGGTCTTTACAGTGACTGCCATGAAGGAAGTTCTCATAGTCTTCCTGCTTATCTCTCAGGCTGCTGCTCAATACACACAACTGGCACAATCGAGCCTCGGCAGGCAGCCACTACCTGCAATGAGTGTCAGGTGGCCCTTTGTGCTTCTCCACATCCACTGTGACTCGTGGTGGCTGCTCATCCATCCGGGCAAACATCAGGTGGACACTGAGAATTCCCTGTGTATGACGAATAATGTGAAATTGAGTATCAAAATTGCAAAATGCATTTTCTGTGTCACTAAAGAGAAAAAGTGGCAATTACTGAGCAAGCTGAATATCCAGAAAGTCAAGAAATGAAGAAATAACTAGACTTGTCTTGAATCAGCAAGATGTTTTCCAGCTAGAAGTCGAAGTGATGACACACATCTTTAACTAAAGCAACTTCAGTTACAGAGAAACACGTATGTGGTAGATTGGCATTCTTAAATCCTACTTAAAATCTTCTCATGCTATACAAGCTCCATATATCTAAAACCTTTGATTTGTGCAAAGATCTGTTTTAAAATGACATGGCTAGTTGAAATGTGCTTTGTATTTACAGTTGAGAATAATTTGCAGTTTACGGCAATAGGAGGTGAAGCAGAGAAGGAAGTTAAATTAGACCCTGACTTAGGTCTGTGGGAATGGATGCAAAGTGTGGCTTCCCCTTGACTGCTAATGCTACTGTCACTAGCTGTGTATTTCTCCATCAATCCCTCAGCCTCCACCTTGTGTCCCCACTCTTTCTCCTCCAGCCCTTCCAGCATCCTGGCTATTTCTTTGGTCAGCGTTTCATTCAGCTATTGGATTGGCAACATATTTTATCAAAACACATTGCCTCTCCCTGCCCAGTAACCCCTGCCCAATGACAAGTCCTGAGATGCTCTGAAGCCTATCCTGTGGTCAAATAATGTTCTCCACTAACCTTTCTCTATACAAAATGTGATGACACAAACACACACACACACACACACACACACACCACCCATGATGCTGAGTAACTGTTTCTATAACGAAATTAAACCTTAAAGTTGTATTAAATACATTTACAGAACAAAACAAATTAATATTATGAAGCTTTGGATCTAGGCACCTTCTGTTTTAAGTGCTTGTTTTGGTTCTGTTAAACCTGGTGCATGTTGATTATGTGTCAATATTCTCTTGAGTTCCTCATCCACGATTGGCCTTGTTTTCTAGGTAATAAGATGCATGAATCAGCAGTGTAAGTCAGATGCATGTTCCAAACAGCTACTCTTAGGGAAATTTATCACCGCTACTTGGAAAATATTGCCATTTCAGAAAAAAAAAAAATCCTTGACATTCTAAATTAGCAGAAGTTCTCTTCTTTGGCTTAGGACTGATTCTTGAATGTGGAATAATTTATCCAAATGCCTCACATCTAGTGTCTGAAATATTGATTTGTGCTATAAACAAAACGCTCTATATTCTCAGGTAAAGAATAGCAGGGCCCCGTTTTCTGAAAACAGAGTGGTTTTTGTGAAACTAGAAAGGGCCAGGGAAAGCCGCTGAGGCTCAGTGTGGGTGGCGGCAGGCTCACAGGCTCTGAGCGGTCCATCAGCTGTCAGCTCATCAGCTGCACCACATTCACTCTGGCCGGTCCCAGCGGTTCCCACACTGCTGCCAAGCCGTTATGTGGCATCCGCATCTCTGATCCGGTGGCAGCAGCCCTCCTGGGTGTAGACCACGGAGCCCACCTGTGCTGTCCTTGCTGTTGCATTTCTGCCTTCACTCTCACCTTCCACGTGCTGCTGTGGTGACCAAGGAACCCTCGACCCATGCTCCGTGCTGTGTCCTTGCCAGGACCAGGTCAGTCATTTATAGGTCTGGCTGCCTCTGCTGGAAATATGGCTCCTTCCCAGTTCCCAAGGGTGACTCCACTGGTCCTGCGGGTCTTGGGTTAGGCATCACCTCAGTGGAGTGGAACTGCAACCCCCAGACCCGTTGCAGAAGGGATGATGCTGGAGTCTACTCTCCACGAGTCATGTATTTATCTCACAGCACTGATGGCTATGGCAATCCCATGTCACTGCTTTATGTACATTTCAGTTAATTTGGTTCATGTATGGTCTACAAACTCTCAGGAGGCCAGAGTTGTGAGTGTTTCTGCCAAATCTCTCATCCAACATTTCTAGAATAAAGTAGTGATATTTTTAAATTGGTCAGTGAGTCATTTTAAAGCTATTTGGGGAGCAATGTGGCTTCAGGATCCTCATTTAAAGATGGAAATATCTGTCATGTAGCAATGATAGGAATTCTTCCTCTAAAATAAAAACTACTAATAAGTCATGAAGTAATGGCTTTTCTAACAGCTGTATCTGCCATAATTTCATAGTGCACATAATTCTGTGCATCTAAAATGAACATCAGAGATGTAAGTTCTCCAAAGCAATGTATTCAGGGATACATCAGCATGACAACCCCATGTCCATCTATTGAGAAGAAAGAGGTGAAAGTTTTTCCCAAAGAACAACTGTGGAAGGTTACACACCTTGTTTTGAAATCCTGATAGCTGACACGGGGCCAGTATCAGAGAAGGCATCCACCCCTCTTGATTGAACAGTGACTGCAGGGCGGCACCCTCATACACGTGGCTTAGTGAGGACACCATGGTTCTTCATAGCTGTGGTTTGGTGGGATCTATTGAGAAAGTTCTGGGAAAAGGCAAATGTTCATGAAAAACTTATCCTCCCAGCACCACTGTATTAATGAACTCTCTTGTACCAATGTTTGTGCTTCTGTGTTTATAAAATCCTATCTCAGTCTATGTAATGTTATATTTTCCTTCTTGAATTTGAACTTACAGGTCCAAGAACTGAGTTTCTGCTATACTTTTGCAACTGTTACATTTTCTGGTGCACAATGCCACATAGCCCAATTAAATAAAAGTGATTATCCAATCCCTAACTATTGCATATAGATCCCTACATATATATCTTTAAGCAGTGTGACCCTGCACCAATACAAATTTGAAAGCACTGAATAAAACCATAATAGTTTGCACTCAGGCTTGTATATGCCCTGGACATGGGATCTGAGAGACTTAAATATAGGGAAAATACTTTCTAATTTGGGGAAATGGCTTTAAGGTAGAAAATATACTGATTTCTTTGTCATTGTCATTTCATTGTCAATTTCATTGTCATTGTCAATGACAGTGGATTTCTATTTGGCCAAAAGTGTGTAAAAAGTGTGGACTGCTTTTATAGGCAAGTACAATGGCTCTTCTCTTTATGAACTGAGTTTGTTTTATGATTTGGGGAAGAGGATTATACTTGTGCTCTGGGGGAAAATGGTTGTGGTTGTCAACTGATGCACAGTTTGCAAATGAAAGCAAATCTTTGCTGAGTGCCTTTGTCTGTGAACCAAATTGTTTTTAAACAGAAGCATCAGTGGACTGAAGTACATATTTCTATAGAAGGACATGAAAATGGAATGCATTTTTAACACACAAAATTAAGTAAACTCTAGTCACAACTCATTACACCACTAGAAGGGCAAGATATTCGGCCACTATGTTAGTTTCTACATTGCATTTTAAAGTAGCAGTTGGCTGGCTGCCCTAAGTTACACTGACAAGAACAAATCATACATAAGAATAGCAAAATAACTGCTAATGAAATGTAAAGAAAAAGTTATAAACCGGCCCAGGTAATAGCATATGGATTTTAAACAAGCACAACTGTATTGTTAGAAAGAAGAAATCTACTGGTGCTGGGCAGATACTTGCAGATAAGTGAGAGCAATGGCTTGCAGAAGTGGGAAGAAGTGAGCTGGCCACAGTAATCACCAGTGTGACAGTGAACCATTCACAAGTTCAGAGGCTTCTAAGATAAAGCAGAGATGTCACCTACACTGGTAATTGTAGCTTAGTCATATGTGAAGAAGAGAATAAACACTTTCTATCATTTCTTTAAACCATCGAGAGAGTAACTACTCAATTCCCCTATTAAAATCATGAAACCACATCCTCCACAGTTCATCTGGTACAGAGAACGCCTTTATCAAGCAGAATTATTTAAGACAGTGCAGGCATCTTGTGTACATACTGAGAGAATGTTGTCTACAGCACACCATGCAGGTTAAGAGCTGAGTTAAACTGAAGTGATGTGCTACACTCTCTGGAACACAGACACACTGGATGAAATATACGAATAGCTGAGTTCCAAAGATGAGTAAGGAATAGTTCAAGTGTATTTTTCAAGTATGTATTCAAAGCTAAGAAGTAAGTATTTGCTGAAGGACATTTTGGACTCATAGGTGAGAAGGAAGGAGATGGTATTAATACCTAAGTGGGGACAGGAAATCAGTTCTCAGGTTTGTGCACAGCAGGGAGCTGGAACAGATGAAAGGTGTTCAGCTAAAACTCTGAGATCCACATTGGCCCTGCAGCAGGAAAGGCAGGGAGACTGACGACGGTTCAGGAAGGCGCAGGAAGACTGGAGGTGAAGAAAAACTGCAGCTCTAAATTGAGCGAGTGTGGGCGCTCAGACATCAGGGAGCAGGCACCTTTCAGATACAAAACAGAGTTGGCACCTATGCCCTGGACAGATGACTGGCATCTGGACCAAATGAAGAACTCAAAAAGATTAGACCACCATGAAATTTTTAAAAAACAAACCTAGTTACAAAATAAACAATTACATGAATAGACACGTCAGAAAAGGAAAAGCACAAATGTTCACTAGGTACATAAAAAAAAAATGTTCTGCACCAAAGCCAATATATAAATGCAAATCCAAACAACACAGGGATTCCACCTTACTCCACAAATAATGTTATCATGAAGGAAAAACAAACGCTGCTGAGGTTGTGAAAAAAATAGGACACGTCTCATTGCTGATAAGAATGCAAATTAGTGCCACCACTGTGAAAACCAGTGTGGAGAGTCCCCACAAGTAGCTAAAAATGGAAATTCCTTTTGTCCCAGCTCTAACCCTTCTTGGGTACCTTCTCGAAACAGTTAAAGACATCACGTGACAGTGATTCACGCACATCTATGCTTACCGCAACACAACTCAAATGGCTAAATCCTGAAGTAGGTTTATTTCAATCAACAGATGAACGGGTAAAGGAAATGTATACTACACAACTGAGTATTACTCAGCAACAAGACAGGGTAAATTTGGGGCATTTGTAGGTAAGTGACTGCACCTTCTGATCATAAGGTTAAGTGAAACATGCCAGACCCAGAAGTTAGAAAACGCATGGTTTCTCTTACATAAGAAACCCGAAGTGTAGTAATTGGAAGAGCAAAATGAATGATGTACGAGGAAACTGGGTCTCAGCCTTTTTATCCTGTCACACTGGCTCTGCCCCTACCCCAGGGTGTCTCTTTCCTTGTACCCCGTTTCACCCTCAGGCCCTCCACTGCGCTGGAATAGATGCGTTCTCTTTTATTACATAATTGTTTTCTGTAAAATTCAAACACATCTACTTCACTTTAAGATTGGTACCAATTAATGCCATATAATTAATAAAAATCCTAATACAAAAGACTTAACTCTGACCCCCCAAATTATGATATTTGGTGTTTTAATACAAATTTGGTTTCTAAGTTACTTCCGCCTGGTGAGCATCCTGTGCAGTGCGTGGAGACTCTGTGAGCCGCCGTCTTGCCTTCTCCACATTCACTCCTCGGGTGAGCATCTTTTTTCTTAAGAGAAACACATTGCTTAGTAAAGATCCCTAGTAAGCACTTTGTGCTTGTTTCCTTTTATAAATCTTTATTTTTGCTCCCTCATGAGGAATATTTCAGTTTAAATATCATCCTAACATCCTAACAGAGCTCTTCCCTAGAGCCCATTAATTTTGGAGACTTGGAGTTATTTCTCATGAAATACGTGGCATCTAATTTCCCCTTCTTTGTAAATGACCACTGGAACTGGCCTTGGTTTTGGGAAGAAGAATACCATAACCGGGTGCCTGGAGAGGCATCACAGATGCCAACCTCCCTCATGAGGAATTGGTACACACACACTTGATATCTTGGCACCTCTTTTTTCCTGCTGCCTCTTTTCTTCCCCATCGAGAGTCCCCTCTTTACTCCCCAAAGTCTATCCGCCAGCAGTTTCCTATTCTATATCTTTGATTTTACTCTTGCAGTGAGTTTTAAAGCCTCTGAGAAGTCTGTGATAAGGAGAACGATATGGATGAGGGCAGAATCGGGATGATGAGGAGATGATTAGACTGGGACCTAGTGACAAAATAAAACAAAAACTACAGGCAAATACAGTGATAAGCATCTTTTGATGCTCCTATTTCTTGGGACTGACTGGGGTTGAAACACACTTTCACCGAAACTTTGTAGTATTACTGCTGTTATTTGCTGGTAGTTTTTGTTTTATTTTGCTACGGGGTTCCTCAGAGGTTTGCCCTTAAGACTCAAGCAAAAACAGTGACCTCCTGTGGTATGGACGGTGGAGCTGGAGAGGAGGAACGGGTCCCTGCCCGCTCTCAGATTGCGACCAGCACCACCGGAGCACCGCTTGATGCCATCCCACATTGAAGCCAGCATACTTGCAGTGGAAAGAGTTTTAAAGGGCAGGAGGTTTGTAGGTTTAAAACTTTGCAATATAATAACACATTCTAAATACAGTGAAACAGATGCTATACTGTAAGAACATTTATTTTTTCATAATTGTGGTAAGTGTTGGAACTCATTCTGAAGATCTACAAAACTGTCATGATTTCAGTCTTTTCAATTTCATGTTTACTCTTTGATCTTATGTACAATTGAAGACCATATTGCAATGCCATTTTCCATAGAATACCAAAACTTAGAAAATAAGTCAATGTTATAAAACTAAGCAAGGCCAGATGTTCTCAATCAATTTCTTATAAAAACATGGTAATTATTTGTTATTCAAGCATTCTTAAAACATTCTCTCAGTAGTTTTTGAAATTTTTCTTATGTGATAAGCTCAAAGCTGATCATAAATGATAATTATTCCATGCAAGATATAAAATTATGAGGAGAAACTTTTGAGAATGATGTTTGAAATATGAAAAAAACTTACGAATTATTGTATCCTTATTCACTAGACATGAATTTATTTGTTCAGTTGTTTTTTCCTACCCGTTCAACAAAAAACAGGAGTCCTGATTTACTTTCAGATGCAGACTCCTTTAGTATAAATATCTATGCCTCAGAACATCCTCTAAAAAGGATTTCAAGGGCTGGGGATTTAGCTCAGTGGCATAAGCACCTGCCTTGCAAGCAGGTGGTTGTGAGTTCGATCCCCGATACTGATAAGAGAGAGAGAGAGAGAGAGAGAGAGAGAGAGAGAGAGAGAGAGACTTCAAACTACCTTTGCAACAACATAATTCTTGTAGTTTTATATAGGTCATATCTGAAAATGCTTTTCAGTAATAAATTTGCTACGGAGGAATTTTCTTGCTTCTCCAACAAAGTGAAATCCCATAGTACTAAAATCTTTGCCTTTCTTTAGCTGACTTTTATTTTTTCATATATTCATCCATGATTATCCAGAACCTAAATATGCTGAGTTACAATGTCAAGAGAAAGTTTCTCAACTGCTGTATTTAGTTTTTTAGATGATGCCATCATTAGGAATAAATGTCTTTGATGCAGACTTTCAAAAATACTTAAGAAATTTTATAAGATTTCTCATCCTTATTAAGCAATCCCATGAACTGCTTTACAAGAATCTGGAAATCAAAAATAGCAAAATTTGAATCTTTGCTTCTATCAGGATTTTAATTAATTATTTTGCTTCATATAAAGCTTTTGATTTACAACTCAATATTATGTTTTTAAGTGTAGTTTATGGTTTTATTGCTGTATTTGCCAATTGATCTTCAAAATAGGAGAGTGATGTTAGCATATATTATCAGTTGCAGTCACAACACTGAGTGAGCTTAGCGAATGCATCCATTATGAATCTGAGTAATACTACAACATAGACTTACTCAGAAATGCAGTTTGTCACTTTCATCATTGAGCAAGTCAGTACCTTTACCTGCATTTGTCCACTGGGGCTTGACTCAAAATCAGAGTATCAAAAATGAAAAAGAAAACAATTAGTTAAGTTAAATAGTTAGCTATAAATTGAACAGAACTGAACAATTAAATCTGAAAATTAGAACAAAAAAGTCTCAGAGTATGTGAATACTATACGTCAAGTTTTATATTCTTTTAAATTATAATGAAAAGATTCACCTGAAGCAGCTTGCTATCTATTGCAGTGTGACAAAACCTGACGAGTCTCAAGATTTTGGCCCATGCGAAGCATGTGTGATTTTCCGTGACTTTCAAATTCATTCACACTTTGATGGAAGGAAAACGTTGGTAATTTGTTCATTTAAACAGTGGAGTAATTTCCAACTGCAAAAACCGGGGCTAGGGATATAGCTCAGCGGCATAAGCGCCTGCCTTGCAAGCAGGCAGTCGTGAGTTCGATCCCCGGTACAGATAAAAAAGAAAAAGACAAACAAACAAACAAACAAACAAACAAAAAACCTTAGTGAATATTTGTGCCTCCCTCTCGAAGACACATAGTGCGCAGCTCTGGACTAGAACCGATATTCGGACCACAGTTTGAGCAGCGCAGCCAGCAGGAGCAAGCAGGGCAGTGCCAGCTGGCACCAGGGAGAAGGCTGAAGCCCCTGTCAGGGCTGCTGCCTGAGGGGCTCAGGGACTTCTGCTTCCTCGCGGGAGAGATGAACAGGCCACGTTAGGCAGCTTCGTGGTGCAGCGTCCCAGGTGGTAACACAGGGTGTGCGCTGTGGGAGTGGAGCTGTGCTGGTGGAGTCTGGGTGAGGGCATCACGCTTGAGGAGGAGCAGGTCACTTGGCACAGAATGGGAAGAAGGTGAATTTCAGCATGGTCTTAACGAGGACATTTCTACTACCACTTTTGAAATTTCTAACAAAATAGTTGTATTTATCATGAGCCAATTAGGCTAAACAGGTGCTTAAATATTTAAAAATATATCTGATAAAATACTGAAAATATTGAGAAAAATCTTATAAAATACTGACAAACATGAAGATAACTACTTCTTTACTAATAATAAAGAGCATGCAGTCCAAATTGGGAAAAATCAACATTGCTAGAAATATGACAGTTAAGAAAAAGCAGAAAAAATCTTGAATACACTTTTAAAAACAAAATAAATAAGCAAAAGCGATAATCACAAGCCTTGTATGTATCATAAAAAGCATGAGCTTAGCCAGATGTGAAGATGCACACCTGTAATCCCAGGACTCATGAGGCTGAGGCAGGAGCATCACCACAAGTTTGAGGCCAGCCCGGGCTACACAGTGAGTTGAAATCTAGCCTGAACTACCTAGCGAGACCTCATCTCAAAAATGCAAATTAAAAAGAAGAAGAAAAAGAAGTGTAACATTTCTAGCAGTTTGACTTAGCCCATTCACCTTGTTTCTCTTCCCTTGTTTCTCTTCCCTGTGCTGGACCTCAAGCCTACAGCCTCAGCACCATGATGAAACCCAGACTGACTCAGCAGCCACACAGAAAGCCACTTCCAGAGATTTGCATTATTTGTCTTTTCTGTAGCACCCTACAAATCATCTGCCTGAGTAAATTTCATTTATTTGATCTGATTCCAATCCTACCTATAAACAGCTTCAGTACCCCTGCCCAAGAACATTTGTTACAAACTGTTATCATTGGGTAACATCACAGATTTCTGAGGAGAAACATAACTAACCTCCTCAAAAGAAACAAAAACAACAAAGAACCCCAAAGAAGTAAAAATGAACAGAATACAAAAGAGGAAGCAGGGGACTGAGATTTCGAGGCATGTGAAAGAACTTTGAAAATCTCTGATTTATTTAGGAGGATTAAAGGTTACAAGCCAGGCTAACCTGCTGTGTGTCTCCAGGAAGTGTCTGAGTCATCCTCTGACATGTGCTTGAATGTGAAGGCCTTGGAAATAGGAAGGGAAGGTTTAAGACTGAGTCAGATACCACCTCACTGTTGAGGTGTACCATACCCTTTGATTTACTTATGCAGGATAAGAAATAGCTGTGAAATTGCTGGTTGTAGGCATTTAAAGAACTATGAGCTGATCACTAAATTAAATGCATAATAAACAATGCAGATTTTAAGGAGTTAGACTAAGAAAGCAAACCAACAAATAAGTGGAGAAGACAACAATGGATCTGGGAGGCTAGGGAAGCTGATTTGCATAGTGGCCAAATTATGTTATTTAAAAATAGCTTATTCTTCTTCATCTTCTTCAACAACAGCAGCAAAAACAAAACCAACAGTGATTGGAGGCACAAATAGAAGTAAAAGGTTTGTTTCATAAAAAGAGGGAGACATCTATGTCAACTCTGCCCAAGAAAGTCCAAAGGTTCCATTTACCAGGCAAGACTTTATATAAGCCACTTTCATGTTTAGAAATAGAAAAGCAACTGTGTCTATAATGCTTAAGGGAGGTCTGGGAGTGATGTCTAAGCACATGTGAACACACACACATACATGTCGAAAAACCCTCAGCAGTTATGAAGACACAAAGTTCAGAAGAAAAGTTGCACTGGTGTAGAAAGAGTCTATGAGCTGGAAGTTGGGTCTGTCATTGAAATATTCCCTGTGGAGCAAAGAACAAAGAATGACAAAAGGAAGCAAAAAGCCAAAGAGACACTTAAGACACTACAATGCAACATGTGACAGAGGAAGTTCTACAAGTAAAGAGGCAGAAATGGGCAGAGAGAGCATTCAAGTGGCCAAGTGGTGGAGTACCTGCCAAGCACTCATAGGGCCTTGAGTTTGAGTCTCAGAATTGAAAATGATTTGGGAAAAAAGTTTTTGGGACAAAAATCTTAAATTTGATGAAAGATATGAATATCCATATACATGTTCAACAAACCATGGAGAGAAAAACTCAGTCATCCATCATGGGCTAAGTCCCCACTGAACTGTCAAAAGGCAAAGGCAGAGGCATAAGTTCAGCACGTTCTTGGTAAAACCAGCACCTAGGCTCAGGAATCAAAGAGGTAGACTGGGATGTCATATGGGTACCTACGTGGAGTATTTTAAACAGGGATAGCCTGTTATGGGAACTTAACAAGAAACAATAAACATAAAATCACTTCATTTTGTAGTTAATTATGCCCATCATGAATAATAATAGCCTGATACTTACAGTCCTCTTATATGTTCATTAGTTATGATTGACTCTGATTTGTATGCTGCATTCAGAACAAAAATTCTTCAATAAAAGAAAACATTCTCCAGGATAAATCTTGTTAGGTCCTGAAATAAGCATCAATAAATCAAAATCATATCATGCATCTTCTTGGACACAAAAGAATAAAGCTAGAAATGAACAGCAAGTAGGTCAAAGGTGGTCATTTTGTGATTATTATTCTTTTCCATATAGCAGACAATAAGCAAACCTTCAATGCCCAGGAATACATTAGAACAAATGTGCAAAAAATGAACCGTGCTCCACAGAAGCCAATTTTTGTATATTTTGATTTCCTTAAGGTTGACCTTAATGAGTTGCTGATGTAATTTGTTGAATGTAGCCCATAAGGCAAACACTAGGAAAATAATCAAAAAATGCAGTAAATTTAATAGGAGATAAAATTAAAACATACAGTGGAAAATTCTATTTAACCTAAAAGAAAATGCTAAATGAAGACTACAATAATAAAAAGATATACAACATACAGAAAATAAATAAAATGGATAAATCCTAAATTTTTAATAATCATATTCAAAGTGAAGGTGGTGAAATTTCTTACTGAAAGACAGATGTTGAAATAATGAGGTTGTTTTTAAGCAGTATGTGATAATATGTGATATATTGTTTACATGCAACACATTAAAACACATAAATGGTATGAAAGCAAATGGATGAATTTTTTAAAAGATACCATAAAACGTGTAACCTAATAAGGACATGAAAACTGTAAACCTAAATTTCCTATTCTATTATCAGCAAAAAATATTTTAAGACAAAATAACCTACAAGCTGAAAAGGGCTATTTTGTCTAATGATAAAAATTATCAGTCAATAAAGATTTGTAACATTTAGGCACCTAACAACATATGCATATATGTTGCATACATATACCTAACAATGGAACCAAAATATGAATGAAATGAAAAGAGACAGAAACAAAAGTATGCAAGGAGACAATAGTCAGTGGGGATAAGCATATGAAAAATTCAATAAAGGCCCCTGAAGCTCTCCAAAAGATTAGTGAGGAAAGGAAGATTGTCACTCACAAGAAAGATACAGAGTTCATTGACCACGACAGGGACAATTTACAAACCCACAAGAGAAAAAAGTTCAAAACACATGACCAGTAAGTAATGCAATGACAAATGAGAAGAAAATCATAAAAGATCAGAAAATATTTTGGGGTAAATGAGACAGCATACTACAACTATTAGGATTCAGCTAAACAATTGTTAGGAATAATTTCTACTATTTTTTCATGTAAAAATGAAGAAGTGACTCACATTAGTAAGTCAGCATTAAGCAGCTGCCTATGGTGGCACATGCCTGTAATCGAGCCCATGGCAGACCAAGCAGGAGACTACACTTTGACACCAGCTAGGTTACACGGTGAGATCAAGGTCAGCCTGAACTACAGAGGAAAACTCAGTCCCGAAAATCCAAACCAAAAACACAAAATTGAAAACTAAGTCCGCCTTCTAGCATAAAAGGCTAGAAAGAAGAGCAAGTTACGTCACAGCAAGAAGAAAAGAAATAATAAATATTGAAAATACACATATAGTATAAAAATGATGAAGTATATAAGAAAAAGCGAAAGTTATTTTAAAAACCTAGATAAAATTGATAAATATTTAGTTTAACTCAAAGCAACAGCACAAAGCAAGTTTAAGATCAGAAGAATTAGGTTGAAAGAAGGCACATTACTGTATTAGTTGTAGAGAAATGAACTGTAAGGGAATAACAGGAACAGCTGTATCCAAAAATAGAAACCTAGAAGAAATGGACAAATTCCTGAAATGGTTAGTATATCAAACACTATTGATTAAGAAATAGAAAATTTGAACAACTTTTACTGAAACAAATATCATTTAAAAATCTACCCCAAAGTAAAACTCAAGATAGAATGACTTCACTGATGAATTAATATCAAGCACTTAAAAGAAGAATTAATTCTAATCCTTCATGAAATATTAAAAATACACGAGGACAAAATATTTGTAACTAACTTATAAAGCTAGAGATACCCAAATCTTGATACCAAAACCAAAGAATTTACAAGGGGAGAAATCCCACCAGTATCTGTGAATACAGGCACAAAACACACAGACATATACATGCACAGATAACACTAGCAAACAGAATCTACAAACCTATAAAAGTATAATCAAATAACACATATTCCAAGAGTTCACATTTGGCTCAGCAAGTAAAATCTACAGTAAGTGCGCTACAATATTTTACTAGCATAATGGAAAAAAGTCACATGATCATGTTTCTATGCACAGAATAAAGATTCGCAAAATGCAGTATTGTCTTATATTAAAAACATTTAAAATCTCTAAGTAGGTGGAAATTTCCTTAACTGAATAGAACAAGAAGCTCACCCCCATCACAGAGTTTAATGTGTGAGACAGAAAGCCTCACTTCATGAGCAGGGACCAAAGATGTCACTCTCACCATTTCTACTCTTACTTTACTGGAGGTTATAGAGAGGATAATTAGGTGTGCAAACATGATTATTGCACTCCGATTGTAAAGATAAGAGCAAAATTATATCTGTTGCACATGACACACACAGATACTGTGAAGTGATTTAGTACGCTTACAGAGAGAGAATTTCAATATACAAAATTAGTTGTATTTCTATAGTCTAGCACTGAGAGATAAAAATTGAAGTTAAGTATAACATTTCATGTATGGCAACATCATAATATTTGAACATTTTTTAAGTTAACAAAAATCTTTAAGACCCAAGTACATGGATAAGTATCCCATCAAAAATTATCAAGTCACGACGGAGAAGAATTCAAACCACAAAACGCTTAGAAGAAATCACAAGCGTATATATGACCTTGTGGTTGGCAAGAAAACAGAAATTCATCTTGATAAAGTTAACATACTTTTTGTTTCATAAGACACTTAGTACTTGGAGGTATAGTTCAGCATTTCCTAATGGCACTAGAGCCCCAGTTTGATCCATGGGTCTGTAAAAACAAAACAAACAAAACAAAAGCAAAAGACACTTTTAAAAAGCTGAAAAGAGAACCTAGAGTAGGGGTATTTACAAATAGTATCACCGACAAGGGCATAGGGTTCAGAATATATGAACATTTATTACAATTCATCAGTTAATTGTAGTTGTTATTGCAGTTCTGCGTTGAGTGACAACAAATTGACAGATGTAACTATGAAGATAGTCAAATCGCCCAACAGTACATAAGTGAAATTCTATAAGTGAAATTCTATCTGTACACGAAAAGGCACAGTGTGTGGGGTCCACTAATATGCATTACCCAGAGCCAAATCTGCAGCTAAAGAAAGCAGGTTAGGATACTTCCCAGAGCCTGAGGTGGATGCGTCAGCCAGAGGAATGGGGACTTCTGGGGCAGGCAGGGTCCCATCAGGGTGATACATTTATTCTGTTGCGAGCTAATGGTGTTTACCGCACTGTGTAGGAGTGGTTGTGCAAGGTTGTGCAAGGTACCATGCAAGGTTGCTCTTTTGCCTGGAGAATTACATATCCATAAAATTGAAAGGAAAAATGTGCACAGATACATTTCAAATATAATGGATCCCATACACAAAAGGGAGTGCAAAACTAAAAACATCTGAGCAGTAAAACATCAGCATTTTAATGTGTTATTTGTTGGAAAAACCATCTGAGTATATGTGCATTATGTGATTTAAAAATAATTTTGATAATTAAATTCCAGAAATCCTGGAAGGTTCAGAGTTATGATGCTCTGCAGTAATTCTCTTACTCCAGATTATTGTGTTGTTTTGTGTTAGTACATGTCTGTAGCACGTGATGATCACATGCATGATGCGAATGTGATTGTCACGGAGCTAGGCATCACACATCTCCAGTTTCTATCCAATTCCCCTCTTCTCTCTCCAACTCTTCCTTTTCCACTTGCAAAAGCCTATTTTCATTTTTTCAACACTGTTTTCCTTAAATCTCTTTCCCTTTCTTCCCTACTCCCTGCCTAGTTTGTTCTCTCCTAACACTTGTTTGATTGAGTTCATTGGTCATCATACAATTTAATACTGAAATGATTATTTTCACAAATTGCTATATATGTATATTCATACAAGTAAATACACACATATATAAATGCCCTGCACCTTTGCGATACTAATGTGAGATAAAAGGGATCAAAATATGTTACAAATCAGGCAACACTTTAAATATCATTAATTACTTTAAATTAAGAAATGATTTTTTCACTTAGAATTAAAATGTATCCTACTGTTTTTGCAATGTAATGCTAATGATCTCAATGGATATTAATATACCCTCAAATAATTAACATAATCCTAAAATATTTACCATATGTTTTAACATATTCTTGCAATTAACCTTTAACTTTTTAATAACACCATGAGATACAGTTTCATTTACAGCAAGGCATAATCTACCTATCGTGCTGTATGGCATAGTTAAGAAGTACAAGGGCCTGCATCTGAAGGACTGGGATTAGTGGGATCTCATCACACTCGAGATTTCCATTTCCATCCACAAAGAACCTTCCCATATCACAAAGAGAAGAAATGATCACCTTCAGTCTCTGACACTTCAGTGCCTGCTAAAGGCATAAGAAGGATAAACACAGACAAAACCCAACTGCTCTGAGCAGAACATCTAGGGAGTCATCATATGACTTACAAGATACTTCTGTGAAAAGCAAAGAGATAGGATTTGCTGACTAAATTGAAGAAACCCAGTTTCAATTAGCCATCCAACACTCTTGGACAGCATTTCACAGATTTTTATTGGTTTCAAAAAGTCAATGAGAATTGAATGAAAACACTATCAAAAGGTTTAGTAAACTAATTGAATGACAAAAACAGTAAGGAATATCATATCAACACGGAATGATGAAATGTGTAGGTTCAAAGATAGGAGAAAAATACAAAATATGGAGTATCGTGAATCATCTCAAAGTTGAACAGAGCTAAGAGGTTTTCAATGGATTCTTCACGAAGAGAAATGGTATGGTGTGGTCAGAGCTCTACAGCAGAATGATCGTGGTTAGGATGGAACTTATGAAGGACAAGTCACAGCACAGGGGCCCCTTGCAGAGTGAGAGGTCACGTATTTTTACACTATCTGCTGGTTTATTCTGTTGTTGTTTCTTAAACTTGAATTTGACATGCTGTATTGAAGATATTTGTGAAATTCATCCAGTGACACTTAACTACTGTTTGCTTATGTTCTTACAATTCCTGGAAGAAAACTGGAAAAATATTTGTGTTTGTAGGAAAAGATGAATAACTCTTAATATTTGTGCTTAACTAAGAAAACCAGTACACCTTTGGGGAGTGTTTTTCACTTACTGTGTATGAAGGGTTTATTGATAACCTTTCAGCCTTCTGTGTTACTTGCGTATAAGTAAAAGCTTTTCTTAATAATGTACGTGACTAATACATGTATGCTCAAACACAAGAGATGGCTTTCTTCACAGAACAATGAAAGTCAGAATGGCTGATGCTAATGAGAATGAATGATAAGTTTCATCTGTCAAAAGCAAATGCTAATATTGAGGGAACTTATTTTTGTGATTGAAATTGTAAACTTGCCTATACAGATGTTTTTAGGGAAGACATAAATATACATGATAGATGGTAGATTAGTGAATGTGTAAATCAGAGAAATAAACTAGAGGAATACATTGAATAGTAAATTAGATTCACATGATAGGTAAATAGGTAGGTCAGTAGAAGGATAGATAAATAGATTAATAGGTAGATTAGATAGGTAGATTAATGAAAAATATTATATATGTATATATGATTGATAGAATGAAGAGAAAAAGGAAAATTTGATTTATTTTGTTGATGTATTAGGAATATTAGAAAAACTTAAAATCTTAACTTTCAAAAGTATTGTCTTTTTTTTTTTACACATCTTGGATTTTATTACTCCTTAGTGCTTATTACTTTCTTTGGGGGGGGGAAGAATACAGTCAAATATGGCAAAACAAAGCTGTCAGTCTTTTAACACTCAGCCACCTTATATTTGACAAAGGAGCTAAACATGTTCACTGGAAGAACAGCCTCTTCAATAAATGGTGTTGGAAAAATTGGTTCTCCACATGCTGAAGTCTAAAAATAGACCCATGCCTATCACTACGAACAAAATTAAAGTATGAATGGATTAAAGATCTAAATATTAAAGCACAAACACTAAGTCTACCGGAAGACAAGGTAGGCAGAAGTCTTGGAGACATAGGGGTAGGGAGAAATTCATGAATCAAATGCAAACTTCACAGGAACTACTTCAAAGAATCAACAAGAGGGATCTCATAATACTGAAAAGTTTTTGCACTTCAAAAGAAAGCACCAACAAAGTGAAAATAAAACCCACAGAATGAGAAAGAATTTTGGTCAACAATCCCTCAGACAAAGGACTTATATCCAGAACCTATAAAGAACTGAAAACCATCAAGCCCCTCGAATTCAAAGACCCCCTCCAAAAAAGGGCATCAGAGATGGACACACAGTTCTCACTTGAAGATATACAAATGGCAAATAAATACATGAAGAAACGTTCATCATCACTGGTCATTCGAGAAATGCAAATTAAAACTACTGAGATTTTATCTCACTCTGGAAAGAATGGCTGCCATAAAGAAACCAACTGATAACAAATGTTGGCGAGGCTGTAGGGGAAAAAGGAACACTTCTCCATTGCTGGTGGGAGTGCAGACTGGTGCAACCACTGTGGAAATCAGTATGGAGATTCCTCAAAAAACTGGGATTGGAAGTTCCATTCAATCCATCTATTCCTCTCCTGGGTATTTTCCTAGAATAATTGAGAAGGTCATGTCTCAGAGATATATGTGCACCCATGTTCATAGCAGCACATGTGATAGCTAAATCTTGGAAACAAGCAAAATTCCATCAACTGCAGAGTGAATGAAAAAAATACGGTATTTCTATACAACAGAATACTCTTCAGCTATAAAAAGGATGATCTTGAGGTAAATGGAGGCAACTTAAGCATATTCTCATTAGTGAAATAAACAGGATTCACATTAATAAATATCACATTGTCTCTGTAGTGTAAAAAATAATAACTGACAGAATAATGGGATTTAAAAAGTATAACAGATACTGTAAAAGTGAAAGGGAAGGAAAGTGCTCTAAAGGATATAACGGTATGTGTAGGTGTATAAGATAGATGACCATATTATTACATTTCTATTAGATCACTGAACAGAAAAGATTTCACTGTCAATGTCTGAGTGTCTAGCCACTTTTCATGCTTTGATTTTTGTAACTTTAACAGAAATGACAATATATAATGGATCAACTAGCAATTTTATGATGTTAATTTACTTTTTGAATTCCATATTCTACATTTTTCTCATTTTTTCTACTTTGTCTTTAAAATTTTCTCTTTTCTTTCTTTAAATAAAATATTTAAAAACTACTGTCTTTTATTATAATTATCACATTCAGCAGAAAATATTTGAAAAATATAGATGTTAAATGAAGAAATTTAAATCACCACTAAATATTCTGAAATATTTCATTTAGCTATTGACATTTATTTTATCATTTTTCTTCTTAAATTATTAAGCAACTTTACATAGAGAATATTATCAATTATTATACCTATTTTATTACTCTACCAAGACCACAAAATTTTCTTGTATTTCAAATCATATTTGCTGAAATGAAACTTCAAGATGAATTACTGAAATGTGTTTGTGGTCTGCCAAATTCCATTACTGGTATTGGTTTCCTCAGGACTATCTACTCTTTTATTCTCTTCTTGTTCGCTTTGTGTTGTTTTGTTGTTGTAGTTGTTGTTGTTGGTACGAGAATCGAACTCAGGACCTCCCGCTTGCCAGGCAGGAGCTGCACTCTTGAGCTGCACCCTCAGCATCAACCCACATACCTTTAAATGATACTTTCATTATTGCTTGCTGTTAAGACACCAAGAAGTGACACCACAGTGGAGTTGTCTTTGTCTTATTAACATAAAACATGGATGGGATTCTAATAGTTAGACCCAATTTACATAACGATTTCTTAATTCTCCACTGCTTCCTTCAGTGTAGGTATTTCCTCCTATGTTTATTTTGATGCATCCCATTTTAATGTGTGTCCTTTATTCATATAATGTTCTTGTTTTCTATTTGTTTTTAGGTTTTACCTTTATCACATGGTTTTTCCCTGAATCTACTGAGTCACAGAATGTGGGACTCTAACATTATTTCCATGTAGCAGGCCATCTAGCCATAACCTCAATTCCCACTGATGGCTTACACTGCCCGGTGGCAAATGTCCCCAGAGCGCCCAGCCACCCCATTCCTAAGTCTCTTGGGCATCTACACCCAGCTCAGGGGCCCTGTGTGCTGAGCAGTGGACAGTGCTCTGTTCACACCCACAGCTCTGTAACAGCTTTGACATCTGGTGTGAGTACCTTCCCTTCCTTCTTCTCTCTCCTCTCCTTCTCCCCCTTCCACCTCTTCTTTTCTTTCTTGTTTCTCTTTCCCACCTTTCCTTCTTGTCCTTCTCCTCCTTTCTTTCTTTCTCTTCCTCATCCTCTTCCTGCTCTTCCTCCTCCTAGATAAATTCTTCAGTTCCATTTGGAAATAGTCCTAAGGACGGAGGCAGAGTGTTGCCGATGCCCTAGACCCCCAACTCTGCTGTGATGCGCAGGTGGGCAGGTGCCCCATGGCACAAACTGGCTGCTTCAGGAGTCTGACCTCATCCAAATCAGAGATGGGGGCAACCAAACTCTGAATGGTGGAAAGTCCTGCTGGGCCATTAGTGATGGGTGTGGAACCACTTTCATTTATGAGCTGCTGAGTTCTGGTGACATGCTGGGCACCAGGACGGAGTGGTACTAGTCCTTGATGCCCAGCTTTAGACGAGCTGTCTCCACTGCTTTCCTCCATGCAAGATGAGCAGAAGACGTGGAAGAAAAAGTGTGCCTCAGTGTGACGCGTTCTTAGCACTGAGAACAGTGAGTCTCATTGCTGGCCTGGCAGGGTCTCTTGGAAAGCTGTGTTGCCCTCTTTCCATGATTGGGACAGGATAGAAGGTGGACAGGATAACTTAGTAGCTGCTCAGTTCACCTGGCCCACCCCGCAGAAGCCCATGAGCCAGGAATGCATCCACAGATTAACCCACTTCTGACATCAGAGTCCCCATGACTCAGTCACTTCTTCAGCTTCTCTACCCTGGCAGGCAGGCTTCCAGCAACAGCGAGGTTTCAGGGGATGTTTTCAATCCTGACCTTGAGAGAAGCTGTGAAAAATGCAATGCCCAGGTCACTCACCCACAGATTAAATCAGGAGCTCTCAGGTGGGGCTACATCTGAGTACCGATGGTTCTACTGTGTAGATCACTTTGAGAACTACTCTCAGTCCACAAAGCCACGAGGTCCTTCTGGTTTGGTGAAGTAATTATGTAATAAAAGCCACTCAGAGCCACTTGCAGGCCTGAGTAAACTATGCAAGAGTGAGAAGCAGCAGCCATGATGGACAGCATTCAGGGACAGCCTGCCTGGGCATCTTGGGGCACAGAAGAACTGACTACATGGGAGTCCCTCTGTTCCCACTGCTTCCCTCTGAGCCCAGGCAGGCCAAGGGAGCTGTGTGGTGGGCACAGACTCCCATTCATGCTGCTGCTCTGCTGAGGGCACCAAACACTTCTCCTCTTCCAAGAAGGAAAGATAGCAACCATATTTCTTCTCTTTCTGCTTCTCTTCCCCGATGGGAAATCAGCCCCATGTTCTTATCCAGGCAGGACAGTTTGGAGCTTGGTCATGGGTGCAGCTCAAAGCCAGAGCTAAGAAGGAGATTAGGGGTCAGCCACTGGCCTGGCATCCAGAGATCAAATCATGTGTTGAAGGGAACTGCGGTATTGTCAGTTTCCTTTGGGTGCTGTCAATACGAGGTACCAAGTGCATCTTTTGTTGACTGCTCCTTCTCTTTTTTTAAAATTACTAAATGATCATCAGTGTTTTGTATTTTTTGTGCTAAAATTCAATTGGCTTTATCTTTTTCTCTTTTTGTTATTTTATTTTATTGAGAATAGAACAAAAAAAACAGAATAAAGCTAATCAAAACAAAACAATGAAAGTGATACAGGACTTCAAACAAAATACTAGGAAATGAAGAAGGGCTACCACAATGTCTCAGCTTTCTTCAAATTAGCTGCTCGCACCATCAGACATTCGCTTCTCTTTGGAGAAATGAGTGGTGGAAATACTGACGCAGGCAATAGACAGGTGCCATCCAGGCCATCTTGTAGTCCCAGAAAGCTAGTACTAACACATACCTCGACCCTCCCTGGCCCTCCAGACCCAGACAGGGACTGAGAAATGAGGCTGATGACCAAGGGACACAGATGCTAACTCGAAGTCATTCGGTGGTAGAACAGAACACGCATTAAAAATGACAAGAAACCATACCCAACTATTAAGTAAATACTATTGACATTAATTGATGTGACTAAATGAATAAATAAATTAAAGGGGAGAAAAATCACATATGCAAAAATTAAAAGTAATTCATATAGCTGCACTGCTGTAAAGAATGGGTCATAGCTGCTCTCTGAAAGCTCAGGATGACTTTCATCCAAATCATGAAAGATGAGAAAGAGAAACACAGATTCACAAAGGGGAAAGCAAGCATGTCATCTTAGTAGCATCTCAAGGCTAACATTTAGGGTACAAAAGTCACATCAAGTTGGCCCTCTTTCCCCATGAATACATGAACTGCTTTGAGTTAATGTGCTTCTTATCAGGCAATCTGACCATAAGCATTTCAAGTGAGAGTTTTACTGAATCAGTATTTTCATAGATTATAATGAGAAATGACACCTTATCTCTGGGTTTTCTATCCTCAAACACATAACATAATGGGAAAAACATCAGATACACCTCTATCAGGCAAAAATATAATAAATTAGGCACTTCTCAACATTCTAAAAAAACTGATTAATTTCCCTTAAAACCATCGATATTCATTAAATGCTGAGGAATTGTCAGTCATGAAGAAGCCAAGGAGAAGGCGACAATGGTTTCTAAGTGTGATGACCATGGATATGCAGTGTACTGCCTATTGACATGGCTGAATGTCTACCCTGCTCTACTCCTGTTCACTTTTTGAGAGCAGGATGCCTGAAGCCCAGAGTTCTCTAGGAACCTGTTGGATTCAAGTCACCTGCAAGACAACCTCTCATTTCTGTGCTAAGTTACCTACCACTACCCTCCAAGGCTAGAAACACCGGACTGCGAGGGGAAGGATCAGAGGCAGCACCTGAGGTGGGAGGAGTCTCCTCCACCCCAGGAGCAATTGCGACTTCTGCTTCCTGGCAAATCTGTCTGCTCCCTCTGTGGGTGCAGCAGTGGGCTGGTGAATGTGGCTCCCACTTTTTCCTCCTTTGGCGCCTGGATAACTTGAGCTGTTGCTCACAGCTCCCCTTTCCTCCATGGCTTCCTGACACCCAACAAGCAAATCCTACTTCCAGGTCTCTGCCTTTAAGGAGTCAACATGTTGGTAATGTTATATGGAGTAATTGTACATCCAAGAAAGGGCAATAGGTAAAAATAGAGTGTGAGTAAGGAATCCTTATAGGAAAAATTAAAATAACACATAACTAACTGGAAAGAGCATGTATACTGGAAGAAAAGCAATAAAATTAAAAGGAAGGAAAAGAAATATTTAATTTTGCTGGATTTGTAACTGTCTGGTATTTTGAGTTTGCAGTATTTTTTCCTACTTTGGAAGGCAAAGATTTTAATATTTTGAGTCCAATGTATGTGATTTCATTGAGTGTCATCTTATATCTGAGACCCATGGAATTTAAAAAGTCACAAGGAAGAGAGCATGACTGAACGAGAGTACGTAATGTAAATTTCATCTCATTTGCTTTCTTCTTAAAAATGCTATTCTTGATGTGTGTATGAAGATAAACTTCCTTCTTATGATTTGAAACATGCTGGTGATTATTGTCAGATTTGCTGAGATAAACACCACTTCATGTGGAAAAGAGAAAGTTGTCGTCATCTCGTCTCCCTGTGTAGAGTAGACTCAGAGGCTACACAGGAGCAGGCTGTTTCTTCCACAGCCAGACTTAATGGAGGCATTGATCAAAATGTTAATTTATGTTGATTTATCAAGACATGATGATTGTAGTGATAAGCCTCCATGATTGGTACTTCCAAAGTAAATGTACTGAAATGATAAATGTGTGTTTCCCTTGCTGCAGAAATGGATCTTGCTCTGCAGTTAATGTTTCATATAACCCAACTTCATTAGGCAGAACTCAGCTAATGACATCATGAATTTATTTCATTTTATCAAATTGCATTAATTAGGGAAATGTGCTAAATGTTGATTGTGAAGAAACACGCTCTTTTTCCTTGGAATAACGGAAGAAGAAACAAGGTAATTGGATTAATTTGCCCTTCTTTTTTTATTTAACCTCCATTAATTTGGAATGTGAGGATCCTTTCTCAAGAGGAGAGCACAAGCTAGTTTGTGCTAACATCATTCTTATTAGCTGCGTTAATTGCAGGAAGTCAGAGCGCTGTGCTGGACTAGGGCCAGGCTCTGGCAAATGTATTAAATATTGTATCTCTAGGGTCTTTGATATTTGATAATAAAGCCAGGGGTTTCCTATAGTAGTTTTACAAAAGAAAAGAAAGTGATGAGTTCTTTCTCATAATGTTATAAATTATTTATGTGTGGCACATCCATGTCCCTTTCCCCACAAAGCCCACAATGCCACTAATTGTGACTTGGAAGTTTTATACGTACAATGGTACACGATAGGGTTTGTGTGATGCAAGGAGGCCTGTGTGAATGACTCACAATATTGTTGTGTTTCAATTAATTGTAGGACTGGACTATTTCAACATTTCAAAATCATGTCATTTGCATGTAACTGTATTCTCTGGATTGAAGAGAGAAAGGTAACTTTCTTCAATGAGAACACATAAGGCTTTATTTTCTTTGTTCCCTCCAGGAATTTCTTGCCAGTTCAGGTGAGAAAGTACATTTCACTAATGCTGCTACATGCAGGGAGTGTGTCCTGGGATCAGGAAACAAACCCCACTCTTACAAGAGAGTCCCTGCCCTGTGCAAAGCTGAGGTTGGAGCTTTGGGCTTCCTGGGTCTTCGTGTATCTGGCTGGCCTCCAAAAATGGCTCAGCCTTATGTAGCTTCAGGAATAAGTTGTAGAGATGACCAGGCTGGGAAGACAGCTGGAGAGCGTGAAAGGCAGCCGGCCGACAAGGCTGCTTCTTCCTTTCTTGGCAAGCTGTCCTCCCTTGTACTGCTGTCCCAGCACTTCTCACCTTGCCAAGGTGTCTTCCTTCAGAAAAAAACCATGGCTTCACCTGTGCCACAGAATCAGAGGCTGGAATCACCCCTTCTGCTTCCCTACTGCACACAACCACGGCAAGAAATTCACGTCTGCACTTAAACCCTTAGTTCCTGAGCTCTGAGTATTTGCCCTTCTTTTTATTTAAGCCAGGCTAGCACGCACAGGGCTGATCTGCATGTGTCCAGTGTGCTGTTGTTTTTCCCGCTTACTGTCATAAACGGATCCCTGTTATGTTATTGTGACTTTCTTTTTAGCTAGAATTTCAGTCAGTAGAAGAAACTGCAGTCCCTGGTCATGCTCAGGAAATTCCTTAGATAGGGACACAGTGCTGTGTGTTCACAGCCATAGGAAGTTAGGGAGCTGTGGAGCCGCCAGGGCAGGCCTGCCAGGCCTCTGGTTTGGGCTCCCTGCTGGGGCTGAAGGTGCTTTCAGGCAGTCTCCCTTGGAAAAGACTAAGGATTTTGAGCCTCCAAAACCTCCAACAACTTCCAGAAGCCATGTGCATGGTCCAAGTGTAGTTTTAAAGATTTATGCAGACAATCTTAATCTTATGAGAGCTTGACTTATGGCTCTTCACTTCAATGATATGAAAATAATAAGACATTTGAGAAAAAACATAAATAAATGAAGAATTTTTATTTTGGAGGGAAGAGTTGTGATCTCTCAAGATGCTGGGCAGTGGCAGAATCTCAACCTTGGCAGCCCAGGAATCACAGGGAAAACAGTCAAGCTCTGTGACCTACAGTAACGCTCTTTAGAGTGAGAAAGGACATGAAATAAAGGGACTGTGATCTGCATTTGGTATCAGGAAGAAAAACAAAAGAATGGACAAATAAATCTGGAGAAAGAGAGAGAGTATCATGTCATCTGCAAATGACAACATGACATCATTCCTTTCCCATCCTTATTCCTTTGATTTTTCTCTCCTGTCTAGTTGCTTTTGCTAGTATTTCTGAAATTATATTGAATAGGAGACAAGACAGCGGGCATCTTTGTCTTGCTCCTGATTTTCAAGTAAAAGCTTTCAGCTTTTGTCCTTCAGCGCGGTATCCGCTTTTGGTCTGTCATAGATTGCTTTCATCAGATTGAAATAAAGACAATCTATTCTAATTTTCTGTAGTTTTATTTTAATCATAAATGGGTGTTGGACTTTGTCAAAAGCTTCCTCTGCATCTATTGAGATGATCGTATTGTTTTTGTTCTTTGTTCTGTTAATATGGTATATTACATTAATTAATTTTTGTATGTTGAACATTCCTGCTCTCCTGGGATGAGTTCACCAATGACATGATGCTCTACACAGAAAATCCCAAAACCTCCACCAAAAGATTTCTAGATTTAATAACTAAATTCAGTAGCATAGCTGCATACAACGTTAACACTCAAAAAATACAGTTTCCTGTACACTAATAACAAACTCTCTAAGAAAGAAATTAGGGAAACAACTGCTTTCACAATACAATCCCAAAACTGAAATACCTAGAAATCAATCTAATAAAGGAAGTAAAAGACCTCTGCACTGAAAATAATATTCTGAAAACGAAGATTGAAGAAGCTACCAGAAAATGGAAAGGTATGCCTTTTCCCTGGGTAGAAAGAACAAACAGAGTGAAAATGATCATACTTACAAAATTTTTATACAGATTTAATATGATTCCAATTCAAATCCCAACAATGTATCTCACAGAATTAGAGAGAAAAAAAAATCCCAAAATTCATTTGGAAACAGAAGAGACCTAAAGTAGCAAAGGCAATGCTGGGCAACAAGGGGAAGGCAGGAGGCATCACAATCCCTGACTTGAATTATACTACAAAGCTATTGTGATAAAAACATCATAGTAAAAAAAAAAAGACTCAAAGAGCAAAGGAGCAGTTTAGAAGATGCAGAAACAACCCCAGACATACTCAATCACCTTATCTTTGACAAAAGTGCCAAACACATTCAATGTAAGATAGCCTCTTTAATAAATGGTGCTGGAAAGACTGGATTTGCATGGGCCAAAGATTCTCATCATGAACTAAAGTAAAATCAAAATGGATCAAAGATCTAAATATTAAAACAGCAATGGTAAGATCTTCTGCTGTAAGATAGAATAGGTAGAACTCTTGAAGACATAGACATAGGCAATCTATGAATAAAACCCTGATAGTTCAGGAACTATCACAAAAATTTAGCAACTGGAATCTCTTCTTATTAAAAAGCCTTTTCACATCAAGAGATATCTGCCAGAGTGAAGAGACAACCCACAGTATTGAAAAAACATTTTTCTCATTGTTCCTCAGACAAAGGATCACTATCTAGATTATATAAACAACTCAAAAAAAAAAACATCCAAATTCAAAGCCCTAATTCAAAAATGAGTATCTGAGATGAATAGACACTTCTCAGATGAAGAAATATAAATGTAAATAAATATATGAAAAAAATTTAGCATTCATGAAATGTAAATTAAAACAACACTGAGACTCCATCTCAATGGCTATTTGCAAGAAGTCAGCCAATGCCAAGTGTTTTTGGGGCTGTGGAGACAAAGGAATCTTTCTCTATTGTTCGTGGAATTATAGACTGGTTCAACCATTGTGGAAATCAGTGTAGAATTTCCTCAAAAACCTAAAGGAAGAGGTTCTATTTGATCCAGTTATTTCCCTTCTTGGTATTTTCCATCAATAGCTGAAAGCATTATACCACCGCACTGTATACCCACCTATGTTTATAGCGATGCTGTTTGCAATAGCTAAATCTTGAAACAGCCCAAATGCTCATCAAATGGTGAATGCATAAACAAAAGATGTTCTTTCTTACTCCATGGAGTACTACCCAGCCATAAAGAAGGATAAACATGAGACATTTCTAGATAAATAGCTGCACCTTGAGACCATCCTCTTAAGTGAAGTAAATCAAACACGTGTAGATACTGCATTGTTTCTCAGGTATGAGAAAATGAAAGTGTAAATAAGGACCAAATATAAAAATAGGTATTGTGAAATGGGAAGAAAATGTTCAAGTGGGGAGGAAACGAGGAAGGACAAGGGGGAAAGACAGAAGGGAAAAGTAAAATAATGAGAAAGGTGGAAAAATGGAAACAAAACTTTTGTAAGTGGAATGAGGAGAGAGATTGAAGGGAGAGTATGAGAAGGGGGAAGAAGAAACAGTTATATCACGCATAGGAACAAACTCTGTGGTGGCTGTAATCATCAAGTATATATAAAATGTGTCAATAAAATCTGATCAGGAAAAATATACAGAGAGAGAGGAACAGATGGACATTATTGGTAAAGACAGCAAAATTTGTTACTTCAGTATATAAACTACAGAAGCAGACACAAGCAGCAGAGCTATCAGTATCTTTGAAGAGAGGAAGAATAATTTTTAATAGTGGAAATGCAAGATTATCAGGAAGCATAATAGAGATCGATGTGGATGTTCTTCGGTATTCACTAGTGCAATGTTAGACAAGATGCTTTCTCTTGGTCTCTGTCTCGCTCAGTCTGCGTGTGTGTGTGTGTGTGCGTGTGTGTTACTGCAGAGTTGACCGAGGGCACCATACAAGCAAGAGATGCATACCATCACTTAACAACCCACCAAAATAAAAAGCCATTTGCTAATATTGCTCTGTACTTTACTTAATGTTTCATCTTACATAGGAAAATGTCCATGCTTAGCTGTACTGGGCATAAAATTGTCTTTTCCTACAAGCATGCTACCTGTTTTCACAGAAAGATCATGTTTGCCTAATGACCTACAAAATATTTTACTGTAATTTTTTTTGTTTACAGAAAAGTGACTCCATGATCAACTTTAAACATTTTTGTCATCTTTTAAAAGTTTTTTAAATATCAGCAAGCCATATACAATACATTCTTCAAGGAGAATTGATACAGATAACATCTTGATCAACAAAGAAAGATGTTTGCTTTCTCTGGCATCCAGGTTTTTCTTCTGATAGACAAGTTGATTTGATGGAAAATTGTTCACACTTCTAAACTTATTTTTGGATTTGCACTCAAATTAAAAGAATTGAAGCCTTAACGTAAACATTCTAAGTTGTCAAATCTAAAATATTTTTATTTCATCTGTCATGAAGGAAGAAACTCCCAGTCCTGTCCACTTGTGGGATCGATGTCCCCTCCACCTTGTCCTCAGATCAAGTTGTCCCCAAGCAGGACCTCACCGGGTGCCCCAGGGAACCAGCAAGCATGTGGAACCTCAGTGATGGCTGTCACCACAGGTCTTGAGCACTAGACCGAACTCAGGCAGCACAATTTGTGTCCTTGTACCCCAAGTCACCTCTGGGTAACGGCTGGTGCCAGAGTCTGCAGGCACCTCGCCAGTGGTGTTGGCTTCCTCGGACACTCGTTAGCCATAGGCTTTTTGGGTTTACCACCCATGTTGGATTTTAGCCCACTGCTAACTGGTTTTCCTAGTGTCTTTCTCTAAGTTCTCTGCATCTGCTTTCTGATTATTTAGTCATATTTGAAGTGGCGAGTTGTTGGGTCCCCCTTCAGAGGCTGACCAGCTCGCATCTCTGTACTGAGCAAGGCTATCGGCAAAGTAGCTCCAAGGGCTAAAGCAGCCATGTGCTCGGGGTCCCAAGCCATGTTGATGAGTAGAGCTTAACCCAGTTTTCCTTACTAGACAACGGAAGGAACATGAAATCCCTAGCAGGCATTTTGTCACTGGCTGAAGTGCTTCTTGTTTGAATAAAAATGTATTATAATCTTCTTAAAACAAACTTCCATTCTCAGGAAATACTGCTATTTAAATGTTATCTCGAGGATGCATAAACTGGAAGTCTATCATGTTCTCCGTGTAGGAAACAGACAGACACCACAGCAGTCCTGGGTCTCTGGGCCTCTGGGTCCAGCAGCCAGGCTTCCCGGTGCTCCTCACATCCAGCCCAGCCCAGGCTGGGGGCGGGGGCAGTCACGGGGGTGCAGTGAGGCGCCACCTCTCACTGTCCTAACAGACGCTGAGCTGTTTCTGGAATGTCAGGACAGTAATTCAGGAACCCTGTTTCTAAGCTCTAAATCTCAGATGAACCTTTGAGCACTTCAATTCCTCTGCAAAAAGACCCGCCAGAACCTTGTCAGAGTTCCCAGGGTGATGTGGGAGAGGTGTGTGGCCCTGCTGACCAGAGCTTAACAAATAGAGGCAGCCACAGCTCTCAGAGTAGACGGTGGTAGCTGCGCTCCAATGCCTGGAGCCCTGCGGGACCTGGGCATAGTTTACGGGCTGTGCATTCAATCCTCCTGCCATGTGGGGCCCCTGTCAGGCACTCAGGAAGCTGCGCTGTTCAGGCTGTAAAACTCTCTGAGAAAGGACTTGTAAGTGGTGTGAGTGTGTAAATTAGGTGTGCTGGCAAGTAAATTAAAAGTTACAGAAGGAGAGGGTCGGCCTTGACTTTTTGGTGATAGAGAACCTTAGCTAAGTGTTTTGGAAAACCTTTCCTGCATTTTGGATTTTTAGGCATTTAATGCTTATTATTCTGTGAAGGCTGCATAAGGCACCTTCTATTTCTTGACACAAAAAATAATATACTCCTAATTTAGGGAAATAAGCCAGCTTTTAAAGGTTAAAATAGATTGAAAAGTAATGCAGGGTGAAGAAGATGTCAGAATATAGTGCAAGTTGTTTAACAGCAGTTAGATTTTTTTAAGGACTAAAAATTGGCTCAGTTTTTGATTCTTGAATGACGTTATCTAAAACTTTGGTGTATTTAATATAGCTCGCAGATATTAATGTACTATTTATCATGGTAGGTACTAAAAATGTACAATTATTCTAAGAATTAAGAGTCTCAGTTTAATACCTGGGAGCCTGAGGCAGAAGGGTTGTAAGTTCAATGCCATCCTGGGCAGGCCAGTGAGACCCTGCAGAATTGGGGATGTGGCTCAGTCAGAGAACACTGCCCACCATGTTCAAGGTCTTGGGTTCAGTTACCCAATATCCACAAAATAAAATCGAAAACCAACAAAGAGGCATTGATTGGAGGGAGGAAACTACTATGAACTAGCTCAGGGACCTTCTCATTTCTATGGAAACTTAACAGATATGCAAAGGAAAATCAGGGACGCTCTCCCTAAAGTCTTCCTGCTTTGGCCACACAGAAGCTCCTGTGTTTCTTTACCGAGATTAGAATGCATTGACTTGTCCAGGTACTTGGACGTATTTGAAGAAGACAGACTTAAAATGTACAACTCTTTAGAGGAGCAATTTCAGTCCTGACAGATGGCCTGGACTCTAGTGTTTTCCCGTTATTGCAGCACGTCTTCCAGTGTGGAAGTCCAAAAATAAATTACTGAAGAGCCACAGTGATGCTGGTGATAGAGAGACGTGCTTTGCCAAGTCTTAGAGTTTACTGAATGTTCTTCTGTGAATTTTCTCAAGTTATTCTTTAAAATAATTATATAGTAGGGATCTACTACTGCATCCATTGTACTGGCAAGAACACTGAACCTTAGAAAAAATAACACATTTCCAAATCCTGCAAAGTTAATAAATTAATATAAGCAAATATAATTCACTCCTTGGTCAGAGTGGTCCACCGTCTGTTAATGGAACTTAATGATGATATATGTATCTTATAATCTATCTGTGATAAGGTAAGCTGACAAGAGAGCTCTTTATATGCTACAAAATAGTGCAGACATTGGGCTCGTACAAAAGAGTGCTCTGAGTTTAGTGCCTTTGCAAGTACATGTAATATAATTCATACCCAGGATGCATTTTTGCTCAAACATTTCACTGTGACTTTAGCCTCTGTAGAAGGAGCACATTTTTAAGTCTACATAAAATAAAACATGAAATGTGCACTACATAAAATAAAACTTGAAATGATAACTCTCAGAGGAAGCACTGAGTTCAGCTCTCTGATGTGCAAAATGGACTTGCAAGACATTCCCAGACAGGATGGACCGGTGAATGGACCGGTGAAACAGGGGCTGGCCAGCCTGACCTGGTGGTGAGGCGAGGCGGGGCACTGAGGAGACACATGGGACGGAGCAGTGGGCAGGGGCCCAGTGCAGCACCTAAGCAAGCAGAGCCCGTGGCAGCCGGCCTGAGGAAATTGGGAGCTCTCCTTGGTGCTGATTCCAAGCTCCTGGGATGCAGGATGTCTCCGTCACTTCCTTTTGCTAGGATAAAATGTCCAATTCCAGCACCTTGAAGGAGCTCCTGTAACCTGTGTTTTCACTCCATGTTCAGCTGGCTCAGAAATAGAGAGGGAGAAACTGAGGTGTGTACCCCATGACACACCTCCAGCCAGGGCCCAGCTCATACCATTACACTCAGCCATGAGTTCACCAGCAGGTAAATTCACTGGTAAACATGGTGCTGCCACAGTCACATCACCTTCAAACATGTGAGGCTTCAGGAGACATTTTAGATCAAAATTGTAACACATAACAGCACAGGCACACACATGGGTTCAGAGGACTCCTTTCTTAATGCTTGTTTTCTACCGAGATATCTCAAAGTGCTGCAGATGGACTGGCTCCAAGAGCTTCTCTTCCCAACCTCTGAAGTATTTCTTGATTGCTATTATAATTGTGCTTGTTTATGCCCAATTAATTATATTCATAAATTAATAGAAATATAACTAATTGTATGATAGAACATTTCTGTTTAGTATACTTATAGCATTTAGCCTCAACAATGGCAAAGGGCAACTAAAGGATACAAAATATAAAAATATTGTGCAACCATCAAGCTTCTTCAAGTGTGAGTCATCAAAGACTGTTAGTATTGTCAGGTTTTTTTTTTAATGTAGAAATATAAAGACATAATTTTAATAAGAATGTGTGAAATGCTCACATGGTACCAATGCAGCCAGGACTTAAACTAAACACAGAAAATCAGAACGGAGCAGGATGCAACTCCTTTGCAGCAAGTGCAGGTTGTGTGTAAACAACGAATATCCCAAGATCAGCAATTGAAATTGAAAACTTGATTAAAATTTTTCCAACGAAGAAAATCCTAGGTCCTGTTGAACTCATGGCTGAATTCTAGAAATTTAGAGATTTGATGCCAATATGCCTTAAACCGTTCAATGAAATGAAAAGGAAGCAATCCTCCCTAAATCATTCCTGGAGGCAAGATATTACACCAAAACCAGAGAAAGATCCAACCAAAAAGGAGAACCACAGGCTAATTTTACTAATGAACATTTATGCAAAGATTCTCAATAAAATACTGGAAAATAGAATACAGCAAATCATCAAGAAGATTATACCTTATGACCAAGTGGGATTCATTACAGGAATGCAGGGATGGTTTAACATATGCAAATCAATAAATGGAATACACCACATCAACAGAGCCCAAGACAAAAACGACACGATCATCTCAATAGACACAGAAACAGCTTTTGGTGAAGTCCAAATGCTGTTCATGATAAAAATCCTAGAGAATCACAGAATAGATGGTAACTATTTCAATCTGATAAATGCCATTTATGACAAACCAACAGCCAACATTATACTAAATGGATAAAAACTGAAAACTTTCACTCTAAAATCAGGAACAAGACAAGGATGTCCATTTTCACCATTCCTATTCAATGTATTTCTGGAAATATTAGCCAGAGCAATCAGACAAGAGAGAGAAATAACAATAATAAAAATAGAAAAGGAAGAAGTTAAATTATCACTATTTACAGAAGACATGTTACTCTATAAAGAAGACCCCAAAAACTCCATTAAAAGACTACTAAATTACTAAACAAATGCAGCAGTCTAGCTGGATACAAAGTCAGTGCTCAAAAATCAATATCATTCCTGTGCATAAACAAAAAACTCACCAAGAGACAAATTATAGAAATATCACTTTTCACAATAGCATCTAAAAAAGTCAGATACTTAGGAATCAACCTAAGAATGTAAAAATATGTTGAAAATTATGCTATGCTAAAAAAGGAGATTGAAGAGGATATTAGAAAATGAAGGATATTCCTTGCTCTTGGCTAGAAAGAATGAACATTGTGAAAATGGCCAAACTCCCAAAACTGTTATACAGATTTAATGCAACCCCAATCAAAATACCATTGACATACCTCACAGACCTAGAGAAAACACTCCTAAAATTCATTTGGAAACAGAAGAAACCTAGAATAGTAAAGGCAATTCTGGGCAACAAAGGCAAGTTAGGAGGCATCTCAATTCCTGACTTGAAACTATACTACAAAGCCACAGTAATAAAATCAGCATGGTACTGGCAAAGAAATAGACCTGAGCATCAATGGAATAGATTAGAAGATGCAAACACAACTAGAAAGACACTCAGCCAACTGACATTTGATGAAGGTGCTAAACTTGTTCATTGGAAGGATAGCCTCTTTAATAAATGATGTTGGAAAAATTGGTTTTCCACATGCCAAAAACTGAATCTAGACCCATGCCTATCACCATGCGCAAAACTAAAATATAAATGGATCAAATATTGAAATATTAAAACAGAAACACTAAATCTACTGGAAAACAAGGTAAGTAGAAGTCTTGGAGACAAAGGAGTAGGTAGAGAATTCATGAACAAAATGCAAACTGCATTATTGATTTCCACTATGGAAATCACTATAGAGATTTCTCAGAAGACAAGGATTGGAAGTTCCATTCAAACAAGCTATTCCCCTCCTGGGTATTTTCCCAGAAAATATGAAAATGTCGTGTCACAGTGATATATGTGCAACTATATTCAGGGAAATACTTCAAGGAATCAAAAACTGGGATCTCATATTATTGAAAAATTTCTGTACTTCAAAAGTAATCATCAACAGGCTGAAAATAAAACCTACAGAATGGCAAAGAATTTTAGCCAGCAAGCCCTCAGACAAAGAACTTATATCCAGAACATATAAATAATTGAAAAACACTAAGCCCCCCAAATTCAAAGACCACCTCCAAAAATGGGCATCTGAGATGAACACACAGTTCTCAAATGAAGACATACAAAATGGCAAATAAATACATGAAGAAATGTTCGCCATCACTGGTCATTCAAGAAATGTAAATTAAAACAGCATTGAGATTTCATCTCACTGTGGAAAGAATGATTGCCATCAAGAAATTGATTGATAACAAATGTTGGTGAGGCTGCGGGGAAAAAGGAACACTGCTTCACTTTTGGTGGGAGTGTAGACTGGTGCAACCACTATGGAAATCACTATGAAGATTTCTCTGAAGACTAGGATTGGAAGTTCCATTCAATCCAGCTATTCCCCTCCTGGGTATTTTCCCAGAAAACCTGAAAAGGTCATGTCACAGTGATATATGTGCACCCATGTTCATAGCAGAACAATTTGTGATAGATAAATCTTGGAAACAACCAAAATGCCCAACACCTGCAGAGTGGATGAAAAAGATAGGGTATTTTTATACAATGGAATGTTAGCTATAAAAAGGATGATCTTGAGGCCTTCATAACTAAATGGAGGCAATTGAGACTATCCTCATAAGTGAAATAAATAGGAATCATATTTATCAAAATCACATTGTGTCTCTAGTGTAAAAAGTAGTAACAACTTTAAGAGTAATAAACTCAAAATATGGAATTGCTATTGTAAAAAAGAGGAAAAGAAAGTGCTCTAAATGATATAATGCATGTATGTTTAAGTGTGTAAGCTAGATAACCTTATTACTAAGATTTTGTTGGATGGTTGAGCAGAACTGTTTGCAGTCTCCCTGTTTCAATGTCGACTTTGTATGCTTTAATTTTGTAACTTGAACAACTATTTCTAAATTGGCAGTATGTAATTTATCAAGTAGTGATTGCTTACTGTTTTTTTTTTTGAAATTCTGTATTATTACTACCCTTTTTGCTTTTTTCTCTTTAAATAAATTTTTAAAAAACCCACATGCCCTTTATATGCAGAAATACCAAAAAGTATTACTGAATTAAGACATAATTATAAAAATCCCTTTTTTATATAGAAACTTTTAATTTTCATATTTCTTTTTGGTTTAACTGTTGGGATTGTTATCCATTTTCATTTTATCTAAGCTGAATAAAAAATTTAAAGTTTCTAAAATACAGATAATCTAAGATCTGAGTGTACATAATGATAAATTCTTAGGGAAACCATGAAATGGTAGTCCCTTAAATAATTTACTTTGCAATCTGAATATTCTTCATTGCCATTAAAACTGAGGAGTAAACATTCCACACAAACAATGAACTAACACAGTGCCTTATGTTCACTCAAGCATAATGCTAAGCAAATTAAATCAGATACGTAAGTTTAAATATTGCATATTTTCTCTGAAATGAGACAAAGGCGGGACACAGGGCTTTCTCAAAGAGAAGAGAATATCAAAGATGAGAGGAGCAGAGAGAAAACAGAGGAAAATGGGAATGGATACATGCTGTGTACATGGACCAACTCCACACAAAAGATGTAAATATTATTACGGCAAATGTGCTAATAAGAACAAAAACATTTTTTCATGAACTTATAAAATAATCAGATTATTTTCAATATTTGAGAAAGGGGTGCAATATGTCTCACTTACCCTCTGTAAATACTAATTGCATATATATTCTTCATATCTGATAATTATTAGATTAGGGTTTGACTTCTAATTTGACAGAAATATTGACATCAGTGTTACCAATTCAATATTTATACAAGATACTTAAGACAAATAAACAACTTAAATCAAAATACTTCGTTCAGTGTCCCATTGAACTGAAAAGAAAACAGAAAATTCTCAAGGGAAAATGAAGGCAAGAAACAAAGGAATCCAGAGCTTGAAAGAATGCCTGAGGCTGTTTGGAGGTTGAACTAAAGCTCACAGAGCCCCTCTCTGGTCCCCACCTCGTCTAGTACCTGGCAGGTGAGAGGGTGTCTTAGTTTCTTTCTTCTTGTTTCTGGCAGAATATACCTGAATTAAGGGGAGGAAAGGTTTATTTAGCTTACAGTTTGTTGAGGTTTCAGTCTGTCATTGGCTAACTGCAAAGCAGCATGGCACAAGGCAGAGGGGCAACAGTTCATGGCAGTGGAAGGCAGGAGAAGCAACAAGAGCGATCAAAAAGGGGAAACAAGCTTCTTTCTGCTCCTTCTGTCTTATCCAGACTGGTAGGGTTAGGGCAGTGCCAACCCGATGAGTGCACTGATTCAGCAATCACCCAGCCTTAACCCCAGCATGGCACTATGAATCAGTGATAAACTCTAGATTTAGTTAGGTCCAAGTAAGCCTTCCCACATGGGCTTTGGGAGGAACATGAAGGTGCAAACCACATCATTCCATCCCTGCCCCAAAGACTCAGGCACAACCCTCTATGCAAAGTCCTTCTCCAAGAGTTGCCAACGTCCTAACACATTAGGCATTGCTGAAAAGTCTACTCCTAACTCTTCTCTGATTTTTAAGGCAAACTCTTAGCTGTGAGACACTGTACAAATGAAAAGAAAGTTAAGCACTTCCAACACTCAAGGGCACAAGATGGACATTTCCATTCAGGGGATGCAAAGGAATGGGACCAAAGCAAGTTCAAAATCCAGCAGGGCAGACACTAAGTCCTGCAGTTCCATGTGCATCATACAAGGCAGTCTGGCAAGATGTGAGCTCCAAAGTGCATGTGTGGCTTTGTTTCTATGATACTTACCATGATTGTGGCTCCCATGACTCCTCTCTTGGGCTGGCTCTGCTCCCTCCTTGCAGTGTTCCTCAGATAATCCACATTCCTGGCTTCTCCAAACTTCTGGAGTCTCTACAGATCCTTTAGCTTCACAGTCACATATTCACACACTAGCATCTCAAGGGCACACTACTTGGCCTCTCAGGCCTTCTGAAATCTGGACAGAAGCTGCCTGACCCCACTACTCTGCCATTCCGCAAGCACCTAAAATCAGAAACATATGGATGATTCCAGAACCTGCCAGCAGCTGGAGCAGTAGCCAGCTTTCCCTTTTTCTTGGTTGTAGAGGTCAAGTGCCTGGATCACTGAGTACTCTAAATCCTATTCTGAGTAACAAATTCTCTAGGCTGCAGTTTTTCTGGAACACGGCACTCCCTGTGTCTTTCACTTTTGCAATTTTGACACTGCAGGAGTGGAGGGTGAAGTCCTGTGGCTTCTTATAAT
Organism: Cavia porcellus; assembly: GCF_034190915.1. Taxonomy (NCBI): domain Eukaryota; kingdom Metazoa; phylum Chordata; class Mammalia; order Rodentia; family Caviidae; genus Cavia; species Cavia porcellus. The sequence continues at coordinate 45,171,092 of NW_026947507.1, forward strand.
GCAGTCAGGTCATCCTTTCCATCCTCCTGTTCCTTCTCAGCAATCAAGTTCTCCTCTGTTCTCTCATTGCAGTCCACACACAGCTTTACTGGAACTTCCTTCATTATAAACTCACAACATTTTAAATCATTCTTCTGGGCTCTCTACTCTTGGTTCTTAACATAAGTCTGTATAAAAGTCCCCAGCAGTAGCCATGCCACCACCCCAACCTTAGACTTCCTTGAAATTTCTTTTGCCAGGTTATTGTCTTCCACCCTTAATCTTAGCCTTCAGGCAAAGCCTCATGCATAAGGTAAATGCAGATACACTTTATGCCAGCCACAACACACATCATCTGGAATCTAACAAACAGTGCTGCTTTCCCAGCAGAAACCTCCTGGGCCTGGTCTTTACTGGCATGCTTTCTATCAGCCTTCTTGTTTTCTGAGCTCCAACCAGAATCTTTCACTCAGAAGAGCCTGAGGTGTTCCAGCTCTACTTTATCAGCCAACATCTCTGAACTTTTCTGACCTCGTCGCATAAGCCATTTCCCAGGGCACCAGAGCCACATGGTCAGGAACAGACACAGCAACAGCTCCAGCCCTGACATCAAATTCATCTCAGTTATGGCCTTCTCATTGCTTAAACAAAACATTCAACACCAAAAGTTAAAGGAGGAAAGGTTTATTTAACTCAGTTTGTAGAGATTTCAGTCCATAATCAGCTGGCTCCAAGACAGAGTGAATTGGCAGAGAGACATTGCAGAGAAACCAAACTTTTCTTTCCTTAATTTTGGAAATCATGTATTTGGTCTTAGCAACAAGAGAAAAGTAACTAAGACAGAAGGTGACAGGGATTCCTGATTCCTGGGTCCTGTAAGCTCAAATCCCACATGGATGAGACATGAAACAGGTTAAACAAGTCCTCACACACAGCACACAGCACACAGCACAGCAGACCCACAAAGACATCTGTCCTCCTTTTTGTTATTGGATGAAGAGGAAAAAGATCTCTCCTGAGTCTGTTACTCCTCCCAAACTCAAGGAGATTTATGCTCGTCATTTATGCTTATCTGCATTTCGTGAGAAGATTCAAGCTCAACATTCATGACCATGTAGCCTGGACCTCTTGTAAAACTCTTCTAGGAACAGCAGCAGATAAAGCTGTATGAAGCATAAGCTCACAGTAATGATCACAACAGAAAGGCATGGGAACAGCAATCAAATAGCAGAGTGAATCTATTCTGGCATTAGATTTTGACATATATTTGAAATAAGTACTTTGAAATGATAAAGAATATAATGTAAAATCAACAGTATTTTAATTGAATAAAAGAGACATAGAAATAAAAGTTGCAAAACCTAAGTTAACAGAGTGGCTGGTTTAAACAGTAATTAGTCATGTCAGAGAGAATGAGTAACCTAGAGAAAGGATTGAAGAAATTCTCAAGGCAGCATTATTGAAGGTCAAGGAGAGAACACAGGTGGGAGAGGAGGTGAGTTCAGGGGAGAAACCATCACACTGCCTGCTGGGATTCCTAGATGGTGGGAAAATAAAGAGATACAAGACCAAGGACAGGAAATCCAAACATTTTGAGAATTTAAAATGCAAACTAAATGATCAGGGAAGACCTAGTGAATATCAATATGGAAAAAGAAAGGGCTCACCCACGGGTGGATGCAGTAGTAAACTCAGGATGCCACCAAGAGACTGAATCACACAGAACAGATTTTGTTGCCCAATCTTAAGCAAGTTCAGTCTTTCTAACAGCAATTATATAATCAATAGTCCAGTTATATTTGTGTTGAGAGTGATGGTTTTATTGTCATGAGAGGAAAAAAAACAGCAAAATGGACAAAGCTCAATTATTTCTTTAAAATAAAAATGAAATGAAAGACATTTTCATGAGAAAAACTACAACTGCTAAAATGAAGAAGCCAATCTACCAATAATCATATTGATTTGGTACATATCAGAGGTGGCAGTTAAGTAACAGTGGCATTATCTTGAATATAAAAGCTATAGGCTGATTACCTAGACTGTACCTAAATTTAGGTCAGAAAGGTACAGAAATAAGAATGTAGGTGCCATAGTAATTAAATACTAAGAATGACAGGAACTTAGCTAAATTAATATGAGAACTAACTAATCTTCAGAAAATATCTGTAACAGGAAATACACTAGATATGTATCATAGCCTGAAATGTAAGACAATTCTACAGCTTTATGAGCTGAATAACACAGCCCCAAGTTTATGAGGTGAAAAGAAAATTGACAGAACTATGAAGCAAAATTGAGAAACCCAGCATTTAAGTAAGTGATTTTGAAACACCTCTCCTGTGATTTGTATATTAAGTAGACTGAAAGTCAGTGAAGATACATAAAAAACAATCAAAAGGTTTGAATTAATGGGTATGAACTAACTACTACATTATTTTAAAGACATGTATTTCTGTTTTGAACACGTAGACAATGTTCAAAGCCTGTGCTCAAACTTAAAAATTGGTCTAAATATTTCCAGAGTGTACCTCAACAACCACAATTTTTACAATGGCAATTAATAAAACTAATAAAAAGTACATCTTGAAAACTAAGGTTTTATTAGTCTATTATTAGTCATTGATATTAACCTATCAATGAACCAACATGTCAAGAATATTTCATTTCTCTTCACCTATAACAATTTGTAAGAAAGCGTTTATTCGAGTACAATTTACCTGACCAACACAAAATATAGTTTTAGAAAAGTTAAAAACAATTGTGTCAGACTTTTAAAAAATTCTCAAACATTAATAGTAGATGGTGAATGAGATAAAATTGAGAAATGTGCCTCAAGCTTACCAAAAAGTGAAGAGGTATTATAGATGAGGAGCTCAATAGTGAGTCTCAAAACTAAAGTCCTCTGGAGCTTGTGAAAGCTCTTCCTGGGAAACAATGCTTTTGTGAACATGATCAAGGGAGATGAGTCCTGTGGCATTGGGGTGGTCTGCAAGTCAAATTGCCATTGTCCTCAAGTGAAGTGAGACAGAGGCACTGACCACAAGGCAGAGGAGAACCTGGAGAGATTGGTGTAACTGAGCATCACCTAGCACCTCTGATCACTGGCCAGAGCTAGAAAGTGCTAGGGATGCTTCCTCCTCAGCTCTCTGGAGCTAGTGTGGCCTGCCCACCCTCAGCATCAGACTTCTAGGATTCAGACTGCGAGGCACTGAGGTCTCATGCTTTGTGCCACATAGGGTATGGCAATTCATTATGAGAAACCAGTATGGAAGACTGCTCTCCTTTCAGAGATGTTCAGATTTAATAAAGTTCAACTAGATCCTGATGGCTATGTCTGTCTGTGCTGTGTGTTTGAGAACCATCACACGGACTGCACAGGGCTGCTCTGGGCCAGGGATCACAGACATTCATCATGGCAGGGGAAGTCTCGCCTCGCTGGACATAGTAAAATATTTGTTCATAATAAATGAGATGGCAAAACCAGAAAAAAAATACAACAATGAAACTGACAGTAGATAAATACAAGAGCGAATTATCATATTCTTACTTGATAGCAGATGGACAGAGATGTATTTTTGCCCAATAGTGAAGAAAGAAAGGGCACCTCATAGATGAACTCATTAAAAATGATTATTCAGCTTGCAGTGTGTCTTAGATACGTCTTTTCTCTTTGCTGATATGAAATACCTGACACCAAAGTTAAAGGAGGAAGGGTTTATCTAGCTCACATTTTATGGAGGTTTCAGTCCATAGTTGCCCGGGTCCAAGGCAGGGTGTCAGAGGAGAAACAATTCATGAGCAGAAGGAAGCAAAATAAGCAAGGGATAAGACAAGCTCTTTCTCCCCTTTAATTGTATCCAGGCTACTGTGATTAGGACAGTGCCAAACTGAAGCAGGAAATTTCATGGAATTCCCGACAAAACCAACAAGACACTGAGTTTAGGACCAGCATCTCTGCGAGGGCGCTGAACAAAGCTTTGCTTCCACTGTGTACTGTAACTTTTCTACTGGGCAATTTTTCATTGGAAATCAGCACAAAGGGAGATTACAGAGGCAAAGCAGTAAGTAAAGGGGCGAACAGGGGTTAAGGGGAACAGAGAGGTCACATGGAGCTTTCCAAGTCTGCTGTGTCCACTGATAGCACCTTACAGCTGTGTCTGTACCGAGCTGGCATCATAACCATCAATTTCCTCAGGAAGCTTAGCTGTGAAGTTAACTCAGAGTCACCCTGCTTTATCCTGAGAGGTGGTTTCCTCTTCAAAACCAATCACTGGGCTGGTTTAGTAATCGCACACCCTTAATTTGAGCCCCCTTCCTCCTAGCATTGCACCATGAATCAGTCACAACACTCTAGATGCAGCCACCTCTGAAGAAGCCTCACCTGTCACCACATGAGGCTTTGGGGGGACATGTGGACACAGCTGCACATCATACAGCTGTTGTCATGGGATCAGTGAAAACTTTGAGGTTAAAGTTTAAAAAGTTCAGCATTTAAAATAGAATGTACTTACAATTTCACAATAGGGAAATATCTATTTAATTTAGTCATAAACCTCTAAACTATGGGTTTAGTAGAGAGTTATAAGCTAAAGGACATAAAAATTAACTTACTTTCTCTATAACTTTTATAAAAGACAATGAAGCTGTACACTGCCAAGAAGAACTTGGTGAAAATATTACTTACTAATCAATTTATAGCTAGGATATATTTTTAAGACTCAATAATCAATAAGAAGTCAACAAATCATTAGAAAAAAAATTGACAGAAGGCATGAAGAAAAATCACAGGGAGAGATTTGTAACCTAATTATTTCCCAGGGAACTGCAAATTAAATCTGCAATGAAAAGAATTTTACATGGAGTAAACATTTAAAAGTTTTCATGTTGGAGAATTTCAGGCTTTGGTAAGGAAGTGGCATTCTTAGTATGGTTAGGAGCTTCTTGTGGCTTAGAAATTGGGAAACACTCACTGGGAAGGACCCCACTCCGGCCAAAGCCATCACACACATGTGGTCTGATCCCCTCTCCTGGTGAGGCCACAGGTACAGACACAGAGCATGGAGGGAGAACAAAAGGGGCTGCGACCACAGAGGGGAAGATGCTGCTGCTCATCGAGAGGTCCCCGAGCTGAAATGAGGAGCCCCGCACGACCCTGAACAGGGTTGCTGTTTACTGACTCCTACATGGACACAGAATTCTCAAAATGAACCAGGAAGAGGTATAGAAGAGATCTATCTATTAAGACCACAGTCAGGAGTGGCATGTGGGCATCCAGAGACCAAAACATCATTTTCTGGAATGGGAAATAGTTACCTTTCTCCTGACGGGGTGGCAATGTAGGGAATCGGTGAGTACACTGCTCCTGGTTCCTGGTAAAAAGAAAAAAAAAATGAGACTGTACCCCACAAGGAAACAGCTCCTTTTACAGGTGAAAGAGGTGAACCTTGTTGTTCACACTGGGTGATTTAAACTTGGGATGGCAAATCATTTGGAGATCGAACTGCAACCCAAAACCCACTTATTTATTGCAAAGTGCCAACACTGCAGCTAACTCTGAGCACCGGGGTTTCATCTTAGAACAGACAACTGTCACATGAGGTCTGGCGCTGGGAGACTTGGCTCCTAGGCCTACAGAGAAGGATCTGCATGCCCACTGCGGCCTGTGTGCATGGGTTTGCCACCATTGATCTAAATTCTTTGAAATTCTATGATCTATTCCTTTCCTTTATATTAGGATCAGGTTTCTGCCCTTTAATTTATCAGCTAAGATAATTCATGGACTTACAGAATCCTTGAGGAATTTTGACCATGATGGGTCTGGAAAGAAAGAAACATAATATAACCTAGGGAAAGGCACATGGAAAGTTTTCAGTTGCTTTGACTGGGTCCTGCAAGGTGTAGTCTTCCTAGAGGTACAGTGCTGAAAACAGTGACTTTCCTTGTTTCCTCCCTAGCTATCCATTTCATCTCTTCTGCCTCAGTGTGGGACTTTGGAGCAACTGAAAACCTGCAAGGCTCCGCAGCTCTCCAGCTCAGCAGGAGCAGGGCCTGCGTGTTTCTGAGCAGCTTGGTAAGGAAAAGTGGGCACAGGAGAGGGCAGCAGCTGCCCCATGGTAGGCACCCTCAGGAGAGAGCCTCAGGAGAGAGTGGGCCCCTGGAGTCTGGAAAGAATGGGACGGCAGCAGGGATGCTGCGAGGTGTGGTTGCTTCTGACCCAAGGACACAGCCCCTTCACTCGGAGGTCCCTGCAAAATGAGCACACAGCCTGGAACCCATTTCCTCTCTAATCCCCTTTGGGGATTCCCAGCCTGGGATTCCAGTAGAAGTCCAGGGAGAGGAACTGGAGTGGAAGAGAACTGGGTGAACCATGATGTCTGGCAATTTTAACATCCGTTGGTATAGAATCAAAGGAAACCTATTTTCTAAACCACTGGGACTCTGCAAAGTCAGGAGGACGAGCAGCAAGGTGAGTGTGTGAATACTAAGTAGGTGAGCCCCAGAAAAAGGAACCAGCAGAAATGACAGTGAGAAACAAGAGGAGGTCACCCAGGAGCGGGGAGAAATGTGAGGGGTGTTTTCTGAAACATTAATTTATAGTCATTTAGCTTGGGCGCTCTTGGACCTTCCCACTAAGTGTTCTTACTTTTTAAGAATTCTTTATTTTTTCTGCTAATTTTCTTTTCAAACTATTTTCTCTGAGCAGATTTAGTTTTCATGGAAACATACCTCATAGATTCTGACACACCCTCTTAGATCATGTTGTCTTATGAAGAAGATCAGACACTAGGTTAATATTTTATTTATATATAGCAGTTGTTCATGGTAATTTTACTACCAATCAGTTCACTAAACCATTTTTAAGGAATTCCTCAATATATTCAAATGTTAACATCTGAGAAGCCAGGCAATCATTAGTTGGAAGGTCACCTGTAGGATAATGCTGACTTCAGGACTGGGAATGTGCACCTGTATTTAGCGTGTTCAGCTCTATTTCACGGTGGACTCTGAGTGACAGGGTGAGTTCCTATTGGTTCTCAGCCTAGATTCTCCATCTAGATTCACTGAGTGTGTGAGTGTGTGTGCACGTGTGTGCGTGTGTGTGTGTGTGTCCATCAGTTGTTCCACTACCATTAACTGAGACTTTCTTTGCTTATTTTCAAGATCCTTTGATGAGGTGAAAGAAGTTAAGAAAGCTTCTTCCTCACTTTCCAAAGCAGTCTTATTTTAGAGGAGTTTCAGGTCGCAGCAAATTTGAGAGTGGGGGAAAGGAAAGTGGCTGTATTTGGTGTCTCTCCACGAGGCTCTTCTGCTGTCAGCATTGTCATCACCCAGAGTCCCCGGGGCACCCTGGAATGCGCCACACACATTCTTGGGTTTGTGCATGACACGCACCCTCCCACTGCACAAGTTCTGTGTCCCATGTTCCTCTCTTCTCTGTTTCTCTCCTCCTCTCTTACAGCTCCTGAAAAACCAAAAAATATTTATTATCTGTAATTGTGCTCTTTCCCAAAAGTCCTAAGTTGGTCTTTTGTATCAAGTAACCTGTTAAGATTGGCTTCTTTCTTTTGAAAATTTGTAATCAAAATTTCTCCATGTTCTCATGACTGGAAAGTTCATTTCTATCTAGCACTTGATAACATTCCATTCCCAGTTTATTAGTCCACTCATCACATGAGGGAAACCTTGATTGTTGCCAGACAGGCAGTTGGGAAGGAAGCTATAACATACATCTGTGTGAAGTTTCTGTGGTCCATTCCAATGTGAAGAATCCTGGGGACCCACGGGAACAGTGTGCTCAATTTTATATGGAACTATCCAGCCCACTGGCAAAGTGGGTGTAGTCTTTTTCATTCTCATGGATGACAAGGGAGAGCCCATGTCGAGCCAAGTCCTCCTGAGCCTTTGCCATCAGTGCTCTGGATTTCAGCCTTTCTAACAGGTCTGCAATGTGATTTTTTGTTATCTTATTTTTTTTTCTTGATAATAGAGGATGTGGAGTATCTATCTACTCAGTGTATATTTCCTGTTTGTATCTTGTGTTTTTAGTGAGGTGTGTATAAGAGTTATTGGCTCACTTTTCAGATTTTGTTTTTACTGTATTACTGATTAAACGGAGGGTCTTTGGAGTGAGCTACTTTCCCGGCGTGGTCCTTATTTTTTATCGTGTGATGGGGTTTTGCTAAGTCACGAAGTTTCTGGACTTCATTATCTGGTCCTCCTGCCTCAGCCTACAATCCTCTGGCTGGTATATCTTGAAATTTTTTTCCTGCAGTTTGTAGAAAATATTTCTTTTGCTGTTTGCAGAGAAGTTACTAATTTTCATGAAGTCCAAGATTTCAGTTGTTTATTTCATGGATTGTGCATTTGATACTGATTCCTAAAAAGTCATTGTCATTCTTACGACTAGTTAGGGTTCTCCTATGGTATGTCGTAGGAGTTTTATAGATTTCATTTTACTTTAGATCTATATTCCATTTTGAGATAGATTTGATAAAATTTGTAAGTTCTGTGTCTACAGTATTTGTGTGCATGTCAGTGTATGTGGGTGTGTACCCTGTTGTAGCACCATTTGCTGATAAAATTGTATTTATTCATTTATCAGGAATACATTGATTTTACTCATGCGAGTCTACTCCTTGTTTCTTATTTCATTCTGTGATCTACTTCTCTATTTTCATTCAATTAAAATAGTAAATCTCACACTTTTATTATTATAGATTGATGTAAGTTGAAGTTGGATGGTGTTGGTCTCCACCTTCATTCCTCTTCAGTGTTGTTTTGTCTGTCGTCAATCTTTTGCCTGTTCATATAAATTTGGAATTACCTAGATTATATTCATATAAGTATAACTGGCTTAATTGTATCCACTGAAGTTTTCTTTAGTTTATAATTTCACATATATTTCACCCAGAAGATTTGTGTGACATATAATATGCGCAACCCTAGGAAGGTGTTATATTGTAAGGATTGGTAGCCAAACTTGGCTTACTTTCTGGCAGCAGTGCACTCTCACTGGGAGGAAAATGACCAGGGAGACTTATATTTGCAAGTACGGTAGAAGAGTATCACACATGCTCTATCAAGGTTGACCATGTAGCCCGGAGGTCCACCGTGGGCCCAGTTCCTGTTCTAGTCTAGAATTTCCCTAGGCTTTCTCAGTGTTTAAAGGTGGAGTATAAGACCAGATTGGGGTTGGGTTCAGAAACTTCCATGATTTGTAGGAAAGGGATACCTTGAGGGTTGTAGGAAGGGGGTACCTTACGGGTTGTAGGAAGGGGGTACCTTAAGCAGAAAGGACCCCGAATGATTCTGTGACCCAGACAACTGCTGCGGATGCCTTTGCTCACCTAGCTCCCCAGCACATGTGGCACTTCCTTTAGGTTAAAAGACCGTTCTTCTGGACAAATGTTGCTGACTTGGGACGTGTGTTTTCCTGACATATATGGAAGCAGTGTTGAAGTCACGGCTGCTAAAGTGTTGACTGCATTAGTAAAATGTCACAAGCAGTTAAGCGATGCAGTTTTGTATCAGTGAAGTCCGATAATTTCCTTCTTATTCAGTTTATTGAGTAAAATGATGCATTTGGATTTCTTTGTGTTGAATGTAAAAGTAGTCTAAGTGCTACCATAAATTAAGGTAAAAAACTTCAGTAATGCAAATGAAATTGTTTTTGCAGTGATAATAAAATTACAAAATTTAGTGGGACACAGTCGCACGGGACAAACTATGTTCTTCCTGAAATTAGTTACTTATGAAGTATAAATGTATATGAGTTGTTCGTGAAACATACAGAATTTATGCTTTTCCCCAAAATAATGGGAATCTATTTACTGAGGAACTGAAAACACTGGAACTAAGCATAGCCAAAAAAGAAATAAACAGAATATCCTCTCTAGGATATAGCCTGGCTTGTAGACACATAAAGGCCATGGATTAAACAGCAAAATAAAAGATAGATAATAGGGATGAGGAGATAACTAAAGGGAAGGCGATCAATAAGTGATGGAGGAAGGAAGGGAGGGAAGGGAAGCAAAGAACTAAGATGTGTGGTGGAGAAGCAGCAGCTCCCACGCAGGACGTGTTCCTGACTATGGCAAACATGGGCTCATAGCAACTTTAATAAGTAGCGACATACTCAGTGCTAAATAAGTGAATTTGAAATTGTATGATTGATTTTCTGAGCCTTACAACTTCACTGACTATGTAAAATCAGCCACTTATATAAACAAGCTGCTATATAAATTTATATATTTGCCTGAAGCTCGCTCTCTTTTGTTCTTGATGAGTTCTCCCTTAGGAATAAAGGCTTTGGAAACCATGGTCTCCCTTTTGGTGTATATAGGTTCCTCTGTACCCTAGGTGATAATCCACAGCAAAACTCCTGCTTGGCAAGAAGCCGATCTATCTTCTGAAAGGGGGGAGAAAGATAATGTAATAAAGTTGAGGAAAGACCTGAACATTATATTCATTCCTTAGACAGAAAGATGTGAAGAACCTAATCCTAACCCTACATAACTAAGGCTCTGGAAACAGATTCTCTGAACCTTCCAGCCCCTCAAACAAGACAAGACTCTGTGTGCTGCTCTAATGCCCATGTGACTTTGAGGTGACACCAAGTCACAACTGATAGGGGCTCAGCTCTGCAACCCCAAGGGTTCTCTCAGGTGACATTATCTTAATATGGACTCTACAGTCTAAAGGATATGAGTAGATTAAGAATATTTGAAGGAGCTGGTGTCAGCTTGTAACTTTGAGAATTAATTTTTCATTATGACCCCAGTTCATCTAGATTTCGATTTTGCATAAACTCTTGCCCCAAAAGCAAAGTTTAGCACTTAAAGGAAAAAGTTGTCATTTAGTGAATAACAATAATAAATATCAAGTAAATATCTTCTACTTGCAGATGGAATCTGTCTTTATAGGTGGTTACTATTTAATTTAAACTGTACTCAGAATTTGTTGGCGGCCACAAAATCATGTCAAAGAGTGCTGGGGGAAGATCCTGTGATGTCATTAAACCTGAGCAAAACCCTCTGGCACCACTGGATCTGTGTGGGAACATCCCATAATATGCAGCACAGTTACTCCTGGACAGTGCTGGACCCAGGCTTTCTGTGCATGCCTCTGACTTTCCTCACAGATTCCTTGTGAGTTCATCCTTTCAATGCACAGCTCCCCAAATGCACATTGTACCCCAACTATAGATGAGCTCTCCTGGTGAAACCCACACTGCAGCTTCCTTACTGAACTTGACTCACACATGAAGTAAAAAACCAGGGAGGCTTTTAAGCATGGCTTGTCCTGTCCTGCATACTGGCTCATAGCTAATTTCCCTCGAAGAGACGCCTTAGCTATAGTAACATTGCTTTCTTAGCTTTGAGTCCATGCACAGCAGTATTAACAGAGGAACAGAGCCCAGACTGAGCAGCAGGGTGGCTGATGTCAGAGCTGGGAACTGCAAGATGCTGGATGCTGTCCCCAGTATGGAGCTGGTGGTGCCTTCTGTCTGTGGCCAAGGGAATCCCTGTGGGACCCTTTCACCAGAAAAGTGAATGTGCGGTGATCTTGAGAGTGAACAGACAAGTGGAGATGGGAGCCTCAGAGTTGAGGAGTTTGTATCTATTTCCAAAACATGAGAGAAGCCTGAAGATAGTTTGGAAACAAGATCTAACGAAATCCTTCCACATCACTGCTGTGTCCCTGGTCAGAATGAATAGCAGATCACCTTTTTTGTTGTTGTTGTTTTGTTTTGTTTTATTAATTTGAAGTATATTAAAGTAATGAATGTTTTGTTTTTATTTTCATCATATTAAGACATGAAACATCATATATATTAAATCAATACATTTTTACTTTTGCAAGAAAATATATCTCGCGTCAAACATGGTGGAATAATACATGACAAAGATCTAAACTTTCTATGGAAGAACAGAACTCTAAAATGCAGTAGTTGTATGAGACAAAACAATGGGAAATGGACTTCTGTGAAGTAGATGCTTGGGGGAGAGAGAAGTATCCTAAAACTAGACAGTGGTGTTGAGGGCTTAATGCTGCAGATTCACCAGCTCCCACTGGAATGTACAATTAGAACAGGTGAATCACCGTGTGGAGGGTTCCATTCACAGACCTGTGAAGTACCTCACACCTGCATGCACATACTCACACCCAGGGATAGGAAGTGACAGCAAATTTCAGAATTCAGTTCATCTCCGGAGTGGGTCAGGCCTGGGTCGGGCAGCAGCATTTACCTGGAGACCCTGGGTCCCTGCCCCGAACTGGGCTCAACGCTTCTACTTTTTTGGGCCTTCACTAAACAAAATAATTAATTTCTGAAGAGCTATGAGTGTCTATTTGAGAACTGATAGAGAAAAAGCGGTAGGCTAAGCCATCTAAGGGATGGCTCTCAGAATCCTCACTGTGAATCTGAGAGCTCCATTCACTGTGTCTTAAGCAGATTAGAAATTGCTCTCTTTCCTCTCACTGTCTGCCTCTCCCTCATGGGAGAGACAGACTTTTACAGAACCTGGTCCATACTCATATCATTCACACTAGGCTGTTGTCCAGCCATGCGTGTGACCGAGAGGAGCCACAGAGAGAGGAAGAAGGACGCTCCCGAGCAGAGGAACAAAAGCTGAACACTGCGATGCTCCTTGATTTACTTAATAGTTAAGAGGCAGCCTGATTGAAGAGCAGCGGTAATCTTCTCTGCTGGCACCCGCCTCGCATACCCTGGGGTTCTTGAGACTCACTGCCAGGGTCCCACAGGTGCAGTTGGGGGAGGCAGGGAGGAGGAGTCATGAAAAGCAGGGCTGCTTTTGCTAAGAGCTTTCCTTGCTGCAGAGGAACAGAGCGCACTGCCACGCAAGCTCATAAACCTGGGCACTTTCCATGGAAGCACGGTGTGCAGGGAGCAGTTTCTTAGCTCCTGAGTACTTGAGATTTTGCGATTCTACCTTTTCCTATGTGTGCATAGTTTTAACAAAGACTTTCTTTTCCACTTGCTGTCCTGTCTGCTGATAGCCTTGACTGTGCTAATTTACCAGTCATTTCTGATTATTTGGATTGCCTTCTGAATTTAGCTAAGTGCAGTTTATTTCTAGTGAACCACTCATTAGATTAGCAAGATCAGGATTTATAACTTAATTACCTTTACTGGAGAAATAAAATGTGGCTCCATTTGAGATTTCAGTATTTTAAAACTGTTAGAGGAAATTATATATATGTATATATTATAGTGTATTATATATATATATATATATATATATATATATATATACACATAGACTTAGCATGGTCTCAGATACCCTTCATAACACCCAGACTTCCCCTTTTCTTTCTTACTTTCTCTCTGTTTTCTCTTTATTTTTTGTGAAGCACAATTGAAATATCAAAAAGCTTTACCCAGCATTTAGTCATAATAATACAGCTGTGATGTTTATGAAGGAATAATACACCTCGCTAGTGAATTAAACATGAGGTTGATGGGTGATTTCCACTACCAGGATGCCAGATTATTGTCTCATAAAACAGCTCAATACAGTTGTTACTGGCAATATACCGTGTCCTTGGAATCCACTTTGAGTATCTGAAAACAAGTTACAAGGGAAAGTGACAGTATGTCTGATAGAAACTTGCAGTACAATATTAGATCACATGTGTCCAGACAGAATGGACATGTGAGATCCTTAAAGTGAGAACTGGTGATTTTACATTTCTGTGATTTCTTAAGAATTTAACAACACTGAGCCCAGAGACTCTCAGCTCCTTAGAATTAGAGACTACGAAGTAGATAAAAGTCCACCAGCAAGTTCCAATGTGCTCTGTTAGTGTCTGTCCATTTCCTGTCACACATACACATACATGCGTGTGTGCACACACACACATGTGCACACACACACTCACGCCATAATTTTCTGTGGTTTCCACACTGTGCTTGGCTGAGCTGCTGTGCAAAAGACACAGTGGTCCATGAGCTCCTCTTTGAGCGCCCCTCTGTCCACCCAGTCTCTGCTCCAGCTTCTCCCTTGTGCCCTCATTATTTTAGTTAATTTTCTCATTGTTGAGACAAAATACCCAACACCCAAAGTGAATAAAGGAAAGGTTCGTTTTGCTTAGTTTCATGGAGGTCTCAGGCCACAGCAGGATGATGTGACAGAGAGACATCACAGAGGAGAAACAGTCTGTACAAAGCAGAAAGCACTAGGCAGCGAGGAAGCAACAATCAATGGCACTAACGCTTTATCCAGGCCACTTGCCCCTACACCTAGGGTGGGCACTCTTGGTGCTAACCAGAACTATGCCAGATCAGCTAGTGGGCTAATTTAGTAATCACATGCCCTTGATCCCAGAATCACAGCTTAATCTCAGCATCACACACCCTAGAACCTAACCTCTGAAAAGTTCCCCCTCGGTGACTGCGTAAAGTTTTAGGGGGACATCTAGACACAGACATAACACCCCCTTACAGCTATAGCCCACCTTTCCTGGGCCCTAGAGAAGAATGAACTTGGTGTTTTCACTGCAGGGACAAAATTCCTAACACCCACACCTGTTAAGGAGAAGAGGCTTAGACTGGCTCATGGTTTGCAGAGGGTTTAGTCCAGAGTCCACCCTCTCCAGGGCAGGTGGGCGGGGCACCGCAGAGGAGAGCTGTTGAAGGCATGGTAGGGAGAAGCAGAGATCAAGAGAAATGGGAGGAGATGATGCTTCCAGACCATCTCGTCACAACAGTTGTTACGGAATAAAAACTGTTGGTCAACTTAACTCCAGCTGGATTACATTGTGGTGCTGAGCATAGATGTCCCACCTGAGGAAAGATGCCAGCTTAAATAGAGACTGGAGAAGGAGAAGTTATGTATTGAGGTGCGTTGATGAGCTGAGGCATTGTGGGTTCTCCTACAAGTTGCAGTTTGAGCTGTTGGTTCCCCCGAAGGAGCTTTGGTCCTCACATTGAGTGAGCATGGATTCCTGGCTCTGGAGGGGAAGACGTGTGCTGCTTGGTCTCCAGGATGAACTCATCATGCTGGCTTCCTGGCATATACTTGACTATGCTTGTGGTCAGAGGAGCTCAGGACCTCCGTGTCACTGAGGATGGCTGTGGTGATTTTCAGGACAGCCCTGGTCTTTGTTGTGAGTGTGACTTCTCAGTTCCAACATAGAACCCTCAATCTACCAGCGCAGCTCCTTCACCCCACTGGCACGGACTTTCTAGCTTCCACCGCTGACCTTTGGGCCTTCCCAGCACAGAGTTTTAAGAGACTGGTGTGAGTCCTTATAAGCTCTAGACCTCCAGCTGGACTCGTGAGAGGCATTGTCCTGAGCTGAGGGATTTCATCTGGACTCATGTGGAACATTGCTGTGGGATTCAGGCCCTTGGCTAAATATTCTGTCTTTAGTGTTGTGGATATATTTCCTGCATTTCTTTGTGTTTACTCTGGGTGATTATCATAAAACAATATTATAAATTCCATATCCTGATTCTAATTGTTCTCCTCACAACCCCTGACTACAACATCATCTTCACCTGCAGCCTCACACTCATTTGGGAACAAATCCACTGCTGAGGGTCACACCTCAGGGGTCCAGTCACCTCTCAAGGTGCAAATCAAGAGCACAGGAGACTTTGGGGGGCATCTAAGTAGAAGCATTAACACTTATCACACGGTGGGAAGAGGCTAGTTGTGTCTTTATCGTAACCCATCTCTTTCTCTTTGTCTCTTTCTCTTTCACTGTTTCTCTCCCTGCTCCGTTTGTTTTCTGTTACAGTTGCCAGGAAGATCAATTGATTTCCCAAGGGTACCTGTTTCAACACATGATTCTCACACTTGCACGAATATTACACACTAGCTATGCTTTTCTGACACTTTTTATCATCTTATTAAGTATTTTTTAAAAATACAATTTTACAAGAAAACTTTAAGGTCAGCGAAAGTAAGGTCTGGCTTTGCAAATAGGAGATTAAGGATAAAAATCTTGCTTGACACATGCAGCAGTGCACTCACTGTGTGAATGATGAGGGAGAATTAATTGT
The DNA here is from genome assembly GCF_034190915.1 of Cavia porcellus. Lineage (NCBI taxonomy): Eukaryota > Metazoa > Chordata > Mammalia > Rodentia > Caviidae > Cavia > Cavia porcellus. The sequence continues at coordinate 45,187,101 of NW_026947507.1, forward strand.
ATCATAGTGAAGATAGTAAAATTGTGTTTTGTGTTCCTTCATCAACTTGTAATTATTCAATTTCATCATAATTGTTGGGTAACTATTTCTTTACAGGATTGTATTGATTGTGTGTTTTGTGTGTTTGTGCCTTGACTCAAACCTGCCCACAGGTCCTGCATGAAGCCACTGTGTGGACCATAGCCTACTCGAGGTTCTCATGCTGGGCATTGGGGAACAAAATTGAAGAGGCCAGAGGGTGTTCACCACATGAGTCCTGGGCTCAGACGCCAGTGACCAGCTGAACTGTGACCCTCCAGTTCATGAAAGTCCCATGTAGCATGGTACTGGAGGAAAGCTCTGGGAGGGCAGAAATGAAAGAGGAAAGAGAGAGCAGAGGACAGAGTGAAAGGTGTCACTGTGGAGGCTGACACAGGGCCAGAGAAATGAGAGAAAGACGTGAAGCAGGCATTGTCCCAGCTGAAGGTCCAGTGGCCAGGGCTTAATCAGGCTACAGCCCAGCCCCTTAGCACTGTCATGTAAACTAGAAGATCACAGTTAAATCAGTTTCAGATGGATCCATGTTCTCGAGGAGTGTTTCCCAAATCATTCTTGGGATGCACATACACGATTTTTAAAAATCTGACATTGAAATGCAACAGGGCACCTTATGGAGAATCTAACACATTAAAAGACCTGATCACAAAGAACAATGTGTGAGTTTAAAATCTTTAGTACAGTAAATGACACATTGCCTTCAGTCTCCCTCAGTATAACCCCTCCCCATTCAAACACAGTTAACCCACCATGGTTTCCACTTCCTAAAGCAGTTTTGGAAGTCCTCTTTCATGAGTGTCTTTACAAAGGTGATTAGAAAAAAGAAACATACTATGAATGCTGCCACCCAGTGCTATTAATGGAAAAGCTCCTGAGAAGATGACACTGTGGCCTGTCCGTGTCAGTCACTACATGTGGCTGAGTGTAGCTTCCGGCTCCTCTCCCAAAGCCAGAATGACCACGAAAGGCAAATGTTTCTGATAGATTCAGAACATGGAGGCAGCTGTGATCACCTGAGCACGCCACCTAGGAAAGAGGTTTGAGAACAGCTTCAGTGTGCATCAAGGGCAATGGGGGAAAAGCTTCTCAAGCAACCTGAGGATTCCAGGAGAAGAATGGCCATGTGTCTGTTACTGTGATAATTACTGCAAAATTGAAACACTCTCTGCATTTGTATCACACCTCAGATAGCTACATTATTTTCTAGCTCCTGTCACCACACTTATCCTTCAGTGCAAAGGCATTAATATAGGTGGCTTTCACACAGAGAGTAGGAAACAGGAGTAGACAGTGTCACCAAATCCATCCCCGTGGATGCAGACAGCACTCCCTCCTCTCAGGGGCTGTCCTCCAGCGAGGAGCAGAACTTCTTTCTGATTGCTTTCCCGTGTTCCTCTGAACTATACTCGAGGTGACCACACCCTTTCTGTGCTGGCAGAAGACAGGGTACGTGCTCACTACAGGAAAGGCGATGTCGTCCTCTGCTAAGCTTTCTGTTTCCATCCAGAGATGGAGGCCCTGGGGAGTGAGTACTCAGAATCCCTTTAGAGGACCCCAGAGAGACACAGGGTGACTGACTCAGGTTCACTCCTCAGTTCTCCTCGAGAGGCCAGGCCATCAGCTCTTCACAGGTGGTTACCATGGTAAAGGTCTGATAGTCCCCACTGTATGTGCATGATCTCCTTTATGTGCAGAATCTGAAATAGCTGCTGTCAGAGAAGCCCGGTGGGTCCCAGAGGCTGGGGAGGGAGAAGAGAGGGGCAGGGGGAGGGTTGCTCAGTACTAAGGAACACAGCAACAGATCTGCTGCGCCACTGCACAACAGATGGTTAGACAAGGATCCTGTGTGTGTATTTAATAAGCCAGAAGAGAGGATTTTGGAAGTTTCCTCCATAAAGAAATAAATATTTGAGATGATACCTATATTTAACCCGATCGAAATATAGTGTACATGTATTCACATTGTGTACATGTATTGGAATATAAAACAATACCCTATGCACATGTATACTTTTGTATTTTTATGAATCAATTAAAAGATTAATTTTTAATATCAAGATGTTGCTAACAACATAATGATCCCTGTCTTGCTGGGCTGTCTGAAGTCATGGATGTGAACTGAGACTCAACTGGCAGAGGGTACACTGTGCCCTTGTTTCCCCTTTCTCTGCTCCCAGCCTAGCCCCTCCTGGGGGCACAATTTTCCCACATGAATGTGCTTTCCCCTAGGATGATCTGGTCCAGATACTTGGGGCAGAAGTGAGCAAATCCTAGCTCCATCTCACGATTAAGAAGCAGCCTCAGTTCCTAACACCTGCTTATCACAGATCATGGATCCAATGGCCTTGTCACCAAGACTCAGATCAGTGACAAGGTAAGCTCAGGCTCAGCTGGGCTCAGCGAATGACAGGCTTTGGGCTGAGAAGCAGGGTGTGTGCTGCAGTCCCGGGATTCTGGGGCTGCCTGCAATGCAGCATAAACACAGCAAAATCTAACTGGGATAATCCGTGCTGCCATGCGTTGTGACAGGAGATTGGCAGGTGAACTGGGTGAAGACTGATGTTACCACCCCTCTGTCCTGAATACTCAGTTACAGAACTCAGGGGTGGCAAAGTCTCACAGCACAACAAATGCTTTCAGACAGTAGTTGTAGAAACCATGCAATTATGGGTTGAACTTAAGGATAGTTTTGAAACCAACTTATAATACATCCATTTCTCTTGGTTCTCTCTAATCACAGTGATTAAATGTCCATCAGGAATGTATTCATCAAAAGGCACATGGACATTTTATAGTGTGCAGATGTAAAAGAAATGAACTGTTTCATACATGTCTTAAAATTCACAGTAAGTTTTAATTGGGAGACAGACAGATTTACACATAATAGCAACTGAGCATGAATGTGCAGAATTAATATTAAAGCCATGAATATAATCATTTTGACCTTACCTCTTGTAACAATGGAAAAGTAAGTTTTCATATAAAAGTCAACATTCCCTATCTTTCTGACTTTTATTGCTTTATGTTTTGATGCAAATATGTTGAACTGGACATGATTTTTGGTAAGTTTCAGTTTTTAAAATATTTCATTTGCAAACAACCAAAACGTACTTTTGGGTGGATTGCCCTTGCAATATTGGCTCCTATTTGTCTGTCCCCTATTTTGATAGGACAAGCTTTACCTTCACATCAGATTTATAGTAGTAGGTTGCTTCATATTGTTTCTTATGAGTATTTCAATTCTCATAATTCTATGATAGGGGAGCCATCAACTCATATGATGGCCATCAAGTCATTTCCCACAAATGAAAATAACGTATTTCTGTTGCTCTTTGTGCTAAAGGTACATGATATGTGATATCCATGAAACAGTTGTGTTTCTTGAAAAGTCTTTCTGTGACTTTAAAGAAATAGATATAAGCAAAAAATTTCTCCCTTTAATCTTTTCTTGCAGGCAAAGGTCTGGGAAGAAGTTACTCTGGCGGATCTACACATCCTTCCTCCTCCTTTTTCTCCTCTTGAGTACCTGGCTTTAATGAGAACACAGCTCTCCTCTGTGTCAATCAGATACAGACATTTTGCTTCCCCTTGAGTTCATGAAAATGTAAAATGTGACCAGCATATACCATAAGAAAAATGATAAAACCATGATTGTTTAGAGATAATGTACTGTGGCACAAAATGCTATCCAGTATCAAAAATTTCCTGTCATAACATCCTAATGCAATGTTACTTTCTTAGTTCATGCATTCTTTCTTTCTTTCACTTTCTTTCTTTCTTTCTTTCTTTCTTTCTTTCTTTCTTTCTTTCTTTCTTTCTTTCTTTCTTTCTTTCTTTCTTCTAGTCAGGGTTCAGTCCTTCATTGACTTCAAAGACAGTGGATGATGTTGTGCTATATAGTTTTGGAATATAACTAGGTTTCAGGCTCATGTATCAATCCATGCTCACTAGACAAATAGATTTAACATAAGATATAAATACATAAGGATTCACAAGCAAGTGGATGCGGCAGAAGCAGGTGTGGAAGAGTGTGGAAGGGCCGCCTGCACACAGGAGTCTGAGGATCCAGTTGGAGCCCAAGGTCTGGAGCTCTCTGTGTTGTTGCTGTGACTCAGTGTCAGGAGGCCAGTGGGTCTGTGCTGGAGGCTGAACAATCTGCCATGGGATACAGGACAGGCCACTCAAGATTGCAGCTCCTTGGAAGAAACATCAGCAGAATGCCCTTCTTCTGTCCTGTTTTGTTCTGCTCAGGCGACAAGCCTGTGGGCTGGTGTCACTCATGCCCAGGGTGAGTTTTCTGCCTCCAGTAAATCCCTTCTGCAAATACCCAGAGCAGCACTGATCCAATCAGCTGAGCTGCCTTTACCCCAGATGACACAACAGCTGACTCTCCTGCCATACTTCCTGCTCACTACGTTTCTGACTCTGGGCCATATGTTTAATGCACACATGTTCCCTTCCAGGGAATGCTTCACACAGGCAATGCTTCACACTGTATCACATCAAAATAGACTGCAGAAAAGGTCTATGGTGTTTTGAGTAAACATTGGTGTGTTTGTTTTCATTGCTCTATTTTAGTTTGATATTTTGAGTACAGTTGCTGTTTGTTGTCTCGGATTCAACAGCTGATTTCTTTAACTACAAAAAGCACATGACAGTCCTCACTTAGCAGACTTCCTGTAGAAATTTCACCACCAATAAGATGCACAAGATTTCATTGCTGCAAATGGCAGTATACACATTAAAATTGAAATACTGTAGTTCCACCAACATCTCCGAGTGAGTGTCCCAAGCAGTGTGGGCAGAAACCCCCAGCTGGAGCTGCTCCTTTCCCCCAGTGTGGAGGAGGTCAGCACTGTGGAGGGGGCGGGGATCCTCGGTGATGGCAGGGGCGAGCCAGCACCCTCAGACTCACCATCCCCAAGCAACCTAGATTTCAGAGTCCTACCCTGAATCTTAGCTGTTTCTCCCTTTCACCCACCTTTTATCTCTGTTAAGCAAAATATCAGGAATACCAGTATTTTGTGTTTGCATTTCTGAAGCAAATATCATTTCAGAAGTGCATTCTGCCTTCTAGTGTCCAGTTTTGCCCAGGAACAATAGCCTCTCTCTCTGAATGAATATTCTAAACTTCCTGTGACAAACTAACCAAGAGACTTTCTCATGATGCTTATGAAAATTGTTTAGCAAAAATATTGTTCAGCATTTGTTTCCTTCTGGGTTTGCAGAAAATTTGTTATAACCTGATTTTCTTTCTGATTATTTTTATGTGTTTTCTTCATTATCATCTCAATTTTTAAGAAATTATATTTACTTATACCATTCTTTTAATGTTTGCATCTATTTAGTTAATTTTTCCATTATTTTTATTTACTTACTTTGAAATAAGTTACTATCTTTTTAAAATTGTTGAATGAATGTTAATTAATGATTAAAAATATCTTTTCAGTCATGAGTTTGATCCCTGGTACCGGTAAAAAAGGAAAAAGCCAAAAAAAAAAATATCTTTTCAATGTTACACATTTCCATTAAGCATTGTTTTAGCTACACGTCCCCAGGAGTATTAGACCATTATCACGTAGTTTAAAATACTCTCCATGACTATTTTCATTGCCTCATTAGCTGCTACATTTTGGGGGAGCATATGGCCTGGTTTCTAAACATTTCATTATTTACTGCTTATATTTTTGTTACTGCTTTCTAGTTTGCTTGCACTGTTGTCAAACATCACACTATATTTTAGTCCAATCCTTTGAAATCTTCTGAGCCTTGATTTATTGCCTAGCATATGTTCAGTTTGGAAAATGTTTCACAATCATTTCAAAACAAGTTGTATTATGCTTTTGTTGGATGTAGTGGTAGGTGAAAGTGAGTAAAATCCAGTACGTGATTTATTTAAATTTTCTGTACCTCTGTTTCCTATTATACTACATTTTTTCTACGAGTTACACAGTGAGAAATATTAACTATCTGTATTCTCATAACTTTGCCTACGTCTAATGTCCTGGTCTTTTTTGTTGTTTCTTTGTGGGTTATAATTCTATGCCAGCAGTGTACATCAAGGTATGATTTTCATTTATTTTTATAAAATATAATAAAATTATAATAAAATATAATAAAATATAATAAAATTTATTTTTATAAAATATAATAAAAAATAAGATATTATCCTCTATTCCCAATAATATTCCTGCTTTAAGGTCTAAGTTATATGTTACTATGAGTGTATTTCCAGTGGAGTTTCTAATAAATGCTCTTTTGTGCTATCCTTTAATTTATCTATTTGTGCATCCTTGTAATTTAACTTAAACTGCAGTAAGTAGACCATTTGTAAGTAAGTAATATGGTAAGTAATACCATCTAAGTGATTTTTCAGCCTATTCCTTTTTGATAATTGATATATGTAGACTTAAACGTACTGTCAAATGCTTGTCTGATATTGGTTTGCTCTGCTCTTTCTTTCTTTCTTTCTTTCTTTCTTTCTTTCTTTCTTTCTTTCTTTCTTTCTTTCCATTCTTGGTTTCTCTTGTACTTAGCAGGTTTTTCTCTCCCTTTTGTTAAGTATGAATTCTTTTTTCTTTTTAATTTTTTGGTACTTTTTGCAATTGTATTTAATACCCTTAAATCATTGACCTCTAGCACTCAGCTTTAGTTGACCTGTTTTTGTTTCCTGACCACAGGGTGCTCTCAAACTATAAAAGGGCCTGATGATCAGGACAGAGACTTCAGTCTTCTCAGTGCTTCCTCCTTCTCACAGCCACATCTACCATGAAACTCGGCAACCAAACTGCATGGGTTTTGGAGTAGGAAAATTGTAAAAACATAAAAATAGGAAAGCCCAGCACATTGGCGCACACTGGTCATCCCAGCTACTTCAGGATCTGAAGCAGGAGGATCAGTACTCCAAGGCCAGCCGGGTTGGGCAAACTAGGAGGATCCTATCAAAATAAACAAAACACAAATCAAAAGGGCCAGGAATATAGCTCAGTGTACCCTGAGTTTTATCTTCATTATCACACAAAAATAAACAATAAATAACAAAGACCTGCAGACACAGGAACCTGAAATAGATCGAGCATGGTTTTCTATCGTAATTCTTTTCTAGCGAGGTACTGTTAAACTGGAAAATAAATGACAATGCCACAAGACTTGATCTGTAAGGACACTGAATGTTTAACTGCCCCTAACACACTTCCCAACATTTCAAAAAGAGATGTATTTTATAAGACTTTTTATCTGCTATGTAGACCCAAAATACTTCTAAACTATTCATTATTTGTTTCACCCAGACATTTTAAGACTGGTGGAGAATTCTTCTGAGATTTGTAACCTTTAGCAGAGAATGCCCAATTTTACAGTGTTCGTTTGCTCTTTCAATTATTTACTATCATGTTCATTGTACAGAATGGAGGCTGCGTCTGTCAGTTAGACTTCTAGGTTTATAAAATTTCTAGAGATTCTGTTCAGTAAATCATTTTGCGTGGCCAATCGGGGTATCCATTTCCTCACTGTGTGTGTACTTTCCTGTCAGTGATGCATGTGTGAAGTACAGTTTGACTCTTTGTTGCTGATCTTTTCAGAAGCATTGGGTCATGTGAGCACCTAGTGGTAGATTTATAAACACTTCTTTTGTTTTTTATTTTTTAATTTCATTAAGGGAGGTAGTAATTTTTTGTAAAATTTTAACAAGATATGTTACGAACTTTTAAGCAGGTACAATAAACATCCACTCAGGATAGAGAAGTGAATGTCTTTCAGTGGGGTTTTAAGAGTTCTTTTTTATGTTTCCAATGCACAATTATGTGTTTGGAAAAATCAATTTATTCTTAAAGTTATTTCTATGAGTGGATGTTTTGTTGAAATCTAAAGAAGCTGGGGGAAGAACAAGGCTGGTGATAAACTTAAGTATCATATAAACACTTTTAAGGGACATACTCAAAATCAAACCTGAAAGAGTTTTACCCTAGAATAAGTTATCACAGTGTCAGGCAGGATCAAGGGATGTTTACCCTGAGGTCACGTCCTCCTTCTCCTATTATAACTTCCTTTTTCCTTTCCCAGTGCACATGAAAAAAGTTTCAAACAGATGTTTGCATGCCATCACTGCCCCCCCCCCAAGCACCACCCCTGGTTAGAGGTTATATGTGTATCCTACACCCCACATTCTGGGCAGAGGGACCCAAGGCCGTCCATGGTCATGGACTCCTTTCCATGTCCTTGGCAAAAAGGCTACTTTTACTTTATATTTCACTCTTTTATCACACTGAAAACTCTTTCAAAACCTATTTATTAGCATAAGCATTTGGTAAACTTGCTAATTATCTAAAGAGAAATGAGACCACATCCCAGCTGATTAAAGTCTTATTGTATCTCTGAGAAACAAGGGTAAACTGCTAATTACATGACACAGGGTCTCTAATCACACATGAAAGCTCTGAGACTTGAGAGAAGGTATTTTCACTGATTAGCTCTTCACTGATGAAACCGACTATAGTCTGAATGCTTGACAAATGCTATCTCCCTGCTCTTGGGCCACCAACAGTTTTGTCCTGGAAGAACCTTTTGTAATCCAATACTGCTACATGATGGAGAATAATCCCTTGGTGTAACTTTGGCTTCTTTGCAGTCTTGGACTGGGCTGTGTCTATGGTCTTACTTATCACTGTGGCCCTCTCCCCGTCACTACTTTGGCTGCTCAGATTCCTGCACATCTGTGGGCACAACACATTTATTTCCACAGCCACAGTTTCCTTGGTCTGTTTGCTTCCTTGATGATTCTCCTTAGTACATCTCCTCGTTCATATTCATCCATTCAAACCAGGAGTGAACCCAGTAAACCAGCCTGTTCCATCTTAGTTTCCCATTTTGATTGTAAACTGCTCCCAGATTCAAAGGCAGAAACAAACACCACGGTGTGATATGTGTACTACACATAACCAACAGCATAGTGGCTGCGAGCTACGGCCTTTTCTGTACGCAAAGGAATGCGCCCTGTTGGATGCATTTATTATGAGCAGAGCCACGTATTGATGCCTTGGCATCGCCCTAAGAATCGAGACTTCGAAAGGACCCTATCAGTTCTCTTAAGGGAAGAATAGCAGATGAAATCAATGTCTGCGTGATTGGTGTCAGGCTCTGCGAGGCGTCTGCGATTCTGGCATGCTCACAAGCTGACAGTGTGGTCCTGGGAGTCTCACGGCTTGGACTGAGGGAAAAAGGCTGTAATTCAGAAATACAGTGGCCTTAGACCCAGTGTAAGCATTTATATCAGTTTATGGAGTAGCAGGAGACGCACAGAAAGAACACCTGCTATTTCTACCCTCGGCCTCAGAAATTCCCCCTGCTCCAAATCACTGTTTTCTCTTCTAAAAAGGTAACAGAGTCACCCAACACCTTTCTCATCGGTGTTCTTGACAATTGTTTCCTTAGAGACAAGAAGTACTTCAGTCCTTCATTAACTGTGACCTCTAATGGCATGCTAGCCAGTCCCATTGTGAGTCCTTTTCTTCCTTAGTTGCTGAGAAATAAACTTCCTAAAGTGCAGGTACTTCAGGGTGGCTTTCTACTTAAGTGTGTTAAGAAGTCCAGTGCCTGTGGGTGGTGGAATCACCTTCACTGGGCCACACTGGACCCTGCAGGCTCCCTGTCCATGCTCCTGGCTGCCTCTACTCTGCTGTGTCATTCCTGATGATGCCATTCCTTCCCACCACTCATGCCCATGGTCTTCACCCTGAAAGCCAGCATCCTTCTGATTTATCACCTCTGCAAATCTCCCACTGTCAGTGAGGTGTGCGGTCCTTCTTCCTGGAACCTGGACCCATGGATACTTTTGGTTTCATCCAGGCACCTTCTCACCTTCCCACCTCTGCACTGCAGCCAGCCAATTCCACTTTGAATCTACTCTGTCCAGTCCAAATAACTCACCCTCATCCACCTGTCAAGGGGCATCACCAGCCCCAGTTCCCAGGGGATGACTTCCTTTAGCCTCCGGTGCACCCTGCCCTGCCCACTTTGGAAGTTCCAGGGCTTACACGAGGTCTCACTCATGGGTCTGATTTGCTGCTTCCTGTCACTGTGATTAATAAGCATTTGATAAATACACAAGATGATTAGTGTTGCTGTTGGAGTTCTTGTCACAGAAACACCGTAATTTTATTTGGATGAAATTTCAAACTAGGACATGAATTTCAAATTACTGGAGTAAGAATTTGCCTTAAATTCTTTGTCATTCTTCAAGCTCACATTTGTCTTCACTTATGCTGACATCTGTGTTTGGATGGTAATAGATCTGTTTCACCCTACTGAATCTAATAAATTCCATTATATTTAATATCAATAAGGCTTTGTAAAGTTTTGCACCTTATGCTAAATCAACAAGTGAAAATGCATTGATTGGAGCATAAAGCTCTCTTTACCACTAATTTTAAAGTATTATTTATGTCATGCCTATTCATATACTTATAGATTTTTCCTTTATGCTTTAATTGTTATATGTTTTAAGGTGACCCTAGCAGATTTATTGAAATGCTGTGAGGTTCTGAGCACTCTCCTTGGGGGATTTAAGTATCTGGCAGGTGTTTTTTTAGGAATGGGCAGGAGGGATGAAATGGCCTGTGGGATGAAAGGCTGCTGGAATTTCAGTGCCTAACGCCACCCTATAGAATACCAGGCTACGACACATCTCGGGTAGTCTGGTGATGAGAACTACACACCCAACTCCTGGAGCCTGTGCTCTTGTCCATGCTGTGGGAAATAACGAGGGGCTGTCCTCTTGCCAGAGTCCTCCATTCTGGGAGCCTCCCTGCAACCTTCAGCTTGTCAGTAAATTTAACCTTCTCACGTGGTCAAATGGTACCTCCATTCTGGGAGCCTCCCTGCAACCTTCAGCTTGTCAGTAAATTTAACCTTCTCACATGGTCAAATGGTAAGAGCCTAATTTAAAAATATGCACATATGACAAAATTTCACCAAGTGGTAAATTTATTTTATCAGTAAGTTGTTCCTCATATATACATATGTATTTCAATGAATTTATAAAATTATAATATATAATATATAATATATGTGAAAATTTCCATGATTATAGGTAAATGTGTCTTTAGTAAAACTAGCTGTGTATGAATAGCCCCTTCTCTCAAAACAAAATATGTCAGAATTTTACATTTAAGCAAATGACTAAGACGGGAAGGCTAAATCAATGTGGTTTTTCTTTTTTTCTTTGTTTCTCTTTTTTCCTTTTGGTAGTGGAAACTGAACTCAGGACCTGGCACTGGACCCTTGTGTTACTGAGCTATCTCCCCTGCCCCAATGTGGTTTCTTTATAAAGAGAAAATTAAGATCACTTCTAGACTATTTTAAAAATGAGTTCTCTAGTATAACAAATAAAGTTAAATCCAAGTAATACTTCACAGACAACACTTTTTATGTAAGTGCAAATAATTCACAGAGGAAATATGGACGTGATGTAGCTCTTTTTAATTTTTATAAAATGGAGACTCTGAGACTGTGCTTAAGTGCCAGGATGGTCCTGACCTTTAAACACACACACTGGAGTGAGATTTGTACTTCTGACCCAGTTTGCTCAGATCCAAAAACGCTCTCTCTCATTCTGATACGATGAAGGTCCTGGCTCTGATGTTCTCACTCGCACAGCTTACAGCAGATTGAGAGGAACTCGGGGGGTTTAAGTCAGCTGTGCAAATGCTGCCTTTGCTGTTGAAATTCCATGGGAGTCACATTTACAGGGTTATCAGTCCCATGTTCTTACCTGATTATGGGATCCTTGAAGACAAAGACCTTGTGATCTCTCCCATTTTCAGCAGTTTATGGGGGTTGAGGAATTGGGGTCACCTCAGGAAAAAGACATGATCAGGAGGTGGCAGGAGCATGCATAAGCTGTACTGAGCTTTGTTTAGGTAGTTTGGGGTGCAGTGAAGTTCTTCACCAAGAGAGACCATGCAGGCAGTGGTGGACCCGGGGGTCAGGCAGGGAAACCATGCTGAAATCCTGAGACAGAGAAGGAACTGGAACTTGAGTGTCATAGTTAAAACCAAAAGTTCATCCATGGCAAAACAGCGGGCAAGACTGCCCACTACCACAAATTCCAAAGTGGTTCCTTATCTCTGAAGATTTTACCTTTGCTAAAATAACGAGAAAATCAGAACATGGGTAACGAGAAAATCAGAACATGGGTATAGATGAGCTGCTCTTCAGTACTTTCAGGAAAACCCAAGAAAGAGAGACGAATATTAGCAAGTTTGGACTTCAGAGGTAGCACATTCAATACACCTGTGACCTATGGCAGCTCTGCTTTCAAGATACCATGTGGAAGTGCTAGGCAATATAGGGCTCCCTGAGATTAGCAAGGCATCCACTCTCCACCCAGGAACTCAGGGAGACAATCTTGTCATTTACACTTTATGGCCCTCAGCCCTGCAGTCCAGCAGAAGCCCTTCCTTCTGACTGCTGCCGTGAGGGGTCACAGCTCTCAAGGAGCCCTCAGAATCTCTACCTTATCCCTCCCTGCCCGTGCCTCTTTCAATCCTCAGTTACCTGCGGAGGTCCTGGTTTGCTGTCGGAACCCTGAAACTAGGCCATCTTTGGGAATGACCTCAGAGGCTGCCTGAAACCTGGAGGGAGCCATGGGCCTCTTACAGGGGATGCAGGGACAGAAAGGGGCATGGCTAGTGGAGGACACTTACTCTCCTGGCCCTGCGGCATCCACTTTCACTTATGTCCCTGATTTTTTTCTTCTTTTGTATTATCTGCATATTTTTAAAATTTCAATTTTGTTTTGTAGATTACCTTTTTAATTATCACTCTTTGCATTTTTCTGTAGTCACTCTAGGGCTTACCGTGCAGTTGTAACTTTTCGTAGGCTACTTAGATTACTATTTCAGCCATGCAGACTGAGCAAGTCTTCATTGGCACTCCTATGCCCTGCAGCTGATGAGTCTGATACTCCATGCGTGTCACCTCCCGGACAAAGTGGTACCAGAGTGCTCGCTTTAAACAGTGATTTGTGCATAAAAGGACTGAAGGGGAATTCCCTTTTGTCACACCTGGCGAACAGACTCAGGAAAGGGAATTTCTAGAGTTGCTTCAGAAAGTGGCAAGGATGATGAGCTAAATGGGTATGACGTGAGGGGAGTATCTTAGGACAAATGACAATGTGACTTCTATTGTGGTAACTTTTGTTTAAAATGTTACATATTCTGATCACCCCTTGGATGTATTTACGGAAATAGCACCATGAAACCTATCAGTGTGTACAGTGTATAGTATTTACGAAATATAAACTCACTTTACTAAATATAAAATTAAAAAAATAAAAGTCTTTTCATTAAATTACCAGTGAATTCTTTTTTTTTTTTTCTAAAGAAGACATTTAAAGACTCCAGAAACCCGACAAGCAGCCCTGGAACAAGCTATAGTTGGAAGCTGCTTCGGTATCCATTGAGCACGGCCATTCATGTATGAGAACTCTTCTCCACATATTATAGTATCTTCTGATCCTGAAAGTATCTTCCAGATGCCAAATCAGTGGATTCCAAATGTGTCTTGCTGTAGGTATATGTTGTTTCAATTACACATATACATGTGCATACACACATACAAAACACACAACACATACACGCACACATACTTGAAGTTAAAGAAGCTGCACTGTCCACCCAGATCAGGCCAGTGGGTTGTCTCTTCGAGAGGACTTATGCACCGCAGTGTTGCCGTGATGCTGAGCCGTGTAGAATCTAATGAGGCTGCTGCTTGGCACATCCTTCACATACTGCTCATCCCCTCGGCAGCGGCTGAATGGTGTCTGATGGGTCACCAGTGCCCAGTGAGGTCCCACTCAGCCCCTGGACCCACCCTAATGTGCAGAAGAGCTGTGAGGTTGACACAGAAGCCACACCTGCTGTGTTCTCACTTAGACATAAACAAAGGAGGGCAAAAACAGGCTTCCATGTGTGGCTTTTCAGTCACTAGTGATATTTCTCACACTCCTTTTCTTGTTTTTGATTTGTTTCAATTACACCTCAGGTAGTATTGACCCTCCTTCATCCACTGCTCTGTTCTCTGTAACATTACAGAGTAAGCTGCACGGTAATTTAAGGACAATTTATAAAAGAAAATTATGTCTTGACAAACATTCTTTGGAATAAACAATTCCTATTTCTGGTTATAAGTAGTGCATGAGATGATAAATTTGACATGGTTGGGGATGTGGTAGACATAAAAAATGTTAGTTTGCACTTCACAATTTCATCAAGGACCACAGCCAAAACATGCTGATGCTCATCTAACAGCTAAAAAGATTAACTTAAACACAAGCATATGTGAAGCAAAATAGATTGGCCAAATCATAAAGTTAATAAAAACAGAGCCAAGATCCAAACCAAAATATAACTCTCAGCTATATGCATATCTGGCCCCAAGAGACGGAACAATTAATCACTAAAAATATCAGTTAAAAAATCCAGTTAGTGAAACTAAAAATGCCTTTTGCCCACACAATCAGTCGCTAATAATGGGAAATGCTGGCCACATTTGCTTACAAGTTTGCTGTTGAAAGTCATCGCGCTGCAGAAGTCTGGGGAATAGTCTGCCTGGCAGAGCGTGCTCATTAAAGCTTGGCACCTTCCTTGCAGAGAGCTCTGCACTGTCACTGGGATACATGTGATGACAGCAGGGTAACGAGGTGAGGGAAGAGTTCTCCCCAGAGCCCTAAACCCTGGGTTCTAGGAAACCATGTGTATCTTGGTAAGAGGTCCTCGGAGTGACCTTTCGTGTGGCGAGGGAAACCTCTCAACATGCTTCCACCCTTTCATACAGCAGAAATACTGAGGAACAGCATCTTTTCTTTTATGATTAACTCAGTTTCCGCTAAACAGATAAAGAGGAGGAGGATGTGTGTCTGTGGTGCCCACGTGAGTCCTGGGTTTTTAAATACACGTTTTGTGTCAAGCATAGTGACAGGCCATGTGTAGATTATTATCTTCCTTTTGCAGATGAGAGAACTGAGAAAAACAATGTTACCCCATGTCACATTGCTAAATGTGAGCATTATGACATGTTGTGAAATGCTGTATGATAGGTCATTATTTCTCAAAACTAGAAAGAAGATTTTAATGAGATTTTTGAAATGTGTTAGACCATCCTCATCTTCATGTTCCTGGGTGAGTGGGTGATCCAATTACTCAGACTTATGAAGAGACATGTGTGTTGCTGAATAGCACCGTGGTTTTGGTGGAAAGGGTCCACGAACACTAGCTCATCCGTGCAGGTTAGTTCAGCACCACAATGAAATATGCTACATATTATTTTACTAGTGAAACTCAGTGTGGCCCTGCTACATGCAGTGCAGTGCCATGCCATCGTGGAAACTTCCAGACACATCTCGCAAGATAAAGGGAGCTCTTCAAGTAGCCTTCAAAGAATACTAACAGTACAGAGAAGTATAAAGTGTGTAAAGCTACCTCTAAAATTGAGAATACAGTCAAATTCCGAATATCTCAATTTTCATAACAGCAATGATCACTTCTTACTGTAGAAAATGTAAAAGATAAAGTATTTCTCATTTTTTCTTTATATAGGTGATCTTATCCAAAAATTCTTTTTCCATTCTCATATTTTCAAGAATTTGTCTTTTGTGTTCTTCTGATAATTTCATTGTTTCAGGTCTTTACATATAAGAATTTAATCTATTTGAAGTAGATTTTGTTACAGATGAGGGCTTGTGTGTAATTTTATTTATTAGCATGTGTATATTTCATTTTCACAGCATAATTTATTATAAACCAAAACCATTTCTTCAACCCAAGTACTTAATGTCTTTATCCAAAATCAGGTGTCTATAAATACATATGTTATCCTAGCATGTATCTGTTTTAAAATTCTAGAGTCTGTTGTTATGTCAGTATCATTCTTATCTGGCTATTAGAGCTTTCTGATACAACTTGAAATCAGATAGTGTAACGTTCCTGCTTTGTTCATTTTGTCTGAGGTGGTTTGGTCATTTGGAGATAGACTCCATACAAATTTTAGGATTGTGTTTTAGAGTTCTGTGAGGAATTTCATTGGTATTTTGATGGATTTAATGGTTAGTTGACTGCGTCAGTTTGAGTTAATTAAATCAGTTTGGTAATTCTCACCACACGGTGTAGAAGACCCATGCTAGGGCATCTTGTGGCCGTGAAGATTATAGATTATCCATACCTGATATTATAAAGGGAAAATGAAGAGGGGCAGATCTGTTTCTGTTTCCACAGAGGAGTTTCAGCCTTTGCCTTTACCCTGGACATGTCTCCTGGCTTCCAGCCAGCTCTTCTTTGGCTTCAGGCAGGGACTCTGCAGCCGTCCTTCACAGTCTCCTGACAAGGACTCCTACGGGATGGATGCTGCAGTGAGCTCTAGACTGTGCACTCACTCAATCCTCGGATCTCCAGAGGGAAGTCTTGGGTCTCCTAGGATCTGCACCTCTCCTCCGCAGACTCTGTATGTGGGCACTGCATGTTGATCATGCACATTCTTACATATTTGAATATCTTGTTCTATATTTTTCTCTAGTAAATGCTGATGATACAATAGAGATTGTGCTGAATATATAAATCACATGAGGATTACAGACATTTTAACAACACCAACCCTTCCAACCTGTAAACATAGTTGCCATCACATTTCTTGTGTTGTATTCATTTTCATTCGTGTTTTATCACTTTCATTAAAGAAGTATTCCACCCCTTTGGTGTAATTTATGCCTACATATTTCATTTTTCCTAACTATTGTAATTTGGATTGTTTCCTTGAATTCTATTTTATGTAATTGTTTACTGGCTACTGATTTTTGCCTGTTAATATTGTATATGACAACTTGGATATAAATATGTATTAATACTAAAAAAGTTTTTAGTGGATTCTTGGAGATTTTCTCTATATAAATTCATATCAATGAACTAAATCAAATTCTCTAGCATAAATGAAACCAATTAAATTATATTTATATTCATTTTTTTAAATAAATGGACTTTGTAATTTGGAGAAGTATTTGAACTTCTCCATACTTCCTATGTATTTCACTTCTATTTTTGTCTTATTTGCTCCTTATTTTATATATATATATATATATATATATATATATATATATATATGTTCATATAAGAAAAACACCATACGGTATTTAGCTTGTGTGAAACTCTATGATATTTGAGATTCTGTGTTTGACTTACTTTACTTGACATTATGTTCTTAAGTTCCATCTATTTGTCAATGAATGTCTCAAGTTTATCTTCATGGCATTTTAGTATTCCATTTTGTATAAACACATTTTCCTTGTCCTTTAATCTTTTATTTTCTCATACAATAAAAAAACTAATTATTTAAAGACCACATCAACTTCTAACACTGATAATTTCAAATTTCTTTCCAATCCAAGTTGTCTGTTTCTTTCTCTTGCTGATTACTCTGAGTAGGAATCCAAGAGTGAATTCACCTTGATCTTACAGAGAAAGCTACCAGCTGAGAATGGCATCGCATGTTGACTGAATCCATGCAGCCCTTTGTTGAAGTATGTTACTTCTGATCCTGCATTTAATTTGCTTTAAGGTTTTTGTTATTATCTGCTTTTTTCCTTTTTTTTTTTTTTTTTTTTTTTTTGGTCTTTTTCCTTTTTATCAGTACCGGGGATCGAACTCACGACTGCCTGCTTGCAAGGCAGGCGCTTATGCCGCTGAGCCACATCTCCAGCCCCTTGCATTAAGGTTTTTATAATGACCTGAGGATTTTTATCAAAAGCTTTTTTAAAACTTACTGCAGTTATCACATAGTTTTATTCTTCACTCTGTTGATGCTTTATATCTCTGATTCATCAGTGTATGTGGAAATATCTTTGTATCCCTAGTATAAAATCCTTTTGATAGTGGTGAATGATTTCTTATGTGCTGCTGAACTTCACTTGCCAGTATTTTACTGATGATTTTCATGTCTACATTCACCAAGGATGTTCACCTGCAGTTACGTTTTTATTTGTGGCCAAATCTGGTTTTCACCCCAAAGGAAATTCTGACTTTACAGAATGAGTTAGAAGCATTATTCTCCTCTTCAAGTTTAAAAAATAAATTTAAAGTATCTTGTACTTGTTTTCTGGAGTTGTTTGCTAGACCATAGAAGTGAAGACATCTTCTCCCTAGGATTTCTTTAATGGAAAAATTTTATTATGGGGTCAGTGACGTCACTAGGTTTTGGTCTTCATAAGTCCCTCTGGCTGAGGAGGAGGTGGACGAGTATTGGTTTAAGGTTGCCAAATTCATTGATGCGTAGCTTCCATGAGAATCTCTAATGATCCAGTGTATTTCTATGCCTCAGTTGTAATTTCTTCCCTTTGATATCTAATTTTGAGTCTTTTTTCTGTTTCTATGTTAACAAACAGCTAGATCCACTGTCTTTGTCTTATGAAAGAACCGATATTCATTTTCATGATTTTATTTAACAATTCTCTTTTTAAAAATCAGTGTTTGGATTTTTATTTTTTTCTTTCTATCAACTAATTTGGGTTTTTTGCTTTGAAAAAAAATCTTTGCAGCTGTTTGAGGTGCAGTAATAGATTCTTCACCTGAAGTGTTCTTACTCTTTTGAAGCAAGAATTGATTGCTATGAACTTCCCTGTAGCTACGGACTTTGCTGAACTTCATGAGTTTCAGTGTGCTGTGTTTCTATTTTTATTCATTCCATGAAATATTTTAACTCCTTTCTTGATTTCTTATATCACAGGTTGACTAAGAGTAAGTTGTTTAATTTCTTCTTTATGTACTTTTCAATATTTTTCTCCTTATTTTTAGTTTTTTTTTTTTTGCATTTGATTGGAAAAGATAATTGATATGCTTTGATTTTTTTAAGCTTAAAGACTATTGTTTTGTCACCTAATATATGATCTGTCCTGAATGATGTTCTACACATTGTTGAAAGGAAGCCACAGTTGTCAGATGGAATGTTCTATTTTCTGCTGGCATTATTTGGTCTAGGATCTAGTTTAAGTATGTTGCTTCTTTATAAATTTTCATTATAAATAATCTGTTCATTAGAAATGCTTCAGCATAGCAAAGATAAAATTAGAGGGAATAAACAGCCCAAATAGTGGAAGAAAAATCTGAATACTAGTTATCAATAAGTTGTTAATGTCCATAATATGTAAGGCACACAAAAAGTTCAAGAATAAAAAATAACCCAACTAAATACAGTATGGGAATTAACCTAAAGACACACTTCTGAAAAGAAGACACATAGATGGCAAACAGGTAAAAGGAAATTCTTCAAAATCACAAATCAACAAGGAAATTCACGTTAAAGGCACAATGATGGATCACACACTTCAGCGAGAATGGCTGTTATCATCAAAATAACAACCCAGCCGACAGGAGCATGTGAGGCGCTGGAAAAAGAAGCCCTGTGCAGGAGAACAGGGAATGGAGGGTCGTGGAGCCATCATGGAAGACAATGGGAGGGGGCAGAGAGTTAAATAAAGACCTACTGTGGGGTGAGCACTCACACAGGCTGTGTCTGCCAGAGGACATGAAGTCTGTTAACCTGAGAGACATACTGCACACACTGGTCCCAGTACAGAGTAGTCAGAGTGTGTGTCAGCTGGCAAATATGTACAGGAGTACTCGTGAGGAATGAAAAAAGTGAGACTTTGTCTTGTGTGACATCATAAATGGGACTGGAGATCATTATGTTAAATGAAATAAACCAGATAGAGAAGTACAGAAGAGAACAACTGTACAATTTATAGAGAGTAAGGCGTAGGCCACCACAGGCTGTGGGAGGGGATTGTGGTTGGAAGAGTCTAATCATAGGTAGTAAGTTACAGTCACCAGGAATAAGAAGTCCTGGTGTGCGACAGCCCGGCCATCACTGCAGATAACAAGGATGTACTGTGTCCTTCAGAAATTCAACAGAAAAGACCTTCGCCATGAGGCAATGAGAAACCCTTAAGCCATAGATGTGTTTAATAAAATTTTGACAAATGTATAATATATAAATATACAAACATTCATGATCAATCATAAAGATGTAGAATACATATCATTAAAAGATAAATTTCTTTCAAATTTATAAATTAAAAAAACAGCAAATTATTAGATGTATATGTAAACATATAGTTACACTGATATATATTACTATATAATATATAATACATAGTTATACTAATTTGTTAATAACCCTGCAATAGTTAAAAGACACACAATTGTGAAATCAATGACCTAACGTGAATGGGAAGAGCAGTTAACTCGTAGAGTTTCTATATGAGATCAAAGTTAAGGTGTTGTCTTATAAAGGAGCTACAAAAAGCTTCATGTAAGCTTGATAGTAACAGCAAAGAAAACAATTATAATAAATAGAAAGATCCAAAAAGATGAAAATACGTCTTGACAAAATAGTCACAGAGGAAGACAACAGCTCTACAGTGCTGGAAGAATGAAACTGCAGAACAGAAATGAATTACTTTTTAAAAATAGTACTCATCTGTTCTTATCTATCAATACTTATTTTAAGTGGAATCGAATTATACTAGAAAATGTTGGGTGGCTAAAGAATATAAAGGCAAAATCAAATTGTGGTATACACTTAAAAGAACCTCATGTTAGCTTTAAGCACACACTTATGCTAAAAATGATGAAAAATATACTACACAAATGTAATCAAAAGAGGACACACGAGTTTATGCATCTATAAGACCAAACAGACTAAGTCCAAAACTACCACGAGACAAAAAGAGGCATTATATAATGACAGAGTGAATTCACGAACAATAAACAATTATAAATTGCTACAACCCCTCAGATCCAACAAATATAAAAACTGACTACAGAGAGCGTAACAATGTATTTCACAAATGCATTCTTGCTGTAAATTTTTACTGTAGTGTAAATAGTAGTTTGATGTGCAGCTCAGAACTTTTGTCTGATGGACACGGGAAGCAATCTTTGTTTTTACCCACTTGGTACAATGAAACACAAGGTGTGTGCATATGTGCCACAGTGTCACACCAGGATTTTCAATGACATGACGCTCCATCTAACAGACTTGGCTTATGTTTAACTGAGCATCACGGGGTATGATAGACCCACACCACTCTACAATTTGTTTTTAGAAACATTTCTTTTGATTTTTCTGGTAAAAGCACCCCAGTTAAGTACAAGGGCTTATGAAAAACCAGATTTCAGGCTTTGAAGGAGGTCAGAAGTGTCATGAAATGACTCATGCATGGATGATGAAGTTGTTCCCTTAGGGTAAAACGCACCTTTTCATAATAGAAGAGAGGTGTGGGTGTATGAGGGCGGTGGTGATCGCTTTGCTGCTGGCCATGTAGGCCAAGGGTTCTAGGACGGCATAACAGAACAAGATGCGATTGATTCAGAGACAGGAATGCAGGCCTCTGTGATCCAGATGACAAAGAAGGCAACAATGTGAGCATGTACTTGACTAGTCCTAATGTCACACCCAGCCAGATGGAATGATCCAGTTAGAATGAGGCCTGAAACACAGTGAGGGTCTTGGCAGTGGTGAAAGGTAGTGGGCAGACGGCCAGCACTGCCATTTGGTGTGAAGACTGCCTTGGTCATAACGGCTAAAGTTAGGATTATTTTTGTTGTAGAATTCTCTTTGTATTTTCATTATAGTTCACAAAAGTTTTTATATCTGACGTTGTCTTTTAGGCTTTGTAGTCAAGTGTGTGGCTGATCTGAAAATGTTGACTCTGTTCTAACCCTTCTTTACGCATTTGATAGTTTATTTAACTGTATCTTACTTCCTTGATAAGTACACTCTGTACCACACAGCAGGGATCTCCTGGCAGAATGGGAAGGGAAGAGAGTTAGCAAAAATGACTTGTCACATAGAAAAAGGAGAGCTGAGCACATGTGCCTCCAGTGCATGCAAAAACATCCAGTCGTCAGTGAAGACTGCCTTGGGTGTGACACTTCAAGTAAAGGCTTTTTCTATAGCAGACTTTTGTTTGTGCTTACATTGTAGTTCATATAGGGATTTTTTTTTTTGTTTTTTGCTTTTGTTGTTTATTTTCTTGGTATTTAGAATCAAACTCCAGGTCTTGGTGCTGTTGAACTATATTCCTGGTCCTCAGCTAGGTTTTCATTTCTGATGATATCTGTTGGGTTTTAAGGGCAAATACACAGCTGACGTGAAAATGTTGATGTTTATCCTAAATATACAATACATATCAAGAATTTAGTGTTTCATTTTATTGATATTTTATGTTACTGTTAACTACATGTTACATAATATAATAAAAACCTCCTTTGAAAGAAGACTAGAGCCAGTAAGATGTCAGGTATGTCCTATAAAAAGACCAGGGACGCAAAACATATGTGCTGTCAGTGTAAACTATACACTATATACATGGAATATGCCATGTGTGAAGACCACGTTAGGTTTGATAATTAAATAGATATTATTTTTTTTCAGAGTGCTACTAGTATTTTCATTATAGTTTACATAGGAGTTTACTTCTGTTGTTATTTTTTGGACTTTGTACACCAAAAAAACTGTCAGTTGAAAATTTTGATTTTTTTAATAAACACTCAACAAATATTATAAATACAATACTTTGTTTTGTGACATTTTTCTTAAGTATTCATTTTTAAAGATAATAAAAGCTACAAAATTAAAAATAAAATATATCAGTAGAAATATTCTACAGAATAAACATGAATTTGACACACCTGTGTTTGTTGCCCTTCTGTCAAAAAAATGTGTCATGTTCTCTGAGATAATAAAAAACCTGAAAGGAGAAATACATTTCATTAAAAAATAGTGTGATTCTTCAAAATCCCATTTCAGCAATGCATAGATAAAGCAATCAGAAAATTAATAAGGAAACAATGAATTTGAAAAAAAAAATTATAGGCTAAATGACCCTAACATGCCGTATCACTTAGCTGCCCATCCACATAATGAACCATCTGCAGTAACTGATGGATAAGGAAGAAATGTCTGCTGTAACCGATGTTAAAGGAGGGTCTAGTTCAAGGTTAATGGGTACCGATTTTGTTGGGCCTGCAGTCAGGTAGTGTTCTAACAGGCAGGTACAGCAGAGAGAACTATCCCAACAATTAACAGCCTCAGGAGCCCAGGTCTGGACCCCGAGGGCCTCTGCTAAGGCCTTGCCTCTTGTAGATTCCACTCCCCCAGATGCGTCACGCAGGATCGAGCATTTGACAGGTGGTTTTGGGGGACTATTCAAACCTGCACAGATGTACACCCAATGGTCCACGTAGACCAGAATTCACGCCCCTTTCAAGCTGTCAGGCACCTGCCGCAGCATATGGGAGGCCACACAAAATGCTCTGAGAACTTAAAAAGGACTGAAGTTCAAGAAAAGACCATGATCCTTCTAAATTTGGCACAGGTTATATTTAACAAAAAGCTCCCGGAACTTTAAGAATTGAGGAAGATACAGTGTCATCCTCTTTCATAAAATGATGCTCATAATTTTCAGGTGCAGACCTCCGTGGACATCGTACACTATTGTTTCTTGTTTCAGTCAATCCTCGCTTACATTAACCTGTTTTCCGGTGCATTTCATATGACAGAAACATCTGAGTTGCACCCTACCTATATTTGGTAGGGATCTATCTGGGAAAATTCTAAGTCCTCTACCAAAAACTAAACAAAACAAAACAAATCAAAACCAACAACAAAACATAAAAACAAGAAAACCACTTCTTTTAAACTGGTGTTTCAGAGCATCATGATTTGAGGATTATTTTCTGATTTGATTTTGTATCCAAACTACACTGAATCAGATGCTGGTCCAAGGACCTGTTTAACAGTAGGACACATTCACTCACTCATTGCTGGAGACCTCAGGAAGAGTAGACGTTTCTCTCACCCACTCTGGTTGCCCGTACTGTGCTTCATGCCCAGGGTTTCCCAGAGTGTAGCTCCTCCACACCTGGGTTTGTATAGGGCCCTCAGTTTGAGCTCCACGTGGGAAGAACTTGTCTCCATTTCTAGATCTGAGCATCTGTCCAGAGTCCCAGGCCCTGTGATGAGCACAGACTGGACTGGTATTTTTGTTTCAAGAACTAAACCTCCTGATCCTATGTAACTCTATACTGCCCAAAACAAGTACACAGCAGATTTTTGGAGTGGCAATGATTTAACTTCATCCGTGGCCTACTCACTGTATTTGCTCACTTCAGGATCCACTCGCAAATAATAAGGATCCGGAATCTACCACGAAGGCCAAAGTGCTGATGCTGCCACCTCTGCTAGTGTTTCCTTCTCCTAGTTCTGTGCTACCCAGCGTCCCACCCAAAGGACTAGTTCGGTCCCAGGCTGGGTAAGGAAGGAGTCGGTACAGGACACAGTCCTTTTCATTTGACACAGCTACAGGAAACTCTTCAGTTCTGCTCACCTCTCTGAGAAAACTAAGCCTTTTAAAAAGTAGTTTGCAACTCTGCAATTAAGTCTGAAGTGTAGGAAGCCACCCCATACCCTGGTTAGACTCAAGTCACCAATATGGCGTTACTCCGTATTACTTTATTAAAGGTGTTTTTGTTCCATTATTATTTTATTTTATATTTTCATTATTATTTTTACTCTTGGATAGTAAACAGAAAGAACTTGTCTGTTTTGCATGTCACTTTAAAGTTGCATTTTGATATCACTTGATTAAAGATTAATTTGTCAAAAATCTAAGATCATTAATTAGTCATGGTAATTATGCTGAACAGGAAATAGTAATTCATTTGGTTCATATACAAGGGTATGTGAGTTGTTTTTGAAGTAAATTCTGCTGGAAAACTGTAATTTTCCTTGCATAAACAATTCAGCTACATAAAACTGACATTCTCCAATAAGCAAATGTGTTACTATTTGTAATCTGGATAAAATTTTATGTTTTCCATGTTTTGTGAGTCATAAATGTCTGTTTTTTAAATGGAATTTTTTTTTTCCTGTGCCGGTCTCTGCTTGATCAAAACCGACATTTTAAAATTGTCACAATATATTTACTATTATTAAACTTAGCTCAATTTTCCATTTTCATTTGTAATAGGTCTATCTGGATATGAATTCGCTATTTTAGAATTAGTGAGTACTTACATTACCTGATAAGTTAATAAAAGCAATGCTTCAAATTCAATCAGATTTGAGGAAAATAAATCCAAGTACAGAAATATACAACAAATAAACATTCAAACACCTATATTATGTACTTATTAAAATATGCTTGATGTTTTAAGTACATGAACACATAAATAGTAATTTTAAAAAACTTTCTGTGAGATTTTAACTTTCTAAAAATTATCAAGATGTTCTATGACTCCTTGCAGTTACACCCATGAACATGGGCACCAGCATTCATCTTGGTCGGAATGGAGTCATTTCCTGAGACACTGTTTAACTTTCCCCAGCTGCTCTTCTGCCTGTACAGAACACATCCTTCTGGACCCTTTTGCACAGACTGGGCAACCCTTGCCTTCCTGCCCTTGACTTTTCTACACTGACACAGTGAAAGGCATAAGGCGAAATTTAGGAAGCTGCAGGTTACTATGTTCACTCGACTAAGCATCAGCTTAGTGACCTTGAAGGAAGCGAAAGTCAAACGTCCTTGCAGGACCCAACACTGTCCCCATTCTGGGTGCTCTGCGACAGAGGGAAGAGCACTCTTGGAGCAGCCTGCAGATGCGGGACTTCTACTTGGCTCACAGCATCCCTACTAGTGTTGAAAACTCTATGTCTGTGATTTCTCTAAAACGCTCCATGGCTTTTTTTTGTTTCTCACATATAATGCACACCATTTGTTTGTCATTAATCTACTTTTACGTCTTATAAAGTCTAAATAAATTGACCCCCAAATGCTCTCCTGTGTGCATCAGCTTGGGCTCATTTATGTTATAGAAGACAGAACACTGAACTTGGAGTGGTTCCTAAGACAATATTGTCTTTTGCTTATTTTATTTGTGCTAGGGAGCATAGGTTGACATAAGGTTCTGTTGTGGTCAAACTAGTTACATTTTCATTATCTTAGCACTAGGATCTCTGTCCTTCCATGGAAAGAAGAGAAAAAGAAGAAGTGGAAAGAGAAGAGAGTAGAGTATAGAGAAGAAGAATCCAGTGCCTTCCACACATAGTTCCTGCCCATAACTCACAGCCCGTGGGGAAGCATCAGCCCCATGGCCGTGTCCACCTGCGAAGCGTGGATCACATTGCCTCTATGCATTCTGCTCTGGACAGAAGAATCAAGTGTTAGGTGAGTGTCAGATTCTCCAACACGCAAGTAGCAGCTGGTGTTTGGTACTGCAGACTTATATCGCATTTTGACTAACAGAACCTGAGTAGACATTATTTTTTTGTCGTTGTTTTGTTTTGTTGTTCAAATTAGTTATTTTAAAGTAGCCCAAAAATTACCACCCAGAAAGCTGGACAGCTGTAATGTACTCTAGTACAGATAATACCAAAGAAGACTGGGAGAATTTGCTACTCTTAGCACAAGTTCCCCTGCCCCATGAAAAGTAAGATTCTTCTGTGTAGCAGGATCCAGATGCAAAGGCCGCAGGAACTATGTCCGAGACATAACTTAAGTACTGATTATGACTTTAAAGCTTATAAACAATCATATGGCATGTTTGGGGAGGGTGGTTGCTGCTACCACTAGCTTGGCACATGGTAGACAAATTCTCGGGTTCTGAGATGGGATTACCTTGCTAGATTCTGAATTTTCACTGGAATTATTTTCAAAAGTATAAAACAATTGCTATCTCAACAGCAACAAAAGCAGACATCCTAACTCTGAGACACCCAACAAAATATCTGTACTTGTGTAGTAGAGGACCAACTTGGATGGAGCCTCTGGTCTTTCTGCTGCTCCCATTTATTCATATTGAACATGAACTCTGTACTAAGCTGGTGCTGAGTGATGAAGACAAAATGGTACGGAAAAGGCTTGTCCTCAAATGTTATTGTCATCTACTGCTCCATGAGAGGTTACCAGTGTGCAAAACCTGCTCCTCTGCATGGAACCTGCATGGCTACAGGGCTTTCAGACACGGGTGCCCCATCTTGGCTGCGGTAATGGAAAGAGAAGGCAGGTTGTCACATGCTCGCCAATGTCCCCAGGAGTCAAATGATTAAATAACAAGTGGTTTAAGGATATTGTTTGTAAGACATACACTCTATCAAAGCTGCTGATAAAACCAAGGATATCTGTTCTTTATATAAGAAAGTGAAAAACAAGAGAGAGAGGTGCAAAATGCCAGTAATTAGACAAAAGCAATAATAGTGAGGTAGGACAAAGTCTCCTAGAAGCAGCCCCTATGCCAAAGGTTTGAGCATGAGACACAAAAGACAATTCATGTTTCAATGAGAAGCACACAGAAAACTTTAAACTTTTCTCAAATTTCCTAGTGAAAAATATCTGTAATTCCCTAGTTATGAAAATCTCAGCATATCTTAATTAATATACTGCACTTATAACTTATTCAAATTTTATAGATATTCTTAGATATATTCAGGCATAAATTCTAGATATTATTAGCACACACTCAGATTTTTTAATTCTACAAAATAAAGTAGAGATTTAGTATTTCTCTTTAACATTTAGATTGCTAATCCATTTTGATTTTAGTTTACAGCACGGTGTGAGACAGAGGTCTAGTTTAGTCTTTGGCCTATAGAAAGCCAGGTTTTCTAGAACCATGATTAAAAAGGCTATCTTTCTTCCAGTAAAAGTGTTTGTTCTGTTTGTCAAATATATGGTGGCTAAGACTTTTCCATTAATCCTTAGGTCTGATTTATTTATTTATCACTACCATGCTGTGTTTATTACAGCACCTCTGTAGTATAACTTCGAGTCAGGGAATGTGATGCCTTCTGCTTTGCTTTGGTTGCCTAAAACTGTTTTGCTATTTTACATCTCTTTTGGTTTCAAATTCATTTTAAGATCTTCTCTAATTCTGTGAGGTATGCTCTTGATATTTCAACCAGGATCTCAATGCTATACATGATGTTATTGTTACTGCTAATTGTACCACTTTAGAAAAGGTACCACACCTTTGGTAACCAGTTGTTCTTCATTAAAGGACAGTACTGGGATTGTCTGGGCTCATCACCAGAGTCCAATGCCAAGGGACTGAATGCTGAGCCAAATAGATACAAATTTCTCAGCTCTAATAAATCATGAGCGTAGATTCTTGGAGCAGACACACAGACCAAAGGCCAGCTACACCTAGAAGATAAGGAGGATTAGCTGAGGAGTAGACGTTTCCTAGAGAAGCCATGAATGATACCAGTGATACATCTACCTCCCATAAGCAGTTTATGAGCATCAGAACAGAAAAGAAATTAAAATTTAAAAATAGGTAATGATACACACAGAAGCAAAATGCGACCCCAGGACCAGGCCACCCAGAGCAAGTTCAGAGGACGGTGGCATAGAAGAAATCAGAAGCCACTTACCTGAATTTGTGAAATGATAACAGCAGACACAAGAAAAATATAGACGAATGAGTCATGGAGAAAATCAGATCATAAATAATCTTACAGGTGGAAAAAGATGATAAAGATAAGGAAGGACGTGGTTGGTGAATGTAGACCAGCAGATTAAAAAAACAGAGCAGCTCAGGAAAACAATGGAAACTATGAATGCCCAACACAGGAAACAGAGGTGGTGCTGTTTATACAAGGGGGTACTACCCAGCCCCAAAGAAGGAAAAGCCTTACATTCCCAGGTAAGTGAGGGCACCTTGAGATTTTACTAATCAGCGAAATAAATCAGACACACATGTGTAACTATCTCATTGTTCACTAGTGTGAGAAACTGAAAGTATAAATATGGACCAGAATGTGTAATGGCTATCCTGAAATAGGAAGAAAATGCTAAAAGGGGAATGGAAGTGAGAGAGGAGGAAGGTGGAATAGAAGGGAGGAGAAAAATGAGGAAAGAAGGAAAATAAGAAAACAAAACTTTGTAGATAAGGAGAAGAAAAAAGGTTGAATATTGGGAAAAAAGGACAGTTAAGACATATTATGTACAAGTATAACTTCTCTATGACGAATGTGATCATTATGTGTATCCAAAGTGTACAAATAAAGTTAATTAATTAAAAATATATCTAGAAAAGCAACACTGATGATAACTATCAATTATATTTCAGTAATTTTAAGTACTTCTCAAGGTACACATACAGATAAAACAATAATATTTATTTACTTTCAGCTAAAAATAGATTGCATAAATTCATCGTTTAATAGGCATGCTAATTAAGCATTAAAATGGATTTCCAAGTCTAACTAATGGCTGTTGGTTGAATGACATTTTAATTTCGCAAATATATTGAAGAGTTTTACAAAGTGTTAGGGACAACCACTTGTTCATTTTAAAGTAGATGCATCATATTATATCAAAAATCCCTTGAAGATTGCCTAAATACTAATTAAGAAAATTACATCTAGAGACCAAAAGCAGTGACATTTCTGCAAAGAATTTAATAGTCTAATAACCTAGAAATAGCACTTTGTTCTTCACAAGCCCTGAAAATTTTTTTGCTATATTTGGTAAACATACAAATCCCTTATACTTTAAAAGTTCTCTCTCTGCCTTTACTTTCCTAGCTATAAATAGAGTACTCACTTGCACATAATGGAACATTGTGTCACTTTCCATAACTAATTGGATAAACTTCAATTGTGTCTCTGTTGCAATTTAATATGCCATGACTATAAATTCCTATTTAGTTTATTCAGCTTGTAAATAAGCCAATTTTTATATGCAGGTATACAATAATGCAAGATTTCCTATTAGGAATGTCAAAGAATGTCAATTCATTCAACTGGTTCTAATTTTATTCTTTAATTAATTTCAGTTATGAATTATCAGAAGTCATGTGGGGCTGCTTCCCAAAATAGCTCATGTATTATACACTCTGTGACTTTTGAATGTTAAGATTAAAAATTTATGAAGCTAGGTGGCAAATGTGTACAAAAATAGTTTTCTCAGTAACTTTGAAATTATCTGCTGATTAATAAAGCCATTTTAACTGAGGTGAATCACTTCAGAGTTTTTCCATTCCTTGTACATTTTAGAAATACTAATTGAGACACTATCCTTTGCCTTACCAGGTCAGTACAGCCTTGATATTGTTCATATTTCGCAGGGATACATATATTTCTAACATTGTAATTGTAAAAGTGGAGTTATATTGCTAGCAGATTTTCTTCTTTATGTAGGGTTTTGCTCTTTCCTTTCACTGTCCTGAAGGCCCTTGGTGCAGGATGGAAGTGGCAGTGGTGAACAAGGCTTGACGTGAAAACGATCATATGAAGGCCACTCAGGTTTCAGGAGCCAGGAGGCATCCCATCTCCATAGCTCACACTCTTACACAGCAATCTGAGAAAATCCTCACTGCTTCTGATTATCTGTGCTGTTCTTCTTCATTAAATTTCTACTAACATTAAAGTAATGTTACTGAAATGAGTGTAATACTGTGTTGTCAAGGTGCTTTGCTTTTACATTTAAACTTCAGACCAGGTAAACTCCAGTTGTTGTGACTCCTACATATGTGCATAGCAGAATTCTTGTCCTTGAGATGCCTCTCACCTGTAGCTGCTTTATGCTCTACCGTCTTGAGATTTTAGCCACTTCTCCTTTTGGCTATTTCTCCCTATACAACCTGTTTTTCCAATCTGGATAACTCTCTGGATTTCATAAGTTATAGAAAAAGAGCTGTGATCAGTCTCACACATCATCCTCCGCAGAGCTATGAACTTGGATGCATTGTGGCTCCTGGAGGCCTGGGAGTAACAATGGCCAGAGAAACTCAGGTTACGCTGAGAGAGCCTAACTTTTTAAATGTTGTACAGTTAAGTTCAAAGATGTTACTACAGACTACTAGGCATTTTACCTTATGATTAGTATTATTCTCATAGAATTTTCATCTAGAATTATAAATCAGATACAGTTTAAAATTTCTCAATTTTTGCTGTCTTTTTGAACCTTTTGTAATAAGTTATTCTTACTTAACTTTACTGCAGGAAAAACTGACATCTTTTTTTATAATTTATAGCAACTGAAATACCATGAAAATACTAAGTAAGCCAAGGAATTCTGTAATGTTTCCATCTAGTGTTGCTATTTACCTCAAAGCATGAAAATTCTTCTCAAAGCAGAGAATTTAATCCAAACACTGATATTGGGTTTCAGTATGGCTCCAAAATGACAGTAAAAATTCCACTCTCCTATATTAAAGGAAAACATGACATTTTTATATTTTTCATACATAAAAAGCAAAGAAAAAAAAAAGAATCAGGAGAAGCAAGAGGAATAAGAGAAGTGGGGCAAGAAAGATGAGGATCAATAAGCAGCAAAGTAAAGAGCCTCTCTAAGACAAACAGCTCAGATGCTAGAAAAAAACATCCTGGAGAGGACCAGATGAAAGGAGATGGATCCTCTCAACCCAGAAAGAAACTAAAGGAAAAATAAAAGAAAATAAAATTGTGGCCAGAAGGCTGTAGCCGTCTTGTGCTCTCACTAGAGCTGGCCCCACTGTGTACGAAATGCTGCTGGAATCCCAAGAGGCATAGTAACAAGAAAGTTGGGGTTTGGCAAGCCTCAGGGCCTCAGCTGGAGGATGTGGCCGTGGAGGGGAGCGTCAAAATGGAGAACGGCTTTGGCTTGGGGATCTACACCACTCGGCTTATGGTGAGTGCAGAAAACTCAGTGCTTCCATGGGAGTGGGTGATTGGTCAGGCGCCATTTTGGAGCTGGGCAGGATAAGCTCGGAACCAGAACTGCAGCAGCTTCAGTCAGCCACTCCTAGTGCAGAGCAGATTGGCGAGAATTCCTTGGACTGAGTCCTGCCTCTGTGCATGATCCAATCGCCAAGGATGAGGTCTCCCTGAAGCTATCCCTAATCGGCCCCATCCACACTGTACACACTACCTTGCTGAAGATTCCCAGTGGTTGACCAGCTCAGAAGGGAGGGGCCAACCTGCCCTGCCCCTGCTTGTACTTCAGTGGCCATCAGCAGACTGGGGAGGGAAGATATCCCTAGCCAGCACGCTTCAGAGTAATTGTAACTAATACAGGAAGTGCCAGGGAGTACCACCATCCACTTGTCTGGAGAAATCAGAAACATGACAAGAGGAAGAAACAAAAGTAAATCTCCAGCCTCCAAACAGTACTCACCCAGGAGAGTTAAACAAAGAAGAGATCAGGGGTTGCACACCTATGGTGTCTAAAAAAAGTAGCATCTGACAAAAAGAATTACTTTTGTGACATTATAAAAGAACTAAAAACAGAAATACCAATACATGTAAAGGAAGATATAAAAAAAATGAAACAACTGCTAGGTACTCTCAAAAAGACACAGACGGAAGAACGGAGGAGCATAGAAAAAGAAGAGAAATATTCCATGAAGAATACTTTAAAAATATAGAATATATGAAACAGATTCAAAGAGATTTCCAGGAAATTAAAAACTCCATTGAAAGCTGGCAAATCTGCTTGAAAGAAACTAAAAATAGGCCATCAAACGTTGAAGACAGGTTTGCAATGTGTGATCGTGAGAGGAAAGATCTCTTAAAAATACCAAGGAACTAGAAAGTAGCAATACAAAGGCTAGAAGATGACAAGAGGATCTATAACTTAATAAAAGATGTAAGTAAAGAAGCAGGGGTAAACACAAATGAAATACAAAGGCTATTTACAGAAATAATTAAAGAAAACTTCCCAAGCATAGGAAAAGGAAATGATATTCAGATATATGAGGCATATAGAACTCCAGCCAGCTATAACCAAAATAGATCTACACCCAGACGTAATAATCAAGATCCCAGAAATTCAACACAAGAACAGAATATTAAAAGCTGTCAGAGAAAAGACATAGATCACCTATAAAGGAAAATCCATCAGAATCACAACAGACTTCTTGACAGAACCATCAAATCAAGAAGGGCTTGGAGCAAAGTATTCCAAACCCTGAAAGAAAAAAAAAAAATAATCTCCAACACAGATTGATGCAGCCTGCAAAACTCTCTCAGAATTAATGGATAAACAAGATGCTTCCATGACAAAGAGGAATTGGCGGGAGTTCGTGGCCACCAATACAACCCTACAAAAAATACTGAATGACATTCTAGAGAGAAAGATAAAAAGACCATGGCTTCAAGAACAGCAGCAAAAGGGGATCACTGAATGGAGCAGACAGTGGAAAGAGGGGGAGAAGTAGACAATCAATGGCAGAAAAATAGCATGGTAGAGATGAGGCAGAGAAGATTGGTGATAATGGCCAATCAATCTAGATTGATAGATGGCCTAAATATATAATAAAAAGAAACACAGGCAGAGTGGACCAGGAGATAGGGTTCGTCGAGATGCTCTATATAAGAAATATAATTAAGCTAAAAGAGGGCATATGGACTGAAAGTCAAAGATGAGAAAATAATGCTCTATGTGACAGGGAACCAGAAAAAGTCGGAGTACCTCACCCTTCAGCTGCAGATTGGTTGGAAAAACATAACATTTTTATACAATGGAAAACTACTCAGCTATAAGGAAGGAAAACCTTGAGGCTTTTGTAGGTAAATGGATACAACTTGAGACCAAGTTCAGGGGTAACAAGGTTCAGAGTCACTTACGTGAATAGCGTGTTACCTCCCTAATCTAAAAATGAAAGGAGTTAGTGGGATACAAAATGCACAATGCACCCTGTGAAAGTGAAAGGGGAGGAACTGTCTAAAAAGGGAAGGCAGAGGGCATTGTTAATCTTGTATCATGATTTGAAACCCATATTGCTTTCATCACTCTCTAGTTTGGTTAGAGTCTGTTCTAGTTTGTCTACTTGTACTAGATTTGATGGTATGGACAGCTATTCCAAACATAGCAGGATATACTACGGTAACCTCTTTTAATTTCTAATTAACTTAATCTGAAGCTCTGTATTGCTTTCATTGTCTTGTTTTGATTGATTTTATTTGAATCTGTTTTGTTTGATCACTGTTTTGTCTTGACTGATTTTATTCAAATCTGTTATGTTTGATAGTATCAAGTCGGAGAATATAGGCAATTACTCTGAAGACAGTAAGATTCACTGTGATACCCATTCTGGTTTGACTATTACCCTTTTTTGAAGTCCCATAATGTCTCCAATGTTTTATTTTTATTGATTTTGCTCTGTACTGCTATGTTCAACTGTATTGTGCCTGATGATATAGGCAATTCTATTGAAGATAACAAGAGACATCATGGTAACTATTGTATATCACCTTGTATTGTAGTTTTAAATTATATACTATGTCCATCCTATTGTTTTGAATGACCCCATTTTTTTTCTCATTTGGTTTTATTCTTTTCAAAACCAAAAGAGAGTGAGAGAGAGAGAGAGAGAGGAGGAGAAGGAAGGGAAGGGGGTGTGGTTACATCTATTGTCAAAAAATACTCTTGCAAGGTTATCTGGCTTCATGCACTTTTCTCTCCCACGTCTCCCAGCCAGTCACTAGGCAAAAATGGCAGATAACCAGTGGGCAGTGGAGAGGCTCTGTATAAAAAAGTGGATTTTTTTTCTTGGTGGTACACAGTTTTGAAGCTCACCATGGAGCAGAACTTGAAGCCACACTGGAGTCTACAGGAGACAGCAGGCTGGCGGGCCAGTGGCCATTACTAAGATGCCAGATGTTCTTTAGACACAATTTTTAAATGTCAGCGTTAAAAGTGTACATCAACTATTTTGAATGCACTAAAGTTTCAGCACTACAGTTTTCCTTAGAAAATAAACTGTAGTTCTCTGGGGGAAGATTCCATGTGTTCACTTATTTACTGAATAAATGAACCATCTTTGTTTTCATAACAAATCCATGTCTATTATTCCCAGTACTGGAATATAATGTGTTTCTGTTTCCATGGTGCTTGTTCACTTGCTTTTTGGTCATGTTGTCCTAGATACTCTCATATCTGATAATTTTTTACTCAACATAGGACATTGTAGTAAAATACAGGTCATTTAAAATTTCCTTTCAATGCTTATTAACTTATTTTAGGCGATTCAACAGTTATAAGGATTAGAAATCTTGATTCAGAAGGAATCTATTTCTAGGTGAGAGTATTTTAATGTAATCCTTATGAAGTATTTATCATATCTATGCTTTGCTGAAGAACTTTTACTTCTGTATTAGTCACTTTTTCCTTGCTAAAACAGAGTCCCTGGCACCAGCACCTTATAGCATAGAGGATTATTTGGCTCACAGTTTCACTGGCTTCAGACCAGGGCTGTCTGGCTGATGTTGAAGTGTCATGGTGAGAGTGTGTGATGGGGGCAGCTGCTCATGGCACACAAAAAACAGAAGGAAGGACCAGGGAGATATCTACCCTCTGGAGGAAACCTGGAGACATATGTCTTTAAACCAGAATCACCTTCCAAAAGCACATCCAATCACCTATGAGCTTGTCAGTGCATTAATCCTCCACTGCGCAGCACCCCTCATAACTAAACCACCTGCCAAAAAACCCACTCTTAACTCGGGAGATTTTAGAGTGGTATTTTATTTCCAGTGTCCAGTATTTTCTTTCTGACTCCCGATAAACATGCATATTTATGAAATCTTTTGGATCAGAAAGTTGAACTTCCTCCTCTGTATAATCTGCCTCCATATATCAGTTCTAAGTAGTGAATGATTTACATGAGAACATTAGTATCCTTTCTTGATTCCACACTTTTACTACGACATTGGCTCTCAAGGCTTAATTGCGTTAATACCCATGAACTGAAGTGTTCTGTATCTTCAGCCCCATGAGACTGCCACTCACGCTAAGCTCCTGCTCTCCTTCCTGTCACTAGTACTGGTGGAATTAAGCAACTGCGTGGTAAAACATCATTTCTATAAGTGAAGAGACCACTTCCCCACGTCCTTTCTCACCAGGGAATGGGCTACCCCAGACTTGGCTCCTGATGGCCTCAGGGTGTTGGCCTGTTGTTTATTGTTCCTTGTTCAGAATCTTTCCTACTGCTTTTCACATGTTTACTCCAGCTTTATTTCCAAATTTTCATGGGTATTTCTTATGCAGTTATGGAATATTTACTTGTAGTCCTTAAGATAGGAGGAAAGAATGAAATAATGTAATCGAATCTTTTCTATTAGCCTCTAGTTTCATTTCACAAACCATGTTCCCAAACATTTGTTGTATAGCTCTTTCATCTTTGCCATACCGTTTTCTTTCAGCTGTGCAAGTTCAGAGACTGTCATTTGCAATATCACAGAAAAAATAAAAGTGGTAGGTTTCATGGGCATCTCTGCATTTCATTATTTGGAAAACTACCAAGTAGCCATTTTTGTAAATCTTTCAAAATACTTGAGAAGGTCAATATTTACTTATAAAAACATAATTAGGTATATTTGACTATATAAATCCCACTTGAATGGTAAGATTCAAGCCTGTATGTTACTGGTTTAACATGCTACATCTGAGTACACACTAACATGTCCCATTAGTATTAATTAGGAAGAAATTTCTCCTTTTGATTCTTATCATTAGTTATTTTTATTTTAATTATATTTCATTTGATGTATCGTAAGTTATGGCATCAATATATCCATTGCAAAGTAAATGTTTAGTCATTGAAATGTAATCATTTTGCATAATTTATTTTCAAATCTAAGTCTATATTTTTTTCAGATTAATATTACTTTCCTTGTTTGATTTTGCAGTATTATCTTGGTAAGTCTTTATCCAAATATTTCTTTTGCAATTTTACTGTAATAGGGAAATGCTTCCTAGGACATGTGAGGACTGAGTCCTGGGTGAATCCTCCTTGACTAATTAGCTTTGCAAAATTCATTGAAGGTTTAAGCTGTCAGAATCCAGCAGAGCTTGCCATGGGCTGAAGAAGCATCCTTTGCTTCTTGTGGAGACATTTTATTGACGAGTGTGCAATGGACAAGCCAGTAATACATCGTCTATGTTGCTCGACTTGTAAGTGAGAGATGTCAGTGTTTCCCGATTTTGCTGCGTGGCTCCAGAGCACAATCCATGGAGGAACCTCAGTGATTTTATAACAGTATTAGACCACAGCTTCCAAACACACAGCTGAGGACCCAGTGCATTCCAGATGAAGACCTGTAGAGAAGACACTCCTGGGAGTCAGCAGACCTCCTGTCTACAGTCCTGCTCTGATGTTCTGCTCTTCTTGCCTTAAAGCACAGAAACAAAAATAGTAAATTCATTAGGAATTAAGAGAACTGTTGGTACATTTGAAACAAAAGGCTTTTCTATTAGTAAGTGGAGTACAAGTCAGCTTGCTTTTGCTCTTCCAGATAAATGGCTTCTTTCACTTGGCTGTCTGAAGAAAATATGTATTTCATTTAAATGTATTGATTTTTTTTTTCCTGCTATGTCAGGTAGGACCTGAAACAAAGCCAGTGAGAGAGGTCTTCAGATGCAGGAATTTTTTGTAAGCTCCAAAGATCACCCTGTATTTTATATTTGACCACTTTAAAGTTCTACTTGACTTATTCTTCCTGAAGGAGACAAAAATTTATGTGTAGTCTCTGATCTCTTTCCACTACGCTTACCATCAAAACTGTCCTCCTCGTCTCTTGTAGGTCTGAGTTCTGGGCTGTGTTGGTGAGCACGTCCTCTTTCTTAGGAGCCAGCTCACTTTCCTTGCTTTCTACTTGAGTGGACTCCTTGAGCCTGGCTGGTTCTTCGTGCTAAAGTTTGTGCACCCCTGCGGCAATGAGGACCAGTGCATTGTTCCTCTCAGCATCCGAGCTGTATAAAACATTCTTCCGCTTCTAACCAGCTAGGCTCTGGGCTCTGAGCTGCAGAGGGTGGATAAAGCCTTTTTTGTTTTTGTGTCTTTGGTGGCATGAATACTTTTCTCAGTACGGTTGATTTTATTGATTTTGTTCCAAGGGTTGGAAAGTAGATTAAACAACACGGTTTGAGGTGGGGTTTTCTTTTTTCCATTTTCTTCCCTCCCACAAATTTCAGTTATTGGACAAAGGGCCCTGCCACATTGTGGCTGAACTGTCTCATGAAAAATGCCAGAGAGGATCTATGCGGAGTGCTGGAAACAGTGTTTTTATTTCTTGTCGCCTCACAACCCAGAGGCAGATAATGGCAGTGCCTGTAGTGACAACCGTTTTTCTCAGGGCCCGCTGAGCCTCCAGGCTTAGCAACCCTGAATGGGCTCTCTTGGTAGCATTTGCTATGCCTTTTCCCCTACAAATCCTCTGTGCAAATACAGTGCAGTGATTTTCAGAACAGGAATTGTGCGCTGGCCCTTAATTCAGACCCGTGTCTAATGTGTGCTGGCTGTTTCCAAGTTCCCAAAATTACAAAGATTTTTCTTTTCTTTTTTTTTTTTTTTTCAATTTTAGTCTTTTGGGACTTTTGGCTATTTGATCATTTTGCCAAAAATTTTCTTAGAAATTACAGTCTCCTTTCTTAATTAGAAGTATTGCCACATCCCCTCTCTGCTTAGAACCTTTTACTGTAAACTATAGAGCTCTCTGTTTGGGGTGAAAAAGGCCCAAATAGTTTCAGCCACTGCTCCTGACACTAACAGCACTCTCTTTTAATTTTGCAAACTCTATTTTTTAGAACAGTATTAAACTTACAGAAAAATTGTTAAGGAGAACAAATGTCCAGCTATGTCCTACCAGAGTTCTGCTACTATTAGTGTACTATCTCATGGTGTGTTTATTACACTGAATAAAACTGCTGACATACTATTATTAATTGAAATACATATTTTTACATACTTCCTTAATGTTTTCTTTGTTTTTACAGGAGATCTAGAATGGCCCCCAGAGAGTTTTGTGCTCTGAGGTGAGGTTTGGTAAGATGAATGGAACCTGGGGGCACTGTACTCATCAGGGATCAACCCACTGATGAGTCTACTGCTCAGCGTGCTCTCCGGAAGTGGGCCTGCTAAGAGGAGGCGCCTCG
Organism: Cavia porcellus; assembly: GCF_034190915.1. NCBI lineage: Eukaryota > Metazoa > Chordata > Mammalia > Rodentia > Caviidae > Cavia > Cavia porcellus. The sequence continues at coordinate 45,226,096 of NW_026947507.1, forward strand.
CTGGGCAGCCCCTGGAGGGTGTGCCTCCCTGCTCCTTTCTTTGCTTTCTGGCTGCCAGAGGGTGATCTGTTTCCCTCTGCCATGCCATTTCGCCATGCTCTTTCTTCCTTGGAGCCAGCAGAGCAGGATGGAATCTTCTGAACCATACACCAAATTCTGACTTTCCTTGTTTAAATTGTGGGTGTCCCATGTTGTCTTCCAGCAATTGCAACTGTCACTAATACGGCCCCAGAGAGCGGACTGTGGGAGGCAGGATGAGCCTGATGGCCATGTTGAATCCCTGAGAACTGGGTATGATACCATTCAGGGCAAACAGGGCTTTGAGTCATGATTCGGCTAAAGACATTGACAGAAGAAGATTTGCCTGGATGATTTATGCTACTCATGAAATCACAGTGTCCTTTAAAACAGAGGAGACAGAACAGGTCTGACCAACTGGAGGAAAGAGGACAGGGAGTCTTCACTAGAGATGCCCTTGGAAGGGAAGGCCACCTTGTCAACCCTGGACTCAATGACTTTACACCCCTGTGGTACGCACTGGTGATAGCAGGATAGCTCACAGGCAGACATGCTTTGACTCACAGTGTTGTAATTACTATTGTTTCTATTCATTGTCTTTTCACCTTTTACCTCTTTTTATGCCTTCATAGGTTTTCATTGGGAATTATCATATAATTCCATTGTATCTTCTCGTTTACCAATTTTACTGTATTATGTTATAAGAATACATGATTTCCCTAAAGGTTGCAACATTTTAGACCAATAGAAGTGAGCCTCGAAACAGGCTATGGGCAGTTTTGTATGGAGCAGGTCCTCACGGCAGGGCGTGCCTATCTCCGTTTTTGTTCTGTCCTTTGGGCTATGGCTGTCCCTAGCTTCACTCCTCCATCTGGCAGAACTGGCACACACATTGCTTCCACTGCAACTCTAAGAAAAGCTTCTGTTTAGATCACTTAAAATTTTAAGAGCATTATCTTTCCTGCACATAGAATTCTAAGCTGGTTTGGTTTTCCTTTCTCTGTTTCTCTGTCTCTGTCGCTGTCTCTGTTTCTCTCTGTCTCTGTTTCTCTCTGCTTTCTTAAAATATTTCACTTCACTGAATTTACAATGTGCTGTTTCCAGCAGGAAGCCTATTTAGCTTTCACCCTTACTTCTCTGTTAGTAAGGCTTATCTTACTTGTAAGCCTCAACTGGCTCCTTTCAAAGTTGTTCTCTGTCCCTGGTTTTCTACAGTAGGGTGGGACATATCTAAGAGTTATATTTTGTATTTTCATGCCTGGCACTGACTGAGCTTCCTTCATCAGGGGTTTGGCATCTGCCATCCATTTCAGAAAGGTCTCAGGCCTGTGTCTCCTACTCCATCTTCTCTCTCTTCATATCCACTCATGTGTGTCACTGCATTTGGAATGGTCGCGTGGTTCTCCAGTGTTCTGATTTTTATTCTCACTCAGTCTCTTTTCTTAGCTGAAGTTTGGCAGACTTTTTTCTCTGCCCTGTCCTAAAGCACACTAGTACTTGGGTGATAGCCCATCCAGTCTGGAGTGAGGTCCATGGCCACATCCTCTGCTCTTCTAACTTCCATCATTTCCTTCTGATGGTGTCTTGGAGTGCCCCTCACCAAGGTACCCATCTCTTTCCATCTTGAAGCCAGCTGATTATGGACTGAAACCTCCATAAACTCTAAGCTAAATATATCTTCCCTTGCCTAATTTTGGGTTTTGGGTATTTTGTGTCAGCAATGAGAGAAAAGTAACCAAGGCCTGGTGGGATGAAGCATGTGACCCAGGGCTTGATCCATGTTGCAATGCTAGGATCAAGGGTGCTAGGATTAAGGGTGTGAGAGCTGCCTGCCCTGGTACTCTAGGTAGGATATATGGGATAGAAAGAGCTACGGTCATCGTTTGTTATTTTGCTGCCTTGTGCCTACCATGAACTGTTTTTCTCCCCTGCGATGCTATCCGCCTTGGAGCCAGCTGATTATGGACTGAAACCTCTACAAATTTGGAGCTCAATAAACCTTTTCTCCTTTCACTTTAGGAGTCAGGTTTCTTATCTCAGCAATCAGACTAAAATAACTAAGGTGAGTTCTTTTATATGACTGGTACCATGAGCAGTGAACACTCTGGATGTAGTGAAGTGACTGTCACATCCTTTGTATTCCTTGCTTCTGACTTTTAATCTCCTAGCATCACTCTATAGAGAGAGTCTGGTCTTTGTAGATGTTTAACCCACTGGATTTTTGTTGCTGTGGTTGCAATGTGTCAGGAAAGTAAAGGTTTCTGTAATCCCAAGTCCAAGCACTAAACCAGGCGTGGTGGAATACACCTGGAATCCCAGCATGCTGAGATGCTGAGACAGGAAGATGCAAAGTTTATGTTGAGGTTAGGCAACCTCATAGAAGCCTTGTCTCTGAGTAAATAAACAAATATAAGAGATGAATTAGAGATGCAGCTCTGTGTGAAGGTCCCAGATTCAATCCTCAGTATTACAAAAAAAGTATTAAGTGTTTTAGGGGAAACTTGTCCTTTTATGTGACCTTCCCGTATTTCCAAACAGATCTTTGTCTTGCAGAGTCCCTCAGCTGACACAAAAAAGATGAGAGAAGCCCGGTGGATGAGAACTGTGCTGCGCCCACGGGGGGAGGAGCTTCCGCTGCCTGGGGGAAGAACTTGGTGGTCGGGTGGAGAGTGCTTCAAGTGGGCGTGGCCACAGCTGCTTCTGCAGGACTCTTCCAGTGCAGACAAGGATACTTCTGGAAGGGCCCCAGAGGTAAAAACCTTGAGAGTGGGGAAACGCCCTAGAACCGAGGTCCCCAGCAGTTCCTCACTCCCCAGAGTTGGAAGGAGAGTGACAGCTGCTCTCCGAGGAGCCCAGGCAGTGCTGGTGGGCTCTGCGACCCAGGACTTCCTGCTGCAAGGTAGCAGCTCTGAGCTGAGGCCCTTTGTGGTGCTGTCTGTGTCTCTGCAGGTGTGTGCCCTGCCTGTTCCCGTGCATGTATGTGCATCTGTGTGTGTGAGTGTGTGTGTGTGTGTGTTGTGTGTGTGTATGTGTGTGTGCAGAGGTTCCTCTGTGACCTTGCGTCCCTGACACATAAGGGAAGGGCTGTGGTTTCTGGGTTTCCTTGTGGAATAAGCCTAGAATGGCTTCCTGTGGACTGAGAGCCAGCTCTGGAATGGTCCCGGTCCTCCCAGTTACACCTGCAGCCATCCCTCCTACCTCTGGTCTGAGGTCCCTCCAGCCCCACTTTGCCTGCCTGGGGCCTCCAGATTACCTCCCTTGGCTGAGAACCTCTGGAACCCAGGGCTCCTTGTAGTTTGCTGACTCCCAATTTCCCTTTTCTCTTCCCACCCATGAGCATAAGCCAGGAATCCATTGGCCTTTCAGCTCTGCCTGTGGTCCTCACTTAGTGTAGATGGGTTGCAGCTTTAAAACTCTGCTCTTCAGACAGTTCTAAGTGATGACTTCACTATGCTTGCTTTTTTGTTAATTTGCTGGAAATTTCTTTAAAAAGCCAGCAAAGTCTCTTTCAGAATATGAGATATAAAAGGAAGTACAAATACACTATGCATTATATAACATGCCTTAAAAATCAATGATTGCTACCTTATTGTGTTTTAAGTGAGTTACATTACGTTTAGTGAAGAATTTTTTTTTCTAATAATCATTTTCAATTTGAACTTTTTTTGGTTTTTGTTTCAAATCATTTACAGATACCTATAGTTTATAAATACTAATGACTTCATTTTGGCAAATCGATATATTTGGTCACTTTCTCCCATGTGACCCCTCTTGCCTGGTCCTAATTTCACTTTTTTTTTTTTGTTTGTTTTTGTTTTGGTGGGAGTTTTAATGTATCTACTGTATGTACTTCAGAAATATGCAAATTATAATTATCAAATAATATGGTCAATACAGTAAAGAAATCTCAACCTCATGAACACTAGAAATCCATATCTAAATATAAATTGAATTATTAGTCTTGAGCAAATTTAAATGTATTGTATGCATTTTTCCATAAACTTAAATTTCTAAAGCAGCTAAAGCGTTATATTTCAAATTAATTTCCCATAGTTTGAAATGTTAATAACAATTTCATTTTATTTATGTAATATTCCATTCTGTGTTGGGTAAGAAATTTTAAATTCATGATGTCTTTACACTGCTTTCAAATATTTACAGTATCACATACTGATTATCAAATTAAAATGACTTGTTTAATGTTTCAGAAAGTGCATATTTTTGTTACTTTTTCAAATATAATGATGTCACTAGAGGAATATTTCAATTCTATGTGTTCTATTTCTAATGATTATGCAGATAAAGTGGATAAGTACACATCTTATTAATCAATATTACTCTACATTTCAAAATAAACCATTGCTGTTTTGTGCTTAAAGTTAGAGGAAATCTGAGATAAAATTTTATCTAAACTAATTGGAGAATCATAAAATAGGTAAAGTTGCAAAATAATGCCATTAATAAAGCTACAAAAGGGAAGAATGATAGGAAGAACAATCTGCTTTTAAATAAATGTACTCAGAATAAAGCAAGGAAGTGAAACTTAGAAACAGTGATCTTGAAGTCTCTGTAGTACCACAAACATATGAAAAAAGAGAAAAATACTTTTAACATACAACTCTAAAGAATGCAATTTAGAGCAACGACCAAAAGCAAGAGGCTGCTGGGGAAAAACAGATAAATGAAGGGTAGGTATGCATGCAATTACAAGGTTGATAGGAATTTTTTGAGATAATGGATCAATACAATGCATTTTACAGCAATGAAGCTTTTCTAAAACTATTTAAATATGCAATATAGCGAAAATGCTTTCCAAATGAAACTTCTGAAAAAGTTACTAAGAAAGTTTCCATTGTCTAAATATCAAATTCTTTTGAAATGGCATGTTAGAAAATATTGATCCGAAGTCAACTTCTCAATTAAGATACTTCAAGCAGAGAACAGAATATCTGTCCATTCCATCCTTTCTAATTGCATTTCAAACAGTAATATTTCCACCATCATGTCTCAATTTCATGTTATTTAGCCCTGAATACTACATATTAATAAAACTTTTCATCTTTAAAACATATTTAATTTAAATATGAAATAATTTCAGCTCTGAATACCATTCAAATGTCAAATTTAAGTGCCAGGGATATAGCTCAGTGGAATGTCCTCTGCTTGGCTAGCACTAGGTCCTAAGTTTCATTTTTGGTTCCAAAAACAAACAAACAAACAAACAAACAAAAATGTCAGCTTTAAATTAACAGTCACATGTTTTCTCTTCTTAAAACTTCTCAGCCCCTACCACTTACGAAGGTGAAATTTGGCTCACAGTTTTGGAGATGTCAGTCCATAGCCAGGTGGCCCTGGCATGGTAGCGGAACTTTGCAAAGGAAAGCTGTTCCCATTGTGGCAGCCATAAGCAGAGGGCAAGGGAGAAACCTGGGAGGGAGATGCACCTTTTGAGGCATTTCCCCAGGTACCCACTTCCAACCATGCCTTGCCTTCGACACGTCCAGCTCGGAATTCATCTGTGGGTTGATTACTGCACTGATGAGTGTAGTGCCTCTGTGACCTGATTGCCTTGCAAAGGCTTTACCTCTGACACTGGAGATTAATGGGGATGCACCATATCTAAACCATACCAATATATGTGGCGTTATGTAAGGCAAGATCTTATGCGGATCAAGGTGGAGAGTCCATAGTGGCCACGTGCATGCTAGGGGTAGACATCCAATAGCTCTTCAGGTAAACAAGCTGGAAACCTCAGAAAAAAATAGGATCAAAGATGGAGCTTCCGTCCAAGACTAGGAGCCTGCAAATTCCCTAGAGCATTGCTTGCAAGGGCCTGAATTGGAAGGCTGAAGAAACTGGAGTCTGAGGTACGCAGACCAAAGGTTTGCCAGTTTAGGTAGAATAAAGTTTTTCTAATCCACCAACTTCCTTCTTCATTCCCACTATCTCAGCCAGGATCCACATCGCTTGGCTGGTGGGACCTACAGTTGGAATAGGGCTTCCTACCTCATTTATCTAGCCAGGAGTCAATGTCTGCTGGTATACCCTATAGACACACTGAGAATTGTACTTTGCTAACCTGTTAGGCATTTCCCAGCCCAGGGAAGTTGAAGTATTGTAATTAATAATGATATGAGATTGTTTTGTGTTCTCTCAGAGTGCTTTCTGGCAGAATAAATATGACCAAGAATTTTCACATGATTTTAAAGGAGGAAGAGAGCTTGCTGCTGAGGCTTGAGTCAGAGAGGCAACACCAAGTTTGGACTGTGGGAGAGGCATCTGCTAAGAAGGGGCATTTCGGTGTTGACATAAAGAGTCAGTCAGATTTGACTTTGGCTAGAGATTTGGCTCAAGGACAGCTAGAGAAAGGAAAGAGCACCGAGCAAGAGATGACAGCCACCAGGAGTGGAAAGAAGAATTCTCTGTGTTTGTGAAGGAAGATGGCACGCCTACTAGTGAAAGCCTGACATGAGGATAGAGAAGTCTGTATGACGTACGTTGTGTGTTTGTGAGCCTCATTAAGGGCTGCAATTTGTCTTATTCTAGATGTGAAAACTTCAGATATTCATACATACACACAATAACAATCAACTGAGTTGTTGCAGTGACAAATAAGCCATTCTGTATAAAGAAACCTTGTCTAATCACAAATAATAATTTGCCAGAGTTCAAGTACACAAAAGGTAGACATTATTTTCTTGGTAGCCCTTACATTTTATAACCTCCAGTGAAATCACAAAGCTGAAAATTTTCAAAATATTGGAAAACAAATTAACTTACAGGTAAGCAAAGCATATAGAACCTCAAATAGCTACAATCAGTTAAGAACTTCTCCATTGACACATTGTAGTCAAAATTCCAGAAATCCCCTGTAAGAACAGGGTCCTAAAAATTGTTACAGAAAAGCAACAAATCACTTATTAGGTAAAATCATTAGAATGACAGCAGATTTCTTAAAGGCCAGGGAGGATTGGAGTAAAATGTTTTAAAGTCCTAAAAGAAAACAACTTCCAACCCAGGCTGATGTATGCTGAGAACTGTCAATATTAATGGAAAAGTAAGATATTTACTCAGTAAAGAGGACCTAAAGAAATTCATGAACAGAAATCCAGCACTCTTAAATTCTCAAGGATATCCCAAATAGAGACAATGAAAATAATAATTCCAGAAGTTTCGATAAAATAAATACACCAGGTAGTACGCACTGTTAAAAAGGAGGGAACAAAAGAGAGTGACCAATATGAAAATGAGAATGATTGACAGGAATCAAATGCTTCAGTGCTAACTGTCAGTGTGAGTGGTCTCAGTTCTCGAATCCAAAGACACAGACTGCCAGCGTGGGTCAAGAAACAAAAGCCAACAGTGCGCTGTATACAAGAAACACATTTAACCCAAGCAGAAACTCATAGACGAAAAATCAAAGACTGGAAAACAATAGTCCATGCAGCAGAAACCCAGAGAAAAGCAGGAGTCACTATGCTACTTCAAAGTCTATTTTAAGCCAAAACTAATCAGAGAAGAAGATCACTAAGTTCTGAACTCAATGTCTCTAGATGCCTCCTACACAATACAGAGTGCTTTGCTGATCTTTCTTTGCCTTGATTTATGTTCAATGCCTATCTAGTGTTTAACTAAATTGTAACATCTAGACTATCATTATGTTGATATACATTGATAAATGTACCAATTGCAAAGAAATCACTTTGCCAGACTTTCACTAACTAAGCCTACTTGTGTAATAAACACCCAGATCTAGAAACATTATCAGTGGCCTTCAAAACCCTGATTTATGCTTTACTCATCAGTAATCTTTAAATGTAAACAAACCCCGAATTCTGAACTATTTGTCTTATCTTTATTCTGAACTATTTGTCTTACCTTTATACTCTATATTAATAAACCACGCAGTAAGATTGTTCTCTCTTTTACACTTTATTTCTATTACAATCATACATATAGTTTTTAAAGTGACATTAAAAATTTCTACTGCTGTATATCCATCATTATGAAAGTTTAGTTAACCTGATGTGTTAATTTATTTATTTAGTCTACAGTGAACAAATACCTTAGTTACTTTTCTAGTTGCAGAGATGAAATACCCAACACCTACAAGTTAAGGTTAGGAAAGGTTTATTTTGGCTCAAGTTTTGTGGAAGTTACAGTTCCTAATTGGCTGATTCCAAGGGTGGGCGGTAGAGGAGAAACAGTGAATGGTGTTCAAAAGGCAGCAAAGCAAGAGAGCAAATCAACAGATGACAATAGCAGCTTGTTTCTGCCCATTTCTATCGAGGCTACACAGTTTAGGAAAAGTCCCAAACCAATCAGTGGACTAATTTAGTAATCACACACCTGTAATTCCACCATCACACACTCAAGATCCGGTCACCTCTGAAAAGCCCTACTTGTGAACACATGAGACTTTGAGGGGCTTTTAGACACAAGCCATAACAAGGAACACTGGCTGTTTTCATTTGCTGCTATTCGAACCTAAGTTAATAAAGACTTTCTAAAAATACCTTATAATAAATAAAGTAGTCTCTTTCAAGAAGTTTCTGTAGTCTTGGGAGAAGTTTGTAGTTATCAAATCTATTGAAGGTTTCAGCATCAGAGTAACAATTATGTAAGTAACCAGTAACCTGTTGCAAAGAAAGGGAAATATTAAATTAAAATGTCCTAAAAATACCTGCGCTGAGAACACTCCAGTATACTCCTTGCTGTACAGGTTGGCACCCCCATGGTGGAGGGCAGAAGAGATAAGAGCAGTGGGCTGATGTGACGTGGATGTAAGATCTCTGAAGATAGAACTCAGTGCTCTGACTGGACACTCAGGCTGTACGCTTCTTCAGGTGGATTTCAAAACTATTCTGGATCAGCACCGCCTCCTGCCCTTCATCTCTGCTGAGGAGCCACAGTGGCTCTGCTGATGGCCTGTGCCTGGGCTGTGCTGTCCTCTGTGCTGGTGGCAGAAGATCTACCTCACTAGTTTCACGGATCCACAACAAAGAAGACCTGGCTCCAGGGAATCTCATATGTGGCAGCTCCCTCTGCTCCTGGTTTGGGTGACTGTAATTTGCTTGTAGCTCACACTAAGATGAGATGAAATGTCTGAAGACAGTTGGATGAGGGGCACTTCTGGCTCTTAGGAGTGATATGATCCTTCAGTGGTCAAGGTCATGGCTTGGTAAAGAAAATTCTAAAAGTCTCCCTCTCTAACATTCTAGCCCATTGACTACTCAATAAAACGGTAATCTAGGTCAAGCTGAAAAAGAATTTTCAGGAATAATTATATTGAAGTCAGTTAAGTTTATAAATTAATGGGGTGTTCTGATCTAGCTAAATAATCTCCTTAGAAAGATAATTTTCCCCAGCTGGTTGCAGAAGTCATAAAGAGGCACTGACACAGGCCTCCAGGAAGAAAGCAGAGCATTGGCCCTGAAGCAGTGATGGACAGAGGTCACCGTACATGTGGAGCGTCCACTCGTAGGCCCTGGGTGTTTCCAGAGGGAATGTGATGACCAGCGGTGTGAGCCTTTGAGAATGCCTAAGCTCTGGTGAGAAAGATCCCCTATGAACCCAGCAGAGCCAGGGAAAGTGGGAAACAGTCTGTGCTTTCTGGAACTCATAAGAAAGTTGGAATAGTGAAAGCAGCAGACGTGTAAAAGATGTGGAAATCTGCATCAACCTCTCTCACAAACACAGTTGTAAGAACCTGAGATGATAGTAAGGCATTAGTAGAACAAATCAGTGTGGAGGAAGGGCGGAGTCTCATCCTGATCTGCCCAGGCTTGGCACAGCAAAACTCTGTGTGACTCCCTGTGGGTCCCAGAGGAGGCACCTTGTGCTCCTGCACGATGATTGCTCACTCCTGCATGAACACAACTCTTCTGCTTGGCCTTCTGGGCATGAGGAACCAAGCAGATTTGCTCTGTCCATGAGAAAGCAGCCGCTCATGGCTTGAAACCATGAGCCACACTGCACATCTCCATCAAGTGCGCTGTTGGCATTGTGTCCAGGAGTGGGGAAGCTGGCAAATAAAATTCAGATTGAGAAAAAGAATCCCTGCTAGTCGTAGTAAATACTGGGAAAATGAAGTTACTATAACACATAAAAACCAACTCAAATGTATTAACAGAAAATTTTAAAATAATTTATATAGTGAATTAAGAAAGTGTAGCCTTAATTTACTAAACACATTCATAAAAATACATACATAAAAGAACAACTTTATTTGATAATGGACACTAGAGAAACATATAAACAAAAGGACAAACAAAATAACTTAAAGGAAATGTACTAAAGAGACGTGAAAGTATTTCCCAGTATTCAGGGCAAAGACAATGATCCTAATGTTACCCTCCAAAGGACGACTTGACACTCCCTGGAGGGTCACTCCAGGAAACTGGCATAAATGCAAAACTAGTGGAGAAACTACTTGAATTAATCAGTTAGCATCAATGCTACTGCACATAATATAAATTATCAGTCAACAGCTGTAATCCAAATATCCAAATATCAACCAAATACAAAGAATTTTTAAAAAAATATTATATTTTACAAATTTGCAATTTAATTATTTTCTTGAGTGTCATTCAGCAATGTATTGTCATCCTCAGAAAATAACTTTTCACCTCCTTGGTTAAGTTTGCTTTTAATTGGCTTGTTCCTTTGGGGTTATAAAATGGTATTGTTTTCTTAAATTTCTCTTGACTTATTCATTACTGTAGAATAACAGCACCACTAGACTTTGGGTCTGTATTTGTAGTATCCAGCAATGTTACTTACCTCCCTTGTCAGTTTTAACAAGATTTATTTTCTAAATAGACCATCTTGCCACTTGGGGATAATAACAGTCTAACATCTTCTTTTCTGGTGCAAATTTCTCTCACTAGCCTGATCTCTCTGGGCAGGACTTTCAGTGTCATATTTGACAGAAATGCAACTTTGGCCAATATTGCTCCCACCTGGCCCTGGATGGGAATCATGCCAACCTGAACATTGAGCAGGATGGTAACTGCATTGGTCATCTGTGTCCTGCATTGTATTGAGGCAGCTTCTTTCTGCTCCTAATGCCTGGATGATGAAGTTTCCAATGTCTCCCTGCAGCAGGTGGGATTAGTGCCTGGTTCTCAGTCTTCCCCTGGTTCGGGGTATGTGACACTGATCAGTGCTCATGTGCTGAGTACTCTGTGCATTCTGGAGATTAGTCTCACTTGGTCATGGCCATGCTTTGTGATTGTGCCACTGTGCTGCTGAACTCAAGGTGCTGGTGTTCTGCAGGCTGCACGCATGGTGATGCTCATCAGGGAAATCATTGCGAACCCTCCTTTCTGTGTAGTCTGCCTTTGGTATCACAGTAGGTGTGGCCATCAGGGTGAAGAGGCTGGAGATGGTGCCACCTCCCTGCCAATATGTAGGTGAAGGGAGCCAGTGTGGAGAAACCTGCTCTCCACCAGCTGTTGGTCTGTGATTTACCACGCTGGATTTGGGCTTGTGGGACTAAAATTTCAAGCGTAAGGATACTTCAGAATCAAGGACAGTTTGGAGGTCAGGGCCAGTGTGTCTCCATGGAGACCTGCTGCCTTTGAATTTATACAAAATTCTTTTATCCTAATTTTCAACTATACTTCATTACTTGGTTTATATTTTCAAATTGTGCAACTTTCAGGTAGTTTTCCATTAGGGTGTTGTTTTCTGTACTTCTGAGGGGCTTCTCTGTAGGAGCAGCCTGTTGTTGATCTCTGTTAGTGACTATATCTGTGATTTATACCCATATCAGTATCCATCCAGACACGTGACGAAAACTACTCCTTATCTACTTCAGCTAACGAGTTAATATTAAACTGTCCTGAGAGTCTGTGGATTACCTTGATGCCATAGGTCCTGTTCATGCTTGCCACGGTTTCAGATTTGGCATCAGCCATTTCTCAAGATATCTGAGCTTGAAAGAGCACATAGAGTCTCTGTCTTTCATTTCAGCCTCACAAGTAAAGTGAGAACGACGATACCTCCTGCCCAACTCCAAATATAATGTCAAAAGTTCAAAACACTTGCGTGGATGTATAAAAGGAGACTGCATACTTGAGCCAGCTTTTAAAACTCTGCTATGCAAATTCAGCATTAGTGTTAATTGAGAAATGATAAATGAAATTACCTTATAATCCCTTAGGTTACCCTTAAATCCATGAGCTATTTCACTGCCAAGTATCTTCTTTCCATCCTGGGTATTCTTTCTCTGGAGAAGAAGAATCTGAAAGTGAGAACTGACAATTACTTTTTGATGAGTTCTAAAATAAATGTATGTTTGAGACTGTTAGGTTAATGTACTATCAAGTGGCAAAGACTTATATTTTTATCTCCTTTAATCACTTTCTCTTTACAAGTGTAACAAGAGAGTCATCTTGATGTACATAATTTCCATGTTAATATCAAATATGGTCCCCGTGATTTTATAAAAAATTCCTCCGTATGGGCTGTTTGCACTCATTTTCATCCTAACTACAGTAAATTCATCCAATCATACTCAAAGAAGTTATAGTAGAGACTGCAATTGTATAACACTCCCTTGTAGTAATTCAAATTTTACAGGGGATTTTAAGTGTCTGCAATATAGAATATCTTATGAAATTGTCAAAACTATTCACATTTAACACTGAAAAATACAACTCATAGTATTCTCCTGGTTCCATAGGCAACCCCTAATTAAATTGTCTTCCCTAGCTCTTGCCTCTGACCTGTGCATAGCAGAAATATTTAATTCAGCAGATAGGGCTGTGGGAACACTTTCATGAAATGCATGGCACTGGATAGCACAATGTGTAGAACTGGAAATAACATCTTAATACCTGTACATAACTCCTGCTTATGTAATATCCAACAGTTAGGATAAGCAGCACTTCTCAACCATTGGGGCTGATGACACCCACATAAATCTAGAAATGTTATGAAAACAGACATTCGTGGGAATCTACCTTCTTTGTTCATTGCTTGATTTTACAATTGCAGTAAATTCGTATGTCAAAACCTTATAAAAATACCCTCACAGATTTCTCTAATATTATTATATTTGCATTTATTTTAATGCCTTGCTATTTGTTAATCTATCATCTATCTCTCATCATCAGTCATCTTTGATCCACCTGAGTCATGTTTGACTATTTTCTGAAATAATGGAAAGTTCCAGACAACATACTTGCATACAGTCACACACACCTTGCATGTAATTAACCTCTCAACTGCCAGAATACAGTATTTCATTGGCAGTGTGAAAATAAATGCAAAATTCTCTCTTTCTACAGCGTCTACACACACACTTTACTTTCAGTCCTGTGGTTAATAGCCTCTGCACTGTTTATTCCCTTGTCATCCTTGTGGCCAATGAGTAATCCTTTGGTCTATTTAGTATCTCTCTGCCTCATTGTCCTATTTCACTCTCTTTCCAGGCATGCATCTATCCCTTTTTGGTTTTATCTCCAGAGCACAAGGCATAAGAAGCCTCCAGCCTGACCTTCAACCCACTGTTTCCAGTGCCAAACCTCAGTCTTCCTGATGTTTATCATGTCCGTTGGTTTAACTTTTATATACCATCAATGACAATTTTCACTGTAGAAAACTTCTATTGTTGGCCAGGCCATCTCTCCTGACAATAGGCTCATGCCATTTTTGATGGCATATCCCTTTGGTCACCGCTGGGAAATACTGGCTTTCAAAGCCACCTGCCCATTGCCCAGCTACCTCTGTTTCCACATGTCCAGCTTTGAGTATGAGGAGCCTGGTTTATTTCCTTTAACCGTCTGGGGAACATTGTTCTTTTCATCATATACATAGGGGTATATCTGGGGGATCAGTTTATTCCAAACTTCCACTGGTGGTGAGGAAATAGTTAAAAGTTGTGTTCCTTTAGGTCTCTTCTTGCCACACTCCAAGTCTGAAAACCCAGGAAAATGTTCTGGGGCGGCAGGGGCTGCTCACTCGGGAGTGTCCCCTCACTGACTTGACAGTCCTCCTTGCAGACTGACCTGGCTTTGGGAGCAGGGCTCCAGCTGGGCGGAATCCAGCCTCACAGCCCACACATGGTGAATCTCAGTAGCCTCCCCTGAGCCCACCACAGCATGTAAGCTTTCTGATGGTGCCGCTCATTGGGTAGCAACACCTCTACCCCGAGCACAGAGGTCACCACAATGCCCTTTTCCCCAAGAACTGGCCACAGCTCAGCTTGGGGAGGACTGCAGGGAAACAAGAAGCTGGCCCAGGGCATCTTGCTCTGGAGGCTTTCCTGCCTTTTGTGGGGTGGCTCAGTGGAGAGTTTCACTCAAGGACTTTCCACTTCAAACCTGTTAGGGGTTAGGGTGCAGAGCACATCCCAGGCCGCGAAATCCTGAGGAGGTGTTAGGTAAGCCTTCCGGACTCCAGCACAGGGGGACTGAGGGTCAGTAAGGCTCTCTTCACAGGCAGCTCGAAGTCTCCTGCAGTCTGGGGTAAACGTCAAAGAACTCTCCAGGGTGACTCCCTGACTAACTCCAGAGGGACTCCATGAGTCCAGTGCTACCTGTGTTTCCTGTTATGTCGCCTTCTTTTTATTCTTTTATTCCTTTCCCCTTCTATTCTTACTTTCCTTTTAATCCAGTCATCTTCCCACTTTACTTTTCATATATTGTTGAAATACAGAATATTTTCGAATTCTTGAGAGTTCATAGCTCTTCGATGTATCTCACTATAAAGTGCTAAGACTGCATCCCATCAGCCTCAGGTCCCATGTGCTGCTTGTACATTTTCAAGGCCCACATTCTGCTCAGAACCAGCCCCTCAGTGATGGCTCAGAGGGTTCTGCTTCTTCCCCTGCACCATGCATTCCGAGGTTCTACAGATCTCATCTGCATTCAGCGATATCCTTATCTTTTTGCTTCACTGTTGCTTCCCCCTGACTGTGGTATAATTCAAATCCTATGAGCTGAAGTGGTTTTCTAACCACCTCAGACCTCTGGGCTACTCAAGACCCAAGACCAAGTGACCTCTCAGCCTGCAGCTCATTCCCCTCCATCCCTGGACAGGGTCAGCCAGAAGTTTCCAATCCATGCTCCACTTGTCTGCTTCACCCTGGGGTGGATGCTCAGGAGGAAAGAATCCAGAAGGAGAAAAGAGATATAGAGTGTATGTAAGACAAATACGCATCCTTTGACGTTTAAACAACAGTGCAGTCTACACTCTATTTCCCTTCAGTCTAGGACAGAAGTCAAGAAGATTAATCTCAAGTCACCTTTTTGTAGGGAAAAGCCAAATCATCTACTCTCTGGAAGAAGATGCTGAGATAAATACAGGTGGCCTGAATATTAGAGGGTAAAGATGTCTCCAAGGTTATAAACCTGTGGTTCTTACTTTGTAGTAGGTGGGTTCTGCCTGTATATAAACAGAACTGTTTAGAGGAAAAGAGAGAGGCGAGAGAGAGAGAGAGAGAGAGAGAGAGAGAGAGAGAGAGAGAGAGAGAGAGAAAGAGAGAGACAGAGAGAGAGAGAGACAGAGAGACAGAGAGAGAGAGAGAGAGAGAGAGAGAGAGAGAGAGAGAGAGAGAGATTAAAGTATATGGAACTTGACAAATCCAGAGAAATGTGCAAGGCCAGCTGAGAGGCTGCCAGTTCCAACTGGAACTGACCTTCAGAAGCAGCCCGAGGCAGAGTTCCTTTTCAGGGACCCTTAGGCTTTTCTTGTCAGGCCATCAAACTCCTGCTTGAGACTCAGCCGCTTTATCAGGATCTGCAGCTTCGCTCTGTGCTCTGTTGACGTGTGTATTAATCCTATCTTTACAAACTACCTTTTCAGCAACATCTAGGCAGATGTTGGCCTGGAAATCTGGAGCCCATTTTTGAGCCATGTGGATAAGAAATTTAAATATCATAGCACTGAATTATAAAGTTAGTAGCAAAATGTGTACCAGTTTTTTCTTCTTGAAGTTGTTTGATATAAATTTGAGCCTCCTGAGCTATACTCGGATTGTCCAAATACTGAAAGTCCCTAATATGCTTTATAAAGGGTCTTTTTTGTCTTGTTGCTGGCTGAAATATGAAAAAGGAAAAATATATATGGGAATCAGGATGGTCTAGGAATAGTTTTTTTTTTTTTTTTTTTTTTTTTTTTTTTCCCCACCATGCTCTCAACATTAACTGGAGGAGTTCTCAGAACTTACAATACTTGGCCCTTTGTCAGAGGCTTGGTGAGAGCAGGCAACTCAGAGGTCCTGTCCCACGACAGTGAAGGCCTCTGCTGCAGCAGGTCCTATAAGAGGACACAAGGGTGGACTCTTGTCACCAAGAGCTGAGCTTCTGTCACATCCATACTGTCACTCTTATGATCCTGCTCTCCATTCCTGGAGTGAGAGTTGCTCTAAACTCTGATTATTCGCCCTTCAGAAAAAAAGACATGTATGTGTCCCTGGATCCATGCGAGTGTGAGGAAGCCACCTGTACCTCTCCCCCTGTGGCCTGCAGCTCCTCTCACAGCTGTGGATCTGTTCGGCAGGGTGCAGCGTGTGGACCGGAGCTGCTATGTCTAGACAGTTCCATGAGGCTCAGCATGGGAGTGGCCTAATACTTCCCTCATGGGAATGTAGTTAATTTTCAGCCATCTACCAGGCCACAGAACAGGACTACCAGATGAGCTCACTTTAAATCCTGTAAATATTATCCACAGCATTCTATTGTGCAAGCGTAGGCATTAATGGGTTAGGGAAAAGAATTGTGGACCACTATTTCTTAATATACTTAGCCTTGATCTGATATAAATAATAAAGTGATTAAAAAGGACTTTGAGAGTATAAAGTACTAAATGCTATAAAGTGCTCTCACACTTTAGTGGTTTGTGCTACTCAGAGCCCCTCATATGGATGCCTGCACCTACATGAAATTCAGAGTTCTATAAATATCGTGGCATGGCGAGTATTTTACCAT
The DNA here is from genome assembly GCF_034190915.1 of Cavia porcellus. Taxonomy (NCBI): domain Eukaryota; kingdom Metazoa; phylum Chordata; class Mammalia; order Rodentia; family Caviidae; genus Cavia; species Cavia porcellus. The sequence continues at coordinate 45,243,051 of NW_026947507.1, forward strand.
AATCCATTAGTGCTTTCCTAATGGTAAAAGCTTCAGCTCTCTACAGCACCTACCTCTTTTTGTGTAAATTTCATTTCTTGGAATCACGTAAATCAATACCACCTCAGAGCGGCTGTGTAAAGGGAAGAGAGCCAGTGGTCTTGGACTTGCAGGTCCCCCACACATAGCTCTGTGCATCTCCTCCCAAAGCAGGCATCTAGTGTGTGCCAGAACTCTTGAGTTGAAGTGGATCAGATTCAAATCATGGATTTTTGTTTGTTCGTTTCAAACAAGTAAGAAAAATAATGTGAAAAAAGGATCATATGCATAGGTTCTGAAAGGATTCATGAAAAAATAGAGAATTGACTTGGCGTCTAAGGATCTAGGGTAGTCAAGTGTAAGTACTTGCTTCTGCCGAGAATTTGGGCAGGTCACCATAATCCTGGGCCACATTTCAAAACTGGTGTGAGGTGACTCACAAGGCAACGACAGATTGCAAAGACATGGTTTCTTCCAGGTTTAGGGTATGGTAGGAACTCTGCTTTTAAGATTAAACAATGACCACAAATTCTCAAGAGCTGCATGAGGACTTGAAAGCTTCTAAAATACATCCAGGAAAAATAGACAGAGGCATAATTATGCCCATTTGAGCCCCGTGGACGTCTGCTTGGTGAGTTGACAGTGAAGCTATGCTCTGTGTCCACTGTGGGAGGGAAAAGCAACACACAGTTCGCAATGAGAGCTGCAAAAATATCGTGTCCTTCTGAGTTCTTCTCAGTTCTTCCCTTTGTATATTTTATTGTGACATTTTATTTTGACTATTTTCAAAAACTATAATATGAGATTTCCAATATTATAGTAGATTCAACCACCCTGCTAGTACTTTTGGAGTCTTATTACAGTTGCTATGACCTAACTGAGGAGGTGAAATCCAGTGCCAGTAGTGATGTCTTCAGGGCATAGGAATTGATTTTTAGCATCTTTCATCTTGTCGTGTGAAGATCTCCACAGTGCTCTTTGGACCACAACCTGAGGCCCTGCTGCAATATTGGCAAAAGCTGTGAAAATGAACGTTCCATGCTGTGGATCCTGGGAATAAAGACGCCATTGCTCTTTGGAATTTTATAAGTGGTAGGTTTAATATGCTCTTTCCTAATTAGAAAACAGGTACCATGCCACATTTATTTTGTAAATCAAATTGGTTCCTAAGATCTCCATATTTTAAATATATATATTTATTGCATAAGTGACTTGTCAACTGAGCTGGCATTCTTTTGTATTTGTTCTTTTAAAAATAGCAGTAAGTTTATTAAAGATATACCAGTGTTTCTCCAGCTCATCACTGAGATGAGTTATGGCTGTCAGTGTGTGATGTCTGCACTGTGAGTGTCCTGAACAGTGGGTGACAGGCGCTTAGCTAGCAAGCTGCTACGTGTGTTTTGATGGAAAATAAACCAACAGCTTCACAGAGCTTACCACAGAGCACATCATTGTCTGATGAAATTGAGGCTGAATTCAACCCTAAATGGATTTTAGGAAAATTCAGTTTCAAAGAAACACTATAGCTTTGTTCAACAATAACAAGGCAACAACACTGAGGTGGCAGTGGGCTGTCCTTGAGCCAATGGTGAGGAGGAAACCTGAGCCCTTTGCTTTAAGACTACATTCATACGATTAATCATACGATTAATCATACGATTAACAGGATTTCTAGTCAGAATTCTCCTCCAACCTATCTCTCTAGTGTTGTCAGGCAGAGAAGACGAATCAGTTTCTGGTTTTTCCAAATCTTAACCTACACAACAGAGAGAATTCCAGATTTCTTTTGTCCTTTCAAGTATTCTTAAAATTGACAATTCTTACTGAACAGCTAAAAAGACCAAAATCAAACAGTAGCAAAGTTCAGACATGTAGAGTTTTGGCCTTACTGCTTTTGTGGAGTATTCATTTAGTTTCCGTTCATCTTACAAAATCATCTCATATGTATGTGTAAATGCATCTGCCTGAATTTTATGAAACCAAATAGAAATGCTTCGTGCTCAGAGCAATACATGCAAGATTTTCACGCATAAGATGGCAGACTCTGTCATGAAATCATTTCTTTCTTATCAAGGAATTCTCTGAGATTCTGGTGTTTGAAAGACAGCATGGTTTGTGTAAGGGTCACTCAGTTTTTTCCTGTTCATTTCAAAGTGATCAACAAGTTCTGCTGCACACACTGGTAGTTGTCTTGTCACCTACTAGTAGATTCTGAAATTGAGGTCAAATGTATTTTGTTTGCCTGAAAATGTAGCCCTTAGCAGAGAAAATCCAGTACTGGACAGGGACACAAGGGCCTCTGTGTGGGCGGAGCAGAGGCAGACTCTGGTTCAGGACAAGGATACTGGCGGGTGCCCAAGGCAAAGAATTGGAAGTGATGGAAAATGTACAACTCAGACTGCTCATTACGCAGAGAACACCATCCACACAAAACCCCTTATCCTGGCCGCCCTGGTGTATAAAGTATCATTCCTAAATTCTTGGATTCTCTAAAAATGGCTAAAAACACGTACCTCAGTCTAGAAAAGTCTACCATACTAGCGAAATTGAGAAATCTAAGGTCAGATTTTCTGACCATTGTATAAATATCCCAACATAATTTGGGTCTGCCTTGCTTTCTCTCTTGTTTACTTATTTATGTTTTATGCTGGTAATGAACTCCAGAGCTTTCCATGTGCTGGCTTATTGCTGTACCACTGAAAGGTACCCTCTGTCCAGGAAATCTTTTGTGTTTGGTGTAATGGAAAACCTGATTTTATGGGAGTGTGAACATTTTTAAAAGTCTTTACAAAGCTAAAATATTTCTAAGTAAAATATTTTTAGATTAATTGAATGATATAATTTATTTGAAGAAGACAAGTACTGTGTCTGGAACATAACTTCTCCAAAAAGTGTAGGTGTGTGAAAGCAATTTCATGTGTTTCAGGCACCAGAGAAAAGTCACTGTTGGTTTTATGTTTCCCTTTACTCTCGGCACATCAGGATCAGCTCTTTGTATTTATATGAGTAGGGAGAACACAGCCTTAAAATTCAGACTGACTAAGTCATAACTTTTCAATTTAGCAATAACAGTAAAAGAAATATAGATACCAAGGGTTTGATTTTTTTTTTTTTTTTCTGTTTTATGTGACAGAACGGTCTGAGACCTGGAGAAACCAAGACTTGTGGTCTAGGACACAGCCAGACCCCTCTGCTGAGAGCCCTCTCCCTTCTTCTGGAATCCACCCTTCTGTGTCACCTTGCTTCTTTTAACACTGTTTGTATACATGCAGAACAACAGCTAAATATGAAATTGCTCACTCCACCTCTCCTCTAAATAGCCCACTCCTGACTACTACACTACTAGAGAAAGAAATAGAAGCACTGGCAGAATCAGAGTTGGACACTGCGCTTCATTTCCTATAATTTGAAGTTACAGCACTATCTGGTATTCTTTTGAGGGTGGACAATATGTAATACATACACAATAGAACTCTTAATGTAGATTTTTATGTGAAAGACTCATGAATTAAACTGACTCAATTCCATGATGTGACTTATTCCTCTCACAAATTTAGAATTCAGAAAGATAAAATAATCTGTTTCCCGTACATTCACCTATAGAATTTATGGGCGAAGAAATTTACATTGAACAACTGAATCAGGTTCATGAACTTAGGTCACTGAAAAACATTTTCAGTTGTTAAACCAAGAAAGAAATCTAGGCAACAGTAACTTTTGAAGTAACAGAAGATCTAAAGGTTAGCTGAGACACTCCCTTCTCTGGGTTTCAGTGTCAGGGTTTTGACTTTCAAGTCAACGCTGGTATAGATGCTGGAGTTACACTAACACTGTTATGAAACATTAATCACCGTCTCTGGTGGCCACGGCAGGTACTGTGCGCCACAGGGCTCTCAGGCACTAATGCTGATCTGCGGTGTGCTGCTCCAGTAACTAGATAAAAGGATTCCAGAGACAGTAATTACCCTCACTCACTGCAAACTAGTCCCCTGAACTCGCCCTGCAACATGGCTCCTCTCCCTGTTCCAGCGATCTTTCTGGACTCTCCTGCTGCCCACAGCCAATGACCTCTGATGTCTTCACATCCACGGGCTCAGTGGTCGTTCTGGAGTGGTGCACCTGACCCACAGCGCTGGCCGCTGCCCCTGGTAACCCACCTTGCAGCACCCACTTCACACATGGACTTGACTCCGCAGTTCACACTGTGTGTGAGTGAAGCTGCTGGATGTGAGGCTCCCCCGGGGCACTCCTGACTCCACATTCTCCAGACAGCGGTCCAGGCTTTCTTGGCACTGCACTGCACCTGGACTGCGCTATTCAACCTCTTTCCTCCTCTCCACGTTCTCAGGGACCTGCTCTGCATCAGCTTGGATAAGCTTTCTCCCCATCCGACTTATGTAATCTGCTCTACTCTTTCCTTTGTCCTTAATGCTCTTCCATCATAGCTTTCAAGAAAATCACCTTTTCTTGGCCCCTTCTCCTTCCCGCCTTCCAGTTTTCTTCCCTTCTCTATTTGCAAAAGCTCTTTCTCCGTTTTTCCCTTCAATTACTTTTTCGTTAAGTCTCCTCTCCCTGACTTTCCTCCCTCCACCCCATCTTTTGTCCCTCTTCCCCTTTGAAAAAAGTTCTCCCCACCTACTCCTATCTGTCCTCTGTTTTGCTCCTTCCTTTGACTTAGGCTTTCTCACACAAGAGAATGAAGTATTTGAGCTTGTTGTGCTGGCTTTTTTCATGTAAAATTACGGTCACAAAGTACAATGAATAAAGAGGATTTCTACACATGTACAGACTTCCATTGTGAATGTGTTATGTACTGCTCACATGCACTAATGAGAAAGCAGAAACTCATTTTTGCTGCACAAAACACTTAAATATTGGGCCTTTCTGAAAGTCAGGTGCAAGGCACAGACCTGTAATCTTAGAGCTAGGAAGCTGGGGCAGAAGGATCCTGATGTAAAGCCAAGGTCTATCTAGACAGTGAACTTCTGTCTCCAAAAGAAAAACCAAAAGCACTTCACCTGTGTGTGCTTAAAAATTTTCTCCTTTAATCCTCATAACTTCATATTTGCTTAAGGTAATTTATTTTTCCATTTCATTCTGTCTCAATAGTGAGTGCTTTGGCTTTATCTTATTATTATTGGGATCCATTTTAGGAACTTAGCTTTTCTCACTGTAATTTCCCTAAAATCATGTCATTTCACTAACGACCTTTATCTTCACATATATATCCAAGTCTCATTCCTGTTTTGAGTGGAACATTTCCCTCTAGTGTGATTCCTAACAGCTCAGTGTGTCAAAAGTAAATAAATGGACAAACACTCACCCCATGGCAAATATCCCAATCTGTTTCTTTATTTCTGGCTCCATCGAAAGGCATTGTCCTCCCAGCCTGGGCGTTAAACTCCTTCAGATCTCTCTAACTCTTACAGAACAGCAACAGCCAAAATCTATAGCCTCTCTTCCTAATTGCTCACAAATCTGTCCACTGCACATTACGTTCACTGGCACTACTAACACTAGGGTGATCATCGGTTTTTGCTTGATTTACTGTAACAGCCTCCTAAATAGTCTACTTGCTGCAATTTCCAAGTTATTGGATCAATTTCCCCACTCCCAATTCAGAACAGTCCTACCACAGTTCAAATCTGGTCTTGGCACATCTTTGGCTGAAGCCCATAAGTGACTAATTTGGGCTAAGCGTACTTGGGGTAGACACAGCCACTGTAAATCTTAGGTTGAGTTGTCCAGAAACACACAGGAAGACTACAACCTATGTGAAAATCTTTATGAAGAGTTGCTGTGGCATTTCTAAAGAGGCGCTTTCAGGAACATCACTGCACAGAATCAGCAGAGTGTGGTGGATTAGACAGAGGGTGAAGTGTGCAGATATAAGACAAAAGACCTCAGTCTCCCATACAAAGAGCCCTAGGGCATGATGGCCCTTTTGATTTGTCCCAAATTAAGATAAAGAGACTGAGTTTTGGATCACCAGTATGGTCCACTCTTTGGGTGTTTGCTGTAATGGAATGTCACCTTGTGGATTTGGCTTATGGAAAATAGACAGCCTTGACAGCCAGCAGCCCATAGCTCCCCACAAGCTGGGGGCTGAGTCTTGCTATGAAGAGATGGCCCTGGAAGGAAGCCACCTCTTACATCCCAATCTAATGGGAACAGGACCAGTCAGGATTCTTGACCCAGTGCAGTGACTGATAGCTTTCCTGTGCCTCTTACTAGCATTGTAAATTTAACAACAGATTATATGGTGAATGTACTAGTTTGCAAGTGGAATCAGCACAGTCTGATGGATTCAAATGAAAGACATTTATTTCTTTTGGCTCCAAGGGATGAAAATCCAAGACCAAGGTTGTAGCAGGGCTGGTTCTGCTGAAACTTCTTTCCTTAGCTGGCAGAAACCCACTTCTCATGTGTCTTCTCAGGGTCTTCGCCCTGTACACCTCTCTGGCATCGCTCCTGTGTCCCAGTCTTCTTGTTTACAGGGACATGAATCACATAGGTCTAAGGTCCACCAGCAAGAGTTCTGAAGGGACACAGCCCAGGTGCCCATGGTCGCTTCTCCCGTGCTGGGCAAGTCTGCACTGAGGTCTTGCCCATGTTTGTCTTCTGTCCCAACCTCTGCCCCTGTCTCTCAGCTTCCTGCTTCCTCAGCCCTCAGAGACTCTGTGCTGTCTGGCTTAGCATCAGGGCATGCTGCTCCCTGCTCTCTGTCCCCACAGCTCTTTTCTTCCTGCTCTTTTGGGGTCTGCTACTGTCATGCAGCTGCCAGCTGAAGTCCGGCATGACTGCCCAAGCTGTGTTGTGTAGGTTTGGCTACGCTGCAGTGTTCTACATGTCATGGCAGTGAGTGTGCACTTTTGACTTGAGATTTGTAAATAATGGGGTTCCCAGGACCTCCCTCTGTCATCAGTTGGGGGTCATCAGTTTGTGTATCTCTGGGATCCCCAGACCAAAACTGCCACATACATGGCTAAGTTCAGATACTGATTTTAAGGGAAATCAAGGATTCACAATTCTATATGCACTTTGAGAAATGTAGATCACATCCAGGAGGATTAGGGAGGAAAGCCCTCAGCATTCCTGCTTTCAATGCAAACCTATTCCATTTGGCACCTCAGCCAAATACTATCAGGAGTGTGTCAGATGGACAGAAGGTGTGGCCTTTCTCTCTGAGAAAATGCTAACAAATGAAAAATAATAACTCTAAAGTAAAACATACCATCCATCAAAAAGCATAATTTAAAAATCCAGAGCATGTTCTTTAGTAACTGGGGCTCCAAGAGAAGAGAGTAGAAATACTCAAACAATAACAAATTTATAAAAAATGAAATTTAAGGTTACTTAAGGACCACCCTGAAATAATACTCAGGAACTGGCAAAGTTGGTCTTCCAGAGGGAATTTCGGCTGTTTGATTAAATGATGGCTCAGAATATTAAGTGGCAACAGAGACAAAGTCTAAGCATGTAAGGGCATAAAGTATGATGGGAATTTATAGGTATTTGGAAATCATATCAGGAAAATCAACACCTGACATGCAAGTGTTCAAGGAAAAAAAGATTACATAGTTGTTAATATTAAACAAAAATTTTAAAAATCATTGAGAAGAAATATCTGAAGTTAAAGACAGCTGGAAGCAATGATAATAATAATATTCAGGCTATCTTGGGATGATGTTTTCTTTGCAAGTAGAAGACAGTGAAAGACTTGGAGACAACCCTGTGATCATTAAAGCTTGCGTGACAGACAGTGTAAGCATGCAGAGATGATAACACCCAGGCATTCTGTTTAAAAAAGTTTCATCAAATACAAGCATAGCAGATAGAGGCCAAAGAGGACATATAAATGGAAGGCATTTTTAAGGTGCTTTGATTATGCTGGAGAAAGATGTGCACACAGTGTATATACATCTACACCCAGAGAGACACATATCCATCAAAAGTCATTTAAAAGTAAATGAAATGTAACAAAACTTAGTGACTAATGAAGCAACAGTGAGATCCTGCAGATAACTCTTCTGAGTTCAAATCCTAGAGGGAGCAGCCAGCCAGATGACACTGGAGTGCACTGTCTGTACATCAGCTCCTCCACCTGCAAATTAGACAAGGCTCTCATAGTCTCCCGGTGACATTCATTTTTCTCATGTTTGTAAGGTGCTTGGAATACTGAATATGTGATATGACTCAGAGTATGTTTTCAAAGAAACAAACAAATAAATAAATAATGAATGAATGAATCATAATAGGCCTGGAAGTGAATGTCTGTGATTACAAATGATTGCACGTGTAAATGACGACTCAAAATGTAGTGGACAGAACTGAGCTGTTTTAAGACCGTCCATTACCAAGAAACAGACGTTAAACAGATTGTACATATCTAAGTGGAAGAGGGTGATTACAAAAGGACAATAACATCAAACTGCTCTAAGGGGCTCAAGTTTGGGGCTGGGGTAAAGAAATCTGAGAACTAGAGGATGTTAGTGGAAAAATAGCTGCAATTGAGTTTTCACATAATCAGAGAGAGATTTATGTTGATCAATATGCAGGGAAGACAACTATTAATCAAATGGGTGTTTGATAGAATTTTCAAATAAAGACAAAAAGTGAATTACTTGCACTAAACAGAACTAACAGTTAGAAAAATGAGAATGAAGCAAGCAAATAAAATAAATTATTAACATGAGTTAAACATAAATAATAAAAGCTAGCAATTGTTACGCTATAATTGAGCTGAGCTCTTCCCTTAAAAGACGACTCTCATATTAGCTTAGAATAAGCAATATTTCTTTATTATTTTTTAAAAATTCAATTACTGAACAGTGAGTGCATTTTTTAAAAGCAAGTTGTTTTTAATGTTAGAAATAAAGAAATAAGGAAATCAATATCAGACAGGAGGAAAGAAGAAAGGCAATAGTTTTTCCAGCAAGGTGAAAAAAATGTTCAAGTCATAAAAGCTAAACATTACATGATAAGGAACATTAAAAAAAAAAGAAACCACAGAACAATCCTTTGTAAATACAGCAAAAAGAAAACTTAACATTTTTGATACTAGATGTTTGGAAATACATTTATACACTCAAATTGTTACTGACATTCCCAAATCTAATTCAACATTTCTGTTCTTCTCTCATCAGGAATGAGGAACTCCTAGACTGCAGATATCCCTCCATGAAAGGACCTGCTTGCAGTACTGCTGGTGTAGAAGACAAAATAGAGCACATCTGGAGATGCCTCATGGGCAGCCCACATGCTTGACAGGTGGACGTGTGGAGACCATCATTCCTCTACTCAGGGAAAACACAGGTCTGCCTTTCATGGGATATTTAGTTCTGGTTGCAAAAAATGTGGGCATTAAAATTCCATTTCCAAACATATCTAATGTGTTCTCAAATAAAGCCTAGAGTACAGAGAGTCACTCTCAGATAATTTCCTCCAAGAGTTTAGGACTGAAACTGTTGTCTCAGAAAGGAAAAATGTAATAGAGCATAATCTAAGAGTCACGCTATAAATATATGACAATTATAGCTTTTAAATGTTTATATTAACATAAATATTAACATGATAAAATATGAAATCTTTAAAATTAGAAATATACTTCAATAGAACAAAAATGGACAATAGAATTAAAGGGAAGTTAAAGGTACAAAATATAATAGAAATTACTGCATAAATCTAGAATACAATTTTTGAAAGAATGCATAAAATAAATGATTCATGAGCCTAATATATAAATAAAAAATATAAAAACAAATATATCCAGGAATAGTCAATTGACACCAAAGAGATTCAAATTAAAGTAATCTGAGGGTTGTAGATATATCTCAGCCACACAGTACCTGCCTGGCAAGCACAAGGTACTGAGTTTGATTTCTAGTACTGAAAAAAAAAATAGAAATAATCTGAATATATTACATAATGTCTTAACAAAATACAAATTTACACAGCATGCTAATAGTTATGTGTGAATAGGCAAATGTGATGAAATTTTGGGGGAAAGTACTATTAGTTTTTAAAAGCCTTAGTTATAATTCTATTTTTGTTAAATTCTCCCATATTACGGAAAAACTGTGAAGTTATCCAATTCATTTTATGAGAGCAGCATTAATACCAAAGTAAAACAGCAGATCTCTGACCCTATCCACCAAAATGACAAATATAAATGCATGATAGTTTCACTTATCAATATAGATGTAAGTAAAATGTTACCTGATACATTGGCAATATTAAGGTGAAAATGAAAGAAGTTGTTTTCTATGCACAATCTTATATATGTTAACAGATATGCTAACATGCCTGTTTTGATGTAAAAATTAGTAGATTTGTGACAGTACTGGAAAATTTGATTCCTTTAAGATTCTGTCTGGGTGAATTTGATGTATTTGCAGTTGACAAGTATGTGTAGAGAGAAAGTCGGCACTTCTAATTAGGAGAAGCATGGTTTACTGGCTGTCCCGATTTTACTGAGATTGAGTGATAACACGCTTAACCTCATGAAATTATCATGACTTCTTGTTACTAGCAGTATTTTCTCTAAAAACATACAGCAATATGCCGGTGTACTAAACCACTCTTAGCTATCACTCTGGAGATTTTAGACCTGGAAGAAACTTAAGAATTCAAACTTCCTAAAAGAAAAAAGGTGGTTAAACAAAGATCCAGGATGAACTCTCCTACAGACCTCCTTGCACTAAAGATCTCTGGGCCTACCATAGCAGGCAAGTGCTGGAAGTGTCTGGAAAGTGAAAGAAGGTCCTAGCAGCCTGGGGACCCTGGAAATGGAGGGGTCATGGAGGAGCAGGGCTCCTGGGTGCCTTTCCTTCCTCCCATACGTGCCATATAGGAGGTCACCATCAACCACGAAGAAAACAGCTCTAAAGGAAACCTGCTCCCCTGGCCTACTGAAGAAGCTTTTCACAGTGTCCATTACAGTCCTGCCAAACACAAAAGGAGACAGCAGCATGGGTCGCCTCTGTGTTTCCTGTCCGGCACTGTTTCAGCAAAGCTGGGTGGAAAACAACCAAATAACCCAGAGGCTGCTAAAAGATAAAGGAAAGAAGAATGGAAAACAAATAAATAAACAAAAAATCAAAAACTCCAAAAATTGATAACTGAATGATTTAAACTAACAAGTCTACATTATCTGAATTATAAGTGATTAAGAAACAATAAACAAGACAACAGGTTGGTAATGTGAGTTTTTTAAAAAAAGATCTCTATCGTGTCTATAAAAATTAATTTCAAATAAAACATGGGTAGAGTGGACCCTAGACTGACAAGCTCAATTTGTTCACGAGGGCTGGCAACAGGTCAAGTTGGTTGGAAGCCAAGACTCTTTTTTCCCATAAGAGACAAGTGGAGTCACCCATAATGCAATCCCTCCTTCTAAAGCACCTATTCACTCACCTTTCCATAATAAAGGGTTGTGTAATGTGCGTAACCCACCAGAAGCACCAGTAAGTTTCCTAGTACATTCATCAGAAAATGTGCCTGGTTTACCAGAAACAGCAATTTCATGTAGTCAAGCTGACGCCTTTGGCTTGCAGAAGGGAGGATGAAGTGGAAGGTGGCTTCCCTCCAGAAGTAGAGTCCCCTTCTGGAGGACATCAAGAATCTGTCCTTTCTCTCTTGGGGAGGGTCTGCAGCCCACTGGGACCTGCTTCTCGCTCAACAAGTCTCTGCCTTTTCGGAATTAAAAACTGGGCTAAGGTTGTCTGCTTCTGTCTTTTCTTTAACACTGTTCTTTCCTACTGTGTTGCCTTCTCTCTCTTCCCTTCCTGCCTTAGCTTCTTTTCTAGCTGTTTTGGGGCCATTTTGGTAGCAGTAATTGTAGTGATGACACAAAGCACTACCCAAAGTCACGCCCGGCATGGACATCTGGGCTCAGACTGACATTTATGCACAGTTACATATGCTTTACTGGCATCGCGAGGCTTTGCTTTCCGCTGCGCAGGAAGCTGGCATCTGAGTCAAAACTCAGACTTTGGTCACATGTGAAACCTAAAATTCCAGGCGTGAGCCAAGTTGTTCACATGTGAGTCCAACAGGAGCTTGAGGACCCACTGTAGTGTGAAATTAAATAATGGAGACATAATGCAAATATCAACTGAAACACAGGCGTGGCCATGTTAATATTCAAGTAGATTTCTGGGGAAAGAAGGCTATGCTAGTGTAGAGCAGCCCCCAGCAACAAGGAAGAAGGCTGAGTGACCTGGTGACATGGAACAGTCCCCACAGAATTCCATCCCCGGGACAAAGCCAGGCCCGAGGTGAAGCCACTGTGTGTGGGTTTCCAGAGCGTGCCCGGTACATGGGAGAGCTGAGCCTCCTTTGGAGTCTCAGGAGTTGGGCTGGGCATGGGGGGCCAGGTAGTTATGTGAGGGAGCACTGGAGATGGGGCTGCCCTCGGTGTGGACAGCCTCTCTTCTGTGCCTCTGATTTTGGCAGGACGTTAACTTTGGGGTAAAAAGGATAAAGCCTCTGCAGGATTTCTATGAATTATTGCTAGCGCATGTGCGTGAGTCTGCAGGCAACCCAAAATGAAACTTTAATGAAAAAGGAAAGCTCAGAGAAATTCGGGGACTTTCCCAAAGTGAACTTCTTACCAAGGATGAACCTGAATAGGAGAAATAGATCCACTATCAGAATCACAGACCATGCGAAACTATTTGGTTAGCAGGCCCACCCAAATGTTACCAAAGAGTGGCAGCAGTTGGGAAGTGAAGGCTTCACAAGTCAGCTGGGGTGCATTCAAATCCGTGAATGAGTAAAAGACAGCTTCCCTAAAGCCATGGTGCCTCTCCTGCAGCATCCGCCCTCACCATCTTTCAGAAAAGACTGTAATCCTCTGCCTCAAGCCCTGAATTACTTTACAGATGGTAAAGGGGTATCAAGGCAGAGAACACCTCCTTCTCTTCTTTATGAGCAAATTATGATCATGAAATATTGATAACTGCGACTTTCAGGAGCAGCCCGTTGGAAAGAGCTTTACGACTTGTGATAAATGCTCAGAAAAATGGGGGGCTGGAGATGCAGTAAGAATATCATTGCTGCAGAAATCAATACAAAGAGCTTGGCACACACCCACTCTGCCTAAATCATTTATAAATGCAAAAACAAGAGCAGGCTAGGCCGGACAAGGCAGTCCCCCCACACCACAGTCCTGAAGCATCCCTGTCCTTAGGAGCAGAGGGCCCAGGGGTCCCTGTAGCTCAGCAGCAAGGGACACTCGGAGCTCCTATGCCTCAGGCACCCCTGTGATGTTAGGAGAAAGCAGACATGGCAATTGTTCCAAGAGAGGATTGTACTGACAGCTCTCCTGCTGGGCATGGGTCTCCTTCTGGACTCTAAATTCACATGTCTAGTTTGTGTACTATTCCTGAACACTTTTAAAACCCCTTAAAGAATGAGGTAACATTTTGGGTGTAGAAGTAAAAAAAAAAAAAAAAAAAAACAAAAAACAAAAAAAAAAGGATGAGGTACATAAAATCTATAATATTTGTTATGTGATTTTTGAGATTTCGGTGGCTTCCTGAGTGTTGACTGCACAAAGCTTTCCTGTCCCCCGTGTCATCCTTGCCCTAACCACGATGCTTCGCACTTCCCTAGGGAAACTGGGAGAACCCTGACGAGAACTGTAGAGAGGCAGCCAGTTGCTGGAACCAGTAACTAGAATGAGGGACCTGGAGGATCACAGAGATACGAGGAACCCCTGCCCCGTGCTTTTGCTAGACAGTAAATCCCCTGGCCAGGCAGTGTTTAAATAACTGCTTAAGCAACTCTTGAAACAGTTCCTAAAACCAGGTGCCTTGAGGCTGCCCTTTGGGGACCAACACATTACAGCTGGTCAGATCCCTGGCTTTGGTCACTCTCATCATGTTTACCAATGAACCTTGTATCCTGTCATCTTTGTGGCGTTGTTACTCCCAGGTGACCATCTCCTGAGGAACACAGTGATTACTGTTTGGAATAATAAAATGTATCCTGATTTAACAGATATAGGCGCTGATAGTTTAGAAGCTTGGTTGGCCAGTAGGAGTGTCCCTCTGGGAAACCTGAAGGAAGGGCTGCAGTGTGGGTGACACACACTGACCTCAGGGCTTCCCTCCTTGCACTGGCTTCCTGGATGTCTAATGGTGAAGCTGGGGCCATTGCAAGCCATTGCCATCCGTCCTAAGGAGGCCCAGCTCTCTGGTGATCTCGAGCAAGGAGAAAGCCAGCCATTTTCCAGGCTGAATCAAAGATATTTTTGAAGGAGGTGGATATCACCACCTTAGTGCTGGTGAGAGAAAAAGTCGTTATAGTAAGACACATGATGGACATCCGACTTTCTTTACTTAATGGACTTTTGTACGTGACTTTTAAGCAGTAACTATTTTATATTTGTTACTTTTATCAGAATCAGTGTGAATTATGATGCATTTTCCATCCAACTTACACTGAACTTGTGCTTGTCAAAATACCTAAGCTTTTTAGTTAAGGGAAAAAAAGCAGGATACTTGAAAAATTCGGTAATGATGTGAGCTAGATGTGGTGGGGCGTGCCTGTAATATCAGCATGCTGGGAGCCTGAGGCAGGTAGATTGCAAGTCTGAGTCTAACCTGGGCATCTGAATGACTTGGAGAGAATAAAAGATAAAAAAGACCTACAAGTGGAGCTCCCTGAAAAGCCTCTCTCAGTACCAATTCTTCCTCAGTACCACAAAAAAAAAAAAAAAAATCCAATTTTTAAATCTCCCACAGAATGTTAAGATAATTTGTGGGCACCATTGGAGAAACAAGGCTCATAAATCCATCCAAGCCAGGGTGCTCTGCATTGTCTGCTGGGCACACAGCTCTGCAGTTGTCACACTGCATGCTGGGCAGGTGCAGAACATGGAGAAACCACAGGCAGGTGCAGCCCTCCTGCCTGAACAAGGCCACGCATGGTCTTCAGGTGGGTCACATCTGCAGGTGGGCATATATGGTACAGGCTTAGTGCATTCTATATATTGTATATATTATATCTATGCAGGTAGTTATATGCAGGTAGTTATATATTATACATGTTTGCACTTTATATATTATATCCATGCAGGTAGTTGTATATTATACATGTTTGTACTTTATAGATTGTATATATTATACCTATGTAGGTATTTAAATATTATACATGTTTGTACTTTATGTATTGCATGTATTATATCTATGCAGGTAGTTATATATTACACATGTTTGTACTTTATATATTATATATATATTATATCTATGCAGGTAGTTATATATTATACGAGTTTGTACTTTATGTATTATATGTATTATATCTATACAGGTAGTTAAATATTATACATGTTTGTACTTTACATATTGTATGTATTATATCTACACAGGTAGTTATATATTATACATATTTGTACTTTATATATTGTATATATTATATATATGAAGCAGTTTCACAGGAGTGTGCTCAGGATTTTCATACTCAAACGTGGCAGCAAAGTTTATCAGCCTCAGCTCAGTCATGTTCTACTTCCTTGCACGCGGAGCTCCCTTGTTCTTGGGGATTTTACACACAGGGATTCCAAAAGCAGAGGATCGAGCCTGTCCAGGGAAAAGAGTTGCACCCATACCGAATGTGTTCCGACCCCTTTCTTGCCTGTTTCCTAAGCACACAACTTCACAGCCATTGCTAGGGACTTTACACAGTGTTAGGAAGGACCAGTAACCCAAGGCGAGGCAGTGCACGCAGGAGAATTGTGCAGGTTATCTGTCAGGGCTGTGTCTTTTGGTAGAAAGGATTTACGGACTACAGATGTCAGTCTCCTGGGAGCGTTGGAAAATATACACCAGGGAAGCTAAAAGGATGACTAATGTTTTTCTCTCTGTTAGACACCTATCTTGTGTTAGGAAAGTCATATCTGCTGTAATTGTTACATTTCATTCTAAAATTTAACCAGTTTATATGGCCAAAATGAAGAGATCCAAACTTTGGGTGTACAAATACCTTCGATGAATAGTAGAAGTCACAGTAAATAAAAACAAACAAACAAACAAACAAAGCCAGCACCTCTCCTGGTAGGTAATTGTTGATATCTATTTCAACCTTTTCAACTCAAGGCAAAAGTTTCAAAGTCCCTAGAACATCTGCTTGTCCAATGTAATTTTGTCAAGTTTGACATTACTAGAATGTGTAGTTCCAGTGGTTTTCTTGTGAAATAAATTGATAGGAACATGAAAGTTTTCTGAATTTAGATAAGAAAGAAGACTCCAAAATTGTTCAAAAATATGTATCTTGATAATAAAATAATGTCACCATTTTGGAGTGTAGCTTGAAATTGGAAAACATTTAATACTGTAAAAGGACAAGGGGGATTATTTCTCACATACACATAGTTTTTTGGACCAAGATTCTATAAGTAAACGAATTGCTGAATTTTATAGTGTCAAAGTGGTGCCAGGAACTAAGAGTTTAACCAACACTTAATTGTCACTGACAACAATCCACTATCATAAAAGTTATTTCTTATAAAATGTTGATAATGTTTCCAGAATGTTTTAAATTGTTTCAAAATTCTAAAATTCAAATGCTCTGTTTTTAAACATCAAAATTTCTTTCTTCCTTTTTTTTTTTAATATTGGTATCAAACTCAAAACCTTGCACTTGCAAGTTAGGCACTGTGCCATGGAGCTATATCCCTGACCCAAAATTTATTTTTCTTTTTGAGATTGATGGTTTGCTATTTAAATTCAAGTTGGTCCTACTTATTCTGGAGTTACTCTTTGAATATTTGGTTTAAAAAGTCAAGGACTGTTAATGCCAGTTTTGTAGTATGAATTTTTCATTTAGCTTCAGCCTTCCATCTTCTCTTCATTATGACAGTCTATTGTTAAGACATTTTTCCCCTTTTTGTAATTAGCAATGTTTAGTGCTAGTTCAGTTTCACTTATTAATAGAACAAATTTTAAAGGCGGAGGAAAATGGCACCCAGAAGGATGAGTTCAATATTTTAATGAGTCTCCCCAGAGGTGTCGAGCTTCCAGGCAACCTCATCACGAGGAAAGCAGAGCCTCTGACCCTGACTCATTCTCAGAGAGCATCACAGGCTTCTCAGATGGGAGGGGCGGAGCATTTCAGGAACAAGGGACAGGAAGTTAGGCTTTGCAGCAAAGTTGAGTTTTCTTAAATAAATGAGAGAAAAGAGGTACAGTGCAAAATAAAAGATCATAGGAAACAGGGAGAGAAACCGGGAGGGGAATCAAGAGGGGGAGAGAGGGGGAGAGGGGAGAGGATGGACACAGGGGTGAAGCTACGCTGTGCAAATGCACCAATTTCACACAAGGAGAGTAAACGACACAGCAGACACACACTAAAGAAAAAGCTAAAAGAAAAATTCCTAAATCTAAACCAAAATCAGTCCTCTGGCCTTAAAATACAAACAACTTCAAGGCAGATTTTCAATGAAGGTTTTGTGATTATTCTGCAAAACAGAGTTACGAATACCTGACCAAGGAGATTCACTCCCGGAGGCCACGCCACCAGGCACAGATGCCACTGTCTCTAAGACCACGGGGGCCACTCAAAGGTCTGCCCATCCCCACGGGGCACCAAGCCACTCAGGTTAACGCTAGAGTTAGATCCATGCTGACCACACACTGCAAATAAAGTTCACTTTATCACTTGTGGAAAATTCTCCAGGCAAGAATCCTCTTTAAATTACCCTTGCACTTAATAACAGCAGAGAAGACAGGATAAGGAAAGGGAAGACCTTGTGAATTACTTTAATATGTCATACCAAAACAATGGGGTTATGATGCCAGGAAATAAAATGGTACACAAGAAGATGGGATATAAACACGCAATTAAACATTTCTGTGTTCATTCTGTCTCCTAGCTTTCACCAAAATCCATGCTTGACTTTTATCCTCATTTAGTCATTAATTTTATCAAAGCTGATCATAATGATGCAAGTGCTGTGCTGGATTTCAGGCAAAATAAATGATGCAGAATAAAAATGCCTTTGAAGTCAGATGTATCTGTGTTTAGAGAATAAGTCCTCATGAATGTGCTCCTTAGCATTGCAGGAATTAATGCACAGAATCCAGCTCTGCTACCTGACAGAACATGAAAGGGGTAACTCTCAGCTTTCAAGAGGAAAAGAAGTGCTGTCCTCATGCCCCGGAGAATCGTGCTTCTGTGACAGTGGACCATACACACAGAAGAGGTCATGTAGGATTATCTCCATACCTGGAGGTGTCATGGACAGCTTAAGTCTTGTCAACTCACTACATGATCACGTGTCATTGCTACGGGACTCTCTACTGTAGTTTGAGCCTTGAGAATATTTATCATGTGGCCCACAATCATTGCACAAATGGCAGAAGCATTTTGCATGGTTACTGATACTGATTACTATAAGATACTCATTTGCAAATTTCTCCAGAAAACAGATACTAAAAAACAATAGAGTTCCATTAGCATTATTGTTACCCCCACATTGACTATTTAAGGTTATTCCCAAATCTGTTTCTGGACATCCCCAATAATAAAATCAGCAAAAATAAACAAAGTCTTGTTTAACAACCTGGAAAACTGCACTTAAGAAGGGTTCTTTCAGAAAGCACAGATCACTGGGAGCACAGCAGATGTCTCATCATGCAGGTGCATGGAGGAGGTCTTCTGGCAGAGGCCACCGTGTTTTCCCAGTGCATTTTACAGCACGGAAGCTTAAACGAATCCTCTATCTGCTGAAAACAGCTCTCAGGAGTAACAGGGTGTCTAGTCATCCTCAGATGCAGACATGCCAAGATTTGTCAGCAGAAGATTGACCCTAAGACGGTAAATGAGAAAACTTCTTTAAACAGAAAGGAAGCCCAGAAGCACAATGGGAAATCAGACCAGAGGAGTAACACAGTAACTGCAACTGTGAGTAAACACAGCTTTATTTTTTCCTGCTTTTGAGTGTCTTAAGCCATATTTGTTGCTTAAAACAAAAATTATAACACTACATACAGTAAAGAAATAACTTTCATATTGTAAATGGGCAAGTGTTTCACCTTAAAGGATATAAAATGGGTAAAATCTTTACACTTTACTCAGTCTAGTAAAAAGACACCAGCAGACTATTAAAAGTTACACTAAAATGTAATACTTAAAGTAACCACTGAGCTATTCAAAGAAACATACACATAAAGGCTACAGCTACAACCCAATTCTAAAACATGTACAAGTAACAAGAAATCAGGACAAATAAAATACAGCTGTAAAGAAAGACTGCAAAGCAGGAAATCAGATGTATTCTGATATAATAATAAATAATTAAGCTATCTAACTATTAAAAATAGAGGTGGCAGAATACATTGAAAAGATGAACCATACTGCCCAGAAGAATTTTATTTGAAATACTACCACTTAGGTTGAATTTTAAAGATATTTGATCTTTTTAATAGCATTAAAAACAAGAAAGCAGGAATAACTGCATTCATGTAAAATACAGCAGACCTCAGGCCTACAGCCTTTTCAGCTGCAGGGAGAAAGGTCACCAGGTGAGGAAGGGCCGAGGCAGGCGGGTCCCTCCTGCCTGCTGCACCCAAGCTCAGTGCTGCCTCATCAGCTAAGCAGCCACTCAACCCAGGGTGAGGAGAAACACAGCCTCACTCTTCTAGCTGCAGGACACAGCCTCTTGCTCTCAGTGGCACCTGTTGGTACAAAATTGCAAAGCAAAACAAGAACATTTCAGGGTAGGAAAGTACAAATGCTGGGTTTCTGGGTGGAGAAAGTTAATTTTGGGGGGAGATTTCTTTTTGCCATTGCTTTTAGGGTGAGGGAGGAACTATACAACCAGAGAAAGCAGGTAAAGCCAATGGGAAGAACAGGTCATCAATCACCAGGCCTGATTTTGCACTGCAGTTTCAAGGGAAGCACTGTAGTAGAAAGTGATCAGGATCCCACCACATCGCAGAACACCACACATGGAGCTGGACAATTTGCAGTTTTGCTGCTTCTATAGGATATTCTCATGCATAGCCATGGGTCTCCAGGCAACCTGGCTGCATTCTCATGTGCAGTCAGCACTGTGTATTTGAATAAAAAGGTTCCAGTTAAGTACGCTAACACTCTGTAGTGCACTGGTAATTCAGAGAAGAAAAGTTCTGTCCTGGCTTCCAGACTCACAATCAGAGCAATCACCACAGACCCATGTGACTAGTGCTACACCATCCCATGAACCTTGCACTCTAGGAACTGAGGCTGGAGAGGTGGCCTCGGATAAAGGGACCACTCACAAAGAGGTATTCCAGCAAGGTTTCGAAGCTGACAGCCAAGCAATCAATTGGAGCCGCTGAGCGCCATCATTGTTCATTCAATCCGTGCTCATGTGGCACCTCAAAGACGGTCAGTCCTGGCCACTGTTGACCCAGACAGACAAGGACCAACGCTTAGCTCGGTGACTCTGAATGTCTGGTCTTGTCCTTTTTGTGTTAAGGAAACAGCGACTGCCTCACAGAAGGTAAAGTTCATGAGAAGTATCCTGGAGTAAACACTCAGGGTGCTTCCTGACGCAGGCCCGGGGTGACTCACAGGCAAGGTGTCCTGGAAATTGTTACCCTTGTTGCTTTCTTCGCTTTCCCAGAGGCAGTGTCCAGCGGGTGGCAGACAGGGAGTGTACATAACACTCTGCTCTCTGGAGACTGCCAGATAGACAGACAGCTGTGGAGCTGCTGTCCCAGGACACACAGCCAGGAGCTGCTGAAGGTATCTGCACTATGGATCTAGTCGAGCAGGGCTTCACACCTGTAACAGGTTGTCCTGGTAAGGTCTCAGGTACCTTCCATGGAAGGATTTTAACACGTATAGTTTTTTATTCTTATCTCTGGAAGTGATTATTGATAGGGCCCTGCCTGGGATTTGTCCAGTCATCATGGCGAAATGCAGTGCTGAATCATCGTAGAACATAGGTCCTTCTTCCCAGAATCCCTATGGCTTCTCCCTCCCTAAAGTCTGCCAAAGCTCATGCACGTAAAGATTTACCCAATCCCCTGCAATCTCACAAAATAAATCAACTCACATCAGTCCCCAGAGCCCTATACCCACCAGAGCCTTTATCAGGCAGAACCTGCCCTTTGTCTGCTGAGAACCCCCACAATCTTCTCTGGGGTGACTCCCTGTGTGCCCCCCTCATTAAACTCTGTCTTATCTACTTGCCTCCTGTCTTTAATATACTGCACCACTCTAGACTGAATACAAAGTTACAACCCAATTCACTATTTCTCATCTAGAATGCACCACTAATTTTTCTGTCTGCTCAGCAGAATTTTAAACAAATCAAGTGCTGACCATGTGGTAGGCCCTGGTGACTGACAGCAAAAGATGCATTATGCAAAAATATACTAACACCCAGACTGATTTTAGGTAAGAAACCTAGTGAGCTGAGTACAGGGCACGTGATTTTAGAGGAAACAATATTTTGGGCCTGGGGGACTCATCGTACCGTGCAGGACTAATGTCTGTGATGAATGAATTTCACCTCCTTCTGGGTTTTAGGAAAGTTTGTTCTTTTGCTGTGCTGAATCCTTTTGGATCGCTCCACCCTTGGGAGGACATAGAGAGATGTGTGACTTCTCGAGCTTCTGTTGGGTAAGATTTTGGATCCTCAACTCCCCATCATGTGTAGGTCATTGCATATCATCTTCAAGATTAACCGACAGTCAAAAATAACAACTTTGGCTAGGACAGATTTTTTGTTGTTGTTGCTTTTAATTAAAACAGAGTCTGCGGCTCAATTCCTGGAGGTTAAGGAGCCAGGGAGAGCAGCTGGCCTTCTGTTCTAGGCAGATAGAGAGGTTTCCACCATTCGCCTCAGGGCACCACCCATGGATTTCTTTGATCAGAGAAGTTTCTCATGAAAATGACAGATTTTTCAGCAGTTTTTGCACATAGATTGTAAAAGTCAAAGAACTGAGAGTATATGAGAAGTCTGTGCACTGGATTCACATTCCTGTGGCAGCCGGAGACCTGTGGGTGGGGCAACCACACTGCTAGGCAAAGGGACCGGGCCACCCTAAGGCAGTGCCCTGGGGCATGCTTGGTTCTTTCCTCCACTAGATACTGCACACCCAGGTCAAGTGCAGAGTGAAAACAAAGCACCTGCACGTACTCTACACAGCAAACAGTCACTTCAGACACAACCTGCTGCTTTGAGCAGTGCCTTCCTTCCTTACAGAAGAGATTTGCTTGGTGATCAAACTATGTGTCTAGTCCACAACTGGACAAAGCCAAACTGAGGGTGTCAGAAGCAAGTGATATATCTGTCAGTTCAACCAATTCTTCTAGTTTATTTTACCTGGCTCAAGGGCTATAGGAGAATCCTCTCAGATCTCTTTCAGGAAAATGTCCAGGATGTAAACTTGCAATGCACTGTTGATAATCCACAGGCAAGTGATGTAAAACACGCGAGTAGCATAGCCAGGCATCCATCTGGGACAGCTCTCTAATCGCAGTTACTAGGATCTTTTGCAATTGACTTGTTTCATACTTCCAGAGGTATATTTTTTGCTGTTGTCACATTAGAATACTTTTTAAATGTCACCTTTAAATAACTCACACCTGCCCACCAGCAGCAGGAAAGGTACAGTGAGAATACGCCAAGTTCAAGCCCACCTGGGCTCAAAGCAATGTCCTGTCTCAGAACAGCAGTGATGAAAAACTCGAGGATAAAACAAAAACACCTACCACCACACCTGTTTATTAATGAGTACATAGATGTTTATATAAAATGCTGATTTAAAATAAAGAACACTTCTTAAATAAGTGCAGTGTCTCCCCGCCCCAAAGATTCCCATATGTTAAACTAAACCGTCAGGCTGTGCTGGCTGTGATTGATGAGTGCCAGGAAGGTGGTTTGCCCAGGCATTTTCCACAGACCTTTGCACACACATACTACATTTGCACTCTCATGTACGTGGATATTTTACAGCACAAAATAAAATCACTTCCCTGCATTCTTTTATTCTCCATGTAGGGTGTACAGTTAATTAGATGGAGTTTGTGGAACCTAGATTTCTGATCCAAAACCTCTGGGTCACTACCACAGATAGTATGTCAGGTGATTATCTTCATATTGAGAAGGGATTTTTACCCATTTAAAAAAGAATTTGTCTTCCCCCAGACCCTCAGTCTTCACTCAGATTCTGAGATAGAATGTGTATTGGTGGTTTTACGAGGAGGCGTTGACATCCCTGCTAGACCCATGTTCTGTGAGCTCCCAGTCCAGCTCTGAAGTGGAGCTGCCCATTCCGGGGCCCTGACCACAGCCGGAATGCTGGAATGCTCATCCAACCAGCGTCTACAGACTTCCTTTCTCCCAAGGATTCATGGTGTCAGGTTAGCGGTGGAGACCAAGGATAAAGGCCTCTGCATTTCTGCTGTTAACTCCTTGGCAGAGATCCCACTGTTTATCTTTTCTGAGGACTGGGTGAGCAGATCTTTCTTTCTGATTCTTTAAGAAACCTACGCGTCTTTCCAAGATGTTCTCATCTCCCATAAAATGTTGGTTTTGTCAAGTTTGAAAACAATAGCTTCTTAATTGGGAAGCCTGCAGTCGCCAAGGCTGTGACAGAGGCTCTTTGAGGTAACAGCTACCTGCAGGATACTGCGCTGCCTCTCACTAATTGAGGGAAGGGAACAGGAGAAGAGCTCGCAAGGTCTGCAATCGATCCGTTCTTCACATTTCACAGTCGGGCCACACACATATTTCAAACCACGGCATGGAAAGAAAGAATTCTAGTAGGCAGAGACATCAGCTAATGTGGAAAATGCTGAAAATGACTTTGGAGCAAAGTTGAAAATTATTTAGCCTCCAATTTTCTCAAGGTATTTGGGAATTATTTCACTGACCTAAAAAGAGCCACACAAATAAAAACCCAAGGCTCCAGATGAAAGATCTCCTCTGCTATTTTGCAATGAACACTTTTTCACTTAGTTGTGTCTGAAATCTCAATCATGAGTGTGGAAGATAATTTCATCTAACCGTAGCATTACTCTCTCATGGTGCGTTAGTACGTTTTACATTTTTTGACCGGTAATGCTTTGCATTGATTTCCTGCTGTTTACAGAAGCTGTATTCTTTTATCCAGAGATAAAGTATGGTGGAAAACCTCGAGAAAAATCCATCACAAGGTAAAGTAAGAAGCAGTGATGCATACTTACATGCAATCACTTCACAGGTGACGTGAACCTGTATGAGAAGGAAATAAAAGCCCAGATTCTGGAGACATCACATTTAAAACTGTGTTAGAGCACTGGAAGAAGGAAGAGCAGAACTGTGCTGATTGACTGACTTATAATTAAACCCCGACTGAAGAGCAGACTGTAATTGCCACGAGGCTCTCCAATGTGTTTACTTTCTGTGAGGAACTAAAAACGGAGACGTAAACATGGTAATTTAAGGGTTGTATTTTTTGCCCTTCATAGTTAGATGTTACTCAAGATCAAACCAACTTATATGAGATACGACTAGAGGACTGCAGTGGCCCCTGCCACAGGATGGGGCTGGTGGCATGGTACCTGGCTGGAGCTCTGCAAACCCCAGGCCTGTGTGGGGCGCGCTGGGGTCCCACCTTGCAGCTTCGCGTCACCCTCTGCAGTCTGCATGGTCAGTGTGTGCAACTCAGAAGCGCACACGTGGACGCCGAGAAGAATCCCTGGCCCCTTCGTCACATCGGTGGCTGTTCTTTCCCGTATCACTGCAGCTCCCCCTGCAAAGTACTAGATTGAAATTGGACACCCAGAGTCAGGCACGGAGGAGGCAGGGCTGGGGATGATCTGCCCACAAGGGCCCATGCTCGGGAACAGAACTGTGCCTCGGAGAAGGCACCGCAGGCTCTCTGGCTTTCGTCCCACAGGGACACGGGGCCCACTGGGGCGGTGGCCCTGGATGGCGGCCTCCAGAATTGGGAGAGCTCAGTTTCTGTGGCTTACAACTATCAGGCCTGTGATATTACATCAGCAGCTCGGACAGTATAGAAAAGTAATTCTGATAGACCTCAGGAGAGAAAAATAATGCAAGAATTAAGTCTTTTTGGCACAGTGGTGATAGTTTCTCAGTCTACTTATACGTAAATAAATGCAATGGATTTTATACATAGGTATAAAACCTGGCCACGAATGAGTATGAGTTTTGATCAAAATACGGGTGAATGTGTAAACTAAAAAACAGAGTAAAAGACACATTGCAATTAATTCACCTCAAAATGCTCCCCTTGCCCGAAGCACACTCACCCCATTGTTGTGCCGCTTTCTGAAGCAGCTCTGCCAGTCCTCTCTCACCACCGTCTTTAGCTGTGCCGGCACCCTGCTTCAAGGCCCTGGGCCATTTGAAAATATTTAGCTTTCATGGTCATTTTGAGATCACGTAGGACAGGTGAACTGTTGATCAAATGCAACAGATGTCCTTATTAGAAACAGAGAAGTAGAGGTCACACAGTGCCACCCAGGATAAACAAGATGGATAGGGACAAGCTGTGTTTGCATCTGACAGAAGTTGCCATAAATACTTTGAATCAATTCAGGACATCAAATCTGCCAAAAAATATATGAAAGAGGGCTTCTAGAAATGCCTCAAATGTTCCAAGAATGGCAAGATATGTATACTCGGTGTGGTTAGTATTTTAGCGGGGTTAATGGTAACATGTCTTTTACTGCAACAATCTTTAATTTTTTAAAATCTAAATATTCACCCGATTTTTTAATAATATCTTGTACCTACTAACATCATCTACATGGGGAAGGACTTATTTCTAGATAAGGTTATGCAAGTAAAATGTCTTAATTTCTGTGATTTGCACTCTGTGTATCTAAATAGCAGTTCTTATCTGATCCTGATCATATAACATTGAATAATAAAAAGTTGGAGCAAGACAAGCTCTCTGAACGTGCACTTTCTCTCCTTGGGTGCTGGTGTCTTTGCTGTTATTTACAGTCTATGCCATGGAAGGACTGAGGTCACCTGCCTTGCCTTTCCTTCAGCTCCTAATACTGGTTTTCATTTTTCCTTACAAAAAATGACATTTTCAAACCACATATATTTAAGAACAGAATTTGGTAATTCTCTGCAATATCTAGAAAAATAAAATCACCTAAATTCATGAAAATATTGTTTACTTTTCTAGTTTCTATGCAAGGCTTCGTTTTTATTTACTGTTAAAAACTCTAGGCCAGTACGCTATACTAGGGTAAGTCCAGCCATAATTTCCATTTCTGATTAAATTAGGGAGCACTAATATACCCTTAATAAAAAAGTACTTGAGGCACATTCTGGTAAATATTTCTGTTAGAAACTTAATGTGTTTCCAATATTTTAAATTAAGTTAAATATTACTGTAAGATCAATGGTTAATTTACATATGGTAATATTCTTTCCTCTGTGAACAGGTAACATGATTATATGAGTATCAATTTAATAAACATCAATGAAGTGAAACATAATGGCCCATTTCCTGCTGTGGAACCATTCCTGCACTCCTACCCTAAAATCATCCTGGTAGATTCCTGTGTGTGTTTCATGGTTGAGCCGAGTCCATCAGCAAGACAGCCTGGACTCTAACCGCTGTTTCTTAGACAGTCATCATATGTGATGAAGTCACGGTGCCTCATTAGTTACGAGGAGACCATGTAGAACAGATGAATTTTTTAAATCAAATTTGAAGATGTACGATACGAGCAAGAGCAGTGACAGGGACACAAGAGAAGAAAGCCATGTGGGGTCATAGTAGAGTCACGGGTTCCTACCACATGCCAAGACCCCTGGGGTCTGAGCCAGGTGCAGCAGGGGACCCCTGTCATCCGGGGAGGTCTTGGGTTTACCTTACTGACCTCCCTAACCAGGAAAGAATGCACTGCTTTTGTTTCAGGCCTGCCTCCTGCAAGGTGAATGGTTAGAGCAATTCTACACAGCAAAGACTATGTCCAGATAAGGTGTGTGTGCATGGGTGATTGTGCCCTGATACAGCACATATGCATATACACCCTCAGAGTGTGCACATACAGACCCATGTACATCAACTGGTACAGTTCTAAGTGTTTATATCTTCAAAAACATGATAAGAATATTTTTAAAAAACAGGTTTTGAAAGCTTTAAAAATGTCAAAAAAATTTAAATATACTGAAGTTCCTATCTTTAATCAGAAGAAATAAAACTGAAAATTTAAAAATAATATTTACCAGCAGATCTTGCAGGGCCCAGGAAGAGACACCAGTTCACTTTCCCCATGAGTCAGCAGAAGCCATGCTGGATCTGGGAGGAGCACAACAAGAAGCCACTTCTGGCTTCCATAAACCTCACCAGGTGGGGCTAGGGAGGAGCTGACCCTCCTCCCTCCCTGCTACCCAAGCAACCGGTGGTTCAGAGGACAGGCTGAATGGATAACAACCGAGGTACAAAAATGACTAAACACTTGTATTGTTTGATTGACTTTGCCAGACTAAGGCCAGTGGTCTGAATATCTGCTAGGAGAATAAAAGTATGCCATATGGCAAATATGGGGGATTTCCTTCTGTATTGTTTTTGAAATTGGATATTTTTCTCACTGTTTAGTTTTGTTCCAGTTGGGGCTGGGGATTTAGCTCAGTGGCTTAACTGCCTGCCTTTGGGTGCGGTTGTGAGTTCCATCTCTGATATCCATAAAAAAAAAAAAAAAAAAAGAAGAAGTTAGTTTTGTTCCAATTTATTGTTTTGCTTTGTTCGATGCTCTGGTTTGATTGGTTTCATTCTGCTTTACTTTATTTGACTTTACTGTGTCTCAGAGAATGGACAGCCTTTGTGAAGATAACAAGATACAGTATGGGGGCCATTGCGGATGACCTGTTGGCCTGTTTGAAGTTCTGTGCCACTTTCACGGCTTTGCTTTGATTTGCTTTGTTCTGTCTTGAATTGTTGGGTTTTATTCTCTTTACAATAAAAAATTAAAAATAATATTTACCAAAAAATATTATTACGTTTTGTACTGTGTTTGAAAGCTCGGGGCCTGGGTGGAAATGACAGGAATCTGCCAAAATGGCCAAAGTGCAAAGCAGGCTGACACGGAGACAAAATGCTCTGAAAAGCCTTCACTAGTAGACTTCACCCTGCTGAAGGAAAGCCAGTGACCTCAAAGACAGGTTAACACGAATTATCCAAGTGGAAGCACTTAAATACTGGAAAAAATGCTTTGTTAAAACAGACCGTGTAACAAGCGATTAAGAAATCTAAGTAATTAATTTTTAAATGGTTATTTTGAGACTGTAGAATTTATACTTCAGAATTTAAAAAAACCTTCACAGAACACGAAGGCTTTGGGCACTGTACACACACTGGGTCAGTTAACTAATTGTGTCAACTTGAGTTAACATTAAACTGGATCAGCAAGGTTCTGGGTGTTGAAGACTCACTGTAGGGAGCACTGTCACCAGAAGGCAAGAGGAGAGAGACAAAGAGGTGGGCTGGCTTCATTTCTCCAGAGGGGCTCAAGTCTCCGCCCTCACCTTGGGTATCAGCCTCCAGCAGGACTTGCAGCCTTCCTGCCTGACCCTTGCACCTCTCTACCTCTTGCTGTGCAATGCAGGAAGGCTCCATGGAGCTCCAGGCTTTGATTGGGTCCTTTGGGTCCCCTACACCCAGGCAGTGCCCTGCACCTTCCATACCTGACTCTCTGGGTGACCACTGGAAGCTTGCAAATTCTTACAGATTTGTGTATCTTCCATCTGTTTCTCTAATACACACTGACTGATACACTGTCATAAACACACCTCTGAACCAAAGGAATGAATTTCCATAATGATACAAATACCTCGTATCCTTAGTTGCTAATAAATTATAGTTAATGTCTTTACATCTTTCATTCTATGCTATCCATTTTATTCATATATGAGCATATTCAATTTTCTTTTTGTGGCATATGCTATCCTGCCTTAATTTATTTTCTCCTTTATTAATGATTCTAGTCTATTTATTTTGTATTTGAATATAATACATGTAAATATGAATAAAAATATTAAAAAACAACTCTTCTGAGTTCTATGAAATAAGTAAGACAAAATTTCCTAAGTAGATAATTACAGAAGAGCAATAATTAATACCCTGTGCAACCTAATATTACTCACAGGCAAATGGATGCAATTTGAGAACATAATGCTCAATGAAATAAATCAGACACACAAGCTTCACTCAGATGAGAAAATCAGAATATATAGATACAGAAATAAAGAGTAAAATGGAAGATAGGGTGATGGGAAGTAGGCAGAACTTAAGCAGCTCCCCAAATTCTCCATTCCATTATATCAAATGACTTCAATATCTATGCTAATTTACACTCCTCCTTTGTCTTAGTTCAATGAAAGGGAAGTTTTGTGCTCTTAAGTGTTTGTTTCTTTCCTGTAAGAGTCCCTTTTAGTCTATGACTTGTGCTCTGATTGGTCCATTTAGTTTTAAAACATCAGTGTTATCACTTCTTGAATGCTTTTGGTAAAATTTACCTTTAAAAACCTAACTTTGATCTTATGTGTCCAGTTTTAGGAGGAGAAGTAGTTAAATTATTTAAGACAGTCTACTTTTCTTTTTATTAAAATAACAGGCTTATTGATTACAAAACAGCACAAATGTTCACCTTTAGGAAAATCCGTTGCAATAAGGAAGTGTGATGAATCTTCTTGCTCTGAATACACTTATTCCACCATTATGGTTCGCGCAGTTCTGTACATGCTCTGTCCTGTATTTCCCTGCACTGCTGTGATGTCCTGAGCTAATTTCAAACACTGACCTTTCATGGTCCTTTTGACTTTGGAGAGAACTAGCAGTCATTCAGCACCAGAATTAGGGGACACGCTGGGCGAGGACACAGGGCAATGTTTTCATGAGCCCACCTTTCCAGTGCATGGTATTTAGCAGCAATGCTTACTGAGTTTTGGTCACGTCTTATAAAGAGCCTCACAGAAAAGGACTTTCAGGACTGCTTTAGAAAGTGCCAACAATGATGAGATTTGCATGTTTAAAGCAAACAGAATATATCCAAGAAGATTGACAGCACAGTATCTTTCACTGTCATAATTACTGCTTTTTAAAATTTAAATGCATTGTTAACAATCCTGGAGGAAAGAGTACACAGAGATGTGACTCAGTTTCAGTGTGCACACATGTCACTAGATGTGAACCAGGATGAGTAAACGGGGACAGGGGCCTTGGGACACAGGCGCAGGAAGGGAGGCGAACACTCACAGACAGCAGGAGGAAAGGGTTCATATGGGATCATCTCAGATTTAGGTCCCAAGCCTAAGGGACCCTGTCAAACAGAAAGCTCTCAAGTCCTCGAGAAGGAAATTGTACGTGGTAGTAAGTCTTAATCTCAAAGGAGCAAACTAAGGCTTTACGATGGTGAGCTTTTCAAAGTAACTACTTCAGGAGGGAGTCCAGGGCTCTCTTTGTCTAAGATAGTTTTCAGAGGAACGAAGAAAACATTCTGCATCTTTGAGCTCTCAAAGGTAAGACATTCCCAGGGCTGAGGTGGTCATTCTAGAGATGAGGCTTGGAGTGGTTACACCTTGTGCTGGTGTTTACGTGAGTCTCTAAATGACCAGGGTGGTAGAATTTGTTATTCTGAGGGTCTGCTATCTGTGCTCGCTCTTAGCTAATTGCAGTCTCCTTCCGAAGAGGGCCTGGATGGAGCAGCTAGGGAGAAGTGTGGTCAAGGAGAGAGTCGGTCATGTTCTGGAAGAGACCATTTCCTGCTGACAGGGGAAGCTCATTGGTTCTTCCCACAGAGTTAGTCCTTGAATTTGGGATGATTGCCCCCAAAATAGCCCTGCCTACCTCAAGAATTCTCTGGGCCTGGTGTTTGGCTGGAAGAGAAGCCCGTTAGCACCATTAGGAAGTGAGTGGCTGCCTTTCCAACAGGGAGTTCCAGAGAGCTGTGTCAGAGTGAGAGGACCAAAGCTCTAGAGGCCAGAGGAGATCTTGGAGAGGAGGGCGCCTCTCTGCCAGGTGCTCCATTTGGCAAAAGAACCACTCAGAGAAACTTGTGCCTCAAAGTAAATGTGGTGCTGAAGGCACTCATGCATCACTGTATGCAGAGCAAATGCATCTCTGAAGAAGCTCCCTGGGGTCCCTGTGACAGGAAGTACAGCACCCAGCACCAGGATTCCCACCCTGCACTCGGAGAAGGAAACAGCCCCTAACATGCACTCCGTTTGTCCACCTGTGGTCAAAGCTAGTTTCCTTCTCACCGTGGAGAGTCCTGCTCATCCAGGGAGGAGCCTCCAGGCGTGTCCTCCACCCACATTGAGATATGTGAGTGACCATGGCTGCGGCCACTCTTCCTCTCCCTGAAGGGTGAGATTCTGGCCACACCCTTAACCACCAGGTCACCTAAGGCAGCTGAGTGCTGAGCAGTGAAGAGGGACCTCAGGCAGGATATGTGGCTTCCACTTCTCAGGCTTAGCCCCTGAAGGCTCTCCTGGATGGGGTGGCCATGGAAGTTCGCCTTCCCGAAATGCAGGGCCCCATTCTCCAGTGGGATGTCTTCCTTTGGGTCATAAACTGAGCCTGGACTTAATTACTTGCCTCAGCCTCTGCCAGTCAATGTGCACTTGCAGCAGCAAGACCCTTTGAAACATGCCCTGCCCCCGGCCCTTTCACTGCTCTGAAGCCTGTGTGGTAACAGAGGTGGGGCCACAAATTCACCTGCTTGCTGCTATTCCTTTAAGAAAGCATTGCTTGACCCAAACCACACCTCCCATGCCAGCTAATCCAGTACCTAAGTGCATAGCATCCGCTTTCTGCCAGCGATGATTACAGTCCTCTGCCTCTCACCTCCTGTGCAGGTCCACTCTCTGCAGCTGTGATGTGGAAAGAGATGTTCAGTGTTGTCCCCACAGGAGAAATTCACCATCATGTTGAGAAGGAGCAAACCTTGGTCTGCTGTTAGGATTGATGAGGAAGGGGCCACACCCTGTGGAGAGCTAGTGCAGCAGGACCTGTTCACATGCCGTGGGCCCAGTTTGCAGTGCTCAGGGGGCCACCGTGTCCCATTCCTCCCCATTAACAGGTGAGGACTCACCTACACCCAGAAGACTTTGACCGTGAATTTCCCGTGGTACATCCTCCTATGTTGCTCCTCTTCTAGAAAGCAGGGTCACTGTCACCATCCAGTCCATGTGGTCGTGATTTTGTCACCAAAACTATGAGAATGTGACAGGTTGGTGGCCCTAATGTCTTTCCATGAGTGCCATCTGTAGTGAAGGCCTGGATTCATGGGTTAGCAGAGGGATGTACTATCACAGCAGTGCAGGTGTCAAGAGCACCAGTGTGTCTTGCTGGGTTCCCTGAGTGCTAATCCCATGGGATCACAAAGGGCCCTACAGGCACCTGCTCCATCAGTGAGCTTCATCAGGAGAGAGGAACTCTGAGCTCTGAGCCCCTGTGTGGGAAGTCATGGAAGGCCAGCGTTTGGAGCTCTCAAGAGCTATTTGGGCACATTGTAAATCCTCCTACAAATCTACGTTGTGTTCCGGAGGGGCCCTAACTCTACCTGTCAGCACTGTTTACTTTACATCCCTGTCAAGATGGTTCAGAACAAAGACCATTAAACCTCAGCTTGTGGGAGTGCAGAAGCACAAGAGATCCACAGGGTGCTGTCTCCACAAAGGATAATTACTCCTCCCAAAGTAATTGTATTTGACTCTCTCTCCTACAGAAGTAATTATTTAACTTCATGTTGCAGATCATCTGAAAATTCCTTTGTAATTCTATGGTTGTAGTGCCAGAAAATATATGCAAATGTTGACACACACAGACACACACACACACACATACCCCTGAAATGTTCTCAGAAGGCTGCAAATATGGCTTTGACTCTCCAAGTAAGATATTTCACCTAAAAGACTTTTCTCATCTTTGGTTCGTGTTCTGTGACTGCATAGTACTCTCAGGTTAAGGGTTCTGCAATATCAGAATTATAAAAACAGATGCAGGAAATGAATTTAGAGCAAGTCATTCATTGCTCAGCCTCTTTCTCCTCCTATTTTGGTCCACAGCAGCAGGTGTGCATAGTAAAGATCCGGGCTCCTTCATGTGAGGTCAGAGGTGCACAGATCCTCCTGGGGTACCGATGTCAGCCCTCACAGAAAGAAGGGGATGAAAGTCCCGCAGGAGCACGGCACTGGACCTCACTGAGGACTCAGGCCTCTAATTCTAAGTTGCATTTATTTATTTATTTATTTATTTATTTATTTATTTATTTATTGGCTTTTCCTTTCCCTCCATGAATGTTTCTAGAGGTAGACCTACAGAGAACCTCAGACACACATATTTGGAGTAGGTTTACAGGAGCTGAGTTTTACAAATTACTTATTTTTCACTCAAGACTCCTGTCTTAACCACAGGCACCAAGATATTTTGATCCCACTTGCAAATGTAAATCTTGCTACCAATACATAAAATATTTCACCATAAATGTAACAGTGTTTGTATATCGGTGTCTTCCAGTAAGAGTTGTCAGATATTAAGGAGGGCTCTTCTGTGATATCAATATTTTACAAAGCCATCAAAGGCACTTAAGATCTTTCAATCTTAGCATTCATGCGTAATTTTCCATTGTTGTTCTTAATGAGGGAAATATTATTTTTGGATTGCTGTGTAGTTTTTTTTTCAGTATTAAACTTTTATGAGTGGTTGATTATAAGGAATGCTTTGTCTTAAATTATAATAAAGAACATTGACAGATTGATTCTCTTCTAGAACATCATTACATTCTAAATATCACGGCAACGTGTATTTACAGTTTATACATACATATATATATATATATATATATATATATAATAAGAAATAAAAATTATGAATAAGCTGTGAATAGGGTTAAGTTACATTTAACACAAACTCAACATGAGCATATTCATCCAAACATGAAGTCATCTGGGGCCACTCAGAGGGAATAAGGTGTGAAGAAACAAGCTTTCTGACATCAGTTAATCCAGTATTCTCTTGAAGATCAATTGAATTACTTAGAAGAGATTTAGTTCGATATAATTATATACAACTCCCCAAAATTGAGGGGACAGTGTCCTGGCAGCAATGCAGCACACTGTGCAGTTTTAATTATATCAATTAACTCAGTCAATGAGAAGGGAGGAAACTGAATTAAGGTATAGCAGAATGAGACCTCAGAAGTATTTTCTTTGCTGAAAATTCTGCAGTATCTGTGAGCCTGAGACATGAAGGAAACTCCCAAAGTTTGCTTTTCAGAAGCAGAGGAGGACCTGGTGCTGGTCCTAAAAGCTCTGAGAGTCTCAGGCCAGCCTCAGCTATTTCCTGCCCTTCAGCACCTGGAGAGCTCCTTCCCCCTGAGGCAGGAAGGAGCTAAGGAAGTCAAGGGCATGCTTGGGAGCAGATCACTGATCTCCATCTGGGGTCAGATGCCCACCTCCCACTGTGCTCTAAGAGTCTTCATCCCAGCTGCCTCTGTTCTTCCTAACAAGAGTGTATTCCAATCTCCAGAGCCCAGAGACATGCTTTTGTATACTGACTCTTTGCTACAGCAGTAAGCAATTCAGATCCAAATGCCTCACTCTAACCATGTCATGCCATCCACATGCTGATGAATGCATGGTAAATAATAAAAGTGACCTAACTCCAAAGGTGACAGACATCACTATAATGTCATGAATCTTGCTTCTTTTTCTGTATATTGATTGCTGTCTCTCTCTTTCATCCATCAGATATCTTCTTGCCATGGATTAAAGGGTGATGCTTCCTCAAAATTCATATGTTCAACTCCTGTTCTCCATCGCCATATTATTAGGAGGTGATTAGATTCTAAGGTTGAAACTTCATGAGTGAGATTTATTAACTTTTTTGAACCAACTCTAGAGAGCTCTCTCAGTCTTTCCTCTAGCAGAGAACTAACCAGGAATAGAGACACATAAGAACCAAGGAACACTAGATCTTACTCACAATGACTCTGTCTTGGACTTCCCGGATTCCAAAACTGTGAGGAACAAGTATCAGCTTAAGCCATTCAGCTGATGATACCCCGTGAAGCAGCCTCCATAGACTAATTCTTTCCAACAAGATAAGCACAAGACCATGCGAACAGAGCACACCATCCTCCTGCAGAGTCACATGTCCTGAGATGTTCCCGTAACCAGGAGAGGCTAGTATCATCCTTCTGAGGTGTGCAGGGCACTTGGAATATGCTCCTGGAACCCTACATGCCAAGGCCCAAGCTGAGTCAAGAGTGGAGGCAGAATACAACCCAAAGGAGCACATGTGTCATTGGGTTCCATGGTTCTGGGGACTCCTAAGGATTCTGTCTAGATTTTATTGCACTGAACAAAGAATTGGATAAAATAAGTGCAAAAGCTATTGAGGTTTGACATTTGTTAAAGGTTGGAAAACAAACACCCTCTTCAGAGTGAGTGTGGGAAATTAAAAGTAGGAAAGGAAGTGCCCTCGGATGGCTGAGGGTGGGAGAGCGCAGAGGCCACGAGATTCTGTGTGTCCCTCTCTGTAGGCTGGTGTCAGCTCTAGGTTGTTTTATCAGAAAGCTGCTCGAGTCCCCGAGAGAAGTGGAGGAAGCTCTTTCTGATGGGGTCCCGGTACCAGGCTTAGGTGAAAGTGTCCAGGATCTCTGACTCCCAGGCCACACCCACTTACCCAGTCATTTTGTTATGCCCTAATCTTCTGCCTCCTGAGTCTCACCCAGGAGGGATGCTCAGAGATGAGGGGGAACAAGAGGGATTCCAAACGACCTCCAATGCCAAAGCATTTCCATGTTTTCTAACATGAGTTTGAGTGCATCTTTCCCTCTGTCTCCCTCTCTGGCTCTGGCTCTGGCTCTGGCTCTGTCTCTCTCTCTCTCTCTCTCTCTCTAACTCTGTATCTCTCTGTCTCTCTCTGTGTGTGTCTCTGCCCTTCCCTGTCTCTGTCTCTCTCTGTCTCTCTCTGTGTGTCTCTTTCTGTTTGTTGGTCTCTCTCTATCTCTTTTTTTCCTTCTTGTTCTCTCCCTCCCTGCACTGCTGTATCCTGAGTTTTACCCTCTGCCTCCTTCTTTAGGGTCCAGATTCCAGCCCTGTGCCAATCACTCCAGGTGCAGACCTCTACAGGGAAGGTCTCTTCCCCGTTTGCCTCCCTGTCACACCTTTGCTCCACCTTTGATTGCAAGGTTAATTCTCTTTGTTTTGAGCTCTTCTAATAAACACCCCCCCCCCCCCGCAGAATGGATTCCAGGGTTCTGTGAGGATCCTGGCTGACTCCAAAACTAAATGTCTACTCAGGTGGTAGGAAATAGGGACCTGAAATGGAAATGGAGACTGCTGCAGCAAATTCATAAGTCATTTGCATTTTCTGAAGGATCATTTCTTCCAAATCAAATGTAGAAGAAAGCATGCATTTCAAGTCTGGCAGTTTAGAAATAGTTTTGCATTTCTGATATCTGGGCAAGGTCCTGGGTTCATATATTCTGACAGACCATAAATGAATGCTGAGGTCTAATTCTTCATAAAATGAAAATGTCGGAATTTCATTCACTCAGAGCACAAAAAGTGGGGAATATCATAAATGAATTAATACCTTCAACCAGAGAAGTGCTACAAAACTAGGTTAAAATTGATCTATTTTATATTACAGATACACCAATTTTCCATTATTTGCTATGACATGTTATGAAATGAAAAACTATTGTTCAGGGAGGCTGTCATTGATTTTTAAAAATTATTTTATTGTTATATAATATTTATGTAATAAATATAAATAGAAGAAAAATATTAAAACTGTAACATTTTCATATGCTACAGGTACTAATATCTCTTCATTAAATACCCTATAAATTTCTAGCATATAAATTTGTGCAAGGTTTAATAAATTTAACTTAATTCTCACTTTTACCTTTTCAGTTATTTTTACCTTCCATTTTAATGTCTTTAGTTACTTAGGAAATGAAAGACAGGAGACAGAACTACCACACCTAAATACTCCAGTGCCCAGGAAATTCACACACGGTTCTAAGTGCTTCTTGTTCTAGTTTGTAGCAGCTCTGCTTGCACACCACACTCAGGTCCATGTCTTTATTTTTCTGCTTTATATCCACCTGAAACCTGACCAGCTGAATGAATCGAAATTGGTTTGTCAAATGGCTCTTACAGTTACATTACAGCCTCATTGAAAATCAGGGGAAAATGATTCTTAGAAGCCAAAAGAATTCACTAATTTATACGGAAAGGTAACAACAGAGCGAAAGTTAGGATTTTCTTTTTCTGTGCCTTTTTATCATGTGGGAAGGATATGCATAACCATGACATAGCCTCCAACAACCGTTCTAAGGCAGTACAAACCTAGGGCTCAATAATGAATGCTCAGCTTAGGAGACACTCAGAGATTCATCTTTTCATGTGACAGAAGAGGGATAGGTAGAAGGTGGAGAGACAGAGGATAAATAGACAGACAGGTAGATAGATAGATAGAAAGAAAGATAATAGACACACTATGACTCAGACATAAAGCAGTGAAGCCCTGCCATTTGCAGGAGCACAGATGGAACTGGAGAACATTATTTTAAATGAATAAGCCTGGAACAGAAGAGACAAAAGCCTCCCGTTCTCCCTCACATGTGGAAGCTGGAAGAGTGGCACAGGGTCCAATGGTGGTGACCAAGGACTAGGAAAGGAGAGATGAAGAGACGCTGCCAAGGAGTACAAAAATGCAGTGAGCCAGGAAGCATGACTGCTTGAGGTCTGCGTCTCAGTGAGTTACTAAATGTACAGAACTAGAAGACAGGAGCTCAGAGGTCTCTAAGGCAATCCATATGTAAAGGGCAGAGACCCCAGTTACTATGCTGCTATCTCTCCACATGGTGTCCATGCACTGTGTTATTACCCTCAGCCCCTGAGGAATATGCACACTTAAACATGTGCCATCATATTTATTTCATATTTGAAAACTCAGGAAATATCTTGTTACACTTGTTAAAATCAGAAGCAAACTGTTAGTAAATTTTCATAATATCATTTGTCACTAAGTCCCTATAGTCATTATGTCCCTTGGATCCAGGACATTATAACGATTAGTAGATACTCAATAAATACCTACTTAAAAAATAAAATATTTATTAGTTCTAGATTGAGGCCCCGGAGACAGACTGGAGAGTGTGGATGACCTCAGTGCTGCTGGCGAAGGCCGTGGGGTGGGTGACATCTCAGGCTGGACGGACACAGCAGCTGAGGCCTGAGCCCATCTCCCAGGGAGCTCTGGCGTTCACATGCTGCATCCCAGACACCTCAGAGAGGCAGGGTGCCCAGAGTCATTCATCTGATTTTCCTAGGGCCGCCACTTAGGAGGGACCATGGGGCTGGCAACAGTGACTTGCACACTGTGTGCAGCTGCCAGCCTCCTGCGGTAATTTCACATCTCTGTGAGGTGGGCAAGCTGGACCTGGACACGGAACCAGCTGTGGTGCTGCAGTGAAATGAGTGTGATCAATGCACACAGTGACTAGTTCACATTTTTAAAAAATGTATTACAGTAAAGGTACACTGTCATTAATCACCCTCAAAATACTCCTAGTCCTTCCTCGCCATTCTCACCCCTCCCACAGCAATTCTGGAGTCTTCTTTCATGAGCGTGTTCCATTGTGCTATTGTGGCTGCCTGAATATCCTGACTGGAGTCAAAACATTCATGTTTCATAGTCGTTTTGGCAAAGAACCGCAGGTTTGCTGACTCCAGACACAGTGGATGATGAGGAGGAGAGTACAGAGTGACGCGTCATGAGCTGTTTCCTTTGGGATGGGGTCCGACTGCTGCATTCATCCCATCTCCTCTCTCTCTTTTTTTCAATCTTCACTCCTTGTGAGGACTTTCCCAAAAGGAGACCCGGAACTGCTACAGAAAGTTCCGGAGTCTTTCTGGCGGGATGGGATAAGTACATTCAAAGAGAAAGAGGGTGGGCTGTGGGGGCGACTGAAGGGAAAGGCATCTTTTACTGTAATACCCATTTTAATTTAAGCCTTCATCATATGGCTACTTAACTTTATTTCTTCCATGTGCAGACAGTTTTTAAATAAAGAAAGTGAAAGATGAACCTCACAAAATCACCCATCTTCCATCTAAATTCACTTTCCAAAACTAAAAGAGTAAAATCCAGGGGAGAAAGTAGCCTCTCCTAAAGGACTAGCACAGGAGGGACCATTCGGGCTCCCTGTTCTGTCTTTGGGGTCCTCCCTGTGGGGCTCCTGTGATTCTGTTCCCACACCTGTCTCTCTAATATAGTAAGACACATCCGAGATACACAAGAATGTGTTAGTACAATGATCAAAGCTTTACAGAGTCTCCAAGAAGGATACTGATCATCACTCCCATTTTCCCAATAATAAAGTTAAGTTTCAGTTCAGCTAAGGTCTTAAAGAAGCCACAAGGGAGCCATTCACAGGCCGGGAGGAGAGAGAAGAAGGGCAAACCAGGAAGCAAGCCCAGTCTGTGAACCAGTGCCATGCGCAGGCCACCACTGGCCTGGGGACAGCCAGATCCCAGCCCCTTCCCGACAGCACCCCCACCCTCCATGGTAAGCGATGGGCTTATCTGGAGAAACTAGGCTGTGACAACAGCTATGGAAGTGAAATGCAATTAGGTGCCTGTGGTATTTGGTGCTTCACTAACACTGCAGGTCTAGGTCCAGTGGTCTGAACACAGGGTCAGAGGACAGTAATACAGAGTGAGGCATCTATAGGGATCTCCTTCTGAGGGTTGAAGCCACTGTTGATTTCCTATGGTCTTGTTTGGAAGTCCTGTATTGTTTCTACTGTTTTGTTGGGTTGAGTTTTATTTTGCTTTGTTTTATTCAATTATGTCAAATCCAATGACAGGAGCAGCTATTTTAAAGATAGAAGGAAATATTATGGTAACAATGTTGTATCAACTGTTGGCTTATTTTGAAGCTCTTTATTGCATTCATTATTTTGTTTTTACTATTCCTATTCTGCTCTGTTCTGTTTGATTTTTTACTATGTCCAAAGTTATCTGCAGCTACTTTGAAGATGTCAAAAGGCATCATGGTAAATATTGTTGACTTTGTATGTTTTGAAGTCCTGTATCTCTTACACTTGTTTGTTTTGATTTGTGTTATCCTATTTTTTCCTCTTTAAAATAAGATAAAATAAAATAAGAAGTGACAAAGACAAGCAATAACAGCTCGACAAAGCAGATTCCACTTTTTTCATGTTGCTTCCTCCTCACCTACGCGTAACTTCTATTCTCCAACTCTTCTCACTGGTGTGAATGAAAATACCTCTGAAAATACAGGTGCACAGTCTTAGGAGTTTGATACCAAGAAGGTGGCTCAGAAGGAAGTATACTGAATGAGTTTACATTGTGGTCTCAGTGTCTTTGTGCTGACTTCATGAAGTCCACGCTTCTGTCCTCAGCACTGTGATCTTACAGGTGACCGAGTATTGTGTGATAGATGATGTAGTTCTCACAGGCAAACACCACTTGCTCAAATCAGTAGAACATTACCTTTAATTTGGCACTGGGTTTAGACCATATTTGTCCCCCAAAGCTCCCCATCTTTGTAAATGACTTTGTAGTTAAAGCAGAAGATAAATGCAGTCATGAATGTCACTTGGAGAAAGGTATACAAGACAAGGATGCAGTGGATACAATGTTTTATTCTTTGTCATAACAACTTTTAACACCTTTCATTAAGATAAGAACTTGCTCAGTGGATGCAGTGACCCACACCTGTAGTCTCAGCCCTCAGGAGGCTAATGCAAGAATGTTACCACAACTTGGAGGCCAGCCTGGACTACTTAGAGAGTCCTATCTCTAAATAAATAAATAAATAAATAAATAAATAAATAAATAAATAATACATAAATAAAAGAAGCTTTCTCTCTACCCCCACATTCTTCCTCCTTCATTTTCCTAATTTTTCTTTGTCCTAAGAGTTGAAAGAGGACAGGGAATAAAGCAGGACAGAGACTTATAAACTTCCTATAATGGAAACAAACTCAGATCTCCCTTCCCTGAGCTTTCTAGGGAAGTCAGAATACACTTTGAGTAACAGAAGGAATGCTCAACTCTCATGGAGCTATGTGTTTTCAGGGGTATTTTATGTCAAGTTGCTATGTGAGTCAAAGGGTGTGTAGATCAATTTCTTGTCCCTCTATTGGAGACACAAACTGTGAACCTTGCAGGTTTTCAAAAAGGTGAGTTCGTCACTGGTAGTTAGCAATTATAAATACATTGTTCATTTAACTCTTGCATTGTACAGTGTCAAGTAAGATACAAATAAATGAGGAGTTCTGGGCTCATTTTTGGCCGAGCCATTGACAGCCATGGCCAATCACCATGAGCAACCTCTCTTCAGCTCCCTGGCAACACCCTTCTATGCTGGCCTTATTTTCAACACAGGAGCCACTGGCAGATCTCCATAGAAGACAGGAGGCTGGAACCAGCATGTTGAGAAGTAGACCTTTGGTCTCATGATAGTGATGTACTTGGGATTTTCCAGATTCTTAGAGCTAGGAACACCCAAATACCATGCATTTCCTTTTTGAATCACAATGTGAGGCTTCATGGGATGAGTTACCCTTGATTCTAGCAGGAAGCAATAAATAAATACCTGAAATGATTCCTAGGTGGCTACCTTGAAAACTGAGACAAGGGCTAAGTCATGTTGGAAACATAAGGAGACTGCAGTGAGAAACACAGGCCTCAGAATCCTCCTGCCAAAGCCACCTGTACCAATCAGCAAGACAGTGAGTGTACCTGGGAGGCAGGACAGATGGTGGAGGCTACACCAGTGGCCAGCAACCATGTGCTCCTGTATCCAGGCAGGCAACCTAAATCTTGGCAGGAATGAAGCTGGTGGTGACTGAGACTTGGCTGCCTGCATCTGAAGTCTGGTAT
This sequence comes from Cavia porcellus, assembly GCF_034190915.1. Taxonomy (NCBI): domain Eukaryota; kingdom Metazoa; phylum Chordata; class Mammalia; order Rodentia; family Caviidae; genus Cavia; species Cavia porcellus. The sequence continues at coordinate 45,284,977 of NW_026947507.1, forward strand.
TCCTAAGCTAATGGCTGGTTCTTAAATTGTGAGTAAATTCTTGCTCATCAGGCAAAGCAGGGAATGGGGCTGCTGCTGAACTGAGGTCCTTCTTTCTGGTGTCCTCTCACAGAGATGCTCCCCATTGGAGCTATTTGTTAACTCAGTAGCAGGCTTAATATCTGAACCACGCAGAGGCTGCCATCGCCTCCTAAGGAGAGAAACACCGAACAAGTGAGAACCGGATGGCTTTTTCCAGACACATCAGAGAACAGACATTTCAAGATGAAACACCTCCCGAGTGGGAAGCCAGAGGTGACTGCAGAGTGATGCCATGGTTGCAGGCTGGGGGCCGAGCCTCAGGGCCACCCATGGTGAGGACACTCAAGGAGCAAGCAACTTCAGTGCATGCAGGGCCCTGACCAAGACTGGCACAGATGGAAAACTCGGCTGGGTCGGGGGTACGGTTTGGGGACCTGGCCCACACATGCAGGTGTCTCCTTCCTGGGAATACCAGCAATACTTGGAGTAGAAAGCCAAGGAAGATGGTTACTTGCCAGGCAGGGAGGAGGAGGGTGATCTCCTCCAGGAAGTGCACCCAGCAAGATCTCCATAGCAACACAGGCTCTAGCAGCTGGTCCCAATAGTTATGGGCTCTTGGTGTACACCATAGGGATTTTGTTTTTTCCCTTTATTTTTTCTTTTCTATTGTTGTTGGTTTGTGATTTGTTTCCTGTTCCTTTGCCTCTTTTGTCTCTTACCTATTTTTATTCTGTCTCTTTTCCTCCTTTCCTTGTTGTACCTCTCTAGATTTAATCACAATTTCACATGATTGAACAGTCTTTATAATTGTTCTAGTCAAAGCAAACAATCCTTTGCTTTCTCCTTCATTCTTTGTCTTCTGTCTACTTCTCTGGTTTCCCAAAGCTTGAGGATCCTCCTTTGTCCTCCAGCCTGGCTTCTGTGTTATTTCTTTTCAGTTTTCTCTGTTGTATCTACTCTTCTTCTTAAATTGCTCCACCACAGGGTAAAAACCACTCTACCCAGGGGGAACCCTTCATGTACAACTCACAGTTTATAACCAGTTCTGTTATAGAATTATTGACTTGCTTCTATCACCAAAGGTATAAAAGTAACAGTGGCCACAGTTGGTCAGTTTCTAAACTGTGCTTGATGGTACTTTCAGCGCCAACGGCACTACTCTGATGAGAAAATCCTCTCTGTTATAATCAGTTGTTATCAATTCTGTAACAATACTGAGAAGTTCTAGGGCATAACCTTACCAAACCCCAACACCAAACAGCTGCCACCATCTCACTCTTAAATAACTGCAAAAGTCTCATCTTGGTACAGACACAAACCAAAAGCTTCCTATACACAGAAGACACCCTGAAGAACAAACATTGCCTAGAGAGGCTTTGATACAAGTGATAAAGCTGTCTAATACAAAAATGTACAATGATAAACACAGAAAACAAAATAAAAATTTTTGAAATAGAAAATGACAAGACCTGGAAACAAAATGCAATCTCATACCTCCAGCCCACCCAGCACAAGTCCAGGAGACAAAGAGATAGAGGAAAGTGGAACACACACCTGACATTTCTGAAATGCTAGCAACTGAAGTAAAGAGACAATCCATGAGGATAAAGAGGAAATTGGATCAGAAATAATCTCTCAGGGAATAAAAGAACCGTCAGAATTTATAAAGGAATTGCTTTGAAAATCTAGAGTAAAGATAGACAAAAAATAGATTATAATAGAATGAGAACGGAAACTATGAAACCATAAGAAAGAAATAGAATGCATAAAATGAATTCAAACAGATATCCAGGAAATTAAATTCTCATGGAAAACTGGCAAAAGTGCTCAAATGAAACTGAAGACAAACTTTAAGGCCTTGAAAACATGATCTCAGCTAGCGATCACGAAAGATGTCTTGAAAATTAAAAGATCACAAAATAAAAATTGGCTAAAAGATGATGGAAAGAAAAATGATAGAAGATTAAGTGGTGTGAATGAAAAAGCAGGATCCAAAAAAATGACATTTAAAAACTATTTGCATAAGGAATAGGAGAAAATTTCCCAAGCATGGTGCTGTTGACAGTACAAAATATCAGGCACCCAAAATTAAGGCAGAAAAATTTTATTTAGGTCACAGTTTGTGGAGGTTTCAGTCCATAATTAACTGGCTCCAACGCAAGGTGACATGATACAAGGGCAACACTTCAGTGTGGCAGAGCACAGCAAAAGCAGCAAAACCAAAAGTGAGGAGTGAGCAAGCTCTCTCTTCTTCCTTATACTGTAAACAGGCTACCACTGCACCCGGCAGGGCTTCACTAGCAATCACAGTATCTCCGTGCCCTCCTCCTGCGCAAGATGAAGATGTTTACAAAGTGAGGACCTCGTCCCCCACTGAGTCACTGGAATAAACTTCTAATCTTCTCAAGTTGACACAATCTATGGATCATTACACCTGAAAAAGAGATAAATGAGGCATATAGAATTCTAATTAACCATAACGGAAATAAATCTACACCTAGATATATAATAATCAAGATCCCACAAATTCAAGACAAGAACAAAATACAGAAAGCTTTTAGAGAAAAGAAACAGATCATCTATACAGGAAAGCCCATCCGAATCATGGCAGACTTCTCAACACAAACCCTGAAGCAAGAAGAGCATGGAGTGAAATACTTCAAGTTCTGGAAGAAAACAGCTTCCAACCCAGGTTGAAATTCCTGCAAAACTAACTATAAAAATTAGTGGAGAATGACCAAGTGGGATTGATCTCAGGAATGCAGAGATGGTTTATCATATGCAAATTAATGAATATACACTACATTTATTACCACCTTACCAATGCCAAAGAAAAAAATAATATGATCATCTCAATAGATGCAGAAAAAAGCTCTTGATAAATTCCAACACTTTTTCATGTTAAAAACCCTACAGAAACTCAGAATACATGGTGTCTACTTCAATCTCATAAAGGCCATCTATGACAAACCAATACCTAACATTATATTAAATGTACAAAAACTGAAATCTTTTACTCTAAAATCAGGAGTAAGACAAAGATGCCCACTATCACTGCTCTTATTCAATATAGTTCTGGAAATATTAGCCAGAGAAATCAGACAAGAGAAATATAAAAGGAATAAAATAGGAAAAGAATAAGTTGAATTATCACTTTTTGCTGATGACATGATACTGTATATAGAAGACCTTTAAAACTCCAGTAAAAGACTACTAGAGTTAATAAGCAAATTCAACAGTGTATCTCAATATAAGGTGAAGACTAAAAAATCAATAGTATTCCTGTACAAAATCAATAAACTCACTAAGAAAGAAATTATGGAAATAACAACTTATACAGAAAAAAATGAAATTCTTAGGAATCAATCTAACAAAGGATGTAAAAGAGCTACACACTGAAAATTATAGTACTCTATAAAAGGAGATTGAAGAGGATGTCAGAAAATAGATTTCCCTTGCCCTTCATTAGGAAGACTCAACACTGTGAAAATGGTCATACTCCCAAAACTGATACACAGATTTAATGCAATGCTGATCAAAATATCAGTAAAATACCTCACAGATCTAGAGAAAACATTGCTAAAATTCATTTGGAAACAGAAGAAACCTAGAATAGCAAAGACAGTCCTGGGCAACAAAATCAAGACAGGAGGCATCTCAATCCCTGACTTGATATTATATATAAAGCTATGCTGATCAAATCAGTGTGGTACTGGAGAAAAATAAATAAAACTGCCTCGAGGATCAGTGGAATAGATTTGAAAATGCAAATATAATTACAAAGACACTCAGCCACCTTACATTTGACAAAGGGGCTAAGTATGTTCACTGGAAGGATAGCTTCTTTAATAATGGTGCTGGACAAACTGGCTTTCTACATGCTGAAGACTGAAACCTTCTATCACCATGCACTAAACTAAAGTTAAAATGGATCAAAGATGTAAATATTAAAATAGAAACACTAAATCTACTGGAAGTCAAGGTAGGGAAAAATGTTGAAGACATAGGAATAGTTCATGAGCAAAACACAAAATGCACGGGAAATACTTCAAAGAATAAACAAATGGGGTCTCATCTTATTAAAAAGATTTTGTACTTCAGAAGAAATCATCAAAACAGTGATAAGAAAACCCACAAAATGTGAAAGGATTTTAGCCAGCTGTCTCTCAGACAAAGGACTTATATCCAGAATATATAAAGAATTGAAAAACATCAGACTCACCAAGTTAAAAAAGGGCATCTGAATGGACATGCATTTCTCAGATGAAGCAGTACAAATAGCAAATAAATACATGAAGAAATGTTCAACATTATTGGTCATTTGAGAAATACAAATTAAAACAACACTGAGATTCTGCCTCACCCCAGAAACAATGGTTATTATCAAGAAATCAACCAATAACAAATGCTGACGGAGCTGTGGGGAAAAAAGAACATTTTTCCACTGTTGGTGGCAGTGTAGACTGGTATAAGCACTATGGAAATCAGAGTGGAGATTCCTCTGAAATCCAGAACTAGAGATCCCATTTGAGCCAGCTATTCTCTTTCTAGGCATTTTCCCATAAGAATTAAAAGTGTCAAACCACAGTGATATATGTGCACCCGTGTTTATAGTGCATAATTTGTAATAGCTAAATCTTAGAAACAACTCAAATGCCCATCAAGCATGGAAAGGATAAAAAAGATGTGGTAGTTTTATACAATAGAGTACTATTCAGTTATAAAAAGGATAGACTCGAGGCTTTTACAGGTAAAGGAATACAAATTAAGACCATACTCATAATTTTCATACTGTCTGGTTTAAAAGACCTGTAATGCCTTCATTACCTTGTTCTGATCAGTTTCATACTGTTTTGTTTTGTATGAATTTGTTGTGTGTGGAGATATAGACAACCATTTAGAAGAATACAAGAGACATTATGGTAGCCACTGTAGATCTCCTGTTGTCTTGTTTTGAAGTTTGTGTCACTTCTATTGTTTTCTTCTGATCTGCTTTGTTCTGTCCTGTTATGATTCATTTTACCGTTTTTAAAAATAAAACTAAAAATTTAAAAAAATGGGTGAATTACACAAGATTCACATGTGTAGCCCCATTTTCTCCTTAATGTAAGAAACTGAAATATTAAATAAGATTCAAAATGTACTATAGATATTGTTAAAGGGAAAGAAACTTTAAAAGGAAAGAATCAGAATGGAGCAAAGGAGAAAATAAGAAAGGGGAAAGAAAAAAAAAATATGTATATATGACACCTAAGACAATCATACTACTAATTTCTATCGGATCATTGAAAAGAACAATTTTTGTTTATACTCTTTGATCAATTTTTCACTCCTGTATCTTGTAATCTGAGCAAGTACTTTGTAGAAAACAATATGCAATATACTAATCATTGTTAATCCCCTATTAGCTTGTTTTGAATTCTGTGTCGTACTTTATTATTTTTTTCTCTTTATAATAAAAAAGTGGTAACTCAGAAGTAACAGCTGTTTATGTTGGCAGAAAGAGAACTCTGAATGTCTGGGATTAATATGCTAACAGTTCCAGGGGAGGAAGTAGACGTGAAGATGGGCTTTCCAAGCAGCAGAAGCAGGTGCAGGAGAAGTGAGGAACACCCTTGAATGACTCTTCCTTACCCTCTCATGGCCAGCAGAGCTTCAGAGGATGAAGAACTAAGGACTGAAGCTCTGCAGAATCAAATAAGAGAGACCACAGCGGGGGGGGGGGGGCAGAACAGCCAGGAACAGCAGCTACTTCAAAGGCCAACACAGATACTATCAGAATGCCAAAATGAGAAGCAGGAGAGAGCAGGGAACACACTTACAAGACGTAATCTTGACAGATTAACAGATGTAAAACACTGATTCAGGAGGCTGAAGACTCAAAACATGAAGAGAGCAGAAATCTCCAAAAAGAAAAATAAAGAGCAAAATAAAAGACAATTTAAAACTCATGGAGATATATCTTTTCAAAAGGAAAGGTGACCAAGAGATGGAGGAAGTAGAAAGAAAGGGAATAAAAAAAGGAATTAAAGTGTGTTGTGTATGAGTACCAAGTACCGGAAGAGTTACCCACTACAAACCCATATCAATAAAGATAAATCGCTAATTAATTAAAAAAAAGAAACTTCCCAGGCATAGTATTTGTCAGGCTTTGTCAGAAGACAAACAAACAAACAAAACTTAAAAGAAAAATTATTTTTAATCTGCTTTATTTAAACAATGATAAAAAATAACGATTTCCATCAAAAACTATAAAATAAGTCTACTGAAACATTTCAAATGTTGAAAAATAACAAGCTAGAAATCTGCGTAGACAAACGTAGAGACATACTGTGAACATGTACTAGAATTTTAAAAGTTAAAATACAGGGCCGGGGATTTAGCTCAGTGGCATAAGCCCCTGCATTGTAAGCAGGCAGTCATGAGTTCGATCCCTGGTACCGATAAAAACGAAAAAGACCAAAAAAAAACTTAAAAAAAAAGTTAAAATACATAGTTCAAACGTCGAAGAGAAATAGCAACAATACAATTCTACATTCCATAAAATTAATCTATTACAAAGAAGGAAAAATAAAATTTCTTAGACAAATTAAAATGACTCATAAAAAAAAATATGAAAATTTCTTTGAGAGAAGTGACAGGAATCATAATTATAGACAGAAAGACATGAGAATCAGAAGGGGAAATCAAAGTGAAATGAAACATTTAATTTCTCCTAATATTTAAATTTATTTTTAGTGTAAACAAAATACATATCACAAAATTTGCTGCTTTGTGTGTGACCCATCTGTAAACTGTTCAACTTGAAAATTCAGTTACTATTGAAACAATCCTTGGTTTCTGGATAGCCATAGCATGAAGACTGACTCAGCCCGACCGTGTTGCTTAAAGAAAGTGTACCTGAATTTGTTAATAATTATAATAGGATCAGAAAGGCAAGAGCTGCCAGGTTTTTCAAAATAAATATTGCTGGTGTGTTAAGAGATGCCAGAAATAGTCATGCAATTCAGGTACAAATCTGTAGATATTGATTCAACTTTATCAATAATCAATTTAAATGTAAAATTCCAAATAAACATTTTAGGAGACAGGGACTATCAAAATTAATATTAAAAAAGGCTCAGTGATGTTTATTTACAAGAAAGTTCCTATTTGTCTTTAAAGTCATTTTAAAAATTAAAAGTTTAGCACTAAAAGGACACGCCTTGCTGATGACAGTATAAAGTAACAACAAATGGGAAGTATATTTTGTGCAGAGCAGACTTCGTACAAGAAAGACTGTTGGGAAAGAAAAACCTTTCACAGAGACAAAGAGTGCTTCATCCAAAAGACACAGCAAACTTACAAGTGCCAAACAACAAATCCAAAATCAGTGGTCCAGAAGCTGATCAGCTGAAAAGAAGAACTTTGTAAATCCACAATTTGGGTGGAAATTTCAACATCCATATTTCAGTAACAGATAGAACAAGCCCATGGCCAGTCTCTAAAGATAAAGCAGACCTGAAGGCACCTTCAACCGGCCACATCCAGTACGTTAATAGCCTGTCCCCAGGCAGAAATGCAGCTTCTACCTTCCCAGCTCCAGGAACATTCTCCAGGGCAGCCTGTGCTCTGGCTGCACAATTTACTGTTCAGAAAGTACGCTAATTGAGGCTGGAGTGTCTGGTAGGGTGCTAGAGAAGTGTTTATGAGTGCTGAGTGTGATGGGGAGCACCGCAAATCGTTTTTAATAAAAAATCAATGCATCAGATAACTTATATCCTTTAACTAGAAAATGCAACTCCACTAGACATAATAAAACTTAGTTGGAAAATCCTCAAATATCTACAAACAGGAGAGTATACGTCTAAATAACACATTTGATGAGAAATCTTAAATTTCCAGACATATTGAAAAATATTTGAAAATAAAAATACTTTTTTAAATTTGTGAGATGATTTATATTACTGAAAGAATACATTGCTAAAGAAATATCTGCAAACAATGTGCTAAGATTCTAAGAGAAAGAAAAAACTCCAAAGCAAAGAATATTGAAACAATCAATATTTTATACATATATATCAAAAATATCCAAACTATAGAAAAATCAACAAAACAATTACATAAATCTTTGAAAAGATCAGTGAAATTGATAAGTATCTCTGCTAAGCAGAAATATAAAGAAGTCTGGGGCTATTAATAATACCTGAAGTCAATATCTTATCAATGATCTTATGGTAAGTTTGTTTAAAATGCTGTTTTATCATATTTAGATAAATATGGTAACTTACATAAACATCATCTGAAACACCAAAATTTACAAAACTCAGACAAAATAAATCCAATAATACTACCTCAGTTCACGAACACTTCAGTGTAAACAATTCAGTTCACAAAGGTGTTCAGCAAGTTTGCTTCCTTTCACAAACTCTACACAGGTGACAGACACAGCCACAGCTGCCTTCTCCACACAAACATGAACACAGCCTCTCTCCCCAAAATTCTAAAACAAATGAAGTTTGTAAACTGAGGTATCATTGTAATCTGAATAGGATTATATTTTTTTAAGAAAAGCAATGTATGATTAAAATGTAAGGCATCTGGTTCAAATAATTTTACTGAATTCTCTAAGTATTTAGCAAAGAAATTATATTAATTTTCCACATTTCAAGCAAACAGAAGGAATCCTTACTCATTTTGAGGCAGTAGAAATATTATAGTAAAAAGACAAATACATGTCATAAATATATATGCAGAATTCTCAACAAAATATTACCAGCCTGAGGTCAGAAGTATGTGCCTCAGTTAATTTTCTCTCATTGCTGAGACAAAATACCTAACATCCAAAGTTAAAGTGGGGGGTAGTTTATTTGGCTCACAGTTTGTGGAGGTTTTAGTCCATAATCTTCTGGATCCAAGGTGGGGTGGCATGGCAGAGGGGCAACAGTTCTTGGTAGGTAGAAGGCCACAAAGCAACAAGGGATGATTGGATGATCGCAGCTCTTTGTATCCCTCACATCCTATCCAGGCTACTCAGGGTAGGCAGCACTCACATCCTTAATCCCAGTGCCCTTGAGCCAAGCATTGCACCATGGATCAGTCCCAGTATCTCACACCCTAGATCCAGCCACTTCTGAAAAGCCTCATCTATGACCACCTGGGGCTTTGAGGGGACAGCCAAACACAAGCCAAAACAATACGTAAAAACAATTATACCTCCTAACACCCAGGCAATTAGTAGGATTGGATCACGTTTTAAAAATTGATTTACGTAACCGGTCACATTCCAGGATAGAGTGCTCAGTGTGACAAAACAAGGTCATTGTATGATAAATGCATGGAAAAATACCAACAAACATGTGAAAGAATGTACTGATTCAAATAACCTGGAGTGTGCATGTCTCATGGGCAAAAGTGGCTGCATACAAACACCACCCCTGAGCTAATGAAATCATTTTCTAAAGCTCAAAGGTTAACAATTCTAGTACTGTTTTTAAAGACAAGGATACTTTAGTGGAATAACTATACAGATTGTTGTTTCGATAGAAATTAATAGATAAACCAGGACAGGAGCTAGAATCACCAGAGTTGTGGGTTACCACTGGAGACTGCAGTAATAATTCATGTTTAATTCTGCATTGATAAAGAAATATTCATGGACTTATGCATATGCATTGGATAGCGTGTCTACTTGGTCTCTCAGGCAAGAGAGTCTCGAAGCAATGACTCCCACTAACTTGAGTACATTTAGCACTCAAGTCTTGATTTTCAACCTTACTGTCCAATAAAAATAATCAACACCCTTTGGATAAGCCACTGATCATAGTACTGTAGACATATATACTTTAACAGTCTTACAATGCCAGGAAGTAAGAGTGTAGAAAACAACAGGAAAGAAAAAAAAAAGTATGAAATGATGTCAAAAAAAGCATGGGAAACAACTTACAAAGCTTCCAGTAGTCAAAATTGGATCATTTGGAGTATTAATAGTGGCTGACAGAAATAATAATATTACACAAAATAAAAGTAAAGAGTGAATATGGGTACACACACTTGTAAATTACAGATTTAATGCACATGTAACTAATAGGAAGACAAGAGACAATTCTGTGCAATGGACCATGCATGGATATGTTTTCCCATTCCTCTGGGAGGTGAAACTGGCTCCCCTTACACTGCAGTTGCATTTAATGGCTTTGCTGAAGAGAGCAACCCCTTGGGCAGCAGCAGAGATGAACGAACTTCACAGTGGAAAAACCTGGCCAATGCTGCTCTAGGCAGACGCCCAAGTCTGACATCGACATCGCGGATGGTTCATTTTGGCATCAGATATCTTTGCTCTTAGGTGATGAAAATGGCACAATGTTAGTAATTGCACAGCACGGCCAGGGTGGCAGCCCTGTGAGCTGGTGCCTTGAGCCTGACCACAGAACGAGAAAGCTGGACATTTGATTGCACCACGGCCCTTGTGCAGATGCCAAAGCACCGAACTATTCTAGACTATCCCAGTCACTTTACTTGGTATATTTTATTATTAAAATATGTATTAAAATAAGCAGAAAATACTATTCTAATTCACCTCGAAGAAAACAAATTGTTGTTGGTGTGTGGCCTGTACCTGTTGGAATTTTACGTTTATAGTACACAGACACATTTGTGATGTGCACATCTTCATTAAGTCTTAGTCATGTGCTCAATCTCCCTGTGTTGCCAACTTTGCATTAAATTCTTTGCCTCACTTTTTATTTTCAGGAATTCAATGGAATTATTTCTATCAGATTTTTTTTGGGGGGGTTACTGGGGTTTGGCCTCATGACCTTGTGCTTGCCAAGCAGATGCTTACACCACTGAGCTAAATCCCCATCTAGCATTCAGATTAATACAAGCTAACACTGGCTGAGATTGTGTCATGCCAATGAAACTTTTTAAAACTTTGACTGTTGAAAATAAGTGTTCTGTACTGTAGGGGCTAGAGGGACATCTGGTCACACACATAGTACTCACAATAATGGTTTTCATCACACAACATCCTAAGTCCTATGCCCTGCCCTTGTTCCTACTGGTCACCTACTTAGCCAAGGTATGTTGTTAACACTTAACCTAACGCACTCCTGTTTCCATCAATGTTTAATAGCTGCAAGCCACAGAAATAGCTTCTTTCAGTTCACTCCCAAGGTGCGGCCTTGGTAATTTATTTGGAATTCACTCTATATAACTGTTTCACAGTATTCAGTTATTTGTATTTTCATAAATGTGGGTTCAAAGCCCTGTGTGGATGCAGTTCATGGCAAATTCCCTTCAGTATCATCCCTCTGAGCAGGTTTTGGTATCATTCATAGTAAGCACTGTTTCATGACACAATTTTAACGAGATTTTAAAAATTTTAAAAAGTTTTAAAAATTAGAATTTAACGAGTGTATATGGGGCAGCTAGTGGAGTGCAGGATCTTGATTTGGGGAGGAAATAAAATTCAGCTTTCATGAGGTAATCATATAGAAAATTTAAGTCAAATTTTAATATTTTTTTGTATGAGGGATCAACTCACAACCTTGCACTTGTCAGGCAGGGACTTATGCTGCAGAGCTAAATTCCCATCCCCAAATTTTAATACTTAGTATCAGAATCAATTGTTTATGGATTTTGTATAGTTACAGTATACAAGATATTTGGAATATAAAGAGAATGCTGCTAACTTCAGTTAGGTGATTTTCTAAAAAATGCCAGACATTTAGAAACTTTTATCAAGGAATATTCTAAGAAAAGATCACAGCTGATTTATAACAATTTTATTTGTACTATACACATACTCAGAAAATTAGAATTCACCATCCACATAATGAGAAAGAAATCTCCTTCCTTGGCTTTCCTATCGTCAGTGTAAAGCATCTCCATGGTGGCTCCTACCCCAGAAGATGCTATGGCCCAGCTCTGACATTTTTCACACGGGAGAAAGAAATCACAGGACTTTACTGGAATGACAAATCGCTAAACACAACCCAAAGTCACATCCCCGGAAAATCCTGAATGTTACGAGAAAAAAATTGATGTGTTTTGTGTGGGCAATTACATTCCTAAACAAAGCCCTTATGAAAATAGACAAAATTTAATTTTAGAGCCCATTCAGAGCTCTGAAGCATCCATTTGAGTTTTAAAAAATATTCGGTGGAAATTGGAGAGGAGAGGCAAAAGTTCCTTTATTCTCGGCTGCTTTAGCAGACAAGGTCAGCAGAGGACACCATCCAGACATTCAGAGGTCAACAAACCCAAATTAATGAGAAATGATGCAAGTGCACTCATCTTACCTCTTCTTTAACTCTAAAAGACCTGTGTTTTGTTCCTGAATTCACTGGAAACTAAATGCCAAAGTGTCTGAGCTATCCTCGGAAGGTTCTTGTTTGTTCTGTGCTTCCTGTGCCTCTCTGAGGTCTTCTGCTCTAAACAAGAATTTCAAGTTGGAGAAGTAAAGGGCAGAGTTGTCAAAAACATTGAGCAACATCTCACAGTGCTGAGTAAGTGGCTCGAGGACTTCAATCTACATCTGGAAAAAATGATTATGGATTTCTGTGCCCAGAATAGTAATATCATCTGATAAGGCATCGTGAATGAAAGCTAATCTGTGTGTGTGTGTGTTCACATGTATGTGCATGAATGTGCAAGTACATGAAGCACTACAGTTAGTTTATCTCTAACTTTATGTGTTCTTTAGAGAAATAGTCTGTCAGGACTTTACCTCTTTTTAGTAGGAGTATCTGTTTCCATGAATTGCATGCGTGCTATATAAATTTTACATATTAACCTATATCAGTCACATGGCTTGCAACCATTCTGCACATTCTGCAGCCTGTATCTTCACTTTACAGCCACAATCCAGTAATCCCTCTCCATACGCCAAAGAAATATCTACAGTCCCGTGTTTCACAATGGTCATGACACGGAATCGTACGTATCCATGAACACGAGTGGGTAAAATCTAACAAAATTAATCTCATAGCAACAATGGCAGGGATATTAAAGTAACACTCATAGTAGGCACATAAAAGGAGACAGGGACACAGGAATGAATGCGAGGGTCCCGGGATGGGTGGCAGAGACAGAGAGGAAAGCCAGGAAAGAGAGGACTCCCGTCGCTGCTTGCTAGTGACAGGAAGGTTTTCACACTGACTGTACTGATGACTGCATCACTGTGTGAGCATTTACCCACCAGCAGCTGAACTGTGTGATGTGAAGTTAAACTGCAAGAGGGCCGGGTTCATCTGCGGAATACAGAGCTGTGTCCCCCACGCCACAGCAGACCGTGTGAGCGCTGCCCGAGGCCAGAGAACTGGTTCCCAGCTCTACTGCACATACCCCTTCTCCTTTGGCCTCTCCATTTTGTGGTGTATTTGAAGACACTGATTTAAAATAAACGACCTTAATCAAATATTCTGAGTTAAGTTTTGAATAAGGGCTAGTTTTAAAATCATAGTTCACAGCCAAGTATTTAGCTTAGTGGCACAAGTGCCTGCCTGGCAAGTGCAAGGTCTTGCGTTCCATCCCTGGTAAAAAAAAAAAAAAAAAAAAAAAAGAAAGAAAAAAAGAAAAACCTCAAAACAATAGCAACAAAACAACTTACTAAAAATCATAGTTCAGGAGTGAGATTTTTTTTTTTTAATTTAGTTTTTAGTGAATTCAAGAAATGCTTTAAAGCCTAATCTCTATTTTGTTTGAAATGTGGGGACTATGCCCACCTGGAATTTTATTTATTTAATTTTCTTGTAATGCATTATTTGTTTTAAAATTGTATAGAAATTATGATCTGCATGGACATTTGTAACATTTTAAGTCAATATTTGTAAATGACATTCAAAGGTTTTACTAGTATATGTTTATTTATGACTATAACTCAATGTATTAAAAGTTCTCTTAGATAGAAGGCATGGAAAAATATAAGTGGACCACATTTACAAACAAATAGAACATATCTCTGAAAAGTACTAGGAGTGTCATTAGTTTGGGGAATCATTGTTTTGTGTCTTTTATGGTTCCATTTAAAAATCAGAGATTTTCATTTCAATGTACAGATTGAATCACGGCCAAGACTTGATAATGTTAAAGAATTTTTTCTCTCTTAATGTTGTGAAAGTATCTGCCTATATTGTTTAAATTCTGAAGTTTCATCTTTAATGTTTGTCTTTAAGGTCACAAAAGTTACTGCAGTTATGTCATCATGGGAGAAACAAATTTAATTCATTTCCCTAATAAGGACTCACTGTCTGGGCTTAGACAGCTGCAGGGCTGTGACTGTTAAGGCGTTCATGTTTCTGTACACCTGAAGATTTTTTGTGAAACTCTCTCTTCTCCTCCTTGGTTTTCACACTCTTAGAATTCATGGCACCATGCCTGCAGAGAATTCATCTTCTCCCTTGTGTATCCATCGTGTTTCCTGCACCTCTGGGTCCATGTCTTAAACTGTAGAAGAATACCTAGTTCTTGCCCTGTAACTAGCACCCTCCTCCCCGGCCCCACAGCTTCTCAGATGAGACAACATTTTACATCAGCCAGGTTCCTTGTCCATTCACATTTATCCTCCTTCATCTCTCTTGGGACAACTTCCTGGGTAAGTTTTCCAGATCTACCTTTGAGTTCACTAATCATATTTCGTTGTCTTTATGTTCACCTTTTGTTTCTTGCTCATTGATTTAGTTCCTGTTTCTCAGTGTCTTTAGATGTTGATTTCACTACTCTTTTATAACTGAAGTAGCATCTTGCACCTCATTCTTTCAGAGGCTAACTCCTGGCTAACTCTCATTTGCAGTATTGTTTTCACCTGTGTTTGCTAATTTTTGCTAAGGAGAGCTTGCCTGCTAAATTGTCTGCAGGATCCTGTTTGCTTAGCTCCTTCCAAAGCTCCTGTCCTAACTCAGCACTATCCAGTGCTGGTGTTTGTGTGCGGCCTCTGCATCCCATGAAGCATCAGACACTGGCCTTAGGTCCACCTCCAGGGTACCTGTGTCTGTCCTGGGTCCCAGCTCCTTTTTTTCTAACTGCTCAAAGTCCCTACCCTTGTCACTTGTGCCAGAATTTTGTTTTGGAGACAGGGTTAGTTTTCTGTGGTAGACTTAACAAATCATCACAGAATTGCTACACTATCAGGAATTAGTTTTCTCACTGAGGTCCAAAGTTCTACTGTCACCAAGGCTAGGGTCTCTCAGAAGATGAGGAAAATCCACCTTAGAGGGTGCTACTCCTGGTGGCCACATCCCCCCAGTGTCTGCTTCTGCCCATGCCTTCTCTTCTGTTCTTATAGGAAGAGCTGTTCTTGGAGTTAAAGCCCATTTTATCATGTGCTCTTAACACATGATACTTAACTTCCTCTAGACTCTTCTTTCCACATTGGGTCTCCTTCATGCTTTCTGCAGTTATGTGTGCACTATGCCTCAGGGCTACCATCCAATTCCATGCAGAGACTTTTCTTGTTTTCTGTGACATAAGGTTCTCTCCCTTGATATGATGTTATGATTCTCATTCAGATTACATTGTTTACCTAATGGCTTTTGTCGGTGATGTTTTCTGAAGTCCACTCTAAAGTCAATATTGTTTCATAACCTCTGAGTCCATTTCTGGCTAAAGTGATAGGTATGGCTATAGGAGACTATATCGATACAGATGAGGTGGATGTAGATATAAATATTAGGCATGGACAGCTCAGGCATAAAACTTCCATTATTCAGTGAACTTTTACCATTCTGGAGGTCACTCTTGTAGGTACTGCTCCACCTACTGAGAATGTAGTAGTAACTAGAACATCAATCAAGGTTGCTGTTTAAATGCCCTGAGCTACCAGTGAGAAGCCCGTGGTTTTACTGCATGGTTAACACTGACAGCTGGCTTGGAGCCCTGAGACCTGCGTGGGCACGGAGCTCCGGCATCTTGTCTGACAGGAGCTGGGCCACACTTAGGCTGTGCTGTATGGTCTTCAGCACAATGCTCTCCTTAATGCAGTGTTTCCACCTTTGAACAGTTTTGGAAAGACAGCCACGAGACGGAACTTTTGATCTTAATTCCACTGCAAACAAACGGGATAACTTTTGAAACTGTCTTTTAATTTTTCAGGGCTTTGATTTCATTGGTGCAAAATGGTAGACACAAACTAGAACAGTCAAGGCCTTTTAAGGTGTGAAATTTTAAGACAGTTTACAAAACCAAGGGGCAGGAGGGTGTGACATTTGCAGATGAGATTAAATGCAGGCTCCATGCAGACAAAAGTGGGAAACCTGATCTTTGTCCTGCTGGTGTATGTATGCGTGTCCTCTAATCTTTTATTCTGAATTTGGAGCTGCTGGATGCTAAATCTGAGTCTGAGAAAAGAACCTGTCAGACTCAGCAGGAGGCCCAGATTACCAAGGCTGAAGGATGCTCTGGTGGGCTGGTGAGACACCAGGGAACCATTGTGCAGCGCTTCTGAGATATGTAATCCAAGGAACAAACATCAAACAGACCAGGGAGTCAGAAGACAGGATTGCCTGATGGTCCACCTTGTTCATTTCTGCCTCAGGCATCTGTGCTGTCTCACTTGGAGGCCTGGCTGACCCCTTCGGGTCTGTAAGACCAGGAATGGGGGCTCCAGGGCCAGGGGCTTTTAATTTAGCTACTTAGGTCAAATGGAGCTGGCTTAACCTGCTCCCATTTCTCGCCAGGCCCCAAGATACTGTTTATGAATATGCCACAGCACTGTCCCAGGGACATGAGATATGTTACCTCCTGGCAGGGGACACAGCACAGATATGTGACAGGCTAAATGCTGTTGGTCAGAGCCCTTACCTGGCCTCACAAAAACATTCAGTGAGATGCAGTGTGGTCTGAATGAAGTGGCAGTGCTCAGTCCCAACATGAGCCCCTGACAGCCAGGAAGGTGGGAACGGAGTTTACTTGAGCTCATCTTTTTCCCCTTCAGTGGCATTGGATTTGTTGGCTTGAACAATTATGGTGCTGGCAAAAATAATTGAAGCAAAATTCAGACATTTGTATTGAAATACTAATTTTAAAGTACCTTGATAGAAATTAGAGTTCACAAAATTGAGAAAACTTCAATATTGCCAACAAATATAAATCTGAAGACAAACCTTAAATCAGGTTATTTTTAAAACAAAAACACAAGTTTTTATATCCTTATGTAAACATCAGGCATGGTAGCACACTCCTGTAATCCTAACGTTTGGGAGGCTGAGGCAGGAGGATCATAGAGAGTTTGAGGTCAGCCTGGGCTACATAGTGAGCATGAGACCAGCCTGATCTACATAGTGAGACTGTGACTGAAAAACCAACAATCCTTCTGTAAGACCCACTGTGATAAACAGGGACAGAAATGTATGCAGATATGCTTCACACCCTAGGACACCAGGGACTGTCCTGCTGCAGATGTTTATCACAGCCTTTGCTTTTCTCACAGTAATGCTTTTCTCACAGGATTTTTGCTGATATCCACTTCTCTTCTCTGGCACAGGAAGATTGAATTCCTTGCCCTTCTTCAACGTGCCTGAGTTCAGATGGTGTGTCTCATGTCAGCCATGGTGATTTATTTAGGGAAAACACTCTCAAAGGCTGTCTAATTTCCCTGTTGGCCTTCTGGGCCTAGACTTACATTGTTGACTTAGTCACTTTTAATTGTCAATTGCTAATTCATATGTTCAATAAAATTCGACATACACACACACACACACACACACACACACACACACACTCCAGTTGGGAAGGTGCTACCACCAGGTTCTTCAGCTTTCTCTGACCTCTCCCCATAAGGGCTCCATTCCAGACACATCAGGAAACACACTCCTTGGCCAGAGTCTATGGTGAATTACACAGGATGAGAAGATACGGAGTCCCAAGCCTGTAAAAATAGGCAGTTGATAAACATTCGTTGATGAGTGAAAGACAGCCTGATGGAAAATCTTTCAGGTATGAAAGATGGAGAGCAGGAGGTAAGTACAGGGTAAGTAAGTAAAGAAAGATGGGGGAGCATGGGTGCAGGAGTCAGAAGACACTGTCATATAACAGACATGCAATGCATAGCATCGTATTATGCAAGAAGGGCTAATATTATATGAAGTAGAGTATTATACATTGTATAACATCTTATTGCATGATGACATATTGTAACATATATATTATTAGATCATAGTATCCTATTGTTACAGTTATTAATATAAAAATTTAGTTATGGACATGTATTAATGCAACATGTTACATATATGTCACATAAAACATTGTTGGTACTGTGAAAGTTTCCGGTCTGGAAGGGGAGGCCAGTGGTGACCCACAGAGGCAGTCTGGTGTGAAGAGCAGGTGCTCATGAAGTGCACAAGGAAATCAACATCAGATGGAGGATGAACAAGGAACTAACACAGAAGAGAAGGGCATTGAGCTAGAAAGTCATGAGTGACCTCTGGGCTTTTCCTAATTGCTTTAAGTCTGTAGAGGTTTTGATGCTTGCAGCAAGCACTAAGCATTCTGGATTAGTTCTCCCTTGGTGAGATAACACAGAGGAAGCCACGCTGAGCCCGAACCCCTGCATTCAGGTTTCTGGAGCTTCATAATCACATTGTAGGAGGGGACTCTGTCCTTTTCAGGGCACCATGTTCTGAATCCTACAGAGGGGGAGTGGTGCTGTGTGAAGGTCCTCAAACCTTCAGTGTGCACAGTGGTGACAGTCTCATCACTAACACGATGGACAGGGACACCTGCAGGAGTAAGTATAATTTTGGAACTCAGATGATTTTTCACTCGTTATGACATAAGTGTGGAGAATATTGGTGAACAAGAATTCTATAACCACACATGATTTAAAGGAATTTGCTTTCTTGCAAACCTTTAAAAATATTTTTCCTTATCCTTGGAGTAACTATTAAACAAGTAAACTTTTATTAAGAAATAGAAAAAAAGTCCCATGCATATATTTTTTCTAAGAAAGAGCCCCTTTTATCCATGACTTGTACCTACACTTAGTAACCTTTTGGCCATTATTTTATGATTATGATGTATGATGTCATAATTATTGTTGTTCTCTAATTAGTTATTAATACTTTTTTATAAAAGTAAGAAGAGGTGGTTGGGAGGGGACCCACACTACAGAGTCATGCAGAGGTCCTTGTATCCCTTCCTCGTCTGAGGTCTCCATGCAGCTGGGATGGGAAAGAGGAAACCTAGCTTCCTGAACCTTAGGGAGTCAGATGCAGGAGCCCAGGGCAGCCCAGCTTCATCTCTGAGTCATCTGGCTTGGGGTGACCTCACAGAGGGAGAGAGAAGAGAGTAGCCGACTGAAGGAGATGTTTCTCTTCCAAGCAACAAAGAGAAGGTGCTAGCATGTGCTGTACTTTTCATGATGTTATTGGATGCTCAAGCATTTTAGCATAATCCAATGACCAAAGTAGAAAACAGTAGTTACACATAAATATGTCCACCTGGTTTTTACCACAGGGCCAATGCAATTCATTGGAAGACTAAAACATTTCTGAAGACAATTTAGACATCTACAGGCAAAAAGCACACCTCAGTCAAAACCCTGCATTTCACAAAATGTTAACTCAAGATGGATCCGGCTTAACTGTGAAACTAACACAGTTTTAGGGGAAAATGAAAATATTTTTGGGACTTAAGTTTAGGCAGAGTTCATAGACACCAAGAGCACAATACATAGAAGAAAGAAATTAGGTAGGATGGATTTAATTAAAACTTAAAACTTTTGCTCTTTATGACTCTCTTAAAAGGATAAAATAACAGAGACCAGGAGAAAATATTCACAATCCACATGTCCCAAGAGGACCCAGTGTGTAGAATATATACAGGTAAAAACATCCAATGAGAAAATAGACAAAACACATAGAAGAGGAAAATAAAAAGAAGTAATACATCTTTCTCACCCATGGCAAGGTTTGTAGTAAAAGCCCCTAACAAGCAAAGCTAGATTAGCAAACTAGAGTCGAGCTAAGGTTTGTAAAGAATGTTTCGTGCTAGAGAGCATTCAGAGACAGCCCAAAGAAGCAGGAAAACCTGTTTGTCTTAGCCTGGAGGTGGATGGAGCAGGGGAACACGCAGGACAAGGGGCCAGTTCTCCAGGGTCCTCTCAGCCCTGCTGAGTCTCTGTGGAGGAGGGTGGTCCGCTCCAGCTTCAGGAAGGGTACTTCCAGAATGAAGGTCTGAGGACCAGTGTCAGGGAGGGCAGCGGAAAACTCTGTGGCCTGTGACAGTGGGGAAGAAGTCAGAGCGGCCTTCTTGCTCTGTCTTAGCAGCTAAAACCAAACAGTCCTTTTCAGGGCACCACGTTCTGAATCCCACAGAGGGGGAGTGGTGCTGTGTGAAGGTCCTCAGACCCTCAGTGTGCACAGTGGTGACAGCCTCATCACTAACACGATGGACAGGGACACCTGCAGGAGACACCATCGCTGCGGAGTGCAAGGTGCAGTGAGTGAAAACAGCCGGGCGGTCCAGTGCTGGTATGGACCCTGCCAAGTGGGGTCATTCCTAGGACACCCCTGGGAATGTCTGGGCACAGCCGCTCAGGAAAGTCTTACCGGTCCTTAGAATGCCAAATGTGCAACAGCCACGTGACCCAGGCTTTGTCCTGAGAGCACTGGTCTCACCAAAGTGCTAATTTGTACTAAAAAGACGCACGTGTGTGGTGAGGAGCTCACTGTGCAGATGACAAAGGACCCCATGTGTTTCCACAGCAGAAAACCAGGCTGCTGGAGGGGAGGACTGAGCTCCTGACATGGCCACATTTCAGACTGCCTGCAGAGTCCCCTGGACACTGGGTCCACGGGTTGGGACAGCACAGACCCATTTGTGTCAGAGCCTGGCGTGGCAGTGGGAGGGGTGGAGGATGGAGAAGGCTTGGGAGAAACAGCATCAGCTCCTGGGGCTCTCAGTGATGGACAGATCTCCCCCCGGAAGGCAGCTTATGGGACAGGGAAGTTGTGCTGTTAACTTTAAGTCAGCTTACATTGATCTTGAACTTTGTGAGAGTTTTCGCTTTGAGAGAGAAAAATCAACATTTACAAAACATGTCTAACACACACTCATATTTAATACGCTTCCAGCTTAGCATAAATATTTGATGAGGAGTGGCTGCCAATCATTCTAATTTTCACACTGCATTTGTTATACGCTGGCTTTAAATTAGACAGATGTTTAATTTTATCCTTGAAATTATCTTCGCGAAACAGGAGCATGAATGCTCCTGAATATTATACGCATTTTAAAATATCCATAAAACTTCATACAGTTTAAGTAAAACCTAGAAGCATACCTCACTCACCGTCATGTCTCAGATTTGTGTGACGCTGAAAGGACAGGATTGCACATTCCTGTCCCCAACTCCCAGTCCTCGGCTGCTGCTGCTTTGGTATTCTGTTTGTACGTTTTCTGAAGTCCATTCAAAAAGATCCCAAGGTTGGGGGAACTCTGGCCCAGTTGTCTCTTTTCCAACTAAAAGGCTTTCTTTACTGTCGAAAAGAAAAACTAGTTTTTTGTTTATTTACTTTAGTAGCAGGAAGTGTGTTGCTTCAGAATTTCACACAGCAGAATTCTGAGGTCCATACATTCTGAAATGATTGGAAACACAACCCACAGTTACTGGAGAATGGGCCTGTACTTTCATATCCATTTTATACACAAAAATGCCATATTTTGTTCTGAGCAACTCCAAATATGATTATATTTTTGTCACATCAGACATGTTCATGTGTGTTTTTCATTATCACTGAAAATTCAAATACTGGCAGAGGAAACTACTTCTAAAATCATATAAATTTATGCTTTATCCGTCTTCAGCAATATTTCCGTTTAAAATAAATTACTTTCCAAACTTAAAGTTGAACTGTGATTAATTTTTGATATTGTTTCCTCAAATAATTAATTTTTATTTAGCCTCTTTGCTTTCTTATACTGAAATCACTTGTAATCTGTCTCTCTTCCTTAGGAGACTTTTTCCGTGAAGTGCGGGCAGGAGAACAAACTGCTCCACTGCCGACCTGCACTGATACACACAGACAGAAGGCGCTTGTGTCCTGAAAGAGCTACCTGAGCAGCAGAGGACGGAGCGGAAGCAGTGTGCTCACGCAGGGAAATCCACATTGGACTCTTGCTAGCTGAAGCTCAGGCTTCCAGAGCCCTTGCCTGGCAGGCAGGAGGCACAGTCTCCCTGGGCGAGCGGAGATCCACATGGCCTACCAGTCCAACCTGCAGTGTAGGCTTAGGGACAGGTCACGGTCTAGGTCTCTCTCTCATCCAAATCAAAGTTTGACCTTACAGAAGCTGAAGACTTCTGCATTCAAATTCTCAAGAGTTTTCACATGGAGCATTTGTTTATATCCATGCATTCCTTAACAGGCAACATTCCTGACTTGGAAGATTTTTCTGAGCACAGAAAGGCATACTCGTTAATGGAGCACGCACGTGCGTGCGTGCGCGCACACACACACACACACACACACACACAGACAGACACACACACACACACACACACACACACACACACACACACACACACACAGTCTATTTTAGTCAGCCTTTTCTTGAGTCCAGAAGTCAAGGTATTTTTGACTGAGAACATCACCTCCCTGCACTTGATTTCCTCTCGCCAGGGTAACTTGCCAGCCTGGATCACCGTCTACTACAATTCAGTGCATTCTTCCCAGCTTTTGAGGGAAAGAGCGCTGGAGAGGACTTAAAAGTACAGCAGTGACAGTAAAGGATCTTTCAGGGCATTTCACAGTTTGATTTGCATTTATGGGAAATATTACGCTAGGAAAACCCAAACACTTCCTCCTAAGTGTACCTACCCTTGATCATACCTCTAGACAGATGTAGTGATGTTTTAAACTGTTTAGGGAAGATACTTAGAAGGAGTTTAGCTGAGTTAAATGGAATTCCTACCTTTAGATTTTTGAGGACTCTTTATACTAATTTCTGTTGTAGTTGTACATTTCCACCAAATATGTAGAAGGGTTTTTTTCGTCTGCAGCCTTACCAGTGCTTGTTATGATCTGATTTCTTGATGATAGCTATTATTCCTACAGAAATGTAAATTTATATTCCTTTAATGTGTGTTTTTTTAATGATCATCATCAAATTAAGTGATGCATGTATACCCATGTTTAAAGCAGCACAATTCAATGTGTGCTAAATCGTAGAAGCAGCCAATCTGTCCATGAGCAGATGAATGGCTAAAGAAATACGGTATTTACGCACAACAGAGTACAACTTTGTCATAAAGAAGGACAAGTTTGAATCCTTTGTGGGAGACCACAATGTTAAGTAAAAGAAATCGGTCACACGGGATTCAGTGTTGCATGAAAGGGGACAACATATGCAAGGACAGGGAGAGAGGGGAGGGAAAAGAAATGAGAACTCACATGTGCCCACTTCCCATGATGAGCGTGGATTGTAATGTGCCAAGGCCGTGTACTAGTGAGGAGCAAACAAGTCCTGAGACCATGAAAGCTCTGAGAAGGAAGGACTGGCCACCCAGGTGAGATGCGCCTATACCGCCACCCTGGGGACACAATGGCTGTGGTGGCCCAGTCCCAGCAGCCGCTTATCTGGACCATAATGCCTAGACATTTGGCCAAACATTACCTTGGCATTTCCTGTGAGAGAGTGCCAAGAATAGGATAGACTAAGTACTGGAACAAATCTAGGTTCCCTCCAGAATACCCTCTCCAGAACAGGTTTTTGTTTGTTTGTTTTTGAAAAAGTATCTCACTATGCAGTTCACAATGAAATTGAGCTCAGTTTGTAATCCTGGCTGATCTCAAACTTGCAATGACCCTCCAGCCTCAGCCTCCAAAGTGCTGGGATTACTGGTATGCACCACCACGCCTGATGACTCACCAGAATTTTAAAAATACTTTCAAGTTTAGTATTTTCCTGGCATTCTCTGGTGATTGGAAGAAATCGAATCAAGCCGCCAAACACGCATGTTTTTGTCTCCTACTTACATAGCTGTGATGCCAGGTTCCTACAGGACGTGTTTGTATGTGACTCAGCTCTCGTCCTGGGTTCCATCACTGTATAGTAGCACTGACCAGCAGGGCTGCGGAATTGCTGAAAACTGCTCATTCATGGGGCTGCTGCTCATCCAAACCACAGTCTGGCTGATCGTGCGCTCAGTTCCACAGTTAGCTGGATTCAGACTCAGAAGGTTGATTACATTCAAACCTTTACAGATATACAAAGTACTAGTTATGGGTTAGTAGGAGCAAGGCATAGCTGTTGTCCACAGAGTCCCCGACCTGTCCTTGGATAAGCCACACACTGGAAGACCACGGTCCAAAAGCATGTATCGTTCATTCCTGGAAGCATTGTCAAAATCAGAAACACAAAGAAGACGACTTTCACTGAGAGTTGGCTGTGTGGTTGGAAGGCTGCTAGACACTCAGCATTTTGTTTTATTTGTACCTTTGCAGCAGCCTTCTGAGTTTTTGGAACCAAAAACAATTCGTCTAACACATGAATGGCCTTCCTTTTTGGGCAGCATCTTATTTGATTAAAATGAGTTACACAAATGATAGAACAGTAGATGATTGATTACTAGTGAAAAGTCTAATGTTCATTACTCCTTAGTGAACATGATGGCACATTTTTGTTTGGCGTGTGTGTGTGTGTGTGTGTGTGTGTGTGTGTGTGTGTGTGGTGTGATAACTGAGGATTGAATTGTGCACTGTGCTATGTCCCCAGCACATTTTGTTTTTATTTTAAGACAATGTCTTAATCACTAAGGTTCCCAGGGTGGCTTAAGCCTGTGTTCCCTCTGCTCCAGAGTTACAGGGCTGAGCTTGTTCATAGCTGCATGTCCAGGTCTCTGTCACCAGCATTGCTCTGGCTCCCCACTGCAGCGTAGGAGTCCTCACCACCCTCCATGTCTTTCTCCGGAGCAGCTTCTGTGGGTAGAACACGATGTGACTCAATCAGCTTCAAAGTTACAAATGTTTTTAAAGTTGGTGCATAAGATAAGATGATTTCATTGGTTTTTATAGAAAAATAATACAGCGAAGACTCTGAGCAGAAGATCGGAAGAGATCACCTGTTCTTCCGCACCACACCCTGTTTATTGTCAACACAAAACAAGCATGGTTTAAGTGTGATCACCTGAGTCCACACTGCAGTACTGGTGAGCTCATCAGCTTGCTGTGATAAGCAGTGACTGTCAGCCACTGAGGCCAGCATCCCAGAACAGGTCACAAAATTTCTGAGAACTTTGCCTATTCTGTTTTTAATTCCTTCCCAGAATGTCACCTCAAACTACCTTCTGTAAATTAATTGACAAATATCTATCATCTTTCCTTGCTCTATTCACTAAAATCTTCAACAGAAAATCAACTATGGCAAAGGGTGAGCTCAGGGTGCTTCAGCCTCCCCAGCATAGCAGCTCAGGATTCAGAACCCTCATCAAATTGCATGGTGCCTGGACCCGAGCTTCAGAGCAAGATGGACTCAGCATGAGCCCTGTGTGTCTCTAAGACACCATGTCCCTGGGAGTCGAACCTTACCATTAGTCATTTTGTGGCATTGGGCAGAAATGACAGTGGCTGTCCAGACACTCTGGTCCACTCCCTGGCATTTAATTAGATGGATTCTGTTCACTGTGCATGTGTAAACTGGATAGCCACCTCTGTCCCATGGCTTACATGCAAGTGGGTCCATGAGTGACACATTTCTTTCTGAGCCACGGACCTGCAACATTGGCAACAGTTCTCGTCTGCAGAAACTGAGGAAAAATGTTCGGAAGTCTGAAGGTTGGTTTGTTCCCAAGCTCACACTAATGATAGGAGGTGGTCTCTTACTGAACTGTAGAGGGACGAGGAGGAAAAGTGCATCTAGCAGGGCAGATGAGTTAGCTCTGCTTCTCTCCACTGCAGAGGGTGGTTTTCACGAGTAGAGTTCTTACTTTTTATTTTCTATTTGTTTCTTCTTTCTTTCATTTCTTAGTGGATTGTAGCAACATCACTGGACTTCGCACAGGCTGTTTTCAAACGCTGTGTGTTTGCCCTGGCTAACAGACAGTGGGGAAGATTTTCTGTTGTTATGGAAACAAGTCAGAAGTGAACTGTGAGTGTGCTCCTCCTGGACTTTTCTTACCACAGGTGCCAGGCTCACATTAAATACCAGCTGGAAAATGACAGGCAAATCTGAAAACAAATAAAGGTCCCAACAACAATGGCATCCAAAGTTAATTAGGGTGAGACTTTCCCAATGTTGACAATAGAAACCCGAGTCTTTAGCACAGTGGAGGTGCTGGATGCACTCACGCCTGGGACGGTGAGCGCCACCTGTGGACACCAGTCACAGCACCCACAGTGGTGTGTCCAGCTGCCCAGCTGCCTGCAGACCTTCCCATCTCCCTCCACATCCAGTCAGCATGGCCATTACACCAGCAAACTGAAACCAAGCCGGAGGTGTCCCCATCCTGTGATTCTTGGTGCTCAGGACACACGGCCCCAGGTGTAACTTTTGGAAACTGCAACAAGCCACACTGGCAGCCAGACTGCTCTGAAGGACAAGCTCCTCACTTCCCTTAACTATCTGAAACACAACCCGCGGTCGACCTTTTGGGGCTCCAGGAAGCCTCTTATCCCCAGAGAGACTACCCGTGCAAACAGTGACCTTTATCAACCATGCCTCCCACAACTCCTCTCCATATCCCAATGCCCCAAGCCCTGAGAACCCATTTCTTTCTGTATTTTCAGGTAAACCAAAAACATCCATCATTGGTATTTCTTTGCATTCCTATTTTTCGTGGGATTCCCTGCTTACATAAGTATATTTATTTTTGCATTAGGATTATCTGACTTCATGTAAAGTCAGTCTGTCTTGCAGTCAAAGAACCTAGAGGGTATAGGAGAGCAACTGTCCCTTTCTCTATATTCTTGTCAAATGCAGAGATCTCATCTCCTTCCATGCTCTCTGCCCATTTACCAGCTTCCACGTAGAGCACACAGGTCAGGGATCAACAAAACAAAGAGCAAGCCCAGGGGTCTTGGAAACTGTGTGTTTTGAAGATCTCACAGTCAGGAAGTGGGGTTTTGTTCTCCTTTTTCACAATGCAACCCTTTTCCTCTCTCCAGATACCCCTGCAAAAGCAGAGTGCTCATGCAGGTCCAGGTCCTGCAGTCTCCAGGGTGGTTTTAGGCCATCTGGGACCAGAGACCGTCCACTGCTTTCCTCACAGGGGCAGCTCCCTGCGTTTCCCCAGCTGCTGGGAGGAAAGTGAGCAGCTCTCACCACTCCCACCGCTTTTGTTACCAAAGTAAGGAAACAGTGAATGTGACTTTATTCTGCCTCTTTCCGGCTGACAGATTCCCCATTCACTTTTCAACTGCAGAATGAATCCTAAAAAGCACAGCAGCAGTGGATGAAATGCTTTCGTCATGATTTGCATGCACGGGGTCTCCCTACCCTCCACACACAAGCAGGGTTTTGTTGCTCATCTAGAGCAGACAGATACTCCCAGCTGTACTCGCTGCACGTGTTACGGTCCTAGGTCCTGAGAGGCTCGCTCTCCTCCCATGGCACAGAACCATGATTAAATTCACTGTGGCCTTCTGTAAAAAGTAAAAGTTTGAATTTTGAGACTCTAGGTAAATACACACTTTTTAATAGAGCATGATCAAATAAAAGATCAATTTTTTGCACAGTGTATATTTGAAATGTAGGTATTCAACATTAAATGTCCAATTTTTGGATTCTCTTGCAAAAGGTCAGCCCTAATCCTTGGCATTTAGGAAGGACAGCCACCTGAGCACACCAGCCATGCAGCCGAAGCGTCTCTTTAGCAGAGAAGATAAACATGGAAATCTTTAATGTTGCTTTCCTCATTTGTCTGTGGCATAAATAAACTCACGCATGTTTCTGAACACTCCCAAGGTGTTTTCCTGTCTTGCCTTGAGAAAGCCAGACTGAGAATGACACCTGCATGGGAAGGAAACTTTTTCAGTCATCAGCTCACCCTTGCCTTCATTCTCCCAGGCATCTGAACTCATGGAAGCACTGAGGATCCCAGAAAGGAGAAGCAGGGTGCAGCGTCACTGCTCAGCAAGCGTTGGGTTCTAACATCACCTGCCAGCTAGGCTGCTGTGGGGCTAGAGGAGCAGTGCCCTGCCCTGCTGGAGGACTCAGGTGAAGGGAAGGGAAGGCGAGGAGGAGGATGACCAGAGAGGCCCTGAGTAGTCATGAGTGCTGGGCTCTGAAGAAAGCCATTTAAATCAGTGGCTTACAGCAGATGCAGAGATGGGTTTTGGGCCAGAAAACATGGGGAAATCCTAAACGAGGTGCCCACAGGAGGAATGAGTGGAGAGGAGGCACTTGGTGGCATCCTGGAGAAAGACCCGAGAAGGGGTCAGTGGTCAGACATGAGAACAAAGGGTCAGGGAGAAAGATGCTGCTCTCTGATTTCAGTGAATGAGTGGAGGAGGAGCCACCATTCAAGCCACCTGAGACTGTGGGTGGGTGTGTCAGACTCCAGGTAGATAGGGACATGACCTCCGCCCTGGGATCCTGTGCTGAGGGTGGTCCAGAGCTTAGCCGAGGAGGGAAAGCATTGACAGTTCAAGGTGGTGTCTCAAAATGGGCATGTTGCACCAGTGAGAAGGGGTCTTCATACCACTTTCAAGAGGCCCTTTCCAGAGAAATCTAAGGCAGCTGATCAGAAATAAGCTCTGGCACAGACACAGAGACAATCTGGGCTCACAAAGCAGCAGTGATGAGATTTATCATTGGAACTCACACAATTCTTATCAGACTCCTGAGTTAGCATAAGTGAAGAGAAATGAAATGAAGTCACCTGCCTGCTAGGATGGCTTCCAAAGATCTGCACAAAGGCAAAGTTGATAGGACTCAGAAAGCATCAGATATGTGTACTAAAAGTTACTCTATGTCGTATTTCACCTCAACTTTGCAAATTAAAGTAATGATTCTAAGAACTACACACCTAGAAAGCAGAACAAAGGCACTGTTTCATAGATGATTTTATTTCTGGAAGGTTTCAGAAGCTGCCAAGGAAAGGAAGCACCTGGAACTCTCTTTGTTTTCTGGTGGGAACATGAAGTCTACGGTCACTTTGGAAAGCAATTGGGCAGTTTCTTATAAAACTAGATGTACTCATATGTGATTTAGTGGCTTGTCATTTACTCAAGAGAATAAAAACCTACATTCACACAAAAACCCACATACATTATGGAAGCTGCATTTATAATTGCTAATCTAGGAAGCAACCAAGACCTCCTATAGTAAGTAAATGGAAAACCAATGAATACATGCATCATAATATTACTTATTGATGTAAAGTGAGCTACCAAGTCAGGGAGGGGCATGGAGGAAATTTAAATGCCCATGTTAAGTCAGAGGAGCTTTTCTTAAAAGACTACATAGCGTATGACTGCTTCCCTGCAGCATTCTCAACAAAACTGAGTTTGGGACACTTCAAGTGAACCAATGATCCAAGGTTTGGAGGAAAAGACGGTGGAGTGTGGAGCACATGGGTGCTCAGGGCAGAAACTGCTCTGCAGGACACTGTGAGGGTGCACTCATGCTGTCGTACACTTGTCAAAGCCCGTAGCCCGTAAGTCCCTCCGCTCTCCACGGTGACAGCTGTGCGTGGAGAGGTTGACAAGACTGATGATGCGGTGAGCATGAGTTAGCAAATAGGCTGATGCTCAACTGAGCAGCCAAAGTGAATACTTCCCATTCCAAGAGGGATTCTTTTCCCCAGTTTCTAAAAGAGTATCTGTGCAAAATAATGGGTTTCACTTTGAGGGATTCATACATTCACAGTCTTTGATCTTTTCTACCACCAGCCCACCCCTCACTCAGGCCTGATCCTCCACCTCGCTTTGCACGTGGGGGACTCACTGGGGATATTGTGCTTGTCTCTGTTCCCCACTCACATTACTCACCCTCATAACTCTCCCCTCCCTTCTTGTTCCATGTCTCTGTCCAATAATAAACTTGCCTCTGCTTTCTTGTCTTCTTTTTTTTTTTTTTTTTTTGTCTTTTTCCTTTTTATCAATACCGGGGATCGAACTCACAACTGCCTGCTTGCAAGGCAGGTGCTTATGCCGCTGAGCTAAATCTCCAGCCCTGTCTTGTCTTCTTTTATTACAATTCTACATATGAGGGAAAACACTGCACTGAGTCTGGTTTATTTTACCCAACATATTGGTCACTGGGTCCATCTAGTTCCTGCAACCGACAGAATTCTGTCCTTCTTTTTGGCCCTGTGTATATGCACCACATTTTATGTGTCCTCCTCTGTGGATGGGCACCTAAGCTGCTCCCAAATCTTGGCTCCTGTGACTTGAGCCAGGATCATTGTAGGTATGCATTAATCCCATGGTGTTCTGGGGATTATTTAATTTAATTGTTTGGATATATAGCAAAAGTAGATCACTAATCAAATAGTTCTATCTAATTTTCTGAAGACACTTCATGCTGATTGCCATAGTGGCTGTACTAATTTACATTCCTACCAGCAGTGTAGAAGAGTTCTTTTCCTTCACATGTCGCTGGCATTTATCATTTTTTGTTTGTTTAATTTTTGTTTCTGGTGTTTTTTTTATTCTAGCCATTCTGATTTAAGTGATGTAGTATTTTAATATAGTTTTTATTTTAATTTCCCTAATGTCTAAAGATGTAGAACAGTTTATATACTTATTGGTCATGTGTACTTATTATGAGGTGTCTTTGTAATTTATTTTCTCACTTATTGATTGAATATGTAATTTTTTGGTGTTAAGTCTTGGAGTTCACTATATCTTCTACATAATAGTTCTATCAGAACAGGAGCTGGCAGAGATCTTCTCCCATTTCTGTAGGCTCTCTGAACTGTTAGCTTTTGTTGTTTGCTGTGTAGAAACTTTATTTGATGTAAACCTATTTATTGATTGTTGCTGTTATTTTTGTGCTATCAGATTTATATTCAGAAATAGCTGCCTATGCCTATGGCTCCAGGTGTTTCTCCTATGTTTACTTTTAACGTATCCAAAATTTTGGGTCTTATACTTAGGTCTTTGATGCATTTGGAATTGATTTTATACAGAGTAAGTGATAAGAGTCTCATCCAATCTCTATCAGTGGTTATCCAGTTTTCCCAGAACAATGTGTAAAAGAGGCTGCATTTTCTGCAACATATATCTTGTCCACTCTCACTACTATTGTTCAATATAGCTCTTGAAATTTTAGCAGAGCAGTTAAACCAGAGAAAATATTAAACACACACAGAAATAGAACAGGAATAAGTCAAATTATTCTTGTTTGTAGATGATATGATCTTTTATGTAGAAGACTCCAAGGACTCCCACAAAAGGCACTTTGAGCTGATAAATGAAGTCAGAAAAGTAGCAGGGAATCAGTCAATAACTTTACTATACACCAGCACTGGGCTAGCTGAGATATAAATCAGGAAAGCAAATAAAACACATAGAAATCAATCTAATCAAGGAGGTAAAAGTCTTCTGCAATGAAATTCTCAGAACACTGAAGAAGAAAATTGAAGTAGACACCAGAAGGCAGAAAGACTCCCGTGCTCATGAACTGGTACAATTAACGTTGTCAAACCGGTGGAAATACCCAGAGCAATACACACAGGCAATGCCACTGAAAATGCCCAGGATACTCTTCAGAGAACTGGAAAAATAACCACAAAATTTACAGAACAACCCAGACAGACAAAACAGTCCTAAGCTAACAGCAAAGTGTCACAATGCCTGTTCAAAGTATACTGTGAAGTCATCAGAACAAAAGCAGCATAGAAAGGACCCAGAAAGGACACACAGACCAGAGGAATGGAATGGAGGGCACGGAAACACACGCGTGTAGCTGCAGTCCTCTGAGGCTGGATAAAAGAGCTGTTCTCTGGTTAACACCAACACATTCGAAGTGCACAGCACAGTCTAACAATGCCTACCAGTCATGCAACAGACAGGATTCACACACTGGTTGTCCTGATAGTTCCAGGTCAACACTGTAGAAAGGTCACATTCTTAAGCTGAAAAAGCAACTATGGTCCATCTACATTAGCACTTCCTTAAAGTAGAAACTTGGCACTGTTCCTTTACACACACAAATGTTTTGTCTCAAAGGGTCCATTAAACATCGTTTCCACAGTCTCGGCAAAATCTTTATCATATGCACAATTCTTTGTCCTATAAATGAATTGGAACTCGCCTGTGTACTGTCTTCTCAGCACCTCTTCTGTGCAGTTTTTATTAATGTGGCTGTGAATGATATCTTCTTTCCAGAATAAGTTTTAAATTAATTTTTGGGAAGCACTTTGTACTTAAATTTTCCAGACTAACTTATTTTTAAATTTCTTTATTGATTCTACTGTATTTTCCTTAACACTTTCATATCACCTGTAAATAACTCTAATTGTTGGTTCTCTTCTCTTTTAGCCTGTGAGGCCCAGAAAGCAGCATTTTAGGAATGGTTTATGGGCTAATAATTTGTGAGGGACTACAAAATTTGTGGGGACAGAAAGAATGAAGCAGAGAAGGGTAGGCTGCTCCTGTCAAATCTGCGGGCCTTGAGAGCTCCCAGTAAGTATGACTGGTAGCGAATCCTGTGGCTTTGTGCATCAGGAAATCACCTAAGTTACATGTTAGGACAGAGCATCCAGAGGAAAGAGGGAGAAGAATGAATCACTAACTCTCCTCTCTGCAGGGAAGAGGCAAGTGGCTTCTTTATACTCTCTGTTCGGTTCTTTGGCTGGACTATAAATTAATAATGAATTTAAGACAGATTAACAGGGAAATAAACACTCTTTTAATTATGTACTTATGCACAGGAGCCCTACATCAAAATGCAAGACTTGCAAGTGGACGAGAACATGGAGGCTTTTATCACAGGATGAGCTACGGAAGCGAACAGGACCCTGCATATTCTGGGGGCAGTGAATTCTGGGAAGCAGTGGGGAGGAAATGTGGGGCGTAAAGGTTGCCTAGCTGTGAGTGTCTCAGGAGATAAATTTGTCCCTGAACAGCTTCTTCCTGGTAGAGACACCTTCAATAATGAGAATTTCCTGTAAAGATGTATAGTGCTCTTACAAAGGGGCAGCTTTTCAGAGCTACCACTGTATCAGTGAAAGGTTGGCAGAAGTTTTGCAGTTCTCAACAAGCTCCTTAAAAGCTTGGAAACAAAGGACCCTAACATCAAAGGAGACAGAGGAATGTGAGGCCCATTCTGAGCTACAAGACCTTCTATGGTAGAAATTGAAAACAAACCAAGCAAACTCCCTGGATATGTTTCTGGACAGCGTGGTCCCTCCTCACAGACAGTGCTGATCAGGTCCCTCAAGGGGATCAGAGGAGGGGACTGCCCCATGTGGTCACTGCCCTGGAGAACTTACAAGGGGGCAGAGTGTGGCAGAGAAAGATGGTGAAGCCAACAATCCCGATTCACGTAGGCCCAGAGTGATCTCTGGGTGTGTGTTGTAGTTTTAACAAAAATGAGTAAAAGACATTTAAGTGTTAAATACACAAAAGTTTACAAACAAAAACTAAAAGCCACAGCTGTGTATTATGTTTGTGTTTCAAGCTAAGGGTTATTGTAAGATCCAAGGGTGCAGCTAGACAAGAATCACGTTTTCTTGTACATGTGGAAGGTAAACCTAGAAGGAAAAGAGTAGTCCAGAGGATGGGCAATGGGTAGGGCACAGGTGGGTGGATTTGATCAGAGGGCATAGCATGCATGTATTCTCAAGAATGTTACCCCCACCCTGTTAATGTGTTCAGCTAAATTAGGCACAGTGCTGGACGCCTGGCAGGCTGAGGCGGGAGGATCATAAGTTTCAGGCCAGCCTGGGCATACTTGCCTGATTCTGTCTCAAAAATAAAATATTAATAAATAAATGAATGGTTAGGGTTTTAGATCAGTTCAAAGACCTTGAGTTCAGTCCCCAGCGACACAAACGATATATAAATATAAATGTGTGTGATTAATACATGTTAATCATTTTAATAAGTCATAAAGTTGAAAAAGTACAAGTTTATAAAATAAAAAGTTGCAGGACTTGTGACTAATGGAACAGCATGACCCTCCTGCCTTATGATCAGTTGCTTGAAGGCAGGGGACTGAAGCAGCTCCATGCCATACGGCAGCAGTGAGTGAGAGACTGGCACTGCGCCCCTGGGTAGGGAGATCAAAGAGAGACTCGGCAGCCCTGCGCTGTCTCGCAGGCAGTGCCGGGAGAGAGAGTCAGCCCACAGCACCCTACCGCACCCTGCCCTGCAACAAGCACTGAGCGGCAGAGTCAGTAGGTTAGGGACTTCAACGGGGAGGCCGAGGTGGTGGCAGCCGCGGTGCCAGTCAGGGTCAGGAGTGGAACAGGGGGACCCCTCCTGCCCCATGACCAACTCCTTGAGAGAGGAGTGCTGGACTTACACAGCCTTGCACCAGAGTGCAGCAACAGGTGGGAGGTCAGCACTTCCTGCAGGACAGGGGGGAGCAAGGTGGGACCAGGCAGCCTGGAGTGGCAGCAGAAGTAGCAGAGAATCAGCCCACAGGACACAGGACAGGGATGACAGTGGAAGGAGAAAGGGACGCCGTGCAAGGACAGGAGGAGCCAACCGTACAAAGGGCAGGGAGCAGCCCTGAGCCGTCTATTTGAAGGCACCACAGCAACTGGGAGAGATACCGGGACGAAAGGTATAAGGAGAGACAGATTTTGACAGAAGACTCCAGCCCCCGTGCTCCACATCCAGAAGCCAAGATCAGCCCCGCATCCAGCATTAATTCTACCTAAGGCTTGATGGAGTTACCCAGCAGGGTAGTGCTCCCTGACCACGGAACCATGGACAGCTCCACAGAACCATGGGCAGCAGAGGAATTTCACTGTTTTTTTCTTTGTTTCTATCATTTTCCTTTTTCTGTTTGTGCTTGTTTGTCTGTTTGCTTTTTACCTTTGTCTTAATCATCGTCCTTCCCCTTTTCCTCAACCATCTCTCTGATTTTATGATATTTTCATGTGAGTGAACATTGTCACAGCCTTTCTCGTTCACTTCTATAATCTTTGCTTACTCCTTCATTCTTTCTCTCCTGCCCTCTTCTCTAGTATTCCAAAGCTCACATCACCCTCCTCCATTCTTCAGGCTACTTCTACCATACTTCTCCTCATTTACCTCTCTGTTTTGTCTTCTATTCCTCTTAAGTTTCCCTGCTGCAGGGTAAAATCACTCTAACAAGGTGAAGCTCTTTGCAAACAAAAACACTGGATTTTGTTTTATAACTAGATCTTGACCATAGGGTTGCAGTGACCAAATCAATACCATAGTTTGTCCATTTCTAAGATGTTTGATATTATTGTTATTGCTAATCATACTACTTAATACAGAATGCCATACCTGTTGTAGTCAGTTGTTTACTCTTGTATGACAATACTGTGAGCGTCTGGGTTATAAACATGATCGCAGGCCAGTACCAAAGGATTAGGTGCTGAGGAAAATAGACGGCAACATCTCATCTTTAATAAATTGTGAAGGTAGGACCTTGGGACAGACACAGAAACCAAGAACCTCCAACCCGAAGAAGACAACTCTGTAGGGCACAGATTTTTGAGGGAGACGTCAATACTGGTAATGAAGCTACATACTATAAGAAATTCATAAGTATCAAGATACAAAACAAAATAAAACTAAAAAATAGAAAACAAAAAAGATGCAGAAACAAAATCCAACCCACCAAGGACAAGTGCGCAGGACAATGAAATACAGAGAAATGGAAGCCGCTCACCTGACATGGCTCAGATGACAGCTGCAGAAGTATAAAACAAAAAACAAAAGTAGAAGTGAATGAGACTGCAGAGGACACCAGTCAGAAGTAATGTTCCAGGCAAGAAACGAGGTGGTGACTGTACTGAAGGGCGTCCTCAGCAAATCTAGAGCAGACATAGATTTTTTTAAAAATAGAATTGCATAGGAAAATAATGGAAAGCATAAATGCTCAATATAGGAAGGAAATGAAATTCGTGAAGCAGATTTAAACAAATATCCAAGAAATTAACAATTCCATTGAAAGTTTGCAAAACCATATAAATGACAGTGAAGACAGAAAAATCAGACTAGGGGACAGGCTAGAAGGCAGCAATCATGAAAAGAAAAACTCTCTTAGCAAGGGATCATGCAAAAGAAATCTAACAGCTACAAGATGAACAACATACTATTAATTTGAGCCAGTGACAAAGCAGGGGTCAGCATAAATAACATTTAAAAACAGCTGTTCACCAAAATAATGGCAGAAAGCTCCCCAAGCATGGAAAAAATTTTGACATACAGGGAAGTGACACCTATAGGACTCCAATTAACCATGACCAAATTAATTATATATCAAGGAATATAATAATCAAACAATTTCTGGAATCTTAAGTCACAGAATATTAAAAGCTGCTGGATAATTGAAATAAATCACATATAAAAAGAAGCTCATGAAAATAACAGCAGACTTCTCAACACAAACTTTTAAATCAAGGAGACTTGACATGAAGTATTACAAGTCTGAAAGAAGACAATTTCACAACTCCGCAAAACAATCTTTCAAAATTAATGGAGAAAAAAAAAAGACACCTCCATGACAAAGAACAACTGAATAAATTCATGACCATCAAATTAACTCTACAAAATTAATCTCTGAAAGTTATTGTAGAAAAAGATAAGAATGAACATAATTCCAAGAAGAAAAAAAGAAAGAAGGAGGAGGAGGAGGGGCAGAAGGAGAAGGAGAAGGAGGAGAAGGAGAAGAAGAGGAAGAAGAAGAAGAAGAAGAAGAAGAAGAAGAAGAAGAAGAAGAAGAAGAAGAAGAAGAAGAAGAAGAAGGAGGAGGAGGAGGAGGAGGAGGAGGAGGAGGAGGAGAAGGAGAAGGAGAAGGAGAAGGAGAAGGAGAAGGAGAAGGAGAAGAAGAAGAAGAGGAAGAAGAAAGAAAGAAAGAAAGAAAGAAAGAAAGAAAGAAAGAAAGAAAGAAAACCATCAACCAAACAAATGGAGGGAAAAGAAAAGGAACCAAGAGCAGGAAAATAATATGACAAGGATAGATTAATACATATCAGTTACAACCATAAATGTAATTGGTCTCAGTTCACCAATTAAAAAAAACAGACTGGCAGAATGGATCAAGAAACAAGATTCAATAATACACTGCATACAAGGAATATATTTAACTAAAAAAAATCATAGAAGAAAAGTCCAAGGAGGGAAAAACAATACTCCATGTGAAAAAAAAAAAAAAAAAAACAGAACAGAACAGGGTTAACTATTTCATTTGCAGATAATGTGAACTTTGAGCTAAGACTGATCAAAGGAGATAAAGGTTCACTACATTTTTAAGGAAAAACTTCAAGAAGGAAAAACACCAAATACAGAAGCACCCAAATATATAAAACAAATATAAATAGACATGAAAAATCAAATAAACACTAACATAATTGTATTTGGGGAACTTAACACTCCACTGTCACAAATAGCTCTCTACTAGACAAAAACTCAGTACAGAAACATCAGAACTGAAACAAACCTGTAAAAAAATGGACTTAGTAGATGTCTGCAAAGTGTTTCATACCAAAACATCAGAATACACATTGTTCTCAGCTGTTCACAGGATATATGCCACAACACACCATATATTACCCACAGAGCAAGCTTAAATAAATGTAAAGAAACTGAAATTATCTCATGCATACTATTAGACCATACTGCAATAAAACTGGAAATCCAAGGCAAAAGAAACCACAGATACTCCATAAACACATGGAAAGTAAATAAACCCTACTGAACAGTCAATGGGTCGCAGATGAAATTAAAGAAGATCTCATTTTATTAAAAAGCTTTTGCACAGCAAGAGAAATCACTGATAGAGTGAAAAGACAACCCACAGAGAGGGAAAAAATTTAGCCAGCTGTTGCTCAAAAGACTAACACCTATGACATGTAAAGAACT
The DNA here is from genome assembly GCF_034190915.1 of Cavia porcellus. Classification (NCBI taxonomy): domain Eukaryota; kingdom Metazoa; phylum Chordata; class Mammalia; order Rodentia; family Caviidae; genus Cavia; species Cavia porcellus. The sequence continues at coordinate 45,322,926 of NW_026947507.1, forward strand.
GGGAAAAAGATCAGATCCCTCAAACTCAATGACTGAATCCAAAAATGGGCATTTGAGATGAAGAGACACTTCTCAGGAGAAGTCCAAATGGCAAATAAATATATAAACAATGTTCAACATCACTGGTCATTAGAGAAATGAAAATTAACACAGCACAGAGATTCTACTTCACCCCAGAAAGAATGGGTATTATCAAGAAATCAACTAATGACAAATGCTAGGGGGGCTGTGGGGAGAAAGGAGCGCTTCTCTGATGTTGACAGGAATGCAGGCTGGTGCCACCATTGGAAATCAGTGTGGAAATTCTTCAACAAACTAGAATTTGAGGTCCCATTTGACTTAGAGATTCCCCTTTTCATTGTTTTTGCAGAAGAATTAGAATCATCAAATCACAGCACTATAAGTGCATCCATGTTTATAGCAGCACTGTTCACAGTAGCTAAACCTTGTAAATAACCCAGACGCTCATCAACAAACAGATAAAAAGATGATTTTTTAAAATATCTAATGAAGTATCAGTCATAAATTTGAGACACTTATAGCTAAATGGATGAATCTTGAGACCACATTGTTAAGGGAAATAAATGACATTGTCTTTCTGGGGTGAGAAACTGAAAATGTTAATAAGAATGAAAGTGTGCAGTAGAAATTTTCAACTGGGGAGGAAATGTTAGAAAGGAAAAGGGAACCAGTGGCAGGGGAAGGAAAAACAAAGGAAGGAAAAAGAAAAAAAATGAGAGAAGAAAGATACAGCGGAAACAAAGTTTTGTAAACTAAGAAAGAGAGTGGGGTTGAAGGGAGGGAGGGCGATGGAAAATAAAAAGGAGCCAAGATAGGTCACACACAGGGTCAGCTTCCACGTGAGGGACGCGACCATCATGTGTACCTACACTGCACCAGTAAACTTCGCGAAACTTTTCCTGAAGACAGCGTTTTGTGCATTTAAGTGTAAGGTATCTGTGAGTGCACAGCTGAGCACAGACGCGGCCTGGGCTTCACCCCCAGTGGCTGCTGCTCCCCAGTTCCCAGAGCGGGTGTGCTCTGCACAAGCACAGTGGCAGGTGCCCCGTGGGATGGCGCCACGTTGCACCGGTGGCATCGTATTTTCCCTGCACTTCTGCCAGCTCAGATGTGCCCAGGGACGCAATGTCACTGCTGTGCCGCGCGGGTGTGCAGCCAAGGTCCTGCCAGACAGCCCTGATGTGCAAAGCGCTGCATCGTGCAGGCGTGTGTGTGTGTGTGTGTGTGTGTGTGTGTGTGTGTGTGTGTGTGCCTGTCTGTCTGTCTGTCTGTATCTGTGTATGTCTGTGTGTGCGTGCCTGCGCGCGCGCACCCTTGTATGCTCATCATCTGTTCTGGGAGAGCATTTTTCCACTCAGCTCTCCGTCCTTACGTGAAGCATAGCTCACTTGTGCACATCCATGTCCAAAGCCGTGGTCTGCCTTCGAGCAGGAGAAAGATGAAGGCCCATGCCGGGCGTGGCTGTTCCCTTCAATCACAAGAGTAACTTCTTGTCGATTAGTTCACCTCATTTCCAGCCCAAAGCACGCACTGGAGGCAGAGGTTTACGACATGAAAGCCAAGCCAGGGCGGCTCATGCGCTGGCCCAATTAGAAGTGGGCCTCACAGACGTTCAGCAACTTGCCTTGGCACCCGTTCAGCAAAGTAGGTTTCAGTAGCTTTTCTTCTTCTTCTTTTTTCAATGGAAGAGAAGTAAAACTCATGAAGATTTATTCTGTTACAGCTAAAAGACCTGTAATGATAACGAATTCTACAGTGAACCCTAACATTAAATCCCAAAGAAGAACTAAAGGTATTTTTAAAATATGAAAAATATACAAATGCGTCTTAGGAATTTAGGTCCTGTAAATAGATTTGAAAATATCTGTAGTTGAAATGGTATAATATTGATCAAAAACTATCAAAATGTGGTTAAAAAATACAGATTTCAAAGGCCACAACTATAGTGACAGGTATGCAGAATATATTTTTATATATGCACAAATATCTGTAGATATAAATTACAAGTAAACCAAGAAAAATATTTGTGTTGCTGCTGCTGTCAGTATGAAATCTGCTTATTTATATGATTTTCTATTTGATGTTCATCATTAGCTATATTTTAAGACATCCATCCCTTCAGCATCCACTTTTATAAATCAGCTTCTGTATCTAAGATCATATTTGAAACTTTTTATAAATAATAAGTTAAAATATTGAAAGCAAGCTAATTGAACTTCTCATGCTGTTCTTTTAGCTTTTAAAATTATTTATTTTTTAATTTATCTTCTGAGAAAGGGTTTCCCCATGTAGGTCAGGCTGGCCTTGAACTCAATGTGTAGCCCAGGCTGACCTGGAGCACCAGTCCTCCTTGTGTCAGCCTCCGGAGTGCTGGGATCACAGACATGCACCACCACGTCCAGCTCTCATGGTTTTTAAAAAGATGCATTTATTTAAATGAATGTAGCCAACAGCACAGAGACTCAAACAATGTAGAATATCTGATTTGATATTCTGCAATTACTCTACGGACATCTCCATCTGTTTGGTGAAACTTCTAATTTTATTTGTACATGTTGATAGCCCATGTGGGAATGGAATGAAAATGAAATTGTGTATGCTGCTGGCTTGGTGGTACTGTAATTATTTTCCTAAAACATTTGAAAGAATTATAAATAGATAAAACCGTTTGGACATGTTTTCCCTTTTAAAACTACTTCTTTGTGGAAGCTATGGATATGTACGTGCAAAAGAGGAAATAACTTCCACCATATTCTGTGTTGAATATTCACAGATTATTCCATTAAAACATTAGAAAAGGGCAACAGAGCACCGTGTGAAATGCTGTGGTTTTGCTCCAAGTACCACAAAATAATGAATGGCTCACTGTGCAGCATTAGAAATGAGGGAAAAAAAATCTTTATTTGAATAGTTTCTTCTGAGCTTCAAGTCTAGTTAAATCTACTATAAAGACAGCGTTTTCTGACAAATACAGAGGTGACACTTGAAGGCATTTATATTTTTGAATTTATTAAGCATAAATGAACCTGAAGAATGAAAATGATTTTGTGAAAAAATAGATTTAAAATCTTAGGAAATTAAAACTTCCAGGTGGCCATAAAAAAATCTTTTAAAGTGTTTAAATGTGTACCAAAGATAAATTATTTTGATTATGCACTTATAATGGTGAAATAATCAAAATAAGAAGCCCATTTTATTATTTTGCTTAAATGTGTGCATGTATTATTTGAATTCTCACAAGACATTTGCTTTCAACATAGTATTTGATGGAAAAGTTTTAGGTCCCAATATGCAATTTTTTAAACAGATTAATTTGATTCTTGCTTTCTGAATCTTGATTTCTAAAAATTTAATTTTATAATATTTTTAAAATAATAGCTTTATTGAACTAAAATTTGCATATCACACAATTTACATACTTAAAGTGTAAGATTCAATAGTCTTTACAACAGATTTGTACAACCACGATCACAATCAAACTTAGAATATTTTTGTTATCTCAAAAGAAAACCCTGCATCCACTGTCACCTCCCAGTCTCTAGCCCCCATACCTAGCAGACCACTTTTAAGCCTTGTCAAAACTCTGAAAAGACAGCAGAGAGAGTTCCATGGAGTGTTTTCCCAGCTTTCTTTGTTTTCCCATCTCACACACAGGGAGTGTATTTTACAAACAAAGAACAACAGTGAAGTGTTATTCTTGATTTCCTCTGCTTTATCCCATGTGACTTTCCTGTCTCTGAGTTCCTCTGCTTCCAGTTTTCAGCATATCTAGTTTTTCTGGTCTTGGGGTTGCTCAGTCTTTCCTTGTCTCTGATGACAGGTACAGTTTTGAGAAGAAATAGCCCAGTGAAGTTTTAGACGATGCCTCCTTGAGACAGCTTGGTGCATAGCTACAATGAAATAGCAAGGCTTTTCAGGGAGGCTACAAACATGAACTGGGATTTCCATCTGATCATATCAGCTCGACATCACTGATGCTGACTGTGATTAGCTTGATAAATCAGCATCTGTCAGCGTCCTTCACTCTAAAGTTATTGTTATTTTTTAACCTCTTTCCCTGCTGCTGTCTTCCTGAGGAAAATGCTCAGGAGATGATGCTCAGCCCACAGTAAATTATTCTTCAAAAACTGGAGAGCAGATTTTGAAGCACTTGGAGTTTCTCACATGATGAGAATTTGACCATCTTTCACTATTTATTTATTGTTTGATAGTCTCATATTTATAGTACTTATGTTATAATTTGGATTGTGATGATTTTGCTTTTTTTATCTTGTTAAATATACCAGTTTTGGAATTGAGATTCTTTTTATTGGTTCCTGTGCCTTGATATAAACCCTAATCATGAGATTTTTGTTTTTGCTAACTGAAGAAGTGCACTTGTAATTATATGTGACAACTACTGAATTTTTCAAGACATAATTTAAGAGTCCAGAAGAACATGGTGGATAGATAGCAGCAGCTTTGGAGGCTCTCTAGAAACCTCACTTGAAATTCAGGAATGGTGCTGGGCAGGAAATCCTAAGCAAGGGGAGATATTCTTTGCTGACCCAGGAACAAACTAAATTAAGAGAAACCAACTGGAAATGCAATCCCAGTGATACAGCAGGAACAGATAAGGTCTCACCATGGAGACCGGACCCTGTGCCACTGGAAACTGCGATTTTGAATTTTCTGCAGCCGCTGCTGCTTCCCGGTTGGCACAGCAGGGAGAAAGGCACGAAGGCTCTGAGAGTGGGAAGCATTGAATGGAGGTGGGAGTGGGACCGGCTGGGTGCCCTGCATCGACCTTCGGTGAGTAAGCGGATCGGGGACCATTCCATAGAGAAGGAGGCTTCAGCGGAGGATGTACTCGGACCAGGCAGACTTCCCGGAATGATATGCTGCAGTGACTTCAGTCACATATCCCCTTCTCAAGTGGGATTGGTGGGGAGTGCCTGGCCTGTTAGACGCCACTGGCTGAGAGCCAGTAGTTTAGCCCAACCCAGGTCCCAGCGCCTGGAGGTGCACCCTATTGGTGAAGCCTTCGGTAGGTTGACCTGGAGGGGTGGGCCCGGCATAGACTGCCCAGGTCTGTGTCTCCCTTGGTGCACTGCATTGGGCAGGAACACCTAGCTGGCACAATTCAAACAGATTGTGGCTGAAAGGGAAGGAAGCTGGGCCTCCTATATACACTTATATAAACAGAACAAAGAATATGGGAAGAGGGAGCAGCAAGAAAGGGTCCTCAGCCCCCAATCCTAAGAAACATGCAATAGCAGACACGGTACCAATAGACATAAAGCGCTATCTCCAGAGCATCATAGACGAGTTCAGGAATAAAGTTATTAATGACCTGAAGCTAGACATAAGCAGAATAGTTAGAGAAATGCTAAGCACTGCCCAAGAAAAAACAGATGGTGGAATGGAAGAATAGAAGAAAAGGGGAGAATTGTTTGATGGAGAAAATAGAGAAAGCATAGAATATGTGAAGCAGGTTCAAAGAGATTACCAGGAAACTAAAAACTCTATCAAAAACTGGCATAACAGCTTGAAAGAAACTAAGGATAGATTATCTGAACTGGAGGGCAGATTTGCAATATGGGAGCATGAAATGAAAAACTTCTTAAAAATAACAACAACAACAACAACAACAAAAAACCAAACAGCAACAATACAAAAGCTAGAAGATGATAAGAGGATCTATAACTTAAGAATTAAGAACATAAGAGAAGAAGTGGGGACACAAACAAATGGACTAAAAAAGCTATTCACAGAAATAATCCAAGATAATTCCCCTAATTTAGCAAATTGTAAAGATACTCAGATATATGAGACATACAGGACTCCAGCCACCTACAACCCAAACATAGCTACACCCAGGCATATAATAATCAAAATTCCAGAAATCCAATATACGAACAGAATATTAAAAGCCTTCAGAGACAAGAAACAGATCACTTACAAGGGAACACCCATCAGAATTACAGCAGACTTCTCGACACAAACAATCAAATCATGAAGAGCGTCGGGGAAATAATTCAAGCTTTGAAAGATAATAACCTCCAGTCAAGATTGATATATCCTGCACAACTGTCCCTAGAAATTGATGGAAAAACAAGGTGCTTCCAGGATAAAGAGGAACTAGGGGAATTTGCAACCACCAATTCAACTCTACAGAGAATACTGCAGGATAGTCTAAAAAAGGAAAATTCCAAGATTCCAGAAATAGTGGCAGAGAGGCCACAATGAATGGAGCAGAAAACAAAATGAAGAAGACAAACTGACAACAAACGACAGAAAAAGAGCTCAACAGAAATGAGGCAGAGAAGATCAGAAGGTAGCAACAGCCATTTTGGAGAAAACAAGACATCATAATAGCTAGTGTTGATGTAGTATCATCTTGTTTTGAAGTCCCATCAAATTTGTATTCTTCTGTCTTCATCAGTCTTAAAAGGTTGTATCTTATTTGATTTTATTATATATGATAATATAAGCAAAAACTTTTATGACAAGGAGTTTATATAGAAACCATTATTCATTTCCTGTTAATTGGTTCTAAATATTCTGTAACAATGTCATTCTCTTGAATGATTTTATAGTGTCTTGATATGTTTGGTGCTACAGTATATGAAGTCATACTCAAAGATTTCAAGGAAAGAGACACTATGGTAACTATTTTTATTTCAGGATATCTTGTGGTGAAACACTATTTTGCTTAAATGGTTATGATGTGACCTGTGCTGTTCTGTTGTTATGCCCTCTTTTATCTTAATCCCCCCCCCCGCTTTTTTAATTATTTACTTTTTTTTTTCTTTTTTTAATTAAGGGAAAAATAAATAAAAAATAGCAGAATATATTATAGTAACCTACTTTGATTTCCTATTAACTTGATTTGAAATCCTGTATTGCTCTCACCATCTTGTTTTGACTGATTTTCCTCTATTCTGCTTTGCTTGATAGTACCAAGTTCGAAAGTATAGGCATAACTGTGAAGACAATAAGAATCATTATGACGCCCATTCCGGTTGACTATTATTTTCTTTTAAAATCTTGTAATGTCTCCAGATGAACCTGGGAAGGTGTAGTTTGCCATGTGAGCCTCAGCAATGAACCTGCCACTCGGCTTTCACATGGCACATCCTTGCCCCTGCCCTTCCTGGGACAGGGCCAGTTCGGGGACAGGACGGGTGGGCCACGGGTGGATTTGTGATTACGCACTTTGCACTCCCTCCAGAAACTGCAGGTGACTTCCAATTTTTCACTTCTTCACAGATATTTGGTAGAATCAATTCGTTGTTGTAAGCGTTGTAGTCTTTCTAATGGATGTTAAATTTATATTATTGTAGCTTCCGCTGTTTTTACCAAGTGATGCTTTGTGTTAGTCCTTCTCTCTATATGGTTTAATTCAGGTTGTTTATCTTTCATATTTCCACAGTTTTGTAAGTGGTCTGTGTGTGTTTCAAAAGGATTTCCGCTGGGCTTCAGTTTATTCATTTATTTTTTACTGTTGTTAGTGCATGCTTAATCTGTAATGATTGCAGCCACGGCAGGGAGTTAGTGGCTACATAACACACTTCAATTCTTTCTTCCCCTTTGCTCCACCCCCTTTTATCTCCCAACATCAGATTCACTTATTTGTCTTACAGAATCTTATAGAGTTAATTATCATGTGTGCAGGTGGAAAAGCAGACTGATTGGTCAAAGAAAGTATAAAACAAATGAGACCATTGTACTAAGTCAAGGTAAACCTGTGGATATGTTGTTCATGCTGGATAACAGTATCTTCTAATCGCTCTTTCTTTTGCTACTTATCTGTCTTTTATTTCGTACCTTGTATATACTGAATTTCTTATATAAGAGAAACCAGGCAGTATTTAAGCTCCTGTGTCAGACACACAAGCTCAGACACTCATTTTATTTTTATTTTTATTATTCTCCCCTATTTCTGGGTTTGTTTTTCATTGTAACAGTGTGTATCAAAACACATGATATTTAATTTTGTTGAAGCCGCAGGTCTGACTTTTGTTATTTCCTTTTGGAGAAGGGGCTGTGTAGATGTGAATCTGCTAATAAACTTTCCTCCAATTTCTTTTTAAATTTTATTTAAAGAAAGACTAAACAAAACAGAAAATGGGTAGAAATAATCCATACTTTCAAAGAAATAATAAACCATAAGAAATCACTAGTTAATATTTACATATTGTCTTCTTACAAATAGTTATTCAAGATATAAAAGTGGAGCATATAACGTGGGGATCCAAGCAGTGAGACTGCAACCAGTTCTGTTGAACAAAAACTTAATAATATGGTTATCAATCTTATACACTTATACATGCAGTTATCCATATCTGCAATTATGTTGAGATTGAACAAACCCAAGCAGGCTAAAATCACTCTGAACAAAGAATAATCGTATTTATGGGTTTCACATTATGATACTCCCAGATCAGCACTGGGTACTGTAGTGTCTCTTTTTCTTCAAAGTATTTGTTCATTTCATCAGTGTCATAAGATCAGTTCTCATAAACTGTTTATAGGTTCTACACATACATGAGTCTTAACATGTATTTCTATCCTTTCTATATTAGAGGAATAAAACAAAGCAAGACAAAACAAAACATTTCTATAAACACATGAAATGAAAAAGACATATAAGACCAAGGTACAAGGAGTTCTACCATAAATTCTATGTTGTCTCTTGTTATCTTCAATAGAATTGGCTATATCATCAGACATAGTATAATTGAATATATCAGTACATAACAGTATTAACAAAAACACAATTTTGTATGTTAGTATAAAACTTCAAAAACAGGTGGTAATCAAGCCAGAATGGGTATTGTATTGAGTCTTGTCATCTTCAGGGTAACTGCCTAAACTCCCAGACTTGATACTATCAATCATATGAGTTTTGAATAAAATATGTCCATACCAAATGGCAATCAAACAAACCAGATTTAACTAAGATCATTCATGATAAACTGATATAAGTCATACATTGTTACAGATGATATAAGTCATACATGGTTCCAGATTAAGTTAAAAGGAAATTAAAGATGATTACTGTGCTATATCCTGGTGTTTTGGGGATAGCTGTCTGTGCCCTCAAATCTAATGCAAGTAGACAAACTGACAATAAAATCTATATAAGCAGAGAGGTGTGAGTAATGAGTTTTTTAATTCTTGATACACTATTAATATCTTCTGCTGTCTTTTTAAAAACCATTCCTCTCCTTTTACTTATCCAGGATTCACTGTGTATTTTTAGGTCTCACCAACACCCTCAGTTTTAATTTGCCTAAGTGGTTCCAAACCTTCTCCCTCTTGGACTTGATCTCTAATTATATTCCTTTACCTATTCCAACCTACCCACAAATACTGGTCTAGTTGCTCCTATTACTCTCTGGTTCTCTGTCACGTAAAGTATTGCTTTCTCATATTTGATTTTCAGTCCATATACCCTTTTTTTTAGCTTAATTATATTTCCTATAAAGAGCATCTCAGTGGACACCACCTCCTGTTCTACTCTACCCGTGGTTCTCTTTTTGTTTAAATTTAGTGTATCAAGGCCATCTATATTAGAGATTATAGCCAGCCTTCTCTGCCTCATTTTTGTTATGCTCTTTGTTTGCCATTAGTTGTCTGCTTGTCTTCTTCATTCTACTTTCTGCTCCATTCATTGAGGCCTCTCTGCCACTGTTCCTCGAATTTTGGTACTTTTCTCTCTCTCTAGAATGCCCTGCAGTATTCTCTGGAGAGTTAGATTGGTGGTTGCAAATTTCCCAAGTTCCTCTTTGTCTTGGAAGGATCCTGTTTCTCCATTAATTTATAGAGACAGTTTTACAGGGTATATCACTCTGGGCTGCAAGTTCTTTTCTTTCAGGGCTTGGAATATTTCTCTCCAAGCTCTTCTTGACTTGATGGTCTGTGTCGAGAAGTCTGCTGTGATTTTGATGGGTTTTCCTTTATAGGTCATCTGTTTCTTATCTCTAACAGCTTTTAATATTCTGTTCTTATATTGAATTTCTGAGATCTTGATTATTATATGCCTGGGTGTAGCTCTGTTTTGGTTGTAGGTGGCTGGAGTTATGTACACCTCATATATCAGAATATCAATTACTTTTCCTATGTTTGGGACGTTTTCCTTAATTATTTCTGTGAATAGCCTTTTTAGTTCCTTTGTTTGTACACCTGCTTCTTCATTCACATTCTTTATTCTCAAGTTATAGATCCTCTTGTCATCTTCTAGCCTCTGTATTGTTATTACTTGTTTTCTTGTTATTTTAAAAAAGTTTTTCCTTTCATAATCCCACATTGCAAACCTGTCCTCAGTTTGGATAATCTATCCTTAATTTCTTTCAAGCAGTTTTGCCAGCTTTCAATGAAGCTTTTAATTTCCTGGTAATTTCTTGAATCTGCTTCATGTATTCTATATTTTCTTTATCTTCTTGATGAAATGGTTCTCTCCTTTGTGTTCCTCCATTCTTCCATCTGTGTCTTCTTGAGAGGTGTTTAGCATTTCTTTTATTAATCTAATCATATCTTGTTTTACTTGGTTAAATATTTCACTTTTGAACTCATCTATGAGGTCCCAAAGATATTTCTTTATATCCACTGATGCCATGTCTGATACTGCATGTTTGCTGTCCTCTATCTCTTTTGTATTTACCTTTCTTGGATCACTGTTCTCAGAGTTGGGGGCTGGGGGCTTATTCTTATTATTTCCTCTTCTCATAATTTTTGTTTCTTCCATAGAGGCATATAAAGAAGGCCCCAGTTCCTTTTTTGTTGTTGTTGTTGTTGATTCTGGTTCTTCTAAAGTATGCTGGCTAGGTGACCCTGCCTACTCTCGTGTGCTATTGAGGTTCAAATAGGGATGGCATATGCTGGCCTGTCCCATCTGGGTCAGCCAGCCAGCCAAGGCCTTCACCGCACCTTAGTGTGTGCAACGTGTAGATAATTGGTCTGGGACACCCTACGGGTTCCCAGCCAGGGGGGGTGACCCAGGCCAAGCACATCTGACCAACCCCATCTGGGAAGGGAACAACTGACTGGACTCTCTGCAGTACCTTGTTTCTGCCAGTCCTGCCTTGTTCCAAGATGTCATCCCCTACCCCATGAAAAGGTTTTATTCAGGACACTCACCACATGTCAGTGCAAGTCCCTTACTGGCTTCGCTTTCTGCTGGTCTTGCTGATCTCCAACCTCAGTGTACCTACACTGCAGCACGACTGTTGAGTTGAAGTGGTGGGAACCTGGGCAGTTCACTGAGTCGCAGCCACATGAGTTCAGACACACCGTCCAGTGCAGTTCTCTGGTTTGCTGCTCCCTTCTGCCCTACGCCTCCTCACCAAGGCCTTCAGGCTTGCCTGCCCCCAGCTTCACTGTGCCTCTGCATCTACGGGTCCCAACAGTGCTTCTGGCTCAGTGGGACCGGCTGTGCTGAGTGCACTATCAGCTACCGCATTCTTCTGTGCAAGTTTTTCTCTTTTAAAATTCTTTCTGTGGGCTTCAATTCTCACTTTAGTTTCTTCCTTGGTCAAGGGTACCCACGTCTTTCCGGCTTTTTCTTCTCCAGAATGCTATATTCCAGCATCTGGACTGTTCCTCTCAGAGAGGCTCTATAGTTTGCTGCTTACTGTTCCTCTATCTTCCCAGACCCTCCTCTCCAATCCCTTTGACACATGTGCTTGCCCTGTGTACATACTACACTCTTACTATAGCTTTATATTATGTTTTCAAACAACATAAATTATAGACTTAAATACACTCTTTTATAAAATTGTTTTAGCATTTTTAAATTCCTTAAATTTGCAAACACATTAGTTTCTAGAAAAAAAATCTTCTGTTTGCTCAAATTACACTGAGTCTGTGCATAAAGTTGGAGACCATTGAAGTCTGTCAGTGCTGAGCTTCCTAATGTAACTTACCTATCTCATGGCTGTGGATCTTATGTTCATACCTCTTCTCTCATGTGATAATATCTTAGTAATGACAAGCATTGTGACTCTACCTTGTTGAAGTCTCAGCTTTCTTCTGTTCATGAATAGGGTTGACCTTGGTGTGTCACTCCACAAACTGACTTACACTCAGATTGACTGACTCAGTGTTGTTTTGTTCTGTTTTTATAAGATTCACTGGGACAGAACCAGAGTATCCTTTAGTCTGCAATTAGTGCTGTCTGTTGTCACCCTTGGGAGGAGCCTGTCACATGTTTCTGGCTTTACAGGTTCTGTGTAGTCAGTCTACCAGGCATCCAAATGAGTATCAGTTCCTGGAGGCCTCTGAGAATGCTTTAGTCTACTTCTTTCCCTAATTCATTCTCTCCTTGGAGGTTAGGGTGGGGTATTAGCTTGATTGAGCTTGGGATCCACCCAGGGAATTGGTAGAGCACACTTCTCAGTGTCTGTTGGGTTACCAGGCCATGGCCATGCAGTCCACATTTGTCCCTCTGTCTATTTCTCTCTTTCACTGTTTGCTTCTTGGCCATCATGAGCTCAGGAGCTTTGCTCCAGAACACACTTTGCCCATGAGGTTCCTGCTTTGGAACCAGGGTTTGATGGACTTAATCTCAGCACACTATGAGCCAAATTAAACCTCCCTGATGTGAAGGGTGACAGGCATTGTATTCACAGTGTGACAGCTGAGTGATGCAGAAAGTTGGTATGGATAAAGGGCATCGTTGCTGTTGTACACCTGACTGTATAGTTTAGAAGTCTCTGGAACTGATTTGTGGGAGGAGTTCTGAAAAGTTTATAAAAGTAGCTTACAGAACCTTAGAATCTTGTAAACAAAACTCACGGATTACTCTGGTCAGAGTTTAGAAGAATGCAGTTAAAGGAATATGGCATGAATGCAGATAATAAAGGCCATGCATAAGAGACTTAAATTGGGAACTATAACTCCATGATGTTGGAGTTACCAGCCGTATGCATTACACTCTGGAAGAAAATTTTCCTTCATGTTGCCCATGTTATAGGACTTTGCAGATTAGTAAGATTAAGAGAGGCAGAGTAATTAATGTGGTGCTGGAAATTTCAAGACAGCCTATCATTCAGCTTTCATATCTGACACAGGTATTATTGCCAGATTTTAGCCAGTTTGGTCCTTAGAATCAAGGACAACAGGCAACAACAAAAGAAAAAAGATAAAAGTTGAAATTTTAGCTCAAACAAGCTGCATGTAAAGTTGGAGCCAAGAGATGTGTCGCCGCTAAAAATATTAATGTGATACAAAAGTAACAAAGTATTTTGTGGAAGATAAACAAAAAAGTGTCTTAATGGGTATGGAATCCAAAAGACCCCACCTACTTCTGGCTCAAGGGACCAAAATGGAGGGGTCCATGGGCCCCATGCTTGAAAGGACCTCCTAAAGAATTGGCTTTCCAAAACTCACCACCCTGTGCCCAGCCATTCAGGCACCCAGAAAGCACTACTGCCATGGTTCAAGGGGGTTTGGCTACTACTCCTACTGACAGGAGAACTTAGTATCATCTGTGTGGTGCTGGTTTCGCAAGGATGTATGATGCACAAGTTTTGGGGTCAGCAAGGTTTCCTCTCGGAGGAAGAGCTGGGAGGTCCAGCGTGTAGTCCCTTGCTGGGTTTTCTGTGAAGCTTTGAGAATTAAACCAAGGATGAAGTGGGGACCCCAGGAATTTGGGGATGACAGGGAGATGCATCATCCACTATGGGAAGCTTCAGGTCTTGCATGGAACCAACTGAAGAAAGAGATCTAGAGCACTGCTATAAGCAAGGTCATATAGACAGTTTGAGCCCTTTCAAATTTATACTTTATCACAGTTTGCCCCAGATACTTGATACAGAGCTAGCGCTAATCCGTGTATGACTTAATATTTACCCTGCAGGATTTCAGTCTAATTTTGCCCAATTATTTTTTGAATTCCCTGTTCTTTCCTTTTGGAAATGGGAATGCTCACCCCATGGAATGGTATTTTGGGGTTATGTAACTTACTTTTGGTTTATAAAGGGATTCACAAGTAAACACTTGCCTCAAAGGAGTTGAGCTTGGACTTTTGAAAAATGCTCAAACAGTTGAAACTTTGGGTTTGCTTTGTTTATCATTGTACATGAGATTGCTGTATCACATTAGGTTAAATTCTGAACTTACTATTGCCTTTATTTGGAGATTGCATATGTTTTAAGGAGATGTGTTTGGGATGGACTTGACTACTGACAGGTTGTGGCAAGTACTGTGGAGTGTCAATTTGACTGTCTGTAGGATTTATCCAAGGCCTTGGTGGTGCATGCTTCTATTTGGAGCCAATCCCAAATTTCCAGCCAAAGCAAACCTCTCCTCTTTAAATTGTGGGTGTTCAGTATTGTTTCTCAGTGATAGGCAGTTTGTTTAACAGAGTCCCAGTGAGTTAGGTTGTATGTGTTATTAGGTCTGTGAGACTAAGGGGCTCTATGGGTGTCATAGTTTGTGTCTGAATATCTCCCCCAAAGCCTGTTACAGTCATAGGGGCAGACATTTTGAATTTGTGATTGACTCATGGTCCAATGCTGGGATTATGAGTGTAAGTGCTACACTCACCCTAGGGGGTTAGCCTTCATACAGTATAAGGGACAGACAGAGTCTTCTGTCTGAGCTCCTCCCTTTTTGCTTTTGTTACTTTTGCTGTTTTCTGCCACCATAAACCATTGCCCTCTGCCATGTCACTCTGCCTTGGAACCAGCTAATTGTGGACTTAAACCTCCACAAAATGTGAGCTAAATAAACCTTTTCTCCTTTAACTAAGTCCTATGTCTGGACCTATGTCTGGATGTCAGGTATTTTCTTTCAGCAATGAAAGAGAAAAGGAAACAAGACGATGGGTTTTGGTTTCCTTTCCATGCACTCTGGTATGAACACTGTCCTTTGCCTAATTGTAATTTCCTCAGTGATTTCTGTTCTGCTAAGAATTGCAAGTCCTTTTGCTGTTGCCTAATTCATAAAAATGGTAGTCACTTCATATGTTCTGCCTAGTTTTCTGTAGGAGTGAAATTCATGCAGTACTTGATTTGTCATAGAATTAGTGATTCTGTGTCAATTTGACATATACCATGAACCCCAATGAGATATAACTGTTTTACTTCATTATAAAATTGAGAAATTGAACTATTTTTACAGGGTTTATCTTTAAAGAATTTTTTGATACAGTCAGAAAGTGTTCATTCTGTTACATTTGCAGTACATAATGATTACATGCATCATGTGGAGCCGGAGCATGCACAAGGCACCTCTTTATTCTTTTATGTGATCCCCTACCCCCTCAACTCCTTTCAGCTCTGGGACCCCTTCTCATTAGCCTACAAGCTTAAGTGTCACATGGCTTCTCTTACAGGAGAAACCCGAGGTGTTTTTCAATATATATTAGTGGTACCTTGGTTCATGAACTTAGTTCTTTCCAGAATTCTGATTGCAAATTGAAATGGATGAGACCCAAATTGAATTCAGTGGTTAGAGTCATTGTTGACCTTATGGGGGAGCCTAATTTTGTTCTCATCTGATTTGGTTTGTGACCAGAACCATGGAAAGAACTAAATTCTTGAACTGAGGCACCACTGTGGGTACAAAGCACAAAATCGAAGCTAGGTAAGTAGGAATTAAGGAATTGTTTTTCAGGTGGATGGAGAAAGGGGAGAGACGAAAAGGGGATAAAAACAATTGAAAGGAAAAAATGGTGAAAATTTTATTTCTGATGAGAAAATATATGATTAGAAATTTCACTTACAGTTGATGTAGAGCCGCCGGTCTAAACCCGTGGATTATAGTTTGACTATGTATTTTTGCTCTTTGATGCCACATGAATTAAAAGTGAACATGAAACTTTCATGTATTTATTGTTTCTTAATTCTTTTTAATTTCTTACCCCTGGGCTGACTTAGATTTTTATAATTTGCATGTTCTGAGCCATGCTTTTAATCAGGATGTAGATTTCAGACACAGACAAGTTGAACTCTGAGCATTCTTCCAGAGAGCAGCATCTGAACTGTGAAGTCTGAGACCAAAGATGTCAGGACATCGTGAATTCATCAGCACAGAGACATCAGGGACACTTCTCTTCATGCTGCTGATGCCTTTGAGAGGAAACATCGAATGAAGCAGGCAGCTGTGAAGGCAGCCGCAAAGTCTCCCCTGGGCCTGCCCTCCACTCCTACCCTGCAGGCCAGCATCACAGACAACAGCAAGGGAAGGGTTTTCTTTCCAAGCTCAAAGCTCTCAAGATCTATAATGATCACACAGTAAGAGCCCAGCAATTGTTCTGGATTATTTCCTACATTTATACTCAAAAGATTAGTCAGTATTGCTCTGGAAATGCCCGAATGTCAGTTCTCTCGGAAGCTCACCTTTTCACGTTAGTGATGATGCTCAGCGTGTGTGACAGTAGAAAGGTTAGCAGTACCCAGCTGGCACCTGGACTCAGGCTCACTACTGTTCTTGGGAGGGCCTGATACTTTCCCATCATTTCTGATATCAGAAACCTTACTTTGATGAGCTTCCTCATCCATTTCTCCTCGTAAAAGATCCCAGGGCTACTCTTAATAATGTAACTTAGAAGTGGATATCCTGGCTGTGGAATATAAATAACTTATTCTAAGTTGCCAGATTTCTCCCAAGAATGCCAGTCAATAATGCCAGACTTATCCTGGTGGTGCCGGAAGCTTTCTACGGTGCTAAATCCTACCTGTGTATTTTCAGGTGCTCTTGCTCTGAAGCTATGAACAAGTACCTGGGCATGGAGAAGGTATGGTAGGCTGAATAAAGCCTGGCGTAAAGAACAACAGGATGGTGGGGGAAAACAATACAAGTCAGGGAGAACATGGTCAGTTTCATAGAGAGAGAAGACAAGGGAAGTAAATATTTTGTGACGAAGAAGCTTCAGTGGGTGGCAGTCACCAACCAGACATAGGACTTAGGATGGATGTGCTGTGTAGGATAAAGACTCTCAGATTGAGTGTCTTTTATCCCAAATGCTGAGGACTGGAAGTCTTCTGGATTTCATATTTTCAGACTATTAAATATTTGCATATAAATAAAGAAATATGTTTGGGTATGACACCCACATCTAAACACAATAACTGTTTACGATTCACAGACACTCTATACATGTGTCCTAAATGTCATTTTATACAGTTTTAGTACACCTGTGTTATGAGTGTTGTATGTTACATCAGGTAGGCACAGAATTTTCTGTGGTTGGCATCATGTTGGCACTTACTGTGTTTTGGACTGTGGAGCCTTCTGGATTTCAGACCTCCCTGCCTGTGTGATGCTTGAAGACTTGGATGGAGAATTCTGCATGGGCACTGGCTGTCATATGCTCCTCCTCACCCCATGCAAACCCAGCAGGAGAGGTCCGGGCATCTCGAGCTTTCCACATTAACCAATCGCCTACATAGTCTTTTCTCAATTTGACAGGGGAGAATATTTTAGAAATTAAATGAGAAGAAAATCTGGCTTGATTACGAAAATGTCAGCCAGTGGATAGGCAGCACATGAAACATTAACCCTTCGTGTTGAGAATCCCCCTGCTAAGGACACGATTCATTTGGGAAAATAAATAGTACATAATCTTCCTACACTAATTATGTGAGTTCTTACTCTAATCACTATAAAATTATAAGTTACAGTAATTTTCAGGACTCCTCCAGGGAAAACGAACTTACTTCGAATTATAATGGCAAATTAAATGGTGGCATATGCAGTTTAAATCACCATTATGTGTACTATGTCCCGAAAGGCATTCTTTTTCATTAACTGATTTGGTGCCCGCCATGTGCTTCCACCTAGGGCAGACCAGATGCTCAAGTTCTGACTCAGAGGTCACAGTCAGTCAACGGTGCAGGCTTCGCAAGGATGCTTCCACCCAAGGGCCATGGTGAGAGATGCATGGCTCTCGGCCAGGCAGTGTCCATAGCAGCCACTGCCGTTGCTGCCATTGCAGCCTCTGCCAAGCCCTAGTAGGGAGGATCCCATGTCATACTCCCCAGACCCATGTGTGACAGTGCTTACTAGTGAACAGCGCAAGCTGCAAGAGGGTGACAGCCCTACCCAGGCCTTCAGTTTAATTAGCGAGGCTGGCCAAGTGTCTACACATCCTCTGGAGTGCAGGTGGCTGATGATGTTTGTCACCAGTGGCCACAGCAGAGCTCAGGTAGATAAGCTGAGACACCACAGGGCCAAGAGATGAGATGATGTCTCCCCCACATCCTGTGAGACGCCTAGGAAAATCCTTCCCATAACTGACTACAGAGCACGCTACTTGCTAACCCTAACCTAAACCCAGCTGTTATGTCCCCACTGCAGAGCTTTCCTCTCTGTAACAAGCCTTGGCCACCTCACCCCTTGTCTGGCACATCCGGCAACAATCCCTTCACCATTTTGCTCCGTGAACAAATACTGAGGTTCTGGATGCCTCCTAGACCTCTGTTCCCCAAGAAAAATCAAATCACCCGAGGTCCCCGCCACATCTCTATTTTGCCTCCTGCTCTCCCCCCCCTTTTTTTTTTCATTTAAAAAAAGGAGATTAAGATAAAAGAGGACATAACAACACAGGTCAGAACAGAACAATTTAAGCAACATAATGTTTCACCACAGGATAGCCTGACATAACAGTAGTTACCGTAGTGTCTCTTTCCTTGAAATATTTGAGATACCTTCATATACTATAGAATGAAACATAACAAGACAGTGTAAAACCATTCAAGAGAATGACAGTATTACAGGGTATTTAGAACCAACTAACAGAAAATGAACAATGGTTTCTATATTATCTCCTTGTCTATAAAATACTTTGTTTATACTATCACATAGTAATAAAATCCAATAAGATATAATATGATAAAACTGATGGACACAGAAGAACAAAAGCTTGATGGGACTTCAAAACAAGCTGATATTAAATCAGCACTAGCTATTATAATGTCATGTTTTCTTCCAAATAACTGTTCATACCATCACAGACAATAATATCAAACACTCAGAATAAAAACATTCCAATTAATGAATGAAAACATTATAAACTTCAAAGCAGCATAATGAAGAATCATGATTACCACATAATTTTATGTATTCTTACCAATTCTTACACTAGGGAAACTATTTGGTATTTATACATGTGAGTTTGATTTATTTCGCTTATGAGTATGGTCTCAAGCTGCACCCATTTATTTATAAATATCTCAATGTGATCATTATTTATAACTGAGTAGTACTCCATTGTATAAAAATATCACAACTTTTTTATCCATTCCTCAGTTGATGGACACTTAGGTTGTTTCCAAGATCCGGCTATTGCAAATTGTGCTGTTATAAACATGGGCACACATATTTCACTGTGGCATGATGTTTTCAGTTCTTCTGGGAATATGCCTAGAAGTGGAATAGCTGGAACAAATGGACTTCCAATTCCAGGTTTTTGAGAAATCTCCAAACTGACCTTCACAATGGTTGCACCAATCTACACTCCCACCAACAGTGCAGGAGAGTTCCTTTTTCCCTACAGCCTCTCCAGCGTTTGTTGTTGGTAGTTTTCTTGATCCTGGCCATTTTTTCCGGAATGAGATGGAATCTCAGTGTGATTTTAATTTGCATTTCTCTAATGAGTAATGATGATGAACATTTTTTCATTTATTTATTTGCCATTTGTATTTCTTCATCTGAGAATTGAGTACTCACCTCAGATTCTCATTTTTGGATTGGATCTTTCAATTTTGGGGGATGTGATTTTTAAAATTCTTTATATGTTTTAGACAGAAGTCCTTTGTCTGAGGGACAGTTCACTAAGATTTTTTCCCAGTTTGTGGGTTTCCTTTTCACTATGCTGGAGATTTCTTTTGACGTGCAGAAACTTTTTAATAAGACATGATCCCAGTTACTGATTCTGGGAAGTATTTCCTGTGTGGTTTGATTCCCGTTCATGAATTCTGTATCTACTCATATGTCTTCAAGGTTTTTAACCAATTTGTCTTCCAATAGATTTAGAGTTTCTGTTTTAATATTCAGATCTTTGATCCATTTACATTTTAATTCAGTACACGGTGATAGGCATGGATCTATTTTAGTTTTCGGCATATGAAGAGCCAGTTTTTCCAATACCATTTATTAAGGAGACTGTCGTTCTTCTAGTGAACATGTTTGGCTCCTTTATCAAAGATAAGGGGTTGAGTGTGTTGGTAGTTGTGGTTCTATCTTCTAATCTATTCCATTATCTTCAGATCTATTTTTATTACAGTACCATGTTGATTTTATTACAGTTGCTTTGTAGTATAACTTCAAGTCAGGGATTGTGATGCCTCCTGCCTTGTCTTTGCTGCTTAGAAGTCTTTGCTATTTTAGATCTCTTCTGGTTCTAGATGAATTTTATGAGTGATTTCTTTAGATCTGTGAGGTATGTTGATGGTATTTTTATTGGGATTGCATTGAATCTGTATAACAGTTTTGGGAGAATGGCCATTTTCACAATATTTTATTCTTCCTCTCCATGAGGGTTGTCTTTCCATTTTTCCATTTTATGAGATCTTCTTCAATTTCTTTTTTCAGTGCATTATAATTTTCCCTATATAGATGTTTCACTTCTTTCTTGAGAATAATTCCTAATATTTCATTTTTTTGGTTGCTAGTGTGAAGGGTGTGGCTTCCCTTATTTCTCTCTCTGTGATTTTGTTGTTAGTGTATAGGAATGCTATTGATTTTTGAGTATTAATTTTGTATTCAGCTACATTGTTGAATTTATTTATTATATCTAGGAGTCTTTCAATGGAGTTTTGGGGGTCTTCTATGTAGAGTATCATATCATCCACAAATAATGATAACTTAACTTCTTTTCCTATCTTTACCCCTTTTATTTCTCTCTCTTGTCTAATTGCTCTGGCTAGTATTTCCAGTACTGTATTAAATAGGAGTGGTGATAAAGGACATCCTTGTCTTGTGCCTGATTTTAAAGTAAAGGCCTTCAGTGTGTCTAATCCGTCTTTCAGTATTCTTTGCAGGGTTGGCTTGGTGATCATGAAGTTATTCAGCTGTTCTATGTCATGGAAGTATCTTATTTCTCCATCGATTTGAAGGACAGTTTTTCATGGTACATCAGTCTAGGTTGGAAATCATTTTCCTTTAGAATCTGAAATACTTTACTCCATGCTTGACTTTATTGTTTGTGCTGAGAAGCCTGCTGTGATTCTGACACATTTTCCTTTATGGGTGATCTGTCTTTTCTCTCTGACAGCTTTTAGTGTTCTATTCTTATGTTGGATTTCTGGGATGGTTATTATTGTATGTCTGGGTGTAGTTTTATTTTAGTTATGGCTATTTGGAGTTCTGTGTGATTCACTGATCCTGATGTCAGTTTCCATTCTCATGTTTGGGAAACTTTTAGTCATTACTTTTCTAAATATCCTCTTGACATCTTTTATGTAATCCCCTTCTTTTTCATTTATCCCTATCAATCATATGTTGTTTTTCTTAGCATCATCTTGTAGCTGTTGAATTGTTATTTCCTGATTCTTTGTTATTTTTAAAAGGTATTTCCTTTCCTGTTCACTAGCTGCAATCTTGTCTTTGAGGTCTGAAATTCTATCTTCACTTTCACTGAGGCGTTTTTGCAACTTTCAATGGAATTTTTGATTTCCTGTATATCTCTTTGCATCTGCTTTGTGTATTCTGTTTGTTTCTTAAATTTTCATCCAGGGATTCTATCTTTTTGTTTAGTTCCTCCAATTTTTTAACTGTGTCTTCTTTAGATATGTTCAGCATCTCTTTCATTTCTTCTTTTACTTGGGAGATTATTTTAGTTTGAGTTCCTTTAAAGCTTCCTGGAGTTGCTTCTTTACTTCAGTTGCTATTATGTCAGGTATTTCATGCATGTGGCATGTATTTTCTTCTGTGTACGTAGCTCCCAAGGTTTCTTGGGATGGGCTGCATGTTTGAGATTATATTTTGGTCTTTCATTTTGTCATTTTCTGTCGATGTCCGCTCCCGGCCGGCAGGAAGGACACACGACAAAGTCTGGTAGTGGACAACCTTTTCTTTTTATTTTCCTTCTCTGTACAGCCTGCCCTGGGTTCTCCCAGCTGAAGCCTCCTCTGGTCCGCTCCCCGCGGCTCCTTTTGTGCTTCAGTCTGCCCCAAAGCCTCTACCGGTCCGCTCTCCGCGGCTCCTTTTGGGCTTTTACTTTTGGGCTTCTACCTGGCTTCTTCTTCCGCCCAGGGGTGGCACCGGTATATATACGGGTACAGTGTCCAATCATGTTAAAGTAAGCAAGGCAAGCTGATTGGCTAACATCATCAGTTGCCAGGCAGACTATATTGTTGAGCGGGTTGTTTACGCGGTAAGCAGGAAACTAACATATTCGATGGGAGGGGTAATCTACCTCAGGCTTTGCTCTTTACCACAGGCCGCCTGTCCGCCGCGCAAGGCGAGCTATCACAGACGCGGCTCCCAACAATTTTCCTATATTTCTGTGTTTCCGGTGTTATTCCAAGGCTTCCCCAGGGCCTGTTGGAAATCTTCTTCTGTGCTTCAGTTCCTGGGACTCTGGATGCCCAGATCCCTGTATTTAAATAGGGTCATTGGGGGTGGGGCAGGGAGGCCCAAGCCCTACTGTGCAGGTTGAGTGTGGCAGGAAGCTGTGAAGTTCCTTGGCTGGTGGAAACAATGATCCCAAACTCCCTGGGTCCAGATGGTGCAGAGACACTCACCTCTGGCCGCTGAGTTTTCAGAATTTAGGGCACCGGCAGGCCCAACACCCAAGAGTCCACCAAGAAGGGCAGGAAGGGGGGCAGTTGGTGTGAGCGGGCTCACGACCCACTGAGCTGGTCCAGTGCAGCAGGAAGCCGCCAAGATCCCTGGCCCGGGCCAAAGCGAGAATCCCAAACTCCCTGGGCTCGGGGGATGGTGCGGGCACAGTCATTCCAGGCCACTCAGGCTCCAGAACTGAGGGCACCAGCAGGCCCAGGACCCCAGAGTACACCAAGCACATGGCAGGGATACTGCTCTCTCTTTTCTGTATGCACCATGACACTTGATTGGAGGTCGGAGCCCACTGCAGAGGGCTCTGATCACCAGCATCAGCACAGGTCAGGAGAAGCCTGCTGGGAGGGGAGGTACTGACTTCAGAGCAAGAGAAGACACCATGCTCCAAGAACAGGTGTCACACTCTGCCGATTCCTGTACATATCACTTTGCTTGAGTTCTACATTCCTTGTGGATAAAATGGGGCTAAGAGCCCCATGACACAGAGCTTTTAAGGAAATTACCTTACAGCCTACAACAAGTCAAGGAGCCAGCTTAGTACTCAAGAAACTCTTTGGTAGAATCATCAGGAAACTCCCCCAAATAAGCTGGGTTGCCAAAAATGTTTCTCTGTAAAGAAATCCCAGGCACCACTGGAGTGGCCACTGTCCCTAAGCTCTGTCCAGGTGATAGGGCTCTGCTGCACCAAAACTCTTTCTCCGCAACACCCTTCCTCTTCAGTGAGCAGCAGTGTGACAGTGAGTGCTAAATTATTTCATGTATACTGCCTCACAGATGCACTGTTACCAAACACTTTGTTCAAATCATGTGAGTCACTTCTTAAGTAATCGTGGGGGATATGGAGGTGCAGACATTCATAAGTCCAAGGTGACACTGCCTAAGACAAACAGCACGTTAAGTCCCGTTGCCCTGTGAATTCTGACATCATTCCTTACCCTTCCTCTGGGTCTCCACTAATGCACAGAATCATTTTTCTTCCTGTGAGAAACAGGCCTATACTAACACAGGGATGATTATTGATCTGATCAACTGCATAGAATCCCCCACAGTACCCACACTCAGACTCTTCAAGTGGGTGCTACAGTTTCAGAAGTAAGGTTGCAGTCAAAAGGTATCTTGTGTCAGCTCCTTGCAGCTAATTGTAACTGCAAAGGAATGTGAGAGTGTGTCTCTCCTGGGTGAAGGTTTTAAGGTAATCTTGGTTTTATCCCTTCTCCTTTCTTCCCCTTCTATCCTCTCATCTCCCCTCTCTCCCCCTTCTCTTCTACTTGAAATGGAGCAGCATGTGATGGAATGAGCCCCTATGAGATGAAGGAGGCTCTTCAAAGAAAGACTCTGGGCCGTGGGTTATGAGGTAAGGAAACCCACTTACCACCAGGCCTCCATGCACCGTGGTCTCTCACATCTAAACAAGAAAATCAGTCTCTGTCAGCCTGCAACTTCGTATTTTCATATCAGTGACTATTTTCCTGACTGACTTCCACTTGGGCAAGGCTGTCTAAGCTGGTGTGGACAAAGTAAGGGGCAGAGCCTCTCTGCTTCTGAGTTCTGGGCGCTTGGTACCTGATGACCTATGATGTGAGAAGGTCGATGCATTGCATAGTATTATTTGAGGCCCAAATGACATCTGCGATTCAGTGCCAACACCAGTGTATTTTATTCTACTTTCAAACCAACACAAGACATGAAGCTAAGGCTCTGTTAGAGTCCCAATTGCATTATATTTTGTTTGCAAAAGGAAACGTGACCTGCCAGACTGAGGCCTGCAAGAGGGAGAATAAAACCCACGTTCAGTCTCTGATTTCTGCGTGTCCAAGCCATGCAATATTAAAATGTTAGAGAATTTCAACTTCACTTCTTTCATTTGTGAAGCAAGGACTTATGTCCTTATCATCTAAGGAGCTGAACTATGGAGAAATGAGCACATGTGCTGTATTTCACATGGTATTTTCAGTGTTTGCATTACTATTAAGTATAATTACTAGTACAAATCTCTGAGTTATAGTCACTTGAAGCCATGAGATAGAGGAAGTTAGGCAGGGAGGGAACAGCTCTGAATTGTTAACATCAAGTAAACTAAAAGTCAGATCATGAGCTAATTAATATACCAGAAGGCCCTAGTAATTAACTCAAGCAAACTGACTACCAGCGCCTAACTGAATGCAAGGGACAAAGAACAGGTCCCTAAACTAACGGGTGAGACTTTGGAAGAAGTGAAATCCAGGGGGCTGGGGATTTAGCTCAGCGGCATAAGCACCTGCCTTTTAAGCAGGCAGTCATGAGTTCGATCCCTGGTACCGATATTAAAAAAAAAAAAAAAAGTGAATTCCAAGAGAAGGAGCTGCATTGCAGATGTCAAAGGATTACCTGCAACCAGGAGCACCCCTGCACTGTGTCACATTTAACTGTCTCAAAAACTGAACAAAAGGCCAGTGGATTTAGACATCTATGTGTCCATCTGAGGGAGCCCCTGCCTGGCCAGCAAGAAGACTTTCCTTTCATTCTAATAAACAAGCATCTGGTCATCTCCCACCGCTTGGCATTTGCTGTTCTGCTAACTTCAATCTTAGTTGTCCCCAAACAAGGACCCACATCAGTCCCTGGAGGACGCAGTTTGCAGTCTAACCACTGTGCAAGCAGACGTAAGCATGTGCATGTACCAGATGTCATGAAAGCTGCAGCACCTATGAGCTCCCGTCCTAACATTCACATAACTACCCTGTATTAGCATACTGATTCACACTGATTGCTCAAGCCTAAAAAGAGATTTACATTTTACCTTATCCTTCTCATTAGAGCTTTTAAATTTGTTCTAGAACAGTAGAGAACATTTTTAAATGTTTTAATTTTTTATTTCTTTGGAAATCATTATTGGGTCATCTTCATGCCAATCATCACCAGATCATTGCAGAGTCAGGGAGAGAAAGCAGTCAGAAAGACAGAGAAATTAATCTGAGGGAGATTCGGGCTCAGGGTCACAAGTACTAGATGCCTCTCCATGTGGACTATTTGAGGAATTGTGTGGCTGTGGGCCAATTAGACAGAGGTGCACCACCCACCCTTCATAGAGTCCAATTGTTCTGCCAGGCTTTTAAGCAATGAGAGGTTTAGGCTGGTGACAGTCCCAAAGCATCACAGAGAGAACAGCAATCACAGGCTCCATTCTGTGGATTCATGGGAACAGACCCGAAGGTCACCATCATCCTGATAGAGAGCAAGTCAGCCTTACAGCTCAAGACTCCACAGGAGAGGGGCCTGAGAGACTTCACAGCATTCTGCATTACAGTTCTGTATCATCTATAAATGATTTTAGGACCTTAGATAGACTGCAAACCTGTTACACTATGAATTCTTCTTTCACCCACAATATAAAGTGCAGAGATCATGAGACATCTAGATTTTTTAAAATTCCCATGCCAAAGATAACCAGCATGGCCCAGAACAGGTTCCGGATTCCTCTAGAATCTCAGGAGCGGGGAGGCCATCGTGGAAGGTGAAGGTTATCTCAGAATTATGAGTTCAATTTCCTTTTCTACTTAGTTTTCTAAAGCATCTATTCAGAATCATACTGAAAGTGGAACAATAAAATGGACAGAAAAGATAGTGTGAAGTTCCTTCTTTCTTAATATCTCCCCCAGCTCCCATATTCTATGTCAGAAGGAAGGATGCGTCAAAATCAATGACCACATAGTGGCTTAAAACAAACCCGCTGGGTTTATCTGTACTTCCCTTCCAGCATCAGTGAGGGGTTCATTGTTTGAAGAATCTTGCATTTTCCCTTATATCCCCAAGAAATCAGAAATAAACTACAGAGCTAATTTTCTCAGACAAACAGTCTTAGCCTTGCTTGTATCACTTGAAAATTATGACTACAATTTTCACTATAGTGTACCAAGTTAGATTCCTAAGTAAACATTATTTAAGAAATGCGAAATCTGTGTAGCCTATGTCTATGTTGAGATATAGATATATGTATATATAGATCTCTATCTATATATCTCTATCTCTAACTCTATCTCTATCTCTATCTCTATCTCTATCTCTATCTCTATCTCTATATATGACGCATATCAGTAGAACTGTGTCCCTGGGGATCTGTCTCTCTGAAGCTCTGGTGTTGGTATCTGCAGCACCAGGCAGTATTTCTCCTCACTGAAAGCCTTGTTGTTTCCGCAGGTAGCTTGGCCAACTTTCCATGCATATTCCAAAGTTTTTAAACTGCAGGTTAAATCTTGTGTTCTAAAATGACAGCTCTTCCCCTGGTGGCAAAGCCCTCTCAGCGGAAATGATTGTCTTGAAGGCTCATCTCTGAAAATGCTATCATTTTATCCCAAGTTTGCCATTTCCTATCCCCGGCGTGTGTACTTTTCTTTGATGAAAAAGTTCCCCTCTGTGGCACTGCCTTGGAGATTTAGATGTTCAGATCCTGAGCAATTGTTTCTCAAAAAATATTCAAAGTGCATCTTAAAATGATGGAATGTCTGTGTGTTTCTTCCATCTCCGGATCCCAGACAGGGGGACAGCCCGGGGTTCTGGGGCTTTGGCGCTTTCATCCCGAGAGCAGCTGCTGCTGGCTGTGCTCGCAGGTCTGGGATGGACGCAGCTGTGTCAGCTGCTGTCCCCGGCCTGTGACTAATGAGCACAGAGGCCCTGGTGCCACCTGCGTGGGGACAGATCAAACCTGCTAGCGTTTGGACCGCTCTGCTTCACAGCTCAGGGGCTCTTGTGGTACTTTCCCCCAGAATTGCCCGGGCCTCAGTCTGGATCCCAGAGCAGTGTTTACCTCCAGGAAGTGTGGAAGTAGCTGGAGGAGGAGAAGGGCACTGCCCAGGATGGGGAGCTCACTCCCCAGCGGGGCTCCTAAGACGTGGCCAAGAGAGCACAGGATGGAGAACACTGCATCCTGGCTTTTCCTCTCTACTTTGGGAGCACAAGGTGACTCTAGGGAACCTTTTAACTCTCAAATCAAAGTAACTGTTTTTTGTTTTTGTTGTTTGGGTGTTTTGTTTTGTTTTGTTTTATTGCCTTCAAAGTTCTTAATGGAATCTAAATCTCTGCATTTTCCCTAACTAGAAAACTTTCTCCACCATATCAAGGCTTAAATTATATTGCATAGAACTGATGTATTGTTGAAGAGCAGTAAGACCAAGTCTGCAAGGTGTGGGCTTCCAGTAAGATTACAAACCCTGAATACCCCAAAGTCAAGCCGCTATATCGCAGTCTCCCTTTCTTTCTTTTATCTACAGTGTTAATAACACTGGCATTGTTTTTAAAATGGCAGCCACAGACACACAGATACACAGACACACCTATACAGGTTTCTCTCTACAAAGGGAAAGACTGGTGAGTACACAAAAGCTTTACACTGTTTTGAACAGGGTACAAGAGGGCACATCTGATGCTAAATTAGCCACAAAGTAAGAACAGAATAGTATCACACAAAGTTGGGGCTAGAGTTGTTCCACAGCTGTGTTAAAATACTTATTCAGAAAAATATAAGATTAGATTCTTGCCTTAGATAATCTGGAGTATTTAACTATCCATTGGTCTTAAATGTCAACATAGGAAACCATAAAATCTAGAAGTAATGAAGGTAATATCTCTCTGCAGAAGGAATGGAAACAAGCCACAAGGATAGGATTGGTAGGTTTGTAGGGTGTAGATCCTCTGGGTCATTAATCAACATGAAGAAATGAAACCAGCCACACGCACTTGAGGTCCAGCCTTGCCATCATAGGAACCGGGACTGCGCCCACCGTGAACAGCACAGGTGGGGGTGAAGTTTTCCCCCACCCAGGATGGTTTGGGTCCCCTCCAGTTCCTACTCTTACGGATCATGTTATTGTGGACATGCTTGAGTACATGGTATGTGTGTGGTTGTGTATTTTCTTTCTCTTGGGTAAACGTTTAATATTTAAATCTCTGGGTCATTATATAGGTGGATATGTAATTTATTACAAATCTCCAGGCTTGTTTTCAAGGGGCTATACAAGTCCGAGCTCGCACAGAGGATGCACAGAGGCCCATTTTCTCCCTGTTGTTGTGGAACTTTATGCTATCAGTCTCTATTCTTTTTTTAAAATTTTATTTTAAACAGAATAAAACCGAACCAAACAAAACAGAATAAAGCAAAACAGAACAGAACAATGAAAGTGACACAGGACTTCAAAACAAGACAACAGGAAATTAACAATGGCTACCATAATGTCTCTCATCTTCTTCAAAATAGCTATCCATACATTCACACACAATAAAATCAAACAATACAAAATGGAACAAAACCAGCTCTCCCATGATGTGCACTTCCTTGAGGTGACTGCCCATTTCCCTGACTATCAATGGTTGGCCTTGCTGTTCAGGGTTCCTAGGAATCCATGCAGCTTCTATTTGGAGAGTTTCAGTTCAAGTATTTCCTGATTTCTGTTTCTAAATATTGATAATCACATGCAAACACATACATACACATATTTTTTTTATTGAATTATTTTGTTATAAAACCTAGAAGTGAAGTCATAGGAAATATCCATTTTGTGTCCTCTGCTGTCAAAAAATAGTCCAAGGGCCGGGGATTTAGCTTGGCTGCGCAAGGGCCGCCTGACAAGCACGAGGGTGCAAGTTTGATCCTTGGAACCAAAAAGAAAAGAAAAATAAAGTTCAAGATTCAACAGAAAATGGGCTCTGATGCAAGTTCTTTCTGTTTGCTGATCAAAAGAAAGGCATCTATTTGAATTATGTCATTGAAGCCCACATGCTGTTCATGAGCAAGTTTCAGAAGAAATGAGCTATAAATCTCAGTATTTGACCAATTGTCCCACCTGTAGGAATTGTATTATTTGTGTTTGTGTGTGTGACAGAGAGAGTTGAATAAAATATTAATGATCTTCAGTATTAATGCAATCGTGTCTGCCCCACAGAGCAGGAGTTCCAGCTGCCTGTGGACCCTGACCCGCTTCCCTCCTGCCCTCTCAGCCCGGGCACGAAGTGGCTGCATGCTCAGGACGCGGCTGCACGGTGCTCTGGAGAGGCGCCTGCCTCCCTGAGCTGACGCCGGGAGGAAGATGGACTCAGCCATCATCTCACCGAAGCACTGCATGTTTTATCTGGATTTAGTGTCTGCAGAAGGAGAGCGCTGGCACTCGGGGCAGCGCTGATCACTGCTTATTGATCATCCAGCGGGAGCTGAGATTCTCAGTGCCAGGGAGCGGGGAGCTGCCTGTGCCCAGTTACCCCTCCCTGTTACCAACTGGCTTTGCTCTGAACACCACCGTCTCCCACTTCCACCCTTAGCAGTATACATGACTCCTTCCTTTTTATTCGGTATCATTTTACCAAGTTTATTTTTTAAATATTTATTTGGCTTCATTGATTTATTTTTGTTTTGTTTTGTTTTGGCTTTTTGAGGCAAGTTCTCATTATGTAGTCCAGGATGACCTCGAATTTATGACCACCCTCCTGCCTGCAGCCTCCTGAGTGCTGGGGTTGCGGGAGTGTACTGCCACACACAGTTCCCATTTCAATGCAGTATATATATCCACAACTGCCCTGATTTGGATAAAAAAAAATGTTGCTGAAGCCAGGTGTGCCATGGCAGCCTGCAGTCCCAGCACTTGAGGGCCTGAGGCTGGTGTACCATGCACAAAGGAGCCTTAAACCACTGTGCCACTCGAAAGGGGGCAAATATTAAAGGCTGTGGCCCAGACTACCTCCAACTTCGACCCTCCTGCCTCAGCCTCCCTGCAGCTCCAGGAGAACATCTGCCCTGACCTCCTCTGAGCTGTAGGGATGCACCTGGAATGTCCCTGAAACTTACCGGAGGGCCTTCGGCACCTGCAGCTGCTGGCCTGAAGCTGAAGAGGGCAGAGACGAGTGGAGGGATGAATGCATTTTAATCTTCAAGACTTCCGTTTCCTTTCCCATCCTTTCTTCCTTTTTTGTTCTTCCCTCCTTCCCGTCTTCCTTCCTTTATGTCTGTTTCCCCCATTCCTTCCTTTGTCCCTCATTCCTTTCTTTTTTTCTTTCCTTTCCTTCCTTTCTTTCTCCCTTCCTTCCTTCTTCCTTCTTTCCTTTCTTCCTTTGCACAGACCAATGCAAGTAGGTTTCCTGTCTTCACCTAAACTGTTCTGCAAGACAAGCAGTGCTTGTGCTGCGAGGCCAAGCCACAGCAGTGACCAGGAGAGTGGCTGATGTTCAGCCAATCCTGACAAGCATGTCCACCTGTGGCCAGCCCATGGCTCTTGTCAGTGCCATTCATTGGCTGTTTCCCCAGCTCAGCTGTGGCTTCTGGGTCAGAGCCCCAGTGCCCACCTGCTTCACTCCTCATGTTGCCTTTGGTTTCAGATTGTCTTAGTGACTGTTTTTATCCATGGTGCTTAAAATATATCCAAATACATTGTACTGGGAATATATTCAAGTTAAAAGGGTAGTTTGGCCAGGACAAAAGTTCTCTAACCTGATTCTGGCTCTACATAGTGTGGAGGACTCTTTAGTATGCAAACACTGCTTCATACCCTGCTTAATGTAAATCTCACCAGGACCCCAGACAAGGGTCCTGTTTACATAGGAGATGGTTGAAACTTGAAAGATCCCTTACTCTAGAGGGGGAGGAGGGCGGAGCCCAGAAGGCAGTATGTTAAGCTTGCAGAATGGAAGCTGATAAAGTGTCACATGGCCAAACAGGCTCTGGTATTAGGCTGAGGAATTTACGGAATGCTAAGTGTAAAAGGAAAGCTTATACACTCACCAAACCCTAAAAGCAGCTTTCCAGATACTGTGAGTTTGAGGGCTGTGAAACTGAGAGTACTAGATTAACAGTTACCAGTGAAGGGAGACCCCAGGCGGGCAGAGAATGCCTACAACATACGGATCTCATAGTACACACATTTAAATATTTGCAAGTTAGGTGGCAGAAGCTCTGGCAGTGGCCTAGGAGGAGGAGAAGGAAATTGCAGACTGATCAGGCCCACAACCTCCCATATGAGTGGACGCCAAGTCCTGAATAAAAGATGCAGGTGGCATGAGTTTGGGGCTCTAAGAGGATCCAAACTCTCTAGCAGAATTCCAGATTCTCTGGTGATGGAGACAAAGCACTTCTCTGGTCGCCTGTATTCATCTGGTTTTGAAACGAAGGGGTTACTGAGGAAAGTGCTGGGAACTGAGCAGGACCTCAGGAGTCAGTACAAAGACTTTCACAAGTGATAAATTATGCTGACCAGGAGAACTGTCTTATCGCCAGACTGACTTTGAGGTGCCTACAGCTGCAGTCTTTGTCTAGTCAACTGGGCTTGGAACCTGGGGTCCTCAGCCATGGCTCTGTCCTCTCCTTTGAGGTGTTATAGCATCACAGGCTACTATAGACCTCAGCCCAGAACAAGGACTCATAGAGGCTCACTTACCCTGAATCTGCTGCCCATCTCCAGACAAAGGGACCTCTGCCTGGGACAGACTCACAAGTGAACATGGAAAGCCAATGGGTTAATTTTCAGTCCTACTCGGAGTTGTTTCCTGGTGGCTTTTGCATCAGTGGATCCCAGATGGAAGGGGCACAGCCACTGTTCCCATCTGGCCAGGATCCCACCCAGCAAACCACAGTGCAGTGGCCACACCCTGGCTTCTCTTTACAGAAGCTAATTATAAAGGTCCTTGTGAAATGTGAAATAGATTTTTAAAAAGCAAGTATGCATCAAAGTCACCTTGTGGGTTTGCATAGAAAAACAGACTATTGGGGCTCAGGTCAGAAGAGTCAGAAGTCTAGACAGGACAGGAATTGAATTTTCAGCAAAGGCCCGGGTGGTACTGATGCATTGGACCTTGAGGCACAAACTGGGAATCACAGTGGAAGATTGTGGGTGCCAGCTGGAGCCAGCTGTGCCGGGTGACTACCCAGGGTGCTAACCAGCGTGGGAGGAGGCAAGCCTAAGTGCAGACTTCCTGGCAGCAGCTCGGCCTCTGTAACAACGCCTCCCTCTTTGCTTTCACTTGTGAGAAGTTTTCGTGCACGTGAACTCTGCGCATTGCCACGTTGGACCTTGACATACACCATGCTCTCCATTTGTTTTCCTTAACTTCAGAAAAGCAGAATTCATTGTAAACAATGTGAGTAGAAAATGCATTTGTTAAGGTGAATCACAGTGAAACCACAGAACAGTGGCGATGATCAAAGGAGGACAGTGCACAAGGTAATTTTAGTTCTTAGAGTTACCGCTGCAGCCTGACCTCAGTTCACCGTGCAGGTCAGCGTTGGTCCAGAGCCAGGCCCCAGTGAGCCTGTCTATAAAACTGTCATCTGGTCCACAACTGCCACCAGACCCGCACCACCCTCTGTGCACAGCTCCTGCTCCCTGGAGTTGCTCCCCTGAGTGCTAAACATAAAGGCGCAGGAAAACCCGGTTCGCATGCGACAGCTCAGGTGTCTGAGGATGCAGACATCTATGCTACTGGACTTTCCATGGGCTGTGCGTCCATATAAGTTTAGAGGAAAATTCCACAAACAGAGCATAGATTTCTCATTGAATCTTCTTGTGTTCTGTTGTTTAGCAAATCAAGCTAAACTGAGTATCCTAGACCAATGGTCCCCTGTCTCTCAAGGTGCTAGACAGCTCCTATTCACAGTTGCTGTGCATTTATTTGCTTTCAGAGGTGGGAGCTGTGCAGCCTGAGGCTGGGCAGGGTGAAATACCCCAGCTGGCTCACTCGGGTGTGCCAGGTGATCGCAGCTACCAGCTGAGTGGGTGCTAGAGTGTGACCACAGGTGAGCACGCTCATCACCTCTACAAGACACAGGCTTTGCAAAATGCCTGCCATGAGGACAAGGCCAAAGGAAAGGGTGGACTCTCCAATTCCACAGAGAAGGACTCAGCTGTGAACAGTGCCAGAGACCCTGCATTCTGCGGAGCCCAGGGTCTGTCCAGGCTCACAGGCTGAGCAACAGCATCATGCTGTGAGCAGAGTGGAGAGTGAGGCTTCTGGAGGTGGCCCTGTGGAACGTGCAGTCTGCTGCAGTGTTGCATGAAGGGATGGGGGCCAAGAAATCTTGGGAGGTAACTCAAGGAACAAACACCCATGTGTGTACCAAGCATGCACGCATGCCATTCACCAGCTTGTTAATTCAGTATGAAGTCCTCTTGTTCTGACATGAAATGCTCAAGTAATTCTCACTACCTCTACTCGCTGAGCCAGAAGTCAAATGCTGATAGAAACAACGAAGAGGAATTTGACAAAATTCAACATCCTTTCAAGATAAAACATCTTAATGAATTTGGAGCAAATGTGCCTCAAGGCTATCCATGATCATATATGATAAGTCTGCACCCATCTTCCTCTGCAGGGAGACTTTAAGCTCTTCCACTAAGATCTGGGAATGCCCACCTACAATACTTCATTTGCCATGCAGTTAGACCATAGAAAGCAACGCAAGGCACCCTATTAGGAAAGGAAGAAGTGAAATTCTCTCTACTAAGATCATGACTTCATTTATGGAAAACGTTAAACCCCTGGAAATGGTTAGAAATAATACATAAACTCAGTAAAATCAGAGAATACAAAACCAGCACAAAGTAGCCACAGAAATGCCTACTTTTAATTTAACAAGGAGGTAAAAGATTTGCATATTGAAAACTATGAAACACTAATGAAAGCAGTTGAAAACAAATAAACATAAGGATGCTATGCTTATAGCTTAGAAGAATTAATTTTGTTAAAATAGCTGTACTACTCAAAGCAATCTACAGATTTAGTAAAATCCTTATCAAAGTCCAATGTCATTCTTTACAGAAACAGAAAAAGCAATCCTTAAATTAGCATAAAATAGTAAAGACTAGGAATAGCAAAACAATCTTGAGCAAAAATGAATAAAGGAGAGGCTTTCACATTATCATATATAACTTCAAAATATAGTACAAAGTTGTAATAATCAAAGCAGCATGGTTTTAACTTAAGAATAGAAATATTGGCTGGTGCAGGCATTTATATTCAAATTGGTTTGTAACAAAGTCACCCAAAACAATCAAGAAAAAACAGCCTATTTGATCAACAGAACCAGAAAATCTAACTATCCTTAGGCAGAAGTATAAAATTAGACCTGTATACCATGCATGAGAGTCAACTCAAACTGATTCAATAATTAAATATCAAATTTGAGACTATAAAACTACTAGAAGAAAACATCAGGGAAAATTTGCTTGGCCAAGAACTTTTTAGATATGATTTCCAAACCACAAGCCACAAAGACAAAAACATATAAATGAGCTTTCACCAAAACAAAAAAGTTTTTGTGTAGGTAAAACAATCTATAGAATTGAAAAAAAATATTTGCAAGCCATAAACCTGATAAACAGTTAAATATATTATATATAAATGTATGTATGTATATATATATATATATATATGTATATATATATATATATATATATATATATACACACACACACACACACACACACATACACAATAGCAGAAACAAAGAAAGTAAGAGTTAAAAACAGGCAAAGATCTGGACAGAAATTTTTCAAAGAAAAACATATGAATGATCAAAATGCATATGAAAAATACTCAGACTCACTAATCCTTGGGAAAATGCAAATGTAAACCAAAATGAGATGTTACCTTTCACTAGTTAGAATGGATTTCATATTTTAGTAAAATTTAAACATAAGTGTTGATAAGGATATAGATAAAAAGGGACCCGTGCACTGCTGGTAGAAATGTAAATTGTAATTTCTGTTATTAAAAGGAGTATGGGAATTTTGACAAACTAAAATTTGACCTATTGTATAAACCAACAACCCTCTTTCTGGGAAAACTCTTTTTTCTCTCTGTCTTTTTTTTTTTTTTCCTTTTTACTGGTACCAGGGATCGAACTCAAGACTGCCTGCTTGCAAGGCAGGTGCCTATGCCGCTGAGCTAAATCCCCAGCCCCTCTGGGAAAACTCTTAAAGGAATGAAACCAATAGGGGAGAGGAATATGTGCATTTCTATGCCTATTGCAGCACTACTTACAATAGTGAAATATGGAAGTAAACTTAATGTCCATCACAGATGAGTAGATAAAGACAATGTCCTATATATACACAATGGAGCACTATTAAGCTTTTAAAAGAATGACATTTTTTCATTTGTAACACCACGAATAGATCTAGAAGACATTAAGCTAATTGAAATAAGGCAAGAACAGACATACCGATGCCCACTGATTAACTGTATATGTGAAATAAAAAGGAAAACTTCAAATTCTCAAAATACAGAAGAGAACAACAGCTACCAGAGAAAGGAGGGGGTGAGGAAGTCTGGCTAAGAAAAGCAGTTTTATGTAGATAAAATGAGTACATTTGGAGCTACATTGTGCAGCAAGATGACTTCATCAACAAAAATATCTCAAAATAACTGTGGGAATGAATTTCAGATGCCTTACTGCAAAAAATGTTAAGTGAAAGACATTATGCACTGATTTCCTTGATTTCGCCATTCTGTAGTGTATACATGTATCTAAACATTGTGTCGTGTTTTATAAAGGTAATACAATCATAATTTTCCATTAAACTAATAAAATGCCGTAAACAGAAAAAGACAAGAGTTTGGGGAGGCGGGCTAGACGAGGAACTTCCCTCTCTGCTCACAGACGGAGACTGTGTCTCCAGATGGTTTCCATGGTGATGCCAGCTCCTGCTGTAATGCTTGCTTTCTTTTTGTCTTAAGCAATTTTCTGAAAACGGTTATGTTGCAAACACAGGACCATCGGCGGGAAGCCCAGCTGGCTGGAAGCAGGCATTTCAGTGGCTGTCCTCCCAGAGGAGAAGGGTGCCATCACGGACACATGGCATATTGAAACTCATCTTTAGAAATGAAAAATCTCATTCATGCTATTAACTTCATTTTTCAGATTAAGGCTATTTTGGCTGAGAAAGAAATGGCACCACCATAGTATCCCTGTTGACCTTTAGCCACATGAGGGAGTGAGAGAGGGGTGACCCTCTTAGCTTCACCCACATCTGCGTGGTGAGGGAGGGCTGGGGACAGTCTCTGGAAGCCTGCTGGAGGCTTCATAAGCACAGCTCTGCCCTGGCATTGCCACAGGCTGAACGAATTCCAGACAATACACGCGATGGCAGACACCCATGATGAGGACTCATGGAGACCACTTAGAACTCACTCATAGCCCTGGAGCTTGCCTGGTTTTTAGGAAGTTGTTTCCAAATCCCAACAGTCTCAAATAGAGCATTTGAGTTGTGTTCTTATAACATCCTTTGGTGCCATCTTTCAAATAATTGCAGATTGATACATTGAGTTGTATCAAATCAACTAAATTAAAGAGTATTGGGACTGATTTAAAGTTAAGAATATAAAAGTTGAGAATTAGCATTTTGTTTAGTGCTACATCACAATTTGTCATTGATGAAAATCTACCCATCTTAAAAGAACAATTCATAATAGGAGTGTGAAGTTTTAGGAAATATTAGAGAATGGAATTAAGGCAAGAAAGGAGAATGAGCCCTAATACCCAGTGGTTAGACTCTGAATTCCTCTGCCTTTAGAATGAAAGCTCCTTGTGTCTTAAACTCTAGGAATCATGTAGCTCTGCTTGTCCAGAAATAATTGCTGTTCTTTAGCAGAAAAAGAAGACAGAAATTGTCATGAGGAACTAAGTGGGTGGAGGGGTGTCTCATTGCTTTGCAAATTTCACTCTACTTTTGCATATAGATTTGCCTTCTTATTTAATTCTGGAAAATTAAGAGGGCTTCAGTAAAAACACTCTCCCCAGTCTTTCCCAATACCATTTTAGGATTCTAGGAACTGATGAATAAGTTACCACTCCATCATCTTCTTTTTATATTACTTAACGTTTTTCTTGCTATTGTGTCTTCTCTATTTACGTGTCTTGGCTGAGTTTGGGCCTTAAAATAAAAATATTTAATGTTATAAAGCCTCATGAGAGTAGAGCTTTCATTCTAATTAAAAGCATTTTAAGAGCATTTAAGGAATAATCACGCAAAGCATAACATAAATTGCTCATGTTGTCCGCTAGATAGGGTCTTACCCATTCTCATTCTCTGGATGTTATTTTAGGTTTCCAATGAAATAGAAAGAAAGTCTGCTCAAATAAGATATCTATTTGCTTACAAACAACCAAGTCAATAAGTTATGAAAATATAATTAATTAAAATTTACTGAGTCACTGTAAGTAAAGCATGAAGTTAACTTGTCAAGTTGTTTCAAATGACATATTTAAAATGAAAATAAATTTTTTCCAGCCATGTCACATGTAAAATAGTTATTATCAACAATTATGCAAAACGTTATTTAGAATGAAGTCAGGACACTGACTCGGGCTGGTGACTGCTAATTGCATGGAAAGACATCACATGTAGGAGGAGAGTTTGCAGGCTGATGCTGTGCAGGGTGCTGTATGAGAGACGAGGTCAGGACACAGGTTTCGTGAGGGTCCAGCAGCTCAGTGATGGTGGCAGAGCCGCACAGATGCCTGACACCCAGGTGACCTGGGAACACTTTTGACACCAGCCTCTGTGGGATGTTGGCAAATTTTTTTTTCTTTCTGATACTGGCTTAGGCATCATAAATTCCTTCAATTTAGGCTTCTCCTATTTGTTCTTAGACTCTAAAAGATAGTTTTGCTAGATATAAAAATAAGGTAGGCCTTGTTTTCTGGCCTGTAGATTTTCGGCTGAGAAATGTGCAGATTTCTGATGGATTTGCCTTGTGAGTGTCTGGGGTTGCTGTCTTGTATCTTCCCACATTCTTTCCCTGTTCTGTTTTCTGAGCAACTTGAGGGATAACATGATACGGACAGGTTCTTTTCCAGTCAAGCCTGTTGGTGGCTCTCCATGCCTTCTGTACCTCAGCATCCACAGCTGTCAAATCATCTGGGAAATGTTTCTGATACTATTTGACTGAATAAATTTAGTGTTCCTTACATTTTGCAGCATTCTCCCCTACTCAGAATTCATAATTTGATGTTTTATTTCTGTCCCAAAGTTCTTCAATATTTTGTTTACAACTTGCTGGTTTTTTTAAACTACAGAATGAACATGATGATCCCCCGTCTTGTCCCTTCACTCTGCAGGTCTGCCTTTCATTTGTTCCAGCTGATCCATGAAGATTCATTCCAACGAGTTTGTAATTTGACTTACTGAGATTTTCATCTCTAAAATTTGGTGGTTTTACTTGTCACAGTTCTATCTGTTCATTACTGTGCTTTTACATATATTGCATTGTCTTCTTTTATTTGAATATTTATATTCTCCTTGAGGTCAGTGAGCATTTTACAAGTCTGTCACTTGGATTCTTTGTTTTGTTTTGTTTTTTTTTTTTAGCTTTTTTTCATTTTTACCGGTACCAGGGATCGAACTCAGGACTGTCTGCTTGCAAGGCAGGCGCTTATGCCGCTGAGCTAAATCCCCAGCCCCCACTTGGATTCTTTGCCTACCATGTCATTCATTTAGAAATTTTTGATTTAGTTACTGAGAGTTACAAACATGTGCTGGAGTCAGGTTGCTTTGTTTTTTCATATTTTTTGCTTTTATATTGAGATTTGCATATCAGTGTAGATCTTTCTCCTTTTATGTGAGAGTCTTTTTCTATGACCAATTTTCTTTTGAGGACTTGATCCTTGGTACTCTGCAGAGAGAAAGGTCAAGAACATTGATGACACAAAGACAAAGTAGATATTGAAACACAGCAAAATACAGTTGAAACCAACAACTACATTACTAGAACAGAAAGAAGCAAAAGTAATACACAGTAACTGAGAGGTTACAAATTAATAATGAACTATAACACTAAAAAATGGGATAGGAGGAGGAAAAATGCAACAAGAAAGTAAGATTTTCATGAAATAAGAAAATGGTAAAGAAGAAGAGAAAATAATTAAAACAGTAAAATTATAGCTCCTGAGTTAGAAATTAATAGGCAGCAAGACAGGGATGGGTGCCAGTGAGTCAGTGCCAAAGCTGAGAGCAGGAAACTGAGCTGGCAGTGGACCTACTGAAGACCATGCCTGGACAGAATGCAATGACCAGGCCCGCGTGTCCCCCAAGGGGTGAACAATTTGCGAGTACGCTGTGACTGATACATGGAGTCCCAGATGGGCACCAGTCACCCAGGTGGGTGACCAGACATCCAGAGTCATCCCTTCCCTATCGACTCTGGATTAGCCAAGCAGCTACACTTCACAACTTTTGGGTTGATTGCAGCTTGGCCCACAGTGTGACCGAACTGCACAAATTACCCTTGGCAAAGGCTACAGAGGCAGTGCCTAACCCAAAGCTGTTCCTGTCCCTCAGGAACTCACTCTCAACGCCTCTCTCCTACTCCTAATCTCCGTTGTTCTTTGGAATTCATGTTTGTACTACTGGGGGCACAAACTCGCCACAACTAATAACAAGTCGGATGATTATCTCTCCCATATCCACTTAAAGAAAAAATGCCTAAGTAAAATGTCATAAAATAAAGGAAAATGAAAAAAAAGCAGAAACAAAAAGGAAAAATTGAAAAATAACGAGCACCACAGTGTCTCTCTGCTGGGGAGTTTGCACTGGCAGCTTTCTCTCCAGGACCCTGCCCACCCGCCCACAGGTGGAGCACTGGACTCCACCCGTGTGAAGAAGCAGTGGCCATGGGGCCTGGGCCTGTCGCATTTCCTCTCTGCTCACCTGTTCTGTGTTGGCGCAGTAGGAAAACTGACCCTTGTCCAAATTTCCTGTGAGCACCACAGCCTCAACTGGCCTCCAGCGTGTGGGAGCCCCACGAACCATAGAGGGCTTCTGCCTGTGCACTCCTAGGGCTGTCTCTGCGCACAGTCACTGCAGCAGAGCGACCCAGGGACCCTAACTGTGACTGCTCTGAGCCTTAGAGCAGCTCAGTCCCAAACAATAAGCCTCCCCATGAGACAGCTCATGGCTGCATCACTGAAGTATGGGTGGACATTCCTTCCAAAGTGCCTGGCATGTGGAAGGAGTCACTTTCAGGCCACATCCCCAAGGGTACAACTTGCTGTCACCACAGTTCTCTCTCGAAGGTCCTTTGCTCATCTCTTGGGCTGGAGGGTCTCCAACCAGCCTTGGGCTTGCAAAGCTGAGTCAATGTCACATTCTTCATAGAATGTTTAGTGTCCTTTGTAAATGTTCTGGGACTTTTTTATGCTACTTTGATTTCATTTATGTCAAATTGCTGAATTTCTGAGCTTTATATTGACGTTAATAAGGATCATTGAAAGAAAAAAAAATAAAGAAAGTGGACCCATAATGCTGGTGTGGTTAGCCCTCACTCACTCCAGTGGATAATAAACCAGGTGCTGAAATAAAATATTTCC
This sequence comes from Cavia porcellus, assembly GCF_034190915.1. NCBI lineage: Eukaryota > Metazoa > Chordata > Mammalia > Rodentia > Caviidae > Cavia > Cavia porcellus. The sequence continues at coordinate 45,363,997 of NW_026947507.1, forward strand.
CTGTGGAAGGCGGGGCACAGGTGATGTATAAATTCTGAAATGGTTTGTCTTTCTTCAGCACTGCCATACTGATTTCTAACAAAAGTAATATAATCCAGTTAACTCTTCCAAAAGGATTTTTTTTTCAAATTCAAAAGTGATTATCATTTGGCAAATCCCGTGGTGTTCATAGAGGTCTTTTTCCATCTCTGGAACAAAAGGAATGCTTTCAGAAGAAAAACAAAGCCCTTTGATTGATTTTGCAAAGGAGCTACCATGATCAGTTTGCAAATTGCAAACCCAAATTCCCATGTGTCAGTGTTTCAGTGTCAGTGCCCACCACAGCCTTTCCTCCACAGTCCGTATCACCACGGGATTTTTAGAGTAAGACACATGGTTGACCATCAGCAAGAGTGGTCTTTTAATAGCCATATTCTAATCAATTATTCAAACACTAAGTGCCTACAAACTGTGAGGTAAGCATGATTCATGAGAGGTTATCTACTAAAACTCTTGGTAGGCTGTGCTCATGGTGTGGAAATAGCTGTTAGCAGTGGAGCATCTATTAAAAGTTCATGTTAAACTATATGCACGAATGTTTCTTCCACAACTCATACTTCTAAACTCCATGTGAGGAAAGAAGGGCAGGGAGCCTGCTTCTCTGGCAAAAGCCGCGCATCCTCAGCCCATCTCCTTGCCTCAAAGGGAAGCAAACACAATGTAAGAGATGAATGAAGTTTGGCGAGAGATGAGCAATCGCCCGACTTTAATTTTACCTCTGCTCCTAAGTGCTCAGCTGGGGCCCGAGGTCCGTTATGCACTCATGCACACATCTCAGTCTTGTGTGAGCCCAGCGGCTCAATTGATTTGGACCACATGAGAGCTGGCGATGGGCCATGCTGCTGATTTTCAATGTACCAGGACATGCAAAATTGAAACACAATACTTTTTGGGATAATTGATTTTCATTCATTTTTAGCCATGAAAAAAAAAAAAAAAACACTAAAATTGCAGCTTCCAATTGCAATCTCAGGAAGCGACAGAGAAAGCACAAATCAAAAATACACCCACCACTCACATCCAGAACACACCCATGAACCAACTTACACCCATGTCTTTACATACATATTCACTTATTTTAAGAAGCAAAAATGTCTTCACAGCTAGAGAACGAAACCTGCTAAATCTCAAGCACAGGGAAAAATAAGAACTCTGCAATTTGTTTGTTTCCAGGGCAGCCAGCTCTCTGTAGGAACAGTTTCACTGGATGCCACTCTGACCAGTTGGGCTGGGAGGCACCTTGCTTAGAGCAGTGTCAGGAAAGACTTCCTCAGTAAAGCTGTGGTCTCCGTGCCTACAGCTCAGGCCGCCAAAAGGAAGCATGCACTGCCCTTGTGTCTTTCAAGCTGGTTGCACCTGGAGACTTCATTTCCCAAGGTGTACAGTGAGGCTCTGCTTTGAACAAGGACAGTAACTTCCATCCTGTGTGGCTCACTCAGAGCCACTGTGACATTTCACAATTGTTTCCACAATCTGGCTCTAGCCCCAACAGTTTAAACAGCCTTGGTTAGGGTATTGTTCCCTGCTAAGGCAGTTAAGATTCATGTTACACTTTCTCACTGATCTGCACAGACTTAATGGGACCAGACACAATAGCACGACAGTTCAGTAGGGAAAATCCGAAGGTGACTGATTCTAGGGTTATTTTCTTCCTATCTTTATCTCTTCCTTTCCACCTCAAGTGGTTAATATATAGCCTAGATCAATTAGCACATTATAAGGAGCAAGTTTCTTTCCCCATTAAACAGAAGGTTCAGGTAGACTCAGATTTCTTGGGAGCTGTGTATACCAGAGTGTGGGCTGCAGGGAATCTGGGGTCTGTACAGAAATAGAAACCCTGTTCTTCATTCAGGGCTCTGTGAAACTTATGGAAAATGTGGACAGTTATTTCAATGTAAAAATGAAGAATATTTAACAAAGGCAACTTCAAAGGTAATCTGAGCTCATGTCTTCTCGTCTTCTCATTCCTAGAAACTTTTTAATAGAAAAAACACCATACACAAAGTGTGTGAGGAGATCGATGATCTAATTCTCTCAGGAAAGCTTTGGAGAGGATACAGAGTGACCAGAAACCAATGTTCATCTGGGGAAATCTATCCCCACCCCTTCCTCCTGGGCCGGTATCTCACCACTCCTGAGTACCTGGGACTAGAACCACATGCCAGGTCGCATGTATGCCAGGTCACACGTATGCCAGCCGCAGTTTACTCCTGCAGTGAAATGAAACAAGGAGCTGAAATCAGAAAGCTGCACACAGACCCCCATAAGCCCTTCAGACAGACACCACGAGATAGCACAAGGAATCTGTTAACTGCTGGCATGATGAATGAATAAGAAATCTCTTGGTAAAGCAGTGTAAATTCATTCATCATTAACCAGGGCTCCACAGGGACATGGTAACATTTGTCTTCATGTCTGGGCTATTTCTTGCCTAAAATCTTGAGGGTTCTTTGTCTTCGTGTAAGTTTTGTTGGCTTGATTTGCTTTTAGTACTTTATATTTGTGTCTTTCTCTCTATCACAATGCAGCATCTAGAAATGTCTGACACCCTGATAAGTATTTGCTATATAAATAAGGTTATTAATGAAAGAATATAAGCATTTGTGAACAGAAACTGTCTGAAAACTTTAAAGCATATGGGCAAATCCACAAAGTATTATAATTCTTCATTAGTTTCCAGGATGAATGGGTAGAACCTGCCAAGAGCAGAGAAATGACATTTCAGATTTAAAATAGAGTTTTAAAAGCTTTAAGGAGGGAGTGTCATTGAAGCAAGCTCAAGAGAAAAGAATTCTCCCTGCCCGACTTTAAATATCAAGGAAAAAGCGGATGAACTGGTAACAAAGTATTCACTATTGCCTACAGCATCCGGGCTGGACTAGAGAAATGTGAAGAGATCTCCTTAGCTAAGAGAAATCAGAAATTTTGGAGCTTGCAGTGGACCTGGCCCACCGTGGTTCACTTTTTTGGCTGAGAGTCCACAAGGTGGGTATGGGATTAGAAATTCCAGGGCATTCATGTGTGCTTTGGACATCAGAAGAATCCTGTATATGTTCTTTTCTGTCTTTGTCTCTCTCTTTCTGTGTCTCTCTCTTTCTGTGTCTCTCTCTGTCATCTCTGTCTATCTGCCTGTCCCTCTCTTTCCCTTTCTTTCTTTCTTTCTTTCTTTCTTTCTTTCTTTCTTTCTTTCTTTCTTTCTTTCTTCCTTTCTTTCTTTCTTTCGTCTGTCTCTGTCTCTCTCTGTGTCTCTGTCTCTCTGTCTGTCTCTCTTTCCTTACCCATTAACACTCTCCCTAAATATATTTGAATTTTTACATGCTAAATTTTGTATTGCCAAAAGCTGTTATGGAGTGCATAACAGTTAACTTCTGGTTGGGGAACAGATCTGAGCACAAAACTCACCTTGAGCATTCCTTCATTTTATACCGCTCTCTGGTAACTTCTTCTCCTCAGGGTCCTCTTCTCCAGCTCCAAAACGTCTGCTTTCTTGTCTCCTTCCATCTCTTTAATATTGCACTGTATTTATGCACTTATATTTTGGGGTTCTCATATAGAAGAAATCATGTGATATTTAACTGTGTTTGTCTTATATCACTTTGATGGTTTCAAGCTTTACCCATTTTCCCGCAATGACAAAATTTCATTCTTCTTTATGGCTCAGTAGTATTCAATTGAGCATGTACATCACATTTTCTTCATGCCTTCATCTCCTGATGAGCATCTAGGTTGTTTCGATTGTTCAGCTCATGTGAGCTGAGCCGCTATAAACCTGGGCATGCATGCGTCACTGTGGTGTGATGTTTTTAACTCATTTAGGGATATGCCTCGGAGAGTATCGCTGGGCCCAGGAGGGTTTCCAGTGTTAGTGTTTTCAGCCTCTCAGTGCTGATTTCTGGCGTTTGTATCCATTTACATTCCCACCCACAGTGCAGTAGGACTCCTTTCACTGCACACCCTCACCAGCTTTTGTTGTTATTTTGTGTGTTTCTGGTGATAGTCATTCTGACTGGGGTGAGATGAAATCTCAGAGCCTGGACTTGTATTTCCCTCACGGATAAGGCTGCTGGATATTTTATCATATACTTATTCGGTATTTGTACTTTTGGTTTTACTTGATTGGATTATCCGTTTCTGTGGGCTAATGCTTTTGAAGTCTTTATAGATTGCTACCACTTTCTGTTTGGGATTCTGGAAGGAGACAACCCATGGCCAGATTCAAATGGTGAGGCAATATTTACAGACAGAGGACCCGAGGCTACATCATGGCCATGCTGAATTCCTTCCTGTTTCTCTGTGTGAGACCGGCTGACATATGCTGCCCTGGCTCTGGAAGGAGACACAGAGGGAGGCAAGAACTGAGGACCCCCACAGAGCCAGGGAGTTGCTGTAACAGAGAGCTTGGAGATGCTCAGTGTGCAGTTTCAGATGCTGCCCAGGGTCCCAAGTCTGCACTGTCGCTGTGAGCAGGAAGTGATGCCATGGAGGGAGCAGGCTTTGCATTGACTGTCGGGGACAGCAGACCATGGGCCACGGTATCAATGGTTCCTCCAGCAGCAGGTCAGGGGGAACTCAAAGAGAATCCGAAGAACCTCTATGAAGACACTCGCAGTGCGTCAGGCGGGATCGCTCATTCCACTCCCGGAAGGGAGTTCATCAAGAAGGAGAAGAAGAGGAGAAGCCCACAAGGAATTACGTACTTATTAAATCTGAGTCTTCAGTTCAGCCAATGTTTCCTAAAAATAGCAGGGAAATAAATGACAGGCTTATAAATAAACCATAAATAGCAGAATTACCCTCAAACAGTGAAAATAAGATTTTAATTTGCTCACCTGGAGTTTATAAGACTAAAAAATTCAGTTGTCAGGACGTCAGTATGGTTAGAAACTGGATGTGACAGTAAGTCCACCACAGCAAAGCTAGGAAGGCACACCTTTTTTTGAGTAAACAACTGTGTTCTAGGAACCATGGCTGGTGGATTAGAAACAGCCATTTCCACTTGCAGGAAGACTACAATCTAGCTGTAGGTGGAGAGTCTGCTAACAATCGCATACACACTTCAGGAAAAAAAAAAAAAAAAAAAAAAACAGCAGTGTGATGTGTTTCTAAAAGGTGGTGTGTCCTTCGCATGAGGAACTCGAGACAGCATTGTGTATCACAGGAAACCCACCACACTGCCGGTCCTTAGAGAAGAAATTGAAGATGCACATGCAGCAATCTCGGTGATCCAGGTCACCCTAGCAGCAGTTCCCTGTGCTAACACATGCCTGGAAGCTGACGGCCACCACTCTGAGCACTTCTTATAATTACAGTGGCCAAAGGTCACTTGTATCAATCTCATGATATCACACTAAATTTAGTATTAAAATATTGATGCACATTTTCTTTCCTGAAGTGTATATACATTTTAGTGTGATGGCAGGGAAGGATGGAGGGAGAGACAGAGACAGAGACAAGTCAAGGAAAAAGTCTCATTAAGGTTACTGTCAAAAATCATCAGATACATAATTTCAATTGTTCTTAGCTGATAATTAAAAGTTAAGGTCATAGAGCTCCTCTCACATCTCACTTCTACATTAGCATTTTTAATAGTCAAAATATTTAGGTGCGGAAGAGCTGACTTGTTAGAATGTAACTTAGGTGGTAGATTTGGGATTCAATGTATATAAGAATACTACTAAGTCACTTAAAACTCTATAAGTTTTCTGTAAAATAAAATTGTCACCACATATCTCAAATACCAAATGTTATATTTGCCAAAGATTTTGTAGACTACTCATACTTGGAGCCATCGTTAAATTATGGGTTCTTCATGTGTTTTGAGTTAATCTTAGTTTTGACCTTTTAACCAGAAAGATCACAATCTAGGACAAAAACAAGCTTGATCTAAACACAAGACTATTTAAATTTTTATGTCAGAGTAACCTCCTTCACCCTGCATCTCCTCCATGCTGTCTCTGTGATGGTACTAGGGGGACCATGCCAGTTTTGCTTGAAATCTTAAATGGAAAATTCCCAAGATAAACAATTTATGATTTATAAATTGCATGATTTTCTAAACAGGATTCTCTCACCTAGTTCCACCTGGGGGTTATCTTTTTTCTTAATGGGGTCCAGCCTGTACCCATAGCACCCAGGAGCCTTCCTGACCTTTGGGGCTGTAATGGGGCCCATGCATGGAGCACCTCAACCTCTGTGCCAGGTCCTTTCCAAGAGTGGAATTCAGTGCTTAGCCATGGAACTGAATCATTCAATCTATGATCTGTGGATGGACATTGTGGGAACATCCCAGAGGGTCTAGCTCATTAGCTTGTCCTGAACATGCCCTTTAATATAAAACTCCAGTTTCTAGCTGAACAGACCACATAGGGACTCTTTACTGCCTCTGAAAAGTAAAAGTCTTTGTCTACTATCTTGAAATTAATAATAAATAATCATGATAAAATACTTATTTTTAAATCTAAACTCCTGATATATATATATATATATATATATATATATATATAGGCAATCAACTTTATGATCACTAATGATATTACCAAGGCAGAATTTTAGACTGATTTGAAATAGGGATTTTGGGGTTTTTTGGCTGAGCTCTGGGACCACTCCTCTCCAGTCAGCAAACAATACAAGGCCTGATATATATATACTTTTACTAAGGACAACTAAAAAGTATTTATTTCCTTTCCCTCTCAGAGATGCCATTAAAGTTGAATAAGACATGTTCCACACCGATGGCTAGAAAGCTACCCAGCCAACAGGAGCAGAATTCAGGACCAAGATTCATGTCCCTTACAAAAAGACTTCCCTAAGATTATATTATACCCTTATATGAATACATAATATATTTAATTAAACAGAATCAGCTCTCATGAAATACTAACCAACTTCACATTTAAAATAGCTGTTAGAGAAATTTGACAACGCTTCATGAGTGTAAGAAAGAGCTGAAGTTCACCTTTAAATGCTCATGTAAAACAAGACATTTGACTACAATTAATAGTTCAGAAATGTGAGGCACTGGAATAGATCAGAAGAATTGCAAAAGAAAATATGCAGTCTTCCAAGGACTGGAAAATGAAACTTTTCCCAGGGAAAAATGATAGTATGCAATCAACTTTATGATCACTAATGATATTACCAAGGCAGAATTTTAGACTGATTTGAAATAGGGATTTTGGGGGTTTTTGGCTGAGCTCTGGAACCACTCCTCTCCAGTCAGCAAACAATACAAGGCCTGGACAGCGTCTTCTTCATCCCCTGGTCTCTGTGTCTGCATTCTGCTATAAATTCCACAAAGGTTACAGAATTAAGTACTTGAGGCATCGTTACAGACATTGGAGATACAGCCTGAATTCAGACATGAAAGATACCTGAAAAGATCTCAGAACTCAAACCATTCGAGTTACTACAAGGCATGGAACCAAGATCCTGTAACCTAGGAGTCATTCCAGGACCAGTTAGTCAATGAGAAAAGACAAAATGGGAGACCCTGGTATCTAGATTGTTGTTTATTCATTGACTAATTAACTCCCCCTAAGGTAGACTGCTTACCTGGTGTGTTGAGTCAAAGTGGATCATCCTGCGTGAAACACTGCTCTCAGCTTTTTTAAAATTTGGTCTCCTAAAGGATACATTTCTAGCACGTGACATTTTAGCTGATTCTAAGAAACTGTGCTATAAATTGCCTATTTGAAATGTTTGCCAATCCTATCTATGCTGTTTAATGTGGTAAGGACTAGAGGCTTACAATAACATAAATTTAGAAAATATCGGAACGTGGTACAATATTTACTTGATGTTCAGTGTGAGTTTCTTCTTTTACTTATTTCCACTTAGTCTAATTTATAGCACATTTATGACATATTTATGCATTTTTAAATTTTGTAGGAATTGCTTCATAAATGATGCATTCTGACACTGATGAAGATTCCAATGCCTTTTGAATGTACTTTGGGCTGCGTGTAATGTATGTACTTCATTATGATAGGTGAAGTTATGAGGAACTTAGCCATTTTTTTTGTTGTTGTTTACTGCATGTTGTAGCCAGAGGTTGTGTGAAGAACAAGTAGAATCAGGACATGGAGTTTATAATATTATTTTTATAATGGTCACCGGAGTTAACACAAGAAACTGCAGGAAATCTATCCATAACACCAAAGACATAGAATACTTAGCCAAGGGCCTGAATCCCACAGCAATGTCCAACATGAGTCCAGATGAAGATCCAGAGCTCACGACAATGCCTCTCATAAATCCAACTGGAGGTTCAGAGCACACAAGAAGGACTCATGCCAGTCTCTTCTACGGATCCGTGCCAGGAAGGCCCAAAAGTTAGCGGTGGAAGCCAGAAAGTCCATGCCAGTGGGGTGAAGGAGCTGTGCTAGTGGGATGAGTGTTCTATGCAGGAGCCGAGAAGTCATACTCACAACAAAGACCAGGGCTATCCTGAAAGGAACCACAGCCATCCTCAGCGACATGGAGGCCCTGAGGTCCTCTGACAACAAGCACAGTTGGGTATGTGCTAGGAAGCCAACATGATGAGTTCATCCTGGACATCAAGCGGCACATGTCTTCCCCTATGGAGCCAGGAAGCAATGCTCGATGTGAGGACTAAAGCTTCTCCAGGAGAGCCAACAGCTCAAACAGCAACTTGTAGAAAAACCCACAATGCCTCAACGCCTCAACAACCTCCTTCTCCTTCTCCACCTATTTATGCTGGCAACTTTCCTCAGGTGGAGCATCTTCACTCAGTGTCATGCTGATGTAATCCAGCTGACATTAAGTTGACCACCAGTTCTTAATCCATAACACTGCAACATAAAACATTTCTTAAATAATAATACAAAATTGTTAGTAGAAGAGTATACACACAGATTACCTTCAATTATCATTATAGTAATTAATTAAAATGGTATGAATAGTGCAATGAATATACCTTAAAATTGTTTTAGGCAGCAAATTTAGGTAGATATTAATAAGCAGTCAGTGAGGTATTGGATGCTCAAGGAAGTCTGCACAAAAGTTAGAGACCCTGGAGCATGTACCATGGTAGAATTTCACTCTATAAATTACCCCCAGGAAACCCAGGAGCTATTCTTCCTCCCCTTATTTCCAATGAAAATCTTCCAACTTCTCCCTTTTGTTCGCAAATTCATTCCTTGACCTTGTGATAACAGAACCTCTGCATAACCAGCAGCTAGCAGGTCAGGCGTTATAACAGAATACAGCGAGGCAGAGGCACACTGGTGGTCTCCTACTTTCTTAGCTTTTGAATATTTTCATATTCTACAGAATATGCTACTCAAGTTTTTTTTTCTGAAAAGAATACTTTTAATATTTTATTTAAAGAAAGACTAAACAAAACAGAAAATAGGTACAAATAATATATATATATATATATATATATATTCAGAGGAAAAAAATAAACAGTAAGAAATCACTAGTTGATGTTTACATATTGTCATTTTACAAATAGTTGTTCAAGATACAAAAATGGAACATGTAAAGTGGGAATTCAAACAGCGAGACAGCAAACAGTTCTGTTCAACCCTCCAACAAAAGCTTAGTAACATGGTTATCAGTCCTATACACTTAAACATACATGTAGTTATCCATATCTTCATTTATGTTTAGATTAAACAAATTAAAGCAGGTTAAAATCATTCTGAACAAACAATAATAGTATAGCTGAACTTCAAATCATGACACTCAAGGATCAACACTGGGTACTGTAGTGTCTTTTTTTAAAATTTAATTTAAAGAAAGTCTAAACAAAACAGAAAATGGGTAGAAACAATACATAATTTCAAAGAAAAATTTAAACAGTAAGAAATCACTAGTTGATGCTTACAGATTGTCTTCTTACAAATATTTTTTCAAGATACTAAACTGGAGCATATAAAGTGGGGATTCAAACAGTGAATTGCAGCCAATTCTGTTCAACTATCCAACAAAAACTTAGAAATATGGTTATCAATCCTATACACTTAAACATACATGCTGTTATCCGTATTTTCAATTATGTTGAGATTGAATAAACCCAAGCAAGCTAATATCACTCTGAACAAAGAATAATAGTATTGCTGGGTTTCACATTATGACACTCCAGGATCAGCACTGAGTATTTTACTGTTTTTTTTTCTTTAAAGTATCTGTTCATTTCATCATGTATCGTAAGATCAGTTCTCATAAACTGTTTATAGATTCTACACTTGCATGAGTCTTAAGATGTATTTCTATCCTTTCTATATTAGAGGGAGAAACAAAAAAAAGCATGACAAAACAAAACATATTCCTATAAACACATGAAATGAAATAAACATATAAGACCATTGTACAAAAAGTTCTTTGGTTCTTTGGTTCCTGTATTGGCTCTTGTTATCTCCAAGAGTTGGTTATATCATCAGACATAGTATAATTGAATATATAAGTACAAAACAGTATTAATAAAAACACAACTTTGTATATAGTATAGAACTTCAAAAAACCAGCAGTTATCAAACCAGAATGTGTGTTGTAGAGTCTTTTTATCTTCAGTGTAGTTGCCTATCCTCTCAGATCTGATACTATCATCATATCAGTTTTGAATAAAATCTTCTCTGCCTCATTTCTGTTATGCTCTTTTTTTGCCATCAGTTGTCTGCTTATCTTCTTCATTCTGTTTTCTGCTCCATTCACTGAGGCCTCTCTGTCACTGTTCCTGGAATCCTAGTACTTTTCTCCATCTCTAGAATGCCCTGGAGTATTCTCTGTAGAGCTGGGTTGTTGGTTGCGAATTTCCCAAGTTCCTCTTTGTCTTGGAAGCATCTTGTTTCTCCATTAATTTCTATCTTTTTATCAGGGTATATCAATCTAGGCTGGAGGTTATTTTCTTTCAGGGCTTGGAATATTTCACTCCAGGCTCTTCTTGACTTGATGGTTTGTGTTGAGAAGTCTGCCATTATCCTGATGGGCCTTCCTCTATAGGTTATCTGTTTCTCATTTCTAACAGCTTTTAATATTCTGTTCTTATATTTAATTTCTGGGATCTTGATTATTATATGTCTGGGTGTAGCTCTGTTTTGGTTGTAGATGGCTGGAGTTATGTGCACCTCATATATCAGAATATCATTTCCTTTTCTTATGCTTGGGAAGTTTTCCTTAATTATTTCTGTAAATAACCATTGTAGTTCCATTGTTTGTACCCCAGCTTCTTCATTTACATTCTTTATTCTCAAGTTATAGATCCTTTTGTCTTATTCTAGCCTCTGTATTGTTACTGCTTGTTTCCTTATTATTTAAAATAAAATTTTTACCTTTCATAATCCCACATTGAAAAATTGTCCTCCAGATTGGATAATCTATACTTAGTTTCTTTCAAGCTGATTTGCCATCTTTCCATAGAGTTTTTAATTTCCTGTTGATCTCTTTGAATCTGCTTCATGTATTCTATATCTTTTTTTATATTCTTCATCAAATGGTTCTCTCCTTTGTTTGAATTCCTCCCTTCTTCCATCTGTGTCTGCTTGAGGGGTGCTTAGTATCTCTTTTATTAATCTTCTTATATCTTGCTTTATTTGGCTAAACATTTCACATTTGAACTCATCAATGAGGTGTGGAATATATCTCTTTATGCCCACTCATGCTCTTTCTAATATTGCGTGTTTGCTGTTCTCATTCTCCTTTGTATTTACCTGCCATGGGTCAGTGTTCTCAGGGTTGGGACCTGGGGACTTTTTGTTGTTGTTTCCTCATCCTATATTTTTTGCTTCTTCCAGGAGGCCCTGGTTTCTTTCTTTGTTGGTTACAATTCTTCTGAAGCACGCTGGCTAGATGACCCTTCCCACTGTCATGTGCTAGTGAAGGGACAGCATATGCTGGCCCTTCCCCTCCAGATCAGTCAAGCTGCTGTGGCCTGCACTGCACCACCTTGCATTGCCTCCCCTCCGGATCAATCAAACTTCAAGGCTTCACTGGGTTAATGTGGTTAGTGTGCACCATCGCTGTAGGGACTTGATTTCAGATAAGCTATTGGGTCTCAGCCAGGTCACATGACCCAGACCTAGCTCACTCCACCAATCCCATTTGGGAAGGGAACAATTGACTGCACTACTGCACCTTGTACTTAGCAGTCCTGCGCAATCCCAGAATGTCATCTGCTGGAGCCCCCTATTTATGGAATGGTTCCACTCCCGTCACTGTCAGTGTAAGCACCCTGCCAACTCAGCTCTCCTTTCTGCTTGCTGATCCCTGAACTCAGTGTAACTGCACCTCTAGTGAGTCGAAGCAGTGGGACCTCAGACAGCTCGGTAAGTCACAGTGGGGCCTCGGCAAGTCATGGTGGGAACTCAGCAAGTCATGGTGGGACCTTGGATGGTCGGCAAGTCACCTTAATTTCTTCTTGGGATGAGAGAATCCGTCTCCCTCTGTTTGGGGCTTCCCACTCTGTATTATGTTGAATTCTATGTTGAATATCTCAAGGAGCCTCTGTAGCCAGTTGTTATCTATCCCCCATCGAATGTTTTTTTTTTTTTTTTTTTTAAAGATGGCTTTCTCCCCAAGTGTGTACATTCCTTTTGGTTGTCAATTTCACCCCATACTCATGAAAGTTTCCGGCTCAGCCCTGCAGACTCTTGAAGAGGAGTGGAAACCTCTGAGCTCTTACAAGGCTGACTGAGCAAGCTTACCACGAGGGCAGTAGGAAGGCCTGGCCACCAGGAAACTCAGAGCCAAGGGTTCACTAATCTGGGGAAAAGGTGGACTGCTCAGGAGCTGTTGGTGCACACTGCTGTCAAGGCAGCCTCGTAGTGACCACGTGGGTATCTATCAAGGGCCAGTTTGAGAAGCTGCCCCAAGGATCCACTCAGAGGATCATGTCCGGGGACCCTGGGAAGGCTTTGATCTTTCATCAGGAGTGGGACTTGTCATCCTCACAGTAAAGATGACAGGACATGGAACCCTCCAGGGCACATGTGTGTAAGCCCTTGGGAATAATGGGAAAGGATTCCAGAGGTGAGGAGGGCAGGGGAAGGAGAAGTGAAAAGAACGAAGCTGTCTCAGGTACAGATACTCACTTTCGGGGACGAACTCGATCTTTATGTACTGGGAACCTGTACTAATAAAAATGTTAAAGGAGCAGGAGAAATAGAAACCAGGTTCCTTTTTGTTAATGAAGACAGTCGTAAGGAAAGAACACACAAAAATTGTCTGTGATCAGCGTTCCTCTGTCTCCTCTACAACAAACTCTTCCAGGGGACACAGATGTCTACTTTGGGCTCCCAAGTTTAAGGAGCAGCTCTGCTGGAAGTTGGGAGAGCAGTATCTGGGTGCAGGAGACCCAGGACCTGCCTGACTGTTCATGCAGTTCGCAGGGAGCAGGACCGCCACGAAGGCACCTGAGGAGCAGTCAGACAAACCCTCCACAAAGCAAAATGCACGCTTCAGAAGCAAGGAGGACTGGACCTGTGCACCACAGGGGACAAAAGCTTATACATGTGTAAGTGGAATAAAAGAAGCAGTTTGAACTCAGCTTCAGTGCACAGAACTCTCACCAACCAGGTGTGGTGGTGACACCTGTCACCCTGCACTCCGGGAGACTGAGCCAGGAGGTTTGTAAGGCTGAACCTGTGCTGGGTAATTTAGAGAGATACAGAAAAAGAAAAAGAAAGAGAGAAAGAAAGAAAGAAAGAAAGAAAGAAAGAAAGAAAGAAAGAAAGAAAGAAAGAAAGAAAGAAAGCTGGGCATGTAGTTCAGTTTAAAGGCTCTGACTTTATAAGAGTTGTAAAAAACAAAACAAAACAAATCTCTCCCAGAGAAGCCCAGAATGGTGACAGTGGTGTCAGAGTCCCACTGAATACTAGAGTTTCTGTGAACAGTTTTATACAGGGTCAAGGACTCTGTGGAGAAGAAGAATCTTACAAATCTTTGAAATATTTCTTTGGGAAGAAAAGGTTTTTCATATGAGAGCAACTTTTCAATCCCAGAAAATTAGAAAGAGAAAAAACCTGATTATGTTTATATTATTTTAATAATAATATTTAGTATTAATGGATAATATATGTTAGGATGAAAAATTAGATAGCAGAGATATCCCAATATCAGCTAAAATCCCATAACACTTGATAAATACCTATTTGATTTATAGTACAAATTTGACATATGAATAATTTTGCAATCATGTCATTTTCATTAACTTTTAAAATAATTTTAGTAGATTTCTTATAGTAAATGAATCTGAAATATGCTAACATTTATGATTTACAGCATTCTCTACAAATAATGAGAACCCTTGATGAACACGCTTGTGAGCAAATTTTTATTTAAATTTTACCCTCATGATTAATCACTTCAATATTCCCTTTTCCCCAAAAGAAGAGAACTGAAGAGTGCACTCAGAGGCACTGAGGTCTGACCTGGTTCACCGCAGTGAGGAGCGTTTCTTTGTTAAGCTAGGTGTTTCCCTGTGAGAGGGAAGATATGATGGGAGAGAAGAAAAAGCCTTTGTCTTACTAACACATTTCAAACACCAGAGACTCTCCACTTCCTGTTCTTTGCCTTCATCTCCTTTACTAAGGGATCAGGGGTTTCCGTTCACATATTTAAAAGCTCAGATTTTTAGAAGCCCACTCACCTATTGCAGTAGACACTCGCTGTATTGGTCTTAAAATAGCACAGATTGTTTAAAAGCCTGTGGTAAGAGATTGGACGTCGCTCTTCTCCACTGCACTTCTCAGGGAAAACTCTGCTGTTCAGTAAGCATGTCCCCACTTTGCTTTATCTCAGTCTGCTCATTCAACTCTTAAAAGAACACCAGGCCTACTGGGTGTGGTGTTGCATACCTTTAATTCCAGAGCACTGGGAGGCTGAGGCAGGAAGATCATAAATTCAAGCCCAGTCTGGGCAACTCTGCAAGTTAGCAGAGTTGTGTCTGAAAAATACAAAAGAAGAAAAGCTCAGTGGCTTAGCACTCTGGGGTTGATCTCCAGAACCAGATACGTAAGTGAGTGAACCGATAAATGAGTAACAGTGGGCAAGGTGTGCTTTTTAAAAGAGGAAGGTGAGGTGTGATAAATCCCACATCTCATCCCAGATCTCAGAGCAGGGGTTCGGCCAACCCCGCTCTAGATTATGTGCTCCTTTTGCCTGACTTCCCCCTACCACCACAGTTAGGGTGACCAGTCCGCCTGTTGGGTGCACTTCCGACAGGATCCTTTAAGTCTTGAGAACTGCTAGAGAAATTAACTCTGGCTGAGCTAGTTTTTTCACGTTGTCTCTTTAAAGGGGATAGGGGACTTGACATCTTTCCTCGTGTGGCCCCCTGCAGTTGGGATTTTCTGCAGTGGGAACTCTCCCTCCCCGCAGCATCTCAGGCCCTGCTCCAAGCCAACTGGTAAACCGCTTCTCCTGGCATTGAGATTCCTCTGCAGAAGGTGGAATCATCCTCTGTGTAAGCTGCTTAAGCCCTGGTAACAAAATGCCACCCAGGGAGTGTGCAGAAATCAATTTCTCTCCATCCCAGCCTCAGGACCTCTCTCCTGAGCAAGTGTTTGTCCCTGGCTTGCAGATGGCTGTGGTCCCTGTGTCTCCCAGTCTCCTCTCTGCACTCTTTTGGGTGCTCTTGTAAAGAGGTTTACTCACTTTTCTGGTCCTTACCCTAGTACTTGCCAGTTGACCTCCACCCAATTCCCAGTGTTCTGAGACTGCTGCCATCACTGCCCACTGAGTCAAGGTGCTGAAGGGCACTCTGTATCCACCACTGGCTTTTTGTTCTCAGGGTGTCATGACTTTCAGCATCCTTCTCAGTAGGTAACATCACAAGCATCACAAGCATCCCATTCCCTAGCAACTCTCAGTGATTCTGGTTGTTTAGATCCCAGTGTGGACACTGGCTTTTCCCTCCTTGGGACCCCCTTTTCTCCACAAGCACCCTTGCTTTGTTTGGCATGGGCATGTGCTGATTCTTGTGCCCTCGCCTACACCTGGTTCAGAGAGTTGAAGTCCCAATCCCATGTGGCCATTTGAATATAAGACTTTCAGGCCTACATGAAACAGGATGTGTGTGAGGGGCCACCAGCTGGCGGTTGTCCTTAGAAGAGGACATTTGGGCTCAGACCTGCACAGGGGGAAGATGTTGTGGAAACTCAGAGAAGACAGTCACTGATAGACCTGGGACCAGAGACCTCAGAATGAGGCCTGCTGGAGACACTGTTGACCCTAGCATGTGGGGGATGCATTTCTGTGGTTCCCACGTGGTCAGCATGTGGTGTCATTTGCTAGGACCAGGAGCCCAAGGTTCCTCCTGGTACAGGACAGCACCTCTGCAGAAGCCTCCAGTGACTAACACTCCCATAAGGTAGAATTCTAGGTGTCCTGAGGCTCCTTCCAGCTGGTGCCTATTTCCTCTACTAGGGAAAATGTGTTCCTTGCTTGGGGAGAAGTGGAGTGGAGGGTGAGGTGATGATTGGACTCTGACTTTCTCTAAAGCATATGAGGGGCTCACACTTCCTGCAAGGCAGAGACAGAGGCAGAGCAGGAGTTCACAGCAGTGCCACAGCGTAAGAAGCCGCAGTGTAGGCTCCTGAGTTCAGGTGACCAGCAGTTGACTTTCTCAGAGCACTGGCTCGATGTCCCATCCACAGCATCACCGAGTCCTTGCTGCTCCTGTCCAGCCTTTGGCATGTAATGGCCTCCCCACAAGGCCCTCTCCTGCCAAGGTGCAGCTCCTCTGAGATTCAGCTCTGGGCCTCACTTGACATCCATAGAAATTCAGGGTTCCACCAGTCAACTGGGCCTCAGTCATCCCTGCCATTCTCCAGGGCACCCACAGCCCACAGCAGGCATTGTCTCATTCCTCATCCATTCCATGATGATTGCCGTGCCACTGCCAGCTTCAGAGAAACCCTAGTCAGCTTGTCCTATACCCATGGAAAGGGACCACAGGGCTGTCATGGCCGTGGGCTATCAAAAGCCCACTCCATACTTTGATGGCCAGTTAGTAAGAGCCAGGCTTTAAAATCTCAGCAAGAAGGCATCTTTGTCAGACCTGTGTAGTGCACACTGTGTAAGGTGAGATGTCCTGGAGATCAGCTAAAGAGGTAGGAGTAATCAGACTGAAGATGCTCTGTGGTAGATAGGGGGTATTGAACCTTGACACCCTGATGTGAAGGGCCCCAGAATTCTCCCCAGAAACCCAGAGTTTGGCTGGTTCTTAAAACTGGCCCAGAACTGAGCATACTCCCCAGCCTGGGAAGAGTCCATGGCTGTAGGCTGCTACACGGAGAATGTGTAATCCAAGCCAAAGAACCCCTTTAGCTGGGAGCTAATCCAGACCAGGTCTGCTCATTCAGCCACCAAAGCCATTTTCTCCTCAGATGTGTGGCTGAGGACTTCTCAGAGTCACAGAACAAGGCTGCATGCTGAGCAGGGACCCAAGAAAACAAACAGAAGAACCTCAGTCTAAGAGTCTAAGGATACACAGACAGGGAACAGATCCTTTCTGCTCTGTCATCCACCAGGCAGTTGGTGACAGGGCGCTGTGATCCTAGGGTCAAACGCAATCTCCATGCTTCACTCAGCCAGTGTCCCCTTTGCCTCCAGAGGGGCTGTATGGCTCCCACCCAGAGCACGAGGATGAGTGCGTTTCTGTGGTATTCTCAACTCTGTGCCCACGAATTAGATTTAAAAGTCTAAGATGTTTAAGTGTTAGAACACAAAGAAAAGGCATAAGCATTGAAGACATAGAATCACTGTCTGGTCTTTGCAGTGATTAACTCTGCATCGCCTCACAAACTCAGAATGCTCACATTGTGGTTATTTTGGATTATATTCAGTCTTGTGTTTTGATTCTTTTTTTACATTGCTTTGAAAAAGTCAGCTTTATTAAAATAGAATTGATACATGTTAATTACCTCAAGGCAAAACATGGACTTGAATGAGTCTGAGTTATGCCCATGTAGGAAACCAACACCATAGACAAGACACAAGGTATTTCCAAGCCCTCAGAGACACCTGGAGGCCTTTTGTCCTCTTCACTGCAGATAATCAGAGATCTCTTTATGTTGTCAGTTCTTAGCTGCGTCATCTAATCTTATCTAAGAGGAAATGCTCCATACAGTGGTCTGCTGGTTCCCGGCAGAGAGGAAGCCTAGTTTGAAGTCGGTCCACACTGTTCCACGCATCAGCAGGGTGTCTTTTCTCCTTAGGAAGTGTTGTATTGCAAGCACACAGCACCTTTTCAGACACGCTCACTGCTTCATACACATTTTATTTGTTCACAGTTCTGGGTTATCATGAACAAGTATTTGTACACAAATATTTTATAAACATTAATTTTAGCTTTTTATAGATGAATACATAGAAGTGAAATACAAACACAAATGAGAAAAGCATATTACATTCCTTTTAAAAAGCTGCCGAACTGTGCTCCACAGTGGGAATGCTTGTTCACATGTCCATCCATGGTGCATGAGTTACCATTCTAGATTCGTGACAAGAGTTGGCAGTTTCGGGCCTTATGTTTGCTGTTGTGCTGGGTGTGTGCTGGTATTTTTGTGGTTCTACTTTCCATTTTTGGGGAGATAGGGTGAGCGTATTTGATGTGCTTCTCAGCATTTACACGCCCTTGGGTAGTGTCTTCTCACATATCTGTGCATTTCTCTAAGCTGACTGCCTTCTTCACATAGTGATGTCAGAGTTTTACGTATTCACTCTTTGTCGAACACATTCATCCTAAAATTTATCCTAATCTGTGGCTTGAATCGCGTGCATTTTGCTTTTGAGAAATAATTAAGTTCACTTTGTCAGCGTTTCTTTTACAACTGACATCTTGTTTTCACCTTTTCCAAAAAAAGATTCTTTTCAAGAGAGTTATAAAGATTTTGCACCTAAGTTTTCTGTTAGAATAATCAGAATTTTCCATTTTCTGTTTAAGTCTGGGATCCCTTTTGATTAGTATGTTCTCTCTATTTTGTTGGAAGGATCTCTCCTTCTTCAGCGATTTACATTGGAATCATTATCAAAAGCCAATTGTTGGGCTGGGTATTTAGCTCAGCGGCATAAGTACCTTCCTTACAAGCAAGTGGTCATGAGTTCGATTCCTGGTACCGGAAAAAAGAAAAAAAAAGAAAAAAAAGCCAGTTGTCCAATTCTGGGGTCCATTTCTTTCATTAACAATTTGCTCCCTTACTCTATGTATCTATACTTAAATCAATGCACCATTTTTTTTTTTCCTGGCATATCGAAGCTTTGCAAATGTTGAAGTCAAGGTATTGACAATTTTTATCTTTATTTTTTATTAATGTTTTGGCCACATGAGACCACATGCATGTTCCATATCAACTTAAGAATCAGCTGCAATTTCTACAAAAGCTTTTTTGTATTTCTGTTGTGATTGCCTGAATTTGCAGATTAGTTGGTTCTCTGTTTATAAATGTTCTGTTGATCTCAGTGGAAATGTTTTGCACTTTTTAAAATTACATTAATTCTTTTAAAATGTGTGATATTTTGATGCTGACATAAATAGAATTATTCATTAATTTTGTTTTCCAAGTATTTGATGTCAGAACACACTTCTTGAATTTTTCTCTTGTGACCTTGATAAATTCACTAATTAATTCTAGATGACTTAATATAAACTACATAAATGGCACTGAGAATAAAGTCATTTATTTCAAATATACATGACTTTCTACATGCTAATTTCCCCAAATGCTTTCCTATTTCTTGGAGGATGAAGAAATCTTGAATATTACAAGATGTCACCACACCAGCTCCAAAGGCGGCATCTCTGCACCTCTACTCAGAACCCACAAGCTCAAGGTCCTCTCAGTAGCAGGAATCACCTGGAGGACAAGAGGATGAGGGGTGGTGCTCCAGGTTCTGCTGCTCACAGGATGTACCCACGCACTACCACAAGGCATAGGAGTATTCCAGTCACAGGAATAAGTAAGTCAACAAAGATTTCAGAACCAGGACTGTAGGACACTCGCTTCTATTGCGTGTATATGCTATGTGTATTCTTTAGTATCTATAATACAATGTTACTACTTTTCAGCTATGAAAAAGAAACCATTTTTGTAAGACAAATCATGAAAGTTTAAAATTCTTGGGTTACAAAAACATTAGAATTATTTTATAAAGCTACGAAGTTCTGCATTTCAACTGTGTTGGTTGAAGAGCACATTTCTTTGGTTAGCATGGATGCTTATCTTAAGGTTACCCTAATCTCATCTGATAAAACTAAATTATTAGTGTCCAAGAATTTTCTAACAATAAGTAAGTTACAGTTCTTAGTTTAAAGGTGCCAAAACATTAATAAAAAATAAAGATAAAAGTTGTCAATACCTTGACTTCAACATACAAAGATTTTGACTTTGGGGTTTTCTGAAATTATATACTAAAATAACAAAAAACTAAATCTAATTTAGTTGCATTAGTCAGCATGATCTCTGATTTATTTAAAGAGATTATACATTTTTGGGTAACCAAAATTTTACGTTTTTACTTACGTTCAAGTATGATTACACCAATTTTTACTAACATTATTTCCTGAATTAGTAAGCAATACAGTGGGATTCAAGTAAAATATTAAACATTTGAATAGATTTACAAAATTAAGTTTGCTCAACAAATTATCTTTAAAAGATAAAATTATTTTTGTGTTTTATCCTACCATGTACAAACTGTAATATTTTTCATCATTAAAATTGTATATGTAGGGCATGGTTTCTTGGGGCACCAAGAGAGTGATATGGCTTCTTGGATTTTGTGACAATGTGTGTGTGTTACTTCCTGATGAAACTCAGCTCCCTGTGGGGCTGCACACATGGCTTCCTTTAACATTGCACGTTGGAACTGCACTTGGATCACTCCCCTTTTAGACCAAGTCCCTGGAAAACCACACTGTCCTATGTCCCCAGTCCGCACCCCAGCCCTCTCCCAGAGAGCAAGGAGATGTGAAGGGGAGGGGACACATCTAACAGCCTTAAGGAAGGAGCTCCTGACAAACGGCCTCAGGGGTCTCAGTAATGGCAATTCTGTGCCAGCTGGCTAGACTGAATGCTATGGAATCACAGGGCAACTTACTGTTGGGTCTATGTTAACATTAAACTTCAAAACAAGATGGTAGGAGAGTAACAGTGGTTAGTACACTGCATATCGTAACAATTGTTTTTCCCTTTAAAGTAGCTATTACAACTACAAAAAAAGAATAATGATCCACACAAGTATAAAAATAATTAATTAGCTAATTAATTAACTAACATTAAAATGACTGTTAGAGTCAAACCCCAGGAATAGGATGCTGAGCCTGCTGGGATGAGGACTGATGAGAAGGGATGCTAAGATGAAGCATTGTTGCTGCTTGGCTTTGGAAAGCGCCATCGGGCCTTGAAGCAAGAGTGGAGTCAGGCTGCGGTACAGCTGTGGTCATCGTGCACTGTGGGTGAGGATGGGCAGTGTCTTGGGTAGAGGAGGAGTGTTTGGAGGAGCACAGCAGGGACCATGCCTCCTGGATTCCTTCCTGCAAGTGACTTCTCTGTGACTCTTAACTGGGCCCTAAGACCTGACTCTCCTGTTTCAGTTATTAATATCTTAACAAAAGGAAGCATTTTGATCCAATTTGCCAGTCCAGAATCTATTAAGATGAAAATGACACTTAAGTAGTATTGGGAAAAGCAAGGGTTCTTCTTCTCAGCCCCATTCTGATGCCCAGGGAAGCAATGTCCAGGCTCTGCCAAGCCTTGTCTCTCATATGGGTCTCAGCAAAGCCATCTCTCTTCGTTTCTTCTAAATATGATTGCACTTGAGAAAAACAGTGCAAAACAAAACAAAAAAATCTCATGTTTGGACTAGAGAGTCCTCAAAATTTCCTTGCAAACAGAAATTAGTGACATAAGTGTATCAGATCATTAAATTGCAGTCTGTGTAAAAGCAACAGGACAGATCACGCGCATTTCAGACCTAGGAAGGAATTCCAGGATCAGCTTTTGGGACTCAGAGAAACAGCTTTCCTCTCATCCAGAAAAGGGCTTCCAGTTAACTAAAATTGGTGCTGGCTTCAGGACCAAAGTCTGAAAGAGAAAAATGTCCAAGTGTTTTAAAAAGTGAGATTCTGGATCTTATAGATATTATGAAAATGAAAGGGGAAGAAACTGCTCCAAAGGAAAAAACAATGGAGATGGGGAAAGGAGAAAAGAAAGAAGGGAAGAGATTATATATGTATATACATACACAAGATAGATAATTATACTACTGATCTCTATTAGTTCATCCAAAACAACAGTTTGTGTTTTCATTGTTTGATCATTGATTCAAGCTTATGTTCTGTAATATGAGCAGTTACTTTGAAGATAACAATATTCAATATACTCACGACTGTTAATTTATTATTTTTTTGAAACTCTGTATCATTATTTTTATTTAAAAAAAAAAATAAGCAGCGGACCATTATTCTAGGGTCACACACTGGCAGGTTGGTGGTTAGAACTAACAAAACTTGGTTCAAATGCACTGTTGCAGAGCTGAGATGCTGTGATTTCTCTTTTCCATTGTATTTCTGCTTCTCTGTGTTTCTTTTAGATCATGGGAAAAATTCTCAAGTAAATATATTCAATACTGAGAGATCAACCTGCAGGAAAATCTCAAGGTCACAATACTTCTTCATAATTATATTCATAAAAATCGATCACAGCAAAACCAGTACAGACTCATCTTAGTTAGAAAAGTAAACACTTACTAATTGTACTACATTTATAACTTTGAAAGGAGTAAAAGACCCTTCAAGCACGGGATGACTTCAATGCTTGCAGCCCATTTAGAAGTTACAGTGAGAACAAAATTTGGAGGGGAGCAGATTGTTCTAAGCCTCCGTCTCAGCTGTGACACAGCCTGGCTTTGAGGACGTCCCCTACAATACTTCTCCTACCTCACTTAAACATGAGGCAGAGTTGCTGCCTTTCTGACTCCAGCTCTCTCTCTTCCTGACCACGACACTGACTTCTTTCATGAATTAATATGCTCCCACGTGTTTAAAGGGCAAACGCCTTGTTCTTCCGGCTTTGGAAGGAACCTGTCCCACTCCTTTCCTTTCCCTGCCTGCTGCTCCAGCCTCCACGTCTCCCATGCTTCCCTGCATGCAAACTCCAGGCGGAAGGCTGTGTTTTCCCTCATGCTCCGTTCATGTCACAAATGCGGCTGAGAAATTCCTGTGCCCCTGCAGCCAACTCCTCACTTTCCTGGCATGCACAGAGCTTTTCAGGAAAGACTTCTTCTCTATTTGCCTAAACCACTTCACATCCAGGGAGCACTGGAAAGCACCACAGGGTCCCAGCCCACGGTCCTGAGCTCTCCCTTTGTCTCCATCCTCCTGTCAGAAATCCCTGACCTGCACAACTTCCCACTGAGAGCGTGAGATGGTATGGATCATAGAAAAAACACCAACAAGCATATTTCCAGTCCTTTCATCTTTCTCCTAAACCTGAAGCATGCTCCAGATTCTATATTTATATTCTCTTTTCCATTCTGAGATTTCTGCCTCCTGTATTTTGAAACCATGCCCAGTGTAAAGCATCGATTCTGCCTTGAATCATTCATAAATAAATTGTGCTGACTTTTGAAGAATTTATGAGCAGATGAGAGCTCAACAGCATCTCTGAGGGCAGCACATGCAGTTTGAGGGAGCCCAGTGGGGCTTCCAACACCTGGAAATATATGCAAGGTGGAAGAAAATCCAGGTGATGGGCATCCCCAGCCCTGAAAATCACATCATGCTTCTACGTAGAAAAATACCCTTCCAGCGAGAAGTGTCAGGCACAAGGAGGCTGAGTTACTAAAGTGAAGAATTCTTCTTCTGCCCAAAGCACGCATGTAGACAACGTCAGGCAGCAAATTCTATGAGACAGAGGGGAGACCACCTTCACCTGGGAGTCAAGAGGGCCAGAGCTGAGTCTATGCCTGTCCGTGCCTCCTGTGAGCTGTGGTGCTGCCAGCACCTTCCTTCCCCTTCACCGCAGTGCTCAGGGACGCTCAAGCCTGGAGAGTGGAGCTCTGCACCTGGAGTCATCACCCTTGATGGCCTTACCACACAGGAGAGCCTGAGGTGACATGGGAGACACCGAGGTGTCAGCTGGGCTCCTGGACAGCATGAGTGTGCCGCTGAGAAGCTTTCATCTCCTCGTACAGGGCTGTGGCTGTTGTTTGACTGCTCTATCTGAAGATTTACTTTGGGTGTAATGGGATCAGAGTGTGAAGAGAGTACCGAGCCTGCATGAGCAGTTAGTTTATTAAGTTCCTGTCTATGCAGGAGGAGGTACAGCTGATGCCAGACACATCTGGGAGACATAAGGAAATTCAAGCAAACTACAGCTTGGCTCAGGAGAAGCCCCCACATATGTAAAGGCTGTTGCAATGCCAAAACCCCAACCCACTTTCAGTGTCCCCATACATGTGCCTTGCTGCCTGGGCAGTGACTTGGACCATCACGAACAGACCGGGTGCCAGCCCTGATTCTACTTCCTGAGCGTAACCTGATCTCGGGCTGACTGGAGAGTGACTTTTCCTGTGGGGCTGTGGGTGGCACTGGGAGAGGAGATCCATTTTCAATTTTTTTCTACCCTGAAATTTTTAGTGAGAGTGTCTTTTTAAAACAGCTACATGGTAACTGAAAAAAGAACTACTTATAAAATTCTATTATTTAATACTTTTTGAGTGAAAGTTAGAGAGAAGAGCTTGCTCAGCCACACATCTGATTCAGTAAGTCTTAACTTTCACAAAAATGGAAACCAGCAAGCAAAAGTAGAGGGGATAACTAAACATATGCACCATGAGCAATACTGATGACAGATGGTTTGGTCCCAGAAAAAATGACAAAGCTGGATGAGTTGGGTCTCAGCACTCCTGGTGATAAACCCAGCAGAACATTTCTCTCTGAGCTGTGTTAAGGTGACGAGTTCCCAAATCTTGCTGACCTAAGCCAGGTTGAAAGACTGAACTATTGTTTCTGACAGTGATTTGCAACCTTTCTTTTGTGAAGTCAAAAATGTTGTTAGATATTTGATGCAAAGAGTCTTGTATGGCCAAAGTAAAAAAGGAAGCAGAATCAGTGGCCCTGTCCCTATTATGCAGCAGCTCTCAGCCAGAGGCACTCTTGGGGTCTCTATGGCCATCTCTTCATGGTACTCCCTGCCATGGTGCCCAGGGTGATTTCTCCATGTGGAGATGGCTTGGTGCATTGGAAAGCTGTCTGTGCAGTGAATGCAGGTGGCAGCCCAGGCTGAGAAGGTGAGGATCTGGGTGTCTGTGCAGGAAGACTTGAACTGGTCTGCAAACTTCCACCACCATGGAAGCTCTATCCTGACTCACAGAATGGCTCACTCCTCACCTGTCACATGTCTGTCTCCACCAGGCCGAGTCCTAGGCCTGATGTGCACTGAGCACATACTCTGGGCTCCCCAGAGAGTGAGAACAGTGAACAGGCAGACTAAGGGAAACCCAGAGTCTGCTCCTCTGTGGAGCTTTTGATCTAAAAATAGAGGGCAGGATTTGACACCAATATCAGAGGCTTTAGCAAAAGGATTCCAGGTACCCATCAGAATCACCAGCCAGGCCTAGCAGAGGCTGAAGAAATAGGAGACACCATTCCTCCACCCAGGCTTCTGCCAGCCTGTTCAGACCACATTTACTAAGGTTGCCACCTCAGTCCATACAGCTCATCCACATCTCCCATACATTGGGGTCCCCAGGGCACAGCACGGGGTTCAGAATGACACTCTACTCAGCAGGAGGAAGTGCGAGTCTCCCGTATTCACCCCTGTGGATGTCAAATTTCCCCTTGTATTGATCATTGTGATATTAGATTTAGCATCAAACAATACTGCCTTATAAAACAAACCACATCAATGAGTTATTTTTAAATGCAACATACCATATGAACAGAAAGCAGATATTAGTAAAAATTCAGGTGATGCAAAGAATTAAATTTTAATGTATGTACCACTTTCCTATCTATCTATCTATCTATCTATCTATCTATCTATCTATCTGTCCTTGTTTCCTAGTTTTTATGTTTATACCAATGTCATGAATATGTAAGTTGTACAACATACAAGTGATAGATCTGGTGTTTGAGCAGGGGATCCATGACCTGATTAACCATCTGGTAAGAGCCAGAAACATTTCTGATCACAGTTGGCACCAATGCCATCTGACATCTACACCCTGTTTCCCAGTCCTGTCTGCAGGCTGTTTATGTCCTCTCTAACGTCGCCTTGTCAGCACCCTGGCACATCTCAGGAGGGTCCCCTGATGTCCTCCTTCCCTTCATCTTGTGCCCAGCCTTCTTCTCAGTAAAGGGAAGCACATGGTTTGGCTCTGCAGCGCTCCGCACACCACCACGGGGCTGGGATTCTGGGACAGGGTCCCAGCTCAACACTGTGGGAGCTGGTGAAACCCCTGAAAAGCTCAGATTACCAGGGCAGTGCCTGAAGAGGGGAGCCTGGGATCCCACCTAAACCTCCCCTTGTGTAAATGGATCATCTCAGGTGCTACAGGGAGACAAAGCTGACTCACATAGGAGCTCAGACCTCTGGCAAAGGCTGGGAAGAGAAGAAGAACAGAAGAGATAGCCTTTCTGATGTGGGGCAATGGACGCTGGTATTTAGGAAGAGTAAAAGTTTTAAAACAGAAATCAATGCACATGAAGCACCCTAAACACAACATGGACTCTACTACCCACTCTGTGACAGGAGGGTCACACTGGATGCCAGGATCCCCAGGACACAGAAGACACCACACATGCCAGCTCCACGTGTGAGATGGGACCTGCAGTGCTGGCCCCAGGGACAGATGAACTGCATTCTTCAGAGGCTCCTGTCTCCAGTCCCCTGCAATGTCAGCCCTAATCTCTTGTTTACGGGGTTTTTAAGAAGGCACTGGCCAGTTCAGAGCTGTGGTCTATCACCAGGACCCTCATTATGGGCTCTTTTCTTCCTTTCAAATACAATTTTATGTGGCCCACTTACTCAAAAAACACAGTATTTTAAATACCAGCAACAAATGTGAGATAAAAAAACAAATAACATGAGTGAAAAAGCTGAGAGAAAGTTATAAAAAATATACAGCCAGAAAAAATAGAAAGGAAGTTCTCTGAAAGCTACTTTCAGAGCAGAACAGCTTTGGCTCTGTGGAGAGGGAGCCTGGGAACTTCACAAAGGATCGTCACATGCCTCTGTCCCTGCTCCTTGCTTTCCACTGCAAAAATTGGTCAGGGGATTTGCCAGCTGGAAGGTCCAGGTTTGCAAGCTTCAAGCTTCATCAAGGCCCCTGATTCTGGGGCAGGACGCTGAGGACACAGGATTAGATCATAAATCCACTCTATGGTAAGCCAGGACAGCCAGAGGAAGAAAATGTCCCAAACAGAAAAGTCAGTGTAGTCAGGGATCAGCCCTTGGATAGGCAGCTACAAGGGCATTATAACTGGTCCCTGTTCATCTGCTGCTCTTGCTGCCAGCCTGGTGCCTCCTCTCCACCAGGCCTCCCATCATTTATACTGGGAGGCTTTGGTTTCCAAACAAGGAATTCCTGGTGTTTTCTCTTCATGAACTCCTCCCCCTCTATTCTAGGCTGTGAGGGGATGGAGCAGACCCAGGAGGTGTTGGGCAGGAAGAAGAGTGCTGTAGGGAAGGAGCACAAAGCTTCTGTCCACTGGGGAGACCTCACTGGAATCCTCTTAAATAAAATACAGGAGCACGTGAGACCTGGTAGTTCTCTCTATGGTGTTGCTTGTTTGGCTATAAAGGCACACATGACGAGACACAGGAGTGGTCAGACTGGGCCAGTACCAAGGAGCCTAGGGTCTGAGGGTTCAAGGGGAAAGGTGTATTGACTGCTTCTCATCGAAGTCTAGGAAGGGTTCTGCTCAGAGAGCTTGGAGCTCCTCAGAACAGGGGGCTCCTGGGATGCAGGCACAGGGAGGAAGGTCTCAGAGGTTCATGGCAGTTCCGTGAGGTGCAGGGTGGTGATGGCCTCTCCCTCCAGTTTCCCAAGCCCCTCACCCACTGCTGCCAGAAGCATGATGCCCTCCCTGCAGCAGGGAGCATCAGGGTGGGAGCAAGGCAGAAAATTGGGGAGAACAATTATGCTTAGCCCCAAAGGGTACTATCCTCCTTATCATTTATTTTGGTTTCATAATTTTGATATCTTTATATTGTTGAGTCAGAATTCTTAATTTTGATGAGTAATACTGGGTGTATGTTTTTTCCAGAAGTTGGAGGTTTTTACTAACTC
Organism: Cavia porcellus; assembly: GCF_034190915.1. Classification (NCBI taxonomy): domain Eukaryota; kingdom Metazoa; phylum Chordata; class Mammalia; order Rodentia; family Caviidae; genus Cavia; species Cavia porcellus. Next base: position 45,392,293 of record NW_026947507.1, read on the forward strand.
ACCAGCTATGAGTTTCTAAATTTACAAAGCAGTAGAGAACATTTGTATTATAAAGTATTGAAAGCAGCATCTTTAGCATTAAAAAAATTCATCTTCCAAAGGCAGTTTTGTTCTTCTCAGATGACTTCCCTGTGAGAAGACCCAAGTGTCACTGCTTCTTAGCTAATCCCACAGAGTTTCACATCTGATCATGGAACATATGTACCAGATCTGCTGCAGGGCCATGAGTTGTACGAACTTAGGGGGAGATAAATAATTTAAGTTGCTCTCCTATGAATCTTCTAGCATGTGGGCAATCCCACGACATGCATATGTAACAGCTTGCTGGATGATTAACTCCAACAGATCTAACACTGTTTCCTTGAAATGGAATAATGCCATTTGAGGACCAATAGCTTCAACATATAGCAATGTGGTGCCTGTGTTTTTATAATCGAAGTTCAGTTGATTATAAAAACAAGATTTCATATCATATACATACAGATAGACAGTAAAACAAGATTAAGGCAAGATGAAAAAAAAAATTAAGAGTACCAAAACCAAGTTATTCCCAATTAACACATCTCGATCTTGCAATTCGTCTCCAGACTACTTCAACCCCAGACTGTGAATATTGATCAATTATATAGAAATGAGAATTCAAAATAAGTTTATCGCAGTAATCAACCCTAGGATTTGGCATTGATTTAAAAGAATTGGAATGAATTCTTTTCATTCCAATGAATGGAGGCCTATTTTTAGAAGACACTTAAAGTCTAGAATTGTTTATAATTGTTTGGTTTTCTATTTTGTTTTGTTTTTAAAAGATAAAATAGCATGTTCTGAAAAATCAAAAGTTACAAAAGAGCTAATCATGAAATTTTTCTTAGTCTTTAAGTACAACATATCAACAGATTACTTTAACATTCTGGTAACATTAATAGTATCACAAGAGTGAGGCTAACTAAAGTAACTGTATAGATCTGTGTTGGACTCACCTCTTCCGATGGGCATCAATGTTTTGATGTTAATAATGATGTCAACTTTATCATGTTATAGTAATGACCAGACATTCCTTTAAGGGACTTTAAGGAAGTGTTTTACATACTGGATTTTGTCAAATACATTTTTTGCTGCTAAAGAGATACTGTCATTCTTTTACACATTATTGTGAATTATTTTAATAAGTTTCCAAATGTCTTAGTTACTTTTCTCTCCTTGCTGGAAAAAAAAAAATACCTGGCACTTAAAGTTAAAGGAGGAAAGGTTTGTTTAGATCACAATTTGCAGAGGTTTCAGTCCAAGGCACATAGTTTGTGGCGGAACGAGACTGCAAAAGCAGAGAGAGAAAAACAGCAGGGCAGCCTCCCTTATGTGGTAAGCAGGCAGCTGCCCTCGGGTGGGTGTACACTCATACCATCTCCATGCTGTCCTCTTGCCCTCTTGCATAGGCTCAGGATATTTACAAAGTGAGGACCCTGAACCCCTACAAAATAGAAAAAAATGGACAGAAATGATACAGAATTTTAAAAAATAGCAAATTTACACTAGTTAATATATTGTGTACTGTTATTTTAGAAGTAGTTGTTCAGGTTGCAAGATCTAGGCACAAAAATAATCAATCAAGCAATGACAACACAAACTGTTCTTTTTGATGAACTAACAGAGATTAGTAGGATATTAATCTATCTTGCATACATATACATATATACAGTCATATACATTTACCAACATGCATACATGCAATCTTTTCCTTTCTTCCTTTTTTCTTTTCCCCTACCCCAGTTGTTCTTTCCTTTTGAGCACATGTTTTCCCTTTCATTACCACAATATCTATTGCACATTTTGGATCTTATTACTCTTTCAGCCTTTTATATTTTTATTATTTTTTATACTAGGGAGACAATATAATATTTATAAATATGAGTTTGATTTATTTCACTTATAAGTATGATCTCAAGTTGCCTTGATTTAAACTTCTCAAGTTAACAGAATGCATTGACCATTACACTAAATATGCTGATTTTACTCTACTGGATATTTTAATGTCACATTTTAAACATTTGCAACATTTCTAGTATACAATTTTTGTAATTAAGACATATTATTCAGAATATGTCAAGTAGATATAAGAGAAATTTTTCTTACCAAAATAAAACTATAGTGCACTGTATAGAATATAAATTCATGTAACATCTTTATTTATGATAACCAAACTCTCTTACATCAGCAAGCAGAGGTGACAGTCACACTATAGGCAAACTCAGCCAATTGTAACTCAGCCACACCTCAAATAGTTGATTCACTTAAAAACCTAAACTTGAGACCTATATTTCAGTAAAAATGAAGCAACATGACTTTTATGAAGAAATGTCTCCCAGCTGGAACTGTCATTCAGTGGTAAAATAGATGCTTAGCATGTCTGAACTCCTGGACTTGAACCCCAGTACTCACACCACCAACAAAAAGTCAAGCTAAATTTTAAGAGGATTCACCTACAGAATTTACTAGAAAGTAACACAGTCCAAGCAGGAAATTGGTATAAATATATTTGTATGCACATGCCTGTGGGTGTGCATATACAAACATTTAGAAGGAGTTAAACACACTGGCCACTGTTTACATTTCTTTCAAAAGAATTCCTAAAACAATGTGTCATTATTGGGGTCCGATTATAACACTCATGGTAAAGACTTCTGTGTTTTCCACCCAGTATTTAAGGGAGTTGAAAGCCAACACTCCTATCCACAAAACTTGAGGAAGTATGAAATAAAAACCATAAACTCTTCTTGAACCCAAGATGGAAGGCCCATGACTTGGAGGGAGAGGAGGGCACAGGCACAGAATGATGATGGCTTATAATGTACAAGCCCAGAAGTGCAAACATCTGCATGAGAGTTAGAAAAGTGGCCCTTATGGCTGAGGACTGCTGAAGGCCTGAGAGATGGACTCCAAGGAAAATCGGGAGGGTGTGAGTCTGGGCTGGACTAGGGGCCGGACTAGGTCCTCACAGGAAGGAAAGGTCAGAGAAAAGACCATCAAGTTTCTGCTTCAGGTCAGTCATTCTGGTCTCATCACTGCATGCCCTCGGAGGATGTCACTTAGCACTGGAGGTTTTTTATATCCTGATTGATTTGGGAGAAGAGAACTACTCAACCCAGGCCAGCACTGGGCTTTCACCTGGGGAGAGGAGAGCAGCCTGCCCTGGCCCCTCTGCCCTTCTGCTGTCCTAAGTGGGAGGCAATGAGATGGAGCATTACATGGAAAGGTCACCAGCCAGGGGTCTGGGCTCCCTGAAAGTCTAGAAACTGTTCCCAGGGCTACAGGTGTTAATGATTTGTGTAGTATTTTCCACTTTAGCAGCAAGGCTCTTATGCATCAGTAAAGAACACAAATCAAAAGGCTGGTGTCCTGGATGGGCTGTTTCAAAGTCTGCAGAGAAAGCAAAATGAAAGGAAAGAAAAACAAAAACAACCATATTAGGAATAATTCTAGCCCCATACATTAACAGAAAACAATAAATAAAACCACCCTGCGAGACAGATACTTGTAATACCTCGTGCTACAGGCCGAAGTACCAGTTTTTTTGCACCAAGTTTATCATATGCTGCTTTCAACCAAAAATGGCACACCAGGTGGTTAGGAAGCACGGTATGAAGTGAAAACATTAGAACAAGAGTTGAACATAACAGAAATGCTAGAATTGTTAAAATAGAATTTAAAAAGGACAATTTTGCCTTGAGTTCAAGTAAAAAAAGCATACAGCATATAAAAAGAAAAATAGATAAAGTCAGTGGAAAGATGGAAACTCTGCAAGATGCTAAAACTAAATTCTACAGAGCAAAACACTGAGCCAAAATGCAGAATGCCTTTGATGAACAGTTGAGTAGTCCAGAGGAGGAGAGGGAAGGGTAGATAGGGTTGGAGACTGAAATAGAAATGTCCAAAACTAAAAGGTAAGGAAAAACAATGATAAAAACAGTGCAGAATATCCACAAGCATCGAGGAAAAAAGGCACTGCTTAACAAGGGCATGCAAGCAGGAGACAAAGGAGAGAGAGGAGCAGGCAACATATTTAAAAAGCATTAAAAGTTGAGAACCTCCCAAAATTATAATAACCACAAACTAGATACTGAAGAAGCTTAGGGAATAACAAGCAAGATAAATACTCAAAAGTACTCACCTGCACATGTTACATTTGAACTTCAGAAAAACAGAGCAAAGGGATAATTCTTTAAAAAGTCGAGCAAATTTAACATCTATGTATAAACTGCAATAAAATTGTAATGTTTCTCTTCAAAAATTGTACAGTCAAGTGGACAGTTGTCTTAGTTACTTTATGCTCATCACTGAGACAAAATACCTGATGCCCAAGTTGGGAACGGAAAGGTTTATTTCTTACAGTTTTTGGAGGTTTCAGTCCACACTCAGTTGGCTCCCAGGCAGGCAGACATGGCTGGGCCGCCTTTCATAGCGGCTGCAAACAGCAAGCTCGAACCAGCAAAGAGCAAGACACACCTTCTTCTACCATTACATCACATCTTGGCTCCACCCCTTTGTGGGTGGAGCACTGACACCATTAATCCAAGCACTAGACAATAAACGAATAACAAATGCACAATTCAAACTCCTGAGGCCTGGGGGACACAGAATTAAACCATGACAACAGTGAAGTGACACCTATAATGTTGATATAAAAGAATCTCAACAAGCAAGAGCAAGATCATCCTGCTAAAATGAGGTAGGGGTAAAGACGCCAGTTAACCTTGGAGGCTGGAGTGCAACAAAGCATAGGATGTAAAGTGTCAGGACTGAAGCAGAATAAACAATGCAACATGCAAACAAAAACAGCTTTCAATTCATCTCTTATACTGGGCAAAGAGGTTTCTCTAAATCTGTAGATTTTTTTTTTCCAAAAATGAAGGATAAATGAGAATTTTCCAATAAAAATTGTAGTAAGGATTTATTTCCTATAAATATCCCCTGAAATAAATGATAAAGAAGGCATTTAGGTTGGAATGAAGGGAGACTAGACAGTAACTCAAAGTAAGATCTTTGTGAAAAGTAAATACTTGGAAAAATATATGGATAAGTGCTATGGTAACGTAGGCTACTAAGGCCATTTTTATTGCACACAGAGGTTCATAGATAATGGATTAAAACATAATTTTAAAGATCTATTTTTCACACAATGTATAAATTAAAAACAAAAGGGAGAGACAGAATGTTATAGGAGCAGTTTTCAATGTGATGGAAATTAAGGTGTATGAATTGAAAGTACTCATATTTTGAAGCTGTTATGAGCCAGTCCCTGAAGTGATCATAATGAAAATATGTATGCAATATTGGCCAAAAAAAAATCAGAAGAAAATAAAAATCTATCACTACAAAAATGAGCAAAGCACAAAATGTAGAATGAAGGAAAAATCTGTAAGACAGAAGATACAAAGAGATAAAACTTGCCAGAGTTCTTCCTTATCTGTAATTGCTTTAAAGCAAATGCATTAAACCTCTACTCACTTGCAGAGCAGCGCACAATCCCAGCGGAGTCTCCTGAGCCATCCGCAGCAGTTGCCTTAGCACCCTGCACTGGCGTCATTTGGAGTGAAAGGCTATGCCTGTGACAGCCACGATGGGCGCCGAGTGCAGGTGACCACTCTAACGTGGATGATGGACACTACTCCCATGCAGCTCGAGAAGCAAAAAGGACGCTACACAATGATTAAAGGCTCAGGCCATTAAATGGATAGGATACCATAAACAGACGCAAAGATCAGGGTCCCTGAATGTGCAGAGGGAACTTCGACAGAAATAGAGGGAGAGATGAGAGTTCTAGAGTAATGACTTAAATTTCAGTATGCGGGTTTAGAAACGGATAGAACGCCTCCACAGAGGGTGAAGGAAAAGTAGAAGACTAAACAGCAGCCTGGTGCTGTTGAGCCAACCAGCCCATTTGCATTGCCCAGAGTGCAGTGGACAAGCTTTCCTCAGGCACATGGAGCACTACACGTGCTAGGACACCACATGAGTCTCAATAATCCATAAGTGAAATTACAAAAACTGCCTTTGTTAATCAGAGTAGAATGGGAATTAGGTCATACAGCAATGAGAGAATTTGGAAAACCCACACATCTATGGAAATGGAACAGCACATTCAATCTAACCAATATGTTAATTAAAAAAACCACAAAGGAGCTTAGAAAATACATTGAAAGAAAGCAAAATAAAATTATAGTGTACTAAAACTTGTAGGCTGCAACAAAACAGTGATATGAGGAAACTCAGCTGTAAATGCATACATTAAAGCATAACTACATACCGAGGCACTAATTCAACTTTACACCTTAGAGGGCAAGACAAAGAAGAGGAGTAGGCTGAACAAAACTTCAGCAGAAGTGAAGACATGGGAAACAATAAGGATGCTTCAGAGTCGAGATTAAAATTAAAAAAGTTAACAGAATAAAAATCTAGGCTGTGGGGAGGTTGTGAAGAGCCAGTTTGCCAGGGTGCTCTCCCCACTCCCTGGCACGGAGCTGTACATGAACTGTTACCATCACCCGGGCCAGCATCAGCAGGGTGTCCTGCAAACGTGCTCAGAAACAGAGGGAAGGGTGGGAAATGGGGAGCGGGAGGCAGGAAGGGAAAGAGGATGAAAGCAAAATCGGGATGTGTTATGCACATGACAGCTCCACACAAGAATGCAATTGCTATGCCCCAGGCACCTCAACCAAGGAGCTCAATGAAAAAACAGAAGAATGAAGCAAAAGGATGGCACCTCCTCCCTTGCTGTTCTAAACATACTGAATAGACCTAAGATGCAGTCGGTGACACAGGATTGGAGTATGCTTTAATCCAACCATGTTGGTTGTGTAGAAGAAGACAACAGTTTGTTTGTTTGTTTGTTTGTTTGTTTAAATGGCAGCAAAGGGAAATGTGAACCATAAGAGCCAATCAGCAGCTGAATCCTAAGAGCCAGGTCAGTGTGACAGTCTTTCAGCTGACAAATCAGTGCTGGGCTTTGCCTACTTAATGTCAGCTTCTGGCTGGATAGCATAATGATGCCTCTTCCCCAAGTCTGCATAAGTTCTGATAAAAAGAAGAAATATCACTAATACATGAACATCAGAATTTTGAGGTACACAGAAGGTGAACATGAATCCAGTTAAAACCAATGTGTTGAAATGTACAGGTTAAAACTGATACGCTGAACTGTTTGCCACCACCCCATGTTCAAAGCAGCCCTAGTTGTCTAGCTGCCCTAGTCTACCTTGACCCAAGATTCTGCATGCCAGCACCTGCATATCTGCTGTACAATGGAAACTCAAAAACAAGCAACTAGAACAAACAGTGCTCACCACTGCAGCTTCCTACCCTTGTTTCTTCATTTATTACACTGTGACAATATTCATTTGCTACGTTGTTTTAGTTACTTTTCTCTCGTTGCTCAGTCGAGACACCTGATACCCAAAGTTAGAAGAGGAAAGGTTTATTTAGCTCACAGTTTGTGGAGGTTTCAGTTCATCATCAGCTGGCTCCAAGGTATGGTTAGCACAGGCAGAGGGGCATTGTTCATGCAGCAGAAGATAGCAAAAGTAAAAAGAGGTCTTAAGAGTGTTTGTCTGCCCTTTTATATTGTATCTAGAGTGCTGGATCAGGGAGGTGCCCAATGGATCAGTGAACTGAGTTAGCAATCACACATTCTTAATGCCAGCATCATACATTCTCTTTAATTCAGCGACCTCTGAAAAAGCCAGGAGTGCATAAAGCTTTGGCAGGACATCTAGACATAAACCATAACATACATTTTCTTGCATGTTCAGTTATTTCGGATAAGAAACCTGAAAAACCTGAATCTCCATGCAGATTAAAATGAACCACACTCACCATTATTAATAGCAAGTTGGTGATAGCTTGTCACAAGAACTTCTGTTGACAGTGGTCCGTCAAACTCACACCTCCCCTGCTAGGTAAGGGTCAGAAGATGAAGTCAGAAGGCCTTTTGCTGATCCTAGATCCACAAGCTGTGGGAGCATAGTTGAACATTTTAGCCAGTGGCACCATACCAAGACAGCAGGATGTCCTGGACCCTTTGCCAAGCTTGTGCCTCATCTACAAGCCACGGTTAAAGGCAGGACTCCTGTGTCTGCCACTGGACAGGGCGTGGATGGAGAACATAGGGGCTGCTTGTGAAACTCTTTTATCTGTGAGCCTGGAATCAACAGTCTCCTCCTCATAAACTTTCTCATTTCATGTTTGGATATTTGCGTATGCTTTTTCAGGATTTCTTCAGGTCTTACTGGCTTTGGACTTCTAAGATAATTTTCCTTTCTTTTAATTTTCTATGTTTCCCTCTTTCTTTAACCATAGATGAACAATTTCATTTACTTAGTTTTTAAATCCATGTTGGAGTTCTCTGTGAGGCCCCAAATATTGCTAAGTTCTGAAACTCACTCACATATTCATGATTTCTCATGAAAGGTGTTTTGCTGAACAGCTATTTCAGTAAACAGATACATTTCTTTCTCCTGCTTTCTATGTGGACACAGTTGTCATTTATAATGAGTACTAAGCTTATCTCCTATCTTCAAAATCACAAGACTTGGCTACATCCTCTGTAATTGTACAGTGGTCATTTTTCCCCAGAATCATTATTTGTTTCCCCTCAAACTCTTTGCACTAAGAATGTGCCCGTGTACTGCAATTTAGCCTTTCCATATTTTTAGTTAGAAATGCACTTTCTTTTCCTGAAATACCAAATTGGATCTAACTACACTTTATGCAAGCATTTTCTATGATGTTTACTTTATCCTAGTGATTTACTGCAGCCTTTAAAAATACTTTAAATCTTCTTATCAATTGGATTCCATTGTATATTTATAAAACTTCTTTGAATAATATGTGCTTTGGGTTCCTTACTTAGGATTGTGTTTGTGTGCTACTTTTCATCTGGTTAGAATGCTTTATCACCTCAGAAGCTCACTTCCCCCCTGCCCAGTCTCAGGAAGCGATAATTTGAGGCTTCCCGATCCATTGTTTTGTCCTATTTTCTTAATACAAAGCACAATCGCATGCTTCTGTAACACTGCTGATGGTGACTGCGTCTGACCTAGATTGTTGAGTGGCCCTAACTTTCCCTATTGCCTCCAGGACAAAGTAGCCCACTCCCCGGGGGAAAGGTCCAGCCTGAGTGGCCACGCCTTGCCTTCTGGTGTGTGCTCAATGCTGCTGCCACACTCCACTGCTGCTCTGTCATGAAAGGAGTGCAAATTCTCCCCTACTCTGTCCTTCCCACTCCTCCTCAGTGCAGCGGGGGACACACATGACCTCCTCATCCCCTCTGCCTCAGGGTTAGAGCCTCCGCCTCTGTAGGGTAGGAAACTGTGCATTACTGAGAGACATCCCAGGGAGATTTGTTCCCGAACTCTGCCCAGATATCAAATCCACAGGAGCACAATGCTTCACATGAAAGAGGGGTGTGTGTGTGTGTGTGTGTGTGTGTGTGTGTCTTCAATATATGCCCTTCTGTGGACCGTAAATCACACCTAGATTGCTTACCATACCTGGTAGGATGTGAGTGTCAAGCAAATAGTTGTCACACTGTATTCTTTAGAGAAAATGACAAGGAAAACATCCATACATGTTTAGCATTGTATGTTTTTATATTTTCACTCAGCCTTTGGCCAAATTCTTACTTGCAAAGCCCCTGAAGATCCGTTCCCTCGCACCCGCAGTGTGAGTTAAGTAAATCAGTAGAATTCAGAGAAAATTTTTGAGGGAGTAAACTCACTGCCAATGACACATTTTATGTTTTGTTTCACTGTGGGTTCTCATGCAGAAAATGTGGTGTCTGGTTAAGAACAGAAATTAGAGAAATGGCAAAACAGAATTGGAAGTGTGTGAGTCCAAGGACTTCAAAGGAATGCCCATGCTTCACAAACTGCCCATATTGTACCAGCAGAAAGCATAACGAAACCTTCAGTGTGGGCCACTGTGGTGGGTGGGTAACATTAGCAGAGTTCTGTTCAGTCATGGAGCTCATTGGTTTGTCTTCGTGCAGTGCTGGCCGATGCTCTGCCGCCCAGATAATCACCGATACTTCCCCCTACACGCAGGTCTGGGCTCCCCACAGGTGCTGATTCTCATAAAAATCTGGGGTTGAGAAGTCCACTCTTGGTTTGTTTGTTTGTTTGTTTTGCTTAGTACTCCTGTGAGGAAATCATTCTATCCACATTTCCCTGGTGAAGAAATTGCATCCTGGGGGAGGTTCCTTGGGTGTCCTAAGGTCTTTGCCATGGTACAGTCATAACTCAAATTCGGATCTGACTCAAACTCAAATCTCAGCTTCTGTTGGAATAGCTTATGTCTTCAACCCACTGTGCTACCTTGGATTACCATCACTCCACGTGACACTCCCACGGTGGTCTCAGGTTACAAGCAGCCTTATTTGTATCTCCTCTCAGACAAAGGTAAAAGCGTGTCTCTACGGGTGACTCCAGAGCTGCCCAATGCAGAAGCACATCTGTATGCAGTTAAAATTTGAGCACCGCCCTTGCACAGCGGGTTGCTGAGAACCAGCTTTCTTCTCTCCTTGGCCATAATACTGTTATCAGCTGACCAGAGACCAGTCTATCGCACCACCATCCAACTGGAATGACTTGAAACTGGCACAAATGTGTTATGTGACACAATGTTTTTTTCTAAAAATCATGCCATCCCTGTTTCTTCTAATTTGTTCTAAACTTCTCTCTAGTTCAGGCTTTGGTTGTCATCCCCTCTCTTGTACCATGTTACCTGTGGTGCCCCAAGTGTCTACATCCAGCTGGTGCCTAGAAATCTGCATCCCACTACACGGACACGCCTTTCTGCCCTGCCTTCCTCAGCATATTCCTCATCGCCCTCCTGCACACAAGATTCTTCATTCCTCATGTTGTAATGTTTGCAGTTTTCTTAGCAAAACCTATCAATTACGCAGTCAACTGTCCTCTGCCTGCCTGACTGCCTTACCAGATTTTAGTTCTACAAACACACAGATTCCTCTGTATTTCTTGCTACGTCCTCAACGCCTGGAGTGACAAGTTTTTGTTAGTTATTACTGCCCAGAGGCTGCATTCAGCAAGAATGCTTTAGTGTAGAGACCATGACCTCCACTTTACAAAAGTTGAGGCTGAGAACATGAAGAGCTTTGCTCAATTTCAGGCCACTAGAATGCAAATGTTTTTGGATTTGAGCGTAAATGCTTCAATGTGGAGAATGGACGCTCTTTGGGTATTATGTCAAGCAGCAGTCCTCAAAGCCTTCCTGGGAGCCCTTGCAAGCTGCCCACACTCCTGGGTCCTCACAGGGACTCTGCTGGGCTCCTTCCTTGGGCTGGGTTCCCCGCAGCTCCCATTCCCATCACTTTGGCTCACCCCTTCCCCTGCCTTGCTGCCTGCCTCTGGCCAGGCCTAGTCCTGGCTAGCTCTAATCGCTCTCCTTGAATACTGCTTACTGGACAGTCTCAGCAGACACTTCTCTCCAGCTGTTTCATTCTGTGGCCTTCATTATTGGAATCTGTAGATGGTAATAGATATCTTGTTCTCTAACACTGTAGCTTGGTTTTATTCTATACCCATAGCCATTTTATTAAACCAACATTTTACATAATCTGAGCACAGGCAGTGAAAGAATGTCTTTGTCACCAATGGCCTGGAGATGGCTATCCTTCTCTGTGGCCAGTTTTGGGCAGCTACTTGAAGATGCTAACACCAGTGCTTCTGCTGTCATTGCCTGCATATTTTAGATTTTGTCAGTACAGTACTGTGGGCACCTCAGTTTCCAAACGTGCGCCCCGCCTGAGCAGAGCAACCTCAGCTGTGAGCTGCTTTCCTGGCCACAAGGGAACATAGTGTCTAATCCCTCTCCTGGATGCTCTTAGGTTTTAATTAAATGACATTCTGTAAAACTATAACTTTGCAATTCTAAGAAGGGACTTCACAGCCCGCGTGTACCCATCATAAACCTGAGTTCCCTCTACTTCAGAGGTGAGGAAAGATGCCCTCAAAGGAATACTCATTCGAGTCTGGATTTCAGGCCTTTCCCTCTTAACAATACATATCACGTAAATCTAATTATTGTCGTAGAGAGTTCTATAATCATGTTCCTATTTCCTCTTCAAAGAAGATGCTTCTAAAACATCTAGTTAACACCTCAAATCAAGGGCAGATTTTCTTATTTAATTACTGCCTAACAATTTTGAGATTCCTTTAATGTTCCCACGTGTTCTTTCTTCCACCTCTGGACCCAGTGGCCTGGCTTGCCGTTCTGGATGAAAGCTCTTCCTCACAGTTTTATCACTCATCTCAGGTCTCCTGCTTCCTGCCACGGCAATCTGCTCTGCCCTCCTTTGATTCCCTCATGCTCGTGCCTTACATTCTGACCATTCCAAGACTCTGAAATCCATTGTTTAAAGATGGTTCCATGATTGTCTGCCCCAGTCTTAGAAGGGCTGCGTGTTCCCTGTTCTGCTAAGCTTCTTTCTTTGTGTAGCTTGATTAAAGTTCAAAATCTGTGTCTCTTTCAGTTTTGCTCTCTTTACTCCTCTTTATTTATTTTGTTTATTCTGATCCTTGCCAGTTTTCAGTCTACAACCTCACACTCCCCACTTCCACCTTCAAGCAAAGGAATCTAGGCTTCAACATTCAAATCCTTTCCTGAGTTCCCGTTTTGTATGCTCGAAGGCTGCCTACCTTCTACCATTGCCCAAATTTCTCTTCCCAATCAGTATGAGTGTTGCCAGTGTTCCCAGGCCCTCTACCTCCAGTCATCGCCTCTCTGGCCTCCTCTTCCTAAAGTATCCTCAGGGCCCAGGACCTGGGGGAGTCATCGCCCTGTACTGCAGGCGCCGATGTTGGATTATGACATTCAGCATCTTGTTGTTTGGTCTGCAAGATGACAGTCTAACAGCTAAACACAATCCCAATTGGGGTGAGCATAAGAAACTGCTTTACTTGCAATTCATTTGAACACAAGTCCCAGGCTGGTACAGATTTCTTTACTCCTTTAAATTAGTGTAATGGAATTGGTAAACGAGCAGATTTAGTAGTAAATTCTATATCCCTTGACAAACTTCTGTTTAATCCCTACAGCTATGGCATCAATTGGGTCAAGCAGCAGTATTGCCAAATTAGCATTTCATTTAAAGAGGAAGCCCATGCTGGAATCTTCTCTCACATCTGTTTTCCCAGCCCAGTCATTCGGCAGCCCGGGACTATGATGAGGGGGAGTCATGTCCTAATAGCTTGGAGAAGCTGCTCGCCCCTCAGAGACACGACTCTCCAAATTAGCTGCTGAGGGCAAGACATAAAGTCCAGGAACAAAGGACTTTGCTTCTGAATATCATGCCAGTGTTTTTAATAGTCGTGTTATCTCAATCCTTTATACACTCCAGTGAAAACTGTAAATGCACATACTGCCCATTCAGTTAGATGATTCTTCTAAAATCTGTAGCTATTTTGTTCCTAATTGTTTAATTTGTTTTCTTTCCCTCTTTGATAGTTTATTTATGTCCTCCTCACCCCAATCATTGCCTGTCCGGGGTTCACTAAAGACTGCTGTGTTGTCTTTATTAAATCAGCTGTTCTGAGCACAAAGGATGCATTTAGAATAGTGCAACATTTTAAAGAAAGTCTAGGGAAGCAAATTCCTCCTTCACACCTTTGTAAAATTGGTAGGGGTGTAACGTGGATCTGTAACCATTACACCTAGAAATTACCACATCCCAGCATTAGCAAGGCAGTGTCTGAACTGGGATTGTCTGTGACCATCATTCTTAGAGGAACAATGCATCCATCTCCATATTTTGTCAAGTCTCCGCATCACATTACATTCCAGGACAGGTGGCTGTTTCCCCGAAATTTATTAAAATGTTTTAGAAGTCACTTTGGTCTGTGCCCTCAAGACTTGCCAACGATCACTTGAATAAAATTAACTCTGCCATGTCCTCTGATATGTCATTTCAGCCAAAAGAAATGAACAGTTATTGACATTTGTATCTGCCACGTCACGTGCTCTGGTGATCCTGATGATACCAACTGATTTTTACCCAGAAAACTGGGCTCTGTAAATAAACCTGTGTCCTGGCATGAACCTTAGTCTATGTCTCGCCCACACACCATGAGTCATCCCTTGTTTTCTCTGCCCTTTCTGTCCATGAGCTCTGAGGACAGCTCATTTTCCCAGAAGGGTGCTTTAGACTACAGTCATTAGAAAGATGTGAGAATTCATCCAACTTCACCAGCTTTGAGGCTTAGTTTTAATCACTGCTAATGAAGGTAATGATTTAGTGGGTGGAAAAATGAGTATTAGAAAGAATGATTAGACTCTTCATGAGTTTCATAACCAATCTCTACGGAAGCTTATTCTGTGTCTCTGCTGATCCATTTAATTCCATGTTTGGAAATTATCCCTGAGAATAAAGAGATATTGGAAAAAACCCAAGACATATGCAGGCTTTCTTTAATTTCTCTTTTTTAAGTGAAACTCTAATATATTAGTATCATCCCTCCCTTTTCCAAAACTACTTAGCCTGCCATTAAGGTTAGAAATTGCTAGTATTTAATGCCAAACATAGGAATTTCTGGATAATGATGAACTGTTAATGTTCTAGAGACTCTGTGAGACATTTAGAAAAGCAATAACACAAACAAAACCTCCCAGCAGCATGCCCTCAGTGTAAACACAGGATGAACCACTGCAGACCAAATGAAAAACAACCGATCTTGAGGCAGCATGTGAGAGAGGACTCCTCCCCGTGCCCTACAGGACCTCTCACAAATCTCTCTCTTGCTAAAAGATTTCCCAAGGGGCAGGAGACATCAGAAAAGAGTAACCATGACCCAGCTGAGGAAAAATAATGAATGCAATATACCTGATTTCAACGCCTAACAACTCAGCAAACAAGTGCCAGGCCAGCCATAAAGGGCCAGCGTTTATGGGGAAACTCTTGTTGCCAGAAAGCTCATCATGTGTCGACAAAGGGATTGCTCTGGGCCCAAGAGCTAGAGAAGTCTTTAACCCAAGAAAATAAGATCTGTGCAGTGGCCATGAGCCAAGGGTTTTCTGTGCTCGGTCACGGGACTGGCAAGCAGAGACAGAAATGTCACCTCGGGGCATTGCAGGTGCCCCTAGAGCTGACACAGTTTGAATAAAGAAAAAATTGAATTTTTACAGGCTTTTAAACAGGCTAAATTTGTCTCAGGAGCTCTTTATTAAGACAATGTGTTGCTCCTTTGGTGGAAAAAGTCTTTATATCCATAAAATATAAATAAATACATGCAACTTTGGGCTACCTGACCCAATGTCCAAACAGCTACAGTTTGTTCTTTCATAAGCAAAGAGTAATTTTTGAAATTTCTATAACCTCAGACACATCAAAATTATAGGAGAAATGTTTTCTAGAAAAAGTAAAAAAATTATAAATTCTTGAAAGAAGGAATTTAAAGTCTTCAAGGTGAGGACACGATGTTTTCTGCAGATGAATGAATATGGAAAAGCCAATGCTGGACTTTATTAAAGGAAGTTATTTTAAGCATGAGGAAGAACTCAATCTACATTTTGTCACAGAGTAGAACTGAGCCTGTTTCCCTGTTACAGGAAGAAGACTGGAGGCCCCGGGGAAGAAGAGAAACCAGAGACCGGGATGGAGGCCGAGGTGCAGGGAAGGGGCTGCTGCTCCAACCTGTGGCAAATCCTCTTCTGTAAGAAGACGCAGACAGAGCGTGATTTTCTGGGTATTTCTGTGCACAGGGCACAGCTGACGATTCTGAATACACTTTTGGTCAGATGTATTTCTTTCTAGAATTTGTATTCTAGTGGGAATAAGCTTCTTACCAACATTTTGTTTTTCAAGATGAGCTTAGCAGATCAAAGACCACAGACCAATCCATTGAAGTTGAAAAAAAAAAAAAAGAAAAAAAACCTCACCATAATAAAAACTACCTCATCTGTCCCAACTGCTGAGGGCAAGGTGGAACCCTCACTACTTTAGTTTGGAGAACTGCTACTTGAAATTCTGAAACTGCCTGACTATTTTTTTGTTGACATCAAAGAAAAATACAATAGTCTGTATGAGTTCAACTATCCAACTACTTTGAGTGTCCGTGAATAAACTATCCATGATTGCATTTGTGCATGAAGGAGTTTATCATTCTGGGATTTAAGCTGAATCTGGGAGACATTTTATTAGTACTTTATCCTTTTATTTCTTTGTTTCTAAATTTTGAAATTGTACTGTGTTCCATCACCTAGTGGTTAAAACTGAATGCAGTGAAACATGGTATCTTAACATTTACAGAATAAAACTGTATCACCCTTGTGTAAGTGCATGCACTTATATAATACATGAATGTTTGCTTTTATATACAAGACTGAAGCAATAAATGGTGCTTAGGGAATTGCTTTGGACACTCTTCAAAAGGGAAAAAGAGAAAGAACTGTAAATCAAGTGTCACCATATCACCAGATCAGTCACCTACGGATTATCTTCATTGTTTGGTGTTTGATCCCTGAGGCTTTAAGTATTATCACCAAGTTTTCTGTAATGCAGTGTAATTTTTCAAAGTTACACATGCTTCAAAGGAGATAATCTTCAATTTATGCATCTCTTGACAATACACATTTTTGTGATTTTAGTAGGTTTAAATTAAAATAATAAATATCACTATATATGATGTTCATCTGCAAAATGGTTTTTGACTGCAAACTGAAGTACACAGCAACAACAAAGTAGAATTAGATGAACAGGATTACATTTAACTAAAAACTTCTAGATAGCCAAGAAAACAACAGAATGGAGAAGTATGCTATGGAATGAGAAAATATGTCAACTATTTGGAATAAGAAAATAATATACAAATTATAAGTAGCACAGCTCAAGAGTAAGAAAATAACTCAGTTTTTAAAATGAAAAAGGGAATCTGAACATTTCACAAAAGGAAATATACAAATGGCCAACAGGTATATGAGAAAATGGTCAGCATCATTAATCATCAGAGAAATGCAAATTAAACCACAATGAACTATCACTTCACACCTGAAAGAATGGCTATTGTTAAAAAACAAGAGAGATAAAAAGTGCCGGCAAACACACAGTGAAAAAGGAACCTGCACATACCGTTGGGAGTGTAAATTAGTACTTCAATTATGGGAAATATTACGGGGTTCCTCTAGCACTAAAAATAGAGCTACTGTCTGATCCATCAGTTCTGCTCCTGGTAACACGGACAAGAAAATGAAGGCACTGCCACAAGGAGACACCTACACACCGCATTCTATGCAGCACTATCATAGGGCCAACACACAGAAATACCCCTGATCCCAGACGGAAGGGTTAAGGGAATGTGGTGTATACCTGCACCGTGAAGCTCTCAGCCAGGAGAAGAAAGAGCTCCTGCTGTCCATGCCCACAGAGAACCTAGAAGGTGCCATGTTCAGTGAAACGAGGCAGGCCCAGAGATACAGAGACCACAGGACCTCTGAACGGAGCATCTCAAGACTGGAACACATAGTTGCAAAGGTAGAAGGATGGTTGCCAGGGGCTGGAGTTCAGGGACAGAGGGACACTATTGGTCAAAGGATGCAGCATTTCAGTTCCACAGGAAACTAAATTTAAAAGAATATTGTACTACAAGGTGATCATTGATTAATTAAAATTGACACAAGCATATCTGATAAATGAAAATCAGAGTTCTTCAAAGAGGTTACAAAGTCTGAAATTGTTTCTAATAGTGCCTTAGGATTTGTGACTCACAGCAAGTTATTAGAGAGAGGCTTTACTCTGTGACGATTGTATGATCTATGTGAACGCATCCAAAACATGGACCAGGTGGCGATTTGTTTACTTTCAGAGGTCTCAGTACATGTTTGTGACACATATTAGATACATTCAACATAGGGCATTGCCACACAGACAAATGACTTCATTACCCTTTTTACTTTGCCTCCTCCACTCCCTCCTGAGCTCCCACTCCCCAACTCCATTCCCACTTATAAGGAGGAAATAAAAGATCAGAAGAACGGAGACCAGTGACAGAATGCGGAACGCTGTCACTGAAGTATCGCCTGTAGGGGGAGGAATCACACAGTGAGCTCTGGTAAGGAAGACCATTGTCTAGACCATGTGCCTGAGCTCTTCTCCACCTCCTGGCCTTCCCGTCCCAGGGACTCCCCTGCCTGGAGGCTTTCTCACAAGAGGCCCCTTCATGTCTTTCCACACTTGACAGCAACTTGGAACTGCGCTACGTTCCAAGGCACAGCCACTCCCTCTCTTCATGGTGACCGCTTACTTCACCATTAGGACCTGTGCTCTTTCTTTTCTACTGATCCTCTTTCTGAGCTGATCCCATCGAGGATCTTAGCTGAAATATAAATGCCTCCTGTTCTTCATCCCACAGGAGAACTTCAGCATCAGATGCATATGCACACTGGCTTCTCAGCATTTCTTCTTGGATAACTAAAAGCATCTCAATGGAAGAAGCCCTAAGAGGACTAAGTGCTATCCTCCATCTCTCTGTTTCCTCTTGTTCTGCTCTGATCTTCCCATTCCCACTGATTGCAAGTTCATCTTTACTTTCTTGGGCCAGGGGTCTGGGAGTAATCACTAGCTCACTCCTTCCTTCACCCCAAACCCCATTCACCATGCATTTTCTCAGATTTCATGTTGGACCTCCTTGAAACAAGGCTGGAGTGTCTTAGCATCTGAGATTGTTATGCCTAATTGTGACTTGATTTGAAGACTCTTGGCCAGGTGACTGGATCCTAAGGTACGATACCCATCACTGAGTTATGCAGTGATATTTATAACTGAACGTGCTGCTAAAAAGTGGGTCCAGAAAGAAGTCAGCCTGGGGATGACTGGAGGTCCCTTTCCTGGGGATATACTTGCTGCTGAAATTTCTGTCAGCATTCTGGTCTTTCGAGACCACACATTGATTGGTCTCTGTGGACAGCATTTTAGGCTTTCTCCCAGTCTCCAAAATTTTCCAAAGTCACCTGCACACAAGTTCCAGAGGTTTCTGAGTGACATGCTGTCATGGTTTATGTCTGTGGTCCCCAGGCCTCATGCATTTGCATTGTACATTTGTGATTGGTTCATTGTCTAGTGCTTGGATTGATGGTGTCAGTGCTACACCTGCCTAGGGATGGAGCCAGCATGCAATGTAATGGCAGGAAGAAGGTGTGTCTTGCTCTCTTGCTGGTTTCTGCTTGCTGTTTGCAGCCTCCATGGAATGCGGCCCTGCCATGACAGCCTGCCTTGGAGCAACTGAGTATGGACTGAAACCTCCAAAACTATAAGAAATAAACATTTCCTTTCCCAACTTGGGCTTCAGGTATTTTGTCTCAGCAACGAGTAAAAAGTAACTAAGCCACATGCTCAGGTATAATCCAGTATAATCAGAGGGATGATCCCCCTGCTCAACTAACGTTCTTTGCTATTCAGTGTTCCCGTTACTGAGCAAAATATGCCATACCCACAGTGTAAAAGAGGAGGAGTTTATGTGACTTGTTATTTGGGAGGATCCAGTCCAGGCTGGCTGACTTCAAAGCAGAACTTCATGATAGAAGGAGGTGGTAGACAAATCAGCAGAGAGGTAGGACCCTGCTTCCTGATGGCCAGGAGAAGAGCACCAGGAAGAGCTCTGCCCTTCAAAGCATACCCTGGCAACCTGCCTGGAGCTGGGCCCCATCCTCCCACTGAATGTGGGACTCTAAAGGTTTATAGATCGATGCCCCACTGAGTAAATACAGTACCTGTCTTCCATTCACAGCACCAGGAAGCTTCAACCCAACCAGGCTGAAAGCTGAGCTGATCATCACAACATATTTTGAGATACTGAAAAGAAGATACTGTATTTATTTTCCAATGGGAAATTTGATAAGTCATATAATGTATAACTCTGTGCTCCATGGCTGTTTAGTGTGAGTAAATAAAAATAGCTGGTCTGTTAGTACATGAATCTGATTTATTACTTTTAACAAATGAACTACTATCAATGTTTGGTGTATGTTAAATTATATTTTGAATTTATAGTAAAAAGAAGTTATGCACTTCATATCTTTAAATATTTTGACAATATATGTAACTTTAAAATGTCATGGCTTTTGTGTAAATTGTGGGACAATACATTTTACTGAACAGGTGAAATTACACCGGATTCCTGAAATTAGATATGGATGCTAGGCACAAGTAAAATGTTATTACAATCACACATGCAATGATAGCTTTGACTTTCCATTTTTGGTTTTTGGATTCCATGTTGAAAATCCATAATTCTATAGTATAATTTTTCAAGTTACTTCTTTTTTTGCCACTAAAATATCCCTGGATCAGTTTTCATTGCTGCCTCTTTTACCTCTACAGCAGTGGTAAGTTACTGCTTATTTCAGTAAGATATTTGTCCAGAATAACCAGTCATTAGTGCTATAAAACATGTTCAAAAAGCTAGAACCAGGGTTTGATGGGATGTAAGACTGTTCATCACTTACACTGATAGTACATGTCTTTTGCTTTCCTGATCATTTTATAGGACTTCCTGGACATCTCACTGGTCCTGACATTTTCTTAGGACTTCTTCTTATATTATACAGTGTGTAGCTAAAAGGAACATAAAATATCAATAAAGTAAATTATTAAATTCTTAGTACATATTGTATGTTTAAAAGAGACATCTACATTTTCACATCAACTTGATACTTATTTGTAATACCTAAAACATAATATCAGAAATAAATTCCAATATAAACTACAATGAAAGTATTAATAAGAACTCAACCACGAAAATAAACCTCCTTCAGCCATCACCGCGAAGGCAGTCTTCACGCATGACAACTTCACGTCCCATGCTCACATCGCTGATACTGACAGCACAGCTTCTTAGCTTTCCTTCTTGTGTGGTAGTAATGCCATCTCTTTTATTCTGTTTTGTCAGGAGCTTATTACTAAATAGTACAATGTGAACTTATTAGAGAAATAAGATATCCATAAGATACAATATCAAATATATAATAAGTGCTTAGAAAAGACATGAAAATTGTCACATCAGTTCTGCTCATTTACAAACCTAAAAGTTAATATTAAAAGTAACAAACTATATGAACTCAATGTAAACAAAAGTGAAAGTCCACCGCAGGAATAAACTACTTCAACTATCACACCCAAAGCCGTCTTCACACAGGACAGCTTGTGCTCCGTATGTAAGTATTACTTATACTGAGCACACATGTTTTTTCTTCCTGTAGGTTCTTGCAGGGAATAGTTGACATCTTTTTTGTGTTCCTGTTGTCACAGCAGGTCTTTGTAATACTAAACTTTGTGGTTCACCTGTTAGCTTACTAATGTGCTGCACAATTATTTTGTTTAGTTCACTGGGCAGAAACATTTTATTTTTTCTCTGCTGTACATGATCTCTTTTGTGCTCCAGTCCCAATTCTCTAAAAGAATTTCTCCATGGTATTTTCAGTTGTCAGTTTCTTTTTAAACTATCAAACTATTTATGCCACACATGTTTGGAATAGAGTAACATGTAGTGATTGACCAGTGCCTTTTGTTTCAAGTGACATCTTAGTTACAGCACAACTCTTCAACAACATCTACCCCACCTTTCATTTTGTTGTTGAAAGTTTCCATCTCAGGCTTGCATTCTGTGGAGGCTTCCCTCTCAGTATTTCCATTATGGTGAAATATTGACATCAGCAGTGCCAATTTGATCTGCTTTGCTATATGTATGAAGACAATGCTATATCTTTCTAAAACCACAAAGGTTGTACTACACAATTCTCTGTTTTGAAATTGCAACATTTATTTGAAATTTCTGTTTTATTCCTGCATAGAGTTCCTGCACTGGCCAACTTGTGCTCTGTTAGCAAATGTAGCATCAATCAGAAACAGGTGAATCAGTTGTCAAGTGTCACATTCTGATTAATTTTGGAGATAGGAACAACAAGTCTGTTTGTTGCATCATTTGATTTTTTACTATACAAATAAGGACCTGGTGGCTATGTTTTGGGATTAATTTCCAAATTGAAAGCATGATAACTCTACATCTACAAGGATACAAATTTTATGTCATATTTTGACACATCATTTTTCCATGTCTTTTCCATTCTTGCAATCACCATGAGAAATCCCTGCTAAGTAGAATTGACCTATGAATACTTTCAATTCAGTTAGTGATAAATAAATACATTTTTGAATATGGCTATTGCGCATATAGAACATTGTATTTGCATTTCAGCCTTTGTGTATTTCACAGTATCTCAGAGCATTTTGTCTGTTGCAATTTCCAATATTGAAGGGCAGTGCTGGCATTCTGTCGAAAGTGTCTCACTCCTGTTAAAACCTTTAATATATTTTTGGATCTAGTTCTAATATTGGATTGTTTCATTTGGTTGTGTGGCCATTTCACAACATTTTGCCTAGTCAAATATGTACTAACATTGCAGCTTTTTTGTCATTTTAATAAAAGAGTTCTACATCCCCTCTGTCTGTATGAGTTGATTCTTACTCAATTTCACTGTGACAGAAACTTCAGTTCACATGCCCAATGTCAGAGTCATCATTATCATCAACCACACCACCTTCTGTTAGAAAGTCATGTGTTTTTACCATAACCCATCATCTTCATCATCCATGCATGAGTATTCACTTTTGACTTCATTCAAAACTTGAAAATCTGATTTTTTTCAGGTGCTATTGTACTGAATTTAACTACTTCCATCAGGAAAAAAAAATATCCTGGAGCCATGAGAGTCTATTGGTTGGGTAAACATGTGCAAGTAAATGTACACAAGGTCAGCTAGAGCATAAGGTAAGTACAATTTCATTTTGTCACTTTTTCACACATGCACACCCCTTGCCATTCATCATGCCAAGTGTGTAAGCATATAAATTGTTCCCTGTATCCTTCAGAGAAAGATTCCGAGACACATAGTTGGCTATTATAATGCTGAATTCCAAATTTACCATAAAAAAGTAAGGAATAGGTCTTGCTGGACCCAGTCTTATGCTCCACCTGAGGAAAAACAGTGAGGCCATGCCCATTGGAAATGTAAAACTGAATTCATGGTGTATAGCTATATGGCAGATGTTAACTTAGATGCTATACATTTTTAAAGGATGCTATTCAGATATAGCTCTGCAAATGATTGCTATTTAGTTGTATAAGACAATTCTCATAAAACAACTTTTCATGAGACCTTATGCCTTAAGACTTTGCCTCTACCACAGAATATAAGATACTTTGTCAAATGTATATAGAAAAGAATATATAGTACTGATGTTTAAATATATACAAAAAAGAATACATAGCAGTGGTGTTTAAGCACATTTACCAAGTATCTCCATCTGTTCAATAGTTCTACTGAAGATACTAAAATCCAAATACAAGATTAACATATCTTTAAAATAAAGTTTGTCATCTGTCATGTTCTATATATCATAAACTTATTCCTTATTTCCAGTGAAATCTAAATAAAAATTCTAACAATCACAAATACACATGGAGTAATCACTCCATGCTCAGGCCCACTTACAAGAACTTCATGCAGGTAAGCTTACTTTATCTTTAAATCAATGCTTTGAGGCAGGCATTATCATTTTTACCTTTTCTAAATTAAAGAAACAAGTCCAAAGAGATTACTTAAATTTCCCACAATTGGGTAGTTACTAAGTGATACAATTGGGGTGTAGGTACAGGCTGTATGGTTTTTAACCAATTCTCTAGAATAATGAAAAGCTGTCATTAGATTTCCCTCAAAATTCCCTCGCTCTGCCCTTCTCTGTAACTCACCCTGGCTCTCTAGAGATGTCTGCTGGTAGTGGGCATCACCACCACAGCATGTTCTCAACATAAAAGGCTCCTGCCCTGAGGCAGAAGGTAGCAGTGAAATCTGAGAACTGCATGGAGGAAGTTACTTATCTGCAGCCCTTATTCTTAGCATACTTTTAAAACTGTGAATAAGAAGACCAATGTGGTCCAGACCCTAAGGATTGGATATCCCACATAAGGGAGGTCCTACAGGTACCACACAGGGCAGGAGTTCACCTTGCTGATAATTACCTTGCTGTGGGAATAAACTTTAGATGGAGCTGGAAATGGAACTGCATGGCCAAACACTCGTTTAGCATAGATGGTGTCCTGGTTTTGATGTCTGTTACCACAAAAAGTAAAATATATCTATAAATTTGAGGAATAAATATTGCTTAGGCAATTGTTTTTAGAAGTGAAACAAATACACAAAGAGAAGTTTATGAATAAAATTGTATTTGGGAGAAGACAAACAGAGACCAAGGTACTACGGAGCAACCTAAGATGAAGCACTCACAGAGGGCAATCCTGGTTTGGATTTCAGGCCTGGGCTTTTACTTGAGGTCCAAGGGTGTTCCTCAACTAGCTCTGAAATCAGGCACTTTTGTAAGTGTTTGTGCCACAGGGGATGGGCAGAACAGAACCAGCTCCTTAGAAATGAAAATGGTCCGGCCCTTACATTTACATCTGGTGGAAGCAAAGTATTAATTCCTTCTCAGGAAAAGATTAGATTACTCTGAGGTCTTGAGTGCTTCCTCAAATTCTCCTGTCATTCACAAATGCAAACGTAGGGAAGCCCTTGTCCAGAGGAACAGAACACAAATGAAATACTCTTCATGCTTGTGAACTTGTTCTAAAACTTCTGTGTTACAAAGTCATGTTAAGAATTTTATCTAGCCTGAACACATGATACAGGCAGCACTATATATTAACTTTCTTCTCTGCATATAGATACTTCTGCACATTACATATGCATGCAATATGTATGTACTACGTGGTATTCTAATGGCTAAGTTTACGTGTCTCCGTAGCTGAGTTAAGGGCTTCACAGATAGCTGGGAACACGGTATGTCTTGGTACCTGTGAGGAATGTGAACAGCTTGGCATTTGAAACAGTAGGCTGAGTAAAGGCCGTCTTCATCCCTCAGTATTCCTGGGCATCAGCCAATCCTTCCAAGACCTGAGTACAATAAGAGATGGAGGAAGGTGAAGGTGCTTCTGTTTGTGCCTGTTGAGTGGGAGGCTCATGTTCATCTGCCTGGACAACAGTGGTCCTGGCCATCTGAACAGTGGACTCAGTATAGGGCACACCATGCAGGGCGCTAGGCCCCAGCCTGCAGATGCCAGGTGCTGGGACTGCCCAGGCTCAGAGCCAGAGACCGAGTCCTACCAGTGCTGCTCTGTTATAATCACAGATAGGGAAGGAAGTTGATATCAAGGTAGCTTCCTAATACATAGTGTGTATCTCACTACCTACATACATAAATATCTATGAATTTTATTAAAACTCCTTTTTACCTCTCACTGAGAAAAATTCTAACATTTTAAAAAATAGTTTTCAGCATTTCTATAGATATGTAAAGGCATCTGAGGATGGAGTCCTGGAACACAGACTAGAAAGGTGTTTACATAGCTTCCTTTATGAAAGGTAGGTGGATCCAAGGCACCACCAACCCTAGCAGAACCAGATTCCCTGTAACTCCTCCCTTTCTAGGGAGACAGCAAAAAGGAAGTCACATGGTTTCTGTTGACAGCTTTTGAAATACAGTTTACAATAAATCTTGACTTGGATTGAATCACTTGGTTGTCTTATTTTTCAAAGAAACAACTATTTTAATTAGAGAACATATTCACGGTATTCAAATATCAACAGCAATAAGTCTAAATAAAGGTACAGAGGGAAAAAAGCAGAAATGTATAGCAAATTGAGACATTTTCAATTTAAAAATTTCATATGAATAAAGTGAGCTAGGCAAAGTGTGACCACAAAATGTCATTAACAAAGCAGATTCTAATAAAATTTCTCAAGTCATTAGTTAGCATTCTTATCAATACTATGAAGTTGTGACTGATACACGTGAATGAACAGAGCTATAGATTCTAGCAATGAGGAAAAGAATTTCCACAGCAAAAACCAGAAATAATTGACAGGAGAAACTTTTCCAGCTGTTTATAAGTTGCATATTTAATAATATAGGCTGCATGTATTTTCTTGCTTATATAAAATTTCTGATTATGTTTGCTGACAGAGATAGGTAGAAACATTGAAAGATGGGATATAGCCCAAGTCATCAGACTTCTCTCTCTTTTTTTTTTTTAATGTCATCAAATCTACTCTTTGTAAAAGGCATATACTGAAACCCACATGTCTTCAAATACGGCATTTCATTGGCCAGCAGACACCAAAAGGACACCCAGGATTTGGAGGCTTGTATGGGATAGGCAAGTAGGAAGCACAGAGGCACAATGGCTATCACTTGGGAATTGGTTTTTACAATGACCGTCATAGTGACCAGCTATGCATCACAGTGACTGGCCGTTTCTAAGAGACAGGTGCAACTGGATCCAGAACAGGGGCTACTATGTGAGAAACTAACAAACCAACGTACACTGATCAGGTGGCGGGGAACATTTTCTGTTTTGAAAAATTATGAAAATACAGTTTTACAAAATAATCATCCAGCTTGTTTACTGTATATTGAGCAAAAGTTTACCTAATTCAAAATATGAAATTAAGTCCTAGTCTAGACACCACAACAATTTCACTTCTGGTGATGATGTTTCATTTCACTGAAAAACTGTATCTTTCACACTCCAGAATTGTTAAACTACCTAGTAACAGATCAATGAATATGGTATCAAATATTAAATACATAAAAGAGGTCAGATGTGCAGAGAAACACACCTCTACCTTCATCATATTAGGATCTGATTCAGTCCTGGGCCCTCAGGGAGACCCCTCCCCCGAAGCTGGTTCTGCTCCAGGCGCTGATTACACCCCAGGAGACTCATATCCCAGCAGAGACGCTGAAACAGAAACCTGAACCCAACAAACTTATTTATGTTTTAAATCAATAATCAGAAACACATTAAGAAAATGCGTGCAATTCCCATTTCATAGTTGCAATTAACATGAACTATTTCTCCAAACCACTCAAAGTAGTAAGTTGTGATATTTCTAGTATGTATTTATTCATTGAATGTAAGTTCTCTTAAAATGCAATATTCTTCAGACTTGGAGTCAAATCATGAAGAATTACAATACGTATTATATTACTGAAGTTTACATGAATAAGATACAAACTGATGATTTAAATTTTTTAAATCTTCTTTTCAAGTTGGTTTTAGTCCCAAAATGAAACTCAAAATGGTATCGGCATCATTGGTATTACTATAAATAGATCACTTGCTAGGACTAAATAAGCAGGACCAATTAGTTAAAATGCTGAGGGCATTAGGTTAATCTCTTCATCAAAGGGAATCTAGGACCTGAAAGAGCAAAAGATGCCTAGTGAAGAAAAACATGCTGAGATATTTTTGGTTGAAAATAAATATCATATGAAAAATGAAAATGCATGTTTTTAAATCATTTGAAAAATACAGCCAACATTCAACTCTAAAGGTATTTTACAGTTACTATCTACAGATTAATTTCTCCTCACAATAACATTTCCAAAGCTTATGAAATTAAAATATCTTAAATCTAAGTACAAAATAAAAACTCCTTGGGGTCAGTTTCCTTTACACTCAGCAGCTCCTTAGACCAGCATGAACATTTGTCTTCACTGTTGTCAATAGTAATATAAGCTGCATTTCCTTCAATATTTTTTCCAATTTTCCTAAGCAACCTGGAAAGGATGGCTATAAAGCTCTAGAAAACATACATCTCAATTTTAAATTTAAAAAGTGACTTCTTAGGTTCTTTGCTACTTAACTGATTTTGAGATAATTTCTTAAAACAGTTTTTACTTAAACAGATTCCTCATCCACAGTAGTTGCCGTCCTTCTATTTCAGGGTGTCCTGAAAGAAAGAGCTAAGTAACACATGTTGACAGCCTGTTTCAGGGTTTGACAGGTACACATATTGAGAAAGGTCTATCATAAATAATTTTCATTATCTTGCAATTAAATATACACCCATATGTACATATGCTAGATACCTTACTTATGAGCTTGTGATGATCACAGAACTATGTTCTGAGGAATGTGTCCCCTTGAACAGTGGATGCTCACTGCCCGGGAGGTGTGGGTCAGTCCTGCATGGTGGCCTCTCAGTGCCATGAAGAGCTGCAGGTTCACCAGCACACACATCCCAGCACACTACTTTACAGTAAAACCGTTTCAGTTAGTGTGCGGCATACACCACGAAGTGGTGTATATATAGCATGGTAAATGCGTGAACTGGTGGCATAGTTGTTTATCTGCATTGTCACATGTCACCTCTTGGCTATAATCTTTCATATGACTGGTGGGTAGCAGATGGGCTTACATGGGCATCAACACAAACACGAGTGATGTGTTAACTGCATGTTATTAACGTGGTTGAGACGTGACTAGAGGACAGGATTTCAGCTGCCTGACTATCTATGGGATACCATCAGCACACAGACTGCCACTGCTATGCACACAGCTGCAGCTGCAAGAACGCTGTTCTGGAGCAGCACCTGGCCACCTCCTGCATCCTGTGGAGGAGTGGCCACTGCTCTGTAGCCTACTAACCCCCCCCCCTCCACAGGCTTCCTTAATATTGTGATTTCAGGTTGTCACAGTTAGATGGACCTGAGTTCATTTCCCCCACTGCCTGCATTTAGACTAAGTTAGAAATAATCAAACCTATGCAAACAAATTTCGTTCTTTCTCTCCATTTCCTGTGTTTTGGAAGCTAAAACACCTTTAGTACCCACTCTTTTGACATCTGTCTGTGCTTCCCCAGGGCTGCTCAGAGTAGGCACCTTGACCGAAACCACCTCAGAGTCAACCAGGGAAAGGAGTGGAAAGAAATGTTCCCCTCAAGTTCATGATACCTATTTAGAAACTGAAAATTATCCAACACTTTACAGAGCAAAAATCTTCAAATCTATTTAGCACCTAGAAACATTTTTAATGTGAACATGAACCTCTACAAATCAAAAGTAATCAACAGAGTTAAGGGATGAAATTTGATCTTAATATTAATTCAAGATGGCCTCCATTAGAAATAGTTGACACAAACTGATTTAATTTATGTGTTTACGTAATTACATTAAAAGTATATCCAACTTGATTTTTGCTCCTCAGTGGATTTTCCCGAATGGATTTTGGTTTGTTTTGAAGCTCTGAATTTTTTTTTTGGGGGGGGGGGTGGGGGGTCTGGAATTTTTTCTCCATTTTGATGGAATGCTGCTGTTCTCCACAATTTACTAAACATAAATTAACACAATTTAAATTGCATACCTGTTTTAATCCTAGCACTGCACTTTGCACCTACAGCAGAATTCTACACTCTTTCTGCATCAAGAGATTTCTACAATTCAGGGGCATATGAGGGACAAATAGTAACAGTCATGGACCTCTGACCTCAGGCTCAGCTCCCTGCTGGGAGAGGCTTTCATGGAAGATCTGGGGGAAATAGACCCACCACATGACCTGGAAGCACTTGGCAGTAGAGTGCTTCCTCCCTTCACAGAAGGCCTTGCTGGGTTCCTAGCATATCTTGAGAGCTACCTGGCTCCTGGCTCAGAACATTTGCCTATAGTGTGTATATACACGTAGACACTTTTGGTTTTTAATTCCCAAAGTAAAAGTTGCAACAGATGTACCAATAAACAATGAGGTTATAGAGTTCTCATCTCAACACACAGACCTAGAAATAATGGTGAAGCCAAGCATTATTGAAAAACGCAGCATAATGCAAAAATATTGTGACTGGTATCAATGACGTACAAAGATGCTGCTAATGGTCCTGTGGCTTGTTCTCTGTAAAACTGAAAGGGATCTGCAGGTCAATTAGGGGTGAAAGTCGATGTGCACAGTCAAATCATGACTAGCCCCATACTCCAGGAGAGATTTTATTTTTTCTCAATTCAGTTACCTTTTTGGCCAACCACATTCTGAAAATATAGCACAGTGCAGCCAGATCTATTGAGGGAAAGAAAGAGGCCACTTTCAAATCATTTTTGTTACAGCATTTTACTATAGTGGTTTTATTTTAAATTTATTTTAAATTATGATGGTTTTATTTTAAATTGATCTTACTATAGTGGTTTGATTTAAATTTTATCTGCCTGTGCTTATATAGGAGAAAATGAAGGCTTCACATGAAGGCTTCTGTGTGATCTGTGTGTCCAGACGTATGTTAAGGATCTTGGGATCCTACAAATGTTTATGATCCTCATGAATTTGATGCATAGGCCATTTCAGTTAGTAATCTTGATGAAGAAAATTTGATAATACTTCTGAGTTTGCCTAAATAAAGAAGTTGTAAACTTTCCATTTAGTCTCTGGACCTTTGTCTCTACAGTGATCATACAGGTAGCACTAGGAGATTTTGTGTACTGTTATTGGAGTTTCCCTTATCATCAAGATCAAGATGAAGTGGAGAGTTTCATTCATTACTGTAGTATTTAAAGTTGTACAGAAATAATTATTTTTTTCTTAGTTTCCAAGATTGTCAAGTTTTAGGAGTGATTTTCATATCATTTTTTATTTCAAAGTAGACAAAAATCAACTGAAAAAGTACCAAAATTCCAAGAACGTTGTTTTCCATCAAGTCCTCTTAGTGAAATCATGTTTTATTCCTGAAGACTATTGCAGTGCAACATAGAACCTGAAAAATGACCGAATGACCGTATTCATGGATGGGAGGATGTTCACTGACCTCCTACAAAATACTGACTACCATGTGAACCATGTTACCTATTTAAAACCTCACAGAAATTTCAAAGTCAGAAGCAAGTGGCCTGATTTATAGACGTGGAAACTAAGCCCATTTCTTTCTGTTTTCCATGAGGTTCTGAGTCATACTAAGGAGTGTGTGGCAGGTTCCACTATAGGAAAAAAATTAGGTCAGACCTCAATCCAGTAGTGCAGATCTTTGTGCAATGGCCTCCTGGGGAAAGCAATTTTACAGTGGTGCACTCCGATCGGAGGTCTAAGCTACCACCCCTCATGTCAGGTCAGTCCAGTGGACACAGACTTCTAGGTTCCGAAAGCACTCTCCTCATCTGAGTGATATGTCCCAGGGTGTTTCCTTTCATCGGGATTCTGTGGCAGAGACCTTTGCCCCACTGGCACTGTCCTGCTCCCTTTCCTAGCTGTGGGCTACATGGGGCAGACCCATACAGAGCTGCACAGTGGTGCTGGTCTGCAAGCACTTCTTCCTGACCCTCTTTTCCGCACATGGACTCTGCCCACGTCTCGCAATGTGCACAGAAGACGGCTGACATGTGTGGAGTTCTCTCACTTTCTCTTCACATGCACTCTCACCACTTGGTGTTAGAGAGCACTGATCTCATGGATCATCAGCTACCCTTGGTTATAAAACTTTCAGTTTATAATATCAGTTGAAAATTTGTCTTGACACCCTCACTGTATCTTATTTCATAACTCCTTCTACACTTGGATGGCAGTCTCTTTTAACCACGGATATTAACCTTGATCCCAATCTGCTCTCCACACCAGCAAACACCAAACTCATCATAGAGATCATGTATCAGGAATGCTTTTGGCTTGTGGTTATTTCTCTTAACCCTCCAATATCGATCAACCACCTTGGCAGTTGAGCCACCAATGAATATTTCTTTTTTTTTTTTTTTTTTTTTTTTTTTTCTGGCTTTTTCGTTTTTACTGGTACCAGGTATCGAACTCACAACTGCCTGCTTTCGAGGCAGGCGCTTATGCCACTGAGCAATCCCCAGCCCCACCAAATAATATTTCAACATGACTGCGATTCTTTCTGCCTCAACAGGTAGAATTTCTCCAGTCAAGAAATTGCAGAGAACATTTAGGGGGTCCTAAGTTTACAGCCATGACAGTAACTCCATCAGAGGAAGAGCAGGTCCCTGGATACACAGTCCTCTAGATGAAACTCTGTTACTACTTGGTCTCACTTCTCAAATATAACGAGGCAGAATTGAAGTTGCTTCCGGTCATCTCACTAACTCTGCATCAGCAGGGTATAGTGAATTACATGCAACCAGTGACATCAACTCAACACCAAGCACGTACACTCCAGTAATAAGATGCTTCTCTAAGGACTTGGCTGGGCTTGGGTAAAGCCGCTGCTTACCCTTCACTCCTCTAGCTACCTACCTGCCTTGGTTTTACACCCTGTTCTTTGCACAATTACTTCCAAGCTGTTGGACAGTTTCAAAGTCTGTTGTTAATGAAACAGGTTTAGGATTTCAAATGTCAGTCAACCTAGGAAATATGCCATGTTTCACTGTTTGAGTTTAGAAATACAGAAAAACAAATGGTACCCCACTTTTGTGAAATCTAGAAACCTAAACAACCTTAACAGAGCTATTGTTAGTCATTCTAGTAACTATACCGTTTAACAACCACGAGAATTTTGATAAATGTGACTTTTGCACAGAAGTTATGACAGCCAGTAAGTTAATGAAGTGAAATCAATATTCCTATTAAAACTGTTTTCTCTAATTTTTTTTCCTATTAACTTTCAAAATACTGTGGTTAATCCTGAAAATGATGAGGAAAACATTAATGATTAACAGTCATTAACCAAAGAGTTTACTTATTTATTTATTTTTCATAATGGGAATTGAACTCAGGACCATGTGCTTGCCAGGTAGGTAATTGGACTGCTGAGTTATATCCTTGGCCCCAGCCAAAGAGTTTAAGTTTCAAGATGCTGGGATTTGGGAGGATGCGAAAATACCAGAAATTTAACCGTTAGCTGTATAACACAAGGGTATAATTTTAACTAACACAAGATAGTTTGGCTCAGCTTTAATGTATTATATTTGTAAAATCACAGTAGACATTGATATCCATCTAGTCATGTAAAGTGCTTCAAATAACAAAGATTTTTATTTTTATTTGAATAGTTAATAATATCCCTGTGCATTAATGCATGCAAGAGACAACTTTGTAAGTTTCATAAGGTATTCTGTCAGGCTAATCTTCTCCTTCTGTAAAAATTATATACTTGCTTAAATTTATGTGGTAGAAAAAAGTAAAATTTTCACAACTTTCCAACATCTCTTCAGAGTTAACATTTTAATAGAAGTATCTGTGCATATCCAGTCCACACATCAATATCAAAATGCAAAATTAGATTTCCTCCTCTTCTTAAAATTCTTTTTTTTTCATTTTTAAATTTTATTTAAAGAAAAAACAGAAAAAGGGTAGAAATAATACATAATTTTAAAAAAATAAACAGTAAGAAATCACTAGCTGATAAATTACATATTGTCCTCTTAGAAATAGCTGTTCAAGTTACAAAAGTAAAGCATACAATATGGACATTTAAACAGCGAGACTGCAAACAGTACTGTCAACTATCCAACAAAACTTAGTAATATGGTTATCAATCCTACACACTTAAACATACATACAGTTATATCCTTTAGAGCACTTTCTTTTTTTCTCCCTTTTACAATAGCAATTACACATTTTGGGTTTTATTACTCCTTACATTTCTTATTACTATTTACACTAGAAACACAATGTGATATTTATAAATATGATTCTTATTTATTTCAATAATGAGGATAGTCTCAAGTTGTGTCCATTTGCCTATGAAGGCTGCAAGATCATCCTTTTTATAGCTGGGTAATATTCCACTGTATAAAAATACCACATCTTTTTCATCCACTCTGCAGTTGATGAGCATCTTGGTTGTTTCCAAGATTTAGCTATTACAAATTGTGCTGCTATGAACTATTACAAATTTAGCTATTACAAATTGGCTGCACATATATCTCTGTGACATGACCTTTTCAGTTGTTCTGGGAGAATATTCAGGGGTGAATAGCTGGGTTAAATGGAACTTCCAATCCTAGTCTTCTGAGAATTCTCCATAGTGATTTCCATAGTGCTTGCACCAGTCTACAGTCCCACCAACAGTGGAGCAGTGTTCCTTTTTCCCAGCAGCCTTGCCAACATTCGTTATCATTTGGTTTCTTGATGGCAGCTATTCTTTCTGGAGTGAGGTGAAATCTCAATGCTTTTTGATTTGCGTTTCTTGAATGACCAGTGATGGTGAACATCTCATCATGTATTTATTTACTATTTGTATATCTTCATCTGAGAATTGTGTGTTCATCTCAGATGTCCATTTTTGGAGAGAGTCTTTGAATTGGGGGGGTTTAATGTTTTTCAATTCTTCATATATAAAGATGTAAGTCCTTTGTCTAAGGGGTTGCTGGCTAAAATTCTTTCCCATTCTGTGGGTTTTCCTTTTACTCTGTTGTTGATTTCTTTTGAAGTGCAGCAACTTTTCAATAATATAAGAACCCAGTTGTTGATTCTTTGAACTGTTTCCCGTGCAGTTTATGTTTTGTTTATGAATTCTCTGCCTACCCCTATGTCTCTAAGACTTCTACCTACCTTGTCTTCCAGTAGATTTAGTGTTTTTGTTTCAAAATTTAGGTCTTTGATCCATTTATACTTTAGTTTTATGGATGATGATAGGCATGGATTTAGTTTCAGTCTTCAGCAGGTGGAGAGCCAATTTTTCCACACCATTTATTAAAGAGGCTATCCTTCTTCCAGGGAACATGTTTAGCCCCTTTGTCAAATATCAGGTGACTGAGTGTCTTTGGAGTAGTGTTTGCATCTTCTAGTCTGTTCCACTTGAGTCTATTTCTTTGAGAATACTTGAGTCTATTTCTTTGCCAGTACCATGCTGATTTTATCACTGTAGTATAGTTTTGTAGTATAGTTTCAAGTCAGGAATTCAGATGCCTTCTGCCTTGCTTTTGTTGCCTGGAATTGCTTTTGCTATTCTAGTTTTCTTCTGTTTCCAAATGAATTTTAGGAGAGTTTTCTCTAAATTTATGAGGTATGTTAATAGCATTTTGATTGGGATTGCATTGAATCTGTATAACAGTTTGGTGGTATGGCCATTTTCACAATGTTGGTTCTTCCTAGCCAAGATCAAGGAATATCCTCCATTTTCTAATATCCTCTTCAATCTCCTTTTTTAGTGTAGAATAATTTTTAGCATATAGGTCTTTTACATTCTTAGTTAGGTTCATTCATAAGTATTTCATTTTTTAGATGCTATTGTGAAAGGCTATATTTCTATAATTTGTCTCTTGGTGAGTTTTTTGTTTGTGTACAGGAATGCTATTGATTTTTGAGCATTGACTTTGTATCCAACTACACTGCTGAATCTGTTTATTACCTCTAGTAGTCTTTAAGGTTATCCACATTTTAAAGCTATTCTCATTTTTAAATAGTTTCTTCGCAGTAACTTGCTAGTGTCTGTCAAGTTTTCAAAATTTCACAGTTATCTGTGAAACGATGAAAATGTCTAGCCTTCACCCTTGACATGCATCATTTACACTTGCTAATGACTTGTTTGATGTTGGGAAATGTGTGACACAGTTTTCAGTGCTGAAAGAAAAGTATATGTCATGTTGTGATTTCACATGTGATCACACCAAATCACAGTGTGGTCTGTGATATTCCACAGGAGTGGTCATTAAAGTTTCCTTGATTTTTTTTCTTCATTTTTACATAATATTCCATAAATTTGTAGAGCAAAATATGAACAACTTTCTAACTGGTTAAATTGTGTTTCTGTTTGTCTTTCATTTTCACAATTCTGGTGCTTCTTATGTTATTTAACCAACAGGAATAATACCCCTAAATTTTTTCAGAGCTTTAGTCTCATAGGTATTTTTCTTCTCCCAAACCTTGCCAGCTTCAGAGCAGGACAGCCAAGCTGGGGAGCAGGATGCTGCCACTTCTCTGCTCCCCTCCTGTTGGGGTTTGTACCTAGACCCCCAATCCCCCAAAAGGGTGCATGATGAAGGCTCAACGGAATGAGACATGGCGTAGTCTTTAGGGCTGCAGGAGGAGTGAGATCCTCAGCAGAGCTCGTAACTCTGCTAGTCAGCCTACTGACGCTGGGCAGCCCATATTTAATCAGAACAAGCAAGTTGAGTGGACAATGGAGAAACCTGAGCAGGATCTTGGGAGGGGATTCAAGGAACCTCAGAGCAACAGAGGATGCTAATTAAGGTAACTATCTAGGAAGGCTCCAGGTGGCCTCAGCTGTGACCTATCTTGCCCCCTGA
Organism: Cavia porcellus; assembly: GCF_034190915.1. Classification (NCBI taxonomy): domain Eukaryota; kingdom Metazoa; phylum Chordata; class Mammalia; order Rodentia; family Caviidae; genus Cavia; species Cavia porcellus. The sequence continues at coordinate 45,428,357 of NW_026947507.1, forward strand.
GGCATCTCCTAGGTCTCAGTTCAGCCATGCCTGAGCCAGGCCACAGCCCTGCCTGTGTGCTTAGGTTCAATGCTCTCCAACACCCTCCTGGCTGAATTCCACAGTGTAGCAGCTGCCCTGTTCCTAGGCTCTCTGGTTCCTATTCCTAATGTACTATTCACAGTTGTGTATGTTCAGGGCCTTCTTTCACTAAAGAGTGGCTCATTTGGGAGGAACTTGTTTGGATCTTGGTTCAAACCAATGGATGTTAGAATAGGATGATATAAGAAATCTACTGATGGAATGAGGAACAAGGAAAATTTTTTCATTAAAACGGTCAATGTTTAGATAGATGTTTATGTAGACAACAGTTGAATCATATGGTGTCTGTACTTGCTTTAAAATACGTTATCAAAAGTTTAAAAATATTGGAAATGTGAGTCAAAAATATCCAAGCAAATATTTGAAAATCAAAATTTTCAAAATTTTAAAAAGTCAGAGTCAAAGTTTAAGTTTGGTATATCATTCATGCTTTTTTGTTTTTTCAAAACAAAGTTGATAGATCTTGTTTCTTTGTTGTTATTAGAAAGCTCCAACAACTATTACTAAACAATACAATCGTCATGATAATTCAAAAGCAAAGAATGTGATTTAATTACCACTGAAGGTGAAAATTAAGCCTGGTTCCTGGTCTCCTAGCTAATTCAACAGATGTGAGGTACCTGGGGGCCCTCCATCCCTTTGCTGAGCTCACGCTTACAGTGTGGCCCCTGGAGAGGGGTGAGGACTTTTGTTCCGGGTTCAAGGGTGGAAGGGAACTCTAGTCACAACCTGGTATCCACAGAGTAGAATGCTGAAGGCAGAGGGAGGGACACTCACGCCCAGGAGAGTTCTGGAAAGGGCTACACCCTTTTTGGGGGAAGGAAAACAGGAACCTTACTCCAGTGTGACAGCAGAATGCACATTTCGAGACTTACAGAACATATGTGTTGTTTTGTGATAGCCACCTCATCAAATCCAGAACTCCAAAAATCATGGAAAGCAGCTACCAGGGATTTTAGACCCAGAATTCAGATCAGAACCAGAATTCAGATTAAAACCAGAATTCAGATCAGATCACCCTAGCGGATGCTGGGTTAGGGTGGGGGGGATGGCACCATCTTCCAGGATTTACCGTGCAGTGTAAATTACACAGACACTTTAAATTGCCAGTCCATGCTAGCTGCAAACCTACAGATTCCAAGGCCAAGTTCCTCTCCCAGCAAGAATGAGGAACCCAGTAACTTGTCCATGTCCTTACACCTTGGAACGGAAAAGGACAGGGGAGGTCCTGGAAGTCAAACCCTGCTCCTGCTCAAATCATGGCTCACACTGACTCTGGAGCAGCTTTGCAATAACCACCCTCTGGAGCAATGGCCGAGGTCAACACATGTTCCTATCTGCTTCCTCTGCTTTTCTTCTCCCTTAAGGACATTGCTGACTCATGTTTTCCATGGTGACTGCTGATTGCTTTGTGATTCCGGCTTCGTTTGGAAGTCTCCTCTAGTTTTTATTCTTGTCTACATGAGTGCCCTGTTTAAGCAGTGCCTTCAACTGTCCTGCATGTTACAGAGGCAGCCTCATGAAGAATCCACCCCACCCAGCGCTTTCTCAGTCCACCCAGTCTTCATGGCAGAGAGAGCTGGCCAAAGCCAACAGGAGCTCATTTCTCTTCCACGGCAAGAACATTTTGTGCAGGAGATTCTCCTGATAAAGGCACTGAGCTTGTTAAAGGACCAAACCTCTCCCAACGTCCTGTGCTTGTACCTGTCAGAGGCTTTAATTAGGGTTATATTTGGAAGGACCAGAGCTATATTTTAATTAGATACTCTAAAAATACTTGTCCATTTCTTGGAACATTCACACATAAGTTCTCAGGTCCTGCTCTAGAGCTTTCAGAAAGGTCTGGAAGCTGAGGAATGAATTCTTAGAGCAGTGACGGTGGATAATGGGAAGTGGTCAATGCCACTTCCTGCAGCACCTGTGGAAGATGCCAATTCTGGCAAACTCCTGTGAGTCTGCAGTCACTTCAGAAGTAAACAGTTTCAGAAGCTGCTGCTTTTCCTAACCATAATATTAACAAAAATAATAAGAAAAACAACTTTAAGGGTGAAGAGAATCTGGTCAGAGAGACTGAGGTGGCATTTGTGCTTTAAATCACTCCTTTCAAGCAATGTAAGAAAAAGTGATAATTCTGAACAAGATTTGATTATAATCTGGCATTACCATATATACTAAATAAAATAAAATTATCAGAAGTTATTGAGTAATATATTTATGAGGAACTTGTGATTAATTAATTTACATGAAAATGTTAAATCTTTCACAGTGAAGTAAGAGTAGTTATTTCCATGACACTAAAAATACAGTTTTTAGATGTGATGCACATCTGCAATCCTAATACTCTGGGAGACTGGGCCAGCAGGGTCCCAAATCTGAGCCCAGCCAGGGCAATTTAGGAGACCATGTCTCAATATTAAAAAAAAAAAAATAAAATAAAATAAAATAAGGCATTAAATCCAATCTACAATACCCACTCTGAAACAAAAAGGAAAGAGAAACTGAAGTTTCATAGAGTTATTTGTATGGTACTTGGGGGTGCAGTATCTATTTGGGGCATAAATGATAAATGAGAAAGCAGATTTGTAGGACATTTGAATGAAGAACTTAGGGGATGATGCCCTTTCTCCATTAAGGTTATCAAAATAGGACCCCCTGCTGATGTCAGTTATTCTCCTGCCAAAATGTTTCACACGCTCTTCTATTTTCAAAATATTAAAAAAAAAAAACAAGAAAAATCATTAATTGCTTTTTTATTTGGGTAGTTATTTTTTTTTTTCTTGTAAAGAATAAGAAAAAAGAACAAAGTTTGTTAACTAAAGGCAGTCTGGTGTTAAGAGGATGACGAAGGCTTCGGAATATTCTTCTTTTGATGTTCCCTAATTAAATCCTTCTACCTGCGTAATTTCTCAATGTGTGAAGGGTTTGTGCAATCAACATAGAGATCGGACCCCATGAGCAGATGGACGTCCAAGCTGGAACCCCAATCTGTGGAGATGGAGGTGTCTCCAGGCTGGGTTCTGGGACTCATGATAACATTAAAAGGGGAGCTGATACATTTACTTAGTGATCAACTTTATTAGGAGTCAACTTAGACAAAAGACTCTTCAGGCATGAGAAAGTTACGAGAAGCCTAGAGAGAGAAAGGAACAGGCCCTGGCCACCATCTCAGCCCACCTACAAGCGTTCACAGTGCTGGTCCCCTGGGCTTATAAATGGACGCGTATAACACAGGGGTTGTCACATACGACATGCTCAGTGGCTGTTAAGTCAGGAGCTCCTGCAACAAGCACTGACCTGTCTGCAGGCAGGAATCCTCTGTACTGGGGGCCAGCCCCTTCTGTCCCCTAGCCAGCTTACTCAGCTGCCCATTGCCCCGTCTCCCCTGCTAGTGGAGGAAATACTCTTCTGGCCTCATCTCCAGGCTTGTGGGAACCAGGGAGACATCTAGGTCACCCCACTGGAGTGCGAAGCCCTATAGCCCTTGGCTGCCTCTCCTTGTTTTGCTCATTTTGTTTGCCCACAGACTGCTGCGATGGCGATGTCAGGCCCTGGGTGGGGACACTTGTTCATTCTGTCTCCTATGTAAAGTACGTTTAGATCCTCAGACTTGCTCTCTTTGCCATCCATGCCCACTGCTCTGTGTCCACGCCCGGAACCAGCAGGCACAACAGTGGATGAGTGCCTGGATTGGCCTCCTGGAGAAATGGACCGTTTTCCCTTGGGCAGTGAGATAATTCCTCTGCTCGCCAAGGCGCCTGCTGTCTAACACAGCGGGAGCAAGATTCTATTTTGTTTGTTGTTCATCTATAATGAAAGATGCAACTAGAACTGAAATGCTTCCAAGGAAAGGTAATACAGAAGCTTAGCTTCTACTGGCTTGTGAACAGGACAGTGTGGCTGCCTGGGAAGAAGGAAGGAGCCTGAAGGTGGGGGCTGTGCTTCATCAAGGAACTGTCTATCTGGGGCCCTCTGGATGTGAGCCCACTGTGAGCGCTGACTCCTCTCCAGCTGGGAGCCACCCCTGCTGCCCCACAGCCCCGGCCCCTCCCTCTTCCTCTGTTCCCCTCCCATCCTATTTACACTCCCCACTATACTCCATGCCTTTCTGAGGGCTACTTTCAGCATCTTCGAGAAATCAGACACTGGGCTGGTTGCCAGGACCATGGGACAAGTCAAGCAGAATAGTCATGCTGCCTAGGAGCTCAGATACTCAAATCCCCAGTTAGGCGTCCTCCCACCACACTGCCTGCCTTTCCAACTTGTTCTATCTCTGCATTGCTTCCTAAGTCAAGCTGCTGTTTATCAGCCCCATTTCACACGTGGAGAAGAACAATTTCCTAGTCTGAGACCTTCCCACTTACCTGCTTCCCTCTGTAAACGGTATTAGGTGTACAGTTTAGGTCCCCCAGCCTTCTTTACCAAAGGCCTGCTACCCTGCTGGAATCAGTCTAACTTCCTTTTTCCTCTAACATTGGAAGCTGATCCTGGCCCTTGTATAGAGCTACATACTGAGTGTGTTTTATTGACCATCGTTCTTGTTATTTTCATTTTGAGAGGTAAACAGTCAACACAAGAATGGTGAGGAGGGTATGATGGAGGAGAGAAGGAGAAAGAAAGAGAGAGAGAGAGAGAGAGAGAGAGAGAGAGGAGAATCCCATTTTCCCAAAACTGCACATGCCCATTTCCTCCAACAAGACCCATATCCTAAGGCTTCCTGTGGTGCTACCAAGCAGCTGGAGTCCAAGCCTGTGTCACAGGAGCCCTTTGAAGGATACTGCAGGTCCAGTCTATGGCACATGGCACATTTTCTGTTGCAGGAAGCATTAAATACTTTAGTGTAATAGATAAATAGGCGTACAGGAGCCTAACTGACAAAGGAATTTTACATGGACTTTGTAATTGGATCCTTGTAAGTACCATGTGGTGTACAGAGTGCAGGGTCCCTATTCCTCTTTCTACATTAGGAGAGATGTTAATCAGACCAATCTGTACCCCAGGGGGAAACTAGAGATGCTGTGCTCTGAGTTTAAGTCCACTGCCTTTCTTCTGTGGATATTTTTCAGGCAGGCCTTGAATTTCCTGAAGTGGGTGTGTCACAACAGTTCTGGATGGATAAAGTATACAAGGAGCCATACACAAGGCTGAGGATTAACCTCACTGCACTGCAAGAGTCAACACCTGGAGACCAGGCAGGAGTCCAGGCAGGAGTCCAGGCAGGAACTATGGTTTCCAGGCTTCGCTGGGACCCATAAAGTTTCCATGAAACCGCCCTGGGCCTGCGCTCCCAGCCTGCCGCAGCAAAAGAAGAGGAAGGACTCCATCACTCTCTTAAGTTCAGACAGGGACTTTCCTGGTAACTAAGCAGCAGGAGAGGCTCCACATCCACTCCACGCACATGCCGCTTCCAGGGGCTACAAAATAAACTGCAGGATCTGTCACTAGAGAGGAAAGTGCTCCCTGGGTACAAAGCAAAGATGCTCCATGAGCTCTGTAACCCACCAATGTTACACTCGTGTACAAGGAGGCGTTTCCCACAATCACTGCCTGGTTTCCTAACCCTATGTATGTATAGGCAAGTCATCTTTATAAAGAAATCTGTAAGTAAAATTAGTTCATTAAAATTCATATGTAAGCATTGCATGTAAAAAAAAATCAGAGAATTTATAAATTGCAGCACAGCTGGTAAAATAGTTCATATATAATACATTTGCATGTATAATATATAACATATAACATATTATATGCGTTATGTGTGTGTGTCTATGACTAATCAATCATTTTGGTAAGGGCGACTTTCAAGTCATTTTCAAAAAGACTTTCTGGACAGGAAAATTCTTCTGTTACACAAAAGCTCACCACCTGTCACATTAATCATTTTTCTTCCTCTTCAGTTTCTCTTTCTTCTGTCTCTGTCACAGTAGTTTTGATCCTAGCAAGATTCCCTGACAGTACTGATTATCAAGAGCTCTAAATTGGAAAGACTTAGAAAGAAAATTTTCATGCAGAGATATATGAGATGGTGGGTAATATGGTGAAATTTGAATTTAAATATCTTTACATTAGAAGATGCGTGGTCATTAACCCCTTTCAAAACATTTCCATTGCTCTTGCCAATTGCTTTGTTTTAAAATCAGGGCATGTTTGCCATGTGTAACAATTGCATTCATTGTGGGGGTCGGCATTGGTGCATGGTACATCTTCTTTGCTCATCTGCTTTCCACCCTTCCCATTTGCAAAGATCTATCTTCCTTTTCTCTACTATGTGTGTTTTATTTTACTCTTTACTTTGTTTTTACTTGGGGTTTCTCACATAATGGAAACCACGTGATACTTATGATGGTATGTCTGATTTTGTTCACTTAACATTATAATCCAAGGTGCACCCATTTTCTTTTACAAATGCCCCCAATTTTTCTCTCTCTGGACTGTGTAAATACCACTTTCCATGTAGTTCTGTAGGTCCTACTCCAAGAGTATCTTTACCAAGTGTGATGAAGACCATGGTGGCTGCTGCCGCCCAGCCCTCCCACAGAAAGACGGCCCCCCAAAAACACTGCGGTGTGCACTTGTGCACCTCCCTTTCTGGATCTGGCACCTTTGGACTTTTGTTTTTTCTCTGAAGTCAAAACGACAGTGAAAGATAAACACGTTGAATTGCTTCAAGACATTGAAGCAGCCACACCAGCACCACTAGACGCACTCACTCTTTTGAAGGTGATTCATGATAGTGTGGCTTCTAAGAAATTTTAAATTGAAATATACATAGCAGTTTTGTGATCACATCCTGTATCATGTTTCTTCAACAAATTTACAGTGCACTGTGCCTGCCCCATCCTGTGATTTCAGCCAAGCTGTGAGCACTATCAGACTGCTTTCTTCTTCAACTCTGAAATTTCAAGATTGGTAAGACTTGACCTTGTCTGCTTTTTTGGAAGCCAGGGACAGTGCAGAGCTGTGTTAGGAAGTTTGCACCGGCATCACCGAACATGGGAAACGCAGGAGAGGGCCGAGGGAGGCACTTGAAAGTGTGATGGAGGTTTAGGGGAGATGAAGGAAGAGGATGCTGCAAGACCACCAGCGTGGGTGACTAGGATGGGTGCACCTTTCCCCTCTATCGAGTGTCAACATTCACTATCACTTGGCTGAAATTCTCTCTGCTTTTTTCCAGCTTACCGCCAAAAAGCCAGAGGGCGCTTCTGCAGACATCAGTATTTACAGTGAGCTCATCACAGGGAGATGAGGCCTGGGTTCGATTATAAACTGCAAAATGAACCAATGGTGCCAAGCAATGGTATCAGTCAGCCCTGGAAGAACTGTAGGCCACCTCAGGTCTGCACTATCCCCACATGGCCAGAGATGTGGAACATATTTCTTGGCTTATTTTAGCTGAAAATGGGCTCACAAAGGGCAAAGAAATACAAAAAAAGAAACACCAAAAATACTCCTTGTGAACATAAAAGATGTAATGAACACATTCTTTGAGTTGATAACATGATAGGATTTTAATTAACCTCAAGATAAATCTATTATTATCTAAGGGTGGCCCAAAAGCAGCATGTTGGTGCAATAATAATTTTAGGGATCGGTTAGTATTTCATAAATTCTTTAAGGGTTACAAAGTTTATTTGTTTGTAAAGATATATTCAGAAAGTTTGAAGTCATGTTGGTCTGGCGAGTTCTTTTAGACCTACAGATTCTCTTATGGTGCAAATATACCCCACTGTGAAGAAAAGAGTGCGTTCACCTGTAAGCAGCAGCATGAGGCCCTCTGAGGAGAGAAAGACCTTCTTCCGATTTACATCTTATAAATTAGCAGCTCCTCACACACGTAGATAAAAAATGATAGGAATATGATCTCATGGAAACCCGGAATCCACTGAATGCAAACTCCTCCCTGAGGGAGAGACCTATCTTAGGTTCCAGCCCAAAATCTTCCAAGAAGATACCTGGAGAAATTAGTGACATTATGAAGGAATTCTCTGCACCAGTCACACGCCACAGTGTCACACAAAAACCCAACTGCCAGAAGGGCCACATAAGACCCTGTCCTCCACTGACCAGGTATCACACCATGTCATTGTTCCTAACCATTTTTGTGCCACAAACCTACCAGGAAGTCTCATAAAACAGCTCTTACAATATAAATTTCAGCTTTTAAAAAAAGAGTATAGTTTTTAATGCATTGCCTAATTATATGCTATTACCTATCCCTTTTTAAAAAATGCCCAAGAAGATCTAGTAGCCAGTCTGATAACTAAAGCCTTTGCGAGTTGTAAGTGAAATGATTATTTCCAGAGAGATCATTTAATATCTTTGACATGACATGAGAAATCTGATTTCTCCTGGGAACCCAACTATGGTTACAGCTGTCCTTAATCTGGTTGGTGCCCCACACATTTATATTTAGGCTGCACTTCAGCTGAAGATCGCTGATATTGGTAAAGAAGAGCTTGGATGTCCGTGGCTTTGATTCGCTTGAAAAAGTTTATAAAGCAAGGCCCTGGCTAGGACCAGTTTTGCTGCAGGTGTGAAAGCAGACTTCAGATGTTCTATGCATGAGTGCTGCGGTACCCTGCGATTATGCTGAGTAAGACCCACCAAACCCTGCACCCTGAAAGGGCTCCAGGGAGGGCAGAGCTCCCCCACCTTCCTGGATTGGCAGGGACACAGGGCCTGTGACCACCACTGTCCAGTTGGCCTGCACGGGCAGCCTCACTCCTACCTCCACACAGCATCCAGTCAGCCTGCAACTCCCTTTCCCACCCTCTAGCCTGTGAATGTGCACTGCTGTTATTTCAGTTCCCAGTCTTTTATCTCTGTTTTGCTCCTGAATTTGGGAGGCTAAGGACGTGTCTGTCAATGTGGGCAGTCCAAAAGGATACAACTTCCTGGCCTGCTGTCTGCGATGAGGTGGGGTGCTCACCCCTACACTATGGAGTTCAGTATCCTCAAAGACCTCCAGAGCTCCTGCTCACTAGAAGAACATGAGTGAGGTTCTCTGTCCTGTAATCTAGCTCTGGGCACAGTGAGGCAGGCTGAATGGGGCCTTAGAGTTCACAGTTACGAGATAAACAAAGCCCCAACACACCCTGCAGCTAGAGACACACTGGTACAGAGCCTGGCTCTGGTTACAAGTCAATCAAATGTGTGAAATATGGCTTTTCTTGAGTATTGAAAAGACTACTGTTATGGATTGAGTCATGACAGATCAACATTGCCTTAAAAGGGTGGATGTGAGTATGAGTGTGTGTGTGTGTGTGTGTGTAAGAGAGAGAGAGATACAGCCCTTATCCTGAGTTGGATACGAGGTAATTCTGTAATTAGAAAATGGCAAATCAGCATGCATATTTCTGTTCTATGGGCTGTACTAGTGGTGCTTACCCTTCCGGTGGTATTCGCTAGAGTGAGTATCAATGATTATGAATTAGTTTGTTTAGTTATCTAATTAGGTAGGAGAGAAGTGGTCCAGTCTAAAATACACCTGCCAGGGTGGAGGTCACCAAGCCTGTGCACCTACTCACCAGGTGGGGTGCAGGCTCCAGGAACTGTGCCAAGGAGCAAACAAGAAAAATGTTAAAAATTAATGTGAAGCATAAAAAATATTCTTGGTGGGGAAAACTACTCCTACTCACAGGTTAAATATATGTTATAAAGATTTAAGAACTCCTAAGTCTACTTATTTATTTATATATAAAAATATAGTCATATTTGCAAACTCAAACATGTATGGGAATTTAGACAACTTCACATGTTTTATCAACAAGAGTAAGGAAATTTATTTGTAATTATTTTGTCAGAGTAATAAACCCTGTTTCAGTCCAAGAACATCAAATAGGAATACAAAAGTTGAAACCATATGTAGAAAACTGTATACAAATACACACACATATACACTGTTGGATGAAAGTCTTGTATATTTGTATTCATATTAATATTTATACTATCTGAGCTATGTCTAGTTTCTCTTTTTGATTATTCTGATCACTCCAGGAACATGAAAATGTTTTTTAAAAATGAATATTTTTCAAACTGATAGTGCTGCTAAAACATCTGCTCAAGGAAAATTCATAAATAACATGAGCTGAATGATACTCATGGCAGAGTTATATTTTCTGGGTTGATTAAGAATTCAGGTATAACTATAAGGAAAATAAACAGGAAATTGCAATTTGTATACCATAATTCATAAAGACAGACAAATGACCAACAAATATATTGAAATTGCTAAAGTTTGGGAAAATATTTATATATAGATAACAAATTAACACAACAAGCTCATCAATTTACAGAATTCCCTATGATCCATGTGGAAAATGCACTCACATGAACTTCAAGCAAGAAAATAAAATGGTACAAACATTTCAGAGGACATTTGCTAATAGACATCTACATTTGAAATGCACATTAAACTTTGATTAGCAATTCCTGTACTAGGGATTTAAATTATAGATATCCTCTCAAAAACTCCCAAGACATAGAAGCAAGAATATCTGTAGAATACTGCTTGTTCTAGACAAACCAGTCAAAGCAGAAAAAGTATCTATGAAGACAGAAATGAACTTTAAAAACAAATGATCCTGTCCATGACAGTGTGATGTGGAATAGCCATCATGTTTTTGAAGAGTCAGAGGGGGTTTCCAAGCAAGCATTTGAATCCCTCTGTGGGCTCTTAAAAAAAAAAAAAAAATATATATATATATATATATATATATATATATATATATATATGTTTTTAAAGAAATAAACCTCATTTAAGTTTTGTATTTCCAGGTATTTTGGAATGAGTGGCTCTCCATCTCCATGGGTGTGTTCAACCTGCACGACAGAGGTGGCTTCCTTGAACAAGGACTTGCCAGTGGTGCCCTTGCATCTCCCTGACTTGCTGAGCACTGGGTGTGAAATGTCTGGTAACCAAGGCCTTGAGGTGCAGCTCTTGCATGGTGTAGACTGCCCCATGGGTCAGTCAAGGCACTGGTAACCTGGGTAAGGCTTTTTTGTGTCACCACTTGTTAGTGCCTGAAAACAAATCAAAGGCCTTAAATGTAGGAAGGACACAAAAAGAAAAATATGACAAATTCCCATGTGTAGAGAATTTCCAGGACCTCGAAAAATAGCAACTTTGAGGTCTTCTACTTGTCATGCTTATTATTTAAATTATTTTCAACATTCGTTCACATATTTCCACCTATCTAAATGATCTTTCAGGTTTCTGCCAGGGGAGTCAGTTATTATTCAAATTTGCAAATAATTTAAAAGCCTATTTTAGCAAAAATCTTCAGATATTTTAAAAATACCTAGTTGGTAACAAACTGCTGGCTGTCTGTCTGCTTGCTGGAGAAGCCTCTGTAAAAGATACATTACTGAGGGGAAGAGCATGGGAAAACTGGATAATGTACCAGCCGGAAAACAGGCTGAGCCTGCTAACACTCTCAGCTGTAGGTGCACCCATGATTATACTCAAACATCTGGAGAAGAATAGGTTCATGCATATTTGAAAGACGAGCATCAGAACCGTGCCAAGCAGCTTGATAGCTTTGCCAACTGCACAATTGCTGAAGGAAGGGAATGCAGCAGATGCCACTACTGTGGGAAATCATTCACACCTGAGAAATGAGCACCTCTAATGTTTCCCTACATTAATTTAGATTACTTCATATATTAGCTCACCAGCCTGTGGGCTGAAACCTCAGTGAGAGGCTGATCTAAAAGGTGATGACAAACAATGCTAAATTAAAGCGAGACACAGACACATAGGAGACCTCTGCTGCACTGCAGCTTGCCTCTTCTGATGCATGTGCTTTGTGTGATGCTTTGCTTCAACTTGCTAAATCCTAGCATGTTTACATCAGTGTTCACATAAACCACATAGCAAGAGAGAAGATCAAGTCATGTTGTGTGGTGCACTGAGTCTCCACAACCTAGAACCTGCTACAATTATTTAAATTATCTTTTGTGAGTCTATGAAATTGTGTTGGTGCCTCTGGGCTCCAGAATACTATGGCCATTTTATCAAGCTCTAAGCAGGGACAACCCTTTCAAAAGTTAGTAGAATAATCATTAGCAGCTTCTGAGCCACAGCCTGATTTCTTTTATATTGTGTTGTCTCTACTTCGCACAGTATTGCATTCTAACCTAGATTCTCAGTCTACTAAATGAGGTGCAGAGAAGGCTGAAATAAATGAGAGGAGTGGTATGATTTTAGGGCCCCAGGGGGATCAAAGCCTTCTTACAGAGTTCTCCACTCTGTGGCTATGATGAGGGCTGAGACAAAGAGCTTCTCTGGGCTGCCCATATTTATTAGGTGCAAACGAAGAGCGGGGACACTGACAAAAGCATGGGAAATGAGCATGACCTTGGTAGTCACTTCAAAGACTTCTCCAAGTAGTAAGTCATGCCAGTTTAGGAGAACCATCTTATCTCCAGGATGACATTTAAGGTAGGATTGAGACTGCAGGAGTTAGATGCCTGCAGCTGCAGTCTCTCTTTACTTAACTGATGTTTGAGCCAAGTGTCCTTAGCTGTGGCCTTGTCCTTTGAGATATCTGTGTCATCAAAGGCCACTACAGGCCTCAGCCAGGACCAGTTATTCATAGAGGTTCACCTACTAGGAATCAGCTCTGGTCAGGCAAGTGGCCAAGGTCTAAGACAGACTCGTAGATAAACACAGAAAGCCAGTCAGTTCATTTTAAATCCTGCTCAGAGCTGCTTCTTAGTGGTCTCCAACACACAGAAGCCCATTTTTCAACATACCGCAGGTCATTTTTCCAAATGATGCCTTAGGCACCAGGCTTGTGCCAGTCAGGTATAACCTGAAGGGCAGAATAGAAATCTTACAGAATCTTGAGGCCCCTAATGTTAAATCCCTGGTCTTCCCTTCTAAAACATGGACTCTGCCCAGCAGGTTAATTCAAGCAAGGTGCTGGCGTGCAGAGAGGGCAGGTCTTTGGTTGGCTTCCTGTCCTCAACACAGATTGCTAAATTAGGCCTAATTTAGTTTGGTTTAACTCTGTCTAAGCACCATGCACACAAACCTCAGCAGTTTGCAAAGCATTAGGGTGCAGTGGACCCCTTTATCCGTTCTGCAGTCACCCCGCGTCAAATGCATTTGTCTTGATACTTTCCAGAGACGAAGCAAGACCACCTTTGCATGGCTTTTATTACAGCATATAGTTATAATTATATGCTGATTTACCAGTTATTGTTGCTAATATTAGCATACTTGATTTATAAATGAAACTATATCCTTGTTATGTGTGTGTGTACAGGAAAAACATAGAGTACATACATTTCATCCTACCCCTGTGCCAGGGATGCACTGGGGGTCTTAGAACATACCCCCCATTAACTAGGAAGGACTGTGGTGCTAAAATCCGAAACCCTTCAGTCCCTAGAATACTGTGAAATTTGGAGCCTATGTGCCTGTTCTCAGCCACACTTTGTATTCAAAGTGTGCTGCTGCACAAAGCAGGAGGCCAGGGGCGATTACCCTGTCTGGAAAATTTTACAGTCCAGTGGAGGAGATAACACCTTCACCAGGCCCAGATATAATCTACTCTAAATTTTATTTTACCCAAAATGGCACTCCTGAATTCTTCAGATCCATGTCTTCACTCTTGATTGATCAGGTCCTTATTATGTTACAGTGAGTTGGAACAGAGCCCACATCACTCCTCTGAGGCTCTTCTGAGACCTGCATAGGAGAGCTTGATGGGCATCTCGGACACGGCACGCCTCGTTGAGCATTTGCCCACACCTTCCAAGGCTGCTACGAACCATACATAATTTCCATTCTTCTGCAGTAATTCCAGATTTCACTTATCACGCCTGCTCCATCAGGCAGTCCAGGAGACAGCCTGACTGCCTGATCCTCTGTGTCCCCAGCAGGCGCTCTGGGGCCCTGGCAGGGGCCTGGGGTCCTGGAGACACTGGTCTTCATCTCCTCCTTGTTTCACCATTACTATTTTACATGAGTAAAATTGGTTTGATGGACAGCACCAAATATGAATAAATTATGGATATTTTAAAAAGAGCAATCCAACAGTGATATTATTTTTAATTTTAATGATGTGAAAATTTGAGAACTCAAAAAGATACCTCAGATAAAAAGGTTGTGCTGAGAGTTTCCGGCAGCTCTGATTTTATCAAGAATGTGGTTGTTTCCTAACCACTCTTTGAAGCTATTGGCAATAGGAGACAGCCTGGTTAAAATAAATTTTGCCTGATTACACTGTTATTACTTTTTTATTATAATCTCAAAATATTTTCTTAGAGTTTGTAGGCTTTCTGGGAGAATATTTCAATTTTTATGCATTTACAATGAGAAAAAGTTTGTATTAAGTTTATCCTTAACTTTGCCTTTTCCCATACTGCATGAATATGCAAATCACATTTAAAATAAAGCACTTAAAGCTCAGAGTTTGGAAATTTATTTTTAATATATTTTTAAATACATTAGCCCATCTTGACCCCAACTGTTCTGACTTCCGTGAGTTCTGGTCCGGTTCAGGCTCCTGACATGAGGTCTGCAGGGCCTGGCGTGGTTGCTTTCTGAACATTTGAACAGAGGACACTGCCTGGCTGGGCCAAGAAGCAGCGCTCTCCTTTCTGCTTCCGTATTTTAACAATGAAAATGATTTGCCTCTGGTTCTCCTCCCTCTCACTCCACGTTTCCTGTCTCTTCCCCTCCCCTTTCCACATCAGAAATAATTTTAGAAGATTAGAAATGGAGCTTAAAAAGCTGAAATTCAAAGTAGGGTGCTTTGGAAAGCATTCACACTTGTGAAATACCCTAAATATTATCTTTCTGTGAGCCGTGGTTCCGATCTGCTTTGTCCTCTTCAGCCTGGACTATGCTGAGATTGGGGTGCTGCGGCTGCTGGTGCCCTGGGCGCTTCTGTGGAGACAAGGAGCAGGCTGAACAGCCCACCTGCCCATGACTTGGAACTCAAGTCCTCCAGGAGCAGCTCACGGCTCTCGCTAGCCTGGCCCTGGCCCAAGCAGGACCCAGGGCTAATCCTCCCATTTATGCCCATCTCCTACCTCTGAGCCACCTCCCCCTTTCCCTTCCCTCCTTCCCTTTATCCCTCCCTCCCTTCCTGTTTTCCTTCCTTCCTTCCATTTTCTGTCTCATGTCCTTTTCTGCCCCTTGGTCTTCTCCATTTTCCACCTGTCCTTGTGCTTCTCTGAGCTGCCATTGTCCTGGTTCCATCCTCAGTCCTCTCCCCTTCCCCAGCAGGGCCACCGTCTGCCTTCCAGCCTTGCTCAACTGTCCAGTGCCCCCAGTCAGCCTCTCCACTAGCACACAAGTTCCCTGGGCTCCTGGTAGCTTGCAGAACGGAATCTCAATTTGCTGCGGCACACAGCACTGTGGACTGCCATCCATCCCTGGAGCCCAATTTTGTTTTCTATCAGGCACCCTGCTCCTTGTAGGCATTGGCTCCAATCTTTGGGTGTATGTTTCCCTTGAGGATCTTGCTTGCCCTTGGCCCCTGAACACAGTCCCTGGTTTTGTCCCCAACTGCCCTGTACCGCTGGTCTTTGAGATGGAACTGATCACCCCTCATTCTTTGCATCTGAGCAGTCGTTCCCCACGTCACCCCCAACACCTCTTTCCCCGGAAGTGCAGATTGCAGACTGTGCTCTTGGTACTCATGCTTGCCAGGTTCTGCTCTTGCTGTTCATGTGTCTTAGTCTGATTTGTCACTCTTGACTCAAGGCTGAGTTATCATTTACAGAACTTCTGTCCCAGGTACAGAGTCTCCCCGGGGGTCTCAGCTCCCTGGACATCTTATCCCTCCTCACAGAGACTGCATCACAAATCGCATCCCAGCACCCACATCCTTTCTGGCTCCAGTCTCTGTCTCTCATGTGCTTCCTTCTAGCACTCTTGTTTTGAATGAATATTTTATCCTTTGTGATATATAAGCAATTGAAACAATTATATGTTCCATGCTCACCACCCTCTACAAGTATATTATCTTCTATATCCCAATCTTTTTCCTACTGCTGTATCTTCATAAGCACATTACAGTACCCACCCCCCAAGCTTAAAAAAAATCCTCAGTTACCCATTCAGCCTCTATCCTATTTTCTTCTTTGAAGCAGAACTTTGGAGTGAAATTATCTGTTTTACGACATCAATTTTGTCTCCCATTCTGTTGTAACACATGCCAGTCAGATTTCGACCTCATAATTCAATGATAAAACACCTTTTCCAAAGTCACCAGTGCCTTACATGCTGTTAGGTCTCATGTTCAATTTCCTTTTCATGTCACTCTGACTTGTACCCTGTGACATGGTTAATCACATGGCTTTTTGTGAAGTACACTTTCCCTGTTCGCTGTCTCACTGTCCTCAGTTGATTCAGAAGAGCGCCGCTCTTTCACGGTAACTGTGACTGTAGAGAAGAGACAGAAGCACGGCGACTCGCTTGTCTGGGGCAGCAGTCTGCAGGGATGTGTGGGGGTATTTTTGATCAAACCTAGTAAAGACAGGAAACAGGACATCTAGGACCACTTCAGAGAGTGGCCATAAACATCAACTAAGTGCATTTGAAGAAGGGACAATATTTGGAGGAGGCCACAGCAATGAGTCTCTTATGGTAATGCATTTTTAATTTAAATTCTCATTGTATACTTTTGTCACACATTGTAAGCCGCCCTTACATTCAGGGCTCCCAAATTTTCCATTTCAACTCCCTATCTTTCTCCTAAGTCCTGGACTAGTGGCTGAGGTCATCTATTGATATCTCCATTTCCATATCTAATAGTCATCTGAAAAGGTATCTTGTCAAAGTGAAGGCATGTGACAGTACAGGGAGACACCTGCCCTGCCAGTGACAATTGTGGGATTCAAGGAAGGCCTGTCTAGTGCCCTTAACCCTGCCCCAGGCCCCATGAAGAGCACCTCTGCCGCTGCCCACCTCAGGGGCCGCTGCTGCCTGTCCAGACCCCAGCTTCCCCGTGTTGAAACGTCTTCCACCCATCGTCAATGCCCTATTCCACTGCCACCATGCCTGAGACATGCTTTTATTCCCATTCTGCAGACAAGGAAACAGAGGACCAAAAGATGTGAGATAACTTCCCAGATGGTACGCACCTTGGCACTAAAACGCAGGAGGAGAGTCTGTCCCACACCCAGTTCCTCACACTCCATTGCCCAGCGTGTCCCTCTGGAGAAGCAGCAAGGCCACATGTTGATGGGGTAGGCCTTGTGTCAGAAACTTAAGTAATTTAGTTCAAAAACAGATGCACCAGGAACACAGGGCATTCCTCTATGGACCCTTCCCACAGAAAAGCCAGGTTCTCCAACGCCCCTCTTTGTAGTGGAATCTCACTGTCCCTAGGCAGATGTAACCTGTGGGCTGTTGTATGACACCATGAATTAGGAAGGAATCGCTTTGTGCCACAAACCAGAGGTGGCACAGATGTAGCTCAGTGATGGTGAAACTTCAGAGCTTTCATCATAACAAACAGCCTGCTGCAGCACGCATGCCACAGGCTCACCAGCGATGATGCAGATTGCTAGAGAGATGCGCATCCTGTCTGTTTGCTAAACTCTGCTAAGCTTGGGATCTCAACAGTCCAGGGGTCAGGAGAGCTTCATGAGTCTCAGGGGTGTAGGCCGAGGAAGACAAGCGCCTGTCCTTGCTGTGACCTACAAGGGCCTGTGTTACCCTGCTCAGTGCTCCATTGCATCTGCCATTTCCTGCTGATTACAAACTCTACCCCCGCCTGGACAGCTCAAACTTCTCTCAGACACTTCTGGCCTGGTACCACTGGGGTGCGTGGGCTTTCTCGTCCCTCTGCCTCTTCCTCTCTCTGGCCCTCCCTACGTATTAGTGTCCCTCCATTCTTCTATGGATTTTAGGTCCCACTCAAATAACATGCTGCCAGATAAATCTTTTAAAATGTTATCTACTAAAAGTATTCCTGTCATTAAATTTTTTCTTTATAGCATCTATTGCTTCTTTAACATATATCAATTGGCTTGCTTTTTATTATCTGTCTCTTTTTTATATTGTTCTATAAACATAAGAGTTTTTCCTTTCATTTTTATCTAATCTTGATGTCATTTAGATAGTTTCTCGGTGTGTGTGTGTTGGGGGGGCACACTGAAGGGATGAGTAAATGTTATATCCCCAGATAACCTTTGCTCTGCACTGTATTTATTAATATTAAACTGGCCTTGTACATAGAGTGGACCAGAGATGGCCCAAAAGTATAAAAAGGGCTCAAAAAACAATTGCAGTGACTCAAACCAGTTGATTGCATCCAAAATTACAGAGAGGAGACAGCTTCTGTATTTCAATAAGGGCTGGCAATGTTTTTGCTTGTAACCCTCTTTTAAGACTTCATAACTGATTCCAAACTGAGAAGGATAAAACATTCTTGATGAAGAGTGGAGTAAGTCACAGCTCCCAACTACTCCACGCCTGCATCCTGACACTGACATAGAAGAGAATTCCATGACTGCATGCTCTCGTGCAGAAGTCTCGGGCAGAGGAAACCTGTGGCGTTACGAGGGCCCAAATCTTCACACAGTGGGCTCTTTAATTTGAAATGATCTTTGGGATCCATATGGCCACAAAAGGGAGTTTGCCTGGGTTCCATAGAGGATTGGTGTGACTCTACCAGTGATGGGAAGTGATGACTCAGAGAAATACGACTGTCACACCACTTCCATCCCTGAAGACACACGACTTTCCTAGAGCAGCGAGAAGGCCACCTGTGCCTCACATGCCAGACACAGAGAGAGCTTCTGTTTCATGCCGAGGCCTACCAGACACTGCACAGGCATTATCTGGGCATCACTGAGATCACCGCGTCACCTTGGTAGAATGTGTTACTTCTGTCCAGGTCATGGGAAAATCAGAAATGGGCACAGGGAAAACACTTCAACCCTAAAGATCAGTGAAAACATCATGATATAAATAAACATGGAAAGCAGAAAATATTTGTGAAGAAAATATGTAGAATTTTGTCCAAATTATTTGCACAGACACATGTGAGTGGTTATAAAAATAATTATATTTGGTAAAAAGGAATTCCTCTGGAATAGTAGTTTTGAAAAGAGATACAAGGCTTGCATTGCATCAAGGGGCAAGGAAGCAAAGTAAACGGGATCAGAAGGGCAGGGAGGAAAGCTTGGAGGCCAAAGCACAATCTCCCACGGACGTGGAGGAAGCGCCCTTAGAGGGCAGCAGACAGAGCTGTAAATCAGCCGCGGCACAGCTAACAATGCCAGGAAAGACGGGGCAATGCTTCCAAAGACAAGAGAGGTGTAATTTTCAAGCTCCTCAAAAGCAAAATAAAACATTGGGCTAGAAAATCACATCTGGAAACATAATGCAAGAAAATTTACCTTAATATATTTGTAACTGCAGGAAGAATGAGCACAAAACTTCCCAAGGTTTCAGGGAAATCTGACACAAAAATCATAGTTTCTGCAGAAATAGCTCATGGTTAGGCCCCTCTTGTCTTCAGCTTGTTGGGAACAAAGAAGAACTTAGCACCAACACTCTAGGCTTCCTCCCCAGGAAGGCTACCCTTGCTATCATTTAGTTTTGGCCATGAATAGGCCCCGATTCTGTCAAACGCTCTCTGGTTTGTGGAAACGATCTGATGACCTTCCCTGTTCAGTGTGCTGATGTGCCAGATACTTCAGTTACCTTCTGAACCCTTCACCAGCCTCCATACCGAAAATAATTCCCACTCCACTGTTGTTCTTTTTAATACATTATTAGATTTAGCTTGGTGATGTTCCATGAAGGAGTTTTCATGTTTATGAGGGACTTGGGTCTGTGATTTTCCACTCTTAAAATGTCTTTGTCTGACTCTGGATTTCTGCTTCTGTATTCCACAAGATATTTTAGAGCACCGGTGCCATTTTCTTGAAGGTTTGGTGCTATTTACCCATGAAATTCACGATTTCCTGCCTTCTGGCTTGAGAAGTTATTAGTGTTGCTTCTCTTTTCCCGCCCACAGG
The DNA here is from genome assembly GCF_034190915.1 of Cavia porcellus. Taxonomy (NCBI): domain Eukaryota; kingdom Metazoa; phylum Chordata; class Mammalia; order Rodentia; family Caviidae; genus Cavia; species Cavia porcellus. The sequence goes on from NW_026947507.1 coordinate 45,448,424, forward strand.
CTTATGCATTGCCTTTCCAGAAACGGGGATCCTAGCACTTCAGATTCTTGAGCCCAGGGCAATTGACAATCGTCCTTTGTTACCCTCTCAGTGGAACAGTAGCACTCACAAGTGCCTTCCCTGCATTTGACACTTGCAATTTCTTCATTCCTCTTATTTTGGCTTTACTATTATCGTTGTTACTGTTTTCTGCAACAGAAGCTTCAGCTACTGACTTTAGATCATTTTTTTTCTCTAATATATACATTCTAAATATATATCTTGATGGTTGATTGAGTGTGCCAATTTGAGTAAGAGAAGGTTAACCAAATCAGCTTAGCAACTGCACACCCTAGGAGGTGGAAGCCGCACCCTTGTTTCCTACATGGAACAAAGGACAAATGAGAAAGGACGGATCTACTCTGTTTCTTTGGGAGACCTCCCTGTCCTTGCCTTCACCTCAGATGTCACCTCCAGGCTTCCAGCGCAGACCCTTCGGTGCCCTGATACAGACTCACGTGGGACACTGCTGTGAACCCCAGACCTTCTCCTGGATTGTTCGGTCTCCAGGGTGCAGACCGAACGTGCGTGTCCACATCTGATTCTCTGGGTGGCCACGGCAAGCCAGTCCTGTAGAGCCTTGTGTATTTGTATATAATGTGCTATATCTGTTTCTCTAGTCAGCACCCATTGATACAAACCAGTACACAAAGGCTCAAACACCCATGGAGCGCCACTGATGCGCCGGCATTGTGTCCTAGTCTTTGTGCACTTCTTCCTTAGTCTTCACAGCAATCTTGTGTGGTAGAGATTATTATATCTATTTAAAGGAGGGGCTGGTGTGCAAGGAGCCAGTGCCCCAGATCACACAAGCTGGAAGGCACACTAGCCAGAAAGAGGCACTATTCATCACAGGATATGTGAGCGAAATGGGGCCTCAGAATCTGAGCCCCAAGTTATACTATCTTCATTTGCAGCAGAGATCTGAGGCCAGCAATTTATAAAGAAAAGATGGTTACTGTGGCCTATGGTTCTGAAGACTGGGATGCCAGAGATTACTGAGCCAACATCTGCTTAGCTTTCGTTGAGGAGTTTGTGCTGCTTCCACTCATGGTGGGAGCGGAAGGGCAAGCGAGCTTGTGCAGCTGGGAGTAAAGGAAAGCAAACTCCCATGACTGCTAACCCAGTCCTGCAAGAAAAAATCACGAATCCATTCTCAAAGGCTCTGCCCCATGACACAAATCTCTTCCAACCCTTCTGCTCCCATAAGCCAGCTCCAAAGGCTTTTCCTAAACCATGTGGTCAGGTACAATCACAGCAGCTGCACCACTTCTCTGGTACCAGATTCTGTCATTACTTTTCTCATTACTGGGACAAAATACTGGACACCCAGAGTTAAAGGAGAAAAGGTTTATTTGGCTCACAGTTTGTGAAGATTTCAGTGTATAATCAGCTGGCTGAAAGGCAGAGGGGTAACACAAAAGAGAAAAAGCTCATGGTGGGAAGGAGGTAGCAAAGAATCAAGGGAGGATCACAGCTCTTTCTATCACTTATCCAGGTTACTTAGGGCAGGTAGCAAGCACTTAATCCTCATGCCCGTGATCCTAGCATTGCACCATGAATCAATCCCAGCATCACACACTAAACACACAGCCATCGCTGAAAAAGCCCCACCTATGACCACATGAGGCTTTGGGGGACATCTGGACACAAGTCTGTGCATATGTATTTATATGTTATATATATATATATATATATATATATATATATATCATATATATGATTTATATATAATTTATGAATTCTGTATAATTTCAGGCCAAAATCAGGAAATCTAGAAAAGAGCATTAAAAAAAATTCATCTAATATTTGATCTTTCTATTGCTACTAAACAACGGAAGTTGGATGAAAAAGGAGGAAATAAAGATGGAAAACTCATTCAGCAGGTGACACTCTTGCGCACTTTAAGGAAAATCAGCATAGCTGGGGAACACCTGCTCAGGGACCTACCACGGGGAAGGGCCCCTTCAGCAGTGCGTGAACACACTGTGAACCAGAAGTCACCAAAGCCCCAGCTTCACTATGAATTATGGTCAGTCCTCTGCAGAACACTACAGAAGAGCTTCTGAAGCAGGGCCTCTCAAACTGGACATGCCTTGGAATTGCCTGGGGATGCTGAAGTCTGCAGGACATGCCCTCAAACAGGCCAACGCTTGTTCAGACTGTCTGCAGAATGAACCTGTGTTGTCAGCATAGCTTAAAGCCCCCTCTGACAAGTTAAGTGTTCAGTCAGCAATGACAATTACTGCTCTCAAACTCCCACCAACAAACTGAGACCATAGGGAGGGTTCACCAAGTTTAGAGTTGATTTCTTACAAGAGTGGCAAAATGTACCCTCCTCATCCCCAGGGACAAGTGCATGATATTGAGTGGAAAGGAACAAGAACCTCACAAAGGCCTCCCTTGTCCCGCCTTAGTGGACTTGGTGCCCCTTACTAATCATTCTCTGAGCTGAACACGGAGGAGAGCCCACCTCCCCACTCAACAGGGCAGGACATCAACCCTGGGAGTTGAAAGAGTGTGGCCAGCCCAGGGAAGTTTTCATGGCGTGGTGCTGGCCAGTGCCATGAAGTGATCAGCACCTTATTTATTATCTGTGTTGTGAGATTCTTCTTGATACTTAGGGTAAAGCCACAAAACAGAGCCAGAGGCTTCTGATTTGCAAACAAAAGGAGACACATGACTGATAAAGCAGAAGTCATATTCTTCACTCGCACCCCTCAAATTTGAATTGCTGTTAGGAAACTGTGTCTGGAGAGGCATGAAACTACTACTGAGGGGCTTCTCTGTTGAGGTAGTAGGAGTGGGAGGGACAGTGGTGACAGGAAGTGAGCACAAGGAAGAAGAAAGGAACACTGGCCACTGCGGGTGACCCAGGTGCGGGCAGGATGGATTTATTTCTGTTTTCTAGAGTGTGTGGGATCCTCCCGGCACAGCAGAGTCTCAGCTCCGCGTGGCTGCAGCAGAGGTGGGGACCAGGCTGACCCTTGGTTTCTTCAGCGTGAGCCACACATGAACTCGAATCTATCAGGTCCTGGGGAGTTGGGCTGACCAGGATTGGCCGGGTCTGGTGGGTGGGGAAGGTCCCTGGACCCCATGTGAATTGTGAGGCCTGGAGGGTGATGAGCTGAGGGCAGAGGCCAGCCTAGCTGCTGCCCGCCTTGCCCAGAAGCAGGCTGCCCTGTGCAGTCACAGCTTAGCCTAGTTTTCCTCACGTCTTGTATTAATGTCCTACAAGCCAACCTTCCAGTATTACCATGCACATTTTCTGCGGTTCCAATATAAATCACAGTGGAATTAGAACTTTAAAATGATTTCGACTTCAACCCAAACCTAAATGGTAACAGGGTGCCGCCCATGTCCTTTTAAAGTTTCTCAGTGTTTTTATTACTATGTACACATTTGCAGGCCGGACGATCACGTGCCATGCGGATTTGGGCCATGTACCTAACACATCCTAATTCTATTTTCTTCCCTTCCCTTCCCTTCCTTCCTCCCTCCCTGATCCTTCCAGCTCTGGATGCCCTGCCACTTGCAAAAGCTCTATTTCCATTTTTTCTTTCAATTCTTTTTATGGTTTCCACCTGCTAACCAAGGCATTTTGAAGACCCCTGAGAATGACAGGGTGTTTAAATGTTTCTTCCACCGGCGGGCCCAGCTCCTCTCAGCTTTAAGTTAGAGTCTTCATTATCAAGGACAATCATCTGTCCCTGTGCAGCCAGTGTCATTCTGGTCTGCCGCCAACCCTGTTCCGTACGCTGTTCAACCCCCAAGTCAGCAGTGCACAAAATTTATTCTTAAGTATTAAACCAGAAAAGGGAATTCTGCTTAATGAATTTGAAACGTTACATTAACAAAATTAAACTAGGCTACTCACAGATGAATCTCAAAAACTCCTGACATATCACGGTGCTTTGTGACCCCAAGATGGTTAACTGCTTCTCTAGGGATCCCACGCTGGAATTGATGAACAACTCAGAGTTGTCCAGACAAAATTCTTCCTGCTCACTTTGTTCCATAACATGAGTGATTCCTTTTTCTGTCACAATCAAAGTCAAATGAGTGGCTCCTTGTCCAGTGCATCCCAGTAAGTGCACACATTCCTCATTTAATGACCGAGTTCAGTCCTGCAGCAAGGTTGTTAAAGGAGGAATTGTATACACTGCAGCATGGACATTGCAATATTCAGAACAAAGGAAGAGGCAAAGGAAACTTCAGGTTGGTGTCTTTGTTTTATTTGCATAACTTATACATGCAGTACTGCAATGAATAACAGAACACACACTAACTACGGTACCGTACTGTAAAGTATAGTCAGCAAAAATTACAGTCTGTTGGAACAAGGTACACTGTACAAAAAAGACATTGCAGTCTATCAATAGGATGGACTGGAGTGCACCAGAAAGAGACAGGTGGTGAATCCAAGCTGTGAACCTCAACAGTGCACCCCAATCATAAATTCAAGCAGTCATTAAACAGTTTGGTCATCACATGAGGATTATTTGACTGAAAAGTTTGCAGGGCAGGAGAAGCTGAGAGGCCACATGTAGTGCAGGTGATGGTGTCACACCTGGTGTCACACCTGCCTGGTACATTCTGCAGCTCCTCTGCTCTCCCTTCCTTCAGGAGAGTTCTTATTCCAAAAGCCTGATCACACAAGCCATTCACTTTGACTCTAATCACCTACCACTAAATTACAGAGGGAAAGACTTTATCTACTCTTATAGCATTAGGAAGCTTGGGGTTAATAAAATCATTATTGATCTCTAATTACATTTTGGATTACACGTTGAAAATTGCTCTATTTTAATATATAATCCAGTGCAAATAAACGCGTATACATTAATCAAACTTTCTAGACTTTGTGGGATGTGTTTTAACAAATCCAAAGTTCAGAACCATGTTTAAGAAGTAAGATCAGTAAAAAGTTCATTTAGAACCACTAAAGATAAATCATACAAATAACGGTAACAGAATTATACACTAACACATGTTGTTTTTATACAAAAGCTATAAATTTTAAGTGGCACCATTCATAACTAGATTAAGTTCAGAATATTATTAGATGCAATTAGAGACTCAATATTTTATTAGGTGAAAATGAGCTGAGAGCAGGTATAATTTGGGGAGCAATATCTGGAGAGTCTGTGAGTCATTGCTGATTTAATGAGAAGGGAAACCATCTGAAATCTACCTTTTTGGGTGGAGCTCAGAGAGATGCAGAGTTATGATGCAGAGTTACTGGGGATATTTGCCTTCTATGCAGTGTGTAAGAATTTGAGGGGGCTGGGGATTTAGCTCAGCGGCATAAGCACCTGCCTTGTAAGCAGGCGGTCGTGAGTTCGATCCCTGGTACCGATAAAAACGAAAAAGACAAAAAAAAAAAAAAAAAAAAAAAAAAAAAAGAATTTGAAGCTAGGCTGAAATTGTGGGTGCTTTTAAAAAGCATGCTTTGCATTACAAGGAGTGGGAATGAAAACCGAGCCATTGCACCCTGCAAAGCAGCACCCACAGCTGTGGCCTAGTTCTTTGCATTTGAGATTGGCATTCACCAAGCCACAGAAGTCACCTCTGACCTGGAAGATCTCAAGTGACTGCTTCCTGAGAAGATGCCATGGTCCTGCTTTCCGAGGGGCCCCATGCCCTTTCAATGTGTGCCCATCCTTAGGTCATGATTCTTAATCCTCAAAACCAAGAACTCAATTTATCTCTCACTGGCACAGGCAAATTATAGGGCTGATGCTGCCTCTGCTCCGCTGTCTTCCTGGCTAATTCCCTTGGGAAACTCAGAACCCTAAGCCTGTGCAGGTGGTCAGACCCACTTGACACCATCTTATTAACAAAAATTAACATGATGAACATCACCTCACAAAGACAGGTTATGTGTTAGTGTTATTCCCAAGTAGTGACTAGCCTCAAATGCCATAAAAGACCTCAGTATTTCTGAAATATAGGCCATGTGTTTAACTACAAAATTTATATCTGGGATTATTTATAAAACTAACAAACTGCCAGGGTGGAATTGATCTTAATTATTTCACTTACTTTTATTTTAACCTGCAAAAATAAAACATGGACATTGTAATATTCAGGACAAAGGAAGGGTCAAAGGAAACTCCCATTCCATATCTTTTTTTTATTTGCATAACTCTTACATTCAGTACAGTAATGAATAACAGAACATACACTAACTACGGTACCGTACTATAGAATACAATGAACCAGTCATGGTACACCTGTAATCCCAGCATTTTGGAGGATGAGGCAGGAGGATCGCTATAATTCTGAAGCCAGCCTGGCCTATAGAAGTGAATTCAAGACCAGCATGAATTGCAGACTGATACCTTGTCTCAAAAACCAAAAAATTAAAACACAAACAACATAGTCTCCTTGTTACTTTCTATTTTTTCTCGCAAGATAAGTGTACATCAACATGTCCATGGACAAGAATGCACACACACACACATACACACACACACATGCTCACACACATCCGTACATACACTTGCATTCAAACAATTTATTGAATTATTTCTGAGGTCTGTGGGTGTGACATGTCTGTCATGTGAAATGTGCATTTATGTCTCAATACATTCTCTTCTATGTGGTTTTATTATGCTCGCATCCCAGGCAGTACAATTGAAAGGTAATGTGAAGGGTGAGGATGAATACATTTTGACAAACAACTAAGCTACAACATAATCATCTGATATCTGAGCCTCTATCTGTCAGATGCAATTCTAAGTAAAAGGCAGAAGGAAACAAGGAATTGCATTTTAAGGAATTATCTGGAGACTCAAAGATATAACCAGAAAGGGCAAGATTTCTCCAGGTTTCCATGGATTCCTGGATGACCCCTGGTGAACTGGACCCTAGGGAAGGGCTGTCTTGGGTCTCACTTGAGGTGACATAAGTGTCAGGAGAACATTCGTGCTGTGCAGCGAGCCTTGCTTGGCGCCCCAGAGCAGCAGAGGCAGGCGAGGACTGAGAGCTCTTTGAGGTGATTTGCTCCTTCGCTTTCCACCCAAGGCTTGCTGGAGCTGCATGCAGTGCTCCCTTTCGGGTTCCAGAGTTCACCAGTGATAATTAAGGCAGCAGCCAGCACATCTTAAGGCGTCTGCCCATGCAGACAGCTCCTGGTGCAATGGCTGTGGCTGTCTTGAGGTTGTGTGCATCTTCTCAGCGGCTGAATGTCAAGACCCAGGGTATCAAAGTTCTGAATTTACTGGCATAAAAGGAGAGAAATTCTGCAAGACTTGCAACTGAGAAGCAGAGCTCTGATGTACTAGAAGTGCACTGACAGATAAAAGATAAAGAATCACTGAGTTTGTTTAGTCAATTTTAAAGGCATTTTGCCTTTACTAGTTAATAAATTCAGATGCACTTCTTCCAAACTCTCCAAATTGAAGAAATTTAGAGATTAAGATTCTTATCAAATGGCATTTTGCATTTTGTGCTCCTCCATGCTATTTATGCAGCAGCCAGTGGATATTTAACCTTTGAGAATCCTGCATTAAATAATATTACATCGGCATTTTAATGTCATTAGCTCAAAAGCCACAAGCCCAGATATTTTTCCATTCACAAATTCAAGAATCAGTAAATAAAAATGAGATAATCACCAGTGAATACCTGCTACTCACATTCTGTGTGCATAATATTATCTCTTTCCATTGAGGATCTGACATTTTTGCCTGTCCTGTAAGAACTGTGGGCTACCTCCTGCCTATTGCATAGCAATGGGGCTCTCAGGGTGACCTCACTGGCGTCTCCATGGCAGCAGATTCATCTGGAAATAGCACAGCACTTTGATTCAGAGTTGGTCAAAGACAGACTCCTGAATTACACACATTAAAGGCCAATTTCAAAAGAAATACTTAGGCTGAGGATTTTGCAATGCAAGATTATGAGCAACGTGGTATTTATATTTTTAATGATTATGCATTTCTTCTTCTGAATATGAAGCAGCACTTTTACCAGTCAAATGCTTGCGATTAGAATATTTACAAGGAAGGCAGCAATTACCACAGTGTAAAGGAACACAGTTTGGTGGCTTTCCACTGCTCCAGGCAACATTGCCAACTGACCTCGTGTGCCTCAGAGGGCTTGGGCTGCCCTTGCAAAGTACTGCGGACTGAGTGACTTTACTGGATGTTGTTATTTCCTTGATGTTCTAAAGGCTAGAAGTCCAAGAGCATGTGTTACCAGGTACGGATTCTGGTGACGTCTCTTCCTGTTTCATACTATGTCTTTATATGGGAAAGAGACAGACAGAGAGAGAGACAGAGAAAGAGACAGACAGACAGAGACAGAGAGAAACAGAGAAAGAGAGACAGAGAGACACAGAGACAGAGAGAGAGTGACACAAAGACAGAGATAGAGGAGAGAGAGAGAGAGAGAAAGAGAGAGAGAGAGAGAGAGAGAGAGAGAGAGAGAGAGAGAGAGAGAGAGAGAGGTTGCTTCTGGTGTCTTTCCTAAAAGGACGTAAGTCTTACTGTGTGAATCTGTCATCCTTTCATCGCTACTTCCTTAGAGGCCCTGCCTCCAAATGCAGTCAAACATGGAGCTAGGGACTCAGCATATGAATTCTGGGGGCACAGAAACTGTAAGTGCATTATACTCAGGCTCCCCCACTCTGCTCCACCACGGTCCTACCTGCATTGTGGTTCTGACCTGGCAGACAGGTGGGCCTGTCCTGTGAGAGCCCAAGTGCAGGTCTGAACCCCTGGGCACCTTTTCTCATGCTAACCCATGAGTTAAAGTCAATTTCAACTCCTGCAAGCCATCCATGAACTCAAGACAAATACAGACGAAATCATGACAGACGGCACAAGGGCAGGGCAGGGCACTTCCTCCTGCTCAGCCTGAACCAGCAGTGGCAGAAAGAAAACCCTCCAGCCTCCTTTCTCTAGCCTCCTTTCTGGCCACCACCTGCTTTGCTCAGGGATCCAGTGGTGGGGTCACAGAACCCAGGCCAGACCTCGTTTGTTTAGGCAAAGGGAAGAGGAAAGGACCACTCATCCCATAAGCTTGCAGACTCCAAAGTGCGCATTTCCAAAACCGTCTCCTGTACACACAGATTCTCTGTGGGTACAAGGCTGCCTGCCATGGGTGGGACACAGCAGGGCTTTTCTGCAACATCACATAGCACTGGAGGACACATCCTGGTCCAGAGTGATTCTGGATGGAGTGATTCTGGGGCTGAGGAGGTGGAGAGATGCCCTTGCAAAGTATAGCAGACTGGGGTCCGTGGCGACCCCAATAATTTCAGGCCTGGGTTCACAGGGCCTGTCTGCATGCTGCGGCTGGAGCCCTCCCCTGCATCCTCCAAGCACAAAGGAGTCACAGGGCTCAGAGGACAGTCATCAAACCCAGAAACTGCTGTCAGAAGTAACCTGCACCTGAGGAAGCCTCCTCACTGGCTCCTATTTAGAGCCACACACAGCTTCGCCTTCCGCCAGCCCCTGAGAATGAACGCCAGGCCCATAGGACCTGCTGCCTCCGGGAGGCTGGGAAGGAGTCTGCCTCTGTCCTCTGTCACTGCAGTCACTCCTAAAGTCTTCTTTTACAGATACTTTTAGCGTTAGTCCCAAGGAAACCCACGGATCCCTTCAAATTACTAAAAGTAGGAGGCATTGTACAAGCATCAGTGATGTTTCTAAAAAGTGTTATTTTCCTCTGTGTACGATGCTTTGGAATAAAACAAGTGTGCAGTGTAGCAGGACAGACTGGTCAGGGATTCCCTCAAGGTCCTCCACTGGCACAGTGATCTGCAGCCTAGGAGCCGGCTGGGCCCCGAAGCTTGGTCACAGGCCATGCTAGCTGCATGCGCCCACAGGACCACCTGTGTCTGCCTGGACCAAAGCAGTTGCAGCCGCCCAGCCTGCATTTTCCAGCAGCAGAACCAGGAGTCAAAATAAAACTTTTGTTCATTTCCCCAGCCAGTCCCAAACATTGTGACCCGATGCAGAGTAAAGACTAATACAGAAAGTAGGAAGGGAAGCTGGGGAAGCCCAGGCGTCCTTCACAGAGTGGGAACACCACACACTGCCCAGTGGACATCAGTTCTGTGCATTTGACCCATGATCCCCGCCCTTGAGACACAGAGCTCCTATGTACACGCTCATGCCTGTGCCCTCTTCCTCTCGGCCCTTCACTCCTGGATGCTTGGAGGGGGAGCCCCCCGGCTCCCCTCACCCACTTCATCTTCTACACTCTGAAATTCCCTCCTGCCTCAGCCCTCACTCCTATGTGAGTCACATCTCCAGGATGTACACCTAACTCCTGAGAGTGATCACCTGCCCCAGCCTGCACCTTGCTCCAAGGAAAAGACCTCGGACGTTCAGGGTGAGCTTCCTATCTTAGGAAAGCTGGAAGGATAAGCCTTGGCTTGAGCAGGGGCAGCTTTCAGAGACCGAAGTATGTATGCTCCAGTGCAAAGATCAAATCACATTGAAGGAGTTTTGACTATAATTAAAGTGAACAAAGCGCCGAACTTTTTTCTTTTCTCAGTATTAGGGAGTGAACCAGGGCTTTGCACTGAGCTGCCTCCTCAACCCTTTTTCAACTTTTTATTTTGGGACAAGGTCTCACTAAATCATTAAGTTGCCCAGGATGGTCTCTAACATGGGATCCTCCTGCCTCAGCCTCCCAAAGCACTCAGATGACAGGTGTACACCACCACGCCTGGCTCAAACTTCCTGAACTGCTTTAGAAGAATCTCCAGAAATAAGCAGCCTTACTGCTCAGTTCAGCACAAGCCATTGTATGCAGGTAACCTCAGGGCCCCCGGAAGCAGGAGGGAATACAGACAGATGGGCAGCCTGAGGGTGCTGAGCACTGGGGGTCCTGCGTGGTACTGCGGGTTACATGGGGACTTCAGGATGGGAATGCGCAGGATCACAGGATGACCTTGACCTTGCCTCTCCTTGGGCCCTGCTCTCCTGGCCCCCGTGCTGAGCCTCTGTTCCCCTTGCACCTCCACAAGCAACTTCTTCCCCCATACTCAAGGGTCTCAGGCTGGGCAAGCATACCTTTTCTTCTGCCCCTATTTGCAGGTTTAGATTTCTGGAGGTTGGTCCAAAAACTCACTCCTTGTTATTTTTCCAAACCATGGAGTGTGATCCGAGCAGAAAGAAGAGAGAGGAGCCTGATTCTTTTCTGCGCTCTTGGGCTCCCCTCTATGTCTGTGCCGCTGCAGGGTCCAAGAAACTCCCCACTTACTGCTGCCTCAGGACCTCTGACACAAGCCCCAAATCCAGCATCCTCACTGCTGGAGCTCCAGAAGGAGAAAAGAAAGGAAAAGAGGTAATTTGAAGAATTAACGGGTTAAACCTTCTCAACTTTCACAGAAAGTAGAAACCCACAGATCTAAGAACCAGTGCAGAGCTCGCGCTGAATAACCTCTGTCCTTCCTGAGGATGACAGAGCTATCAGCATGTGAGGAGCACAGGATAGTTCAGTGGTGGCCGAGGTTAGCGGTGCAGGGCCGGCGGGGGGCCACTTCCTTGACATTTCCATGCTTCTGCATTTTCTGTGTGCTCTGATGCTTGGCACCTGGCACCTTCCTGACCCTAGAGACTGTGCTTCTCCCACCATCGATCAGTCAGTCTCTGGGGGAGTCTTGCTTGATTGCTCTTGCCTATGGGTGCCAACCAACCCGGAGCCCACATGCCACACTGCCTTCCTGGTGGCTGCCATGCTCTCAACCAAGACCCCCCTGCCCGGTCACTGCAGGTGCCTTGGCAGCCAAACCTGCAGAATCCACACAGATTCACCCCCCTCAGCCTGGAGCCCACCATTGTAGGCTCAGTGAAGGCTCCGGATGGTCCACTCCTCTTACTTCCTCTGCCTGTGGCCAGCCCTGGGGGGGCTGGGGCACATGTCTCTTGCTGCTCATGAGTCTTCTTGAATCACCACCCCTGACCAAAATAAGCCCAGAGGGCCTTCATGTGGCCCTGAGGGGGCACAGGGAAGCATGTGATGCACATGCTTGCCTGGTGTCTTGGCTCCTATGGAGACCACAGAGCAGGTCTTCTGGACTGAGAAATACAGCTACCCAGAGGGGAGAGAGGCTGAGGGATCAGAGGCCACAGGAAGAGCAGCTTCTTGGCTGTAACTCTGTGCTGATTTGCAGGATTTTGTCACTGAGAGCTACGGGCAAGACAAAGCAAGACTCCCCATAGCACCTCATACAAGGCTGTTTACCCACCTTTGTGTTGATGCCAGTTCCCACTGAAACCGTTCTGAGGTCAAGCGACCTCATTGTTGGCCTAAATACTGTTTCCTCTACATGAGGAGAATCACAGAGAACAGTATTTTGTCTACATACAGTTTTCTCCTAAGTTGTTTGGGAATGAAGAGCTTTCTGGGGAAACTTTGAATAAAACTCTGCAGAGATGAGCAAGTTGTGGGGAAGCTCAAGAGGCCAGTAGCGGCCTTGCGGTGGGTGTGAAGAGGACGAGGAAGTGGAAGGGGCAGCCTGGAGGGTCTCCAAAGCTCCTGGAGGACAGAAGAGGTGCAGCCTTGCGTATCTAAAATTTAGAAACATAAATACAGACACCATGATCTGGTAAAAGGGTAGCAGTGTCCCCAGAGAGAGCTGCTGGTTCCTTTCCCAAAGGGACCTGAGCTGATGGACCTGGTGGGCTGGGCCGCAGGCTCTGGAGAGGAAACAGTTCCATGCTCAGGTGAAGAGACCGTATTTGATACAGCCACGCAGCAGGGGAAGATCCAAAGCCTGGGAACACTGGCCAAGGGTGGGCAGGGTCTCCCTGACCAGTGGGAGTGGGCATTCATGGTAGGGAGGAGGAGGCACCCAGGGGGACTCTGGGGTGGGACAGGCTGCTATGTGATCTCCACTGGGGGTGTTCCTGAGACCAGCCTAGATCGGGGCAGCAGCTTCGGAGGGCTGAGTGTTGCAAAGCTCAGGACAGTGGCCAAATCAGGAGCCTGGGGAGACAGGGGAACCGTGACCCATAGGTTTCTCAGTCCGGTCCACATTGACCAATGGGACCCAATCGTTAACTCATCAGCTGTGAGACATAGGCAGGCAGTGAGGAAGGGGCTTCCAGGGCCTTTACCACGCCATCCCGGTCCTCAGTGCTGGCTGCTGGCACATGGAGGGAGTCCTCAGCCAGTCCTGTTCTCCAGGACACAGCCAGGTGGAGCGCACAGTGTCACCCAAGGCCTGGCTCATAGTTTCCAGGCACTGGCTGCATCCTGTTCAACAGTAGGAGTGGAAGACAGCACAACCCAGCCACAAAGAATGGCTCAGCAAAGGAATGGGTCTCAGCCAGTGGAGAGGCTGACATGCAATACCGGGCTTCGGGGAGCTTCCCGAGCAAATGGGGCCACTGATGTGTTTCCCTCCACGTGGGCACTGAATCCTCCCCAGGGCACTGGGCCAGCTGTGGAGGGAGAGTGAGTCCTTGACTCTGCGGCAGGACCTTGTTCTCCTCCACCTATGCAATGCATGGCTCCCGGCCAGCACCCCCACACACAGCTACACACACCCGCAAACATCCTCACACACCCACACACACCCTAGTGGCTCCTGTCCCATGCTGCAGGTCCTCTCTGTGCCACCTCCCTCAAACTAGTGATGAGATGCCTCAGAGTTGGGGGCATCGCGCACAGCAGGATTTCCTGGGCGGAGAGGAATGAAATTGCCATGCCTGCAGGTTGGTGTCTTCCTCCCTTTCCTATTGCACTGACTGAATCCAGATGAAATAATTTATGAAGAAAATTTCTAATAAAAGTGATGGAAACTCCAGTCACTTTGACATCTAAAGCGAGAATGCACCAGGTCTTGGACTGTGATAAAGGGAATTCTGGCCCTAGCAGGCAAGGAGAATGCAGTCAACAAACTCTGAGGGTCAGAGAGAGAAGCCTTGAATCTCTTTGATGCTTTCTCAGGCTGCTCCCCACTACCAGGGGTGTGTGTTATTTGCAAAAGTTCTGGTTCTTTCTTTTTTCTCAGCATAAATGAAGCATTTCATAAGAAAATGAAACAGCTTCACAATTAAGTCTATTTCTAAACAAAACAGCTCTTTACATCAGGATGGTCTGACATTTAGGGAGCTGTGGACCATCTCTTCTGAAAAATGAAGGTGCACCCACATGGGAATGTGCGTGCAATTCCATCAGTCATGTTATCTCTTGTAACCTGCAGAAGCAGTTAAAGGCCTCCTTTCGGTAGTGATTAGAATATCTAATTAAATTGCTCATCAGGATGGTTTTTCTTAAATGATTAGGATGTTTAGTATTTCATGGGAGAGTTTTTCTTCCAGCCCCTTTCATACACTCATAGATCCATTGTAAGCTTTTGAATCTGTGAACTTCTGCTGGGCCATCCAGAGGCACCTGGTTCTGGAACCCACGTGGCGATGTGGATTGTCACTGTGGACAGGTTGCCTTCATTCCAAGTTTGGTTTTCACACATTGAAATTGTCATGCCTGCAGGTGTGGTGTCTTCCTCCCTTTCCTACTGCGGTGACTGAATCCAGATGAGATAATTTATGAAGAAAAGAGGTTCACTGAGCACACACTTGTGGAAATGGAAAATCTTAAAATGAAGCAATGCAATCTACAGACAGGCAGCATCACAGAGGAGACCCTGGAGCAGCGGCCTGGGACACACAGGGCAAAAACCAAGACAGGAGGGCAACCCTTGTTCTTAACACCCTGTTCTCCAGGTAACCGCTCCAGTCCATTGAGACCTGACTCAGTTTCTTGAGAAAGAAGACCTTAACCCAGAACCCAGGGTGAGGGGGCCGCTAAGAGTTAATCATCCCACAGACACACTCCATCTCTAGACACTGTGCTGGAGGAACCAAGCATCAGTCTGCATGTTGGTCGCAGAGATAAGCAGCCTTCCAATCATAGTGCCAGGCGGTCAGGAGGGCTGGGTGAGGTCCAGAATGCCTGCCAAGGATGGTGGAGTTTCCCATCATGCTCAGAGTGCAGGAGCCATAGCCAGGCCTAGGAGAAGAATGGGGGGGGGTGCTTCTCCACTTTGGTCTCAGTTTCCTCACCTCTTCATAAGGATGATGACGGCATTTATTGTGAGAAGGGAAGCCTCAGCCATGGCACTGACGGCCACCTCAGCAGAGGTCACCATGTTTCTACTGAGTTAGTGCTTCCTGCCTGCAATGATGGTGAAGGACACCTCAGAGTGCCTGGGAGCCATGAAACCCAACCATGTGATAATGAATACTCATACAAACAATTTTAGTCCAGGCAGTGTTTTCTGCATAGGACTCAAAATGTTTCTAGGTGACCTGTGCAGTGGCTGGAACAGGTATTGTTACCACAGCCATGAAACACCAATGAATTGAGACAGAGTGGCCTTAAATGACTCTCAGACCCCATGCAGCATCTCCATGGACACTGGTACTGCTGACCAGAGGGGCTCACACCAAGTTCACTGTCCTTCTGCTGCCTACCTTGCCCTGTCACTCATATTACCCAGGAGATTTGCAGGAACAGGTGAGTGCCAGGTCTGTTTCCTTATTCTGGTGTCCCTGTGCCATGCTCAGATGTGAGTAGGCACCATGAGCCTCCAGAGAGGGCCCCACTGTGGCCCAGGCAGCTCCTCAGGCTGGGCCATGCTCTCTTCCTCACCTTAACCTGAGGAAGCTCAGCACTGAGTTCTCTGATGGGCACAAATGTCTGGAAAAGGCTTTGTTTTCCTACTAACAAAAAAGCAGTTGGCTACACAGAGCTCTTAGAGACTTGTGTGTGTGAGAAGGAAGTCTTGGCCCAGCATGGTGGCACACATCTGTAATCCTGGCACTCTGGGAGGCTGAGTCAGGAGGGTCACAAGTGAGATGACAGCCTTAGCAAGTTAGTGAATTATCAGTACCCTGACTCAAAAAGAAAGAAGGAAAGAGGGAGGGAAAGAGCGAAGGAAGGAGGAGGAAGGAGGGAAGGAGAGAAAGAAAGAAAGAAAAAAGAAAAAAAAGAAAGAAAAAAAGAAAGAAAGAAAGAAAGAAAGAAAGAAAGATGTAGCTCATTGCACAGGCCCTAGGTGCAACCTCTAGTGTACAACAATCACAAAAAATTTAATCTTGTATATATGAAGTATCATAAAAATTCCATGACTATTTACATTTTTACAAGATATTCCAGTGGAAGACGTGCTGCCATTAATTCCACTCCAAATGCCCTCCATAGTGTTGCACACATCTATCTCACCCTTCTCGCCACTTAGTGGTAGTTCCAGAAATCTTTCCTTGAGTGTGTGTAGCTGCGCTGTCCTGGCTGCTGCTGCATCCTGCACTAACTCACAGTGTTTACAGTTCCTGATCATTTCGACCTTGGGAAAGAGAAGTTGCCTGGTGCCAAGTCCAGGATACAGAGGAGTCACATTTTAGGACCTTCCTTTGGGTGACACTGGACAGCAGCACACATTGTATTTTTGGCTGCACCTTAGAAAGAAGTAGGAAAGAGGATTTCAAAAGGGATTAAGAAGATGCCCAGAGTGACAGGCTGTGTGTGCCTGAGGTCAGGTGGAGCATTTTGAGGGGAATTTATAGTGATTTGTCTTTTATTGCAATTATATATTTAAACCCCACAGTTTTCCATCAGTCCTTGGTAGTCACGGATCCTGACAGTAATACTCCCACTTGCCAGGAAAGGAACAGATTTCTGAATGAAATCTGAGTGGGTGAGCAGTGAGTGAGGCTTTCACCAGAGTGTGATCCAAACTGCGGAGACCTGGTCAAAGAGGGGTGAGGATCCGCCCCTGTCCGGGAGAGCTTTCTGGCCAGGGCCGCATACAAACTTCCTCTTTGGATCTGAGCTCACTACTCAGCCAATTCCCTAAAATGGCTAATGTCAAACTCTTCCCTTGATCCTAGAACTAGTTTCAGAAGCAGAAAGGACTGGGAGAGGACAGGATCTCATGATCTGGATTCCTCCCGACACCCTGCCCAGAACGACTTCGGAGCAGCAGTTTGCTCCCGAGATTCTGCCAAGCTAGCATGTATCTTGGTGCCATAGTGTCTCTAAAGCAGATATGAACATTAACTCATGGCTGCTGGTGTGAGATCAAAACTGGCTGACTGTTTTTCCCGCCTCAGGACCGTGGGGTGAAGCTTATGCTTCACGAAGACAGCCCTGTGACAGTGCTGAGGCTGCACCTGGTGCTGAAGTCTCAGGATGCAGCCTGTGCCTGTCCCCATGCAGTAGAGCTTTTAGTGAGTTCCTGCATCCAGTTGGCACTCCCTAGCATTGTCCCAGGGTCCACCCTGCACTTCCCAGCTGCAAGCTCATTTTGGGGAAAAGGCAAATACTGCATCCTCTAGTGATGACTGAGATGCTTAGGGTCCTTCGGAAGAAAGGAGGACAGAGGAATGCAGGCTCTGCTCCTTGTAGGACGCCTTCCTGCTTCCAGGAACCCCACTGTTTCCTTAGGGGCTGCCATGGCATGCGGGCTGTGTGCTGACTGCAGGTGAGCAATGGTTGGGTCTTAGCCTGGATTGTTCTTAAAACTCAAAAAGTGTGCTACATGGGCCTGCAATTTCTGGGGTCCAGTTGTTGATCACACTCCTCGCAAAGGCTGAAACACTACATCCTTGAGGATGCATGACCCTGTTGGCCTGGTCCTCTGCAGGAAGGACCACCTTTCTCTGATTGGCATCTGTGGAATCCAGGGAAACACAGCTTTCTCCAGAAGGATGCAGTGTGAGCTGAGATGAAGCCTGAGCTCTTTGATTCACAGACCTTGCACAAAGGCATTGGGCTCCCCTTGGCCCTCCACACTAGCACAGTTCAATCTGCTCACACCACCCTGCTCCCAGGAGCAACAAGATTACAGCTCTCTCCTTTCCACCACAAGGCAACTCCAGCCATGAGGATCTATCTTGTTTTTGTTTTCCTCTCTCAGAAATTCAATCTCACTCAGCATTTTCTCTCACAGGTGCCTAAGCTGACGGCCTTGCTGGAGGAGGAAGGAGTAGTGAAACTACACCTCGCCCCACTCCACCTGTTGCAGAGGTGTGTAAGCCCAGAGACCCACCGGCTGCACTCTGATCCAGGATCAGACCTGGGGTAGTGCCTTCCCAGCTGCCGTGGGGACTTGAATGCCACATGTCCTGTGTCACTGGCGTGAGTCTGGGACATCATCAACCTAGCAAACTGTCTTCCATCAGAGCACAGCTTTTAGAGAGCAAATCAAAGGGCCCCTGCCTGCTGTGGTGGACGATAGTTTTCAGCTCACTTTTCACATGAGACAACAGGTTGAGAAATAAAATGACTAGGGAAAATAAAGCAGGATCCACTGGAAAGATAAAACCTCTGTCCACAGTTCCAGATAATGCATATGGGTCTGTCAACATCTTACAGCAAATGCCTACATTTTAAATTTTAGTTGACACCTAATCATTGTGGTTGTAAGAATATAAATTGTGCAATGATGGAATTAGGGTAATAGCATCCCTATCTTCCCAAATATCATCAAGTCCTGGTGTTATGAATCTTCAAACTCTGCTCCCCTATTTATTTTTAAAGATATTTTAATTGTTTTAGATGATAGTCCCTTGCTATGTCATACAATGTCAGAGCTATTTCCTCGCCCCTCACTGTCTTGTGAGGCTTAGTCAGCTTTTTCCTTGCTGGACACAATATCTAGTGCCCACAGCGTCAAAGAGGAAAAGTTTAGCTTGGTCTTCTGGCTCCAAGCTGAACATCGTGGCAGAAGGCTGTGGTGAACAGAGCTGCTGCATCTGGGAAACTGAGCAAGGAACTGGACCAGGAACCATGTGAAGAACCCAGGATCACATCTCCATGACCCACCTGGAAATACTCCAAGTGCACTGCACCCACTGCTCACACAGATCCCAAAGCCAAGGACCTGGACACCCCACCACCACCACGTCCCACCCCTCTTCAGCCACTTACTCAAACACAGCTCCTAGAACCATACTTAACCTGAAATATATACAAAGCAGAGTTGGGAGCAGCCCAAACCTAATACTGCTATTCCTCACACAGCGGGAAACAAAGATCCCCACCTCAGAGGCTCCACAGTTCTAGAACTTCCCAGAAGTCCAAGCCCAAGTCACCTCTGAGACTCAAGGCAAACTCTCAGCTATAAACCTCTGCAAAAATTAAAACAAATCAAACAAACAAAAATGTTATAATCCCAATCCAAGTATCATTAGCATACCTCACAGATCTAGAGAAATCACTCCTAAAATTCATCTGGAACAAGAAGAAACCCAAAATGGCAAAGGCAATTCTAAGCAGCAAAGGCAAGGCAGGAAGCATCACAATCCCTGACTTAAAGTTATACTACAAAGCTACTGTAATATAATCAACATGGTACTGGAATACAAACAGATCTGAAGGTCAATGAAATAGATTAGAAGATACAACTACAAACACACTCAGCCATCTTATCTTTGATAAAGGGGCCAAACATGTTCACTGGAAGAAAGATAGTCTCTTTAATAAATGGTGCTGGAAAAGTGTGCTGAAAACTAAAACTAGACCCATGCCTATCACCATGTATTAAAATAGAGTCTAAATGAATAAAAGATCTAAATATTAAAACAGAAACACTAAATCTGTTGAAAGACAAAGTAAGTAGAAATCTTGAAGACATAGGGGTAGACAAAGAACTCATGAACAAGAATCAAACCACACATAAAATGCTTCACAGAATCAATAACTGGGATCACATCTTATTAAAGAGTTTTTGCACATCAAAAGAAATTTCCAGTCAAAAGAAAATGCACAAATTGGGAAAAAATCTTAGTGAACTGTCGCTCAGACAAAGAACTTCTGTCTAGAACATATAAAGAATTTTTAAAAAATCACATCCCTGAAATTCAAAGACCCAATCCAAAAATGAGCATCTGAGATGAATACATAGTTTTCAGATGAAGAAATACAAATGTCAAATAAATACATGAAAAAATGTTCATTATCATTGGTCATTAGAGAAATACAAATTAAAAGCACACTGAGATTTCATCTCACTTCTGAAAGAATGGCCAGGATAAAGAAAACCACCACTAACAAATGCTGGAGAGGCTGTGGGGAAAAGGAACTCTCCTGCATTGTTGGTGGGAGCATAGACTGGTACAGCCACTATGGAGGTCAGTCTGGAGGTTATTCAAAAAGCTGGGATTGGAGGTCCCATTTGACCCAACTATTCCACTTTTGGGCATATTCCCAGAAGAACTGAAACCATGATACCACAGTGATATATGTGCACCCATGTTTATAGCAGCACAATTTGTAGTAGCCAGATCTTGGAAACTAAATGCCCATCAACTGAGGAATGGATTAAAAAAAGATGTGGTATTTTACACAATGGAGTACTATTCAGCTATAAAGAATGATCACATTGAGATATTTATAAATAAATAGACACAACTTGAGACCATACTCATAAGTGAAATAAATCAAACTCACATGTATAAATACCGTATAGTCTCCCTAGTGTTAAGAAATGGTAACAATACATAAAATACAAAATAATAAATATATGAGAGGATAAGAAACTGCTTAAAGGGGATAAAATAATATTCCAGGGAAAATGAGGGAGAAGAAAAAGGAAGGGAAAAGAAAAAATATCTAAAATTATATAAAAACACTTAAGATAGCTAAGATGATTGTGCTACAAATTCTGTAAATTCTTGGAACAAAATAGTTAACTTTCATAGGATTAGAACAATTGTGTATATTATTGTATGGTGATCTGAGGAACTCTTGAAGATCATCTGTAAAATAACAACCCTGTTTATACTCCTATCACCTTGGTTGAAAGGCCTATATTGTCTGTATTCTGAGCTCTTTGCTACTATTTTTTATTTGCCTTTTTTTGTTTCGTGTTTTTGTAGGGATTTGTTTTGTTTTGTTTTTCCCCCTAATACAGAAAGGATAGGTAGACAGGTAGAGACTCACAGAAGTGTAGAACTCCTAAACAGTTTATGAGAATCAATTACATAATGCACGATGAAATGAATGGCTACTTTGAAGAAAAAGAGACACTAAGGTACCCAGTGCTGATCCCATAGCTTCATGCTGTGAAATCCAGCAATACCGTTATTCTTTGTTCAGAGTGATTTTAGTCTGCTTTTGTTTTGTTTAATTTCAACATACATGAAGGTATGTACAGCTGTTTTGAAGAGAACCAGAGATATTATGGCAACCATTGTTAATTTTCGTATTGTCTGGTTTTGAAGGCCTGTAATGCCTACATCATTCTGTTCTGATCAGTTTAATACTATTTTATTTTGTATGAATTCATACTGTATGAAGATAGGGACAACTATTTAGAAGAAAACAGGAGACAATATGATAGCCAGTGATGACCTCCTGTTGTCTTGCTCTGAAATCTGTGTTACTTACATTGTTTTATTCTGATCTGCTTTGTCCTGTTTTGTTTAGCTGCAATCTCTTTAAAATAAAATTATAAAGATACAATCAATTTTTTAAAAAGTTACATAATCCCAGGGTGCAATGGCATGGGGTAAACATTCCCATTCCCCAAGGGAAGAATGGGGAGACAGAAAACTATCCCTCTAAAGAAAGATGAGAGTCCAGTGGGCCCAGCAGTAAGTCTGTAGCTGCACATTCAGCCTCTGGGGTGCATGGTAGGAAAATGTAAGTTTCAAGGGGCTCTGGGGCCTTGCACCTGGGGCCTTGCTGGTCGCAGCATACTCAGCCCCTCTTCTGGGCTGGTCCCCCTCAGTGGCGTGCAGCTTTCCTTGTTCCACATCCCTGGCAATGAGCACTGAGGTCTTCACTGCACTTTTCAGTTCTTCCCAACAACTTCACCCATTCTCTTCTCAGGGGCTCCTTGCCCAGCTCCTAGACTCTCCTTGGAAATCTGGGTGAAAGTCTCCCAGTGCCACTGATCTAGTCAGTAAAACTAGTGACCCAGGAACAGTGCCAAAGTTTACCCTCAGCACAGCGGTAGCCAAGCCGGCTTGGCCGGTGATAACTGCTGAGTGCTTCATGTGTGGAATGGATCCTTGAACGACTACTCCCTGGAGGGCCCTTCCCAAACAAGGGCCCAGGCAGTTGCTTCTGCCATGAAAGGTTTACACACTTGCAACTCAGACGTGCGCTGAGTGGTGATTTCTGAGATGTGCTCCAGGCATGTTTCTTCTTGCCCTGGTACAAGCTGCATGGTTTCCTTTTAATGGCACTAATCTCTTCAGTAGGCACAGGTCCCCTGGTTCCAAATTTACACAAGGTTTTTTCTGGGCCAAAGTTTAAGTTTTGCAAGTTTTTCTGCTCTTTTTTTGTCCCACATGCTCACTATAATCCTGACTAGAAGCAGGTAGCAGGACCAATGCCATGGCTTACCCACGGAGGACATTCCGAGGATAGGGGAAATATTGGGTTGCAGTGAAAAATGCCAATGGGATCAATTAGTCTTTAATCTTTGTCCTCTTCAGTGTCTTGGGGCCTGGGAAAAACATAGACTCATTTCCTGCCAGACCATAATTCACACGTCCTACCGTCCAGCTGCCAACGGAGTCCTGGACCCCAGCTGAAACTTCCAGACTACCTTCTCTTCCCTGCATTCCTATTAGAATTTGGTCTTCTCATCTCTGAC
The DNA here is from genome assembly GCF_034190915.1 of Cavia porcellus. Taxonomy (NCBI): domain Eukaryota; kingdom Metazoa; phylum Chordata; class Mammalia; order Rodentia; family Caviidae; genus Cavia; species Cavia porcellus. Next base: position 45,471,042 of record NW_026947507.1, read on the forward strand.
CAGAATCACAGATCAGGCTCTGCTGATTGTACCCTAAGGTTCTTCAGCCTGCAGCTCCAAACATTTTCGAACTCATTCAGAAGCATGATGCAGGAGTAGTGTAATTTGGCTTCTGTCTGACAGAGTTTCAGGTCAGCTGCTCCAAGGCAGAGACCTCCTGAAGGAAGGCACAATGAATGGGGCAGCTGAGTTTGCAGCAGCTGGGAAGTGGAGCAGGGGCACAGCTTGGGGCCACATGTGATACCCAAAGTCATGCCTCTGTGCATAACCCGTGGCTACGCCTGAAATCCAGGATGTTCCCCAAAACCTCATGTGTCTAGATGAGGGGTGTTTGGAAAGTGATTGAATCGTGGCAGGAGTGTCACAGCCAAGCTGCTGTTAGATGTTGGGCCTCTTTGCAGGTGGGGCAGGGGGCATCACCTCCATGATGTATCTTCCTCCCTGACCCTTCTGCTTCCTGGTGGCAGTGGCTTGAGCAGCCGTCTCCTGCTGTTCCCTCCCACCACGCTGTTTTTGCCTTACAGTCAGCCAATCTTAGACTGAACCTGTGAGCTGAAACAAACCTCTGGTCCTTAAAGGCGTGGGTGCTAAGTAAGGTGCCCAGTGATGGATGAGAAAGTGACTGAGACACCCACTAGGAACGCAGCACAGGGCCAGGTGGATCCCAAAGCCAAGCAAATTGATGGGTTAACCCCCACAGCTGTTTCCCTGCCTCCTGGAATTCAGTGACTGTCATACCCTCTCATGCATGAGTAACTCTTTAAGCTTTCACCAATTGGAGAGAACATGTGATGTGATTCCTTTTGTGCCTGTCCTATTACACAGACTGTAATACCTTCCAGTTCCAGTCACCTGGGCAGGATTCACCCTTTTATGACTGGATCGTAGTCCCTTGAGTACATGTGTCCAGCATTTCTACCCTTTTTTCTGCAGGTGGACACTGGTGATTCCATAGTCTGTGACTAGTGTGGTACCAAGCACACCGGTTAGGTATCCTTTGATATATGGATGCCGTCTCGCTGGTGTGTACACACAGGAGCCGGGTGCTTGGATGAACAGCAGATGACTTCTGGCTTTCTGAGCGACTTGCACACCGTTTCCCACAATGCATGTACTCAGTTGCCTCCCCAGCAGGAGTGGTGAGCTTTCTGCCTCCTTGCCAGCACTTCTCCAGTGACTTTGTTAACAGCCATTCCTAAGGGTGGCATATCACTGCGGTTTTGATTTGCATTCTCCTGATATTCAACCTTTTGTTACACACTGGTCAGCCATTGCTACTGACAAGTTTTTTTTCCCCAGATTCTCGAGTTTTATTTCCCTTTTAAGTTTTACTTGTATTAGTAAGAGTTTGACGTACATAAAGATTACCTTCATTATTGGAAGTTGCTGCATGCATGTAACAAAGCTTAATCTTTTTTACTTCTGCTTTCTCCCTCCGTCTCTCTGTCTCCTTCACTTTTGCGGATCTGTCTCCCAGATTCAAGGGAAGGACAGGAAGAGTGCGGACTGTGGTTTCCCTAAGAGTCAGGCTCTAGGGCGGCTCCTGCCAGCGAGGGACTCTTCAGTTTCCTCATGAACTCCTGCTTCTCACCACTTCCAGCACTACCGTTCACCCATTCCCCTCTGCCAGAGCACAACACAGGTGACCTCCCTCTGGCCAGTGCAACTACACATATTCCCCAAGTATAACCTCAGCCGATTGAAGTGAAGCTAGGTCCAAGCTGGAAAAAGATTCTTAACAAATTGCGCCAAACTGAAGTTTGCCTGAGATTCTCTTGGTAGCCGTCCTCCACTGCTTTGTTCTTGCTGCCCAGATGCTCTTTCATCCTTTGAGCCCATGTGCAGCCCCCCACCTTCCTGCAGGCTCGGGCCAGGTCTCCTACATCAGAGGACCTTTGGTGGAGGCCCAGGAGGGAGCAGGATGAGATGGAGGAGGCTGGCACTGAGATTTCTGCTTCCATCCTCTTTCTAGAGAGCCAAGGATCATTAGTTAGTCTTTCAGAACTGAAGCTTCTGCACGGGCACACACGTGATTCCAGTGAGGTTCACTCTCAGGGCCCGATCCTGAGAGAGTTTTGCTTTGGCTTCGCACCTTTATATCTCAGCATGAACCACAGACTCACACATTCCAGACATAAAGAGTTGTGGGAACTTAAGAGATAACTTGCTTTTTTCCTTTCCTCTGGGGGCATGGAACTCAGGGCCTCTACACTAAGCTACATCCTGACTTTTATTTTATGAGACTATGTCTAAGTTGCTGAGTGCAGGATGAGTTCACACTGGGTTCTTCCTGTCTCAGCCTCTCACAGTGCTGGGATAACAGGCATAGGCTACCACTGCCAGCACATAACTTGCTTCTTTAAGATTTTCCAATAGATTTTGCATCAACAGTTTCAGGAAATAGGTTAAAGGCTTTCATTTCCATCCATAGGAATAGAATAACAATCCTTAAAAAAATAACACATTTAAATTCAGAGGTAAAGCTAAAAAGAGCAAGAGAAAAGGGGAGGCAATCTCTCATTTCTTTTCAAATTCAAATTCAGCATTTTTCACATTTCATCTTAATGAATTCTTACAGTAATCATGTAAGTTAAAAAATAGATACTCTTCCAGGGAGCAGGCAATCAGGTTTTACACTTAGGTAAGTGCACTGGGCCACCTGGCTAGGAAATGGAAGAATTAACGCATTAGCTCCAGTGAGGGGGATGCGCGTGGTGCACAGACAAAGGATTTGTCCATGTTGTGGGATCTGGCCGGGAACAGGGGAATATGTAACAGGGTAGAGGTCACAGAGTGAGGGAGGTGGAATCAAATCCTCAGAGATGAGTCCTGCCCCTGGACACATTCTCTGGCCAGCTGTTTCCCTCCTTCATTGCCATGCCCTGCAGGACCAGAGCTCAGTGCCTTGCTTTTCCAGTGAAAGCCTGTGACAGGACTTTCCAATCAGCACCGTCAACACAGAGTGCTCCGGATTCTGGGAAAGCCCCTAAGCCTCAGAGGACAAGCCTACCAGTACCATTTTGGACATACTAAAGTCCAGAGATTTGAAGATACATGAAATACAGGTCGCTGTCTGATTTCCCTAAGTTTAAGGCCAATCAAGAGAGAAATGAGCAAGCATAAAGGGAAAGAACTACATGTAAGGAGGGAAAAAATCCAAAATAAATGATGACCAGGGTCTCAGGAGGTCCCACGGGCCATCACTAATCCTTCCTCATCCGCCCCAGCACCAGCATGTCAGGCACATGGTCAGGAGCCCTCCTGGAGACCAGTGTACAGGGCGATCCAGAGCAGAAGGCAAGGACGATGACAGAGCCCAGGGCTGCTCCACGCCCATCTGCACAAGCTGGGGTGGCTTTGCACCTCCTCCAAATAACACACTCATGGCACCTGTGAGCAGGGGATTGCAAAAGCTGTGCTCACTGCAGTTTGCTGAGCTAATGAAGGAAAGTATAAAATCAGAGGCCCCCATTCAGATGTTCAGACAGATTGATGCAACCATTGGTCTTCTGCAGAGATGCTGTGTGTGTGGGGGGGGGGGGGACACGTGTGTGGACAGTGACTGCTTCTTTGGCAAACATATTTCAAAAATGACTTCATCAGGGAGAACCTATCCTACAGAGATCTCAGGGAGCTCCCACAGAGGCTGTTCCTTCCAAAGTACAGGAAAATGGTGAAATTGAGGGACATAAAAGATAAAAATCATAGAATATGAGACACAGCATAGGCATTGGCACAGATTTTGTTTCACACCTAAGAAGACTGAGTCACAGAGGGGACCCAATGGGTTTCCAAAAACAAGAAAATGAAGTGAAACTTCTGACACCCAGACGACACTGCAGGAGACACAGGTACCCGAGGTCCTGCAGTCACTGCAGCTGGGTAAATGCTTGTCTGCTCTCCTGGACAATGCTGGGGTGGAGGGGTGGGGATGGGACATCACAGTGCCTGCGCTGAGCCCCTCACCAGCACCTGTGTTCTGGGCGCAGCGGTCACTAAGAACTCTCAGCCTGTGGCTCCACCTACCTCTGGCCCCCTCTGAGCCTGAGCTCCCACATTACCCAGCCTTGGGAATGGGGCCAGGTGGAGGCTGCCTTTCAGCTGTGGAAAGGACCTGGGCTTCTCACAGAGCCCTGCTGGATTCACCTTGAGACAATCTGGGAGACGCTAATGGAACGTGCCTCTTTCCTCTCACAAAAATCCAGCTTGCTACTCCTAAAACTCAGATCAGAGCAGATGGAAATCCCTTTCCCCATCTGGGCTTCCTTTCTTTCCTTTTCCCCTCCAGAGACTGCACAGAGAAAGAGAACAATATATTTGAGGCTTCATCAGCTACGGGGCCACGCTTCTATTTTGTTTGGTTTCTCCAGCTCCTCTCACCTATAGTTCCGATGGGGAAGCACATTAGACTGAGGAGTTTTCATTTTCTAATTTTCTTTTTCTTAAACCTGCTCCTCTCAAAAATGACACAAATAGCATTCAAAGTGTGTCCTCTGACATCTAAAAATAAGAATGTAAATTTTTAGGGTCCTAAGTGCCAGGGGCCAGGTCAGGGCTTGTGCTGCTCTGAATTAGTCCACAGGGCAGGTGGTGACTCTGAAGGACTCCCCTTTAAGTTACCTAAATGTGAGGACAGAACCCACAGTGTCCCCACTCTCTCCAGTGGGTACTTCCTACATTAAACAGTCCTGACGGCACTTCAGTTTGTCATTTGTAGTTCTGACACACTGAAGCAGTGTGTGTGTCTTTAAAGTGCTACCTTTTTGAAAAAACAAGGGTAAATGTTTATCATTTACTTATAAAACCAGCCAATGTGCATAGTTACACTTAAAAAAAAAACCTAGATTTTCAGAAGCAAAGACTTCTAAATGGCCATATTCTCTTTTTTTCCTGCTGTGGCCTGGATTTCCTTTTCCTGGCTGGCCTGAGTTTCCCTTTCCTGGCTGGGCCTAGGACTGGCTGTCACAGGGGATGTTATGGGGAATGCCCCGTGGGCTCCTGAAAAGGATGCTTGCTCTGCTCTCAGTGTGGGAGCTCTGTATCTCTCTGTGTCTGGGTACCAGCCACAGAGTCTGGACGCCAGTGCAGGCCAGAGCCTTGGCTGCCGGATACTTGAGCCTTGGGTTTGTCAAGAGGGGTAGTAAAGGCTGATTTCATATGTGGATGCAGCCAGGGTCCTGAGTGCCTCCCTTTCTGGGCTTTAAGGAGAGGAGGTCTCCCAGGAGCCACTGGATTTCTCAAGCCAGCTTTTCCCATCACGTTACAGGGGGCTGCCAGTGATCAGGCAGTCCTGGCATCAGTGAGGTTATGCTTAAGGCCTCTGCAAACAGTTCCCAGTCATCTGAGCTTCTGCTCACATCTGCTAAACCCCCTTGGACCTTTTGCTCCTGCAAGACAGCACTGCACTTGGGGGAACATGAATCATGCAGGCCCTCTGTTCCGCAAAGGCTACTTCTCTGTCTTCCATTGTGCCATGTATGGCATTACACAACCCACACACTGCTCTGTTTAGGCCTCACAGCAATATGGAATATTCTCTAAGATTTTTACACATGTATAGCTTTGCGAGTTAATTAGCATTCTCATTCTTGCATTTAAAAAGGCCTCTATTTATCTCATGTGTCATGTTCTTATTTTCTGACCCTCATCCAATTATTAAACGTACACTCTTCCTTTCAGGTGCTTGATTGTTATCACTGAAACTGAGTCTTCATTTAGTGCATACCAGATTGGAGGGAGTCTTTGTGCTTGCTGGCTCCCCAAGAGGTGCTTCTTTTGATCGCTGTGTCCCTGAACCCCACGCTGGGCCCATGGGCCACTGGCTCTACAGCAGCTCCACTGGGCCTGAAGGCCACGGCCAGCTCTGTGCCTGGATTGGGAGACACAGTTGAACCTCATAATATAATTGGCTAGGAAGAAGAAGCGGTAGAGAGAACAGTGGGTAAGGGAACAGTGACTGTCTTAGTTGCTCTCCTCATTGCTGGGACAAAAATATCCAGCACCAAGGTTATAGGAGGAGAGGGTTACATCAACTCACAGTGTGTAGAAGTTTCTGTCCATATTCAGCTGGCTTCCAAGAAAGGCAGCACAGCAAAGGGGCACACGGAGGAGAAACAGTCCATGGCATAGCAGGCTGAAGACAGGAAAGCAGCAGGCAAAGCCTACCCTTCCCTTTTATCCCATCCAAGGGACAAATCATTTGGGTGGAGTGACACCCAGGGTGGGGCTTCTGTTTTCAGTAAATCTATGCAGCCACACCCAGAGCTATGCTAATTCCAATCAGTGGACTCATTTTTACCACAAATCGTTATTCCCAGTATGCCACACTCTAGATCCACCAGTTACAAAAAGACTCACCTATGACCACATGAGGATTTGGGGAACCCAAAATACAAGCTGTAACAGAGACTGTAAAGAATTGGGGGGGGGGGGTCACAGGCTTTGGACCCAACTGCTAAATATTTGAGGAGATTCAAATGCTAATTACCAGAGTTCCATTATTGCCCACTGCATTCATGCAGAGAATGGCCACACCAAATCCCGTAATATGTAGTTATTGTGTGCCCATGAAAAATTCAAGATGCCAATGTTTAAAAATATTTTAAAAGGCTGAAATTTTAGTCTTTGAAAGACTAAGAGACTCAGATTTTAACTTTACTCTGCACATGGATATAAACAGCAACATCATCATCATCATCATCATCATCATCATCACCAACGACAGCAAGAACAGCGCAAGCAGGCAGGCGCTAAAGACCAGTACCCAGCCCTGGCGCCTGGGTTTGAGAGCTCCCGTAACATTAGAATTTTGGTAGTGATTACAATTTTATCCCGATTTTTAAAAACGTCAAATCAAATCTCGAAAGCCCCCAGTGCACTAGCAGCTTCATTTCTGCAAAAACAGGATGGAGGAGCACAGATGAGGCAGAGGTGAGAACCCCAAGGACAGAGTCCTCTAGAAACACCGAAGAAAACCTGGCCACTAGATGGCAGCAGCGCCCCACGATTGTCTTCCCAGGCAACCCAAGCTCTGGGGGTAGATTGCAATATAAACTCAGCCTGCTTAGACGCAGCCCGCCTAGAGCAGCCTTGTCCCAGCCTCCTGGAACACAGGGCAGAGACACGAATCATCGAGCTCCCTCTGTGTGACAGGATCTGGCTGAAGACAATGTCTCATAAATACCACCAAAGGGCAGTGGCTACTGGTTATGGGAATCCGTACTGCCCAGAGATTGGAATCCAGTCTGTTCTGTGGACGCTGGGGGAAGGTGGCAACGGTTTTCTACATTGTTCAGGATAAACCGGACCTTGCAAGTGGAGCCTGGGGTGGCTCAGCATCGTGCATGGGAGTGTCTGGCTGCCTGAGGACCCCTCCACGGCCTCCCATTGGGATCCTAACAGTGCAGAAGTACTCGAGGAGTCGCAGCCCAGGACAGTCAGATTTTGGAAATATGTCCTAATGGCAAAGATCCTTCTTGGTGACACAAGTCATTAGGAGTGGCAGTGCAGAGCAGGATGCTTTCTCTGGGAGAAGTCAGCTCTTTAGCTCCTGAAGGAGATCAATTTTTCCTGATGAGGAGCTCGAAGTGAGCTATTGGAGCACTTAATGGGTGTTTTAAAAAGGCATTTTTGTTCACTTGCTGAGTTACAGATACCATCTGGGGTCTGATTTAAAATCACAGAAGAGTGACCCAGTCCTCCACATGCCAGGTTCAGCCTGAAGAATAGAGACCCTGGTTTACTCTCAGGAATTGCTGATGTTTCTTGAGAAGTTCTGTCTTCCTAGTCTCCCTGCAAGAACAGGGGATGGGGAGATTCCACCTTTGGGCATCATGAGTTATTTCTCGGATGTCTCTGGCTCCTCTATGAGAGCCAGCTTCATGGTGGTGGTGGTCGTGAGGTCCCTTGGTGAGCTCATGCTCTGGGACTAACATCTCAAACCATGGTTCTCCTTCCTTTCTGATCCTCCTTCCACATTACACTCTCCCAAGGAACACAGAGCAGGTGGAGGTCCCGTGGAAGGTGGGATCTCCAACCCCTCTCATCTCCAGGGCACAGAGAAAATGCAGGTATAGGGATGCAGCGAGCCCAGCCCACGGTGGCTCCCACCCACCACCACGAGCCTGGGTGTTGGAGATGCACCAAGCAAGCAGTCACGGGCTGGAGGCTGGGCCTTGCTGGAACTTGTGCTGTCCTCCCTGCTACAGGGGTCCTGTGGTTCCCACCTTCCCATCGCGGGTCACAGCTCTCTGTCTTGGCTGAAGTGTGTCAGGGGCTCCACACCCACACCTGCTGGGTGTGGCCTCTCTCTCTGCTGCCTCTGTGGCTCTGCACAGTGGGGATAGCCTCAGCCTCTTCTCAGGAGCCCTCCTGATCCCCGGCTCCCGTACTGGTACTCGGTTTCCCTGCTTGGGTCAGCAAGCTTGGTGGGCTCCGAACCAAATCATCCCAGGGTCTAATTTCATGAAGATGTGAAGAGCCCCAGTGAGTGAGGAACCAGGACCCTTTCTACCGCCCTGTGCATGGCACCTTGCTATAATGTCCAAAATGTAAAACGCATATATTTATATATATGTACACAGACATATACATATATGTGTGTGTATAGCACACGGATCTCCCCAGGCAGAGTGCCTGCCACCCTTCCTTCCACCTGTGTTCCCTTCCAAAGTTATGCAGGGGGCTTCGCTTTGCTCAGCAACAAGAAAGAGATCAATAGATGGAGGCAGCCAGCCCCTGCCCCTGCAGAGCTCCGGCCTGCCCACCCGAGTTGCTGCATGGTTTCTCCCGCGTGCGCGGCGTGGGCTTCCCCCACCCCGGCGCCCAACAAGTCTCCTTCCTCCAGCCTGCGCGCTGACGAGCCAGCGCAGCGCGGTGCGGGGAGCCCCAGGCCCCGCGGGGCTGTGTCTGGAATTGCACCCTGCCCAGCCTTGGTCCCCTCTCTGTGGGTAGGGATGGTTGAGTCCAGCCGCCACGGCAGCGGCTCCTTGCGCCGCTAGCAGCCCGTCTTCTGCGCTCCCCGCCTTCCCTTCCCTCTACCGCCCGGCTCTCCTCCGCGCCCCTCCCGCGTCTCCCACTCGCGGGCGCGCTCTCCAGCTGCCTCCTCTCGCTCTCCTGGCTGCGCGCGCTCCTCTCCCCGCCTCCCCTCCCGCAGCCTCGCCGCCTTGGTGCCTTCCTGCCTGGCTCGGCCGGCCCCGCCGCCCGATCTCGGCCCGGAGCAGCTCAGCCCCGCAGTGGCTCGGAACCGATGCTAGAAGAGGGACGCGAGCCGGGCGCCCAGAGCTGCAGGAGGCGTCTGATGCGCGGCCGACGGCGTCCGGACCGGGATCGTTCTCCGGCTCGCCTTGCCCTCCGGTGAATCTCGGGCTGCGTCCGTGGCCTCGCCGCGCCTCCTCGGAGAAGCGCCCAGCGTCGTGCGCGTGGAATAGCTGCAGACATGACCGCGCGGAGGAGACGCGAGTCGCCGCTGCTGCTTCTGCTGCCGGCGGCTCTGTGCGCCGGGCTCCTCGCTGCAGCGAAGGGTAAGGCAGCTCGTGGGGTCGGAGGCCCGGTGCGCGGTCGCGAGCGCGGGGCTGGCTGCAGAGGGCAGCGGCCGGCGTTTTCCATCGCGGATGCCGGGGCGCAGCGCCCGAGAAGGAGCCCTGGTGGCCCCCGCCCCGCCCCCGCTCCCCTCGCTGGGCTCCGGGCAAAGCCGCTCTCCCTTGCTTTCTCTCTTCTAAGAGAGAAAGGAGCCAGACCCGACTCGGGCTGAAACTGAGCCGCGGCGGGGCGGCGCTGCCTCGGCCGGGCGCGGGCACGGGGCCGGGGCCTGGGGCAGGTAGTTCCCAGGACTTCATGCCCGGCCCGCGCACCTGGTGGAGCCGGCCTTGCAAGTTCAGGTTTCCCAGGGACTTGGGTACCAACAGGCAGAGCTCCCAGGCCGACCTCCCGCACCCTTACATCGGGTCCAGTGTGCCTCCCCCGCCTCCAGCCTCCCGAAGCGACGCGGAGCCACCCTGCCAGGTCGCCCCCGCCTCGCCCGACTTCGCCTTGCAAGTTGCAGGGAGCGGGCGAGGGGCAAAAGGCAGCCCAGGAGACCTGGCCACGCGTCCACGCCTGAGAGATTCGCTGGGGGCGCAGGATTCGCCGACACCCCCAATCTGGTCTAGGGAGGAGGTCCCTCCAGGTGGTTCCTGGGGTCTGAGGCTCTGTGAACTTGGTTTTCTCCTTGAAATGAGTTGGGTTATGTTTTCAGTAACTACCCCGCAAGCTGCCACCTCTAAGCTCGCCACAGTTTGAGGGGAGGAGGGAGCAAAGAGGGAGAAGAGGACGGAGAGGCTGAAAGGTCTCCCGGGCTGGGCAGTCGCTGCCCTGGTCTCTCGCCCCTACCCCTCTCCACTGCTGCTCCCTGGCAATACCCGGTCGTGGTGCTGTGGGGATACCCGCGTGGAGAGACGTTTGCCTGTGCTCTGTGTGAAAGATGGGCTCAGATTCTATAGGCTTTCTGATGTTCATCTGTTGTTCCCCACAAGAAATGTTCCCTTCCTCTCCAGACTTCTTCTTTCCCCGTTTTCTGGCCGTCCAGCGGTCCAGAATGCAGGGTGCTGGAGGAGAAGGAGAAGGAGGACTCAGTGTGCTGCATGAACTCCAGAGGGGCCTGGCCGAAGCAGCCTGCTGTCCCCGGGTGGGCACGCATGGCTGAGGATAGCTGGCCCTGGCGGCCCTTGCCTGAGTCGCCCTCACCGACCTAGAGCCCGAAGGGTGGGAGTCACCGCCTGAAACAAATATGGTCCCCAGGGCCAGGCTGTGGCACCTTCCCTGACAAGGCCCTCTGCCCACCTGCCTGGCTTGGTCCGCGTGTCTTGCAGCTCCACTGGCCGCGAAGGCGCCTCTGGCTGAGCAGGGCCGGAAGAGTACCGGTCTCCGCTAGCCCTGGACCAGCTGGAAATTGAGGGGCGACGCAGAGAAAGTCGAGGGCAAGGAAGGCTGGGCCGGGGCAGAGGTGTGGGTCTCCAGTCGTTGGGGGGCGCGGGAGAGGGTCAGGGACAGGACCTGGCTTGGCTCAACTGAGCCTTTGCTGAAGAGGAAACACCTGCCACCCACAACTCTGGAAAACTTCCTGCCTTATGCCTATGCTCCGAGACCCTCCAGGCCGGGCCGCTGCCTGCCCAGGCAGGCAATTTGGGCTCCAAGGGAGCGTGCGCTCCGTTATCCGAGTTCCACGCACCCTGAGCTCCTTTACCCCGCAATTACAGGGGTGGCTGCGTGGAAACCGCGGCGGCCTGGCTGTGCTGTTTAATAATCTAAACACGTGTGCGCCGGGCAGATTCCGCCCCCACGCAGGTGGGCTGCTGCGCCAGCTCGGGCCAGCCTGGGGCGCGGTTGTGTCGGGGCTGCTTGTGGACTGGGGCTGCTCCTGGCCACAGGCACAAACTCCCGGGCGTCCCTGACCCCGCAGGGCACCCTAGAGAGGAGCCCTGCCCCTGCGCGCGTGGGATCCCAGATGTAGGCGGTGGCCTCCAAGAAGTGGGGCCCCAAGGTCCCAGGCCCCGCGCAAGGCGCTGGAGCTCAGGGTGTGCGCGCGCACTCGCGCCGAGAGGGGCCCGGACTCTCCGACGCGCCGCTCACTGCGCTATTGTCTGGCCCACGCCACGAGCGCTGTGGTTTCCTTAACCCCCGCAGGGCCGAACCCGCGTTCCCTCTGCGCGCGCGAGGACAGGTGCAAGCCCGAGGCTGGTGACGTCAGCGTGCGAGGCGCCGTGTGTGCCCTAGCAGCTGGGGCAAGGGGGTTCGTTTCCTCCTGCCATGCCGAGGCCAGGTGGCCAAGATCGGGCTTTGCCCTGGCCATCGCCTTTGGGCTCTAGGGCTGGGCCGATAGGTCCGGTCACCAGAGGCGCCTGTGCTCCATGGGACGCTGGGCGGAGGGTGCTGCGCGCACCCAGGTGGCAGCTTGCTCTATGACGGAGGCGGGCGCAGAGTTTCGGAGGCGTGGGGCGTCATTCGTGACCTGTTTGCCGAGGCGAGTCGTGAGAGACTGGAGGTTGCGCGGTTGCGGTCTCCGGAACCCGTTCCCGCGGGTGGCTGGAGGGTGGGCTTTCTTCGGAGGTCCTGGACTCTTCGGAAACATGGAGAGAAACGCGCTGTTGATTTTCTTGTTGATTGTTATGGGCAATGTTAGCATTGAGTTCCCTGGGGTGTGTGTCTCTTTAAAAGCGCCACATTTTCAGAAAACACATAAAAAGGAGGAAGAAAGCACACAGCATTCTCCTCCACTGGGTAGGTGGGATAATTCACTCAGGGAGTGCACCCCCAGACCTGCGCCCCGAATCTGGGCCCATCTCCAGGCTGCCTGGCCAAACAAAGTTTGTTTCTGAACCATGTCTCGCGTGTGCGCGGCGAGGGGAACGCGAGTGCTGCAGGCGCTGCCCGGGGCGATGTGCCCTCCCTAATGCCGGCCGGAGCCCGCACCCGCGCGGCTGGGCGAGAGGGAGGGCTGGGGGCTGTGCTGACTGGAGGCTCCCAGCAGATTGTGAAGCCCAGAGCCAGATTTTCTCAGAAAACAGCGAGGGACAAATTTCCCAACCCTCAGTGCCTCCAGATTTGATACCTTACTAAAACTAAAAGTAGAAAAAAAAAAAAATCCCCTCGGGGGAAGAATGCTGAGACCCTTAATTGTGGGTTCAGTGTCTTCTTAGTGGGGCCACGAGGCTTGTTTGTGTTCTGATGAAGCCAGGAAACTGCTGTGGAGGAGAAGCTGGCGCAGACACCCCCTGCCTAAATCCATCCTGCCTAAAAGGTGGAGAGTTTCAGGACAGCTGTTATCTCTGCATTAAGGATTTCCTTAGCAACCATCCTCTCCCTCTCCCTTCCTTTCCCACTCTCCCTCCCTCTGTCTCCTTCCATCCCTCTGTCCCTCCCTACCTCCTTCTCTTCCTGTCTCTCTCCCTTTTTCCCTTTCTCTCTCCCTGCGTTGTCAAGATGGTTAATGTTATTATTAATTTTAACTCTACACTGTTCAGCGAAAAGCTTCCAAGTGCTTGGATGGCACCAGGGTTTGGGGCCCTAGCTTTGAAGTACAGAGGGGATGTTTCCTCTAACAGCATAGGTTTGGTCAGCTGGGCAGCAGAACTTGGAGGTCTCATCACAAAAGCCTAGGGAATGAAGCTGCAGGAGCCTTCTGTGGTCCACTTCTCCCAAGTCTCAGTCACCTGTGCTCAGGGGGCCTCCAGAGGTGAGGGCTGGCTATTTTTACACTGACTTTCAGCTGCCCAATCATGCTTGATACTGACACTGCCACAGCTGGCCTGCAACCTTCCTCCAGGCAAAAGGACTCCTCCTCCCCCCTGGGGGGGGGGCGGAGGCAGCAATGCTTTCCTAGGCTCCATTTGTCTGAGACAAACCTCAGCATAAGCTTTGAAAATGTCAAGAAAATGGTTCTGCTTCCTTTAAGAAATAGATAAACAAAGGTTCTGTGGCCACTTAGTGTTTATTGCAGAAAATTCAGTAAATCCAGTGTAGACATCGCTAAGCTGTCACAATGCAAATAGCATATTAAATAGTCTGTGTGCTACTGAATTGTAAATGTGCTTCTGCTAGTTTATTTTCTTCCCAGAGCCCATGATGAAAATGCATTCCTACAACTCATGCCTCGCATTTTTGCCCGCTCCTTTTTGGCCTTTTCTATTTCTCCTGGCAAGTTGGCTTCCTTTGGTGAGGTGATTAAACCCTGTGCATTGTACTTGTGCAGAGAAGAGGGTGCAAGTGTGACATCTTTGATTCTGATTAGACCTCCATGGCTGATACAAGACCAGTGATTCAAAGTATTTACATCTTTGAGTTTCAGGGGAGGATTGAAGGCTGTGGAGCCCTAGGCCAAAAGAATAGGGACTTGGCTTTGGAGATGGGGCGTGAGAATGATCACACTAAATCCACCTGGTTCAGTGGTTTGGCCACATAGTGACTAGAGGCAGACACTGGGATCCAGTGGGATGTTGTGGAACTTGAGACAAAGATATTTTGACTATGCAGAATGTAACAGTCCTGAAGGAAATCCATCTTCTGATGTGGCCTTTGCTGCTTCTGCTTTGTGAAGATCTCCAGCTATCATTTCCAAAACAGCCTGTGGGTACCCAGACCAAATAATCACACTTACCTATGTGTGGACAGATGCATAGACAGAAGTTTTCCCTACAATGACTTGAAGATGATCCTAAATGTCTTTAATGGACAGGTCTGTCAAATGGAGTCCCTATTATACCAAAATTGGTAAGTAATGGAATTAATATTCCCTTCCTGTGCAAGCATGGATTATAGGAGCTTTGTGGACATAAAGGATACCTTTTGCCCCCCCCCCCAACAAACCTACCTCTTAGGATGCCCAATAGGGAACAATTCTCCTTTGGAAGTCAGCTGTGGTATTCTTTAAACCATTTATGTCAACCTGGACCCTTAGTATCCTAACAGACATTGCCTGGTCTTTCTTTGCCTCCAGAGGTCTTCAGTGTAACCGAGTGAAAGATTCCATCAGCCTGGAGCCTCCTCTGAATGTGTTGAAAACATTGCACCCAGGACAATATTCCAGCACTTTAACTTGCCTTAGTCCATGCTCCGGAACCTCCCTTCCCAACAGCTGTCTCCATCTCAGACTGGGTACCAATATCAACACCTGTCAAAAACAACGACTTTTATGTCATTGATACCCTTTGTGTTTCGCAGGCTGAAATCTTGCTTCATGTTGTATTAGTTTTGCTTTAGCTCAGGAAAATGATAGAAGGGAGAGAGTTATTTCACTTTTGTTTTCCATGTAAGCATTTTTAGAAGAAATGGGTGTCTCCGTACCAGTGCTCATAATCAATTTAATCTTGCCCTACCATTTGTAAAGCAGTTAAGTCATGAATGTGATCTCAAGATCTCAAGATCAAGCTTATGACCCGCATGAGATAAAGGAAATAAATAGATACACAGAAGAGTCACGTTTTTGGAGCTATTTCCAAGTTTTTCATCAAGGATTCACTTTTAGACTAAGGTTAGCATTGGGGGAGTTAAATCGCACAGCTCTTGATTTGAATCTAACTGCTTTATTTAGTGTGTTTCTTCTTTTTGGCTTGACGTATTTTGGAAATTCTCAACTTTAATAAAATTCAAGGAAAATTAGTATAACATGTTGGTATTATGGAAAGAAGAACAACCTTTTGCCTGAATAATCCAGATAAGTGTAAGATGCAGGCGCCTCTGTGGGAGAAAGGGTCTTGGGGATAATCTGGGGTCCCAGGAGGTCCCTCTTGGTACCCCACCTAATGGTGGCAGCTGTGCTGGGGTGCTTCTGAACAGCCGGGGAAACTTCCAGTGACCAATGTCGCTGCTTCACTGTTACTTCAGTGCAGATTTCATGATCTCTCTTCCAAGGCCCCACACTAAGTGGGGCTGCATTGGTGGTCGAAGCCTGTTCGCCTTACAGCACACTGCACCCCTCACTGGGTATTTCTGATGGAGCGGAGAAAGATTTAGGCGGACAGGAGTGTGGGTGTCAGCATCTCTAGTGTAGACACACACAGTGCTAAAGTATTTAATGCCTTGCACATTCATCTACGCCATGTAAATCATATCGAGTGTACTTTCTATCATATTCAGATAGATTTTACCTGTGTACTGCCAATCCATATCTTTGAGCTAGCTCATGCTGCCTTCGAGTCAAGGACAGGAGAATCTACCAATCAATTCATTAATCCGTCACATACCAATTAGCCCATACTGGTTTCATGATGAATATACCGCATTACAAATGGTACAGTTATTTCAGAAGCCCTGTTCTGTACTGTCAATGCCTTTGTCATTGGTGTTCACCGTCATAGGCCGTTTAATCTCCTTTAAAGCAAATTTACAACAGAGCCGAGGTTCCAGCTCTTGTTGGCAATGTTTACATTATGGGAAGACTTCAGACTTCATTCTGTTTCATATAAAAATACTGCTCAAGTGAATTACTTTAATTTTTTATTTTACCAGTTAGTACACTTTCATGTAATTAGTGGTATGTAAGAAATAGCTAAATGTTAGACTATGATTTGAATTATTTGGGGGAATGATCTCAAATGAATTAAAAGCCTTTGAAGTTAATTTTGAATTCTGAACAGTTATTTCTGAGATGTTTGGAGGGTTCCTATGCCACTATTGAGAGCAACTTACTTTCCCTCTTAATTTTAGAGGAAGTGTCTCTCACTGATGAAGTGTGTGGAGGGCTCTCGTCTCTCACCTCCCAACAAAACAGTGCCTTCTCCATGGTCAGGTTCATGATGGCATTTCCTTACCCTGGATGCTATGGGGGAATTTCCTCTCCTTTTCCCTCCCTCGCTGGCTGTCAACACCACCAGCCTTTCACACTCAGCCAGTGGTGGCCTTGAGTGTGATTCATGGGCCTTCCCATGAGGATGTTGTTTCAATGTTCTTTCCAAGACAGGGAAGTGGGAATGTGTTCAAAACCATTCACAGTCTTCATCACCATAACTTCAAGGTGGTTTTGTTGTTGTTGTTGGGAAAATGTTGTTTCCATGATTTCTACAGTGTGGGTCACTCAGACTTGCGATTGGTACTTCCACAAACAAAAGAGACCTTGACCATGCGGGAAAGGTCACATCTGTGGAAGAGATGACCAAAAGGAGCAGATACTTTCTCCATGAAATTTCTTCAGCATTGGCTTTACATTTTTCTTTCTGTCCCATTCTTTCTCCAGCTTTCTTTATAAAATATAATTATCATGAGTGATTGAGCTCAGCTGTTGTGGTTTGTGTACACACAGAGGCCAGGTACCTGCTCCACATGCCTGATTCATTTCACCTGGAAGCAGTGTAAGGTTCAAGAATATCATTCGGCATCCTCTAAAACTTTTAGATATTAAAAGACTCATAAGTGAAAGAAATCAGACTCGCACGTGTAAATATCGTATTATCTCCGTAGTGTAAAAAACTGAAAGACTAAGATCCAAAATATATGATAGATACAGAGAAAATGAAAGGGAAATGAGCAACTCAAAAGGAAGTAACAATAGGATGGGGAAAGGAGAAAGGAAAGAGAAAACATTAGGTAATTCTACTAATCTCAGTTCATCAAAAAGAACTGTTTGCTCTTTTATGGTTCGATTTTTCACTCCTATATCTACTGCACTGAGGGTAACACACACTATATTAGCCATTGTTACCCTTCTAGTACTTGGTTTTGAAATTCTGTATCATCCTTTTTATTCCTTTTTCATTTTAAAATACAGAAACTCAAGTGAGAAAGGTCATATTGTTAGTCTTAGGTGGATCTCTCTTTACTAACCAAAATTTTCAAGGGTCTAGGTGGGACCACTACCATTGTTCACTATATGCATATTTTTTGTCTGTCAGTATCCTTAATAATAAAGACTTGAGGGCCACAGAAGACATTTTGGATGTTAATATTCCTGAATAGGATCTACATGAGTGTCTTGTGCCTGTAAAGATTTGTCACATGCATACGCCCTCCAGCATCACTGCTGCATGAAAACTGGGGTGCAGAACCACTTACTCTTCAGCCTCATAGAGTGTATATGTGTGTGTGTGTGTGTGTGTGAGAGAGAGAGAGAGAGAGAGAGAGAAGGAGAGGGAGGGAGACTGGGGTAGTTCACACTGAACTACACCCACCTTATTTTGAGACAAGGTCTTACAAAATTACTAAGTTGTTGGGATCACACTTGTGACCCTCCTGCCTCAGCCCCAGATGGCTAGAATGACATTTGTGTGCCATCAGCTGAGTTGCACGGCACATCATTCAGAAAGAAGTTGAGTTTCTGCCTTTAAGGAGCAAACAGCGAAACTACCTGCTGTGATTTCCCCATGTTCACCCATTTCCACCTGAGGGATGCACTGGCAGGAGGAGTTGCTTAGTCTGTCCTGTTCACTACTTCTCACAACCATTGTGTATGTTAACTAACCAAATTCATCGCGGATCCAAAAGAAAGAACATTTTTCTTAGAAGGGTGCACTATATGTAACAGTTGGGTTTGGGTCAGGCCAAGGGTACACATTGCATCCATCTCCATCAGTGTTACTCCCTTTCCTCCCCCTGCCTTTCACTCTTCCCTTGTCCCTGCGGCTCTTTCCCACCTCCAGAGTGCCTTGAGGCCCTGCTGATAAGGGGGATCAGTCAGATCCAAAGGGAGAATATTACGTGCTTTCCCAAATATGATAAACCCAAAATATAACAAAGAGCAAAATAAGGGTGGGTTTGCTGGAGAGGAATTTGTGCAGATTAAAGTGGATTTGCTGGGGAGGCGGGGAGGCGGGGAGGCACAAGGAAGATGAAGCCTTCTGCACTGCTGTTGGGAATGCAAACTAGTACAACCACTTTGGAAATCAATATGGAGGCTTGTCAGAAAACTAAGAAATTGGGAAGTGCACCTGATCAGCTGTTCTTCCTCTAGCCATCTTCCCAACAGAGGTAAGGATGACATACTACATGCGTGCATGCATATCCATGTTTATAGCAGCACAATTCACAATAGCTAAACCTTGGGAACAGCCTTTATGCTGATCATCAGATAAATGGACAAAAAAGTATTTATATTCAATGGACAAAGAAGGATAAGTCTGAGGCATTTATAGGAAAATGGATATACCCGGTGACAATAATGTGAAGGGAAATTAACCAGACACACAAGCCTAGATAGCTCTTGATGTCTTTCATATTAGAAACCTGAAATACAGAAAGAGAGCAACATAAAAGGTAGTAACAAGTAGGGAGGTCTCTTTCAAGAAAAGGGAATGAGAAATGGGGGAAGAGGAGACAGGGGAGGGAAAACATTGAAGCAAAGCTGGAACTGGATTGTGAATGGGAAGGAGACCAAGAGTTGCAGGGGACCAGGGAAGGAGGAGAGCTGTGAGCTGCGGGAGGTGCAGGCGCCTGGCTGCCTGCAATGCATGTCCTCAGCACCCCTGCAGACCTGAGCTAAGGTAGTGTCATATAGCGTTACAAGGAGAGAGAAGCGGGCAGAAGTGGTCCACACGGAGGGTGCTGAGGAGAACCAGGCTGAGCGCAGCTGAAAGGCTTCTTGCTCTTTGGGCAGCAGGGTGAGGCCTACCAGAAGTGTCCAGCGTGTGCACAAATCTGTGCACATTTGTGCTGGGTGGACACTGGCATCTTCCTCCTGCACAACTTGCCTACATGTCCCAAAAGCTGCTTGTCCAGCGGGGACAGGAAATCAGCCCTGCCCTGGGGCCCCTTGCTGAACCCTGCGGATTTTAGACCCTGCTTCCTTCCTTGCCCACAGGCACAGGAGGCTAGAGTCTCACTGCAGTGTGGTGCTTGTGCTCTTCTGCTATGTGAGGACCTCCAGATGAAATTGTAAGCATGCCTTGGTGTGGGAAACAAATCACTTTGTGGCTTCTGGTCATTGGGACCTGGCCTTCTAAACACTAGGTAAACTTCCTGCAGCCCAGATTGCAACTCGGGGGCTCTGAGGTTTCCCTATTCACAGTCAGAGCCCAGCTCTCTGACCAGGGATGCCAGCTAGGCCCTGCATTTCTTCCGGCAGCCTGCAGCTTTCTCGAGCCTGTTCGAGCACCGTTATCTGGGGTGGATTTTGGTGGGGCCTCTGTCTGCTGTGTTTGGGCCACCTCAGCGCTCTCATCCATGCGTGTTTGGATCACCAAGCCCCTTCCTTCCCAGGTTCTGCAGGAGCTCACTTGTCTGATGCTCATCACAGTGTAGGAAGCCTCAGTGAGATGTTTTTCAAAGAGCATTCTGGTGTGCTGATGTTTTTAGGGTCCTAACACCATGGATCTGAAAGAGCTAGAGAGCTGCAGACACCTGTGCAATTCTAAAACCATCCACCTTTTTTTCTCATGCATTCACTTCTCTGACAAATCACCATTTTCAGCTTGTGTAGCATACATGTTGCATTCATGCAGTATTTTTAGTGAGTCAGATTAAGGTGCTCTAAGCATGTAGTTGAAACAGCTCAAGATTAGAGATGACCTGAAGAAAGAATCAGTAATGACTTATTCGCTACCTACTTAAAATTGGAATTATCAAAGTAACCAACTCTAAGCAGTGAATGGTGGCAAACACCTGTAATCCCAGCATGGCAGAAAGCAGAGGCAAAAAGATCAGAATAAATCTGAGCCCAATCTGCGTGAGCTAATGAATTAAATGCATCTCAGAATTAAAATAAAACTAAAACAGGGCTGGGCATGGTATTCAGGACCAGGGCCTTGGTTTCAACACATAGAACATCAAACAATCCCTCAGTCAGTCGTGCTTTGAAACCTCTTAGGAAAGGCACTATTTCACTGTGTTTATTTGATTTGCTTGTGTTCATTTTTCATGACTGTTTGTACACAGAGTGAAATTTCTGAGGCCCTTTCATTTTCAGGTGACAATAATTTAATATTAGAGCTTGTTCAGCAGATAGGTCAGCCTACAATTGTCATTTTGATCTTCATGACTATTTTATCTTGGCTTTTTAATTTAAAAGAATTACATAAGAGGCTTATGGAACAAAGAAGAACTCATCAGCCTCTTTCTTTTACAACTGCAGTTAGAAAATTATATTTCCAGTGCTCTGTGGTGGCGTCGCCCTGGGAGGAGTGGAAGGAACTTGTCAGGCTGGTGAAAAGTTGAGGCATCTCTGACCTGCAAATGTAAGGAGAATAGCGGAGCTAAGCTTCTGGCTGTGACTTATGTCCCCACCAAAGGTGTTTTGCTTTCAAGTTTTATGATGGACAGACAATAAGAAGCCTTTTACAGAGAGTTGGTATAAAAATACTGCGGAAGTATTGTGTGACCCAGTGAAGGGACTCTCATTTCTTCTGTGGAGTGGGTTCTCTTACATTTTATATTTTAAGAACAGATACTAGAAGAAGAAAGTACGTAATGTAGCGATTTGATGTAATTCATTGCAGCCTTACAGTCAGCAGAAGAGTGTGGCTGTATTCCCAGAGGATGCGTGGTCTTGGTCCCCAGATGAGAGAGGCAGAAAGCGGAAGGCCTGTGCTGCAAGGTGACTTTATGCTGCCCACTGCTCCTGTGTTGGGCCTCCCTGGGGGACCAGATGCCACTGCTCAGCTGTGGCCAGAGCCAGGAAGAGGGGTGAGGAAGGACAGGCGGGCAGCCTTGTGCCTGGTGCACTTCCCTGAGCTCTTGGTTGCTACACAGCATCATGGGCAGCTTGAAAGGACACCTTTGGACTCTGGGGGTTGAGGCCTCTATGCAGTGGGGCCGGGCGGGCCCCTGCTTAGGGTCTCAGAGGTGCGCTCAGTGCATGGCCAGCGCTGCAGTCTGATTAGAGGCCCATCCGGAAGGGCTGGGCATTGCTGAGGCAGCAGGCAGAACTCAGAGCCTGCAGGACTGCAGGTCTGTGCTGCCTCTCGGCTGGAGCTTAACCCCACTTCCTAGAGGTCATTTGGGGTTCTTTGCCATGTGTGGGATTCCATGAAGGCAGAAAGCCATGGGTGCAGAGAGCTGTGGAGAATGGGTGGCGGGGTAAAAGCTGCTACTTCTCCTTGTCCACAGGGCCACCCACAGCCGCTCACATTCACACGGGAGAGGTGAGCCATCACACAAGGGCATGGGCATCAGCAGCTGGGGTGCACAAGGGTCACCTTCCCTTCACCACAGGGTGCTAAGAAAATGACAAGGAACCACATGGCCAATCTGCCAGGGGCCAGGGGCCTGACTACACATGGCCAGTAAATGTGAGTCTGATTTTTACATGAAGACCTAGGTAATGTATGCAGGGAAACAGTCCCAGACTTACTAACCAAAAGGCGGGAAGTAGCACATTGCCACAGTTTTCACAGTGTACTTGTGAAGCTGCGATGGGCATCAGCCTGCGTAGCAGGAACATGGACAGAGTGCTCGCATACAGCATTGCGTGCACCTGGAAAACTGAAGGCGGCATATGAGGGGGTAATTCCCAGCCTCAAAATTTTAAGTTATCAGGCACTGAACTCAGAAATGTAATATGTGCCACGGAGACAGATGCTTGTTCCTGGGTGCACTGACCCCAAGGATGGAAAATTAGCCCGAGCGTAAATTTGCATTATCTTTAAATGGCCAATGGATTTGTGGTGCCATCCTATGCTTCGTGCATGAAGGGGTCGTCATGGTAAACTGTTAAGCTGAACATGAGAAGTTGTGTGTACAGTCTCCTTTCCACGGGCTGCCCCTGCACACACAGGGAGACACAGGTGAAAATTCGCAACACCACAGCAACTGCCCCTGTTTTGATTTTTTGAATGACTATGAGAAACATGTCTACAGTGGTTCCTAAGTTTTAAAAAAACTGTCCCTCAAATTCTTTCTTACCAGACCACACTGATGGCAAAGAAGAGAAAGATTAATAAGATTTTTGAACCTCAAGGAATCTTTGAGTGTTTAGATCCGAGACTCTTGATTTACTTGTCCCCAGACCCCTAGAACTAGGGGAAAGCTGAAGGAGAGAGTGGGGCTCCCGATGGGCCAGGCAGCCCTGTCCTACTGTAGCCTGTGGTCCTCCCCCTAATTGTCCTGTGCTGTGGGCCCCTCTGGCATTTGTGGCCTTGACTCTCCTGCAGCTCACCCTGACCACCCTCCACCTGCTGTAAGGCGATTCTGGGAAGAGCTGTGTGGCAGGAATAGCTCCAGGCTGACACGTACAGCCCGGGATTCTCCTGGAGACATCCCTCGCTCATTCTACTGTGGTGCTCAGTAGAGCCCAGGGCCCCTCCCCAGAACCCTTGGGAGAAGATCGTGCTTTGCAGATACCCACTCCAGCCCTTTCCATTGAACTCGCACTGCCCATGTCTTGGGGTCTGTGGTTAGGATGCTCCCTATCCACAGGGCTTGAGCCACACATTTGTCATCACAGAGTGTTTCACTCTGAAGCCCTTGGCACGTTCAGTTTTACCACGCCCACTTCTTCTGCTTGTTCAGACTTTTCAAGTTAGTATGATGAGATGACTGCATTTCTAAACTCAGTGCCTCAGTGACTGAATGGATGTCAAAGAAATGGGACATGGTTCATGATTCCGCTGGCAGCTCCTGTCTCGGGACAGATGCAGCTTGTCCTGGGTCCTGTGTGCTCAGGGGTCCCTGTGGGAGAAGGTGGCCCTGCTGTGTGTTTCACAGCATTGCTGCCCACTGAGCAATGTGCAGCCCCCTAAGCTGGACCCTCTGACGTGGCAATGGGAAACATACCCAGAAGGGTGGCCGCTGGGATGAATGGAGTGTCTAGGGTCAGTCTCTTGTGAAATCTCCAATTAGTAAATCCCCAGTTTCTGAACAAGTTCTGTTCTAGGAAAGATTTCTTAATCCAATAAAGTGAATTTTACTGTGAAAGTCCCCAACTCAAGTGTTTGGGGTTGAACTTAGCTGTTACTGACTTTTATAGTGGTTGTACCAGGCAATGCTCCCACTAACCAATGCAGGTTTACTTTCTGAATCTCAGCTTTGCCAGAATTTGTTATTGTTTGATTTCTTGAATAGACATTCTTGCTGGTGTAAGATGGAATCTCAGGGCTGCTTTAATTTGCATTTCTGCAATGACCTGAGATGGTGAACATTTTTCATGTATTTATTGGCCCTTTGTGTTTTTTCTTCTGATAAGCATCTGTTCATTTCAGTTGTTCATGTTTTGATTGGATCCTTCACTTTGCAGACCTAATATTTTTGAGCTCTTTATATATCATAGATACTACTTCTCTGAGTTACAGCACGAGTTTTTTTTTTTTTTCCTCCCTTTTGCAGGTTGTCTGTTGGCTTGGTGGGTAATTGTTATGTACTGTAAACATAGTGATACCTCAATAGTGAGGTCCAGGATGTGGGGTTTGCGTTTCTCTGCAAAGCTAGTGCCAGCTGAAACCAGTACAGCAAGGGCTCAGTGACTAACCTCATGTTGAGAGCAGAGTGGAGCCAGGTGAATTTTAAATAACTTTTAGTAACTATTATCTTTTAACAACCAAATATTAATATTTTAATTCTTTGGGATATTGTCTTAGAAGAAATATTGAAGTAAACTGTCTTTTTTTTTGTAGAGAAATCATTTATAAATGAAGGTTAGTAATTTTACTTTATACACTGAGTACTAAAAAGTTTATAAATAATCCTGCTATCACCTTCTAGAAGTTTCTAACTTGTGAAAATTTCTTTGTATATTCCTCAGTGAATTTTTAGTATTCGACAATGTCAGTAATCATTGCACAAATGATTCTTTTATCTTCTTTACTAGTAAACACTTGCTGTAAATGCTCCCATGACTGGAGTGGGTTGGTAACACATCTTAGTCCCTTTTCCATCCTCTGCCGTCCCCTCCTTCCCCTCTATTCCCTCTATTGAGTGATTTCCTTCTTTGAAGAAAGGCTCTCTCTCTACTTCCTATTACCCACATTTTATTTTCCTCTTTATTTATTATTTATTGGGTTTCTAGTTAATCATTGGAACTTGTGCATCAAATTCACCTCAAATAACATGAAGGACTCAGCCTCAAAAGTACATAAGAAAATGTACTTTTAATATCATTTGAGGTTAAATTGGAATAGATGGTCTGTACCTCAATATAATAGAGGCAGTCTATGACAAACCAACAACCAATATCATACTAAATGGCCAAAAATTGAAGGCCTTTACTTTAAAATCAGGCACAAGACAAGGATGTCCCTTATCACCACTCCTATTTAATATAGTGCTGGAAATACTAGCCAGAGCAATTAGACAAGACAGAGAGAAAGAAAAGGCGTAAAGGTAGGAAAAGAAGAAGTTAAGCTATCATTATTTGCAGATGACATGATACTCTATATAGAAGACCCCAAAACTCCATTGAAAGACTGCTAGATATAATAAATAAATTCAGTAATGTAGCTGGATATAAAATCAATACTCAAAAATCAATTGCATTCATATACACTAACAACAAAGTCACAGAGAGAGAAATAAGAGAAGCCACACCCTTCACACTAGCAACCAAAAAAAAAAAAAAAAAAAAGAAATATCTAGGAATTACTCTCACAAAAGAAGTGAAAAACCTGTACAAGGAAAATTATAATACACTGAAAAATGAAATTGAAGATGACCTCAAAAAATGGAAAGACAACCCTTGCTCATGGATAGGAAGAATAAATATTGTGAAAATGGCCATTCTCCCAAAACTTTTATACAGATTCAATGCAATCCCGATAAAAATACCATCAACATACTTCACAGAACTCGAGAAATCACTCCTAAAATTCATCTGGAGCGAGAAGAGACCTAGAATAGCAAGGACAGTTCTAAGCAGCAAAGGCAAGGCAGGAGGTATCACAATCCCTGACTTGAAGTTACACTACAAAGCAACCGTAGTAAAATCAACATGGTACTGGAACCAAAACAGAGCTGAAGATCAGTGGAATAGATTAGAAGATACAACCACAACTACAAACACACTCAACCACCTTATCTTTGATAAAGGGGCCAAACATGTTCACTGGAAGAACGACAGTCTCTTTAATAAATGGTGTTGGAAAAACTGGCTCTCCATATGCCAAAAGCTAAAACTAGACCCATGCCTATCACCATGTACTAAAATAAAATCTAAATGGATCAAAGATCTAAATATTAAAACAGAAACACTAAATCTATTGGAAGACAAATTGGGTAAAAACCTTGAAGGTATAAGAATAGGTAGAGAATTCATGAATAGGACTCAAACTGCACAGGAAATACTTCCCAGAATCAATAACTGGGATCACCTCTTATTAAAAAGTTTCTGCACATCAAAAGAAATCTCCAGCATAGTGAAAAGAAAACCCACAAACTGGGAAAAAATCTTAGTGAACTGCCCCTCAGACAAAGGACTTCTGTCTAAAACATATAAAGAATTAAAAAAAAAAATCAGACCCCCAAAATTCAAAGACCCAATCCAAAAGTGGGCATCTGAGATGAATAAACAATTCTCTGATAAAGAAATACAAACAGCAAATAACTATATAAAAAAGTGTTCATCATCATTAGCCATTGGAGAAATGCAAATTAAAACCACACTGAGATTTCATCTCACTCCTGAAAGAATGGCCAAGATCAAGAAAACCACCAACAACAAATGCTGGAGAGGCTGTGGGGGAAAAGGAACTCTCCTGCACTGTTGGTGGGAGTGTAGACTAGTGTAACCATTGTGGAGGTCAGTCTGGAGATTTCTCAGAAAACTGGGACTAGAAGCCCCATTTGACCCAGCTATACCACTTCTAGGCATATTTCCAGAAGAACTGAAAGCATCATACCGTGTTTATAGCAGCACAATTTGTAATAGCCAGATCTTGGAAACAACCTAAGTGTCCATCAACTGAAGAATGGACAAAAAAGTTGTGGTATTTTTATACAGTGGAGTACTACTCAGCTAAAAGAATGATCACATTGAGACATTTATAAATAAATGGACTCAGCTTGAGACCATACTCATAAATGGAATAAATCAAACTCACATGTATAAATACCGAATAGTTTCCCTAGTGTAAGAAATGATAAGAAAACATAAAAGTATGTGGTAATCATGATTCCCAATCATATTGGTTTGAAGCCATATAATGTTTTCACTCATTTACTGCAATAGTTTTAACCTGGGTTGTTCGATTTTAGTATCTATGATAGCACAAATAGCTATTTTGAAGAAAACAACACAACATAGAAGCTAGTGCTGATTTAATATTGTCTTGTTTTGAAGTCCCATCAAGCTGTGGTACATCTGTTTCCACTGGTTTTAACATGTTGTATCTTACTATATTTCACTATATGCTATAGTATAAATGGAATTCTTTATAGGCAAAGAGATAATAAAGAAACTGTTGTTCATTTTCTATTAGCTGGTTCTAAATACACTGTAATTCTTGCATTCTCTTGAATGGCTTCACACTGTCTTGATATGCTTGATGTTATAGCATACGAAGTTACACTCAAATAATTCAAGGAAAGAGGCACTATGGCGACTACTATTATGTTAGATTATCTGGGGTGAAACACGATGATGCCTGAATGGTTCAGTTCTATCCTGCGTTGTTCTGTTACAATGTTCTCTCTTATCTCAATCCCCCCCCCTTTTAAAATTAATTTATTTTCTCTCATGTTTTTAATTAAGTGAAAACTAAATTAAAAATAGCAGGACATATTATAGTAACTTTCTTGGTTTTCCTATTAACCTGATTTGAACCCCAGTATTGCTCTCCCCATCTTGTTCTGTCTGATTATTCTATATTCTATTTTGTTTGATAGTATCAAGTTTGAGGGTATAGGCAACCACTTTGAAGGCAATAAGATATACTATGATGCCCATTATGGTTTAACTATTATCCTTTTTTTGAAGTCCTGCAAGTTCTTCAGTGTAGGTTTTATTGGTCTTGTTCTGTACTGTTTTGATCAATTCTATTATACCTGATGATATAGGCAACTCAATTTAAAAATAGCAAGAGGCACAATGGTAACCACTTTTGATCACTTGGTATTCTATTTTTGCATCATGTACTATGCCCACCCTTCTGTTCTAACTGACTCTGTTTTGCTTAGTTACATTTGGTTTTATTCTCTTCAAAAAAAAGTAATAAGAACCATGGGAGTGATAAAACCCAAAAAGTCAAATTGTTATTTTAAAAAAGAGAGGAAAGGAAATTGGACTAAGGGATATAACCACAGGTACGTTGGAGTGTGTAGGATGGAAAACCATGTTACTGAGCTTTTGTTGGATCCTTGAATGGAACTGTCTCCAATTTCACTGTATGAATGTCCACTTTATATGCTTTAATTTTATAATTTTGACAACTGTTCCTGGGAAGATAATATGTAACCTATTAACTGGTGATTTCTTACTATATATTTTTTTTCTTGAAATACTGTATTATTTGTACCCACTTACTGCTTTTTTTTAATGTCCTTTCTTTTTTTTCTCTTTAAATAAAAAAATATATATATATCATTTGAGGTCAGCAGTCCCTGAAAGTTGGAAATGACCAAGAAAGAAACAGTCAAATAAAGCAGTGGAAATGTTTCAAATGTATTCAGAAGGGGAAATCAGTGTGGACGTCCTGGTGCACTGACCGAGAAACCCCAGAGAGCAGTGTGACACTTCCTGGTCTGAGTGAACTCATTTCTTTTTCTAACAGCTTAATTTTCATCATGGAAAGTATCTGAGGCCACTTTCAGAAGGATACTTGAAGTGATCAGATTTGCCAGTTAAACCACTTGAAAAGCACAGTTAGATTCGTTTCTTGTAGTACAGTAAATCCATAACGTGAGGAACAATCCGTAGGACTGGAGGCACTGATGTTACTGAGATCTTCACAGTGGCCAGGACCCAGTTCCTGTCCTCCCCCCTCTGCTTCCCCAAGCTACCACACAGGAGTCAGTAGTGATGACACAGCCAGTGTGGCCTGGCCTCGCCCTGCTGGCTGAAGGCTCCCAGTTTGCGTCCAGCTCTGGCCGGGGGACCCTTGAGCTCAGAGCATCTCCTGTGCTTGTCTGGCAGCTCTGCATTGAGTACCTGTGTTGACCTGTGAAGGTGGGGTTTTTGCATGTGAGAGCCCTACTTACAGGCACAAAAACAAATCCCAGGTGATGATTTTTGGAAGAACATGTTTCTTGCAAAGCTACATCCATGGAGGCATTTAGAACAGGCTGTGCAGAAACCAGGTGACTGCTGCTCAGCCTGAGTCCTCCAAGGCAGGCAGGCTGAGTGTGGCTGTCAGAGAAATGCCGTCTCACTGCCGCCTCCAGGTCAGCACAGAAGCCCTGGAATGGAGCAGGCCCAACAGAGACTTGTGATATTGGACACCTTGGGGCCTCAGGAGTGTGCGAATTGCTGAGTGTTGGGTGCACAGTGGCCACTTGCCAGTCTTGTTAGTGCCTTGTGCTCCTAGCGGGGCTTTTTCCTTTTTGGTTAAGGTCTTGCCTCAGGCCCAGATGCTTCTCCTCAGTGCAATCTCCTCTAGACTGTGCCAGTTTGGGTTGAGCACCTTGCATGTCAGGTGGGGTCACTTTGAAGCTGTTCCTTTGCATCAGTGGGACAGGTGTGTCTGTCCTGAGAGCCTCAGGTCTGCATGCTGAGAAAGAGTGTGGGGTGGCTGTACTTGTTGGAGAGCAGCTTCCTTTTGGGGGAATGGCCTGTCGGGCCAAGTGTGGCCCTGTCTGTGTGATCACCGGAGCCAGGAGAATGTACAGAAGAAAACAGAGGAGCCCAGAAGGTGGAGAGGCCTTTGCATGGTGTCACACAAGGGTCCACAGAGCGCAGGCGCACAGCTGCTTCCTCTTGCTGGTGGGACTTTCCACCCACGCCCTGGCGTGAGCCACAAGAGCAGTGTGTGGAGGGTGGCCCTGTATTTTCAGTAAGGTTCCCCTGGTGGAACCCTTCTTGGCTTGTTTCAAGGAGGAGCAGAGTTGAGTTTCAGTCTCACCAGTGCAGATTAGGTTACGCTCTTACTCCAGGCTTCCTGAAGGAACTGTGTGGTAAGTTAGTTATAAACATCTCCATAGATAGGGAATAGTAATGAGTGACAGGACAAAGGAAAGGCTGGTATAATACGCAGTGTTTGAGGCTGCTGCATTAATGGACACAGCCCCGTCTGAGGAGGACCAGACATGCCTAATGGTGGCAAAGTGTCTGACCATGAGCACGCCCTGCCCTTGCCCTGGGCAGTGCCAGGACAGGAGACAACCACTGAGTGGCAGAATGAAAAGACAGCGATGGCAATGATGGCTGCGTCTCACCCTGCAGACAGTGCCCAGGTGCCCCTTATTTCCTTCATTTTCACATCTGACCAACAGTGCATATCAGTAAGCACAGGCCTACTAGAGTAGCTCTCAAGTGAATATTTACTAAAGACATGGGAGCTAAGTGACATGCAGAGCATCTAGCACGTCACAGTTACTTCTGAGATCATACTAGTCTCACACCAGGGCGGGTTGGACATGGGATAGAGCTCATTCCATAGAGACATACAACTGATGTACCATGTAGCTTATTTAGGGTGGCCGGGTAGTTGGAAGTGAATTTCAGAGTAGGATGTATTTGTTTTGCAGCTGTGTATAAATGATTAGGTTTTTAAGAGCTACTAAAACTCAGTCTGAAGAGTTTGAAATGCATTGTCGTTTGTGTATGCAAAGAGCTGACCCAAAACACTGTGTAGTGTTGTGGCACTCGTATGGACTCATTTTACAAATTTCATTATAGTCCTTTTGAAGGGTGATAGTTTTTGCATTTTATTAATATCCCTACGCTAATTAATAAAGCATATAAATAGGGGAAATAAATATTTAAAGACATAGTGAAAGTACTTAAGAGAAGAGATAGTTACAACTGCAGAGGAAGTAGCCTGATAGCTATAAATTAACAACGGATGCATTGCCATGGTTTGTGCTGGCCTACCACTGACCACCAGTCCTGACCTTGTGTGTGGGAAGTTATCACTACAACTGTACAGCAGTTCCATTTCAAGTCTGAAAGGAGTAGATGACCACCACAGTACTCTTCTTTATTCAGGCAGACTTTTCCTAGTGACTAATATAATTTTAATCCGATAGAGGCAGTCTGAGAATAGAGGAAGGAGTGTTTAATCCCTGCTTGACTTTCATCTTAGACTCCTCTGAGTTCCAGAAACAATATCTGCTCTCCCTTTTTCTGCTTTTTTTGTTTTTGTTTTTGTGCCAGGGATTGAACTCAGGACCTTGTGCTTGCCAGGCAGGTGCTTATGCCGTTGAGATAAACCCTTGGCCCCTTCCTGATATTATTGTAAATAATATGCATTGTTTGATTCTGACCCTGGATGTCATTGTCCTTACAATCCAGTGCTTGTCCACCGTCTGTCACACAGTACATCAAAGAAGCCCTGAGGTGTCAGGGGACATGTGCCCTTTGTGGGTCCCTGCATGGGTCACCATCACCTCTTCTTGGAATGTGACCTGTTTGTTCATACTCAGCCTTTGTGTGTGGCATCTACAGGAAGAGTATCTTGCCCAGGCTCTTTTGTGTTCTGGCTTGGACCCTTCTTGGTCTCCAGGTTCTCAAAAGAATCAGTTTTGAACCTTCTGCTTCTGACCCTGATATTCTCTGGCTAGTGTTACAAGTGCAGTGGCAGTTGGACTGATCAGAACAGCCTCCATGACAGTGGCAGGGGAGCCTGACAGGACCACTTGCAGCAAGGAGTGAGAAGGAGTATGCTCTGCATGTGTTTTTCTCTCCTTTTAAAATAATCTATAGTCTCCTCAAATGATATTTAGCAGAATTTACTTTAATTTGTATAAACCAAAATTAATTACTGAATATTTGTTCCTGATATTTGCACAGATCCTATGAAAAATTGAAATCAGCGTGGAACCCTAAAAGTGTCAGGGCTTCCTCTGATGGTGAGCCCATGGGACCACTTGACCACCCCATGACCTTTATCATGTGCGCCTTGCTTTTCTTGGGAGCTGAAAGTGACCCTACTTTGGGGTAGGAACCCCGTCCCCTGCAATGTCAGCTCTGCAACAGCTGTAATGAGCGCCTTCTGCTGGAGCTGTAGGAAAACACTCAGTCTCCCAGACACTAACTGATGTCCACTGTTGGCTTGAGTCTTCTGTCTAAATACTTTCTCAGCCCCAGGATTAGGACAAACTTGTATTAACTGTGAGGAAGTTTATGCATCACAACATAGCTTTAAAACACTCCACAGTGTCTTTGGGAGACAGGTCAGCACTAAACTTCCTCACATCATATTTTCTTGATCAGGAATAAGAGTCGGAGAAGCCACCTTGCCTGGCCTTATGTCCTGAGTTACAGAGCTGGACTGAGGGCATTTTCTTTGGAGCTTTGTCTTACATGCAGGTATCTGAGGTCGATCTTCAATTTTCCAGCAGCAGAGTTCTGCTGCAATTTAAAAAATTTAAGAGCCTCTGCTGATGTTTATTTGTTATGTGGTGAGATGCTGAGGAGAGTCTTTTGCTGAAATGTCCTGCATATTGAACTGGTCTTTGGATTATTTTTCTCTAATTCATTTCCTGTAATGATCCCTGTCCTTCAACACCTAATGATGTGTACAGTGTGGTGTGGAATCTTCTAACTTTCTGCCAAAGCTGTAACTAGGTCTGGATGCCAGAAATACATATTGGAAATAATCAAGGGATGCATGCTTGTACTGTAGCTAAGTGCTGGATGCTAAATGCTGAGATTGTGGAATGATCTCTGTAACAATAAAACCTGGCTGAGAAAGAAATATCTAAAACACCTCACTTTAGGCTGCTTCATTTTGAATCATTTTCATGTTTTGTGCTTAACTTTTACTTTAGGAACAAGTAGACTTTGGGAAAGATGCATTCAGCCAGATAAGTGTGTTGGATTCAGTGTCTCCAGGAAAGGAGCAGGTGACTGGGCTTATCTCAGAAGAAGCCATGGACCCTCAGGATTCCTTTTAGGGCTCTGGGTAACATAAGCATAATGGTACAGGTCTGCAATTCCACTACTCCAGGAGGCTTAGGCAGGAGGACTGCAACTTCGAGTCCTCCTAGGAAGTTTAGTGACTTAGGAAAACTTTGTTTCAAAATAAATTTAAAAAGTATATTTTTTACAATAATTTTTAAAATACATATATGGTGTGGATATAGTTAAATGGAAAGATGGAAAGACCCTGGGTTTAATCCCAGGAAATTAATAAACAAAACACAGAAACACAGCAAAAAAGCATACTCTGGGTGAAAAACCAATAAATAAATGTATATCAACCAACTTGCCACCAAAGTATGCATGAACTCCAGGGCCTGGAGGTAGAGTGTTCCCAATGGCACTGGGGTGTCTGGACAGATCGGGAGACTGTGGCGAGTAGAGGGCTGGAGGGAGAAGGAAAGGTTGGTCACCAGGCACAGTGTCCCTGGAGACACATGCAGGGACACACACTGCAGTGGGGCGGATGTAGCTCATACAGTTACAGAGGACTTGGTCAGGGTCATGCCTCACTGTGGAAGCTTTCTGAGCTCTCACTGCAGAGATTCATAGAAGTCAACAAGGCAGCCATGAGTCCCTGTTGGTTTTTAAGGGACTGTGTATGATTTATGTGCTACACAGGGCTCTAGAACCACAGAAGGAGCAAGTGCGACTTTAGTGCATGCAAATACTTTTCTACAAGTAAACTCAATGTATGCTGCTTAAATAGTTCCAAATGTTGACTAGATTAACTTTACTGAGCACTGTTTATGATACTTACAGTCCGGGGCCAGTTCCTAGAACTGAGTCAATAGGTTTCCTGTCCCAAGGCACTCTAGTTGTGACCAGAGTATTCAAGGAACACCCAAAAATGTTCTGCAAAGCACTGAATTGTCAAAGGATTAATGCCTCTTTATTTGTTTATATTTTCATTTTGGAAAATTCAGATGATACCCACTGTCCTGGCTTCCTTAAGGCATCTTTGAAAACAGTGTGAAACTATAGGATCAAATTACACAGGAAAGTCACAGGATTGATTTTTTAATTTCTAAAAGGTTAACCCCCCCCCCTCCCCGTGAGCTAACTGCAAGAACTGATAAGTGGCCCTCAAGTGCTATGTCAGTCCCTCCTTTCAGGGCATAGGTGAGCCTGTGACTTCACGTTTGTCCCAGATGTTGGGCCGCGTCCAGGAGATGGAGTGGTGGGGAGGACCACGCACAATTGCGGGCTCCATGGTGCTTAGGACTGAGCTAGAAGGGCTGCAAACAGTCTGGCCATCGAAGGAGCTAAAGCGCTGCCCCAAAGCAGAGCTTTTGCTTCCTGTTCTGGGAAGAAAGTCAGCTTGTTTCTGCGGATGTTTTCTAGTGGCTCTTATCAGGGCTTCTGACTGTCTTAGAGGATAAAATCAGTGTTTCTAAGCCAGCATCTCCACCCCTGTGGCTTCCTCAGGTCTGGTCCTCTTTCTGCCTCCGGGAGTTGTATTTAATCCTTTCGCTTCTTCACTCACATAGTCCTGAAAATAGCTGAAGACAAATGTCATGCTCTCATCTCCTCTCAGCGTTTTTAAAGTTTCTTAGGACTTCTCAACTGCTGGCTCCACTTTATAATAAATATTGATTACCATTAGCTATTTATTACCCCTAAAACTCATGATGCTGGCTTCCTGTGATGTATTTTAAGGGAAATACGTTCTAAATGTTCACATAGTAGAATGCCTGAGATAACAAGAGTTTCCTGACCATTTCTCCCTATAAAGAAATCAGCCAGAAAAGCAATTACTTTTGAATTGTCTCTTTTCATTTATAATAATGGGGCTCATTTTAATTTTGGAGGAAACATGGCATAAAATTGATGATATTTGTGAAATGTAATTATAGAAATTAAAAATATTTTCTGGCATGTGTGAGGAAATAAGAATAGTATGATGCCTTTTCATGCATGGATTTGCAGTTAGAAAATATAGTCTTCTAATGTGTGATAAACAGAGTAATGCTAAAAACATTTCTGATTTAAGACTCAAGAAATGAAGTTGGACATAAATAAACCTTCCTTTCCTTCTTCAGTTCCATAAAAATTATGGCAAATGGAACCTGAATGCCTGCTTTCAGGATTTCATTCCTAATCCTAAAAAATTAGGAACAGGGAAATTTAAATTCTTGTACTCCTGCAAAGGAGAGCTCAGCTAGGCATCCCTTCCTCAAGGTCATTCCGATTCTGCCACAGGTCACTAAGATGGACTGTTTTGTAATGCCAGAGTTAATTCACGATTCAGCACTGAATGTGGGGAAATTCATCAGGGAGCCATTTTCAAGATGTTTATGTGGAAAGAATATTCCTTGCCTGTTGTGTGTTCTCTAAGTTCTTGGTATCATTCAGTTCCATTTTCAAGCAGGCTGTCTTCATCTCAGATTGGCCTTTGACTTTTGAGCTACAGTACTGTACATTAAAAGAACAAGAACAGACCCTAGATTTAAGTTTATTTGAGGTCTTAAAAGGTCTTTTCTCAAATCTGGCATTAGAGAAAAATTAGATGCAGGAAGATCAGGAGGCGTGGGGCAGACGGCAGGGCCTTTCCCTCAGGCCGGCAGCCTCTCCTGGCGGCCCCTTTGCAAGACGTGAGGTGAATCGCTCGCTGTGCTTTTTGAACAAATATCTCACAGAAGAGGACAGAAACTTGTACTATCATGCATTTTGGTAATAGATTCATTTAACTTCCTAGAATGTAAGGCTTTTACTTTGGTAAATAGAACTAGGTTTTTACCTTGTTCTGGAGTTTCTGTAGTTGCAAAATTATAATTCTTGATTTGATTTTAAAAAAATCACAAATCAGTACCGTTGGTTTTTTTCATACTCACTGTTGGAATTAATGACATTTTTCTGTTATTTTTTCATGGCTATTTAAGTACTTTGCAGTATATTTAAATGACATAATCATGCAAGCTTTCTATTAATTCATATAGCAGGCTATTTATTCATAACAATTTAAGTACTTTGTGGTATATTTAAGTAGGACGGTCACATAAGCTTTGTATTTATTACTTCATGCAGTACAGTTATCACTGACAAATAACAATCAAAATCACTAATATTTATTGTTCGTATTGTGTTGCCCGAGATAAGGTGATAGATTTTACAGTTTAAAAGCATTTTTTATTACAGGTTATAGGTTTGTAATGCAGCCCATATGTGAA
The DNA here is from genome assembly GCF_034190915.1 of Cavia porcellus. Taxonomy (NCBI): domain Eukaryota; kingdom Metazoa; phylum Chordata; class Mammalia; order Rodentia; family Caviidae; genus Cavia; species Cavia porcellus. Next base: position 45,506,610 of record NW_026947507.1, read on the forward strand.
TTGTTACATTGAATTTACATACAGCATCTATCTAGAATTGTTTGCAAAGTTATGAAGATAAAAATAGTGATAATATTTGCAGCAATAGTCCATGACACTCTTGAATCTTTTTTGTTCTAGCTGTTTTAATACAACTGCACTCAGTTTTAATACACATTTGCTTGTGACATTTACATATCTGTATTTTGCGTACAAATTCTAGCCGTTTATAGACAGAACAAAAAGACTGGTACTTCCCAGCTCCTGCAGTAAATGAAGGAGAGAATCAGAAATAGGATTAAAGTCTGACGTGAAGTTCTCCAAACAATGAAGTGGGCTATTCCTTTTCAATTCCAGATCATTTTAACAAAGAAGTATTTTTAGATTAATTTTATGTGAAACTTAAAATATTGTTATTTCTGCTTTTACTTTTTGGTACCAGGGATCCAACTCACAGCCTCATGCTTGCCAGGCAAGCACTTATGCCACTGAGATAAATCACCGGCCCCTATTTCTACATTTTTGAGCATTAAATTACAATGAGATTTGTAAATATTGAAGAAGTAACAAATGTATATGCCATAGTAAACATGATACACATTTAAATTACAAATTTATTTGCATTCAATGTTGATCATAGCATACTTAAAAATAAAATCCCAAATCAAGTAACTATCTCAGATTGCCATGGACTATATAGTGAATTCAAGGACAGCCTGAACTGTATATTGAGACCCTGACTAAAAAAAAAGTCACTGTCTTAGCCATTTGCTTTTTAATGGGACTTCATTCTATTTGTTTGAAAGAGATAAAACTCCAGGCTACTTGAGAAAGATTTTTAAGTTAGATTAAATTAAAATTGTAGACAGAAACATTATTTTCTTCCAAGAAAACCAAAACAGTAGGTTTCAGTTGCCTAGAAAAGAAGGCTACAAATCCTCATGGCCCCCAGGGTCCAGGCACACTGGACAGGGTGACTCAGAAGGGCCTGTGTTCTCTACAGCACAACCTAGGTGGCTGTAACACACTGCAGCTTCTAAGACTGAAGTTGGATTAGATTCTTTAGATATGAAAATTATAACTTCCCTGAGGTCATCTTTATTACTACCTGGATGAGTACACAAATGATAGATAGATAGATAGATAGATAGATAGATAGATAGATAGATGTGTGCATACATACGTACATACAACAGGCAGATAATTTTATAATGTGGCTCCTAAATATAATGACTGTTAACTTGTCCCCATTGAATCTGTATAATCCTCTGCTGTCATCTTACTTATGATACAGTGAAGAGGGAAGTCCTTGCAGAAGAGTATTAACATCTTGACATCAATGCAGCAGTACCCTGGTTCATGAATGCTTCTACTGGCAAACAGATCATCAACAAAAGCATTTGGCAGAATTTTGTTATCATCTTGTAAATTCTGCTTTAGATACCAAGCATGACCACAGCCACCTTCCTCACAAAAATATAAATGCAGTTATTTTTCCAAAAATCATAAAACAAAGTAAGTTTGTAAACTGAGATACTATTGTAATTCCTTATATGAAACATTTCTTCATTTGAAAATTGCAATTTCTTAACTATTCCTGTAGAATATTAGCTTACTGAATGGTATGATCGTTGTTCACATCATTGGTATAGATGCCACTAAGAGAATCACATACTCACGTTCCCGTGAGAACCAATATACCAGGGTATGAACAGAGGTGTAGGAAATGAATGACCTGGACACCCCAACACATGCATGGTGGAACTCAGGATGTGTTTCAACGGGTGAATATTAGTGTTCCAGTTGACAGGATATTCTTGGCTTCAAAGGCCACTGTGTAGAAATGCAGAAGGGGATGAACATTGGTGGAGATTGCCAGAGAGAATAGCGGAGTGTGGGCTGTCCCTAAAGTCTGCTGCTGAGATTTCAGAGAATGAGCAGGGCCAGGTGTGCAGAGATACCCAGTGGGAAGGTGAACTGACTGGATGGTGCATAGGAGAAGGAAGAGCTGCTGGGCATTTTTAAGCAAGGGTAAGACAAGACCAGTCAGTTAACAAACAGACAGTCATGTACCTGCTGCACCTGGTACAGGCCAAGTACTGAAAGCAAGAACCGTGTAGACTTCGGGCTGATGGGGAGGAGATGTTTAATCAAGGAGAACCTCACAGGGACAGGCAGGAGGGCTGCAGTGTAAGTAGTCTTCTGACGTCTCTGATGCTACTTCCGGCATGATGGAATACAGAAATTCAGGTGCTGTCCTTTCCACCAAGCCTAGACAAGGGCCACACTTAGACAAGGGTTAGCAGCCAAGGGACAGGCTCATGGAGACAAGGAAACAAACCTTGAAGAAAATACTTTAGGGGAAGAAGGAAGCGTGGAGTTCATTGTTTTCTCTTTATGAAAGTTGACCAACTTGAATCACATGCATATTAATCAGTTTATAAGACTATGGGCAAAAATTAAGTTTTGTGTTTTCTTTTGTTATAACCTTGTGAGTAAAGATCTTTGTGCTCACAGGATCTCTTTTCTAACTATGACATTCTTGTCTCGCCTACATTTGAAGGTTGCTTGTCTCTTACATTTGAATGGAAGTCCACTATGGAACAAAGTGTTTTTCTCGGCTAACTTAAGTTTTCTTTTTTGGCTGGTTTGGTTTTCTTTTCACAGTCATCTATAGAAAATGATGCCATTTTGAAACTTTGACTATGTTCTATCTCCAAAGCATTTCTGTGTAAAAAAAAGCATGTGATTCTCAACTATTTTAAAACGTGTAAAGCGTTCGTCTTTTACACTGGCAGGGCAGTTCGGAGGGCAGACACATCTTTTGAAGTGGGAAGTTGCTATTTCCATTGTTACATCTTCCTTTTATAATTTGGATCTGCTGCCCTCCTAATTTTAACTGTGTTTAGCTAACTGCATCATGTGACAATAAGAGTTTTGTTGCTGATGCCCTAAAGTGCTGCTAAGGAAATGCAGTTGGCTTCTCAGCATCTAAATAAGGAGAGGATTTCTGATTCCTCCTCCTGAAACTAAAATCATGGAAAGCCCAAATATAGACCAGAAGTACTATTATGTCTACTAAGCTCTATCAAAATTAGACATTTAACAGCAAACTGGCAGGGAGAGAGTGCATCGATTATCCCAGTAATACTTATTAATTATGTAATTATTTTTAATATGTTACAGGTATGATGTCTTTACCACTACTGAGATTATTATTTTATTCCTAAGAATGCTTGAATGTGTGAAGGCGAATGGTGCCTCAGAGAAAAGTGTAAAGATGTCTGACCTGGCTACAGATAGCAGAAGGGTGACACAGACTCAATTTAAGTGTTTTGTAGCTGTGATTGTCCCCTTGCTGCTGGAGCACCTCTCTGCAAACAAATGAGAGATAACGACTATTAATCCTTAAATTATTGCTAGAACACAAGCAGGCTCTCTTTTTGATTGATTCTTGAAAATTTTTTGAAGACAAGTTTATCTGCTTAAACATTTCCAATCAATGGCTAATTGAGCTTGCCTTTACCCTCTGGAGAAGTAGGGATGTCTGGTCAATTTCTTTCCATGTAGTAACATCAGAAGTACAAAATGACATAAAGTAAAATGGCAATTTGTAAAAGGCCAAAATTCTCTACAGAATTTGCCACATGAGGTTGCCAGTGCCTCAGTCACTTGGTTGGTATTTTTAACCGTGCTTGTGAATCAGAGAAGGAGGCTCTTACATAATCAACTCCAGTTACTTGAGGGGTATGTTGACAGCGTGCCATAAGTCTTTGGATTTTTACAGTTTAAGTAAGTTCTGAGTTATTTTTGATCACGGCACATGGTAAGATCCAGTTCTATGATTCTTTTCAGTTTATTAGAATAATAATATACTTGACCTCACATACCCTATATTTCCTTTTCTACTACCCTTTCTATCCATGGTCTGTTCCTCAATGAAAATGCACATGAGATGTCAGGGAATCTGCCCCTTGGTGGCTCCCAGAGGACTGGGCCTGAGAATCTTACAACTGTGATCCCTGTTAGCGCCTTAGGCTGTACTCCTAGGGTCTGGAATTGAGAAAGTCAACTTTGCCCAAATGCCAGGGGATGAGGCGGAGCTCTTGCAATTCTAAGTTTAATAACAGTGCACAGGGTTAGCTGAAAAGAGGTTTGTTAACTGTCACTTGAGCCTCCAGGAAGAACAGAAAATATATATATATATATATATATATATATATATATATATATATATATCAAGTGCCCGTCATTCTCATTGGCGTTCCAGATACAATGATTGCTTTAAATGTGTGTCTTGGTTATTAACACAGAGAGATCATTCTCAAGTTGCCAGGTGATCTCACTTTAGATCTTCCTTTTCTATGTCTTAAACATGCACCTCATCTGCATTTTAACGTGCTTGCCCTCCAGTGGAGGTCATTATGCATCCATTTGTTTCTAGATCTGTGACAGTCCACAAAATTCGCTTTAATTCCATGCAGTGTTTCCTTGACAAGTCACCATGTTTTGCTATAAATATTAATAAGTGTTTTCCCTTTTATGATGTTGTTTGGACATACCCAAGCAGCTTTGCAGGGGATCTCAGGGCATGGTCACCTTGGTACCTCACAAATAAGACGTCTCAGCAGCTTCCATGCTGCTGTGATAGAATCCTGGGAAACAGACAAGTGGTGGATGAGAGAAATTTATTTGGCTCGTGGTTCTGGAGATCCAGGAGCATGGGTCTGAGACAGAGGTTGGAGCCCAGCTCGGTCCTTCCCCCCAGCACCTGCTCCAGAGGTATGTGTCCAGTTCCCCTCCCGACGCCATCATCCACGCAAGGGGGTGGGGGGCTTCATTGTCATCACCGTTAGAGTCTTACCTCTCAACACCACCTCATCACAGGCGGACTTCAGTATAGCTTCTACACTGCACTATAGTCAAACTATGGATTGAGGCAGTAAATGTGGGTCAACTTCAGGAACAAAGCTCAATTCTTACATTCACAGAGAAAAAGAAATTCAGAAAACCTGGCACTCAGACAATTTCAGTGGTTTGGCAAAGCCGCATGCTTCGAGTGGTGAAGTAAAGACTGTACTGCTTTGGGTCTAAATGCCTAGCATTCTGGCTCCAACAAGCCAGATGTCTTTTTCCTGATGAAACAAACCAGTTGAGTGAGTAACCAAATGGTGAGGTAGGGGAGCCCTGTATAGAATGGCTTTGAGTGATTCCCAGTGAGTTCTGAGGACAGTTCACTTGTTAATATGCATAGAACATGGTAAGTACTGAGTACTCAGAAGTGTTAGGGAGCTCTTATCAATGGCTGCTTCCTTTAACTTAAAATATTTAAGAAATCCTTATCTCAGGCATCTGTATAATTATTTTTATCTAATTCTGATAATCCTTGTTTTCTGTACGTATTTAAAATTTTTGTATATAGTATCAATGAAAGAATATATATTCATACTACTTAATCTGTCTACGATAGATATTTCTGAGGCCTTTGAAATATATTCTGTTGCTTTTTTAAAGTAAAACAAAGTGCATGTGATGGAAGACAGATCTGAAGTGAGAAAATGACCAGAAGCAGAGGGACAAAATAGACAAGTGGCCTCGGGCAAGGGAAGGCGCTGGGTGATGTGGCAGGGGTGAGCGTGCTGAATCCCGGGCCCCCACATTCACAATTATAAACACACTTGGTGCAATCAATGCAGACAGCGCCCACGCCGAAGGAACTCCTGCAGCCATGCAGAAGAGTCCCAGTGCGAGGTTCAAAATGCAACGCGCTCACTCCTATAACTGCAGTCTGACTGGACATGAGTGATTTCATTCAGGGACTGCAGTGAGCTTGTGGGACACAGGGGAGAGTTTCTGTCTGTGAAGGCAGCAGCGCGGAATGTGGGGGCCATCTCTGTGTGAAGGGTGCTCATGAGTGAAGGATCACACATGCCTTGATGCCAGTCCCAGTTTGTGCTGTGCCCTCAAGCTTCTCACCCATTTTTGTAGGATTTGTTTCTCTGTCCTCAAATATGCAAACTGTTCCTCTTTGGCAACACTGGAAGGAAGAAATGGGGCCCTTAGAGAGAGTGAAGAGTAAAATGAAACAAACCCCAGAGACCAAGAAATGGCTTGCCCTGTCTCCCAGCCATCCAGCTCGTCTTACTGCTCCTTCCTCTCCGCTGCACGCTTCTCTTTTAGGATTTGATGCGCTGTAAAGGGGTATCACCCTCAGAGTGAGCTCAAATCATCCCTTTAGTCCCACAAGGTTAAGATGACAAGCCACTTGACAGGCATTGGAATGTGGAGGTACTCCAACATTTGTCAGGAAAGATCTGCTAACTGGCTCCCCCATAATAGGGACAAGTTTAGTACTTGGATTGACTGTCTTTGGGGAATTGCCATGCAAATCATATTATTTTGTGAAGAGATCAAGAGAAATTTAATGTGTGTTAAAATTATATGGTCAAAGACAAGCTGTGTGGCTATGAACAGTAACTTCAACATAATTTCTGCATAAGTTAACACCCATCTGAGGCCTCCCAAGTTAGAGTTACTAAATGATAACAATGAACAAAATGTACACAGTACATTCTAATATCATAGAGGAGACTATGTGTTATTTTCTAAAACAGGAAAAGGTAACTTGGGGTGCAGGGAAAGCCCTAATTCTAAGGAGGTAGGTTGCCTCATCATGACATTGGTATTTTAGCAGGTTTGTAAAAGGTAAGGTGTTTAACTATGTGGATATCTGGGAGAAAAACATTCTAGAAGTAAGAAACAAAAGCCATGTTTCCCTGCAGGAAGATGTCTGGGATAAGTTGACTGTTAGAATTTGGGTATTTAGTGAGCTGGAACTATTTGTGTGGGTTTGAAATAAGGTAGACCAGATGGCTGCTAGGTTGAAAATAGATGAGAATCTAGAGGGCAGCTTGGGAACCAAGGGAGCCTGCTGAAATTGCACTGTAGGTAAGGGATGAGCAGTAACAGTGCCTGAACCAGATCACCACAGCCATGCAGCTGGAGACTGGTCAGCGTGTGTCACGCTCTGTGGTGAAATGAACAGGCCATGCTGAAGATGCTGTACCTTGTGCATGCTGAATAGCACGGCCCTGAAAAAGAAATCCTGGCATTAAACAAGCTGGCTGCATTTTCTCTGAGCTGTTTCAGAATTCATAACCTCAGAATCCTTTTCAAAAATACATAACAATCAGTATTTCGTGGTAACCAGTGTTGAACAGAACATACTTGGAAGTGCTGTCATAGAAACCAAGAAAATTTTCAATTTCTCTCCAAATTGTCATATAACATTGAAAATCTGTATTAAAACTAAGGACAGCCCAGCTCTGCTCCTGTAGTAAAGTGATCTGTCATTCACCTCTGTGAAACCAAGCAATTAAGATTCAAGATTTCAGAAGTCTCTAATTTTTGACTTAAAATTCTCACAAGACCTAAGGAAGCAAAGGGCAGCTCTTTATATTTCTTCTAAAAATATCCTTGTCTTTTTGTTGAATTAATGAGAAGTCAATAAATTATCTACTTTCTTTGACTAAGGGACATGCATTTTTCAGACAGTTGTCAAGAGCACAAGATATATTTTCTGCATGAAAGCTCTGCTTTCTTCCCTTGTACTTTAAAACAGGGGAAAATTACTGATGACTTATAAAAAAGCTTCATTTATTTATTGAGTCACTAAATCTAATTAGGTCTATTATTCTTAAAAACTCCATGGTAACTCACAAAACCTGAAAGACGGATTCACATGGATTCCGCCCTTGAATAGCTGATTACTGTTTCAGAACTCAGAACACTGCCTCGCTTAAGAAGCGATCAGAATTTCTATTCATGTGAAGAGTTTCTAAGTTAACTGTGGGGGAATATTTCTGGCTGAACCATAGTGTGGCTGATTCTGTTAGCTTTGGTGTCTTTAATGTCTCCTGCCCATTTCCCTTAACCCTTTCAGCCATCTGTGCCTTCCTTGGTGGTTTACATGAAAGATGTGCTCGTTGGTCATAAAAATTCACTAATTGTAGTTTGAAATACTTGAATGTGGACTAAGTGTGTCAGCTTTAATTTAATTTTGACAATTAGAACTGTTTCAAAAATTAAACTGTTTTGGGTGCATCAAACAGGCAGACTTTTCTTGACCCTAATTTTCTAATATCCTATTGAATACATTGACTCTACATTAAGCATATAAAGGAGACGCTGTGGAAAAAGTGCTCAAACTGATCACAACTGATGCAAACAGCATGTTGATGTTCTAGGAAGGTGCATCCTAAAGACACAGAAGCGATCCCAGAGTCCCTCCTGGTGGTTTATGAGCTAAGTTCTCGGTGCTCCATAACAGCAAATGAATACTACAGATTTTTTTCTTCTCAATTTCGTGACTGGAACCATCTGTTGACATCACACAATTATGAGAAAAATAACATCTTACTAAGGAGAGAGAAGCAGAAAGAGTACTTCAAGCAAATGCCTAAAATACTTTCCCTCAGAGGCCCAGCTTCATCCACTCTCAAGTCCATATTGCAAGGACTAGTACTGACAAGTACCTTCAGTGGTACTAGTGATCATTTAGCATACACTGGTCCTGCCATCTTGCTTCTGATGCTTAAATTAAGCACAATGAGCCCTTATAGGAAAAGGCGGGGATGGCTAGTTAATAGAGAAGGAACCCCTATGGGGGCAATTCTTTTCCTTATGTTTTTGTTAATTTTGACTCTAGCAATATAAACATAATAGGACTCTTCAGTGCATTTTTCTTTTGTGTGAGGGTCTTTACAAGATTATTTTTAATCTCCCACCAGCGCACTGATGTCACATCCATTTTCTCACATAAAACACTTTAGAAAAGTTGACAAAAGCAGTTATCTCTGCTCTGATATATTTTTCTCCTCTGAAATTATGGAGGGCATGCAGAGAGAAAGGAAAAGGGATTTCTGGAAATGGTGACTCTGTATTTCCTTGGTTGTGGAAAGTCGATCTGTAGTGCACCCCAAGTTCAGTCTTATCTGCTACTTCCTTGCTCCCCGCCATTCGTTATGCATTATTAGCTCGGGGTGCCTGTTTGTGTGAAGAGGTCCAGGTGGATGTGCCTTGCTGCAGCTTTGTGACCTCACACCAGGGCTGGTGTTGTCAGGAGAGTATTCTTATGTAACCACCAGATCCCACTTACTGTTAGATCCTTGATGATTTAATATGCATCTTAAGTATGGATTGCTGGCTTTCCTGGCAGTAGTGTCAAGTGAATGTTTCTCCTGCTCTGAGTTAGAAGATTGTCCCCCTGGTGTTTCCACTGTGATTGCAAGCTGAGTCTGACTCTGCTTTGGCAGCCCTGGCCGTCGGGAGCAGGTCCAGGCTGTCCACAGGCTGCTGCTCTCTTCTGAGTGCAGTGCAGACCATAAGGAGGCCACGTGATGGGGACCATGGTCCTCGGCCGAGACCCCTGGTCTATGGAGCCTCCTCGGTGATGAGGGGAGGGCTGGGGAAGAGCTGCAGGACACAGTAGGCCAGTTGTCCCGCCTGCCCACTCTCTTCTTCCTCAAGTGTTTGCTCTGAGTTTTTACCTAGGTTTGTTGGAATAGCATCAGCATCATGCTGCAGGTGATTGAGGCTGGTACTGATTTTCCATTCCAATCTCACTTTTATGTCTATAGTTTTCTGCATTCATTCTATAATAATATATCTATATTTATATATAACCTGCTCTAAGCAATTGTATGTTTATAGTTGATATAATTACATTTATATATGGGCGCCTGTTGTTTTTTGTTTGTTTGATTACAGGACTATGTAAGAGTCTATCCTTTAAATTCAAAAAGCAATTTCCTTGGAGATTAACGTAGGTTGTAAAAGTGTTAAATATCTTACTGTAGAAGATGACTCCATGAAAGCTTCCCAGGCAGGAACAGCTGTCTAGTTTCCAGGTTGGGGTGAAGGTGGCCCTGGCTGGCCCGGGACAGACACTGAGGGGGTCCCTGTTCTCAGCAGGGTCATGTGACAGTGACGCTCTGAGCTCCTTAATGCTCCGGGGAGCAGGTCACACCACGCAGGGTCCCAAAGCTTCATTCACAGCATCGCGGGAGAGGCTTTCCAACAGGGAGCTGTAGGGCCATAGAGTTCTCATAAAGGCTGCACTGCCTTCTGGGGGAAAGGTTTTGACTTACAAGTGTTTCCCAGTTTCTGCGGTGTAAATTGTCCCTGCGTGGCCAGCCTCAAGGTGCTGTTCTGCTGTGGAACATGAAGTTAGGAAGAAAGCTGACAGAGCAGAGTTCGGTACAGTTTGTTACCAAACTGCCAATGGGTGTCAGTAACTTAGGTGACAATGACACAAGGAATAATGAAAATCCTAAGACACAGAAAGAGGCCATAACTTAGGACCTTAATTTTGTTTAAGAATTAATGATTATTGTATCATACTAAAGCTTATGTGCACATTAAAAAACGAATCACATACTATCTGTATGTGTATCCAGATATCTAAATTGTAAAAATAAACTTAAATACATAAATATTTAAAAATACTATCTGAGTGTAAAATAGGTCCCTAAAAGCTGTCTTAATAATTTTGTTTTCCCATTTTTATCTTTTATTCATGCATATTTGTAATATATAATGGCCACAATTGTATCTTGAGCCATAATGTTAAATGACCTTGCTTTTAAAATAAAATTCATTTAAGGCTTCTTTTCCCAATTACTGTGTTTCACAAATAAGCTTGGTCAGTTTTTGGAAGATTCTGCCTCAGGCCTGGATAGGCACTTTCTTTGGGTCACCAGAGGGTTTTGGTACAGTGAGTTGGGGTTCCCGAGATTTCCTCTCCTGTTTCCGGGTGACATCAGTATATCTTAGGCCCATCTGAAAGCCAGAGACACTAAGCTTGTTTTTCCTTGGGAGAATTGATGGGAAACCCAGGAGGGTATTCTTATGTAAATTATACAGGGCAATTCTTAATGATAAGATTGTTAAAGACAAAGAGAAGCACTTTTGCACTTATCATTTTAATCAGAGGTTTTGAAATAAACATTCTCTGAATTTCTGAAGTGATCAGTGTCTACAATTTTATCAACTCCCAAAACAAAAGAGAAAATCAAACTTCCTCTTAAACCCCAAGATGAAAATTCTCTGTTGTAGTAATTTTTATGGAATCACTGATATCCTCTAATTTCTCCGCATATTTCTACAGCATTCATACAGTTCGCTATAGTTTATAAAGAAAGATAGTTTATCCGGTGAGCATTGTGCCACACGCCTGTCCTCACAGCTTTACAGAAGGATGATGCAGGAGTGTCTCAAAGGCAAGCCCAGCACGGGGCAACTTAGTACTATGTCAAACCGAAGCCTAAAAAATAGCTGGGGATACAGTTCAGTTTTAATGTCCTCAAATCAATATTCTTCAGTACTGCAAGAAACATATTTAGATACACTAATTCATGTAAGTGCAAATTAAGGGTTGGTACTTGGTCTCGTTTTGTCCTATGACGTGTTCTTCATTCAAACCACATAGAACTTTCAAATACATGAAATATATGTGTCACGTAAAAATAGGATTTTGCATAACAAAAATCAATTATAGAAGGATGCAAACTACCTTATATCCTAGTTTGTTACCCCACGTGACTAAATTGAGTCTTTGAAATCAACAAGTGATGTCAGTGATTCCAATTCTGCACAGTACATGGAGTGCCAATCTAGAACCTAGCAGCCTCAATCCAAAAAAACTATAACTTTAGAATTACAAATGGAAATAACACCTCTTCAAAACACTAGCTTCTTTTATTTAAATCTTGTTAGTGGTGCTTCTGTTATAACACTTACCACACCATGTTGTAATTGGTAATTGTTGGTTTAAAAATAATTCCTGACACCATGACTCCTTGAAGCTGGGGAACACATACTGTGGTTATTGTTTGTTTATTTCACTTGCAGTGCAAAGTAATGGGTTGTGCATTGTCGTTTATTAGAAAGGGCACATGTAAGAATGCAGAGGGAAATGTGTTTGGAAATTGGAGAAAGAAAATGGTGCTCACTTCCTTTTGGCTGGCAGATGGTGGAGAAAAAAGTCTTTGTGCCATGTTGTCTTACCCTTGGTGCTGTTTCTTAACTTCAGGGTGTGTCAGATGCAAAATGAGGAGCTTTTACAGCATCCAAGCCCTCTGCCCCTGTTGCTGGGTGGTGTGACTCTCCAGCCCAGGAGTTCTGGATCCGGACCCCACACCGGGAGCAGATCTGGGCTTACCAGGGAGCTAGCTGCAGGCATGAGAGCCAGCTCATGAGCAAAGCTTCGGCTGGACTGACAGTCAGCTTCCTCTGCACTGGCAGCTTCCACTGTAACTGTTCCTCGCAACTGAGCTCTGTCTCCTGTCTCAGGAGCAGTGGCATCAGACTGTCACAGGAGCTGGACACCAGCTCTCAGCTGCACATGCGGGGAACTAGGCCACACATGACTTGTGAGAAAATAATAATAGAAATAAAGTGCATGTTATAATAAAAATAAAGGAACAATAAATGTAATTCATTGAATCATTCCCACCCAGATCATCACCCCATCCCTTTATGGAAAAAGTGTCTTCCAGAAAACGTGACCTTGGTAACGGAAAGACGGGGCATGGCTGCTATAAAACCAAAGTTGTGTTAGGGACTCCATGTTTTCATAAAGGTCCCAGAGAATTCTCCGGAATGCTATTTGTCACTAGTCACAAACAAATTGAGAAGAAGTGTTGTAAGTGGACATTTTAAGTCATTTAATTGCCCTGAGAATCATACTGGGTCATCTAGGAATGCTCCTCATGAGGCCTTCACACTATGTAAAGTTACAGCATCAAAAACAATGCTTTTATCATTCACAATGATGGTCTAGATGGTCCGTCAAAGACATTTCAGGATTTGGTATACAATAGAAGTAATTATGATTCCATATCAGCATAATTCAAGTTGAGTCAATGTATTTTTAAAACTTCTGTTGAATAAATGTTTCTTTAAGGGCCATAATTTTTAAACTTTAACATCTGTTTATGTATCAATATGCATTTTATTCTCCTTTTGGGAGAACTTTACCATGGTAAGACTGAATGGATGTGATACAGAGCTCTCTATTCATTCTTAGGACTGCAGGGTCTAGTGGTGTGGAGCCATGGGTAAGCATGCCACTCATCTCAGGTCATTAGTGACTGGTGACAAACAGCTGTCACCTGGCCACACATTTTAGTAAGTGAAACATTCACAGCACTCATAGAAACACATAGGAGTTTTTGTAATTAAATGCTAAGCTTGATTTTAAAAGAACATCAATGTATAATTTCATCTAATATCTTTCTCTACCTGGGTCCAGATAGAGAGAATGCCTTTCTCTCTCTGCCAGTCCGTCTCATTCTGCCTTCAGTAATCTTTTCAAAACACACTTTATAAACTAGCTGCATTATGTAGCATTCTCTGGGATCTTTATGAAAATGTGGAGCCTAAAATACAACTTTGGAACATCAAACTCTGTATCAAAAAAGCTTATTTGCCAGGATCAGTAGTTAGAAACAATGGCTGTGGAAGTTTTTGTAATTTTCTTAGCGAGTCAGCTACAGGTTTAAATCCCATGAGTGTTAGTGAAATATATAAATCAACATTTTATGCTCAAACAACATAATTTAAATAATCTTACCTCTTTTGCTTTTGGTAGATTCAAAATACATATGTAAAATACATATGTCAGCCTCTACCAGAATGCCTCCACATTAACTATGTCCAAGTGTATATTGAACACAAATACTTATTCAGGCTATTTGAAAATTAAAGTTTCAAGATTTAATTAAAGGAATTACTAAAGAAATATAGAATTTCAGTAATGCAGAAAAAGTTAACTTTCATGTTCTTTAAAACTTCATCTTTTCTTTCAGATATAGGTAATTGAAATTCAGCAAATATAACTCATAATACAGAATTTCCCTTTCACATCTTCTTAGCAGTGCAAATGTATGAGCATTTAAACCCACATGGAAGTTATTGGGTACTTAACTTTCATTAGCAGGGTAATTGTCACCTTCAAAGAAGGTTAGTTTATTCACTTCCATATAGATTAAATGCTTGCTTTACCGGCAGCTGTTTCTCATAACTTGTGCCCTACTTTATTACCCCTAGTTGGTGTATTAGTTACTTTCCTGTCACTAGGATAAAATAGTCCACGCCCACAATTGGAGGAGAGCCTTGTTATGGCTCAGGGTTCGCTTCAGAGTCAGCGGGCTCCTAGCAGAAAGAGCACAGTGTAAGGATGGGGGCCAAGAAGTTGGAAGAGAGGGAGGAGCTGGGGACAAGAACCTCCTTCTCCTTAACCCCTAGTGACCCCTTTTTCCTTCAGGCACCCCCTGGCAGCTGCTTCTTCAGCCACTGTCTATCTACCAGGACTCCACTGTTGAGCGTGGCTCGCATGAGCTGTCACCTTGCAAACACAGGAGACTTTGGGGACCACTTTGCATTTGAACCATAATTGATAACTTTTACCATGTAAAAATACACCATCCAAACTTCAAGACCTCCAAAACATTTTTATGCACATTTTGATTGATGTACTTTATTCTATAGACATGAAAATGCATTTACTCATCATAAACCATTAGTTTATGCAAGACTTATAAATCAAAACATTTTAAATCTATTGAGTTGTGTTGCTATCTCAGCAGTGTGTTTGCCAACAATGCTGTATAAGTGTATGTTACCTGTGTACAGATTCTCTGTGTTATGTAGAACTAACACCTGACAGGATAGACAGTTGTATCATCAAGGACCTGCCCACTTCATATCTGTGTGGGAAAGCACTTTCCTTTCTAAGCCTGTAAATTTCTAAATATCACAAATATTGTGTAAAACATAGTATAATGAAGTTCAATTAGGAATTTTATAACTGAATTTGTCACTATAATACTGACTGCAAGAATAGTAAAATATCTTGGACCAAGAAAAGCCCAAGAGGATACCTAGGATACAGTTCTTCAACTGTAAAATCAGTATCAATTTGAGGGATCTTCTACATGATGTATGACCAAGGACTGCTCATTTTCTATTAAAAGTAAAACCAGATCATCATGATGCAGCCCCACAAGTCATTATGGGTGTTTACAGGCATTTTTCAGCGGGCTCCCTGGCCCCCAGGACATGTGGAAGCAAGGTCACACCTCCAGCACCAGGCTGCCTGGATCACTTAGCAATTAAGGGCATAAATAGCTCTGGTGACAGAAATATGGTTTAGGAAGTCCTCATTTTTAAGAATTCTGAGTAATCTCATGCAGAGACCAGTAGTTGTTATTAATAACGCAGCTGGAGAGAGAGGCTGTCTTTCTAGATAAGTGTGGACCATGAGGACTGGCAGCCCACCATGGAATCATGACCCAGGACCCCACCACACTTACCTCTGATTCACCACTATGAATGTCAGTGCCCTGTGATAACTGGTCAAGGTCATCACCTTTGTATTTGTATTTGTATTTGTATTTGTATTTGTATTTGTATTTGTATTTGTTGGGGTTGTCATTGAGGATTAGGCCATTTCTGGGCCCATTTTCTATCAAAGATTTTGTTTTACCAGAAACCCTCAAGTTTAGCCTCCAGTTATTTGTCAAGGAAGGTGCTTGATTGAAGCCCTGTCTTGCTGAATGGGAACCTCTTCCGCAGGTCAGGAAGGGGAAAGCAGTGCGGCCCAAAAGTTGTGGTCATCTGTGGCCACTGGTCCCCAGCAAGGGTGCTGTCCCTTTTGGAGATGCAGTAAGCTGGAATTGTCAGTCTCACTAAGGTCACATCTGTCCTCTTCTGAAGCCCACAGACTCCTGAAGAAATGAGGAATGTGGTCATAAAAGAGAGCTTCACTTCTGACTTTCATGTTATATGTTTCATATTAACAAGAGGTTTACCTTAAGGAACTCCATTTTCATAAACAAAATAGTCTATATTTAGTAGATTGGGGCTAATTCACTTTCATATTCCAATTGTTGAAAAATATGTGTTGATATATGTGAAATGACACATTTAAAACCTACTTTGTAGGAAACACAGTCGTTTGGATTCATTATCTTTTGGCTTAATCTCTAAAATAAATCATAATTTATAGACAACTTCAAGTGTCATTTGAAAAAAATCTACCCACTAATCAGAAATAACCGTGAAATAATGAAAATGTTTATTTGAATTAAACTGCAGTTTTGTTTTATCGTGGATCCAGATAAGCATCAAGTACTTCTCAAGTTACTTTCATGCAAAGGGTTTGGTAACTCATGCTTTAACCATAAGTATTCTACAGGGTAAGAACATAAGCACACGAAAACACATTGCAGTGTTGTTGAATTGTGAATCTTTATCTTAAGGTATTTCTCTGGAAGATAAATATATTCTTAAGCCATGTTGCTTTAACCTCAATCAGTAGTCATGATAAATTGGATCAGAAACTGTTTTCACTGGCAGCTTAAGGTGGTGCTGGCATATCTTTATCCTTCAAGGTTGCTTAATATTGTTTGAAGTATAAGCTTAGAGAATACCATGAAATTTTATATCAATCTGTTTTAAAGTAAATTAAGTTAACAAGGACAAATTTTAGAAAACTGTTCCTTTCCTAAAGTACTCAGTTACAGTTCTCTAATATCAGCAGTTGGGGATTTCACAAACTTGTCATGATTGACAATTGTGGGCTGGCTACATGGGGACGTTTCAAGATGTCCAGCAGCCCCACTGTCCACCTGTTGGTCCAGATTCTGTCCTATGTTCTCTGAGGGGCACACTGTCCCTGGTGGAGAGAAGAAGCTATCCTTGGATACTTTCCCTTCAATAGTGCACCAGGTAAAATGGCTTCCCAGGAAAATGCCACCCAACGTAGAAAACAAATAGCTGTAAATTTAGAACAAAACAAAAGAAAACAAAACACTTCAAAAGAATTGAAAAAAGATGAGTCCCAATGTCTGGAGCTAAGATAATTCTTACACCAAAGTAGACAGGGTCATATGGAAAAGAAAAGCAAACCCTAGACCACTCTCAATTATGAATATAGGTACAAACATCTCAAAGAAGTTATCTAGAAAACCAATATAATGGTATTTGAGATAATTTTGGTTGTAAAGTCAAATTTATTCCAAGAATGCAAAGGAGTTTGACATTAGGAAACCCCTTATATTTACCATGTTCACAGTCTAAAACTGTCTCAAAGAAAAGTCACGTGACTATTTCAGTAGAAGCAGGAAATGTGGTAAAATTTTACACTCATTCAGGGTAAAGACATTTAACAAACCAGGAACAGAAGGGAGCTTCCTTAAAGTGATGAATTATATCAGTTTCGCTATATAAAGCATACCTAAAATTATATCTAGCAAAACTTTACAGGAAATATTACTTTTCATGCAAAAACATGGTTCTTTCTTTCAAATCAGAATAAAAAATGTCTTCCATTATTTTCTTAAGATACTTGTACTGGAGTTTCATCCTAGAGAAATCAGAGTATTTAAAAACAAGTAAAGAATCTTAACATTATAAAGAACAAATAAAACTATCACTACTATTAAGGTAAATGTTTATGTAGGAAAGTTAAAAAGATAATGTACACAAATTGTTAAAAATCTGATTGAATTTAGCAGTCTTTGAACTATTATCTATTTTAATTCTGCTCAACAGCAGTAATTTTAACTGTAATTTTGAAAGCATTTAAAGAGGCAAGGAAATCTAAAGGTACTAGGAACAAACGTTAAAATAGGTTTATAAAACCAGTATTTTACATATTACAAATGAAACTCAGAATATTATTAGTGAAAGAAATTAAGCAACATAATGGATAATTCCAACAGCATCATGTATTAACAATTTGTTGTTTCCCTCATACCTATAGATGCAATAGCATTCCCACAAAATAATGGTAGAAATATTTATTGGACCCTGACAATCTGATTAAAAAATTTTGTAAAAGAACAGTGCATCAACACTATCTAAGACAACCTTGAGGAAGAACAACAAAATGAACATATTTTCAGATCATAAAATTAACAAGAGAGCATGTTATTAAGCCAAGAACAAATAATTTTACCAACAAGGCATTTACAGAATCCGCATGTGATAGGGTTTCATAGATCAGCAGAAAAAGGAGTGACATTTAAGTACTGACAATGTAACAAATGTTATTCCGCTGAAATAAAATAGTCCCATTTCAAACTACTCTTAAAGAATAACTCCAGATAAATTCAAGACTAAAATATGAAAAGAAGCTTCAAAACACTTGTCTGAGCATGACATAACTGGTTTTGGCACAAGAATTTTTTAAATAAACAATAATCACTAATGGTACCATAGTAGAAAAATACTATAAATACTATATCTAAGAAGTTGTAATCATAGGATAAAAAAAGCTGAAGCCAGAATACACCAGAAGTAGCTCAAATTTAGCAATCATGGATAAGTTATCAGTACGAAATTTATCAGCAATAATTTTGAGAAAAATAAAAATTCAATAGAAAAATATGCAGTGGTGCCAATTGATACACTGAAAGAGGAAACTAAAGTAATAATTGAATCTAATATAGAGATACTCAAATATCAGTAGCAACCAGAACAATGAAAATTAAAGCCACTAAGTATCATTCAAATCCTTGGACAGATTGGCAAATACTCATATGATACTCGTATGTGCAGCAATAGCAAAGATTTAAAAATACAACATTCAGCCTGAAATCCTGTAAGCCCTTGATGGCAGTCTAAATTGACACAACTTCTTGGGAAACAATTAGCTTTTAAAATAACTCAGGCATCTTGAAACTTTACTATGAGTCATGCATGTTTCTAGAGATGGTGTTGCATAAATTGCATCAGATAAAGTGTGGAAGAAAAGTCCATAGCAACAGCCTTCCTTTTAGAGACCAGGTAGTCCAATCAGGGCAAACCCACAGCATGAGGGCAGGGCACCAAGGAGAGCACACCCAGGGACACAACAGGAAGGAGCCTTAGGATAGTCATTAATTGAGTCAAGGAAATCAGGTAGGGTATTAGTCTTCCTAAGCGAACAATACTGAGCCATCTATTTTGGACAAAGGTTGTTTGTGATAAACTATGTGTATTTTTAGAGCCTGAAATGGTCAGTCACATTCCACAGTCTTCATGGACTCTCCACAGAGGAGACATTAGAAGGACCTCAGTTTACATGCAGATCATGGAAAAATCTGAACATTTTTCAGATTAAATGAATTTATATTCAGACAGTTGTCACATCACTTCTTTGACAAAATGCATGATGAATGTCCTCAGCTCAGATTCCTTGTTTTTCCACTCATTATTTCTTCTTCTTTTTTCTTTATTTCCTCCTTCCTCCTCCTTCCCCATGATGGTGGCCTCGCCGATGGGTAGGAGATGAGGACGTATTCCTGACCTCTTGACACTTCCCTGATGATGACTAACATTGAGCATATTTTCACATGCATATTGACTAATATCACACCTATTTTTACATTAATTTTGCTATTTATTATTTGTGTTAATTTTGTCTCTTCGTGTAGATCATGTGTTCCTTTAAGTAATTGTCTCTAATTCTGAATCTGTGATGTATTTTCTTTTTCCCCAAGCTCTTGAGCTATTTGGGTTAAATGAGATTGTCAGGAAAGAGTGAAAACTGCATTTCAAAGACTGACGAAGAGAGATCCCTCCTGTGAGGACACTGAGCACCATCAGGTCTTCCTGTATTTACTTGTAAAGTCACTTGGAAATGCCTTTCTCTTGGTCCCCCGGAAAACTTTGAATTTACCTCCAAAGCCCTCTCCACACAGTTCCTTCCAGACCTATGAACTCCACTTCCTTCTAGCGTCTTTCTGACTTTATTTCTTGTCCTAGGGGTTCCCAAAGCTAGTTTACTGGGTTCATCTAATTCATGGATCCTCTAGAATTTCTCACAGGAACTTGAATTGAGGGCATTGGTCCTTCTGCACCAAACATCCTCCTGTCTATGTCACACTCATTTCAGACTTGTAACCTTACATTGACTCTTCGTTCCTTTTAATTTCCCTAATAAATAGTCAACAACTCTCCTCCATGGCCCTCCCCTCAATAGATATCCCAGTCCGGGTCTCCATAAATTCAATTCCTTCTGGCAACTCTTTATCTATCTCAGCTGTTTCTGGTCCTTTCTTGGCTTTGGTTTGTTCTGAATATTTCTGCTGCCAACTCATTCTTCATGAGATAATGTTTTTGTCATATGATTTTCTTGAAAAGCCACTTACAGAAGTTCTTTGCTTGTATCAAGACAGATAACTTCACGTATTTATGGCTAACTGAGCCCATGCAAAATTCCACCTGAAACTATTCTGCACCTCTAGCGGGGAACACAGGGTCAGTTTCTAATTGAAACATGGAATATGAATTTACAGTTCTGAAAATGTTTGTAAATGTCACTGGGCACAGCGTAGGGGTGATTTGCAAATGGAGAACATGGGGCTTTCCTAAAGATATATTCGATAAAGAGCTTACTAACAGAGCCAAAGAGAAATTAATCCTCAGCTATTCTTCAAAAGTCTGCAGAGTCCTGAAAAGCCTGAATTTTCTCTATTTGCTCTCATGTCACTTTACTTTTTGACCTGGCCCTGCTCAAAGACAGCCAAGCTCTGCACAGCATCCTGACCCTAACCCTGACCCTAACCCTAATACCAACCCTGCAGTCCGCACCCTTCCCTCATTCACTCAGCAGCCACCTGAGAGCCACAGGTGGGGTGCGTGCAAGGGGCACCCGTGGGATGCCTTCGGCACAGGTGCGATTTTCTCCAGCTTGGAAACATTTCACACACCTCGTCCTGAAGGTGTTCCTGTCACCGGTTAAATCCCCACAATGTCGTTGCTGTGTGGTAGCTCTCGCTGGCAGTGTTTATTCAGGTCAGGGACAGGATTCTGGGCTGATTTTCCCTCTGCCACACTGCCTCCACACTCCACAATGCAGTGCCTCATTCCTGCAGCTGCATAGCTGATGGACAGACACTAAAATGCAGCAAACTATTCTGTGGAACATTCATTTCTGATGACTTATTCACCAGACCAGAGTCACACTTTTAAATACATGAGAATTTCCAACGCACATATTCCTCTAAATAGGGGGAGGACTGGGATGTAGCTCAGTGGCATGGTACCTGCCTGGCAAATGCAAGGTCGTGAGTTCAATTCCCTGTACCCAAAACCAACCAACCAAACAAACAAATGGAGACATTTTAAATTCAATGACTTTGACAAATGTGAGTTAAAATGTCAAAACTATGTGAACATGCTGTCAGCCCTGCCACCCGGCCACTGTGGTAGGGACAGTGCAGATTCATATGCAGGAACATAGAACAGCCCTGTCTGTGATGCTGGTGTGGAAACAACCCACAATGAGAAAGCAGAGACCCTGCAGGTCATCCCATCTGTTACCACAGCCCAGAAGCAGCAGGGAGAGTGTCTTCCATGTTCCATCAACAAGAGCTTTGTCAAGGCAGAGGAGGAAGGTAGATATTTCTTCAAAAGAAAAAGTGTGAAATGCATTGTTTGTGTATGTATCTGTGCAGAGGTTGTGTGTTTGTATTTGTGAGTATCTGTGTCTAGTTTGGATAAAAAGTAGTGACTTGAAAATAAATAGATTAGATTTTAATTTAGTGGGAATAAAATATTTGGGAAGTCTGAGTTTTTAATCTATAAAAATCAGATGCAAAGAAGGAATTTTAAAGTAAAGGAATGATTAATTCTGAAGCGCATAGTAATTTGACTCCTGTTTAATTAGACATTTAAAAATAATAAAAATTCTCACATACACATTCACTAAAATAAGCAGAACATAGGGTATCATGTTTGCAAAGTTAGAGTTATCAAATGTCTCCTGGTTTCCATAATAGAAATAAGAAACTTGACAAAAACTATAAAAAAATTCCCTTCCATATGTAGGAAACAGATTTTTGAGGACCACTTTTTTTTTGTTTTTACTGAGATTTGTGGAAAAACGCTGGACAGTTGGTCCATAATGGAACGTCATTGGCATACGACGTCAGAAATATCTTAGAGCAGTGCAAGAATATATTTTTTATTTTGGGCATCATATTTTGGTACTGAAAAAGTAGAACTTATTTGAAAGTTTATAATTTTCAAAAACAAAATAAATTGCATCAAAAGAATCTGTTAAAAGAAAACAAAAGTATGAATACTGTTCTACAGTAAATATTTTTTCTTTATATTTTAATAAGTGCTCAGTGAAATTATTAATAGCTTTTAAAATTGGGTTAATGCAAACCAAAAAACTAAATATAAATATTATCATAATACTGATTGAGGTAAATTATTTTTCAGATAATTTTTAAAATTCAAGCAAAAAGATACTTTCGTCAAGGATTGACCACTCTTTCTTACACTTTTTGAAGAAAACTCATTTAAACCCGGCTAGATTTATGAGATACTAAATAAATATTGTCAATCTACTTTTCATTTGAGGGAATTAAGTAATAGTGAGAAAATATACAAATTAACCCATTAGCTGGGAGCTGACGTATAATACTAGATTATGGTTTAACATTTTTATTGCTTCCTGATTTCTTGCCGTTTATTGAAGTGGAAGTGTTGGAGGCAAAAGAGTCCTTGCACCACCTACACTTCTACACTGGGAGATTTTTTTTTTTTTTTTTTTTTTTTTTTTTGTACTAGGAATTGAACTCAGGACCACACACTTCTCACACTTACCAGGCAGACACTGTTCCTCACACTGAAGATCCTCCGAGTAGGATATGTACACCTGGGTATGCTGGTAGCTCTTGTATGATGTTGGTTTGTTCTATAAATTTTAGAACTAAGCTATTCTTGAAACCTAAGTGAGGAAACTGATCTCTGAAATAAACAGGATGGAGCCCCACTCGGCTTCGGTAAGCTCAGGCCAGATGGTGCCACCCAGGTACTTTTTTCTGTTCAACGTCTGCAAAGACAATTCCAGGGGCCCTGGCCCGGGCCCAGGGGCCTGTAGCTCCTGTGCAACTCCTTGCTGTTCTGATGTTTACAAGCGAAGCAAATCAAAAACGCATGTTTTACCCAGCTTGGGTGATATGGCTGACTATGCCCACTTGATTTGTGTATTATAAATTGAGAAATTGCATGTAAGCTGATGAGCAAACACTGGAAACTAAGATCCCTTTCCATTTCCCTCTGCTGGCCTCTGCCCACCCACTGGTTCTGATCTTGCCCTCTCAAATCCCTTCTCAGCAGCAGGGCCCCAGTCTGCCTCACAAGATGGAAGTGGATTAGCTAAGACCCAGGCTCCCTGCTGACCTTCTGGATCACCAGGGTGTGGGTCTCACCTGCTTCTCCTCCCGCTCTCCCCTCATTCCGTCCTCACTACAGTGCATCCACGTCCAGTTTAGCTTCTCAGACTTCCCACCACATCGTCCCTGGAAATGTGTCAAATGTTCCTTTTTCAGTTTTTGTTATTTTAATTGGCAAATAAGTCTATTGGCGTGTGAATACCCTCATGTGCTGTGGTAAAACGCAGTGAACACGGCCTGCATTCCTTGTGTGCTGGTGTAGTAACTGTGTTGTACAGTGGGCTCCTGGGACACCTTTCTCCTGTCAGATTGCAGCTTCTACCCTTGGCCAGCAAGTCCCCACTTCCTCTCACCTCCCGCCCCTGTGATCACCTTCTTCTTCTTCCTTCTGTATGTTCAGGGTTTCTGTGCTGCACATGTAGGGAAGATCATGTGGTATTCACCTTCATGTGCTCAGCTTCCTTCACTTACCATGATATCCTTCCGGCTCCTCCATGTTGTCACAGATGAAGGACTTCTCTCTTTTTTCTAAGTCTGAAGAGTACATTCATGCATTCACCCTTTAATGGATACCAAGGCCCATCCCATGTCTTGCTACTGTGAAAACTGCTGCGGTGAACATAGGGAGAGAGATATCACTTAAACACACTGCTTTGTTCCCTTTGGATGTGAACCGGGCTGGGACTGCCAGATCTATTTTTACATTCTGAGGAAACTCCATACTGTTTCCACAATGACCTTTCTAACTAACATTCTCACATACAGTATGCAAGGACTCTTTTGCCTCCAAAATGCAAAAATAGATAAATGGGATTCTTCAAACTTAAGAGCTTCATTGCAGCATAAGGAACAATCAACAGATTGAAGAGACAGCCTATGGAATGAGAGAAAATATTTACAAACCATATATCTGATAAGGGTTAATATGCAAAATGTGTAAAGAACTCAACACAATTCCAAGAAACCAAATAACTCATTTTTAAAAAGGTAAAATATCTGTGTAGTCACCTCTCCAACGAAGATCTACAGATGGCCAGGAGGTATGGGGAAAGGTCTTCATCATCACCAGGCACCTGAAACCTCTAAATCAAACCACAGAGTGATACCACCTCTCACCTGACAGAATGACCGTCATCAGAGGTACAGAAGATGGCCACTGTTCTCTTGCTCGTGACATGCACATTGCCCGCTTGTGATTCTTTGTTTTCTTGAATTTCAGCTCAAATATTTCATGATAGGCTCCTGGCTGCTGTTCTCCTCCACCTCATCTTGTCACCCTCCACCCTGGAGTTCACGCTCTGATTCTGACTTCAGCCGTGGCTCTGTGCACATGTATATGCAATGACATGTATGGGAATGTGCGTGCTCTCCACGTGTCTCCCGGAGCCTCTGGTGGGGCAAGGCCACATCTGTACCTCTTCTGGTGCCATTTCTGGGGACTCATCACGTCTGCAAAAGAAACCAATTCTGTGAAAGCTCTTGAAGATATTCATCTGCTTTCTCAGAAAACAAACCAAATTATCACAGAACAATTAGGAAGCATTTAGGGTTAGTAAAGTTTCTAATTTATGTGCTCATTCCACATACACATTCCCCTCCACAAATTCCTAAGCCTTCAAAGACCAATAAAATAGTCTTGAAAATCACTAGAAACTCTTTTGTATTCTACTGACCTCCTCCAAATTTAACTAGTAGCCAAAAGGAAACATTTCTGTTTACATTTGCATTTCTCTGAAATTTTCTTTCTTATGTTTTGAGGTTAATTTGAAAAATAGGCTTTTGAATTTATTAACATAAAAGTCTTTGCTGTCACTAAAGAGTGTTAAAAGATCAATCTTTTGAAAGTTTATACTTTTGGTTCTGCTGACACTGTGGTATCCCTGTTTACAAACCCAATTCTTTCCACAGTTCTGTTCACAAACCTAACTGGACAAGACCTGATCAAATTTCCCCATAAGGTCATCACTGAACCTAACCATTGAATTTAATTCAGTTGTCACCCAACTCTGTTCGTGACCAGAAGTATGGAAAGAATCAAGTTTATGAACTGGGATACTGCTATTCTGTGTATATTTTATTACCAAAAAAATAGCTTTCAGGAGAATGGAATCACAAATAACAATAGAACTACCTTCAAAATTATGATCTGTGTAACAAAATTCAGAGAAGTAGATAGCCTGCCTTTGGAAAAGAGAGTGGATACAGTGGTGTGTGGAGTGCATATCTCCTTCCTGCTATGAGTTTGGCTGAATTTGTGCTGAGTTTGGCTGGGAGCTGCAGGGCGGGGCATCTTCCATCTGGGGCCACATCCACTTGAGTCCTTGGTGCAGGCTGAAAATTCAGTGCCATTCACACCCTGCAGCCCCTGCTGTGCTGTTTTAAATGGGCTGAGATGGCCCTCAAGCTTTGATTTTAGACTGAGATGCCCTTACAAATGGACTTTCCCATTTGCTCTCCACCCTGCTGACCAAAGGAGGAATCTGGTGCAGGTTACTAACCAGCGTTTCTGTCCCTTGCTGAACTTTGGAAATCTTTATCCAACACACCGGAGCATCTTTCCTCAGTATCACTCACCACAGAAGAAGAAACCATAACCGTCCTATGAACACTGCAACTGGCCAAATCTCCCTGTAGGATCTGATGACATGTCATCCCAACAAGTGTCATCTGTACTACTAAAAAAATCAGTAACAGCTACCTGATTCCATCAATATGTGTGATGAAGTCAGAGGCATAGCACCTAGCTTTTTCCTGTTTTAAAAACCTATTTTTGTTATAAGGAAGAGGAGAAGAAAATAATAAATGATAAAGTCCGTATAGAACTTGTATGTGCCTTTGAATTTATTAGTTATTGTTGTTTTAACAAAAATAATTAATTCATTTTGAGTGCAATTTTATGTACAGATAATGGAAACCTGAATTCCATCTACTAATATTGTCATAGTGCATTGATGTGGAAGGCACTAGGGTGAAAGCTTTAGTAGTCATCGTAATGTTTAATAACTTCAATAAATTGCTCTTGAACTAAAATCTACCTACTGTCTATGAGTAATTCAATGTGTTCTTATGGAATGTTCCATAGGTAATTCTATGAAAACACTTGCGAGCTATTCTATGAAAACACTTGGTCATTTGAGAAAGTACGATCTTTAAAAAAGACAGCACATCTGAATGTTAGCTGCCTGAAGAGGCTTTCCATGATTATGCATTTTTACAAACTCCTTCTCCTTTATTCTTTCTGTTCACATCAATTTACCCAGGTCTTCAATTTTTAAAGATTATACTCTGCCTACTTGAAGAAACTTGAATGGGATCATTTATTATTTCAAATTTTCCCTGCCAATATTCATTTATCCACAATCCCATGATCTATTTTAAGAACTGAAGTTCCAAATATAAAGAAGCTGTTGCCAATGGGATAAAACATGTGGAACACTGCAACACCCCCTCTTCCTGCGAGCTCCTGCCTCACTGCTGCACTCCTCCTCTGGCCTGGTAAGCTAGGAAGATCCCGTGTGACAGGACCAAGGCCGCTTTATGGCTGTAATTACCTCTCCTGCCTGCCTGTGATTATTTCCATTTCCCTCCACTGTCTCTTTGATTAAGTCTTAGCTGCCCAATGCATTGTACTTCGGATGCACATTATTCCGGACTGTTTTGCTGATTCTTCTGTGATGTTGCTGAAAAGTCAGCCTTAGCACTAGGTGTTCTGGGAGATGTGGTGGCATCCCCATCATCTTATTGGGAGTGGGACACAGGACAGCCAGTGCTGAGCACCCCTCCCTCTGCCCGTGGCAAACAGCAACCCTGCTCTGAAGCTTGGGGTCCTATTCTTTGTTCCTAATCAGAAAAGCACTGAGATTTTATTCTCCCCTTTTGGATTACTGTGTACCATCTCTCAGTCTTATTTTGACAAGAAATGAAAACCTAGATGACTTCTTTAATTTTATTAGTGATAACACCCAGAAAGGTTGAACTGCATGGCAAATGAGAGGAAGCTTATGGCTTTATTGCTTAAAATACTGAAATTAGAAAAAAAATCACTACCATCTACAATTCACTCATTCAGTACATATTTGGCTACTGGCTATAAAGAAAATCATTTTGCTCTTTTTCTTACTGGACTGTGACTGGGAAAGTGTTGTTTCTTGTAGCTTATGTCTTATAGCTTATGGTCTCACATAAGCCAACAAAAGGAACCAAGACTCAGCACAGGGTGGTAGGATTTTGGAGGTGGGTTGATGGGGTAGGGAACAAAGAGGGATGTGCTTGGTCCAGATGGTGAAAAGGAGCTTCCTAACATGAGTTCTCCTGCGCTCAGTTATTCCTGAGAAGGAAGATGGTTTGGGAACTGCTGAGGGATCTGAATGGCCTCTCTGTCCATGTGCACTGTGTATGGAAGTCTCCAAGTTTTACACAGATAAGTGATGGGTAGCCAGACAGATGGAGGAATATAGATGGATGGAATGTAGCTAGACAGATGGAGGAATGTAGATGACAGAGACACTTAGATAGACAACTATAGTAGGTTGATGTGTAGATTTTTGATGGATAAATGATAGGTCCCAATGGATGATGTCAGGTGACAATTCATGCATGATGTATCAGCTGGTCGATCAGTTGACACATACTTGGTAGTGAGGCGGGCAGGTAGATGATCATGGAAGGATGCATGTTGCCTTGGCATGACCCTTTGTCTTTGCAGGTTCTGGTGTCTGTCTTGCTGTCAGGAACACCTGCAGTCGGTCCCCAGCCCACCAGGTGGCTCACAGCTCTCCCTGGATGATCCAAAGTGGTGTAATATTGACAGAAACTTGAGCTGGAGAGCCTGAAAACCACTTTGCACACCTGGGGAATCCTCTTGGATTTTTCCTTGATGCCACTGTACCACGACATTTTCACATGAAGGTGCAGTTTTAAACTAGAAAAAACTGCAAGTCAAAGTTGGTGCAGTACTGGTGGTGGTACTGACCCCTGGGACCTTTATCTTTAGCCTCAGCTGCTGGGGGGCCACGCGGTACCATGCCAGGGAGGCTGCTGCTGCGTGGCGGCAGGTTCAGGGACCCCACCCTTTCCTTGCAGACCTCTGTGGTGCCCACTACAGATGCCCTGTGTGCCCAGCGGGCACGCTGTCCAAGGGACTCAACCAGCACTCAACCATCCCTTGTCCACACACTCATTTATTTAAAAGAAAAGATACACACATAAATAGCTGCATAATGCAAGTGGCCACATGGACAGAGTGAGATATGGCTGGAGTAGAGCTGTCCTGGCGTTTAAATACTTTACTAATGGAAACTCTCTTTGAGACAAAGCTTCCAAAACTTCCCTTTGTCAGTACTGATAGCAAGGCTTTGCATTTGATATGACAGGAACCCATCGGGACAGGAGGAAGGGCCAGGGCCCAGGACAGCTGTAAGGGAACCCTTTTTCCTCTCTGCCTTTCCTGAACCCCACGTCCGTGTTCTGGCCAGGGTGGACAGGCCTGGCCTGGATGCCAGGGTGTGCTCCGCTGGCTGCAAAGCCCCCCAGCCTGTGTGTGTCAAAGAGCAACTTTCCCCAAGGGTTTTTTTTTTTTTTTTTCCTGTCTGGAAGTTGCAGAGCGACTGCTGGCATTTACATACCTTCTGTGCTCAAGACTCTCTGCTTGTTGGTTTTGAAATTAATTTTCGTTATCTTGACACAAAGACCCAAAATATGACTTTTCCCCATAGGAACAGACGGTGAGGAGGCAGCAGCCCTTACGATTTACCAAAAGGGGGGATACTATATTTAAACAGCATATTAATACATGATCATGCAGCTAGGCAGATTGTGTTCCTCGGAAAGAATGTTGCCGTTGCTTTTCTAAAATTTACTAGCGCCATTGCAACTGGGCCCCTGGGAAAGCAAAGCTCAGAGGCTGGGGAGGAAGGGAGAGGAGGAGGGAAAGGAATGGAAGGAAGGAAGGAGAAAGAAGAACCTGTGCTGGCCAGAGTTAAATCCAGGCTAAGATTTAAACTGATTGAATACCCCAAGCTGCCAAAGACAGCGCTATTAATTAAATAATTCCTTCGAATTAGAAAGAAAAGAAAAGGCAACCTTAGTGTATCAGTAAAACAAAACATTTATAGTGAAGGTTTCTAAAGTTCTGTCTCCAGTCTCTGCATTCGACTGGAAGCTTGTAAAGTCCCTGTAGAACCAGCCAGCAAAGCTGAGTCCTGGCAGTAACCAGTACTGTGGTGGGTTCTGGACCAACCTGAGTGGAGGATCCAAAAATTGAGGCTCGAATTGCTTTAAACTCCTGCTGCTTTAAGGGTGACATTAAGTCTGCGCGGTTCTGCAAGGGCCCGGTGTGCTTTGCTGGGTTTAGCTGCTTTTGAGTCACTGTGGCAGCCCCAGAGTGCACTGACAAGAGTCCTCTTGGAGACCACTGGCCTCTGCCGGAACCCTGTGCTAGGGTTTCCAAAACAAGCACATGCGTCACAAGCAGGGAGCTTTATTTCCAATTAGCTTCGAGCTAAGTCCTCTCATTTATATTTCATTGTAATTGAACGAGGCCTTAATGAGGGAGTGGATTATTTCTGTTTACGTACGGCACATTGCCGAAGAGATTTTGGAAGCCATTGTGCCTTCAGCTCATAGGAGGAACAAAGGAAGTCTGCAGACATTCTTACTCCCCAACCCTGACAGCTTCAGTGGTAGTTATTTTTTCTGGAAATGTCAAGTGGGTAGTAACTTCATACCAAATGTTACTTTATAAAACATTTTTGTGTGAAAGTCACTCTTTTAACAAGAGGCAAGTTATATTTAAAAAGCT
The DNA here is from genome assembly GCF_034190915.1 of Cavia porcellus. Classification (NCBI taxonomy): domain Eukaryota; kingdom Metazoa; phylum Chordata; class Mammalia; order Rodentia; family Caviidae; genus Cavia; species Cavia porcellus. The sequence continues at coordinate 45,536,625 of NW_026947507.1, forward strand.
TCTAGAAATGAAATGAAGGGAACAAATTCAAAGTTTACCATTTTAATTGCAGCAGAATTGTTTGTATTGATTTAATCAATTCATCAAGAAGCAACAGAGCACCGATTAAATACTGAGAAATTCCAAATTAAAATTATTTTAATATATGCAATCATGCTGTTGTCTAATTTGTAACAGAGAACTGCTTGAAGTATGTAATTTATTTATTAATACCTGTATAAATCTCTCAAACTGTAGATTTTAATCTTTCATTTGGATTTGAGTGATGAATACATGAGGTACAAGAAATTTTTATGTAAGCATCCCAAAGTCTAAAGAACATTGTGAGGGATATATGCCTACATAGCCATAAACTTAGGACTTTGCATACTGCCTTCAAACAAACATTCAAAAAGGCTTAAGTAACAAAATATTTACACAAGTCACTGGACTCCTTGCAGGGAAGACCTGCTCTGCTGATAGCTAACATGGGGAGAAGGTACGGGGCACAGCCCACAAATCAGATCTTAGCTGTATTTCTTTTCACAGTTCCACAGAATGTGTTTGCAATTCCTTTCTCAAGGGGAGAAATTTTTTTTAAAGAGCAGAATAAGAAAGCCCCTATCTGAGAGAGACAGAAGGGGTCCCAAGTGGGTTGCCAAAGACTCTGTCTTTTCTAGGACTTAATAGAGAACAAGTCCCAGTTCAAAGTCTAAAAACCAAAAGCAAACTCTTACATCCACCCAATGATCCTGGTGGAAGATTTCCAATTGATATACGGGAACAAAACTCCCAACCTACTAGATGTCTGGTATGAGTTTGTGTTCTCTAAAACTGAAGAATGAATTTTAGGAACAATAAGAGCAGAATATATTTATTGAGGGAAAGAAAGCTTCTGTCTGAGAGAGAAGGAAGGGGTCTCAAGTGGGTTGCCCAGGGTGGGAGTTCTTAATGCTTTCATGATAAAGCTAGCTTCTGAGGTGGCTGCCAGAAAAGCCCCATTTTTCTGGTGCAGTCAGCTGATTGAGGAGGCAATCCCACCCTGGTGCCCACACCAGCTGGCGCCAAGGATGGACAGACAGGCTGCAAGCTGGGCATTGGTGAGGCACCATCTCCAGTGCTGCCATGAGTGGCTTCACTCCGCAGGTTGAGTGCCCTGTCTGCTGACCCAGGGTGGGGACTTTAATCCTGCAAGCCAGGAGGGGACAGCAATGGACTTGAGAAGAAGTAATTTCCACCACAGAAACCTTCAAAAGTGAAGGAGAAACGAGGATCCTAGGGAAAGGGAAGTGGCTTTACTTGAGTATTTAGGTGTTCCCCAATTACATTATTATTGGAAGATGTAAATGAAGGTTGAAAACTCATAATTCAATCGTGTTAGGCAGGTAGGAAATAAAGATGTTTGCATAATTGCTGAATTCCAATACCAGTTTCTCTGAGTCAGTTAATTCAAGGATGTTCAAGGCAGAGTTTACCTTTTTAGCTGCCTGCCACTGTGATTAACAGCATCACTAATATTACTGTGTTTTTGTTTGTCACTCCAAGTTATGTGAGACTCCGAACAGTGCCAGTACTGTGTTCGATCCACAAAATAATTAGACATATGGGAAATTCTAGGACAATTTTATTGTTTATAATACATTCTAGATATACAAGGGTAACAAGTCAAAGAAATGGAATTTTTTTCTCTTTAAATTTCTCCTTTTTGTATATGTTCATGCATTCTAGACCCTGGTAACCTTCCTGTATTTAAAACTAGAAATTAGCTGGTATTATCCACAATACAAATGACCTAAAAAGAGATACCTGGGGTAGGAGATATTAATGTTTCTGGAGTTGGCAGGAACAGGCCTTTGGAGAGACAGGTGATAAATGTAATTGTGTCTTACCCTTGCCAATCATAGCAGGAGACCTTAAACTAGATAGAACGTGTGTGACTGCACGGGGCCTCTACTCAGCTGCACGCTCGGCCACGGCGTCTCATAATTGTCAGCACAGCTGTGCCAAGCAAACTAATAAATTAACAGTATGTCATGTTCCTCTTCAAGAGCCCATTTTGCAAGGTTGTTGGGGTAGGGGCTCATTCAAGTTCATGCAGTTATTGAAAAATTATTTCTAAGTCTGTACTGTGCATCTTTCAAACCCAGGAGTAGGGTTTGAAAAGGGGGCCTTTCCCTGATCTATGTCTCTGCGCCCCCAGCCCCCTCTTATTAGTTTATGCTTCACGTGGAGACAGGATCTGGATTTAAGTTGCTAAATTGCCCAGGCCAGGCACAAACTTGCAATCCTCCTGTCCCAGCCTTGCAGACTGCTAGGATTACAGTCAGCATCATGGCTGCCTCTATGCACCAATTCCAATAACTGAAGACACATCTGTGACAAAGAACTAAAGGTGCTGCTCTTACGTCAGATAGGTCCTCGGGTGGCAGCAAGCCCCCTGCAAGGAAATAAGGCAGCCTATGCAAATGGCTGTCCAGGGAACGCCTTCCTGTAAGGATAATAGACACACAGGTACTGAGCTCCAGGTACCTCAGGGAGTGGGGGGCCGTGGCAACCTGGGGCACAGCATCTGGCCTAGTGGGAGACAGACAGGAACAGGCAGTCCTGCTGTGGAGGGAGCTCACAGGTGGGGGTGAGCTGAGCTGAGGAGCCACCACCACCAGAGGAGGGAATTCCCGCAGTAGAGCCAGACAGCCACATGCCAGATTCTCATTGCTGTGACAAAGAACCAAAGCCTGGGGAGAGCTGAGTTTCAGTCTCGGGTCACTTGTCCCCTTGCTTTGACCCTGTGGCAAGGCAGAACAGCATGGTGCAAGTGCGTGGTAGAATGATGCTTCTAGAATCTTCCTGTCCAAAGGCAACTAAGGGCAGCAGACAGCTGAAGGTCCCAACATTTCCCACAAGATTGTGCCTCCGTGACCTGGCTTCCTGAGCTAGATTCCACCTCCTCAAAGTTCTGCTGTCCCCCAAAGTACCATAGGCTGAGGACCAAGCCCATAGCAGCTGTGGATGGAATCTGAGATCCAAACCCTAAGGCAGAGCCGCCAGTAGCTGTGGGAGGAGCTTGGGGCCCGGGTACAGATGGCTCTGCTCTCACCTCCAAAGCTGGACAGCTGACACCAGAGTGGTGAGAAGGAACAGCTTGTAACGTGGGGTGGAGGGAAGTGGGAAGTAGAGCAAATTCATCCCATACAGAGCACACTGGACTGGACTTATTGGGAGACAGTGAGGAATCACGGCTACATTCTGCAGATGTGTTAAGACAAATGTTGTAGAATTTACTGGTAATCGTGAATAAAGAATAGGTTGGGATCCAGTGTTTCCAGTATTTGCAAATGGGCCATTGCCTTAGTTCATTCCTGTTGTGTCTTCTGGCCCATGATGTTGGTAGGCAGTCTCTTCGCTGCTTGGAAGCACCAGGAAAGGTGCCCAACCTGTGGTCCCACTTGTTCCCGGACAGCGGGATGAACCCTTCTGGTCAGTCACTAGAGCCCAGAATATGGTATTTCAGAGCACTTCTGGTTCAGCTGCTCTCTGAGCCAAGGCCTGGTAGCACAGATATGGGAAGCACAAAAGAGTCTGGATCCAGGAGTTCAGAGCTGTGCCCCGACACAAAGCTCACTGCACACTCGCACTAGCCTTCAATTAGGATCAAACTAGGCAAAGCATTTGGAGCACATGACACAGTCTTATCTTGATGTTCACCAAAAGGCAGCATGAAGAATAGCTTTCAGGCACAGCATGTGTGTTTCCCCAAATCTCACAGGAAGGAAATAGCATCTTCTCTACCGGAAGTCTTCCTTTTGGTTAAAAGTTTGAATCCCCACGAATGGGTTATAGCAAAACAAAGAGTTTTGCTTTTTGCATCAAAACAGAAGCTGGCAGAAAGTTCATTGGCAACAAAATACACACATTTGCAGGCTTCTAGAGAGGAACAGTAGCCAGGCTTCCAAAATCATGGGTCAGTAGTTAGTAGGGGTCTGCAGAGATGGATGACATAGAATATTGGGAAATTAAAAAGTAAACTGTACTGTCACTTCTATCACTTGGAAATACCTATTTGGGTGGTTCATGGTAACCAGAACAACAATCAAACAAAACAAAATAATATGTAATTGAAAATTATTTGGCACTTACGTGTGTATGTATATTCCCACAGAAATACAAATATATTCCCATAAACAAGCTAGGAAATTTAAGGACTAAGGAGCTGGATATTTTCTTTTCATTCTGCATTATCTCGTTGACATTTGTTTCTCCTGGAGTCTCTATCACCTCTCTACATAAATTAACAGTTAATTGAAAATAAAGAAAATCACTCTACCTCATATATTCACATCAGAAATTATATCCAGGGTTGAAATTCCAAAGGAGATGCTTTAAATTGAGGGAACTGCCAAGTCAAATGTGATCTCCCAATGAAAGAAACCGTGCTAAGATAAAGAGCTCATGGCAGAGTTAGAGGAAAGAATATTGTAGCAAATGATAGGTGTTTGATTACTTCTGTTAGTCAGAACCAGAGCAAATTCATGTTTACATCTGATACATCCATTTATTCATTTTTTCCACAAGAAAAAGTAAATGCAGTGAGCAGCCTCTGTCCTTACCCTGTAATTTGAATATTTCAGACTTGATGGTCTTCCGCTGTCCTTTGGATTTATGATATGGCAGACTCATGAATATCAGTACTGATGTAATAAAACACAATGTTTAAGCAAATTCATGGGTATGAGTCCACTTCTAAATGTGCATTTCTTTGCTTATATGTTTATTCCATTTGGCTCGATTTATAAGCTCTCGCTGTTGTGCTCATTAAGTAAAATCTGGGGCAAATCCTTTGCTATAATATTATGGCAGCACAGAAACTGGCTGAGGATGCACGAGGTGTCAGGGGAGTGGGAGATGCACCCACGTTTGTACTGGGAACACCAGGGTAGCACACTCCCTCTTCAGGAGCCGCCAGAGATCACGGGCCAAAGAAAGGATGAAAGAACACAGGATTAGATATCACTGGCTCTATGGATTTTGTTTCTAAGGCTTTCTTCTTGATTTTGAAAATTATTGAAGCAATTTCTACCAGAAAAGGATGCTTTAAACGAGTATCACAAGGTCTCAAGAAGCCGTGTAATTCCTAAGGTATCAACATTTAAGCAGAGATGCTATGAGTCCTTGTGACCCACTAACGCACCATCTGCCTGTCTGAAAGTTAACCTGCGCTTGGGATTGAGTCCTTCCTCCAAACAATAAGTAGGCCACACTGAAAAAAGTCCTCTAACAGTGATCATGGCCCTGTGTCCTTCTCTGGTGGAGGTGCATTTTCCTGTCTCTGGTGTCATAGCTGGGAAATTCAGTGCTCTGGAAGACCAAGCACTTGGCCTGCCCTCTCCATCCTGCTCAGCTTCAGCCTCAGGAGGGTGCAAGCGTCTTGGTGTGGACATATGAAATACTCAAATACACTGGGCAGTAACCCCTCGCTCTTGGTGTGTATAACCATTCAAGTTATCCACTCACTGCCAACATGATGAGAAATGCTTTGGGGGCAGAGACATTACAGCGGCTGTGCAATCACCCGATCACCTAACTTCCCAGTACAGAGAGGGTCTGCAAAGGAAGATAGCTGGGCTCTTCCTGCTGGTTGCTCTGCTGCTCTTTGGGGAAACTGAGAAAGGTTTTCCTTCCTCAAACTGAACATGCTTGTTCTGTAAGCACAAATGCTGTAATGAATATGTCAAAAAGCTCATGATTCTTTTTTTTTTACATTTTTGTGTTTTTCTTTATTTCATTACATAGTGTACACCTTGAAGTGTATTGTCAATTTTATTTATTTCTTTCTTAAAATTAAGTTTACTGGTGCATTTTAGATATAAATAATGACCATACTCATCATAGGGGATTGCCCCTGTGCCATGTTGTGATTCCTGTTTCCCCAACTCCTCTCCTGACCCCTTCCCCTCCCCATTTACAAAGCTTTGTTTCTGTTTTCATCCTTTTAAAATCGTTTTCCCTTTTCCCTTCCTTCCTTTTCCCTTGACCTTTCCTATTTCCTCTCTGCTGTTGAATAATTTCTTCCCACTTTGCAAAATCTCTTATACATTTTGGTTCTTTCAGTTTTTCACACCAAGGAGTCAATACAATATTTACACATGTGAGTTCAGTTCTTAAATAGTGTCACATGCTTGGTAATTCTGTGAAGATTCTGTACTTACTATGTTTATTCTTAAATCCTATATTGGAAATATTTATAGCTTTTTAGTACAATAAAATGCAATGGAAACAGTTCAAATTCTTAAGAGACCATCATCTTATTTCACATGAATGGAATTAAAATATCCTGCTTAAAGCATCATACAAAATGCTATAAAATTGTATCTGTAACTATCTTATCTTGGTCAAGTAGACACATTGAAATCTTACGGAGAGAAGAATGCAAAGTCGATCCCCCACATGTTTTGTTTTTTGTCTTTTTCCTTTTTATCGGTACCAGGGATTGAACTCACGACTGCCTGCTTGCAAGGCAGGCACTTATGCCACTGAGCTAAATCCCCAGCCCCGATCCCCCACATGTTTTACAGGGACCATGGCATCCCTGTTCCTGGTTTGTATCCACCACCATTGCCTGGGTATGGGTGGGATTAGCAGACTCCCGAGGACAGCATCGGTCTTATTCACCTTTCTCTTCCCCACAGACTTTGGCCGAGAGGTGGCTGAGGACAGGGATGAATTGTCCCCACAGCATTCTGAGCCCCTGTTTTCAAAGTGGAGCTTGCACAGCACTTTATTCATCTGTAACGTACCATGCTTCCATCCAGACCCAAGGTTATGCACAAATGGAGAAAGTTTGAGAGTTGCCTGTGTTTTGTGGACCTACTGCTGCTTCCTTATCTCCTCTGATCATTGCCAAACCCTTCCTATTTTTGGAATTACTATCTTCATTTTCAACATGGAAACACTAAGCCGTGCGTGACCTCCTGAAGTTCACCAAGTGAGTCCCAAAGTCACTCTGGCTATAGTCACCTTGGCTCTGAAGAGCCCTCTTCCTGCACAGGGGTGCTGGGGTGCCAGCATGAGTGCAGAGAGCCTCAGGGACTGGAGGGGGTACACAGACTTAGTCGGACATAACTGCAAGGGGCTCCAGCCTCACATTTCTGATCTCATGAGCTAGGGATGCTAGGAAACATTGCTCCATCCTCGCAGATTCAAGCTATTGTCACATGTGAAACTTTAGGTTGAGTCAGGATAGGGACAGGGTAGGGCAGTGAGCCAGCCTCAGATGAGCAACCAAATCTGCTGTTGTGTAATGAGGGAAGGAAAGTTTTCTATGCCCAGCAATGCTGTTAATTAGCTTCTTTAAAATGCCCTGATGCGTAAGATGGAAGCATGACACGTTATCTGCCAATTAAAAAGTTTGTTGCTGATCAAACAAAGAAAAAAGACTAACCTATAGTGGCCTTTCAAAGTTTAAAGACCCATACATTTTAAACTACCCGACATCCATGCTAATATAATTGGTATCCCTTCGGTCAAATCCTATGTAAGATGTTCTCTGAGGTTTCAAAGTTTCATCGTGGTGCATCCATCTCTGCTTCTTCCTTGTTTTAGAGAAATGGCAAAATGACTGTGTGCATGCAAGTGTTTCTACTGCAGAAAAGATTTCCCCCTCATGTCTCCCTGGTTGGGTGGAAGAGGAGGAGCCAGGGTCAGGTGACGCAAACCGAGGACACCCACCTTGAGGGAACCTTTCATGTTACAGCCCAGGAGGTCTCTTCTGCAAAACTTGAGGACTTTGGCAGCTACTTGAGGGTCTAGGATGATTTGCTTCATGATCTTGCGACATGAGCATCCTTTATTTGATGCTCTGTATGTCCCACCAAAGCAGGACTCTCAGCTGTACCTGGATGTGCGGCCAAGATTTGACTCTTTAGATGTTTGCACCTTTCGGGCCAGCACTATAAATTACTCCTATAGAAAATTAATGTGATGCATACATTTACAAACAGCACATGCATGGTTTGCACAGTAATTTAAAACAAGTCAAGTTTCCAGATGGGAGAAAAACATGTAATTTGTAAAAACATGTTATTCAGTGTTTGTATTGCTAGACATCTCTTTGACATTTCATTTCTACGTTTCCCCCCATAAAATACTTGCAATATTTACAAGACTGTCTGATCAGACACCCTGGGAAGATGTGGAGGGTTAGGAGCAGGATGTGGAACACAAATCCGTGATGTCATCGATGCTGTTCTTCCTGACTCATTTATCTGTGTGTGCTCTGCCTTTGGAATGGAGAGGAAAATCAGGAAGGAAAAGAAGATAGATGTGGCCAGCCACACTCACAGGCTCCACCCCTCCTAGAGCAGACCAGGAATGAAGGTCGACCGGGACTCTGTGGGCGCCATAGTGGACATCATGCTTCCGGTCATCATGGAGCAGCCCAGGCATTTGTATGGGGACAGGAGTGGTCAGCTCTTGGGTGAGCTGGCCCCTGGTGGAGCTGGCCCAGTGCAGAGGTGAGCAACTGTTCCAGACACACACAGCCTGTTGTGCGACAAGCAGTTTCCTGCTTGCCTGACCATTCAGTGTAGGTGGAAATTATTATACTTAGCTATCTTTTTGGGTTGATTACATTTCCTCTGAACCATTTAGTGGACTCTTGCTATGGTTTGTGGAATCAACAAGTAAGAAAAAAAGTGGTTGATGGAGGAAAAAAATCCACTCATAATAAAAATCAAATCTCTCAGTATGGGTAATGTCACACACAAGTATCACTCTATGAGGATTAATATTCCTTGATTTATCTGAGAGAAATAAAGTTCAAAGAGCCATTTTTATATTTAGACATAGATTCACATGGGAATGCTGTGTCAGGGAAGAGTGTATGGAACTTTTCTAACATTATCCTAAAGAAGGGCCAGATGCCCTCATGGCACAGATGCCTACCTGGCAAGAGTGAGGTCATGAGTTTGATCCCCAGTACCAAAAAAACCAAAGCAACAAAAATATTATCCTAAAACAGATACACTACATTCACTGTATATATGTCATATATACTACTATTCAGATAGGCTTGAAAAATTACAACACAATTTAGAGTGGAATTTGAGTTTCTCTGACTATATCTTTCTAATATGAAAGTGCTCAGCAGTCCTTCCTGTCCAGGTGCAGGGGTCAAGCCTTCTCGGTGTGGGTGACAGCAGACAGGGTGACAGGGGTTTCCAGCCCTCTGTCTTGGTGACAGGCAGGAGCAGCTGAGTGGCTTCGGGTGCACAGTGAGAGAGCGCTCATTGTGGGGATGCACTCTTCCATTAATACAGTATTGTCACAGTGATTTTCAAGACAAAACTCCATCTTGTGAATTCACTGATGAGCCTTTCCAGTGGAACTTCATCTCCAAAGACTTTTAGGGATATGAGGGTATAAACACATTTTCCACGATGTGGAAGAGCAGTTTAATCACTTGCGTCCCTTGGTTCCAACACTCATGAGAATAACATTGTTTCCAGTAAATTTGAGCACAGTTAGGGTCAAAGATTGTGATCCTTTTAATGGGCTGTCCTTCGCTAGTGTTACATTCTTAGGAAAGTTTTGATGAAGAATTAGCAATATTAATGTAGGTGATGTGAATTTACCTGGTAAATCTCCACTGACTTCAACTTTGGCTTCTCTCTCTCTTTTTTTTTTTTTTTTTTTTTTTGGTCTTTTTCCTTTTTATCGGTACCGGGGATCAAACTCACGGCTGCCTGCTTGCAAGGCAGGTGCTTATGCCGCTGAGCTAAATCTCCAGCCCCAACTTTGGCTTCTCTTTGTCCTTTACTATACTTTAGTGCCTCCTACTTTTATGTACTATTTCTAGAAACTCTTATTGTGTCTTTTCATTTTATGGTGCCAAGTGTTGGGCACTGAATATTTTCATAATATGTTAACATTTTGTGAATGATATTTTATGCATCAACTTTAGATTACTACATTGAAAAACCTGAGACAAGTAACTTTACAAGAAAAGAAGTTCCCCTTGCTCACCATTGAGGAGGCTGAGTCCAGTGGACATAGGGCAGGCTGTCCAAAGAGGATTGGATGATGCGTCCACAGCTAAGACTTCCCACCAGCCCTGCGTCCTCAGGGTTTCCTACCTCCTATGATGCCACCCCAGGATCCAAGCTGTGTCACCGTGAGCTGTTGGAGACACAGACCATGTTCAAGTCAGAGTAAACAGAAAACTAATGGGCACTGCTGGTCATCATAGGACATTTACTATTTAGTTAGTGAATTTCACTGAAATAGTGACAGGGATACAAAAGAAAATGTTTATCCACTGGAATCACCTTGTCTCATCTATCACTTTTTCCCTCTAGATTGAATGTCACAGTTTCTTGGCTAAGTATTGAAAATTGGCATTTTTATTGCTTATATCTCTGTCCTTTCCTAAAGAAAGATTTAAACAGAAACACTTCTGAACAATAAATGAGAAAATGGGCAGTGAGGTGAAGGCGAGTGATGGAAAAGAGGTGGAACAGGTGACAGGTGTCCAATAGAGAAAAGACTATCCTTGAACCAGTGTAGGTGAGAAATGAATCAGGCACAGGAAGTTAAGCACCACACGTCTTCGCTTATATGAAAAACCCGAAATATAAATAACTAATATATAGATGAACTAAGACATAGTTATAAGTGAAAGGAGACAAGGTCATAGACTGCAGAGATGGGGAGGGGGCCTGCAGATGGGATGAGCGGGCTAGGGGAGAGGAAGAAAGAGGGGGCAAGATGTGGTTTGTCCATGAGCTCCTTCCCTGAGATGAATGTGAATATTGTGTACTGCAAACAGACACTAACAGATAGAAACCATAAAGAGAAAAGTTTATAATCTAAGAAAAGCACCTAAATTGGGCACCTGAAATTTCCAGCAGGGGGGAAAAAAAAGAAAAGAAAAAGGAAGTAACAATACTTATGCCATCTGCAATATATAAATACCAGAATAAATCTGTCACCTCTCGGGGCAGTGCTGGTGTCCAGCACATGCAGGGAGATACAAGGTGAAGTCCTTGGTCCTCACGAGCTGGTCTCCGCTTTTCAACTTCACCAGAGCCATTGCCAAAGCCCAACTTCACTTAAAGGCAGCAGTTTACAGTGCTCAATTTCGACTCGGTAAACATGGGAGGGTTATTTGTATTCTGTAATGGTGGTGTATTCTGGCTGCTAGGGAGAGAGAAAAGACTTGAAACACCATCCGGTTTGGTATTTTTGAAAAATTGATTTTCTTTATGTAATTCCAGCTTTTAAAACCACACACAGTAATATTGATTTTCTCAAATGAGTGTTTTAATACACGTGCTGTCTCCTTCCGGCTGCAGACTTCTGGGGAACAGTGGCTTCTTGAGTCCTGTGGCATCTGCTTCCCTGGCCCTGTCCAGTGCTGCTGTCTGCAGCTGTCCCCTCTTCCTCTGGGTAGCGCTCTTCAAGGTCTGGGCTTGGTGTTATGGCTGGTGGACTGGCATCTCCTTGACCTGTGCTCCTCTTGGGGGCCTGGATAGATGCCCCTGGCCCTAAGGGTACTGGGGCTGGCACCCTGAAGCATAGACAGGTGCTGTCAATGGAGGAAACCCCCCGAGTTTGTTGACTGTGTGACCCACACTTAATGTTACTGTAGTGTGCAGTACAATCTCAGGTCAAGATTCATATCCAGCTGCAGCACTGATAAAACGAGAATCTCAGAGCCTTGCTTTGTCATAATATCACTACAGTGGTAGCACAAAGGAAAACCTTAAAGTCATCTGCAAAGACAGGTCTTACTTCTCCTGTACAGAGTTTTCACTAGAGGTCATTGCTGCAGAGTTTTCAAATAGTGTGATCTAGGATGTAAGCTCACTTTTCATTTTCCATGGTGTGAGACTGAATGGGGCAGCATTTCTGGTTTTAGATTCAGCCTTCAAGAGCCCTGACAGTCAGAAGGTGAGGAGCATTTGCAAGGTGAACCCAAACATCTTCACAGACACTTGACTGAAACCGAAGGCCTGCCGCAAGCCAATCTGTCACTGTGCCACTCTTCCATGGCACGCTGCGGATTTATGAGCTGCCCATAAACACTGTCAGCAGTATCTGCCGGTGTGGAGAACAAGGACTTAATTTGATACCAGCCCATGTTCTTGTAATCCTAATGTGCTAACATTCTATTTAGTTTTCTAATTGTGGTCATAGATGGAGCTGCCTCAAAGTGCCCCTGTGGAGAGTACTCTACTTTCTTTTATAAAAACATTTTTATGCCCTGAGTTATCTTCCTGACTTCATCAGACACCTGCTGAAGTACCACCTGGCTTTTTGGCACGGGCACATGGTTTCAAAGTTGGCTTTGTGCATGCAGGGTAAACTAGGTCTGTTCTGTGCACAAGTGTCAACAGGTGTAGCTGTGGCCCAGTGCTGGGCCAGGGTGCAGCCCGAGCAGAGCACGGCTCCTGTGGATGAGAGGACACCTGCTGTTTCCTGCAGATGCCCCATGAAGATTCGCTCCTGCCTGGCACCTGCGGTTTGCTGAAAAGAGCCAACCAACTTTGCGACCGGCAGGATGCCACCCTGACAGATGGGCCGCTGTGTGGCCAAGATGCCAAGTCTTCTATGCATCAAGTGTCTCTGCTGAAAGCTGAGTCTCTGCCAGGAATATCCAAATGCATGTCTGTCCCCAACCTGGACCTGACACGTGTGGTTTTTCCTAACCCCTCTGTCCTCCCACAGTCTCCAACCTGGAGCAGAAGGAAAGAAGGTCAGAGAGGAGCAACCCAGATACAGCTGCAGGCAACAGCTTGTCTTGGATTCAACCTGACCTCCCAGACTGGAGCCTCCATGCAGGGGACCTCAGAGCTGTGGCCTGCACACGAGTGGCCTCTTGGAGACCCAAGAATGTCCACATGTGCCAGTAAGGAGGAGTGGAGGATTGTGACATTCCTTCTGAGGGTGACAGCTTGGTATGGACCTTTCAGTGCCTAAGATATGCACTGGCTTCTCTGGTCATTAGCACTGCACTGCCAACAAATGACTCTTTACCACTCAATAAATCTGTGTAGGAAAGCCTGCTTTCAGGGGGTGCAAAAGGGGTTGTGTCAGTGAACAAGTGTTTGAGTGAGGTTTTCTTTGTGTTTATATTTGTGGTGGGAACTTTAGCTCAGTGGGTCAGCATTTGCTTATAAGACCCTGGATTCAATTCCCAGTGCCCAACACACAGACTGTTAGAACTGACTGGGCGTGGCCTTGTAAGGGGCTGAACAGCCTTCAGGGCTCTTATCCACAGGAAATATGAGACTGTTGTCTAGAAGTTGGAGATGGGGCAGAAAGTCCATCTCCTTCTCCGGGCAAACTCCTTTCCATGTCTTTGGCTTGAGAGTATTTCACACGCTCTTGGAGTCCTAGAGTGCAGAGCATCCTGTGACTGACGTCTGTCCAGGGTTGTCCTTCCTTACGTTGCTGTTGTTTATGAGTCTGTTTAGTTATGTGTCCTGGGAAACAAACATATAATGATCTTAAACATGAGAAGAGACCATTTGTGTTAGTTTTTGCTTCTCGGCTTCATTGTTAGGCATCAGTGTCAGGGTCTGCTAGAAACTGCAAATGGAGGACGAAAACCACTCCATTTCAGTTTTCTAATGCACTAAATAAAGTGCTGCCCTCCGTATACAATGTATGTTTTGCAGATCATAGGATAGATGAGGAGAGATTTGCAGGTCTATAAATATTATCAAGTCTTGTCATTCTATATCTTCTTTATTTTACCTTCAGTGTGCTTTATGGGAAGAAACTAGGTGGGCAATTCAACTGTAATTAATTATCTACAGATTCAAAATCTCTAATTACAGATTTTCACTTGTCTCTTCCAGAACACTTTCAAGAAAATGGAGCACCACACCTAATACATAAAATAAAATTAAAATCACAGAACTTATAGTTTAAAAATCTTAATTGGATACAATTAATTAGCACTCCATTTTTTAGATTCCTTTGATAATTGCATTAATTAAGAAGGATGCTTATTGGATTCTGTCCAAACAGTAGTCCCCCTTGCAGCTGCTGGCTTCGGGAGTGCTTCTTGTTACAAGGCCCCAAAGAGTGTGGTGGGGAGCTTGGCACACGTGCAGGATCCGGGAAATGCATAGACAATCCCTGGCTTGCAGATTTGTCAGTGGTTCTTCCTAAGATTAATTACCATCAGGAGAAGTAGGTGGATGGGATTGCGATCCACAGAACACCTCTGGTGAACATGGAATTGCATCTTGGCCAGCAACACAGGTTTCAGACCAAGTGATGGAGATTGTTAAATAGCTGTGGACATGTGTTTTGGTGATGTCCCTACAGAGTTCTTTGAGGACGGGCTGCTGCCCAGTCCCAGGCTCCATTTCTCCATTTCATGCTGACAGTCTCTAGTGACCTTCAGTACAGTTAGTTACCTGCCTTAGGGCCCAGGAACTGTACCAGGCATTTGGAAAACCATGAAGGAAAAGGTAAGCTTGTGCCCAGAGTGTTTCTAGTACAAGAAGCAGTGCTGTAACAAGCACGGTTTTCAGGAAGACACAGGGTGAGTCTAACACCAGGACTCACAGGTCTGTGATGTTACTGAAAAGGAAAAACCAGCATCACTCATGGGAGCCAGGAGTGCTCTTCAGAGAAACACTTCGCAAAACCCGTTGTCCCGCCCCAGCCCTGTGCCCAGTTATCCACTCTGCTCCAGACCCTGACTTGTTTTTCTTAAACTTGATGACTTCTCTGGTTTTTCCAGCAAAACTTTCAATCTAGGCGAATTTTGGTAGTGGTTACACTGCATCATATAAACAAAATGAGAGCAAAGGAGGAAGAGAGGAAGGAAAGAAAGATGAAGGAAGGGAGGAGGAGAAGAGGGAAGGCGAAGGAAGAAAGGAGAGGACAAGGGCGGGGGGATGCAGAACTCTGATCGCTGACCTCAGGACAGGGGGTGCTGAGCAAGGAAGCAAAGGGAGAAGCCAGGGCAGCAAGGAGGGCCTTGAAAGCGCCAGCTCTGGGCCCTGCACTGGGCACCTGGCAGCACCACAGTCCTCTGGTGATGACGGGTGAGCTGTCTCTGGCTGAGCTGAAAGAGGTCCCTGGAGCCTGGTCCTGGATCCTCAACACCAGGACCTCCTCCTGCAGCCCTGGCCTTTCCCTGCCTCCCGCATGCTCCGTGGCATAGCAGGAGGGGCCCCAGCCTCCAGCTGCCCTCCTCTGGTCCTACCTGGCTGCCATCCCGCAGTGAGTCTGTCCCAACATCGGTCATGCCTGCACTTCCTCTTCCAGTGATGTCAGTGCAGCTCAGGTCCCACCCACCACCTCGCTCAGGAGAAACTTCAAATTTTAAATGGTTGTCTTTTTTTTTTTTTCTTTGAAGCTATGTTGAGTACTAGAAAAGTACAGGCTTTGAAATAGGAAAGAAGTGGAATTGAGGCATTTCTTCCCTTATTAATTATGTGATTTCTGGCAAGTTCATTAACTTGGCGCCATCTCAGTTTCCTCATCTAAAACCTGCAAAACTGAACTCTGCATCTTAGATGAGAATTAGAGATTTCAAGGTAACCCAGAACCTAGCACACTGCAGATGCTCAGAAGATGACAGGTGCTCATCTTTGTCACTTTGTTCTTTCTCCCTCCTCATGCAGGAAGCCTTAGGTTGCAGAACTTGTAGAAGGAGGTCAAAGCAACTCTCCAGTACCCTTAGCAGGTAATGTCCTTACAGGGCTTCCCCGGGTCTGTAAGGCCCCTGTGTGAGTGCTCTAACTCGCATCCCTAGAGCCCAATAAACAACAGGCTTTTGATACCATGTGTATTGCTACAGTAAGTGCAGCAGTTTCATTCTGTTCACCACAGTACCCTAGCAGAATGGTGAGTGACCAGGGCTGTTGCAAACATCTAAGAAGGGGTAGAGCTGGGAGTTTTCGGCTTCCCATAGAGTGTCCAAGTCCATTCTCTGCTCACACACGGACATTTTTAAAAGAGAAAGCAAAAACAAGGAACTGCAAGGTGCTCACTGTGCACTATCTTTCTGTTTCTCACATCGAAGGCCAGTGAGTGTGCAACCCTGTGAACTAATATTGGAGGAACATTTAAGACTTTGTTTTAGAAACCTCAGCTGCTTTCAGATTGGCTTCAGCTTTCATGTCCAGTGGGGAGATGCTGAGACCGCTGGCACTCTATATGAACTAGTTCATGTCCCTAAGTCACGGCTGTCATCTGTTTCATATCATATATGTATGCCTTTATTATATGGTTGATAATTTCTTTAAATCCCAAGGTCATACTTATAGTGAATTTCAAGTTAAAACTGTACATAGATATAATGTGACTGATGTTATAGATAGATGTTACAGATCTATCTATAGATAGATGTTATACATAGCTGTTATACATAGATAATATACATAGCTGTTATGATAGAGGTTATACATAGCTATTATACATAGCTGTTATACATAGATAATATACACAGCTGTTACAGATAGATGTTATACATAGCTGTTACAGATAGATGTTATACATAGCTGTTACAGATAGATGTTATAGAGAGAGGTTATACATAGACATGGTACATAGCTATTACAGATAAATGCTATACATAGCTGTTATAGATAGATGTTACACATAGCTGTTATAGATAGATGTTATTCATAGAAGTCATACATTGATATCGATATAGATAAATCTATAGATAGAGATGTTGTAGATGGATATTATAGCTAGATATATTGCACCCACAGCTTGTAATTCTGTTTAAATTTAAGACCGACAGTATCCTGCTATTAACCACTGAGTGGAAGCCCCGTGAGGGAAGCTGGAAGGAAGGCAGGAAGGCGGGGACAAGGCAGACGAAGGGAGGAGGAGGTGCTTCTGACCAAGAAACTCTGAACTGGACAGGCCTTTGAGGAGTGCAGAGGTGAGGGAGTTGCCACAGAGTGGTATTAGGTCAGCTCAGACAGAAAGCGGGATGATGTCACTGCCATGTCCCCTGGAGAGGAGGGAGATGCCCACCATGTCCTAGAAGCAGGTGTGTTTGGAGGTACGTGTGGGCAAGCCCAGGAAGGAGTCCCCAGGCACCTGCCGGCCCTGTCTCAGGGTGCTTATGGGACTTGCTGCTTCAGCCCATGTGGGCAGAGGTGCAGAAATTATTTATCCCCTGCATTACATAAGAATTTCCACACAGCACCACCACAGCTACTATCAGGAGGCTGTTGTTTCCTGGACACAGTTCAGGGCAGGTGTTCCTGGTAAATTTTCACTGACTTGATATTAAAGAAAGTTATCGAGCGAGGGGTGTTAGTGACCAGTATAGACCACTCTGCAAGGTTAAGGAAATTACTTAAGGTCTGCAAAGGAACCAGCAGAAGGCTCCCCAGAGACTCTCAGAAATAACCACTGTCCACCTGCATATTTGCCAGGTCAGTCCCTGGCACAAGTGAAGCCCTGTATCCAGGCCTATTGGCAGAGGAGCCATCTGAGACAAGGAGAGACAGAGATCATTCATGCACATCCCGAATCATCTGGGAAGTGTCCTCTGTGGCAGTGGCACCATGGCTTACCTATGAGCTGGCGCTAACTTGTGAACAAAAAAGAGGGTGCATGCAACTGCACGCTCAGGCCGTGAGCATCAAACCAGAAACAGAAAATGGGAAGGCACCTAGAAACTCTCACAGATATCTGGAGTTCAACAAAATGGGTTTCTAAATGGCACACAGATACAATAAGAAGTCTCTATAGAAAAGGTATTTTAATTTCAAAAGAAAACAGAAATACGTAGAACTTGCAGGATGCAGAATAATTAGTATGTACAGAAAGATTTGTACCATTGTGTTTTTATCCTTGAAAATATCTAAAGTCAGTCACTTAAGTATCCACTTTGGAAACCAGAGAAACAAGTATAATTCCAAAGCAACAAGAAATAGTAATGATTAGAGCAGAGATCAATGAAATTGAAAACAGAGAAACAATTAAGATAATCAATAAATCAAAATTATACTCTTCAAAAAGTTAAATAAAATTGGTAAAACTCTGGTCAGATTAATTAATGAAGACAGAAAAGAAAAATTATCAAAATTATTAATGAGTCATTGTTTCTGACCCCACTGAAATGATAATAAATGGATATTAGATACAACTTTATAACCCTAAAATTTCATAAGTTAAATGAAACACCGTAATTCCTTGACAGATGTAAACTGCCAACAGAAACACACATAGGCAAGAAATACTGCACATAACCAGAATAACTGTAGGTCTTTTATAATACATTGAGTAACTCAAACCCTTTTAAAATCACCCATAAAATATGAAGTTTATATTAATATTAGGATAAGCAGAAAGTATCTCATAGACTCTTGAGGGTTAATGATGGCTCCCCATCTCGGCTTATTTTGTCTGTGCCCAGAGAAGAACAAGATTACCACCCAGCCAGCCACATTTGCTGACCTTCTCTTAAACAGCGGGTGTCTGTAACGTGCACAGTCACAGATCTGCGTTTTCCTTAGTCTTACTGCAGTCAGTCTAGCAAAGCATAATTCAAGAAATGGATTATGCAGCAGAGGGATACACTTAATGTAACCTGAAACTTTGAGTGATTGCATTTAAAAGTCAGCTTAAAAAGATATTTTATGAGATCTTTTCCTCTAGGAAACTCGCCTGTGCCTTAGCCATGTGGGAAAACATAGATTATTTGCATCTACACCAAAGAAGGTAGCACACAGCTTCCAGGCAGCAGAGCTTGACAGGGACGGGAGACATTTGGTATTTGGGCTCTCAGGTGGAGAAAGGTCTCCAGGAACCCCTTTATGCTATGGCATGGAAAGCTCTCCTCACTTATACCAAAAGTGATGACATTAAAGCTGTCGCTCCCGCACAGCGCGGCCTTCCTTCCCCGTGAGCTCCAGGGACACTGCCCTCTTCTGCAACCCACTGTTGCTTTTATTCTCTAACAAATGTTTTCAATTCAATCTTTGAAGAAAAATTTCATTATGGATCTTTTATGGCTACAGAGATCATGAAAAACTTACCACCCTGAATTCTACTAAGAGTGCAATGAGGTTAGCCCTGCCGTAGCTTTTATTTTGCAGGAGAAGGCACTGAGGTTAGGGCTCACTATCTATCTTGCATAGCAAGTAATTGTACTGCAGGGATTTGAACTTGGGACCTTCCAGCTTAATAGCCAGGTTTAATAAAGCCATTTCGTCTGCCTACGAACAGTGAGGGTGTTCTTCTTGGTCCATGTTGCTTTTTGTAATTGAAGTCAGTATTGAAGTTATACAAGCATATACCCTGATAGCAATCTATGTTTAATATAGGGTGATATGTTTTGCTGAAAAGAATTCAAAGAAAGTAGTATTTGTTAGAAAAACAGTAGCCCAGGGCAGGTGACCTAAGGAGGCATATCTCTTTCATCATGATTCACTTACACACATACAGAAGGCAACAATTACATTTTGACAGCAGTTCGTTAGATACCAAAAATGAAATGTGAAATTTTGTCACCATCTTGCTAAATCAAACTATTATGATGACATTTTAAGCCACATTGATAAGATACATCTTGTATAAATACAGCCACATATTATTTAGCAGGAAAGGCTATTAGGAAACTACTTGCTGATAAAAGCAATTTCTGCATTGATTTCTGTTGTAGAACTAGAGGTACATTCCAAGGAGAAACCTCCACTAAAACAGCTAGTTTTAAAAAGGCAAACTCTAAAGTATTTGGACTATTATGAATGTAACGAGGCATAGGAAGTACTGTAAGGGGATCTCTCCCCTCCCTGCTAAAAGATCAATAATCAACACAGTCTCAGGTCTGTTATGTTGCCCAGACTGGGTCTCCTCCATTGGATTGGTCCCATTGCTGATTTCTAAGTGGCCACTGAAGCTATATGCAGCCAAGTGTTTTAAATCAAAATGATGCTTAATAAAAAGCAGAGGGAGTGCTGTTTCCATAGAGGATGTTTGCACTGGGGGCAAACCGCTCACCTCAGAAAGAGCTGCCGCTCTCCCAGCAGCAGCCCAGCAGCCCCAGCTCACATGGCCGAAGGGTCCCTCTGTGGACCTAGGCCTTTCCACCACAGGTGCCCTGCTAGGAGGGTTGCCCAGGAGCCACCATACACTGGTGTGCCACTGGCGAGGCCCAGGACTTGGGGACACACAAAGCTCCCCACAGCACATCTTCCAGCATGACCTCCTTTTCATTTGTCACTCAGTCTCTACTTCCTGCAAAGTTACTATGACAATATTGAGCATTAGGAAAAACTAACTTGGGAAAGTAGGGATTTACAAAAGAAAAAGCACACTAGAGGAAGAACAGGATGAGAGGAACAGAGAAATAATTTAACAAATAGTTATTTCTTTAGGGAGTTAGGGGCACTGAAGAATAGATGGCAATAATGCTGAGTCTATTCAAGAACGTTTACATGAGGATGTGGGAGCCTTCAGTATGCAAAGATCTGTATCTCTAATTGTCCACTGCGTGTCTATCATGTACCATCCATTTAATAGATAATAATGTGCAAAACATTACAACATATATGAAGAAGCTCTTTCAGTTTCTGAATGTTTTATAGAGGTCGAGTATCTTCAGATTGATATTGAAGAAGTAGAACTCAGGCCAGGAAGTTTGGGGGCTTTGCCCATTGAGTGAATGCATGTCCTCTCTGGAATATTTTCTGACTGATTGGTGAGGTCAAGAGCTATCCATCAGACTCTGAAATGTTAAATTTCAGCCAGTGACCCACACTGGCTAGAAAAGTTGTTCCTCTAGGTGTAATGAAGCGTGAATCAAAGTTGCACATGAGATATCACATAGAATCCTTTTTTTTTTTTTCAGAGATGCGTTCAAATAGTACTTACAGGATTTCATTGCTTATGACATTTAAAAGCTGAGTGTATAGAGCACTAAAAATACACGACAGGGAACAATCCTGCGCTGGCAGAAAAGCGCTCCAGAGCTTCCAAAGGTCCCTGCTATTTTTAATTTCTACTCTCACACTACCATAGAGTGAGTAATACCTCTGCAGATGCCTCTGTGCTGGCTGGAGTTGTGGCAAAGTTCCGTGGCCTGGAGGAAAACTGGGCAGCTGTATTTGAGGTAATTACCTGCACACTCCTCCCCACTGGGAATTAATGTCTCTAGGAAGCCAAAGGAGCAATTTAAAAATAGCTACAGATATAGAGCTTTATATCAAACTTTCTGCTATGTGTTACTGCAGCTATCCAAAGTATCTGTTGAAGTTGTTATGTGTGAAGTTTAATTTCTGGTGGAAATTTGCCCTAAGACCATGTCTGCTCAGGCTCCAGTCTTCTGGACCAATCTTCCTCAGCATGCTGCAGCGGGTAGCCTCTCTATGACCACTGGCTGGCCTTTTGGTAGGGAGCCTGTTGCTCATTGGGAGAGCTAGATGCTGGTGATGTGTCCCCATGTGCCACAAGGGGTCCACAGATCTCAGGAGACAACTGTGCCCTGCTCCAGGTCATCTGGGTCCTGCTGGATGTCCCATGGTGGACACGACACCTCTTCCACCATCCAGCTTCTTTACTCATAAGCTGTAGACACTACCTTCTCTGTCACAGTATTGTAAGTGGGTGAAACTTTCCAAATGCAAGCTTTGGGCATGTTCCCTTGTCTCTAGAGAGGTGAGAAGTGATTGTCAGTTTCATAGGAGAAATGCATTTAACTTTACTTCCATTATTTCTAAAATTGACAGTTTAAACCCATCAAGGGTGGGTCTTGGCATCATACCTCAATTTACTTGACTGCTAATTGTCCCCCTGCTCCTCTGTCACATGCAGCCCCAGCTCCAGTCACACCCTGAGGTCCATCCTCTGAAAGAATGTTACATAACAAATAAACACAGAGCAGAGCTCTGTGATTGCATCCTCCTGGGGACATCCTTTTGAATTTTACTGGCGAATCCATGGGCTTCTAAACGCATGCTTACTGATCAGGATAGCTGATATGATTGATCTCTGAAGTTCGGGAAGGGATGAAGAGTCCAAGGAGCCTGCACCTCACTGCAGGGGCCTGGACACTGCTCCCTATAGCTGTCTGCTCCAGACCTCTAGCTGTGTCAAGCATGGCTCTCCTTCAAGCTGCAGGGATGCTTTTGTCTCTTTTTGTGCATGTATTTATCCCTCTGCAGCTTGCTTTTGAGAACTTTACTTCACACTGTGACACCTGTGAGGAGCCTAGGTTCAGAAGCATTTTTAATTGCCGCCAAATAGACTATGTACTGCTAAAGATATCTCTCATGTGAGCATTTTGTAATTTTAAACGAAATAGATCATAAATGGTTGAAGCCGTTTATCTCTACAATTTCTGTGTGATTTATTACAGGATCATTCTCAAGGGTAAAACAAAAATCACTAGAGGACCTGGCTGTAGCTTCAGAAACAGGAAGCTTCAGGAACTGGAGCCGCAGACATGCATTTAAAAGCTAAGCAGAAGATGGTCATTTCATCCTGAAAGCAATTGTTCAGTGGAAATCAGAAAGGTCATTTGCAATTTCCCCCAGAGGAGGAGGCTGACACAGGAAGCCAGACTGCAGGTGCTGGGCCAGCAGGGGAAGGCGATGTTTTGAAAGTCAACCTTGAGTTGTGCAGAGGAAGCAAACTGCCCTAGAGTCCCAGCAGACCTGCCGTCACAGCAGGCCTCTCCTCCTGCTCCTCGGCAGGTCTGGCATTGCTCTGCCCTCCCTGGCAGGCAGGAGTCTCACACCGTGGCCTCCACGGGGTGGGCACTGACAGCCAGACATGAGTGACACAGTCTGCACCGCTATTGCCCACTTTGCTGGACTGGCTGATTGCGTCCATTGCAGTTTCCTTCTGTAGCTTCCAGAGTTGTCTGTGGCTAATTAACATCAGTAAGTGACTGAAAATCTTACCCAGGGCTTTGGTTGCATTTTTCTCTCTTCTGGTTCTAGCTTTAGCAAACCCGTCACTCCTCATACGTTGGCGACTGTGGTTAATATTGAAATTAAAATGATTCTTATTTTATGCTACTGGAATTTAATTCCTTTCCTCTGCATTCTTCGTTAGCGCATGTTAGTTACACAGATTGGTGGTCTTATTCTGACAGGTGTGTGTTTGTACAAAGCACCCTTGGTCATTGCCCCCCGGCACCCCAGACCCTGCCCTCCCCATGTCATGGGATTCTGTGCCACCCTGGGTCACATGTAGCTGCCTTTCCCCACCCTAGCCCTGTCTTCCTTCTCACCCCACCCTGCATCTTGTTCAATAACAACCTTTCTTCCGCTTTTTGTCATCATTTTTAGATTCTATATATTAGAGAAAACTCAACATTTGTCCTTAAGTCTGGACTGTTTAACAATGAATAAAATTGAAATGATTCCTGATACTGCTTTTATCACAACACTCATTTTGACTTTGATTTCAATTTTAGTATTTTAGATTTTATATAATATATAATACATAAAAATGATCTCACAGATACTATCGAATTACAACCTAGATGTATATCGAATTTTATGCGCAAATTTCATTGGACATTGGTTTCATAACAATAATATAAATCAATTTTAATATTCTGATAATGTAATCAAAAGTAAGCATTGTGGTTTTTCTCTGAGAGATTGGCTTAGGGTTCCAGTGAGTTCATTTTCTGGCAAGAATGTTGGTTGTTGACATTTTCAGTGGTTAAAATTTTTGATGTGATAATTTTTTTTCTAATTTAAATATCCTTTGATATTTTTTATCAGTAAAAGAGTCTTCTCTTTGTCCAAGGGCATCACTTAGCCATATATTTTAATTTTCTTCAGTATTTAATTTTGGAAGGTCATTTTAATCACTTAAATGGTAGTAGAGAAAGTTTGACTATTAGTGTTTTAGAAGTTTCAAGTATTAATTAACTGTTATTCTTCAATCCCATTTTTCAAAAACATATAAAATGATTATTTAAAAAATGATTATTTTCAGTACCACTGAACCTAATACTTTTGGATTTCTCTGACTTTCCTAGTCACTCCTATTCATTTGCTTTCTTTATCGATAGGCTTGTAGGATACCACTTTACTGCGACATTTAAAGCATTTTTGGAGATTCATACTTCTGTTGAAATTACTTGTGTAACTTGTTAAATGAGCCTTAGTAACTTCAGAAATTGAATCCTCTGTCTTCAGGTATTCAAACTGTTTGAGTATACAAACTGCAAAGGCAGGTAAGCTAACTATTTGTAAAGCACATGTGAACCTGTAGAGCAAGGGGAAATCCATGTCACCAGAATGCTCTTTGACTCTGAATTGTTTGGTTTCTAAAGTCCTCAAGCTGAATCTCCAGTTTAAAATGAAATGTGCTAGACATGTTTGTCGTAGCCTATTGCGTGCATACTAATACCAAATAATACATATGTATAAAAAGTGAAAGGTAAAGGGTAATTAAAATAATAACGTGTATATGAATATACACATCGTTGCATAGATGCACATGAAAAGTGTAACTCTGCTTACCACTTGGCTAGGACAATTTTAGAGGTCACAGGCTGTCATATACTACTTTCTTACCTTCTATGTTACATTTTGTGCCATGTAGATGTACTGCTTACAGATGAGTGGATTAAACACAGTAAATACCATAAAAGTTGCACAGATATAGAAAGAACTAAAATATCCAATGTGACTAGATAGTAAGAGTCACAGCAGAGTAGCATTTGTGTATTGATTCGTAGAAAGAAGACATGAGGGTTTCATATGAAACATGATATTAACATGCTTGTGATTTGGAAATCACATTAAAAGTTTCATTTATTCCTAAAAAGTTTTGTAGTCTGGGGTTGTGAGGAGAACAATTAGAATCAGGACATGGAATTTGTAATATTATTTTAGGATGGTCACTAGAGTTAACACAAGAAACTGCAGGAAATCTGTCCACAACAGCAAAGACATACAATATTCAGCCAAGGGCCTGGATTCCACAGCAATATCCCACATGAGTCCAGATGAAGACCCAGAGCTCATGACAATGCCTCCCACAAGTCCACCTGGAGCTCTAGAGCTTACCGCAATGACTCCTGCAAGTCTGTTTTATGGATCCGTGCTAGGAAGACCCAGAGGTCAATGGTGGAAGCTAGAAAGTCTGGGCCAGCAGGGTGAAGGAGCTGTGCTGATAGGCTGAGGGTTCTATGCTGGAACCAAGGAGTCACACTCACAACAAAGACCAGGGCTGTCCTGAAAAGCACCACAGCTGTCCTCAGCAACACGGAGGCCCTGAGCTCCTCTGATGATAAGCACAGGAAGCCAGCATGACAGTTCATCTTGGAGACCAATCTGCACACATCTTTCCCTCTGGAGCCAGGAAGCAATGCTAGATGTAGAGGACCAGAGCTTCTCCAGGAGAACCAATGGCTCTAAATACCAACTCATAGGAGAACCCACAATGCCTCAATGCTTCAACACCTCTGTTCTCCTTCACATTTCTATTTAGGCTGGCAACTATCCTCAGGTGAAATACCTATGCTTAGCACCATGGTTTTTTAATTCTGCTAGTGTTAAGTTGACCACTAGTTTTTAATCCATAGAGATAGTAAGGTTCATTTCTTTCTGACAAACTTTGTCAATATATTTGCATATGTGAAGAAGAGAAAAATGAACTTTTGTCAGTATGTATTTCTTAACATACAGCCACACAGTCATAGTGCCTTTGAGTCAGGTCTGTGTCTCCTTAAGTTTGTCTCTTGGGTTATTTCCAAAGATGACACTATAGCTTTTATATTTGACCTCCACTTGGAAGGTCTGTGCTAGAATGAAATGCAAGGACAGTGAGCAAATGTGAAGTGTCCATACAGCATCAGGAGGTGTCTGCACTGATCTATCTGGCTTGGGAATGCTTGTGTGTGCTGAGCAGTGTGTGGATGGTACCGCTCCCTGCCCTCCACCTCCTGATTGAGTGTGAACTCTAGCATGCGTGGTGCAAGTCGCAATTACCAAAGCTACCAGGAGCTCTGAGAACAGGCTGGTTGCAAATTACACGTGCAGGATGGCAGAAGAGCTAAGGAGGAGCACAGTAAAAATTGATTTTTTTCTTGGCTGTTTGGGTGGGGAGATCATATAAGCCTTGCAGAGGATCATTTCAGCCTAGCTAAGATGAAAGAAAAGAATTAATGTAGACTTAATTAAAACTAGGTCTCTACTGTCCATTAAATTCTGTGACAGCTGAGTAACGGAAGTCAGCGGCTGACTACGCGGGGGTACGCACAACCTTTATCTCACAGGCATGTCTGGAGGGACGAGAGCCACAGGACGCTGGCGATGCCTAGACATCGAGCTGGGAGGTCGCAGCTTACACGCTTGTCCCGAGGCTGGTTAAGTGGCAGGGCGAGGCGTCCTAAAGTGGACACTATTTAGCACCCTGCTCTGGCTCATCAGTGCTGTTCTCTGTGCCTGCATCCATGGAATTACAGTGCACGGAGCCCCTTTCTCTTCCTGGGGAAAGTGGTCCACTGATAAGTGATGAGCACATTTAAAATTTATGACTGTAAATAAGCATCCATTCGGGACAAGATTATCATATTTTTCACAAAACTGCAAATGCGACTCTAGGTTATGCAACCAGAGGGAACTGATATGAATAAAAAATATCCTGATATTCACTGCCTCAAACCATGGCCAGGAATGGTGCCTGAGTGAGCCCTCTGTGCTGGTTTCTAATGAGACAGTGAGACCTTGCGTTTCTATTGAATGGGCCGCAGGCATCCACGTTTGAATGTAGTTCATAAGATTCCGTGCATTTATATTCTTCAAATAATTTTGAAAATATGCGTGCATTCCCCCAAATAACTCCACAATACATGCATTCTTCATTCTGAATGGCCCACTTCTTTCTTACTATGAGATACTGCAGCGTTAAAAGTGAGTAAAAAAGGGGTTGGGGGTTTAGCTCAGTGACATAAGCGCCTGCCTCACAAGCAGGCAATTGTGAGTTCGATCCCTGATACCAATAAAAAAAAAGGTGAGTAAAAAAAAGATTTTAATTTGTGATGAATTCACATTTTACTACTTGTACATGAATGACAATATCCTCAAGTCCTAACCAAAACTCTTCTAAAGCACTGGTTTCAAAAGATGCTTCTTCCAAAGGCACACATCTATGCCCATGTACACATATATTTCTCCAACGTATGTGAGAGAAATGAATTTGGCTTATCAATAAATACGTGTAACAAATAGCAAGATAGATGTGTGTCAACTAATCTTATTAAAGTCTAAGGGCAGGATCCAGTTTTACATGATTAATCTATCTCCAGAGGCACAAACTTCTCAGTTTTCTACAGGAGTACACATGATTAGCTCAGTGGTTAAAGATAATTTTATAACTATGATCTTAGAATATATATCTATAAGGCTGATTTTGTCAAATTAAAATTATTTGGGTAATGAAGATTTAGTCAAATAAAGTGCACTGTAATCTATAGCCTACCAAAGATTTTAACATACATATAATATAAATATTGATTATTTAATTTTTACTTGATAACTTTTGACCCCTCTTCCAACCATGATTTAAATTGACTCTGCAGGCAAAAAAAATTTTAAGGGCTGTACTAAATTCTTCCATTTCATTATTCTGAATCTTTCTTGCTTGGATAATTGATAATTTTCATAGAATTTCTTCATAGGGAAATTCATTCAGTAGACTACTTACCAGCTGTCTGAGCACCAGGAAATCACACATGAATAGCGCTCAGCCTCACTCTGGAGGGGGTGGACGTCACATGTTTATGCTACACGTGTTTAGGGGGACGCTGGCCAGCGCCTCCTACTGCATGGTTGGGTTACCCGGGTATCATGAACTGCTGTGTTAGACTGCAAAACCGGCAAGTGTGGCATCTAAATCACAGCAATAGTTACAAACCTAATGAGCACAGCTAAAGGGGACAGGGGTCTCGGAGACCAGCACTGCCACGGGACAGCATGCTTTGTCTATCGACATGCAGCAGCCAGGACTGCAAAGCTCCTGGCTCGCATACCTTATGCCCATAGAAATCATATGCAATCTTTTTGTTATTCATCTATTCCTGTCTGTTTTACAAATAATCAATTCATTTATATTCCCACCTAATTTAATATTTGTATAGTTTACTTGTTGTTGTGCAAGCAGAGGTTAGTTCTTCCCATACAAAGGAAAATAATCTTTCAAGTTATTAAAGCAAACCTAGCATATCATAAATACAGTCATGCGAAGAAGTATAATGTGCTCATGGGCAATAGCATTACTTGTGGTTTCTACAAGGAGACAGTGATGATGTTCGCTTTCTCAAAAAGATGTGAGACCTTTTAGTTTGAAATGTGGGTACCATAAAATATTACATATTACAAAATATTTTAAATGTGTCTTCTCACCCAGCCTCTTTCTTTCCTCCTCCTTCCTTTCTTCCTCCCTCCTTCCCTCTATCCCTCTCTTAATCTCTTATTCAAATGCTCAGAATGCATTAAAATATCATAAAGTAAATGCAAAATTAAATAGAAATTTTGAATTTTCTCTTGTGTGTGCAGAACTAGTACTTTTAGGTAAAATGTAAATAAAAATGTAGTTAGGCTATATTTTATAGATAAAGCCATAGCATTAACCTTAAACATAATAATTTACAATGAGTTTGAACTGCATTTATGACTAAGGATTTCTAAAACTGAGTAACACATATCACTGTGTTAAGCATGTACAGATAAATGATTGAATTTGGTGAGTTAAGCTGGTATGAGAGTAGAGACCCAGGAGCTACAACCTCCCACACCGCATTTCTAAGATATTCCTATCAGTAGGTGGAAAGATCTCATTTATTTTCTCAGTGTGTCTTACTCACAGCAAATTTAGCTTGTAGAAAGGGATTCAATCAGTATCTCCCCAGATCATGGCCTGTTCAAATAATGTATGTTGATATGCTTGGAACAATTCTATTTGTTTCATCTGTTTTTCTATTCTTTGTCTTTCTTAAGTGAACATTTAAAATTTGATTTTGATTTTATCAAGAGGCCAGGGCCTGGTAGAAACGAGATAGGCCAAATGTGATTTTTATCTCACCTCCGCTGACTCTGAGGTACCCCCCTGTACACACTGGAATTCCAAGGAGGCTCTTTCCTTTGTCGTGAATGTAATTAAAAGAAAGGCACAGACTCAAGGCTGAAGTGCCAGGTGTTTTGTGAAAGCCAGTCCTAGCCTGTGTTGGTGGCCGCCTGTAATCCCAGGACTCTGAGAGGCTGAGGCAGGAGGAGCCTGCGTTCTTGCCTACGCTGGGTAAATTAGCAATTTAGTGAGACCCTGTTCAAAGGAAGGAAGGAAGGAACAGAGAGAGAGAGAGAGAGAGAGAGAGAGAGAGAGAGAGAGAGAGATGCAATAGCTCAGTGCTGAGAGCCTGGTTTCAGTCCCCAGTTCTACCAAAACAAAGGAGTCACGGTTGTGTCCTTTCTAATTTTTTTCAATTAACTTGACAGATGATCTAGAAGAGAAGCCAGGGTGAGAGGACCCTATCAGCTGGCACAGGAAGCACAAATGCAGAGCCCGCTGTGGGTCTGCGTGAGACACAGGCGGGAAGGAAGACCCAGGAGCACGTGTTCTGCCATCCTCTCTGCCTCGGCCTTGTATCTGGTGCTGGCCAGTTCCTTGGCCTGGGGCTCTGGGTAGGGAAGCCCGGTGGTTATATAGTGCCCTCCTGCCACAGCGTCCTGAAACCACCTCCTTCCCCACTCCGGTGTCCCTGGATGCTTTGCTGTCCCCATGCTTGGAAGTGATGGGCAGGAGAAATCTGCAGTGTCCACTCACTTAGAGTGATTTTCTCTTAGTTTGTGGAATGAAGATGTGACAGACGTGGATGAATGTTGAAATAGTGTCTGTAAGGCTGCATGAGAGAAAGATCCCAAGTCTGAAAACAAATACAGACACTGAAAAAAAAACAAAAAACAAAAAACAAAACAAAACAAACAAACAAAAAAAAAAAAACTAGATCCCATTCAGAGGCTGAGTTCAGCTCAGGAATTACCAGCACCTGTGAATCCTGTATGTGCTCCATAAGGAAAGCACTGAGAGGATGCAAGTGAGCAAATAGTCTCTAAAAGGTGCAAAAGAAAAGCTCCCTGTGCTGGAAGTAAACTCAGATATGCAGAAGAAAGAGCTAATTAAATTTTGAGAAGCATGAATGAAAAGAGATCTGTAATTAGAGCATCCTAATGAAAAGCTGCCGCAGAAGGATTGGAAGAAGGTGACTTGCAGAGTTAAAAGAATGAGGTTGAAAAGGCATTTCCTGATAGCCACTCTGAATGTGGAAAGCAAAAGAAATTTCTTCACATGGGAAGAAAAATTATTTTGAGGCTATAATCTATTAAAACCAGCATTGAGTCCAGCAGATGGAATAAAGATATTTTTAGACATGCAAACCCCCCAAACCATTCACATCGGACATTGCACTTGCAAGGACTACTCAAATAATTGTTATAGGAAATTTAAATCAGATAAAGGCTGGGGGAGTGGGAAGTAGAGCCACAGTTATTATTAAGTCTATTAATTAGAGAATGATTTTTTAAAGTGTTAATGAAAACCCTGAACCAAAACCCAATAGACAGGGTGGAGGAAATGGAGGAAGACCATGTAACAGTGAGAGTCTCATCCTTGCAGGGCGTTTTAGGATGCAGCTGGATGCACACTGATTTTGAGCACTATTTTAGAAAATGTTAATATTTTTGGAAAGAAAAAAAATTCAATTACTAGAAAAATAGAATCTGGGCATGAAGCTTTGAAGAGTGTGATGGAAAAACAACAAATCAGAGGAGATGAGTGGGAAAGTGGGAGGCCTGGTCAGAGGAGCAGCTCGGTTTGTCCATCCATAAAACACTAACGCTGGATGGGGCAAAGATGTGGCAAGAGTGGCCGATGACATCAGTGTGGGATCACATTTTATAAGTAGCCAGGCCTTTCAAGAGTGCCATGAAAGGACTCAGGGCTAAGTTAGGAAACACCTTGGCCAGTGCTGGACACAAGTGCTTGATGTCAAAGAAGTGATTGGCTCTCGGGCTTCAGTCAGGCAAAGGGAAAGCGGGGCTTCACAGGCAGCTGGCCGTGCTGTGTTCGTGCCTGGGGCTGAGGTCAAAGGAAGAAAGGAAGAAAGGAAATAGAAAGATCAAGACCTATCACGTTATAATCATAGAACACTTCGTCCACACATGCAAAGCCTATGGCATGTGACTGTGGCGGTATTTCAGACAAGCTCTGGGGAAGGTAATGACAGGAACACTGTGGTGGCAGTGAGCATGAGGATGGTCACCTGTAGCAAATATACTTTCAAGTGGCAAGTGCTGAGCTGTGCTTTTCATGAAGGTTAATAGGTTTTTTTTTTTTTTTTTTTTTTTTTTTTTAACTTTAAGTGTAGAAACTCAGCTGAGGAGCCATATTAAGCTACTACGGAAGGAGGGACAGATATCTGACTGTTAAAAAACTGAGCTTAAGTATCTCATGGGTTCTATTATATGATCTACTCAGTATACAAGTAAATTAAAGAACAAAATAATAGATAAGGAGAGAGGTCTTTAACAATGAGAAGAGAACCAAGCAGGGGAGGGAGGGTAGGAAATGACCAAAGAATTAGAATGCGCCACATACAGGCACTAAGAGCTGTGGTCATTTTATATTGGAAAGACACAGTGGTAAAAAATTCAAAAATTCAAAAATGCAAACAATAGAGAACTGATCTTATGACACTCTTCAGTTTGTGTTAATTAGACATAACTAGCTATGTTTTTGTTTATAGAACCTTCTTAACAGTCATTATTTTCTATACAGAACTCTATAAACATACAAATTGCTCTTGAACTAAAATTATTGAACAGTCAGTTCTTGAGAGTGCAGTATTCTGTCTTATATGAAAATAACCTGAGTATTGTTATCAATAAATAAAATAAAGCAGAGAAAGTTAAAGAACTTCCAAAGGTCACAGTAGATGAAATTCCATAAAGACATACATGTTTAGCAGGTATTTTTGGACCAATAACATGTAAAATTCAAAAGAAAATTGACACCATCAAGATCTGTGTCCCTGATAGAATTTAAAGGAAATTCATTAGGAAAGATGTCTCCTCAAAGCTTCACATGCATGAACACAAATATAACACACACAGGCATCCAAAAAGCCTAAACTGACTCGAAGGCAGAAACTCACTGAACATCTACGTGGGGGGAAATGGTAATCAGAGGCTTGGTCATTACTTCCAGCAGGAGTGTGCCAAGGTTATTTATTCTTAAGTAAAATACAGAACCTGAAGTGCAGAGCAGGACATTTGGGGCAGGCCTGCTTACATGCACATAGACAAACACACACACACTTGCAAACTCACACACATGCACACGGAATAGCAAGGGAATGAATAAATATTTTAAGTGCTCTTAAAAACCTACAAACAGCAAATTAATATAAAAGAAAGTACAGAATGCAAATTACAAACTTTAAAACAATTTAACAAGAAACTGAGGTAAATCATTAAAGCTTATTCTTCAAATAGCCAACTATTCAATAAACCACTGTCATGTTTGATATGATAGATGATAGATATATAGGACAAATCAAAATGAAATAGAATTTTTCAGTTAAAAAATGGAAGATATTTTGAAATGTGTGTAATACGGTACATGACTTATTATAAGAAAAATGGTAAAATTGGTAAACTCTATGATGTGCTAGGAAAAAACTAATCAAAATGAACCAAAGAGCAATCTGAGACACTAATAGCAGTGATATTGAAACAGTCGTCAACAGTCTATACAGAAGTAGTTTGTATAACTTTTATACACATAACATTGTATTCTCAGGTTGCATCCACTCCCCACTCCTCTCCTGATGGACATGTATGCTGTTTCCAGATCTGTTATAAATTGTGCTGTTCTAAACATGGATACACATAGATCCTTGTATGTTATGGTTTCTGTGTGGATGGCTCCCAAAGCCTCATGGTGTCTTGGGAGTCAGGCTTTTCCAAGCCAGCTGAATCTAGAGTTTGTGATTGGTTTACTAGTGCTGAGATTTAGGGTGTGAGTGCTACACTAGTCCTAGGGTGAATAGCCTGCATGCACGATAAGAGAAGAAAAAGGCTTGCTCCTCCCCTTTTGTTCTTGTTGCTTTTGGTATCTTCCCACATGAATGGTTGCCCTCTGCCATGCCACCCTGCCTTGGAACTAGCTGTGTATGGACTGAAACCTCCACAAACTGTGAACCAAATAAACATTTCCATTTTTAACTTTGAATGCTGGCAATTTTGTATCAGCAATAAGAGAAAGTAACTAAGACACTGTAATATGATGATTTTAACTGATTTATAAGGACATATGTTTTCTCTTATAGAGGAAACTCAAAATATACATATACAAATAAGGGAAAAATAGAAGATAAATAGGAAGTAGAAAGAAATTCAGATAATCCCCCAAATTACCTATTCCATTGTCTCAAAAATATTTTAATGTTCATTCTAAGCTGTTTCCTTTATATTACTCATTTCTTTTAGTTCACTGAAAAAAGCACTTTGTTCTGCTCTGTTTTTTCTTTGTAAAAAACTTTTTTTGTCTACAGTTTGTACTCTGAATAATCACTTTTAAGATTGTGATATGGAATGTATGAATTATTGTTAATCTTTTATTATTTTGTTATGAAATGTTATTTTTCATAAAATAAGAAGGCAATAACTATTTGATAAAAGGTAAAATGGTAAATTTAAAAAAATATACACAAAAAAGCGAAAAAATATAAAAGAAGAAGAAAGCAAAAAGACAAAAATTTCACAGAAGTCAGAGAATGCTTGAGGAAAAGGCATTCCTTTTTATTCACTAATTTTTTCTTGATTCTAGTAGTGTAAAGACGGTGGACTACGACCTGCCTTTCTGACACCAGCACCTATTAAAGACATAGTGTTTTCCACCAGTCTGAGATTAACTCTGAAAGCCACAGATGAATGAAGCCAGGTGGGCGATGTGGGGTCACACTCACCTGGAAGTGTCCATCAGAACATTAGTCCACCTCGAAGAAAACAGTTTGGCTCTTTAGAAGGGACTGGCCAATATGCATATCTGTGGAGCAAGTGGATACATGCAAATACATTGCATATTTAAAGGACAGTTTTCATTTAGATCATAGAGCAAAAGCAAAGTAAGTATAAAGTGTGCCTTTTTATGATATTTGTTAGATATTTAAAGCCACAACAGCAATCCTGAAGTCATAAATAAAAAGGCTTGATGCTATTAGACGACATCAACATTAAGAAACTTTCTGTGTTACCAAAAACATAGGAAATAAAGTTTAAAAATTGGTAGAATTTTAAAATATATGCTAGTATATTATTGTATAATACGATATTTTAAATTATGTAATTACATACATAATCATATATCGTATTACAATATATAGTGAGTTTCTACAGATCAAGAAAAAGTTAATTAGAATCATTTGTAAAAATATGCAGATAATTAAAAGAAGTAAAACAGCAATTTAAGAGTTTTATTGAGGCTTTACTCACTATTAAAATGAAAGAAATGCAAAATAAAGCAATGAAAAGTGTCACTGTGACACACCGCATTAATGAAAATCAGAAAGAAAAACAGAATCCAGTGCTAGAGAAGATGGAGAAATAGTTTACTCAGGATCAGCACCTGGAACTCAGCCTCAGAACAATGGCAATTTGCAGAGTAAAGATAATCCCATTCCAAGCTCCTTTATCCCTAGAGAGTCACCCAGTGTGTTCCTGGTGAGAGCAGACGTATCAAGTGTGATCTCCCTGTTACAGTTCAGGCGTGTCAAAACAGAGCAAAACCCACCTCACATGGTGGTGCATGCCTGTAATCCCAGCTCTCAGAGGCCGAGGCAGGAGAATTGCAGTGAGTTCAAGGTGAGCCTGGGCTACACAGTGAGCTTAGCGTCAGCCTGAAAAACATAGTGATATCTTGGCTCAAAACAACAAAAATTAAAAGCAAATGAATAATGCAAAAAAAAAAAAAAGAAAAAAAGGAAATTGAGCAAATCCTAATTAATGCACGCCAAGGGCTACTCATTGGACAAAGGAACACCTGGCCTATGGAGCAGCACAGAGTAGTTCCAAGCTGTGGAGGAGATTCCTGCACTATTCTTAGGTAATATTACGGATAAGAAAGTAAGAAGATGGAGGCCTAGGGATGTACAGCAGTGGTAGGTTGCTTACTTAGCTTGCCGGAGATCTTAATTCAGTCCCTAATTCCACACACATATGCACACATGCACACGCAAACACAAGATGGAAATCAGTAAAAATTGTAAAAGCTATGTATCAATAAGACCGCAAAATATTTCTGTAAATGTGTAGGAAAGATGGGTCCAAGAAGAAAACACCACTGTTCCCCTCAGGGAAAGAGGTAACATCAGGACAGTTAGAGGGCTGTGTTCCATGAGTGGCAGTCACCTTTTCTTTGTATATTTCTGTGCCGAAGTTTTAATTTTACATGAGTTACACTTGCAGTTGTGGGGAGCAGACAGTGTGACCTCGCACCTGGCCAGACACACCACCCTTCTGATGACAAGGTCTCCGTCGTGTGGGGATGGCTCTGTCACCCAGGGTGAAAAGCAGGGCCTGGGCTTGGCACCCACATGCACACAGAGGGACATCTCGCACTGCAGAAGCCCTTACCCTTAGAAAACAGTAATATTTTATTGACGAAGTATTTTAATGTCCTGAGAGGATCCCAAAGAGTTGTCACATAGATGTAAGTGGAACTTTGCTGGAACTGCAGGTGAGAGAAGAAAATATTTCATGTGACAGAAAGGAAGAAAATTCCAAACTCTCTTTCCTCCTGCCTCCTGTGCCTTCTCCCCACTCTGAAAATGATTACCCTACATTTGGTGGTGCCAGCGGAGCACTCATCCCAGGGTTAAGCTCCATTTTGGCTTTCCTTATTTTGAAACCTATACTCAAAAGGCTCTCTTCTTCCTGCTCGATCTTTGATAGCTCACCATCTGTTTATTTTCCAAAATAGAATACAAAGGACCATGTCAACGGAAGCAAAAACTGAATAAAATTAAGTTGTTTCTAAACAAGCATTGTAAATGCATTTAATTACAATTTCATGGATTGTTAATTAATTGCTAGACTTATATAACTGGAGAGCTTTAGGAAACAATTTGGTATTTCCTTCAAACACCATTAAATCGACTTGTACTGAGCACAACCTTAAAGCGAAGATACAGCATATTTCCAATCATAGGAAATTTAGATTCAACATCTTTCAACAAATCACTTGATTATGTGCTCACTACATTTCCTACAAGAGATAAATTGTAAGATGCTAAGATTTTGAAGGCAAACTGCCTGGAAAACCATACTTTCAGTGATGCACTATTGTAACTAGTAATTTTTAAATTAAAAATTCATTTTAAATTTAATTTATGGTCATGCAGTACGGTACACTAGCAAAATGAAGGCCCAACTTACAAATCTCATCAAATGTTAAGTTGTTCAAGGAATACTGAAGTTTCTGCCAAATAAATTGTCTCCAGAAAATCTCGTACTCTTAAGGAAGGTTATACTTTTTAGCTTAATGTCTTCTAAGAATGTTTTTGTTTCCTATAAAAGCCCAGAGAGAAATAGAATTATTTTCATACGGAATTTTAGCTTCTACAAGTTCTTGACAGTGAAACATAATTGTCTTGTGTTTAGCTTACAGAATTATATTCAAAAATGTTACAGATTTGGAGGCCAAGCACATCAAAGGGCATAAGCATTTGATTGGTAGAATATTTTGCTTACTTCCTCAACTGAAAAATCACCCATTATCCTATTGTTTTTCTTGATGTAAGCGTGTAATGAATAGAGTCATTTCCATACACTTATGTATTTGGGGGTGTCTTGACTAAACCCATGGTTTTTTACTGTGAAATCAAACCCACTGTAAGGTCAATCTACTCCCGTGTTCCTCTGGTGTCCAGCTCACTATCTGAGGAGCATTTGGACACCCTGTTCCCTGCTGCGAAACCAGGGTGCGCCCTAGCTCAGTGGAGGATTGTTTAATGGGAAATCACTGCACAGCAAAGGGAAAATGGCCAGGGGCTGGTCCCTTTGCTGCAGGCTGCATCACAAGCTACCAGTGGCAAAAGGCAGGCTTGCTCCAGGGTGAGCAGAACCCAGTGCATTTATGCATTGCCTGCCAAAATGACTAGATGTTTCTCTAAAAGACATTTAAGGCTGTTTGTTTGTTTGTTTATACAGCACAAGATGCAATCCCTGATTTTAGTTTCACAAAATTCTTGAATATTCTTTTAGCATCTTTCCTCTTTCATTTTCAGGCCATCACAACATATTAATTATTGGTGGAAATGTCCAAACATATTGACCGTATATTTTATTTTGGTTGTATGACATGGCAGAAGGATCATAATTTCAGACAGTAGAAGGGACTCTGTTCCAGAGTGGTCAAATAACTATCCATGTGGATTCTTTCAGCATCTGTGAATACTGGAGGACAACAGTTCTAATCGCTGGGGTTCGGACATCGAGGTTAAACATCACAGAATCCCAGGGCACCCTTTCTCTCCTTAGGGTTCCAGGGACTGTACATGAAACAGTCTGCATAGCCACAAGCTCTGTGGAGGGTTCTTCTTTACATTTCATCGCCTTTATCTGCTTTTCTCTTTGCACTTTTAAGAGAAATCTCATATTTACAGTCCCTATTGCTACTTGTAGCTTTAAAGCTATTGCATTTTTTTTTACTACTTTTAACTTTTCAAATAGAGCAACAGAAAAATACCCAGAATTCTTGTACAGCTTTCATCTGTCTCCCTCTAATGGTAGCATCTTACACACCCCTATCACGATGGTGAGAAGATGGGAAGTAACATTGATGTAGGGTAATTCTATCTTCTACAAAACTGCATTTCTGGGGCAGATGGAGGCCAGGATGAGAGGTTCCAGTGAATGTGAAGTCTCTTTAATCCTGTCTACTCTGAAGCCTTCCTTCTTAAGTCCAGAGGTCAGAATACTTGAGGAATACTTGTTTAATAGAAAGTCCCTTAGATAGAGACTGTGTACCATTTCCTTATGATACTGTCTTAGTTTTGCATTGTTGGCAGTGATGTAAATAACCTTGAATCTGTCTCAGAGGCAAGATGTCTCACTGCTGGTTGTTAACCACGATCAATTGATCAGAGAATATCTGCCAGATTTTCCCATTCTAAACTTACTTTTTCTTTCATAATTAATAAAAATATTGTGGGCTATATTTGGTGATTTTATAAATATCCTGTTCCTCATCCACTTGCATTCTTTGTGCTTAATAAGTATTGATGCTTCTTGTCAGAAACAATTAGTACCATTGTGCTTGCCAGTTGGTGATTTTTCTATTTTCATCATTTGTTTGATGGTTAGTAACTGGAATTCTATTTTAAGGAAGGATTTTCCCTTCATATTCATCCTTTTTCTCAGTCATTAATTTGTGTAAGAGTGTGTGTTCCAAACCATTGCAATCGTTATTTTTTGACATGGTTTTCAGATGTTTAGCAGTGTCCTTTCAAGTTGGCTCTTTTTCTTTTAATACGATCCACATTTTTAGAAAAATTCTTACACTCCAGTCCAAATGGCTACCATAGGTTTCTTTGTATTTCCCCATCCCTAGCCTTGGAATCATCACTTACACAGGAAATCTTTTTTAATGAAGAATGATATTTATAATAATGTACTGCCTATTTATTAAAGATGCTTATTGCTACCCAGATGTCACTGTGCAGGCCATCTTTCCCAGACAGACTTCTTCCCACAGGTGGGTGTATTAATTCTGTATGTAAACACATTTCTGAAACTTCCTCTCAAATCTGCCACACACTTCACTATCTTCTCCCTCTCATCATATTTTACCTCCTTTCTCCAACTGGGAAATCTGGTTCTCATCATAAAATATTGAGTTACTTATTTTTGAAAAAACAAAATACAAAAATTTATTTAAGATTCACTAATCCATAGACTTGTGAAGAACAATTTCCTATTTAGATACAAGATTTTGTTGATGTTTTTGTTTTCAGTCTTATGTAATCAAAGTGATGTTCCCCATTATTCTGATTAGGTTTTACACTTTTTCTTTTCCCCTTCTTTGTAGCTGTGTGATAATTTTATAAGGCCGTTTACTTATTGCTCTTGGTGTTCCAATCTCAACACACTAGTTTCCTTGCTGATTTCAATTGTCTATCTTTGAATGTAAGAATTATTCCCATAGCACAGGAGATACACATTTTAAATGTCATATCCAGAGAATTTTTTATGGTTGCTGCTTTTTACAAAATACATCTCAGTCTCCTGACCTCTTCACTATGGGCCTCAGTAGGCAAGCATTATTTTTACTTATCAGCTTGTCACTTGTTTATTTTCTTCACAAATAATGAGAATCATGCTTCTTATTTCCTCCTTTTTCATACGTAAGTGGTAGCATTCCACTCATACATGTGAACACACACACACACCAATACATTCACTCCCCTGGAAAGATGGTCAGTTCCCAGAGAACTTCCCATTAATTTAGTACATAATTTATTTAGTAGATAACACCTCATTTTATGTATACAACATGGATGCTTCAATATACCAAAACTTATTCACTCATTTTTTATGTATGTTGCTTATTTTTGGTATTTTAAAACTACACAAAGTTTATTTTTATCCTGTTGGATATTCATCTTCTGAAGAAATCCCTTGCAGCAGCACTGAGAATTCACTGAAAGGGCACATGTGATTTTGTTAGGTGTTTTGATGCAGCCATCCAAAAGGGACTTTAAATTCTCTCTGAAAGATCATCACACTGTAATAGTGATAGTTTTTCTCTTTTTTTTTTTTTTTTGTTCACTAATTTAGCATAACCAAAATTCTCTTTTTTTCCCCTGAAGGTCATATATTGTTTTGGTAGACTAATGTAAGGGTGATGTTTACATAAGTGGTGTTACTTACATAAGTATGTTTATTTATGCAAATGTAGTAGAAATGCCTTGTCAGCTGAGTTCTACATTTATTTATTTCTCTTCTAAGTTGATTATGGAACATGATGGTTTTTAATTGCAAAAATTATGTCATATTATCCTCTGCATGTATTTTTCAAATGCCTAACTTAGTACACTTCAAATATGTTGACTTTTAAATCTAAACTGTCCCACTTCAATTGCTTCATCTTACATAGTTTTGTTAAAACTTTTCAAATTCTATGTGTTTAATTATCAGATACTATATGTGCGTTTCTCCACAAAATAAACTAAGTTGTAAGAAATATTAGTGAGTCAATAATAACTATACAATGAAGTAAAAAGAAGGGTAAGCAAATAGATGTGGACAGGAGACCTGACAGACACCTCACCAAGGAGGAGGATGTACAGTCCCACGTGTGGAAAAAGGACTCCACTCATCTTGTAATGTAGAAAACAAATAAAAGCAATGATGAGATTCACCACATAATTAGGATACCGATGACCAAAATCCAGAGCTCTGACACAGTGCTTGGCTGGAAGTGGAGCGACAGGAACTCCTGGATATTGATGTTAGGAATAAAAAGCAGTGCGAACATTTGAAGCCAGCTCAACAGTTTCTTACAAAGCGAACATGTTCTTACCCAAAGGAGGGAAACTGTACCCCACCTGGGTAATATAGCCACAGTTGAGTCAGTGATCTCTCTGGTCAGGTTGTTCATAGCTGGAACCTGTGTGTGTGTGTGTGTGTGTGTGTGTGTGTGTTCAGAAAAATAAAACGTCTTCTGTATTTTCTACTGGTTTTGCTGTTAGCCTAGTCTTGCATTAAAAACTAGGTCTTTTCTAAAAGAAACAATGCAGCAGAAGAGTTTCATTTCCGAAGAGAGGTCATGAAGAGCTCCTCGATGAAACAACCATATCCTCTAAACATTATGGACAGAAATGAAAACCTCTGCAGTAGAATCATCCCAGTTGGCCAACATGCACATAGAGCTAATGACCTGTTTCCTCAGGGATACAGCTCTGCCTTAGTTCACCAATGATTTGTTTAAAGTTTGGTTTGCCAATAGAAACATTTGGCAAAATTTTGATTTTGTTTGCCAAGTGCAATGAATGACACACAAAAGCATGGCCGCCTTTCCATGTTTCCCACACAAACACATATGTAGCCATCTTTCCTAAAGTCACAGAACAAATTACGCTCATGAACCAAGGTACCACTGTGTCTGTGAGGCATAATGAAAATGTGTCACTTGAGTGTGAAGCTCACCCCTTCCTACTGCCACACTCCAGGTCTGTCCTACAGGAGCATGGCCATGAGATGCAGATCATGGCACTCGCCATTCCTCCCAGCTCGAGACTGTGGCTTGCATTCCTGAGAGTGCAGCTCAGGGGTCAGAGTCTCCTTAATCCAGCTAGAGCTCTACTGCAATCAACATTACACACATCTAGCAAATCACAAAAACTGAGTTCCCACTTGTTCCCGAAGCAGCCTATGTATGCTATCATGGGTCCAGGCTGGAATGTAGCTGAGAAGTTGGAAGATTACCTAGTTTGTCCAAAGCCCTGATCATAAAATGAGTTTTCATTTAGAGAGATGAAAACCCCAATTCTAGCTCCGAACTCTGGAACAGTGGGGCAGAAATTTTTACCATGATTGGACAGTCTGCCTCAAGGAGAGTTTTAAGCTCTCTGCAGAAATTAATATTACTTGAAACAGTGTTGGAAAATCCAAGCCAAAGGCATATTTATAACTCAAAGACATTCTTGTGGAAAGCAATTAAAGCAAGACTGTCAGTTCCATGAGAGATGGTATTTACCAGCGTGAATTGGGGAAAATCAAAGCTGAGAAGTGGCCCACTGAGATCAGGAAAAAAAAATTATACTCCAATGTTAATCTTACAATGGTGATTGACTTTCATTAGGTCACATTAAGAAGCAATTTTTTCCTCAGGACTTTGTCAAAAGAAGTACAGCAATTAGCAGACAGGCAATACAGTCAAAGAACTGGATGTGATACCAATGGAGACAGATTAACAAGGAGGTTGCAAAAAAAAGAACATCACACAGTCCTTCGAGAACCAGCAGACCTGAATGTGCCCAAAGGATACTGTCTTAGGAGCAGCTTCCTTGGGGATGTGGCTTTCAGTAATATGTCCCAGGGAAGCCACTGAACACACAGATAGCATACAGGTGACAACAGAAGCCCTGGGGTTGCACGTGGTGGTGGAGGGAAACATGTTCTTAGAGATTATGTAATCCAAGGAACAAAAAGAAAACAATCAGTAGAGAAAAATGATGTGAGCTGAAAGAGATACATGACAGCTTCAAAACACATCAACATACTTGCAGGAGGAGTGCCTTAGGGAGTAGGGTGAGAGAAATAGGGCAAGAATATACCCCCCAAATTATGGAAATCATCACAAATTTGATTTTAAAAAAACTAGTCTGCACACTTAGAAAGCTCAGTAGGTCGCAAGTACATAAATACAGGGAGCTCTACACCCAAGACACCATGCCCAATGCTCAGGCAAAGGTAAAACTGAAGACATGAAGACTTGAATAGATACAGGAACCAGCCTTAGAATGACAGCTGATTTCTCCTCAGAAGTAATGAAAGCCAGAGGCAATGAGATGCTTTCAGAATGTTACAAAGATTGTCAAAAATAATTTTACAGGCAGTAAATATCTTTCAGAAATGAAGGTCAAATAGAGAGGTTTCTAGAGAAATTGAAAGCGAAAGTAGTGTTAGTTTTACTCTTCCTTTTTACAAGAAACTAAAGGAAATCTACAGGCTGATTGGAAGTGATTCTAGGAAGTATTTCTCATGCTTATTACAGAAAGAGCACCTGTAGGTAATTATGTAAGCACGAGGGACACTGTAAAGTCAGGCTTATTGTCCTTGATTTCCTGAAAAACTTGAAAAATTGTTTTAAGGTGTAAAACGTACATGATCTGTGTATCTGAATGGTTATTAATATAAGGTATTTGACTGTAATATAAAAAAGATATGGAAGTGCTCACTCCAGCATCACATAGAGAAAAGATGTGGAAGCCTATGTTGAAATAAAGGTATAAAACTAGAGGATTACTCAGTACACAGGAGCAAGGGAAGCAGAACTCCAGCAGTGGAGACTGAGAATATTAACACACCACTCGCTTGCTCTCCTTCCTCTACTGAACATTGTTCGGGGCAACCCACTCAGGACCTCCTGTCTCTCAGGAGTGAGTCCTGTCCCTCATTCCTGTTCTCTGATCTACTTTCTTATTCTTTAAAAGAGGAATATTTTTCAAATATTTAAATTTAAGGGAAGTAATAATTCTAATGTTTTCAGGTGATGTAGACATATGATAAACATATGATGTAGACATACGATGCAGACACATGAGTGCACTCAAGGCTTTTAGGAATACATCTTGAAACCATGCTCATATGTGAAATAAATCAGACTCACATGTGTAAACATCATGTTGTTTCCCTAGTATAAAAAAACTGAAAGAGTAAATAAGATTCAAAATGTACAAGATATTGTGAAAGTGAAAAGGGGAAGAAAGTGCTCAAAAGGAAAAAACAACCGGGATGGGGAAAAGGAGAAAAAAAGGAGAGAAAAGATTATATAAGTATGTATGTGTGTGTGACAGGAATTATACCACTAATTTCTAACTTCTGTTAGTTCATCAAACAGAATGGTTTGTTCTTTCACTGTTTGAACATTTTTAAATACCTGTATTTTGTAATCTGAGCAACTACTTTGAGACAATGTGCAATATTTTACCATTGTTAATCTCCTACTACATTGTTTTGAAATTCTGTATTGTCATTTTCTTTTTCATTTTGAAATATAAAAACACACATAAATATGTAAGGTGCAACATATAAGATAGATGAGTACAGTGAAAGCTTAGATTGCCAGTGACTTGATCTGTGAGTGTTCTGTAAGGTAAGCAAACATGTCTAGGAAACTTCAACCTGGAAAATGAGCAGTGTCTTACATTTCAAGTAATATGGCATGCCTCTCTCTCTGCTTTGATACATATATATTACAAATATATATGTATGTGTATGAAGAAAAATCTCATATCAATTCTCTCAAATTCCATATTAAGTGCTTGAAACCAGAAAAATAAACTAACACTTAAGTAAGAAAAAGTTAGGACATAAAACTATAGAGCAGAAATAAATGAAATGCAAAATTAAAAAGCAAATGGAAGATGAGAAAAAAAATGTTAGTTCTTAGCAATCTACAAAATGTAAAATTCCATTAGGTAAACTGATATTTAACTGAAT
The DNA here is from genome assembly GCF_034190915.1 of Cavia porcellus. Lineage (NCBI taxonomy): Eukaryota > Metazoa > Chordata > Mammalia > Rodentia > Caviidae > Cavia > Cavia porcellus. The sequence continues at coordinate 45,580,841 of NW_026947507.1, forward strand.
TTGTCCATTGCATTGGCTTAGGAGTTACCTCACAGTGTGTAAAGTACACTGCTTGCTGTGTCTGTGGGGGTCACGGACATGTGGGTTTTGAGGATATGTATAGTCCCATATTCTTCCCCCTGATCCACCTCCTGGAGCTGTGAACTCAGCAGCTGCATAGCGGTACTCATGTCCACTATGATATTTCTGCGTTGGAGCCAGCCAAACATGGACTGCACTCTCAGAAAGAGTGAACCTGATTAATTCTCTGCTCTTTTATAAGAATGCCGAATTATACATATTCTACAAATATCACAAAGGCAAGGAATGCAAATCAGAAAGGATAAGTGGAATTCTATTAACAATCTAACAAAAATGGAAACATTCTAAATGCATGTTCATGCCACCAAATTAGATATAAAAAATCTAGAAAGACAAAAAGAGCCACAGGTGCCTCAAGAAGAAATGTGGCATCTAAATCCCTCTGTAACATGTACTGTGGTTTGAAAATGAAGCTAAGTAGTTTCGGATGAATTGTAGGGACACTTAAGAACTGATAACAATTTATACTCTTCCAAAGAGCACAAGAACAGGGAACACTTCCCAACTAATTTTATGAGGTCAGTAAAAGCTTGACTCCAATAAAATACAAAGACATTACAAAGAAATATATCTATAGACCATAAGAATATGAATATAAATGCAAAATTCTGTACCAGAACATTAGCAAGCCAAGTCTGGCAACATATAAAAAGGATTAAAATATTAAAAACCAGGTTGATGTAATATCTGAAAATCAATTAATGTACTAAAATTAGGCATCTCTTAATGAAAAGGCCATACCTATTCAGGTGACTTCATTTCTGTGCCACCATCATAGAGAGCACTTCCATAAGCTAAGGTGACTATGAACTGGAAGGTTCAGTCTATGAGACCTCTGTTAGCATACAGTGTGATGCTGGCCACCGTCATTATGCAGTGCATTCATCACACTGTCAATAAAGTAGAAGACGAAATCCATGTTATCATCTCAGTAATGCAAAGAAAGCATTTGTCAAAATCTGGACCTTTTAATGATAAACTTGCTGAACAAAGTAGGAATAGAAGAATATTCTTCATGTTGTGTGTGAACCGATGGGCAGAAACATGGAAGGCAGAAAGCTTTCCTCTTAAGGTCAGGACCAAGACTGGGAGGCCACTGCTGCATCTCTTTTCAACATTACGCAAGACAGTGGAGGAGGCTGGTTAGGAAAAACAGGAAAACAAACAAAAATGAAAGCCACCCAGACTGGAAAGAGAGACTCAGAACTGTCCCTTTATTATAATGATGCACTCTTATATATGGAGAACACTAAAAAATCAAATTTAAAATACACAGTTAAATAACCAAGTAAAGCCTTGCAGACTATCAGATAAAGGACAGACTCCTTCAATTGCCTATGTGTATACTTGGAGAAATCCTAATACAATATACATTTATTTTTTATTTATTTAAGGAGAAAAAAAAACAGAAAGGGTACAAGTAATACAAAATTTAAAAAATAAACAGTAAGAAATCACTAGTTAATAGATTACATATTCTCATTTTAGAAATAGTTGTTCAAGTTACAAAATTAGAGCATATAAAGTGGACTTTAAAACAGTGAGAATGCAAACAGTTTTGTTCCGTGATCCAAAAAAACTCAGTAATATGGTTATTCATCTTATACACTCAAACATATATGCAGTTATAACCTTTAGAGCACCTTCTTTTCTTTTCTTTTGTACAATGACAATTACACATTTTGGGTTTTATTACTTCCACAATTCTTATTACTTTTTTTGAAGAGAGTGAAACCAAATGCGACATATCAGAACGGAGTCAGTCAAATCAAAAGGATGGACATAATAGATAATGTAAAAACAGAATACAAGGTGATCAACAATGGTTACCATACTGCCTCTTGCTATCTTAAGAAGAATTGCCTATATCATCAGTTATACTAAAATTGAACAAAACAGTAGAGAATACAACCAAAACACTGGACACTTGACAGGACTTTAAAAGAAGATAATAGTCAACCAGAATGGGCATCATATTGGATCTTATTGTCTTCATAGTTGTTGCCTATACTTTCGAACTTGGTATTATCAAGCAAAGCAGAATAGGGAAATCAGTCGAAACAAGATGGTGAGGGCAATACAGGGTTTCAAATCAAGTTAATAGGAAATCAAGGTAGGTTACTATAATGTATCCTGCTATTTTTTTATTTATGTTTCCCTTAGTTAAAAAGATAAAAATAAAGAAGTAAATAATTTTTAAAAAAGGAAAAAAAGGGGGGGATTGAGATAAAAGAGGGCATAACAATAGAACAGTGCAGGTCAAAACATAACAATTTAAGCAAAATAGTGTTTCACCTCAAGATATCCTGTCATAAAAGTAGTTACCATAGTGACTCTTTCCTTGAAATCTTTGAATATAACTTCGTATACTCTAGCACAAAATATATCAAGACACTGTAAAACCATTCAAGAGAATGACATTATTACAGGGTATTTAGAACCAGTTAACAGAAAATGAACAATGGTTTCTGTATAATCTCCTTGTCTATAAAAGTTTTTGCTTATATTATCACATATAATAAAATCCAATAAGATACAACATGTTAAGACCGATGGAGACAGAAGAATACAAACTTGATGGGACTTCAAAACAAGATGATACTAAATCAGCACTAGCTATTATGATGTCTTATTTTCTCCAAAATAGCTGTTCCTACCATCCGATCTTCTCTGCCTCATTTCTGCTGAGGTCTTTGTCTGTCATTTGTTGTCAGTTTGTCTTCTTCATTTTGCTTTCTGCTCCATTCATTGTGGCCTCTCTACCATTATTTCTGGAATCTTGGCAATTTCCTTTTTTAGAATATCTCTGTAGAGTTGAATTGGTGGTTGCAAATTCCCCTAGTTCCTCTTTATCCTGGAAGCACCTTGTTTTTCCATCAATTTCCAGGGACAGTTTTGCAGGATATATCAATCTTGGCTGGAGGTTATTATCTTTCAAAGCTTGAATTATCCCCCCCCCCACTCTTCATGATTTGATGGTTTGTGCCGAGAAGTCTGCTGTAATTCTGATGGGTGTGCCCTTGTAAGTGATCTGTTACTTGTCTCTGACGGCTTTTAGTATTCTGTTCTTATATTGGATTTCTGGAATTTTGATTATTATATGCCTGGGTGTAGCTCTGTTTGGGTTGTAGGTAGCTGGGGTCCTGTATGCCTCATACATCAGAGTATCTTTACCTTTTGCTAAATTAGGGAAATTCTCTTGGATTATTTCTGTGAATAGCTTTTGTAGTCCATTTGTTTGTGTCCCTACTTCTTCTTTTATGTTCTTAATTCTTAAGTTATAGATCCTCTTATCATCTTCTAGCCTTTGTATTATTGCTGTTTGGTTTTTTTGTTGTTATTTTTAGGAAGTTTTTCATGTCATCTCCCATATTAGGAATCTGCCCTCCAGTTCAGATAATGTATCTTTAGTTTCTTTCAAGCTGTTATGCCAGCTTTCAATAGGGTTTTTAGTTTTCTGGTAATCTCTTTGAACCTGCATGTATTCTATGTTTTCTCTATCTTCTCCATCAAACAATTCTACCCTTTTTTTCTGTTTTTCTATTCCACCATCTATTTTTTCTTGGGCAGTGCTTACCATTTCTCTAACTATTCTACTTATATCTTGCTTTAGGTCATTAATAACTTCATTCCTAAACTCATCTATGAAGCTCTGGAGATATTGCTTTATGTCTATTGGTGCTCTGTCTGCTATTGCATGTTTCTCAGGATTGGGGGCCGAGGACCCTTTCGTGTTGGTCCCTCTTCCCATATTTTTTGTTCCTGCTATACAGGCGTATATAGGAGGTCCTGTTTCTTTCTTTGTTGGTTAGTTTGTTTGAATTGCGCCTCCCGACCCCTGCAGTGTACTAGGGAGACACAGACCTGGGCGGCCTATGCTGGGACTGCCCCTCTAGGTCAACCTACGGAAGTCTTCACTGCTAGGGTGCACCTCCAGGCGCTGGGACCTGGTTTGGGCTAGCCTACTAGGTCTTAAGTCAGCAGCGTCACCCAGGCCAGGCACTCCCCACCAATCCTGCTTGAGAGGGGAATATATGCCTAAGGACACTGCAGCGTCCTGTTCCAGCTAATCTGCCCAGTCCCAGTATGTCCTTTGCTGAAGCCTCCTACTTTGTGGAAGGGTCTCCGATCTGCTCATTCACTGAAGGTCGATGCAGGGCTCCCATCCAGTCCCACGCTCAACTCCATTCACTGCTTCCCACTCTCAGAGTTTTCACGACTCTCTCCTTGCCATGCCAATTGGGATGCAGCAGTGGCTGCAGGAAATTCAAATCATGGCTTCCAGTGGCGCGGGCTCCAGCTTGAGCGCTGAGACCTTATCTGTTCCTGTTATATCATCAGGATTTCGTTTCCAGTTGGCTTCTCTTAGTTTAGTGTGTTCCTGGGTCGGCAGGGTATTTCTCGCCTTGCTTAGGACTTCTTGCCCGGCACCATTCCTGGATTTTAAGTGTGGTTTCTCAGAAAGCCTCCGAAGCTGCTGCTATCCATCCGCCATGTTCTCCCCGGTGGATACTTTTATATACTTTTTAAAGGATCTCATAGATCTAGAGAAATCACTCCTAAAATTCATCTGGAACCAGAAGAGACCAAGCCACTGGAAAGCCTGCCAGTTTTAACTCACTGGAGATGCATTTGCATTAAGGATGGGAATCGGCAAACCAAACTGAGAGCTGAGCTGGCATGGAACCATGCATCAACAGTTTTGGGAGGTTTCAGTCCATACTTAGTTGGCTCCAGGGTAGGGTGGCATGGTGTGCCTGCAGTTCATGGCAGCTTCCCTGTGAAGCCACGCCACCACCAAAAACCAATGGCCTAATACAACATAAATATCATTTCGAGTTAATTTTTGTACAGTGAATTGGGTCAGGTTTCATCTGTATCCTATAATTAAGAATTAAGAATATAATTGAAAATTAAAATATAATTAAGATTTCCATTTCCAGTGGTTTCAGGAAGAAAGAAATGGCAGTTTCAAAGAAAGAAATTTAAACTTATATTCTGAAAATCACAAAACATTATTTACTGAAGTTAAACAACGGCTAAGTGAGTCCATGAAGTCCGTGTCTTTAAGGGTGGCACAGTCTGTTCGGAAGAAATCTTCCCCCTCGGAGAGTCAGCATCAGCACAGTAATCCTGGAGATTTCTGCTCTCTTCTTCATGAACGTTAACAGCTTGACTCTACAAGTCATGTAGAAATTCAAGAAAACCATTTCCAAAGAGGGAACAGCAAAGAGGACTTTTAACAGACACTTCCCAAAACTTATACAAAGGTAGAACATTTGACCTGGTCCAATTCTGTACAAAAATTAACTCAGAGTAGGTCAGCCCTAAATGTCCAAGTCAAAACCTACAAAACTGTTTAAGGGAAAACAAAGGCATAAATGTTTGTAAACATGAAGGAAACAGTTCTTTCTGTTTTTGTTTTTAGACAGACAGAAAGACAAAAATCAACATAAAAAAGATATATATATATATATATATATATATATATATATAGTTTAAATTTCATCAAAATTAAAAATGGTGTGTGTCAATGGGCCAAATCGGGAACATGAAACTAATATACCCAGAAGGGGAGATAAGTTTGGCAAATCATATGTCTGATAAGAGACTTATACTGAAAATATATTAAAACTGCTATAACTCAACACAGCTATCCAAATAGTTAAAAAAATAATAAAAATTTGAAAAAGACATAGCTCCAGTACAATAGTTCAGTAACACATAAACATCTCAACATCATCAGCCAGTAGGGAGCTGCCAATCCTGTCTGCAGTGAAATGCCATTGGACGTGTTTATATAAGGAACGCTGTTCTTCATAAAAAGACTTAAGTACTGATCCATGCTACAAAGTGAATTAGCTTTGAAAATGTTCCACTAAGCAAGGGAACCCAGTCACAAAGTGGTATGCAGTTGTGTTTACAGAATACCCAGCACTGACAAACAAAGAAAACAGGTCACTGATTGACAGGGAGCAGGAGATTGGCTGTCACAAATGTCCAGGATCACAGAGTGGTGATGGTTTCACCTGAATATAGGGAATCTTCTGGTGAAGAGACCAATCATATAATTGCAAATTGAGTCTACATAACTCTTTTTTTTTTTTTTTGTCTTTTTGTTTTTATTGGTACCAGGGATCGAACTCACGACTGCCTGCTTGCAAGGCAGACGCTTATTCCCCTGAGCTAAATCCCCAGCCCCGAGTCTACATAACTCTTACACTTTGTGTGTATGTATATGACTTTACTTCTGTCACGTCACTTGTCTTTCTTCGGTTTCATTAATTTTTTTATCCGATCACCGTGAAACATCGAGTGGATCCCTTTAGCTGACACGCTAAAGTGTGAGTGTTCTACAGGACACAACTGCATAGTACCTGTACAAGGAAAAAGTGGCAATACACATTATAGTGTTGAATTTTTAACTTTACTTTGATTCTAAAAGCTTTCTCCATGACCTTAAATTATCCATGCTGCTGCTGCCTAAGAATCCTTGGGTGGGCCTCTAGCAGAAGGTGTGGCTGCTTGCATAAAGCAAGTAACTGAGCTGGCTGGTGTCTGTTTTCTTTATTCCCAGGGCTTGTTAAGTTTAATTTGGAGCCAACACTGCCGGCTCCTGTGGATTCTTTCTTAATCCCCTCGTGGAATCCTCTGCTGTTGTGCTGTCTTTCTCTTATCTCCTTTCTTTCTTCTTCCAAATTCTTAATCTCAATTACAGAACTTAAAGGCAAGTATAAGATTTTCCCCTGGTTCCTAAAGAGAGAGGCAGCAAAGTTGGCATGGGGCGTTATGAGCATGGCTGGTGTTCCCCTAGGAGCCTGGCTGTTATCAGGGGGCATTGGAAGAGAGTCTGTGCTGTACCCAGAGTGCAGAAAACCCAGGAGGCAGAGGAGCCTCTGTCAGCCCACAGGTGAAGGTTCAGAAAGCAAGGGGCGGCCACCTCCTCAAAGACAGCAGTGTGGGAGGAGCCACTGCTGGAAGACAGCTCCAGACTCCTGGGGGATCCCCAGGGCCCAGGCAAAGGGGGCTGGTGGTCAGGAGGAGTCCCAGCCATTTGGTATTTAGACGCTGGCTTGCAGAGGCAGGAAGAGGAGGAGACAGCGTCCATTTGAATGGTGCCTAGACAAACACGTACCACAGTACAGATGAAAACTCCACACACAGCAACTGTTACTGCCCAGCCAAAACAGCTCGAGTAAATATCAGCACTTATACGGCGTTGAGCTTCCTCTGCATCATCTGGTTCATTCCACAAAATGGCAGTGTTAGAGGGGGACTTCTCTTCACTGTGTAAACAAGGAAGCGGAAGTGCAAAGCTGAGATGGCATCCCGGGTCTGCTGCCTCCAAGCTGTGCTCCTTTAGGTACAGAAAGCTGACCTTAACTCAGGACACAAAATCTTCCAGCATCCAAATCTTCTCCTCCCTCAAATGTCTGAAAAATAAGTAAAAAAAAAATGATGTTCAGATGTGCTGAGTTTTCATCATGCACCATAAAAGAACTTACTCGGTACAGTTAGGGGGCAAGACTCCGTGAAGGTCCCAGCTGTGAGCTGCAGTGGTACAGCAAAGAACCTAACAATGTGGGCTCTAACTGTGGTCAGATGCCAGTGGGCACTGAGAGCTTAAAGCACCCGCGACTTATTTAATGACTTTAATTAGGCTTTCATTTGCCTCGTTAAACATGTATATATTAAAGCTGAGTTTGGAAAATATATTGACAAATTACCAAGAGTGATACACTGTTCAATTTATGACCTTAGGAAACCTGACAGTATAAAAAGAACCTTTAATAAAAGGTAGGAAGGGGAAAGAGAGATAGAGAGGAGGGAGTCTCCACTTGCCCACCAACTAGTTACTGACTGACACTCGGAATGAAGTGTGATCAGAGGTCCTGCACACGTTCATACTTCAAACATTTCATTAGAGTAACACACTTGTTGCCATTCACCCCCCACCCGTTCTGCCACAGGCTGCCACCCATGCCCCTGCCTGAGGCAGCCGTGGAAGTCCTCTCTCCTGAGCATTCTGCTGTCTGCTTGTTGTGGTGGTGAAGGGAGGAGCCAAAGGTTGGTGTTGGCAGACCAGAGGGCCAGCCCAGTGACAGCACCCTCTCAGTGCTTTTAGGGGAGCCTTCCTTTCTGTGAGGCTGCGCGCTCCCTCTAGGGAGCAGCAGTCACACCATTTTGATCACACCTGGTAAAGACACCCAGGAAAGAGTTTCCAGAACTGCTCCGGAAAGTGGGGCCCTGGGTAGGGGGTTCAAAGCCAGGGGAATGATTCCCAGCGGATGACTGCTTGTGGGTCCTTTTACTGTAATTTTCTTTAATGTAAGTGTTCACTGTGTATTGTGATCCCTGCTCCAATGTACAGGGACAGAATGTGCGCTGTTACCATCCCCATGTAGGGTCCAGCCCAGAGGGGGCCGTGCAGAGGCCCTGGGGGACCCAGGTCACGTGAGGCGCATGGGTTTCCAGGCCCGGAAAGAGGAGAGAGGGTTTCCTGTGGCTTTGGGAGCGGGGGCACCATCCCAGCTGCCCAATGAGCCCTGGAGGGTAGGTGAGGGCTGCGGTGGCCCTGGAGTCCTCTCTCTGCGCAGCACTGCGTGGTGATACCAAGTAACTCTGAATTGTCCTTCTGTGACCAGGGAGGCAGCAGAAATTTAAAGCTCGCTCTGGGATCAGCGAGGCGGGGTGCAAAGGGTGGCTACGCGGAGGCAGGAGATGGTTTCGGGGTGTCCTCCTGTGTGCGCGTGGGGTGTGTGCGGGACACAGCAGCCCACTGAGGCACCCCGAGAAGAGACCTCCGGGCTCCATCTCCAGTTAGGGTGCAGGAACTCTTCTGAGGAGCAAATGTAAGTCTAGCACCGGTTGCATGAGCTTCGGGACCCAGAGGCAGCTAACACAGGGGGTTCCGGAAGGGTCAAAAGGCGTTGGTCTGCAGCGCGGCGGCAGGGAGACTCCTTGGGCAGCACCAGAGGATAATCCGCAAGCCTGGGAGACACGGGGAGGGGGAAGCCGCCAAAACCTAAGTCCCAAAGAGGGCATGAGGTCCCCTTTAGAACCCCAAATCGATCGGTCAGTGGATGGTCTGTGTGTAATTCTGTTTAAACCAGAGGGGACGAGCCGCCGTCACAGCTGCAAATAGACGGTAGGAACGGTTTATGAATTACCCAGGATTCCGAGCACGCCACGTGGTCCCCTGTTGTTACAGTTCTGTATTTATTTATTTAAACTGACGTAGAAAGATCGCACACGTCTGTCCTGTACAGGGTGAGGTGTCGTTTTGTTTCAAAGAGAAAAAACCAAAATTTCTAAACAAGATAACAGGAGGATAACAAAGGTGAATACACTGTGTTGTTGCCTTTAAATGGGTCACGGTGCAAGATACCGGCATCCAACTGGCCGGACAGTATGACCACAAACCTCTCCAGTGAACTAAGGGAGATTAGTAAGGCTATATTTTGTATTTATATATTTTTTATTTGTTTGTCTTTCCCTACCTTCTTTATTTCATTCTCCCATTCCCATTTCTGTTTCCTTTTGAAGCTTCTTCCCATTTCACAGTATCTGTTGTAATTTTGGATCTTATGTATTGTTTCTGCTTCTCACACTAGGGAGACAATACGATGTTTACACGTGTGCTTGTGATTTATTTCACTTATGAGGAAGGTCTTGGATTGCATCCATTGACCTATAAAAGTCTCTAGTTTACCCTTTTTATGGTTGAATAGTGCTCCATTGTATTAAAATAATCACAGCTCTTGTATCCATTCCTTGATTGATGGGCATTTGGGTTGTTTCCAACAGCTGGCTGTTAAAAATTGTGCTGCTATGAGCATGGGGGCACATATACCTCTGTGGTATGATGTTTTCAGTTCTTCTGCGAAAATATCCAGAAGGGGAATAGTTGGGTCAAATGGGACTTCTAATTCTAGTGTTCTGAGGAATCTCCACACTGATTTCCACAGTGGTTGCACCAGTCTACATTCCTACCAATGGTCGAGAAATGTTCCTTTTTCCCCACCAGCATTTGTTATTGATTGATTTCCTGATGACAGCCAGTCTTTCTGGAGTGAGCTGGAATCTCAGTGTTGCTGTGATTTGTGTCTCTGAAATGACCAGTGATGGTGACCATCTTTTTTCTGTATTTGTTTACTGTTTCTGTTTCTTCCTCTGAGAAGTGCACACAGAGGCTGACGTTCTGACATGTATGTTCACTGTGACCTGTGCTCTCCTGGCTTCCTGTCACCAGGGCCTGTCCTAGCTCATCAGAGAACCCCACTCCCTTGCCTGATGCTGTGACCCCAGCCCCACCCATTATCCTAGCATCACCCCTGGCCCTATTCACCTCAGGTCTCCTCAGGAGTACCCCTTTTCATGAGGTCGGTCCTCAAGATTCAGCTTCTCCTTCATTTTCTACTGAGTTTTATAGAACCTCACACTTTCTTAGTTAGATACCATAGATTGTGGATCTGTCCCTAATATCTGCCATGAGCTAGAAAGCCCTATGTCTGCACCCAGCGCCGACCCTCCCTCCCAGTCCCCTGCGCCAGCCTCAGCCTGGAGCCTCACAGCTTCTATGGTCCCCAGCCTGCCCATCCTGCCAAAGCCTCATGTGTGTGTGTTGGGGGGGGGGGCAGGAGCGTCTTCCCTTGGTTCTGCTCCCTGCACGTTCTTTGGATTGAGATGCTGGCAACCTGCTTCCACCCCACCCTGCTGCCTTTCCTCCTCCCCTCGTGTGGTGCTCCCGTTGCTCCCAAGGACCTTGTCTCTTTAGTGTGTGGACCTGTTTATAAACCCATCTTTAGTGTCCACAGTGCCAGGCACAATGACATCTGCCCCAAGGTCTTGTGCTGTCCCAGCCTTCATACCCTGCTCCCTCCACCACTCCTGTCCTCCATGCAGCCCCAGGGTTCCCCCTTCCATCTCGATCCCCTCCTTCAGGAGCACTGTCCTCCCCAGGCGTGGCCCTACCTGACCTCTCTCTCCGGGGAGGCTCTCGGGTTTGGAATCTCTTCTCTCTCTACTGACTGATGTTCGGGTCTCCATGGACAGTGTAAATGTGCAGGAGGATCTGCAAACCAGCTAGGTCCTGCAGGATGAGTTGCTTCTTGTGTGAAAATTTAAACCTGGGTGGATGGAGAACATGGGACCTCGCACCAAGGATGGAAGTTCCTGCAGAAATGTTGTTGGTAGTGTCGCCAACTCGTGAGGAAAATCCTACTTTGTATCCTTGAGCACTTCTCTAACCAGCTTTTAATATATGAAACACAGTCCAGGTCAGTGGAGAAAGAGTTTCAAGAAGTAATGGAATCACTGCTACCTCACTCCTCCCAAAAGACAGGATGTTTTGTGTACAGCTGATCTTTTGAACGTGGATTTGATGCCATGGTCTTCAGCAACCTTAGAGGTGCTGCTCTCTGTTGTGTGTCCCTTTTCCTAGGGTCCCAGGAGCAGCAAGCTCTGGTTTCAGCCCCCCTCAGAGCCTCTGGCCTAGTAGTGACCAGTGTACCCTGCATCTTCCCGTCCCTTAGCCTTCCTGCTCCTCCCTGTGTCACATGCCCTTTCCTCCCAGTGGCTTCCTGCATCCCCTTTCTTAGCATCTACTTCTGAGGAAAACTCAGGCATAGTCAAAGCTTTTCCGCAGGGTAGAGGGCGGTGTTCTGTGGGGCGTGTTGAGCTCCGAGTTCATGGCATCCTTGTACATGGGTGGCGTCTGGGGCAGCAGGGTGCTGAACAGGACCTTGAGCTGGGCCTGCACGTGGGGTAGGGCACAGACCTTCAGTCATGACATGCCGCTCCAGTCACACAGGGGTGTCTTCCCAGGTTGTGTTCCTTGCTCCTGTGTTGAAAACTGTGTTTGCTTCAGCATTCTTACTTGAGGACAAGGAAGACAGGACTTGAGGCCTTGAATCACTAGCACTGTGCCTGTCATAGAAAACACCAGGCCCCTTTAAACTGGCAACCAATCACCAGGCTCTGTTCTACTTCAGAAAGCACTGAAAGGGAGTCTGGCGTGGTGACGCATGCCTGTAATTCCAGCACTCAGGAAGCTGAGGCAGGAGGATCATCGCATGGCTACAAAGTGAGCTCACAGTCAGCCAGAACTCGTAGTGAGACTCTGTCTCAAAAACACAAAATGTTTTATAAAACTGTATTGCAGGCTGGGGATTTAGCTCAGCGGCATAAGTGCCTGCCTTGCAAGCAGGCAGTCGTGAGTTCGATCCCTGGTACCGATAAAAACGAAAAAGACAAAAAAAAAAAAAAAAAAAAAAAAAAAAAAACTGTATTGCAATGATTCTGCATCTAGCAGTTATCACTCTTATCTGTAATTTCTTTAAACAAATCCAAAGACTGGCCCCGAACTGCAGGCTTTCCATGTGTGTAGAGCCCTGATTTCATTCCAGGCTGTACATCACTCTTTTCAAGTGGCATTTTCTGCAGGCCACCCTGGGCGTCACCCTGAGTGTTGTGTTAGGAAGATGCGGAGAAGGAAAAGCCTTACTCCCGTAGACGTGGAGGGCCCGATGATGAATTCAGAACAGACCTGTTCAAATCAGCCCAAGATAAATGACTTATTTTGTGATGTTTTCATTATATTAGTGAATTTTATTTTTAAAAATTCATTGTGAGGTTATGCAATATGTAGCTCTCTCTCTGACTCTCTCTCTCTCCCCCTCCCTCTCTCTAAGAGAAAATGAACAGCTTCAGTTTACTGAGTTCTTTGCCATTTTACTCATTATTTCCTGAATGCTGCCAGGGGCCTCTCATGCTTTGCTTCTGTTGCTTGAACTAATTTAGGTCCAAGGAGATAAAGAAAACATTCCCATAAAATGGCCAGATGACCCCAACCAGAAACTGGTGCAGCCAGCTCACAGGAAAGAGGTCACTACTGGGGTGTTAGACATTAGCGCAGGGAGGAATCACACAAATGTCAGCAGACTGGAAATGCAAGATACTTTGCTGTTCTTTTTCCAGTTATCAATGGGTTTGGGAAGTGCACGAAAGGATATTACATGAACAATATTTGGAGCATTGAAATACACTGAAATACATTGAAATACACTTGTTTAAATGTTTACAAATGATCTAGTTCAAAGCAGTTTAATTCAAACTTGAACATCCAAGTTCATTCAGGGTCCACATTCTTTGTAAAATGCAGACCTTTACAAAAGCAAGCCCTTGTGTCTTCTGAGAGTATGTGCGGGATTCATCCTTGCCCAATCAGCTTTAAGATTCCAAATGAGCTGCGTTTCTGAAGGTTGCAGCTCTCTTTTGAAGACGTGAAAACTGCAACCTATGAATTTTCTTGTCGTGGAAGGTGGAATTGTATCATGGGAAGACTGGAGTGGAAGCCTAAGCTAAAGTGGCCCACATACTTAGTTAAATTTGTGTTACTACCCAGCAGGGGGCTCATCAGCAACTGTTTTTGCTCCCTAATTTCCCTATTGTTCAAAGCAGGCAGGACTTTCTGTAATTCCGTTATGATCATCAGGATCTGTGCTAAGGGACTTCAGTGGATATATTTGTTTTTCTGAAATTCCAGCTTTCTATGGTTAGAGTAATTGTTAAAAGAATAATAATCCTAGTTGAGAGACAATATGAAATATTCTATCTATTAATGAAGAAATTTATTTGAGCTGGCCAAATATCCCGAATGGCTTCCCTAAGTTGTGTAAGTCCCATTGGTGTCTGCCTGTGGTGGCAGTTTCCTGGAGGGCTCTAAATTCTGAGTGTGCGGTTGTTGTTTGGTTCGTGAATTTGTGTGGATGTTTATCTTAGTTTCCAAGCTCTGCGTTAGAGTTTTAATCACTTAGCTTTTGGAGATTTGTTTTGTTTCATTTTTCTCCTGCTTTTCCCCATTATATTTTGCTGCAAACAATTGAAGCTGCCACACAGATAGATCCTGCCGCTCCAGGATTGCCGGGAGAGTCCTGTTCCTGCTTGATTTGGGCAGTAGATGGCGCTAGACAAATGCCGAAGCTTCGTGGCCTGGAGGGGCGCACGTGAGAGGCTTTGCACCAAAGCAGATCTAACTTGCTTTGCACTTTAATTCCAACGTAAAATAAAACCTGTGCTTCATAATTCATTCTGAGGAAGGAATGGCTTCCTTCCTCAGCAGAGGAAAGCACGTCACTTACCAGCTCCAAAGTATTAGATGAGTGTCACCTATTACACAGCCGCATCCGGCGTTCGGAGTGAAAGTCAAAGAGCCTGTGTGCAGCCTGGCATGGGTGTGACATTTGCTCATTCACAGTTCTCACGCTTATTTCAGCCCTGAGTCCTTACAGTGCCACTGTAGGGAAGAGGGAGGTGGATGGCTCGAGATCTGCAGGCGAAGCACACATCAGGTTCAGGAGGAAGAGGGCTCAGGACATGCATGGACTCCTAAACACCAGGAGAGTTGCCCAGGGAGGGCACGGAGGCGCAGGGAGTGTGGGAAAAGAACGAGGGGAACGAGGAGAAAGCAAAAAGAAACAGGCGAAAGAGGAGACATAAAGCCGGAGGAACTGTGCGTCTATGTCTATTAAAATCCACCGCAAAATTACCAGCAACCGGACTCTCTCTAAATCCCAATGTGCCGATTCTATACTTAATAATATGCTAAGTTATATATATATATATATATATATATATATATATATATATGCCCTATATTTATATACCAAGGCATTAAAATTCACATAAGGCTACTGCTGGCTACTCTAGATGTTTAAAATGAGCTATTCCACAGCAAACCTCTCTTACATTCTCCTTTTCCATTTTCTATCAATAAATGCTGAACACTATAATAAACAAGTTGGTATGCAGATCAAAGGGTCACATTTTAGAAAATAATTTAAGGTATTAGCATGATTGTATCAGAAATATGGCCCATCAAGCTATGGCTTTGTGTGTACATGTGTGTGTTTGGGGGTTTTATTTGTTGTTGTTGTTGTTGTTGTTGTTGTTGGTGGTGGTGGTGGTGGTGTGTGTGTGTGTGTGTGTGTGTGTGTGTGTGTGTGTTTTGAGACAGAGTCTCACTATGTAATGCAGGCTGGCTTTGCACTCACTTTTATAGCTTTGATTAGCCTTTAATTCACTTCTATCCTTCTGCCTCAGCCTCCAGAGCTGTGGGATTACAGCTATGTGCCTCCATGACCAGCAAAGCTATGGCTTTTTCATGCTGCAAATCATGTAGGTTTCTGGTTCATGAATCATAATACGAGCACAAGATAATTTAGAGAATGATAGATGCTTCCTTTAGCAATTTAGTCTGTGGAATACTTAGACCAAGATGTGATGTAATGCCCTCCTGCATTAGAGGTTTAAGACAAAATAAATCATAGATAGACACACAGACAAAAAATAGAATCACACATTCTCTGTAAATGGGGTTGAGCAGTTATTCAATGACTTCCTTCCTTCCCTCTTTCCCTCCCTTCTTCCTTCCTTTTAATTTCCTTCTACTTCCTACTTTGGAGACTCAATCTATTTTTTTATTTTTCATAATAAAACCCTAGATCATTTAGCACCTTGAACGGGTGCAACCTTAAGCCATTTCTGACAGTCACCTGTCTGCGGGGATCCCAGCTCCAGCACCTTGGAATGAGGAGCCTCATGCAGGCTGTGAGCGTGTCCTGAGCCATTTATCAGTGGACCTGGACCTGCAAGGACCTTGTGTCCCCAGGGCCCTGGAATCCAAACTCAATGACACCACACATGCTGGCCTCTGCACGGTGGGTGCTGGGCCCACAATTTTCTAGCTCACATGTCTCTCGCCTTGTGGAGTTCACGATCTGATATGTCCACCATGTTCTTGTTCTGAGGAACCAGAGGAGTGGGTGGAAGGGAAAGCAGATACAGAGTGCAGAAATCTGGGCCTTGACAGACTTCATCTTGGAGGCTGAAGTTCACAGGTGCTGGGAGACCGCATAGCAAGCAGTGGCATTTCCACAGTGAAGGTCACCTCGGGGAGAAGCACCCAGGAAGGCAGGGGCTCGGTGTTTCCTTCGTTTCCAGCTGAGTGCCCAGCATTCTGTCCTTTATCCTAACTATGTGTACACATCACAAACACAGACCATACACCTGCACCCCCATGCCTACACATACAAAAGCACAACTGCGTATATTGCATACATCCATGGCACATGCATGGCACACACCTGCACACCACACATAAGCACATCACAGATACACACTGTACACATGCACCACAATCCGTATATACATGACACATATACAATGCATGTGCACATTACATACATAAGCCCCACCTGCATGTCAAGCACACACATCACACATGAATTCTATGGCATATGCACCACACGTATTTACACAGACATGGCAAATACATACATATCACATGCAGCACACATACAGAACACACATATAGGACACATGCACCATACACACACCATACATACACACAGAACACAGATCTACAACTCAATGCACATCATATACATGCATGCCAAATAAACATAGACTGTACATATACATGTCATTACACATAGATACATGTCCACAGATCACACAATACACATAGCATACACTTACAGACAGTGGTCACATACATATATGTCACATACAAACATGGAGATGACAGCTACATGATACCGTATATATACACCAACAATATACATATACATAGCACAAGGTACACAGCACACTATAAACACATCATACATACACAGCTCATATGTACACATTATACAGCATATTCCACACACACATGTGTGACACAGGGCATTCTTACACAGTAGCACACGATGTGATGGAGAGAGACGCAAGAGTGAGTTAAGAGTTGGTGGCAGTTTTTTAAGTACTTGACCTGAGTGAATTTCAAGCTTAACCCAACACGCACAATTTGGCCGCATGCCCTGACTGTGGGTCACCCGTCCTGGGAAATCAGAGAGACAGGGAGGGAGGGAAGGAGGGTGGGGGAAGGAGAGAGTAAGAAGACAGGAGGAGGAGGAAGAGGAAGAGGAAGAAGAGGAGGAGGAGGAGGAGAAGAATGCTACAACCCAAATCCCACAACCACCATCCTTCCCTATTTCTGAGGCCTGGGCCACCACGCTGCTGAACTCAGGGTGTGCCTTCGTTCACCAGGTCTTGGATCTTCATTCCGTTGCTGTGTGGCTAACATGAGCTGAACCCTTTGACTCCATGGTAAGGAGCCCAAGGGAACCAGGTGGACTGCATGCAATTAGTGTGGACCTTGCTCAGGAGCCATGAGATTCCCCTGGGCAGTGCTGGGGAGGGGCAGATTCCACAGGAGGTTGTGTGCTGCCCGGCAGGGTCATCTGCACACTAGAGGGAGCAGGGGGACCCTGCTGAGGACAAAGACCCAGGGAGGCTCACTGGCCACTGCAAGCTACATATCCTGGGCTGCTGGCTGCGGGAAGAAGCTTCCCACAGACTTAGAGATGAAGGTGCAGTCCCCAGAGAGGGAAGGCATTTCCCCCTCAAGTCACACGTGCCGCAGCTGCATTCAGTAGCTTGGGGGTAACTGATAGATTCACTGCCAACCGATTGAGTTTTACATTTTGGAAGAGCACTTTTTTTCTGTGTTGCTCCTCTGACTTTCTGACTGCTCAGGGAGAATCCCTGATTCTTTTCTACACCAAAAGATAGTGATAATAAAGAAAAGCAAAATGCAGTGTCTTAGAATCCCAGAGAGACCAAGCATAGGCCTCAATTCAGCTTGACTGTGTTCACCTGTGTTTTCCTTTTCTGTACCCAGCTAGAGACATCAGTGTCCTGTGGCTTCGGGGTCTACTTACCCCGACAGGATAGCATGCACTCCTGGAGAGCAGGGGTGCACTTTGCCAATGTGCCTAACTGCGAGCCTCTATAAGTCTGAGCCAATGGAAGAAAGCAGCCTCCCGCAGGCATGAAAATTTTAAATTTTCTGAAATAATGAGATGAAAAGGACAAGGTGATTGCAACAGCTGTATACACAGTTAGTTACACATCATGAAATTCGGTGTGCAGGACACAGGCCTAATAAAGTGTCCCTCAGTGTTCCTGGCATCCTCAGATTCTTTCAGCTCAGTCTCCCCTCCTGCTCCCCTTCCTTTCCCTCCCTGCTTCTCCCTGTGTCTCTCTCCATCATCCTGCAGACCGAGGTGCACCAGTGGCACCTGCTTGCCTACCAGACCCTTGCCTGTCTCATCTCCCCAGAAATGAGCACAGCTGAGGCCAGATCCGAGGCACCCAGGAGCCTCTGGCTCTGCTCAGCATTTGGGCTGGGATGTGGCTGTACTGGAATGTGGATGTAGCTGATGACCATTGGATCGCTCATTGCTACCCAGAAGGACTAGGAGATGACAGCTGGGGCTAAGGGGCCACTGGACTCTTTTTTTTTTTTTTTTTTTTCTTTTTTTCTTTTTATTGGTATCGGGGTGAGACCAAAGGGCACGCAGGGACACAGCACCCTCTTTCTAGATGAGCACCTGCTTGCGGTGGTCTCACTGCTGAAGTGCTGCCAGGAAGGGCTGTCCCGGCCCACCCTGCCTTTGCAGCTCCCTCTTCCATGTCTCTCTCCCCGGACTGGCTGCTTTGAATCCTCCCCCCATGGAAGTGTGAGCTGGAATGCAGGCTCCTGCCTGTGCTCTGGACCAGCCTGTCCAGAAGCTGCACAGCAACAGCTGCCAGTGTGCTTTGGACTTGGCTGTACCAGGCAAGCAGGAAAATCAGGAAACTTCCATTGGGATAGAGCCTCGCAGTGTAATGTGGGGCGCCCCAACTGCATCACATCACCCAGGAGTGTATTTCCTGTGACTGTTTCCTGAACTATGCTAAGTGACGTGAAACATGCATAGAAATATAATAAATCATCTTTGCCCGTTAGGGTTCTAGAATCCTTTATTAATTTACTTCCATTTAAAAAAAGACAATCTTAGATGAATTAAGCAGAGATTATAATACATGATAGATAAAAATGATCAGGTGCATTTTCATTTTTGTTCTAGAATAGAACAAAATAGAATAGAATATTTGATTGCTTCATTAACTGTAAAGCCATGATAAAGGTAAAAGTTAGAGAAAATATTGCCCTAATTTCCTTAAATATCCACAGAAACAGCAAAAAAAAAAAAATAATGATGATAAGAAATTCAAGTTGCAGGGCTAAAAGATGATAGTTGGTAGCTTCAGTTCTAGTTCTAAGTAGTGTCATGTCCGTGCTTCCAGCCAAGACAACATACTATGAACTGTGTGATCCTTCCCAGGTGAGAATTCTCAATTAGTTTGAAGGTAAGGAGCAAGTGGTTTTGCAAATAAGTAGATTTTTAAAGCCATCCTTTTTAGAAGTAAGTGAATTTTAAAACTCAGCCTGAAATTTAGGTTACTAAACAGGACAAGCTTTTATACAATGGTATTAAGGACGAGAGTGCCAACACTAGCACTAAATTAGCACAGTGAAGCTTGCATGTTCAGTGTGATTGGGGTTCTCTACAGGCTACCTGTGTCTTAGTTTATTTGCCAGTTGGTGGGATGAGGAAGTATTGACAGTTTCACTGTCCAGCTGGTGGCTGAGGAAGCCCCTGGCGTGGCCCTTGTTAGTGCGTTCGCTGATCAGGAAGAAAGAGGGGAAAAGGAGTGTGGTGACTACAGACCTGGTGCACATTTAGCAGTCTTGGAAACTGTCCTGAAGGACTTGCAAAACCCCTGGGCATCCCTGGAGGGATGGTGCACATCTGTACACGCAGGCAATAGTGCCTTAGCTGGAGAAGTCTACTTGGTGTGACTCCGCACTGTTGTAATGACATAAACAGCGGGCATTTGCAGCCAGTAGGTTTTGCCATTGTAATCAGGACTAATGTGTCTGTTACAGTGATCAACAGCACTCATCCCTAAGCTCTTGATACACTAAGTATATATATATATCACTTGTGAGGTACTTTGCTTGAGACTGGACATTCACACAAATCAGCTATCCCCTTCCCATACCTTCCTGGGCATCATCGTTCTGCAAGCTTTCAGATCAACCTCAGAGAGTTAAGTACAAGCTGATGCCAAATACAGCATGTAGGAAAAAGCCAAATTAGTCTGCAGTAGACCTATTGCTTGCAATTTAGTTATTGCAAAAGTAAAGAAATTTGAAATGAGACTTTGACTTGGACAAAAAGTGTTGGTCTCAGAGAAGTGCTGCTGTTAATAATGGTCTCTCACTTGAATGCCTTCCTTCACATAAGATATATTTAGGATCTGTGTGTTAGTAAAGCCTTTCAAATAATTAAGTGTTATTGGACAGAAGTTAATCAAATGCTCTTGGATGACAAGACGTAAACAGTGGTGCAATTCATTTTCTGGAAGCGAATTGATGAGGAGGGAGTGGTTATCAATTTGCATAGTATTTAACCACATCTAATTTCCAGCTTTCTTGGCTGGGAAAATGATTATGGAGCCACACCAAAAAAGTTTCAGCTGAGACCAAAGATGGATTAATGATAAAAATAAATGACATGTGTCCAGTTAGTGTCAAAAGTGCCACCTTCTTTGTCTTAATTCCAAAGCAAACATTATTTTCTGGGTGGTTTATTTTGAGTTTATAAAGAAAAAGCAACTAAATCTTTCTGAGAAGCATTGATCCGTAACAAACCAAGCCTTCAAGATGTCTGTGCTGTTGCAGAGCATAAGACGGTTACAGAGGACAGGAGTTCCACTTTGATAGGTCACAAGAAGAGCATGAAAAGTAATGATTCATTATATATTCCTGTTTTTCCATGTTTGTCTTTGAGGTCATTAAGTTGAAAGGGAATTAAAAGATTACTGAGACTTTATTCTTGTTTTTATTTATTTCTTCAGCCATCTAGTACAGGAAAGAGGAAACCAGAACTCTAACTTGAGCTTGGGATTCTGACTTGGCCACTGGTGAACTGTGTAGCGTGCAGCAGACAGCCGGGCCCCTGATCTTTGGCTGTGAAAATGGATTATGTATAACAAAAACATCAAGCTGAAAGTAAATGCAGAAGTGCATTTTATAAACAAGAAAAATATGGAGCGAAAAGCACCATGTGTCAGTGTTTCCTCAGAGAAACAATTAGGAAGCCACAGGCGGCTTCTGTGGGTCATTGTTCTTTGATTTTTTCAGTTTGGGAGTTGATCCCTGGAGACGCTAGTGGATTCCTGGAAACGACTGCAGTAGGCCCGCTGATCAAGAGATGGGGAGACTCCTGTGACTTTGGGAAAGCTTGGTAAACTGAGCTTTTGTAGCAAACTCTCCAGTTAAGTGAAATGGTGGTCCTGTGCTTCCACCGACGTCACCCTGGGGTTGAGCAGGACGTGGCTTTGTCCTGCTGAACGAGCCGGGAAGCTATCTGCAGTTACTGATGGCTTGCACAGGTGTGGAAGCATGAAAGTGTCAGGCACTAGAGATCTAGTATGGCATAATGCCAGGGTTTAAATGTAGTTCTGGCTGTTGAGGTACAGCTCAAGGATCGCCTGTGTAAATACGCACTTTCAGAAATACATTTTTAAAAAGAATTTTCTAATTATCGGCCAAGCTCTTGGCGGAGCTTCTCTCTCTGTCTCATAACTGAGTTTAGTGAAAATTAAGTGGGAAATCTGTCCCGGAATGCATGAAGATGAAGGGCAGTTGCTGCACGGAGGGGATTTTGAAGAACTGTGGAATGTGGAGCTTAATGCCCAGGCATGGTGGGGAGCACAGCCAGCTGGTGAATAAGAAAGTGTGCGTGCGCCACAGTGGGAAGGAAGGAGTCCACGGTGAGATGGCCCCTGTTGTCCATCATCAGAGGAGGACGGAAAGCCAAGGGCACTCCCATAGGTCTGCGTGACCCTGGGTGGCACTGTCCTGTGCAGTGACGGGAACCCTGGAGGGACCCTGTGGTCCTGAGCAACTCCCCCACCCCAGTGGCCCTGCACTCCTGGTCCTGCTTCTTTTCAGAAGAGGAGCATGAGAATGTAGGGAAGCTGTGTTTTTCTCACTCATTTGCCGATTTTAATGGAGTAATGATAAGATAATTAGATTCTTCTCTACCTTAGAATACAGGATATGCGTGGAATAAGGTCACTAACTTAGAAATGCTGAGTAACTGCAGTAGTTTAGTTTGCTTAAGAAGGGGCTCATCACAGTGTGTGAGAAACATTTCAGTGCAGTTTAGTAAAATAAGACAAGAATTGGACGGTTTGAGTAAAACCTTAAGAATTTGGGGGTTGGGGGCCAGGGATTTAGCTCGGTGGCTTGAGTGCCTGCCTGGCAAGCATGAGGTCATCAGTTCAATCCCTGGTGCCAAAACAAACAAGCAAATAAACAAACAACAGCAACAACAAAGAATGTGTGGGTTTTAAAATATCAGGATAGATTTTCAACGTCACATACACAGCTTCATGATGGGAATGCACCCAGATACACGTGTACTTACTAACAGATGTTCAAGTATGCTTTTCAGAAAACGGTTACAGTGTTGTTATCAGGTCGTGGCAGGGGCCAGCAGTGTTTTCTGAAGTCTTGCTCAAATGAACTGGATGGAACAATTTGTGAATGTGAAAGATTAGCATTTATTTAAGGCAAAAGTAAGGGCAAAAAAAAAAAGAAAAACAGTGGAAAAGGAGAAAAAGATGCATTGAAGGAGAAACAGAAGCTAAATTCTGGTAGCAAAAGGGTACCTGCGTGAACCAGAGGTAAAAGCAGCCTCGTCCATCGCTGTATTCTCTTTGATCTCTGATTGTTGGTCCAGGGTGGGGCCCACCTCCCTTGGCCTGAAGAGCAAGGTCAGCTGCTGGCTTGGCGAGTTCTGGTGGGATGACTCTACCAGGGGCAGGACTCCGCTTGGTCTCCTGTTGGGTTGTCCAGCTGCTGCTCAGGGCCGTAGTTTGCAAGTTTCCTCAGTGGCCAGTCCTGCGCACTGATCCAGTGTGGTGCCATGTGGTCACCTCTGAGGATGACAGGATGGCTGTCCCTGCGTGTGCCTGCGTGTGGGTCTGCAGGCACCATGATATTATCACCCTGCATGTGGGTCTGCAGGGACAGCATCTGATGTTTGAGTTGCATAGCAGGCCAGTTATCTTACTATTATATTTGTATCACTGTAAGTTTGTTGTACACAAGGGTAACCCTCACCCTGCAAAGTGGGAACCTGCATGGACAGGGCCTGAGGACTTTCCCAGCCTCTTCCCCTCCCTCACCTCTTCTCCCCCACTCATTTGCAAGAGCTCCAGCTCCCTGTATCGTGCTATATTTTATTTTGCTCCTTCTTTATGTTCTGGGCTTCTCATGTAAGAGAAATCACGTGCTGTTTAAGCTTGTGTGTTATTCCTTCAGCTGTGTGAACTGAAAGTGAAGACAAACTTTGTTTCCAGTAATGTATGAAAATTATCTTTACCTTCCTCATGACTTGTTCACTGATTCTTCCACGAGTCAGTTTCCTTTGATCAGGTAGAGTCCTTTACTTACCCTGAATTACTAGGACTTTTCATGACTTCTCTTGGGTGTCTACTGAATAACTTTCTTAAATTAATAAAGCTAATAAGTAAAATGCTAGCATAAAGACAAGCACTAACTCCGGCAAATGTAATTAAGTGATACTGTTGGCCATTTAAAATCATATCTTTAAAAATATAAGTAGAAATTAAATCATGTTTTAAATTTCCTGGGCATTGTTTCTACTCAGTGATGTTTACTCTGCAAATTTACAGATAGTATAGCAGAGAAGAAATGTGTTTGAAATAGTCAAAAGATAAACGCGTTTTAAATCACTGTTATTCATATTCTAAATATCACTCATTAATTTGGCATCATAACATTTTAGGTCCAGGTGGTACCTGCATGTGTTACACATTATGCGCATATGTGTATTTCTTAACATGGGTGTTATTTTGGTTCCTCATAGCACCTTGCACCTTAGTCTGTTTTGTGTGCACATGCTTACCACTTGAGATAAATCTACATAATTGGCAAATGTATTAAAAATATCAGGATAAATGTGGAGACAGCCATAAGTACAACATCATTTATATGTGCTAATGTAACCTGGCACATGTAACATGGTAACAGAAAGGATTCATGGCCCAGGAAATAAAAATGCTATTAATATAAAGCATGATAAGATTATCAGGTATAGATGGACATTCTATTAAATATAAGTCTTCTGAATAATGCCTTGCATTTATTTCAGGATATTTTAATGGAGAAAAATAGCATTTCACTCGCCTTTTGCTTTAATTTTAATTTATACTATCTTAATTTATACTAATTTTTACTATTTTATACTAATTTTATTTTATACTACAAGAAAGGCAATTTAAAATCAAAGATTATATGTACATAATTTCATTTCTTTTCCTAAAGAATACATATCTATTCAAATTTGCACCAAGGAACAGAAATATAGAAAATGACACACTTATCAGAAATAAATGTAATGTTGATTACAGTTTCCAAGTTAACCACCATGTTAAATGGAAGACAATGAGGCTTTTATCATCAGTTAGCCCAGTGTGCAAAAGGCAGGTGTGTAGACCCAAAGCCTGTGGAGCCCTGGAGCAGGAGGGGAAGGAATGTGCTGTGTACAGGAGACCAGGAAATGCCTGAGCAGAGTCACTGCTAAAAAGTTCAAAAATGAGATCGTGAGACAAAAATGGATGTGAGCCTCCCTTCTCTAAAATATTCAGCAGAGATCCAGTGTTACTAGAACATGGATAAGGTTTAAGAGCTTGAATTCTAGAACTGAAAGCACACCCCAGTCTATCAATTCTCATCCTTGAGAGGACAGCCCTCCTCTTAACTCAGGGCTCCAGGCTACATGACAGACCTGAGAGCAGACGCCTGTGATCCTGTACTGTTAAACGGCTTGCCGGTGGGTAATCCACCATGTCCTCTTCCAAGATGTTTCATGTATCTTCCCCAACATGCCTCAAAACACACCTAGATCATTTTTCTCACTTTGGAGATTGGAGAAAAAACAGAGATGATGAGAAATGCATCTAATTCCTATGTGTATAAATGTATCTATGTATAAGTAATGACTGGGTTTATCTGCATAAACCCAGTGTTTGTGGTTTCATTTTCTGATCTCCGCCTGCTTTTGGACTCATCCAAATGATGCCTTCCAGTCTTCACCTCACGTTCCCAGACCCAAGGCTGGATGATCAGTTCTTGTTTTCTTGCATGCTTGGTTGTTCCCCACTTTTGTGTTCTGCGCAGCCTTGTGGCTGTCACCTCTCAGGGACTCCCTCTCACTTCTGCAGTGACAGGGGCAGCCTTGCTAGCCAACACTCACATTCTTGGTCTGTCCCCAGCACGGCCCCTGGATCAGGTATGGCTATCTTACGGGCCCTCCATGGCCACCTTAAACCCCGTGATATTATCACCTGATCTCATGGATTTATGGTCTTCTTCAGCTTGTGATTTGCCCATCTGATTACATTTACAACCAGGATTTATGAATCATTCTTCCCTATGGTCTCCCATAGCAATAAATGGAAATTCTAGATGTTTATTCAAGAAATTTGACATCTTTTTTGGTTTTGTTTTTCTCAAAAATTTCTCCTCCAATTCATTCTTACTGTTCTTTCTGAATTTCAGTATCCATAATCTGATGTAGCAGCTTTTCCCTCCTCTACCGTTCTCCTAGTCCACACTCCCATGATCCTTCACTGTAGAATTTTAACCATCTTCTTATTATTACTGTGCTTCTCACATACTGTGTTGGCTCCCTTGGCAGGGTGGCATGACGAGGCAGCCATTCGTGGCCACTGCAAACAGCAAAAGCATAAATGGGCAAAAGAAGAGAGACACTTTTTTCCCACTGGTACATCATATCCTGGCTCCACTCCTCGGCAAGTGTAGCATTCACACCACCAATTTGATTGCTAGAAAATGAACCAATCACAAACACTAGATTTGGTCAAGTTTATAATTGCATGAGGCTTGGGGGCCACTGACATAAAGCATGACAGATATATATATATATATATATATATATATATATATATATGCTGACATTTATGCATGTATCTTTCTCTGTATAGTTGTGATGCAATATTTCCGCTTATGAAGTAGGGAAATAGATTGTGAAGGATCCCTGGGACAAATGTCAGAACCAATGATTAGATTTCATTTGTATGTTTATTTAGCAGTTATTTATTAAATGATGCAATTGAAAAGATCTTTTCTCATCCTTGCAATAAGGTAGGAGTTCGCCATCAAGTAGCTTTCAGAACAAAAGAAGACCCTAGTAAGGAAATGCAAAAAATAATAGCAGGCATGGTGATTGGGGAGCGTGGCCCGCAGTTCTTAGTGTGCTGGATCTGGATTCTGATATGTGTGGATGCCTTCAGGCAGACTCTGAGCTCCACTTCCACAAGAGAAGTGGGACTCGGATAGTGTCAGAGAGCAGAGCATGTACTGGGAAAGACTTCCAATGAGGAAGGGCAGTTGGACTCTGGGAGGGGCAGGGGTGTGGTGGGAAATGGCATGGGGAGAGCGGGTTGCCATGGATGCTTCACATGTAGCAGAGGGTTTGTCTGTGCTGGAAGCAGGGACAGGCCTTGCCAACATTTGACAAGACAAGTGACACAACCTTATCCACCATGAAAGGAATGATTCTGGCAGCTATAGATTGGAGAAACAATTTATAGTATCCTCAGTGAGGAGAAAATAGTGATATCACAGGCAGGAACAAAGGGGCTGACCTTAGGAAGTAGACAGATTTAAGGCCCAGTGAGCCGGTAAACAAGTTAGAGCTCAGTGAGAGATAAACTACCAGAGGAGAGAGTCTTCCCACAAGGAAGGAAAGTGGATTGCTGGTCAGTGTGGCTGGATGGGGCTGAGGAGACTATTGGGTAACCAAGGAGGTTCAGGACTGCCTTCTGGGATGAAAAATGTTTATAGGATTAGATCTTGGCAAGGGCTGCCCCATGCTACCTAAAACAAACAATAAGTCAAGCTGATTGTACAAGATGAGCAGGAGAATCTCCGTGTGTGTCAGCCTCAGTGTGCCACTGTTGGCAAGCAAGTCTTGAGAATGCGGTTCATTGGTAGTTGGCACTGCTAGTGCCCTGAAGATCACTGCTTGGCAGAAGAGCAGAGACCCTCAGAAGACTGGTGGCTTCAGTGTGGAAGTGACATGGACAGCTCTGGCACGGCAGCAGAAAAACTCATGTGCAGACACAGCCGTCATTTAACCCAGAGCTGAGTTAACCTGTGTATTTCTGAATGCTACTCCCGAGTCTCCCCGTTTTGTATGCAAATCTAAGGTCCTTGCCTAAACAGAGTTAATTCATGTTTAAACCAGTCAGGGATGCTAGTTATTTAGTCACTATGTAGCAGTTTCCAAATCGACATAGATCATTTTGAGAACCACAAAAGTGAAATACAACAGCATCATCTTATAGTAGTGTATATGTGTCCCTCATGTAACTCACATCACCCTAAAGTTTTGAAGATTGTTTTTAATTCCACACACCAGAACACTTTGGTTAGTGGATTTGGCTGGAACACTGATTAGCCTACCACCGAAGTGGTCTTTAAACAGTAATAATACATTTACTACCATGAGGAGTTCTCTAGAGTCTGGAATTAGAATGAATACATCCCGTTGCCTTTTGAGACTGAAAAGTGCCTTCAGTAGGGCTGTGTGGAAAGGAGGTTTATTAGGAGACGATGCAGAGAGGGCAGTCCTGGTCCATTTAATCCTGCCCCTCTTAGACCACTTATGGAATCACAAGGCATGCTCAGCAGGGAGCCCTGATCTTGAAGCAGGGGGCAGCGCTGATGGAGGCTAACATGAGAAGAAGATGAAACCATGATGAGTAGATAGGAATCCAAAATAAAGCAGTGGGAGAAAGCAGCAGCAGTGATATTCAGATCTGCTCCTTTCTTTTGGGAAGGGCATGAGGCCATTTCAAGGGATCTTCTACAAAAGAGAAAAAGACTCACAGGCCTGTCCCCTGATGCCTGGGGAAGTTTGGGCAAGCACAAACATGTGTCCTGAAGTGTTAGTTTGGTAGGAAGGGTAACCTTTGGGTATTACTTGAAATCGACAGGTGGCTCCCATTCACATCTCCTCCAGCTCCTGCTGCTGTAGATAGGAGCCCATGACTCATATTTGGATGAAAAACAAAATGTATACACCAGCACCAGCCATCTGTTAATTAAGCACCCTGTGAACTAATTTCTATCTAATGGATGGAAATTGAAGCTCTGAACATGAATGCAGTGAGCACGGTCCTGCCTGCCACCAAGGTCTCCCCACTCAGAGGCAGGGCAGGACCATCCCCCTGCTGGCCAGGAGTGGGGCACCCGTTCCTGGAGCTGCACCCTCCTCTTCAGCTAGGAGCTTCCTCTTGGTGCACCCACCAGTAGATGGCTGGATGTGGGAGTCACGCCAAGGCTTTGTGGAATCACAGTTGGCTCCAGATGCGAGGATCCATCTCCAGGGCTTCTCGGTTCCTGTCTTATCATTTTATCACTTTGTTCTTTCAGCAGATCCCAGAGACGTTTTATACAGGAGTTCACAGCCCTGAGGTAGGTGGTGTATCTCAGAAGAGTAGCTAAAACATGGACCTAAGTACCCCCAAGCTGTGGCACACAGGTAGCTGCCTCCAGAAGATGCAGGCAAAGGTCCTTAGGGGCTGCAGAGAGGAGCACTGGTGGTGGGACAGTCACCAGGGGCCAGTCTCTGATGAAGGCGAAGATGAAAAGTTGTGGGAGTGGAGGATTTGATGGAAGACTTTGCCTTACACCTTTGTTTATTTTTGTTCCAGTCTCTGAGAAAGCGTTGTTAAGGAAAGATCATGTAAACACATGAGGGTTTTCAAGGTATTAATTATCCTGATGTCATATGTTTTAATGAGCAATTCATCTTTAAACTTCAGAAGTGAGTCCATAAGAGTAGACATAATATACTGGTCATGGGCTGTGAACCTGTTTTGTTAGGGTGACCTTACTGTGATACTTTGAAGGACAGTGAACAGGGACTTGCCTTCTCTGCGTGGTCACTGTGGAGGTCCAGATGCACGGCACAGCTCAGCACGTCCACTGCCTTTCCTGACTCCTGGCTCTGCTCGCTGACATGCAACTGAGGTCAGGTTTGGAGGCAGGACGGTGAATTGGCATCATCCTTGTCTAACTTGGCTCGGTGGCTGATACATTTCTAAAGTAGTGGTGAAGACCTAGGACAGTGCTCCGCCACCGCTGACCACAGAGGCAGCAGTGTGTCCAGCAGTGTCACTTAGGCTCCTCGCCTGTTTCCTGTGCACTTTTCTAGCTCTACTAGCATAACCTGCAAGTTTCACTCTAGCTCGGCATTTGCTGCATTGTATGGGGAAGAGTTTAGGCCTCACGGAAAGCTTTAGGTTAGCAGTTTTACAACTTTTCTGTTTTCAGAAAGTCACTTAAATCTTTAGATATCCAGTTATGGATGATGTGATAGTTAAATTCTTTTTTAATACTGTCTTTTAAAGAAAGTCAAAACAAAATAGAAAACAAGCAGAAATAGTACATACTTTCAAAGAAAAGAAATAAACAGTAATAAATCACTAGTTGATGTATACATATTGTCCACCTACAAATAGTTGTTCAGGATACAAAAGTGGAACATGTAAATGGGAATTCAACCAGGGAGATTACAAACAGTTCTGTTCAACTATCCAACAAAAGCTAAGTAATATGGCTATAAATCCTATACACTTAGACTTCATTTATGTTGAGACTAACTAAACTTATTAGATTAAAATCCTTCTGAACAAAGATTAATAATATTGCTGGATTTAACATCATAACACTCTGGAATCAGCACTGGCTACTGCGGTGCCCCTTTCTTTCCTTCAGAGTATTTGTTCACTTCATCATGTGTCATAAGATCAGTTCTCATAAACTGTTTATAGGTTTTACGCAAGCATGAATCTTAACATGTATTTCTATCCAATTTTATATTAGAGGGAGAAACAGAACAATTCAGGACTGCACTAAATATATTCCTATGGACACATAAAACTAAAAAGACATATAAAACTGTTGTATAAGGAGTTCTACTATGGTCACTGTGCTGTTTCTTGTTATAATCAACAAAATTGGCTATATCATTAGATAAAGTATAATTGAATATATCAGTACCTAGCAAAATTAATAGAAATACAACTTTGTAGATAGTATAGAGCTACAAAAACAGGTAGTAATCAAATCAGAATGGATATCATAGTGAATCATTGTCATTTTCAGTATAGTTGTCTATACTCCTCAACTTTGTACCAGCAATCTAACAGTTTTGAATAAAATCTGTCAATAATAAGCAGCAATCAAGTTACAGGTTGTAAGAGGAAAATATTGTGAAAAAGTGGTTTTAATGTAGCCTAAACTCACATGTAAAAGGTCTATTTTTGAACTCTGGCAAATATTTTTCCAGCGGATGCCCAAAGTCCAATCCCTTTGGAAAGTCACATCTCTGTTAAAATCACCTTTGATTCCCTTCATGCCCTGGGCACCTTCCTCAGGAACTTTCCCTTCTCCTCCTGGGAGTCCTTTTGTAAACCTGTGCCTCACCTTCTCCATAATCCTGCAAGTTCTGAGCAGGCCCAGATAGTGACTTCTCCTTCCCACATGTCCAAGATGGAACAGGGCACACAAGTGCTATCCGGGAAATCTTACATGTTGGTTAAGAACTCATCTCTGTGGTCTAGGCTCTTCAAAGGTCAGCATTTCCTCTGGGGCTTCATGATCCCCTGGGGAAAGGACACACATAATCAGAACAATAATATCCATTATTCTGTATGCACATTTTTATCCACCTCTCCAAAGACTAAACTGGAACAGTAGACAAATGATAAATTTATGTGAACTCACAGCTAATGTTTTCTTTGTTTTGGTCTTGGTGTCTTAGTTTCTTCTTGCATTGCTTGTATTTCAGCATAATGTTTAGAGACTTGAAGTCGAACATTTTCTTACCCATGGCACAGTCAGTATGTTCTAACGATTTACCCAACCCTTCTTCCTCTCTTCACTCATAGAGTCAGCACCCGACACATGCTAAAGATGTAATAATTTAGGAGAGAAAATGCTGGAAACATGTGGTCCCGCCATCTATAACCCCTGGGCTTTGCCATTGAGTTTCTGAAATGTAGTAGTTCCAAAGCAGAAGAGGATTGTGATTATGTTTTCAATACTTTCAGAAAAGCTGAAGGAAATGATCCGCTGACCAGTGATCAAAAGCTACACTGCCAAAGGGAAACCCACCCTTCCTTTTTCCCTCCTTCTACTGAAATTGTATCATGCAACTCCCAATGCTTGCTTTTGCAAGAAAGGGAGACTACTACTCGTGTGTGTGCTTAGTCGTAAGGGTGCCAAGGCTATCACTGTGAGCTGCTGTTTCTGCAGTAAGCAGGAGTCTTCCCCAACAGCTGCTCTGCTCCCTGGGGAGATAACCGAAAGGGAAATGTTAGAGGGACAAGGTGAAAGCCAAGGAGCTCCCCGAAAACTTCCCCAAGGAGACCAAGCTGCTTATCAGTCTAGGGGAGTTGATTCAGTTTTCTTATCCATAGCTCAGGACCTGAATCTCCACCTTAGGTTATCGGCAGGGATTGAGACAGGAGAAACCACACACTCAGTGAACAGTCTACTGGGCAGTGTCGTGACGAATAGCACCTCTTCATGCAAACCTGCCCGTGACAGCATTCTGGCGTGCAAACTCCTTTGCCTTTGAGTAGTTCAGTTGCTCATGAAGAAAGAGAACCCTGAGAATTTACAAGGGAAACACCGTAAAAGGCCCTCTCCTTCGTGAACTGAAAAAAATCATAATCTACCATTTGCAGGATCATCACACAGCGAGTGCTACCACACTCCTTTCACCACGTGTCTATCTCAGTTTTATTTTGATTATTTCTTTATACCATACTGTGTTATATCGCATATGTCTTTGAAACTGAATGTAATCTTAAACTAATGAGTTATTAATTCAAATTAATATGTTTTCAGTGTACTACCAAGGGACCAATTAGCTTCCTTATAATTATCTTGATTAAATAGAGATAGTGTTTAAGTGGATGCAAGTTGCCATGAGTTGAGGCAGAAATAAAGGCCTTCATGGTACATGCATGCATTTTCGTCTATGCACATGTATTTACTCTCTATTTGTGAGCCTTTTTTAAGTCTATCATAGTATCATTTTAATTTGTATCTCTCAAATGACCAGTGATGTTGAACATTTTTGCATATATTTATTTGCTGTTGGTATTCTTCATCTGAGGTGTATTCATCTGAGATGCCCATTTTTGGACTGATTCTTTGAATTTGAATTGTCTGAGTTTTTTCAGTTCTTTAAGTGTTCTAGATAGAAGTTCTTTGTCTGAGGGACACTTAGCTAAGGTTTTTGCCGCTCTGTGGGCTGTCTTTTCACTCTGTTGGTGATTTCTTTTGATGTTGCCTGGCAGATCTTTGAGGTAAGGCTGGCCTTCTCATTTTATTCTATTGAGCACCTGTGTCAGTCACGAGCACGGACACAACACCTGTGCAGAGGACGAGTGAATACAGCCTTGAAGGAACTTCTAAGGAGATGCCAGAAACATGGCCAGCCCTGCAAGCAGGCAATGTTCTAGAGGTGGAATCAGTCACCTCTTCTCCTGCCTTTGCAGCTGTCCTTGTGTACTGTGGCCAGGTCCCAGCGGTTGCTGTCAGTGAGGAGACCACACCCTTTCCTTGCCTCTCTGCCTGCCTCCTTGCAGTCAGCTGTGGGTTCAGACCGAGCACAGAGGCACTGCAGAAGCTGTGCCTGTCCTCAGTGCAGCACCCAGCGGGGCATTCTGGGGAAGTGTCAGCCGCCGTCTTTCACTCTGGACACAAAACCATTTGGGTCTGGTGACATGAGATTGCCTATGGAAGCCCTGCTTGATTAACAATTCTTTTTGTCCAAGGGCCCCGTCTCCTGTATCATCTTACCCTAGCTCTTCAGGTTCATGTGCTCTATTTAATTTCGTACTGGAAGGTCAGGGCAGCAATGCAGGAAGAGTCTTCATTGAAAGAAAGAAGGAAAAAGCAATGTTATCCATGATGCTCAGAAATTCCTGCCAGTGCACAGCACAGACGCCTTCCCTGGCCACGGCTCTGCTCAGCAGGGTCTTAGAGAATCCGAGATGGCACGGTTAGCCTCCACTGCTGCAGAGGTCACCCTCCCTTGCTCAACTGAACCCTGACCATGGGCGGTCCACACCTCTGCTTCCAAATGGAGCCTGGTACCTTGGGTAGACATGTATTTATCCAGAGACCTGTACTGCCTGCATTCCTCACTCCAAGATAGAAAAGGAGCAGGGATGTGCAAACACCTGTAAAATTTCTGTAAATTTTCAAAGCATCATTTAGTAATGACTGCCTTTTAAGAGTAAGAACAAAAGCAGAGTATACAGCTTGTACTGCATACTAATCAAAATTTATTCATAAAGTTCAAGTTCAAACCTCGCTGTGTCTAAATATTTTTCATTATTTATTACAATTAGCATATGCGTGATTCATTCTACCTGTCTGCCTTATTCAGGAGAGCTCATCCTGGGGAATAGCACTTAGAGGGAAATGGGCAAATCTCTGCCACCAGCCAGTGACGACACCCCAAGATGAGCCAGGTAGAGCCGGCCAGCACGCGTCCTGCCTGCTGCCCATCCAAATGTTCTCGGGGTGTGGAAATGGTTGTGTGCAGTGCAGTAATTAGTATCTTGGGGGCAGAAGGTAAGGAAAATTAATCTTCGTGTTATAATTTGAGAAATGAGTCATGGTAGTTAATTAACCTATCTAATACCACAAGGTAAATGCATGCCTGAATCAATTTACAATTAACAATTCAAATAACCCCTTTCCAAAGTCGCCTTACAATAGTGGTGTCTAAAATCAGAGGCGCTGCTCCAGTCTTGCTCTTTCCTTGCAGTACCAGGGTGTGCTTGATGTGCATCTAAAGGGCTACTTTTTTCCAGGCGGAAGCCTCTCAACTCATTTCCCACTTGCTTCTGGAATCCTGAGGACACTGCACTCCAGAAGGACCTTAATATGTTCTCAAAAATATAACAGATTTCCTTGCTTGTACTCATAGTTTAGAGAAACTGTCTGCATATAGAAAAATGATGTCCATCCATCACTTGGCCCCTCAGTGGACCCTGTGTCATGCAGAGCTGGAGTGAGAGTGCTGGCCTGGCTCCTGCTGGAGAATCTCCTGTATACAGCCTCAGCGCCCCATACTGTGTGTGCTACCCTGGAAGGACTGAGTGGAAGTCGAACAAAATTCCCTCCTGCCCCAAGTCAAAGGAAATCCACTCTGCCACTGCAAGGAAAATACAACTTCAGCTCTTAGATGTGAACTCGCACATGTTTTGCACAACTTCGTCTAGGCAAAGTGGGTTATTCATGTGCACGAAATGGATGATTGAGGTGAGCTCCAAAACTGTTCCTTGCTTCAGCCGCCTTACCATCTCCAGCTGCCCACTGGACAGTGCAAGGAAACCTTTGCAGCATTCTTGGATTGAGGAGCTTATGTTGGCTGCCCTTCCTCCATGCCTGGCATCTCCTCCACACACCAAGATGTAGAACTGCTGAGTTACTTAAGTTATGGCCCTAGACTTCTCAAGTTGGCACAATGTATCAACCATTACACTCATCAGTAAGACCCAGCAGCATTGCTGCATCCACCGAGTGGTCTGCTGTGGAAAACAAAGGGATAGCACATTTCAAGCATTGACATATGCATATATATATATATATATATATATATATATATATATATATATATTAGACACTTACTGTATGCCAGTAAGCATTAAATATTTGTGCATTTAACCTTAAGAAAGCAGAGAATCGTTTCCGTGAAATCCTGGATAAATGTATGCCTTGGTGCAGCCCACAGTTCCTGATAACCTCAGAAGTCCCTCCTCCTCTCACTCCTCTTCCTCCTCCACTTTTTCCTCCTCCACCACCATGGTTCACTTAACAAGTGTTGACAGCCACAGTGCTTCAGGATAATGCTGGCCACTAAAATTGCTGTCCATACCCTGGCATATGTCCACCTCTGCACATGCTCTGAGCACTGGAAGCCTCTCTGGGACTGGAACCAGAGCACCCATCGCTGCCTGGTATTATTTGTCTCCTCTGCACCCAACTCTATTTCCACTCCCACCCCATCCACACATGGTCATTTCACACCTGTATGCTGTCCCATGTGCTGGAACTGAAGCACAAGGAAGAAGCCATGTGGCCGTTTCGGAGAGCCAGCCATCAGAAGTTTGTGAGAGAAGGAAGTGGAGGCTGAGTGTGGCTGGAATGTGGGGAGCTGCTTCCGGAGAATCTCCTTCAGAGCCTGAGTGTTGACCAGTGGGGAACCTTTGATCCCAGACAAGGCACTGCAATCCCCTAGGTCTGTCTCTATCTTCTCTCCTGTCTTCTTGCCCGTTGCATGTGGGCTAACAGGGTGCTTTTCCAGATGCTGGAGTAAAACAAAGATGGGCATCCAAGACCTGCCTGTCCAGCATTCTCTCCACAGCTGGACCTGCAAGGCCTGACTCTCATATCTGCTTCCAAATGTCTTGTGAATATTTACCACCACTTCCCTGATATTCAGGACTCCTAGGACTATCATTCCACCATGTTCTCAATGCAAAAGAAACTTGAGCATCCCCAGGGGTACGCATGGGGACATAGATGCTATGAACTTTGGGAAAACTTACATAAAACTCTTGAGACCACTTCTGTCCCAACATCAGACAAAAGAGTGTGTGACCTGCAGAGATTGGACCTGAAGGAGATAAGAAACTGTGTGTGAAATGCTCGGAATATGGTGGTCAAGGCACATGGGTATTCTCGTGCACTCAGCAGGTGGGCTGTTTGGTCACTTGTTATCATCGCTGTACCAACGGTAGTAATTATAAAATGCTGCGACAGTTAGCAAAGCTCTGGGGAGACAACAGAGCCAGAAGGAAGCCTGAGCTGAGCTGAGTTTCTCAGCCACACCTACAATCTGCTTTGTCTGTCTCGCTCCCTACCTGTCAGGTGCAGAAAGTGAAGACAGCTGTGAGCCTCAGACTTGGGTTTTCGTCCATTGAACATGGATGACTTAATGAAGTTTTGACAGTTTCTCTTTATTCCGATGTGTGGGTAAAATGCCTTGAAACAGCCCTCCCACTGGCTGCCTTCACATGATTGGAGTTGAGAGAAAGGGCTGATCTTCCTGCTCTTCACTCTCTGCCTGGTGCTGCCCTAAGGAGGAAGGGCTTTAAATGCCTCTGTGATTAGCTGCGATTCTGCTCCAGGCAGCACATAATTTCTGGGTAGCATGAGAAGCAAGTTCACTGAGAGTTCATTAGACTCACTTCCAGCGGCGTCCTTTGATATTTATTTTCCAGAAGGTCTCACTATCTCGTTTCTATTCCTCCTTCCTCTTAGCCCCCATTTCCCCCAGACACAAAGACCCCAACTCTGCAGTGAGCTGCTCATTCCTGTCTTAGAATGGACAATGTTGGTTTAAGCTAAGACCAAGAGAACACAAGTCCTGACAAGTCGTGGCACCGGCTATCTTTGCTACTTTCCTCGGTGGCCTCATAATCTGTACTTGTGACCACAAAATCTTGACTTATTTCATTTCCTCTCTCTCTCTCTCTTTCTCCCTCTGGTTCTCTCATTTATGCTCCATTAAATTATATTCCTAATTATGTTCCTTCACCAAGACCATTTTCCTCATAGTATTTTGCCAATAGAAGTAGATTCTTGACCCATGTGTGTATGTCAAACACTCAGCAAAAAGATAATCATGAGTCCCCAGAATAACTTGGAGGAACAGTATTCCCTTGTGAATTCAGTTCTTCTAAATATGATTCACAGCTAAGTACTATGTAACAGCCGTGGACAGCTATGTGTCAAAATGCTCAGGAGACGCCCGCAGTGAAGCTGAAGGAAGAGCGAGCAAGCGGCAGTCTCACGCGTCCTTCCCTGACTGAGCTGGGCGTTGTGCAGGCCCAGCGGTGCAGGGCTGGGTCAGCACTGCATCTGGACATCCTGGGAGGCCTGGTGTGCCACAGGCATGGTTGCTTGCCAGGTGATATGAGCCAGGCAAGCGGCGGGATCGTGAGGGCTCTACCTGCATCTGTAGACTGAGCCCTCCACAGTGCTGTGGAAACGGGAAGTGGGCCTAGTTGAAGGACTGGGACCATGGACTTGGGGACTCTGTTTTTCCCTGGCCCCTTCTTTTCTGGATATTTCCTCTTTTACTCTTTCCTCCCTGCCAGGAGGCAGATGGTTTTCATCTGCAAGGCTTTTCCTTCTTGATGAGGTTTTCCCTCACTTCATGGCCACAGCGATGGACTCAGCTGATCAGGGACTGAAACCCTGGAAACCCTGAGTAGAAATATCCTTTTCTTCCTCTAAGCTGATCTTCTCAGGCGCTTGGTCACAGCAATGGAAAACCCATTTCCTATTGTGAATGTTTCCTCATTCACATCCCTGTCAGCAGAGCAAAGCTCCTTACATTTTTTCAGGTTCCTCTGGATGACTCAAGCTTCTGTGGAGGTGTCTTTCCAGAATGTTCTTTTCAGTGCCAGGCTATGGACAGGGCACCCACAGGTACAAGTCGTGGGTCACACATAGCCCTGCACAGTTAGAGCATGGTGGTCTTCCTGTCCAACACATTGCTAAGCAGGTAGCATTTGAGTGAGTCTTCCCGAGTGGCACCTTTCTGTTGTTCTTGGTGCAGCATCACTGTCTTCTTCATGCTTCCAAACTGTTCTCAGAGCCTCCGCAGCTGCTTGAGCAGATGAGTCCACTGCAGATGGGCGATGCTTGCAGTAAGATCCGTGTCCTCACCACTCTGGGACCTTCATCTCCCTACCATTCATGGTTGTTCTTGCTGCCAACACCCAAATACCTGTGTTTGGTTCTCATAAGGAAAGTCATGAATGTATTACTTTGGTAGGCTAGGGCTTGTGAATAGATGTTCGAAACCAAACTAACTGAAAGGAAGTATTTTTAAAATAACTGGTCTAACCAAACTGAGACAGCTTTATTATAAGATTGGAAGTAGTTATGCTGAAATTTAGGCCACAGTAGAAACCCAAAGGACTAAAATAGCTTAACCATTGTTCACCCCTTTGGTGAACTCAAGTAGATCTGGAGAAAGGTGGCTAGTGAGTTAGCTTAGTTCATCCATAGCCCTGCTCAACGTTGCTAGTGCATTTGTGAGAAATCTTACTCTGTTGCACAATGTGAGGAGATCTGGTGTAAGCTCCAGAGATGGTTCTCGTCCTTTTCAGACTTGCTTACAGTGGACTGGGCTGTTAATGAACCCTGTGGAATGAATTTCAGCCGAGCCCACATGGTGTTTGCATGAATCAGACTTCCCACCCACCTGTCCTACCACACCAGGCTACAGCCCAGCTCTGGGGAGAGCAGGAAAGAGGCTGGCTGGACGTCTGTGTGTGAAATGAGCTTCACGGGGAGGGTGGCTCTACGTAAAGCTGTGCCAGGCCCTTGGGGATCAGACTCCTGGACAAAAATAAAACAACAGTGTGCTTTGCACTGAGAGAAGCCATGGTGTCTGCTGACCTTCGTGGATTCTAAGGTCTTAAACTTCTGCAGCAGAACCGTCTTCTTCCAGCCTCCCGAACGGTGGCTTCCTCTGTCTCATTTTCTTACGGGCTTATGCAAAGCAACAAGTGTGTTGACCTGTTTTCTGGTGACACAGAGCATATTTTCACAGAGCAATACTGGCTTGGCATATGAAATATTAAGTAACAATAGTTTAGCTTTTAACCTTGTGAGCGAGCTCTATATTCCCGCCTGGAAATGAATTACCTTATGGATAACTTGCAGTGCTGGAAAATTGACTTTGCATAATTGTGTCAAAAATATCTGAAGAATGTTTTACTTCTACTAAACAAACAAACAGAGACTCACTATGCTGCTTTTATTGTAACTGGCTTATATATTTAATATGCAATTTTCAATATGAGGTTTATTTCTGTGATTGCTGAAACACTTATTTTGTTATTTTGATCACAGTGTTTTCAAAACTCACAAAAAGCACGGGATTTGTCATTATTCACTGAGTTGGAATCAGTTGTTTGAGGAAAGGAGAAAAATATTAAATACCAGTGGCCCACTAAATTAAGACCCTGAGCTGGTTATGCTTGCGTATTTCAGTAACATTTTCAGGTCTGTGCCAGAGTTTAGCTTCTCATTGAGAGTGAGAAACCTTTGAAGCAAACAGCAGGCACACTAGAGAAAAACGGAATCTCTCTGGATGGATAGAATTTAAAAACAAATGTACTCCATGGCGATTTCTCAGTAAATCAGGATAGAAATATCTGGCTGGCAACTCCTATGCTGAGCTGTTCAGTCTCCTGAGAAAACACCCCCAGGTGAGATGCAGGTTACATTTTTATTGACAGTAACTGTGATATATTTGACATATGTGGTCCCCAGAATATCAGAATATTGATGGAAATTGTTTAAATATTTTGAAGACAATTCAGAGCCTCTTAGGTGAATTTAATTTTACTTGGCTAAAGAGGTTTCTGCAGAGGGAATCTATTTTCTTTTCTACTCATCTGGATGGCCGCGAGGCTGGCAGAGGTGGTATACATGGTGACCGCCCTGGACACGTTTGCTGCTGTGAGCAGCTATGAGCTGCGTTGTCTTAAGGCTTGTGTGAGGAACTAAGCCCTGATAGAGCCTCAGCTTGTCAGAGTTATAGAAACAAATCTGAAGCATAATAAATGTGGACAGCTTCTCAGCTTTCCAATTATGTATGTGGCTTGAGTGAGATCTTTGTGCATACTGATATTTTCTTCAACTGGTTAATTAAGCCGGATGATTAACCCTACAGACTGGGGCCTTCCTAGAAAACATTTTTATTCCCCTGCTTTTTTCAGTATGCTAGGAATCAGCAAATACAAAAAACACAAGCGTGGTGACTTGGAGAGAGCCAAGCAATTTGTTTTCCTTCCCTGCTGCGTTTCAGCCCCTGTAGAGTTCACGGTTACAGTCACGGTTTGGAGCCACACATGCACTGCATAAGCTCTCAGATTTGGAGGAAGTTGTATATGTGCAAGTCTCCTTCCTACACAAGCTCTGATACCAGTAACCTGTGTATCACAGTGTGGCTGCAGGATTTGGCAACACGCATTCAGTAGAATACAGTTCAATACAGAGGAGCAGTACCTACAATTTTTTTTTTTTTTGAAACACATACATTGTGAACTTGTCTTTTAAGTTTGGCTATGGGACATAGAGGCATCAAAAACTGGATTGAGGTCTAAGTGTAGAGGCTGAAGCAGGACGATCTGAAGTGTGAGACCAGTTTAGACAACCTAGAGACCAGTTTAGACAACCTAAAATTAAAACATTAAAAGATTCAACTGAGCAAATAAGACAAAGTAGGAACCAGCAGTCAGAGCCCATGGCCTCTGAGGTTATTGATTTATTCTGTTTTCCTAAGACCCACTACCAAGTGTTTCAAGAAAGTAAAAGGTCACCCCATCTGTGATTGACTTTTCACAGGTGGAGGGATTTCCCGTTTGTGAGGCAGGGAACTCCCCACCATGTGCATGCACCACCTTCTATTTTCTGCTCATTATCCGTGAGAGCTGGATTGTGTTTCTCAGCTACTGTGAATGACGGAGCAGTGAACATCATGCTACCAACACTGGCAGGAGATCCCGATTCCAATTTACTGCGTCTGTGCAAATGAGGCTTCTTGAGTCTGCAGTCACCCATGTCCATGTTGGCAGAACCTCACTGATTTCCTCAGGGGGTACATGACTCCATGTGCCCACCAGCAGTGATCAGTGGTCTCCATCTCTCCCCATTCTCACAGCGTTTGTGTCTCTTTGTTGGATGCTTGGTTTCCACAGTTGCTGTGCTGAGATGTCAGGTGACATTGCAGTTTGGCTCCTGGTCACTGATAACCAACAGCTTTTCTGATGCTACTGGCCATTTGCACATCTTTCTGGGGAACATGTCTGTGTGGGTCCACTGCCTGCTTTACTCAGTATTTTAACTGTGATTGAGTTGTAGGAGTTCCTTGTGTGTCTTGGATATTAGTCCCTTATAAGGTACATAGTTGGAAATATTTTTTTCCATTCTGCAGATTTCCTTTTTCTCCTGTCCTTTGCTCTGTGGGAGCCCTTTAGTTTCATATATACCTACTTGTTTTCTGCTTTGATTACTTGCGCTTTTTGATCGTGTTTGTGTTGAACACAAAGCAGCACAGAGATAGGATTTTGATTTCCAGGATTGGCAAAAGGTGCGATGTGAGAGACTCGCTGAGGTGGGGACCGAGCCTGTGCTCACAGTCAGCACCGAGAAACGCACTAACACGGGAGGCGTCCAGGCCAGGGTTCCTACCACAGCAGTCAGCACATGCAGGCTTATAAGAAGGGAAGAGAAAAACTGCCACGAACTTTGCCTTCAAAAGTTTAACAACTCCGGGTCATAAATACTGCAGTATGTTCAGCATCTCTTGCTTTCAAACTAAGATTTTTCAGTACTTCAACTTTCACTTCTCATAAACGCCTTGGCTTTAGATTAGCGTTTGCGCGGCAGTGAGGACACATTATCCTGCTGTAGTCTATTACAACGACATTATTTCACTTGGAAATAGAGATTGGTTCTTAAATATGGGCTATGCACCTGTTCATTTCCAGTAAGCGCATTAAAAATACTAATTATTAGTCTTGTTATCTTCTGTCTTTGAGTGACACACTTCAGATTTATTAGCCCAAGAATGCCATGATATGTACTTCTGCTGAACAGATAAAAACTTGTAAGCAAAATGTGTCCTTTTGGTCATGGGTCTCTGCTTGTCTGTTACCCCAGTGCTCACACACAGATCTCATCAGCGCATCCTCTGTAACTAAAACAGTTCGGGGTTTGAGACCATTTCTGGGGTATCATGACTAATAGGCTCTGCTTTTACTCCAAAAGATCTCAACTGAGTCCGGTTCATGGTCACTTGACTGAAAAAGCCTTCTCTTCCTTAGTTAAGAAATGTTCTTCCTTAATTATAAAATTGCCCCATCTGGAACCAGATTAACCTAAAATCACAGGGTCCTAATCACTCTTAGTAGTAAATCAAAACCTAGTGTAATGTTCAGCATTCACCTGCCCACGTCGCAGCCAGAAACTGTGAGCACCGTTCCCACCAGACCAGTGTCCAAGGAAGCTGTTATTCACTCAGTCTCACTGTAGTCCTAAAACTCACATTTTTCCTCAGCTCATTCAGACTATGCAGGAAGATCATTTATTAAGCACCGTGATTCAACCTGTATCTAAAAGCCCCCCTGATTCTGTCCATTTTCTTACATGTATGTTCTTCCAGCCACCTGCATTTGCGTGTGTGCATGTGTGTGTGCATATGTGTCGGTGTGTGTGCATGTGTGTGTGTGTGCATGTGTGTTGGTGTGTAAGTGCCTATGTGTAATTTCCTTGATTTTTGCCAGTTCCTCTGATGCAAGGCACTGTCTTCTTTCTTGTTTTTGCAAGATTCTGTGTAGCTTTCAAATTTCGGCTCAATTACCAACATGAATCTTGTCAATCTCTGACAATTGCAGTCTCTCATGTCTGCCTACTGGCTGCATGTGACACATGTGCACCACCATCTCCACTGCCCCACCATGCCCAGGCCCAGAGTAGCCAGATTCTCACTTCTTCAAGTACATTTTATCAATTTTCACAGAGATTTACATATTTGCATGTGGATGTCATTTTGACATCCTTCTCTAAGGATGCATCTTGTCGGGGCCAGGGAAGCCCTGAACGTACGGTCTGTGGGTGCACAATGCTTGTCGCTCCTGTTCCACTGGGGCTACAGACTGCGCAGGCCTAATGTCCTGCTAAGAGTTCTCATGTAGCACATCCTTGTAATAGATGAGATTGTTGTTAAGGACTCCGTGTTGTTCTGATTAAACTTCGCCGCCCCCTGCCACCCGCACCTCATTTTGATTCATTTTACCGGTGAGGAAACAAATTAAGGAGAAGACCTTAAAGAAGTCCTGCAAGGTGATATATTTCACTCAGTCAGTACCAAGCTTATCCCCCACCTCTGTCTGACACATTTACTCTCACATTGGGAGCTACGGGAAACAGATCAAATGGAACCCTATGGTTCCTTGTGATTAGCAAATCTCTCAGAAGCCATTTAGTGAAATATTTTCTTGAAAATTATTAAGCGTGATGGATTTGAATTTGCCAGAGACAATGTCGAAGAATACAGGGGAGGTAACATTTCAGTTTATCTGAGTACAGGGGGCTGATGCCAGGGGCTCCTATCCACTGGGCAGGTCCATTCCCAGCCAGGACAGCAACCAGTTCAGTGCTTAATAAAATGCTTTAATTATTTTCAAGCTCATACTTGTGAAACAGTGCATTTATAACACAATAGTTGACATGTGAGTTACCAAGGAACCCCTAAAACTTGGAAAAAGAAATTAAGATTAACCTTTATTCTCAAAATTTTAACTTAGAAAGCAGGAGAGCGAGACATTGGGACATTTGGGTTAAACCTAGGGAGAAGCTAAGGGTTAGTGGCGCAGACGCGAACCAGAGGCTATTGGGATGGCTGTGTTGAGTGCCGGGGGCTTTAGTTTGACCTCCACCTGCCAAGCCATATCCCGACCTCAGGCACATTGAGCCGGGCAGACAGGGCTGCAGGACGCATCTCACAGTCATAGCACAGGACCGAGATGGGCACGGGGAAACAGCCTGACTTCTGGGTTTCCCATATGGTTGCTATGCAGAATCATCAGAGGAAAGGTCAACATAAATTACAAAATCAAAATGTAACTCACAGAAGTTTGCTCATTGCATCTCTCATCTCAGCATAAAAAATATAATCATAGAGACCATGAGAGCAATGCAGCAGAAGAGTATCTAAAGGCCATGCATGTGACTTGTGGGATACATTAGTATTTTAAGGGAAATATGTATGTATATGTACATTCATTAAATTGAGGATTGCTATAGAAAGGCTCAACTGACACATTAAGAGATGAAAACAAGCTTTTTATGCAGTTGTCAAAATATCCTGTGAAACCTTGCATGCAGGAGGTGTCTTTGCATGTACTCCATCAAATTCTCAACAATCACTGCGGGGAAATTCTGTTACATGTCATTATTTTTCATTTTTGCACATTGCCAAAATAAGTTTGATCTTAACCTTTCTAATGCGATTTGATTCTACTGATTGTTTGTCCAAGTAAAAGCAGGTTAATTGCCTTATAACCCCAGACCATTTGCATAAAAGAAAACCTCAATCAGTCATAGCCCAGTCACTAATACCACTGTTTTTCTGTTAATCTGAATGCATATAAAACATTTTGAAAGTCATTACACCTTTAGAAAAGGTTGAGGCTTTTTAAAGAGGTGGAAATCTCCCCCCCCCCACTACTAAACACGGGCTTGATTTTCCTAAACAGCTCTGTGTCTCTTCCGCACTTAATATGATGGGAATCCATCACCCTCTACCACAGGTCACATGGGACTTTATTTTCCTGAGGTGCACTGCCACACAGAGAAATTGAGAGGACTTCGTGGTTCACTTTGAGAGAAGAAAGTGACACCAGAGAGGTTGAGTAGTTTTTATCTTAGCAGATGAATAAGATGGGCACATTCAGTGGGCAAAATGATCAAGAGAGGGAGGAATTTTAATCATCAGTGGTGATGGCCCATAGTTCATTTTCTTATGCAGTACATTTTATTTTACACAGTATCATGTGCGGACATGTGTATCATTTGGGTGCTCAACGCAGGGGCTTTACACTGAGCTGCAGCTGCGGCCCTTTATGTTTTTACTTTACTCAGGCTCTGAGTCCCTTGTTAGCTGCCCAGGAGGGGCTTTACCTCCAGGAGTGCTGAGACTGCAGGTGGGAGCCACCATCCTGACTCCACTGTACTTTTCAAATCCTCAATTC
The DNA here is from genome assembly GCF_034190915.1 of Cavia porcellus. Lineage (NCBI taxonomy): Eukaryota > Metazoa > Chordata > Mammalia > Rodentia > Caviidae > Cavia > Cavia porcellus. The sequence continues at coordinate 45,625,793 of NW_026947507.1, forward strand.
CAGTTGATTTTTAAGACATACCAGCAGGAGAGAAGTGAGCATGGTGAACTACATTCCGTGGCTGGGATTCTGTTTGTGGGGCCGCAGAAGTGGGCTTTGGGAGTGCAGCTGGACACAGGCTTCGTGACTGAGTCTGGCTGTCTGTGGCAGGTGCACTGGGTAGAGTTGTGGCTTCAGGATGGGGGCCAGCACCAGGGTCTCTCTAAGCTTCAGATTCAGTCACCGCTGGTGGAGCACTTTCCTCAGTGCAATTGTTGTTACCTTTTCCTCTTTCTAAGCACCAACACTGCCATGAGGCCACGTAAACTTACCTACTTTCCTGAATACTGAGGACCATACAACCTGTAAGAATAGCCCTGATGACCAAGGGGTTTCAACAGTGCTATGAGCTCCAATGGTGAACTGCTCTAAAAGATTTTATAATGTGGTGGGATGTGGGTGAAGTGGGAGAAAAGCCTGTCATCTATAATACCTAATTGCGTTTTGTTGCTACTGGGGATGCATGGCCTTGGGCTTGTCAGGCAGACGCTTGTGCCACTGAACTAAATCCCCAGCCCCTAGTGTGAGATTTTTAAACTTAAATTGCTATGGGAACCTTCCAGAAGTAGTACCTAACTTTGCTTTGGGAGAGTTATACACCTTTGAGAAGCACATTTTACTGTTCAGATAAGGTTTGTATAATTAACGGATTCATAGCATGATTGGCCTGCATGGCACATTTTTCCCAACTATTCATATCTGTCTCAGTCCAGCAGATTTCTAAATGGAAATGGTATAATAATCCTTTGTATGGACAGAATTCTTTTTTGCACCAATGACATGAGTGGAATGTCACAGTGACCTGGTTACAGATGAGAAGAGAGGACAAGTGACTCAGACGAGCTCCCTCTCTTGCCGGACGTGAGCCAGAGCCTAAGAATCAGCCTGATATCTTCTCATGCTGAAGGAAGAACTCTCCTCAAGAATGCTCACACTGGTGTGCAAATGTAGGTGTGCAATTTGTGAAATCATGCAAATTACGGCAGATTGAAACTATCTTACCGTTTCTCCAGCATTAGGAAATAAAGCATGGAGAAAATCAGAGCATCATGAAGGTATGCACCCTTGGTGTAGGGAAGGAAAAAACTAAACACCTCAACTCACTCACCCACAGAAAGAGCCACTAATGCCACCTTCCTTTCTGTCTGCCATGTGCTGGTTGTTGTCTTTGTTTCACAAGAAGGAAGAGATCTGTGAACTGGACAGGAGGGAAGGATGCAGAGTGAACCCTGCATGTCTGAACCAGGAGCAGGGTATGCTCAGAGCCAGGTGCTGAGGCACTGGGAAACGCTGTCTGGAGGTATCCCAGCAGTTCAGTTTGATACAGTGATCACAAAGAACTTTGCCACAGTCATTTATTTTGATACCTTCCTTTGCCTAGTGTTTCTTTTGTTTTAGGGCATTTTCTTGTTACTTTTCTGCCATTCTGAAAAGGATGTTGATCCTTCACACATGCCCTTTGCTAAGCTTTTAGTTTCTAGCAATTGGAAAATCATGAAAAAATCAGTTACCACCCCATCCAGCTTTCATTTATATTTTAATTGCTAAGCAAGGTACATTCATAAGTGCTTACCAGCAGATGATGTAGGTACATACGATTTGTTATTTTCTTTTTATAATGATCCTGATTGTGCAGCTGTTCTGCTGCTCAGTGCCACCCCAGCCCTGCTCTGAGGGGATTCTGTGCTCTGGAATTCTCTTTGCAGAATGGCAGGCCATCACGTCTACTCAACAATACCCAAGATTGCCCTATTTTAAACCTCTGTGGTTCCAGTTACCCTGTCAACCAAGTCCAAATATACCAAGTGGAAAATTCCAGAAGCAAGCAGTGCACAAGCCTTTCATTACATCCCTTTCTGAGTACCCTGATGAAATCTTGCGTCGCCCTTTCCTGCACCAGCCAGGACATCCGCCGTGGGACATGTCCATCCTGGAGGAGCCTCCTGACCACTGCTCACTTGGCAGCCAGCTCAGTTATCAGATTACAGGGCTTCCGGGGCTGTGTTCAAGTCAGCTGGTGTTGCCACAATAATGAAGTACAAGGGTGGTCTCTAAGTGTAATTGTTCTATGTTACTTTAGTTATTGTTAGTTATTGCACCTCCTCCTATGTTTACATTAAATTCATATATAGCATATTAGTGAGGGTATGTATAGGCTTATCTGCTGCTTTAATGGGACGGTACTAAGACAGGAGACAAGCCTTCCAAAGCCACCCTATGTATATGTGATGTAGGCTCTGGTACCAGCTGTGGTCCCAGGCATCTACAGGGCCCTTAGAACTTACCCCATAGGTACACAGGTCCACAATGCATCCTGCTGTCCAGGGCAGGAGCAGAAGCATCCAGGGCCCTCAGCGCCATGCTCATATAGCAGGGACTGACTAGGGCCCACCTGGCCCACATTCTGATAACCAGAAGCATAAAGAGAGGGGATGATAGTCCTGTTCTTTCAGGAAGAGAAACTTTCATAATTGGAAATGTAGATGTTGATGAATAGGATAGTTCCACAGCTCTGCCAATTATATTTGAATAAAGTAGTTGCTTGGGTTGATTAAGAAATAGTTCAGTATTTTCAATGCAATAATTTTATCTGAAAGAACTCTATAGAAGCATTTCCACAAGATGCATTCATCATTAAGCATGGAAAGGTCAATGGAGGCAGAAGAGAAGGCAGATGAGATTTGCTGATTGAATAGCTGACTCTCTAATCTCATCTTATGAGAAGAAAATTGGAAGATGCTTACCAGCGCACATTACGACATACTTACCAGCATGCTAGAAGTTATGGACTTCAAGAGTTGAGAGAGACAAAAGGTCAGAATTAATATAGGATAATTCATTCCACATGTTTATGAATGCACTGGCATACATTTGGCAACAACATTTTCAATTGGGAAATTTTATTTGTTCTATAAACATTGCAAAATAAGAGCATAAAATGAAACAGACTTATGAAGCCTCTTTTTGTATCAAAGGGGCAGAGATTTTCTGGTCTAGCATAAGATACATTGCCCTACTTGGTAGACTGCATGAACTAGTTCATAATAGAGGAGTCTGAGTTTTGCTAACAGGAAGATGCTAAAGAACATTATTATTATAATCACACTTATTTCTGTTGAAAAACTAAAGGTATCTTGGTTAGGCCCTGAAGGACAGCAGTGAAATGGGAGGAGCTATAACCCAAGTGCCTTGACTTCCCTTTGATATAACGCCAGTGAGGTCAGGTGTGTGCACAGGGCTGCTATCCTATGCTGACCAGAGCCTTTGCATCTCTAAGCCACTTCCCAAAGCACACTAGAGAGCAGCTAATATCTTTTTTCCACACTTTGCAAACAAGGAAACCAAAGTGCAGGCATAATTTATGAGTTTTGAAATCAGAAATGAACTTCCAAGTCTTATGTGCACCAGGTGACAAAGGGAACTTGTTTTAGTCAACAGCATAACTCTTTCGATTTTTGTGACAGATTACTAAGCGGTGCCCCCATATTGTAATTAGAGAAGGAGTTTTGCTGCATTTATGGCTCCTCTCCACATCATTATTTTCCACCTAAACATCTATTCATTTATTCATACCTTGCTCACTAAAGTTTTCATTTCTTTTTATTGACATTTAATCTCTAAACATGTGCCAAGTAGCCTCAAACATGGTTTATTCAGGGTGATATGCATGCCTTTATGTATGCATATGTATGTATAGATTCATGCATATATCTATACAATTTTCTGTATACATGTATTCACCATACATTTTAAAATCCACAGTGGTTGCTGGATTGAACCTAAACTTGATTTCACTGAGCAGTCTGATTATCAGGATACATGCTATATAATTTTTAAATTTTCAGTATGCTTTAGTTCAAAAATCAGTTGGTAAAGAGAATAATTTTCATACTATTTCTTGAAGGGGCAGTGAAAAACAAGTGATGTTCAAAGCTATTTTTTACAATTTAGCTCTGGGAAATTTTATAATGGTATTAGGTTGGATTTATTTCTTTTAGAATAAATTAGGGATTTTTATGATAAAAGCATTAAGGAGTTAGAATGATTTTTCTGTTGCTATATATTTTAAAATATTTGTTAAAGAGAATTTATGATAAATGAAATGTAAGCATGCAGATGCCCTTAGCCACATAAATTACACGTTTATGAATGGGCTCCACGATCTGTCTCCCTGTGTTGCATGTGTGCCATTCAGCATAACTCCTGAGTGGGTTACAAAGCCATACAATTTGTTCCTGGAAAATTCCTGCCTCTGTTCACCTGACTGAATGTTAGGAATGATGCATATACCCGAATATGAAATTCAACTTTTTAACACTGTGATAATGCTAGAGTCGACAGGTTAAAATATACCATTCAAGCACTTTTTATTTGTGGCTGATTGTTCTTTCTTTGCCAACACTGTATCAAATTATTAACTATTTTCAATTTTCACCAAATGATCCCATAGTCATAAGCTTCTTGCATTACCATATTATTCTTGATGATTTATTTCTAATCACATTGAGAGTACATATTCAGTTTGATAGCTGAATTGCATTAATGTGACTGCAAACAAAGTGATGAAATTTAAAATATTGATTGCAATAGCGTTCTATTTTCATAAAATACGTCTTGTAATTCCATTGATTTTAAGTATTTGATTAAATTGTTTGGTTTGATCCAGAAATTTTATTTTGTTAATAAGAGAAAACTGAGATCATAGGAAATTTGCATCTGAAGTTGAAAAGTGAGCTTGGCCAGCTTCGACGCCTGGGGGCCCTGCTGTGGCAGCAACAGCGCATGCGTGGGGAGACCTGGCCGGTTCCACTCTCCTTGGGAGACTCTATCCTAGGCTGGGCCAGTTCCCTGCTTCAGGGGGCACACAGGAAGCGTGCTCCCGAACCCCCGCACTCTTGCACTTTTGGTATAGATTTTACCTTTGGAAATTAACTAAAATGTGAACATTAAGGAAAAGACAATAATTTAATACACAGGTTGGTTGAATAGCCCTGATACATAGAGGTAGAAAAATATTTTTACTTCATCTGAACCACAACTGGGTGTGAAAATCAATCATAAGTGGCATGGCTATACCTGTGTGTATGTGCCATGTGTGGGTCATGGAATGTCTGACATATAGACGCATGCATGTGTATTTCCTTGGGCCAGCCACAAATCCTCAGGGAGGATTGCATAGATGACCTAGAAATGTTAGCTGATGCCCATCACTGAAAGCGCACCCAGTTTAACTATTTGGAAGCATTAATTCTGTCTCCTTCTCTTTCTCCAAGAGCGGTGTTATTGTAGCACTAGGACAACTACCTGGGCCATTCTCTAGCATCCTTAGCTCCTTTCTCCTTCCAAACCCCTCAGAGTGCTTTGAGGTGGACATATGCTTCCCTTGTTCATAGTTGTACTTGAGTGTGCAGGGGTTAGATTAACTCTAGGGCACCTGTCCTGGAGCTTAGTCCTTCATACGAAGTGGAGTCGTATTTGCTTATAACCTACCCCCATTCTCCAATGCTCGCTGTGTTAGTTCTCCATCACACATCACGCCTGGTACAATGTAATAGTATGTCAGGGATTGTCACTGCATTATTTAGGAAATAGCAACATGGAATAAAACACCTGTACATGTTCAGTTGACATAGTTTTTAAAATACCTTTTCTGTAATATTTGAATCTGCAATGTGGCATCTGTGGATTCAGGGTCTGTCTGTGCAGTGCCCTCCACGAGCCCCAGGAGGTTATGAGGCCACAGGCTCTGTCTTTCGTGCCCTGAGGCTCCATGCCATGTGCTGCAATCAGGTGTCTGAGGGCCTGAGTCCTAGTTTCAAATCTCCTCTGGAGGCAGCTCTGAAGGACTGTTCATTCGGGTGTGGAGATGAGGGAACAAGCTTTGTTCTTCCCTGGTCAGCTCTCTGGGTGTGCCCACCATCACAAGTACCTCTCCTGCTATCCCAGTTCTGACCTGGCATGGTGGAGTCAGGCCTGTGACTGCCCAATTCACCTTCTTCCATGGGAGGGTGCACAGATCTGAACCAACAAATCACTAGGAAATTTAAGCTACTTTTAGAAAAGGAATAACTTTTAAAAAATAGAAAGTGATTTATTTACAAAATGTGATAATTCACCCATTTCCATAACAAGTAGATAGGTACTGAACTATTAGTTTCTTCAACAAAACACAATTATATGCTAAATAATTTCTATAAGATCCATATGAGCTAGGATTATCCAGATAATAATTAAGAACTGCTGACACTGACTTGGGGGATCTCAGTTTCCTAAAGGCAGCTTTTGGCATGTAAAAGCAGTTGCTCATCACCGATCTCTATGTAGGTGCAAAAACACTGAACACATGTATCAGGGCCATTTGCACGAGCTGGGAGTGTGCATGGTGCTCACCTGCACGGACCAAACCTCCCAGTGCTACATGGAGTACGGAGCCCCTTGTGCAATGCAGGTCACAGCCACACCCCACAGCTGGCCTGCATTAGAAGCCTTCCACAAAAATGATTTTGGGAACAGAGTTCATTTGACTTCCTGGTCTTCCTAAGGATGAGTTTTATATTCCAGGAAGCACTGTGCAGTCGCGTGCGTGAGCACAACTCCTGTTGGCAGTTACTCTCACAGTGTACTGCCATGGAAATGGTGCACCCCATGCTCATGGAAATGTAGCAGTGCTGCTCAGAAACGGTACCCACCAATCACATCAATCGTCGCTGACTCAAAGTATTAATACTGGACCAACCTTTAATGTTCTTAAGTGTAACATTAATGTTCTTAAGTGTAAATGTGGAAGGAATGTAGATGGATCTACTTAGAAATATTCCCTGCAGCCCATGCTGTGTCCAGACCCGAGGACATGGTTGTGTGTTCTAGACTTGTTTTGCTTTGTCTGTTAAGAGTCAGTGACAACCCCGGACATTTTCAAGCCAAAGTATGATCGCTCCAAAATGTGTTCTCCAGAAGGATGCCAGTCAGGGTTTTCTTGCCTGTTTTCGTCTTGAGTTACTGAGGCTTCCTGTGTTCCTTAGTGGTGTATCACTCTCTCCTGTAGATGAAACCTGAGGCTCTTAAGGATCTGCAGACCTTTTCCAAAACACTATAGAAAGCTTCTCCAGAGATCTGAACCTTCATGAGCAGGTTTCCCTAGGGCTTCCGGGAGTCTGGTACATTGCTCATGTTTGCTCAGTGTGATTAAGATTAAAAGCAAATCAGAAAGCTGCTAAAATTTATTCTTTAGTCCCCCTGTAGTATCTAGGAAGAACACAGGAAGTAAGACCCCTTTGTAGACTGAGTTCCAGAACAAAAATCATTTGTTTTAGGATGGAGTTGGAGGCAGTTTTATGTTGTGATTTTTCTTCCAGAATCTTAGAATACTTTATTCCTCTTTTATAGCAAAGTCTCAGTATTGGGGTGATTTGTGTGTTTCTTAACAGAAATATCATTACTGAGCCTTCAAGTTTGATTTTTCTAAGCACATTTTCTTCTTGAATACATTACTAAGACCTAAGCATGCAATCTTTCTTTCAGTCTGAGAATTAATAAATGCAGCTCTATCAGTGATTTAGACAGTGCTTAACATATTTTTACAAGTAGCATTTCTCAACTGTGTAAATCATGCGTAAGTATCTACCTCTGCTAGATGAATCTTAGTGAACCTTTTTATTTGTTTTGCTTTCTTGTGGAGTCCAGTGTTGATGTGAGTTCTGACATTAAGTGAGATAAGGCTGTTTTGTATATTTGCATCGTTAATTACAATTTTCTCTGGAAATGTACAGCATAGTGTTGCCACCTAGCGCTTTGAGCACTATTGCCTGGTCTGATCGTGCACTTTTCATTTTGATCCTCTGTCCTCAGGAGACAACATATACAAGGCAAATCAGGAATCCTTTCTGTGGTCATCTAGGGAAGTACCACACACACATTAGAATGAGATTTAAAGCTACTGCAAAGAAGGCGATTGACAGGAAAAGACATGATCCCAAGCAGGAAGCAGAAAATTCCATCAAATGGTAAACTGCCCACCTGTGACATGCCAGCTGCGACGTGGTGGTGTCATTCTTGTGGGCACAGAGGAGGTATCGAGGGGCCAACTACATTTATCTTGCCCAGACACACAAAGCCCGCATGCTGCGTGGAGCCAAGTTGGTTGTGTTCTCACAGACGAGGATGCCTGTCCAGCTGTGTGGAGTTTCTGATGTCAAAGTCAAAGTTGTGCAGATGACAGGTCAGAGAAAAACTTAGCACTTCCTGGCCTTCTGCTCTAACAGAAAGCTTTTATCTTCTCCCTGGGTTTATTAATAAGCAGCATGGTGCATTCGCATGGCTTGTTCTGAAGCCTGCATCAGGAAATACAGTCAATTCATTAGGGGATGTTTCTCTGAATTGAGGCAGCTGTGTCTTGAGAGGAAAAAAAGTCACATTTTTTTAAATTTTTCTACAAAAATTGATGTGTAAAACCATATTCTCAAAATAATCTGGCATTGGAAAGGCACTAAAAGATTTAAAGAAAGCAGAGAGCTGGAAGACTACAAATCTTCCCTTTTTCCTGTAATTCATTGGCTTGACAGAAAATTTTTCATCTTAACAAACGGAACTTGTCTGTCTGTGAGAGTCCCTTGATGCTCTGAGGTAAGTCTTGGCTGAGAGGCTTTAATTCGTTCTGCAGGATGAAAAGCTGGTGCCCCTCTTTGCTTCAGGCTCAGTGCTGACAAGTGTCTTCTGGTGTAGGGTGGGAGCACCAGGGTGTTGTCCATACACCCCAGATTTAGGATGGTGGGGTCTCCTGAAACAGTGTTCCTCTACAGCAGAGACAGTCAAGCACCAGTGATTCCATGTGATCTAAATTCATATGATCATGTAATTTTTAAAGGAATAATTTTAATGATGCAAATTACAGTGGGCCAACATTTCAAGTGCTCTGGAAAAAAGAATGCATCTGATCAGATTGATATTCCCATTTAACAGTAGCTCCTACATTTTGTACTTAAGAATAATTTGAAATCCAATGCATTTGTGTCTTCATGACATCCTAGACAGGAGCAGTTAGTCAGGATGAGACTGGGGGCCCCTCCTCGGTCCTCCTCTCCATGCATCAGCGGGCACTGTTCATAAACAGTTTTTCCTCCCACGACCCCCCTCCCCAGTGGTCCAGGCTCTGCCCTTGGGGACAGACTGGTGGGGGCAGTGAAATGATGTCCACTCCCAGGAGGATGGAAGAGGAAGCAGGACTCTGAGCACAAATCCCCTCGACCCCCTCTTCTCTCTCATTCAGGAGAGATAGCTGTTTAATTTGATGTGACATAGGACAAAAGGTCTTAAAATGGCCATGTAAGTCACTGAGTCTCTGGAAGCCAGTTTGTAAAGCTCTCACCTTCAGTTCGGTACCCATGGTGCTGTTGTACTGGGGATATGCAAGACACATGCTTTGTCAGGCTTTGCCAGCTTCTTTAGGGCAAATACATTGTTACAGATAAATTATGGGACTTTCCAGTTGGCTAACTCTATTAACTGACTGGACAGTAAAAAGACATTATCCAATTATCTATGCAGTTCAAAATATACCCACTCATTTTCCTCAAATCCATTAAATATATGTATAGATTTTTCTCAAATAGATATGTGTGCACTAGATATGAAAGACAGTCAAATAATGTCAAACAGAGATCAAATGACACCATGAGTAAAGCGAGAGGAGGCCGACTTTGTTTAGTTTACCAATATAGTTTGATCAAATTATTAGTGGCAGTAAGATAAATTTCCAAAAGAAAAAAGCAAAGATAGAAACATTTACTTTCACAGAAGAAAAATCAGTTGACATTTTAATTTGATTATGATGCATTAATTTTAATTTTATAAGCTAAATATTTTATATAAATTATAATTCTAAAAGAACATAATTATGCACATGGTGTGAATGTGAGTTAATCTTCCTCAGTTATTTGAAGTTTATATTAAAATTGCTCAAAATTTTGTGAAATGATTAAATACTAAAGTTGTATGTTAAAAAGGGTACTGAAGGGTTCACTGGACTATGTTAATTATAGTAATTTGTCTTTTTTATATAATAGCTATCCTTGGCTTGATAACTACCGTTCTAAGCATTTCATGCATATGAACCCACTTGGTAGTTCCCATAATGTCCCAAGAGAGATGTTAACATTACTCCACGTGGAGAAGAAAAGATAACAGAAAGGAAGGGGCAATAGTTGCCTATGGTTTACAAATTTGCTGAATGACTGAATTTGGAGTTTGCAACAATTTATTATATATTTCCAAATAATCAGGAAAGAAGAGGGTAAGTTTCCCAACATGTAAAAATGATTAATGTTTGAGGAGAAGGAAACCCTAATTATTTTGATTCAACCATTACACATTATTTACATATATCAAATTATTACACTGTGTCCTACAAATAAGTGTCTCTATTTTATCTCAATTAAGTTTTAAAAGCTGAACTTGGCTTTCTGTGGCACTCAGCCCTACTCCACCCTGGCTGCTGAGAACCGAAAATGTATCTGGCCAGCACGGAAGTGATAGGCTGAGATGGGAAGACCTCAAAAATCTAGGATAGAAAAATGAGGAGTGTGAAGTGTTTCATTAATAATATTTCACTCATTACATGTGGAAATAGCAAATAGTTTTAATTCTTTAGGTTTCCTTATCTAATTCAATTTTAATTATTTTCTCTATTTTTTTTTCAAAAATTGCACCAGCAAATTTGAAATTAAACATGGAGTTTGAATTTCATTCCATCGCAGAGCGCAAATGTACACTGCAGTCTGGCAAACTGAGGTTTCCATTGGTGTCTGGTGACAGTCTGCTGGGCACCCCTTGTTAATGTTTGCACTCACTTAGTAATGTGTTCTGAGTCTGGAGGTAATGTTGGAGGCTAAAATGGCACTCTGTAGTTTGAAATGCTACGTATTTGGCAGGCAGTGTTGGTAATTTCTTCATTTCATGGTGATTTACTAGTAATAACTGGGTTGCTGTGAATTTTACCCCTGACTCCCTGGAGCAACAAATGTCCAGCAGAACAGCAAACTATGCTGAGGGTGAGTCTGGGTGGTCCTCAGCCACCCCTATGGAGCTACGTTCCCTTGCTGTGCTGTCCATTTGCCCTGCCCTACATATGCCTTTTTGGCCGGCAACACCCTTCCATCATGACTCTCCATCCTGGGGCCAGTGTCATGGACTGTGTCGCCCCAGACTCTGAGACGAATTTATTCTTCCCCTTCTAGGTTGTGAGTGTGGGGTGAGGGGTCCTATGTTAGGACACCTGATTACAGATGCATGTTATTCACATGCACAGCGCATGTCAGCAGTTCCTATCGCACTTTAAAAACATGGTCCCTAATTTATAAAAGTGTTGTTTTTCACTCCCAAGAATGAGTTCTATGAATTCAGACCTCACCTAAACATGCATGTGTGGTAAATGAAAGAGGAGGGGTGTGCTCCACAGGCAGCCTCACTCCCTTTACTGATAAAGAGGCCCCGGCGGCCCGTGGTGGGCAGTCTGTTGCCACCTCTCTAAGACTGGAGAGGAAAGGTCTCTTTTACCTTGCCTCCTGAGAGGGACAACCATGCATCTCATAGGGACATGAAGAAGTTCCCCTCACCCTCTCATGCCCCCAACTAGTGATTTCTATCCTGGACCCTAGGGATAATCCAGCTCAGCAATTTGAAAACCCAGTTGGAAAATATAGAGTCAAACTTATTTAGAGGCCTAGAGAGAGAGAACTTTTAAATCACGAGGGTGCTATCACTTTAATGCATGACTTTTGGCCTGGAGAATATGAAAGATGAGCTCAGACGCAGAGCAAATTTATGTTTCAATGCTTCTCCCCTCCAGGCCTCTTGCTGAGTGGCCACAGAGGAGAGAGCGTAGGTTTTAAAAGCAAAGTGTTGTTAAAAGGTGAAACCACTTGACCGGCGACAGATTGCTGCCGTGTCCTACTTAGTTTGCAGTGACATCATTAGCATCTCCTCGGTATGAAAAGTGGCCAGGAACTTATTAAGTTGTGCTACTAAAAGCCTTTTTCTGCCACAAGGGATCTAAGAGAGTGTCTTTTATTTACTATGGTAATCATTTGAGAAGACAAGAAAAAGTTCCCAGTAAATTATGAGCTTAATTTCTTTAGATCACCCATCCACATTTTCCGTTTGACTCTCCAGATCTAAAGAGAAGGTCCTGAAATCCACAAGGTGTCTCCGGTATAGGAGCTGGAAAGAGAAACTTAGCTTTCCTCACTCCAGAACAAACAATGCACAGAGTGGTGCCCTCCTGCAGAGCCTGGGGACCTTAAATGGAGGGAGTTTCCCACCAAAGACTCTGGGCCAGCAGGGCATTGCTGGGAGAACTCACTCCTGCACTGTCTGTGGTCAAGACTATGCGAACACAGACTGGGTTTACAGTCTACTGTCTGGGAAGTATTTCCTTGTCAACTCCTGCAACCGTGGGTTTTATTACATTGAGAGGGGCATTAGAAAAGGCCTCATGGACGGTTTCAAAAATATACTCAACCTTTTAATGGTCACATTAACAATGACATAGTTTTGCATTATTATTTAAATGTTAGTTTAGTTGTTACCCTTGTATTATTATATTATGTTATAATTTACATTATCAACATAGAACTAAAACTTCAAGTAGGTGATCTGATTTATTATTAAATAACAAGTAAGTAGTTTTTCTTTCCTTTTAAGAAAACATATATATGTAGTTATGTGTATAGTTCTGTGTTATATCTGCCTGTGTGTATGTGAATATTCATTATCCTGTTTAATGCAGCTTTCTGAAGCTCAGGACCACCCCACAGTAAAGATTGGTCTCCCTCAGGTACCTGTGGTCGGCCTGTGTTCTCTTGATTAGGGTGGGCTGGCCCCAGTGTGGCACAGGGCATCTGTGTGCTGTGGGTCTTTTATTCCTCAGATTCTGATGAGCTGCTGGGTGAGGAGGGAGGCTTGAGAGCCTGGCGCCTCTTACGTCACACTGGAGCCAGTGCGCTGTCACTCATGGCCTGGACATGAGCCTCACTGTTGCGTGCTGTCCCAGCTCAGCATGTCTTGGGACTGCAGTAAACTTGACACACTTCTTGCACGGAAGGCGGTGTAGCTGAGTGGCTGAGGAAGCCCATACGGAGAGAATGAAAACCGGGAACAATGACTTAGATTCTCAAGGACTAGTCCATGTTTGCCATGAATTTGCTATGAAAATGCCTCATTCTGTGACTAAAAATGTAAAATATGTAGTAACTTTCATATTTTAGGGTAAGTCTATGTGGAGCTTATAAAGTAGACAGGGTGACATTTAACTTCTTATAGTTTGGTTTTTTAAAATAAAATGTACACGACATTGAAGAGTAAGTTTGAGCCGGGAGCTTTTGGAGCAATGCTCTGCTTGCTTGGCGATGGCCTTGCGGGGGCAGGAGTCTAGCACAGGTCAGTTTAAAATGTTCATGGCATTTGGGCTTTTGCTGGTTCTTCTAATGATGATGGTCCAGGAATTAAAGGGAAGCTCCTCTGTCTAGAGTTGGGAGACTAAGTGGTCAGTTTCCAGTAAAATTCGCCATTCAGTGCATGATTTTATCAAAAAGTAACCCATATCCTCCTCCCAGAAAGTGACTTTAACATTAAGAAGCCCTGTCCTCTTTGTGTGGCTTTCCGAGGATTGTGATTACTATTTCTGGGTGATAATAAAAGCTAATATCTTTTTTGAAATTAAAATAAACAGTTTCTATCCTTAAATTTTCCCTCTCTGTTGATAATAGTCTTTGCCTGTCCCTGGTGGGGTCAGAGACACCACCATCATCCAGGTGATTTTGATGTCCAGGATCTGGCCCTGGCTATGGGCTGGGGGTGGGGCTAATACCAGGGTTATGCAGCTAAAGATAGGACAGACCAGGACTGTACATGGAGGACAGAGCCTGCCCCTTCCCAGTACCCGGCACCACCTGGGCCAGGTTCCTGCACATCACGGGTCCCTGCTTCATCCTCACCAGGAGGTGTGAAATTTCACCGTGTGTTGGTGGGTGTGCTGGGTCAGGTTGGCTACCTTCCATGAACCCAAAGCTTTTTCTAGAAATTGCTACAAAGTTCTGTGACTTACTGTGTGGTGGTATTCAGAAGGAGAGATTAAGAGATCACAGAGACAAGAAGTCTGAGATTCTACTGTGTCCTTTTCTGTTTTGTCCAGAGGTCCCAAATACACAGTGTGGACTGTCTGGTAAGTATGATAAAGGAAAGTGCTAGGAGAGTCTAGCGAAGGCTCAGATTTCATTAAGGGAGGGCCAGCAGCTTCCTCCTGCAGCACATATGTGGCTAAAGTCACAGCAGTTCATGTCACAGCACTTGTGCTGCTATCTAGTATGAGTCGGCTCTTGGTTTTCCATGTTCCTAGACTCCTTGTATCTTTCTGTATTCAATGACATGTGACCATGTCTGAAATTGGAATGAATTCCCATGGGATTACTGATTAGCTCACTTTTGGTACCTATATGAAAGTTACTTTATTTTTAAAATAAATTGTGGGCTGGAAATTTATCTCAGTGCCCTAAGTGCCTGCTTGGCAAGTACAAGGTCATGAATTGGATCCCTGATTTAAAAAGAAAAAAAAAAAAAAAAAAAAACCAAACAAACAAACAAAAAAAAACGTGTTTCAGGAGATGCATCATAGGATTTGAGTAATGTAACATAAGCAGGGTTCCTCTTGCATTTTCTCAGAATCTTTATCTCTGCTTCAAATCTAAATCACTGGGAAAGAAAAGTTAAATAACATGACCAAGGATGTGGCATTTGCCCGGATGTCAGAATTACACTGTTAGGTGTCTAACCCAGATTTCTCAGCCCACTTGGCATCCTGGCTCCCTTACACAAAGAATTCCTCACCTAAAGGGTAGGAAGTGATGTGTTGCAGTAGATCACAGCAGGAATAAGACTACAATCTGGCAACACACTTTGTAATAGTCACAGAACACTAAGATGCTATGTAAAGTAAACATATTAAATGTAGCACAAATGACATGATAAATGGAACACTAGGGAGAGGCACAGAGAGGGTACAGATCAGACAAGTATTCCTGGAGCAAAATTCAAGCCTTGAAAGAGTGTAGCTCTCAAGTAAACTACTGCCCAGAAAACAAACATAAAGCATCACAGCAGAATCAGGTCTTGTTGTTGAATTGCTATGCCAATTCATGTTGACAGTCAGCTGCTTTCAATGACCTCCACAGCAGAAGTCCTATATTACAAGCTTGTTTTTTAATTTATTTTACCTTCCACCAGAGGCAAAGCATAGGTTTACCAAAAAGTAGAAGTTATTTTCAAGATCCCATCTCTTTTCATTGTTAACTGTTTACTTACAGCGGTTTGTGTTTCAGATGGCACATGTAGGGGAAAATTGCCACCTCAGTCCCTTTCCTCTGGCTGGGACAGAGTCTATGCCATGCTGTAGCTCCGAGAAGGAGAGGTTCGTTTTGGCTGACTTTCTAGCAGGTTTGATACACATTCATCAGGCTAAACACAGAAGCTGTGCAGTGGAAGGGCATTGCGTGGAGGGAAGCTGCTCACCTGTGGTGGCCAGGAAGCGGAAAGTGAGTGAAGGATGCGGGAAGGGAGGTAAACATTCTGGGTCACACCCTAGTGGCCCAGGACCTGCCTCTTCCAACCACACCTGCTCTATCACAATTAGCTGAGCTGCCCATGATTGAGTTAACCTTTTAAAATCCCCAGGGATAAGCATGTGACACTCTCAGGGGATATCTAAAAACAAACGCAAACAGTTGCTTACACTGTGTGTTGGACACTGAACAGTTCTCTGTGTTTGACAGAGGCCAAGGTATTATATTACTGCATAATCAAACTATCACTTATAGAAAATAAATTGAGACACTTCCTTTTGAAATTTTCTGTATGTTTCACTAAGAAGTACTCTCAGTATAATGTATGAATGTATTATTAGTTGTGGGTTTTTATTAGTAATTTTTTTGTAATTATGTACTTTTTCTCTTCGCTTCTTCCTCTTTTTACTTTTGCATTCTGTCTCCCTAATTTCCATCCTGTTTTTGTGTAGTACTGCCTTATAAGTAAGTCAGGGGCTTCTTATACTTAAAGACAGTTTTATTTATACTGAAAACCATATTGATTTGTAATGTAACCAATAATTGCATAGAAATATTAGTGGTAAGTTTTCTTAAAATAGAGGTATTAAAAACAATTGATTCTATATTATAGTTAAATCTCTAAGTATCACCCAGCGCGCATTTTCCCACTAAATGCTCCTATGCTTTAGTTTTCAGGCATCAATGATTAAAAAGGTCCATATTCTTAGTACCTAAGATGTATTTTGAATAAGTCAATTAGTTATGGTTGGAATTTAGTGAAAATTAACTCAGAATTTACATCCATCAGAAATATAAGGGCACCTACTTACAAAGGAAATAGCTTCTCATAATTAGAGGAATTAGTTTAATAATTGAACAAATAACCATGCAACCATGAAACACAACTCCATCTCTACACTAATTCTGGAAGGAGTGCTTTCCCCTCTCGCTGTGTCTCCTGCAGAGAGCTGACACCTTCCATGTGTGGGATGGTACCAGGGACTTGTGTGTGGCTGTCCATGTTGTTATAAACCCAGGTATGGTGTCGCCACTTTCGCAAGCAGGTAGCACAATGATACCATTTAATCTTCTTGATAAACCTGGGAAGCAGGCATGATCATTTTTCTATAAGAAAACAGAGATCTACTAGAGAACGTGAACATAGCTGAGTAGCAAAATAAGCCTGAAGGCAGGCCAGGAAGAAAATTATATTAGCTTTTCAAAGAGTTACAGGTCACAAATAGGCAACAGGAAAAATTAAGAACAAGTTTAATTTTCATTATTATAATTTTTATTTCATTTTATTTTGTATTAAAATGTGCAAGGACTCAGGGAAATAGATCATTGCAAAAATTAGGGTCATGTTACCTCATTCAGTCATTTCGCCTCTAAGTTATGAATAAAGCCACTGAGGGCCAGGGAGTCCAGATGTCTCCTGATGAAGTTCTTTTAGAGGTCTTAGGAGCAACCTGAGCCAGGGTTCCAGGGCACCTAAGACTGCACTTTCCCACTATGTGAAATCCCTTTGTGGAAGAAAGACAAACAGCTTGTGTTCATGAGATCCCTGGAGTCAGAAGTAAGGAAGCCTGGCTCATATTTCACCCTTTTCTAGGAACCCCTCACTGTCCACAAGGAAAGAACTTCCATCATCATTTTTTATTTTTTTGAAAATTCTCAATAAAGTACATAGGCTGGCTTTGAGTTAGAAAGTTTGAAATTCATCCTTGTGTGGGAAGTGGCCAGAGTCACTTTACAACAGAGAATCAGTGGGTTCACGAGAGATCTCTTCTCCCAGGTAAAACCTCTCCGTGCATGTGATGCCCAGTGCTTTTGGCTGCATCTGAACTGGCATTGGAGAAAATGAAAAGACATTCGTGACTCTAGCGCCAGCTGGGATAGCACAAGGAGTCAGGAAATGGAGGCCAGAGCTGAGATGGCGCCCTCCCCCTCTATCTACTGGCTAACAGCAGAGGGTCTTGACACGTGTGTTTCATAGTGGTCGTGTCTGTGTGAACACACTGAGTTTTCTAGACATGGTGTTAAAGGTGCCATTTCCTGTGTCATCAGCCCTTCACTTACTAAGAAGCAAGTTTGTTTAGCAGCTTAAACTTCACTTCAAGTAAACATATTAGACCTTAGGGTCTCATCACGCCATTCTTTGGTTATAACTAACGCTGAAGCTCTTCCATAGACTTGTTGGGCACTTTCCATTTCTCTACAATCTGCTCCTCTTCAGCATTGGCGTCCCATGTCATGTTATCATTCCACCTCTTACCTCTTGCTCTTTGGCTTGCTAGTGCCCACTGGCTGGAGACTGTGCTACTCAGCATCTTTCACGTATCACACTGGTTGGGTTCCCAAGAGGGTGTGCAAGAGGAAGCCAATGTTCCTGGTGTGGAGCTGCAGAACCAATCATTCAAAGGGTGCTGAAAATCAGGGGAAGGAAAAGCCAGGCAACCTTGAGAGGATGTCAAGGTGCCCACAAGAGATCATGGTAGAGACATGGCCAGCGGATGCTGGCTGCAGCAAAGAGGTGGCCTAGACACACAGGCCACAAGGAGAGCAGTCATCATGCATGGTATGGTGCACAGGGCTGGTGGAAAGATCAACAAAGCCTGGGAACACACCTCCAGTCTCCTAATTCCTACGTAACTGTCTATGTCCTCTCTGGAAAACCTGCTTGATCAGCCAAGGACAGGAAGCCTATGCATCTGTGCAGCCTCAAGTGCTAAGCTCTCAAGTCGATGGGAAGTTGGAGTGAGACCAAGAAAGACCAGTACTAACACCCTGAGGGTTCTCTTTGGTCTGTTTTGTGCTTCATCTTTGTACTTTACTCATGGTACCTGAGATGTACAGAGTGGCTATAAATAATCTTAACCAGCTAAACTGATTAATTTTCCCTTTCATTTTCTGTTTTTGAGTTAATGAGGTCTGTAGCAGCATGCTATTACAGACATATTAATATATGTAGGTTTTTGCTACTTTTTAAAAATATTATGTTTCTAGAAATTATTTGGGTGTATTCTGAAACACCATTATTTTTCCCCAAAGTAACCTAGATTTTAGAATTACTTATCATTATAAAATCATTCCTGTATGAGTAATCTGATATCTTTTTGAGAGTTTTCCTTTAATTGCATGGTACCACCTTGTTTTTAACTTTTTTTTTTACATTTTAAAGAGGAAAACACCAAGGGAAATAAAACAGAATAAAACCAATCAAAACAAACCAGTGTAAGTGATACAAGACTTCAAAACAATATGAAATCAACAGTAGTTATCATCATGCCACTTGTTGTCTTCAAAATAGCTGCAGATACCTTCAAACATAGTAAAAATCAAGCAGAAAAGAAGAGAATAGAAAATAAAAACCAAGCAATGAATGCAACAATCAATACCAGACAACAGTGAGTCCAAAATGGCTACCATAATAGCTCTTGTTATCTTTGAAATAGCTGCTCATGCCACAGGATATAACAAATTCCAATAAAACAGAATAAAACCCAACCCAACAAAATAATGAAAATGATACAGGACTTCAAAACAAAGCAATAGGGAACCAACAATGGCTACCACCTTCAGAAGGAGATCCCCTAGATGCCACAGTGTATACCGCTATCCTCTGAACCTATGGCCCTAGACCTGCAAGGTCAGTGAGACACCAAACATCCAGGCAACCATTTGTGTTTGACCTCTACAGCTATCATGCTGCCTGTGTTTCTCCAGATCAGCAGGTCACTAACGGGAGGGAGGGGAGTTTGCTCTTCTTGTTTGACAGCCCACGTGCCAGAAAGGACTGGGATCTGGCTGTCCCATGCCAGTGGCAGCCTGTGCATGGTGCTGGTTCATGGTGGGGGGCAGGTCCTGCTTCTTGATGAGACCTTGTTTTCTCCCACAGTGGTCTGAAAATGGCACTGATTCTTTTAATTCTGGACTTTACCATTAAAGTCATAAATATTGTAAAGTCTTGTTCTTCTGTTTATTGTGTTATCAAGACTATGATTTGACTGGGATTACTTTGAATTTTGTAGACTTGCTTAGGAACCCTGCAGCATAGCAATATTCTTGGATTTCTATTGGTTCACATCTTTCCTGAGCCCACTGTAACTATGAGAATTTAAGATATAACTTTCATCAAATCACTGAGGGCATATGTCCATACATTCTTTACAGGACAGTTTATGTTTTGTAATGTAAATGAGTTTTTTAAATGTTTAATATGGTGTCTATGAAAACTCTTCACACTCAGTCTCCTTGTTCTGAGTCTCTGGCTCTAGCTCTTTCTCTCTCTCTCCTGTGAACAGTTGTGCTTATTTTCCAACAGACACTTGGCCATCCTGATATGAATTTTAGCTTTTAAAGTAGTGGCATTGCTCCAAGCATCTAGATTGGTCCCTGTCCATTAATGCCTACTTTTTCTTGCTTCGCTCTGGGTTACTTTAGCTGATAGAAAGGCTAGTGTTATGTAAATGTTTTAAAAAATAACTTTATTATGTTCAAACATACGTAATAAAAGAAGGACTACCTGTCACCTCCTTGACTCAGGGTCCATCCTAGCCCTGTGGGTTTCCATCTGGTGCCTGCCACAAGCTGCAGCTTCCTCTGTCTCTGGTTGATTCTTCCCCCGACTGCTCACTTATTTCTATGCTCACCCTCACTCCCCCTGGCAGCCCTGGTGGGACTTGTATTTCTCTTAAGAATTGCCTGAGGACCTCCCTTCTTTTACGCGGTCAGATGAAGACACTTACATCGGCATGGCAAAAGCCTCCTAACCAAATGGCCAGGCAGCTAGGCCTTCCCAACCCAATCCTGTTCAGAGATCTAAGGCAAGGTCCAGTTTAATAAGTGCCATTCTTAGTCCTTAAACATGGATGGCGAAACTGAAAAAAAAAAAAAAATTAAAGTAGTTTGCAGACATCTCAACAGGGCAGAGAGACAATTTACAGAAGCAACAGTCATTCACATGGTCATTATCAGAAAAGGCTGCCAGGAAAGAGCCCTGTACTGTTGATGGGGATGCGGCTTAGTGTGGTCACCACAGACACAGTATAGGGAGTCCTCAGAACAGAAAGACCGGAACCTTCTGCGATCTAGCTTTCATGAGGAATGAAACTGCTATGCACAGGAAACACCAACACACCTGTGTTCATGGCAGCTGTGTTGCTGAGAGCTGAGACATGGGGTCAGCCTCAGAGTCCATCCAGGAGTCAATAGTAGACAAATTTTACACACATGCACACATACGTGCAGCCTATTAGTCAGCCTTTAGAAAAAAGGTAGAAAATCCACCTCTCACAGCAACAGGGATGATCCTGTGTGCCACTGTTCAGCAAAATTGTTGTGGATTCTGAAACATCTGAGCTACTCTGTGCAGACAGTAGGGTGTGCGGGGCAAGATGTGGGGCCATAGCATGACAGTGGTCAGGATGTCTGCACACATGAGCTTTCTAAAGTCGCTGCTCTAACAGAGTGGTGAAACTACAGCCTGGAATCACTTGCTAGCTTAGGCACGGGAAGGAAATGTTAGGGTTTCGTGGTCCCCTTCTCAGATATGTCAGCAAACGGTTGTGCCCCGAACTTCTGTGTGGCCTCCGCAAACAGCAGGGCTGTCCAAGCTGCTGCTCCCATGGACTGGCCACCCCCAGGATGGCTTTGAGCTTTGCACTTGTTGGTCTCTTGCAGGATGGGGTTTTCCTGTGGACTCAGAACATCAGGTAGCCTTGGGTAACCCAGCTGCCCTCATGAGGGGTGTTTAATACTGTAAGCCTTATGCTTAGTAGTATTTGTTCTTCTGTTTTATAAACATTAGAGAGGGGGCTGGGGATTTAGCTCAGCGGCATAAGCGCCTGCCTTGCAAGCAGGAAGTCATGAGTTCAATCCCTGGTACTGATAAAAACGAAAAAGACAAAAAAAAAAAAAAAATAGAGAGGCTTAAGAGCAGTAGCATCATGTCCAGTGGCAATTGTCTAAAAACCAGCTGTGTTTTTAGTCTAGCTTAGGAGGAGAGCAGCACCCCCACCCTGGATTTACAGCTCTTCTGTAAGAAGGAATCAAGCCCAGGACAGTGATCACTCATCTGGGCCCCAAGTTCCTGCAGGGTGACAGGAGGCCAGGCAGATGCTCCTCAATGGAATCCTGGATCCTGTCTTACTTGAATATTCTAGAATTTCTGTAAGAGGTCCCATGGCCTGTGTCTAGATTCCCCCTCATGTCATAGGTGGGGCTTTTCAGAGGTGGATGGATCTAGAGTGTGTGGCGCTGGGATTGATTCCTGATGCAACACAAGGCTCAAGGGCGCTAGGATTAAGGGCATGAGTGCTGCAGCCTTAAGTAGTAGCATAAGGCTTACAGACTGGATATGGATAAGGGAAAAGGAGCAGAAAGACCCCATCAAGGCCCTCTTGATGGCTCGCTCTTTCTGTCCTCTGCTTGCCATGAGCTGTCTCTCCTCTGCGATGCCCCTCTGCCAAGCCATGCTGCCTTGAAGCCAGCTGGTTTGTGGACTGAAACCTCTGCAAACTGGGAGCCAAATAAATGTTTGCCTGTTTTACTGTGGCTGTTGGGTATTTTTTCTCAACATGAAGATGAGGAACAAAGTTTCATTGCTGAGCTCAAACAAACAAAAAGAATTGGAAAAGTAGAACCACTGCTTTAAAAAATCTGCAATCCCAGCAACCTACAGTGTGCTCTGTGCAGGCATCCATGGAGGACCCTTACGCTTGGGTTGTCTGAGGCTTTCCCCTGGTAGGGATCTTACTTCTACAGACACTTGTCTTTTTCCCAATTTTCTCCTATTCTTGGTATTTTTCCCATACTTTTTCCACCCCATGTTCCATTCACCTTTTAATTACTCAGAATGGGGGTGGGGGCGAATATGCAGAGGGATGCTTACTCTTCCCTTTGATTTTGCATCCATCTGCTCTGATGGTTGTTGCGTGACTCCCTTTCTCCAGGGCTGTGTGACCAGCTCCCTGCTGCAGTCTCCTGGGCATGTGCACCTTGTGATCCTGGCTTGACTCTTGCGTTCTCTCAGAGATACATTTTCCCAAATCATAAGTGAGAGCATAGAGTGCTTCTATTACCGATTATAGATTTCCAGCCTTTGCCATGGAACCTGCATTTTCCCCCTGATTAGGTGAGTTGCATTTCCCTGAGCACAAGCTCCCCTTTGCCTGAGGATGGACAGGATAGGCCAGCAGATGTATGCAGTAGACAGCGGCGAGGGGACTTGCAGGGGTCCCTGCATCGGGAGCAGCTGGCCATAAGGCGAGGCACATAGGGCACTCTCCAGAGGCTGAGCGTATGGGGGACACAAAGTGAGGGTTTGGGGTTCTTGGGAGAACCGGAGACAGCAAGCCCAGGACTGCAAATGCGCTTCAGACTGGATATGGAGAAAATAAGCTGTGTTCTTTAAAGGGTGAAGTAAATAAGACCATCAAATGTAATTGCTGCTTGATTTTCAGATGATGATGCTAGAGAAACAGGCCTTATACATGACAGTTAGTCAATCATTCCTAAATAAATCAAGATCCTAGGAAAAGAAAATTGCAAGGCTATTAGATGCTAGTAGTCTTTGTATGTACAATATGGAATTTTTCAAACTTACTCCTAGCAAGAAATGTCACCAAAATTATTAAAGTGAGGTACAAAAAGACAGAATCGTATATCATTTAATAATTTAAGAGGACAATATTAAAAATAGATTTGGCCACTTATTAAAGGAAATATTAAAAGTTCTCAGAAAGGAATTGTGAGAAAATGAAATAAATCTCATGAATTAGACTACTGAAGTAATTTCATAGGAAACTACGCTTCAGTCTGCACAAGATGCCCCATCAGGTTTTTCAGGAGACTGCTGATAATTTCATAGGCACCTCTGCTCATAGAGCGTCTGTATTAGTCAGAAATGCTTACCTGAGCACCCTGCTCTATGAACTAGATCAGCAGTGTTCCCAGTCTGGGGCAGTAAGTCCTTCCCAGGCAGCCAGCCAAAGTGAGTCAGAGGTGGCCCTCTTCGGAGAAGGTGTAACAATGCTCTTCACAGTGGATTTCCTTTCTCCTACAGAAGAAGCATTTCTCTTCCATCTAACTGTGTATTCTTCCTTCTCCTGAGCATGGGAGGCAAAACTGCTTTTTGCAGCAGTACTGGGGACTTGGCTTCCCTTTCAGAAACATGGTCATAGCCAAAGCTCCCAAAAAACCAAATAACCAGATGATGGTAATGGCAGCTCTGTGTCCACCAGAATCACAGTCGGTTCCTCCCTGCTCAGGTGCCTGGGTGAGGGGCGATGAGATGGGTGCCTTGGGAAGGAAGAGAGCCAAGGCCCTGAGGAGAAAGACGGGGAGGTTTACTCTATTTGGAACAAAATCTACTTGTGCTGTATGTCAGAATGGTGAACCTGCCATAACTTTGTGGATAACAATAGCGAGCACCTTGCCAGAATCATCTTTTGACAAAATGTGGTGTATTTTCCCAACCCAAAGCATAGGCATAGGCCAGGCCCTGAAGACATAAAGGAAAGGCAGCCTGTAATCACTGTCTATTGTGCTGCATACAGTTGTTGGATACATTGCTAGATACGTTGTTAGATATATTGTTAGATAGGAGTTCCTACATGCTAGAGGGCTTTCAAGGCTCAAGGAGCTGGTCCCTGGCTTACCTGCTTTCGGATACTATATTCCTGATACAAAATTTTAAAAGCCAGTGCCTGTATAACATTTCCCAAATTAGATGCTTGCATGACAAACTTGTGTAAGTCTATAAGTATACTTACAAGTGGAGTGTGTGTGTAAGTTACTACCTTTTAATTACATTGTTTTCTATGCTGGCAGAGTGCACAGAACAACTGGACAGTCAGGGTTTGTCTGAGAGTCCCCTGAAGGCCCAGCCTCAGTAGGGCGTGGCGCCTTCTCACTCTGCACCTGCAGCTGGAGCCCAGCATGGAGCTGCCAGCTCCCATGCTAATGGGCATTTGTGTAATTGACCACAACTGCTTGGCAGCACTTTCCGGAATTGTTCCTTTCAGTTCTAAACCAATTGATTATGAATTGAGTTTTCCGTATAATTAGGGGCGATTAGGAAATAGTAGTCTACAGGCCGTTGTGAGAGATGGCACTGCTGCTGGCCGTGTGGGGGTGCTGCCAACTGTGGGGGCAGAGAGGGCTGCAGGGACCCAACTTCACAGGAGAGCTGATGGCGCAGGATGGAAAATTGAGAATATTCAAAACAGCTGATGAGTTCAAAGATAGACTGATTTGATGTACCAGGGCTGCATATTGAGTAGATGTGCAGAGACCAAATGTCTCTGGAGCTAAAATTTGATTGCTAATTTTTTAAAGCAAATGATTTGTTGCTAGTGGACTATTTTAAGAATCTGTGGGCTGCTGGGGACTATGCATTTTATAACAAGGCTTTTGTCATTTTGAGTAAAGTCTCCATGCATCTATTTGTACCAGTTTTCGTCACAAAGAGGTGTAGGATTTTTTCAAAGGCTTTTTTTTTTGTATGTACTGAGATGAATATATGATTTTGATCCTCAATTTTGTTTATACAGTATATTGTATTTATTGATTTACTTATGTGCAGAGAAAGGAAGTGGGGAGGAAGGGAAAGGGTAAAGGGTAATCAAGAGGATTAAAAATAAACAACTATTTTTCAGTTATTGCATGCTATTTCATTTTAAGGATTGCTAGCTTTTAAAAATTATGTCTTTTAATTCTATGAAACTCAATGTCGAAGTATTTATTCCCAGTCTATGAGTGCTTTTGAGGGACAAACATTGAATATGCATTAAGAAAAAGGAAAGAATCCTAACGCTAGTTTTAAAATGCTTCTCCCATCTTGAACAGAATGGTTAAAAGAACGTATTCTAGATTGGATTCAGAGCAAAGAGAGACCCGAACTTCATCATCATAATATTGGCTGCTCAAGAGACCCACGCTGCGACCATTTATCCTCTCTCTAAGTATAAGTACCTCCTCTAAGCCAGGAGGCAACCAGCCTCCAATTTCCATCTTGTTGCCAATAAAATAAAATGAGGTATCTGCGGTGCTAAGCAGAAAGCCAGTGGGGTGCATGATGAATGCGTTAGAAGCCACGTCACAAGTGACTATTTATTAATTTACTTAACAAGTGCCTTTTCTGCACCCAACATGGGAGCATTTACATCTAGAACAAAAGAGAAAAAGAATCCTTGTAGAAAACGCTTAACTCCTTCCTGAATTGAATGGGGAGGCACAATGTTACTTTCAGCAGAGGTTGGGGAGAGGAAGTCTCCCCAGAACTGGGAACTGGCCAGCACCTGCTCTGTCTCTTGCCCTGCACCCACAATGGCCATCTTTGTATGCAGATGGGGGTGTATGCTTGCACTTTCTTCAGTGCAGACCACACTGAGCACAGCCTGGCCTCCAGTGTTAGCACTGTTAGGGTTAAAACCCAGGCCTTGCTGTGTCCTAGGATTAGGAGCAACGTCTCCAGCACTTCCAAGCACTAGTATTCCCATGCATGATATCTGGATGGGAACTTCCACCACGGAGGCTTCTGTGGGAATTAAAATGCTGTCAAAAGTGTGATGACCAGACATCAAGCGTGTGCTCCATAAGCCACTTCCTTCCTTCCTCCTCCTCATGGCACCGTGCCTTGTATTTCCTTCCAGAAGCACATTCTCGGGACCTTTCCTCCCTACATAGCAAGCAGCAGCACCATGTGCTGGTGCCTGGTAGCATCCCAGGAAGACGGAGGCCTTCACAGAAGCCCATTATCGAAGAGACAGATGTGAATCTTGTCACAATCTCAAACAACCATGCTACCTGGCCATAGTTGCACAACTCACCAGCCAGCTGCTCTCTAGTCCACAGCCTAACGTGATGCACAGCACATCTGGTACCCAACTGCTGCAGGTTCCCTGACCTTTACAGCCAGGACACCACCTACTATGGAATCTCTGGCCCCATGACTCCTCCAGAGGACTGATGGTGCGATGGTATGCTTTCTTTCGGCAAGTAGCCAGATAGGTGAGGCCACTACACCAAGCAATGGTCATGGAACCATATTCTTCCCTTCTCCAGTCAGGTGAACATCTCTCGGGAAAGATGGAAAGCCTTCTTGACCTGGGGACGTTGTTCTAGCCTTGTGGTTATATAAATGTCCACCCCTAATAATTCTATGATCATAATTGATTTCAGGACTCCCAATATCAGTTAAAACTTGGATTTCCATTTCAGTGTTGAATATTTTACTACTTAGGAGCCTAATTTAGTCATCTTTACAAACATAAATTTCCAGTGCTGTCAGTAAGAGATTCGCTCAGGGCCTGGAGAAGAATCTCAGTAATTTTAGTTTTAATGACCTTTTACCCTTCTAATCTCCCTGCAGGCTCTGCCTACAGTCTTCTTTTCATGTTGTCTGAGGAGAGAACCATGGTTAAGATCTTTGCAGACATTCGTTTTTCCTTAAACTAATATTAACAAATATGTTACCCTTCATTCTATTGTTAGATTTCTCTGAATATAAAAAAAATCTGTGCCCCCTTTATAATCGAGGCACAATGAACTCTGAAAACCAATGGTGAAAACATGATATAAAGAAAAGATAAAGTCTTTTATAAGGGAGGGAATTTTTTGTGTCATCAAGAAAAGATGAAGGTTAAAAGGTCACTTTCTGTCACCAAGGTATTTGATCTGTTCACCCAGCAAGCAGTTATACTTTGGCCATTCTTTGGGGGTACTGAAAATCTGTGCTTAGTCACTATTTCTGCTGCAATGTGTCACAGCCCCTGAAAGGTCCCTGCAGGGAGGATTCTCTCTGACAAACCGCCACAGGCTTCCACGTTTGAATCGGGAAGGAATGGTTAATTGTGGAAGTACAGGGAGGTGCAGGAGGCTCTCTTTGAGCTTGCTCTTCTCTAGTGATGGCAGACAAGTGTTAAGATGCATGGAAGGAGATGTCCGGGGGGTCGGAAAGCATTCGCCTCCCACTACACACATTTGAACCCTGCAGCTCCGGCTTATCTGCCCTGTAGACAGCTCAGCAGAGACCGATGCACAGAGAATGGAACCCTGTGACATCCCATTAAATGTAAACTGTTTTCTTAATTAGAAATTTTTTTGTTGCTACAAATTTAAATATGATAATTATTCCTCCAAAAATTTTTTTTTGATCTTTTTTATTTTTTATCAGTATCGGGGATCAAACTCAGGACCACCCAGTTGCAAGGCAGGCGCTTATGCCACTGAGCTAAACCCCAGCCCCTATTCCTCCAAAAGTAAAGCACATATATTATAAAACTTTCTAGTGTTAACATGTTTACTAGGACTATAGTTTAAATGGTTTCTAAATTCAAACAGATGGACAATGAGAAAATTCATATAATAGATTTGGTAACTAACATTAACTGGAATTGTTGAAGTCAAAATACATACATTTTCTTTTCTTCTACTTTGGCTCCAAACTGAAAGAGAGAAAGAGGAAATTTTCATCTGCAAAAGTCTGAGTCACAGTAAAGCTACATCTCACAAAAATATATGATAAAAATAGCTGTAGATTTGGGGTTTATTTTCATAATCCACAGAGAAGGCAAGATGTAGGTGTTTCTGAGCTCAGTAGTATAAAGCTAAGATGTCCTAGCATATATTGAGGTTTAGCTATGGATAGACCAAAATCTACAATTCTTATATGCAAATCCATTTTCTTTAAACTAAAAATGTTCCATTTTCATCTATCAAGAAAATAAGCTTCTGATGTCTCTTGAAGATAACATCCCAGCTGTGGGTGTCATTCTGATTTTCCATAACTGGTGTTTAGCAGGCTATCCACAGGGACAGATGTCTCAGAGTCAGAGTTTCATGTACCATTCGTGTGGCTTCCAGTGAGCTTATTTCCGGTCTTCATTTCCTCTCAGCATCCAGTACCACTTGGAGAGACTAGATACTCCTGGCTTTTGGTGACATCTTCATTGTGACATGGGTTTTACTGATCTCTATGAAAACTTATATGTTACTCACTCTACCGACTTGAATTATTATAATTAAGAATGGTTATCATATAATAAGGCTTCATAATATGCCAAGAAATCTGCATACACATTATTACAATGGCTTGTCATGAACAATATCACTTGCAGTTGAAAAAACTGAAGACATTGCATGTTGAAGGTCACAAATTACAGAGCTACAATCCCAGAATGCCTAGCATTGAATTAAGATATTATTGACCCCCCCACCCTTTGTGCTCCTTCACCCCACTGGGTTTGTCACTTATAGTCCTGGAGAAAGGCACCCCAATGCTCATGAGTGGCTGGCAACAATGCTAAGCCCACTGCTTGGACTGGCATCTGCTTCTGAGTTCTGATAGTCGCCTGCTCTGGGAAGAGACTCTGCTCATCTGCTGCATCTCCCCACAAGATTGCCTTTTCCAAGGACTTCTCTTCCTGGGGATTCATGCTCACCTAGGTGGGCACGAAGCACAGCCACCCTCCTGGGGTCTCGAGTGGTCTCGCACTTGCCAGTGGGGATGGCTGCCCCAGGAAGTGGGCATGTGCTTCCAAAAGGCAAGGAACAGGAGGAAACCAGGTCCCACACCAGTGTGTGCAGTGACAGTGACGGCGCCCAGGGAAGCTGTTACTACTCAGAGTGGGAGATAATGACAAGAGCACTCCAGGGCTTCAGATCAACCATATCCTGTGGTTTTAAAAGATAATTGGGAGACGATCTCAGTGAGGATCAATCAAAGCAGAATTTCTTTCTCTTTTCTCCAGTTAAGAAAACTATGAAGAACATATTAGCAGCTGATTATCTGCTTTGAGTTCCAGGTGATCAGGGTCATGGCTTTTAAATCCTCCCACTTGAGATCATAATTAGTTACAGATCATGCAGGAGGACCAAAGTCAGGGTTGGGAGATAGGGAGACTCAGAGCCAGCACAGCATCCTCCTCCTGCGGCTGTAAAGAGGGATTCTGTTTGCTTTGTTTCTGTACGTATAATTTCCTCCTGTACTTCAGCAGGTTGTGAAAGGTAATGGATGTCACCTATGCTACAAAGCCAGGATGCGGGAAAGGTCACAGGCTATCTCGCATAGGGGTACCACAGTAGTAGACCCCCTGCACCGAGGCACTAGAATGGAATTACTTGCTACTTCTCTTGTTGCTAAAAGGGAAGAGGAAAAGATGGTTGTTTAAACAAACAACAAAAAAACTTACGTAAGAACCATCTGGAGGGGCCTGGGGATTTAGCTCAGCGGCATAAGGGCCTGCCTTGAAAAGCAGGCAGTCATGAGTTCGATCACTGGTACCGATAAAAAGGAAAAAGACAAAAAAAAAAAAAAAAAAAAAAAAAACATCTGGAGGAAGTAAGCTGTATTTATTTTCATGTTTAAAACGTGAAAACCAAACAATAGCTTGGAGAAGGAGGAGTCGGGAGCCGTCACTGCGTGCTGTTTGCCAGTTGACCACGCCGTGCACGGGCTTCCACGCCAAGGAATCCCCAGTCGGCCCTGCTGCAGGCCTCTGGCATCCGCAAACCTCAATTAGCAGGATTTATCTCTTATTTACACTTTGCTTGGGTTTTACACTTTCCCGTCCGGGGTTTTCAATGATGAAACGTGGCAATGGAGACCATTTATGGGAATGCTAAACCCAGCCTGCCAGGGAAGACTGGGCCTGCTGGGCTGGCAGCTGACGGTGCCCGTGGCCCTCCGAGACGAGCGTGGTATCCCTTTCCTTCCTGACATCTAAGTCCCTGGCATAATGAACTTGGCTCACTGCATTAAAACATGAACATCTTTCAACATCTGTGGTGGTGAGCTGCGTATCTCAGATAAACAAAGCTTCTCCTGTCCATGTTTTCAAAGGCTTGTGAGCTCCTCTGTAGCAATTGTCTTCTGAGAAGTTTCAGTAGCTTCTCATCCTTTTGGAAAAGTCAATGATATATATATATATATATATATATATATATATATATATATATGAGTAAACACTGACAAGCTCTATAAATGCAAGGCGCTATGAAAGCAATATTTTTAAAATGAAAAATATTAGTAGGATCAAGTGGCACACATGTGCTAACACTGGAAAATATTTTAGACTCAGACCTTGTTTGGCTCCTAATGAGATTTTAAAAGTTTTAAACCATGAAAATATTTTCAAAGTGCCTGTGTAGCCTTGCATTGTGACTCTGCATATATAGTGACTGATCCACCAGACACCAGGGAAAAGTATGTCTGTTTTTGTATGTTCGGGCCATTAGATGCCCATTTATGATGAGTCTAATCAGCAGTGTCACAGTTCAAACATGAGCAAGAAAAGCAGGCTACTTCCAAGGATCATGAATCTCAGAAACTCACCTTTTCCACTATGTAAGTATGAGTTATAGTAGTCCCTAAAAGAGACATTTTTATCCCGTTGGAAATATTTCTTTAAAAAGAGCCCAATTCTTTCTTTTGGCCTGCTGTAGCACTGTGCATTTGGAGCTTTTCAGAGTGCTCGTACAGGAAGCAGTTCAGAGTGAATTCCACCATGCTGGCCCAGCTGAGTGAAGGCTGATCCTCTCCAGGGAGGTCTGAGGTCAATGGTGGGGCAGAAGCAGTAGCTGCCCCTGCAACACCTCCTCGGGCGCTTCCAGCTCGGTCTTGCTAGCAGAAGCATCACTGATGTGTAAAGGCACAGTGTGCTCCATGTCCATCTAGTCCCGGAACAGGGCAACGGCCATGTGCCTCACAGCTCGGGACAGGAAGTGCAGCTACTCCCAGCAGAATGCTGGCACTCTGAGGCTCCATGGGCTGGCTCTACAGTATGATGCGGAGAAAGGACGCAGGGAACAGGGAACCAAGACCCATGGGAACATAACCCAAAAAATGGAGAGATCTGAGCCCATAAAGAGTATCATCCAAACAGCTCTAGGTATTTTACTTGTAAAAATTACCAGCCTGTGTATTAGTTCCCTGAACCCCTGATCTATTTATTAGTGATGGCAAATTGTAACATCAGTTCCCACAAGTGATCAGGATAATATGATGAAGTTTCATAATTTTAAAATATGTATTTTAGCTTTAATGCATACTTGTAGATAAATATGTTTCATGTGTATGTATTAGGCCTGCCGATTCTTAAGCATCACCAGTATCATACATAGTTCGAACTTCATGTTTGTGCTCTCACCTAGAACAGGGAGGGATGGGATTCACAGGCCTGGGACTGCCAGCCTCGCCCTGCCGTGTGCACCACATGGTCTCACAGCTGTGCTGTAGGGTGGAGTCCAGCAGCAACCTGGCTGTGTGAAGAGGAGGACACTCACCTGCCCTTAGCTCTCAGAGCTTGGGCCCAGAGCTGGGATGACACGTCTTCCTTGTTTGCTCTGACTGGTGGTATGTTGTGTGCATTTTAACAGCAATTCACTAAAAGCAGTCAGACTCAGGGTCCATTCTTGCAATTTATTTGGGATGTGCTGATAAAAACAACAGCATATCTGTGTTCTGGTTCTGGTGTTGTTTCAAGGACACCCTTGTTTGGGGACTGTGCTATGCCAATGCTGCTTTCACCACAAGAGTGCAGGGACCCTCTCTTGCTGGTAGCTGCAACCCAAGGCTGTGTCCCTGTCCTCCCGGGCCTCCCTCTCCATCTTCCCTCAGCTCAGCTGA
This sequence comes from Cavia porcellus, assembly GCF_034190915.1. NCBI lineage: Eukaryota > Metazoa > Chordata > Mammalia > Rodentia > Caviidae > Cavia > Cavia porcellus. The sequence continues at coordinate 45,658,052 of NW_026947507.1, forward strand.
GAGAGCACTACCCAGGGCACCTGAGCCAGCTCCAGACCTGCTTTCCAGCTCCACCCACCTGCTGAGTCAATTAGACTTAATTGTTTCTCTGCCTGCCTTGCCTCCTGCTCCCCAGAGAACACTCTGTTTTTTAGGGCAGCTTAGGTCTCTCTGGTAAAATCAGAAGTGCAAGGTAATGCGGGGAGCTGGGATTAACTCTCTTCCGTTATCGTTATCCACTTCAATATGAAGCTCACTGTGAATGCACTGTGAATGCACTGTGAATGCATTGCCCTCAAGAAGCACTGATCTAAATAAAATTGTCAGTAAAGTCCAGGCTGTAATTGATGCTATATAACAGAGAATTCAGTAGGCAGTGAGAACTTCTATGTTTTCTAGGGACAAAGTTACCCATCATTATCTTCACTGCTGATTTGTGTGCATGTTCACTGTTCGCAGTACCAAGGATGCAGCTCGGGACCTTGTGCATGCCAGCCAGTTACTTTAACTGAGGTGTATGCCCATAGCCCCTGATAAACTAAGCCTATTTTGCTCTTAACCTGTGAAGTGCTTATACAAGCATGAGTGCCTTTGGTCTTTTCAGTCACTTTGGAAAAGAAGAGGTACTCTCCTTTAAAGAAAATGAGCTAAGAAAAGAATGTGATTAGAAGAAGTTACAGAATTAGAAACCGGTAAAAGCATCCAAATAACAAATTGAAATTGTCTAGCACTGAAACAATACACCTTGTATTTACACAGCTGTTTCCAAAAGATATAATACAGCATGACTTTATATTATAATACTATCAAACAGACCAAATTCAGGGTTCTCCAGTCCAGGCTTCTAGCTTTTCTCCCTTAGGTAAAGCATCCTGGCTTTTAGTAGGCAACAGCCTCAACCATGCTGTATCAATGCCTTCCCTGAACAACACCTACAGGAGTCATTAAGCCTGGGGCCTTCTGCAGTGTCTGTGACCAGTGCGGCCACTACAAACTCACGGAAGTGTGGTGGTGTGTTTCCTAGTGGACCGCAGGGACCCATCCATGCTGGGTTCTGCTCAGAACTTCGCTGTGGACTCCTGTGGCCCACAATTGTGGGGTGCCACAGAAAGACCATGATATTTCCTTGAGGATGTCATTCCAGGAATCTGAGTTTAGTTACCTTGATTTCTTTCCAGACCTTCTATTTTTACCCAATTTAATCTTTTGGACTTCTCTATGATTCACCCTCAAACTCTCCCTGTCCTACATTAGTTATGATATCTGCTTTGAAAAATAAAAATAACATAAAATCTATTCTGTGTTAACAGTAATGGGAAAACTGCTGCAGGATTTTCCAGGGCAATTTTTGTTTACACAAACTATTATAATTCCTTCTCTTTGTTGCATACCAAGGCCTCTTATAGAATTTTACTTCTGTTCTTAATTCTAAAATTTATGTACTGTATAATTCTATATTTGAAATTGTGTATTTCAAGAGATAATAGCATATTAATGTTTTAGTAAATAATTTTAAATTTTGTCAGTTTATCTGACACACACAAACATGTATCAGGCATATCACTAAAAATGGTAATAGTTGACCTTTATTTTCTCACCATAGTTAGTTAGCATTTCTTTTTTGTGCCTTTCAAATGGAGGCAATACTTTTTTAAAAAGTATGTTTTCTTATCTTGCTCATTGCTTTTCTTCATTTCCGAAACTCCCTCAAATTCTGTATCTCACAGAAAATCAAGGTTTAAATTGGACCATTATTGTAAGACTGCCTCTTTCAGAAATGCTGTTTAAAAACAAGTACAGAAGTTGTGAGTTAGAAATTCTGCAGAAGTTGGTCTTGTTGAGTTCCAAACACTAATGATGTAATTAGGATTTCCTTCACTTTAAAAGTTTCTGTCTTGAGGGTTTACAATAGGTTGTGCAGATTTGTGATCCTAGTTGTACCATGAATATGGTCACAATGATATTTTAGAAAAAGCCACAGTTTTCACAATGAGAGTGAAGCTTTTATAGCAGTGTGCCAAGAAAGACTGTGAAAGCCACAGAAAAGTAATGTAATATCAGTGAAATAACCCAAAATCCAATAAAGCAAAGACAAAAATAAATTCATAATATCCCCTTGGTATATGTGAGAAAGAAAGATTTCATGCAAAAGTAAATATAATTTCCCCTCAACAGAATCACAAAAATGGTGGAGGAAGTAATCCAACAGGATGCTTTACTCAAGCACAGAGAGAAGCTTTGTGCTTGGCTGCCCAGTCTCTCAGAGACAGGAGGACATGAGTAAACCAACCACTGCAAAAGCAAAGACCTTTTGGCATTGGTTTAATTTCTGATTTTCTAAGACCAAAATGCACTGGATATTTTCAAAGGCATGACTTAGGGTCTTTTAAAGCATACTGTTCTACTGGTTTGGATGTCTCTTGATCATCCTTGGTTCTAGAAATAACAGTGACCCACCTATCTTTATAACAGCAGTGGTTATATCTTACAGCAATATTACAGAAAGAGATTACTTTAAGAAATGAAATTTCTTACCTCATTATCAGTGATAGATTCAATTCTACCTTTCATTGAACAGTTTGCCAGTCAAATCCACAAGTCAAATTTAGGACATATTACAATCTTAATTAGGAGATGAAGTCCCTAAGTTCAAAGGCTATTCTTCTGACCAGCATGATGTTGTGTTATGGTTGATACATTGTATCAACTTTAAAAGTTTAAATGTTAACTAAGTGACTCAGCGGGGTGCCAAGGTCCTCACTTTATAAACATCCTCATCCTGCACAAGAGGAGATGCTGTGAGCCCTGCACCTGCCTTAGGGTGGGGAGACTGCATACAATATAAGGGGGTAACAGAGACTTGCTCTTTCCCCTTTTTGCTCTTGTGGCTTTTGCTGTTTTCCACAGCCATGAATTGTTGCCCCTCTGCCATATCACCCTTCATTAGAGTCCCTTGATTATAGAGTGAAACCTCCACAAACTGTGAACTAAATAATCCTTTCCTTCCTTAATTTTGGGCACTGGATATTTTGTCCCAGCAACAAGAAAAAAATAACACAGAATTTGTACAGAAGAGGGGGTCATTGCTGTGACTGTACCTGACCATGTGGTTCAAAAGCCTTTGGGAATGGCTTATAAGAGAGTTTGGAAAGGTTTGGAGATGTCCTCTGAAACAAGAGTGCTGGAAACACTTAGGCTGCACTGTATGGGAGATTGTGTTCAGAGTTCAGAAGACTGGAAAATCAGTAAAGATCAAGCTCAGGAGGTTTCTCCTGGGAGGAAGGACTGGATTGATTGTTGGAGTCAAGATGATGTCTATTATGAGGTGGTAGGAAGTTTGTCTACATTTGGCTCTTGTCCAGAGACTGCCTGAAGCTGAGATTAAGGGCAGTAGACTAATATATCTGGTAGAAGAAATTTCAAGGTGCTTGAATGAGACTGTGGCATGACAGCTGTTGTGGGATTTTAGCTAGAGCAGGGTAGAGAGTTAAGAGCAAAAAGCCCAGCAAGATGATTTAAAATGTTGTGAATTTGGCCAAGAAAGGAAGCTCCTATAAAGCCGTGGACTGCAAAGATAGAGCAGAGAAGATCTTGATTGCTGAGAACGCACAGGAGAATATCAGATAATCTGAGGCCATCACAAGAAACAGCGAGTCTCTGCCCTTTGCAGCCTCAAAACTGCAAAGTTAAAAGACTTTGCTTTGAGGAGAAAGCTGCAGAGCACCATGCTCCAGAATGGCAGCAGCACAGAAAATTTATTCAGATTGGATTCAGAAAACCCAGGATTCCAGGAACTCAATCCCTACAGCCAAAAGGGAAGAAATCCTGATGACTGCTCCAGCTGGCAGCAGAACTTGGCATCATCCACATGGCACTGATTTTAGGTACATGCAAAATATAAGGACTGTGGGGTTAAGAAGGCTTCCACTTCCCTTTCAGAAGGTTTGGGAGGCCAGACAGTGTGCTCCCAAGTGGGTAGTGAAGCTGTGAGTGTGAAGTCAAACGTGCAGTGGAGACCCCAGAAGTTTGGAAAAGTAAGGAGTGTGGATTATCTAAGGAAAGCTGCAAGGAGGGAGCAAATCAGGCATAAGAGTGACACTGTGGGAGCTATAAGCACAATAAGTACCATAGAGCTAGTGTCAGTCAGGCCCTGTGAGCTCACAACTTGCCATAGATTGCACTGGGATGCTGCACATGGGACTACAGGACTTAATGTTTGCTCTGCTGGATTTTGGACTTGTTTGGTCCCAATCTTTTGTATCCCCATGTTTGTAACTTTTGGGATAAAAATGCATATCTTGTGCCACTGAATATTGAAGGTTTTTAACTTCTCATTTGTATAGGGGAGGAAACCTGAGACTTGGAATTTTTTAGCAATGCTGAAACTGTTAGGACTTTGGCAACTCTTAGAGATGGACTAAAACGCCTTTTGCATAAAAGGATATGCATGAGTCTTTGGGGTGCCCGGAATAGAATCCTGTGGTTTTAATGTAGTATCATGTTGATAGACTTAATACTGGATCTTGGGAACCGTTAAACCTGTGTTATAATGTGCAAGTTGTGAAATGAAAAGAATAAGCATGTCTTTGTAAATGGAGACCCAGTTTAAAGGAATGTGGCTGGTGCCAAGTTGACAAAGGGTGGATTGTTATGGTTGATACAATGTATCAATGTGAGGTTTAGAAATTTAACTACGTGACTCAGCAGGAGGCCAGGGTCCTCATATTGTAAACATCCTGAGCTTGTGCAAGAGGGCAGAGAGATGGTTTGAGTGCTACACCCACCATAGGGCAGATAGGCTGCATATAATATAAGGGAAGTCAAGAGACTTGTTTTCCCCACTTTTTGCTTCGCTTTCTTCCTCTAAAAGAACTGTTGCCCCTCTGCCCTGTCAGTCTACTTTGGTGCCAGCTGATTATGGACTGAAACCTCCACAAACAGTGAGCTAAATAAACCTTTGCTTCCTTCATTTTGGGCTTTGGGTATTTTGGCTCAGCAATGAGAGAAAAGTAATCAAAACACGTTGAAACTGATGAAAAGTAATTAGGACCTGACACAAGATATCAAATCTGCTTCTAAATCTCCTCCCTTCCACACTTCCACAAACACCTTTTCATGACATCTTATCTACTCTTACAGACTTTCTCTCTTTATATTTTCATCATTATGGAAACATTTTAAAGGATGGTTTGTAATCTTAGAACATTCTTTAATAATTTTCTTGATATTACTCATTTAGCAATATAGCTAATGCCCAGAAACTTTTGTCAGTATGGTTTGGGAAGTGTTTGATTCTCCTCACTTTACTTACTCTGACTGTGTGGTGCATTTAACAAGTTCAACAAAAATCTAAATAATTCCCCATTACCCCAACCACAAATATCTTCAATAAACTTAAAGGTTTGGAATTATCAGGCAAAAAATTCAGTTTATGGGTAGGCTATATCATATAAAGATTTTAAGTACTTAGAAAAATATACTTAATAAAAGTATTCTGGGATCAATAAAATTTTTGATGATACTTAGGGTCTGAATATAAACTTGGCAAAGAGAACATCAGGCAGTTCTGAGGCAGATAAAATGAAGGAAAATCTAAGAAAATTTTGGCACAAAATAAAATATACTTTCTGTACAGTCCACTCTATATTACTTTTTTACTACATATAATTTACATTTTAACTTTTGCTTAAAACTAAATAAGGTTATTATGTTGGTGGAATTGTAAACTAGGATGGAATGGAATGGAGATTCCTCAAAAAACTAAACTTGAAATTCTATTTACCCAGATATTTCCCTTCTGCATATCTTCCCAAAGAGTTGAAATCATCATATTTCAAGCATAGTTGCATATTTATGTTTACAGAAGCAAAATTTATTACAACTAGATCTTCTGAGCACTGTATATACCCACCAACAGTGGAATGGATAAGAAAAATGTGGTATTATACTCAGTAGACTTTGCCTAACCATAAAGGAAAGTAAACTAGAGGCATTAGTAGGCAAATGGATGCAATTTGAGACTTCAATGCTAACTGAAATAAATAAGTCTGATATACAAGCTTAAACTCACACGAATACTCTTATATGAGAAACTCAAAATATACACATATATAAATAAAGAGAAGATAGAGAAAGAGGACTAGGGAAACATTCAAATAATTCCTCAAGTTCTCTAGTCCTTTGTTTAAAAGTATTTCAATATATATGGTAATCTGTTTCACTTATAGTAACTAGTCCTTTTAGTCCATTAAAAAGAAAGTTTTATGCTCTTACCTGTTTGTTTATTCTTTGTAAGAGTCTTTTTGAGTGTCACTTGTACTCTAAGTAACACTTAGGCCATTCCTTTAAGAGTATGGCACACGATACCAATTAACTATTTTATTCTCCAATTACTTGGCTATGAAGTTTCATTGTTTTGTCATAGAAGTAAGAATTCTTTTTGTAGTTTTTGTATTAATATATAAATTTATTACATGACAGTGAAATAAATAAATAAACAAAATAGGACTTGTGTGGCCTTTAGCTTATGTAGAGGGAGTTTACCAGGAGTCAATGGAGAGTTTGTAAAGGATCTGCCCAGGGTCCTGGCTTCTGTTGCTGATGATAACAGTTCAGATATCCTGACTTCCCGTCTTCTGCATCTGTTTCGACCAGAGAAGCTTCCAGGTCCCCTGTTCTGCCTGTGCCCGCGCTACACTTGTGCGTCAAGGACCCGGATAATGACGCCATTGTACTCACCCATTGGAGCCAGGCCAGGAGGGGCAGCACTTGGAGCGCAGGGAACTCTAAGGGGAAAGAACGTGGTGCTCACTGTGAGGTCTCCCCCATTTCCCACATAGAGCACTTCAAATCTCATCCTTATTTCGATTTCTTAACGGGCAAGTTAAGAAAGATGATGCTGGACTTCAGCCTTGCTGTGTGGATGGGATAAGGGAATGATAACACATAGACTTTATTTCAAACTCAGTGCTTCCTTTTAGATGTGATCTCAGCACTTCTGTTCACACAGGGATATGTTCTTGGGGTGGGCTTTTTATTGAAAGAAGAAGAAGAAGAACTTATCACATAGAGCAGGGTTGTGAAGTAAATGATCAAAAACAATTCCTGGAAGGTAATAAATAATCTTAGTTGTTTTGTTCACCTGTTCAAGTTTTCAATTAAGTTGTTGGTCCTGCCTGGATATTTTATTAAGAACGACTCACTCATTGTTGGATCTGGCTGTGGAGGATTTGCATTCACACTGTAAAAATCAACATTTCCCTCCTTGTGACCCTATCAGTCCTAGAAGTGAGCAGCACAGCTTGCAGGATGAGATTTATTTTCAGGGGGTCAGAGCAAGCTGAAGGTGTGAGCTGCAGCCCTAGAGTCTCAGTACCTGCACATGCTCCTGTCCTGGTCCCTTTGCTGTCACTGGGGTGCAATTTCTGACACATACAATTGTAAGGAGGAAGGGTTTATTTTGGCTCATGGTTTGTAGAGGCTTTGGTCCATAGTTAGCTGGCTCCAAGGCAGGGTAGCATGGCAGAGTGGCTTGGTGGAGGACAGCAGCTGATAGCAAGGCAGGGGGAAGCAGAGAGATTGACGGAAGAGCGGGGAGATGCCCCTTCCAGGCCATGACCCCAGGGACCACCTCTTCTACCAGGCATCCACTCCCAGCTCCACATTTAGCTGCCAAGCATCAGTAGGCAAATATACCCATGAGTGTCACACACCTGTGATCCACTCAGCTCCCCAAAGCATCCCCGTAATTGCTTGAGGCTTTTGGGGGACCAAACAGGCTGATCTCAAGCCCTGCACTTACACATGACCTGGACCTTCCTGGGCACCTTTCCTCGCCTATAACATGGAAACCAAAGTAGTGTTCTCTCATTGGGTTTTGAAAGAAGTAATCAGGTTAATTGGGTCACACTGGTACTCAGGGTCATTCAGTGCTGTCATTACACTCATCATGTTTTTTGGCCACTGCTAGAAATGCTTGAGATTGCTCAGGTCTCTTTAGTTATTACCCTGTGACAACCTCTTCCACTGAAACACCTGTGAGGGTCCTGTGAGCCCCTTACAGCTCTTCAGTCTGATTCTAATTCCTGTATGTTGTCAGATCTGATTCTAATTCCTGTGTGTTGTTAAGCTGTGTGTTCTTAGCTTGCTAAATTTTTTCAGTCTCAGCACCCTATTTCTAAATATGGAAAATGATATACACACACACAAATCTTCTATTTCTCTCATTTAAGCTCATTTTAATCCCCTCCATTTTATAGGTTGTCAGTGATGTGAGAATCTCAAAGAGACCTAATTCCATGTCTACTCAGAGCCATAAAAGTATCACAACCAAACTTAGAAGGACAGAATTCTGGGAAGCTGAGGCAGGAGGATTGAAAATTTGTGCCCAGCCTGGGCAGCTTAGCACCTTAATGAGACCATTTATCAATCAATCAATCATTAATAAATTAATCAGTTAACATTGCTGAGAATTATCTCACTGCATAAATCCAATTTTTAGTACTACAAAACTTTTTAAAAGAAAAGAAAATTACAGCAACAGCATGGACTGTAACAGCATGGACTTCAACCACTCTAATGCTCATGTACGTATCATGACTAAGAAAATTCAAAGACTCTGCTTTTATCTAAAACAACTGAGTTTTAGGTTGAAGAGGTAGCTAAATAATGTATCAGGCTGCCATGGTTACAAATCCTATACCTCATTTGAATAACTGCCTCAGACATGAGCTCCTCTCTGATGTCTTTCTTTACTGGAGAAAAGGCAGGATGAATATGATTCCACTTTATAACATTAGAAACTTGTTACTGAAATTTATGTATTATTTCTTATATTATAAGATATATAGCTACTTTTTCTGTTATTTAAAAATATAATCTTTAGCTCTGTAGGTTGAAGCTGTCATAGGTCAAAAAGATGCCAGTTCTACATAATACCTGTGCCCTAATCCCCATACACTGTGACTACTTTGATTTGATATACAGCAAGACAACTTTGAGGGTACAATTCTGTTTGTAGGCCTTAGGATGGCAGAAAGGAGCAGGAGTGGAAGAGGCAGCCAGCTGAAGCCAAAGTGAGAGTCCATGCAGGGCAGAGGATGTCTTTGTGGATGGTTTTGAGGATGGAGGGAGGGGACCATAAACATGGACTTGGGCTTCTTCCAGAAGCAGAGACGGGGCAGTCATCAGGCAAAGTGAGTTTACACCGACCAACCTCAGGCCTGGAATTCTAACCTGACTGAACCTGTGAGCTTGTTCTCCCCAGAGCTGCTGGGCAGCACCTTGCCAGTACCCAGGTGTTAGTCCTCTAGACACCATAAAATCTAGAACCCTGAGAGGTGCATGGATCCCCTTTCAACCCCTTGCATTTGTGGTATTTGTAGCATTAGCAAACGAAATTCAGAGTGTGCCCCAGATTTCCTTTCTTGCAGATAGAACCACACAGAGTCTTAGAGGTGAAGGCCTCAGTAAGAAACACACTTAGTATTTCCAGAAAGCAAAACATCCTGGAGACGACCCAGGTCTCCAAGATGGGCATCCTTCAGGGAGCACAGCCTGGGGTACAGGAGACGTGGGTGACTTCCCTCTGCCACTTTTTAACTTGAGTGGATAAATCCTACAGCATAGATCATGAATTCACAGCACGTTCAATGTTTAATTACTCAGTACTTAAATATTCTGAATATTTCCAGGGCTTCTTTCAGTAGAGTGGAAAATGCCTAGCAGCAAGCTAATATCTTCTAAATGCATCATCAACATAGTGTAACTGTGCTGTCATGATGCAGTTACTTGTGTGCAAAGGAATTCTATTTCAGATAACACATAGATTGTGAATTCTAAAAAGGAATACAAGTTCTCATGAGTAGTAGTGCAATTCTGGAATATATTCCATAGGATGGTATTCTGTTTAATCCATTTCTATGAGCTGGTAGAGAGTTTAATGCTACCTAGGTATGGCAGAAAAAGCTTGTATACCTCAGTGGGCAGATCCTGTACTGCATTTTTTGTTCACTCTCTGACCTTAGGCAAAGGACCTGCTAATCCTATCTTCCACCTTCACTTCCTATCATCAAGTTAAACTGGAAATATCAAAGCAAACTCCTCCAGACATCCTCTCAGCCTGTGTTTTCTTAGTAGATATAACCTTAGAGAGCTGAGGGTTTATAGTGCGGGAAATCCATGTTGTCCATGTTTGTGGTGTTAGCATTGCAGGGTAGGAAAGATGCCAATAAAAAATGCATTTGTCTACTTGTGGGAATATAAATTCGTGTAGCCAGTGTGGAATATATTATGCAGTTTCCTAAAAATTAAAGGTAGAACTGGACAATAATGTAGAAACTTCACTTCTAGGTATATATCTAAAAATATTGAAATCAGAGTGGCCAAGAGCCACCTGCACCCTTTTGTTTATTCCAGCTCTGTTTAGTAGCAAAGATGCAGAAGCAAACAAAGTTTCTGTCACCTGATGAATAGAAAAAGAAAATGTAGTAAATACACACAGGGTCACAGTATTCAGCCTTCACAAAGCAAACTCTTGATGCCTGTAATCGAAGGCACTATGTCAAGAGAAATAAGCCAGGCACAGGATCACAACTGTCAAAAATACCACACGATCTCACTCATTACTGGAGAACAGAAAACTCCTAATAACTACAACCAGTACCTGACATGATCAGCTTCAGATGGAGCAGATATTCTCTTGACTCATGGTGCTGAAAGTTTCATCCCCGGGTGCTGCCATGTGGCTTTTGAGTCCATCATAGCAGAAGCCCACTACAGCCTCACCTCAGGGCAGCCAGAAATTGAGGAGAAGCTGGAACATGCACTTACATCTCCTTCCAGACACACTCCAGTGACATAGCTGTGCCCCCCTAGCCACCTCCAGAGTCTCTACCACCTCCAAATAACACTGAACACCAAACCATCCTTTAGCATATGGATGATGCTTAAGATTGGAACCAAAACCAACATTTAAGAGACTAGTGACACAGTTTAGTGGAAGATATGGCAACGTGGATGAGAGAATCATGTAGAAATGGTCCTGGAAATGACTGGAAATTTATTAGAACAGGGGAAGACAAAACACAAAGGCAGTATTTTATGGTCCTGGTCAACTGTGCAGAGATCAAGTCTTCCTCGCTCAGGACCGAGAAGCTTTCTCTGCAGCATTCCTTTCTGGGGAAAATACATTTGATTATTATTCTTTAAAATCTCAATCAAACATGCATCTTCATAATTTTCAATAATAAAAGCAGAGGGAAGAGGTCATTACTTTTCACAAAAAATGCAATAAATGCATTAAATGCAGTAAATGACAGTGAGAAAAAGTTTTACAACACCAAGCAGAAGTGTGGACAAAGTCTTCCCACTTTTCCAGGATGCTGGAGGCAGAGGTCAGTGGGTCATTTGCCAGGCTGGGAGACTCTTGTGCAGGACAGCAGGAGGGTGAGGGATCACCCAGGCTTCTGCTTTCTGTTCCACCCAATAAAATTTTAGATTAGAAAGCATCCTGCATGTCCTATCCAGTAACAATCCACTTGCAAAAATGATACAATTGATCTTTCGGAGGTATCTTTTTATTTTTAAATTTTTGAGATATTCATAATCTTATCAAAATGTATAGCTATTTGTGCTTTAAAGCCATCTAATAACAAATTATTCTAAAATCTTAAAGCATGGAATTTCAAGTATCACTTAACCCACAGTGACAGGAGTCACAACAACATTTGATAGTTTCTTATTGTCATTTTCTCTTGAACAAAACACTCTTAATCGCAAACATTAGCAGTACATATTATTAGTAGTCATTGAGGCAAAGATTCCTTCAGGTCCAGTTTCAGGCACTTCGAATCTTGGAATCTGTGCCACAACTTCTCAAGTCCTTTTTTTGAGGCAGGGTCTCCTTACTAGTCTAGGCTGGCCTTGAACTCATAGTGTACTCACTGTTGGCTTCAGACTCACAGTGATCCTCCTGCCTCAGCCTCTCAAGTGCTGGGATTCCAGGTATGCGCCACTTACACCTCAGTTGCTTCATTTTATGTGCAATGCCATGAGGCCTGTGTGTTGTTGTGATCCGTATCTCACATTCAGGCAGCGAAGGGCAAGGCATTCAGAGTCAGAGAGGAGTGAGAGGAGCTAACCACGAAGAAAATAGAGCTGGAGTCAAGGTGTCCACACCACAGGCTCCAGGTGACCCCATGAGGAGCTCAGCAGAGTCTGTCCACAAGGGCTGGACTGCACCAGGGGACCTTGGCCCCCCCACGGCACCCAGGCTGGTGCAGGAAGAGTTTCACAAAGGAGCTGAGCATGGAGGCACAGGGAGCTTCATTACCTTGTCTTCTCCACTGACTTCTCCCAGACACCCAGCCAGGCGCTGCTGCAGGCTGTGACCTGTGCTCCATTCAGGCTCTAAGCCACAACAGGAGGCACAAGCCAACCCAGAGGCCACCCCCAAAGGGCTACTGCCCTCCCACTGCATAGTTGTTATGTCACTCATTAGTGATTGTCTTTGATAGGTTAGAATTCATCCCACAGCCCTGGGAGCCTGCTGGATGTAAGGCTTCCTGCCTGATACCCAAGAGGACCCAGCAGTCGCATCCCCAACCTAACAGCCCTAATGTGGCTTTAGTATGTATCATGCTCCAGCCAGCACTGCCTGTGACCTCCACGTCTGTGTGCACGTGCCATGTGGGCCATGTAAGCTGGTAACAGCGCGGGAGGCGAAGTCTAAAAATCGGACCCCTCACAGGAGCGGAGCTCCCCACAGGCCTAGTGCCGGCTGAGATGCCCAGGTAGCAAACTGACCACAGCTCCATGAAGGAGCCAAGGCGCCCCAAGTTGAGGAAGCCAGTAGGCAGAGTTAGGGGAAGCTTTGAGGTCCTGGGTGTGGGCGGGGACACCAAGATTGCTGACCAGGGCCGGGTGAGCCCCCAAGCCCCGGGTGCTGCCCAGGTGGATCAGGAGGAAATGCCGATGCCTGAGATTCTCAGTGCTCAGGGCCAGCGGGGACAGGAGCTTTCACCACGGTGACCCATGACACCCACTCTTCATGGAGGTGAAATCTGCTGTCGTCACCATGGTGACCGATTCTGTGTTTTTAAACCGATCTTTAAAAGTTTTCTTTTGCTTCATTTTCAGTCACAGTTGCATACTCCTGTCAGCTACCGGCTCCACCTCTGAGGGCTCTGGATGGTCATTCCTTAGTGCCTCAGAATTATTTCTACCTCATTAGACCACTTTGCTAAAACTTAGATTTTTTCTACAGATAAAAGTGCAGGGATTTCTACTGCTAAGTAACATTTTAAAGCAGTATTTCTGAAAGGCATTATTATTTTGTGCCCTTGTTACATTTTATCCAGAATACATGAACATTTTCTTTGTTACTGCCTGAGATTCAAGGTATATTTTTGCATGGTAGAAATAAGATCTGTTTCTCAAAGTGCACAAAAGAAATCAAAGTAAGATTATTGAACATAGGCATTTCTTTATAGGAGAAACCATAATTCAATACAAGATGAGTGTCCCTGATAGCCCCAAAACCTGAAGTCTGAACTGCTTTGAAATTTAGAACTTGTGACCAGTGCCATGATGTCACAAATGGAAAATCCACACTCAGTCTCATGTCACAGTTCACAGGCTAAACACAGTACACTAAAAATATTGCCTAAAATGTCTCCAGGCTATGTGCAGAAGGTGCATATGAAGCATCAATCAATCTCGTGTTTATTCTGAGTTCTATCCCCAGATATCTCATTATAAGAACATTCTAAACAATAGAACTGGAAATCCAAAACACTGCTGCTTCCAAGCATTACACATGTGAAGTGCTCTACCCATCTGCTCCCTGCCTCGGTGACCATGACAGGATCCGTGCCAGGGTAAACCAAGCGGAAAGCAACATGGGAGAACGAGGACGTCAACAGGGCTGACCCCAGCGCTGAGGTCACTATCAGGAGCCACCACTGCCTTGTGGCTGTGTCTCCATTATTTGCCATTATTGTTTCCTTGTTCACTCATTCAGCAGGCGTGCAGTGAGTGGCTGGCCAGAAGTGGGGGAAGTCTTTAAAGGTGGGCAGAGTGCACATCTCTCCAGTGTCCTGGCAAGGTTGCCATGAATTGCAAGGCACCCTCTTTTCTCCTTTCTCCTTTCTCCTGCCACGCACTCGGCAATCCAGATGCAGAGACCCCTATTCCTTGCCTTCCAGGCCTGTCTCTGACTCTCTCCCTGAATCCACCACTCATTTCTTTATATGTCTGACAGTGTCACCCCTGAACCCCACTCTGCACCCACATAGGAGGCCTTAGAATGAGGACAGCGAGCAGGAAATGCATGAGGAGGAGATCTCTGCTCCTTCGTGTGCTCAGCCAGCTGTAGCCAGCACACACTGTGTTACTAGGCAACCACAGGGCATCTGTGGAAGACACATCAGTTCTACAGGACCAGCACCCCAGCACTGCATGCTGTAACAAAACTATGTGATTGTAAAACTTGTAATATTAAATTACTTGGGGACCACACCTTTTAAGGCTCCGTTTTCATATATTTCAAAATGTTGATGGAGAGAATAAAAAATGTGTTACACTGACTGACATGCATTCAAATATATATTGAACATTTTGTTTTAAAATAGGGTATAAAATAGTTCTAGGAGTGGATTTGCTAAGCTGGTTTATTTACACTATCTTTTTATTTATTGATTCACATGGTATTAAACTCATAAAAATTGGCAAATTATTTGTACAAATTTGTGTTACTATATGATTTATCAAGTTGTTTTTTCAGTAGTTTTGTTTTTCTGGCCAAGAACAATGAGTCCAGCATTTGTGTTCTCCAGAGATCTCTGGATGTGAGGAACTTTGCATGCAAGTGTCTCTGCACAGGGCCCAGCATCTGCCTGTTATAGAAATCCTTCTCCTTAGTCAAAACCCAACCAGAGCCCTTCTCTTCCACATCTGCCTCACTGGGCACAATCAGACTTAGCCATGCTTTCTTTCTCCAAGCCACAGTGTGGCTTATTTGGTGAGTTCTCCAGCCTGGCTCATGTCTCTTTTGTTTTTGGCTGTTCCTGGGGTTGGGCTTCACTGCTTAGATCGCTAATGACGAGGTAATGAGAAATTCTGCTCTTTCCCTCAGTCTCCCTCCCAGGATTGAAATTTTGAGTGATGTGGGCATCCGGAAAACATTTTGAACTTAAGTGAATGGCATTTAGTTGAAATAAGCTCCGAAACATTTCACACTGAACTAGCTTGAAAATCTTTCAACGTGTCATCCAACACTCTGAAGGTGCATCCTTAAACTTTAAGGGAAGTCACAGATTGGAAACAACTTCATTTACTGGAAGATTTGCCACCCAAATATAGTCATTCACTACCTTAACTCTCTGGGGCACTTATGGAAAACCGTAGTTGTACCAATCATGATAATCAAGACATAATTATCCTTTGTAAAATAGAAGAAGAAATGTTTTGAAAAGATAAAGCAGAAATAATTATAGACTATTAGATCGTAACACTTTCCGAAGCAGATAAAGGAGCCCCAGTTACAAGCATCTTTTGGTTTGAAGCTGTAGTGGGGGTCAAGAAGGGAAACAGGACAACCTGTCCTAATCCTGGGAACCAAGACCTCTGGGGAGATGGAGCAGCATGGCCACTCACCAGCGCCTAAGTGGTAAGGCTGAGGGGGTCTGGGCTGGAGAGATCCACACCGTGAAGGTGGTGAGAGCCTTTGGGATTGGCGAAGGACCACCTACAATTTGAAGTGGGTAGGTGGGCGGATTCGGAAACAGGAAGTGCAGGGAGGTGCTAGCTGGAAGCAGAAGAAACAGAAAGGCTGAAACAGACACACAGAATATCTTCGGGGCCAAGGGTCACCCTAATCCAGCGGCAGAAGAAGACCTGTCTGATCCAGGGTATGTTGAACAATGTAAAAAGGTTACCATGAAGCGTAAGCTAACTGAAGAAAAATAGTTTCTCATTAGAAGAAGGATTGATTGCAAAATGAGAGACCCGGAAGCTGGGAGATCAAGTGGAAGATGAGGTCAGAGGTCATCAACAGCCTTTTCCTATTGGCAGCATCACAGTGAGCACCTCGGAAGGGGCCAACCCAGGGGTGAGCACTGAGGCTCTGAGGGAACAGGAAACAAGTGTATCTGTCACACACCTGCTGTGCTGTTACCCCAAACCCGTGTTGCCACTGGGTGAAATGCAGTTTGGAACGCCAAGTTTAGATTCTAAGCCAGTGGAGGTGCTGCACTTCCATAACCCCAGCACCTCGGAGACTCAGGAGGGTCACAAGATTTAGCCAGCCTGGGCCACTTAGCAAGCACTGTCTCCAAACTGAACAGAAAGAGAGACAGATGGTAGATTGAGAGATAAGTAGATAGTAGACTGACAGAGAGCTGGATAAGTATTGTTAATATCACGTTCAGATGAGACCTCCAGTGAGCCAACCTCCATTCATTATTTCTGCAGCTCACAGCCAACCAACATTCCACACCTCCTGGTCTGTGCTGCTTTCTTAATATGTGTGATCTCCTTCCCGTGTAATGCAGTGGTGTTCCCTAAAGTTCGGAAATGTTATTCTAGGAAAAGGTACTCACTGTCATAGCTTGGATCTGGAGGTACGATTTTTAAAAGATCCTCAAATGCGAATTTTTCTACACTGGGAGAAATGTTCATGTCTTTCATTGGTAAAGTCCATTGGGGAAAACCATACACAAAGATAAAAATCAAGACTGCTATAGTATCTTTCGCTGTGAATTGATGGATTTTTAGAAGAAATGCTCCACATGTAACTAAAGTGATTTAGGGATTAAAAGAACACATTCATATCAACAAAATGATGAATTAATGTTAATGTCCCAAAATACTGTTCTGCACCAAATATCACAGTATTTTGCTACAGATACAGTTTACTTTATTGACTCGCATGAGTTCCCGAAGAGATCAAAAAGAAGGAAAACAGAGATGCAGAAGCAGGTTGATAACTAAGGTTGGCATTTTTATTTGTTTTCATCAGTGCCTGCTACAGGGTGTAACGTTTCCATTCTGTGTGGAGGTCGGCAGACGGGCACCACGCAGGTTCTCAGCCCTGTCCCTCCCTCCCCTGCCTCCGGCAGAATTTCCATCCGGTCCCTTCTGGGAAAAGTCCCTCTCCCTGCTTCCTACTGTTCATCTTTATTTTGCTTCTTATTGATAATTTGGTCTTTTCATGTAAGAGGAACATGCAGTGTTTAAACTTGTGTGTCTGCTTTATTTCTCTCATGGCTTGAGCTTGAAAAAAAGTAGTTTAAGGACATGGGAATCATCTATATTCAATAGATAAAAACTTTTCTTTCTGCTGCTTTAGAAAATAGTAGTTTAAATTGATATTTTTAGAGAGCAACTTGGCTTGTCTCCAAGTTGGGCAGAACATTTAATTTGAAAATTGTCTATTCTCTGGAATGCTAATTGTCTCTCGACTCAATACTTTGAGGCATATACCAGATAACGGAAAATTATTTCCAGTTTGTTTGGATTCAAACTTAATGAAATAGTAAAAAAAAAAAAAAAAAAAAAAAAAAAGTAGTATGCCACGAAATTATTAATGTCATGATTACTCCTTTGTGCATTCCTGCTGAGTTCTAGATTTTCAAGTCTGTATTGTATTTTCTACTGTGTTCTTTCAAAGGAAAAGTCTCACCCGCCCTCCTATGGCAACCTCTCACTAATGCTGCTGATTTCCCAGCTTCTGCTGTCAGCTGCTGAAAGAGGCACCCTTGGCCTTGTAGACTGGGCAGCGATGTTGCCCAGAAAAGGCAAGAATAATGGGGAATGGGTTACTCGTGTGGGACCTGGGACCGGGCCCACACGTGCCCAAAATGTCTCCTTTGGCACTGTAATTCCTTGGCAGCTGGCATGTGCTACTGATAACGATTTAAATTAAAAAGCAGACAATGATTTTTTTAATCAGTTCCTACTATTTTTTCACATCATAAGGGGCATACAAGATATTAGACTTTGTTCAAATCTAATATTTTAAAGTGCTCAGGGTTATTTAGTGTTTCATTTTGTGTTTTATTTAGTTTTGTTTGTTTTTCTTCAGGACAATATTTCAAGTGGAAATTAAACCATAATTATGTCCTAAAATTAATGCCTGTCTTCCAGATAAGTTAGCATATATATTAGGAAACCATGACATATGACTCTTAAACGCTAACCCAGCCCCATTACAGGGCATGATTTCTATTTAATTAATATCGTCTCTAAGATAGAATTTGCTTAAAACACAAATTAGCATTCACATCTCAGGGACCGTTTAATCCTTCAAATATACTTAGGGAAAAGGAGGCCAAATAGCAGCCAGATGAGTGTTCAGAAAGTGAGCCACTGGTGAGCCAATGGATTTTCTTTTCGCAATACCTCATCTCAGAGAACAGGATACCACATTATGGTAAATCATCAATAAATGAGTGAGCAATTTGGAGCTATGATCAAATCAGTTATAAATAATGCACCCTTCTTCGCAGCTGACCTACATTTCCAGCTCAGTGCAGACTAACAGGCTGGGACCCTCAGCTGGGTGGACGCTGGCCAGGGGAGGATGTGGTGGTGTCGTGGCAGGGCTGGAACCAGCGTGCAGGGAAGCACCATGTGGGGAACTCAGGGAGGACTGCTCTTCTTTTGGCCAATGTAGTTATCACAGAGGAGACACAGAATAAAAAGCGTGAACTCAGTGTCACACCAGATCTTTGAGCTGGTGGGAAATTCTGGTTTTAGATTGTGTACCCAGTCCTCCCTCTTTGAGGTTCATCGATGAGTGTAGAGTCTCGCCTGTCCCTCCAGTGATGGTCCCCAGGGCACCTTCTCAGGGCTGGGGTGCTCATGTGTGCGTTGTTCTGGAGGTTCCCTGAGCTGTCACCACCCGCACTGGCCACCCAGTGCAGGAGAGGCAGACTCCAGACTCCAGAATTACCACCTTACCTGCAGTGCTGGTTGTTGAGGAGAGAGACTGACACATGGCCCCGTTAAGCTCCTATACATACCAAAGAAAGATCCTTTCTTCCTGTTAGTAAATAGCGTAATTTAGATACATTGTTTGGCCTGTTTTCAAAGTGCACTGTGGAGACTAGGGCTGCACGGAGAGCTGAATTGAGATAGAGGAAGCACAGTACACAACTCCGGCAACACATCTGCGGCTGAACAGTGCCCTCATTGACTGGGGCTTGTGGCTAGGGAACCAGGGACAGAACTGCCAGGCAGGGGCTCTGCAGGGGAGAGAGTGCCTCTACCAGGCTTGGCCTGCCTTGGGGATGCTGGTGGGAGTGGCTTCCGTGTGCTTGCATATGCAAATTAAGATAGCTGCAGTTTCAGCCACAATAAGTTAAATCACTCAGATGCTTGAGAAAATAAGTATTTGGTAGTACCTGAAAATATATTTCATATCCTGAACTCAGGCAAAATAGACTGCATTAAGTTTCAGAGTTTGTGTGAAAGTGGACACTCACTTGACTGCCCATTCAGTGACAGGACAGAGAGGCAGTCCGTGGGAAGAATGGGTTGGTCACAGATGCCCCAGATATTTCTCTTCTCTTAAGCTGCACAGAGATAATTCACCTTTCAGACTTATTTCAGTGTTTGCTACTGCTGTTTTGCAGAGGAAACAGTTTAAAACACAGACCTTGTACTGTGTTCCGATCATTTGAGACCTCTTTGATCATAATTGGTATACTGTGTCCTAATATATTATTTAAAAGTCATAATTTGTAATTCCATGTTAATTTGTGAACTAGTTTTCCACAAGGAATCTCTCCATATACATGTTTTCATGTACTAATTTGCTATTTAATTTAATAGCAGAATTATTCAAAATATTGAAATAAAAAACATGGAACAAATCACATACTCAGAAGTTAAAAGTGATTTGGTGAATTAGTTATTAGAGAATAAATAAACATCATATCATCTAAATCTTTTGATAAAAGAAGATTCCTTGATTTTGAATTTTGTTTTTAATTTGGGAGTGTTAAAAGATCTACATGGTCTATCATAAGAAGCAAAAATTTCATCATGTTAACTTGAGAATTTTGAAGCTAAACTTGACACTATCCAAATACATTTTCATTTATAGCCCATTCATACAATTTAAGTTTTAGCATACATGTTCAGAATGCAAAAGAACCAGGTGAAATTTCATAGTACAGCTCTGATACCACATAGCCTATAACCATTTCACTGTGTCATCAATGCAGTGTTGAAGATTTCCACGTCTTTTAAAAAAATTTTAATGTTTTATGTTAAAATTATTAAATTAGCAATTGCAAACAGAGTACAGACTTATGTGGTCTGCTTCCCGAATTCGTAACCCTGAGTAGAACTTTGAACAAAGTTGAGGTTGAAGGACGGACTGCAAGTAGCTGACCAGTACTCCTCAAAGCGAGCAGGTCACCACTTCCCCAGGGTTGCATATGACATAGTTACGTTTCTTTTTTATTTGAGTTGATCGGTTCAGTGGAGGTGCACGTAATGACCACGTTTACCTTAGGGAGTTGTATCTGTACATGACATATCTTGATTCCTGTCCTTATATTCCATCCCCCCCCCCTTTCAAACCTCTTCCCTTCCCCATTCACAAAGCTCAGTTTTCATTTCCTCCTTCTTTTCTCATTTCCCTTCCTTCCTTTCCCCTCGTTCCGTTTCCCTTTTCGTTCTGAACAGTTTCTTCTGTTCCCCAGCGCGCTCTGTACAGTTACGTCCCTTTTCACATTGTCAGTTTCTCACAGCAGAGTGCTAATGCACTAATTCCTACCTTTCTGCATCGGTTCTTCAGAATCCTCCGCTGTCCTCCGCGGCTTCCTGCTTTCCAGGCAGAGCAGTGCTGTGCTTGTGGCCCCAGGTTACTAGGTCAGGACCTGAGAGAGCCTCACACCACGCTCTCCTGTGGCTGTGGTGATCTCTCTCCTCCCCTAAGTGTGTCAGTCACCTTCCTGACTAGGCATTTAGAGTAGCACACACCCACCTGGAGCACCTGCCTTGGGCCCTGAGATGTTATCTGCTTTCAGATCACAAAAGTACTACTGTGTGCACCCCAAACTCATTCCCCAAACAGTGGGATGGCTCCTGGATGCAGACACCACAAGATTGGTCTAACAGCCCAATGCACTTATAAATAAGCCTGAGATATGTGGCCATAACTTTGTCCTATCTGCTTCCCTAAGGAGGATGTGAGCTGTGTATTATAAGTACTACAGCTAGTCTATGATCTTGGTTTCTGTGTACATCCCATTTGAAAGTTATTTCTGCAACTTTCTTTACCAAAATACCTAAATTGCAGCATTTACCTTAAAAAATGCAGAGTGATCTGAGAACTACAGAGAAATCTATGAAAGAACACATTTTGATTTCCCACATATGTGTAAAATGACTTTTTATTTGCATGTTATGTATTCTTCCTGTATTTTTCAATTTTATAATTGTTCTAAAAATAAGAATATCATTCTTACTTGCCAATAATTTATGGCTATTATAAATTTGAAGTATTGGGAAAGTGGTGGTCTGCGCCTCTTACAGAGCTCACCTCCCACACAGGGGGGTGTTAGGCATTTGGGAAATATCAGGCACTCACGGCTGCAGGGCTGTGGTAAACCATGCTGAGGACCTCAGTCTCCTTGTGTCCTTGGGCGCACATCCTCAGGGCACCTGTTACCTTCATTTTGAGCCCTTGAGGACAGTTACATAGAAGCTTTGAGGGATGGAAGGATGATCTTCATGTACCAAGGAAGTGTGTACACATTCTTTCACCAGCAAAGCAGTACCCTAACAGTAATCAGTATAACAGTTGATCCTAATCACATTGTTGTGAGTAGAAAACGCTCTAGGGCTTATGGAGTGGATTCCCAGATGTGTTGCTTTTGGTTAGTTTTCTCCAGGATTGTGCTGGGAGCCCTTGAGGGAGGGCCACACCTCCAGATTCCTGCTGCCCTGGGGACACTGTGCACTAGACCTTTGTTGCGTGGGATTCACCAAGGCTATGGGAGCTGCCTCCCTGGCCAGCCCTGCCTGCAGGAGATAGCATCTGGTGAAGACAGATGAGGGATTCTGAAGCTAAGGCTGTCACTCACAGTCTCAGCTCCAGCCAGCGATTTCCCTCCTCCTTTTCGGGTGCTGACCCCGTAGTCTTGTTCCCGCAGTGCCTCTCAGTGGCTGGTAGCTCTCTGCACATGAATCCTATCTCCACTCTGTCTGCACAGCCTGTACCTAGTGTTCCTTTTACAGTGCAGGTATAGGAATGCACACCAGTTCGTGCCATTGTGCCCCACCTCCTGTCACCAAGGCTGCCACCTCTCTGCACCTCCTTCTGGAAGATGCCTCTGACCAGCCCAGTCTCCCAAAGTCTTCCTTCTGGAACACACTCCTCACTCAGGCAGTTCCTCCCACCCCCTGAACCATCCCATGCCTTAGAAAGTGTCTGTGTTTACTCATTTCTCCAGCATTTGATGTGATCTAAAAGCAAAATTCAGTAAATCAAGGACAATTATAAAGGTTATAGGGAAGAGAGGGTCCTTGTGAGTTACATCGAAAGACCAAACTGGACAATGTAGCTTTCACTTGGGCTTCTACACTTCCTGTCTTCCAAACAAAGAGCAGGGAACACAGAAGCCAAGGTCCTGCCTACCAGGGGAAACAGGTTTACATTACTATAAACCCTGAACAAACCCTGTACTCTTTAGTATGAGCCAGGCTTTCCTTGATTGGTTCTCAGAGCAGTCAGTCCCTCCCCCAAGAAGTTAGATAGCCCTGAGGAAAACGATGTCCTCAGGAACACTCACCCAGTGAAGCTTGTATCAAGGTTTCCATGGTGTTTTATGAGACCAGATGATGTGTTCTTAGGAAAAGCTGAGGATGGCGGGTGAGCTCAGCTGCAGGGAGGCTCTTCTCTGGCAGGTTTAGGGGCAGTCCAGCCCATCTGAGATCTTAGTTCCCGATGAGCGAGCTGCAAATACCCTGGCCAACTTGGCCCTGTGCCTCCCGTGCCACCTGCAAAGCTGATCATCTCTTAATAGGCATACAGGAGCTAAACTTCTTGGGTCCCTATGGCTCACTGTGCTTTATTAGTGGTGGTCATACATGCTAAATGCTCTGTGTGGGTGTAGAATGATTCGCAAGGTCAAGTTAGTGCACAGTTAGCTCACGGGGAGTTCAATGCATGATGATTTTTACTGCTGTTAATCATGGGTGTGCATTGTTTCAACCATCTTTTTGTAAAGGTCTGGTTAGCAGAAAATTATTTCCCTACAGAGATCCTGATGGGCAACATCTAATTTGTTGTTAGCAGATGAACTCCAGCCATGTATTTAAATGAAAGTCTCAGCATTTGTGACTATGCTCATAGAGATAAACCACATTTCTGTAGCTCTTTTGCCTCCCGATGCTTTGTTTTCTTCTTGTCTCTTGTTTTGGTTTCTTGTACACAGTTTCTCCATGCATGCATTGCCTGCATATTCCACGATGGTCTCTCTCACCAGCTTCGGTGGTGAAGAGCTGCCTTGTTTCACAAATGCAGCATCTGAAGCTCTTTGGAGGGAGAGGGCGGTTCTGGTTGGCAGCCTGAGCCAAATCTGAACGCAGAAGCCTATTCCTCGCTCGCTGGTCATGCACTGTCTGACCCAGTCCATTCTGTCATGTACAGACATAAGGAATACAGAGCAACATGCCCAAGGAAACTCACAGGAAGTTGCTTCATCTCTTTCCTCTGTGCCCTGAATTACAGAAAGAAATAGGAGCTGTAGGGTAAAAACAAAAGCATTGACCTTCTACTTTTCTGACCACTCTGGGTTGATTGAAGCTGAGAGGAAGATTCTTGTGAGCCACAGAGGAGGGGTGTGTGCAGAAACAAGGTTCGAACACGTTCTGCTTTGGGAAAGCACACAAACCACACTGGAGCAGGCTGGAACAGGCAAAATGATGAAGAGATGGTATTTATTTATTTATAATTTATGGTATTTATTTATTTGTAATTTATTTTCTGTTGAAGTTTGGGACCTAGAACTAATAAGAACGTCTCAATTTGTCTTGTTTATCGGTTTGACACAGTAAACCCAGAGTCAAGGCATAGTTTAAAGAAGGGATTCAACACATTGATGAGATAATGGTTTTAGGAAAGCCGCGTTGTTAATTTTCTCCATTTTACACCACAAAGATGTGATTCCCTACCTGATATTTTCTGTAAGATGCAGTGTGCTGTTGTATTGCTCAGTTACTATGCAAGGTTCTAAGTAACTTACGGGCATCCAAAAATATGCTTGCAGTCATTGAATTGACACAGAAATGGAAGCACCTGAGACCATAACGTTAAGTAAAATAAATCAGACATTTGACCTAAATATCAAATATCAGTCTCTCTTATATGAGAAACTCAAAGTGTGTGATATATGCAAAATAAGTGGAGAAAATAGGAAGTTGGGAGGCTGATCTTTTGCAGATGGGAAGAGGACCATGAGATGGGAAAGGATCCTGGGGAGGAAGGAGAAAGGCATTAATATGGGTTAAATACCTGAACAAACTCCCTGTGAGGACTGTAATCCCTATGAAGTGCAAGCATGAACCCGTAAGTAATAAATACAGGAATAGTAAAACAGAAGTGCTCACTCTCTATTTTCCTGTGCGGTGATGTTTTGAAATTTGTATGGTAGAAATTTCTTAGGTTTCTTTGTTTCAAATCTATAGATCAGGTAGCATTTATTGACTAATCAGTCGGTTAAAGAAATGGTGATTGGGTTTTCACAGGTGCTAAACAATGGGAATCCATCTAAAATTTGATTAAATTAAAAGTTTGTCTGACAACAAAGGTTTGTAATATTGAGTGGAATTCACTGGAAAGAAAAAGAGGGAAGGTGGAGAGGTCAGGCAGGTATGGCATCTTGGTCCGTGGAGGTGTGTCATAACCTCAAGGTGACTGATCCAACTGAGAGACGTTGTTCTTGTGAAGAGAAAGAGTGGGATGTATAGACCACACTTTAAAAGAAACCTGAAAAATACATAACATGTAAACCTATACAGAAGGACCAAAATTATGTGAAATCTTAACTGCAGGTAAGTGAAAAATATTAATTCTATTAATAGAATTGATGGTAGATTTTTGGAAAACAGAATTATTGTACACAATGGGAAATTAATACAGGAGTTTAGCATGGAGTAAAGACAGGAAGAAGCATGTGATTATTAAGCAAAAGTTAGATGCTTGTTAAATATTATAACATTAAACAATAGAATAAAAACAAACTCATAAAACAAAGGTGAATCATTTTATTATTGTAGGTATTAAACTATGAGGTGGGGGGCTGGGGATTTAGCTCAGTGACTGCGTTGCAAGCAGGCAGTCTTGAGTTCGATCCCCCCTACTGATAAAAATGAAAAAGACAAAAAAAAAAAAAAAAAAAAAAAAAAAACAAACAAACTATGAGGCAACAAATCCAACATTAAGGAACTCAGTAGTTGAAGTCATCAGAGCACAGGGTTCCAAGAAATAGAAGGACTTTGAAGATGACCCCAGATATGGTGCACAGAAAAGGGTGCTGTCCTTGAACCAGAGGGACATGTGCTGGGGTGTCCTATGACCGGAAGCTGGGGACATTTGGAAGCCAAGGGGAGCCATCAGGGTCACCCCACAGCTGTGCAGCAGAGCATCTCCTGCCCGCACTGTGCTGGCCAGGCTTCCCGCCCTGCTCTGAAGACCAGGAGTGAGAGCTCTGCTTTTCAGAGGATGGTGAGGTGATGTGCAGGACCCAGGGTTGGGGCCGAGGTCATATTCAATCAAATGAGGCTGGTTTCATGCTAGCATTAAGAAAAAACATTCAGTCCAACATGCTATTTATAATTTACTTTTATTTTTTTCTTATGTCACAGTTAACAAACTTCCAAGACAGTCTTCAGCTGGACATAGTTTTACTCTTCATGCACAGAATCTGTTCACTTGATTTTCCAAGTGATGGGCAATGCAGGATTCTCATATGCTAGGGACAGCTGCATGGAAAAGTAATCCCTGCCCTGTTCCCGCTGAGAGGAGGTAAAGACATAGAATTAAATGAGCAAAGTTCAAACCAATAATGGGATAGACAGAACATCATGGAAGCAATGAGGATCCTGTGAGGGGCAGGCATTTTTGTTTACATTCGGGCTGACCCTTGTGTCTTACTTTTCTTCTTGCTGAGACAAAATACTGGACACCCAGAGCTAAAGGGTTAAAGGTTTCTTTCAGCTCACAGATTACAGAGGCTTCAGTCCATAGGGACTGGTTCCAAAGCAGAGCAGCATGGTGGATGGGCATTGCAGAAGAGCAACAGTCCCTAACAGAGCAGCAGACTGCAGGGAGCAGCGGCAGAGTAGCCTCCTTTTCCATTTTATCCTATGCAGGCTGTGAGCCTTTTGGGTGGTACGGCTCACACCCCATTAGCCACACCCAGATCTATGCTCTGCCAGTCTGTCGGGATAATCCAAAACCACACCCTTAATCCATGTATCACACCCTAAATCCAGCCAGTTTTGAAAAGCCACATCCATGAGTGTGTGACTTTGGGGAAGCATCTACCTACAAACCACAACATCGTGGCAGCAGAAATAGCTGTGTGGGACTGGAAAGACCACAGGGACACCAAGCACATGGGAGACTGTAGGGAGGGAGGAAGGAGAGTGGAAGGGGAAATTGGAAGCCACAATATGTGTGTGTGAGTGTGTGTGTGTGTGTGTGTGTGTGTGTGTGTGTGTGTGTGTGTTGAGAACCTGTAAGGCTACAAGAGCAGGGTGACAGGAGGGGAAGGTTCTTGAGCCTCTGCCCTGGCCCACTTCGATGCAATACTGGCTTCCTCATGGTCCTCAGCAAGTCAGGCAAACCTCGCATCTGTCCGTTCTTCAAGCAGAAATAATGCCATCAGGGGGAGCTGAACTCTGGTCCTCTTTTGTCACTGGCTCCTGGGTGGTCCTGCGCACATTACTCAGCTTCTCAAGTCTATAAAATGCTTGTGGAATAGCCCCGATCTTTCAAGAATGTTGTAATAATTGAATGAGGTAAATGATATGCATTCTATCGTCACCAACCACAGTTACCTATCAAAACTCCCATCAGGAGAGCTAAGGATTCCTCTCTCTGGCATCAGGGTTCCTGAACATGGAGACACAGCCTATCCGTGAGTGCAGGTGAGGGGAGCCTGGTCCCTGGAGCCCTGCTCCAGGAGAGTGGCCTCCTTTAGCTTTGCTTAGGGACTGTACTTCTGGTCTCAGTATTCAATTTAATTTGTGCCATCCCTGCTCTTCCACAGGGAGATCCCCAAGGAGAAAATTCTTCCCACCCTGGATACAAACCTCACTCTGGGTGCAAAGATCCCATCTTACCATTCCAGTTGATCTGTTTGAGAGAAAATATTGCAAATCAATTTCCCCCTTCACTCTTAACTTTCTTCCTGGAAACTCATTCATACATCTGATTCATTTTGGTTTTGCTGTGTGCATGGAGGTGGAGGGGCTTTTAAACTGTAAAGATGTGCTCTCATTTCAGCCTTCTACCTCAAACCACACACAAAATCTTTTTCCTTACCTGAGTATCCATAAAATTTTATGAAATTATAAGTCACACATTCAATCAATATCTATGACCTTACAGAAATTCAGAACTTTTTTTTTTGTCTATTTCTCAAGAGAATGGAAAAGGTCACTCACAGTGAAATTCATAAACCAATAACAAGCAAGGTGGAAAGGGCTGTCTTCAATCCTCATCAATGAAATGGTATGGACACAACAAATGAGAGTGCCATGGTGAGCATGAAAATCAGGGTGTGGCAGCAGTGCTAGGGTCAAGAGAAAGCACAAGGATTAAATGTTCTGTCACTTCAACTAATCACAGATGAGAAAATCCACCTTTTTAAAAAATCCTTTGTGCAGAGGTTATAATAAAAGGAAGAAAAAGAACATTGAATGCATATGTTTGTGTACACCCACACACATGTAAAATGCCAAGATTATGCAGCCTTATAGGAATACAGGTATGCAACAGTCTATGTGATATGATAGGTATGTGTGTAAACATACAGAACACTTGCACACCTGTGATGTCCTTGCTATCCTCAGGAACTGTCTCCTCACATAGCAGGGTCTCCCTAGCTCTGAAGCAGAAACTGTGAGACAGGGGCTGCTGGAAGGAAACTCTGTGAAGGCAGACATAGTGTGGACTTCCCGTGGAAAGTGTGGATGTGACCACACCAGGCAGAGTTGAGACATAAAGCCAAGTTACTGTGATTTTGGACACCAGTCTCTTGGTTCCATGGTCTCTGTTACGGAGGAAGGAACCTTATACATTAAATGGTAACATCATTGGCTGAGCATGATGGGGGTGGTCAGATGCTAGAGCCACCTCTTTAACCTCTAGAAACAGTTTTTATTAGCAGATGGGTCAGCCCGTAGGGATCACAGGATCTTAGACAAACTAAAAGTCATATAACTCATTTCACAATACGCGGGATATGACTTACACTGTTTAAAGGTCCTGCTCTGTTTAGGGAATCAGATTAGTTTTTTTTGGTTTTGTTTTGTTTTGTTTTGTTTTTATCAGTACCGGACATCGAATTCACGACTGCCTGCTTGTGAGGCAGGTGCTTATGCCACTGAGCTAAATCCCCAGCCCCTCAAATTAGTTTTATGGACACACGTTTCTGAATGGTGAATGTATAGAAAACTGCGTACTTCAGGACCCTACTGAAATACAGTTGATAATCTTAGCCTACAAACATCACATCAGGTAAATAATGCCAGGAAAATGGGTTTTAGTGTGTACAATAATTACTCTAGATCCACATCTCTTGCTGTGTAGTAAAATGTAAAAACTGACTAAATATTTAGACATCAAAAGAGAAACACTCAACTTGCCTAAAATGA
Source organism: Cavia porcellus (assembly GCF_034190915.1). Lineage (NCBI taxonomy): Eukaryota > Metazoa > Chordata > Mammalia > Rodentia > Caviidae > Cavia > Cavia porcellus. Next base: position 45,686,930 of record NW_026947507.1, read on the forward strand.
AACAGTTAAAACTCTTGACCTCACAGGCATGGTCAAGGGCTTTCTGAAGAAACCCACCTGTGTGAGGAATAGTGTGGAGAGTCAGCTGGTGGGGCCACAGGGAATTCAAACTGATGCGTGGCAGAGGGAACAGCCGACAGGGCTAAGGGCCAACCCAGAAGACAAGAAAACATTTTGCCAGCGTCTCCTAGGATGGAGAACTACTATCTAGTATATATAAAGAATTTTTAAAAATTAGACCTCCGAAATGATCTAATGAAAAACAGATAATCACAATTAATACATATCGCTGAGCAAAAGAAACACAAATACATAATAATCACATTAAAAATACTCAGAATCTGTGGCCATTCAAGAAATGTAAATCAAAACACTGAGAGTCCCTCTGGTTCCTGAGAGAAAGACCATCATGCAGAACTCACTGGTGGGCCCCTTGTCACCCAGAGTGACCAGGAAGGTGCCAAAGATCTCACCTCGGCCTGGTGGCTTTCCTGATTTAAGAAATAAAATTTTAATGCTAGAATGAAACACTTATTAGAGGGATTTAGCATATGGTTTCATTACAATTTTATAAGACATTTAATTATAGAACATTTTAGTAAAAACAGAGAATCCTTCTTAAGTGCTGGAATAGTTTTTAAAAAGTACACTCTTCCAATCTTCTGCTCAGTATCTTCTAGAAAAGTGATGACATAAAAGGCAGGCTTTCTTCCTCCATTAAGATGAGACAGAGAGAGATCGAGAGAAACAGAGGAGACGGAGAGAGGCTGGGTGTAAATGTGGCTTGCTTTTGGCACCACTGGTGGAGCCTGCAGGTTGGGTCCTGCTCAGCCAGGGAGAGCAGGCGCGCACAGCAGCCAGGAGGAGCTGGCCTACTCCTGTGGCAGGGTGGCTGCTCTGGCATCCAGGACCAAGCAGGGGAAGAAGCGGTGGGGATTTTAAGCGGCATTGCTGCTACGGCCCCAATCTGTGCCCTAAATTCTCACCAACTGAAGAAAGGCTTGAAAGAATGTCATATACCAGGCTGGTAGGTTTTAATGCATCTATGGGGCACTGTTTTTACTAACATGTTTAATTATTAAAATTATTCCAGTGAAAATCTTAAATTGGAGCAGCTGTGTAGCTCAGTGGCACAGTGCCTGCCTGGCAAGCAAAAAGCCCTGAGTTTGATTCCCGGCACAAAATTGAAATTGCTTGCTCAGTAAATTATTAAATTGAGGATTAATGAATTGACATTATTAAGGCGCAGCCCTCACTACTGATACAAAATGAGTAACTCCCTTCGTCTGGACGGGACCTGGGCGTATGCCCGGGCCACAGCAGGGCTCCCATGTCTGGAGGCCGCATGGCTCCACAGGCCCTCCTGCTCCGAGCCCTCGCTAATGACTTTCTGGCTTCTTCTTTCCAGGCCAAATGCCAACACCGCTGAACACCGGCTTAATACACAGGTCATTTACCCTATCAAGGGTCATTCAGTTGCTTTCTGAGCACTTAAGCAGCTCTCAGGTTTAATCTCAGATTTTGTTCTACCTCAAAGTCACTCTAAGAACAACCTGGGGCCCTAGTAAAATTCATCCCATCTTCTCAGGTGTGCCCCCAGTACGCATGGTATTCAAGCCCTTCCTGCGCTTCAGTTTTAAAAACCGTTTAAGATTTCGATAAGATTGTTTTAACCCAGAGCAATAATTACATTTCCTTGTTTAGTGTATGCTAAGGGCTCATAAAACTATCAGAGGTGGGAAAGAGGTTTAGGAGACAAGCCCAGCTGAAGCTGTGGGTGAGGGAGCCCTCAGAGCATGCAGGCCTGGCCTAAGGCAGTGGTCCTGGCTGGTGACCCCTGGCCAAGGCGAATGCCGGGGCCTGGCAGCAGCTTCTTACTTAGCAGAGAGCTGCAGCAAGTCCTGGTTGCTGCCTAACCACCCCAGAGCCATAATTCAAGGCAGCCCCATCGGGGCAGCATGCTGGACTTGCACCAGACTCTGCACACAGAGTGTCAGTGTGTGTCTGCAGTGCGTTGTTAGGTACAGGTCCCTGCCTTTGCAATAAATAAGCAGGGTGCATGACGGTACATGAAATTAATTTTATTTTCTGTTATTTTGAGTCTGTGAGTCAGATGTGGGACATGCATTACCTCTGAACTTGAATATTAGACTGCATTAAAATTTAAATAGCTAAAAAGACTTCTGAGCTAGTAAATAACTTAGTGAGGAAGGACTCTGCCTTCCCTCACTGAGGAAGCTGAGATCCCTGAGCCCGGTAATGCTGACCAATTTACCCTCCTGGGCTGTCAGGAAGACAGAAGTCCGGTACAGAAAAGGACCCACATCCCCTGTCCACAGATTTTCCCATCACTTTGCTGGGGACATTCCAAGGCAAAGCAAATGATATGCTACTTCCTTAAGATTCTAAAACAGTAATAAGAACCAGAAAACTACAGTACGAAAACTGATGTCCTTATAAATCCTTTCCCAAATAGTATAAGCAACTTTCCATCCTCAGATTTGTCTGCTTTTAAGTTTTCTGCCTGCTTGAGTTGCCTTTTTAAAGTCTTATTCCATTAAAGAGAAAGCAATTTGAATGCCGTGTCATGTGAAAGTGTGCTGATGGCCAGTGGTAGCCTGTACTATCTTGGTTCCCATGTTAGTGGTCAGAGAGGTGGTCTCCGCGCAGTATCCACAAGCTGATCCCGTTTTAGACTTTCTGCTGTACACAGGGTGGAAGATGAACAGCTGAACTCAATGAAAACGATCCATCAGCAGAGCCAGTAGAAGCAGGCATGGCAGGGACAGGGCAGAGCATATGGTGGGTTCAGCAAGAAATTGCTTGTGTGTCATTGATTATTTTTTTCTCAGGGCAACAAATAAGATCCTGGTGTGTGCTGTGATAGGATGAACATGAGCATTCCATGAATAAGACGTTTACAAATGATGTGCTGGCTTGGTGTGGATGGTGCTTAGGAAGTCACCCGTTGTTCCAGGTTTATACAGTGTTCCATGAGCTCGGGCACAGAACACCAGGGACCCGTTCATCAGGAGGACAGGGTGATGGCTGCTGGAAGAGCACTGTGTTTTATAATGCGTGCAAACAAACAGAGTAAAAGCACAGTAGCAACACCAGTTCTGGAGGAAACGTCCTGGGAATCAATGTGCACGTTATGTAGCAGATGACACATAATCTAGTCACTATTGTAGTATCTATAAGTCACACAGAAATGAAGACCATCTTGCTCTGAGTTGGGAGATATTGTTCACCTAGGGAGGCATTCTCTCCCCATCTCCCCTGCTTAGTTTCTGCCCAGCACACAGATCATGGTGAACGCACTGCTCCACTTTTCCTGTTTATCTTTCCTCTCGTCTCTGTGCCCCAGACAGACCTTATCTTAGAACATTGAGTAGCCCACGCAAAATACTGATGAAATGAGTGAGTAGAGGGTTCTTTATTCTGTTTACAAGGCAGGATTTTGCTGGAATGATTAATGAGGAAGCTGTGTCCTCCAAGTGCTGTTCATTACTAACAGCGGAAATCATCTGGGCACCAGGAAAGGTGGCTCTGGTCTTCCAGTCTTCAGAAAACACACACTGTGGCTCCTGGCTTTTCTGGAGCAGGACCAAGAATCTCATGTCCCTTTCAGATCTGGGTTCTTCTCAGAGCCAGAAAGGCATCCACTGTCCAGGCACCTTGGAGACCCTAGGAGGCGGTGGTCCTCTCATCAGCCGCAAGGTTCTGGCTTGTCACCGTGTCCCTGCTTGACAAGTTGAGCCTGGTGCTTCTCCCTTTCTCAGACTTGGAGCCACCTCTCAGTCATCAGCTCACCATGCTCCATCTCCCCATGTGCCCTGTCTAATCTGGGTCAGTGTTATATATAAAAAACACTGGTTTTAAAGCATGTCACAGGCCAGGCATCTTCTCCTTTTTTTTGGAAAACAGCCCACAGTCTTCCTTTGAGGATAGGATGCCTTGGGAGCATCTCAACCTGAGCTTTCCCCAAAGGGAGACAGTGTTCACCTCACCTCCCCAGAGGTGTGTGCAGACAGGAACACGCGTGCTGGGTCTTGCACTGGCTTTGTGGTTGGAAAGTTTGTGATCCTTCCCCTTCATTGATGAGAAAATTGGACCTTTAACAAGTGCTCATCGCTGATGAAGTAGAAGCAAGTCAGTCTCTCAGAAGAGCTTGACCTTATAGGGAGAGGTCTCATCTTCAGGAGAAAATGCTGCCTTTGCCTTAAAGTAATGCTTGAAGACCTTATTGCCTAAACAAAGAGCACAGCATTCCTGCTGGGGTGCCCTGCTGCTGTTCCTGGGGAGAAGGCTCAGTACCTGGGGCGCTTGGTGTCTCTGGGAGCAACGGTGTGTCCTGCTGGTGTGTCTGGGGAGCAGGGATTCTCCATGAGGGCTGCAGAGGAGCTGCAGAGGCTATGAAGGGCAGAGCCAAGCACATTAGGCCTGCAGAGGAGCGGCCTGAACAGTTGGAAAAGGACAATTTGAGTCACTGAACTCAGGAGACAGAGGCAGGTCATAACCAAAGTGTCTTAGTAAAAATAATCCATTTTCCCACTACCCTCACCAAGTACGTCACATCTTAGACACTGCTGTCAGCTGGGTGGGTGGGATGTTACTGCTCCCTGTGCAGAGGCGACTTGGGCAGAGGGACACTCACTGGTGACCCTGCGGAGTCAGGCTGAGAACCTGACCAGAGGAGGCAGGCATCCGGAGGCCTCCTGGCCACAACACTATGCTTGGCTTTTATTTACACACTCTGGTTCACTCTGTGTACTGTAGGATTTCAGTTATGCATTTTCTCATGCAAACAATGTGTGCTGGAGAGGTTAGCACTCTTAAAGTGAGCTACCCCAGCAAAGGCTCTGCAGTGGGGCCAGACCTCCAAGAGGAGTCAAAGCATGAGAGATTCCTACCTGAGATTCTTTGCAAGACTGTATTTATATGCAAGAGCTGTATGCTTACATCTGTTACCCATTCAAACTGACATACTGCTTATTTTTAACAAAATTTCACAATATTTCTGCCTTTTAGAAATAAAAACTGTGAAATTCATTGAGCTACAATAATGTTAATGAAGATTTTAAAAAATCTTCCATTTTCCTTCCAGCTAGGATGGGGGGCAAATTGTCTGTAGAAGTTAAAATTGCTAAGGATGCTAAATACCCACGACTTTGCTTAGGAACACACTTAAAGCTTCATTGAGTAGAAGCTGTCTGTTAGTTAATTGTGGTTTTAACATTTTCATCTCGGCTTGTTTTCAAATCGAATTTTTATGTCCCTTAGAGCATTTTATTTACTAAAAATAGGTTCTATTTACATAAAAAAGAAATAACTTGGTAAATTAGTAAGCTTACTATGAACGACTGATGTTCAACATTACTATTTTTAAAAAGTTCTGGTTTGGAATTGTCTGTCACAGGACAGCTTTTTAAAATTTCAAATGCAATTTTTATATACACTGAATCATTAATATTATAGTTAATAAATTCAGGTCAATCTTAATGTCTGAGAAAACTAAGTTGGGAAAACGTATGTCCTTGAAGATGATTTGCATTTTTTAAATCTATGGAAGTTAATCAATGAAAATATTCTCTGAGATGCTGGTGAAAAAGAATTCTGTCTTCATTAACTAATTTGCACAATATTACTTTTTAAAATGTAACCTGAATAAAATACAGGAAATAATATCTGCCAGGTTCAAAAGACATAATTTTAAATTTAAAAATTATGATGTCCTAGATATTGTATTGTTGAAAGTGATTTTTGTTACAATCAACCAACGACATTAATGTTATTACTTTACTTACATTATAAGTCATCAAGCTACCCACTCTGAATGCAGTGGAAAGTACCTTATTACCCCAGAGAAAACTATGCACAAGAAATACAATGATTCACTCACATAAAACATTCTAAATATTTAGTTGTCATAAAGTAATTGGGCGTGTTGATGGGCACCGGTGATATTTCCACCTGTGATATTTCCACCTGTGCCTGAAATGTGTAAAGACTGAATCTTGGTAAGCAGTGCCACCTTCCCTTCAAACATTAACCTTTTTTCTATGCTGGAAACATTTAAAAATCCTCGTTTAGTTGTCCTGAAATGCATAATAAATTATTACAAGCGGTGTTCATTGTGTCATGCAATACAACATGGACCGTATTCTGGCTTTTTCATTGTATTTAGGTAGATGTTTTGCATCCTCCCTCCCATGAGAAACAAACATTTTTCTATCATACTCTAGAATTTCCACTTGAATAATGTATTTCTTATGTGTGAACTAAAATGAATACTAAATTTATCTAATTTCATTTGCAAAGACAAGGAGCAAAATAGAAAAGAAATAGGAAGATAGAAAAAATTCAAATGCTTCTCCAAATTATGTATTTCATTGTTCCAAAACTATTTTAATATATATGCCAATTGCTTTTAGTTACACTTTTAGTTTATGTTAACTTATTAAAGAGAAAATTTTGTATAGTACTTTTATTTCTTTTTAATAATAATCATTTTGGTTTTATGTCTTATACTCTAAGTACTGCTTTAATATAACAAGCCTTGGTGTACTGTTGTTATTCTCTTTTGTTATGACATTTTGTTTTATTTTTCCATAAAATGAAACTTCATGTGAAAGGCATAATTAGGTGGATATATACTTTTAATGAAATGAACGAAATGCTGCAAGTTTAGGAATTATGATTCCTAAATTTGATGAGGTATTTGTTTTTCTTTTTTTGGGACAGGATCTCACTGTGTAGTTCACACTGGCCTTGAACTCCCTATGTAGTCAAAGCTGGTCTCAAGCTCATAGGGATCCGCCTGCCTGCCTGCCTCAGCCTCCTGTGTGTTGGTGTAACAGGTGTGCATTACAACTCCCAGCAAATAAGATTTTAATTTGTTGCTGTTTTAACTCAAATCTTCCATTTGCTTCTAATCTGCAACTGGCTGGTCATTGAAGTTTCTTCCTTTTTGGTTTCAGTACTGACCAACTCCTCCTAACCTACCCTCTGCAGACTTGCCCACTGGTCCTGTCTAGAGGACCCTTTGTGTCTGATTTTCCCCTGGTGTTCCCTTGCCTCTGAGCTTTGTAAGACTGTGCTATCCTCCTCAGGCTCTCTGCCAGCCCTACTAAGAACCCCAGCAATCACTCTGTCCAACTTATTTATCAGTTTTTATCTGTTCCTTTGCAATGAAATTATCATTTTACTCAGTGGTGACTACCTTGTAGTCACATGCTAGTGTGCAAAAAGCCAGGAAGAGCAGGGTGCTCTGCTAACGGAGAGTACAGTGTGCGGAGGGAATTCATCCCTTACACAGGTGGCTAGGGCGCTGGGTATAAAAACCAGGACGTAAAGAGGCTTGCAGGAGAAAGCAGAGTGAGACATCTTGCTGTGGCTGATGTGTGCTCCAGGAATGGTTGCTGGTGACTTGGCTGGTCTTCCCTGGGTGCTGCAGGACACCTCTGCCTTCTGCGCAGGAGAAAACTGGGAGCTGCGCAGGAGGAAAGGGAGCTGCAGGAGCCTCAAGAGGCCCAACATGTATTCTGGGAAACGCACCAGAGCTGCTCCAGAGCTCTGCTGTGCTGTTTAAGACAGTAACTGCTTCCCTAAATGTCTTCTTTGATTGTGATTTATGTCCTCAACGGTTGCTTATTAATCATCTTCTCTGCACATTAGCTCTGATTTCCTAAGTCTGACCTGCAGCCTCAGGGCAGTAGATGCAAAGCCTTCTCCCTGCAGCCTGCCTGCCCCACTCCCTGACTGTGATCCGCAGTACCTGTTCCGCTCCACATCCTGCCTCTCCGAGGGACTCTTCCCTCCCCAAGGAGCTGGCAGTTTCCCCAGCTCAGCCGCATCAGTGTCCTTGCTGCCCTGGAATTTTTTCTGGGTAACTCCAGTCTTCCTGACCTCCTTAATTAGCTGAGTGTGTCTAAGAACAACCACCTGTATCTCCCGAATGCCAAATGAAGCCGGGCATGCTGTGCCCTGAAGAAAATGAATGTGCAGAAGCCAGGCTGCTGCTTTCCTGGTTTTCACAGCCTTCTCCTCCTGTTGAACACAAAGAACCGAGCACAGGAAAGGAGTCATGATCTGAAGTTATCGGGCGGTCGAAGGAATAGATGTACTAGCATAACACCTCACAACTCCTGAGACTCAAAGCTTTCCAGCAAAAACCAGGCATCTCCCAGAAAGCTGCAGCACAGCAATAAAAGTGTTTAGAGATAACCTGAGTGCCTTGGGCAGCTCTACAATACCATCAGAAAATCACGTTATGAGATCCATTCAGGAAATGTGAAGTGTGAGAACACACAGGCGTGCTTCAGTCCTGGGAACTGGCCAGGACCCAGCCTTCCCCACTGGAGCCCGAGAGCCGAGAGCCCTGGGTTCTAATTCACCTGAGAGTTCTGTGACCTCAGAAACGTGACTCCACCCTCAAGTCCTCTGAGCAATGGGGAAGGGAACAATCCCTGTCCCCAAGAGACCTGGACACAGAAGCCACCTAGTTGCTCAAAGCCTGGTGCCTTGGGGTTCAGTAGGCACCAGCTGCTGCTGCACTGTGGCTGTCTCATCCTTAGTAGGTCCATCACTTGAGCAGATCTGAGTTCCTAGAGAAGGAGTGCTCTAAAGAGCAGGAGGAACACTGTCCTGACCTGCATTAAAAACTGGGTTAAAACATTGGAGAAATGTAAAACTTTCAAAGGGAATCCATCTTTCTACAAACCTGGTGGGCCCGACCACAAACACTCTCCTCCTTGAAGAGTGTGTGTGTTTGGGGTGGTGAATTAGTGGTGGAGGAACAGTGGCCTTGGCCACAGAGAGTGTAGGTTGGCATGCTGGATCAGCATCTGGGTAGCAGGCACTGGCTACTCCATTTAAAATGCCGGTGAGACCGGAGGTGGAGCCCTTCACCCTTTCTGTGCTGAGATGTGGGCAGCACCTTGTGGCACTTAGGGTTCGCAGTGAAGATTTGTGGAGAAGCGGTGTCGCTCCAAGTGAGGGGCCACCAGCTCCTCGTGTCTGCACACCTAGAAACCAGGCCCAACCCCTGCTCTCCTCACTGTGGAGTCCTCCACTCCACTCTCTTTCAGATGTCAATGAGCAGCCATTTGCTGTCTCTGGGCCATCTTGTTCTCTCTCGGTGTTGACAGGATTTCAAATGTCCCTTGCTCTCCTCTCTCTGACTCCATGCATCCTCCAAATGAAAGCTTCCCCGGAACCCAGGGCAAAGCAGTCAGTTTAGGCCGTGCTTCCTAAGAGGATACAGATCATGGTTGGATGACCAGAGTAAGCGAACTCATGATCTTCAGCAGGGAGACTTCAGCTGACAGAGTGGAGACTGAGGTTTCTTGGGGCCCAGGGAGAGGGCTGGAAGCCTGGAGCGGAAGGGAGCTGGTGAGATCCAACAGAATCAGAGCATGCTGTGCTTTGCCTGTGAAACCAGCAGGCAATCCCCGCACCTGGGTGAACCACAGGTCTCCAGTGTACGTGAGCTGGGAGTCTCTACTGAAGAGATGAGACAGGGAGGGAAAATATCCCTAAGAGTGACAGATAATTGACCGTGCGATGCAGTTGTATTTTGTTACACAAAATGTATTTCTGCGCTCTGCCTTGACCCCCATTTTATTTCCAGAGGCCATCGTGACCTTTAACAGCTTTATTTTCTCTAAATTTATATTGTAATATGCTGACCATAGAAAGAAGCATTAGGGTCAGAGAAGCCCACGGAGGCTTCACTTTCACCTTACACAAATGTGCATAGAACACTACAGGGAAGCTGCAGGTTATCGTACAATACAGTGAGCTGTGGTGGGAAACTCACACTGGTACACAATCATTTGTTTTTGTTTGCATTGCAAATTTGCTAGCTTGTAAAACAAGATTTTATAAATTTCTTGAAAATTACCAAAGTAAAATGCATCCTTGTGGTATGCAAGGTGAGTTCACAGGTAAATATATTTAAGTCTCAATTTACGGTCAGTCACATTTAACGTAGGTCACAAATCTAAAAGAAATGATCCATAAAAATGACGCTGGTCACCAGTGCAGACAAACACATCTCTGTCATCTCACCCCCAATGTCTGCAAACATTCTTAAAAATATTCCTGGTGGAAGAAATAGTCCTCATTTGGCAAGACGATATTTAGCTCAGATGCAAAACGACCTAAATACAAATTTATTCCAGTTGTTTGCTACTATTCTACAGCCTTTATTTTTTGTTCTTTTCAAAAACTTAGAGAGCTCTCAGACTAAATTCTCAAGTCATTCCAAACCCAGATGTCAGTTCCGATGCAGAACTAAACAGATTTGTCTGCATAATCTGAGATAATAAAATAAAGTTTTCCACAGTATCATAGCTAAGTCAGTAAGACTTGGTGTTTGCCTCTTTGTTTCCTAATTTATTCTCTTCAGTTCTCCTATGATTCTTTTATTTACTCATGCTTAGGAGAAAATAAAAGTTAATGTACCACACATGTGTGCAACTGCATTATGAGTGCTAGAACACTACCTGGACTGAGCGTACCCAGAACATCTTATGTACTGTCTCGGTGCAGACTCCCTACTCTGCTTTAACCAGGGTACACGATGTAATCATATTAATCAGGAGAATTAACCAGAAGTGTGTGCAGAAGGGCCAGCCCTGGTAAACTCCCCTTCATCCTGAGTCCCTCCTGCCTCTCCCCTGTGCCTCTTCCATCCTTCTTTCCTCCTGTCCAGGGACTGACTCCTCTTAAATCATGTGCCACACCTGCTGGGATGTCATGCTTGGGGCACAGATAGCCTTACTGATGGCTAACTGATGCTTGCTTTTGGACAGACAACACTAGTAATTCACTTTTTTTTAATTTTAAAATAAAATTTAATGGCTTTGAAGTCATATACAATGGCACCTCAATTCACAAACTTAATTCATTCCACAATTCTATAAATGGTGGCCCAGTCATGTTTCTTACCCGTGCCGAGTTCACAAACCAAAAGAAAATTTTGCCAAATACTTCTGTTTGCGAGTCAAATTGTTCCCACACAAAAGTGTTCACACACTGAGGTGCTGCTTATACCTGAGATGCTGCTTATACCTGAGATGCAGTCGTGTTTCAATATGCATTTGCCTCCTGCTCTGGCCAAAGCTGGGTATATGTATCTATTCCACCAACATCCATCCTTTATGTCGTGGGAGCGCACTCAAACCCTTTCCTCTGGCTTCTGTGGACCATGTGGTGCACACTGACTGTTTACAGTCACAGACACGGCACCTGCATCTCCCTGTTGAACCTTGTCTTCCTGCCTGCTGGTTGGTGCTAACTGCCCTTCCTCCCTTCCCACCTGCCTCCTCACCTCTGTAACCACAATTCTATTCTCACCTTCAGTGGGGTAGAGTTTTCAGCCCCCACGAGGGAGTGAGGCTACGTGGCACTCAGATTTCTTCACCTGATGATTTCACTTAACATCACAACCTTCCGTCCTTCCCACATTGAACCAAGGCGGGGATTTTAAGCTGAGGGTAGAATGCTACTCCATGTCGCAGGTGTGCCCCACTTTCTTAGTCGCTCACCCATTTCTGAACACTTGGTTCGGTTCCGTTTTCTTGGGCGGTGTACACAGTGTGGCTATGAACCAGGCTGCTCCATGTGCTGAGTGAAGTTCCTTGGATGCACAGCTGGTGGTGGATTGCTGAAGGTGTGACAGATCTATTTCTTGTTTATGGCACTCCACCATTGTCTTCCATATGGCTGTGCCCATGGATGCATACAGCTGTTCTGACTGGCCCGGGATGAGATCTCACTTGCATTTCTTGATGGTTACTAATGTGAAACATTTTTCATACACTTTTGGCTATTTGGGGGTTTTCTCTTGAGAAATGCCTATTCAGATTATTTGCACATTGTAAAATTAGATTAATTAGCTTATTATGATTATCATTATTATTTGGTACTGAGAATTGAATGCACGACCTCACACTTGCCAGGCAGATGCTGGGCTGCTGGGCTGTATCCCTGGCTATTTGGTTTCTTATTAACGTGTTTGTCTTCCTTCTGTATTCTGAGTTATCCCCTTTCAGATGTGTACTTCTGGTTAATTCTGCCTTCTGTTGAGTGTTTTCTTTGCTCTGCATATTCTCAGGATACTCATTTACTGAATATTCAAATAATAATTGTACATATTCGTGGACTGCAGCATGGTATTTTAATAGAGGTGCACAGTGATGCTTTCAGCCTTCATGAACCCTCGTCATTTCTCTATGTTGGAACCATTCAAAGTCATCTTTTTTGGTTATTTGTAGACTGATGTTGGCCATAATCACCCACAATGCCATGGGACATGAGGAGGAATTCCTCCTCCCTGATAAATTCTACCTTTACCTGACCTTCCCGCGCCCAGCCCCAGCCGTGCTGCCCCTGGGGAGCACAGTACCAGTCTCTACTTCTGTATCAACCCTTCTGGACTTTATTTTCCCTCTGCATAGTGTTGATCTGATTGTAACACTAGAGTTCATTGATTGACCTTTTATTTTATTTATTTATTTTCACAGTTTGTAGGGTTCCTTGATTTACATCGTCAAATTAGATTTTTCTTTAAATATTATTTTAATGAGAAAAACAAACAAAATACCAAAATGAGGTTATAGGAGAGTCGTGATAGTTAATACATTGCGTATTGTTATCTTCAAAGTCTTAAGTGGTCCCTTTTTGGAATCCGAGGCTCACTCCTTCTTTTCAATCTTCCAGCCCCCTCCTGGTGGCCTTTGGTGAACAGATGACAGGACAAGTGCAGGAATGACCATGTGCCTTTCCTCCTAGTTGCCTGCATCTTCTGTCTGTTTGATGCCCAGCCCACTGTGGCTCTGGGACATGCTCCTTTTGTTTCTCCTGGGAAGTGGAGAAGGAGGAGGAAGAGCAGCAGAATGTCAGAGGTCCAGCGTGGTGTTATCTTTCCAACGTTCCCTTTGGCTTTGCCATAGATACTGCCCCCTACTCCTCCAACTCCCAGCAGTTTTTGCAGGCTTCAGGTCCCTCATAAATCTTTGCTAAATGAGTGTGGACATCAAGTAGCCTGCAAAGAAGTTATGAGTTTATTTACTGCCTGGAGTTTCTAAATCCTGGAGGATTTGAGCACATTGAGTGCTGTAAAATGACTGCTTGGTTTTTTTTATCATGCCAAGGGCTAAAAACCACATCAAGAACACGGGAAGGCTGCTCTGTCTGAGCAAGGACATAGTGGGGGCAGATTCGCTGTGCCCAGACAGGACTGCAGTTCCCAGGAGGCTTGCTTGACCGTCCTCTACTGTGCTGTCTGAGGTGGTCAGGGAAGCCATGCAGCGCTGACAGGTCATTTTCTATTAGCACAGATAAAATCCAGCAGCATTGCGGGACTGAAATTTGGCAAAGTTACTCAAAGATTAATAGATTGTAAAAGATGAAATCATTTTAAGTACTTGCTGGTGCACATTTGAGAATAAGGTCTTAGTGTCTGCATGCTGAGAGAAAAATCTTAGAGAAACCATGGGGACTTTAATACATTAACTCGTAAGTTATCTTAATTTACCAGTAAGCATTCTAGAATCTAGAAGAGTCTTCCACTTTTGACAGCTGCTCCTGTTGAGGTTTGGTTTAGTAGGAAGTGCTCTGCCCACAGAGCCTGATAAACCCGAGTTGTGACCCGTTTCTCTGCGCAGTGGTCTTGGGTGCCTTCTCAGCAGCTTCTGAGTCTCCTCCTCATCATCTGCAGATGGAGTAAGGATGTGGGTGGTACAAAGGTCTGCAGAGGAGAGGTAAAGCCGCAGGCCTTTGGTGGGCATGCAGGGGGCTTTTCTGGCATCTTCCTGTTGTTCTCACCCACCTCAGCTCACTCTCTGTATCCTTAGCACCAGCAATCTTGTTGTCGTTTACCTTGATTTCACTTGGGGGCACTTTAGCAAGGTCCTGTGAAATCAGAGGTTTAGAACAGAAGTCAGAACAGAAGCCCCTGCCACGGGATAGCCTGCCCCTCTGAGGTGGGGCAAAAAGCCCTGCAGCTTGTCACCCAACTAAGCTGCCACTGCTTTGAAGCTCCCTGCAGGCAGGGCTTGGTTGGTTTCTGCTCTATTTTACTCCTCACATTTATAAACATTGGATAATTAATAAACAAATGAAACAGTAGACAGCCCTGTTCCCAGAAGAAGGCACCATTCTGCTCCATGGACCTGTACTCATACAACTAGAAACTCTCACAGATCCTTCTAGCAGCGTGGAAGTGTGTGTCCTCTTCTGCCTTAAAGAAACTTTCTGTGTACTGAGGTGAGTGCTCAGGAATCTTCTGGGTGTGTTCCCTGCATAGGTGGCGTTTACCTAGTTCCAGCTCTGTCATAACAATTACCCAAGATTCATCTTCGAAATGAGCCTCCCTGTCAGCATCCCACTTGGGTCTTTTCACCTGGGTCAGCCTGGGCTTGAAGTTACCTGCATCTGGGCACCCTCAAATCCAATCCCTGCCCACACCTTCTTCCTCTTCCCCCTTGTTACTAGTCTCTCTAAATGCCAGATCTTGACTGCAAGGTGCTTTGAAATAAAGTAGTCTGAATTTTTGATTTGCTAGCAGATGCCAGTTTCTTTCTGTGTAGCAGCTATTTGGAAATCTTAACTGAGCACCTCACCAGGTAGAATCTTAATGTAAATGAAGTTAACTGAGGCTTTTGCATGATAAAGCAACTTCTAAACAGGAATCTCTAGCTAAGTAAATGGATTTTATTTGGCATAGGGAAGTCTGGTTTAAATGGTTAAAAGTAAAAGATGGGTAAAGATTATAGGCTCCTGTGACTAAATTATTAATCACTCCATCAATTCTTAAATATTTATTAAGTGCCTGCTATGAATTAGTACTTTGCTACATTCTGTAAATCTGATGTTAGTAAGATCCAAATGATTTTCTGCTTAGGAATTTATAATCTTAGAAACTCAATTCACTAAATACAACCTCATACAGGGTTATCAGGACCAAGTTATTTTTATCAAAAAACTATTTTGAAATAATATAAAAAATGTATGTGTACCTGATATCAACATTTGTTTTAACCTAAAATACAAACATGTGTTTAATACAACTATCTTTAGATGTAGGATCAATTGACACATACATTAAATGTTTTATATTTAAGTAAACTACTATAAAACACACAGTAGCCACACACGTCAATATTTCCTTAGTATATTTACTTATACCGAGGTTGAGAGAATAGAGGGGAGGACATGAAGATTCTTGCAGGAGTGCTTAGGAATCAGCCTTTGAGTCTCTATGTGCTGCAGTGATTCCACAGTGGTTGCATGTGTTCCTCAATGAGGAGCTAATGCAGGATGTGGCTAGGATACAGGTGACAGCAGGAAAGACAGAGAGACAGAGACAGACAGAACAGTGCAGATCTCTGCTGTTTTTCCAGTTAAAACCACACTCAAAGCCATCATTCAATTTCTTCTCTCAAGTGTGGAATCCTCCTACATTTTCATTACTTGCCTCCAATTATTTGGCATTATTCCAGAGCTAATTTCAGGGTTTTTTTAGACAGGAGATTTCCAAAACTTGCTCAAAGAGAATTATTGTTTCTGTGGTAATTTTCTTTCACATTCTTATCTGTAATTTCTAACATTCTTAAACAAATTACTTAATTACAAGCTGACTGTGACGATGCATATCTCAATTTGTAGCACTTTGGAAGCTGAGGCAGGAGGATCACAAGTTCAAGGTCAGCATTGGTTACATAGCAAGTTTGTATTCAGCTTGTATGGCACACCAAAGCCATTTCAGAACAAAACAAAATAAAACCAAAAAGAGTATGGCTTTCAATTAGAATAATGTTCATGTAGCATAACTTCTTTTTTTTTTTTTAGTGCGATGTTGTTCCAAGGACAGGAGTCTTTGCTTTTTAAAGGCTGAGTCATATTCCACTATATCTACTTATCACACTTTCTTTATTGTCTCATTGGTCTGCAGACATTGAAGTTTTTGTTTGTTTGTTTGTTTGTTTTGTTTTGTTTTGTTTTGTTTCTTTTTCCTGTGACTTGTCTATCATGAATTGTCACTGACTGGGGGAAGAGTGTCTCTAAGAGGTGCTTATCTCACTTCACTGTTTTATGCTCCGAATAGCACCTGGTGGGTTTTAGGGTACTTCTTACTGCAGGGGTAAGTGTCCATGTGGTGTTCTAGGAGAGCTGGGACAACTGGCCCCATCGCTCCTAGCACCCCTTGCTGCTATGCCCTCTGCTGATACCTCCTGTATCTCTTCTCGTTTGATTGACAGCCATCCTGACAGGTGTGAGGGGAAACCCCCTCTTGGTTTCCATTAGTATCTCCCCAGTGACTCCACAGCAGGCATCCTCTAATTTACATATTGCAAACTGCTTTAAAATCTGTGTGAACTGCCATAGTCAGATTTCCTCTTTTTCCATTTGGTAACCCTTCATACATTTCTGCTTCTTGTTAGATAATAGAATTAGAGGATATTCCCATTAATCAGGACACCCACAACTTTTGCTATGTAATTATAAAATAAAATTTATGTTTATTTCAACATATTGAACTTGATACCAAACATGGGGACATAGGAAAATAGCATCCCTATTTTATGTCTTGCACATAGGAAGGACAAGTGCTATTAATAACAGGGTGACACTTTGGTAAGAATTTTGCTACAAGGTTCACTGTTGAGTAGTATTGTAAGTTTCCAAAATCCTTCATGGTTGACACTTAATCCCCCCGTGAACCATGAGGGCTTATTACAAATGAGTCTACAGACATGGAGAATATACACACAAACACATGTCATATGTATTACATGTACAGATGCACATACGTTACATATATTAGTATTATATATATTTAGTTCAGTTCCAATATAAGCTGTCTTTCTGGGTAGTAAGCAGGACAAATTATACTCTTTGTGAGTTATAGGTTTATGAAAGTTGAGATATTTGGTCAGGTTGTAGAGTGTTAGTACCAAGATGACAATGGAAATTTGTTTTTGGAAATCTACCAATTCATGGCCTTAATTTTGGAAGGAAATTTAAAGTCACAAAACATTCATCAAGAGGATCTTTCAAAAATTTCACATTCTAAATATTCCAATTAAACAAATTGTTTTAATCTTATACTTTAGATGAGAATCAATAGCTATTAACAATGCATTTAATCATGTGTTCTGTTTTCTCTATAATAAAATTCTTTTATACTTTTCATCTGAAATAGATTTTGTTTTGAAAAGAAGCAATGTGACATACTTTCCACAGAGCTGTAGAGTTTCCAACAAATGTTGCATTGTCTTTGTATGATGATCAATAAAACATACCAGGAAGTGAAAAGTTTCCCTTCACGATATTCATGTACTCAGCTTTGAGAATCCAAAATAGCAAAATCCCAATCCACAAGCCAAGAGGAGATATCTCACTTTATTAAAAGTTTTTATTTTATAAAATTCTCCTTCACAGATAATTTCTTTAAAGATGTAACAATCTTTAATTCCAAAGGAATTAAAGCACTTAAATTGTGAAGGAGTGTTTTATTATTTTACAGGTAAAATACAGAGGCGAAAAAACTTAATGTGAAGCTGTTAATGGCTACCAAGAAATGGTAAAATCAATCAAAATTGGAATTGAATGTATATATGAGCCTTGCCTAGAGTATTCTTTTCAAAGTTTTATAGTACGCTAATGAGATAAAGTGTTACTTACAGATGCGAAACGCAGCAATACAGCCTCTCAAAGGAAAATAATAACTTAGCCTTTCAAAATTATAGATGCATATTGGGAACACTTTACGTAATTTAAAACTCCCTAGTTTTACTGAAATTCATAAATTAAATTACTTTCATCTGGAAATTTAGCTTTTTTTTTTTTTTTTTTTTTTTTTTTTTTGTCTTTTTTCTTTTTACCAGTACCAGAGATCCAACTCATGACTGCCTGCTTGCAAGGCAGGTGTGTATGCCACTGAGCTAAATCCCCAGCCCTGAAATTTAGCATTTGAACCAAATAGAAAAAGGAACGAAATTTATATTTACTATATCCATTTAAACACACTCATCTCAAAATTCTGTTGTTTCTTTTAAAGATTTTAGTGATTCTTAAAATATTTAAGAAATTTAATTAGTCCCTAAAAGTCTTTAGGAACTAATTTGCTTATAAAATTCTTGAAGGAATCAGAGACCAATGAAGGGAAACAATACCACGGTTTTACAGACACTTTAGGTATAACCTAGAATATTGCTGTTGGGGGAACTGGAGGTTTACAGTCCCATCAAGATTTCCTTATTTCCTTGATAACCTCAGCCACGGATGTAACATTCACAGATGCTGAACTTTAAAGCGTGAACTTGGTCCCGGGTGTCCCACTTTCCTCTGGGTGCCCACACTGATGCCCGACCCCACCCTGGGCCCAGAGCACTGACCTCTGGCTGTGCTCACAGAGGAGAGCTTTCGGGGCCAGCTTGGCTTGGCCAGCGTTCTGCCTCCATGAGTGCTGACACACCAGAGCCCTCTCGGTCATTTAGTGGTCTTTTGCCTGCCAAGGCTGATGTGCACAAAATCCTTCTCTCCACATCAGCATGCTGAATTTCCTCCTTCTCTCATGATGCTGCAGTTTTAAAGGGTCCGTCTTTTGACTCATTTTTATCTTGCTGCATTTTGGGTGTGTCCAGTGTTTTCTTAAACCTGGCTTTGGGGTTGTTGTTGTCAACTTTATTCTCTCTATTTTACTTCTTTACTAAACTTCTAACTGGTTGGTATTTTGAGGAGAATTATTTTATGATAATTTATTTTCTGTTCGCTGATTAAATTCTTTCTGAGTTTAGGGTAGATTTTACTATGTGGATGAGGGTTATCAACATACATCGTAGTAGATGTTTACCTCCATTTTTGAGGCTTATTCACTTTTATTTGTTTCTTTTATATACTTACCTTCTTTAGTAACTCATCTAAAACACTCTTTAACTCACTTAAAACACTAAGTGAAAGCAGCAAGACTTGTTGCGCTGTTATAGTCAGTGGTGATCTCTCTAAGATTTCACTCTTCTGAGTAAGACAGAACTAGAGGTGAGCTCCACACATTTTATCATGTTAATAAATATCATTTTAGATACGTTTATGTAAATTTAGCAACAATAATTATGAAGTTTTCATAATATAAGAAATCAGCATACATATATTTTTTAATTTAGTAGATTTTAAAATTTTTCCTATTTTTTACTTCCCTCATTTGCTTGTATTATCTTTATACTGATCTCCTAACAATCTTATCCACTAAACATGATTAAATAACTAGAATGTGGTCATTTTGGGGCAGTGTTAGGAGAACGCCCAGGCTCGAGGTTTGGGTGGTATCCTTGGAGGACCAGTCAGTGTGATCTGGAGGCCTCCTCTCCTCCAGGCCAGCAGCTTCTGGGGCTGCGCCTCCCTGGCCCTCCCAGGCTGCTCAGCCTTTTCTGCATCAAGTGGGTCTGTCAGCGCCGCCCATTCCTGTGTGTTCTTGCATTAGCTTGCTGGTCCCAGCACTGCCATGTGCATGGGTGCATGTGTGTAGGCATGTGTGTGTGTGTAGGCATGCGTGTGTGTAGGCATACATGCGTGAAGGGCACGCACCTCCCCAGGCCCTTCCTGCGGCAGGTGCAGGTGCTGTCCTGGAGCCCACTCCAAGCCCTGTTCCTAGGCTCCTCCTGCCCCAGCCCGGGATGCAACTCAGGTTCTCCGGATGGTCCCATTCTCAGGTAGGGGATGGGAAGAATATTTAAGGCCAGTGTAGGAAAGAATGAGATGTTCTTTTTCTTACTGATTGCTGTGCCATTTCGGAATAGAGGAGGGAAAATCTGTAGAAGCCGTGCCCTAAGCAAGGAAGTATCAGTTTCTGTTCACTTAGAATTAAACTTTCGAAATCCTTAACCTGTTAAACTGGTGTTTTGAAACCTAGATGTCAGTTTTTCTCTCAGTTTTCTGGACACTCAGGTCGGATCCCTGGGTAGGTGTGACGTGGGCCTTTCCAATCTGTCAGGTGCTAAGCGGTCTCTGTAAATCAAAACTGGGCAAGCAAGCAGCAGAAGCCAGGTCTCTTCTGATGCCTTTCTTTGTTCAGGCTTCTGTTAAGTCTCCTCAGGCCAGGCTGCAAATCACCCTAAAAAGCTCTCCGATTATATAGCCTTCCTCAGAAGTTAGAGTCAACACTTTCTTCAGATACCAACTAGGACAGGGACTGAGAGGAGCTTGAGTTAATCCTCGCTCTGCTCCTCGTTTGCCGTAAGAACATATTAACTTGGTTTAACATCTGCAAATAAAATTCCTATGTCAAATGAACATGCATAAGCATAGGCAATGGTACTTAAGTATTATGAATTATTCAAAAATATTTTATTAATAACTGAAAATTTCTGCCTTCCAGACATTCCTTTCCATTTACAAATTTAAGAAACTTATCTGTCTGCTATTAGCCTTCCAAATTTTACAGTATTATGCAAACATTTTATTTTTAATAAAAAATACAAAAATTTTATTTTTACAGCCAGCATATGCTATAAATCACACTGACAGTATCAACAGATTAACATATCTCACTCTTTATAAAGTGATAGTGGGGATCAAGGAGGAAAAGCAGCTGTCACTAAAGGTTACAGGAGGAAAATACACAGTTTTCTCCCTTGAATTTTCAGCCCCATGTTAGGATGACACCAAATGCACTGACCCATTCTCCTCCCTTCCATGTCCCATGGGTCCATATGGTCAGGCACTGGCAGAGGTGTTGGAGAACTCAAGCTCTGTGTGCAGGAGGGTCCCACAGGTCTGGGAAGCTGCATACACAGGAGCTCCGGTCCAGGCTTTTAGCACAGGACCACAGTGAGGACTCTCACTGGGGCTGTGCTGGGGGTGAGTGTCCAGGGCTCCTCCTTTGACCAATGCAAGTTGACTCTGAGATGGATTCTGGAAGAGTGGAGGTGGAGAGGGCCCCAGAGAGCACCGAGAAGGGGATAGTGTCATACCTGTGAAAAGAGCAGAGAGAGACAAACAATGTGAGACAGGCAGGGTGGGCAGAGAACTCCAGGTCCAGCGGAGGGGCAGCTGGTGAAAGGTGAGGCGTTCGCATCTGTCCTTTTATCCATGACAGACTCATCCAAAACTACTCCTAGTACGTCAGCCACACTGTGACACAGAGAAGATACAAGTCCTCCATGGGTTTCCTCACCCTCACAACCACAGATACCGTCTGTCTGAGCCATTTTTTTTCATGGCACAGCACGCAAAAGGAGCATGCAGTGTGTTTGAACAAAACTGCTAGACCAATCGCAGCCCTTTGTGTGAGGCACATACATGAGTGTCCAAGGAAAGGGCAGTGGGTGGCCACCTGCCAGCACCACGCTACGAGAAGCTTGAGCATAGAGCACAGTATGCGCTGGCACCTGATGAAATAGGTTGGAACACTTTTGTGTGCAAGAAACTTTACATATTTTCCTTAAATATGAATGGACTCCTTTAGAGCCTGTTTTCATCACTTTCTTTTCCCTGGGCAAAATACCCAAAACCCAAACATTACAGGCGATGAGGGTTATTTGAGCTCCTGCGTTTCAGATGTTTTAGGCTTTGGTCAGCAGGCTCCAAAACAGACACTGTGGTAGAGGAGAAGCCACTGCTGTTATGCTGGCCAGTACCTAGCAAGAGGAAGGGGGACTGTGGAGACAGACGCCCCCTTCCAGGTTGCACCCTGTGACAGTCTTCAGCCAGCCTGCCTCTGACCCACGAAAGCTTTGGAAGTCACTCTGGATCTAAATCACAACCAAGGCCATTGCCACAGTACAAGCAAAGTCACTGGTGGCATAGTCTGGAGGGCTAGGTGTCAAACAGTAAGCTGAGCTCCTGTTGAAAGAACAGATACAATGTTTTGCCACCCTGAGAAAAAGAAGGACCCAAGCTGACACCTAAATTGGATCAAGCCTCCCAAAGGACCAACATGCCACAGTTAAGATCAGTCTAAGAGGAAAAAGATTTGGGGAGGAAAAGCCAGGTTTGTACAGATGGTAGGCTGCAGGTGTTAGAGCATAGACGGGAGGAGTCACCCTGGGAAGCATGAGCCTCAGATATAAATTTGAGCATTATCAGCTCACAGGTAATACTTAAGCTGTGAAGCCAGATGAGATTGTCAAGGGAGCTTGAGTAAATGGAAGGAGAACAAAGCTATACGCAGTAAATTTTTATATATTCCACCTCTAACATTGCTTTCCAACTAGGCTTTACTTCATGAATTCTTTAGTGTAAACCAACAGGGACCTTGTGGAGCTGGCTTTCCTTAACCCTTCGTATCTGTGTGACAGTCAAACCCAAATCCATGAGGACTCTCTGCTGTCAATTTTCTCCTTTCTTGTTTCCCTGTGAAGTAATAAAATCACTAAAGCAGAGTTAGCTCACAGTTATATTTGCCTTCTTAGCTTCTGGAACTGAACTGTAAGTGATTTGAGGATTGGAGTAATTTTGGATCATTTACTGGACTTGTTCAAATAATGGTTCCATGATTAACAGACGAATTATCCTTGAAATGTTTAAATGATATGGAAGCATTGCCCCTTGGGATTGGAAAAGAAAACAGCCTAATTTTCCAAAAACAGCCAAAGAATATATCTAAATACCTCCCCAAGGGTCTGTTAGAGACCATGGTAAAATTATAGTTACTGTAATTGTTTTCATCTTTCTTTGTCAGTTATATTTGAAGGTTTTTATATAATGTGTAGTGTGTTTGAATTCTGATGTGATTTCCCTGTTACTTGGAAGGGTTTAAATTCCAGAATGTGCACAGCCTTCGTTTTCTCCAAAGGACAGTAAGCAGAGACCACTGAGCCCTTTGGGGAATGCCTGGAGCTTTGCTTGAAGGATGTGGTCATGTGTGACGCAGTCCTCTGATCCCAGCAGTCCGGGACTCAGGGCAGGATGGTCGGGATGCAAGCCCAGCTCTAGCAGCCTAGTAGCTTGGCAGGACCTGTGCTGAAAGAGGGCAAGCCTCAGGCTGATTGTGTAGCTCGGTGCAAAAGTGCAGTGACCTGGGTTTAATCTCCAGTACTCCTTGAGATGAGAGAGAAAGATAGGAAGGGAGACAAAGAGAGAGAGCAAGAGGGCAGAGAGGGATGGAGAGGGAGGAATAAAGAAGGGCTGAATTTGAATTCCAGCCATGCCATACTCCTGTCAATAAGAAAAGGTGCCTTTTCCTCTGGGAGTTGAGACTCAGTTACTTTCAGCTAAGTAAAATGAGTTATTTAAAGACGGAGATGAGTTACATGACAGTGCTGAAATCCTGCAGTTTAAAAATTCCACTCCATCATGGATCCTATTTCCCTCCATCCTGCACATTAGTTCACTCCTCACACATAGCATATGTGGCGTTAGGGCACTTGGGCGCTGCCATGCTCTATGGTGGCTTTCTGTGGCCTCAGACAACCCAGATTTCCTCTGCAGAGACCCTATGACATCAGACAATGAATACAGGCAGCTATGTAGGCTCAAGGAGAGCATTTCTGTCTGGTTTCCTGCATAATCCCTTTTCCGTCCAAGACTGGGAAACTGCGTGTTCACTGACACTGATGTCAGCCTCACTTTGGAGCTCATGGCGGCCCCTGGGTGCGCACAGAGGTCCCTGTGGCAACCTCTGGACCAAGATGCTCCTAAGAGAACACTGTGCCCCTACCAAGGGTGGGCTTGAGCAGAGAAAGACATGCTGCATTCAGGGCATCGCAGACACAGGCGGGCCGCGTGGAAGGAGGAGATGGATCCACAGATCTGCACACAACTGCAGCCTGGTGTCTGTGGGCAGAGCATCGTGTCCTCTCAGCAGCCAGTTCCCAGGTGCCTGCCTCTGCCTCTGATTTTGGCCCTTGCTCTTCTTCAAAATACACCCAGCCTTCAATCAGTGATGAAGCTGTGTCTCAGTAAACCCATTGCACACTAAAACCGTGATGCAGTGATGGAGCCCATGGCAGAGCCCCACTGCACACCCAGCTCTGCAGGTTGGCAGCTGAGAAGGTGACTCCCCAGCTCATCTGGCTCCTGAGAGGTTTGGGCCACTATCAGGGTCCATCCTGCCTGCTGTAGAGGAAGAGGCTGAGTCCAGGGAATGACACTGTCCAGGCGCTGCATGAGCAGAGGAATTGTGGGGTCAAGCGCAGTACCTTAGGGGCTGCCCTGTGGGAAGAGGCAGAGAGACAGCCAGGCAGGCGGTAGGGCACAGGAGGGTTTACTGGAAGGTTCTCTGGGCTTGCTTTGGGGGTCCCTGCAGGGCCAAGATGAGGGGATGAGAAGTGAGCCCTCGATCCTGACTTCTGCTTTCTCAGGACAGGTTCCCGCTTTCCCTCTTTTGCAGCACTGGTGATTGAGCCGAGGGCTTTTGTGCTCAACCACATCCTCAGTCCATTTTATTTTATTTAATTTTAATTTTATTTTATTTTAAAGCAGTCTCCCATGTTGCTAAGGTGCTCAGGCTGCACTCCAATTTGCAGTACTCCCAGGGACTGGGATAGCAGCATGCACCCCCAAGCCCACTTTCGCTCTTCTATGTGAGAATTCCCTTACTATTTTGTTCTCTAAGAAAGACAAATAATGAGAAGTCTGAAAGCCACTGCAAGACCTCACCGGATAACTGTTTCTGTCTCCCAGGTTTCCCCAAACTGACTTACACTAACCTCTCCTGCATGGAGCTCCTTCCTACTTTGAGTAATTGGCTAATAAATCTGAAACTAATTTGGTCTACAGTGTTAATGGCTGATAATGATTTAATGTGTTTCCCCACTCAGGGAACACATTTGCATTTTAATAGAGGTCTTACTGGCAATTTTCTTAACTCAAATGAG
Organism: Cavia porcellus; assembly: GCF_034190915.1. Taxonomy (NCBI): domain Eukaryota; kingdom Metazoa; phylum Chordata; class Mammalia; order Rodentia; family Caviidae; genus Cavia; species Cavia porcellus. The sequence goes on from NW_026947507.1 coordinate 45,711,757, forward strand.
TGACTTTAATGGTGGGCATTTGAGGGGCAACAGGGACCAATTTCAGCAGAACTTTTCCAGTACCCCTAAAATCACACCATGAAGCCAGACAGCCTGATATCACTGCCTTGAGCGCCCGTGGGTTCCTTTCTGTAGGAAACCACATTTGCTCTCTTTTTGTTTTTTTCTGAGCCTTGTATTTAGATCAAGCGCCACTTTTGCTCTGGTTTCTGCTCCCGAGTCTTGCTGTGTTACCCAGGATAGATTCAATCTCTTTAGTTCAAGCTGCCTCAGCTTCCCAAATAGCTGGGACCACAGGTGCACACCACCCTGTGCTGTGGTTGATGAGGTCCTAGGGCAGGTTTTCAGGCTCTTGTGCATGACAAGTAAAGAACTGGATGTTGCCATGACAGGAAGGACAAAGCAGCCAAGTCTAACTGGGCAATACGGTGCTTGGAGTGCATGGGCAGCTGAAGAGACAGTGGCCCCAGCAGCCACGGAGTCAGTCAGCGGTGCCTACTGCGATGTGCTGTGCCCAACTCGCTGTATGCTAGCTGGATGCAGGAGGTGCAGTCTGCAGGCAGGAACCCTCGGTACACACTGGGTTGAGAACTGGGACTGCAGGTTCTGCTGCTGGAGACGGCCACACATCTGTCTCGGTCCAAGATTTTGAGATCCGACAGAGCAGCCTGTCTGTCATGACTTTGCCTCCTGGGAGGAGGCCTAGCGCACAGGTCAGGGGCCTGTGCCTGGAGCCGCGCCCAGGTCCCGGGGAAGAGCGAGCTGGTCTCATGCCTCAGCTGTTGTCTGCATAACTTCTCGGGCACACTTTTGAGGAGAGCATTTTCTCATCCTCAACTAGGATTTCTGTTGCAAAGTGTCCAGATTAGAACAGGCTGAAAGGAAAGCCCTAGAAATGAACTCATATATGTAATTTAGCACTGAAACCAAGGTCAGCAATTCCAAAATACTGAGGAGGGTGGGACACTTTCCAATATTGCAGATTAAAAGGGGAAAAACACAACATCCCTCACTTTATCTATGTAAGAATATTTTACTAGTTGATAGATTAAAGAAAACTGATACTGCAAATCTAGTCACCAAAAACAAACACCTTTTAGGCCCTGAACGTCTTGGCTTTCAGAGGTCTGCTCTTGTCCCCTTCCACGTCATCTACCTGATCTTCATTCCTGTAACATAAATTATCCCGGGGCAGGGTCCACACCTGCATGGGCGAAACCCAGCCTGGCTCAGGAGCGGGTTAGCAATGCCCAGCCCTCTCCTGGCTCTCTTGGAGACTGTGAGGCCGCCCTCTTGTTGCCATGCAGTACGCAAGGCCTTTCAGCATTGGAAGCAGGAATGGAAGCCACCAAGGGCCGCCCACGTGGCAGGGGCATTGTCACTGGGTGACTTCTGCAGGTGGCTCTGAGTTGCTCTGGGTCAGAGATTTGAGGCAGAGAGGATCCAGCAGGGTTCGTTGGTCCCCTAAAATGACTTCCTGGGGGGGGGGTCTCTTAACTTTTCCACCTGGTCCCTGACATCCATTTTACAGGAGTTCTAATGAGCAGTCCTTGGGAAGTTTTGGGCAAGCACTTAGGAAGCCACGTGTTTCCATCCCAGACCTGGGTTTGGACTTCTGGAAGGAGATGGGTGGGTGCTGATCTGGCAAGCTGCTCTGGTGCTGTGGTCCTGAGTCCATCCTGTGCCCCTGGTTCTCTTGTCACCAACTCGTGGGTTAGGAGGGAATACAGCGCTTAGGTATGTGGAAACTGTTCCGGGAAGAAATACATATATATGACAATTCCAGGAGAAATTTTTTAGAAATTCCTTTTAAATTCCAAGTTTTTAATAGAATTTTATAGGAGAAGAAAAAAAGTGACATTGACAGTCTTTTGTGCTGTGAAGATGTCTTCTACTAGGAGCTATTCAAATCATCTTTCAATTTATTTTATTTACTTTTGTCTGTCCCTTACCATAACACCTAAACATGTTTCTCTTGTGATTCTTCCAGAACACCTGTCCCAAAGGTGGTTCTGAGGTCCAGTTTGCTAGGCACCACTCGTTGCTAGCAATAGCAGCCTGTCCCCAGAGAGCTGGGGTTTCAGTCTGGGAACTGAGCAGGGGCCCCCACCTTACCCTCCAGGACAGAGGACAGCCCTGCCACTGGACAGAGCAGTGTTTCTGTGGTGCTCACTGGTGCAAGAGGAGTGGATGGGTGACGTCCAGAGCAGCAGCCATCTGGGCCGACTGCTCTGCTGGACTTGTCTGGCAGTGAGCGCTGTAGTCTCATTGCAATGTCTGATCAACAAATGGAGCATTTTGGGGAAATTGCTGAGAGTTTCATCCATTTTGCCAGAGCCTTCTGTTGTTATCATTTGTTACTTAAGTGAGATTTTTCTGTGAATCTTCTAGCCATGTTCTCCTGAAACTCCCGCTCCTCTTCCTGCAGGGAAGCAGCCCAGGGTTCCTGGGGTGTGGGGTGGGGCACAGGTCACTTTCCAGTGAAGTTTAATCTTTAACTGTTTAACCATTTAATCTTTAACTGTTGTAGTCTCTCTTCAGTGTTCTTCTGACACCTTTACTCAGTTTGAAATTTTTTGTTTCATCTTCCACGTCATTTAGAACTTTCTAAGGAAATTTTTTCTGCATCTAAAGATCTTCCTGGGCACGTTGCATATGCTCCCCGAGTTTCCCAAATCGCGGCTCCTTTGGTCAGTTGATTGCCAGGCACTCTGAGGTCACTCTTATTTGACTCCCTTATCTTCCCCTCTGGAATGCTCCTGTTGTCCCAACTCTCCTCCCAGGGCCGTGTGATCTCTGTGGATCAGTGGTCATCTCTCCGCTGATCACACAGCATGCCCTGCACTGGTTGTGGGCTTCTCAGCCTGTGTCTTGGTCCACAGATGCCTCTGGGTCCCCTTAGCCAGGGTCTCTGTTCTGCAGCCACCTGCAGGCCCTGGCTCAGCTTTGTCCTGTCTGAGGCACTAGCCAGCAGGCAGAGTTCCAGGCAGGGCAGCTGTAAGTGGCCCAGGGCTCTGTGGATACATCCTGGCTCCCCCTCACTCTACACACGGGGACCCACAGCCTACAGCCAACTCCCACGGAGGCTTCAGATGTGACCCCAGCACCTCCGCTGCCCACCCCAGGCCAGTGTGTTTCTGTAGCTCCAGCCATGCACAAGGAAGGCATTGCTTCCCTGGGTCCTGGGATGCACAGAGAGGATGTGAGTTCCAGAGGCACATAATGCGGAAGTCCTTGCTTTATACTTTAAAAAATATTCTCTAATAAGGGTGGCATCTAAACTAAAACATAACACTAGGAATTTAAAAATTCAATGAATATCTGGTCACCTTCTAAATCCAGAATACTCGAAGAGAGAACATTGTGTGTTCACACATTTGTTGTCAATGTCAATGTCATGGTAAAGATGATGGATACAGAGAGACAACTGACTGACTCTCAGAAGTGCTGGCACCATTCTTTCTTGCCATGCACTGACCCCTGGGTGCGGTACTGCTCCTGATCTCTATGTGTCAGGTACCCCTCCAGGCTCCAGAACCCATAAGTGGAGGCTCAAAGTCCATGGAATCTATATTCCAGAAGGGGACAGGAATACAGGAACATGGGCAACAGCAATGATTCCTGTTCCCAGCGGCATCCAGGTGACATTGCAGCCCTGCCCTGCTCAGCCTCATTCTGCTTTGTGCCTGGCACTAGGGAGGAGGGCAAGAGGTGCCTCCCTGCTCCCTGTCTGCTCCCGACCCGGGCACTGACTTCCTGAGTCCATCAGCACCAGGCTCCGTGGTGCACCTCCATCCTCATCCTGATTACTCACTACGTGGATATCCGTGACTTGCTTCTTATCATGATTAAAAACACACTTTCAGAAACCAGGCTGCAGAATGATCCCTCAGCTCTGCTTTGTAATCTTAGTGAAATGAAGGTCTCTGAACCTCAGATCCCAATACTTCAAATGAAATCTTCATATTACTTACTCCCAGGATTAAGAAAAGAACGTAAGAAAAAATGTGATGTGAATACGTGGCTTTTAACAACAGTGCCCCCTCCATGTCACATCCTCAGTAGGGAGAATCTGCTATTTTACGGTCATGGGCTTCCACTTCCGCTTTCTCGGCTATGTCCTGTGTCTGTTTTATTTTCCATGTCGCTGGTGGTATGGTTTCTCTAAAGCTCAGATCTGATCAGGTTAAGTCCCTAAATAAGATCTGCTGATGAGATTTTTCAAACTTCAAGAGAAAAGGTCCTTTCTAATTCGTCCCTAGGACTGGAACCCCTAGCTCTGTGCACTCAAGCTAAAGGAATTACACATCACTTCATGAAATTAAAAGCTCTTAAGGCTCATCTTTCCTTTTATCCTTTCACTAGGTGCCCTTCCTATTTATAAGATGTTTCTACCGCTTGCTCAATCTACTTAGCTGTATTCATCTCCTAAGGAACAAGCAAGCTTCCTCTTTCCAGATGCTTTCTCTTGTGCTTCCAAGCAAGGATCTCTCTTGTTTCCGCCATCTTTCATCTGCACTCTCAGGTCTTTGTCTGCTCCTGCTCCTGCTCCTGGGTGATGTGGGGGACTGAAAACTGATGGTCAGTTTGTGACACACACCAGAGCTGAATCAGCATGGTGCTGGGTTTGGAGGGCCTGCCTGAGGATTGCTGCCAACAGCATATAAAGGAGAACTGAAGAGGAAGAAGTAGTGTTATTGGTTCTCTATGACATTGTTGGTCCTCCTGTTGCTGTGGGTTCTCCTGGAGGAGCTGTGGCGCTTCTTTCCTGACATGAACTCAGCTGTGCTCATCCTCAGAGGAACTCGGGACTTTGCTGTGGCTGAAAGTGGCTGCAGCTGACTTTGGGGAGCCCTGGTCCTCACTTTACAGCTTCCTGGCTCCAGAGGGGAAGATGTGTGGCTCAGTCTCCAGGAGAAGCTGTCATGCTGGCTTCCTGATATGGACTCAGCTATTCTCATTGTCCAAGGAGCTCAAGACCTTGTTGTCACTGAGGATGGCTGTGGAACTTTTGGGGGAGCTTTGGTCCTTACTTTGAGTGTTGCTTCTGGATTCAGTGACTGTCCCTCAGCCTGCTGGCCCAGATCCTTCCTCCCACTGGCACAGACTTTCTGGCTTTCACTGCTGACCTTTTGGCTGTGAAACTGATTTGCATAGATATTGTCGTGGGTTCTAGGTCTCTAGCTGGACTAGCGGGGGACACTGTCATGGGCATTAGGTCTTCAGCTGGACTCATGCAGGTCATGCCATGGGATCCAGGCCCTCAGATGGATTTGGGGGGGTCTTTAATTTGTAGACAGATAGATTTCCTGCACTTTTTGTGTTTGACTCTTTGGGTAACTGTTATAACCTAAGCCCCCCCTATCGCGTCATGAAACCTGTTGTGTATAAGCCCACCTGCTGCTTCCCCTCCCCTTCTCCCTTCACATCTAACTAGGTTAAGTTTTAACTTCCCAAAAGGCCACAAAACAAAGACCTGAGCCTGTCACAAATCGTGTTAATTGCATTAGATTGTATTAGATTGTACTATTCTTCACAAAAATAGCTTCGTTTGTATCATAGCAATACCTGTGACTTGGCCTTACTGTATATGTGTGTTTTCCTTTTCCCTCTGAGTAAAGGATTGATATGTTAATCAATGCTCTCCTCTGTAAAGAATTGTAAAATCGTACCTAATTGATATGTTAACCATCGTTGCCCTCTACAAATAACAGTTGTGGTACTGAAGTAGGGTAGCTAAGGTTGTTAATTGCTGTTAGAATTCTCTATTCTTTGCTAAGAAAAACAAGATTTCTTCTTATCTAAACTTGCTTGTATGCAGGGAGACTTGCTTACCCTTACCTGATCTTGCCCTTGCCAAGACTGTAATCGCCCTTTCTGTTTGTGCCACACCGCCATCCCCCTCCTTACATTGTGTGACCTGCAGCTGTTTGTGGATTTACAAGATAAAAGCCCTGACTTTTAGCTGTCAGGTACTCAGTCTCCAAATTGGCTCCCAGAGACTAGTCACCAGGCCTGGAAATAAAGCCTTTGCTTCCCAAATTTTAATTTCTTGCTTCCTTGGATTTTATACCGGGGTCCAAGTTATCACAGTAACTATTATAAAATAATTATATAAGTTATGTGTTGTGTATTGTTTCCTTTGCAAATCCCGACTACAACAGGTGACTATTAACTATGGACTGGATTTCTTCATTCTTATCATCCTCTTTGTCCTAACACACTTACTAAATATGTGGCCTGATTTAAATATGGCAGAATACGATTAGGGTGTAAATGGTGTTGGCATTAAGGTTTTCATTCATACAATGGGTGGCTCTGGGAAAAAATTTTAGGTCTTCTTTATCTTTCCCATTTTATGATTCCGACATTTGTCAATTCCTAGGCTTGTTTACTAAATGATTTGCTGTACTGTACCAATTTTATGATTTTTACACTTTTTATCTATAAATAATGAATTGAAAGTTCCATCAAATTCAGCATGAAATACAATTTTAAGGGTTTTCAGAGAGAAAGCATATTTTATCTCTTCCTGTTCCACAGAGCAGAGATAAGGTAAGTGGACCAGGATTAAAAGGCCAGAGACTTTATCTGACTTTATCCACTTTATATCATGGAGCCTGCAAAAGTTAGCACTACTGTGATGGTCACTGAAGTGAAGGGCCCTTGTCTGGGAAGGTAGACTTGGCTGCTTTCTGTTTTGGTACCCGGGATTGGGACTGAACTCTTGACCTTGCACTTCCCAGGAGTTGCTTACACCACTGAGCTACAGGCATAGCCTTGGCTGCTTTCATTTAGTCCCTTCCACAGAGCTGGCTGGAAGCCCCTGTTTTGCTGGGAGCTGGTGCAAGAGTCAGTGCAGGCAGAGATGCACGCAGGCTACTCGGGGGTGGAACCCCGAGCAGTTTCTTAGGAGTAGGAACGCTTTGAAAATATTAACTCTTAGTTTTAAATACTACATGAAATGAACTAACATGTAATTTTTAAAGCAAAATCTCAGCTGTAGAAGTGGAGAAGAAGCATACTTATTTTGCAAACAACCCTAAGCCAATGCCCTGCATCTCACATGCCAGGCTGGATGCAGTGTGCTCCATTCCTGGGAGGTGGGAACTTCCCAGGGGAGACCAGTGCAGCCAGTGCAGAAGAGCTTCCTGTGCTGTCCCTGGGAACTGTGCTGAGCTGGCTTCCCAGCCAGCCAGAGCAGGACTCTGTCTTTGGAGTGTGGCATCTCCTCTCCCCCAACCCTAGAGCAGAGGCTGGGCTGCTGTTCAGCTGTGGTTGATCTATAGTTACTAACAAAGTTTACAGTCTTTCAGCCTCTGGCAACTTCCTGTGGAGAACAGTGAATCCCCTCCACTGGGAGACAAACACGAATGATATAGTGAGGGTAGCTTAAAACACAACAAAGACATTTATCTTAATAATTGCCAAATCCAGGCATGGTGGTACACACCTGTAATCCCCAGTACCTGGGAGGCTGAGACAGGAGGATTGCTGTGAGTTTGAGGCCACTTTGGATTACAAAATGAGTTCAAGGCCAGCCTGAACTGCATAGTGAAATCTTCTTTCAAAAAGATGAGAAAAACCTCAAAAATATGGAGTTATAAATTCCCATTCAAAGTCATTTAGCAACAAGTGTTAACTTTGTGATGTAAGCTACTCCTTTAGATGCTGGTGGTTTAAAAAAATAACACATGATTTTTTTTTCGCTCTGTGTGGAACATTTTATAGCTACTGAGATGAGCCTTGCATGTAAGGCAATTAACAGCTCAACATCAAAGACACTTGATGAGCTAATCATTTATAAGTTGCATAGATCTTTGAATCTTAAAATATTCTTTTATCTGTGTTTGTAATGCCCAATAGCTTTGGTAACAAAATAGAGAAATGTCTACTTGTGAGATATCCAGAGTACAAGTAGAGACCCATAGAACAAGACAGGGTAGCCTGGGGCTATTAGGATAGGAAGTAAGCAGATCTTTGTGTTCTGTAGATGCGTTATCATCTTCTCCTCAGAAGAAAAGCCAGGGCTTTGAGCTCTTAGGACAAGACAGAAGGAGAGGCGCTTTGCTGCCTTTTCTGGAGAAGGGAATGCATTTGTCTGCCACCACAGACTGCCCATGAGAGCCCACTGCCTGCGTGTGGCCAGGAGGCAAAGGGCAAAAGACATCACACCTTTAGGTGACAGCTCTTGTCCCATAGAAGCTGGGCTGTCTTGCAGCATGGTTTCCAGAAAGATGCCCCAAGGACTGACTCTAGAATAAAGAGCCCTACCTTATTTCTAAGGGGTTGTAGCCAACTAAGTTTAATGCACACTATTAAAGCACAATTAAAGTGTTTTCACCCCAGGACTGCCTAGACCCTTCTTTTTGCTCTAGATTTAGTGTCTCATTGACATCCACAGGGTGTGGGAAATCTCTCCTGACTCAGCCCTCTTCTAATCCTACTTCCTCCCCCTCCTCAAGGTCTTCAGACAGCCAGAGCACTTCAAAGGCAAGCATTTTGTTAAAGCAAAGGCAAGCAACAGGAAGCATTCAGCAAAATGTGGTTTTGTTAAATAGCCAGCAGGAGGTAAGAATGATTAAACCCTGTAGATCAATGGGGTGGGGTTTCCTTAAAAGCATTCTATACCATCAATGGCATGAGAATCTCTGTATCCTGACCCTGAAGCATTGTGTTGGGAAAGGAGAAAAAGCTCTCCCCAAATTCAACTTTCTGAAATTGAATTTCATTCAGGCAAATGTTTATTGAAATCTGCTCCGTGCAGGACAGCACATGACAAGTAAGCAGGTAAATGAAGAGCGATTCTCACTGGTGGAGACGTGGCAAAATCAGGCTCTGACCACTGGCTCTGGTGCAGGGTTTTGGACTGTGTTTCCTCCTCCCGCAGACCACATGGAGTCCAGTGAGAGGAAATGCTGGATGGAATACACACTGAAAGCACATCTCTGCCTTCCAGAGCTGGGAGAGAGCACACTGAGCGGTTACAGGGGAGAGGATTTAAATGACAATGGAAGGTAGACCAGCACATGAAATTTGAGATGAGCAGAGAGATTACAAATGCTGCAGCATTCTGGAAGAAGATGATACTTCAGGCTGAGGCTTGCAAACCCAGTTCGCTGATCAAATCTCCTCTTACCCTGATACCTTTTTGTATTTGCACCTCTTGAGTTGTAGTAAAACCACTTTGAGGGTTTTTTTTTTTTTCCATAGAAATTTTAAGGATGGGAATTGAAAGTGAATTGCAAACTGTCTTTCAAATTATTCTTCTTTAAATATACAGGCACTTCCAGCCTGAAATTGTTTAAATATTTCTTAAATACCAAAGACTTATTACTACTTTATGTGAATATATTCCATCTCGAATTCCAAGCATAGGTGGCTGGCAGTTGTAACTGATTGCAGATGTATTTCATGTAACTGAACTTCTCTGGTTTGCTGGGTGTAGCACAGGTGATGCCGCATCATCTGGTGAGGGATTGCAGGTGACTGAGCAGGGTTCTGGTTGCATCACTATTTCTTCTATCAGGAGAGAAGAGTAGAACTTCTAAAAGGGCCATAGAGCATGGTGCACTTGGAGAATCCCCGAGCTCACTGGGAAACACACACCTCCCCCAGGCTCTTCCCCGCTCTACCACCAACCCAAAAGGCAGACTCCCTGATTCCAAGCACCAGGCACTGAAGTTTTCAGAGTAATCTTGAATCCCTTTGAATGGAAGCATACAATGCTTCTCTGCCACATTTCTATCTAATTTATTCTGTGTAATATGGTACAACTCTCACCATAAACTTTGGATGCTATGAAATAATTAAAATAACCCTAAATGTAATTACTCGAAATTTAAAAAAAATCACAAGATAATTTTCAGAATTTTGAATCATCATTTCATTTCAACATATTTTTAAAAGTGCATTCTGAGACTTATAAGGGCAAATTTCTCACTTTAAAATAATTTTAAAACACGTAGTCTTTGATGGAAACCCTTATTAGCATTTAGGACCATTTCAAATGACAATACTGAATCTGTCTCAACACCATCATTCATTGAAGTATTAAGAAAAAGAGAAAATGAGGATGCCCTAAGCTATTTTTCAACTTGCTTTCTGTATTTTCTCACAGTGCTGCTCTTCATTTTCTTCGGGGGAGCAGACAGATACTGTGTGTGAGGGATCGCCAGGGGTTGGCCTAGGGAGCAGGGTTGTAGGGCAGCTGTTAGAAGCCTTTCTGGAAACCCACATTTTGAATCTCACTTTGTTGTTGACCACAAAGAGGCCCATTGTAGAGGGCCTCATCCTGGCCCTTGACTCTTACTCAGGAATGTTTTGTGACTTTTTTTAAGTTGGTAAGAGCTTTTGTTTTGAAGGTATTAAAAAATATTTTGCCTGAAGGAGGTGACTGGGGACAGTACCTGGGTGGCCAGTGGGCAGACAGGGCTGGGTGGGCTTGTCCTGGGGGATGCGGGACCTTAGTCTGTGGTTTTCTAAAGCACCTTTTAACTTACCAACAAATAATGCGGAGAAACATTTAGAAGAAGAAAACTTTCAGATTTATCACTGCTTACCCACATTTTCTTTCCTTTTGTTCTCAAGAGCCCTTCAGTCAGCACCCCAGGGTACGCAGTGGGTGTTGGGGTGAAGCATCAGCTCAGGAGTTCTCCTGTCCTGGGGAACCAGTGGGCAGCACCCGTGGTCCAGGGCAGCACCCCGGTCCAGAGCCCCTGCCCGTACAGCTGTGTGCAGAGGAGACAGGCCTGAACCACCATCCTAAGCTGCCAGAGGAGCAGCCAAGGAGCAGTGACTCCTCCAGGCCTCCTGTGGTGCTCCTCAAGCAGAAATGGCCTTTGGGTACAGGCGGGGACCCTGAGCTCAGAGCTGGGGCTCTACAGAGGAGCTGGGTCTCCCCACCTTGGCACAGGCCTGAGCACCGTTGTGGTCATGGCCTCCTGTGTCCACCTGACTCTGACCTTCACTCTGCAGCTCATCCAGAGAGAGCTCTGTGTTCACCTTTGGTCTCCTCCGTGTCCCTGTCAACTGTAAGCCCTGCTCCTACCCTCACTCATTTTTAAACCTGCACCTTCCAGTTCTCTGACTGCAACACCTCTGTTTGTCCAGTCAAACCTTTCCGTTTTGCTTTCCTGGGTTTCTAGCCTGGGGTGGAGCCTCCTTCTCTCTAGGTATGCTGATTTCCAGGGCAGAGCTTGGAGGTTTCTTACAGACAGAATCGAGATAGATGTAGGTACAGATATGCTCCCTTGACATTTATTTTCATCTGTTTGTAAGTCTATCTGTTAGTTATGTTAATGATACCTGGCTAAACTCTCCAGGATGCTGCAGGTGGCTGTGTCACAGGCTAAGTGTTCATCACTGACACTTTTGGAAGTACTAACCCTTCCCCAGAACTTTTTGTTTCACTCCTGTCCAACCTTCGCAGTCTTCAGAGTGAGGTATCTGTACTATAACATTTGGATTCTGGCCTTGGGGGTTTGAATTCAAGACTTAGGACTTAGAACTAGGGAATTTGGGCTGTGTCTTTGAGGACAGTCTTTGGCTCCCACAGGATCAGATTCGCAGACAGGACTTTGTGAACTCATCTTCTTGCAGGAGTGACAGCCAGACTAAAGGAGTGTGATCAGGAGCATGTGAGGGTGTGTTCCGAGTGACTTCCTCAGATTTCTCAGGGGAAACAGAGGTGTAATAGCAAATACTTTTGGTACACGAGTCATATTTTATTATTGTTTGCTGCTATTTAAACTTTACATTAGTAAATTGCAATTGAAATGGATGTCATGACATTTGTACATGGATATTGGTTCAGCTCCTAAATAATTAATCTCCACCAATTTTGTCATTGTTAGTATGTTTATGTCAACGTTCATAGAAATCACCATGCCTTAGATAAAATCTGTCTTCTCCACTGAGAGTAATATTTCATAACATCTTAAAAGGTCACTGAGAGTAATATTTGATAACATCTTAAAAGGTGATTTCTATAACTCCAAATTTCTAATATTAAGTATAAATTATTTTAAATTTACAGATCTTAAGAAATGTATTCAAAATTTTCCCTGAATAGAAGCATTTCATGGAGAAAATCATGTGGATATAATTGTAACTGCCAAAGAAATGGAAATCAGTAAAATCATTGACTGGGATCTTCGAGTTTGCATATGTAAGATTTCAGAAAGAAAGTCATGTGAGAGATTAAACATGCCTAAAATACAGAGGCACCTTTCCCTAGTGCTAAGAAGTTGGGTTTGAGGAATGTTGGAAATAGCTATTATTTTTGAAGGAATATTTATTATCTTAATGGCAGCAGAATTCTCTGTATCTCTACTGAAGCCCATTAGAAAACATCACTTTTGTGATTCTTTGCTCCTTCTTTGCCCCACTCAGCTACATTTCCTTTACCCTTATCCCTGCTTCAGTAGGGTTTAAACCTAACAGAGGATTCCTTAGACCAGAGTCTGCTTCCTAGAAACAGACGCCTTCTGCCCAGCCTCGGGAGGGATTTAGTTGTCATTTCTCCCCAGTCCACAGAGTTTAGGACACAGAGGTGATGATACCTCTGACCTCTGGATTCTTTCAAGGTCCTTCAGGGAGAAGGGGCTGCAGGCCAGTGTCATACTGTAGAGTTCTGTGGGCACTGCACTACGTGGGCAGTCCTGTTGATCAGCATTCTCCTCGCTGGACACAATACCAACACCACACTCTGCAGGAGGAGAGACAACTTGGCTCCTGTTTTCAAGGAATTCAGTACTTGGAGAGTTGACTTCTAGACTGGAACATCATAGCAGAGGGGAGGAGAGCAGAGCTGCTTAATTCACCATAGGAACAGCGCCAGAGAAGAAAGGGCAGAGACCCCCAGGCCACACTCCTGTGACTACTCAAAAGCACCTGGAAGTGAGCTCCACAATCCTCAGTGGTTCCAAAGCCATCGACACCCCAACCCTAACCACTAGAGAAGCATCCCACGCATAGCCTCACTGCTTTCTGAGAATAACCACATCCCAGATGGCCTTGTGCCTTAGTCTGTAGAGCATGACTGAGTCCCTGATGGGAAGAACAGAGGTCCCTGGGACTTGTGATTCACAACTCATTTCAGATGCCAGAGTTGTTTGCAGTTTCTAGGTGGGGTGTCACAGGGGGAAATGATGTGTCCCACTGATGCAAAAATAGCATCGAAGGGTGGTGGACTCCAGTATAAACTATGGGGACCTTCTCCTTTAAGCAAGGGGACTTATACGGATAAGAACTGTAAAGTTGCTCAGCTTTGTAGAAATCAAGATGGGAAAGCAAATTCCAGATGTGGTGTGCTCTAAGTAGCTGATTAAGTTACCAAAAAGAAAAGGTACCTAAGCCTAGTCGGTGTTCCCGGTGGCACTGCCACTTTTCCAGGCCAGAGTCAGCTTCCTGCTCAGCTGAGGAGCTTGGTGGTGAGGCCGGGTCATCACACCATGTGCAGGGGTTCAGGTGGGGAGAATGTAGCGGTATTACCGCATGTGCTCCTGTCTGAGACCGAGACTGCAGGACACAGCTGATCCAGCACTGTGGGTAAGGCTTTTCCAGATTAGAGGGAAATGCCACACTCAGCTGAGGGGTGGGGCGGCAGAACTGTGTTTATGTAAGGGGTTTCTTAAGGGGAAGAAAGTGGAAGTGAAAGGTCCTTATAGCTAGGCGCACAGGTGCTGAGCAGCCACCACCTGAACACTGCTCTCTGCTCGGTGGGGCTGAAGAATTTGACTGGGTTCAGGAACATGCCGGTGTTTCCACAGGAAGACCTGCCACTGTGCTGCCCTACCCTGGGAATCCAGGGATTCCACTCAGGGCCTCACTGTCCTGTTTACGCCGCAGCTGTCCTGCGTTTAATCCTCTGCCTCTCCCACTGCGTTGTCCACCTGCCTCTGCTGCAGCTGCAGGCTGGGGCTTCCCTCGGGGTCTGCAGGAGCAGCTAGGGCTGCAGAGCAGGGGTCTCTATGGATCAGGGCTCCTGAGGTCCTAGGTATCACAGCCCCACCATGTCTGTGATTCAGAGTGTTGGACACACACAGACACACACTGCACAAAGACAAAACCGTTGAAAGGCCACCTGCAGCTACTGTATCTATTCAAATCCTAAGTTTAAGAAAAAATGGAGACTAGAATGAATGTTCTTAGTTTAAAACAAACAAACAGAATCCAACAAAACCTTAGCAAGACCTGGACAAGTACTGTCCAGTAAAATGAGGCAATTTCCCCCTCTACTTTCTTATGGGCAACCTTATCTAATCCTCTCTAGCACATGGGTGGCTTGTGGTTCTCAGAGTCTCAAGAAAACAGAACTCAGGACGGGTGTGTGTGTGTGTGTGTGTGTGTGTGTGTGTGTGTGTGTGTGTGTAAGAGAGAGAGACTGAGAGACTGAGAGAAAAGAGAGAGACAAGAGAAGGAAAAAGAAAGAAGTGGGAGAAGGGGTGCAGAAGGGAGAGGGGAGCTAAGAGAATCTGTGGGTGCACACCTGTGTTCCAGCACTGGGAGACTGAGGCAGAATTGCAAGTTTCAGCCCAGTCAGGGCAACTTACCACTTTAGTGAGCTTCTCTTTCAACATCAAGGGATAAGAAAACCAACATTAAGGGATAAGAAAATGAAACATTGAAACCAAAAAGTCCCACAGGATTTGGGGATTTGCATATTTTAAATTTTTCTTAATATTTTGACTAAATCATGCTGGCATCATCATCTTGTTTCTCCATGTGTGTATCAAATGTCTGATATAAAATGAATGCTTACGAATCCTTGTGTTTAAATTTCAATGTTGCTGGGACTGCTTTTTTGTAAACATGGCTTTCTATCTGAACTATTCTTGAACTAAGATGATCTTTTACATCTGAAAGAAGGACTCACACAGTGAAGCAGTTTACTAATCATGAGGTGGAGGCCCAGAGTGCTTTCTGCCGGGAGAATGGAAACATATCTGCATCTTACCACGTGTTAGCATGCCAGATGACTCATGCTTACCTTTTGTACTTTAAGCCATTAAGCCAGCACATATTCCAGACTCTCGTGAGCAGTGATTGCAACTGTGTAAAGAAATAATGTCACCAGCCATGGTAAGGGTTGCCAGAGTGTCACCTTGGGTCTTGGCTGTGCTGACCGTGCTGACTGTCAGCAGTCACTGTGTTGTGAAAATTTGGCTCGGCACGCTCTCCCATGGAGAGAATGGTACAAATAGTGTTTCACCCAAGCCAAGGGGTAACTGACTTAGTGCTACCACACCTTCTGCACTCTTGCCTGTATTAACAAATACAACCCTGCTAAGGCGAGCTAATTTGTTAATACCTGAATAATAGAGAGAAATTAGACATCTGAACTGTTTCTTAGAATGCAAGTTGGTTTAAGAGAATACTGATTTTCTAGTGTTAGGATAATCAGGCTTTGATCTTATTTTTTAATGCATCGTTTTTAGATCTGTGTTTATAGCTCTATTACTCCGAACACATCAAGGTGCTTGTGGAATGATATTTAACAATTCTGGGTACCCTGGATCCACTTGTACAATCCCTGGGTCATTCAGCACCCACTCTGGTGTAGACCTGTGGACTGGTGTGTGGTGAGGGACAGAGAAAGTGCTTGCCCTTGTGGGTCTCACCTTCAGTTTGGGCAGATAGAGAGAAAAATAAAAGAACAATTTAGTAAGCAAAAAATGTGTGTGGATCAGACACCAGGCTAACAATAGAGGAATCTGCTTTCACCTTGAGTGCTTCTCGCCTTTCAGATGTCCTGGGTTTCCAGGGAAGTGGAAAGCTTTAGTGGGGAAGGAACAGTTCTCGTATCCCCAGAGAGCTCTAGAATTACACTTTCTGTTTCCTTTAGTACATAAATATCATTTTCTCTGAGTAATCGAAATTGGAGACCAAGGATGCTTGGTGATACACAGATAAAATTCTCCATGGAGAGGCAGCCTGTTGTTTATAGCAGACAACTATGCAATGGTTTGTGGGACTGAAGGTCATTTTTGTTATCAGATGTTTGAGGAAGTGGATGTCACAAGCATTCATTTCCATAATCTGTCCAATGCATACACATGTCTTTTATACCTCTTTTGCTAGAGAAAATGACATTCCCTATTCTCTAAGTGATATGTTGATTGTTGATGTACAGTCAAACTTTAATGGCAGCTTATCATGAACTAAGAGCTGTTTGTGGCCCGTAACTGATCCTGAGTGAGTTCTTACTCAGATCCCTGTCTTGGAGCTAGAGGTTCAGTAAGGAGCCAAGATCTGCGCAGGCCCCCATCTCCAGATATCATCTCTGACCACGCAACTCCTCTCGCAGGTAAGATGTGATTAAATACGACACAAACGAAGGGGCATCCTGCTCAGATGAGGTATGGCCCTAACCCAGATGATAATGTGGTGGTCCTTTTAAATTCCAGTGCCCTGTTAGGGTAGTTTAGAGCCTGCTGTCCACCCCATGCTATGACTGTGGCTGTGTCCCATCACATGCTCTTACAGAACCTTCACGTGCAGTGCCAAGGGTTACCCGCCATGTAACTGTGTACTTTGCATGATGACAATGTGTCAGCAAAGAGTCTTGGTTTCTAAAAGTTGTGTGTGCATGTGAGAAACCTGCCTACCTTCTTGATTTCTGCTAGCCTAACACTGCTCTTAAAACCTCTTTGAAATTATTTTGTGGAAACCATATAAATGATAAAGGAGAGGTTAATTTCAAGTTGGTGTAAAATCTAAGGTAATGTCACTGATCATTTATGAGTGAACTCAGGATTTTCACATGAAATACCTGGTGCAGTATTCATCAGGGACTGGCGGTGCCACAAAGCTGTGGAGCAGATGGGCACGGATGTCCATGTGCATGACGCTGCTGCTGACCTCAGGCCCATTTCTGTGTGGAATCCAGGAAGGCAGCAGTTCAGCTGCGCAGGCACCCGGGTGGTGAGTGGGAAGGGACCTGGGCAGGGAGGAATTTTCTGGTGACATTTGAAAGCAGCTACACCCTCCTTTCATGAGGAAAAGAAAACCAGAAAGTAGATATTTAGAAATAAACAGAAGCACTCAGAACTCTTAGGTCCTCATTTGCACAGGCTCGCTTTTCAGAACTCACATGCTTGCGGGGATTGAATCCAAGTAGCTTGTGCACAGAGCCTCATGGGCCCTCAGAGCATCTGAGGGAGAGCAAGAACTCAGAAAGGAGAGGAGAGGGGATGTGGAGACCTGGGCATCCCAGCAGCGGGCAAGGGCTTGTGCCGGACAGCAGTGGAGCTGGCAGCCTGCCCAGGAGCCACAGGAAGGGACGTGGTGGCCGGCAATGGACTGATGGTAGCTGAATCCATGGGACAGCGTTTCAGCAATTACCAGAGGGGACTTCTCGGTATTCGTGCTGCCATAGGGCATTCTGGTCAGATGTGCTTCCTAACGACACCTGGAAAAAGTGGAGATTTGGGGGCTGGCTTTTGAGGCAGTGCCATCTGGTTGGTATGAGACTTCCTGGGGTGCATGGATTTGAGGGGGTTCTGGGCAGGAGGACACTGAAAGCCAGGCTCACCAGGATAGCCGGGGTCCCTCGTTGGCCTAGCTTCTCTCCTGGGGTTTTTCCTGTGTGCCATGCTCTGCAGCCAGAGCCACACACCTCCAGGGCACCGTCTCTCAGCTTCTGCCCCTGGGTGGCTGGGCTCAGAACTAGATCCCTTCTCTCCAGTTTGCTCGTCTGCTGGCCTCTGGACTCCTGTTCCACTGCAGGGTTCCGAAGCCTTTAAATTTGCTGGCAGAAAGCAATCATGGGTTAGATCAGGAAGCAGAGCCCGAGTTTACTTCAGGTACCTTCTTCTACTTGTCTGCATTCCCTATAATGGGTTTGCCTTTGGACTTGGGTCCTGGAGTGCCTGGGTCCTGCCTCCAGGGTGCATTGCTGAATAGGTCAAGCACAGTCCCCTCTAGGAAGCCCAGGACAGATGCCAGGGGACGGGGAGGACACCTGCAGGAGAGCTGCTGAGGGGTCAGGTGGAAGCCTGGGTAGGGCTTGGGCATACGCTGGTGGCACAGACATGGATGGCAGGTCCTGCACTTGTGGGCACCGGCTCTGCTCTGGGCTTAGAGAGAAGATAGAGCACCAGGGTGCACGCTTTTCACGATCAACCGAATACAGGGAGTAAGAGAAAAGGTCTCGGATGGAAGCTCATGTTTTTTGCCAAATTATAGGAACACGGTTGAGAAATGTGAACACACTGTCAGATTTAAAACCTCTGGGACTTGGTTGTGTTAGATATCAAGATAGATGGAAAGGTCACAAGCTTAGAATTCCAATCCACACAGTCCTAGCAGAGTTTACCTTGGTCTTAATGAAATCGGGTGGAAACTAGGCCTGGGTGAAGGGGGCAGTAGACCTTCCACCAACCCCATTAATGCAGATTGACAGGCAAAGAGAAGCTGAGGAAAATAAGTAATCACCGAGACCATTCCTGGAAGAAGGACGCGTGTTTACCAAGACGACATAACAAATGGTATTTGTGGGACAGAAGCCCCATCACAGCACATAAGGTCAGAAAGGGAGAAGCCCAAATAATCTCCGCAGATGGAGAGTTCTGCCAAAATGAAACTGTCAGGAAAGGTGCTGTAAAGACGAATATAATTACTAAACATGTTGCAAGCAGCTGGCTGCTTTCATAATAGGTGCTATCTAGGTGCGTCAAGGGTGGCTTAGAAATAACAACCCGAGCTAGAGGTTATCAGGGAAGAAAATTAAACTAAGGTTTACAGCTGGAATCGGTCTCTCCACCTATTCATTCCGCCGACAGCCTGGCTTTCCAGTCTAATTTCTGCTTAGCGGTATGTCTCTCAGAGTTTGTTGCTGATTTGCAATTTTGGGGGGTAATGTTCTTTGATTGCTTAGTGCCTTCACTTATGGTGAAAATGTCCTGTACTATTTTGTGCTGTCAGGAAGGTGGAAAAAAATCATTGGACATATCTGGGCACTGGGTCCAAGGTGCAGATTTCAATGCACAACACAGCAATATCTTCATCACTTCAGAGCTTTCTGGAAAGCTGTAATCTGAATATTCAGTTGCTGAAGTCCTAATGCAAGTGCCATTGTTTTGCAAAAGAACAGATTCTTAAAGAACCATACTTCCATGGATTAGGGACCTAGGTAATTCTTGCTTATAGATTAAAACCTTAATTTGCCCATTTTCCAGAATTTCACTTCATGAAATAGATAACACTTTCTAAAAGCAGCCACAATTTTAATTATTTACCAGAAAGTGTTTCAATATAAAGATTCTGATGTGACCTGAAATTCTGTAGCTTTTCTGCTTGACTCTTGGGCTATCTGGGGTCAGGATGCAATCAACAGCATTGTCTGTTCAGCCCTGGAAAAAGAGGTGGCCGTGTTATTTCTTACATTTCTCTTTAACCAAGTTAAGCTGCGTCCTTGGCTTCTTCAGGGTGAAAGCAGGGCATGTCACACTGTGACTTGTTAGATGAGAAATTTTGACAGAGTGAAAACTTATTAAAGGTAAAGAAAAAGGTTGTGTGTGTTCTAATACCTCCCGGCAGTAGTGATGCTGAATTAGGAGCATGGTGATGAGAGTTTTGGTTCAAATGATACCAAAATGCAGTGTTCAGGGGATCCCATGACGCAGAACAGAGGACTGTACTGGTCTCCACCACTCCAGTCCATGGGACTTTAGCAAGGAGTGAAACCCAGCCTCTCCCACTTTCAAAAACTGTTTTTGCATTTTTTTTTTTTTTTTTTTTTTGTGGTCAGGTAGCTCATTCCTAAGACAGAAATGTGACATTTGTGGATCTTCTTTGTATACAGGTGTCCTTTTTATTCTGGAAATTTTTAAACATTTATGTGAACATACAGCAGCCCTCCCTATGCAAACTGCCCCTGAAGGTGGCTTTGGGATTCCAGGGGAAAATCCGAATGGAGTCAAACAGAGAACCACAAAAATATTACACCAAAGAAACAGTCTGGCTCAGGTCCTGCCCAAGGAAGGACAGGGTCCACAGGCAGGCTCTGCTCTGTGGGAATGACAGTGCCTCTTGGCCTTGTGCTGCAGCTATCGACAGTGTCTGCTCAGACGAATCTTCAGTGGCCAAGAAGTTCTCACAAGGTAACTGCCCTTCTGAACAAAGCATTCTAGAAATAATTTATACACAAGAATTCCTGTTTTCTGAAATCTCATGAAATATATGGACAACTTAAGGTGCCTATGTGAATTTTCAAAGAACAAAAATCATCCAAAAACTATTATAGTATCAGTCTTACCTTCCAATTCTGAATGTATTTGCCTATATTTCTAAAATCAGGACCCAGATAAACTGTGTTTTAATTGATAGTTATAAACAAGTATGTTATGTACAAAACCTCCAGCTAGTAGGCATAGGAACAAAAGAATACACCACATGTGTTGAAATTTCCAAATTGTGAGTTTGTTACAGTTGTTAATTCCAGGAATCATAAAACTGTAGCTGATGTATTGAGTTGAGAACAAACTGATGACCATGGATTGAGAGCATTCATCTGCTGCTTGGAAGGGAATTCCACATGACATATAATCTGGTCTCGTAACTCCCTCTATTATTGATACCAGACTTAGAAAGTGGCTATTTTTTTAAAAGAGGAAAGTGAAGGCTTTAATGGGCAATCACATTTTTCTATCATGAAGACACATGAGTCAAAGAATTCATGTCCAGCTTTGTTTCTGCCATCTAAGTGGCATATTATAGTAGAACACTTGTGTGTTTATAGAAGCATTCTTACAAATCATGGGGAGTGCTGAGTTCTGGATTCTGTCCCCAGCTCTATAATCAACCCACCCTGTGAGGTAATAAGAGGCTATTTGTACAGCACTGTAGGAATGGCAAATGAAAAGAACTATGTAAATAGGAAGCATTGTTATTAGTTAAAGGCTCCCTGGAGGACTTGAAGTCAACATGACATTCAGTGGAACAGAACTCAGGGAAAGTTCACATTTTGACTGCAGCTTAGCTGGAGACCATTTAATTAAGAGCCATTTTGGAGGGTTTTCCTGGGTATTTTAATGAATTTCCATCCGTCATGCTTATTATCACAGTGCAGGCGCTTATGCCTGCTGGCAGTAGGGAACATGGGTGAGGTCCCCTCTCTTAAGCCATCAGAGGTGGCACGTCATTAATTAAGCCATGCTCAGCATCTCAGGCCAGAGCTCTGGAGCACACATGGGTGGCGTCTTGCTTAGTTGTAGTCAGATGATCTTCAGCCCGCGGCATTGCTAATTAATTCCCATCTACACAGATCACTGCCGAGTCCATGTGCATGTGAGAGTTTGTATTTGAGACTGAGAATTAAGACCTAAATTGATATTTAAAATGCAAAGTGTCTGGAGTATTCTAGTACACTGAGAACAAACTTCTAGAGCTAAATAGCTTTAGAAGGCCATAGACGTAGAACTGACAATGAATTCAGTATACTGAATTCAGTATACTGAATTCATTATTATGTGAAAATGGAAACGTATGCTTGAAATGCACAGTGGGTGGAACAAACAGAAACAAGAGTCATGCCGTAGAAAGGAGTTCATGGATTAGGATGTGAAACACTAGCTATCATGCTTCCTGTAAGAGGTAAATGTGTTCAGGCTGCTTCCTACCCCACAGTACAGGGAGAGACTGTGTGTGTGTGTGTGTGCGCGCGCGCGTGTTTAAGGAATTCATGGAAAGGGGGTGAGATGAGAGAGCCAGAACCCACAGAAGGCCCACAGTGGAGAGGGGAGGAGATGTTCCTTTAACGTGGCTGCCTGGGACCATCAAGAGAGCAAAGCTCATTGTCAGCCTACACTGACAGAGTTGTCACATTATTACAATGGGCTCTTATTTTATTCTCCTGCTGCTTATATATAAATCCTGCTTCCCCCTCAACTAACCCAAGAAACAGGGTCCAAGGTCATGTCCTCCACAATTTTCTTCTAAATAGACCAGGTAGCATTAATGCAGGCTGCAATCCTCATGATTGTATTAAAGTTCTTTACTTCCTTTCTGCTTTAATAGGTATTTTTCTATGACATGGACAGGACACAGCGCATTATTCAATTTACTGGAATCCAATTAAACGTGGCTTCCCCGCCATCCATCATCTGCCCTGTGGTGTTACACAGCTCATCCTCAGGAAGTTCCTTCTCCCTGTTAGCTGGCGACCATAAGTCAGGAGTCCAGGCTCTCGGGCCCTATGCATGGATCTCAGGATGGGGCTCACGTGAGGGTGCCTGCCTGTCAGGGGTCAGCATCACCTTCCCTGCTGACGCACCCCATTTGCTGTAAGAGCTCTCATGGAGCAGAGCTGCTGGATCAGATGTTTCATTCTCTGAATCCCCACTTCAGGGGCTGTTGGTCTTGGATTGTCCAGGCCAGGTGGCCATGTGCTGGTCCCTGGAGGGCCTGGGGACTGCTTGGAGCACTCTAGACTTGGACCCTCCTGTATGAAGAGTCATCCCCTTTTCCGTCCTTCTCAGTCAGGCTTCCAAGTCTTGACCTTTGGAGGAGGACCCAGAAGGAAGTCCTTGTCTTTTCATTTTGGGACATGGCTGAGTCCCCTATAATGAAAGACAGATTAACAAGGACAAATCTTAGAAATGAGTTGAATGTTATTTCTGTGTGACCCAGCAGCTTTGTAAGGACTGGAGAGCCAAAGAATCAGGGAGACCGTGTGGCGTTATGCTCGGGTTTGCTGGAGAAGGGCAAATGTGAAGAAATCTGACTGAACAGAGGGCTGCAAGCCGGGGTGATAACGCGGGGCACCACCCAGCTGTCCCCTCTGGGTGTGGGCAGGACACTAGTGCTGTGGCTCAGGGATGAGGAGAATCCGGGGTGTAGAACTGCCTGATGCTCCTGTTTTCTTCAGAGCTGGCAGCTGTGCTTGGGGCAATTGGTTTCTGAAGCCTGAAAATGTGAGTGTGAGTGCGAGCATGTTAACAGCCCTGAGGATGAAGAGTTCACCGTCCTCACCTTTCTCTGTGCCTTCCCAGAGGACAAGCTGGGCCTCACTGCTGAGAAACCCTCTCCCCGCTCTGGGAGGGTGGTGCTCGGCCTTGAATGTTTTTCTAGAAGGTGGAGCTTGGGTTCTCCATAGATGACTGTGGGACAAAATCCATAATGAGGTAGTGAACAAGACACCATGAGATGTTTAAGAGGAGACAAAACTGCCAGTTAATTCCCTTTGGAGACACAAACTGGAATTGGATGAGGAAAATAAACATGTAAAACCATTGGTCTTTGCAGGCTCGTTGTGTGTTTCTGTCTCCTCCCTGGAGTACAGCATTGCCAGAGTTGAGAGACACAGTTCCATGCACTGAAAATCAAGGTCCCCTGTTGAGAAGGAAGCAATCTGTCCTCTACCAAACCTACTAGAGAAATACTATGGTCACCAAGCAAAGAGACAAAATTTCCATAAATGATAGCAAGCCTTTCACCAAAGTTTCAGACATTGTCACTTTTATCCTTTTATGTCAATTATGTTATTGATCAGGTTATTCCTTGAAATGTGCAGGGATCTTGTTTTTATATGACTTAATCATGTGAACATATACATTTCTGCTCGTTTTCTCTTGTCTATGACTTTCTTAGCTTCCCTTATTTTTATTTGATATTTTGTATGCCCTTGCTTTCCCAGTAGCTCTAATTACAACATATATAATGGATCTCTGCCGTTCTTCTTGGAGTTTTATTTCTAGTGATAGTCATAGGCAATGATTGTGTTAGAGCTCTTAGGTCACAGGTACAGTTCCAGAGGTGAATGGCTGTGACTGCTGTTTTCCTGTTTGATTCTGAGTTCTATTTTCTTTCCCTGTTACAGCTGTATCTTTTTCTAAGGAAAAATAGGCTTTTATTGCAGCCATCCGTGCAAATGTTAAATTATAAAAACATTATTATTTCTAAATTTTAAATGTTACTGTGTAAGTGATTAATTGGTACGAAAGGCCACACAACCTTATGTCTACGACGTCCCTTATCGTGAGTGAGTGAGGGGTTCGTCTTCTCCTACTCTTGCCAAGAATTGAAAACATAAAAATCAAATTAAGTGAAGTTTCTGATTATTGTTTAATTTTAGTTTTTGAAGAAATAAAATGAAATTTCTTAACAAAGTAATAAGAGAATAATAATAAATACACTGTGTATCATTATCTAAAAAATAGTTACTCAGAGTACAAGACAGAAACCAAGAAGATAATTATAAAAAATAACAGATAATAGCACAAAACATCCTCGTCAGTGATCTAAGATACACCAGGTAGTGTGTTTGTCTTTCTTCCTCTGGAGGACACAAGGAAGGGCTGTTGATGATATTTAACATATATTAGTTCTTATTTACTCTAGTAATCCTTAAACTCAAACAATATTATTCCCGATTTATAGCATTAAGTATCTTAAGAGGAAAAAAACACTTGTATGAAAAGAGCTCCCTCACTGAAGCTGCTCCATATTAAAAAAAAAAAAAAATCAACTAAGTCTTCAGAAAAATACACATGATATGAATGAAATAATTAACAAAGTGATTATAAATTTCACTGAATCAACTCGATCAGCTTGGGAGCCACCCAAGCCCACACACTGGGTGTGTCTGAGCAGGTCACACTGGTTTGACCTTGGCATGACTTCTCGTCCCTCTCCCCTCCAGCATGGTCCCCTTGTCTGGCTTCTCTGTGGCCATGAAGGAAGCAGCTGTAGCCCGCCATGCCTGCCTGTTGTCGGGCTGTCCCTCCTTCAGAGCCAGCTGGCCATGGGCAGAGCTCCTGAAACCATGAGCCCAGTTAAACTGTTTTCTCCTCTAAGTTAGGGGTGCTGGGGGAGAGGGGGAGCCCCTGAAGCTATGCTACATTTTACTGTTGTTTGCTTTTGTGAATCTTAACATGTATTTCTGCAAACACTCTTCACTGTAAGACATATTGCCTTTGAATAAGTACAATGTGCAGAAAAAGCACATTGGCAGATGGGAACCAAGACTCTAAACCATTGACTCTTAGATACATGTGAACAGCAGTACAGTGTGAGCTAAATCTTTTCATTCTTTCCAGCCTCTGAAAAGAGTTGACAGATTGGGCCACATCCCTGCATATCTTATGAGAAATTGGGAGACCTTGGGCATGTGTACACAGCGTGTGAATGTATGTAGATATAAAACAATACTTTTATTTCCAAGAGAAACTGGAAGAGCCTTTCTCTGGAAACTATTCAAAGTTTCGAAAATATGAATGGAATACATAATCAATATGTATTAACATTTAAATAAAAGCATGGTAATATATTTAATGAGAAGTCGCACCCCACATTTTTATTCAAGTGCCCTTACTGAAGTGTGGGAACCATTTCAGCACTAGGTAGCAGGTCAGGAACAAGATCACAGAATTAGGGTATCATTCTTCACATTTGAAAAGTGATCCACGGTTGTGATTCGTCGCATCTTAAAGTCAACATTTAAAATGCTTCAGGAGTGTCCACACATTGTCTGGGCTCTTCAGGTCACAAGGCACGTTCCTGGATTATTTGCTTTTTGTACTACCATGGAATTGGATCTATCCATATGCTAAGGACGAAACAATTAATAATGAAATAATCACAATCACTTAGTCTGTTCCAGTCCTCTCCCACCAACGATTTTGGGTCCTCTTCTCAGATTTAGGAGAAGAATGCAGGAGTGGAGAGTCAGGCAGGGTGAATTCATCTCTGGGTGTAGAAGATCTTAGGGTCAAATGCTCTCTTTCCTTTCCTGAATGTCATTCCGTTGTCAAGGAGGATGGGCTTCTCTTTCACATCCAATTGGCAGTGCATTCTCATTTTTGATGGCATGGCCAAAGTCACATAATTGCTGTTTAAGACTCTTCAGTGCACCAGTGACATGTGTGCGTGCCTCTATTCCCTTAGGAACTGTTGTGTAAAGTCTCAGCCCACTGTTGGGCTACGCGCTCCCAGAAGCTCCACTTCCTTTCCTCTGCCCACAGCTCTGCAATTTAATACACTCGCCCAGAGCTGTCAGGTGTGAATGTTCATTGATGAGAACATGTTTCCTCTGTGAATGGAGTCTCACAGGGCAAAGGAAATCCACCAGAAAGTGCATTCCTGTTAGGAAGTAACATTAGTCAGGGAAGATTTGAGATTGAATTAAGTGACCTCCATTGCTTTCGAATTCCCATTACCTTCTAGGCTCATTTTGCTAGTTAGAATGCTCCTTTTAAAATTCTAGTGACAACGGAGCCTATTTTTCAGGATCAGCCAGGCCCAGGAGCACAGCTTGCCTTCCGCAGTACACAAATTGATCTGACTGCATTCCTGAGCACAGGGCTGATCTGAACTACATGGCTATGTATATTTAGAGTTGCTCATTTACCAGATACTCCAGAGTTTCCAGATGAGTTTCAGAGTACGTTGAAACCATGTGTATACTAGACTTTCATTCACATTATTTGCATGCAGTGCTAACAATAGAGTTCTTGAGGAATCCTCAAATACATTAAAAGCTTTTAGAGGTAGTACTCTAGAAATACAACTTTAAATCTGTACTGTTGCAGAGGAAACAACCAGGGATCAATTTGGGTAACTAGTGATCTAACTTTAAAATCAAATGACCCTTCCTACTGCATATGTATTTTGCATTATTTATGCCCAAATTACTCAGGCAGAAAGCTCTATTTAAAAAGTAAGTAGTTACAGAAACCACTGTATTACAGCACCTGTGAATATTACTGACCCACTCCGCTCCTTTAGACAGTGCATGGTCCAAGCTTCTTAACCTTTTAGTGAACATTAATACTGCAAAAAGAAAGCCATTTAAGAGAACTTAGGACCATTCTCAAGTTATGAAAATACTTTCCCTGGCCCCAAACACTGGCAGTTGGGACCCAACACGAAAAGAGCAGGGTGACCTCATCAAGGGATACAGCATGTAGGGATGTCTAGGAGGCAGGAATAGTCAGTCAGGCTGAAAATAAACAAAGCTGAATAATCCCTGCAAATTTTTTTCTTAGATGCAACATTGGAGATGGTTTAAACCTAAAATGTCTGAAATGTCTGAGATATCTGGAAGGTGATTGAATCACAGTCTGTCATTCTCCCCTTGGGATCCACCAGCTGGCGAGTTCACAGAGGAACATGCTTTCAGGAGGTGGCACAGTTGGAGGTGATCGCTGGGCTCCGGACCTGCAGGGTTATATTTCTCATCTCCAGCCCCTCCTGCCTCCCCTGCTTCCTGGCCACCACGTGGTGAGCAGGTTTCCACTGCTGTGAATCCGAGGACCCCCGGGGCCACACAGCGAACTCAGGACCAGCCTGAACTAGAGCAATACCTTATCTCAGAAGACCAAATTAATAATAATAATAAGAGTTTTTCTCCTTTCTTCTCCTTTTATCTGATCCTTCTTGTGTGTATGGCCTGTCTGGGTATTTCTGGGTTTCCTCTTTCTGGGCGTGTGGCAGGCGATGTGCCATTGTGCAGAATCTGTTGTAGTGCTGGGCTCTTGGTTATTGGTTACTTGACTCTTAGGTGTGAATTTCACCCTTTTATGACTTCATTAACTGTCCTGAGCAGTGGTACAGATGGACATTTCTCTTCTTCATTACAGGTGACCTTGAATACTTCTCTATGATGGATCGGATTTTCTGGCCACACCTCCATCTTGACTTCCTAACTCGGGGTTTTGCCAGATCCTTACCTTTGTCCCCAGCCAGGACCCCTAGACTGCAATAGGGTGGTTTCCATGTGGGGTGCATGAGAAACAGAGGTCCCATGAAAACCTGTGATGTTCAAGGACACACAGAAGCCTGTGCAGGGGACACTCCTGAGCTCCTGTTGCCCTCCTTTCTGGGTCTGAGAAGGATTGGATGAAGCCCCTCAGGTGGGCTGCACCCTGGGGCCTCTGGTTACCAGGTCTGCCCGGCAGAAACCCCTCTCCGGACAGAAGTGGGGCTGCCCCTGGTGTCAGCAGCATCTGCTCTCTTACTGCCACCATATCACATGTTCCACTCAAGATGTGCTATGCCCACCTGGCCAGGTGTCAGCCCCGATCCAGAGAGCCAGCACCAGCACAGCTGCTCCTGGCAACTAGTGGAGTGTTTCTAGTTCCTGCTTTTCATGGTATTTGAAAAGATGAGGCAGGGATGAGAGTCTTCAAACACGATTTTCTTTCTCCTGCTACCTTCAGGCTGATAGACTCCCAAGGAGTTATATATACATACATATATATATATATATATATATATACTGACAATGCTTTTTGACCCACATTTTTGGCAAGGTGAGATAAATGGACCTACTAAATAAATCAAACCATGAAAGCTGCCCCCTTTCTGACTTTGCACTGAGATGACCTTAGGGCACCACGGAGAAGGTTGTACTTTGGTCTCTCAGAGGTGCCTGGAGGAGGCCGGCCAGGGCAGAGGCGTCCAGCCAATGCTGGCCTGACGTGTCTTAGCCCCAGGCTCCGATTCCTCAGAGCAGCTCACTTGCCAGTCTTCCAGATTATCACAACAACCCTGTTTGCAAAATGTCAGTCTTTCTCCTCAAGGGACGGCTCCAGCTGGTTGCAGAGGCAGAGTCTGGGCCCCGGTGAGGTGAGCCTGTGTGTGTAGGGAGGAAAGCAGCGGGCAATGGTGCTAAACAGAACAGCAGAGATGCGCAGTGTGTCCCGAGGGCTTCTCTACAGCCATCACTCAATGGGGCCCAGCGATGGCAAGGGGTGACTTACTGCTGTCCTGGGGGAAACACGGAGGGAAGAGCACACTCAGCTCGTCCCCCTGGGCTGGCAAAGAGGCTTCCCGCACAGGGCATGATCTAGACTGGTTGTGCTGCCGCCCCCCATCCTTCTGTTCATGCCCCATGAGGACAAAGTCCTGGCTTTTGCTGTCCACTTGGACAGAGCCTACAGTGGTGTGGAAAGCTGCTCATGGGGTGGAGAGGTCCTGGTGATCCCCATGTGTGACCCAGGCAAAGGAGAGTTCCATCTTTCTTCTGTCCATACTGGATGATCTACCAAAATCAGCACCCCTTGTGTGAGCACCCCAGTGTTTATAACCCAAAACAGGGCACCCAGACAGGATGGAGCATCCAGCACTGGGCCTCTGCCCATCCAGCCCTGTGAGGTCTGTGATTTGGCTGTTAATTTAGTTTCTGTTGAGGACCCCTCCAAATTTGACCATTTGAATCATTTTCTCTCTAGAAAATGGTCACAGCTCCTCCACGTCCTACTCTATGAAGATGCAAATATAAAGTAAGATGTTTTATTTAAAAATTGATGCTTTCAAGGGGACAGCTTTGTCCTATAAATGCTAAGAACTTTGTTCATAGATTTACGGGTTTCAGAAGGCGGTCTGTGGTGTCTGCACTAAGGCAGGGTGAAGAGATCTCTGAGAAAACAGAACTGATGTATCTCCCTTTGAAAGGAGGGGGAGACAGCAGACAGATAGCCAGGTGGACCTCGCCACCTCCTCTGACAGCAAATCCAGACTCCAGAAACAGGGATAGGTGAAAGGAACAAAGCAGGTGTCTTCCCAAAGGAGGACCGACCATGTGGAGTGAAATCAATCAGAGGTGAGCCTAAATATCAGACAGTTTCTCTTGAATGAGAAACTCAAAATGTAATAAAGAGCAAAATTTAAAAAGGCAATAGGGAGACTGATCTTTTATAACAGGGACGCGGACCAACCTTCCAACAAGGCGGGTCATCCCTACATGCAAGGAGTACTAATGAAAATAGGGAAGGAACAGATGCAAAATACCACCGCTCACTTAGTAAATCTGAGTCCTGGAATATCAGGAATCGGAGTCTCTCTCCTGGTGAGAGCTGCCTTCTCACCAGGATTCTAACAGGTACTCTAAGGACAGCAGAGGCAACCTCTATGCAGTCACTCTGCCCCACGCTTCACCTCATCAGGGAACACAAACCAAGAGAGAAGACAGGATTGGCAACTGTACAGCATCCTGGGTAAGGTTAGAATCCAGGAAGAAGCAGATGTACCCTACAGAGACTAAACATTCTGAAGCGAAGTCTGTTCATCCAAGAAAAACAAAGGCCATGCCCATTTTTGTATAATGTAAAATGAAAGATTAGACCTTACAATAAATGAATAAAATTACAATGACTAAAGTTTTAGATGCCACAAAAAAGAACAAAAAACAAAAGCTGATACCACCCAGAATGAACAGTCTTAATAAAATCTCTATATTCCAGTCCAGCTCAGTTGATTAAACTACCCTGTTTCGTGAGCTGTATAGAAGCAATCTGTGAAAATCTGAAGTTGGCCACCTTGAATAAAATTAGATCATATGAGCTCATTTCAGTTACAGAGAAAGAGAGATGAGGCTTCTCCTTTTTGGTTAGCATGAGTGTAAGATAAAAAGGAGTTAAGTAAAAAATACTGTGAATTTTTACAGTTAAAAATTGCAGGTAAAAGAATTCCTATAGAATAAATGTGGGAAAATGTAAAAATAATGCTGCTAACAACTGCTATTCAGTAATTCAGTGGAGATGTTAATCAGTGCATTAAGGCAGAAAAAGTATATAGAAGACATCAGAGTTGGAAGAATAGAGTAAGATTATCTTTATTAACAGATGATGTGAAAAATAGGAGTATCCAAAAAGATTTCTAGAACTAAAGGATTTTACAGTGTTGAAAAATACAATCTCAATATTTTAGAAATTAGTGGAATTCCTTTGAATAAGGAATTGATAGGGAATTGCAATGTTTTTTTAAATTACCCTAAGCAATGGTACCCTAAATCAGTATTTGGGGATTAAGTACTATGGAATAAATTCAAGAAATTATGTGGAAATTTGTAAATATTTAATTACAAAAGACTATTGCTCCTATAAAGGAATGATTTATTTTGTTATGATATTGGTTTTTTTTTTCAAGATATCTATGGCATTATGAACCCTGTCAGGACAAACACATTCTAAAAGGGTATGCAGAAAGTCAGCACTACTAAAATAAATAATCAACCAAGTAGAAGTACGTAAAAAGCGGGGATCTGGAGAAAGGAGGACTACACTGGAGGATGGATCCTGCTGTCTCCTTAGAGATGGATGGTGTTGATGATTTTGTGGGGTCCACCTGCTATTCCGAAACTATCTTCCCAGTCAGGTTAAAGTCATATTTCTGTCTGCAACCTTAATACTCTTTGCCATATATGGTAACACACACTATTTCCAGGGTTCAGCAATTGGTGATGTTTAGGACAAGTGTTCCACATTACACTCATTACACAAATGTCACTTAGGAGTAAAATAGAGTCTACAGTTGTTGGCCTGGATTAAAGGAAAAGCCTGGCAAAGCCGGGGCTGCCACTGACACAGTGCACATGGAGCAGGGTACACGTGTGATGCGAATCCACCCAGCGCAGTCACGGTGGCGGGGGGGAGGATTTGAGGACTTTCTCCTGCACCAGTAACTGACAGCTGACCTTGTGATCCCCTTCTAGCTAGAGATGGAAACATCTCTGTCTGCACAGAATTTTCTATATATATATCTATATATATATATATATATAGATAGATAGATAGATAGATAGATATAGATATATATACACAAACATGTCACCCTTGTGATCCATTCATGCAGTGGCGACACCTACCAATGAAAAGGGACAGATGCTTCACGCAGCACAGATGACTCTTGAAAGCTCTAGGAGGAGTAGAATAAACCAAGTGGAATCCAGTGGTCCCAGGTGTGCGCCCCATGTGAAAGGAGTGCCCTAGACAGAGCGCAGGTGTTGGAGTCGCCCTCAGGTAGGCTGGCTGCAGAGTGGGGAGGGAGGGCCTTTCCAGTGTGGGGCGCTGTTTCACCATGATCACAGAATTAGGTCCTAGGTTGTGTATGCTTCCCAAACTCTGGGGTCCACCTGTGTAAGATGAGTTAGCTCTGCACTGGGTGGATTAGAACCCAAGGAGCCTGCTGTACAGAATGGAAGTCCACAAAGGAAGCAGAAGGTGAACCTGAGGAAAGAAGTTGACACACCGCAGTGGGAGCTCCGGGGAAGGTGAGGATGAGGGCTTGGAACATGCTGGCTGGAGCACAGGGCTCACAGAAAGTGAGCAGTGCTGGGCTGCCATGGACGCCAGTGGCCGTGGAGGCCAGCAGCCCGGGCTTAGGGAGGCAGAGCTAGTGTGAACCCTGTTTTGTCCCTCTCTACCTAGCCCAGCCCTTGACGTTAAAAATAGGCTGTAGGGAAAAGGGCAAAGGAAAGGGAAATCACAAGATCCTCTGGTTTGAAT
The DNA here is from genome assembly GCF_034190915.1 of Cavia porcellus. Taxonomy (NCBI): domain Eukaryota; kingdom Metazoa; phylum Chordata; class Mammalia; order Rodentia; family Caviidae; genus Cavia; species Cavia porcellus. The sequence goes on from NW_026947507.1 coordinate 45,743,985, forward strand.
GTGTGAATGTATCAATGAACCTGGACTGAAATTCCAAACACATTCAAAATACAATTTTTCATGTAAGCAGAAACCATAAAGAGAGACTAGTGTGTCCTGTATGGGTTGGGTTCAATTAAGTTTGAGCAGTTTCACTCCATGATTCTGTTGTTCCGCCATAGAAATATTTGGTTGTCCTGGAAGGACATTGACATTGACATTGACATTGACATTGACATTGACATTGACATTGACATTGACATTGACATTGACATTTATGTAAAGTAAAATTTTTCTCTAGGTCTTTTATATGTGGTTCAATGCCTCTGATTCTCACAAGCTGATGTTTGTGGTCAGGGTGGCCCCGGGGACTTGGAACTCATGGGTGGTCCAGGCCCAACTGCCTGTCCCACTTAGCCAGGATACCATGTTTGTCTGGGACATTGTGTCCTCTCTGGAAGCCCTGCAGGGTCACCTCACCCAGGTGGCTACCAAGACAGCTATCATTGCATGGTTTTTTTTTCCTAGGAAGGATCCCAAAAGGCTTTTCCTGGCCCAGTTAGAGCACCTGTGGGAATCTGTGGCTCTGGTGTGACTTTTGGAATCCACTGTTTGGAGCCTTAGAGATGTAAGAGTCACCCACACACGCCCCGACAGGAAGACACCTCCCCATATGCCAGATCATCTCCTCTTCCCTTCTGCTGTGAAGTAAAGAACTTTGGGAAGAGGCCCAGATGTCTCAGCTGCAGCTTTCTGAACGTTGTGAGGGGAAGTGGGAAGCATGGCGGAGGCTGGGCGGTATGGACCAGGAGGACCAGTGTCTCCATCTTCCTTTGCTGATCCACAGAGTCCCCTCAGGAGCAATCCTGTCCCCTGTCCTCACACGCTAGCCTCGTCCTCTCCTCCCTGTGCTCAGGCTCTGTTTCCTCACTGCTTTGGTCCTCAGGTACAGCTCAGTGTTGAAACAGAAATGTTGGGAAGAGCACATGTGCACCGGAGAAACCACACCAAAAGAAACGCCTGCAGAGAAGCCGCTTTGCTTTCTTCCCTCCTCTCTGATTTGTTCTTGGCCCCCTTCTGTTGGAATAAACAATGTCACCCCTGTCCTGAAACAATGGCAGGGTATCCGGGGACTTGTGTGCTTTGGGAGTCTGAATGCCCAGGAGAAAAGAGGCATCCACTGTCTGCAGGAATAATGAAGCAGGAAGGGTAGAGGAGGGGGGATTGTGTAAGATTTGAAAGCGCAGTGTAGACATGTTTCTGAAAATAGACCACAAGGAAGTGGCTGCTGGGGCAGCATGCGTTTCTGAAGAACACGACGCATGTAAGGCAAGCACACAAGAGTGCCACTGCCTAGTACCCGAGGGGCATTGTCATGGTCCCTTCCCTGGAGAGCCATCTCCACTGTCCTATCCTCGGGAGACCGGACAGAGCTAAGAGAACACAGGATGGGAAAGCAACAGTCCCCCAAAACAAAGAGCCTCCCTGGAGGAAATAAAAAGAAATTAGTGTTATTAAGAGAAAAGTGTGTCAGTGTGGTCTTTTTGGGCAGCCTGATCATGTTCCTGGGCAATTTCGGGAACAATGCATGTTCCTATAAAAATTGCCTCTCCGCTTCGTCTCATTTCTTCTTACTAATCCACAGCACTCTTGTTTTTAGAAGCCACTTATTTGTCTGCAAAATAAGAATGTTTATTAAATTTGCTATAAATTGTAAAAATGCTTGTAGTGTAATTTCAAAACCATGTCAGCGTCAGAAACTCTATGGACATAGTTTGTGGACTTTGGTTTCTTTGAAATGTTTACATTCATCTCAATCTCTTATCAAAGTCAGAATATTTCAATTAGGAGCTGTTCCTTTCCATCTCGAAAGTCTTTCTTAATGTAAAATCAAGACACATTTGCATAATTGACTTACATGTGTCTATGATCTATGTGTCATGGATATGAGATTGCATCTGAAAGTAAAGTAATATGGATTATACCTCAACACTGCTGCAGATTAATACAAAAGTTCAAATAAGTTTAGTCAATTAACAAACTCATACCAGGAGGTCTTAGATATCATTTATATTATATATGTCCCTAATTTCCTTTGTCTTCAGGCCAACAGTGAATTACAACAGTTTATATTACCTAAGTTTCATATGTTACGCATTTTACCGGGTTTTGGAGTATAGAATTATTCCATGTTCCAGGATTATAGTATGGATTATAATGTAATAAGGAGGAATTTTGTCTTAGTTTGTTTCCTTTCTAATGAAACTACTTATTTTACCATATTGTTGGATTCACACATCGCTCTGGAAAATAACAGATGACTCCAGGGGTTCACTCAGTTTCCCCAAATGGTAACATCTGGCAAGCTGACGATGCGGTAGCAGCAAGCCAGGCTCATTCTAGGACAGAAACACAGCACACATCCACAGTGGCCGTGCTCCCCAAGGAGAGCCACACCCTCTCTGTGGTACCCGGTCCTACTAAGTTGTGGCCACTAGGCACCAGCTCACCAGTCCTATAATCTTGGCCCTCCAAGAGTGGCTCTCTGGATACCTGTCCAGGTGCCATGTCAGGCGAGGTCTGTGTGCTGATTCTCACTGTTGAAGACTGTTACCCATGTGGGGAGGACTCATGTGGCTCTTACTAATTGCAGGATGCCCAGGATGGAACTGTTTCTGCGTTCAGAATCCCTAGGCTTCTGTGTGGATATATTTGCAGGTCTCTGGGAGAGATGCCAGTGGCACCACTCAGAGGATACCCAGGATTGCCGGTTTAGGAGATTAAAGAAACTGTGGACTTCCTCTGCAGGAGCTCTGTGGCATTACCTTCCACCAGCACCCCTGATTTCCCTGTGTTCAAGCCAGATTTGTGTATGTTACCATGCTTTGAAGTCTGTGAGTCTGCTAAGTGTGAAGTGGCTGGTGACTGTGCTTTTCCTCCGCATTTCCCTAAGGGGTGATGAGGTGAGCTTCCTCCTGGGCTCCTGGCAGCTGTTCCCCCCCCCCCCCAGGAGACGCCTCTCCACTCTCCTTGCCCACTTTGGAGTCAGTCTATGTTGTCTATGATGGCTTTCCGAATGTATGGTCTTCATATGTTCTCCACGTCAGTTCACAGATATGCGATTTGCAAATATGTTCTGCCAGCTTATAGCTTATTTATTTTCAGCCATTTCACAGGAAATTTGGAACCAAAAGTTTGAACTTTGATAAAGTACACCTTATCATTTTTCTTTTATAGATGGTGATAAGGTGTCAACCCCTTAAAATTATTCTAGTCATGCAATTTCCTTGCCTTATCATGTAACTATTGGGGTCATCTTGCCTGTGTGGATGAAACTCAAGCTGAGCTTTCTAAGGCAACGGCAAAAAGTCTTGTTGTCAAGATTGAGGGCACAGATGTCTTCACGAGGGGAGTCTTTCACCCTAATGAGTTTGCTTTGATCATTTCTTCAGCAGATTTCCATCTGAGCACACTGGAGTAATTTTAGTGGCTTTGCAACTTTGGTTTTTCTGGCCATGTGTGGTCTTATTGTTAGAGGGGTTTCTTTGGAGATTTTTTTTTTTTGGAAATTTCTACATAAAAAATCCTGTCATCTTTACATATGGACAGTTCTGTCTGTTCTGTTGGTACAATGTCTATTTCATTTATTACTTTATTCCACTGAGCATATGTCCAGTATGTTGAGCAAGAAAGGTGAGAATGGATAGTCTTATTTTTCAAATCTTAGGTATAATCATGGGAGACTTCTTACAGAGTATACTTCTACACGCAGTCTTTAAGCAGATACTCTTTTCAGTTTGTTTCCCATTGAGTCACAGCTTTCTGAGTGTCGTATTCTTAATAGATGTTGAATTGTTTCAAATGCCTTTGCCACTGATTGATATGATTTATTATTTATTTTTATTCTTTATCCTACTAACAGGGGGAATTACAGTGAGAAATTTAAAGAAACATTTGTAGCAAGGTTCATACAACCTAAAATTAACTAAATGGACAAACCAGTGTGACAAGTATATCCGTGATCAGTGAACAACAGGTGCTCTGTGTCTAAAACACCCCTAGGACACCACAGCCCCTGTGGAGAACAATCCAGTAGGCACCCAGGCCTGTCGCCTTGTCCTGGACACAGCTATTACGAACACTCTGTGTCCTTGAGACAATACCTTACCTGGCTTCCATGTCTCTTTTCTAACTTAGCACCAGGCTTCCATGCCTCATTCCTGCATTTCTTTCTTTTTATGACGGGATTCTGTTCCAGGAATTTCACAGTCAATACCCCTTTGTTGGAATTTATCACATTTGTTTTAACAATTATATTAATTTCCACTCTGTATTTCATTTATCTGTGCTCTAATCTTTTAATATTTCTGTCTACCTCCTATCTTGGAGCTCAGTTGTTTTTCTTCTTCTCTGGTTCTCTCCTGTGCAATGTTAAAATGTTGTTTTCAGATCATCCCTCTTCTTTATGTGTTTATGGCTGCAGACACTCCTCTGTACAGTTTCCAAGGAGTCATAGATGTTGATGTGCTGTGTTTTCATTCACCTCCAGGTATTTGTCAATTTCCTTTGAGATTTCTTTACTTACTATATTTTCTTTTTAACTGGTTGCCTTATTAGCATATGTTTGTAAGTTCTCCGGACTGGCTGTGGTTACTGAGTTCTAACTTTATTCCATTTTGATCGGAGAAGGTATTTTGCATGATTTCAGTCCTGTTAGTTTATTCTGACTTGTCAGGGCCTGACCCATGGCTCTCCCTGGAGAAGGTGCTGTGTGCTCTGTGCTGACCATGTGGGCAGTGGCTCCCCGGTGGCCAGTTCTGCCTGTGTCCCTGAGGTCTGGTTGGTGCATGGAAGTCTGTATTCATGTCAGATGGCCCTGCCTGAATTCCTGAGCACAGTTTTAGGTATGTCCAGAAGTCCAGCAGGGTTGTTCAAGAAGGGACAGGAGAAGATGCAAGAGACTCAGGGAAGATGCGCCAGGAACAGGAAGGCAGAGCCTGGCCCCAGTTCATACAGATAGAGAACTGACCAAGATGCTTCCTGAGGCTTGAGGAAATTTGACCTTGAATGACTGCTGACAATTCATGTTGCAAAATCGACATTAGTATTTGGGTAGAAAACCCCACTCCTGAGTAAATGAGACCAGTCCACTCCGAAATCCCTTTCCTCAGGTTCTCTGGGGGAAAAGTGTCTGCTGCAGGGTTTTTATGAATAACATTATGAGAAATGGCACTGGATAAAGATCAGTTATTTGCGAGTGCCTCTGCCTGAGTTCAGATGATATTTAGTAGGCTTTGGAGTTCCAAAAAAAAAAAAAAATGTGTCAGGATATAGATTTTTCTCCAACGTTTCTTTTGCTATTTGTGTTCTGATTATTTTCTGCCCAGGGCAACTTTGTTCCCCAAGGGTCCTATTGCGCCCAGGAACCCTGCGGCTGCCACCCTGGTTCCCAGTCATTATCTGGGACTATTTTAATACATGTCATAAATCATAAAGGAAAGTTTCTGTTTTGAAACAAATAGAAACAATTGTGAGCATGGTTTCTAAAGTCTATTTTAGAAAGTCAGATGCCTGTAAATCTCTGTTTCATTTAAACTGCAGAGTTTTAGGATTTGCCTGGAGAAGATCATAGCACCATGTGCATCTATGTAGTGACAGACAGGCTACTCTTCTGAATTAAACCGAGGTACAGACTCTGAGTCAGAGGAAGAAGATACTGCATTTCGGGTGTTCCTGCTGCTCCCTGAGAAATAATACCAGGCCACTTAGAGCTCTGTGTAAAGTGACCTGTTTCATGGCTGTGCTCTCGGGACCTTCCTTTCACTCCATAACTGGATGATCTGCAGATTAGAGAAGCCCTCTGTGCTGCTGGATTTGCAGGAGAAAAAGCTATCTGCTTCCCTTTCCAAATGGCCTCCTGTCCTTACTGGTTACAGCACTGAGCACCATGAAGTCTACTTTGGAAAGTGTTAAGAAAGGGAGGAATTTTTGGTAAAAAAAGAAGGAAGGATGGAATGAGGAGATGGAGGGAAGAAGAGAGAAGGACAGGATGGGGGAGGGAGGGAGGGAGAACAATCTAGGAGGCTGAGGCAAGAGCAGGGGAAGTCTAAGCCAAGGCTAGGCAACTTAGTGCAACTGCGCCTCAAAGTAAAAAAGTAAAAGGACTGGAGATTTAGCTCAGTGGCACAGTGCCTGCCTGGTAAGCACGAGGTCCTGAGTTTGATCCCCAATATCAAAAATGAAAAAAATAAACTTAAAAAGAAAATTTTAAAAAGTAAAAATAGGGAGGGCATATAGCTTAGTGTGTGAAGGCCTTGGGTTCAATCCAAAGTAAGTTTCAAAAGAGTAAAACGACCAGATGAAGAGATCTGTGTCTCATGAAAAGGTGCCTAGGTGCTGTTGCCGTGCCTGGGGTATCCTGCCTTCTGCGGTGAAGCCCTTCTGGGCCAGCACAGCCAATTCCTCCTCTCCTGAAGCTGAGGGCATTAACCCTACCTGCCCCTTTTAAATTTCCCTTTCCTTCCCCAACAAAGAAAGAGACCAAAACCAGAAAGGATGTCTCCTACTTGTTTGGAGGGACTTGCTGATTTTAATAAATTAGACTGACAAGAGATAGAAAATAGTTTTCAGTTATTCTGGTCTTCCAGTGTAAGTGAGAGTGGATTGATTTTCTTACATTATTTTTTCAGTGTTTTCCTTAGATTTCTTAGGATTCTGTTGAAAGTTCCAATTAATGCAGCCTCTTAATTTTTTGCAACTGGGAATAAAATGTATTGCTCTTTCCTCTGCCCCTTTTAATCACCTTTATTAGTTTAATTAAAAAAAACCTGATGTTAATGAACTGACCATTTAAGTTCTCAACTCTGCCACGGTTCGTGTACATTTCAGAGGGAGCTCGAGGGTTAGGGGTTTTCCAAGAGGGTCTTTGTGTTTATGTGGAAGGGTTTCAGGCCACTACTTGTAGAGAGGTGAGCTCCTTGGAGTGAAGATTGTGGGTCCCCCGAGCTCCTGCAGAGCAAGGTGACTTCCCTGACACACATTTCCTCTGCCTTTGTTTGGTCAGACATGTGGAATATTGGGTATTTCCGCCAATTTCAAAGGGCTGATTCGATTTTGGAGTGTTATCTCTGGATAATGACAAGTGAATGTCACTTAGATGTGCCACAGTTTGGGACAGTGATCGTTTTCCCATAAGATGAGCACAGATGCTATGAGGATGTGACCCTGGCTCCAGGCATCCTGACACTATCAGTGGAGAGGCAGATGGAGTCAGAACTGACCTGTTAGCTCTAAGCAGGAAATGTAACTCAGCCTGCTGGAACCACCAGCTCCAGGTTCTCTGCTTCGGTCCACTCATGCTTCCCACAGAGGAGAGCATCCAGGCTGATGGAAAGACAGGCACGGAGGATGCTGATGGAGATCCAGCACAGAGGCCGAGGGGGATGTCCATGGGGCAGCTCTGCTGGTGCACTTGCAGCACCATGATGGGGGACTTCGTGTAGCTGTTTTGTGTGAATGCCAACTCACAAGCTGTGGTGATCACACACCTGCTCTCTGCGAATTACACAGACGCTCCTTGCTCTGCAGCAGCTGTGCTAATGGTGAGATTTGTAGCTGTGGGACTCTGTGGAGCTCTGACCCTGAGCTGCTGCACTGTCAGCAGCTGGGCATCAGGCCCCAGCATCCTGGGATGTCCATCTCTGGGAGGTGGGAAGTCCTAATCCCTGCAGAGCTCTGGTAAACACCCCAGTCTCCACATCTACCTCCCTTTCAGTCATAAATATTAAAGTTACGGGTACTAGCTTCCTCAAGGAAAATTAAATTAGTGTTTTCCTGCAAAAGAGATAAACATTCTACAGTTCTCAGTCTTTATCTGGGTAGCACACTGCTTTGCTATTTTCTTTCTTGGTCGTATTTCTGCTCTACAACCATGGAAGTTAAACTGGATAAAACAAAGAACAGAATCTAAATAAAACTGAATATGTTTCAAGTGGAGGAAAAAACCTTTTATGCTTTCAAAGTTCTAATTGGAAATCAGTGACATAAAAACACAAAGAGTCAACTACAACTGCATGTGTTTAACTCAAGGCCATGTACTTGAAAGATGCCAGTTCCCTTTTGTCAAATACTTTGTACAACAAATTCTAATCCTCCATGGAATTTCAATATCATGCATTATTGCTTCAGAAACATCATAAAACCGAGGTAAAATGAGGGGCAGAAGCCAGGACTTTGATTTTGTGCTCACCGTTGAGGAGCAAGTTTAAAGTTGACTGGTCCTAGAAACAGATGTGGGTATTGAAGTGAAGATCAGTTGTAGCAGCGACTCCATAATGGGGCTTTGGTTCTCACTGATGATTTTGTGACTGTGGATTTAGTCTGTTTCCTTGGTCTCCTGCTGTGTGTTCAGCCATTGCCCTGCCTCAGTCCTAATGTGAGAAGTTTCCATCCATTCGAGGTCTCCCCGATTTTCCTCCCTGACTGCGGCACCGGTGTGTAAATCACATCCCTTCGTAGGTGTGTGGTACACAACAGGCACATAAGTCCCTGGCATGGCCCTTCCTATAAAAATGCACGCAACACCCACATCTTTCTGATGCCTATTGAAGGCCTAATTTGTATAGTAGCTTTGGATCAGCAATCTTGAGGAAGGAAACTGCATGGAAACACTGTTATTGCTTTCTCAAATGGCCTCACAGACAAAGAGACCACAAGTAGAATCTAGTCTCAGCCCCTCAGAAACACAAATGCATGTTCACGTTATTATTTTATGCAGAAACATACCTTCGAAGAAATGAGTTTCTTTCTCCAGCTCCATTCCTAGTCAATTTACTTCATCTCAAGACACAGCAATCAGCTGGCCAAATGGCCACCTTCTTGCTGCATATCTGTAAGAAGTGGGACCACTCTCTAGGAGGTGCCTTGTCAGGCCCTTCACCTGGAGCTGAAAATGAGCCAGGTTTCGGTTTGTTTGTTCCAGAGTTCACCGACGGCCGTGCTGGCCCTGCACTAGGGCTGCCATCTCCCCTCTTGCCTCTCTGAGAATGCAGACGCAGATGCGTCTATTACTGCCCATGCAGCAGGGTGGCAGGAGCAGAGGTGTCTCCCTGTGAGCCCTGGGAAGCAGAAGGCATGGACTCATGGCCAGGAGATGCTGACTCACAGACACTTCACCTTGCCCGGAGGATGGCCTCCTTCTCCCAGAGGCAGGAATGCCCATGTTCAGAAAGCATCCTGCAGGAGAAAAACTAGCTTCAGATGAAGCAGGGGAGTTACAAGTTGGTCCAAGCACTGTTGACTATCAGGCTACTAAATAGGACTCAGATCGCAGAACCTCTGTGAAGTGCAAATGACAGCACCTCCAGAGTGTCTGCCAGTCAGCGGGCAGCAGGACCCACCTGTCAAGGTGACAAAAGCCAACTTTAACCTGTGTCTGCACCGTCGCCCCCCCTCCCCCACCCCAGCTCACCCATGCACTTGGGTGACTCCTGGTTGAGATCCAGACACTATGCAAGAGACAAGAGTCAGGCAAGGCGACAACGCCATGTCTCAGAAAGCCCTTGGGAAGAGATAAACGGTGAGTAAACAAGTCAGCGCTGCGCTGCCTCAAAGTGATAAATGTTGCAGGAAATAAAGCAGAGTGTGTTTTGCTGCTTGGGCGTGAGAGTCTGGGAAGAGCAGAGCAGAGGGGAGGGTGCAGGAGGAGGAGGAGGAGGGGGGAGGAGGAGGAGCGGGGAGGAGGAGGAGAGGGAGGAGGAGGAGGAGGAGGAGGAGCAGGAGGAGGAGACGACAGGAGCAGAGCACTCAGAATAGTCAGATGTGCAAGGACTAAAGCCCCGGACAGGGACAAGCCTTGTACGCAGGTGTGAGAACCATGTTAATGGGACGCAGCAAGATTGCACTACTTGTATTTCTGAGCTACTTGACTGTAGCTTTCTGTAGAAATTGAGACTCAGGTTCTGTAGAAACTGAGATACCTGGGCAATTTTGCTTACTAGTAGAGGAGTCTCTCTTTGGGAATCCTAGGCCTCTGGGGTTTCACTCTCTTTTTGATCAGAAAGTGAACGGTCTCTCACAAGGATTTCTTATGAAAGCACAACTGACTTCCCTAAGGCTTCCAGCTCCTGTGGCTGAGCGTGAGCTACAGAACAGTGTGATTCCAAAATGTCCTACAGGGAGTGATTTGCTCTTGCAAAATATCTGAAGACCTTCATTTTCGAAACACCATCAGAATCCTCGGAAGGGTAACTGATCTCAGGATCCTTCTACCATTAATTGTTCTGTGGGGAAAGCAGACTCTGAAAGAGCCCAGGAACTGGAGAGGACCAGGCCGAGGTTAATGCATACTGATTTGTTTACCCTTCAGAAGGTACTTATCTGATCAGGGCAATGTCTTCCTGTATTACTGAAATTTGAGTTCTCTTGATGTTTGAAAGTCTGGAGCCTCTTAAAGTTCTGTCTTACTCCTTGGTCATTAAAGAAAATAAAAAATTCATGTGCCATCTGAAGCCCATGCACTCTTCCTGCAGGAAAGGCACATGGGCCTGGCGCCGGTAGTGGGTGGCCTTGGTTTTGCAGCCAGGCTGCAGGAGAACAGTGCAGCTTAGAAATGTCAAAGCAGGAGACTCTGGAGGTCAAGAGTCTAAATGAAAGGAAAAATTAAATTTTCTCTTGCATAGCAATTTACATGAGTTGTGAAAGCTATCAACTAACATTTTCAAGAAATGGATGTGGGAAATGAATGTAGTCTGCCATTGAAAGCCATAAATCTTTAAGTTTTAATGGGTCTCCCCCCCGCCATTGGATGGTGTTATTTTAAGAATAGGTCAGTGATGTGATCTGGGGTTGCTGTCAGCAGTTGATCCAGAAGGGCTGTTTACCATTCATGGGCTGACTCTGGTGTGAGGATTAATCCAGGGGTGCTCTACTGGGTTGTATCCGTGGTCTACTTTAGTTTCTATTTTGAGGCACAGTCCTACCAATTACTTAGGCTGGCCTTTCACTGGCAATCCTCCTTCCTCACCCTGCCCACAGCTGGGGCCATATGAAGCCAGCTAAGGCCTTTCTTATACCATGACCAGTGGATTTATGGTTGTGGTAATTATGCATCTTCTGTTTTCTCTATCAGCAGTCTCAGGCCTTCCAGTCCTCTCCTGCAGCCTGCTCCCCTGTGTGCTGCCTCTCTTTCCTCAGGTGGCACCTTCCCCTGTTGCTAGAGCCCAGAGTTGTTACTCCCTGTAAGCCTTCTTTCTGTGCTGAGCTAGATATCTTATCTTTCTGGAGCCGCTGAACTAAATTAAATGTCAAAATGTCACAGATGGGCAGATATTTGTTTTCAGATAGGGACTGGCATGGCAAAGATATTCCTTACAATGAGGTATCCTCAGAATGAGAATTATAAACATCAGCCAACAAAAGCTGGATTACGTCACACTGCACACCCTGTGCAATGGTTAAATAAGATAATGTGTTCAAGTGCCTGCCGCAGGGATTTGACAAAATATAATCTGTCCACATCTACTACTTTCTAAGAATGAGTGTTGGGCACAGAATTGAGGAAAGGAGAGAAATTTTGACCTGACCTGGCGTCCAGGGGAACCTGTGCTTACATCTGCTTCCATTCATCAAACGTATCCAGGATGAATCACACAGGAATCATCTCAGTGAGCACCTACTTTAGGCCAGCAAGGCCATGTCAGCTGTATAGCATTGGAACCAAAGAGCAGGGCCCTTGAAGGAGCAGGCGAGGGCACTGGTGGAGCTGGGGTCCAGAGCAGAGTGGCCAGTGCCCCTCAGAAAGCTTGAGACATGCATTATTGTTATGTGCACCCAGGGTTTTCCAGACCGATTTCAAGGGAACTGTCCAGGAGAATGGATCCCCCTGGAAGTGTCTCTGGTCACCAAGAGAGACCAGTCCCAGGGCCTCCTACCCAGCCAGTATCCAAATGACTGCCAACGCAGAAAAGCCACACAGCCCCCATCAGATTGGCTATATGGAACAGCACACAGCCAGCTCCTGCCTTCAAGTTCTGCCTGGAGTGTGGCTCTGGCCAACCTCCTGCCTCAAGCAACTGCTCACACATACATGGCAGCCCAGGCCGCAGCAAAGCGTTCCCTGAGATGGTGGCAGCTGTCTTTGTGGGTACTGGGTCTCAGGGAGATGTTTCATTTCTGAACTGCACTTTCTACAATGGCCCACCTCCATGGGCTCTGCATCTGTGCATTAACCCGAGTGAAGATACAAAGTGTTCAGGGAAAAAGTGCATCTGTGCAGACTTTCCTTGTAATTCTTTTAAAATAGTGTAACTTAACAGCTATGTCCAGTGTTGACAATGTCTCAGGTTTCCAAAGTGATCTAGTGGTGATACAGGCCAAAGGGAGGATGGTGCAGGGTACATGCAAACCAGAGTAGGAGGCATGCATTTTACACAAGGGACCTGAGGGACCCACACTCCCTGCATCCCCGCTTCCCTTTTTGTCTGTCATGGGCATTTATGCCAGAGAAGGCTGACACTACTTCCCCTGCACACCTGAGAGGGCTCCCTGTCTGCAGTTATCACCATTTGTTAATCTAAGCTGTTTCTTGTAGTGTGCATTTAAGTCTGGGTTAGCATACTTGAGCTGCCAATGTATGAAGCTTTGTGTGTGCGTCGCCAGGGACACAGCAAGAGACTTTGCTGTCACACCATCTTGCTTCCCCCAGGGACACCTTGGGCAACCTCTTCATTCCCTCCTGCACGTGCAGATCCATAAACTTAAGATGTGAGTTTCTGTCAGGGGCCTCAAGACATGATGTAGAGCTGGAGAAAACAGTGTGAGAGTTTATCAGATGATGACTGTCTGCACACTTAATGCGGTGTCAGTACTGGACACCTAGCATCCTCTTAGCTATTTAAAATATAAGCCAAATGTTTCATATGGTGAAGTTTGATCTGTAGATGACTTTGATATCACTTTCTTAAAATCATGGAATGTATTTTATTTTTCCTGACAACAATTTGAATTACAGCCACAAAACTTATCTGTATGTAAAATATTGATGCATGTTTCTGTGTGATGTGCGTGTTAGCATACATGTAATCAATGTATAGGGTCACACATACATGTTTATACATAGAGGTACCTATATGAATGAAATTAAAAATCAGCATGAATGGGAAGAGATCATGCATTTATGTACATATACATACATGTGCACACATACGTATTTCTTCTTTTCTCTCACTGGCATGGATGTTGGATTCCATAGTGTCTTCCTGCACTAGTACTTCAAAGAAAGAAGAGCATCATATATTATTTTTCAGTAGCAGTTGAGCAAATAAACAACTCAATTATAACTGTAATATCACAGTTCTTGCCAAAACATTGCATCTTTCTTTGTTGCCCTAAGGAAATTTTAACTAACAAATTTACTTACAAAATATTCATGTTGAGCTACAAGTTAAGATATGATTATGTGTGTAGTAATTAAGAATTTGCCCATTAACATTTTTACAGTTAAAATTATCTTAGTATTTGAAGCTATATATGAGGAGAACATTTAAATCATACATAGATATGTAATGTTTAAAGAAAACACATTTATAGAGGTTTTGAGTATGCTCTGTAGCAATAGATGCCTGCTAGAGAATAAAACTTGAAGAGAAAATCATGGGAAATGAGGTAAGATATTAACCTCTAATATCTGAAGAAATCCCCTACCATTGACGTTTGATGCTCATAGAGCTACATTTACATCCTGTTTTTATTTGAAATTGCAAATAAAACCTAAAAATGGTAGTTCTAATCCATAAGCATTTACTGGTGAGTTAATTTTACTTAATTAAAATGCTCGATTCAGTGGAAGCAAACTTTATAACCTCAGAGTAACATTACTCTTGGGAGGCAGAGGGGAAAAGAAGGAAAAAGAAAATGATAAGAAAAACAACTGGGAACAAAACTCTGTAAATAAGAGGGAGAAGAGGAATGGCAAATAAAAAAGAATCAAGATACAGCATGTAAGGGATAAAGTCCCTGTGATGAGTGTGATCAATACATGTATCCCAATGCACCCACACATGTAGTAAAAAAGTTACTTGAATGAAATTCTAAAATTAGTAAAGGTGAGACTGAGTTATTTGTGTTTATCAACTAAAAAGACTTCCCATCTTTGAAGCGCACATTTGGAGAATAATTATGAATTGTATTAGTCATTGTTTTTGTGAGCATTATATAGGAACTAATGGTATTGAGATCCATAACTTCAAGGTAATTACTAATAATTTCTTCAATTTAATATTAGTTAGGTTCCAAACAACACCATGTACCCCAATGACTCCAGTCAATGCTACAGGGGTAATGTTGCTTAAATTGGTAATTCTTCTAATGTGGCTCATACTCTTTATTTTTGTAAAAGCCCAGGTACTTTCCTAGACTGCTGACACTGCTGACTTGCAGGTGAACTGCCACTTCCCTGGAGACCAAAGACTGCTCAAGAGAGGCAGGGCAGGGCTAGAGCCTCTGTAGGGAGAAGCAAGGTTGGGGGTGTTGTCTTCAGCAGAAAATGCTGTTTTCTTACAGCTCTGGGGCTGGGGAGGGCCAGGACAGCTTTCAAAGGATTCACCTCATGATCCATAGATCAATATTTTTCTTTCTGATTCTACATCATTTGAGAGCTATCGTGTTTCCCCAACCTGTTGGCTTTGTCTCACTAAAGAGAAGTTCACTAAAGTTTACTAAAGGAATGAGTTTTACCCAATACTTTGTGTAGATGCTATCTTTTTAAAGATATGTATTCCAAAAAGATCTCTGTTTGGTTTTTGTAATTCACTGATTATTATTTTGCTTGTGTTCAATTTAAAATGTTTGCATCCACAATAAAGACTTTGGGGTTATTTTCTTCTGGAAGCATTATTATTTCATATGTGTATTTACATCCACAGCTCAACTGGGTTGATCTTTGTCTATCCTGTGAGTTTGGAACTGTGTAGACTTGTTTCTCCACCTGCATTTGCAGTTGGCCTGGCACTGTGAGTTCACAAGCCTGACCTCCTTAGAGCGCACCGGGTGTCTTTGTTGTAAATCTGAGCCTGACTCTCAATGCGGTTTGGCCTTCTCTTCTGTGCTGTTGGCTTTCCAGCCTAACACCAGTCAAACCATCTTAATTACCACATCTTTACCGCAGGATGCAGCAATAGGTGGTGTTAAGGTCACCAGGTTAGTTCTTGTCAAGATTGTCTTGGGTACTCCTGGCCTAGACCGAATATATCAGAATCTATCGTAGGCATGAAACATAAAACTTTCTTTATTGATTGCAAAGTGCAACCAGGGACAAGAGCCACTAAGAACTTTCTAGAAGTTCCCCAAGTCTCTAACAGGGCTGTGGAAAAGTCTGGCTACTAATCAAATCAGGCACTTTCTGCAAAAGGCATGGTAAAGACTGGCCCACCCAGAAATGGGCAAACTGCTTTTCCGTGGATATGTGATATTTGATATCTCCTGTTGAACTGTTTTCTTTCCTGTGAATTGTAATCAGATCTTCATTTCTTATTTACCGGGAAGAAATATTAAACAACCTAGAAAAGCTGTTCTCTTAAAATATCTTTCAAAATCTGTGCTGCAGTGTTATTAGATTTAAATTCAGTGGAAATGGGTTTCCTACTAGTTCACTGGTTTTGAACTCATGCATCCCTTTCATTAAACTTTTGTATTAAGATTTAGCAAATTCACACGAGCAGTTCCTAAGACTGAAACATTCAAGCTGAGACCCACTAGTGTGTATTCCTAAGTATAAAATGCAGTTAGAAGTAAATTGCTGTTTGCAGTTCCACAGCGAAAGCTGGAATGGTGCTTGTGTTCCAGTATTTATGCTCTGTCCACAATCTGAGTGTGTCCACAGCCCTGTACGGCTTCCTTTGCATTCTCTTTTTTTTTTTTTTTTTTTAAACTTTTTATCAGTACCGGGGATCGAACTCACAACCACCTACTTACAAGGCAGGTGCTTATGCCGCTGAGCTAAATCCCCAGCCCCTTCCTTTGTGTTCTTAGTGTCCAGACATTCAAACACATCTCAGACACATGGGTAGGAAAACACCAGAGCCGGCAGCCAGGAGAGACTGCACAGTTTCCAGGAACCATGCAGAGGAAAACTCAGAACAACTGACATGGGGTGTGTGCAGAGCAGTCGCTGGGTTCCCTCACCAGATCACCTTCGCAGTAGAAGCGGTAACTGTGTTTCCACTAGAGCAGTTGGAACCAGCTACAGCACCTCCCTGTACTAACCACCTGTTCTTTCTCATTGAATTGCGTCCCTCCACATAACCAGGGGGAGCAGGGGGTAGAGGGAGCCAAAGAGGAAAAAAGTTAGAGGACCCAGTTAGCGAGGCAATGCAGGCTCACTGCACGGTGGGCATTGGGTGGGCATCAGGTGAGGCTTGTTGTGGGGGCTGTGATCATGTGCAGGGGGCATGTGGGGCGTGGACCGCAGTCACGAGGTAGAGCTGGCAGGCACAGTGGGAAGCAGGAAAGCTGTAGCCAGAAGGGCCGTGATGTGGGCGGAGCAGCAGGAGACAGCCTGGACTAGCTGGGGACGAGGACACGGGTGTGGACTTAGGCCGGTGGTCCAGTGTGTGCGTTTAGCCATCCCTTAGATGCCCTTCCCTCACCATCACTAGAGAACTCCCTCAAGCGGTGGGGCTGTGAATTACAGAGGGAGCCCTGCCTGCCCCAGGCTCCAGAGGACTTCAGGCTGAGGCCAGGGTGGAGCGAGCCCCGTGACTCCCAGCTTGTTCAGTAGAGGCCACAGTGTGAAGATCTTCATTTCCCTTTGGTGCTGGACCCGAGACTCTCAGGCACCCTAGCCGCCCACCTAAGGGGGAGCAGTTGGAGGGGAGACCAGTGTGTGCAGGCAGCCTGCAAACCTTGGGAACCCTGCGTACCAGCCAAGGTGGACGCTTTCTTCCTTCATTCCAATACTTGCTTCTTTTTGTGTCTGTCTCAGGTCCCACTTACATAAGGAAAGTGACCCCAATGCTGTCCTTGTGTTTTGGGGATGCTGGGTTGCTCTTGCGTTGGATCATCACTCAGATTGCCTTGTCCCACACCTAATGTTTTTCTGCAGTCTCCTATCTTCTGCGCAGCAGGACTTCTGTAGGAACCCAATCAGGACCATGGTTGTCCTCTTCACAGCACCATAGCCCGAGGTCATCTGGCTGTGTTGAGATGTGTGTGTGTGTGTGTGTGTGTGTGTGTGTGTGTGTACGCGCACGCGAGAACGTGTGTGTTTTAATAATGTTTTACCCGTAGCTTGGTTTCCTCCAACAAGGAACTCCCTTCAGGGACGAAGTATGTGTGTGTAAGGCTGTGCAGGTCGCTGGCACCTGCATTGTGCTGATGCGATTTGAGAACAGATTTCCCGCGGTTTCTTAGGAACTCCCAGTCCTTCTGTCTCCTTTGCTCTGCTCCTTTTGGGGGCCCTCTCTGTCGGTCTTTCAGAGCCATGCAACCCCGCACTCCACACTGTGCATGAGAATCATGCCTCCGGCCGCCCAAACCTTCATCAGAACGGCTGGAGAATTGTAGAAGGTCACAGATTGAAGACCGTAGAGTCACAGGTATTCTGTGTTTTCTCGCGCAGGTCAGAACTGCGGGGGCTTGGTCCAGGGCCCCAATGGGACCATCGAGAGCCCGGGCTTCCCTCATGGCTATCCCAACTACGCCAACTGCACGTGGATCATTGTCACGGGCGAGCGCAACCGCATCCAGCTGTCCTTCCACACCTTCGCGCTGGAGGAGGACTTCGACATCCTGTCGGTCTACGACGGGCAGCCGCAGCAGGGCAACCTGAAAGTGAGGTAGGGGTCGCGCTGGGCTGGGTGCAGCCGCTGCAGGATCTGATCTGGAGCCAGCTGCAGTGGGCCCACCTCACCCTCCGAAGAAAGGGGTCCCTGGCACAGATGGAGATGCGCGTCCAAGGCTGCGCGTTCTCTGGTGCCCAGAACTTCCGGAGCGCAATCGCTGATTTCACTTATGTGTATCAGGTGGTTCAGGATCTTTAAAACAGTGCTCCCTAGATAATCTCAGTAAAGATGTGAACTGCAGAGTTTTTAATCGGCGGTGGACCGCAGGGAGGAATTGCAAGACAAATGTAGGCATAGAGTTCGCCCAACAACGTAAACAATGTGTTGCCGGGGGGAATGTATTCCATCAGAGGAATGCAGGAAGGTGGTGGAAAGAACGCTAAAGAATTTTGCAATCTTTGTAGAATTTTAGAACTGAGTAGTGTATTCTCTTCAGCTTGGCTTTATTCTTCTGATCGGTGATTTTCACCATGAAGAAGTAAAAATATTTCCTGGGTTGAAGTTAGATTACATTTTTCACTTGTCAACAGAAAAAAGTATAGGTATATATTTTTGACAAATGAAGGAAATATTCCTTTCAAGGAAGTTATATTTTTAAAAACTATTGATGACCATTTTTTAATACATCTATTTAGGGTAAACGAAACCCTTACCTTCTGGTTTAAAAATTCTCCATTTATTAGAGATTGTGTTCCATATCTGGAAGTTTTTACAAAAATTCACAGTAGGCAGGAGAAATTGCACTCCTTGGATACAGCAATATCCATGCTAATGCTGATGAAATACAAAGATCATAGAGTTTATTCATGATCTTGTGGAATTAAAATAATATATTTTCAAATATTTGATTAGCATTTATGTGTTTTTAAAATATAAAATATCTTTTATTTTAAGTGGGCCTCCTATGGTATCAATATTCTGTCTTAGAAACATTTCCCCAAGCATACCTTGTTTGACAGCTAAATTTTCTGAGTCAGGCAGGTTTCCTTTTTCAGAGTGAGTGGTCTCACTCTTGGGTGTTCGAACAAGGATTTACATGTGCAATGTTCCCTCCTCAGTCCTGCTGGTGTAGATTTTAGCTGTTTGCTGATTTTCTGTTGTAAGTACTACAACTCCTAGGAAATAGAAACATGTTTCAAAACCAAAATGAACTACAAAGATTACAGAATTGTGGCCAAAAAATGTTAGAGAATCCAGTTCATTTCAGTATCTACAAAACAACTCTATGTTAATAGTATTTCTTTCTATTAAAAAGCAAATAGTAAATATACATTTTTGAGTATACATTTTTCTCTTAATTCCATTTGCTACAATTCCTTCAAGTACAAGAAATGTATGTGGTAATTTGATTGATTACTTGTCTTTCAATTTATTATCCTCGTAGGGTGATACTGAGTCATTTTTATGTTGCTGAGTCTGGCATCTAGAACCCAGCACCATATAACCCATTGATTATTAGGGCAGGAGCAGCAGTGGAGATATTAAAGATAGAACAGACTTCTTGTGATTGATTTTCAGGTTCAAAGAGCAGCACTCCCTTAGACAGTTAGAGTGAAAGAGAGCAGTGATAGGAAGTGCCATGGGGTTCCTATGAGTCATTCCCTTTCTTGAAGCTCCTCATCTGAGAGAGATCACAGGTCACATTTCTGTCTGTGACTTGTTCATAAGTTAGAGCAAAGCTTTCATCTTCATGTCCATTGGCGTAATTCTTCCTCTTACTTTGATGCTTGAATCGCCCATCTGAATCACCCTTCCATGGATACCCAGTAACTTTGGGGTCAGTACCAGGCATCCTACCAATAGGCAAAGGTTACACCGTGATTACACTCATTACTACTAAGAGCTCTGGGGCCTTCCTAATGTAAAACTTTGAATAAAAAGTAGTGTAAAGTAGAAGTGTGAGTAAGGTCAGGGAAAAATGCACAAGAAACTGTGTATTCTTTCACAGAGCAGCAACATGTGTGGCCAAAGTGGTTACAAATAGTGTCGTGTTCTAATTAACTGGGAAGGGGATGATCTAGTGGTATTTGTTCCCGGTCCTTGATGTTGTATCTGGGATAACTGCTTATCTCTCAAACACGATTAACTAGCAGCAATTAAAGTAGCCCTGGAATTGAAAATCAGACCTTTTCGTGTAAGGATGGGTGGACTCCACTGACGAGGGAGCTGTCAGGAAAGTTATTACCTACAGCTGTCAAGAGCCACTAGTGTTCCATTACTGCACGAAGGCTGCTGGTAGTGGCCCAAAATACGCACTCGCTGAAAACCAATGATGGTCTGTTATACACGCAAGCGTTTATTACAAAGAAATTTATTTTGTTTACATGCTATAAGGAGTTTTCTTCAAGCAGTGTAACCTGTACATTTAATCTCCAACAAAATATGCTACAATTTGTAGCTTAGAATTGCTGATGATTTCATTATAACTTGAATATTAATGTATTGTTTACTATACATAAAATAGTTAAATCTAATGCAGCTTATGACATCATTGTCCATTCTTTTTCAGCAAATACACCCATGTCTTATATAATTCGTTCCCCGTTAATAGATCAGTTTCTAATATGGTGAGCTAGAACAAGGTTTCTTTTGTTATGCACAAGGAAAAAATCCCTCCAAGTTAGAAATAAAAATGTGATAATTGGATTCTCTGAAATGAGACCCATAGTTGCTCAATGAGTTTTATGAGCAATTATTGCTAATTATAAAATCCCTGACCTTCAGTGACATTGCACTGTGTCTTGCTTCTCAGCTCTACACAATCACATGAAATCCCAAAATTTCAATCTTTCCACTTCTCCCCATGGGCCCTCCTGTGTGGAGAGGGTGGGGTAATTGTCCCATGTGGTAACTGATAGCCAGAATATGTTCTTTGAAGTAGGATTTTTTTGTCTCAAATCAGAGAGTAATTGAAGTTGACATCAGTTTCCAGCTGTGAGAACATCATATGTTGAAGTTTGAAAATAAATCCCATTAGCAACTGAAAACGTGAAGAAAAGTGAACCTGCAAAGGAAAATTGTACTAAAAAATGCAGAAAATCAAGCTGCATTATTTCATGATCATTGTGAAATCACTTTGGCAGTCACCTCAGCTTTCTTGACCTCTCACTTTTACAAGATGACCCATAATTTTTCTGCAATGATGATAATGAAGAGGCTAGAGATAAAAGTGATGGGACCATTACAATCAGGGAATTACGAGTGTGTGTTGTTAAAATATTACAGCTTTTCCTTTTCTTCAAAATGGCAATAATACACATGAATAATCATTAATAAACCTGCAGAATATTAATTTTATCTGATGATGTTCAGGAAAGGGTCTATGTAGTTCGATGACCATAGCAGGTGAGGGTACCACCTTGCCAAACATGGCTGTCCCTTCCACGGTCTCCTTGAGGTCCCCTTGTGAATCAAGAGGCACAAACCAAAGTGCCATGTGTTTTTCAGCAGGCTGGTGACAAACACCTCCAATAAGGCTCCAGTAATGATTGGGAGGAGCACATGTCAAAGCCACCATGCTGGATTGCAGCCTGAAGCCAATACCAGATCCAGACCCTGAAATTTGGTAACATCTGCACGGATGCAGGCAAGGCTGTAAGAGTGACCAGCAATGCAGCCAGCAAATGGGGAGGAGGTGACCACTGTCCTTACACATTTTAAGATGGGGAAATAAAACAATTTCCTTAGATATAACTGGCAACTTGATGGCAAGCTCAGTTACTATGGGGTAATTTTGAGGGTTGTTTTGTTTCTTCTTTAAGTTGGCTGTTTAGAGTTGGTGTGGTTGACAGATTCAGAAATTCCAAGGTGATCTGGGGGCCTAGGTGATTCCATAATTATTTCCTCCCCTAGAGAATTTGGCTATGAAGCCTGGGAAGAGAGAAATGGCACCAATGTGTTTGTGTATCCACTAAACTCCATTTGTTAACAAAAATATTCCACCACCAGAAATACGAAATGCTGAAGATACACAAGAAAGCCTTCAAGGGAGATAATAGGGTTTTGTTTGTAAACTTGTCAGCAAGTTTTAGTGTGTTTAAATTCTGATGTGCCTTCTCATTTGGCGGTGGCTGGTGTATTTCCATATGCTGCCCACTGTGAACTGGGAAAGAGTGGCCTTTTAAAAGTGCATTAATACACATATGGGTAGAAATGTCCAAGCCCCTGTTCTCCTCTGACATATCATTTGGGAAAAATGTGAAATTCAGGAAAGGCATGCAGATTTTCAGAAACTGCCAAAGAGAGGACTGCAGCCAAACTCTTCATAAAATGACTTCACTTTCGTCAGATGAAAGAGTATCTTTGTGATTTGAACATGGAAACTTGGAAATAGAAATAAAATTTATAAAATTTTAAATCTTCACTGGCTAGAGAAACATTTTAGATAATACATTTAATACTGTTGACAAAATACTAAAAATAAAGTTTATCTTTTGAGCTAATATAATTTAGGAATCATATGTGGATAAAAAATTTGACTTTTCTAAATTTAAAATCCAAAAACTGGAAAACTGAGAAGCAATATTTAGGTATGAAAGACAGAACTAGTTTTCTTAATGTAAACATGAATTTCTAAAACTACAAGACAATGAAGTAAATCATTCAGTTAAAACCATATAAAAGACCAATAAAGATTACAAATAAAAGAGATGCATGAAAATTAGTACATTAAGAGCAAATTAAAGCAACACTGTTGTAAAATGTCTTACACTTCTGAATGGCAAAATTTAAAAATTTTTGGAACTCAGAACTTTTTAGGACATTGGATGAATGCCTTTCTATCCTGGACATTAAATTGCGTCCATTTTTGATAAAAATTTTTCTCTGGTTAGCCTAATATGTACTCACGTTTATGTTATTGTCTCAGTTACTTTCATTGTTAGGACAAACTCGCAGTTTAGAGGAAAGGTTTATTTTGGCTCACAGGTTATAGAAGTTTCAGCTACAGTCGGGTGACTGCAAGGCAGCAGCAGGTGCTGGCAGAGGAGGAACTGGTTGTGACAGGGAAGACAGGAAGCAGAGAGATGGAAGAGGAGGGCGATAGACCCTGCGGGCTGGCTTCTTCCTGCCTGCCCCCACCTTCTTCTTTCCAGGCCTTACTTCCCTGCATTCATCAGTGGGCTAATGATAAGCTCCACACACCCAAGATTAACTCACTTCCCAAAAGCCCCATTTATGAATGCTTTGGGCAACATCTAAATGCAAACGGTAGGAACCCTTGTGTCTAACTATCTATACACTAGCTAAGTATGGTATCCATAAGATGCGATGTACCATTAAAGATAATGAACGGGATATTTAAAGATAATGAATGTTGATATGAGTAAATCCCCTGGACATTTTGTCCATTTAAAAATAGACAGTGGCAGAGTACCAAATTTCTCTCCAGGTTTTTGTCCTTCTAAATGGTGGGTAAAACTCACAATACAACTCCACCCACCAGATTCCTGGCGATGCTGGAGTTTGGGATCCAGGAGCTGACAGCACCGGGACACATTGCTGTGGCTGAGAAGGCCTGGAACCTGTTCCTGGAGTGCTTTCTGCCGGTCCCTGTAAATTTAATCAGCCTAAGTATTGCTGCAATCCCAACATGGTAGGCGAGTTTACTGTTCCTGGCAGGTCAGGGAAGAGGGAAGAACGCTTTTTTCTGCTTGGCATGTGCCCCGTCTCTGACACTCTAGGAGCCTCTGTCGCTTCCTCATCCTCCCTTTGCTTTTCTCTTTGTCATGTGCACAACTCTACTTATACCAGTCTGTTTCTGCCAGGACTGGATGCGGGGCAGTTTCTGGGACTACTTGGTTCCCATGCCTTGGAGAGGGAGAGATACTAGTTGGTACCATCCAGAGCTGCCAGTCCATCTTCCATATTGCACAGACCAATGTGTGAGGTAAAGAACCACCTGTCATAAAAAGCCAAAGTGCTAAGGCTGAGACCTCTGCTGGCCACACTTGGATGACCTGTGCTTTACCCTACCTGTGTTTATCGGCACTGTTTCCCTCCTGGGGAACTCCGGTGATAGAGGACCTAGAAGAAGCTGAGGCCAGCTACTTCTGAGAACAGGCTGGGTCAAGGTGGCTGGGCAGATGCTGCAAGAATGGGTCAAGGTGGGCTGGCAGATGTTGCAACTGTGCTTGGCCAATACAAGGGACCGGAAATGAGGGGGGACCCAAGATCCCACCAGTGAAGAAGTGGTCTTTCCTGTCTTAGGCATAGTCAGATTTCACCTGGAATCATTTTTGCAGTCTGGTTTCCAAGGGAAATATTTCTATTTTGGTTTTGGTTTCTATGAAAAGAAACAGGTGTCATGAAATCAGTAAGACATCAGTTGACTTAATCTTTTTCAGCATAGTAGATCTGTAAAAACAGTTCATTAAAAAACACAAATGAAGATCTAGACAGCAAAATCTGCCATGACCTTTCCAATTTGACTCTGTCTTAAAAACCTCATGAATACAGTTTAGTAAATTGTATAACTGCTTGAAATAAATAATTTGGAGGATAAAAAAAGTCTGCTGAAATAGCTCAGAAACTAAACATATTAGTAATCAGTAAAGAAGTATAAATAGCCTCACTTGTTATAATTTCCATGCTCAGAAATAGTTCTGTGTGGTTGACCAGACCATCTTGTAATTTTGGCTTTTATTTGGGTCCATTTTCAGTATTGATCACATTTGCAGTGGGGTGTTGTAACACAGACATAAAACAACCTTTGTTCTCTTCCTCCTTGGCCTCATGGTGCTTTTCTCTTCTGCAAAAGATTGAGCTCCCTGTCTCCCACTGTCCATCTGCTATTTTGCCCTTAACCTGTATTTTGGGCTTCATGATTTGTTTTTAAGTTTAAAATCTACCTCATTCTCCTCAGATCTTCAGTGTTTGAATGGAAAATTCTATTGCTGATTTACGCTTGTGTCTTCTGCAGTAGCTTAGTGTTTACAACACTGCTAATGGATTGTAGTTGAATAAATATATTAGCTATCCAGAAAATAAGTTTAAAAAGGATGAACTCTCTATTCAAAAATGTATTATTTCAATTCAAAAATCTAAATATGATATTTAGTATGTGAAACGATTCCTTGTTTTTCCTTAATAAATACACCTCACAATTTTCTTGGCATAGAAGTATAGTGGATGTTATTTCTGAACATGCTAATATTTATCAAAAGGCAAATACTAAGCTGTGTTTTCTTCTAACTTATGTATGTCCTTGTCAGAACCAGAAGTACTGTCCAGGATAAATCAGAAGTCTGCTCACAGCTCTGCAGTAAGGCATCAAAGAATAAGCCATCTGATCTTTGTTTGGGGTGGCTTGATCACTTCTGCTCACAGACCTGAGCCCTGGCTCCCTCCTCCTGCCCAGCGGGCACTGACTAGTGCACTTTCTTGGCCACATGTCCAAGTCCAGTTCTTCTTGGTCTCTTCCTTGCCACCACCTTAGGCTCAGACGATTGTCTCTCTGAACATTATTTCCAGTCCAGCTTCCCGAGCTCAAATGCTATATTGATCTCACACTGAACTCTCAAATGGGAGACAGGGTTATGGCTATTGTTGGATGATTACTTACTTTCCCATACACTGTGTAACCAGCATCTGTTCTTTTTGTTTAGAAAATACCAGCATTAAAAATGTGTGTGACTAGCTGAGTTTCAAGGAAACAGTTCTGCCATCAATAGGGGATATATATATATATATATTCAATTTCAGTGACAGAATCAGGGTAAGCAGAAATAATACAAGCACATGTGTCACACTGCCAGCCGTAGCCTTTCAGCCAAAAGAAAAAAAATTGAGCAAAGGAAATCCTTGGCCTCCTGAAGCCTTCTGAAAGTGCCTCCCTAATGGAGATTCCAGTTCAATTTCTCCTGCCTGTATATAGGTCATCCAACACATTTTTCTCTGATCATAATATGACACATTCTCAGTCCATGATAGTGCTATGAAAAATGTCCCAAGCCCATCTTTGGTGTAACAGAGAAAAGTCACTATGTTCCTTGCTTAGGTTAAATGACTTTTGTACTTTATGTGTGCATGCAGCAGGGAATGTTTTTGTTTATATATTTCTAACAAGCAAATCTTGGATATACATGGTATAATTTTTGTTCTTACTTTTGCAGTCTAGTACAGTTGGACCAATCCTGCCTTTGACTAGTGCTAGTGAGCCAGGGAGCCATGGGGTCTGTATAATTCACAGTGGTGGAGTGCCTGTGAGTATTGGCTACTATTGCACTAATGAAAGGTGCTTGTTAAAATCAACGACACACTCCCTGATCAGAGCACTGGCGAATGAGGTGGCTGTTGCAAAGCGTCACTTAATCCTCACATTGCAATTTACTACTCTGTGAGGCTTTTGAAGAAGAGTAGGGCAATGCATTCCATTGTTTAGAAGAAAATATCACCCACTGAGTGCTGGGCGGCTCTTCAGGGACTCTGTGTATCTCAGGCCTTTCATCCCTTTCCTCGAATGCTAGTTCTACAGTGTTCAAGACAACTGCAGGATCGAAGGTGATAGCCACTTGAGAGAAGCACTACCTAGGGCCGAGAAGGGGCTGCTGCTAAGCTTGCAGAGTAGGAAAGAGCTGCCACTGAGGGAATTGGTGTGACTTCCTGCTGCACTCGGGTAGAGGACTCTGAGGATGCTGACAACGTGGTCAGCAGTGGGAGCTGTACACCAGGCTCCTTATTTCTTTCCAGCAGCCAAGGGCCTTTCTCCCATTTCCAGCCACACACTTGTTTATCATTTTGTTCTTAACCACAGTCATCTGTTTTGATCCAGTCACCTAAGAGTCCTCTCAAAGAGACCCTTCTAGGAGTCACATTATCTCAGGTTATTCGTGTAAAAACAACTGTGAAGAAGGCTGTCCGCCAAACTCACCCATATGAGTAGCTCACTTGGCAGAGCTGCTATTAGGAAAGTTGCAAGATTGTACTTACGTTTTCAAAAGAGCAAAGTACCACTGCTGTTCTTCACATCTGCCCGATTAAATGTGCCCCGAAAGAGATGGGTGTGCTTTCAGCTAGGGTCCTTGTGCCCTGGTCAGACACAGCTCTAAATCTCTAGGGTTCTGATGGGGGAACTTGCAGATGCGAGGCAACAGGCAGGGAGAGGTGGTGAGCTCCTCCTGTGCCAGGCAGCTGCTGTCCCAACCCCCTCACAGTCGCTAAGCAGGAAAGAGGCTCTCATGGAATGTTCCACCGCTGCCTGTGTCCAGAGGCAGCAGGGAGTCTGCACAGTGTGCGATCCCTTGCTTCCAAACTCTGGGCCAAGAGGATTCATGCCATGGTGGTGGCCTCTTGTAACCTCTGATCCAGAGATTTAATCACCAACTGCTTTCTGGTCAACTCCATATGCTGACAATTTCAGAGTGATTGGAAGAGGCATCCCTAGCCATCCTGTTCTCAGAAGAATCTGGCTCTTTCTAGGGCTTAGTTACTGTTCTTTTACAGTAAGGGTCACAGAAGATTCCTCTGCAAACAGAATATCTCTCCCTTAGCCATTGCGGTGGTCTGGCTTGATGTACCTGTAGCATACCTGCACTTTACAACTGCTCTCTGCACATGAAGAAAGTTGGTCTACCTCTTAGCACATGGTATGTCAAGTGTTTCTGCACAACTGCAATGTTGGTTCCCAGAATTAGAAGTTTGGCAGATAACGAGCCCAGTTTACAGAGGCCAGATTCCAGAGTTCTCTGCACAGAGCCATTTTGAAACTCGATTGACAAAACTTTAAATGGCACATTTTGAAGTTTAGTTAAGTTTGGGTGCTTCAGCTCTGAAGGCCATGCCTTCTCCCACGACATTTCTCTTTGTAGTTAGTCCTTCATTAATTCTCCATACTAAATTTTCCCTGCTGAAATGGCTGGCGAAGCCCCTGTCTCCTGACTGGAAGACAGCGGGTTGTTGATGGCAGGCTTCTTCCCTGTGTCCTTAATATTTTTAAGCCAATTAGCACTTTCAGAGGGTGGTAATTTGAATAAATATTTAATTTTGTTCAATATTTTTACTGTATCCATTGAAATGATGGTATTTTTTTCCTACTCATATGTTTCATTACAAAGATAAATTGACCTTGTAATGATAATTTAATCTCGCACTCTAGGATAGTCTACTTAATCAGAGGATAATGTTTTTAATACACTATTGGGTTTTGCTTGCTCTATTTCATGCAGAATTTTTTGTGCCTATATAAATAAGGAGAGTTTGTTTATAATTGACTATGTCGGTAGTTTTTTTTTTTTTTTTTTTTTTTTTTTAGGTTTTGCTACCAGAGAGATTGTAAATTAAAATAAGCAAATAGAAACATTCCTTCCTTTGTGTTTCTATAAACAGTTTGGTTAATTTGGAAATTATCCTTTGACTAAATTAAATAAGGAAAAGCCATAGTCTGGGGTTTTATTTTGGGAAATTTTTAAAAAATTAATTCATTTTGCTAGATATAGGGCTGTTCAGGCTCTTTGTTTCATCTGGTGTCACTCCTGGAAATATTAGACAAGTTTGTCTATTTGATCTCCAATATGTACATATACCAGTTTCTCCTGAGAAGCGTGTTGTATTACAGATATGCACTAATCAAAGTGAAAGTAAGCATAATAACACTCTGGTATGCAGTTGTTAATCATGTTAACAGAATTAGTGGAGTTCACTGATTTTTTATTTTTGGTATTCATATTTTTTCCTTTTAAAAATATTTTTCTGGACATGGTTCCATCAAGTTTCTTGATTTTCTAAAGGCCCAACATGTTCATTATTGCTTTTCGAGTTAATTATTTTCATTGAATTTATGCTTTCTGTTACGCCCTTTTCTATTGATTTAGGTTTTATTGTGCTCTTTTATTTCTTGTGATTGAAGTGCAATTTAAAATCACTAATTGAGCTTTCTTGTTTTATTGAATGGGTAATAAGTATGTATATTTTTCTTCTAATTTTATCTGTATTGCATTATGCCGTGATTTAGTTTATATTGCATTCTGATGTCTCTTATGGTTGCCTTTTGACCTATAAATTAAAGAATGATGTTGGCTTTGATAGTTTAGGAGTGTTTCTGTGATCTCATTGCTATTGTCATCTCATTAAATTCTACTTTAGTTAGAAAACATACTTCATATGATTTATTATCTGTAGTGACTAAAACATGCTTTATTTGAATTTTCAACTTGAGGTAGCTTTTCCATACATGAGCTATTCTTAAATAGAAGAAAATATCACTAGTAAGCACTTATTAAATCTTAGGCTCTAGAAAGATAATTTACTTTTCTGAAAATCAAATTCTTCATTTCTCAAGTGAGAATATGCGTATCTATTTTACTAATGTGTTGTTTGTATATACCATATGTTCACATGCATTATATATGCACGTATACACATCTGTATCCTTGAAACAGGATCAGTTTTCACATTGAACTTTCATTATTATCCTATTTAATTGTACTCAAAATCTGATTTTTCAAACAGCTCAGCATTTTGTCAAAAATTACTTCTCCCTGAATAAAAAACATGGCATAGAAGTATCTGTGTAGAAAACTACATATTCTAGTAAGTAATGATGTCAGTAAATATGGATATTAACAAGAGCCCCTCTTAGTTTACTAATAAGCACTAACTTGCCTAGATTATTGTCACCTAAATTGTGTGTATAAAATAAATTTTATGAACACGTTCATAATTATATTCCATTTGCAGTCTACATAGAGTATTCAGCTTATAAAAATGATATTAGCACTATTTAACTTCTGGTTGTGATAAGTATTGATAATTATGCTCTTTTTGTCCTTAAATAAAGTCAATGATTCTCGTTTCTGATAAGTTTACTTAAAAGCAAAGATTTCCTCAATTAATCTGTGTAAAATTGTATGACTGTCTTAATTGCTAGCACTGATTTGCTTTCTGGGAACGCCCTCCTGAAAGGGAAGGACATTATGTTATTAAACCAAGGGACACATTTGGTATGCCAAAATGTTTTGTAAGTAACATCTTGTGTTGCTTCACCGTTGTGGCTAGAATATTGCTCATGCAGGGAACCTCTGGGAAAGAGGTTGGACCCGGTGGGAAAATCCTGGAGGCTCCACATGCCCAGAACAAGGCACGCCGGAACTCAGTGGAGCTGGGGTTTGTCCCTGTGTCTTCCCCTGTTCACTGCAGAGAGCTTTCTCCTTTCTGTCCACACTGGGCTCAGCACCTTACCATTTCCACCACTTGCCAGAGGTCTGAGGCCATTGTTTCATGGACATGAAGACAGAGGCTGGATCAGAGCTGCTGATCAGCCTTGGTGCTATGTGTCTCTAATCCCTGAACTACTGACTGAAATGTGCATTTGAGCATGTTGTATAGCCTTCATTTTAGGCTTTCCATGTATTAGCAGCTCTAAAATGTAGTCACAATCTATAGAAACCTAGAAATACAGACATCCTTCACTACACAGTTGAACACAAACTCAGGGAAAATCCCTTTATTACTTAGGCATAAAATTCAAACCAAAAGGCAAATGACAGTGAGTGAGGTTGGTGGGCATGCTTCCTGGGAAGAGATGCTGGGCAGTGAGGTGGATAGGGAAATCCTTTTTCAAATGGAATTGCAGTATTTTAATCTCCAGGTATTACTGAAGCTAGTGTTATCTCTGCTAGAAATAAAATACCAATTTGTCCCTGTGGTTTATTTTGTAAAGAATATATTTTAGTCCACTCTATTCCATATACATCTTACATTTTACATGTTGGGAACTAAAGTTAAAACAGGTGTATCTTTTACAATGAATGATGAAGTCAGAAATACATTTGGGATATCCCCAGAGATACAGGTAGGATATTCTCAATATTCCCAAAAGATAATGGTATTAATTTCTCTCGGTGCAGAAATGAGAGCAGGTGTAACTGCATTATAGGTCTCCTAGCTTAGCTGGGCTCATGCTTGATAGAAATCTAGCAGATAATGGTAGCCCTTCCCAATGCAGTGCTCCTGGGAATGAAGCTCAGAATAACATGGAAAGCTGCTCTCTTGTACTTGAAAGAAGCCTATGGAAGAGAAAGAAGGAATCAGGAAATATAAGCAGACGAAGCTGAAGAGAAATCTCTTTGAGCTGCTTGGCTAAGTGCTAGGGAAGTAATAAGGACTCAGGAGTCTCCTCCGCTTCTGCTCATAGATCTGTGCTCCAGAATCCTGCACCTCAGACCCCGGGCCGGGCAGCTCTGGAGCAAGCCGAGCTTACAGACCTTCTGCTGTTGCTGAGCCTCAGAGCTTCCCGCAGGGAAGAGTGGAAGGGTCTGGGCTGGCTGGGACTTGAGTTCTTCCAGTCAACGTTGCAGAGAGAGCGAACTCTCAGCCACATGGAGTAGGCCTATGGGTGGTTGACATCTGTTTGGTTTGTCTGCTTGTTTTTTTAGATGCAGACAGGAATAATTCATTTGACGCTTGACAAACTGACATTTTAGGCAAACAAATAAACAGTCCAGTTTAGCATAGTAGTGATCAGTTGCCTTTGAGCTCTTCCAGAGTAACTTACTGCAGGACAAAAAGCTGAGGCAGAGAAATTTTCTCCTATTAAGTAGCCACTAATTTTTTAAAAGATCACTGCATTTTTCCTTTAATTACCAACTTGGTTTGTATTTGTTGATTATGACCTGGGTCCCAGGCATCATCTGACTCTGGGGTAAAGTGATGAGCAGAAGACCGGAACACCTTGGCCTGGGGAATGGGCAGGAGACAGGGAGTGAGCTCCACAGAGACAGGGAGCCCCAAACGTCTTCCTAATAATAATAGGAAGTTCAGATAGTGGGATCCAGCATCCCTGGGGTGGGGGCTGCAGGTTCACAGAGGAGGACCTTTGAGCCAAGGTCATGTGACCTGGAGGCCATTGCAGATCTTGGGAGTGGCACCTATGCACAGGCATGGCCTAGCACAGTAACCTGAGACTACGGTGAAGTCATTCTGTAGCCAGGGTCCTACTTCAAAACAGAGGGATGATGAAAATCCACGAGGAATGTTTAAATAGCATAATCACAGAAAAACACACATTGCCATTAGTCCTTGAAAAGCCATTCCTTCTGGCTTCCAACATTCTTGTGCCTCTGTTTTTGCCACTTTCTGAAGCAGTCAGTCCTGGAAGTCCCTTTCCTGAGTGTCTTCAAAGATGTGATAAAAAAGCGCAGTGGATTTCGCTGTCCCGTGCCATCCCATGAAGACAGGTTCCTAAGAATACCACGGTGTCTTCATTCACCTGACTCATTGGACTGGAGCCCTGTGATTTCTTCCCCTTTCCCCAAGTCAAAATGACCCTGAGAAGGAAATATTTTGAATCGTTTCAGGACATTCGAGGCAGCCAGGGCAGTGCTGCTCAAGAAGTGCCTGAAAGACATTTTAGCGCTGCTCCAGAATTACAAGAAAGCTGAGAGAAGTGTGTTTGGAGCTCAGAATGTCCTGAGGGAGGTACATGGTGACACGTCTTCTGCTGTCAGGGTTTGCAATGGAATAGTCATAACACAGGACACAGAGATTCCCAGGATTATCTTCTAATACCCCAAACTAAGTAAAAATGTGGTTTTCTTCACCTTCCTTTTGATGGAATATGTAAATTACAAAGGAATAAAAAAATTCAGATTACAAGATAGAGTAGGATATCAGTGTGATCCAATATGAGATATTAACATGCAGAACAAGGTAGTCCTGGCATTGGTATTTTTGTTTATATATACAGGAGTATGAACAACAGCTCAGGTTAATCAAGATAGAAAAATTTCAGGTGGTGATAATAGTTTTTCATAGTTTCTATAGGAATTTTTAAACATGCTTCAATTTTTTTTTTAAAAAACTTGTAGTATAATAACATCTATTATTTCAAAAATAAGCTTAAACTGTTATCAATTAATAAAAGTTTGAAAACAAATTTGGAATATGATAAAGCTCCTTCGAATAGGCACTGAAAGGGCTCTCATAGTATTAATAGCCAAGATGAGATTGAAGCCACCTGTGTTTGAAAAATAAAGAGCAGGAGAGAATGGACAAACCCAGTAGACTTAAAAGAACCCATCGTTTGGTTTCTCCTTCGGAAAAACAGTGCGTGCTTGTCAGCCTCTGCAGCCCTGGGAAGCCCCCAGGCCTGGTCCTTCGCCTTGGGCGACAGCCTGGCAGGGCCTTGGCGCCTGCCCTGCAGAGAGGGGCAGCGTCTCCACACCGTGCAAGCAGAGCCCCAGGCCCTGCGCCTTTCCCCAAGCCAAGGGGCTGAGCCGGGGATATGTGTACCACAGGCTGTGCGCACCACTGACAGCTCTCAAGGGTTCCCCATCGTGAGCCCATGCCTTAGCAAAGAAGATACACCACCGACTCGCAGAAGCAGGACAGTTTTAAGCTGGGGTGTCTTCGGGTAGGTGCGCGCTGAAAACTGGCTTGCGCGCCTCCACCTGGTTATTTTTGGTCAAGCATCACAGAGGCCTGGAGCTGCTTGGTGTCAAAGGGCGGGCTGTGTTCCTCCAGGTCCTCAGTGGTGCTCCCCGGAAAGGCAGGGTGAATCTGTCTTTCCCTGGGGGGATTCGCAGGGCCACGCTGCTCCCTGTGAGATAGCCCTGCCTCTGCCCGCGCTTTGAGTTCTCCAGGAGCTCCTGTCTGGAGAGTGGCATAAAAGAGGAGGAGGAAGCAGCTGCAGAGGGTTTGCTCTGGTTTTAAAAACTCCTCATTTGTTTGCCAGCACTGAGAGGAGCGCATGACGCACAGCTCTGAGATAGCCCGCACGGCTGACCTCGGAGGGAGGGAGATTGTTCCCCAGGCTGCCTATGACTTAGCTATCTAAAGAGCCGCTGTGAGGTGATCTGAATGTTTCTGATTAGATTCTTGCTTGGCATTTTTCAGCCGACCTCATGTAAGCCCAGGGAGTGATTCTGGTCTCAGCTGCTGGGGAGGCTGAGGCAGGAGGTACACAACTCCTGGGCCAGACTGCGTACCTCCCCAAACCCTGGCTCAGAAGACACGCAGAGGCCTGTGGATGTGTCTCAAGGGAGAGCATTTGCTTAATATGTACGAGGCCCTGGGTTCAATTCCCCGCACTTTAACTAATAAACATTTAAATATGGGGGCAGTAAACAGGGGTATAGTCCCTGTGAATTTATCGCACATCTTACAAAAAAGCCTTCAAATACATGGATGTTTTAGAGGGGACACTGACCACAGATGATCAGGAACAGGTCGCAACCTTTTTGAGTTAGACATAAAAGGACGTTCCTTGCAGCAGAGTTCTGTTTATTGTTATATTCTTGGGATCATAGCGTGTTTTACAGAACTAGAGTGTGGTCACGTGGGTGCTTGACATGATGTGCAAAACACTCTCCTGCAATCATAAAGATGGTGCATTATGAATGAGTTGGGCATTGTCTCTTAAATTGGTCCAGTCTGTGTCCTCATGGTGTGAAGACCTGGGGTTGATGCTGAAACATGGCTGAGTTTTCAGTATGTCCCTAATCCTAACTGGGGCTGGGAGATTCCTAGGCAGTGAAGTCCCTACTAATTCAGGAAGTTGGTCATTGCCTCTCCATGCCTGCTGTCTGTCCGTGGGGTCAGTGAGCCTTTCACCCAGCATTTGCCATGGGGAGATGGGCAGAGGCTGCTGCTGGCCACCCCTGAGGAGAACTGTCTGTTCCCAGGGCTGCTGCAGAAAGCAAAACACAAAGACTTCTCTCCAGGCAGGCTCTCCCCAGGTGCCTCCGCAGCGGGTGTGAGTGTGCACACATGTTTACTTTTGTTTTTCTCTTTGCTGTGAGAGGCCAAGTGTGGTAATAGATTTGAAATAGGTAATTGCTTTTCCCTTTTATTGTGCCCCATTTATTTTATGTCACAGAGTTACAGGAGCACTAATAGATTGTCTGGGTTCATGGATCCGAGACAAATAGGAAATCTTTCTTATCTGAAAATAACTGTGCAATCATTAGGATCCACAATTCTAATTTTCAGGTTAAATTACATTGTGCTACAAGTATGATTGTTTTTCAGATAAATCATAGAAAATTAGTAACATTAAAGAATTGTCTGAGATTGGTGAACTACCTTCACTTCAGAGAAAACACTTGCTAACTTTAGATTTCCTTGTCAGGGTAAAGTTCTAAAAAATCTGGATATTTGATTATCATTTAGGAAGATTTACATAGTTTATGCTACTTAGCTTTGTTTCAAAGTTTTCTTTTCTGGGAGTCACTTTAATCTTTGTAACTGAGCTCAGTATTTTAAGAAAGATGTTGGCTCCATGGCTGAGATATCTGTGTGTGTGTGTGTGTGTGTGTGCAGTCACATCCTGCTGGTCACTTCGATGTTCTGTAAGTCTGTGTTCTGGACACTTGCCGTGTTGCCCATGCAGGCCTCTGTGGTACCTTAGCCTTAAGGATGAGGACCAGGATTAGAAATTATAAAGGCACAGATGGAATGTAAATAGTGGCATATAGAGACCTGCGTGTTCTGACTTTAACATCACCCTCTTTGCTGCCAAATTGCCCTTCCCTAATTAGCATGGGAGGGAGAGTGTGATTGCCACGTCTAGCAGACCATTTCCTTCCCGCAGTCCACCATTGTGAAACCCACAGGTGAAGACGTAAGTGACCTCCACTCCACATCTGAAACCCACAGAGCCCCTATCAGCCTCTGATGCCCCTTTGTTTTCTAAGCAATGTAGATCATATGTAACTGAAAGTTTTTAGCAGATGTTGCAGGTTCAAAGTCCTTGTCACCTCTGTGAGTTCCTCCTTTGCTTTGCTTGTAAACTTTCAAATCTCAGTCTGTCCACTGCTCATGATACTTGTGTCAATTAAAATCTGCAAAAGAAAACGTCTACTTCCCCCTGCTGAATTATCAGTACAGGAGTATGTGAGGACAGAGGCCTGCAGTCTGCTGTCATTGCCTGTGCCAGACTCAGTCCCTGTGTCGTGCTGACATTAGCCGTGAGAGAAAAGAAGCAGAACCGGCTTTCATCTGATGTTTCTGCTTGTGCACTCCAGGCTCTCCACCTCCTCCCAATGGGACCCAGATTGTACAGTTCCCTCATGACCGTCAGGCAGCCTTGGAACAGGCCCTGAGCAGAGGGGGTGGTGTGGTCCCCACTAGGTGAGCTGCCATAAACACCAGCAGACACCACTGCTGGGTGGGGATAGCTCAAAGCCAGTGCCCTGATGACCTGCCCCTGAGCCAGGAGGGCAGTGTGTGTCCAGGCCAGGTTGACCTGGTTCTGGAGGCATCTACATCAGATCCAGATTTCAAGCATGGTAGCAAGGGACTCTGACACCTGAGTGTCCTCTCAGGCTTCATTGTGTGTTAGCGTGGGAGGAGGGTGCAAAGCCGGTGGCCCGGTGCCCCGTCTCATCCACAAAGAGAGCACTCTGGAAATACTGGTTGCTTGTCTTTTGCATTGACTGTGCCATGTAAGGACAACTTCTACAAATCCCACAGTTGCTTTTCTTCTTATCAGTTATTTAAGCAAAACAGATCACACTTGTTCTGTTATAGAAAGTGCACACGAACTCTGTTTAGAATTGTGTGTGTGCGTATATGTCCACATATGTGTCCTACTGTCATACCTGACTGCAAATCTAGCACATGGAATCTGCATCTCATGCATAACAACAGTGTGCTCTTTCCACGGCAACACTTGAAATTTAACGGACAGCTGATGTTACGGTCACACTTGCATGGATACTCATACCCTTATTCACTGTGTCTCACTACCCATTATTCACATAATTAATACATACACTTTCTTCCTACCACAAACAGGAAATCACAGCGTAAGTTCTAATGTGCTCAGACTCGGCCAGATTTAAGCTGCTACTTAGGCATTTAAGTTGCAT
This sequence comes from Cavia porcellus, assembly GCF_034190915.1. Taxonomy (NCBI): domain Eukaryota; kingdom Metazoa; phylum Chordata; class Mammalia; order Rodentia; family Caviidae; genus Cavia; species Cavia porcellus. The sequence goes on from NW_026947507.1 coordinate 45,780,604, forward strand.
TGAAGCCAACAAGAGGCAATAAATTATACTGCTGTAAGCACACACTTGCACACACAAACACACCAGACCCACATCCCTGAGGGCGGAAAGGACAGGTGTGGGCTTGTGGCAAGCCAGCTCGGAGAGCTGGTCCTCATGGTTCCCTGGTATATTGTTGGGCACAAATCCATGCATTTATTCTTTATTTGCTCAGTGTAGACAGAGCTGTGCAGGAAGTAAGACAAGGGGTGGAGGTGGGGTTCTCATACCCACCCACCTGTAGGTCACTGTCCCTCCACTCAGGGAGCGGCCACATCCCTCTGTGACCAGAGCACAAGACCCTTTTCTCTCTTTCCTTCCACGAGTGGCTGAGAAAGTCTGCTCTTTTCATCCAGATGAAATTATTGAAATTTTGCTCTTTTAGAACTGAGCAGCTAGAAGGAAAAGCAATGCAAATCAAGTCAAATTAAAGACTAAGCTCACAAGTAACTTATTAAGAATGGCACTGGGCACTGACTTCCAGTTGGCCTTTAAACTAAATGAAGTGTGTTGCATTTTTAATGCCTAATAAGATGTTACCAATTTAAACTGGGGTTTTGTTAGTACATGTATATGAGTCAGAGAGAAAAGGTTAATAGTTTGTTATATTTTGATCAGGTAACTTGCAAATGAGGAGATACTGCAACTAATCATGTGAGAATATCACATCTTTAGTTATAATGGGATGGCATTTTAAAGGGATAGGGGAAACTTTGACTCCTGTGAAACCATCTATGTTGATGGAACTCAGCGATTCTCATAGGCTGTTGACTGGGCGGAGATTTCAAATATCTTGGTAAAGTCAGCAAAATGCACTGAAGTCTTAGAGTGTATATAGTTTAATCTGTAAGTTTCATATCTGAATCCTGCTAAGATAAGTAATTAGGAAGAGAGAGCACTCAAGGCTGTTTATTGCAGTGATGTTTAAGCACGAAGCCATCATGGCCACAATACATTTTCTTTGGAGAAGCAATGCAGAGACCTCCTTGGAAGCCCTAGAGTTGAGCGCAAGCCAGAAAGAAGACACAGAACCATCCCCGTATCACAAAAAAAAGAAGACACAGAGCCATCCCTGTCCACAAAAAAAAAAGAAGACACAGAGCCATCCCCAGTACCAAAAAAAAAAAAAAAAAAAAAAAGAAAAGACACAGAGCGTCCTGTACCTGTGGACCTGGAAAGGTTTTCCAGCTCAGGACTGAGGCAAAGGCACATTAGCAAATAACACCCATGGCTAGATTCCCTCTGTATTTAAAGCTATCTGCCCATCCTTCTGTTAACATGCATGCAGCCTGGAAGGGCGGATGACAGGAACAGTGAGATTTCTTTGATGGAAGGGTATAGTGGGCGAGTCTCCATTGCTTTGTATTACTCTTCCGACATTTTTGTTAATATAGAAATATAGCTTGCTACTTCTGAGGGGAGAATTATTTCTATTTTTCTTGGAATTCATGCAGAGGTTAAATTTCAAAAAGGCAATTTCTTTAAGTGTGATTTTTGACATAGGCCTTTCTTATCACTCTTCTTGAACAATTAAATTCCTTAAAATGCCTGGGAAACAAAATTATATATGGTTTTTAACCAGACATGCAGTTGTATTTATTCATGTTTGCTCACCTCATACTGAATTTTGTTAACAAAAGAGAACTATTAGGTAAGTAACATAATTGGCAGTTTAGTAATGAAGAAATGTTATAATTCTAAAAGTGATTATAACTATAGAACTTGGCTTTTGAATAAAAGATGAACTAATTGGATGGATCTAATCAAGTATTTATAAAAAGGTACTTTAGTGTCCAAACCTATATAATTCAGTCATCTTACAATTACTGCAGCACAGGAGAAAGTACGAATATAAATAGAGGCCGTGACACTTTCGGAACCTGTCGGTATGGGAAGTGTGATGACAGGGCCTAGAACCTGGATTCTGGCTCAGGCATCTCAGGTCCATGCTCCGGCTCCTTTGAAGCGCCTGCACCTGTAGAAGACACCTTACCATGGTGCCTTACAGCTTCACCCATGAAACGAGCTTCAGGCAAGTGGCTGCCTGAGGAACAAGGAGATTGTAACAAGTTTAAAATGATGTCTGGGGCCAATGCATAAGAGCTCACATCCACAGAATGGGAGTCAGGACCCCATTTCCCACGAAAAATTTCACTGTTACTACTGCACTGAGAGGTTGTCCAGAGTCTGCTCTTGATTTTAAAGGGGACAAAATAAAACACAGTTTTAAAAGGCTGGTAACCTGGTAGTATTTAAATGACATGCTTTTTCTGTACAGATAACAAAGGGGGAAGTGGGAGGAATTAGAAGAGAATTGCATTTCCTCATGATTTTCCTGGAGCCTGACACGAGCCACAGTCAGTCCCAGTCTTTGCAAAGCTGTGGAAAACACTGCCAGTTACACAGCCAACCCCCGGTGCAGGGGTACATGTCTGATGGCTTCCCTTGTGACTGGGGGCTTGGGCTCACTTTCATCATCCTCCCACGATCACCGCTGAGAAACAGGGCCAGCCTAGGCACTGCCCAGATCTATTCCCTCACCCAGTGCCTTTGATTCTGGGGTGACCATTTGTGCCTGGCCCCTCCTATGTTTCTTTGTGCATGTTTTTCACAGTGCCCTAACTTGGAAAACATTTTTGAAAGATGTGCAACATAGTGTCTTTGGTGGTTTCTGAACTGTTAAAAGTGTAAGTTTTAAAATATATTAATATCTAAATATTTAGATAATAACATTCCTAGCTGACAGTAGTTGAGTATTTCAATTGGTTGCAAAATATTTAACAAAATATAGAAAACATATATAGAAAACAATTTACTAAATTGTTGAATTAGCATAGTAATTAATGCAAATATAGCTGATCTGGAAAACATTTTAATACTATCAGATCTAGTAATTGATTTTAGGAATAAAAAAGCTAAGGCACAAAGAAGTTCCAGTAGAGGACTCTGACAGGAAGCATCCCTTCTGCGTGTCTTGCTCTCTGTCCTCCAGATATTTTCTGGTCTCAGGGATTCTCCTAGTGTCTCCATCGAGAAAAGTGTGCCAGGTCCCTCAGAGTGGTATCAGCGATGTTGCGTAAGATTCAACCTCAGATAATTATGAGTGACAATTTTAAACAAGTGAACAAATGCATTCCCCTCCCTAGTCCTACCTTTGGGCCACATATTTTGGCACTGTTTATCAAGTGCATTACTGTTAAGCTGTGCATTTTCCACCCTTTCCAGAGGGGCCTTTTAAAATGAAATATACCGGCTTACAAGGGAAAACACTGGTGCAGAAATAGCTTTGTATGTGCCTGAAGGGTAACGTCCATAACTCTACAGAGTTTACTATGCAGCAGTTAAGCTGCATTATGGGGTGGCTGGCAGTGATGCTCGCTGTCCTATGAATTCTGTGGTGCTTCTGACCCAGCTGGTAGAGATGTGTAGTCCGGGGCACAGTGTGGTATGTGTTACAGAAACCCTGAGAAATGAAGCAAGTGCTGTACTCACGGGAGCCATGTGTCACCTCTGTCTGCAGCATCAATCCAGAAAGCCCTCAGCTCATGGCTGAGCCAGGACATCATGCTGAGGCCGCTTACTAGCATCACAGTGACACATTCTCCTCGCTGCCCACAGCCCACAGGCGGCCGATGGGGCCCCTTTCCACTGTGATCAGACCCCAGAACTACTTGGCTCTGAAGGCACCCACAACTGGCTTCCCTTCCTCTTAGAGAGGAAGCCTCACTTCCCTGGGGACCCCAGCCTGTCCTACAATGCCACCCTCGCCATCTTCACATGCAGCCTTGATCTCTCCTAGCAGCTCCCAGCACTGCCTGGCCTGCAGCTCCATGATAGAAAGAAGACCTTCTTTCCTCCCTGATCCTAGACGATTTCCTCCCCAGCTCAAAAACAAGCAACATGAAGTGTCCTGCGTTTCTCAGGCCGCTTCCTCTCTGCTATCTACTCTGATTTCCAATGGAAGCTCATTTTTCCTTCCAGCTCTTGTCAACAGGAAGCCAGCTGAGGGTCTCCCAGCCCTGACAGCTAAGTGTCCTGCAGCGTGGAACCTGATGGGTGTTAGTGTGCGTGATCACCGGTGTCCCTCAGGCAAGGGCGTGGGTGTGGGACCTGCCTCCCACCCAGTCTCTGCTGCTGCTTCTAAGGCAGCACCCACTCCACCTCCTGGCGAAGCCACCCCTGAGCCCCACCTTTCGCTCGGCCTGCGTTCCTTTATCATGACCTGGTCTACCTTACTGGCTCACACTGCTCCCTCCTGTGCTCATCTCTGAGTTCACAGGTCTATAACTGTCTCCATCCCCCCTCACTGGCTAGACCTTGACAGACATTAAAACTCAAGGGAGGGATGACTCCCCTGAGTTGAACCTCCCCCAGCAATGGGCTCTCATCCTCAGATTTACAAGTTGCCCAGCATTGAAGAGCAGAAAGTGCTCTCTCTCACATTCTGGAAAGGAAAAATAAAAATGCAAAGGGTTATATAAGGAGCATAGTGTGCTAGGCAGTGCCATGGTTTAATTGTCTTAACTTTTGTGTACTTCAGCGAAGAGGTAATTATCTTGTTTGTAATTGTGATTTTTCATAATTGTGGTTCTTCTGTTGCCAATTCAGATTTCCTGGCGCAGGAGGTCTATTTGGAGCAGGGCACACAGTTGAGATGCAGATTCCAATCTGTATCACTCAGGGATCACTCCACAGAGTGTCTGGGCTCATGGCAGCCTTTCCTCCTTGATCTGTGGATGCGAGGTTGTGGGACACCATCCGTGCCTGGCTTCGGGTATATCTTGTTTCCTGGGAGCGCAGAGGTGTACCTGCTCAGCTCCCTGAGCCCCTTCCACCCACTCCTGACCTGGCACAGCCACCTCCCCTCTTTGTCACTGCTCCTTGCAGTGGGACTTCGTCCCGCTAAAACAAGACCTGCCATAAGGAACAGATTGCTGCTGTTAATGTTCATGGCTGGGAAAAGATGTCTCAATTCTCTTTCACCTTGATCCCATTTTTCTGATTTTTGTAAGGACTTCTCTGAGACCTTTGCTCAAGAACACAGTAGTGGTCAGAGGAAATGTGTCCTGCCTTCTTCGATTGAAGAGTCAGCTGTGGGGAGATGTAATTGTTGTCTTTTGGGAAAGTAAACTTCCTAGGGCCAGTGTTGCCATCTGACCTTAGCAGAATATTAGTGTAGCCATGGTTGTGTTTGAAGTTTTTCTGAGAGCTGTGATCACAGTAGATCGTTGTTACTTCAGCAATCAGTAACATCATTACTGTGCACATAGGCTCTGGCTTCTGTGTCAGCCCAGGAAGTGTCAGTCGGGCTTTGGCTCAGGCTGGTTGCTTAGGTTGGCAGTGCTAACCTGATTTAGTTCAGGCTGGGACCCCCAAGGGTGAGTGCATGGCTGGCAAAGGCTCTAATGTGTGCAGGTGCAATGCTGAGCTTCGGACAGCTGGAGGCCACGTCAGCCACGTGTAATTACCTTTCCTATCAGAGTGTTACGTCTTTGGCAGAATGTTGGCTTGGAAAGGAAAAGTAAAGAAAAGTAACATTTAAGCACTGAGCAGGAAGTGGGTACACATTCAAATTTTGCAAAATTAGCCACAAATGTTTTGTGCATAGATGTTATCCTTATGCTCAGTAGAACACAACCTGGAGGGAGGGTAAAGAGGTCTTCATTGTATTTCATTTCGAGATGCTGTTTAGACTCATTTTTTTAGACAGGTGTGAGCTAGAGTTCCTGTTAATAGAATGATTCAGAGAAACTGAGGCTCCCAGGTAATCATAGCTCTTCATGTCCTAGCAGAGCTGGAAGCAGGTGGCGCAGGAGAAAGGGGAGCCCAGAGGCAGGGCGTGGCCTGGCTCTCCTCTAGGCCTCTGGCATGGGCTCCAGTGTACAGTACAGGGTGATTCAGGACATAGCAGGATTCTTTACTTTTCTTTGTTAGGGATTGAATTGGAGTCCTCAGCATTGAGCTACCTCCCAAGGTCTTTTTGTTTTCAGACAGGGTCTCGCTGTGTTTTAAACTGTCCAGACTGGGCATGGAATGGCATCCTTCTGTCTCAGCCTCCCAGAACGCAGGACTGCAGGTATGCCTCCCACCATGCCTCTCCCAGAATCCATGCTGGAGTTTCCTGTCCTGATGCTGGTGCCTTGCTTCAGTTTCTGTAGGATCTCAACTGAAGCAGTGAATTACTTAAGGTGGAAAGGCTTAAGGACAGGATACTTCTGCCCACTTTACTGGTTGCAGAGGGCTTTGGCATTGATTTACTGCTATATAACATTGCATTTACAGACATAAATTAAAAAAAAATAATTAGAGTCACTTATCTAAGATCCAAAGTTCCCAACTGCCACTAAACTAACTGCACTTTCTCTAAAACAATTTCCATATGAATAGACTATAAAATATACCACTTATGATTTTGAAACAAATAAATGTGAATTGGTATTTGTTTAGGACACATAATATCACCCAAAGGATCAGAAGCAGTATGTATAAAGTACAAAAAAACCCACACTTTTACAAAATATTTAAAACATATGTTCTTGCAAACTTTGAGAAACTGACATTTCATTATAACTTTCCTGATACACAGATAACCCTAAACCTAGCAAGATCTCTGATTAGAATGACACTCAAAATTTATAAATAAAGGCTAATCACAGTTGTTGACATGAGAGATACTCCTTGTCATTTTGAGGTAATTTTGAGTGGATGATTATATTCATTTTATATTCTTATTGTTGCATTAAATATTTTGCTAAGTCAAATAAAAAGTATTGTAAAATTGCTTACCAGTTGCTATGGGTTTTCTTCCTTTATGTTACCCATAGAGTTGTTTTTCAAGAAACAATACTTTATTAATCATGTGATTGTTCTTGGAATCCAGCTTGTTAACTCCTGTACAATTCAAGTTGAAGCTGGCATTTGAAATAGTGGAGTTTTCCTCTGTTATCATCTTTAAGGTAAGGGGCATTTTGATATGATTTTTTTTTTTATTTGTTGGTACATTGGATTTTTAAAAGAAAAGTTCAGTTGAGTTTCAAAAAGGAATTGATTTGACTGTAGACACATTTAAAGGAATACAAAGATCTTTTTGGTAGGTCACGTTTCAAATGTGCACTTTCGTCTCTTGTTCCAGCATGTAAGAAATCAATATTTAAAAGGATGTGATTAGTATTGACATTTCCTTAAATTCATTAATACAGCGATGTCTCTATGATAATTGAATCAAAACTATGCTCATTTTGTGCTAATGTTCATTTCCTCATGAGTTGTTTAGAATTAGAGTCATTCTTAAGGCTTATTCTTTAGAATTTCTGCTGGAGAATCAATTATATTAGGGAAAAGTTCAGTCTTTATGAAAGTAAAGTATAAGCAGTTTGAACATCAGAGCATATTATTTTCCATCAATCTTCATAATTCTTATAATAGAAAAAGTAAAGAGGAATCTTCTTATTCTTTATTAATATATTCTTTATTAATATAAGATAAATTCAACCTGCGGCAGTTAATTTCATCCTATATTAATAAAGAAGAAGCTGAAGTTACAAGCCATCACTTAGAAAACGTTTTAAGACTTCATTTAGAAGCTGACTGCTGAGTTCCCTATGGCAATCCTCTGGAGCTGCTGGTGGTTCCCTGTGGACTACACTACTGGTATAGTAAAATTATTAGCAGTGTAGTGTTAAGACAGTTAAACTATTTCTGTCAAGAAATATTGGCCACTTGCGCTGGCATGGAAGGATGCAGAACTTCCACCTTCCAAGTGCCTGACGAGGTCCTCTGCATGGGATGCTACAGCCACTGTCTCCTCTCCCTGGCTGTAATTGAACCTCTGATGGATCACGTGGAGTACCTTTGTGTACCCCTGCCCCAGACATGCATTTCTGAGTTAAGTTTGCACTGTGCCCCTCATAGTGTTCAGCACGTGTTCCTCTGTTGTTGATTTCTCTTGAGAGTAGGCGATCTTGGCTTCTATTTTGACTTCCTTAGCCAAGGATTGGTTTGCTTTGTTACTATGCGTTTCCATGTTAAGGCAGCCCCCAGCAGCACTGATTTTCAGGGGCAGAAGTGCAGGACTCCAGGTGGAGGAGCAGGGGAGCAGACTCTCCATAACCTGCTCACTCTGGGGAGTGTGGACCTAAGGCTGTTCCCGTGGCTCTTTTCTCCATGCAGACTTGGGGTCTGCCCTGAAGCATTGTTTAGCTGTTTCTCTGTTTGGACTTCAATGGAAATGCCTGCTCATGAATGCATCTGGAAGGCAAAGAGGACTTCGAGTGCACAGGGGCCATCTCTGTGGCTGGCTTAGGCTCACGTCTAAGTCTCAGTCCACCCAATGTGTTTGCTCCTTGTGGTGCAGTGTGCAGACTGCCGCAGGCTGGGTTCTGTCCTGTGAGCTTTCCCGGCTCTCAGCATTCAGGGCCCACAGAGCTGGGCACAGCTTTCACTGGAAGGCCTCCTGTGTGCCCCAGTGTCTCTCATGGCTTCTGCTCAGACTGAATAACTCAAATTCTTTCCTTTCTATTTGGTCAGAATTAATAATTTTTTCTCTAGCTAGTGGAAGGTACTGCAGATCATCAGGATTATAAGGATCCCTTTATGGCCAAGGTTATCCAGAAATCATGGTGTGGCTTGGGCAGATGCCCACTTTTCTCATCCACACCTCGCGAGTGCTATAGGATAGTGGTGAACTCCTAACACTGGCTGAATCTAATGCTGAATTTTCTTCAGCTGTATCACCACTGCATGTCACTTAAGGCTCCTCTGCCTCTCTTGGGTTATCACACCTGTCCTACCAAGGTAGAGCCCAAGGCCGTGTGAGATAGCCCACCTAAAAGTGTGTCAGAGACATGAAGAATGAGACAAGTGCAGATGCTGAAAATGTCCACTGCCGTGGACACTTCTGGGATGTCCCAGTGGGTCTTGCCTTCAGTTCAAAGCCTGGGAACTTGCATGTGTATGCTGCAGTGGGCTGTTCATATTGTTGAAAGCTCTAGGTTTGCCATCACTGCCCTGGACTATGGTTTTCTTTCACATCACTGTATAAAAGGTGGACAGAAACTGGCCACCTGTGAGCCCACTGAGCAATTTATATAAGCAGTGTAGTCCAATCTTCCAAAAGATCGGGCATAGATTCCCTAAACTTCCAAAACTGGTTGAAACTCCCAAGAGTAACTCCCAAACTTTCTTCTCATACTCCTGTTCTTGCCTTGGTTTCTAGCTTTTTATCTAATTAAGACAGAAATGATGTTGGGACACATTTACACATTATTTTAATTTTTTTCTTAATAAGAAACCTCCTAAAATCAATGCAAATGTGACAATGAAAGAATTCTTTGCTTAAAGTAAGGTAGACCATCCTTTTCAAACATATAAACTAGTTACCGTTGAGATGTTTCCCCCTAAGTTTAAGGCTAACAACTTTCATGCATTAATCTCCATAAAGAGCAGAGGAGCCCATAGCTTCCGTCTGTCTAAGCAGGAGAGGGTGCGAAGTCCCTGCTCTTGAAAACAGTTTTGTCAACTTCTTATCCATTCTGTGATGTTTTGGAATTCAATTTGACAAATACTCTTTGCAGTTGAACTTAAATAGTAAAATCATTTTCTTTGGAAGGAAAGCATTGAGGGACGTAGTTATAATCTTCTGTGTTCTGTTATAATCCACGTACTAAAATACATATATATTTGGCATGTTCTGTATGTGGAAAGGATTTAGGAGAAGACACTGATGATCCCTGAGTTATTTCTGAGTCTCGGGAGACACCAGCTGTGGCTCCGTCCTCACCTTGGTATCCACAGCCATGCATGTAAATTGCACACTGGCTGTGGGTCTTTAGCTACGTGTAAGTCTATACTTCTAGGCATCACTGTATCAGCTACTGAGAGCTTCCCAGCTCATCCTGGCTATAATATAGATACGAAAGGCTGTTTAGGGGCCAGAGGACAAGAGAAGTTTATCACTGTCACCCACCTTGTGCAGATGATGTTTCTGCCTCATGGCCACTGTGCCTCCTCCTGGGCCTCAGTATCAGGGACTTCTACACAGTAGGAGTAAAGCGCCAGGCCCTGCGATGCATCCCAGATGCTCAGTGCCTGCCTAGCAAACTCAAGGTCCAGAGTTCGATTCCTGTAATGCTCCTGAAAAAAAAAAAAAAAAAAAAAAAAAGTGAAGGACAAGCAATGGGTGGATGGTTGGTGATCCCTGTCCCAAGGACCAATACCCCAAGTTTTTTACCAGTTATCAAATAAGGTGAAGGTGTTGGTGTCACATTCCTTCTGTACATGTGAGTGTGTACATCTGAGAGCATCCACACCTGGATTTGTGTCATTAATGCTATTTTGAACAATTTATGGAAATGTCTTGCAGTGTGCCTTCTCTAGGATGAACATAATCCACTTGTGTAGGAGGCCACTGCAATAACTGCTCTATGGAAAGTCCTTGACCGGCAGTGCCCACTCTGTGAATAGTGAGGATTATCCCTATTGTTGTTTTGGAATCAAGAGACATTCTTTCATCAGGACCTGCTCTCCCTGGTCAGTGCCTATGCAGTGCTGGTGGTTAAATGCTCATTGTGTCACCCTGAAAGTAACCCAAAGCATCATCAAGTGGACAGAGCATACGTGGTATGAAGGACAGTGGGCTTTTGTAATGTTGATTTATCAGTGAGAGTTTTGTAATTTTCTCTCTTCATTATCCTGGAGAATCATTCAGTGTGAAAAAAGAGTGACAAAGCTCAGAACCCACCCTTCTTCCATTCATGCTGTAGAGTCTGCTCCATCAGTGAGTTTGACAGCTGTCCTGCAGTGCACACAGCCCTCCTCACTTCTGCTATGCAGGCCAGAGAGGATCAGCTCCACTGCAGGGCACAGGAGTCCACCTCCACCCACTGGGCACGTGGTTGACCCTGATTCCGCTCTGTCTGAGTCCTGACACTGGGTGTTACTCTTTGTGGTGTAAGATGCAGGCCTCCCTCCAGACCTAGGGTGCTGGTCAGTTTTCCAACATGGGTCTGAAGTCATGCTCTAAGACTTTTAGATGAAATCTAGAGTTGCAGTTTGCATAGAGTTAGGTAATCTTATACAGATGCTATAGGAATAAATGAAGGTCACAATAAATTTAAAACTTACTTTAGACTGTTTGTGAAGATATATATATATATATATATATATATATATATATATATCCTGTCTAAAGCTGGATACCTATTTTAATATTTGGCTGGCATCTGAGGATAATTGTTGTTAATTTGAAGAACTTCACTGTGTCTAGAAGAACTCCATTTTCTTCTACACCAACATAATGGCTATTCCTTATTTGAACAGGATCACAGAGAAAACCCTGCCTCATTCAAAGTCACATCATTCTGCAATTAAAAGTAATATTCTACCTGTTTATTGCCCCACTTTGTTCCCATCAGCACCTTTTGCCAGGCTTTCTGGAGACACAGATGTTTACCATCACCAAGTATAGCTAGTTCAGGCACGGTCACATGATTGGATTCTTACCAGAGCTAGTTTTGAATTGAGATTATTTAGTGTGGGCTGAAGTGTATCCAGAGTGAATCTGTTAGGTTCTTGAAGACCTTTGGCGACTCCTTGAGCTTTGAGGCACACCTGTGCTGATCTCAGAGACCCTTGTTGCTGGCCGTGGCACACTGGATGATGAGCCACCCCCATGAGAAGACACCGTGGAGGCGACTCCCTGGTGTCGGGGTGCCCTTGGCATGATGGCAGTAGCCCACCTTTGTGCCTCACTCTGCCCTGGTTTTCACCTGTGGGTATCTCAGGGCTGCAGAGCGGCACTCATGGATCAATGGAAAACAGCCCATCACTGTGTTTTCCTGGGCTGAGGGAAACCTGGGAGAGACAGAAGAGCCAGGCCCTGGTGTGCTTGTCCCCACAGGCGCTCCTCCTGCCTCAGCAGTGCTCTCTGTCTAACCTGCACTGCTCCTCGGCTGCTCAGACTGGATTAGTAGAGTCCACCAGAGGACCTGTGAGAGAGAATTCTTTTGTCCTATGTTTTTAAATCTCATTCAAATATGCTATTGTGACTACAGAGGCTCTTGCTGAAGAAATCCCATTGTAATTACACACAGAGAGACACATATGTTATTGGAACACATATAGTTTTTCCTCAGAGGTGATGCTTGTTGTGAAGGTACTCTCAGTGCTGAAGCCCGCCCTCTGCGGGGGACCTGGCTGAACCTTTCCTATCTCTCTCCTTGGGTCACAAACGTTCCCCAGGTCCAGCGACAGCACAGTGAGCAGCCTGGGAGCATCACCAGGATACGTTTTCAATGGAGACAGGAGAAAAGCTGCTGTCTTGGCTTTTCACATACTGAGTATTATGATCCACATAGTTAGCAACCGTGTTCTCTAGAGAAATAGCTCTTCTGTTATGATCGAGCACACTCTAGAACATTGGGACCCAAGTTTTACTGTTTGCTATCTCTGTATCCTGTTTGTTTTCTGTTGCATCACCTGTGAAAGAAAATTTGATGTACAATCCACAGAACTGAAAAGTAAACATTCAGAAAGTACTCATGTATATTAAAATAAGGACAAAGGACATATGTTAGGTGAAAATCATTCAGAAAGATTGGTTTACATGAGGACTAGAGGGCACTTGAGATTTAAAGGGGAGATGTTAAGGGTACAATAAGACAGCATATTCATGTCTCTTTTTGAAATTAGAAAGCACAAGCTGTTTGATGAATATATTGCCAGCCTTACCAGTGCAAGTCGTGCAGCTTATTTCAATCAATTAGCGTTGCAGCTTTATTGCTTGTGTAATTGTTGACTGATGAGAGAAAACTGTGTGCAGTTTTTTTTCAAATTTGAGAAATAAAAGCATTTTATTTTGTATATAGTAATTATTGCTCATTGTCTTTTGCACAATAAATTTTTCTCCAAAGATTTGTATTTAGACTTAGTCTAGATGCTGCAAAGTGGATTATAAAGAGGAAATGACAACAAAAAGGGAATTAACAAGGGCAGTGCTGTATTGATTCAGGAAGAAAGTATTCATTTCAGGGAATTAATTCTTAATTACTTGGAGTGTGTCCTTCCAGAAAGTCAAACTGTTTAATGACAAAATGATAGCTCATAAGCAGCATTGTCTGAGGCACTTTACATAAAATGTTATATATTTTCTATGAGGACAATAATTTCATGATTTAAACTTCCATGTTTTTCCTGATGGCAGCACAAAACTGTTCCTCAGCCCTCACTCCAGAGCGTCTCTGTGAGACCCCTGGTTTGGGACCTCCTTTAAGTCCCATCCTGCAGGGTCAGTATGCCTTGGAAGGCGAGACCTCCTCCCATGGCCAGGTCTGCTGGTTCCTGCTCCAAATGCCAGGGTTCTGCATGCTCCAGGGTCAGCAGGGAGAGGGGAAGAACCCGGGAGACAGAGCTCTGATTCTGCTGATTTTTAAAAATTTATTTTAAAAAAAGATTAAGATAAAAGAGGACATAACAAAACAGATCAGAACAGAACAATTTAACATAGTATTTCACCACAAGACAACCCGAGATAACAGTAGCTACCATAATGTCTCTTTCCTTGAAATATTTGAGCATACCTTCATACACTATAGTATCAAACATATCAAGACAGTGTAGAACCATTCAAGAGAATGAAAATATGACAGGGCATTCACAAACAACTTAACAGAAAACAAACAATGGTTACTATATTATCTCCTTGTCCATAAAATTTTTGTTTATACTATCACACATAATAAAATCCAATAAGATACAACATGATAAAACCAATGGAAACAGAAGAACAAAAGCATGGTAGGACTTCAAAACAAGATGATAGTAAATCAGCACTGGCTATTGTAATGTCTTTTTTCTTCAAAATAGCTGTTCATACTATCACAGACAATAAAATGAAACAACCCAGGATAAAACCATTCCAACTAATGAATGAAAACATTATAAGGCTTCAAAGCAATGTAATGGGGAATCATGATTACCATATACTTTTATGTACTCTTATCATTTCTTATACTAGGAATACTGTATGGTATTTACACACGTGAGTTTGATTTATGTCACTTATGAGTATGGTCTCAAGTTGCATCCATTTATTTATAAATATCTCAATGTGATCCTTCTTTATAGCTGATTAGTACTCCATTGTATAAAAGTACCACAGCTTTTTTATCCATTCCTGTTGATGGACACTTAGGTTGTTTCCAAGATCTGGCTATTAAAAATTGTGATTCTACTGATTTTACTAGAGGAAGGTATGAGGCTTTGAGGCACTGTTGGGAGACCCCGGAGGAGATCTTCCAGGGCCCAAGAGAGGGACAGAGAATGGAGTGATTACACATGGGATTAGTGCACGGGGAGCTTACCCTGAGCTCATTTCACTGGTTTTAGTCCCTTGTCCCTTTCCGGTCCCTCACCTTCCGTGGTCCCCTTCCCAGCAGCCTGAAGTCCACCTCCTGGTTCCCAATCCTTTCCCCGTATTCTAATTATCCATCTGTAAACTGATAGATTTTTAAGTTTCTCATACAAGATAAATGGGCAGCGTTGCCTTTGTGAGTCTGCCTGGTTCCACTTAAGATGAGGCTCTGGTTCCATCCGTTTTCCTAACGGTGAGGCCTTTCATTCTCCTTTCCATCTGAATAGTATCTTATTTTAGATACCTGCTACCGTCTCCTTACGGATCCATCTGGTGGTGGGAATGGAGGCTGTTTTCACAGCTCGCCTAATGTGGATTGTGCTCAGACGATCATGATTATAAAAGAAAAGAAACCTCACAGAGTGAGAAAACTAGAACAAGCTGCACAGATTGATCATAAATTTCCAACTTCCAAATAAATACTGTAGTAGAGTTTGGGAGTACATTAAAATGTTAATATTTAAATCAGTTCATTTTGGCCACTGGAGAAAGCTCATGAGGCTGCTTAGTTAGAGCTTAAACAGAGATTTTAGAAAATCCTTGGGGCTGGGGATATAGCTCAGCAGTGTAAGAGCCTGCCTGGCAAGCTCAAGGTCCTGAATTCGATTTCCAGTACCAAAATGAAAAACCAGCCTGCAAGTGAGACCGGTGCGTTAAGTGGTGATTCCTAAACTGAAGCATTTCCCAAGCTACTTCAGAACTAGTTCCCTTACCCAGCTGCATAGACTAAAATTGCAGATAACTAATTATTAGTGTTGTTAGCAAAATTCACATACATTGCAAGAGGAAAAGTCCAGGTTATTATAAGTGCACCCAAGTAACATTCAAGCTTACATTTCATAAATAATGTGTTAGCACAAAAAGTAAACAAGCAACATTTTTTTAAAAAAAAGCCTTGCATCAGCATTTACAGTCATTTTGGTGTTTATAACAGACAGTGTCTATAGAGCCCAGCAGCTGAAATCCCAGATGAGATGCACCTCTGTGTTAGAGGAAAGTTGCAGAGAATTTAGGACTTCGAGAAGGCCAGGTGGTCACAACCTCAGGATGATCAGGGCATTGTGTCCCGGAGTCTGCTGAAGTACCAAGTACCTTGACTTCTTTGCCCCTCAGAAATAGGTACTGTCCTCCAAGTCAGCTTCTACTTTCTTTCCTTATTCTGTCATGCTAATTGCAGCTTAGGAATCATGTTTTTGCAATTGCAGCCTTTAAATGATGCAGAAGTTCCTTGTGCCTGGCCTTCACAGTGTGCACACAGGCCTGATAATATTGTGGCATGAACGCAGTCATTATGCGAGGAGTAATGAGCTAGCAATTAATAGCATGGGAGGCTCATACTTCAGTGTCAACATTAGTGCACTGTTATGGGCATCATATGCGAGGCAGGGAATGGGTTTCTCCTCCTTTGTTTTCTGAGGCTCTGAAAGTAGTTTGTCACTTTCCATTTAACCCTTTATTTCTTAGTCCACAGAAGACACTTTAATCTTGGAGTTTTCAATTCACAAACACTTGGCAGAATGATGCATTATCAGTGATGCTGAATAGTCAGGGGGAACGCAGTGTGTAAGGATAACAGAGGCAGAGTCTCTATGAATGTGCTCAGAGGGACAGTGCAGGACTAAGCTTGTCTGTTTTTCAGTAGAGAAGAACATATCTCTTTCAGCATCACAGTGTGATGCTTGCTGTTCCATTCTGCTCTGGTCTCTGCTTATTTGTTGAGAGCAATCAACATTCCAATACCCTTTGTTAAAGCTTTTACAGATGAGTCATGATTTAGGGACATCATATTTTCTATTTCTTTGCTATTCTGCATCCTGTAATATTTTGCTCTCTCTACCTTACAGATATGTGTGTGTGTGTGTGTGTGTGTGTGTGTGTGTGTGTGTGTGCATGTGCATGCTTAGGCGCCGTGCCCTTTCACCTGTCATCACATGGCTTCAATGCTGTAAAGCATGATCAGCTTCCTGGAGGTGAGGATAAGCGTGTGGCTGGTTCCCTTGTATACGTTGGGCATGATGTTTAGATCTGAGGGTTTTGCACTGAGGTTATGTATCAATATGTAGTTGAGCACTACAAATGACCTTTCTTCTGTTGTTGAATTAATTCAAATAAAAAATGCAATAGATTCCCTGCCTACTAAAGTATATTACTACTTAAGAAGAGTATTTCACATCATTTTATTCAAAATAAACTCAAACTTTAAAGATCATTATCTACTATAAGTCGGAGAACTTCACGGCATTTCTGAATATCAAATGTGTGCTAGATCCCGCTTTGTTTCTCTCCCTTTTGTGATCCCATGGTGGAACGTTCACACACCAGGCAGGCAGCTGGTTAATGGCAATCTATTGCTTTTAAATTTCTTTAGTGTTCATGTTCAATCTCTTCCTGTCCCTGGAGATGGGATAAAGGTATTTGCCCTCAAATTTTCAAGGAGACACAAATATTGATGTTTCATTTAAACATGTAAAATTTTTGGTGTGTTCATAGAGGAGTGAAAAGACAAAATGTTTAACAAAGTAACGCCCATAATTTCATGCTAAGAAGCTACTGTGTCCACGTCCACTGCAAACACAAAGTGTTAATGTTTGCTCGGTAAGGAAGGACAGTCGTGGAGATGAGGCACGGGGCTAAGGCACAGTGAACGCACAATCAAATGATAGAGTCCTTTTTAGTAAGTGCAAAAGCACTGTAGTCTGGATGTGGTAATCTTATTTCTTTCCATACATTTCCAGAAAAGAAATACATTAAAAATCTCCTTAGGAGTGTGATCAGTTAGAATAAGGAAATATTTGTGTACCTATATCACAAATTTGTCATTTTTTTTATAAAAGATATGACAGTTTTAAAATTGTCTGCATCCTTATTTCTGAAGAAAAAGTGAGTAACATAATGGAAAGCTCTCTTCAGATTGCACTCACTTCTCACTGCTTGTCAGAAGAACACAATGCACAGGCTGAGAAAAATCTATTTTTGTTAAGCATATTACATAGCCCTGAAATGAAAGGTAAAAACTTACCAGTTCTTTAGAACTAGTAAGGTGCTTTTCCTTGGCCTCCAAAGAATACTGACTATAAAACAACGAAAGTATGAGATTACAGTATGTGAAAAATATTTTTTTTTAAAAATTCACAATTTGAATGAATAGGTTATTTTTAGTCATTCTTAATAGACATAAATTCCCTCCTATGGTATTTTTATTAGTTACTTTCCCCTCCTTTGAACAAAATATCTGACACTTTCAATTTAAAAGAAGACAATCATTTTGGCTTGAGTTGGCATTGGGTTGAGTCCATGTTGTATAAGTCTAAGCCAGAAGCAGCCTGGTAGAAGGACATTGAGGAAGACAGAACCTCAACTCACGGCAGTCAGGAAGAGAGAGAGAAGGGAGAAGCAGAGATGAGAATACACCCTTCCAGGTCACACCCAGCAGACTGCGTCTGTGGAGCAGGCCCTGCTTCCCAGTAGCACATGCAGCTATGAACTCACTGATGAACAAGTCCACTGATGAAGATGGACTCAACCCATGATCCAGTCCTCTTCAAAAGCCCTACCTCTGAATAAATGAGTCTATAGAGAACAATCTAGATCTGAGTCATAACATCACACATTTACACATGTAAGTTTCATTTACTAATTCACCAAGCAAAATGTGCTCAGCCATTTGTGAGACATCTGCCAGGGTCTGGGTATAAAACTTTAATCTTGCCATAATGCCATGCTAACACAGCCTGTGCACAAAACAGCTGCAGCACCTTGGTGGAGAGGAATCATCAAAGAGGAGGACAGAGGAGTGCTTTCCTGGAGGGACACCACCATCAAGGAGCAAATGTCGTGGAGAACACAGAAGAAATATCACCAAAGACTGGGAGCATCACACACAGGAGCATCAGCCTGGAGGCAAGAGGACCACCATCATGGAGGACCAAGGATCAGTATCACAGAGAACAGGAAGCCACCATCAGGAGGATCAAGGATCAGTGTCATGGAAGAAAGGAAGCCATCATCAGGGGACCAAGAATCAGTATCATGGAGGACAGGAAGCCACCATCAAGGGGGACCAAAGATCAGTGTCACAGAGGACCAAAGATCAGTGTCACCTCCCCATGCTGACCACCCCGTGGTGCTTTTCTCCATCCTACATTGCCACTCACTGCCTATCCTAATGCAGGCCCTCCGATTCACACCACCCTGTGATGTTTTTCTCACTCCTACTAGTGAATGGCTTGTTAGAAACCCTTACAGTCCATCATGGAGGAACAAAGGTCAGTGTCACAGAGAACAGGAATCCACCATCAGGGGGACCAAAGATCACTGTCATGGAGGACAGGAAGCCACCATCTGGGGAACCAAGGATCAGTGTCATGGAGGACAGGAAGCCACCATCATGGAGGATCAAGGATCAGTGTCACAGAGGACAGAAAGCCACCATCATGGGGGAGGACCATTATGGAAGGCTGAGAATCACCACCTGGAGCATCATTGTGGACCACTGAGGAGCACCATTGCAGAGTGCCACATGAATGTCACATGAAAGATAACTCTTGATGAGAGGGCTCTTCCAAACAGAGTGGAGGATAATAATCATATGAATTTTAGTGAAATTTAAAAGATTTTTAGTGTTGTCTCATGATGCAATTTGCCTGTAGGAAACAATATTCCATCAAAAAGTCCTATGCAGATTAAAGGATCAAAAAACAAACCTCATGGAATCAATATGCCTCTTGCCCCAGACATCCACGACACACTGCCACTAGTGTTGCTGCCACTGTTGTTACTGCTTCCACAGCTTCACACTCCTGAAACTGACAGGGCACAAGGTCACAGCCAATGCTGTTGTGTGGGCAGATCAGGTACACATTCACGGGAAAAGTATTCTATGCCCTTTTGTGTATAATGTAAAAATGACCCCTGTCTGACGTTTTGAACCATTAGGGAAATATAAGGGCTAAAGACCACTTATAAAGAACAGCTTATTAAATTTTGAAAAATCTGTGTATTTCCTAAGAGAACATAAGTGTGGGAGAAATCTTTGAGATTATTGTCTGTAACAATTTGTTTAGTCAGCACTATGAAAGAGAAGCCTTACATCCATAGAAGAAATGACTAGAAATGACAGTGTACACAACTCTTCAATTATCCATTACATTGTATTTATTTTGATGTATATAAATTGCACAATTATTCACTCGAATGTAATAGAAAGTTAACGTTTTGTGTTTTCATTTTTGCCTAATTTTGAGTATTTTTTCACTTTTCATTTATCTGGAAATACCTTTACTTTTAAAGGGTATTTTCCATAAGTGATATAAGTAGGCAGTCATCTGATTATAGTACTTTGAAGATATTACCCATTATCTTCTGGCTTCGATTTTTAAACTGAGAAATCAGCCATCAGAGTTATTGTAGCTTCTGTGACATTTTGTCTGACTCTGAAATTTTCTCTTTGGAATTTTCTTTATTTTATATGTATTCCACCTTTGTACCCCTGATGCTTGATGCCCTTAAGCAGCTGTGGGAAATTATCTGCCATTATCATTTCAGACATTGGCTTTATTTTTTCCTCCTTACAGAATAATTCATTTAAATTTTTCTCACACATCTCACGTTTCCCTGACAATCATTCCTCTTTTAGCATTTTTATGCATTTCAAATATTTTGTATATCAAATGTTTTGTTTTGAGCTTTCTTCATTTCCTCTAATTCTCTCTTTGGCTTTGTCTAACACACTATTAATTTACTTAATTTAAAAAACCCAAAATAATTTTTAATTGTAGAATTTCTTTTTGACTTACTTTCTGCAGTTGGTCATTCACAGTAGTACCACCTATCATATCTTGAATTGAATTATCTTGGATTCATGAATCAGAGCTATTTTAAAGTCAACTTTTGATAATTTAGTATCTGTGCTATTTGGATGCTTCTTTCTGATGAGTTTTTCCCAGATTTGGATCATTTCATCTTTTCTGCTGGCACGGTGGGTAATTTTTGTTGACTGTAGAACATTTTGCATGGAGATTTCACAAAGATAACCGGAGACTCAGGAGGAGCTTTGCCTCCCCAGAGGGAGCGTGCTTGGCCCTGGACCTTGGTTAGAGTGGAGCTGAGGAATGGGTCCGTGCCTGAAGGATACGGGTTTCCGCTTCTCTGTGCTTGGCTGCTGTTCCGCCAGTGCCCTTGCCGAGCACTGTGCCTTCAGGGATCTGCTTGACCCATGGCTCCTGCGCGAACCCTGGGTTCTATTGTTCTGACCCGGTGAGACTGCCCAGTACTCTATTTACTTTCGCTGTTTGTTCCCTGGCAAGGGGCGGTGGGAGTGGAGCTTCGCGGCCATCCTTTCGGCTCCTTTGGCTGCTGCATGACCATGCTCCGTGTCTGCAAAGCGGCCACCTCCTTCTCTGTTCTCACTGATTCAGCTCAGCCAGCAGTGACACTGCGCTGTGCCATCATCACTGGAAGAGCATGCCCCGGGGTGTCGTTTCAGCCCATCCTTTCTCCGGAGAACAGGACTGCGATGTTCCACTTGCACCGGGTGTGATCTGAACCTCACACCTGCTTGCTGTGATCTCACAGTGGAGGGATTTCTCCTGCTGGACAGCACACAGTGCCCTCAGGAAGGTCACACTCAGGTGCCTTTCTCTGGGCCGAGCCTTCTCGGAACCCACACCAGATCTCTCATTTGTTAGGAGATTCCCAATCCTCCCTCAACCAAGCCTGTTCTCAGGACTGTGCAGTGGGCTTTGGTGGCAGTAGACCTCAGGACATTCTGGGCATCTTCGTGGTCCAGAAAAGTCCTCTGATTGGATTTCAGTCAGGACATGTGCCACTTCCCCTGACTCCTGGCTCATCCACTCAGGGACCAGCAAGGTCTTTCCTGTGCCCCAGCTCTGGGCTCTGGGATGGGTTTGCTGGTCTAGGGCAGAGCCCCCAGAACCTCTGGGAGCTGCTGTACATAATAGCCTCTTGAGCCATACCTTATTTTCTACTGGCTATTTTTTAAATCTGAAAAATCAACTCCGAAATTCGCTTCCTCCAAAATGCAAGTCATAATGTACTGAGTCAAAATGAATCTATGTTACATATTTTTAAATAAACCGTGGCTCCTCATTTTTTTAACCACAGAAGATCCTCACATGTTAAAAAAAAAAGTGTTCCCATTTACAAAATAGAAAACAATCACTGGCCTTATGTGCCAGATTTTAAGAGATAAGTCACATCTTAAACTGTGCAAGCTTGGACTGTGAAGCAATAAAATGCAATTAGCTGAGTATATATTAAATTCCAAATACTTCATCACTGCCTTCCCTGTTTTCTTGTTTTTGTACGTAAAAGAAAAAAATTGAAATGCTTATGTTATTCATTCTAGTATAAAACATTTTTCATTAGCAGACTAGTTCCACCAGCAATTTTGCTAAATTTTTGATAGACTTTAGTGTTTATTGAATAAACTTTCTTTTTCCCATCTATGTTTAATTAAAGTTATTTTAATATTTTACATTATTTCTGTACAAATTAATACCATGTGCATGCTTTATCTCCTCTGCATTTTACTGAGTGGCTGTTACGTGCTTGGCACCAGGGACCTGGGAGGGTCGAACTGGTCAGAACTGTCCTGAAGTGGATTACAAACTGCGTGATTCTCAGAAGGTGCCAGCGCGCATGGCAAGCCCAGATGCAGGCTGTCTCTGTGATCTGAGGCGTTTGGATTTCAGGCAGAGGCTGAGGCCTGTGCAGGAGCTGTTCTTCCTCTAAGATGGATTCCTACCAGCACAAGGGACCCAGTAACAGGGCAGAGGCAGGGTTCAGGAGACCTGATCAGCAGTCCCCAAATGCGGCTCTGTCCTGGCGTATGAGCTGCCAGTACTGTACCAGGGGAAAGAGACCTCCTCTCTGCGTGGGCAGTGGTGCAGGAGGCACCAGAGGGTGGGAGATATGGGCATGAGGAAGATGACGGCCTGGCTGTGCTGGGGGTGGGGATGGGAGCCCACTGGCACTAGGTGGGGCAAGGAGCTGCCCACACTTGCACTGCCCCTCTTTCCTCATCTGGGCACCGGGAAAATCATGCCATGCCTCCGCACTGGGTTGGGGTTCGGAGCAGTAGCTGGTCTGTCACTGGCAGCACAGAAGGATCTTGTATGTTTTATGAAAGAAATCATGAAGAGTGTCTTCCTCTCTCTTCATCTCAATGTGTTTCCATAATCACCCAGGCAGCCCTTGAGAAGGGCTGCATAATGATTAACCCCAGGGAGGACCAAAGGTGCATGACAGCTTAGAAGGGTATAATAGTACGTGATTAAGAAAATTTAAAATACAATATACTCTTAGAAGGAATGGTAAAAGCATGAACCACAACTCTATACATGAAGTTATTCTATATATGCACTTGAAAATTTGTACAAAATGTACAGTTAAACACTAGGACAGCTCTTACATAATAATTGAATATTGAGGTAGACTGAAATACAGAACAAACACTAGCAAACAACAGAAAAAAGCCAGGGAATTCAGGCTGAGATCAGGACATGGACGCTCTGGAATACTTCCCAACATAGATGTCCTTCAAGCATAGTCATGGTAGGTCAGCTGAGTCAGTACTGTCTTGCTTCCCTTAGGGATGCCTCGCTGTATTGTACCCTGATTATTCTTTGCTTAGCGTGCATACTACATGCTTTCTTCTTGCTCTTTGCAAACTGTTAAAATACAGCAGTTTATCACAGAGACAATCCTGCAGCATCTATCACAGTGCCTTATGCATGATAAACATTTAAATATATTTTTCAATTTAATGAGAAGATACCACTTCAAAAGATAAATTTTTAATTAAATATATTGATTTAATACTTTTCCTCAAAGTGGTTTTCAGAAGATGATTTAAAACCCATAGTCTAGCAAGTGAGCTTCCTGCCATGCCTCTGTTCCTGCATTAGAGATGGGTTTTATTACAAAATAGGAAATTAATACTGTTTTGAATATCTTTGGAAGGTTTCATGTTGGTGCAATTCACATTGGAAAATAATTTGTAGTCCCTTGGAGATGGTTTTTTGGCCTCTGATAAGATGTGCACATGTCAGAACATGGGTTTTTACGATACTGGGACCAGACTCTGTTAAGCATGTGCTCTAGCCAAGGAAACCCTTACTTGCAGAAATAAATGCTTAACTCCACAGCGTCCTCCTCATGCCAGGTGCTTGCCCAGGTGCTGCACCCCACTAAATTTCCCCCTGCCAGAGAGCACCACAGATGCACCTAGACTTACTGATGTCTATTTAGTGACTGATGTCTATTTCAGTGACTGATGTCACTGAAAGTATACGTGGGGTCCTCTTGGCACCAGGGAACATGGGAAGCCCAGCAGTGCATTCTGGAAAACACAAAGTACCTTTCAGCAGACTCTTAGCCAGGTGTAAGTACATAGTGTCAGAGGGGTAAACATGGGGATGCAGCAGCCAGGGGCGATGACTGAACTGTGAAGGAACAGTTTGCCCTGCCTTAGGGGTCAAGCTTTTTTCCAGAGAGGAAGTGAAGTGGATGCGTCAGACCTTTTCCCAGGAGAGATACCACTTCCAGCTTCCAGCCGGAGCCCAAGCCCAGCTAGTAGAGGGGGAGCATACAGAAAAGAGGCAGGATGCCGAGGTCTCCGTGCAGGTGCTCAGGGGCTGCTCACAGGCAGGGGGTGCTTGGGAATCTCCAGGGCACCTCTTTCCAAGGGAGAGCTGTGTGGTAGTTTCATAGCTGACTCTGCAGTGAGGTCCACGCCACTCTTGGGGAGCATTTTGGTGGTGACTGTGGTCTCCTGGAGGGGACAGCTGCAGAGGGGACCTTGCAGAAGAGATAGACGGACCCCTTGTACTTCATCCCCTTTCCTACCTTGACTTTGGTATGCTTGAGGGAAAACTTCATGTCTAGCAATAAGGAAAAGTTGAAAAGAAAATAAGCATCAAGGCTGTATCATATGCACACTATCTAGAAAATCCTGGGCTGGCATAAGAGTTATCATGTAGTCTTTATTGGCCTGTACAGAACAATACACAAAGTATTAACAAAATGAAAGTTCTAGATCTAATGTCAGTCTCCATGGAGGTAGGCACGTGCTGTTAATGGAATTTAACACAAAAAAGAACCCTAGCTGAGTGCTTCAGGGATTTGGATGTCTATAAATCTAAATAATGATCACAATCAGTTTTGAAATAAAAAGTAACCATTTGGAAATAGATAGTTTAAAATCATTTAAAATGCATGAAATAATAGTAGACTTTTTTGGGTGTTCATATTTAAATCAATTTTGACATGTGCCTTAATATCACAAAACTGGGATGTGTATAGATAGATACCAGGTATATTTCTAAATCATTAAGATAAATTCTAGAAAATGATTTTCAGTCTCATATCCAGTGAACATATAACTGAGATGAAGCGTTTCACTTGTTTTTCTTTTGGTCATTAAAGGCATCTATTGAGTACCTGCTGCATATACATTTTAGTCACTTGATGTATAGAGGCCGAACACGAAGGCCAAATCACCAAAGAAAGAAAACCTGGCCCTGAGGGAACTTCCTGAGCACAGCTCAGGTGACCAAGGTGTCCTTGGCACTGTCACAAATGCCATATGCAAAGTCACAGGGCAGGTTTAGGGTTACGCACTTTAAAGAGAAAAATAAAAGAAAGATGAGGGGAAGAAGAGAGGTGGACTGTGGACTGCAAGGACAGGGTGGAAGAGGACGGAGAGGAAGGGCCGCCATCTCTAAGGTGAATGTTGCTGATGTGCACCATGAGCACTTACCAAGACCATTAAAAACTGCAATTCAGAGAGAATTTAGGAAGAAGAAAGCTGTCAGGTGTGACTGGCTCTCCTGGCACAGTGCGGGAGATGAAGGCGAGACTGTGTGTGGATGGATGAGTGATGTTCAGCTGGGTTAAGGAAGAGCTCAAAGAGGGCTCCCCAGGAAGAGACCCTGCAGTCCGGGAAGGCAACTTCCTGCTCCTGCACTTAGGACAGGAGTGACACTGGGGGAAGGCAGAGCGCGTGTCTATTTTAACGGCCACTCCTGCCGGGCAGCTTGGCATGTCCGTGTCAACTTGTTGGTGAAAGCATGACTCTTTCCTGTGCTCTCAGCCACTCCTGGGAAACAGAATTTCATTCTGCAGGTCATGTTCAGAGTGACTTTCAGTGAGTCACAGCGTGGGACTGGAATTTCTGACACCCACCTTCCATCCTTACCTTGACTTTGGCGTTTAATTCACCTGCTACCTGCTTCACAACATTAAAACAGAAAAGAAAGTGACTCTGAGTACTGTGACATTAATGAGAACAGTCTCTGCCTTGGAATTTCCAAAGGGGACACTGACTGTGCTCAGGAGAGTCACTGCAGACGTAGAGGCCAGAACATGATGGGGAAAGCTCTTGAGTAGAACTTGGTTGAGAGTTGGTGCTCTGCGACATTCTGTTCAGAAGATCAAGCTACGAGTGATACTTATCAGTGCATTTTGGTTCAGTTCTGTCCTACGATAGATTACAGGTCTACTACTAAAAGTGTATTTCCCAAGGGCCATTTCCCTTGGCATTACAAGAAAGTATTACATTGAAACAAAGTCTGAATTTAGGGTTACAGAGCTCACTGAGCAGAGGTCATGGTTCAGCAGATATCAGAGCCATGTGGCCAGGCTGTTTGGGCAGTTCCGTCATACAGGCGCTGGAATGCGTGCTGGAGTCATGGAGCACTTGGGCATTCAGCTTGTGTTCCTGATTTCTTTCATTTTGATGTCACCATACAGCGACCCATCACTACCCCATGACTGACGATGGTGCAGAGCCCACATTCTGGGTTCCAGACACTCAGGGTCTACTGGGTGTCTCTCAGCAATGTGTTCAGAGCACAATGAGGACAGAGAACATTTCAGCTGTGCCCTGCTTTGGCCTCTAAGTCTGTCACCTGTGCCCTTGTGTTAGGCCAGCATCCACACGCAGGCCATGCGGCAGCCCTCAGCAAGCCTTGCAGAACAACATGGATCAGCGGGCTGCAATCCAGGGATCTCAGCGAGGTGGAGATGAAAGCGGTCTCAGGTCATCCAGGAGCTGAACTCGTTAAAAAATCGAAAGACTGAAACTTCTTACAAAGCACATTTATGCAGAGCTCAAATTGGTTGTAAATGCTAATTAGGCTCCACTCTCACTCTCCTTTCCTCTCTGATGTGTGGAGATTTTACATCCAGCAGTATTTTAGTGTGAATACAGTGTAGACGATGCCTGTCATGATCGGCTAAAAGGTGGTGTGGGGTCTCTCAGGCCTAAGAGCGCCTGTTCCTCCCAGGGACCTTCCAGTGTGATCCACAGGCTGGCAGCACACATTCTGGGTTCTCTCTTTCTTTCTTTTATCTATTTTTTATTGGTTGATTTGTTTTTAATTTCCTTTTACTTTTGTACATACTTTTCAAAACCCCGAGTGTCCATCTGTAATGGTGAAATGAGCAATGTTTAAGATTAATCTGGTAAAAGTCCCTGTTCACAGAGCACCTCTGTCCTGAAGTGAGGCCCCAGTAAGCTCCAGTCAGAAACGAAGGCGTTCAGGAGCAGCCCAGCTACCTTTTCTAAGACGAGGACAGGAGGACATTCATTGAGATGGCAGAGTGTTTTTGTTTGGTGGTTTTTTGTGTGTGTTTTTTCTTATTGTATTTGACTTATTTCCCTTTTCTAAGACAGGAGACGAAGAAGGAGGGACCTGGTGCTCCCTCCTCTGACATCTCGTGTAAGGGAAACTTCTTCCAGATCGATATTTACCTTTTTATAATTTTTTTACCTTTTTGGAGGGATACTAGCAATTGAACGCAGGATCTCTACTCTTAGCCGGATCCCCAGCACACTGTCACCCTCTCCCTAAATCACTGACTTATTCTGGCGGTGCTCATACATGTGCAGTGTTCCTCCTGCCTCAGCCCCCTCCAAGAGAACTAAGATGATCACCATGCACAAGGAGGCCCGGCTTGTTTTACTTTCTTTCCGATGTGCATCGTGGGTTTCTACACGATAAAGAAATACTTCCGTGATTACACAATTATTGCAGCAATGAAAGCAGACATTCGCTTCCAGTCACGCCGCCTTTCAGTCACTTAGTGATCATGAAGTCAGGCAAAGAACAACTGTGGAAAATAAACTAGTTGTTGTTCAGGCAAACCAATCTGTAGTGTTTTTGTTGTAGTGCTGTGGGATGACTAAAACATACCACAGAAGTTGGGTTTAAAATATATGAAAATATTTAAATGAAACACATTATCACAGTAGAAGACATGGCTGTTAAGGCCCATTGAGCGCTCCCGTCACACACATGAACCCCACGTTTCTGTGACTTTCAGAAGCAGTTCTGGAAATCTTCTTTCATTAGAGTCTTCATGAAAATGATAAAAAGAAATAAGATCATTGCTGCTCTGAATGCCACCCAAGAAAAAGCAGCGTCTTAATAATGTCACCATGAATCCTCAAGCACCTTTTTCACTGACCCTGGAACTGTATGATTTCTGCCTCTTCCTCTAGGTCTAAATGATCTTGGAAAGTAAACATTTTGAATCAGTTCAGGGGGTTCAGGCAGCCACAACAGTGTGTCTAAAGGCACTGAGGAAGAGGACTTCCAGAGCTGCTTCAAAAAGTGGGAAAAGGGTGCAAGAAGTTTGAACAGGGGGCACTTTCAGTGGAATTTGTGTCTTTTGCTGCGATGGTTTTTAAAATTTAAACATTCAGCATATTTTCCAATCAGGTATCATAAATTTTTCTCTGTGCTAATTAAAATTCCAGCAAATTAAAAATATGTAGAGCATTCCATAGGAGTTTTGTGATTATATGCTAGTACTTGATTATGGGAAGGAAAAGAAGAAAGTGCTAAAAAAGCTCTGCACTGACTGATTTGACTCTTCTAAATTTGTTTGGTATGTTCTGTAATATAAAAGTCAGGAGAAGCATCACTAAGCTCTTCTTTTGAAGCACGCGGTCCCTTTACCGAGTATGTCTTATGCGTTTATAGTATTTCGACCCATTAGTCTGGCTGCTAATCTGTATGTAGGACAATTAGCTTATACGAACCTCTAAGATGAATAGGTGAATCTGATGCTGACCACTGAGGGGGTGTAGGACAAGTAACTGCAATGTGTTACAGCCGTGCACCAACTCCCCATAATGAGTACAATTATTGTGTACTGCAAACAGGTACTACAGTTTAATGTATGCTCTCATTTATTTTTTATTTTTTTCAAAAAGTGCTCCTGACACTGGAGCTGCCCATAATGGCGAGTGGCACTGACAGTCTCAGGTCTCCTGAGGAATCTCGCTTTGGGGCCGCTGCCTCTGCAGCCACCATTCTCTGGTGGGCTCTGTCCTGAAGAGCTGTGCTAATAAACGCAGTTTGACCACAATAACCCTCCTTTAGTGGCTGCCCTGCTAAAGGTCCCATTGGCAGAGAGCATGGGCCTGCTGGTACTCAGTCACCTTCAGGATAGTCCTTCCCCTTCTGAGACCTGCGGGACAATAGGGAAAGTGAGCAGGGACCCAGTGGCATGTTTTCCAGCCACAATTTGCATATTAGGTTGGGAAGAATTTCCTTGAAATTTTTCAACATGCGGAATTTCTCATCCGTTTTTTTGGGGGGGAAAGGATTGCAAATTTTAAGTAAGAAAAAATACCTTAGTTATTTTCGAGAGCTATTTCATCGCAGTTGATCATGGATGGGAACCCTGGTAGGCGGGTGATGCAGGGAAACAGCCCAGGCACTGGCCTGCTGGGGCACGGGTGGGCTGCAGGTGGGTGTTTGCATAGGATGTTCCCTCCCTGGCAGGATTGGCAGGGCAAAAAACCACAGCTGTTAGCCATCAAGAAATCCCAGAAATCCAGATTTACATGGGTTTAACCAATTTTTAAGTTGTTAAAGGGGGACTCCAATGGTTTTTTAAACACTATGGGAATCTTCGTACCATTCTTATGGGACAGACTTTGCTATTTGTGGCAATTTCCACCATAGAAAGCAGAGTTAATTGAATTACTTATGTATGTTTTTTCTGTGAAGGAAGTATGGTTCCTGGCAATTCTGAAAGGCATATGGGTTGTTCTTGACCTGAGGCAATCAGTGGTGCATGCCACCAATGCCATTCATCCTGAGTCCTAACCATTAGGGGAGTGATGTGGACCCCACCGGGGCTCCGGTGGCCCTGTCTGGACATTAGACAGGGTGACTGTGTGATGGTGGCCTGGCCCCTGCCGTAACCCAGAGTTCTGATGAGCTCTTGAGCAGAACTCATGTCGATTCCTTCATTCCAGAAGTGACCAGGGTTTCTTTGGGATTTTTATGCTATAATTTCAATTGGCAGGAAACAAATAGATCTTTAATTTTTCATGTTCTAATTTAATGACTGCAGCACTGTACTTGGAAAAGCACTCATTCGGTGTGTAAAAGGTCAGTTTTGGAATAGAGTCGGCTATACCGTCTGAACTGAACTATAATCTCAGCTGCTTCTGATCAAAGAGGTAAAGTGAATTTTAATTCTGGAATTACCAGAAGTGAGTGGCTTTTGCAGGTGTCACTCTGGGTACTGTGGAAAGGGTAGGAGAGCAGCGACACCAGAAGGGCAATCTGGGGCTTAGGGCCTGGATGAAAGGAGCTGCAGCATGGGCTGGGGCGGCAGAGACAGGTGGGAAATAAACTATGAGGGGGTAAAAATATGTCATGTTTTAAAGTTTATTACAGTTTAAAGAGTGCGCTTAACTACCTCAAAGTGAACTTCCTCTGAATGCGCAATCTTGTTCTTCCTTCCTCCTGGACACTTTCTGGAGCAGCTCTGGAAGTCCTCTGGTGTGTCTTTACACTACTGCTTCACCGTCTTGAGATGACTCAGAATGTTCACAACAATATTGGGAAGCGAAGCATTTCCGTGTCACCCTGTTCCCTGGATCTGGCCCCTTGTGACTTATGGCTTGTCCTCAAAATGAAAGCCACTATGAAGCCTAGAGGTTTGGAATCCATTCGGAGCAATGGGGCAGCTATGACAGCGAGTGCTGTGAAAGACCCTGGTGAGAGAGGACTTGCAGAACTGCTCTGGAAGGATGGGAGTGATGGGATCAGTGTGATCACGGTGAGGGGAGGCTCTGGGGGATTCATGGTAACGTGTGTCTTCTGTAATAATCTTAAGCATCAATACTCACTGGGTCTTGCAATGGTAACTGGGTTGGATTCTCATCATTTGTGTGGGATATATGTGGGCTTCAGTAGCTCCCCAAAGACTCATTCCTCTCGGGAAGTGGGTCCAGACAAAGAGAATGCACTTTGTCTAAACAGCACACAGACAGCTCAGTCCCGAGGGCTGGTGGGTTTCTCCCTCAGCACTGCTGCATTTGACATCTTATTACCTTGGATTCTTGCCTCCATGTACATGAATTTTTGTAATAATTATAACCTTTAGACATAGCATACATTCTGTATGACACTGAAATATCCACATAAGTCTTTGTATGTGTCGTAAAATGTGTACACTCAAAGCCACACAGATATTTTTATCAAAAGTGTGCACGGATTTCCAGGAACTTCAGGTTAACTCCTCTTCCACCTGCCTGGAGATATTTAACTGTTATTCTTACAATTCTTTCTAAGGCTGTTTCTCTTCTGTCTCCCTTTATTAGTCTGACCTCAAATGTCATCTTTTCTTGCCTTAGGTAATATGATCTGATCATGATATTTTTAAACATCAGGTTATGATAGAATAATCTAAAAGCAGACAACTTTAACAGTAATACTCCAATCTGAGTTAACACTGCTATCATTTGTGCATTTGCCTTCCACTTTTCACAGCTGTAAGTTTATGTAATTTAATCAGTAATGGAATAAAAATAGAATATGCGTGAGTTGACAGTGCGGAGATCACACTTCCTTCCTAAGCAAGTACTTACTTGTAGCTTCTATTAAAACATAAAGCTCCAGGCTTAAAACAGTTATTGTCCACCTCACGTCAGGTCTGGCTGGGGTCCTGAGGGGAGATATGGGGAACCCTGGGGTGAATGCAGATCATGTCTCAGAGCAGTGCCGCCTCGAGGTCACTGGTTAAAACTCAGGCAGTATCCCATGAAGGTGACAGGGGAGTCAGGAGGGTTGGCTGGAGCCTGCTGCCTGATGCCTGCTTTTATACAAGGGATCTGGGTTCAGCCATTTGCTAATCTTAATGGAGCTTCAGAAGGAAACCTATGTCCTTCTGTGGCATTTCTGCCCAAGGGCAGCCTTCTCGGGCTGTCTATGATTCTGATGCCTTTCCACGGTCTGGCTTTCCTAGGTTTCAGTAGTGCATGCCCATTGTGCTCCAAGGTGCTAAGTGGGAAATTCCATAAATAAGAAGTTCAGGGGTTTTAAATAATATTTACTATAGTTCACTATTATAATTGTTCTATTTCATCATTAGTCCTTGTTCATTTCTTATAGTGCCTAATTTGCATATGAAATATTATTATAAGTATATATGTGTAAAGAAAAATATAAAGGATTATGTGTTAGGTCCAAAATTGTCCCAAAGTACATACATGCATGCATGCATATGTGTGTGTGTGTGTGTGTGTGTGTGTGTGTGTGTGTGTGTGACAGTGACCAAGTACCCAGTCTTCCTTATATTTCCAATGAAATTTCCCCACAGTAGTGACAGTGGGTTGACCATCACTCCATTGTGTCTGTGCTCACCTAGTCTTAGAATCTCTTCTTTCCCACAAGATAAGCTTACCTCAGGACACCCAGGCCTCTCAATGCTGGGCCCCACAGTGCATTTCCAGTAACTGTGTTTGGATTTAGATCGGGTGATGGACTGGTCACTGGTCACTACTGTACAGTTTGGTCAGCCTGCTCAGAGGGCTCTATTTTGAGTCAGTGGAGAAAGTTGGGCACTGATTAAAATAATGCCTCCTCATTTATCTTCTTTCTCAAAGGTAATCACTTTGTAAAACATGATTTAAAAAACATCAGAAGTGAACCTCATCTGGCTTCAACTCCATTGTAAGGGCAATATAATCACAAAACAGAGCTCTGAAATGTTAGACATTCTAACCCAAAGTGTGATGAGCCTTTCTGCAATTTTACCACTTTGAACAAACTTGAGATAGGTTCCTCAGTGTAATTAGATTTATTCAGTTCTGATTTCTGTCCTCTCCTTCTTTTCTCCCTGCTCCCTTCCAATCTGGCCTGGACATGTGCACACACCACCCCCCACCAAATTTTAAGCATCTTATTATTGTCATTGTTCTGACCTCATTAACACATTTTAAAGATGCATTTGCTTTTCTCACACAGAGCATCCCAAAAACTTTAAAGATATGATGTGCTTGTTAAATCACATATCATCTTACTTCAGAAAGGAAAACATTTGGATCAATTATAGCCTTTGTATTCTAAAAACATACTACTAAATTGTCACCTTTGCCTTTTCTTTTTCCATTAGAAACCAATGATTTTTATGGATATCAATACAGACCAGTTCAACACTGGGACTCACTACATTGGAGAAGTCAGGGAAATAACATTGAGCAACATCTTCCTTATGCAATTTGTGCCTGGAACTTGAAGTCAGCACCAGATTCTAATCCACTGTGCTCATCAGAGGAAAAGATCACAAGGAAGCCTAATCGCCGGGCCTTGTGTGGGATGGTTTATGGCCTCTCTTGTTGAGTGTTATTTCATGAGCTGTAAGTGATCTTTGAAGAATGGTTCCTGGAAATTTGAAAAAAGCTGCAAAATCAACCCCAGTGTTAGAAATTTAGAAAATGCATTACCTCACTCAAGGCAGCATAAAGCAAAGAGATAGTTGTGACTCAGTACAAGTTTAGTGACAAAATTTTGCATTGTTTCCATTAACGCTATTGATAACCTGTCAAATGCCTTGTGCAGAGACAGGTAGGAGACCAGTGGCCCGTGCACTGCTCACTCTTCCTACGTAGAAAATTTTGCGAATGCATTATTTCATCTGCACAATGGGTCAGAAGCCAGACTGACAGAAGCCGAGGCATTTGGGTTCAATACACTTAAGTATTTTCCCTGACCCATCGCATGCGGTGTGGACACAGTGATGTGCTCTGACCTTGGAGGGTCACCTCTGTGCCCACACCTGTCAGCTCCCAGTGTTTTAAAATTGCCAGAATGAAAGTGATTCATGTACATTTTATGTAATTATTTAAGACAATTTTGCTATTACAGTTTACATAAATAGTCAAGATGACTTTTAATAGAACAATGTGCTGTAATGAGTTTTAGTTTCCCAAATGAAATCCTAAATTTTCTGGCCTAAAAAAGAGTATGTTAATTATAAAATACTGCCCCAAATTCAAAAAAGTTAAGAAAAAGCTATTGATAGCATATTAATTAAATCTGAATACTTGTTAATTTTTCCATTTGACTTGACCATTGTGGGTGTGAAATGGAACAAACTGATAATTTTAATTAATATATTTAATACCTAGATTATAATGAAACTAATTTAAAGTTCAAAAAATACCCTTGACTCTAGAAAGAGACCAATGTTGTACAAAATAAAAGATTTTAATTTCTAAAGTAAATGACTTTTATGAATTTCCTTCACGATATCTTACACAACAAATATACTGTTACAAATTGCTTTAGATAAAGTTAGTATTTAAATCCAATTTTGCTTTTCTTTGGTATTAAAAGGAGAAGGTTTCATTTTTTGCATTCTTAAAAGTATTCCTTTGCACTGGAGCCTTCCTTACTGACCATTGTGGCTATTTTGTCCTGATGAATTAAGGTATCTTAGGGAGGTTAATTCACTTAATTTCCATGTGAGATGCCAGGGTTCCTTCCCCGTGTCATGGTCCACAGGGAGAGAGCCTTGGTTGCAGATCTAGTGAGGACCACTTGACTGGGGAGGGTGGTCACCTCCACGTGGCTGAGAATATCCCCTAGTTTGGTCATGTTCTGCTGGATGACAGACCCAGGCTTGGTTTCTGTTCAGTTGTACAAAACCTTTGTCATCTGAGATCTCCTGTTGAGTCTGTTTCCAGGGCCAAGGCACTGTTTCCTAGAATGTCCTGCTCTTGGTCTCTGTGTACCACATCGGCCCAGCTCAACACTCAGCCCTCACCCCCTGCAGTACCCTGTGACTGGTCCTCCTGCGCCCAGTCTTCCCCCTCCATCTCATTTCCATGCCAGCCACAGTGATCTTTTCAGACTTCCCGGAGATCCTATTCTGCATTGACTGTCACTTTTAAAACCATTCCCCATTTATAAAAATAAAGGCCTAAAGCCCTGCCGTGGCAGCCTTGGGGCTGCAATGTCTGGCTTCTACCCATAGCTCCATGTTTTGACTTTACCTGTCATCTCCAGTCCATGCTCTTCAGGAACCTGACGGCCTTCCCAGTGGACTACCTTTGTGGCGATGGTTTTTTAAATCACTTAGCTGGACAATAGTGTCACGTGTCCTTGAACCCACATACCACCATGGTCAGCACCCTGCCTGTAAATATTCCATCTGCATTCAGCTTCCAGCCCCATCCCTGCTCTCATCTCTCCCAGCTGCTTCAGCAGTGGTGCTGTGATGTTCAGGGCTTTGCCCTGCTGGTCCTCACAGTTACCAGCACTTAATGACTTCCAGTGAGTTGACAAAACAACATCAAATCAAATCTTGTGAAACTAACTTTCACAGAGCTACACTGATTCACATCACACTATGTGTAATAGTTTATGCAGATATTGAAAAAATGACTTAAAAATAATCTAAGAATTGGTGGACATGTTCATATTGAATCATAACAGAATATGAAAAGCCCAGAGCTTTGTACAGTAGCCAGCAGGAGATGCTGGGAACATCTGGTGGTCACATTCCATGGTCCTCTATGGACAGCCTGGCTGAAGATGGGGCCTCAAGGAACCTTGATATTGTAGCTCAGCTAAACTGGCTACCTGAGTCTGTGCTGGCTTGGTCCTATGGGTGAGCTGTGCTTGTAAGAGAATGGATGTGATTGTGTCTTCCCACAGAGTCAGAATTTACTGAATTGCAACAAATCACTGAGCTCTCAGCAGCACTGGCCTCATCTGGCTGAGCAGCTGCAGTTCACTTGGTCAGCAGTGAGCCAGGAAACCCCAGGAAATCCTGCTAGTTCAGCCTCCATCGTGAGTGGCGCTAACACTCAGAGCACATAGCACACCTCACACCATGCCAGGTGATGGAAAACCAAGCAAGATTTAACAGTACTGCAGGATTGAAGAGGCTGAGCCAGAGTCCACAGAGAAA
Organism: Cavia porcellus; assembly: GCF_034190915.1. Lineage (NCBI taxonomy): Eukaryota > Metazoa > Chordata > Mammalia > Rodentia > Caviidae > Cavia > Cavia porcellus. Next base: position 45,816,275 of record NW_026947507.1, read on the forward strand.
TAGAAAGTCTCTATGGGTAGCTGGCATGAGATAAGATTCCAGAACAAAGACCAAGTTCCCCTGAGGAGGCTGGGGCTGATGGAGAGCAGCTTAGTTCAAAGTCAGAGTCTGTGGTCAAGCAATTTGGCAGAGATGCTTGTTGGGTGGAGAGATGGAGCTGATCTGAAGCCAGGCAATGGGGCCAGAGCTCAAGGGCTGTGGAGCCAGGGATGCATTTACCTCTGCCACCCTGCCACGCCCCACTCCATGATGTGAGGGTGTAAGGCAGTTGTGTCATTCTAGCTCCCTGGCCTAGTTTTCTCTATGTGTCTGTGCTCCCCCTTTAGCTCACTAAGCCCACAGCAGTCTGCTGTTGGTGGGGTTGCAGAGCTGTCAGTGTGGGCCTCATCATTCAGCACACCTGGAAGATTTTTTCTCAGTACATTGACCCAGTTTCTGGTGGGCAGCTGTTCACAAAGACGAGTGGCATGTCATTTTGCCTTCCTGGGTGTCTGTGCCCTGAGTGGAGCAGGCTCTGATGTCCTGGGGGAGCCGCCGCTCCACACACATGAACAGCAGAGCAGGCCCAGCGGGCTGTGCACTCTGGGCGGCCTGTATGGTGAACTCCATCCTCCTGACCCGTCTCCCCTCGGGTCTTCTTTCGTGGGTCAGGCTGCAATGCAGGCCAGTGCTCTTCTCATTGAGAAGCCGACCGGAATCTGCAGACCCCGGATGTGTCATTCCCCGGAGCAAAGCAATCCTCATCGTGCTGTCCGGAAATGCAGATCAGGCTCTATGGGCAGTGGTCTACCTGAGATTTCTAAGAAGATTCAGTTTCTAATTTTAGGTCAAAAATCATTTCATTTGGAATATTTAATGTGCTCTTCAAGATGATGACTGAAAAGTTAATCTGAAAAAGCAGGTAAGCCTCCTTCATCATCTGCCTCCTTGTTGTTAAGCAAAATGGTTTTCCTTCTCTTCTTGAGGAGCATATTTTTAATTTATGAAGGGCATCCAACTGAACTTCATGGCACACCCTCATAATCCCTATATTCCAGGAGACTGAGGTAGGGGATGGCATGGTCAAGCCTCTCCTGGGCAATTTAAAATTTTAGACTCTGTCTCAAAATTTAAAAAAAAGATTTTAAAAATTATGAGAATATCACATCCTGTGACCATCCTGGCTGAGTCTTCAGTGCCAGCACCATTGCCAGGAATGGCAGCAGCAGCAGCAGCAGCAGCAGCCATAGCTGGGGTAACTCAGGAGTGCAATCCTGCCAGGAGCAGCCCCTGCCTCACTGTGCTCCCTGAGAGCACTTCAGCTGCCAGGAAGGTGCAGATGCATCCCTGGCACAGGATGTGGAGACCCAGGGCTTGCAGCTTGTGGCCTAGTCAGCGTCACTGGGACTGGGAAAGGATACAGCCACAGAGTGGTTGTGGCCAAGGTGCGCTGTCACTGGCTGGGGCTCCGGTCACCCAGAATGGGACCCTGAAGAGCAGCTGGTCCCGCCTGGGAGAGGAACACTTCCTGGAAGAACCTGAGTTGATTGTTTGCATTCATGACATCCCAACCAAGTGACATGCAGGACCAGGCCCAGAAGCAGCATGAGACAGCAAGAGGCCTTGTTGTCCAAGGAGCTGGAGCTGCATGCAGAGTAGCGCTGGGCAGAGGAGAGGCTCAGCAGGTTGTGAGGAGATGGCACCACAGTGCGACCCACGTGGGCTTCACTTCTGTGAACTTGGTGGGCTGGAGGTGACCAGTACTGCCCTCCTGAGAAGCTCTCCTCAAGGACGTTCATCTAGTTCCCCTTTAAACTCCAGTACCCCTGAGCACTCAGAGGAGATGGAATGGCTCTGCATCATTAAGATACAGAGCTCTTCCCAGCAGATAGGAGACCCCGCCGAATTGGATTCCTGTCCTGTGCCAGAGCACCAAGGCTTAGCGGGGTGGAGGCTGCTGACACAGGTGTTCCTCAGAGTTCTGGATATCCTGGCTGTGCGACCACCCCAGAGCCTGTCATCCCTAACACCCGTTCCACACCTCCCAAGGGCGAGGCCCTAGGGAGCTCGCTGCTGAACAGGCTTCAGATAGCACCTGGGCAGGATGGCTCTGAACCAAGTAACACAGAAGCCACAAAGAGGAGGGAGGTGGAGATGTTGAGCTTCCCTGGGAGATTTCCAGAAACAGAACAGTTGAATTGCTTGCCCCAAAAGGAAGCACACATGTAGACCTCCTCAGGTGGGGTCCCATGGTTAGTGGCTCAAGGCAAAAGCAGGAAAAGTGACAACCCTAGTGTTGGCAGGTCCCTGCCTTCTGAGACACAACCTCTGACTGTGATCCCAAAGAAGATTGGGCACCTTCTTCCTTCACCCCGCTGACCACCAGTTCTGGGGAATAGCATTTTCAAAACAAAGTGACTTGAAAGCTTTGTGTCATTCCCCTTGTTTGCTGACAGCTGTGACCTGTGGATGTTGTGACCCACAGTGTCTTGTCTGTTACATCAGGGAGCCAGGCACAGGGTGAGTAGTGTCATGAGGGACAGCTGCCTGGAACACCCAGAGGAAGGCCACAGGACCCACAGGGTGGTGGAGCTCAGGCACGATGTATACGGTGGCTGGAATTCACTGTCAGGCTGTCATCTTCTGAAAGCCAGGCTGCCACCCTCGGGCCAGCCCTCAGAATGTCTGGGAGGCTCTGTGGGGCCATGGGACATGGTATAGAGGAAGACTGAGTGGAAACAAAGCACAGCACACAAGGGGCTCTCAAAATGGGGGCCATAAATCCAGAGACTAGGCTCCACAGAGAGTGCGGGTGGGCATGGAGCCATTTAACTGAAGCCTAGAAGGCAGTGCATTCTGCAGCTTGACTTCTACAGCATGGGGAGCTCAGGGATGCAGACTATGGGGGTGCATCTAGCCTATAATACACAGAGCCCTACAGGTCCCTGGCAGAGGTGGGTTTTGTGGTTCTTCAGGTCACTGTCACTCATTTCTAGCAAAGCGCATTCCAAAAAGTGAATCTCACTTTGAGAAATTATCAAGGGCTCCTTCTGCAGGCAGGATTCCATAGGCACAGCTATTAATTCGAGCAGTCCTTTACTGGCTCCTCATTCGTGAATTTGATACAGTGCCGGGTGTCCTCACATTCAAAAATGCATCCAGCTATCCTGAGATGAGCTCGAGGTCTCCATTTTCTCTTATGGAAAATGATAAGATCAAACTATTTTAGGAAGAACAAATGGTTTTCAATCTCTGTGTCTGCCGCAATCAATCCTGGGTGATTGTGGGCAGCGCCGTGTGGGAGGACGATGGTGAAGCTGTTCCAGTTCGGGAGGGAAAATTGTGAAGATTGATTTTAAATATCTGACACCCTGGGCAGGATTTTAGAGATGGAGTAAGGAGAGGGCTGTGTGCTTTCTATCCTGAAACGTTGTCCAGCGGAGTCTCTGAAACCCTCGTGCTGATTCCATCACTTAGATAACACCTGCTTTTTTATAACTGTCTTTCAAAACTGTTTGAAACCCTAAGCAAAATAGATTCTGCAAAGAGAGAGGGAACTTTCAGTTAACATCCTACTCACTGTGGAGCCTAAAAATTATTATTTTCTTTCGTATTTCCTTCAAATACTCACACAGAAGTAAGCCAGCCAAATATTGTGGAAATGTCCAACATTTAGGAATATTCAGGGGTCCAAGATCCCCCCTTTTTAAGGTTCCCCCTACAGATCATGTTATCTTCAACCACATCACCAAAGATTCTCCTTAATGTAAGAAGCAGCGTCCTTTCCAGAGTCGAGGTACAAACTGCATGTATCACTGCCGTGTGGCATTTAACCCTGAGACCAGGGTTGTAGCCACACTTACCAGATGAAGAGAGGCAGGAAAATCTCTGAGTCTGAGGTACCTGCCAAAGACTGGGGTCCTTCTCGCATGCAAGAATAATACGAGAGTTTAATAAAGATTCTACAGTCATCCTTTTATCCTATCTTTTCCTGGGCTAACAGGCATACAACTGCACAGGTACCAAGGTAGACGTGTGTTGCCCGAGGCCCATCAATGCAGGCTTATTTCTTCTGGTAGACTTGAGGGGTACGAGCCTACACGGTGCACTGCAGACACAGGCCCAGCGGTTTCTCTCTGGGCAGGCAGGGCTGCAGAGCAGGACGCAGATTCCAAGTTGTGGGAGAGCAGAAGCATAACTGGTGTCTGTGGAGCAGGAGTGGGCAAATCTGTGGGGAAAGAGGTGTTGGGGAAGACAGGACCAGAAAGTACAGTCAGTGTGCTTTTTAAATTAGTTAACTTACTGAGATATAAAACACAATTTCTAACTATTTTTGAAATTTTTCCCACTTCCCTTCCATTCCCTTCTTTTCTGTTTCTTTTTCCTTTTCTTTTCTTTTCCTTTCTTTACTTTTCTTTATTTGGTCTCCTGGGAGATGAGTAGTTGAGGTCATGGTTTGGGCATCAACAAGGTGGTTCCCCGATTTCTAGCCAGTGGGACAGGCCTTGCTTACTCTTCTGTCTACAGGAGATAGTTAACATGTGATGATATTTTAAGTGATCATTCATCTTTATTAAAATTTAAGCATGCAGTTTCAGCAACCTTTCATGAACCCTAAAATTTAACAGTGACACTGAAAAGAAATGAGCATATTACATGCTCTTATTAACTTGAAACAAAAAATAGGATTGTATCTCGGAATGTCAGACCTCCATATGAAACCAACAAAGAGGAGTCCCTGGGCAGGGATTTAGCTCAGTGGTGTAAGTGCCTGCCTGGCAAGCACAAGATGGTGAGTTCAGTCCCTAGGGTTCCAAAAAGTAAAAGCAAACAGGGGTCACACTTTGGGTAAAATAAATGTCCAAGGAGCAGGGTTCTCTCTTTCCTCTGTCTCTCACTCTCTGTTTTTTCTCTCTCCTGTCTCTCCTCCTCCTCTCCCTCTCTCTTCCTCTCCCTCACCCCTCTTCTCTCTCTCTCTCTCTCTCTCTCTCTGTCTCTCTCTCTCTCTCTCTCTCTCTCTCTCTCTCTCTCTCTCTCTCTCTCTGTCTGTCTCTCTCTGTTGATGCTTGGCCTCACCTCCATGTCACACACTCTCTGAGATCTGTTCTCCCACCTGCCACGTGTTCTGGTGTGGGAGGCCACGGCCACTATTCACTTGAGTGTGGACCCCAGGGCTGTGACAGCGCTGCTGTTACACTCACTGCTGGGATCTGGGAATGCTGCAGTGCTTTGTAGGCAGGTAGATGGGAAATCAAATACCTAATTGCAATGATTCTCCACATCATTTCATGGGGAAAAAGTCATTTGCATCTATTACTAATCAAATCATGTTTAATTATACCTTTAAAAAGGGAAAATGTGTGCTCTGAATTCGGCTTAGAAGGAAAGTAACTCATTGGTGTGCTGGGTGTGTGTGTAGCATTTCCATTCGAAGGGTTTATCTCTTGCTTTATATGAATGCAATTAAATTGATTTTATATTTATGTGAAAGTCAGGAATGTTATAGCATAACAAACTAATAGACTATGCATCTCAGTGAACATCATAAATATTCAATGAAAAACTAGTGGGGCTTGCTTCTTAGGATGCTGTTATTAAAATAAAAATGAGACATATAGGTGTAAATATGGAAGTGAGTCAGTCTCAGTGGTTTTCATGGAAATACCCATTTTAGATATGACATAGTTTATGAAATACCAACTGTCGATGGGGCTGTTTTAGGCTCAACACAAATTTTGTAGACACCTTCAGTCCTGCATATTCAGTATCATTATTGAGAGAAATAAGCTAAAAATCACTCCCAATCCTTTCTTTCCTTCTTGACTTTTATTAAGTACGCCACAAGGTTTGGTATTGCCCACAGTGTTTTCTATAGGTAAGGACTGTTTACATTAGCTCAGGAAATGTGACTGCACTTCTTTGGTTTTCTAGATATCACACACAGTTGTCTTCTAGGCATTTACTTAGTCTGGACTAATCTTTTGTCCTGCATTTCTATTGGGCTACTGAGTCCAGGGCCCACACAACAGCCGCATAATCCAACCATTCTTGTTCTCCACATTCTTGTTCTCAAACCAGCTCTCCATTCTCTTAAAATTAAGTTTCTAGGATTACAGCAGTTTTTAGTGAAAATCTCTTTTACCTGAGTCACCTATTCAGAACTTCCCTTCCAGATAATATAAAATTTTTTGTTGCTTATTTTTTCTGTTTTACCTCTCTTTTTGCCAGGACAGAGCTCATTCATGTTATAAATCCTCACTGAATATGTCCCACAATCGTTTTTAATCATGGAGAAGCAGTAATGGATGACATAAGCATCATTTGAAAGGGAGTGGCTGATTCAGGGATCTAAATGCCACCGAACAGTGCTGGAACCAAGTACTGTGCAGTACTAACCCTGTACTAGCTGCTGGGGAACTAGGCCACAGTGGAGGCTAATGTGTATAATGAAGCTTTATAGTGGAATCCTAAGGTCATATTGCTTCTCTATAAGCCATTTACAAATTATAAGGCAATGATTCCAGACACATGTTTTAGGAAGCTGTGGCACTCTGAAGAACGGGGTTGAGAAAGGCTAGCTTGATCCTGGAGCCTTTGTAGCTGATTCCTTGGGAAACAATGTCACCTTCCACTATGATGGCAACCACGGGGAGTGCCAGGGGTATAGAGTTGAGGGTTTACTGGTGACCTGGGCTTTGGCTTGGCACCTGGATGGCTGGGCTAGAGCACAAGTGAAAGGAGCTATGAAAGAACAAATTGGAATCCAGTGCAGCAGGGTTTGATGTTGAGGTCTGGGTGATTTTGAGACCTTCCATGAGAAGTCCCCAGGGAAGCTAGCTGTGGAGTTTGGAGCTCAGTAAGATGGTTGAGGATAAAATACAGATAGCATAGTACCAACCATTGAGTGTACCCTTTGTGCATGGTGAGGAGTGCAGAATGGGGTCCCTTGAGCACTATAATGCCAGGGTTCTCCACAGAGGTCTGCAAAGCTGTGCACCGGGAGGAGGTTTGCTGAGAGAATTGGCTCTCACTGTTACTGAGAATTTCGCTGCATTCTGGCTGCAACAGGAGACCTGGGAGACTGAGGCCTGAAAGCCAGGAGCAGAGGGTGATGTGGGAGAGGATGGATGTCCCAGCTCCAGGATCTCACCTCCTCTTCCCATGTCTTCTGGTTCACCCTTCATTCCATGGCTGGAGCCCATCAGGAGAGGATGGGTCTTCCTCTCTTCTCCACAGAGTGAGGCAAGTTCTCCCCTGTCCCAGAATCACCCTCACAGACACCGCCAGCAGCCAGCTTCGCTAGCTTTCTCGCATCCCTAGCTGGCACTGCACAGGTGGTCAGAGTAGGAGAGACAGAAGCAAGTACCATGCAGAGGCTAGGAGTCTCTGGTCAAAGGTGAGTAGGGCCAGATGCTCAAGAGACATTGAGGATTTGGTGGACTAAAAGTGTTTACTGGATTTTGCTTCTTGGACACCTTTAATGATCTTTGGAAAGCTCAGCAGAGAAGGGGGTTGGGAAGCTATTCAGGTGAAATGGGGCTGGGGCAGTAAGGATAGCAGTGGAGCAGACACTAAATGCACAGCTGTGACTAAAGGAGTAAGGATGGGGGCCATGAAGGAGTGAGGCTACAGGGCAGAGCTTTGCTTTTGAGGTGTGGGTGGAGGAGTGAGTAGGTCGGTGAGTAGAAAAGAGAGAGGGGCACTGTAAATCAGGTAGGGTGCGTCCAAGGAGAGGGTCATTCTGGTAACTGTGTTCTGCACCATTCACTTCTGCCTGGAGACCAACTTTGCCCTGCAGTGAGCTGACCCTTGCAGGTGGGTCTTGGTGCAAATGAATTGTTCTGCAAACAACCATGCAATTGAGGAATGTCCTACACAGCAGCCTCAGTGTTAACAGAGAAAAGGGAGACTAGATCTCCTGGTAGGAGCAGGGACTCCTGGGCCACCTCTTCCCTCAGCCAAGGACCACAAGCTAAATTTCTGTGTGGAGAATCTCTTCCCATTGTAAGGCTTTACACTAGCCCTGAGGACCTCCCACTTCTGGGATGGATGTATATTTTGAGCAGTTCCTGTTTCCTTAAGATCTCCCTGCTCATTTGTTTTTAAAGATAGTTGCTACACCCTCCCCCTCCATTTCCATGGGTCTCCTAGTCCTCCAAGCTCTAACTAATAAGTGTATTCATTCAGATTCCACTCACTGAAAATCCAATGTATGGAGGGAATGAATTAAGACATAAGTATTTAAGGACTTTTCTGGTTTTACATACCATGTAATCACTTTGCAACAGGTGTTTTGTTTTGTATTGTCAACAATACTGTGAAGTAATTACGTATTACTAATCATACCTAAGAAAATGGAAGCTATTACTTGAAAATGTGATTAAGATTTGTCCTGATAAGGCATCAGGCCTCTTTTTATTCTGGATGGACAGTTTTTCCATGCAGAACACACACACACACACACACACACACACACACACACACACACATACACACACACATTTGAGTGTGTGTGTGTGTGTGTGTAATAAGTGGGTATAGGTGAAAATGTATTACTTCCATGTCTGTTAATATCATTGTAATTTTAAATTAAATAATTTTTTTTCTACATTTCAAAGGAGTGGAAAGTTAAAGGTCAGGGTGATATTTTTTGATATTTTTGATTTCTTGCTGCTCATTCAAATCCGCTGCCCTCTTTTGGGAACAGTGAAACATGAATGCATTGTGGGTATCCCTGTTCTGGCTGTTTTGTCTAACAGGTAAGAAATGGTTTACAAATTCCACTTAAAAATTGATTTATTCTAGAATTATAGTTATAACTGTAACTGATAACATGGAAGAATTTTAAAAAGATGCAATCCAATATATTGTAGCGTAAAATTGGGTATAAATAAATGAGTAAATCTTACTAAGTTTCATTAAAGGATTCTCTATATTCCCATTTGGAGATTTACCTTTTTAGGATGGAAAATGTAATTTCCACTTCCATGTCTTTTTAAAAATATATCGTTAAGTTGTGTTTATGCATATTATCAGAACTGGAAGACCATTTTCAGGAAAAAGTCACAAAGAGAAATTCAAGTATACCTACAAGAATATTTGTAACTTGCAGTCATGATTATTGAAGGTCACAGTGATTAACAGATTTTATTCAATAATAACTGGGTATCCACAAATAATGACCCAAAAGAGTGTAGAGATTCACCTCAGCATGTTACAGCTTTAAATGTGTTCCCTAAAATTCATATATTGGAAAGGAAATCCCCACATTTTAATACTAATTGTACATGGCCAGGGGATCTCGGGGACATAACAGGACTAGGGGAAGTGGCCTGAGAAGAGGGACGCTGGTGCCCTGCTCTCTCTCGCCCTACACAGGATTACTTACCACACGAGCCTGGGCACCCCTTGGCATGTGGTAGGCTGGCACCCAGTGTGGCCTCTTCATCTCAGAATCTGAGAGATAAATTTATTTTTCATATAAATTACTCAGTCTCAGTTATTTTTGTTATAGCAACATAAAACAGGTTAAGACACAACTCTTGCAAAATCAGCTCAAAATAGATCCTGGCTGTAACCAGGAAAGCTGTTTGATGCCAACATATGGAAAACAAAGCTGGGTAACCTTGGGCCTGGGATATGTCTTCAGATTCAACCCCAAAGGTGTGATCCATGGAAAGGATCAGATCTTGGACTGTATTCAAGTTAAAAACTTGCTCTGAGAAAGACTGGGTTAAAAGAATAAAAGATAAAAGTCAGAATAGTATTAGTATGTGGAAAATACAATTTGGCTAAAAGACTGTAACTGGCGTGTCTAAAATGCACAGTTAAAATTAAAACTCTGAAAGAAGGAAACAAGGGCAGCTAAAGGTGGTCCAAAGACCCTAACAGACACCTTACCAAAGAATATGAACGGGTGTCAAGTAAGCAAGACAAAGTTCTTTGCCTTATATGTTATCATAGATCTGCAAATCGAAGCAATGAGGAAACAGTACCACTCACCTAGGAGAATTGTTGAAATCCAAACACCAGAATCAAACAAAAAAGTTAGGGATGATATGGAGCAATGGGAAGTTACACTCGTTTCTGAAGTGGAAAATATATTGTACAATCACGTTGGACGGAAATTTGGTAGGTTTTTTTTATTTTTACAAATCTAGTCAAACACTACCATGTAAGTCCAGCAGTCTAGGTATTTAAGAAAATTAGCTGAAAACCTATGTCCAAAAATAGGCACATAACTTTGTAACTGCCAAAATTTGGAAGCATTCAGGATGCTCTTCAGTATGTGAGGAGGAAAGTTACGGATTATCTAGACATGGAAATGCCATCCCAGGGTACAAAGAAATGTACTGTTAGAGGAAGAAAAGATATGCGCGGACCTTACAGGCATATTACTAAGAGAAAACAGCATATCTTTCAAAGGCTGTGTACTATATGACTCTAGCTGCACAGCATTCTGAAAAGGTGGTAACCATGGTGACTGTTAAACTATCAGATCTGTGAGAGTGTGATAGGCGGGGTGGATGACCATGTGATGCATTGGATATTGTGGTTGCGGTTAAACCACTTCGTGAGACACGGTAAGAGTGGAGAAATGGGTCTTTGTACTTGAGAAGATCTGTGGACCCACAGGGCACACAGAGAGCAGATCAGACTGGCAGCAGCCAGTGGACCTACCAGTGTTGGGGCATCAGCTGCCACTGCTGGTGCTCTGGTTCATGTTCATTGTAGGGAGAATTGCGGAGCATTGGTTAGCACCTTAATGGGCATTTCTTTCAACTCTGCTCTTCTGTAAACCTAAATGTGCTCTTAAAAATCATCCACTGAGGTTTTTCGATTTTGGTCACAACTTTCCAACAGCATGATTGCAACTCAGTAGAGTATGGTGCCTTGGAGAAATGTCGGGGAGGTGGAAGAGCAACCATGTTAGAGCAGGGGAAATCAGCACACCTTTGCCTCATCTTACTTTTCAGGTGTTTGGTAAGGTGATCATTTTGTGTGCCTCTAACGCTCCCTGTCTTCTATAGCTGCCAAGGGTTGAACTTACATTCTGTTTGTTCTTCTCATTACTGTCCACTGAATCATGGACACGCTGGGTTCTGCAGACCCACAGGGTCTCCTGTCTCATCAAATGCTCTTACAATGTCATGTGTTCTGTTCCATTGTCCTGTCACTGAGCAAACTGAAGAGGTGTTATTGAAATAATAAACCCAAAGTGCTGGACAAAAGGGACACTGCTATTTGTTTACTAACTTAAAATACTGCTTTGGAATGAGTCTTCAAAAATTGAACTTCCAAAGAGTTTGATGAATTGATCTGAAAATCTATTCACATTCTTTCTTTCTTATTGATAATATTGTGTATATAATAAGAGCATACTTATCCCACTGTTCCTGGAAACTGATCTCTATTAAAGATTAGTATACATGGAAATTTTAAAGAATATTTAATTTTTTATTGAGATGAATAAAATGGGCATTTTAAAGAAAATTTGGGTACAAAAACCCTTATTATTACTATGTTATGATCTGTAATTCTGTATAGCTCTAATGGTATTTGCCCCAGTGTTATTAATAATTGCTATTCATGTTTTTCTTTGTACATGTTCATAGTACATAATGTTTACTATCCTTGTCCCTCTAGAACAGGGAAAACAATTAAAATGTTTAACTCTACTTCAGCTGAATGAGTTAAGAGACAATTCAGTCTAAGACAATGACAACTTACATTTATGTATCAGTGATGTTGCTTGACTTTGTTCATCCATTGTGTTTAAGAACGTCTTTGGATTGAAACCTTTTCCCTGGGAGCTGTGTGACGAACATTTGTAGTCAGGAATATTTCAACTAAACCGTCTGAGGATTTGGATTCTGCCGAGTTTCTCCACCCAGTGAGTTCCGTACTGGGAAAGAAGCTCACGGTGCTTGATGAGGCTCCGGAGAGGCTGGTGCCGTGGTTGGCTGCCTTCTGGGGCTGCGTTGTGATTGTGGCAATTAGCAACCTTTCTTCCACATCGGATCAGCCTGATGCCCTCTGAGACCAGGGCTTGCCAGCTCTCCTCCTATGAAAGCAGATGGAGCAGGGACACAGGTAGCGTCTGCAGCTCTCCCCTGGCATTTCACACTGCTGGCTTTGCAGATTTGTCAGGATTTATTGAGACTTTGGCTAATATTTGTTAAACCAAGCAATAGGAGAGAGAATTTGTATGACCTATAATGTCTTAGACACAGGGGTGGAGGCAAAGCAAACAGAACAGGAAAACTAAGTAAGTGAATGCACGCATGCACTGTAACATCCCTTGAAAACCATTTCTAAAGGCTCGGCCTCAGATGGGGCTCTGGTAACCACTGCAGGACTGGGGTGTCACTGGCACCCCTCTCTTGGAAAGTGGAAACCAGAGGGTGGCCGCCTCTGGTGCTTACAATCTCCCACCTGACCCAGCTCCCAAATCAACCGGAAATGCTTTTCATTTCATGAAATTGAGTCCAACTACCAATAATGGCTCAATTTGATGGTTGAAAATCAATTCACATAATTCTCCAGTCTCCAGACAGCAGAGCCCTCAGGAATGCAGAAGTGGACTTTTGAGTCAGGGGCATCAAGCTCAGACAGCGTCTTCCCTGGTAACCAGGATGACTTGAGTATTTGACTGCTCAGTATCTCGGATGCCCAGGGCATGGAGGGTGGAGGGCATGGGCCAGGCCCTGCTGAACTGCAGCTCCGCTTCTCCTCTTCGATTCTCCACCCCAGGGTGTTGTGCCAGGACCAGAGATGCAGGGACTCCTGGACCTGCAGGTCCAGACTCACAGGGCACCAGGGTTTGGCAAGTGACTTCCGTTCCAAACAGAGCCACTAATCCACTCGGGACCCTCCAGGTATTGTGGCTCACACATCTCTTCCTGGCCCAAGGATCAGCACGCCCAGGTGAACACCCCGTTCCTGGTTCTTGCACTTTCGGGGACACAGACTATCCCCATCGTATAAGGGAGATCAGTGCAGGGGTTAAAAGCTGGAAATCTCCCTTCCCTGCACTTTGGACAGATCTCTGCCACTTCACATCAATTTTTACCATCTGTAAAATAGGGATAATAATAATGTCCACTTCAGCGGCTTGGGAGTTTGTAACAGGAGCAAATGACAGCGCTTAGTGGCTGGCAAGTGCTAGGTGCTTACAAACATCAGCAGCAGCAGCAGCCTTGCAGTTGTCACTGACCTATGAGGCCTCTGCTGGCCCTTTTGATGGGCTCATTTCCCCCCTCCCAGGGCTTTAAAGCTTTCTTCTCACCTCTGATGGCAGGGACTGTCTTTAGTTAAAGTGCTCCTTTTTCATTCTTGGCACATCACTTGCCTTTTAGGGTTCTGCTGTGTGTGGTGGCCCTGCCATCTAGTCTGACCATGGGAGCATGAGGACCCATTTCTCCGGTCATGCATGACCCGTCACGGAGACCGAACTGTCCCATTTCCCACCCCAACACTCCAGCTTTCATGCGTTCATCAAGCTCACATCCCGGGCACGAACACAGCAACGGGGAAATTCTGAAGCAAAGCTATGCAAGCTTTAGAGCATTTCTACCCTTCCCTGTGGATGCTAAGAGCTTTGAAAGAAGCTTGGGTCTCCTGTCCTTCCTGCAGTGTAAAGCCTGCCTCAGAGGACAGTCCTCCTGCTCCGGGTTAGTGCTAGGGATTTTTTTTCATTGTTCTTAAACAGATACTGAGGCTGAGAGGAACAGGACTGAAAGCCCACTTTATACCCTGGAAGTGTGATCCTTCCGTGCAATGCTGACCCTGGTAGAGGAATTGGTGCATTTGTAGAATATTGGGGCCACTGAACTCCAACATGAATGATGTTCCTGAAAAAGACTCAGAAAAATGCCAACCAATGAGGTATTTTCAATACATAGACAGCTGGCAATGGATTTAAAGATGGCTCCCAATGTTTGATAATTGTTTTCTTATCATTGGGTAAGAAATGTGGAATTAATTTGTTAGGGCTGCCAATATAAAATACAACAAACTGAATGGTTTAGGCACAAAAATTGTCTTATTTTGCATTCCTAGAAGCCCCAGTCCATGTTAAGGTCCTGCAGCTCTGTCCCCTGGCCCCTCTCCATGGCATGCTGACTGCCTGCTGCCTCTACTGTGGCTCTCAGGTCTCACCTCAGAGGCACCCCTGGCATCCCTGTGTGCTCAGATAGCTTTTCACTAGGAAAACATCCAGCAATTGGATTCGGAGACACAACACCTGCGTCAGAGAAATCATGCATTGCTGCATAGGCCCTGTTCCCAAATCCAGCCACCCTGGTGGAAGAAGGGAGCACCTCCAGATGTTCAAGAGGAGGGGAGACTTTACCCCGTGACATGGAGCTTTGGTAGTGAAATTAAAGGTTTGACGTTGTTTTACAATGAGACGGAAGTCTGGAGGAGACGCTGGACGGACTTAGGGGTTTCAGTAATTGTTTCGGTAGGCCTTTGTGACCTCTAAGCATTTGCTCTTCTCATGCTGCATGGCAGGACTCAGGAGCAAAGAGGATGGAGGTGTGGGGAGGCTGAGGCATGCTGGCCCCCTGGTTGCCCTGCCCCTCGATCTTCCAGCCAAGTCTGAGCTGCTTCTTGGGAGCACTTAGCAGATGCAGTAGGGAGTTACACACATGCCCTGATACTGGTGCGATGGTGTCAGCCTCCCCTCATGGAAGAGGGTGACAGGAAGTACGCTCTGGCTGGGGCTTAGGGAGTGATGAGGTCTGGTGGATTTTAGTTATGAAGGTGACATTCTTAAACACCAGAAAAAAGCACACATGGGAGAGCAGGATGCAGCACAATACCAGAGGACATTTGCGAGAAAAGTAGTGTGACATGGGTCATGGGCGTTTGAGAGGAGACACCACGGAAAGTTCCAGGTGACCCAAATCGTGGGTAAGCTGGGCTTTCAAAGGGAGGAGTGTGAGCAGCTTGAGCAGGACAGAGTGAAGACGCTGGTGATCCATGGGCCAGAAACCACAGGAGCCCAACCAGGAGGGGTGTGCTGTGGGTACAGAGTCAAGCTGTCCAGATCCAAGGGCAGAGAACTTGGGTTGCCTACCAATTTGCCTCACTGTGCTGGCTGGAGCCAGGGCTGTGGGACTGACCAAGTCAGTGCAGAGGGAACAGGAGGTGGAAGTAGGAAAACCAAATGGACCGCCAGTCCTGGAATGAGGGTGGCGGCTGGGTGAGGAGGGTGGAGCGGGAAGCTGGGTCAGAGGTGCAGGCACCTAAGCTTCGCATCATAATCCACATCTTGAGGCAGAAAGTGACCTGTAAATGGGTGTCATTCCATGCCTATAGCAGCCCTGCACAGCGCGGTTAAATCCATCCCATACCTATAGTAGCCCTGCACAGCGCGGTTAAATCTGGGAAGTGGCCTGCATGTCCATCAGCAGACGAATGGATGGAGAAAATGTGGTTTCCATATGACATATACTACTCTGCCATAAAGCGGGATAAACTTGGATCAGTTGTAGGGAAACGGATCACCTTGAGAACATAATGTCAAATGAAATAAATCACTCATGCGAGCTTAAATATCAAGATGGTCTCTTTAATACAATAAAACCAAAATATAAATAAAGAGCCTGGTAAGTGTAGATGATAGGAAATAGAAAACTAGACATTTTTTGCAAAAGGGAAGAGAAATGAAAGGTAGAGGGAAGGAGAGGAAGGCAAGCGGAGGGCAGGAAAAAGAACTGATGTCATGTACATGCACCATTTCACTGGAGGAATGTAATCATTACGGACTGCAAACCTGTACTAATAAAAACAAAAATTGAAAATAGCATAAAATGTATAAATCTAAATTCATATAGAAAAGAAACCACACTAAAAGTGCCCCTAAATACTATCAATAAAATGATAGAAGAAAAAGCCTTTCCCCCTCTAAGGTTTCAGTAATTTGGGGGAAAGAGAGGATTTTTCTGCATCACAGAGTCTTAAGCAACCTTCTTGATATTAAGCATTTATATTTACAGTTCTCTGTGGTTTACCAAGCCTTGTTTTTCTAAGTTCCTTCCAGTCTAACAGCCAGTATAATATTGGGAAAATGTATAAAATTTGCTATCATGTTACTTCGTTCTGCTATGAGATTTGATTGGTAGAAAAGCTGTGGTGGGAAATTATTTGCTTGTAGTTTTTCATGTGATTTTGAAGAGGAGTTTTTTTGTTGGTTATTAACATGTAATCCATTGGGAATGCAATGATTATTCTATAGGCAGACTCTGAAAGCACTCATACTGATCCTCGGGCTTTGTGAAAGAGACTTAGAGGTCCATTTAGACAGAACCCATCTGGAAGGTGTACCTCACGCCCTACCTACACAGAGCAACTTCCAGAAACACTGCACGGGGAGTCTCCCACAGTAGTTAATGGCCGGTGGCTCTGGAAAACCTTGAGTGCAGAACTGCTGTAAGTAATTTCAATTGATGCTAATTCACTGGAAATCCATTTCAGCTTCTTCCAAATAGTACACTAAGCTAAAGGTCATCATATTGTATTTGTCAACAGAGAAAAATGCCACACTCTCTTCTGGCACCTAACACAAGTGATGAGGGTAAGAATATCTAAAAGGGGAGAGGGTTCATTTATCTACTTTAACTGGTCTTAAAATTAAACCAGGAGGGATACTTGTTCCCCTGAACACATGAACCCTTCTCTATTCAGAATGAACTTTTAGATTGTAAGATCTCTTAAGGAGAATTTAGGCAAGTTTGATGTGTATTCTTGAAAATGACACCTGCCCTGGCACTTGCTGCATCCCCAGAGAGACCACACCTTCAGCTTCTACTTCCTTGTCTGTAAAATGAGCATGAAAACCATTTCTTTGCCCCATTATTGATGGATGAAGTGCCCAGCTGCATGCTGAGCACTCCTGGAGCCTAGAAAAGCTAAAGACAGACAGAGTTACAGTGGGAAGATAAGAAGTGAAACCCAGAGCAAGAAAGACCAGAGGAGTAGAAGGCTTAAGAGCAGACCTAGACACCAAATGCTAAGGAAAAGGCAAAAAGGCCTTCAAGAATTAACGGTGACATCACAGCCATTGTGCACCTGTTCAGGTGATCCTATGCTAGGTAAGTTCTTGGAGGTTCTATTTAAGGCTGATTGACATTTAGCAAAAACAATTCCTGCATTATTGGAAATGCGGAACAATTGACATCTGTCTTTGTCTCCAGTGATGTAACAAAGCCATGGTGCTCTCTGTCTCTTCCACATGCTTAGAGGACAGCTATTATTGCTCTGACAGGGCTGGTTAGGGGCCCACGGGTTTTCTCACAGTGAGACTGACAATGAGGAAAGCAGCTCCTGAGTCCGCATCCTCTATCAGCTTAAGACACCGCGCCCTGGCCAGGGGGTACCGCGGCAGCTCTGCAGAGTGAGCGCAGTGCGGGTCCCCACAGCTCCCCTGGCTGCGGGTAGAGTCAGTGCTGTACTCTGGCTGTACTGTGGTTGAATCTTCATATGAAAGAGAAAGTAATAAAATTTACACTGTGTTTGAAATGCTATAGGTTAGAAAGATACCATTCAGAAAACCCAGCAGAACGGGAAAAATATTTTTTTAATCAGAATAAATTTAAGCTATCTTTTTAAAAATTTTAAAACTAAAAATTAAAATGATACAGAATTTCAAATCAAAATAGTAGAATAACAATGGTTAGCATATTATGTATTATCTTTAAAGTATAAGATATAGACATGAAAATGGATAAAAAGATGTATTTTTATACAATGAAGTACTACTCAGCTATAAAAAAGCATAAGCCTGGGGTTTTTATAGGTTGATGGATGCAGTTTGACAACACTCTTGTAAATGAAACAAATCAGGCATGCACGTGTAAACATCATTGTGTCTGCTAATGTGAGAAGCTGAAGGAGTAAGTAGGATCCAAAATGTGCCACAGATATTGTGACAGTGACAGGGAGAGAAGCTGCTCAAAAGGAAAGAACTTTTGACAAGCTGCTCTGAATCTTACGCAGTTCTAAATTATGGAAAATCTTAACGCCAAATGGCAAGTCATAATGTGAAGAGTATAAAGTAGAATAATAATGGCAATAAACACAAAAATGGAAGACTTTATACTGCATCATATCATCCTCCATCTACATGATTTTCCAGACTTTCAGCATCAGTGTCAGTGTCTCTAAAGGTGCAAGTATAAACCAGATGGGATGTGTTATTTTTCAAAATGCCTCTGTAATTATTATATGCATCCTATAAAGCAAACATTTTAAAACCAGATTTTATCCTTAGTGCTGATATATAAACAAAGAACTTCATTTTGGGAAAGGCCAATAGCTTCTAAAATGCAGTTAAATTATACTAGCAGTTAAATTATATTCACATTTAAAAGTCACATTCCTTCATTTGGACACAGCTTTCTTTCAGAATTATAATATTCTGTTTCTCACTTTTGCAACGGACAAGGCTGAGGTTTTATGACCTCCTCCTTCTCTAAGACTCTAGAGAGCCAGGCACACTCATACCTGTTCCAATTCAAAGAAGCTGCAACTCTCTGAACAGGAATTTGATAATCTACAGTAAGTTTTTTGTAGTCATTATGATGTGACACAGTAAACCAACTTCTTGGAATCCGTTAAAAATGCACACTGGCTACAGCCAAGTAATGTATCTTTCAGGGCTTTCACTCCAACACTGTGATTGCGAAGCCCAAATAGAAAATAGATAACCTGGACATGTTCTAATTAATCACCCACAGAGTGGATGCTGCAGTACAGTGCATCTATAATAGAGTCCTGGGCAACTTTAAACTGGAAAATGAAATTTTTTGCATATATAATGTGACATTTATGATTTGTCAGATGAAAAATTGAGAACATGAGCAGGGTGAAACAGCACATCTGTGTATTTCTTTCACCTATTTTTGGTTAAATTTAACATTGATAGGGTAAATCAAAGCCGGGACATACTATACATGAGGAATGGGAGGAAAGCCAGGCTGGAAACAGGGGAAAAGCTGGGTCCTCCTAATAAATGCTATGGGAAGTTTTATGTGGGATTATAGGTAAACAGCTATAGATGATCATAATATATGGATTAATCAAATAAAATGCCAATGTGTTCCTAAAAACTGCTAGCCAAATGAAATACTGCCTTAGCTTCTGAACTGGCATCTCGTACATACAAAAACAATCTTTCCAGGTAGGTTTTAAACATAGTAATTGTTTGCTTATCTTGGGACAGCTCCCAAACCAAGAAAAAGAAGAAAGGCATTTTCAACTGATTTCAAAATTATGTTAATAGCGATAGCATTGGTAGTCTACATTTTTTATTTATGTTTAAGATAAAACAAATAAGACCCAAGCATCTCAATTCTTTATATAATAGCCATTTCCACAAAGAAAAAATTTCTTTTTAATTTGTTGAATTTTAGATGTTATGATTATCAGGTCCTCCTATCTGAATTGACTTAAAAGGTGCAAATTTTGTACTTCTCGTGAATTTTCCTTTTTTTCCCACTTCAATTTTTGATTGATTTTTCAATATAAACATAAACATTCAAAGTATAAATGCAAGCTTAAAAAGTCAATGAAGTAGAGAGCAATTATATTCCATAAAATTATGCATAAGACTATTAAAATGTTATTTAAAATGTTATCTTAATGATACCTTAATTACTTTTATATATCTTATATAGATTTCATTGCATTGTATACATTTCAGAGTTTCATCAAAGGAGGAATATATGTTAATATTCTATCTTTTGTAATTGTTCTGATAGGAAAGAAAAAAATAAATGAAGAAATAAATTGTCAGTATTCTGGCTAGATGATGCAGGTCAATGTGTGAAAATTAGTCAATCTCAACTGAAGAACCATCTTGCAGAATGGAACATTTGTATGCTTGTCCTAGGCGAGTAGGGAGAAGAAGACCCACAGAAATCAGGCATCTTGGCAACAGACATGTGGAGGACAGGGCTTCCTAAATCAGGTGTGACCAATTAAATTGCAGTCCTTGGTGAATCACAACTATCTTTTGCTATTTAAACATGCAAGGCCATTGAGCAGAGAGGGTGGGGGTGCAGCTCGGTACTCAGAGGTAAACACGCATGGGCCCCGGAGTCAATCTTTGCTACTGAAAAATCAAAACCAAAAACTGAATGAATGAAAAAAGAAAAACAGTGCAAGACAGTTTTTACACACACACACACACACACACACACACACACACACACACACAGAAGCAACTTCAATCTCTCTGCTGATTATTACGTATTTGAAATTCTCTGGACCAGAAGTGTTTAAATTTCAGATGTTTCTGAAATTCACATACATAATGAAGCATCTTAGGAGTGGGACCAAAGTATAAACAAATTGATCTGTGTTTCATAAACTCCTTTCGTGCATAACCTAAAGATCATTGTATGCATTATTTTTGAAGATTTAGGGAGTGGCATCTGGATTTGAATGACAAAAGTCTATTGCAATGGTAGGGGCCAAGGACAGCCTTCTGTTCGCAAGGAGACACTTGAGTGAGCTGCCCTGAGTCAGGGTTTTGACCACGGCCTGGTATCTGAGGCCAGTGAGGGGTGGCCCTTGGGGTTCCTGTTGTGACCCAGGAACTGATGGGGCTCTTGGGCTCTTGGGGACTGGGAGTTTCAATACATATACTCCAGGGTTAAAAGACTTCCATCATCCGTTATTGAAATTAATGTCATTATATGTGCTTCAAATGTACAGAGTCCAAGTTTGCCTTTCTTTCATAGAAGAGATGGAAAAATATCTACGCATGCAAAATATATGGAGAAAAAAAGGGGTCTTTACACACCGCAGAGCACTGCTCTGCCACAGGGAAGGACGGACTTGACCCATTGGTAGGAAATGGGCGCACCTGAGAGCATGGGTGATGCCAGACCTGTCAGACACACAGGCTTTCGGTGTTTACAGTAGGGACTCTGAGCCACAGGCAAACAGCAAAATAAAGACAGCTGGTAGCAAGTAGGGAGACAGTTTTTTCACGGATGGGAAAGAGATCAAGAGAAAGAGAAAAAAGAATTATGTCTTTTGTATATGTGTAAAACTTTAATATAAGTGCAGTGTATAGCTTTTATTATGTATAAGGGTAAACATATAATATATATATATATATATATATATATATATATATATATATGGCACTTGTGCTAAAATGCCCAAAGGTAATACCATTTCCAGCCATGTCCAGCTGTCAATCCCTGAGACAATGGTCATGCTCAGATGGCTTCCACTTTTGTGTCTGCAGTGCTGTGAACTTCTGAGGCTCTGTCAGATGCTCAGCTATAGTGGATTCCTCTTTAGTGTGCACTGATGAGATTCGTTAACCATTTAGACAACCTGTGGGCAAATTCCCAAAATGTTTTCACATGTTTTCTAGACATATTCCTCAAGGAAGGTGATAAACTTCAAAAGGAGGTCAGGAGATCGTGGACGTGGTCAAGCAGACATGTGCGTGGTCAAAGGATGTGGGTGTGGTCAGGAGGTCTTGGGCATGGTCAGGAGGCTGTGGGCATGGTCTTGTAACACTTGACTGTGATGCAGAAGACAATATAAAACACAGCATAAATTTGAAGATAAAATTGTGCATCAAGCGTGAGTCTCGAAAGCCGCGGCTGAGGGCCCTCAGGGGGCAGCTCAGGCGCGGGGAGTGCGGGCCTCTGCTGCAGTAGGATGGTACCCCCCAGGGAAGTGCAGGGTTCTCCATGCTTCTTTCTGATCCAGACTGAAGAGCAGGTGTCATAGATTTGTTTGGTATCTTGTAAACATAATGACTTTTTAATTTAATGCCAGGGATTTAGAAAATAAACCCAGAGTGTTGGGAAGAGAGGTGTGCTGTCCGTGTCTAAAAGAAGAGAGCGGCTTCCTGAGTTCTATTGCAGTCAGCATGTCTGGTGTTTATCCAGACTGCGTGTCTGCAAATCACTTTGACACTCATTAATGGTTTCACGACATGCTTCTCACCTATGCAGGGACCACACTTGTTATGCGTGTTACACAGATATGCAAAAGGAACCCACATAGATTTCATGGGCTACCTCAGGACCTCCTGGTAGCATCACAATTAAAACCCAAGTAATCTTCCCCCAAGCCTTTTCCTGGTCCACAAGACACACGCTGCGGACTCTGACTGCTTGTGATGAAGTGGCCTGAATAACTCTCACGGCACATCTGGCTTGGTTATTTTTGTTGTTTAATTAATGGGTTGTCACACAGTCTATGAGGACATCATCTATCATGCGGCTAAGGACAGTATATAAAATGCAGCAGGACTGACTTCGCGATCGCAGGCACGTGGGGCAGAGGGCTGGAGACTCCGCTCTCCATGTGAACTGTTAGCAGCAGGATCCTACCATTATTAGTGAGTGCACAGGGGCACGGCCTGAGCTTCCTTATTAGGTCTGGCCATAGAGAACTGGAACTTGAGTGAGGGAGAGGTAATTCATTCCACTTGAATTAGTGGTGCCGCGTCTGTGTTAGATAATCTCAGATTCATCAGCAAACTGCACAGCCGGGACCTTCATGTGTCCAAAGCCACTGAAGTGACATGTGTGGTGTATAAGATCCCTGGCTGTGCTGCTTGCCTTCAGAATTAAGGTGCATCTGCAGCCTGAGTTCCTTCCACATTCTCAGGCAAAGGATGGATCGCTGTGCAAAGGAAAAGTTATCTCTGCAAACACCTGCCCCGCTCAGATAACCTGCATTTGGAAAAGTGAAACCCATTCTTTACCCTTGATCCGACAATTCACCAATGGTACAAACAGAATCTATCAGAAGGAGAGCTAAAGGCTATCACACAGCCTGAGGGAACACCAGGAAAGATGTGTGACTTCAAAATGTCAAAGCAAACTGCAGTTCCTGGTCAGAATTTATTGCTCAGAGTAAGGGGAGACAGGAAAACTTCCATAACAATGTTTCATTTCTGACTGTAAATATGCTGAGTCAAAGAATCCTACCACCAATTTTTGTTAAAGTTCCATTAACAAAAGTAGCCAGAATAGCTAATTCTGATCTGGGGAAGGAATGTCTTAAAAGAAGGGTAAGCATTGTACTTGTGCTTAAGTAATTAGCTAACTTACTGATCTTGAAAAAGACCCTAAGTGAAAGCAAATTAGATTACTCTGAAAAAGTCTGGTGTGTATCTAGCCACAAGGGACACAAAGCTAAACATGAAAAATTCTCCAGCTCAGCAAATCTAGGAAGACTTGGTAAGCAAGAGAAACAGGATAGGGGTTCTGTGCAGATGGGTTAGATACCGTGCACTGAAAACCAGAATGGGCTTTCCCTGACTAAGCTTCGCTTTATTAATCACAGTCATCTTCTGGTATCACGTTCCATTGTTCTGTGGCCCTTGGGAGACAAACATCTATCACATTTATTCTCCAGGACCAGTGCATTTTGAAAGAAAACTCAGGTTATGGAGAATCACAGCTCTCTTCCTAACATAGTTATTTATCGAATATGAAAGCAAATTTAACCCTAATCTAAATAGTAACATATTTTTTTTGTTTTCTGTCATTTCTACAATAGTTTTGCTCAATGAGGCTAAGAAATATGTTTTCTCCCAAGAGAAGATGAATTGATACAGCAAGGGTAGTGAGGTCTGTGGGGTTTTATTTCTACTGCCGTCCCACACACGATGGAGTTTTCCAGTGTTTCACTAGTTTCCAAGATCGTCTTCATAGCCTTGTTTGTACAGTCATTACTTAGTGTAAAAAGTCCCCCAGTGTATATTCCATGAATACCTTCATGTTGGGATAGGCCTGAGGTGTCATTCCTGTGCTAAGAGGATCACAGTCTTTATGAGAAGAGTTAATTTACTATCCAGTGCTTTGGGGAAGAGATTGCTGATATTAAATAATACCTTGAATTGTAGGTATCTCTTGGGAATTGCAAAATATGTTTGAGTTTTATTTTGAGTCTCTTATCTGTTTGGTACAATAGAATCATAATACTGGAATGGATTTTCTGAATTACAAAGCAGGCACTTGAACACTACAGATGCTGATTTCTGAGCACTGTGGTTCCCTCCTCCTAGCGTGTTGTTTTTAGTTCCTGTCATTTTCCAAATAATTCTCACTTGTTAAAAACTGTCTCAGAGATAAGAAATGTTTGGACAAACTCACTAGCACTCACTGTGGAACAGCAGTAGGGGCCCCGCCACTCCCAGGAGGTGGCATCACAGGAGGTGACAGGGCTTGGGCAACTGCCAGGGCTGATATGGTCTCCTCCAGAGAGACCCACATGTGGCCTACAGCAGACCATGGGGCTGAGTCTGAACAGTCAGTCGAGCATTCCAGCGCACAGCCCTGGGCGAGCCTGAGCCTCCAGATGCCCTGTGTCCTCTCTTCAGTCCTCAGTGACATCTGAGCAAGTCCTTGCTGAAGTGATCCGCACTGTTGATCTCCCCAAGGTTCTGGAGAGAGGTGATTGCCGGCCACACCTCTGATTTGGTATTCCTCCTTCCAGTTGGGTTCATGACACCTCCAGGAGACAGGAACGCTCTGACTGAAGCTCTGGGGACAAGTGACTGTGACATCTGTGGTTTTCTCTAGGTGGGTGACTTTATTCTTCCTGCATGAAGGTGGGTTGTGGTGCTGGCTGTATTTCCTCAGAGTTACCTTGAATTTGATGGAAAATTTTACATTTGACCTGGGCCCTCTTTGGAAAGGTTGATGACTCTGACTTGCAGTTTAATTGGCCTTTTAGGCTGAAGGCATTGGAATCTCAGGGCAAGATAAGAAACACTGCCGTCACATTCCCCTGAGAAGCTTTGCCTGTTGCTTTCTGATAATGTGGCTTTGCAAGTGATGAGTCTGAGCACTCTGAATCCACAGCAGCAGCAAAAGAACAGACTCACTTCCAATGGGATGACCTGTGCTGACTCAGTCTGGAGGCATTTTAGGGTTAAGCATCTAGTATGATTTCAAAACCTGTGTGGACACTCATATGAGATGAGCTTCTCTAGCCCAGGCCATGTAGGTGACGACTGCTGCATTGAGAAAAACACTGAGAGAGCCGAAGACTTTAGGAGGGGAGCCTCAGGCTGTGGGCTGGGCTGTCCTGTATGGGCTCCGGGAGCTCTGCTGTGGCCTGCCCTCAGGCTCCTCCATTCCCTCCTGAGCATCACCTGTCCTCAGCTTGTCCACCTGCTGCTGTTGCCCAGCTGTAAGAAGCGCCCTGCCCAGGAGACAGTCAGCACCCATTTGCTGAGGAACAGTGTGTTTTAATTTGCTTGGATGCTGGAGTCATCAGTTATTTTGTGCATACATCTCTGTGTTTGCTATTTCCTTCTAATGTTCTCACAACCCCAGCCATATCCTTCCTTACTCAGTGAAAGATTGATGATAGGATTGGATTTGCTTCTTAATTCTATGCTCTGGAATTTGTCTGGTAGGAATATCCCAGAATCCACTTGTCCATTCACTCTTAAAAGAAAATATGATGGCAGATTTATCATTCTGCAAACACTGTTTACAGAATTCTGGGGAAGCAAAGTGGTGCCCTGTGCCTTGTGTGTATCCGGACTTCCACAGGGTACAGAAGGAGGCTCTGAGTTAGACACAGACACCGTGTGCTGCTTTCGGAACAAGTCCACAGTGGTCCAGACTTTGAGACCAAAGAGGCCCATTTTAAAAACATCACCTTTTGTAAAAGTATATAATATTAATATACACTACTTTATTCCTTTCCAAACCTTATGAGGAGCTGGTGAGGTAGTTCCATGCTATAGTGGCTGCCTAGCACCCATGCAGTTCCGGGAACATATGTACCTGTTCCCCAGCACTGCATACATGCATGCAGGCAGACAGACAGACAGGCATACTATATGGTGGAAACAGGAAGAAGTACTACTCAGTGCATAATCAACTCTTTTAAAGATCTTGATCATTGTTTAAAACCACGTCCAAGACTGGAATGTAGGATTTCAGACTTGCCTCCCTTCTGCTGCTGCAGTTAGTCCTTGATTCTGTGTATTTGTGAGTGTGAAGGAAAAGTATCAGCCCACATGCCTGTCTCACAAGAAGTAACTTTAATATCAATTTTATGATGTGCTGCTGTGACTCAGTAATCAGAATACGTACCACAGAACAAGGAAGAGTGTATAGAATAAAAGAAGACAGCAAAAGTGCACTTTGAAGCTGTAGAAGCTCACGGTCCACTTACACTTTCTTGGCTTTCTGACAAAATTAAAAGGTAACAGGAGAACTGGATAGTCTGCAGTGTGAGCATTGACTGGGCTTAGTTTTTTCCTCTTCCTGGAACCCAGAAAAAATCAGATGATAAACCCAACATACATTTTGCACATGTTTTGAATTAATAACTGAATGGCATCAAGCCCATTAGCCAAACTAAGGACTGAAGGACACATAGGAAGAATTACCGTGGCCGCCGCCATGTGCTTGAGAAATTGCGGCCTCTTCGCTGGTCTGAGGCTGCTCTTGTGACCTGGGGGAGCTCCTCATGTCCCACCTGAGTCTCCTGAGAAGAGCAATGATGAGAGTGAAGCACAGTTTCACAGTGGCGCTGGGCTCGTGGAGGGAACTCGCTGGCTCTGCGACTGCGTGACCAGGAGGCTTTGCTCCTCTGTGGGTCCCCTTCGCCTTACCCAGCTGTCAGCCATGCTGCGGGCACTCCTCCCTCTGAGAACTGGCATTGGCTGCCCTGTGAGCGTGCTGTGTGCTCCTGGAGATACCCATGCTTTCGTCAAAAGAGGCTATGTGAGAGAGGCTGGGAATGGGACAGTAGCTCGGAGGATGGGGCTGCAGTGTGAGCTTTGCTGTGAGATTCTGTCTCCTTATTACAGAAGCATCCACCATAAAACAGCAAGGATTCTCCACTCTGAGAGGATGAGTTAGATGCGCTTAAGTAGTCCAGGTAGATGGGGTCACCTGCTCTCATAACTCCCTTCCACATCAGGCCTGTAAGATGAGACTTGTAACTACCTTTCTCACACAAGACTCTTGTGGTTTGTAAAGTTGACCTCATTTCTAAAATGCAATAAAAAGTAGAACCCTAGGGGCAGGCACTTGAGGTCTCCAGGGTAGTCACTAAAGACCAGCAGATCTTATGATTATCTGTCCTGACAAGACCTCTACCCTGCGATTGTCTGGAGAGCAAATGTGGGATTTCACCTGCTGTGAGTCAAACAGCTTCGTGGCAGATTGGTCCAGTGTTTTTGCTTTCTCTTCCTATTCAAGTCCTGTTATTTTCCTTCTCTCCTTGGCATCTCTCATTCCTATGAACTATGTCTACCGAAATATTTGGCTGTGCCAGACACGGGTAATTACACGCACAATTTTTCTGCCTAATAGGACCCAAGGGCCACATTTTTTCCAGATGAAGTTATCTTACATTTCTGTTACTCCCCTCTCTGGCATCTACCTGACAATGAAACGAAAAACATTTCTCTACCATATTTATTTATTTATATCATTTATCATTGCTATATAAGACAAGGAGGAAATATTTGTCCTTTCAAGCTTTGAAGTAGAATTTTCTTATATAAATGCAAATTTTTCAAGAACAACATATAAATGCAGTCAGTATATCATTCTCAATAAATTACAAATATTTCCTGCTGCCCCAACAACTGTCTGCATTTGCATGATGAAACAATCTTCTCCCTGTCACCTCGGCTTATTCCCCCATGGCCCATGTGGACTTGTCTTGAGAAGGAGTCCTCTCCTATTGTCCTGGCTAACTGTGAACACAGAACTGAAATTCCTGGCCTGCTTGTTACATTGTGACACTGTGATGTAGATAAAAATGCTTGGTTGCATCTATCCCTTGTATCAAGGCTTAGCATCCTAACCTCACTCTATGTACGAAAATACTCCAACACCCAAGTCTCTTCTGTGAGTATTTGTGTGGAACTCAGGCACATCCTCCCACACAGGGTACTTAAAGCCATTGAAGATTACTTCTAATACCCACTGCATGGTCAAGGCTGTGTGAATAGTTCTTATACTGCTTGTGTGGAAATCGCACGGTACAGTTGGTGTGTATCCAGTACTGGTGCCTGGAAATCCTGGATGTAGAAGATTTAACACTATGTACTTAGTTCTGGTGGAGCTACCGTTCACTGTGAGGGCTGTTTGAAGGGGTAGCTGTTGTAGAAAAAGATGAGAGGAAATTACAATCATTCAGAAAAGAAGGAGGCACTTTCCAACACATGGCATTAGCTCTACTGACTATGACCCCAATTCCTCATGGTGCAAGGGCAGAGAACCCTTCACCTGCTCTCCTGAGCTCAAGTGTGCTGAGTTCCTTCGGCACCTTTGGTCCTGCATGCTTCTATAGCACAGGAGGGGAATGACTGTACTGTACTCCATGTACACTCACTTTTGAACATGTATCTGTTCTCATACATTTTATGATTCTTTTTATTTCTATTTTACCATTTCTTACCACTGAGCCATGGGTGTACTCATGCATGTATTTATTTGCTCATCCACTCAACAGCTGTGTTGTCTTCCTGTGTGACCTGTCAGGCCAGCACTAAGTGAGCCTTAATGATGAAGCAGACTCCTTCCTCCTTTAAAAAGAGCTAATAATTTATTAGGGAACCCTAATTCTTGAGGGGCCAATACTTCAATGCATTCATATGGCTACATGAAAATACTGGTAGGGTTAGCCTAGGTTCTGTGACAGGGGAGAGATATAGATTTGTGGAGATGGATTCTTAGATTCTGGAAAATGAGGAAATGGTCAAAAGAAAAGTGGGCTGTAGTGAGGTAAAAAAGAAGCGCACACTTACTGCAAATAGAGACTGCTGTAGCGTCTGCTCGCTCCATCCTTAGCTTGTATACTTGGAATGTGGACCTCGTCTTTTTGTGAGTAATCGCCTTGCCTTTGGACCATGCCTTCTGCTCACCTGTAATCTGCTTACATTTTCATAGATCACTGATTGTATGTTTTCATCTCAGGAAAAGTTATCACACCTCTATGTTACCATCTCCCATTATATGTTCAAAAATTAATATGCAACATAATTTTCATGAGTTCTTACATTTTTAAGGAAACCCAAACTGACTTATGAAGAACAGCCTTTGTAGTGAAGGTTTAAGGCCAGGTGCGTCCTCCACCCCAGCTCTCCATGGTCACATGACCTGCGGTGCTGTTGTGTAGGAGAGGGGTGGCAGGGTTTTCATATCACTGCTCATGGACATAGGATAGCAGGGTACATGGAACCGGCCCAGCTGAATACCCTTGGTGCTGTACTCTGTCTTTATGTCTTGTGTAACTTTCATTTCCACTAAAAGCATAACACTGAAATTCTAAATGTTTTCACTAGGTTTTGTAAGATTTGAGACATGTAAAACCTCCCAGCCATGCTCTCAGTGAAGTAGGCAGTATTTTTCCTTCTTAAGTGTTTATTGCATCAATTTAATGGCAAAGGGTACTGCATGGGATAGACCGAATTCTCGACTGCAAACTGAGATACATTAAAACACACAATTTCACCTGCACTGTACTCTGCGAATGCAAATCAGCTCCCTGGTTAATGCAAAAAATATGAGTAATGAAGACATGGGGCTTATACACTTGAGATCTACTGGAATATGGTATTCATAACTGATTTTGTGCAAAATGTTTTATTACATACATTTAAGTTTGGCACTGATCAAGATTACTTGAAGTAATGAGATGCTCTCTTTGTTCTATAAGTAGCCCTTTATGACTTAGTGTTGTATTTGTATATCGATATCTTTTACTCATAAATGTATTCACATCTGTCTCATACGCATTTTAATAGCATATTGGCCCTTTAGCGGTTGCGAGTTTGTGCATGCGAAATTAGTATAAATATTTGGTATCAACTCTGTAAAATGAAAATACTTTGGAATGAGGTAGTAAATGGAATCAAGACCAATATTCATTAAGCATTTTTTCTACCAAGTTATAGGGCCAAGAGCATTGCCTGTGTGTCTCACTGAACCTCACAACTCCCAACACCTTATCTTGTGGAAGAGGAAGCCCTGCTCACAGTGAGGGACCACGAACTCCCCGAGAGGCATGGTCAGAGGCCAGCTCAGTGATCATAGCTGTACAGCGCAGCTTTGCCCCCACCGCAGTCTAAAGTGGTTCTGTGGCATTGTGCTCCACAATGCTGTAGAGCAGATTGTAACGTCATTTTCCCTGTAGACGGAACTGGTTCCTAGCTGGTCACATTTAGTCACTTACCTATTTTCTTTCTTTCTTTCTTTCTTTCTTTCTTTCTTTCTTTCTTTCTCTTTCTTTCTGTTTCTTTTTCTTTCTTTCTGTTCTTTCCTTCCTTCCTTCCTTCCTTCCTTCCTTCCTTCTCTCTCTCTCTCTCTCTCTCTCTCTCTCTCTCCCTTCTTTTCTTTCTCTCTTCTCTTCCATGTATCCCATTCCTATAGGAAAAGCCCAACAACTGTATCATCTAGATTTCTGATTCTCAAAAAGATGCAGAGAGAAAGAAGTATGAGTAATTAGTGCTCTGTATCTTGGGCTAGACCTGACATATCCTATTTCACTCCACTCAGGGTTTTCATTTTCCACAGTAAAAAGCAATAAGACACTGAATTAATAATTCTGAGTCCTAAGGTTCATGTTTTTATTAAAAATGTTACATTGATATTCACCCTAGAACTACTGCATGGGAAATAATTTTGCTATATCATGTTGAAAATAAGCGCAGACACCTATTTAATAAGTACGTCCTAGGTTGATCGGCAAAAAAATTGGCTGAGTGTTCCGAGTGCAGAGGCCCTCACTGGTAGTGGGACAGGGACCTGCAAGGAACTGGGGGCAGGGCACCTCAGGAGAGGAAGGGGCAGAACAGTGTCGTGGTGGTGTCCTTGGGAGTGTCCAGGTGGGCTGACTCTGGCCAGAGGACCCTGGGGATGGCAGGGGCTCTGGGTGCCTTGGAACTCAGCAGCCACTACACTGTAGTGGGAAGAGGATCAGACAGGGACTCAAGACTTCTCCCCAGGTTTTCAGGTGACTGCCCTGTGTGTGATGCTCAACATAATGTCCCCTCCAAGGGGCCCCAGCCTATCGGATTAGTGCACACCCACAGGACAGCACTTAACCTGAAATGTCACTGTGAAGCACTCATTTCTAAATACTGGCACATTCTGAGCCTCTGGAGGTTGCAGTTCCAACATATGCATTAGAGGGACATGGGCGCCCAAGAGGGTGTCTGGGAGCCAGGAGGCCCCTCTTTCCAGAGGGTAGCGGTGGCCATTGTGGGGGCTGCAAGGGACCCAAAGTAGGCTGTGGCTAAGTGGCTCACAGTTTCCTCCTTTGCACTATTTTTGAAGTAATTGAATATGTGAAAGTGTGGGTTTGGTGCCAGCAGATTTTGGAGTGGATATGGCTGAGACTCTCAGCCTGCAGCAAAGAAATCTACCATCGAGGCCACACACAGGAACCCTTGGTTAAGTTGCAGAACTAAGAATGCGGAGGTGCTGGATCCTCAGGGCCAGCCTGGTGTCTGGTGGAGTGAACGTCGTTGGGCCCCAAAGGGAGCCGCTTCATGTTAATCTTGTTCTTGCTAACGCTATTGGCGAAAGTGGGGTAAGTGCGCCCGGGCCTCATCCTTCTCCATGTCCTGTTTTGCACACTGTATGAAGCTTGCCTATTTATTTATCCATTTATTTATTATAAGTGTGCATTTCCCGAAGCCCACATATCTGGACCTTCTCTTGCATCTGGCAGCTCTAACTCTCCTCCAAAAGCCCCTTGGCTTTAGGAGAGGGCTCCCTTCCTTCACACCCAAACCACTGAACTCTGTCTGCAGCACACCTGGTGCCTGTGAACTGCTTACTGCTGGATGTGTGCCTGGGTGTGCGAGTCACGTCCCCCAAGTAACAGTGGCCTCCACGTGACCTCCACCTTCTAGCACAGTCCACACTTTTATATCCGAGCTGCTCACTCAGCACTGCAAGGTGATTTAAGGAGCAGACATAAGGGGTAAACTGAGGCATGGTGACAGCCACACCACAGTGTGCCCAAGCCTCTACCCAGGCATTTTCAGAAAATCCCAGTAGTGTTTGAAATTGTCTGTTTCCTTTTAAGAATGGAAAGCTGCAATGGGAAACATGTGTCTGTGTTTTCCAGTGAGGCTTGAAAGACCAGAATCTTACTGGTGAGATCTGTGGTGCTAGTCTGGAGTCTTGTGATTTTCTCTCTGTGAAGCTTTCCTGGGTTAGGTCTTGTTGCTTACTTTGAGGAGAAGGTGGACTTTCTCCACTGGTACAACCAAAAGAGAAAAGCGACATCTACTTCTGTGGCATGAGTCATAAATCATCAGAGAGTCTCACCACTATTACTCATCTTGTGAAAACTTTACGTATCAAAATTACCAGTATCTGTAATATTTTCTTTAATACCTACTAGATACAAGATGCTGCACCTGGGCAAATAAATCTCTTCTCTACTTTTGTGGGTGCTTAAGATTGAGCTCAAACTCTACACCTGAGATATACCCAAAGCCCTTTATCCTCACCACGGTCATCATCAACATTGTCATTATCACCATCACCATCATCAATAAAGGCATCATCACCACCCCCATCATCACCATCATCACCAGCACCCCCATTATCACCATCATCATCACCACCACCATCATTACCATCATCACCACCACCATCATCACCATCACCAACACTATCACCATCATCACCACCATTGTCATAAACATCAGCAGCACCATTATCACCATCACCAACACTATCACCATCATCATCACCATTGTCATAAATATCACCACCACCATCACCATCACCATCAATACCACCAGCATCATCACCATCACCACCACCATCACCGTCATCACCACTATCATCATCACCATCATCACCATCATCATCACCACCACCATCATTGACATCATAATCACCACCATCATCATCACCATCATTGACATCATAATCACCACCATCAACAATGTCATCATCATCACCACCACCATCACCATAATCCCCACCACCATCATTGACATCATAATCATCACCATCATTGACATCATAATCACCACCATCAAAAATGTCATCATCATCGTCACCACCATCACCATCGTCAACAAGATCATCATCACTACCTTCATCATCACCATCACCACCATCATCAGCAACATCATCACCACCATCATCACCACCAGCAACATCATCAACATCATCACTGTCATCACCAACGTCATCACTAATCATCACCATCAGCATCAACACCATCATAACCATCATCATCACCACTATCATCAGTATCATGATCACCACCATCACCAGCATTACCATCACCACCATCAACAGCATCATCATTACCACCACCATCACCATCAACAACACCATCAACACCATCACCAGCACCACCACCACCACCTCCACCACCACCACCACCATCACCACCATAATCACCATCATCAGCATAACCACCACCATCATCACCAAACAAATCATCACTAAAGTCATCAACATGACCATCAACATCATCACCATCATCACTGTCACTATCACCACCATTACCATCAACAAAATCATAACCATCATCATCACCACCATCAACAGCATCATCACCACCATCACCACCACCACCATCACCGTCATTACCATCACCACCATCAACATCATCATCATTACCACTATCATCACCAATGTCACCATCAACAATTTTGAGGCAGGTTCTTGCTGAGTCCCTAAGTTTCCCTGGCAGGGCTACAACTTGCTATCTTCCTGCCTCAGTCTCCCCAAATGTTGGAATTACAGGCATGCATCATCATGAAGTTTCCCTTTTTATTGAACAGATTTAATACTATTTTTATTAATGAAAAACAAAGAATCCAAGATTTTTGACTGGCAGTGAATTGAGGCACAGTTTAGGGTACAGCTATAAGGCAGCAGGCACTGAGAGACTAAACAGAAAAGGCAAACTGGGGTTGCCAACTTGGGTACACGAGAACAGACTGCATTATACTCACTAGCGTTATAGTACTAGATGAAAAGATTTCAGCACATTAGTTTCATTATTTAAACATCTAATAATATTTTTTCTTGATGAGCTAATTTTGACCAAAATGTGGAATTTTATTTTATTCAGAAAATGTTCTCTTATAAAAACTGAAGTGTAAAGGATTTAGGGGGACAATCTTTTGTAAATCAAACAACAACTGAACCACCTCTCAATTTTGTGATGCCGTGTCTATCTTTAAAGTATAAATACAATAAATTCAGGCTCCAGATGTAGCCAGAGGAAAGTGGAGACATCGATAGCCTGAAGAAAAAATGACCTATCATAAATTGTATTCTATCTACACTACAGCAGGTGATTATATTTGTTCAAGATATGCAACTCTTACAAATAATGATTAAAAAATGTTAGAGTAGATTAAAAAACACTGAAATTATTTGTCACTCAAGACTGTTTCATGTTATTGAACACTTTGTCAGAAAAACGGAAACTGAATCTCCTGGATGACTGATATAATACCCTAACAAGGATAAAATATCATACTGTCTTTGAAGGCCGAAAGCAGTGGTTGTGTGCAAAATATTTTTAGGCAACATTCCTGACTTGTGATTAAGATAGAGAAGCATTTTCTGGTCAGACTTAACACCATCTTGTAATTGTGTGTGTGTGTGTGTATGTGTGTGTGTGTGTGTGTGTGTGTGTGTGTGTGTGTGTGTGTGTATGTGTGTGTGTGTGTGTGTGTGTGTGTGTGTGTGTGTATTTGTGTTCCTTAAAGTGTGCAGGAAAAATCCCTATGCTTCCCAGATCACACAGGGTAAATGGAAAGTACCCACCATCACTTAGCTTTTCCACTTCTGGGTTTTGACTTTGCCTCTTTTACACTCTCTACTGCCCATGAACAAACACACACAGTGGGAAACTTGATCTGATTTCCCAAATCAAGAAGTCTTCTCCGACCACAAAGATGATGTCCCTGTCATCTCATCTTCCCCATGGTCTCAGGAGACTCAGGATTTATTCTTTCAAGTATTTTCAGGTGTCAATGAGTGTAATTAAAATTTCATAGGTATCCATGGGGATTTGGGCTCCAATGAACACCTCTGTAGTAACTTTCAAGTCTGCTACTTACTCTGTTTTGTAAAGCAATACTTTATGTTTTGAAGAGCTTATGTAGTTAAACTCAGTGGAAGCACAGAGATTCTCCCATACCTCCCCTCAGACACAGCCTCTCCTAGGAACATCCTCAAACTCAAAGGTGGTTTGTCATCATGGACAAATCCAAAGATTATCCTTTACATCAGGAGTCACTCTTGGGGTTGGGCATTCTGTGAATGTGGATGACTGGAAATAGCATGTGTCCCACAAGAGGGGAATCACAGAGGAATGCCAGTGCCCCAACAGCCCGCTGTCCATCTGCTCTCCTGATTCTTTTACTGTCTCCTTAGTTTTGGCATTTGCAGAATGTTCTCTATTTGCACTGATACAGTATGTGTTTTCAGATTGGCTTCTTGCACTTAATAATTGGTACTTAAGGCATTTCTGTCTCTTTCCATGGCTTGATAGATGATACCTTGTTAATACTGAATAAGCCCATTGGCTGGTACAGCACATTTTTGTGTATCCATTTACTTACTAAAAGGAATCTTAGTTGCTTCAGAGTGTTGGCAACTTTGAATAAACCTTCTGGAAACTGTACATGTTTCTAAGTAGACAGATATTCTAAACTGATAAACACCTTGCTTACATGAAATATGTTTGCAGCGTCTTGTGGTAAGAGTATGCTTGGCTTTGCAAGCAGCCATGGAGCCCTGTTACAGGGCAGCACCTCGTAATTGGACGAGTGGCAGTGAGAGTCCTTGCTGCTGCCCATTCTTGGCAGCGTGGGCGACTTCAGCGTTTTGGATTTCAGCAGCTCTAATAGGTTTGAAATCGCGTCTTATGGTTTTTAATTCACATTTCCCTCGTGATGCACGATGTTGAACATCTTTTCATCTGCTTGCTTGCCATCTGTATGTCTTCTGTAATGACGTCTCTATTAAGATCTTTGACCTCTTTTACATAGATTATTTGCATTTCTGTTCCTGAGGTTGTATTTTGGATAGCACTCCTTTACCTGAAACGTCCTTTACAAGTATCTTCTGCCAGCCTGTCTAAGCAGGGCTGGTGGAGCAGCAGGTATGTAGGTATTTTTAGGTTCCAGGTCGTCCTTCTGGCCTGCAGTTGGGGGCTGTCTTTCACTCATCATGATAGCCAGTGCAGCTGAGGTTTCCTCTGATATTTTCTTCTTGTTGGAGCTTTTTAGTTTTGTGTCTTATGCCTAGATATGCAGCCATTTTTGAGGAGTTATTCATGAATTGCATAAAATCCTTATGTGCATGTCTTGTCATGAAGACATCCAGTTGTTCCCCCACTTTTTTGGGAAATGCTTTCTTTTTTAGCCACCTTGCTGACCCACATTTGAGCCCGGAATTGGCTTTGCTTCGTCTCAAAGTTCAGGTGACAGTGGCCCTGTGGGTCTGTTTCCTTGCACTCTGTGCTGCTGCATAGATTTTTTTCACTACTGTAACTCAGGATTAATAAATCCGGGTGTTCTATTGTATGTTGTTTTTTAACAAATAGTGACAGATCTTTTATTTTCCTTCTCTTTATCAGCATTCTGGTGCCTTTATGTGAACTTCAGGATGGTTTGTTTGATACCTAAAAGTGCTTTCTGGGCTTTTTGTTGGTCTTTTATATCTATAGCTCAAATATGCACAGGACTGACACTGTAACAACGTTGTGTCTTTCTGTCCACAGACATGAGACATCTCTATTTGTCCATTTATTTAGTTTTCTTTTCTCATTAGATACTTGTAGTTTTTCTCACATATATTTTATATATTATTTGATTAGATTTATATTTAAATATTTCCTTTTGGGGATGTGCTAATATAAAGAATGTTGTTCTTTTGTTTCCAACTCTGTTTGTTCGTTGCTGGGATATAACAAGTCTGCTGAGTTTTATGTTATATCGCTCTGTTCTAATCAATTTTTAGCTCCACGATGACTTTCATTGTTGTTACAGCCATCAGTTCCTTCAGATTAGCCACATAGACAAAGGTGTTGTCAGTGAGTAAAGGCAGATTTATTTTACACTTCACAATCTTTATGACTTTTCTTGTCTTGTCTTATTTCATGTGGTCCAGTGTTGAAATGTAATGAGAAGGGACATCCTGGCCTTCTTGACACTTTCAGAAATGTTTTGAATTTCTTGTTGTTTGGATAGAAGATACAGATTTCTTCTGAAGATGTCCCTTATGGAATGAGGCTGTGTCCCTCCTTTCTTGGTTTATAAAGCTGTTTTTCATGATGGGTACTGTATTTTGCCAGTTTACTTTTCTCCATCTATTGATATGACTTCTGTGGCCCATTAGCTGATGGGATGGATTTTTCATATTGGGTTTTGATAGCTGAAGCAGTCTTGCTTACCTGGAATTTGAGCTGCTTGGTTTTGGTGTATAATTTTACACATTAGCTGATTCATTTTGCTAACGTTTTATCAAGGGTTTTTTGCACCTATTTCACGTGATAAATGGATCTGGAATTTTCTTCGCTTGCCATAGTCTAGTCCGTTCTTGATGATAGACAATGAAGGAATCACTGTCAATGACGAAATCCTCTGGTGTGTTCAAAGCAACTCTTCCTGCCCGCTGTCAGTGTCAGCCCCTGGGGTTTTGCTCTGATGTTCACTTTGAGAATCTGAGGAGCTCTGGGACATGAAAGGGACACAGCTGCAGCGCTGGCTGACCAGAGACATGAGCTTCCCGTCTCTCAGCCTTGGCCGCACGGGGCCTCTAGTCCTGCGCTATGCCATTTGGAGCCCATTCCTGTGACTGCAGCTATGTCTGCTCCTGGGGTTCCATGGGGGCGCTTTTCCTCCCTGGTGTCCCTGCCTGCTTCTTCTCTCTTGCTGCTCTTGCAACCACCTCTCTGACTGACCTAAGGAGAGCCTTGATTTTTCAGCTTGTTCAGTTGTTATTTTTCCTACTGCTGGTACAGAGTGGTAACTCCAGATTCTTACACACTGCAGCAGGAACTGGAGACTGCGTTCTTCTTAAACATTAATTCCAAATAGGTCATAAAATAGCACCAGCAAGTGTGCACCCAAGGCTGACTGCCTCCTCCCCTGTTCTGTGAGGGATGCAGGCCTGCCTGTTTCTGTGCTCCCTCCAGCCTGCTGAGTGCTCATGCAGATGGGGCCAGGCTGAATGCACAGGAAGGAGGCACTGGCTGGCTGCAGGGTCCACCCTGACCTTCACCCATGCTTTAAGGAAAGGCTAGGCCAGCATGCTCTGCAGGAAGTAAGAATAAACTCTTGAGAACTTTCAATTTTTCTGTTGATGTTGTGTCCCTACCTGGAACTGAAGAGCAGAATGTTGGGCCAGGCTGAGTGTTAGGTGGGCAGAACAGGGTTGGAGACAGGAAGAGGCAGAGAAGGCTGCTCCAGGGGTGAGGAAATCCTGAAAGATCCTGAGAGAGCGTCTGGTATGGGCTCTCTACAGTGTAAAAGGAAGGAAGGAAGGAAGGAAGGAAGGAAGGAAGGAAGGAAGGAAGGAAAGAAGGAAGGAAAGAAGGAAGGAAGGAAGGAAGGAAGGAAGGAAGGAAGGGAGAAGGGAGGGAGAGAGGAAGGGAGGAAGTAAGGACAAAAGGGAGAGTGGAGGGAGAGGGAGAGAGAGGGAGGAGGAAAAAAGGAAGGTAGGAAGGATGAAGGAGAGACAATGTAAGGAAACTCACATACCTTTCAGAGATTATTATCTGAAATGGAACAGCAACATTCTTCTCAAAGCCTTTAGCTAATACAAATTTGTTTGGGAAACAAAATAAAACAAACAACTTTTTTGTTTTACTGATTTAGGTGAATTTAATAGAGTATTTTAAAAAAAGCAAAGAAGAAAACTGAGATCTCCCACGGGCATGTTGGGGCACAGTGATCCGATGCCTGCACAGGATTGTGAGGTCATTTGTACAGAAGTTCTCTGAGAGCTCCCTGATCCCGACTTGGTGGCCCTGGCTTTGGGAACCATGCTGCTGCTGATGGAATGACTGAGAATAAGGTGACTGTATGGTGTCTTGGTGAACTTTTGGGTGTAAAGACATCACTGGGGCCACTGTGATGATGGCTCTGTGCTCAACACAGGTCGCTACACACAGTTATGTTACAGATTAGATGGAAAATGTACCCCAAAGCCTCATGTTCAGAGGCCAGCTGGAGCTGGATCAGAGAGGTACCACCTGGAAGGGTTGTTGGTTTCCCTTTGCTCTGCACTGGGCCTCCCATGATGTTTCTCTCTGTTACAGACCTCACATTCAGGACATTCCTACAACACCAGCTGTCTCTGCTGACTCTGGTGTCACAAGGACACAGGGCTTCTGTGCTTCTGGATCTCTCTAGAATATGGGGCTCCTAATCTTACTTCACTTTCTAAGGCAGGAGGCCAAGCTTTTCCTGTCCAGCTTGTTCAGCAGGTAAGGAGGCTGAGACAGGAATGACAGAGCCCTGTCTGTGGGTTCTGTCCTCACCTCCTGTACTCCAGCTCTGTCCCAGAGGTGAGACTCCCCTCTCATCTTGACCAGATTCTCTCAGGTAGGATTCACATGCACACATGCTTTGTCCTGCTTTAGAGTGTTCATCAAGGCTGAGAATCTGCAATAATATGCAACATACAAGAAACATGCTTAATTTAAAAAGATACTTAAGGATTACAAAATCAAGGGATGAGAAACAATGCTCCATGCAGTGGGAGCCCAGAAAAAAGCAGTAGTTTCTATCCTAATTTCAGACAAAGAGAATTTCAAACCAAGACTGACCCCCAGAAGACACAAAGAAGATCACTGTGCATTAGTTAAGAGAACAACTGAACAGGAAGAGTTAACAATTATAAACATCTATGCACCAAATACCAGTGCAGCCATCTTTATGAAATAAAGACAAATGGAGAATAAAAATCAAATACATACCAATGCAATAGCAATGGGGACCTCAGTCCTCCACAGTCACAAATGGACAAATCAACTAGACAACAGAATTAACAAAGACATATTGGACTGGAATTAAAACTTGAAAACATGGACTTATTATATATCTACAGAGAGTTCTATTCAGCAACAACAGAATATGTATTCTTAGAAGCACAGATGATGTTCTTCAATATAGACTAAACTCTGGTCTATAAAACATGCTTAAGTAAATGCAAAAAGTCAAAATTATTCCATGCATATAATCAGATCATAGTGCAATGAAACTAGGACCACAAAGACCATGGAAACACATGGAAACTAAATAATATCCTCTTGAATAATGAGTGGGTTATAGATGAAATCAGACAGTTTCTACAAT
The DNA here is from genome assembly GCF_034190915.1 of Cavia porcellus. Classification (NCBI taxonomy): domain Eukaryota; kingdom Metazoa; phylum Chordata; class Mammalia; order Rodentia; family Caviidae; genus Cavia; species Cavia porcellus. Next base: position 45,856,584 of record NW_026947507.1, read on the forward strand.
CAAATAATAATACCCATATGACATACCAAGACCTGTGGGATGTAATGATAGTCCTAAAGGGAAAGTTCATAACAGTGAATTCCAACATTAGAAAAACAGAACCAGCTCTAATAAATAACTTAATGATGCAACCCAAAGACCCAGGAAAACAAAAATCATCTCAACTAAAAGCTAACACAAGGGAAAAATAAAATTCAGGGCAGAAATTACTTAAATTGAGGCAAGTAAATGCAAAAACCAATGAATTGAAGATTTGCTTCATTAGAAGGTTAAACAAAATAGATAAATCCTTAGATAATTTTAGCAAAGAAAGGTAAGTTCCAAATCCATCAAGGAGAAGTGAAAAAGGTGAAATCACAATGGATTCCTCAGAAATCCAGAAATTACCAGTAACTACTTTGAGAGCCTGTACTCTAATAAAATGGAAAATTCAGAGGAAGTGGATAAATTCCAAAATACATATAAACTACCAAAAATCCTGAACCAAGAAGACATAAAAGAATTGAGTAAACCAGTACCATGCAGTGAAATTGAGGAAGTAATTAATAAAACCACCAAGTAAGAAAAGCCTTCATCCCAGTGGACTTGCTGCCAAATTCTCCAGGAGCTTTAGAGACTATCTAGTGCTGGTACTCCTCAAATTCTTTAAGGAAATTAATAGTGAAATAGTACGTCCAAAGTCATTCCTGGAAGCAAGCATTACTCTGATTCCAAAACCAGAAAGGACCTAACCAAAAAGAGATTTTAGGCCAATCACTTTAATGATCACAGTTGCAAAAATCTTCAGTAAGATATAGCAAAGTAGGTAAAACTCTTTAATACATAACAGAAAAAAGGCTTTCTGAACAAAATCCCTTTGACACAAGACATAATAGCAAGAATCAACAAGCAGAATCACTCCAAATTAAAAGGCTTCTGCACAGCAAAGGAGACAACTAACAGAATGGGGCAAAGGTTTCCCAGCTGCTCCTCAGACAAAAGTGAAACACCTAGAATATATAAAGAACTCAAAAAATAGGCCCCCCAAATTTAAAGACACAATTTAAAAATGGATGGACATCTGAAATGAGTAGGTCCTTCTCCAGTGAAGAAATACAAACAGCCAAAAAGTCGGTGAAAAAGATGTTCAACATTGCTGGCCATTTGAGAAATGCAAATTAAAACACTGAGATTCTTACTTACTCCAGAAAGAATGGCTACCATCAGAAATCAAGCAGTAACAAATGCTGGCAAGGTTGTGGGGAGACAGTAACTGTTCCCCATTGCTGTGGGACTGGAAACTGATGCAACCGCTGTGGAAATCACTATGGAGATTCTTCGAAAAGCTATAAGTAGAATGTGCATTAGACCCAGGTATTTCTTTTCTTTGTACCCTCCCTAAAGAAATTCCACAGTGATTTATACATATTCATGTTCATAGAAACACTACTCATAGCAGCTAAATCATATTTTTATCAAGGAATAGCTTATACATCCATCCATTTCCATTTGGGAAAAAATGTGGTACCTGTACATGATGGGGTACTACTGTGCCATGAGAAAGATAAACTGAAGCATCTGTAGGAAAAGGGACAGTGTTAAATAGTGTAGCTCAGACATGCAACCTTTTGTATGAGAGAGAAAGGGGGGGATAGGAAAAAAGAAAAAAGAGAAATAAACTGACGCTGTGATCCAGTATGATCAATGTGTCTGAAAGTGTACCTTGATTTAGTACAATTGTCTTACTTGTTCTTCATCCTATTAGTCTGGTTTTCTATCTGTATATGTGGTATTTAACTTTATATGGTTTGATGAGGTAAATAAATCCGATGCTTGAAAAGTAAAGGGTGGGGTGCAGGGAAGGGAGAAAAAAGGGATTGGTAAGTGTGTGCCCATCACTGACCCTGCAGTGAGTGTAACCACTGCCAACACCCACTAAAAATACAAAGCTCCCAGATAAACTGTATTCTGTAAAAAAGAAAAAGTAAATCTAGTGTTTGTGAGTTGCTAACATACCGTGACTCACTGTTTGACATCTCGCTGAAATAATTCACGAATGTTCTACATCTGAAACACATGTGAAATGCTTTGCAGCTGAGGCCTCTTCCTGTCCTGGGCTGGCTCCCTGTGGTCAGGGATCACTCTCCTGGGGTGACAGAGGGAGGGGGCACCCCAGCCCTGACTCATGCACTTAGAAAGAGGGCACCATAGGAGTCTTCTTCCTGGATGCCTTTATTACACAGTAGATTCCTCCTAGAAGCTTATAATGATTAGATCATTTTTTTTAGAATGGTGTTTTGTTTTGTTTTTTGTTCTGGTTCCGGGGATCAAACTTATGGCCTTGTACTTCCTGGGCAGGTGCTGCATCTCCAAGCTACATCTCAGTCCTGATCTTTTGTTTAAGAAGAGAAAAATTACAAACTAGGACCTAGAGTAAGTTATTTAACTTACTGCACTGGTATTTAACCAGGTACTTTCATTTTTTTGAGCCATGGTTCAGGGTCAGAACTCCAGCACTGTCTCTAAGGTGCTCAGATGTTCCATCTCATAAAACCCCAGAGGTTTATTGTGGGCAACAGGCACGTCACCTAGCAAGTGTGACATGGCGCAGGCCAGAAGTGAGGTCAGGTGCACAGAGAGTGACCCTAAAGAATAGGGCTCCTGGGGAAGAGGGTTCCATCTCTGCTGCCCCCTGATCCACGGTTTATGTTTCTCTCCTGAGAACACAATGTCCAGATGCCCACTGCAGAGCCATGCTTTGTTCCTAGCTGGTGACCAGGAAAGGTTCAGTTCTGTCTTCTCTGGGTCCAATGTGTTCTGTCCTACTGACATTTCCCTGTCCATCTGTGTCTTTCTAAATAGTTTGTAGTTGCGTTTCAGAGATTTTGAATTAAAGTTAGCCTGTGTCTAATGCAGTTTTGCAAAGAGACCCTGGGAACCTAGAGGCAAACAACCTCCCAGGACAAGTCCAGGCACTACCAGTCTGTCAGCCATGCTCAGTGTGTCTCCGGGTAGACTGGCCCACTCCACAGTTCAAAGTGCCACCCAGTGTTCTGTCTGGGAATATGCACCCATGTCCACTGCCCTGGCCCCAACTCCTCTCTTGTAGATCTCCCCCCACTTTTGCTTATCTCATGGGAAGTGGATGTCCTGTCTCTGGCTGGGATCACAGCAGGTGCCCCCAGCCAGGGTGACTGAGAGTTCAGGTGTCTTTTCATAAACAGCCTCTGAGCCTCTTGCAAGCCCTGTGCTTTCTCCTTTCACTGCAGGCAGCAGAGAGGAGGGTGGAGCCTGGTACCTGGTGAGCAGGGTCCTTCTGGGCAGGGGACTGGGTGTGTGTGCCTGTTCAGTCACCTGAAGAAGAAGCTTAGAGGCAGGTGAGGGTAGCGTTTGTCCAAAGGTTTCTTGTGTGTGTTGTGTTTGCTTTTGTGGCCCTGGGGGTTGAAGCCAAGCTTTACTCATACTAGATGAACACCTTGTCACTGAGCCTCAATGTTTTAAATGGGACAAGCTTGATAAGAAGTTATTGTCATGGAAATAGACAAGGTCCCCCAAGGTCATTTTCACAAGGACATTTCATACTCAGAGTTTCCATCCTACCCTACCCCCTGTCACTTTTAACAAATGATAATCATTTCTCATAGAAATCTCTCAAAGAAAAACTTGAAATAATGTATGAATTTAATATCCGGAAATTTGTTGAAGCTTAACATAAGTTTATCCCATTTCTCTCTCCTCTCTCTCCTCCTTCTCTCTCTATGTGAGCAGCCAGATGTTGAACCTGAGTCAGCATCTGCTAAGCAAACCCTATGCCTCTGAAATGAAACCACAAACCACATCTGTGCTTTTTTATATAAAAAGACAATGCATTATAAAAATACCTTTGCAATGCATTCCTAGAAATTGCTTCACTGATTCAATATCGTTTATGGGAAATATTTTTCCCCTCTATCCACATTTTTGAAAGACAGAATATGTACCTAAAAGAAGTGAATTCTCCCTAATTATTCATGGCATGGACTTCACATTCCTTTGGATGTTAGGCAGGCTCTTTGTCCTGATGTCAAGGACACACAGTTATTCTGTAAATGAGAGGCCGCTACTCTGGAGAAGTCTGATGTGTTTTCACCATCCAGAGTACATTAGGGCCAAGGACACATCCTGGGAAACTCATTGCCAAGGGATGCTGTGGCCATGTGGATACTGCCGGGTTTGCTTGCAGATACTGGACAGGAGTTCATCCACGCCCAGAGTCTAGTCAGGTCTACTGCTCTCAATCAGGCAGCTCACAGTAGGAGCTTATATCGAATACCATGCAGTTGCAGCAGCAGTGTAAATGCATGCATTTAAACCTGTCACGATGTAGAAAAGTACAGTAACAGTACCTGGGAAGGGACTCCGACAGCACTCAGGGACAGGTTGTGGCAGGCATGTGGAGCATGCAGGGAACGAGGCATTTGGAGGACCATGGAAGCTGACTGTGCTCAGCAGAGGCCGGGCTCTGTGGAAGCAGACCACCATTGGGGTCTCACCCAGTGTGAGCCTGTCTCTTCTTCTTGGGTGAGGCCCTGGTGGGCTCAAGTGCCTCCTTTTCCACCAGGCCTCAGTGTGGCTTCTGTGTGTCATCTGCAGTTCCCTTGCATCGGGACAGGTGCAGACTGAGAGGGGCCGGCCAGTCTACCATTCCAGCCCCCAGGCCCTGCTTCTCAACTCAGACCTCAAACATCCCATCAGACCAAGACCCTGCGTTTCTGGAATGAGCATCTAATAAATGGGTAAGAACCAAACCTGCAAGACCGGTGTACACTGCAGAGCTTGTGCAGAGGTTTCGCTGCAGAAGGAGATGTTGAGGTGTCAGAAGTCGCTCAGCAGAATGGCAGAGACAGGAACAGAATGAGGCTCCCCATGTCTCGTGTAGGGTGCAGACTGCTTTCCCCGGCAAAGGGAAGAACCAGGTTCAGTGATGAGCAGGATCTACTTCAGTGATGCGATTTCTAGATTTCTAAGCAGCTGCAGTGGGCAGCACTCAGCACTGTGGAAGGACCACAGCTGAACCCAGCCTGTGCAATGACCAAGAGCTGCCCTCAAAATAAAAAGATAAAGGTAGAAAATGGCAGGGGTGCAGCTCAGTCCAAGGCCTTGGGTTCCCTTGGCCTCAGCACCCCAAAAATATGTTTAGATTTTATGAGTTGTAAGACTCAAAAGTTCAGAAAAATTAAATTATTAAGCAGTTCATAACAGCATCTTAGCATTTTAAAGATATATCAGCTTTTATTATTTAAAGAAACACATTGTTTTATTTCAAAGTTTGTCTTGATATTCTAATGCATCGGAACTTATCACAGCATTATGTTTGATGTCCTGTCCCCCTTACCTCACTAACAGTTTACCTTTTGTAAAAAAAAAAAAAAAAAAAAAAAAAAAAAACTCATTATTACTTTATAACAAACTGTGGACTTTCTCATCTGCGAAGCCACAGTGCTTGTCTCCTATGACCTGTGAGGTTTAGGGGAGCCCTGTCCTCAGGGCCGTCTAGCTGTAGCCAGGCCGAGCATCGCCTCCCTGCCCAGGCCGAGTAACCTCCCACTGGGTATCTGCACTGTGTTTTCACTGTTAGCCCATCCATCAGGCCTCTGTCTTCTCCGGGCCTCTGTCCTGTGGATAAAGCTGCTGGTAACAGAACAGTAGGGAAGGGAGATCCAGGTGTCAGTTAGGGGTCTCCACTGGGAAGTCAGGTCCCTGACTCACATGGTCCTCCTGTTCATAATTTCTGAGGACCTGGCATACTGCTTTCCATAAGAGCCACAGAGTTTATTTCTACCAAGAATATGCTCTTAGAGAAATGCCCAGAAAGCTACATGCGGGTGATGATGGTAATTGACATTCCTGCCCTGCTTTGGTTCAGGAAGCCCGACAATCGCGGGCCTCTGTGTCTCCTTGTGCTGCTGCATGGTTGGCTGCTTTGTAATCAAGCCCAGGGCCAACATCTCAGGCCACGACAGCAAGACATGCAGCTGCCCGTGTGGTGGTGACAGTCATCTCTTGGGCTGGCTATGTTCATACGGCTATTTATAGCTCTATACTTTTATATTTCATACCAATTTACTTGACAGTCATTTAGGAGTTTTAAGAGCCATTTTGATACCGTGTCTACAAATGATTTTTCTTCTTTCTAATTTTATTGAAAAACACATTGGGAGTATAAGCTTTTTATTTTCTTAGTTAATGCTCCCCAAATCTTGAATAGTAGTGTAATAACATGCAGAAGTCGAGTTTGGGTAGTCACATTCAGTGCTTATGAAATAAATGATACCAAAACCTCAACCTCTTATAAAATAACACATATCTTGCTGTAAGGAACCATAGGTTGCACACACAGTAAGTGTGATCCTACAAATTGTCCATCTTAGAGAGAGTCCATCTAAGACACAAGGTATAAAGAAATAATAGTGTAAAAATCAATTATTTATATTACATAAATTTCAAATTTTATAATTATTGCCATTTGGTTTCTTTGATTTATAGAATTGTATCACTTCATTTCCTTAAAGAGTATTTTTGTAAAAGTTTTATTTATAATTCTTTTTTTTTAATTTCCCAGGACAGAAATATTGATGCTATCAAACCCTCTTGTACCACTTAGAAATAGAGATGCAGACAGGTATGGAACTAACTGAGACCAAAGGGACCTGGTTATTCTGTTTTTCAATCTTTCCCTTCGATCACTATTGACTGGCTGTTATGTAAGCAAAGAGCGGTAGACACATGAGACTAGCGGATTGACCCAAGCCCAGGAAACTGACTACAAGGACAAGACTGGTCTCATCCGAGAGCTGGACATCCCTGAAAGCGGCTCGTTCAGGGAATGGACCCGGGAAGCAGAGGCCAGTGCGATGGGGTTCAGTTTAAGTCAGAGGGAAGTGTGCTAGCATTAACATTAACTGAAGAAAGTGTGTCAGGTGGGAGTTCGAAAACAGAAGGGAGGGCAGTCTTCAGGCTGTCTAACTGGAACAGTGTCACTGGTAGCATTCCATACCAACATGGGTGAGGCCCTTGGAATTGGGTGTGGAGGACTGGGGATGAGTTACAGGGGGAATGCACAGCTGAGGTGGTGGAGGTCTGCGAGCTCTCTTTCATGCCAACTCTCGCACACCCATGCTTGCACACACACGTTCACCTGGGCCTATGCTGCGTCTTTACACACTTTTCATTCCATTCACATGCATACTTTCATGAATGCAGAGTGAGATATGGGAGGATCTGAAGACACACATCTCGTAAGTGCAGGGCTTTGACCCAGTGGCCCTGGCTGTGTGTCTGTGCCCTTCCTAGCAGTGAAGCATTTCCATCTTTAGGACCGTTCACCACTTTAAGAGTAATGAAATCATCTAGCAGACACAGCCTTTCATAAGATCAGGGACAGGTGCGCTTGTGAGCTTCTCATTAACAGAACCAGTTTTATATCTTCTTCATGTGCAGAGTTCCCATTGCTGATTTCAGACATGATGGTTAGGACAATGAATCTTGTATGGTCGTCATTAAATGCATTTAATTACCTTCTAGATAGACATGGAACATGAGGACAGTTGACATAAGAAATAGTTGTGAGGTGTCCAAGTCGGTCTCCTTTGAAGATTTCCCTGTTGTATGTCCTGTTATCTGGAAGCATAGCTTAAATGCTGTCACATAAAAGCACTGCTCAGAGGGGCTGGGCTTCAGGCTCACCCTCCACACGCTGCTGCTCCGGGATTGCCCTCTGAAGGAGTTCCTGGTCTGGCACAGCGATATTCTGAGCGACATCCTTTTTCTCCAGAGTTTGCTCTTATTCTTCTGTTTTTTTCTTTCCTTGCCCCCTGCCTCAGATGCCATAACCCAAAGCCGTTTCTCCCAGAAAAATACTAATAACGTCCATTTAGGCATCATCAGCCTCTCGGTGCACATAAATCAAAGGGTAATGAGCTCATATTGTAAAAGATCAGTGGTCAGAAAGACACTCACCAGGACAGAGCAGAGGGAACACGCTCCCTTCTTACAGGAACTGACAGAAGCCCTCCTGGCAGTAGACCCCTACTCAGAATTTCAGTGAGTCCATTTCCTGCCTTTTAATATTTTTGAATTTGTAAAACAAAACACACATGTAATTGAGACAGAACTAAAATTTGCAGCTCAGTCCTAGTGTCCAAGACGAAACCAGCTCCATGCCCACCACTTCCCGAAACAGACCCCGTCAGCTCTGCTCCTCGCCTCCCTCCTTGGCACATGGTGGTGACCTCACTCCCTAGTGTCAGGACAGCTGTCCTGCTCACCTTTGGGTGACAAATCTATGACATCTAAGATGCCCTTAATGTGAACTTTCCATTAAGCTGGCTCGCATCGTACTCTCTGTGTTCTTGGTTCCAGAGTTTTACTCAATATTTAGTTATAAGATTCATTCTTTTTTATTTAAAAAGGAAAAAAAATTCAGAACAAGATAATAGGAGGGTAACAATGTTCAATACACTGAGTATTGTTATCTTTAAATTAGTTATTCAGAGTACAAGATAACGGCATTTGATTTTCCAAACAATATTAGCACAAAACTTTCTTTTCAATGAACTAAGAGAAATTAATAGTATAACCATTTTAACTATCTTTACATGTATATGATATATATCTCAAAAAAATAAAAGAAATATATAAAATAAAAATATAAAAGATATATAAATATGCATATATATTTTTGCTTTTCTGTCCTTTTCTCCATTTCTCCATCTCAGTTTCTCTCTCCTTTTAAAATTTTTTCCCATTTTACAATGCCTGTTGTTCATTTGAGATCTTATTTATCCTTTCAGCTTCACACACGAGGGAGAAATTACAGTGCTTACACATGTGAGTCTGGTTTGTTTCACTTAGAAGTATGGTCTTGAGTTTCATCTATTTACCTATAAAAGTCTCTAGCTTTCCTTCTTTATAGCTGAGTAGTGCTCCATTATAGAGAAAGACCACATCTTTTTATCCATTCCTTGGTTGATAGGCATTTGAGTTGTTTCCAGATTTAGCTATTACAAATTGTGCTGCTATAAACATGGGTGCACATATATCACTGTGGTATGATATTTTTAATTCCTCTGAGAAGATACCCAGAAAAGAAATAGCTGTCCCAATCCTAGTTTTTTAGGAATCTCCACACTGATTTCCACAGTGGGTGCACCAGTCTACACTCTCACCAACAGTGAGAAGGATTCTTTTTCCCCACAGTCCCACCAGCATTTATTATTGGTTGATTTCTTGATAACAGACATTCTGTCTGGGGTGAGATGGAATCTCAGTGTTGTTTTGATTTGCATCTCTCAAATGACCAGTGATGTCGAACAGTTTTCGTTTATTTATTATGTTTTTATTTCTTTATCTGAGTAGTGTGTATTCATCTTAAATGCCCATTTTTTCTTTGAGTCTTTAAATTTGGGAGGCCTGACTATTTTTTGAGCTCTTTATATTTTCTCAGTAGTAATCCTTTGCCTAAGACACAGCTGGTAAATATTTTTTCCCACCTTGTGGTTTTCTCTTCACTCTGTTGGTGGTTTCTCTTGCTGTGCAAAAGCTTTTCAACTGGGTGAGATCCCAGTTGTTGATTTTTTGTGATAGTTCCTGTGTAATAATGGTTTTACTCATAACGTCTCTGCACACACCGTCTTCAAGAGTTTTACCTATTCTATCTTCTAGCAGATTTAATGTTTCTGTTTTATATTTAGATCATTGATCCATTTCAAATTTAGTTTAGTGCATGGTGAAAGATATGAGTCCAATTTTAATCTTCAGCTTGTGCAGAGCCAATTTTTGAGTATAGTATTTGTCTTGGTTACTTTACTGTTATTTCTGGGACAAAATACCCAACACCTAGAAGGAAGGAAGGAAAGATTTAGTTAGCTCACTGTGGAGGTTTCAGTCCCTAACTGGCTGGCTCCAAGGCAGGGTGGCATGGCACAGGGGCAACACTTTAAGGCTGCAAACAGAGGAAAAGGGGACAGAACAAGCCTCTTTTCCTCCTCTATATTGTACACAGGCTATCCCCAACCCCTCCAGGGCCGGTGTAGCACTCACAAACTCTCCTTGCCCTCCCCTTGCACAAGATGAGGATGTTTACAAAGTCAACATCCTGGTTCCCCACCAGGCTCTTAGTTGAATTTCTAAACTCCTCAAATTGACATACTATCCTTCATAGCAATATTCTTGAGTGGAGTGATAGTAGGTTAATTTTTATGAGTGTTCTGTGAGCGTATTTGTGTGAACTTATCCTTTCTTTTTCCTCCTGTGTGGTGGCTGTGGAGCACACTGATTCATGCATGCACAGCTATTTGCACAGACACTCAGTTGTGCAAAGGATTCATTTCTGGGTCTCACTGTGTGAGGTCTGCAGTGACTCAGCCAATCCCTCCTTGGATTCTACTCTGCCTGCAAAATTGCTATTCATTGTCCTGCCTGTCTGACTGTCCTGCCTGTCTGATTCCCCACCACTGCTGCTCTGGGGTGGGCTGGAGTTCCATCTAGGGGTGTCTGTTGTCTTCACCCCGTGTTCACTGTCCCAGAGAGGTGGAGGTGAACCTGTGGCCCAGGTGCTGCCGTGGACACACAGAGCCCTCTCGGACAACATGAGAGCTCCATAACCTCAGCCAAGGTTGGACAGATCAGCAGCTTGCAGAGGACAGCGGAGATCACAGTAATTGTACAATAGCTGCCAAACGCAAACTACCTTTCAATAAAAAGCTGTTTCTATCATTGAAAACTCCGTTACTATGTTTTTTTGAGATAAAAATTGTTAATGGATGAGTCATTTTTTCTGCACTAAAACTTCCGAGTTCAGTTTTAACTGCAGAGCCGGAGCTGTGATGTGTCAGTAGGTCTGGGCTTGTGCTGCCCTGGAGAGAGTGCCGGTATGCTCAGGGATCAAGCCCACTCCTTCGCTGGCACTGAAACTGTTACTCTCTGATGTTTTTAATTCCCCAACTTACAAATATTTTCCAACAGTAGAATTGCACGCAAAACATAAAATATATTTTCTTATTTTCTATTGTTTTAATCTTTTAATGTTTTGTAAATATCCAGAATACTTTATTACATTCAAATATGCTTATAAATGATTCATTTAAATCTCACACTGACTACCACTGTTTGGTAGGAGGGGGAAAGGAGACAGACAGTAATCACTGTTGTTTTATTTTTGCTGTCTGTCTTATTTCTCATTGTTTGTAGTGTGTGACATGACATTTCCAGTGTTTTCTTAGCTTATTCTTCTATTGAATTCTAGTATTATGTTTTTCCTTTTTTTTTTAACCTGGATACCTTTAAACAAGCATGTGTTTGCATTTAATTTGTGTCTTCTGTAGCATCTTCATTCATGCCAAATTCTTGGTAAATTTTCTTACATGGCTCCATGACTAAATAATTGAGAACTGATTAAATTATTATTTTAACTTTACTTAGTCTGAGGAGTTTATCCTACAGTTTCCATAGAATCTCTAGCCATGTTATTACAAATCTGAGCTCTCTGATTGAAATAATTTTATTCTTCAAAGGAATTATTTTGGTTCCCTGGGTTGCATAAGTATAGAAACAGAAGATAAAGCCCTTCACTCTGAAAGTCTTTGGGGTATTTTAGAAACTTTCCTTGAAATTCATGCTGAGGAATCTCAAGATCAAAGGGTTAGACTGATCAATTTTCTTATCTATAGAGTGAAGGTTGGATTTTCCTCAAGGGTTCTCTCGAGGATTATATTTAAAGCATCTGAGACTCAGCTAATGCCCTCATTTAGGTAAACATTTTTATAAACAGATTGAGTATATTTAGGATAGTAGATACATCAGGCATACCAGCTGCTTAGTATGCTTACCCAGTGTTACTTACTGTGTATCCTGTGTAGCTCTACACTTTGTGGAGATGGTGGTGTGATGGGGTAGATTTGAAGAACATCCATAGTGGCGTGAGAGTAATGATAGAGGTAAATAGATTCCCAGATATACAACTTCTATTACACTGGGACTTTAGAAAAATGCAACTTTTTTTAACTGAAGATGTTACATTTTTATCGCAAGGATAGATTCCTGACATAAGGCAACTAAAAGAAGGAGGGGCTTGTGGTGGTCTTGTTATCAGAATCTTCGGTCCATGTTTGGTTGGTCTTGCTGTATGGAGCCTGGGGCAGGCAGCTCATCACAGGAGACAGCACTTGGCTAGAGAGAAAAGGGCTGGAATTCCAACATCCTCTTGGAGGACACTGTGCCACTGACCTGCAAACAGCTCGCCTCCCAAAGATCACTCCTCCTCAGCACTCCAGGGCCCAGGGGCCAAGCCTTCCGCACACAGGTCTCTGTAGAGGGTGCTTCTGATTCAGACTCTAGAACCGAGCACCACTTACGTGTGTCATACAAAGATCCTGTGACGGCAGCCCTGGCTTCATCTACCTTCCCTGGCTTTACTTGTGTTTCAAGAGTGAGGGCGCTGTGTGGACCACCATGGCTTACAAAACTCCATTCCACAGCATCCACAGCCAGAAAAGGAGGGGCCAGACACAAAGCAGCAGTGAGGCAGAGACACCCTGATATGTGACAGCCAGCGTCCATCTGACTGGTGCACCCTCTCGGCAGTGGTATAGGAGTATGTTCCAGGCTGTGTGCACATGAGCATCAACATGGGAGAAATATAAATACCTATGGAGGCCACCTGAGGCCAAGCTTAGAAATTTATTATTTTAACTTTGAAAAAAACAGTCTCCAAATTACATAGGACGTTTCTCTACCATGTCCCTCCCTATGAATATAATTAATTACAAAATATTAAAACACACAGTTAATTTAACTTATAAATTAAACCACTGCTTCAGTGTTTTCAAATCACACACACATGCACCTCTACATAGTTAAACAAAGTAGATGCCTTCCTCACCCAAAAGCAACCTTGGAAAACATAGTTTGTACTTGTAGATAGGAACCGGGGTTCAGTCTACAGATGGCGCCTCCCAGCTGTGAGCTCAGCCCCACTAGGGAGACAGACTCCTCACCAGATTCCCAAGGGGAAAACAAATGGACCTTTTCCCTCTGCGAGTGCTAATGTGACCCTGTGAGACAGCGCCGTGCCCAGAAGGGGGCAGGAGATCTGGGCGATGGGGCTCTGGGCATGGCTCATCCTGACCTGTGCCCCTGTCTGCCTGGCCCCTCTGAGAGTGCTGTCTCTCTCGTAGGCCCTAGTGTGCAAGGCGCTGGAAGCCACCTTGGATTCCAAGGGCAGTACGGCCCGCTGGCATCGTTCTCAGAAGGCCGGAGGAACAGGAAATTGTTTTCCTCCCCAGCTTTGCAGAGCTCTGGCTCTCTGCGTCCTCCTGTCAAGCCTCAGACCTCCATATCTCTTCAGAGCTGTCTCCAGAGCTTTCTGCTGAGAAGACAGTAGTATTTTTAGTTTGCACACTTTTGTGTCCTGCCTTCTGTTTAATTGGAGCATGGTCATTTCCATGTGTGGACGTCAATGCCTGAGGAAGACTGAAAGACAGCAGCCACCACCTCTGCCACCCCCATCTCCCTTCCTACTCCTCAACAGCGCATCTCCAGACAGGACAGAATGCCTTTGGGAAAGGAGAAGAAAGCTCTGTGACAGGCCGTAACTGTGAAGCACAATCGGGCCTGGAAATGCTATGCATAAATGGAAAAGCACTTAGCACACCCCTCCAGGAATATCGTCAGGCGGCTATTAAGGGCTTTCTGTAGCACCACGCCAGCGGCCGGCTGTATAAATAGTCTTTCTGTCAGGTATTAGATTGTAGTTTCAGAATACCTCACTTCAGGTTGCGAAGGAATTGTGGCACTCATTCAAGGTCACGATGAAGGTGAGCTGGAAAAAACGAGAAACCAGGAGAAACCCAGGCCAAGGGTCAAGGGGAGAGGGGACTCATGACACAGAAACATACTGAAAGGCTGAGTCAAGGATGACAGGCGTGCCATCTCGTGTCCCTGCCAGGGAAGCAATGTCTAGCTGTTCTTGGGCAGGAAGGTGGCAGAATGGAAAGTCCTCCTCTGCCATATTGTGGCTTCTTCCACTGTAAGCTGGCTGTCCAGGCTGAGTGTGTGGGCTCTTTGATTCACAAAACAAGCTCTTGGGGTCTGAAAGCTGAGGCAGATCTGATTACCCATCAGAGGTCAGCCTCGGAGCTCTGTCTCTGTGGAGTGAGCGCTCCCAGCTTTGTTCCTGGCAAGAGCTTCTTGCTCCTTATCAGCTGAAACTGAGCACAGGTCTCCTGTGAGCTTTGTCATGGAGGTGGGTGGAGGGAGTGGATGCCACAGGAGTTTGCAGCTGCAGCAGGGACAGGGCGCAGAACAACAGTGGATCCCAGCAACACAGAGCCCAAAGGTGGCCCCAAAGGACTCCTGAGGTCCATGCCTGAAATGTTATATGCAGTTCTGCTGTCTCCCATGGGAGGTTAGTGTCCTATCCAGGGGACCCTGTGCTGCTGGTGTAGGGACAGTGTGCAGGTCACTGGGACCTGGCCTGCTTAACCTCATCACCACACCACTTCTGACCTCCTCACCCCAGCTGGGATGGCCTTCCTGCAAAGGTAGCAAAACCAACATTTTTTCTCTGCAGAAATGAGAATGAGCAGGATGGGCCTGGAATTTAAATTCTCTCTTCTGACTACAACTTCACAGACACTGCACGTTAAGGGAGCTGAGCGTTCTCACGTCACTCTAACTGAGGTCAGGGACATGGCCCAGATTGGGACAGGAAAAGTAGCACAGCCAGGGAGTCCCAGCCGGGCATCCCCCAGGGGCATGTCTGACATCTAGTTGCTCAAAGCTGGTGGTTTGCATCCTGCCTGCCGAGGACCTGTATTCTCAACTTTTCCATGCAGAATTCATATCCCCTGGGGTGGAGAGAGTCAGATGAAGCTGGAAAGGGAAGAAAGTACATTACAGCTAAGTGCTTATGGCAATGATCTTAATATCTATAGGTGAAAATAGAGAGGGGTTCTTTACGTTTCAACATAAGGAAGCACATTCCTGGCCAGAAGAGACAAGCCATAAATGAAGGATGAAGGACTGCACTTCACAGCTTCCTGGGATGGGTTCAAGTAGATGCATAGGACAGGTAGGTGGGGATTTGACCTGCTAACCAGTGAGGGCCGAGCTTTCTTGAGACCAGATAACTCTCTAGCATTTTATTTATATTCTATCTGACTTGTTTATCTCCAGTGTCCCCATCCTACATTTTAAAATCTGCACTTTAAAACACCATTTATTTAAAAAGTTCCTTCTGGGCGTCTCTGATATGCCCTGCACAGCACTGGCAGCACATCTTCTGCCATGGTCTGTTACTTCTCAGTGTGTCTGGAAATGTGAGCGAGTGTGGACAGGTCACTCAGTAGCAGAGGTTCCTCGGCCCCTGCACACAAATGTACTCTTTCTCATTGGCGGAGTCATGAGTCCCAGCTGCTCACGAAGATTCTGCTACCAGGCAGCAAGCCCTGGTGTCATCCCTGGAGACTCATCAGTCCCTTGTGGCGTCTGTCTCTGGGTGCCTTTCTCCCTGGGAATGCACCTCAGCTTCTGAAGGTAGATCCTTTTTCATAAAGACAGCAACTCTCCAATCAGTGTTCACCTTTACCTGGGTCACTGCATCTTGGTGAAGCCTACTGTGTTGCCTCATAAGTCACCTGTGAGGCAAGGCCAGGTGTGCATTAACCCAGGTGTGTGTGTGTGTGTGTGTGTGTGTGTGTGTGTGTGTGCCACACACATGTGTGCATGGTGTCCCAGAGCAAAGGGCTGCGGCACCATAGCTGGCAAAAAGAACAGCCCTGAGGCAGAGTCTCTTTCCTTTGGTTAGGAAGGTGGTGGATAGTGACATAGCCCAGGGCTTCAAGTAGCCAGTTACCCACATAGTTACTGGGGTTTCAGTGCAGGCTCAGGGTTAGATGTGGTTCAGGACGCGGGCTCTGAGCCATGCTGCTGATAATTTATCTACAATAATAAGACTGTGTGAAGAAACTTGAGCGTTCCAGGGAGTTTACTGACTTACTCTCTGCAAAGTCCAGGGTCAGGCCAGAATCCAAGGGTGTGGCTGCCCACCTTTGATGCCCAACCACAGGCTTGCTGCCCCCGGGACTCAGCATCTTGAAGATCTGCAGAACCCTGCAGTGCAAAAAGCCTACTTGCAGGGGTGCTGGAGAGGAGAACGCACTCAGTGACCACCAAACAGAGTCTGCATACCCATGCCAATGCCCAGTTCCTCTGTTTCAAGTTTTCTCCCCCACTTATCAAGAGAAATCAGTTTGCCAGCTATTTGTGCCATCTACTTAAGTTTTTCTGAAATATTTTGTTAGTCATTCTACTTTGCAAACTCCCAGGGAACTTTTAGGAAACGGAGTCTGCCAAATGTAACAGGCATTCCCTCAGTTCTCCCAGGTAACGTGTGTCTCCCATCCCTGTGTCGGGAACCTGGCTCCAGTACAAATTGGGGTGATTTTCTTGTCAGCTCACCCCTTAATCCTTGCCCGCCACACTGAATGTGGTTTCTGCCTCATTCTACTTCTTTCTTAAATCTTTAGCATCTTCAGCCTTTCTTTTATTTTTCCTGTTGACTTTCAATCTTAATCATGTGAATCCCTGAATATGTATTTTTTCTTTCAATTCATCCCAAACAATGGGAAATTTGAGCTTTTCTTTCTGTATTTCAGGTAGAATTATCCTTCCTGTCTCTATTTCCTAAATTGATTCCGTCTCCTACTCTGTTTTTCTCAAAATTTTAAAATGTTGTATTCACAATAAGAATAGGTAATCAACAAGACAACACACAGTCATTTTTGCATACTTAAAAAACTGATTGGGATTCAGAAGCTCGTATTTTTATATAGAGAAGATGGTGATGAAGACACCAAGTAATATAAAGGTAGATAAACTTTCTTTTAGAACTTGCATTTCAGTGCAATTTCTGAAGTTTCATTGATTTGCATTACTTTTAAACTATAGATAAGTCTCCAATAATGTTTAGTAGAGAAGGGTTGTTTATTTGATAAACAATCATCAATTTGGATAGGACTATCTTCTCATCAAAGTAGTCATGGTCATGGTATTCTAAGTAAGATACTCTGGTAATCAATCATAAGGAGACTGACTTGTGAATATGAAAATATGAACCTATTTATATTTATTTTTGGTAAATGTTAAATTACATTGGCAACATTTCACAGCTATAAAAATAACTAAATCACATGGTATAGAGGTGAAAATTGTAAGAATGTAATAAATGATGTTTTCCTGTGCATGTAAACTTTGCATGGGACTCCGTACCTGCAAGGAAGATAGTGTCTTAAACTTGCACAGCTGGCATTAATGCTGAATTATGGAAGCAATGATGTTTATGCCCACAGATACTCTAGCTTTCTAAACTTCTCTATCCTTCCCAGCTCATTTCTCTTCCACAGCCCTAGCTGGACTCTGTGTGTTTTCTGGTTGATGGATATTCCCAGGAATGGCTCTGCACCTCCCTGCTGAATGGCTCCCAGTCACTCCTGTCCTCTGTGTTTATGTGCCAAACTCTAGGATGTGGCATGTACCTGGTAAAAGTTTCTAGAGCACAGATGGCATCCTTACTACAGTTTTAAAAAATAAGTCAGTTTTTTACGTTTATCATTGATATTTCCTGAGCATTGTCCTATTTATGAGATCAGATGTAATAGCAACCAAATGTAAAATGTGAACCACTGTGAAAGGCAGCTTGTAGTGACTCCTCCTTAACTGGGGAACACTATAATTTGGACATGGCTAATTCTGTTAAAATTTTGTTTAAGTGTTTAATCACTGGCTTTAGAACGTGTTTGTGTCAGTAATAACCCATTAGCAGAAAGCAACCGTTCTTCAGTTGAATAATTAAGGGTAAATACAACACACTTTTTAGATTGCTGGACAGTTGCAAAAAATTTATTAGCAGTGATTTGTTAATAGTATATTAAACATTTTTATCCACCATATTCTCTATTTCAAATATGATAGAAAAATATACTGTTTTAAATTTTTAAAAAGATTGCAGTAAAAGACATATTACCATTAACCCCCTTGAAAATATGCCGGATGCGTGCACATACACACACACACACACACACACACACACACACACACACAGTCATGCACACATACATTGAACACAGTATCACACTCAGCCAGCTGTCCACAGAAGCAGTTTTTGAAGTTTTCACCCATGATTATCTTCAGTTGTGCTGTCCTGTCTGCCTCAAGGTCCTGAATGAATTAAAAATGTTGACCTTTGTTGTGATCATCTTGACTTTGGGGAAGAGCTGAAAGTTCTGGGCTGCTGCATCCTGTGAATCACTGGGCTGGGACACAGCTTAGTCTCAGGAGCCTGCGTCACAGGGGTGGCCCTGCTTGGCATTCCCTGGGTGCCTGAACACACCTCGGAAAAACTCTCACCGAAAAGCCATGCAGAACTGCTTCAGGAAGTGGGAAGAACAGTGGGACACATGTTTTCTACATGAGTGTGGACATAGCAAAGAAGGTTAAACACAGCACGTCTTGTATTAATTTATGTAATTTAATCATTCACCATGTTGTAAAGATTACTGTCTTCAACCAAGAAATACTAGTGTTTCCATTAAGAAAAAAACCACAGTCTTCTTATGAAACAAACACATCTTCTCCCTTAATACAGAGGGTTCAGTAAGCTTTTATTACCGAATATATTAATATCAGAACTGAAATACTTGATATTGATCTCCTTTATTTGGCCCTTTATTCTGATATAACTTTGATCTTTGGATTGGAGCTGGGTATTGTGCCCTAATTAGAACAAAATCAATTTTTAATACCAGTCTTCAAGGCTAGTGACAGTTGCTTATTTCTAATTGATGGCATTAAATGAACAAAGCTGTTTTTTGAGCACATTCCCAGTAAGGAAGTATGCATTACTGGCCGAAAATGGAGTGAGTTCTCTTGCGATCTGGGAAGAGTTTAGAACAATATGAAACACATTTCACAGAGCTTGGATTCTCATGGACAGTGCACAGGCAGCATTTAATGTCTATGCTAAAAACTCATTGCCTTTTGTTGTCAATAGTTTCATGAAAGATAATCCTAAAGGCAGGAAAAATCTTAGCAGGTATAATTTAACAAAGTATACAATATCTCTAATAAATATGATTATAGGTAATATTCCCCCTCTTCTGAAAAGTATAATCAAATCATGTGATAAATTATAAGATGATCAGTATTGTGATAAGATTGGGATTAAAATGAGTCAATTGTATATACCCTGAGGCATATAAGCTCAACTTTATATGGCTAATAAGTCAAACTTATAATGATCTTCTGTACATTTTCCTTTGTCAGAATGTAGGGCTTTGAAACATGCCACTTGGCTTTCTCACTTAGTAATATACATTTAAATATCCTCCTTAGCTTTTAGTACTTGGTCGTTTCCATTTCTCTTTCGGTTGACTAATACCCTACTATGTAGATGCATTAGCATTTGTTTTTTTTTTTTCACTCACCCATTAAAATACTTGAAATGGTTCCTGTTTTGAGCAATTATGGATGAGTCTGTTATAAATATCTTTGTGACAATTTTGTGTGAACACAAATTTTGGCCAATTTGGGTGCAATTGCTGGACCATATGAAGAAGCCGACATTTAGGTTTGTAAGAAACTTCCCAAGTTCCTCCCTGTTAGGCAGCACACAGTGCAGCTCGCACCAGCCAGGACCAGGCCTGCTGCTCCCCGGCCTCGTGGATACGAGGGGTTCTCAGATGTGCAGTCAGCAGGCGTGGGTGGGTCCTTTCCCAGCGTTGTGTGATGGGCAGCATCTTTTCACGTGCCTTCTGCCTCTCATACATCTTTGGTGAGGCATCTTCATTAAAAGCCATTTTGCACTTGAAAAATCATTTTCCAGAAGACAGACTGATGTTAGGGCAAAGAAATAAAACTGCCAGTGATTCACTAGCCCATCCTGCAGTTATTTAGCATCTTTCTTGGACAGTTCTGCTGAGCTTATCACAGATAGGACACGAGGTTAATTGTATTGGAAATGCAAAGCTGATAGCTGTGAACATATTTCTGGGCAAGAGCTGGACACTGCCGCAGACTGACCCTTTCTTGGGAGAGCCCTACTTACTGGTCCAGCAGGCAGGTCCTCTATGCGCCCTCCAGACTTCTCACCCCGACTCACTGCAATTTCCTGTCACCACACACATCTGCCAATAGCTCCTGCGTGGCCCTTGCTAGGCTCCTTAGCCTGCAGTCGCCCACCGTTAGTCACCAGGCTTGCTGATGTCTCCTCCCTAGAAGTCTTCCTTACTCAGTCTACTTGTTACTCTGTGGTCTTGTGGGCACTTCTTTGCCTTCCATATATCACGTCCCTTCGTACAGCAGCACGTGCCTGAAGGGCCAAGGCTTTTACACTCTTAGTTCCAAGAAAAATAGAAACATGGCAAACTGCATTAATGTGCCTGGTTTCAATGAACTCTTTCCTCCCCAGCTCAGGGCCTCGGGCATCCAGCAGGTCTGCAGTTCTGGGACTGAGGTTCTCAGGCTTGCTCACCTGCTGTGTTTGACAACACTCTTTGCCCAAGTTGAATGACCCTGTCCCAGTTTCCACTGAGAGCTCTGTTTGCCTCCCTTGTTGGGGAGCTCTGCTGGGTGAGGACCTGTCCACTTCAGTTCTGTTCCATCCACTGCAGTTCCCAAAATGCCACAAGCATTTTAAGAAGTACAATGGGTAAATGCACGCTCTAGAATTACAGGAAGGAATAGAACAATGTAATAATGAAGAGAATTTAAAAATTTGAAACCTACTACTTGGCATTGATTTCAAACACACCTTTTACTCCTTAGACAGTGTGTTCCAGAACACCAGGTAGGCGATGCCATCCTGCTGTGAAGCGGGTTCCACATGCTGAGCCCCCAGGGCAGCCAGCTGTGTTCTGACCCTGGGCTTTCGTGAGGAAGCATTGGCTTTTCTTGCTGGGTTTGCTTCCTGTCAGTTTTAAGCTCTTGCTGAATTTCTGAGTGTTCTCTTCAGGTGCCATTGGCTGCCCCCTGACCAAGAGAGTTTATAACTCAGGTGATCAAACCAGGCACCCTGTTCTTTCAGGCCACCTAGACAGCAAGTGGAAGGCAGACAATCTGTGCACGATCAGGCACACAGTGTCTTTTACACCCCACCTTTGCCATCCTGTTTGCTGAGAGGAAGTCTCACTCACTGGTGGACCTGCAGACCCAGAAGGCTGGGCTTCCAGGGCCATACCTGAGGAGTGTGCTCTACAACTACTGTGCGTAGCGCTTTGGAGAATTTGCCCAACCGCCTGATTTTGTGTGTGTGTGTGTGTGTGTGTGTGTGTGTGTGAGAGAGAGAGAGAGAGAGAGAGAGAGAGAGAGAGAGAGAGAGAGAGAGAGAGAGAGAGAGAGAGAGAGAGAGAGAGAGAGAGAGAGAGAGAGAATATGTGATATTCCCGTTGTGTGGTATTTCAGGACGTAAAGGCTTTGAGCACTGGGCTGGACTGGTAAATCGCACTGATGGGGATGAATGTGAAATATATTCAGATGTGCTTGAAGCAACAGCAAAAGTAACTGCCTCCTCCCTTATAAATGAAACCTTTGAAATATTGCCCCAGATATTCTACAGCTACATGCTTGATCTCCACAATATTAAAGCTTGCTGGGTGTGGTGTGCATTCCTGAAATCTCAGTACTCAAGAGGCTGAGGCAGGATTATTGCAAGTTCAAGGCTGGGCTACACAGTGAGCCCACGGCCAGCTGAACTGCGTAGTGAGACCCTGTTTCTCTGCTTTTTTTTTTTTTTTTTTTTTTTTTTTTTTTTTTTTTTTGGTACTGGGGATCAAACTCACAACTGTGCACTTGCAGGGCAGGTGCTTATGCCGCTGAGCTAAATCCCTAGCCTGCAAGACAAAAAGACAAAGCAAAATTAAAGCTCCTCAGTAGAAAATTTGTAAGCTTTGTATAGGTGATTGTTCAATGCTCATTCTCCACGGATGGATGTACACACTTCTGCCATGGGGACAGATGAATGAGGAGGGATTTAGGAAACCTTTGCAGAGAGGAATCCTAGAAGCAAGACATATACTTCTTGGACTTGCAGAAGTGGAGCTATCCACAGTGCCCTCAGGCCCAGGACCATGTTGAGTCCCTGAAAATGTCCAAAGTGCCACCATTTTGTAACTGAATCTGACTCTTAGTACTTAGTGTGCTTAGACTGAACATAGTTATTTTTATAACTTCTGAATAGGTACTTTAGAGTCATTTTTAAAATAGTTTTAATGATTTTACCAAAAATCTTTTTTTCAGACAGAATCAGGATTTTGGCTTATTTCTACTTCAATTTGGAAACAGTTATCTTTATTAAACATTGCTTAAAATAGTTCCTCATATGATCTGGAATCTTTCCTTGAGGCTAAGATGACAAATTCTCTAATTTAATTAGAAAGGGAAAATACAGTTAAATTCCCTTTAGGGGTTCCCTGAAGGGAAAACATAGAAGATGGGTGCAGGAGCCAGAGGTGGGCATCCCTCTTAGGCTACTATTTAGGACCATGCCCACTCGATGGGCTTTAATTAAATTATAGTTCCCCCTCCTCCAGTCCTGTCCCGGATGCACCAGTGAGAGGTTGGTGTGATTAATAACAGTAGCTGAGTGGAGCCCTCGCAGGGCATGGCATGCCTTCAGGATCGTCCTTCACATAGGCTCAATGGATGGAACCAGGGAACTGGTTTCATCCATGGAGCACAGTTTTCTCTGTACCTATCACTTGGTATTTCTTTCTTTGTTCATTTCTCAGGGTTTAGGCTGCAGTTACCCAATCTCTATTTACCTCATCATTTTTGGGTTACTGAGTTGTGTTTATATTCATAAACTCCCAGAAAGATTCATGGAAAATGTATTGATAAGTTCTTAGTGTGCGTGCTTCAAAAAAGATCATATAAGGGAACACATAGAAACTAAAGTCTCACATTTAATTTTTTTAATACAAAAGAATTAAATTTCCCAACTCTGCAGTTGGCTATAATGGTAGGATATAATTGTATTTCAATTCAGTGTAAACTATTGCATGCATCCAGCCAGGAAATATGAAAAGGGACTACAAAGAACTGGGGCACAGCTCTCTTAAATGTTACAAATTGCTATTCTTGCAAGCAGAAAAAGATATCAGTGTGGCTATTTGTGCATGACTGCGTGTGTCAGTGAGCCAGGGAGACAAAATTTAGTTTTAGTGCTTAGGTGTTATTATTTGACCAAGTCAGGACTGACAAAAATGACTAATTGCAGCTTCCTGCAGAAGAACTCAGCAGCTCACATTCAGTACTGGTCAGCCTGGCGTGTTGAAGTTGGGGCTTGCACAGGATGTTCAGAGGGTCCTTGCTGGCGGGGGTGGGTCCCAGTGTCTGCTTAGAGTGGGAGGCTGCCACCAGGGTGGCTGGCATTCACGCCCAGGTTTTTGCCCCGTTTCAGAACTTCCTTTCATTTATCACTAGCAGATATATTTAAAATTAAGTGCATCTCCAATTTTAGGCAAATGAAGCCAGTGAACTTATTGGGATTAGGACTGAGCACACATCACTTTATTGCTGATTTACTGACATCTGGCCTTTGGTTAGCTTAATTAACTTGAGCATGCTATAGCACGGAACATCAATCCTGGGGAAACAAAGCATTGTGTGTGTTTCAGGTTACACTGCAAAGGTACAGAAGGGCAGGGACAGAACATCAGATTACAAGCATGGAAGCAGTGAGCACTCCATGCACTGATGGTTGACAGCAGGTTTAGTCGTGTAGCTGGGCAGAAACACTGGCGAGACATATTTCTCCCCAGGGAGCTGCTCCCCAGTGACTCAGTGAAGCTGGTGCAAGGAGAAGGCAGGAACTCCTCTTGGGGTGACTCAGTTAAAATAAAAGTTGAAGACAGTTTGAGCAATGGGCCTGGTGAGCACAGAGACTGCCCATGCACCTCTCTAGAACACGTTGATTAGGAGTTCTTTGGTTTGCTGCAGGCGCTCCAAGCAAGCTCACGCGTGGTACTGCCAAGATGGATAATGTACATGGCCCTGGTGAAGAATGAAGTCAGTATGTGCTGCGCTCATGTGGTAATGAAAGCCAGAATTACGGAAGGAAGCCTGGTAGTGCTTTGGTCATCTTCAGGCAGGTCGGAGAGGTGCAGGTCTTTCCTCAGAGCAGCTGTGCAACCACTGGCCACTCAGGAGGCGAAGGGATGTTAAGGACATGTCCTGTCCTATAAGACCAGTATGATGCTCCTGGGGACACTGCAGCCAGGACAGTGTCATGCTGGAGAGTAAGCAGGAGTCTCACAACACCAGGACAGGGCTCTTTGCCATGGCACCAGGCCTGTCACCTCTGCTCTGGAGCTGAAGATGGAGCAGGCAACAGATCCATGTGCTCCACACAGCTCCAACCGCAGGATGCAGGAAAGGACTCTGACAGCTCCCTGCAGATGCTGAGTCCCTGCTCTGGGCCTCTGCAGGCCACGCACACATGGGAACACAGAAACACAGCACGGCCTGCCCTCTCGTGCTGGGCAGAGGCTACATGCGGCATCTGGAACCCCGACTTCTCCTTTGCTCTGGCATTTCTATAGCCAAATGTAAATTTCAG
The DNA here is from genome assembly GCF_034190915.1 of Cavia porcellus. Taxonomy (NCBI): domain Eukaryota; kingdom Metazoa; phylum Chordata; class Mammalia; order Rodentia; family Caviidae; genus Cavia; species Cavia porcellus. The sequence continues at coordinate 45,881,212 of NW_026947507.1, forward strand.
ATAGTCCTCAGAAGTGACATGTAAACATTAGACAGAGACACCAAAGAAACTCAAAATAACAACAAAAATTTTTGTCAAAAAAGTCCTTAGAATTAGACAAAAAAAGAAAAAAATCCAAGGCTTCAGCTGCTGCAAAGACTCTGGTGGCAAGTGACGTGACTGCAGTGACCACAGGGGCCCGAGGCTGTTTGCCTGGTGGTCCTTCCAAGCCAGCATCATTCTGAGGAAGTTTAGTGGAAGTGTGCTAGCCTCCTGTGCTCTGGTTTTCTCCCTTTTAAAACAGAAATGGAAGCACTGCCTGCCTGATGGGGTTGCCAGACAGTGGCTGAGCTCACCCTGCTGGGTGCTAACGCTATGCCTGGCGTGGCGGGGAGCAGTCCTGATAGATTCACCAATGTGCTAAACCGTGGAGACATGATTGAGGCTTCACTACCTCATTCTTGGATGGGTGGCACAGGTGACCATGCCCTGGAATTGCGGCATAAGTTGCTCACACGTTTGTCACCAAAGCTTTGAGAAACTCGCTGTAAAGAAAGCAAAGGGGAAATAGCAGGTTCTTGTTTAAGCCACACACATGTGTAGAGATGCATAGGTATTTGGTACCAGTTCGGGTGGGGAAGAAACAGAAGCAAATCCAGTGTGATTTATTGTGAAAGTCTTCAAATACCTGTGTGCAGAATGATCGTCAGGGAAGCCTAGGTAATCTGCATGTGTCTGACCTTGGAATACAGTTGGCATGAAAGGTCTATAAATTAACCAGTAGGGCAGGCAAAATAGTGGCACAGAGCACCCAAAATTTTAATTGGCCGCAAAGAACAAAACTGATCTTCAGTTGCTGGGGTCTTTTATTTAGCACATAATATAACCTACCGTGAAATCTTAAAACTGAGGCTATGGCAAGCTGTTTCCAGAGAGAGTGGAGCCAGCTAGACCCACAGCATGCCAGCTGGGATATGTCTGCCTGTCGTAGAGACAGGCTCGCCAGACAGGCACCAGAGATGGTGCTCTAGGTTCACCATGTGGAGCTGAACTGTGCTCTGCAGGGGTGAACACAGCGGGGGAACCAGGTCTCCGTGGGCTGAGTGCAGGCGTCCAATACATCTCCAGGAGGCCCTGCTTCCCGAGGGGAGCAGGAGGTTGTGCTCGCAATATACTTGAGATAAAGGTGTCAGAGGGCTCCACCGACCCAATTAACACGTGCAGATTCCAGCGAGGAATGCAATTTTCTCAGAGAACAGGTGAACCAGCCTACCCAAGGGGCAGAAGCACAGAGGTTAAGTGGTTTGTGCAAATTCATTCTGGGGGTAAAGACTGTGTAACAAGGATGTGAGAGCCCTGCTCTCTCCTACAGCAATAATTTCCTTGATTTGTGCAAGCTAAGCACCTACTCCGCCGAATTAGGAAAGTAGCAGCCCCGTGGGTTCGGGCCAAGGTGCCCTTCCTTCCCGTACGGCTACTTCCGCCTCCTCCGATCCCCGCCTGCCATGAGGGATGCGTGGGGTACGCTTGCTGTACCCACTCTTCGGTTTCTCCAGCAGCTCTTTAGGTCTTCACTGCAGGGGCTCGGCCTAAGTGACAGATGTCTGTTATCACCCTGGGGCTTTTTATGCTTTTCCTTAATTTGTGAGATGATCTTATTATTATTTAATTTTAAAATTTGATTCCACAATTTAAAAGGCCTTGTAGTCACAATATATCCTTTCATTAGATATTGTCACACTAGAAGGAGCATAAGCTTTGGTTTAAACTCTAAATATGTGCTTTGGTGATCGGTGTCAGCACAGGGTATCACTCCAGTCTCCTGGGGAAGGCTTTTCCTGTAAGGTGAGAAATAGGAATTTTCAAAAGGAAAATGTTACTCTCTCTGAGGGGGCTGTCCCCGAGTTTGCTTCTCTGCTGCTTGGAAGCCTTGTCCTCAAAACTGGCACCTGCCCTTTTAAATGGGTATTACAGTCCCACACTCGGTGTGGGGCGAGCTTCTGTACAGCTGAACGTTTTCATGAGAACTCTGTGTGGTTTGATACCTGATAAAAGGCAAAGAGTGTTTTCCTTAAGATCTGAAATTGTAATTTCTTGGCAGTAGATAATTAAATGGTTTATGCTTGATGGAAAGGGAGAGAAAGGGACAGAGGAGGAAGAGAGAATGAGATACTTTTACTTGTTGGGCTGTGGAGAGCTGCTGCGTTTGAGTTTCAGAAATTGGTGCTAACTGTAGCTGGGAACATTTGCCTGGGGAAAAAATCTCCATGCTGTGGAATAAAATGAATAAAGTAAATGAGGAGCAAAGACATTAATTAAGGTCCTGAATCCATAAAGCTCTTTGCAAATCTGGTTGCCCATAAATTTCATCAAATATGGTATTTTAGTTCTGTCTGTGTCTACCAATCCTCTATCTATCATCTGTTTATTACCTGTCTTCTGTCACCTATCGCCTATCTATCTATCATCTTTCTATTATCATCTATTATCTCTCATCTGTCTGCTTATCCTCTTCCTATTATCTATCATCCATCTATCATCTATCATGTATGTATCATCTAGCTATGGACCATCTTTCTCTCTCTCTGTTCCTCTCTGACTCTTCTCTCCCTTTCTTCTCTCTGTCTGTCTGTCTCTGTCTCTCTGTCACTCCCTCCCTCTGCGACAGTGTCTCATTGCTTCCATGTGGGCAGGCTGCAGCAGCTCACGATTTTCTAGCCTGACCTAGGGCCCAGGGAACATGAGGTGGGCATCCAGTCCTCAGAGGCCCTTATCTTGCTGGCTGGCAGCAAGCACCAGCAAACAGGAGCGACACAGCATGTTTGTGACTCTAAGCAGTCCTTCCCTGGGCTCCTGAGGACCAACTCGCAATGGGGCTGGTTGTTTAATACATTAGTGACAACAGCAGCTTCTACTGAATTCCAGTTTTCTCCATGCCCCTGAAACAGTGTTACCTCATCCCTTTCATTCTTAACCATCTCACAATTCAGATGACACTCACTGAGCATCCAACAGACACCTGCTGGATTCCTATCCATTTCCCTTGCTGAGGCTGTTACCGTGATGTGGGAAGGGAAGTGGCATCTTTCCAGGGGATGCGTGTGCCAAAGTTGAGGACAGTTCAGTGACTTATTTCAGGTCAGGAGCTGCAATCACTGACATCCAAATTAAGTTTCCTTTTGTTCTGATTTTTAAGTGCAGCCCTGTTTTCAAAAGATTCAAATAATTTAAAACTATAAAAATAGTTGCAATCATTCTCCAAAAGCATTTTACTATTTTTGTAAGACTCAAACATGTTGTAATATATTTCGTGCATTTCGGCTAGGTAGGCAATAGCAGAGTGCACATTCTGCGGAGGAATGAGGTTTACAGCTAGCTGCTCACCAGGATAATGACTGTAAAATTAACTTGCTTTAGAAAATTCTTCATCTTGTGCTCTGGGAGCTCATCATGCACTGCCAGTAACATTTTTCTGCTTCATTATTAATGCTTTTTACGTTCATCATTGGTACGTAACAAAGAGGCAGCATACTGAATTCTTCCCCTCATTTATACACCTGCATTTTTTAGGGTTTTGGGGGAAAATCTAATGAAGGAAAGGAAGATTGATTTAATTTTCTCATCTAAAGAAATTTGTAACTTATTGATTTAGAGTACCTATTTAACTTTACAATGCACTGCAATATTTTGTACTTGCAAGTTTCAAATCTTAATATGCCTCACAGTTGAGAAGATGTAAAAATAAATTATACTGTCACATGAGGCAATTTATGTCAATGAGTTCTGTCTACTATTTTTAACTTGAGGAAGAAATCAGGAAATAAGCGTTTCTAAGGAGCTTTTTGGTATTAAAATTAAGTGAATCATTGGCGAGAGGGAGACGGGAAGAAACGTAAGGAAACTGCCCTGTGCCTTGGTGCAGGCTTGAGCCCCAGCAGAGGTGCTGGGCCCTGAGGGCCGTTAAATTGCTTCTCATGGGATGCACCTGGGGGTGGATGTGTGTGCCATGCATCCCCCATGGGTAAAGAAGGCACAGGGACACAGTTCTCTGTGGAATACTTATCAGGCAACAAACCCAGTTGGAAGAGCTGGAGGTGGCAGCCTGGTCTAGAGGAGCCCTGCGGACTTCACAGCATGGGGAACCCAGTTTTGAGGGGCAAGATGGACAGCTTCACCTTCCAGAGTCAGGACCGCCACGCTGGCCAGATCCTTTAAACTTCTCTGTGAAACTTGGACCTGCCTGCCCTGACCTAGGTCACCCAGCAAGGGTCAAGTGGGGGTGGCTGGACTTGTTTCCACCTGAAGATGAGGTGGTGTAGTTGTCTGCTGCCGCCCAGGCTTCTTGGGGTGCCACAGCTGCCTACTGTGACTGGGACCTAGCCCCAAAAATCCTACCCTGCGCAGCACACACCCAAGAGCAAATGCAGTGTCTTTTCCCAGTATTTTCTGTCACTTCTCGACCTGGCAGGCTGCATAATCTGCATGTGGTCACCGTGTGGAGCTAGGAGCATGGACTAACTTGACTTACTCTGTATGTGTGTATATCACAAATGCGTCCAGTCCTCAGCCATGGATACCATGATGTAGATACAGATGCAGGCATGAATATGCAATGCCCTAAGTAACATTAGAGATCTTAGCTGGACTTGAGAAGCTGTTACTTCACATCTGTTCTTACAAGTGAGGCAAGTTAAGAGCAGACACGGATCAGTGAGACCTGGCAGGTTCTCAGAGTCTCTGCCTTGCAGAGGGCACCCTGGAAGTTCACAGTGAGCTCCAGGACAGAGGGAGAGGGGGGTCCATGGCAGTAGCTTTTTCTTGGCTCCTGGCAATGCAAGAACAGGAAGAGTTGTCCAGCTGGAGTCAGCAGGTATGTCTGGGAAGACAGGTCTGCAGGGTCCTTGTCTTACTTTGTGGCTGAGTAGCACCACAGGAGCACTGCCTGTCCCCATGGGAGGCTCCCTCTGCTGCCTTGAGCTCAGGACTTCTCTGGTGGATGTTAGAACACTGATTCCTAGAAACTCAAAGCTGAATCCCATGGGCATCTTTATCTCACCCTTCATTTGCCAGTGGAATTGAAAGCAAAATAAGGTTTCAACACCTTTTTGCTCCAGAAGCATGGGTGTGGGAAATCTCATGTACTGTGAGCTATGAGTTCATTGCTGTCAGTACTGAAGCTGGCTCCTTGAGGAGTGTGTTTGGCTAGACGAACAAAAGGCACAATCAGCAATCTCTGAAACCTAATCAGGTACAACAATCTAGCTCCTTCCCTGGAGCACAGGGCTCACGTGTGTTTGGCCTGTGTTTTGGTTACTTTTCCCTCGTTGCTGAGACAAAATACCAGATGCCCGATATGAAGGAAGGGAGTTTATTTCTTAGAATTTGGAGGTTTCAGTCCATATGCAGCTGTCTCCAAGGCAAGATGGCATGGCAGGGCAGGCTTTCAGGGCCACCACAAACAGCAGGAGTAAACAGAGCAAAAGAAAGAAACACATGCCTTCTTCCCACCCTTAAACTGTATGTTGGCTCCACCCCTGGACGGGTGCAGCACTCACATCACCAGTCCCAGTGCCAGATACAAACCAATCACAAGTGCTACATCCAGCTGCACCCATGATTGCATGAGGCATGGGGGGGGGATCTAAATACAAACCACAACAGCCTGGATGGCACTGATCCATTTCTAATGGAGTGCAGATTCCTCCTGCCCTTGAAGACCTCCTCCCTGCCTTGCCATGAAGGACAGTCTTTCCCAAACACCCCACAGAGTCTCTGGGAGCCAGAGTACAGATACATCTTCAGACAGGACATCACATATCACAGGCCAGCAGAAGAATGGAGGATCTCACAGTGTTTGTGTGTGAGAGGGGTGCTGAGTCCTGCTTATGCCCAAGGCACTGTGAACTGTAATTTAACCACAGCTCTCAGTTGTGCACATTCTGGAAGGTAGCTGTGGGCCACACCCAGCACCTGTGCCGCTGATCACAGAATTCCCTGAGTGCCCACACTGGGGACAGCCCCAGCCTCACTGTCTCACTGTCCCTCTGTCCCTCCCCTGTACTGCAGCATGAAGAACCCGCTTGCCTGTCTGGAGCCAGCTGGAGGAACACAGCCCGGGGTGGGCAGGGGCCAGCAGGTGGGCAGGCAGTACTCCTGAGCAAAGCTGTGGGAAGGGGGTCTGCAGGGCAGCAGCCCTGGCTCCAGGCTAAGCACAGTACATATGATGGCCCACCACCCCACCCGATGCCCTGGCTGCTTCCTCTCCCTTCTCACTCTCAGCACCCAGGAGCTGTGCTTTCCACAGACACCTCTTGGATCAGTTTAGACTCGGGCTGCCTTTTAAAGGAACCCTTGGGAAATCATCGAGGGGACTTTATGGTGTTCTTCTGGGCAGCCACTGGCCAGGGAGTTCTCGCATGCTCAGCCTCAGCCCCAAGCCAGAGATGCTGCCACAGGGGTGAGGCATCTCCGTCCCCAGGCAGCACTGGGCCCTGGAGGGCAGTACCTCAGCACCCCAGGATGCTAACTCCTCCCCACCACCATCCCATCTCTCTTGGGTGCAGCTCCAAAACCTTGTGAGGAGGGCACCAGACTTTAGTCCACTTCCGGTAATTCAAATATTTCCAAAATATACAATTTTAACAGAAACACATGTGACTGCTTAAGACAAGGTGATTTAACACCATAAGACTAGAGAAATGAAAAAGCCAAGTGATTGCAAACACCAACACCATATTCCTGTGAAGCTATATTTACATTTAAAGTTCCATGGTACAGACAATGTATGATTGTTAAAATTCAGCATCTATTGTTGCGATTAAAAAATTAGGACATTATCTGTAAGTCCTATCGTCTGAATTAAATATGAAATATGAATTACACTGTTGAATCAAACCATAGTTTGATAGAAAGATTACACAAGAAAATTTTAGCAGTAGTTGTAATTAATTCATGCATTTAATCTAAATTATTAATTATACTATTAATTATAAATATGTAATTAGAATTTAAATCGTAAACTTTCTACACAGTATATTGTTTCGTGTACTTATTAATTATAGGAAATAAAAGATTTCATAATACAGTGAAACCAGACAAGCATACAGTTACATGAAACTAACAATAGTAACTACAATAAAAACCAACAAAAGGACAGGAAGCAGGCCTGCTTTTGGAGATCTCATTTACAAGACAATTGACAGCTTCTCACTGTCCTGGAGCCCATGCCTCTCCTCTGGGAAGCATGCACTGGGGCTCCCTGTACTGAGATCCAGAGGAAATTGCTGAGGTTCATACCATACTGCAGGTTAAGGTGTCAGAAAAGTAGTCAGCATGCTGTCGGTACCTCTGATATTATGTCATAATTCTCAGTTACAAAGACCTACACTTAAGAGACAGATTTCACAATGCTACAGACACAAAGAGACAGAAAATTGGTAGATAGACACTGAGGGGCAGATGATGGGCAGAATGGCGGACCGCAGGCTTGGAGGTGTAGGCGGAACCCTTGTTTAGTAGATGAGGGTTTTCATACCCATAGTCTCACTGAGGGTATTTCCCATACAGCATCTCTCAAAACACACATCCCTCTGCATGGTACTTAGGGAAGAGCACGGCCCCAGGCTCCCTGGCCCACGTGCTCTGCAGTGCTTTGAGCAGTGTTCCCAACACCATGCCTCAGTCCCCCTTAGCCTTCTGTCCCTGGAAATCCTGAGCCCCTGGGGTTTCCTCCTCAAAGCCTCTAACCTCGCAAATCCGCAGCCCAGGCTCCTCTTGAGTCTCCATTTTCTCTTTCCCTACCTTCTACGGGAATACTTCTTTCCCTCGTTTTAATTTGTTTGCAGCTAATAAAATTGAACTTTATTTTAAATTTACTTTTACCTAGGTAACTCTGTTTTTGTAGCCATCTGCCTTTCTTAAGTAGGGTGACCCTCCCTCGCCCCTTTTTCTCATCAGCTGAAGTTAGGTGATGTAAACATGCAAAGTCTTTGCTTAGAATTCATGTTTTTTACAGGACCACTCTTAGGCCTCTGCAGCCCTCTGTCCCTGGTCTTAAATCACAGATTTCACCCTGCATGGATGCCCCACCCAAATCACCATCTTCAGCCAGTCCTTACAGTTAAATACTCGCAGATGAGGATTATTTCATGTGTGGAAATTGTCTTCCACAGCAGAAAAGTTCACGAATCCTTCCAAATTAGTCTAGTTTTATTGTCTGTATATACGTAGAGTTAAATTATGAAGTCTAGGTGTTTGGATTTGCTCATTTTTAACAGAAATTATTGATTTTATTGCCCTGGTCATTCTGAGGTTTATTTTATATGCATCATATGACTCAGGGCCTTGTGAATTAGGAATAGGGATAGATGGCCACTTGAACCTGAGGGTGGTCCTGGGAAAATATGCATTCTAAGAGAAGGCTGTTTTCATGTTTGCATCACCTACCTGCAGCTGTCTCCCAGTAGAAAACTAATTATCACACTGCCCTGCATTAGTCCATCATACGCTAGCCACATCTCTCTCTCATCTACTAAATACTTACCTATTCCAGGAAACTTCTATTTAAGATATTTTCAGTTTTCCAAAATTTTTCTTCCCATGTGGTAAGGTAATAGCTTATAAAAATAAACCATTGGACTGGAGACAAAATTGCATTTATGGTTTCTTACTGTATTTGCTATATTAAATTTTCTCGAATGAGCTATAACATTTGCTCATGATGGTTACCATCACAGTCTATTCTTCATTTTTAGAGAAGAAACAATTCAAGTCATCATTAAGTCATTTAGCAGTGCCGTCATCTCTCTGTGTGACCACAGCTATTGCTGATAATACAGAGCACTAGGAGTAGGAGAAAAAGGAACAGAGCAAACCCCACAGAACTGGGGAGAGAGTGTTTCTTTCTTTTTGAGGACTGGGTTTGATTTGTGGAACACTTGCTTATGAAATCAAATAAACATTCATTTAAATTTCTGTGGGGAAAGCCAGCATTACAGGAAGTTGAAATGAGAGGTCCCTCCCCACAGGGAGGCCCCAGGTGTCAGGGTCTCCCAGCTGACCCTCATTCACAGGGTTGGGGGGTGCAGGGGGTGCAGTGGGGGTGGGGGGAGTGGACACAGAGTCTTCCCATGCTCAAATCCCGTTCATGTGAACCTGAGAATTTAAAACATTTTTTAAATGACTCAAAAAAGCTTAAACATTTGAAAATCATTTTCATTTTTATATAAAAATAATAATAGTTTGGAAAATGGCCTTAAGATCAATATTCCAGGAATTTAGTGTGAGGTCCTGTGAGGCTGGTAATGAATCGGAACAAGGGTTTTGAGTGCAGAGGTGATGAGCTGGCTTTCTCAGGAACTTAATCTGTGGTGTACATGTGTTTCCCTAGTAAATATAGGAAGAACAAATAGGCTGTGATTTCTGTGGCTTCATGTAGGCTGAAATGTAAATCATCAAAATATTATTGTAAAAGACGTAAGATGTCACTTACAGTTTTCTAAAATTGAATTAAATCTTACGTAAAATAAACTACTCATATATCATCATGTTTGTAAAGAGAAAGTACATTCCAACAGTTCCTGTCATGAATATCTAGAGTCAAATGTATTAAATAATATTTTAAAAACAGACTTTTGTACTGAAAGTAAAAGTGGATGACTGTTGTCATAGAGACATCAGTGTATGCTCACAGTTAATTTATTTCAAAAATTTCTAGACTGAAATATTTTATAATCACAGCATATGTTTAACATTATTTTTCTTATTATTTTCATTTTTCAAAGTGATAATTTTCAGATAATTGTCCTTTAGAAAATAATACATTAAAAAGTTTGGATTTTGTTATATATTTTAAAGCATAAGTTAAATTATGTCTTCCTTTCCATTTTATTTATTCATTTTATGTGCGCAAACAATGAGAGCCAAACACTGATAAATTCATCCCAAATGAGGCTCACAACACACTTGATGGCATGATTCTTCCTTCTTTGTAGATTGGTTACCAAATAAAAAATGAGACTTGATTTTTAAAAAAAAAAAATTAAAGAAGGCTACATTTCTGCTGTGTGAAAGCAAACACCTTCAGTGCAAGAAAGACACCTGTTTAATAAATGGTACAGAAGAAAGGCTTTCTGCAAGCCAAAGATTAAAGCTAGATCCGAGTTTATCACCATGCACTTAACTCAAAGTGAAATAGCTCGAAGATCTGAGTATTAAAACTGAAACACTGACTCTACTGGAGAGAGAATAGGCAGAACTCTTGAAGTCATAGGTGTAGGCAGAGACTTCATGATCAAAACCCCAACTGCACAGGAAGTACCACAAGGAATCAACAGCTGTGATCTCATCTTGCTAAAAAGCTTTTGCACAGGAAAATAAATCACCAAGAGTGTGAAGAGACAACATACAGCGTGGGGAAAAATGTTTTGGCAGCTGCTCCTCAGGCAAAGGAATAATATCTAGAACATATAAAGAACTAAAACCTGAAACTATGGGTTCCATTTGACCTAGCTGTGCCCCTTTTTGGCCTCTTCCTGAAAGAAAAGCATCACACCACAGCGATGTGTGGGCATCCTTAATTATAGGAGCACGGTTTGTAATAGCTAACTCTTAGAAACAGCACAAATGCCCACCAACTGAGGCATGGGTAAAATGAAGTTGTTCTTATGGTGGAGCACTACTCTGCCATAAAGGAGGATAAGCCCGAGACCTTTCTAGGTAAATGGATGTACCTTGAAACCATACTCATAAGCAACATTGTTCACACACACATATTAAATATTGCATGGTGTCTCTGGCGGGAGAAACTCAAAGTGTAAATGAGGTCCCTTTCTTCCTCTCAAATAGAATTTCTTTACAGATATGTGTCTATATAGATGCTGCATCTCTATGTCATTTTTACCTTAAACACGTGGTATTTAAAGTATTTTAAACATCAGTGAGCCCCAAATCCAATTGCATGTTACATCCATAAATCAAGTTCCTCTTCTGCAGCAAGGTTGGTGCTGCCACAGCCAGAGTAGAATCAGAAAGCCAGCTGCCAAGAAGCTTGTAACCCACCAGGCAGATGATTCCAGATGGCAGACTACTGTAAGTGCAGAATCAGGGTAGAAAGCATTCCTCTGGAGGATCAGAACAGGGAAACTGTGTGCAACTGAGGGTCTAAGGAAGTGCGTGAAAAAAGAGCACCTCACTCGGGGTGTAGAGATAATGAACGAAGTGTTACCTGAGGGAAAACCCCAACATGACGTTAGAGGAGCTAGTGTAAAAATCTTGGAAGCAGCTCAAATCCCATCAACTGGTGAATGGATAAGGCGAGGTGTTGTATTTTTATGCAGTAGAATACTACTCTGCCATAAAAGATACACTTGATACATTTCTAGGTAAATGAATATACTTTGAGACTGTATTCCTAAGTAAAAGAAATCAGACTCACATGTTTAAATACCACATTATTTCTCCAGTGTGAGAAACTGAAAATATAAATAGGTATAAATACAAAATGTATAGTAGGTATTTGGCAATGAGAACAAAGGAATGGGAGTGGAAAAGAGAAGGGACAAGAAAAAAGAATAGAAGCAAAGAAAGAAAGAAAATAGAGATTTATAAAATAAGAAAATGAAGAGGAGTTGAAGTCAGGGTAGGGGCACAAGGAAAAGAAGAATCAAGAAGTACCATATGTGGGTGCAAATTCCCGATGAGCCATGTGAGTGTTACGTATATCTAAAATGTACCAATAAAATTTTATAAATACAAAAACACTAAAGACCTACCACCTCAATCTATGTTCTAAGGTGTTTGAGATTTTTCTAAATAGAAGAAGAAAAATAGTATCTCAACACAGGGATATACAAGCATACCTGAGAGATATTGGGTGTATAATTCTAGATTGCAGTATAAAAGCTAATATTATGATAAAGCGAGACGTAACACTTTAAAAATTTTCCAGTGTTCGTAAAAGTTAGATTTGGACATGCTGCCCTGTATTAAGTATGCTGGAGAACTGTGCTTTAGAAAGTACATACCTTAATTCAAAATATCTTGCCGCTAAATCATGTCATATTACAGAATACTTTATTTCTTATAATTACTTATTCATCAAAAGTCTTCATCCTTTTGTGCTGGAGTGCCTTGGTCCTGTGGCTATAGTCTGGTAAGACTGGTGGCCTCTGAAATTTGAGGTGACCATGGCAGTGTCTCAGAATGGGAGCAGAAATCTTGCAGGGTTTACCCCCTCCTTCCTGTGCCACGTGCTCTGACAGAGTCCCACTGCAGAAGGGCTCCTCTCCACACTGGAGTCCGTGTTTTCTAACCCTGCCACTGCTTTGTGATTTGAACTCACGTGACACTGCACATTCTTTGTTGTTGTTCCAACACCTTGCCCAGGAGTGGAGCCCACCACAAAACTGCTTTCTTCGCCCACCCATTAGAGCATGCCTCGCCTGAAGAGCTCCAGCATGCAGTGTCTGCAGGTGTGATCCTGGGTCCCTGCCTCCCCTGAAGTCTGAGCGCACAGGTCCTCCCTGAGGGTTGGGGATCATTCTTCCATTCTCTGGTCTGTGCTGATGTTGTGCCCTCCTGCCAGTCACAGCGATGTTCACAGCATCTGGGATGTGACTCCCTCCCCAAAGTGCTCCTCATTACTTACCCCAGGTCCATCAGATGAATCCCTACCTTGGCAGCTTAGTTTTGCAAGAAGCATGGCTTAAATTGTAAGAGTCAAGGATCAGAACCACCCTCTGACATGTAGGCTGCGTGTGCTGTGGTAGTGGGATAAAGTTTTTACTGCCATTGTACCCTCCCTCTGAGGAGCTCTGGGGAGACCAGGAACTCTGCCAGTGGTGGGTCATGTTTGCGGTGAGTCTTTCTAGGCAAAGGTCTCAACTGTGGCTTAAAAGACTCAGTAAATTATGCTTTCAACACATTGCTTTCTTCCAGGCTTTGTGGTTCACTTCATAGAGGACAAGAGGAGCAGATTTAGTAGAGATCTGATGCCTCTGGGAATTTAGGAAATGAGCATCATCCTGCCCTTAATATTCCCAGCCACCTCCGCATCCATTGAGAAGTCCAGCCTGTCATTTGAGGTGAGGCCAGGCACAGACTTCTCCGTATCTATGACAGTCCTAGATGGTGTCTTCTTTCAACGGAGGCTGTTTCTTCCATGCTGAGCATCTGCTGGTTTTGTGGCCATCTTGCTTGGATCTTCTGACAGTTTTCCCATCAGCTCTTGGGACTTCACCCTTGATTCTGAGGTTATGGAAATGTCTTCCTCTCCTAAGCCTCAAGAGCCACCTCTGCAGGCAGGAGGCTCTCTTTTGGAGATCCTTCTCCTCTCTTGGCCTCCACTACAGTCAGAGTTAGGGCTGAAGGAGGCTTTGGACTTCATGGTTGTGTAGCTGGCTTGATTTTCTATCCATACCACTATGGCTTTCTCATATCAGCAGCCTGACAGCTCTGCTTTCCATTCGTTCTTGTGTCCCATGGAGTAGGACTTAAGTTTCCTTCAAGAACTTTTTCTTTGCTTTACAAGTTGGGTTCCAGCTTTTGACTTTCTGGCCTCACTGTGGGTTCCCTTCCTTCATTAGTGTAATCATCTCTATCTTTGGATTTGAAGTGAGAAACATACCACATGGCTTTCTCTTGAATGCTTAGAAGCTATTGGATGGCTAATTGTTCTAACTTGAGCCCTGAGGATAAGAAGCTACAGAAGAGGAAAATGTGAGGGCCAGAAGAGCAGCAGAAAGGACACACATCCTTTAATTATGCTGTTGTGTGCGTGTGTGTGGTTTGCTGTACCCCAAAAAATTACAGAAGCCACATCAAGGGTCACGGACCACAGGGCACCACCACAGGTATAATAATAGGACACACCCTAGGAACATTTCCATAATCACTGAAGCATGGCCGGATGTGAGCCCAAGGTGTTGAATGAGTAGCACCCAGAGTCTGACCTGCTCCATGTAGGGTGCCGCGGACTCCAGTGTTTAAAACACACAATAAAGCAAAGTGGGGCAGAGCGGAGCATGCTGGATGAGAGTAGAAACACATTTTAATAAAGGATGATGGTTCAAGAAAACTCACCAGCATTGAGGGAAGCGTTGCAGAGATCCTCAAGGACTTTCCATGAGAAGTGTGAAGTCAGTTTCCTGTGCATTCTGGTTAAACCGTATAACAAACTTTGATTCTTGGGTCAGAGAGGACCTTTGCTGTCACTTGGAAAACCTCCAGGGAGGTGCTTGCATCCCTATGATGTTGCTGTCAAAAGGTCTGAATTTTTCCAACCTCTGGAAACATCTTGTTCCCTGTGCGATGGACGATAAGCCTACTTCCTCTTCTCCTCTGCAGGCCCATGCTTACCAAGCTGATATACTCCTTCAGGGTACCCAGGTCTCCCTCTGCTCACCCAAGGGACCCTTCCGGTTCCTTCAGCTTCCTTGCATATAGTTAGTTCTCTTATTAGGGGTTGAGTCCTTCCCAACCATGACTTCCCCCTCACAGTGTCATCCCTTCCTTTCTACCCCAGCCAGGGCCAGTGTGCAGGCAGCCACACAGCCACTCAACTCCCTTGCTGTCCATCCAATCCCTGAGCCATAGGACTGTAGCTTGGGTACAGGAGTCTCCTGAACATAGCGCCAGGCAAGTGGCTGCCTGCAAGGCTGTCTGAAGCCTTCCTTGATGGTCAGGTGAGGGCCAGGCTGGCCGTCTTGTAGACACATTCCACGTTTCCATGACCACCACTTCCTTTTCTCTATCTTTACCATACCTGACTGTTACTGTCAAATTTGCTGTTCTTGATTTTCTTAAGTATTATCATATTACTGTTTTTGAGATTTTAGGGGATACATGGCTGTCCTGAAGGCTCTGTTTTGTTTTCATTTTTTTAAGTTGGATTTAAGCCAGAAGGCTGGTAATGATAAGATTTCCATTCTGTTAAAGGATAATTTTCATGTTCAATAATCATATTTCTTATAAATGTATTAATTAAGGTATGTCAAAGATTATACTGCACATTAATGAAGGTGTTAATAAATTGCTACAAATTGTTCATAAGATGAGTCTAAAAACCACCCACAAGGAAGAAAAATATAATGACTGAAATTCTAAATAGATAGAAAACTCTTGTGGGAAGAAAATCCTGGAAACACTGATGTATGTGTGGGTGGGAAGCTGTCCTGATATTTCTAAGTAATTTCTAGTTTGTAGTTTAAAATGGCTCAAAAACAGGGAAAAGATTTAGCCTGGAGACAAGGCAAATGACCCAGGAAGATGAGCTCAAACAACCGAGAGGTGTTTGCCCACCTTCCTGCAGCCACCTGGGTCCCTTTCCAGGCCATTTGAAGAGGCGTTGTCTCCTTACTGTACCTTTTACCGTTTTTCTTTTCTTACTCTTTACTTTTTGACATTCTCGTGATTCCTCAAATGGCATCCATTTCACTATTCCGTAATCTCATTATGAAGATGGGCACCATGCAGGGACGTCCTTTAGGAGCACTTTCTCATTCCTCAGCCTATACTAGGTCTCAGCATCTGCATTGGAATCCACCGACACTTGCATTTCATGGGAACATAGGTCACTGGACCGAGTTCACCCAGTGTCATGAATTCGTTCCTCCTGTCCCTGAATATTGAGTGCTACTGTGAGTGCCATGTCTGGGCGAGTGAGGAAATCCTTGATGATTAATAATCCTCTAGAAGGAAATGGAGGAGGCAGGCACACAGGAAGGCACATAAGCTAAAGTGGTCAGGGAACGCCACCCACCCACCGGTGATGTCCTGGGAACAGTGCGAAGCAGAAAAACAGAAAAGTGTGCAATTGAGCAAGGGGCCTCCATGAGGAGCATCCGAGGGGCCTGTGCCTGCCTGGGATGGAAAGGGTCCCAGTGCTGGGGGTGGGGGTGGCTCAGCCAGGTCTGGTGCAGGGCTTGGGATCACCCAGGGGCCTTCGGTTTGTCCCCTGGAAGGCTGCAAAGAGGGATGGCAAGGTCAGCCTGTTGGGAAGGGCTCTTCTGAGTGCTGTTTTGTGCACAGAATATTCAGATGGGGGTAGTTGGCCCTTCAGGACCACAGTTCCCTCTGGGCTGCTCCTGGAGAGGGGCAAGAAGTTACCCTGTGCCAAGGGGTGTGGGATCTTGGGTCAGAGGCAGAGCCAAGGACCACTCAGAGACTTGCCCCGGGGCAGGGCTATGCTGCTCTGAGAAGTGGTGGCCTGTAGGGTAGGCGTGGGCTTGCTGCTGCAGGGAATGCCGTCACCTAAACAAATGCACCTGCTTACTCTCTTAGGGTGGCAATGCCCCAAATCCAGCTGACATTGCTAATCCGCTTTGATGCTGGCATCTGCCTTCCTTCCACCCTCTTTCACATTGTAACTTTTGTCCCTCAGTAAAGCTCCTCCCCCATCCCTCCGGTTCCGACTGGCATGAACCACCTTGGCTCTCCCTGATGTGCCCCCCATTCTCTGAGCTTCAGCGTCCTAGTTTTTAAGGCCTGGAGCACACATCACAGGGGACCATCAACCACATTTACTGTGGGAAAGGCAGCCCTGCCCTGTGTGCCTACTGCTCCCATGCAGTCTTTGTTCATCTGCAGGTTCCCAGTGAGGCCCTGGGATCCTGCTCCAGGTGGGTCAGGTTGGTTCAAGGTCCGCCTCCACAGTCCTGCATGCCTCTTCCCTTCCCCATGAGCAGGTGCACTCTCAAATTCTTTACAAGGCTCTGCTTCATAATTAGCTGGCTTGATAATTCAATCACTCTTTAGGCTAAATTCAATTCAATAAGTATTGATTACCCATTATGTGGAGACACCACCCTGCTGATGTGATTAAGACACACTTTGGACTCAGCATGAGCATGCGGAGCACTGTTGTCAGGATGGATAGAAAAAGCGGCCTGGCAAAGTAGAATCTCCACAGGTGGAGAACGGTCTGGACCATTTTTACATTCCTTCAGACTCAGGCTTGAAAACTCACTCATCTGTGGTGGATCCAATGATTAAATGAGGTGGGATTCGGCGTGTGGAAAGCAAGAGGAAAAAATCGAGCAGGGCATGTTCAGAGCCCAAACTGGGCAGTGCGTGCGTGCAGGGCTTGAAGCTAGCGATTGAGGTGTGGCCCTGGGTCTCCCCAGGCAGACCCTCCCCTCCAAGCTGAGCACTGAACACTCAGGGCGCCCTCTTCCTCAATGCCTTTGAAAGGTGGTGTGGCCTGAGGACGCCTTTCCGGAGAACTGCCCTTCAGTGACAGGAAGGTGCAGGCCTTCCTCCTCAGGTTCCCCTGGTGAAGAAGGGACTTGGAGGCCAGCAGCTGGCCAGGCTCCTCTGCCCTTTCACACTGGCCACAAGGCCCACCTGTGCTGTGTGTATTTGTGGGTGGATGAGTCCCCAGTAAAAGGCAAGTCCAGGGCAGGTAACGTTTGTAAGCAGAGGAGCTCACCTGGGTTTCTGTGTGTCAGACAGAACATTATGACACAGTGTGGATGCTCTTCGAGGCCCTGCAACTCCCTTGAGAGTAGGGGTTACGGCAGCATCAGGAGTCCACAGCCTGGGTGAATCCTAACCTTGCATTCCAACAAGCAAATTCTAGAATTCCCACTCTGCTCTGGTCTCTGCTTCCTGGACTCTTCAATCAATGGTTTAATGTTGTCTCTGTTTCTTCTCTCTCCCATTCTTTCCTATACATATAAAAATAATAAAAAATTGAATGCTCCAAAATAAAATATTTTGAGATGTGTGGTTTTATTAGCTTTGGCATTAGATTTTGAGATCTTGAAAGAAGGTAACATTTTGAATAAATCTTTCGCAGTTTCAATTATAACTTGCCTGGTTAACTTGGATGAAAAGTATATAAAGAACTGAGTATTTCAGAAAACAGGACCAAATTATAATTAAGGGAGTGCTGATGGAGTAAAGGGAAAATTGTTTTTCTTTAAAATTACCATTTTGCCCAGTTTTTATGCTCTCCATGCAGGAAGCTGTCTGTTCCTGACTCAGCAGCACTCTTTGGGCTCCTCCCTGCCCCGCCCTGCCCTGCCCTGCCCTGCCCTGCCCTGCCCTGCCCTGCCCTGGGTGGGCTCCAGGCTGGGTTCACACAGTACCCATGGGTGGATAGACCAGGAGGCTGCAGCTGCATGTTCCAGGGAAGAAGGAGGCTGGGGCAGCAGGCTTAGGAGGACATTTGGATTGATCCAGGTGCAGGAACTACACATTCAGTAATGGGTCAATTAAATAATCTGCACAGTGACTCCTTATTTTCTTGCCATGAACTGGTTTAATTGAAGATGAATTGAAGTAGATTATTAGCTGGAACTCGGCCCTGAGAGCTCTGTGCCGATGCAAGGAAATTGTTAAGGACTTTCAATGTTGTGTACAGAGAGTGATTAAATTATTTTTTTCTTTTCTTTTCTGTCTTTTTTTTTTTTTTTTTTTTTTTTTTTTTGGACTCAGAAGAATCTAGGTCAAGACTAAGTAGAATTGTGAAAAGAAATCAAAGCTAATCACTTTTCTTCTTTTAATTTTTCTGCCAAGAGCCAGACTCTCTTGCCTGATGGGGCGCAATGAATTTAGGAATCAGGCTTTTCCTCACTGCTGTGGGAGGGCGGGTCTGTCACATACATGTTTGGTTGCAACATAAAAGCAGCTGATAAAATTCAAAGATCTTAAAAATAACCTCAGGAGATCTCACCGTGAAACAACATGTCTATTGTTTAAACTGTGTTCTTTGAATTTAAATTTTAAATGGCTTATTTTCCTACCTTGGTTTGTTATAGTTAATAGCATTTTTACTTCTATACTTTGATGATATAAAACATAAGTAGGAATGATTTACTTTGAATCAAAAATTTAAAACAAATTACTAAGAATTAAGAACTTATGAGCCTGAATTATATTTTTTTTGCAATATTTTAAACATCATTTCTTTAAACCCAGCTAGAGAAAAAAAGATTTATGAGCCTGGAGAAAAACTCAAGCTTTTATGACAGTTGGCATTCATTTGCCAAGCCCGCTTTTCATTTTTCTCAGACATACTTTTCATCACCTTCTAAATCAAACTCACTCCATCATTTGTCCAAAGTCCTGGCTGCATTTACTTTCATGATACTTATTTGAAAAAAAAATTCAAGACAAGTGTTTTCCTTGCATTTCATAATATTAAATATTAAGGGTATATGTTACATTTGTTTTTTTCTTTATGGACAACTTGGTTGTTTCCACTTTTTGTATTTATGTGTAAGGCCTTTATAAGAAATTGCATACAAGTTTGTAAGGATGTTTCTCCTTTTGAAATGTAATTAATTCACCAACATAAATGTCACTTTAGAAAATGTGTTTCCAACCTCCCATAAGTTTTGATATGTATTGCCATTTTCTTCAAGTGTTTTCTAATTTATCTATAAATTTCTTTGAATGATTTTATTTAGAGTGTTTTGCTTAATTCTCTTATATCTATATCTACACTTATATCTGTGTCTGCCTCTGTATATACATCTCTATCTGTATCTACATTTTCATATGCATGTATTCCCTAGATATCTATACCTACATCTATCCCATATCTACCTCTAGATTTAGATCTTTATCTACTTCATTTCTCAAATTACCAGCCCCTTCTGTTATGATCAAAGAATTTTTTGTGTGACCTTGGTCCCTTGAACTGGGGGTGCTGGAGAAGCAAGGTGCATTCTCCCCATGCTGGAGCTGCCACCAGCCCATCATCTCTGTGGCTGTGCCCTGGGGCCCTGCTGCTCCCATCTCTGACCCAGTCAATTCTGGACCCCTTTGCAGGAGCTGTTCTTGGGTTTTGACTGTGATATTTGTTCTCAGTCTAGAAGGACAGTGCCTATCTACTTCTTTTCTTGGTTATCTCTTGGGCTGAGTGGCAAGTGTCTGAGTCACTCTTAGCTCCCAAATTCCTCTGAATCGCTTACTGCCAACATCATTGCTTCTGAAATCAGTGAATTTGTCCTACTGAACTTCTCACACTTGGTTTCTGCTCTTAGGAAAGCCCAGAGCCACTAGTCTAGACCAGGCCAGGTGACCCCAGAATGCTTTTCTTAGATGGAACTCCTTGCATTCTGAGTGAAGGGCTGCTGGGATGTGAAAGCTTCCCGTCTCCTCCTCTTGACTCTGTGATCTGAAGTTCCCCACTCTGAGCCTTCTGTGAAAAACCCCCTGGAGACTCCATCATTTTCAGCCTGGCCAGCCTGGACAAACCCTTCTACACCTTCTCCAGAGATAGAAGGGAGCCCGTGATCTGCCTCCAAACTCGTGGCAGGTTTTTTCTGTTAATTCCCCTTAGAGAGTATGATGAAATATTCCAGTACAGAAAGGGTGATGTGTATAGAGTAATTGACATCTCCTTACCATCTTTGTTTCTTGAGACCCTTTTTTATTGTTTTTCATGAAATGTATAATGAGCTATTAGAATCTGGTCAGCCCACTCTTCTGCAGAGCACTGAATGCTTTCCTCCAGCCTACTAGAGCCTTGGTCCCATTGGTCAACATCCCTGATACCCGTTCCCCAACTTTACATCCTCTGGGAACCACTGATCTATGTTTGTGATACTTTTAACTTTAACTCCTGAGTGGGAACATACAAATTTGTCTTCCTGTGTCTGGTTTATTTCATTCACTGTCAAATTTTCTGGAAAAGGCAAGATTCATTCTTTTGTATTACTGAGTGATAATGTCCCATTTTGTCTCCTGTTCCTCAGTCGATGGACACCTAACTCCACCCTATATTCAGCTCTTGGGAATCTGCAGGGGTCCCTGGGTGTCTCTGGGGTGCCCCACCTCTTCTTTAAGCTTTAATGGCACAGGTGGGTCATGAGGCGGATTTACTTTTAGTTCCTAGGATGTGACTCGTAATGGTCAACTATGAAACAACATGACGCTAAAGTCAAGACTAACTACCATGGCTAAATATGTAGGCAGAAATCCAGGGTGCCTCCATTCACAGACAAAATTCTTTCTGTGATTCTGATTGGTTTGCAGCACACTTAATGGAAAGAATTAAGTTCATGAACTGAGGTACACTGTGCGTGAGAGAACCCAGTGTGCCGTGAAGGGTAACAGGAACAGGCACTGTTTCTTAGGGCTGGCAGCGGCTCCTCCTTTCTTTCTGAGGAAACTGACTGAGACACTGTTCCTTGAAAGTTTCTTTACTTTTTCATGTCCCAGGACAATTCCCAGAACTTGTTTTTCTCTTTTGGTGGTCACAGCTGTTTTGTTGTAAAACAGGTATCCCGGGGTTCTTTGGCCCTCGCCCTGGGACTGAGGCCTGGCTTCAGTTTAAATTTATCAATCAAATGTAGGAAACCACTAAATTTCAAAATGCATGAATATCTCTATAAGTACCAATGAAAACATAAACCTATTTCATTATCTTGCTGCTTTTTAGTAGCTTCGGATAAGGAAATCTGAGTCGATAAGCATGTCTGAACTGATTTTGTTGCTATGGCACAGTGTTCTTTTTTCTCGATTTTCTGCCTAAAGTGGTCTTTTCGCAAAGGAGTAAAACTGGGAATATTGCTTAGTGGCAGAAACTCGCCTAGCACAGATGAGCCCTGGGTTCCATCCCTGTTCCACAATAAGTAAGTAGTGATACCTATGACCAGCAGCTTTAGTTGCTCTCAACTTAGCCTCCTGTAGCTTATGTCCCAACACAGCCATCACTCAATAACTTTTTAAGTCTCTGGTGATTAGTCATGGCTTTTTAAGTCAATCTCACTGTTACGAGCTGCTGATCTGAAACTTGTCGCTAAGCAATGGTCCCACAGAAGAAGAGGCAGGAAACAGTCTGCTCTATGAGTCTCACACTGAGTTACTCTGTGGCCCTTTGTCCTTCTGCTCATTTTCTGCATTTCTCCTTCCAGTGTGATTATTTGAGTTTTGATATCTAGGGTGCTGGTGTCCACCTAAGATTAAAGGAAAACATGACCAAGTGGTGTGAACAGAGAAACTGATGTGAAGAAGGACTGATAATAATTATAGGACAGGACACTAAGGAGCAACAGAAACTTCAGGAAAAGGGGAGTAGCATGTGGAGGGCAAAGTACCATGACCCCTGTGCTAGGTCAGCCCAGGGTACCCCACACTCCACGGCCGAGACCCAGAAAGCACAGCTGTGGTCTGGACACACAGCCCACTGCGGTGCTGCAGAAAGTGCTGGGGAGGAGACAGCCATGTGCCTTGGCAGCCATGCAGGCGAAGCTCTCAGGGAGGTGCCCAGAGGTCCTGGGGTGAGGCCCTGGGGTGAGGCGCCAGGGTGAGGTCCTGGGGAGAGGTCCTGGGGTGGACGTTGGAGTCAGACCCTGGGATGAGGTCCCAGGGTAAGGTCTCTAGGTGAGGTGCCCTTGTGCTGGCTGCTCTCTTCTTGCTGTGAATTCTGCTGTGGACACATCCAGCACCCAGAGGGAGATGGGAGGCTCCTATGTATGGGGTTTCCTCCAGAGCATTTACTGAGGAACTGATCACCTGGGGGAAGGAGTCACAGGCCTCACCTGCTGGTGTGGGGGAGCATGTCTGGACAGTGGAAAACTGAGAGGGAAAGATCACTCCTGGTGCTGATGCTGCCGCACGGTGGTTTTCCTCAGAGGCCAGGAACTCCACTCTTGCATGGCTCTGCTTTCTCCCACCTGCTGTGCTGGTGTAATTGCCCCTCTCATTTCAGGTCCTGGAGTGTCCCGTATCTGCTTCCCCTTACCTTCTTTCTTGACTCCAGTGCAATCCCCTAACACTAAAGTGGCTTTGGTGGCTTTAGTGACATGAAATATGTAAGCAGGAGGAGCAGACAGGCAGAACTGGTTGGCCGGGGAGGACTTGGAGTCTAGCCTTTCCTCCCCTGTGTGTAGACAGCATGTTTCCCATCCAGGGCTGCAAAGACAAACCACTGCATGAAGTGTCTTTGGAACAGTAAAAATAAACACAGGAGCAATCCTTTTCCCTTTGCTTCATGCCTGCTACCTCTCGTAAGGGCTTCATTTTCCTGCAAACCCTGGGAATAAGAGGGAGTCTTAGTGGGTTTTACAGAGTTCGCAAAAGTATCTTGCAAATGAGAGGGACTGCCTTGCTAGGGACAAATTCTGGGCAATGGGAACCAGTTTCCAGGCCAGGGACATCACCCTCTGACATTCACACCAGGCCACTTTCACAGCTGCCTGGGCTAAGCTCACTCCTAGACCTGGTCTGACCAGTCCTCTTCCCATGACCCAAAACTCAAGGCTTAGGGCCAGCTCAAGGGACTCAGTCCTATTCTGCCTGGTTGGACTCAATTCAGCCCTGCCACCTCGAAATCTGGTGCCTGTCACTGTTGCTTTACCTGTACCTGTAGGACCCCAGGGGTTCTGGTATGGAAAGATCAGTCCTCTTTTTATTCACCTAACATGAGGTCGTGAGGTAATTGCCTCTGTTTTAGTTAGTTTGTTGGTTTTTTAATTAAATGTATTGGTACAATTTAGGTATACATAATGACCACAATCATTATAGGGATTTGTACCTGTGCATGATATATCTCGATTCTGTTTTGCTTTTGGAATAAAGACATGTCTTGAAAGAAGTACAAAGGACAAATAAATACATGAAAAACGTTCAACTTCATTGCTCATTTGAGGAATGCAAATTAAAGCATTGTTGAGATTCCATCTCCAGAAAGTATGGCTATTATCAAGAAAACAACCAATCAAAAATGCTGGCAGACTGTGGGGAAAAAGGAATCCTTCTGAACTGCTGGTGGGAATGCAGACTGGTATAACCACTGTGGAAATCTGTGTGGAGATGCCAAAAAAAAAAAAAAAAAAAGAAAAAACTATAGTAGAGTTCCCATTTGACCCAGCTATTTCTCTTCTGGGTCCCTTCCTGGAAGAATTAAATTGTCCGTTATATCATCTATTTGAAATCTATGATTTTAAACACTATGGCTATTAAAGTTTGTGACCAGTGCTACTCTTACTAGCAAACAAGGATAAAATCAGTGTTCAGCAATTCAGTATCTTGCTATTGACCTAATACATTTGATTTATTGCAGATATTTTAGCCAAGTATTCTGACTCTATAACTAGTATAGTTTTCTTGATGTTATTAAAGTCTTTATATATTGACTTTAGTTTTCAGACCCCCCCAAAAACAACCGAGTTTGTATTTTAAAGTAGATGTTTGAATGGAGCACTCTACCTTCAGAAGCCTCCATATAGTGAGTGAGTGGCCCATGCCCTTCTCAGTACCCAGAAGCATGTTGGCCATGGGGAGATGCCCTATTTCCTAATAGGTGTGCAGAAAATATTTCTAATTTGCAATGAATAGTAGGATTTATAAATTTGAAGCGAAGGGGCTGCATTAAGAGTAAGACTGGCTTATTATTATTCATCTCCTGATATCTGACATCAATTTCATGTTAGATTTTATCCTCCTGAAAGAAACAAAATGACTTTAAAGTCAACAAACTGGGTCTCCGCTGACTTGGCCAACCATGTGCTGTACGAGCAGGAGCAATGGTTTCAAAGCAAGGAATGTTCAGGGGAGCTGGGCCAGTGGCAGACACCTGAAGACCGATGGCCTCTGTTCTTAGAGGGGCAGCAAAGTTGGGTGACTCTGTACCTCTACTCTTTCTCCATTTCCTGCCTCTTAACTGTGCACAGGAGAGTGAGAGGCTGCCACAAAGCACTCAAAGGCTGTGGCCAGTGCCTCCGATCTTTGGAGAGGGCCACTTCCTTGCCTGGTGCTCCTACGTCTGACTAATGTAAGAATCTACCGTGATCTCTCCTTTTTCTAAGTTCCTTCTTGGTAAGAAAATGAAAGCACATTTTAGAAGACTCTTTTGAAATATTTCTAGCAAGATAAAGGCAGAGAGTCACAGCTCTTAATGCCTCTTTAATTCTGAAATAACATTTCCTCTTTTGTTGTTGTCCAGACTCTCCTTGACATCAGTCACCCTTTATGAAATACCAGCCCACGCGGGCTTCATATCCTACAGGTGGTGGCACAGTGGTGGTGGTAGCAATGACAAACTGGTCTGCCCAGGCCAGCAGCGCTTCTCCCAAATCTGACTTTCCTGGCCTCAGAGGACACAGAGTCTGCCTGCCTGATTACACTTGGGGATTTTGAAGAAGTATATTTCTGTACCCCTTTAGCAGGACCCTACAACATTTAGGTTCTTTAAGACTAAAGGATCAAGAGATTTGTGTTCTACCTCTGAGCCTTGCCTTCCTGGGCGAAGTGCATTTAGAATGGCCATTTCTTTCAGACCTTTATTTCTCTCTAAAAATGCGTAGTCTCACTCAGCATGAGTGTCAAAAGGAAACAAGCTTGGTAGGAGAAATGCCAGAATAAAGGCTTGGGGTGGACGCAGATGCAGGGTTGTTTCCTGTTGGCTTCTCCCTATCCTGCCCTGCCAGCTTCAGTCATATACATAAGGTGGCCATTGGACAAAGCCACTCTCTTTGTGTCAGAAAAAATTGTACTTTTGAAAAAGAATAAGATCATGGAACTGTTGAGCTCAAGCTTATGCAGGGCCAGCATAAGCAAGCGATCCACAGAGGATTTCCCAGAGGGACATTGGAGACAAACCTTGAAATGCAAGAAGCCTGTGGTCAATCAAGGAGAATGAAAGGAAGACGGCTGGCTTTTCAGTCTTGAGAAATGCAATTTAAATAACTCACATGCCTGTTTTTAACTCAACTGCAGACATTGATGCAGAGAAAAAGAATGTGCTTTGGCATGAACTGAGGCAGGAAACCCAGCAGCTCCCCCGAGAAGGGACTTTGCTCCATAAGGAAACTGGCTGTGGACAAGAGCACTGGGTCTTCAGGCAGAGTCAAAGAGAGCCTTGGAATACATTGGGTCTGGCCAGAGAAAGAGACAGTGTACAAGAGAACCACAGCTGCTAAGTTGGGAACGGGAGTGAAAGTTCATCTTAAAGTCTTGGAGCAGGGAAGTTGATTGGGGTAGAAGTGCATTAATCTTGGAACTCCCCTATGAAAACAAGTGGGCCTGCAGCAGGCTTCCTGTCATCTTGATGTGAAGGTATCTTGGTTACTTTCCTCTTGTTGTTGAGACAAAATACCTGACATCCAAAATTAGGGAAGAGAACATTTATTTCTTACAACTGTGGAGGTTTCAGTCCATAGTCTGCTGGCTCCAAGTCAGGGTGGCATGGTGGGGCTGTTGTTTATGGCCACCACAAACAGCAAGTACAAACAGAGCAAAAGAGAGAACCACACACTCCCCTTTCCTGCTCTTACTTTTTATGCTGGCTCCACCCCTGGGTGGGTGCAGCACTCACACCACCAATCCCAGTGCTAGACAGTGAGCCAGTCATGAACACTGGATTCATCTATGTCCATGACTGCATGAAGCATGAGGGGAGGGCTATCTGAACACAAACCATAACAGAAGCTCAGGTCAGTGATATGCATGTGAGTTACTTACATTCCACTTTTAAAATGTACACAGCCACTCATAACAGCTCAATGGTTCACCCAACTTCAGTCAGCCTTGCTTGTCAAGCTCTGCCTCCAGCAGTGATCTCCTTACACTGGTGCCCTGAGCCAGGCTTTGAACCACTGTGCTTATGTGTGCACCAGCCTATGCTTAGACCAACCATCCCATGATGCCTGGGATAGTGCAGAAGTGAGCACTAAGTCTGTGTCCAGGGAACCTCTGGTCCTTTCAAACAGAAACAGTGCATGTCTGTGGGGGTCATGCCCAGCCATACGCTATGTGCAGCTAAACCCGTGGTTATCCCTGAAAGCTCTGAGAGGGTCACCATCACTGAGCTAAGAAGTACTGGGGCAGGGTGCAGAGCACAGCCTGTCACTTGATGGCTTCCAATTGGAAACTGATGTGCAGAGGAATCCAGCCTCCTCTCCCAGCCTGCTGCCCTCTCCCTGTTGTCTTCATCTCTGAGAAAGCACCTCCCTTCACAGTGCCGCTATGATGTGGCTGCAAATCTGAGATCTGTTATAAGCTTCTCCCCAAATCTTATCCTTTAGAAGATTGTGAGAAGCCATCTGTGCAACTCCAGAAAAGGGGGGAAAAGTCCAAATTGAAAAATCAACACTATTTAATCAAAATAAAAAGGCTGTTTCTACTGCAGTAGCCCTTGCTTCTGTATTTAATTTGTTTCACCATCTGCTGCCCACATCACCTTTTACATCTCAATTGCCCGCATGCCTCCTTGGTACACAGAACCTGGGGACATTCCGTAATCAGTTCTGAAATGCTTAGTGAACATTTGTTGTCAGATGACATACTGACAGAGATGAGCATGCTTGTATAAATAAGTGTGCATTTCTAGGCATGCAGTTGTGTCTTTGCCCATTTCTTAGTAACAAGCATATCACAATTTATATTTCTTAAGAAAATATGTAGTGTTTTTATTGTATTTAATTTGAGCCTCAATAATTCTTTACTTTATGGGCCTCTATAAATGGGTATCCTAAATACATATTCCATTGTCAGTTTCTTGATGTCTAATATTCTTTGATAACAAATGATCAGAAGATTAGCTTCACTAGGATTTATAATTTTAGGGCTGATGCTCTGGAGTGTGATTCCTGCTCTAATGACAGTGGGCAAGGCCAGGGAGACATAATGACTTAATTACCAGTGGTCATCATGTTAGACATTTCCCTGCCCAACAGCCTGAAGATTCCTAAACTATCCCCAGGTATTCTACCTAAACCTGGGACTTTGATTATAGTCATCACTATGAAAACCTATCAAAATAAAAAAAAAATCAATAGGAATGACTACTAAGACAAGTCACCCACAAGAAGCCATTTGTTTCAAACTACAATGAGGTTGTTTTTGATTTCTCAGTGATGCCGAGACACACTGAAGTGAAAGCAGACACAGCCGTGGAGGCCTGGTGCAGACTCTGCCTGGGTGCTGGTCGCAGGTGTCTGAGCTGAGATGATGTTGCAGACTCACCCGGCCTGGATGCTCACTGTGCTAAAAGAAAGTCAAAAAGAGTCTACGGCCCAGGTGTGAAAGCAGAGCCCTAGGTATGCTACAGTGTAAAACAGGAAAAACCCTCGAAGACAGAGGGGGTTCAGGACTTTGCGAACAGAATCTCAGTTGTACCAAAAATAACATCAAGAATCAACAAATGAAATCATATCAAATTATGAAACTTCTACACAGCACAGGAAACAAGCAGTAGAGTGTAGAGACAACTTAAAGAATAAGAAATATTTTTCCAACTACACCTCAGGTTAAAAAAACATTATCTACAATATATAAATAAATAAAAAATTGTGGATTTCCAAAAAGAAAAGATTCAATCAAAAATCATCAGTTGAAATGAACAGAAGAAGTACAAAAGGCCAATAAATACATGCAAAAGTATTCACCATTTTAAGCCACAGGAGAAATGCAAATTAAAACAGCCCTGAGATTCCACATTACTCCGGAAAGCATGGCCATCATGGAGGCGTCAAAGGATGAGTGCTAGAGAGGCCACTGGGAAAGGAAACTCCTGCACTGGGTGGGATGGGAACTAGGACAACCACTCTGGAAAACAGTGAGATTCCTGAAAAAACTAAAACTGGAAATTTCAGTTGTCACCGATGTTCCCCTTCTAGGTACCTTCCTGAAGCAGGAACAGAGATTTGTCTTAGTTACTTTGCACATTGCTGACACAAAATACTGGATGCCAAAACTTAAAGGAGGAAAAGTTTATTTAGCTCACAGTTTGTAGAGTTTCAATCCATAATCAGCTGGCTCCAAGGTAGGGTGGCTCATTGCAGAGGGGCATCAGAGGGAAGAAACAGTTCATGGCAGAAGAAGATGGCAAAAACAGCAGCTGACAATAGTGCTTTCTGTCGGCTGCTTTGATATTCTAACCAGCGTATTTATCTTAGGGTGGGAACCGAGCTAATTAATGAATTAATTTACCCATCATGCACCTTAATCCCAGCATCACAAACTCTAGATCCAGCACCTAGGAAGAAGTCTAAGATTGCATGAAGCAATGAAGGGACACCTACACACATGCCATGAAAATGTGTTTTACAGTGGCACATTCATATGCATCTTTAGTAGCAAGACTAATAATAGTTAAATCGTGGAAGTGACTTCTATCTGCCTTAACAGATGAATGGGTAAATAAAATGTATATATACCCGCTGGAGTACGGAACTACTCAGCCATAAGGAATGATAAATTCAAATCATTTGTACAAAAATAGATGCCCCTTGAGTCCATAATGCTAAGGGACATAAATCAGCCACCAAATCATGAATGCCACCTGATCTATCTTATATGAGAAACCCAAAGAACAAATAATTTCAAGAGCAGAATAAATATGGATAAAATAGGGAGAGAGGCCATTTTCAAATGGAAAGGGAAACTAGAGAGAAGATGGGGATCACGGGAAGGGAACAGAGGACCGTGCAAAGCAGAAACGAGGAAGATGTGTTGTGCACCCGAGCCAACTCCCCATGATGAATATGGTGGTTCCGCACTGACATCACACTAATAAACACAAGGAAGCGGAAGCCGGCAGTGTGCTGGGGGGTGGCGGGTGGGGTGAAACTGTGTTCCCCACAGCGAGCTGCTGGGCTTCACAGCATCCTTGAAGGACCTGGAAGGAGGCCTCCATGGACAGCAGCAGCTTGGTGAAGACAAAGGTAGAAGCCCACCAGCAGAGAGGGAAGGCATGAATGGGGAGCCGCACAAGCCCGAGACTGGAAAGGTGCTGAATGTCCCCCCTTCCAGGCCAGGCACCTCTGTGGGGGCTGCCTGCATCCCTCCCATTGGACACCTGTTCTTATTACTGGGTTTGACCTAAACAGCTCGGAAGAGCTTATGCTCCAGGTCTGGCCATGAACTGAAGCATTCGGGAATGTGTGCAAGGGTCTCCTAGACCTTTCTGCTTCTGACCATGCCCTGAAACACGCCTCTCCTTGTGAGAGCCTTCTTCGCTTTCACTCTGCTTTTCTGTCACTCGTCATGTGTCTAACAGTATCTTTACCTCAGAGCCCCAAGAAGACAGCTTCTGGCTGCTTCAGTGATGCTTCCTCCCAGAGTGTACAGCAAGGACTTGCAGCCAGAGCACAAGTCCAGAGAGTTCACGGGGCAGTGCTGCTGTCAGGGGACAGGACAGGGAGGGGACAAGAAACAGGAGCCTCAGTCTGGGGTGAGAATGGGGTCATCCTTAGAAGGCACAAAGTGAGGGTCCAAAGCACCTTCTATCTGCTGGGTGTGACCCAAGCTCTTGCATTTGTGATGTAGGTGGTTTCCAAGTGAAGACACCAGGTGATGGTGAAGTCAGTGACCTGGACGGGCTGTGAGACACAGTTACATAAAAATGCCAAACTTAGCTGATGGCTGTTCCCAGCTTCTTGTTCTGTCTCTTCTCCTCCACCCTGTCTTTTCCTCCCATGTCTCCCCCCTCTCCTGTCTCCGTTTCCTTCCCTCCCTCCAGTTCTTTATTTTTGTAATGTATTCAGATGAGTCTGCAGTGACTTTTACCCAGGGTGCTGCATACTGTTCACCTGTCTTGGGGAAGTGGCTGTACAGTTAGATGAGCCCATTGCAACCCAACTGCCTGTGCTCCGAGGCGCAGCCTGAACAGCAAGGTCACAAATGACAGGGTCCATGGTACTCTTTGTGGTGGTGGCTTTATCTGTTTTCTAAATAGAAATGGAAAAGCAAGGTCCAGCTATTTTTAATATATGCACAGTCTGTTACATGGGGCGCTAGAATCACTGTGGAAAATAAAAAAGTAGCAGAGAATGAAATTCACTTAGAGATACTCACTTGAGTTTTATCCATCTCTTTCTAATTACAAATTTCTGAATCTTCTGCAAAGCTCTGCATTATTTAATTGTACTGTATAGTTTGCAAAGATATTTTGTTTGTTTGTTTGTTTGTTTGTTTTTGTACTAAGGATCAAACTCATGACCTTGTGCTTGCCAGGCAGACACTGGGTGCTGAGCCATATCTCTGGCTACAAAACAATTTTTTATGTTTAGTATGGAGCTCCATTCTGTCAAAATGTTTTCGTGTTTATCAGCCATGTAAATCTTAATGGACAAGAAGGGGTTTGGTTTCGGTTTGTTCTCCATAAGCCACATGAACCCCTACAGGGAATCCAAGCAAGTCCCTGATCTTATTGGACCTGAAAGAATCTTCAGAGTTGGCCCTAGAACAAGTATGCTATGCAGTGTCACCAAGCACATGGCTGCCAGGAGGCCTGGCACAGGAGTGGAGGGAGAGGTGAAGGCAGAGGGATATGGGGAGACATAGCCCGCACTGCTGAGCCCATGAGAGCCAGAACCAAGAGAAAATGTGCCAGGGTGAGGTGGTCTCAGCTTCCTGCGTGGTCAGGGTACCCTGGGATACACTGCTGCAGCTTTACTTCAGAGAAGGCAGCACATGCTGTGCAGAAGAGGAGAGCCCGTTCTGCTTGCAGGTTGTGAAACCAAGACAGAGTTCTCATGAGGGTCACCCAGAAATGGGGTGAGGTATCTTCTTTTAGCAATTATAATCTCAGCATGAAATTGCATACTTTCTTCTATAGATATTTTAATAATTCTGAGGAAGTGGAAAGAATGTTTTTATTGATACACTTTGCCAAATATTTTCAAGGTTTGAATAGATTTTCTTAACCTGTGACTTCATATTTATTGTGAGTTTCTTTTAAACTATTCAACCTCCTTAGACGCTTAGGAAGTTTAAACCTTCTACCAGGAGATCTTTTACTCAAAAGCTGTAAGTTAAAACAAATGCACACAAATAATAAACTGTTTAATATCTCTTTGAAGCTTAGAATTCAGATGAGCAAAAAGAAGCCCAGGAACTGATCAGATAGTAAATTAAGTCAATGCGGTATATGTGCACCCATGAGCTTACTGAGAAAGAAGGAAACTGGAGACCTATGGAAGAAGACCAGGAATTGCCCTTTCCAAGGTCGGAGTCCTTAGTTTATATATCTCTCTTCATTTGCAAATGACAACATTTACATTTCTTAACGGAAGATGTCAGAAAGTCATTCAGGAAAAAAAATTAAAAGTGAAATTAAGATGGAGTGACTTTTATAAATGTCAAAAATTAAATAATCGCTGTCACATTCACAGGCCAGCCAGAAGTCAGTGTGTGGTTCTGTGCAGCCCCGCTTTCCGAGAATGTGGATAAATTATTGTTTCCTATCACTGCATTTGTAAACTGGATGATACTGAGACCTAAATATTACCAAATACAAGACAGGTATCTCACGGAGGAAACATCTCGTGTGGTTAACGCTATAATTAAAATTGATGCGAGTTTCACTTGCCTGTATTTATCACTTAGTTGATGTAATAATCGTACATCTCCACGCGGCACAGTGTGATGTGGTAGTTCATAGATACAGTGCATGTGGGATGCTCAGATTGGGATAAATAGCATGACAGTCATCTCCAGCAGGCACTGTGACATTCAGGGTTGGCTTGATTGTGGTTAACCACCGTCGCAGTGCTGTGCTCTGCAGCCCTGTGCCATTGATTGTCTCCCTGTGCTCCCTTCCATTCACTTCCAGAGCTTGGTAACTACTGCTCTTCTCTTAGCTCTTGTGAGACCAACTCATTATCCAGTTTTATTTAACTCACTGTCCTCCAGGTTTATCCATTTTGCTGCAGACAAGAAGGCTTCAGTTCCTCTGGGCTGAACAGCGCTCCTATGTGCATGTGGACTGCTTTGGGGCTCTGCGTTCGTTCACTGTGTGTGGCACACTGGATTCCTGACGTTGGCTAGTGTGACCAGTACTGCAGAGACACTGGGTGGGGACAGAGTTCATTCACTGAGAGGATTTCCTTTCCTTTAGAATACACTCACTTTGGGATTATTGGGTGTGACTGTTGCTTTGTTTCTAGCTTTTCCAGGGGCCTCCATACTGTGTTCTGTTGTATTTGTGCTGATAGCCTATGGGAATCCATTCCCCGCACCCCCAGCACTAAGCATGTTTGTCCTTGACCCCGGTGACCTACCCAGGGTGGGTTAAGCTCTCCCTGTGGCTTTGGTTCATGTGTTTTTGGATGACACATCATTCAGACAGATGTCACACAATGCAGATGCCATACCTCTATTGTTGACCGTTTCTGTGTCACCTTTAGAAATGTCTCTTTGGAGGTCTAAACACTTGGTTAGTAATTGAAGGCAGAGATTCCTCTATATGGTCATCTTGTCAGTTCATGAACAGGAATAAGTCCCTCAAGGGTTTTTCTCCAGTCTACATTGAGGTGGGCAGAGCAACTAAAGTGGGACAGAGTCTACACGGAATATTCCAACATATTCCCATTCTGAGGCACAGAGAGACCTCCTAGACAGGGGCTGAAATGTTCCATCTCTGTCCTTTATTCAGACTTGGAGATTCTCTCAAGGGCAGTCCTGCGCCCTCCACCACAGCAAGGGTGGGCATAGATTTGAGTTTTGTTGCAAAAATTTCGAAGACAGCCACTCTGCACTCCCCCAGGAGCCCCAGCCACACAGACTGGTGTTAGGAAAGTAATGAAGAGAAGGCAGGGTGGGACTGCCCCTGGGGCACGGGAACTAATGAGGGATGTATCAGGAGCCCTGTGCAGAATCACATAGCTGTGTGTTTTATTTCACTTCCTCACCCGGCCATGCCAGTGATCTCTACAGTCCTTCGGGCTACTAATTTTTAAGGTTGTTTTAAATGAATCTTTGTAGTATCTGATTATATTCATTGTGGGAAATCATGTGTGTACCTTCCCCATCTCACTCCCAGTTTTACCAGCTATGGTGTGTTCATTATTTTCACTTACAGAGACTAAAGAGTGAAATGGCCACCTAGTGGTATTTATTCCTGCTTGGGTGTTATTTTGTCTTAGTCCCTGGTCTTGGCAAGACTGAAGCCACTCATGCGGGTCCCTTTCTGCTGCTCTCCTTTCTCAACTCTGCAAATGTATGCACAAACTGCAAAAAAGATTTTTGAGTCTTAATTTGGGGATTAATTTTGATTCCATTAACTATGGGTGCAGTTTCTCAAACAAGAGTCCCCAGGAGATTCTGCAAAGCATGCCTTTCATTTCAGTAAGTTTGTCTTCTCCAAATGAGCTCAGCAAAGTGGAAACCATTACGGGGGAGGTTTTCTGTGCTGGGCCCTCTGGTGTTTGTGGTGGTGGTCTGTTTTCTTACCTGCAGAGAGAGGGATTTAGATTAGCACCTTGTGGAGGAATGCTCACATCTTAGATTTCAGGATTCTGTTTGGCATCTCTGAACAACAGAATTCTACTCTTCAAGGTCCAGAACCAATGGCACCAATTTCATGATGCTTTTCTCCATCACTCAATTAGTTCACAGTATTGTCTTTTCTCTTAAGCTTTGTGACATCTTGAGTAGACCACAGTGCTTATAGTTATCCAAGGTTGCCTTGAAATTTTATGCCTGGTCATATTTAATCTGAGAGAGCTGCTCTCTAGGAGACAAGACCCCACCCTGTGTGTGTGTGTGTGTGTGTGTGCCATCTTGCCATGAAAACTGGGAACTGGTTTAGCATCAATACATCCTAAAATGCCCTGTGTATGGATTGTCCCGTTTTTAGTCATGCGCTTGAACTGGACACATCCGTTCCCTATGGACTGCCCACTGTCCCAGGCTGAGAGCTGGTGCGTGCTCTCTCTGACTCTCTCCCTTCCTACCTCTCTCTCTCTGCCTTTCCTACCTCTCCTTCCTCCCATCTCTTGCTCTTTTTTCCCTGGGGCCATTTCTTCTGTGATAGTTTTTCTGAAGGCATCCTAAAAAAGCTGACTGTTAAAGATATTGGTTCTTGTTTTATCCTGAAATAGGGTTCCCGCACCCAAAAGCAGGAATGTAAGGAAGTCAACTCCAAAAGATCAGCAAAACTTGCTTCCTGCAGGGCCCTGAGCCCATCAGCCTACAGAGACCAGGTCGCCTGTTCTTCTCGGGCTGTGTCTGGAGGTTTTCGAGTGGCACAAGGTGATAGAGGGTTTCCTGTCATCTTCCCACCTGGACAGTGTCGCTGGCTGTCAGCCAGGGGAACTCACTGTATCCCCATGCTCCTTCTCTCTCCTTCCCTCCTATCTTCCCACTGCTGAGAACACTCCTGTGCTGAGGACAGTGACAGTTGTGAGTGGACAATATTATAAGTATGTCGCATGTCCACACAGTTTCTTAGCTTGCTGTGTTATGCAGCAAACCCTGAGCCTCTACTCCCCGGTACTGTGTGCAATGTTTTGCCAAAAATAAAAGTTTCTCCTGAGCCTCACGTCAAGACAGTGACACAGTCTTTCATGGCTTCAATTGCCCATACTTCCTACAAATACATACTGTGCTCAGCGGGACAGTGAGCTTGCGGATCTTCAGCAAGGAGCCTGAATGCCAACCTATTACTTTGATTCACTGGAAGCACTTTTGTCATGCAAGCCACCCGTATGAAAACAAAACCAATGGGGTATAAAATTGACTTTGTGGAAGTAAAGATTTCAGTTTTCCTAAGTGACACACTGGAGGGAATGAAAGTTAAGAGTATTTGGTGTAATAAGAAATAGTATTAGGGAAATATTACCCAAAAGTACAGAACGTGCAGCTTTTCAAAAATGAGATCAAAAGTAAAAGACTATGCAGTTCTAAAGTGTGCTGAAAGCATTTGGTCAAATGAGGCAAGCATGACCACAGAATGTCATAGGTTAGGGTTAGGGCGACAGGCAGTGTGTGGCTAGAAGCAGAGAAGGCTGAAGAATTATACTCGGTAAGGAAGCAGAGCCAAGCAGGATTCTGACACCCAAGCGATGTCCGATTCTGTTGCTTCCATCAGTCCTGACCAGCGCTGAAACTGTATGACATCAACTCATTGTCAGACACACTCCAGTCCCAGCTCACTGAGACGACTCGTTTCTGTGGGTATAAAGCCTGCCATTTCTTCAGTATGAGAACTAGGACTTGATCTGAGGGCTTGGTACTGACCTACCTCCCCAGCCTTTTGGATGTTGAAACAGGGTCTTGCTAGGTTACTACTGCCTAGAGTGACCTTGCACTTGAGTTCTTCTTGACTCAGCCTCCGAGGCTGCTAGACTAGTAGGCCAATTTCACCACACCCAGCTCAGTACTCATTTTAACCCCTTTGCAAATGAGATGCAAAACAAAGGGGTGTTTGTTTACCACCTTGCAAATGTCATGGTTACTTCAAAGTAATTGATGAGATGTGAGCAAGTTCATGGGCCCAGGCTGTGAATTCCCTTGGCTGCCCTCTGTTTGGTTGCTCGTTTGCCACTGAACAAAATGGGCATGAGCAGTGCTCCTGGGATTATCTGGGGTGAAGGCATCTGAGTCCTGTCCGTGAACTGGGTGGGTGAACAGGTCCACATCAGCTCTTCTCACTGTTTCCTTTCATGCCCCTCTGCATACACTGAGGCCCACTCCATGTCATTACCGACGTGTATGGCAGTGGCAATCATGGCCTTACAGCAGCGCGATATGGTGTTCACAGACAGCGTCTATTACTCAACAGTGTGCGAGGCTTTTCACCAGCATGGTCTCATTTAACCCTTGCCTGGCCCCGAAGGGAAAGGTGATGCCATTGTTCTCCTTGTTCTTGTTTGCAGAGTGCAGCTCACGCGGTTTTCTGGGGTGCTGTTTGTGTACAGCCCATCTGTCTCTGGGCCACATTCAGTGTTTCCTATCTGCCACTGCCGCCCTGAGTTTGGAGGATGGAGTAGGGTTTGCTCCCCAACTTTCCATGGTGCTGCTCTTTTTGCTGCTGACTCACCCCATGGCACGCAGCTCCTCCTGCCTCCAAGGGCTCTGTCCTGCGGAGTAAGCCCTGTCACCGGGTTGGGTGAGCTGAGCACCCCACCAGCGCTCGGTTCAGGTCCACTCCAGTGTGCATCAGGTTGGGGGGTGAAGGTATTGTCCTTGCACAGGGGCATTTCTGAGGCCACGCAGAGCAGGTCTGTAGACAGGATTGTACAGGCACTGACTCCGCACAAAGAACACAAGTGGGATTGCGTGGACCAAAAACAGAAAGGACAGGGATCAGGAGATAGATGGGGTGGAGAGGATGATAAAGGAACTAAAATGTGCTACCTGCACATCACAAAAGATGTGAGCATTACGTACTACAGTCATGTACCAATAAAAAAAATTACAGAAAGAAAATGTCTGCATTTAGATCCTCTCTAGCTGCTGGCTTGAGGCTCCAGGACTCATTCTTAGTCTTAGCTCCAGGACTTATTCTTAGCTCTTAGATCCTGGGACCACGTGGCTGTTCCAGCGAATCTCCACATCATGGAAACTATCATGTTTGTGAATATAAACACTCTTCAGCTTAGCCTTGTGGGCCCAGAACCGCTGTTATGGTATTTGGTTGCATTCTTGGGCTTATATGGAAACATTACAAAGAAGCACCTAGATAAGGTAGAAAGATAGACCCTGGTTTCCATGTGTAATTCTGTGCAATTGAATAATTGATAATGATCCTTTCCTTGCCATGTCCTTAGAATAAAGTTTTCCTACCTCCAGGCATATGGAATTTGCCTAAAATAAAATAAGTAATTTTTTTATAAGTAAAAGATTTTTCAAAGAAAATAAGTTGATACCACTGAAAATTAGCCTTTTTCATATTATTTATCAGTTGTAAATACAAATTTGCACCCAATTATATGGCCAGATATATATCACCAAGGTATTCTAAACACTAAATGTTGCAATAAATGTTATGGTGACACACACCTATACTCCCAGCAGTGGGGAGGCTGTGGCAGGAGAATCCTTACAAGTTCCATGCCAGCCTGGGCTACAAAGTGAACTCAAGGCCAGCCTGAAATGCATAGTGAGACCCTGTCTTAATAAAAAGACAAAAAACAACAATGTTATGATTATACTGGTCAGCCCTTAATATAACTATTTTATGTACAGTAAAGATAAATACCGCCTGCTACCCTTTTCAAAGCTCGTTTGCACTGGGTTAGAGTAAACATGCAGGATTTGAGCAATGACAGAATGTAGGAGTCATCTCACAGGCGGAGGCACATCCATTTTCTGACGTATCTTTAGGTTTTATTCATTAGCCTATGTATGCGGCACAGAGCAGGCAGCTTCCTCCTGGGGAACTGCAAGGTGCTCAGTGTATCTGTCTCTCCTGCCACCGCTCTGTCTGTTTCCTACGACACATCCTTGATTTTGCCCTTTAATTTGCTTGCAATCTAGGTTACTAGTATGAGAGATGCAGTGAGATATTACTGAGGTTGAACTATCATTTATATTTATATGTTCATTAAAATTAACAACCACATTAACATATAAGCTCGAGAATCCCAGCTCTTGAAAGGTTGGACCTATTTTGGGTTCTGGACGTTTTAGTTTCTGAAAGATCTGCATATAATTCATGAGAATTCCTGAGGCTGAAACCTGCGTCCAAGCAGGAACTCACCTGTGCTTACAGACACTGCGGACACATGGGCTGCAGGTGCCATGCTGCTCTCCTATGCCTGTGTTCTGACCACACCCATCATGGAAGGTCAGATGGGGGATGCACCATGCATGGCATCCTGTTGCGCTCGAAGTGGTTTAGACATTTGAGCATTTCTGATTTCAGATTAACAGTGGTTAACCTGTGATCCCCTCCCAGCTCACTAAGTGTGTCAGCTTGAGAAATCAAGTTCTGCAAGTTTATCTTGCATAATAGATTATGAGTCTTTACATACAAACACAAAGTACTTACTGAAAAGGAGGTGATCAGGGAACAGACGTAAAAGGTCCACTGGGTAAACAACCGTACAGTTCAGAGGGCCGGCTTCTGCTTTTTAAGCACTTTTAGCTCTAAGTGAAGCATGAATACCGGGCTCATCTAGAGTGAGGAGGCCTCCTAGGCTGTGTTTATCACCTGTACAGGGGGACATGAGAGGTGGACGCTGGATGGCCACCAGGAGGACCCAGGCAGAAGTGGGACGGGGTGATTCTGATGCCCACCTCTGAACCTATTTTCCATCTCCTTCTCATTTCCTTCCTAGACTGTTATATAAAGATAAAAACAGGAGCTGCGAAAGGACTTCAGAGGGTGAGGTTTGTTTGCCCTCAGGCCTGCAGGGGGCGTCTGAGTGTCACCGCTCCTCACAGTCCTGCCTCCTGGGACTCGGCTGAACGGGAGAGGTGGGAGCAGAGGGGAAAAAGGGTTCTTGTCCTCAGACTCTGATCAGCTCATAAGCAAAAGGCACTGCAAAGGCCCAAGTGCTTTCTTTGTTCCCTTTCAGACAGGGCCTTGCTATGTAGTCGAGGCTGGGCCTGAACTCACTATGTAGCCCAGCCTGGTCTTAAAGTCATACAGACCTTCCAGCCTCAGCCTCCTGAGTGCTAGAGTACAGGCAGGTGCCATTACCTGTGCTTTCCAGCACATACTTGGAAAAGTGGCCCACTGAACGAGTATGATCTAATTGACTGCTGTGTGCTCTTCTTTCTTGCAGAATTATTTTGCAAGTGGATTTGTCTGCACAGTGATTATGTAAGAAGGCTGAAAATACGAATTACGAAGCAATTTTCTAAAATTGTAAAAAAAATATAAAATACATGCAAGGACTCAGAGTTCTTTCCTTGATTTTGTGTTAATTTTTACATTAATCATTCACTCTTCAGTATTTGATTAAACACTACTGTTCCACAGCCCTGTGTGGGCCTGGGATTAGTCAGTGACATTGATTGCAATGCAATATTTGAATAAAATATTCCCACTCTTCTATACCTCAAACATTTTAATTAGCATCTTAAAGACTCTTGTAAATATTTTAGTTGGTGAAAATTGTGATTTTTTTCTGTGAAACAAAATCAAATATGTAGGTAATGAAGAATTTTAACATTATCAAATGCATTAAGCATAAAATGTTTACATAAACTGAATATTGATTGAAATCACTTTTATGTTCTGATCAACTTTTAGTCTTTAAAGTTGAAATAATTTTTATAATGTTATGCTGCATTTCAACCTCTTGCAAAAAGCACCTCATGAATAATTGGGATCGTCATCTATCACTGATTTCATTTTGAAGATGCAAACTTAATTTGTGTAAGGGCAAAATATGATCAGAAAAGCTCAAAAAATATTGTGTAATTTAATTGTAATTCAATGTATATTTTAATGAACATTTTAAATTTTAGTAATCTAAAAAGTACTGTATTCAAATAATCAAAATTTCAAACTACAAAATATTTATACAGCGGTAGTTTCACCTGTCATGCCATACTATTTCCTATATTTCCAAAGAAAGTGATAATTTTAAATTTTATTTGAAAGAGATTAATACAAAAGAGGACATAACAAAGCAGATCACAACGGAACAATGTAAGCAACACAGTATTTCATCACAATACAACCCATAATTAACAGTAACTACCATAATGTCTCCTTCTCTGAAATAGTTGAGCATAACTTCATATACAATAGTGTCAAACATAACAAAACAGTATAAAACCATTCAAGAGAATGAAAGTATTACAGGGCATTCAGAACCAAATAACAGAGAATGAACGATGTATACTATATTATCTCATTTTCCACAGAAAATTTCTTTAGACTATCATACATAATAAAATCCAATAAGATATAATATGATAGAACCAATGGAAACAGAAGAACAAAAGCATGGTAGGACTTCAGAGTAAAATGATATTAAACCAGCACTGGCTAATATAATGTCTTGTTTTCTTCAAAATAACTGTTCATACTATCACAGATAATAAAATCAAACAAACCAGGATAAAATCATTCAAACTAATGAATGCAAACATTATAAGGCTTCAAAGCAGTGTAATGGGGAATATGATTACCATAAACACTTATGTACACTTACCATTTCTTACACTAGGGAGACTATATGGTATTTATACATGTGAGTTTGATTTATTTCACTTATGAGTATAGTCTCAAATTGTGCCCA
Source organism: Cavia porcellus (assembly GCF_034190915.1). Lineage (NCBI taxonomy): Eukaryota > Metazoa > Chordata > Mammalia > Rodentia > Caviidae > Cavia > Cavia porcellus. The sequence continues at coordinate 45,922,065 of NW_026947507.1, forward strand.
TTTATTTATAAATATCTCAATGTGATCATTCTTTATAGCTGAGTAATACTCCATTGTATAAAATACCACAACTTTTTTATCCATTCCTCAGTTGATGGACATATAGGTTGTTTCCAAGATCTGGCTATACAAATTGTGCTGCTATAAATATGGATGCACATATATCAAAGTGGTATGATGTTTTCATTTCTTCTAGCAATATGCCTAGAAGTGGAATAGCTGGTCAAATGGGACTTCTAATCACAGCTTTTTAAGGAATCTCCAGACTGATCTGCACAGAGGTTGCACCAGTTTACACTCCCACCCACAGTGCAGGAGAGTTCCTTTTTCCCCACAGCCTCTCCAGCATCTGTTGTTGGTAGTTTTATTGATCTTGGCCATTCTTTCTGGAGTGAGATGGAATCTCAGTTTGGTTTTAATTTGTATTTCTATGATGACCAATGATGAAAATTTTTTCATGTATTTATTTGCAATTTGTATTTCTTCATCTCAGATGCCCTATTTTTGGACTGGGTCTTTGAATTTCAGGGGTCTGATTTTTTTTTTAATTCTTTATATGTTTTAGACAGAAGTCCTTTGTCTGAGGGACAGTTCACTAAGATTTTTTCCCAGTTTTGGGTTTTCTTTTCACTATGCTTGAGATTTCTTTTAACAAGCAGAAACTTTTTAATAAGATGTAATCCCAGTTATTGATTCTGTTAAGTATTTCCCATGTGGTTTGATTCCTGTTCATGAATTCTCTACCTACTCCTATGTCTTCAATATTTTTACCTAATTTGTCTTCTAAAAGATTTAGTGTTTCTATTTTAATATTCAGATCTTTGATCCATTTAGATTTTAGTATAGTACATGGTGATAAGCATGGGTCTAGTTTTAGTTTTCACCATATGGACAGCTAGTTTTTCCAGCACCATTCTTTAAAGAGACTGTTGTTCTTCCATGGAACATGTTTGGCCACTTTATCAAGGATAAGGTGGTTGAGTGTGTTGGTAGTTGTGGTTGTATCTTCTAATCTATTCCATTGATCTTCAGCTCTGTTTTGATTCCAGTACCATGTTGATTTTACTATAGTAGCTTTGTAGTATAACTTCAAGTCATGGATTGTGATGCCTCCTGCCTTGCCTTTGCTGCTTAGAATTGCCTTTGCTATTCTAGGTCTCTTCTGATTCCAGATGAATTTTAGGATGGACTTCTCTAGATCTATGAGGTATGTTGATGGTATTTTCATTGGGATTGCATTGAATCTGTGTAACAATTTTGGGAGTGGCCATTTTCACAGTATTTATTCTTCCTATTCATGAACAAGGGATGTCTTTCCATTTTCTGAGATCTTCTTCAATTTCTATTTTCAGAGTATTGTAATTTTCCCTGTATAGATCTTTTACTTCTTTCATGAGATTAATTCCTAAGTATTTCATTTTTTTGGATACTAGTGTGAAGGGTGTGGCTTCTCATTTCTCTCTCAGTGATCTTGTTGTTAGTGTATAGAAATGCTATTGATTTTTGAGTATTGATTTTATATCCAGCTACATTACTGAATTTATTTATTATATGTAGGAGTCTTTCAATAGAGTTTTGGGCATCTTCTATGTAGAGTATCATGTCATCTGCAAATAATGATAATTTAACTTCTTCTTTTTCTATCTTTACCCCTTTTACTTCTTTCTTGTCTAATTGCTCTGGCTAGTATTTCCAGTACCATGTTGAATAGGATAAGGGGCATCCTTGTCTTGTGCCTGCTTTTAAGGTAAAGGCCTTCAGTTTTTGGCCATTTGCTTGATTCTGGCTGTTGCTTTGTCATAGATGCCCTTTATCATATTGAGGTAAAGACCATCTATTTCAATTTTTTGTAAGGTTCTTATCATGAATGAGTGTTGGACCTTATAATAAAAAGCTTTTTCTGCATCTGCAGAAATGATCACGTAATTCTTACTTTTGGCTTTATTGATATGGTGGGTTACATTTATTGATTTCCGTATGTTGACCATCCCTGCATGCCTGGAATGAATCTCATTTGGTTATGGTGTATGATCTTCTTGATGATTTGCTGCATCCTGTTGGCCAATATTTTATTGAGGATTTTTGCATCTGTGTTCACTAGGGAGATTGGCCTGTAGTTCTCTTTTTTAGTTGGGTCTTTCTCAGGTTTTGGTACTAGAGTACCATATTTGCTTCCAGGAATGATTTACGAAGGATTGCTTCCCTTTCGATTTCATTGAACAGTTTGAGGAGTGTTGGCATTAAGTCTTCTTTGTATTTCTTTTAGAATTCTATAGTGAATCTGTCTGGGTGTGGGCTCTTCTTTGTAGGTAAGTACTTAATTACATTTTCAATTTCAATAATAGAAACTGGGTTATTCAGCAGTTTTACATCTTCTTGACCCAGCTTTGGTACTTCATCTGTTTCTAGAAATCTGTCCATTTCTTCTATCTTATCAAACCTATGAGAGTAAAGGTTTTTGAAATAGGTGTTGATGATCTTCTGTATTTTTACAGAGTCTGTAGTGATTTCATATTTTTCATTTCTTATTGCATAAATTTGAGCTTTTCTTTCCTTTTTTTAATAAAGCTGGGTAGGGGTTTATCAATTTTATTTATTCTTTCAAAGAACCAACTCTTTGATTCATTGAATCTTTGGATTGTTTTCTTAGTCTCTATTGCATTAATTTTTGCTCTGATTTTTATCATTTCTTCCCTTCTTTTGGCTTTGAGCTTGATTTGCTTTTCTTTTTCTAGATGTTTGAGGTGTAGCATCAAGTTGTTTATTTCTATTCATTCTGTTTTCCTGATGTGCAAACTCAGTGCAATAAATTTTCCTCTAAGGACAGCTTTCATTGCATTCCACAAATTCTGGTAAGTTTCATTTGTATTTTTGTTTGCTTATAGATATTGTTTATTTTTTTTTAAAGAGAGAAGAAAGAAAAAAAGAAAGGACATAAAAAAGAATGCAGTAAAAGGGTACAAATAATACAATATTTCTAGAAAAAAATATATGCAATATGAAATCACCAGTTAACAGGCTACATATTATCTTCCCAGAAACAGTTGTCCATATCACTAAATTAAAGCATATTAAAGTGAACATTCATACAGTGGAATTGGAGACAGTTCCGTTCAATGATCCAACAAAAGCTCAGTTACATGGTTTTCCGTCCTACACTCTCGAACATACCTGCAGTTATATCCCTTACTCCACCTTACTTTACTCTCTTTTTTACAGTAACAATTAGACTTTTAAGGTTTTATTACTCTCACGGTTCTTATTACTTTTTTGAAGAGAATAAAAACAAATGTGACTAAGCAAAACAGAGTCAGTTAGAACAGAAGGGTGGGCATAGCACGTGATGCAAAAATAGAATACCAGGTGATCAAAAGTGGTTACCATTGTGCCTCTTGCTATTTTCAAATTTTGTTGTCTATATCATCAGGTATAATAGAAATCAAAACAGTACGGAACAAAACCAATAAAATCTACACTGAGGACCTTACAGGACTTCAAAAAAAAAATGATACTCAATCCATATTGGGCATCATAGTATATCTCTATCACCTTCAATGTGATTGCCACCCTCAAACTTGCTACTATCACACAAAATAGAATATATAATAATCAGATAGAACAAGATGGGGAGAACAATACTGGGGAAGTCAGGTTAATAGGACAACAAAAATAGTTACTATAATATGTCTCGTATTTCTTTAATTTAGTTTTCCCTTAATTAAAAAATGTAAGAAAATAGATTAATTTAAAAATAGGGGGAAGATTGAGATAAGAGAGGATATTGTAATAGAACAATGCAGGGCAGAACAGAGCAATTCAAGCATCTTGTGTTTACATATTGTTTAATTTCTTCTTTAATTTCTCCTGTGACCCACTGATTGCTCAATAGGGTATTACTGAATTTCCATGTGTTTGTGGGGTTTTTGCGGTTTCTTTTATCATTAATTTCTAGTTTCATGATGCTATGATCTGATAACATGCATGGGATAATTTTAATTCTTAAGCATTTACTTAAATTTGCTCTGTAGGCTAGTATATGGTCTATTTTAGAGAAAATCTCATGTGCTGCTGAGAAGAATGTATATTACAATGTTATTGGATGGAACACTTTGTATATGTCTATCAAGTCCATTTGTTCATAGGTATGATTCAGTTCTGTTATTCATTTGCTGATTTTCTGTCTGGTTGATCTGTCCCTTGGTGTCAATGATGTGCTCCTGTTATAATTGTGTAAGTGCTAATTTGATTTTTCATTTCTATTAATACTTTGTATAACTGGATGCTCTGGAATTTGGTGCATATATATTTAAGATAGTTATCTCTTCCTCTTGAAGTTTTCCCCTAATCAGTATGTAGTGACCTTCTTTACCTCCTAGGATCATTCTTGGTTTGAAGTTCACATCTTCTGCCAACAGAATAGCTACCCCTGCTTTTTTTTTTTTTTTTTTTTGTTCCTGAAGCATGAAGTATTGTTTTCCATCCTTTGACTTTCAGTCTGTGAGTTTCCTTTTGGGTTAGATGGGTTTCTTGTGGACAGCATACGGTTTGATGTTGTTTCTTGACCCACTTTTCCAGTCTGTTTCTTTTAATTGGTGAATTGAGACCATTTATGTTAATGGTTATAACAGTTATATACTGGTTTATTGTTGCCATGTTATCTTTCTTCTGTTGCATGTTTATCTTTCCATTCTGTTTGTCTGCCTTGCTTAGTGGTTTTTTCCTATATGTATCTAAACTCTTAAAGTATTCTTTGCAGGGTTGGCTTGGTGATCATGAAGTTCTTCAACTGTTCTTTGGCATGGAAGTATCTTATTTCTCCATCCATTTTGAAGGACAGTTTTTCAGGGTACATCAGTCTAGGTTGGAAATCATTTTCCTTTGGGATCTGAAATACTTCACTCCATGCTCTTCTTGACTTTATTACCTATGTTGAGAAGTCTGCTATGTTTGTAGTAGGTTTTCCTTTATAGGTGATCTGTCTTTTCTCTCTAACAGCTCTTAATATTCTGTTCTTATATTGGATTTCTGGGATGGTGATTATTATGTCTGGGTGTAGTTTTATTTTGGTTATGGCTACTTGGCATTCTGTATGATTCACTAATCTATATTTCAGTTTCCATTCACGTGTTAGGGAAATTTTCACCTATTACCTGTTATTTACAATAACACTTGATATCACTTTTGTTATCCCCTTCTTTTTCATTTTTCCCTATCAATCATATGTTGTTTTTCTTTACATTATCTTGCAGCTGTTGAATTGTTATTTCCTGATTATTTGTTTTTTTTTTAAAAGATCTTTCCTTTCCTATTCAGTAGCTGCAATACTATCTTCGAAGTCTGAAATTCTATCTTCACTTTCATTGAGGTGGTTTCAACAACTTTCAATGGAATTTTTGATTTCCTGTATATCTCTTTGAATCTGCTTCATGTATTCTGTTTGTTTCTTATATTGTTCATCCAGGGATTTTATCTTTTTGTATTGTTCCTCTTATTTTTTAACTGTGTCTTCTTTAGGTGTGGTCCACATCTCTTTCATTACTTTTATCATTTCTTCTTTCACCTGGGAGACTATTTCTAGTTTGAATTCCTTTAAAGCTTTCTGTAGTTTCTTTTTTTATTTTAGTTGCTATTATTTCAGGCGAATGGCATATATTTTCTTCTATGTACATGACTTCTAGACTTTCTTGGGATGGGCTAGAGGTTTGAGATTGCATTTTGGTCTTTTGTTTTGTCATTTTCCTATATATCTGTGTTTCAAGTGTTCCAAGGCTTCCCCTGAGTGTGTTGGAAATCGTCTTCTATGCCCGCGGCTCTTTGTACTGAATGGAGGTTGCTGAGTGTGGTACAGTCAGGCCCACAGGACCCCCAATGCCACCTGCAGTGTTTCAGGTAGCTGGACAGGCTCCTAACCCCTGTGAGTGATAACCCCTAAAAGCTCTCCCTGGGCAAGGACCAATGCTCTGGAACTCACTTCACTTTCAGCTCCCCTGATTGAAGAAAGTTGCTGGGTGTAATCTAGTCGAGCCACAAAACCTCCCAAGCCTAGTCTAGTGTGGCTGGAAGCTGGGCGTGTCCTTGACCACTGGGAGTGATGATCTTAATCTCTTCCTGGGGGCTCAGGATGGTGAGCAGGAACTCACCCCCGCAGGCATCCCAGTTCTCTCCTCAGGCAGCACAGCACCAATAAAGTGATAATTAAATCATGTTGCATCTTTAAAAATTTAATATAAAGATGCATATCAGCACAATAATTGTGTGTGTGTTTATGCACATACACGACATGTTGGGAGAACACTTACTACACTAAATTTTTGTGTAAGTAAAAACAGAACCCATTTTATATTTGGGAGGAAGGAATAATTCTGTGCATACAGTAGTCTTTCTGATTTTATCTTATTATCATATCATTGTACAAACATAATCTATTTAAATTTGCACTATTTATTCATGTGTTAGTTCCTTTCCATTTTTTCGGTGACAGTAACAGTGCAGTGACAGTGTCTTAGAAAAATGTACTTAAGTATGTGTAATACAGGTGAGGAATGAATATTTGAGAGGGAGAATCCTGACTTAATAAATTGTTGCAGTTTAAATCTTTAAGGAAATGTTGTAAGTAATAAAAAGCTCTTTACCCCCAAATTGGACTTTTAAAATACATATCTGTTTTTCAATAGCTTCAATCAAAAGTGTGCTTTCAGCAGCTGACCCCTGCTGCTTGCAGTGCAGTATCCTGTGCTGAGCTCTCCAAGGCTGGTGAGAATACAGATGTCTCCCTCCCCTTCCGCTGTCCAGCACCAGTGTCCAGGAAGGGGGATTCCCACGTGGCCAGTAAGCAATGCGGTTTCTACTGGCTTCCACACTTGGTGAATAGGGTATGGCCTGTCCTCTTCTGAGAGGAAAAGTAAGAAATTACATTTTTGAGTTCCCTGAATATTTACATGTCTTGTCCATATTCACATTTATGGGTTTCAGTTTCTTCATTGATAATTCAAAAGTGGAAAGTAATCTGTGCACTCTCCTTGCTGTTAGAGGACTTGTGTCAGGCACTTTCCACTGTTGGAACAAAACTCACAGCAGCAGCATCCTAAAGGAGGACTGCATATGACTCGAGGTTTTGTGTGCAGGCTGCAGGGCATTGGTGTGGAGAGCTGTGCCCTTGAGGTGGCCAGGAAGCTAGGGAGGGGGTCAGACAGGCAGGGACACCTGCCCAGCCTTACCTGAGCCCCAGCCCTGCTGGGACGCACCTCCTTCCAGCACACCCAGCCGCTGCTCTGCTCAGATGCACGTTAAGGTGCATAGGATCCCATGACCTAGTGTCTCCCACAGTCCGCTCCTGAACAAGTAGGAGTCTGGGGCGGTTCAGGTCTAAGCTGCAGCCTGCAGACGTGAATTTGCAGCCTGGCTTGATAAGTTCAGCTCTTAGGGTGTGTGGTTCTCATTTCCACATAGCGACTTCTCCTCAGTCTCATCTGTTACCTGGAAAGAAACACTTTCACAGTGATGAACGCAGGGAAAGAAGAGATGCTCTTTAACAAATGCTGCAAACATTTGCCCTAAACACAGGGGAATATGAACAGGCATAAAACCCTCATGCCGTCTCTCAAATATGAGAGTAGGAGAAGTTAAAAGATATGAGAAGGAATATAGAAGAAAAGAATCCTTGAATTGTTAAACATTTTACTAAGTAAGGAGCTTGTGTGAAATAAATTAGTATCCAACAAAGGCAACTATTAGCATGAGTTTTACAGTTTCCATAATCTGCATAACCTTGTTTAACATATTTATTGCCACATTGTCTGTGGCACCAATAAAAAGCAACTTATTAATTTCCCAGTTGTTTTCAAATTTAGATAAGAAATTGATAGGCTTCAGATAGTATATGTCAAGTAAATTAAATTAAAAAACTGGTAATAAAATGGCTATGTCTGATGTATGTGGTAGTTGCTAAATTGCTTATTTTGGACTCAAACTTATGATCCTCCTGCCTCAAACTCCTGGAGTGTTGGGATTATACCTACCATCATGCTTAGCCAAAATAGTGTTTTGAGTAAATGGAATAATTATTTTAAAAACACCAAGATAATGAAAAGGGTTGGTCATTTAATGAGTACGACCCATGTTAGTTGATGACTAGCATGGGATCTAGTAGCTGAGATTACTAACAGGAACACTGCTTACTAAAATGAAAACTTACCTCACACATCTAGGTCTGAGCACACATTCTTGATTCATATATGCTGTCTTTCTTTGAAGCAACTATCATTACAGATGCTCTGTGAGAAGTCTTTGGTATTTTATTGCATCTAGGAGAACTCAGTTGAGACTCAGACGATACATCCTTTATTTAACTTCAAAACTTACATGTTGAAACTTGGCAAGCTTTTGTGATCCTCCAGCACCTTGGGACTGAGGGCAGGTTATTTGAACGGACTCATCTGTAGCCAAATATTTGCAAGTAATGATCAGAAATCTCTCTACTGAGCACTGAGCCCATGCGAGTTTGCTAAGTGGCTGGTTCTCCAAGTGCTCTGGTAAATACTCATTTCTCAGAGGGATAATATGTGCATAAAATAGTAGGAGAGAGATTATGCACAATGGGGCTCCATGGCCCCCTGATTCCCGTTGGCTCGGAGATGCAAGGCCGAGCATAATAATCAAGTTGGTGATTCTAAGTCTTGTCTTCCCCAGCCAGGATCTGTGGGTGGCAGCCTGGAGCCACCGCTGCCCTGCATACCCTCAGCCTCCTTACGTGGTGCAGAGTTCCTCCCCCACCTCCCACTCGGTTCCCCATAACCTCTGTGCCCCTGAGGATGGGGCCGTGTAGGTTGGTCCAAGGCCATAGACACCAGATTCACAAAAGTTAGGCCACGCCCTCGGTCCCTGAGGGGTGAGAGCTCCTCTGAGAGGTAAAGCTGCTTGGGCAGGATCTCTCCAGAATTTTTTGGAAGACGTGGCTATCTGCCGTGAGTTCGGTAGTGAACAGTAGCTACAGAAGCAGGTCCACTCGACATAGTTCTGTCTTTGAGGCAATGTGCCTGGATGGAGAGACCTCGGATTTGGAAGCCAACTGAGCTGGCCTCAAGGTCAGCGGCTCTTAGCAACTCCATCTCCGAATACCATTCTCCGTGTTAAACAGTGATACGATCTCCACTTTTGCTCCAAACACGTGAGCGGGCAGGCCGTGGTTTGCACCTCAGAAGAGGCTGCTAGCTCCCTGCAGCTGGGGCTGCACCCCTTCCTCCTCTTACCACAGTGAGCCCGAGGCAGGAGCTTGGTGTGTCTGTGAGGTTGTCAGGGGGCACTGCCTGCCATCTCTCTACTCTGCCCTACCCCAGGTCCTACCAGACTCCTCTCTGAACCTGGGCCCAAGGGAGATGGTTTGAGCGAACACTGTCACCCTAACATTCTGCCCTGAATATCTACAGACACTAGCACAGATGTAAAAAATGCCCTTGTGGCTAGGTCATGTGGCTGTGGAGAGAAGAGTATTTCTTGTGAATTATTTTGCTTCACTGAACATTTCCAGTGTCTGGGTAATATCACCACTAGAATAGGAGGCTCAGTGTCTGTGGTCCATCCTTGTAGCTCAACTGTCCTTAAGATTTATCTCCTTTGAAAAGCAGCTTAGAATTTTCTTTCTGAGAACACTCTAGTCTTCCAATGAATTGAAACTCTTGAGTGTTCTACGCAGTTTCATTGCAGAAAGAGGTCTTTGGTTTGTTCAGTCATTTGTTGTAGTTTGATTTGTTGTGACAGCAAATTTTGCTTTATTTCCCTCATTGTGTTTGCCATTTACACGAAGTAAAATGTCTAGAAGGGTTCTCCTGGATAGCGCACGAGCACAATGCTTTTGATAATGAGCTGTCCTGCACAATGTCAGGTTCCATTACTGGCGAAGGAGTCCAGCAGCACAGGCCCAGAAGTGCCTAAAGCCAGGTGGGCCGGGAACCCAGGTGAGGGATGCCCCATGTGAGTTTCCTATCCCCAAACCAAGGATTACCCTCTACAGCTAGGAAACACTGAGTGCAGAGAAGATTTTACTTCAACAAAAAGAAGACTGATGTGATGTGAATTTGTAAAATATTTTATTCACATAGAATCAATTTGCTCCCCCAGTAATATGACTATGTGCCTGAGAAGCCTTGGACATCACCAAGAGTGTTCTCCAAGACAATGAGATAATGAAATCTCATTTTCTCAATACCTGCAGTATCCACTCCATGGACTGAAATGCAAAACATTTCAGCTCAGCTGGATATATTTGTTTCAGCCTTAAGAGTTAGAGTTATAAGGCTGTGGATAATCTTCCTTGGATGGCATTTTAACTAGCTCTTCTGTGAGACACAAAATCCACATGTTCATGGTAGAGAAGATGGAGAGGACTCAGGTCTGTGAGTGCAGTTTTTGGGCTGTAATTCTGGTCGTTTTTTATCAGCCCTCCATCTGACCTCCCCGACTTCAGGGTGTCATGGTTGATGTCATTTGTGAGGTGCACTGCAGAGATGCACACCGTGCTCCAGGTGGAGGTGAGGGGGCAACCTGTCCATGCTGTGTTTCATTGTCAGAAGCCCTGAGGGCTGTGCCATCTCTGCTCTGGGCTGTTTTGGCCTGCAGTTTTTTTCTGCGATTTAGCTGAGCTGTCAGAGGTGTGAGTGTTTTTCTTTCATCCTTGTGCCGGACAGCTCTTCTGTACGCCGCACACCTGCTCACAAATGTGTGCCCATTTGCCTGCTCACAAATGTGTGCCCATTTGCCTGCTGACACCTCTTCTTTGGACTCTGCAGAGTCTAGGATGGTGCCTTCTTGGTGGTGTTCACAGCTGTCCCCAGGCAGCCACCCCCATCTCTGGTTGGTTGCCCCTGTGCAGGGCTAGGGGTAGATTCCAGGAGCTCCCAGATACAATGTGTGAGGCAAAGGGGCTCCGTCCACCAAGTGTGGATGGGGTGTGTGGCCACAGGAAGAGGCCCTGCTGTTGAGGTAGACGAACATTCAGGATTCAGTTCCAATGGGCAAAGAAAAAAAAGAATGGTGCAAGAAATATTTCAAAGATTCTCTGTGCAAATCAATGACAAACACACACACACACACACACACACACACACACACACACACACAGGTACCGTGGTCAAAATACAGTGATACAGTTACAAAAAATTATTAATATAAAGGATACATTGTCATCAATTCCCCTCAGAATTCTACTCAATACTTCAAGCACGCTCATCCCATCACGTGAGCCACTTTCTGAAGCAGTTCTGGAAGTCTTCTTTCAGGAGTGTTTTTACAGGGTACGATCACCAACATGGCAAAGGCCAAGTGCCATCCCATAGAGACTCAGTGCAGAGTACCCTCCCCTGCCTCATCCCTGGTGCCATGTGACTTCTGGCTCTTTGTCAAAGTCCAAATTACCATGGAGGGTAAACAATTTGTCAGGATCAGGAGCAGCCAGGGTGCATGAATTAGAGACATGTAGGAAAGAGGCCTCCAGAGCTACTTCAGAAAGTGACAAGAATTGTGCAGCCAGAGTGTTTTAAGCAAGAGTAGTATTTTGAGGGGCATCAATGGCAGTAGGTCTTTTCTTGTAATAATTTTTTAGAAATGCATACGGTTTGTGTGCATACCCTAGACCTGCATGGTTTAGCTCAACATATGACTGCTTATCAAAATCCCAAGTAAGAAAGGCCAAGTGACACAGTTCCTTTTCCTGAAAGTTTCCAATTTTGCTGGTAACATAACCAGCACTAGCAGGTGTTGCTCAGAATGTACAGTTTACTTTGTTGACAGATGTGACACTTCTACATCCCTGAGAGTTTGTTATAGGGGTTAAAATAAGTCCTCAGTACTCCACAACACTGCACTTCATACCTCTTATAATAAAATTTCATAAATTCATTAAAAAGCAGCAGTCAGTGGAAAGGCAGGCACACTCAGCACGTTAATGATAAAAATGTAGATGAATTCAAAGTTTATTTTTTTTTTTGCAGATTGGCTGTCTGGTGTCACTGGTATCAATCTAAAACCTCTATAGAGTCCTAATATCTCTTGAAATAATCATATGTTGTTAATAAAATAGTGCCTCTCTTCATTTCTAGCTTCTACTGTTAATTGGCACCAAAGTGATGTGTGGCGAGCTGTCTGAATTAGACTTTCATTCAACAAGTGTTGACCCTTTAAATATCTCTTGGAAGAGATAAAAATATGGCAAATGCAAATGACCAGCTGATATCCATGGAGAGTATTTGCCTTTAACATCTGTTGTCATTTTTATTCATAGACAGTCAGGTGATAACAAAATGTAATATTGTCTTAATAGGAAACTGACGATTTCCTTCTTGGTGATGCCTTGGAGGTGGGATTGGGGTGGTGCTGGCTGGGCCCAGTGGCAGCAGGGTGTTGTTGACGTCCCAGACACCCTGCAGAGGGTGCCAGGAGCTGGGAACTGCAGACAGGAGAGCAGCGTGGCAAGCTTACCTGTCGCTTTTGGGTTCTCCCTCACCTCTGATTAGTGAAAATGTCAGATTTGCTTAGTGACTAGCACAGACTGCCTCCTCTGCTCTTCTTTGTTCATTTTTTATTTTTATTTTACTCTATTTAGGGTCCTTTTGAATGCATCCTCCCAGGAATTCAATGGGTTCTTCACTGTAATTTACAGGGGCTATAGGATGCGACCAAAGAGCCTGAGTGGATGAAGCAGAAAAAGAATCTTAGTGCTTTAAAATACAAAAACAAGGTGTTACTTTCCCATCTTTGTTGTTAAAAGAATAGCAATAGCTCATTCTGAGGTGAGAGAAAAGCGGCCCCCTTCTTGGTCCTGCACCGTGAGCTCTACGTTCCAGCCAGGAGCATGGTTTGCCCTCTCCCTGTAAGCCTGACTGTGGACCTGGACTTCAACACAAAACCCAGGCTCCTCTGTGGGTCCCACCTGTGACAGAGTGCAGTAAATATGTGCAAATGTTAAACTAAATCTCTACATTCATAAGGATGTGGGGAATAAATACTCTTTTTCAATCAACAGACAGGAACTTTACATATTCACCTATCCAGTGCATGACTATAAATTAGGAAGTTTTAGCACGTTCAGGCAATAGCAGATTTGAACACAAAGAAAATGAAATATGTGTTTCCTTTTAACAGATGAAGTCAGGGGAAGAGAACTGACTGTTAAATTTCCTGTCTGCTTTTCCCATGTGCCCCCACCATGGGCCACAGCGATTAGAGCTGACCCAGGTGTTGACCCAGGTATCAGGGTTGAGTGTGGCCAAACCTCTAGGCTGGACGTGCTGGGCAGCAAAGGTGTCCCCCTTGCCCTGTGGACATCATTCCAGATTCACGCTCATTTGTGAGTGACACGTGGATTCTTTTATTCCTAATATCCATAAAGATTTCATTTTCAAAATTTTGATGAGTGCCTTAGTTACTTTTTACTCATTGCTGAGACAAAATACCTGAAGCCCAAAGCTAGGAAAGGAAAAGTCTATTTCTTACAGTTTTTGGAGGTTTTAGTCCACACTCAGTTGGCTCCAAGGCAAGCGGGCATGGCTGGGCTGCAGTTCATGGTAGCTGCAAACAACAAGCAGGAACCAGCAAAGAGCAAGACACACTTTCTTTCTGCCATTACATCACATCCTGGCTCCACCCCTTTGAGGGTATAGCACTGACACCATCAACCCAAGCACTAGACAATGAACCATCACAAATGCACAATGCAAACTCATGAGGCCTGGGGGCCACAGACATAAACCATGACATTCCACCCCTGGCCACCACGACTCATGTACATCCTTTATACAAAAGACATTTAGTCCACCTCCAAGAGTTGCCAAAGTCCTAAATTTCAGCATTGCTGAAAAGTCCAAGTTTCAAGTCTCCTCTAAGATCCATGGCAAACTCTTAACTGTAACCCCTTATACATATGAAACAAGGTTAAACATTTCTGAAATGCAAAGGCACAAGATAAGCATTACCATTCCAAAAGTTACAAAGGAGAATAAAAAGCATTGGAAACAAAGCAATTCTAACATCCAGCAGGGCAAACATTAAGTCCTAGAGTTCCATGCTCAGCATTTGAAGCAATCTGGTTGCAAGCTCCAAAACGCTTGGGTGATTCCACCTGCATGGCACTTTCCAGCAATTTCAACTCCCACAGCTTTTCTCTTATATCCTCTCTGCTTGCTTTTTGCGGCTTTCCTTGGATCATACATGTGCCTGGCTTTTCCAAACTTCTGGGGTTTCCACCGCACCTTTGGCTTCACCTTTACATCTTCACAAATTGCCCTCCCAGGGGCACACTGCTTGGCCTCCCAGGCCCTTTGCAATCGAGGTGGACACTGCCTTACCCTCAGAATTTGTGCATTTTCGTTGCACTTAAAATCAGCATCTTGTGGATGCCGCCAAGGTCTGCTTCCAGCTGAAGCAGTAGCCAGGCTTTTCTCTCTCTTAGCTGTAGGGGTTAGTCGCCTGGATCACAGGGCTCTGTTTGCCTGATTGTGAGGAAAAGCTTCTCTATGTTGCCACCATTCTGGAACCTCATATAGCCTCTTTTGACATTCTGGAGCATGGTGCTCTGCAGCATTCTCCTCTGAGAAAATTCTTTCACCTTCGCAGTGAGGCTGCAAATGACTGGGACCCAATTCCTGGGATGTCCTGGGGCCATCTTTCTTATCTCTCTCTTTCCCCTCAACAATCAAAATCTCAACTCTGTCTTTACAATCCACAGCCTTCCTGGAGTTTTCCTTCTGACCAAACTCATAGCATTGTAAATTATCCTGCTGGGCTCTTTGCTCTTGATTTGCAACATAAAGCTGGCTAAAAGCCCCCAACAAAGGCCATGCCACAGCCTCAAGGTTTGATTGCTTTTTAATTTTCAAGATTAATCAGTCCATTGCCCTTTGTCTAAGTCTCAGGCAAAGTCTCTGGGCAGGAGCAAAATGCAGGAAAACTTTCTGACAAGCCATAACACACATCATGTGGAGTCCAACAACCAATGCAGTCCTTCTTCCCATCAGAAACCTCCCAAGCCTGGTCTTTACCATCAGGCTTTCTATCAGCCTTTTGGTCTCCTGAGCTCTGACTAGAATCTCCTCTACAGAATAGCCTAAGCTGCTCCAGCTCTATGCATCCAGGGGACATGTCTGAACCTTTCCAAACTCTGCCCACAAGCCATTTCCAAAGCCTCTCGAAAAACATGGTCAGGTACAGTCACAGCAAACAACCCCACTCCTCAGTACCAAATTATGTCTTAGTTACATTTTACTCGTCGCTGAGACAAAATACCTGAAGCCCCAAAGCTGGGAAAGGAAAGGTTTATTTCTTACAGTTTTTGGAGGTTTTAGTCCACACTCAGTTGGCTCCAAGGCAGGCTGGCATGCCTGGGCTGCAGTTCATGGCGGCTGCAAACAGCAAGCAGGAACCAGCAAAGAGCAAGACACACCTTCTTCCTGCCATTACATCACATCCTGGCTTCACCCCTTTGAGGGTGTAGCACTGACACCATCAATCCAAGCACTAGACAATGAACCATCACAAATGCACAGATATAAACCATGACAATGAGTGTACATAGAACAATGCTGCTAAAGAACACCCAAATCTTGGTTTGTTCACAACCTATAAGCAAAATTGTTTTCCATCTTGTCCAGCATCCTGATGGCCTTTGTCCCTAGCTTGAAATCCCAGGGAGTTTATGGGAGTGAAAGCTGGGGGTCCAGAGAGAGTCGGCCAGAACTGAAGCTTGGAGGGGTGTGCACGCCTGTGTCATCTTCAGTGAGTGACTGGCCCTCCTCTAGGCCCCTGCATAAAGGGGTGCAATGAGGCAGAGTCCAAGGCTGCATAAGGGGTGACAGGAGACTGAGCCACCACACACAGAGCCTGACTGTGGTCAGAATGGGAAAGAATCTTAGCCAGCAACCCCTCAGACAGAGGACTAATATCCAGATCATATAAAGAAGTGAAAAAAATCAAGCCCCCAAATTCAATGACCCTCTGCAATAATGGTCATCGAAGATGAACACACAGTGCTCAAATGAAGATATACAAATGGCAAATAAATACATGAAGAAATTTCACCATCACTGGGCATTTGAGAAATGCAAATTAAAACAGCTTTGAGATTTCATCTCACCCTGGAAAGAATGATAACAAATGTTGGTGAGGATGTGGGGAAAAAACAAAACAAAAAAAAACAAACAAACAAACAAAAAAATAAACACTGCTCCACTGTTGGTAGGAGTACAGACTGGTGCAACCACTGTGGAAATCAATATGAAGATTCCTCAGAAGACTAGGATTGGAAGTTCCATTTAATCCAGCTATTCTCCCCCTGAGTATTTATCCAGAAAAATTGAAAAGGTCATGTCACAGTGATATATGTGCACCTTTGTTCATAGCAGCACAATTTGTAATAGCTAAATCTTGGAAACAACCAAGATGCCCACAAAGAAGATGAAAAAGACGTGATAATTTTATACAATGGAATAACTACTCAGCTATAAAAAGGATGATCTTGAGGCCTTCATGGGTAAATGGAGGCAACTGGAGACTATCCTCATAAGTGAAATAAATAAGAATCATATTTATAAATATCACATTGTGTCTCTAATGTAATACTCCAGGAGTAATAAAATCCAAAATGTATAATTGCTATTGTAAAAAGGAGAGGAAAAGAAAAGGCTCTAAAGGATATAACTGCATGTATGTTTAAGTGTGTAAGATTGATAACCACATTACTAAGTTTTTGTTGGATCATTGAACAGAACTGTTTGCAGTCTTGCTGTTTGAATGTCTACTTTTTATGCTTTAATTTTGTAACTTGAATAACTATTTCTAAGAGGACAAAATGTAATTTATCAACTAGTGATTTCTTAGTGTTTATATTTTGAAATTCTGTATTATTTCTACCCTTTTCTCTGCTTTGCTTTTTTTTTTTCTCTTTAAATAAAATTCTTAAAAAGTTTCAATTCTGTGTGAGTTAGATTCACAGCTGAGATGGAAATTTCAGTTTTAGAATACACCTGGCAGATGTCACAGTAAAATGCCTGTGTATGTTGCTAGTTAAGGTCCCTGAGACCCTTCGTTATTTTCTTACTGAGACCACAAGCTGCAGACTTGGAGTACACTTTGGGCATCTCTGACTCCCTGCCCCACTCTCCCAGAGGGAAATCAGCCAGGAACTCACCTCACCTTCTAGGGCTGGGCCAGATCCCAGATGTGCATTAAACACAGTAGCTCTCTGGGGAGAAACACAGCGGGAGGCAGTAAATTGCTGGGAAGCAGCTCTGGGATTATCTCAAATCCTAACATAGAAAAGCAGTGTCTCTGGACGAAAAAGGATCTTGATAGGAAAATCCTACAAATGGATTTTTCACTAGAGGGGCAACTTATAAATCCTTGCCACTTAGGCAGTGGGGACCCAGGGCTGGGGTGGCTCATGCGGGAGGTCCCTGGGCACAGAGGGTGAGGGAATGCTGAAGCTGCTTTAATGTAATTTAAAAACGCACTCTCCATTGTCCTAATAAAGCCACAGCGAGAGGATGTCATTTCATGCTTCGGGGCAAAATCTGTTTAGATTTCTGCTTGCCATAGTGTATTACAGACACTATAATTGTGAAATAACTTTCTCAAAATAACTTGGTGTGTAGATAGAAAGAAAGGATCAGTGGAATTAATTCTTGGCAAATTTGTGTAGAATGCAATTTGAGGGAAATTTATTATTTTTCTAGAGGCACTTTTACTAGAAAGCAGTGTTTAGCAGAGAATGAAATCCCTCACCAGGACACTTTCACTTGCTCTAAAGGAAAGCAAACTGAGTGTAGTAAATGGTAAGGAACAGGTGGGCGTCGCCCATGGTCTGCCCCGTACACTGAGGCCTCTCTGCCACTGTAGCTGTAATCCTGATATTTCTTCCTCTCTTTCTCTGTAATGTCCTTCAGCGCTCTCTGTAGGGTTGGATTGGTGACCACGAACTCCCACAGTTCCTCCTTGTCTTGAAAGTATCTTATTTCTTCATTAATTTTTAGAGAGAGTTTTGATGGATATATGAACTTAGGTTGCATATTTTTTTCCTTCAGGACTTGGAATATTTCTCCCCACTCCCTTCTTGACTTAAGAGTTTGTGTTGATAAGTCTGCCGTTATTTTGATAGATTTCCCGTTATAGGTAACCTGCATCTTTTCTCTGGCTGCTTTTAATATTCTGTTTTTTTGGTGGATTTCTGGGATCTCGATTATTATATGCCTAGGCGTAGATCTGTTTTGGTTGTAGGTAGCTGGTGTTCTGTATGCTTCTTTTATCTGGATATCATTTTCTTTTTGCTATACATGGGAAATTTTGCTTTAATATCTCTGTGAATATTTTTTGTATTTCATTTTTGGATGTTCCTGCTTCCTCACTCACATTCTTTATTCTTAGGTTATGCATCTTTTTATCATCTTCCAGTTTTAGAATTGCTTCTTTTCTGGTTCCTTGTTATTTTTAAGAGGCTTTTTCTTTCACGTTCATAAGCCCTAAATCTCTCTTCAAGTTTCAGAAGGTTGTCTTTAGTTTCTGTCAAGGCATTTTGCCAATATTCAATGGAGTTTTTAATTTCCTGATTTTCTCTTTGGATCTGTTTCATGTATTCTAAGTTATGCTTAAATTCTTCAGATGCTTCTCTTTCTTTTCTGATTTCCTCGGTTCTTCCATCTGTGTTCTCTTGGGCAGGGCTTGTCATTTCTTTAATTAATCTCTTTATATCTTGCCTCACTTGGATCAGGAGTACATCTTTAAATTCCTCTATGAGATCATGTAAATCCTTTTTAATTTCGGCTGATGCTGAGTCGAGCAATGGATGGTTACTGTGCTTGTTCTCTTCAGTGTTTAGTTCTCTTGGGTTTAATTTCTCCTGTTGAACAGCTGGAGATTTTTTTTAATTTTTATCTCTTGTCATGTTTCTGGTTTCTTTCAGACTGTCCTGGAGTTCTCTGGCCCTCGCCGAATTGCTTAGGGCCTTTCAGAAGCGTGCCGGCTTGAGTTTTTGCTGTCCTCCCCAATTTGCTGTTATCTGGGGTAGGCTGGGATGCAGGGGCGGTACAGTCTAGACTCTAGCCTCTGTGTCAGTTAGTTCATAAATTAGGCTGTACTTTCTGGTTGTCACTGAGTTGTGACCATTCTGCATCCGCCCATTGGGCCCCAAGCAGAGGCCTGATCTAGCCCCAACAGCTCCTACCAGTTCTCCCTGAATCAGAAGCAGCTGGGTAATGGCACAGGATTCTGCCCAGGTCCCAGCCGTTCTCTTCCAAACCTCTCTGTGATAGGAGCTCTAGAAAAGCAGATCTGCCCAAAACCAAGATGGCTCCCACTAAGTTCTCCGTGCGGAGCTGAAGCCAGCAAGCAATCAGACTCTGCCAGGACTCAAGATGTCTTCCACCAGCCCTCCCTACAGGGGGTCCTGGTGATGTCACCAAGCTGCGATTTCTGCCGCCAGGCTAATATGTCTGCACCAGATTCTGTGTTATTGATTTCCCCGTGGTGGCGGGCCAGCTGTTCTCTGGCCAAACCCAGCCGCCGCGGGGTTTTCTATACTCACCAGAGTCCGGTGCAAGTCCCCGCTCCGGGACCGCCACACACCAAGCCGTCCACTTTTCCCCACCTCGCGGCTCAGTGCTGACCGGTCAGATTTCTGTGCACCGTTTAGATTCGAAACGCCAGAGCTCTGTACATCTGCTCTGGTGCAGCGGTGCAGAACTGGCTGCCGCCTGGAGTCTCGATCTGGGTCTCAGTTTCCGCAGTCCCCAAAAGCAACTCAGCTTTTCGTGTTGGGTCCACGAGTCTGTTCGTTGATTTAAGGGCGCGGGATTTGCAGCCTCCGGTCTCAGCACGACTTTAAATCCTCCAGCTGTACTGTCTTGGTTGATAAGAATCGCTATGGATTTGTCTGGTCCTCTCCATGCTGTCTTTTTTTTTTTTTTTTTTTTTTTTTTTTTTTTATCTTTGAGTTTGAATTCTCTGGAGAGATTCTTCGCTCGATCCCCTAGCACGCCGCCATTTTCTCTCCAAGTGCCATAATTTTTCATAATTACAGAAAGGTGCTCAATCAGTTGCCTGTATCTACATACCCGTGAAGACATAGAGAGACTCATCAGAGTCCAGAAATCAGTATGGAAAACCATGTCGAAATGCACCAGCATGTCAGTTAGCACTTTCTATTGTGTTGCTGTTCACAAGGCAGATAATGAGCTTCTAGAGTTACTTTTAGTTCCTAGTAAGAACCAGACAATCAAGAGAGACGTCTTTAATTTGCAGACTGAAGTAGCCGGCTCTCTACAAGATGCCTTGATTTTCCTTGTGTGCAGGTGGTGCCTCCTCATTGCATTGTGTTTAGTTTCGTGGCTTAGTGAGCAGAGCATGAGCGAGCCTGGAGCCTTTCCTTAGGCTTCTATAAATGTGCTTCTTACAAAGCATGCTGGGCTCTGATACAGGGCTTGCAAAGGAGTCCACTGCCAGGAGCACTTTGGGTGTTAAGTGAAGCCACACTGGAGTAGATGCAGCGGGGGTTTGAGAAGTGAGAAAAGCAGGCAGGCAGTGCAGACTGACTGCTGTCCCACGTGAAATTGCCTAATGTGTAAACAAGTCTGGGGACCTTAACTGCTTACAGACAGGACGAGGAAAGTCTTTTCATCAGTGGTCATCAGAGATGTATTCACCTCTGGCCCAGTGAGACTTGATATCCCAGAATTTGAAACATCTTAAGAACTCAAGTGTAAAGAAAGTGAAAAATGTTTAACACAGTCAATGTCCGAGAGAGCATATATCAAGTGATTTATGCCAGATTAAAATGTAGAGTGGCTTTTTACACACAGAAATATATAGCAACATAACATATACGGCTTTTAGATTCTGATGCAAATCTATAACTGAAATTCATACTGTGAGATTTATCTATCTTATATTAATTGTTAAAAGTGCTCTGTTGAGCAGAACAGAAAAAAATATACCATAGCCACAACTTTAAAAGATGTGCAAAACCCTTTACTCTAGGCAACAAAACCAGTGCTTTCATCTTGCATCTTTCCAAATGGCGGTGGTGATTTCCCTCTGGTAAAGTCCAAGCGTCCACTGTAAGGCTTCTTGTGGCCGCTGTCTTCTCAGGAGGTGTCTCCTGGGTCCGGCAATGTGATGTGACCCAGTGCAGGGAGGCTCTGCTGCCGATCTCTGGGCTCTTCTCTGGGCACAGAGCTCATTGCATTCATCCTTCTAGCAGAGGCATGCACACCTGCTCACACAGGTCATGTCTGCTTCCAGGAGCAGAGCCAGGCCAGGCCATGTCCTGTCTTGGGCTCAGGAGTCCTCGGGGGGCCCTTCACACTGATATGTGGGTTCTACTGTTATAGTAGACACTGATGAGAGGGAAAATCCATGAAGATCCGGCGTGCGAGGACTTTTCCTGCAAGAGAAACCATAACCCCCTCACTTTCCAACCTCTGATCTCTGTGTTCAGGGAGCTCCCACAGACTGCATGTGCGATCTGCTTCATTTGCCCCATGTTGCCCAGTCTGGCCTGGAGCAAACCCTTCTCCTGTGCTCCAGGACTGGGCTTCCTAGCCCATCTCTTGGGGGTGCTTGAGGTCAGGCACCCTCCTTTCTCACTATCCATATCAGGGAGTGGCTGGAGACAAAGCCATAGAATCCATAGCTTTCTCATTTGTGGTAGAACCAAATGTTTATTCAACTGTGTTTAAAATGTGTGTGTTCTTCTACACGGGCCAATTTTTTATGTATAGAATGTTCTTTCATTTTTATATGATCACCAAAATAAAAATACTTAGAAAAGCAAAATATATGAATTAAATAACTTAACATACAACCAGGCAAACAAAAACAACTATTATTGCTATTTTGGAATATGTAATGGAGATTTATTTTTCTTGCTGGGTATTGAGCCCAGGGCCTTATATGTGCTAGGCAATTAGTCTACTGCTAAGCTACACTCCTAGCCTGAGACTTTTTAAAATTATAAATGGCCAAAGTTTAACTACAAATTTTGCTTTTGAAGCCAGTTCTTAGGAAAATCATTACCTTTGCAAATGTGCTAAAAATGAATAGCCAGCTTATTATGCTTCCCATAACAAATAATATAAAATTATTCCCTGGCAAAATGTCACTTTTCCCTAATTTGTATGAAGAGAAAACAAAGTTTGTTTTTCTCATGTTCTCTAGATCCCAGAGCCTTCTCCATCCCCTTTTTCCAGTGGAAAAGGAGAAATCTTGATGAGGGAAGTGACTTAACTAAGTTTCCAAACTGGTCAGGGCAGAATCTGGCTCTGGAGCTCCTTGTGCCCACCTGGTGTTTTAGTTCTCTTCCTTCATGCTGTGCAAATCAGCCCCCTGCAGATCAACAGAATGCAGGTAGGACACAGCACCTGGCTTCCTCTCAGATTTGCTGTTCCTGACATGAACCTTCAGTAAAGGCAGCTATTGATGCTCTAAATTTCAAGTCTCTTTTAAATGCAAAAGCTGTGAACCAGATTCTTTGTCCATTATATTGAATGAGAATTCTGCTTTGAATAGAGACAGATCTGCAGCATTTAGGAGAAGAGATGGAGATACAGAAAGGTACGCAAGTCAATCTGAATTTTCCTGCCTCTGGACAAGCTACTTCTGAATGATGAAGTGGGGAGCTGAGTTTTCAATGTGACCCAGATGCTCTGTGCCCTCTGAGAAATCATTCAGTATCTCTAACCATGATATCTTTTCGCCACCAAATATAAAAGCAGAATATTTGATGTCTAATAGTATCTAAAACCCTCCTACTAAAAATCCTACTGTAATTAAGAGCAACTTGCCATGCACACAGCTATCTCGGAAGAATTCCAATGTGCAATATTAGGTAGTTTTCAGGAAATAAGTATGTATTTTATAGAGATAATACTAATGTAATAATGATGAAAATAAGCTTCTGAAGTCATGTAATATATTCTGTTTTCTGATTTTGGTGCCCATGAATGTCTTATCCAGAATTTGATCTCAGTACTCCTGCCACCGGGATAGCTGATTGCAATTGTTGTAGCTTTTACAAAATAGCTTCTTTTATCTGCAAGAGATGCTCTTTTTGAAAAATGTAACTACATCATTTTTGATGATTTTTAAAAATATATTTTTTTGACAAATTTATTCTTTAAAAGTTCAATGGGCACATTGTTCATTATGGGACAATGTCAATAGACATGTCACACCCAGCCATTGCCTCTGGATTCATTCTAGAAGCATGGAATAGAAGAGGTACTGCTACCAGCACTGGCGGGAATGTGTGGTGCACATGTGAAGGCCACCAGTGTCCCTGTGGATCCCACAGCATCCCCTTCCTGTCCCAACCAGCCCGGCTGATGGCAGGTGCACTGGACACTGTAGCCCTCTCTGCGGAAGAGCCCCGTCATGGCCTTGTGAGCCCCTGTGTCTCCTTGTGTCCTTCATCCCTCCAGAGACCTGACTGCGGAAGACATGTTACCCATGAGTATATCATCTAACCGGTGTCTAGTAAATATGCTGAATGAGGCAAAAATTGACCAGTTATCAGTATTATACCTTAGGCCTAACATTGGCAAGGGTCAAGCAAAAATAAAGCATGCTGGAGATAGTAAATCTAAAAAAGTATTAGCTATAAAATGAATATTTTTAAAAATTAAGCTTTATATTTTAACCTATGTCATGGAAGCATTCCCAAGTGACCTAATTGCACTGATATATGACTATAACTTGGGTTAGGAGATTCCTAAATATCTGAGTTATTCATGAATTTTTGGGTCTGTTTGCCTTGTGGGATTTTTATTTCTCAGTCATAGAAGCACTCATAGAAGCCTTAGGTAGTGTTTCCCTGAAAAACTATTTTTAAGGAAATTAATTTGTTAGGCCACATCTTCCTTTAAGCTATGTTATGAGGGTATTTACATTGGCATATGGCTTGAAATGTGATGCTATCAGATTTTCAATATTAATGTCAGTTTGGCAACTTTTGGTCTTGCAGGGATTTTTAGAGAAATCACGATCTCTGGAAAAAGATATAACTTAGTGATATTTCCTAACTTATTCAAAATATGCCCTTGACATTTTAGCTAAACTGTGGCTTTAAACATATTTGACATTTTACAATTACACTTTATAGATTATGCAATACATACAATATGTAATTTAGGAGTGCCCCTTTGTTTAATGGAATTAAAATCCCTTCTTAATTTACATGAAATGAACATTTGTCCCACTTGTCCTTCCTGTGAGATTTTCACTGAATTTACCTTATCTCCAGCATTTCTATGGCTAACATCCGAGATTATTACACTGGTATCAGCGATTGTGGTTTAAATATCTTGAATAACAGTGCAGTGCAAAATATTTGGATCTATTTCTAGGTGCAATTCATCCCAGTAATTTCTTTAGAAATGGAAGAAGAATAAACGTGTTCAATCCTGAAACTCCTGTTTCTGCCAAGCAAATATGTACCTAGGATACGGAAGCTCTGCCACGAATAGTTCCCACATTACCAGAAATCAATCAAGCTTGTCAGGCAGGCTCTGTCATTTCCCCGGACTGCTGGATGGGAGAGAGGAATTGGCTGTCTCCATAATAGAAAATACAGTAAATACAATTCTACAGACAGGAGAGTACAAGGAGAAAAAGAGGAGAGACACGTAGAGAGAGAGAGAGAGAGAGAGAGAGAGAGAGAGAGAGAGAGGAGGGGGAGGAGAGCAGAGCAGGAGGTCTGGACTGAAACAAATTATGCTTTAAAGAAGTGAAATTGATTTTTCATCACTGGCCTGAACAAATCCTTTTCTTCACCACTCTCTTCCACTTTCTGCAAACAATTTCACTAAGCAATGGGAAAAAAGCTGGAGCTTTCAGTAGAGGCACAGACAGCAGATTTCTGCAGGGGTGGCCATGGGGTGGACTTGGCCTGTGGGTGAACACCACTGGGCCCCTTTCTCCAGTCCCCTGTGGCTCACTCAACCAGAAGGTGAGGTCTCGGCTGCCTGATCCATCAGGCGGCATTATGGCAGGACAGAGAGGGACATGTATCTATGATTGGATTCATATTCCGGTCATGTCAGAGTGATTGTTACCTGCTGTCTCCTTTGTTCTCTGATTTGTTCGCTGATTTTCCGCAGCATAAGAAGAGGTGGGTCAAATGCCCACGCCTGCTGAGCATTTCAACTTTCATAGAGAAAACTGAAGAGCAGAAGGACTGACTTCCTGTTTTGCATGTCTTCTTTTCACTGACTCACTCTTCATTAACATCCAGCTTAGTTAAGAGGAGAAACTGGGGAGTTGACAAACGGGGGTTTGCGGTGGCAGTGAGGTCAGCAGGGGCACAGAGAGATGGGGGGCAGGGCGACCCAGCACAGGTAGTTTGATGCTCTGTGCTGAGAGAGAAGGGGGCACATGTGGGGAGCATCTCAAGGGACCCAAAAGCACAGCCGCAGAGCTGGTCCCCCTCTGCCCTTCCCTCCTCCTTTTTTTCCTCCTCCTTGTCCTGGTCCTTCAGGAGCCTGAATTCACAGCAGCAGACTGGCCCCCCGCACCTGCATGCCAGCCACAAGCCCAGCCTGCCACTGAGCTTCCCCATCATACGTGAATCCAGCCCTCTCTGCCCTCAGCCCCAGGTAGAGCCCATTCCTTACCCTCAGGGTGCACGGCTTCCTTCCACCCCTCCGGAGACAGATCCCATGTGTGCATGTGTACGTATGTGTTCATGCCTGCCTCCCAGGCTCCATACTAGCACCTCTCTTAAGTACTCGCAGTGTCCGGTGCTATTTCCTGAGGAAATGATTAGTATATTTCCTCCTAAATACCAGTTTTTTAGACTCACCAATTACAGAAAATTGAACTTGTATTTGACTTGCAGTGCTGTCCCATTCCTTTATACCTATCTGGCATGAATGACTATTTAAAACTTCAAAATTTAATCAAATAATCCTCCATCATCTATGTGTAATTTATTTTTGGAAATGAATAATATAAATTCTTAATTAAATACTAATTTTTGGTTTTCTAATAACTATTTTAATTATTAATAGTGAAAGTCTCTTGGTCTCAAATTTTTCCATATATTTTTAATTAAGTT
The DNA here is from genome assembly GCF_034190915.1 of Cavia porcellus. NCBI lineage: Eukaryota > Metazoa > Chordata > Mammalia > Rodentia > Caviidae > Cavia > Cavia porcellus. Next base: position 45,948,151 of record NW_026947507.1, read on the forward strand.
ATTTAATTTGAGGTGACTACGTGTTCACAAGTAGTATTAATGCATTTTGTAGGGAGAATCTGTATAATCATTCCCAGGATCTCCAATGGCAGCGTCTTATAAAACTGTACAGTGACATAATGTTGCAAGACTATAGCTGTGACCAGTGAAGGTATAGAGTGCCTTCCAGCCCGGGAGCATTCCTGGGGTGGACAGCACTTGCCGGGTGAGTTGCGGCAAGTGGAACGTGGTACGTTCAGTTTCTGAGAAAACCAAAGCGCTTTTCAGTGTGGCCATTGTGTCCTATAGCCCCGCTAGCTTCATAGGAGCTTCCGGTTTCACCTCTGTCCCCACTAACGTAGGATGTCCCACTCCTGCACTGAGCTAGTTCATAATGATATCTCTGTGTATTTTTAAGTTGCATTTCTCTATAGTGGCTGGTGGTGTTGACCATCTGCAGTCCATGAGTCTTTCCGGCGCTATGCTTCTTTACCTCTTTGGCCTGTTTTCTAGTTGTGTTCTATTTGTGCTTTTCTTGTTGAGTCTTCAGAGTTTACTATAATTACTGCACATGCCAGATCCTGACCTTTTGCATGTATGTGGCGTGGAAGGATTTTTCTCCCAGTCTATTGTGAATCCTTCCATTCTCTTAGCCAAGTCTTTTGTGAAGAAACCTCATGATTTCTATGACATACAGCACATTAATATTTCCCCTTCTATATAATTATAATTTTGGCATTCAGTTAGGAACTGTTTGAATTTTGATAGAAATTGTGTAAATCCGTGTATCAGCCTGGGGAGAATGGTAATCTTTACATGCTGAGTCTCCATTCATTTCCTGGTACAGCATTACACCGTGGTATACATTTATCAGGTTAGGTTTCCCTTTTTCTTCTGCATTGCATAGTTTTCAGTGTAAATGGTTGCATGTGTTTTCTTAGTTTTGCACCTAAGCATTTTATATTTTTCATGTTATAAATGGTGTTTATTTTTAATTTTGGTGTCTGTCTGTACATTGCTATTATGTTGAAATAAAATTGATTTTATGTACTATTGTGTGTCCTTTTGATCTTAAGTGCTGTACTGGCTCTGTGGGTTTCTGGTAGATTCCTTAGCAGCTGATTTTGAGAGGAGCTCTCTGTGTAGTTCAGGCTGGCGTTGAACTCACAGAGACCTTCCCGCCTCTGTGTCCCCATTGCTAGAATTACAGCTATGAACTAGCATGCTGTAGGATTTTCTATGTGGAAAATCATGTTACCTGCAAATACTAAAAACCTGATTTCTCCTTTTGTGACCTATATGTGTGTGTTTCCTTTGATTGTCTTACTGTGGCAGTATCTTTTATCTTATATTGAATAAGTGTGGTAAGGGCAGATAACCTTCCATTTTGCCCAGTCTTGAGGGGCAGAATTTAGCCTTCTACCACTGAATGTGGTATTAGCTGTACATAATTGATACATGTAGTTAGTCAAGTAGAAGAAATTCACCTCAATTCATGTTTTACTAAAAATATTTCTCACTGTTAATTGTTCAACTGTGCGAAATATTTTTTTCTGCACACATTGCTATGTGATTTTTAGTTTTAGGCTCTTAGTATGGCAGGTTACACTGCTTGAGTTTTGAAACACTCAGTTGTCTTAATATTTGCCCATGGTGTCCAGTTCTTCTTATATATTAATAATTCTATTTTTTGTTTGTTTGTTTTTTAAAATGACATTTGCATCTATGGCCATACCGGACATTTCTTTGTCCATTTGTTTTGTGGTTACTGACTTTTGGTGTCAGAATTCTTTACATTCTGCAGGCCACCAGTCTACGCTATCACAGACTATGCAAGTTGGAGCAGGCCCCAGGTCCACTGCACCACGCAGAGGCGGGGCCTGAGGATGGCTGCTGGGGTTCTGGCTGGGCCTGAGAGAGCCCCTTCCTGGGGCATGGACTGCAGCTTCTGTCTCTGCTACACAGCCCTATAGCAGTCAAGCCTTTGAAGGAGGGCACATGATGGGTTCTAAAGCACAGATGTTTACTAATAGTGTAAAATAAACCTAAAAGGGTCCCATCCATCTGTTGTATGGAATTGCTGTGGATCTCTAAAAGGCCGGTAGAATTCCCAGATAAGAACAGTTAGTGTGGAAATTTATTTGGAGAGAGTTGTGCTGGACACAGTACAGAATGGTCTACACCATCCACTTCCGGTGGGGTGCGCTATGTTTTGAAGGCAGGGGTTGCATCGTGGGCTGTAGGAGGTTTGGAGGTCGGTCCCCATGGCCCCTCTCTCCACCTGGGAGGACTGTTGTGTCTGTAGTCCTGTTCTTCCTGCCACCACCTCCAGTCTCAGCTGATTCTCTGTCGGTTGTGCTTGTTATTTGTCAGTATCATGAACATTTTCAAAGAGTGAACTCTTTGATTCATTGTTTGTCTTTGTTGTTTAAAATTTCAAACTTAGGACTTCTGCCCTTGTCTTTCCTTATTTTTTGCTTCTGTGTGTTTGTTCACTTTGCTCTTCCTTTTCTAGGCTTTTGAAATGGGGTCTTAGCCCCATGTCACCCCGTGTGAGTGCTTTCCTATTGTCTAATATAATTTTTAGTGTTATTAATTACCCTCCAGGCACTTCTTAACTGTTACAGACCATAATGTGCTACACTTGCATTTCTGTTTAGTCCAAGGACATCTTTATTTCCCTTGGAACTTCCTCCCTGACCCATGCACTCTTCAGAGGTGTTCTGTGCAGTTAGCCAGCGATTAGGGATCTTCCTGTCAAGCTCTTCTGTTACACATCTCTAACCTGATGCCTTGCAATCTGCACACTTGGTGCAAATGCCTTCTGTGCAATCTCTGGAGATTTGCTCTGTGGCTTAGAAGACAGTGCACCTTGGTGTGTGATCTGGGGTACTGGGCGGAAGTGTGCGTTCTGCTCGTGTTGAGTAGAGTGCTCCACTTAGAGATTAAATCCTTTAGCTTGTTATTTTTGCCCTGTATCCATTTCTTTTCAGCCACAGGAGAGCCCAAAGGCTGTGTCACTCACTTTTTCTTGAGGGGACAATGTCTGTGCCAGCTGGCTGCAGTCTGCATTGCATGAGGTGACATGTAAGCCACAGGACAAAGCTTCTGCAGGGCCCATGGAAGACAGCTGTTGGTTTCCTCTCCATCCCTGTCAGTGAAGTTCTGTAGCTCAGGTGGAAACCAGAGTTCAGGGTGGCTGCTGTAGTTCACGAAGGTTGGGGCAGCTGGGGGGTAGGTGAGAACGCTCACAGGGCTCTGAATCTCACCCACTGGAAGATGGGATGACGGGAAAGGCAAGAGAGAAGAAGGAAGAGCAGAGGGGGCGTGGCAGTCACATCACACTTGGGAGCTTGCAGAGATAGACAGGGAAGTGGGCAGGAGAAGGTGGATCCCATCAGGATCCAGCTTTGAGAGACCACCTGAGGTCTCAGGACCTCAGTTGTAAGGCACTCCTGGAGTCTAGTCCAGTCCCCTCCTGAAGCACTGCCTCTCATGGGTGAACACAGTTTGCCAACTGGATGGTTTCATACTGATTTCTTATGAACACTAACACACAGTATATATAACCTGCTCTGCTCTTATGTTTTAAGACAATGGCTTCAAAATTTGTTTCTAGCAAATTAAGTCTGTACGTTATGGCCATCTTCATACAAGGAATTAATGAATTAAAGACAATAACCCTGAAGCAAAACAAAACATTGAGGTATAAATGCATGCACTGAAGAACAAACCAGCACGGGCTAAGTGTGAGTAATAGTGTAACAAGTATTTTACTAATTAAACACAGTCTCATTTTCATGCCAAGCCTGGCAGTCCTGCTGTTTGTTCCACCAGTACTTTTTGGTGTTTGTGCATTGTAAATCATGTTGATGCAGTCCAGGGCTTTGAGACCAGAGCCTACGGCAGGTGTTGAGAGCTATTTATGACTGCAGAGTGTCTGGCAGTCACATTTCCTCCTGTAGGAGCAGACATTCTGCTGATCCGTGCCGCCACATAGCTTTGTCGCTGTTGTCAGGCTATGTGTGACCCTAAAGCATGTGTCTACACAGCAACATATTTAATTAGAAGTTGTGGGATAAAAGATACACCCAGGGCCAGGGATTTAGCTCAGTGGCACAGCACCTGCTTGGCAAATGTGAAGCCCTGAGTTTAATTCCCAGTACCCTCCCCCAAAACGCATGCAATCTCTTTGGAAAAACCATTAAGTTTCAAAGCATTGTGCACCTCGGTGTGCTACTGCATGCGCTCAGGAGTCTGTCTTCAGTATGTGATCAGAACCTTGAGATGTGTCCACACATAGTAGTCTGTGAAATGTATTTCTAAGAATACCAAACAATTTTCTGGATAAACAGACATATTTCTATCCCTGTGACTTCCCCTTGAGGGTAAATGATTTTTTATTTTATGCAGTGATAAGTAGATATCTGCTCAGAAAAATTAGTTTGTTGTGGGAAAATATAAGAATACACAGCTTAAATATGAGATGTGATAACCATTATTTAGTAATTTAGGAAATACTGAATTAATTAATTAATTTGGTACTGGGTGTCAAACTTGGGGCCTTGTGCTTGCCAGTCAGGTGCTGTGCTGCTAAGCGAAATCCCCAACAGAAAATAGTGAGTTCAAACCATGTGAAAAACCACATGGGCCCCTGTGTGGTGTATGGGGTGATTCTGCTCTGCTGTGTCTCCTTCACGGGAGGATTTGCTCAAACAAACATATGAGCGTGTTTGGTTCTGTTCATTTCCACCGTTAGCAAAGTTCCAGGTATGGCCCCTCTGATGGTTTCATGGCCACATTAGAACAAAAAGCTGTGGTTAAGGGGCATTGAGCCACTTCAACAAGTAAGCTTCCCGCACAGCTTTGTGGTCTTAGCATCCGTGCTTTTAAGTGTAACTGAAATCTTTTCAGCGATTCCCTTGTCTTTGTTCTTTTCAGGTTGTCGGGATTTCAGCTCCCCTCCTCTATAGTGAGCACGGGATCCATCCTCACCCTCTGGTTCACCACCGACTTCGCGGTGAGCGCCCAGGGCTTCAAGGCACTGTACGAAGGTAGGAGAGAAAGTGCACTGGGCGACCCCAGGCCCCTGGGACCTGAGGCACCAGACACAGCAGTGATGGACACTGTGCAAAATAATGCACTCTGTCAGGCCACAGCCTGCTGCAGACTGTGGGACTCTAGGCAGAGGCTGGCAGCGGGATAACCCTGTCTTGCCCTGATTGCCATTTCTCTAGTACAGCCGTAAAGGGTTTTTCCCTTGTGGGTAGGAATTCTCTTAACACTTAGTAGCCACTGGTTGAAAAGCATTTTTGTTGTGCCTCGAGGTGACACAGAGTTCATTTTCACTGTAGAAGAGTTTTCTAAACTCTGGACAGTGTGACTTCTAATCAGGATTGAGGAAGGCAGCTTTATGAAAGAAGTTTTCTTGTCAAAGGTGAAGTTTTTAGTTGAGAAAGGTAATTTGGTTTTACCGTTGTTTGATTCTTGAAATGACAAAAAGTTTTTCTATTTTCTTGGTTATTTTTTTCTTCGGCTAAGATTAGATATCTTTGCATTATGCTGTTGTGTTTTATATCACTGTTTTTTTTGTTGTTGTTTATTTATTTTGCTTTGTTTTGTTTGGTACCGGGAATCAAACTCATGACCTTGCACTGGTCAGACAGGCGCTTATGCCACTGAGCTAAATCCCCAGGCCTGTTGTTGTGATTTAAACTGGTTGGGTAAAAATTTACAAAAATAGTGATTCAATCCAATTAAAAAAATTGAACCCATGATATTAAGTGAAAAACTGAAGCATGTCTTCTTCAGTCTTGTTTTACATAGAGATTTTAAATTTTCTTTCACATGGGATGAAAGAGCCATAATATTTAACAAGATTTTAGTGGTTGTGAATTTAAAACCTGTGGCTGAAGCCTGGACCAATCTGGATGAAGCATGTGGAGTTTGTCTTGCTTATCGTTTTTTTTTTTCTAAGTCACATCTGTGAGGGCTTCAGTGCACTTGGGCAAAGCATTCTTTACGGAAATTTAAAATTCTACACGTGCTTTCACTGAACTCAGTTGTCGTGCAATTTTCAGAAAATATACAAATCATGTTCTTTTTGTATACAGTCTCACTTCTCCTTTCCTGTAAAGTTTGTGGGGACCACGGCTGAGGATGGGACACTGTGGAGTATGCCTCATGGCTCTCAGGCTGTGACATTTAAATACAACCCAGCGTCAGTAGCTGGACAGGGTCGCTGACCTTTGAGCCGATTTCCATGGAAGGACAATTCCATAATTTGAGACTCATGGATGCTCTTAACTCTGGAATCGGGTTGTCCCTACAGCTGCTTCACACAGACCACAGATCGCAAGACTTCTTTCTTCCTTAACTTGGTCAGCTCGGCTGACACGCCATTCATTCCGGATCTTGGGGTGTGAGGGGGGCGGCTGTGTCCAACCCACACATGTGGGAGTTGCTGAGAAGGCAGCTTGTTCTTAGGTTTTCTAGAAACCCTGCCAATTCCTCCCCTTCCTCACATATTTGATGCCTCAAAGCCATATTGTTCTGGATTTCCTGTGATTGTTCTTCTAGATGCTGTTGGTTCTGAGTAATTACCAAGTGAATAATTCTATCAAACCTTCCTTGGATATTGTTGATTTTACCAGCTGACTGATGGTATTATATAGAAAAGATTGGTATTCAGAAAGACCAATCAGAAACATGGCTAGACATCTAAATAGGGGTATAAATCAAGCTAAATGTAGTTTAAAATGCACTATATGTAAAGTTTTTAAATAATATGTATTTTCAACAATGGTATTATAATGTAGTCTGATATTCATAAGTGCAAGCCTGCATTTTGAAAGAAGAAAATACAATTAAATACAAAGCCAGTGGTTCCAAGAAGATTCTTGGGTAAAGCAAAGCTAATATGATGTAAAAATCTATTTTCATTGAGAATACCTTAAATATGATTATTTACCTTGTAGTTGAAAAAAGGAAATGTTTTAGACAAAATACTTTTATGCAATATGTTGATAATAATTTACTAATTATACATATTCAACACTTACTTCGGCTTCCCAAAGTGGCTTTAAATATATTAGGTGTATATTTTATACATGAAATCTTTAAGAAACTGTGACTGTCACAAGTGACTTGAATAAATGCTCAAGACATAGTAAGGTAGAATCCAACATTAGTAAAGGCAAAATTACACATGCACAGCAACAATTTGGTTCACAAACAGAAGCATTTGGCTAAATTTTGTTTTTGTTTGCGGACACACCATGGCCGTATTTCCCCCACAAACACAAATGTGGACACCTTGTCCAACATCATAGAACAAATTAAATTCAGGAGCATACCAGAAAATTGTTTAATACACACACACACGCACACACACACACACACACACACACACACACACACACACAGGTGAAACAGCTTGTTTATTAAAATGAGAAAAGTAATTGCTAATATAATTAACCTATGAAACTCCCCTAAATTGTAAGAATTCTTCTTTCATGTTTTTGTCTTAAAACATTTACCTAAAAGACTCAAAGTGTAAGAATTCTCCTTTCATGTGTTTACTGTCTTAAAACATTTCCATTTTATTTTAGGTTTCATTCACTCCATTAACTGGGGCAGTGTGCTTTACTAATTTTCATGCCACTCTGTGTGTGGGTGCAGAAGTAAACTGACTGATGGGCAGGTGAGTGAGTCGAAGGAGAAGGTTTTAGCTAGAAAGATGATAAGATGGATAGAGTGGGCTGTTGATGGGACAGATACATGGATAGATGACGGATGGATACATAGAATGGCAGGTGAATGGATAGAAAGAAAAGAGAAGGAAAGAAAGAAAGAAAGAAAGAAAGAAAGAAAGAAAGAAAGAAAGAAAGAAAGAAAGAAAGAGACTGACAGGTAGATGGATGGAAGGATGGACCGGTGGATGGATGGAATGATGGATGGACAGATGGTAGGTATCCCTGTGTAAAGCTTTTACATGCATTTTTTTTGAATCTTCACCTGATTTCTATAATCTGTAAAGTTATTATGTTCAATCAAAAAGAAGAATGTTAAAAATCCATACCAACCCTAAACTAATTTTGGCAAGTGGCTCAAAAACTCCTCGGTGTTAAAATTGACATTTGTGAATTTGACTTCCTTTCTGGTTAAGGCACAATTTCAAACAGACCTTCCTTTAAATACAGTGAAGTGATTTAAAGCCAAACATTTTATTCCCCATTGTGTGGACAGACAGATACTCTCTTAAAAATAATTCCTTGTAATACAAGCTGATAAATGAAAATCTTGCAACCTGTGAATGAGTTAATTAATACCACCTTATTTTTATACCTTGTATTTATTTTTCAGGACAAAATGAGCTATATTTTCATATGGTCTGAAACCTTCACCAGAGAAAAGTGACTCAGGCCTCCACAGATCCGTTTTATTTTGGGTTTCGCTACGTAATTAACTACAGGGCCAGGAGGGGCTTCATGCAGGGCCTGGGCTTCTTTGTTGGCTGAGTATATTTGGCATTTGCTTCTGACACTCCTCAAGCGGAGTTTTCTTTCCTTTCACATCCCTGGGTCTGGATTTAGAAAGAGCTGCTAGATTATTACCCTTCAAGCTCAAAGCTTTATTTAGAATGTCAGAGATGATTTCCTTTTCCCTTGAAGTGATTACCCTAACTCTGGGCTGAATTAGCATGGAGAGGGCGGACCTGCCTGGCAGGAGGGCCAGGCTCCGCCTGAGGACAGAACAGCGTGGATGGAAGGCAGTCCAGCTCAGCCTGCACTGCCTCCCTGCCCAGCTTTATGACAGTTACGGAGGCAGATGCAGGGCACTGGTGCCCCTCTCCACCTGACGGCTTAGATGGCCGAGCCCCATTTTCCCTCAGCAAGGAGGCCCGCGTACCTGCTAAAGCGGGCACCGGTGGCCTTCACTTCTGCCTCCCGCAGCTGTAAGCCTCTATGCTCCTTTTGCAGGAGCCGCCTCCAAACCTTTGTCATTGCTGAGCACATTCATTGAACGAGTTCTATCGCTCTGCCTGCTGTCTTAAAACTGTGTCAGTCAGTGTGTCTCATGTGTGTCATCGTTGCCTTAATAAAATACAATTTAACAAACAAGCGTTACTGTTAGGATGTAAATAGCAGCGTCTCTGAAAGGTGCAGCTAGAGGGGAGATGGCTGCTTTCCCAAGGTTCCTCTTCTAAACGATCAGCATGCAGACATTCAGAGCTACCGCCGCAGGACACAGCAGCCCAGGTGTGGCGCATGGTTAGCTAAGACAACTGCATCACTGGGGGAAGGAAAAGGACAAAACAGCGTAGGCAGCCCCGGGGCTGCTGAGATCAGCGCCCACACAGAGCAGTGTCCTGTCTACTTCCACCCAACCCGCACCGGGCTCGGCCCGTGGAGGCTGCATCTCCGGAGCCTGCGCTGCTGGCCGGGGAGGCTGGGCATCGTCCTTGCCTGACAGTCGGGGCACAGTCACTACCTTCCCGCAGAGATGCTGCGTTATGTGCCCTGTTTCCATGGTTCTTCCTGGCTAACGGGCGTAGGATTCATCGGGTATGTGAGGGTCTCCGCCGACGAAAACTGTCAGATGGGCTCTCATTCCCAGGGCATTTTATCAGGCCCCTGGGCTCATCGCGACCTGTGTTTCTGTGGTGGTGCCTCTTCACCCAGGCAAGAACCCACTGGGTTATAAGCTGTTTTTCCAGTAGCGGTAGAGTGAAACACAGTGAATGACCCTCACTGTCTATGTAAACAGTCTAGTTCCCACACTCTGTAATTTATTAATTTGACATTTTAATTTTATGTATTGGTTCTGGGAGCTTAATTAACATGAATTTAACCTTGAGAGAGGATTTGGCTCAAAATCCCACAAAACTATTATCTGGTTCAACCGAAATAGATTATTGTAAATTCATTAAGACAAGTTCTAGCTGTGAGGTCAGCTGACAGCACACCTCCACCCCATCACACACATACACACCACACACGCGTGCATGCACACACATTCATACACACTTGCATACATGTAGCTTGTTATTCATAGAGCATTTCTTTTGAGAAAACATCTTCTTTAAATGTCTAGTACTGTGGAAGAGAATTAGTTTGGTCCAAATGTGTTGAGCAGGGGAGAGGTGGAACACACCAAGACCTCACTAGAGTAAGAATATAGTTAAATGAGAAATACAGAGAAATCTCAACCCACACACGTGTGTGCCTGTGTTTGTATATAGGAGTGTCGGTGCACACACGTGTGCTTGTGTAAGCACTCACCACAGTGTAGGGAAGGCCTGGGCTGTCAGAGACTTTTCTGTTGCCTGCTCTTTTCCTTTTGAGACAGGGTATCTTTGTGTCATCCTGCTGGTCCTCCTAAGGCCTGGACAGTTCCTAGGAACCACGTTCCAGGTGCTGCTGGACATTTGCTTGTTGTGGCTACATTATGTATCTCAAACAAGAAACACTGAAACACTTGCATAGTTCATATTATCCTATAAGAAATTTCTGAAAATGATGTGTAAATTAGTATTCTTTAATGGACCTCTGGTTTTAAACTGGAAATTGAATGAAACTTTGAGCCAGGTAATTAGAAGTCCCTTGCTATATTTTTCAGATGGTTGGGTAAGTTCTAAGATTCACACTATAGCTGAATTTTGTTTTTAATAAGAGGAGAAATATACTCAGTAAATCTGCTCTCACAGAAAACAGTGAAAGAGGAACACAGTGATGACAAGTCAATTCCGTAGAAAAGTCATCTTCAAAGCAATTCTTCAGCATCAAAACAGTTTGGTTTATCTTTTTCCTCAGAGAGCACAGAGCACACTTCTCCACACATAACTGTACTTTCATTTATTAGTATATTTCATTGTAATATTAGTTGAAATCTTTCCTTTCATAACCATCCATCATTTTCCTAGTTTTCTCTTGATTTTGTTTCCAGTACTCCGTGTCTTAAGTAAGTTGCTCAAGTTTATAAGCCTGCAGGTGAACAGGGTTGATGCTACCTAATCTCAGATAATGCTTGAAAAATGAAAATCATTTATTATTTAAAATGAACTTTTATAAGAACAAGAGCCTGAACTACGTCCAACATCACCACCCATTTCCCATTCTGAAAGAGCAACTTTGAGGTTGGGCGAATTTCCCAAATACTGGCTATTTGGAAGTGTTAGGTTCAGTTAATAATATAAGCATTCACAAGCCGGTGTGGGCATGGATGCTGAGGTCAGGGCTCAGTCTGATTTCATAGCCAGGGCTACCCCTCACCCCACATGTCGGTTTCCTCTATAAAATGAGGAGGGGCAGTAACTGCCCTAATGTCAGTCAGTGCCTGCGAGCTGAGTAAACCTTCCCTTTCTTCCCTTGCTGCAGATCGGCCTACAGTCCGCCCTTGCTGCCTGCAGGGTCCTTTCACTTACCCTGTAAAGCTTGGGACCTTCTGTGCCCACTCCACGTCTGCTCCCTTTGTGCTCCCATCTTCTGCCCTGTTTTCTGGGGTGGGTCCATAGCGACCTCCTCACCACCCTTCTCCATGCTTTGGCTCCGTGTCTGTTTTGCACAGGGTCAGGATGGCCCCTGGCAGCCAGGCACAGGTCTGCGGTCTCTGAGGAGAGCAAGTGTCGGCCCTCATGCTGAGAGCCGCCAGGCATTGCAGGTGCCAAACAGGCAGGTGCCTTCCCAAGCTCTACTCTGCCTCCTTCTCTCTTGTTCTCCAATCTCATCTACATGGGCATGTTTTCCCGCTGGCATGTTGTTGATTCGTCCATTTCTTTAGTCTAAAAAGAACGAAAATATCGGATAAAAATTGCTGAGAAAATGGGACATAACACTTTGCTACACTTGCCTCTAGTTTTACATGGTTAGCGGAGGAATAAAATGGGAGAAAATGACGTTGGTATGGATGGTGGGAAGAAGGAAACAGGCCTACACTAATGGGAAAGGAAAGGGTTTAAACACACTGGAAATAAGCAGGAAAAATTTAAATTGGGGCAAAATTGCATTACAACTTCATCCGTATACCCAATTCATTTTAGTTTTGGGGGCAAATAGCGAATTGTCTCCCCTTTGCAAGTCCTTTTATGAATGCTAGGAGTAGTACATTAAATGTGATTAACGTGTAGATACTGAGATAAAAACATAATACTCCACCATCTGGCACCAGGTAAGTTTAGTATCAAATATATATCTGAATGATAAAAGAGGTGTAGATATTAATTGTGTCTGCAGAGTTCTTAAGTCATTTGACAGGGGTTCAGAGTTCATTTCCATTTATGAATTTGCACTTACATGTAAGTTTATTATTATCTCCGATGTTCTGGCTACCTAATATTAACATGTTACTGAGGATCACAGAAGCATCTGTGTTTTAAGCATATTTCTCAAAGGATATTCTATTCTGAAAAAGTTCCCATCCTTATTCTGCAGGTTTTGTGTTTGTTGTTTGCTTCAGCTGGAGCCAGGAAGTGGCAACCTACCACTTCATTTGAAAACTACTACACTCTAAGGGGCTGGGGATTTAGCTCAGTGGCATAAGCTCCTGCCTCGTAAGCAGGCAGTTGTGACTTCGATCCCCGGTGCCCATAAAAAGGAAAAAAGACAAAAAAAAAACAAAAACAAAAACAAAAACAAAAACAAAAACAAAAACAAAAACAAAACAAAACAAAAAAAACCCCTACACTCGAAATTTCTACAAGACTCAGATTTTGAGAGATGGTTTGCTCTTGGGTTAAATAAAATGAGACACTGACTTTGTTGATCAGCATGCAGATATATTTTATGGAACTGTGCATGACTTTGAGGGTTCTCTAAAGTCAGACAGCTTTTCCTGGGTAGTTGTTTCTTGAAGTTCTTGTTCTGCAGTGTTCCAGGTTAATACAGATCTAAGTGGAAAATGTACCTGATTGCATCCAAGCATTGAGGAGAAGCATGGGTTATGGAGGGAAAACTGAACTGAGCACTCAAGGAACAAAAATGATTGATTCTTGCAGTGTTTTTCCTCCAGAATCTTTGCTATAAACCCGATGGCGGAAAAGTCTCCTCGAGTAGGCTAAGATGCTACACTGCTGCTGAACAGGATAACTGCCCTTCACATGGCTCCTGGTGAATTTTAACTGGTTTCTTCAAAAACATTTTTGGATGTGTGTGTGTGTGTGTGTGTGTGTGTGTGTGTGTGTATCAGTGTCTGTGTGTGGATGTATGTTTGTGTGTATATATGTGCATGTGTGTGCATGTGTGTGCATGTGTGTTTGTATATATGTATGTGTGTGTGTATGTGTGTGTGTGTATGTGTGTGTGTGTGTGTGTGTGTGTGTGTGCTTATGTGTTATACCCACATATTTCCCTATCTTTGACGAGGAGGAAAGGACACCATTAATGAAGCAGAAGTGGCCAACAGCCCATCACCCTGCAGCAAGGCTCTGCCTACCTTGAGCTATGGTGGGTTCATTGCTTCTGTGTCTCTTGTAATCTGAGGATGTGGTTTTCTAACCGGACATATATTTTCCCTTAAGCATGTTTTAAAATACCAGAATGATTGGATGGAAAGCTGCATCAGGGAGGACAGGAGGGTGGGCGAGTGGACAGCTGGTGTGTGGGACTTCTCAGCTTCCTCCTTGCAATCCTGGTGCCTGTGGGAGGGAAACTAACGGCGCCCTGTGTGGAGTAAGCCTCTGAGCACATTTCAGGCTGGGTGCACTATCCATCTTCTTCCTTGCAATGGGGCTTCAGTGGAGAGTTTTCATTTTTTTCAGCTTTAACACTTGCTCAGAGCCTTCCCATATGTCTCAATTCTGATATGTGTGTCAAAATTTATGTATTTATTTGAAATTTTTGGAAGGAAGTCTTAAATGCATGAATCATGAGAACAGCTACTTCTTTTCCTGAGCGTAGTGATAACAAATTTATATTTGTATTACTTGAGTTCACAAAGTCAAAGAAATTTGTCGTTTTTACAATTAATCCTCATACATTTGCTATTCAGGTTCCTGAAAAATTAAGGGGAGGTATGATTTCATTTATAAATTGCCCTATAAAATCACCACTGCTTGCACACCAGTGAAGAAGTGAGTACAGTGCTGCAGTGCAGGGAGACATTTCTCACAACTGTATAAACACATATGGGTTCCTGCCACAAACTCCAGCCTGTCCTGTACCCACACTTCATGCAACCATTTTAATTGTAACAACCTCCACACAAGCCACCCTCTCATCTACTCAGTGCCAGCAATACTTGTTGCTTTTTAAATAAATGCTTATTTTTATTTATTCCATAAAATGGTACAGGTAGGTACTTTATGCCTATAGGGTGACTGTAAAGGAAAAGTCATTTTTCCAAGTGCTAAAATGTGGCAAAGAAGAGGAAGAATTCAGATTAAAAAAAAAACTGGCACATGTTTTCTGTTTAAGAGGCAGGAGAATAAATACTTCTGGCTTTTCAGATCTTCTGGTTGCACCTGTTCATTCCTGCTGCTAGGTGTGAATGACAGAAAATAACACTCAAGTCGGTGAACATGGCTGAGTGCTAATAAAACTTTATTTGCATGTGCAGGTGGCCAATGACCATAATGTATGATTTGGACTGTAAAATTAGAGCTTCTCCTTCTCTGGAGGAAAGATATTCTTTCCTTCAGTGGCTTCAGAACTGAATCTTTTCCCTCCACATACGTAGGAAACCACACTGTAAGGGGAGCAGTGTCTGCAATGGCCAGTTGGTCCTCTATGGCTGATGGGATACTTTGTACCGCACGTTCATAAATCCTGACCACTCAGACATTTCCTGATGTTACTTCTTTCCCCATGTCTGGAGTTTTGTGAATGCTCAGGGCTCATTCTTAATTTCACATGCATGCACTAGGCCCAGCCAGGGCTTCCTGAGTCTCCAACTCTCTCTCTGTTTCTTTTCTAAGCTTATCACCCTTCTGCAGGCCTTGCCCTGGGATGTCTGTCCCAGAATCCTCCTTCCACATCTTGGGACACAACAAAACACAACTAATCAAATCCCTTATTTCCATCTCCACGTTTTGCAGAGGATGCTCTGCAGATTTATGGATGATTGTGACTACAGAGATACAATTTTCATGAAGTTTGAAGGAGAAAGTCAACTTCCATACATGCAAATTGTCACTTTTGTATCCCTCAATTTTGTCACCTTGAATGTGGGCAGTGAATGGTGGCAGCCTGCCTGGGGGTGGTCTATGTGGTGTTCAAGGTGGTACCGGAGGGCCTTGCCTCACTCAGAAGGACCCAGGGTCCTCTCCATGGTGGGACCTGCTTGTGGACAGAGCCCCTCAGCAGACCAAGTGGTGATACCACACTATTGTACTCAACCATCGGTGTTGTATGAGAAATGAGTTAGTGCTGTCGTTGGGCTAATACCTCCAAAATAAAAGTGCTGGTGTTGTTTCCCGCAGGCAGTTCTCGGAGAAGTCAGTCTATGGCCCCACGTTGCTCTTCACAGTCACGGCTACGTGTGCGTTCTCAGAACATGGACAGAGGGAGTGACATCACTTAGGATGAACAGTAGTGTCCACGCATCTCCCCTGGTGAGGGTTGTCCCCTCCGTGGTGTGGCTCAGGGATGTGAGTGACACCTCCCAAGCACAGGAATGAAGTCACTTGTGCATCCAAATGCAGGGTGAAGTGTCCCTTAGGTGTCTGGCAGCATCCTGTCATCAAAGCTCACTTCGTGAAGAGCTGCAGACACATCTTGCACGTGGGACTCCTCGCAGAATGGCACTGCTTCCCATGGGAGGGTGACACCCTGCTGGGCAGAACTGCACATCTCTGTGAGGTTGCCGGCAAGACATGGATGCCCTGTGCTGCATGAGTCCCAGGGGAGGCAGTAGTTTCAGAACACTCACAATTGTGGTTAAAGTGGCAGCACTATGCCTTGCAAATGGCTTTACACTTTAAACCACGTGAACATAGTAAGTATCAAAGATCTCATTTTACAACAGAGAACTGAACTTAGGCAGCTAGCTTAAGCTCACACAGCTATCAAGGAGGTGGAGACTTCCTCCTCCTAGAAAATCCAGGAGCCCCAAACTGATGCTAAATCCCTTGGCTATACTAACAGGAAAGTTGGTTTCTCTTTGGATTTCTTTCCAAAATGAATATTCCCAGTTTATGCAAGGGATCAGTCAGCTCCTTTAATAAAATGCAAGTTGGGTTGTCCTTCCTCAGAAACTCTGCAGATGAGAGCACCATGCAGATGTGTGCTAGGAAGTGGGGACCATGGTGGGGGTGTCACCATGGTGACATCCTCTGGGCTGTGGAAGCCCCCACTTCTGTTCACATCATTTTTCTATGCCCTGTGGGACTGAGGGAATCACTCATCTTGGAGCTCACATCCATGTTTCAAAACCATGGTAGTTCTCAGGTTGTTGAGATGTTAGCTGCTCAGAACAAGTAAGTATCAGATGATGAGAAAGAATGCCTGGTGCAGAGGAAGCCTCTGCTGTCCTGAAAGCCACCTTGCTGTGGGTGGAGCAGTGGGAGGTTCTGGTTTCAACTCCAGCTCAGGTGCATTCCAGTTCTGTTGACAGTTAAAACTATTGATCATAATACTATTAAGTGTAACTGAAATAAACTTCCAATGTGAACATTATATAAATACAATCTAGAATATAATTATGTCTACTACAACAGATATACACTAGTGTATTAGCATACATTTAATATAAATAGTAAATATACTTGAAATAATTTTCAATATAAATGATATAAATACAATCTAAAATATAATTATCGCTATTACAAGAGCAGTTATTCAGTGAATAATACAAGTATTAAGATGCATTTAATAGAAATTAATACATTGCTACTCATTAAAACTCACCTGAGTTTAAAATTTTTGTATTTAAGCATATTACACCTCCTCTTCATTAAGCATGTCTCCCCAACTCACTTTCCTCATACTCTTTATATTCAATGTATGCCCAAGCTCTTTACATGTTTTCTGTAAATGCAGGTTATGCAAAACAAGTGGAAATGTCTTCAATAAATGTGAAAATGAAACTAAAATGCCTGGAAAATGCAAGCTTGATAAATATTTCCCTTGACTGCTCAGTGGCACAACTAGAGATGATTCCTTGCCATCCCCAGGCACCATCCATCCCTGCAGATTTCCAAGATGGTGCCCTTGGGGGCGGTGCTTCCTCAACTTGCTTGGATCATGGTGGGTGACTTCCATGGGCTCCCTTGGGTTTAGGTCTTTGGGGTTCTCAGTGGAGTAAAATATGTCCAATCTTCACATCTTCTTCCCAGTCTCCTCCCCTCCCAACCTCTGTCAGTGTCCCCCCTGCAGGAGCCACACCACGTCTTCCCCACACTGCTGTGGTTTGGTTTTCCCTGCACTATGTTCTCCATGGGTAGGGCACAGAGCGTAGGTCCAAGGTGGAGACCCCACCTGCTGGAGCCCTGGGCCTCTCTGGGTGGTGTGTGGGCTGCTGTCAGGGAGAACATCCCTATCCCAGGGCCTTTGGCTTCACAGCACGGAGCTCTCACCCCTAGAGAAGCCCCAGCAGGGGTGAGGGTGGGCAAGAGCCCCACCCAGCTTGGTGAGAAGTGGGGTGTGTGTATGTGGCTGCAGTGCCTGGGAGCAGGTGACCAGATCTGAGTTCTCGTGAATGCACAGACTGGAGATGGAGCATCAGCAGTGTGATGGGACTCGAGTTTTGTGCTTCTCTACTGAGATAATTGGCTCCGGAAAGACAGGGTGAGTAAGGAGATGACACGCATGGGGGTTAAAGCTAGGCTCTGATAATGGAGAAAATGATTGCAACTGGTCTGCCACACTCACTCTTGTGTGAGTTCATTTCCTGTATTAAGTGACAGAGGCAGATGAGTTAAAATGTTCCTTAATCATTTCTGTGTCTGTTTTCCTTGGGTAATCCTAAACTGTAATATCCTCATATAAACATCTATGATTATTAATTCATTTTAGAGATACATAAAATCAATTATCAGGAAGTTTTTGCTAAGTAGAGGTCAATACAATAAAAACTTTAAATTTTAACTGGTTTATAATTTGGACTATTAAGTTATACACATAGGGTTATAGGCTTGTTTGCACAGAATTGACAAATTCAAATCAATATTACTCTATCAATCACTGGCCAACATTAAAGTTGAGAGAATCAACATCAACTTATAATATTTGGCTTCTATAAAATCAATCCTTTTCTTGGCCTTGGCCCCCGAGCATGTCTTCGATGTTTTTGCGGGATTTGACCTGATACACAGTAGGACAGATGGCAGGTGGTGTGCTCACAGCTATTCCCACTCCCGAGGGACTGCGTGGTCAGTGGATGAGCAGGCAGCATCCCTGCAGAGAAGGATGACATGGGAGGATGTAACTCAGAGAAGGCATGCAGAGCCCGTCGGGCCAGGCTTCTTTCAGCTACTGCCCTGCACTTCCTTTCCATGCACACCCAGTGATGAGCATGCTGATGGGATTCAATTCCTCCTGTCTTAAAAGTGATGAATGAGTGGCAGTCAAACACTGCTGTGCTCTCTGTTCTCCTTCCAAGGCAAACCCCACTTATTCATTTCAGTTGCAGAGCAAAGCTTCCTGAAGGCACAGTACTGCTTGCTGGCTCGGTTTCTCTCCTCTGATTCTCTTTGAAGGGTCCCTCTTAGGTCATACCCTCCCTGCCTGACTTAACCCTTCCTGGTAAAGGCCACCCATGAGCTCCTTGGAAAGAAGCGTGGACAGTCTCCTGTCCTCCCTCACCATGATGCGTTAGAGGCACCCCACCACAATGGTCCTGGGAGTGCTTATGGTACCAAGGACACTGAAAGGACACCTGCAAGCAGGTGATCAGCTGGGGTGACAGAAGCTCGTGATGGCTGTTTTCATGTTCCTTTTCTTCCCAGTTAAATAATGAACTGATTTGTGCAGAGAGCAGCAGCCATGTTATGGTCCAGAGCATGTTCTAGAACAGTCTCCCTTGAGAAGAGGCTGGGAGAGAGGACCCTGCGGGAGCAGCTGCACAGACCCATGGTGGTGGGGGCAAAGACCAGGAAGAAAAGAGCATCTTCCAGGGCTGCTGTCCTCCAGCCAGAAACGGAGAGAAGGAGGTGCAGGGACTGGAGAGGGAGAGCTGGAGGGGTGGCAGGGGTGGCGGCAGGGGTGGCTGCGGGACACACAGGCCCTGATCTTTCAGGGAAAAGGAGCCAGAAAGATGAACAGAGAAGGTTTGCATGACAAAGCCTGGGCAGTGACCCTTTAGTGACAGTGAAAAAGGCTGGAAGATGCCTCCTTTGGAGGAGGGAGGAGCCAAGTCCAGGGAACAGAGGTACTGGGCAGGGTGGGGTGTGGGCTTGGCCCCTGAAGCAGGGCCAACATGCTAAGTGAGAGAAGTCAGAAGGAGGTTAAATGTCATGGGGCTTCTCTTCTAGAAAGAACCAGAAGCATGCATGACCCAAACAGAGGTGCTAGGAGCAGGTCTGGTGGAGGGCTGGAGTAGAGGGGGAGTAGGGAGGATCAAGAGGCAACTGCTGGCTGCGCCTGCACCTTCGGGAGCATGGGGTATGGGTCCCCACTGCAAGCTGCACAAACAGCAGATTTCAGGAAGAGTGGCCTCTGGTTTGGACAAGAAAATAAGGAGGACCCTTGGCTGGACACCTCACAGGGATGAGGGCTAGGAGATGGGAGTCGGGATATCATGTGGGCAAGTTCTGGTGCTAACCCAGGTGAGGAGGTCAAGACAGGACTTCAGCACCACCAAGAGACAGGATGCCAGGATCGGGTAGGAAGGTGGCTGAGAGCTCTGGGGCTGTGGCAGCTCTCCCTTTGGGTGAAGCAGGGGGTCTACCAGGCACTATGAGCTTGAAATCATGCACATTAAAAACTCTGTATGTGTGTATGTGTGTGTGTGTGCGTGTGTGTGTGTGTAGGAAAGTGAATAGTTATGCCAAACACACTGGCATTTGAAATACCTGAGGTTGTGAATCAACCCCATATTTAATTATATTCTTACGTAAATATTATTGAAACACTTGTTTTATTACAGATTTCAAGACATATTATTTGCCATATTTTAAGGAAGCATGTAATGCCCAAATCCATGAAATTATTCCACAAACCATTTTAAGAGTTTCTCATAATTCCGATGAGACCTATTGTGATGGGGTCACAGTGAGCAGCCTTGCACCGAAGCCTGACTAGAGCTGATGGCAGAGCCTCTGACTCCGTGTCATGTCCCGCACAGCGAGAGAACCCTGCAGCAGTCTCAGCCTCTGTGAACATCCTCGTTACATGCAATCAGTGCATATTAATAATCATCACTCATTAAAATACTTCTGAAGTTCAAAACTTGAGATGTTATTTAAGATAAAGCTATACTGCACTGTACATTACACTGCATGAAGGTTAGGCACCTGGAAACTTTAGGCTGAATTTTGTTCTGCCATTTATTTTAAAAAATGCTTCAAATAATCTAGCAATCTTTTAAAAGCACAAGCTCATCAAGATTCTTAAAAATATTCCACACACTTCATCAGAGAAATACTCCTGGGGGGAAAAGTGTCCATTAAATAATCTGGGGTAAAAATAGCCAATTAGACTGAAGCAGCCTAAAATATGGGTTATATTAAATTTAAAGACTTAGAGGCCTGGGTCAGTGTGGATTCCAGCCAGGGTACTCAGCTTCACCAGCTCTAATGAAAGCTGGACTGAGATTGCTGGCCCAGTGCCCTGTGCCCAAGGTAGAGAGAGGGCAATTTTTATTGATTTCATTTGGATTGGCAATCTTGCTAAGCACAAGTATTTCCCTGGAGCAAACTGGTGACCCTGGGTGTCTACACACACACTTGTGCACCTGCAGAATGGCTTGCCCTGGACCTGCAAACACAGTGGGAGGATGTAAGTGCAAAGCGTTACCAGGCTTTGGCAGATTTATAGCGCGTATAAAGCAATGTCCAAAGGGAACAGGAAGTGCGAAATTCAATTTGCTTGTATCTGGCTTAGTTTAATTCATGGGAACAGAGAGCCATAACTTGTTCCAGTCCAAGGTTTGGAACTTCTGTCCTTCCAAACAGCTTTGTCTACAGCTTGTATTTAATCAGTAATTACACTGTTACACATTCCCCACTATAAATTACCTTACAGTGAGCACTGTGTACCTCTGTTATTTACTTGTCTTTAAAGCTCTATTTTGGCATGGTGGTGTGGACATAAGTTATTTATGTAAATGTCTGGCTACCTCTAGTAGATGGTGTGGAAATTCAGTTTGGGAAGAAAAGTTTACAACCTGGTGCTGATTTCAAGATGCAGACAGCAGTGGATGAGGTCCCAGGGTCCAGTCACCTCTGCTCCCAATGAGAACTTAACTTTGGTGATCTCTGCTATCTGGGGGAACTTTTTATATAGTTCTATTATCTTGATGACTTAGGAAGTTAACTTTGCAGCCTGTGAAAAACAAGTGTAAATGGGTGGATACACTCACATTAGCAAAGACTTGATGCCTAAGACAAATCTGATTGCTAGCTTCAAGACAAACATGCCTCTTCCAGAGGAGATCATGGCATGTAGCTGTGGACTACAAGACACTGTGATTGAAATTCCAAATGTTAGAGCCTACTGCGTTTTTATAACAACCTGCATAGCGAGACCCAGGTGTGGGGCAAAGACAGAGACTGGCTCGGAGTGCAGCCGCATTTAGAGAGTAAAGGATTCTGCATGTTGTGCAAAGAGAATAGGATGTGGGCTGGCAGAGCAGAAAACCACACATACCATGCCTGTGTTTTGAAATTGTGCACCTTTTCTTACATTATGATATTAACCTTTTTAGACACTGTATAATTTGGAAACTCTATGCTTCTTCTTATTTTGATCCATAATTTAGCACTTAGCTGTCTTAAGTGATTTCATTTGTCTTCTGAGGTAGAATGGTATTTCCTGATTGGTACCAGAGCCCTTCAGGCAGTAGTGCTTTTGTGAGGAAGAGTTAAACACAGGAGGAAAAAAGCACTGGTTGGTCACAAATTTTAAACAACTACCACACTCGGGGCTGAGTTCTTTACCCCACCATTCGTGAAGACCTCTGATGATCACCTAGTGTTTGACTGATCCCTGTTTAATTGTGAGTCTCCTGAAGTCCTGGGCATTTCTACAGCGACCTTACTGTCATCAGCTGAGAGCCTTATAATAGCTGCTTACCCTAAAGCTTCCCTCTAATCTGGGTACCAATCTATGCACATATGAAGCACTCAGTAAACAATTTCAACTGAGTGCCAGAAGAAGCAAATAGAATGAAATGTTTCCCCAGAGTATATTCAGAGGCTTTGTACACTTATTTGTTAATAGGAACCTTCTTTTTTTTTTATAAGAATGTCAGTTTTGATGGTTAGAAGGTTTAATTTTACCTATAAGGGCTTTAAAAAAACTCACAAGAAACACTGATACGTGAATTATGTTGACCAGTGCATTTGGCAGATGAGAAATTGAATGGGGAGTGTGTCCAGTCTTGTTTTGAAACTGGTAGCTAAATCTTGCAGTAGGAAAACAATAAAAGTTGGTAATTAAGGTGTTGTAAATACTATTCCTAATGCATTGCTTCAGGCTTTGCTTGGAGCAGGGCTTTCTCCATCCATGAGAATCAGGCAGAAGCTGGCAACACTTTGGCACTGTGGTTCAGGGGACGAGATTTGGGGTCTGGGAACAGCGCCGCAGCCCAGGGGCAGACTTGACTCCAGGGCCAGGATCCATCCACAAAGTGAAGGTCAGCCTCCTGCATTCCGACCTTCTTGGGGAGCTCATGGCTGTAGAACCATCTGCTCTAACTACAATGCCAAATGTGACCCTCAATGCATCAAAATTGTAAATCTCTCACATGTCAATACTGACACTTCACTAGCTGTTTAAAATTGCTAGAGAGGTACCAAGTAAAAACACATCCGTCTCTGTGTCTAGCCAGCTTCTCAGAGCCTGGCCAGCTGAAGCCCACTGAGGGACTCTTCTGCAGTGCTCAGGGAAGATGACCCTGCAGGCAGGGAAGGACTGCTAAGTGGAGCGCTTAAGGCTGAGCCTGGCGAAAGCCCCCACGTGGTAAAGTTGGGAGAAGAGAGAAGCAACCAGCGGGGAAGACACACGGCTTGGAGAAACACTCAGGAGGATGTGATGGCCTCGCTGTCTAGGAAGGAGGTGTAGTGCAGGAATCTAAGAGAACAGCGGGAGAAGGGCCTTGTACCCAGCTGGTCTGGACTTCTGGGCAAGGTTTATTGCCTGGGGAGAGGTGCCCTTGCTCCCAGGAGTCCGCTGAACACTGACTGGAGACCCACGCACAGGCAAGAGTCTCTCCCAGAGTACTGAACCCTTCCCTCACTCAAAGGCCTGAGCTCTGAGTAAAGATGCAGGGCCCTGCCGCAGGTCCCTGCGGCTGGGGAAATGGGACAGTCACCCCATGCCATGGACAAGGTTACATTGGCTTTGTCACCAAGACACTCATGACCTGGCACTCTAGGACAAGCTCGCATCCATGGAAAATCCAGCTGAGGACTGAATTTCCACGAGTCGGTCTCATCTCAGATTAGAGACAACAGCTGAAGGGTCCTATTGTCATCCAGAATGCATACTGACATGAATGCCAGCCTGTATGCCCTACAAAGTGTGACAGGGAAGGGTAACTCACAGGATTTCCAACCCCAGGACTAACGGCCACGTCCCATAGCTATAGGCAAGCAGCACCTGAAGACTCAGCTGAGACCACATCACGGGCTCCATACCACACAGCAGGGTGGATGGGAAACTGGCTGCCTATGAACTGAATGATGGCTCAGAAATAAGACCCTCTGAGAGAGCTTCTGAAATCCCCCTTCTGAAGAGGACAAAACTGTACTCCTGTCCTGATGCAGCTGTTTCTAGCAAGGCTCTCGATGCACATGGAGCCCTCCACCCCCAGATGACAACAGTCTCCTTGCAAATCAAAATGCTGTACTCTGCTTCACTATTTATGAAACTTTTAATATTTTTTTAAAAAATTACTTAATAAAGGAAAAGATAAAGCTTGGTAAACATGATGTCATGAGTTCAATTCCTAGTACCAAAAAAAAAAAAAAAAAAAAGAAAGAAAAAAACAATGGAACTAGAATTTTTTCCTGAAATGCATGCACATTTCTCTAAGAACACAGCACATGGGTGTCTGCTTGCCCCTTCTTTGATGAGCCCCGAGTCATGCTGACAAGTGGGAGTGGCCTGGAAACTGTTTGCTGAGGGTGTTGAGAACTACTATTGGGCCAGAGCAACTGAGCATCATCAGCTGTCATGGTGAGTCCCTTGGGGACAGCTGTGTCCTGTAAATTTTCTTTCCCATCAGATGGTCATTCATGATGCTGTATTTAATCCTAAAATCTCTCTCTGTGCCCTAAATCCACTGAAGGATTTAAGATGGCAAGTTGTTCATTTTTATGTCTCCTCATTGTTTTGCATATCCCAGAGTACCTGGATTTCTGGAATTTAGGAAGGACATGTGATCTCAAGAAAATATGACAGTCATAAGACACCCAGTGAGGGGTGGAAGCTGATTCCCTCTAAGGCAGTGGATGTTGCCAGAAAACCAGTCAGACCTTGATTCAGAGCTGGGCCAGCATGGATTCTCGATCGAGGCCAATGGTGCCAAATGGAGTGTGGGAAGCGGGGAGTGCACTTTCTCTGACACCATCACCTCAGATGTTGACACTTGTCCTGTCAAGTGAAAATGGACAGCTCAGCTCTCCTTTGCTATCAGGAGTCAAAGGGGTCTCAGGGTGGATGAAATTCTGTTTAAATCCACCTTGCCATCGCTGCTATCATGTTCATGGATTGCACACTCCTGAAATTGTAATGTGGCCTTGCTGGGTATAGGTGGCCTCTGAATATATCATTGTACACGTGTATAAATTTCTAATTTAATCGTTTTTGTTTTTGCATTTTAGAAACTGATTTACTTAATTTTTCACTGCCTAGTGTTTTTCGTCTTCCTTTCATTGCTAAAGTACCTAGTTTGAAAGCTGCTGTATTTTTCTCACCATATCTTCCATTCATAGCAGACACCATTCTCATTTGCTTAGGAGAAATTTGCATCATTTCCTCTGCAGGATTCCTGGGGGCATTCTGACAAAGGGTGCCCCTCATCTGCTGCCAAGTGTCCTTCGATTCAGCAGGAGGTCACCCCTCTGGGAACACACTCAGTCTAACCTTTCCATTCACTGGGTTCTACTCAGCAGGGATAAGCAGTTCCACAACTTTGAATTCTGGGGGGATTTTAAAGAATAGCAAAGCAAGTAATGTATGCTTGTAACTATACACGCAAGTCTGCAAGTATGAATTCTATGAGTTAACAAATGTGTACAGTAGAATTATAAATAATTAAAAAGTGTTTACTCCAAATTAACAATAGAGAAATGGAGGACAGGATTTGAGAAAAGATTATAGAGAAATTTAGTTTCAATTGAAATTAATTGCTTCTTCAAACAATATAGCCCCTTTGATGAAATGCTGACACTTTAAACTTCTTTTGGGTGTATGGATCATATGTTACCACTGATACGTTTCTTGTAAATTCCTGAGGGTAAACACCTAATTGTGGTCTTATTGCTTTTGCTTTGCTTTGCTGTGGAACACGTCTGCCTTCCCCTTCCACTCTGTCTTCAGGGGCCTCATCAACAGTGATGCTTTGCTTGTCCATTGATTTGCTTGGCGAAGGACAGTGTCTTGTGCTTCACACTGACCTGGACCTTGAGGAAACCGTCGAGTTTAACCAGGACTCTAGGACTCTTGGGTTTCATGTGCTTTGATTATTGATCAACACAGAATGTCAGTGAAAGGATAAAAAAGTAAAATAGAAACAGCCTATTCTCTAGAAAAGGAATAGAAATATTTTCTTAAGTTAGATGAATGTAAAACACCTAAGCTCCATATTCCTCTCCCTGTGTAGACTTTCACCAGAACCACTGCAGGAAGGGAACTGCAAGTGGGAACCACACCAGACCAAGAGCCCCTACTCCTCTCCCTTCTGTCCTTAAGAAGAGTGTGGATGGGGCTGGGGGTTTAGCTCAGCGGCATAAGCGCCTGCCTTGCAAGCAGGCAGTAGTGAGTTCGATCCCCGGTACCGATAAAAAGGAAAAAGACAAAAAAAAAAAAAAAAAAAAAAAAGAAGAGTGTGGATGTGGATGTGCTAAACTTCCTCTGATTAAAGATGGGGCAAAGCAACAAATTTTCATAACCACACCACTCTGAACAGACTTAGGATGAGAGAATGTCAGAAATCTTCGAGCTGAATGTAAAGTCTTACTTGGCTGATGATGATCTGGAGAAGTCTGATCTAAGTCAGGTGTGAGGGGGCACAGGTGGAGTCTCAGAGCTCCAGGAAGCTGTGGCAGGATGATCACACATTTGGACCCAGCCTGGACAATTTAGGAATTCATGAGATCCTGTCCCAAAAGAAAAAATAAATGAAAATTGGGGGTAGAAAAGAGTGAGAGCGAGACAGAAAGAGACAGAGAAAGAGAGAGAAAGAGAAAACTTTTGCTGCGCTGCTTGCAGGGTAGCAGAAGCTAGAAGAACATATATGTCTGGAAAGGCAGGCAAAGGACCATTTTTAAGTAATTAGCTTTAGCTGTGCACAGCCTGGGACTACCCAGGGTCTGGAATTAGCCCATGACAAGAATGAGAGCTAGCCAAGAATGCTAGTAAATGGGACTCGATGTGAACAGGGTGGATTCGGGCCCTGCACTGACACCGCCTTTAACTCTCAGAATGGAAGACTCTCGGTAGAAATGAGATTCATCGTTCTTATTTCATAGCTGTGGTTTGCACTTTGTGCTTCCTTGGCTGATGTGCTCCGGAGTGAGAATATTAACCTGTATTTGTTGATAGCTTTTACTCATGGAAAGAAACCTGCACCCTTTGAAGAACACATGCATTTGAGATTTGAGAATTCACATAAGCTCTCAACAACATTTTGAATAGTTTCATAAATATGGCCATTTGCATTGAAATAAAGCAGTGTGGCCTCAAGGCTCCCTCAAGGGAAATTCCTTAATTGATATACATTTGCATTTATAATTACTACAAATAGCGTTCTTATGAAATCTTTGAAAACATTACGTGTTTGTGTGTATTACAATTTGAATGTAGATTTTTAAGTCTCTCCAGCTTGTGATACAAGATAAGCACTGGTGAAAGTATTTTGCTGGAAGTTGTACAAATGTGATATGCAAATTAGCTCAGTTACCTGACTATTAATATACCTGACTTAATAGTATATCTTGATATCTGGCTTTGAATCAAGATTTGTCTATTACAGTGTATCAAATTATTGTTCAAGCAAAAGTCAGAGAAAAATTTTGCATTATTAAATGTAGACTGATAGGCCATTCATTATATTTTTCAAGAGTCAATTTAAAAATGGGTTTATTTGTAAAATATTCTGTTTCTGAACTTTGAGAGAATAAATACTGATGCAAACATTGTTTAAATTTCTTTGGATGAAGTGGATATTACCCTGATACCCCTATCTATCAGATGGTATTCTGTTCATTTATCTTCAAATGACTAAACTCTTTTTCAGTCTATTTTTCTGAAACAGTCCTTTTTGTCCTAAGCTTGCATTGTCTTTATTCCTCTTGATTTTCTCTCATTCCAAGAATCTACAATATAATGTCTTGCTCTGCTCCTCTGGCTCCCTGAGCTCAGGGTACCCTCACAGACTAACTGCAGGCAGCCTAAGGCCTCTGTGCCTAAGTGTCTCAGCACTGGTTCCCTCCCGACCCAAGTGCCTCCTGAAGTGAAGACCAGGACCTGCATCAGGAAAGCCTGCTGCCTTCCCTGGCTCACCATGGTCTCCTGCACAAAGTGAGCTGTCTGCTCTGGCAAGTCCATCAGGGATGCTGTCCAAGGGGCTGTGCTTGTTCTTCCATGCCCACCTCGGAGTTAATCTGGATGTCTAGAAGGTCAGCAGGATTGAAACCACTCCTGGGAGCAGTCAATGGCAGTGAGATGCTCCGCTGAAATTAGATAGCCAATGGGATTGAGATGCTCTGCTGAAGTTGGCTAATGGGACTGAGCTGTTATGCTGAAGTTAGGTAGCCCATGGAATTGAGATGTTCTGCTGGAATTATCCATTGGAATTGAGATGCTGTGCTGGAGCTGATAGCTGGTGGGATTGAGATATTCTGTTGGAGACTGGGAAGCTGGGTAGAGTGGATGGGGTTGTCATGGGTGGAGAATGTCATTTGAATGAGTGTGCGCCATTTGTTGGGAGGGGAGCAGTAACTGGAAATGGGAGTGGTAGAGAGGCTTGGGCCATAACCCAGACTCTAGCTGCAGTTAGAGACAGCAGGGATACAGTGAGGAAGCAGGGTGGAGTTGGATGGCCCTGCCTCCTGGGAGTCAGATCAGAGTCACTTGAGCAAAGAAGAAAGATTCAAAAGCAGTTATGGACTGAGCTCCAAGAAAGGGAGGCTGTGGGGAGGGCTCAGTTTGTGCCTCTGAGGCATGAGGTCCAGGGTCAGGAGCCCACTGACGAGTGGGCAAGGGGCGTTGCCAGCAGAATTCAGGGCTCGATTTCTTAACATATAGGCATATTCTCCAGAAATATGGGGAGATTTTGAGCCTCAAGACACTTGAAATATACAACTATGCAAGACCACTACTACCAGGATAAAATACTTGTTAGATGTTAACATTAATAAGGTGAACTGAATTTTCATTACAAAAACAAAAATACTTTCATATTGCCCATGTGTGGATGCCCCACTGGAAGTGTTCAGGTCCCTGAGGAGGAAAGATACCTACTCATGTTGATTTCCACTCAGTGATGAAGAAATACTCATTAGTGGGTACTGGAAAGGGCATCGGTCATCGCTTATTCCAACCGTTTTAAAATGTTTGAGTATTTTTAGCCTCATTGTTCTCAGGGTTGACATATGGATTTTACAAAATAATCTGTGTAAATTCTTTGCCAAAAATTTGAATAACTTTTTCACAGGATCAAGTATTTGATCTTCAAATTAATAGGTAACAAATATAAGAAGAATCTTTAAGAATACCTGCAGAAAGCCTGTGGGGTCTTAGTTGCCCTTTGTTGTGTAAGGCTCTGCACTGCTTCCTGTGTGGCAGTCCTGAGATTGTCCTCAACGTGTTTCTGTTGCACTTGGTTGACAGGTTCTAACTCTGCAAGCACTCACATATGACTTATGTGGTCCTCATGTACCACTCCGCCAGTGACAAAGACCCTTGCTTCTCTAATTTGAAACTGAGGGAACCTGGGAATTCCAGGTTTGATCAGAATGTCTGTTTCAGGGAAGCAGAGAACTTACAGAACTGAAAACACCACTGTAACTGAAGCCACTGTAACCAGTCTCTGAGGGTTGATGAGACACATTCCAGCAGGGAAGGGAATACCTCTGAGCAGTAAAAATCCTGAACAAGGGTTCAGGTTGCCTGATCCCTCCCTAAGCTGGTCCAGTAAAGAGTGATTTGCACTCAAGAAAGCATGGCTTTCTTTAGGGTATCCTATCCTAAGTTTTTGGTCTCTGCAACATAGAAAGCGGGAGCTTTCCCTTTTTAAATTCAGCCATTCAGTTTAGAGTTAATGTCTTCAAGCTACACTTTCACAAATACTGGGGGAACTGGGGTATATAGTCCCTGGGGCTCTGCCAGAGAAGGGCAGCACCAGGCTCCATGCAGGGCTCGAGGGCTTTGCTCTGCATGTTGATCATCATGCATGTGCACTGATCTTCCTGTAACCTTCCTGTGAGTGCATGTCAGTGGTCCCTGGGGAGCACTGCAAAGAAAGTGCATAACCCCTACCCTGCTTCTGTGTAAGAGACCCGAGGTCTGCTGCGCATTCCCTTGCTGAAGTGAGTTCTGATGCAGCTGCCCAGACTTCAGACTGACCAGTGGAAGCTCAGCAAGTCCTTCCACCTCATCCTGCCTCAGTTTAATGCAATCTGCAGGTGTCTTTGTGTACTGCTTACACAAGAGTCAGAAGGGTTCAGCCCGACATGGCTGTAATCCCAACCCTTTGGGAGGCTGGGGCAGGAAAACCCCAAGTTTACCTGTGGCATGAGCAAGTTAACATGATCCTATCTCAAAATTTCATGTGTGTGTGCATGCACACGTTTGTGTGTAAAGAGTCAAAGATAGAGGTTAGTGCAAAGGCTTCAACACTGCAGAAAAGAAGGGATCCAGGGTGACAGGCAGGCAGAGTTGAGCTTTAGTGAAGTCAGGAAAGAATGAGTTTAACTGTCCCCAGAGAGAAAGAATACCTGGTAGAAATATCAGCATTGACCTAGAGCTCAAGCCACAGCCCTGTGAGCTCTGCCAAGAACCTGCTTCTGGTTACTGGAGATCCATGGGACAGAGGACCGCTTGAGATGTGGTACAGTGGATACTACAGAGCTGCCAGTGGCCCCCTTTAGGCAGAGCATGGCCTTCTGAAGTGCCCTCCCCCCTCCAGCTCTGGCACGAAGGACTTGACTTTGGACACCGAAGCTCTGGGTTCCCCTCTAGAAGCTTCATCTGCAGGGGTGTCCTGGCGCCTCTTCCTCAGCTGCCACTACTGCTGCTCGAAAGTTTTTCTCTTTTTCCCTCTCCTTCCTTTTCTTGTTTTTTTCCTTTGCTGTTAGTTAATTCTTTTAACACACATTGATTCTATGGATAAGGAGCTTCTTGGATGATTTTCCTTTATACCTAGAAGACATCTCCACTTGTCCTTCAGCCTGAGTTTCACTTGGAGCTGTCTGGCAACCTCCTGGTCCCAGAGCCTCCATGTAGCCCAGCATTCTTGAATTCCCAATGCAAACACTCCTAGTCCCATGAGAAAAAAAAAAAAATTCTATCCTTGTTCTACATCATGTCAATACTGTAGAGAGCTGGGATAAATGTTAAAGATAAATCACACTTTAACACCCAAGTCACTGAACTTTTATAACCCAAAATAGTCGTTCAGCCCTGCAAACTCAGCAAAGGAATCAGTTGTTGGAGAAGATGCCAAATACAGAGAGCAGTCATACAAAGACTCTGTGTTAATATAACACTGGAGAGGGTGAAACAATGCTACACTACACTTGTCATGACTTTCTAAGTCCTGTGCCACTGGGCTAAGCCCCCGGGAGTTTAGGAGTTTAGGACCCCTCCCGTGTAGAATTTTCACACACAGAGGAGCGTGAGAGCAGCGCTTCCTGCATGTGACACTGTTTCCCTGTTGTGACAGTCCTTCTCACTCTGCAACAGCTATCAGTACTGGTCAGTACTAAAATCCTTGGTTCACTGAAGCTCCTCAGTTGTCACTGCTGTGTTACACAGAGGACCTGGCTCTGGGGAGCCACAGGGAGAAGCCTATGCATTTCCTCCTGTGGACGGCACCCGTCGTCACCGGGGCTCTTTCCTGTCCGCCTGGTCCACTCTGCTGGCAGCGGGATGGGGAACATGTGGCTTCCTGCGCTATGTGTCACTCTTTCTCCCTCTACGCAATCTTGTTCGAGGAGATTAATCCGCTGAGTCCCAAGGAGCAGGGTGCCACACTCTGCCTCACGCAAGTGGAGGACCTGCACGTTATTTAGAATATTGACACATGGGAGTTTTACCTCCGTTCTCCCGTGTGCTTTAGTTTCCCACTCCTTGTTTGTGTCCTTGTGGGTTCCTGGATTTGGGTCACGTACTTTGAGTCACCAAGATTCAGCTTGGCCAGCCCGCTCTGTGATAAGAATGCTGCTTCCTTTCCCTTCCATGTCCAGCCCCAAGGCTGTCCCATTGGTGTGACATTGCTCATGTGCAGACCGTGCTTCCTGCAGCACTGGAAGTGTCCCCACCTCACAGAGGACCATTGGCAGCTCCCCGAAGGATGCAGCTCAGCCCTCCCTGGCTCATCACTTGTCTGCTTTCCCTGTGGAACTGGCATCCCCAGGGCTTCAGAAACTCACCTCATTAAGAGGTTAATAATCAGCCTTTGCATACCTGGGCTTTTAAAATTTATGTTTTGAAATAATCTTAAGCTTATCCCAAAATTTCAAAAGTGGCATGGACATCTGTATAGCCTTCACCCAGCTTCTTCCAAAGTTAACATTTTACATAACCAGGAAATGACCAAATGAAGAAATTAGTGTTGACACGATGGTGTTGACTACATAGCACATGGTGTTGGAACTGTCAGTCTTCCACTGCGCCTTCTTTCCCAGGACCCCACACTCTAATGACTTTGTCCTTCTGCCTCCTGATTCTCCTACACTGACAGTTCCTTGCCTTTCCTGACCTTGAAAACTTGGAACATTATTGTTCACCTATTTTGTAGGATGTCCCTAAATCTGAGACTAACATTTTCACATTATTAGGTTGAAATTTTGGACTTTGGCCAGGATAACATAAAAATGAAAACAAGAATAATAATTTTAAAAGGACATAGTAGAGATGTGGGTCATGAGGTCCATGAAATAGCCTCACTTTTTTCTCAGCTGTGAATGTACTTGGTAGAGGCGGAGTTGACTGAGACTCTCCACTACAAAATTGCCATCCCTCTTTGGTGATTAATACAGGGCTCACAGGAGATACTGTGCTGCTCTCCACACATCCAATTTGTCCTCAGAGATTTTTCATAGTATCTAATCCAAACAAAGGTATTTACAAATTATTGGAGGCAAGTGTAAGGCTGAAAGGACTGTGATTTATGGAGCCCATGAGGAATAGTCAAGGGGAGGAGAAAGGAAAAGAAAAGAGGGGGCTTTTTGGAGACTTTCCTCCTAATCAGACCACTCTGGTATTTGTATTTTAAGTTAAATTGCCTGAGAACAATGCAGCTAATTTCTCCTGGTTATGTTAAACCTGAGTTAATTAAATGCTCAATAATGAATTCAGAAATTAGTAATTTATACCAATTTAATCATGACTTTACATGACATACATATCATAGAGATTTTGGAACAACATATTTACAAGTGTTAATAGAGGAAAAGATTTGTTTTAAATTTCGTTAATCAGTTCTAATACAACTAAT
This sequence comes from Cavia porcellus, assembly GCF_034190915.1. Lineage (NCBI taxonomy): Eukaryota > Metazoa > Chordata > Mammalia > Rodentia > Caviidae > Cavia > Cavia porcellus. The sequence continues at coordinate 45,981,109 of NW_026947507.1, forward strand.
TCCTTGGAAACCAATCAGAGTCACAAGACCTATAGTATAGAAGAAGTGAATGGTGAAAATACTTATGCAAATGCACTGTAAGCTATCCAAAAAACTGGATTCTCTAGCCACTGTATTTTATACCTATTTCACCTGGACTTAGAAGATGGAAGAGTAAGAAAATTATGGGTTGGTTTAAATATTGTTGAGAGTTTTCTACTCCTATTATCATTTTTCATATTCGATATTCTGAGGGTCCTTTATAAGAACATTTCTTATGTAGTACACCAAATAATTCAAATGAATTCACTCAGTTCATTTAGGTAGCCGCAAATACAGTAATGCACTCACTGGGGTACAATATTCATACATGTAACAATTTTTTAAAAATTGGATTTTTGGGGCTGGGGATTTAACTCAGCGGCATAAGCGCCTGCCTTGCAAGCAGGCAGTCGTGAGTTCGATCCCCGGTACTGATAAAAAAAAAAAAAAAATGGATTTTAAAAGATGTCCAACTATACAGAATAAGCTATAAAGAATACTTTATAGCTTCATTATTTATATGGGCCATGTGTAAAGTATTATAAATCAAAATTATGCAAAGGATAACATTTTTATAGAAATATGCCCACATCTTTAGCAACACAAGACTTTTATGAGTGATTTTCCCGGTCTCCTCATGTGCAGACCACAGAACACGGAGCTCGGTGCTGCAAGCCAGCCTGTGCGGTCGCCGGAGGGCCACGTTTACATTCAAGGATGATGCTCAAGGCTGGTGTAAAGCCTTCTCCTGGGTCAAACGAGATCTTTGAGTGTGTTTTAAATATGCTCAGTGACTCCTTTGTGTTTTAAGGAAAGAATGAGTTTAACTTCTCCACATGGAAAACTGAGATAGAGTTAAAGACTCTAGACACAGTGATTAAAAGAAAATGAGCTAAACGCTCCAAGACAGAAAGCAGAGGTTAGGTCTGGCCCTTGCTGTCCTCTCAACTACTGGCCCTGTGGACATCGCCCCCTTCTCTCCTCCCCCTACTCCACCCAGGGGAACAACGGATTTCTTTAATTACTGATCTCTGATAATTCTCTTCACCGGGCCCTTTTGAAAAACATGTCATCGGCTCCATCCATGGAAACCTGGATGCAGGAGAACAGAAGGGAGGTGTCAAGCCTGCCCTCAGCCTCAGCTGTGTGCGTGAGACCTCCAGCAGCCATCGTGGAAAAAGAGCCCTGAGGGACGAGAAGTCTTACCACTCAGCCTGGTGCACTGCTGCCTCAGATCTTGCTGAAGCTCAGCAGTCCTTTTGTGGTATGAAGGCACCATCGCTAAACCAATTGTGAAAATCCCCATCACAGCAGGGTGTCAGACAGTCGAAGGCAAGACCTGAGAAGAAATCCAAGAGATAAATGCTCTTACAAATAGAAGATATCACACTGCGAGGACAGAGCATCAAAACCCAGATCAGACAAGAGAACACAGAGTGGCTCATCAAGCTCATTGAGAAACAGCTCAGCTGCATGAATAAATAAAGACACGACTTAAAATACACCCAGAGTGCAAAGATGTAAGACAGGAACACTTAGTGTTCGGAGCAATAACAGACCAACGCCGCTCCATACAGGAGAGGAAGATGAGGGGTGAAAACTTCCTTATTTAATTCCTCCTGGAAAAAGCAAGAAATTACCAGTATGAAATTCAAGCCACAGGTGAGGAAGGTACACTGTGGTAAATAAGGACGTAGATGAAATGTGTAATGGGGCAGGTTACATGTTTTCACATAGAGAAATGTTCCAGACTTTTTGCTAAGATGCTGTTTTTACAGATTGGCAGAGACTATTTTAAAAACAAAAATGCATGAAAGGAAACTTCAGTAGAGGTCACGTTGACTTATTAAAAGTAGGCAGTGCTAAAAGAAAGGATAATAGTCATTTTTATTTTCTTCTTGAAAATGCCCTGGCTTCCTAGATTTCCTGAAGTGGCTCTGGGTCATTCTATCATCCAAGGAAATGCTCTCCATATTGCCAAATATGAAAAGGTGGAAAATAAATGGTTGATATCGAGAACCAACCAAAAATAAATGCCTTTGATATGATTATTGAGTACGCTTGATGTCAGAGCGTGCATTTGGCAGTGTATTTTCATTCCTTTTGATACCCTGAGTGCTACATCCTTATGATATATTAAATTATGGAAATTTTATTCTGTAACTTCAGAATAGATATCAAGACTTAAAGGTGGTATTTTTTTAACCACAGATGATCCCTTCTCTGCTTTCCAAAACACTGGTTTCCACAGCACACAGGAGACCTGGAGGCATCTCCGTACATCCGAGAGTGCAGAGGTAGAGGCAGGTCCCCCCCAGTGGGCCTCTGCTCTATTATGCAGTGGCTTTCCTGTCTATTCACACAGTGGTGCCTCCTACTTTGGTTTTAAAGCATTCAGCAGCTAAGGATGCTGGGAGATGGTGTGAGTTGGGCTGGGCTGAGGCTGCGGGGAGCAGGCAGCAGCAGGCACATCCCCGAGGCAGCAGGTCTGAGCTCCTCCATCCAGGGTGCTCTCAGCTTGTGTCCCTGCCCTGTGACCCTCCCTCCTGCTCCAGGGGGCTCTCACCTGCACCCCCTGTCTCACAGAGAATCAGTCACGAAGCTCACCCTGTGTTTGGGGTAAAACCTTCTGTTTGCAGGTGCAGGAGGTGAGCAGTAGATTATTGCTTTGCAGGTGAGGTGAGGATGAGACTTGCTTTACCCATGATGGTACAGGCTCATTCTTAGGGTCCCAAAATACCTTGAAGCACTGTCCCGTTCCCTATTAAGAGGACCCTCTGCGGAAGATGTGAGGAAGCACAGGGATCCCATAGACCAGGACAAAGGGGATTTTGGAGCTAGGACATTTCTTTATGTCCCCAAATCAGGTGATAGACAAAGATGTGCTGTGCTTATTCCTAATACCACTGCCACATGAATCCCTGGGTGCTTGGACATCAAATTTTCTCCTCCTCCTCCTCCTCCTCCTCCTCCTCCTCCTCCTTCTTTCTTCTTCTTCTTCTTCTTCTTCTTCTTCTTCTTCTTCTTCTTCTTCTTCTTCTTCTTCTTCTTCTTCATCATCATCATCATAATGGACTTAGTAGCATTACAGTAACCCAGTGGAGTCTCAAGGCCTAATGGCATATATTTAAGTTCTCTGTGGCCATTGCACTTGAATCCACTAATTTACCTACGACCTACCGAATAACAGGCCTGGAAATACTCTGTCCACTGGCCATGGAGTCAGACTGCAAATCTACCTCCTCCTCCTCCTCCTCTTCCTCCTCCTCCTCTCCCTCTGCCTCCTTCTCCTCCTCCTCTTTCGCCTCTGCCTAGCCCTCCTCCTCCGCCTCCTCCTTCTCCTATTCTTCCATGCTGTTATTTTTCCTTTTCTCCTTCTCTTCTTTGTCTTCCTCTTTCCCTCTCTTCCTCCCTCCCTCTCTCCCTCCCTACCTCCTTACTCTTATGTAAATTTCTCAGGCTGGACACCTGATGTACAGCTTTACGGTGGCCTTCTGCTTTTTATCAAAATCCGTGGTACCCATCCATCACCTAACCCAACTTTTCAATGAAGGCTCTGATGTCTCGACTCCCAACCCCAGAGTATAGGTTAGGGTTTTTCACTGAAAACAGAATGTCGTCCATTGCTGTCCATGATGGAGGGGACCTTGCGGGCTGCCCTTGGTCTCCACCATGCCCATACCCATCAGCAGGTTGGGGACACCTGCCTGGCACAAAGTCTGTAGAGGGACAGATGTGAAACCCAGGCTTCTGTCACATGTAACACACACTGAATGACGGGCTGTGTTACCTCAGTTCCAGCTGCTCCTTCCCTTTCCTGAGACTTCCTCAGTTGTCTGCCCAGTGAGGAATACTGACTGTCTGCTTATGCTGCGTTCTGAGTCTATGCAGACGCTTCTTCAAAGCTTTTGGAAAAACTCAGCTTCTGCAAAGCTTTTGGAAAAACTCAGTATTTTCTCAATACGTCATTAGGAGTTTCTGCTTTAAGGAGAAAAATAAAGTATTATGTATGTATGTATATATATATATATATATATATATGTATGTATACACACATATACTTATGCTCATACATAATACATAGAAATGAGATAATCAAACATATAGTATCAAACATATAGAATGCTTAAATTATGAAAAAATTACAATAAAATGTGCATTGCTAGGAATGCTCATCAAAATGCTCCCTCTCTGTTCGACACCCTTAACCCATTGTCCTTGTCCTTGGTATTTTCTGACGTGGCTCTGGAGTCTTCTTTCCTGAGGGTCTTCATGATGTGAAAGTCAGGTGCTGAAAGCGCTGCTCACAGCCATGCAGCAGGCAGGCAGCCCAGAGAGCACAGCAGCACCCTAACCCGCCCCTGCCCAGAGCTGGTACGCGGGGAGACTGGCTCTTCCCAGACACACGCAGCCGTGCAAGGCAGATACTGTGCCTTTATTCAGGACGTCAAGGTATAAAGGACAGTGCAAATAAAGACACTCATGAAAGAGGACCTCTAGAACTGCTTCAGAAGATGGCAAGGACAAAGGCATAAGTGTTTTTGAAGTGGGGCTTCAAGGCAATTCTTTTTTTGCAATAAATTTGTTTGTATAATTTTTCCCGAGGTCTTTGATTCCTTAACTATAACAAATTCCTCAAGAGAAGATGTGCCTTAGAGAAAATCTGCTTAAGATGACACCATTTCCCTTTCTAGAGAGAAAGAAGAGAGGGTAGAATGCTTCCCCTGATTCAATTAAAGTGAAATCTTCCATTAGATTATCATAACTCCCGTATTTGCAGAAAGGAAACCTTTGATATGGCAGTGAATCACCACCACACATAGGAAAATTAAGTAAGATTGAATTAAATGATAATATTTGAGTGAGCTGGGTAATGCAGTAGTCTTGAAAGCTTATTTTACAGAGCTTTTATAACAGTTTTCAAACAGTTATAGAAAAAGTGCAAGACACTGCAGAGTTCCTGAATATCCCACAGGCACTGTCCCTGTCATTAATGTCTTCGTTTACAATGGGACACTTTCAAACCAATAAGCCAATACGAATATATGAGGTACAAAGTATAATGTTTATCCAGTGATGATGACTTTGACCTTCAGTCCCAGCAGCCTAGAAGGCTGATCAAATAAGCAGCCTGATGGTTCTATCAAAATAAAAAATAATAATAATACAGAGGCCCAGTACAAATGTCCTAGAATGAACCCGCATTACCACAAAAACAAAATACAAGACAAGGAAAACTGTATTTCAGATATTATCCTTGGCTTTGCCCTAACACCACCTTTCTGCTCCGGATTCCATCCTGGATCCCCCTGATGTTTATTCCTCTGTCCTCTTGGGTTCCTCTTGGATGGGATGCTGTGTCACATTGTCCTTTCTTCTGAGGACCTTGACAGTCACAGGCAGTGGTGGTCAGGTGTGTGGTGGGATGCTTCTCAGAGAGGTGTGCTCCTTCTGTCCCAATCAGCTCAGGCCCCATGGCCTCGATTCCCCGCCATGGGTATTGACCTTGGCCCTGTGGCTAGAGTAGCATTTTCAGGCTTCTCGCTGGGAGTCACTGATTTCCCTTTTCTTCTTCACACTGCAGTCTGGGAACAGGTCACCAGCATTCCACACTGAAAGGATAAGGAGCTTTGTGGATTATTTTCCATTTCTCTGACTTGTTTTTCTCTCATATACTTACACCCGTATGGACTGTTAAAAAAATACTTTTGATTATACTCTAAGTCTACCTTTGTATTTCTTTGCTACAGTTTTCCAGGTTTGGGCTTGGAGGCTCTTTCAGCCAGCTCCTGTGTCTTTGGTAAACAGCCAAGATTCTGGGTTTTGTTTTGCTCTGATTTTGGATTTCTAAGCAATTCTTTGCTTTTTGGTAAATACAAATACTTGTCTCATATATTCCCTACCCTAATCCTTCAAGCAGCTATTATTTCTTCAATGAGTCCTGATTCCTTTTATTGAAACTGTATTAGAAATCAACTTCTAGGTACTAGAAATGCTTGGGAAGCTGTTTTTTTTTTTTTTTTCCTTTTAAGTGATGTCTACTTATCACCAATGCGTTGAGCTAATTCATCGTGTAGAGAAATACATACAAAGGGTAGATATGACAGTGTTGTCAGCCAGAGCAAGTGGTCTATCAGAACATGCCTATTGTGAGTCTTTGCTTCATATCATCTCCATGTCTTGCCCTGATATTCCTCCATCCATGAAATCCAGAAAGCAGATGCTATGGATATATGCTTTTAATTCACTCTTCCATTTCCTGTTTAAGTTTTATCTCCATAGGTAATACTGGAACAAAACGATGGCTTGACAGATGTAAAGATGCTTAGAGAAATGCACTAGAAATGTTCATTTCCAGGAATGTTTTCTTCAGTCTTTGGTCACCTACTTTTCAAGCATCCTCAGCTTTACTGTCACATAGAAATAATTCATGCCTAAAATCTTGGTAAATGTCCAGCTCCCAAAAAAAACTGCTGTTCTCCAGTCATAGAATCTAAATCACAGCTATCTTGACCCTACCATGTCCGCTGCCACCACTTCTTGGAATTCTCTCCTCCTTCTAAACCCATGTCATTTCCATCGGTCGTGACTAGAATATGTTTCTGGCCTTGTTTAATTTATTGAATCTTTGTGGTCAATTACAATGACCAGGGAGCATACTAAAATGAGTTAATTACACTGTATTCAATATGTAACTACAAAGACTCCAGGCCTTGGAAAATACAGAATCATATATACATGTACACTTATGCAATTATAGATATCATACAGTGCAATTCTTTTCTCTAAGATATAGGAAGAAATAACATGAACTGATTTGAGAAATCCAATGAACTTTTGAGGAAAGAATTAAGTACTGTGGGCTCACAATGCTTGTCCTCTATTAGATGGCTTCTTTATCACTGGGACAAAGTACTTGACTCCCACAATTTAAACCAGGAGAATTTCAATTTGGCTTGTAGGCTTAGTGGGCTCAGTCCATGGTTAGCTGGCCTTTAGACAGGGATTTCGTGACTAAAGCTTGGTAGAGTGAAGATGTTCCATTCATCCTGCCCAGGAAGCAGAACAGAACAGTAACAGAGGAAAGGCAATGGCTACATGTGGTTCCCAAGGTCACACTTTCTTGACGTGACCTGGCACATCAAGAACCATGCTTCAACAATCTCCTTGGTAACCTCTAAGCAGCTAAACTGATCATTGTACTTAACTGCCACTGTCAGTTAAAGGAAAAGGATTCCCAAGCCAAATGAAAACAACTGTTTAACCGTGTCGGGAATATTTCTTTGGAAAAAGCTAAAGAAAAATAAATGCTGGATGTTGGAAGGTTACCAGCACAGGGAAACACATGCCCTGTCTAGGACTCAGGTAAGCGGCTGGCCCAGTCCACCCTGAGCACAGACTCTGCCCCCGCCCATCTTATTCAAAGCTCATTTCCTGAGACAGTGGCCCAGGCATAACTTCCTTCTTTCCTGCTTAATCCCCATTTCAAACTCCGCAGCCGGGCTTTCACCTGCCTGGCCCCAGTGAAGATATTTATTAAATCCCATAATATCCTTTTAAAAATACAGACATATTGTATTTTTCCTCACTGTCCTCATTTAAATTGAATTACCTTCTGTCATAATTCCATTTTTATAAAGCACCACCTGGAATTCTAATTTACTCTCATGTTTTACACCAGTGACGTTACTCGAGTCTCTCTCCATGTCTTCCTCAGGAAGTGTCTCAGGTCTTTCCAGACTTGCAGTTGCTTTGACTGGGAAGCTTCCTTAAGGAGAAATCTAAACTGGGGAGTAGGGGGGGCGCGGGATGAGGGGTGCACGTTTCACACTGGGACTCGGCCAGTTCTGAGGTTTGTGTGACCATGATTGCATTTCCAGCCCTCTGCTGTTTTCTTGTCTGTAGAGTAGTAATTGTTATAGTACCTATATCACTAAATTGTGACAGAGGTGAAATCAGTTTTTACATTTCAGTGCTTAGAAATAATCACAGGCACACAATCAGTACTGAAATGAATATATTAAACCAATTAAAATGTGCATTTATTTATTTTGTAGTACTTTAAAAATACATTAGATTTACTTGATGCTTCTTTTGTATTTCTAGTATTTTGCTTTTGCAAAAACACCTCTTTCAATCTTCCTCATAGGTAACTTAGATACTGGACTGATGACATGTTATCACACATTCAGTAACATTTCTGCATCCTTGGGGTGGGTAGAAGAAAACCCAAAATCTCTCTGGCACCAAACATTCAGATTTTCTTAACATGAAGGAGTATTTTAATTTTATAAGGAAATGTGTTCAATAAAAATTAATCAGTCAGCTAAGCACTGTTCAAATCTGTAAAAGATACAGATTAAAAAGAAAATCACCTGTCCTCGAAAACCTCATCCTAGCTTGTGAAGACATGCAGTGCTTAACGCATGTGATCAATAAGATGATCACAATTTCATCACCAGTCCCATAAGTTAGTGCAGTGCAGGACCAAGAAGTATGTAGAGTAAAAAGGTAAACTGCCAGCAGGTTCTGCAGAATGTGATGAAGTGCAATCACATCATTTTTAAAGCATTGTCTTATCACTCAGCTTGCAATGATTCAGTCTCGGGAACTCACTGGTGCTGCTAACACACCTGGTCAAAGGAGCAAGGTCTGGTTTGCACGGCCTGTGAGTGGGGACACATTTCGGGGCCCCTTGAAATGGAGCGGAAGCAGGGAGCTGGGCGCTCCTCCACTGGGTCTGAGTAAGAAAGGCCACCTGCAGCTGTGGACTCAGTGCCCTGTTCGCTCCATGGCAGTGGCTGAGGAAGGTGATTTTCCCACTCTGACTATCCTCACTCTCTCCCAAACCTGACATGAAGTATCAAGATTAGTCCTGCTTCAGTCAGTAGGACAGGTTGGGAAGCTCTGGGAGGCTCACTGTGCATATTTTACCTCCTGCTAGACATGGCATCTTTCGGGTAAATGAGATGGTAGTTATGGGGCAGGCTCCATTGCCCACATTTGCAAGTAAATATTCTTGCAAGTCCTGATATTTAGGGTCATACTCCACCCTGTCCATGCACAGCACAGATGGACTTCCAAAGCTGGCCCACGGTCTGGAGCTAATTCAGCTCCTATAGCACATATCAGCTCCCAAGATCAAATCCCTCCTCTGCAGGGCACTCCAGGTCTCTGTCCATGTGGGGGACAAACTCTCTGCCTACCAGTATGACTGGGGAGCTCGTGAAAGGCCAGGATTCAATGTTGCCTTTAAGGATGGCCCAACTTTCAATTAGGAAAGAAACACGGGTAAGAAAAGCAGCCTGTTCAGCTCGAATTCTGATGAACTTCTAACCCTTATTGATAAACCCTGCTGAGGTTTCTGGGCTCAGATAAGCTGCTCCTGTATTGACCCACAGAATAATCATGGTCCATTAATTGCATAGAAAGAAACATAATAGCCACAAGTATACAGCAGGTCTCTATGTTCAATATTACTAAGAAGGAATAAAGAAAGTAATGTCTCTTTCTTTTACAGATAATGCAACTCAAGCCCCAAGGTTTTCAGAATGTTGTTGAAATAGCTTATTAGCAACCCATCTATGGCTAGGACTCTAATTACTGGATCTCTACTCAGTATCCTTGTATATAACTACATTCAATGTTTACCAACTGAACATTATAGCAGCATACTGTTCATATTGATTTTGCTACATGTGAACATGTATGAATGTGTATAAACACACTTTATGTTTATAAATGTGTGTATGTGCACCATAAATAAGTACATGAATGTGCACACAGATGTGTGCATTACGGGTTATGGAAGGGTTATGCTGCATGTATTAATACATTATTTTAATACAGCTTTTCATGGACATATATTCATGTTTGTTATGCCATTTGTAAAATTATTTCTCAGATTCTCGGAGCACAGAAGCCGAGGCATTGGTGCCTGATTTATAACTTGTTTATCCTCACCTGACCTCACAGGGCTGTGTTGCAAGCTAATTGCCTTGTGAGGTCTTCTACATTTACCTGGAGAGAGGTTTCAATGTTTACTTTACAAAAGTCTGGAAAGAGTACGTAAAGGGACACAAGTCAGCAGCAAAGGGAATTCACAGCCCACTGCATGGTGTACTTTTGTCCTAGTAGTGATTTTTCTAAGCACAATTTTTCCTTGAAGAGCCAGACTAACTCTCTTAATTCTTTTTCCTTTTTATCGGTGCCAGGGATCGAACTCATGACTGCCTGCTTGTAAGGCAGGTGCTTATGCCGCTGAGCTAAATCCCCAGCCCCCTGACTCTCTTAATTCTTAATTCTGTGGGCCGCAGTCACATCACACACCGCTGTCTGTGCAACGCTGCTCCCTCATGGGCAGGAACCCAGAGGTTTGAGTGCCACAGTTGTCTGAGTCCCGATGCAATCAGATTCCTTCTTTTTTAAACACTGAAAAATGTAAAGTCATTCTTGGCTCATAAACTTACAAAGTTAGGCAGCAGCCAGATGGCGCCAGGCGAATCTGGTCCTGGCTGGATTTTTGACCATTGATTAAAGCAAAAGTTCAACAAGATGCATGTGACATTCATTTGGTACTTAAAATTGCATTATCACTCCCCCAAAGACATCTGTCTCTGGGCAGTGTAGAGTCCTCATCCATCATCTGTACATGAGGGATTTTTGAGAATAAATCAAATACTTGTATGTGAGTGTATGTGTGTGTGTGTGTGTGTGATGCCCACACATTCGCGGAGACTAAGAGCACATATAAAAATCACGCCTATGAGAAGATGCAGTAGTGGACACACTGTGTTCCGGGGGCAATGGCATGTTTGTGTGGCTTGGTTTTCTGTCTGAAGACTCAGGTGTTTTACTTGTCTCTTTCTTGCTTAGTCCTCCATATCCAGCAAGAGCTACTGCTACCGGTTCTCTGAAAGCTCTCTCCTCTTTCCTGTGCATACTTTTCATGGAAATAGGTTACAGCTATTTTTACTCATTTTTACATGAAAAATACGAGGATAGAAGCAGCCCACTAATTTTCCATTAAGAGCACCACTGTGTGTTATTTTGGGGAGAAGCCTTCAATTATACATGTGAAAAATGGCTTGTTGAGTTTCCGAAGTACCTAACCATGGTTTTTGTTAAGATTATTATCTCTTCAGTCTAAAAGTAATCACATTAACAGATGAACATACACTGCGTTTTCTTCATTGAGCCTGGGTTCTAGGTAGAACAGAGATATAGGGCTAACCCATTAATTAAATTAGGTAACTCTTGTTCTCTTTTTCTTTTGTTTTATTTTTTTTTCTACCTTGCTAGCGAGAATTCAAATATCTGCAGTTTGTCAATAATTTTTCTAAAGATAAATAGGAAAACATTTATAAAAGGTACAAATTAAAATATTAACTGCTATTTACAAAACCAAGTGGACTGTGCGCTCCCACTTGGGAGCAGAGGTGGGGAGGGGGCGTAGCCCCTGCTGTGGTGCTGATGCAGGCCTGGTTTCTCTCCACAGCAGCCCGTGATTAAACATTCATGCCTCTGATTACCTCTTTGACATTCCAACCCAGAGATTGTAATTTTAGTTGGAGCAGATGTTGGGTTTCTCCCGTAGCATGCGGTTTGTGTTGTTCATTGGGAAACTATATATTTTGAATGAGCATCTTTGTGAATATTCCAGTGGATTCTCTCACCAGTGAAAGAGATGGAACTGTGGAAGTGTCCTTCCTATCCACTTGACCTCAGTAGTCGGTAGCTTGGCCTCTTAATATGCCATGCTGTGAAAGGCTGCCGGCCTTTGGGGCACAGGCACATTTAGGACTGTATAGGACAGTGCTATCGTTGTTATGGTTAAATTTTTAGAAGTTATTTTTAGGCAGGCTTATAGGTGGGTGACAATGCCTGCAGCGAGGTCACTCTGTGGGTTACAGGAGTCATAGGTAGGTAGGTAGGAGCTCCTGGGGAGAGCAGTTGGCCTCAGGAACATGCGGGACACCAAGCAGGCCAGGAAGCAACCCGACAGCAGTTTGCCATTGCCACCCGAGGACTTGTGATGTTGTAAGCATACCTAAAAGGGACACTGCATGGCCACAGCTGGAGGAGCACACGTGATTCCCTGGCACCAACTCAGTGAACAAGAAGAGCCATCATGTGGTGGGGGTCCCCAGAGGAAGCAGGGTTTTAACTATCTGCCCCTTGTAAACCAGCCAGTATGCGCTGTGTGAAGGGCACAAAGGAAATCTCCATGGCCCCTGAATGGACCATGCTTCTCTGAGAGGTAGCTTTCCTATGCCTGAATTTGAATTTTCAGAGCAAGAAAATGGTTTCAAGTCAATCAGAGAAATTTGTGTACTATCAGGGACCGCAGGTCTCCCCTCTAATCCTGGGCTCTCATTGAGGATTCAGTGCCTCATCGGCAGATGTAAAATTACTTGTTGGCTTCATCCATCTCTGTTCTCCCATCTTCATTCTTTTACCCTCAGATGATGCGGAAGTTTCAGCATGTGGCTATGTAGAATAGACAATGTTTACATTAAACGAAAATCTTTACTCCAGCGCATCGCCACTGTTCCTTTCAAAGCTACTCCCCTTGTTTGGAATGCAGTCACCCCAGCATTCCTGTCCCTTCCGGAAGCAGCTCTGGAGTCCTCTTTCCTCCAGGTCACAGTTGCAGCTGCCTCAGTGTCCTGAATTCATTCAACATGATCACATGGCTGGTATTTCCCCCTTGGGGAAGCACCGGTAGGAGCAGGTGGCCATCCAGTGACCATGGTACATGAGGGCTTGGATTTGACAGAAACCATGCAACAATTGACTGGGGTGGTCAGAAATTACAGTGATAATTTAAATTTATAACTCCATAGGGCGGAAACCACATTCCATTCCCCTTCTTCACACTGCTTCTCTGCAGAACTCACTCTGGTCCATGATTCCTGGCTGTGCAACTTCTTCGTGAAAGCTTTGAAATTGCAGGACTCTTTGTGTCTTCCAGCATTTCCAAAGCAATGTTCCCTGACAATGGAGAGATTCCCATCACAAATCCACAGCAATGGTTCAGGGTTCAGGGTTCTGCGGGGTGCGTCTCCTCTCCCTGCTCTGGGGCCTTGGGCTCTGGTGTTACTGTGGATCGGCGGCTGTGGCTCCTAAGAAAGGCCAGAGTCTGCAGGGTGCTTTCACATGCAGTCAGTGTGTCTGACTGATTTTAGTTAGAGCAATTCCACAAATTAATATGGTAATGCTTCACATAAACCATGTGGTCTCAGCATTCAGATACCAAGGCAGGAGCATCAGAATTTAAGCCCAGTCTGGGCAATTTACTTTCTCAGAGAGACTCTGTCTCCAAAACACAGGGGTGACGGTGGAAGTATAGCTCAGTGTGAAGGGCCTGGGTTTAGCCCTCAATAACAGAAACAAAGAAAAACTAAGTGAAATGGAAAAACCTATTACTCTGCTGATCCATGGCTGCTCTGACTTGAGAAGTGCTGTCTTGGTTGAATTTATTCCTGCGTGTTTAATATTTTCCCAAACATTCCTCATGATTTCCTCCATAACTTACCAGATATGATGATATAGGTCTTGTCTCCCTATTTCTTTGTGTTTGTTTGTTTATTCCTGTTTTTGAGCAAGGTCTCACTGTGTAGTTCAGACAAGCTTTAAACTCACTATGTTGCCCAGGCTGGCCTCAAACCTGAGCCAATTGACCTTTTCAGGCTCCAGAGTGCTGGGATTATAGGAGTTCACCACTACACCTTGCCTGAGACATCTCCAGTGATAATTATGGCAGACAGCCAATGCCAAACCAAGGGGAGGAGCAGCCTGCCTTCTTAGGACAGGTCCGTGCAAAGCAACATGAAGTTGGTGAAACAGTCACACCTGCACCTTAGCAGGGGCTGTGTCCACAGTTGCTACCAGAAAGACCGGTAAATCTGAGATTATATGTCTTATTCTATTCTTAGTATTTCTTGATGTTTGTTGTTTATGTCAAATATGAAGGGCTTATAGAGATGACTCCTACAATCTTTTGCAGAAATTCAGTTTCTTGAAATGAGTCCCTGAACTTACATCCTGGGGACTCTCATATTCTGTTCTAATCTGTGAGTTTGGCCCTGTAACAGCTATGGAGCTCTGTGTTTCGTTCCCAGAACTTCTATTGTACATTCGCTGTAATACTGGCCATATGAGGATCTGCAGAGGCTCTGTGGAGGAGGGGAGTGAGGAGCAGAGAGATAAGATCCACACAAACTCCCTGGTCACCGTTTCACTGAACTGAGGAAGCAGTCAGTGCTGAAGACAGCCTTGTCTGGCCAAGGGAAAACTTCCTGACACCTGTGTCTCCTGCAGGAGCAGGGCAGGGGCAGAACTGCCAGTGTGGATGGAGTAGGTTCACGTCTGTCACCCCTACCTGTGCTTCGGTGGAAGTGCTCTGGTAGAATTTTGGTTCCTTTTAACCAGTGAGGCAGTGGCGAGCTGTTTGCAGAAGACAGCTAAAGCAGGAAGCTGCAGCCAGCAGGGGTGCATGGCTTGGCCTGCGGGTCACCTGCACACAGGACGCGAGGGTAGACGGTGTCTCTCACTCCAGGTCTCATGATGGTGAATCCTTCTGCTCAGACAGCTGGAGGCTGGAGATTGGAGCATAAAGAAACCCTCCTAGAGACTTCCCCAGACATCTCGAAGTGTCAGGAAGAGCGGGTAGTTCTGGAACATCCAGTGCAGTTTCAGGAGCGAGCCTTGACATCACCCGTGATGAAGAGTGTGCTTTCAGGAAAATTAGGCAGAAGTTGTTAGCGTAACTATAAACCCCACTGGGCTCAGAATCCCTCAGCCTTAACTGCTGACTTAGGCTCTCAAGCCCCTGCATCTTTGTCTACACCTGAGTGTTTCCCGGCAAGTGCTGAAGCTGAGCTTCAGAATGTGGGCTAAGGACAGGAATCTGTTCTCCTCCAGGCTGTGAACCAATTGTTCCCCTAATGTGTGCCTTGGGACAGGCAAAGTAGAAGCTGGGACGGTGGGTGGAGATGCAGAGAAAGGGCGGACGTCAGAGCGCAGTACACAGGGCTATTGCTTTATTTCCCTTAAGTCTCACTGCATATATTGTTCTGTTAAGGTTTTGCATTATAAAGGTCATGGTCTAACCTTTCCTCCAGTGAGAGGATATGCGTTTCTTGGCTTTTCTAAAGGTAACATCATATCCAAAAGTAACTGGAACACAAAAATCAAACTGGCGTCCATATATTCTGATTATGGACAATGTAGAGAAGCACTGTATCTTAATGGAGGAAAGATTGTTTTGGGTTTTTGAGACACATAAAGTAAATTATCTTGTAACTATTTTATTTAGAAATATGCGAGAAACTGGCCACATTTCAAAAGTCCTCATTCTCCTCAGTGTTAGAAGGCTGTGGCAGTATGAGATTTCCGCACGAAATAGTAGTTTAAGACAGCTTAATTGCTAAGTGTTGCAGGTCTTCTTATCATTTACCAGGAGTAAGGATGATGTAAGTGGGCAAGCAGCTGAGTAAACAAAGGTAGATTCTTGGTACATCTATTCTCTGCATCTTTAACCTGTGACAAATCACTATTTCTAAATCTGCCTTTCCCTGTCACTAAGTTAATGATGAGTATTCTCCACAAGGGTATTTTGCAGAAAGGTTAAGTCTAGTAACACCTGCTTCTTATTCTCGTCTTTTTTGTAGCTTTCAGACTTCTACCTGAAGCTAGGGGAACAAATTTTACTACTATTGGAAGTCACTGACTTATAGGAAACCTTGTGAGGTCGGTTAGTGAAGAAGCGCGTCCCCAGCTGCTCTGAAGAAGGCTCTCTGGGGAGAGCAGCAGCAGCATAGGAATCACACCAAATGCCACATTTGCATGTTCTCCATTTGGGTCCAGCTGAATTCATTTATCTTTAGATCTCAGTTCATTTCTCAGTTTATGCAGCAGATGAGCATTTCATGAGTCATGTTAATAATGTCTAACTGAATTAGCAAGAACAGAGGGCATGGGTTTGTATGGACACTTGCATTTTACTCTTCCAGCGTGCCACACTCTACCTAGGGTGTGAGCCCAGAGTAGTCACAGGTACAGATTGGTAGCTTGTGCATCACAGAACAGAAATTCAGGCTAGGATTAGAAGGATGATGTGCAGGTGAGCTACAAGCATGTGTTTGTTCATTAAAGCTTTTGCTGATTTAACAGGATCTTGGAGGGATAAGTGGGGCAGGAACTCGGATGAGAGTCCATCAATAGTACCCTGACTACAACTTCAACCCTGGCGTTTCTTCAGATGAATGTGTTACTTAAGTGGATGCACATGCATCTCTCTGTCTATCTGTCTGCCTGTCTCTCTCTTCCCTTCCCTTCACTTCCCTTCCCTTCCCTTCCTTCCTCCCTCCCTTCCTATCTCTCTTTGATGTGTGAACTTACACACCTCAGTTGTGAAAATTTCATAGGTAACCTGGCACATTAAGAAACAACCCAAAGGCATTCCATGTGGAAAATAATTTAAAACACCTCACCTCGATGTTAGATTTATAAAACCATAACCACCTTTACATTCCTCCAGAGCCAATTGCCAGAGCCCATGCTGCTCCTGTGTTGCATGAGCTGTAGCTACCAGAATGTATTTATCTAGGTTTCTTTTGGAAGCAGGCTGGTCCTGTAATTTCCTCATAAGTTATAATTTGGTCTTTCTTAGTCTTGTAATTTCCTTTTCCTACCTAGGTACGATATATGCTTTCATGTCTATGTTTGGCTAGAAAAATTTAAATATTCTTATATACTTGAAATAACAAAGTCTTACAGAACTAGCCTCCCAAATTAAAATTCATTTTGTATCACTTTTGCCCTACCTTATGCAGATATTAGTAAAATTTAGAGCTGGACTAAAAACATTTAGAGTTTCAGCTTCTGCTTGGAAAGGATTAAGGTGAATTTATCTGCTTGCAATCATGATTATTTGTTCTGTTTCCAGCATGCTATGATGCTCAAATATATCTAATGCAAGATAAACCAGTTAGTTAGAAGTAAAGTTGAAACTGGAAACATTGTCATTGTCAGCTCAGATTCTCAAATAATTCATTTTTCTTGCATTAGAGGGAAAGTAGCTTAGATAAATAAAATAATAAGGTGAAGTAGTTGAGGGTATCTTTCAGTCTAGAAAGTGGAAAGGACATCAGAGTCAGCCGGAAGAGGATATATTGGGGTCCACTCCCAACCTCTGTCACCTTCATCCAAGAGAGCTGAGTATCACTTAGCTAAACCAACTTTTCAGTTAGTAACTGAAAAAAATATGTGAGGCCCTTAGTAAAGTCATTCGGGATGCCCTCTCAGGGCTGCAGAGAAACCCCACCTCTGCCTGATGCGCCATGGTTTCCTACAGCAGAACACCGTAGCTTGGATCTCACTGTGGACTCTTGTCTCTGACTCTGGTAATATGTGTGCTCCTACTGACATACTTGTTCACATCCACACTATCACTGCAAAGAATGGCATGGTCAAATAGGACACTCTTCAAGGCCAGTTAGAGAAAGACTCAAAGAGCTACAGTGGAGATTTTTCTCTATCAATGTTGTTCTTAAAAATTTGATTCCTACTGAAGATCTAAGTAAAAATCAATCAGCAAACAAAACACAAGCCCAAAGGTCAGCAAGTTCTCTGTAACTAATAACTCAGAAAGCTTTCAGTGGTGATGGGCCATGTCCAGCTCAGTCCCCCTCTCATTAATGGGCGGTGCTGGTGCCCTGCAGCTTCTGGAAGGCACCGTAGCCACAGTGCGAGTCCCTGGGGCAGGCCAGCCTGCAGGCAGTGTGGTTTTGAACACTGTAATGTAAATTACATATTTTTCATTTGTCATAAAATGTGTTGCTCTTTGGGTTTATGTTGCATCATATTAACTATAACATCTGCCTCCTGGCTCATGGGAGATACACAGAAGAGCCAGTAGGATGTATTGGACAGCAGCTATGATGTACAACACTGGCCCTGGATCACTGGCAGGAGTTTAGACTGCAGACCTTTAAGGTTAGGGCTCTAGTTGGTACATGTAGCTGGTTTTTGTACACTGTAGGCAATGGGGGATTGACAGGCCTAAAAATAAAACCTGAAGCCTTCTAGAAAAGCTGGTGTTCCAGCTGAATTTCCATGCCCTCCTAGCTCTGAACATCATTCCGGTCTGCAAGGTGGTTAGGTCGCTAAGGAGACTGATCCTGGGTGCAGAATCTCCCTGTAGGCCATAGTCTGCTTCCACCCTTCGCTTCTCCAAGCCCTGCCATGGTTTGGCTCTCTGGACAGTCTTCTTCATATGCACAATGCTGCTTGCTTTTCATCAAAGTGCTGTGTGTGGCACCAGGGTCAGCAGCTCAGCAGCTGCCAGCAGGTCTCGGGCTGCTGGGCTCTTTGTCCTCATGGAACACACGCTGCCACTCTGAGCACTCCAAAGCCATGGTCATGGGTGCCAAAAACTTCTCTTAGCTCTGTGTAAATATTTGCGAGTTTCTCAGTGCATTCGAGATGGCAAACCATCTGGAATACAGGACTATCTACATCTCCAGCTAAGAAACTGTTTCATAAGTGTCAAATGTAAATGACACTTTTCTCTTGTGAGTTTGACAGCATGACAGATGTGCATTTCCATTTTAAAAAACATATTTTTAATATCTTTGTGCTCATTGCTTTCCTTCTTGTGTGTTTGTAGTACCTTCCCATTAGTACACAGCTCTGGTGTCAGCCAAGTTCCCCAGCCCATTTCCATCTGGGACCATTCTGACGGTCACCTTGCGGACAAAAAGAAAGCAGCCCACTAATGGACTGCAGTCCCAGGAGTGGCAGGGCCTTCCCAGGGCTGCTTCCTGGGTCCCAGAGGCGAGGGGAGCCCTCTCCGCACTGGGTCTCAGGATGTTTTAGAAGAAGCCACTGAGGTTGAGAGATGGAGGTACTCTGCAGTCACGCTGTCAGTGCCCATTCCCTGGGAAACAAGGGACAGAGCCAGAGGGGCAGTGAGAAGGGAGGAGAAGGTCTCCATGGAGCCCATGAACTGAGGAGGAATCCAAAGCGTCTGGGACATGGAGCCCCTGTGTGCCCAGTGTTCCTGTGGCTTTGGAAGCATTGATTTTGCATGCAGAAAACACTCCCTTCTGACATAGTTTCATTGGCAGTGTATAAAGCTAACTCTTTGTCTTCAGTTACTGAATGAACCAGTGAGGATACAGGAGAAAACCAAGCAGGAACAGGAAGCGTCCTCAGAGCATCCCCATGTGAGGGCAGCCTGGGGTTGAGACAGTGTCACCCAGCACGGTGCATGTGCCAGGAATGAAGGTCTTTGGACGATGGGGAGCCCCACAGAGATGCTGAGAAGACCAGATGAGGACACGCGGCATTGTGGGGACTCCAGGGACTTCTGCTCTTCTGAGGGCCTGACACTTCGCTTCGAGGGCATCCCTCTCTCTGTGTCCAGGTGTGCTCTTGAAGTGCAGCTCAGCCCAGGGGCTTCCAAGACTGTAGATGTCCTCTGAGACCACTCTTCCTTCTGGGAAATTAACTGGCTGTCTTTGGGAAGCACCCAGTGGGTGAAGACAGGCAGATGTTCCTCAGGACTCCGAGCATGCAGAATGGGGTTCAGAGGGTATGAGCCTGTCTTCTGCCTGGACCTTGCAGCCTTCCCTGAGGGGAGAAAATGGAGTGCAAGGAGGGACTTTGATGGTGCGTTCAGGAAACCAGAGTGCAGCTATCAGGACCATCCTGGCAGGCCTGTGCTCCTGCCTTCTTTGTCTGGCTGTGCTGAGGTCCAGGGGCCGTGCAGAGGCTGCCTCTGTAGATGCATCCCATGTCGAGGCACCTGCCTGAGAGGCCAGGGCTGCCTCCACTTCTGGTCCCTTCTGGCAGCTGCACTCAAGCTCGAGAAAATTTGTCTGCTTCTATGAAGCCAAACGCTTAAGACCTGACCCAGGTTTTTAGGAGAGCAAATTAGAAAGGTAAGTTAACGTTTCTCAGAGCAGTGGAGCTACCATCTGTGAAACTTAAGAGTGGCCTGAAAGCATAGTTCCCTCAAATGCTAGAAACACTCACTTAGGTTTTCAGTGATACTTTTGAAATTGTCAAGCTGAGTCTTGCAATGCAGGAAAATATTCCAGGCCTCGCTTTTCAACCCATTCCTTCCACACTTGTTTTCCCAAGTTCTTGATGAAGGACCTGGAAAGCAGTAACAATTTTTCCCGCCTCACATGCGCAGTTTCTGCCTGAGGCTTCCTAGCTCTGCAAGACTTTCTGGTCCTAACATTCAACAAAATTAATTAGTGATACAAGGATTTCATGCTCTCAAATTCAATTTTAGGCTTGGAAAGTCTCTCTGCGGAAAGATAAATAAATAACTTACAGGGTACTGCTTTATGACTTTGGGCGTGAAGATGGCCCAACTACCCTCCTGTATTTTTCTGAGGATAACTGTGTGACTCTGTATGTATTGGGTAATACATCCACACATTTCTGACACAGCACCATGTCTGTCCTAATGATAATAGAATGATGTTTCAAAACAACAATCAGATTATAAACAGCATGTGGAGTGGAGGAGATTATATGTCTCATGATCTCTCTGCTCAGAAGCCCAGAAGCCACTGTAGTACCACGCAGCGGCATGTGCAACCCGCATGATCTGATTACCCTCACACCTGTGCTGTTGGCTGCTCGCCCACTGTGGCTGTGGCCACATTGTGGTGTTTGGGAAATGGTACATGCTCCAGTTTCATGGTTGTCATTGTCAGGAAGGCTTGACAGATGAGTATTGGTTTTAGGTTTAATGGCAAGTCCAATATTATTTTTGCTGAAGATGAGAAAAATGGGAAAGTAGGTTACTTTTGCATGGCATTAAAACTTTATGGCCAAAGTGGACTCACACACTAGCTGGTCCAAGCTCCTATGGCTGTGTAGACATTTGAATATGAGGCTTACAGTCTCCAGGTGCTTTAAGAGTGTGTGTGTATGTGTGTGTTTGTTTATGTGTGTGTCTGTGTATTACATATATATGTATACATATATGGCTTAATTCCACAATCATAACCTTAACTTTGTTGTCCTTTGTCATTACTTTATTTTTGAGAAGTCATTACAGAAAATATTCTTTAAAAACAGAAAGAAGTGGCTGTGCAGATGCCGGTTCTGCTTCCTGGAAGGGTGGATTCCGTCTCAGCCCCTGCTCCAGCCTTTGCTCAGTCTTCCCTGAGACATTAGTGAATTTCTATCTAAGGTACTGAATCATGAGTTGCCAACCTCTGATGACCTTACAGAAGTACAGGGTGCTGTGGACCTGGCGGGGGACTCCTGGTGGCCTGGGAAGGAGCCCCGCAATGGTGTACACACAAGCAGGCTGGAGCAGGCTCAGAAAGGTGCGTGCTACAGACAGGCAGACACACCAGGGCATGGGTCTTTCCTACACAAAACCTTGCAGAAAAACCTGCAAGGCAAATCGCGTCACTTTTACTGCATGATGCTGCTGCTTTTTCTGTTTACAGTATTCACAGGGTGTATGGGAATGTTTTAATTCTTAGGAAAATAATACTGACAATACAAGAAAACGGGAATGACATGGGTGAGTTATAACATTTCCACTGTACAAAATACTTTCGGCATAATTTTGGGGTGTGTTGTAAGTCTCATGTGGTGGCTCATTTCAGATATGATCCTGTCTATGAGCAGGAGGTGAAGCCCACAATCCTGCCCTGGGCACCCCACTTCCTCCACGCTTCCTCTGTCTCCATTCCAGGGCACCAGTGTCATAGGGGGGCCGATGTCTGCGTGGCCTTGTCATCACCTGTGGGCCTCCCCTGGTTAGTGACAGAGCTGCTAGAGGAGGGCAGGCCTTGTGCTAGAGGCTGTGACTTTCTGTTCCCAGCTGCTGCCTCTCGGGGGTCCAGTCCAGTGTCCCTGGCTCCCTCTCTCTGCTCCCCCAACTCTGTTGTCCCCTGAGGGCTCTGTTTATTCTCCTGCCACCAGCCCTGTGGCTCTCAGCTTTCTCCACTCCGCCCCCAGGGCCCATAGAGGCAGGAACTCTTGGAGAGAGGCCTTGGGTGGACTTCAGGGAGCATGGCCAGAAAGCTCTTGATCTCCAGGGCAGGCTGGAGATCACTGTGGACCTGGATGTGCACCAAATTTGCCTCTCTTTAGTTTCCATTACATAAAAATGTGTTCCTCCTAGCCTTCTTGAGGCATTCATGGAATTCACTTAAAAATGTGCTTGAATTGATGTTTTGATCAACATCATGAAACTGGACACCACAGTCAGGGTAAGAAAGATCCCATCACCTCTAAATTGTCATGCATTTCTCCTTCCTTCCTCCATTCCTTCCTTTTCTCTCTCCCTACTATTCCTTCTTTCCTTTCTGCTGAAACACTAAAGATGAATTCTCTCTCCAAATTGAAAACAGAAAAACAGTGTCACTGACTAAGCTCAGGACTCTGCTCCAGGTCTGCCGGAGTTATAGCTGGGCATGTGCACCTTCATCAGCCCCTCTCTCCGCCCTTCCCACCTGACCTCTGGCAGCCTCTCCTGCCCTCTGCTTCTGTGGGTTTGACTAGAAGAATAATGTGCTTCTCATGCTGGCTCAAAGCAAAGGGAACCACTTTTCCTTTCACAGTGTACACTGTGGACTTCACGTGGTATGCTAGGTTGAGAGTTCAATGCTCCCTACCCCCTTGGAAACTGAGGCACTGTGTCATCTTGAGGCATCTTAGCACACTGGAATGTTCTGCTTCACAGTGCGGCAGGGATCAGCATGAGTGCTGGGTTCTCTTGATCTACTCTGCAGCTTGGGGGCTTCTACTGGTGCCTGCTGAGACCCCTAAACAGAGGACAGCATATTCCGATCTTTTATAAAAAGATGCAAAGCCAGTGCTTTGCTTCTTTCACTTCTGTGTCTGGCATACAGGCGCCCTTAGGTGTTTTTTTCTTCCTGCACTTCCTGTGGCATTTAGGGAAGAAAGATTGACCGTTTCCCAGTCAGCAGAGCCCCAGAATTACCCATTCCTCTAAAGCCTGGATGCTTCTTTGTTGTGTGACTGCTAGCCCCTCCGCTGGGTAGCAGGCTCAGTTTCAGTGCTATGTGTAAAGGGAAGAGTCATTGTGTGCGTTATTTTCTCAGTAGTCTTGGAAGTAATCTCATAAGAAGAACACTTTTTTGTGAAATATCAAACAACAGAAAAACTTCTGAGCTTGGATTTGAACCAATGCTTGAAATCCAATCCTGTCCTTTTGCTGGCAGAGTTTACTTTCTGCCATAATATCATCTGTTGTTTAGGTACCCAAGATAGTTTGTGATATTTCAGAAAGTGATTACCTCTTTTTATATGTATAAGACACCTATATGTGTGATATTTAAAGACTATATGCACTGTATTTCTTTGAACATATAATGTGTTTGCACAGGCATGCATATTTCATTTATGTGTAACATGTACCTTTCTCCATGGTTTGGCATGTAGTTTAAATGCTCCTGCACACATACACACATGGCATCACCCACAGGAGAATTCAGAATGTCAGCACAGTAGGTAGGCTACTGTAGTTTGTATCCTCAGCCTGTCGTAACTTGTTGCTGTTGCCATAGAAACCTGGATAGATGGGCTTGTGCTACCCACATTTGTAGGATCTCAGAATGTTTACATCTCCAGACAAAGTCATAAAATGACCATGGTGGGAATAGGGCTAGTTCTCCTGCTGAGCTGTAGTGCTTATGGGTGTCTCTAGGTGTCAAGACAAGACATTCACAGTTAGCTGAGCTAGGAGAGTGGGAAGGGCACTGCCAACCACGGTTGCCAGGGCAGCATCCTCCTGATGCTCTTCAGACTTGCCCTTTAAGCCCACTGAGCAGCCCTGCAGCCAAAACCCCAACAGTCCGCACCATGTCACTGCCCTTCTCCAGCCCACCCTGGCTGCTGATGCTATTTTGTTTTGATACCACATTGACTAATCCCTGGCACCACTGTGTCACTTGGTTGAGTTTTCAGAACATATGACAAATTCCATCATATTTTTCCATGAGTCAAATTTTGCCAGGTAAATGATGTACCACAGAAAACCAGCACTTCTCCAAGCCACACTGTGGAGAATGGGTCATTTGTTACCCTTGGTGTGTGTCCTGCTGTCTCCTCCATGATGGGCACACCAGTCTCCATGAAGGGGACGGGGTATTGTTTCCCAACCTGCATGGTTTTCACTGTCTTCAATAATCCTCCCTCAGTTCAGGCCTTCAGCAGGGAACTTAATGTGAGAGACTTTCACCGAGTGACGTGATTGATCAGTTAATATATCCAAGCCTGCAAGGTGCCCACATGGCATGCAACTCCCTTCTGAAAAACACTGGGACACAGTTATGTAATTGCTGCCACCATGGAAACTTGCCTTCATTGCAGATTTGAATCCCCAAATATAGATGATCAACGCCCACCAATTCAGATGCTTAGATAGGCCCGGTTACCTAGGCAACAGCGTATTGGAAATGAGATGTCAGTGTTTTCTCCCATGTCATTCCCAAATTCTGCTTTTTACATTGCTTTAGAGTATAGATTTTAAAACTGAATACAAAATTTTCTGAAAAGCTGCATGATGAAGATGGGTCAGAGATCCAGCAGCATGGAATAAAACCTCACTGCACAGACTGGATCCTTCTGGGCCCAGTAAAGCATCTCTCTCAGGCTGAGACTGAGTTCATTAATGCATAATATCAAATATATGAAGTAAAATTAGCACCACGTGCTGGAGCGTCTAGATGCAGGAGAGTTGAATTTTCAACTTTTTACCCAGCAGTAACCGTGACCACCCAGAACGGTGCTGGTTCTCCGAGCAAGAATCCAGGAAGGAAGAATCTGTATGAAATGCTGGTAGAGCCTTCTTCTCCTGGTTCTCAGTTCAGGCCTCCTTTTTGATCCAAAATACACAAACAAAAATGACACCCTCTGCAAAAAGAGTTAGTTATCCCTGTGCCCTTTTCTTCCCAATGGAGCACGGGAGTTTCTGTTACTTCCCTGGAGATCAGTTGTTTGTGTCCTAAGGTATCCTTCCTCCTCCAGATTGTTATGATGGCTGGGATGAGACTTTCGGGCTCTGAATCATGTAAAAATGATGTGGGAAATAGTCTGGACATGAATTTGATTCCAGTGATTTCCTAAATGAATTCCTCCAGGAAAAAGCCATCCGTTTATCCTTAGGATTTCAGTTTTTATGACTTAAGCCCCTGTTGTCCTTGATTGGCAATTACTTAGTGTATGGTAAATGAGTCACACAAGACTCTGGGGTGAACCTAGCTCCCAGCTCACTCCACTGGGCACCTCTTCCTGGCCAGTGGTTCGGGGGACTCTGGTGGTGAGTGCAGGACATAAGGAGGTGTCCTGGAGGTGCACAAAGAAGTACATTACAAAGGAAATATTAGCATGCAGTCATAAAATGAGAACTTATTTTCAAATCTGACAATCACAGAGAGGTCATAAAGATGTTAATAAGACGTTAAAAGATGGTACTACAGCAACCCCTTGGTGTTTCTCACTGAACTCCCCTTGACAGGTTTCTGCCCTCGTCAGAACTCAGGAAATCTCAGTTCCTGTGTGTGAGTCATGCATATTCCCCTTTGGGAGCACACCAACCTTATAAGGGACCCTATTTCTCATTTTGCTTTGTCCAAACTGAAGCTCAAGTCAGATAACATTTGTTTTGAAGAATCTGAGACTGTGCGATCGGGAAGCATTTGCCTCTCCTGTGTTTGTAATACTAATCCTCGCATTGCTTCATGGCCCCAAGCACTTTCAGCAGCTCTCGAGTCTAATGTGGCTGAAATCTGAAATGTGTTTGCTTTCCACCCATAACCTGTTGAAGACATGATGAGTATTTCCCTACGTGGGCAGGTGATACTTGGCCAAGACTCCCCACCTGTTCTCAGCGCTGTGGAACAAACAACCTAAATCTACTTACAAACCATTCCCTTAGGAATGTGGGGCAAAACTGAAGTCTGAATGTGAGCTCCTTGTCATTCGTCTCCGGGCCGCACTCCACTGTGGCTTTGTGCAGCTGACTCAGACACTGGGCTGCTGTCCATATGAAAGGGAGCGGGGCTCAGATTAGCACAGGGCACAGCAAGATAAAAAATAGATCCATTATTTGACTAGCTGATTAGGCTGCCAGTAGAGCCCGTGAATGTAAATCACAAAGTGGTAAGAACTGAAAGGGCTGGAAGTAGTTATCAGCTCTCTGCTTTTGTCTCTGGATGGGACCGTAACTGAATTATTTCCTGAAGGTCATTGCCTCTGGTAGCCATGCCAGTCTCTCAGGAAGGAGACAAAGCCTGGCTCGGGAGCTCCTTGTTCAGCTGATACCTTTCATAGCTATTTTTCTGCCTTAGAAATGAGCTGTTTGGTCCATGTTACCACCCACTGCAACCCCTGGGAAGTGAGTGGTTCCTGATACCTGTGGCACTGCCTTAGTTGAGCTCACAACTTTCCTGTTTCTGCCACATGGAAGTGCTTCTGCACCTCCTGGGTTTGAAGATGTTCATGAAGGTAGTACTGAGGTATGATTAGCACCTAAGCCTCCAGGGCAAAAGTGCCAGGGTCCCTGGCTTGCATGACCCTGAGGAGGCTGGAACTTGTCTGCATGGTGTGTGTGTGTGTGTGTGTGTGTGTGTGTGTGTGTGTGCCTGCTCTTCTTCAGGAGGGCTCTGGAATTTGCCAAATGTAAGGCAATCAGCTACCTTTGTTCAATTTTCACACTGATTTGACCACAAATTTGTGCAGTTTCTCCTTAATATTGGGAACATTCAGCAGCCAGTACATGTGTTACTGGCATAAACTCTAGCTCTAGTATCAATATTTTTTCTTGTATCAATAGTCTTGCAATCTTACACTACCAGGCTTTGGGTTAAAAACACAGTAACTCTCAAATTAATCATACACAAAAATCACTCAGAAAGCATGTATTGAAGGAAACAATATAAGGCCTCTTTATTGATGTTGGAGGCTTACATATGTTTTCTCATTAAAACTGAGAAAAAATACATTTGATGGGGATTATGGTGTCCTTAAATTGAGGTTTAAAAAGCTGATGAATTATTAGACTAAGAACTATTTGGTAAAAAGATCATTTTTGTTTTAAGGTAGGAATGCCTGTCTTGCCTTTTAAAGGTTTTACTACAGAACAAGACATCTTGTGACTCTCTTCTTTATTTTATTGATCAAAAATACATGCATGGGCCCTGTGCTAGAGGCTATTAGCACCTCAGTCCAGTGTCAGGGCCGTGATGACCCTGAATGTTGCACGGAAAGCAGGCATATTCAAAGAAGGGACCTCCAACAGCATGGCTTTCTGGGATTAACACTTAATACATTTTATTTATTTTCAGAAGAGTTTGGAATTTGGGGAATTGATGTGCCTCAGGTGTGCTTTACTGTTGAATTTGTTATTTGAAAATGATGCAGCAGTTTGAATATTAGTTATCCTTAAAATGGCATATGAGAGGGAACACCCCCCCACACACACACCATCTGCCAGCACAAGGACCTGGGTGTGAAGCAAGGGGCTGAAACAGAAAATCATTTTGGATGAGAATGGCCTATTGATCAGAGGACGCAGCAAAGATGAGTTAGCTGGAGATACACAACAACTGCCAGTTGCTGTGGAAACTGAGACAAACTCCAGTCTTAGAGGCAGAAGAAAATGTCAAGGAGAACACAAGAATTAGTTGCCATGATGGTCGAGTTTACCAGGCAGTGAATTTTCTGCCAGTGGTTAGGGTCCCCTGGGTGGGGGGAGCCCATCATCATGGGTGCACGGGTGCACTGGGGCAGGGATGGAGGAGCTCAGTGTGGGCGACTGAGCTCAGGTGCCAGCATGGCTATGGCCCCGACAGCCTTCGGGAGAGGACATGGGCGTGAGATGCGCTATGTGGGCAAAATCCAGTTTGGGATGTGTATTTAGTGTACTGGATGGAGAGTCAGGCTGCCCTGTAAGAGCAATCATAAGATGGGGAGGTGTGCTCAGTACAGCCACTGTTTCTTTGTGCTTTTATGCAGCATTATGATGTGTGATGGGAATCAGTTGCTTCCACTGCTGTGAGTGTTTTTAATAGACTTTACTATTGAGAATGAGCTCTCACCCCTTGCACACCTGCGGGCGTCTGGGGAACTGGACCCTGGAAAGAGTAAACTGCACCATCCTGTGTTGTCTGAGTGGCAGCCTGAATTACGGGTGCAGGCCTTGGGATGAGTGTGCACGCTCTTCTGTACCACAGCAGATGCCCAAAATGCGTGTTTGTGTACTGCACCTAAAATAAATGCATTACACCGTGCGCCCCTCCAGCCTTCTCCCTCACCACGCACAAGCACTGGTCCACCCAACAAAGGTATTGAGTACACGCCAGGCACCCTACAAATGTCTCGGCTTTCTGTGGCTTAACCCACAGTTGTGGACAAACAGCTCAGCTCGCATCATTGCTGGTTGGATGATTTTCAGTTGCCTTGTGAGACATGGCCACGGCTGTTCTGAGTCAGGCATAGTCTTGAAGTTGGCTAAGACAGTGTGTTGTTCTCCAGAGTCTGTTATGGGTCATCAGGCTAGAACAACATCTGAGGCAGGACTGCCGTGGTTGGGAGCAGACACCAGACCCACCCATGTGATTCACACTCACTGAGTTAAACAGGACAAAGAGAATCTTGGGAATGTGATTGTTCAAGGCAGAGTTTAAAATGAGAAACTGAACTGAGCAGAGACACCACCAATTCTTGGTGGAACTTCTAGGACTTGGTCATTTCAGGGGACTCACGGAGAGTGGTTGGGATTCTGGAGAGATGTAATCAGAGTCGTGACCAAATGGCAAGCAGGGGCTGCCGAGTAAGGTGGACATGAGTAGCTGGGCTTCACTCAAGAAGACGAGAATCAGCCTGATCTCCTCAGTTCCCATTTTGGCTCCATTCTTTCCCAGTTTTTGACTCTTTCCTCTCCTAAGTCAGTGGAATTAATCCTATGGTTCCCTTCTAGCTGCAAGAGCCTCCATGCCCTGTCCTTCCCTGGGCAGCTTCACCGCACCCAGCTGCACCCAGGAAACTGTGGATCTCCCAGTCCAACAGCCCCACAGCACCTCAGCCTGAGGCACCCTGCAGCAATCATGGGGAGAGATATTGCACCTTCCAGCTGACCCCACACAACCTGGCATGCTCTTAGCTATAGATGTGGATACGTAAGGCACCATGAGCTCCATTAAAGGCCAGTTCATTTGTCCTCACTTTTGATTCATGTGGAGTAAAGTATAGGACAAACATTCATTTCATTGAATGTCTGGGGAATATACGAGTCAGTGCAAACCACAGGAGAGAGAGAAAGGGAAGCGGAGCTGAGGCAGCCGAGTCTGTAGGCTGATGAGATGCTCAGTGCTAATTCTCTGTGTGGCTGGCAGTGCCTTCTGGTCGTGAGGCTGGTTCATCCCATAGTGTGAAGGAGTTGGGACATCTGAAGGCCTGACTCCTGGAGGAGTCCTCTGAGACAGGCCTGGCCCTGTGCTGATGTCCAGGAAGTACCTCGGTGTGCTTGTTTCCCCTAATTGCTGTCTTAAAGGGCAGAAACCTTAGTGATGACCTTAGGAGGTGGAACCTGTGAGTGGCGAGGGCACTGGGGTGAGCTCTCATGAGACTGGCACCCATTAAAGGGAACCCCTGATGTCCTCATTCTCTCTGCCTGGTGAAGACACAACACAGAGATGGCATTACAAATGCCTAGAAGGGCCTTTGACAGATGTCACCTAGCTGTTGTCTA
The DNA here is from genome assembly GCF_034190915.1 of Cavia porcellus. Taxonomy (NCBI): domain Eukaryota; kingdom Metazoa; phylum Chordata; class Mammalia; order Rodentia; family Caviidae; genus Cavia; species Cavia porcellus. Next base: position 46,010,891 of record NW_026947507.1, read on the forward strand.
GGTTCTGGGCTTTCAGCCTGCAGAACTGTAAGGGCTGTTCATAGACCACATGGTCTGTGATCTTTTTGTTGTAGCGTCTGGAAGGACTACGATATCTGCATTCAGCTGCAGAGATGCACCGTGTGCTGGTCACTTTCCCATCACTGGGACAGTGTCCATGCTGGGCACTGAAACTTACAGAAGGAGAGATTTATGCTAGGTCATGGCTTTCAGAGGCCATTGCCCTAGGTCAGCTGTCTCCCAGGCACAAAGTGACATGCAGAAGCATCTGGCAGAGGAAAGCTGCTTGGCACATGGCAGCCAGGAAGATGAGAGAGAAGGGAAGGGAAGGAGGAATCCACCCTTCCAGGTCACACCCAGTGGTCAGCGCTTCTGACAGAGCCCGGCTTCTGAATGTGGGATTATGAGGCGATGTTTTAGATCTAAGATTATCATATACATATTGCTGGAAAATCTCTGCAAACAAAAAACATTATGCATAATAGGGATTTGGCAGTTCAGGCTTTGGACCCCTATGATTTCCCTAACTATAGGCGGTCTAAAGATGCCTGTTATCCATTGCTCCAGAGGGAGGAAACAAGACAGATGGGTGTGCATTCATTCATATTCATTCTGTCTCTGTCTCTGTCTCTGTCTCTGCCTCTGCCTCTGTCTCTGTCTGTCTCTGTCTGTCTCTGTCTATCTGTCTGTCTGTCTCTCTCTGGCTGACAGGTCCAGTATCCATGAGGCAGTCCACCACTGTGAAACCCAAGATGTGTAGATTAGTCATGGAGGAATGCCTTCCCTCTGAGCAATCTTTTTGCTGTTAAAGTTTCCTATTTGCTGCTTGAGATTCATACACCGTATGCAGCTCAACCCCTTTCAGATGATGAATGCTTTCATAATGACAAGACCTTTACAGAAATAACTAGATCAGAATTTGACTAAACAAGTGGCAAACAGAGCCTGGAAAATGGACACAACTTCCCTATCCCAGGAGGTGTGAAGGTCAGGGTTAGGGTTAGGGTATGTTAGGGTTAGAGTTTCTTGACCACCATGAACTTGGAAGTTTCCCTCCATCAGATATTTCCACCATATTTCTGTCTGGAGCTAACCATGGACTAATTCTTAGAAATCATAAGCCAAAATAAACTCCTTTGAGCTGTATATGTTGCGTATTATGATGCAGTGCCCTCAGTCTGAGTGATGGAATTGTTTCGTGGCTTTAGGGCAGTCTTGCCACACAGTTGCACCACCCACATTTTCCAGAGGAGAGCCTGAGGCCCAAGGACTTGTGTTCCTCTAGTTTAGAGAGCAGGCCCATGGGAGACAGAGACTACCGTGGACAGGTCCTTGTAGCCTCTTGGGAAGCTCCAGCCTGCACTGCTGTAATGATCTCTTTGCGATGCACATCATCAGTGAACATCTGAGCTCTCTGTGATGGGGCTGGGAAGATTCTGTGCCCACAGCCACTTGGGGGCGCGGCTTCTGCCTCTCTATCAGGATGCAAGGATGCCCTGCCAGGCGTACGGTTTCCTGAGGATTTCTTATTTTCAGTGTCACATTATTGGATTTCATCTGGTATTTTAGAATCTTACACAGTTTTATCCTTAAAAAGTAGTGTATTTGTGAAATACTTTTGCAATCAGAATCACTGTGGGGTGGGAAGGAATTATATTTCTGATGACAGACTCTTTCATATCTTATTCAACTCAAAGCCCCAGGCTTGGAATGTTGAGCTTTTTTATTTATTTTTTTCATCCTTAATCAGAAGAATGTGATAGGAGTCTACTCCTCTTTTCACGTTCCTCAGTTGTCTCTTAATACTACTCTTTTTGCATACTAATAGATAGGAAGCCAAACTGGGTATATATACAAGGTTTCCCTGAATTCTTCACATTGCTTCATATACAGTGTAATTTTAAACTTGAAAATATACCACAGCTTGCGTGGTGCACAGGCCTCTAATCTAAGCACACAGGAAGCTGAGGCAAGAGGATCACCGTGAGTTCCAAGCTAGCCTGGGTTACACAGTGAGATCAAATCCATCCCAAGCTGCATAGCAAAATGCTTTCTCAAACGGACAAACAAAAAACAATTACCACATATGATCATAAGTATGGAAGAGTGAGGTCTCACACTGGCACATTGTGTAGCCCTTTTGCACATACATACAAACCAGAACTACTGAGGCTGAGAGAGGCAGCAGAGCATGCCTCTGTGTCTAAAGGCTTCTTCGTGTGAACATGTGTGGGTTTGCATGTGTGCAGAATCATTGGAAAGAATGTTTCTAGATGAAAGGTAGGAAAGTGATGGAAGTGCTCATGCCAGTGAATGCCCAGTGTGATGCCATTACCACTGGTTTAAGTCTGTTTGGTCCTCACCCTTCATGCCCTGGGGAGGAGCCACAGTGCACACAGCAGCAACGGGCAAGAGTTTCGCATCTGAATCTCGCCTGTTCATCCCCTGGCTGCCTAGCTAGAGACAGCCTGCACTAGCGGACCTGAAAGAGCCCTGACGTCCGCCAGGACCTGCTTTGGTGAGCCGTGGTGACTGTGGCCAGCACCACCATGCAGAGGATTCCTCCTGTTCTCTTGCAAGCCTGATTATTTTGTGCTACCCTTGTAGTTACCCTGGCAACTCTGCCTTTTTATGACAACTTTGGGAAGAAGTTCCTTACCAGCAACCAAGGTGTCTTTCTAAGCTGCTGAGAGGCAATTGCCAGAGTAAAATGTTGAAAACACTGTTTGATAAAGAAGAGGTTGGCAGCTGAGTCCAGGGAATTAGACTTTGTTGAGAGAAACAAACATTGCAATTGGGATACACTGAACCACTGCATCCCTGGATTACAGTCTCCTAAATCCAAGGTGGGGGTAAGTTTGATATTTATTTAATTTTGGTGGGGTCTTTTTTTGTGGAGCAGGGCCTGGTTTCCCTTTCCTTACAGTGGTTTCTGCAAACACTGTTGTTGGACACAGCTCACCTGCTGAGAGGAAGTCCTAAATCACAGTCCCATCCTGAAAGGCAAGGGAGTGAGGTGCTCCCCACTGAGTAGGCTGCAGATCAGGCTTCCTGGGTCCTGGTGCTCCGGCAGGGCTGAAGGAGCAGCCTAGAGTTTTGCCTTCACCTGCAGTTCTGCAACCTCGCCACTCCTCTGCTTCATTTGCCTTGCTCCCAGGTCCTCTTTGACAAGACCTTGCAGCTGCTGAAGACTGAAGCAAGCTTGTGGTGAACACTCTAGGCTTTGGCACACAGTTTTAGGGATTCCAAGACTCACCCCTCCTGAGAAATGTCTAGAAAGGGGAATGGACCCTGCACCCCTATGGCGCTCCCTACAGTGCCCTGAGCCCCTCAGTTGTGATTCACTTGGGGCCTCCCTAGGAGTGCCTGGCCCACCAAGCTCTCAGCTCCCTGGAGTGGGACCAAGGACACTGAACGGGACTGAAGTCATCTTGTCAGTGGCTTCCAGGAAGCTTTTGTACTGTGTTTTCCTCAGGCTCAGAATTTGGGGGAAATTGTTTGGTATCAAAATATCCTGGGTTAGAGCAATATTGATTTTTATTTTGTTAATACTAACAATAATAAAGGTGAAGTGCATATAAAATTAATACATGGCATGTCAGGAGCTCGGGCAGATTAAAATGTGGTAGGGACTCAAGGCTGTGTGTGTGTCATATCTCTTACAAAGACAACTGTGTGTACAAATGAACAGAGTGTAACTCACCCAAGGTGTGTGCAAACCCTCTGGGGAAGCTGACATTTCTGCTCATAGAATCTAGGGAGAGAGGAGTGAGCCACACCTGAGAAATAGTTGGTTTGTAGAGAGGGCAGCAAAACCCTCAGCAGGCCTAGCATGCCAAGTGTGTTGATGGAAAATGGCAGGTCACATGACTGCATTCTAACAGGTCTGCTTATAAGAGTATTTCTTTGGACATTCTTCATTGTAAAGTTTTAAATTTAGTCAAGTGAGGACTGAGGAGGTGCTGGGAGATAGCCAGTAAATCAAGAAAATATTTTCTTTCATGGGTTTAGCAATGTGTATTTTTCTCCTTGTATTGTAGCCAGATCTCAACAAATAAAACCAAGGTCATGTGTAGTTCACAGTCCGTGCACTTTTTACCCACCATTATGGCTTCCCGGGACGATGTGAGAGAGATGACTGGATGGTGTGGGAGCTGCACCCTAGACGCAGGTTCTGAGTTTACTTGATACATAATTTCTGGTTACAAAAGTTTGTTTTCCATTTATTTCAGTAGTTTAATGAGTAGTCTTCATTTATAAAGAAAGAATGATACTGAGGTTCATGAGACATAATCATTAGAGAAATAAATCAGAGTAGAAGATTGTTCTGCTGAATTTGAGGATTCACTGCACAAAAATGAAAATGAAATATTACCAGATACAAAGTAAAAGTGTTTTATGAACTCTAATAAACTTCAAAAATTTCAGTGATGTTTCTTTTTACAATAATGCAATGTCAAATTTCTAGCTAAAACTCTATGATGTACCAACAGAAGCAACAGCAAACATACAGATGTCGCTTGCCTAAGTCTGATACAGAACTTTCAAATGGGATGAAGAGACAGATGCACTGTTCAAAGAGAAACAGGGATGCTGTTCATGGCAGATACGCTGAAAATGTTTCCAGAAAACTGCCAACAAAACAATAAACAACATTTTATGCTTTTCATGTTTATCAGCTTTTACCTTAGATGAAACATACCAAATTAAGAAATCAAAACTACCTCTAAAGTAAAACAAAGAAATCATTCTTCAGAGCATTGAATACTGAGCAAGACAGAAGTCACAGCGTTTGCAGTAGATTTTACTGAGGAAGCTATATTTCACAAAGAAACATCAATTTTTTTTAAGCATTAGATTAGGGTGGTACAGGGAAAAGGTTGTGGAATTTCCACTGAATACTATCCTGGTTTTGTAACTCTGTGTAGGATTGTTACCACATCTAATTTACTATTTCATGCATGACTGGATACATAACTTATTGTTGGATGTAGATGTCACTCCTGTGTTCATTAGTGGGCTACTGACAGGTGACCAGATCGTGGTGATGCTATGTTCATCTGTCAATTGGTGAGCTCATTACTGATGGTGCCTCTTGTGGGTGGGCCATGTCACAGAGCACCAGCCTTTGGAGGCTGTCTCTATTCCCATCTCCTCCCTCTGCTCTTCATCCTGGCTACCATGGGTTGAGCAAATTTCCTCTTCCACTGCTTACACCTTGTGATTTCTGTCTTGGAGCCTGTCTGCCATGGACTGATTCCCCCAAACCAGGAGCCAGCATACACTGCTCCCCTCAGAGTTGTGAGGGTTGGCTAATATCTGCCACAAGAAAGTAAATGATACATTTCTGCTTCATATTTAGTATTTCTATTTCAAGTAATATATGCATGCCCTGTTGCACTCACTGTGGCTTAGTCAAGAGCTTTTGCCTGGTAACCCTTTCTTTTTCCCAAGGGGTATGATTTGGTCATAAACAATATGAGTTTTCTTCAACACCTAGGTCATAGTAAACATGTTCTGCTGCCAGGGAGGGCAAAAATGATTGGAGACACAGAATCAAAAGGAAAGACAAAAGTTAAGTTCTTTATAAAATGTTCCCAAGTCCAAGACAAATCTTATCTTCTTTTACAGAGCTATTTTAACAAGGGAAGAAGTTGAATTCGATCTTTAGATTGAAAACTTAATGTTTGCAATGACTTTTTAAGCTCTAAGTTCCTTGCTGTCATTTATTTTGTGCTTGCTTTATTTCTAAACCTCAGCTGGATTCCATAAGCAGCTGTTGCATGGCTGCTTCTGTTCCTCTCTGAGTTGGTGACATCCTTGCCATGTGAAGGACAGTGGGGAACACACTGCAGACACCTATTCCTGAGGTTCATAAAGCTTCCCTCGCCTCCCTGGGAGGATAGATCATCACTAGGTACTGCAAGCAGCAACCTGGAGGCTGCGAACAATCTGGCTGATTGTGCTAGCTGTCTGCAATTTGCACAATGAAGTATGTCAGTGGAGTTTTCCATTTTCATTAACCTTTCTTTTAACTCCCTGCCTATTTTTATTCTCCTTTAAAATTGTTCTTGAAAAGGAAGGAGACAGCAATGTTAAAAAAGAAAGAAGAAAACCAGAAAACTTAAAAACAAATGACTCTAAAATGGAAATTTTCATTAAAGACCAATGGAGATTAAGGTTGATATCATTTTTAAAAGATGAGCTGTGTATCACTTTGGAGTTGCACACATAACCAAGCTCATGCAGCCACTGGCTGTAGCTGTTCCTGCTGGTTTTCAGCGATAGCCGTTGCCACAGCTGGATTCGCATCTCTTTATAGGAATGTACTGCACCCCATCTTCCATTTACATTTCTCCTCGGTGGGGTCCACACTGCCAGCCCTCTCTGATCTGCTCCTCTTTCTCCTTCCTCATTTTTGCTCGATTTCTCCTATTTCTTTTCCTCTGTGTGCATTTCTGAAGTCCACATGCATTAAAATTCTTACTCTCCATCTTCTTCCTCTTTCCTGTGCTTGAAGCATTCCCAGATTAAATCTTTCCCTGGGCTCCCACTTGCACCTCTTTTCAGAAGATTCTCAAAGCCAAACTTGTGTTGTGTTTTTTTCCCTGAATTTCACCTGTACCATGCAAGTTGCTACTGGATACATATATCAGAATTGCATCATGTCCTCATTTATAACTACCCAACCTGAATATCTCATCTTCTTGAGATGGGATATATTTTTCATTCCATCTTTGAACTAGGGTTTACCAGATCTTTTATTTGCTATATTTCCTGTAGTTTTCTACTGTCATTTCAGAAGGAGAAACACGATTTTGGAATTCTCACCCCCACTTTCTCTCTGTGAAAGTATAATTTCTCATTGGGATGCTCTCTCCCCTCTCATCCTGCTTCAGGCAGCTCCTCAAGCTGTCCCCTGGTTGGTTCTCCATCTCTCCAGGTACCTTGCAAAGCCAAGCACCCTGCACCTCCTTGCTGTCCATCCTTGGCCCCAGCTCTTGTTCATGCTATGGCTGGGTCTGCAGGCCCACCTGCCTGTAATGTCAGAAGCCTGCCCCGGATTCCCTGCCATGTCCTTGTTTCCATGGTGTACATGGAGCATTTGACTTCCTTTGTCTTAGTTCGGGTAGTCTCGTGATGAGATCCTACCCCAGCAGTGACAGATTACCAGAGAACTTGTTAGGAATTCAAATTCTCTGGCCCAATGCCAAACCTCAAATTTCAGCACCTCGGAGAGTGGATCCCAGGTTCTGCCCTTCTGAGATTGTGATGGATCTCTCTCTGAGGTTAGAAAGCTTGTCTTGGGTAAGCAAACTGTTCTAAAGCACAGTGGACTAGCAAGCATTCTGTGTTCTTACCTGGTGAAGGAAACCTCTGCTGTGTATTCAGTTGTTGGTGATCACAAAAGCTTGGTCTAGCTGGTGAAAGTCTGCATAACTGAAGTCCTACTATGCCACATCCAGGCCAATACCCATCAGAATGTCACCTCCATAGCAGCCATCATGTAACATCCAAACTCCTGGTTTTGCTCTGCTCTGTCGCTCCCTGGAGGATGGGAGGAGGACTTCAGGAAGAACACTGGGGTTTCAAGGTGTTCTACTGTGTCTGGGAATGCACTGCGTTCACTGTCGCCTGCCCTGCAGCCCTGCAAGTGAGCGTGGTGACGGTTTGTCATTCAGCACAATGGTGAGAACCTCAGATGTCTTCATATGCCTCCCTTGTTTTATATAGGTCAGGGTGAAAATATAAATTCTCTCCTGATTATGCGAGATATCCAGCCTAAATTTTAATAGATGCCAACTGCAGGAAGGATTTGTGGACTGCCTGCTCTCGTGGGATGTGAAACCTGTTTTTCTTCTATCCTGGCTTTCCCAGCACCCGTGCTAAGGCAGACCAGAATCGTGCATTGTTCTGCCAGAGGTTCTGAATCTGACGGTCCCCTGCTCCCTGCTGAGCCCTCTTTGGTTCTTTTGTCAATATCAGGGCAGTGTCCAAATGATGATCCCACCAGTGATGCAGGTGGTCTTTTTCCAAACAGGATTCCCTTCTCTCACTTCAGGGACCCTCGAAAATTTACTGCAAAATAAAAGTTTCGGAGAACCTAGAACTATAATGTAAGGTATCTCTTATTCTTTAGGCCATGCCTGTGTGCTCCAGTGAGATCTGTGCTTTGTTGGAGATGGACACTTCTTAGGGACACTTGAGCTTGATGCACAGTTCCTTGAAGTGGCTTCTCAGCCAAGGGCACCAGGACTCAGAGCTTGAGGGCAGAGCAGGAGGAAGGACAAGAACTCTGTTTGGGGGGGGGGAGAATCATCATCCCAAATATTTCAGGAACAGGGCTCAGCGGGATGGATTTTATCCCCCTCTGGAAGCCAGACTGTTGTTTCTCTCACCATGTGGCATCTCTGCTCCCTCTCATCCATGGACAGCTGCTGTCCACACCCTCCTTAGCTCTGACTTGCTGGCCGTGGTTGTGCACACAGTGAGTGTGTAATGCGCAGAGCAGCACGTGGGAAGTGTGTGTACGCACGTGTTCCAGGTCCAGGGCACTCACTGTGTGGCTCCCTATCCGCTTCACTGTTTCCTCTAGTATGCCTGTTCTTGCCTCTCTGCATGTCACTGTCATGATCAGCATTTGTGGCTGCAGTGGGACATTCCAGGGTGGTTTAGGAGGTGCTGGGGAAGCTGAGTTTCCAGGCAGTGATGCAGAACCAAGGCCAAGCCCTTGGGACAGGAAACCCCACTGTCACCCCACAGAACTGATGCTATTGTTTGGACGCCTGTCTCCCACAAGGTCATAGCTCCAATTGCCCCTTCAAGATTGAAAGTCCTGCAGTTCCTTGTAGAGGCAGCTGCATGCAGAGCTTGATACAAGGTTCCCAAGCCCTTCTCTGCTTCTTGAACATCCTCGTGTGTCTCGCAAATATGTGTAGCTCCCCTGTATTTCTTCTGCTTTAGCTCCATGTTGAGTTTTCCCCCAATTAACACCTCGTTCATTATCTCCACACCCTGAGTGAGCTGCTGTTCTCCCAAGCAGTTGCCTCCATGTACAACTCATGGAGCTGGACGGGGTGGGTGAGGAGGGAGTAGGGAACATCAGGGAGCCTGCCTCGAATGTCCAAAGCCCTTCTTTGCATAACTTGATTTCATGTCTTCTCCCTCATTCTCAGAGTCTGTTGCCTCTGAGCTTGTTTGCTTTTCTCTTAGTTTCTTCTGCACTGCTGTGACAACTAGAGTGACACCTCAGAAGGAGGTAAGACTGGACCATTCCCTCTGTGTGGGGTTATCATGCTAGGGAGGCACAGGAAAAACCCTATTCTCACACTCTGACTTGTTTCTGACAGCTATCCTGTACCACACAGGATGCCTGCCACAGAGTGAGGACCATGCCTGTGACAGCAGGTGCCATGCTGCCTGGGGACACTTTGTATATATGTATATATTGAATGTTCACTTTTCATAATCTTTATGGACAGTGGCTGCACTGGAATAAGTGTGTTTCCTGATACTGAATGTCCTTTTAAATGAAATTGTTTATGAATGATGCCCACACTCTCTGACATGTAGACGGACATCCACTGGACTTTGATTTGGCAAGTTAGAATTCCTCAGCTCAGCTCTTACCATTGTGAGCATAAGCAAACAGCTTTATGGTGGAACCTCAGTTTCTCCTGAACCTCGGGGGCCTCCCTCTGCTTAGCACTTGAATCTCCCTCTGTTTGCAGTGGACAAAAGCCTGCATTCTGCTTCCTGGTGCACCTTCAGCCTCTTTGCCTGCTTCTTGAACATCCTTGTGTGTCTCGCAAATATGTGTAGTTCTCCTGTGTTTCTTCTGCTCTAGCTCCATGTTGAGTTTTGCCCACAATTAACACCTCATTTATTATCTCCACACCCTGAGTGAGCTGCTGTTCTCTCACGCACTTCCTTAGACCCTCAGGTGCATACAGTTTCGAGTTCTGATTCCACGGAGGAATGCTTTCTACCCTGATTCTGCACTTACAGTAGTCTGCCATCTGGAATCATCTGCCTGGTGGATTACAAGCTTCTTGGCAGCTGGGTCTCCTATTCTACTCTGGCTGTGGCAGCACCAACCTTGCTGCAGAAGAGGCCCTCACCTAACAAGTATAGCACGCAAATGGATTTGGGGCTCACTGATGTTTAAAATACTTCAGATATGTTTAAGGTAAAATTACAGGGAGATGCAGCATCTATATGGACACATATCTGTAAAGAAATTCTATTTGAAAGGAAGAAAGGGACCTCATTTACATTTTCAGTTTCTCCCAAGAGAGACACAGTGCAATGTTTAAATATGTGTGTCTGATTAATTTAATTTGAGTATAGTCTCAAGGCGCATCCATTTACCTAGAAATGTCTCAGGTTTATCCTTCTTTGTATAGAAAAACCATGTCTTGTCTATTCATTCTTCAGCTGACAGACGTTTGGGCTGCTTCAATGATTTAGTCATTACAAACTGTGCTGCTATAAACATGGGTGCACATGTATCACTTTAGTATATGCTTTTACTTTGTTTGAGAAGATACCAAGAAAGAGACCTGTATTTATAGTTTTCTGAGGAATCTCTACAGTGATTTCTCCAGTGGTTGCACCAGTCTACACGCCCACCAACAGTGAAGAAAGGATCCTTTATCTCCACAGCCCTACCAGCATTTGTTAATGGCTAATTTCTTGGTAATAGCCCTTCTTTCTGGGGTGAAGTAGAATATCAGTGTTGTTTTTATTTGCATCTTCAAATGACCAGAATTACTGGAGGATCTGACTTTTTGAAATTCTTTATATATTCTAGATATTAGTCTTGAATCTGAGGATTAGCTGCCAACATTTTCTCCCACTCTATAGGTTGTTTCCGTACTCTATTGGTAATTTCTTTTGCTGTACAACAGCTTTTTAGTAAGATGTAATCTAAATTGTTGATTCTTTGTAGTATTTCATATGCAGTTGGAGTTTTTGTCATAAAGTATTTGCCTCCACCTATCTCTCCAAGAGTTATACCTTTTTTTCTCTTTCAGCAGGTTTAGTGTTTTTATTTTAATATTTAGATCTTCAATCCATTTCAATTTTCATTTAGTGCCTAATGAAAGACATGGTTCTAGTTTTAATCTTCAGCATATGCAGAGCCAGTTTTTACAACACCATGTATTAAAGGGCCATCTTTCTTTCAGTAAACGTGTTTGGCTACTTTGTCAAAGAGAAAGTGGTTGAGTGTGTTTGGAGTTGTTTCTGCATTCTCTAATCAGTTGCATTGATTCTCAGGTCTGTTTTATTGTCAGTAGCAGGATGATTTTTTAAATTACAGTAGCTTCAAATTATAATGTCAAGCCAGTGATCAAGATGCCTCCAGCCTTGCCTTTGTTGCTCAAAACTGCTTTTGCTAGTCTAGGTCTCTTCTGGTCCCAAATGAATTTTTAAGTTTGTTTTCTCTGATTCTGTGGGGTATGCTACTGGTATTTTGATTGGGATTGCATTAAATCTGTTTAACAATTTTGGGGAGTATGGCCATCTTTGTTACATTGCTCCTCCGTAGGTATGGGCATGAGATGTATTTCCATTTTCTAATAGCCTCATAATAGTTAATGCACACTAGGAGGAAAATGTCTAGATGGGAAAGGGAACAAGGGAGGGAAGCAGAAAGGAAGAAAAGGAAAAGAAAAAAGAGAAAAGAAGGAAAATGGAACCTGGGTTTTGTAAATAAGGAAGGAAAGAGTGTTTGAAGGGAGTGGTAGGGAACAGAAAAAAAAAAAAAGAAAAGAAAAATCAAGATATGCCATAAAGAGATGCAAATTCCCATGGTGAATGTGGTCATTATGTCTATCTAAAGAGTATCAATAACATTGATTAATTAAAGAAGAATCAAGATACATCATTTACAGTACAGATTTCTTATGATGAATGTGATCATTATGTAAATCTAAAGTAGACCAATATAATTGATTAATTAACAAAAGAAAAAAGGAAATTCTCAGCAACATAATTGCAAATGTAGATAATGTAAAATAGATAGAAGATAAAAAAATCCAAGATACAATATTCAGTCTTTGTATATTGATCACTGCCATTTGAGTCTATGATGAAAATCGTCTGTGATTCAAGCATGTGTTTTAAACATGAACTAAATTAACAGAGTAATTTTCTTGCATTTCCTTTTGAGCATCATTTAAATGCTTATTACAATGGCAATTACTAGGAATAATATGGAGAAATGTGAAAACAAAATACTGTGGTGATAATGAGGAAAAAGCAAAAGTCCAATAAATCACCAGAATTAAATATAATTTATTCACTACTTCTGACTGAATTATATGTGAAATAATACAGCTGTACTACCAAAAGGCTATTCGATGGGCTAAATTAAAATAATTTTGTAAAGCTTTAAAGAATTCTCTGTGAAAATGTTTTCTTCAGGGAGAAATATATTATACTCCAAGTCATCGATTCCCATCACTTTCTCAAAAAGCAATGTGCACCCTTCTCATCCTGGCTGCACCGCGTAGAGGAGGAGGAGATGTAGAGCTGCCTGTGGTGCACAGAGTGCTCTTTGAACTCAGAGCCGCCCTGGGTGCGGGTTCCATATCTCCAGCACAGAGGAGAAGGGAGGGATATTCTTGCAGGGCACAGAGTGAGCTGTGCGTCGGAGTTGGAGGTAAAGCATTTTCTGGTTGTGAAGTCCCTGTGCTTTCACTGAGGGATGAGATAGGGGTGGGGGTGGCTACTTGGGAAATGGAGGCATGAGGCTCAGCCCTGCCCCCTAGTCAGGAAAGCTGGGCAGCAGGTTCTGGCCCTGCTAGGTGCATCCTCCTTTCCTGATGCTCCTCTCATGTACAAGGCAGATGCCAGGTGCTGACCTCTGTGCCTACCATCAGGTGGTAAAGGTGAGATGCTCTTCCTGCTTTCAATTGACTTGGACCTGCATAAGACAGTGTCTGAGTTACTTTTCTCTCATTGCTGAGACAAAATAGCTGACACTCAAAGTTAAAGGAGGAAAGGTTTATTTGGCTCAGTTTGTAGAGGTTTCAGTACATAATCACCTGGTTCCAATGCAGGTGGAACATGGCAAAAGGGCAACCATTCATGGCTGCAGGAGCAAGGAAAGAATTTGTCCCTTACATTGTATCTAGTCTACCAGGATCAGAGTGGTGCCAGTTCAATCAGTGGTTTTATCAGCAATCGCCCACCCTTAATTCCAGCACTGCTAGTCCAAACAGTGAATCCATCACATACTCTAGATTCAGCCACCTTGAAAGAACCCCTGATTCCATGAGACTTTGGGGGACATTCAGACACAAATCAAAACAGAGGGCACGTTCCTGGCAGGAAGTAAGGAAAATAGAGCCAGTGGGAAACTGGGTGTGTGTGGAAGGAGATGTGAATGCACTGGAACCCAGCGGGCACTGGACCACCAAGGGCACAATGGTGGGGCAGGGAAGCCTGCTTTGCACTGTGAGGAGCAGCAATGTCTGACAGTTGGACAGAGAAGCAAGGAAAGGGGAAATACACAAAACAAAACAAATCCCTTAGTGAGTAGAAGTCGTGCAAAGGAAGAGCCTCAGGCTGTGTGAGAGCAGCAGTTGTTACACTAGATTTATCTTCCTCTCACTTTGGGTCTTCCTTTCCTCTTCTCTCCTGTGCCTGCTAACTTTTACTTAGATTCCAGGCCTCGTGACTTTTACCTTGTTAGCTGCTCAATACTTTGAAATTTCTTTAAATTTTTTATGCTTCAAGCTTGGATCTGACACAGTTATAAGCAAACAGTTGGATTCTCCCCAAATTACTTTTACTCTTTGTTGGATGCAAACAAAAAGTCTTTAATTTAGAGCTCCTTGCTCTGCAGGCGAAGCTTCCCAAGGATTTACCTGAGGCTCCTGTGCGATGTGCTTTCCCACTGCAGGGGCAGACACAGGCTGAGGGCAACATGCTCTTTCTCTCCTGGTGGGTTTCTGCGGCCTCCATGACTGAGTCCTTCTGTCACATGTACAGACTAATGAGGTCTCTGCTGAAGACCCTGGGGCCCTCTCTACCTCCCTCTGTGGGGCGCGCTCCTTGCTGGCTCTCATCTCTGATTCTCAACACCTTGGTCCCCACTGGTCTCATTTTCCTCTCTGCTCATCTTGGTTCTGCCTGAGTCCCTTCCCTGTCTCTTTCCCCTAGTACTTGTTACACTTGTAGTTCTGGAGACTGAACCCAGGACTAAGCTGTGTTCCCCAGCCATTTTTAATTATTTTGGAGACAATTTCTCACTAAGTTGCCCCAGATGGACGTAAACTTGTGCTCTTTCCTCTCAGCTCCCAGGCTGTTGGAATCATGGGTCCTAACTGCCACATACTGGCTGCTCCCGCCAGGAGGTTGGGTGATAGCAGAGTTTTTTCTTCTCTCAGGAGTCAGTGCCTGTCTTACCTATTATTCAATACTCAACACTGTTGTTTCCTATGTTTTTCTTTTTTTTTTTTTTTTTTTTTTTTTTCATTCATGTCAGGAGGGAGGGAGAGTAAACCTGGCCCCTGATGCCCCATCCAAGCTGGAAGTAGAAATGTTAGTTCTGCAGAGAAGAACCCATAGGCTGGCCCGCGTGCAGATCAGGGGAGGCAGAGGCACACTGCTGCGGGGAAACAGGACTAGCAAAGGAGTGGGGTGCATTGTTATACCCCAGGACTGTGTTCACTTAGAAGATGCTGCATGACAAAGCAAGGCGAGTGCTTACGGCCAGAAACTGAGAGACAGGAAAGTGGAAATGCTGATGCCAGGTTTAATGTAACGTCTCCTATGAGCGTGTCGTGGGAGCCACTGGGGAACTCTTCAAACACACCCATGTCCTCTCCACTGGAAGGTAGTGGGCGTGGGTGTGGACTGTAGTCTTCAGCTCTTGCAGTTTATTCCACTCAGCACCTATGTGAGGGACCTTGATGATGGGCACACAAGGAGCAGGAGTGCCCTGCATGGGCCAGGACCTCGAGGCATCCAGGTGTTTGATGTAAGACTCAGAGAGAAATAGTGGCTACCCTTATGACTTCCTTTGTTTGCAATGCAAAGGCTAAAAATAAAAACACTTCTCTCACCTCTCTTAGAGGAAGGAGATTCTGCGGAAATATCTTGCTTTTATTTGGAGAAGTTTCTGATCATTCATTCTAGAAGAAATCTCTGATGGGGTTTCCTCTACATATTTGTACAATGTTAGACTTTCGACTAGTTTAAAGGGGCTTGGGAGGGCTATGCCAAAGTGTTGGTCGGCATGCAAAACCAGTACAAGAAAAGCTTTTATCACCTTTTACATAGCCAGGTGTCACCTGTGGGGACGAGGGCCTCATTTATACAGACGGTGAGAGGCTCATCAAGGGTAAGAATTAGCACAGGTCTGCATTACACTAGGACGTCAGTTCATACCACAATTAACTGGATAAATTAATTAGTTATTCAGAACTTTAGAATATCATTAGTATTAAGCATTTTAATTAAAAAATGGGTGCTATCACAACCAAACGTGGGGAATCTCAAGTTTAGGATGTATCAGTGTCATTCTTCATGAATGCAAGGAAAGCAAATATTGGCCTCAAGTTGTGTTACTATTTTTAATCTCATTGTTCACGTTAAATGATGTATTCATTGAGTATTTGCCTGAGTTTGCTCTTCCTTAAACTGGTCCTGAGTGCAAGTTCTGCTTGGTCGCTTCAGTGTGTCCCCGGTCTTCTGTGCAGTGCCTCATGTGTCAAACGTACACAGCAGATGTGGTGTGCAATTGCACGTGTGTGTGTGCGCGCAGAGGGAAGGGAGGCGCGGACAGTCTAATGGCAAAGGCCTTAGACATCCCTTGCGAGGCCTCCTCTGGGGCGGCAGGGGCGTTCTTTCAGGGGCTTTTGTTGCCTTGGGAGCCTCAGGTCTGCAACAGAAGCCAGTGGCCCCTGAGGCTGCGCAGATGAGTGTCTAACTTACCTCCTTTCCTCCCAGACAAGGACGTCCCACAAGCCCCTTCAGCTTCCTTTTGAAAACACACAGAGCACAAAAACATGCTCCGCCCCCTGCCGGGAGTTGTTACTTAAATAAATGTCCACTGGGAGCACTTTGCACACTGAGAAGTGTTAGGGAACTCGAAGAGACCTGGGTCGCTGCGCGGGTCACAGAGATGTGCTTGGTGCTCGAAAACTGCAGTGTGTGTGTTCTCGCTGGTGTGTTCCCTGAACATTGCACAGCCTCAGGGAAGTTAATGTAATTACATGTGCGCTTTCTTGCCAGAAAACCTGCACTGCAAGAGCTCAGTGCCCTGTGTAGTATTTTCTATCTGACTTCATCTAAGAACTTCTTGTATCAGATGACATCCTGGTATTCATGTGGCAGGTATGTTTTATTTTATTACTTGCCAGGATTTTTCCTGTTACAGATTTTGTCTTTGCTTTGACAATAATCCCTGGCAGTATTTGAGGTAAAGCAACCAAACATGGGCAATGGTGCAAATTGCCATTGACTTCCCATTCCCTAGGCTCTGGCTGTTTGGAGAAGTGATCTTTGCATTTATTTCATTTCCATTTATTGTGGATACTGGACCCTTTCTTATCTACCATCCTCCCTACTGTGAGGGGTGCAGGGCTTCCTGTAGTTCCACACAAGGTATCACCTCACCTCTGAGGGCACTGTACCCCAGGCTAGATCCTCCTGGTGCATCTCAGGGACACCGCAGGCCTCTGTGGAAGACTCTTAGAGACTTATTGATTTTTTTAAATCACTTTTTACAATCCAAATCACTGTGGAGGAAAGAGATTCATTTAGGGGTAGATGAAAGGATTGGCTAAGCCAAGGATGAGACAGGCCTGTATTACCCCAGGAAGTGGAGTCACACCAGAATTCAGTGGATAAGCTAATCATGCAGGTTTATTTACTTTAAGATGTTCCCTAACTAGATCACAAGTAAGTTCAGAGATGAAAATAGATTGCTCATGGAAGACTGTGTTTGTCCATATTCTGATATTCTAACTGAATACTTCAGGTAACACAGGGAACAAAGAGGTTTATTTAATTCATACTTTGAGCCAAAAATGGCTCCTCCAGCCACGGGACAGCATGTGTGTCATAGAAGGACAGGGTGGGCCAGCTCGCTCAGCAATAGAGGGAGCTGCTGAGAAATGCACAGGGCAGGATGCTTCCTGCCCTCACTCACTGCCACAGAAACTAATGGGGCCCACGGGGCATCTGGGGCAGTGGCCAGTGACCTCCACGATGGCCTAGCTGTTAAGTGGTGCACCGACTCCTTAAGCCCCCACATTTGCAACCAAATTTCCCACTCTCACATCTCTGAGGAGGAGCCACAACCAAACCATAGTAAAAATCAGGCAAAAACATTAAAGTAAAAAATCTATAAACTGGAATTTGGAGATTAAGATTGGAAGAGCTTGTGTGCAGAGTTAACAAGAGTGGATTTATTTTAGTTGACATGATGGTTTCCATGTGCATCTGTTTTCCTAGATGACTGGAGTGTACCCTTCTTTATGGCAGGGCAGTGGTCCACTGTCCACTCTGTCCACAGCACTTTCCTTTACCCATTCATCCACTGTTGGACACCTGGGCTGTTTCCAGGATTTAGCTACTAGGCGTATGCTGCTCTACATGTGGGGGCTGGGTCACTGCGGTATGGTGTCTTCGCTGCTGGAGTCAGCACACAGTGAGGAGCCCTTAGTTTTGGAGTCCAGCATCTGCTTTGCTATTCAGAGCAGCTGGCAAGCTTCCTTCATTAAATGCTGTGTAATTGTTATCTGATTCCTAAAAAAAAACTGATTTTCTAAGTCATTACTTCACTTTTCCACCCACTTTTAACTTTTGTGGGGCAGTGAATGTTTTCCTCCATTCCTTTGTTTCTTTAGCAGATACTTACCAGAGCTCTTAACTCATTTGCTGGGACAGGGTGTGGACAGGAGAGGCAGGTCCCCCCTCCTGCGTCATGCAGGGATGCTCCAGGTGCCAGAGTGCAGCCTGCTGGTGTGTGTTCCCTCCCCAGCGGGCAGCTCTGCCCTGCCCCAGGACTGCTCTGAGTGGAGCATGTGCCCCTGTCCTTGGCCAGTGAGAAGGACAGTGCTGTGGCAACCCAGCAGAGGGCTGAGAAGCCCCTGTTCTGCTGTCCTCAAGCTGGGGATGCCTGGCCCAGAGAAGCCACTGTAGCCTCAGCTAAGGACACGCTCCTGTCAGAGCACAGTGGGCTCAGCTTCCAGCTGTGGAAAGGCACACCCTCTGCCCTGTGGGCAGCACTGTCTTCCTGGAAGTGTGTCTGCAGCACTGTCTTCCTGGCAGTGTGTCTGTTTTTGGCCCAGGGCTGTGGGTCCGGAGCTCCCAAGCAGCTTTGCTGGCAGCCAGCTGGCCTGCTGTGTACTCTGCTATTGCCTGCAGGTCTTCCCTGAAGTCCTCACGGACAGGACCAACTCTGCCCTGCAGAGGAAGCATTGGAGGACACAGGGCACACACCTGCGACATGCATGGTGAACTCATATTTCGGTGTGACTGGCCCCACAATTTCACTTCTGGTACTGCAGCAAGACACTGCATGCTGGAATCCGGCTACTGCGTTCCATGTTCCAGGAGATGCACCCCGGGGCAGCACGGGCACAGGTGATGTTCTTCACATCTTAGAACCAGCTCTAATTCTTTGGAGAATTCCCTGGGCATTGGCAAAGCACAGGCCTCCTGTGCAGACGCTCAGCGACCCACAGGTGAAACCAGCTGCTCCTAACACAGCTGTGCCTTTGTGATCCTTCTGCCTCTGGACCCTGGCCTGCCAGGGGCTCACTGGGAACTCTCTGGAGATCTCTGCGTGACAGTGTTCTCCTCCCTGGACACCCACATTCTTGGTCATCAAGCAGAGCCTCCCATTGTCCTGAATTTTGGTAAGTTGTGACTGTCATAAGTGACACCATACAGGGCTTACAGGACAGAGCAGGAGTGGCCCTGTGGCAGGAGATTCTGTGGGTCGAGAGCTGCTGCCCAACTGATACACATCAGCGTGTCAACTGTGGAGTCCTTGTTTCAGGGATCCAAAGCTGAAGCAAAGCCTTTCCGGGTGCTCACTGTCACTCTGGCCCTCCTTGTCTCTCTTGGTCACTCAGAGGGAGGAGGCTGGTGCAGGAGCAAAGTCCCATAGAGGACTCTGCAAACTACTTGAAAAGGAGAGCTGCAAAGGAGGAAGTGGCGCTGGTGGTCCTCTGTGGTGCTGCTGGGACTCCTGTTGCTGTGGGTTCTCTTGGAGGAGCTGTCGAGCTTCTTTCCTGACATAACTCAGCTGTGCTCACCCTCAGAGCACCTCAGGGGCTTGCTGTGGCTGAGAGTGGCTGTGGGTCACTTTCGGGGAGCCCTCATCCTCACTTTACCGCTTCCTGACTCTGGAGGGGAAGATGTGAGCAGCTCAGTCTCCAGGAGAAGCTGTCACACTGGCTTCTTGATATGGACTCAGAGGTTCTCATCATCCGACGAGCTTGAGACTGTTGTCACTGAGGATGGCTGTGGTTCTTTTCAGGGGAGCTTTGTCGTTACTTTGAGCATTGCTTCTTGGATTCAGTACGGAAGCCTCAGCCGGCTTGCACAGGTCCTTCACCGCTGCCACAGACTTTCTGTCTTCTACCACTGGCCTTTGGGCCGGAACAGAGCAAATCTGTGAAACACACCAGCATGCAGCATTGTCGTGGGCTCCGGGCTTCCATTGGACTCGTGGTGGGAATTGACATGAGCTATAGGTCTTCTGCTGGGATCATGTAGGACATTGCTGCAGGATCCAGGCCCTCAGCTGGGGTATTTGGGGTCTCTAGTGTGTGGTCAGATTTCCTTCACTTTTCACGTTTGATTCTTTGGGTGACTATTGTGAAATAATTCTATCAATTATGTACCCTGTATGGCATTGTTTTCCTTGCAAACCTAACTACCACACCACAAAAGAAATGCATTCATTAATTCAAGTCATATAGATGAAGGAGGTCACTGGTCATCCTGAACAGACGGTTCCCTGGGCTGGGCTGGGCAGATGCTCTACCCCTGTGATCACCATCACCTGTCTCTGCTCTCCCCAGGCTCAGGCCATGGAACAAGGCTGGGGAGCAGCTGGTGTGATCTGTCCTTTTCCTGCTGAAGTTCATTTAGTGCCTGCCTTCCAGGGCGCTCACACCTCCCTGTGACATCACATTGCTATAGAAGTTGTCATCTGTTGGGGAGGTGGGGATGCACAATCTTCATGGTGCCTCTGATGCACAGAGCCCACGTGAGAGGTTTATCTGCCTGGGTCAGGGGCTCCTTCCCCTCTCCTTAACCGCAGGCTTATTCACCGCAAATGTCCCCACCCCAAAGCTGGGCTCAGCTGTGGTGGTGACTTGCACCTCCCTGGGATGGCTCCTGATGTCCTGCTAGGGCATTGACTCCATCCCTCATGTGCTGCTCTGGGGCACCAGAGGAAAGGGTTACAATTTGGCAAAATACTAATAGTATATTTCAAGGTCGTCAAGCTCTTCCCATTATTATTCCCTAAGTGAACAAAAAGTTCCATTCTTTAGGGTGGAAATTAATAACCTGTTCCCAGGTGCTCGGAACCAGGGGAGAGTTGCCCTTCTCTATTCGCTCTGTTGCTGGCCGGGGACCACGCTCATAGTTTCTTCAGCAAGCACCACAGTTCCCAAGGAGCCACCAGGGTTCAGGGCCTCCACCCCACTCTGAGACCAGGGCCTATGCTCCCCACCCACCCTTGTTCTTTCTGAGAGCCCACGACTGTGTTATCACCCATCTCTGTCTCCGAGGAGCAGGACTCCAAGCTCTACTCTGACCTGTTCTCCAGGTCACCGGCTGCCCACTTCAACACAGAAGGATCTCTACCTGCATTGCTTTCAACTAAATCCAATTAAACTCTCCTAGAGTTTCAATCATGTGAAGTTGGGGTAAAGTCTCATGGTAATATAGGGTGGTAGCCTGCAATTATAAAGACATGATAATGGAATTGGTGCCTAAATACATACACGGAGACAATATAAACAAATTATTATTACATATTAATTACATTTATTATATAGCTACATGCATATCTGTCTACTTATGAAGGCATGGTAAAGGTAACAATACATTTAAAATTTCAGAAGGGCAGAGGTTGTAGCCTGATAATGGATGAATGCATTTTAACATCTGGAAACTGTTGCTACCTTTTCTTCACAACTTACTCTTTGGTAACAAGGAAGGATAGATGCTTCAATCCTTCAGGCTGGCTCTGTGTGTTCTTGTCTGTTGACAGTGAAGTGAGGCCGAGTCCGAAGCCCTATGTCCCCGGGCTGAGGTGCATGGTACCCGGGCTCCCTGCCCTCACTGAGGTGGCCTTGCAGGCCTGCTCATGCGTGGCTCCGGGGTGTGTCATGTCTCACTGCTGCAGCCGCTGGTGCCATGAGCCCAGTCCAGAGTTTCGTGGATGCGTAGATTTCCCGAACATTTCATGTGGACCCAGTATAGCGCAGAACTGTGAATGGGGCAGAAATTTAAATGTTGTAGAGTTGAATTGTTGGGTTTTTTATTCTCTCTGTAAAAAGATATCTCATTTCACATAGGAGAAATAGTTACAAATTGGTGAATTTTAGATAGAAAAATGTAAGTCAGGCAAACGTACTGAGCTCAGCTCTTGCTTTTCCGTGGTGTTTGTCCGGTGGCATCGTGGTCAGGATCAGGCCCGGGTCCCCCAGGTGGGAGGGGTCCAGAGTGTCACCTGTTTTTCATGTCACCCTGTATGGTCCCATGGTGAGAACAGATGAGGCAGTGGTCAGGCCTGTCCCTATCCCTGCCCTTTCCCACATCCATCTTCCCTGGTTCTCACATCTCTCAGAGCAATTCCTAGAGACGTTTTTTAGTGTAAGAATAATGTTTTTGAAACCTGGAATCTAATATGCTCTGTTCTCAGCTGTTGAGGTAGGTCTTCAACATCAGTTGCTGGTTTGATATGCCGTGGTGCTTTTTCCTGAGTTCCCTTCCTTCCAAATTCTTCCCTTCTGCTGTCTCCCTAACCCACAGCCCTTGGGTGCTGCTTCTCCCACCAAGTGCATTAGCTCCTTGCCTCATGCATTGAGCAGTCACAGTTCAGCTCTCCTTCATGAATCACCACAGGGCAGGTGATTCGTTCACTTGTTTCTTTAGGCTGTGCTTCTGTGCCCTGCAGCTGTCTAAGTCTGGGGAGATGGGTAAAGCCAGCCCATCTGTGTACGAGGGAGGGATGAATGAAAGGCATAAGGAAAAGTCTGTGGCCTTCACTCTGACTGTAGGGCTGTTGACGAGATGGGGCCTCCCCAGAAACCCCTCTACCCTACAAAGTTTCATCATAGTGTCTTCAAATGGAAGAAAAACCATGATTTTTACCTTAAAAGACATGTTGAATGGCAACTGTTAAATTTTGGGGAGGTTTGCAGAAATAGAACAGTAATGTATGATCTGCCTCTCTGCCCTCTAATTCCTTAATAGGTAATTTCAGGAATGCAGAAATTACGTACAGATACGAATTTAAAGAATTTTTGTGAATCTGATAACTTCAGCATAACAACGACTGACACAATATGTCAGGGTTTGGTGGTGAAAGGAGCATACTGGGCCAAATTTCTACACAAGAGTCCTTAAGACCCATCCCCTGGAACAAGCGTGCCACAGGTGCCCTCAGCCTGCCCTGGACCTGCACACTGGGCTTTATTTGTGCAAAAAGTGAGAAGTGCAAGAGCAAAAGGGCTCAAAAGCTCACACAGTGAAGAGCAAACATATTACATATTTGTCTTTGTAGTCTTGAAATCCTCTCATTTACACATTTCTCAGAAAAGAAATAAAATTGACATTAGAAAGTGCCGCCTCCTTTGTATCTGGTGACCAGCTTGTCTGCAAGGGAGGTGGACACTCACTCTCCTGCTCTTGGAGTTCAGCCTGCTGGACACCGATCTGCCCCACACCCTCTTCATGGAGAGCAATCAAGAAGAATCAGCTGAGACAGGCATGCTAGGTCATTAGCAGCTCGGGAGCTGGGAGCTGGGAGCTGGGAGCTGGGAGCTGGGAGCTGGGCGTGTTCATACTGACACCAAAGCGCTCATCAATTTGATGGTGATTACAGCTGCCCAGTGGCTGCCTTCTCAGGTTCAGTGAATTAGGTCCCTCGATGAGTCTGAGGAAGTGGCCCACTGACTGCCTGCTCAGATCGCTGCGGAGTCTGCAGGTTTCAGGCCAAGTCTCCTGTAACAGCCCTGCCTCCATATGTCTTCAGGTGCAAGTGGCCCAGGCTCCGGGGCTTGCGAATGGCCCCAGTGAGAGAGGGGAGTTCATTTCTAAAACTGTTTGATATAATTATATTTAAAACTTTTTCTCACAACAGAGCCCATTGTGTTTCTAGAATCATTTTAAAAATGGCGTCCGTGGGTCACAGACCCAACCACATCATGTTTGTAACCCCCTCACTGTGAAGGGAGCCCCACACAGAGACAGCTGTGTAGA
This sequence comes from Cavia porcellus, assembly GCF_034190915.1. Lineage (NCBI taxonomy): Eukaryota > Metazoa > Chordata > Mammalia > Rodentia > Caviidae > Cavia > Cavia porcellus. Next base: position 46,034,363 of record NW_026947507.1, read on the forward strand.
GAGTGTGGGCGTTCACCCAGCAGCTTGTCCGACACCCCAGGCCTGATGAAAGGGATCTGCCATCACTGTGCACCGAGCCTGGGCACAGAGCAGGTGCCAAGAGGGCAGGAGACCTTTTTGATGTGATGCCCAGAGCCAGAGACATGGGTCTCCAGACAGCTTCACTGTTTCCTGAGTGATGCGTGATCACCAGCACTAAGATGCTGCTGATTTGTTGTCCCACTTATTTATTCTTTTATGTTTCCTTTTGCCAAGTGATCTGCTGGATCTTCACTGTACAGAAGCTTTTCCTCTTCCAATTGGAGGTGATGTCAGTTGACATGAATTATTCTGTTACCAACTGGCATCTAGAGAGATTTAAATCCATAGAGGAAAAGATGTCACAGAGAGGAAGTTCAGGGCAGAACCCTTATCTGAGAGGCAGGCACAGCAGGTTTTGAGTCCACACTGGACCCTCTGCTGGCTGGGTGACCTGGAGCAAGCTGACCTGCTCTTGGAGCTCCTGTAGCAGATCTAGCCTGAGTGCCGTGCCATAGGTCTTTGTGGTCCAGGGCACCAGGGTGGTGCAGAGATCATCATCATGTATAATTTGTAGTGCAGTCTACATGGTCTAAATGAATGACACCAGTTCCTCATCTACATTTATTGTGACACGGTTCATAAATGCCCTTAACTGTGCCTGTAAGGCCTAGCGTAGTTAAGATAAAATAATTATAAATGCCATTTTCATCTGAAGTCGAGCTTTCTCCCCAAATGGAGATGGTTTGTTTATGTAATACTCATGTGAGTTAGAAAGTTTGAGTGGCAGATTCAGTGATAGTGGTTTACAGGTCCCAGAAGCAAGAAGCAAGATGGCAGCCCAAGTGATTGAGCGCTATCCTGCAGTTTGGGTTCTCACTCATCTCTGTGCATCTGGCTTCCCAGCAGAGGTGTCTCAGACACCACATGCCACCCTGGGCAGGAGGAAGGCAAAAGAGCAAACAGCAGCATGGCTGTGCCCAGAACAGGGCCCTCTCTCTCCCTAGGAAAGTGCAGGAGATTCCCGTAGCTCACCAGGAGAATCCTGTTCACATCATGTTCTTCGGATGGCTCCACAGTTCACCCTGCCCTGGAGAATGAGAGGTACCTATTCTTTTTCCATATCTTTGGTGACACACAATGGCCATGAGATTGCTTAAAACATTGGGAACAAACAGTCAATACAGAGAATTCCACAAGCAGCTTCTCACCCATGTTTAAATCAGACAATAGAGAAAACTTAACAATGCATTATTTGAAACTGTGTGACGATGCAAAAGTGCTAATTTCTTCTGCCTTGGAAGGAAAAAAAAAGACAAAGAGATAAAGGCAGGCAGGAAGGAAACAAAAGATTGTGCAGAATCCAGCTATGATTAAGAAGATGCAGTGCAATAAAATTCTTGTTACTTCTCATGAGTAGAGAATACCAACCTGAGACAGATGGCATCTCTGTTAACAGAAACCTGTTCACTTGTGAACCCGCAATATTCTTCTCTTCTCAGATTTCTGAGAAACTCTTAGATCTCTATTTTTAATTTTGCTTTTATTAGTGCATTTTTGAAATACATGACATTCATGCTCACTGCAGGGCTTTGGTCCATACAAGCACACAACTCTCTTATGTCTTAGACTCTCAATATCCTCATTTTAATTCCTTTTAAGTTACTCAGAAATTTCCAACATGAGATTGTCATTCATAGTGCTTATTTTTATGTTTCTTTCCCTGAAAAGAAAATCATGCATGTGGTTTTGTTGGATTTGCACTCACTGGACCTGCACAGTACTGAAGGTGTGGATACAGGTCCATGCTTCAAGGCAAACTACATTCTCCAGAAAACTCTGGCATTCAGGAGAGCAGGGTGGAGCTGAATGGTGCTCCTTTGGGACTTGTTCCCCAGTGCTGGAGACTAAGTGTGAGTTTGTCCCCATGGGGTCATAGATGGTGTGTGGAGCAGCCCATGGGCCGAGCTCTGAATCTTGGTGGCCTTGCGCCTGGTGCTGAGTGGGGAGCACAGTGATTTAATCAGAGGGGAGGAGAGGGAAGAAGGAGAAAGGGAGGGGAGGAGAGGCGAGTTCCCAACCCTGCGTGCTAGGCCCAGTGGGTGGACATGGGCATTCCTGGTAGATTCACCATCAATTGGCTTTGATCTTTACCTTGGACCGCACAACAGCCACAGTTCTGCGCAATCCACTTATGAATCAATACTGTATGGTGGGAGAAGGGGCCAGAGTCAGACTTCCCACACGTAAGCCTTTCTGTTTTCACAGTCTCCATTTGCCTGTCTACCAGGGGTGATTATGAGACATTCACTAGGTATGGAAAGTGATTGCATACAGGAAGCTTTGCAGCTACTGCCCAGAAATAGTAAATCCCGACTTATTCCCGTATGGGTGATTATTTTTATTGGTGATATTTTTGCACTTTTTGGCTACAGGGCCAATAAAACCTTTCCAGGTTTGTCTCCAGTTTCCTGCACTGTAGTCTTCGATCCACTGGGGTTTCCCTCCTTCAGCTTGCCTCGTCTGCCTCCTCCTTGTCCTCTTTCTCCTTTTTCTTGTTCTCATTTTTCTTTCCTGCCCCCTACTGCATTCATCCAGAGTTCTGCTATTAGACCCCAGCTGAACTGTACACCTTTTCAATGGGACAGGTAGAAAATTTCCGTGACGATATTTGAGTTTGTTTTCTGTCGAGGGTGACTGAACTCCAGAAGACTTGTGCAGCATACTGCACACGCATGGGTGGCTGTTCAGGGTTCCCAGTCAAGGCTCCAGCTGGCTGCTGCTCTGGACATCCGGCTTCTCTAACAGGCAAACTTGAACCGGAAAGGAGGCCTAGGATGAGATGCAGTAGGAATATGTCACGATTGGGATTCATTTTCAAACCCAAAGGTGAAGTCCCCAAAGTGCTAGACTGTCCAGTGATCCAGTGGTCACCATGTCTGTGGCTCTGGCCGGGCCAGAATAGGGGCCAGCAAGAAACCCACAGTTCACTCTGGTTATCTGAAATCCACTAGATACCTGAAATATGCCAAATGAAATTGTGTTGGAAGTTGTTTTTTTTTTTTTTAATGCATTCTCTAGAGAAAAACAATAAACTTACCAATTATTTTTAATTTCAGCATTTTAATGTTCATTTTTTCCCTGATTACTTATACTACCTAGCAAACATATTGTTTTCTAAATTTCTTACAACTTCTCTGTTTTTTGGATGTGTTTTTTTTTAACATAAGCACAATCTTTACCTAAACTATTTTAATATTTTTCTGTGCTCATCTTCTTCAAAGGTTGGGAGTAGAAAAATTAGAATCAGGACATAGAATTTATATTATTTTGTGATGGTCACCCAGAGGTAAATACAAGAAAGTGCAGGAAATCTGTCTTCTACACTAAAGACACAGAATATTCAGCCAAGGGCCTGGATCCCACAGCAATGTCCTGCATGAGTCCAGATGAAAACCTAGAGCTCATAACAATGCCTCCCACGAGTCCATCTGGAAGTCTGAAGCCCACGAGAAGGACTCATACCAGTGTTTTATGGACCCATGTTGGGAAGGCCCAAAGGTCAGTGATAGAAGCTGGAAAATACATGCCAGCAGGGTGAAGGAGCTGTGCTGGTAGGTTGAGAGTTCCACCATGGAGCTAAGAAGTCATGTTCACAATAAATACCAGGGCTGTCCTAACAAATACCACAGCCATCCTCAGAGGTACAGAGGTCCCAAGTTCCTCCAACAATAAGAACAGTCGAATACATGCCGGAAAGCCAGCATGACTAGTTTGTTCTGGAGACCACGCAGCACACGTCTTCCCCTCCAGAGCCAGGAAGTCATGCTTGATGTAAGGACCAGAGCTCTCCCAAAGTGAACCATGGCCACTCTCACCAATAAGATCCCATGGTCCTCCAATGGCAATGGTGGAATTCACACTGGGGAACCTGATCATGATGAGCTCCTCCAGGAGAACCAAGAGCTCAAACAGCAGAGAAACCCACAACCCCTCACTCATCTTCTCCACATCTCTTTTCATGCTGGCAACTCTCCTTAAGTGGACCATCTACACTCAGCACCATGCTGATTTAGATCAGCTGGTGTTAAGTTGACCATCAGATTTTAATCCATAACAGGAGAAGTTAAATTATTTTATGGCTTTATTTCCTACAGTTCTCTTAATCTGCTTTATGTATGCCAAATTCAACAAGTTTAGATCACAATAAGCTTTATAATCATTGTTCTATTACACACACACACACATACACACACCTTTGTATGGACACATACTTGTATATGTTTGTGTATATACAGATGTGTGTCTGTGTGTGTGTGTGTGTGTGTGTGTGTGTGTGTGTGTGTGTATTCATAGTAAACTTTATTTGGTTTGAAGGCCAATGAAAACATCATATCAACATTTTTAGAAATCATATATGCTGTTATAAACCACCTTCCAAATTATCTTTAGTTTAGGAATTAAGAATATTAATTTAACATTGATTTCTTAGCTCATGGCAACTTACAGGAAGCAAATTCTTGGTTCAGTAACCAGTAGTCTGCAGATGGGAATAGGAATCAGATCCCATGCTGGTCTGAATGTGGACTGGGTGAAGCTATTCCAGGAGCTCTCCCTGTGTTTTTCCCCAGGGCCCTGTGTACACTCACCTGAGTGACTTTCTCCAGGGTGTTGCCTCTTGCACGATCTTTAGCATTCCGAGCCATCCCCTCCCCCCATGAATACAAACCATGAAAGCAAACTCCTTGCTTGTCATAGATATGGAGTGCTGATGGATGGAAAGTCAGCTAAGAGTAGAAGGAAATATGTCAAATGTTAGTTCATGCTCTATCTTCTGCTTTCTAAAGCATTTGTTTTTAGTTAAGTTGCAGTCATGGAGAGAAGAGACTTGTACTTGGGACCCTTTGCTTCCTTAAGGATGAGATTGCATGTCTCTAGCTGTTTCTTCTCTACTCCCGACTTCCCTGAAAACCAGCCTGGCTGGTGCTTCTGGTCCCTGTCCCAGGAGTTCACTAGGGAGAGGAGCATGTGTTTATTATCTCTGTTCTTGTTGTTCACCATGACATAAATTCATTAAAGAGAGAGTAGCTCTTCATAGATTTTCATGGGTTTTTGATTTCCACATTCTTTGGGTAATTAATCATGTGACTGCTTGATTTCTTGTGTTAATAAAATTTTTTTGAGCAAATACTTTTTCATGTTCAGTAAGCTTTCTTCATTCACACAGTGCAAGCCCATCAACTGTGTACTCAGTGACCTACCTGGTTGCCAATGTTAGTAATATAATTAAATCAAAATCCTTGAGGTACATGTGAATGCTTGCAGTCTGTTGGTTCTTAATCAATTCTACAGTAATGGAGTGGTCTTTCAACCCACGGGAAATACACAATGGCTGACATTTAATGCTAAAATGATAGTAGAAATCAGTCAAATTCCAAACCCTCATGTGAAATGTTTCAAGCACAAGTTCACTCTCAGGCTGCCTCAGGTTTAGAAGGGAACAAGCCATATAAAGTTCCAAACAAGTGTTTTCCTTTGCACTGTGAATCGGTTATCTGTGAGAGGCTCAGTCTTGGCTGTGGACTCCCACTTCTGCTCCCAGTGAGGAAGCAGCTAGGGGCCAAGTGTCCAGCAACTGACTTCCCTGAGCCTTAGTGCCATAGAACACCACCCTATCAGTGGGTGAGGTGAAAACCCTGTGTTCCAGGCACAAACATCCTGAGCCACCCCAGCACACACTTGAGACTTGGGGAAAGAGGATTTTTCCTCAAGTCCTGCTGGTATCCTTCACGGAGCTTTGGTAAATTTCAAGCTCTGTATTTATGGAAAACAGACTGAACATGGGAAGAAATGGCAGCCAAGAGGTTAGGGGGCAGATTATTTGACTGGTGAGCTTGACTGGGATCTCTCCCGAAGAGTTAGCCCTGCTCAGTGGGGTTGTGGGGTTTTGTGGGGAGAGCATGTGGGAGATACAAAGGTAGATTTGGCACAGTATGATTGTAGGGCTGGGTGACATCGTGGGTTGCTAATGTTTGTAACCTAAACACTTCAGGTTATATTGTTCAGCTATCAGTTATACAAAGTGTGAATTATACAGAGGAAGGAAGGTCCTGTTGCATGTTAAATTATACTGCAAGGTCATCAGTCTGCAAAGCAGTAAAGACAGGGCTACACCAAGGAATGTTTCAAGTTACATTTTAAGGCCATTTGTTGGACAAGCTTATACAAAGAAGGAATATTGTGTGATCAGGCTTGTCCAGACACGGACGAGTCATCTAGGTCTTAGCAGGCATCCTTGGCAGGTCCTCTGAGCAGGCTCTCTTCTGGGAAGGCTTTATCTAAAATTTTAATTTCCCTTTCTTTTAATGACTCCAGAATTATTATATATATGTATATGCATGTATATGACTAATCTATCTATTTTCATATTTTCGTATTACAACAAAAGCCTGTGGCACCTATATTACCATGGCTGAGTTCCCATCACGTTTGCATCTCCCTCTTTTAAATGGTCTCCATCAGTTCTTCCCCTGTATTATTTTTTTGCACGGTGGCCATCTGACTCATAGCCTTTTGCATTTTAGTAATTGCTGTTAATTATTGTCCATTAGCATGCATTCGACTATGTGATCTCTGAGAGGAGCCTTTTTCTTTAATTGGAGACTCAGGACAGATCCAGTACATAGTATTCTAAATATTTTTAAAAGAATCCATTAGTGATATTTTGTCCTCACTTCCCCACAGCATAAAACTATCTTTCAGGAGTTTTTATGTCAACCCCTGACATCAGAGCCAGCCTCTACGGATCCTCATGTTCTTAACTAGGATGAGGACTTCTATATTCTAGTTAATTGATCAATATTTACTTAATACATAAAATACAATGTGATGGAAATTAAATTTATCTACCTTTCGTATATGGAAATAAATTCATTCCCTGAATTATGTATAGTGAATTATACTTAGTAACAGAAACTGATAAATTTTCCCTTTAGGAAAATACATTAATTATTTAAAATATTTAAATATTTTACATTTACCCATGAACCCAGATGCTTTACTGTGTCATACTTTTCTGTAACCCTTCGTTTTTAGTCATTGTTGTGTTTGGAAATAAGGTAGCTGGTGGTCAACATAAGTTTACAGGGTGCCACCCGTGCAACATGGAGTCAGCGCCCCATATCTGCCAGTCATGCATGCACAGACTGCAGTTAGCAGGTTGGAAATCTCCCCGCGAATTTTGTCTGCACCAAACACCTGCTGATTGTCTTTCTCGTCAGTATTTCCTGAAACGTGAAATGATTGTTTGCACAGATGTTGTATCTGGTAGTGTTGAAAGCAGTCATGGGATGATTCAAGTCTAGAGATTGTTTATTCCAGAGGGTAAACAGACGTTACATGCAATGACCTTGTTTGGCATGAGGCACTTGAGATGTCAGAGTGCTGGCTCCACAGAGGTCCAAGAACCTGCAAGAGTACTGAGTACTGGACTGTGTGCCTGGAGCCCTTGGAATCTTGGAGCAACAACTACTCCATACCCAACTCCTCCCTAGGGACCTGACCAGGGTTCCACTCCACTGGGGGAGTTGGGGGTTGAGGCCCTAGCAGGTAGGAAGAGAGAATCAGGGGTCTCTGTGGATTGGCCTCCACAGCTGACACTGGAGAATTATTTTTTAATGTCCTCTCAAGAAAGACATCAAACTGTCTGGTGCCAGAGAAGTTGGAGCAGGGACAGGTTGGTCAAAGGAAACGAAATGTCAGCAAGACAGGAGGAATAACAGGAGAGAGATGTCACACAGCATGGTGACTCCAGGTATCCACAATGTGCTGTATTCTAGAATCCTGCTGAGAAAGTGGGCAGCACTGCACCTGAGATGGTGAGCAGCTGAGGTCAACGCTCAGGTTAATTGGCTCGACTCAGTCACCTCACAGCCACGTATGCTGGGAAACTTTTGTACGAGATAAACGGATACCACTGTATCTATCAGTTCATAAAAACAGTAATAAAACAGAACTGAGAAGTAATAAAAGGACTTGGATTGATTTAAAATGAGCAGAAAAGACACAGTGAGGGAATCAGTCCTAGTGTTTTGCCTAAGAGGAGAGAGAATGGGGTCACGGGGCCTCTCATGACAAGGAATGAACACCACAGCCAGGACCAGAGAAAGGCCAGGCGGTACTCCAGAACCGCTTCAGAAAAGCTGCCAATTGCACTATCACTGGGCCTCTTTACATTCTTCATGGTTTTTAATCCATGGTTAATTACAGTTAAGGAGTTTTAGAAAATCATGGGATAATAGAAAAATTAATTCATACTTTATATATGAAAAGTATGAAAATTAATATCTTACTAAAACATTTTTTAAAAAATTTATATCAAGAAATGTGAATAGAAGTTACTGTAGTCTCATTGTAGAAAGCTCTGGCCCTGTAGGAACCAGATTTGGATTCTAATCTCAAATTTTTTCCCAATTAAGTGATTCTGGTTAAGTGGATTGTAGTTTCTTTGCCTGAAAAACGAGGAAAGCAATCCCAACTCTGCCTTATCATTGGGATCTGGGAAACACTTTGCTCAAGACCTGGAGGGCAAATCCGCTCTGTGAAAGCCAGCCCTGCTTACTGTGCTCAGGCGAGAGATGGTTTCTTCTCTCTGGAATGTAGTCTTTGCAGTGTTGGGTTTGCTCTGAAGCAGCAATGAGACTGACCTTCCCTGAGGGTTGGGGAGCACCACACTTCACTTCGCTTACCTTCGTCTCCACTGCACTTGGTGTTGGGAACTTGGAGATGCACATTTTCCCTCTCATCTCCATGAATCTGCACCAGCTGTACTCAATGTCAGTGGCACATTCCAGCTCTGCTGTCCAGTCATAGTGAGTGAGAGATGGACATCATTGCCACACCAGATCTCTTGGGAGTGGGAACAACTCTGGAGCCTCTCTGCATTGCAGTCATTCTGCTGTCAGCAGCCATCTGATGAAGGCTGTGAACACTGATTGTCAGTGGGGAACTTTCTGTAGACACTATGGGTTATGTTCAAACAGACACCGGCACCAAGACTCAGGGCTGCTAGCAGAGCAAAGAGCCATGCAGGGGGCACTGAGGGACTGTCCCTTATCAAACACTGGAGCCTGAAGCCTTTCATATCACTACCAAAGCAAAGAACAGCAAAAGGTATCTCCATACTGAATGCAAACATGGCTCAGAAATGCACGTTTATATATTTTCTATGTGTTCTTTATTTTCTGTGTTTTAGATGAATAAAATGGATGTACAATTAAAATCTGTATTGAACATGCTGCAATCTTTTAAGATGTGGAGAATGAGAGGTAGCAGGAAATGGCAGTTATCATTAGTTGATGATGTGTGAAATGATGATGGTCTGACACTAAAAGTACAGCCCTACAGTAACATGCAGCTCCTAGCGAGACTGTACTTAAGCACAGCAGAGACAGTATGAGCCAGACCCCGAGGTGGACGGTTTTCCTAAGCACCAGCTTCGGCCCTGTGTTTCCACAAACTAAGGAAGATGCTGGTTCTGTTTGATAGGGAGTGACCGTCCACCACCCAGGGCGGTGGGTACCATGTCCGGGATCTCTAGTTCCATGCCAGGGGAATGCTTGCAGAAGACCTGGGCTTTATAGGATGTAGATGGTCTGAATGTGACTTTTCTCAAATGCTGGTGTAGCACTGGAAAAACTAACAATGCTTGACATTTGTCCCTCTCTCTATCACTGATAATCCTGGGATTAAGAATGTGATGATAAAAAAAAAAGTTATGTAATTTTAGATAGGAAAAGGCTGTCCACACTGAGACTATGCTGTTGGAAACCTCAGATGGAAGAAACCGTAAAAACAACACATTCCAGCTGAGCTTTAATGCAGTTTCCAGGATAGAGATATTTTCTTTCCTGAAAAATATTATAATTTTTGAAAAAAAATGCATGGTCAAAAGGAAGTCTGTAAAAATTAGTAGAATAAAGGAAAAAGAAACATTTTATTTATTTATTTATTTATTTATTTATTTGGTACCAGGAGTTGAACTCATGACCTTATGCTTGCCAGGCAGGTGCTTATGCCACTGAGCTAAATCCCTTGGCCCAGAAACATGTTTTTTAGCAAATTCAAATGTACCATATTATGGAGGTATGCTTTGATTATAGATTTTTCCCCATAATTCAAAGAGTAAAATGTTTAGCCCCCATTTATATTCAGCATTGTTTTGAATTAAGAGAAAGTCTTTTCCTCCTTATTATAGACATTTTACTTTCTTGACTATTAATTCATATTTGATCTTCTAACTATTCATTTCTTCATCTCTTAACTATATATATTAATGTATATATTATTATATCTAAATTTCCTTCTCTTGATTTGACTATCAATAATGTATTTTAGACCAATACTAAGAGAATTTGATTGTCTCTAACACATATTAATGAAGGGAGACACAATTCTTATTGTGAAATATGTAAAATTGTACTTTCATTACACAAAATGAATTATGAAATTCAGTTATCATTCTGATCATAATCTTGTACATGAGAGTACCAAGAAACTCTTGTTGGACATCCCAGTACACAGATTATGGAATAAAGAATAGAAAGAGGAAGTTGTATTCCTCTCAGTTTGGGGGAAAAAATGAAATATTGAGTCGCAGCTGTGAATTGCTGGAATCATGGGGTCCTGAAATTGCAGCGGTCCCTAAATCACAAGGCAAAGTGGAGATTTTCACATGGTTGGGAGGTCTCCCTTTTGTAAATTTAAAAACAACTATTTTGCTGCAAGTAAAATTGAACATATAATGTAAATGCCCTAAATTAAACCACAGAAATTCAGAGGCATTCAAGAGCTCATCTGTGTCACGTGCCCCTTTGTTTTTAATGGAAGTTTCAGCTTCAGGCTTGCTAATAATTGTGAATATAATTCTCCCAAAGAGAGTATTCCTAAATGTGGATTCACCATCTCTTAAGAAAACGTCTAAATTAGAGGACACAACAGAGCACCTGGTTTCCTTCCTTAACTCTTTTTTCTATTTTTCCCTCTAACTCCGAGAATCATCTTTTGTCTCTTCTCGTCCACGTAACAAAATGTTTTCTATACCTCTCAGCAATGTTTTCTTAATTTTTGTCTCTAAAGTACAGTACCCTCCCCTTCCCTACACGTTTGTTGTCTGTAGTTTAAGTTACCTTCAGACATCTCTGCTGCAAAAATCTTAATGAAAAATTTCCAACAATAAATAATTCATGTTTTAAATCACTGTCTGTCTGAGGAGACAGATGAAATCATAATCCCATGCACACTTCCCTGCCTGGTGTGTGAATCGATCCTTTATGTCATGTATTCATGCCAAATATGCCACCTATTCCCAGGGAGGAGAAAGACACACAGAGGGAAACAGACAGACAGACAGAGATAAAGACAAAGAGTGACCACATTCGGGTCCCATTTGTGACAGCACATTTGACAACTGTTCTGTTGTTGTCATATTCTCATAGCATCTGCCTAATTCTTAAAGCCAACACTATCATGGTGTTTATATGTAAGGAGAACGTGGTATACAGAGGTCTGGGTGCTATCTGCTCTTTTCAAACATCCATTGGGGACCTGGGGGTGCACGCTCAATACACTCTTCAAGCTCAGGTATGGAACTCTCTCATCTCTCCCCTTGCTCATTTGCCTCCTGACCTTCCGTATCATTGAGGAATACTCTGTTGGGATTCAGCGTTGCATCTGACTGCTCGTATTTGAGCGCAGCAGTACTGAAATCTCTCCTTCGTTCTCACAAGGCTCATCTCCAGGCACGAGGTGTTGTGCTTTTCTGCAGAAACTCATGTAAATATGCTTTATCTAATCTTTCTAGAGTCAACTGTTTGTTTCAGTCTCGGTTAGTGCATTCCTGCAGCCCTTACCTTTCTGGTGTATACATACATTGTCCAGGTCACAGGGTAGTGGTTGCAGTGCCTGGAATACCCAGCATAGGACAATCCTGTAGATGTGTGGACCACCTGGTGAGAGATGCGATGGTCCCAGGGACAGGGTGATGGCTTCAAGGGCACTCATTCCCCCCGCCCCCGGACCTGAAGCTTGGTTACATGTCTAATTCCTGTCCCAGGAAATCATGTTTGAGTACATAGCCTGGGCCAAGTGTCAGTCAGTCTGAGGATGTCAGGGACGAGAAGTGGATGTCTTCTCCGAACCTGGGGGTTTACTCATTGAGCGGTGAGCTCCGCAACTCCTGCAGTGTGGGCTGCAGCACAAGGACTGTTGCAGTGGGTCAGCACCATGGACAGGGAGCTGTTGGCCTTCCCTGTGCAGCCTCTTCTCAGATCTCCCAGCTCTTTCATCCTGAAGTCTCCATGTCTAACCACAGCACCAGGCTGGGCTGGGCAAAGCAAGAGGAACCCTGAGCTGCAGACTTTTAGGCCTCAGGCCTGAAGTCACACTGCACATGTGCTGTTGGCAGAAGGAAAAGGAGAAACACAGGAATCGTGGAGCAGTGGCTCTGCCCACTTCCATGGGCTGGTCAGTGTGCACACACTTGTCCTGAACAAAAGGGAGAGGCTTTTTCCAGCACGAGCATCCCCTGATGGGGGCACGCACGGCTTGATGGAAAGACCTCTGCCAGGCTTTGCTGAGGAAGGCACAGTGAATCCGCACCATGCAGGAAGAGTGGGACTTGGCTGAAGAGACTTCTTTCAGAAAAGACCATTAAAAAAGTTTAAATTTACCTAGATGCATTTTAGAAGAATTGGAAATAATTTATTTAATTCATTCTTGTAATTTTGCTTTTGCTTCTGCATCAAGTAAAATTGGTTTTATTTTCATCCACTTGTACAATATTCTATCCTCAATATGGAAATTGTTTCTTAAGCAGAGAAGCTGGGGGACAGGACTGAATTTTTCATTTATTTTTATGCACAATCACCATTTTTTGATAATTGCCACCCAATTTGTGTCATTTGAGATTATGCTACATGAAGTGAGGATGTTAAAAGTAGTTGTGAGTGGGCTAATATTTACACTTAAAATAACTCATAGCATGCCTGTCATCTGGCCCAGTGCCTTAAGGATAGTGGGATTTATCCCTGCTCAATGTTGGTGGACTTGTAGACCCAATAGGCCAGCTGTGATATCAACCATCCATGAGTTCTGGAAACAGCAGATTTGTGTTGAAAATCCATTCAAAGCCTCTAATTATCAGGGTTACAAGCTTAGGGATCTTTGCAGGGGTGCTTGGTGGCAGGATCCCTCTACTGTAAGTTGCTAGCAGATAGCAACTGCAGGCTCATGGCCAGATGTAGCGCCTTTGGTAAGGAGGTCACAATGCACTAGCATCTGCTGGAACTCAGGTCACCTGAAGCTATCACTGGGACAACACAGCCCTGCAGAGGAGATGATGCACCATCTAAAAGTTCCCAAATTGAAACAAGATGTCCAAGCATACTGTGGTACAAGCCTGTTTCATAAAATCATGCCGATCTGCTCCATGCAGTTAAAAGCAGGAAGAGCCCCTGCAGGATGACTGCAGGACTGGGGGCACCTGGACAGGGGAATGAGATGCCTGCATTACAGGAGAGGCTGAGTGACCTCAGAGGGAGCATTTAGGGGCTCGCTGCAGTGCATAGACACCCAGTCAGTGCTCAATGCTGGGAGCTTCTCCTCTGTCTTCAGAATGAAAGTGCACAGAGGAGGCTGCAGAAAGTGTGACATTGAGGCTCTGTACAGGGAAGAGGATCACACGCTTCTCTCAGACCAGCACCGCTCGCACAGGAGGGAGACTTCCTGTTGAACCTGACCTGCGCTAGATGGCTGCTTGGCCTGCACATCTGATAACTGGGCAAAGACAGGCTCTGCCTCTGAAGAAGCCCACAGGGCACTGGATGGCTTCAGGGTTCACTCTGAAGTCCTGTGCTGGGCTCATTTGGCCCAAGGAAGGACAGTCTCCTGTAACACAGTGGACGGAAGGGACAAGGTCAGCAGAGATCCAGAGCTGCACCTGCCAGGCTGACTGACCCATTACCAGGACTCTGCTGTGACCCTGACTGCTCCCAAGCACTTCTATCTCTCAGTACTTCCCTCCCTGCCAAGAAAAGCTCGTGATGGTGTCTGTGGCAGCTGCAGTGAGCACAGAATTGAGTTGAGGTAAAGTCTGTCCCCTGATACTTGGGATGCACAAACAGCTTGAGAGGTCAGCCCCTGCCTTGGACAGCAAGGCCCTGATGACCCTGGAAGCCAGCAGTCTGTGTGGCTCCAAGGCCAAGTCCTCGGTCTTGTCACGCCACCTCCCCACCAGTTTCTGATCTTATGCATTCTGTGTTGAGTGGAGAGAGAGCAGGCAGGGGGCCCTCATCTTCATGGGGCATCTATGAGTCTTTCCTGCTGTGTTTTGCTCAGATTCTGTGTGTTCCCTTGTAAAGTATCAGTTAAATATCTTTGTGGAAGTTGCTCAATTTGCCTGAAAATAAATGGGTTCAAAGAAGCACTGTTCTCAAGGAGAAGGAAGAGTATTTTAGCATCCCCCAGGCAGCGGAGTCCACGCAGGCCCTCAGAAGTATGAGTGAAACTCAGCTCTTTTGTACTCAATGGCACAGCCTCTGTCTGCCTGGGAACCCACCGGTCAGCAGCTGTAAAGGTCCATTCTCTTCATTTGTGAGTAAGAAGTCCCAGGTGGCTTCTCCTCAGCTATTCAGCCTTGGGATGCAATCATTCTCCATACCAACTGTTCCGTTTTCCAAATGAAAACTCATTTCTTGTCGTTACTGAGAACAAACGTCAGACTCTTAGGGCTTCTCTATGCCCCCTTTATCAAAGAGAAGCCTTCAGGTGGGCATCCTTCCTCAGCGGAAGTGGGCTCAAGTGCAGGTGCTCAGAACTTCCTACAGCACTTGGTTCTTGGTTTTCTATGAAGGACCCTCTCCAGACACCACAGGGAGCATCCTACTGGACACCTCCAGGTTGACCTGGATGGAAGTCCTGTGAAGCAGGTGTCTATGCTGCCTTTCCCATTTTTTTCCAGAGAGAAACTCCTCCCAGTGAGGCCAGCTGGTATCCTCTACTGGGACAGCTGGACCAGGGCATCACCAGGTCCTGGCTACGAAGCCCATAGTCTCCACGAGTAGAGACCAAACTCGTGGCAGAAATCACAACCACAAAAGTGTAATCCCCTGAGCTCCCCCTCACATCTACACTGAAGCTGCTTCTGGTGGGCAGTGTGCATGATCTGACATGGAAGGAAAATATTGTCCCACAGAGCATCACAGTGACCTGAAGCCACTGCAGAAGCAGACAGACGGGCAATGGAGCGCAAGACAGGGAGGCAACTCAGCTTGGTGAGAAGAACGCACAGAATGAAGTCTGGAGAAAAATAAAATCCCCACTTATTTTTATTCAGAACCAGGGAAAACGGAACTGCACTGGGTCCATTTTATTAATGTTTTTAACAGTCCTATAAGGATCCTCATTTTCCTGCTATGTTTTGGACTTGGCCACCTAACTGAATTCCCTCTAGCCAAGACAGAGGAAGACAGAAGACTACTCGGTGTCAGAGGTGCGGCTGACTGCACCCGTGTGTAGACACAGCGCTATGGAGTTAGCAGCGTCGGTTAAAGGGTCTGTGCAGGCGGAATGAGAAGTGGCTTGGCTGGATTACCATGCAGGCAGGGAGAGACTGCAAATAGACTGTGTCTCAGATTAACATAGCAGAGGACACTTGGTGTGTCTGGAATTAGAAGGGTGTGTAGAGAACAGGCCAAGTGGGGCAGGGGGAGGGGGGCGAGCTGCTCTGGCCTCCAGAGACCCTGACGGGCCAGACACCCAGCTTGCTGTGTTGGGTCAGGAAAGCAGGATGCTTCCCACCTCACAACCATTCCAGCCCCCTCCCCCCGCCCTGCCTTTTCTGTTGCATCAGGGAGTACTTAGAAATCACCTGGACTCGTGGCCCCAAATCCTCACAAGAATTGCACTTTGTCCAGTGAGAAAAGACAGCTGGGCTCAGTGAGCCCGGAATAAGAGGCCCTCATCTCTGTCTGCCTGGAGACTCCACTGTCCTGCACCTCCCTGTGGCCCTGAGCTGGTCCCCTCAACTGCATCCTCCAATAATAAGTGTGGGTCCGCAGCCACGGCCCCAAACCTGCTCTCCCTAAAGGGCGGGAGGTTGCGCTTCCTGCCGGGAA
This sequence comes from Cavia porcellus, assembly GCF_034190915.1. Taxonomy (NCBI): domain Eukaryota; kingdom Metazoa; phylum Chordata; class Mammalia; order Rodentia; family Caviidae; genus Cavia; species Cavia porcellus. The sequence continues at coordinate 46,050,553 of NW_026947507.1, forward strand.
CAGGAATGGAGCACAGGATACAGGGTCCAGGGTACCAGTTACTGTATGCAGAAGGGGAACTGAAGGAATCTGTGGCTTTGGTGGACACCTGGATTATTTAAATGGGAACAAAACAACAATGACTGAGCCTCTGCACTGCATCCTGGAGCTTGCTTTCCGAGGCGTGGTCTAAATTCTAATTTGAAGCATAGGTGTGATAGAAGCAAAGAGAGAAACATGGTCCCTGAGATGAAAATCCCACACAAGATGTGTGCCCATAAGTGGAAGGAAATGGCCCCTAAGAAGTCCTAATAATAGCTAGCACTTCCTCCCTCCAGACCTGTGTTCCAGCTCCACTGTGGACGGGCTCCCTGCTCCCATTCTACACATACTGAGGTAAACGGAGGCATGCAAAGTGAAACAGGTAATTATAATGTGAGTCCAGATACTGAATGTGGAAAATCTGTAGACATAACAGTATGTTTTAGCCTGGTTTGTTGCTGTGCTGCCTAATCCCACATATATGCTGAGTGTCCACTCCAGGAAGATCTGAGAAGGGTCCGGAAGGGAGGGTCCACCATGGCAGAGAGCATTGCCCTTAGTGGGAGTAACTGTGCCTCATTCTGGTGCAGCTGGGGCAGTGGAGGTTTCAGGAAGAAAATGAGCTCATAACAGTGAGAAAGTCTGCAGATCAAGGCAGCAAACTATTAGCAGTGGTTCTGGGGAAGGCTGGATCTCATGGATAAATCAAAGTGGATGTTTTCTTTATGTTTATTTGCCGCATCTGAGACTTTAATGTAATAAATGTTTTCTGCATTTCTTGGATAGTCATAAAGGAAACCCTTCTTGAAGATATGCTAGGGGTAGCCCAAGACTAGGTCACTTCTGGACATTTGTCGCTAGCTGGCCATGTTCCTCAAGTCCCTTGTACAGAGCAGACTCATTTCCATGGTGTGCGTGTTGAGGATTTTGAACTCTTTGGTATACTTACAAGTCTTAAAATTTATTTTCCTTAGTTGAATACATTAGGCAGAAAACCAGAAAATATCCAGCGTGGGAGGAAAAATGCAAAAGACAATTTGCACTGGAAAGCCTGTACCCAAATGGAGAGAATCTGTCTTGTAATTAACTCGGCTTATCGCACCTATGCACTTCAGAGGGTACATATCCTTGCATCTGTGCATGAGGTGAATGGCAAGGACTCAGATGGCAGAGAAACCAGCAAAATCAGGTGCAGGTCAGAGATGCAGAATCTGCATTAAAATTCCGCGTCTAAGCTGTTCACAAAGGATAGTGGGTACCTTACAACTGAATTTAGCAAATGTCACTTTTGTAAACAATTGAAAGAGCATGTCTCTCAATGTACTTTCACTAAATCAGCAATTTTGGATTTTTGTCCATAATTATTGGTAGTTATTTAAAAAGTCAGCTTTAAAAAAACAGAATAGTCCCATTAAGAATAGCCTGTTTATAATGATCAGGAATTTTAAAAATGGAAATAGAGTCAAAGAGGTACTAGGCAGAGTACCTTGCCTTAGAGATAGCACAGACACATTAACGCTTGAAAACTACCCATCCATACCTGAAATTAAAATGTTTACATGGGAAATAATGTTCTGCACCAAATGCAAATGTTAGTAGAAAATGTAATCTTGAGCCTTAGAAAATGACGATGCATGAGGGGTCCGGTGATTCCTGCTGGCCATGATACACACCTGAATCCATCATGTAGTAAGAGAGTACTGCCTTTTAGATATGGTGTCTCCACAAGTAATGACAAGTGCTGGGTTATAAATGACTTGTTAGGATGCTGTCACATCCTGCTCACTCCTTAAGGGAATCTTCAGGTGGGTGAAACTTGAATTCCAGCACCATTCTAAGAAATGTAATCTCTCCCCGATTACAGTCCCCCCAGATCTCCCATGTAGGACAGCTGTATGGCTCTGCCTGCCCACAGATCAAGGCAGGGGCTGCTCGGGCAGACTAAATAAATAAGCAAGGATCATGGTGTCCCTCTGCCTCTGCAAGCAGGATCTGGCTTGGGGGTGTGGGTGCCCTGGGCAGGCACGAGACAAACAGCACATGAACCCCAAGGACCCATTCCAACTGCAGGGTGGCACAACTCTTCCCAAGTACAGCTTCCCTCTGGGATTCTGATTTCACAGTTTGGACCCAGCCCAGAGGACTTTAAAGGACTCTTTTGGTGACAGCCACTGGCCCACCAACATCCCTCACCTTTTTGGGATATTTTCAGTTCCCCACCTCTCTCCCTCCACCTTCCCTAATGCTTCTGAGGTCCTCCTGAACTCGTGAGATCATGCTGTAGATAGACGAGCCTTGTCTACATTGGTTCTCTAAAGTCCATTTAACTCACATTTTCTATGGAAATGTTTGCATCAATTCTATGCTCGCTAAGTGCTTAGCGCCACCTAAGGGCCAGTGACGGAATCACATGTCCTGCAGGGCTGGGAGCCGACTGGCCCTTGGAGTCTCCTAAGTGATCCAGGCTGTGAGCTTTCTCATAGGTTTCAGCGTGAACACCAACACTGCATTCATTCTTATCAAATTTTAAAATTCGCTTGGAAAAATCGCATCTGTTTTCCCATTGTGAATTTTATGAAAACTAAGCACTGATAAATTATTTCAATATCCTGTAAATATACCCTTAGAACAAAACAAATGTAAAATAGAATTAATACTTTATATTAGTATATGTTCAAACAATATTGTTCAGTAGTTAAGTAAATGCGTCTAAATCAATTTCACCCTCTTAGAAAAGTATCATTCCGTCTGCAGCTCTCGCTGCAGGACAGTGCTGCCCAGGCTGGACCGGTGGAGTACAGTGTGACTGCTGCCCAGAATGGGGACAGTTTATGCATGGTTATTATCAATACCTGTCACCTAGCAGCAGAGCTCTTGTCTCCAGATGGCTGTGTCCGAGGTCTTCTTTGAATCTGTGTGCAAATGCAACTGCTGTTAACTGTCTGCCTGAGTGTTTTCATTCTGTTGCTGGAATACCTAGGGCGTGAGGTGTGAGGAGTGCACCTGCTCAGATTGTGACATTTCTCACTTCCGCTCCCGCATGAATGTTCTATCTGAGTCAGTTTCACAGGTGCTGAGGGAGACTGTATGAACCACCTCCATTTAGTTCCTATTTATTGGAAACTGTTGTTTTTATAGTGAAATAATGTCCTTATGACTGGAGGCTTGGTATTGTCTATTAAATCATGACAAACCATGGCGACACCAAATATTGTAATGTACAGTTAATATTGTAATACACAGACTCCAAGTCCAAGGAGAGAAAGCAACTCTGACTTCGCCTTGTTTGAGGAATATCAGTCTGTGCTATTCCTGCTTCTCTTTGAGCAACACCTGAGCAATGCAAAAGAGAATTGAAGTTTGTGTTTCTGTGGGTGTGAGGGGGGTGGGGGCCTGGGGTGCCCTTCTCCAGCCTGGGCCAAAGCTGGGCCTGCTGGGTGGAGCCCGTGAGGAGCGAGTGGGTGGAGAGGTCTCAGATGTGTGAACACACGCATCTTTCTGGTGATTTGTGTTCCGACTTCATAAAAAATATAGAGGGCTCAAGCTGTCGATGCTGTTGACATCTGTTTCAGATTCATTTCTCCTGCTGCTGGCAAACACTCAATCATCAAAGGTGCATGGCCAGCGAGCCCCCTCTTCTCCCTGAGCCTCTTGCTTTACTCTGCCTCCCTTAGGGACCCTGCACTGAGGTCCACTGTGAGTGAGGGTGCAATGTATGTGCAAAGTCTGCTAGTGGGACAGGGAGCTGTGACCCTTGGTCTTTGCACGTTCCCTCTCTACCTACACTGGCTGCAGGACATGGGACTCTGCGGAGGAAGGGGGTCAGGGGCTGCAATGGGACTACACTTGTTGCACCAAGAGGACACTGAGTGGGAGACTCGGGGCTCCTTCTCATGAAGAAACATAACTAAGTAGGCCACTGAAGTCTACAGCCACAGTACAGCTCCACCAGGAGCCACTCTAATGGTGACCAGAGGCCATAGTGAGGCCGGACATTCTTTGTGGTGGTACCTGCTTGCCCTTGAGTCAGAGGGCTCCTGTGCCTGTATCTGTGTGCAAAGCCTTTGAAGAAGTTGTGTTTTTACACTGCAGGAAGTCTGCTTATGTACCTGTGTCATCATGTGCTTAGGTGTGTGTGAGTGTGTGAGTGTGAGTGTGACACTGTCTGTGGAAGAGATTAAAACGTGGCCCTGGATACACCAAGGAGTCTCCCTTTGTGCCTTCACTGAGAAGCTCAGAGGTTCACCAAAATGGATTCTGATTTTTAAAGAACATGAATGAAAATGTTCCAGCATGGAAACAGTAGAGCCACGTCTGCAGAAGACAACACACCTGTAAATGAACTTGGACAGCCATCCATGGATGGGGCTGTCCACTCATTGGTCAGTCGCAATATTGCTGCAGGCTACAGGAACCCAGGGCAGGTCAGAACTGTTGTTCACCATGACCTGGCTGTGTCTAGTTGGCTTCTAGTTGCTCAACTAAATAATATTATTTCAAATATTTTACCCTATAAATCACAAGCTGTGAGTGCGAAGGGGGCCTATTGTGTGACTGTCACCTTCCGTCCTGTGTCTGATGTCTCTAGTAGAGCTGCCATCGGGTCATATGGCTTTAGTGACGGGTGACACACTCTCCCATGGCTGGGGAAAGCTGCTTTATTCATGAAAACTATAATTAAGGTTTCTTTCCTTGTTTGTGAATTCTTTTCTTTCTTTTGTACTGGAATTGAACTCAGGATGCTGCATCACTGAACCATAGCTCTTGCCCATTCATAAATGCATTTAATACTTTTCCCCCCAAAATAGCCATATATCATCTGCCACAATATTTTATTACATATTTACCACAAATTACTACTTTCGCTTTTACAAAGATTAGACATTTCTCATGTATCCATGGCGGGATCATATTTAATTGCATTTTATGAGGCAATATGTATTCATATTTTATATATAAATTATAGTTTCAGTTTATTTATTAATTCTGAGTCATATATTAGCTGTGTGCAGATTATTAGGCGTTATTGCATTTCAACATTCTTGAACCTCAAAGATTCGTCCATTGAAAATGAAATTGAAATTTAATCATTATACATCATTGAACAGTTACTACACTTGGAGTCTATTAAGCGCTGGGGAGATGTATAAATGATGAAATGTAGTCTGGAATTCTAGAATAAACCATACCATTTGGGGAAGTGGGATTGGCATAAGAAGAAACAGTTATCAGGGTTATCAGAGCTAAGATCTTAGGAGTACACTGGGGTTTAGGAATGGGTAAGTCATAATTAATTATGCTGGCACCATCACAGTAAGCCTTTGGTTGAGTTCTGCCAACAGCGTTTAAGCAAATGCATGTGATACAGAGGCCCTTTCTGAGGACATTTCCAGATCATCAGGGAGAATCACTGGAGGATGGGCATCACATTGTGGTGTCCACAGAGGACTCTTCCTGTGGACCACCATTTCAAGTGTACTATGAGAATATACAAGAAGGGTAAGGGGGAGGAACCCTGCCTAAATCAGCACCGAGCTGGGCGTGGTAGCCCATGCCTGTAATACCAGCACTTGGGAGGCAGAGGCAGGAGGATTACCATGAGTTGCTCATAAGCCAGTTCAGGGCCAGCCTGAACTGCACATTAAGACTCTGTCTCAAAAAAGAAGAAGAATTGTACAAATATTACCACAGACAAAGGAAGGTGAGGAGGTAGGAAAAAAAAGGACTGAAATGTGTTATACACACATGTGTTATAGGTATTATAGACAGTGAATGTAAACATGTATTGCAAATATGTACTAATAAAAGTCAAAGCAAAATTAAAAAGAGTTGAGCAGGTAGGTCAGTACAAAGATCTGACCTAGTACTCCAGAAGAGAGAAAGAGAGATAGAGATAAAGAGATAGAGAAAGAGATAGAGATAGAGATAGAGACAGAGACAGAGATGGAGACAGAGATGGAGACAGAGACAGAAAGAGAATTTAATGTAAAAATCTTTGTCTTGCTATTTTTATTTAAAATATCAATAATATTATCTAGTTTTATTTTAAATTTGAAAATACATGTAATTGTGACAACCTCAATAAGACTTCATTTTATGCAAAGTGTCATTTAAGTAATCATTTATTTTTAATGGATTTGATTATTTTCCAAACCTCGGTAAGAAGAAAAGCAGACACTGATTCTACTTAGAACGGGAGGAGGAAGTCAGACAAAGTATGGGTCAGCCGGAACACCTTCTTTTTACTGAGTATCATCTGTTATCTCTATGAAGCCAAGGACTTGTGTTCCTTTGTGTCTTAGTCGCTAATTTCACTGCTTAGGAAGAACTCAGAGAAGTAGCCTAAGGAAGGAGTGGGAACCTTGGAGTGGGCTGGTCATCGCTGAGCTGTCCACCGCCCACGGTCATTCCCCAGATGTGCGTGGACATGTGACATCCATGGGAAAATATGTGGGTGACTCTCACACAAAGAAGCCTTATAGGGATTCTGTGAGCAATGCTCTCTGGTGTTCATGCTGGTAGAGATAAAGGCAGGCAGATGCAGCGGACCTCAACTGCTGAGCTCGCTTTCCCACTTTCTTATTTGGACACCAAGAAGCTCTAGAAACAAACATATTTCTCCCATAGGAAATATGAAAAAGCAAATAATTGGGTTTGAGGCCCCAGCGTTTCAGTTATAAACTGATAGTTTTAGGACTTTCACAAACTTCTCAGTGACTTAACTCTATCATGGTTCTTGGATTTCCTCTTAGGTTTGCTGCATGCTTCACTCTCTTTGGAGTCCTGGTTATGGTATTTCACCAAACCAGTGCTAAGAGCCGTGATGCATGTTCACACTGCCCTGAGGCCACGGACTTCCGGGCTGGTGGGAGCTGTGCGTCTTTGGCGGGACCACTGTGGCCCTCAAGGTTCTCAGGTTGGATGTGTGTCCCCCTGAGAGCAAAGGTGCGGACACTCCAAGGGTCTGCACCCCAGCTTGGGAGTCCGAGCTCAGTGTCTTTGGCAACCGAGCTGTCACCGTGGTTTCCAGAGGGGGAACAGAGCCAGGTCTGGGATTGGCAGCAGTCCTGGCTCACCTCCTTCCACGGTGGCTTTGCCCCTGCCACACCCCATGGAGCGGGAGCCCCCAGCCCCTGAGTCCTGCGGCCCAGGGGAGGTGTGCCGGAGCCCAGTGCCCAGCAAATGCAGAACAGGTCCACGAAGGGGCAAAACTGGGCCACTCGCTTCTGCAGATCAGCCACCACCACTCCCATTACATTTCAGAACTCAGCAATAAGCCTGTGGCTGCTTTTGAGCCCCAGGTAAACCTAGATGGCGCTGAGGATGTTCAAAGGCATCCCACGATGCTCACTGTTAAGGGACTGAAGTGCGACCTCTGCACCCCAGCCAGGCGGGCTGGAGGCCTGGTGTCCACTGGTGACAGCTGGAAGGTCAGAGGCAGGCCAAGATCTTTGACAGTTAATTTATCTTTGCAGAATGTACACTGCAGTAGGTGGTCGAGTAATTTCTTAACTCGAAAGGCAGGTTGTTCGTAGGTTCAGTGCAGCATCTTTGCTGTAGAGAATGTTGGAAAGGGGTGTGCAGAAGTGGTGCAGCGTGTGCGGTCACCTCCAGTGGGAAAGCGGTGTTGTCTGACACTTCCAAGTGTCACTGAGATCCTTAGCCCAAAAGGCAGGAGCTGGTGATGATAGGCGCAGACTTTGTGAAGGCTGCATGTTGTGCTGGATGCGTGATGTGTAGCTTATACCTCATCTCCGCTAGACCAGCTGGAAGGAGGGACCAGCCCGGGGCCCATCGGGCGTGTGCCCCAAGGGAAGCTAGCAGGTGGGCACCACTTGGCCGCTGGTCAGGATGGGCCCAGAGAGTGCAGCCCGGACCCGACTCCTCTCCCATCACTGAAATGCACCGTTTTCTGTGAATTACTGCCCTTCATTAGGACCACAAGGACAGAAGTAATTAAAAGAAAATTTTCCTTGACTTTCAGATAAACACTAAAATTGTATACATTGTGAACTGAAAATTGGGATTCACTGAGTATCTTTTCTTCTGACTTGGTATTTGAATTTCAAACCTACCAGGCAGTTCTTAAACATCACCTGTAAAAGATGAAGAAGTCAAAGATAAACATGTCTAAATGGCCCGACGAAGTTTGCACTGAAGACTGGCCCAGTTTACCCTAAAGGTCGGTGGTATAGGGCCAGTTCACGGGTTTCAATATGAAAAGCAAAAAAGGAGAAAAGTTTATATACAGACACACATGCATTCCTAAATGAGCTCCAATAGTTCATGGCAGTTTTATAAATTGTCCTTTTATGCATGAAAGACCATTATTTTGTTTACAGTATTATATCGTTTAAAGAAGTGTGCTTTTCAAATCTCTTCTAAGAGGCAAAAATAAGGGTAAATGGTAATTTATTTTTTCTCTGCCATTCTGTTCTGTTTTTATGGGAGTATTTCATACCACAGCTTGCAAAAAATAAAAAGATAGCAATGTTTTAAAAAATATTATTATTGAGATCTCCACTGTGTTACCAACAGCACACTGAACTTATAATGTTCTGAGAATTGCAAAGAAAATAAATCACTGGGCTCTAATTTCATTTCTTACAAAATCCACGCATTTCATTTTGTCTATGTGAATATACAAGACTTGGCTTTGTGGAAAGTGTTGTCTACCTGTGGGTGGTTCCCCAATCTGTGGTCCTTCTGTCTGTACTGACGGAGAAAGGCACCAGGGTGTCACAGAGCTGGGGACTGCCCCTCCCATTCCCATCGCCTTTCCTGATGGTTGATGAGGTAATTGAAGTAAAAAGAATTAATCTTATGCTAGTACTTTTATATAAATAGAGGGTCTGGTATGTCACGAACAGTATAATTATTCAGGACCTAATCTGGTTAAACAGATAGAAAAAAATCCTGCCATCCAAAACATGGCATTTACCCTATTTACCATAACCCCCCAAAAAAACTGTTTGTAGTGGATGTGGTTTCTATGTACTCTTTTTGTTAAAACTGGACTTCCCAGTTGCTCTGTCTGAGCTTCTGCCTCTTTAGCATTTGGTGTCAGTCTTACTCGGTGTTGAATTTAAGGTACTTAGAGCCTCAGGGGGTGACCAACAGCCTGGGTCATGGTCCTTAAAGACCAGCAGCAGCCTTGATTGTCACGTTTGTTGTGTGCATACTGCTGTTGGGTTTCCCTGAGACGCTGCATGGTCATTTACTCTCCTATTCTCTGAGAGCAAGATAAATACTGACTTGAAATTCTATGCACTGCCATTTGCACTAAGTTCCATCTCCTTCTCCATTTTTTAGATTTTACTTTTATTTTTTTGTCTTTTTTTTTTTTTTTTTTTAAAGACAGGGTTTGGCCTCCAACTGATGGTAATCCTCCTGCCCCAGCCATCTTAGTGCTGGGTTTACAGACATGGGCCACTTCACCTGGCAACATTTTACTATCTTGGGGACAGCTCAGTGTCCCTGTGCTGAGAAGCCACTGCTGGGCCATGTCCACCCCTCTCCTTCTGGGACTGATCCGTCCCCTTGTCTGTTTGTACTCAAGCACCCCTGATCCTTGGTAGGTGCTCAGCCCCTCCTTTAATCCTGACCAGGATTATGTGGCGATGCTCCGGCCTTCACCCTGGAGTGTTGCTCTTTCCGTCCCTCGCAACCAAGGTCCAGGATGGCTCAAAGCTTAGCGCAGAGAAGTCTCCTGTGGGAAGTTGGTAGCTTCGTGCTCTGTTTCAGAACATTGCAAAGTGGAAAAGCCCTACAGCACTGCTTTGCTGCCTAAATATTTAAGTGTACTAATGAAATGTAGACTTCTAGTTCAGAGGTGAATTAATAATGTTTTCCACTGAGCTATACACAGGAGCCAACTCTCAGGGGTGTGAAATTTTGGGGATTTTGAAGGATTTTTTTTTGCCATTTCCTTTTTTTTTTCTGTGTTATAACAGTGGATATGTTTTATTTCAACGCATATTTTGGCTCTCCTAAATTTATTTGGATTTTCTTATATGGAAAATGTATTAAATTACAATGAAAATTTCTGATCTATAAAAGTCTTCGATACAATTCTAAATAGTACATCAGATAGAATAAACTAAAGTGTTTCAACAGTCATTCTGTCTTGTTCCTCCTATCAGCAGCAGATGTTTGTCACTAATGAGTGGTCTTTGCTGTCCTCTGGAAGTTTTCGTATCCCATCATGGGGATGTTTCCAGTTTCTAGAAGGGTGATTTTGCAGAGCTCTAATTAGAAGGCAAATATTAGGACTTAAACAGCTGAGGTTAACTAAAAAACGTACTTATAAATGATAAAGGAGCACTTTAAAACTCTGAGCAGGGTGCCCTGGCCCCTGCCTGTAATCTCAGCATTCTGGGGGCTGAAGCTAATGTGAAGCCCACCTGGACAGCCTGGAGAATTAGCAAGACTCTGCCTCAAAAGGACAAAACCAAACACACACGGACTCCCAGACAGACACAGGTATGGACACACATGCCGTGCACACAGGCTGGGTGTGTAGCCCAGGGTGAATGTCCTGTGTTCAGTCCCCAGTACCGAATCCATACTTTTGTATTGGACAGTTCTCCTGATGAGCAAGAAATAGTGTATACAAAGCCACATGCGTTGTTTCAAACCCGTTTTGAAAAAGTCTGAGGTAGACTATTGTATTTGAAGGATATTTCTTAGAGAGGAAAGGAGAGGAAAGAAAAAACCAAAATTCTGCGTGGATGTTATGACCTGAAAGCTTTTCAGGATACAGGAACTCATTCTTCCCATGTCTGAGTACTCGGGCCTGATGAAGGACAACTGTGCACCTGCGAGAGGAAACCGCATGGCCAGGGAAGGGGAGATGGGGCCAGGTGGGCAGCTCTGAGTAGGACCCTGGGGAAATGCATCGAACATACACCTGCGATTGGAAACAGCTCCCACAATGCCTCTTTTTGTACCTGAAATGGATTAATTAAACCATAGTGCCAGAAAGCATTTGTGTTTCTCCACCAACCCCACCACAGGCTGAGTGTCAGTGCCCTTAGGAGTCAGCATCCTGCACGGAACCCCAGTGGCTTCCTCTCCATCTGTGCTACCCTAGAATCACCATTAGCAACCACAAGGCAGCATCTTTTCCCATCAAAACCATTTAATTTACAGCACTTGTTGACAATTCAGTCCTCTTAAGCACGAGCATTGGCCTGTGTTGCTTTGGAATGATTCAGTTTTGTGTGAGAAACTTACTTTTCTGTGTAGTTGGGGCTTTGCAGATTTCTCAGATTTTCTGCGAATTTGGTGTGTCCTCCTGTCACTACCATTCTAAAAGTTAGTCTTCTGAGAAGGGGATAATTGTCTTCAGTCTTTCAAGTAAATGAAATGGAACTTTATAAATGGCTTTGACTGCACGTTTCTCCGGCTGTTATAAAATATTTACAAACCTCAGCAGCAACCCTGCATTTGAGGACTTCAGACCCACAGAGAGCCGTGAGTGCCATCAGTTACCATCATGCTAATGGCTTTCTCTTGAGAGAATTAACAAAGCGTACTGGCCCGAGAGGAAAGCCTAATGAATGTGAACCCCGAGTCATAATTGTGGGCACGTAGCTGCAGACACCACCTTGTCCAAATGCATCGTCCCTGTTGGGAGCCCAGCAGCACGTTCCGCGCACCTTTCCACCATGCTCCCTTGGTGAGACAGAGACAACCTCCCGACTACATTGCTGAAAAAAGCCACTGTGGATCTGAATCTAGCTTTAAGAAGCCCAGAGCGATACATCAGGGACAGAAGCTAAGATCTCCATGATTCCTCTCAGATGAAAACCCGAAACACAAAGAGTAAAGTAAGAGCTAAATAACAGGAAGTAAGGAGACCCATCTGCTGCAAAAGGGAAGGAGACCAAGAGACGGAAGGAGGGGGAGGGGATGAAAACAATTAAAGGGTGTTGGGACATATGGACACGAGAGAGGATTGTAATTATCCTGTGCTGCAGGATGGACTGATAAAGATACACACGGCTCCTGGATTATCCTCCCCACACCGCTTCTATGGGTCGGCTGCGTAGACCCCTAGATTATGGAAATAAATGTGAGGCACAGTTTCCCACCTGCTTTCCTGTACCCTCTCCCCTCCAGCCCCTGACCTGGCTCCACGTGGAATGCTGCAGGTTTGCCTTGAATGGGCATCAGGCGAAAAAAAGTAATTCTTTTCCAGTTTCAGGCTTTAGATTGTTAAAATACACTCTTAGATGCAAATATTTAGCTTGGAAGCCAACACATATCATGGTTAGCACTGCCTACTGCCAAGTTCAAATTAGTCAGCAATATATGTCTGTAAAACTTCCTGATAATGAAGCTAAATCAAGGGTGTCTTGCACACGTGCGACACTTGGTAAGTTTGCATGTCACTATTGGATTCCCAATATGCACTGATAAGATTTGTGCTTGCTCCTCCGCCATGTCTTGAGAATCCTGGGTGGGGTGAGAGAGAGCAGGCGAAGGGTGGGGCATGGAGGCCCTGTGATGGAACTTAGGCCACAGGGATGTGCTGTAATTGCTAAGATTTAATTAGCACACAGTACGCTCACCGAACACAGACGCTGTCTTGTGGGGATCCAAGCAGGGCTCCTCTCTGAGCTGCAGCTCAGTCCCTTCTGAAAGGCGTTGAGACAGCATCTCACTTTGTCACCAAGTGGCCAGACCTGGATTTTAAATCTTCGTCTTCCTTCCTCAGCCTTCCAGCAGCTGGGATTACAGACATGCACCACCATGTCTCAGGAAATGGAAAGTATTTAACTCATAAATATGTATTTCGAAGTCATCTACTTGAGCTTATCTGTAGACATTTATCAATTTCTCCACAGAGGTCACAGCTCTTAAATTTAAAGACTTTTAAGATTATTATTGCTCATTTTCCATGCTCAATGCTATTACTGCATGAGGTATTTCCCATTATGTTTTCTAAATTATTTTGATAATATATGCTAAAATATGATTTATTTTCCAACTAGTAACTTCACTGAATTCATTTCTTTTTAGTTGTTAATTGATTCTTTTGTGTCTTCTGGGATTAATGAATATTTTCTGTTTCAACTAATTATATTTAATATTTTATTCTTTTACTTGAGTGAGTTAGAAAGCCTTCCAGAAAATCAAAAACATTTGATAACATTAGCAGCTGATTCTTGGATCTTCCATAGCAGAACTTTCTGTTTCATCAGTAGGTTTAATTCTTTTTTGTTTTATAAAACTCACACATAATACTTTTATCTTCTCAATCCCCAAATTGATTTCATTCAAGAATAGATACAACATATTTCTAAATATGTATTAAATTATTGCATTATTTTGTTTTTCCTTCACAGTAACATATTAGGTTAACATATTTGCAAATACAGAATTCCATTTTCATTTTGAAGTAAGAGTAACGTGTTATGATTTATTATTATTTCAATTTTAACCTGGAACCTCTGTGCTAGCATTTAAAGTATTTGCAACATTTTCATCTAATGTATAAGAAAGATAGTCTTGTTCAAATTTTTGTAAGAATTCTTCAAGTTATAATATTAAAAATCAACCCTGGAAATGATAGAAAATTCAAAAGTAGAACAATTCCTTTTATATTCATAGAGAGAACATATGGGTAACCATTGCTTTCAAAAACCAATTGTTTGTTGGAACTGATTTTCCAAAAGAAGTATTTGGGAATGAAAATGCTCTGCTTTTAAAATTAAGTTAACACTTTTATCAGTTATTAAATCTTGTCTTTCACTTCTGTCATTGGTATTACAGGCTACATATGTCATAATGAAATCAAACGGTAGTATAGACAATATCAAAATGTGTATCAATACTGTAGTTTCAGATTGCTCATTCATTATACTTGAAAATTGTTTGCTTGATTTCCCCCAAATCCATTGTTCTGAAGACCTAGCAAGCTTCCTTTAGACAGAACTAGAGCTTCATAAAGCTCTCTGATTACATTGAATTTTATGTCTATCTTATGGGCCTGTTACCACCCTATTCATAAAATACAGAGCTGTAGCTTTCAGTTTGTTGAGTAACACTGCCTCTTTTCCCGGCACTATGAGTATCTTAAGGAAAAGGTAGTTTAGTCCACAGTAAATAATAAGTCCAGCTCTTGGGCCAAGTAAGCTCAGGGCTTGGATGGGGTGGAGATAAGTAATGAACGCCTAGCTGCCAGCGGGATCCTGGAGAGCACAGTGGTTCTCCACTCTGGAGTAGTCAGGGAGGAGTCTGTTCTGGGCCATGGCACTTTGAATTCACACAGGAGTCTTAATCTGGGTGGAACAGATGCATCCTAATGTCCAGCTGGAGAGAACCAAAGTGATGCACAGGGTCTGAGCTTACCAAGGGCAGTATTGTAGTAAGAAGCTTTAGGAATAATGAGTTATTGTATTGTGAATGTAAAACATCACATAATTCATTAGCCATTTCCTATTTCCTGGTTGAGCCATAATTACTGGAGGCTAGGCCACTCTTCCCAAAGAGATCCAAGATGGAGCAACCTTCACATGCCATGGATGGGATCCTGCAGTCTGAGTTTGCAGTGACCAGACAGAGAGGCCTGCCCTAAGCCAGCACTGGAGGCCCAGCGCCACACAGCCTCGGTCCTCCCATGCAGAATACAAAGACTAAGGGTCTTGTAGAAGTGGAGGGCACAGGGGCCTCACCAGTGGGCCAGGACAGTGTGGAGGACAAAGTCACACCCCCATCCGAGCGTGAGGCTCCGGCATGCTGCTATAACAAAGGGCGGCTGCAGGCTGGGGCCACTGTCACTTAGATCCCAAAAAGCTCGAAGAAAGAAGTCTGAATCTTTTCACCGTAAAAGTGGAAATTGCTTGAAGGGCACGTACATTGAATGAGTGACACAGCAGCCCAGATGATGAATTCTCACATGGTGCCCTGAGGAGTAGATGCAAGTGTTTATTCTTACGTGGCCCTTACAAATGAGCTCAGCTGAAAGAATTATTTTGTGGTTTCTAAAACATTCCTTTTATCTCATTACTAATAATTACTATTTTGTTTCATATTATCTAAAATATAGAAACTCATGGATATAATTAGTATAGAAATAAATGTGTTTTTAATTTTCAACTACTTTTGCAATCTGCTGCCTTCTTCCTCTCTCTCTCTCTCTCTCTCTCTCTCTCTCTCTCTCTCTCTCTCTCTCTCATTTGTTCTGGTGTGATAAGGTGGGTGCTCTACCAGGCCAGCACTAAAGGCTTTTCACTGATGATAGCTGTGGTTCCAGTAAGTTAGAGATCAGTTTCTCACTTTGTACAGAGGAATCTCAGAGGACTCTGTGCCTGGGTCAGCAGTGACGGGGTTCGAGCCCAGTGTACAGGAAAGCACTCCTCTTCCTCAGGCTTCTGGAAAGACCTGATGGGCGGCACTCCCCGCCTGTTTCCATGTCACTGGAGACGTATTACTGATAGAGACTCAAGACCAGCTATTGTTTTTAACCTTGTAAATCATAATTGCAATTCAGGGCTGATTTAGTTCACTGGAAAGTCTGGAAGTGGGACCAAGATCAAATACTTGTACACATTTTCTGTTCATGTGACTTTGTTGTGTTTCATATGATTGATGTTAGGGCTGAAAGATGAATCTCAGAAAGGAAAATTAGGACCAATTCTTACCCAAGAAGACTTGAGACATCATGGAGAACCTGAGTTCACCTGGAGCAGTTTTAAGGCCTTAGTCTTCTTAGTTCAGGGTAGATCAGCAACCTAATTTTCAGTGGTAGGTGGGGGAAGCTATGAAATGTTCCCCACATACCTGGAGGAACCAACATCCAAGTAAAATGTGCACTGATCCTTATGAACCTGAACAGATCTGTTTTCAGATGAATATCTGTTAATTTATGAACTAGATTCACAAGCCGGAACTATCTTCTACAAAAGATTGGAGGAATGATTATGCAGTTAACCTGGACACTTAGAGACAGGTGCAGCCTGCAGGGTCTCCTCTGTCCTCCTCCTTGAATGTCTGACAGTGGCCATGGGTCTCTTAGACATCCTGCAATAAGATGTGACAGCAAAAGCAGAGCCCACCTGGGCACGATTACGCCTAGGGAGCAGATTCTCTAAATGCTCATCATCCTTGTCACTGTCATGGGACCTCGCTGGAGGGCTGTAGCTTTTTCCTTCACAGATGTCCCTCTGTTTATTTTTGAAGTTTGATGTCATTGTCCTTATTTTACAGATGAGGCTCAGAAAGGATAATTAACTTACCTGCATTCACAGTGTTAGTCATTGGGAAAATCATGATTCAATTACAAGACTTTATGTCTCCCAAGGCTATTGTTTTTCTCTTATAGCATACTGCATTAGATCTATGCACAACTTCTGTCTCTGCGAGTCTAGAGAACATTTGTATCTATATCCACTGTGCACACCCTGGTCAAAATACTACCAATGTAAGCAATTTGACTTAGAAAACACATATCATTTAGGTGAAGCAGTTCCTGTTGAGGCAGAGTCAGTATATTCATTTTGATTATTCAAAATAGGAAAAGCATCCAACACTGTATTATTTCACCAGTAAGGTACTTCTTTAGAATAAGGTTGACGTTAGTTTATCAAAATACTTAGATCATGTGCACAGCAGCCAGTGCTGAGAAGATGTGATTTGTCTTTGGGTGTTAGCTGACTTCTTGAAATCAGTTGAAACTGATTTGCTTGCAAGTGATGGATCCTTCATGAAGACATCCATGTTACTAATATGCAGTGTCAGAGAAGTAAATTAATTACCACAGTGCAGCGTTAAGGATGTGGATTCATTTGGAAGGAACAGCTGTGTCATAAATCTAAACATGGTTTCTTGCTATTTCCTTTGCCTCTATTTGACAAGCAAGTTTTCATGTATTATTGTTTCTGGTCTTCAGTTCTGCTCCCAGGGAAGGAAGTCCATACTGGAAGGGGACTGAATTTGGATATTTCTGATTAGGTAATACAACTGTGCAGTGTACAGATATATTCAGTTTTTTTACCCAAAGCTTGGTTTTCGATACAACAGAAAATATACTTGCCTGCATTTGCCTGAAGCTATGCTTCAGAAATCAGTCCTGGCTCTCTCGAGCTGTCTGTTCCTGGCTCAGATCCTCGGCTATGTTTATAGCATCATGCCTACTTGTCCTGGATTTCTGGTTCTCAACACTGCTTTCTCCATGGCAGAATTTATGCAGTATGTTCATAAACCAGATTATTGCATGAGATTCTGTTTACTGTCTTCCCATTATTTTCCATTAAGCTTCAAAATATTGAGAGCAGGATAGGGGACAGGGCTAGCATGAATTTAGTAATATGTCTAGAATGCACAGGCATACAGTAAATTATTTTAAATTATGAAATTTAAAATAGTAAGAGGAATGAAACCAAAAGTAAGAACAGCACTCTTAAATATCTCTCTCTCTCTCTGTCTCTGTCTCTGTCTCTGTATCTCTCTCTCTCTCTCTCTCTCTCTCACCCTCTCTCATTACATTTAACTGTCCTGAGAGTAATGTCCTCTCCTAACATGGTCAGCTGCTCTTAGGGCAGGATGGAGTTAGTCACATGTATCCCTTTATACAGCATGATCTCGTCGGGAGTCTCAGTTTTCTTTGCCAAAAAGTCCTTTCTCCTTTTACTATTTCCAGTCCTCCTTCAGAATTGTGATTTGGAGTTGTAAATGTTGTTTTGGTTACCTGAAGAGATGGTCTTCTCTAACGCCAAGAGTTGCAGAGGAGACTCACTGACCGCAGTCTCTGGATGTCTGGTGGGAGAGGTTTCCCAGTGCTGGCTGAGTTTTCAAGGGTGAGCAAATCTTCCAGGCCCCAAAAGAAGAGGGAGGGGTGCACACCCGCGCTGATGGGAGACAACCCCAGGAGCCTTCACAGTGCTGTGACATCACTCGGGTCCCTGGCTGGGACCCTCAGCCTGTAGTTTGAGGCTTCAGACTCAGATGGGCAGATGGGCCATTGATCTAAATTCCTTCCCTGGGAACCAGAGGCCTCCACATGGGTGTTCCCTGTCAAAGACTGAATTCATACTCAAACACAGCTTCCATGCAGAGGAATTAGCAAGGAAAATGCCTTATCTCGGGCCATTAGAGAGGGGGACAGGAGAGAGAATTCACAAGCGCACATGGGGCAGTGCCTGGGCTGAGTGGGCTGCCAGGCACCCACAGACGGGAGGACCTCTGCTCGGTGACTGCATCCTCACCAGGCTCGTCCTCTGGAGCTGTCATCCCACACTCACCCAGAACCTGCCCCAGGTGAGCTGGAGGTTGGTCTGCAAACTGCAGAAACAGAACTCCAGACCTCTCTCTGTGAAAAAGAACCCAGCATAGTAATGCTTGGCTTTGAAGTTGGAGCACGTCAAGAGAGATCCAGACTAGGAAAGTGTAAGAAGTTTTCACAATTTGGAAAGTAACAGACTTGAACCTCTTTTTCGCTGTTGTTCCTTTGCCTTATTTTTATTTATATGCTGCTTCACGAGATGGGTTTAAGCCTTCTGACAGGATGTGAAACTGCGGCTGCGGTCGTTAATATGTGAGCCACTCACAGAGCGACCTCTTGCAGGGAAGAGCTGCTCCATAGCAAACTTCAAGGCTAAACTCAGGTCGGTTTCTGGCCACTGTGCGCTGTGCCTCGGCATCCGGAGCTCACTGTGTCACTCCTGGAAGTTTGTAGCTTGCAACTTACAACTCCTAGCCCCTGCCCCCCAGTACCCCCAAAGGGACCCCACTGGAGCTGCATGTAGCTCTCTGAATGACTCCAGCACAAACAGGGAGGCAGAAATAGACCCTTGTAACTGGAATACAGCAGCTTATACACTGGGATGTTACAAAGTGTCGAAGGCACATTGTTTCTAAGAGACAGCAGCATTTGCTAAGTGTAGTACCAAACACCTGTAACCCTAGAACTCTAGGAGGCTGAGGCAGGAGGCTTCAAAATTAGAGTGGAGTCCCAGAAAATTAGCAGTGTATTGAGATTTCGCTTCAAAATTTAAATACACAAAAGGAAAAGGGCTGGAGATGTAGCTCAGTTCAGCGTGAAAGCCAGGGCCTCCCTCATCACTAGCGGAAAAAAATTCATAAAGATTGAGATATTTAAACTTGAAATAGAAAAAAAATATACAGGAAAAAGCTAATTAAAATAAATATGATGTTCTTGGATTAATACTGAACAAAAAAAAATCCAGACATGTTTTTAAGAAGATAAAATTATTTTAATTCTTTGCCATATACGCACTCAAGAATGAAATCTCCAGGTGAGATGTCACTTCTCAAGTTTATAAATTAACCTTGAGAACTTAAATCAAGAACTGATAAAATTGTGATAAAATTTGGGCAAACCATAGTTACTGTAGAAAATTTTAATGTACCGCTTTAAGCTGAAAGATCAATGTTATGTAAATCAATTCCAAAAAAAATGTCAATAACATAAACATACAAGCTCTTTGTAGGCTGGTGTCAAACAGTGATGAAATACAAATAGTTGAACATGCTAAGAGAATGGACACAGGTTTGAGGTGCTGTACAACAAAATACTATGAAATAGCAAGAAAGCATGTGGAGCTGAGCTGTTTGAAAGTAAGCTCATTGCAAAACAGGTAGCGGCACACTGAATGAAAGTGTGTGCATTCGCTTGATATGAATTTCTAAAAGCATAAATCTCCCTGCATGCATTCTTGATAATATAAGCATGCATTTGTGTATATGTTATAAAAATTTTAAACTCTATCTTTGCATGATGAATAGAACATTCTGGATGAGATATGTGTGCAGGAGAAGAAAGGCGTTGCTCTGAGTGAGGGCTCACTGGGAAGCTTACCTTTGGAGGTGGATCTCACACAGAAAGGAAAGGTGGGAGGGAGGAAGGGATAGGGAGGGGGAGGGAAGGGTGCATAAAGAGTTAAAATCCATTCTGTGTGCTTACAGCAACCCCCGTAGCGAGGGGGATCATTGTGTACTGCAAACACAGGCTCATAAAAATACATTTCAAAAAGAAAAAAACAATAGACTTGTACTTAAAATGTTGTTTTGTAGAAAGAAATCAGTAAAAATGTTTTTGATTTCATTTTAAACTTCACCAAAGACTGGGTCCTCAAATCCTCAGCCTCATGTGTGGAAACTTCAGCTGTGAGTGGGCAAACATGAAGTCTGGTGACCTTGAGATGGGGTGGCTGAGCATGTCAGCTGGGAAACTGACTTGGTGAACTCGCTTTCCTCCTGGGGTCCCTGAGCCCCTCCACATCAAGCCTGTCTTCTGCTCTGGAGGGAGGAGGAACACTCAGTATGAAAAGAAGAGAGCAGAGGAAAGGAGAGGAGAAGAGAGGAGAGGAGAGGAGAGGAGAGGAGAGGACAGGAGAGGACAGGAGAGGACAGGAGAGGACAGGAGAGGACAGGAGAGGACAGAAGAGAAGAGGAACAGAACCTTTCTTCAGTGTGCTGCCGGGCTATAGACCTGTGTGCATTGGGATGCACGCACATCCTCTCCATACTCAGAGCTCTGTGGCCGCAAAGACAGCCTTGGCTGGGGGAAGCTGGGGCCTGGGCAGGGCTGAGGCTGAAAGTGGGCTTCTCCCAGGAGGGAGTACATGGGAGTTATGGTGCTGGACTCCGCAAGACCTTGACCCATCTCAGAAAGTCTATTTACATCTTCTGTTAAGACTTCCACACACCCTTAGCCTTCGATATCCTGGGGTGTGCTTGGTGACAGTTTAGTTCTAGAGAGTGAAGCACAGGATGTGTGGCTCAGTCGAGTGGGAACCAGGCTTTCTGTGCATGTGCCTGAGGGAGGTACTCTGTGTCTCCGTGATTGCTCTGCGTGGTCCTCTTGGAAGTTTCCCCTGGGGAAGTGATCCATGGTACAGACCGCCTGTGTCTGCACCTTCTCCCTGTGATGCAGCCCTGGCAGTGCCATGGCCTCACAGATCAGATGGAGTGTGCAGAGGTGCCCCCCGGAGTGGAGCTGGGCGCTGTCCCTGGCTCCCTGCATCTGAGCCAGGAGCACTAGCCTACAGGCAGGAATGGAGCCCTCATAGAACCTGGCCCAGCTGGCTGGACCTCTCACTTTGGCATCCAAAACCAGAGAATACACTGCTGTTTTTAATCCACCCGGCCCTCAGAGATGCTTTATGGCAGCGGGAGAGACTGGGCACTAATGATTTTGAAAACTGTTATTTCCCAAGTGACTGTGATTGTGGTTAACCTGGTCCTAGTGAGGGCACAGGGTGATCTTGGCTGAAACAAACAACAGTTCCATTCATGGCTGCTTGCTGGCTCCCTGTGAGAGTCTGTGATCTCAGTTCGGGGAATGAGAGAATCGCGGCATGGAGCTGGGGGATGCGATGAGGCCAAGGCAGGACTCATGCCTGAGGTCACTTCCATCCTCTCTCAGGCTTAACCAAAGGCTGTGTGCAGTAAACAATGGGGCACGTTTGTCACCTCATTTTTATCCAGCAGAAGCAGATGTTAGTGCTTCCTTTTCCAAATTTTCCAAACTATAATTGAAAGCACTTTGTACATAAATATATTCAAAAGGGTGTAGCAATATTAAAATTTCCAGAAATATATGCACTCTTCAAACTAATAAAGAATGAATTCTTAATCAATTTAAGGAGAGAGAAAATCCACAATTCTACATGAGATGAAGAAAAATGGTAATATCTAATTTTCTAAAAGGGAAAATTATTCAACCCTTGAATAGGTGGTTAAAAATAGTTACCATTTAAAATCATACTGTAAAATAATAAGCCATAACAGAAAGGGGACTGTAAGACCAGTACAATAAAATTAAAATACATGGCAGAAGGAGATTAGTCTCTTTCAATAAAACTTCTCATGCTTAAAAATGTGGTATCATAATTTACAGCTCAAGGTCAAACTTTTAATAATTTGCCCTAAGTCACAAAGCTAGGTAGGCAGAAGTCACCTACAGGACATAGAGCTCAATGTGAAAAGTTCTCAGAAGAGATGATCAGTTTCAAAATGATGAACGAGGTGCATTTCCGAGATGGCTTGGTACCAATGGCTCGTGGCGTCTGGGAATGACATACCTCTTCCAGATCAAATACCCACAGCCCTGTTCGAGATCATCAGACCACAGAGGGAGCATGGATGGAAGATGAGCTCTGTGCCTCCTCGGCTTTGTCACCCTCCTATGACTGTGCTGAGGTGCCTGGGAGTGGCCCTCACAACCCTGGGTCTTTCCTTGTGGGTTTGCTTGGTACGAGGCCCCAACTCCTCAGCTCTGCATCTTTGTCAGACCCAGGCCTAGCACTGCCCACCACTCTGACCATGCACTGCTCTCCCAAGTCCTCTCTGAGGTAAGGGGCACCCACATCCCACACAGTTTCTAACGTGAAGGCCCAGTGCCCTGAGTCATCTGCCACTTCTCCACTGCCATGAGGGGCCATGTCTGTATGCTATCCATTCTCAGTGCTCACGATTCCCTATTATTCTCAGAGAACGAATGACCATAGAATGCGTCCAAGCATGGTGGGTGGGTTCCGTGGCTCCTCCACCCTCCCTCTGGCCTTCCACTTCCCTGCAGTGTTCTTGGCATCCCATTCTGTGGCTGGGAAGTACCCCCAGGCAGACATCCCCATGGTGAAATAGAGCCATCTTGTCCCCATTTCCTGTGTATCCCAAAGCCAGCCTCGTACCCGTGCATAAAGAGATCATATTGTCCTGCAAAAATACATGTTAGCTTCCAGGGTGCTGTCCCAAGGGACATACACGTTTTAGCCACATAACTAATGAAGAAGACATACATACAAATCTGAAACGCAGGGTGATGAGTTCTATAGTAGAGAAAACATGAGTAATAGAGAGAATAACTGATGTGCGTGAGGCTGTTGAGAATGCAAACCATCACAGAGCTGTCCACTAATGCAGGTTTTGAAGAAGGAGGGGAAGTTCCAGGTCCCAGGGGGACAGGACGCCTCCCAGGCTGTCCTCTCAGGGTCATTCACCGGCTGTCATGGTCCAGGTGCACTGGCGGCTTCAGGAGGCTGCAGCCTCATCCTGGTACTTGCGTATTAGAGAAATCATGTGCCATGGCCAGCACCAGTGATCCAGAATGGACTGGAACACGATTCCTGTGACTCTCGGGAAGAGTGCTGTCCACACTGCTGCTTCAGTCCACGGCCTCCAGTCAGTGGGCACAGCTCTGTCTGTCCCCTGTCTTGCCCTGTGCTCCCAAGAGGGGACTCCGTCTCCCACTGACCTCCATGCACCCTGGAGGTATAAAAGTGTGTGATGCTCCTGTCTGCCCTGAAGCTCTGTCATGCAGCTCCCACCCAAGCCATGTGAGGGTTCTTTGTGGTTTCTCGGCTGACACATCAGCCTGCTGGTCTGTTGGGTTTTAAACTGGCTATTTCTCCTCAGCGTCTACACAGGTTCTGTGATAGAGATTAAGGTCAGGATACTTGGCCAGAGACTAACAATTTGTGACATGGTTGAATCAGAAGAAACATTTTATGGTGTTTGAGGAAACAAAACTTGCTTTGTCTTAGAGAGAGCTTTGGAAAAGCAGTAATCTCTAAGATCTTGTCTCATTCAGGGTCTGCTCTGGTAGGGTCTTCACTTTCTCTCTGTCCCTCTCTCCCTCTGCCCCCTCTGTATCTCTTTCTCTCTCTCTTTTTCTGGTTCTGAGGATCCAAACCCAGAGCTCTTCACTCAGCCACCTCTTGGCCCACCACGTTGTCCATGGAGTCTCCAAACATCACTGATTTGCCAGTCTAGTCTTCCCACTGAGGTCTTCCTGCCTCAGCCTCACAGGGTCTAGGCTGACAAGAGTTTGCACCATGCCCGTGAATGGAGATTTCTCTAGTGTCTGTTCTTCCTGAGTGTCATTTGTGCTTGTTTTAATAAGTAGGACAGGAACAATGTATGTCTATGGTCTTTAAACCCAGAGCCTGGCATCTTGTGCCTGCATTGTAGAAACGCGGCCTTGCACAGATGTCTGAGTGTGTCCACCAAGCTGCATTTGTGGAGGACGACTGGACAGCAAGATGGGGGGAAGGTGGAAGCCAGGGCAGGATGGGGGCTGTCTGTTTGTTCACCTTTGCCTTCTTCTGAGGGTTTCTGTCTTCCTCTCCATGGCCTCCTCCATACACAGAGGAGAAAGCATCTGCTTATTGTCTGCTTTTGGGATTAGGCCCAGGTCCATCAGTATCCATCTAACTGTGGGTGCCAATGTTCCATTAGACTTTCCAATGGACAGAACCTCATAAATTAGCAGTTTTGCCATGTCCGCAGTCCCCTCTGCTGTCCTCTTCCCCAGGACAGAGGTTTTCCCCTCTCCTTGCCCACTTCCTTTCCTCCCACCTACCCTGCAGCTCGCAGCCCTCCTTCTCACCTGCACACTCAGGGATTCCGCGTCTCGCAGGGCAGAATGTGCACCCATCAGGGCCTGAGTCCCAACTCACCACCAATTCCAGAGCGGGAGAGGAGCCAGGGGGTGGCAGCTGACAGCCCTTGACAGTGGGAGAAGTGGAACCTGCCCTCCTGCTCCTGGCAGACAGCCCCCCAGGAAACAACCCAGACACAGTGGCAAGGCTTGCTTCAGCACAGCCATCATGGCTTGTCACTAAGCACACTCCAGGAGGCCTGGATGGGAACAGGACTCCTGACTTTGGTGTGGCCCCTCACATTGTCCTGCAGAAGAGCAGCGCTTACAGAATGATGTCACAACATTGAGCCCACCCAGCTTCCACATTATCCTAAGTAAATATAGCATAATGTGAGCACTGGGGAATGCTTAAAATACATGCTGAACAGTCTTTAAAATAAACCTTTACATTATTATGTGATTGCAAGGAGACAGTCCTTCTTAGTTTTTGTTTTATTTATAGTAAAGTTGTTCCTCTATTTTTTTCCTATTCTATCCGCTTTTCTGTTGGGCTTTTAGCACATTACGCCTTTCTGTTCCATTGATTTATAGGAAGCATTCAGAAAATTGGCAGGGATCTGGGGCTACAGCTTCCCATGAGCACCTGTGGATTCCTGGCTGGAACGTGTGTCCAGTAGCTAAGAATATGCCTGTCATTAGCTGTGCTTTGAGAACTATCAGTGTCTCATCAACACTTCCAATGATGTCTCAGGGCAGAGACGTCTGCAGAGAGCTCGGGGTGATGAAGATCTGTCATCCACATGGCACTGTTTCTCTTGGAAGCCAGCACAGCCTCCAAACAGGGGCATGGTGCTGGAGAATTCCAGTTCCTCCCTTCTTACGATGTAGCCTTTTAACAGTGAAAAGGAGTCTTTGAGTTACTGGCATATTTAAAGATGCCCGCAGTTTTATCTTCTTTTGTATTTTATAAACAAAAGGATGAAAATGATACAGAATTTCAAAAACAATAGTAGGAGATTAATACTAATTAACATACTGTATATTGTTATCCTAAAAGTAGTTGTTCAGATTATAAGATTTAGGCATAAAAATAATCAAACAATGAAAACACACACTGTTCTTTTTGATGAACTTATGGAAATTAGTAGTATAGTTATGTATCTTGTATACATATGTATACACACACACACACACACACATATATATATATATATGTATATATAACTATATGCAGATAATCTTTTCTCTTCTTTCTTTTCTCCTTTCCCTTATTCCGGTGGTTCTTTCTTTTTCAGCATTTTCTTTAATGTTTTCACAATATCTATTGTACATTTTTGACCTTATTATTCCTTCAGTTTTTTTTTTTTAACACTAGCAAGACAATATGGTATTTACATATGTGAATTTGATTTACTACACTTATGAGTATGGTCTCAAGTTGTACCCATTTACCTATAAAAGCCTCAATTTTATCCTTCTTTATAGCTGAGAAATACTTTTTTGTATAAAAATACCTCATCGTTTTTATCCATTCTGTGGTGAATGGGCAATTAGATTGTTTCCAAGATTTAGCTATTACAAATTGTACTGCTATAAATGTGGGTGCACATATATTGCTGTCATGGTTTATGTTTGTGTCCCCCAGGCTTCATGAGTTTGCATTGTTCATTCGTGATGGTTCATTGTATAGTGCTTGGATTGATGGTGTCCGTGCTCCACCCACATAGGGGTGGAGCCAGGATGTGATGTAATGGCAGGAAGAAGGTGTGTCTTTCTCTTTGCTGGTTCGAGCTTGCTGTTTGCAGCCGCCATGAACGGCAGTCCAGCCATGCCCGCCTGTCTTGGAGACAACTGAGTGTGGACTGAAACCTCCAAAAACTGTAAGAAATAAACCTTTCCTTTCCCAACTTTGGGCTTCAGGTATTTTGTCTCAGCGACGAGTAAAATGTGACTAAGACAATTGCTATGGTACAATGTTTTCAGGTTTTCTGGGAAAATACCCAGAAGGGGAATAGCTAGATTGGATAGGACTTCCAATCTAGTTTTTTGAGGAATTCCTGCACTGATTTCCACAGTGGTTGCACCAGTCTACCCTCCCCCCAATAGTGGAGAAGTGTTCCTTTTTTCCCACAGCCTCACCAACATTTGTCACTGGTTGATTTCTTGATAGCAGTCGCTTTTTCTGGAGTGAGATGGAATCCCAGTGTTGTTTTACTTTGCATTTCTCAAATGACCGGCAATGTTGAACATTTCTTCATCTATTTATTTGACATTTGTATTTCTTCATCTGAGAAATGTATGTTCATCACAGATGCCCATTTGTGGACTGGGTCTCTGACTTTAGGGGACCGGGTTTTTTCAATTCTTTATATGTTCTACATACAAGTCTTTGAGAAACATTTGGTTAAATTTTCTTCCCATTCTGTAGATTTTCTTTTCACTTTCTTTAGATTTGTTCAAGGCAGGTTGTTGTATTGGAAGGGGGATATTTACTGAGACCTGCAATTAAAAACTAAAATGAGAACACCACCTAACATGGTGAGGGAATGACAGCATCACCATCCTGAGGGATCCATGAATTATAAAGCCTCAGAAGTTTACTAAAAGGAAGGCAGTTTTCAGTCTGAGCTTTTGGGAGTCAATCTCACGTGGGAACTAGGCAATTATACCAAAAGTAGCCATCGCACTTCTCAGATTGTGGGGCCAAGGATACCACACCTTTCACTATGTTCTTTGGAGGAGATGGTTTTAAACTTGATTCCTGTCCAGCCTCCAGCCCAGCACTGTGTTAGGAGACAGGCAGTGTCCTGAATTGCTTGGGCAACTACTGTGCTTCTCCCCTGAGCTTCCAAGTTGGGTTTGGCTGTGTTGCTAGGAGGGCTTTATGTCCTTTCTGGCTATCTCAGCACATTTGTGTTTGTATCATAAAACACTACACATGGGGGTAATTTATTTAGAAGAGAAATGTATTATCCTGCCCTCCCTATGATGGAGAAATCCAGGATGGAGATGCCAGCTTCCACAGGGGCTTTCTTGCTGGGTTACCTGTGGTGGAAGGGCCAGCAGAGGCTCACTGTCTCCTAAGCTCATGCATGGGGTACCCCAATGACCTGATGCCTGCTGGAGGTCTACTTCCTGACACTGTCATTTAGGGCCAAGTTTCCTTCATAGGAATCCAAGGGACTCAAAGTACAGCATTGCCAAACACTCTGGAAAAATTCTACAGAGCTGTTTCACCACACCCACAGAAGGAAATGAGTTCAAGGCCAGCCTAGGTTACAAAATAAGTTCAAGCCCAGCCTGAACTGCTTAGCAAGGACCTGTCTCAAAACCAACCAACCAAACAAACAAACAAAACACCAAAACCTGGCATTATACTTTCACTAGAACAGCATAGCCAGGCAGATCACAGTTTTCAGTCTTCCCCGTGAGGGGCTCCCCAGAAACCTGAGCACGTGGTGCTGGGGTCAAGATCGCAACTGTTCCTGCTGGTCACAGTCCTCCATCCCAGAAGGAAGTCTGCAAATTCACAGGGTTCCAAGCCCGGAACAGGGACCAAGCCATTGAGACACTGTGTCCTGGAGCTGGGCTGGCCTTATCGCCTGTCCTGGTTACATTTCTTGTTGATGAGTCAAAATCCAACACCCAAAACAAAGGAGGAGAGGTTGATTTTGGCTCATATGCAGAGATTTTGGCCTCTCATTAGGCTGGCTCGAAGGTAGCATGGCTTAACAAAGGGGCAGAGGATAACAGTTCTTGGAGAAGGCAGGAGGCAGCAAAAGTTCCAAGGAACAGCCACAGCAGTGAGCCTGACATTTTCTGTTCCTTTCTTTCAGTCCGGGCTACAAATACAATGATTGGAGCCACTAACACCCAGGGTGGGGCACCCTTAATCCCAAAGTCACACCTCCATCTGCATTCATCCACCCTCATCCAGGACCTTCGAAGTCCATGCATGACTGCATGAGGCTGCGAGAGACATCTAGACGCAAACTATAGCATCACCTTCCTGCCCAGTAACATGCTGCACACAACCTCAGCTTCAGCTTTCAAAGTGATCTGTAAAGGTATTTCTAACATCATACCAATCTATTCATAGCACAAAATTGTATACATAAATATAAAAATATCTGAGAATAAAAATTTTGTCGGCAGTTGAGGCCTTCCATTGGTTCAGGCAATTGTTACTAACTTGCCCAAGTCAGGAATTTGCCCAATTTAAACTAACGATTGGTAAAACAATTTCCAACAAATGATGAAAGCACCCTCATGGATATTTGATGCATGAACATATGTAATGATAAGCTGGAGGTGGAAAGAGTCAAGTTTCCTCCTCAAGAAAAAGAAGACAGTGTGTTAATTTTGTACTACAAAGTGGTAGAACCTAACAGCCTTTACAAGTGTGTTTGAGGAGTTGCCTGTCCTCCACAAGACAGGTTTTCAGCTTCTAAGCAATGCCCTTAGGCATCAACCAACAGTTATGGTAATGTGTTTCCAGGAGGTCATTATAATGTGTTTATCACTATTAAATATGCAAAGAGTCGGGATGTGTTGTGTGCAAGATCCAGCTCCCTTTGATAAATGTGGTCATTGTATAAGGCAAACACGTACTAACAAAAACTAAAAATGAGAAAAATAAAAATGCAAAAGGATATACATTCTAAACATAATTATTTTACATGATAAATGTTAAATAATTTGCTTGGAATCTGCCACCACTTTGCATTTTGTAATTATAGTATACAGTGCCCTTCAACATGAATATTTGTTATTTTTATAAGAAATGGTTAAAGGCTTTTGCTGCATTGCATACTCATATGAAAAAGTAAATGTTTGTGAAAAAGAAATTTTTGTGCAGGCATAAATAGCAAGGTGGTAGACTTGTTTGTCCAGTGAGGTTGAGGGTATCTAAGGATGCAGAAAATAGAGATAGGTCAATTTGTATGGATTGGGAAATCTCTAGCAGATTACAAGTCACAGATCTTCTGTGTGTTGTTAGTCCACCAAACTAAGGTGGAACTCCCACCCTGATGTGGCCCTGAAGAAGGCTGTCTGAGGATGCAGGCCAATCTGTTGTGTTAGGGCTCTCCAGGGGGACAGAACTGGTGCTGAAAACCATATGAATGGTTATGCAAAGGGAGTGATAAGGTCTGATGAGGGTAGCAGAGGGAGAGTCTATGATTGCTCTGTGTTCTGGAGAGCTTGTGGACCCAAGCTCTCAGACAAGAGGTTGAGAGCTGGAGAACAAGAGAGATCAGGAGTGCAGCACCAGCCCAAGGTCAGGTCTGGGTGTTCACCTGACACCTGAGAGTCAACAGCTTGACCTGGAGGCATGAAGAAACTATAGACGTGGACACCCATGTCCAATGGTGAATGCAGCAAAGGATGGATCCACTCTGGAAGACTGGAGCACTTCCTTCTTTCTCTTTTTATTCCATCCAGCCTACAAGATTATTGGCTGGTACCACCCACTTTGGGGTGGGGCATCTACCTCAATTTGCTGGACTCCATGTCAGTCATCCACAGCTCAGCCCTGTGCTTTCTGATGTGCTTGGTGTTTCTTAGTTTATACAAGCAGACCTCTTACATGGTTGCATCTGTAGCTGATCCCCACCCAGCCCAAGAAAGCAGGCATGGAAACTGGAGCTCTCTCTGTGAAGGGTGAGCGGGGGCTGTGAGAAGAGCAGGAACTGAGAACTGCATGTTTATGCATTTCTCCCTGGTTGTCACCAGTAATCTGCTTTTCGGGCACTGCTTCCCCCCAGCTCCAGAAGTTCTATATGAAAGGACACCAAGGATGAGGAAAGGAAAGCAGTGTTGACTGCTGCCCACCTGCCTGACTCTGTTTCTTGTGAACGGATGTTTTCCTCCGTAGACAGGACAGTCCAGCAAGGTGCCATGGCTTACTTCAGGCTCTCAGTAACATCAGGCTCATGCATGGTGCTCTAGTCACATTATCTGAATAACATGTTTATTTATCACTTAAAGCTATGTATGTATTTTTATGCAGTATCTGTAGTCTCACCATAAGGAGTCTTTGAGGCATGATGTGTGTGTGGAATGAAAACTCACTCTTCTCCATCAGTTCTCAGGAGCACCCGGCTCCCATTTCTATGCATTTACCTAAAATCCGAATGCATCTTCACACTTCTCCTCTATATCACCAGCTTTCTTGTTGTCCTTTGTGACCTGTTTTATTTATTCAGTAAGTTTTCCATTGACAGTAGCTCCTTTTGTTTCAATTTTAATTTATTATAGAAAATGATCCTATTCTAGTATCTTGTTTTCTTGAGGTTCACATGGATTTATGAACATATTATGTTAAAACTCTATTAATCTCTTGTAATGCCTAACTCATGATATCAACTCTTTAAAATAGATTTATATTTTGTTGCTTTCAAACATTTTAGCTTTTGTAGCTTTTTCTTGCTTCACAATCTAGATCCATCATTTTCTGAAAATAATTCTAAAGAATCATTTTAACAAAAATTCTCATGACATGCTCTAAGTTAAAATTGTAATTTTCAAGATAGCATTACAGTTTTCTTTAAAGTGTGAAAAAACCTCATCTCCATAACCAGTAGAATTTTCATGATTTTGGGGGCATATGCAAGGTAAAATAGAGTGCCTATTGTTCAAAAATTGCCAAGAATTTCAAGCCAGAGACAAGTGAGCATCAAGTAAACCCGTGTGGAGTTCTTGTAAGAACTGGCCTAGGCCACAGGCCCTGTCTGATGCCCAGACAGATTGCTCTGTGTAGAAGGGAAGTTTATTTAAAAGGATAGGTAAAAACCAATAGTCAAAGTGTTATACAGGAAAAGTCCACCTTGTTAGGTGTTCAATCATGGCATTCTGTGGCAGTGTGGACTTAATGAGCCTCTGCTCCATTACGTTAAGCAAATGGGAGATCTGAAAATAGAAATATTTGACAGATATTCAGTCACCAATAAGAATCAGACTTCTGGGACCTTTGGAAATGCAGCCTCATTTAGAGAAGACTCTGAACTGGACTCCAGGGTGGTAGCCTGTGCATCATCATTCCAGTCTTCTAGGTCAGGGTCATTGTCACAGCCTGTTGACCCAAAACCAAGATAATTCCTCATGGATCCATATTCTTTCCACCCCTGGCATCTGGCATGAGGGTTGCAGAAAGGTAGGCAGGACCCAGTGGCATGCAGGTTAGGAAGTTTCTGCGAGCCCTGCTGGGTTTCTGTAGATGTATAACAGTGTAGTTTCCGCCTAACTGCTGTCTGCTTTCCAGATGGAAAGGGCAGCGGGGAAAGGAGGACATTGTCTCCCACTCTGGTGGTGCTATGCACAGGCTCACTCCCGCTCCCTGACCTCTCTCCTTCTCCCCACTTCGCTCCATCCTCTGTCTCTGCCCCAGCACACGCGTCCCACTCAGGACATCCCCGCCCTGAAGAGCATCACTGTGGGTGCTCTGGAGTGGAGCTCCGCTTTCTTCTGGTTCTTACTGGTGTCACTGGGAAGTGACTTCTGACTAGAAAATGACGTAACTCTCCTACTTTTCTTTAACCAGCACGGCTCTTCAAACTTACAGACACCTTGGACACCAGGATGTTTGCTCAAATAGAGGAAAGATATGTGGAAACCACCATAGTTCAAATCTGCTACTTAAAACTTTATAACTAATTCTAAGGAACACTGCCATTTTTATGCAGTATTCTGGAAGGAAAACCAGGGGTTTGATTTCTATGCATCATTTCCCATTTTAAAAACGTGAAGAAAATTGTCTTGATTTCTCTTTACAACAGTCTGAGTTATTTTTAGTACATACAAATTCATATATACATAAACTAGTATTTTTTTTTTTTTTGCTATTTGGAAAGACTTTAGAGGACCATATTTCTATTAGATTCATGCACATGCAAACATTTTTAAAGTACTTTAGGTGAAAACCAATTATTTTATATATTTTATGGTACAGTATGATAATAGGTGAACGTATATACTATGTGACAATCAAATTAAGGTATCTAGGATTCCCATTGCTAAGCATTTGTCATTTCCTGTGTGTTTTGGGAGATTTTCAACTCCTCTCTTCTACTTATTTCTACTACATGTGGTGACTGTTGAGCTGCATGTGCTCTGCCTAACATGTTCATCCTAGCTGAGTGATTTGTTTCCTTCGTCCTACCTCCTTCAGCCTGGTCCAGCCTCTGCTAAATCGCCACCACACTGCCTTCTGAGAGGAGCTTTCTCAGCCTCCACACATGTAAGAGCCAGGGGTGCTGGCCCTTGTGGTGCACATTTATGGTAAGAAGGGCTGTCTGCCTAGGAGGGTCTCAGTCCATGGGGCCCCTCGCTCCTTGTGGAGTGTAGGGGTGACTGAGATTGACCCATCTGTGCACTGCTGCCCCACAGAGTGCTGGGCACCATCCTTGGTGCCTGTGACCTCCCTTGTCTTTTTCAGTCCTGGCCACCATGGTCACTTGATTGCTCTAGACCAAGTAATTTTTAGGCCAGAAGTCCACAGAGCTGCTTTGCACACAGACACGCTTGGCAGAGCGTGTATGCCATGGACTGTCCCCTGAGGGCCCTGCTCCAGGGATTCCATAACCCACAGGGGTACTCACACCCTGCTGGGGCCTGGGGTCCTCTGGCCTCACACAGCCCTGCATGTGGCTGTCAGCCACAGTGAGAGGAAGTCACTCTGGAAGCAAACCCTCCACTACATGTTCATGGCATGTCCACAGCCATTGGTCCAAGCAATGAGAAGCTCCCTCTCCTTTTCCCTTGCTTTGCCTCATGAGAAAGATGTCCTTACCTTGTTCTAGTTTCTTCCTTCGTGTACACTAAACAGAGTAAGGGTTTGGTGGACAGGTGTCCTTATCATGGCCTTGGGATGCAGCTGTACCAGTGATAATGACTCACAGCTGGACACGTGTGTGCCTGCTGGGGTGCTGCAGTAGCAGTCTGTGTACCCTGGGGCTCAGGAAGGAGTCCTAGGGTGTTTCCTACAGATCTATTTGGGGTGCTTCCTCTTAGCTTTCTCTGCACACCAGCATGATGTAAGCCTGCTGTGCAACTCCAGAAGTGGTTGAACAGGAAGCATGGTTCGGAATCCACCTCAGGGAAGGAGGGCAAAGACACAGAGCGGTGGCCCAAGAGGGACCTTGCTGAGCCCTGCTTGGTTTCTCGGGCTCTGTGACGGCTCTGGGGGCATTCAGACAACAGCTTCCTTCCTCTCGCCACGGCTCCTGCAGCCTGGAGCTCCGTGCGTTCTTGTGAGCTGTCCTTGTCCAGCTGCTTCCTGGCCTGAGCTGACTGTGTGCTCACTCTGGATTCCTGGCTGATGTCTACTCAGGGGACAGGAGACACTCCTGAGTCATCCAGTTAGCGAACACCTCTGGCATCTCGGTCTCCACACTGCATTTGAATGTGGGAGTGACCGCCCTAGGTATAAATAAGAGAGTCTGACTTTTCTTAGAATGCCCCTTATCGATCATTCACCTAGATTTTAGAAACCTTTTAAACCTCAGTTTTAATGGCTGTAATATTTCATCATATGCTTTCCTATCATTTCCCAAAGACCTTCACATGTATTCAGTGGGAGCTCACGGAGGCTCCCTCACGGAGCTGTGTAACTGTCCACCCAGGGCTGTTCAGAGTGGGCTCTCCCACAGTGGGAATCCAGGGCTCCCTTGCCTATGTCCAGCCCTGAGCCCTGACCTGTCCACCAGGAAGGGAAGTGTCTCTTTCCAGTCAGTCACACAGATGCCCTGAGGGATTGCTGCAGCCTGGCTCTGAGTGCATCTTTGAGATGGTTTAGTGGAAATGGTACATAATGTTTAATAATGTTTTAAGATGCCCAACAAATATTGGAAAATTACTATCTATGAATTTGTATTAATTTATGCTCACTACAATTGTCCTATTGTAGCTGAAAGTATTATGAAACATTATCCTATGTGCTCATTTGCCGGGGGTGTCTTCTTGTTTAATTTGCAGCTCTTTGATTGCAGGGTGATTACACAATTTCTTGTTTACTAATCATTTGTCATTATACTGTTAGGGACTTTCTATTCTGCCCTTCATCCTACAGCCTTCCAATATTATGGCATTAATGAAGAGGGACAGTTTTCCTATCTAATTTCCTAGGAAAATCACATGTTTTAAACTACAAGATGCATTTTTACATCATTGTTTTTATTATTTCAAAAAGTATATTCATTTTGGTAGATTTGTATTTAAAAGACCTGAATAAATAATTTCTGGTCCTTTCTTAGAGCACTTCAGAAATCCTTATTGAGCCTGATTGTGTAAGTTAATTTATCATTCCATTTTGGATAAGCAGTACATAAAAATAATGGATGGTGACTTCATCTCGTTAGAGTTACATGGCTGTCTGTCTTTAAATCCATGTGAGGACTTAAGCTTTCAGTTATCGGAAGTGGTCTGTGACGCCGACTTCTCTATTTTTTGCATTCTAGCTCCATCTTCCTCTTTGTTCCACAAGTGTTGTTTTTCATCTGACGTAGGTAGCACCAGCTCTGGGTCATGGAATTTGGCTGTGCGGCTTCTCCTCCCACATCGAGCAGTGCTCCAGACTTGTGCTCTGCGTGTCCCCTGGGGTCTGCTCTGTGCCATCCTGGGTGGGCAGAAGCCTGGGGAGAGCTGCGTCCCTCCCCTCCTGGGCTGATTGTTGGGGTGCATCAGGGGTGGTGTCCATATCACAGAGTGCTGGGGGAGAGTGAGGAGAGGTGCCCCTCATTTAAAAGAAACAGGAAGAGTTTTCTGATGCTCAAGGAAGAGGACAGAGCGTAAAATAATTTGGCAAGGTGTGATGGGGGCAGTTCCAAGGGGGAAACAGCTGGAGGAAACAGGTCAGAAAAGAGGGCATTGGGTTTTATCTGACTGTGCATAAGGGAAGTCTGCAGTAGAGTTGAAATAGGGTGCCACCGTCGGAACTGTGTGCTTGCGTGTGTATGTACACATGTGTGTTTATGCATGTGTGTGTGTGTGTGCACATATGGGACAGTGGAATGCAGCCCAGCGAGTCTCCCCTGACACTGGACCGAAATGAACAGACTTGACAGTACGTCTAGAAGGCACCATTTTCAGATCACAGTGCAAAGAAAACCACTCATGGCAAGAATGCTCATTTGAGACGATCATAGGAGAAAATGCCTCTCCTTGGGCACAGAGAAAGCAGAAAAACAGCACGCACTGTGAACATAGCCCTTAGCTCTTCCTTCCACCATAGGAGAAGGAAACCCAAAGGCAATGATGAAGTAGGAATTAATTGCAGTTTTGAACTTTTGCTGAATCTGGGGCACATTAGGAGATGCGGGCTGCGCATCTGAGCAGAGCTGACTGGTGGTCAATGTGTGTGGATGCTTCCGGTGCATGTAGACATGAGGCCAGCTCTGGGGCAGCCAGCGCCATCATGAACTGAAGGATGAGTAAGCAGGCAGGGGAGGCTGAGTCTGCACCGACCCTGATGAAAGCAGGTTCCAGATTCTGGCTGCCAGCTTTGCATCATTCCTTCTTTCTTGACACTGCTGTCTCTGAGGCAGAAGTGGATTCACTAGTGACTCTTCAAGTCTAAGTGGAAAAGAGAGAGGCTGTGGTGTGAGCACAGGGGTGGCCAGAACATAGGGGCTGTCTTTCAAGTCAAGCAGATGCAAAGGAGCAAGCCTAAGTTGTCCAGATGCGAAGGGTACCTATTTCAGAGTTTCCCAGATGAAGCAGCCAGCCTCACGCGCAGGTCCCTGTTCATGCCCCATACTCCCAGTGCATTGTGCTGACCCAGCCCAGAGCAGCCTTTCCCACAGAGTCCACCTGGACACCACAGCTCTAGAATGAGGTGCACATGACAGAGCAAACAGGCTCTGTGGGCTGCCTGAGCCTCCCAGCAGCCTGTGGGCTGGGACTCAGCAGCACAGCTACTACATATTCCATTGCCCCAGAAAGAGCCCTGCAGCCAGCACTGAATCGCTGGGCTCCATACTCCGGGAAGCAGGTCCAGTGTCATCATGCCTCTAGCTGGTGGGCATACTGTGAGAGTCCCAGGATCTGCTGTTTGGCTTCTGAAGGCTTCTTTTTGGGCTACAGGACAGGGTTTGCCAGATTTCTTTAGAGCAGAGCCTATCAATATTGTAAAACTTGGTCTCCATCTTAAACCTTCCCAAGCAGGACGCTGGGAAGAATACGTAGGCAAAGCCTTTATCTAGCCTGCCTCAGTGTGGCAGGGTGTCTGTCCTCTGGCTCCCTGAGGCAGCCTAAGGGACAACTAGAAGCCCCTACTACTCTCACAGTGAGGGTGACAGTGTCCCTGTACTGTCACTAGTGGCCTGCACTTGGACCATTTTGTGTGTGAGCGAACCCTGACCCCAGGAACTCTCAGGGTTGACTGGAAGTAGGAAGGTACCCTGGAAGTGCCCCTCTCTTCTGATATGCCTGGTGCTGTGCAGAGCAGTGTGGTACTGGAGGGGAGCAGGACTCTTGGCATCTGCTTCAGCATCCGTCTACCCTGTCCCTCTGTCACTGTGATGAGCTTGGGCAGCGGCTTTCACCCCTCTGCTCTTTGGAAAACAAGTTGCACCCTCCCCACCAGCTACTTTGAGGATCGAGCAAAAGCTTGCTGCAGCGCAATCTGCAGTCAGCTCTCCAGTGCTTTGGCTCTTATCCATGCCCCATCATCACTGAGCTAAAATACAACAGTGATAAGGAAGGCACCATTGCTGATGTCAGACACCTCACCTCCAAGGAAGCATCTGCCGACTTGAGGTCCATCATGAGGATGGACCTCCTGGGCGACATTACTGTAGTATCCACTTCCTGTGAAAGGGAACAAACCTCGGAAAGCATGCTTTCTGTTGAAGCATCTGTTCATTGAGATGGGAGGAACTGGCCTTCTCTATCAATATTTATACTTCTTAACTCAACACCGAAGGGGCAGAATGTCCACTCTGAAATTCAGTCGTGAGCCTTCTTAGGGCAAAAGCGCCCCTTGGTGATTTTATTCTCTCAAGCCTATTGTAGTAAGTGCATACCCAGGCTAAGGGCTTCCTGGTCACTAGGTGACAGGATCATGGTCCTGCCATGTGTGACTCCAACTGAGCTCCCAGAGTGGAACATAACAAACAGAGGGAAAGGTGGTACTTGGTGCTGGAGATAGAAGGATGGGGGCCGCTGGCCTTCAGCAAATGCGAATGCCTTTGGGATTCTGATGTTGTGGGGGGGTGGGGGGGTGACAGTGAGACAGGACCCCCACATGCTTTAAGGGTCTCTTCATGTAACTCACACATGTGGGAGAGGACAATCAGTCTACATTCTGACTGCCCCGTGAGGAAACAGATGATTAGGGCTGGATGATGCCGTGATGGCCTCCCCTGTACTTGGAGAGGAGGCCACCTGAGGATGTGCTGGGGGCACAGCTCGACCTCACCCTGCAGCCCCTGATCTGTGAACGTCTCATCGTTCAGCGCTGTATGTGTGGTGTTTGCCTGGTGCCTTCTCCCTGAGTGCCTGGCCAACGCTGTGGACCACCTACGGCCTGGCTGAGGAGTCCTGAGGTGCAGACACGTGGCTTTCAGCTACAGCACTGATACCACTTTGGGAGCCAAGGCTCCAAAAGCAGGAGAGGCAGCAAAC
Organism: Cavia porcellus; assembly: GCF_034190915.1. NCBI lineage: Eukaryota > Metazoa > Chordata > Mammalia > Rodentia > Caviidae > Cavia > Cavia porcellus. Next base: position 46,088,546 of record NW_026947507.1, read on the forward strand.
AGACTGGCCCTGTCCTCTGACAGGGCCCTGGGTGGGTACAGCAGAGAGTCCCAGGGTTGCTCTCACCATCTGTGGCCCCATGGAGATGCCCTTGGTGCTGTGGCCTTGTTATCAGTGATGACCACTCCAGTGATGTGCTGTGAAGGGTGGCCCACTGCGCCAGGTCTAGAGCAGCCTCACTGTGCCCTTCAGCAGGTCACTCACTCATTCCACAAGTGAATATGCAGCCATCCAGATGTCAGGCCTAAACCATGCCTGTGGATGCCACAGAGCTGCAGCCAGGCCTGGCATGATTCTGTCACACATTGTGCAGAAATGTGCACTTCATGATGCTGCTGAGACTCTGAGAGGCTGGTGATGCCAGCTGAGTCCAGACCCAAGGAAGTGCATGTCTGGGCCAAGAGGAGCAGTGAGGATGTTTGGTACAAGGAGAGTTCAGGGTGGGGCCACTGGGCGTGCAACTCTGTGTCTGAGCATGGACAGCTCACTCCACAGGACCCTGCTGGCCATCCTTGGGCCTCTGCCTGCCCTCTCAAACTGCAGGTAGTGGCGCCAGGCACCCCTGGAAGCCTTGTGCCTTCACAGCTATACATTGTCCCTAGTTCTGCTCTCTGGCCTGTCCTCCTGGTCCAAGTCCAGTCCCCTTTCCCTGAGTGTCCATTCCAGCCTCTGTAGACTGTCTTCCACAGGAGTCCATAGGCCCATGTCAAGTTATGGTTTCTCTGGCTGACACTGGACTCCAATAGATGCAGAAATCCTACAGCCTCACCACACTGGGCCCTAGGGGCTTGGATTCCAATAGAAAGCTATAGAATACTTGAAATGTGCCATTTCCCGTGGGTGTTATACAATCTCTACAGAGACCTTACACAATAGCTTTGTTCTCTTAATGTACTCATCTGTTTGGCTTCTGTGACACAACTCTAGAAGCACAGAAATGCATGAATAGCAGACACTTATTTCTGTAGTCCTGGATCTTGGGTGGGCAAAGGTCAGGGTGCTGGCAGATTTGGCATCTGGGTGACAAATAGCATCTTCTGGCCATATCCTTCCTCAGCAGGAGTGCAGAGCTCTCCGAGGCTGTCTGGTCAGCATGTGTGGGAAAGCGTTTAGAATGCAACCGTCTCTCCAAGGCCCCAGTGTCTGACACCATCCTCTTGGGGTGGGGGGTGAGGTCTCAACCGCCCAGTTTTGGAGATACATAGTCACCTAGGCCACAGCATTTAATTGCTGGGAGTGCTCGATGTCTAGTGATAATAGCTTGAATTGTGTACATAAAATACTGAAGAGAAACTTATAAATCTCATGCCCAGGATGTGGCTTAGGGGCCGCCAAAGTCTGTCTGCACATAAGCCAATGTTTTGCTTTGTTTTGGTTTAAACAATGTTAACTTCAAAAAGCAAAGAAAAGGAAAATATGGGAAAATGTTGTGTTTTCCATATGAATGCTGTGCTTGTTCTGTTAAAATGCACACCATTGTTCTTGATGCTGGTATTCTGTAGATTAACGCTAGCACTTTCTAGCACACAGTTCATCGCCAGCCCAAGAACAATGAGCTTTAACAAACCTAGGGACACAGCCACGGGTGTCAGCCTGCAGGTGCGTGGAGGCATCATGCCACTTTTCTTCACTTCCTGTCTTTTTGTTTTCTTATGAATAATAAACAAAATCATGCTTGACTACAGAAAAGTTCTTGCAACAAAGAATTCTTGGGAACTTCAATGTTCTCTTCCTCCTGTCGCCCTTGTCTAAAACTTTATCCTCTTAAGAAAGAAAAGAGAAAGAAGCCAAATAAAGCCTGTCTCTTAAATATCAAGAAACTTGGCATTCAATTCAACCCCAGCCTCTCACCTGACAATAGTTAAGATTATCTTGGTTTTGTTAAAGAACAGAACACAAAAAAGCATTCCTTCATTCCAGGTCTCACCGTGACTCTCAGCATAAAACACACATTTAAACAGCGTCTCCTTCAGTGTCAGGTGAGAATTGCAGATAAAGGATATGAGTGAATAAATACCCTTTACTTCATCCTTGAAAACATGAAACCTGAATACAGAGCTGTAGTTGATATTCAGTTTAGAATGGAGAAAAGCATAATGATTCTATAGATGGGGCATTATTTAGAAGACAAATATTTCACTTTAGTCTGACTGTGAAGTTTTGAAAATCAATGAAAATCAGAGCTTAAAAAAATACCAGAGTGAAGATTTGGAAAGTATCAGAGATATGAATTTCAGGACTAGAATAGTCATCTCCTTACATCTCTCTAATGCCTTCCAGGATGGAGTCAGGTACTGTGCCCTAAAAATGTTCTGTGTGCACAGATTTAGAGAATTACTCTAAAATACCTGTCAGCTATTTAGAGAATCATTAGCTATTGAAATAAGGAAAGAGATAAGAAAGGCAAAAGAAGATAGGAAAGAAGGAAGAAAGAAAGGAAAGGAGAAAACCAAGGGAAGGAGGGAAAAGAGGCTAGTACTTGGTGTGCACTTTGCATAAATTTTGTTAACACATAGGTGCCTGAAGTCCATGTTTGATATTTATAAAATATACCTGTGGCCACTTGGCATATGTGGTACTATTATGCAGGAACCCATCTATTCTGGCTGAGGCTACAGATGGCTACACAGTACTCAATAACTTTTTCCATGGCCCAACACCAGGGAATGCAATTTTAACTGGGTTTTGCAGTTGCTTGACCCCCAACAATGACCTTCCACAGCCCTGAAGGCTCAGGCAAGGAAAGAGCCTGGTTCAGCATTTGGAGAGAGAATACATGAATATATATTAATGATAACAATGCCTAGAATGTTACACCTGTGCAGACCGGAACATAAAAGATAGATGATTCTTGTGGTTCTCCTGACAGGTGAACTCCCAAGCCAGCATGGCAGAGTGTATTGTTTGACTAATCTCACCAGCAAACATGTGTACCATAATTTTAGTGTCAGTAACCTAAGTGAAATATGACCCTTCCCTTTAAATGAAAATAATCTTCCTATTCTATGGGGGGATTTTTGGAAGTTTGGTATAAAATTGGACCTGTGGTTCTGAGTCTCAAACTGTTTTCACAGTTTGATCTCTGATAATAAAGGGATCTCTCCCCTCATGGTGAGAAGAAGCAGAAGCTTATACACCTCAGTCAAACTGCAATGCACAGTTGGTGTCTACTTGAAATGGATAGCTGTACTACTGTACTGTATCACACACTGGTGTAGTTAAACTCGGTCCTTGGTTCAGAAGTGTCCAATAGGTTAAACCTAAACAGAGGGCTGACCTTGCTCCCAAGACACAGTGAGATAACTAAAACTCTGAGGCTCTGTGTAATGGAAGCTGGATGTTACCTGCATTGATGGAGATGAATAGTCTAAGCAAGCACTTTATGCCTAGTAAAACACTGAAGGTCAAAGAACCATAGAATGTTACTGCTGAGACCTAAAACATCCCCTCAAATTGTCCTCTGTGTAGGTGACCAGATGATGACAGTTCTGCTCATCAATGAACTCATTCCTTGGTAAGTCCAGTACCTGAATGAGCTGTTAGGGGCCTGGTGCAAGTGGGTACCTGGACGGTGACCTGGGATTATAGATTCTTGTCCCTGGCTCCACTGCTCTTTCTCTGCCACAGCTGTCTGCAATCATATTTCTGCCTTTGCATCTACTGACCATAAAGTGACATTGTGAACCAAAATAAACCTCTTGGTATTGTGTCTCAGTAACAAGTAATTCAGCTCATACACTGATAGCAAGATTATGGCTACTGTTGTGAGTTTACTTGGTTGTGTGGCTCAAAAGCACATAGAAATGATATGTAGGAGTTTAAAAGGCTTGAAATAGCCAGATATAGTTGATCTAGAATGTTGTAATCTGTACTTGATGGAAAATTCTTGTCCGAGCTCAGGATAAAAAGCTGACAGAAACGCAGACAGTGAAGGTCAGGTTCAAAGGTATCAGTTAGGATCCAGAACTCCATCTGTGTTTGGACTCTAGCATGTGTATGTTATGTGCTAGCAGGGAACTTGTCTACATTTTCTCCATGTCTTGAGAATTCACAAGAGACTGAAATTAAGATTGGTGGAGTACTTAATCTGGTTACGAAAATTTGAAGTCATCCAACATTCAGGTTTTGGAATGCTTACTGTTATCTGACTATGGCCAGTTATAGAGTAAAACTCAGGAGCAAATTGCAAAGCTGAATATTTTGAAAACTTTCTAGTTTTGACCTGAAAACAAGCATCTCCAAAGTTGGAGCAAAGGAATGTATGGTTGCTGAAAAGGTTATCCTTAAATAGAAGCTAAGTATTTTGCACCAGGACAGTAGAAAAGAAAGCTTGAAGACATCACAGGAATCAGCAAGGCCCTACCCTTTACAAGATCAAAGGTGTAAAACTAGAAAACTTTAATTTAAAAAGAAAGCCCCAGGGCAATGTAGTCACTCAGGGCCACAGACAGAAACATTTCTCAGAGTTCAGAAATTCAGGCACTTCAAAGTACATACGGCTGTAACACAGGACCCTGACAACAACTTGGGTGGGTGGCAGTCCTTGGTTTCATCCAGCAGTGCTAAAGTGGCAGGTGTGAAGAGTGGAGGGATGTGGAATCCGGAGGACTCCACCAGGATTTCAGAGGAAGGCCTGAGAATCCAGGCTGTGTACCCTGTGAAAGCGGCACATGCAGCCGTGAGAATGAAGCTGGAAGTGCAGTGGGGACCCCAGGAATAGAGGTGCCAGACACATGGACCACCTGCTGCACACAGTGAGGAAAGTTCATGCGGGCCACTACCAGCAAGGCCTCTGGAGCTCACGCCTACCGCCACTGCCTCCAAAGCTCAGCAAACCACAGGATTCACATTCATTCTGACAGGTGTTGGTCTGATTTCTGTTTAACTCCTTCCTACCTCAGAGTTCCCCTTTTGGAATGGGGACATTTATGGTTGTATGTTGCTAGTGGTTAAGTTTGGTTTGAGTTTCATAGGGGATCTTAGCTAAGAGTTTGCCTTGAATCTTAGAGAAAATTTTAGACTTAAATCTTTCAGCAATGCTGGGAATTGAGAATTTGGTGCTTCTCAGAGACATACTAATTTTCTTTTTTATAATGAGACTGACATGAGTCTTTGGGGGCCAGAAAGGAATGTTACGCCTTTGATGGAAAACATCCTCCCAGAGCCTCACTTGTGCAGGAGTGGATTGGCTGCTGGGTGCCACACTCCGTTGTGGATCCCTCCATTCCTGGGTTCGGCAACTGAGTTTGCTCTTAGCATGGGGACCCAACTGGGTAGGCCATTGGGTTACAGCTCCAAAAAGCACATTTGGGTCCCCAGCTCCTCCCTTCACCCTCTACTGCCTGGAGACTGACTGAATTCATCTTTCTCTGCCATGTTATTTCTACCTTAGAGTCAGAAAACCAGGAATAAAAACTATTAGCCAAAATAATTCTCCTCCTTTAAGCTCTAGGTACCAGGTATTGTGTCTCGGTGGTAAGAAGAGAGGCTAAGCACAGAATAACATAAGAGTGGCTGGTAAGTTTCGTTGATACCATGATGTGTCTGTCATCTGTTGTGCTTAATGTAAAAACACATCATGGCAGATCAAAAACAGCTCAAGTCTAGGCAGGTCAAATTAAAAGAAAGTTAAAACACAGAATTTATTTCAACAGCTTTTTAAATTGACTGTATCTCTATGTTTACAGTGAAAAGTCTAGACAAATAAAGAATTTTTAATTAATGTTTGACAAGTTTTATAGAGAAAATTATGAGGTTTTTGGCAATTACAAATTTGAAGATTTAAAAACATTTTGAGATATAACTGCAGTGAACATTAAGAATCCTTTTATGGTTTAGACTTTATTGTCTGACATAATTGAGAAAATATTCTCATAAATCATAGCCCCAGACCACTGTACTTCCTTTGAACATAATTTAATTTTAACGATGATTGATTATAACATAATTTAACTAATATTAAATCCTAAGTATGAAAATTAGAAAGACCTTGGATTATATAGAAGACCTTTTCCTTATCAGTTGTCTGACTTGAACAGGTCATTTACATATGCTGGGCTAGTTTTGCTCTGATATGCTGATATCTGGGTGTCTATTTCCTTGTCTGATTTTTTAATTACTACAAATGTTAATAATTACACATCGATTATATACAAACATACATGGATTTTAATTTAGAAGGGAACTTTGGGCCTTAAAACAATTTGGTTCAGAGTATCAATTCAAAACCCCTTAGTACTGTACACTCTTTCCTTGGTGCAGTAACGATTTTAGCAATGTGGCCTTGCTCTCACAGGGTTTATAGTCTAGCGAACATAACAGGCACATAAACACAGAGAGCTTGGCAACACAGCTGAAGAATCTAATGTGCACAATCTGAATGACTTACCAATGACATCATTATATGAAGATGCACTAGACTATGGAGTCATTCAAAGGTGGATTTCAGGGTTTAAAAATGTCCTACACAGAAATGTCAAGTATTCACTCAAATAAAGCATACATACTGGACATCACTGTAAGCCATACACCATTCTCCATGCTGGAAGTAGGACAGGGACTGCAGAGGCCAAGTCCCTGCCCTCTTAGCATTCATCTTGTAGGGATAGAAGAAGAAAGAGGGAGAGAGAAACCATGGCATTAAGGTGAGCACGGGGTAGTGCTGGAGAGTGGAGCACCTGCTGGCAGAGCCACTGGGAGCTGGTAACAGACTGTGTGGCACATGAGAACTGGTGAGATCCATAAGGTGTCACCTGGGAGAGCACAGAGTGGGGAGGGGGCTTCTGCAGACCCTGGGGAGAGCCGTCCAGGTGGCAGAAAGAACACAGTAAGTCTGGGACACATGCAAGCATGGCCGGTGTGAGGTAGAGAAGGAAAGGGAGCAGTGGGGGTACAAGATGCTGACAGGAGGTGGAGGCCACTTCCTGGATGCAGTTATGCTGCAGGGCGCCGGAGGCTGTGGGCTGTGGGATTTGAAAGGTATTAGGAGATGTGTTCGGAGAGGCTGAGCAGGCTGCATGTCTGCATTTCCTGGGAGGCCCAGCTCTCAGACGTCTGGGGGTGGGCAGAGTACAGATGTGAGCTGGGAAGGGAGGCCACAGACAGAGAAAATGCACAGATGGGGTCCTCGGGGCACCAGCATAGCCAAAGGAACCAGCAAGGGATCAGCACTGGGCTGCAGAAGAGCTCGGAGGTTAAGCCGACAGGGCAGGCAGGGGGCTCCTGGAAGTGAGAGCCAGTCCTGTCTTGTGCCACCTGGGGATGCAGAAGTCGCCTTCGATTTAGTGAGGCAGGTCCCAGAGATCCATGATGACACCAGTCTCTAGGATGGTGGAGGACAGAAGGAAAGGAAATAACAGCAAAGATGGGGTGGCAGGCTAATTGCCAGTTTCAGAACACTTCACCTCAAGAGGCAGTCAGCCAATGACCTGTGATTGGAAAAAGCTCCACCAGACGCCTTTGTATCTTGTTTCTAAGGTGGTGCCATGGCAGTGTGCGCTCTTGGGGGTGGAAGAAGGAAGCAGGGAGGAGGAAAGGCTGATGACAACTCCCACCCTTTGCAGCCTGGGTCCTTCCACGGGAGCCCTGGCAGTGAGGGACAGCAGAGGCCTGCAGGAGTGTTCTGAGTGTGAGAGCTGCTGGCATTCTCTTCTGAGCAACGGCATTACTGCAACAAGCAAGGTCTTCCCAAAAGCAGGCGAGCAGAGGAGGCTGTGCTGGTGATTCAGGGCGTGGGTGTCCATAGGACCAGGAATTGTTCCTAGAAAATCCACTGCATCTGCCTTGAAGAGAGAGACACAGACAGACAGACAGACAGACAGACAGACAGACAGAGTGAGAGACAACAGAGACAGAGATGGAGAGAGACAGAGACAAAGAGAGAGTGATAGGAGGGGTGAGTCCCTGCATGTGTGGACAGATGGCTGAAGGCTGGCTGCAGCACTGATGGATAGATGGATGGATACAGTAGCTTTGCATGACAGTCTATATACTACGTAGCTCTCAGCACCTATCTGTCATATCCCTGAGAGCTTTCCTCTGTCATCCCTTGCTCCCACCAAAGTACTTGACTTGATGCCCCCACTCTGGCGCTGTCACTGTGCCATACGTGCTGCTGGTTCTCAGGTCTGCAAGGAGCCATGTGAGCTGCTAGGGCTGTGGTGTCCTGGCAGAGCCAGCACTTCTGCCTGCAGCTCTGATGGCTCTACACAGCCCTGGGTGCTGGTGAAGCTGAGACATGCAGTGACTCGGAGCCTGTGGATTTGCCAGAGCTCTGGGGCCTCCCTCTGTGGCCATAGCCTGTTTCCTGAACCTAAGCAGGAGACACCAGCTTCTCCAACTCCCTGTCGCCCTGCAGTCTCTGTCACTGCTTTGAGCTCCTGGTGTTTGGAGACCATCTTGAAGCTTGAATTCTTCAGCGCATTGGTGCTAGTGATTCAGTCTGTCTGTGGCTATTTTGCTCCTGAAAGAAAGCACTCCCAGGCTGCACCTCAGGACCACAGCACAGCTGTGTCTCACCTTCTTCCTGACCTTCTCCTCCAGCCCCAATGCTGAGAACTTCAGCTCTGCCAGGCCTCTCTGTGCTGACTCAGTTTCCCAACCAGCCCCTTTTGATCTCCCAACCAGCCCCTTTTGATCTCATGTGTGAATTACCAAACTCTGCAGGACAGAGCCTTCTGCAGCTGCCACTGACGTGGTGGAGGTGAACATGGACAAGACAGGTCCTCAGGTGGAGGTGAGGCATAGACAAGGGAGGTAAGGTGAGCAGGCCCTGCCGTGAGCTCCCCAGAGGTCTTGAGACAGATGAGGTCAAGCTCTGCTCCCCAGCCCTGGCTCCTGGCGTGCTGCTCACACAAGTGCCGTCAGTGTAGGTACCACATTTTCTGGTCAGTTAGCTTTATCTGTTGGACTTGGAGCATCCATCATCACCCATAGAATAAGCAAGCAGGGTTCAAAGAGTTCTCAGTGATTCACCAGCTCTGGGTGCTGAAACCTGCTTCTTCTGAGATGATTTCCTCCAAAAAGCACTCAGGCTTGTGTCACTCCTGTCCAGCAGCGGGATGCTGGGATGTGGGCAGATCTGACTCCTTTCAGCAAAGGATGAGGGCATTGTCTGTCCTCTGTGACTTCCAGAAGTGCGCTCCTCCCAAATAAAAGAAATTGTCTCACAAAACCACAAGGATTTATATCTGAATAGCCTACTCGGTCCCCATCCACAGGAAGGCAGAGACTGCCTGGATGCTGCATTTCAGCAGCCCGGATTCACTGCTGGCACCAGAGGGGCAGAGGTGTCTCCAAGAAATGGAGCTGCAAAGCCCAGCACCATTTGTTCAACTGTTAGGCATCCAGCATCTTTAAAGGAATTTATTTTCTGATCTCTGATTCTAATACCATTCTTTCATTTAAGAAAGCAGTTAATGTTACAGACTTTAGATGCAGAAAAATATAATCCTTATTATAAATTATTAGATTTTTCCTATTATAGTCTCAGGATAAATCTAATTGTTTGAATGGCGAAGAATTCCTTCCTTCCACTTGCTATGACTAAGATGCCAGGTAATAAAAGCCACTGTGCTGGCGAGCACGTGTATTCAAGTACAGACGTGTATGTTTGCTTGTGCATCTGAGTGTGCCTGTGCGCAGGCACGTGTGTGTGTTTTCAGCTCTCCCCCAAGATGACCTGAGGGGCTACAGAGTGAATGTCGGCCACTGAATTTACTTTAGCATTCTTCAGGAACTTCAGTCACCAAATAATTTAATATGAAGCTAAAATTTAAACAAATTGCATAGAAAAGAGATTGCTAGACAATTATAATTTTATTAATGATACAAGACTATGCCTAGGTAGAATATTTTTCCAGTCTAGTTCTACTGTACCACCGTACATGTAAGAAAGTCATGCAAACCTCACGTGAGTCTCCTCTGAACAGGCTGGGGCTGGCACAGGCCTGTTCACTCCAAACATGGATGAGAAGGCAACACTTACTCATGGTCACTTTCCTGCCCAGTCTCAGGATTTCTTGGGCTTTCCCCTTATCCTATTTCTAATGACCACATTTTAATGCGAATTAGGAAAATGTATAACAGCTTATCATTTCTCTCCAAGTAAAAATGTGGCTCTTAATAACGATGCATAATATGCTCAAGTAGAGACAAAAAAATCAAAGTGAAAATGTGATGGGTTCATTGTAAACATGTTAAACAATTATTTTTAAACAAATCCTAGCTACAGAAATGTCTGAAAGCATTCCCATCCTGAAGCTTCAAAACAAAATTTAGGAGCCCTGTGATGTCTGTTAAGTTATATCCTTTAGATGGAATTTGAAAATAAAATCAATCCCTCTCTGTTGATAACTTAGGAAAAAAATATTTCAAACATGACTAAATAATGAGTTGTTTCTATTTCAAAGAAAATTATGGTTTACTTTTACTTCTCCTCTCACTTTACCTCACTTGTAAAATAGTTCAAAGTCCTCACATACAGTGGGTCATTGATGAGTACAGTGGAATTTCCCTGAGGTGGACAAATAAAAAGAATGGAAGAGTTGAGCTTTCTCTGAAGTAAACAAATGTGTCTACCCACAGCAAGAACTATCACTGGCCCCTGTGTCAACTCTGCAAGGAGCTCTACAGGACACTGTAATGGGCAGCAGGAACAGAGGGTGGAGGTATTCACAGGGGTTATCCCTCCCATACACTGGAATCGGGTGGTGGGAAGTGTCCCCATTACACACCTGCAGGACTTGGAGAAGTGAGGTCCTCCCCATAGAGACAGCGTAGCTGAGGCCCAGGGGGCTCCTTTCTCTTGACCACAGGCATGCAGACATGGGCTGCAACCCACACTGATGCCCAGAGCTTTAAGAGATACCAGTGTGTTCTCCTCAGTGTGACCCCGAGAAGAGTTTTGGAGATATCTGCTCAGCTCACTAAATATTACGTTTTCCAGTTGATTTGGGGTCAAAATGCAGGCTGGCTCCCAATAATAGAGGTGCAGTGAATGCCTCCAAAGTGCGCCTGTTGTGGTGGGCTCTACAGGCTTTGCCACGGTGGGCTCTGCATACTAAGCCGTGGCGCACAGCGCATCTCTAAATGTCCTGATCTGGTTGGACCCATGTGTCTAAGGGGATCGCAGTGGTTGCTGCACTGGTGCCTTGGAATACCTGGGCCACGGTCTCAGAAACCCTGTTGAGGGAATAAAGGGTGCCCTCAGAGGCACCTCAGTCAAGCAGTGACTGTGATTTGTCTTCCATGCAGGACTTTTAGGGGCCTTGACTATGTGCATATTCGTCTCAACAACAAGGGACAGTGAAACTTTGCTGACATAATTATTCATGGAACCCTTTAATTTGCATCATCCCTTGGCACCGTAGGTGTCCTGTGGGTCAGATCCAAATGTCCCACCTTCTGGCTAGGAAAATAAACTTAAAAATAAATAAAGACGCTGTGAGTTCTGTGAGAGGCTGTGAAGCCCAGACAGCCTGAGGCTGGCGTTCCCATGTCCTGCTCCTATGAAACCTGTGTACAGGAAATGCCAGGCCCCTGCAGTAGGTCGCTCGCAGGACACAGGCCCCATGCATGGCAAGCTCCACGCAGCTGTGAAGGAGCAGCTGGGTAGGGATGTGGACTCTGCAGCTGTTTCACCAAGCTCACCCCATGGTCAGGCTTCGCCCTGGTCAATCCTCAGCAGTTTGCCTGATCCTTGGAGCGACCCTGCTCCTGGTCACCTTCCTGCAGTGTTGTCATCTTCTTGATGGGCAACAGGCAGGACTGGGAGGCTGTAGTGTTGCCTCACCAAGTACCAGGAGAACTGGGAGCCAGAAAGCAAGGATACCCAGATAGTCAGACAGCGGTGAAAGATAAATGTCTAAGGGACCAATGCGTTGTCTACGGCTATCCTCACAGGGCACAGGTGACTTGGTGACTCCAGGCTCTGCACCGGCAGCTCAGTGGCCCTCATAACCACATGCTGCATGCCGAGGGCATCCTGGCCCCCAGAAGGGGCAGGAGCAGCTGGGACATCAGCTGTACAACGTTTGGAGTCCGAGGCACGTATCCTGCTGACAGTTCTTATTTTGTCTATTTATTTGCCTTAATTTAACTCCAACTTCTTAAAGCCCAGATTATGGTGGAAAACAAAGTAGGAAAGAGAGCCTACTTTGAAGGCTCGAGTCATGAGCCAGCCCAGTGGTGCCTCTCCCCATCTGAGGGGAAGGATTGTCCTTCTGCAAACCGCAGCTCTCTGCTGGGTGCAAAGTGAAGAAAGGGTAACCTGGCTTGGGGGACAGGGGCAGAGTGTGGTTGGCCTTGTGCCTTTGAGCTCTGGGTCCCTCCAGCAGGACAGGCACCATCCCTGCGTCTGTGCTGCTGTCCAGGGACTCAGGGTTAAACTCCAATACCCTACGGTGCTGGGTTCTGGGCTAAAGGACTTTGGGTCACAGTCTTTCACTTGTGCTTGCATTTCTGTGTTCTTTTTTATACTTTCTTGGTTATTAGTAAAAATAGTGTCCGTGACCCTTACTGAGAAGGGTCCAGGGATGCCAACCGAAGAGCACGCGGTTTCCTTTGTGGAGTCAAGTTGAGGCTTCCGTTAACAGCGATTTACAGGTGGTACACCTTCTTCTCCCGGCTTTGTCCATTACTTAAGAATCAAGCAGTAAGTGTGAGCAGTTGTAGCTGCCTGTTGGCCACTGTTCATACCTGTGTTCCTTCACCTGGATCCTGTTAGCTCATTCTGCTGGTGTAGACACAAGAGAGCCTGCTGGCTTTCCTCTATCAACTTCTTTGTGTGTATTGGTTTAATCTTTCTTCAGCCAAAAGCTCTTCTAATGGACTGGTGGTCCTTATCTAAAAATGAGAGAGAGGACTGAAATGTGGACCTGAGTGTGCACATGTGTGTGTGTGTATGCACGTGTGCATGCGAGTGTGTGGTGCCCATGTGGGGTAGTGCAGATGGGACCTCAGATCTTAGAATCACTGGGCATTACCTCTGGTCCCTTGAATTTTCTCAGGAAAGAATTCCTTAATTTCCCTTCTGGGAGTGGTGAGACTTCCCGTGAACCTTCCCAGAGCCAAGGAGGCTTGGAGTTTCAACATTCAGAGAATAGGACTCCTCCCAACCTGCCTTTTCCTGTAAGTGTATAATTTCATTCACAATATGAGTCTTGTGGACTCATGGGACCAATGTGATGCTCTGATCTCTGTATACAAACGGAGAGATGCAATCAGGGGAATCACTGTGCTCACTCCCACATGAGCTTATATTTTATAAATTTATTTTTTGTACTGAGGTTTTCCTTTGCACTAAGCTGCATCCCATATCCCCAGGCTATTTTTATTTTATTATTGTTATATTTTAAAATTTTGTAACAGGGTTTCCATAAGGCACTGAACTCAAACATTTGATCCTCCTGCCTTAGCCCCCCAGAGTACAGGGACTACAGTCGGGGGTCACCACTCTTGGCTTTGTGGTAAGAATTTTAAATATCTCCTCTTTTAGCAAGTTTTGGATAGGTGACCCGTTACTGTTCAGTGAAATGGACGGAGCTCGGAATGGCAAATGCCCCTTTACACTCTGGAAACAGAGAACTGTTCTCTGGAACTGTTCTCCCACAGAAACGGTGCTCACGGTGGACGGGGTGTGGGGACAGGAGAGTGGGGACCAATGCCAGGGAACTGTAGACAGCTCTCCTCACTGTGGCTGAGCTCACTTCCCAGAGCAAGGCCGTGTCCTTGCTGGGTGTGGGGATGGAGTCTAAAGATGGGGCTGGTGCTCCAGGCACGTGGCCTGGTCCAGGGTGCTGGAGGACTCCTGCCTTGGCCTCCTAGAGATGTTTCTGGACACCATGGAGGCTCCAGTCCAAGCTCTCTGGGTCTTCCCGGGGTTGGGGATGCCAGTCACTTGCCTTGGGGTCCCCTGTGCTGACTTGGACACCAGCCTCCTGTGCCCTTACTCCTCATGAGCTGCGAGAACTGATCCCTTTCTGCAGAGCATTCTACCAACCCTCCCCTCAAGGAGGCTCTCCTCGCTCAGGAGATTCTGGGATGTGAGGCAGGGGATCAAAATTTGGGACCAGCCTGGGCAAATGTAACTTAGGGAGATCTTGTTCAAAATGTTAAAAAAATGAAAATTGCTGCAGACATAGTGCAGTGGGTTAAGTCCCCAGGACTGAAAAACTAAAATCCAACTATCTGCTGTCACAGACACCACAGTTTCCTCCTGCATGATTGTGGGGTTCACCAGGCAGTACCTGAGGTGCTCTGTGTGCTCAGGGGCACTTTGAAACACTCACTAGATACATTGTCATTACCCTGGGGACACACCCAACCCCACCTCAGCTCCTCCCTCCTCGAACGCCCCTTCCTCTCTGCAGACATGGGGGCTTCACCCCACCTGTCCTGCTCCTGCATCCCTGTTCTGTAGGTGAACTGCACTGGCACTGTAACATTCAACCCTCATGGCCCCCTGTGATGCTTAGTCTTTATATATCCTTCTGTCCCTGGAAGAAAGTGAACTGACACCCAGGCTACTGTCAATCAGTGTTTGATAATAAATTAATAATTAATAACAATCTAGTGGTATTACAAATTTTAGATTAACCAAGGAAAAGAAGTCAAAACAAAGTGCAAAGTCAGAACCAAAAAATAATTGCCAGCTTCTTGACTTGGGGACAGTGACCTCTGTGATGACCTTGCTCCTCAGGGGCCCACGGAGGAGCTAGACACACATAGTGTTCTGCAGAACACAGTCAACTACAGAGATGGATGCCAAAGTCAGAGTTTCAGTGTTGAGGAGCAACATTCTTAGCTGTGTTCTAGAGAGTGATGGGAATGTAGAACGCAAGCTCAGAAGACAGGAGCGGAAAGCCATCATGTTCTGAGATCTGTTACTATAGTTTCCTCAATTAACTAATTATATAAATAGTTACTGAGCTAATGATCATGATAGATTTTAGCTAAAGTTATAGCCAGAGTGAGTGGGATTGCTCACAGATGTATGAAAAAAGGAAGAAAAATATCTGAATTGGACATCCTTGCCTGTCCTGGCCATGCCTGCATTGTCATGGCTGTGAAATAAGAAATACATGATTTTATTGTTTAACTGGAATTAAACATTCACAAAATACAGATTTGCTCATTATGATGGAGAAGAGACAATTCTCCTTGACTCAAAAAGGAACAATTGAGTATCAATTTGAGGTTGACCCATCTGCCTACCCTGGGAACTCCCAGTGGTGTCCAGATGCCCAAGGTCTCCATCAGATTCTGGGCAATTGGAGTCCATTTGCATTTTGTGGAGCTTTATGTTCACACCTCAAAATCAGCTCCTGTGAATTTTGTTATACTGAGGTAAACTGAATCAACCTCTCTCTGAGTTTGGGTTGGCTATTGCTCCCTGAGAAGTCATTTATCCTCTGCTCATGGGGTGAGCTCTCATCAGAGAGCAGCTACCATGTTTTTTCAGCGCCTGGTTCTCTACCCTCAGCCTCCTCCAACACCATGCACCCTTACTCTTGATTGCAGGGACAAATGGTTCCTCCCTGACCTCTCTCTTGTGCGGACTAATAAAGTCTCTACTGTCTCACTATGAAGGCAGCCATGTAATATTAGAGTTAATGAAAATGCATTCCTGAAGACCAAAGGTCTTGGCTTCCAGAGCGAAAGCCAAAACACACACTCAGTAGTCCCCAAGACTTCAAGGGATGTATGGTTCCTACTGAGAAGCTTTGCAGAGCCTGAACCCCACAGGATGGTTAAGCTTCACTGTATCAACTCCACTGGCTTTTGAGCCACCAAAGGAATTAGTAGAGCCACTCTGAGAGTGCCCAGGTGGTCATGGAGCCAAAGCCTTGAGTACTGACCTAGCCCTGACCCCGTTCTCCTGCTCATCTTCTTGTCCACATGAAGAGTTGTGCTTCCCCAAGAGCTGCTATGATGTTTCTGTTTTGGAGTTGGTCAACCATAGACTGAATCCCCTGAAACCATGAGAAGATTAAACTCTCCTGTAAGGCATAGGTGAGGGCATTGTGTTCCAGGGAGAGTAATGCTGGCCGAGGTACTCCCTGTCCAAATGTACACATTTTATGAGTATGCAGGAAGGGAATTGCTCTCACCTGCATGTTTACACTGGAAACTGGAACATGGAAAGTGTTAAGGTCTCTAGTTCTCCCCAAGCAACACTGTGTGCTACATCATTCTACTGTCTCGGACTGAGTGCTGTGCTGTAGGATAGACACAGACACAAGGTGATTCATGACCCAGTGAGTTTGAGACTGAAATCCTTTAAGGGAAACTACTCATTTTCAGCTGTTATGGCTTGTGTCTAGATGTCCTCCCAAACCTCATGCCATCACAGGTGGGACTTTTTCAGAGGGGGTTGGATGTATAGTGTGAGACACTGGGATTGATCCATGGTTCAATGCTAGTCTCAAGGGCACTAGGATTAAGGGTGTGAGTGCTACCTACCCTGAGGAGCCTGGATAGGATGTGAGGGATAGAAAGAGCTGTGGTCATCCCTCATGGCTTTGCTACCTTCTGCCCTGTATGAACTATTGCCCTTCTGCCATGGCACTCTGCCTTGGAGCCATCCAATTATAGGCTGAAACCTGTGCAAACTATGAGCCAAATAAACATTGTATTTTGAGTACTTTGTCTCAGCAATAATAAAAATAACTGAGACACCAGCTAATGCAAGCCTCACCACAGGGATAAATCCTAGGACAACTATTTTGAAAGGTATGTTGGAGCTGGGCTTTTGAGAGGGTTCTCAGGGATTCCTCAGAGTTAGGTGAGAAGAGAAAAACTGCAAGCTGATCTGGCTCAAGGATCCCCCCTTGTATTTCCTACTTACTATTCAGGGATTCTATGCAGAGTTATAGCTGAGGAAATCTCTTTACCATACATCATGTGCTGGAGCCGAGAGTAAAATTAAAACATCAGAGCCCCTGGAAGAAGGGCCTTATCAAGGAACCAATGATAACAAACGTTGGTGAACTGAAGGGCAAAGGAGCCTTTCTGCATTGGTAATGGTGATGGAAACTGTACAGCCACCTTGGAAATCCGTGCAGAGGCTCCTGAACAGCTGCCACTAGAAATTCCATTTGACCTATTCACCAGTCAGGAATCTTTCAGAACGTGTCAAAGATAATGCCTTGCAGTTATACATGCACCCTCATGTTTACACCAGCACCATTCCTAATAGGTAAGTCTTGGAAGTGGCCTGTATGCCCCTCAGCAGATGAATGGATGGAGAAAATGTGGTGTTTACATACCGTGGAACACTATTCTGCCATAAAGGATAAATGTGAGTCTTCTGCAAGAAAATGGATGCCCCGGAGATCACCAGGCCCAGTGAAATAAACCAGACGCACAGCTTAAATATCCCATGCTTCCACTTATATTTATATGAGAAACTCAAAGTGTAAAAAAAGAAAAAAGTTAAAGACAGATGATCGGAAGTCCTATCCTTACCCTGGATGCAGTGCAAAGGGCAAATCGTGAAGAGAGACAGCTGGACCAGGCCCAGGGACACTTGCAGGCCCACCGGTGGGAGTGTCTCACACAAAGAAGGCAAGCGATGAGTGTGGGAGGCCAGAGCATCTGCAGAAGCCACTGATAGTAGGCTGCCAGTTGGCCCGGGAACGGGGAGGCCCAGACCTGGTGGTGGAGCTGGCTAGGGTGGGAGGAGGCTGTACATCCCACACACAGCTGCCACCAACCTAGAGAAGTAGCTGGGCAGTTTGGAGGCTGGCAGTAGCTGCTGAGGATAAAAGCCCAGCACAACACCTGCAGGAGGCTTCATTTCACTTTCATGGTCTTCAGATTCCTGCCACCGCCTTCTTCTATCTTTAACCTCACAGAGTGAGCCAGTGTCCTCTGACCACGACCCAGGGGTGCCCTTTAAAGCACTGCTGCTAAGGAAGAATAAGGAGGTCTGAGGCCAGGGGAGCAAAGTGGCCTAGGGAGGGGGCAGGCTGAGCTCCAACAACCCAGTGCCCACAAACACCAAGGGAATGGTCTGTCCTGGGGCCCCAGAAGGGTACAAAGGAGCTCGCACTCTCTGCAGGAGGCCTCAGTGTTCCTGGAAAGCACCTGGTCTGTGCTGTCCACCCTCACACTGGGCGCCACCTCGCCCTCCACCCTGCCCAGCTTTGCTGCCATCTGGGGATGTGGTGGGGGCAGGAGGAAAGTGACACCTGGGAAAGGTTCCCCGGGGGCCCAGCTGGCAGGGCCATTGTGCCTTGCACAGAGGGGCCCTGTGAGATCCTCGCTGGCCGGCCCCATACACTAAGGCCCCTTTATGTGTGGGGAACAGAGGTGCCCCTGTTTCCTGTGCACTGCAGGCCTCTGTGCTAGCCAGTGGGGAAGAAGCCACCTCGTCAGGCCAGCGTGCGCAGGCCTTTCTCACCACCCTGACAGAGCCAGTCCTGTGCCTCTCCCCACGGGCTCTAAACCCCAAGGAATGCTTCTCCAGATGTTGTCTGGGAGCCTTGCCATGCCGAGTGTGTGAGGAATCTACCTCTTCCCATGTGGATGGGTGAGAGCTCAAAGCGACCTCAGATCAGGTCTTAAACCGAGGACTTGCTTTTTAAGATGCTGAGGACAAAGACTCTTGGAAACTGACCGGGAGGTCCCTGATGGGTCTCCACTGGGTCCAGGTCAGAAGCTGGCTCTGCTGGTGGCAAGGAGATGCGAATCTCTCTCAGTTATTGCTTTGCCCTCAGCTTTCTGGGGTGAGCAAGCTGGGTCCCCAGAACTGGCAGTGGGCTGGGAGGGGGATGCTGGGGGTCCAGAGTGGCAGGAAAGTGAGGTGATGACTTCATATCTCTCGGGACTCCTGTGTTTATGTTTAAACCAAAGAGTGCTTTGGATCCTTTCTGTGCTGTGAATAGCACAGTATTACTAGTTAAGTTAGTTAGGTAATACAGAGTATGATGATGCTCTCGGTCAGATCCTGATTCTTTGTGTGTGTGTATTTTAGAAAAGAAAAAAAAAAATCCATTCCTTATGACCCAAGTTCTCCATTAAACAGAATAAAAGAGTTCAATGAATTTAAGAGTTTAGTGCAAGGATAGTGGGCAAAAGAGATGAAGAAAAGAATAAGCAAGAGTTTGTTTTCTCTCTTTTATAAAAGCTCTAATAAGCTTAATGTAAATCAGCTAAAAGTCTTAAAACTATGCTCCTCCAATTCCTTCAGTGATTATGACATGCAATGCAGAAGTACATAGCAAGGGGCTGGGAATTTAGCTCGGTGGTGTAAGCACCTGTCTGGCAAGTGTGCGGTCCTGAGTTCTGTCCCTAGTACCAAAAATAAAATAAAATAAAAAAAGCAAAAATGAAACCTTTCAAATTAAATGAACACTTACATTGGTACAAAATACCATATGGAAAGAAACACACTCATGTCGGAAATGTTTTTGAAACATTTCTACAAGTTGGGTTCTTCCATTTTGTCTATGATGGATCCGTCCTGTAGCGATCCTTCTGTATGAGGTGGACTTGGTGGAACTTTGATCAGGGTGGAACTCACCCTTGTCCTCCTCTACAGGTGGACAAGGCAGCAACACTGGGGTCTCTTGCTGCAATTCCCTGATACTTGATGAGGCTGCGGGTTGTGAGAATCTTAATGCCTTGGAGAAATGCTTCTGGGGTTTACTAATTGAATTGGAAAGATCTTTGAAAGTTCAGTGTGTTAAAGATTTTTACAGTTGGTTTTTACAGCTTTAATATCCCCAAATAACTTAATTTACAAGCTACAACCAAACAAGTAAAATGAAGTAGAAAATTGGCTTTATTCAAGCAAACATTTTCTCTTGAGCCTCTCAAATAATTAATGGACCATTCTTTAATTAGTTATCGATTTTTCCCTAAATCTTTTAGAAAGTGGCCAGTTATTTAGTTTCCTACTTTTCTGTCCACAAAATCTGAAGATGAGCCTGTGTTTACACTAGGAAATAATGAAGGAACAGTCTCACTAATTATTTGCTGCTTACAGTTCAAAGGTAAAATGTTCATCTTTCCTTGGAAAGGCTTACATCATAATATACCATGGAGCTCAGAATAAAATTTTATGACGTAATAATTGGGTTGGAATGATTATCAGTTAATATCAAACGTCTTGTGTTTCACAGTAGAAGGCCAGACTTCACAGGTCCTAGAGGTGAATATAGGAACATAACAGTGAGCCAGCAGCACAGCTCTACCCATGTCCATCTGGCAGGGAAGGAAGAACGGACTGGGGTCGGGCAAAGTTGGACGAGCAGGAGGCGCCCTGAGATACCAGGTGGGACAGGGGAAGGAAAGGCGGCCTGACACTGAGGGCATGGGGATAGGGTCCAGCCAGAACATCCTCTATCCCTGATGACTGAAGGGCTGGAGGCAGGTGAGCATCTGGCCAGCAGAGGCTGGACAGTGCGTCCCAGCAGATGGGAAACTCCTCACTTGGCCTCTGGGAGTTCACATTTGTCCTAGAGGGAAAATCCCTCCCTAGTCTCTATAGCTATAGAAAAGCCCCCTCCACTCCTCGGGTGCAGGAAGGGATGGAAGAGCAGGGCTTGAGTGGGTGAAGGTGACCACTGGAGGTCATTGTCCTTTTGTAATGGGGCAGATGTCTCCTGGAAAGTGTCAGGAAGATTAGACAGAACGAGATGGACAGTAGATGTTTGGCGAGAACCATGAACTCCAGGGGAGATTGCAACTTTTGAGATAGAAAAAAAGGATGTGTGCTGCAGCTGTAAATTCTGTGGTGAGGCTGGGGGAGGGAGGGAAAGAGTGTGGACAATTAGGGGAGCACAGAATGGAGGAGAGCGAGGTGCCGCCTTCTCCATGTGATCATCAGCAGACTTTCCCTGGCCGGTTTTTCTGCTCTCAGTTATACACTGAGACAGGCTGAATTTTCATCTCATGCATCTACAAGGTCAATATGCAAAGAAATTTACGAAGATTTCATATGCCTGCTTTTTTGAATGAATATTCCACACTCCTTTAATTTTTCGACCAATCAGCAGTGATAGAACAGGACAGTTTCCTGAAAGTTTTAGCTGATTTTCATTTTAT
Source organism: Cavia porcellus (assembly GCF_034190915.1). NCBI lineage: Eukaryota > Metazoa > Chordata > Mammalia > Rodentia > Caviidae > Cavia > Cavia porcellus. The sequence continues at coordinate 46,109,597 of NW_026947507.1, forward strand.
GCAATGTTCCCTACTATGCCGTCTCCGTAGTCAGTGCTCCTCATAGCTTCATTTCAGTACATGGTCAGTCATTTCATGATGCATCATAATCTTTTGCATAATTTGTTTTACACCTTTCTCCTGAACATCATATCCTTTGTTTTATTACTTTATATTTGTTTTCTTAACATTATTTGCAGCAAGACATGGAAAATAGATTGTCAAATTAATCTGATACTAAAGTTTAAAATTAATCAGCTTTGACAGTTCACCTTAGATTAATGAACTGCAGAATGCAAATGATTAGAAACTGATTATCAGCTTTCTATAGCTATAGAAAATTTGAGAAATATATGAGTTTTCATAACAAGGTAATTGTAATAGGAAAGTAGTCAATGAGTCCCACTTTGCTCTTATTTTTGTTTTACCTTTTTCTGTTTCTGAATGAAAAGTAATTATAAAATCGCACTTAATTTTAATTGAAAAACAGTGCCCTCTCAGTCTTTTAATGTCGTATCCTTGAATCTCCACTTACATGTTCAGCTGTACTGAATCAACAAAACCATCATGCAATAAAAGTTTGTTCCCTGACAAAGCATACAAAAAGTAATACGTATGTTTATTTCTCTAATCTGAATTACACTTGACTGCCTTGATATATTATGATATTTTCAACTATTTTCCAGGTCATTGCTTCTTAAGCTTCATGTTCTTCTTTGCTGAAATAACTCATGCTAAATTAATGTGGTCTAAAATAAATCACCAGGACTGAAAAAATTAGAAAAATCAATATAAACATGTTATGGCTTTTGCTTCATTCTAACCAGTTGCTCCAAAAACGTGGACCAAATTATCAATAATAATTTCAGATTTGAGAGTGCCTATATTTCAATGTATTTTAGCCTTTAGTATTACCAATTCTAATAGTTTGCTATTTTTAAATAATTTGGAATGATACACTATCTATTGATTTTTATTATTAATACATTCATTGTAAAAACCTTTCATCTGAAACAACATGCAAGCATTTAATAGCTTGTGTAGGAACACACAAACAATTCTCTTTTCATAAGAAAATGTTCTCGTGCTTTTAATAATTTTCAGTGTAAGAATTACTACAGGTTAGAGTTCAGTTTCATATTCATAAGAAAGGTGAAATGAGCTATTTTAAACTTTAGATATAGTTCTAAGTTTAAAATAAACACAAAAATTTGATTGAAGAGAAAGGTAATGCTGATGTGTTTAGACCAACCATAAGCATAGTCCTGGTTGACCAGGTGTCTGCCGGCTCACCCCACTGCTGGCACCTGCGGGACTGTCTCACGGGGTGGCTAGTACTGCCTGTGATACGAAGAGATCTGCTCACTTCTATCAGGCTTTTACTAATGAAATTCCCAAAACCTCTGCATGGCACAGTCTGCAGGTGTTACCAGGGCTCAGCTGCCCACAGAGAGAAATCAGAGCCCTGTGATAAATGTATTAATTCAGTCACTGGAAATGGTAGCCATGATCCTTGTATTTGTTCACATAATTTCCTTCACTCATACCTGTCTCATGTTACAGTCTTGTTTGTCTTTGCATGTGTGACTTATCCTATTTCATCCAGGTGTGGTACTTCTGGGTCAGTTAGGTAATGAGAGCAAATGTCAGTATCCTAGGGTTCATAGCATCACCCCTTGCGGATGTGAAGAGACAGGGTGTATCGGGCACCTTTGAAACTGGTAAGCTTACCTTTACACATGAAGGTCTTTTGAAAGGTCTCTATGACTTTACAACTGGAATTATACTTATCTAAATATTGCATCTTTTTTATCTTTTCAAGTGGAAGCATACTTTGGCTCTAAATTACAAAGTTAGCTGTAGAAATATAGAAAATGTCAGAATGAATTGTGTACAAAATCATTTAAAACAAATTAAAGAAATTGAGAAATCAACAACTATCCTTTACTAAAAGAGTTATTGTGTGCCTGGAAATAATTTGAAATCCTCCTTTTACAAACATTCACACGTGTTGTAAATGTAGCAGGGCAGTGTGCCCATCCTCAGCCATGGCTTTTCTCTTGGTGGCTTGGCTGGGAGGCCCTGGGGATGCAGGCCTAGGTGGGGAGGTATGGATACTCTTCAGGGACCAGGGCAGGAAGATGTAAAGTAGACGACCGTAAAGAACAGAAAGAGCCGGCGCTGGTTATCGGGAGAGTGGAAAGATGAAGGTAGCCTCTGTCTTTGGGGCTTTATCTGGACCCGGGTACCACCAGTAACAGCTGCCTCCACCACAGAAGCCAAGGGACAGGTGGAGCTGTGTAGATGTCTCTTGGGGAGAGGGGTTTCCTGGGTCCTCTGTGGCAGTCAGCATAGCCACCACCACTGAGCATGAGTCCGGAGGAGTCACTGGGCTTTCTTCCTCCTCCCGTGGGTTTGTCGCTTCAGTAAACTCCATAAGGTCTCAGTGTCAGACTCCACCCACAGCGCGTGGCATGGTCTTCTGCAGAGCTGAACCACATCTGCCAGAACAGGCAGGTGCCTGTAAGCACCGCACGCACACCAGCTGGGTAACGCTACGAGGGTGTGGGCACGCAAGCCCAAGCTAAAGCATTTCCAGCCTTCGCTTGCAAAACTGTGTCTTAATCATGTAACCCATGGTTTAGAACACGTGAATCATAGTAGCTCCCTTTTAAAGAGACCCTTTGAGAAACTGGATGGGCAGTGAAAATACCAAATATTTAGAAATACCAAATGAAGTTATTTGTCTGGTGTTTCTTCACCGAATCTCTTTCTAAACAGTTTCATTGATGAGAGTTAATTTAAAAACAAATCATAAAAAGTCATGTTTTTCTTTTCAACTAAACCTCATGATGTTTCTTAGTAAGCTATATCGTATCACTGGGAGAAGAATCTGAGATAAATTCCTCTTGTTAGAATTAATTGGAGAGACATTTCCTTTCATAAAACACTTGGAGATTTTTTTCACCTACTTTCCTCCCAGGCATGCGCTTCCTGCAGGCCGCAGCCTTCTTTTGGTGAGGGACAGAAAGGGCTGCATTCCTTCTGCCCTTGGGAGAAAGTAAGAAATTCCAGGCAGTGGAATCTGGTTCATCGGTGGCAGGGAGAGCGGTCCAGGCTGTCAAGAGAGCTTGAAGGCAGAGAGGTCACCATGCTATTGCGAGGTAGGGTCGACTCCTTCCCGGTGGTTGAAAGGGATTTTGAAGTCAGTCGCCATCGGTTGGCTCATTTAGAAGTGGGAAAACATTAATTTGGGAAAAGCAAAAATAACTTGACTCAGTTTTGTTGACCACCCTGTAAGAGGGCAATGAGGGGGAGGCAGCGGTGCCACCCAAGGGCCCATCTTGGAGTTGGTGTTCCCAGGCAGGCGGCACTGCGCGGACTGGTGGGGGAATTTTAACCAGAGGCTGAGCACCAACAGAGGCTGTGTGTCACACGTGGCGGGGAGGGTTTAGGGTTAGGGTTAGGCCAGCACTCAGTGGCTCCCGGAGCCATACCGTCCCCTGCTCCTCTCGCGCAGCCCAGCTCTGCACTTAGCTGGCAGCACAGCAGAGACTGAGGGACTGAAAAGAGACTGCGCTTCTCCTCGCCTTGAGAGCAGGTTCCTACGCTGCCAGAAGAAGAGAAATACATTGGCTCTCCGTGGGGTTGTGTACGGTCACCATAGGGGCTGTGGCTTCCAAATCACATTTATTATTCCACGTTTCTGAAGGTTATAGGTCTGACCTGGGCCCCAGTAGGCCAGGTCCACCCTGGTGTCACTCTAGTGTCCTTGGTTATGGCTCTTGGTGTGAATCCCAGCCCTTCCTTTCCAGCTCTTGCCAGCCGCCCACTGGTCCAGGCTGGGCACTCTGCCTCCTAAGCAGCAGTCTGCACCGTGACAGTGACCGCTCATCCCTGGTGATGGCAAGGGAGTGTGTGATCCCATGGCATCCTGCTGTGTGATCCGAAACGCCCCCCCCCCAATCCAGATCCTGCCCCTGCTGGTCCTCTGGGCCAAGGAGGGCTCAGGTCCTGGGGATTGCAATGCAGGCCTCCCAGGGGCAGGTCCACACATCCTGGCACATAGCTCTTGGCCTGCAATTCCAGCCATCCACATTCCCTCTTTCGCTCATTGCTGTTCCATGCTGCAAGTCCGAGCCTGTGTTTCCCTCTCTTTGAGACACCTTCTGATCCTTGGATCTGAAGTTTTATTCTCTCCTCCTCCTCATTTTTCTCTCTGCATAACTCTTGTCGCAATCAGTGCCTATGGAGCTGAGCATCTGTAGATGCAGTGATTCTTCTCTTTCCCTGGAAAGTCTGGGAGTGCTGTTTCTCCCTTTGGTTTTATTTCATAATGATCAGTAGGGGTTGTCCTAGTTATTCTCTGTTTTAAAAAATATTCAAGGCTAGTAATTAATTAATGTATTTATTTTTAATCTTTGAGGCTGGTAATTTATAAAGAAAGAGATTCATTTCCTGATGCTCTGTAGGAGGAGACACTCAAGGGTGTGGCTCTGCCCTCTGTGTGGCTCATGGTGAAGGTAGCCCTGCTGCCTGGCACCTGAGGGAAAGGCAGAGCAAGTATGCAAGCTCAGCTCTAACTTCCCTCCTCTAAAGATGCCAGGAACTCTCTTTCCTGTCATCCCAGGCAGTGCTGCAACTGTTAGGGCCCACCAGAGAAGCAGGTTTGATATAATACCTATGACTATAAAGGATTTACAAGGTAGGCTGACAGTGGCCACCTGCAGAGCCAGGTGTGGGGAGTGCAGAAGGGCCATCCGGGCACTGGAGACGCTGAGGGTACAGTCAAAGGCCTGGGGCTCACTGCAATGTCCTGTGAGAGCCCATACTGGGAGGTTGAAGGGTGCACACAGGAAGCCAGGAGACACAGCCGCCCAAGGTGGAGGTGAAGGCTGGAACTCCTCTTCAGAAATCCAGGGAAGGCTGCCTCCTTGGTTTCCTTTCTTCCATTGTAACTGGGAGTCCATGGCTGAGGCCACTCACACCCAGGGCCTACGTAGGACTTCTCTCCTCCTCTAAGCCACACCGACAGCCAAAAGCCAAGCTGATCCCCGGAGGGGGTGTTTCTATCTCAGTTTGCACAACAGATAAATAGAGCACCACTCTGAGCCCCCAGCCCTACAGGGGTCACCTGTAAACTGGGGGATCCTCTTCCCAACACATGAATTCCAGGGAACGAATCCAAGCCACAGCTGGAAGTGGTACTAAGTCAACGCTGAAGACTAAGTGTTCACGAAAAGCACTTCGAAGTTTTGAAATATAAATATTTGCTATTGAGGACCTAACTAAAACTCAATAGAACATTTTATGAATTTCTACCTCCTCTGCATTCCTATAGTGAAAATGCCTAAGAATGCACTTCAAGAAGACCAAAAAAAAAAAAAAAATCAAAACTAGAACGATGAAATAAGACATCAAATGACACATTGTGACTGAGCTCTCAAAAAGCGATAGGCAGATGCTTGATTCTGCAGAGCCTCCTCAGTAAATGAAGTCAGGAAGAAAAACTTAACCGCATGATGGCAAAAAGTCATAACTCATTGAATAGTGTGCCTCATTTTTTGTGTCATTACAAAAGTAATAAGCTCAGACAGCTGGTACCCCACCAGTTCGAGAAATGCCTGGTGAAGATGTTTTCTCTGGAGGAAAAAATAGCAGAAAACAGAAACCAGCTTCATATGAGGGTTAAGAGCCTGCCAGACATCCGCATGGCTCTGTTTCTCCCCGTGTGTGTTGGGAACTCAACAAGAGGAAGAAATGGGTGACTTTGTACCCTGGTTTTTTAGTATGATTATTATCTTGTTGCTGTTTCTAAGTCAGCCTGAAACCAGAGTGTCTAGGGTCTCCCTGGCTCCCACGCACAGTGGATGCCTCTACCCCTGAGCCACCTCAAGGAGCCTCCTGGAAGACGTCAGCCTCATGAGCAGCAGCCTTGAGGGAGGGCAGAGAGGGGCCAAGGACACAGCCGTGCATGTAAACTATTATTCTTTGCCCTTCACCTAAGTGTCCATGTAAGAACCTATGGAGGCAGGAAGAGTCGAAGACAACCAAAGGGCCTCTACTGTTCAGGGTTCTATACTGTGTCAAAGTCGCCCCTCAGTTGCTTTGTATCTTATTTCGAGCCCCTGATTCTGCAGCCACAGCTCCACTTAATCCAGTTGTGATGAGTCATCTGTAATGTATGTGTAAGTCACTTATGTTGTGAGGGGCCAATCCTGGCCCAGGATCAGCAAAGAGGACAGAGTGGAATGCCCTCTCAGAACTCAGAATTGGATACTGCTTGGCACACAGAACACCTGGATTTAAAGAGCATTGTGAAGAAAGTGCACATAAATAACTTTGCAAATTTGAATTACAGAGGATAGAAAATACATGAATCCAAAAACCTCAAAAAATTAGCTTTTCTTTAAAATTTATAGTTTCACAGGGATCACAAATTAATATTTATATTAATATAAATTTTTAAAATGTGGATTTTTAACAAGCTTAATTTTGGGGACAATATTTCCTCCTTTAAGCTTGAGATGAACAGAGATTACTATTTCCTTTAATTTCAATTTGATTGATTTTTATGTGCTTCACCTTGTGTGTTTTTAAAAATCTAGTGCTTTTTGCACATTAGTCTAAGCTCAGAAAACCAAAAACATGATACAGGAGAGAACTGTTACCAACAGATTAAGTGGAGGAACTGTGTTTGAATGCTAGCCAGAATTTTATCATTGTGAATATAATATTAAACTTCCTTTTGCAAAAAGGTGCATTTGTAATTTGAGCAGACAATGATTAAGGAATCTCACTGATACATCTTGATCTCAAATAAACTATCAGAAAAATTAAAACATTATGACTTGTATGTGTATAAACCTAATAATTGGAGTAGATTCCATGGCACCTCAGGACAATCTTCAGAAGGTCCAGAGCATTGAACTTTTACAAGTAAGGTTGTCTTGAGTTCCTTTTTCTCCACATTAGTTACAAATCATAGGAACTATTTTGGGCTCCAGATTTATATTTTGTCTTGCATGGATTGCCTAAAAATTGCCAGTTAAACCATTGTGAAGGAAAAAAAAAAAATTCTTGTTGGTTCTGTGGTGCAAACCTACACATTTCCATCCAAATAGCCTGTCATCCTAGAGTCCTGAATGCCTGAGAAATATTTTAAGAGGATCAAAGCGCCTGATTCTGCAGAAAAGCTGTGAGTTAGCAAGCTTCCTATGCTGAACTTCGGAGGGGACCTGTGATTTACTGGTAGCAAATTTTGAGGCATTATGAAAGAATCAAGGAAGAATGGGCATCCATCTTCCAGGAGCTGTCAGGTGGCAAGCAGCATTCAAGACTCTGATGGCTTCTATTTGAATGACAATTGACATTTTACATCATATTCCTATTTATCTTTTTAATTCGATTTTTCCAGGAAGCTGAGATGCAATAGAATTGTGGAAGCTGACAACGGCAGCCCACACCAGACCATTCTTCTTTTCTCTGTAACTTACTTCCTGTCTATATTAAGGCACTGATGCATTTTGGCACCAGATTTCAGACACACAGCTTAAAGTAAGAAAAGTCTCCCAGTGGTTTGCATATCAATGATCACTGCAAAAAATCCATGAGGTTAACCCTCTCCAACCCTAGGCTGCTTCTGATCCCTGGTGCAGTTTTCATGATGTCGTAGTTTCCTTGGTGGATCTGAGGGATAAATCATGCTGGGCTGGCCCCTGCATACATTGCCATCCCAGGATGGGGAGATTTTGTGAGCTCTTGTGCAGAATTTGTTCCAAGCAGCTGTGCTGTCCCCTCTGCTCTGGCTGCTCCACACCCTGAGGAGCCACAGTGTCCCCACTGTGGTGAGAGAGACCTCGCTGTAACTGGGGCCTGAAAATCAGCTTGATTCTTCTGAGACAGGCTCACAGGAGGGGAAGAACAGCATTTCAGAACGGGGCACAAACACACAGAGAATCCTCAGAGCTGGAGTCAGGACAGGAGGAAATGACATCAGTGTTAGCGTTAGGACTTGGGATGTGATACAGGTGATAGCACTGTGGGTTCCATTCCTATTCACTGTTTTAACTTTTTCCCCATTCTGATATGTTTTATGGACTCTTTCAGAGAATAACATTTCAAAATGCAAACAAAATGGGCAGAATGCAAAGAAACACAATTTCACTGAAATTCACTGGTACCTGTGCGCTCCCTGAGGGTCTAAAACCTCCTCTGGAAAGGCAAGCTGTCTGCTTGCTAACAGGGTGCTACCCATTCAAGGCATGCTTCAGGACTCTGTGTTCAAGCCCCCCACCACAGAGAAAGTTCTCGCACACTCTTCTGCCAGCTTCAGTGCAACAAAGAGAAATCTGTCCTTTGTTGCTCTGCAAAGCCATGTTTATTCAGCCGCAGACACTGTTATCTGCAGTGCCAAACCTGGACTCAGCTCCCCAAACTCCATGACCTTCCCTCTCCCCACAACACAGGAGGTCAGGTCCTGGCTCAGCACATGGGGCTCCTGAGAGGTGTGGAAACCCTTCCCCTCCCAGCTGTCAGTGCTCAGGGTGTAGAGCACCCCTCCTGCGGCAAGGAGCATAGCACATTTCTGGAAACATGACAGACTGAACCCTGTCTTATTCACTCACTCTGCTCCTCTCTTGGGAAGGTCTCCTGACCATTGGTCATCATAAAAGGCTCAACAACAGAGAGTCGTCCACACCACTTTTGAGCTGTCACTTCTCAGAGTTTCCTTGCTCTGCCCTTCAGTGAAACTTGAATATGAATAATCCATCATTGCCCCAGTTGTTGCCCCCAGTTTTGTGATATTCTTGAGGGCAGTTGGCATGAATTGTTTATCACTCTATATTCAGAGTCAAGCCAATGAGTAGAATATAATTGATCATGGAATTACTCGATGGATGAATGGACAAATGGACAAATGGAAGAGTGGATGGATGGATGGATGGATGGATGGATGGATGGATGGATAGATCATATTTGTATTAGTCAGGACAATCTAGAAAAACTGAACAAATTAAAACAAAAAAACAGATATATGTGAATAAATTTTTCTGTTTTGAAGTCCATTCAACAGCATTTTCTCCCTCTGGGGTAGCTGAACTTTTACTCTATTTAAGCCTTCTACTATCTGATGAAGCCCCCTGACTGATGAAAATGTACTCAACTCAGTCCATTAGTTTAAATATTAGTCTTATCCTCCAAACTCCCAGGCAAATGCTTACCATAATGTTTGACCGGATATCTGTACCTGATTATCCAGGAAATTAATAAATAACATTTGCTGTCATGATAACTATGCTAATTTTTCTCAATTAAATGTAATATCTAGATGTGTGAAATTGCTTGGAAACTACTCAGAAGTCAAGCTGGTCTCCATGGGAGATACCAGGGCTTTTACTCATGCTGTTGTTTGTAAGAAAATGGATGATTATTTAGTTCTATTCTGCTTGGCCACTGCCTGAGAACATAGTGAACGCTTGATCTTCATGTTCTAGTCATCGTGGAACACAGTTAAGGTACCCAGTGAACAACTGCTAAATTGAGCAGTAAAGGAAATATCTTTATGATGAAAAATGGCCTAAAATAAATATTGCAGAAATTAAAGTACAAATTAATTAACTCAACTGAGAATAACCACAATTTAACATGAACCAAATCTTAGGAATCTGTGAAACCTCAGTGGAGGTTGTGGAACACCCGCTGGAAGTTCACCTGTGATCGGCAACATTCCAAGTGTGCATGTGATCCTGGGGTAGATTATTTAAAAGCAGGACAAGATTTATGGGTATAAATAAAGGGCCAATGTAACCATGATGCTGGATATCCTGGTGGGACTGATCTAAACACATGAGCTCTTTACAGCAGAAAAAGAGGCAGAAGAATGGGTCATAATGTGGTCACCAGGATCTGTGGCCCACCAGTGCTGGCCATGAAGGGGAAGGAGGGAGCCGTGACACCCAAGAGAGTGGCAGCCTCTAACAGTTGAGAATGGGCCTCTGCCAAAGGCTGGCAAAGACATGGGGCTGTGGTCCTACAAGTTGCACTGAAAATCTGGCCCTGTAGGAGGGGAATTCTCGCCAGGCTCCAGGGAGGGCCACCATGATTTCTCCAGTGAGCACTATTTTTTTTATCAGGCAAGACTCATATTGGACTCAACCTTCAAAACTGAAACATAATCAATAGATCTGTGCTACTGAAGCCACGATATTGGTAATTAACTTTTACCTGAAAGTAGTAAAAAGTTATTAAAGTATACAATAAATTACTAAAAGCACAGGGGCTTAGAATAGTGTGCATTCTCCACCTCTCAGTTTCCGATAGACAGGAATTCAGAGGCCACCTGGAGGCTCAGTTTTCTGCCTATTTCCATTAGAGTTCTCTGTGAGAACAAAATGGAGAGGATGGATGAGTGGATAGATAGACAGACAGACAGGAACTATGCAAGAGGTGTTACTTAAAGGATCGGAGGTGGAGGAGACCACAGTTGGTGACCCACGTGACCCAGTAGCAGCTTTGCCCAAGGAGTTTGGAGCCTCAGAATAAAAGGCATCAAGACCGAAGGCCTGGACACTGCCCGAAGGTCACTGATGCGAATCTGTACTAAGAGGCTGAGGAAACTGAGTTCAGTGTCAACAGGCGATGTCAAGAAAACACATGTGTGATCCAGCAGAACTGAGTTCTTCAGCCATAGGCCGAGCTCCTGCTCCTTTCCTGCCATTCTATCCACGCCCACTGCATGGTGACATCAGCAACTGGGGTCGGTTTGCAGGCCCATGTGTCTGTCATTTCTGCAGACACCTGGAAGGATGCTGCACTGATCTGCTGGGTGGCCCCTACTCCACCAAGTTGATGGAGCGTGGTTGAGGGTCACACTGCATGTCTCACCTGGTTGCCATGAAGGTGTCAACCAGATGCGCCTGCTCATCTGGAGGCTGAGGGGGAGCAGAATCCCCTCTTGACTTGTCCAGGTCCCCGCAGATTGCACTTCCTCCCGGACCATGGGTGAGGGCCCATCAGCCGGTGCTCCCCTGGCAGGTTTCTGTGCTGTGGACCTGTGTGCGCAAAGCCCACAGGAAGTGCTGCGGCTGTAGAAGGTAGATCTGTGTCTTCTCTAATACAGCAGAAGCCTCTGCCACATGCTTGGTGGGCAGCAGGTCTCACTTCCTTGTCACACTCACAAGCTGGTGCGTGCAAAGGTGTGAATGCTGGAGGCGGATTCACTGCGGTTGGAAGGCAAGACTCCCACCACCTCCTTCTTTCCTAATTATGAAATAATTGTGTTTCAGGCCCAAAATGACTTTACATGTTCTGCAGTTCTTCAACTGTCATTAAGGGATAATTTGTTCCAATAATTTCTAAAATCAATTTTTTAACATATCTTTTTCTTCATCTATTAAAACCTTGAAAAATGATGTGAAATATTTTCACATGAAAGGTAAGGTGCACACAGAAATCATTGCACTTGTTTTCCATGGATGGGTTAGATAGACACATATGCTTAGGGGAAAACTGTTACAAAAATACAGTGCAACCTTTGTAAGGCTTAATGTGGCTATTTTTTCTACATTCATGGCATTGATTCCAGGCCTAATATCTAGAAATGGGTTTGTAATTTTTTAAATGGTAAATAATATAATAAAGTTATAATTTGAAGAGACACGAAAATGCCCACATGGAAGTAAGATAGAAAAATCTAAAGACCATGTGCATCTGGGCGGGGTCCCCTGTGCTCTGTGGTCCCTGTTAACTGTTTTCCACGTGACTGATAAAGTGCACACCGTGCAGTGGTGGGCCTTGGAATCTGGAAACTCCTCTGTGTACTTGGATTGGCCCTGGGGCTGACCTGTTCCCGATACTGCAGAATGGCTCGCTGTGAGTCATGGGGAATATTTCATTTGGACAAGGGAATTTGTTGCCTTATTTCAAGTACTTGGGCAGATAACCTTGTGTTGCAGGTCAATTTTCTGTTTTCTTAAATCTCTCTGTTTTTCTTGCAAGAAATTCTGGGGGATTTGTGACTATTTTGGTAGCAGATTAATGCCAAAAGGAAAACAAGAGAAAATGGCATTCTCTCTGCTCACTGCCACTGAAATCATAATAAAACTGTTGATAGATGTTGCCTGGCACTTTTAACTTATAATTACTATCCATTAGAGAGTGACAAAGCACTGTTGCAGTTGGAGCCTGTGTCCCTGTCTAGTGGCAGATGTTTGAGGGGCTATTGATGTGTCCCTGATTTCCCGGCTCAAGTCCATGTGGATCCGAGGAGCAGTGCCTGCAGGTTCATGCCCAGCATCTAAACTCATGTTAGTTGAACTACTCCTTGGACATTTTCTTTATTCCTTCATTATAATTCCCACCATCCCTCTGCATTTATACCAGGAGCACCAGGGCTGGTTGTGGGATGAGATTTAGGAGCCGCTGTCAGATTCCGAAGCCATAATCCTGATGCAGCAATAGTTTTGTTGTTTTGCTTAGTGTTTGTTATGACCCACTCTCTCCAGGCCACTTAAACAGCAGCAAGCTGATAATGATACACTTTACCCTGTGGAAGTTCCTAGAATTTTTACAGGATACCTTGACGACCTCAGTCATATTACTCAGGAAGTACATGAAAATTAGAGAGGGCTTACTCTGAAAGGTGATCCTGGAGTGGACCTGCAGCCCTATCTTTCCGTGTGCCTGGCCTGTGTGTGTGTGACCTACTGGCCTAAGACATGTAGGTGTGAGCATGTAGGTGGGAAACCTGGTCCACTGTTCTGGACAAACTCCTTCATCATGGTGCATCCTGGGAGGTCCTGTTGCCCAGTTCTTTAATCCCCTGAGCTCCATCCCTTGTAGAAGTCTGATTCCAGAGAGCTCTGAGCTAAGCTTCTTGAAACATCAGCTTCATGTTCTTCCCACCCTGGACTCTCAGCAGCCACCTGGATCCCTTCACTATGGGTCCATTCCCTACCTCCCCGGCTCACTCAGGCAGGAATGCAGGTGCAGCTGCAGCACACAGGCAACCTCTGCTGAGCAGGGTGCACGTGTCCTGCCTATCGTGTTTCCTCTCTCCCTGGGCCAGAGTGTGGGTGTCAGTCTGCTGGACACGGCAGCTTCCCCTTCTCCCACAGATGGGCTGTGGCCCCTGTCTCATCAGCTGTTTCATGGACTTTCACACATGAGACCTTGGTGGCCTGTCTATGGGGCATGCACAAGCCCTCGCCATGGCCACTGTCCTTAGCAATGTCCACTGCTCTGTGAGCAACTGAGCTGCCCTGGGGTGTGAGGTGTGAGCAGAGAGAAGCAGACAGACCTGGAAACCTTCGGGTTACACTGGTCATTGCAGTCAGCAGGATGCACTGAGCATGCTCCACCTTGGGATAAATGTTCTTGTGAATCACTTCATTTGCTGTGGGCTTGGATTACAACACCTGACAGTGACATAGGGTTTTATGAGACACCCGCCATGCATTTACCCATCCATGCCAGCTACACCAGAGACTGCTTCCTGTCAAGCTGTAGACTTCCAAAACCTGAGTAAAGGTGCATGTCAATTGGCAGCTTCACTTATAAAATTTCTTTTCAAACACTGAAGCATTTCCAAGCATGTAAGGTACATGATGCTCAAAAACATACTTCAAACAAGAGGTACACAACTAACTTCAGCTTCGGGAAGTCTGAGGCCAGGCTCAGTTCCAGTTACATGGTGGCCTGCAGTCAACAAGACACTCTTTCCCAGAAAGTGGGATCAGAACAGTGTGTGGAGAGCCAATTCCTACCAGGGAGAATGTCATGCAGGTGTGATGGACAGGTCACAACCCTAAAAGGACAAACGGGATCTGAGCACTGGCTCCCCTGTGTCTGCCCTTACAAATGACTCTCTGTATGTGGGCCTGAAGTCTCAGGGAAATCGTTGCCATCCACACAGCTGTCTGAGCCCCCAGGCTCCCAGCATTTTTGGCCAGCAGGCTGGGATGAGCCAGTGGCCTGCCTCTCTCTCTCTCTCTCTCTCTCTCTCTCTCTCTCTCTCTCTCTCTCTCTCTCTCGTCCTTAGTTTGCATCCTGCACTGTAGTCCATGGGTGCTTCTCCCAGGGCAGAGCCAGGAGAGGCTGGAGGTCACAGTGCACGCCAGCTGGGGCTGAGCCCCCAAATAGTCCCACAGCCAAGGGCAGTCTCTGCAGCCACATTGGGCAGTATGGCACCCGGTACCATAGTTGTAGTGTCTCCCTGCTAATATGTGGCAGCATTGGCGGATTGTTTGCAGGAGTATTTTATGACCCTATTTATTACAATTGCTCTCCAGTCATCCTTATGACTGATAACAGTAACTGCACAGTGATAACAGCCAGACACCTTTGCTATTTGAACCATTATTTTAGAATCAGCTGCTGAGCTATATAATGCACCTCTATGTAGACGGTCTTTGCCCACCTACGTTTCTGTGATTCCTTTTGTAGATGAGGGCAGTTGAGACAAAATTGCAAATTTCACTGTGAGAGAATGGGAAACAGCATGGAGCCCATGCCTTTATGTGCCCTGGAGCCCTCAGGAACTCTGCTTGGGATAGGGTCAGCATTAGGTTAGGGTCAAGGTTACCTTAGGGCTAGTGGTTAGGGTCACTTAGGGTTAGAGTTAGAGTTAGGGGTTAAGGTTAGGGCCAGGGTCAGGGTTAGGGGTTAAGGTTAGGGCCAGGGACATGGTCAGGGTTAAGGTTAGGCATCAAGATTAGGGTCAGGGTCAAGGTCTTGCTCAGGGTGAGGGTTCCTGCTTAACATTAGGGTCAGGCTTAGCTTTGGATTAGTTTGCTTCTGGTATTGTACACAGCTTTCCGAGAGCAAGAGGTCACTTCCCTGGGCTTGGTCCTCTGTGTATCTGCAGCTCCCTTGTAGCTGAGGTCCAGATGCTGACCTCTACTCTCTCATCATTATTTGGATCATGTATTTTAAAGGCACTGCAATTACAAGGGACTGAACTCTGTGTTTTCAGATGGCCTTTTGTTTTTAACTGGAAGTGAATGTGCATTTTATAAACTGGTATCATCTTGACGAATGTTTCACATGGCTTTTCATCTTACCTCCACTGGCCCCGTCCTTTTATTTCCACATGCAGAACTCTGGGGGCAGCACTCCACTGACACACGGTGGTGGGAGATGCAGTTTCCAGCATAGTGGGCAGATCCCTGCTGTCCTAACCCTCAGCCTGATTGCATCTCGCCAGTGAGTGTTCACAGGACTTGTGTTTTCAGCTGTTGAGTTAGTGACCTCCATCTATTTATTCAAGTTCTGATGTGTCTGTCTTTTAATTGAGCTGCAGTAAAAAAGCTCTCCTAAAGTAGCCAAGGCTCTAAATCTGAACCTTTCCCCGGTGTCCTTATGGAAACCTCCAAGCTTCCATTCTCATAGACCCAGGGAGTGAAAAGCTTTGAATTCCTTCCCGTTAAAGGACCATGTATTTTTATGTGAACTTCAAATTTTAATTTATAAAAATTAAATTTTATTTTCTGTACTGACCTTACGTGACTCTTTGTGTGGCCTAGCTCTGCCTGTCCTGCCCAGTCTGTGATACTCTGTGTTAATCCCAGAGAGTCCTCTACCTCTCTTGTTTGAAATACTTTTTTGAGCAATGACAGATACCTTACATATTTTGAAGGGATCCACAAGAATCAGAGATTTAGGCTTCCCTGTGTCTCCCTTTACAAATGAGTCACTGTATGTGAGCCTGAGGTCACCGGGAAAGCCCTGAAAACCCCCGGTAAAAATTGCTGCCATGCATACAGTTATCTGAGCCCCTCAGCACTGTTGGCCAGCAGCTGGGATGAGCCAGTGGCCTCTATCTCTCTCCCTGCTTCCCCTCTCTTCCCCTCCCTCTCTCTATGTCTGTCTCCCCTCGCTCTCCCTCCCTTCCCCTCCTACTCCCTCTCTTTTCCTTCCTCTCTCTCACTCCCTCTCCTTCCCTCCCTCTCCCTCCCTTCCTCTCTCTCTTCTTCCCCCTCCCTGTTTCTCTCTCCCCCTCCCTCTCTTCGCCCTCCCTCTCTCCTTCCCCCCTCCCACTCTCTCTCTCCCTCTTTCTCTCTTCCTCCCCCTCCCTCTTTCTCTCTCTCCCCCTCTCTCCCTCCTCTCTCTTTTTCCCTCCTCTCTCTCTCTCTGTCTCTCTCTGTCTCTCTGTCTCTCTCTCTCTCTCTCTCTCTCTCTCTCTCTCTCTCTCTCTCTCTTTCTCTGTGTCCCTCTCTCATCCTCAGTTTGCATCCTGTACTGTGGTCCATGAGTGTTTCTCCCAGGGCAGAGCCAAGGAAGTTGGAGGTGGCACTACACTGGGTTGGGGCTGAGCCCTTGAAAAGCCCGTAGCTGAGGAGCTAAATCTTTGCAGGTGATAATGCTGAGCCCCAGGGAACCTGGCCAGGCTTCAGCCCTCATAACCCCCCAGGTCTGAGGAAAGCTGGATCCTGGGTCAGCCCACATTTTTCAGCTCTCAACTGAGGCCCTGTACTGGCTCCTCTAGAGAAAATTTGCAAACATTACACAAAACTATAAAATTCACATGATCTAGGTCTGGCTTCATCTATTTGTGACAAATAATCTTTAATTTTTAAAAAGCTTTCTGTTTTAAAAAGTCGCACATTAGTACATTGTCTTTAGGTTTAATTTCCAATATTTATCAAATTTTTTTCTTTAATGCTAAAGTATTAACTAATATATGATGGTAGGTTACAGTTGAATATTTACTTTGTATTGACATATATCCCGTGTATCCCATTCTGATAAATCTCATCGTAGACAAGGTCTAAGGACAGCACATGAGGAGAATATCATGGAGAATGTCGCGTTTGGACCCATTAAACACATAGGCTGAAGTGTTGTTATACACAGACAAGTGCACCCAAAGCTTTGCAGAACTCTCTCCTATCACAGTACTTTGCATGGACTGTGTACTCAAGATTGGTTGATGGCAATTATATTGATAGAGTATCTGTGATTTAACTTCATACAATCAATAATGCTCTCTTTAGAAAACTGTTGTGGATTTCTTTTTACTTTCTGTGGAAACATACTCCGCTGGACTTACATCCTCCCCTGTATTGCTATGGCTCAGGTACATTAGAAAGCATACAGGAAGGTGTGTCCCACAAGGAGAGCACAGGGGTTCACCACTGGGAAGCCCTTGGGTGTGAGCAGCCCCTGGGCCCTTGGGTTGCTTTTCTGAGGTCAGACTGATTCCTAATTCTGGGGCTGGTGAAAAAATTCCTCTGGAAAGTAACCCAGCTACCTGCAGACTTTCCTTCCTTCGTTAATTAGCACCAAATGTCATGGAAAGAGCAGAAACCGATTCCTGCCTCCAGCCCACCATCTGTGGCTACCACAGGCGGGCGGACCTGGGAGGTGGTGGGGACCCAGTGCAGCTGTTGCTCTAACTGGTCTTTGACCTGTTCCGGCACAGGCTCTCTGCCATCCCCTGACCTACTCGCACCCTGCAGTCCCTAGCCATCTCCCCACCTCCCTCTGGGCCCCTACACACACTAATGTCATCTCCTCTTCTCTGTAATAAGAACAGGGCATTTCTTTCTTTGGTAGATGTGTGAAAGTTGTTTGCTACTTAGGCTTTTGTCTTATAAAGGGTCAATTTTTAGAATTTTTTTTAAATAGTTTTGTTTTGTTACCTTTTTGGTTTGTTAGACAAGTGATAGTGATAGGATTCATAGAATCCTAAACTTCAGTGAACTACAGAAGAAATTGACTCAAAGCTTCTATCTAATTCTGCCTGACTCACCGAAGACAGTGTCAAATTAACTACTTTTAAATACATTTTCATGAAACTACCAGCCTCAGATAAACTACAGCAGTCCCTCTGTTTATGGCCTTAGTTTCTTTTGTGATTTTGAGGAAGAAGGTTGCATTTGTGTTTGGGTATGGAAGATGGCTGAGGTCAAGTCCTTCACCCCATGCAGGGTTTGTAAACAGAAGCAAAATTTTGCCAAACTCTTTTGTTTGCAAACCGAATTTTCTGCAGATAGACGCGTTCATTAGCTAAGCTGTCACCATATTCGTAAATAATCATTCGTGATCATATTTAACAGCAGTTAATGCTGTGACTCACTTTCAAAATGAAGTCCCTCATTCTTATATCTGAGGCTGAACTAGTAGTTTCCCATCAGCGGGTGTTATGCAGGGGCACCAAAGGCCCTTCTGCTCCCTCCATCTGACCTGGAAACCTGGGCTTCTAGGCAGAGAATCACTGGGCAGGGACAGGCGTTAGGGTCAGGGTCACATACAGAAATCCGATGGCTTTTTTTCTGGGTCATTGGAGTCACATTTCACACCACTTAAAAGTTACCCTTGACTGCCAAATTAGCCTCTGAAAGAATTATGTGCGATTTGAATATTTTAAGATTTATGCTGTAATGCTTTTAAACTTACATCTTTTCATTAAGCTTTGTGCATCCTGCCAGGAGTCACATTTCAGTTTAGTTTAAATCACTGTGTCACTAAGAAGTAGTTCTCACGATCATATATATATATATTTCACCTTTAGACGATAAAACCCAAAGGTGCGTAAACTAGCTTTAGTGCTGTGGTTCCAAGTACCATCTTTAGAACCCTTGGGTCTCTGATTCACAAGAATATTATCACTCTGTTGCCTGCACTCAAAAGGCTACAACCACTTTCAAAGCACATCAGCAAGCATTCAGATCCAGCTGTGCACACTCACACACGCAGGCCATGCACACTTCTCCATCCTGTGGTGATGTACTGATCTCCTTGTGCTTGTAAACTTATAGTTGCTTAATTTTCCATGTTAGTAGCAAACTTACCGAAGGCTGTTTAATGCTTACATTTTCCAACACAATCTCTTTGATTTCTTGGTCTTCTTTCCATTGTGTGAGTGGGACAGATTATAAATATTCTTTAGAACTCATTTTTAAATCTCTCCCATAAGCTCACACTGGGTTGAAGTGTAGTATTAACTTTTCTCTGGCTAAACTTCAAACACTCCCCCAAAATGTTGCAATATACCTCATTTTTTAGTTCTACATGTTAATAAAAGAACAAAGAAACATGACATAATTCTCCAGGAGTTTAAGAGAATGTGGACATGGCCTTTTTTGGGCTGAGCAAACCTGTATATGGAAACCAAATGTGTCATGTTGCATCATGGAAGAAAAATGTTTATTCTTAGTATGAGGTGAATTAGCCCGTTTTGTGGAATTGGACCCTGACGGTCATTAACTGGGAAACTTAAGTGCCTGGAAAGCTGAGATAGGGCACATTTGACTCCCACAGATTGGCACTCTTGGTACTCTTCATGAGTTGTATTGTTATACTGTTGGAAAGTTACCAAACAATCATCAAAATACATGAATGAATTGTGTGATTTTCTTCTTTGCACTTAATATTACAAAAAAAAAAAAAAAAAAAGCCTGGGCCCAGAGTACCTGGTCACAGCAAGACAGGGCCAGCATAGCAGTGGCTCTGCATTTAGCAATGAGCTCTACAATTACCTGTGGTCTGGGTGGGCACCAGGACCTAGCCTGGGATGTGGGCATTCTTTCTTGGAATTTCCATGGCCTGCCACAGTCCACTGGGCCACAGCAGATTCTGGGTTCCAGCATGCCCTGTGCCACGTGCTCTGTGCTGCTTCGCAAACTTGCCATACTGTTCCTGCCTTGAAAAAGGCATCTTCTCTGCACCTAGTGACCGCAGGTCTGCCTGGCAAGTGTGTGCCTTTGAATTCTTCTTTATAGATTTATATCAAAAACATCCAAAATTGTTGGGTTGATCTATAGACCTGAGCCAGATGTGCCCAAGGTCGTAGGACCAATGACCTACTTGGTATGGAAAATACTGAAGCCATTGTCTTGCAGGCCAGTAATGCAGGGACGGTCCCTCACTTCTTCAGTGGGAATTTAGCTCTCTCTCTGAGCTCCCTCCAACCCACCTGCCAGAGTCCCATGGTGGAGTCTCCTTTGTTGCAAAATGACGAGTGTCCCAAAGACAGGGTCCACGCTGTTCAAACAGGTGTGTGCCTCCAAGTTGCAGGTCATATGCTCTCGTGACCACAGATGCTTGACACACGTGTTGTTTTGCGTATTTGCAGTTTCTTTGGACCCTACGTGCTGTGTGCATTTGTGAATGAGCTTACTGACTCAGCAGATAGGCACAATGGCTCTACTTGTGAGTAACTGGCTCCTGGCTCCACCTTTATTCCAAGTTGTACTTGTGGAAGGGTGCTTCCTGATTCTCTAAATGACTCTGTGTTCTTAAACTTCAATAGCGTGTTTTTTTTTGTTTTTTTTTTTTTGTTTTTTTTGTTTGTTTTTTTTGGGTCCTTTTTTTTTTTTTATTGGTACCGGGGATCGAACTCACGACTGCCTGCTTGCAAGGCAGATGCTTATGCCGCTGAGCTAAATCCCCACCCCAGCGTGTGCTGTTTTTAAAGCTATTATTTTTTAAGTATGCTGTTTTAGTGTTTGCTGCTTACAGCACTGTTTCAAGTTTTTTTAAAGACATTGTGCCATTTAATCTTCACAGTAAGAGAGAACAAGACTATTATTGCACTGTCTATGATGAGAAGCCCACGACACAGAGCTTAGGTATTTAGCCCAGAATCACACGGATTATATGTGGTGCATGGGACTCAAAGGCAAGGAATCCGGCCCCGCCTGAGCTGTACTGACAAAGCCTGTGCAATGTTCTTTATAGAATTTATAATTCTATAACTGAAGCAGGTGGCATACCTGTGACTTCCATCTACTTCCACTAATGTGCTGCAAACTCCTAGGGGCCTTAAGTGCTGGTTTTACCCAGCGAGAGTTCAAGGGCTCAGCACTTACTGGATAACCCTAACTGAGAAGGCAGGCCTGCGTCCCTGGATATCTGTGATATATTAGTCACACCAATTAGCAGGTCTCTGTGCTTTTAGCTAGAATCTTTGCTATGCATCGATGCAGTTTTGATGTAATGTAGCATTTCTATGGGTGAATGTGCACTTTCCTTCATTTCCATACACTTACAGATTTCTTTTTATTCAATCTCTAGAAACTAGAATCACTATGTCTAAAATGTCAGTGTGAAGGACAAAGCGCTATCAGTGCTGATTAGCTGGATCAAGCCTGTGCCAAGTGCCTGCAGCCCCTGCCTGGCCTCTCCTCAGTGCTGTGGCAGGTGTTCTAGGCCACATGTGGGCATGGTGACCCATGACTTTAATCACTTTCCTAGGTTTATTTTAAAGGATATTGTTCAAAGGTTATTCTCAGTTATTCAATGATTGCAAAACTTTTCTTGTCACTGCTAATTTCTTTGTTAAACCAGTGTATGGAAATTGGCAAATTGAGAAAGAGCCAAATAAGATAAATGGAATTTCACTTCCCTTGTAAATTTGGATTTAAGGGAAAGTCAGTTCCACTACATCATGTGATAGCTACACCAGAAATGTCTGAGCACGGTGGGGTAGAGCTGAGGGTTTCAACCAGCAGCTGAGGTGATGTGGGGTGGGGGCAAAGGTTCTTGACAAATACAAACCATAATACCCCCCACTGAGTTTCCTTCACCCAAGTTTCTATGGGGATGGCACAGATACAGCTTTAATTTCACTGGTGGTAATCATTTAACTACTACTATCTCATCTCAAATATCTTTATTCCCTGATCTTTGACCATAAAACTGTTTTTTCATTTAAAAAACAAGTTTTTGACATACTGCTAAATTTTTTTAAAATTATGCTTTATTTTCAAAAACATGTGCTCGTTTGGCACTGAAATTGTCTCAGGGCTGTGTTTTACTTGCCAGTTAGCAAGGGACTTTAACATCAGTAAAAGTAGCCTCTGTGTTCTTACAGGTGCTCCCTCCGGCCATGTCTGTAGGGCAAGATCCTCTCCCGCAGGGTTTGAATGTGGGCCATTGCCTCCCAGCTCTCCCTCGTAGGTCGTGAGGTCTCTGTGTTGAAACCTTGGATTTCTGAGTTTCTGCTCCTCTTCATCCAGGTCCATCATCTGCTAACTGAGGTCCTGTCAGCTATGGTCAGTTACACTTCCCTGCTCCAGTGTCCATCTCTGAGCTTTGAGTTTGATGGTATTAATTTCCTTCTCAGTAATTAGAAAGACATTCACATGTGCATGTTTGAACTTGACAGTATTTCCCTCCCATAATTTAACCAGGAGAGTGTATCAGTCCTGAAAAACTGATATAGCTGTTCCATTTCTGTATAATTTGGAAGGTTGGAATAGCAGGGCATACACAATCCATATGCGTCCACCTCTTTTTTATGGAAGATAAATGAAAACACCTGGAAGAGGAGGCAGCCAGTGCAGCCCAGTGCTACACCTGACCTTGAGCTCCTAAGACCCAAGGTCCTCTGGGCCTTCCCAGCTCACACTCAGCAGACCAGGCACTGTGGTTTCATGCAGAACCTAGAAAGCTGCATTTCCAGGGAGTTCCCATGGTGCTGCTTCTGCAGCTTCTGGTCTACAACATTCTGTGTGAACCATATTCTTTGGACCACATTCCCCCACACAGCCACATGGGAAGTGAGGTGATTAAAAATAAACCCCCAGGTTCCAGGACCCAAGAGGCAGCCTCTTGGATAATTCTTTTCATTTGCACCAACACATTTTTGCTTCCCTTGTTGCATTAATTTGATAATTATTATATAAATAATTGTGCATCCTCCTTTTCAGTTAGAATTATTTTCAATTTTTTTTTCTTGGTACCAGGTACCAGGGATCAAACTCAGGACTCCTGGCTTGCAAGGCAAGCACTTATGCTGCTGAGCTAAATCCCCAGCCCCATTTTCCAATTATTTTTAGCACAACATTATCACAAAACTGTTGAGCAGGAGCACTATAAGTATATGCGCTTCTGTATTATTAGAATTTTCTGATTTCAGGCTTTTTTATCACAAACAATGCTAGCATAATTATTGTTGTAAACCCCCACAAAAAAACAAGGCCCCATGATGAAAAATGGGGCAAGACCCCCAAGATGAAAAATGGGGCAAGACGATGTCCTTTTTAAAGAAGTGCTTTTATTTTAGTTGGCTCAGAGACACAATGCAGATGGAATTTGCAAATCTGTGCAACTAAGTTAGAATTTTGACTGATTTTTATAGTTCATTTATGATTAGCTCATTGATCATTAAGTACATAGTGATGAGAAACAGAAACAAGGTGGGCCTTTGTTCTCCTTTGCTTGAGGTCAGAGGCATTTCACAGAGGGTGGTTAGCCAATTCATAGTCCTTGGTCTGCCAATTCCAGAAACATTTGTCTCTCATAAATGGAACAATGGTTGACACAGAATCATTTGTCTCTTACAGGGGGAACAAAATTTGACACAGCAAACAGGTTACTGGGGTTGGGGGGGACCACGCATACAGAACAGCATGATGAGGTGGTCAGCTAATCTGTAACTATGTGGTTGCTTGGTTACTAGTGCGATAAGCATAGAGCATAACAATTATCTGATCACTTCATTTTTCTCCTCTTCATATCTCTTCCACACCAGTGTAAGTACTGTCTTCTTCATAGGTCTTGCATGACTCATTGGGTTTCTGTGGTTCATCTCCTCATGTTTTAGAATCAGCATGTATTTATGAAACTATGTGCCTTTGGTCAGCTGAAGATGGGTGTCTATTAATTAAAATAATTCTACTCATCTGGAAAAATATAGTTTAAGTGAAAACAGAAAAGATCAAACTCAGTTGCTTCAAAATTAAACAATGGTCAGGTAAAAGTAACAAAGATCACCTCAAGCTACACAGTGGAGCGCTGACCGTCTGGAGGCTAAAACTCCCATTGTGGGTAATTAAATATAAATGATTTATTTAATTGGACTGACAATGCGATATCACCTTAGTGACCTAAGCTCAATTTTCCCCAGTAAGAAGTAATTAAAAATCACTTTTCAACTGTGATCTTTCTTGATGGCCAAGGTCTTATGCTATTCCTCAGATAACATTATTTTTGGCAGACTTTGTCCATGACAGTGCAAAGTAAAAGTCAGTGGCTGATGCCCAGGGTTTGCTTTGAAGGAAACATAATATAATTGAAGTAGCAAAGCTGGAGAGACAGAGACCTGATTCATAAGTACCTCAGACAGCCATCTAGGGTGATTTAAAGAACTTCAATGTTAAATTAAAAGAGAGACGTTGGTTACGTAAAAATGACAGAACGTGACTGAGACGTATAATGTTCATTAACATCAATGTCAATGTCGTATGTGAATTGTGTGTGTGTGTGTGTGTGTGTGTGTGTGTGCGTGATGTGCGTGAGATCTGTCTTGCTCCCGAGTCCTGTAGACTCTCTCCCTTCATTCGCCATCAGCTCTGGCTGAACACACTAACACATAGCTGCTTTCTACCATTCTACATTTTTTTTCCAGTCGATGTGGTCTCCATGGCTATAAAAGTGGCTTCAGTAGTCCTGCAAGCCAGGCAGAACCCATGCTGCTATGCTTCGCAGTGGCCCACTGATACCCAGAGGAGGGGTTCCAGGACCTCTGTGAACACCCACATCCGGGGATTCCCTAGCCTCGGACATGACACAGCACACACCATCCTCTTGCATGCATCTCTAGCTTACATGTAAATACAAGAAAGTGATGCGTAGATCATCGGGAACAGTCAGCCATAGAAGACAGCGCCCCCACCTGGGGTGCTGCAGAGAGGCTGGGAGCTATGAAATGGGCCTAGGACCTCTGCCTTCAAAAGATGCCAATCACAGAAGGAAGAGTTCCGCAGATGCTCAGCACGCTGTGAATTTGGATTCGCCTCTTGGGATACTCTGGATTTTTTTCAAATATCCTCGATCTGTGGCTGGTTAAACATGATGCAGAGCACACAGCGGTGCCAGCTGAGTTCACCAGCACATCTTTGTAGGGGTGTCAGCGTGTCCTGTGAGCTATTGAACACATCTGTACTGTCTCAGAGACTCCACAGCCTTCCTATCCCATTACAAGGGCCCAGGAAAACCGCAGCCAGGGGGTTACAGGCACCTCATCGTGCAGTGTGGCTTCTGCTCCTCACCCTCCATTTAAATGTGTGATCCCTTGAGCAACTGACCTGTTTCCTCCTTGGAGATTCCATGTTTATCCATGAAACAGAAGCAGCTCAGCCTTGGAAACGTGGTGCCCCTAATGCTGAGGGGTCCAGCCTGGCTTCGTGCTCAGATGTGCGGTCAGATGTGCTTCCCTGGAGCTCTTAGACTTCAGGACCTTTTCAGTACAGCCGCCAAAGCTCTGTCCCTGTGCCTGGGTCATTGCTCCTCTGAGGACCAGCCATGTGTGCATCCATTCCCGGGTTAGCCCAGGCTTCCTCCTTGATGCTGATTGGCTCAGCACAGGAAAGTGACTGAGGTCTATGCCCATGAGCTCCAGGCCTTCCCTCGGCCAGGCTGGCTGGTCCCGGAATGTGTCATCTTGCTCAGGCTCAAGGACAATAGAGAATGGTGATTGTGTTTATTTCTGCTTTCACATGGAGGTGGAAGAAGCTCTGAGGGGCTTCAGACTCTGTGGTTTGAGACCTGGCCTGAAGCTGCTGTTCTGAAGCCCAGAAAGGTGGGAATCCTAGGGAAGAGGCAAAGAATCTAGAAGTTCAGTTAGGTTGGGCCCCAGATCTATCTTGCCGACTTCCAATTATATGAGTAAATAATTTTCATTGTATTTTAAATTCCAGTTGACTTATTCTTTTAATGATGAAAAGTGTCTAATAAGGTCTTGAATTTGGTATTTAAAAAATTCCCTTACTGTAAGTGTCTTAGTTGAGGCTCTAAGAAATGCCAGGCAGTGCTCAGCTTGGAGAACGCTCCGAGTACAGTGAGAATCCAGCCACGCTGCTGATCGGTTATGTAACTGTGTGGTAACCAGGCCACCTGTTCTCATAAACCAAAAGCAGAGGTTCCGTTCTCCTACTGCTATTATTTTGTGTGTGCCTCTGTGTCAGCTTAGCATTCCTCCTCCTCTTCCCAGTGAGAGCCCCTGCTCAGCTCTCTCGGTACACAATCTCCTAAATAAAATATCTCAGTGTCTTTTTTATTCTCTCAAGCAAGATTATGATTTCCACTTAACTTTGGAACTCAGATAAAAACCAAGTTTTTTTTTTAGTATAAAATGTTCAAAATAATGAAGGGTGTTGTTTATCTGAAATTCACATTTACCTCTGTGCCCTGAATATTTTTTGCAAGCTCTGCTTGCCTTGTTTGTAGCACTGAATATTTACTTCCTCTGTTGTGGTTCTCTCCCAAGTAAAAAGAAACTGAGATGAAATTTATTTATGGTTGAGCTGAAAACAATAAACACTCACCGCTGTATAACTTCTGATGGTCAGCCTTTGAAGGTAACTTAGCTGTCAGCTCAGGCCTCAGGGTCCCTCTGGAAATTGCTGCTAAGCTGCTGGGGACTGCACCTGGCAGGTGGACCGTCAGGGCTCTGCTTCCAGCCTTGTGCTTACAGCTGTCAGCAGTCTCAGCCCTTACAACATGGACATCTTTAAAAGGCCGACTCAGATGCAAGCGTTGGCTTCTCCTCGCGGTGCAGCAAAGGGGTGAAAGCCACACGCCTAGTATAACCTAATCCCAGAAGTGGTAGCTCAGTATTCTGATTGGCAAATGTGAGGCCCTGGGCCCAGCCCACCCTCAAGAAGAGCAGAGGATGGCAGCCTAACTAATTACCAGGAGTGTGGATCCATGGCACCATCTTGGAGCTGTGTTGTAGCCACATTTCCAGAGAACAGTAGACACCTCATGACCAGTGCCTAGTAGATGGTGCAAAATGAGGAGGGACGTTGTAGATATTCTTTTAGACAGCATAGTCCAGTAATCTATTTTAGATGGAGCCATATTTCACCCATTTGAAAGGAACATACATTTTCAAATATCAGGAAGCTCACCTTATGAAAAGGCTTTGTGATAAGCTGTCCATGGTCAGTCTTCTCCTGCCAAGAGATAACTTAAAGTGTACCATGTTTTTCATTTTGTTTGGAAATATCCACGTCTTTGGTGGGACTGAACTGTGATTATCTGTCTGATAAAGAGTGGTGATTGTTACCCCAACAGGAACACAAAGTCTACGGTACTGCAGCAAACATAATTTATGTAAAAACATGCAGACGACTGCATTCAAATATTTGATGTAAGTAATGAGAGAATCATGCATAATGGGCATTTTTTTATTAAACTAGGATTTAGTTGATTTGTCTCATGAATGAAGTTACTGAAGCAAATTGGATTGTGATCCAAAAGAAAAAGGAGGATAAAATGGATGGAAATTAGGAAGCCTAGTGCATGGCTATCAGCACAAAGTTAGCTGTAAAAATTCCACCAATTTATCTGCAGAGAAGAGGATAGACACAGTTAGGGTTGTTGTAGAAAATCTAGTGAGAACCTTCTTCCATAGATTTGTGTAATTATTGGCCTTCTCCCCTAGTATTTATTGAACATTTATTATGTACCAGCTAAGGGTAACAATGGGAATAAAAGATTCATCAAATTAAGATCTGTTCTTATCACTGTCCCAAAGAAAGGCTAGAAGGCCTGCCTGGTGTGGCTGCCTCACAGAACAGGAGGTGATTTGTGTCTATGGCTTTCCCTCATTGACCTTGGTACTCTGGTTCAAAATAGGTTCAAAGGAACTGATGAGTTTCTTCACCACTGTGACCCCAAACCTGAAGAGGGGCTGCCACAGGCTTCGCACTGAGTAGCAGTCAGCTGAATAGAGGTGGTATCCACACTCTGCAGACAAGCACAGAGGGTGCGGGGGACAGGGCATGGGGTGGGGGGGGGGAACGGGGACGGGGGCCTGGAGGGGCCGAGACAGTGTGACAGAAGATGTCACAGGTCTGTAGGAAGAGTGGGGGCAGAGTTGGCACTCATGGGTAAAGTGTGGGATCTTGGTGACAGATGGAGATGAGAAGCAGATGGCACCCCACAGAGGAAGGGGCTTCGTGCCACCCAGGGAGTGGGTATCTATGTCCCGGAACATGGCCGGCCACCGTGGTCTAGTGACCTGTGTGTAAGTCGGCTGCTAGAGGATGAGCCTGAGATCAGCAACGTGAGCGTGGTACAAAAACGCTGCAGGAAATCAAGCTGCTTTTATAAATTAGAAAAGGTCATGACAACATGGATCTGTCATCCCATAGCAGAGTCACCAGAAATGCCACATCCCCTCGCTGTCTATCTGAACCGTATTAACTTTGAAAAATGTCAGCTGTTAATGTGCCTGGTCGCTCTGCTTGAACTCTAATCCCTCTTCCTCCTAGCTCTGGCCTCTCGGTGGGTTTGGAGACCCTGGTCCACACAGCACAGAGTCCATGTGTAGGGCCTCAGGCGAGGAGGTGAGGACCCTGTGCCCTCCCTTGCCGCGTCTTCTGCTCAGACCCACCCTCTGTCCCCAGGCAGCATCCCATGCCCTGCACGCCTCTCATTTGCTCAGGAAGAGGGGCAGGAGGCTACAAATTGAGATACTTGATATATATTTTAACATTTTTAACGGAATGCCTGAAGGAATAGTCTTAGGTTGCATCTGAATTCTATTTATCATAAATTTTCTGAGCACGCTGCACTGCATAAATTGAGGTAGGCTGTGTTTCTGTTTATGGAATCAAAGTGAAAATCACATAAATAACCCGGGCAAGAGAGTGGTTCCGTTAGAGCCTTTGCCTGATACCAGGGCCCTGGCTTTGATCCCCAGCAGAACAGGAGGAGAGACCCCCAAGTTCTTCCTGCATGGAAAATACAACACTAGGAACACATAAAGCAAACCTGCTCATATTCTAGTAATGGGAAGATCGGCTGATAAAAATGAGAGGAAACACATGACATCTCAGATGCTGACTCACGCTGGGGTCACAGTCCAGGTGGGGCAGGCAGGCAGTGCATAGAGATCCAGGCTGCAGCCAGGAGCCCGACATCAGGAAGCCTTGGAGAGGAGGAAGCTACAGAGCCATGAGAGAGGGGGGCAGGAGCAGACCCCAGGGATGGAGGGGCAGGAGGACACCCAGGCATGGAGGGGCGGGAGGAGACTCCAGGGACGGAGGGGCAGGAGTAGGCCCCAGAGATGGACATGGAGGCTCAGTCATGGAGAGGCCAGGACAAGGGAAGGAGGGCGACCTGGAGCGCAGAGGCTGGCGCAGAGGAGAAGGGGGCAGAGGGCAGGGGACCAGGTCCTGTGTGCTGTGGTCACTCTGTGGTCTTCTCAGCTCCCAGGGGAACACGCAATTGCGTTTTAAAGTAAAATCCCGGGTCCGTGCGCTGTGAGGGGAAAGATGCCAGGTGCGCTCCTATGCGCTCTCTGTGCTCCATTTTGATTGGGGTCTGCAGCTTTCTCTGAGATTTTGCCCCATTAAAGCTCTTTTGCACAACTTCCAGTTTACTTTACTGAATTATATATTTGCAGTATCGCTGGGATATAAAAATGTATACAAAGCACTGTGCATTATCGCCTGTCAGAATGTAGCTGTTTATCATTGGAACTGGTTGTGTAGCCAAAATCCACGTCTTCCCTGCAGATTGTTAATTTCTCCTTCTCATTTGGCCCTTTTCCCTGCCCTTCTGCGCTCCTTATGCAGTTGAATGTTCGATGTTAATCTCTGCAGCAAAGGGGATGCTATGTAAGTCAGGGTGTCTACATACGTATGTTTTAGAAAATTTTACGTACTACCTCTGCTCCATAACCTCTCAGTCACCATTCTTGTTCTTACTCCAATGTGTTTTGTTTTTTTCCCACATCACTCCCTTCATTTCCTTAGCATGAACTCTTTGACCTTTGATTGGCAGTTTCTTTTTTAAATTGAGAAGTTTCCTGACAATCTCATCCAGACTCACTTAGGTACTTCTAACTTAAATAAATTATTTTCTATGGAAACATGGGATTTCCGAACCTTAAGGTAGAAACAACATCTTCCATTCACAAGAAATGGTCTCCTAATAGTATAGATTCTGCCATTCAAACCCTAGTTCCCCTGTAGAAACTGATTTTCTACTTCAAAACCAGAATGAAAACGTTACAGGAGCAGCACCCTGGTTTACACCTGAACCTGAAGGCTTGTAAAGATGCATTAGCAGCCAGGATTCCTGCTGTCTCGTCGTGGGCTCCTTCTTCCTGGGAACCGCACTCCTGTTTCCGCTGCTCTCCCATGGGAGGCCCCAGCCATCCTCTGCCACCGAGCACTGGAAATGAACCACTGGTGCAGGGGAGCACAGTGTTAAACTTTATTTAATTTTAAGTGAAGGCTAGAAAATAAGCATAAACTATTTCATCATTAAGCACCATCAAGGTGAAAGACCATTAGGTTATTTTGGAGGGACTACATTTACTTATTGAAGAAGTAACACCAAATAAGATGTCGGGAGGATGAACATGGTGTGCCCAGGGCCTGGTACACAGACGAGGATGTGAAACATTGCATGATAATGCTTCGTATTGAGTCCATGCTGAAATGATAGTCTTGTGGATAGATCAGGTTGCATAAAACAGGTCATAAAATTTATTTTTTAGTTCCTGGATTTTTTTTTTTTGGCTACTATCATAAATTTAATTAATTAATTAGTTTAATTTTGAGATAGGGTCTCACTGTGTTTTCCAGATTAACCTTTAAATGATGGCGATCTTCCTGCCTCAGCCTCTTGAGTGCTGGGGTTATGGGCGTGTGCCAACAGGCCGAGCTGCCATGAATTTAAGAGTGTCACGAGGAGGCTCTTGTATTTACATTGGACAGTGCTGCTCCCTGACTAGACTGTTCAGCTTGTAATAAGAAAGACTGGAAGTCCGCTTAGTAAAGTACAAGCAGAAGAGTGAGGTAGAGGAAACGGCAGAGAGGAAGTGCCTTGTAAGGGATCGTGGGCTTCATCAGTTCTCATTACCTGCATCAGCACTCAAGGGACATGGTGATGGAGTCACTCCTTACATATCTGTGTCAAGAGGCTTCATGGTCTCTGCTCTGAGGTCAGAGTGCTGCCTCCTGGGCCTGCTGGGCAGAAACAATGCCTGGGCTGGGCTTGACCTCGGTGACTACTGGCTGTGGTCAGTGCAGCCCATGCATTTTGTATAAATCTGTGTCCTTTCTGAGACTTGCTTTCTAGTCAAGTTTCCCACAGAAGTTTTAGGACCCTGTGGGCTCCCTGTCCACTGCTACAGTCAGTGGTACAGCAGAATTTTCTTGAGGGGCTCCACAACTGCCATTTGTGCTTGGTGGATTTCCAGATCCTCCAAAAGGCTGCCCAAATGGTGTAGAGCAGGGTGTGGAATCCTGAGTTTGCTGAGGAGGAAACGGACGGCTTTAGGAGGCGGGTGGGAATCACTGACCCTGAGGGCTTGCGCACACCTGTGAGACCTAAGGGCTCTCTTGCTCTGAACATCTGTTAGATCCATGCCAAAGTGACTCACCTGTGTCTGTTTTTAAAGAAACCTCAGGCATCATGGGCAAAGGCCTCTGAGCAGGGAGTGCAGCTAGCCGATCTGGTCAGCCTTCCCATTGCTGGGACAGACTCCATGGCACCCACTGATGCAGCAAAGGGCTCATCTGCCTTGTGGTTTAGAGGCAGCCTAGACGTCCTGGTGGAAGGGTGCAGGATGACAGAACTGGGCCCAGGGCGTGAGCCTCAAACATAAAGGGACCAGGGCAAGAGACAGCCCTCAGGGTCACGGTTCCACGATCACCTGGACACACACAGAAGTGTTCTGCACTACTGCCCTAGGCAGCTCCACAGCTAGTCAAGTGACAAGAGCAGCTGCCCCTAAAACCTGGCCCCTGGTCACTTCTCACATGGACAGAGCACGCTTTTCATGGCTTTTGTCAAACTACGATTTCTAAAAGCAAAGCTTCTAGTACGTCACTATTTGAACTCTTCCTTCTTCTCCACCATCAACATGTTAAATATTTTATTTTTGAAAATCACTTGAATCTTTTATAAAAGATGCGAATCATTGTAGGTTTATAAACTGAAAGCAACCTAGAGGAATATCCATCCAAAAGCTTTTGAGGTTGGTTGATTTCGTGACACAGAGGAAGGAACGGTTGCCATAGAGGCAGTTCTGCAAGCTCCTACCACTGCTGAACCCAGAGTTCCCTCCAGGCTGGTTTGATAGTACCCGTTTATCCCCAGTCTGTAACTTTGGGCATTTCAAAGAGGTCTGCCCATGGTGTGGAAGGAAGTTCATTTCTTGGGTGATCCAGTGATCACTTGACCTGCCGGGGTCTTCACACAATTGCCAACCTGAATTTGTAAGTTTCCTCTTCCTGCAGCTGTACTGTGTGGCTATAGTTTTGTACTTATTTGTTTAAGTATTCATCAGCAATTGTAAATTTTGATCAAAATTCATTTATTTCAAGGAGCAGCTCTCATATCTGTCAAATATTTTTATAATTCCATAATTTGACCTTTTCTTATAAAATGTTATATTAATTGTCTTAGTTCATATAATAATTTTAATATTTACATTTTTAAAAATATCACCTATGGGTATAGTAAAATTTGAAAATATGTATTTTAATTTCCAGGTATTTCTTTCTTTCTCTGGCCCTTGATATTGAACCCAAGACCTTAGTATGAGGCCATAACCCCAGCCATCTTATTAATAGGATTATTTTTATTATTTTAAGAAAGGTTCTTATGCAGTTGCTGCATTGCCCAGGCAGGGTTTGAACTTGGAATTGTCCTGTCTCAGCTTCTCAAAGTGCTGGGACTGTAGTTATGAACCTCTCCAGTTGGTTAGAAGTATCTTTAAAAAAAAAAAAAAAAAACTTTTAAAGATCTCACAACTATTCAATAACAGCAGTTTAATATTTATAAAAGATAGAAGAAGGAAATGACATATTTATTGCATATTTAACTTCTCTGTACTCACAATGACTTTTCAATTACACACCTTTGATTCAAAACAAAAATATCTAGGAAACTTATCCAGAATATTAAAAGTCACGCCACACATAAGTGACAGAACCTTCTTTCAGATTCAGTTTTTCATTGTGGGTTGGGTTTAGAAACACAAGCACAGTGTGACTGAGCTATCTGGTAATGAGAGCTTCCATTACTGAGCTGCTGATTAATCAAAGTCACTCTCACCTTTACAGCATTTCACCATTTTAAGCTGTGTTTTGCTTTGAAGTTATTTTCTTGAATTTTACCCCACTTGTGGATACTCAACAAAGATTAGCAAGGAATAATTCAAAACAACTTTAAATAACACTTTATAGAAACATACATATTATGATTTCAGAGTATTAATGAAAGCATAACTCCCACTTTGGATTGGGCAAAGTCCATCAAGTGCTGGTGCCTGTGTGGAGCAACGGGAAACTGCACAGACTCTCAGCATCATGAATGGTGCTCCTTGACATTTACACCACGTAAAAACTTGCACAAAGATATTGATAGCCACTTTAATTATGTTTGCTGAAACCTGGAAGAAACCAAGAACTTTTCCATAGGGAAGTGGGTAAACTGTGCCCCTCTACACAATGGAATATGATTCAGCTCTGAAAGGCAGCGAGCTGTCAAGCTGTGTATGGACACAGGAAAATTACATGGAGGTAACTAAACCAAAGTAACCAACCAGGAAAGCTTCATGTTGTAGAATTCTAACTATGTGATGTTCTAGAAAAGATAAAACTGTGACGACAGTGGGTAACATTGGGGTTGCCATGGGCTAGAGAAGAAAAACTAGTAAGCGGAGTTTAAGAGCCAAGAAAGTATTCCATACGCTATCAGGAGGGTGTGTATGTGTTATTATGTAGACTTCAAGCCTGAAGAGCAAGGAACACTAAGACAGCAAAATGTCATCGGCCATCACTGGGTGACGATGACACAGCAGTGCAGTTTTACCACCCCGTGACAAAACACAAGTCTGGGACAAGACAAGACGCTGAGAGTAGGAGAGGACATGTGTGCATGCGTGCGTGAGTGTGTGTGTGTCAGAAGCAGTGAGGGAGAATCTCTGCACCTTACCCTTGTTTTACAGTGAATGCAAAGTTCCTCTAACAATAAAACTTGTTAACCAAACCAAAGTACTATAATCATCCCAAATTTAAAATGTCTGAATTCAGGGGTTTTGGCCATTTTGCATGATTTTAAAAGTCAAGTCAGTTCATTGTACTGCATTACAGATTTTGTAAGTGTTGAACCCATTTTTCTTCACTGTATCTGTATGGTTTATTATAGTACAACCTAATGATTTCCTCTCAAGGAAACACTGAAAGCATAGGTAGATCAAAATTATTCATCAAAAATAAGAAATTTTCTCTTGCAGTCGTGTGAATCCATTTGATTTCGCTGAATTTTATTTAGCAAACTTTGTTATTGGAAAATCTGCTACACTTAATAGCTGAATGTTTCTTAAATGAATAGTGAGAGGCAAAGTAACAATTAAAAAACACATATGGAGTTTTGGAAAGAAAATTTACTCAAAGCAGACTCCAACTAATTATGATGTCTTCACTGTTTATTTATTTAGATCCCTTTAACTGTGTATTACTTTCGTTTTTAAGTGTCGCCTCTCTGCTTGCCTGTTCATCAAGGTTGACATTAAAGAAAATTGCTTAGTGGAGAAAAGTGGCATGCAGATATGTAACGGTTAGTCAAATGTGCAAGGCCAAGCTCAGGAAATTGCTTTTAAAGGGATATTGTGTGCTATGCTTTCTGAATATTTAAGAATAAAAGAAAAGGGATATAAAACTAATGACATTTTGACTTAGTGAAGCTCTGTAAAATTTCTAATAAAATGGTCAAAAGATTAGATTCTATTCAAGGCAGAAGAACTGGGGTTGCACTTCCTAATTGATAGGTGAGGGTAAAGAAGACTCCCATTTCTTGCACAGATCCCAGTGTCTGGTCCAGCTGTCTGCCTCTGGCTTCTAAATCAGTCCCAGGGGCACAGTCTTGGGGTCCTTCTGATTCTCTGCTATCCTCCTGCTCAATTATATTAACATCTACTGTTATTCCTTACACTGCAAAAATGTGTTATAGATGTTGACATTTTAATTTTATTTTTGCACTGCTTATTCTTTTTTACATTTTTATTTTGATTAGTGCATGTTAGCGGTACGTAATGGTTGCCTTCATTGTGGGGAGTTAGTGCATAAACCCAATGCATCTTAATTTATTTTACTTCTGCTCCAGTCTCTAAGGGGTCTGGGTTAGCATACAGCCATTGCGGATGTCTGCTAGGAAGCTGCAGGGTTGCAGGGAACACCAGCACTGTGATTATTCAGCTTGACTTTGGTTCTTTGTCTTTTAGCTCAAGCCTTGCATGACCTTGAGCAAGCCATTTAACTTTGTTTCTGTTTCAATTTTGTCTTCTGAAAAATTAAGGAGAAATGACAAGGTAACCTCCAAGATTCCTTCTAATTCTGCAGCTGAAAGCCTACAGTTTTACAATCAAAGGGACCTGGATGTAAACCTAATTCTGTCACTCACCCCATGTACCAGTTGTGTAGGTTTCTTGAGCTGGGGGATGAGTCTGAGGCGTGATTCTGAGGGCTGTAATAGTAGCGCTGCCCTAGAGCTGTTGTTGAGATTCAATGAGAAATGGGAGGCCACGTGCTGCAAATGCTTATGCCCCGAACTCAGGCCTCATGGCCACTTCCTGTTTCCTACACTTCCTTCCGACCTGGGCTTTCTCAGTTTTCAAATGTTCTGTGATTTAATGAAAATGCAAAGAAGACAAAAGACAAGAACGCATCCCAAGAAATGTCACCTATTTTAATTTTTTTGTTATTTGAAAATAAGTTTGTTAGAATGCCTTAGAAATATGTTTGACAGCATGTGAGCTGGCACCAAGTAGTATGAGACCATTTCTTCAGCAGACAGAGGCAGCAGCACGAACATTGTAGAGGTTTTATTTAGGATAAACATTTGATTTATTTGTTCCTCTGTTCCACTATTTATACAAGAGATGCAAAATGATACCTTTATGAAAACAAGACTAAATCTAGCATCACGTATGGAAAATATCTGCAGCTAGCCACAGAAGAAAGTTTGTGGGTGCACATGTGTGTGTGCACGTGTGTGTGCACACCTTGGGGTCGCATCTGTAGCCCATCTAAGCTAGAGCAGCAGTGACTTGCAGTGGGAGATTTGGCCTTGCGGACAGTGAGCAGTGTGAACATTTTCAAACAGTGCTCTGAACATGAAGACACATGACCACCACCGATCCCTGTGCAACCCCATCCATATTCTGACTTCTATCTTGGAAATTAAGTTTCATGCATGTAGGTCAGCTCATGCCACATGTGCAACACTGGGTCCACCTTCTCCCAAGGCTGGCTTTCGTGATTCTACTCAATTTACTCACTTATTGATGGACAATTGCCTAAATTCACGAACTGCTAAAACTCAAAATATTTCTTCTTATTCGAGATGGAATTAAGAGTCTAGGAAACATATCTCTAAATTTGTCTTGCAGAAATGGAATATCCTGTGAAATCTTCCTATCAGTTAAATCGTAATCATGAATATTTAGAACTTAAATTTAAAAGGAAAAGACATTCCTCTAGTAGCAACAGCAAGCATTAACAATAGGCACTGGGTCAACTTTTTATGTCTGTTCAGTGGCCAACACAGCCCCGGGGCCTGTGCCCCTTCACGGCAATGTGGCACGGATGGGTCCCCAGCCAGGCATGGTAGTGCAGGTCTATGATCGCCACATTTTGGGAGGCTGAGGTGGGAAGAGCATATGTAATTCAAGTCCCACCTGGGAAATTTGGTAAAACAATAGGATTCCCGTCTCAATATTTAAAAGCTAAATGGAGCATAGCAGAGGCCCTAGCTTCAAACTTCAGTATCAGAAAAGAAAAACAGGAAGTGTGTGAAGATCTGATGTCACCAGGACTGAATCCCCTTGTCTTCCAGGGGCATCACCTGGAGGACAGGGTTGTTCTCCAGCCGATTGGAGGTTGCATGGAGGAGAGGCGGGATGGGGGCCTTGCGGCACTGTCTCACTGAGCCAAGGCTCTCACCCCACCAGCTGCAGGATCGTCACCTCCTCTAATCTGCACAACCCTGTGCTCTTCAGGCATCCCTGTGCTGGGAACTTTCTGTATGATTGTGATGTCCTCCCAGGGTGAGGCAGCTGCTGTGCTGGGGCTTTGTTCTTGGGGTCTCAAGGGGATGCCTCTCTGTCTCAGATGAAGAGACACAGAACTAGAGAGGGAGCAGGGAAAGTGCGGGGCCCTCAGGGGCTGCAGGACCTCAGAATCAAACCCCACAGTGAGGGACAGTGAGCAGGCCAGCAGGACCTTAGAGGAGAAGTTGGTCTTTCTTGAGCGGGCAGGCAGACACCTTGATCTGGGAAGGTAGGGAGGAAAGGAAAGGGTCCAGCAGAGGACGTCTGGCAATGACCCCCACCCTGCTCCGTGGGTGCACTGAGCCTTGGACCTTGCTGGAGCAGGAGGACAAGGCTAAGTCGGCTGCTGTGTGGAGCTCAGAGCCTGATCAATTTGTGCAGTGGGCAGCTTTAGGTCTGCTCAGGCTGAGATCCCAGTCCAGGTATGGCTATAGCTGGGAAAGAAAGCCCAGGGTGCTTTGTGAGGGGGGCCACTCTGCCCTCACCCTACAGCAATGTAACCAGACCTTTGAGCTGCTCAACAATCAAAGCTGCTGAGGGGAGGATTTGCATTTCTTCCAGCCTCCAGCAGAGGTCTTCATTAGTAATTCCTGGGCAAAGAGCAGCCTGAGTGCAGACAGCTAGAGTGGCTTTCCTGGTCCCCTTGGGACCCTCTCCTCCCCTCTTGGGGAGGTGGAGCCAGCGGGAGGAATAGAAAGAGGGTCCTCTCTAGGTGGAGACTGTCACCCTGGTTAGAGCTGTCTCCCCCAAGGCTGGGGCTGTGCTCTGCTGGGAAGGAGCAGCAGGAAATGTCTGGGACAGAACTCAGCCTGTCCTGGGCTCTGCAGCTGCAGGGCTGCTGAGGTCCTGACAGAGGAACTGGTTCACGTGGTGAGTTCCCCATCCTCTCTCACTGGGCCTGAAGTTTCAGCCTTGTGTATCACGTGCCCCAACCTACATTTCTGGTATTTCCCACCATTTAAACATGTAAATACTACTCTTCAAACTATACGCAGGTCCAGGATCCAGTCATGGGCAGGAGTCTACTGACCCCAGCTCTAGGCAGGAAATGGACCCTTGGTGCATGACCACGTCCCCACCAACTGTCACCTGGGATGACCCTCCAGCAAATCAGGTAGCCACAAGTTGCTCTTATGGATGAAACTCCTCAGCTCTCACCGAAGTCCTGAGTGGCATGGAATCAGCTGAGTTCTGTGAATGTGGAGGCCTGAGCTCAGAGTGTTACCACCTCCCCACAGCGGCAGCCACGGTTATGGTCTCCAGGATCCTGATCTGCGCTCTGACTTGGTGTCGACACCAGATCACTGCCAGGCCACACGGAGGACTGCCTCTCAGTGTGCAGAGGTGTGTGCAGCACCAGTGATTTTATTTACGTGGCTTCTGCTCCTCATCCTTCAGTGAGTGGTTTCTAGTGTGTGGCGGATCCAGTTCTTTAATTCTGAAATGAACACATTCACTGGCAAGAAATTTGCTTTAGCATGTAGTGTACCCAACTGGGGGGGGGGGGATGCCCAATAGAAAAGTCTGAATTTTTGTTCTGTTTTGTTTTTCTTTCCCAAAAGTCACTACGAGGAGCTGAGGAGAAGTATTACATATACACGCTCCTGGCCTTTGTATCACCCGGCTTTACAGCAGCAGTGAGAGTATGAACTTCACAAAGGCCTTTGGGGCCAGCATAGAAAGGAGAGGACATTTTCAAAGCCTGTCCTCTTCTTGGTCCTCACTAAAATAGTGGTTAAACACAGAGCTTTTGCGGTCACTGCAGGGGTCCTCAGGATGCAGGGATGGATAGGAGCCAGGGTGGCAGGGTAAGCTGGCCCTGGGCCTGTGAGCCACAGATTGTCAGCTCTGCTAAGTTTGCCGGATTCCTCTGCTGCTCAGGAATCTCAGGGTCCCTGCCCTCCAGCCAGGCGCAGTGGCTCAGAGAGGAAGGTGCAGGTCCAGGGTGCTCAGCTCCCCCTGCATCCCTCAGAGGCCCACCCCTCCATTACTGGGGCAGAGAGCACAGTGACCAGAGGAACAGTGGCTTTGCTCTACCTGGTTTCATCCCAGTTAAGAGGGTTGTGTGCACTCTGCAGCATGTGTGACATCTCTGGCTCCTGTCACCTGCCTTAGTGGACAGATCTGGCTTCATCCCCAATGCTGAGGAAACGGATGGATTCTGTTGTGATTTGACGAAGCGGACAGCTCTTGATTAAAAATCTGTTTAAAACCCTTCATGCTGTTTTGAATGTGTTAAATGAAATTATCTAGCCAAAAATGTTAAAAAGTCAAATTTTGTCTTTATCTGCAGCAAGCCAGATATTACAAAGATAATAATATTCAATCTAAGCTGTGGCTTTACTGGTTTTTATTCACTTCTTTTTTATTTGATGCTGATATTTTCCCCCTCCTTGGCTAGAAGGAAACATACACTAATCACAGTTTTATTTGCAAAACCCATTTCCTGTCAAAAGACGCCAGTTCTAATTTAAAAATGAAAGTAATGAGACGGGTGGCAGAGGATCAGAGGTGACAGTGGTTCACTCCTGGGGCTCCAAGAGGCCCTCTGCTCTCTAGAGACTCAGACCAACAGCCCAGGCCTCATGCACCCCGAAGAGGCTCTGCAGCTTCTTCTGAGGTCCCCGTCCCTATCTGCATGACTCACCACACAAAGACACTTTGGGCCACATAGTGGCACAGCGTGGACTGTGTGCCTCACTTTCAACACGAGTGACACAAGCTGATCTCTGGCAGCTCCGGAAAGATCCTGCCAGGGACAACCCAGAAGTCCTGGGAGAACGCCAGAACCTGGGGAATCCATGGGAGCCCGAGGAATCAGGGCTGGGAGACCGGGGCACTCTCACACGCGTGTCTGGAGCAGTTAATAGCATAGGTTGCTTAATTTCCAGTGGGAATGCTCTTCTCAGTAGGCTTGCAGGGTATGCGAATGTGCCACTCCATGTACTTCTTGAGTGCTATGCGTGTGATTGTGTTCCCATTCATCACTCACTCATCAATAACCTACGATGCTGGTCACCCAGCTTTCGCCCTTATTTTCTCTTTGAGTTGACTTTCACGTCTTGCCTGAGCATTATTGGAGATAGACGGGAGACTGGCTTTACCTTTCCAACATGGCCCTGGGGAATTGGCCACTAAGGGGCAGGTGGAGACCAGTGCAGCTGGGAGGCCTCTGTGGTCTGCAGGGCTCTTGTCCTGCACACACCATGTCCTTCCCTGCTGCCCCGGCCACCACCTCCGAAGCTCCTTGCTGTCTCTTTCAGTCTCCCCAAATTGGCCTACATCTGCACTTTGAGCTGTGAAACCATTCTTCCCAGAGCTCTGGTACTTAAAGCTCTCAGAATGAACCAACATCTGCTGCATGCCTCTGCCTGAGCATGTGCAGCAGGTGAAAAATAGAAGCCACGTAAACACAGACACCTGCATCCTTCAACTGCAAGGAGCTGAGGATGGAACTGGCCTGTGGTTGTCTCAAAGCAGTACGGTTTCCCAGAGACTTTAGGCCACAGCTGTGCGTGTTTCCACGAACCCTGATGTTCCTGTCCCTGCCAGGCGTGGTATCTCAGGGGACCGAGCTCCTGGCTCTAGTGTAAAATGACACTGCTCATTCTCCTCATGAGCAACTTGGTGCTCTAGGTTCCTGAGGCTTTTCTGCATTTCCAGTGTTTCTCCCCGTGTATTTTTTACCTGCTTATAAGAAACTGAGAAGCTGAAGGGAGGCTGTGCAGTCAGGCCGGAAAGCTGCCCCCGAGTTCTTGTGTCTCAGCACTTTGCTGTCAAATGGCGCACAAAACCCTCAAAATTAGGATCTCCCATGTCTCCTCTGCTGGGGTTGATGGCAGGTGATGTTGGGTGGCAGGAAATCTATGCAGCTATAGTTCCAGCTCACATCTGACACCCAGTCCTTTCATAGTTTCCAAGGCAGAAATACAAAAGCCAAGGTGCAGGCAACAAAGGCTTTAGGAGCGCAGGGTCACCCAGGGGAAAAAGGCTCTGTATGTGGCTTCCTCACCTGAGAATCCACCCCATTGATGGGACCAACCCTGGGCAGCTGCTCTGTGACATGACAGAGGATTTCAACTGCCTCACAGGACACAGAGGAAAAAGACCACAGACATCTCGTGGGGATGGATGGATAGACAGACCAACATGCGTTGCCTATCATCACTGGTCTGGAGAGAAACTGTGAAACCGCCCCAAAGGTGGGGAGGCAGAGCTGCACAGGCACAGCCCTGGCTGGCCTGGCAGGAGCAGGCACAGGGCTTGGGCCTGGCCCTCAGGGAGGCGAGAGCCGCGTGATGCCAGCCTTTGCAGGCCCAGCACTGAGGGGCGGAGGTCAGGGACAGTGCCTCAGGACTACGGCCGGAGACAATCGCTTTGGCTGTGCCACCACCTCAGTACACACACACACACACACACACACACACACACACACACGGAAGCAGACCTGAGTGCACCCATGGAAATGCACATAAATACACCCATGCACACATAAATACAGAAACATGCAGTGTGCAGAGGGAAATGTACAAACACACAATTATAGTAACAGGGCAGCACAGAAAAACACATGAATAAATACACAGACACAAAACACTCTTAAATGCACGCAGAAGCATGAACATACGCACATAAACACACATGTATACACAGAAACACAGGCGTGCACCTGGGCAAATACACATAAAGTGACAAAAACACAGAGAAAAGGATATAAATACAGAGAAACACACCTCAGTCTTTGAGTACAAGAACATACAGACACACACATGCACACACACATAGGTGTGCGGACACACATGTGCAGTCATCCCCAGTGTCCAGGCCTGTTACAGCATGTTTTGCACATGCACAATTTTTTACAAACACTCTTTTTCTCATTACTTGAATTAACATGGAAGGAACCCAGGGGTTCAGAGAGGTGACTGGGTGTGTGTGACTGTGCGTGTGTGTGTGTGTGTGTGTGTGTGTGTGTGTGTGTGCACAACAATCGATGAGCGAGAAACCCTTGCATGCTGCACAGCTTTCCCTAGATCACGTCTGAGGTGCGGTGAAAGCAAAAGGTGGGTCCTGCTCACTTCCCCCGCACCGCAAGGATCCCGTCTGGATTCAGGGCGACACTGTGCCTGCAGCCATCGCTAGGCCCATTGTTTGTCCATTGCACGGGAAGCACAATCACAGCCCAGCAAAAAGGAGCAGCACCTGCAGCCTTGTGCTGGGAGCAAGCCCTCCACTCTGACCCCAACCATCTCACATCTCGCCCCACCTGGCTTGCCCCACTCTGACCCTGGCTGTCTCCCACCTCAGCTGGGGGCTCTGTTCCTGCGTGTGGCTCCTGTGTGGACACAGTTTCTCTCCCACTTTTCCACAATCATCTCTGCAAAGCTCTGTATTTAGACAGTGTTTTCTGGGAGCTCAGGAAGAGCGGTGTCAGGCATTTCTGAGGCAGGAGGTGTCCATATTTATCCAGCTGCTCAGCTTTTCCTGTTTCTCCTCTTTCCTAACCCCTGCTCCTGCCTGTGTGAAGTGAGCAATTTCAAGTTACCTTTTCAGGTGAAGCAGGTTGATTCCCAAACTGCCCCTCAATGCAGGCTTTGGAGTAACCTCAGCATTGCTCAGGTCGCTGAAGACAAGGCTAGCCGCTCCCTAGCTTTGCCCCAGCA
This sequence comes from Cavia porcellus, assembly GCF_034190915.1. NCBI lineage: Eukaryota > Metazoa > Chordata > Mammalia > Rodentia > Caviidae > Cavia > Cavia porcellus. The sequence goes on from NW_026947507.1 coordinate 46,152,266, forward strand.
ATGGAGGAAACTAGAAAAGAGATTGGAATTGTAGCAAATTCCTTTCTCTTGTTTGCTTACTTTAATGATACCCAGAGTACAAATTCTTCAGCTGAGTGATGTTTTTCCATTATAGTTAGAGGAACAGTGAGGAATTCTGTCCTCTGCACAGCCTGGGGAGAATGTGTTAGCTGGTGCTCTCTGCCAGGGTAAAAGACATTAATGAGGTCCCAGGCTCCAGGCCAAGATCAGAGCATCCCATTCTTCCCAAAGCAGCCAGATGTGGAGTAAGAAAGCTACCAGTTGGTACCTTGGAGGTGGCCTGCTTTCAGGGAAGTGAGGATGTGGGGAGACTCCCAGGCTCACTCCTCACTGGCAGGGGGCAGGCTTCCCACTCCCTGGTACCACAGCTCATCCTGGGGAGCGCACCTGCGCAGCGCACTCCCTTAACATGAGTGAACACAGCCTCCCTGAACTTGCTTGCCCACCCTGACCGATCCTGGCTGCAAGGGCCTCTTCACCCATCACACTGCAGTGGACCATCAGACTCCAACTCTGGATGGGTTTGAACTTTGTTTACTTCATTGCAGAATTTGCTATTGCTGGCAACTTCAGGAGATGCTGAGAGGTAGATCACTGATCATTACTATGGAATGAGGTCAGTTTAAAAACAGTCATTACACTTTTAATTGAAAGGGAGTGGATTAATTAGGTGGGTGTTTTAAAGGCACATTCTTAGCTGACCTCCCTTATGTAGCTGCTAGCGTTCGCCTGGTCTTTGCTTTGAGTAAGGTCAGAGACCTCTGCAGAAAGTCTACACCGTAAGCTCCCTTTCCTCCTCTGTTGTGGTGCTTTTTGTCCCTGACCCTCTGTGCACGGGGCGGGGCTGGGATAGCTCTCTATCCTTCAGGCCCAATCTCTTATTCTCCTTTTGGTATAGATCTAACTTGGATTTTGATTTGAACCAAGGGAGGGTTAGAAAAAAAATTTGCTCCTATTAAAATAATATCTCCCCAAGTATTTGCAGTCAAGATTCCAGATAACGATTTTAAACATATGTGAAGATATTTTCCTTGCCTTTCTAAGAAATACTGTTCAGAATTGGCCTCATTGTTATTAAAGTTATTGCTTAATGTGTATTATTTTATTAATTCAAACTCTACCTGGTTGGAATATTAAACAGTAATGGTGATTTTTACATATTCTCAGTGAATTTGTAAAGTCTTATCTTTATAGTTTCTTTTAGGAGTGTGTAAAGTGAATGTTAGTCATCACTTTGATTATTTATTTGGGATTTTGGGCAGCAAACACAGGACCACATGCATGCCAGGCAAGCACTCAGGGTGACAGCATGTGTGGTAGCCAAAGCTTAAGCCACGTTGCCATCCAGTTAGAAATGGGATGTGCACTGCGTCTTCTATCCTATAACATGTTTTTCCCGTGACCTGAGCATCCTGCAATGACTGAAAGTGCGTGTCCCCCAAATCCCCCTGATATCCTGCCCCCTCAGGCTGGGGCTGGGATTGGGGGCCAAGTCTCTGGGCTGAAGCCATCAGGGCCCCAGATTCTGCACACTCGCATGCGTCTCCTGCCCTTCAGCTTCACAGCCTCTGTGCCAGCCGCTTAGCAGGGGTAGGGCTCCTTGTCTGGGACTTCCATGCAGGAGTCCCGGGCACTGAGGCAGCTGCTGCTCATACACTGGGAGGGTGTGCCACACTGTCATTTCCCTCCGTCAGCTACTCCCCGCCATGGCCCATTGCCATTCCGGAAGCAGTCCATGGACTCTAGACCTGATACCAAACAAGACAGATGGAGCCAGAGCCTGGAGGAAAGGAGGGATGCAGAAAACTCCTCCCTACACACAGGTGCCCTGTGGAGGGCTGTGTGGTCCTGGCAGGGCTCCAGTGTAACTCACGCGCAGGGTGATGAATACCTGTGGCTTAGGCAGCAGCAGCTTCCCGTGGGGATGTAGAGACATGTAAAGACTCACTTCCTGGAGTCAGAGTTCATGCTGGGAAGCTCACAGAACCTGTGCTGCAGCTCCAGAGGCCGTGCAAGAAGTGTGCATACAACCTTCCACGCTTGCTTTGGGGCAGCATCCTTGATATTCGTTTGGCTTTGTATGGTCCATGGTTTGAGAGTGTTTAAGGGTGCTAGGGCCTGGCGCAGGGCCTCAAAAATTCCTATGCCTCAGTTAGCCACACCTGACAATGTAACTTAGTATTTTCAAAGAAGATTTGACTCTGTCATCTTTAGAGAGGGCCCTGTGATGTTCCATCTCAACTCAGAATATGTTCTTTCCTCAAAAAGGCGAAACCCACAAAATCCTCAGCAAGAGAATAGTGCCAGGAAATCCCAGCAGCCTCGGGGGTGCCTCTCTGGCATCCCATGCTGCGGGTGAAGGAGGCACGGGGTCTGCCCCTCTGGGAGCTGCTCCACCTCCATCCCAGGTGTCTGTGTAGTCTCATGCTGCCCAATGTGGTCACAGATCTCCAACACAGTCCTGGCCCTTAAACATTTTAGATGTTTATAAGAGGGGAGTATCAAATATAGGAAGGGATTTCTGTTTCCGGAAAGTGGATGTGACTGCCTATCAGCTAACCGATGCTCCTGCCTCTCCATGGGAGTCCTCTCCTTCTCTGCCTCCTGATGAGGTCCGAAATCCAGGTGTCAGTGGCTTTTTAACCTCATGCAGGGCTGAGGTCACCTTTATGTGCTTGGGCTGCCGTGCTCTGCCTGCTGTGTGGATCTGTCTGAGCTATTGCTTGTAGCTTGCTCTGAGCACCTGCAGTTCCTTCCTCTTCTCCCTTTTCCAGGGGCTCCTTGGGCAGTGAGATGTGCTCAGCAAGGAGGTCCTGGCTCTCACTTCCAGGTGATATCCCAAAGTCCTCAATGTAGTGGGACCAGTCAGTTCTCAGGAGTACAGGGTAAACCTTCCCAAGCAAAAATATGTTTTCAGTATGGCTCCTGAGAGAATATGAATTTAAAGAGAGCTGGAGGCCCACTGCCTGTGACCTTCTTGTGCTGTGTGACAGAAGGGGGCCTTGGCCTTACCCACTAGGACGTGATCCTGTATCACAGGGTATGTCCCAAGTCCCAGTTCAGACTGAACCTGCACAGAGTCCATTTGTCCTACATATTCTTGTAGGACTTGTGATAAATTTAGTTTATAAATTAAGCAAGGTAAACAGTAACAAACTTCATTCCCAATAAAATAGAACAATTGTAGCAATAAGGCATAATGCAAATTTTATACATCTGGCCTCTACTGAAAGAGCTGAGGCAAATATTAATATTTTGAAACCATGGGTCACCACTGCAATTGAAATACAGACAGTAGCACTGAGGCTGAAGAAGGGCTGAGGCCTGGTCCCATGGACAGATGTTTTATTACATGCAAGACCCACAGTGGCATCTGGAAAGAGTCTCCTACTGTGTTATCACAGGGACAGGTGAGAGGGTGGAGGTGGTGCACCAGCAAGCAGAAGCACCGGAATGACACCAAGATCTGCAGGCAGATTCATTTACATCCATGGGCACTGATCAGAATCATTCCCAGCATACCAGGCCCTGATCTCTGGTGGTCTTCCTGCTTAGCAAGCAGGAAGTACAGAGGCAGAATGGCTGGTCAGCTGGGGATTGGTTTATATGATGTGCATCACAGTGACCAGCTGTTTCTAAGAGACAGGAGCAACTAGAACTGCAACAGGAACCGTTACCTACGCAACAAGAAACTGAAATATACTGGTGGGGTGGTATGGGGAGCATTTTCTGTTACAGTGGTAGAGATTTAAGTGGGTTCAGGACCTTGCCAGAGGCTGCATGAGCTGCTAACCTGCTCAAGTCCCCAGCTCTTAGTACTAATAAGACACCAATTAAATCTTAGCAGGAGATCTAGAAGGACAAAGATTCAAACTATGACACCCATGAATCATTTGAAGCTAGAGAAGTCTTTTTTTTTTTTTTTTTTTCTTTTTCCTTTTTATTGGTACCAGGGATTGAACTCATGACCGCCTGCTTCCAAGGCAGGTGCTTATGCCGCTGAGCTAAGGCCCCAGCCCCAGAAGCTAGAGAAGTCTTACACTTGGCCTGAGGCTTTCATTGATAAAATCAAAAAGTGAGATTAAATTGCAAAGGCATGCAGTTATGAAGAGGTGACAAGAAAAAGTAGAATAAGAAAGGCTTATGATCTATTAGAGGGCTAACTGTAGTTCCAAATGCCATCAGAAATGGCAGCTAGTCAAAGATGTCAAATCACATAGAAAGATGATATAGGTCACACATGTAATCACAATGTATTTTGAGCATCTAAATTTTTAAAAACTGTCTTAGAATAAAAGATGTGTTGTTATTACCCCATCAAACCCCTTTCCTTTGCACACAGTCATCCCATCCTTCTGGGCTCTCTCTGAAGCAGCTCTGGAAGTGCTCTTTCCCGAGTGTCTCCAGTTGTGCTGTCCTGGCTGACACCCCAAATCCAGTCCAACGCTGACCTCCCAAGGTCACGTTCACTTTGAGGAAGAGCCAGAGTTGTACAGTGCCAGTGCAGGGAGTGAGGTGGATGAGAACTCTCTGAAGTTCATTTTTCACAGAAACTGTAAACTGCTTCAGAAAGTGGCAGGAACACTTCGATCAGTGTATCAAAGACAAAGCAATGTTTGGGCAAATTTGTGGCATTGCCAAAATTTTGTGTAATCACATTTTAAAATTTAATCATTCTTCATAGTTTTTGATCATCATATGGCTATAAATTTGGGCATAAGGTAACAACAGTATAACTTTTGTGACCAGTTTAACCAGCTTTAAATATGAGCCACATGCCAAATGTATCTCCTACACAGCAAGTTATTGAATCTATCCTGGATTTCAACCTGGCCTCATCTGAATGTGGTCTGTAGCTGGCAGAGACATGAAGTTATTAGTTGTAGCAGCCTGTGAAGCAGGTTCAAAGGGCTGGAAATACTTTCCAGAGCTAGAAACAGGAAGTGATTCTACAGAGTTTTCGCCATGCCTGGAATGAGGACCTGCACTGAGCATCAGTCTGGCAAAGAAGTTTTAGCTGTGAAGCCGGCTCCGACCACACAGCTCTGAGACGAGCAGCCTCCTCACGCATGGACTGCTGCCCAAAGGGTCCTTCCTCACAGCCTTGCCAGCTAATGGATGAAGAAATTGCAGAACAAAACTTGTCCCAGGTTGTTCATGTTCCCCATAATCAAGTTAGGATTTAGCAAGGATTCCTGATTTGAAAACCCTTTCAATCACTTTTAAAATGTTTAAGCATCTAAAGTTTCTCCACGCATAATGATTACTTCAACAAATGACCCCAAAATCCTTTCTCTTCTTAAGTTTGATGCTACATCAGTGCCGATCATATTAGAAAATGATATTAGACCCAGCGTAGCAATTTTCAAAATGACTCATTTTCTGATGCTAGATGGAAGGCTTTGCTTAAGCTCCGTTAGTTAATCAAGAGGCCGGCATCCCAGTGTGACCTTACACAGCACCGGCCTGGCCCGGGAGAGCCCTCCACTCCAGCTGCCGGTCAGATGCAGCAGAATCCTAGTTGGAGCCAGTGGGTGTTTTCTATTCATCTTTAGAATGGACTGCAGAGTCAGGGTTTCTAAGGTAGCCATTTGAACAACATACTTCTCTATTTTTAATAAAAATGGTAATTTTATGGTCTGAAAATGTTTCTAAACTTGGAATCTATCTAGAAAAGCTCCTTTTTCACTAGCTTGTGAACCTGGAAAATAACACAGTGGATTAATCTCAAGAATAAAAGGAAACTAGTTCTGTCATGGTTTAGACAGAAATATTGACCCAATGAAAAGTGCTCGCTCTCTCTCTCTCTCTCTCCCTCTGTCTGTCTCTCTCTCTCTCTCTCTCTCTCTCTCTCTCTCTCTCTCTCTCTCTCTCTGTCTCTGTCTCTGTTTTCTGAAGCCTCTGATATTCGGCTGTAAACCATCTATCACCGCCTGGAGTAGAGTACCAAGGCAGTAAAGACAGCAGATTCCATGGGAGCAAATAATGTTGTCTCAGATCAAAGATGCAGGAATGCCATGTGTCACCAGTAAATTACACAGAACTTTAAAATAACAGTTTGGTCACTACCTTGAACCATTATGACTGTATTACTGAGTTATTTGTGAATATTACTTCAATCCTTGGAAACATTCTAGACTGGAGTTATTTTGGTTTTCTGTACTGTAATATTTTGCATGCAAAAGTGTGTCTCCCCAGTTTAAACTTGAACGAGGGTGCGCTGCTCCTCTGGGCAGTGTATGGGCTGCGCTCTGCCCCGCCTCACTGGGGCACTGTCTCCAGGTCCACAACCCTTTGGCCTCTCTGAACCCAAATGAGGGGGAATCCTGAGAAACGGGGTACCTCATTCACATCAGACCCTGCAAAGTGGACAGAGTGTGTTCCACCCATGCATCTTATCAACAGCATGGCTAACGGTGTTGAGTCTATTTTTAATAGAAGAATTATACAAACAGAATTGTCTGCTCTATAAATTGTATCCTTAAGCACTTGTGGAAAATGACTACAGACTTGGGAAACTTACACATTTTTTTGTAAAATAGGGTAAAAAATAGCGGGGAAATGTTTTTTTCCTAGACTTGCTCTTGATATACATTTGAACTCATTTCTTAACTACATCTTTTTGTATATAAATGAAAATAAGGATGGTAACTTACAGGTTACTGTGAAGAGTTCTGACACTTACACAGAAGTGTGTTTTACACAGAAATATTGTGTAAATGGTGGGGACCTCTGAGTCCCTTTCATTTACCACATCTTTAGCTTCCTGGTATTCTTGGCAGATATCAATATGTATCAACATATTTTTCTGTTAAACGGTAGCTTCATTCCTGTTCTCATCTTCAAATGTACACATTGCACAATCCTGCAGGAAGCCCAGAATTTGGAGACTGCACTCACACCTCCCAGTTTCATGAGGAGAACTCGCTAGGAGGGCGGGAGCAGATTGCAAGCTGGAACTGATTCCTGAGCCTGAGAGCCAGGCCACTTCTCACACTGGCCCCATCTTGGTGGGAACACCATCAGCTGAGGGGGATCCGTGAACTCTGGAAACTCTCAGCCTCAGGGACTAGCAGAGGTGTTACCGTGTCAGACAGAAGCCAAGGAAAGGGTGTGTTCATGTGCCTCTCTTCTTCCCCTCTGGACCTTTCCCTTCCCTCATCTCCTGGCACAGGGCATCCTTCCTGGCTTTGTCCCGCCTGAGTCAACACCACGCTGGCCCACAGAGCCAGGCCCCGGTGACCCTAGGCAAAAGCCCAGGGAGAGTCATGGAATGATGAGGCACTCCAGAAAAGGGGGACCAGTCATCCTTGCAGAGAATTCCTGCACTCCAGCCTGGAGCTTCTTTTTGGATTTCCAAAGCCAGAGCCCACCTCAGTGGCCCTCCCTGGCCCTGCAACCTGCTCCTCATTCAGGTCTCCCCCACCTCACTCCCTCCTTGCCTACTTCCTGCCAGCCCCATTTCCTCTCCTTCACTTCTCTTCCTCCTCCTTCCTTTCTCTTCAGCAAACAGAGGTTGAGAGCTTCCCTGCTAGAGAAAGCACCCAGGAAAACAGGAGAGGAGGAAGCTGAAGTCCCCGCTCAAGAAATCACTTTTCTCATCTGAAGGTCCCGATCCTTTCTATTTATGGGACCATCTGTTCATGGGACATTGTGCCTAAAGCCCAGAGAGAGGGCACACCTCTGCCCAGTGGAGTGGGAGAGAACACACAGAAGGGTGCTTAGGCTTAGGTTAGATTACCTCAGAGGCTTGAGATTCCAGGAGAGAGAGAACGGAGAGGAGCAGTGGCTGCACAGGGAGCTGGGGCAGGGGCAGTGTTCCCAGGGCTCCTGTGACCTGCCTGGCCAGTGTTCACCCTTGAGCTGCCTTTCCCTCCTCATTTACAAAAATGCACACACAGGTTTGCCAGATATGAACCAGTTCCACATCCATTGTATTTCTCTGATTAAATGTTACAATGTTAAATGTCAGAGTTCTTCAGAGGTGAATCAGAAGCTTCTAATTCTTCAAGTTCTAGGCAGTTTCTCTAGCCACATTATTCCCAGCCAAGACCTTCAACTAAATTCTTCTCTTCAGCGCAGAGTTCCAGGCCTCATCTCCAGCTGCTGGGTGCTCGCATGCCTAGTGCCTGAAACCCAGTGAGCAGAGAGGTCTCAGCTGTGCTGTGTCCCAAGCAAATCCTGCACCTGTGCATGACCAGATCTCCTTTTCACTCCCTCCTTCCTGGTTCTCACTCTCAGATCCTGCAGGGCGGCCTCTGCTGCCTTCTCTCTGTCTCTCCGCATTCTATCACTGTCTTTCCCCTGTCACTACTAATGACCTTTCTCAGTTTCCAGCTCTAGCAGCAATGCATGCTCTGGGGCAAAGAGGGTGGGGCTCTTGTGCCAACAACACAGCACACTCTTGTGACTCTGTGTCCCCCTGTGTCAGCCTGTTGTTACCTTGTTAGTTACAGAGCCAGACAGTGTAGTTATACAAAATTAATGAACAAGACGTCCGAAGTAAAATTATAAACTTGAATGTGTATTGGCACCAGGAGAAAGGTAAATAAATTTTGAAAACTTTAGACAATAATAACTTTGTACAAAATTGTTTCCACAGTGCGTCTTTGTCAATGTGATCCATAATTCTGGAGATCTCTAAGAAATGATTTATCGTCAAGAGGATAGCTAATTGAGGCAAGTTATAAAACTATGATGTATTAATATTTATGTCTTCCTTTATTCTTAATTTTAATATTCTAATTAATTCCATGGAACCCGTGAAAGACAAACTAATATGAATGAAATATGCAACATATTATCATAAAATTGTAAAGAAAAATAGTTATACTTTCTTGATAATTAGCTTTCTTACAATCCCTGTTTTGACAATGTATTCATTTGTATCCTTAAACACAGTAACTCTGATCTCTTTTCTAATTGTCCTATCTGTTTAGCATAAGAATACTGTCACTCTCTTCTCTGCACCTCCGAGATTGCTTCAGAGGCTGGTCTTCCCATCACTAGCACATTGTTCTCTTTCTCATTAGAGTTAGACAGGGTCTTTCACACTTTCCCGTATTTGGCCAGCACAGAGGCGATCCTGAGGCAGACCCCTCCCCAGCGGGGTCAGGCTGATCCCTCACTAAAAGAAAGGTTTCAGGCTCTCAGTGCTCATCATGCATGAATCACTTTCTGCTCCATGTTTTCAAAACTCTCCCAAAATAAGGACATGGAAAGGGCTACAGCATTGCACATGGAAGCCCCGTGAGGCACATGGAAGCCCCGTGAGTCAGCGCAGTGCACTAGGGTGGGCTGGGCCATCACTAAGGTCTCATTTGTTCTTGGCCTGGTGACAAGTTTGGCACGTTGGTCTGGGATGTTGCGCTGCTCTGGAATTGGGGAGGAGCTGTCTCCTCTGCTCCCTTTGCAAATGTCCTATTCACAAATAGAGGCCAGAACTTCTCAAGGTTTACCTAAAGGTCAAAGATCCCTTTATAGTCTTAAGAACTGAGTACCAAAACCCAAAGATCTCACACTGCAGAGAACTCAGGATGGCCTCACCCCGCAGGTCTGGAGAGCTGCCATGGGAACTGGATATGGTCAGACTCCAAATCTCACCAATATGCTGGCCATGGTTTTGTTCTGGGCTGTGCTGGCTCAGGGTGACCAGGGAAGCACGCTGGCCTTACAATCCCCTTGGCACCAGCATCCTCTGAAATGCAGTAAACTGACTCTATTGTAGCTCACTTTTCAGGTGGTCCTTCAGGACACTGCTTATGGTCCTTTTTGTGGACAGAGTCTGGACAGCATCTACTCCTAGGGCTTAAGAAAGGCACAGGCATTTTGCTGGAAGCCGATTTCATTTACTTATGTCAAGCGACTGTCCAGTGGGTCTATAGATGGTGATTTCATTCCTCCTGAGGCATGGACCTGTCATGGCCACGCACAGACCAAGGACCGGATAACTCTGGAAACCAGAAGCATGACTGGCGTGGCTGTGAGTGTGCACCAGTTACGGGTGTGGCAAATCCTGCCTCACAGCTCATCTCTGAACTTCTGACCAATGTTTGCATTCACATGGCTTTTTTTGGGAGAAACATATTAAATCTTTTCTTTTCTTTCTTTCTTCCTTTCTTTCTTTCTTTCTTTCTTTCTTTTTCTTTCTTCTCTTTTTCTTTCTTTTCTTCTTTCTCTCTTTCTTTCTTCTTTCTCTCTTTCTTCTCTATTTTTCTTTCTTTCTTTCTTTCTTTCTTTCTTTCTTTCTTTCTTTCTCTCTTCTCTCTTTCCCTTTCTGTCTCTTTCTCTCTCTGTCTCTCTCTTTCTCTCTCTCTCCCTCTTTCTCTCCTTTTCTTTCTTTGTTTCTTTGTTTCTTTGTTTCTTTCTTTCTTTCTTTCTTTCTTTCTTTCTTTCTTTCTTTCTTTCTCTCTTTCTTTCTTGGTACCAGGGATCAAACTCATAACTTTGTGCTTATGAGGCAAGTGCTTGCACCACTGAGCTGAATATCCAGCTCAATATCACATCTTTTCTAAGAAAATGATACACTTAAGTCTTTTCTCTGGGAGGGTGACTTCTTTGAAGAGTTGTTCTTCCTGTTGAATTACTGAGTCCTGTGTCTGCAAAGAGCCACTTAAAATCCTGCTCTGATTTTGACTGTGAATTTTAAATGCATATAGTAGAATTCTTGATGGAAACACCTATGACTCCCACCACATTTCATTTGGAAATACTAAAACAAAGCATAAACCAAAAAGTGAATGCCAAGGAGACAAACCTGTTTTATTACTACTGCTGCTGCTGCTACTACTACTGTTTTATCTTTATGAGACAGGGTGCAGGCAGGCTGATCTTGAATTTGCAAGGATCCTCTTTTCTCAGCCTCCGGAGTGCTTGGATTACAGAAGTGTGCCACCAGGCCCAGCATAAACCCATTTGAAAGTTTTTGTCCTAATACAATCAAAAAACTTCAGTTTCTTTAAACATGATCCTTTAGTGATTTTGATTTTTTTTTTTTTTAAGAATATGTGAATATCTGGTTCTGGGTGTGCAGTGGACTAATTACTGGTCAGGTTGCCTGGGAATGCCCAGCCAAGCGGGATCAGTGTGATCAGACCTACCTGAAAACTGTAGCTAGCAGCATAAAAGGAGAACGGGAGGAGAAGATTTCACGCTGCTAATTTTTCTGAACAAGCTGATTTCCAGTGGTTTTTCTTCAAAGGAGCTTTGACTGCTGTCTTCTTCCAGAGAGCATCAGTCACCACCTTCATCTTGGACATCACCTCCTGACTCCCATGCAGAACCCTCTGCCCACTGCCACAGACTTTCTAGCTCCCCACTGGCCCTTGTGGTCCCTCAGTGCAGATCCTCAGGGCAAACACGTTCAGGACAGTGCCCTGGGCCCTGAGCCCTCCACAGGACCTGTGGGTCTCCAGTGCACAGACAGAGGTTTGCCCTCTCCTGACCTAAGTGAGCACTGGCTGAGAGGGAGTGCAGTGCATAGCGTTTACGATTAACCATCCTGTGACCACTGTTACCAAACAGCCCCTCCTCACTCTCTGAACAGCTGCTGCTCAAAAGTGATCAAGTTAGCAAAAACAGTATCTCATCTAATGACTGAAAGATCAAAATTTTTTTTTGTTCTGACATCACCAAAGTAATCTTCATCCTTTTACCAGTGCAAATTTGACTTCTCTGTCATCTCAATAATAAAAACTCAAATCTATAATGAGTTCCTAACCCTCCACTGTTCCTGACTCCTCCTTTTTCCTTTTCCTCCCTTTCGCTGCTTCTTCTTTCCGAAGTTTAGGTTTTAACATTTGCCAAAAGTTGCAGTGCTTGCACATTTCACCACTGACAATTCCTACCCCTCCTCCCTCTTCCTTGCCCCCTCCTCCTCTTCCCTTTCATCTGTCCCCACCTTCTCATTTCTTAATTTTAGCATATAAACTCTAGTTACTGTTGTGCATGCTTTCTGGGTGTAAAGGAGTGTTACCACGGAGCAGCCTAATGCTCAGCACACTTGCCCCAACATGATAAAATGATCCTATGTCACAAACGTGCTTTTCATTCTCACTGTGGCCGCCTTTCTAGCCGGATTGTAGGTGGAGATTTTGTGTGGGTCCAAAACATTCATTTGGTCTTTTCTTACACCGACATGGCATTGTGTACCTGTCCTAGGCAAGCAGTTTGGGAGGTGAGGAATTGAATGAGCTTCAGACTGACTGTTCGGGAAGTCCTAGGGTGTGGTGTCTTTGCAGATTCTAAGCTCAGCAGGCATAGAATAGAACACAAAATGTTCCTATGTGGAAAAAAAAAAAAAAGAAAGAAAAGAAAAGAAATACAATAAAGCGTTAGTCAGCCTATTCATTAACAGACTTAAATTTGTCTCTGAATGACTTTATTCAGTGGAAGAAACTGTAGGCTGTCAAAAGGTTTTTAGTGTCTACCAAAAAATAAGTCACAAAAGCGATGTGGAGAGTTACTAGGAAGGGAGATTTTCTGTCACTGTTTTTAGACAGGGTCTCTATGTCATTCAGACTGGCCTTGAACTCACTATGCAGCCTAGACTGGCCTCAAATTCATGGTGACCCTCTTCCTCAGCCTCCCAAGTGCTGGCATTATAGGTGTGCACCACCATGCATGACAGAAGACACATGAGAGAGGCAAGGGTGCCCTAGGACACTCTTGCTCTGACCCAAGACAGGAATGAAGGTGGCTCAGAGAAGCTCAGAGCTACAGGGAGGGCAAGGTTACGGGTTTAGAAATATTTGAAATGTAGAACCAGGCAATCAGGTGGTTACTGCATGAGGAGGAGGAGGAAAGACAAGAAAAGAAGCAAAGTGATCTTCTCTTGTGAGGTACCTTGGTGAGGTCACGTGGTATTGGGTGGTGCCATCGTAGCACTCACAGAGCTTACGGGAGTGGCCCAGGAAGGGGGGGGGGTCATTTGGGCCATGAGAGTTACCTCATTCTGTTATACCCATTTGGAAATTTGTCTTGTTCTCAATCCAGCTTTCTCTTCACTATTTAAGCAAATAATACCTTTCAATAATTTTGTTAGACAGTCTGCAATTTTGTGAACAAGGTGCTCATGAAAGTGGAAATCCAATCTGAGCATGTCCTCCCCTGTGTCCTCCCTGTCTGCTCATTTATCTATCACGTGATTCACCCCAATCACCTCCTTATACTCAGACAAGCTTTACTCTCTGTCTCTATGAAGCTGCCACATAGAATTCCAGCATTCTGATGCAGGAGACAGTGCAAGAAAAAAAAAAAAAAAAGAAGATACCCGAGGATATCCTGGACTGTAAATGTGGACCTTTCAGTTACAGCACCAAGGGCTTTGTTAAGACGAGTGATTACTTACGGGTGACAAACAATGTGGCACAGGTAGCTTTGTTTCTGTCACTTGTCCCCAGAGATGGGGGCCTCCCTAAGAAAATCTGTTTACTCCCTATGTCCCTGTTAAAGTGACAATGAGACACTAGCTTTTTTCCCCTTTAACTAATATGTTTCTATGAAAAAATATTGGGTTCCGATCATACTGGGAAATAAACCTAATACCAGATACTTACAAGAAATCTAAGACAAGATCACTCATGCTCCTTTTGGTGACTTGCTCCATCTGCTTCTACCCTCAAGGCATCAGCTTTGATTTTGGGTGGAATCTTCCTAATGCAGCACTCTCGATTGGCTGGTGTTTGCTTTTCTGGAAAGGAACTGGAGGTGGCCACTGGGTTGCAGATATGCGGAGACTGTGCACCTCCTCTTCTGCCCTTTCAGCGTCTCAGGCAGCCCAGGGTTTCCTGCTGGAGTGGGGAGCTGAATCTCTATGCCCCGTGCTGCAGTAGTGGGTGCCTGGTTCACAGGGCTGAGGAAGGGCCTCTGCTCGGGTGAGAGTCTGTCTCTGGAGACCTTGACGAGGACCTGGTCCTGGAGTGGATACTGGGCTGACAGTGAGCATAGTCCCGAAGTAAAGAGAGCCTCAACCTTGCCGTGGGTGTGCATTGCAAGCCCTATGCCATGGCCCAACCAGCCCTTGAGATTTTTACCCATTAAAAAAATCTTCCATGCTTCTCTCCCTGCTTTCTTTATACCATTGGGGAGGGGTTCTGACTAAAATTGTAGAGGTTCTGTAATAATCTGTCCTTTTTAACAACTGTATTGTAAGTTTCGATTTTTCTTTCATTTATATTTTACAAGAAATGCTGGGAATGAACACTGAGGTCCATCTCCCCTGTCAGTTTAATATTTTATTTACCAGGAGAATGAATTATAAAGTAGAAACTATTCTATATAAAACTGACCATGAGGATTTTGATCATAGATCAAAACTATTAATGTAAGCAGTGTTATTCCTTGTAGTTCAATCATGAAAGAAATTTACATTAAAATGTTTAGGGAATGCCCAAAGTTAAATAAGGAAAAAAAAAAAAAAAAAGCATGGATTGAAACATCTATTCTCAAAATGCCTTAATACACAGAGACTTAGAGAGTGTCGCCTGGAGCCCCAGCATGAACTGAAGGCACCACAGACCCATGGGTACAAAGGGCTGAGGGACCCTGCCTGCCTGCACATCCCTCGGTTCCCCTACCTTTCCCCACTTGTCCCCCTGAGTTCCATGCTGTAAACCAATGCCCCCCTATAGCACCTCCAAGTCTGGCTCAGTGCCCCTCTCCCCACATCTCTGCATACTCCCAGGATCAGAGCATAGTTCTCCTCCTCAGTACACTTAGAAGTGGAAGGTGAGGCAGGGAACCACTTCCTTGGTGACTCAGACAATTAGGTGAGCAAGTTAACAGCTTCAAGAGAAGCTGGGCACAATGGTGGCGGCCCAGCATCTTAGCACTGGAGAACTGAGACAGCAGGATGTAAGTTAAGTTTGAGAACCTACTGACCAATGAATGAGCCCATGTCTCAGAACAAAAAAGGATAAGGAGATGGCCCAGTGTGAAGGCGCTCAGTTCAGTCCCCAAGCAGGGATGACTCAGAGTCACCGGGTTTTATCTCAGACTCCAGCTGTGATGCTGAAGCCAGGTGCAGGCAGATGTGAAGCTGAGGGTTCTCATGCCTTAAGGGGGCATCAGCCTGTGGTACTGCAGAGCCCAAGCTCAGCTCCAGTTCCTCCAGGAGGCCCGGGGGACCTAGATTTACAGTCTTGGCAGAGTTCTGGAGAACTGGTTCCCTCCAGGCCTGGGGTCTGTCCTGGCAGACAGGAAGTCTAAGGCATCTCCACAAATGACTCTCACACTCAGCCCTTTCAGATGCCAGGGCGAAGGATGAGAAGCCCAGCTGATCCTCAGAGAAAGGGCTCAGGCGCCTGTGTGTCTGTGTGCATGTGCGGGTGTGTGTGTGTGTGTGTGTGTGTGTGTGTGTGTGTGTGTGTGTAAGTGCAGAAACAGCCTCAGGAGAATCACGAGTTTGATGGAAGATAAACAAACATCTAGTAAAGAGAGAGAAAACAAAACAGGATAAGTCTCCAAGGACCCTAGCAAGTAGCCTGATGCCTGGAAGCAGATGGGCTGTTGTGCTGCAGTCCCCACCCACACCCAGGCCTGCACACCTCCTTCCCCTCCAAGTCCTGCAGCAGACAGTCTCCCTTGGGCGTGGGGTGCTCAGGAAGGTGCCTGTAGGGGACTTGTACACCCTGTGCACCGTGGCTGGTTTTACAGATGCCATTTCTTCCTGCACTTGGGGCCACATGGTGCCCTCTGCCCTTGTGGGCCAGGGCCAGACATAGGAGCCCCAAGAGGACCCCAAGCAAACCAGGGGTGGCTGCAACAGCTCTCCAGGTGTGGTCCTAGGAAGACAGGCTCAGGGCTCGGGGTGACTCATGCCACACAGGGCTGTGGAAAACAGGCTTGGTCTCTGCTCTTCTATGCCCAGGATGGATCTGAAGTCTAATCCCCCTCTACTGTTGTGGCAGAGACAATTATGCGTCCTGAGGGAAGCTGCTGGATTAGAATCCAGCCAGTAGCTTCTGTGGAATAGTAAATTTGACGGGGGTGAACTGTGAGCTGAGCACTGCAAGCACCCTGTGTGTGGCCAGGACCACTGCTGCTGCCGCTCCCTGCACCCCATTCTGGTCCTGCAGACCAGGGTGTCTCCTGTTACACCGATTCCTGCAGAAAGCGGACTCCTGCCTTTTTCCTGCACATTCTGCTCCGCGCCCTGGAGAGGGTGTGCTGTGTTTCCTTCTGAGACAGGATGTAGACAAAAACGTTACAAGATCCAGTGATGTTTCCTTTATAAATCAGAAAACTTTCTCTTTTCCAACTGAGATGTAATTGACAAAAAACTTCTTTTGAAGAGATGGTTTTTCAGGGTTTATACACAATTCACCCAAGAGTTTCTTGGAAAGCAGCCTCTAGTAATTTTACACTTGTACTTAAATTTCCTGTTTGATTTTACATCACCGCTTGTGTTCATCATCTGTAAACATAGAACGTCACAGCATAGGCATTAAATTCTAATCAATAATTCCACATTTTCAATTGTGATAAAACTTTAGAAGCTGAAATAGGCACTTCTATACTTCACAGGAGTCACTAATTATAATCTCCAATGGTAAGTGTCAAGAAAACATGTTTATGCTCCTAAATGCCAAAGTGGTGGCACTAATTTACTCAGAGTGATGTGTTGAAACACTAAAACAAAATATTTTCATAGAAGAGGAAGTCTGAGGAAATACTCCACGTCCCAGGAAGAACTGAGTCTTAGAGCAGTTGCCGTCTCCTCGGTTTCTACACTGTGTTCTTCATCTCCTGGAGCCTGTGCCTAGGAATAGACTGCCCTCAGGACTGTAACAGTGTCCTCAGAGCCAGGGAAACACAGCAAAGCCCCAGTGCTGTACGCCTTCTGTGTTCCCCATCTCCTCCTTCTGCAACTGCCTCAGGAATTCACCCTGAGAAACCCGTAGGCTCCTACACGGAGCCAAGGGAGGAAAGATCTCAGCCCCAGCTGCTGACTCTACTGCCTCCATGTTTCCGAGGGTACCTGAGTCCCTTTATGGCTTTCGGCCGTTGATGCCAGAGTCTCTCGGTACTGCAAGGCAGGGGAATCTCTGTCTCCAGCAGTTTCTCTGTACACTGAGCCTGTCACTGTGTTGCCTGGACCTGGGCTTCAGGGACACTGCGGTGTAACCGGGGCCAGTGTCTCTGCTTGTCTGTGGCCACTGTTCCTCACCAGGGCCTCGCTCCACTGGACCCCATTCCTGTCCTCTGGAAACTCTGCTGCAGGGGAAGGGGTGCTCCCTCTCTGCGGCTGGAGACTGGAGCTGCCCCTTCCCAGCAGGACTAGCCATGTCAATCCTGAGAGTCCCCTTGTTGCCTCTCCACGTGTGGGTCCCTCAATGATACTGCACAAAGGTAACCCCATTGCAGCAGCATGGTTCTGTGGACTTGGAGCTGGGCTGTGCCCCTGGCAACAGGTGCTTGGAGCCAGGAAGGGGATTTCCAGTCTGTTCTGTGCTGTCTGAGCCTTGGTGCCCCACCTCCCGCTGCTAGCTGCTTTATGGGTCCTCTTTATTCTGCACGTGGATGCTGTCAAGTGCTCACACTATTATGTAAGTGCATACTGTGGACAGCTGTAGGTAGTGGACTCTGTGATTTTACTTCTTCTTGTGCTAAGAGTGTCATAGTATCACAATGACCCATGCACACCCATGTTTACAGTGGCACAATTCATGATTTTGGACGTAGCCTTAATGCCCATCAGCAGATGAGTGGGTAGAGAAAATGTGGAGTACTGTTCTGCCACAAAGAAGGACAAAATCCGGACCTTTGTAGGAAACTAGGCACCTGGAGACCATGATGAGGAGTAAAACACATCAGACAATGAGCTCAGATGGATTCTCCTCTGTGAGAAACCCAAACATACATCAAGAATGATAAAGGATTGAAAATAGCAAGTAGGAGATCTGCTTTTTAAATGAGAAGGGGATTAAAGATGAGAGGAGGGCGGGAAGGAGAAGAGGATGGAAAAGAATGAAGACGGGCTCTGTGTGTGCCTCAGTGCCTGTGTGGGGTGCGACAGTAGGCTCTGCAAACGTGTGCTAGTAAAAATTTAAAAATAGAAAAACGCCCACTGGGGAAGTTGTCTTATCCCTAGCGTATAAATAAACAACCAGGTCTCAAGCAGCATTGGAAGTGAAACCCACAAATATGTCCTTACACACTTAAAGACACAGGCGCTAACAGAAAAATTATTATCAGCATGATTTTGACCATGTTTGTCTTTCAGGAAAATGCCTGAAATTGCAAAACTCTGGCAGGTGGCCCTGAACTTCTATACAGCAAAACAGAGCTGTGCCCTCATCTCCCCCTATCTATATTATAGGAGTTATTTGAAAGGAACACTTCCAACCACAATGAAGTGAATCTTACATTTTAAATTGCTTTCAATATTAAAAATTTTTACCTATACTAATATAGTATGTTAGTCTTAAAAAATTTAAATCATTAATTATTTAATGTAATACTCAGTTCTTTGATTTATGATTTTACATTTGAGGAAAATCTTCATAGTTTAAATTTATTAGGCCAAAAATTGTATTTCAGAGAAGTCAAGATATGTTTTTCCCCCAAACACTAGAATTGAGATAAAATTAGGAAACAAAAACCTACGGTATTATCATTTTATAATGAAATGCTGCTGTATACTTTTGCCGTTTAATTCTAGAATGAAGTGTCAGAATGATATAAGCCAATTTTATTTGGAAAGTAAAAATATCTTATATAGTTTCCTTTTAATTTCTAAATTCTTATTTTTTTAAGTAGGCATTTATGCCTGTGAATTCATGTTATGAAAAAAAAGGATGAGATTGATTACATTTCAGATTATTGTTCCATTTCTATTAAAAAACCTGCCACAAGTATAATTACGTATCATACATTGAGTAGAAAGTGTGTAATGTAAAATAAACATTGCACAGAAACCCTTGACCAATTCATAGGCATATGAACCTTGTAATTAGAACCACATTGCTACACAGGGCTTGGGCTGGAATGAGCTCTACTCTGCTGGTAGACCAGTAAGCCCTGGAAATACAAGACTGATGCCAGGGCTGAAAACCATGTAGACTTTGCCATGACCGATTATGCAGTCTGTTCCTGCTACACGCGGTCTCAGCCAACAGCCGTGGGATTTTCAGTCAAATCACGGGGCACTTGAAAGCTTCATGTTCCCCATGGTGGGATCCCTTTTTGCCCCAGCAGACTAACTATGCCAATCTGAAAATAATTGGTCTTCTCCTTCCTCTGCCATGTGTGTGAGGGGCTTATAGGCCGAACAGGAACTTATAATGGAGGAGGGTGACAATGAGGTAGACGCTTGGATAGGCACAAGGCCTGCAGGTGAGCTTCAAATCAATAATCTGCTTGTATTCTAAAGCAGTGCATCTAATAGTGAAGTGATAATTAAAATCAAAATACCATGTAATTCAGAATATGAAATAAAAGAATCTTTTTTTTAACCACAATCCTCTCTGTTCCCAAAGTATCATCTTTGTCAACCATTTAGACACTTTTCTATCAGCATATACAGGATTTTAAGAATTATAAACAGCGCTCCCCCTCTCTACCTCTTTTCCCCTGCCCTTCTCCCTCTCTTTGTTCCTGTCCCTCCTGTCTTTCCTTTCTCCTCACTTGCTTCTTTTACTGTCTTCTACTGCTATGTTGCCCATCTTCCATGTGCCACTCAGCCTTGGAGCCAGCCAAATATGGACTGAAATCTCTAGAAACTGTGAACTAAACAAACCTTTCTACCTTAAAAAACATCATAACCAGCAGTACAACACATTTGATTGCCACAGCCCAGCATGACACAGGGTGGCATGTACTGGTATTAAAAAGAAAGAAAAAAAAGTAGCTGTCTGCAGAATGTAGTAAGTCTGTTCCTGGTGAGGAGTCAGGAAATGAACACTTTGGGAAACTGAGGTGGGAGCATTGCCAACTCAAGTCCAGCCTGGGCCATTTAGGGACTTAGTGAGAATCTACTTCAAAAAAATAAATAAGAAAAGGCTGTGAGTGCAGGTCAAATGAAGGGCCTGGCTTCACTGCTCAATACTTGAGGAAAACAAGGAAAGAAAGAAAAAAGAAAGGGGAGGGAAGGGAAGGGAAGGGAAGGGGAAGAAAGGGAAGGGAAGGGGAGGGAAGAGGAGGGAAGGGAAGGGGAGGGAAGGGAAGGGAAGGAAGGAAGCAAGAAAGCAAGAAAGAATCTCATTCTTGTGATCTCATCTAATGATAACCACTTTGTGTAGATTTAGGTTGTTTCCAGGTCTTTGAGTTGTTACAGATACTATAAGCATCATCTTTACACAAGCACACACCCATCTTTGTGTGTCAGCTTCCTAAGAATGTTCTGGAGCTTTGGCTGCTGGGGTGAAACATGTGCTATCATTATAAGCCTGACTCTTAGGGCTGAATGACGGTCTCAGCAGCCCAGCGTTTCCCTCTCGAGACCCGAGTCTGGAAATGGCTCCCTTGACCCTGCACACTTACACACAAGGTATTTTTATTTTTAGGAAATTGTAGTGGTGTCTGCTTGCAGTACACAATGACAGCTTTCCTCATGGGGAGGTGGTCTGTGTGCAACAGGGCTCAATTCTTTTTCCATCTCCTTCCTCTCCTCTCTTTCGACAATTCTGGATCCCTTACCTTTGAAAGTTCTGCCTCACTGTTTTCTGTTATCTATTCTTTATTTTACCCTTTAAATTATTTATGCTTTGGGTTGCTCATATAGAAGAAACCGATTGATATCTGAGCTTGTGAGGCACATGCTTCCTTACCTGGATAAACCAAAAGCCTGCGGGCACCCTGGTTTTAAACTGTTTCCTCTATTAGTGAGACAGTGAATGTCTCCCAGATCTGCTCCTGTGTTCTCTGTTCTCCTCCCTCCTGGATGATTTTGTTATGCTGGCTCCTTAGAACAAAACATTTCTCCAGGTTTAAATGATCTGTTTCTATTGCCTATGGTGCCTAAGGCCTCTGAGTCTTCATTTACTTTCTGGAAAGCGAGTGTTGTAATCACATGTTTTCTAAGATGCATCCTGAGTCAGGGGTTCCATGCACAAGCCTGGCCTGTGTCCACAGGAGCATGTGATGCCTTCTCCCTGACGTCTCATAGTGACTGGGCCAGGGTGGAGCCAGGACCCAGACTCTCCACTGGGCTTCGGCATTTGGACACACATCTTCCTTCGCTGGAAGTCCTTTGTTAAAAAATAACTCTTAGTCCCCATGTATTGTGGCTGCTGTTCCTGCCATGATCACTGAGCATGATGCTGGGCCGCTGGCAGGGCTGACTGGAGAGGACAATTTATGGCATGAGAGGATGGCATTTGCTAGGACCACAGGGCTGTCTGCTTCCATGTGCCTTCTGCTGAGTGGCGGCTGGTGGCCAGGGCCCGCTTAGCTTCCTGTGAGCAGAAGGATGGGACCCATTGCTAGTGCAAAGAGTGACGTGTAGGGAGCGATCTGCCAGCCCCATGAGTCAGCCCCAGTGATGGCTCTGCTCTGTGAAGTACGCAAGGCCAGGTGGGAACCCTGTGAGAAAGAGTGGTTTTCCAAAGCATAATTCCAAAGCAGAAGAATATGCAGGCAGTTTGCAGAGCTTTCTGTCTCTTCTCCAGGGCAGAGAATTAGAGCACACCAGGCAGGCGGGTGGCAGAAGAGGGTCCCCATTTTATTCTGGGTGATGGCCAGCAAGTTCCAGATTGTAAAGGAAGTGCTTTAGCCTGAGGACTTAACTAAGATCATTTACCTGATGACTGGCACTAAGGGGTGATGCTTGGGTGGGAGAAATTAGGGAAGTTACATGCCAGTAGTCTCTGAGTTGAAAACTGATAGTTCTGGCAGAAGCCCACTTTCCCTGTAAGGTTGTTTGTTAAGCCTTCACCTTTCTATCCACCCTTCCCCTGACTCCATTTCTCCACTTCTTTTTCCTGACTCCATTTCTCTTTTCAAAGAATCTACACCTCTGTTGTTTAGCCTCTCTCCTTTTATAAACTCTGATTCATTCATATTTGGTTCCTCATGTGAGAAGAAACATGGTATTTAACTTTTGTTCTGATTTATTTTTCTTAACACTATGATCTCATGGTCCATCCAGCTTTCTGCAAATAACACAATTCTGTTTTTGGGGGCTGGATAGTTTGCCACTGTGTGTGTGCACTGTGTTTTCTTCATCTTTTCCTCTGTTGAAGAGCATCCAGAACATCTCCAGAGCTCAGCTATTGCCAGTTGCCCTGCTACAAACAGAGCCATGTGTCTCTTGATCCTGTGATATCTCATATCCTTCTCATATATGCTCAGGAGAGGTACGGCTGGGCCAAGCAGAGCTATTATGGGTAGTTTTTTGAGAGTTTCCATAGTAATTTCCGCATATAATGTACAAGCTCACATTCCCACTTACAGGGCATAAGAGTTCATTTTTTAGAGTAAAGTTAGATTGTAGAAGAGTCAAGAAGGCTTCAGTCACTGAATCGACATTGACACCACATTTTCGCAGAGATTCATAAGGGACGATGGGACTTTTTCTGGGCTTTAGTCACTGGTATGGATGGTGGGTAATAATATATGTGACACATCACAGGAAGAGGTTCTATGCTCCAAAATACCTGTGACCCATTTCTCCTCTCTCCAACCCTTACAACAGCAGCTGATTTTTCTAGATCTTTGTCATTTTGTCTTTTCCAGAAAACCACAGTTTTAGAATTATAGATTTGGTATGATCAAAACATATAGTAAAAGTTCAAATTCTAAAAAAAGACACATTGCTATTAATGCCCCTCAAAATACTGTCTCCTGTTGAACATGATTATTCTTTTGTTTTTGCCACTTTCTGAAACAATTCTAAAGTTCACTTTCAGTTCTCCTGACTGCCTCAATGTCCTGAACCAAGGAAAAAGTCACATTTCATATATTTTTAATTTGGGGAGGGCTCAGAAGTCACAGCCTGCTAGGTAGTGAATTGGTGAAAAAGGACACACTCTCACACTTTAGAAGCTTGGCTCTCTCTTGGACGTTAGGCAACGGCGTTCACTGGTTCACTGGGTTTTCATCATACCTTGTAGACACTGATGGAAGAGTGCATCCAGAACTGTTTCTGCAAGGGTGTGAATATGTGTGTGTGCGTGTGTGTGTGTGTGTGTGTGTGTGTGTGAACTGAGGGTATTTGGAGGAGGATTTTTGGAGATGGGTCTTCTACTATGGCACTTTTTAAATTTAGATGTTTGGTACAATTTCCATAACCCCTTCTAGTGCACAGCCTGGTCAGGTCGCCTTGTTTCACTTAGCGATCTGCACTTTAGTTCCCTCATTGCCTCTCACGACCACCCGACCTTTCCAGTGCTATGTCATAGCCCACCATATCTGGCTGCATACTGACCTGCAATTCCAAGCATGTGTGTAGCACAGGTCAAAAAGCAACTTCAGAGAAGTGAGTGGAAATCTCCAGGTGAGCACACATCTCAGCATCCATCCAGGCCTGAACTTTCAGGAGAGAGTAGCCAGTCCTGTGTACTCAGCACTACCTGATGCCCCTACTCCTGTGTGCGCTGAGGCTGCGCTCATTTCTCTCAGTCCCAAGACTGTCTCTTAGCCTAGACTGTGAGCCTTGCACAGATGAAAGTAGAGTTTTAGGAATTTGTCTTAGTGTACAAGGCTTGGTAGAAATGAAATACTACAGCCAAAACCTGTGTCAGTGCAAGGGAAGGCTGGCTGTGCTCCCCTTGCTCCTAACTCTGTTTGCCTCTGTGTATATAAAACTATATCAGCCTGTGGTTCGTTTTTCCCATATTTCCCATTACAACTGTCTCATCAAATTCTGATGATCTGTCCTGAAAACTGCAGTAACAGAAAAACAAATGCTTGTAACTGTGGGTGAAGACAAAGAAAATAAAAGGGCAAGAGGGACTCTTTCTATCTGAGCCCCTGCACCATGCAAATCAGGCCAGTGCCCAGGGAGGCTATCTGCAAAGACGCAGCTGAAGCGTTTGTTTGGCCTAGGACGGTGGAAAATCTTGGAGCTGAGCTGGGAAAAGTGCAGCATTCAGAGTCTCTTGCCAGGGGTGGGCAGGACACCGAGCCTGAGTCACCATTTAGCAGTAAGAAGCCTGGGTGGCCATGTCTCGCTGTGAGCCTGGACCAGCCCAAATTCCATTTCAGAGGGGTACCGTGATCTGAGTCATCTGGCAAAGGGCATTTCCAGAATTTCGTTGCCTCACATTGCATCATTTGATGGAACAAAATAAATAAAGAAAATGTCAGCACTCTCCAAGAAAACAAATGTCTACTCCATCTTTCAGGAAGTAAAATTAACTTAGATGCAAAACATTTAAAACATTATTTCTTTGAAACATCTCATTGATCAATTCTTGGCACCTGTGGAATGACCCAGGTCAAGAAGAAATCAGAAACCACATTTTTTGCATGTCTTTGTGCCTCTCCTTTTTAAGGGACAAAATACTGTGTTTTCGTATAATTTCCATTGAGTTCTCTGGCTAGAACTGTTTCAAAATTAGATATGCTTCAAAAAGAGAAATGACAGTTTTTGAAGCTAAGATTCCTTAGAGTATATTTGACAAGAATCAGGCTTAAAAAGAGAAAGTGACCAGAATAAATTTCCCCCGGCAGTTTACCCTCTGTTCGGGGATGCCTGAGCCCTCCCCGCACTGAGGAAGATTGTCTGCTTCTTCCTCAGGCTGCAGTGGGAGGGAGAAATGCAGCAGTGCTTGGAAATGGTGAATAAATAAGTTGCTACTTCTGGGACAGGCAGCCTTGTTCTTTATTGGTTGCCCAATTTTACATGTGTCTTTGTGCTACTGTCTCTGTCCTAGATACCAAGTTTCACCCTTTAGCTAAGAAGCTGCCCATTTGCTGCCCAGACCTTATTTTTCTAAAGCACCACCCCAGTCCACCTCCAGGCCTGCACCAGGAGAAGCCCCACAGTTCTCTGGGACACTCAGGCCACTTCACATACAGGATGCAGCTGGAATATCTGAATGCATTTTGTCTTAAATGTTCCACTGAACACAGGGATGGTTTCATTTGGTCCCCATAGTGTCTTAGGTAGAGTATTCCACAAATTAGCTCAGATTCTTTTCATTGTCTTTGTCTAATTTGCCCAGGAAAAGAATTTGATATGATAAAAATTAGGTTCCACATGAAGAAATAGCATGAAATTCTTTGCCTCTCCCATTCTTGTACCCATTTTATTTTAAGTTATGTGAATAAGAAAATGCCCTTGGTTTTTCCATTTGTCAGACGATTAGGAAATCAACCTGCCTTTTTTATAGGACATGTTACACAAAAGGTCAGTCAGTTTTTAAGATTTCTTTAGCAACATGTGCTGGGGAATATCTTAAAAATACTTGATAAAAATGGAAAAATATTTATAGGTTTGATAATCACAGAGTCAACAGCTTGGTCCAAGAATATTTCCTGACATAGGCAGGGAAGAAAGTTGAAATTTGCCTTCTCCTTAAATCTGATGGCTGCCATCAAATCCACTGAGTCCAAAGCAGAGTCACGTGATTAGCGGTCCAATTCTGGACTCCCATGGGGCTGAACCCAGGAGCATAGGTTTCCTTTCTCCAATGGCTCACTGTGTGTACAACGTTCCCACTAAAACAATGAAATACCGTTCCATTCATGACAGTGAGAGCTCAGGCTGAGGAATTTATGTGAAATAGTTTCGAAATTATACATAAATGGGCAATTTCTAAAGGCGATGGAGTGCTCTTGTCACACTTCCTGGAGATGGCAGTCTGTTTCCCTCAATGTGAGGGATTCTTCAAGCAGGCCGGCTGCGAGTGGCCTGTGGAGACTCCCTCCTGCTGCCATGGCCACGAAAGAGAGAAGCTCCATTTTGGGGAGTCAGAATATCCCATTCTAACAATCAGCCTGGAAAGTGAGGTAGCAGGGGCTGCATGCACACACATGTGAGTTTCCTTTAGGCATGTCCCGCCTTGCTGCAGGCAGAGGACACACAGAGTTTGTACACCATGGCAGCCCAGAGAGCCTGGGGGAGACTCCGCTGAGGGCTCTTCTGTTGTGGCCTTGGCAGCAGTCTAATGGAGGGATGACTTATAAGGCAATGATGATCTTCAGGAAAGGTCAGGTTTAAAACAGATTATCACATTAAAGCCATACGTGTGGCTTATCATTTGTCAGTAATACAGATGCTAAAAAGGAAGCCTTTTGTGCTTAAATGGTGGAGATGCAGATTTGGCACTGGAGAGGGCCAGGGAGACAGATGCCAGCAGTCTCAGGGACCCACACACCAGGGCAGTCCTCATCCGGCACCCACTCCTATTGGCTCGAGTTCATGGATATCCCAAGGTAATTCCAGAACCCTGAACACACAGAAATTGAATCTTGCATCTATTTTGGCAATTTTCCCTTAGTTTGACTTATTTTCTCTAGAGTCTAAAGTAACTTAATAGAAGAACTCTTGTTCCTTCCCTTTGCCTGCTGCTGTTTCCCCTCTTCCCGCCTCGCCACCCCCAGAGATCCCAGGTCAGTGCTGCTTTTCCTGCAGTCATCCGTGCCCATGCGGCAGGACTTGGAGAAAATGCTGGTCTTTTAAATCAGACCTAGGAAGACAGGAGCACCAGCGTCCCTGTTTCCATGGGGGGGCGTGGGAGCCTGCCAGCTTAACTCCCCTGGCCTCCTCCTATTGCACATCAGTCATTGGCAGCAGGCACCGCAGAGCCACGGCTGTTATGTGACAAGCATAGTGACTGCTGTTCTAATCACATCGGCCAAGTTGGGGTGCTCGCTGCCCATCTCCTGTCCCATTGGACACGGATGATGGAATCACTGCTACTTCAAATGTGCTCTGGGTGGGGCTTGTTGTATTTGCTGCTTGAGTCTTTGATACTCTCAGTTGTTCATGAAATCCTTGCCTATAATTAGAAGTCAGTGGGTACAACTTGTAGCTTAAAAATTAGACCAGATATCGATCAGTTCTGGCATTGTTTAGCTGTTTGAAATATCCATTTCCCTATAATCATTATTTTGTGTTTTTATAAGTTCTTAAGAATAAGATACATATCAGAGCATTTCCTATGGAGCAGGGAGTGATTTTTGTGCAGAGGGGACTTTACAGGTGGTTGTCATAAGAAGCTTCATTCTTCAGTGGAAATCCTTTTGCCTATAAAGTAAAACAGTGCAGCACATTGAAAAATCAAGTGTTTTCTGCCAGCAGAACTGGGAGTCCATGTTGGTGCCAGTCAGGTCCAGCTCTGTAGCAGGGCAGAAGTGAACTAGCTTTTCCACACATGGCTTTTCGTGGTTTACATGATGCTAGGGTGATTTCGAGATCCTGCTGAGCTGGCGTGTGACATTCCAGTACTTACCTAGCTTGTTACTCACTGTTTTTATCCCTCCTTCCACCACGTTCACGTTGTGCTCCACGTGTGACACTTTTGTGAGTGGGCAGCGTGGTGTGGCTCCTGTGGAAACTCATTGCAAACTTGCAGACCTAGACTTGTCAAAGGGAAACTGAGAACCAGAGTTCACTTTGATCAGACCCACCATTCCTAAATATTTGTTCTAACTTGAACCAGAGAAGTGGAGAACAGCTTCTCTGACCCTGTAGGTTAGGGTGGAACAGGGTTGTCCAGGATAGAAAACTTAACCTGGTAGCCCTTGGCCAGTCAGACTCCACAGGATAAACACGACAGGTTGGATATGAGATGCTGTGTGTTTAAAATGCATGATGGATCTTACAGACTTGGTGTAAAAACATCAAAAATTTCTTATTATTTTTACTCTTCATACCTGATGTTATAGTTTGCATATATTGGCATACATAACATGCCTTATTTAAATTAATGTCAATGCATAACATGCGTTATTTAAATTAATGTCAATGCATAACATGCGTTATTTAAATTAATGTCAATGCTTCGGATTTCTTTAATGTAGCTTCTTTAAAATTTAAAATTTCATAAGGGGCTCACATTTTAATTCTGTGGGAAAGTTAGTAGTGAACAACATCAAAAGTCTATCTAACTGCAATTTGTTAGAGTCTATAGAATTTAAAACATCATTTAAATTAGCTGCATAGTATTTGCCAGAGGAATTTTGCAGTAGTCTAAACCAATATTTGACTTTCATTTTGCTTTTTTAAAAAACAAATTTCTGAGATCTCTTCTTTTAATATCTCAGGACAGTACCTACATCAATTCTCTGCTAATCAAAATCTTCCATGATGCCTCTCTTCATCTAGTTCAAAGTTCATGTCAGGCTTCCCTGGAGTCTGTTCTCTGATCCGTGTGTCAGGGTTACAGGTGAAGGACTATTACACCTGGATGAAAATACTGTGAGTGTTCAATTTGGAAAAGTATTACAGTAAAAGACACGTTATCATGAATGCCCCTCAGTTTCAAACCTACTTATCCCATCCCGACTCATCACTTTCTGAAGCTGTTCTGCACCTCCTCTTTCCTGTCTTTAGTCACATTGTCCTGGCAGCCTCAGTGTCCTGACTCCATTCAAGACGCCCGTCATGGGCATTTGATTTGGGGGAGGGGCCGGCAGCTGCCTCTCTCCCAGAAAACATGTCTACCATACAGCTCCTTATTCCTAGCCAACACTTACAGGACCTAATGTTTCATTAGAAGAAAGCAATTTCAAAAGTGTGAGAGGATTAAATTAAAGTCACAAAGGCAGTGAGATGATGCTACAGTTAAGGCTCCACCCTTGTGATTGAATGGGACTGTAAGGGATCCCTAGGTGGCCCTGACCTATAAACATTCCCGCTTTGGCATGCATCCTAGGCGAGTTTACCCTAGCAGGGATGGCTGGTTTTTCGGCCATGCATTATTACTGGTTGTGTTTTATATCTAGGGAGTGAGGAACACATTAAAACACTCACTTTCTGCCTTTACTTTAAATTTCATTGCTATCCTTAGTTGAAATTGGGCCCTTAGCATTTCTGTAATGTCGCTTTTAATTGAATTGCTTTTTTTTTTTTTTAACGTGGAAGTGTTCTATTATGATAGAATTGGCAGCTATGAGCAAACATGTTTAAACTACAGCTCTATAATTCTTGCTCACTATGAGATTGGATCTTAATGGATGCAAGAGGAAAACTACCTTCCAATGTGAGGCCGAGCAGTCAGAGGCTTTGCTCTCCAGAAAACATTTCAAGGTTCTTTCTCTGGGATCATAAAACAGCCAAAAGCTGGGAGGAACTTGGAAGCTGGCTGTGAGCTTTGCTTCTGCTCTGACCCCTAACTCCTGTGACTCTAATACTACTCTCCTCTCCATTCAGCTCAGGTCCTCCCAGTTTATGATAGCCTGGTCTGTTCCAAAACACAATAAAATATTCTCATGTGTTTATTTCTTTAATTCAGACATTAGCTTCTCAACAGGGAAGTGGCTTGTCGGGAAAGTTTTGAACTTGGGGAATGGGAGTTGGCAATTTTAGAGAGAGGTGATCTTAGACTTTCACCTTCAGTCACTGTCTTTTAATAAGTGACAGTTGTATGTGGGTATCACTGGCTTCTCTTACCATCAAACCTAACAGTAAGCAGTTCTCATCATGATTCCATAGCCAACATTTGCTTTGGTTTTGGATCTTGTAAAACTCTCTGACTTACGGGAAATGTCACCAGGCCTGTACACATGTTCATTCCAGAGTTCCAAAATATGCATCGAACAGTGACTTTACTCTACTGTATCCATCTCCTAGGGATGCAGAGAACATTTCGGTTATGTTGCATAAGGCTTTTCTTGTAAACCATGCAGGTGAATTACAATGATCCGTTGTTCAAAGGAAGCTAAAATTTACAAAAAGCCAAGAATTTTGCCAGTGCTTCCTGCATAGCTGTTGGAAAGCAGGACATGAGAGCTAAATCTGTACTACTCTAGATAAGTCAGATGACCTACAGACCTGTCCACTACTCATCTATCTGCCATCTACCGATCTATCCTCTTTCTAAAGTGCTGTAGGGAATTAATCCCAGGGCCTGGCACATGCTAAATATGCACATTTTACATTTTTACTGCTCTGTGCCCATGGACATTTGCAGTCTTATGAAGTCTACTGGAGCCCAGTCAGCATGTAGTGCTGCCAGTCACCTCCTGAAGGCCATACAACGTCCTTTCCTAGCTGCCCAGCCAACAGATGTCAAGAGGGAAAAGTTTAGGATACACACATTTTCCTTTGCTGAGTAGAGTTTGCACCTCTTAAAATTGCCAGGGAATTTGCCACTCATTTCTGGAGCAAGTCATGAGCCTGGTGGTGAGCACCTTTCCAGCATGGAAGGGCTTGGACCTGCAGCTCTGTTTCCTCTGGACACCAGGCAGGATGGGTGTGGGAAAGAAAACCCATCCTCCTGTTGTTGGTGTGGACAGGTTAGCATCAATTATCTAAGGTCTGCAAGACCGCACAGAAAATCTCCTGAATATTGACTATTTTAAATTACATCAAACGGATATTGGGAAAGGGCCCAATTCAGAGGATGTTCAGGTGAACCTGGTGTACGTTGGACTGGGACCCTCGGCACAGCCAGCCCATGCTGTGGGGGATGGATCCTCAAAGAATGTCCTCCCTCAGCTGGCTTATTGATATCTGGCCTGAACTGACCAAAAGCATCAGGACAGGAAGGGAAGCAGTCTCCAGGGCAGCTAACCTCAGGAGGTCACCAATGTCATATTCCCATGCTATGGAAGAGGAAGAGAGTATGTCTGTATTCGTGGTTAAAGTTAATGGAAAAAAAAAACAAAACAAAAACAAAACAAAAACAAAAAAAAACTAAGGCTACAACTTGTGATATTCTTTATCATGTGTATATTATAGCTAGGATATAAAGTTATAGATGGACCAGAATTATTCTACTGAATTTAAAAGTTACTGAACACAGAAGAAGACAAAGCCATTGATATGAACTGTCTGTTTTTTGTTTGTTCACTTACTGATTTTTTAGGAGCAATACAGTAGGAGAAAATACAGCATGATAGAATTTTCTAATATTGGAAGGTGACCCTGGAATTTCTGCATTTCTGAAATTAGCGCATTCTCAGCAGCTTCCAGGCAGACTCACAGTGAGTGAGTCTGACCTCCAGCTCTGGGTGGGATGACTCCAGGGTGTTCCTGGAGCCTTGTCCCCTACCATCAGCACAAGGGACAGAGCCGCTGCCCAGTGGGCATGCAGCAGCAATCACATGCTTCAGACCCTACGCAAAGGATGGGCCTAGGGAGATGCCAGGTCCACTCCGAACTCACCAACTGCTGTTCCCGTGCCCACAGCCAAAGGCAACAGCTCCTGCAGGCCAGGACACTGGTCCCCTGGGGTAGTGATTAGATGACTGTCATTAGATTCTCATCCCTTCCAGAGAGGAAAACCCCATGGAAAGGATTTTCTGCACGAACCAAGGCGCTGTAGAAGATGTCACACACTCTGGTCTCTGGTATCATGTAATGCATTTCATGAGTCCAAGGAACTCTCTGCTTGCCGTTGCTCACACTTGTCTCTTGTCCACGGGCTCAGTTTCTGCAGAATGAGGAGACCACAGTGGACACACTCTCACTTTCACAGCATCAGTGCACCTGTGTGATGGGCAGAGGCTGCACCTACGTAGCCCAGCATCCCGCAACGATGGGCAAGTCATCCTGGCTCTGCTGAGCTTCCTCGGATAGACAAGTAGGGTCTGCAGGATGGGACGCTGGAGGACTACCATAGGGATGCCTGGACTGCACCTGAGGGGAAGCAAAAAGGGGGTGCAGGCAGGGATAGCTGTACGTGGCTGGGGAAAGACAAGGGTGCAGAAAGAGCACAGCATGGCTCTCGCAGGCATTTACCTCTTTCATTATGGGTACATTTCAGATATGCACAATGACCCCTTTTTTCATAGGGAGTTCGTGCCTCTAATGACAGACCTCTCTCTTCTTTTGTCCCATTCCCCTGCACTCCCTTCAACCCTTTTTTCCCAGCTTATTTACAAAAGCTTTGTTCCCACTTTTCCTTTTAGTATTTTTTCTTGTCCTTTCTTTCCCTTCCCCTCTGCTCTGCCTTGCTCCCCTTCTAATTTGAACATTTTTCTTGTTTACCAATATCTATTACACATTTTGGTCCTTATTTACACTATCACTTTGTTACCCCGGAGAATCAGTGCGGTATTTAAACGTGTGTCTGGTGCATTTCACCGCGAGGATGGCTTCAAGGTTCATCCATTTAGCTAGAAATGTCTCAGGTTTATACTTCTGCGTGGCTGAGGAGTACTACAGCATATAAAATCCCCACATCTTCTTTATCCATTCTTTAGTTGATGGGCATTTGAACTGTTTCCAAGATTTTGCTGTTACAAACTATGCCGCTGTAGTCATGTGTGTGCATATATTGCATAAAAGTGGTATGACACTTTTAATTCTTTCAGAAGTCTACCAAAAAGGGGAATAATTTAACCCTCATGTTAGTTTGGTGAGGAATCTCCACATTGATTTCCACAGTGGTTGCACCAGTCTGCACTCCCACCGGCAGTGAAGAAGGGTTCCTTTTTCCCCACAGCCCTGCCAGCATTTGTTATTGGTTGATTTCTTGATCACAGTCGTTCTTTCTGGGGTAAGATAGAATCTAAACATTATCTTAATTTTCACTTCTGGAATGGCACATTTTTTTAATATATTTATTTGCCATTTCTACTTCTTCATCTGAGAAGTGTACATTCATGTCAGATGCTCATTTTTGGGTTGGGTCTTTAACTTTGGGGAGGTCTGAATTTTTATTTTTTAGTTCTTTAGGCTAGATACTAGTCTTATCTGGGGAACAGCTGTTAAAAAAGTGTCTTCCCACTGTGTTGTCTGTTCCTTCTGTTGGTGGTTTCTTTTGCTGTGCTAAAGCTTTGTAATAAGATGAGACCTCGGTTGTTTTTCTTTGTGATATTTTCTGTGAAATTGAAGTTTTGTTTTTAAAGTCTTTACTTCTTGCTATGTCTTCAGGATCCTACCAGCCCTTCCACCAACAGGTCAGTGTTTCTGTTACTGTTTAGATCTCTGGCACATTTCAATTTTAATGTTGTACATGGTCAAAGATAAGGGTCTAGCTTTAACCTTCAGCTTGTGTTTTGCCTATATTTATTTATTTACTTATTGGTTTTTATTTTATTTTATTTTATTATTTTTGAGACAAGTCTGCTGTGTAGTTCAGGCTGGTCTTGAATTCACTGTGTAGCCCAGGTTGGCCTCAAACTCATGGCTACCCTCCTGCCTCAGCCTCTCAAGAGCAAGGATTACAGGTGTGTGCCACCACCCCCAGTTTGTAATCTTTAGTATGTAGAAAGCCAGTTTTTCCAACATCACTTATTTAAAGAGGCTGTTGTTCTTCCAGTGAACATGTTCGACTCCTTGGTCAAAGAAAAGGTGGACACTGAGTGTGTTTGTGGTTAGTTGATTATGCATCTTCTAATCCATTCCACTGATCCTCAGGTCTGGGATATTTTGTTTGTTTGTTTGCCAGTACCCTGCTGGTTTTAATCAATGTAACCTTAAAGCATAATTTCAAATTGAAGATTGTGATGCCCCCTCCCTTGCCTTTGTTGCCCAGAATTGCTTTTTCTATTATAGATCTCTTATGGTTCCAAATGTAATTTAAGAATGTTTTCTCTCATTCTGGGAGACATGCTATTGGTATTTTGATCAGAATTGCAATATATATATATATATATATATATATATATATATATAACAATTTTGGAACTATTTTCATTTTTACTGTGTTGAATCTTCCTACCTAAGAACAAGGGATATCTTTCCATTTTTTCACATCCTCTTTGATTTCTTTTTCAGAGTGCTGTAGTTTTTAATGTAAAGGCATTTTACTGCCTTCATTATTTCCTTCATTAGGTCAATTCCTAGATATTCCATTTGTGGGAATGCTATTGTGATGTTGTCTTCCTATTTCTCTCTCAGTGAATTTGTTGTTGGTATACAGGAATGTTACTGGTTTGTGAATGTTACCTTTGCACCCAGCCATGCCACTGAATTTGGTTATTAATGTAGAAATCTTTGGGTGAAATGTTTGTTGGTCTTTTATGTAGAGTTAGCATGTCATCCACAAATAATGATAATTTCACTTCTTCCTTTCCTGGTGTTATTCCTCTTATGTCTTTATCTTGTCTAACTGCTCTGCTAATTTTTCCAGAACATTATTGAATAAGAGTGGTGATAGTGGTCATCTTTATCTTGTTCATGATTTTAAAATGAAGGATTTTTGTTTTTGTCTATTTAGTATGATGTTGGCTATTGGTTTGTCCTAGATGATTTTTATCAGATTGAGATAAAGACCATGTATTCCAATTTTCCCTATGGTTTTTGTCATGAATGAGTGAAGGATTTTGTCAAAAGTTTTTCTGCATCTATTGAGGTGATCATATGGTTTCTGTCCTTGGTTCTGTTAACATGATATGTTGCATTAATTAGCTTTTGTATGTTGAACCATCCCTGCATCCTTCAGATGAATCACACTTGGTCATGTTATAATACTTCCTTGGTGACCTGCTGCGTTCTGTTTGCTAGTATCTTGCTGAGGATTTATGCATCTTATCTTCATTAGGGAGACTGGCCTGTTGTTACCTTTTTCGGTTGGATTCTCTCTGGTTTTGGTATCACAGTAATGCTTGCTTTGAGGTAGGACTTTGGAATTATTCCTTCCCATTCGATTTCATTAGAGTTTGAGAAGTGGCTTCATAAGTTTTTCTCTAAGTTTCTTGTAGAATTCAGCAGTGACTCCTTCAAGTCCTGGGTTTTTTCTTTGTTGGTAGGTTTTTTATTACATCTTCAATTTCATTGACTGATACTGATTTTGAATTTTTATAGCTTCTTGATTCAGCATTGGTAATTCATATGTATCTAAGAATTTGTTCATTTCTTCTGTGTTTTATTTCTTATTAGATTACAGGTTTTAGAAGTAGGTATTGGTGATTTTCTGATTTCTGCAGAATCTGTTGTGATTTTACCTTTTTCATTCCTATTTACATGGATCTGAATCTTCTCTTTCATTTTTGATATGGTTGGCTAAGAATTTGTCAGTTTTGTTTAATCTTTTAAAGAACCAACTCTGATTCATTGAGCCTTTGCATGATTTTCTTAACCCCATTACATTCATTTCTGCTATAATTTTTATAATTTCCCCCCTTGCATGATCTTTGGGCTTGATTTGCTCTTCTTCTTCTAGAAGCTTGAAGGTCAGCATTTGTTTGTTTATTTGAGCTCACCCTGATTTTCTAATGTGGGAATTCACTACTATAAATTTCCCTCCCTATCATTGTGTCTCCTAAGTTCTAGTGTGCTGTATCAGCATTATTGGTTAATTGTGGAAGCAGTCTAATTTCTCTTATTTTCATCTGTGACCCCTTGGTTGTTCAGGAGGGCATTCTTAATTTGCATATGTTTATGAAATTCTTGTCATTTCTTTTACTGCTGATTTCGTTTCATTGCACAATGGCCTGATGATATTCATGGGATGATTTCAATTATGCATAAGATGTCTCATTGTTGATTTTTATCTTGTTAACTTGCTTATTTGTGTCAGTGGGATATTGAGCCTCCCATTCCAATTATATTTGTACTTATCTGATTTTTCATGTTCGTGTTTTGTGGTTCTTTAAAGTTCTGTGCACCTCAGTGTAAAAATGAACCCCAGTCTCCAGTGGGTGCTTCTGTTCTTGCTCCGTCATCCCTTTTGGCTTTGCAGTCTCTGCAGCCCTTTGAGCTGTGGACACAGCTTGGGCCGAAGAGAGCTGGACCATCCCTAAGCTGTTCTTATTTCATTACAGCGCTCGTAGGGTAAGCAGGGAGGAGCGTGCACCATTGGACTTCTGTCTTCAAGTGGGCTCCTTTCTGTTCTCATCTGCAAACATTCTGGCATAAATAGAGGCATTCTAAATTACTAGTTATTTTTTAATAACTGAGATCGTCGTTCTTATTGTATATAGTTGTTTTAAACTTGGGCTTTTTGGCACCAGACTCCAAATGCAAAGCTGAATGACTTTATTTATGCCGATCCCTGCAGTTTCTTAGGACAGCAGTTTGGAATTTATGAGGGAAAACCGCAATCATTCAGGGTGAATGACAGTCTTGAGCATCTCCGGGATGATGGACATCCTTATAACCATCATCATCATCATCGTCATGGAAACTGCAGATGTGAGCTTAACTACCTGCCAGGATGCAATTCGCCTTCCATTTCCCCTCATTTGATTCCTCAGCAGTTCTGTCAAATAAACATTTTTAGTCCATCTTTTTTTTTTTTTTTTTTTTTTTTTTTCCCTCGTACAGTTGGTGAGATGGAGGCATAGCAAGGGTGAGCAGATTTGGGAAAGTCAAACAATGACGAATTTGCATCTTCTGGGTCTGGGCCACAGTGCAGTTGCCTGGATGGAAGCTCAGGCAGAGGAAACCAGGATACAGAGGTCACTAGAGTCCTCCTGGTAAACACTTGCTATTGGTGCAAACACTAAGAAGAGGTAGAGCGATTAAAGGTTCTACAGCTTGCTGTATGTGTGCCAGATCCCAGCCATAGGGTGCCTATGACATGCAGTTCTATCCAATCTTCTTCTTACCACTATGATGGTCAGCTTGATTCTTTAACAAGTGACAGCCCAAGATGGGCCACATGAGCAAGTCAGCTGTGAACCCAGGCCACTTGATTCCAGAGTGATGGCTCACAAAACACATGTTATTTTATAAAGTAATGAAGCAGGAATGAAAATCTACTTATGGCACCATTCAGATAAATATTTTGAGACTTCAAAGGAGTACTGACTCTTAGGCATCAGTTTTGTCAAGAAGGGTTCCATGAATAAGATCTTGCCGGAACTCCTTTCTGAAGAACAAGTAGGACTTGAGTTGATGGAGAAAGATGCTCTTGAGAGTTTAATGGTGGGGACCGGCATGAGTCAAAGTGAGCTACACGTAGGTAACATGACCAGAGGAAAAGAGAATGATGCTCGAGTGGGGTCTGCTTTTAGGAAAAAAGTGGAGCAAATAAAGTCTGGAAAGGGAAAAGAGAAATATGACTGTTTGGTGTTATCAAAAGATTGTAGCAGTTTATTCTGAACACAGAGAAGCATTTTTAAAAGTTGATGGGTGGAAGCTTTGATGACTGAATGGATTCACTAATTCTTTAATAAATGCCATGCTTCCTTCCAAAACTTCCTTCCATCTCTGTATGAAGATGGTCACAGAGTGACCAAGCTGAGAGAGGCTGTCATGAGAAGCTGAGAGAGGACAGTGGAAGTGGAGGGGCTGATGTAGGGTTCAGGGTGGAGAAGGCGGGCAGGATTTTAGATGGTGTATAAGTCCCTGAGCATAGAACAGTGGCTTATCCATGTTTGAGGGCTGCAGGAAAGAAGCAGTGAAATCGGAGGCTGAAACAAAGGGTGACTGAGTAAAGCCATGTGGAGCAAAGCGGAAGGGGTAGATGGTTCCACACAGCCTCGCTTTCCAACCACGTCTGTGAAAGCTGATGAGCTCCACGTTGATGAGCTGGGCCTGCACTCTGTGCTCACATGGAAGTGCTGCCCCTCCTCTGAGGAAGCATCTGTGACCTCATCATGGTCCTGGATGGTGCCTGTTTCTGTACTTACTCTCACGATCATGTTATCTGCATTTATTTATTTTGCTGGTCCCTCTGGCCTTTGCTGTCTGTTTGTATACTTATTATCTTTGCGTCCCTAACACTCTCTGATATTGACACAGAGAAAGTACTCTTTAACTGTGTAGTTATTTGAATTAAGTTCATTTTTATTTTCACTTTTTAAAAAAGAGAAGCATTCTGGACTGCTTTGTATTTTAGGCCTCAGTTTTGATCCATATTTGGTTTTGGATGTGGGGGACTGAATGGATGAATGGAATGGTAAGGCTGCCCTAGAAACAGAAAGAGAATACTCTTTGTGACAGTCCCTGCTTATGAGTGACAGTAATTCTGTTTCCGTCTGAAGACGGAGATGCTGAGTGGTAAGGTTCCTGAGTGAAGGTAGTTTAGAGATGAGATGAGATGTGGGATTTGCCATCGAAAGGGAAACAGGCCACCACTAACATAGGCAGCTGGGCACCGCATTGGGTTTGCCTTGTGGAACTGTGCAGAAGAAGCCAAATTTCAGCTCAGCTGGTCCTGATTTAGGTCATCTTCTCAGATATTCATGGTGGACTTAGGAGCTGGGCAACTCGTCTTCAAAACCAAGTGCAGAATGAGACTACAATCAGTCCCTGACCACATACAAGGCAGGTTGTGTGACTTATGTTATGTGACCCTAAATAGGACAACCAGCTCAGTAGGTAGGAAGCTAAACATTAAAGAAAATGATTCAGATCCGCACTATTGGAAGACAGACACATCTTTGTGTGATTCTTTATGAAGAACTTGTTCGTCGAGTTTCTTAGGGCATTTTGTTCTGGAAAGCCAACACATCAGAAACTCATTGTTTTATTGTAATAGAATTAGATTCTATTCAAAGAGTATGCATGGAGCTGTATTGGAATTAGCTTCATTCTGAAGAGGGGAAACACATTATTCTAATTTATAAAGGTTTTGTACAAAATCTGATTAGTGAAAGAAGATCTTAATGCAGTGTTTGTTGATGAGATCTTGTACTGAACAAAATCTTCAAGTGGGTATTATGAGAGCCCTAACAGGAATCACGTGGCCTCACACAGTCCACTGTCAGTGGAGCTCAGCTCCATATGGCTCATGAGTATCAAAAAAGAGAGCCCACAGGAAATTAAAGCTTCCTCGGAACTATGTACCTCTTCCTTCAAACTTTCAATTGATGAAATATCAAGAGTGGGAACAAAGCCACATTACCACTGTGACAACACATACTGAAATGATGCATCCAAGAGAGAGTGGATTATTAATCACGCAGGAACATCCCAGAATTCCCAAGCGCAGACATGTGTATTTTGTGGTCAAATCCTAACTTTGTACTTAGTGTTCTTGCTTTTATTCAAACCTCAAATTTCCAGGAAGACACGGGATATACATGTTCAATGTTTGAGACTCAGGTCCCTGGGTTATGGTTGGCTCTTCCCCCAACAATTACCTAGGTAACCATTCTAAGTAGTCAGGATACTGTCGCATCAAAAAGTCTCCTCATTGCCTCTTTCTTCACATGGATTTGACTCCACCAGTAACAATAAGTCCATTTAACAAAATTTTATTATGCAGCCTTGATGGTTACAAAGACTTTTAGTAAGAGCTTTAACCACAATTTGTACATCATTCCATGTGTGGTGTACGTAACTTGTGTTACAACAAAGTGAGGTGAAGATTATTCCTTATCCTGTTTTATAAACTGGTCAGCTCTGCTAGACCTGTCAATATCTCCAAGTTTAAGATCATAGATATTAGACTATAATCCAGTTATTCATTTCACAATCTGTGACTTGAGGAAGGGAAGGTATCATCTTGCCACATCATTAATTCATCCACTGGCAATTACTTGTAGAGCATAGAGCACAAACTTGGGCTCTAAAATCAGGAGCAAGGTGGAAAGGTGTGGGCAGGCCATTGACTTCAGGACCGGAGCAGGGGCAGCCTTTCTTCACAGTGAAATTATCAGGGCTTTCACTCAGTCAATTAATTAAAAATGGATGATTTCCAGATATCGAGTCTCTACCTTGCCCTTCTGGTTTCCCCTTACCTTGTGCCTCTCGGTCATTTTCAGCACGAGAACATTTTTTCTGCAATTAGGTAAAGCAAGATAACAAAGCCTTTGGTACGGTAAGATGGCTTCATGCCAGGCACCTTCATTGGCATACTTGTGTATTTGTGTAATCGTCTTATAAAGATTCTTAGGTGTTCTGATTTGAGTGATCAATCACATGGTGGAAACGGAAGAAAATGCATTTTTTCATGGCATGATGAAGGGGGCCAGCTCTTAGGGGGTGATGTTGGGTGTTTAGGTGTTCTCTGTGGATTCCCACATCCTTAGGACCTGAGACCTCCTGTGCTGCCACAGGGGCACTTGCATGTTGGCCTGGACTCCAGGGTCTGCTTTTCTTCCCTGTTTTTCAGACTGTGGATGAACTTGGGCCACCACTGTAAAGTCTGAATATTTCATGGAGAAGTCAGGCCTCCCGGGCCACCCAGTCCTAAGGCAAAGGTGTCCCAGGGGCTGTCAAACA
This sequence comes from Cavia porcellus, assembly GCF_034190915.1. NCBI lineage: Eukaryota > Metazoa > Chordata > Mammalia > Rodentia > Caviidae > Cavia > Cavia porcellus. The sequence continues at coordinate 46,192,401 of NW_026947507.1, forward strand.
GCAATTTGGGGCAAGTCAGAAGCTGTCGTGCACAGACGGCTTCACCCCAGCAGTTCCATTTGGAAGAAAAAATTCCTGGTCTGAGAGCCAGCTGCCAGTGCTCACTTCTGCCCCGGAGCTGCAGCCCCAGGTGTGCTCAGGCCTCAGGTTGCTTGATCACCTTTGCTTTTGCTCCAGGGACCTCTCCCCTGGGTGAGAAAGAACATTTCGTTTTTATTCTATATGTGACTGCTGTAGCAATCACAAATTCTTGAAACAAAGGATGTATTTATGGTTTCTGCCACTATTTTGACAGCCTTAGTATTTATTTCTAAATAGGCACAAAAGTATAAGCACAAAAAGCCCAGCATCTGACCAAGCCTTGGAACTGAATTCACATCATAATACTTTCTTCTCTGCAGAATCGGAAGTCCACATAATGGGTCAAAAATACCCTAATCCTCTTTCCTTTTTTTAACATGGGTGCATTTGCCTCTGCACAGTATTTTTCTTCCTAAGGCTTCTTTGATTGTGTCAAATTTATTTATTTATTTTTTTTTTTTGATTTTTATTTATTTATTTTTTTTTTGCAGAAAAAAAATGAACAGTAGGAAATTACTAGTTAATGGATTACATATTGTCATCTTAGAAATAATTGTTCAAGTCACAAAATTAAAGCTTGTAAAGTGGACATTCCATCAATGATATTGCAAACAGTTCTGTTCAATGATCCAATAAAACTCTACGATATCATATTCTATCTTATACACTTAAATATACATGCAGTTATATAGTTTAGAGCACTTTCTTTTCCTCTCTTTTGTACAAAGACTATTACACATTTTGGGTTTCATTGCTCTCACGGTTCTTATTACTTTTTTGGAAGAGAGTAAAACCAAATGTGACATAACAGAACAGAATCGGTCAAGTCAAAAGGGTGGGCATAATAGATAATGTGAAAACATAATACAAGGTGATCAACAATGGTTACCATAATGCCTCCCGCTATCTCTAATAGAATTGCCTATACCATTAGTTATAATACAATTGAACAAAACAGTAAAGAACAAAACCGACAAAACCAAAACATTGGAGACATTGTAGGTCTTCAAAAGTAGATAAAAGTCAACGAGAATGGGCGTTATAATGAATCTCATTATCTTCACAGCTGATGCCTAAATTTTCGAACCTGATACTATCCAGCAAAACAGAATAGGGGAACATCAGTTAAAAACCAGATGGTGAGAGTAATACAGGGCTTTAAATCGAGGTAATGGAAAGTCAAAGTGGGTTACTATAATATATCCTGTTATTTTTTTCCCTTTAATTAAAAGGATAAAAATTTTTAAAAAGTATTAAAAAAGTAAATAATGGAGTGGAGATTGAGATAAAAGAGGGCATAACAACGAAACATCACAGATCAAAACATAACCATTTAAGCAGAATAGTGTTTCACCACCAGATAATCCTGACCTAAAAGTAGTTACCATATTGTCTCTTTCCTTGAAATCCTTGAGTACAACTTCGTATACTGTAGCATTAAGTATATCAAAACAGTGTAAAACCATTTAAGAAAATGACAGCATTACAGAGTATTTAGAATCGACTAACAGAAAATGAATAATGGTTTCTGTATAATCTCCTTGTCTTTAAAAGGTTTTTGCTTATACTATTGTACATAATAAAATCCAGTAAGATACAACCTATTTAGACCGTTGGAGACAGAAGGACAAAAGCTAGATGAGACTTCAAAACAAGATGATACTAAATCAGTATTACCTATAAATGACATCTTAATAGATTGTGTCAAATTTATTTATTTTCAACACATTAAAAGATTGTCTTTGATACCAGTGAGACCATTTCTTTAACTTCAAATTTCAGATAATTAAAAACACATATAAAGTATTCAAATTTAAAAAGAGGACCAGGATCACTACTTTGGTTTGTTGTGTGTCTTTTGCGTTCCCACAGCACACCACCAGGCAATGCAGAAGGCATAAAGCAGCAGGTGGAAGGTAAACACCTTCTCTGCTGCCATAGAACTCACACTGAAAGGTTAGACGTGGGTGTCCTGGGAGGAGACTCGTGGGGAGAAAGAAGGGTGCTCCTGGGTCATTGCAGAGGACATAGCTGTGCTTAAGGCTGTGCCTCTTCCTCCAGCTCATCACACCCTCGTGCCTTTCACTTGCCCATGTCCTCCAGCATCATTGCTCTTCCCCTGCTATTAGACCACCTCTACTGCCCCTCCAGGCAGAGGACCTCTTGCGAGGATGCTCTCAATCCCTGGGCCCTGGAACCTCTCTGCACGTCTACCTCTGCGTTAATAGCATGCCCAAGTTCTCAGTCCTCACCACCCAGACTCGTCCTAAAAACTGTCAGTCCTCCCCTGCATCTATCTACACAGCCGCTCAGCAGTCTTTCTCTTAACACTCAGCCTAAAGAGGTCGCTATGCACATCACCACACATTACTTATTTACATTTATTTCCATATAAGCTTTCAAGATATTAAGCCTTATTTACTTAGCCTCAGCCTGCATCTTGAGATCAGCTTCACACTTACACCATTGTCCTTGATGGAAAAGGAAGTACCACAGTCTCTGGGATCCAGCATTTCTCCATTCTCCAGGTGCTGATGTCCTGGGGCACGGTGCACCCTGTCTGCCTGGCACCCAGCCCTCTCCTCTGAGCTGCGCTCAGCCCAGATCAGGCCAGGTCTACCAGTGAGGTGACGGGAGAGTTCCAAGTCCAGGCTTCTTCCTAGGACTTTGACTCCTCCACCCTACACTACAGCCCAGCCAAGATGCAGAGAGCAGCTTGAACCTTCCTCTGGCAAGTGCCCGAAGCAAGTCCACCCATCTCATTCCCCACCTGTCCCCATGATTCCCTGGGTCCCAGTCCCAGTGGACACTAGCCGGGGCTACAACTGCAGGCTGTCACTCCCTTCCCTCTTTCGGTACTGCCCCACATCTTCCTCCAGCCTGACTCGGGGGCCAGAGCTCTGCCTCCTGAGCTGCTTTTGCAGCTTGGCTGTACTTCTACCTGTCCTCCCCGGGAGCCGGCCCTACTGTTTGGTTGCATGTCTTCACTTTCTCCTCTGATTCAATGCTGGCTAAAGTTCAGTTTTTATGTAGAAAATCAATATGCTTGGATTTTGTCAGTTTTTGGAACCATCTTGGTCTTATTGTATGAAATAGAAAAACTCTGACATAAAAAAATCTCCATTATATAACTTCTTGAGTCATCAGCTACCGTAAAATCTATGTAACTTTTATTTAATACCACAGATTAGACTCAAGTGGATTGCATGCAAATTGTATGCATCTATTGGCTTTTATTATTAATTTGTCTTTCTAAACAGCCTATGTTAAATATAAAACTTAACTTTCATTATCCTCCTGCGTTTGTATTTACCTCTTCTAAATTAAAAGCTGGTTAAATTAAATTGTGTAAGATAAACAATTATTTTTTCATGTAAATGTGATTTTAGTTTAATTAGCAAGTATTATGTAAATCTATGTAAATTGTGCTTTAAATATTTACATAATATAAAATTTAAAATTTTCTACTTACTTGATAATATAAACCTGAAAACAGTTAATACAGCTTGCATAATTTATGACTGGAGATTTTAGACAGGAGGACCTTTGAGCTAATTAGGCTGTTAAAATATTCAAAATAGAACTTGTTCAAACTACACAGCATCCAGCAAGTTAGGTAAGTATAAAACTGAAAGCCACGTCCAGGTGGGCTCTTCTGTGAGTAAATCTTCTTTCCCTACAGATAGGAAAGGTGCGGACAGAAAAAGAGAAAAAGCATAGATACGGAGCCAAATTGTGTGTTATAACGACCAGAAGTAGTTAATGTCCCCGGACAGTGATTATTCAACCCTAAACTGTCTTGATCAGAACAAACAAAAGTAGCCGTATATTTCTATATGAATTCCATGAAAAAACACAATAGATGTTAAAAAAAAATAACCTTTAAGAAGAATACAAACTGGATGTGATGGTGCACACCTATAATCCCTGTACTCAGGAGATGGAGGCGGGAGGATTGCCTAGAGTTCAAGGCCAGCCTGGGTTATCCTAGTGAGACACTGTCTCAAGAAATAAACAAAAAAATAAAAATAAAAAAATAAATAAAATAAAAAAGAAAGAAAGGAAGAAAAAATACAGAAGTTTTGAAGGTTTCCATAACTATTTTCAAGAGATTAAGGCAGTTTTTTTTAAATTAGTGAATTATGTTTGACCTTTTAAAAAGTATTCAATATCGTCTCTATCCAAGTGATTCTCATAATTGTTTAACATCTTCATTATTTCAGCATTAAGAGAGTAATTGTATTTTTGAAAGTTTTCTGAAATCACTTTAATATACATAATAAATCAGAAATAACTGTGATTAATTCTATTTTCCAAAGACCAGAGGGCAAATCACAAAATTGCATTCTCCTCTGTGTAATGTTCTTGTGCCCAGCTGCCAAGGCCAGCATGGGGGCCGAGTGTCCTGTGGGGTGGTGTCCTGCCTTTGCCTCAGGATGAGAAGGCTGCTTGCCTTGCATTCAGCGTGCACTGGGAGTTGGGACAAGCTAAGGGATTTCGCATCTTCCCCAGGTACAGACTGACCTTGGACAGTCAGCAATTATGGACTTCAGCAGTGACTGTGAACAGTCTTCTGCTAGGAGTGACATGGCTGTTTCCCAAGGAAAAGTTTTCCTCTCAGGGTAATTGGAATTATATCAATCTTAAGCTTCTAAGTATGACAGGCAATGTGAAAAAAGTCTCCTGCCCTGAGAAATAGGAGGAACGTTATTATGTAAGAGTAGCATAGCTTTTTATAGGTGTATAAAACGTCTAGCGGAATTTGCATGAACCTTTTTTCTTGGATGGCATCCTGAGATGGAGAAATGGGGACATGCGGTATTTTAAAACAAACACAGCTCTTCTAACTTTGTTTCAGTTCTAATACTTGATTTTCCTCTGCCACGTGGTCACGTGGAGCCTCTAGCATATCCCAGTGCCATGTCCCACCTCAAGATTGCCAGCCTGGGTAACGGAAAGTGAAAAAGAGCTCCTCTAAGTCATCACTCTGCCTTCAGCAGCTTTGATAATGTCTACAGAGAGTCACAGTTAGAGAGACTGATCCTTAACGCACCCCAGGCTCGGTGGTGGAGCTGTGTTCCACGTGGGGCAGCTTCCTTGTACCTCTGAGCTGCCGTGGGATAGGGCACTTCAGTCACCCCCAGATGGAACATCTGGCACCATTTTAACAGAACCATCTTACAGTGCCCCTGCTACTCTTAGGGTTCTGGAATCTCTGCTTGTTTTTTCTTACACTACAGAGCCAAACAGCTGACAATGACTAGAATAAATATAAAAATTTACAAATGCATCAACATCTCCTTTTACATTCATTCATATTTTTTCTCTAAGTACTTTTCAGGTTTACAAGTGAAATCATTTCAACTACAACTACAAGTGATGATTCAAAAAAATGACTGCAAACTTTGTTAAATACTAATTTCTGATTTTTATCTTATTTTGCTTCTTAAAAATTATTTCTGTCCTGTGGTCGCTTCTCACTTTTCCTGATTATTCTGAGGAACATGTAGCTGGAGCTGCCTGCGTGGTCTGCTTCGTATCTGCTCCGAGAGCTTCAGTTCCACCATACTCATGCAGATGCAGGTCGGCCACTCACCACGTGACAGGCTGGTCACAGTGAGAGGAAAAGTGTTGAAACTAGGAAGCAACACTTATTGGAAATTATAGTCTCTTGCTGACAGTAAGTTTCTTGGAGGACTTATTTTCCAGTGGTTATCTGACTTCTCCTGGATACCGAGGGGTTTTTTTTAAGGGAAAGTTGGCAGAAGTGGAGACAAAATTATGTAAATCAAATGAAGAAGATATTTTTAACATGCAGGCCACAGGCACCATCCAGGTCTGCTGTCTCTGTTTGCTGCTTCCCAGGCCTCCTGATTCTCTCTCATGCTTAACTCACTTCTGTTTCACTCACTGGGCATCTGTTGGCTTTGCCTGTGTGCATTGAGGCAGCTCTGAGTCTGTATCTGCCGGCTTCTAGCTTTAGCCAGCATTGTGGACATGGAGGGAGCTGCCACAGTGCTGCCAGAAAAGAAGGGGTTCTTTAACCCTCCAGCCTCAGCAGGCATCTTAACCCACTACTTTGTGCTTTTATGTGAAATTTTCTTTTAACTTTTAGAAAGAATCCATTTAAATCTCTATGGGAACTATCCGAGACAAAATAAAGGAATTTCTTCACATCTTTCTTGCTGTAATTCCCCCAAAACAACCATCAAATTCCAGGACCTTCTTTAGTCTTCTGGAATTCATATATTAGGTTGAAATTCAGGTGTCCACCTATGAAATTCTTAGTTTCCATCAGCAAGAAAAATGTAATCTGGGAATTGAAGGGTTTCCAAAGCTTTCCACGAGGCAGTAGGCGTCATCTCAGCCTTTGTTTGCTGTGTCTAAAAAGTCTCCCTATTTTTGTCCTTGAAAAAGTTAAACACGTCCAATCAAGACCCAGGTGTTAATTAAAGAGGAGAAACAGTGGAGAATGTGACACTTTGTAATTTATTTTTAATGCACAACACATAATGACTCATGTTTAATGTTTTTCTTTAAAAACAACATTACCTATCTGCTTGAAGTTTCCCTAATTAGAACATGGGCTGCTTGACAAGGGGGCCTTAATTGACAGCTTTTCAAAATAATTCTAAATTATTTTTTCGGCAGTCAAGTACTTTGCAAGTCAGTGAAAAGTGGATATTACACTCAAAACACGACCATTATGCCTGTGCTGTATTAATAACAAACTGTCAAGGAAAACAAAGCAAAAGATATATGCAAATAAGCTTTGCTCATTTAAAAATCTCTGTATTCTAGTATCAACCCGCACCGATGGCATCTGGCTGAGTGAGATTAGCAAAGTGGCTGGTGGTTAAAGACACCACTTTTCAGAAATACAGTGGATTGTCTCACAGCAGCGCAGGCACGTTCTTCTAACAGAAAAGTGTCAAGGTACACACAGTGGACTGCAGGGCGTGGCTGTGCTCTGTAAAAATATTCCCTGAACTAAGGTATAAGGCAATCAATGATCATTACCCAGACCTAGGGCAGCTCTCCTGAAGGAGAGGGTCCCTGTGCAACCGCTTTACTAAACCCACTGTAAAACACTGGGTTATTTACTCTCCTTACTGGGTCATATAAGTTTCATCTCTAGTCTGTAAGAGAGTAGCTGTGATAAGAAATGAATGAATATCCAAATTCAAATTCCAGTAGTTCCAGAGTCTTCATGTCTTAAATGTATCACAGGTTTAATGGTGTAGCTATTTTAGATTTTGACTGATGTGCTGGAGATCAGAAATAAATGGGAGCTACCGAAATGCACCCCCAGGAAAGATTTCTCACTGAGGCCCTGGCTCAACTGTGTTTGGTCTTTGATGTGATCAGTGAACAGCTGAGGAAGCAGGGAAGCAGGCGTGGACGTGGAGTCTCCTGCAGGCTGGTTGTTGGCAAGCGTGGGCAGTGCTTGTGAAATCACCTTTAGGAAAGAGCAGGAAGCACACCTGGAACAGTAGTGGACAACTGAATGTCCCCAGGGCTGTGCTGAGCTGTCCTCACGGGCAACTCTGCAGTGTCCTCCAGCGCTGAGACAAGGTGTGTGGCCGTGGGCCACAGAGCCCTCCTGCACCAGCAGTCAGGGAGAGAGGAACCCACGTCACGCCTGCTTGTGCTCAGCTCCAGGTCCTAAAGGAACCGCCCGAAGCTCCATATAGACTGGTAAGGCTTATTCCAGCTGTGGGGCTGGCAAGGGGTTTTAAACAGCTCTTGCCCCAGACATGAGGGCTAGGACATTTGCTTTCATGTTATTCTCCCAGGCCTTGAGAAATCCAAAGAAATTTGACAGGGATGAACACAAAATTCTGAGTTTAGATTAGCAAATCTGTTTGTACAATTCAGCTGTGGAAGAGGGTGGAGAAATTAGTCAATCACAGGCTCAGGGAGGCTTGACAGGGTGACCCAGCCATCTGTGAGATAGAGCAAGAGGCGAAGGGAGCTCTGGGCATTACACGTTCAATGAGCATCTGGAGAACAGCGGGGAAGGAAGCAATGTCTTGGTGCATTGACAATCGGTACCATACTTCCCCAGGGCACAGCTACTCTGATGGAGGAAACTGGATTTACTCCAGGGGCTGCATTTTAAGGGCCTGACTGACTTGGAGGTGACCATGCAGACTGGTAATGGGTTGTAATGCCAGGTGCAATGGAAGGAGCAGTCGGAGGGTTGCAATGGTGACATCCAAGAAAAAGTGGTCTCCAGATGGATTGGGAGGTGGACACACCTGGAAATTTTATTTTGCTTTCAAAGTTTAGATGAAAGCCTTAGGGAATCCTCACTTAACACGCATCCTGCAATGCTGCTTTGTGACTGTATGTGAGTGGCCACAGCTTCTGGGGGACTCAGAGATGATATCTGTCCACGTAGGTGTGCTGGAGGACAGAAGGAATGTGGCGTAGCTCTAAAGTTTTATTACTAAGGAAGAATTATTTAAACTTTTAAGGGCCCTTTGCATCTGCAGATGAAACAATGAGTGTTTCTTAGTGCATGTCTACATGGTATTTTTTTTTTTTTGTCTTTTTTATCGGTACTGGGGATCGAACTCACGACTGCCTCCTTGTAAGTCAGGTGCTTATGCCGCTGAGCTAAATCCCCAGCCCCAAGGAACTTTTTTTTTAAACTTGGTTTTTTGTGGAAAGCTCAAGATGTGTTTTGTTAGTCCTAATTCTATGTTTTATTATTGATTTTACTTTCAAAGATCTGTGCCACGACCCACGCAGCACTGAGGTTCTTATACTAGAGGACCATGAGAGGATGAGAAACTAAAGAAGAGCCAAAGCTGGGGTCTGGGGAGCCTTACTCTCCTGATAGGAGGGAAGGAACTGCTCAGCACGTTTATTTATACACTCAGGAGGACTCTGTCAATTTCACCCTGCTGCCTAGCAGCCTGTCTGCCTGGCTGGCCTGGGCCCCTGCCTTCCTGAAGCTGGAACAGCTTGTTTGCCTGGCCTGTTCTGGGCTCTCTGTGCTTTCAGGGCTGGCCCCGAATTAGCCCCACACCTGTGATCCAGCTTCAGTGGCTCCCTGCAGACCTGTGGATTCCATGCGCTTTTCTAATGCAGCAGCTTCACTGAATTCAGAAGCACCTCTCAGACTCTCCGGGCGACTTCTGAGCTCCCAGGGTCCTGATGGTGGTATGCTCTGTGGCCCGGCCCTTCCTCTCCAGTGCTGTTCACAGCTCTACACAATCAGCTTGGCCACCTCTCCCACCGCAATGCCCCTGTGTTGCAGCCGGCCGCCTCTGGCCTGTACCCCTAAACTGTGAGCTAAATTCAGCTCTGCTCCTCTATCTTGTGAACACCGCCTATGGAGTGCAGTGCTTAGAAAGCTGACGCTGCTGCGCACACACAGGTGTGGGAACTGGTGAGGGGGGAGGGTGGCGCCCACCTCCCCCTGCCCCCCGGCAGCACTGCGCAGGGTAGGTACTGATGCACCCCCCTCCCCCCCCAGACACACACACACAGCAGACCTTGGTCTCAGCAAGGTCCCTTCAGGTGGCGTCCAGTTGGTTCACTCTTCTCACCACCTCCTTGATCCAGAAATCTCTTCTCCATCTCCGAATGTGGAGGTGACTGACTGTGGTTACCCCAATCAGCGAGTGTGTAAGCGGGGTGCATTCCCTCCCCAGCAGGCCTCTCTGAGCTGGGGCCAAGTCCTGCCCTGCGCGGATGGTTCCTCTCTTTGAGAGTCTCCTTGTCTTGCTCAGTTTGTTAAGGCCGCCAAGGGTAAACTGGACCAATGCCCTGCGAGTGAAGAGTTGGCGTTTGTGGCTTGGCGACCTCAAGAAGTCAGCGCCCCCATTCCAGTCCTTGGAATCACTCAGGACTTTGGGGTCTCTGCGGTTCAGCTCTGCCTGCAGCTAGGAGGCCTCACAGGAACCGCTGGGCAGGCTGGGCCAGGGGAGGGGCGCCTCCCTGAATAGGGGATGCAACATTGGGACTAGGTCTTTCCCAGAAGGTGGGGGCGCTGTGCCCCGCTGCACACCCTGAGGCTGGCTCTCCACCAGGCCTCCAGATCTCAGGGTCCTCAGCCTGCACACCCTCTTCATACTTCAGAGCCCAGCTGGGGACGCATGCAGTGTCTGTGTCCAGGGCAGCTCCTCCGGGGAGATCTGAGCTCCGCTGGTGTCCTGGTCCTGGCCTCTGGTTGTCTGTAACTCCCCACGCTGACCTCTAATTCGCCTTCTGTGTGAGGCTCTGTCTGGAACCCAGGTTCCCGCCCACCACACCAGGCCTGGAGGCTGGGAGGTTGCGGTCTCCCCGCCACCATCCCATCTGCAGCATCCAGAGCCAGGGCACTGCGCCTCAGTTTCCCCAGAAGGGGCATCAGGAGCTGCACCCCACCCCTCCGCACCTGCTGCCCCTCCTCGGGGAGTAAGCACAGAAGCGAGGGTGAAGTCCCTCCTGCGTGTAAGAAGGATGTGGCTGCCAGACACCATTTACAAGGCCCAGGTGAAGTCTGTGTTCCTGAAACTAGAAATTTTAAACATTAGGCCCTTCATAAACTTTTTGAAGAGGTGAGTGATAGCACTGGAAAGGAATTCATGCAGATTAAAATTACGGTTGTAGCTCAGTCCACAGATTTAATTTTCAGGATTCTGGTGAAAACTAACCAAACTGGATGAGATGAAATCAGGTTTTGCATGAGGTCAGTGTTTACCCCAACCACTGAATTTGCACAGTTCTCATCTGACTGTTTGCGAACAGAATGGTGGAAAGAATTAAATTTGAGAACTGAGGTATCACTGTGTTGATATCTTAAGATTTTTCATTCTTTTTAATCAAATGGCAGTATTTTTGTATCTTGTTTTCCCATATGGCTTCTTTTGTGCCTCGCCTTTTTTTCTTTATTTTAAATTTTTAGCTGTTTTGTCTTTTTTGATTTTGGCATTTAAGATTTCCCATCTCGAGCATATTTAAAACCAAAACAAAACAAAACACACTAACTGAAGAAGTAACATGAAAGCCCCTACAAAATTTTGGAAGCTTTCTTCTTTCCACTGCTTGTTTTTCTTTGTTTTTATGAAATCAGAAAACATAGGTATAATTCCATCTTTTCAAAAACAAATCATTTTTATATAGCTATGCTTTTGACTCGACAATCTGCAATATTTTCTTCATTGTTATATTAGACTATATGTTTCTATTTGCTTTTTATTTTAAATTTGATGATGTCTCTGAAAGATTATGCTATCAAAACTGTGTCATACTAATACAATTAGTTGAGAAATCCTTTCCAATCCTCTATTTTATGAATTTTTAGAAAATATGAGTTTTTCCTTCTTAAATATTTCATGAAATTTTTAAGTCAGATTCCCATAGCTGTGACCTTAACCTTAGGAAGATTTTTAATAATAAGCTTCCTTTGTTTTCATGGATGTGGGTATAAATTTTATTTCATCATGTGCCGGTTTTTTAGGGAGGCCGTATTTCTACAATTGCGCTGCTTCACGGAAACTATCATGGTTTTTGGCAGAATGTTACTCATAACATTTCTTATGCCCCCATGGATGCCTTTCCTTTTATTCCTGATATTCTCCTCACATTTCTCTCTTCTTTCTTGATTGGTCTAGCACATGTTTTATCCATGTTTCCCAAGAAATGTCTTTTTGCTTTTGTAATTTTCTGATTTGTTTGCCCTTAAAGATTTTACTTCTAAGCATGTTAAATAATTTCTCCCATCAACTTATTTGAGTCTAAGTTTCTACCTTTCCAGTTCACTTTCTGAGGAAGAATCTTAACTGATTGACTTTAGATATTTTTTTTAATTTTGTGCATTCCCCCATAAATAATACTTTAAATGAATACAACAAATTCTGTTATATCTTTAATTTTATAATCATTCTGTTTGCCTTTTTCCTTGTGAGTCTTTCTTTTAACCATTGTGTATTTAGCAGTGTTTGACCTAATTATCAAATATCTGAGGTCTTTCTGAAAACAATGTTGTCTTTGACTCCTTATGGTAGGCAGGGGACAAGGTACTCTTCAGAACTGAGCCGTTTTGAATTTTACTGAGACTGGTGCTATGGCCAAGCTCATCTTTTGTGTTTTCTCTTCTTCTGGAAAGGAGTCTCCTGCTGCAGTGAAGGTGGGGAAAATGTTCTATGTCACCCAGGCCAACACAGGGGACAAGTCACTGAAAACCTCCAGGCATCCTCAGCTATCTGCAGTTGCCTAGCAACGTGGCAGCTGCAGGTGGTGAGGGTGGGGAGGGAGGCTCCCTTGGTGTCTGGGAGTGGTGACCAGGTAGGGCTCAGCTTTGCTGGTGCCTGGAGATCTGCACCATGGTGCATGAAGTTGGTGGCTGGTGCAGTCATACTGACTGGGGGCGAGGGGACCTACTTCTCAATGGCTGGCCTGCCTGCTGCAGGAAACATTGTGCTCCTTTCTGGCTGTCATTGGGAGGGCTCCTGGTGCATACCTCCTGAAAGACAGGCTGAGTGTGTCCATCTCATGGTGGCTGGATGCCCCAGAGGGAGTGACCTAACAGAGAAAACCTGAAGAAATCATTTATGACCTACATGCAGAAACCATGTCATCCATGAGTGCCTTGCTGAGTATCCAGGCTGGACATGGCCGATATGGGAAAGGGCCATGTGAAAGGAGGCCTTAGTGAAAGGAGCTGAGGACCTGGGTGGTTCCTGGAGCCTGGCTGACACAATAGCTTCTCCCTTCTCATTACTAGGACATAATACCTGAGACCAGGGAGTGCAAATCTTGCAATTCAAGAGTCTCGAGCATTCAAGTTCAAAGGCCTGGTGAGTTTACTGAGGAGCTTGTCCGCTTTAGACAGGGCTGTATCCACACTTGAAGATGAGACAGAGGTCAGGAAAGAGACAGTGGCATGCATAGCTGCTTCATAAAGGCATCATACCATCCACAAGGACAGGCAGGGCCTTTGTCCTTGTCACCCCTGGAGAACCAGCAGCATCTGCACATTATCACACACAGACGCAGAGGCCAGTCTTTAGTTTGGAGACACAGAAATGTAAACCACAGCAGTGGTGGAATGCAGTCCTTAGCTGTTGTCTTCACACATGCATAGGAAAAGCTGTGACATCTTTTTACCTGTGTATCAGATCCTGCCTTTATGTCATCCACTTTATATTAAAATGAATCATTATTTTCTATCCTGTGACACATATGCAGAAATGGTTCTAGGGGAAACAGATCCTCTCCACTCCCATTCCCTCTGTGCTCTGAACTCTAAGAGCAGTACAGATGGGACTCACAGAGGTTAGGCTCTCTGCCCCGGAGATGAACTCCGGTATGATGTCGCAGACCATGCTTTACAAGTGCGGTTTCATCTTCCCAAGAAGACTTGTGTCCGTGCGAGCTCTTTGATCATCACCTTCTCACACATGTAAGGCACTGGAAACCAGACAGCTGAAGATCTTCTCCCTGTGTAAATGAGGAGGAAGGTGTTGGGAGGTCAGGCCTCAGAGTGCAGAAAGGCAGGACTGTGCACCCATTCCCCTGCCAGGTAAGCAGAAGGAGACTTAAACCCTGAAAAAACAAGTGTCACTGTATTTACAAAGTTCCCAAAGTATAGGAAAGATGTGCTCGCTGAGGTGGGGGGTATGCCAGCTTCATAGAATGGCTATAATTATTTTCATCTTTGATTCCTTTGTTGATTTCTTTTTACATTTGAATAAATATAATTGGGAATCTGGGACATAATAAACAAAACATCTATCTTTAAAAGTTACAAATTGCGTTTAATTATCAGATGGAACTTCTCTAGCTATTCATCATATGTTTATGCATTTAGAAATTTCAAGGTCTTTTTTATGTAGAAAATGCATATAAATGGTGAGAGATTCCAGTCTGAATTATCAAGTGTTTTATCTGTTTGAAAAAAGAAACACAAAGGTGAGCAGTGTCACAGAGTTATTAATTCAGGATGCAAAGAACGAATTAGAGTGGCCTGGACTTCGTTTAGGAGCTGTGGATGTACTGTGCTCAAAATCTTGCTTTGCGCCTGCCACAAATCACCCTGAGATGGATGCAGAGATGCGCTTGCAGAGGGCTGGAGTGGTTGGTGTCTGTTAGGGTTTGAAATGTGTCCCTGCTGGGCTACGAGAGCGGCCCGCTGTGTCCTTAGTGTCCTCTTCCGTTACCTGCCTAACCTGCTACACTTTGCATAGTGCAGTGAATAATGAATCCGTGGTGCTGGCCTCTCTGGAGATGCTCCTTGCTCAGAGGAGCTCTTTTATAAATGAAAAGCCTGCTCTGCAATAAGCAGCTGCTGTGATTACCAAAAAACATAAAACCTGCTCTTGTTCTGTGTCCTAGAACAGTGGACAGATTGTGAATTGCTGCTGCCTAATTTACTTAAGCTTACTTTGACTGTTGTTTTGAAGCTGGATTTTTCTGACAGATGTTTACAGGGTATAGAAAGCCAGGGCTTAGATGCAGGCACTTGGTCCTTGCAAGGGAGAAGCGGCTGCCAGATTGTGGGAGACCACAGCAGTTTAGAAAGTTCAGTGCAGAGTCATCTCTGCTAAATTCACCGTGTTTTAAATTGCCGAAGCATACATCAGTGTGTCTTAGTCTACCTGCTCCCTTGTGGACACCTAGCTTACGTATTAAAGACACAGACCACGTTTCATGCCACCTTTCACCAGAATAAGTGACAGAATCCTGGAGAATTCAACAGATAGCTGCTCACCAAAATAGCTCCTCTCGTGACACTGGTGGGCAGCTTCCCAGGCAGGAGCAGAGCAGCTTCCAAATCCACTCAGCCACCTGGACGGGCTCAGAGCCGAGCAGCTCCAGCCTGGTCCAGGCCAGCTGTGCACTCATGAGCAGGATGCTTGGCTGCTCGGTTCTCCGGCTCAGCAGCCACGATTTCATGGGTTCTGTGTGTGAATGTTTATTAGTACACAGACTGGCTAGGTGGCCTGCGATGGTTTCCTGCTGGGTGCTGCACCACCAGGACCATGCCTGACAGTCACACTGTGCGCCTTGTGCCTGTTGCAGTAGCTGCTACTCCCTACCTGCCCCCCCACCCCACTGTTGCCAGCATCTTAACTCCTTCATGTCGGTGCTTTTGCTCCATCGGTACCTTCCCATGCTGCCTCCCCTCACCTTCCCAAGTCATGCAGGGAAAGGAAGACTATTGCCTAGTTACAGATTATGCATATATATTTCTGGGAAGTGTCATTCTCTACAATTTCTAAAATGCTGCAGGACTCTTAATTCTAGAAGAAACTAAAGCTGATGGCAAACATGTACACTGTCAAGAACTTGGAAATCTCATTTTTCTGTTGCTTATGTAATGTGGTCTCACTGTATTCCTGCACTCCAGTTGCCAAAACCCTGCCCATCAGATGCAAACATCATCCCTGCATGGGACTCTTCCAGTGGGAGCCAGGATTGATCTGGATCATGTAATCTAGCAGGTAAAATCAACAAGGATCAACAGACACCTGTGAGCTCAAGTGGCCCCGTGTCCTCCTCTGGGTTGTGGTGACCAGTCACTGGTAGCAGCCAGGGCAGGAGCAGAGGTAGAGGCAAATGATGACCATAGGACTCTTCTCCATTCCTATTTGTAAACTGCTGGGCAAAACTTCTTCACCATTCTCATACTGTGAGAAATAAAGCATTCTCTCCTTTTTATCCTGTACTAGGGTCAATGTTTTATAATATTGTTACAAATTCAGGAGAACTTTGTCACTTTGAACCATAGACTTACTGTCTAGTTTTAGGATGGGCTCCCACAGAAAGATACTCTTTTGATTGAAAAATGCAGGTCCAAAAGAAAGCTTATATTTTCGTACTTAAGATAATACATTATTTTACCTCTATTGTCTGCTATCAATACTAAGTCTCAAACTTCCCTGGTTGTGCAAAACTAGGGAAGTACAAACAAGCAAATGTAAATGTTACTCAGTTTTTGGAGTTGATCATGGCTTTCTTCTTAGTGCATGAAAGCTAGTATGATTTCTAGTCATTAAATCACTAATCATATAAATAGTATTTAAATATTGGAGTAAACATCTTGAACAAGTAACACCTCCTTTTAAAAGAGGCCAAGCAACTAGAAGTGAACTTCGTCTCTTACAGATACAGGTTGACCGATAGTCATATACTAAAATGAGCCAAGCCCACCTCGTTGAAGGTTGGAGCCTGAGTTATTTCCTAACCTGGCTCCTGCATTGAAACAGGGAAACCTTTCCTTAAAGTGTGAAGTTGGCTAGCCTTTTCCTGTGGGAAAAATGTCTGCAGAGAATAAGGTACGCATTCTGCACTCAAATTTCTGATTCAAGTAACTAAGAAGCTAAATAGTGACATAACTAAGCAAGAAGTAAAAGGAATCACATCCCTCAGGTTACAAGTTAGCCACTTGTTGCAGACACATAACTTGTGTTGAGGGCTACCTGCCTGGCGCAGAAGGCTACATGGCGCAGCCTGGGAACATGACCCCCTCCTTATTCCTTCTCCTTCCAAGCAGCCGCCCATTTCTTCCTCCATATTGCATTTAAACCTTGCCTTTTTTTAGTCTCTGTCTGGCTCCCTCTGGGAGTGGCTCAGCCCTCTGCATAGGGGATCAATGTTGATCCCTTCACCAGCTTGTCAACAAGCAGCTTGCAGATGAGGAAACTTCGTGCCAGGCCATGGGGACCTGCTGTGAGATTGGGTCACCTTCTTTATTTCCAGATAATCTCCCCAAATGGTTCTTGTCTTGTTGAGCTCTAGGATCCCGCCTTGCACAATGGAGAGAGCAGAGAGGCGCTGTGGCCGTGTGTGCACATGTAACTCTGTGTGTGGTCACCTCTGGCTTGGTTCCGACACTGAGCATGAAGAGTCATGACCTGTGTCTCTTAGATGCCCTCTGTGTTGTCTTCTGAAGTCCTCTTAAAGGCCCACACCTCTTGCTTACGGGCACATTGTCACCTCAGACAGCAGTGCCTGACAGTGCAGTTGTGCAAACATGAACTGTGGTGGGGGCTGATGGGTTGGGAAGAGAGACCTTGACGAGGAGCCTGAGTGACCCAGAGCAGGACTTCCTGGCAGCACAGGCTGAGCATGGTATCTAGAAGGCGTAGCATGGGGGTGCAGGTCCTGGCCTGGACAGGGACACAGAATGAGCATCCTGGAGAGCCAGCCCCCTCTGCCTGACGACTGCACAGTCTGCAGAGGCCCATCCTGCTCTCCCTCATCTGTGGATGGATTCTATCATTTTAAAACCTCACCAGGGGCCAAGACGTGACAGTGTGGCCTCCTGTCTGAGGAGATGGGGGTTGGAACCTCCACATGGTCTGGGCCCCCATTTCCCCTCACAGTACTGACTACTGGGCTGCTAAGAGAGCTGGACGCTAACTGTGTCATCTGCCTTTCATTGTTAGCCGAGGGCTCACGGGGCCACTCATAGCGTAGAAAGTAAGCCAGGTGATTATACAAATAAACTACAGGATTTCACCAAAGAGAGCTGGGGCAACTGTGTCCAACACCAACATTGATTCCCAGGGAAGGGGTCTCTAAGGCTTTTCCTGATAAAATGTACGTGTTTTAACCACACTGAAGTCCTCAACAAACATCTTCAGTGCGGGCGTAGGGCATAGAGAAGGCTCCATTGTCTGGAGAGACAGTGGCAGCAGGAGGATAGAGCTGTGTTCTGTGTTCTGCTTGGAGACTGAGTTAACACAGACATTGCAAGACTGAGTGAATGCTCAATTACAAAACTTTGGAGGCAGGTACTCTCTCCCAGGGATGAAGGCCCTGCCTATCCGCGTTTCGTTCTCTCAGGCACAGCACTTGCTAAACTCCGGTCCTTCATTCCACCTTCCCACTGCCCACTACAAGGGCACGGTTCCAGTAGCCGAAATGCCAGCTCATGTTCCATTTGTTCCTTGCTTTCCTCTGATCATGAAGTCCAGTATCTGGAGATACCTCGCCTGGATCCTGGCACCTGATCCTCTTCTGAACTGATGGAGAATGCACAGTGTGGCCTGAAGGAATCTAGAGATTGTGAGCAAAAGGCCTGGGGAGGACTGAGAGTCTGTCCACCTAATGAAATAGAAACATTTGTAAGACCTAAACAATCAAGACAATATAGTTTTGAAGTATTATCCATAAGCATGCGGTGCTATAACTTATTTCTAGAAAATAGAAATCTCTGTGAAATATTTAAAAATTACTATGTTTCATACCTAAGATTTTATGTTAAAAATTTGATAGTCAATTCATCACTATGACAGACTTAGGTATAAATAAAATGAAATGTGTAAGGAAATTGAAAGAAAAAAATTGATAGGAAAAAGAAGCTGAGAGTTGAAAATATTCAACTAAGTTGCCATGGGAAATGTGTAATTTGAGTTCCAAATCCCCACCATGTTTTCACGTGAATTACTTGGAGGGTTTTATTCTTGGTGTGAAGGCATTTCACACCCACATGTTTTTCCTACTCCCTACTGGTGAACTGCATTTCTCGAAATAGCACGACTTTTCTGTAAAGCAGTGAAAGCAGAAGCCTGAAGCCAAGGGACACATGAGAAGGTGGGGGTGGCTGTGTGGATGACTTCATGAGGGTGCCAAGGTCTCCTGCAGTGATGCTGCTACCTGAGGAGCGGATGACCACCAGGAAGGAGAAGGAGGCACAGTCAGCCATAGGAAGCTTGTGTCCCTGAACCCCCTAATCCGCAGCAGGAGGCTCACCAGGAGTATGTGATAGGATTGTTCTTTGGGGTTTGGAGAGTAAATAACTAACTGGAGGATGTTAAGAAGCCATAGTCAACACATATGATTTAGAAAATGAAGAAATTAAAATATCAGAATTGAGTGCGCAGCAGCCCACAGCCCCACCAAAGGAGCAGACCTGCAGTGGACAGGACGGGGGCCTACGTTTTGCTTTGATCAGGGATGGTGGAATGTAACAGTTTAAATTGCTGGTAGGCAATCAGCTCTCAGTTAAATGCACTGAAGAATAAATAGAGGATACCACACTTAATTTTTAGATAATGTCTTCTTATTATCAATTCTTGATAACCACTAAAAGTTATTCCCAATGAAACCAACGTGAATTAGAGTAGACAAGTACGTGGAAACCACTGCACATTTTTTAATCATAGGATGAAAGAATGCTAACTGCTCTAAGAACATAGAGAGTGCTAACACCTTTGGGGGAAAGCCGTTGGCATTTAAGTTGGAGGATCCCCACTTCTAGTTGTTTCCAGTATTCCCCCTACAAGACCAAAGGATTGAAGTCCCCCCAAGTCCGCCGAGGAAGCCAGACCCGCTGGACAGACTCAGGCACAGAGAGACAGGGGCACTTCCACACCTGACATTTTTGTCTATAAAGCGGACGAGCGCTTCAGAGCATCTCACAGATTGAGCCAATTTCCCTAACACAGTGTGAGCTATATTACAGTAATAGATTAAATCCACTATTCAGAATGAGGAAAGAAAGAACCCCTGTTTAATATTTCACCAGTTACATCTGGTCTCCCAGGGAATAGAAGGCATCTTCCATTATCAGTTCCTACAAAATTCATTTGTCATTTTATTTATCTATACAAATTCATTTGCATTAGCAAATGTTAGCACGTATAAAACTTATTTTGATAATAAAAATACAATAGCCTTCGTCATAAAAAGTACATTTGAGCATCTTATCTATTAAGGAAACTCCTTACCTATATTCTGTATATACATTTACATGTATTAGCAATTTATCTTTCCTTTGCAGAGCTATTATAATGTTTTATTATGCTTCTCAGATTATTCTTAATCCTTAAGCTATGGATACAAGTATTAAATGTCATTTGTATTTCTTTACTGTGCCACAGGGAAGGATTTTCAGCTTAGCATAATTTTTCCCTGTTCTTCCCGTTCACTTATTCATATTCAGGGTATACTCTTGGGTGTGCGTTCATTCATCCTGAAAATGTCTTCGGTTCCATGTAGAGACATTATTCACTTAACATTCATTGCAGGGTTGTTGCAGTGGGGGGAATAGGCATCGTCCCCTTTGGTAGAGTTTATAGCTAACCAGGGAAGATAAACTCAAATTCTTACAGAAAAGTTCACAGAAATGAAAAGGTTCCAGGTTTTCCATGGAGACCCTGCTGCAGCCCTGGTGCATGGGAGAGGTGCCCAGACCCTGCTGGAGACGAGGGGTGACTGTATAATGGGCGAGGGGCCCTCAGCCCCCATCTGAGCAAATGGAGCTACCGTGCAAGGGGCGTTCCTTGTTTCTCAGTCAGGGGAACTAACTGATGGAAGTCTTAATGTCTCCCTTCTCTCCAGAGTTCTTACCTACCATTGGTAATGAAAGGGGTCAATATCACTTTCAAAGTGGTTCTCATCCATGTGAAGGCCATTTAAAATGGTTTGTAGTTGATGAATTCGTGCCAGGTCATTTTTGCTTCTTATGGGTAACATTTATGATAGGCTTTCAAATGCCACATTTTTAAAAGAAAGCATCTTTAGATTTGTATAGCTTTTTGGACCAGCAACTTGCTAGCAGGTCGTCATGGTCGTGTGCAAAACGTACTCCACTGCAGTGGGGTCACCATCGGGCAGTCTGATCTTGTTTTCTGAATAAGTGCCCAGTTAATAATGGAGGCTAAATCTGGCCATTCTTTATTTAATATTTTCTTTTATTATTTTCTTTGATGGAATTCAGTGGAATGACTTTCTTTATAAACTCATTTGCTTTTGGTAAACAAAAAACCCATTTGAATCCATTCAAAAGTTGGTAGTTGAAGTAATTTGAGCTTATATGATCGATGTAGGCAAAAATTAAAATTCATTTAAGCTGATTTCATAAACTATATTATAAAGTGTTTCTATTGCATATAACAAGTATAGCAATGCTAAATATGCAAAAGCATACGCTATGAATATTCTTCCTTAAAAATATCCTTACATTACAAAGCCAGCAGCAAATAGTTACTTTCATGGTTTTTCAGAGGAAGAAATCATCAAAAAAATTTCTTATATATTGGGACCACTTTAAAGATTTGCAGAAATCTAGATTTCCTATTTACTTAATTACTGAATTTAAATTATCTCAAAATGTCAGTCATTAAAACTATTAATGCTGTGATAAGTATTTTACCAAAGTTTTTTGTTTGGGTTTATTTTCAAGTAGAAAATAGCACTGTCTTATATACCAATCAACATTTGCACTGTTGCAGGTTATTTAGAAATAACCTAAATATAGCCATACATCAGATAATCTCCAAGAATAAGTTCATTAAAATGCAGTTCATTGTGGCTTATTTATTTGAGCAGTAGAAAGCAGATATCTGCACCCTTCTTGCTGTAGAATTAATGGCGTGGCTATTTCTGGGCCATTTGGCTCTAGGATACACTCCAGGACCTAGGAAACAATATGCGATTTGGACAGCCAGCAAACGAGGAGAAAATAGAATCTATGCAAGACAGTCACACAGAATAACAAACAGTTCCCAAAATTTCCCTCAGCTTCTTCTAAATTTACTTTTTTAAGCCTCATTAAGTGTGACCTTGCTCGGCATGATGAAGCGCTGGTGATGTTCACAGCTCTCCAATTTGTATTTTTTCAGCTCAATTTCCTGACTCCTCTTTCAAGTCTAATTCTGACCTATTTTGCCATTCTCATCATGTAGTTACCTACTGCTTTTATTTTTCTTATACTCACTGTTACCAGATTTCCTTGGAGGATTCAACCCCAACTTTTTGCAGAAGTGACACCATTGACACAGTTATGCTTTACCAGCTGCCAGACCAGGGATGCTAAGAGGAAGCAGGACGTGGGAGGTCCTAACAAGATAATAAGAGCCAGCGTCACAATCACATTAACAGCCCAGAAAGGACGGACCAGGCCGAGGCACAGCTGATGCTGTTTGGAGGGACTGCTCCGCACTGAGCATCTGGGTGTGTTTTCAAGCTCGAGACCTATGGAGGCCAAACAGGGTTTCAGGCTGCAGGCAGTGCTCTGAGGCTTATACGCTCAGGATTTCTATGGTTTTAAGCAAAGAGAAATGTAGTAAGGGCTTGTAGACTGTGAGGGGAAAGATCTACACACCCAGGAAGTCACTGTTGCCAGTTTGCAATGCTGGGGTCATTCCTGGAAATGCAGGGAATGGAAAGGGCCCTTGCGTGTCCTGTGGATATTGCACTGGAAGCAGAAATGCCTCCCACACAGCCCAGAAAGCCTGGCCTGCTCCTGGGTCTCGAACATAAGCCAAGCAGGGAATTGGCAACCAAATTCCTTCAGTCCTGTTTACAGTTTTTAGCAATTATTTGAACTATAGTTTCATTTTCTTCCCTGGAAATTTGAAATGACATAACCTATTTTGCAAAGAAATAAGAAGTGAAATGAAATAATCACGTAACAAGCTTGGCACAGAGTGGAAGATAACTCATTAGGTATTTTGGGAAATTAATAGTTGAATACTTATTAGGAATAAGCAAATCTATTTTGAGGGCAAAGCAAACTATAATTTCCTAAAATATACAGCTCATGGTGACTGAACAAATTTATATTGGGCCTGACCTTTCTGCAAATGAAACTATATATGCAATAAAAATAATAAAATAGAAAAAGAGCCTTGAAGAGAAAAAACCAGCAGGTCGAGTCCAGAGGGGCTTAACAGCGTTAGTGAGTTACTTCAGTGTAAGGAGGGCTGGAATCCTTGCTCGCTGGGATCCTCGCTCATAGGCCTCGCTTCTCACGAGTGCAGGAAACTCGGCCCCTGGAGTCCGAGCAGTCAGGACCGAGAGCCCCTGACTTGGTTCCAAATTCTACCCAGGATTTGACTGAATCTCAAATGGTACATACTAAAATCAGACGAAAACTAGGACAACCAAAGACATAAGAACTGAACTGCTGTTTGATTTGCCCCGAGAGGCAGAGTTCTCAGAATCAGACCAACTAAATCAAGTGCCTGCTTAAATAAATAACACTCACAGACAGAAATTGCCCAAAGTTACAAAAAGGCATAGCAACAATTTTCAAAAAATATGACAATATCTATAATCACCAAAAGTAGCACTATCTATGCTCTGGATTTGAAAACGTGTCTCAAGTCATAGGACAATATAATGAGAAGAAAATGAAAATTCAAATTTTGAAGAATGTCAAATCTAGAACTAAATAGTAAAAATTGAGTTCATTACAAGGGCTTAGACCAACAGAAATCACTTAAAAATAGATAAAACAAGACTCCAAAACTACAACAAACAAGATTCTACGGTCCTCTGGGATGATTTCATAATGCCTAATGCAAGTTCAGATAGAGAAGAGAGCATGAGCAGAAAGTGTCCATGAAATTACATGGGTGAAATTTCACCCTAAAAAAGAAAAAAGAAAAAGAAAAAGAATGAAGACTCAGGAGGCCCAGGAACTGCAGAAGGATGACCACGGGAAATCCACACCTGTGTACACAGTACAGTGCTACCAGAGCTGCAGAGCAGCCGGAGACAAATGCACTGCCATACCAGGCATGGTCATTTAATCCTATGATTTTACAAAAGTGATGGGGACCCTAAGTGTGGAACAACATCTCCGAGCACTGAGAGTGAGCAGAAAAAAGAACAACATGTCAACTAATAGATCTATATCATGTGAAAGCATCTCTAGAATGTGTGTAGGATTGATAACCATATTACTAAGTTTTTGTTGGATCTTTGAACAGAACTGTTTGCAGTCTTGCTGTTTAAATGTCCACTTTGTAGGCTTTACTTTTGTAACTTGGACAACTGTTTCTAAGATGACAATATGTAATTTATCACCTGGAGATTTCTTACTGTTTTTTTGAAATTATTTATTATTTCTACCCTTTTTCTGTTTTTTTTTTTAGCTTTAAATAAAATTTTTTAAAAAAGAAAGAAAAACAAGGAAAAGAAAATGAAATAACTTCTTACCAGCAGACCTACTATATGTAAAATGCTAAAATAAGTTGTTAAAAATGTTCAAAGAAATGAGAGGTAGAAAATACAATTGTCAATAAAAAAATAAAATAATTTTTCCTCTTAGTTTCTTTATCTTATGTAAAATAAAGATTTCAGGCAGAAATTTAATTTTGGGGGTGTTTGAAATGCATGCACTTCTATGATGTAGAACACAGAAACCCAAATCTATCCGGGAGGTGGGGTAAATGGACACATACAATTATGTCCTTTGTACATTTTCAATTAAAATAATAGGATAGTTATTATAACTATTAGAGGAAACACAGCAGAAATATTGAAATAAATGCAGCTAAATTAAAGTGGGATTCTTAACAAAAATGAACATTTCAAAGGGTGGCAGAAAAAAAGAACAGAGGCTGAAATTAGAGGGGACAAAAAGAAGACACGTAGTAATGTAGTTATTATGACACAGATAATGTGTAATAACATAATTCTACACAAAGTGTTAAGGAAGTTCCCAGCAGCAGCACAGAACAAGACTCTCCCACAGAAGGCCATGAGCTGAGAACCTGAGCTTAGCGATGATTTATGAGTCCATGCCACTCTGCCACCTGGAATACCCACGAGGAGCAGGCAGGGCTCTGCTGGTGGAGGGGGTCAGAGCTTGGTGGGAAGAAGCAGAAATAACCCAGAGAGGACACAGTGGTGACCGCCATCCACATGTCTCCATCCACATCTTAGCTTTCCTCTGTCTTGCATATTCATGGTCAACTGTGATCAGAAAATATGAAATGGAATTTTCTGGAAAGAAGCAACGCATGGGTTGTAAATTGCAGGCAGTTGTGAGGAGTGTAGTGCAAATGTGTGCTCCTTCATCTGCTCACCCTGGGATGTGAACCATGTGTGTTCCTTGCATCTACTGCATTCCCTGCCTGCACGTTACCCTCTGGTAGCTGACTCAGCTGTAGATTCAGTCACCGTCCTGTGGGCCTCATGCTCAGATAAGTTTGTGTTTCTTAGCAATGGCATCAAAGTGCCAGAGTCGTGATGGCGGGGATTTGGATATGCCTAAAAGGGTGGTGCAGGGCTTCCTTGATGAGCAACAGTGAGAATTCTCAGGGAAAAAGCACAGAGCTGCACCGGGTGCTAGGAAGGAGATGGGAGGAGTATGGTGATCAGAGTCTTGAACCCACCATCCTCCCGGCTCCAGGCCTCACCATGGGACAAGCAGGGCCCGTCCCAGGGTGGGATGGAGAGCTGCACACTGAAGAGTCCTGCACAGCAGGGATGGAAAGAGGCCTTCCTGAGCTGCACCTGCCCATTGTGCCTCACCCCGATTCTCAGATGGGAGGCAGAGGGGTGGGAAGCACCAATCATCAAGTATTAGCACTGCCAGGCTGTGTACAGCTACCTGGAGATAAGGACATGGACTATGTAAGCTCCCCTGTCATCCAGGTTCATTTATAGTCTCAGGAGTCGGACGAAAGGTAAAGGGAGACTTCCCAATCTGTGGTCCCATCACCTGCAGATAAGCACTGGGATGGTGTTCATTTTCTTCCAGCCTCCATGAATGGCCAAACACCCGTGACCTTTTAATGGCTATTTGAGTCTGTTTATGTAAATCTTGGCTTCACTGACTTCTATTTCCAGTAACCCAGTGATGTAACTTTACTCATATTTGGAATGTCTTCTCTTCTGTGAGACAATTTTACCCTCCTGGTGCAGAATTGATGCTAGCAGGCCTGAAATGTTCCTCCCCCAGCCCGCAGTCTCTGTGGAGAACATTATACTTTTTCCTGGAGTGAGACAAAGGTATCTGTTACAAATTCCAATGGGATTGATTTTGAAACAAAACAACAACAACAAAAAAAAAAATCAAAAGAGGTAAAAAACTTAAAAATAAAGTAATGAAAAAGAAGCTGTTATTTTACCAAGGTATTCAAAATTTGAATCAAGGAGAAAATGGATTTTATAAAGCTTGAAAACCCAGTTCTCAACAGAAGCAAGACCTTTTGCTGGCTTATTATAAAAATTTTATTACATATATAATTCAACATTTACTGTTTAGTACAATAGCTTGTACATCTCTGAGGCAATAATTTTATATCTTCATTTTTAGGCTGTAAAACTCTAATCTGTGCAGAAAGCCAGTATTTTGTGTTGAAAATTCACTTAGTGTCCACATAGTTCTTCTTTCTACAGCTGTTATAGTCTTGTCTTTCAGTTGAAATGGTTCTTATCTTGTGTGCCTTCATCGCTCAAATTCACGATTATTCTGAAGTTACAAGTTTATAAAACTACATTTGCCCAGGAGAATCACTACAAGACTCTCATTCCAGAACTCCAACAGCTCCAGGGGATATCTTACAGTTTTTCTATTTTGATTTTGTAAAAATAAACCTATTGTGTTTCCCTAACAGTGTTTTGTGCTTTGGATTGATTTCTAAACAAATTTGGCTGCACATAGCTTTCATTTTACCCCTCGTTACAGAGTAGAATGCAAACTCCCCTGTGGAAAGCAAGGTCCTGGCCAGGACTCCATGATTTCCCCACTGCAGCATCCTGCCTGGGTTGGGTCCAGCCATCTCACCCTCCTTTCCCATGCACCACGAAGGGCCAATTGTGGGCTATTTCATTTACTATCTTATGCTTTCTACTGTGCTTTGAAAACTATCCTGTGTGCTTTCCTCTCAACAAAATCCTGCGAACTTCTGCAGACCCTGCTGCTTGCTCCATGACCCATCACTCAGACCCCTGCCTGTCACATCTGTGGAAAAGGCTCCGTGGCCATGCATCCAATAAATCGGTGTTTGTTACTTTTGTCTCATTTCTGAGACAAAATGCCTGGTCCCTAAAATGGAGGAAGGGAAGATTTATTTAGCTTACAGTTTGTGGAAGTTTTAGTCCATACGCAGCGGGCTCCAGGCCAGGGTGGTGTGGTTGACGGGCAGCCATCCATGGTGGCCACAAGCAACAAGAGCAGAAGGGCAAAAAGGGGAAGACATGCCTCCTTCCCTCCTCTACACTGGCTCCCCATCCCTGGGAAGTTATAGCACTCACATAGCCTATCCCAGGGCTAGACAATGAACCACTCACATATGCTAGATTTGGCTCCCTTTGGAAGGCCCAGCCCCTATGACTACATGAGGCTTTGGAGGGCCATTCAGACAGAAACTGTAACATTGCAGCATCTAACCCAGAAAGTACACTGTACAATTTGCTGACAAGCTAAGGTCATTTTGAAAGAATGAAAAGACAAATTAATCAGTAAATATTGATGCAATCACTGAAAATTATTCTGACATTGGTAAAATTCCCCAAAAGGATGACTTTAAAACATATTCAATAAATTTAAACATTCTGAATTAAAATCTAATTTATTGTATATAGAAAATAACAAGAATAGAATTTTATAACTTTATTAAGTTCTTTGGAAACTATTCATTACTCTAATATGGTTTCCCCCAAATCTACTTTAATTTAATAATCAATTTCCAATTCCTTGACTTATACTTTATTTGAAAATCTGACTTAACTGAAATTTAGTATGCATAAAATTGAAAAATGTCATTCTTGGCAGAAATTCTTAGTCCTCCAGATTACATCTTCTCAACATTTTCCTTCCTGTAGAAGAAAGAGAAGCGAAAGTCTCAGGGTGGCATGGTGCCCAGAGGCCCAGGGCCCAGCCTTCTCTCCAGGTTTTTGTAAAGGGACCCCAAGGGGCAGTAGGAAAGGCTGTGGCCTCTGTTTGTCTTTTTCGTGTCCCTAGATTGTTGCCTGAGTGTCACCCTGGGGGTGACTCACCCTGGGGGCTATAGTACCTTTCTCTCCTCAGCTGGGAGGTAAACTGAGGTACACTCCACACATTTCTTCCCAAGGGATGGCAAATACATGACACTTTCATTTATAAAATACAGGGTCATTCCAGTCATGCTTATTTTGTGACCCTCTATGCTGAGTTAACAGTGGTTAGTAGGTTATGCTCTGTGTGTGTGTGTGTGTGTGTGTGTGTGTGTGTATGTGTGTGTGTGAGTGTCTGTGTTTTCATGTGAGATGGCATGTGTGCACACAGGTGTGCATGTGCATGTGTGTGTGCATGTGTGGTGTGCTCTACTGATTTTACCTCCCAAACCTGTGGCATCTGTGTGGTTGCTGATGTTTCCATGTTCTCCGTGCTTCTCTGGAATGTTGCTAGTGCCAGAGCTGTAAGCGGAGTTTACATAATGGTGGATTATTATGTGGCTTCCTTCCACTGATGTCACCTTTTCTGTCCTGCTGGAGGTCACAGCCATAGTCCTTTGTGCTGGCCACTGCTGCACACAGAAGGACAGAGGCGGCAGCTGGGGCTGGGATGTCAGTGGTGAGCTCTGCTGCTCTGTGGCCACACTGATCCTCTGGGCTGCCTCACACTCTGAGGCCATGTTTCTGGGCACAGATGAGCACAGTCACACAGCAGGGCTGCAACCTGCAGAGTCCTGACAGAAAGAGTCTCATGACATTGGTTCCTGGGCTTTGTTCATGAGGGCCACACAGTTGGTGTAATTGGACACAGAAGCACTGTTAGGATGTTTTTGATAAAGAACATTCAGCAAAACAAAGAGCATTTTAGCATATTGATTCCATTTTCTCTAGCACTTTGTCAAATAGGAAATAGTAACTGTTTAGCATGATAAACTCCTGATCAGTGTCCATGACACTAATGCACACCAGATGCTTCTGGGTGCCAGGCAAAGCTCTGCGTGCTACTGAGCAGGTGGAGAAATACGTGCTTGCCAACAGCTTGCAGCTCTGGAAACTGGTGCCCTGGATTGATGGTTCCTTGATCCCGCTGCTGCTGCTGAGCAGAGCATTCTACACAGTGTGAGAACAATACCGCTTTACAAGGAACTACCCACCAACTACCCAACGTAATTGTACAGCAACATTTAAAAATATTTACGAGTTTTTTATGTTTAGAAAGAGTACAATTGCTGCTTTGGTAGTACTTCTTAATAATCCTCACACATTTAAAACAAAAACCAATTTATATGGATTTGATGTAAACTGAGCCACTGTGTGAGAATGTACAACCTCACATCTGGAAGGCAGAAATGTGAATGGAGAGTGGCTGGCTGGGAGGAAATCCACCTGAACACATGACTACAGTCTGTGTCTTCAGTGATCTAATTGGTAAAGGAGCTCTCAGCGCAGTGAGTACATCCCTGAGGACTGGGAGAGACCCAGAGAGACACGCTGAACTACTGCCTGTTCAGTAGCTAAAGTCTGGGGAGAATGTGTCGCTAATGTGCCTTTCTTGGGACCTGATCACACTCAGGAGCAGCCACTTAAGAAGGAAGTGGGCATGGGAACAGTCCTGGGCATGGGTGCTCATGGCTGGGTTGACAAGACAAAATCCAAGCTGGAGCCAGGGATTTGGCTTAGTGGCATAAGTGCCTGTCTGGCAAGCATGAAGTGGTGAGTTTGATCCCTGGTGCAAAAAAATCCAATCTGGAAAGTGTTGGTAACAACATGTGACCATTTACCTTAATTCCCACCTCAGCTGGCACTAGTAAAGCACACTCCTGGTCACATCTGGGCCAGTGTTGCAGGCAGAAAATTGTGTACCGGATCTGGTTCTGGCCCCTCCTCTCGGCACTGGTCTCTGGCTCTGCTTCTGACTGCCAGGAACTGAGCATCTTTCCCCACCACGCCTTCTTGCCAGGATGTTTCCATCTGGAAACTAGTGACCAAGAGCTGAGTCCACTGCAACCACCCTGAGCCTGCCTCCTTCACACTGTGGATTTCGGGTACTGTGTCTCTCTGACGGGAAAACCACTGGTACGCAGAATCAGCCACCTCTGTGTAGTTCCTGAGGTGCACAGCTTATCCAGTGCAAGACAAAGAAAGAGAAAAGGAGAAAGAGACATGGAAGGAAAGTCAGACAAAACAATGTGCATATTAAAACTTCCCTTTGTGGGGCTGGGGATTAGCTCAGCTGGCATAAGCGCCTGTTTTGCAAGCAGGCAGTTGTGAGTTTGATCCCTGGTACTGATAAAAATGAAAACGACCAAACAACAACAACAACAACAACAACAACAACAACAAAAACACCTCTCTTTGCTAAAGCATAACTATGCAGCACTGAAGGAATTTATTTCATCCTTCCTAGTTATTAGTAATTAAATTACTCAAAACTTACCTGAATTTGAAAGATTAAAACTGATTTTGTGCACTATCTATAATATATAAATTCAACATTTTGTTGTAATTTATTGTATATATTTTATATATATATGACGTTCTCCCTGTCATTACAAATTATTCTTTATTTGAAAATTTAATTTATTGTCCAACTTATTAAATGAGCCAAGGAACTTAATTTCACTGTACTTCTCTGTTTTTGAGTTAGTTTTAGACAAATTTCCCCCTTCTGAATAATCTTATGATCTATAGACAGATTTGGGACAAATCAGACTACTAATGGTCTCTAGAAGTCAGGCCTTTACCAGCCGAAATGGTGTCACTGGGTCAAAAGCTACCTTCTGTCTGGGTAGGTCTCCAAGGAGGTGACCAGCGACCTGTGGCCGTGGGTTATGTCCACATTGCTGACCCCATGGCACGGGTGCTCCAGTACCACCCCTGCCAGAGGGATTCGCTGGCCAACCTGCATACTGTTTAACCTCCAACCAACTGCTGCTTAATACACCAATAATTAGCATGTGGGCAAGAACTTGGAAACCCTTTCCTATGCTCTTACCTCAGAGTGTGGGCACCTCTGGGAGGTCACAGAGAAAGCCAAAGACCTGCTTCCTTCTCATCTCCTTGTATTTAGGTTCAGCAGAGCCTGGGAAGACCTAGAAATTTGTGTAATATATGAAAAAGAGCAGGCAGGAGCTAACAGGCATCTTGTGGAAGTCCAAGACAGTGAGATGTGGCAAGACAGGAAGGAGATGGAGGTCAAGAGGGCCCTGGTAGAGTGGACCCCTGGGACATGAGTGACTCTGAGTCATCATGAAACTTCCCTGTGGTTTGCTTATGTGTCCCGGGCTATGGGGAGCATCTGAGCTCACATTTACATCCGTGACACTGGTAGGTGCCCTTGGTTGGGGCCGCAGGGAGCCTGGATGTCTTTCCAGGTATGTCACCTCCCCAGCCTGTTCCACCTGTCTGTTTAGTCCTGGCAGGTTGCCTCAGACTGGGGTGGAAGATGTGTTGTTGGGCACGCTGTGTTGTTGGGTCTCCCTACTTGTGAAATACCCCATGACAGAGTCCTGCTCCGACTCACTCTGACAATGGGATCCCTGCTCTCAGACACAGCATGTCAGGAAGGATTTATGTCAATGTGAGGAAGTAAATTGAGAGCTATAATGTGTAGTTTAAAAATAAAAGCCACCTGACATTTCCAGCACCCTGGCAAGTTTGCAGGTTGTCTGGATCCCTGGAGGAGCCCAGGATGCAGTCCCTGTTACCCCTGTGTCACCCCAGTCTGCCAAGCAGTGCACACTCTGACCACCAAGAAATCCTGGCTGAATAGTGCAGCCCCAAGGGCCGGACACCCTGCCTAGGTCTGAGACGATGCGAGAACCCTGAGTCTGACAGAAGGCGTCCCCTTCTGTAGCTGTAGGGAACAAAGTTAGCAATGGCCAGGGTCCGTCCCTGGTGAGTCCACACATAGCTGATCCAAAGCCAATGTCCTGGTTAGAGTGGCTGGTGCTCCTGCACTCACTCATATCTATCTAACCTCTTAGGAGAGAGATATCCAGTGCTCCTGTTTACAAGCATGTGGTCTGACGCCATTCTCTGCTAGGAGATCACAGTCTATTGCAGAAAGGCCTTTGCTTTGGGGATTAGTGACACCACTTGAGCTGTCTTCACCTCTGCAGCTGTGGGCTGTCACCACAAGAGGCTCTAGTAGAGGAGCCCTCTCCATAGCCCAGAACCTGTACTTCACCCTAGCACTTGGCAAATGCTGTACCCCAAGACCTAGCACACACCTGACAACCTTGCCTGCCGACTGCTGGCTGGAGGTGGTCAGGCAGTGCTGTTGCCTGGCTCTCAGCTCTAGATGAGAGGGCAGGTGATGTGTTCACCCCTCAAGGTGAGGGGTGCTGGTGGGGAGTCTTTACTACTCACTGATGCAGGACCTTTGTGTGGATAAACTCTAACTGTATGCTCAGGTGTGGTTGAGTCCTACAAAACTGACCCATGAATACACTGTGTATTTCTCCTAAAGGCAAACATTGAAAATAAATCCGGAAAACACAAGCAGCAGATTATGCTTCTCAGGTAACAAGTACATAGAAAATTTCATTGGTCCTTGGAATAATTACTTCACAGGGAACCACAAGCTATACCATGGAAAGACTGAAAAGGGAGGATATCCCAGAGCATATCCTATCCCTTCCTCCAGGATTGTTCAGTGAAGGGGGTCTCTCCGCCTCTTTCACTGTGGCCAAGCACACAAGGACCTGACCCCTCTTGCCTTAAGATCAAAGATCTTTTCAATTTTTATTTTTTTTTTCTTTTATTCCAACCTTTTTTTCTGTCACACTGGATGCTTCCACATTCTCAGGAAGCAGGAGAAACCTTGCAGAGTGGAACAGTGTTGTAAGAGATATGCTCTGTTCTACACAGCTCTGCTGTCTTTTAAACCTCTTTTGCTCTTTAATTCCTTTGAGTTTTCAAGCCTGCAAGGCAGTGGAATTCCTTCTCTCACAAAAGCCACAGATCCATGGGGTCAGAGCGCTCACACCTATCTAACTTCAACTCCCCACTAAGCCACAGCACCCCACTCTCACAAGGCCTGCAGCAGAAGTGAAGCGGGACTTTCCCATCTTGGGAGGAAAACAAGAAAGCTAAGAGGAGCTCCTGGAGCAGAATGTGCTCATGTTCACAGTCACAAGGCAGCAGAGCCACACTGGAACACACGGCGGCTGATGTTTTGCACATCATAAATTAATCCCTGTGATTTTGGGGAAGCAATCTTCATCCTCACCTTCCTGACTCCCTGGATGCTCATCAGCTCTTGTCCCTATACTTTTCAAGGAAAGTTTTATGTATTGTGTTTTCTAACAAAGGTAAAACAGGCTACGAGAGAGACCTGCCTGCCTTCTGTGTGGTCTTCTTACCAAGGAGGACACCCAGTGCCTCCTCTCTGTGATCTTCCTCCCACTCCCACTTCCTGCTCAGCAATTGCTGGTGCGTTGCTAAGTGACCCGGGGAGTGGAAGGCCATGATACTTGCAGTTCATTTCCCCCCACCTCTGCATGGAGGGCGCAGCCACAGCTTCTTGCCCTCCTAGTCAGCTGCAGAATCACGGTGAATGCCAGTCCATCCCCTGTCCACCCAGGATTGTTCTTGGCCCAGGTGGACCTGCTCTGGGCTGTCCTCACCCTTTTCTCTCTGTCTCCCTTTTCTTAAGCCCTTTTATGTCTTTTCCACTCTAAAATGTCTACAGTTCCTTTTAGATAACAGTGATGATGATCAGCAATTGTGTTACTCAACTATCCACTACTGTGACGAAGTACATGAGCGTAACAGATTTCTTTAAATACACACACTACCTCGATTGTCTCCCACCACAAAAGTTCTTATCCATGCAGATCTACCTCTGTGAACATGCAACTCAAACTTAGCTCTCTGTTTTAAAGGAAATATTGAATATTAGTTACATATTCAGCACTCATAGTACTGAAGGACGCTTACTGGACTCCTGGCATTTGAGCGTTTGGCAGCAGTTAGCCGGCTCCATGGCCTCTAGGTCTGTGGTGAGGCACAAACATCACAGTAGAGCCCATCAGAAGGAGTCAGCAGCCAGGATGCAGATGGAGAGTGAGCCAGAGGAGACAAGCTGAGGGCCAGGCACAGCCCAGGGGCACAGCCCTGCCCACCGACTTTACCTGGCCTCCAGCTGGCCATTTTCTTTTTCTTTTTTTTTTTTTTAGTTAAAAAAAGGGAGATTAATATAAAAGAAGACATAATAACACAGATCAGAACAGAACAATTTAAGCAACATAGTGTTTCACCGCAAGATAACCCGACATAACAGTAGTTACCATGGTGTCTCTTTCCTTGAAATTTTGAGTATACCTTCCTATACTATAGCATCAAACATAACAAGACAGTGTAAAACCATTCAAGAGGGTAAAAGTATTACAGGGTATTTAGAACCAACTAAAAGAAAATGAACAATGGATTCTATATTATCTCCTTGTCTATAAAAATTTTTATTTATACTATCACATATAATAAAATCCAATAAGATTCAACATGATAAAACTGATGGAGACAGAAGAACAAGAGCTTGATGGGACTTCAAAACAGCTGACATTAAATCAGCACTAGCTATTTTTTTTTTTTTTTTGTATTTTTACTGGTACCAGAGAGCGAACTCACATCCACATGCTTGCAAGGCAGGCGCTTATGCTGCTGAGCTAAATCCCCAGCCCCAACACTAGCTATTATAATGTCTTGTTTTCTTCAAAATGACTATTCATACCATAACAGATAATAAAATCAAACACCTCAGAATAAAACCATTCCAATTAATGAATGAAAACATTATAAGGCTTCAAAACAATATAATGGGGAATCATGATTACCACATACTTTTATATATTCTTACCATTTCTTACACTAGGGAAACTATTCAGAATTTATACATGTGAGTTTGATTTATTTTGCTTATGAATATGGTCTCAAGCTGTACCCATTTCTTTATAAATATCTCAATGTGATGATTCTTTATAGCTGAGTAGTACTCCATTGTATAAAAATACCACAACTTTTTTTTTATCCATTCCTTATTTGATGGACACTTAGGTTGTTTCCAAGATCTGGCTATTACAAATTGTGCTGCTATAAACATAGGTGCACATATATCACTGTGGTATGATGCTTTCAGTTCTTCTGGGAATATGCCTAGAAGTGGAATAGCTGGAACAAATGGGACTTCCAATCCCCGCTTTTTGAAAAATCTCCAAACTGACCTCCACAATGGTTGCACCAGTCTACACTCCCACCAACAGTGTAGGAGAGTTCCTTTCTCCCCATAGACTCTCCAGCATTTGTTGTTGGTAGTTTTCTTGATCCTGGCCATTCTTTCAGGAGTGAGATGGAATCTCAGTGTGGTTTTAATTTGTATTTCTCTAATGAGTAATGATGATGAACATTTTTTTCATGTATTTATTTGCCATTTGTATTTCTTCATCTGAGAATTGCGTATTCATCTCAGATGCTCATTTTTGGATTGGATCTTTGAATTTTGCAGGTCTGATTTTTTAATTCTTTGTATGTTTTAGACAGAAGTTCTTCGTCTGAGGAACAGTTCACTAAGATTTTTTTCCCAGTTTGTGGGTTTTCTTTTCACTATGCTGGAGATTTCTTTTGACATGCAGAAACTTTTTAATAAGAGGTGATCCCAGTTATTGATTCTGGAAAGTATTTCTTGTGTGGTTTGATACCTGTTCATGAATTCTCTACCTACTCCTATGTCTTCAAGGTTTTTACCCAATATGTCTTCCAATAGATTTAGTGTTTCTGTTTTAATATTCAGATCTTTGATCCATTTAGATTTTAATTTAGTACCTGGGGATAGGCATGGGTCTAGTTTTAGTTTTCAGCATATGGAGAGCCAGTTTTTCCAACACCATTTATTAAAGAGACTGTCATTCTTCCAGTGAACCTATTTGGCCCCTTTATCAAAGATAAGGTGGTTGAGTGTTTGTAGTTGTGGTTGTATCTTCTAATCTATTCCATTGATCTTCGGCTCTGTTTTGATTCCAGTACCATTTTGATTTTACTACAGTAGCTTTGTAGTATAACTTCAAGTCAGGAATAGTGATGCCTCCTGCCTTGTCTTTGCTGCTTAGGTCTCTTTTGGTTCCAGAGGAATTTTAGGAGTGATTTCTCTAGATCTATGAGGTATGTTGATGGTATTTTTATTGGGATTGCATTGAATCTGTATAACAGTTTAGGGAGAATGGCCGTTTTCACAATATTTATTCTTCCTATGCATGAGCAAGGGATGTCTTTCCATTTTCTGAGATCCTCTTCAATTTCTTTTTTCAGTGTATTATAATTTTCCCTATGTAGATCTTTCACTTCTTTTGTGAGAATAATTCCTAAATATTTCTTTTTGTTGTTGTTGTTGTTGCTACTGTGAAGGGCATGGCTCCTCTTATTTCTTTCTCTGTGATTTTGTTGTTAGTGTATAGAAATGCTATTGATTTTTGTATATTGATTTTGTATCCAGCTACCTTGCTGAAATTATTTATTATATCTAGGAGTCTTTCAATGGAGTTTTGGGGGTCTTCTATGGAGAGTATCATGTCATCTGCAAACAATGATAATTTATAATTAATGATAACTTCTTCTTTTCCTATCTTTACCTCTTTTATTTACTTCCCTTGTCTAATTGCTCTGGCTAGTATTTCCAGCACTATATTAAATAGGAGTGGTGATAAGGGACATCAGTCTTGTGCCTGATTTTAAGATAAAGGCCTTCAATTTTTGGCCGTTCACTATGATACTGGCTGTTGGTTTGTCATAGATGGCCTTTATTATATTGATGTAAAGACTATCTATTCCAATTTTCTGTAACACTCATTTATGATAAGAACCTTACAGCTGGCCATTTTCATCACCTCCCAATCTCATCACCCAGGTGTGATCTCGTCATGGTACCAATCCCCTGTCCTGGTCACTTCCCAAGACTCCTCAGCACCCAAGCCTTTAACAAAGTGAAGTTTTTTCATGAGACATTGGCTCCCAGCCACAGCAGAAATTCACCAGCATCCAGAAAGAGATGCCAGCATAAGCTGGGTGCTTATGGCTGGAAACATAGGACCAGGATTTCATGTGGCTGGGCATTTTCATAAGGAACAGCCACATAGCAAGTGTGTACTTACTAGGTATTAACATGGTTTTTATTTAGAAGCTTAATAGTTAATTACTTCATTGTACATATGAAAAAATTTCATTGTATTTATACAAGCTATCATAGTACCTGTGTGATCCATGGGTGTCAAATCACCCACTTTAAATCCATCCCAAGTTTCCTCCCTTTGAGTCATTTGGGGTGCCAATAACATCCACTATTTGCTCCCTAGGGCTCTCAATTTATTAAGACATTGCACAGCCAAAATCATAGTGGTTCACAGCAGCACATTTTTATCTGCAATTAATTCAAGAGGACTTGATATTTTTTATATTATTGTTTTGGTCACTTCCATAATTACATTAAATTGTTTTTATTTTATTTTTCATTAGCATTCTATGTCTATTAAAATTCTTGAGGTTATTAAATATGACTTGATTCTGATTTTTACTTATATGAAATGCTTAATATCAGTGCTTCATATAATTTATTGACGTTTTTCCATTCAAGAAGCTGATACAATTTGAGAATATTTCGTGACATTAAAGTATGTACAGGATCTATTAATGGGTAGTGTTTTAAGTTGATAATTATATTGGAAGTTATTTGTTTTTGATCTATTAAATTTCAAAACTCTCACAGTTGTTCTAAGACAATTTTCAGAGAATGAAAATAGTGTTTTTTTCTATAGCAAACCAATGATGCTAAAATTATCTTAACGTGTTCAGTTATAACAAATACTCATACTTTCTGAATGATTTAACCGTTGAATGATAAAATTGTATCATTTTAAATAGCTGGACACAATG
Source organism: Cavia porcellus (assembly GCF_034190915.1). Classification (NCBI taxonomy): domain Eukaryota; kingdom Metazoa; phylum Chordata; class Mammalia; order Rodentia; family Caviidae; genus Cavia; species Cavia porcellus. The sequence goes on from NW_026947507.1 coordinate 46,230,027, forward strand.
TGTGTGAGAAATCTACTTCTGTAGCTTTTCTAAAGTAAAAAGTCATGTTCCTGTCATCATCTTAGACACAAAACCCAACCAGCGAGTGGAAGGAAGGTGCTCTCCATGTTCCCTGTGCCATCTATATACCTTGATTTCCCAAGTGAAATTCCAGGACAAAGACAATACGGTACATGGGTTCGTGCCCTTATAGGCGTGTTGTCCACAGTGGGAAGCAGTCTGGGTGGAAGCTTGGCACCTCTGTTATTGATCTGAAAGGGAAATCCCAGCGTTCCGTGCGTAAATAGATGCAGTCCTTTGGTGCACAGTGTGCTTCTCTGTAGTAGCTCCAAATGGCTATGGTGGGTAATTTAACAAGAGATACCTCTGTCCCCACCACTCCTGCTGAAGGTAGAATCAGCTCCAGTCCTCAGAGTACAGCCTTTTCAGAATGCTGAATGCTTACTTTGCTCTGTGCACACTCCTAAGTTAACACTGACTCAGCCAGGTCCTGCAGGACACTGATAGACCCCACCTACTACGTACGTGTTTCAGAACTGGGGAGGGCCAGCTAAATGCACGTTCAAAACCACAGTGGAACAGGAAGGGTTCCCAAATGTCCAATGTTTGTATTCGATGAGGCACAGACTAATTGCACCATAGGAAAAGATCCCATGTCACTCAAGGGACAGGAGTTTCCTCTGCTCCACCCCGTAGTTCTGCTGAAAGTGAGTCTAGCTGGGAGGGTGGCCCACCTGGCCACTCCCTTGCATGAGTACTTAGGTCTGACCAGCACTTTGGCTCCGGGACTCCAGAGAGGAGGAGAGGACATGGCTGTTGGGGTGCTTTGTTACCCCCTACCAACTCTAATGCCTCCTTCTCCACACTGGGTCGCTGGAGCAGGGGTCCAACACTGCTGTCTGCACAAACTGGAACTCAGCAAAACCTTGTTGATGGGTGCAGGGTGCGTTCTCCCCTAGGACAGAAACAATGAAGGAAAGAAGAAAGAATGGAGGCAGCCTAGAGACAGCCTTGTGACTTGGGAAGTGCCCTAGTCAGGGAGAATGAGGGCCGAGCTCCCACTGACTCCAAAACAGCCATCTGAGCCCCAGGTGTCTCTGAATCCAAGCAACCACCCCACCCCAAGCCCTGTAAGGGGCATCTCCAGCTGCCACCGACCCCATAAACAGCAAGAAGACCTCAGACTCTCCCTAACCTGCTTACATGCATTTGATGCGGGATAATAGAGAATGCACAGTGTTTGCTGAGTAACTGACATATTTTCTTCTCTAAATGCTCCTTTACAATATTACAGAAGATAATTTCAGATTTCATCCACAATCCATCTAACCCAGTGATATACATTACTAAACATCTTTCTCATAATCAGGGCCTAATTTGAATGTATGTAGCCTTCTAATGTAAGGCCCCAGACAATGTCATGGCCAAATGAACTCCAAGAGCCCTGGTGCTTCCTCCTACTGCAAAGGACAGTATGCCGGCGTCTGTTGTCATGGTGTGGCCCCAATGACACGACATCACCTCGGTACCGCCAGAAGGGACAGGGGTGGGAAGTGGTCACGGAGAACTGGAGAACCACTGCAAATGCTAAAAGGTCCACCCTCTGGACCTGGACAGTGGTGGTAGTTTCCTGGGACTGTCCATGTGCTGGAAACTGAGCTTCAAACTGGTCCTTCAGAGGCAAGCCAGGGTGGGTGGGGGATGAATGGCATGCAGGAAAAGCCAGCGAGAACAGTCATATCACATTCGCACAGCATCTAAGACTGAGTGAGACCACACTGTGTCTGTTGGATAGTTATAATGGTCGGGCATTGGAAATCCTTAATAGTCCAGATCTTTAGGTAAAATCGCATAGTCTCAGGTCTGGTGCATGCCAGAACTAAGGAGCCTTTGTAAGGACATAAGATGAGCTTCACAGCTGTCCCTGAGTGCACATCTTCCCTGGGGATGAGCTGGATTGGGCCCCCCTCCTTGAGCCAGCTGCACTCACACTGCTTTCTTCTGCTCCTCTTGATCTGCCCTTCACACTGGTACCAAAGGGATCTTCTGGCGACAGTTTCAATTCCTGGCCTTCCCGAAGGAGTCTGAAAAGTTCTCCAGCCCTTAAAATAGAACCTTTGGTGTTAGGTTCTGCCCCTCTCCTTCTAGACACTCTGGTGCTTCTGCTGACACTGGGTGCTGTCGTACACCTCAGAACTGTCCACGGACCTCTTTCTGTGGAACCGCAGCATGGCAGTGAGATGAAGGCGGAGCCCAGGCTCATCTTCTAGCTGCAGAACCCTTTAACCTTCTCTTGTATCATGTGTGGTGAGAGCGTGTTCTCAGTGTTGATAGCAAAGTTGCATGCCGTCATTGCCTTTCCCTGTGGAGGCCTTCCCTAGGTCTCCTAGATGTGCAGAGAAGTTCTAGGCTTCAGTCTGATGTGTTGGGATTTTAGTAAACAAGACTGGAGACAATGCTTGAGCAGCAGGCTTTTCTTCACTAGGCTTCCATCTAGGTTAAAGGCCGTCAGGAATCCTATGGATCTCAAGTTCCCCCACTACAAGATACTTAGGATCCCAGAAATGGGGACGGAGTAAATCTAAAGTAAACGCTTGGATTATTGAAGACTCAGAGCACTTGGAGCTCCCCAGTGCAGTTCCTATGAATGTCCCAAGTGCTCAATGGTGTCACCACATCTTCTGCCATCTGTGCAGGCTACCAGCTGTCCCCATGGACCAAGAATGCTGGAGGACATCCTCCTCCTCTTTATACCTGTGCTGCTCTGTGCCACACCATTCGCAGCAGCTGGGTTTCTTCATCTTTCCTTGATCACTTCATGCTTTCTCTGTGAATCTTTAAAAAGTAAAATAGCCATTCCTAGGGTAGAAAAAAGCGTATTTTGTTCATCACAGAAACAGACATTCTCACTCAAGCACCTTTGTGCACACAACAATCCCTTTGCGCTTGGGATTTCTCAGGAAATTGAGAGACGCTTGCTTGCAATAACAGATTGCTGCTTGAACCACTTTTCTCTGCTTATTCAAAATTGCATTTGGTGTGAGGTCGCAGCGATGGAGAATAACAATAACACTGCAATTCACTTTATGTTTGTGTGAGCTGTAATTCTGCCAGACAACTTTCAATCTTACAGTCTTGTTTAACTAAATTCTGCCGCTGGCCTGGATGTGGCCCCAGCACCGTGCCCACAGTGACAGGAACGGCCACCCTGGCTTCCCTTGCTCCATATGGTTTTCTTTCTTGGACTCTTGGAAACTTCCATGAGTTTTGCGCAGCCTGTGTGAGAATGATAGAGGACCCTTCCCCTCTACTAGTCCCCAGGAGCCCAAGTCTGTTCAGCATCCCAGCAGGCAAACTGCGGCCCTTCTCCAGTTTTCACTTTGATTTTCTACCTGACTTCCTAGTTCTTTCTTTCAGTAGAGCTGCTGTTACTCGGGGAACTGATTTCAGTACAAAGCAAGGGCGTACTTCCTGCCTTTTGTGGAGTGGGGTCTCACACCCCCTCAGGTAAGGCCATGTTACATCTACTGCATCTGCTGCCCATTTTTCTCTTCCCAAACAAGTGAGTTCATTTATTGCCCAATTTCCAGCTGTTTGGGCAAAACACTGGACACTCATGCTTTATAGGAGAAAAGGTGGATCTTGGCTCTCAATTTGAGAGACTGAGTCTGTGGTCAGCTGCCCCAAATCAGAGACATCATGGTGGAAGAAAGCTCTTCAGTCCAAGGTTTTAGTATCAAAGAGAGAGAGAGAGAGAGAGAGAGAGAGAGAGAGAGAGAGAGAGAGAGAGAGAGAGAGAATGGAAAGAGAATAGGCTCCCAAAGGTACACCCCAGGAACCGGGCTTGTCCACTGTAACCCCATCTCCTAGGACCTAGCAACTTTCACTAAGATTAGTCCACTGAAGACTCATCCCATGGTCCAACCAATTTCCAAAACCCCACCTCTGAACACAGATGAATCTGAGGGACATTTTAGAGTTAAGCTATAGTACTCCTTTTCAATCCAGGAACATAGATCCCTGTAATATCCATGTGAAGATGAGCTTATATTTAATCTTAGAACACTGGAACTTCCCCCTTGAGAACCAGGACATTTTCTTTAAAAATTAGGAATTAATAGCTGAAATAAAGATGGCAAATTGTATTTCCTGATTAGTTAATGCAATAGCAAACAGAAGCAGTGAAATGACACCCAGGATTTGGAGGCAGATTTACTTACATTTATGTTTACTGATTGGGATCATTCCCAAAATATCAGGCCATGATCTCTGGTGGTCTAGGGCTTATATGGGATAAGCAAGCAGGAAATACAGTGGCAGAAGGGATTGTCAATTGGAGATTGATTTATACAATATGCATCATAGTGACCCGCTACGCATCATAGCAACCAGCTGTTGTTAAGACAGAAAAACCAGAACTGGAACAGAAACTGTTCCCTGGGCAAGTAACAAGTTGAAATATATTGGATAGGGGGGAATTTTCTCTTACATTTATCCCCTCTTTTTTTGTTTCTCTGCCAAATCTTTGCTGGCATATTACATGTGATCTTTTGAGACAAGACTCAACTAGAAGCTATAATGTTAGGGTTCTCAGGGATCCTTGGATGGGCCATAGCCAAGCTCTCCAAGATTGTCTTATTACAGAGTTTTCTTCTAGGTTGTTTTTTAGGAAGAGACGTGATTTAGGCTTGTTTCTTCCATAATATTACTCTGGCAAGGTGGTGAGGGAGTTAACCTGGTCTAGGAGTTAACCTGATCTAGGAGATCTCAATAAATCTTGGTCAAGTGTTTGGTTGATTGTTTTATTCTCTTGGAGCAACCGTCCAGAGAATTTAAAGCAAAACCACAGTAAGCAGAGGGTAGAAAAGCAAGGACTGGAGAAAGCAAAATCCAGATCAATTAATAAAATCCACAGCTATTCCTTCAGGGATCAGATAAGCACCCTAAAAAGACACAGAAATCTGAGGGCATAAGTGTGAAATGATCTTATGAACAAAGTCCTTAGGTTTCAGCCATAGATGGACTAGTCAGCATTCTCTCCAGGGGGAAGCTTGGAGGTCTGTCCAGGTAAACTTTGCAATGGATCTAAGGCTAGATTTCTGAAACTCGAGAAAGTAGTTAATATGCACCTGAGCTATGCATTTGTGTGTGTGTGTGTGTGTGTGTGTGTGTGTGTGTGTTACAAGCTGTTTTGTTTTTAACTTTTCTAGAGTTTTGTAGCCTATATGCTGTATATAGTTTTTATTTCATCTAGTTTCTGAGTTACCTAGGCAGGCATATTGTCACTGCCAATGACCAAATGTAGGCCATATCTAGGGGAGATTTTTTATAGCAGGACTCTAAAAACCTTTATTGTCTTTTCAGTATGGGCAGGAAATGGGGGGTCAAGGCCGGTGACACAGACGCTGAAGCCTGAGCTGACTGTAGAGGGCAGGGAATGGATACCAACACAACGCTTTGAGCTTGCAGAACGTGTGGTGGGGGGCAGGTCTGGTGGCTGTGGTTGAGGTTTCAGTTAATCTGACGTCCAGGGGAGGCTTAGGCCTCTGGACCAGATTATTTTGTGTCCTTGGTGGCAGGTTTCCAAATAGCAGCAGGTAGCAATTTGCTGTGCAGATCATCCCTGCAGGAGAGTTTTGGCCAACATAGTTTTGTTCAAGGTGATTGCAGTTTAGCCCACCAAACTTTATTTCTAATAGAGCTACTTCCATTCGTAAACAAGGTGTACTCAGCATCTGTCAGGGGGTCTGATTTTTAGAACAGTTAATCCCAGCACAGCATGTGGCACCTGGACACTTAGGTCTCTGTCCAGGTGAGCTGGTCAGCTTTCTTGCTCAGAAGGACAGTGCATGTCAGAGCATTGAGGCAAAGGAGGGAGGCTGCCCTTAGCAACTGAATCACAAGTAGGCTACTGGGCACTCCCAGAAGCTGACAGTCTTTGTTTCAGTGAACTTAAAGATCTAGGTTTGATAGAAGCCATCAGACCCTAGAAATATGTGGCACTGCTGACAGCACAGAGATCTTGCCCGAGGAGATTCACAGTCCATCAGGCAGATGTGCGGCTAGACGCCTGTTGGTGCTTGCTGTGACATCTGACAGCCACAGGAATTGCAGTGAGGCAGCGTGGTTAGTGACCAAGCCAGGGGTGAGTCTTTAATTTATACTTCTGGGAGTTTTAAGAACTTGGGAATTGCAGTTATCTGTCAGGCTGATGCAAGTGTCATCTTTCTCTTGGGGAATAGTCAGAGTTGAGAGTGCAGGGTTAAATGAGATGGAGACTATGGGCTTTGTGCAAAGGTGACAGTGGGTCCTAACTTGAAGAGAGGTCTCTTCCCAGAAGCATTATCAAGACCAGGTTAATTCATATCTGGTGAGATTTCCTCTCAGGCTGCAAATTTGTGACTGGCAGAGGGGCTACAGGCAAAGGTCCCAGTTGCCCCAGTGATGGTACTGGGAGCTCCCAGTGGCCCAGCTGAAGAGAAGAATCTGGTCTGACCTAGTCTGAGCCCATCAGACCATGAAAGGGCTGTCAGCTGATCCAGGTTGAAGCTTTTGAGAGAGTTCTTATCATTTTATTTATTGTTTTAGCGTCCATAGTTCTTATAGCACATAGCCAGAGAATATGGTCATCCATCACACTGGATTTTCTTATTGACCTAAGGTGATTTTTCTTATCAGGTTTTTGGGTAACAGTAGTCTAAGGGCTCCTCCCCCCACCCCTTTTGATGTCTTTGAGAAGCTATCAACTGGGTTTTTTCTAGATGAAACAATGTTTGGAAAGGCCATGGCAACTCATTTGTCAGGGCTGACAGTTCAATTTTTTCTCTGTCAAAATGTGAACATATCTGTGTTGAATAGACTCAGAAGGAATTTCTGACATTCATCTCAGACGGGATTTAGATGATGCCATCTGACCAGAATAGACACAGCCATGAAGCCAAGGGTTTGGGGCAAAGGGCTACATGACTAAATGCAGGCAATGGCTAATTGGAATCAGATCAGCTGGATAAAGGAGGCAAGCTGGGAATGGGGAGTGAAGCCACAAGTGTTGGCGGAAACTGAAGTGGCTGCTGAGGGCACTGAGGCAGGATTCTCAGGAAGAATGGGCCCCTTTTTCATTTTTCTTAGATGCTGGGAGCATTTTTGTTTTATTTTTAACTCCAAAAAGGCCCTTTTTCCTGTAGTGAGAGTCTCTGTGTTTTGACTAATTAATTCCCAACTCTGGCTGTCTGTATGTTCTATATCCTTGAATACAGCAGAAAAAGGGTGCATGTCCCTCAGAGACAAAGCATTCAGATGCTCACCTCACTGCACCCCTCACTCGGACTTAGCATGATTTAGCTAAGGAGGGTGCCAGGCATCTTTTGTGTTATACACCAACCAGAAACATGTGGAAACACAAGTGAGGTCCCATAAGCCACTATGATGAGTGGTACTCAGTCTTGGTGCCCAGACAGAAGAGCCTGTTGCTTACAATTCCCGTTCTTCTCACTCACATGTTTATTTAACAGGCACTCAGAAGTCAAACAATTCCATCCCCCTTCCCTCCAGCTTGGTCCTGTCTAAGGAGAGGTACTCAGTCTCTCTTTCTGCTCAAACTGAGCAGGGTTGAAAGACAGACTAACCAGAATCAGACAGGCAGACAGGAAAGAAAGCAAACAGACAGACAGACACACAGACTGCATCCTCCTTTCTTTGTGTCTGTTGTGAGCCACTTGAAACGGAGCCAGGAATCCTCATCCACCCCTTCAAGGGGACTGGAGAAATCTAGAGGGCACACCTTACTTTCAGATCCTGGGGAGGTACTTGTTCCTTTATGAGAGTCATTACCAGTGACCAAGTGACCAGATCAGCATGGCCTCCTGCCTTCCAGATGCAGCCTCATACCTAAGTGGCCAGGAGATGTGGCTGAAAATGCTAATGGTTTCTTCTGCCAAATAAAAGCATGATGCTGTGTTCCATCCACCTGATTTATGAGTCTAGGACTGTGTGCGTTCCAACTCTTCTCATAATCAGAAGGACTGTGAAACTGAAAACTTTTAAGTACATTGAGGACATCAAGGTAGCCAGAACAGTAGAAGCAAAGATGCTCATGAAAGAGGTCTTTCAGAGCTGCTTTTAAAAGGCCAAGAATGATGGGATAAGTGAAAGGGAGATATTTTGAAGATAGTTAAGGCAATGTATCTTTTACTGTAATACATTTTTACTATAAACACACAAACCCTCGCCAACTACATGACCATATTTCGTGTAGTTGCCCCATAGGAAGTCAAAACTCCTCATTGTAGAGATATAAACTAGGACTGTTTTCAGGTTGCATGGAGAATTTTTAAATATCACATTTCAGGGGAGGGAACTGGCAACGGATCCTTCCATGCCAGCAGGATCTACAAGGCCAAGTCTTGGCTGAGGGACTTTCCCATCCAAGTCTGCCTGGTGCAGACAGCACAACATCCAGTGACACTCGGAGCTGCCTCAGTGGATGTGGAAGACCCCCAGAAAGTGTAGTCCCTGCTCCTTGTCAGCTCTGTCTTCCCTGAGGATGATCACCAGCCTTGGGAAGATCATGATACAACCCTTGGGTGGGCAAAGTGCCTAGGGTTTGTATTATAAGCAAGGAGACTTAAATTTATCTTCAGATTATTTTAAAACAGGGCCCTAAGAAAATCATCACAAAAGCTTCATTCTTTTTTTAAATTTTGCATTAATTTTCAAAGATGCCATCTTAAATTTCCACTTGCCATGAATATTTTTCATTTCCAAGAGGTTTTGAGGAAGCTATCCTCAGACATGGGCCTTCACAATAGCAACTGTCATGAACAATTCTAAGCCATAGAAGGGTGCTTCTGCCCTGCCCCAGTTTCGCTGCTCCTGTGAAGATCAAAGGAGAAGCTGAGAAACAGCATCACAGACAGGGCTGATCATGGGGAAATAATGGCAGAAGCTTGGACCCCTGCTTGTTCAACTTGTCTCTTTTCTACCAAATGATTCCCAAATCATTTTCTTCTACTATTTTGTCTGCATTTAAAAATAACTTCCAATTCAGTTACATCAGAGCAAAGAGCTAATCATATGGTGTTTTGTTTTGGTTTGATCTTTTGAGACAAGGTCTCACTGTGTACTTCAGGATGACCTTGAACTCTCAGCAATCCCCCTGCTTCAGCCTCCTAAGTGCTAGAATAACAGGCATGCACTCTACACTCTGACAACCTATAGAATAGCATAGGTTTCTACAGATAAGAGCTTGGCTGTATTATAGCATCCACATTACTCAGCCTCTCTGGGAATCATCTGTAGCATGCATTGGAACAGTGATCCCTCCTTTGGAAGCTGTGGGAGCTAGAGATGGAAAGTTCAAGTATAAATCTGTAACTTGGATCACTGAAGTGAATGTGTACTGTCACATGCAGATCACCCCTTGTAGAGTTGTGGAATCATCTGATGCTCTGTAGTTCCCTCTGGAGATACCTGAAGGAGTCACCAAAGCCCCCATCAAGGTGTCTGAGGCTTTGTACTATGCTCTGCACTGCAATGGCTGAGTAGAAGAGTCTTCCAGGAACCCAGCAGTGCATTTTAACTTGATGGCTTACTAGACAGATAGATTCACAAATTCACAGATACATTTTCTTCCTGCTCTCTCAGTGATTTGACCCAGAAAATGATGAGCAGTGCTTGGTAGCTTGTTTTTCTGGTGCCCTCCAAGACTGGGACCCCTGCCAAGGCAGCATCATGGCATAAAGTGGCAACTGGATTCTAAGCAACAGCCTGGAATAAGAGGATTTCTTGCAAGGACATGTGAAATACTGGACATTTCGCTTAAACTGCTTTATAGTAAATAATGCATGCTCTTCCCTTTACTTCTCTTTTGAGATTTAAATGCTGGTCTTTTCTAGTTTTTGATGATGGAGGCTCACATGGTATGTTAGAGACCTGCCTTCTTTTATGCTGTATGCTCTAAATTTCCACCTAGGTACTATCTTTGATGGTTACGCCAGGTCAATACGTTATTTGATAATTGGCATTTGAAGTTGTCTGAGTTCGCTTGTGGTTCTGTCTTCTCATTAGTTAACTGCACTCAATTGAGGAGGCCGCTCCCTCACTACTGATTTCAGAATACTTTGCTGTCAATTGCCAGGAGAGCAGGGTGGAGAGCCCTAAGTATAATCATCTTTATCTCTTTTTTCTTGTACTTGTAGTTCTATCATGTTCCACATATTCTGAGGCTTTATCATCAGGTCACACATGTGGAAGATTAACATTTCCTATTCAGAAACTCGTGCTTTATCATGATTAAGTAGCTCTCATTATCCCTATAAGTGTTTTGCGTTAAATCTCCTTACGCAGTGTTAATTAGCCTTTCTGAGGTCAGTGTTAGTGAGCACGACTTCTCTTGCTGCTTTGCTTTAATCTGTGTTTGTTTTTATAGTAAAATGTTTCTTGAAGGCAGCACCACATTGTGCTTGCACACAGTCTAATGATCTCTGCCTATTAACTGGGGTGTTTAGACCATTTACACTTCACATATTTATTCATGCAATTGTCCCTAATTGCACAATCTAGCTATTTGCTTTGTATCATTCTCTTTCTTTTTATTTTCTTATTTTCCTTTTGATTAATTGAGTCATTTTTATAATTCTCCTTTACAATCTTATCTAGGTTACTAGTTATAATTTTAGACTTTGTTATTTAAACAGTTCCTTTAATATTTATAGTTTGCATCTTTACCTTATCCAGCTATTTTACTGATGCTTTTTTTTTTGTTGTTGTTGTTACTCAATTTGGGTCAATTTCTGTTGTTCTCATCATTGCTGCATTTTCATCTTTGCAAGGTTGGTATATTTAGATTGAATACCAGGAGCTGGAAATGTGTTTAGGTGGATGTTGGGTAATTTTTCCATTCCAAAGGTATTCTTGGGCCATATTTGGTATGATGAAGTTTCTGAAAGAGTGTATCTGATAGATGCTATTCTTTAAGGCTGAAGTTGGGTGCAGCTTCAGCAGGGTTTCCTTCACCTTGGTGGTTTGTTCCTGATCTGCTGTTTAGCTGTCTCTGTCCCTGGCTTGTCGTATTTTACATCAGGATTAGTTTGGGCATATTTCAGGTAGGTGAGGCCAGGCTACTTCTAGTTGTCCTTTAGTAATGCTGAGGCAAGCTGTCCCAAGGGGACAGCCTGGGATACATCACGTGAGGTTTAGCCAGCAGAGTGGAGGTGTAAGACAAGATTGCTTCACTATTTACACTGAAATCTGCTTTATACTTGTGTGGCTTGGGTTTGTCATTGTTACAAAACACTTGCAGTAAATAACTTCACAAAGGAGAGGTATATTTGCTTATAGGTTAAAATTTCGCTCGTGGTCACCTGACGCTGTTGCTTTGACCCATGGTGAGGCAGCAAATGTGGAGGAAATGGGAGGCAGAGAGGAACTCCCCCTCTCACAGAGGAGCAGAGAAAGGCCACAACTTGACTCAAGTCCCATTGGTCGTCAAGGATATGTCCCCAGTATGTCAACTTCTGTTCTGTTGGCTCCACTCCCTAAAGATTCCACCACTCTTCAGTGGTGCCCCAGCCAGGTGACCAAGCCACCAACACAGGACTCCGGGAAGGGCGTGAAGATTCAGATGACAGCACCCTCCTCATCACTTCACATGGCCCGGTAATTCTGCAGCAGGCGTTTTGTGTTCTCCTTTGTCACTGGCTTCTGATGTCCTCTGAAGGCTGTAGAGAATCTTTTGAGTATCCTGCCAATAGGTTTCAGGTCCATTTGCCAACAATCCATTTTACATTTACCTTGTAGCATCTCTATTGAACCTTTCTCCTGTCAATCTAATTCAAATGGCAAACTAGACACAAATTTGTAAAAAGCCATGCAACAATTTTGTTTTTATTGGAGGAAAATTTTTAGTTCTCCAAAACCTATGTATCTCATTATCACAGGAAACAAACTATACTATGAGTCCTGGAGATGTCACAGGATTTTATACAAATCACTGTCTCTGTGAATGCTGTATACATTTTCATAAGAAACACCTTTTATTGTAGTGCTTGAAATCAGAGACTTGGGTCCACCTTATGTCGATCCTGTCACCGATGTGTACAAGCTGTGTTGCCAGGAAAAGATGTACAGCCTCTCTCTGTCAGTTTTCTCAATGAAACAATGATAATAACGGTACATATATATATATACACACATGTACACGCACATACACACATGTATTTATACCTTACACTGCTATATGGAACACTATTGCATATTACGAATTATTATCATGCTAGAGCAGGAAACGAATTAAAATTAGTATTGCTAACTAAAGAACTTGCGTATCTTTCTCCTTTCTATTTCACTTTACTAATTAACCTCCATTTTAAAGGCCAGACTGATTCTCGTGTACATTTATTTCCCAAATTTTGTTCTTTTGGAAGCTGTGGTATGTCCACATCCCTATATATTTTGAAAAATGTGTTATTATCTTAGAATTTGTGTGGTGCTTTAGAATTGAGAAGGTGAATCAGCAACTGAAAATACAGAGAGAACCTGCCATTCTAGTCGCCCTGCAGTCTCTTTGATTTTCCACTGGGGACCTGGGACTAAGGACAGAGGGAATTTGCTTTACACCACATGGTCTGCTTGTCACTGGATTCCATGTGCCTGTAACCCCGGTGCTGTGTCCTTCCTGTAAACATTGGACACCACTGCTTCCTCCACAAGAGGGGGACCTTTCATCCTGATGTCCCCAGCCTTGCTTCTGCCCTGACCCGGACTCTGGATGCACCTGTCTGTGCTCCCTCCGCCTGGCTCCCTTTACTCTTCCATGCATGTTGCTTCCCCCGCCTGCTCCTCTGAGCCCCTCCTCATGCTGCACCACGAGGCTATCCGCAGAAGGTAGGCATCTACTGCAGGGTGTAGGGAGCCTGCAGGGCTCCCTCGTGCCCCCGCTGCTTTGACATTTCCTGTTTTACCGGTATTCCATCATGCAGCGCTGTAAGAAGACGTGTGTGGGCTTTTAAGACTTGAAAATCTTACTTTTAAAATTTTCCTGAAGAGCATGTAAGAAGAGTTCTCTAATCTTCTTCCTCAAGGGGGTGAGAGGGTGAGGGTGAGGATCTTGCTGCAGCAAACACATCCGCTAGGGTGGGTTTACAGTTGTGGGGTTGTTGGTCTGGTGGGAATTTGAAGTTTCATCTCCCGGAGCAAAGAGACCACTGGAAAGGCAGAGTGGAAACAGACCTCTGTCAGGAACTCTCAGGGTGGGGGGTCTTCATATGAGTGCAGCTAATGAAATGTCATTGATCATGCAACACTGCTCCATGCTGCCTCTCCTCCAGTGAATTCAGACTTCTTTTTGCTGGTGTTTTGTTCCATTTAGCAATGAATATTAGTGCTGTACTTTACTGTGGTATCATGTTTCCACAGTTTCTTTTTGGAAAGGGATTCAACATGACATTCATTTAAACATTTGGATGCTTAGGTTAAAAGTTGATGTGATAGCCCAATTAAGTCACTGAATTGTGACCATATGTACTTGCCAAGACAAAAGTGTCACAGTAGGAATTTCTACCAGCATAATCAGGGTGACAGCTCACATTTCAAGGACTGGGTGTGAGCTTGGCCTCATGGGGTGCCATGGAGCCTGCCATGGGAGGCAGTCCTGTTCCCAGAGCTCCCTTCTGAAAACCTTTCCTCAGCACGGAACCTCTGCCCTGAGCAGAACTCCAGTACCTGAGTAAGGATGTCTTTCTTGAATCGTCTATGGGAAAGGGGGTGTATTGCTCCAGAAGGATTAAAGACAACCAAGAGTAGAAGTCCAGTCAGTTTGGTGAGTGTTCACTAAATACTTAACGTGTCCCCTTCCTGTGGCAGACACAGCGGGCATTTGGCATCTTTAGGGAAAGTGGTTAAAGAAATCAGTTACAGTGAAGTTGGCACAGGTGTCAGTTGACTTGAAATTTGCTTGATTTGAAATGTTTTCCTCATCCCTTCGTTTGCTGTGTTAGGCATTTATAGATATCTGAGCATTAACTATTGCATGGAACTGTTAGTACATCTGTTTCACAACTGTATGAAATATTAATTTATGGAATTCTGATGGCTTTATTGTAGGAGCATTTTGGCTTTTTTGCAGCAGGAATTAAATTTCCTAATTCATCTCTAACTATAGCTATGTGCTTTTGAAATTACTCATGTTGAAATTAAAAAAAAAATAAAATAGTTAAAAATTCAGAATCCTAAATCTCTAGTTTATAATTTTGTGCTACCATCCAGTGCTTTTTAAAAGGTAGTTTTTACTCACTGTATGTTATTTGACTTTAACCCATTTATGGTGAAGAATTTTTGAAATTCTTGCCTGAAATTTACATATTACCTAGAAAAACTCAATGAACCTGAATTTGAAGAGCATGAACTTCCACTGGTAGGGATATTCCAAATATGGCTTGCTAGATATTGAAGGGTTAAAAATGCTTGGATTCATTTTAGGGCTTTGAGGCCAACATACATGTTTTGCCAAATGTGGGAATAAACTAATTGTTTCCACTATAATATTTTGTTCAATTACTTTTGAAAAACGTATTGTTTCTCTGTTCCCATTGGCTTATGAGCTATGCAAACCACAGTCATATATTCGTAGAGGTGGGTATTACATTAATAGTTACATTTATCATTTAGTTGAGCTAACAAATATTTAGCAAGCACCTCCTGAGAGCCAGTGCAGATTCTAGACTCCGAATGGCCCCAGGTAAAAGGATGTGGTCCCAGCCCATTTGAAGCATCTATGGGAAAGGACTCATAGCTCAAGAAGGACTAAAGAGAATTAATTTATTCTTTAATTAGTTAAGAGAAATACAGGACTTGAAGCCTCATCAGAGATTCACAACTCAGTCCCACAAAAAGGTTAGAATGCACAAGTCCTCACAGACCTATCATCTCTCATTGGATCTCACCCCTTTCCTGTGGATAAATGCTGATGAGGAAACACTCTCAGTGAATCAGTAGCTAAGGAGGAGAAAGAGCAGATCTGAATCTCTTCTCCTGTACTGCCAGGTGTGATCTTCGTGCACAGTGTCTTGCTTTTCAAAGACTTAGAGTTAGATCTCTGTATTTCTTAATTCTACTATAATTACATGTCACAAAGTTAATGTGGGGACATCAATGGCAGACAAAGCAAAAGTAGGCAACAAAGTAGTATAAAAGCCCAGAATGGGCGGCTTTGACCCCACCCCAGAGCCCCCAGGTGCCCTGGGGAGAGATGGAACTGCCTGCACATGAGTCCCCTATCCAGGGAAAAGGCTCTCACCTCTGCCACAGTGATCCTGAAAAAAGGGACCCCCATCCTGGGGAGCCACGCTGTCTCTCCATCCCTACTTTACAGCACTGACTGCTTTCAGCATCAACATTAATTTTCCCTATTAACGTTTCTGTCTGACTTTGCTAATATGAAAGAGCCAAGTACTTTTTCTGTCTCCGTTTCACCAGTTTAGCTCTGTTCAGCATCTTCAGCCCTAGGTGCTTAGAGAAGTTTCTTTTCACGGCCTACTTCACTAGATGCTTGTTCTCATTAATAATTTCCCAGAAAAATGTGTGTCAATCGCTTCTACACCTCCTGGAAAGCTGTGGCACTGGGAAGTGTCAAAGGCTTCCTTCCCTTGGCCTCGCTTCTGTTTAAATGCACTAAATGGGCTGTGCATTCACACCGCACAGCAGGTCCGCAGGGCCCCAGCTCCTCATGCTCTGACAGCTATTTCTGCAGCACCGTCGCTTGGTGCTATGTGTATATTTCTGTGAAATGGCAAGTACTTTGTCTATGTTGGAGTTAATCTAAACACAGTTTCTAACTGTTTTCCACAAATGGATTACAGTTTAGTAAGGCTGAATTCAGTTTTCAGAATGGGTCATTTTAATTTTTCCATTAACACCAGTGATTCCTTCCACAATTATCCTTAGCAGCTTTAAAATTTTGATAAATTTATATTGATAGCTCTTAGCCCTGGAGTCACAGCTCAAGCATGGTACTACGGAATGTGTGCCTTAAAGTGAGGACTGTCATTGCCCCCCTAAAGACCCCGGAACTGAAAGAGGAAGTAGAACCCTGGTGGCTCTCTCTAGCCCCATGCATTTCCTGATGCACACTGCCCTCTGGGCCACCTGTGTGGTTCACACAGCAGGATCTCACCACCTGACTCATATTCCCCTGTGGATATACGGGGGCAAGTTTTCCTTGTCCCCGATGGAGGACCACCCAGTTTATTCCCTATTAGCTATTGTGAATGGTGCAGGAGGTTCTCCTCCACCCACCAGCTTCTTCTCTCTCGGATGTCCGTCCCTGGCCCGCCATGGGAAGTTGTGTCTTCACCTTCCTGAAGATCCTCCGCATTGATTTGCATAGTGGCCGCACTACTATGGCTGTGGGAGAGACTTCCCTTTCCTCTTGTAGACCATCAGCATTTGTTACTTTGGGAAACAGTTGAAAGTTGTGAATTTTTCCCATTCTGCTTAAGAATGAATAAATCCATCTTACAATCCCGTTCTATGGCCAAAGAGCAGTATCAGGTTATTCAGGTCTCCACACAGTCGAGTTAGAGAATGTTGTCAATGTGAAAAGTGAGAAGGGAGCCACACTGAGGCTCTAGCTTTGAACTGTATGTGACTACCATACAGGTATCACCAACACATGGGGTAAGGTCCACTTGGAATCAGATCGCATGAGTGTGCAGAGCCTGTGCCTGGGATAGAAGAATAGCACGTTTTTCGAGCACCAATGGTTTAAAAAATGAGATGGTTTGGTTCATTTCTTAATGCATGTTTCATCCTTCCAACTCTGATTGAGCATTATGGGTGGTGTGTGTTGGGTGCCAGCCAAGTCCTGCGGGCTGGGAGCACGCGTGAAGTGCTGGGTGATTCTGCTAGATTGCTTGGCTCTGTGTCCTACCGTTTGGTCTTGTGGTTCCTTGTGTAGGCAAGTTTAATCCCTCTGTGATGAGAATAATCTAGACATCGGGAAGACTGAATCCAAGCAGGAATTCGTTTTCCTTTTTTAACAGAAGGCATTTATTCAGGTAGTTAAAATGGTTATAAAAGTATTGTAGTACAGATGTTCTTGAACCTGGTGATATTTTCTGTTGTGTCTTAGGCACAGTTTAATGGGGTTGTTTTATTGCTGCATAATTGATAATTTTAATAGTTCAAAATAGTGGTGTCTATTTTGTGGTATAAATGGTTCTTATCAGAACTTTTTTTTTTTTTTTTTTCTTTTCCCCATAGTTTTGCCTAGCCACACATGTGGAAATCCTGGGGAAATACTGAAAGGCATTCTCCATGGAACAAGATTCAACATAGGAGACAAGGTCCGGTACAGCTGCCTCCCAGGCTACATCCTGGAGGGGCACGCCATCCTTACCTGCATCGTCAGCCCGGGGAATGGCGCATCCTGGGACTTCCCGGCCCCGTTCTGCAGAGGTGAGCGGGGGACATGCGGCTCTGATGGGCAGTGGCCACAGCTGATAGTGATGAGTTTCTCCATAGAGTAAAAGGGGACACACTGGTCTAGCCCTAGGATTCCAGCTCACTGTGTTTCCAGTATGATGCGTCTGATAAGAAGCCATTGTCAGGACCCCAAAAAGTCCCTAACAACTGACTTGTCTTATTCTTCCCAAATACCTGAAATTCTCTTCTTTCCATTTCTCAGATTCCACACAGCTCCACCGCAGCATTGCACAACTTTCTGTGTGGGAATCTCACTGATCTGATGGTTCTTGCTTAAGATACTTCCTGGTTAAAAATTAAGAACCTCCCCGGATGATCAAACTTCCTCTTTAAGGACTTTCTCAGTACATTCATGTTTGCAATGGGTGATCACTCATGAGCACACTATTTAAAGTGTTCATTTTTATTTGACTGAATTCAGGGCTGGGATACTTTCCTTCAATCCCTGAAATGTTGGGGATTTATTATGAAAACTTTTTTTTTTCAATCTTACGAAAGCATATTTTGAAACTTAAGTCTTGACTGTCCTAAGAAAAATCCATCCAGTGGCTTCCAAAACAAAGCAGCTGGCATTTTGGGGGCCTCAGTTTAATGCAGTAACATGCTAAGTACTGCCTCGGCTAGAGCCCATCCTCACAGCTGGTGCTGAAGTGACTGTGGTCCCCTCTGGGTAAGCAGAAGTTTAATTCTCAGAAGTGACAACAGGTAGCATGTGAAGGAGTGAAATTTAAACTTGAGTCTGACTTTCATTCCACACACAACCTCAAATCTGCATCACCGAATGACTTTGTGTTGTATTCATCAGCATGTTTGTATCTGAATATATGCCATTTAGTGAATATTCACCTTGTTTTTCATCTCCCCTGTTCAGTGTTACAGTTTCTTAAGATCTCTGATGTTAATCATTTTCCAAATGCCATTTGACTGCCCACAAGCCAGTACATCATGGTCACAGGAAATACAATACCACATTTGCACTTCCCAAGCAGGCATGCTGCTAACCACACAGGTAGGCACGGTTTACCTCCTGCCTGGACAAGCTGAGAGGTTGACCAGAGCAGCGGGTGCCTTGGCCTGCAGTGAAGAGTGCAGTGAGGGTAGGTGTCCTGAGATGTGCCTGAGCCCGAAAGAGGGCCCAGGAAGAGTATTTCAAAGCCCACGAAGCCCACACAGCCCTCAGCCTCCCCCTTTCCCCCCGTCCACTCCTAACACCTCTCATTTCCTCTGTGTTTTATGTTACTGATGTGAATGATTTTTCAGCCTGGTATTGTTGGAGCTGCCACGCCCTCACATCCAGACCCACATCCAGTTAGGTTCCTGTGACCTTGAGATCTTGAGTGGAGCCATCTTCCGCCTTCCGGAGCTCTGTCTGCTCACCTCTGTTTCCACTGCTCACCCACTTTCCAGTTTTTTATTTCCCTTGCTTTCCTCCAGGCCCGCTTCCAGCATGTGAGTGAGCTCTGGGTCTAGAGCCTCAGTCCTCACCCTCCCTCTTTCCCAGTCCTTCTCCTTGTCTGACCACGTGGCATGTTCACACCTGCAGTGGCCCCAGACCATGGCCGCTGTCCGACTCTCTACCGGCCAGCTCTGGCTGGACCGACCTGTGCTGGCCTCCTCAGAACCACATGCTTCTGCAGTCCGTGCCCTTGGTGCCCTTTGCCTGGCTTTGCCATGGTGAGTCATTCACACGATGGAGTCCACACAGCCTCAAGCAGGTTCCATGGGGTTTGGAACTGCCTTAGGAGCTACCAGCCCGGGCCTGACTACATCTGCACTCTCGTAGTCCTGCATCCCCTTCTCCTCCACATCATCAGGAATCTTGCTGATTATCAAATCTATACTTCAGGCCAAATGTTTAATTGCCCAAGTAAAATTTCTCTCAACCATAGAATTTATTCTCTTTCTCTTCTATCCTTTATCTTAAAATTCTAATGGTGTTTCCTCACTAGTTTGTAACTTCCCAGAAGTAAAACACAACCATGAGGACTGTCTGTCAGTGCTTCCTGGCTTGTCTTTCTACACAAAACATCCAATTCATAGGCACGACGTCTGGTAGACCTCAGCTTTTTTGCTCTAGTGGTTATTTTTTTCTTTTTATTGTTTCATTGAAAGTTTTCTGCTAATTCACAATTATGTATCTTACAAAGTCAAAGTTGATTTTACAACCAGGCAGCTAATCTCTTCTAGCACCGATTTTTTCTTCAATTACAACTATTTCCAGTTACTTTGATCATGATAAGTATTTTCTGCCGTATTACAGATTAACACACTTATGTTAAAATTTTTGCCTTTCATAATGCTAGATTTAATAAGAATTCATAGGGTATTAAATGGAATCATATGAAGAATGCAACTTTTTCTTATTGGTTTGGATAACTGGATCATAAAAATCAATGATCTGATTCTTATAAATGTATAGATGTGGCTTCTCCAGGAGAGACATAAATGAACTTCAGCAAAATGGCTGGGGTAGTTCTAAAAATTGAAATGAGCATATTTTACACTTCTCAAAAGTTCTAGTAACTTAGATCCAGGAATTGTTTGAGGACTTTCTTTTTTTTTTTTTTTAATTTAAGAGGAAAAAGAGAAAAACACAAAACAAAACAAAGCAGTGTAAGGTTACACATAATACAGAACTACAAAAAAAAGCATAACAGTAAGAAATCACCTGTTAATAGATTGCATATTATCATCTTGGAAATAGTTGCTCAAATCACAGTATCAAAGAATACAAAGTAGACATTCAAACAGAGAGACTGTAAACAGCTGTGTTCAATGATCCAAAAACATTAATATAGTCAGCTATTTAACACACCTAAACACACTTGCTGTTATATCCGTTAGAGCTCTTTTTTTTTTCCTCCCTCTCTTTTTTACAACAAAATTTACATATTTTGGATTTTATTACTCCTTAGTTCTTATTACTTTTTTTTTGGGGGGGGGGGAGAGAATAAAGTCAAATATGGCAAAACAAAGCTGTAAGTCAAAACCAAGGATAGACATAGCACATGATGTAGAACAGAGTACAAGGTTATTAACAATGGTTATCAACATTGTCTCTTGTTTCCTTAAAAGGAATTGTCTATCTCATTAGATATTATAAAGTTGGACAAAACAGTGGAGAACAAGACCAATAAAACTTAGGCATTGTGAACATTACAGGACTTCCAAAGGAGACAATAGCCAAACCAGAATGGGCATCTTTGTGAATCTTATTGCCTTCAAATTAGTTGCCTATACCTTCAAACTTGCTACTATCGCACAGAATGGAACAGAGTCTAATCAGTCAAAACAAGATCTTGGGAGTATTACAGGACTTCAAAACAAGTTAATAGGAGATCAAAAAGAGTTACTACTATATATCCTAATTTTTTAAGTTTTTCCCTTAATTAAAATAAACATAAGAAATAGCTAAATAATTTTTTTAAAGAATAATAGTTACCATAGTGTCTGTCTTTTTCCTTAAAATATTTGGATAAAACTTCATATACTATAGCTTCAAATATTTCCATATCAAAAAGCCCAGAAAAAAGCCTTTCTAATTAATAAGTGAAAATTTTATAAGGCTTCAAGGCCACATAATGGGGAATCATGATTATCACATATTTTTATATATTTGAATCATTACTTACATTAGGGAAACTATTCGGTATTCATACATGCGAGATTGATTTATTTCACTTATGAGTATGGTCTCAAGCTGCGCCCATTTATTGATAAATATCTCAATGCGATCCTTCTTTATAGCTGAATAATACTCCATTGTATAGAAATACCACAACTTTTTTATCCATTCCTCAGTTGATGGACACTTGGGTTGTTTCCAAGGTCTGGCGATTACAAATTGTGCTGCTATAAACATAGGTGCACATATATCCCTGTGGTATGATGCTTTCAGTTCTTCTGGGAATATGCCTAGAAGTGGAATAGCTGGAATAAATGGGATTTCCAATCCTAACTTTTTGAGAAACCTCCAGACAGACCTCCACAAAGGCTGTACCAGTCTACACTCCCACCAACAGTGCAGGAGAGTTCCTTTTTTCCCACAGCCTCTCCAGCATTTGTTGTTGTTGGTTTTCTTGATCCTGGCCATTCTTTCAGGAGTGAGATGGTATCTCAGTGTGGTTTTAATTTGCATTTCTCTAATGACTAATGATGATGAGCATTTTTTCATGTATTTATTTGCCATTTGCATTTCTTCATCTGAGAATTGCGTATTCATCTCAGATGCCCATTTTTGGATTGGATCTTTGAATTTTGGATTTCTGAGTTTTTTTAATTCTTTATATGTTTTAGACAAGAGTCCCTTGTCTGAGAGAGAGTTCACTAAAATCTTTTCCCAGTTTGTGGGTTTTCTTTTCACTATGCTGGAGATTTCTTTTGACATGCAAAAACTTTTTAATAAGAAGTGGTCCCAGTTATTGATTCTGGAAAGTATTTCCTGTGCAGTTTGAGTCCTATTCATGAATTCTCTACCTACTCCTATGTCTCCAAGGTTTCTACCCAATTTGTCTTCCAATAGATTTAGCGTTTCTGTTTTAATATTCAGATCTTTGACCCATTTAGATTTTAATTTAGTACATGGTGATAGACATGGGTCTAGCTTTAGTTTTCGACAAATGGAGAGCCAGTTTTTCCAGCACCATTTATTAAAGAGACTGTCGTTCTTCCAGTGAACCTGCTTGGCTCCTTTATCAAAGATAAGGTGGTTGAGTGTGTTTGTAGTTGTGGTTGTTTCTTCTAATCTATTCCATTGATCCTCAGCTCTGTTTTGATTCCAATACCATGTTGATTTTACTACTGTTGCTTTGTAGTATAATTTCAAGTCAGGGATTGTGATGCCTCCTGCTTTGTCTTTGCTGCTTAGAAATGCTTTTGCGATTCTAGGTCTCTTCTGGTTCCAGATGAAATTTAGGAGTGATTTCTCTAGATCTATAAGGTATGTTGATGGTATTTCTATTGGGATTGCATTGAATCTGTATAAGAGTTTTGGGAGAATGGCCATCTTCACAATGTTTGTTCTTCCTATCCATGAGCAAGGGATGTCTTTCCATTTTCTAAGATCATTTTCAATTTCCTTTTTCAGTGTATTATAGTTTTCACTGTATAAGTCTTTCACTTCTTTCGTAAGAGTAATTCCTAAATATTTCATTTTTTTGCTTGCTAATGTGAATAGTCCAGTTTCCCTTATTTCCCTCTCTGTGGTTTTGTTGTTTGTGTATAGGAATGCTATTGATTTCTGAGTATTGATTTTGTATCCAGCCACATTACTGAATTTATTTATTGTATCTAAGAGTCTTTCAATGGAGCTTAGGGGGTCTTCTATGTAGAGTATCATGTCATCTGCAAACAATGACAGCTTAACTTCTTCTTTTCCTATCTTTACCCCTTTTATTTCTCTTTCTTGCCTAATTGCTCTGGCTTCTACTTCCAGTACTATATTAAATAGGAGTGGTGATAAAGGACATCCTTGTCTTGTGCCTGATTTTAAAGTAAAGGCTTTCAATTTTTGGCCATTTAGTATGATGCTGGCTGTTGGTTTGTCATAAATGGCCTTTATTATATTGAGGTAAAGACCATCTATTCTAATTTTCTGTAGAGTTTTTATCATGAATAAATGTTGGACCTTATCGAAGGCTTTTTCTGCATCTATAGAAATGATCATGTGATTCTTATTTTTGGCTTTATTGATATGGTGGATTACATTTATTGATTTGCGTATGTTGAACCATCCTTGTATTCCTGGGATGAATCCCACTTGGTCATGGTGTATAATCTTCTTGATGATTTGCTGGATCCTATTTGCCAATATTTTATTGAGGATTTTTGCATTTGTGTTCATTAGGGAGATCGGTCTATAGTTCTCTTTTTTAGTTGGGTCTTTCTCAGGTTTTGGTACTAGAGTGATATTTGCTTCCAGTAATGACTTAGGAAGGATTGCTTCCCTTTCAATTTCATTGAATAGTTTGAGGAGTGTCGGCATTAGGTCTTCTTTGTATTTCTTTCTTGGTTTTTTTTTTTTTTTTTATTTAAGAGGAAATAGAGAAAAACACAAAACAAACCAAAGCGGCGTAAGGGTACACGCAATACAAAACAACAAAACAAAACAAAACATCATAACAGTAAGAAATTACCTGCTAGTAGATTACACACTATTTTCTTGAAAATAGTTCCTCAAATCACAGTATCAAAGAACACAAGGTGGACATTCAAACAGGGAGACTGCAAACAGCTGTGTTCAATGTTCCAAAAACATTGATAAAGTCAGCTATTTAACACCCCCAAACACACTTGCTGTTATATCCGTTAGAGCTCTTTTTCTTTTTTTTTTTCCCTCTCTTTTTTACAACAAAATTTACACATCTTGGATTTTATTACTCCTTAGTGCTTATTACTTTCTTTGGCTGGGGGAGAATACAGTCAAATATGGCAAAACAAAGCTGTCAGTCAATACCAAGGATAGACATAGCACATGGTGTAGAACAGAGTACAAGTTTATCAACAATGGTTATCAACGTTGTCCCTTGTTTCCTTAAAAAGAATTGTCTATCTTATTAGATATTATAAAGTTGGACAAAACAGTAGAGAACAAGACCAATAAAACTTAGGCATTGTAAACATTACAGGACTTCCAAAGAAGACAATAGTCAAACCAGAATGGGTATCTTAGTGAATCTTATTGTCTTCAAAGTAGTTGCCTATGTCTTCAAACTTGATACTATCATATAGAATGGAACAGAGTCTAATCAGTCAAAACAAGATCGTGGGAGTACTACAGGACTTCAAAACAAGTTAATAGGAAATCGAAAAGAGTTACTATTTATATATCCTAATTTTTTTTGAATTTTTCTTTAATTAAGACAAACATAAGAAATGACTAAATAATTTTTTTTGAAACCATAAGGGGGAGATTGAGATAAAACAGGACATAACAATATAACAATAGAGGTCACAGCATGACTGTTTCAATAACCTAGTACTTCACCACCTTATAACCTGACTTAATAGTAGTTACCATAGTGTCTTTTTCCTTGAAATATTTGGGTAAAACTTCATATACTCTAGCTTCAAATATTTTCATATCAAGAAGCCCAGAATAAAGCCTTTCTAATTAATGAGTGAAAACTCTATAAGACTTCAAGGCCACCTAATGGGGAATCATGATTACCACATATTTTTATATATTTGAATCATTACTTACATTAGGGAAATTATTCGGTATTCACACATGGGAGATTGATTTATTTCACTTATGAGTATGGTCTCAAGCTGCGCCCATTTATTGATAAATATCTCAATGCGATCCTTCTTTATAGCTGAATAATACTCCATTGTATAGAAATACCACAACTTTTTTATCCATTCCTCAGTTGATGGGCACTTGGGTTGTTTCCAAGATCTGGCGATTACAAATTGTGCTGCTATAAACATAGGTGCACATATATCACTGTGGTATGATGCTTTCAGTTCTTCTGGGAATATGCCTAGAAGTGGAATAGCTGGAATAAATGGGATTTCCAGTCCCAACTTTTTGAGAAATCTCCAGACAGATCTCCACAAAGGCTGTACCAGTCTACACTCCCACCAGCAGTGCAGGAGAGTTCCTTTTTCCCCACAGCCTCTCCAGCATTTGTTGTTGGTTTTCTTGATCCTGGCCATTCTTTCAGGAGTGAGATGGTATCTCAGTGTGGTTTTAATTTGCATTTCTCTAATGACCAATGATGATGAGCATTTTTTCATGTATTTATTTGCCATTTGCATTTCTTCATCTGAGAATTGCATATTCATCTCAGATGCCCATTTTTGGATTGGATCTTTGAATTTCGGAGGTCTGAGTTTCTTTAATTCTTTGTATGTTTTAGACAAGAGGCCCTTGTCTGAGAGAGAGTTCACTAAAATCTTTTCCCAGTTTGTGGGTTTTCTTTTCACTATGCTGGAGATTTCCTTTGACATGCAAAAACTTTTTAATAAGAAGTGGTCCCAGTTATTGATTCTGGGAAGTATTTCCCGTGCGGTTTGAGTCCTGTTCATGAATTCTTTACCTATTCCTATGTCTCCAAGGTTTCTACCTATTTTGTCTTCCAATAGATTTAGTGTTTCTGTTTTAATATTCAGATCTTTGACCCATTTAGATTTTAATTTAGTACATGGTGATAGACATGGGTCTAGCTTTAGTTTTCGGCAAATGGAGAGCCAGTTTTTCCAGCACCATTTATTAAAGAGACTGTCGTTCTTCCAGTGAACCTGCTTGGCTCCTTTATCAAAAATAAGGTGGTTGAGTGTGTTTGTAGTTGTGGTTGTATCTTCTAATCTATTCCACTGATCTTCAGCTCTGTTTTGATTCCAATACCATGTTGATTTTACTACTGTTGCTTTGTAGTATAACTTCAAGTCAGGGATTGTGATGCCTCCTGCTTTGTCTTTGCTGCTTAGAATTGCCTTTGTGATTCTAGGTCTCTTCTGGTTCCAGATGAAATTTAGGAGTGATTTCTCTAGATCTATAAGGTATGTTGATGGTATTTCTATTGGGATTGCATTGAATCTGTATAAGAGTTTTGGGAGAATGGCCATTTTCACAATGTTTGTTCTTCCTATCCATGAGCAAGGGATGTCTTTCCATTTTCTGAGATCATTTTCAATTTCCTTTTTCAGTGTATTATAATTTTCACTGTATAAGTCTTTTACTTCTTTCGTAAGAGTAATTCCTAAATATTTCATTTTTTTGCTTGCTAATATGAATAGTCCAGTTTCTCTTATTTCCCTCTCTGTAATTTTGTTGTTCGTGTATAGGAATGCTATTGATTTCTGAGTATTGATTTTGTATCCAGCCACATTACTGAATTTATTTATTGTATCTAAGAGTATTTCAATGGAGTTTAGGGGGTCTTCTATGTAGAGTATCATGTCATCTGCAAACAATGATAATTTAACTTCTTCTTTTCCTATCTTTACCCCTTTTATTTCTCTTTCTTGCCTAATTGCTCTGGCTAGTACTTCCAGTACTATATTAAACAGGAGTGGTGATAAAGGACATCCTTGTCTTGTACCCGATTTTAAAGTAAAGGCTTTCAATTTTTGGCCATTTAGTATGATGCTGGCTGTTGGTTTGTCATAAATGGCCTTTATTATATTGAGGTAAAGACCATTTATTCCAATTTTCTGTAAAGTTGTTATCATGAATAAGTGTTGGACCTTATCGAAGGCTTTTTCTGCATCTATAGAGATGATCATGTGATTCTTATTTTTGGCTTTATTGATATGGTGGATTACATTTATTGATTTGCGTATGTTGAACCATCCTTGCATCCCTGGGATGAATCCCACCTGGTCATGGTGTATAATCTTCTTGATGATTTGCTGGATCCTATTTGCCAATATTTTATTGAGGATTTTTGCATCTGTGTTCATTAGGGAGATCGGTCTATAGTTCTCTTTTATAGTTGGGTCTTTCTCAGGTTTTGGTACTAGAGTAATATTTGCTTCCAGGAATGACTTAGGAAGGATTGCTTCCCTTTCAATTTCATTGAATAGTTTGAGGAGTGTCGGCATTAGGTCTTCTTTGTATTTCTTGTAAAATTCTGCAGTGAATCCATCTGGGCCTGGGCTCTTCTTGGTGGGTAAGGACTTAATTACATTTTCAATTTCAGTAACCGAGATTGGGTTATTCAACAATTTTACATCCTCTTGATCTAGCTTTGGCACTTCATACGCTTCTAAGAATCTATTTCTTCTGTGTTATCAAACTTTTGAGAGTAGAGGTTTTCGAAATAGGTGTTGATGATCTTCTGTATTTCTATTGGGTCTGTAGTGACTTCTCCTTTTTCATTTCTTATTGCATGAATTTGAGCTTTTTCTTCCCTTTTTTAAATAAGGTTGGCTAGGGGCTTATCAATTTTATTTATTCTTTCAAAGAACCAACTCTTTGATTTGTTGATCCTTTGGATTGTTTTCTTAGTCTCTATTGCATTGATTTCTGCTCTGATTTTTATAATTTCCTCTCTTCTTTTGGCCTTGGGCTTGACTTGCTCTTCTTTTTCTAGCTGTTTGAGGTGTAGCATCAAGTTATTTATTTGTATTCGTTCTGTTTTCCTGATGTGGGAACTCAGTGCAATAAATTTTCCTCTCAGGACGGCTTTCATTGCATCCCACAGATTCCGGTAAGTTGTATCTGCATTTTCATTTTCTTTTAGGTATTGTTTGATTTCTTCTTTAATTTCTTCTGTGACCCACTGATTACTCAAGAGTGTGTTATTCAGTTTCCATGTGTTTGTGGGATTTTTGCAGTATCTTTTATCGTTAATTTCTAATTTCAGAGCGCTGTGATCCGATA
The DNA here is from genome assembly GCF_034190915.1 of Cavia porcellus. NCBI lineage: Eukaryota > Metazoa > Chordata > Mammalia > Rodentia > Caviidae > Cavia > Cavia porcellus. The sequence goes on from NW_026947507.1 coordinate 46,257,835, forward strand.
ACATGCAAGGGATGATTTCAGCTCTTTTGCACTTGTTTAAATATGTTCTATGAGCTAATATATGGTCTATTTTAGAAAATGATCCATGTACTGCTGAGAAGAATGTGTATTCTGATGTTGTTGGGTGGAACATTCTGTATATGTCTATCAAACCCATTTGTTCACAGGTATGATTCAGTTCTGTTATTTCTTTACTCATTTTCTGTCTGGTCGATCTGTCCCTTGGTGTCAATGGCGTATTAAGGTCTCCTGTTACAATTGTGTTACTGATAATTTGAGTTTTCATTTCTGTTAATAATTGTTTTATATAACTGGGTGCTCTGGAGTTTGGTGCGTATATATTTAAGATAGTTATCTCTTCCTCTTGGAGTTTTCCCCTTATGAGTATGTAGTGACCTTCTTTATCCTTTATGGTCATTGTTGGTTTAAAGTTCACGTTGTCTGCAAACAGAATGGCTACTCCTGCCTTTTTTTGGATTCCTGCTGCATGAAGAATTGTTTTCCATCCTTTGACTTTCAGTCTGTGAGTATCCTTCTGGGTTAGATGGGTTTCCTGTAAACAGCATATGGTTGGATTTTGTTTCTTGATCCATTCTGCTAGTCTGTTTCTTTTGATTGGTGCATTGAGACCATTTACATTAATGGTTATTACTGTTAAATGTTGGTTAATTGTAGGAATCTTATCTCTCTGCTGTTGCATCTTTATCTTTCTGTTCTGTTTAATTATTTGCTTTGCTTAGTGGTTTTTTCCTTTGTGTATCTAAACTGTCTTTCAATATTTTTTGCAGGGTTGGTTTGGTGTTCATGAAGTTCTTCAGCTGTTCTTTGTCATGGAAGTATCGTATTTCACCATCTATTTTAAATGATAGTTTTGCAGGATATATTAGTCTAGGTTGGAAATCATTTTGCTTTAGGATCTGGAATACTTCACTCCATGCTCTTCTTGACTTTATTGTTTGTGATGAGAAGTCTGCTGTGATTCTGATAGGTTTTCCTTTATAAGTGATCTGTCTTTTTTCTCTGACAGCTTTTAATAATCTATTCTTGTGTTGGATTTCTGGGATGGTGATTATTATATGTCTGGGTGTAGTTTTATTTTGGTTATGACTATTTGGAGTTCTATATGCTTCACTGATCCTGATGTCAGTTTCTGATCTCATGCTTGGGAAGTTTTCAGCTATTGCTTCTCTAAATATCCTCTTGATATCCTTTATGTTGTCTCCTTCTTTTTCATTAATCCCTATCATTCTTATGTTATTCTTCTTTGCATCATCTTGAAGTTGTTGATTTTTTGTTTCCTGATTTCTTGTTATTTTTAAAAGATCTTTCCTTTCCTGTTCACTAGCTGCAATCCTGTCTTCAAGGTCTGAAATTCTATCTTCACTTTCATTAAGGCGGTTTTTACAACTTTCAGTGGAGTTTTTTATTTCCTGTATATCTCTGTGCATCTGCATTATGTATTCTGTTTGTTTCTTATATTGCTCATCTAGGGATTCTATCTTTTTGTTTAGTTCCTCCAATTTTTTATCTGTGTTTTCTTTAGATATATTTAGAATCTCTTTCATTTCTTTTATCATTTCTTCTTTTATCTGGGATATTATTTCGAGTTTGAATTTCTTTAAAGCTTCCTGGAGTTGCTTGTCAACTTCAGTAGCTATTGTGTCTGATATATGAGGAGGAAGGGGTATATTTTCTTCTAAATACATTCCTCCTAGGGTTTCCTGAGATGGGCTGGAGGTTTGAAGTTGTAATTTGGTCTTTCGTTTTGTCATTTTCCTATATTTCTGTGTTTCAAGTGTTATTTGAAAGCCTCCTCAGGATCTGTTGAAAATCCCCTTCTATGTTTGCAGCTACTGAGACTCTAGCGCCTCTCTACCCCAGGCCATTGGGCCTGCAAAACCAATGGCCCTCCTCTGCTTGTTCAGAACTCCGCGGTTCCAGACAAGCTGGGCCTCAGGGACACTGTGCGCCCACCTGCCCCTTGGTAGATCCACAGCTCTTGGATGGCAGCCGGGTTAGGGTACTCACCATAGGCCGCAGTGCCTCAGGAGCCTGTGATCCCTCCCTGCTTGCAGAGATATCCACAGTCCTCCAGACAAAGGAAGGGCCTCCTATGGGCACTCCGGATCCACCCAGCTCCTCCTCTGCATGCAGATGGCTAGGCGCGGCTGGGCACAGGCCGAGGTGCCCCAGGAACCTGGGATCCCTCCTCCTCCAGACAAAGGAAGGGGCTTCTGCAGGCGCTCCGGATCCGCGCAGCTCCTCCTCTGCACACCGATGGCTAGGCGCGGCTGGGCACAGGCCGAGGTGCCTCAGGAACCTGGGATCCCTCCTCCTCCAGACAAAGGAAGGGGCTTCTGCAGGCGCTCCGGATCCGTGCAGCTCCTCCTCTGCACCCCGATGGCTAGGCGCGGCTGGGCACAGGCCGAGGTACCTCAGGAACCTGGGATCCCTCCTCCTCCAGACAAAGGAAGGGGCTTCTGCAGGCGCTCCGGATCTGCGCAGCTCCTCCTCTGCACACCGATGGCTAGGCGCCTTGAGGAATTTTCTTGACAGAGATGCTAGTAGTGACACTCCTCCTCTATGCACTGTGATGGTTAGCCTATGATTCAGAGTTTCATTTTTCATTTCACTTGTTGGCTTTAACCTGAACAGTAATACTTGTAAGGGGTGTGTGTGTGTGTGTGTGTGTGTGTGTGTGTGTGTGTGTTTGTGTGTGTGTGCGTGTGTGTGTACATGCACGAGTGTACACTACATGTAGCCACCTGGATTCTTCTTGATTGATTTAAAACTCTTTAAGTGACATCTTGCTGGTCATTTATGACACCATTCATGGTGTGCTGAGGCTCTGTTCCGCACAAACAGCACCCACCCTCCACTTGGTCAACCACGAGCAGGCTTATCAGTAGAATTCCAGACCTTCTGGAGGCAGAAGACCAGCACTGAGTGGCTGCTTCCCAGGAAGGAGGTCACATCCAGATGTGTTTCTAAGAAGGAACATTTGCCCAGCTCATTCCCACGTATCCTTGATCTTCTGTTTTCCACTGTATTTATGGCTCTTCATTGCCATGGCCCTGGCCCCTCCTGGTCCTTGAAAGGATGCACTGTTTTCACGTCGCCTTGTTGGGGTTCACATTCGCCAGCAGGGGTGACCATAAAGAAGAAGATACCAAACACCAGGAGTGAAGAGTGATTTTGCTTATGATTTGAATGGCTTCCTGTTCAGGGTTGGTTGCCCTATTTAATAATTAAATCCTAATATGAATGACTGGCCCGTATAGTAAATCATTCTTTTGGCTTCTAGAACATTGAAAGGAAATACAGTACCAAAAAGAAAGGCAAAGACTTTGTTCTTGAAGGAGCAGTGTGAAAGGCAGCCCATCATCTTCAGACTGATGACAGAGTCATACGAGAAGGACTGAAAATAGTGGAGCAGATCTATAGTCAGAAAATCCTCCTGCAGAGGAAAACTCTTGTGTAATCCGAAGAAATCTCAGGGAGTGATTTTCTTCACCTCAGTCTCCATGATGAGAATGGAAATTAACTTTGTACCACTTGGTGGTCACTGTGTGGTCCCTTCCTGGCCCATCTCCCTGATTACCGATTTCCTCTTTTCAGTAGTAGCCTGATCTTACACAAGCAGCCTAATTCTCCACCTGTGGTCACCAAGGAGACGAGGTATTAGAGGACATAAATGATTGCTGGCTCTAAAAACTGTAAGCTTGGCTTAATCTCTAGAAATAGGGTGGGCAGTTGCCATAAAGACATGTGAAGCTGTAGCCCACCCCACCCAATAGCCAGTTTCACTCCTGCACACAGACCACCTTCTCTAGCCCCGTCTTTTCTGTGAGAGGCACTCAGGATTTGGACAGTGTGCTTTAGAATGTAGTTCTTAGCTGCAATTAGGGAGCTGAAATTCCTAAAGCCAAAGGTCTGGACGGCCCAATTACAGCCTTGCCCAGAACTTGTTTTTGCATGTGCTGCTCCTTGGAATAGTCTGAGTGCACTCAGGACTCCAGTGGGCTTCTGTAGAAAGATGTCCAGAAGTCACACTTGCACAGTTTTGTCAGTGCGCGGAAGTCTATGAGTGCATGAGCTATTTGCCTGTGAGGTCACCTAGAGGCAGGGACAGGGAACAATTATTGCTGGAACCAACATGGGGGCAGCAATTTTAAACTTTTGATTGGGTGTAATAACACATTGGATATAATTTTCATGGTTGCATTTCACTATTACTAAAATGTGTTCCATCTATGTGGCATATGTATGTGGCCCAAAATGAAATGAGAATGGAAAGCCTGCCCTTGGCAAACATACAGCCCGTGCCACAGACTTGGCAGCATGCATCCCTCCTGAGGTTTGCTGTCATCTTGTCTTCAATGTAATATGTTTATCTGATTCATCTTTGCTTGATTGATTTATACTTCTCAGATGACATCTTACTGATCATTTTTGACACCATTAATTCCATCACTTTTCCTTGCCATGTCTTGCTTCTCCCAGTATCATACATATTTCCACACATTTGCTGCACAATGTGAATACTATATGTTATGGGTCAGATCTAAAATTCTCCCAAAAGGATCATGTGTGTGGAAGATTACTGGATAATTAGGATGTAATAATCGTTTGTCCAACTGATCCCTGATGAGTTCGTTGCTGAATGTGCTTTTAGGAAGCAGAAACTGATTGGAGGTGGGTTTGGGGACTGTTACCTGGAAGGCTGTATTCCTGTCCCCAGCCCCTCACTTCTGTCTTTCCATCTGGCTTCTGTAGGGTATATAACTTTCTTCCACCAGGCACTTCTACCGTGGTGTTCCTGTCTTGGACATATGCCACCATGGACTAAACCCACAGAAAATGTGAGCCAAAATAAAACACCTAACTTCAAAGTTGCAGGTGGCAGGGATTTTTTGCCTGCAGTGGGAGAGTCTTGCTCCTGCCAGTAGGAATTAGATTTCTGCTTCTTTTCTGTGTCCCTCTGAAGAGTGGGCTTGGTCCATCTCCTTGATGTGGGCAGCACCTCTTTCCTTCTCTTTCTACTCTGTGAAGCTCCTGGCCTTCAGCCCCATGCTGGCTGTGTTCTTCCTTCCCTCACTGTCTCCTCTGCTGTAGCATAAGATTTGCAATATCACATCTGTTAAAATCAACATTTTTCTGTGATCACAATGAATCCTCCTTAATATGTCTAAAGCCTGCTTTTAAAAGTTGAAAAGCAATAGACATTACTCTCACAGTGTAAATGCTATTCACTGCAGAGCCAAGTACCCGCCTGTCACAGACATCCTCCCCTAGGGTCACAGCGTTCCAAGCCCTGTGCCACCCAGAGAAGAGTTGGCATGAGCTCTTTCTTTGCCACTGTCACTCAGGATGAAGCTGTAATTACTTTTGTTTCATATTTGTACCAAGACCTTTTCATTCTGCTTGCTTTGATAATGTGATGTGAGCAGGCTCAAAAACAAATAGTGTGTGTTCATGTTAATTCAAAATGAACATTCCTCCCAAGTAGCTGAGTCTGATATCAATAATGATTTGGAGCCTGGTATCTTCTGTGTGTGGCTTTCAATCAGAGCTGCCAGCCTGCTGCCTGCAGTGGTGGGAGTGGCAGAAGACCGGGATGTCTGCAGACAGATGCCCACAGTGTGGTGTTCTCTCCACACACACAACGCCATGTGAACTCAGCCATGTGGCTACAACACAGTACACATGAATTCGGGGACAAGGTGATCTGTAGACATGGCCAACAACTAGCCCATCCATGCTCAGATTCCCTTCCTTTCATCTTAAAATTTAAATCATCTTTATTTTTTCCTTCTTAATTAATATTATGTCTTCATCGCAATAATGGAGCTATCTTCTGCTTCTGATTCGCAGCATTACTGTGAATGAACTCTGCTCTTTATGAAGGACTGTAATTTATTTCACTAATTTACTGCTCAATATTTGGAATGATAGTCACTGCCCCCATCCTGTAGGTGTTGAGTAAGCTCTTGTCGCAGCACAGTATCACTTCACCACATGGCCACTGTGCACTGTCTCACTTCACCTCCTCCCCAGTGTGTACTGTGCCTCACTTTACCCATTCCACACCGTGCGCTGTGTCTCACTCCACTACCTCCCCACTGTGCAGTGCACCACATTGCTCTCAGAGCCACCAAGTGTGTCTTGTTGAACTCTTTGTAGAAAAGTCTTTTTTCTAGTTTTTCTTGTATTATTTTGCCCTCTAAAGTTATGGTTATTTTAATTTTACTATTTGATGTAATAGCATGTGATGTTTCAATACACATAAAAATATGAGCTGATCAGATCTATATAATTAACATTTCTGTCTCATTATTTTTATATGGGATTTGGAATATTTAATCTTTGACTTTTAAGGAGTCATAAACTATACAAAAATTATTGCATATGATAGTCCTCTCCAAGTACTGCACAATACCAGAAATTATAGCTTTATAACTCTTTGTTAAAGAGTATTCTTCCCGTTGAGTCCTCCTTTTGCACACACCTTTTTTGCCTCTAATAATCCCTCTATTCCATTCCAGTCTACTTTTTATCAGCTTCATATCAAAGTGAACATGTAGCTGTTGTCTTTCGGTGTATGACTTATTTCGTGTACTAAAATAATTTAGAGTTCATATTTGTACATATAACATTGTTTGTGGTTGAATAGTATCTCCCTCTATGTGTATATATGTGTGTGTGTGTGTGTGTGTGTGTGTGTGTGCACATGCATCTGTGTGATTTTTTCGCTTTATCAGTTCATGCAACAGTGGAATCTCTGTTGATTACAGTGAAGGAGAGTTGGCAGGAAACAGGGAAGTAAATAGTATGGAGATGGAAAAGGGGTGGGAAGAATTATAGGGAAGGAGAGGGAATAAAAAAGGATCAAAGTATGATATCTTTACCTCCTAAAACAAGATTGTGTATTCTGCATCATAAACATAGTCTAAGAAAATATTAAAAAGATAAAAAAGAAAATATGTTTAAAGGAGCCTAAGTTGGAATTATGAAGCAAATATCTAAACTTGAGTGATACAAGTATTTTCTTCTTGAAAGATGTACCCAAGCCATGGGGGCTGGATGAGGAGATTGGCTCACAGGTCTGTATAGGATGTAATTAGAAATGTGGTGAGTGCTGCATCTCAGAGCAAACCGACAGACAGTCATCTCTTAAAATCATCCTGCTCTCAGCTTCTCTCTAGTCAGGCATGGAACCCACGCAGTGCCATGTGGGGTCTGGCTTCCTGCCTCACCCCCATGGGGCGTGGACAAGAAGAGGATGTTCTGATGTTGATCCTGTTGTCTCTTTGTTTCTTGTTTGGGAGAAGGATCCGTAAACCACAGAAGAGCGACATAGGACTCATCCCTGGAAACCAAGGCCACTCCCTCAATCAAGTTCTATCCTGGCTTCTGTCTGTCTAAATACACATGTTTAAGATAATTAGCCCCCTAAATATGTCACAACACACTGTCACTGTTATGTGACAGTTTGAGGAATAGGAGATGAGACAGCTGTTTTGATTTTTTTTTAATATTTTAGGGATTGTTTAATTTTATGCACTGTAGGACAGTTGTGCATTCCTGGAAGAGTGAAAGTTCCCCAGAGGCAGTGGCAGAGACGCCTTTATTAAACCTGCTAACAGAAACACAGTTAGACTCTGTTTAGAACCACCCAGAACTAGGAATCCTGCTAAGTGTGAAACCTTACATAATTTGTCTGCCAATGACAATATGTCACTTGTCAATGCTTGATGAGCATCAGTCAAGGCTTTCTGCATATTTGGGTGCAGATAAAGGTCAGGGACATCTGGGGCAGGAAGAGCAGGCTGCCTTGATGGTGTTGATAAACTCTGCCCTATTTAAAACCCAGTTGTGCTTTGCCAGCTATAGCAGGGCAGTCACAGCATAAGAGGGATCCTAAGTGAGTCGGGACCCAGCTGTGCCAAGTAAGACTGAATGGGAAAGTTTCATACACAGATCTGGTTTATGTTAACTGAGTGGATTTAGACAATGTAATGTAAAGCATCACTCTTGGGTACTGAGCAATAACCAACTGCAAGGGAAGTGCTACCCAAACTGAAAAAAATATGTTGAAAAGTAAGTCTCAGCATTAGGTGGTAGGAAGCCTGGTCTCCGCAGTTTGCTTTTCTCTACATCTCAGGCACTTTGCGATTATATTTATGTTATCTCATGAAATACAAACTCACAACAGGTTTAACAACTAATCTTAGAGGTCTTTGCCAGTTAGTCTTATTTTTATGGGTTACTTTATATTTTTAATATTTTATTCTGGATTGGCGTCAGGTTAAGGTTACAGCATGAGATGTGTACTCCTGTCTAGTGCAGCAGAAGTGCTTGTGGCTTGCACGCCGTTCACCAGAAGGGCTGCAGGGTCAAGATGAATGTGAGAACCCTAACACTGAAGCTCCTGCTTTCACGGCATGCTGGCTGGCAGGGCTTTGAGCAGGTACTGTCCTGCAAAGCTCAAGGTCCTGAACTGTTAAAGTGGATAGACACTTAGTCTCTGTGTGGCCGAGGACTAAAGGAAGAGCTGTCAGTGCTTGGTGTCTTTCACTGCTGTTGGTGCTGCAGTCACCACAACCAGAGGCATCAGGGTGGCATGGATGCCAACTCCAGTCGTGAGGTACTGGAGCCCACGGTCTCCTTTGAGAGACTGGTGCACAGAAATTTTTCAGTGTTAATTGGCATCATTTTGCCCTCAGTATTGTGCTTGTTATTAGCATTCTCTCTCCCCATAATTAAACATAATGGCTGTGTCCAGGGTTTATTCCTTCTACATGGGATGCTGCGATTCGTGGCTGCATACCTGTCCCAGGGCTTTTAATTCTTCTGTTTAGATATTTCCTAAGGACATAGTTTTAGGAACGTTATGTTTTTTTGCAAACTGAACAATCAAATCTTCAATGCCCTACATAGTCATTCTCAAAATTAATTTTCGATGTGGCTATTTATTTTTAATTTGATGAATTTGGTAGCATTAAAACCATATAAAAAAGTCATGATAAGAATATAAGTATCTGTGCAAGCTCCGAAGTGGGGTTGTGTGAGGAAATTGAAGTGGGAAACCCGGGCTTCATGAAGGTCAGTTCAGGGCAGTGATGCAAAGGATGAGCACCTGAGTGGCAGGTGACATGTGAGGATGGGGGTGAGGAGAGTGACGACTTGCATGGTCTCCGCATTCCACGTCCACCAGTGTTGGCGCACTGCCGGAGTGCAGGTGCTGAAGTGAATGGTCTGGGAATAGGGAAATTAAGCACATGAACGGGGACAGTTTAGATTGTGGCTGAGGAAAGTCACCACCTAGTGGCAGCAAGGAGCAGAAAGGCTGGGATGGGAGTGTGTCAGTTTGGAGCTGGGTTTTGACAGACCAAAGCAGAACGCACTGAGAACCTAATCATGCAAAGAGCTGCTTGTGTCAGCACTGACATCAACCAAAATGGAGACCCTCTGGGGAGGCCAGAGCTGAACACTGGGAGAGGAAGCCAGGAGATCGAAGGTCAGTGGCTCTGGGACACACTTGTGCACTCATTTGTACACAGAGTGGCTCTGGGACACTTGTGCACTCATTTGTACACGGAGGAGGCAGGAGCTTGATTCGGTGGACATTGGAGTCACAGCAGGGTACCCCATGAAAAGGGAAGAGTGGAAGCAATGCAGGGTGGTAGTGACATTCACAGAGAGGACCTGGGATCCACCCGCAGGAAGGGGGTACACAGGCTACAGAGGGAACACTGACTTCTGCGGGACACAGCATCCTGGATGGTACCTAGGGTCCCACTGCAGTCCTGGGCCTTGCACTGAGTGGATGGGAGTCATCTTGGCCACATATAAATTATGCAATCACGATACCTAAGTACCAAGAGTGCTTGTCATATGTGAACTTAGTAGATTATTTTATTAAATAGTGCAAGTCCAAGTCTCATAATGAGAGAAGAGAGCATGGATTGCCTGTGGGCTTATATCCTCAGCCTGGGACTGGGTACAGAGGCTGAGAGCCTGTTATTGGTACTCCCAAGTCACACAGACACAGGTCACCAGTTTCCATTGGCCGGTGGGGCAAGTGCAGGAGGTGGCATCAGCACCACCTAAGTATGCCTGGATGCCCTTTGGGTCCCATTCCAGCCACCCAGCTGCATTAGAAGGGGAAAGTGGAAAATCTATATCTATAAGCCACCTTAAGTTTCAGAGGACCTCGAGTTTGGGAGGGATGGGGCTAGAGGGCTGAGAAGAGTGATGTGGAGGCCTTTGCATGGATGAAATGCAAACGGACAAGGCCAGAACCAGGAGACTTGGGCTTCTTGCCATGATCGTCATGGAGGAGGAGGTGTGAGGATCATCTCCAATGGATGCAGGCTCAGAATAAACCTGGTATGACTGCAAGGCTGGAAGGTAAGGACAGATGTCTGATGTGTGTGTGTCGGGCTGTGGAGCTGAGGAGTGGGAGCTTGGGGCAGATAGCCACATGCCGACCTTGCTAACAACTCTGAGAGTGGAGACCCAGGAATGAGAGTCTGACCCTGGGAGCAAGCACTTAACACCTATGATTACTTACTCAACAAGGATCCAATCAACTGCTACACCATGACTGCTCTTGGGTGGTTTGAAGGAAGTCTCAGTGACCTCGACCCAGCAATGTGTGTTTCTCCCCAGGGTAACTCGCTGCAATCCCTGCAGCCCAGGGACAGCAGCCGCACTTCACACAAGGCCCCTCCCCATCTCCATGTGCTCAGGCCCTCAAGGCCCTGCGTCTTCCTGGAGCAGGAGCCACTCTCAGGCGTCAAGGGGGAGCCAGGTGGTATGGTGGTATGACAGGGCACTGCACACTTACAGGGATTTTAGGGTGGTTCCCATTTCTCCTTCTCAACACCTCACCAGTGGATGCCCTGATAGCTCCCCTTCATAAAGGGTGGGAAAGGGGCACAGAGGAAGCCAGAATTCCTTGGAAAGCCACCAGCGTAGGTGGCATAACCTGGCTGAAACCTGGAAAATCAGGCATTGAGCTTTCACAGGCACCAGTGTCCTACAGAGGCTTTAGGGAAAGTATGTCAAGTGATGTCACCCAGCATTAGCAACCGAAGGTGACATTGGAAATGGGAGCGAATCCTTATTTTCCCTGCAAGTTTAAAAACTGATAGGAGGCCCTGTACCCAGCTTTCGGTCCTGCACCGCATTAATGCAGTAATTTAGGAATTCCTGGAGCCCAGCCACCAACACGAGGGAAGCATACAGGCCGGACACGCACCCGGCCGGACCCTGGCCTACTCTGAGGCGTATTCCTCCCCGCAAGTGTAGTAACTTCAAGTTTTCATGACAGACTGGGCGATGATATGCTTCTGGATAGTGTTTCGGTATTGTGAACTATGTCTGTAACATAAATTCCTAGCAAATTTTACAGCCAGGCAAGGGACACATTTTAATGTTTAACAGAATAAAACTGTTTTCACAAGTTTGCATTTCCTCAAGGGAAAAAAAAAACAAACCATGGCACTTTGATTTCTGCTTACCTTTAGAACTATTCTCCTTACTTACAGAAATCAGTAGATTCTGATACATCGTTATTAAATATCTTTACTTATTAGATTAACTCAAAGGCATTCAAATTTCATTTAGCTGTGCAATCTTTCTTCCAAATTGAAAGCTTTATAAAAATTCGCTATAGGAAATATATTTAAAAAATTGCTGAGATAGGATTCTGGGTGGGAGCCAGAACCTATCCTCTTGTTACTATTTTGTACTTGGAACCTATAATTCATTCACTGGAATTTCCAGTGGCTCAAATTTTAAAATACTGATCTGATTATAGAGTGATACCCATTGTTCTATTTTTTAAAGAAATTACTGCATACTAACTGCTCTTGTAGAGTATTTGCCTAGTAGTTTGAAACTAAATTCATTTTTTTCTTCTGCATAATTAGTAAATAAACAAGACAATATTTTATTTAGATACTCATGTTTTTAACTTTCTAAATTTGAAAATGGCTACCAATACAATAGTAATTCAATAGTTAATACAATTAGTATAAAAGCCTGAAAATGTTGATCTATTTTCCTAGCTTATTAACATCTATGAAAAAGGAGTTTCTCATATTAATATATGTAGAGGGATAGCACTAAAGTATTTGCTACAATTATCTAAATAGTCACCTATTTGTTGTAATGTATTTTACATTTTATGTGTGACTTCTAGTTTCATCAGATAGTTATCAACAGAACTTTAAATAATTCTTCTGGTTGTCCTGCATTTTGTTCCGCATCATATTGTTTTCCAGTATGGTTTGGGAGATTGGACCTAGGCCTTTGGAACTGTGCTGCACCCCCAGCCCTCCTTTTAAATTTTCTCTCTGTTTCTCTCCCCCTCTCCCTTTCTCTCTATTTCGAGGCAGTGTCTCCTTAAGCCACTAACTTTCCCAGGTTTGTCTCAAATTTCCTGCCCCAGCCTCGCAAACTGCTGGAATTGGGAATATGCGCCTTCTGGTCTTTTATTAATGTTTTGCTTTGTCTGTTTTAACGTTACCTCCTCTTGAAATTTTCCTTCCACTCTTGTGAATGTACAAAATGTATAAACTGGAAAATTCCCTGGCCTCATGGCTTCTGTTTGTTACAAACAAACCAACAAAACCTACAGGGAAACAATCCTCCCATAGATTGCTACAATTAAAAATCTTTATTCTTGGTGATTCATTTTTTACCTGACCTATGACTTCACTGAGTCTTGCTTCAGGTCTTAGAGACTCTTCTTTTTGTATCCTTCATACTTTGTACTGAGACAAAGCATACTCTGAGGTCAAGCATAACCCCCAAAATACACTTGTTGTATCTCTGTGACTCCTAGTAAAGGTAACTAAATGGGGGCTTGTTTATCATTATCCAAAGGAATTTCAGTAGACATTCAGAAAGACAGCAAAGAGGAGAAATAAACTACGGAAGGGGGAGATGGAAGGAAGGATGGAAAGAAGGAGGGAAGGGAAGGAGAATGGGAGAAAGGAAGGAGGGAGGGAGGGAAGGAGGCAGAGGAGAAGCCTCATCACTAACTCACCCTTGTCTCAGTGAAACATGAGAAGTGAGGTAGGCAGGCTGAGGAGCTGGGTGTGAGCTGTCACTGGGTGGCTGGGAAGAGGTCAGGCCAGGAAACTGAGCTGTGGGGTGTCCTGGAGACAGTGGGGAGAACCATCCCAGGCAGGAAGTGGGTGCAAAGGCCAGGGGCAGGAGAAAGTGTGGCGGTGGCCCCAAGTGTAGAGTGGTCAAACCAGGTGTGGAAAAGTATAGGAGGAAAGAGAAAAGCCAGGGACAGAGAATGAGGAGTCCTGGGATATTGGATCCAGCTCAACACCCCCTTTGCGGTGTTCTCACTGCTGAGTATTTAGCGCTTCCAAAAGGACGTCACTGGGGCAAGTGGTGCAGAAGCCTTTTCATCAAGTGCACACACACACCCACAAAGTCACTTGCGGTCAACTTTAAGTTGTGCCCTCTTACTTGTCACCAGGCCACAGGAAGCTCAGAAAGGCAGTTTGCAGAACTAGCTCCTCTACCCCAGCCTGGCTTGTGTGCTTGGCAGATGGAGCCACCTCCTTTGTGAATAGCCCTAAGAACCATTGCCTGGGGTGTGGCATGCATTCCCCAAATCTACCTCCTAACCTCTGGAGTGAAACTTCCACATAGCCAGGGAAGCAATCATTTTTGTATCTTATTTATAAATGGATATTAGAAATAAAGAGTTTATTAATAAGCTATTAGCATGTTTTATATTTTTGGTAGTTTTGTGTAATAGGTTCAGTCTCCTTTCTGAAGTGGCCTCGTAACATTGCAAACTTTCACATTTGAAGGTGTAATTTTTCCTATAAAAGACTTTATCTTCCTTCTGCCACATACTTATTTTTCATAAACATGAAAATTCTCTAGCAAGAACTGTTTTAAGTAACAATCGCAGAGCTATTGTAGGGGCACTGATTTTTGTGTCCTCCTAAAGAGCTGAAATTTTTAATACTGAAAATTTAACAGCTACTTCTGTTTAACAGCTATTTAGCTATTTAACAGCTATGTACATTGTTCATTTATTGAGATTTTTAAAATGGGGAACAATTGGATGATGGGTCTGCGGAGAGATACAAGAAATAAGAAGATCAGGAGAAGTAGACAGATCCAGATGGGATATGCGCAAGTACCGAGAAAAAATTACCAAGAATAGAAACAATTTTCAAAACATGTTTCAAGGACCCTGTTTCCTTCAGCTGCTTTATGTGAACAGACTTAGGAAAAATAACATAAAATTATCCTTGCATTTTTATAAATTAAATAAGCTGAAGCAATTACTAAGCTTGACTCTAAGAAAGACTACTACAGAATTGTATCAGGGTTCCACTGACTTTGCTCAAAGGCTCTGTGTAATGTTGCCACATAAAGTGAGGAAGAGAAAACTGAGGTTCAGCTGAATAAGCCCTGTGCAGCCCGGAGCACTGCTGTCTCCAGGGAGCATCTCGAGGCCTCACTTGGGGGAGATTCTTGGCAATCATTGGGCAAAGGCTGGGCTGCTTTTTACTCTGGTATGGAACCCATGGCAAAGAATTGGGAATCAACAAATGTCAGTTGTGATAACCCTGAGAGGTTTGCTTTTAAACTGATACAAAAAACAAAAACTACACATTATTGGGATACTGTGATGTGTGTGTGTGTGTGTGTGTGTGTGTGTGTGTGTGTATGTATATAATGCTAGAATATATTATATAACACAATATTAGATATATACACCAATGTTTAACTGCACTTATTTGATCAAATGCTCATCATTCCTCTATGGTGAAAACATTTAAAATCCTCTCTTCCTGCTTTTCGAAATACGTGTTGTCTTATATATATTCCACCCTCCATGCAAGACCAGATTTCCTCTCTGTGAAGCTCAGCATCCACTGGCCAGCCTCCCCGCTTCTCTCTCCTGCCTCTCCCTTGCTCCTCTCCTGCCTCTCCCAGCCTCTCCCCTACCTCTCCGCTGCTTCTCGCAGCTTCTCCCCTACCTCTCCCAGCCTCTCCTCTGCCTCTCCTCAGCCTCTCTCCTTCCTCTCCCAGCCTCTCACCTGGCCTTGCCCCCATCTCTGCCAGTCTGTGAAATCAGCTTCTTTAGATTCTACACATGAGTGCAGCCATGCAGGATGTGACTTTCTGTGCCTTGATCACTTCACTTCAAATAATGATTTTCACTGATTTTTACATAATGAGTTTATTCAAGTTATCACAAGCAGGAGAGTTTCATCTTGTCACTAATTAGACTTCCTCGGTGTGCATACCACCACCGTGTCTCTTTTGTCCCTCTGTTGACAGAGACCTGCTGCCCCGTGTCTGGCTCTTTGGACAGTGCTGCACTGCACCAATGAGCCCCATATCTCCTGGATGTATTGATCTCATCTCCTGTGGACAAACACCCAGCAAGCAGGCTGTGGGTCCACGTGGTAGTTCCATTTTTTTTTTTTTAATTTTTGAGGAACCCCTGTGTTTCCACAATGGCTACACTGATTTATGTTTTTATCAGCAGTGTGCAATGGCTCCATTCCTGTCACTCACCAAACAGTTGTTATCTTTAGATTTGGATAGCAGTCATCCCCACTAGAGTATAGTGGTATTCACTCTGGTTTAAATTTACATTTCCCTGATGATTAATGACAAACAGTTTTTCATTTATCTGTTGTCCATTTTTAGAGCTTCTTTTAAGAAATGTCTATGTAAATGTGTTATCCATTTTCATGAACTTATAACTTTTTTTGTATTACTGTTTTCCTCATATCCTGGATATCAAAACCATATCAAATGTTTCTTTTAGAAACATTTTCTTCCAATCTCTAAGTTGTCTTCTCACTCTGAGGATTACTGGAAAACTCTTGTAAGTTAATATTGGGGAGGATAAAAATGGTCAGGTTTTCAGGAGCAGTTCATGTGTAATAGCCTTCCTTCTGAGACAGGGAGAATTGTGTGAGCAAAGCTAGAGGTTGAAGAATCACAATGTATCTGTACAGACGTGCACAACTCACATCTCTCTGCTTGCTTGGCCCCTTCATCCAAGAGCGGGCTTTGACATCCAGCTTAGATAGAACCAGGGTGTTTGGGCAGAGATTCAAGACACAGAATTTGGAAGTGGAGAAGTGGATAAATTTATATTAAATGTATGATTCATGTTAGGGCAACAGGTGTGTACAAAGTCATCCTGGAGCTTTCTTGATTGTCTGTGAATTGCACACTAGAATTCTCCAGAAGCAAAGGGGAATATTTGTTCACCAAATTCCTCCCTCCTCATCTACAAACAGCCCTTGGAGATGTGAAGTCCTAGGCGTGTGGCTGCCCCATGGCAGACAGACACACTCTTGGTGCTAGAAAGCCCAAAGAGGAAGTATGAGCATTAGGACTGGGGTCTCCGAGGAGTGTGGAGAGCCCTGGATGGAGCCTGCTGTGTGGGTACCATCTTACAGAAGGCAGGCACAGGGAGGCTGCAGCGGGCCCAGGCAGGTATTCTCTTTCCTCCGCCTCCTCAGCAGCTGAGATTTTAGGTGTGCAGAACCAAGCCCATTTAAATGTACTAAGAGATATACTTCAAAATAATGGAAAGCAGTAACTGAAAAGTAGTAATGTGCTTTCGTTCTCTTGTTGAACACTGAAAACTGCAAAAAATACTTTTGGGTTCTTTATATAATGTAACCAAGAGTAATCATAATGTAGTCTGTGAGAACTAGTGGTGAGTTGGTCCTACCTTCTTTCTGTGTTTCACTTGAAGGAAATATAACATTGTGACATCCTTATCTACATATGTAGATTGCAAAGAGGGACTACAGATATTACTTTATTCTCTTGTTTTACCCATGGGATTAAGAAACGGAGAAGTATCAAGTCTAATTCAAACAACCCCAAAATATCACTTTTACTCTTATATGCACTTTCATTCATTAATTTAGGAAGGGTTTTGTTCACTGAACTGTTGATTTTTTTAAAAATTGAAGGATTTTTAATCACTCATGGGACTACAATTACTTTAAGTCTTCTGTGCTCCGTGTGTTCTTCGTTCTCAGCTGTCTTGCACATGTGTGAGCCTGTGTCACAGCACTGCCCTGCTTCTCCACGTAGCAGGCATCACACACTCTGCTGTGCAATCAGGGATTTGGACTAATAGCTCTCGTTACTCCATCGGTCATGTTGGTTTGTTTCATGATGTTCTTGGTTTCTCAGTTGATGGATTTGTTTTCTTTTAAATAACTCAAAATTTGCTTTTAACTATTGTGGAATTGAAACAGTTACAAAATTTCCTGATACAGTTTTGAAATGATTAAATGAGTCGCCATAAAGAGCGTAGCATGGAATGTAGACACGGAACATGCTCCATAAGTGGAAGACTGAAACCTTAGAAGTTTGCCAAAATATGTGGACACAGTCGTTCTTCTGCTGATCATAACCAAATTTGCCAGCTTCTCATTAATGTACACTGAAATTAGGGACATAAAATAGATCAGGTTTTACTCGTGGTTTTCATACATTTTCAAACTTTTGCTTTTAAATTGATTTTAGACGATATTTCACTGTTGTTCTAATTTGATTATCTGTGATAAAAAGACAGACTGAAACTTTGCCACAGTATATTTTCTTAATTCTGAAATTTAACTTTTTTTCATGTATCTTTTGTGTCTTCGTCTTAAAAATATAATTCAAATAATTTTAAATAATATTCCTCTCTTGTAATTCTGCAAACATTCTTTTTCACTGTGGGTTTAAATGTTAGGTTTGTTTGTATGTTTGCTTTGAAACAATACAACATGGGTAGACTGGTTCACTTTAGGTTATTCTGCTTGAGAAACATTCATCATTTTTAGTTGAGATAATTGGGTTATTTCCTATTATTAATTCATATATTATGTTATAGCTTAAAACATGCTAATTTATGTGCAACATGTTTATGAAAGACTTTCAAATATTTTTCAAATTCCAATTTCATATTTCAATGTATTTTGTTAAGTGAAGCCTTCTTTCTATAGAACACTCAAAGTTACAAAAATAGAGGCAATTCATTTCTGATCAGCACAGACTTTTTATTTGGTGATAGTTTGGAACAATGAAATGAAAATATTTTGGCAACTGCACTGGAAGATAAGTTGATAAGTAAATATGATTTCTGAAATTAACTAATTGAGTGATTAGTTAAAATTTACTGATTCATCTTCCCAAGTAAAACCATGCTTCAAAAACTGTTTGCCATGTTACACAATTTAGAAACTAACCACATTGTAGATATACTTAAATCTAAATCTAAAACACAATAATTCATATTTAAAAGCACATTACTCGGTGAATATCATAAATCGGTAGAACTTCTTCAGGTACTATTATGTATTTGGATATGGAAGACATTTCAGTTTAGAAGATAAAATCTCTTACAAAAATAATTGATCATTTTTTTCATGCTGAAATCTTGTAATCTGAACAACAAGGTGTATGGATATTTTCCAGCCTAAAAGTTGGAAGGGGCACTTGCATGCCAAGAAGTTGGGGTACATAAGGAGTGGTACAGGCTCGGAAGTTGTATTTAATTTTCTGCCTCCCTCCAGTCATCCAAGCACAGCACTGAACCCTGGTAACTCCTGAGTCCATTCTTTGAGGATGTCTCACATTTTTATATAATCAAAGTATTATAGCTACTTTTGTTTTGTACACATTTGACCTCTCTTGTACAGAGAGAACTTAAATTTGGAGAACACAATGAAATCTGAGGAAAGAAGAAAATGTAAATATTAGAAAGTGTTTATTGGATGTTACTGATGATGAACACACACCTGATGTATTCATGCTTGCAAAATATCACTGTAGACATTTTTGCATTGCCAAATTTGTGATATATTTACATTCAGATGTGATTTAATTACTACTAAGTAAATATATCTCATTTATTCTTGTCTGCCTTATCTCCCTGTGAAAAGATAGACTTGTCCAAAGACTAACAGAATGTACTACACTTCACTTTTTTATTATCAAATTTATTTGCCCTTAACCCAGCCCAAGAAAGCCATAATTCTACTTTTTCCTACAATAACCACTTGATCCTAATGCAGCTTGACTACTAATCTTCTGTGAGCCTTTCCATAGACAGAGGTGAGCA
Source organism: Cavia porcellus (assembly GCF_034190915.1). Lineage (NCBI taxonomy): Eukaryota > Metazoa > Chordata > Mammalia > Rodentia > Caviidae > Cavia > Cavia porcellus. Next base: position 46,276,979 of record NW_026947507.1, read on the forward strand.
AGTCAAAGAGGTTCTTCTGATCATCTCCATTTTGAGTCCAGAACGTGTTTATCTATGGTTGATAGGAACATGCTGGGGCCACCTTCACACCCTGCAGGCACCCTTAGACACAACGCTGTATCCTCTTATGTCCCTGCAGCCGAAGGTGCCTGTGGAGGCACCCTGCGGGGGACCAGCAGCACCATATCCAGTCCACACTTCCCCTCTGAGTACGAGAACAATGCTGACTGCACCTGGACTGTCCTTGCCGAGCCGGGGGACACCATTGCATTGGTCTTCACCGACTTCCAGCTGGAGGATGGGTACGACTTCCTGGAGATCAGCGGCACAGAAGCACCATCCATATGGTGAGCCGGGGGACAGGTGGGCTGCTGGGGTGGTCACACAGATACCACTGGGCATGGCCAGGTGGCTCCTGGGGACATCCTCTTGCCAGCATGAGAGTCCAAGATTGACTCCTCTTAACTGTGATGTATTGCAAAGTTCCGGGTCCGCCTTTGTGTTGGTATTTGATGCTGGAGAAGTCACCTGTGCAATGGAATGTTCTCCATCTGACATAGAGTTGCATCATTACAGCAATTCAGAAGGTGCAGCTAAAGGACAGGGCTGGCTCTGGGTTTGGTATGGGCCAGAGTCACTGTGGAGCTGATCTGAGACTGTGGCGTTACTTTGATTCTTGTAGACCAAGTCTGCTGTAGACCTGTGGTGGTAGGGCTGCCACTCCTTGCTTGTGGTCTCTGCAGTCCAGGGGCTCCCTCTGAGGATGGGCCTGTGACAATAAGAAGGCCACAGGCAAACCTAGTGATACAAAGTCCAATGCACTTGAAATCCACAGAGAGGTCCATGATGTGGTGTGTGCATGGCTCAGCACAGAAATCCAGAGTCGCTGCATTATGGCCACCCTGTAGCTTCAGAAGTGCTGGCTTCAGGAAACACTGGCCGCCAGCAGGGATAGTTTAAATGGGACACTTAGAGAAACGCAGGAGTCTAAAGCCTTAAGTTACATCTCTAATGAACTCACTTGTTGGCTGCTGATATTTACTCTAAATATCTGGGTTTTGTACTGTTGCAGTTTTCTACTGCAGATCTTGATTAGTGAAACAATTCAGGGATAATCTACTCAGGCTAGGGAGGACCACAGAGAAAGTCTATAAATAGATGAAGAAATGAAAACAGTGGTCATAAATTTTTCTTGAGGGTCAGGGTCTCATCTCATTACAGAGGCTAAACAATAAGAAGGCCAAATGTGAAACACATTGAAAATGAACCATGCTTTGTCTTCAAAGGTCAAGGCTCATGGCAATGAATTTGTATTCATGTAAATATTTATATTCATATAAATTCATGTAAATATTTATATTTGTATAAATCCCTTCCTTCTTTGGCTGTTAGGTTATGATTAATGATATTCCAATTAGAAAACAAAAATGCAACATGCCATCTTCACTTTAATTGATTCACCCTGAATAACACTTTTAGGCTAGTGTGTGGCCCATGTGCTCATTTTATATAGTTGCATCACTGGAGCATTTGTTGAAATTATTGTCCAGCTTGGTGGTTTGGCCTTAGAGTAATTTGTGGGCAGTGTCTACCTCAGAATCAGAAGACTATCCTGGACTCCACTTTGGTTTCTTCCACAAACAATCTCATGACTGTGCATGTTTATTTGCATAAAGAGGGGCTAAATTACAATGTATCTTGTTAAAATTAATTCACTATACATCTACCGAGTGCGTAATCTCTACCAGTCTTTATCAGAGAATCAAGTGGTCAAACATAAGTCTAAGTTTGAAAGGACATTCTTTATTCTTTAAAGTTCCTAACATAGAAGTAAGTGGCAGGGGTTCTCAGAGACTGTGTGGTTAGCTCTCAGGACCGCAACCACATGCATTCCGTAGACACTGGCTGGCTGGTGGCTTTGCTGGAGGGCCTCAGAGTGGAGGTAGCTTGCAAAGGATAAGCAACCGAGTTCGTGCTTTTGGAATCTAGCAGTGGATTTACAAACTTAGCTCGTACAAGAAAGAAAAACACGTGCTGTGGAGGGCAAGTCAATGTCTGAAGTGGAAATACAAGATGCCAAAACAGCAACAAGTCCTGAAAACCAGGGGTGGGGAATGGGGTTCCTTCCTGTATGAGTACCTCCTGCTGCCTAAGTGATGCTCATTTCAGTCCACTAATTCTGACCCACAGGGGACTCAGGAGTTACAGCACATAATTCCCCTTAATTTTGCCCATTTCTTCCCTATCTCTACTTATTTCTCTCTTAACTTTGATTCCCTGTGGCTTAATCTGTCACTCCGCCTTGCTCAGTGTGCATCCCAAGCAGCTGTGAGAGCGTGCTCACACAGGTGTATGAGGAGGGGCTGTGATGCTTCGCTATGGTTTCTGTTGGCACAGCTGAGTGAGGCAGCAGCCCAAGGGCCCAGGGTGGCCAGGCAGACCACTGTCCTGGACACAGTATTGTCTAGGTGGCCGGGAGACGACTCCAGCATGGTGGGGCTGGGTCAAACCAGAAGAAGCCTCTTCCAGGTATCCGCCATTTCCCAGGTAGTGTTCAAGGAAGCTGGCAGAAAGTGTCCATGGGGACTGAGACCCGATGTGGCTTCCAGTCCTGCTGACTGAACAAGCTCTCTCCCTCTTGTCAGGGCCCCATTCCTCCATGCAGTCTAGTGCCTTGTGCTGTATTCTGTGTGTGGTGCAGAAGCTCCTGGAGTGTCACGGCATTGTCCCCGCCTATTCCACCCATGAAACCCTTCAGGAACCTGTGCCGAACAAGAATGAAAGGTTGCAGAGACCCCACTGAGCTCGGCAGAGCTGGGGCACAGGGCAGACTGGGGCTTCTGCTCACTGTGTCCTCCTATCCTGTCTGGCTCTGAGCATGAGGAGAGAGGGTGGAGAGCACCTGCGCACAGGTGCAGCCTAGACCTACGCCTTCTCCAGGTACCAGGTGGGTGCTCAACCCAGGGAGACCGAACAACTGAGGCCAGCCTGTGCTACATCAGTGAGCAATGGGGCACAAACTGCAGGATTTTGTTGTTTGTGTTTTGGTTTTTGACTTCCGCACTTATCTTAATAAGGATGTCTGGAAATGGTCCTAAACCAGGATTATGTTTCAGTGGATCGCTCAGATCTCAGCTGTTCTTTGGTGCAGGATGAAGGGAAAAGAGGCCTTCATCTACAGCCATCGAAATTTCTGTGAGCACATTTACAATACAGAATGGAGTGATGGAAGAACCCTTTAACATCTGTACAAATGCACATAATGTGGCCTGTCTTAAAAACTATTATTTCACCGTAATTTTAGTGACAGTTTCTGAAATGTTTAATGGCCCAAATTGCTGTATTTAACAGCAATTACTCATCCTGGAATTGCAAGAAAAACACGAAGGTGCACGGTGGGCAGAGGAGATCTGCTTCTCACTTTTGGGGTACTGCGTGAGTAGCAGGGGCCTGTGCTGAAGACCATCAGGGACTGACTGTGTCACACGTGTAATTTTCCAATAATCTGCTTTTAAAGGACAGAATACACAAGCAGGAAGAAGCCACTTGGAAAACTGTTAAGAATAATAATAGGATTAGCTTTATATTCATTAAACTTGGAGTGAAATTAGCAATTCAGCTGTGTTGCTTGGGCGTTGCCATGGAGATGGGCTAAATACAGCGTATGACGTCATGCGCCTCAGCCCTCGGTGTTAAATGGGGGAGGGGTGATTACAACGCACCCGTCTGTGTGGATATCAGATAAGACCGAGTTTTTAAATGAATCAGATTGGATTTTGTGTCAGTTTCTTCTGTGAGTCTGGTCCTCTAACAGAGAGCTGCAGTTTCCAGTTCACTGTGCGACAGAGGCTGATAAATTACACTTTTGCTTGCAATAAAGGAGAGTGAAAGCATGCATTCTTCTTTTTCCCTGGAGTGATTTGATGGTGTATAACTTGTAACTCTGGAAATATCAAAAAGAATGAAAACTGGCTTTATTTTAGTAGTAAGCTAGTAGGGTTTCTAAGTTAAGACGTGGCAGTTGGAGGGACTGAGGTTACATTGTCTGGGCCGAATCCAGGGAGTAGGCAGTTGCCTCTTTGGAGGATGCAGCAAGAACTATCACTCCCCCCACTGCTGTGTTGAGAGAGCAGTGGAAGAGTAGCAAATGTGTTTTAAGTGTGTCCAGAACACAGCTGGCTGCGTGTGCTCTGGTCATCAAGAGAGGGTCTGGCAGCCTCATCTGTTTCTCATCCTCCTGCACATCCCACACCTCCCCAAGCCCCATGCCCTCTGAAGTCACCTCACTGAGCCCATCTTCATGCCCACAGGACATCTCTGTCATCTCTGCATTTCCTGAGCTGTGTGTCTCCAAGAGGAGACCCCAGGCCGTCCCATTCCACATCCAGTGAAGTCACGTAAGGCAGGAGGGGAACAGTGTTGGAGTACATGTAGGTGTCCAGTAGGCAGAGCAACAGGTGCCATAGCCTGCCTGGCTGAGGTACTGGGGCAGGGAGAAGGGCAAGCATGCAGCTGCCCAGCTGGGCTAAACCTGCTTGGTAGCGAGGAGAGGGAACTCATCCCTCTTGGAGGACATAAGACCAGGGTTTTCCCTCACTGAGCAGCATAGGCTTCGCCCTGCCCCCAGACCAGGCACCACCACATGCCACTGCATCTTCAATTTTAAATCAACCTAGCCAGTGGCTGGAGAAGCCAAAACAAGATTTCAAAGGAGCTGGAGACGCACTGTGAGCTTCAGAATCCCTCCATGATGTTTATCCACTGTGCTGTTGTACTGATGATGAGCTCCATGTGTATTTAATTTCTAATGAGGAAGTTTGTAGAGGCACTTGGTGAGCCACAGACATCCCATCAACCCCTGCTTTCTCCTGCCCTAACCCCAGAGGGCGCTCCAGCCCATCCTCCCCAGCATGCTACAACCTTCACCTTGGTGTCCTGCAGACTTGCAGGACCTGCGAAGCTGGCCCTGGGTGCTATCTGCTCTCAAGCCAGCTCCCCCTGAAGCTAGCATTGTGCACAACCACAGTACAATCAATAAACCAACAAATTAGCACCCACACAGGGTGCTGCCCAGCTTGCGGTGTTTCCCTGATGATTCCTGCTGTGTTCGAGGCCTTCTTCAGTTCTCTGGGTCTTTCCGGGGACTTTCAGTGCATTTGGTTTTGTGCATTTGGCCTCATGACCCATCTTTGTGCCCAGCGTCCTGTGTCCTGTGACCTCGAACTCTTCAGGTAAACGAGGGGTCCTGCTGCATCATTAAGGAAGACAGAGACATCTTCCAGGACTGCAGAGGGCACCCTGCATCCATATGCAGGGGATCTGGGCTTCTCCTCACGCTCTCGATTTCAAAGATGGACTCACTGCTGCCACTGTGTCTCACACGCTGTGTAACCTATGTGCTGAAACGATTTTATGGAGGCAACAACAAAACAAGAAATGCATCCTCCACAGATGCACCATACTGTGTAATTCCTCCTTGTCCTCGAACCTCTCCATGCTACTGAGAGGGCCAAGACACAGATAATTTGTTGGTAGAACCTTGTCCTAAACTCGTCTTTTAATCAAAATATATTTTGCCAAAAATTCTATACAGTGCATTTCTGCGAAGGTCATGGTGACATTCACTGTTCACTACACACCAGGCAAACACAGGCAGTGACCACCTCTGCTCCTGATGGAGCTGATAAAGTCCATTTTATAGAGAAGAAAACTGGCTTCAAAGAGCTTAAATAATTGTGCCTTGCTGCTAGCAAGTGGCAGACAGGAATTTAAACACACGGACCAGCTGCATTTCTTCTATTTCAATCAGCCAAGCTTTTGTTTGTTAAGTGACTCTAAGCCGGGCGGATGGACATGTGCAGGAAGTGCAGCAGCCTCTGTCCAGGTTCAGCTCCGTCCACAGGCAGCCTTGCCTTGCCGTCGCTCCGCTCGCACTGCACTGTGCGTCTCCCTCTAATTCCATCAGCTGTGAAGTCGAGTAAGACACTCCGCACTCACTGGACGTGTGCAAATAAGGCAAAGATATAACAAAGGGCTCTAGGAGCCTGCTGAAGTCAGGACGGGAGCGGCCATGAAGATGCCCGCTGACCGTGTGAAGTCTTGTGCAAGTCCCACCACTTAGTCTTATTTTACTTAATAGTAAGTGGTTCAACTTACCACAAAAAATTTCCCTTTTAGGAGTTGGATTTTAATTTTTTTTATTTTCCTAAAATTGAAATATTTTTTGGTTTTTAGTTCTCTCTCTCTCTCTCTCTCTCTCTCTCTCTCTCTCTCTCTCTCTTTCTTTATCTTACTCACTCTTTCTCTCTCTGTCTGTCTCCTTCTCTTTTGGTTTTGCAAAACAGTGTCTCACTATGCAGTTCAGACTGGCCTTGAACTCACTATGTAGCCCAGGCTGGCTTTGCACTTACAGTGATCCTCTTGCCTCAGCCTCCTGAGTGCTGGGATTACAGGTGTGCACCATCATGTCTGACTCAATATCTTTCTGTTCTGTTATGTGGTTCTCTATCCAGAAAACAACAGAGAAATAATACAATGAACATGGTTATGTAGATGTTCCTGATAAGACACAGTCCTTTTACATGGGGCATGCGTGGCACAGCTGCACCAGTCTGTCCCAGATAAGGGTCCTTAACTCACTGATTCTCCCAATTAGCCAATTTTCAGGCCACGCTTTTCCAATTCTATCTTTTGAGATCATTATTCAAGTTTCCCTTCAAGACCTGAATACTTTTTTTTTTTTTTCTTTTCTTCTGAAAGCTCCCAATAATTTCATGGAAGAATGGTTAGGAAAATCAAGTAATGTTGTGCAATCCAATCCCTGTCCAACAGTGTGACATTTTTTTTTGCTTGACAGGCATGTCGCAAGCAAGCCTGACCGGCCCTTTTCATGACCAGTGGCCTGGAATAGGAACAGTCCCATCCTCAGACTTGACTAAACCATAAGACCTACCCTCTTGTGGACCGGGTACCTGTGGAGAATTATAATGCCCCTTTTCAACCAGTGTACACTGAGGGTATAAAGGTTTTTAATTCCATAAATTAAGCTTGTGAGAATAAGTAGTATCAAAGAAGTCCCTTTATGGTCCTGACAAGAGGTGCATCCCAAATGTAGCCCTGACTCACCCTGCCCTGCCCAGGTCACTGTCAGAGAGAAGTGGGAGTCCCGTGCTTGTGGCCAAAACTGGGTCCTGCAGAGGAGTACCACAAAGTCAGGGTGTCCCCAGGGCTCCTGTCTTTCTGAGGCAGCCTTGTGCTTGCGCTGACTCACCCTGACTTGTGTGTATGGTGGAGCGGTGGTGTGGGAGGCACTCAGGTGTGGATGAGAGCCTGGCTCACCGAGTGGGAGAGATCATGGCCTAACACTGGGTGCTGTGGATGAGAACAGGATAGGGTGCTGCCCACCCAGCAGACCTGTGAGGAAGAGCACATTCACCGCTCCCAGGCTGAGCAGGGCTTGGATTTCCGTCCTGGAGCATAGCGGGCTCTGGAAGGAAGAACTGTGTCTCCAAAACTGCTTTTAACTCCTACCTGGTTTGTAATGTCCATGCTGGGCAAGAAGTCTTCACAAATTGAATTCTAAAATCATCTCTGCTTCCGTGCTGCTCTTGTAGTCTTTATTTTCAATTTACTATGAATTTGTGTCAAAATGTAGAGCAGAGCATCACTTTAAAGGGGAATTAAACCTCAGTGCTGAAAGGTATTTTGGGGCAATATAACTGATGATGGTAAATAGTTTTTAATACTCAGTGGTATTGTTCTGTATGCCACTCGGTTCCGTGAATGAAAATCTAAGTGTAGACAGGTCTGGACCATCCCGTGAAAGCTGTGACCATGTGTCCATTAGTAAAAGGGAAAATGAACAGTAGCAACTATCCTAGAGTGGACGCAGTGCTCCTTGGTGTCCAAAGTCTTTGGTTCCCAGATCCATGCAGGTAGCAAACCCTCTGCACTCTCATCATTCACAAAGTGGCTTAGCTTTTGTATGTAACTCACACACATTACCCCCTGTACTATGGACCCTCTGGGAACCCAGGTCAGTGGAAATGTTGTGTAAATCACTGTCACACTAATTCTGTTAAGGAAATAGTGGCCAGAATCAAACGTGCTTTATTGGAAATCCAACGTCATTGTGAGACTCTTGATCTGCTTGGTTGAAGTAGAGCCCTCAGTGCCATGAGTGCATTGTAATTGTTCAAGCCTTTTGTAATGGATGACTCAGGAGCAGTGATGCCATGGCAAACTGTGTGCATGCACATGTGTGTGTGTGTTATGCTAGACAGGAACCTCACTGTGTGTTGACTTATTTTCTTTTACGCACCTTAAATAAAATGTAAAAAAAAAAAAAAAGAAGAGTCCTGGCTTATGTAGCCCCACTAAAAGGGCACAGCCATGCCTGTTTTAAGAACTCTTTGCTCCTGGCAGACATTCCATGCCTATAATGGCAGTCTTCTCCAGAGCAGAAAGCAGACTTTGGTTTATATCATGGCAGTGCCTGCTGGGTACCTTCTAATGCACCACAGACTGGGAGACAGACAGCAGACTCAGTGTATCCATCATGGTCCACACAGTAAACCAGATTTGTGGTGCCACTTTCCCAGCAAGTCCCACGTCAGAGACATACGAGCTTCAGTGCTTTGGAAGCCGAGAATGCGGGCACTCTGGGGAAAGTGTGGGCAGCGTCCATGCAGAGCAGTGACTTCGTCCCCAGGCCCCGAGTCTTCCCTGAGTCTACTTGGTGTCATTAAGGGCTTAATCTACATGTGACTCCTATTGTCTGCCTGTGGACTCAGCATCTCCTTTCAGCTTGAGACACACGTGTGTATGCACACAAACATAGACAGCATATACGTGGACATGTCCACACACACACACATGCATCTAAAGACGTGTGCACCTCTCCACAAGCAGGAAGCACATGGCAGGCAGCAATGTGCCAGCCCAGAAGCAGAGTGGCAGAGATAGCCCTGGGCAGGGGCGGATGCTTGGCAGATGCTTATCCTAGATCCATCAGGTCCTTCACAAAGAAATCATCGTCACTGTGAAAAAAATCTTGGCTGTTCATTCAAATCAAACCTGTAGCTCTGTATCTTTTCGTCCTTAACTGAAACAATGAAATATTGGACTTAGCCATATTTTTATTATGCTTAGCTAATAGATCAAAATATCATTAGTGCCCTGTTAGACTCTACCATTCACCTTTGATGTCTGCACTAGTACAATGCCCATTTTCAGATGAAATGCAGGAAGATGATTTCACACATGGCTCAGTACCACACAGCTCATGGACTGAGCCCAGGTTGAAGCCTGAGCTCCCTGACTCAGAGATCAGATTGTGGTTCCTGGAGCAGGTTTACAAGACAGAGTCCTACAGTCAAGTGCAAGCATCCTTTGTGGCTGGTGTCTGGTACCTCTTGGGTCCCCAAACACAAGACTCTAATATGCTCTCCTGAAGCCCACAGAGCACTCATGGACCAGCGGGGGTTTCTCTGTGGTGAGTGTATTGACTGCATGGCAAAAAGAACTACAGCAAGTCTCCCTCTGCCCTCTGGGGAACTGTTAGAATCAAAGAGGAATGATGTCAAGAGAGACCATTAAAATATCATGCAAGGGGAATGACACCAGTCTGATTCACCAAGATGAAAAGGATCTCTGGAGTCCTATGCTGGGGAGTGTGGTGCTGACAGTGTGCACAGTTTTGTGTCTCTGTTGATGGAAGCTATTGGGCCTCCTGGAGCCTGCAGATCTCCCACCGAGCAGCACAGGCAGAGCTGCCGGACATAACTTGCAGTACAGAGACACTACACTTGTTACAGTCCCCTGAGAGGTGGCAAGCATGGCTTCACAAGGAAACCAGGACCTTTGGGAAGCTCATCCCTCAGAGGGAGACTTGGGGTGTTTTGAAGGCAATGACAGGGCATACAGGCTGGAAAATCCTCTCCCTGACTGCGCCAGCTCGACTTTGCACACAGCTGACCACAGGGCACCTCAGTCTGCTCCTGGCCAAACTGACCCATTGGAGAAAACCCAACAGCAGCAGATAGCATGGACTTCTCCAAACATCCAGACTAGGCAGGCAGGAAAGGCAGTGCTTTATCACTTAACAGAGACAAGACGGTGTAGGTCTGGAAAATTCAAGAAGAGCACAGTACTAAGTGGGCCTAAAAACCCAAACAAATGAGCTGAGAGTGACAAAGGGTTCCACTGTACATTTAGACAGAAAAACAGCTCCCAACTCATAATGATGTCAGCGAACACGGGCAGAGGAATCAGAGTCATGCTAGACCCAAAATGAGGGAGTGGAGGTATAAGGTGAAATTATTTCTCTGGTCCCCAGATGGGAAAACCACTTTAAACTAATAGAAATGTACCAACATACCCAACCCTGAGTTAAGGATGAGAATTTGGAACAGCCCGCTACCTTTTCCTGATACACATTAATTATGATACAGTAAAAACCACTAACATGTGGCCCAGGTGCATCACGAGTTCACGGTTCCCCCACGCTTCAGCTCCCCCGAGTGCCAGTGGTGTGGAAAGAACTCTTGGTCATCCATGGGTAAAAGGGTTGGGGCTTGATCTGATGCTAGAAAATACTTTATGAACTGCGAAGCACTGTATAAATATGAACCCCATTTTCTACAAAGCAGAAAAGTGTTCAGTTTAAAAGCGATGTTATTTTGGAAAACCTGTTGATTAAAATAACCACACCAACCACACCATCACCATAGCAACACACAGCTCAGAAAACACGTGGTGTGCTCTGCCCATCTCTAATGTTAGACTGGCGGGGAAGAGGGAAGGGGGCTTTGAGAATGATTCCCGGGATGGAAGGCAAAGGCCTTTGGACTGTGTTTTACTGTTTAGGGGTTTATTTGCAGTTTTCTGGAGCATGAACAGCCCGAGACTGTAGGTGCTTTCTTACACCATCTCAGTCAGCGGGGCTGTTCTCACAGATTGCTTTGGCTGGAGGATTTAAGTAGCCAGCACTTAATATCCAACAGTTCTGGAGGCTAAAGTCCAAGGGCATGGTGGTGGTTATTTCAGGCTTAGGAAAAGCCATCTTCCTGGTTTGTGGGTTTCACCTCTCACCATGAGCCCCAATAGAGCATGTTAAGCTTCAGATGTGGGATATCTCCTCACCCCCTCAAGTGTTTGCAAGGTGACTTGCTGTATTCACCAGCGGATCATCCCTAGATGGCAGCCACATGTGGCTTTCAGAGGGGCCTGGCAGGAAGTGACCATCGCTGAGGGTGTGACCTGAAAGGGCCCGTTTTCCTCGGAGCCCCCTCTTACTCTGTTTCTTGGCCGCCATGCTGTGAGCAGCCCTCCTCTGTGCCTTTGCCCTTACCCCAGGTCATTTCTACCTCGGAGGCAGCCAGCCATGGACAGTTTGAAAACTTTGAGACAAAACTCAAACCTCTCCTCCTTAAAGCTGTGCGTGTTGCGTATTTTCTCCCAGTGATGACATGGTGTCTTCTGCAGAGAGAGAGCTTGCTGGTGTCTCTTCTCCCAGGGGTCCTGGTCCCATTCTGAGGTCTATTGCTCATGACTGTCCAGCCCTAATTACCTCCAGGAGATCCCACTTTGGAATATAATCACACTGCTGGTTAGGACTTCAACAAGCAATTTCTGGCGAGACAAAGCATTCAGATGGTAACATGCCACACCCTGAGAGATAAACACAGATACGCTTCTCCACCTCTTGTCACCCAACCTAGCCTCCTGGGCCTCTCTGATGGCACTGCCATCTTTCTTTGGTCATATCATACCCTCTAACAACAATCAAAGACAGTGACACCTGCCTGGCTCCTCCAGTGTTCACTTCTGAACAAATCAGAACACATCATGGTCTTCTCTCAGGACAACAGTGGCCCTAAATTTCTTGACCTAAAACGCCTCTAAAATATTAAGATAGTGCTATACCTACATCTCTTAGGGCTTGAATCAAATGGGTGTTGTCAAACGGGCTCAGCAGTCAGGCTTAAGTGTCTCCACAGGTTGGCTGGGTTTTGCTCCAGCATCGCTGTGCACATCTGGAGGGGACTTTCTCTGGCCCCAGTGTTATATAGCATCTTTACAGTTTTCTCATTTTGTAATTGTCATAAAGCAAAAGCTTCCAGGAGGCAGTTTAATTAAGAGTGGTGGAATCTGTGGCTAGCAGCTAGGAGCACAGGACACCTGATTCCCTCCTGAGGGCTCTGTTCCTGCGTTGCCACCTTTCCCCAAGGCAGGCAGGTGCGGAAGGGACCAGGAGAGCCTGCTACAAACATTGCAGCCTGCAGGGGGGAGCTGCTTGCCCAGGGAGGCATGGACGCATCTCCCACATTGAGAGTGATTACTAGAGCCCAGCTGGGCAAGGGGAACTCAGCATCGTGCAAGAAGGCTGAAGGGAGTCGCCAGTAGGCCATACCTGTCATTCAAACCACTCCTCCCAAATAGGCCTCAACTATTTATTAGACCCAGGAGGAGATGTATTTTTCAAATTCTTTGCCAAATCCACATGTGTTTGTTCCAGGAACATATTCAGAGTGCACTGAAATGTGTAAATTACAGACAGGTTCATGGCTTTCATGCAGTAGCGCCTTTATTGGTAAGTAGGTGCCAAGAGAGAAGAAAGAAAGAATATGCAAGACTAAATCCATGAAATATGAATATTTTATAAACGAGATGTACAAGTTATATGTGTACAAAGAACACCTAGAGGCAGAGGGCAGAGAGGGCACAGTGTTGGGGGTGTGGGGTCTCCCTGCAGTGACCACAGCTCGCTGGGCTTCAAGTCCCTGGGTGCCTGAGCCCTGCAGGTGCAGCTGAGAGCCACAAGCCCAGGTATGGCTGATTTCTCTGTGGACAGGGAGTTCATGAGGCCAGGGCTTGCTGGTCCTCCTTGTATCCCTATGGAATATTCCCAGTGGGTGCTGGCCTCAGTCTATGGAGCTGGCTATAGAAAAGCCTGGGTCCATGGCCACCATACTTAGCATTTGTTCCAGACCCAGGTCCTTCCTGGGGAGACTGTGGCAGGAGAATAAACCAGAAGCAGGTGGCACAGCATGGATGCAGGAACGTCAGGGGTCCATTACTATTCTTTCAATTTAAAAAAAAGGAATTTATTCATGATTGTTTTTAGGATTAATTTCCAATAACTTGTTTAAAACATACAGCATCTTATAAAAAATTTCAAAACAAAAATCATGAAGAGAAAATTAATTTGCATAAATGGTGCTTAAAAGAATGTTAGATACAAAAATTAATATTTAATTTTTAATTTCTAGGCCTCTATGGCAAGAAGAGAAAGCTGGCAGTTTACCGTACATTCATTAGCCAGGAAGAGAAGCTCCCAAATTTCTCTCAAGAGTGGAAAATTTTCCTTAATGCTAAATTTGAAAATAAAATTTAAGCTGAGATTTTAAGCTAGAGTCACAGAGTAATAAAATTGCTTGATGTTCTGAACAGCGGAATGCAAAACTGTAAGAGAGAATTATCTGTGAGTTTTCCTCAAGGTAGTTTCCCTTCAGTTAAACCCACCCCGTCAGAAGTAATCTGGAGATGTAAAAACCTAACACCACCAACTCCAAATGAGAACTTGCACACCTGTCTTTGCCCAATGAGATTCACTTAGCATTGTGAGTCTGGGTTTCCATGGCTCCTGCAGGAGGCACAGGAAGGAAGGAGATAGGTGTGTCCTCAGGGGCCTTGGCGTGGCTGGAGGCTGGCCGGGGAAGTGCTGGACTGAAGAAAGCAGGAAGCCTCAGAAGACAACTGGATCAGCTGCTTGTCATCTCAGAAGAATGAGAGTGTCCCCTGGCTGAAGACCTCAGCAAAACCCTGGTCATGGAACTTTTGTGTGAGGATTTTGAAATGTAGATATCAGGAAGGAGGGAGAGCAAAGTGAGATTCAATTGTAGACAAAACTAAGGGGAAGAAAAAGCTGGCAGCCAAACCCACTGTGCCGAGCTGCTCACATCTCTGTTTTATGTTTTTTTTGTTGTTGTTGTTGTTTTGTTTTTTATTTAAAGAAAGACTAAACAAAACAGAAAATGGGTAGAAATGATACATACTTTCAAAGAAAAAATAAACAGTAAGAAATCACTGGTTGATGTTTACATATTGTCTTCCTACAAAAGTTGTTCAGGATACAAAAGTGGAACACATAAAGTGGGGATTCAAACAGCGAGACTGCAAACAGTTCTGTTCAGTTATCCAACGAGAACTTAGTAATATGGTTATTAATTCTATGCACTTAAACATACATGAAGTTATCCGTATCTTCATTTATGTTGAGGTTAAACAAAACAAAACATGCTAAAATCACTCTGAACAAAAGAATAATACTATTTCTGGGTTTCACATTATGACACTCCAGGATCAGCACTTGGTACTTTAGTGTTTCTTTTTCTTCAAAATATTTGTTCATTTCAACCTGTGTCATAAAATCAGTTCTCATAAACTGTTTATAGATTCTACACATGCATGAGTCTTAACATGTATTTCTATCCTTTCTATATTACAGGGATAAACAAATCAAAGCAAGACAAAGCAAAACATATTCCTATAACACATGAAATGAAAAAGACATAAAACCACTGTACAAGGAGTTATTACCATGGTTACTCTGTTGTCTCTTGTTATCATCAATAGATTTGGTTGTATCATCAATCATAGTATAATGGAATATATGAGTACATAACCGTATTACTAAAAACACAACTTTGTAGATAGTATAACACTACAAAAACAGGTATTATTCAAACCAGCATGGGTATCCTAGTGAATCTTGTCATCTTCAGTGTAGTTGCCTATACTCTCAGATACTATCAATCATAACAGTTTTGAATAAAATCTGTCAATATCAGACAGCAATCAAACAAACCAGATTTAATTAAGATCAGTCAAGATAAAACAGTATAAGTTATACAGGGCTCCAGATTAAGTTAATAGGAAATTAAAGATGATTACTGTTCTATATCCTGATATTTTTGGATAGTTGCCTGTGCCCTCAGATCTAGTACATGTAGACAAACTGGGACAGAATAAATTCTATCTAAGCAAACCGGTGTGAGTAATATGGGTTTTAATTCCTGACACACTGTTAACAATATCTTCTGCTGTCTTTTCTAAGATCATTCCTCCCCTTTCATTCCCTAAGGTGCACTGTGCATTTTTGGGTTTCACCAACACCCTCGGTTTTAAATTGGGTGGGGGGGGCAACTTGCTATTTACCTAAGTGGTTCCAAACCTTCTCCCTTTTAGACATGACCTCTAGTTGTGTTCCTTTACCTATTAAAGCCTGTCTTTTCAGCCTATCCACAAATACCCATCTAGTTGCCCCTATTACTTTCTGGTTCACTGTCACATAGAGCATTGGTTTCTCATATTTGATTTTCAGCCTATATACCCTTTTTCAGGTTAATTATATTTCCTATAAAGAGCATCTCAGTGGACCCTACCTCTTGATCTAATCTGTCTGTGATTCTCTCTTTTTTTTTAAATTTAGTGTATCAAGGCCTCATTTATGTTGTGCTCTTTTCTGCCATTAGTTACCTGTTTGTCATCTTCATTTTGCTTTCTGCTCCATTAATTGAGGCCTCTCTATCACTGTTCCTAGAATCCTGGTACTTTTCTCTCTCTCTAGACTGTCCTTCAGTATTCTCTGTAGAGTTGGATTAGTGGTAGGGAATTCCCCCAGTTCTTCTTTGCTTTGGAAGCATCTTGTTTCTCCATTAATTTCTAGAGACAGTTTTTCAGGGTTTATCAATCTGGGCTGGAGGTTATTTTCTTTCTGGGCTTGGCATACTTCACTCCAACTCTTCTTGCGTTGATCGTCTGTGTCGAGAAGTCTGCTGTAATTTTGATGGGTCTTTCTTTATAAGTAATCTGTTACTTGTCTCTGATAGCTTTTAATATTCTGTTCTTGTGATGAATTTCTGGGATCTTGATTATTATATGCCTGGGTATAGCTCTGTTTTGGTTGTAGGTAGCTGGAGTTCTGTATGCCTCATACCTCTGAATATCATTTCCTTTTCCTATGTTTGGGAAGTTTTCCTTAATTATTTCTGTGAATAGCTTTTGTAGTTCCTTTGTATGTACCTCTGCTTCTTCATTCACATTTTTTATTCTCAAGTTATAGATCCTCTTGTTGTCTTCTGGCTTTTGTATTGTTACTGCCTGTTTCCTTGTTATTTTTTAGAAATTTTTCCTTTCATGATCCCACATTGCAAACCTGTCCTCCAGTTTGGATAATCTATCCTTAGTTTCTTTCAAGCAGTTTGGCCAGCTTTCAATGGAGTTTTTAATTTCCTGGTAGTCTCTTTGAACCTGCTTCATGTATTCAATGTTTTCTTTATATTCTTCATCAAATGATTCTCTCCTTTTTGTGTTCCACCATTCTTTTGTGTCTTCTTGAGAGATGCTTAGAATTTCATTTATTAATCTATTTATATGTTCTTTTACTTGGTTAAATATTTCACTTTTGAACTCGTCTATGAGTTCCCGAAGATATCTCTTTATGTCCACTGATGGCGTGTCTGATACTGTAGGTTTGCTGTCCTCAGTCTCCTTTGCATTTACCTTTCCTGGATCAATGAGGGTTAGGGGCTGGGGAATTTTTCTTGTTGCTTCCTATTCTCATACTTTTTGTTTCTTCGATACGGGTGTATAGAGGAGGTCCCAGTCCCTTTTCTTGTTTGTTATGGTTCTTCTGAAGCACACTGGCTAGGTGATCCTGCCCATTCCAGTGTGCTACTGTGATGCAAACAAGGGCAACGAATGCTGGCCCCTCTCCTCTGGGTCAGTCAACCTGCTGAGGCCTTCAGTGTGTTAGTGTGCTCTGCAGGTGGATAGAATTGGTTTGTGACAGCTTATTGGGTCTCAGTCAGGGGCATGACCCAGGCCAAGCACACTCCACCAATCCCATCTGGGAAGGGAACTACTGACTGAGGTCACTGCTGTTCCTTGTTCCTGCCAGTTCTGCCTGATTCCAAAATGTCATCGCATTGGAATGACACCCCTTTCCATGGAAGGGTTTTATTCCAGGCACTCACCGCAGGTTGATGCAGGTCCCTTGCCAGCTCCGTTTTCTGTTAGGCTCACTGACCTCGACTTCAGTGTGACTGCATTTCTGTGCGACTGTAGCTCCAGTGAGTCGAAGTGGCAGGAATTTGGGCAGCTCCATGAGTCGCAGCTGTGAGACTTTGGGCACTGCAGTGAGGGTGCCAAATCTTTAGCTGTTCCAATAGTAGCACTGGGACTGCATGTTTGACTGTTTCTTCTCATCTTAGTTTCTTCCTGGGTAGAGAAGATCCATCTCCCTCTGTCTGGGGCTCCCCACACTGTGTATTTTGGCATCTATGTTGACTATCTCAGTGAGCTTCTGTGATCTACTCTTACCTACCCACCATCTTTTCCAGAACCTCCTGGGCTCACTCTGATTCTCACCTCAATGTATTGTCTTGCATGGTGTAAACACTGGGCTGTTTATTGTTACTGTTCTCTTGGAAATGGTGCACAGCTTCCCTGCAGCATCCTAGCACACTGACCCATCTCCACAGGCCCTGTTTATACCCCTCAGCAGTGTGCATTGCCCCCAGAGAGGCCCAGGGCTTGTGGCATACAGTGGTGATTCCCAGTGTGGGTCTTAGTTACTGTGACCTCCAGAAAGGACTCTGGAGGAAGAAGATCATCTGCTCCAACCGCTGGAAGCAGAAAGTTCCTTTGTGCACCTGTTTCCTAAAAGTTGATACATGTAAAATCACTCATCTGATCTCACTGAGATCCCCTTCTGTTTTATAATAACCCGTTACTTATTTATTTACAGACGTGCTTTGGGTGTAAAAAGCAGGGTACAGAGACCAAACACCAACTGGCTACACCTTAGTCTTGGTTATATAACTATAAATGTAATCAATATGCTTTCAGTTGTTCCTTCCTAATATCAGAAAACAGATTCTAACAGAAATGCTATTTTAAAACTGTGGTGTATGATAGAAGGAGAAGGAGAAAGAGAAGGGAAAGGGGAAGGGGAAGGAGAAAAGAAATGGAAAAAAAGAGTACAAGAGGAGAAGGGGGAGAAGGAGGTGGAGGACAAAGAGGAGATGTAGGAGGAGGAAGAGAGGGAGAGAAGGAAGAAGATGAGATGGAAGAGGAGAAAGAGGAGAAGAGGAGGAGAGGAGGAAGAAAGGAGGAAGAGAAGAGGGAGGGGGGAAGAGGAAGAGCGGAGGAGGAGAGAGGAGGAGAGGAAGAAGAGGAGATGGAAGAGGAAGAGGAGGAGGGGAGGAAGAAGAGGAGAAAGGAGGAAGAAAGGAGGGGAGGAGGAGAGAGAATGATGAAGTGGAGGAGGAGGTGGAGGAGGAGAAAGGAGGAGATGGAGAAGGAGGAAGAAGATTCAGAGGAAGAGGAAATTGAGGAAGAGGAGGTGGAAGAGGAGGAAGAGATGGGGGAGGCAGAGGAAGAGGAGGAAAAGCAGCAGGAGGAGAATGTTCCCTTTGTAAGAATATGTCCAGAATCAGAGGCCACCAGGACCACTGTGCACCCTCAGCCCTGTAGACAGCTTGATCTCTGTGGAGCAAAGTTAATTGCACTCCAAGTGAATCCACCTGTCAGTGGGTCATCTGCTGGGGCTGTTCCTGTTTAGGGATTCTTCTCATCCCCATACTTTTGAAGGCTCTATGCTCTGCCCCTGCTTTCCTAAATTTAGGATCCATAAACATACAAGCAGGCAAACTGAGACATTATGGAAAAGCCATGGCAAGCATGAGCCTCCCAAAAAGCATCATCAAAGCGGGAAGGAGAAGGGTGAGCCCCAAGCAAACCCGATCCCAGACCTTGAAAGCATCTGGCTGTGACATGTAGTGGGCGATCCCATCCAGCAGGAGGAAGACTGGGCACCACCATGCACTGGAAGGGCAGGAGCTCTGCAAAGGAGAAAGGCATCACTGTGCCAGCTGACTGCAGTGGGCGCTTAGCCTGCAACCCCTCCCTTCTACATGGGAGAGAGGGGTCAGCAGTCACCTCGCAGAGTATTCTTTCAAGGACAAGACTCCAGGTGTGGGCACGACGTCTCACTGCAGGTGAACAGACCATGAATTTCAACTTGCCCTCCTAGTGTCTGTGTGAGGAATTAAATGTGCACACAAGCACACACACACACACACACACACACACACACACACACACACACACACACAAACACACACGGACAAAGGTACTTTCAGGAAAGTGATTCAAGGTTTATTCAAGCCATACATAATAGTGAGAAAACGTATGTATTGCAGACCTACACACATATGAGGTATGACCGAAGAGAAGATGAATTTCAAATTTTACAAAATTATTACAGCCTAACAAATTCCCTCCACCCTCCTTCAGAATGCCCACCTCCCTTCTAACATATTTGTGCCATTTTTTTTTTGCCACATTCTGAATCAATTTCAGAAGTCTTCTTCTGTGAATTCCTTTCATTATTCTCTTGTGGCTGCCCTAATGTTCAGAATTGATTACAAACTTGACCTTTTATGGGCATTTTGACTTGGTGAAAGAGGCAGAGTTTGCACAGTGGCTAATCTGGGGACAATGGTGGACACAGGCACACCACAAAATGTTCACAATCCTGCCTTTCCATTACTGGATATGTAACAACAATGCTCACCATATTTTTGATCATTCCTCCCAAAGATACTGAGGCAAGTGAACCTCTAGAACTGTGTCAGAAAGTGGCAGGAATGACAGCATAAACTATTTTGAGAAGGATTAATGTCAGTGTGTCATTAACTATAATATTTTTTGAGTTTAAACATTCACTAAGTATTTCATTAATCCTATGCGTAACTGTTCTTCATAATATATAATCAAACTTATATTAACTTGACCAGTAAACACGTTTCAATGGACACAAAATGTAAGGTGCAACATTTATCAAATAAGACGTTTTAAATGAGATATGGGTGATGAAACTGACCATCCCCTATTCTGGGAGTTATTTTTATTTACAGAGCAATTTGGCTAGAATTGAAAATTGTGCATTGTCTTTTTTCTCTAGCACTTCACCCTGAAAGCTGTGCCGGTGAATCAGTCGGAGTCACTTAGCAATGCCATATGAAAAGAGATGCTAATTGCAGTGTTATAAATAATGGCCATGATGTGATATGTGAGCATTTCAAATTTACAGTCTGTAGAGACTGGATGTTTGGCATTTTACATATGGCATCTTTTGGGGCAGATCCTGTCACCAAGGTCTGCACACTCTCCAGCCAGGAAGGTGCTGCTGAGTCTTTGGAAGGCAGCAGACACAAGGAGGCTCTGGCACTCTGGTGTGGGGTTCAGCTACCCCCCCTGGAGTGCTGGACTGTGAGTAAGTCCAGGTGCCATGCACACATCATGGGACCTCAGCTTTCCTGACCCACTGTCACTCATACTATAGGGTACTCATAAGAGGAGCCACCTCCAGGGCTTTTGGGGAAATCTCACAACTCACAAGGCACAAAGTCCTGGAGCGATAAATGCATATAGACAGTGCAACCTCACTGTGCTTGGGAGTCAGGGTGGTGGCTGGGATCCAGCGCTATGGCTACGAGACGATGTCACCTGTGCACATCCTGCTTGCTGATCTGAGCGACAGCAGCTGGTGATGTCATGTTTCTGTCTTTGTCTAACAACTATTTATTAGCTATTATGAGTCAGCCCCTCTGCTAGACTGGGGAGAACCTGAATTAATAAACCAAACAGAAGCACATTCCCTGATGTGTTTCATGCACACACGCACAACCTGAAAATAATCCTACCATACTCACTGGCTTCACAATACTGAGCTTCTTTTTCAGGAATTAAAGAAGCACTAATTGTAGGGGCAAAAAAGCAAGGGTTTGTTCTGGTAAGCTAATCTTAAAACGTACACTTAAATATTCTTTAAATCAGAAAGTCTTAAAAAATATAGAGGTTACAAATAAACATGAATTAGGCTTCTCTAAATTCATCACAGCTACACAGTTTCTATTCAATAGTTGAGGGTTTTATTCACGAGCTTGGCACCAGTGTCAGGCAGA
Source organism: Cavia porcellus (assembly GCF_034190915.1). Taxonomy (NCBI): domain Eukaryota; kingdom Metazoa; phylum Chordata; class Mammalia; order Rodentia; family Caviidae; genus Cavia; species Cavia porcellus. Next base: position 46,298,014 of record NW_026947507.1, read on the forward strand.
ATGATAATCAGGTAAGGTGTACAGTGCTACCAGTGCATGTTGAATACAGCTCCCTGTTCTTTTTCAAATTTTTCTTTAATTTTAACCACTAGTAGAGCAAAAATGGAGAAAAGGGAAATTTTGTGAGGTGGGTACAACTACTCACTTGAACTAATGGAAACATCATAGTATTACTGATATAATATGAAATAATAAGTTGTATTGAAATAATAAAATTGTAACAAAATTACATATACTCAGTATTTTTTTTGACTCAAAAAATACAAACACTTTTGAAAATGAGTGACCAGGGGTGACGTTGACTCCTTGGCCATGGTTTCTATGTCACTTTTTAAAAAATTTGTGTGTATGGAGTTAGTGATGGCTATGGCCCTTGAACCAATCCTTTCCCACATGTTTCCAGATTCGGCTTTGCTCAGCACCGCTGTGCTTCTGTAGTTTGCTCACAGCCCCTTGCCAAGGTCCGTCACCTCCTCTGACCAAGCCGCCGCTGCCTGGAGCTGGAGGCAGCAGGCCCAGCAGCACATGTAGTCTCTTCCACTCCACTATTATTATGAACATGCTCTCAAGTCGAGTTTTATAGGGATTTTAAATGGATCCTAATAAATAGCTGAAAAAGTCATGTCCAATTTAGCTTTTATCTCAAACACAAAATCAAAGACCATTTCATACCTGATAGCCACTGGTCACCTAACTGTTGAAAATCATTCTGTGTGACATGGGAGAAAAATAAAATTCTAACCACCAAATTTTCTATGCAGCTGTGTGTAATGTGATGATCTCAATGAATAGCAAACCCAGGGTGCTAAGTATTTGGGTTCTTATTAGAGCAGTGCGTGGAGATTAAGCCTTGTCAGATGAGGATTCTGGAGACAGGAAACAGAGTGGCTGGGGGAGTTCACTTTGTGGGAGCCTCTTGAGGGGCAGCTGCGGACACCCACTCTGGAGGAAAGAGGTGCTAAACAGGGTTTGGGGTGTGCTGGTTCGCCTTCTCAGAAATGGTGTTAATGGTTATTGATTGGAGGGCTGCTTAGTTTTTCCTGCTTTCTGCCCCCTCCAACAGCCCATCATGCATTTCTGTTATCCTTTGCAAAGCAGTGATTCCTCAACACCAGACATGTGCAGGGCATGTGGGTGCTACGGTCTGATCCTCAGAGCTGGAGAGAGCGAGATGCCTCAGGGTGGAAGGGAGGCTGCATGCAGGCAGTCGGAGATCCCTATGAGGACAAGGATTCACCTGGAAGAGATGAGAGACAGCTTTGAAGGGTGACCTCAGGGTGGACTGCTAACAGGAGGGATGCTATCCTTGCACACCTGTCCTAGCTGCAGCCAGGGTGGCCTGCCCACCCCAGCCTGGGGACGTTCCCTACAGAGTCACCTGACCTACACACCTATCCTAGGCTTGCAATCAGGACCATGAAGGCAAGCATGCAAGTGGCAGGGGAGAAAACACTCCCAGGGCTGGATGAGCTTTAACAGTATAAGGGCCAACGTGAGTTTATCTGGGTGCTGCTGTTCCCTGGCCCAAGCTCTGTTTGGGAAACCACATCAGAGGCATGCTGGCTTTGATGACATACCAGGCTCCTGGGTCAGATGATCGGAAGAGTGAGCCACTAGTGAAGAGGCCTCACCATGCTCCCCATGGTCGCAGGCCTGGGTTCGCTTTCCACAACTAAAGTTGTCCCTCGTGCCCACAGTGGTCCTTGACTGTCTCAAGACTACTGCACTCAGTCTTTACCAGCACTATGCGAGGCAGAGACCCCTGTGCTAGAGGATGGTAAATGGGGTGTGGGACTGCCTGGTGGACACACGGCCCTCTGCTCCGAGAGCAGGGTTCTCGCTGCTGCTCCACAGTCTGTGGGAGACACAGAGTGTGAATCCTTCCCCAAGAGGGAGATCACAATCTCATTGGACACTAGAAGTTATTGAAACAAAAATTCATGGCCTCTGTTGTTTTCCATGTGGTTCTTGCCTAGTAACACACTGACTTGCTATCTGTCAGGTTATCCCGGTAATCAGCTCACGGCAATTGTAGTTCTTTCTTCAGTGTGCACGTTGTCAGGAGGCGTGAGGCCGTGCAGACCCCGTGTGGACTGTGAGCCCGTGAGGAGGAACTGCCAAACCACGGATATTGTTTTTCTGAGTTTTAGATAAAAACTCCAGTGAAAATTTGGACACTGGTTAAATAAGCTTTAAAACTGCTTAAAGAATATATCTCATTTTAACGATTTCAGAGAAGCAAAACTTAGTTGTTGTTTTTTTTTTTTTTTTTTTTTTTTGATGCTGGGGATCAAACTCACGACCTTGTGCTTGCCAGGTTTAACATTTAAAATAGAGTAAGTCCTGGCTTTTAGACAAATATTATTTGGGAATTGTTCTATCTGATCAAGATAATTTCATTGCAAAGCAAAAGGTCTCATTCATTCCACTGGGTGAATTCCTATGACATTAGAAAATTTTATATTTGACTTTAGTAAAATATGTTACCCCACTGTAAATGTCCTGTGATTGGTAGTGTCCTAATGGTTGAATTGCCAGCATATTCATGACACAGCTTCTGTTAAAGTAGTGGAAATAGTTTCTTCACCAAATCAGCATGAATGTCTTTTATGAGTGACAGTTATTGTCATTACCATGAGAAATGCATGTATAGTTGGGAAAGCCAGGATGCACACATCTTGAGACAGTTAGAGATGTACCATAAAACACCTGGTTTCTTATTTTCTTCTTACTGTCTGACCACACGTAGAAAAGGGGCTTTATACTGTTATCTGCACTTGCTGTTCTGAATATCCTAGCCCAAGTAAAACTAAAAATAAATATTGAATTCCCCTGTTCTTGAAAACTGTGACTTGATTCCATCTCTTTCAGTTATCACACAAGTAAAGTCTGGGAGAAAAAAGAGAAGAAAATAATCAAAGCATGCTATCTATCATGTTTATAAAACGGAAAGAGAGCTTCTGAATTTGGACTTGCACCTTACTAGACAGGGTGATAGATGTGTGTACACACAGATGCACAGATTCAGACTATTCAGTGTGAAAGATCAGGGCTGATTTCCGGGAAGGAGCTACCAGGTCTCAGTTGTGGCAGATTGCTGGGTTTACCTAAGTGTGTCTCACAGCATCCTCTGACCCTGGAATGTAATGAGCTGCTTCCTACCACAGTGCTGCTGCCTGTATCGAAGGTATTGTGATACAAAAGATCTAACCAAGTTTCATTAAGAAACAGAATAATGGTCCAGCTGTTTGCTTTCCATTTTAAAAAAATCTAGAGCAAGAAAGTGTACAATATTTATAGAAATACATTTCTTTCCAAAGAAAAATAGTTTCTTAGCATATGTACCATGTTTAAAAATTCAAAAATTTTGCAGCGTATTTTGAGAGAATTTTCAAATCTTGCCTATGCTTTCCTAATAAGGTATGACAGACCACAATAGTAGGTACATGAGTAACAAGTTGAGAATTCTCTTGAAAACTTTCCCTCTAGCCCCAGAAGGGCGTGGTGGTTCACCTGACCCTCAGTTCCCAGAGCTGAGGGAAGATTCCTAAGCAGACTGGGCAGTCTCAGACCTGTCACCATCTAGAGCGGCTTGGTCGGTCACCCCTGGGAGTAGCGGTGCCTTAAATTCAATGCCATCATTTCTATGTTTTCAGGGAAGACAGAAACTTATTAATGGTGTATTTTCATAAATTTACATGTGCCCATAGAATATGATTACAAGATTCAGATCACATCAACAGAAGTGTTTCTCTATGTCACTTCCTGCAGGTACTATCAGCTCACTGATAAACACTGACAGAAGACAAAAGCAAATTTAAAAACTTAACCATGCACTAAAGCTTTTCCAAACTTAAAAGTATTGTGAATAACTTTTATTTCACTTTTTGTCATTTTATTTTGTTTCATTGATTCCCTATTTTCATCATTTAGCTGGTTTTCCATTTTTTTGGCATTTTCTCTTCATTATTTTGCATAATGCTGGAATAAATTTCAAATATGTGTATGAAAATCCAAAAGTATTTCCATAATATACAGTCCAAAAGTTCCTACAGGTTTCCATGTATACACATGTAATGATTGTAATTGGTTTCGGTTACTCCCGCAACAAGTGTTCCAAAGTCTGTATTCCCTCTATCTGTGACAGTGCTAGTTACAATCCAGTGCTACTTTTCTTAGATGTAAAATACATTAAGGAAGAGGCTTGGTAATATATTAAAAATAAATTTCTCCTTATGAGTGTGACAACTGCAAGAGGCTACTGTCTCTGCAGCATGCAGCCACTCACACCTCTGACAGCCGTACCCCTACAGAGCGGCAGGACAGAATTCCATTCCAGTGCATCACAAGAAGGACCCTGCAGGGCGCTGGTCACACAGATGTAAAATTCCACTGAAACCCAGCTAATCATACAACTCGCTGAACCTCTCGTGTGCATACAAAAGAGATCAGTCGTGTATTGCACGAGATTCCAGGAAAACGTAAGAAAATTGCAAAACTGGTACCTGAAAGTTAGGTTTGCTTGGAAATAGCTAAACAATGCTTATGAAAACAGTAACAGGACCAGTATTATTTGGATTACTTTTCCTTCCTTCAAAGAAGTAGAAAATCAAAGCCCTGAGAAACAGAGACACAGTCAATCAAAATTTTTCAGATGATTCATACAATGGTTCATTGTTTACTTTTGGCCTTCACTTTGATAATTCCTGTTACTGAACTTGCTTGGCATCTGCTCTGGCAGTGAATGGAAAGCTTGGGATTTCATTCAGCTGTGAGAAAATACCTGGACTCACCATGTCCTTCCCTGAGTCTCCATGTCCACTTCTTTACTGAGGATCAGGTTTGTTCTGGCAGTCACGTGAGGAGCTGTAATAAAATCACCCCAAAGTGGGAAGTACCCTTAGAATGGAATCACTATGGCTTTCATTTATCATTGTTAGATTGCCTTGAATTTAAAATCTGGTGCTAAGGGATAGGGATTTAGCTAAGCAGCATAAGCACCTGCCTGGCAAGCACTTGGTTGTGAGTTTGATCCCCAGTACTGATAAAAAATAAATAAAAAATAAAATCCAGTACTAAGTTTGGCAGCTCTAGATAATTAACCAAATAAATTCTTTAAAGTTCTAAACTTGAGATTGGATGAGTTACACCCCAAAGTGTACAAGAGGGTCCCCCAAAAATCTTTTAAAAGATCTGACAAATCAGCAGGCAGGGCACTCCTTGTTCATCACGCCACTGGAAACAGGCACAACTGGACAGGCAGCCATGGGTGTGAGTCCACAATGCTGGAGAATAGAAGTCAGGCCTGGCTGATGAAACTCAGAGGCAGAGCTAGGCTGGCCAAGGCTAAGCCATGTCTCTGATCTGAATAGGAAATTTGGTATTGATTCCTGCACTGATCCAGAGGCTGCACAAACAGAGCGTTTAGTGTTTCACAGTGGCAGGAGCCCTTTGGATTACACAGTTCAAGGTGTCAGATGCCAACCTCCTCCTTTGCATCCTGCAGAATGTAGAGGTGCCTGGTACAGGGACAGAGGACACCAGCTTATCAGAAGCTCTGCAGGATGTGTGACAGACGGAGAGGACACTGTGGTGTGAAGTTCCTAGGATCCCTTCTGCTCTCGCACGGTGCCTCACAACTCAGTGATGTCCTTACAGACATTCAGTGATAACCTGCCGGGGTAGCCTTCAGCATCCTTAGTTGGACATTTGGAGTGCTTAATATCAAGGATTATGTACGTCCTTACGGTTTCTTCTGTCCTAAGCACAGAGACAATTTCCTCCCATCGCAGTAAAGTGGCAAAAATGTCCAGATGTGTCTTCCAGTCACCTTTGGCCCAGGTTTCCATCGTGGCCAGAGGCCCAGAATAAGCTGCACATAGCATCTGTAGCTGGTTTGAGATTTCTCCTCACCATGCTGGTGTCCTACTCTGGGATGGAGTGTTGTGAAGTTCTGTGATTTGCTTTACTGGGTTTTTTTAATCAAACTGAGCAGTTCTTCTGGACCTCTCTTTGTTCTGTGGAAGGAAACTCGCTGCTTGGCAGGTTTTTCTGTAACTACGACATGATACAGGAGAGAAATTTTTCCAGAGCATAAATCGTGATTGAAGAGCAGATCCACAGGCAGTGCAGAAGACTTTTGTCACTGTGAGGAACCAGCAGAGTTGAGCAAAGAACTTCTTATGGTCAAATAGGCAAAGGCTGACTAACAGCTCTTCCCTGAGGGACATTATCTAAGGAAAGTAGCTTTGTTGTAGTAATTTTATTTGTGGGGATGATTAAGCTCTGCATTCTAATTAGAAAACCTTGTAGAAATTCTCTTCGAGTGAGCATTTCCTTAAAAATCTCTCCTGCTCCTCCTGGAGGGGTTAGATCTCCCCTTCAGTGGGTTGAAGCAGCAGTGGATGAGTGTCTTTGGCAGGGGCATGGGAATTTGTCAGTACCCAGCTCACCATTTGGTTCCCACCATGCCCTGAGTGACTCTGCAGCACACTCTGTGGTGTAACAGAGTTTTCTTAGTTCTTGATTTAATGGGAGCCTCCTCTCATGAGCTCATTCACCAGTTTCCAGAGGTGGGTGTTAGAGAGAAAGGCAGGAGGCAGTTCCTCCAGCACCAGAGATTCTGGAGAAACCATCAGGGATGTGCTAGAGCGCAGGGTCTACCAAGGCCCCCAGGAGGGAGCAGTGGACAAAGCAGCCTGCAGTGTGTTCCACAGTGATGCAAACTGTAAGAAATCTGATAAGAATTTGTATTCCACAAACACAAAAATGGTTATGACCAAAGTGAAGATTATTTTAAAGAAAATATCCCAAGTTTAGGAATGCTTTAGGGTTAGTAGCCACAAGCAAACTACAGCAGAGGGAATGGAGGGGGACACAGAGGCTGGCTTTCTACCAGCAGCTAACGGTGCACATCCAGGGCCCAGTCTGTGGGTCGCAGTCTGCCCTGAAAGTCCAGGCATGGTCTGAGTCTGTGCTGCCGGTTGACACAGGGAACAAAAGGCCTTGGGCCTGCCAGGCACTTCTAGGGCAGCCAAGAGGATAGGACCTCACCTCTCCAGGGAGGTCATTTTTGAGTGTTCAAGAATATTGTGTAATTTATCTCAGAGACTTCTGTTAAATGACGTGAATGCTTGAATGAGGAGAAGTGATGCAGGCAGCTTTCTGCCTGGGGTGAGCAGCTGGGATTGTATGGTGCCTCTCATTTCCTGCCTGCCCTCCTCACCCTGCCCATCTCTTGCTGGGCAATGGGGCAGCCCTAGAGCTCAGGCAGAGGAGAGGTCCACCCAGACGGCCTCTGTGCTTGCGTTTCCCTCAGGCTCACTGCAGGCTGCAGACCTGCAAATGCCAGATCTGAAGGACAGAGCCTGGGCTCCCCAGTTCTTCACCTAAGACCCATCCTCCTCTGAGTTTCCTCTTTATCTCATACCCCGTGTGCTGGAGGTCACCTGCCAACCCCATCCCTACTTCACAAGGGGTTTCTAAAAACCTGTGCGTAGAGCACCTTCTGCTGCCACCCTAGGCATCCTCCTCTAAGTTGCCCTGCTGGCTCAGTTCATTTCTGGGGGTGCAGGGAACACAGTTCGGGAATGTGCACACTCACTGTGTCCACTTTGGGCCCAGTTGCAAGCTTTTCCTCTTGGGATGGAAAGCCAAGTTTAAAGAAGCAGGATTGGAGTCTGCTCCTTTGTCTGTGTCCCTGTTGGTGCCACTGTGCTGATCTAAGCATACAGAAAGGTCGCCATGCACCCTGCTTCTTTTACCTCCTATGCTGTTCAGACACCTGGTATGGAGTGTGCCAGACCTGTCACCAGTTACTCCAAAGCACACGGAAAATGCAATCTATGCTGAAGAGTTTGTGGATCGGCAGGAGAAAGCACAGCTGGGAGGGGTGGCGCATGCTCGTGATCCAGCGCCTGGGAGGGCTGCGGCACAATTACAAGTTCAAACCCAAGTCAGGAGCCCTAGGCAACTCAGTGAGACCCAACCCCAAATGTAAATAACTAACTAGTAAAGAAATATGGGATATAGCTTAGTGAAAAGACCCTGGGTTCGGCCCTGGGTGCCAAAAGCCAGCCACCTTTTTAAAAAAGTTGCATTTGTCTCCTCTTATATAAGCACCTAGCATTTGTACAGTCATTCCTATGCAGGTGGTCTCCAGCATGGCAAGGATGCACACACTGGCAAAGATGCTTTTAGAGAGAAGTAGGGTTTTGAAGTTCCCTGTCAAATTTGATAGTACAAGTATACTGCCAAAAAAAAAAAAAAAAAAAAAAAAAACCCTCATTGTGTGATACATGTGAACACTTGCATATAAATGCATGTGTTTAGTAAGTATGAATTTTATTTAATTTATAGTCTTTATCCTCTTCACAAGTATATAGATACAGTGTACTATGTATAATTTATGCACCTTCCGTGTGTAAGTATGACTCCCGCTCACTGAGAGCATCCTAAGGACCTTCCTGTTCAATTAGCTCTTTTCTCTTTTTCCTCTTGTTTCCTTTCTTTCTCCAAATGCAAACTTCCCAGCCACTGTGATGTAGATGCAACTATGGTTCCCCAGGTCCAGTAACTGTTCCAAGGAAAAACAAGACTCCAGTTTGCAGCCCAGGATCCTACACAGCACGGGTTGTGGGGTCCCCACGTGGAGACGGGATGAGCAAGCCCAGAGTGGGGTTCTCAGTTCTGGCAACAGAGCAGCTACCTCTGGAGGCCAGCAGGAGAGGGGCAGCTCTAGCCTCTCCCTTTCCAGAAGCTTCAGCTCCTGCTAGAGTGGCTTTATTCTTACCTTTATGTCTTTATTTACTTCTGCGATTGTGTTTGTAAGAGAAGTGTTGGCATTTTTTTGATTCCCCCGCGAAGTTAAATTTTAAAAATACGTGAATCTTTCCTGGATAGGGGATTAAATATAGCAAATAACCCAATATTGACACGTACTGGCCTTTCCCCCCCTATTTTTTTCCCTGTAATTTCAAGCCCCCACCGGTTTCGCCTGTGTTGGCAGGCGGATCGCATGGAAGATGCCCACCCCTTGGATCACAGGCTGCCCTGCGCGAGAGCTACGCACTGACCCAGGGGCACGGAGCATCCGTTCTGGACCTGAGCACAGACACGGTGAGCGTGTCTGTGTTCTCCCGTATGGCAAGCTCTCTGCTGGAAACACTGCGCCCTTGGCCGCTGGGGAAGCTGGGTTCAGATCTGACAAATGGCACTGACAGTCTGTTGGCCATGCATTTCGATGGGCAAGGCGTTCCCTGAGCAGGGACGGGGCTGGTTGATTGCGGCCCCATGCTTTCCACACCGCTGGGCTGGCAGGTCCTGGACAGACACACGTCCAGGAGATGTCTTCCTGTGTCTTCACCAGCTTTGGAGTTGTCCTCGGCATCTAACGACAGGGACAGCTCTAGGCTGGGAAGGGAGAGAATGGTATCGTAGCAGTTCTGGCCAACCACAGAAGTGAGGCTGCTATTTGCTGGGTTCCCTTCTGCTTCACAGGTTTGTGTTCGCTCATTTCTTCTCTGAGTCTGAAGCACATCTATTCCAGCAACTTCCCTCTGCCCCGTCCTTCTGGAAGTGCCGGGGGGTGGGAGGAGGCCAGAGCCTCTGGAATCTGAGGTTGCATGGAGCCCAGCTGGGGCCAATATATCTGCGCCCTGTGGTTGGGGTTTCCAAGGTGAAAGTCCAGGGTCTCAATGGACATGGATGAGAGGGGAGAGGAAGGCAGCAGCACAGTGCAGAGGAGAAAATGCCAAAGGGTGGAGAGGCAGAGGACCTGAGGAGGAAGAGGACAGCATGGGGAAGAAACTCGAGTTCTATTGGAAAAGGGAGGAATGAAAGTTTAAAGTGATGGAAAATGAAGGCAACCAGGATTCTGCTCCACTTCTCTCCGCAAGCCTCTGTCCCTAGTCCTCCTTATAAATGTAGGGTTGTTTTTCCATGGATGCCTTGATCATTCTGTCCAAAACTGCATGCAGACATTCGAGCCATTATTAGTTCATTCTGCAGGAAGCACCCTTCAGTCTTGGAGAACTGGACGTAGAATTAAATTATTCTTTTCTTTTGTAGTGCTTGGGATTGAATCCAAGGCTACAGATCCCACCCTATTTTATTTTATTTTATTTTATTTTATTTTATTTTATTTTATTTTATTTTCAGATAGATTTTACTAAGCTGCTCCATCGTCCAGGATGGGCTTAAACTCTCCATCCTCCAGCTTTCCAGTATGTTGGGATTACAGGCAAACACCACTGCACCTGGCTCCAATTCTGTCTTGGTCATTACGTGCAATTTCTTAATTTAACTCACTGGCATTTAGTTTGAACTGAAAATACACTGTACACCGGGTGTGGTGTATATAAGGTAATACTGCTCAAATTAGCATCTATATAAACTTGATTAAGATGGAAAATAAATTATTTCTTTGGGTTAAGTCTCAGAGCGTCAATCAGATTGTGTATGGGCATCCTGCCTGGTAAGCACATTGGGCTGTGTTTTGTGGTGTCTGGTACACAGCCCAACGTGTTTGCCTGTAGTTAGGCTAATTAAAAACAGAATGAATATGAGTAGCATGTGCCAAAACTGTAAGCAGGGATACAGGAGAAAAACTGGCAGCACATCACTGCTGATAAAACAGCAAATCCTAGAATCTACTCACAAATGACGGAAATGGAGAAAAACCAAAAATCAATACCCAAGACTTAAATGTTTGTCAGTTTGGGAGAGTGACTGGAAGATTGTTCTTGGTTTCTTCCCTCCATCGCTCACTGTGTAGGCCTCCTTGTGGTGTGTGGATCTGTGCAATACCCGTTAGAGTTGCAGGGAGTTCCTCTAGGCTGTGAGCTGGCAGTCTGGCATAATTTACATCTAGACTTGTGCCATGAATTAACTGAGATGATACAAGCAAAGCAAATTGTTTCCTTTTCAGTAATCAGTGCATTTCTGAAAATGTCCCTCCTACTCTTCCAAAACTGCCACAAAACCCATGTCAACATGGTGGTCCGTGTATGTAACTCGTGTTCTTTCTCTTCCTTTTGTCTTTTTCGTTTTTATTGGTACCAGGGATCGAACTCACAACTGCCTGCCTGCAAGGCAGGCACTTATGCCACTGAGCTAAATCCCCAGCCCCTTGTCTGTCTTTTTGAGACATGCGGTTCAGGCTGACTTTCAGGCTCACTTTGTAGCCCAAATTGGGCTTGAACTCACCACAATCTTCCTGCCTCAGCCTCCCACTGCTGGAATTACAGGTGAGCTTTCAGACTCACCCAACACTTTTTAACAGCTCTTGCCATGCCGGCTCATTTCATCACGGGGAGTGCAGTCTTCCTTGGAGCTTCCAGGCCCAGAGGTTTAAGTGAGGGATTCGAGTCACTGTTCAGGGTGGGAAACTGTCCCCCTCTACATCCGATGCCAGCAGTCTGGTCCCCTTGCTTCCTCCTCGAAATTCTCAGGGACTAAAAAGGTGTACTTTTTTAAAAAAGCTATTAAGATGTTAATAAAGTCACAGCAACAACAGCTCCCAGGTACCCCTTGGAGGCTGGTCCTCTCTAGGAACACAGGAATCCTCACTAGGCTCCACACCTGTCTCCCTGAGGGGCTGCACCCTGCTTTATAGATGGGGATATGGGGCCTGGAGCATCTGCTGAGGCTCCCAGAGGACCACATGATGGAGAATGGAAAGGTCAAGATGGTCACAATAGCATACTGTTCCAGTGAGCTTTGTCTGGGGTATGGATAATCAGAGTCGGAATCCATCTCATTTTGTGTTTACATATTTTCTCAGGCAGAGCACTGAACCCCAGCTTTCACACTGAGCTAGGTTCTCAGTCTTGTCTTTATTTCATTTTAAGACAGAATCTCAAAGTTTCCCAGCTGGACTCAAACTTTAAGTCCTCCTGTGTCACCCTCCCTAGTGCGGTGATCGCAGGTGTCCGGCATGAGCCTGGTGCAGCCTTTGATTTTTAAGTACGAATGGACAAGTGGAGTAGAAGCGCCATCATTACTGTTTGTGAGCGTAACAGCTTTGCAGGAAGCCATCACTCAGTCAGGACTGTTTCCCTTTTTTGTGTGCGTTGGTACTAAGGCCCTCCTGCTTACCAGGCAAGTGCTTTGAGCCACTGAGCTAAATCCCCAGCCCAACTTTTGCCTTGGTTTTTTAAATTTTACTTTGATTTTTTTTTTTTGTTTGTTTGTTTTTTGTTTTTTCATTTGTCTTTTCCAATGCTGGGGATTAAGTCCAAAGTCTCACATGCACACTAAGCAAGCCCTGCACCACTGAGCATCATTCCAGTGTGGTGATAATTATGGGATATTTAAATTCTTTGCAAAAGACAGAAAGAAGTTTGCATGTACACTAAAACAGATTTTAAACATTTAGTTTATTTAATAATTATGATTAGCTTTAATACAATTATAAAGAATTCTCAATTTTACCTGCACAATTTGCATAATACAGGTGTAGGTTTTGCACCTGACCAAAATATTTGTCTTAGGACCTAATGGGTTTGAAGCCCTGCCTAAAGGACTCCTGCTCTGTCCTTCTTCCTGACAAACCAGAGTGGCATGGGCAGAGAGTGCAGGGCAGAGTGTAGAGAAGCCAGCAGCCTTCGTTCTCCACCACAAGGCCCTGGTGCACCCAGGAGCTGCCCCGCTCAGAGTTTGCAAGGAAAGCAAAGGTCTTGTGTGGACATGAGGGTTCCTCCACTAGGGCCTGAGCCATGCCTCGCTGCCCCAGCACCATCTGCCTGACTCCACAGCTCGAAGCCTGGAGACATCAATCTCAAAGGGAAAATATGGGGAAGAATCATGACTCAGTACTTTGCTCTGATTTATTTATTCTTTAAAGACTTTAATGTTCATTTTGTATGAAATGGAAATTGGTCACCACCCTTCTCTGTACATTTTATGCACAATCTCTTTTCTGAAAGCAGATTTCTTTTACTGGTGACAAAATGGGCTTTCGAGCAAAGGCTTCATGTTGTGCTATTAATGAAAATAATTTCTTCAAAGATGAGGGTTCTTTGTGTGTTCTGTAATGTTTCAAGTCTTTGTTTATCAAAATGCCTTTGAATTAAACAACTTCACTTCTAAGAGGAGAAAGTCAGGGGAGAATTAGAAGGAAATTCTTCTAAGATTATATTAACACACAGATCTTCATTTGTTAAACTGGAGTTGTAGATTCTTTGTGAGTTTTCCTAAAAGAAATTTTATACAATTTCTTTGTTAAAATATAAAGTTTTGTATATTTTAGCTTGCCAGGTATACAATGAACTATTGTGGAATTCAGATAACTTTTGATTTTCTATCAAAATAATGCATTCTGCCTGGGAAGAATCAATACATATTTACTTACATGATACAAACCAGGCATGTACACACATACACCTACACACACACACACACACACACACACACACACACACACACACATTTAGTATTTGAAAACAACAAAAACATTTTATATATGGTGCTAAATTTATAATGCAAATCACCTTGTTTGCACAATATATCTCAATGCTTTTAAATTGGATACTTTTGAAATTTATTGCAACAGAAAGCAGTTTAAATTTTAAAATGTAAACATAAGGTATTTCCATCGCATAGTTCTAAATAATGAGGCCTCCACTTAGCCTGAGCTATGAGGTATTTCCAAGCCAATTAGGAGCCTGGGACTACAGGAAGCAGCACTGGCCCTGGATATGTTACTGTGTAAACACCTGGCAGTCTTTCCCATGCATTCGAGTGGCCTCGCCGAGTGAGGGTTGTGCTGTGGCATCTTCTGTGTTCACTCATTTGACCAAGAATTATTACAGTTGCAGAGAGTTCATAGACTGAGCAAAATATTTTTGGGAAAAGGAAAAATAATGATGAATGAAGACAAACACTGTTGGGAGGTTTTCCCACCAGACTCTGAGTGAGGGCAATCAGCTCTGCTGTGCGGAATGCATGGCCCTCAGCATGCACAGAACGGCAGACCCACAGGACTGTATATACCACCTTGTGGAGCATCCGAGGCTTCCTTGGGGCCAGGGGAGCATCCTGGAGGAGCCCCCTTCATGATGCCACCACCCAGTGTCTACCTCCCAACCCTGCTTAGGGGTCGTGAATGTCCCCGCTCCCTCTGTTCCTGGCCCCTCACTTCTGCACTGTCGCCCCTGCACTGTAAGATGACCAGGGGCTGCCCTCTCTTCTCATTTGGCTTCAGGCTTCCTTGGCTCACTGGTGGCAGAGAGTATTTCATAACTGATTGGTGTCTGATTGGACACATAGAAACAGTACCTGTCCTGCAGTTGGAATACATCTGCATAGTGCATCTTGGTCACTTTTCTCCCTTTGCCTTCTCTGTGAACCCTATGTCGCTGTCCTGGGTCCCTTCCACAGCTCCACAGTACCAGCCTTCCTCATTGCTATCAGTTATTTCTTTGGCTCTTTAAGTTATCTGTGCACCACCCTCAGAGACTGGGCCTGTTTTCAGTCTCTGTCCTGGACAGGTGGACAGGAAGCTGCCCTTTGGAGGGGCCCTTGTGTGCTGAGAGTGATAGGACCATAGCTTGACTCCACACCTGCTGGATGACAACCTGTGTATGGAATCATCACCCTGGGGTCCTGTGACAACTGGAACAAAGTCTCTCTGGGTTGAAAAAGAATGGCCATTTCCCAGCAGAAGATCTTCCCGATGCCTACATCTGCCCGGTGTGGCAAAGCAAGCTGAGCCACTCAGCAGTGTGGTACATTTCACCAGAGCCACCTGAGCAGGCCACCGAGGCCTGGGCCGGACATGGAAAAGGGCACTGTCCTTGGTGACCTTGGGCTGCAGCCAAGCAAGCTCTAAAGAGTGCTGTCCATGCTCCTCGGCTGTCCGTGGGCTCAGGACCAAACACTTGCAAATATTTGTGCCGGCCAGCAGCCTTTCTCTTTCTGTGATAAACCTCTCAGGAAAGGAGAAATAATGATGCATCCTTTGAGAAAAGATACACAAATCATTTGCTCTTCAGCGATGACCGGGTAAGTTGTAAAGCATCCCTATATCTGAGGACTAAGGAGGAACATCTGCTATCATGATGGTGACATCTCCTTAACAGTGTTTCCCTGGAGAAAGATCTCAAAGCCAATTACCTACCACATTGATGCCAGCAGACCACATGCTGTGGGAACCACGCATGAAATGGTCCACAGATGTCACTGCTGACTGTTTTTGAGGTCTGCTGCTATTTTATATTTTGCTTATTTGTGTGTGTGTGTGTGTGTGTGTGTGTGTGTGTGTGTGTGTCCTCCAGCCTCAGCCTCTTCAGCGTTGGGGCTACAGATGCGCACTCCCTTTCTCAGTGTATTGCTATTATTCAGTGCTGCCCACAGAGACAGTTCATAATAGGAGCAGAGCTTGAGTGAATTATGCCTTCCTCACACTTTTATTGACACTGTTAGTGAAATGGCTGTCTAGGGTAGAACTACTGAAGTTCTCACAGGACAGAGGGAAGCTTCTGGACAAAGGCCTGTCGGGCTGATTGCCAAGGTTTTTTCATTGTTTCATTCGTGTCAAAGGAAAACATCTAGGACGGCCCTACTCCACTTTTCCTTTGCATAAATCATTCCTGGTGGCCACATGTTTCAAGCATATGCATCACCTTATGAATATGCTGAATTTCTTGGTTTGAAATCAAGGTGGATTGAATCTCATGACAGCATCTACATTTCTATGTAAAGGAGAGTATAAGTGGTCCTTTCCCCAAGCCCCGTTTATTTATTTAATACGTCTAAGGTAGGATTGAAAGGTACAGTGAATGTCCTTCAAACTGTATTTTCAGTAGAAATCACATTGCTTTGAGCCCCCTGGACCCCCCCCCCCACTCACTTCACAGCACTGGTCCCACCCTGCCCGCCACTTTCTGCAGACGCTCTGGAGTTTCCTTTTGTGAGCGTCTTCAGTTGCCCTGTCCTGGCTGCCTGTGTGTGACTTCTGTTAAGGGTCCTGGATTAAAACATTTCCCTTCCATGGTCGTGTTGACTTTGGGGAAGAGCCGAACATCACTTGGTGACAGAGGGTGAGGACAGAGGGTCACGTTGTCATCAGCCTGCCTTTCTGGTGAATGTCACCTGGCAGGAGAAGCATCCTACTTTTTATCATACCTGGTAAAGTCCTAAAAGAAAATGTCAACACTCCTTTACAAAGTTGCTATAATGGTGGGAGTCCTGTGCTGGAAGCGTGGGGTGCCTTTGAGGGGGACTCGTGGCAAAGTGTCTTTTACTGTAAGCAACTTTTAGAATTTAAAACTTCACTGTGTGTTGTGGTCTCACCTTCTGGATATCAAATCTTTGCTCTGGGGACCACAGGACACTGTTGGGAAGAAGGGAGAGTGTGCGCGGTGTGGGAGGAATTGGGGTGGTGCTGACTCAGCCTGGAGTGATCTGCTCACTCTGCGGGCCTGCAGGTCCCGCCTGACTCAGCAGGGCGCTCTGCGGGCCTCTGTCTTCTTCAGACAAGGGATTGCAAGCAGCTCTCAGCTCCTGTCTGCCTAGAAATGCACTTCCACAGAGGCGCAGGAAACGTCAAGTTTGACTTTCACTTCATAGAAAAGGCTTAAACATAATCTCTGTTAGGAAAATGACTTCTGCCAATTAAAAGTAAGAATTCATTTAATTATGTTCTCTGTAATTGTGATCAGAATAATAATGTTGCCTCTCATCTCTGTACCTGCTGTGAAAATTAAAATGAGTCAAATTTATTAGCAGTTTTTGAAAGAAAAATGAAAATCTTTGTAAAGTAACATTTCCCACTCATTCAATTTCCTGTCCTGTCTGGAGATCCTCCTCTGATGCTTTGTAAAGTATTTAGCAGGATATTTACTGACGTTTAACCTGTTATGTTTGAAAAGTTTATTTACACCACGTGCTGTGTATCAGTGATGAAGAAGAGACAGATACCTGAGCATGGGAGGCAGTGTGCACACTGTTCCTCTGCTCCTAGGAAAGCAGTGGCAGGAGCTCTGACCCCTCGCCCTCTGTAAAGCCCAGGACTCAGCTCCTGCTGATCCCCGCTCACTGGTGCCTCCCTGTGTCACATGGGCAGCGTTGCACTAGGCAAGTGGAACCTGCCCTGAGATCCTGGCGCGCTGGATCCTGGCTCTGGGAATGGGCATCTCTGCAAGCAGCACAGTGCCCCAGCGGCCTCAGCGTTCAGGCTCCTTCCGGGCCAGGAGGCCTCAGGGGCTGCGAAGTCACCGCAGGCGCCTTCTCTGAGGCAGCTGCTTCACACACAATGACCACATGAGAGCTTTTCTAGCTGGGGGCCTCTAGGGTGGGGATCCATTCTTTCACTTTTTAAAATGCTTTAGTAGCACCTCGGAGTGCTGGGCAAATCTACCTACACAGTGAACCAGCTTAAGATCATAGCTGATTAGGAGCTGACGAAAACTTCCCGCACATTGTAAAGGTCATCTGTGGAACATTCATAGCTGATTTCTTACTAATAGTGAGCAGTGCCTTCTCCTAAGACTGGGGACAGGGCGGCCGCGCACTTTCAGGACTATTTCCCATTCGGTCCTGTGAAGCAAGGAAATAAGGCACAGACAAAATGATTAAAAGGCTATGTTTATATGATGTGATTAGTGTCTTGGCTCTTTAAGAAAATTTATGCAAAGCAACATGGTCTACCAGCGCTTACCTGGTGCAAAGCCAGAATTTAAATTAATTCCAGCAGTGCACAATTACGAAATTTTTAAACTTGTACCACTTAAAGAATCAAAATATGAAGTATTTAGGAATAATTTCAGCAAAATACATGCCAGACCGCATGCTGACAGTGCAAGCATAGCTCTGAGAAATTATTTTTTTAAAAAGTAAGAAAAGAAGAGAGGAAAAGGAGAGATGCATTGGATCATGGGAAAGATGACACAGTATTTTCTAGATGTAAATTTACCCATGTGTTGCTGGTCTACAGCAGCAGTGTGATTCCCACTGAGTCCCCCGCACCATATTCATTAAAACTTGTGATCCTGATTATAGGATTTACATGGCATTGCAGAGCGTCTGGGACACACAAAATTGTTTCTTTGTTCTTTTTGTTTTGTTTTGTTTTTTTTAAAGAGAATACAACAAAACAAAGCAGTACAGAGTAAATCAGAACAGAACAATGCAAGCAACACAAAACTTCACAACAAAACAACAGGAAATCAACAGTGACTATCATAATGTCTCCTGTTTTCTTCGAAATATTATCCAGACCTTCACACACAATGATATCATATATATCAAAATAGTATAAAATCAATAGAAAAAAAGAATGAAAGCAGTATGAGACTTCAAAACAGGACGATAGAAAATCAATAATGGCTACCATAATGTCTCTTGTTCTCTTCAAAATAGCTGTGCGTAACTTACACACAATTAAATCAAATAATAGAAAACAGACTAAAAAAATCAAAACAAAAGAATGAAAGCATTACAGGACTTCAACACCAGATAACAGGAAATGAACAATGGTTACTACGATGTCTAATTTTCTTCAAAATAGCTGTTCATACCATCACACATAATAAAATCAAAGCAAAATGGAATAAAACCAATTAAACAAAGAATGAAGGCATTATAGGACTTCAAAACAATATAATAGGAAACCAACTATGATTATCATAATACATGCCTAGATATTCAAAATAACTGCCTATACCATCAGACATAGTAAAATCTAACAACACAATACAAAACAGAACCCAACCTAAATAACTGCCTATACCATCAGACACAGTAAAATCTAACAACACAATACAAAACAGAACCCAACCTAACAAAACTGTGAAAACATTACAAGAGTTCAAGACAAGACAGTAAGAAACTAACACTGTTTACCACCTTCTCTTCCTAGGTGTTTCCTCTCCTATGGCTTTTATAATATCTGTTGTGCTTTTGGATCCCATTAACTTCAGTTTTTTATGCTAGGAAGTTACTCAGTGTTCACCTCTATGATTTCAAACTGTTTTTCCCATGAACCAGACCTCCAGTTCCATCTGTTTACCTACAAGAGCCTCGAGATTATCCTACTTTATAGCTGTGTAGCTTTCCATTGTATGAAAATACCATATCTTTCTTATCCATTCTGTGATTCATGGACAAGTTACCCTTACTTTTTCTGATCTCCTGTCGCATGCAACAATTGTTTTCTTCCCTTTGATTTTCAGTCTATGAATTTTCTTTTTAGTTAAATATGTTTATTGTATACAGTATATTGATGGGTCTTGTTTCTTGGTCCACTCTTCCTGTGTTTCTTTTTATTGCTGACCTGAGGCCATCTACATTAGTGGTTATAACCAGCATACACTGGTTTGTCTCTGCTATGCTCTCCTCCTGTTGTTGATTCTCCACTTTCCCCATTCCTTCAATTTCCTGTCCTGTCTGGAGATCCTCCTCTGATGCTATTCCTGGAACCATGGGCATCTTTATCTCTCTCTAGAATATCCTTCAGCAGTCCTGTTGGATTGGTTTGGTGATGGTCATGAATTCCTTCAGTTGTTCTCTATCATGGAAGTATCTTATTTTTCTATCAATTTTGAAAGATAGTTTTTCAGGATACATCAATCTGGGTTGGAAGTTCTTGTCTTTCGTTTTTTTTTCCCCCCCTTGGAAGTTGTTTTTTTTTTTTTTCAGGATTTGAAACATCGCACTCCAAACTCTTCTGGATTTGATAGCTTTTGTTGACAATTCTGCCGTGATACTGATTGGTTTTCCTTTATAGATGATCTTTTTCTTTTCTCTAACAGCTTTTAATATTCTCTTCTTCTTCTGAATTTCTGGGATCTTGATTGTTACATGTCTGGGTGTGGATTTACTTTGGTTATGGCTAGTTGGAGGTCTATGTGCCTCACTTACCTGTATACCAAATCCATTTCCAAATGTTTGGGAAGTTTTCTCATATTACTTCTATAAATAGCCTTTTTATTTCGTTTGTGTTGACCCCTGCTTCTTCACTGATACCTATCATTCTTGAATTATTTTCCTTTATGCCATGTTGCAGCCATAGAGTTGTTATTTCCTGGTTCCTTATTATTTTTAAGAGATCTTTCCATTCATTATTGCTAACTGCAATCCTGTCTTCAAGGTCTGAAAGTCTATCTTCAGTCTCTTTAAAGTGGTTTTGCCAGCTTTTGATCAACTTTTAATTTCTTGGATATCTCTTTCAATCTGATTAATGCACTATAGTTCCTTTCTATATTTTACAAAGTTTCCATCATTTTCCTATGCTCTTCTTTTTTATCTACATCTTCTATATATATGCTGAGAAATTCTTTCATTATGTTTGTGATTTTTTCTTTTACCCGAGACATTATTTCTAATCTGACTGCTTTTACAATCTCATGAAGTTGTTTCCTTCAAAATTCCTGTCTCTTTGGTGAGCACAACAGGAGAGTGGGAGTTCACATACTTCTGTGATGATCCTGAAGTGTAAGAACTCGAGAAACACTGGGTAGAGATCTGGCTATGGGAATAATTAGAAAACCTAAGCCAAAATGGAAGCTAAAAGAGGCCCCCAGTTTGGAAAACTTGTACTTAATGAATAGATAGGGGGTAAAAAACAAAACACACAGATTGTCTAGGCATTTTCAAGAAGGAGTTGAAAGTGCATTCCAAAGAGGGAATTATTTTTGAAATTTTTGTCGAGACAAATGCCCTGAAGCATCTTCAAAATAGATTTCCTTTGCCAGATTCCACCCAAAAGGACCCAAGAATATAGGAAATTTGGTAGTGAATGTGCTAACATACATGGGAACTCATTAAAAGTACTTTAAATATTGCTCATGGACTCTAATTTGTTGTTTTTCTAATTGAAATGTATGCTCGATGTGCCTAATGCAGGGGTCCAAGTGATGATGATCCTGGCACAGAGAGAGAGAGAGAGAGAGAGAGAGAGAGAGAGAGAGAGAGAGACAGAGAGAGAGAGAGAGACAGAGAGAGAGAGAGAGAGACAAACAGACAGACAGACAGAGACACAGAGGGAGAGAGAGAGAGTCTTCACCAGTTACATACAAATTTCACCCACTCATTTCCTTTTCTATATGCAACCTTGGACAGGAGCACATATAGCTTTGTTAAAAAATTATATTTTAATAAATAACACAGTGGGCAAACTTAACTGCCCATGGCACATTGGCACAGACTTGATTATTTCCCTCTGCCCTCTATATAAAAGACAAATAGTTTTTAAAAACAATTTGATATGAGTTTTTTTATTCTTTTATTTCAAATACTTACACAAGTGTTGCATAAATAATACACAAAATTCTGTTTGCTTTTCACTTAGATTTCCCAGATTTATCACATTGGCTTGAGTATTCTTTATATATATTTTTCTGAAGTTGTTAAATAAATGCAAACGTCCATTTTCGTAATCACACATGATTAAAGTCATATTATTTGGATTCAGCAGCATTACCTGATTTATGGACATAATTCAGACTTAACCAAGCATTCTGCAAAAGTGTTTCTTGTCCATGGTCAAATTCAGCATCGTTCAGTGCTTTTGGCTGCTATGTTCACCCTTCCCTTTAACAGCCTTTCTTTTCTTCTGTATCCTTTTACACTATGTCTTGAGTTTCCGGTTTTCTAATGGTTTCCTAGTGGTTACATTTTTGTGGCCAAATTCTTTGGAAGTGGTACTGTGTCTTTGCTGACTCACAGCAGTGAAAGCCACAATCAGGCTGCCATTGATAGCGATCTGATGCTCAGACTCTCTGGTAAGTTGTGTCTTCCAAGACCCACAATTACAGAGTCACTATTTTTCTTTTTGTAAGAAGTAAGGCTTATTTTTATTATTAATGTATGTTTGCCACACACGGTTTTTATAGTTCCTGTGTGGACTCAGTGTATGCACACAGCACATCCCAGGTCCCCTTTCCATCCACTTTCTCTTGCCCTCTTCCTCCTCCCTCTATGTCTCAATCCCCCAAGTCTCTGTTAAGAGAATCTCTAGTCCAGGTACATGTTCTACTTCCTGGGAGATTGTCACTCTCCAGATCTAGCGTCCACAGATCAATTTTACCAGACACAATTAGTAGGGAGCTGGTTTGCAAAAACCATTTCAAGATACACTGTGAAATGTCTCAGCCAACAGCTGACATCTTCCAATGAATAGGATTTAATGAGTCCTGGGATACCTCACCTTTCTAGTTCTATGGTTGTCAAGGAAAAATATCATCTTCCATATACTTTCTATGGTAAAGCCAGGAAGAATACCAACATTTTTCATCATCAATGAAAGATTTTGGCGAAATCTTTTTACCACAAAATTTAAAACAAAGTGGCTAGTTCTTTTTTAAGGGGAGGGGATTTTTCTAAACCTTCAGCATCAATCATTCCTTAAAATCGAACAGGGACAGGATTGCTGAGGTGAGCACATTGGGGGACAGTGGGCAGCCAGGGGAAATCCTCTTCTGCCTATAGACAAGTGAAACAGTTTTGCAAGAATGCAATGAGTTCCTCAAAGTTCATTTTCAAATGTGCAGCTCAAAACTAGAGAACACATTTCACCACCAGATTCTGTATTCCTAGAACAGTGCAAACCATCAAAGTGTCACTCTCTCTACAGAAATTCACTGCCAGGTGCCCTGCCAGGGACCCTAGTCCTGAGCAGGGGACTTTCCATTGTACCAGAGTAGTGCTCTGCTCACAAACTTCTGTCTGCAAATACTGCCTCGGACCAACCTTTCTCCTTGCTGATTAGTACTAATCTAACCGTGGCCCTGCATGTTAACTGTGGGCTTTATTTTCCAAATACTAATTACTGTGGTCACACTATAATTCATGATTCTAAATGCCAAGGCATGCATGATACCCTGTATTTGTTCTTCCTTCAGCACCAAGTAGGACCCACATTCGTCAGCTTTCCTGTTGCTGGAACAAATCATCCTAACAGCCACAGATTACAGAATGAGACTTACGTGGCTCTGCTTCAGAGGGGTCAGTCATAGTCAGCTGGCTACAAGGCAGAGCAGCATGGTAGATGGGCATGGGGCACCAAAGCTGCTCAATGTATGCTGCCTGGGCAGCAGAGCAGGGAACAGAGCCAGAAGGAGAGCAGCCAGGGGCCAGGAACAGTTCCCAAGAGTGCGCACACCTCCACGTACCACCCAGACCCACAGGGAAGTGTGTGCTTTGTTAAATTCCTGGCAGTGTCCAAGCACAGCAAGTTGACAGTTCAGGTCACCTATCATACAGAGAAAGGAGCATTGATAGAGATGTGATTCTCTGTTGTATTTTCCCACAAATGATATAGCAGTCTAATAAATAAATGGAATCGTTATGATGCATTTCTCATGTTTTAATGGAAAATGCCATTGTCAGTGACAAGTTGGATTCTCTACGTTGGGTTACTCATACTATCACAGTGCTGAGGGTGGCAGGTCTAAGCTTCACATTGTCACTGGGGCATTCAGCAGTGTCTGAAGTGTGTCATCTGAGAGCCTTCCTGTAGAACTGTCCCATTCTTCCCATGCACTGTATCCTCCAGGCCTCTCTGAGTCACTGCTCAAGGCTTTCAGCACTTCTGTTCTTCCAGAGCCAAAACCATAGCTCAGCTCCTGCTGCTGGCTTTCAGTGTTGGCAACATTAGTTTACATCCAGCTGTGTCCTTTCTCCCCACAACACAAATGACACGGGGAATTTTAAGATGTGATCTTCCTGTGGGTAGGAAGGACTTGTTTCCCACAAATACTTTTTGCCATATAGTAAATTTATAATGCGTATAATTTAACCAGATCAATCTTCACTACTGCACAACTAGAAACTGAGACTTGTTGAACTTTTATAACCCTTTGAGTCCTGATGTTCCCCACACCAGCTGCGATCAGGCAGTGTCTTGGAGGAGGTTCCCCCAGCATGGGAATTAGTCACCTCATAGTCAGTAGGACTTGTCATGATGTTGTAATTGGGAAAGCAGAAGTTGATATAGGTCTAAAGTAGTGGTTATGAACCCATATGAAGATCTACCTGAGGCATGTGGTGTGTGATTTGGGGTACACTAAAATACAGCGGCTCCCAGAATCTTCCGTGTGGTCAATCCATTTTCCTATTCAGAGGTTCTGTCCTTTCTGTGGAGCTTTTTGGGTTCTATATTTGGCATTCTCTAGAAGGAAATTGAGAGTTGAATTCTTACTTTTTGGATTCTTAATTCTGAGGTGTAGAGAAGATGTATGGAATTGAAGGTTATTGTGTTAGATATAAATATATTGTAATTATAAAGCCTTGCAATGGAAGATAAATGAGGCCAGGTTTTGAAATCCAGATCCTGGTTACATTTAATAATGTGTGCAAATCTGAGAGCTTTATACATTTGTAATACTGCCTCCATCTATGTTCTTCTCTCTCAATGAAT
The DNA here is from genome assembly GCF_034190915.1 of Cavia porcellus. Lineage (NCBI taxonomy): Eukaryota > Metazoa > Chordata > Mammalia > Rodentia > Caviidae > Cavia > Cavia porcellus. The sequence goes on from NW_026947507.1 coordinate 46,322,372, forward strand.
GATCACCTTCCTGGCAGCCCCCCAAACTGTGCAGTTGTTGGGCATGAAGAGGTCATGCACACCAGGTGTGGCAGTGTGTGGGACATTCCATTCCTTCCTGACACCCTTCTGGGCTCAGAGTGTTGGTCCCATAATGTGGTCCCAGCGTGTGGAACCCATAATGAGTCTGGATGTAGGCAGCTCTGATTCAGTTCTGGCTTCTATGCCTTTCCTTTGGTTGTTGAGGTGAAAAGATTTTAATTTATGTTGAAAATATGGAATAGTCTTCAACAACCCTGCCTACAATCATTACAATTGTTGGTGATAAAATCATTGCATGCTAGCAAAGATGCATCCTCTTTCTTTAATTATACAGCAATTGTCAGACAGCACATAGTAGGTGCTTTGGTGCTGGTTAAATCCTGAAAAGAACAGCTTGATTATTTAAAGCAGGTTTCTCAAATATCTGCTTTTCTTGGAGTAGGATTCTTACAGAACTAAGATCATGGTTCAGCTGAGATTCTATTAAATTTTCTCTGCAAGCTTATGAGCAAATCTTCACTGTGAAAATGACATTAATTTTAAATCTGGAATTTAGCATTGAAATATTACCGAATAAATAAAACTGATGGTGGATATAGTACCTTTACAGCGTCTTCCTCTTCCCTGGAGGGTCACAGCCAGCTGAGCTGCATCCTGTCAGGCAAATGCTCCTGCCCTGGTGTCTATGGGATGTGCTGCAGGAGCTGGACTACCTCGCAGTGGTGGAGTCCCTGACATAGTGTGGCTCAGGGTTTGCCTGTAACTTTAGTCTCTTGAACATTATAAATGTCTCGAATTATGTATAACCCCTAGTGCAAGGTTGTACTATGGAAATATTGACTATTTTACACTATTTAGAGAATAATGCTAAGAAAAAATTTGTATATGTACTTAGTAGAGAACTAGGTTTTCTGAGTATATTTCATCACCGGTGGTGGAATCTACCGATTGAGCTGGAATGAGGGTAAGGCTCTCCAAGGTCTCCCCTTCACCAGCCTGAGTGGTGGTGGCCAATGCAGCTCCATGCATCAAGGACACTGTTCAGAGCACTGCAGATCTCCTTGGCACCCACTGATTCCAGGCTCAGGACCTGCATGATGCGATCTATACCAGTCTAATAAGAAAACGTGTCAAAGCTGAACGGATCTCCTTTTATTTCCCCCACATTAGGACTTTGTCAACATAATATTACATATAAAGGAAACACACTAGTTGTCAATCAGCTGGAAAAATAATTAAGTGTTCTGTGGAAATCAGTGGATTGCAGGAAGCATCAGTGTCGCATCAATGGCAACTTCTTCCTAAAAACCCTGCCTGTGCACGGATTTCCCAGGTGTCTTCATGCCATGAGCCAGAGTCCTGCCCTGCCCTCTCTCCTCTTTTCTCTTCTTCAAGGCCTTTATCTTTCAAAGGAGGTAGTGGCTGGAGCAGGTAGGAGTGGAACTGTTTCATCATTTCTCTCTCTCACACACATCCTGATGTATTATTTGTATGTGTTCAGTTTAGTAAGAGCAAAATTGAAATGCCTCCGAAAATGCTTTGCATGGTTTGAGAGATTTAATAATAGCTTCAGTTTTCAGATAAGTATATTTTAAAAGTGAATAAAGCAAAGCTTTTAAGATTAATCAATTTAACATGCACTCTAAATCTTATTTTATCTCATTTTCTGCTTAACAAGCTTTTTGGAGAAAAGGGAGATTAAGGGTGTTTTTACCATGGAGGTGTGTTTTAGGCAAATGTATTTCTAGACTATGTGATAATATAAATATCTAAACAATAATTATCAGGAAAAAAACTAATGATGTCCATATTTTTCTTCTTAATTTGACATTTGACTCAAGTTTTGAAAATATTTTTCCTGCTCTATGCTAAATACTAAATATTTTTTTAAAATGTATTAGTAACCTTAATGTGAAAAATGCATGTACTCTTAAGATTTAGTTTCTTTTCTGTTTTTTTAATGGCTACCATGTGTCTTGCTGTCTTTTAAATAGCTGCTCGTGCTATCAGATTTGACATAATCAAAACAAGAGAGAATAAAACCCAAACCAAGAAAACATGGCTTCCAAGCAGGGGTCACCTCCTGGTGAGGCCTGGTTCTTTACCGCTGCAGTCCACAAATGGCACTGACTCACAGAGAGGCCTGGGTGTGGCTGTCTTCACACTGGCAGTGGCCCACACTGCTTTCCAGGCAGCAATCACCTCCTTACAATTTAGTTTCCTTACCGAAGAGAGATATCTTTTCATTGGAATAAGAAGCTAAAAATTTAACCTCAACAGAACAGTGACCTTAAATAATAATGTGGCAAAACATAAAACTGAGTCAGCTTGGGATGACCCTTGAAATGAAAATATCTTTGTTATCAATGGTTTATTGTGTCCCATGGTTTTGGTAAACGATGGACTGTGGGAGGTTTGGAGGCCATTGGGCCACCTTTTGAAGACTTCAAGGCAATGTGCACATGCCTGGTGAGACATTGTGACAGTGTGGATGTTTAGCCACAGCGCTAATTATACCATGCTGTGCTGAACTTTAATTGTGTGGCTTGATTAATGTAATAAGGTGAGCATCTGTTGCTTTCTCATACTTAGTATTAAGACCCTGCATAGAGAGGTCTTCTTACAGCTCATGCCGAGTTGTGGGAACCAAATACCACCAGAAATGTCAGTGCCAGAAGCATATGCTGCAGCCCCAGCAGAACGCCCAAGTGTCTGCCTTCAGTGCTCTCCTTTATAAAGTGCACGGGAAAGCAGCGTCAGCAGAGACGTTGAGCACATGTTCTGTGAAGCAGCAGACCTTCCAGAGGGTTCCCAGAGCAGGAATCTGGCGGCTCTGGGGTCTCTCATGAGCTTGTAGCCCTCCCTGTAGAATCATAGGAGATCAAGCTGCAACTAAAAGACTGCCTTCAACCTGTGCCATCCGCAGTGTAAACTCTTTGACAACCATCCTTTATTTCAAAAGTAATAGTCCAGATTGTAGTAAGTAGGATGGACCTGATTATTTTAGACATCAAATAAATGAAATTTGGGCTGAAGATTCTTACTGCCCTCCTTTAACCATCTGATACCCATTTTAATAATTTCAAAACTCTTCTCAGATTCCATAGCTCCCGCTAGATTCTTCAATCTCTGTTTTTTCTTTCCCTTCTTTTCCTATGGTCCATGCAGACCCTGACACCACTTCCTGTGCACCTCTGTGTGAAAGACCCTGGCATCTCCCACCTAGATCGAATGCACCCTGTGCTCTGGTGGCTCCCATTGAGAACCAGCCTGTTTTGGCCAGCTGCTCTGCAGCCCAGGAGGTCCTGAGTAAAGACTTCTCGTGCCCTCACTGTCATGCTGCAGTCTCTTGCACGAAGTGGGAAGCGGTCCTGAAGCACCGCTTTTACCCCTGCTTGCTGATTCTCAGGGTACACAGTTAGGGCAGAAGATGCTGCTGAGCATGCTTCCATCTTCCTACAGAAGAGCTTAGTTTGACAAGTTAGCTTTAACTCAATAGAAATGAACATAGGTATTGAAAAAAAAAATAAAAGATTCCCAGTTTAATGAATTGCTATGTTCAAAACCATGGATTTTTAAATCTAATACCATCCAGAAATCCTAAAATGCATAAAATAAGGCTAACATTCAAATAGTAGCCAAATAATAAAAAATAAAAAAAGAGGGAAAGAGAGAGACAGGTAGGATTCTTTCCTAAGTTAGTTCTACTTCATATTTCATTTATTTAGAACTCAATATACAGAATATTATCAGGGCCTTAAATTTTTCTTTTTAACCTCTCAACATTGATAGTAACCTTTTAACTAAGTGCAAGTGACCAATGCTTTGAAAAGTACAGAAATTGTTTAGCTGAAATCACCTGTGGTAAACCTTCACATACATCCAGGCTTCAATTACCTCCAAGAGAAGATGACAAATAGCAGGATCTTCAGCAATCGGGGTGCAGTTATAGTGTTCCCTGTGATAAACAGCCTGATGACTAGTTAATACTTTTAAATAATAAAATAGTGTAGAAGACAACTCTTCAGATATATTGTAGGACTTTAAGAATGCTAACAAGACCTAAAACAAAATTATAATCACTGCAATTTAGTTTTCTGCAAAATGTGTTAGGTTTCACAAATAGAGTAAAACCCAGCTTAACTCTTAAAATACTTATTGCTTGGTTTTCTTGTTGCAAATCCATGAGCGTGTGGCCCCTGGCTGGACTGGTCACCTATGAAGCAGAGCCCCGTCCCCATGAGGCCAGGGCTCAGCAAAAGTAGCTGCTCCTACAGACTCCATGAGGACCTGTGACCCTGATCCCTCTAGGACAGAAGCACTCTGAGTAGAAGTCCATCCCTCTCAGTGACAAATTCTCCTTAAGCCAGTGTAAAAAAAAAAAAAAAAAAAAAAAAAAAAAGTTGCACTCACGCTAAAATATTTTTTAAAAATTTTACACACCATTTTGTTTCAAGTTTACAACTGTTAAATTTTGAAGCTTTTAAACGTCTTCCAGTATCCCTTGGGTCCCATTTATGGAATCATTCACCTAGAGATAGAAAATGGTAAGCGAATACACACCTGTTCTGAGCATGCGCAGATATTTTACTGCCATGTCTTTGTATATATATTCAACACAGCAGGTGTGTGTGGTGCATGCACATCACACTGGATGTCACAGTAACCTAGGGACAGTATAAATCACAGGCAGGATACATGAACCTCATGTGCACTCACTTGACGCTGTGTCTCGGGCATTCGTGGATTTTGGTATCTGCAGCGTCCGGGGACTGGTCCCCAAGATGCAGAGGCACTGTGGTGTCCACTCAGGCATTTTTCCTTTGAAGGAAAACACGACGCTCCTTGGTTCTCTTTCATCTTGTAGCTTGAGAGCCCCGCTGAGGAACAGGCAGCCGACTATTGCCCTCCGATGTGCGTTAACTCTGGCTTTGGAGCCTTGAGTAACAGGTCCTGTGCAGGGTGACACCCAGGCAGGAGGTTATCCCATCACCCAGGACTTCTGGCCCTTGTCCCCAGCAGAAAAGTGGGAATTGTGTGGCATCCCTGTAGAGGGAGATTTGAATTCCAAACTGCATCTACTCTTAAAAAGGTTGCATGCATTTTTATACCCAGAAGATAATGGCTGTTATAAAATTTGTTTCCATCAGGAGAATTTTAGATGTAGAAATCATCCTGTCCCTGCTCCCCTCCTCATGCGCGGACAGAATCCTTCCATCTGGATGAGGGGAGACCCGGCTCAACTCCACTCCCCGGGCTGCACTCACTTGGCCCGGTCAGTGAGTCCATGAGGTGGAAACCCGCTAGAGCACTTGCCTGACAGGAGCCCATCCCTGCTCAGAATCTTTCCTGCCTGTGTCATTGTCCTCCTCAAATCTGCATTTAATAGGTGTGGATGTGGGTGGCCTCGAGATTCACAGGGAAACGGAAAATCTGTACAACTTACCAAAGCATGTAATGGATTGCGTTAGCATACATAATCATCGTGTTCATTTTATTGAAGGATGATAAAAATTCAGGGTTTGTGGAAAGGGAGATTGCTTTGGAGTATGACAGACAGCTCTGTGATATTTCCGTTTAGCCTTACTAGGAGCCGGGAAGAGGTGTCCAGCAGGCTTAGCGTTATCAGGGGCAGGCAAGAGAAAGGCCGGTCAGTGGGAGACTGCGGAGTGGGAGGACAGGCGGGAGCCCATCTGACTCTGTGTCAGTTCAAAACAGGTTCCATTTAGGCAAAATGAAGAAAACTCCAGGAAGATGTAAAACAGATACTGTGAAAAGGGAAGAAAATGTTCAAGTGGGAAGGGAACTGGGGAGGAGAGAGGGAGAGAAGAAAGGGAAAGGGGGAAATAGAAGAGAAAAATGGGAACAAAGCTTCTGCAAATAAGGTGAGGAAGAGGCTGAGGGAGAGGAGAATGGGAAAAAGGGAGAAAGACATGGCGCACAGGTACAGATTCCCATGAGGAATGCCATCATTATGTACATGTAAAATGTACCAATGAAATTAATTTGAAAAATATCAAGTACAAAAACAAACCCCAAAGGAAAAGAATAGGTGTTCTAGTGGGTACAGAGTTACAGTCAGACAGGAGTAAAACATGTTTGGTATTCTATTGTACATTTGGGAAACCTTAGATAGCAATAATATACTGTGTATTTTAGAAGACTAGTAAAAAAGATTTTGGATATTTTACCATAAAATTAAATTTTGGGGAATACAGATAAGTTCAATCTGACTTAAATGCCACACACAACATACATGTAGTGAAATACCACAAATAAGCCACAACTATGTATATTGTACATATCAGATAAAAATTTAATTTGCTAGTGTTAAAAGATAAAATGATATTTGAAGATATTTGATAATATTCAACGAAAGCACCCTTCAGTCTGCTTTGATTGCCATTGATACTCCTATCATTCCTGTTACGCCCTTTGCCAACCCAGCAGCCCCAGTGTTGGGCAAGGGTGTTTCTCATGGTGCAGAGTCCATGCAGCCTACAACAGGCGTGCAGGTGGCCCCAGGTCCAACTCTGTCTAACTTTGCTTCTTTTTCACAAAGGTTCTAATGTGCTCAAAAGCTCCTAGTTCCTAGAATGTCGTAACTGAGGCCAAAAGCTGCCTATGATTTTCTCCAAATCTTCAGAACGGCAAGAAATCCTTTATTTCCAAGTCAGCTCTGGGCCTCAGGTGGCAAGAGCAGGTCTGACGTTGTGAGGAATCATCCTCACCACATCTAGATCATGATCAGGTTAATGTGGACCATCCTGATTATCTTTTCAGTCTCACCAAACTAATACCATTCTCCTGTTCTTTGCTCAGGTCTTAGTTGACTTGTAAATTTCTAGTAGGGGATGAAATCTGCAGTTAGTTCATTTACCTTCCTTTGCATTTCTATTATAATTTTCTAAATAATAAGCTTCCATCAATATGCTGGGATGATTTTAGAGAAATTGAGAGTTGTGATTGTTCAGCAATTACAAAAGGTAATATTTAAGTCCAATTTTCCACACTAAAATCATGTTGAATAAATTAAAAATAAATTAGCAGATAAAGAGAGGAAGAGAATGAAAAAAGAAGATGAGTTATGTCCCTGCAACACTCTCAAGGAGAAACGTGGGTACCAGGACTGCAGACATGGACTCTTGAAAATGGAAATTGTAAAGAAAGAAAAAAGGTGACCATGTGACATAAGTTTTGGAGTTACAATTTACATATCAGATTATAGAAGTGCTTCTGCCTGCATAATTATTTTAAACTTTCCTTTATTTTTGAAAACTCTGTTGCTACTCATCATTTAGAAACACCTGTTGTAGTCAGGGGTTGTAAGGAGAACAATTAGAATCAGGACCCAGAACTTATAATATTATCTTATGATGGTCACCTAGAGTTAACACAAGAAAGTGCAGGAAATCTGTCCACAACACTAAAGAAGACCCAGAATATTCAGCCAAGGGCCTGGATCCCACAGCAATGTCCTGAATGAGTCCAGATGAAGATCTACAGCCCATGACAGTGCCACCCACAAGTCCAGCTGGAGGTCCTGAGCCCACAAGAAGGACTCACACCAGTCTGTCTTATGTGTCCACACTGGGAAGGCCCAAAGGTCTTCAGTGACAGATGCTAGCAGAGTGAAGGAGCTGTGCTGGTAGGCTGAGGATTCTATACTAGAGCCAAGAAGTCATTCTCATAATACAGACCAGGGCTGTCCTGACAAACACCACAGCCATCCTCAGAGACATGGAGGCCCTGAGTTCCTCCAATGATAAGCACAATCAAGTACATCCCAGATAGCCAGCATGACGAGTTTGCCCTGGAGATTTAACGGCACATATCTTCCCCTCCAGAGCCAGGAAGTAATAATGCTCAATGTAAGAACCAGAGCTCCCCCAAAGTGAACCACAGCTGCTCTCACCAACAAGGTCCTGAGCTCCTCTGATAACAATGGTCAAACTTACACTGGGGAAGCTAGTCATGATAAGCCCCTCCAGGAGAACCAAGGGCTCAAACAGCAACACGTAGGAGATCCCAAATTACCTCACTCTTCTTCTCCACCTCTCTATTTATGCTGGCAGCTTTCCTCAGGTGGAACATCTACGCTCAGCACCATGCTGGTTTAATTCAACTGGCATTAAGTTGACCACCAGTTTTTAATCCATAACACACCCTGATTAATGTACATTTTGTATACACATGTACATTCTTGAATCACATGCAGACAATGTGCACACATAATATAAATCTGACCTGCTGAGGTTCTTACTCTGGTCTCCCTCTTGGTTCCGTGTGTTAAACTGGTACAAACATTTTAGTATTTATACAGCAGAAAGTGATAGAAATAAAGGCCCTAAAATATTGATTCCCAACTTTTTAATAACGCTTATTTTATTGACAATGATTTCCATTACCCTTAAATGACTCAAAAAAAATAAAACCTGAAAGGTAATGAAAGCAAACACTAAATTCCTTTTGATAAGAAAGACAAGTAAAATGAAGCAGAAGCTCTTCAGCAGATATTGATTAGATTTGACTTTAATCGCATTTTATGTGTTGCACATAAAATTATAGGTTCATTAATTCTTTCTATTAGAGTTTTCATTATATATATATATATATATATATATATATATATATAAAATTGTGTGATGAAATTAGAAATCCATGTAGAACAAATGTCAAATATTAAATCAGAAGGAAATTTCACTTGCTTTTAATAAATAAAAAAACAGAAAATGGCACAAATTGTAATCAATAAATGCAAACTAATTTGTATTCCTTTATTCCTTTACTCTACAAATATTTATATCATCATAGCTACTTGGGAAACAGCAAAAACAGAAATTAGAGAGCATTGTGCACTCTTGTGGGGCTGCTTCCTACTCAGGACTCAAGGAGGAGGAGGTGTGTAAGGTGAGCAGGATGGGGCGGTCGGGAAGAAGATGCTTGGGAGCTGAAAGGGGCCATTTGGCAGAGGGGATGGGGCGGGGTGCTTCTTCGGAGCTAAAACATTAAAAGGGAAATCAATCAGGGCACAACACTAATATTTAAAGCTGTTATGCAGACATAACCATTACACATACAAGCACACAACACAACCATCAGCTTAATCTGGATGGGCCAGGAATGCAGTGATTAGGGTCAGAGAGAATACGGACGGTTTATCCTCTGTACCCTCCATGTCTCTTAAATTTTGGAGACTGTGTGAATTAAATGCATTTCCAAAATAAAATGACACTGTTACAGTTGATACACTATGTCAACTTGAGTAGGTTAGGAGTTTACCTGAGAGACTGAGCAGGGAGCCAGGTCCTGACTTTGTAAATATCCTCATCCTGGGCACCAGGAGGGTGCAGAGATTTTGTGAGTGCCGCACTTGCCGTGGAGGGTGGGCTGGCCTGTGTACACTGTAAGGGAGGAGGAGAGGCTTGTTTTCTCCTTTTGCTCTGGCTGCTGCCTTGAAATGTTGCCGTGTGCCATGCCACCCTGCCTTGCAGCCAGCTGATTATAGACTGAAACTTCCAAAAGCTGTGAGCTAAATAAACCTTTTTCCCCCTAATTTAGAGTCTCAGGTATTTTGTCTTGGCAACTGGAGAAAAGTAACTGAGACAGACACTAACAGTAGATATGCCCAAATACTTTCTGTGTTTCACTACCAACCTAAACAATCTCCTGAAGTACAGTGTAGTGTAAGTGTCCTTGTCACATCAGACAGCACAGACCTGTTGCTGAATGGCTTTCTAATTATGGTGGCACAGCAGGTCACAGAGGAGCCATCAGGGTCTCCGAGCTGGGGCTTCCCTGTTCAGCCAGCATAGCACCAGCTGAGCATGTTCCCGGTAGGCTTCTGCATCCGTTGCTTTGAAACAAACACCTGCCCATGCCAAATAGTAACTGAATGCACATCTGTCCCCTCCCAGGCCCCTGGTCAGTAGAGGAAGGAGCCTTGGCCCTGTGACTCAGCTCAAGACATCCTGGAAGGCAGCAGTCCGACGCCTCCACTGTGCAGGTTGCAGTCTTCTCCAGGGTCCACTTCCCACTTCCAATGGGTCAGGCTTTAGGGCATCCCTGCCATGGTGGGAAGGCCCCAGAAGAAATAAGAAAGACCACAATAAGACCTAAATTTACATCTAGGAAGCTAGAAAAGGAAGAATAAGCCCAAAATAAACACATGAGGAGAACAGTAATGATTACAGAAGAAATAAATGATATGCAAACTTCTGTCAACAGCAAAATAAACAATGTTAAAAGTCGGCTTTGTAAAGATTAAGAGGAAACAGGAAGGAACCAAGTGAAACTATGACTGAAAGGAAGCATTGTTACTGATATCACAGATATACAAAGGGTACTAAGAGACTGCTATAAAAATTCTATGCCAATAAATTGGATGATATAGAAAAAATGGATACATTCCTAAAACATACCATCTCCCAGCAGCCCATTACAAATAAAGACACTGAAGCCATAAACAACATCAGAAGCAGGCAGATCTGATGTGAGTCCTACAAAACACTTAAAAAAGAACAGCACCAACCCTTCTAAACTCTTCTGAATCCCTGCAGTGGGAATGCCCCCAAGCACCCTGTGAGACTCACCCTACCCTCACAGACTAGCAGGCTGAGAGCCGTGCCACACAAGAAATTAAAGGTTCTTTTCCATGACCTCAACCGTAGAAAACCCTCAATAGGCAAAAAGTTTTTAAAATTTTAGAAGAAATATTTCAAAACAGATGCAGGGTACAACATCAAGCTCAAATATCAGTCTCATTTCCATATGCTAATCGAGAATTAGTTAAAAGTAACTCAGAAAAGGATCCATTTGCTGTAACACTAGAAATAATACCGTACTTAGGAATGAATGTAACCAAGATGAGAGATGGGTCCCCAGGAGCTGGCGCACGGTGGATGTCATCCTCGCTGGACATGGCCATGTCCCTCTGTGGGCAGAGGGAACCGTGTGCGCTGTTGGCAGAGTTCATATCAGTGCAGGATAAGTGGCCCGGGACTGAGCTTGTGATCCTAACCATTTGTGACCATCAAAATGCCCACATCCCAGAACACACTTCACAGAAACCTTTATTATTTTGAAAACAAGCCTGGTTTCTTAGGAAATGCACCCGATAGTTTAGAAAAGCGGGAGCAAAAGCAATAAGCCCGTGGAGCTTCACCGTGTTGCCAGGGAAGTGAGGCTGGCGTTTCCCGTGACGGCTTTGAGGCACACTTCTGGGTGTGTCTGGGTGTTTGTGGACGTGTGGGCTTGGTCTTGGGGTCCAGACCTGGTCCCTATCCCCTTCCTCTCTGCTATTACTCCCTCCCCTGCTTCTGGCTGCCACTAACTAAGCAGCTTTGCCATGACCTTTCCTCTGACAGCCAGCCGACCACTGACGGAATCCCCTTAAACTGTGAACCAAGTTAAACCTCTCTCCCTTTGGACTCCCTGTCAGGTATTGTGTCTCAAGACAAGAAGACTGACTGCTATGTTACCTCAGAAAAATAAAACTTAGCAAGAGGTGGGACAACTCTTCTCTGTAGTGAGGCTCCATCCATGGCATGCTTTGTATTTGACGCCTGTCCTTCCTGCCCAGCACTTAGTGGCTGGAAACTACCCCCTGCTCCTTCTCCCACCACTTACACCCAGGAAGTAACTGCCCCCTTCTCCTGTCCCTGTGGAACTGTAGAGGGAGACTTGCTAGCACAGGGAGCATCAGGACAGGGCAGCAAGCTGACCAGCTTTGGCTTCTGCAACCAACAATGCTGAACTCCACCGCTGATATCTCAGAAACAGGGAAATGTCAACCATTCCGACCCAGGCAGATGCCTAAGTGGGAATTTAACTCCCAATGGTAGAACATTTGTAGAAAGCCATTCTTTGTAATGAAACATCATGATTAGGTATATAGTGTCCCTTTTTTAAAAAAAATAGCGTCAGAAACTGTGCTTACTCTGTCACAGAGTCAATTGGTATGGATAGCAGAACAATGACCAATAACTATTTTCATGATATAGAGACCCAGGAGGGTTCTATAACAGGAATTTACTTTTCTTTGTTTGTTTGCGATAAGATCTTGCTGGGTAGTTTCAGGGTGGCCATGAACTCATGATGTAGCCCAGACTGGCCTCTAACTCATGGGGATCCTCCTGCCTCAGCCTCCCATGCTGGGATTACAGGCATGTGCCATCATGCCCTGCTAGTGACTGGAATTCTGCATGGTGTTAGACACAGGAAGTCTACCTAGCGCATGTGTGTGTATGTGTTTGGCAACATCAGGGAGTCGCTATGTCACGGCTGTGATGTTGTCTTTTGAACTCCTGGAGTGCTGGGCTCTCATTTCACTGAAATTTACTGGCAGGCTACCTTGTGTGCCAGAGTCACAGTGGCAGAGAACCCCCTGTGCTGACGCTCTGAAAACAATGCATGGCGGGGCTCATCTGTCTCCTATCTGATACTGCCATGCTTGTCGAGAGGTATCAGTCTGTAAATGTCATCCAGGTGCTTCTAACCCGCTTACCTGATATCCAGAGCAGCATGTCTGCCTCGGACAACTCAGTGACTCACACGATGTATAATTTATCTTTAATTCTAAACAAAAAGTATGGTGGAGGGATATTTACAATACCAACCCTTGAAAGGTACAGTAGGTGATGAAATCAAGGGAAATTAAGAAAGTTCTTGATATTCCTTCTAAGAACATTAATGCTCAACCAATAAATTTAGGACAGAGGAAGAGTCCCACATACCCAGCAGTATTAGTGAGTTATTAGCACATAGATCGCATATGCTTCCAGTAAGGTTTTCCATTTTTCAACAAGAACTCTACTGTCTGCTCTGAGTATTAGCATGTGTAGACACAGTGTGCATCTTGTTTCCGGTTTTGGATGGCAAACTTGCTGTAACTCGGCTTTCCTTGTGCTTACCACTTCTGGAGAGACCTGGAACTTGGTCCTCTGATCACTGTGCTACCAAAAATCTTGCACTCTTCTCTTGACCACAGCAGTGATTTTCAGATTACTAAGCATTGGGTGTTTTCTACCTGTCCCTTGGATGTCCATGTAGAATGTGACTTTGTTCTTTATTTTCAGTTGTTTTGTTTATGCTGGAGATTGAACACAGGGCCTACTCACTGAGTTAAACCTCAAGATTTGATTTGATTTGACTTGCAAGCAGAATCTCACTAAATTATTAAATTGCTCAGGCTGGGCTCAATCTTGTGATCGTCCTGCCTCAGCCTCCCAGAGCACTGGGGTTAGTGGCTTACACCTTCAAGCCCACTGAACCGCTTTACATCTCCTGCGTTGTGAAGGCCTTTTCTAAAGATCCACATGATTTATGCATTGTAAGCTTTTATGGTCTAGCAGAATGACACACATTTGAGTAGACTCTCAACAAATATTGATTGAAGGAATTAACTGCAAAAGAAGCAGAATGGACAAGGATGGGGAGGGAGCAGAGGAACTGAAAACAAGAAAACACATGAGACAGTGCAGACATCCATCTCCCGGACAACTTACCCAGTGCAGTGTGCACCGGTGGCTCTGGCCGGACTTTTGGGAGAAAGGGAAAGTTCTGAGTGAGAACCATATCTTTAAACTGCTTACTCAAAAAGGAAATGTCTCTTCTGTCAATAAAACAGTACAGAAATAGTGAATTATGAGCTACAAAACATGCTTTTTCTTTGCTGCATACACCTGTTTCTTGCTCAAGACATGAATGGACTTAACTCACAGCACAGGTGCAGGGTGCAGCTTTTCTCTCCATCTTCCTGCCCAATCTGTCCATGTGGGCGCCCCTGTCCTTAGCTACCTAGTGACCGGGCTCCAGCTATTGGCCACTGTCATGAGAGCATGGTGCCATCTGCTCCCTCTGACCCCCAAGCATGCCCTAACCTACTAAATCCTCCCAACCTCATTCTGCTCTTTGCGCCCCAATTGCTGATGGGGTTGAAAGTGCGCCCTTTCCCGTGCATGCACCCTGGCATGGGGTGATGTTGTGTTTACTTGGACTATACCTCCTGAAACCCTCAGATCCTTAGGGCCTCAGTGGCTGCCATCACCAGTGGTTCTTTGCTGGGTCACCCCACTGCTTCACCGTGCAGGTTTTTGTCACAAGGCCCAGGTCTGGTAGCACCGATGCTCAGGGCTGCAGTCCTCAGCTTGGCGCTTCCCTAGCATCTCTTCAGCCTTTGGCTTTCTCCTTATTTCCTGCAAAATGCTCTTCCCAATCTTCTGGGACTCGGTCGCATGATTTAGCTCTCTCCAGTCTGAGGGGTTGCTCTTTTTTCCTGGTCTGCTGGGGGTCCTGCCTCCTTGCTGGGTCAGTTTTGCCGTGGCTCTCCCTTGAGAAATCTAGCCCTACAGCTCCATTTCTGCCATCAGCCCAGAGCTCCCCAAAGATTGTTCTAACAGTAAAATTGGCTCTGGCCTCCAGAGCACTCAACTCTGTATCTTAATATAGAAATAATTTGGGCATTTCATTCAGTGTGTCTGTTTTAGTTACTCTCCTCATTGCTGAGAAAAACATTTGATACCCAGAGTTAAAGAAGGAAAGATGTGTTTCAGCTCATAATTTGCAGAGGTTTCAGTCCATAGTTGGCTTTTTCTAATGCAGGGCGGCATGGTGGAGGGGCATCACAGAGGAGAAACAGTCCATGGCAGGGCAAATAGGAGACAGGAAGCATCAGCAGAAGCAACAGCAGGAAGCCTGTCTTCCCTATCTCCTTCAGTCCATCCAGGCTATAAGCCTATTGGTTGGTGCCACCCACACCCAGGGTGGGGCTTCCATTATCCAATGAACTGCGTTAATTCCAATTAGTAGATTATTCTAGTGTCATACACCCGTAGTCTAGCACGACCTGCCCTAGACCCAGCCAGCTCTGAAACTCCCCACCTTTGGGCACAGGAGTCTTGGGAGGATATCTAGATCCAAGCCATTGTAGTGCCCAACCCCAAAACACTAATGTGACTGTGTTTTCTCTCTCTTTCTCTGTGTCTCTCTTAGTCTCTCTGTGTCTCTTTCTCTCTCTGGCTCTCTGTCCTGTCTGTGTCTCTGTCCCCTCTTCCTTTTCCAGTGCAGCCTCTTCACTCAGCTGGTCAGTGCCTGACTTCTCTCTCCTTCCTTTCTCATTCCCATCAATGAATTTTGCGGCATCCTCCTCACATGTGGCCACTTGTCTCTGCCCGTGGCTGCCCTCTCCTTCTTGACATCCACAGGCCCTCTTCTCTGTATGAGTCCCACTGGTGCCTGGCTGGCCTTTATCCTCCTAAGGTCCTCCTCCCCACTAACCCAATCCCACTGCTGGTGCCTGGAACATGGCTCCTCGGGGCATGGTGTCCTGCCTGTGATTTTAGTAAAGAGGATTGGTTAATCTGAGTAACATGGAAACTTCACCCTGGTGTATTGCCTTTTGCTTGCTTAGTGGCATTTTCCACTAAGTCCGTATCCCTAAATGTGTGCAAAATCAGTTACAGGCATCTCAGAAGTCACCACACATTCATTATAAAAGTCAAGACTGTTACTTCCATGATTTAGTGAAAGCTCAGTCTTTCTCAGAATGAGACAACCAAGTTGGGGTGGGTTCTAAAAGGTCTTAGTGCAGTAGCATAATAGGCAGTGAAAGAAGGTGCACAACCTGCACATCCTGTGACCAGGCTCTCCCAGCAACTGTCTTCAAGTCAGCGATGCTGTGGGAAGTCTGCGAGGGTGCAGGTGGTGTCCCCAGGATGGTGGTTTTGAAACCAGTGACTGCAGAAGGGCAGGGTAGGGTGAGCAGTGGGGCGTCGCTCTCTTATTGAAAGTCATGGGAATGGCAAGTGTAGGAAGGCAAGGTTGGTGTGTAGCAGGCAGAGACTGTGGGTGTAAAAGGTTGGGTGTGTTGAGAAATGAGGGGCTGTGACGGGGAGGTCTCGGGGTGAAGTGTTGGGCCGATATGTGGGAGCACAGGACTCATCATGGCTACTGAGACCAGCAAGGGCTCCTGAAAGTGGGGAGTAGCGGAGAAATTTGGTGGATTAATCACATTGGAGGGAGACGAAGCAGAAGCAGAGAGACCTGCAGGAGTCACACCGCCCTTAGTATGAAGGAGAACAAGAAAGGAAGGTGCAAGGTGAAGACACCTGTGTACCCAAGTAGGGTCCCAGGGAAAGATGCAGTTTGATTCTGCAACAAGCTTTCAAGAGAGCCCCTCACACCTCGCCCTGGAGCCTGGCCGGAGGCGGATGCTGCGCTGCCAGGTTCTCTGGGAAGCGCAGGGACTTGTGATTGGCATCCTGTCTGGCCAGCGCTCGGACAGCCCCGCTGGCCCGCTCAGATCTCCACAGTGCTGGAACAGCCCTGCCCCGTCCCATGCCTGGCTGGGGAGCCTCGGAGGCCTCAGAGGTCGCCAGGCAGGAGCAGCAGAAGCGAAGCAAGTCAGCACCGCTCAGCGCGGTGAAGCGAACACGCCTGCAGACGCTGCGTAGGCGGCTCCCATCTTCCTCTGCTGAATTCATTTCACCGAACAAAGGTAGAAATTAGGTAGCAATGCAGCTGTTAGGCGCACTCCCTAGTAACAAGTTATAAGCCTGATGACTCACTTGGGGAGAAGCCGCTGCGCTCCACGCAGCAACCTCAGAATTGCCATCGCATTTTTACAGCCCTAATGATCTGAAAAAGCACAGCCCAGCAACACACAGGAAATAAATTATATAATTAGCAATATTGGTCTGTTTCCTTATTAACCGTAATAGCCTTATATTAAAGTCATCTGTCTTCCGCTGTATTGGAACCCCAACAATAACACATCTATAATGATGTCTGCTCGGATTATTCTGAATTCCTCATCCTATGCTACTTCTTGGCAAAATTTAAGTAGCATGTTATTTTGTTCCCTTTGAAAATGTGTCATTGCAAAGCCCACCAATCAGTGAACTTAAACTTCAGGCTCTGTAAGGGGCCTGGGGCCCTTACAGCTGTTAAGATCGAGGAGGGGTCAGCGTTTCTTGTTTGCCCTGTGACCTCAGTGCCCTTGGCTTCTGCAATGGGGAGCCGAGCAAAGCAAGGTCAGGACTTCACCCTGCTCCTCTTATCCCACGGAGAGCTCAGCACGAGGGATAGAGCCCGGTCCGCCATCTTGGTGCGGTGGCCCAGAGACTGCCGGACTCTTGCAGGCACTGTGAAAGCGCTCTTCCTCCTCTATAGCTAAGGTGTCTAAAAACGCGTGTCAAAGTCAGCCCCCACTGACTTCGGGTTGACTTTCATTCTCTGCCTCTTTGTCAAGAATGCAATGTGGGGAGTTATGGGAAAACAGCCTGGCATTTGCAGCCTGGCTGAGTCGCCAGGCCAAGAGCCCTTGGCCTTTCTGTCTACAGCCAAGTAGCATGAATGCAGGGGCAGGTCCCCCCGGGCTTTGCAGCCACCCTGCCAGCTTGGCTCTGGCAAGAAGTGCACGGTGCTGTGCTACACGCATGACCCACAGTGCTGTGGGACACGGAAGCTTTTTACAAACCCAGAGCCCTGGCCAGCAGCTGTTCCCTCCCAGTTTCCATCACCTATTCACACTACAGCAAGACTTGCAGGAAAGGGAAGTCTGGACAGACTTTGCCTGTAGTCTGGGGTCCAGGACCAGGGTGGTCCCAACAGGGTGAACTGCACCAGGGTTGATGTGCTCAGCAACTGGAGGCCACTGGGCAGCATCCTGCTCCCACAGGTGATGGGGCAGTCTCCCTGGAGCAGCCTCAGGGCGGTGCCCACTCTGGCTCTGGCCATCTCTTGGCTCCTCCTTCCTGGGTGGCACAGATGAGAACCAGATCTTGCATTCAGGAGACACCCCGCAGCATGCTAAGGAGGAGAAGGAGGAGGAGCTGACTGCTGCACACCAGGGCGGGGAGCTGTCAAGCAGGGGTCTGTGCACAGCCGCCTCAGACTACTCGCTTGCTAACAGGGCAGGCATTCTGGGTCTGATGGATACTGAGAGCCACAAGATGGACGGAGATGCCCCACACAGCCCTCACAGAAACCATCCAGGATTCTACTCCTGAGCAGTACAGACTGCTGCCCTGGTGTGGCGGCCGAATAAATTACTGTAGGAGATATAAAAAGTCACAGATGTCATTCAGGAAAGTACCTCTGCATGTGTGTAGCTCGGAAGATCACTGCCCTTCCTGAGCTGGGGTGGGCAGAGAGAGGACAGGCTGGGCCTTCACGTCCAGCCAGTCCCCAGGGACCTGAGCACAATGTCTGTCCCGTCCCCTCTCCTGAGTTCTTTTCTTTTGTCCATCCCGAGCAGCACGCACCAGCTGCATCCCTTTGTGGCTTTTCTAGAAGCACACTTAGTTTGCCTTTCGCTGTGAGGGTGGCAGATGGCATTCCTACCAGGCCCTCAGAGACCTGTGAGCATGTGAATGGGGAATGGTTAATGCATTGCACCCAAACGTGCTATCTGAGAGGGTAAGTGTTAGCCTCACACAGAAATCCAGTTTTCAATAATATCTGAAAACCTGAAGCTCTCCTAAGGCCAAGAAGCAAGTATGTGTCTCAGGAATGCATCAAAACAATACCTCTGAGACTTCCGGGTAGAAATTAAATTAATGCTTTGGCAGAACTGACCCATGTTGCTAGCATAAGCCCTGCTGGGCAGTTAAAGGTGGAGTTTTAAAAGCAAAGTTGTATTTAAAAAGAGCATATTGCAGGCTCAAAGCACAGGAGTGGTCTTCAGCTATAAATGTGTTGCCTGGAGGTTGGTTCCTACCCAGGATATTGGGGGCTCACAGGCCCTGGCTCATGTGGGTGCACCCCAGACTACAGGCAAAGTCTGTCCAGTGTGCCCTGGATAAACAAGGACGGCCTCTAAAGCCTGCCAGGGACATCGCTTCCCCCACAGTTGGAAGCATAGGCTGGGAAGTTGAGGCCTATTTCTGGTCTTTAAATTTTCCCTTCGGGACTTATTTAACATTGAATAAAATCCTTAGTGATCCAAGAGTGGCTTTATACCTCTCTTCTCACGTGTTTACACAGATTAAATGTGTGAGTGTCACATGCACCCCGCCTGGCTCAGGCCGGGCTCCACCTGTGCATTTGCAGACACAATTCCCTACAGAGTTCAGCATTCCTTACAGAGAAGCACCAGCCTGCTTCCTTCCTCGGCCTCGTGTGGTTCCCTAAATATCACCTCGAGCAGTGGTGATGAACCTGCGACATGCAGGCTGCAGCAGCTGCTTGTTTTCCCTGAAATCTCCAGAAGATTTACCATCAATGAATAGAGCAAGATTGTCTCATGTTCTCTGACAATGCATCAAGAGAGAGTGCTATGGGAATAAGCAAATAAAGATCTACTTTAGCACACCAAGATGCCTCAGGTAAGATTAAACTGACATTTTTCTACTTGCATTCCTATTAAACACTACATATATTTGACAGCCTTTAATGTTCTGTCAGAAATGCATATAAAATATTTTGATTGAAAGCATTTGTTGAAAACAACATGATCAAATAGTGTTATTCCTACTTTTCCACTGAAAGTAGTTAACTTTGTGCTTGCTGTGTGAGATCGGAGCTAAGGTTCACATCATGCATATGTCTCTGTGAAAAGTAATAATAGCAAGATGCTAATTGCTTTTTGTGCAGGGCAGACATACAACCAGAATTGAGACTCAAAGAGGCTGATATAGTTGATACATTGTGTCAACTTGAGCAGTTTAGTAGATTAACTGAGAGACTCAGCAGGGAGCAGGGTCCTTACTTTGTAAATATCCTCATCCTGTGCAAGAGGAGGGCACAGAGATTGTGTGAGTGTTACACTTGCCCTGGAGGGAGGTGGCCTGTGTACAACACAAAGGAGGAAAAGGATCTTGTTTCCCCCTTTTGCTCTGGCTGCTGCCTTGAAGTGTTGCCCCAGGGCCATGCCACCCTGCCTTGGAGCCAGCTGAAACCTCCAAAAACTGTAAGCTAAATAAACCTTTCCTCCCCTAATTTTGGGGTTGGGTATTTTGTCCCAGCAATGAGAGAAAAGTAACCAAAACAGGGGTATAGACTGCATAATATTTTGTTTGGTACCTGAGTGATGATATTTGAGAATTTTTTTTTTTTATCTCATCCCATTATTTTGTTGTTGTTGATATGGTACTATGAGTACTGTTTATCAGGCTGCCAGGAATTCCCATACTTTGGCATGAAATAAAGAAGGACCATGGGTCCCAGCAGGGCTCTGGCAAGTGACGTGTGGTTGTGGGAGTTTAGGGTACATCTGGGCAGTGAAAGAATACCTGATCCTAGCACTTATATCCAGGATGAGAGCTATGCTGCTTTATGTATGCACCTATACTTACATACATTATACGTGCACATATATGGTATGTGCAAAATATATTTTTCCTCCTGTAGGTATTTACAGTGCTAGAGTCAGAGGCATCTGCTTGTCACCGTGTTAAGCTTCTACTTGATACATAAATATTTTTACTTGTTATGGAAATTGTACTTTTCAAAGTTGATACCAAGATCTATTGATTTGACACTAGATTATTATTATTATTGTTATATTTTGAGACAAGCCTTCACTATGGAGCCCAGGCCGGCCTTGATCTCATGGCAATCCTCCTGTTTCAGCCTGCAGAGCACTGGAATCACAGATATGTGCCACCATGCTCAGCTCTCAAAGTATCATGCTTTATAAAGAAATGTTTGCATAGGAGCTGGGGATTTAGCTCAGTGGCATAAGCGCCTGCCTTGCAAGCAGGCAGTCATAAGTTCGATCCCTGGGAATAAAAAAGCCAAAAAAAAAAAAAAAAAAAAAAAAAAAAGAAAGAAAGAAAGAAATGTTTGCACACATCATTATACAGGTTATATTACTTCCTAAATTTATTTTTTCAGTGTGCTAGTCTGAATACAATATCTTTTCTTAATTTCTTCACTGTGTATTGGATGCAGTTTGTTCCTTGCTTCTTTTTAGAATTTGTTTCACTCTTTCTGAAGCAGTCAGCATTGATACTTCACCTTCGGTGAGAAAGCATTGCCGTTTCCACATCTGTGAGTACTAGGGTACTGCAGTAATTTGGGGGATTTTGAATTAAAGTGTCTGTCATTTCATACTTTCTTTTACTTACAACTGGTTTTATTTGAAGCAGATGCATGTTGTAATTTAATGTTATACCATGGCATTTTGTTGTCAAAATCAAAAAACTCTAATTTAAATTTCCAAAGATGCTCATAGCACCCGGATCCCTAATGCTGGCAGGAAGGGTCCAGGGTGTGTTGCAGGTCAGAGTGCATCCTTCATCCTTCATCCTTCATCATTCACTCTCCGAGAGGAGAGTGACAGCCACTGCATACCTCTTCTCCCTGCTCACTGCAGAGATCACTGAGGTCTTTCCAGATTCTGAAGTGTCTAGAGAGAAATTGATTCCGAAAACCGACAGGGAAGTTTAGGAAACAGACAATTTTATAGTCGACTTATTGCAGAATAATAAATTATAAGAGATTAGATTATTTCAATTAGACCCAAAATGAAAAGAGGCTTGAAACAGAAACCAAGAAGTCTGGACTGTATGAGCGGGAAGGGGCCCTGGAAGAATGCTGAGCGTGGAGGAAACAGCACCAGGGGCAGTACCAAGAGAAGCCTATGATGCGTGGGGACCAGGGTGAAGCCCCTGACCGTGGCTCTGAGGCCTAGCCCAACCTAACCCTGTGCTGCAGGCTACTCGCAAGGCGAGTTCTCTCTGCATTTCAACAAGCGCCTCCAGGAGACATTGCAGAAGCCACATGCTGGGGACGCTCGGTAGCAGGTACACACATAGGTATAAAATTAGGGTCATCGAGAGAACCAAGCCAGCCTAGAAAAGCTTCACATCTCACAGAGAGTTTGTGCAGCCCACCCTGTTACCTCTGGCTATACTGGTAGTTACATGTCTACCAAAGTTTCTGGGAAAAAAAAAATGGTTTTAGATGAGCAATTCTATTTCTTATGAAGGGTTTTTGACATGTTAGTGTTATTAATCCTTCGTTTATTCAGAGGATATATCCCCCTATGCAGGATATCCCCTTAGGCAGGAATAAGACAATCGAAGTGTCTCTTTATCGAGGTAGAAAAATATTCACATACTGTAAAAGAAATATTTTCATATAAACCTACTGTGATATGTTTGATAATTAGTAATTGTCCTGTAAAATAGGAGGAGTTTTTCTCAATCCCTTGCAAAATACGAAGAATGCTTCCTCAGTTCCCCTCAGCAACTTGGTTGGACGTAGGCTCTGTGAGCAGTAACCACAGAGGAGATCAGGGCCAGCCCCAACTTAAGGACCCTTGTGCTTAGCTCAGTGCTTTCTTCACTGACCAGGAATGTCAGGTGTCAAAGAATATTTTGAAATGATTTTGTCTGTTGCTCTTCAAAGTGCAGCAGCTTTGGCATCACTCGTGAGCTTGTGAGAAACGCAGAATCTCAGCGTCCACTGCCCTAACATCTGCATGTTAGTGAAACCACTGTCCCTAGAGGCATGCAGGTGTGAAGTACTGATGCAGTCGCGCTGCAGAAGGGCCAGTGTGACTCCAGGAACTGTGCTTGGTGGCACTGCCTTGAAGAGTGAGGTCTAACTCAAGGTGGAATTTGTAATCTATGGGAAATGGAGGATGACCTTAATATTTGTCATAATTTGGCTGCTGGGATGCATATGTTGCAGAGATCCACTGTTCCAGAATACAGTAATGCTGGCTCTCTAAAAACGTTTGGAATTTTTAAAATTTTATTTTCTCTATTTGTACGTGTTCACAGTATTCATCTGCAGGAGTATGCGCATGTACATAATACGTCTTAGTTCTCTTTTATTCCCCTTCCCATCCCCAATCACCCCCTCTCCCCAAAAGAGTAATATGCGCCAGGTATCAAACACTACAGTGAGTGTAAACATTAATTGTCATAAGCACAAACTTAAAAAAATAAAAAAATAATAATTACTGGAACCAGGAACAGGAGATTTGAAGATGGAAATGTTTTTAAGCACAATGTTTATCTGCATAAAATACAAAGTGGAACTGGTTCACTAGTCCTAAGCAAGGCGCCCTGCCTCTGTGGGGGAAGGCATCACCCTCCCGGGAGCATCATGGAGAGCCCTGGTCCTCTGCATCGAAGCTGCCGGCCTGGAGGCCAGGTTCAGCTAAGTGAAGAGTGGAGAATGGGTGAAGCTGTCCAGGGAAACGTGCAACTTGCCTTGCTAGGTACATTATCCCACTGGCTGGACAGTGAACAAGATCACCTGGGTATTCGGAGAGCTTGGAGAAATTGCAAGGAAAAGGGCAATAAACATAGAGGCTCAAATATTGACTTCCATGGGAGGGGCACATCCCTAACCTGAGGGCTGAGGGCTGAGGGAATCCCTTTGCCTCCAGGGCCTTGTAACTCATGCATTTTCTAATCTTCCCTGCATGCTGGGATTATATTGTAGTCAGGGAAAATTTATTAACTGAGGCATTGCCCAAACTTGCCAAATGCAGATATGAACCATTAAGGAAGCAGGTTCCTGCATGGAAGTAAAAGACATCATAACAGAGAAAACAAATAACCTGCAAGGCGAAATTCAGAAGCAGCAGTAAATGCCAGGCAGTATTATGTCTGTAGGGAAAAAAATACCCTTTCTTGCAATCAGGAATACACATCCTGGTTATTTTATGACTAATATTTTATATAATAACCATGAAATTATCTCCTTAGCATTAATACTCTGGCCTACAAAAATTTATACACCAAGGTAGCATGATTGCTAGCATAAGTCTTGTAGGCTGAGTACCCACCTCAGGTTCATGTAACTTGCATATGCTAAAGGCACATAGGGTGGAACAGCCAGGGAAAAGCAGATGTGACAGGGACATGAACCACCTTAAGTCACCCTGAAGGTGAGCAGCTGACCCAATTCAGTCCCAAAATGGCAAGGAGACCTCATGCAGCTGCCCCAAAATGCCAGTGACAAGGTGTCACTTCAATTAGGCAGGTTAGGGGTGGCAGATCTGACATAGCAAGTGCCAATCCCCATAGCCAGGAATGAGCCATCTGATAGCAGAGAGCTGGCTCTCATTCGGGGACCAAGAGAACAGAGTGAAGTGCAGACTGGGTCCTGAGCTGCTGGGTTCCCTCAGGGTTTTGAGGGTGGCGTGGAGAAGGAGATGGATGGTCTGAGATGTGGATAATCAGAGGTGACAGGCTGGGAGCAGGCTGGACGTGGTTCTCACACTGGCCCAGGCAGTGCATGCTCAAAAAGCCCTGTGAAGTAGATAGTTCTGCTTTATTCGATAGTAAAATGGTGCCCTAGAGAGATCTCATAACTTTGCAAGTGGAAAAGCTAAGACTCAGACCAGGAACTGTCTCCTGGGAAGGGGTGTAAGTAGCTGAGGTTTACAGGAAGCCACAGAGGCCTCAGCAAAGCATCTCACCCAGAGACAGCCACTCTGGACTCCAGTTCTGGGTGGGTTTGGAAAAGCTGAGGATGACCTCATGAACAGGGAATGCAGAAGTGCTGGAAGTGGGCTTATTGGTCTCCCCGAAGCACGGTTACTGTTGTTGCTGTTCAGGCTGTCATGTGGTAGCCTGGCACAGTGGGCAGGCACACACGGGGGACTCTGCAACAGTCCGTCTGCATAAATGACTGGGAAAGAAGAAGGAATAGTACCTGGAGCAGGATGGGAAGGAAAAGAACTTCCAAAAGCCCAGACTAGGCATATTCCCCAGCGTTCCATCACCTGTGACCAAATCCCTGACACACAGTTTAAAAGGAAAAAGTTTTATTTTCACTCACAGTTTCAAAAGGCTCAGTCCATGATCTACTGGTGTCAGCAGAAACGTCATAGCAGAAGGGTACAGTGAAGGGAAGCTGCTCAGCCAAGAGAAGCAGAACACAGGAGAGAAGCCAGAGAGGAAGTGCCAAGTACCAGATGGAGTTCCAAGGTCATTCACGTGCCCTGATGCAATGAGTTAGTGCCCTTCCAATCCAGTCGCCTCTCCAGGAGTTTCCTGATCCAGTGAAGCTGACAATCAAAATTAGCGGGCATACTAAACACATTGCTGAAGTGTTTTAGTCAACACCCACGACATCAGCTAGTGATATCATAGCCTCATTAGTTTGCACAAATGCACAGTTTGATGTTTGCACAGTGAAATCACCTAAAAGTCCATTTATCAGAATGCACCTCAATCATTAGCAATGCTTGGCTCTGTGTGTGTTGTCCTATTATTTAAAGCAACAAATCATGACAGGGCATCTAGCATCTGTATATAAGAAAGCTATGGCAGGATTAGGATTGTGATCCTGAATATCTGTGAACACCTACAGACTCTATGACAGCAGCTTGGAGCCAGGCATCATCTTGTTGTCTATATAAGACAACTTTAAGCTCCAGGAGGATAGTTGTTCAGATCTCTGTCATTTAAGAACTGAATTCTGTTTGGATACCATGATAGATGTTTCTGGATTTGGGGAGGAGTTAGAGGCTCTCCTATGTCAGGGGTTTTCATGAATGTCTCTGGGATCTTTGGCCCTGTGCTCCTGGGAGACGCTCACCACTGTAGGAGGGAAACAGATAAGAGCATGGTGTGTGTCCAGGGTTACATTGGGCAGCAAGACTGGCAGACTGATATGGGGAGGAGCCTTGTGGAAAGCACTTTGCTGTTTTTAGATGAGCACCAAGGGGTGCGGGGCAGAGGCCCTGGACAGGCGGAGGGGCTGCTGAAGAAGACCTGTCTCCGGTTCTCAGCCACCATCTTCCGAAACAGGAAGGTGCAGCGTGAGGAGAGCTGGAAGGAGAGCTGAAGCAGAGGGAAGGGGATACTGGAAGGTAAAGAAAACCGCACCACGACTGGAAGAGAACGTCACTGAGGTCTGAAAACTCAAACTGTGGTTGGCAAGAAATGACAGGGAACTTTGCTGCCTATACATGGTGAGGACACTGCTCGGGGGACATCCACAGTTTCCTCCAAGAGGACTTCTACCTTTCCCTGACACTGCTTTCTACATCCGACTGTCCCAGAGTCATGATAGAGGTCTGCACAGTGCTTATAGTGAAAACCGGCAGTCTCTAGGTCCTGGTCTGTCCTGAATACAATGTCTTACCTCCAGTACCTGTAAAAGAACCCAAAAGAAGACCCAGAAGAGAGCCAGTAGACCCTTGAGCAGAGTCTAGTGCCCCCTGCCACCCTGCAGTGAGAAGGTGGGCAGAGTGGTCAGTGACCTATCACGTGTGGGACCCATAAGGGTCAGTGGGGCAGCTACCCTCCCACTGGAGTCACGGCGTACAAATTTTGTACTGTAAAACCATACTTTGAGCAAAATTTTAAACACAGCCTTTGGAATAAGGACACTGAAATAAGAAATGGGCATAAGAGGGCACGTGGCAGGGTCCTGCAGAGAAGTGATCTCCTGCGTCAGCTTCTCATGTGTTCACGTGAGAAGGTGGGGTCATGGGGCGAAGGCTTTGTCCTGGAACAGAGAGGAGCAGTGACCTGTTGCCTCAGCACATTGGCAGGGCTACTGCACAAAGGAGGGCTGCACTGGGTGGTCCAGCACATGGGGCACGGACTGGGCTCCTGAAGTGCCTCCTCCAGGCCCCGACCACCCCACGATCACTCAGATGCTTGGCAATTTTTCCTGAGTCACAAAAGTTCCTTCTGCAGCTGCAAACCTTCTTCCTTTCAATACATATTTGTTTGCGCCCCCTTCAGTCTTAGGAAACAGAAATCCCGCTCTGTGCCCTCTGTCTAATATAGCTTTGCTTATTTGCCCCTCCTCTTCTGGCAGTGACCTTCCCAATATCCTCCAAGGCCAGGTCCTGTTGCCTGTGTGGCCGGGTCAGCCCCCGGCTGCCTCCTTCACACAGCAGGGTTGCTGCTGTGTCCACCTAGCCCCCACCCCAAACAGGTCCCTACTTGCTCGCTCTCTATCCCGGAATAGTCTCCCTGCAGTGAACCCTGCCTGCTCCACACCTTTCTGCCTCTTCAGGGCTGTGTAGAGGTAGCCTTCACTTGGTGGTATCTGGCTTCCCCTGTTTTATCCATGTTTGCTGATATTCTCTGTGTGGTATTCATGAGCGTCCTCTTTACCCTAGGCTGAAAATACCTTGGCTGGCTTGGCAAGCTTTGTGTAAGCACCACCTAGCAGTGTACCAGTTTCTGTTTCCCCAACTAAAGATGAAGCTTCCTCTATTTTTCCAGGGTTTACTAACTTCTCTCACATCTTTGCCTCTGGAGCTCTGACTGGGTAGATGCTAGCATGTTTTTAGTACTGAAATGAATACTATTTGGCCCAGTTGGCTTTGATTTTCCCCTGAAGGTCTTGAAAGCTGTGGTTCTTGAACAGAATATGGACCAGGGCTCATTTCCAGCCTCCCAGGAGGTGGCCAGCCCAGCTACTGGCCCTGGGCTCTATCTAAGCCATCAGTAACACTTGGTGGTTTGCTGACTGAATTTAGGGAGGGCGTCAAGTTCTCAAAGAGAGGAAGGGTTGCTTATGTGATTGCTCAGCTGCAGCAGAACACTGATGTTCCTCTGCCATGCATCCCTACACCTACCAGTCCGGTGAGCTCTGAAAGAAAGGAGAGTCAACAGTTACACAGCTGTGATACCTATGATGAGCATTCCCAAGGGATTAGGATTTGTGGGTCACCATTGAATTGATGATCACTCAGCCTCCCACCACTTCCTGTCTGTTCAAAGGCAGAGCAGAATATATTAAAGTGGGTGTCGATGCCTCAGAGATGGTACAGACCCCAAAGTACTTTGTGTGATGCTGTGTGTGATACTGTTCTGATGTTGTCTTTAAGATCATTCAGATTATTTGACAATAAGACACACATATTTGAACTTTTCATGCTGATATTTGTTTAGTGACACTTCTGTCTCCAAAATAACAGACTGTGCATGCAACAGATAACTTTCTCTGTACATGTTAAATAAAGTCAGACTTGGTGCACCTGTCTTGTTCAGAGGATGGTTGGTTACTTATGACTATGCCAATAGCATTACCTGGTATCTTCATTTGCTTCAGAAATGGGATTGTAGAGTTTTGACTGAATGGACTGGGTGGTTAGTAACGTGCATGTGCCTTAGCTATTGAAACTGTGACATCATAAGAAATGGGATGTCAGGATGGTGGTGCTGTGTGTCCGCCCTCACACTGTCACTCTACTGCAGTGACAAACACATCCAAAATGGGGGTCCTCAGGCTCACAGGGGGTTCTCCCATCCTCTGTGATAAGATTTCGATTTGATGATCGAATTGCATGGCTCTGTGGCCACGAGTAACCACACACTGCGTTGTTTGTGTGAGCACTTCAGATTACGTGTGCTTCAGGTTATGTGTGCTTGAGCCGTGCCCTGCTTTCACATCTCACGCTGAACAGAAAAGGGTAGAGGGCCCCAAATAACAAAGACATAGCTGGCCCAAAAGGAGAAGGTGATAGTGTAGACAGTTCCCTGAAAGAGATTCTCACAGCAAGCTTAACAGACTCTCCTCATTGATTGATCAGCATGACCAAACACATGGAAAATATAAGTTTTTACCAATGATTCTGACAGAGGAGCTGCTACAGCCAAGGCCATTTGCCGTTGCTTAAAACTGCAGAGTTTTATGACCATAGTTTTGCATGCACGTGTTTATGTGTTTTATCATAGTGCACAAGCTATATGCCTTTCTGATTTATACTTGTGTGATGTTAAATCATAAAATGAGCATAAACTTGATCAGCAGAAGCAGCCTCGGACATGCTTTTTCTAGGAAGAGTCCAGGCACCAGCAGGTGCAGGAATCACTCTTGAGGTACACTGTGTGCTTTCAAGGTGCTGATCCCTGCTCTTTACAGGCAGCACTTAGCCCCCACATTACATTCAGCACTGGCCACGCTACGCTGTCCTCCCACGTGAAGGGCAGGATGCGCCTGTAGCTACTTTGCTGTGTTCACTTCCTGCCACTGTTTTTCCACTGACCTTCACCTCGCTGTGATGTGCTCTGTGGCTCTGAGGACATCCTCAGTGCTGACGCTGTCATCAAAGGTGCATACAAACGTGAGGAAACATCCCACACAGTGATTTCACTTAGCGAATGAGGGAAATGAGACCCAGGGAGTGATTCAGCAGCTGGAGACCATTGGTCCTGTAGATCTGCTGCACTACTGGGGAGGACATGTTACCTGGGGGACACAGTCGGGGTGGCCGTGCAAAGGAGGACTGAGAGCTCTAGACAACCAAGGTCAAGACTCTTCAGCGGATGTGCAAGGAAGATTTTCTTGGTTCCCCCTTGATGCCCCAGGGAGACCAGCGGTTTAGACTCACAGGCTAATCCTTGCAGTCTCATCTAAGTTTTAGTTTGAACGAGTGATTCCATAACTTGTTCAGGAGCATTTCACTGACTTGCCCATGGGTGGCACCATCCTGAACTGCACCTGCAGGATCTCCCACCTGTGATCCTCAGGATCTCCTGTCCTTTTGGGATGGCAGCTGTTAAAGCTTCCTAGTCAGGTACAGGGGTGCAAATATCTGGAAACTGGTCTGTGAATCCTCCCCCAGAGAGACATCTAAGTTCTGTGGTGACAGTTTTGAGCACTGCTGGTGATGTGTTCTAGGCTGGAGAATGTGGGGGCTTCCCCATGGGACTCAGGATGATGCTATCACAGTGTTGGCTGGGTGGTCCTGGATCAGCCCCCCTGGAGTCACCCACCAGCGTGAGGACAGATGTCACTGGCCACATCTCCTTCGACCAGTGCCCTCCCTTAGCCCACCACGATTTTATTCTTCTTTCCAATGGGGTGGTGTTAGCAGTTAGGACAGGTTGAAGTACCCATCCTCATCCTTGTTGGGGGCGAAGCCCAAGACTCCTTTTGCTAAGAAAGTTGAGGTGTGACTCACACAGCCAGAACATTTGCCCTTGTGGAGTTCAGACTGAGCTCACAGTCTGTGACCACGTGAACTGCAAGTGGACACATAAGTGACGACAAAAGCTAACTGAGCAAGTTAGGTCACACCGTGAAGGCACAGACTGTAAATAAAGGAGTATAAATACACTGTCTTCACAAACTGACCGTAAGATTGTCCCCTTCTAGAGACTTAACAAGTGAAACATGTTAGGGCCTTAGAGATAAAAGATCCTGCTCACATACCAGCTATTCTCGCCCTTTCCCAGACACAGCGCCTCCAGAGGGCATCAACGCCTGTCCTGCAAATAGAACTACTGAGACTGGCTTTCTACCTTTTTCTGCTAAGGTTTAAATTCCGTGAACCTATATTGTACTACGGGGAGGACCGGGGGTTAGCTCAGCAGTGTAAACACCTGCCTAAAAAGCATGAGCTCGATCCCTGGTACCAAAGGGGGGAAAAATTATACTAATGAGGACAAAATAATAACAACCTATTGTCATACAGTGCTCTGTTTAGTGTGTCCAATAAGAAGTTCCCCTGTCCTTCTTCTGTTATCAGTGGCCAGCTACCATTTAAACATGCATCTATGTTAAATATCACACACATTTATTTTAGAAAACAATTTATGCACTATGTAACAGACATGCTATATTGTAGGTCAGAAGTATAATTCTTTTCTTTTTCATTACTGTTTTACTTTCTGTTTGTACATGTTTGCAGCTCACAGTGGTCATATTCACCAGGAGGTGTTGGTACACGTACCAACACATCTGAGTTCCTTTTACTGCCTCACCCCATCTTCTATGTCTTGGTCCCTTAACCAGTTACTGTAATTAGAACCTCAGTTCTGCATATCTGGAAATGGTACTTGTGTTTGCATTGGTGATTCTGAGGCGAACGATGTCTTGCTGATCATAAGCCACATTCCACCTGAGTGGCAGGAAAGCCTTGGGCTGTAAGGACGGGCCAGTGCCCCCCATCACCTATAAATACTTCCTCCATCAGGCTGGCTTTGAGCCACATGGGAGATGCATGTCTGACTCTCCAATTGCACCTCTCATCATATTGAGAATTAAGTCACCAAACAGTGTCCTTTCTGAATGCGAGGAAGCCACTGTGACAAGGCATTGATGCGGCAGGTATAGAAACAATGTCCTTCTGAGTAGAACCAGTGTGAAGCATTGCCACACATCTCAAGCAGACCCTACATGTTCAGTAGCCATGTGTACTTCTAATTGACAAGTGGCACAGGAGGTACCTCCTCAGTAATTCCTGTTAATCAGAGAAGTAGTTCATAGGGTTGGAGGCAGGCAAAAGGCTCAAGGCCCTTTCCAATTAGGCGCTCTTGTTCCCATTAACACAAGACTTCTTCCAGCCCTAGTGGACAGCATTTATTTCCCTGTGAATAGCACATGCAGGCAACAAGTCAATAGAAAGTAGCAAACGTAGGCTAGAGAGATTTGGGGACAGGGGGATGATTAAAATATTGTTAACAGTTAGATAACATGGAGGGTGAGCTGCAGCTCTAAAACTGAGGGTTCACAGTGGTAAAGCAATGTTTTCTTTCAGTGAGGTACAATGTATGCTGCTCCCCAGGAGTGGCAGCCCAGCAGCGGCGTCAAACTGTCCTACACTCTCTACAGCAGTGGGGAGAAGTAATGCAAACTCGCAGCCCACAGGGACAGGTGGCAACCAGAGATGCGGTGCCAGGAGTTGCAAATAGCTGCTGGCCTTTGCCCTGTAACAGTACGTTTAATTTCATGTGTTCTTGCTCTTTGAATCAAGACACAAATCACCATAATAACTGTCAGAGGCTGACCAATGTTTCGTTAAAGCCTGGAAGTCATGATATTTGGGAGATAGTATAAGAAAAGAAAAAAAGAAAATTGTGAATATTATCTAGATTTGAAAGTGATTATTTTCTTTAATATTACATAACAAATCACAATATATGATACATGTTTAAAAAGCTGGAAAATTTTAATGTATCAGAAGTACAAGAAGGACTCTAGAAAAAATAACAGTGCCTCGTCCTGTTCCACAGGGCTTTTCCCTGGAACATGTTTTGCACCAGCCTCTCATCGGCTCTTCCTTATTAGAGAATCTGTCTCTTTGAAGAGAGCGCAGAGTGATCATCGCAGCTCTTCTCCTGCATCCTTGGTCAGACTTCCTTCGCTCACCTCACAGTTACCACCAAGTTATTTTCATGATGGTGACTGAACCACCCCTGCCTTGTACCCTTAGCACTCTGATGAGGGGAAGAAAGCCTCTGCCAGGCTGATCCACAGGAAAGCCCCTCGCCCTGCTCCTGTGAGCTGCTCCCTCCCATCTCTGCACAGCCTCTGGCACTGAGAACACAAATTCTCACTGCTAGGCTCCTGGCCAGCACGCAATAGCTGAGACCAAAGTGTGGGCCGGGCCACACCCCATGGCGGCTAATGGTGTAAATCTGCAAATGCACCACTGGATCTTTAAGGTCTCTGCAGTCCAGTCCTCCAAAACCCACTCCGTGCTGATCAAAAGCACTGCACTGCAGAAAAAATAAATCCAATTTGAGAAGAAATGGTCTTAATGCAGTGTGTTTGTAGTTGGGATTTTTTTTGGGGGGGGGAGGGGTTTGTTGGTTTGTTTGTTTTGTTTTTGTTTTTGTTTTTTTGTTTGCAAATTCTCCCAACTATAGACTTTTGGGCACACTTGGAACACCCTGCAGAAATGGGCCCAGAGCTTGAGGAGTGCAAAGGCCAGAGGGCAAGAACCTCTGAGGTTCTGTGCCTGTCTGCTGAGAACCTGCACCTGACTACCTTACCCATCCTTCCGGAAGAGGGGCCTTGGGCCCAGGTCCCTGACAGGCTCCTGGTGAGTGGGTGCAGCTGCTCTGCTGATGATTGGTGTTCAGGTACCCAGGAAACCCCTGGCCTTGGCTCGACCCTTAATCTTAGGACCCAGAGCTACCTGTGGATGCACCCTACATCCTGAACTGTTTCCTGCAGGTTGCCTTGGAGCATTCATGTCTGCATAGACTCATACGTGCACAATGGTGTTAAACTCGCAAAGGATTAGCACTGAAGTAGTACTTTGTGGCTGTTTTCTTGTGTTCATGTTTAAATACTCAGGGGACATTGACTGACAGTTGTGAAATCTTAAGTGTCTTAATGTCTGATAATTTAGCAATCATGTAGGAAGAATATACCAGCAGTTAGCTCTCATTATGTGACTTCCATTGGCTTTTATCAATGAGGACGCAGGCTTGGGTGGGTAACGGATGCGCTGTGTCACACAGGGTGCAACTGGGGTTCAAGCTCGCCTCCTCACAGTGCTGGGAGGCAGGATCCTGGGTGGACAAGTATGGCGTCCAGATCTGGCAGGATCTGGCTGCTGCTGCCTTCTCTCATGGACTGGCCTTCCACACCCCACAGAGAAAGGGCCCAGCCCCTGATACACACATCCCTACCAGCACCCCAAGCTGGGGAGGCGCCCAAGATACCTTGTTCTTTCTTCCCCTCAACTCACACATTCATTGCCTCTGAGGAATATATAGCAGAATAACACAGAGGATCCCCATGCAGGCCACTCCCTGTGCTCCCCCAAAGCACAGATGTCCAAGAAGACAGTTCAGCAGACTCCATGCTGCTCTGTGTGATATTCCAAGCTTGTTTCTTCACACCCTTTTAAAAGCAAGGCCCATTTAGATGCACAATTGTATTAAATTTTGGGACCGGAAATAAGCTCCTTCTCTTTGGGACAGGAAAATGCACCTCATGCTTTGGTTTCTCTAATCTTTATGAACTTCTTACCCATTAAATGTTATTTCAGTCCGTTAGGAGGTAAAGGTCATTTATGCTCAGAGAGATTAAATGTCTTGACACTGTTTCAAAGGGAGAACCAGGATTGCCAGCCCTGGGCAGCCAGGAGCTTCCCCGAGCTCCCTGTGGACTGCAAAGGTGAATTAGGGATGCTGAGAAACCAACTCAAATCTCAGCCTACACACCCACTTCCGCTCAGTCCCGGTGTGACGGCGCCCCAGAAATGTGAGCCCAAGCCTTTTCCATTTGTTCTGAGGATTTAGAACCAAGGCCCCTTGCAGTTTCACTGAACAGGAGGTCAAGGGTGGCAACCGATGTGGACTTTCTGGTCAGCCAGGGTGCTGGCCAGGGCCTCACAGGCCTCAGCTCGAGCCGTGCCCATTTGCAGCTGCGGTTGATTCACTGAGCTGAAGGTTGATGGAGAGAGTGCTCAGGTCTCTGCCATCACACGCAGTCTGGGCCCCTTCACCCTAAAAATGAGCACACAGACCCCCAAGACCAAGCACAGAGTTCCGTCACATTAAAATCTTTCAGGAGCCCCACTCAGCACTGGCACACGGGGAGACACACTCACCAGTGTCAGAGCAAGAAGGCTCAGACTCAGGGCAATATGCAGAGGAACTGTTTGTAGAGGAAGCTGTGGCCCTCCTCAGAGTGTTTGGAGACAGGCCCTCAGTTGGAAGTTAAGGCTGAGTGCTTCCTGAAGAGGGGGCCTGAGGATGGGGCCTCAGTGCAGCAGGGCTGGAATTCTCAGGAGAGGGCAGGGAGACCAGGGATGTGTGCACGTGGGAGCAGGTCAGAAGCCCTGTGCAGGCCCCAGGAAAGCGGTCCTGTCAACCCCTGGAGCGTGGGTTTCCCCTCTCAGGGAAGTGTGAGAAAGAATTCTATAGCTGCCAGGCTGCTCTGGAAACCTGGGCACATGAAATCCACTCACTTTGCATTTAACTGAGTGTAACACTCAGGAGTCCCAGGAGTCCCTTTGAGGATCACAGCTGCATCCACAGCAGGTCCCCTGACACAGGTTACACCTGGGGGAACCTGGGAATCTCTGTGCCACCAGGCTCCTCTGGGCTGGATCCTGCCAAAGAGGGAAACTAAACAGGTGTTTGTTGTCCTGATGCAAGAAATTCTGTGTTAATCCTATGAATTTTCAAATAAATTAAACTAAATGCCCAGGAGAATGTTATTGGACCAATAACAAGATTTCTTGTTTTCTAAGTAAAATCGAGTCCTTCCTCAAGAATGTAATACTCCAGTCACCAGAGGCTACAGAGGAAGTATGATCTGCTCACTCAATAATAAACCGCGGAAGCAGGCGTCAAGTTATCTAATTTATCCTAAAATAAAATCACACGCACTGTGATAACAGTTTGGTATTGTAGAAAGCCTTCTTGAAATTTCATCACCCTTGACCTCTGATCATGTCTCACTGAGCTTACAAACTCATATGCAGAGCCGTGAGGCTCCGCAGCAGGATACAGTCACGAGCCATGTTGACACTGTTTCCTTCTGGAGCCAGACAAGACACACAACTGTTTTCTGGGACCACAGCTCCATGTGCAGGAAGCCTGGACACCCCTCCCTCCACACTGGCAGTTGGAGGGCAGGGACTAAGGAGCTCCCTGGACAACTGCACTGCAAGGAAACAAGCTGCAAGGAAGCGATGCCCACAGAGCCAGGGAAAGAACTGAATTTGTGAACCAAGGTCACTGTAAAGACCTCATTCTGCTACCTGCTAAACAAAAAGCTAAGCATAAAAACTACTCGGAATTGTTTTAATATTATAAAACGGTGCAAACTGTTATTTCCTTTTTTAAAGAAAAACAACTTTTAAAGAACTTTTAAAGAAAAACTAACTTTCTGGAAAAACAACATTTAAGAAATAGCACTTAAAAGTAATTATTATTCAATTTAATTTTAACTGGTTATTGTTTATAAATAAATTTCCAGGAAATCTTTCACCTTAATATTCTTTGTTTCTTTCATGGACAGGAATTTTTTTTGTTGTTGTTGTTTTTTGTTTTGAATGATTGGAATGAATTGTAGTCAGGGTTTGAGAGAAAAGCAATTTAATACAGGACACATAGTTTATGGAATTATTTTATAATGGTCACCCAAAGAGTCAGACACAAACCCAGGCAGAAAATCTCTCCACACACTAAAGACCCAAAGAATCCAGCTGAGGGTTGGGATCCCATGGCAATGTCCTACATGAGTCCAGCCTGAGGCCTTGAGCTCAGGACAATGTCTCATGTGAGTCTTTCATGGATCTGTGATGGGAAGCCCAGAGGTGAATAGCAGAAGCTAAAAGTCTGTGCCAATGAGATGAAGGGTCTTTGCTGGTAGGTTAAGAAATCCACACTGCAGCCAGGAACTGACACTTAAAATAAGGAACAGAGCTCCCCAAAAAGGTACCACAACCGTCCTCAGGGACAATGGGGTCCTGAGCTCCCAAAATGATGAGAACAGCCAAATTCACTCCAGGAAAGAAACTCCACAAGCTCCTCCAGGAGAACCAATGGCAATAGGAAAAGAAACACATCACTTTTTCCTCTCCAGGTCTCCTTTTTATGTTGGAGACAAGCCCCAGGTGGGCCCTCTACACCCAGCACCACTGGCTGATTCAGTGCAGCCGGGGGTACAAGCTGACCTCCAGAAGTCAGTACACCACAGAACAAAAGTGTCTAACTTGCTAGGAGCAAAGATTTGGTGATCAGTAAATAAAATGTATAATTGGTAATTGGTATTTTTAAACTGAATGAAGGTCATTTATTTTGGTAGTTGGATGGGTTTATAAGCATATTTGGTCAATTTTAATCTAATAGAATGCAATTTAAGTGAGCCAAACTTTAATTTAAATAGAAAGCTATTAAAATGATGATCTTCTATAAAACCCCATAGTATAAAATATGCATCTCATTATAATAGGAATCATCATTGATACTGCAAAGCACTGAAATCCTATTATTCATGCACATATACATTGGTCTCCAGGGAGGTCCTGGTGGGCTTGTTTTGGAAAGCTCTTCCTGTGGGTGGGAGTCCTCGGTTGTGCCTCTGGTGGCCTGAGCTGTGAGGCTCAGCAGCAGGGATATGTTCATCCCATGGTCTCTCGTTCTCTCCTGGTGCACTGTGAGATTAATATGCTGTGTGAAAGAGCACTTGACCTTGCTTGTATCACAGAGATCTTGTTAGACTATGCAGCTGGGCCATTATTAGCTCAGCTTTCTCCAGCTGGTACTCAACAGAAGAGGACGGTGAGGCCAGAGGGGGCGAGTGTGCTTGGTTTCCTTTGAACCATATGCAATCAGCTCCCAAATGGCAGCTTTCTCTAGTTATGCATTTTGCATGGGAACCTTGCATTAAGTGAAAAAAATGAAAAAGAGTCACATGGAATAAACCAAGCCTCTCCAGCTGTGTGGTCCCCAGTCTTCTACTTTGGGGCCTAAGTTTTTTCCAGAAAGATCCTGAGTATTCCCATAGGGTTGGAATTTGGGTGTATTTAGCTGGAAACCACACTTTGCTTAATTCCCTAACAACATGTCATGAACCTTTTAGGTTAGTTATGTCATTTATATAAGATGTCAAATGTTTAATATAGATTTCTTAATTTTCCATGCTTTCAACTTAGGTAAAGATCATTTGTTTTTAGTTCCATAATGTTGCAGGAAAACAAAAATGATATACTATTTTTGAAGTCTGTTATATGGTCTCCATTAATTTCCCTGCCAGAAGTTAGACTCTGATAGTGAGATAAGAATCACTTCAAGGAGCAATGCCATTTTCCTAGGGTCCCCTCTCATTTGAAGTACAATTTTACAGTGAATTTGGTTTGGTTAGTTCACGCCACACAAAAGCATGTTGGAGACCTCAGGTAGTCAATTCATTCTTCACACAAGGTTAAACTTGTGCACTGGTATGTGCACAGGAAGCCAGCTCCCTGACCCCACGCACACCCTAACCATCACTGTTTCCTGCCCACCAGGGGCCTCTGTGTGTGCCCATTCCAGAGACAGAGCTCATAACCCAGACCCAGGGCAACACTCACTGCTCAGGGGTCATGCTGGTGTTAGGAGAGGGCCTTCACCACAGAGTGGTCTTGGCCTCATGTCCCAGAGCTGTTGACCTTCTTGGGGTCAGTGACATCTGAATGCTGATATTTGTCATCAGGAGACCCTAATATGCAGCCAGAAGTGAGAGTAGAGAAGCAAATTAGTCCCAGTGTCGAAGATGCACTTGAAACATGTATGTATGTTTCTAGGAGCCAGTAGGTGACAGCACGCCTTTGCATGCATCTGAGGACAGAAGGAAGCGCTGTCATGTCTTCTGGTGTCCCCATCCTGTGTCAGAGGTGGGTCCCTGCAGGGTGGAAGTGGGACTGGTACGCCTCTCCCAGATGGCTCTAGTGGCAGGTGAAAGAGTGCTGGATTCACACAGGAAGGGTGCCCTGTACCATGTGGATTCCGAGCCCCTCTGAGAGTTTGTGCCATTTGGGGTGGGAACATTGTCCACCAGTGCCCTTAGTGCCATGCTAGCCCACTCCTTGTGCTGATTTTGAGAACCCTCACCTGGAGGGGAAAGGGGTCCTCACCTGTCAGTGAGGAGGCAAGGGTCTGAGCCACTGCAAATGAGTTGATTTCCCCTCCTTTGTCCACTCCTGTGTGGCTGGCCAGGAGGAAGAAGCTGCCCACATGCTGGGCTCCAGTGTCAGTGACTGACCAGGCCCTCGGGTAAATCCACGGAGATCCTAGACGGGGAGTGGGGATGAAGAAGGGAGCAAGAGACACAAAGAGTGGACACAAGTTGAGGAATTCCAATCAAGTCTTGTTTATTCATGGAAAGAGTAGCAAATATATAGGATATTGGGGAGGAAAGATTTGGGTGCTGAGACATCAGCAGGTAACTTAGCAACAGTGGCAAGACAGAGGTTCATAGGTCAGTTCAAATTTCCTGTGCACGGGCTCAAAAAGCATAATCCCTGAATAATGGGACAGGATAAACAACTGATGCAAGATGCCGCTAATTACCAAACTTAACTCCTAGAGGGCATTGAGGTGTTGCAGCCTGCAGATGTTAAGGTGGCAGCCAATTACAGGGCTCCCCACAGGTCCCCCTTTACTTTAAATTATAAGAGGCATATAAGAGGCTGCATCCTTGGGGAGACTGTGCCTGTCTTGGGTCAGGGCGATTCCACAGGGGGCCAACCTAGCCTTACTCGTCATTGGAAGGCAGGGCAACAAGAGACCCAGTTCCTGTCTTAGGTGGAGGTAGGCGTCCGGTGGGAGGCCC
Source organism: Cavia porcellus (assembly GCF_034190915.1). Taxonomy (NCBI): domain Eukaryota; kingdom Metazoa; phylum Chordata; class Mammalia; order Rodentia; family Caviidae; genus Cavia; species Cavia porcellus. Next base: position 46,361,333 of record NW_026947507.1, read on the forward strand.
AGTTGCTGGCCTCTGGCTATCCAGTCTATCACACCAAGGCAAGAGAAATGGAGCAGGCAGCATGCTTTCACAAAGCATTAGCATAATACAGTTCATGTAATTTTTTCTATCAGCCATTCTAAACCTGTGGTAATGGACCTGTAGGTTGCATTTTTATGGTATCCACCTGTTGTTTGACAAAAGCCATCAACTTAGTCATCACAATCCCAAGAGACGGGATCCACGCTGTTGGTTCCATCATCTGAAAAACAAAAGCTGTGAAAAAATTCTCTCAGGGGTCATTTTTCGTCCCTGGAGTCATCTGTAACATTATCCTCTATTTGATCTATTTGTTTAACCAATCATTCTGGCAGCCATCTCGCAGATTTCATTTCTTTAGAGTAAATGCATACTGATCCTCATCCCCCGACCCCACGGGTTTGGACCATGCCATGAGTTAGTCAGGGCGTTTCTCCACAGTATAGAAGCAAATTGCTTTTGTGTTTCAGAATGCCAAAAACGCATGGCTGCTGACTGTCCAGCAGCATCCAAATTTAAAAAAATTAAGGATGAATAATGCATAAGATAGAATATTTTAGGTGTCCCCTTTGTGGGGTACCATTCCCCCTTTTTTATTTTATCAACAGTGAGTTTTAGGGAAAGATGTGTTCTTTCAAATATGCCTTGACCTTGAGGATTATAAGGTATGCCTTTTATGTGATCAATATTAAGATGTTGACAGAAACGATCAAAGGCAGAACTAGCATAGCCTGGACCATTATCAGTCTTTAATTGTTGTGGGCATCCCAAAACTGATAAGGTAGTTAACATATGGCTAATAACATGTCAGTCTGGGGAGAGGCATAAATGAAACCACTAAAGGTATCTATAGTTACATGAACATATTTAAGATTTCCAAACTCAGGAATGTGGGTGACATCCATTTGCCATAATGTGCTGGGGATAAGTCCTCTAGGATTAACCCCAAAGTATGGAACTGGGAGGTGCATGGCACAAGAAGGGCAATTTTTTACTATCTGTCTGACTTGTTCTCTAGTAATCTTAATACAGAATTACAGAAAAATAAACGGTAAGAAATCACCAGTTGATAAGTTACATATTGTCATCTTAGAAATAATTGTTCAGGTTACAAAATTAAAGTATGTAAAGTGACATTCAAATAGTAACACTGCCCACAGTTCTGCTCAATGATCCAACAAAAACTTATAATATGGTTATCAGTCCTACACATTTGTTTTTTATCTCAAAGAGGGCAAGACCAAACATATCAAAACAGAACAAAACAGTTCAAAAAAAAAACAATTTAAAGAAATACAGATTTCAGAGCAAGTCCACTGGAGATCTTCACTGTTCATCTAATTGTCTCTAGTTTCCTCCAAACAGTTGTCCCCATCTTCACGCACATTAAATACACACTGCATATTATAGAACTAATCAAATCATTACAGGATGATGAAGGCTCCTCAGGTCTTTAAGATCTGACATTGGGGAAGACAATAATAACTACCATAGTGTCTCTCATTCTCCTCTCAGCAGCTGTCCCCATCCTTACATATGCTGAAATTAAACTTAAGAGACTAGACCAATATCACTCTGATCAGTTAAATGAGTCAAAGTAATTGACATTGGAATCTCTACTTCTGGAGTCTTTTTTTCAGTTGTTTGCAAAATGACCAGTCTCTCCACAGGTAAAACACTTTTGTTTATGCTTTTGAGATAAGAACTGTTTAACTGTAAACCCTTGCAAGGCGACAACCACCCTTGCAAGGTGACAACCATAGCAACGGCCTTGCTGACAAGCAGTTTCAATATCAGTGGTACCAAGGACCAAACTCATAGCCTTTTATTTGTCAGGCAGGCAGCTGTGCCACTGAGTTAAATCTCTAGCCCTAGGGACTGAACTCACAACCTTGTGCTTGGCTGGCAGGCGATTATGTTACAGAGCTAAATCCCCAGGCACTGCTTAATGCTCTTGAGAGAGGAGCTCATATCACCCTTAAATTGCTTTTGGGCCTATAGGCATCCTCCCCTATCAAGGTCCCGCCCATTGTCAGCTTTCATATTGTGCCTGGTGGCCTCTTTGCAATTTTCTATATATTCTGATTTTCACAAAAGATAATCCCCACCCAATAAAGTTGCTTGGGTCAATCCTTGCCAATCTTTAGATGTTAGCCAGAGGTCAGCCAGAGAATTTAAAACAGCAAGAGTATACTCAGCTGAGTCTTCCTACTGTGTAACCATGGTTTTTAATTCTCTATTCAGATTCAAATTGAAACCAGAGTAGTCAGGAATAACTCTGCCCTCTGTGTCCCTCATTTCTGTCACAGGGAAAGCCTCCATATCATCTAGCTTTAATATTGGATCAGGCCAGGGGGGTAAATTTAGAAATCATGCCTCTCAGCAGGGTTGCTGAGCAGGAGAAATCCCAGAGGAAACTCTGGGGTTAGTTTCATTTTTCATTTTAAATTTTGCTAATTTTTAGCCTTTCTAATTGAGCTATCAAATCCTGACATTCTTTTTTCAGTTTAATCTGTTGTTTTAAAAGTTCAGTTTGGTTTCTTAATTTCTTCCTAGTATTGAAAGTTAAACACGCTGAAGCCGAAGCTATTATGCCCTTACAGTTTGGTTGAGGGCGCTTGTGGGCTTTGTCTGTGCCAGCTGCCTAGTGTACGGTGAGGCTGCAGTGTTAAGCCTGAGGGGGTTGGGCACTAGTAGTTACCGGGTCGCTCGCTTTGCTCCCGAGTTAAAGTTTATTGAGCTCTATTGGACAATTGGTTAACTTTTTTTTCTTCGCGTCTTTAAAGCCTTTCTTAAACTTTTAGCAAAAATCTCATGTTGACTCATTTCTTGTCCTAATGGACACAATTGCTAATTTATTTTTTCCTTACCCTTTGTGTCTTTCAAGCTTTTCTAAACTTTCAACAAAAGTCTCATGCTGGCTAATGTCTTGTCCCATAATCGCTGTTCACTTACCGAGGTTCAGGGACATGGCAGGCTCCCATGTCAGGCCTCTATTTTTTTTTTCCTTTTTCTACTTTGGGCCCATGAACAGCGTTCCTCACTAATTCCCCCGTTCTCGGGTCCCACATTGGAGGCACCACTTGACCTGGCCTGCAGGTAAATCCACAGAGACCCTAGAGGGGGAGTGGGGATGAAGAAGGGAGCAAGAGACACAAAGAGTGGAGACAAGTTGAGGAATTCCAATCAAGTCCCGTTTATTCATGGAAGGAGTAGCAAATATATAGGATATTGGGGAGGAGGGATTTGGGTGCTGAAACATCAGCAGGTAACTTAGCAACAGTGGCAAGACGGAGGTTGATAGGTCAGTTCAAATTTCCCGTGCATGGGCTCAAAAAGCATAATCCCTGAATAATGGGACAGGCTAAACAAGTGATGCAAAATGCTAGTTAATTACCAAACGTAACTCCAAGAGGGCATTAAGGTGTTGCAGCCTGCAGATGTTAAGGTGGCAGCCAATTACAAGGCTCCCCATAGGTGACCTGTAGCTACCCAGGGCAGAGACTTTGCGTTAGAAATACCCTCAAACCTCCACTTTACTCTCTCTTATCCTTTATTTTTTTAAAATTTATTTTGAGACAGGATTTCTGTAAGTTGTTCAGACTGACCTAGAACCTGTGTTCCTCCCGCCTAGGCCTTGGCTGTAGCTGGCATTATGGGTGGTCAGCGCTTCATCGTTCAGAACAAGGCTCTCAGAGGTCAGCAAGCTGAGCCTATGGACTACATCTGACCCTGTTCACTGTCAGTGAAGTTTCCTAGAAGGCAACACAATCCAGCATCAATGCTAGTGGTGTCTTAGAGACTGTGCCCTGCAGCCTTCAGCTGCTTTTTTTTTCCCCGCCCAGAGAAGGACACTAAGCAGCTGGCATTGTTGGTCACAGCTGCCACCACCAGCAGAGCAAGAATTGGCCAGGACAGTCTCTTAACTAGATGGAGGAGTGTGGTAATGCACATGTGTAATCCCAGCACTCTGATAGGATGAGGCAAGAAGATTGCAAGTTTTAACCCAGCCTGTTAAATTCAGTGACTTAACAATGCCTTATCTCAAAACAAAAAGTTAAGGACTGGAGACACAGCTTAAGGGGAAGGCCCTACATTCAATTAGTAGCACAAAAAACAGGGTAACCAAACTCTTATTAACCATATTAATGTGGCTCTGTGGCTCTACACAAAGCTAAGTTATGCTTTGTGTCATTTTGTGCAGGTACACAATGTAACAACAAGCTTCACTCACATTAGTCAGAAGCTCTTGCAGAAGAGCAGTGTTCTCTCTAACCTGGAGAGAAACATTGAAACCATCTTACTGGGGACCCTCACCTTTCAACTGAGTTCCAGGAGTGGGGTTGGTGTGAGCCCAAAACATCATGAGCTCAAATGTGCATCTCTGTGTTCAGGAGAGTGGAGGGAGGAGTTGGGAGGACAGGAAACAAGGATGGACTGGTAGTGAGAATATGGGGTGAGAAGCAGCTTCGGTGTGGACAGTGATTGGGCACATGCTCATGTGCCGTGCAAAGGTCTCATGATCATTCATAGGTGGAAGGAGTCTGCTTCCCCTAGCCCCTGAGAGAGACTATCTAGATATATTTATATATTTTCAAGAGTATTTTCATTGCTAAGAGCAGGAGAAATTTGTATTACAGCTTTGTTCAAATAATTTATAGCATCCTATGATCGGATATTGTCCTTATAACTACTGCATTGGCAGTTTTGAGCTTTTATATTTTCATTTAACAATATAAATGTCACTAAGTGTGCCAATAAATACTGACAAAGCTCTGAAAAGGTCAGATTGATTCTATAACTCACATACCTGTCTGTTTCTAATGGCTTTTCAGGGTTCTCAGTGAACACTATAGAATAAACAGTTTCCCACGATGATGCTTCCATTTCTCTTACATGTGCATATTTCCTCATAAAACCTGGGCTAAAAAGGCGATTTACTGGGGTCTTGTTAACATGGCATGTAGTGTGGATTAGCATGCCTGCCCTGCATGTGTAACCAAGCTGCTGTCTTAGGGGCAGAGTCATCACAGCAGGTGGCACAGGCATGCTCAGGCATGCACGGGCGTAAACAGGTGCTGCCAAGTGCAATTACTTGGTGAAGGCTCATATGCAAGTGCTCCTTGTACTTTTTCCTGAACAAAGATCAGGCTTCATGGGAAGCAAGAACCTGCAGTGTGGGCTGTGGGCTTTGAGGGACAAGCAGGTCAGAATCCACCTGATTCCCCCATGATGCTGCTATCTGAATGCCCTCCCTTTGCCCACCCTAAGCCCAATTTCATCACTCCCACTTGTAAATGTGGCCATATTCTGAACCCTCAGCATCCCACAGTCTCTATGTAGTCCTGCTGCCCAGGCCCTGGGTGTCTCCATCCCCTGTGTGGACCCTGTCCTCCCTCCACTTCTCAAGATCCCTCTGCTGTCAGGCAGGGAACCCTGAGCCCCTCTCTGACCGGCAGCTTCCCCTGCCCCAGCTCTGAAGCTCTAGGCTGGCTGCTTGCTGAGCCTGCCAGAGCTTGGTTGTGCCTTTTCTTTCCTGGGGTAATGGTCTGTGACTGATCTTATGACAAAACGTAACTACTGCTTCATTTCCTGAGGTAGCAATGCTCCTTCGCCCCGTGTTTACACAGCTCCAATCCATTCTGAGGCTCCCGTCTCAGTGTTTCAGTGGCAAACTGCTTGGAGCCTTCCTTTCTCTGTGGACAGCCCTGTTCCTTTCCTTGGCTGTAGGACGCTGTCTTCATGCCACACTCAGCTTCACCCACATCTGACAGGGGGCAGGAAGGATGGAGCGCTGATCTCTGTCCCACGTCCAGCAGTGTGTGGAACGACCTGGAAGGCTCTGGCAGTTGTTGATAGATGCAGGAAACGTTGGAACTCTGTGATGAGGTCCAGCTGTCCACAGAGCACAGCACAGAGCCCTCGGTCCCCACAGACCCTCGTGTCCCTCAAATCCGCGGCTCACTCTGAACGTCCTTGTCCCCATAACTCGTGACATGTGACAGTGCCGAGTGTGGCCCTCTTCCACCTAAGATGGCAAAGAATGGACGCATGCAGTAAAGAGCATGCCTACTGCTGGTAGAACTTTGGCAATGCATTTTAAAACTTCACCATCCTGTAGTTGATAACTGTATTCATTAAATTTCTCTACAGTTTAAGAATTCATTAATATTCTCAAACATATTTTCAGAATACATTAAAATGGGAATTTGTTTGGTAGCAAGTTCCCATCCACGGTCTTTTGCCTTTGGATATGTGCAAATGAGGGCTCAGGTAGACACTTCCCAGTAAGCCTATGAAAGTGATGAGAGGTGAATGATTGTGGAACTAGAACCTTTATTTACCGGGGATCTTATGCAAGTTAGTGCCAATCGGTAAAAATACTTTCCCAGTTGAGGTCCTGAGTTGTACCTGGCAGGAGATATTTCCTTGTGAATCAGAACCAAGAGCGACTGCAGGACTGAGACCTGCAGGGACCACACACAGCCCATGTGGGTTTGCAATCCTCTGTTGGCCCCATTCAGTAGGGTTGTGTTTTTTAGGTTCTTTCTATGTCCTTGAAATTTTTTTGGCAAAAAAATCAGTATCTATCTATCCATCTCTATATATCTCAGTTGACTAAGTTTTTGACCTTAGTCAATTCAGTTTGCAAACAAAAATGTTCAGCAAAATTTTGCTTAAACTGCACTTCAGGTGACAGACATGAGTAGATCTGACTCTGCACAAACACACGCAGCTGTCTTCCCAAAACTGTAAAGCAAGTTAAAGTTCACGAGTCCATAAAGCAAAGTATACGTACACCAGGGTACATGGACATATACATGTACAGATGTATCACTGCACCACGGAAATGACTTGTAAATTTTTCAGGTTAATGTGTGTATGCACAGTATTTTACATAACAAACACAGTGATGATTTTGTATGTTAGATACAGCACAGTTAGGACTAGCTGTGAGAAATAGGTAAAAGAGAAGCAGGACCTGTTAGAAAATTACTTGTCAGAAACTCATTTTTAAGCCACCTGAGTTTTTGGTTCCATAAATGTTTCCCACGATGACGATAAAAGCCACAGGAATATTAAGTCGACTTCAATGAAATTCATTTTGCACTTTACCTATATTGGACAAAAAACACTTTTGAAACCTTTGTGCAGGGACCATGGCATCTTTGGAGAGAGGGCTGACATATTTAGTGAATTATGGCATTCATATCTGTCTGATATACTACGTGCTTGTATTTTAAAGACACCTCATATGAAAACCAACCACTTTTGTAGTCCTGGTTGTTAAGTACATTTATTTCTTTTCTACAAGATTTATTCAATGAAACTGTGTAACATACTTTTAAAACTATCTCCTTATCTATTTCAACCTATCTCTTTGGAACCATAAAAATAACTATACAGGACACTGCATATTGGATTAATAAAAATCGATGTAAACAAACAACAGTATCAGTAATTAGAGTTTTTGAAAGCTACCTCAAAGGCATTTTGTGATTATGTGAATGTGATTTAGTAATTAACCTGGATATAAAGCTCAGGATTCAATCTGAAGAGCCGCAGAAATGCTCATGTACTCTACACAAAACCCAATCCAAAAGTGTTCTGTATTAGCACCTGAAGATCTCATGCTTATGGAACCTTTGAGAGTCCAGAAAGTTGTGCATCCTCCACTAGCACATCCCGCCCTCACAGCAGGACATAGGTGGGAAAATACTTTATTTTCATTTTAGACTCAGGCTAAATACTCCAAGACGGTAGAGTAAGTGACATTGCCTACATTTTAATCCAGCAATTTAACTCCAAACACTGAGTTTTAAAGCATAATTATGTATTATTTCCTTAGTCACTATTTATATTAAAAATTCTTATAGAAAACAGTCACTATTTATATTGAAATTACTTACTATTTATAATAAAATTGTTACTATTTTAATAAAAATTCTTAGAGAAACTAGTCATTTGTGTCAGTGTTTATGAAATATTTTAGAATTTGTATAAACTCAGCCAAATAATCCTGAGTATAGAAATGTGCACAGATCAAATACGTAGAGCTGATGATTTTCCTAAAGTAAAAGTTGGGATCAAGAAATTGTCCCAGAGTCTCCCGTGTTCTTCAAATCATGAATCTTAACACAAGGGCAGCCTTTGTACTGCAGTAACAGCGTCAATCAATTGTGCCTGTTTTGACAAATTACCAAAATGATCTGTAAATCTGGTTCTGAGCTTTATACCAGTCTACCCTGGCTTGCTTCCCACAGTGAGTGCTGTGCTGTTCACCCAAGGTGTCCTGCACACTGCGATGTGTGCTTTTTCCTTGCTGTTCTCTATTTTGTGACTCAGCCACACTTTATTTATGCTGTCCATACACTTACATAATTTCTGGTCTGTGATCATCACAAACGGGGCCGCTGTGGACATCAGGGTCTTGGTCTTGGGTGGACTCATGTTATCTGTGGTACCTGTGTGGAACATGCCTGGGAATGGTATTGCCTGTGAGACAACGCACCTGTCTTGGGGAGATTGATAACAGGTGTTAAGAATAACTCTGAAACACCATGAGTGTGTGTGACATTCCCAGGTGCTCTGTGGTCACACCAACACTGGCTGTGGCTCCCAGCAATTTGTAACAAACTCCTTTAGAGAAGATGTCACACTCTTTAATTGTGGGGGTTTCATCTAATTTTTCTGGAAGCCAAAAAATTGAACATTTTGTGTGCATGTGTGTTGTGGAATGACAGCTGCAGGATTTTGTTCTGCAGAGTCAGTTCAGGACTGTCACCTTTTGATTCTTTGGTGTGAACCCTCTCCTGCCCATTTGTAATATGACATTGCAATCCAATATGCAAATCTTATATTTAAATTTGTAAGTCATCAGTTTTGATGATCTGCCCCTCCCTTTGGCTAATGATCTGAACAGAATTTTAAATTTAACATGTCGAGGCTACTGATATTTTTCTTTTATTGTGAGTAACATTTGTGTTTCGATGAAAAAACAGTCTTCTAATCAGAGTTTATAATGTTTCTTGGTGATTGGTTCAAGGAAATGCTGTGTTTAGCTTTGAATGTTTATAAGCCTTCTGAGATTTTGAAGATTCCAGGTAAATTTTTTCCGTTTGAACATGCAACTAAGAAAATGTGTTGTGCAGGACTCAATCTGATATGTTCTCTTCCCACACATTGACCTGTGTGTGTGTCCACTTCTTCACTCTTTAGTCCCTGCCTGTGAGCTGTCTGTCCACTCTTCTTATAGGCTTCACTGCTGAATTTCTAGCGTGGGACATGGTAAGAGATACCTTAAAGCCTCAGCTTTGTTTATCTGCAAAATTGTTCCTTATTTATTGACATCTACAGAAATTTTAGAATTGTTTTAGAAATTTTAGATTTTTCTTCTGAGATTTTTCAAGTAAGCATACCCCCACTGAGATTAGGGTTGAGATTGGACGGTGTCTAAATATTAGCACCTAGAATGTTGTCATTTTTATGATGTGTGTCTTCCAGTCTAGAAACATGTGACATGTATCTGCATCTCTTCAGGTCTAAACTTTTACTGCATAATATTCTTGCATTTACCATACTAAGTTCTTACATATCACTCCTTAAATTTATTCACAGGCTTTTAGGATATTCCTGAGAATTTAAGTTATGATACACACGAGTATTCCCAGCATTCCATAGGCTGAGGCACAAGGGTGGTGAGTTTGAGACCAACCTGAGCCTCTTGGCAGCATCCAGGCCAGCTGGACTGCTCAGTGAGACTCTGTCTCAAAAAAAAAAAAAAAAAAAAAGAAACAGAATAAAAGAGCAAGCAAAACATCTAGCTTCTTTTTAAGTTTTTAATTTTTTTTGTGTTGTCGGTACTGAAAAGTGTAACAGGCTCTTCTGTGCATAGATTTTACACCTGGTGTCATACTTGCTGCGTGAAGTCATATTGACTATTAATGTCTATAAAGAAAGACCATAAAAGGTTACCTTATAAGCAAAAATATACTAAAACCAGTCCTTACGTTGTTAAGTTTATTGGACCTTACCACACACCATTGCGATAGTTTGCTTGTGGTTTGCCCCCTACAAATTTCCACCTACCAGAGTGGTCCCTCTATGGTCACCAGAAGTGACAGGCTACTCTGAGCTGAGGTCTGGCACAAGGTGCTGAGCTCATGGGGCCTGGCCCTCATGGAAGACACTGGTGCTGCTCTCCTGAATTCATAAATCACTCATCCTCGAATGTTTTCATAGGAGCACAAAACTAAGACCACAACCTAAGAGAAAAATATTTCTTCATGAGATATATTTTAAAAAAATACTTGCATGGCTATATTGAAGGCCTGTTCTCCCATGGAAGGAACTGGAGCTGAAGGTTTGGGAAATATGTATGCAAATATTTCTTGTTCCTTAGATTGAGAAGCTGAAATGTCCCAGACTTCAAAGGCTTAGCCAAAAATACAGGGAAGCTGCCCTCCATAAGTGAGCTCACTTTTCCACCAACCTTGGATTGAGAATATTACTTAGCATGGAGGAAATGAAGGAATTGCACCTGCACTGCATATGTTTGGATATTTTCTTATATGAACTTGTTTAGGGAATAATGACAGCTATTTGCAGGTCATTGCATCAGGTTATTGAGAAAGTCAACTGTATTATCTGGGCACTTCCCAGGACATTGCTCAGTCACACTCTGGGTGTGTCAGGGTGGTTGTGGAGGCAAGACCTTGGGTACTATACCTAGTCCTGGCCCCTTCCTGTCTGGTGCTGTTCCCCTATGCTACTTCCAGCCACCATGAAATGAGCGGCTTTGCTCTGCACCTTTCCACTACGATACATTTGCCTTGGAGCCAGCTACACATGGACTAAATCCTCCAAAACCATGAGCCAAATAAAGCTGCATGTTTTTCTTTAAATTGTGGCTGTGGAATATTTGGTCCCCTCAGTGGAAAGCTGACTAGTACAATGAGGTATCGTGAGCACTCCACAGAGGATCAAGAGTACATGGGAGGCTGTACATAGGTTGCACAGCAAGTGTTGGTGCACCATTTAGACAGGATCTTGAGTGTGCATGCATTCTGATTTCTGTGCAGTACTGGAACCAGTCTCCCACATGTGTTCCATGTAGAGGCTGGAAAAAGTTGATTACATACAATCAGAATTATTCAAGGAAATCACTTTGCATGTGTAGTTTGGGAAAACCCACTTTTATCTGCAACTGTGAGCAAATCAAGCTAAGCAGCCATATATCTTGAGAATTAAAATGTATATTGACCTCATGCAAGCTCTTCCCTGACTAACTTCAGAGACGTTGCAGGATTCATTTGTACGGCAAACTGGCATAGCATTTGCCGTCAGCATTTAAACATACCTGGGAGTGTGTTTTGAGGAGGACACTGGAAGACTAAATATGGGTATACTGGGCAAGAGGACTTGATTTCTCAGGCATCTTCTGAGAAGGTAATTCCTATAGAATTACACTTAAAGTGACTGTTTTCCCTACCCATTCCCTTCAGTGAATCCTATGCTTTAATGTACCATGACAGAGTGCATTAAAAGTCATGGTGGAATCTCATGACAGTTGATCATTTCAGTGACACACTTGTTAGGTTAGGCAGTCATAATTATTAGAAGAGCACCTTTTATATTCTTACATGATTTATACTTTTAAAAGCTACACACACACATACATACAAACCCATGAATATCCGAACCAAAAGCAACATTAATTCATAATGGAATCTGCTCTATTCCATATGGAGCATATTTTCTGCATAGCACAGGGATTCATGTTTCATAATGTTCTGAAATACTGGTTATCTATGCAGATGAAGATGTTTGCTCTTCACCATTTGAAAAGTGGATGAATAGGAACACAACCATTCTAACACCTGAGTCATTGGTAAGCTGAAGACAGGCCAGTGGCAAAGTGGGTGCAAAGAGGTGGGGAAGGCATCGTTGTCTGCTGTCACAATTCCTCCACACATCTGGAGGCACACCTGGAATTGCACTGCAGGACAGCGATTCGTTCCTTCCACACTGTTGCCCACTGTAGTTGCAGTCGTAATCTTTCGATTTGTTCTGGAAACTTGATATGCTCCTATCATGTGTCCTTTCCCTTTCCCAGGCTCTGATGTTTGGTTTGACCTTGGAACTACGCAACTGCTCTCTATTTGAATCTCTCAGCAACATGGACAGAGGAGAGGGCAAGAGGGGACAGACTAAAGATAAATACAGTGGCAACCAGTGTTGCTTCCTAGTCTCTTGGTTGAGGTTTTCATTCCCATCTAGCTGGGAGTGGAAGATACTTGTGTGAGTTGCAGTGGGTTCTTAGCTTTCAGTCCTAGTCAGAGTCCAGAAGATCGTGTTGATCAGATGAAAGCCTTCAAAGTTTTTTTCATGACCACTAAACAAAATTGGAATTATTTTTATTAATATAAACTCTACACAATATATTAAATTCATTTAATATACTATGTTGATATAAGCATCAACTTGAAGTCACACTAACTCTGTGTCTTTCTACACGAAAATTACATAAACCATATCAGCCATGTGCTAAGAGCCTTACTCAAGAAAAAAAAGATGTTTTGTTGGATCAAGTACATGAGCAGGATCAGAAAACCTGTTTCATGCTTCCAAACCTGAGTGTAATCCTGCCGAGTTGACCTCACTTTCCATGCTTCACCTAAAGTCAGAGGATATGGACGCTGAAGGGTTCCTGTGAACCTCTGCTGCCCACTCAGCAAAGAACCAAATGGAGTGCCCAGGGTCCACCAGAGGGACCGGCATCTGATGAATTCATCAGACTCTTTGCTGATGAATTATGTCGCCATGGCGTCCTTCTGTCTAGATTTTCCCCTAAGCCTGTTGTGTTCATAAGAGGGGAAGGCAGTGAGTGACACTAGGTTAGTCCACTGGTGAGTTTCCAGCTGGATGTGATACTGGAAGGTGAATCCTGGTGGGGGAGTTGGTCACCTGGTGCGTGGCCTGGAAGAGTCACTCTCCCTCCTTCTGTCTTGATTTCTCTGATTGTGCCATGAGCTGTTTCTCTTCTGCAATGCCCTCCTGCCATGCTGCCCTGCCCTGGAATCAGCAGAATAAGAAACTTCTACAAACTGTGAACCAAGATAAATTTCTCCTCTTTAAAGTTGTGGTTGTTGAGCAATGTGTCTCAGCAACAAGAGAAGTAACAAACATATCAATACTGAATGCACCATAGAATCTTTTAGGACCCTCCAATGGATAAAGTAAAAAGAATAGTATCTCCCAGCCTCTAGGTGCCAAGTTCTTTAGTGAATACAAGACATCTTTAATAACTAGCCAGGGACAAAAACATACCAGAACAATATTACAGTGGTCATTAGGAACACTGAAGTTCCCTCACTGTTTGAAAATTTCAAAGAAGCATAACCCTAACTGAATTTGAGTTAGATCTAAAGTGGCTTCTGTGGTGTGGTAGCAAAGGGTGGAGGGTGGTATGGTCCACATCCCTGACTTCAATTAATGGCAGTTTTTACAAAAAAAAAAATCATGTCCCTAGTTTCTTCATTTTCTTAACTGTTAAAAAGATTTAATGGATGTATAGAATATAGTCATAGATAAATATCAAAATACAAGTTTAATATGGAAAATTGATACCAAATAATATAAAAATGAGCCAGACATATTTTGGGAGGAAACGCTTGAGCCATGTGGCCCTTCCTGATTTTATGGTTGTACCATGCCACTTGCCACTGTGTGCTCTGGCTGGAAACTTGGCCGTGACCTTGTTCTTTCCTAGCACTGCTGAGCCATGCTCTCTGCTGTCCCTACAAACCGCCCACAAGTCCCCTCAGCTGGCTACTGACTAGACAGTCATCTGGAGCAAAAACCAACCTCTCCTCCTGCAGTGGCTGGGTGAGGAGAGAGGTGGGACGGTCCTCACTGGCTTCCACTGGCTTCCTCAGCCAACAAACAGCGAAACCCTGGAGCTGAAGTCCTGGAGGCAGCAGCGCCTTGCCTACTCCCTTTCCCATGGGGTCTTGCTGCAACAATTTGGAGCATTTTGTGGCCTCCTTCCCAGTCTTCCTTTCCCATGAGCTTCTACTCCAGTGCACCTCCTTGTGGTTCCCACTCTGTGTCACCCTGTGGGCTCGGTGTGTCTCTCTGGGTCTTGGTCGCCATTAGTCTCTCCTTGTGCTTCTGCCCTTGTAGCTGCTGAGTCCTGCTAGCCTGGCTGTGGTGCTTTTGATCTTCCCATGGGAGGCTCCGCAGGCAACCTCCATCCTGCTTGGCCCTTGAGGCAAGATCTCCTGCAGCTGGCATCCATGCTAGGCTCCCATGTGGCCCTCTCTACCCATTCTGCATCACAATGGGCTCATCACAGTGCCTCTCACCCTCTGCTCCCAGTGACTGTGCTCATTCTCTGAAATATGCTCCAAGCCTTTGCTTTCTGTCTTCATAGACCTCAGAGTGTGGTCTGCACAGCCACTGGTGTAGCCTGTTCTTGTCCAACACATCAAGTGGCAGGGGGTGCTTGGTAAGGATTGTTTGTGAGACAGCTGTGATCTTTGTGTGCTCTCCAAGGAGGAGCACAGCAGCTTCTTTTGGAAGCCCAATTCTGAGCTAAGCTGGAAGGCTTGGTGCATGAGGGAACCAGTCTACTGGATGATGTTTGTAAAAGGAGTCTGTTAACAGATGCGGCAGCCACCACTTTCTGAACCTTTGATGGTGTGTCCTTGGTGACAGCCTGAGTTCCAGGGCAGTTTCACAGAAGATATCTGTAAAGGTCCACAGGGCTAAGTCTCACTTTTGTGGTTTCTGATCGCTAAGTTCAATGAGGATAAGTTCTGCAATGGCTGTAAGAACAAATGGAACAGAAGTCTTTGGCCACCTTCCATAAAGACGACCGCTCTGAGCTCACATCACGTGAGATCCAGATAGGCTGGGGCTCCCCAAGGGGCCAACAATGTCCAGCCTTCTAGCAAGGAAGTCAACCTACTCCCCAGCCCTCCTCAGGAAGAAAAGGTAGTCTGGCATCTGGCCCTGGAACTCCAGAAAAGTGCACATGTGGGTGTATGAATTCCAGGAACCCTTGGAAGCTATGAGCTACCTTGATCGAGTACTGGGCTCAGTAGCAGGGCAGCGCAGACAGATTGTCACAGAGTGTGAGGACCTCAGCAGTACTGCACCCGAGGGAGACCTGCTCAAGTCCACCACACATCTTCAAACATACGCAGCCCACCTGCTTAGGCCCCAAGATGGGGGCTCCCCTCTTGCAGAATCTTGAATCAGATATCTTTGTTCCAAGACCACACCCTTAACCAGCCAGGTTTAAGGAAATTTTTCCTTCCTCCCAACACTCAGAACCCCAAAAGTGGATTCCAGCCCTGATGCCACACAGCTCTGACCCAGTAGGCAAACAAACACTGGGACACTGCTCACCCCGCCTTGCCAAACTACCCCACACCAGGGCTACATGGGCTCCACCACCTGCCTCCCTCCGAGCCCCTGACGCCTGTAACAGTTGATGTAGGAGGGCATCTGGACACATGACAGGCTGAAGGACTTAAACATGAGGGCAAGTGAAGGGCAAAAGAGTAGACGGAATGAAATTATGAGTGTTCTTCCACAAGAGGCGTTCTGGAAATAGAAGCACTCAGTTCTTAAAGCCTCCTCTAAATGACCTGGCAGGCAGATACTGGATCAGGCACCAAGCACACATTACCTCTCTTTCCAGGGCTTTTCATTTGCAAAATGGGCCTGGGATGAAGCTTGTTAGCTGGGCGATTTGGGAAGGTTGTGATGAGCAGAGTGGGAACATCCTGCCAGCACAGCGCCTGGCTCTCTGCCAGGGGATGACGCTAGAATTGAAAATGACACAAAGGCACTTAGAGAGACCTGGGGCCCTACACATTCATTCACAGCTGGACTCTTTTAACAGAAAAAAGGAAAAAAAGCCTGAGCTCAGAACCACACTAAGCATTCTCACTTTCATGGTGCCCACATGGGCCGGAACAGGAATGAGAAAGCAGCACCAGAAAAGGGAAGGAAATTAAGAGGAAGACCAGGGTGGTGCTGACCTGCGGCACACCCATCCCGAGACTGCCGTGCGGTGCTGTCTGAGCCCCTGTGATAGGCACCTGCGCCTGCCGGCCAGCACCCAGAACACACAGCCCTGCACAGGGTACAGAGACAGGAGGAGAGGGACCATGGGTATATGTAGGTTGCATTTGCAACCTACAAAGATGAAGTACATGGTAATCATTCCATCCTCCTGCAAGACAGACTCCTGTTATTCTCCTGAAGATGGAATCTATGTACGCAAATCAACTGTAGATTCACCACAAGCTCCAACTTCCCATCAGCAAATCTGATGTTCAATGTCTATCACCTCTGCCTTGAGTCACAGTTCTCAGGTGTTAAGGGTACATTTCAAAGGCAAATATGTAAAAGACAACGTTATCTACATGAAAGTGACTAATCCCCAGACTGCTTGAAAAAGATAAAAAGACAATAAATGATAAGCTAAGGAAAATTTGCATCATATATTATCTGAATTTGGAGAATAAAAATTTTAGTAAAAAAATTGTAAAGAATGAATAAGCTAATAAACTAAGAAAAATTAAAAAAAAATAGGGAGTTACAAGTGCTTACTAAGCATACTGAAAGATATTTGACCTCACTAGTAGTAGAAGAATGCAAGGGATCAGTACTAAAACTACTTTCTTGACCCATTGCTTCAAGAAAAAGCATAATATTTGATAACAAATAAACTGTTTTTTCAGATATTACTAGCTGGAATATAAATTAATGAAACTATTTTAGAGAGTATTTAGTTTATTAAATGCTAAAAAATCTATTCCTTGTCATTTATTAATTTAATCCCTCAATAATCCTTCTAGAATTTATTGCACATTTACATTAAAAGGCAAACAAAAGGATGCTAAATAAATGATTATTATAATAAAAGAAATGTCCCATAGTAGGAAAATTGTTAAGTAAGCCTAAGTATAGGGACATTATTTCCATTATTCTAAATAATGGAACATTATTTAGAAATAAAAATATACTTTTATATCTACAAAAATTGAAAAATAACACATTGGATGAAAATTAAGTTTAAAATATAAAGCAGAATTGCACACAGTGTAAATATATATAATGTTCTACATATGTACTAAAAAAATAACTATAGAACAAAATACCAAGTTCATTCATAGCTGGATGAACTAGCCTTAGGGCTAGGGGAATGACATTGGTGATGTTTCTTCCCTTCTGTTTGTGTTTTATAATAAGAATGTGACATTACATGACCTGAGAGGTTTAAATTAATGTATTTTACTATGTGGCTAAGGAAAACCCACATGACATTATCAGAATTAATGCATGAGTTGCACTTGAAATTTCTCTGACATTCAGGTTAATAAAAACAAAATTATATAGATGCCATTTAGCCTGTAAAGCTCAGAAGTACTGGGAGACATTCTGTGCCATGGACCCTTCCCAACTGTTGGAAAGGATTCAGTACAAACTTCCTGGAAATTATTGTGGCCCTGCTTCTCAAAATTCAAAATTTTCTCAAAGATCACCCAGGTGTTGCAAGTCTAAGAATTTGTCCTCTAGGAAATCTTGCAAACAGGAGAAGAGGCATGCACCAATGGGTTGTATGTGTGGCCAGTAAAGGAGCACCCAGGAGGGAGGGAATGGGCTTTTCATAGCCACTCTGGGGGTCTCCAGGTACAAAAACAAGGCTGTACAGTTATCGGAAGACAGGTGTATCAAGAGCTCCTTAAGTTGAATAAGCGGTTCCACTGGCCTATTAATTTTGGTTGACAAGAGATGTGTTGACTCATTTTTCTTGACTTTTTGGGAAACATATCCATGTGGGTGACTTTTTTCTCTTTGCTGAGACAAAATACTTGGTTCCCAAAGTGAAGGAAGGAAAGGTTTATTTAGCTCGCAGTTTGTGTAGCTTTCAGTCCGTTATCAGCTGGCTCCAAGGCAGGGTGGTATGGCAGGGGATCAGTTCATAGAGGCCAGGAGGCAGCAAAAATAACAAGAACAAAAACAGAGGAGCACACAAGAGAAGATGCTTTCTGTCCCTTATACTGTCTGTAGGCCACATCCACACTCATAACCACAGCATTGGCTCATGAATCAATTACAAGCTCTAGAAGCCACCCCATGACTGCATGAGGCTTGGGGACATTCAGACACAAACCACAACAGTATCTTACATGGAGATATGTGTGCAGATGTCTGCTTTAATCTACCTTTTCTGAGGATGTGTTTCACTAGAGAACAGCTCTCAGTGCAGAGGCCAGGGTGTGCATTTCATTTGGTGATTTCTAAATCTTATTTATTCCTGACATCTTCCCCCCCCCCTGGTTATATATTCCTTTCTATAATTTTAAGATGCTTGGATGCCTTGCCATGGCTACCACAGAGCCTCTGGCTGCCTTCTACTGGGAGCACCTATGTCCTCAAACTAAGCAGGGATTAAAATGATTTTCAGAACTAAGGATGTGCACAGAGATGCGAAGCTTCATTGATGAATTCCTGAATGGCAGTGGAACTTGCGATTGATTCAGAGGAGTCTGAGAAGACATCTACATCTACTGGTGTTCATGTGCTGGGGGCTCCACAGAGGTTGGCCCATAGGCACCAGGCACCCACCCCAGCCTCAGGTTCCATCATTGCTGGGACACAGAGTTTCCTGAATTAGCTCCAGGCTGATGAAGTCTTGCTTTTCTGGCCATTGTTATCAAATTTACTTTTACATTGGAATTATCAGTGCACAGACAACTTAAAATCAAGCAGTCCCACAAAGAAATGGCAAGTGGCCATTAAGCACACCAGAGGCCTGAAACCTAAGTAGCTACCAGAGAGAGCTAGAATTACCACCTTGGCAAAATCTTTTTAGGAACCCAGGATGAAAAACCAAACAAAATAGACCTGTTACATAGCACATTGAATCTGTATATGTACATAAATGAGATATCACTGTATCCTGTGGCATGTGAGCATGTGACAGGGTGATGAACACCAAGGAAAGACACAGAGCCCGGAGGCGGGAGCCCCGGCTTCCCATGACATGGGGTTAGGACACGGTGTGGGGGACAGCCAGCAGGAGCCAGGGGCAGTGAGGGGGACTGATGAGTGAACCCAGGGAGGAGATCTAAAACAGCAGGCCCCGGAGGTTGTGTGGGACCCTTGGCCTTGGGGACACTGCACTGTGCTGCTGTCCCTTTGAGCCTGGGAACTCCCAGCAGCTGCTGACCACACTGGTGTGGCCTGATAGGTTCCCAGTCCGGCTGCTGCTGCATTTCAGCAGATGGAGGAAGTTGCAGTGGAGGCTGCACTTGGGGGCGACAGTCACCCTCCAGCTGGAGGGGGAAGCAGGGTGGACTGGTGCATTGGTTGTGGGCAAGATCAAATTCCACAGATACCAAGGGGACAGTGCACAGGAATACTGCTGGGTGTTGGCATGAGGAGAGAGACAAGGAGGTCTAGAAGGACCTGGGACTTTAGCCTGAATGAAAGGGTCAGTGCCTGGGCAGGGGCAGCTGGAGGGAACAAGCAGGAGTGGGGACAGTACGTGATGGGCTCCCACGTTTGCAGCTGGAGCTCCTCATCAGGCATCCAGGAGGTGGGTCAGAAGATGAGGAATTTGTGAGTCCATGGCTGGAGACAGAGTCAGGCTGAAGGTCAGCACTGTGAATTGCTGTAAGGGTGAGAGTGGCTTCGTGCCTGTCGGGAGCACTGAGGTTCCATGCAGCTAGTTCAGGCAGCAGCGCTGTCGTAGTTCACGCAGGGAACCAGCTGCCCAACACGATGACCCCTGGGCTCAATGGCAGTAATGGAGACTGGAATAGAGGAGGCAATAGCAGGACGCTGCATAGGCTATGAGTTGACAGGTGGTGTGCCCCCAGGAAGAAAGCCTTGGAACTCCCCTACTCACTTAGGGTTTGCTAGGAGCACATTCAGCTGCCTTGTGGCAGATATGGGAGAGGCCCAGGGCTGAACAGGTCCAGGATAGAGATTCTGCCCCACAGAACATATTAGAGAATCAAGGTGCACAAGGAGATTAGTCGCCCAGGTGGATCTGAGGAGCCCTGCAGCAGTGTAGAGAACTCACTTGAGCTAGGAGGTTGGGCTGTGACTGGAGCACTCTGGGTATCCTGAGGTTACCATAGAAACAAAGGCAAGGGGCATAACGCATCATGCTCTGAGCAGAAAGCAGTGTGGATCCAGGAAATTCATGGAATTCAGGAGGATCAGGCCATTGGTCCATCTTGAATCCTGGAAATGTGGGATTCTCGAACATTTGGAAACAGCCATCTTACATCTGCGAGGTGTCTCAAGGTATTGTTTCTCTGTGTCCAAACCAAACATCTGTGTCAACATCAACAGCATTGCCAGGTGGGAAGCAGGAGCTGGCAACCTGTCCAATGTTATGGGCACCCCCAGGACAGAGAGGACTTTCAGAGACAGAAAGGTCCTCAGTGGGTGAGTGCATTTCAGCCATACTAGGATTGCAAAGGAGTGCATGTAAAATACTCATATTGTTCACACACACACACACACACACACACACACACACACACACACACACACTGCATGCCAGTTAAATTCAAGTAAAAACTCCAGGTACTAGACAACAGCTGGATGACCAGGGGTAAAGGAAACGCATGAGTGACTGCATCTCCATTAAAAGATAGGATAGCCCATCCCCTGGCTCCATCAGCCTTTCGAGATGGAGCCATCTAGAAATATTGTTTGTAGGTAATTGCAGATGATGTTCAGATGTGGCAAAACATCAGAAGTAGGAATAACGGTTCATTCCTTTAAGCTTGGATTTTCATGTAGCTGAGAAATAAAGCCTTAATATAATATCTTCAGTGTAGGCATTAACATTAATACATGGAGCAGTATAATCCTTATTTGGAAGAAAGCTCATGAATTGAATTTTTAAAAAACACTTCACTTGCTTTTCAAAGGTATTAGTATGTTTTATGGGGGAAATTTGTCTCAGTAATGTGACTACCAAAGATGGTAAGATTCTCATTAGTTTTCATCATTTTAATTACATTTCCAGACATGAAGGAAACATGTGGAGCTAATGTGGTTTTGCTATTACTTGTAAATATTACTGTTTAGAGCTGTACTATACTATAATGTGTGTTTCTAGCTCAACTTTACTGCTAAGAAGAAAAATACATGCAAAAAATGTTTAGCTTACAGAAAACTAAGGGTAAACAGGATCAACCTGTCAGCAATCAATGTTATGAAAGTAGACCGTTCCTGCTTTGCTCTTTGCTCAGTAAAAGCCCAAACAGTGCTGGGCTCTGAGTAAGACTCACTCACTTGGCTGTCGCAGGGGGGCTGAACAGCAGGATAAAAGGTGAGCTGTCCCCTGCTTAGTCTCATCTGAGCTCTCACTGGGTACAGTGTAAGAGAATTTTCTTCCCATTGTTTCTCTTTATGATGTTCCATCATCGTCCTTCTTTCTGATTTCCTGGACCTACTGGGATCTCTGTGATCCACCTTTGTGATTCTGCATCTCCGTCTTCACAGCCTGCCTCCAGCGAGACCAGGAGTCTGTGTCCATTTCTGCATCTTGTATGGTACCAGGAAGAATATTGCAGAGACTGCAGTTTAGAAGCTCTGCCCTGTGCCATTTGCACTGCTGCCCCTTGAGATACCAGAGGCAGGAGTAACTTACTGTCCAAATTTTATAGGCAGTGGGGTCCCTGGGGTGATGAATGATTGTTGCCATTTTGTAATAAATAAACAGCAAGGGTGCCTCTATGTAGAAGGGACAGTGTTCAGCCACACCCAGGTGGAGTAAATGGTAGGCTCAGTTGGTAGAAGTAACACACAAAACAAAAATAGCAGAGTACCACTCCTGGTATCCACTGGAGACTGGAATCAAAACGAATCACCTTGCAAGTCAGAAACACAGACAAACCTTCTTCAGTGACCACACTGTCACAGGCAAGGTCAGGCAAGAAAGCTGGCAGCAGGTAGGAAGGGAAGTGTAGCCACTGGTTCTGTCGGAGGGAGGTAGCCAGGCAGATCCAGTGGCACCTCTCTGAGTCACCATATCTACAATGTGAACCACTTCCTTTACTGTCCCCTCCCGACAGGGCAGTTTCTAAGATAATTTCCCACACGGCAGGAACATGATAGAACCCGAAGAGCTATGAATAATCTACTTGATAGTGGTGATGCTCAAAATTCTACTTACTGGTAGAGAGGGAGTGCGGAATCCTGGAGGACAGGCCACTGTCACCAACTGCAAGGGCTTGTCCTCCGTCTCTGTCCTTCATTCTTTTTGGGGTCTCTTCTTTTTCTCTTGAATATTCTTTGTCTAATATCTTCTCTCATGGCTCGTCCACTAGACATGCATTTAGATGCCCACTCCTGTTGTCATGAATGTGCTGGCTTTCCAGGCCAGGGCACCCTCTCATGGAGAAAGAGCTTGGCAAGTATTTGCTCAGTGATTGAATCATGATCCCTGCAGAAGTCAATCCTCACAGCAGGCTGCAAGCTTGTGTGGGCAGACACTGTGCTCTGAATCACCATGCATTTCAGGATTAGCAGATTTCCTGCTATTCAGAAGGAAAATACATGAATGTGAGTGCAAAACACTTCCCAGAACTGTAAAAATAAAGCCAAATGCTAAGGTTTAAGCTTTATAAACAGATACTGTAAGAGCCATTTCCACATTGTTATTCCCTCACTGAGTGCCCCAAGATTTGCAAACCCGTTTATTTCTGCCACTTAATAAACTTTCTTCCTATCTATAGTGCAGTTACAACAAAACAAGTCAGACCCCAACAGCTCTGCTGATCATCTTCCAGAACATTTTGAAGGACATACATCAGTCTCATGGGCATTATGCCATTCAAAGTACAGGAAGTAGGGAAAATTAAACTATCTGTGTAAATTCCTGCTTCCTTATTTGTTCAAACCATGAACATTTTGTACTAAAAATGAAAGGATTATGAAATTTCAAGTTGCAAAAGTCTTAGAAAGTTATTTGCTCTCCCTAGTTTAACATTTGAAATTAAAGCGATATTTAAACTAGAGACCAAACACGGTGTTCTTTTATTCATTTAACACATAAGAGAAATGTGTGGGCCCTTGTGTTATAATATGTGACTTGTTGTGCCCAAAGTCAGGGTATAGATATAGACATCAAGATCTGCTGCCCTATAAAATAATTTAACAAATGCTGGGGTCTCAGTGTTTTTGTCCCTCACCCCAGAGTCACGTGTTGGGACTTAGCAGCCCACACGACTCTCTTAGGACGTGGGGTCCAGGGAAGCAGTGACATCGCAAAGGTCTCCTGGCAGGTGAGGTCGAGGCCCTCATGGGAGTGGCCAGTGCTGGCCCCTGGGGGCTGCCTGGAGCTTTCATACCTGCAGATGCTATCTGGAAAGCACACAGGAAGCTCAAACACTGACTCTGCTGCTGCCTTAATCTTGGGCTCCCAGCCCCAAAATGTGAACTGTAAATGTCTGGTGTTTATAAAGGACCCATTCTAAAAAAGTTGTTCTAGCATCCCAGGTATCCTAAGGTGAATGGAAACTGTAGCCAAGAGATGTTTGTCATTGGCACCCAGGTGAGTCTGTCCTGATAAGCAGTTGCTGTCTCCACTTGGCCTCCGCCTTGGTGAGGTGGGCATGGTGCCCTGTCCCGTTCCTTTGGTTGGGCTTCTGCATGGGAATCATTTCAAGCACTGCACAGAAGTGCTAGATGCTTCAGCTCACTCCACATTTGTGGATATGGGTAAAGCCAAGTATGACTCAATTCTTGCTTAAATAGAAAGATCCAGAGCCAGGGGGATTTTGTGGGAGTGAAAGGAATGGAGCTCTGGGGAAAGTGAACTTTGCATTCTGGAGAAAGAATAGTGTGGGAATTAGGAGAAGCACCTGATGGTTATTCCAGAAGAGGATAAGAGCAGATAAGTGTGAGAAGGAGACAATGGCTGGGACACCAAGAAGCAAGAACCTGGAGAGCAAGATAGGGCCCCTTAGGGCTGCATGGGGAAGTATGAACTCATGGGAAGGACAAGGAGTCCCCACCTTCCGCTGTGTTGCTACATGTCAGGTTGGTTAAGGTTGAGACCATCAAGATTTGGAAGAGTCAACAGGGCCTGCTCTATGCCTTCTGAGAAGACAATGGGTTAAAAGTCATGGGCAGGAATTAAACAGGTGAAGAGGTGAGGTCCACCATGACCGCTGACAGAGAGAAGTGTACGTGGGCAGGGGAATCCAGGTTTAGCCAGGTTTAGCCAGTTGAAGTGGGATAGGGCCTGCTTAAATTGGCTTTGGACGCTGCACCAACATAAATTCATATATTACAAAAAGAGTAATACCCAGGCATGTGAACTGACTCCTGAAGGCTTTGGGATCTGTGGACACACTGGGGAGAAGTTTCCATTTGGGGTGTTCTTCAACTCAACTGGACATTAGACACACATGCTTTGCAGGCTACATCTGTGGTCAGTTTTATTTAGAGCAGAAGTGAGATCACGTCATGCTCAGGGGAGCAACCAGGAGCCCCCTTTGGAATCATCATTGCAACAAAGAACTCACCCCTGAACCTTCAAGGAGCAGGAATGGGGTGCACATGGTTCATAATGGGAATGTGAGGTCACTTCAGCTTGCAAACCAACACCCATAGGAACCATTTCCAAGGAAGCCCTGAAAAGTATTAAACCCCAGGTTCCTCCTAACGGGCTCACACAGGTTCAAATGCACAGACTTCACAGAAGTCTGGGGTTATGGCTTCCCCCCAAATAATGACTGACTGTGCACAACCCCCTCACCTCCCAGAAGATGGAATTAATTAGCTGGACAATGTCTGCCACAGCAGCTCCCAAGTCACACACTCAAACTTCACTGGTTAGAGGGAATCTCACCAGAACAGAGCACTCACAGGAAACTGGAGAGGGTTTACTTCTCCCTGGCACAGTGTGGGCAGTGGGTTCATCTCTGGGACTGTTGCTAGGTGATTCTTCTAGGTGAAGCAGTCAAAGGCTCAACAATCCTTTTTTGCTAAGAAGTAGTAAAAGAGCTGTGGAGAATCTAAAGACAATCTTGGAAATAGTGGGGTACGTATAAGCAGAGAGCCTTGTGCTTTTTCTGGCAAAGGAGAGGAGGTCAAGTCAAGAGCTCTGCTGACACAGGATGTGGGGGCCTTATGTATGTGGTCAGCTGCTCAGCATTTGCCTTGGATTACAGGCCCCTCATTTCATTTTGTTACAGAGTGATCAACTGAAACATCTTTAGAGAAAATAGCTCCACAGGGAGGCTTGGGGCCCTGTGCGCCCCTGGGCTGGAGTGAGCCCTGGGCCTTTTCTGATGGGAGTGTGGGCTGGAAGAGCTTCCAGTGAAGAATCTGGACTTGAAGTGATGTCAGGGCCAGCGGCGGGCATCTGCTCTCCATCCAAACCCTCTGGCTTTACACATAGGCTTTGCCAAAAGATGCTTTACCTTGCTGCATCTCACACATCCCGGTGACCCTACCTTCACTGGCCTTTTGCAAAAATGAAAGCAATAATAAAAATATTAATTATTTCTTACCTTTCTGATGACATTTGATGGAATGTAATTAGTTTCTCTTCATCTATGATGTTATTAGTTAAGGATTATATCACTTTTTTTAAGGCCATTGATAAACGAAGATCACAAGAGCATTTTATACTTAGGATCTCTTGCGTAAAAGCATTTCAGATGTGTTCCGTTATTCTTCAGTTTAAATCTCCTACATTCAAATACAGAAAATGTTACTACTTTAGTGACATATAACCGCTAAGTTTTCACTGATAATTTTTCATATCAGAGAATAGCAAGTATTTTACATTCCCTTGTGCTCATGGCTGTGGGCAATGTTAAGGCTCTCTGTTTCTTGACATTTCCCCAGGGCATAGAGGTCTCAAAATAGATATTAACTTCCAGAAGGCCTGGAGAGCACAGGAGACAGGCAGCAGGAGGCACCCTGACTCTGTCGCTGTATTGTGATTTCACACATGAGTTCTCTACTGTCTAGCCCTCTCAAAGGCAGAGTTCCATAGGAGGTTCAAAAGGCAAGCATGGGAAAGTCATTTTGGGAGCAGCACTGGTTCTCACGTCAATCACTGATTCCCGTGGCGGTACGACCTCCACCTGAGTACCCTCGCTGTCTATCCCAGCCTCTGCTTGTGGTTTCCCGCCCCCAGGCATCGAGGATGTACAACGCATTTGGCATTTCAGTCAGAGCTCACTAGAGAAACATGTAATGCAACACACACAGATAGATAAGAATTTGCAAGACTGGCTTACAGTGGCTGTCCACGGAGTCGGGCCTGGAGGAGTGCAGAGGGGCAGCCTGCGTGCTGGAGACCTGAAGGATCTTGCAGCTCGCCGCAGTGTCCCATGTTAGTCCCATCAGGAGGCTAAAGTGTCTGCGGTGAGGCCAGGAGAAGCCATGCAAAGTGAAGGTGAAGACTGGAGCTCCTCAGAGGAAACTAGGAGCCAACCTGCCTTCTTTACTTCCCTTTTACCTGGTTCAGGAGAGTCCCTACCCCAGGAGGGTCTTCTGCCTGCACTAAATCCCTCAGTCACATCCAGAACTACATGGATCCAGTTTGCTGGGGCTTTTCTTACTCACAGTGGTGTGCCAGTCAATTATCCCATTGTGAAAGTTATAACACTTTCAGTAGCATCCATGATGCTTTGATGATTTTAAATCTAAATAATTTATACAGGGTTATACCAAAGTGGTTCTGTAAATGGCATATAATTTATGAACTATCTTACTTAGGGTATTTAAGCAGAAATCCTAAAGAAAGCTATAATGACATCATTAGTATATAGAAGAAAATAATTTCTTATGCATGTACTTGGGGTATTGGGCCAAAAAATAGTGTTTTTCACTATGTGCACATATGCATATTTGACACCCGGCTTTCTGAGCTTGTCTGCAAATCTTAGTAGGTCTTCAGCGTCCACAGTGGCTGGAATTATTACCCAGGAATGGGTTCTCATCTTCATCTTGTGTTGCAGTGAAGCAACAATCACCCGTGGGAAAAGTAGCAGCCCTTCAGAGGGCATTCTAAATCATTGTTATGAAATCAAGGTCAAGCATGAAACAGTCTAAGCTTGTTTCTACAAAGAAAACCTTTGAAGTCTGTTCTTACTCATTTTAATGAAAGCCTGAGGGTTTCATAAGGTCCATGCTGATTTTGTGGACCTTATTAAAGAAAAACTTTGTGTAACTTTGAATTTTGATTTTAGTGAACAGAGATATTTAGGGAATCAAAATGTGAAAAAGAAGAAGAAGAAGAAAAAGAAGAAGAAGAAGAAGAAGAAAAAGAAGAAGAAGAAGAAGGAGAAGAAGAAGAAGAAGAAGAAAGAATAAGGTGGATCAAAGGAAGGAAGAGGTGAATGAGAAAGGAAGCACAGGAGGAGGAGGAGGGCTCAGTGCTCAGGTGCATGAGGCTGGACAGTGACACCCATCATAGACCCACGTGTCCCAGAATTCACATGGAAGGAATCTAGAGGTGCCCTGTGGGGGGCACTTGGGTCTCACTGACCCACTGGTAACCGCTGAAAGACCCCTGTTTGGTACCAGAAAATCTCTCACATACTGAAGATATGCTTAGCTATTTTACAGAAAAACGAGCTATTTCTCTTGCATCTCTGGTCTCATGCTGTCTCCATTTCTCAGGATACCATGAGAATCTAAGAAGCACAGGAAACCCTGCTGGGCAGGACATCCAGTGCCCTCTGCCCTTCAGGCTCCTATGGTCTCATAAAGGGCCCTGTGCATTTTTATTTTTATTTTATTTTATTTTATTTTATTTTTTTTTTTTTTTTTTGGTACCGCTGAGCTCAGTGGCATAAGCACCTGCCTGATGAGCACAAGGTCAAGAGTTCAAACCTTGGTACCAAAAATAAATAATAAATAAATAAAGGGCCCTGTGCACACCCCGGGCTGCCCTGGGGTGCTCTGATTCCCCAAGGGCTCCATCTCAGGTATAGGGGAGATGTTTACCCAGAAATCTCCTAGCACTGACTGCTTGCACTGGTTACAGTGCCTCTATTGTGTGAGCCATTCAAATACAGGCAAACCTTTTAAGAGCATATTTTGCTTGTGTTATTGTTTAACTCTCATATCCCTCTCACCTCCATAATTAGAAAGATCCTTGTGATGACAAAGTCCCAGCTCAATTATTATTCCATCCATAAATATCCAGCTCCATCACCTAGGTCAAATCAATGAATAACTCCCTCCTGTGGA
This sequence comes from Cavia porcellus, assembly GCF_034190915.1. NCBI lineage: Eukaryota > Metazoa > Chordata > Mammalia > Rodentia > Caviidae > Cavia > Cavia porcellus. Next base: position 46,389,617 of record NW_026947507.1, read on the forward strand.
ATCCAGCACCTTGTTCACGAGGCTGGTGTAATTATCCATCATTTTATACTGTTTTAGCAGACAACCTTGTCTTCATAATTTTTATGACCAAGGAAGTATGTATCAGTTATTTTTGTTTTTAATTTTTCCCTACTCATAGAAAAATGAAAGTACAATAGGCATTCATTTTTAAGATTAAGTATATTTCAGTGGCAGAAACATAACATTGTCTATATTAATGGGGAACATGATATATATATTTGATCATGACCATGCCATTATAAAAAAAAAATTCTCTTTGTACAAACAAAAAAGCCAAAAAGTACCCAGTGCTTCCTGATTCTTCACAAGGTCAGAACAGCTGTGGATGATGGTCTGGATGCCTCTGTAGCTCACAGGTGTGTGTTGTGTGACCTGCAGCTGTCAGTTGAGGTGCTGTGTTCTCCATCTTCCACTTCGGCCTAGTGGTTTAGCTCATGTGATGATTCAAGCCCTGGGAAGAGGGCGAGAAGAGCTGTAATAGGTTAGCCAGTCAGCCACTGATTTGACAGTCAAGCTGCCCAAGAAAGAGTGGGATACAATAAAATAGCACACATACCTAGCTACTTCAAATCCTGCAGCTAGTTAAGCTTGGAAAATCCAGTGCAGGAAAAACACAGGAGTTAGGGGAAGAGGTGAAGCAGGACCTTTCCTCCTAGGAAGCCAGTTGTGCAGAGAATGCAGGCAGTTCCTCCTACCTCTGGACAAATTTTGGGAATATCAGCAATACAAAATAACTGCTTTCTTTTGAACTCCTTTAGAACTCAAAGAAACTTTGAACTTCCCACCTGGGTGGTTATTCATATGAGACTAGGACACACAGTTTTGGCTTCTGTTTGGAATCTCTCTTGGAGAAAGGAACTGCTCTTTTTCTTATTTCCAGTAAATTCTGTCTTCACTTTCTCCTCTTGTCCACTTTTCATTCTCTGACAGTGTGACAGCTCAGTCATTACAGAATCACCTGTTTCAGCATGGTCAGCTCAATATAAAATACTTCACTAGGAAATGACACCCTCAGGACCCGTGGGGCCCTGCTCTTTTGGACACTCTAGTGTTTGAAATACACTGTCATATCTGTAGAATAGCTCATCTTTAAAATGGATCACAGTGGATTGACACATCCCTCATTTACATTATTTAAGCCATATTTTAATGAAAACATTGATATAAATTACAATCACCACCAAAACCTCACCTCTCTCCCTCCCTTTCCCTCTGAGTCTTTCTCTTACTTTGCCTCCTCCCTGGCCCCTGCTTTTTGCTGCCTTCCTTCACACCCTGTCTCCCAGCCCCTTACTCCCCCATTGTCTAGTTTCTACACAGTGAAGCTTGAGAAGTCTGCCCCAAGTTTCCAGGCTCCACAGGGTGGGGAGTTGTCCTAGACAAACGGACAAGAAACATAAAGCACAGCACCAGTGAATGTGCAGTGGAGTGCAACCTTGTGTTGCCTCATTAGTAGCTTGAAAAATCAAACAACTGTAAAATTGGATAATAATTCTAAAAATTTATTATTTGGATACACTTCAATATTATCATTGAAAACCCCTGGATACATGAAATTTTAATTTGTTATCTGCAATTACAAATAAAGTTCAGGTAATCAAAAGGTAAATTCTTAATCCCCCAAAGAACTCAAAAACAGCTTTAAGACAAATCCTAAAATTTAATTTTATAGGAATTATTGAGTTAATATTATTTTGGAGTTTTATTTCGGTAATATTGAATTTTTAAGAAGCTTTCTGTTAGGCTTTTCCTTGGCATGGCAGAGAAGCAAGGGCATAAAAATGAAAAAGGAAAAAGGCTTTTACTGCAGGCATGGGAGGGCTGCAGAAGTGTGCAAGATCTCTTCAAGACAGACAAAGAAGCAGTGGACTTTTATGAGGTTTGACAAGGGGTGGAGTTTGAAGGGGCAGGCAAAATGGTGTAGTGACTGCTGATTGGGAGAATGCTGGTATGCGTATGAAAAACAGGAGTTCCATTTCAGCTTGGAAGAAGAGCATAGACAATAGTATTGAAGGGATGCACTGTCATCTTTAGGCTCCAGCACCATGTTGGGCAAGCAACACTCTGAGCCTAGCATCTCACACAGGCAGAACCCACCATTCCCATCTTTTGGTTGTTGGGAGTCATGACTCTGTAAAACTACTTACTGCTGAATGGGGGGCTTTGGGATGGGGACTGATGTAGTCATTGGTATGATGGACATAGTCCACACAGAAGCTAATGCCTGAGGTATCAACTAGGATGAGAAGTTCTCTAGTAGTGAAGGTCTGTATCCTGGATTGAATAGATCTTGAGAAAAACTTTAAATAGACAAGGAGCTATGAACAAAGAAATAATAATTACATGAGGGCTCCCACCAGAAGGATAAGATAGGGAGCCAAATCTCTTAGGGAAGACCAGATAGAAAAAAAAAATTGTGAGAGGCCTCTTTGGTTATATATTTTTTGATCTTGAATATTCAAGATCAAGTTCCATTGAGATCTATGCTAATTAAAATGAACATCTTTATATCTATCATGGTCAATTAAGTCTCCTCAGGATTTGCCTTGGAATCATGTATAGAGCCTCTTTGTTCTTGACAGTGTCAGCCATCAGGATGAGTCATTGCCACTGCTTCACCAAGTTGCTTTCTGTGAAAGCTTGGGAGATTTTTTTCTTGGTGACTCTACCTGGACACACTATATATCACAGATCACAAATTTTGTGCTCCCATATTCTGCTTGATCAGAAGACCAGGGACTCACAGAGTTATGGGATGTCACTGGAGAGATTCTTTTTTATATCTTGGGTCCTCATTGACTTCCGAGGGTTGGAACCAAAATATTGGTTGTCCTCCAAGCCCATATATCTTTTCAGTTTTGGTCTTCAAATCTCAGCTACTGAGCACCCAAAAGAAAAGACTGACAACATTACCATAACAAGGCAGAAAACTAACATTATTACCTTATATAAATATCATATACCTTAGAAACTAAAAAATAGAACTGTTATTTCTATCAACCATGAATGTCCTAGTATTTAAATCCCTGTAGAATGTTAACCATTGCATATTTTTATAGAAAATTTGAAATCAAAACCATACATAATATTGTAGCATAACAATTATGACATTTTGTAACAATCTTAATTTGCATTTTGACATTAAATATCCCCTTTTAGTCAATCATTCCTATCTAATACATAAGAAGCTTTAACCTACCTTTTTCACTTTTACTGGGATGTGCATCTCTTTAAGTTTTTGTTGTAGGCAGAAGTCTGAATGTAAAACAAAATTTTATCAAACAATTTCTGTTTTACGTTTTTGGAAGACCCATACATGTGGAAGCATTAATGTTTTAATATACTATGAAGTTAATAACTATCTGTCATAGCCATAGGAAACCTTTGTATCAGAACATCTTTAAATCAAAAACTTTACTGTATTTTTTCTTTTGACAATGACCAATGTGAACATACTACAATAATATATTTTCATAAATTTGGTTGGGGTGTCTCCCATAAGGTTATGGAGATCATTGGGGCCTCCAATCAATGGACAAAAACTGATTAAATGTTACCAGGAAGCTGCTTTCTTATTCATCAATTGAATCCCTCCAATAATCCCTCTCTACCTTAAGGGATTTTAATTATTTTAATAATTTTTAATGACTTATGAAAAAACCAATCACAACATTTAACATTATTTTTGAACAATGACTTGAGTCTCAAGTTATGAGATATAAATGAGAGCATACATTACATTTATACAACTAATTACAACATCATTTTCTCAAGTTAGCAAATCAGGTGGAAGCAAGCTATTAGATGTATAACCCATATTAAATTTTGAACAAATGTCCAAAAATGGAAAAGAAAAATTGCTGTTGAGCTCAAATAAAAAAAAATCAGCTGTTTATGGATATGACAAGCCAAGAAACATACATAGATGACCTGTACGGATTGGATAGATATAGGAACACATCCACAGCTTAACAGATAAACATCTTATAAAACTAGAGTGCACTCAAATATATTTGGCCAATTTGAATTATAACAACAACTCTTTTATAGGTTTTATATTTCTAAGTATAAATAGACTAGTTAGAACCTTTTTGTAGGTCAATTACCAGAGATCTTTTGCAATAAGAATCAAAAGGAATTAAACCTTTTACATTTGTGGAAAGCAAAGACGGTTATTAAAGACAGCTACTAGGAAGTCATAGGAATTAATCACAAATTGGAGCTACTTTGCATAGTTGTAGGGATCTTTAGAGGAGCTTAGTCTATGACAGATTTAGGATAGGTCAGAAAGAGAAAAGGGACATGAATGTAGATTAAGCCTTTAGCACTTGTCACTTTATGGAGAGGAAGGAGAGGTTGGGGTGTGCACCATGGTAAAGGTAGTTGGGGTGGAGATATTGGCAGCAATGCATGCATAGGAGGTCACAGAAAGCAGGAAGGGACACAAGATGGCAGAGGTTGGGAGGGACAAGAATGGATGTGATGGACAGGTGGGGGAAATGGCTACAGCGGGGTGGAGGACAAACAGGAGGGAGAAAGGGTGATGGGGAAGGGAGGAGAGGATGGTGAGGCAGAAGAACAGGAAGTTTCTCAGGGGCAAGGAGGAGGGGATGAAGGCAGAAAGGACGTCATCCATAAGGTCTGTGGGACTACCAGGTGGGGGACTGGCAGTGTGGACTGGGCCCTTGAGCTGTCCCACGTGCCTGTTGCCTTCAGGGACATAAAGAATCTCTACACACATGCCATTATTACAGCAAAAATTGCCTAGTTCTCAGAGGGTGGCATAATCAAAGGCACTGCCCTCTGGCCAGTGGCAACCATTATGGAGCTTGCACTGTGGCTGTCTGGCAGTAAAAAAAAAAAAAAAAAAAAAAAAAAAAAAAAAAAAATCTTTTCAGCCTTTTTGGGGTGGGAAGAAGTATTTCCCATTGTGGCAAAATTAGAGGTCAGCCAGAGGCTACAAAAGCTGGGCCAGAATTCCTTGGAGACTCTTCACCCTTCTTAGCATTGTGTGGGAGAGAGATACTCTGTATCTTGCCAAAACCACCACCCACCGTCATCACCAAGGGAATAAGAGGGGATTCCTGAAGGACATGGTCTAGAAGGATGTGGGGGAAATCCTGACATGAGCTCACAATTCATGAGACAGGAACCCCAAAGTGAAAGGTGGCTCATCCATGAGAACTGAGGTGCGTCTGCATTGGATGTAGGCTAGTAATGGCAGCAGCAAACACAGAAAGGAAAAAAGGGATGAAAGACAGCGAAGAGGCAGCTCATTGACAGGAGGAGCTCCAATCAGAGGAAGCTCCCAGAAGCTACTAACCCTGTCAATCTGGGTCAGGCCCCAAAAATGTTTAGGTTTTTCTTTTGTGACATAGAAGCAAGAGCAGAAAGAGAAAAAAGGAAAAAGGCCTTTACTGTGGGTGCGGGAGAGCTGCAGAAGAGTGAAAGAGCCCTTCGAGGCAGACAAAGCAGCAGTGGGCTTTTATTAAGCTTGACAGTGGGTGGAGCTTGACTGGGCGGGCAGAATGACGTAGTGACTGCTGATTGGGGAATGACAGCACACATACAGAAAGCAGGAAGTTCAATTTCAGCCCGGAAGAAGAACCCAGAAGTTAGTTTAGAATGGCTGTCACTTTCATATGTTGTACTTGTTCCCAAAGTTATTTCGTTGACCTTGTTCCCTGTTTATACCTTTTTTTAATAAATAGAATTTTATTAATTTTTCCTATGTTTATTAAAAATTAAGGAGGCAATATCAAAGAAAAAGTAAATGTATTATCTTTCAATAAAGCTTATCTTCTGAAAATTAATAAATATACTTATGTAAACAAATTAAATGTATTATCTTTCAATAAAGCTTATCTTCTGAAAATTAATAAGTATACTTATGTAAACAAATTAAATGTATGTTTTCTTCCCCAATAATTTGGATAACTCCAATAATTTGCTCACTGAAGGACACTGCACAGTATAAGTGGTGGAGACAAAGCAGAGATTTATAGAGCTGCCTGGATAATCTGCTGCCTCTCCACTGCTGGCAGCCTGTGGCAACGCGTTTCTTTCCCTGAACATAGATGCTGTGGTCTGTCGCAGTAGAGCATCTCCCACCTTCAGCATCTGCACACCTGCACCCCAACCCGGGAGACATGGACTGGGCCTCAGGGTGCTCCTGAGGGCTCTTGATGTCCTCTTCTCTTTGATAACCACCTCTGGTTCCTGGGTGCCCAGTGTCAACTCTCTGCCACTGCAGGTGCCAGCACCCTCTGGGCCACCTCCGGTCCTCTTATTCCCTTCACCTGGAGTGTGGTGGCCTGGCTCCCTCTGAGTGGCCATGGCAATGCAAGCCACACTGGTCAACATCCTTGGCCACCTCACTGGAGACAGGGCTCCATCTGCAACCTTTCAAATGCAGTTTTCAATGGAAAATCCTTCACTTTCACACAATCTGTTACTCCATTGTGCCATTTTCATTAATTTCATTCATTAATTTCCTTTATTAATTTATATGTCATTACTATATTTAAATCAAGGTAGAAAAATACGGTGATGATTTTATTTTGAAAGTTCTAAAGTATTCATCATGGTGGTAAGAATAACTTCAAATAAATAATTTAATTTCCTTAAAATTATGAACCTGATGGCGGGAGTAGAGGCTCAGTGTTAGAGCTCTGCTTAGCATGGACAAGAGCTGGACTTCATCCCTAGCACCGCGACTTTGGATAATAAATGCTTTACCCTATTTTACTCGACAACACTCATGAAGTAAGTTCTTTGTTCATCCATAGGCTAGCTATGCATTTTAGTCCTTAAATCAGTTGTGAAGTGTGTTTTTCCCAGGTGATAATCACTCTGAAGATGGGAGTGAGTTTTAAATAGTTGACATCAGTGACAATGTTTGGAGGAAAATGTATAAATACAGAGGGTACAAAAGTGACCAGAAAACACCATGCAAAGCAGGTCATTCAAGCCCAGAGGACACACAGAGATCAAAGGACTCTTCCTGCAGTCTTACCTGGTAGCCTTTTACTCTGGTGTCTGGACAGCATGAAAAGTAGCATGCCAGCTTCTGCAGTAGGAGCCCACAGCTTGCCAGCATGATTTAAAAGTCACCTGTGAAGAATGAAGCCCTCTCATTCATTGTTTTAAAAACATTTCTTTGAACTCTTTTTAGAAGAGTTTAGAAAATTTGAGTTTATATCCTATCTTAATGACTTTTCTTATTGCTGAAACAAAATACTCCACCCTCGAAGTTAAAGGGGGAGAGGTTTGTTTGGCTCACAGTTCTATGATTAAGTTCACAGTTGGCTGGCTCCAACGCAGGGTGACACAGCAGAAGGGTGCAGAGGAGAAAAGTCCCTGCAGGAAAGCAGAGGGCAGCAAGAGAGTGAACTCTGAGGGACAAACAACTGCTCTCAGACCCTCTTCTGTCTCTCATATCCAGGGTACCCACCCTTAGAACAGGAGCACTCACACCCATGGTGAGACACCCTTAATCCCACCCAAAACTCTGCCAACCAATCAGTGGACTAATTTAGTATCCACAAGCCCTTGATCCCCGCACCACACACCCTAGATCCAGTCAGCTCTGAGAAGCCCCACCTATGACCACAGGAGGCTTTGGGAGATAACTGGTCCCAAGAGATAATGTATCCTTCATTTTGATCCTTATCTCCTCAGGGAACAATTTCTGTACATTGGACCCCACCCTGGAGACCATTCCCTGTCTCCTGTAGCAAGCTTCCCAGAAAGGAGCGGGAGTGCTTGCCTTTTAGGTGGGCAGGCTGCCTATCACCATGCCAGGCAGCCTGTCTCCCTTTCCTCGTGGCATATTAGATGACCAGATTCCACTTCCAGCCTGATTTTCCTTCACATTCACCACTCACCTCTATGTATAAATCTGGGTCATTGTGCACCTCCGTTTAGTCCTCAGTTATAATGTTACGCACACAGTAAATCAATTTTGTATGTTGTGGACAAGTGAATGACACTGAGATGTATTACAGTTTCTATGAGAGGAAAACCTTTCTGCACTAAAATCGGTTACTAAGAGGGGGTAGACGTATATTTTTCCAGTCTGTATTCACTCTAACTTTTCTGGATTGTAAAACATACATGGTTGATCCTTTCACATAGTACCTTCTTATTAAAATCACAGTTGATTAACCCCATTGTACCAAATATTTGATAATTCTCATTAGACACATGCAGTTCAGGAAGCCCTAAGAAGATAACCTGTTTTCAGACCAGGTCCTACCAACTTTACACACAGAAAACAAGACTTGAAGTGAAAAGTAGAGCACTTTAAAATGTTAATGAGAATTGAGGATCACGGAGAAGTTTCAAGTACATATTTGCAAGGAATATCACCCCGGTAGAGATTAAAATGGACCTTAATAAATGGCACAAATAAGTCTTTTGGCTTGTACCATAAAAATGAGAAAAATATAAATCCAGCTTAATTGACTGAATTGAACACACAGAGTATTTAGGAAATAAAATGTCTCCTAGATGCTTGAAACTCATCATATATGTGTACAGAAAATGAATGATAATTTTTCCTGGTTACTTGCAATAAGATTGTCCCTGGTGTGGTGGGTGCTGCTGACATAGAACTGGATTGGCACCAGCCATGGGTCCTGCACCTCAGGAACCACAGCTGGCCATGTGAGGGTCAGGGCTGTCTTCCCACACTGTCTTTCATGGGCATTGATTTTTACCTTCGAGAAAGGATGTCCTCAATTCCCTGTAGAAGTGCAGTGAACAGAAATGCAACATGAACCATAGGTACTTAGGGAGCATGGAAAGCATCGCCCACACAGTGAAACACTTGCAGGGGTAAACAGGTGGTGGGAAGAGGTGCTCCCCTTGCTACATAGAGAAGGAGAAATCCTCATCTCTGACTGTCTGAACTGAAGCAAGCTGTATTCATGAAGAGAAGAAACAGATGCATTCAAAACTCCAGCAGTAGGGAACCAGGTCAAGAAGAAACAAAATATAACAAAGTCCAGTTGGACCCAGAATCAGAGTATGCACGGCTGCCTCAGCCACAGCTCTGTGATGCAAATATTGGTAAGCGATGGCATTTCATGGTCACCTTGGATGAGGCAGAGCTCAGGGGACATCTTGAGAGGAAGATGCATCAGTTTCCCACCTCCGGGTCATGGGGTAGGGTTTAGGGGGCACATCTGATACTCTATCACCTACCCCTGCAGTCATGGCTTCTAGTCCTGACACTGAAATCATCACATCATCTCTGGAGGTCATGGAAAATCGTGTTTGGGAAGCATGTTCTTTGTTTGAGGTCCTTGGTGCTTCTGAAGAGCTAGATGAGTTAATACCACAGCTGCTAAGGTTCATGAATGTGTGAGCATCAAGTTAATCCCAAGTAAAGCACCTGCTGTGCACTAACCCACTTGATCCACATGGCAGCCCTATGAGAAAGATTTCTCTTGGTGCCTTTTATAAATGGAAAACCTCAGAGGAAGGTGGCTTGAGTCACTTGTCAGTCACACAGGATGGAGCCGGGTCCATAACCCAGGGATGGAGCCCCAGCCATAACATGTATCCCTCCCTCTGCCTCACCGGCACTATTTGCCTAAATGGAGACAATTCATGATTCCCAGAATATCTGTCCTGAGCCAGGGATAATGTCAATAGATTTACTTTCTGACTGACACCTGCGTCTTTCATGAACACCTTACACTTCTGTGGGAAAGTGAAATCACCAGAGACCTTGATTAATTGTGTCGTGGCAGTATACCATGTGCATTGGTTGTTAACTTGGTGTTGGTGCAGTTTCTGCGGGTAGTGTAGTGTATTTTACATGATAATCCATTCTCATTACTCAAAACACAGAGAAATGTGGCCAAGAACTTCCGAGGAGTTATCTTTAACCACCTTTATTCCCCAAGAGATGTTACTCCATTTGGAAAGAAACATGTTCTGAGAGGAAAGACAATCTTTTGCTCAAATGCTGCTGATGGCCCCTCATTGCCAAGGAAGATCTATGTTTCAGTCTATTGGAAATAGAGTCTGCAATTCCTGACAAAGATGAGTGCAAGAGCTGAGCTCCAGATGGCATCTGTAGAGAGGAGGGTTCTCCATATGCTACTTAAATTATACCAGTCTCCAGTTATTACTTCCTTAAAAATCCAATTTTTCCTTGTGACAGTTCTGCTAAGAAATGACAGAGTTTTGGTTAGTCACATCTCCAGACAGATTGTTCTCCTGAAGGGCTATGTCAGCTCCCCTGAGCTCCTACATGGATCAAAATGCGGAATCCAAGCCATTCATTTTTAATAACTACTTTGGAGAGTGAAGTATGTAGGTATCTACCAAATATGGCCTTGGGGAATTACTGCAGGTATTTGTCACCCCTTTCCACTCAGGGGCTTGGCGTTGATCCACCAAAGTCATTATCAATGTCCTTGATTCACTGACCATAGTTTGCCCATCATTCATAAGGGCCATCTTGCCAGAAGCATGAGCTACCAGCCAGACCTGCTGTGGACCTGCCTCTCAAAACGAAGATGTAAAAATAGACCTTTCCTAAATGAACATGAGAAATCTCTTTTAAAGTCTCTAAGGGCTGCTTACATTAAAAGATATAATAAGAATGCTGGACATGGATTGTCCTGATGGGCTTGTGGGGATGGAAAAATATTTAATCATATTAGAGTTATGCCCTGGTGACCACCCCAAGGCCTTGCCCCCGTGCCCCATATGGCTGAGCACCCCAAATGGCCTCTCAAGATTTCATCTGTGACTGTTACATAGACTTACTGGCATGGGACTGGAAGTTTCACCAGAGGTAAATTAAATTCCTCTAATTTTCACTCATTACATGCGTCCCAGTTGGTATGCTCACAGGTAGATTCTGTCTGACTGCTGGAATGAAAGCAGTAATGCTATACATTCCCAGTGCTGTATCTAGGAGGCCTAACCCACCAGCCTCTGTGTCTGGGGTTTCACATCTGTGGGCTCAAGCAATATCCAGACAAATCATTGCATCGGACTGAACATGTACAAGCACTGCTCTTGTCATTTATCCTAAACATTACAGCGCGACCACTGCTCACACAGCACTTACACTGCAGGAGATATGTAATCTCCAGAAAGTGTGAGGTGTGGGGGACGGGAGGGTGGCACAGATTATGTGCAGATACTTTGCCATCCTACACAAGTCACCTGCACCTCCACTGGAGACTGAACATGCAGAAGGCCTTAGAAATGACCCCTCATGGGTACCAGGAGTGACAGCAGGATAGAGTATTCCCCACAGCCACACCCCTGGTGATGGAGCTCAGGTGTGACCCTAAGCAGTCTCGTAAGGGCCCCGTCATGAAGTCTACGATCTGTCATTTAAAAACTGTTCCATGAATCCTATTATGTTCTTTAACACATTCAATTATTTGGCTTCTGACTTGATATGATAAAATTACTTTCATGAATTACATTATTCTATAACTATTCAGAGCCAGTGAACCAAACAATTTAATTTTTGGTATAAATCTCACCTTTCAGTTTTTAATGTTTCATATATTTGCAGATTATTCTTGCATCTTTCTCATGTTTCATCTGCATGGCTTTGAATAAAAAGATATTGTTATTTTTACCTTTGAATGGCCATGATTATCTCTATAGTCAAAAAAGCACTGGCAGTTTCTTAAATATCTTTACTTACAATTTCACATCCTAGGCACAAAGTAAATATTAATTATGTAAATGAGAACTTTAGGTCTAGTGAGATAAAAATACAGATCAGCAGCGGAAGCCACTTGGGTAATGGATGTTTGATGTGGGGAGAGGGGCTGTGAGCTAGCACGAAAAGAGGACGCAAGGTTTGCAGGAATCGGGAAATCCTGGGGCAGGCAGTGTAGGTGTTAGAAAATTGGCTGGAAAGTGACTGACCCAAACTCTGGGGAAGAGAGAAAAGAGGATGCAGAGTCACTAGACACTCCTCGGAAAGGCTAGAGATTCCTTTCCAGGTGGGCTTAGAAATCAGACCAAGTAAACTAATCTCACTATTTGTAGATTCTTTCAAATGCAGGATAACTTTAGTGCATTCGAGAAACTTTTCACATCAGATTCAGAAAGCAAATCTGATCAATGTTATATTCCTATTTATCATACTCACCATCTGCTGCAGGATTTTTAAAAACTGAAGTTCTCACATTTTAAGACACTTGTGAAGCTAAATATTCACTGTTTTTCTTTCTGTCTTCTCCGTTTGAATCTTGACCCTCTTTTGGTAGGTTTCTGCTTAGTTTGGCTGTAGTTTCAAATTCTCTTTGAAATTTAATATTATTTATGTGTGTTCCAAGAAATAGAAAACCTAACCAATCAACACTTGCTTCATGTGCATTCCATTCAGGTAAGAGATTATGTGTTATTTTACTGTGTGGCTGGACCCACAACAGTTCTTGACACAGGTCTCTGAGTGGTTGTTTCCTAGAACAGAAGCTGAAAGTTATTTAGTTCTAGAAGTGAGCAGAGGTCTAACATCTATTTAGCACCTAGCAATGAGGTCAACTATAACATACACACACCGAACTGTTTAAATTATGCTAATACTAAATTCTTCTAAAACCTCTAAGTTTATAAACCTGTGTGGGTGTTGTGATACCATTCATTCGCCTAAAGTGGATTGTGAATTCTTATAGTTTCAGCTTTGTATATTTTAATCAGTGGACCTAGGATTGGAAGTGCATCCATGTAATACTTTTATTTTTTTACAGAAAGCTAATTCTAGCCTCCCTGTTGACATGGAGGCACTGTGACTGTGTGGTGAACAACTTACCTGACACTCAGGCTGCAGGCTGTGTGGAAAACTCCACGCCCCTCTCCACTCCCACAATTGCAGAACGTAGTGGGCAAGAGGGTGCAAGGTGATGCCATGGCTTAGGACACAAAGATGCCAGGGCTGCTCTTGGCTGTGTACCTCATTCATACAAACAGTCAAACATACCAGGGCATGTGTGTTTCAAGAGGTCAGAACATACTTTTGATGACAGTGTATTTTTCCAATTAATATTTTTTAAATTTAAATTTGAGGATAGTTCAAAACCACATCATGAGATGTTGAGAACTTTGCAATATAAAGTTTTCGAGCAAGGAGGTGATTGAAATTTTGCTGTCTGTGTGCGCATTAATTACGTACAGACAATTTATGTCTTATCAGCATGTTCTCTCATTAGTATGATCAGCAGTGCCAAGTTGCTTGGAGAATTCCTATTTAATAATTACGTTTATAACAACAAATAAACTGTGGTGTAGGCCTGCCCAGGGTCTTGGCGCTGAAATGAGCAGAGAAGCCACAGCCACTGCTGTGGTTGGGGTCCTCGGAGGATAGGGAGAGGGGTTGGACACAGAGGCAAACACTGGCTTATGTATTTCTAGAAAATTCCCCAGATCTTTCCCCTGACAGAGGCTCAAGGCCCCAGAACAGGCAGGGACATCACAGAAAGTCACAGTCAAGGGCTAAACCCCAGAGCCACCTGGCTTCTGCTGTCACCTGTCTGCGACAGTGTGCACAGCTGGGAGAGATCTGTGTGGGACAGAGCAGCTGAGCATTGTCAGCAGTCCCGCAGAGATGCGAGGGCTCCTTTTCTTTCATCAGTGACTCAATGCAATCCCAGCCTGACCCAAACTGTATGCCTCAGAGTCTGCTTCATTGAGAGAGCAGGAAATCAGTGGTGGCCAACACTCCCTCCTCCACCTCCAGGGGCATCAAGGGGTCACCAGTGTTGGGCCTCCACCTCCCCATGGGACGCTGGTCGCCTGTGCAGGGTGCAGTGCAGGTTTCAGTGGGCACTTGGGTACACCCTCGTGCTTCCTGCCCCCAGCTGCATGATGAAGGTGGCCTCTGGGCTTCTCTTTCTGAACAGGGCCATAGGGTCCTCCGTGCAGCCCTCACTGCAGCCCTTGCTGGAGCGTGGATAGAGAAACCAGATGAGGGGGCATCTTCTTCCTCACACTTCAGGGTTCAGTTCTAGATCCAGTTACTTTCTTTGCTCCTCCAAAGTCACAGATACACCCACTACCCTATAGAGTGCAGTTCACCTGTGTCCAGCTTTCACAACACCTCTGATGCCTAGGCCTGTCTCTCCAGCTGATACTAGGACCCTTAACACACACATATGTGCACATACATGCACACATGAGCACAGAGCACCCTTGAGCAAATGGCCTGTCTTTGCAGCAATGATTCAGAACTCTCTCCTCGCACCTCCTCCTACATCCACCAGCAACCCCCAAGTCCAGCCCAGTGCCTAACAATGCGTCCTCCACCAACCACTTGTGCACCTGTTCCCCAATGCAAACCATCCATTGTCTCCCTTGTTACCATCACAGCTTCAAAAACCCCCAACACAGCCTGTGTTTCTTAAAATTATTCCCTTCAGTGTCAGACGGTTCCTTCTGAACCTCAGCCTGACCATGTCTTTCTCTCCTGGCCCCTGAGGAGCTGCTGGTGCAGAGGAAGACAGGAAATTGCTTGTGGAGGACCACAGAGGATGGGCGGCCCTGTGCTTGCTCACAGCCCTATTATTCTACCAAGTCAGAGTCGGGGTCCCCATCCTCACCCCGTGGACTTTTTCACCATCCACAAGTGACTTTATAGCTCACAGAATTTCTGCTGAGTCTTCAGAGTCATCTTGGGAAACATTTTGTCATGTTTTGGGGGCGCCAACTATGCTATTTGCGGAATGTTCTTCTGACCTCAGGATCTCACAACTGGTTTCTACCATTTGGCACTGGGTTCCAGGTGACATCTCACCGTCACTGTGTGTCACTTGAGACAGTCATTTGGGATCAAGATGCACACCATTTCAATGTGTCTCTGATCTTCCAGTGGCTTAATACAGCCTGTAATATTTGGGTCTAGATGTCCCCCCAAGCCTCATGCTGTCGTGGGCGAGGTGTTTTCAGAGGTGGCTGGGTCTCTGGTGTGAGACACTGGGATTGATGCATAGTGCAGTGCTAGGCTCAAGGGTGCTAGGATTAAGGGTGTGAATGCTACCTGGCAAAGGCAGCCTGGAAAGGATAAAGGGTACAAAGAACTGTGGTCACCCCTTGCTGGCTTCTTCTGCCTTCTGCCTTCCACGGGCTGCTTCTCCTGTGCGATGCCCTCTACCATCCCCTCTGCCTTGGAGCTGGCGGACTATGGACTGGAAGCTTTACAAACTGGGAGCTAAATGAATCCTTCCCTTCTTAACTGCTGGATGCCAGCTATTTTCTCGCAGCAACAAGAAAAAGTAACTAAGAAGTAGCCCTACACTGGGCCTCCCATGGGAGGAAGAATGGCCCCAGTCAAATTTCCTTCTGCTGCTGAGAAGACTGGTCTATCTGAGAACAGGATATTTCTAAGGGGTAAGTGAGTTCCCACTCTGTTCTAGAAGAATTGCCCAATGTTCTTTCTGACTATAGAACATAAAGCTAATGTGAACAGATGCTTTCCCCTTTACAACCACACTTCCAGTTTTTGTATTTAATGTACAGAGGGACTTCGCTCAATGCTAGTAATCTCCCTCTCTCCAGCGTAGAAAACACAAGGGGAATGAAGTGACACAACCTGGCATGGAGAAGGGAGAACTTCATGTAAAGCAACTTATTAAGGCAAGGAATTCTTTGTTTTTTCTCTTACAGAATTCTATATTTTTCTCAATTTTAGTGCACTGTAATTTAGCAAAGGTACTATGCCCTGAAAGAAATCTCTAAATGGCTGCTTTATTCAAGTAATAGAAAATGGTCAAAATTTAAATAAATAGTAACACCTTCAATTGATTTAATGCAAAAATTTTAAAAGTAGTAAGAAATAAAACAAATTACAGAATTTTTCTGCTTTTGCACTGAAATGCATTCATTCTTAGCAACTGCGTATGTTCTAAATTCTAAACAATTCAGTCATTACTGCAGGCACTCATTTCTCATGCAGCAACTGTGTAGATGTCATTTGAGAAATAGGAGTCACCAAAACATGTCTTAGCAATCCAGCCTGGAGTTTCCCATGCTGTGAGTTGCTTCCCTCCAGCTCTCTCCTCAGGACAAGATGTCTTTTCCCTTTACCACCCAAGGACAGAGTCTGCTCTGTGCCCCTCCATCCTGTCATCTGGTCCTGTGACTGAAGAGTTTTACTTTAAAGCAACTTTCTGCCTCCAGAGAAAATATCTTTGCAATCAGATATATGGGGTTTGCATAGAGACAGTAAAGGCTAAAATGTAAGAAGAGGGAGACCTTAAAATCAAAGAAGGGAAAAATAAATACCTGTGACAGAAACTTATGACAAATTGCCAAATAAATGATGATGGGGCTCAGAGGTTCCGAAGCTCCAGTTGGACCCAAAGAGAAGACAAGCAAAGAGGCAGTGGAAGACCTACTGCCGGGTGAGGGGTTGCTGCACCAAGCTTCTAGTGTAAAGTGTCCTCTGGGGACCACAGCGAAAGCTGTGAGCACAGCCCTGCAGAGCCCCCTCCAAGGGTGCTCAGACCCAGACTTACTGAAGTCTTGGGTCCCCCAAAACACTGGAAGACTTGAAAATTCACTCAGTGCTGGCAGAACTCTGGACTTGTTCTCTTACAGCTACATCTTTACCAGGAAAGCTCACACAACCCAAGGCAAGGGAAGGAATCCCACTCCACAGGCCCTGTGGCATTCTGGCCCACTGTGTCCCTTGTCCTCCCCCATGCACTACAGGGCTGTCATCTCCAGTCATAGACTTGTTCCCACCCTCAGGGCACTGCAGCCTGGAAACTCATGGGGCTCCTTGGTGGCTGGGTATGGGCTGAGCTTCCCTGTTAGGGGCAGGACATATCCATGGTAACCCACACTAGAGGGGACTGGAGAGGAATCACAGGCTGCATGGGGAGCAATAGAAGGGCAGAGGGCCTGAGGGTTTCTTGGAAACACACAGATGCATGTTTTAAAACTCATAGGTAGGTGAGTGCATATACAGAAATAAAGTAATAGATCGGGGATTTAGCTCAGTAGCATAAGGGCTTGCCTGGCAAGCATGAAGTTGTGAGTTCGATCCCCAGTACCAAAAGATCAAATAAATAAAACAATAAAAAGAAATAAAGCAATGGGAAAAGTGACTCAAAACACTGGGAAAACTATAAGTGCAGGAGTCTCTTCACCTGTTGAATTTTGACTTCCTGATTTTGAACTTTAGGATAGTACCAAAGCAGTCAGCACTTGGTGGCAAATGCACTTCCAGGTGCCGAGTTTGGATTCATTCCCTGGAGCAAGGCCCTCTGGTGCTGTGGGGCAGCAGGCCCTGGCTTCACTCCATCAGCGCTGCTGGAAAGCCACTGAGTGCTGGCCTGGAGACTCTGCTGTGCAATGAGCTAGGTGAATCGGGTTCATCTGCATATAGGACATTTTAAACTGCAATGAATTTACCATGCTGTGGTCCCATCGCAGCCTCGGGATCATCTGCACAGGAACTTTTCTTCATGGTGAGCAAGCTTTGTATGACTACGTGAGGAGCTAAACTCTTAAATCAGCAACTTACTTTAAAAATGGTATTGTAACTCACAGAAAGGACAAGATAAGAGAAGAACAGCAAATGAATAAACACAACCTAAACTTACTTAAAACAAAAATGAGTAGGGAAATGACATTTGCAGCTAGGCCTGTGCTGAGTGTGGCAGGCCATATGAAATCCGCTCCTGAACCCCCGCCTGCATTCTTCTGAGTCTTTATTCACGTTTCACCAGGGAGCAAAAGATGGACCACAGCCTTCAAGTTGCCCCAGGGCACCCCACGGGTCTTACGCACACAGGTCAGGAAGGCAGAGGACCCCCGCACTGTAGGCTGGGTGCCACACTGAACCACACTGCCACAATCCCATGAAGGCGCTTTGAATGCATTTCAGAAGATTATGCCAGTTCTCACCAGATTCCTGAAGACAGATGCATCGTTGTTTAGGGCACATAAAGAAGCAAAGAGCTTATTCATGAAAAATAATTATGAATACAATGGGGTCTCATGTTAGTAGGAAATAGGAGGGCATTTATAACAATTGTTTATAAGCAAAGATCCTTAGTAAAAAGTTGCATTTATAAACATATGGCACAATTAAAATATAAGAGAGAATGACCACAATAAATTTTCTAAGATGTGATGAAATGCCTTTCTATATCTAAAATTAACTGGATACTTGGAATAATAACACACATAAAACAGTAAAAAAGATACAAATGGAAATCATTATTTACTGGCAAAATACAGATAACACCAACATGTGTAATGAAGTCTGAAGTCCAACATGGACAGGCCATTCTTGGTTAAGAATTTCAGACATGGGTACCGATTAAAAAAAAAAAAAAGAATTTTAGACAAATTACTGTCTCTATCTATTGTCCTAAAATGTTAAGGGAAGCAAAAAACACCTGACAAGTTGACTCTCTCCCCCTAGTGGAAAATTGTTTGAAAAATGCTAGAAATATTGAGAGAAATATCATCAAATTGCAAGTCCTCATTCCTATGTGGTATTGACTTAGCAAATAACTTCAGTGTTAACATAAAAACTATAACTTAAGTTTCAATAGTTGGGTGTTAAAGTTTTTAATTATTTTACTTAATGAAAGGGTACTCATATATGCCACTCCTGCAGAATGAATTGTCTTTTGATGCCTCTCAAAAGTATGCTTCTCCTTTTATCTGCAACAAATTGATTTTTGCATTGTCCTGATATTTCTAACCTGGATCAGACAAACTTAAACACAGAACCTAAATCCAGATAGCAAAAGTGTTGCCACATGCTACTGCAATTTTTGTCCTCTCTTGAAAGTCAAGAATTGGGCGTCTTCCAGGTCCTTTGAGTCTCAAATTTTCTTGCAACTGCTTGAAATCTCAGACCCTTTCCACTGCTCCCTTTATATAATGTCACTGGGCTCTTTTTTTCTTTTTTCCATGTTAGAATGATTTTACTTCTAAAAAATCATGAAGACAAAAGTTAGTTAATAAAAATAACAACTCCATGCAAGAGAGAAACATGGAAATGTATTTGGAATAAGCAACACTGTCATTTAGAACAGTGACCTGATTAACAAAAAGTCAGAAAAGTACACTAGAATCATTCAGTTGAGAAAATGTAGATGATGGAGATGAAGCCATTGTTTTAGACAGGGGTGTTACAGTAAACTTTTTGAATAATAAAGATCATCTTGATTTAAGAATTAAGAAAAAAAAAAGATCATATGTGCTCAACAGCAAGGCATTTTGGGCAGGGATAGGAGGTCCCTCGGGAACAAGATGGCCACTCACCTAGACTCTGAGTTCCTGCCTGAATCTGCAGGGCTGGGTTTGCATTGATCCAATTTTCAGAGACGAACTCACCAACAGTCTGTAAGCAGATGGTGTTTTCTTGCCTCTGATTCGAACCACTTCAGCACAGACAAGTTCGCCATGGAGGATGAGGTCTGTATATCCTGACAGCAGCAGAGCAGAGAGAGCTGGAGACCCAGGAAATCCTCAGCAAGGGAGTAGGCACAGCAGGGTGCAGACACCTCCTCCACTGCACAAATCCTGCCTGGAGCCTGAACAGCACGGTCCCGGTTCAGGGTTTCTGGTTACTAAGCCCCACAGCTTGGGGTGCTCTGCGATGAGCACAGCCACCCCAAAATGTCCAAATTCCCTCTCACTTTGTCCCTAGAACTAAGAAGACCTAGGCTGTTCTCTGTGCACAGCAGCCCCGAGAACTGTGCGTTGGACCCTATTTCTTTTCAGTAGTAAGCACGTTACCATTATCACCTGCCAGGAGTGATTTTAACTCAGCATTGGCTCATCTGGAAGGAACACCCAGCACAGTGGAATGAAGAGATCCTTGGTAGAGGACATTTGTGCTGCTCTGTGAGAAGAAGAGGGGACACTGGAAGGTCCTTCTTCTTCGCTTGCTCTCTGCACTGAGGGTTCTGGTACCTCAGCACCATTATTTGTAAGGGACCCCGGATCTTTTCTAATGGGATTTTAATATGGATTTGGTGACTGATAAGGCAGCCCCAGGGTCACCCATATGGTGCAGTCAAGTTGGAGAGACCTGCTGATGCTTCCAGAGGAACTGGACCTGGGTACCCAGAGCAGCTTCCCAGGAGCAAGGATGTAGGAGAACCATTCTTCAAAAACTTTCCTTTAAAGCTTTTCCACTTTCTTGAAACTCTTCTAAAATAGAAACTCTCTCTGTGAGCAATATGCAGTCTCCAGAGAAACTGAGTCTCTTTAACGCTGTAAAAATACCTGTGAAATACAGTTAACTGCTCGTCCTACAACGCTGTATATTCAACAGTTGGCTGTTCTCTTGAGCTGACCAGTATTCAGGTCTGGTCACACCGTGCTTTCTCTCAAGCTGACAGGCAGCAGTCTGTGGGAGGGAAGCGCTGCCCATGTGACTGGCTTAATGGATGCTCTACTGGAGAATCTACAGCATGGAGCATCTTAGAAGGGGAAGAGGGATATAGATTTCACTGGTGGAGTGAGCCTCAACGCAGGCACTCTTGAAATGGCCATTATATATGCTTGAAAAGAGAGCTTAATAGCTTCTGATTATTTCTATTTCAATTAGCATTTTTACTGATGTGAGTGTCTACTCATCTTGAGATTATACACTTTAACATAATTATTATATTTGAAGAAACACAAAATTGAGCAGGATTAGGAGGCATTTTCAGACTCTTACCTCCATGTGGTTGGAATTAGAATTTCTAGATTCTTTGTATGGCCATTGTAGATAATTGAATAGCTATTTTCTATAAAGATCTTTCTGCAATTTTTGTTCCTCAGCGGAAGCTTGCCGAGGGCCTTATGCTGGCTAGGGACTGTTTGAAGTAGCACCAATGCCTCCCCTTCACACTGCCATGATTCTCTGTAGCAAGAGCCTCAGAACTTGGAGTAGGATGCAGTGCAGAACCAATCGCAGTGCGTTCAGAATTGGATTCCAGGTGGAGGGGAGCCAGCAGGCTGTGGAGGGAATCAGCTCTGGAGCAAAGGTCCGAAGCCTGGGGGCCTGCGGCCAGACAAGCAGCGCTGCGGTTACCCTTCTGCGGGAAAGTGGCTCTTCTATGTTGGGACTGTGTGTGATTTTGGCTCGGCCACTCCGGCCTCTGAGAAAACTCCTCAGTATTTGACCCCAGAGGCTCCTTATTACTAAGCTTTATAGAAGGGACTAAAACACATTGAATCAAATGAAATCATAGAAATGACTTTCCTTTTTTAAAACACAGAAAATGAGAATAGAAAATTAAAATGATTTGTTAAATGTCAACGAAAGTAATTGTTAGCAGAGTCAGACCTGAATCTGATTATCTTGGTGAAGAGGAAAGGAAATGGACAAACAAAACATCATCAGCTTATTATTTTCCTTGCACAAACTTTTTTTTTTTTTAAACAGATAAAGCACTGAAGTTCGCAGTAGGTCCATAAGGCTAGCTGCATGCACTGTTGTCTAAACTGTTTGTTTTTCATATGCAATTTAGAGATTTTCCTTAAAAATAAATCATCCAGTGGCCAATTAAGTTCTGGGGAACCTCAACCCACCCTCTAAGGGAAATGAGGTGTTGTGTATGGGATAGGAAGCAGACTGATGTGGTAGACCTGGGCAAGCTGCAGGTCCTCCAGGGGACCCTGGGCTTGGAGGCAACAGGAAACAGGGACACAACAAAACTTCATAGAATTTGTCACCCAGGGTAAGGCATGTGGTTCAGCCTGATGTGCACTGGGAAGTTCTGCCAGGATTCTGCAGGAGGAAGAGACATGTCCTCATTGATGTTTAACAAGGTCTTTCCGGGGGATGTACAGAAAGGGTTCCATAAAGGCCAGGAGGAGGACAGGAGATAAATATGTCTCAACAGGGTCATAGGAAGATGACTGTGGCTTCGGCCAGGGTCAGGATGGAAGAGATGAGAGAGACTGGGATTGGGTGTTAGGAGTGAGAAAGAGGAGAGAGACAGTAGATGGGGATGGAAAGAAGCTCCATACCGTGATGCCCGCCCTGGCAGAGTTGTAAAGAATCCCACGCTGAAGGTGAGTCCTCTGTGCACTGGCGTCCCGGGAGTGGAGTGGAAATAGCAGTGAAGACCAGGGCTGAGGTGGGATGATGATGGACACTGAGTGTGGGAAGGAGGACAGAGCAACTACCCGGACTCAGATAAGAGTGGAGGTGGTGGTTAGACAGAAGCAAAGGAAATTCATCTTGGGAATGAAGAGCTGGAAGACCGGTGAGCTCCCGGTAAACTCAATAGTTGTGGTTTCAAAAACAAAAGGGATAGGAAAAGGAGAGGACTCAAGGACGAGCAGTGTTTAGGGAGACACTGATACCTTGTTTGGGCCCACATACGTCACGTGAGCTGAGGGGATGGGACAATATGTCAACATAATCTCCTCAAGACTGAGTTTTCTATGGAAATCCTAGCAGATTCTTAATTATACGTTCATTGCAATTAAGTGGAAGCTGAGACAGGTGTTCAAAACTGAAAATAAACACATTAGGGAGAGTCATCAGGACTCACACAGCATCCTAATTTATTTTTCATGAAAGCAAGAACGTCTTTTCTAGCCAGGAATGTCAAGGATTATACGCTGGTTAAACTTAGCTTGTCTTTGTAAATGTTAAGTGACTTTCAATTAGGACATTCCCAGGTATTGCCATATGGGTTATTAGCATGCTGTATAGGATGTAATTAAGCTCTTTGTGGCACAACTTCTGCTCACTGAAGTGGAGCATATAGTGGACAAATTCGTGTTGTAAAGTCTCCCCATGCGTGAGAAAACTCCTCTGCATAGGGGCATCCTTATTTGAATGTGCAGTCAAGAGAGATTCTTTATTCTTGCTTTGAACCCATGATTACAACATAGTTCATTTTCAGTGAGTCTTGGGGAGCAATCTCCTTCATAACCACTATTCTGTCACATTCGTGGCAGGTGATTAGTGGACCAATGTGTGTGCCTCATACCTGTGTGACTGGGACCAGTTTTCAGGGCACTCTTTCCTGTTCCTCTATTTCTGATAAAACACTGGAGAAGTAACAAGCTGTTGACAGTGTAAATTCTATCAAAATTCCCAACCAAGTCACTAAACTGGGTTTACCTGCCTTTCAAAAAATGATATTTTATTAGAAGAGATCCTTATAGAAAGATTAGTTCCATGTGGATAGCTCATTTCATTAATGTAATTTAAATTTTATCTTGAGCTTTGATCTAGCAGCAAACATTTTAGGACTATGACAGTGTCTGTGAGAATTCTAGATGTCACAGAGGAATTGAAAGTTGAAATTAACATCCTAAAGGACTAGACAGATTTTGCACTACTGAAATAATTACTTAATAAAATGTGGGCTCTTTTCCAAACAGACACATGCAGTATCTAGACGCAGGTGGCATTGGTGACTAGCTATTTCTACTCATACAAGCACTTGATTCCAATCACCTGCACTTCAAATATAATGTCCTTAAAGTACACACACTTCATTTTAACTATTGACAGAAAATTTAATAAGAAATACAAGTTTGCCCTGGTTCTTCAAAAGCATATATAACAGCTCAAGAACAAGAGTGTATCAGTCCAGAAAGGCTCACAAGGCAGTGAATGGAGGCTTCATTTCATAATTGACGCAGGTAAACTAGAGGGAATACTGTGGCAAATAGGATGTTTATCCTTGACTTCTGATGTCATTCTGATTTTTTTGAATAAACAAGTTAGCTCTCTTATCAAGTTCAAGTCAGAGGTCATTTACCAGTGCCCAAGTGCAAGAGAGAAGCCAGGTGCAAGAAGGGAGGGACATTTTAGCCAGCAGCCCCTCAGACAAAGGACTTATATCCAGAACATATAAAGAATGGAAAAACATCAGGCCCCCCAAATCCAAAGTCCCTCTCCAAAAATGGGCATTTAAGATGAACACACAGTTCTCAGATGAAGATATACAAATGGCAAATAAATACATAAAGAGATGTTTACCCTTACTGGTCATTCAAGAAATGAAAATTAAAACAGCATTGAGATTTCATCTCACTCCAGAAAGAATGGCTGCCATCAAGAAATCAACTGATAACAAATGTTGGCGAGGCTATGGGGAAAGAGGGACACTGCTCCACTGTTGATAGGGTGCAGCCTGGTGCAACCACTGTGGAAATCAGTAAGGAGAATTCTCAGAAGACTAGAGTTGGAAGTTCCATTCAATCAAGCTATTTTCCTCCTGGGTATTTTCCCAGAAAACCTGAAAAGTTCACGTCACAGTGAAATATGTGCACCCATGTTCATAGCAGCACAATTTGTAATAGCTAAATCTTGGAAACAACCAAGATGCCCATCAACCACAGAATGGATGAAAAATATGTGGTATTTTGATACAATAGAATATTACTCAACTATAAAAAGGATGATGTTGAAACTTTTATAGGTAAATAGAGGCAACTGGAAACTATCCTTATAAGTGAAAAAAATAAGAATCATATTTGTAAATATCACATCATCTCTCTAGTCTAAAAAGTAATAAAATCTATAAGACTAATAAGATCTAAAATGTATAATAACTATTGTAAAAAAGAAAAGGAAGTAAAGTGCTGTAAAGGATATAACTGCATGTATATTTAAGTGTTTAAGATAGATAACCACATTACTAAGTTTTTGTTGGATCATTGAACACAGTGGTTTGCACTCTCATTGTTTGAATGCCCACTTTTTATGTTTTAATTTTGTGACTTGAACAACTATTTCTAATGTGACAATATGTAATTAATGAACTATGATTTCTAAGCATTAATTTTTGTAAAATTCTGTGTTATTTCCACCCTTTTTTCTGTTTTGATTTTTTTCTTTAAATT
This sequence comes from Cavia porcellus, assembly GCF_034190915.1. NCBI lineage: Eukaryota > Metazoa > Chordata > Mammalia > Rodentia > Caviidae > Cavia > Cavia porcellus. Next base: position 46,414,454 of record NW_026947507.1, read on the forward strand.
AAAAAAAAAAAAGAAGAAGAAGAAGAAGAAGAAGAAGAAGAAGAAGAAGAAGAAGAAGAAGAAGAAGAAGAAGAAGAAGAAGAAGAAAAAGGGAGGGAATCCAAAGCTTGAAATTTGAAGGCAGCAGCCAGACTTCTCCTCTGGAAGGCCCTCGGCTCAGGCTGTCCCAAGCCCAGGGCAAAAAACAAGGAAGAAGAAACATCTACAACTTCCACTCTGAGACAGTACTCAGGGACCCCGTGCACCAGGATGTGGCACATAGGGATGCAGGAGAGCAGGGTTAAGCAGCCTGCAGCTGAATGAAGGCCGGCCCATCTCACTGCCATGGGCGGCTACTGCTTGGGCAATGGAATCACTCATTTTCCTTGAAAACTCACTCAGCATTTGCATCTTAGGCTGTTTACAAATCAGAACAATTCTTTCAGCTCATTTAGAGTTCCAGATTAAGACACTCTCCACCTCTTTCACCCGCTGAAGTAGTACTCTTGGCGACCTCCCCAGGCCAACCCAGTTTATGAGACCTTCTCTCTGGAAACCAGGCCAGGCTTGCCAGGACCAAAGGCTTTAACGCAGTGCAGTCAGAGGTCACCATGTGGACAGGTCACTCTCCAGCCACATCCTCGTTGATCCAGGAATCGCTGCAACAGAACAAAGTTGAATATAGATTTTGTCCTACAAAAGATGGCCATGTGTCTCCCAGTGAGACACAACTGGCTGGCCTTGAGAAAGGCCCAAGTGTGAAATAAAAGTGCGTACCTTCCACCAAAGGTCTGATTAAATGATGTACTTAATACTGCTCAAGGCCGATCGGAATGAGTTCTTAGTCACATCTGATTTTGTCATTTTTCTGTCTTCAAATTTTGTCCCACCATATGAATCTGCAGCTTTGTGTTGATTTTGTATTGAAGTCAGCGTATGGCCCCCGCCTCCTGTCTACTCTGTGTGGACCTGAAAGATGAACATTTCAACAGTCCCATGGTTCTGGTACCACTGCGGATTTCAGAGGTGGTGTTGCTTCCTTGGTTTACTCCAAAGAGACACAGGATCTCCACAGAGCCAGTGTGTTCTCACAGCCCTTGGATTTTACTGCTCCAGAGCAAGCCGCACCCTGCTTGGGCCCTGTCCTACCTCTGCTGAGTATGGAAGCCCACTGAGGACCCCCACCCACCCTCCTGCTCAAGTATCCTTTGGAGGAGCTCTGTCTGGAGAGCTCCCCCAGGACCTGCTATGTTTACTACTTTTGCTGCTCCCTTGGTGAGCAAAAGCACTTTAAAATCAGACCCAAGCTTATGGTAAAGACCGAGTTATAGCTCCACAGCAGCCGTGCCTCAGTCTGAAAGACTCCTAAATGCACCTGGCTGAGAAATAATTATACCCCAGGGCCCCAGCAAGCTGGAGCCACCCTGAGATGGAAGAGGACTGGCCTGTTTAATGTGATGTCTTAAATTTGAAAATGGACTAGAAAGGTCTTGTGTGTTAAATAATAGTGAATTATTTATTGTTTTATGATCTAATGTGAGTGACACCAAAGTCTCCAGCATTACCAGCCTATTAGGTTTGCACCAGAGTTGGACTGAGCAGCCTGTGCTCGGATGGAAGCACTCACTGAATTGGTTCCCCCATCAGACCTTCGGTAGCGCTGAGCCACAAGGGTGAGGCACCAAGGCAAGCCAGGAAATTTGATTTTCTAGTGGCCAGGTGAAGAGGGCTACAAAGAAACAGAAGACACTGAGCTCAGTTGTGCATTGCGAACTCTAAATAACGAGGATTTCAGCACATGATCCCTACAGAACCACGGACTGGGTAGTTTGCGACCTTCTCTTCACTATGAGATCTTCAGAATTCAGTCTTTGTTGTACGCTCACTGTCCTGGACTTGGCAGCCCAAGGCATCCACCTTTGGGGCAGTGGTTTCCTTCCACCATTCCCTTTCCTGGTGGACATCTTACAACTCTTACCTCTACGAGGGAGGCGCTGCGTCATCTGGGGACCCAGGAGATGTTCCTCTTCATTGGAGTTTGTCTCACAAGTTTCCAAGAATGAAGTCCAGAAAAGAAATCAGCAGACAGAAAAGAGCTAGGCTTCCCTGGCTAGGAGCCTGGGGAGTCAGATGCTGGAAAATGCTATGGGAGATTGTGTTTGATTCTTGCAAGTGATGAGACAGACATTGCTTCAGATACACAGCACATCCCTCCCAAATGGTCTGCATAGGAGGGTCATCCCTCTTGAAATACAAGTTTATTTAATTTCCTATTAATTAATGCAACCAAGAGAGGAAGCGCAGGGTTTCTGTCACACACATAAAAGCAAATTCTGGACCTTTTCAGGCCGAATTGGATGAGTTTAAAGTTTTCCATGAAGATATTTACTTTTTACCTAAACTGTAACTCAGGACACTTGCTGTCACCTGTGATTTCTCTGAAGCGATTCACATAGAAGCCAAGAGACCTCAAAGAGCCGGTAACACCTTTAGAATCGCTGACACTGCTGTGAAGGGCTAGAGACTGAAGGCTGTTCATCTTGGCTGAAATCCCTTCCCCAGCCAAGGAGATCAGAAAACACCGATGCTCAGTTGTGTCCTAAGCAGGCCTGCCTGTCATAACCAAGGGGAAGTGGTGACTATACTGGAAACTCCATTCAGGTGTTGCTTGCCAAGGTAACGAAGTAGCCACAAATCCTCATGTATTGCTCCTGCAGTGAGTTAATCTAGGTCACACTGACATACAGATTTGAAATATCACAGGCATAGCTCCGTTAAATGTGACAAACCAAAAATAAACCAACGTCCTTATGCATAGCCCACTTGCTCATCTTTCTTGATTCTCAGTGAGCCTTGTTCAGTTGGACGTTACCCTAACCCAGAGGGTTTCCCAGTGTAACTGTGTCATTCCCCAGGAGGAAGTCAGTGAGATAAGAGGGTCGGATCCCTAATACGATGTAAATGTCATCAGTCAGGACGACACGCAGAGAGCAGTGGGGGCCCACGAGGAGGAACCCTGAAGCGGAGCCTGATTGATGATGCGCTGGGCTCAGGGCCTCACAGGCTCGCTGCAGCGGAACAGAGGCTGGGCTGGGAACTGCCTGGTGGGAGCCCTGGGAGTTCTATTCTGAGCTGTGGATCTAAACCTACCTTTAGGAACACCTGTGATTATTTGCAAGATTGTGCTTTTGATATCCAAACAAAAACATGTCTAAGGGTTCTCAAATTTTTCCATCTCTCATTTCCTAAATACAATCATTTTGATGACTTCCAACATGTTTGGGGTTCAGACCCAAACATACTGAGGTCGCTGCACTTCCAGTGGGAGAGAAGCACCAGAAGTGTGCTGCACCTGGTGGTGAGTAGAGGCAGGCACATGGCAGTGTCTACTTGAGGGATGAAAAGCTTCCGTGCTGAAACCAAGGAGTGTTTTGGGAAGGAGCAGTTTGGACTCGATCCCTAAAGGACAAAACGTACACAAAACCACAGAGACTGCTAGGGCCCTTTGGGAAGCATCGGGAGTGGGCGTCAAACACGCTGCAGCACAAGGGCATGGTGCTCGGAAAAGCTATGAAATCCAGAGTCTTCTGGGAGCTGAACCAGGGTAAAAGAGGAGGGAAAGGGCAGAACGCAGGAGAAGTGATCCCCAGGAGGCTCTCTTATTTGCAGAATCCACATCTGAGGGCTCCACGGAACAAAACTGGAAGACCTACTGATGCCTGGATTGACCTGACACTGCTGTCCTGAATGGCCTTTTTCCTGTCCTGATCCCCAGACACTATAGTGCCACATCTCTTTGCAAACTATTTGTACTGCACTGGTGTTTATGTAATATAGAGGTGATTTAATGGGCAGAGAGGATGAATGTAGGTTACATCCAAAACTATGTGACTTTGTACAAAGGACTGAACAGCAGAAGGTTTTGTACCTGTGGGAGATCCTGAGACCTAGCTTGTATCTTGTGTGTCCTTTTTCATGGCTCTTGGTTTGAGTAATTCCTACTTTTTTTTTGGCAATTAGCAAGTCATTCTCTATCCCACAGAAACTCCCCACCTTCATGAGTCTCCCTGTGGTCTAGCAATCCTGCCTGCATGGCAACTGCCTGGCACTGAGGCACCCTGAGCTCCTGCAGGGCAAAGTGCACTTCCATTTCCTCCTGGTGACAGTCTAAGCCCTCAGCACTTAGCAGAGGAGGCAGCAGAAGATATCCAGAGTCCACAGCTCTGCCTTGCTGACCAGGGCCAGACCATGCTGTCTTTTAACGTGCTATTTTTCTCTATGAAGCAATCAGAGAGCTTTAGGAGAAATACCCTCCAATCAGATTTCCATGTTTATAAAGGTGACTGAGATGCAAGCAGAAACAAGGTTGAAGGAACTGGAGTCACAGGCAAGAATCAAGCAACCTCATCCTAAATTTTCCAGGGGAGCTGTCCAAGCCTGGGTGACTCCATCTCTGTTTGGTAGCTAGTGCTTGGCTTCGTTTAGACTTTTCTATATCAGGTCCCCTGTACTCTTTGGTTATTTGAAAGCAGGGCCTCTGAAGATGAGATTTAGCTTTAAACTCTCTCTACTATACAGGGTAATGTTTCTCTAAATTTTATTTTCAGCCAAACAGAAAGCATGCTTGGATGATAAAATGGTACTCCGGCCATGCTACCATCTCTTCACGCTTTCTGGTCAGAGGTGATGTGTTTCTCCCAACTGAATGTTTGGAAGCAAAGATGCCCCCACAATCAAAAAAAGAGAATTACATATAAAAGTAGAGTGGAGGACATGCAGGTCCCTGTCAGCTGAACCATTTCTGAAGAAGTGGTCCTTTCCCAGCCCTCCCCACCCCTTCCATCTTCTCTTCCTCAAAGCATTGGGCTGCACCATTGTCCACACACACTTTGACCTTGTCCTGTTGTCACAGAACGAGAGCTGTGTCCTCTGCTTTGTTGCACTTTGCCTTCCTCTGAAGCTGCTGAACCACCAGATCTATTAGGAACGTGTGTGTGTATGAGTGTGTGTGTGGGGGGGGGTGCGTGTGTGGAGTGTGTGTGCCCACCTGCTCTGAGCGGTGTGACAGTGGAAGCAAAGCTGTCAACTTGATCCACATGAGGAGATGAGAAAGCAGATTTCCAGGTGTGTCTGGGTGGACCCTAGAGAGGCACCTTTGGGTGATGATATCTGATCCCTGCCCCATATGCTCTGGTATTTATTCCAAATAACTGTATTTCCCGGACTCCATGAAGTAAGCTTTTCTCCTGATGCCTCCCACCCCGTGAAAGCTCTGTGTTGGAGCTTACTGACCATGAACCCAACTCTCTGGATCTGTGAGTTAACCCTTTCCTTTAACTTGTGGGTGTCAAGTATTTTGCTCCAGCTATGTGAGAACTAAGCAATTCATAGTGAAAGGAAAATGTGATATGCTGTGGTGTCATTTGGGGATCTTGGCACAGCCATCAAGGCAGTGGCTCAGGTTGAGAAGGCTTCTGTAGCAGCCAAGTGTGATGATGGTTGCAAGTCCATCTGAGGGACACCCTCACCAGTGGTGCCCCTCCCCTTCCCTGTGGAAGGCCACTTCTCAGGAAGGTCAGCATTGTGCTCCTCTGCTCCTCCTTCCGCAGTGACTCTGGTCCTCTCCCTGGCCTCTCCTCTGTCAGCGCCTCTGATGCTGAAATTCTGTAAAGGCTCCTGGGCTGCTGATCTTTTATCTTCTTAAGTCTAAGATATATATTTGTCTGGCTTTCTTGTGTGTGATCCTAAGAAACTTCTTGGGACCTATGGGGAGCTGAGTTAATAGCTGACACCTGAGTGAACTGATCATCTTTTTTTTTTTTTTTTCTTTTCATTGATTTTTGAATGAGTAACGTATTATGCTTGTCCAGGGGATGCCTTGAAACCTGCAGCAGTGTGGAACCACATATAAATACCACAGTTTGTCCTATCATTCATACCTATCACAAAATTTAATTTGCAAATTAGTAAAAGTGAGAAGTTAGAAACATCAATAATAAACTATAGCAATTATAAACAAAATACTCTAAAACACCTATTTAAACTTCATATATTTCTGAAATTTCCCATATACTTCTTTTAGACCACAGGTTTGAAACCAGGGAAGCCAAGGAGACTGGTCTGGAGGAAGGTGCAGAAAGTAGCAGTTTTCCTCAGAGAAGGCCCGGCTCCCCTTAGGAAGGAGGTTCTCTCCCAGGTGTGGGTGAACCGCGCCTGTCCCTGCAGAGCAGTGCGGGCTGGGGAATGTGTACCTTGGGCTGTTCACAGGTTGTATTGTAGTGAAGGAGGCTGCACATTTCCATAGACAAGCTGGCCTGGGGCAGGGGTTGAAGGGCTACTCTGAGGGCCAAAGAAGGAGCACATTAGCCTGAAACTGTTTTTATTTGGGCTCCTTGGTCCCAAGGGGCCCTTAGAATAACCCCTGGGCCCCTTGATGCTTAAAGCATAGCAAATATATAGATGGAATTTGGACTTCAGAAGATCTTTAAAATTAAAAAAAAAATGACTTTCCTCTTGAAGTGCAAGCTAGTATAACGACTTTAAGGTTAAGATTGATTCAGAAGGCTGAAGCAAGAAGGATCACTATGAGTTTGAGGCCAGCCTGGGCTACATGCTGAGTTCAAAGCAAGGCTGAATAGAAAGAATCTAGTAAGAATAGTAAGAGTAATAGTAAGAATCTGTCTCAAAAACTTAAATTAGAAAAAAGATAGTGCCCGATTGATTGGGCTGTGTGCTACCCAGGGGCCTGTGAAGCACACTTCCAGTAGGTCTTGATGGGGCATGGAGGCATCGCTGTGGGTGCTGTGTCTGGTCCTCACACTTCCTGTCCGCCATTGCCCCACTGCCGCTCCCCAGGTGTTTTTACCACACCATAGCCTACTGCCACATTCCTCCTCAGGGCCAGCTCACGTGGGCTGTCTCCCCTTGAAATCTGAGCCAAATCCAACTTCCCTTCCTGTAAGTTGTTTGGGTCGGGTGCAGAAGCACAGCAATGAGAAAGCTGACGACAAAATACACCAAAGGAATCCAGTGCGCAAATCCCAGGTCCTCCTCTGCTGGTGACTGGACCCTAAGGCTGTGTCACAGACCATGCGTAGAGTTAGGACACTCAGGCCAAACATGCTCTCTCCCTAGCTTAGCAAACTATTAAACTCTCCTCACTCTTCCCTGCACTGGGGCCTTGAAGGTCCTCTTTCCAAGAAGCCATCTGTCTCTGAATTGCTATTACAGAACCCAGATGCCTCCCAAGAGCAGAGAAGTGAAAGGTTCCAGTGGAGAAGGACTGATGTATCTAACAGGGGAGCACTGTCCAGAATTATACAGGAATCGTGCACCGTCTATATTGTGGCTCTGGATAGAAAATAAGTGACAACTTCAGCCACCTATCAGAGGACAGACTGCTGGAAGTCTCCAGGGTACAAGGAGGCTCCCTGTTGCAAGGGGCTCCTTTCACTGTCACTCTGATCACCGGCTCTGGCTGTATGGGAGTGATCTCACACTCACAGTGTCCCTCTCCCTCCTCTTGCGTTCTCTTTTCTTAGCAGCTGGAGATGTGATTTGAGCCTCTTTGCATTTCTGTTTGTTGAGTGAGCTTCCCCTTGAGTCACAGCCTGTAACAGAGGGTGGCACAGTGTGTGGGTGTTGGGAAAGGAAAATGGGATTAACTTGAGAGAAATGAATAATGGCTAGACCCAAGTGCAGAGCTCTCATCCCATGTAACAAGTTGGTCTTCCCGATTTTGAGAGGATGGGACAATATTTCTTCCAAATTCTGACTTTTTCTTTACGATGGAGATTCGGGGTTGGGGTGACTGAGGGAACCATAAGGCACAGGAGTCAGCTCTGGTGGAGGTGGCGGTCCCTTCCTGTCTGGAGTGCAGCTTGCAGACCGAGCCTGCAGAGCCTGTTCCTCCTCTGCGCTCACGCTCAGCTCATGCAGACCAGTCTGAAAAGAGGCACGCTGCACGCGGAACGGTGCTGCAGCACTTCAAAGTTTGTTGCTTGTTATATGCAGGTCTTTACATTTTTGAGGAAACCCCAAAAAGCCAAGGGTCTGTTCTAGTTCGTCATTCCCCTCAGCAGGGAAGGGGCGGCGGGCTCCTGAACTTGCCTGTGTGCCCACTTCATCTCCTGCCGCTGCATCCTGTTTCACTAAGGACAATCTACTTTATAATTGCTATTTTTTTCAGGAAAATTCAGTGGCAAAGGGGAGAAAATGCAGTGTGAAAGTTTATTAGAAAGGCAGGATTTTTCTTAAAGAGAAACAACCCAACAAAACCTAGGGTTTCACTCATCTTTTAAGTTTGATTCTACAGTATAAAACATTTTTATCAAAGAAGCCTTTTTGAAGCACTAATGGAATTTCTAATCTAATGACTTATTTTTCTTTTACTTTTTCCCATTTACTGTTGATGGTAATTTACTTTAATAAGTATAGGTCTAATTTCACCGCCCCATGCTGTGATTCAAAGGCTGGAAGTCAGCCTTTTGAGACATGTTCCTCCTCACTGCCTCACATCAAAGAACGACATGGTTTTATGACCTTCCCTATTCTGTGAGCCCATCTCTAAGTCCAAAGCCGCAGAGAGAGGGCAGAAGAATCCAGAATGTCAGAATGTCGAGCAGTCATTCTCTGTGATAAGAGGGCTGCACAGTCTAAGACGTTTTTGCTAAAAACAAGTTCAGCCGTGGCCGGTCTTTCAGAACCCTATTAATTCCTTTCACTCCAAAGCATTCTCCACTTTTCCAGAAGTATAGTTGAGCTCCCTTCTATTTTGTGTGATCCATTAGTGCCTCAGTTGATAAACTGAATTTGTTCCCTGATTCTGGGGTAGATGGGTATGGTCCTGTTCATTGCCTGATGCAGAGTTCACAAAAGGAAGTGAAATTTCACCTAAAGCTTCTGTTTGAGAACCATTTTGTTCCAGCAATGAAGCACTGCTGACGCGAGGTATTACTAAACACGTGCACACATGCATTTCAGAATGTGCCTTTCAAAATCACACCAAAACATGCAGGACTCACAGACTGTCAGTGTGGTGCTCCATTACCACAATCCACCTTAATCTACTTCAGATTCAGCTGTGGTGGTCTCCAGTGGAATTCTCTGAACCCTGATGTGCAGTTGAGATACACTCTGTCCCAGAGGCCATCTTCTTGTTTCCTGCTCCTCCAGGGCCAACCCCACACCCTTGGGTGCTCTCCCTGAAGCCCCAATACACTCTCTCCCAAAAAGGAGTATGGTAAGCAACCACGTGAACGTGGATTATGAGGACATGAAGTCTCTGGCCTTGACCAGTATCCTTGAGAAAAATATTAAATAAATCATCCCTTGTATTTGATTATTTTCTAGAAAATGCATTACACAAATACCAGAGATCTTCTCCCACACGCCCAGACAGCTTTGCTTCCGCTTTCTGCCTGTACTTAGCCTAGTACCGTGGACACATCACGTAACAAATTGTATCTAAACATAAAACTCACTTACTTTGCTTTTTTTTTTTTTTTTTTTTTGGTCTTTTTCCTTTTTATTGGTACCGGGGATCGAACTCACGACTGCCTGCTTCCAATTCCAAGGCAGGCGCTTATGCCGCTGAGCTAAATCCCTAGCCCCCACTTACTTTGCTTTTATTGTACTTTGTACTTCTGGTCATTTTCAATGATCACTTTTGTTTTGTGACTAGCTTCACAAGTCAGGAAAGTGTCTGTGAAAAAGAAGAGCTGGGCACTGGCAAGTGTCAGACTTCTAAACCACCTGAAGACATTTCCTAAAGAGCGTGTTACCCTCAGTGCTGGGCGCAGGAAGTTTGTGTCTTGACTTCTTAAAAGTCTTGCTGAATCCAGTGGCAGATGGGATGATGCTTTGTGATTTGGGCCTGCAGTCTCAGCCCGGGGTGGTGACTGCAGCTCCTAGTGAAGCATTTTCTATTTCCTAATGGCCTTAGAATAAGTACACAGCTCCAGGGTGTGTGAGGCTGTTAAACACCCCCACCCTCGCACTCGCAGGATGACAAGGGCTCTAACACACAGGAGTTTAGGAAAACACAGCCTCCTTCAGCCTCTTAGATCCTGCACTTACTCTAGATCATCTGTATAATCAAATGTAGTTGTAGAACACCTAATCCGATGACTTTTTCCCATACATTGAACACTTGTATAGTAAAATAAGTTTCCATATTTGCATACAGCTACAATTTGATCTATTCTCCTAAAACCCCCATAATTTCACTGTCTTTTACATTAGTAATTTCATTTAGCTGAACTCAATTTATTTCATGAGTTCTTTTAGCATGTAATTGTGTTGCAAATTTAAAGGGAACTTGTGCAAAAGTCTCCAATCAAAATGGAATCTAGCTTAAAACAGGATTTTATTATTATCCCAGCCTTCATAGAATACTCTCTTTTGAGGTCCTGTCACTCTACTCTGGTAAATAACCTCAGAGTTAATTCTAGATTTCCTCCCAAGGAATTGGGCTGTCTCTTTCCTCTGCCGTGATAGATATCTGACATTATCAAAGAGGACAGACACATTACCGTGGCCACGAAAGGGCTGGCATGTCACTAAACAGTTCCTCATTGACTAATTCAAAACTGATTGAATAGATGCTCAAAACTCTCCACACGCTCCAAGGAAAGACAGTCAATTCATTGGCTACTATTGATTGACCCTTGGTTAATTAAAACAGTGAGCATGCAGAGGCAAGGTATTTGTGGAGTCCGTCAAGACAGCAAACAGCTTGTACTGCCATTCGCAGGCTGCACAATCTCCTAATTCCACTGCCGCCACGGCCTGGGCACACACGGAAACTGAGTATAGTTTCCACCCGGGCTCCACATAACGAGTTTGAGCTGTCACAGGGAAGACTTCAGCTTGATTTTGAACCATTTCCATAGATTGATTTTCAGTGTTCTGAGAAAACAATGAATCATTATAAAGAACTGCATGTTGTTTTAATCTAATTACATCATCATTGCTAAGCATTTTAATTAATATTTAAGTGTCAGAACTTCTTAGCTTCCCTTCCTATAAGTATCTCACCATATGGCATTGAAGCCTCAAAGAGCAGATGACACTGTTGTGCCTCATGGAGACAGCTGTGAGATCCAGGCATGGGATGCGGGCCCCATAAGTACACCGTGCATACTTCTAATGTCTAAGTTTCTTGGCTGTGTCTCCTGGGCATAAATGAATTCTCATGTATGTGTTTCCTTGAGTTACAACAACTTATTATTCAAATTGGCATTATTATCATGTGAATATAAAGACAGCCATAAATATAAAAATACATATTCCTGCAAGGACATCTTCTTAAGGAAATTATATCAGATTTCATTAACTCACCCCAAAGACTCACGTAACAGAATTTTCCCACTCATCTTCATGGAATGGTTCAGTCACTCCTATAGTTAACACATCAGTGCTCTAGGGTACCTCCTGGACCCCTGGAGGACTGTAAGAAAGGACTTCCCTGACTCACTAACAGGTACTGTAGGAAGGGCTATGTTCCAGGCGATGGACATCTCAGCAGATCCTGTGGGTCATGTGGCTCTGGCTCCAAGAGCAGGACAGCAGAAGCAGCTGAGATGTCATGGGGCAGTGGGGATGCAGCCCCTGTCTACCTACCTCTCAGCCCAGCTTGGGTTCCAGAAGGTTCCTTCTCTCCTCAGTATCATTAAACCACACTGCAGCAGCAAACCTAACATGTTCCCTTTCAAATCCAGCAAGAGAGGAGCAAGTTGACAATTTTCTGAGAAATGAGGCCTCTGACATTGACTATCAGCTCTTGAAGCTGAGGGTGCAGTGGGTGGGCTGGTGTGGGTCATGTGCCCTGCCCCACAGGCATCTGGGCCAGTGAACAGAATGACTTTCTGGGTTTTGGTCACTGTGGTCTGGGTAGGCACCCCCAACTACACAGGCTGACTGGAAGAAGAGGAAACTTCCTTCTGACACTGCCTCCAACCTCCCTAGGGGTAAAACTGCTGTCCTCTAGAGTATGACCAGATCCATACTACCATAGAGGCAGATGTCCACTGTACAGCTAATCAGGTACTTACCACAGAGAGCACCAGATGCTCACTGTAGAGAGAACCAGGGGCCCCCACAGACAGCACTGCTGACCCACCACAGACAGAACCAGACTGTCCCTGTAGACACAGCTAGCGGCTCCCTGGCCACAGAGCTGTATGTGCACTGCAGAGAGGGCTGGACACCACCTGTACATAAAGAGACCCGAAGCCCTGTTACAGATAGGCTGAGTGCTCACTACTGACGGCACAAGATGCCTTTGGAGGTCAAAATCGATGACCACCAGATGCCCAAATTAAATAGGTTTGAAGCAGATAAACTGTTTCTAAGAAACAACTACTCATCAAAACAAGTCAAAGTCCTGAACACACAGAGTTTAAGGTCGTAGTAATCTGTAAGTTGTAGTGCCGAGTTATAATGGGCCAGCAGTTTTCATAATTAACTTCAGTGTTTCATGCTTGTAAGTAGTTCCCTTCCACCTTAAAAACTATTGGACTTGTCTTGGTTGTAGCTCAGAGCTCATGGTCTCATCAGACATTTAACAACTTAGGGGAGCTACATATGCATGTGAACACACAAAAGCCATCTTATGACACTTTAATCTCACACAAAAACCTTCTCTTTAAATTTTAAGATTCACCCACTGCCAGTAAGCAGGAACCATCAGACTGGAAGCAGTAGTTTTGCTTCATAGTTTTGAATATCTTCACATATGAGAAGGGAGGACAAGTTTTACCACTCCACTCGTGTCTTAGATAAACAAATCAAGGACACATTGTGGCTGGCAGTCACTTGTCTTCATGGCTTAAAGGAAGAGGACCCTAACATTCTTGACGCTCTCCCCGGTGTCATCGCACACCAAGGTGCATGGGTAAATTCAGTGTTCAGGTTTACTGTTGACTTTATGGAGAAATTTGATCTGGTTCTTGTCCAGTATGGTCTGTCCCAGCGTCTTGCACATAGCTGGGTTCCTGAGCCACTGTACCCTAATGAAAGTTTCTCTGCACTGTCAGGTAGAGTACACTTGGTATTGCTCTGACATCTGTGATGCTCAGCATAGGCCTGAAGCTTACTGAAACTTAGCCATTGATGGGTACTGGAGTGTTCCCCATGAGCCAGGAGAGAATGTCAACTAGCCATTTAAATCTGATGAACACAGTAAGGAACACAGAAAGGAGTCGGTGGCAAGATTACCAGTGAAGGCTCAATTCATTTTCAGGGGTGACCCGAACTTGTCCTGGGTTGTGTTCCATAGCTAATGGGCTGGCTTATCTACCTAGAGGTAGAACTTTGGCATGCACTGAAGTCACTTCTGATCCATTTAGAGAGAAAATAAGATGCACACCATGATGACATCACTGAATTTCAAGCCAGGTTTCCTGTGGTCCGTGGTCTTGCCTTTTCACTATGGGACAGAGAATTCCATCCTAACCCTTTGGCACCCCAACACCCTCAAACTCGCTTGTTGTCTCAACATCCGTATTCTGGAGCCCTTCCCTACTTACAGACTCATCTATTGGTGTGTGGCCTTGTTTCTCAGTGTGGGTCTATGATAGCCACCCCACATCTCTTGGCCACGTGTTAGAGATGCTGCCTAGAAAGACTGAACCAGACACTCCACAGGTGGGCCCAGAAAGGTGCTAACAAACCCTCACCCACATGGCACACTGACCCCTTCCAGAGACCGAGGACCACTCCTGATGATGTGATTGACAGGACCGTACAGACTGTGCAGAGAGATGCCCATGCTTTCCAGGAGCAGAGGCATTCTCCTAACCCTTTTCCATGTACAGAAGAGAAAGAGTTCTCAGTCCTTAATATCATGAAATTGAACCAAATGGTGAAAATGGTGATAGCAAAGAACAAAACAGAAATGTATCACTGGAAATTGTGAACAGGAGCAGTACAAAAAATTATATTTTGCTCTGATGTCCCAGGAAGGTGTGGTGGATTAACAAAGGTCAATTTGAAACAGCAGGAACTGAATCAATGTGGTGCTGGGTGTGGAGGGCCCACCTGAGGAGTGTTGCCAGTGGCATAAAAGCACAAATGGAGGGGAAGAGGATGTGTTGTTGATTTTCCTGGAGAAGCTTGCTACTCTGGCTTTCTGATAGGAACTCACCTGTAATCAGCATCAGAGGAGCTCAGGACCTCTGCATCACTAAGGATGGTGTGGTTCTTTCCTTGGGAGCTCTGGTACTTACCTTGAGAATCACTTCCTGGCTACAGTACAGATCCCTCAGCTGGTGGCACAGATCCTTCTTCCTGCTGTTGCAGAATTCCTAACATCCATGATGGGCCTTTGGGTCTTCCCTGTTCAGATTCATTAAACAGACTTGTGTGAGATATTGTTGTGGGCTCTAGGCCTCCGGCTGGACATGTAGGGAGCATTGTCATAGGATCCAGGCCCTCGAGTGGATTCTCTGGGTCTCTAGTAGTTAGACAGACCTCCCACCATCTTGCATTTGACACTTTGGGTGGATATTGTAAAATAATCTTATAAATTATGTGTCCCATTTAAATACATTCCCTTGTAAACGCTGACTACAACAAAAGGTAAGCTGCAAGTGAAATCTAAATGGAGAACTCACACATGCTAACTTGCATTAGCAAAGGATGGTGAGGTAGGATTTGCATGCGGATGGGAAGGGGCAGACTTTGCAGCAAAGGGAGACCACAAGCCAAGGTTCTGAGCTGATGAGAAGGCTGAAGGAACAGAGAAAGTGGAGGCTGCAGAGTGGGTGGCATGATGGCCTGCAGACCCCACGCACACACCCTGTGCTCCTGTAGTTGCCATGATCCTGTCGCTGTGGGCATGGACAGCAGCATTTACAGGAGCACTTCCTGTTGGTGTCTGGCCAGCCCAAAAGCCTGATCCTACTAAACTTTTGGGCAGATTGGAGTGACTTGGAGCTGCTAGATGTCCTGGTCCTCTTCCCTCTGCCTCCTGGCAGGTTCATCAATTTATTTCAATCTGCTGTTTCATTGTCTTTCTGCGTGTGTGCTGCTTGTGAAAAGACAGTAGAAAGACCTGATGGAGGACAGAATTGGGATCAAAGTTAGGTTAGGATTCTACAGAATAGAGATGTGTCCAGAGGGATGCAGGGGTTCCAGGAAGCTCAGATGCAGACCCCAAGGAGCAACGTCATGAGGCTGTGTCCTGGTTCTGTCTGTCTCTGTGATCACACTCCTGCACTGTTCTGCCTTCTTATAGCATACAGAGCCCCCAGTGAGGCAAGGCTAGAACCAGGACAGAGAGGACAACGGGTTTGATTTATCAGCTTGGCAAAGATTCATTCCAGTGGGATTGTCTGTGTAGGTATAACACGCCTTTGATAATAGCTGTATATATCAAGTCGATTCTCTGATGTGACAGAATCCTAGATCTTTACTAAATGCAGCACCCAAAGGCCTAACATGTTATTACACAGCCCCTACACAGTCTGGTGAAGAGGATTCATCAGGCTCCTGTGTATACCCCGTCTGCATGTCAGCCCTTCAGAGAGCACACTGGAATCCAGCCCCAGTGATTCTGATGGTGCCTCAGCTCCTGCTACATGGGGACAGCAGTTTCAGTATGACTTGGGTCACTGGATCACTGGCATCTTTTCTGATTGGCATTTTCCTTGCCCTGGACCACACAGAAGCTGAGTAAAGACATAGCAAGCTATATTATAAATTCATGGGTATACCTTGACAGGTCTCTTTACCTGACACGGGCTGACTGATTCCTCAGAGGATGCATGCAGGCTGAGAGTACACTGCTCCTATCACATCTCAGTAAGCTTTTTCCATATAGAAGCATCGTCTGCTCTTTTTCCAACAATCACGAAACAGACCATAAGGTACATCAAAGAGATGGCACAAGGCAGATTCTCACTGGGAGTCTGAAATCCAAATGCTGCTTCTGGAATGGGCAGACCGGGATTTCGCTTTGAAAATCAGCACCTTTGCTCAAGGTCTGACTTTTTCCATAAAGTTCCCAGGTTTGATGCAAGTTACACATTATATAAAACAATTGTCAAGTGCTTGGTATCATCTGCTTCGAAATAGGGTTGAAGATTTGCAGAATGTAGGAGACTTTCACAGTGCCTAATCCAAGAAAATCCCATGAGTATGATCTAAAGCATGTTGGTTTTGGAATTGCCTCTGGTACAGTACAGTTTAATAATAGCATAGTGGGAGGACAGACAATTATTTCTGGAGAGCTGCTTCCTCCTGTGCCACTAAGTGAGGTGACCCGGCAATCAGTATGGCACTGTAGCACCTCCTTGCCACTGTTCACGGGGAGCTTCTATCTTGTGAATGCTCTAAGACAGAAGCACAACTTTCTGAAGACTCATGCCAGTGAAGGTTTTATTTATGCATAGGTAAAATTTGCCTGTGAAAGTATTTGTAAATATTAAGTCAACTGATTTTACTAAAATCCTATCTTTCTAATATTTCTGCTTTCTTAAGAGCATCTTTAATTAACATATAACCACCAGCAAACTCATCCTTGTTAGTAAGTTAGCAAGCATGACTGTGAAGGCTTTCTTGTCTGTTTCATGATTTATTTCCAGGAACAGATGTCTTTGAGAAAGTGATTTTAATAGGCTACATATCTCTTTTCAACTCTGAATAGCATTTAGATGATTGCAGAAACATTCTCCTGAGTGACAGGCTGAAGGCTAACACGTCTTCTGTAATCAAACCATTCTCTCCAACAATTGCTGTACCTTCCATAGAAAAGGCCATTTAAAAATAGAGCTCACCTATGAGATGCTACATTTAAGTGACAGGGGAATCGGTGGTATATATTGTGAGACAAATTTGCAGGCCACGTATCCTCAAAGAGCCATCTCTTATTTGCTCTAATTGATGGCTTGGCAAGAGGCTGATCCTGGACCTCACATTACCCAGAGCAATGAGTGGTAATTCCATTTGTGAAAGCACCAGCTTCCCAGCAAGGATCTGTCCATCTTTCCGTGAGCCTGAGTGACACACAAGGTGTCTCTGAGAGAGGAACAAAAATAAACGACTCGGAATGATTCCTATTTAACAAAGACATGAGCATCAATTATAGCTCAAGGAAGAAAAGCCAAACTTAATTATATCCTGACGTGTAGGTGAGTGAAAACATCTCAGTGTTTACTCAAAACACACTGACACACAATTATGCTATTTAAATATAAAGGAATTGTGGCTTTGTAAGTCTGTTATTAAAATGTGCAATTAACCAATTAACATATCATTAGTATCTACTTAAGCTCTGCGCTGATAATACTGCATTCATGTTTCAGAGGTAACTTGACATTTCTGACTTGATCTTTGCCTTTCATTACATATATGGAAAAAAATTAGAAAACCCTTTTGCTAAACACAGTATTGGGTTTTTATTAAGGGCTTGGGAATATACCCAGCTTAATCACTTTCTATTACTTTTCTTCCTGTCTAGTACCAAACTGAATATTTCATTTCATTGACATTGTATAGACAACTGAGCTTTCTGTAGATCAAAGAATGAAAATTACTTAGGCATTGAAAGGTGAGTTTATCAATGTCCTGGATTCTCTATGACAATGTCCAGGTTAGGATGTCCCAGGAAAACATTAAAGGCTGTCGTGAAAGGTTAAGTGTTCCCTGAGGTAATGAAATCTACTGAAGAAGCATTTCTTGCCCCAGTTCCTGGGCAGATGGTGGAGAGAGGAGGAGCACTGCCTGAATTCTGAAGACAGATTGCATAGTCTCCATATCATCAAGTACCTGTCTTGTGTGCCTGGAGCTTCTGCAGTTGGGTGAATGTTACATTAAGTAGGAATATTCCATCTATCTGATAATTAGAATGCATAACTACTACTAAAGTAAATCAGAATGAACATTTAACTAGCTTAACCTGTGACTAGATAACGTTGTTACTAGATTAGTAGAACTAGTAGTTTGACAACTCTGGTTGTAATTGATTAGTGGAGAAAGCAATTTATGTTTGCTAATTTCTAATAGTCTTATTTTCTCACTGATGATACAAAATACTCACTACTCACAATTTAAAAGAGGGAGGCTCTATTTTGGCTCCCAGTTTGTATTGGCTTCTACCCATAGTCAGATGAGTCCAAGACAGACTGCTGGCATGGCAGAGAGACATCACACAGCAGAAACAGCCCGCACAGGGCCTGTAGAAAGCAGGATAGGTGATCCTTCTTTCCCTTTATATTCCATTCAGGCCACACTCATTGTTGGTGCCACCCACATCTGGAGTGAGGCTGTCTTCAGTAAATTAATTTAGTCATGCCTAGAACTATGCTAAGCCTGTTAGGGGACTATTCCATTATCACACACCATTAACCCAATATCACACATGACCCAACCACCGCCCAAAAACTCCACCTGTGATTGTGTGTGGCTTTGGGAAGACATTTAGATACAAATCATACTATTCGACCTCTGAACCCCCAAAAATCTTGTGCATCCTTTTATAGAAAATGCATTTTGTCCATCTCTGTTAGTTACCAAAGTCCTAACAGTTTCAGCTCTGCGAAAAGTCCAAGTCCAAAGTCTCCTCTGAAATTTAAGATGAACTCTTAGCTGAAAGCTCCCATAATGATGAAAAGAAAGCTACCCCCTTCAAACATACAATGACACAAGACAAATATCACCATTTCAAAAGGTTCGAGTAGGGGAATAGAAAGGAACGGGACTGAAGCAAGCAGGGAAAATATTAAATGCCATAGTTTCTGTCCTGTACCTATGGTAATCCGTGGTAACATGAATTCAAGAGCACTTTATTGGCCCTTCCCCTGTGTTCCTGCCAGTGAGCATAGGGTTCATGGCTTCTTTCTCAGGCTGGGTTTGTTCACTCCTTGTGACTTTCCCCAGATGACCCGCATTTCTAGCTTCCCCACTCTCCTGGAGTCTCCACTACACCTCAGCTTCATATCCAACTCCCCTCCCAAGGGCACAGTCTGGCCTGACAGGAATTCTTCTGAAGTCTGTGGGGAATCTGAAGTCTGTGGGGAAGACTTCCTGGACCCACAACTTTTGAATTCCGGTTGTGCCTATCATCAGCACTGTGTGAATGATGCCAAGGGTTGCTGCCAGGTAAAGCAGTACCCAGGCTTCCTTGTCTCTTGGCTTCCGGGGTTTATTGCCTGGAATACTGATTGCTGTGAACTCAATTCCGAAGGAACAATTTCCCTGGGCCAACACCATTCTGGAATACGGTACTCTGGAGCTGTATTCTCCAAGCAAAGCTTTTCACTTGTGCAATTTTGTGGTTGCAAACTGGTAGAGCCCTGATAGCTTTTATGATGTCCTCAGATCATCTTTTCTGTTGTCCTCTTCCAAAATACTTGGTATTTTATTCCCAATCTGTTCAGCAAGCAAGTTCTCCATTCTTTGCAGACAACAACTTTACTAGAGCTTTGTTTATGGCCAAATTCATAGCTTTGTAAATTGTTCTCCTGGGCCCTTTGCGTTTGATTCTCAACACAGATCTGTCTAAAAGTCCTGAATAGAAGCCATGTCACTGCCTCAACATTAGACTGCCTTGAAATTTCTTCCCCCAGATTAATTAGTCCAAAACTCTTCCTCAAATGTCTCTAGACATGAACAAAATGCAGATGAGATTTCTGCCAAATCATAGCACACAGGTTCTGGAGTCCAATTGCCAATGTGGTGCTCCTTTCTGATTGACACTCCCTAAACCTGCTATTTTCCAAGTTTCTAATTGAAACTCCCTAAGCACTGCAAGCAGCATTCAGGCCGTCTGAGCTCCAACTAGAGCGTGTAATCAAGTTCAGCTCACAGATTTTCAGGACTGTTTCTTTAACCAGCATCTCCAAACATTTCCAGACTTCTCCCACAAGCCAATTCCAGAGCCTCCAGATACAGCTGATAAAGTAGTGTCACAACAGCAGATGACTTCTCTGCTAAAAAAATATCTGTCTTAGTTGCTTTCTTATTGCTATGACAAAATATCTAATGCTCACAAGGTAAAGGAGAAAATGTTTGTTTCGGCCCCCGGGTGGTAAAGGTTTCAGTCCATCATTGTACAGCTCCAAGGCAGGGCATCATGGGAGAGGGGCAGCACGGCATAGGGGCATCACAGAGGAGAAACTGTCCATGGCAGTAAGCCAGCGCCTAAAGAAGGAGCAGTGAACCCCCTCTTTCCCTTTGTATCCCACAAAAGCTATAAAATTATTGGTTGATGCTACTTACACTCCAAGTTGGGATTTTTTTCTTCAGTAAACTAATTCATTCACAACTAGAAGTATGCCAAATTAGTGGGCTAACCCAGTAGCACAGACCCATGATCCAGCAACCATCCCAAAGCATCACCTTGAAGGGACATCAGGATACATGCCACTGTACTTATTTGCTTAACCAAGCTTAAATTTCCAATTTCCTAAGAGAGAGCTGAAAGGATGGCCTCTCTCATTGGATTATTGTGAAGATTAAGGTTATTGAGGTGTGCAAATGGTTACCTGACATTTATATGAAAGTGAACCAAAATTAACTATGAGTGTAGTTACTTCTGTCACTGATGCTTAGGGGAGTTGCAGGCAATTCTGTTTCCATGGCAAGGATATGCAGGAGTGGTAGTTTCCATGTGTCTGGACTCAGGGCACCAAGGTGCCTCCTGGCTTCCCTGGAGTAGCCATCATGGTGCTACATTTCCAAACGGCCTCAGTCCCTGTGAAGCCAGGACAGCACTGGAGCTTAGAGCAGATGCACAGCCCCAAGTGTTTCGGTTATCCTTTTCAGAATTGACTTCATAGAAATGACAACCAAGTAATTAAATTTGATATTACACCAGATAGGATGGAAACCAGTCCTTCTACCCAACTCTGAGAAAAAACAAAACAAAAAAGAACACCTCTGTATTATTGGAAAGAAACCCCAAGAATCCAAGGCCTGCTGCATCCCACATGACTGATTATGGGACATAGACAGTGCTGTTCTGATGCCCTAAGTCCTTGTCACTGCTCATTTCCAGGACAAACTACCTGACACCGGCAACTCGGAGCAGTGCAGGCTCAGGATTTGTTCACAATCAGGTGACCTTAAGGAAGAACCAGCACAGGAAGAACAAGGAGGAAGAAGACACCCAAACTGTAGTGTCCAGAAAGCAGAGAGAAAAGGAAAGGGAGGCCTTGGGGACAGGAATGTGCCTGTTCAGATCCCACCCCCAGGGAGAGCTTCTCACCGACATGCTGGGCCATGGACTCATAGTGGATGAGCCTGCTGGTGACTGCAGCATCCCTGTGACCCAATCATTTCCAGACAGAAGAGCCTTGGAGTGCCACCCTGGGTCTAACACCTGCATAAATGGACTGAAGGGGGCCTTAGAGACCATCAAACAAGCTGACTAATTTTTCCAACTCAAGTTAATGTCTTTTGAGCAAATTAATGTGCAATAAAGTCATTTCATGTCTTTGCCAATCTGCCTGAGCAAATGCCTTTCACTCTCACATTTTCATGCCTTGCCCTCTCAGGGACACAGCACTTGGTCTCCAGTCATGAGTAGAGAATCCTATAACCCCACAACCCTTACATTCTGTATTCTGGTGAAATCAGCATCCTCACATGGTGTTTAGCTATGTTGTCAGCTCAAGCAGTAGCTGGCCCACTTGTAATTTGGCAGCAGAGGTCTCTGGATGTCTGGATAGCAGAGCATGGTGAAATAGATCCTGAGGTATGAATTTCCTAGTGGCCTTCATCAAACATGGAACTGAAGAGCTCTCTCCTCAAGTTTACAATCTTCAAACATTGAGCCTGCAATGGATTAGGTCTTGCTGGTTCTGAGATGCCCTCAAAGCATCTTTCTTGTCCTACTTTAAATAATTATTTTTTAGTGGCACTGGTCTCTTAAGCAGTCTTTTTTTAGCCTTCTCATATATACATGTTTCTTTTCTGGTCAAATTGAAAGTTTTAAAAGTATTTCTGCTCTTCTCTTTGTTCCCTAATTTCAGTATAAATTGGACTGAGGGAAACCAGAAATATCTAATCTATGACCTAGTCATTAGACTGCCTTAAAATTTCCTCCACCAAATCAATTAATCTACCATCTTTAAATTAGCCTTACATAGTTTTAGCACATGAAAAAATATAGACAAGTTATTTGCCAGAATATAACACAAATTTGCCTATTGGCCAGTTTCCAATAGAGCCCTTGTTCTTACCTGAACCCACATGAGTACAACAATGACCCTCCACATTTCTATCAGTCCTGTTTCTCAGAGCTCTGACTGGAATTATGCATCTGGTTGTGCCTAAACATTATAGGGCTTCACTAGTGCATATCCAAAACTTGTTATAATCTCCCAGAAAATCAGTTCCAAAAGCTTCTGAACATCATCAGGTACAGTCACAACTGTTCTGCTCCTTTGGTACTAATCTTCTGTATTATGTAGCTTTTAAAGTACTGGAGGAAATACTTGATATTTGCAACTTGGAGGAAGAGAGGTATATTCTTACTCATAATTTCAGAGATTTAAGTCCATGATTAGTTGGCTGGCTCAAAAGCAGAAAGAAAATATAGTACAAAGATGTAGTGGAGGTAAATTGGTAAATTATGGTGTCTGGGAAGCAGAGTGCCAGAGAAGAAGTCCAACAGGAAGTGACCAGAAGTAATCCTCCAGGCCAAACCCCCCAACCCACTCAGTGCAGCCAGGCTTGCCTTACTTATGGCCCAGTGGGTGGACTCTCTGATGAGGTTAGTGTCATCAAACCCAGTCACCTCCCTGAGTCTCTTAACCCCATAGGTTGACAGAGTTAGATGGGATAAACACTTTTCTCTTTCTGAAATAAACCTCAATTTTCTTTTGTTGTTCAAGGCAGTTAATTCACATCGTGCATTTTTGATACTGCTTATTTGAATACAAATTGGAATTTGTGCTTAGAACATAAAATTATCTTCTAATCATTTTCAACTGCTAGGTAAAACATGTTGAATTGATATTTAAGATCCTGGGATTATGTATCTTTTTATTTTTCTGTCACCACTGATGCCCTCATCCTTGGTAGCTTAATAACTGGTTGCCATACCTACTTGGTTACCTACATGGGTCATCTTTTAGCCTCAAGGCAAAAGGACACATTGCAAAAGACATTCTGTCAGATCTGGTCACCACTGAACAAAGACTCAACAGTGAACTCCAGTCTCAAGTTGAATAAAATCAAAGATCCTGGCTGTGATAAACAAGCTGATGACCCTGGGCTGGCTTCCCTCCAATATGTGCTCAGGTTTTTGGACACTGCATGGAGGAAGAGTAGCTGGAAATGAGCTTCCTCAAGAAGAATCCTAGAGCTTCCTGTGCAATGGCTCCCTCTCCACCTCCATCCATTTCCTAACCCCAGGGTTTTCTACTCTCAGCCTCTTCTTTTTACGTAGCAGCCTCTGATTTAATAACTTGGGTTATCAATACTTCCCTTGATCAACTGCTCTGTGAAAATCACCTCTTCATTTCACAGCTCATTTTTGATAATCACCTTATCATTTACATCTTCTCTTGTCTGGTCAACTGTTTGCTTGAGTCAGTACTGAATTCTGCTGAAGTATGAAATACATATGTGGTATGCCAAGCATGTAGAGCAAGAACTGGCAAATGCTGTTCATTCAAATAGTACTCTAAAAGAGTGAATGATTTTGTATTGCTTTAGACATGATACAATCCTATTTAGAACAAAGTCTTTTGTGAGATAGCAGCGCATTCTGTAGAGATGGGTACAAAAATCCTTCCACCATTTTCTTTATCTGAAACATCCTTGGTTTCCCTGGATTATCTTTTTATTACAAAAGAAATGATGCCAACTTTACAAGATTATCATTAACATTTTCTCTGACTATTTGAGACTTTATTTGGTAGACTGTCCCAATTTCTTGTTTTCCTTGATCACATCAAACTATTCCGTTTAAAGTCTGAATCAGACTTGGATCCATGTGGACTCCCAGAAGAGCACTTCACCCAGTGGAGAAATGGAGTGAGCATTTCTTTATTTGTAGCAAGGGGAGCAAAACTTTAAACTTTCAAGCACTTCTATAGCCCATGTGGGATGTCTTTTAATTAAAATAAATTAAAGGAAATCATCAAGAGCTGTACTTTATTGAGTTTTGAAGTGTCATGGTAAAGTAGTAAAGTGACAAATTCATGATTGCTTTATTAGTAAGGGCTTAAAATTATATAAATTGTTGGAGAATTGCATCCTAAAATAGCTCTGTATTTCTCTTCTTAAGCAGGTGGCAAAATTATTCTGCTAAATATATTCCCCACTGAGCCTAGTGAGTGACCTCACATCAATTTCACTGCAGTAAAGTGGATGCTTGTGTATTAGGCTATCAATTCTAATGGAAAATACATTTAAGATATAATAAGATGGAGATTTATTTCAAAATGCAATATTAAATGTTTAATTAAGTATGTCTACAAGTATACATGGACACAGACGTACACACAAAGGGAATTATTCCAATGCACAGCAGTCAGATTTGAAGTGGAAAATAATGGCAGAAATCCTGACATTTAGCTTTGCCAAGTTCATTTCATGCCTCCACAATATGTATCTTTAAGTATTTACAAGGTTTCGCCAGCTTTTAACACTTTCCATAATCACAGTGGTAATATTTTTTGACTGTGACAACATCCAAAGGTATTTCATTGTATGTTTTTAGAACATGAAGTTTATGCCTCCTAATGTTCACTCAAGCTGCAAAATGTTAATCACTTTGTACTTACGTCGTTCAGTTCAGTTGTTCTCTAGGCCTAATTATAGAATATTTGCCTCATCACAAATTTGATATCTTGTATCATGATTGCTTTATCACTAAGGGCTTTCCATTCTCTCCCTGCACTTGCACTCTGGCTGGACATTGAATGAGATCTCATATGCAGTCTTTTCTGAGGTCCACTCCTGTGTTTCAGAACACTTTGACACCGTTATATACATATGTCAATTTGTTTTTTCCTGCCATCAGGGACACACATTCAGTTATTCACACAATTTGGGGCTTGTGAATAACACTATCAGTATTTACACACTGAGTTTTATGTATGCATATTTTCAGTTCTTTTAAAGAAAATATTAGAAGGAGTTTTGGTTATAGATGAACTTTTTGTTTTTGATTTGTAGTACACAGTTGCAGCATATGATGGTCACGTGTATTGTGGGAAGCTGTTCCATGCACACAACATCAGCCAATTCTTTCTTTAACCCATAGCCCTCCTTGGCCTCCCTGACCCTTCCAACTCTGGGTCCTCTTTCCATCTGCAAAAGATCTGCTTCTGTTGAATTTGATTCTTTCTATTCCATCTCCTTTCCTTCCTCTCCCTTCCCTTTCCCTTTGTCGCTTGTTCCCCTCTCCATTTGAAAACAAATCTACTTCCTGTTTTCTTTTATTTTGCTCTTAATTTCTATTCTGTTTCTCAGATAAGAACAATCAGGATATTTAAGCTGATGTGTCTGATTTTTTCACCCAATACTGTGCTCTCACTGTGCCTTATTTACATACAGAGCCCTCAAGTTACCCTCTTTATGGCTGGTTGGCCCTGCTGTGTACGAAGTGCAAAGACCTCATGGTCTTTATTGGTTCATCTATTGATGGGCAGAAGGGCCATTTTCAAGTGTTAGCTCTTACAAGTTGCACTGCTGTAACTATTTTTAATCATGGGAGGAACAGAAAACTGTTTGTGAGATATTGGCACCATTTCACTCTCCCACAGGTAGTGAACAAGAATTTCCATTTCTCTGGATCCTTTCCACACCTGCTGTCTATCGTCTGTCTGACCACGACTCTTCTCGTGGCTTTGAAGTAATACCTCATTATTGTTTAAAATTCATAAGGTACAATAGAAATTGTGAAAATGAACGGAAAAGAAACTGCTCAAAGGGAAAGAACACCTGGGATGGGGGAAAGGAGAAAAGAAAGATGGGAAAAGAGAAATACAGATAGATAAATAGATGTACATTATATAATAATTATACTACTAATCTGTTAGTTCATCAAAAACAATAGCTTGTGTTTTCACAGTTGTGATCATTTTTTCATACCTATTATAATCTGAGAACTTGGAAGATAACAGTATGCAACATGGTGACTGGGGTTTTAGCTCAGCGGTTCAAGTGCTTGCCTGGTAAGCACGAGCCATGAGTTCCATCCTCGGTACAAAAAAAGCCAATATGCAATATATTATATCGTTGTTAGTCTCCTATTATGTTGCTTTGAAATTCTATATCCTTGTTTTTATTCTTTTTTCATTTAAAAAAGTCATAGGGTGATGGAACTGAGTAGTGGTACTCATATGTTTATGGGCCATTTGCAGATCAGTTTTGGAAAAAATGTTGATTAAAATCCTCTTTCCAATTTTTAATTTTGTTTTTGTTGTTATTATTGCTGCTGCTACTACTGTTTTTGAGTTGCAAGATTTTTCTATATTCTCCAGTTGTTAGGACCTTATCAGATACATCGAATACAGATATTTGTTTTTTGTCATGTGGCTTACCTTTCCTCTATCTTGGTGGCTTCCTCTGCAGTACAAAAGCTTGTAATACCCTTGAAGCCCAGCTTGTCAGTTATCTGTTACCGTTTGTTGGTATTTTGTCCCATCAAAGTAATGGTTGCTGAACTGTGCTTATGAAGATTTATGCCCGTGTTTTCTTTCAAGTGTTATTATCTTAGCTGTTAATTTTACGTAAATGAGCTAGTTGAAGATAGAATTGTGCATGGTATGAGCTAAGAAGCCAAGCACGACTTTTGAATACTGGTGGCAATTGTCTCACATGTTTCCTTGAGATTTTAGTCATCTCTTAGTATTTTCAGAGCACTGAATCCAGAAATTCCCATAGATTTCCACGGATGTTCATTCCATTGTAGGGTATTCATGTGGAATCAATCTATGCACATTCTCTTGTATACTTGAAATCATATCAAGCTTAATTTTATCATCCCACATGATGCAAATACTAGATAAATAATTTTCACGCTCCACTGTATCGGGATCCGTTTTTTTTTTTTTTTTTCTGTTTTTGATTTATGGTCAGTTGAATCTGTAGAAACAGCTGTAGGCACAGAGCGCCAGCCTCTGTTCTCTCAGAATGTAACCGGTACAAGCTTTCCAATGATGTACCCTGTCTGGGATCTCATTTGACCCTTGAAATAGCTCAAGAGCAGTAACATTTTGATATTATATAAGGTTGAGTTTAAGTAATTTAGTGAATATTATTTCTAATGACATTAGCTGTCCTATTTTCCCAGTGAATTATGCTGTTCCAATCATGTAAAGTCCTACTGTATCATAATCATATGCTTGTGGCAAGTAGTGGTCCTTACTGAATTTTCAGGCTTGACTAAGATTTTTTTCTTCATTGTGGAAACACTCACAAAGGACTTAGTAAGTACCACGTATATCACTGGGTCTTCACCCAGTGCCTTACACAAACACAAACTGTATTTTTATTCATATTTCATTAAGAGAGTTAAGCTTAAAAGTCAAGTGATTTTCCAGACCATGCAGTAAGTTTCCATGTATGCTACATGCAATCCAGTGGTGTTTATTTTCTCATAATTTTTAGGGAACATAAGAAATACAAAATTTCCATGAAGTTTCTCAGATTTATATAACATATCAATAGCATAGGTTAATTTCAGATCTATGCTCTTCAAAAGCCTGCTGTCATGTCTTTTCAGATTAGATATTAGTCCCAGCACTGTGGAGTCTCAGGGATCTGGTCATTTGATTTAACAATGAGCAATGTTCTGCAGAGTTACGTGTCAGACAAAGCTTACAGAATTTTGGCATTTGGATGCACCAGCAGCTTTAACTTTCAGACAAAGATACGAAATTTGCCCAAATTACATATCTTGCTTTTGCAGTGGTACAAGTACTTTGCAATCTGGGTCTGTTTTTCTACTGTACAGTGAAAATTTGATGTATGGGATTTATGATTACAGTATCTTATTAGTTATTACCTTATTCGTAATGTAGAAGTTCTGTTTCAAGTTTATTATGCACACACTGTACATTTCAAATCCTCTCCTTGTAAAATAATGTTTGAAAAGCCAACTATTATACTTTTTAATTTTTAAGATTAACAAACAAATACATTCTAAAACTCTGTATTAAAGCATTAAACAGCTCTACAAAGCAATATACGGCAAATCCAGTGTGGTAAAAATGGTATTGGAAGGTTTCATTCTCTACACAAGCTATTAATTTTTTTTTACAGACCTGTGAAAGGAACTTCATACCAAATGCTTATGATTCACCCAAACATACAGAATAAGTCATCATATGAGAGGAGTTGCACACACGCATGCACACACACACACACACACACACGCACACACATGCACACATGCACACACACACACACACACACACACACACACACACACACACACATGTGCATACACAGATCCCTGGAATCATCAGTCTCACAGAGTCACAATCCTGCTGTCCTCCCCGGAGTCCCTGGGATGCACGTGAGCGAGCTTCTCCTCCCTCCCAGGTCTGCTGCTGGCCAAGTGCCCACATGAGAGAGCATCACGTGGAGCCTGAAATAAGACGGAGTTTGTTAAGGAAACTCCATTCTTAATCACAAAATCTTATTACTTGCCACGTAAAAATTCACCCTACCCAATTATTTACTCAATGTAAATGATACTCAAAAGTTTCTAGAAGAAAATGTAAGAGAATATCTTATAACTGTAATCTATACTGAATTTTCTTAAGACAGATAAAATACTAATCATAGTTAGGTTCATATATTTAAAACAAAATAGAAAGAAAATGAAAACAAGTCTGGGATTTCTACCATGTCTAAATGAACTTTCTGGGGAAAATCTTCAAAATACTTCTATCTAAAAAGACTATGTCTTAATTGCTACAGTTAAAGAATTCTACATTAATAAAGAAAACAAACAAAATATTTAATAAAAATATTCAACAAACAAAATATTTAATGTAAAGTTATGTAAAGAAGATGCAGAAATGATCAAAGGAGTACCTGAAAAGTCTCTCAGCAACATAATCATAAGAGAAATACAATTTTAATAAGCCTTTATGAGATGTGATTACCTCATAATTAGAATATTTGAAAATATAAAAAATTGAGACCATCAAATATTTATGCAGATGTGTAAGAATTTGATGTATAAGAATTTGAGCTCTTTTGCGAGCTACAAAATGGCATAACTTTTAGAAAACTCTTTGGTCATTTTATAAATTCACATGTACACCTATGCCTTCTAATCTTTAACTCTGCTTTCTTCCAAGTTGTAACAAAAACTTTCATCGCCAAACACATTACGCAAAAATGTTTAAAACTCCTGTTCAGAGTGGCCTAAGCCTTAAATGGCTCAAATGTCTATTAAAGGAAAAGTGAATGAACCAAGGATGGCATATTAATGTGATGGAATATTACCCAAAAATTACACAAGAAATATTGAAATGTTAATGCGCTCAATGCATAGTTAAGTCATTACATTGTGAGACAGAGTTGCATGTTAAGCCTAGTGTGTAATTCTAAATAAGAAGGTAGACTCTAGTTAGGATCAACGTATGGTCATAAATGTCATAGAGCAATTTGCCCATGGCAGGAACAGGTAGGGTTTGCATTTCCAGAATGAACTGGGCTTTCTGTGGTGACACAAGTGTCCCATGTCCTGATCCACAGTGTTGGCTCTATTTGTTAGGTGAACAGACACTGAAGTGGATGACTAGGTAATGTGCATCCTGCCAGAAGCACATTTCACCCGATTTGAATAAGGCTTGTCACAACTTGGGCTTCAAGGACAGAGAAAATTAGCATCTTTCTCCCTGACAGACTGGATCAGCTTTGGACTTCATTGCGATATCTGACCAGGCTTTAATGTTGTATTGTACCATTTGCTCTACATGTGTTTCTGATTGTCCCGTACGGCAGGGGAAAAGGACCCCAGTAAGGGACACACTGCCTGAGACTGGAAGAGTGACCGTAACAAGCATTTATGGGGTGGGGTCATCATAGATTCAGTAATGGATGGAATGACCAGCATTGCAGCAATGGGAAATGCTTTCATTACCACTCTTCTTTGTATACTAACCAAAATAAATTTTCATTTCTTCTTATTCTTTACACATTAATCAAAATAAATTTTCATTTCTACTTTCTGAGAAGATGCAATTGGTTATTAAGTCAAGCCCTGTAGACTTGCCACTACTTTAAATGGAAAATCAATAGAATCTTGGCAGTTCAGCAGGGTACAACCCTTCTGCTTTTACAGATAATGGGAAAATAAATTGACAGGGGTCTCCAGAATAGGTGATTGGGAATTTTCACCCAGGTGCAGCCCCAATAACCCACCTGTTGCCTTGCAGGAGGGAAGAGGGGCACACTGGGAGACATCATCAGGGCAGGGCAAGGCCACCAAAGGCCACTCAGCGTCAGCAAGCAGATGTCCAGAGGGGCGGAGGGGAGTGAGCTTCCCTGATGACTTCACCTTCAGACCTGGACCTCTTAGAGATCTGCTGCCTCCATTCCAGGGGAGCAGCCTTGGTCTGGAAGCTGGAAGCACACAACTCAGTGAGGTTTTCAACGTTTGGAGCCAAGCAGTAACGTTCTCCACAGAAACACCACAGGACTTTATCAGTCCTTGTGCAAGTGGGAAGCTCAAAATCATTACTTGCAAACACAGTGAGGTAAATTTATAAATAATGCAGTGGATCTCAAGCCCTTTGCAGGCAGGAAAATCTCCTAAGAGAATGCAAAGCAGATTGGGAGGTAGATGTTGAGGCCATCTGCTGACGAAATTGGTTTATAAGTGATGATTCTGTGCTCGCCATAGCTGGGCACCTGGAGATTACAGTGGACAGAAAGCAGTGTGGGTGGGATTCCAGGATGAGCAGAGGTCTACTTACTACACATGTGGTTCCTCTTATGGACAACAGCACAGAATTTTGGTGGCTACTGCTTGGAATGCCAGGGAAGTAACCGAGGGCTGAACTGGACAGCAGTCTTCAGAGAAGGTGGTAAACTTAACCACCTCGCTTGTGACATCTTGTGTGCACCACTCATTAATGGGGCAAATAGGGTAAAATCAAGACTCGCAGGTGTGATGTGGGCCTGCAGGGGTGCGCTTCATGGAAGGCGTACCACACTCAGAGACATAGCAGCGGTACGTGGCTCAGACCTAGACGAGGCTCTGTCCCTGCGTGCTCCAGACAGCAGGTGGGGGGAAAGCACCCAAGCCCTTACTCACAGCTGTGCTCCTTCAGCTCAGGGCTGTGGGGGAGGCAGTGCCAGGAGAACGACAGCATTTCCAAAGACCACCGTGCAGTAGGAAGAGTGGCCCATTGCTCAGTGTCCCTGCCGTCTGTACACAGACCCTGACATTCACTCCCCCTGGGAAAATGAGGAGGTGGGAGGCTTGGTCTCCATTCTAATGTCACTGAATTCTCTGTCCAGGGAGAAAATGTGACACCATCAAAGCTGCACAGGACCACAGTAACCAGTGGACACAGAGGCACTGGCCCTGAGCCAGAAATCATGAAGGTCCCTAGACGCTGACAGGTCACTTGAGCATGGAGGCCAGGCTGGTGACATTTGAGCAGGTTGCTGCCTGGGATTTCAGGAAATAGTGGACCAGAGGACAGGGTCCCCAGGAGAGGGGGTGCATGGAAGAAGAGGTCCAGTATAGGCTGGTGGCATGGCAGGGCACAAACTGGATAAGAAAGGAATGGGTTGGTTTCAGGACAGGGGAAAAATATGCCATGATTAAATGACAGTCACAGAGCCTCCAGCTGGATGAAGAGTTAGGAATGAAGGTCTAAAAATAGAGAGTTGCCAGGGACAAGATCACCCAGGCCTGCGGGTGTCTCAGACAGGAGGCCTGGAGAAAAATATCCCTAACCAGGAAGAGCGGAAGCCCACCATGCCCAAGGCAAAGGCAGGTTCCAGGAGCTTTGCCCACAGGCCCTCCCACAGACCCTCCCCCCAGGCTCCAGGAGCTCCTGTCCTTGATGCTGAAAGACAGTGAGGTGGCTTGGCCTGGGACTGAGTGAACATCCTCGAGTCGCCTTTCCAAGTAACCCTTACTCACCCATCCAAGCACACTGAGGAATGGGACCTGACAGGTATCACAGAACTGCTTTAGGGGAGTATTCAGGAACCTTGGAAATCCCGCCCCTTGCTGCAGGTCTGACAAATAAGGTGATTGTTTGCAACCAGTTTCCGTACACGTAGGTGGTGAGAGGCAATGTGATTTGGCCACCGAGACTCAGAAAATGTGTGTTGTGGCTGAAACCACTGTGCAGCTTTGCTGTGTCCACTTCAGGAAAGGCTAAATGGGCATGGGTCTCTGTCCCCTTCTAAATACATGGCAGAGTATTCTCCTACTGCCCACCAGGTTGCCCAAGTCACAGGGAGAGAACACAGGAGCTACGCCCAGCAGCTGGGGAATTTCTAGTTATAAATTTGGAAGAAAGATCAATTGTAATAGAATAGATGCTAATCAAAGAATTATAAAATTGGTGACGTATTTAGGGAAAACCTTAAAACAGTCAAGTCTAACTTCATTTTGTTATGCATTGGCTTTTCACTATCCAATGGAGACATCATGATTAGGAAACAAGGCGAAAAGGGGCAATGTACATCTGATTGCCAACTGTCCCCTTGGGGTGCTCCTGACCTCACAGGGTCACGGTATCTGTGGGGAGATGCTGACAATCAGAAACCAGAAATCTTGGGCTCAGTGCTGACGGTTGCTGACATTCAAGCGCATTTAGAAGTGAGATGGAAATCAGGGAACTAAGAACAGAGAGGAAAAACCCAGTGGTGTCTGGAAGATGATAAAAGGACTTCAAAGGTTTATTTAAAGGTTTCCATTCTTTATTTGGCAAAATGACTCTTCAGGTTATTGGATTAAAAAATATATTGCTACAAACCAGCCCTGGGCAATGCAATTTGTGAGAAACACACAGAAAAGCAAGATCCTCAGAATCAGGAGCTTTGGGTAGATTTCTTATACCAAATTTATTTTTTCACATTAGTTGATGTTTTTTCACAAAGTTCTACCATACATACATTCAGTTGTGTAATTAATTCCAAGTTCATTCATTGAAGCTACTTTGTAGTAACGGTCGTCAAGAAAAATATATTCCTATAAAGTCATTTGGGAGAGTTTTACTTTCCCAAACAGCTTTAAATTGTTGAAAAATGTAAGTATAATTTAGAAGAACTTGTTTTCCATACAGCTCACAGTTCAAAGTTACAGTCTCTGTTACCAAACTTGTCTTAAGAAATTAATTTCTTCCTAAGTGGTTCTTACTCCCATGGAAAGTGACCGCAGTTTCCGTGGAGACACTGATGGCTCTGTGGGTCTTCCATGTATGACTGAAGAATGTTTTTGACCATCTTGCCTGTTAATGAAATGACAGGTGTCATCTGTCGCTCTGGTGACCTGGCGGTTTTGTCACATCCATTCACTAGATGCAGATCCCGTCTCCAACACTGGCTACCCAGAAAAACCACCCATCATGGGCTCTGATCCTCCTGCTTGACCTTCCTGCTTCTCCCTAAATCCAAACTCTACACTCAGTAGTGATTTCCATTAGCCATGGTCATCCAAATACAGGAAGAAATTGTTTTCTGTCAAAGATAGAAGTCCAAAGATTAAAACAGGTTCAGTTTACCAAAAAACAAATTCACAATTATTATCTAGTTCTCTTTTGATAAGATTGTATTGTGGTGTGTGATTATATCCTTAGCAAAAACAGCAATACACAAAAATCACAGTGTGTGCATGGCCCTGGTTGCATCCACCCCATCTTCACTAGCATCCTCCTCTGCTTCCCTGTCACCACAGCAATGTGGTGCATCAGCCAGCAGTGACCGTGCCTTCATTCAGAGTGTGTGCTGTGCCCTGAAAGCATTCTGGATAAAGCAAGTGATTCACTTAAGAATTTCGGGGGTGAATTTGGGTTTGAAGCAAGGGAAGTGGTCCAAAGTGTGGCCCACTTAAAAATTTGCATGTTTTAATGTACCAGTAAGCAGTCCTTTAATGCTATCTGTTAGTGCATAAATACAGACCTTCCATGGTATTCTGTAAATGCTTAGTTCACTATTACCACCGTCATTTTAACATTTGAAGTCAACACCAAGCAGGTGAGACCATGCCTGCCTTCTGAGCAGTGTCGGATTGTCTCCAGCAAGGGTCCTTCTAAGGACTCAGGCAGAGGCTGACAGAACTTTCCAGCACCATGACTGTAGGCGCCTTAAGCCCCTGCAGGGCCGAGAACCCTGCCAGCTGTCTGGGGCAGCCTGGAAGCAACCACCTGCACCACACATTGCTGGGCAGCTTCCGAGCTGCACCAAAGGACAGCGAGATCCAGGGCCAATGTGGGCTTGGTTTCTGGGGAAGCTCTCCGTCCTTCCACATCCCCAGTGCTGGAAAGGTCCACTCTTCCCAAACAGGGAATGGACTCCCCTTGCCCAGGGCCCACCCCAGTGCTGTCACCTGGTGATCAGTCTCAGCACAGGACACTGGGACCGCAGCATCCTGCTCCTCCTCAAGCGGAACACAGTGGGGGCAGCTTGGTGCTTTGTGAGCCATAGGATGACTTTCAGACTGATGTATCCTACGGTTGGGTCCCATTCCATCTTGGAGTCTCTGTGGTCTCATGCGTTAAATGGGTGTGGAGTGTCTACCACAGTGGGGCACTGTGAAGGCCCAGGAGATAAACTGCTGTGTCATGTGTCTTCGTCATATGTCTTTTACACAAACATGTGGCAGTGGGAAGAACACAGGATGCTGGACTCTGTCACCCACTGGAAATCACTCTCTAGGTCCAAAGGTTGATGCCAACATCTGTGGATGTTGCTGTACCCCTCTCTGTCTGGGTCCAGCACTCGGAGGGGATTTCCAGCCTCTTCCCAGCCCAGGGAGATGAGCAGTGCATGCTGGAGTCCCCCTTGGAAAGGGGAAGGGACATTTCCCAGACCCTTGGCAGGGTGCTCAGCTCCTCCCCCTGGAACAGCACTCCGTAGGCACAGTCCCCTTCGGTAAAGCCCATGGGCGGAGCTCAGTGCCAGCGACCACAGACCTGGAGTTCTGAGACAGCTGAGGTGGCTCTGTAGCAGAGGGAAAGGCTCTTCTTCTCCTCGTGGAATGGCTGTGGCATCCAGGCCCCAGAAAGATTGCTAGATAGAACATGCCAGGGACGCACCTGCTGGGGCTGCCTGGGGCCGTCTTACCCTAGA
The DNA here is from genome assembly GCF_034190915.1 of Cavia porcellus. Lineage (NCBI taxonomy): Eukaryota > Metazoa > Chordata > Mammalia > Rodentia > Caviidae > Cavia > Cavia porcellus. The sequence goes on from NW_026947507.1 coordinate 46,449,668, forward strand.
ATGTCCCTGTGTGTGCTTGCTGTGTCCAGGCTCCACCAGGTCAGTGCTTAGCTGCAGCCTGCTGGCCTGTACATCACTAACAAATGCCACTCAGAGGCCGGAGTGGGGTGAAGGCTTAGGGCCACGCGTGAGCAACACTCCAGTGGAATAAAATGACTTTTCGTTTCTCCTTGAAATAGTGTAGCTTTAAATGCTATAATAACTATGTTTAATCAACGTACATGGAAAATTTGTGTTCTCTCATGTAGACACAGATATTACTATCATTACTTTAACTGCTATTAAGCTGGTTATTTTTATTTTTGTTGCATAACACTTGTAAGTCATTTAGACAGAAATAATCAAAATGTCTGTGTTGGACACAAAATGTCCCTTAAGGTATATGCTGTGACCACAAACACAAACAGGGAAGGTGGACCTGTGGCTGACAATTGACCCGTGGCAGGCCCTCGAATTCACAGTGTGGCTGGCCAGCATTGGCTCTGAGAGCCTGACCTGGTCCTGCATACCTGGCCTGGGTGGGGCCCTCAGGCTGTGCCCAGGGCACCATCCCTCCCCATCCCAGAGCTGGCATCATGGGTGACTTCATCCAACAGGAAGAAAGCCAAGCAGCATGAGTAAGAACTTTGGGGTGAAAGGGGTGAGACTTGGCTTGGCTCACACCCAGGACAGTTCTCGTGACCTCAGGTTACTTTCCAAGGCCACACAGGTAGCAACCACACATGCATGTGACCAGCCATGTGGTGCTTCTCTGCACACATATACTGCACCATGCCCAGATCAGGGGAAGCATCTGTCTCCTTCAGCACTGATCCTTTATTTGTGGGGAAAACGCTTACAATCTGTGCTTCAAGAGTGCTGCACCCTTCTTTATCTGTCACACCCCTCTGCGAAGGCACAGCAGAGATTATGTCGTCCTCCTATTTTAAAGAGCACAGGAAGAGGCTGCATGCAGCTGTGAGGCAGAGCTCCCCGGTGAGCCCCCCAGGCTCACCCTGCTGGGACATAGGACCGCCCTCTCCTCTCGGTCACCAGCCTGCACCACAGTGACCCACATCCTGGAAAGGGCCCTTGCACAAGGGGACCTCTGTGTCAGCAATGGCCACTCAGAGTGTCTGTGTACTTTTCACCTCTCACAAGTCACAGTGCTCTGTCAGTGCTGTGCTTAAAGCCACACAGTACCTGAGTAACCGAGGCCAGCCGGCTCCCCGCAAAAGCCTGAGTTTCATTGGACAGTTTTGCTACAGGCAACCTGGTGCTGTGGGTAAACACAGGGCACCAGTGGGAAAACATGAGAACTTCCTATGTTAAACAGCACACTTTCCGGTGAGCAGAGTCACAAAGGTGACTGCAGGGCTGGAGCTGGCTTGTGCTGCTTCCAGTCACTCTGCCACCCCAGGATTTCCAAAGTTCGGAAATGTGTTGCTCAACACTGTGCCCCAGGTAGCCCCACTGCACACTGGCAAGGACGGGGCAGAGGGTTTCACACATTGAAGGCCACTTGCTCACATTAGGCCCCCGTGAGGACCGCATCATTCCTGCTGCACTGGTGAGGCCAGACAGATCTGCAAGCTGTTTTTAGATGGTTTGTGCAAAGGTCAACTTGCTGGAGTTCCCTGGGTGGGCGTTTCCTTCCCACGGCTCAGTAGAACTATGGGTAGGTCCATCTGCAATGCCTGAGTGCTTGGATGCAGAGGCTGCAGGACTGCAAACAAGTTGAAGGCTGGCCTGGGCACTTCCTGACTTAATGAGAGCCTATCTCCAAATACAAAACTAAAAGAAGACAGGTGTGGGTCATGTGAAAGCCCTGGGTTCCATCTACAGTACTACCATCAATCAGTCAATCAGTCATGTTACTGTATGATGTCAGCCCACAGTGAGCCCACAGTGAGTCAGGTCTGAGCCAGCCCTGCCCCTGCGGGACCAGGTTCTCCCTGGGGTGCGATGAGGGTTCACTTATCCTTTGCTATGAACCTCTTGCTTCCAAGGCTTCCTCTTTCGAATGAGAACAAGGGCTCACAGGACTCCAAATGATGTGTGGCTCTCTAATTCCACAGTGGGGATTTCATCAGTCACTGCTGCAGTGTGCACAGGATGGAAACTGGGTTAACTGCGAGGTGCTTCTTAGCTTGGTCTGGAAAAGCAGGGTGCCACTCGGTCTCCTCACCTCTCCTACCTCCTTCCCTTCCCAGTTTGGGGCCTGGACCCTGAGAGCATTGTTCCCATGCAAGGAGTCCAAGGAGATTAGGAAAGGATGTAGGGGCAACTGTGGGTCTCGGGGGTGCAGAGAGAGATGGCACTGTGCCCTGGTGTTGGAGAGAGATGGTGCTTCCATTTGTGAGCCCCGTTGCAACTTCCCTGAGATGGTGCTTCCATTTGTGAGCCCCGTTGCAACTTCCCTGAGTCCCTAGGAACCCCTGCTGGGTCCACATCCATGAGGATTCAGGACAGGTCCCAGGTGCTCCAATCACAGCTGTGATGGTCCCTGCACATGCAGGAAGCTGTGGGATGAGATGGAGACGTACAGGATGCCCTGCCATAAGCAAGGATGAGGTGTGGGAGACCCTGGCTGTAACCCTGGCTGCATCCCACGTCTGTCACCGCAGGCTCCTCATTCTCCAGTGAGGCCCCTTCGCTTCCGTGCTGCAGATCCAAAGCTTAATCACACTGGAGCACCTATGAGCCTCATGCAAGGCACCACCTCAGGGAAACCTGGAGCGCAGTACACAAGCCCCCATGTGCAAAGGGTGAGTGGAGGTGTACAGGAATAGCTCACTACCATTGATAATGAGCAATCAGCACATTTCAAGGGACGCTGCTCCAACTATTCACTTTGTACCTTCAAGTATATAATCACCTAGCTTCCTCACATGAGGAAGAGTCCCGACGCCCTGGCTGCCTCAGCACCTTGCCTATAAGAGGCTTTCAACTATCTGCTGGCTTACCCAACTTTCATTTGGTTTCAATTTCCCCTACGAAATACTTGATTCCAAACAGCCAAACAAAATGTCACAGATAATTTAGGGTCAAGCTGACATACACCTCTCACGCCCCTGTTTTACATTTAGAAAGCTGTGGTGTTATCTACGTTCTCCAGAGTGGCCAAACCCCTGCTTGCTCTGTTGATCTCAAAATATCCAATGAACAGAGGAAATTATGGAGAAAATTGTTCTGTGGCAAGACACAGGCATCAGCTGATGGAATTACTTTCTTTTGATGGATTTGTCTATAAGACTGTCACCAAAGCAGCTGTGTGGTCCTTGGGGGATTGAGTCCTTTCTGTTGAAAACCAGTGTGGTTGGGAATGGGTCAGGAGCCTGATTGGAACCCCAGAAGCTGGAAACCAGCCCAGTTCTGTGACAGCTTTAGCAAATCACTAGATGCACTTCAGTATTTTTGAATTTGATAATAGTAGCTTGTGGAGTTTCATTACCCATAGTATCCAGCATTGCCCCAAAAATTGACTTAATGGAATGGTCTCTGATATTGGCTGAAGGATGCAATTTCGAGCCACTAAAGTTGTGCAATCCACTCTTACTTTTGTGTCAACAGTGTTTATAATGTGTCCTTAAAAGAACATAATGAAGGACCAGGCAGCCTCATGATTGTTTGCTGTGCTTCCAAAATTTCATTCTAACGAACAACTGTTATTCCAGTCTACTCATTTGCGGAATACAAACTAATTGCTGAGCCTCATCACCAGTGTTCTGAGCATGAAAAGGCTGGAGAATACTGATTTGATTAATCTTTCTCCGTTTACATGGGGAGAGAAAGGGTGCCATTAGCTCTGAACTTTTGATATTGATTTATGCATATAATTTGTATCCAGATGGTAAGATTTGTATCAGTCCATCCCTACTTATTTAATACCAAGCAGTAAGTCAAAGGGACTTCAATGAAAGACACAAAAGGCATTTCTCACAAAACTGGGAGCACTTGTGAATACCAGGAACATTTGGAAAAATAGGGTTGGAAGTTAGCAGTCTTTTAACTAAATTGAGATTTCTAAGTTTTAAGTATTCTAAAGTTTGAAAACTAGAAATTTTCAAAACATTGGACAATATATCATGCAAATATAATTTCTTCTCCCCATTAAGTACATCTCACCATTTCCAACATCAGTATTTATTTCACAATGCTTATATTTCTTTCTGAGTGCTCATGAAGAGTTACTTCATGATATATTTCACTGACTTGAATGGAGCCCTATCCCTGCCATGTGTATGCACGCACAGAAATGCACACAGATACATTATATGGCTGTTTTGTCTTGAATTTTCCATCGCAGATGAAACTCAAAATATTAACCCTGTCATCATTCATATTTTATGAAAACACGAAGTTTTTCATGATTATAATTGCTTTTAGATATTTAAGTCAAGCATATTGTTAATTTCTTTGGCTCATGTAATAGGGTAATATTACATTAATTCTTGAATGAAAGTGAGTAATATAGGAAAATAATTTTAAGATATGTAGAATGCTTTAAAAAGGCCACACAAAGCTGGGCTAGGTAGTTCATGCCTACAGTTCCAGCATTTGTGAAGCTGAGGCGGGGAGGATCATTGCGAGTCTGAGGCCAGCTGGTGTTTGTCCTTTCTGAAGCCTGATCCATCTTAGGTCCTGATAATTCATAGGTGTGCTGCTTTCTTGAAATAAGAAAGACATGTAATGCAATGGAAAGTTTTCAGCCCAGATCCTAGAAGCTCCTGCAGGTAGATATTTCCCTTGATTTCTTATGCGTCAGGATGTAAACAGTTCTGTCTCACACAACCTTTCAAATACTCAACCAAAGAAATGTAGAGAAAATTCTTCCTTTCCCCAAAATCTGGGTGTAAAGAGGTATGCAGGATAGCTTTACATATAGTATGGGGCACAATAGAAATGGGGATTTGTTAGGAAAATGTTGATCACCCAAACATTGATGTTCCCCAAATTTTGAGCCTGGGGCACTGTCCCAGATCAAACAATACCAGTCGGACTTCACCTTCCTCCAGAAATGCATTCTTAGGGGATTGCTCTTTATCAGGGAACTCCTGCCCTACTTTTCTTACAAATGCCTTAAGCAACTTGGTTTCTCAACCGTGTATTTGAGGAGAAATGATAAATTTTGAGGCAGTCAGGAGAAATGAAACCTAAAGGGTGAAATGAGATGACTGCGCACAACCACTGGCGATCCTGTTCAAACCAAATTCTAGAGATCTTGCCAAAGGAAGGGTGCATTTTGGAAGGTCCCTGGGCAGCTGTGACCCTCAGGGAGCACCAGTCCATCCAGAAATAACTCAGAGAAAGTGTGGAGCTGGGAAGAGGAGGCAGGAAACCTGCAGGGGGACACTCCATGCTCCAGCTAGAGAAACCCCAAAGCATGAGTTGGGAGAGGCCCCCGGGGCCAACTTTGGTTTTTCTCTTGCCCTTCCCTCCCTCCCCTCCACTTCACTCCCCTTCTCTTCCCTTCTCTTCTCTTCTTTCACCTTTCTTTCCTATTACTTTCCATTTCTTCTGAACATTTTCTTTCCTCTCCCTCATGTTCTCTCCCTTTCTCACTTCCTTCCTTTTCTGTTTCTTTTCAATGGCAGCTTGCTCACTGCCCGTGCCAGCCAAGTGCAGACAGTGCCCAGTCCAGTGAGAGCTTTTCAGAAGCGGGGAGAAGGAATGGAGGCCTGAGCGAGCCAAGCCGGAGAGGCATGTGGGGGCACCAGGCTTTCACCGGCCAAGGGTCATGCTTCTCTCCTGTGTTTCTGATCTTTCAACCTCTTGACAAAACAATTCAGGGCTTGAGGGTTCCAGTGATCACAGACCTTTCATAAGCAAGGACACTTAGGATACTTATGACACCTAGGACAGATTAGCTTTGGGTGGTTGCCTGAGCAGGATGCAGCAGCAAGCCTCAGAGGGAAGAAGAGTAGGTTCCCGGCCTCTGCAGGCACTGTCTAGCACCCCATCAGGCTTCCTGAGGCTCCCCATCCATCTAGAGATGTGCGCTCCTGACCCCTCACTGGCTCTCAATGTCCATTTCAAGACACTGCTCTAGGCCTATGGCTCTCCAGTCCCATGTCCCTGGAGAGACTTGAAGAATTTGTTACACAAGGACTGAGGGACACTGTGGTGTCCATGCCATGGTTCGAATTCAGAGCAGCTCCCAAGAAAGCCAATGTGGCCACAAGGCATGGGTAGCAGCCTCATTCCAGGAGGACTTCAGCTAGGCCAAGCATGCATGGAAGATGGGCCACTGTTTCCTGCAGCTTCTATGGCCCTCAAAGTGAGCCATCCATCTTCTTTGAGAGAACCAGGACACCAGGACAGCCCCACTGTCCCTGACAGGGCAGCCGGAACCAGCATCCTTCAGGGGCCAGATCACCACGGGCACTGCTGGCTGAGTCATGGCCAGAGCAAGGTGACTGAACCTCATGCGACCAAGACTCTCTGAGCACTTAAAGTGTACTGAGCAGAAAGCAGCCAGAGCCTCATGCTCTCCAGGAGCTCAAATTCCACAGGGAAAGCAAAAACCCAAAGCATAAATGAAAGCCAGACTAAAGGTATAAAGTGGGAAGCACAGAGGTAGCCAAGAGATAGAGATGGGGAGATGGAGAGGGGAGGGAAGAGCATGGAGACAGGTGAGATATGGTGGTTGGGTACCAGTTTCCCTTGAGGATTGGAGTCAGAGTGTCCTGCACACGTGGCCTAATCCAGATAAAACCAAGAATCGAACAACATGCATTCATACATGAAAATGTGTACATGTGTACAGATGCCTATGGGTGTAGACACAGATATTGGTAAGTCTGCATCTGTCATCTAACACTGAGCTGATCTCCCTTGTCATCTATCTCTGTGTATCCACCCTCCACACTTCTCCATGTGTCCACAACTATCACCTATTGATCCATCACCTGTCTTTATCCATCTGTCAAGGATCTGCGTCTGCCATCCAGATGTCATCTCTCTCTCTGGGGAATGACTCTGTAGGGAGAATGCCTCGGGGGACAGAGGGGACTAGGCTGAGTGTGGTGCAGTGTGGATGCTACAGTGTCAGTGACACAGAGTCAAAGTCACATGAAGAGAAAGAGAGCTGGAATTTTAGGCAGAGGACATTGCAAGGTCAAATGTCCTAGTGGGTTCAAGGTGTGGCAAGAATCCAGTGTGGTCCAGGCTAAATGTGGGCAAGAAACACAGGCAGATGGACTGAGGAGGAGGAAAAGGAGGTGGGATTGATGCATAAGAGCTCTTATGTTTTGAGGTATAACTTGGGGAGACCAGTGGCCTGGGAGGGTTTCAACCCAAGGTACAGTGCTTCCCATGAGGCCTCTTGAGAGAGCAACAAAGAGGAAACATGGCCTGGGTGTGGTCACCACATCCTCATGAATGAGGACAAGCCCAGGTGTGAGTCTGTCTTGGAAGTACAGACTGTGTGAGATGCTCATGAACGAAGTGTGAACAGTGTGCAAAGTGGAAGACACGGATGAGGAAAACGGGAGAAGCACACAAAGGCATGAGAAGTGAGTTGTTTATATGAATGTTCCTAAGCTGATGTGGTTGGGGAAGAGTGTAGGCTTGATTAGCTTTGAGAGCAGCCCAGGGGACTGATGAGACCTTCTTCTGGGCGTGTCTTGCTGGGTCTTGGAGTCTGAACCTGGGGAAGCATCCAGTCTCTGGCCCCTTCCCTTCTGGCACCGTTCTTGTGCTCAGTTCCTGGCCTCATGAACTGAGCAGCTTTGCTCCGCAGCATGTTCTTCTGCCATGGTGCTCCTGCCTTGGAGCTGGCTGACCGTGCACTGGACCCTGTGAAACTGTGCGCAAAACTGAATGTCTGCTCCTTTGCACTGTGGCTGTCAGGGGTTGCATCCCACAAGGAAAGCTGACTCAGACAACCTGGCTGCTGGTGTCTGGATGGAGTGGTCCAGGTCAGAGGTAGGCATGTTGTCTGGAGTACTTAAGGGATGCCTAGCTGACCACACAGGCTTGTTATCATCAGCACGTGGGTGAGGGTAATAAGCCTCTCGGTGTATCTTGCTGAGTGAGAGGTGTGTAGGGAACATGTCCTCGATGGAACTTTTTGTTTGTGTACTGGGTTTGAGCCCAGGGCCTTTGCACTGAACTGTATCCTCAACCCCTTTCCAACTGTTTTTGAGATAGGGTCTCCCTAGGTCTCTATGTGGCCTAAGACATGTCTGAAGTTGTCATGTTTGTGCTCCAACCTCACATGGCACTGGGACTACACCACCACAGCTGTGCACCATCAGACCTGATTCAAGTACTTCTTGGGGACTTTTTATAGGTGAGGAAACAAAACATTCTCTAGTGCAGTACACACAGCATTCAGAATGTGGAGCTTACTTCCACAGCCCTTGGTCTGTGCATCCCTAGCACCTGGGAACATTTAAGGACCCACCATTGGCATCAGCGCAAGCATCTGAGTCAAGAGCATTTTAAGGTGCCCTCTTATAGTTCTCTCTGCTTATGATGTTAGGGTGCCCTTGGGGAGCTGCTTCAACCATCATTTGTTTTGGTATTTGGGATCAAATTCAGAACCTCACACTGCCAGGCAGGCACCGCACCACTGAGCTGTATCCCTAGTTCTGAGACCTCGCCCTCTTCATGGAATCATCGATATACATGTTTGTTTTCTGTCCCTTCAGGAAACAGTTTTTTAACTAGTCAGCGGCTGGGTTCGACTCCCCACTCCCATTTCCCTGTGTCTTCTCTGTCAGGAGTCTCAGGGATTTTTATCTGGGAGTCAGTGTGGGTCCCCTCTCCTGAATTTCTCTTCTCTTGATCTGTCTTTCTTCTGATTTAAGTCTCCCAATATTTAATATAAATTTTCAGCTGGCTTTACAATCTTTTTTCCAAGTCTTTTCTCTAAAACCCTTTAGTACACTTCTCTTTTGTGTGAATAAATGGATCGAGGTTTACAAATTGACTCTGTAACCTACATTGCACTTACCAAGTGCCAATTCTTTTGCTAAAATTTTAGGCTAATTAGCAAAATTCAAGGTAGTGTTCTTTTTTCTTTAAACCTATAACATAGCCCAAATGATTTTTTAATAGTCTCTATCTCTGTGTTCCATAGTTCATAAGGAACAGTAAGAATTTGAAATAGGCTCAGAACAGAAAACTAACTAGGGGAAAGCAGAAAAAAATTCACATGGGAAGCTAACAAGGGCAATGAAAGATTAATGCTGACTCCAGTGCCTGACATCCATCCCCTTATTCACTAACTGCCTGGCCAGCTGTGCAGCGCAGCACACATTAGGCACAGTGGAGTTCCGTGGTGAGCGCGAGACAGTCTCTTCTCTCAGAGCCTGTGCCTGGCATCTAGGGAGAAGACAGCTTCCAAGCAACTGGCGCTAAGAACCATGCTTGATGCTAACCCCCAATAAATGAGAATGCACCAATTCTGGGGGAGGCAATCTTAAGAACTAAGGGCTGGTGGCATTTGAGCCAAAGCTCGTTTAAGAAAGAACAGCAGAAGGTGAGAGGGTCAGGCAGGGCCATGCCACTAGAGGCTGTAGATTTCAGTCCAGAGAAGATGGACAGTGGACATTTTCAGACAAGGAGTTGTATGGATTAATAGGTATTTTAGGAAGATAGTCAAAGCCCCAAGTAAAGGTAGGTAGGGTAAGAAGTAAATTTACCAGAGATAGAATTAATAGAAAGGAGACCTGGGATTAGGTCCAGAGCAGGTTCTTGGCTCTGCCACACTGAGCAAGTTCCTTAGCCCTGCAGACCTCCAGTTGGGTTTGGATGCTCGTAAATTGCATACTAATTATAACAAATATGGTATGGGTCAAATATGACGATAAATTTATGATACAAGTGATGAGTGGACCTGTCTCTGGGTTCAAGTCCACTCTGAGTGAAACACTTTTTCATCACCATCTTCACTTCTTGGTTACTTTTGTCGAGTGGGAGATCTGTGAAGATGCTGCTGCTGGAATTCAGCACAGAGAGAGTGAGCCTGGAGTCCAGTGAAGCTGCTCCTCCTTGTCCTCACAAAAATCCTGGAAGGCAATAATTATTTTCCCACCAAGTGATGCACAAGCAATCAGACTCACAAGCCTTGAATTCTTTGGCTAGAAATTAGCGTGAGGGTTGGCTGTGGACTGAATGTTGGTGGCCGCCAAACTCATGGGTTGAAATGCTTATCCCGGAGTAGGCAGGGTAGGGAGGACTTCTCTCTAGGAGGCTAGGAGGCTGCAGTCGCACTTTAGGAGGGGGCCTTTTCTGTAAATGGGGCCCAGGAAACACCCCATTCCTTCTCCACCTCCGAGGGCATGCCAAGAAGGCCCCGTGTGCAAACCAGGACTCGGTGCTCACCGGAAATGGGATCCAGCTCAGTCTGGGACTTGTGGCCTCCGGAACTCTGGTGCTCTTGCCAGCCTTCTGAGTGTGCCACGTCAGGATGCCACGATGGAGAAGGAGAACAGGTCCTGTGATAGTGCTGAGAAGCCATCTCAGGCAGAGTCCCGGGCTAGTGGACCAGAAGCTCATCCAGTCTTGGTGTGCATGTTCCTTCCGCAGAAATCAAGGTGGGGGAAAATGCTCGCTTCTAGGTAGGGCACCCCAGGGTTCTGATGTCCATGGTGTGGCGGCGGGGAGTGGACACGAGGCCCAGGTGCTGGGAGTGGAGGCCCCTCCCCAGCTCCCTAAGAGGGCGTGCAGGCTCCTCCAGCGTGGAATTGGGTAAGCGCAGCAGTTGCTGGCTGCCAGGAGGAATTGCACGGCCTGCTGTGTTGCCTTCTGGTTGATTTCAATGGTTCATATCTGGGTCAGACCAGGTTATGGCAGATTCACAGCTGCACAGGGTCATAATGGGGCGTTTCCTGCATGGGCTCTGCCTCCTGGTAGAGGGCCCTCCTCTAATTTCCAGCCTCAGCTCAGCAGGGACCTAGAGTCACTTTTGGGAGCAGAGGAAACAAGAAATGCTCTTCATTGTGGAGCAAGTGTCCTGGGACCTCCTTGCCCAGCTGGATTCCCTGGGGACCTCAGAGATCACTCCTGTCCCTTCAGCATGATGCTAACGTGTGTCCCTTCAGCCCTCAGAGTGCTGGGTGCTTAGTTCCTGCCCTTGAGGTACTTAGTACTCAGTCACCCCAGGGTGACTCCTCAGCCACAAGGACAAAGGACCGCACACCTCCTGAAAGCAATTTAAGTGGAATCTCCCTCCTCAAATACCAGATGTCCCTTCCATGCTGTGTCCACGGCTGTAACCCACAAAGGCCTAGGGACATGGTTTCCATCCAACTTGACATGAGCCCCAGGGCTCCACTCACAGGCCAGAGGGCCACAGAGCCAAAGGTGGCTGCTCCAATGCTTAGCAGTGATTTTCCCAGTGTGTGCCAGGTCATTCTGCCTAAGGGTTGGAACTTTTTTTTTTTTTTTTTTCAAAATTCAGGTAGATTCCTCTAAGATCCTGGAACTAGAACATCCCAGTAGCCCACATCTAGAGAGACACACACAGAATGTGGACACACACAGACCACCCAAGTCAGTGGAAGGAGGACTTCATTTCCTCCTAGCAAAATTAGAAATTTTCTAGGCAACCTAAAAAGGCTTAATTTACTATTGGGAAATATTTTTGAGAGTAAAAAGAAATGCCATATTTCAATTTTTTGATGGTCTTCAGTGTGCTGGGAAACTGGACCTCTGTCTGCAGGAATTCTGGAACTACTGAGGCTTTAAAAAGAGTGACTTATTTAGGGTTTCTCCTCATTTCCACCCTGGCAATTATTTATTAAAACAAGCCCTTCCCAGCCCAAATCCAGCCACTCCACCAACAAAGCTCAACCTGGACTCACATTCCTAAGAAGCCACCCTTCCTGGCATAGCTTCAGGCTCCCAGGATCATGCTGACCCACCTGGGCAGTGACCTAGCTACACAGGGACCCACATGTACAGGGTCCCGTCTTTGCAGGGACCCACCTGCTCAGGAACTCTCCTACTGAGAGACCCACCTGCACAGGGACCCAGCACAGAGACCTATGTGCACAGCAACCCACCTGCTCAGGGACACACCTGCTCGGGGACACACCTGCACAGAAACCCACCTGCGCAGCAATCCAGCTGCATGGTGATCCACCTGCACTCTCTTCTCTGGGTAACTGCAGCCGTGCCTCTGCCCAACCACACACTGTGGAGCACATATTGATCATCTGTGAAGGTCTCAGTTTCCTTGTGGCTCCTGTCTGAGGTATGTAGGCAGGAGATGAGGGGAGAAGAGGGAGCAGCTTCATGAGGAGCCTCTCAAGGGCACAGGGCTAGGTCTGAGATGAGGAAGTACAGGTACATGAAGCCACACAGAGAATGCTGCTCCTAAGGACCTGAGGCAGGAGAGGGGCAGGGTGGACATTTCTGCTGCCTCCTGCTGGAGTCTCAGGAAATCAGTAGAAGAAAGCAGGACTAGGGAGAGAAAAGCTTGTCCAGCAGAAAAAAGACCTTTCTTAGAGCTAAGCCCTGGTGCCAGGGCAGGTGGGGGCATGGCTGTCTGCCAGCTTACTTTTGATGAAATCTTTGATGAAAAGATTTGCTAACAGAGAAGCTTCCTGTGGTCTCCTTTTAGATACGCTCTGGGTGACTTCTTGTTTTGCTATGGGCAGCACAAACTGGTGACAGAGAGGCACAGTGCCCCTGGTACACCGAGGGGCCCTTTTGTATTACGTGGTGAGATCATGTTAAAATTCTGTAGCCCACGCATTCCTCTGGCTAATAGAAAGAATGTGCAAAGGAAAAATAAATTCTACCTTCAAAAATCTGGCTTCCTGTACATTGTGAACTTTGTATTGTCAAAATCAGTAGTGGGTTCTTGTTGAGGATGTTCTTGTTCTTGTTGAGGATGACATCTTCCCGAGAGTATACACATGTGTGTAAACAAGTGTGGTTTAAGTTTCTAGAAGTGTGTGTAAATATGCATGAATACGGTCATAAGAATGTATATATGCAGGCTTATGTGTGTACAGGTATGTTTGTGTGGCTCAAAACACATGCACTGGGTTAGCTTTTTCCATGCTCTTGCAAGATAAGAATGGCCTTTTCCTGCATTGTGCCTTTTCTCAGTACCCAAGGGAAGGCATGGCAGGTGTGTGAATTGGAGGCTCACCCACAGGGAGCCAGTGTGAAGCCTCCTGTCTCCCGAGCTCTGTGCGCAGCCAGGTCATTCTATTCCATTCTAAGGAAAAAGGGACCACGGTGTGTCACACTCAAAGCTGACTTGATCCCACATCCCTGGGAATGCAGGGAAAATTAACAGATACCCTGTAGGAGTCTCTGGCCGAATCTGCAAGTACTCAGTCTCTTTGAAGTGGCAGGTTTGTTAAGTCCCTCAGCCACCTAGGGAGAAGTGGTAATTTAAAATCTGTCCTAATGTCATCTGGCTTCTTAATCATCCTAGAAAATATTTCACTATAGAAGAACCCTTGTGATTTCTGCGACAATTTCCTAAAAACGTAAGACATTTAGTTTTCCATCTCAGAGGCATTCACACAGACGGAGTTCGAAATCCTTTAGCATTTCCGAATGAAATTCAGGAAATTATCTCGATAAACTGACTCCACGTTTTTCAGATTGCATAAGCAAAACTCGGGGCACTGGGAAGTGTTGGAGGAGCAAGGAGCTCAACCCCACATCACAGAGGAGCAAAGAAAGGAAAGCGAGGTGAAAATAAGTGAGGAGTGGATTATAAATAGAACCCTAAAATCGATGGTGGAACTATTTGGAGAAAGTGGAGCAGCTTGCCGCTCTTTTCTGGCTCAAAGCTGCCCGCCGCAGCTTGAAGGGTCCCAGGAGCCCTACAATTATTTTTACTCTTAGCAGAAGCGAGCCATGTTCAGTCTTTCGAAGGAAAATAAACTTGCCAGTGGTTTAAACAGCTTAATTCAGCCCTGGTAGAGAAAGATAAGAGTGGGCCTGGCTCCCCAGCCGCATCCCCTGATGGGCTCTCTGGGCCTCCTGACCTACTTGCTGATGGGAAGGCAACTTTGTGGGGTCCCTGCAGGGCTCCTCTCCTTCCTTGCTGCTCACTCCCCGCTGCTGATTCCCCATGCTGTGGCCACAGGGGAGGGCCTGCTGGTGCAGCGAGGAGGGAAAGTGGCCTGCATGCCACAATCCACTGAGGGCCCCCCCCCCAGTGCCTGTCCTGAGATTCCAACCCAGCTGCCCCCTTGTCCTTGCCCCCTGGTCTCATGCTGGTTATTTATGTATCAGAAAGGGAAACCCAACAGACTTGCTGATGCACAAAGTCCTCGGGCCAGTGCAAAAACTATTGAGACTCTTCCGAAACTGCCCACAGGCCAGTGGGTGGACAGATCCCTGGGAATGCGGAGGGAGTTCACGCACACTGGTCTGTGAGCCATGCCAGACAGAGAGTGATGAGGTTCCCTACCATTGCCTTTCCTCCGGGACTGTTGGGCAGTGAGACAGGAGATTCCCTCAGGAAGAGATGGTATCTGCAGCTTCTGCTAGTTTGGTTTTAAGCCTGCTTCGTGTAAAAGCTGCACATATTTTATACATGCACATAGAGATAAGATTTTCATTTTCTGTTCCCACCATAACAAACCAACACAAACTTGATGGTTTAAGTGAACACAAAAAGCTCCCTATTATGCAGATCCCCTAGAAATCTGGCTCAAAGCTGGCCATGGTGGTGGAGGCTTGTAACCTAGGAATCACGAAGCTGAGGCAGGAGGATCTTTACAAATTAGAGGCCAGCCTGGGCCATAAAACAAGTCCAAAGCCAACCTGAACTACATAGCAAAAGACTACGTCAAAAAATAATCAAACTAACAAAAGAAATCTGGCTGGAGTGGAACTCCCTTGCCATCTGGGTAGAGGTGGGGCAGGGAAGGTCTTCAGGCCTTTACTCCTGACCTTATTTCATATCCAAATCATCCTCCAGTATATCTGGTGATCAGCTCCCCTGAGGTCAGTGCAGTGAGGAGCAACTGGCTTGATAGCATGAACTTGGGTTGAATGACAGAAGGAACTCTGCGAATACTGACAGGATAACCCAGAACCCTAAGGGTGAGCCTTGTACAGGGCATGCCTCCTCCTTCTCGCACCAGAACACATGTGGTGCTGTTAACTCCCAGACACATCCATCTGCTTTGCAGACTCATCCACACCTTACCTTCAACCAAGGGGGAAGGGTAACAGAGTGTTCAGGTTGATTCCCCTAGAGGAGGAATTTGTGCAAGAGTTATGCTTTTTTGTTTTTGTTTTTTTCATTTTTATGTTTTTATTTCTAATTGAGACATAAAAACATAAAAGTTGTACATCTCCACTGCTACCATGTAAGGGTCAATACAGGTGTACACCCTGTGGTGGTTAAAAAGCATCAGCACACATAACGCCTCTAACCTTAACCCCTGGTACTGCCAAGTTTGAAGTTCCTCACTGTACCCTTGGGTGTAGGGTATGTGTCTGTTGTTGGTAGCAGTGAGTCCTTCCAGGAAGGTTCAGGAAGCTGGGCTGATACACACCTCCCACTTTCCTACCAAACACCTTCCAAATACCGAGGTCAGGGTGAACAAACTATTGCCCATGGTTAAGTCTGGCCCAAGACGAATGATGGGCATTGCCAAGTGAGTGGGTAAATACAGTGAGGCTCTGCTACACAGACTATTTCAGGTCCTGCAGAAGCCACTAGAGCACAAGCCAAACCATCAGGGTTGCCACTGAACACCAGTGACAAAGTTTGACCTGTTGCAACAGAGATGATTTGACCCACAAATGCTATACTTTGTGGTGCTAGGAACCCAGCAAGGAAATACATCCCCAGCTACTGGAGCTTTCACAATTTACTGCCTGGCCCTTTACAGCTTTAGTTCATTGAATCAACCAAAGCAGATGTTTGTGGGCAGGCCCTCACAAATCCACAGGGTATGAATAGAGAATCTGCTCACAAGCAATATGAATGTTGCCATGCAAACCAAACATGATTCCAGCTAGATAAAGTAATTCAGAAGATGCATCTTAAAGCAATCACCCACTACTGATTTTGACAATACAAGGTTCACAATGTAGAGGAAGCCAGATTTTTGAAGGTAGAATTTATTTTTCCTTCGCACATTCTTTCTATTAGCCAGAGGAATGCGTGGGCTACAGAATTTTAACTTGATCTCACCAGGGAATACAAAAGGGTCCCTCGGTGTACCAGGGGCACTGTGCCTCTCTGTCACCAGTTTGTGCTGCACACATCAAGAAAACAGGCAAATCTGAGTAGTGGGCTGCCTCCCCTTGCGGAGGATTGACTTCAGACAGTGCCATGAACACCACTGCACTTGGCGACACGCAAACTCTGGCTTTATCTTCTGGTGGGTCCTGCATGTTTTAAAACCTGACCCTTAAATCTGAGTACTGGATACCAGAAGGCTGGACCACACCTGTCCTTTGAGGCTGCTTTTCCTCCAGGTGTCAGAATAAGCAGGGCCTGGATCAACAGAACCACCCCGTGCCCACAAACCCTGTGCATAACACTGGGATTCTCAGCTTGAACAGGGCCCCACTGTGCTTCCAAGTGGCCACAAAGGGTAGCAGCTTACCAGGCTTCTACTGACAGCAGTTGGCCAGGCCCCTGCCCAGCCCTACCTATACTCAGGAGTGTCCTGTTGAACATGGATCTGGCATCCAAAGTGCAGCATAATCACACAGTGCAGACTCTTGTGAGGACCAGTCACGTGGAAATGTAATGTGGACATGCTGACACCTGTGGCTTCCCAACCCCTTCAAATGCCAAAGTAGAGGTGTCAGGCCTCCAGATCCACGTATTTCACAGCCCCAGTGTCAGATAACCACAGATGCAGCATAGACAAACACTGGCTCACTCAACAGCTACACATTTCTTCTTGTCATTCTCTGAAGCAAAGAGAACACCAACTGCTTACATAGCACTGGCATCAAATCAGGTATCATAAGTAACCTGGAGAATCTGTAAAATCCACAGGCGGGCACACATTCCACAGGCACACACTCTGCTGCTCACACAGGGTCTTGGGCATCTGCACCTTTTGTGGCCATGAAGGTTTCTGCACTCATCCCCCTGTGGACAATTAGGGACAGTGATATTCTTGCATCCACTTACAGGTTGGAAACTGAGTTTCACAAAACTCAGCCCAGGTCTGGGGTCTCCTAGCACAAAGAGAAGCCCCAGAGGATCAGGCCAGTGATGCTCTAGTAGGATGGATGCCTGGTTCTTTCAGGTGCTTTACCATCTGAAAAACTTCTCTTCCCTAGCTATGACTCCACATTGGCCAGGGTGGGAATGAGCAACTCGGCTGTCTGAGAATTAACCTCGAGTTTCCAGAGTGGACTGGCTACTCTGAACAGCTTAATAGATGACTGTACCTTCTTTTAAAACAATTTTATTGCATTGCAAATCTTTGTGGCAGTTACCATCTCTCTCACGAATGGGGTCTTCTTTGCCATAGTAGGGAAAGCCCTGGTTGAGGATTCTGCAAAGGCTGGAAACGCGTGTGCCACTAAGCATGAGAAACAGCTTGTTTGAAACCTACTTCAAATTAATAGAAATGGCAGGTGTTCAAATAGAGACAGGCAGAGGCTTTCACTTGTCTGCTTCTTTTTCGAAGTAATTCATTGTGACTGAGGTCCTGAGGAGAAGAAATAAGAGATCAGAAAGTATCTTCTCCTATCCATTGTTATTAAAGTAGAACCCAACATCAGTTATTTTTGAAACTCTTCATTTCTTCAAGCATCAACACAGCACTTATATTTGGGCACGGATAAAATTATCCAAATTACATTAAGATTTAAAGGCAACTAACACATGTCCTCTGCTTTAAGCGTCTCGATATGAAAGCTGGCCCCTTCCAGTTCCAGCTAACCCTAACCTGTGATCCTCTGCCAGTTTACAAGTGAGACTTTCTCCTCTTTGTCTCCGCAGGCTGACAGGCATAAACCTTCCCTCCCCTGTCATCAGCAGCAAGAACTGGCTGCGCCTCCACTTCACCTCGGACAGCAACCATCGGCGCAAGGGCTTCAGTGCTCAGTTCCAAGGTAAGGATGGGGCTGTGACAGGCAGGAGGGTGAGCGCGGAGCCCCGGCTCCTTCCCAGCCCTGAGGTAGTTGGGTCATGCAAAAGGGTGAACACGAGAAACAAACACATACTATACAAGCTCATTCTTTCACAAGCAGCTGTTTGGGCAATCATGAATGAGTTAGTGAGAACCACGACAGTATGCAGCGCATAGCCTTGTTTGCAGGAAATTTGCTCACTTTTAGTCAACAGGTACAGATTGGGATTACTGCATTTCTTCGCACCACCCAGTAATCACCCATAAGGGTCTGGACAGTGTCTATTCACATACTAAGAGTGATGTATTGCCAAAATGTATGGAAATGCTCAGGTGCATCAGTGTATCCCTTTTAGTCCTAAAATGTCCCCTGAGTATAAAAGCCCACCTGAGTGAGTCATTTACAAGTTGTCAGCCTTAACACAAAGACCCCAGGCTGTGGCAGCTGAGCACCTGGAACATCTAGACTTCTATACGCAGTGTGATTCTGAAACTTCTCTTTGCAGCAATGTCCAGTGCTCACAGCAGGGTAGATTGTGTTGCTTCCTATACTTTTCTAATAATCGAGTACCAGTAATAAAGCACAAGGATGCATTTATTAAATGGTCAACTGAAAAAACCACTCCACTTCTACTCTGTAAATAAGAGGATTATGACTGCCTTCAAAAATAATATTACTACGCATAAGTCCTCAAACTTCTTCCACACCACGGCCTCTAGAGTACAGCCCCAAGCTGGACAGCATTCTGCACAGGTCACCCACAGGGCCTGGCTGCCCCCACTGCCCATAACCTGACTGGAAGACAGTCCGAAGTAGTGGGGCAGGAAGACATTTTGCGATTTGTAAATAATTCCCAGGCAAGATGGCACATAGGTCAAATCATCCTCATGCCTCATGGAGGTTTTAGCAATTCCCCAACACATTGTTCTTCACGTCTCCTACCTTTCATGTTTTAAAGTCCATGCCATGTTCACCGACTCCACAAAGGCAGTGGCTGAGGACAGAGCTCCATAGCCCACCCGCGGGGGACTGAGCTCACTGAGAAGTCCCCTGGCCTAGAACAGGGCACAACCTGTGTCCTCAAAGTGTATTCCCAACCCCATCATGAGCACTGGCAACCGGGCTTTCTTTATTTGTTTCTGGTGTCTCCAGAAAATCCCTAGCTTTCCCCCTTTTGACCGCAAATACACTGTCCTGAAGATTTATAGAAGTAAAAGGAGGCATTTTCACTTAACCTGAGACCTAGACAAGGCTGGGCATTTCCTTTCCTCAGCTTGCTGTTTCTGCCTTTTGCTTTTGGGACCACGTCCTGGCATGATGACCACCATATGGTATAGGCAGGCATGCGGGACAGGGACCTCATGGAGCTTCTCATGGGGCAGGAATGCAGGAATGCCTCCTGCAGGCTGGTGGGAAATTCCCTCCTGGTTCTCTTTATTAATTCCCTGGATTAAGGGATCTACCACCACCCCTAAGTGATCATAGCTCAGGACTCGGGATGCCTGCCCACTGATCACCATTAGGTTCATTTGTGGACTTGTCTCTGAAGTGTTGATTGAGCTCTGAAAATCTTTGTTAATTAATCAGCATAGAAAGGAAAATTTCTAAGTGTTGACCCCAGACCTCACCAGGGCCTTTGGCATTCGAGTCTATGATTGAACGAGATGCTGAATTTGGAAAATGAGTTCACAGGTGCTATGAACTGGAGCATAAAGGAAGAAATACTTTGGTTGCAGGAAAAGTACAAGAGCTTAGATGAATCAGTTATCAATATATACTATAGATATTATCCATTTATACAATTTGTAGATAAATAGCATTAAAGGATAAAATATATACAATTATGCACTTATAATTTAGGCATAGCTAAATATCTGTAATTAAAGTCTATATGCTATATAGGGAGTACCTAAATATAATGAAAATACATGGATTTCAATTGTATATAATATAAATTATAAATAAAGAGGAGCACAAAATTGTGCTCTTAAGTTCATCTTTACTTGTGTCTAGAGCAAAACAGAGATAAAGCATTGCAGTTAGCTGGGCTTGGGTTCAGTGTAAGACCTCTACGGGCCTCACTGACACCAAGCTCTCACTTGGCCAGTGGACTCTTTCATCAGGGGTGTCCTGCCACAGACGATGTCCAGGCAGCCCCTCTGCAGCAGGTGGGCTTCAGCCCGGAGGTCACCTTCCAAGAGAGAAATGGGCTCACAGGTGCACAAGCCCTGCTAAAGAAGGGCGCAGGAGGCTTCACAGGAGCACTGTACACCAGGACGCTGCATCTCCTGCCCTGGCTGTGAGGACAGTGTCATTGCCTGGGAGTCTGTGCTTCAAGGGTGGAGGCCAGGGCAGCTGCTGATCTCGGGAAAACCCAAAAACCTGGAGAGATAAGAGCAGCAGAAGGGCAACAGCTCAGGAAGCTACAGGCCCCTCTCAGAGGCTCCCCAGACACCTCAAGGCCACTAGTGCATCTGTGCTAAGCACATGGGAGGCCCTTTCCTGAAATTTGCTCTCTTCTCTGTCTAGACAGAACACCAGAAGTTCAATCTACACTGTGTTACAAACACCAGAGAGAAGGCGAGAGGCCTCCTGGGCTTCATCAATGGAGGATGAAGAGGAGAGTGAGGTGGTGGGTGCTGTAGAAAGCCAGTGAGACAGCGTAGACCACAGCAAACCCTGTGCAGTGCTCATGGAATGTTACTGTCCTGGCTTTGCAGAAAGTGTTGGTCAAAGAGTCTGAGTCTTGCTTTTGTTTTTGTTTTTAGTAGATAAAAGCAGCATGGAAAAGCATTGTCTTTATATCATAATGATCGTCATTACACACAACTACTTACATTGACATTCACGTCCCACCTTTTTTTTTCCTGTGAGCCACAGCCTCTGTTTCTGCACTATCCTTTCTTCAACTCTGTCACTGAGCCCTCCTGAAAGCAGGGGCAGGGGAGACTTACAGGTAATGACCCGTGACTGCCCCTCCTAAGATTAATTCACTTTTAAAATAGTGTTGTGAACAAAAAAGTTAAAGCATAAAAAATTCACTGTCTTCATTTGCAATATTCACTCCATAGACTGGGC
Source organism: Cavia porcellus (assembly GCF_034190915.1). Lineage (NCBI taxonomy): Eukaryota > Metazoa > Chordata > Mammalia > Rodentia > Caviidae > Cavia > Cavia porcellus. The sequence goes on from NW_026947507.1 coordinate 46,470,767, forward strand.
TCTCCTTGAATGGCAGATTTGTGTGAGGCACATAATTTCTTTAAATCAAGCAATTTCTTTATAAGTTGCCTCCATCAGTAATTATAATTAAGTAAGTGCTTTGTTAGCATAATCCATCATCTAGATATCTTTGATGTGTAAAAGATGAATTTGTAAAAAATGTATTAATCTTGAACCATGAAGTCATCTTTACTACTAACTGGCCCAGCAAATGTTGAGTTCCAGTGTTGCATGGGTCCACCTGGCTATTTATGAAAATAGTTTTCAAAGGATGAAATTCCCATTAATTTCTGACATGGATAAATCATTCTGCAAGAAAGTGTTTGTAATAAAATTCCAATTTAAATGGGAAACACCCCATCTCATAAATCAAAGGAGAATCTGAAGCCAGCTTTAAAGCTTGTGTTGACACAAATAATTAGCTTGCTTTTTAGGTGATAGCTCTGTATGAGCATCGATTTTCCTTTTTATATTAAATGAGAACCTTTATACTAAATAGAGACTTTCATGTTATTCAAAGTGCATTTGGGTGATTGAAAGTCTCACGCTTCCAGACATATTGTGATGGGGACGAGGCCACGCTGTCCACATTCTCCAAAGCCCACACTTTCCTAGCCAAGGCCCAGCAGCCAAAGCTTGACCTGAGGGGTGAGTGCCAAGATGTGCATCCGTCCTTGCCTTTACAGCAGGAGCTCTGCAAACTAACAAGAACCGCTATCTAGAGCCAAAAGCTGGGCACCCGACATTAGGGGAACACATGAGGGAAAGCAAGCCACAAACTCCTCCCAAGACCCTGGACCTCAGGCCTGCAGAATGTGGAGCAACTCCCAGGGGGCGCCCTGACCACCTATAAAGATCAGGGACATCACCTATGCTGCTCTGGGCAGGATTGAGAAGCCATAGGCCCCATGGGAATAGTGACTCTTTCTCAGTCAAAATAATTTAGCAAAATGTAATCTATTCTTTAGGCAGTTCCTAAACCTCTACTAGACATAGCGTTTTTAATAAATGTAAAGTTGCTCAAATCAGACACATGTAATCCCTTTCCCCAATTACCTAAATTCTCTCAGAATAAGAGATCCAAGTTGATGCCTTATTAGCTTTTCCTTGCTGTGACAAATTACCTGACAATTCCAGTTTTAAAGAAGATGATGCTACTTTTGCAATGGCTCAGAGTCAGTAGATGAACAGTGGGCTCCATGTCTCTTCTGCTGTGATCAGACAGAAAGTGTGAAGGAGGAGGGCTCCTCACCTCCTGGCAGCCAGGAAGCAGAGAGAGTGCAGAGCCAGAGAGCAGGGCAAGGCCAGAGAAGACTGTCACCAATGCTACACTGAGTGACCTGCTTCATCAGGTAAAGCTACATCTCCAGACTCTTCACAGCCCCCCCCCCAAGGAGCTATTGCAGGAGACACCATCAACAGATCATTTCACCAGTGAAGGCCCACACGTCTCACTCTTGATCTTAGCTTTTTCACTAAATGCTTCTCCCTAGCCAACAACCTTGTCACCCTGCTCTGGGACCCAGTAGAGATTTTTCATGGGTGAGGACCACAGATTAAAAAATGCATACGTGCCAAACATCAGCAAAGCAGCACACAACGTGGAACAGATCAGAGTGCAGGAGGGCAAGAGAGCTGCCTGCATTTTGACTGTACAATTCCTATACAGGTTGTTATCGCGTGTTTACATTCTTACATGACGCTGTAACCAGCATGTGAATGTTTACCTCTGCTGAGTCATGGTTACACAACTGCATCCCACTGTGCACTTGCCCTGGACAAGTAGGATCACATAATCAGGTGTCCTCAGATGCCCCTGAGTGGTTCCCCACCATCCTTTATGGTCTGTTCACCTTACTGTCTTACTGTATAAAATAAGATTGGTATCTACTTCACAGAGTCACTGTGGGTATACAATAAAAGAAGCAGAATTTGGCAAATGCCCTGCACAGCTCCCTGGAGTATGAGGCCATCATCCTGGGGGGCCATCCACTCTTGGTCATCCTTCTGACTCAACCCAGCTGAGCCCCACCTGGCTCACCCCACCAGATCTTGAGCAGGCAACTTGGGCTCCCACATATCCATGGATACAAAGAATTTGACATGACTGCACTTTTGCACAGCTGAAGCAACCTGAATCAGAGCTGTCTATTTGAAAAGAAGTTTTCCTGGGAAGCAAGAGCCTTCTCCAGCTAGGATATGAGGAGAGTACAGTAAAAGATGCCCAGGAGGAAAACCCACAAGAGAGGAATCCACCATTGTTGGCAGCTGGCAGTTAGCTACATGTCTGCCAGCAATGAAGGAGAGGAAGTGTATTAGTAAATGGGGTAATAATGGAGAGACAAACTCCCTTTACTGGCAAATACACAGATCCAGCCATTTTGCCAAAGTCCACTGGGGCTTCCTGTGTGGGGAGACAGTAGGTACTGAGGGGTTGATGTCTTGCTCCAAATCAACCAATGGAGGGACACCTAGGAGGCCTAGGATTTCTGCACCAGTTTTGTTTTGTCTGAATCTCAAGTTTTTTCCCCATAAAATGGAATAGTGATTCCTCAGGACCAAGTGACAATCACAGAGACAATGCCCAGGAAGTCTGGGGCTCAGTGCACACATCTTTCCTTCTCTTCCGGGACTCAGTTCTGCATCCTCACTGTAGAGGCACAGCTCTGCCTTTCTGGAGTTGGCAGCCAGAGGAGGAGAGGCCCTCTGAAGCAGAATGTTCTGCCTCAGGTCAAGTGACTGGTGGAAGTCAGGGCAGGGGTGAGTGTGTGACGAGACAGCAAGATCTGGGCTTTCTGGGTGGAGACAGGGCCATAGAGCAGTGAGTGAGCTGTGGGGTTCAACGGTGCCCAGCCTCATGGGACGCAAGAGCAGACACATTCAGAGTAAGAACAGGGCATGGCTCTAAGGTGTTGGGTCAGAAAGCACAGGCATCACATTTCCACTGTAGGCGGGTCATCTCAGCTGCTCTACTGGGCCCTGCTCTATAAGCTGAGCCTTTGTGGTATGTGGCATCCATGGTCCACTTAAAAATGGCCCTTCTGTCTTTCCACACCTTCACTCAGTGTCTAGGTCCACCTGGAGACATAACTGGTCTGCATCCCAGCACAGCAGCTTCCTGGCTGAGCAGTGGAAGACACTCTGAGCTGAGTGGCAATGGTGCAATGATATCCCCATGGGACCCGCACTCAGGGTACTGGTCAGGCTCAGGTGAAAGCTCTGTGGATGAAACCCTTGCCTGTCCCCAGCAGGCCAGGCAGAAGTCCAGAGTCTGTGCCTCAGACTCTCCTCCCTGCATTTCTAAAGAGGACAAAACAGCTCCAGGGACTTTTCCTCTTTCTCCGTTTTCTCAGGGTATTAAAAGACCATCAAGGTAAAGTTTCATTCTGAATTTACTTTTGGTATCTACTGGGGACAGCACAGGAATGTGCTTATGTCATGTGAGTAATTGCTTTCACTAGATTGGGAGGTGATTTCTAACTAATTTGGAAACAAGGGGAAAGACTTCATAGAAAGCATGCAGTCTTCCTCATCGGAGACACAAGGGAGAAACACAGAAATCCTCCCCACTCCAGGCAGGTGGCTAAGGAGCATGCGAGTTGCTGACTCTGTGCCTGACTCCAGATCTGGGTCCATGCATAAAAACATGTACTGATAACTTAAAACATGAATACACAGTGAAAGTCTTACATTCTATGTGGAGCCACTGGAGCAGAGGGCTGCCTTTCTCTACACTGCTAAGTGTGGTTGACACTGGCAAACTGGGAGCCAATGGTGTCCCACGGTGTAGCATAGCTATTTAGGGTACATTAATATTTGGCAGCAGGTAGATATTAAGTTCTTACGCTTGAAGGAGAACAAAAAGATTAGGATGGTTATTTCTCCCTTGGCAAATCATCTTTCTGTAGTTTACATTTATGCAACTTTAAGGCAGAATCCATCCTGGCTTCCAAATTGCCCCTGATGGCCAGGCCAGTTCTTCAGGTCCTCTCTCCTGAGCCAGGTGTGGTCTGGTTTGCTGATGCCTGGTTCCCCTCCAAGGCAGCATTTGGAACTGAGTGTCACAGTGTGTTCAGGCTCTGGCTCGCTTTGCTCCAGTGAACAGGGAGGCAGCTGCTGCGTACAGCACTGAGTTCCCCAGGAGGAGGCAGGTGACTGCAAGGTCTTTAGGGCTGCCCAGCTCCCCTGGGGCCTCAGGTGCACCATGTCCTCTGGGAGGACAATCTGGTGCCCCAAGTGCACCCAGGTGGGAGTGTAGAAGGGTCAAGTAGTACAGAAGAATGAATGTGACCCCTAAAAACCTGGTAAATGGTTGGGTGCAAGTTGGCCTTCCTGCAAGGCGAGGCAGGGCTCCTTCAAGCTCATATCCCACTCTCTTCAGGAAACTTCCTTACCATGCTATCTCTAGGCTCTTTCTTCTGCTGAGCCTTACAGGACCCCAGTCTCTGCAAGCTGCCAGACACTAGGACAAGATCTGCAAGTCGAGACCCAATGCTCCCAATCACAGTTCAGGCTGTGTGCTGTCCCTCCTGAGACCCAGCTTGAACCCCAGCTCAAGACATAGTGTACAACTCATAGACCCAGAGACATGACCACAGCAAGGACAGAGCCCAGGATGGCTCACACAGCTACACCTTCCCAGGATCACACCTGCAGCTGTGACTGGCCTGGTGCAGAGTGGAGTTGCAACTTTGAATTAGGGCCATTGAATGAGAGCCACTGCCCAAGGGCCCTGAGCACCCCACTGCGATGCCTCTGGGCCTTCCAACAGAAGGTCCTGGATCCCAAACGCAGTCCTCTGGACCCTGAAAGAGGCATTGTACTTCATGATTCTGGGGTCTGAATCCGGTGGTGCCAGGTAGTACTCAGAATCATGGGAGCGAGGGAGGATGGGCGAGTGGTTCCTCAGGACAGACATGGAGCCAGGTTTCTGGTCACTCATTTTGCAGAGCACATCTCACAGCTGACGTGTCAGCCTGCTCGTGTGTTTCCCACTTCCGATCGCTTGGTTTCCAGGTGGACTTTGATCTCTCTGCCTCTGGAACGCGCATCCTTTGATTCCAAAGTTAACTACCTGTTAGAACCCAGCTTATAATTTTTGTAATTGAGAAAACTTCATGCGACCTAGAAGTGAAGGGAACATTTTATTGAAATAACTGAAATCATTATTTTTTCTTGTAAAAGCAGCTCCTACAGACTTATAATAATATAAAGGAGAAGCAGAACTAAAATAATATAAAATTGAAATTCTGCACGATAAATACCTTTGTTGTGTTTCTTACCCTGAGAAGAAAATGGTGTTTGATTGATTTGATGAAACCTAGAAGAGTCCCAGAGAATTTTAATTACAAACCATGTAGTAGCATAGCACAGAATGGTGGCTGTAATTCTCTCTAGCTTTAGAGAAAGTGTCCTCAGTGCACCAAGATGGCTGCAGCATCATCAGCCCTGCACATTTCCTGTACTTCACCTAGTGCAAAATCATCTGCACGGCTCATCACTGATCCCATGAGACCTGACCTGCTCTCCCTGGTGTCAGGGGCCATGGAGCCAGAGCCCTAGCCTCCATGGTGCTCACTTGGAGCCTTCACAGCCTCAGACACGCAAAGCCTTTAACCATGTGATCTGCAGTTTTCTTTGCCTGGGAAATCCAATTTCTAGTCATTCCTTGGAAGGAAACACTAGCTCAGACAATCCTTTATGGATCACTCTTTAGGTCTGATTTCATTAACTAATTGTATTCTGATCAGCTCTCAGCAAGAAGCCTGTAGTGGTGAGTGTTCATGTGAGTCTCTTGGCTACAAGAACCTGCAGAACAGGCAGCTGAGTCCTCCACACTCCCAGACCCGTTGCCCTTCAGAGGAGAGGGGCTGAAGCTTACTAAGAACAAAAACCTTCACTGGATGCCCCAAAAATCTCCCTTCTCTTTATGTTGAAGGATGGATGCTGTTTCTATTCTACCTGTAGAAATTTAGTTTTAGAGATAATTAACACAAACTTTATTCATAGAAAATTTAAAATCATGCTTTAAAAATAAGTTTAAAAACATGTAATAAATACTATTTCAAATATAATCAATGAAAATATTCCTATGCACTAGACACAAAGCCTTTGTTTGCTGTTCCAATAGTGAGACCTTACCATTTTATTCTTCTGAGTTTAGACTGCCAATGATTTCACATTTTGGCATCTTCAAAGGTTTTGCTTTTCTTTGCAGCACATAGAGTACCACTGCATCTTCCCCTGGGGGGAGGCAGGTTTGATGAGGTACCGTGACGGCACCTTCTGATCTGACCAGACACCCTGCTCTTTCCCCAGGTGACAAATCCTTCTCCACGTTGCTCCTTCTTCTTCCCCAGAACCCGGCCAACTCCTGGGCATGGCAGAAGCCTAGAACCTGTCCCTATCTCTGTCCTGTGTCTTTCTGAGGCTGGTGACCAAATGTCACAAAAAGAGCTTTGTAAAGGAAGAGCAAGAAGAAAATCCTGGGCTCTTAGGGGGCTCAAATTTGGGTAAATCAAATATGAATAACACTATTAAACTGTAACCTAAATTTAACCTCACATCATCTGGATATTACACTACAGGGGTTTAAACATTAACATTGATAACTATGGATGCTGCAGGTTCAGCAAGCAGGATTTTTTGAAGGACTTAGAAATGTTACCTGCAGAAAGCTGCCCATTGGCAGGTCCAGCCTGCGATTTTAAGAAGGAGCTGGAGGTCCTGCAGAACTTCTAAAGAGGGCACAGTACACCTGTGCAGGGAATGACGGACGGGTTCGAGCGTCAAATAGTCTAAATACAAATAGTTTTGAAACTTACACTTCAGTTTTCCCCAAGTCAAATTTTGTTTGTTTTATACCTAAACTTCCACCATTCTGCAATTAAACCTATGTCAGATGAAATGTTTAAAAAAAGAAAACAAATAAAGACATAATTACAGCATGATAAAACCTATGTATGGAACTTTTCAGTGTTAGTTCTGAACCCCCCTTGAAGAGCAAAATGGTAGCAGGTGTCTTCCTAGATCACACGTACCTCAGAGTTTCTCTGTTACCTAGGGTTGATGAGCACGTTCTTACGTCTTTCCAATGATTGTGAACATTTTGACTCAGAAAGAAGACCTGGGCTCTGCAGAGCCCTTGTCAAAGGCCTGTCTCCCCTCTTGAGTTGCCCATTTCACCCCCATGCACTTCTCATAAATGGAGCCCTGTCCCCGGAAGGGCGAGCTCCACAAGAGGAAACTTGTATTCACGGTTGTCATAATGAAAGCTCAAAAGTGAATTGATTACAAATATTAGCTTCCAGTAACTTTCTACTCAAGTTTGAAGAAATGAAATGTGTGATGCCATCATGAATACTGTGTGAAAAGACCATGCAACCCAGCTTCCCGCTGCCTAGGCCCCAGCGTGTGCCCTGGAAGGTGGGTTGGGGGCTGTGAGGAGCATGCAGAGCTTCCCGGGAGCGCTCATCTTGCTGGGCAGTGTTCATTTTTCCTGGAAGACTGCTCTTGTTCTTTAAGAAGCATGAAATTCGCAACTTCATTTAATATATTTCCGCTCATTGAATTTGGAAAACATAAAGCATATGCTTTCTTAAAAGTATTTAGTAAATAAAAAGTGTGTGTTAGCAGCAAATAATGGTCATAAGAAGAGACCACGGCAATCATTTACTCTAATGCTGGGGACTCACAAATCCCCAAAAGGGAGACATGCTTCATTTCCACCTCATTAGTTTGTCACTATTCTCTGTGCAATCTCCTGCAGGTAATTTACTTGTTTCTTATAAAAATTTTCCTTGGCAGACATCTACCTTTACTGTTAAAAAGCAAGCCAGGGGGCTGGGAATTTAGCTCAGTGGCATAAGCACCTGCCTTGCAAGCAGGTGGTCATGAGTTCAATCCCCAGTACGGATAAAAAGATTTAAAAAAAAAAAAAAAAAGCTGGAGTTCAGGGAAATTTTCCCACTGGCGAAGGGTTCTGGGATGAGGGTAATATGAGGTGATATGAAATTTTAAATGTTAACTGCTTGGCTGTTTTTGTTTTTCTCTCCAGGATTTCTTTTGATCTCAGGCAAATCTAGGAGCTCAAATGAATGTGGACAGGGGACCTTTAATTAAATATCACTGTCTGGATTTGAAAGTCTGAGATATGAAGAGAAAAAATTGTAATCAGTTCTCCTAGACAGGGTACAGGGATTGGAGGGGAATGGCAGTCACTTAAGGAGGGCTTAGTGACAGAGAAGGCATCTGGGAGTTGATGGGGGGAACACTGCTCCATGCAAGAGACTGGTGAGAAGCAAGGCTGGTTTAGGTGAAAAATGTCAGAATCCACAGGGGAAGCTTGGGGTTGACCACACAAAACTGTGACACTGAGAATTGACTGTGACAACTCTTTAATTCTAAAAAGAATTCTAGCTCTTTGTGATTAAAAAGATTCTAGAAATTTATTTTAATCCATGATCAAAGAGAAGACTCAGAATGGAAAGTCACATTAGGAACGTGAGGTCTGTGGGCTTCTGTCCTCCTGCCCACTGACACCGGCAGGATAAGCATACTGGTGCTCAGTGCTAATCGATTTATCTCCGGAGAGTGGGAAAAGCAGTGGTTCTTTCTTTACATGGCTACAGTGGGAAGGGTGGACATGTACTTTCAATTTGTTCCTAATTCAACACAATATTCCAGTGGGCTGCTCTTGTAGGTTCATGATTAGTTTATGCCTGTCAAAGCCTTTTCAAGCAGTTTGTAATCACTCCTAACCACTGAACCATGAGCAGGGACTGGTGCAGTGTGTGGGTCAGGCCCTGGGGACAGAGGTGTGCCCTGATCCATGAGTTGGTGCCCATTCCTGCTGCCCCTGGAGGGCACTCTGTGTGAGGCTGGGCCCCGCTGCTACCTTCCTGAACACAGGGACCCCCAGCCTCACACACAGAGTGTATGCTGGACTTCAGCAAGGTCTAGCTACTGTATCTGCTCCACACAGGCTTTTGGAGGACCTGCCCTGTCAATTTGGCTATTGCTTGGCCTGCATAGGCAGGAGCCATGGCCAGACAGGAAGCAAGAATATTGGAAGTTGAGTGTGTTTGCTGATTTTAAGAAAGCCAGGCTTTACACTTACTACTTCTGACTGCCATGTGATATTCCACTGTTGGATAACACATTATTTATTCTTCTAACCCGGTCCCCAGGGATGACAGAATAGAGCTGTGATACTGATCTAGCAACAAGTTGTGTCAGGGAACATACAAAATGATAGCTTTGGTGCAAACAATTACAGGAATATGTATTTATGAAGACAGATGTAATGCTACTAAGAGGTTGCTATGAATATTAATTTGATAAATTTGAAACACACAAGAGTGCTTGAAAGATAATTTTCAGTACTGAACTGATCCACACCCATTTCAAGACAGTCCTCTATTTTTATTCCTTTTTTTTATTTTATGTGAAATAAAATTTCATAACAAAACAATCTGAGTAAGAGTAGTTAATACACTACATATCATTATCTTCAAAGTAGTTACTCGAGTAGAAGACATAGATAGGCATAAGGGATTTTCTCTGACAAAACAGAAGCAGATACTTAGAATAAAGCCCTTATTTCCAGGGTAAAACGAGCGTATTTCACCCCTCTGCCTGTCCATGATATTTCTGTCCTAGGGAAAGAGCTACCAGAAGTTGAGAACCTGGCCTGCTTTATTTGCAGCTCTGCTTCCAGGGCTGAGTAGGATGTCTGGCTTGGGCTGAGCAGTCAATGCCAGGTTTGGAAATGACTGGTGACACCCAATTCTCTGAGCACTGTCCCTCTCCATGGGCGTATCAGGAAGGCAGGAGAGGTGTTACCTCTTCCATACGGAGCCAGGGGCGAGTTACGCAGGGGAGCTGTGGGGTATTTTGGATCATATGTGCTTTTTCTGGCTGGAGTACAGAGTCAGCTTGTAAATGAAACAGTGCCTCAAACCTGAGAGTAGAGATTCCAAGTCCTTCTTTACCTAAAGTGTATTTTAAAGGTTTTGACCTCCTTCTGACATATAAACCAAATGTGAGAGTGCCTTAGAATAGACCCATTCAGCATCTAAATCATAGGAAAGAAAAGCATAATTAAGGTGCCATGGGCTAAACACACTGGCATGCAGGTAGGGAAGGGAAACTGAGGCTGCCCGGCGATCAGCTGTGGGACACTGAGCCGCAGTCTCCTATTTCACTTTGTGCTTCTCTCTCTGATGCTAATATTAAAACCCAAACCCCCATCTTACCCTGTGCTGGGAGCTCATGCTAGTTTTAGAATGGGCGTGAAGGCTGCTCTGGAGGATTCAGGAAGGTAATGGGAGAATTATGTCTCTAGTTGGAGAGGTGAAACTGCTGCTGAGTTTTCCTGTTATATGATAGCAGCAGCTGCTGTCCAGGATTTTTCTGTGGCAGCAGGGAGCCGAGCCCAGCACCCTTTTATAGTCAGGGCCTCCCCATCTGACTACAAAGAAACAGCAGCAGGATTACCAGGTTTCCAGCTGGCCTGGCAGATGAGCTGAACCTGCTGCGTTCCCAGTGGCAGGGGGGAGGGGGGGAAATACTGCTGAAAGCCTGGGATAGAGGAGCGATGGGGACAGGTCAGGCTGTGTGTGCCCGCCACGGGAGGGGGCTGGCGTGCAGAGGTCCAGGCCTTCACCCTGCCCTGACCCTGACCCTGATCCTAACCCTGATTCTGTCCTTAACCCCGGCCCTAACCCTAACCTTAACCCTGACCCTGACCCATGTCCAGAGCTAGAGCCCCACCACACAGTGTGACCGCCAGTACACAAAGCAGCCACATGTTTTCTGTAGTACATTAGTGCTGGTAGTAACCCTGCATAATTAAATATTACTGTTCACTACTGTTAAACATTTAATTAAACACTATTAAATTAAATAATATTAAATACTAACTAAATATCTCTATTCTCTACGACTATTGGTCCATAGCACCCAACAACAAGTTAACTTTTTAAGTTCTTCATAATTTTGGCAGCGTGGATTCATCATGGAGCTTACACATTATATTATACACTGACACATGCAGATAGTCAAACAACGTATTTCAAAGTAAATACAGTAAATATAATACATATTACTGATTATATTATAAAAGTCACGCAAAAGAAATTTCAAAATAATTTTGAATTCCTTTATAGGCAACTCCCTGCAGTGAGCCAGATTGCTCAGAATATGTGAACTTGTAAGGATCCCTCGACTCAGAAATTTAATCATAATAGTTAAATATTGGCTTCTCCGCTTTCATTCTAGGAAGGTTAGTTCACCCAGGACTTTTAACCCCCTTTTTATTTTCTTTAAAAATGTATTTTTAAAAAATACATTTAGGATCAAAGTTTGTTGGAGCAAGTGGAGATTGTCCTTCCCGCTGAGGTCCTGGGACTCGCCCCAGGCAGAGCCCCGAAGACAGTGGAGGGGGAGCGGCAGGGGTGCTTCCTGTCTGCCCTGTTTCTGTCTTCTTTTTAATGGTTAGCTTTTTAACTTTCATATCTTTTATTTTACATTTTATTAGTACATGTTTTCAATACATAATGATTGCATTCATTACCTAAGCCTATTCCTCATTAAAAGCAAGATTTTTGTTCTCTTTTGAGACAATCAGGGGTTTAAAAGCTATGTTTGCTAAGAAAAAAGCAAGCAGGACAGGCTTCGCCTGGGCCTGCAGAAGCCCCTGGTAACCACAAGCAGGGCAGAGCTTGGCCTCCGCCAGGCACTGTGCATTTCTTTTTTTTTTTTTTTTTTTTTTTTTTTTTTTTTTTTTTTTTAAAGAAAAGGAAACGAAAAAAAAATACATGGAGATTAAAAAAAAGGGTAGAAATAATTCTAAATTACAGACAAACAAAAGGTAAGAAATTGCCAGTTGATAAGTTACAAATTGTCATCTTCAAAATGACTGTTCAGGTTATAGAATTAAAGTATATAGAATGACATTCAAAAAAAAAAAAATGACCCTACAAACCATTCTGCTCTATGGCCGAACAAAAGCTCCGTAATATGATTATCAGTCCCACCTATTTGTTTTACATCTCTAAGAGGATAAGGTTAACCATATCAATACAGAACAGAACATTTAAAAAAAAAATAAAAAACAATTTAAAGAAATACAGATTTCAAAGCAAGTCCACTGGAGATCTACCTTATCTAACTGTCTCTAGCTTCTTACAAATAGTTGTCCCTAACTTCACCCACTTTCTATACTTATTGCATATTATAGAACTAATCAAATCATTACAGGATGATGGAGTCTTTTTAGGTCCTCAAGTTCCAAATTAGGGAAGACAATACCAACTACCATCGCATCTCTCATTCTCTTTGTGATAGCCGTCCCCATCTCTGCATATGCTGAAGTTGAGCTGAAGAAACCAGTCCAGAGTCATTTTAATCAGCAAGTAATAGATTGCTAGAATTTATATTATAATGCTACAAAATAAGCCTCGGGTTTTTCAGGTCTCTTTCTCAGAGTATTTGTTCCTATCCTCTCTGTATTATAGGGAAAACCAAGTCATAACAAGACAACGAAACAATTTCCTAGATAAACATGCAATGGATAGGACTTATAAAACTATAATATAAATGATCTTCCGTAGCTACTATGTTTTCTCTTGTTATTTTCAATAGATTTGTCGACAACACTGGCTTATTATAGTTAAACATACTATCACCTATTTTTATAAAAACTTATCTTTGACTGCATTGTAGTATTTGAGAGCTGTTACTGATTCATACCAGTATGGATATCCTTTACATCTTGTCATGCTCAGAGTAGTTTCCTCTACTTTTAGGGTTGATTCTAACATGCATACCGATTTCAAATAGGATCAGTCAAGGCCAACCAATAGTCTTATGATTCAGATACAATTAAGATCAGTCATAGTAAGACAATGTAAGTAATACAGAATTTCAGCCTAAGTCAATAGGAAAGTAAGGATAGTTGCCGTGGTATAACCTGCTATTTTTGGTTCTAGAGGTCTGTGTCCTCAAATCTGATATGAGTGGACAGACCAGAACAAATTTAATTCAATCTAAATATGTCACTAGGACTACTGTGTCTTTTAAATCGTTATACACCATTAGCAATGACCTCTGCTTTTTTTTTTTTAATATAGTTTCAGAGCTGTCTCTACTAAAGACTAGCTTACCGTCTCTGCCTCATGTCTGCTACTCCACTTTTCTGCTATAATTTGTCCACCTTATTCCCTCATTCCATGGTCTGCCCCGTTCACTGAGGCTTCTCTGCCACTGTAGCTGTAATCCTGATATCTCTTCCTCTCTTTCTCTGTAATGTCCTTCAGCGCCCTCTGTAGGGTTGGATTGGTGGCCACGAACTCCCACAGTTCCTCCTTGTCTTGAAAGTATCTTATTTCTTCATTAATTTTTAGAGAGAGTTTTGACGGATATATGAACTTAGGTTGCATATTTTTTTCCTTCAGGACTTGGAATATTTCTCCCCACTCCCTTCTTGACTTAAGAGTTTGTGTTGATAAGTCTGCTGTTATTTTGATAGATTTCCCGTTATAGGTAACCTGCATCCTTTCTCTGGCTGCTTTTAATATTCTGTTTTTTTGGTGGATTTCTGGGATCTCGATTATTATATGCCTAGGCGTAGATCTGTTTTGGTTGTAGGTAGCTGGTGTTCTGTATGCTTCTTTTATCTGGATATCATTTCTTTTTGCTATACGTGGGAAATTTTGCTTTAATATCTCTGTGAATATTTTTTGTATTTCATTTTTGGATGTTCCTGCTTCCTCACTCACATTCTTTATTCTTAGGTTATGTATCTTTTTATCATCTTCCAGTTTTAGAATTGCTTCTTTCTGGTTCCTTGTTATTTTTAAGAGGCTTTTTCTTTCACGTTCATAAGCCCTAAATCTCTCTTCAAGTTTCAGAAGGTTGTCTTTAGTTTCTGTCAAGGCATTTTGCCAATATTCAATGGAGTTCTGAGTTTCCTGATATTCTCTTTGGATCTGTTTCATGTATTCTAAGTTATGCTTAAATTCTTCTTCAGATGCTTCTCTTTCTTTTCTGATTTCCTCAGTTCTTCCACCTGTGTTCTCTTGGGCGGGGCTTGTCATTTCTTTAATTAATCTCTTTATATCTTGCCTCACTTGGATCAGGAGTACATCTTTAAATTCCTCTATGAGATCATGTAAGTACTTTTTAATTTTGGCTGATGCTGTGTCGAGTAGAGGATGGTTACTGTGCTTGTTCTCTTCAGTGTTTAGTTCTCTTGGGTTTAATTTCTCCTGTTGAACAGCTGGAGGTTTTTTTTTATTTTTATCTCTTGTCATGTTTCTGGTTTCTTTCAGACTGTCCTGGAGTTCTCTGGCCCTCTCCGAATTGCTTAGGGCCTTTCAGAAGCGTGCTGGCTTGAGTTTTTGCTGTCCTCCCCAATTTGCTGTTATCTGGGGTAGGCTGGGATGTAGGGGCGGTACAGTCTAGTCTCTAGCCTCTGTGTCAGTTAGTTCATAAATTAGGCTGTACTTTCTGGTTGTCACTGAGTTGTGACTATTTTGTATCTGCTTATTGGGCCCCAAGCAGAGGCTTGGTTTAGCCCCAGTAGCTCCTGCCAGTTCTCTTTGAATCAGAAGCAGCTGAGTAATGGCACAGGATTCTGCCCAGGTCCCAGCCGTTCTCTTCCAAACCTCTCTGTGATAGGTGCACCAGAAAAGCAGATCTGCCCAAAACAAAGATGGCTCCCACTAAGTTCTCTGTGTGGAGCTGAAGCCAACAAGTAATCAGGCTCTGCCAGGACTCAAGATGTCTTCCACCAGCCCTCCCTACAGGGGGACCTGGTGATGTCACCAAGCTGCGATTTCTGCCACCAGGCTAATATGTCTGCACCAGACTCTGTGTTATTGATTTCCCCGTGGTGGCGGGCCAGCTGTTCTCTGGTCAAACCCAGCAGCGGCGGGGTTTTCTGTACTCACCAGAGTCCGGTGCAAGTCCTCGTTCCGGGACTGCCGCACACCAAGCTGTCCACTTTTCCCCCACTCGCGGCTCAGCGCTGACCGGTCAGATTTCTGTGCACCGTTTAGATTTGAATCGCCAGAGCTTTGTACATCCGCTCTGGTGCAGCGGTGCAGAACTGGCTGCTACTTGGAGTCTCGATCTGGGTCTCAGTTTCCCACGGTCTCCAAAAGCAACTCAGCTTTTTGTGCTGGGTCCAGGAGTCTGTTTGTTGATTTAAGGGCGCGGGATTTGTAGCCTCCGGTCTCAGCACGACTTTAAATCCTCCAGTTGTACTGTCTTGGTTAATAAGAATCGCTATCGATTTGTCTGGTCCTCTCCATGCTGTCTTTTTTTATCTTTGAGTTTGAATTCTCTGGAGAGATTCTTCGCTCGATCCCCTAGCTCGCCGCCATTTTCCAATCTCCATAAAGTCATTCCACTGTGCATTTCATTACCCTGAGGCTGGATGTCAGACACTTGCCTGGCTCAGCATGGGACACAGTGTCACCTGGGAGCCCATCTAAGAGTGGAGCTTCCAGGTGGATCAGCTCTACGTTTATGAACTGGCTTCTGTTCCCTCCAAGCCTGAGGACACAAGACACGGGTTGTCCCTTGCCAGTGGGTGGCTGAAGTCTGTCACCACCCCAAACCTGTGGTCACTCTCTTTTGCAATGGACCCTCAGCAAATGAAGATTCCCTAGTGAGACCATCATGACCACACTGTCTCCCCAAGGGACAAGCACCCTCTGGAGCTGTCTGGCAAAACCAGAAAACAACGATCAACCAAGAAGTCAGCAGCCATCAGAGCCCGGCGCAACCCAGCGAACCCACAGGCACCATCCCTTCTCCTGGTGGCTGGCCATGGCCCTGAAGCCCCTCCCTGATCCCCCCCTAGGTTCTAACTCAGCCTAACCCTAGGGCTGTGCCCCTTGCAGACACACCCAGGCTTGTCTGCCTGGCCTGGTGGGGCCTCTCCTCTGAGACTGAACCTCCTCAGACTCTGTCCAGGGACAGGGTGTGAGCTCTGCATTCTCCGTGTGATACTCTAAGGGGCTGGACATATTTCTACTGCGTGCTCCTCTGTCCACCATTGCTCGTGGTTCCCTCTTTTGGCCCTGAAGTCCTTCTGCCCAGAAGATGAGCGCCTTCCTCCTCCTAGGATTCACATACAGAGACTGCACAGCGCTGGTTTTCCTGAAAGGCACAACAGAGGAAGCCCTGGGAAACAGCCCCGCCAGAGGGTCTCAGCCAGTGGGGCTCCTTGCAGGTTAAGCGGCTGCTCAGGGTTACTCCGCCAGAGTCTGCACTTTGCTGATGGGTTGCCTTCTTATCAAGCACCTGCCCTGTCAGGTGCCCGGAAACCACAAAATTGATAGAGCTGAGCTCCCCAGGAATCCCAGGTTCCCAAGGCAACCTTGCCAGTGATCCTGGCTCAGGGCTGGCCTGGGGCTCCTCCAGGGGCTCCCTCCTCCAAGGTCACCTCTGCTCACAGGAATGAAAGCTCACTGGACAGCCTTGGAGGAAAGGAGGACTTCTCCAGAGCCTGGAAGACTTGGGCCTGCGGTCCTACATCTGGAGATGCTGCTGGTGCCCTGGAGGGTCCCACTGCAGCCCTGAGGAGCCCAGGCCTGCTGGGTCTGGGCTCCAGGATCAGCTTGCACAGGAGAGCTCAGCCTGGGGATCTGGAGCAATGGCCAGCAGGGCCCTGATGGGAGTTACTCACAGGTGAAAGGACCACAGAGGAAGGCACATGTCCAGCACACAGGGCTGCATGCTCTGTTGGCGCCACTGGTCCTTCACACTGGTACCTCTCCTGTGAGTTCTGGGCTTGAGAACTGCTACCCACTTCCCTCTGACTTCCTCCTCCTCTGCTGGCCTTACAGTCAGACCACAAGTCTTTCAATAAATACTTTCAGTTTTAGAGTTCATTCCCCAAGCTAACACACTTAGATCCTAAGGAAAATTATGACCCGAACTTGGGTGAGAATGTTTGTACTTCTGATTTACAGAGTCCTTGGAGACAGTTGTGTCATATTGCACAGTAGCCTTATTAATATTTTAATAGCATTAATTTGCACCATCTTATGATCTTATGATTAAAAAGTGGTAGGTGTCACGATCAGAAGAGTTCATTCCCCAAGTTCATAATTTTTTTTTCTTTTTTAGGCTTTTCAGGTTTTTGAGACAGGGTCTCACTATGCAGTTCAGGCTGGCCTTGAGCTCACTTTGTAGCCCAGGCTGGTCTCAAACTTGCAAAGATCCTCCTGCCTCATCCTCCTGGGATTACGGGCCTGCACCACCATACCCGGCTCATTTTCATAATCCTATTTTTATTCTCAAAGCCTGGCATTGTTATCTGCACACTGGCCACCCTGGGTCCTGTGTGTCTCTCTGAAAGTGAAATAAAATCTAAATAAAAATGGGGAAATAGGAAAATTTTAATCATTTCTGGACGTTTGATATTAAGGGATAATTGTACATCTAGAAATGACAATTTTTAGGTAACTCATTTTGAATTTTTCAGCTTTTCAGCATGCACCCTGAGATATTTGTGCATTTACAGATGTGAGGTGCAAGGTGGCTTCTGTGACTGCAGTTAGGAGGCAGTGGGTGGGACGTGGGTTACAAAGGGTGGCTGTGCTGATCTCGCAGTTAGGGTTAGGGTTAGGGTTAGGATTAAGGCTAGGGTTAGGGTTAGGTTTGATGGGCTCCATACACTGACCCATAAATTTGTGTAAGTATGAAATCAATTTCCTACACTAAAAAAACATCATAAGGAGCAATTTTAGGCATGCAATGGCACTTTAAGTTGGTAAATCGTTCAATTTTTGATGGTTGAAAGCACTTTACCTTCTCCTTTGGGCAGTGTTTTTCTGAATATCTGGCACACTGTGAATTGTGCTGGTTTTGAAGTTGTCTTAGCATAGGGCTGAGTGATTTGAGTGACACAAACTCTGAGAAGCAGAACAAGTCTGCGCCTTCATGAAGGGCAGGCAAGTCTTGGAGGGGACCCCTGAGAAGTGAGGCTGTACTTCTAGGAAGAGCAGTGGAAACCCGGACGTGCAGTGGCTGGACACCAGGGGTGGTGTGTCCCCTGAAGGTGCCACCACTCCAGCACACCCCTGCCTCCCATGAGGGCCAGGCCTGCTGGGCCAGCCCACGAGGCAGACAGGACAGGAGGCTGGCATGTGTGGGATCCTCCTTGCTGCAGACCGAAGGCTTCTCTTGCCGGTGCTGAGGCATGACCAGAGCTGACCAGCATCCAATGAGTGTCCTAGGGTCCCCAGGAGACACTCAGAGGCAGCAGAGTGCTGCTGCTTCTACAAAGAGAAAAGGCTGTGTTACCAGCCAGGCACCAGGGGTCCAGTGATGGAGGTGGTTTCTCATGTCCTCTTTGCACATAGCCACACTCCGGGCAGGAAGCCACAAAAAGGACCTCAGTGATGGACCTGCTTTAGGGGACAGAGAATTTGAAGCTGAGCACATGCGTCCTAGGTCTTTGCAACTCCAAATGGTAAAGATCCACTGGCCTGTGGAGAACCACAATCCACAGGGAGGAAGATGGGAGGCTTCAGGGCATAGCTGTCTCCTTGCAGCCCTGGCCTGCAGCTCCCTCTCCTGAGCTCCAGGGTAGAAGCCATGCAGCCTCAGGAAAGCACTGTAGTCAGAATTTCTTGTCCTCAACTCCGCCCCTGCAGACCCCTACTTCTTCTGAGCTTGATGCACTTGTTCTTCCATCTTAACTGATGCAAGTGAATTCCAGCAGAACACCACGAAATCCTAGGGGCCATGGGCATGGTCAGGAGGGCTGCAGGAGCAAATGCCAGGGTGCTCCTCAGAGGCACAGTTGGCCCAAGGTGTCCCAGCAAAAGCTGCAGAGTATAGGTCTGCCAGTGTCATTCCAAAGACCACCAGAAGACAGCGGTGTCCTCTGCAGGGCCCAGATGCCATGGATGAAACGTGTCCGCAGCAGACCCTGGCTGGCTGTGAGGAAGATGGGGGAGAGTGCACCTTCGTAGTCGGAGGTGTCTTTGAACACTGCTGTTCCTTGCTCACTGGTAGTAAGTCCTGTCATGATCTCATTTCCCAAACATGCAATGAGATAATTTTCTAGAAGGTGGTCCTCTGTCTCCATGAAACTGTGTGTCACTGGCTAACACACTTAGATCCTAGGGAAAATTATGACCCGAACTTGGGTGAGAATGTTTGTACTTCTGATTTACAGAGTCCTTGGAGACAGTCATGTCACATTCCACAGTAGCCTTATTAATATTTTAATAGCATTAATTTGCACCATCATATGATCTTATGATTAAAAAAGCAGTAGGTGTCACGATCAGAAGTAAGTGGACACAGTTGTCCCGCCCAATGTTTAGAGAGGACAAAGGGGAGCTTACTGGCTGGAGCTCAGGATGGACAATGTATTGATGTGGACAGGTGCTAGAGTTCCTGTTAGTGGAGGCTGAGCACTGAGACCTTTTAACTCCTGAGTGTGCTAGATTACAGGGGAATCCTTGCCTCTGCTTTCTGTTCCGACTGAGGCTGTACCCCTGGCCCAGGAGTTGGCATCCCCACCCTGTGCCACCGTCTGCACTCCAGTCAGACCCCTGGTGCATGGCTAGGGCACAGCAAGCCTGCGTTCAGGTCGGCTGAGAAAGTCAGGCATTGAGTTTTGCTGGTTCTTAGTTTATGTCATGGTGGTGTAAGCCTCGTGGTGCATTACCCTCTGGAGCGCCCTCAGGGCCCAGTTCCGGGGCATGAGACATGGTGGGCTGCTGCCCTCTATCACTCCCCCCCCCAACCTTGCTCGGTGGAGTTCAGAGACTCTGAAACCCAGCCCCCCTCAGTCTCCCCCATGCCCCACAGACCCTATCACCCCAAGACGGCCTCTCTGTGGAAGCCTTAAGAACTTGCTCCGGCACGAGGCTCTGCTTCCTTGCTGAGCTCCTGGAGGTCCATTTCCAGGACTTCTGATGGGTAATAGTAACTCCCAGACTGGGGGACATGGGCTGTGTCGAGTTCCTGTTTCATGGCCAGGAGGAATGAGGTCCTGAACTTTTTTGCAGGGCTCAGGAGAGTTCACTGGAAATACTGCAAATAGCACTTGGATTTCTAGGAGTCCTGAGCGGGTGGCCACCGAGTCCCTTTGTCAGGGGCGATTTATACAGCAAATCCCAGCATGGGTACAATGTGGTTAGCTACAGTCAGGCCAAGGGATTGCACGTGTAGCTCCTCAGCTGCTGTTGATCCAGCAGAGATGAGCACGTAGCGAGGAGGCCAAGAGTGTCTTTCACTGTTAACCTTGTAAAGTGAGCTGGCACGGAAAGACAAACCCAGTCCTCCAAAGGCACGGGCATGTGGGCAGCTGTTCTGCTCACCCATCTATGGGTCAGGGGCCCGTCCAGGCTACTGAACTAGGTGGTGCTGGTCGAAGTACAACCTCAGGGTGTTGCTCCTCTCTGGGGAGGCCAGTGGGCCGGCTACCAGTATCCACCTTGAGGCTTGGCTTCTTCAGATCCGCCTGCAGCCACGACCTGCTGTCTTACGTTCGGGACTGGCTTTCTTGAGGGCCCGTACCTTTCTGCCTACCTAGAAATTTCCAGTCAACTGTAAATTGCTGCACCCCACACCTGAGTAACTGACTTATGAAGAGAGAAGGTTGATCTTGGCTCACAGTTTTAGAGGTTCACCAATGGGAGGTTCTGGGCCTTTGAGCCTTCAAGGAGGTAGAAGATCACAGAGCAGGAGGGCGGCAGAGCAGAGCCACTGCCTGGGGAGTGCTGTGTGCCTAGGGAATTCCTGCACTCCGCCTGGGTACTTCCCTTACCCTGCGCCAGTCACATCTCAGCATCTCGAAGCCAGCACGACCTTTACCACAGGAACCATGGGGAGACACCTAAGGCCCTCACGATCGCTCAGTACAGTTCACACTTGGCTTCCTTTTCAAGACTCAGTAACATTCTGTGGGTAACTGCCTTCTGCACGCTGCAAGAGGGGCCATGCTGCTGTGCACACAGGCGTCCATGGAGCTCCAGGGCACCTTCTGTCTTTCTCAGGGACCACAGTGTCTCTTGTAAATTCTATTTTCAGTTTCCTAGAAATCACAGGCTCTCTTCCCCAGTGGCTCTGCCCAGGGTGCACTCACATCCTCAGTTCCTTCCCTTTGTTTAATAGGTGTAGGTTGGTTTTGTCAAGAAAGTGCCAGGTGTCCAGGTGAACGGGGTCCCCTCAACCCTTGGGATTGGCACCTTTGCTCAGGGAAGTGATTTCTCCCCTCTCAAGGACCTGCAGTGGCTCTTCCTGTTTCTCCACTCAGAAAATGCCCTGTAATGAATTTCTCCAAAACAGCTTCTGATGGATGTGCATCCAGGGAGAAATTTTTATCATTCTCCTGTAAAAAATTTACAGTTCTGTTCCTTTTTGTCTCATCCCATTAATTCTGATTTGACATGTCATTTAATGAAATTAATGAAGGCTTTCCAAAATGCTGAGGAGGGGCGTTAGAAAAAATAAAGCTTTTAACAAAATAAGAATAATTAGAGAAGATACAGGGCAGGAGGAAGCAAGTTGGAAATAAAAACATCGTTGCAATTTAGAAGTTAGAAACTCCTCAGAGAACACTTGTCTCCCGTGCTGTGGTCTAGAAAGACAGGAAGTGTCCCAGCAGGGAGGTGCTGAGGGCAGGACAGACAAACATCCTGGATGTGGTCCTCATGAACGTCCAAGGGGACCTAGGAGCCCCTGTATCCAGCACCGGCCTGTTCACCCCAGCCCATTCATCTCCACCACCAGGACCCTGCTACTTACCTGACAAGAAAATGGATGCATCGTAAACCAAATGGCATTGATGTGACACTGCACAGAGGTTAGGAAAAGGAATGGGTGTTTCTGGTGCCTCCTGGTCCCACTGGTGCTCTGGGGCCCGGTGTCAGCTGCTCAGATCTGCAGGGGTGCTTTGAACAGCTGGGCCTGCCACTGTGGGACAATCCCACCCGTGAAACACACCTCCAGGCTGAGTGCATGCCAAGGCAGCCCCGAGTCTCCCCATGGGTCTGGGAAAGAAATGTTGTAACTCTTTTCATTGAAGAATAAAGACTGAGGCTCCCAGGGCCGCACACTGCCATGCTGTGGGATGCCATCCCTGTGGGAGAAGGTTGGTCACCCTAGGGTGGTGACCAGAGGTGCCAAGAGGGCAAGGTGCAGAGAGGAACTGTTATGTCCAGTTGGCCGGTACCAGCACCTATAGGACCCAATGCGCTCATTCAGCGTTCACCAAAGCCACATGATCCTCCTTCCTGTCTGACCATCGCAGAGGAGCTCCCTGTCCCTCCCTATTCTTCTTCATCCACGGGCTTCACTGACCGGCTGCATGACAGACCCCAGCATCTGCCAGTTCCTCTGCTGGACACAGGGTGACAAGCCCTGTGCCAAAGTTCCCTGTGAGCCTGTCTGGGAGATGCTTTCTTTCCTCCAAGGTTCCCTATATGTGGGAACCTTGGAGGAAAACAACAAAGGGGCCCCACCCTCACTGTCTTGTAGCTGGGAGCCTGGATAGGAGAGGGCTTCCCTGGCACAGAGCATTCCCCAGTGCTGTAGGACCTCTGTGGGCAGAACTCAGAGTCTGTCTTTGTTACGTTCATCTTCTCAGGAGTGCTGTGAGGCAGGATGTCCGGCGCCGCGTCTGTCCCGCAGAATGAGGCACACGAACACTTTGTCTCTGCAGGCTCCTTTATTGACTGGGCCACAACCTCAATACACGTCCGTCCTTGACGGCTTCCTACGTGTTGTGCGTCGGGCACTTCCTATACTTGGGCTTATATAGCTAATGTTATCCAATCATGGGATTACACGTGGGGACAGGCGATTGGGCGGCAACAAGGAAGCAATCAATCATTACCATATATGGTGGGGACAGTAAGCCGAGCAAGAACCAGGAAGCAGGATGTGTGCGCCATCTTGGGCACACGATGGGCGGGGGAGCAGCGAGGCGGTAGGCGGACGCCATCTTGTGGCTATATTCTCATGGGTAATACGGCAGGCTCCCAACAGCAAGAGATGATTATCTTCATTAAACAGATGAGGAACCTGTGTCAGGGACATACTCACCTGCCAGAAAGCAGTCTAAAGAGGACTTGGACACCTACAAGACCCTCAGTCAAATCTAAAGCCGCACTGTGTGAGCAGCAGGCTTCTATGAGGAGCAGGTGGGTTAGGTGAATGGCACCCTGGGAATGCACGACTGGCAGAGGTCATTCCTGGGTCTTCAGTGCATGCCACGGACCGAGCAAGGCCATGTGTGGTTCTGAGCTGTCCAAGTGCATTACAAGTGCTCCGTGGCACAGCAGGCTCTGCCATATATTCAGCGTCTTGCTCATCCACTATCAACTCTGACAAAGGGGGCTTTGCCATTTTACTTTTCATGGCATTTCCTGAGGCCTTCCCCAAAATCCACTGTGTGGTGCAGACACAAATCCCTGAATGAGAGGATGAACTCGGATGAATGCACCGCCAGGATCTTTGCACTGTGTATGCCCACAGCGTATGCACATGTGCTGAGCTGGCACATGGTCAGTTCCTGGATCTCAACAGCCGTGTACCGTGGTAAGCACAAACTGTGGCCCAGTGCTGTGTGGCTACTGTTTCACAAGGAAGCTTTCTAAGTCCAAGCAGCACAACCAAAATAACAGTGCAGATTCCATGTGAAGACATGTGTGCTGGACATGAGTTTTTCTACAGTTCCACAGTTCTGGGCACAGGGCAGCTGGGCTTGCTCAGCATTTCCACAAACACGAGAACAATGTGCTATGCTGCCCTGACCCCAGCACCAGTGTCACCCAGGCCAGATATAGGGTGGAGGGCTGACAGTGTGCCCACAGCCCTGGCCCATGCCATCCTGCAGAGCAAGAATACAGGGAGGGCACAGAGGTAGGAGGATGACCATGGATGGCACAGCCCACATCCTCTGCTGTACACCAGCTGCTTGGACATGAACAGGAAAGGGAAACTCAGCGTCCAAACTCCAGCTCTGTCTTTAATAGATAAGGAAACAAAATAAGACAAATTTTGAAAAAGGGTTCATGGCTCAGGATTTCGGAAAAGCTCGGAGGTGGACCAGAAGCTGAGCTCTCTGGACTTCAAGCACACCGCCTCTGCCAAACTGGGCACTTTGGAAAACCTGCTTCTGCCCTTGCCACGATGTGGATCAGCTCACTCAGTGGGAGAAACTCAGAGAAGGTGGGGGAGCTCTTTTCCCACCAGGAGCTGCCGGCCCAAAGACCCTGGCATTGGGAGAGGGACTTGGAGTCCCTGCTGGAAGCTGGGTGCCTGGTGATGACCAGACATGGCTGCCAGACAGAGGATCAAATCCCCTGTGGCTCCTGGGCTCACCACCCTGCCCCTCCCCACCCCTCTCTCTTCTCTTGGCTGCTCCCACCCTCTCTCTGCTTTGGAGAAGAGCTTGAAATGACTCCCATCTCGGCAGCCAATAAATCATCAGAAGCCCAAGTAAAATCATCTTTGAAACTTACCTTGCTTTAGATTAAATCTTGAATGCTCTATTGTCTAAAAACTAAAACCACAGGGAAATGCATGATTTAAAAACCATCTCTGACTTGTTGAACTGAGGGGGAATCAATAATAGAGTTAAGTGCCTTCCTTAAAATAAAATATTTTACTGTGATGGTCCTTTATTCTGGTAAAGAATCCAGTCAGAGTTTTGTGGGTCTTCCCCAACAACTCTTCACACTACCTTGAAAAGATGATTCAAATACTAATACAACTTCACATACATATTTATACATACACACGTATATGATTTCTCTGTTATCTTTTAATTTCTTTTATCTCATCTTAGACAAAAAGTTTTGATGACCAATCAGCAAGGAATACCAACCATAAAACTGATCACACAGTAGATTCCTCTCTGGTCAGGAGTTTACATCCATAACTCAAAGGCTGCTGGTGCTAAAAAGTGCCAACTCCTCCATGGAGCCTGCAGAGGGTCAGCACATAGCTAAAGGTAGGCTATAGCTCGCCATCTCTGCTCTCATTGTGCACCTGCATCTTTCTCACCTTAAGTGTGGGGTCAGACACCTGCTCACCTCTGCACATGGTGGTAACCGTCTGCAACCAGATAATTGACCCTAACTTGACAGAACCTTATAGACAGTAAAAGTAACGAAGGGATTTTCCAGACTTGCAGAAACATCCTATGACCAGGTGTTCCAGACCTCAGAGCAGCACCTAGAGACCCCCAGTCACTGTCCTAAACCTGCAATCACCTGAGATTAAGACAGAGAAGAGCTGCAGAGACCACCCCAAGATGGGATCAACCCCTCTGTGAAGCAGGTACCCCACACCAGAGCTGAGGCTGTGACAGGGGAGGGGCAGTCATCCCGGGGGAGCTGGATCACCCCTAAAGTGATGGAGATTTCTCTGAAGCCAGCCCTGGAGTAAAAGCTGGGGCTGTGATCAGGCAGACACAGCTCACACAAGAGGGTTAACTGTGCACCTTGCTCCCCCTAACCCTGCTCTCCCTCCAAGTGAACCAGAAATTCATGCCAGGGTCCCCAGAGACGGGTGTTGGCTCCCAGCTTCCTTCTTCCTCCCAGTTCATCGCGCTGATTAAATTCTTTTCCTGCTTCATCATTATTGTTTCTGTTGCTTCCTGGGGGTGAGTGACCAGACCAAATTCGCTGGGACACCAGAGTCAGCCTGGACTCAAATAAGGAGATCACTTACAGCAGTGCACAGGAGAAGGGTGCAAAGCTGCTGCCTGATAAGGTACAGGTGAAACACAGCTGTCTGGATCCTGTAATTTGGTAGTGAGTTTCTTCCTAAGGATCCAAGGACAGTGTAGCATCTGCGAAGGAGGAGGGGCTGCTCCCATGCAGTCTGAGTCAGACAGGCTGAGGAGAGACGAGATGTGCAGTAACAACCAAGCTCTCCGTAAAATACAGTGTACACCATGAGGCAGTAATAGCAGGTTTGTTTCACAGCATAAGCAAATAAACTTATTAATTACTGTGAATACAAACAAAATGAAATGGCATTTTGCCACTTCCCCAAACTTGGGGCTTCACACTGTGTATTCAAAGCTGACGCTGGCTGTGGGCTGGTGCACAGACCAGTTGGGGCTGTTGCTGACCCTGCTGATCCCAAGGTCAATGGACCTTCCAGTGCTTTCCTCTGAGAACTGGGTGTGGGTTGCATGTGCAGTGTCGTGTACAACTGCAAGGAGAGGGAACAAAGCTGCTGTGACAGAGTGTACTGTGACGGTCCATTAAAGTACTTCAAGGAAAAATGCTCATAGTAGGCACAGAATTCATGTAGTTTTTCCTATGTTCTGTAAAAATATATGTACCCCAACTTTGATATTCTTATTAACACACATTGTAATGCACATAGGATTGAAATAAAAATGTAAAATGTAAACTGATAACACTGACTGCCTTTAGGTGATGGGCTCATTCAGTTAATTTTGATTTGAACTTGATAATTTTTAGATTTTCCCAAATTTTTCTTGAGTGCCAACTAATACTATAGTCCTCAGTAAAACTGTGTCATATAACAGAAACAGAACCAATGCTCTGTGATTTATTACATAATGTTTGTCATAGTAAAGTTGATATTAGTAGATAATGTCAATTTAAACAAATAACGTATTAGTTCATTAACAGTTGTCATAGGCAGATGTTTCAGACTTGATTAGTCAAGTCCTGAATTTGACAAGTTTAGTTTTACAACTAAACATGTTTACCCACGTACAGTTATCTAAATGTTACTCCTTACGGGAGCTCAAAAATTCAAACCTAACCTGGGAAACTTGGTGAGGCCCTGTCTCAAAATGAAAAACTCGAAAAAGAAAAAAAAAAAAAAAATAGATGGAAGAACATGAGTTCAATCTCCAGAGAGAGAGAGAAAGAGAGACAGAGAGAGAGAGATATGGGGGGGGGCGCACAACACAGGATAGGAAGGGGGAGGGGAGGGTCAAATGATAACATCCAGCCTTGCAAAGGAGGGGCAGTGAACTGGGCAGAATCCAAGGCCAGGGCAGACAGTGTTCTGAGGAGGAAGTGGCCGCCTGCCTGTGCCATCACCAGAGCAGAAGGAAAGCTCACAACAGTCTCTGCCCCTTCCCTGGATGAGGTCTCTGGTGCAGAATAAGAGAGGAGAGCAGGGAGAGAGAGACCCTGGAGGGCTTTCGCCCCCAGTAGCAGCCAGGGACACAAAGGGTTTCTGTTTGTCCTTCTGTATCCAAACCTGTTTTGTGACCGTTTCATTCTTTTTCTGTTTCATCTTAAATGAGACAGCAGGGAATGGATCCCCATGTTTGCATCACGATTGGACTGATCAAGCTGAAGAGAGAAGGGCCTGGAGGTGCAGGAAGAAGGAGGGATCCCTCCTTGCCTGGCAGCCCTGGGACCCTTGTGCGTGGTGCTGGGGGGCGGGGGAGGGAGAGACTCCCCAGGAGGAGCTCTTGGAGGACAGGGATTCCAGCCAGGAAGGACGTAGCTCAGGTCTTACAGGGTTTACTTAAAGAAGCACTTTGACAAACAGCTTAAAATACAGAGTGATCTGAACATTTATGACTCTTCTTCATAAGGCTCACAACACAAAGGAAGAGATCTTAAATAATTTTGGGCATCAGGTAATTGGATCTGTTACTGAAGCAACTGAATACTTGGAAAGCAATCCTCAACATTAATTTTGAAAACACTTTGTAGAAAATCATCATGTAAAAACGCCAAGAAGAAGCCATAAGAAATGAAGCGATAGAAACATTGGACATTCTCAAAGTGAACTATTTTCCCATTTACTCTTCCCCAAAGGAAATATATTAAGAGACTCCCTGAAATGTTTCAAAAGAAAAAATTTAGTTTCTATTTTCTGATAATAAAGGAAATAAATCTTTCCAAAAATACCTATAACCAGTATCTGAAAATGCCATTTATTTTAATTCAAGAATAAATTAACATAAATAATGGAATTTTCTGTGACTATAAAACAACATACATGTGAAAAATTGGTAGATCATAAAATGTAATTGCTTATAAAATCTTATAGCTATTATGGATAAAATAACTACAAGACAAATCTTATTAGAAAATAAAAACTCATGGAACAAGATAATTTCTAAAGAAAAGAGACAATAGACTTATTTATATATTTTAAATACCTATCTTTCATATATTTTACAGTATGTATTTAAATATGTACATGCTTTACATATACATATAATTTTATGCTTTACATATCCTTATAATTTTATGGATTTCCATATGTTCCATTATTATTATCATAAATAAAAATAAATATTCTTTTAATATATCACTGAAATGGAAGTTTTAGTTAGCGATTTTATAAACATAACAATAATTTTATAGTCATAGTCAATAAGTGTGAAAAACAGGATATATCCTTTTAATCCATCACTTTCAAACTATGAATTTCACTTTAAACCATCAGAGCTGTGTAGATTGGCAGCCATTTCCTCCTTTGTTGGTGAGACTCCTTGGTAGCTCCTGTCCTCATATTCAGTGAATTAAACATGTTTGCGTTTTATTCACTTAAGAAGTGTTTTGAGCTTCCGGTTTTAGGAAAAGCACAATTAGATAGATATTTAGTGGGTAGATATTTAGTGGGTTGTCTGTCTCCGGACATCACTGGCTGGGCCAGCAGAGGCAGGACAGTCTCCTGCGTGGTCTGCACAGGCAGCGTGCTCAGGAGAGGCCAGGATGACCTCTGGGCCTGCAGGGCAGGTTCAGGCCACGTGAGTCAGTTAGAGGAGTGCATCGGGCAACCTCCTCTCTGGGCCAGGCTGCACCACAGTGAGAAGCAGCTGCAATCATCACTGACATTCTGCAAACAACAGCAAGAAACCTCCATCATCCCAGCATAGCAGCAATTTTTTCACGTCTTCAAAGTGTCTGAAGAAAGTCTGTTTAATGCAATCGTTGAGAGATCATAGCAGAAGCAGCTGATGTACTGAACGAAAGAAAATAATAATATGCAAGAAAAAGTATTCCCTATGGATGGTTATCATTACACTCCTCAATGTTGTCTACCATTAAAGAAAATACTCCCCAGAAGTCCTCATGCTCTACATGTTACAGAAAAGGAAATTAATTATACCTATCTGAAGGTGCTTCTGTCCTTTTTTCTCTGTTTTGTTTTTACCCTCAGGTTGATTTGCAATAAAGAAGCCTAAATGTAGTTCCTCAGTTATTTTCAGGCACTTACAGCAGCATGCTGGTGACTGCAGTCCTTACCTCGTTCAGTGGATCTCTTCAGGCCATACCACTGCCCGAGAGGCTGTGTCCGTGTCCTTTGAGCGACACCTCTCAGCTGCACCACAGCCCCTGCCACGCAACTACTGAAGTTGAGTCTGAATTCTTGACACTTCATTTTAGCCATGAAGGGCCAGGAAATCTCAGACCCAACTTCCATACATATTGCAGCTCTTGGGCACCCCGACACAGGGTCGAGTAGACTTTCTGGATCCAGGGATGGAATCAGGGGAAAGGGAGAGAGTGGATGGAGAAGAGATGGAAGATGATCACGTGATAGTGTATGTGATGGATACATGGGTACACAAATTCCCTAAACAAATGAATTGCAAATATATACCACTTAAATACTAAGCAAGAAGGCAGAGCATAAACCTTCCACATCAACCAAGAAAAGCAAAAAGAAAGACAGAAAATGCCTAAGCTAATGAGCAGAAAATGAAGTGTGTTCAAGACTGAACAAAACGAAACTCATCAGAACGCAGAGGAAGCTTGGTGGTTCTGACCTGGTACTGCTGAGCTTAGGCCCTAGAATCACCTCTGTTGTCCATGGACAGGGGTAGTGTCACTCACCCTGGCACTCAGATGACCTCGGTGTGGGCAGAGGAGTTGTCAGGGCAGGGCATTACCTCCCACACCCTCAGCCAGGCCTCTGTCTCCACTTCTCTCTGCTGAGATCATTCTTCCAGAACTCTCTTTGCCCAGCCCCCAGGGGAGTAGAAAAGAGGAGAGACAGGATGCATAGAAGAAAAAGGAAGAAAGGAAGAAGAAGAGGAGAAGGAATGGAGAGGAGGAGGCAAGAGAGGAGGAAAAGAGTGAAGTAGAAAAGGACCCCAAGGAAGACGGCAGAGGACAAGAGGACCTAAGGAGGCAGGCAAGGAAGGTCCAGCGGAGCGGAGACAGGAGGGTATGTGTTCCTGCCCCTCCTTCAGGACATTCCAGGGAAGCAGCGCTGCCCACTGTGAGGCTGTGAGGCCATGGCTAGGCCAAAGCTCGGAGATGAGTAGCACATAGAGCAGGAAAACCGTCTTACTGCAAAAGAAGTAAATTACAATTTCCCTTGTGAAATTTCAGCTTCACCGAACTAATGGTTATTAGTGGCATCAGGGAATTTATTAGTTCATCAGACTGTCAGAGTCCCCGTACATCCCACACCCTGTGGCACCCAGAGGGCCACTGTGTCTTTCTGCTGTTTCCGAGTGACTGGAATGGTGTTTGTCCTGCCTGTTTATATAGGGTGACATTTGCTTAGAGTTTTATGCTCTATATTGTCTCCCATCGATTCTGCTGTTCCTGTTTACTGTGCATTCATCTGCTATCTCCTGAGTCTCTTCAAGATAAAGTTATTTCTATACAGGGAGGCGGGATGGTGGGAGACACACAGCAAGGAATTTCCAGCTCAAATTGTGATGGGGCCATCGCCCTTCTGGGGCCATCGCCCAGGGAGGGCCCAGGGTGCTGCCTGCCCACAGGATAGTTATGAGAGTCACAGATTCTCACTCTTGTATTCCTTCCTGTGCTGTTTATAAGCACAGTATGGAAAGGAGAATGAGAAGATCAGAGCGGGAAATGGCAGAAAAGGTGGCAGGTGACAGCAGCTTCGTCCCCGGGTGGCCACTGGGTGGACTTCAGTGGGAGGGGTTTGCTTCAGCAAGTGCCCTTAGAGTGGGTTCTTGCTTGCTGGAGAGATGGGGACAGTGGAGGTGTAGAGGAGATAAGTTGGCCCTGACGGAGGCTGGCAAAGCCTTGGTGACCACAAGCTCTTACAGCGGAGATCACGGTCCGAGGGTCAGAGGATCACTCTCTGTGGGTTCTCTGCCTTCCTCTGGTTAGTCTTGGGCAAGATCATTCTTAAAAACATGGTAGTAGGTAGAACGTCTGTCTGGGGCTCAGCTCTGAGAAGAGCGGGAGAGGCACAGTCACCTGCTTCTTTCACTTCCCTGAAGGAAGGAGCCCAGGACACATTTATGCCTCTGACCATGCGGATCCATGCAACCCTGCCGCCTGACTTCCTCCTCCCTAAACCAGCTGGGAAGAGTTTTCCAGCACCTGTAACGTCCCTTCTTCTGCTCACTTTCTCTGCTAACCTAGTCAGTACGTAAAAGATTCATGCTGTTCTGAAAGAGTTGACCTTTAAGACTTAGCATGTAGGTGACTTGACAGATTTCATGGCTAGATTAAAGAGGCATGGGGTCCTCTACCTGTGGCCGATTATCTGACTTATCCAAGAAGCAAATCAGTGTAAGATCCAAACTCCTTGAACTCATGGAATTATTCAATCAAGGGAACTCACATGAGAAGAAACATTCTAGAAAGTAATCCAATGTCAATTAGTCCAATAAACACCTAAGAATTCAACATTCAATATATTAGTACTAACCTAAAAACTTATCATCTAACTCAGACAATAAGAATCCAAAGTCAAATACTCTGGTAACACTCAAGAATCTCCATGGAACATTCTGATATAACCTGAGTATACAGATTTGAACACTTGGACACTAAATTCCAATGGCCAATCATCTGCTAATCCAAGTATCTAACATCCAGTGCTCCAGTGGTACTCTAAGTTTCCAATGCCCAGGGCTCTGAGCAAAATCTAAGAATAGATGTCCACCTGCTATGCTAGAAACCTGTATTCCACTCACAGGTGCAGCTAGGAAAACCTGCTTGAGACCCAGCCTCATGCTCCAGGCCTGGGGGCAGTTCTCACGTGGTGCCCGGTTTCCAGTGCTGAGCTGCTCCTGTCACTCGGGGCCTCCTCTCTGTGACAGCCTCCTCTCTGTCCCCCCCCCCAAGCCTCCTCACATGCCAGCCCACTGCTCAGGCTGTGCCTTCCTGTGAGTTCTCTGCTTTGAGGAGGTTTTCTCCAGTGCAGCCCTGGACACAGAAAAGAGCCATCCACATCAATGCCAGTGGACTGCTTCATCCTTCACATGTGAATCATGCTTTCTAGGGAGTGGTGAGTGGGAAAAGGTA
This sequence comes from Cavia porcellus, assembly GCF_034190915.1. Taxonomy (NCBI): domain Eukaryota; kingdom Metazoa; phylum Chordata; class Mammalia; order Rodentia; family Caviidae; genus Cavia; species Cavia porcellus. The sequence continues at coordinate 46,503,010 of NW_026947507.1, forward strand.
GAGTGGAGCCTTTTACTCTCTTACCTCTCAATGATGTGAAACAAAAACATCAGTAGCGAATCTTTCTCTGTAACTTCGATGATACTCAGCTAACTTTGCTCTCTGTGTCTTACATACACAGATGTGATCAGAATAGACCTTCCATCCAGGGGTATTCAGAGTCCTGATCTAGGATCCATGTGCTCCTCCCCCAGGGGCAGAGGCTAAACCCGGGTGTCCCAGAGTGGGGTGAGGGTTGGTGCTGGCATGATCAGGAGGGGATGAGTTCCTGGTCCTTGGGGCTGGGTGGGAGTCTTCAGGGCTGCAGCTGAGTGGCCCATCGTCCCATGCAAAAGAGGGGAGCTAGAGCGAACCCAGGGGCACACAAGCTCTGGGTAATGTGTCTTTGCCCTGCTTGGCTTCTCCAGAAAAAGAAATTCAAAGCCAGAACCCAGACACGGAGGGGAGATTGGTTACTGGGAAGGCAAGGACTCCAACTGGAGATGGAGAGAAAGGGGAGGAGGACAACACAGCTCACCAAGCTCCTCTGGGACTCTGCTCTGCTCTTTTTTGATTTTTATTTTTTAAACAAACACTCTTCACACATCTGTGTCTGGTGCAGGAGCCCAAACAGCAAGGTGCTTCTCAGCTCCCTAAGCTCTCACTCTGAAGCCAGAGTGGTGTGTGCCCTCCCTGTCCTGCAGTTCCAGGTCTGGAAAGCCTGGTGGTGTCCATGGTTCACCTCAGGCTGCTGGAGCAAGGCCCACACTCACAGGCTGCACACTGATGTGCGTTTGTGGATCTTTAAGAGATGGAGTGAATATAGGACTGCGTGAGTACGCGGCTTATGTTTATAAATTTCTGTGAACAAAGAATCGTGAGGATGCAGGTTGGGACAGCCCCTGCTTGCACAGCTGGGGAGAGGATGAGGACAGCAGGCAGGTGTGGGTATGCAAGGTGACAGCTCCGGTGCTGTGTGTCTGTGACCCAGCTGCTCTGGAGACCGCCTCTGGCTACTTCTCAGGCTCCATTGCTGCCTGCGCTGCTTGGCCTCCCTGACCTCACAGCCTCTGCGCTGGGGTTGGGGAGCATGCTGTGGCAGGATTTTCTGGAGGCCCAGCCTCCAGCTAATGGTTTGCTTTCTTTCTTGCAGTGAAAAAGGCAATTGAGCTGAAGTCAAGGGGAGTCAAGATGCTGCCCAGCAAGGACAGCAACCACAAGAACTCTGTCCGTGAGTCCACTTTCCTTCTTCTCTGCGGGTGGAATTGTGGGTTATAGGGGGAGGAGAGGGGCCAGCGGAGCCCAAAGGAGCAGCGCCTGTACCCCAGCCCACTTCCTGCCCTCTCCTCTCCCTTCAAAGCCCACTTGTGGCAGAGCAGACTAGGTGGTGCTGCAGTGTGGCACCCATCACCCTGCCTCACCCACCCCAAGGCCTTCACGCTGCCTCATCTGTCAGCACCCAGCTGGGGCTCACAGGGCTCCTTTCCCACTCTCTGGGTGGCACCCCTGGGTGGCTGGGCAGCAGCACCCTGCACACCCCACCCCAATGCATGAACAGGAACAGGGCCTCATCCTGTTCCTATGCTGATCTTCATTAAGGCTGCCTGAGTAGAAGATCTTCAGGCAGTGTCCAGTCCTTCCACTGAGAGTCGTGGACCTGAAGACCCGTCTTGCTGCCCTCCCCCTCATCTGGTGTCCACCTGACACCTCCCACACTACTTAGCTGTGGGGACATCCTCACGGTACCGCTGCCCGATCAGCTGGCTTCCGGGCCACCAAGGTTGTCTGTGCACTCATTGGTGGCTTCCTCCATGGCCTTTAGAGATCTGCCCTTGGCAGCCTTTCCTGACTCTTCTGGTCTCTGGTGTCTGCCTCACTCATCTCACTGACTAGCGATGTGGGTTCTGCCTCAAGGCCCAGCTGTTGCCTTCCAGGGTAGCCTTTCTCGTGTACCCTGATCCTTTGCAGAGTGCTGCGCTGCTTGGCCACTTTCTCTCCCTGCTGCAACTCTGGGTTTGTTTCTGGTGGACTTTGATCATCCCGCTGCCCAGCAGCCTACAGAAGAGCAAGGTGTGAGCCAGCATCTGACCCCACCCCAGTCAGCCCCCAGCATGCCCTGAGTGTGCACGGCCTCTGCAGAGGGCTGCACCTTATGTAGCCCCAGTAAATAACCCATGCAGTGCCGCCTGGCCCCTGCTCTCTGGGTGTCTCCATTGCAGTGACTTCAGTCTGCATAGTAACCCATGGGTGTTCAGGGGTCCTGCCTGTGGGACTTGGTGTGGGGACAGATTGCTGACCTCCACCCTGCAGCTCTCTCCTCGCAAGTCTCCTCCTCCATCCATCCCAAAAGTCAACTTGTGAAGGGCTGGGCCGCTGTGTCTGCCTGGGGGTCACAAGGAGGGTGCTACATGTGAAGGTGGATTCAAAGAGGATAAAATTACTGAGTTGAAGAGGCAAAAAGAAAGCGTCCTTCATCTAAACCCCATTTTATTATTTTTACTGTCAGCTTGTGCTCTGGGGTGCTCTCTGGAGTGGGAGTTACAGTTTACAATAAAATGGAAATTGTGTTTTATGGTTGCAATGATCTAAAGATCGATACAGAAGCAGACACCAGATGAGGCCCTTATCTTAAATCAATAGCAGGCCCAATATCAGATCGATCAGACTTGCTGGAGGGACATTTAGACAGTGTTTAGTCTGTCTCCATCTGGACACACAGATTCACAGTCATGATGATGATAATGTACAGATTATTCACTTGTTATTAGAGTTTTCTGTCTGTCTCTGAAGTGCCTAAAGCTATTGTGTATTACACTAGATGTAAACAGGAGCCTTCTGAGATGAGCCTCACAGTGGACAGAAATGTGATACTTCTAATAATACAAATTTAAACATTTCCTAGGAGAAAAGACATAGAATTTGCACACACAGTGATGCACAGTGGCTCTGAAAAGATCTTCTTCATTCAAGTCCAACTTTCACCATTAAGAGTGATCATTTTTGCAAGACTGTCATGCAGATAAAGCCAGGTCTGAGTGCAAATCACCTGCTCAGGTCTGTGTGTGCAGTAACTGTCCTGTAAGGCCAACCTTTGGAGCTTCCCATACAGAAATAGGAAGTAAAGAGCCCATGGAGCAGGCTGTGAGCCCAAATGGGGCCCCAGAGTACCCAATTTCCCTGTCTGCTCCTCCATGTTCCCTGCTTTTCTTGTAAGATGGCATGAGGAAGTCACCCTGTGCTTTGCACACATGGGCACCTTTGCTGTGTAGATGCTGCTGACACATTCATTTAATTGTGCATCCACACAGAAATGCTGATGTCAGCGTGCACCATGTTCTTTTCCATGTTCTTGGTAAATTCTGGTCTCCAGTGTGCCTGCATGGCCCCAGCGAGGAGGCCCTGCAACTGCAGGAGCGAGACACAGCTGCAGGTCCCACCTGATCCTGGATGGTGGCTCTGCTCAGGAAGGGCTTGGCCTGAGTGAGGCTAAGGCCTCCTGCAGGTGCCCAGCTGCAGGGTACCCACCTCTGCTGGCTTCTCGCTGCATGTTTCCTGTCTCAGCAGTGAGTTGTCATGTTGGTCATGGACTTTATTTGTGGGACTCTTCACAGAGGGACCATGGGGTGGCAATGGCCATGCAGGTTCCCTTTCCTTGTAGACCATGAGTCTGTGCTGTTAAAAGCCTCATCCATTCAGTGCGCTTGTGGCTGAGTGGACCCCAGTAACCTACACCACAGAAGCCATGCTTAATCTATGCTTGGACAGGACTGTAGTGAGACTCTAGCAGTGGTGAGGAGGGAGGTGTTTTTCCTCCCCTCTGGCTCCTCGAACACAGGGCGAGACAGCGGTCTCTGCCTCTAGGTCCATCCCAACACATGGACATGACTGTCTCTGGGTGGAGGTGCCATGCCTTGGCTGTCCCTTTTGCTCTTTAGCTGCTGCTCTAGGTGACTTTAAAGACAATGACTTTGCTGTCTGAGGGCTGCGTGCTGAACTCACTGTCCTTTGATGGATGGCACAACCTGTGTATTGGGCTGTCACAGCTGTCCATAACACGTGGGTAGGGCAGTCCATCCAGAGTCCATTCACAGTGGAGGGAAACTGAGCCATCTAATGCATGGTCTTAAAGGCCCTTGGGAAAAACAACAGCAGAATGTTATGCAATAAACGTCCCCACAATTTCCTTCCATTCCCTCCCAGCAGTTTATTCCCTGGCCTTTGTTTCTATGGGCGATCATTTTTTTTTTTCTACATTGAAACAAATACCCAAAGCGTAATAATGTCATTTCCAAGTTCCCATGCAGACAGTCCCATTAATGTGAAGCAATTCATCAAAGGTCGTCTTTTCTAAGGTTGCCCCATGGTTCCACTTGCCTCCCACTTCCCCTTTGGCTTGGACATAAAGATATGGAAGGGCACATTTTAAAATCTGTAGTTCTGTTTTTAAAGCCCTACTGCAAAGGTGAAGACTCAAATATTTTCTGCAGCTAAGGATGCAAACCTAGGCATAGAATTGGTGTGTTACCTTCCAGAATGGCAGGGGCTGGGTAATCCATTTTCTGAAATGCACCATTAGGGAAGATTTTTCCACTCACCCAGGGTCATGATGTGTTTATCCCTCTGTAACTATAATTTCTGTTTACATAGTTTTAGTTTCTTCAGTCTGGAGCAATGAAAGAACAAAAAACTATACTAGTGGGTAATATTTCCTCATATTTAAAGTGCAATGTGCTAAAAATAAACAGGCGTCATTTAACGCCCCAGCAGGAGTCTGTGGGCTTAGCATGCTAACCCACGGCAATCAGGTTCAACCAGAGAGAGAGTCTGGCTTCCATCCTATGTTCAAAAGGAGGGATTTTCAGAAACTAATAGGGAACAGAAAAGGAATCATGACTTCCTGCTCCTGTAGGGTTACCTTGGGAGATAAGGAAGCAACCCGGACCTCTCCTTTCCAGAGTGGACTTCACGTCATCCATTTGTAGATTGGAATGTAGCAGACTGGGCTTCCTACTCTGGACTCTGATCTTGACCTTGTTTCTCTTTGCACCTGGCTCTGCAGGATTGTCCCACAATGGTCTCCTAGGCACATCCTGTGCTCCCCTGTGCTGGCAAAAGGCCGCCACAGCTTCCTGACATTGACTCCAAAAAGCACTCATCACCTCCCGACATGCACCCCCCGCCAGCCATTTCTCTCTCCCTCTGATCATGTCACTTTCTTGGGTTATTCTGGCAAGCTCCTTCCATATCCTCCCCTGCCTGTTCACTTAGACTTTCCCCATTCTGCAGCCAGAAGAGTCTCAAAAACCACAGCATCCCTCTGACGCAGCCTCTCCAGCTTCCCAGCATGGACAGAGAGCTGCAAACTGCCCCAGCCTACCGGCTGCCAGCCTCCTCTCTTTTCCTCTTGCTGTGGTCCCTGGCTGCGGGGCTGTCCCTAAGGACACGGGTACTCTTTTTTGCTTCCCTTTCTCCTCAGCTTGTAATGGGCTTCCGAGGGAGCCTGTGCCTCTCTTCCTTTGGACCCCATTTCTTGGAGGGTTCTCATCTGTGGGCTCTCACTGGATGTCTTCCCGAATCCCACACTCCTTGTGCATTCTGCACTTGTCTTCTCCAGCTACCCACTCTAGTTTTGTTCCTTTGTCCTAACAAATATGTATTTGTGTGTGTTACACACACACACACACACACACACATCTTATTCATCACTTGTGTCCCAACCCACAGAACCTGAGTTTCACAAGCACAGTGGTTATTTTTCTACTTGATTTCTCGTAGTCCTGGGGAGGCAGCACCAGCTGCATAGTGCTGGGATGGAAGGGTGGAGAGGGCTCCTGTGGGGTAGAGCAGGCACAGGGCTGGGTGGTCTCAGGTTCCTGCTATAAGATCTTTGTGTTTACATCTTCATTCCAGTGGCAGCCTCACCCCTCCAAGGCATCTGGGCACAATTCCTCCCCCGGGGGAAAGGACTGTCTTCCACCAGTGTCCGAGTGAATACATGCCCAGTAACATACACACGTTACATAAACACTTTAAGTCAGAAAGACAGCAACATCTATTGAAGGCTTATTAAAAAGAGAAATTTCATGGTCTTCAAATTATATATAGAATAATCAATAAAACACAGGCTTCCCTAGAGGCAAATCACACAGAGTGGTCCTAACTAGGTCCTAGGCAGGTCAAGTAGCCAGACCCTCTGTGGGGCTGTTCTAGGCTGATCTTTCAGATGCTGCATTTACTTGGTGGTGATTAGAAGTGATTATAGGAAAGTGAGCCTGCTCTTGAAATCATGCATAGCCTGTGAAAGACTCACCTCAAATCAAAGTGTGGAGCTGTGGTCTTAGCACCACTGCAGACTCCACATGGAGAGGTGTCTCCGAACCAGGAGGCAGGAGTTGCTACCTTTCTGTGTCTGTCAGGAGGCCCTGCAGTCTGGGTTCTGGGCTCCCGACCTCCGGGAACGCTGTAGTAACCAGTGGTCTCCCACAGCAGTACTAAGGCATCAAGTGTCACCAAATCTGAGCAGCACTGTGCCTGCTCACAGCGAGGCCACATGAGGGGTCCTGGGAATGTGGAGCACTTCCCAGGGCCAGGGAGGCCAGCAGTGGCCGTGAAGGGAGGTGGCGAGGGTCTGAGGCCATACTGAGCCCGGAGAGAGTTGCACAGGGTTACAGAATGAGGGCCGTGCAGGGGACAGCAGTCACTTGTGCCCCCCATGGGACCAGCCAGTGACACTGAGGCACAGTTTAGGCTCTGAAACCACACTTCAAAAATCACCAACAGGGGATTTCATCGGGCCAGCATTTCCCTGGCAACCTGATTGTTATGTTAGTCCTCTGTGAACATAATTTCTCTCCAGTTATGAAAATCAGTTTTCTTTTCATAATGATACGATCAAAGGAAGACGCTTGTTGGTAGATGGCTGGGAATGCCTCTCATCTTCAGGGTGAGTTCCCAGGGGACAGGATTTCTGCCTCAGTTGCCAGCCAGGAATCTGAAGAGTAGTGGACTAGTGCGACTGGTCCTCTGGCTTTAGAGAAGGGTGGAACTGAAGTCACAGGTGCTGGATTCTAAGCATGCAGAGCCACAGGTCCACTGGATGTGATGTCCACACAGGGAAAGTAGTAGGTCCCTCAGCCTCTGACAGCTACATAAAGGGTTGCTCAAACAGGAGTGAAGATTGCCCCAACTTATTAAGTTCCATAAACTATAGTAACAGGTGCTTTGCAGTTGTTAAAAATCTTTGTTTTTTCATCAAAAGCCCCTCCCATATAGCAAGAGCATGCTAGATTGCACATAGAGCTTTATAAGCTAAGTCAGTCCATTACGCAGTTTCCAAACAGGCCTTTGGCACCCCAGGTGTGAAATAGCTTCTAGAATTCTCAGGTGATCTTTCTGGGAAAAGGGCAGCTCTCTAGAGGCTCTCAGGAAAAGGAGCCCCGCCAGGCGTGTGTGGGCCGGGCAGGCCCTGCTTTCTTGCTAAGCCATCCACACACACAGTCTTCTCGCAGGCCACAGAGGAGGAGGCTCTGTTCACAGGAACAAAGCCAGACAGGGCCTGAGTGGATTACAGAGGGTGGAACTGAATCCCAGCCCAGCGGAAAGAGAAATGCTTTCTCCATCGTTTCAGCACACAATTATACACCATAATTGATTAATTAAGGGGAACAACCCACTTTGCAAAATGACTGGGGACTATGTTCTCCTGCTTCAAAGAGCAATTGGGGAAACCTAGAGATTTTATAGACCTGGAGGAAAGGGTATATCTCCCAGTTTCTGTGGCTTACTTTAGCAGAAGCTTCAACATATCCTGTAAGCGTTCATCAAATTGCACAAAATTATATAACTGGAACTTCATATATAATTGAATAAGAAAAATTTAGAAGCCACAGAGGACTTATGGGATTAGTGGTCTTTGCTGTCAATGCAATGGAAATAAGTCCCTTAGTTGCCCAAGGAGGGAACTGCTGGATTGTGGGTGACTGAACCATCTCATGCAATCAAACACTGTTAGTAACTTCAATGAGAAACTCTGAGGACCAAACTGATTAATTAGTTTAGCTCCTATATCAATTGAATTAAATCTTTCCACTTTACACACAGGAAACTAAGTCAGCAAGATAAACTATTCAGGCTTAAGCCTGGATATCTAGGTAGATAGGAAGACTGGATGTTCAAATCAAGACATACTCAGCTGAACAAGGGAAACTGAGGAAAAAATCCCCTAAAGCCTCATCATTTTATGTAGAAAACATTTTAAAGGTGTGAAGCTAGAATCCAATATATGTTAATATATGAGTTTCTTTCATTGTACAAGGTATTGAATTACAGAATCATAAAATCAAAACTGGCTTTTTACCTGGGAAGGATCAGGTTACCCAGATTTGATCACTGTGTTTTGTTTATGAGAAGCCTTGTGGAAAACCAACCAAACTTTGACCAAGTGGGGTTTGTGCTGACCACCTGCAGGAGACTGGGAGCACAGCATGAGAGCAGGTGCAGGCGCTGCAGGAGGGCTCTCACAGAGGCGGAGGATGTGGCTCCAGGCTGTGGGGAAGCTGCAGGTGGGATTTGTGGCTCCCTGTATAGGAGGTTGCAGGTGAGGTCAGGCAACCTGGAAGCCTCCACACCATGGCAGCTGTGCTGAAGGTCGTCACCTGGCCCTAGCCACAAACATGAGGTCATCAGGTGTACCCAAACCATGCTAAATAACTACTCAAAACTCTTTTCAATGTTTTATTTCAAGCTATTATAGATTCACAAAAAGTAGCAAAAACAAATTTTATGAGGAATTTTTATACCATTTATTCAATTTCTCTGAATGGCAGCACCTTGCAAAATGATAAATTTTAACATCAAAAATTGGAAAATTGGTGCAGGAACCATCTACAGGGCTTACCGAGATGCTGCTGGTTCTGTACACACTTCTGCCTGTGTCTAAGTGCGTGTATGGTTCCCTACAATCACACCCGTAGGAGATGGACTGGAAACTAAGATGAAAGCTTAGATTTAAAAGTTATTGCTGGTAAATCTGTAGTGACACATTTCTATGAATCTCCTCAAAACCCTCCTCTTACTTTGAGCACACTCCTGCTGCCACACTCGCCACTGTGATCAGCAGAGTACTTTTTCCCGAATGTCTTTCCTTGCGTTCCTTGTCCTGCCTGCCTCCATGTCCTGAATCCATTCCAAAGCTTCCCCCATCGTGGTAGGTTAGACTTCAGGGAATAGTGAAGCTGCACAGCAGACCCTGTGTCCAGCTGGGCGAGGGCAGCATTTTGTATCCACTGGCTGCCTCTCTGCAGAAGCCTCTAGGCAGCCATGCCCAGGGTACCTTTAACAGACCTCGTATCTGGAGCAATGTTAATGGCGATGTGTGTGTTTTATTGTAAAATTTCCAAACTTAAACATGAACCCTCATAGATGCAAGTGGGCCCCCACTGTAGGCGTCATTATGTGGGCCTCTCTGTAGCCACACTTCTCTGTCTACCACCAACCTCTTCCCCATCCCTGTACTCTTGTTATTTCAAGGACATCACACAAATGCAGTTACATAGGATACTAGCTTGTGTGATTGGCACTGTTACTCAACACAATTCATTGAGACAAATCTAAAGCTTCTTTTTTGTATTGGACCAGCTCCCCAGGGCATCCACATGTCCTGGTCCTTTTAGTCATGGGCCCATTGCACACAGCTGGGTTAGATCATTGGGAAAAATCATTTGTGTACAGGTTTTTGCCTCCACATATATTTTCTTTCTTTTTTTTTTTTTTTATAGATTCCCAGGGATGTAATTTTCAGGTCTTACGATCATTGCAGTTTATTTTTTAAAAGAAATTACCAAATCAGATTTCACAAAGGACACACTTCTTTACACTGACATCAGCAAAGTTTCTCAGCACCCTATCCAGTGTGCAAGGTGATCGCTTGTTTTCAGTTTAGCCATTCCGTGTGTGGGTGCTGATGTTTCCTCGTGTTGATGGTCTTTGTTTGCATTTCCTTAAGACTTATGTGAAAGAGTTATTAATGTGCAGGTGAGCAATGTATACATATCCCAACGAAATGTTAACTTATACATTTGTTTGGTGCATTTGCTGTTTGAATTCTCTTGTTCATCTTTGAGCATGCTTTCTATGTTCTAGACACCAGTCCTTGTCAGGAATGTAGTGTAAAATGTTCCTTCCACTCTCCAGACTGTCTTTTCTCCTTTTCCAAAGTATATTGGGAAGAACCAAATTCTCATCTAGCAAAGGGATTTTTAATAAAAATAAAAATATTCCTATCAACTTGGATTTATCTTAGAATCAGGAGAAGGTGGTAGTAATGTTGGGCTGACAGAATCAAGCACAACATCCAGAGAACCGAGTAACTGTATGAGAGGAAGGTGGCCATGGCCACAGAGCCCTGCGGTTAGGTGGAACAGGTGACTGAGGTGACAGCCCTCATGTGAAGTCACAGCACATGGACGCAGACTGCAGGCAGCCAGAGGGGCCAGACCCTGGAGTTTATAGGAGAGCATTCACCCCAAATAAGGGATTTGTATCTGTGGCAGTGAAGTGTGTAACTCCAGTGATAAAGAGCTAGAGACATGTATTTTAAGAATTCCTAGACTGGTTTCAATAGTTTCAATCTTTAGTTTGTCCCCAAAGTGGGGATTGAGATAGATGATTCTGTGTCTCTCATTGACTTTGTGCTTCATCTGCAAAGTGAATGAGGCTGAAGGTGTATCATTAGGGATATGTAATAGTTCTTAGCTTTGAAAAATGCTCATGGATATTTACTGAGCATGCTAATGGTATTAAGATAACATGAGTGCAGCAAGTGGTGACTCATTTGTTATAGGGTGTGTTGGGCCACGTCCCTGGGTCAAGGTGTTTATTTTCACATAGAGAATCAGAGGAGATAAGCAATGACAGGCAGAGGAAACAGAGGTCTGGCCTCAAGATTTGTGAAAGCATGTGGCAGTGCAGTGATCAGCTGAGACAAACAGACAGATCATTAGTAAGGTGCTCAGGGATGGGAAATTCCATGTTCTATAGGGACTGAGCCTTACAGTGATTATTAGAAGTTTTCCAAGAGGTTCTGCTTGGTTATTTAAGTTGCCTTTCCCCCAGCTCGAACTGTCAGCTTGAAAAGCACATAAAATAGCATAAAACATGTGACCTCCAAATAAGATGGTTCATCATGGAAAATAATGACTTTAAGTAAAAAATTCAAGTCCAGTCATATACATAACATATTCCACATACCCACCTAACCAAGAAAACCTCCTCCTGCTTCTCTGTGCAAGTGTACACATATTAGGTCTTCCACAAGTCTTACAAGCTTCTCATATTGAAAAGATGATCACATATATTGAATCCACTTTTTGAAAAAAGTATGTTTTGTGTGTAATAATGAAGTGATTGCAAATAAATAGAGTAGTAGCAAATGTATTTTGCTACTCTGTCATGAGGCAATTTTTGTGGGATAGAAAAACTCTACTACACATTGACAAAGGTTTTGCTCATTCATCTGTAACCAAATCCGGATAGTTAAGTTTGTATATGCTCTGAACAAATTTTGGCTGTTTTTTTTTCCCATGGGATCAAACTCCATTATTGATCTCCAGGACCATTTTTGTTTGTTTGTTTTGCTTTGGTCTCAGGTTTTTGATTTTTTGTGTTTTTTTTTTTTTAAATTTAGTTTATTTTTATTTTGAAGAGAGACTTTCTCTCTGTAGTTCAGGCTGGCCTTGAACTCACTATGAAGTCCAGTCTGGCCTAGGACTGTCAGAGAGCCCACTGCCTCAGCCTCTCAAGTGCTGGGAACACAATGTGCTTCACCACACCCAGATTTTCACACGCAATTCTCTAGCATGCATTTAAAATTGTCTGTATTTTAACCTAATTTTGATTTTGTATCACATGCTATTTACTTAAAATAATATGCTTAAACTTAGTAATTTTGGAAGAATAGATTCCAGTTCTGTTTTCACTTCCTTTTTTAGTGCAAATGAGGAACTAAAATATATGACTTTTTCTCTAACATTATTAAATTTCAAAACAATAATTTTCTTTTATCTGCTGGCAAACAGATGAGCAAATATTCCATCATTCTCTTCTGTGTGTAGGATAAATTCTAATTATGGCAAAGTAAAGCTGAACTTTTATTTCTGATAGTTTTCATATTAATAACCAATGAAGAGATTAGCTGGAATCACCCTGCTAAGGTCAAGCTTCGTGGTTAGGAGAATCTGAGAAATCGCTGGGGGCTTTGTTTCTGTTTTTTTGTTTGTTCTTCAGCATGTCTCACCTGAGGTTAAGGTTTCCTCTGCAAGTACATCAGTTGGCAAATTTTGCAGGACAACACTACAGGTGTAATTTCATTAACATTCTTGCTTCTGTTCCACTCTCCACACTTATTGTACCTACAGGCTAAATCAGTTTGAGGCTCATTCTTTTTGCTTTGTTTCTCTTGCTCTCCTTTTTCATTTTCATTTTAATTAACTTACTGTTTTAGGGCAGCTTTGTGTCTGACCCTGAAAACCACTGTCTCTCCTTGCTTCTGGAGCGCGCTTTCCAGATGTCCCGCAGGTGTGCAGCCTCTTTGTCTTGCAATCTCTCACCCCCATGAGCGCCCAGCTCCCTGCATCTTCCACGCCTGCCTTCTGGTTCCCGTGGGTGCAAGCTGGGAAGTTTCTTTCCCGCCCAGCGGTGTTTTCACTGCTTCCTGGCTGAGCAGGTTTTCCACGTGCAGGTTTCCGTGTGGACATATGGCGAGGGAGGAAGGTGCCACGAGGGTGAGATACGTGTGCCCTTGTAGGGACCGGCAGCTGCGACTCAGCCTGCACCCGCGCCCGTGGAGTTTGGGCCTTGTTTTTTTTGTTACACAAAACAAAAACTTTACACGTGTACAAGTTTGCTAAAATTTAGTATTCCAGTAATCATCCCCGAAACCAGGGCATTTCAGTACTGACAATAGGTATTAACTTAAGCCAAAAGAAAATGCTCCTGCTGATTGTGCTGAAGAGAGAAATGGTGTCTCTGGCTAAGAACTTGCCTCATTCTCAATTCACTCATTTTGCGGGGTCCTCAGTGAGAATATGCAGTTGGAGAGAAGGGTGCAGAGCACAAGTGGCCAGCAAAGCTCTCCCTGTAGTTCCCTCATTTATGTTGAGGTCATTGCCTCTCTTTGTGGGCTTTGCCTGACCAATAGGTCTGAACTCGTTAATCCAGGAGCACAGCAATGTTCTGTGATGTCTTCCTAATCTAGGTTAAGAAGTTCATCCCTTATTAACCTGGTCAATGAAGAAGACAGAATAAAGCAATAAATAGTGTTGTTATTCTGAAAGATGCACTTACACAAGGGCAGAGTTAGAGAGAAAGCCTGACTATCCCTGGTTGGTACAGGATGCTGGGTGATGGTCCAAGGGAAACGTTGTGGATGGCATGAATGCAGAATCAGGAGGCAGAGGACTGGTGGGGGCTTCCCAAGGGTTCCTGGAAGGGAAGAGTGTGGTGGGGCCTTCTACATGCATGTGGCTTTAATGCTCCCACAAGGGACAGCCTCCAGCTGTACCGTGGGCTCCCTGGTCCCAGCCTGGGAAAAGCAGCCCATGGTCTTTCTTAACTGATTATCCCACGAAGCAGGCGTGATAGCAGTCTCTCACCAACATGAAAGGAAGGGATAGGGAGCTTTGAGCTGTGACCTCTGCACTGGACACGACACTGATGCTTTGTGGTCACACCTGCATGGCTTACACCCCTGGGCTGCCCTGCCCCACCAAAGGTCTTGGACATTTGTCCGTGGACTCTCACAGGGCTGGGTAGGCTCCCCAGGAGCTTTGCATACTCATTCGGAGATAGGGTAACAGATTTGTCACAGGAGGGCCTCAGTCTCTGTCACTCAGCTACAGCCCTTAGAGGTGCTGGTCATTTTCAGCTTATTGATGGTGGTTAGAATTCCTCGGTTCAGTATAAAGTTAAGGTGTTTTGTGCAAGCCTGTGAATAGCACACTGTATTCTTCTCTTTAAATTTCTCAGGCTCATGATTGCAAAATCCCTACCCACAGAGAGATTTCACTCTGGAGAGCATGACTGAAGCCAAGTAGTTTGCTTTTCTTGACTTTCTTCAGGCTTTATTTAATCTGTTATATTTTTGTGCTGAATTATTCTCACTTCTTTTAATACTCCAGAACAATGGAACAATGGTCGTCAATTTGGGGGAATGACCAGCACCCCTGAGGTGGAAATAAAACTAGTTGTTCAGGTTGAAAATTTTATTAAATCCACATGACATAAAAATGTATGACCACAAGTAAACCTTAGAGAAGGACTAGTAGAAGAATCAAGGGCCTGAAACACAGCTCCCCGCCCCCAATAAAGCCTCCAGGTAGGCGTGGCTCTGAGTCACTGCACCCTAGGCTGTGGCTTCAGAGACACCTGAGGAGCCTTCTCAAAATCACCCCCTTTGTTTAGAAAGCATTGAGCCTTCAGGGAGGTTTCTAAAGGAAGCCGCTGCACTCAGTGATCTGTTCAGAAGATCTTTGTTTAAACTGTGGTTTATTATCTAATTTGGGTATGAATCAATTCCTCTAAGCCCAAATTTAAAACGTGAAATATTTTAAAAATGGTTGTTACTGATACCATCCATTAATTTGAACTTATTTATCAGTAAGTTAGTAATGTGTATATTTATATATGTAAGCATATGTGTACACAAATATGAAAACCTTTTAAAATTTTTAGGAGCCAAGAAAAAAAAAACTATATTTTCCCACAGAATTCTGGACCTGTAGACCTGGCCTGAGTCACCAGCTCTGCTCCCATCCACTCTCACCAATCCAGTCCTATGGGTGGGACCGGCTCCAGGACCAGCTCCGGCTGCCTGAGGACAGTTGTTTATCTCAGATGTCTTTGTTAGATGTTTCCACTGGATGCCTAGTGAGGTGATGCCAGCATTTTCTGCCCCTTGAGGTGATAGCCTGGGCAGGGCGCCCCTCGTTTCTGTGGAGCCACCAGTGTGCTGTGGAGTGGGCCGGGGTGCACAGGGGCAGGGAACCCTTCCTCTGCTCATGCCCTCCTCCAGCATTTCCTGGTCTCCCCCGAGTTCAGCGGGACCCTGGGTGTCCTGTCTGTACCTTCTCACCTTCTCACCCGCTGCCACTTGGTCCACAGTGAGGCGGTCTGCAGCAAGTGGACTTAAGTAGCTGAAATGAGGCTGGAGAAGCAAGGCTTGTCCTACTGAGATCAAGATTTCAAGAAACTTCAGTACCCTAAACCTAGCTGATGGTTGCCAATTTATGGCTAGTTTTGTGACGCTTGACCAAAGCCTCTGTCAGATCTGTGTCTGAATTCCATCTTTCCCTTGAGTCCTGTCCTTGTGCCTGTCAGTTACTTACAGAAAGAGCCACTGATGCTCTGCTTCAGGTGGCCAAACCTGCACCCCAAACAGAAAGTGCCCCCTAGCAGACAATCCATTGCCCCTGTTCAGTCACAGCAGCATCCTCTTGACCTGCGGAGAATGTGTCTTCCCTTCCCCGTGTCCGGGCCCATGCATTGGCCCCGCGCCTTCCTCTCATCTGAGCCGTCATCTGCCTCACATACATGCTTTTCTCTGACTGCCAGGCAAATCATGGGGTCTTGACTTTCATGTATTTAAGTTAGAAAAAGGAGGAGAAGTGGAGGACTTAGACAGTACAGACATATAAAGTCTTTAAATATTGGAAATCACATTACTCCAAGGTGGAAATGAGAAGTAAATGTAGTTCACCTCGTGGCCGCTCTGGGTGGGCCACCACTGTGAATCAGGCCATGTTTCCTTGAGCTCTCTCTGCAGTCCAGGGTAGTTCTGACTGTGCACAGCTCTTGTCTGGACCACAGTCTTCATGGCTTCACAGTGTTGCTAAGAAGCAACGTGGCTGTGTTCTAGAAGTGAGGTTTTCACTTGCTGGGGTCTTTGAAGACTGTGCAGTAGGAACTGTCTTTCAGTATCTCCCACCCAGTGCTGTGGCTCCACTTACTGGGCCCCTCCTGAGCTGTCTTCAGGACTGCTCTCCAGGGTGCTGGACACCAATCTCCACTCCGTGCTCCTCCTTCTTTTACTCCTCCTCACGGAAATGGGAATCTCTGTCCACTTGTACAAACCCCACACATCCTTCCTGACCCCGTGTCTTGCAGGAGTGTTAACTGTCCCACCTATGTTTCCTCCTGCTCCAACACGGCTAACTTGGTGGTTGGCAGGAGGTACTGAAGGGCCAGGTTGCAAATGGTCAGGACACTGACCTCTGTCCATGCCCCAGCTCCAGGCATGCTGGCTGACATCATCGGCACAGCCAGGAGGGACCTCTGTTTGTCAGAGAAGCCTTGTGTTCAAACGAGTCAGCAGCAGCCTAAAGAAATGAATTCATTATCTGGCTCAGCCATGTGAGTTAAGCAAAGGCAGCATGGCTGGAGGCTCGGCTGTCCCATAGCTTCTAACACTGCATTTGCTGGGCGGTCTGCAACATGGACTGTAGGCTTGAGAGGGGCACGTGTTCTACGCCAGGCTCTGTGCAGCTCTCTGATACCTTGTTCTCACAGCAGCCACACAAGGTGGACAGAATCCTACCCCTCTCCAGAGGAGGCAGTGGGCAACCCCTGAAGCACGGAGCACGTACAGAATCCCAAAGCTGGTGCACAGTCTGACTCGGGCACGCAGCTGTGCCACACTTGTCCCTCTGGCCCATGGACTAGCAGGGAAGGGATTTCTCAGGTGTCAAAGGCAAGGCACATACATACCCATTGTATCTTATGTCTGTTTTAGATCCCAATGCTCACTGCTGCTTGTAAGTCAGCACCAAAGAAAATGTGATAATCAGGGATGTATTATTCCAATGGGCAGCATATGAGTCGGTTTTTATTCTTACAGTTTGAAATTATTGTTATTCTCTTAGATTGAAAAATCAAGATACACTTGCCCTTGGAAATTTCACTTTCATATTTTAGGTGTAAATAATACTCCTCTATTGAAGCTGAAATCATACAGTTTGTTTGGGAGCAGTGTTTATGCCAGCTGATTTTGCTTTCCATTCTTGGGTATGTTGCTGACATTTTCCATAGGGAGTGAACACGACAGAGTCTGGAATTGATCTTGGGTGTCTTGGAGGAGTGTGTCCTGTTAATCAATCAGCATTGTTTTCCTGTTGCTGGCTTTTCCAGAGGACTGTTGTCTTTCACTTAGAATGGAAATTTGAAACAGATTAATGCATGGTTGTCTTCTGTTTTGCAAAGATGAGAAAATCTAGTGCTACCCTAGAGATAAGGTAAAGACAAGCACAGAGACAAGTTACTTTTGTCTCAAAAAATTTCTCATGGGCTCAATAGTCAGCTATGTCCCAGAGCCCAGAAAAATAAACCATTGTTCCTAAAACAACCTCACAATTTATCAACAAGGCCATCCTTTCTGTGATGTAGCAGTCTTTTGTCAATTTCTCAATAATTCTAGGAATAAATATGACTATGTTCACTCCCCTGAGTCCTCCTGCTCTGCCAGAATAAACAATTTTTCTTTTCATAACTAATTCCCAGGGTCTATGTTATATTTCATTTTAAGGATTTATGTCCTATTTGTGTAAATTGTACTGAATTAATTAGGTTAGCATTTAAGAAATTAGAACTAAATTTCAGTAGATGCAAGCCACATGTTAAATTAACAGCAGCATTTTAAAGGTCTGAAATTATTTCAGGAGCACACAGTACTCATATAGTACCCCATTCCAAGCATACAAAGGCCATGTTTTTAATCTATGCCATGTGATGGGTCAAGAGTGGAGTTATCAGTTCAGAGACCAGAAGAAGAAGCAGTCAGACAGTCCTCTAGAGTTTGGAAAGAATTCTCAAAATTGTAGACAAAAATTTAAACAAATTTGTTGAAGATCATTAAATTTAAAAGCAAAAAAAAAAAAAAACTATATTAAAAAGAGTGCTCATTCAACACTGCTAAAATTGGGCTGAGGATTTAGTAGCTCAGCCGCATAAGCACCTGCCTTGCAAGCAGGCAGTCATGAGTTTGATCCCTGGTACCGATTAAAAAAAAAAAAAAAAAAAACACTGCTAAAATTCTCTTTTAAATTTAGAATGACAATTACTCTTACGAAAGAAGTGAAAGACTTATACAGTGAAAATTATAATACCCTGAAAAAGGAAATTGAGGATGATCTCAGAAAATGGAAAGACATCCCTTGCTCATGGATAAGAAGAACAAACATTGTGAAGATGGCCATTCTCCCAAAACTGTTATACAGATTCAATGCAATCCCAAAAGAAATACCATCAACACACCTTATAGATCTAGAGAAATCACTCCTAAATTTCATCTGGAACCAGAAGAGACCTAGAATCGCAAAGGCAATTCTAAGCAGCAAAGACAAAGCAGGAGGCATCACAATCCCTGACTTGAAGCTATACTACAAAGCAACAGTAGTAAAATCAACATGGTATTGGAATCAAAACGGAACCGAAGATCAATGGAATAGATTAGAAGATACAACCACAACTACAAACACACTCAACCACCTGATCTTTGATAAAGGAGCCAAGCAGGTTCATTGGAAGAACGACAGTCTCTTTAATAAATGGTGCTGGAAAAACTGGCTCTCCATTTGCCGAAAACTAAAGCTAGACCCATGTCTATCACCATGTACTAAATTAAAATCTAAATAGGTCAAAGATCTGAATATTAAAACAGAAACACTAAATCTATTGGAAGACAAATTGGGTAGAAACCTTGGAGACATAGGAGTAGGTAGAGAATTCATGAACAGGACTCAAACCGCACGGGAAATACTTCCCAGAATCAATAACTGGGATCACTTCTTATTAAAAAGTTTCTGCATGTCAAAAGAAATCTCCAGCATAGTGAAAAGAAAACCCACAAACTGGGAAAAGATTTTAGTGAACTCTCTCTCAGACAAAGGGACTCTTGTCTAAAACATATAAAGAATTAAGAAAACAGATCTCCAAAATTCAAAGATCCAATCCAAAAATGGGCATCTGAGATGAACATGCAATTCTCAGATGAAGAAATGCAAATGGAAAATAAATACATGAAAAAATGTTCATCATCATTGGTCATTAGAGAAATGCAAATTAAAGCCACACTGAGATACCATCTCACTCCTGAAAGAATGGCCAGGATCAAGAAAACCACCAACAACAAATGCTGGAGAGGCTGTGGGGAAAAAGGAACTCTCCTGCACTGTTGGTGGGAGTGTAGACTGGTACAGCCTTTGTGGAGGTCTGTCTGGAGATTTCTCAAAAAGTTGGGACTGGAAATCCCATTTATTCCAGCTATTCCACTTCTAGGCATATTCCCAGAAGAACTGAAAGCATCATACCACAGGGATATATGTGCACCTATGTTTATAGCAGCACAATTTGTAATCGCCAGATCTTGGAAACAACCCAAGTGTCCATCAACTGAGGAATGGATAAAAAAGTTGTGGTATTTCTATACAATGGAGTATTATTCAGCTATAAAGAAGGATCACATTGAGATATTTATCAATAAATGGGCGCAGCTTGAGACCATACTCATAAGTGAAATAAATCAATCTCACATGTGTGAATACCGAATAGTTTCCCTAATGTAAGTAATGATTCAAATATATAAAAATATGTGGTAATCATGATTCCCCATTATGTGGCCTTGAAGCCTTATAAAGTTTTCACTTATTAATTAGAAAGGCTTTATTCTGGGCTTCTTGATATGGAAATATTTGAAGCTATCGTATATGAAGTTTTATCCAAATATTTCAAGGAAAAAGACAGACACTATGGTAACTACTATTAAGTCGGGTTATTTGGTGGTGAAGCACTAGGTTTCTGAAACAGTCATGCTTTGACCTGTATTGTTATATTGCTATGTCCTGTTTTATCTCAATATTTCCCTTATTCTTTAAAAAAATCATTTAGTTTTTTCTTATGTTTGTTTTAATTAAGGGGAAAAATTAAAAAATTAGCAGGATATATAATAATAACTCTTTTCGATTTCCTATTAACTTGTTTTGAAGTCCTGTAATACTCCCAAGATCTTGTTTTGACTGATTAGACTCTGTTCCATTCTGTATGATAGTATCAAGTTTGAGGGTATAGGCAACTACTTTGAAGGCAATAAGATTCACTAAGATGCCCATTCTGGTTTGACTATTGTCTCCTTTGGAAGTCCTGTAATGTTTACAATGCCTAAGTTTTATTGGTCTTGTTCTCTACTGTTTTGTCCAACTTTATAATATCTAATGAGATAGACAATTCTTTTTAAGGAAACAAGAGACAACGTTGATAACCATTGTTGATAACCTTGTACTCTGTTTTACATCATGTGCTATGTCTATCCTTGGTTTTGACTGACAACTTTGTTTTGCCATATTTGACTTTATTCTCTCCCCCCAAAAAAATAATAAGAACTAAGGAGTAATAAAATCCAAAATGTGTAAATTTTGTTGTAAAAAAGGGAGGGGGGAAAAAAAGAGCTCTAACGGATATAACAGCAAGTGTGTTTAGGGGTGTTAAATAGCTGACTAAATGTTTTTGGATCATTGAACACAGCTGTTTGCAGTCTCTCTGTTTGAATGTCCACTTTGTATTCTTTGATACTGTGATTTGAGCAACTATTTCTAAGATGATAATATGTAATCCATTAACAGGTGATTTCTTACTTTTTTTTTTTTTTTTTTGTAGTTCTGTATTACGTGTACCCTTACACCACTTTGTTTTGTTTTGTGTTTTTCTCTTTTTCCTCTTAAATAAAATTAAAAAAAAAATAAAATTAGAATGACATAAAAGTAAACAGAGCATTTTAAACAAAGAAAATCATGTAGAGTCGGTGAGCACAGCAGTGAATCTGTGTGCAAAGTCACAGTTTAGACATTTAAATGGTACTGATCCACAGTGTTCTCAGATGGACTTAGCTTTGATATTTCAGCACATGAGCATCCTGAGTGAGAAGCACAGAGCTGCTTCCTCCTCGACCATGTGGGAGGGGCCTCTGGAGACCTGAGCCCCTACCCCTTACCAGGGCGCACACCCCACCAGGAGCTCACCTCAGCAGATGCCCCTGCAGGAGGGCTTTCTTTCCTTGGATGCATACTCAGCAGTGTGACTTCCAGACTATTTGTGGCTCTTCTTATTTTTATTTGTTAATTTTCTAAGGAGCCTCCACACTGCATTCCACAGTAGTGCTGCCTATACAGCTGGGTTTGTGTTCAGGCATCACAAGATTTGGGCACTAGTAGTGTGCTTTCTCACGGAAGATGTCACACCCTATCAGTGTTTATCAGTCACTTGCTTTAAAAAAAACAAAAACAAAAACAAAAAAAAAAAAAAAAAAACTATTTTAAAGCACATCAGTTATGCATAACCCCTAGTACAGATTTTAAAAGATACCTTTAAAATCCAGCTACACCTAATAAAAGTATTTTAGCTATTACACAAAAACCAAAGAATGAAGTCTTGACTTACACTGAGGTATCAGATTCATGAGGGAAAAATCTCTCTTTTTCTCTGTCTCTGTCTCTCTCTGTCTCTCTGTCTCTATGTCTCTCTGTCTCTGTCTCTCTCTCTGTCTCTCTGTCTGTCTGTCTGTCTCTCTCTCCCTCTCTCTCTCTCTCTCTCTCTCTCTCTCTCTCTCTCTATCTCTCTCTCTCTCACACACACACACACACACACATTCCTATTTCTGTAAAACATACTGAGTTTTACAGTTTGGTCCTTGGATATTTCTGAGAATATTCGCAGACCTGTGGATCATGGGTGCTGGGATTCCTGCACTTGGGGTTCTTGTCTTTCAGGCCCACTGTAGTGTTTCTGTCTGCTGAAGTCCGAGACCTCCCACAAGGGGCTGATTTGCTGTGGAGACACTGAGCCCACCGGTCTCTGGGCTCTTAGTGTGTCTGTGGGGTGCCCTGAGGTCTGCTCCCTTCCATTCCTTTTCTTATTTACTAAATATACTTGCATGAAATTCTTTATAGAGATAGAAAATCAGGGAGTGAGCAAACAACATCCACACAGAAAAGACCTTTCTGTGTGTGACGAGAGCTTAACCAACTGGGTCCTATTCTATAAACTTCTGTTACTATCTGCCAAAGCCAAGCTCACATTCCTAAGGACACTGGGAAGAAAAAAGTCATTTTGCTCTCAGCACTATCCACATCACCGGAATGGAGTGTGCAGATTTTAAATTTACTCCTGTCTTACTGGTACATGTGTGCAGTACGTAATGATTGCATCCCTCCTGAGGGGACGGTGCATGGATGTCACGTCTTAACTCTTTTCTCATCTCTTCCCTCCAGTCCTTGAAATATGTAAATTTTAAAAAAGCATGCATGTGCAAATTAATGTGATCTATCTTTCTGATTTATTTTAAATTACCAGAGGAAGAGCTTTTTTTTTAAGGAGAAAAATAAAAAAATCAGAAATAGGGTACAAGTTATACAGAATTTCAGAAAAATAAACAGTAGGAAATCACTAGTTAATAGATTACATATTGTTATCCTAGAAATAGTTGTTCAAGTTACAAAATGAAAGCATATAAAGTGGACTTTCAAACAGTGAGACTGGAAACAGTTTTGTTCAATAATCCAACAAAATTCAGTAATATGGTTATCTGTCTTATACACTTAAATATATATGCGCTTATATTCTTTAGAACACTTTCTTTTCCTTTCTTTTATACAATGACAATTACACATTTTGGGTTTTATTACTTCCACAGTTCTTATTACTCTTTTTTTGAGGAGAGTAAAACCAAATGTGACATAACAGAACAAAGTCAGTCAAATCAAAAGATGAACATAATAGATAATGTAAAAACAAAATACTAGGTGATCAACGATGGTTACCATACTGCCTCTTGCTATCTTAAAAAGAATCACCTATATCATCAGTTATAATAAAACTGAACAAAATAGTAAAGAATAAAATCAAAACATTGGAGACATTACAGGGCTTTAAAAGAAGATAATAGTCAACCAGAATGGGTGTCTTAATGAATCATTGTCTTTACAGTTGTTGCCTATACTTTCAAACTTGGTACTATCAAGCAAAGCAGAATAGAGGAAAATCAGTCAAAGCAAGATGGTGAGGGCTATACAGGGTTTCAAATCAAGTTAATAGGAAATCAGAGTGGGTTACTATAATAATATATCCTGCTTTTTTATTTTTTCCTTAATTAAAAAGAAAAAAAAGTAAATAATTGAAAAAAGGAGACAGATAAAAGAGGGCATAACAACAAAATAGCGCAGGTCAAAGCATAACCATTTAAGCAAAATAATGTTTCACCACAAGACATCCCGACATAAAAGTAGTTACCATAATGTCTCTTTCCTTGAAATTTTTGAGTATAATTTCGTATACTGTAGCACCAAACATATCAAGACAATGTAAAACCATTCAAGAGAATGACAGTATTACAGGGTATTTAGAACCAACTCTCAGAAAATGAACAATAGTTTCTGTATAATCTCCTTGTCTATAAAAGTTTCTGCTTATATTATCACATATAATAAAATCCAATAAGATACAACCTGTTAAGACCAATGGAGACAGAAGAATAAAAGCTTGATGGGACTTCAAAGCAAGATGATGCTAAATCAGCACTAACTATTATGATGTCTTGCTTTCTCCAAAATAGCTGTTCCTACCATCCAATCTTCTCTGCCTCATTTCTGTTGAGCTCTTTTTCTGTCATTTGTTGTCAGTTTGTCTTCTTCATTTCGTTTTCTGCTCCATTCATTGTGGCCTCTCTGCCACTGTCTGAAGTCTTGGTATTTTCCTTTTTTAGAATATCCTGCGGTATTCTCTGTAGAGTTGAATTAGTGGGTGCAAATTCCCCTAATTCCAGAGGAAGAGCTTTAAACCCTGACATTTCACTGGAGAAAATCAAATTCTTGTTCCTATTGTATTTCTAGTATTTCCTTTTGACATTAAATAATAGGAGATGCTCTGGAGATCATTTGTGTTGTTGTGTTTATTTGGCTAAGGTAATGAGTCCATACTGGTGTAATGATTGGTTCCTTTCTCATTTCTCTAAACTTACAAAATCCTCTCCTTCAAATCTGCCTCTCCTTCATTTTCACCCCGTTCTTGTGCTCTCCACTGTGACTTGGACTCCCTAAGGACACACAGGGCTTGGTTGTCTCCATTTGGCATCCACAGTGCTGTGGCAGGCATGGACTTGGGGGTCTTTCTGCTCACTCAGCACCCTCGCTGGGTACGGCCCACACTGAAACCAGTCCCTGCACGTTGCATGTTGCAAATTATGATGGTCCCAAACATTTTCTTGACATTGACAGTGCAGGGTTTGTTGTGTCTCCCACACTCCATACATGTTCTGTTAGGGCGTGGCTAAGTGTACGGTTGAACACTTCTGAATCTCTGTCTGGTGAGCAGGGTGGTGCTGTGCTGCCCCAACCCTACGTTTTACACAGGTGGAGTTAGGGTTCCCTGGGAGCAGGTACATTTTCCTTCACGTGCTAGGACAATAGAGATCTGTTTCTCTTAATACCGAGAAATTTGGTGTTGTTTGCATGGCTCAAAAATGAGAGCTTTAGAGCTCATTTCCGGGGAAATTTCTTAACTTGCAGCTCCTGTCTGAGGATTCAGGCTCTGAGCTAGGGCTCCGGGGGATGTAGCTCCTCCACCAGGCCACCGTGAATTCCTTGTGTCTCATGGCCAGGACTGGCCACATGCTTGTGCCCTGAACATTGCTGGTTGGGTGGCAAAGGTCCTCTGAGGCCCATGCTGTGTACTGAGATGAGGAAAGGGAGGGGGCTCCATGCAGGAACTGAAGCCCACCTGTTGTGGAAAAAGATGGCACCCCTCTAACTTTTTCTCAGTCTCCTCAGCAGTTGAGGGTGAACCAGCAGCAGGCACAGGACCTACACTAGTGACCCAAGTGATCAGCAAGCTCTCTTCCGGGCCAGTACACCAGAAATATTGCAGGAAAATTCCCAAGCCAAACCAAACCAAATCAAACCAAACCAAAAGGAAGACTACACAGAGGAGATAAGAAGACAGCATTTAATCTTCATACCAGCAGACTGCTGGATCTTCACACCAGTGGACTGTTGCAGGATAATTCCTCAAAGGCAACAGCACTGAATTTAGGAAGAGCTTAGTTTAAATAGCATTTAGAAGTGGAATTGTACAAAGCAAATGACAAAATCTTACATAATCGATTACTTACGTTGAGTCATGTATTGACAGGCAGGCTGGTCTTGAAAGAAAGGAATTGCTTGTCATAAAATAGAAGCACTCTGGGAACAGGAGGAGGATCCTCACAGAGTGAGCACAGTTAGGGCATCACCATAATGCAAGAGCATTCCGGGTAGGAGCCCTGGAATTAGCTCGGGTGCCTTAAGGTGTAGACCATTACTCTGACTCAGTGCTCAGCAGAGCTATGCAGCTGGGCTTTGGACACCTTCAACATCAACTGTATTCAGCAGAAACAGCAGAACAGAAATGTGGTCAGAGACTTCTAATGGATCATGAAATACTTGTAAGTTTTCTATCTTATAAATGGGTTCCTACATCATAATCATGCTCCAACACACTCTGAATGCACACCAGCTGTGAGAGAAGCCAGCACTTCCCCAGTACCAGGGCTTCCAGCACAGGTCTCTGCCCTCCAGCATGACCACTACCCTCTCCCTGGGATATTTGGTCTGTGACTGAGGCCCAGGATAAGGAGAACCAAGCTTGTGTGCCTGTTGAACACAGTGTGGAAAAAAGGCTCTTACAGGTCCCTGTGGTGTGTGTGTGTCTCAGGCTCCCTCCAGTGAGTGTGGACAGCACCCACCCCTCACCTTCCTCCTTTCCTGCCCTTGTGTCCCTAGATCTGTGGTCCCCAGCAACAGGGTCCTCTGAGTGCCACCATTCAGGACCTGCTCACTGGGGATGCAGCTTCATGCTTCCCCAGGGCTTCTGTCTCCAGGTGCCCACCTGCCTTCTCCTGGGGCATCTGGGTGGCAGGAGAGTGGGCACCAAACTCAGGGTGACTAGCGTCCAGTTTTCAGAGGACATCCATGCCTAGGGACAGCTTGGTTTCCTTGGGGACCTCAGGTGACTCCTCTGGTTTCACCAGAAGTCAAGTTGTACGGGTTCTGTTCCCTGGGAAGATGAAGTTCAGAGTCCCTCGACTGCAGGCAGGTGAAGGAAAACTCCTTCCTCTTCCTCAGGATTGCAGCAGCGTGTGGTAAGCAGGTCTGGCTGTGTTTTCAGTGTATTAGAGGAATTCCTCTACGCCGCCATGCTGTCCGCCTGACACCTGGTGACACACACCCTCCGCTGCCAGGGTCCCTTGCTCCCCAAAGTGTGGGAGTCCAGCCCCCTGGTCTGTCCTTGGTGTCTATCCTGGGGATAACAGTGACCTTCTCCATCAGCTTCATGTGACTTCATGAAATGTTATGTGAACTGAAAAACTATGTCACTATTACAGGGAAAGTATGAGAGCTACCAAAAATTAGCTGGGGGAAAAGATCACTGCCACCTGAGCCGAAGGCAAGGGACAGGCAAAATAATTGCGAGAAGATGTGTTTCAGGGAATAGGAGGGTCATGCACAGGGTGCCTGCAGGGCTCTGCGGACCCTGTTTCTCTTCAAAGGACCCAAAGCTTGAAGTGTGAGATGACAGTTTATTGATTGGCTTTGTAAACAAACTGGCCAATGCACCAGAAATTGTAAGGAAAATTCCCAAGCCAAACCAAAGCAAACTGAAATGAAGACTGCAACGAGGAGATAAGAAGGCCGCATTTAATCTTTATACCAGCTGACTGTGGCCACCATGACAGGAAGGATGTGAGCCCCAGAGCCTGCATGTGGAATATGAATGCATATTCCCATGTTCTGAATTGCAACGTACTGGTTAAGCAGCCTACTGTTTTAGTTAGCACCCGTCTGCTGGGAGAGCCCACGGGCCTGGCCCATGCTCCACTGATTGAGAGGCATCCCAGCACACACCTGGGGTGACACATCCTGGTCCAGCACAGGGTGGTTCTCCTCTTGTGTGGCCTGGGATTCCTGGCTGGAGTGTGGCTTCTGGCAAGCTGACCCTGCAGGTGAACTCCGTCCGGTTCTCCTCAGCCTGAGCCCAGGACCACCCTCGCCCCTGCAGGGCCCCTGCCAATGTCTCCCCAGTGTGTGTGGGGACCCCACTGGGCCATCCTTCCCAGCACCCCCAGAGGATCCCACCCCACCAGGCAGGGCTGGTGGACCAGACTGGTCCCTTAGTGTTTGGAGAAACTGACTTCCTCTCCTATTCGCTTTATCCCCTCGTGACTGATTCCTATTTTTAAAAGTTAGTTCCCTCAACTTAGCAGATTTCATTTTATTTTCTCTTGAATTTTGAAAACTGCAGTATATACTACTACTCACCCTGTTCCTTCCCTATCCACGTAAGCATGTGAACGCATTTTCCTCACACAGCTGGAATGAGGATGCTCTCTGGAACAAAAGCTCCCCACCTGATACCAAATAGGCTTCTCTTCAGCTCTCCTGGAGACCATAGTGTGTCATAATTCCTGATGTTTCTATCACACCTGAGCTTCACCACCAGTGCCATTCTAATGCATCCCTGCACACTGCAGTTAGCGTGCAGTTCAGGGTGAGGAAAATCCAAACACACCGAGAAAGGCTTTATGTCCAGTAATGTGTGCATGTGAGTGTGGGTGCACACATATGTGTGAGCATCGGTGTGGGTGCATGCACACTCATGTGTGTTGGTGGAAGATGGGGTGGTAGGTAGCACTGGTTCCTGACGCTTCCCAGTGCATATCTTTCTGGACTTTGATAGAAGTTTTGAACGTTAAGCAAGACAGAATGCTAAGTGCATGTTCACATAGTTTGGAAAACAAGGGAGCTTCATTCTTCATGGACACTCATGCAGTGATTCCAGAGATGTGCACTGAGTGACAACAGTGTCTGTGCTGCTCCAGGTCCTGGGCATTTGGCAGGGGACGAGCTTGCTGTTCTGAGCATGCTTTTCCAGTGCTGTCTCTCAAGACCTATGCGGAGGGACAGACACGGAGAAGGAAGGGGATAGCATAGCAGATGACCCTCATACAGCTAATCAAGCCGAGGGAAGAGGCCCTGGGATGCTTGGTGTGGAGCAGTTGTATTTTCAAAGGGGGAGTCAGTAACACTGTGACTGACCTGGGACAACAGAGGGGGCAACAGAGGGGCCCAGTTACACTTATGTCAGAGCAAGAGTGCGTCAGAAGGAGAGGCAGAAGTTATAAAGGTCCTGAGGTCTTATGTTTCCGCAAGTTCACTGTGCACCTGGAAGGACAGTGACCATGTCATCATCAGTGACACTGGGACATGGTGTTCCAGGACAGGACAGATCCAGGCCAGAGGCAGTGAATTGATGTCCAAAGATGAGGAATGTGGACAGGTGTGATGTCACTGGGGACCCTCAGGTGAGGCAGGGCAGGAGGGCTCCCCACTGTGGCTAGCATTGGCGATCTGCACTTTCCCAGGTTCAGTGGAGTGAAGGCAGGCTAACTGGATTACTGGGGATGATGGACTGCACCAGTTCCACAGGTGATGGCTCGCACTCTTCTGTCCATGGTCCTTATGAGGGCAGTGTTGCACGTTTGAGAGTTACTAACTGTATAAGCTGAGACCACAGAGCAGAAGTCAAGAAAGGATTCCATAGAGGAGTGAGGCCCCCGCCCCACTAAGCCAGGTTTATTCCATCACACACTTGGCACTGGGAGAGGCTCCCCATCGCGGCTTTCCCTTTACATCTGTGCTTCTTGCCAGGATTGGTGTCAATTAAAGCATAGTGACCTCTTACTAATGAAGGCGCACTTGTCATCATGCTGCAACTTGAGACTTGTTTCTACATTTTCAGCCTCTCCTAGCATAAAAGAATGTTTCTTAAAAAGGAGAAAATGTAGGGCTGGAGATTTAGCTCAGCAGCATAAGCAACTGCTTTGCAAGTAGGTGGTCGTGAGTTCGATCCCTGGTACCGATAAAAAAAAAAAAAAGCCTGGGCATGAAGAACCTGCCCAAACAATAGTCAATAAAATACACATATAGTTTAAATATTAATAAGATATAGAGAAAGTCCAAACCCTGACAAATTAAGAGAGTGATAAAATTACCTTTTGGTTTAGGTGACTTTAATATTAGTGATTACCATCAGCTGACACAGCAACACAGTGTTTACACCTCTTCTCTGAATTAAATGCAGCTATTTTTGTATTGTTTTTGTTATCCCTGGACTATGATTAAATGTGAGGTCCTGACTCCCCCTATGGAGAGCTCCCTAAAGTAGAGATGATGTGGAAAGTCATCTAAGGTTCTGATGCTCTTTATGTGAAACAAACTGTGTGTTATAGAATTCTCCTTCCTGCTCAGTGGAGGGCAGAACTCAAAGCCCTCCCCAGCCCCCTCGCACCTCAAGGTGGAAAACTCCACTGTGAAAGAAGATTCGCTGCCACTAAAGTGAGGTTTCTGCATGCTTTACCCATCCGACCCAAGGCAGGGGTCACAGACACCCACACCACACCCATACCCATCCAGCAAGCACTGTGTGAGCCCACACAGATGCATGGCTGCTGGCCACGCTGTACCAGCCAGGAAGCCACGCGGCAGGGCTACTGTCCTGCTTGGCATTCCTGGCCTCTGAGCAGGGCCTGCCAGGTGGGAAACCTGTGAGAAGATTGCTAAGGAGGTACCAGTGTGGCCCCCAGGGCCTCTGAGATGCCTTTGGCAGGAAGTGAGAAAGTTACTCATTTTGAGTGGATTGCTAACCGCTGCTGTGGGCAGTCCTGCTGAGCATCATGGAAATGAATTCATATATAATGTAATGTTACTTTTCCCCTGAATACCAACAGCTTACCAGCCAGATTTTTGTTTAGATTTCAAAAGAAAATGATTATTATCTTAATAGATGCAATTTTCCCTTACTTTCAGACAAGGATTTTAATTTTTTGAATTAAAATGTGTTATTATTATGATTTCCTATTACAAAGCAACATAAATGTAGAAAGAAAGGAAAATGTAAAGCCAAAAAAAAAGTCCTGGAGAGAAATTTGTAGTTTTACAACTCAAAATATGTTCCAGTTAGATTCAGGCATGCTGCCATGATTGCTCTGTGTATCTATGAATGGTTTTTTTTTTTTTTTTCCAAATATGACCCAATACTTTTAACTGCTTTGTTTGTTTTTATCATTTTATGGATTGCCAATGTTTCTCTGTGTGGATAAGTGTCCCTTGATATGTCACTTTATGGCTGACGCGTTCCAGTTGGGCAAGTGTGTCACAGTTAATTGGTTTCTCGTTGCTGGGAATTTATGCCACACTAGAAATGGCAGTACATTTAATTATATGTATTTTAAAAGAGCCCTTTATTTCTTTAGGATAATTCTTATCATAGAGCTTGTAAGTCAAGTGTTAAGGGAGAACAGAGTATGGAGATTATTATATCCATATCCTACCTGCGCTGTGCATGTTTAAGTGTTCATTAAACCCCAAGGTCATTCTTCTTACAGGTAACATCCTTTCACCAGGGCTATTTCAGCACATTTGTATTTGCTACCTGTTCCTTAAAACAAGCTTTTCCCTCATGATCAGAAGCCAGGAGAGGGGTTCTTGTTCCTCCCAGTGCCCAGTCAGAGCATCAGATCTCAGAGCACCAGACCACAGCCCGGTGCCAGGGTCTCCTGCAGCAGGGCGGTGTCTGCTGCCAGTGCTCTCACCGAGCTCCTGGGGGCACAGCCGCACACCCCTGGCTCCCTGAAACCAGTGGGTGATGCTGGCACTTTGTGAGTCTGCAGGGACCTGGGCCCAGCCTCATTTTCTGCATGGTGCAAGACTGAAGGACAGAGGGAGCGCGCTCTGCGCTGTGACCCCGTCATGCAGCTGGTGGCTCAGGTCTGCTCACAGCACCCGGCAGGCTGCAGGTGGATGCTCACAGCTCAGCACTGAGCTGACTCTGGACCAAGCACCAGCAAACCTAGAGCTTCCAGGAAAAGTGCAGTGGCTGCTCCCAGGCTGCATTCTCCTCTCCTGTGCTCCTTCCCAGCCCTGCGACCTTCCTGATCCATCCTAACCCTTGTGGTTTCTCCTTTCATCCTTTCTTCTCCCTCTTCCCACCTCCTTTGTGTTAACAAGGGCAAAACAGGTTAGCATACAGAGCCTGGTGGGTTTTCTACTTTCCTGACACCACATGAAGCTGGAGACACTGCAGGTGAGGACCCAAGTCCTTGTGGGAGGCCTCGAACCTGTCACTTTTAGAGCTCAGCTAAACCAAGGCTGCTGATGCCAAACCTGTGCTTTCAACAAACCTGGCCTCAACCTGGGATGCTGCTCAGACTCCTTCTGAGTGATGATGATCCATTCTCTGCTGCACCAGAACAGCTGTGGATTGCTGCAGCTACCCCAGAGGTGTGCTCAGGAAGCTGAGAGCACAGGAGTGGCGTAGGTCTGCATCTGTGCAAGTCACCTGGCAGTGACGCCCAGGTTTAGAATGGAGCCCTGGAGAATCTCCCCGGAGATGCCTAGATTCCATGTTGCACAGCTTTTCCTTGTACATTTAAATCCCACAGACGCCCTCTGTGAACAGAGCCGTTCAGGGCTGGCCAGTCCTCGGCTAGCTATCAAAGCAAACCAAGCTCCCAAATCAGTGAACTAATTAGCCTAACATAGGCACCTACCTTTCTAAATGGACCATAGCCTGGCTACTCACTCCCTTGGTGGTGCTGGAGAGCAGTGGCCCAGGAAGGGGTATATCCATGGGGTGCCCCAGGTGGGTACTGGGTGGCCACTCTGCTTAGATCCTGAGCCTGCAGGTCTCCTGGACAGGAGGCTACATCTGTTCTTCTCCCTGGATCACTCTCCCCACCCGGGCATCCTATGTGGTTTCCATCTGATCTCCATGGAAGCCCCGCTCACATCCTTTGGGGCTGCTTCCTCTGCTCCTGTGTTGCCCTCTGAGACCCTGATGCACGTGTGGGACTTCCCCTCACCACCAGTGCCATAGGCCTAGCACCCAGACCCAGCCACGTTTTGGACAATTTCTGAAGCTCTATTTTTGATCTTTTTGCTTCTGTTTCCTGCCTTTCCTAAGCCGTGCATTGTTTCAATTTCATGTATTATTTTATCTCTAGACATTTGCAATGTACGCAGTTTATACTTCCTCTCCAGAGGCCTTGCAGATGTCTCTAAAACCCACTGGGAATATTCCACAGCGCCATTGATCCAGGGTCCTCTGTGTGGCCACCCTCTGTGAAGGTGCACTTCACCCACGTCTTGCAGTCTGTTCTGGCTTGCAGTATGTTCTCCTGCTGACTGCACAGCTGAACCATGCACAGTGCCAGGCCTCCTGTGCTGTGTGAGTGCCTGTTTTTTCTGTTTGGTGAATGCAGGTTCCTGGAGTCCTCACAGCTGGAGACACCTATGCTGTGCTCCTCAGTCCTAGGCTGGCTGAGCTGTCACCTCTGTCACCAGCGTAGAGCCCCCTCCAACTTGCAGTCTCTTTTTGAAGTTGTTAGGGTGCAAGAGTTTCCATGTTTGGAGCCCATGGGAAGATGGTTTAAGGTTGCAAATTCTTCTTCAGCACTTCAGGCACAGAACCCGGAAGGCAGGTTCAGTTCTCCTTCTGAGCTTGTTTTCTGTTCTCTCTCTCTCTCTCTCTCTCTCTCTCTCTCTCTCTCTCTCTCTCTCTCTTCGGAATCTCACCCACAGCACCTATGGTTTATGAGCTTCATTTTATGTATACATTATGTCTGCTGTGTGATGTTCTATTCTTCCTCTTGAGCTTTCCATTTCTATGTGTCCTATGTGTGAATGAACCTATCTGAAGGTAGGGTGACCAGACTGTGAGGTGACCAGGGTGCCAGGGGACCAGGACTATAGATGGAAATGTTGTACACAAGAGACCAAGCCATCCTTAACTGTAAGTGTTTTTATATCCTGTCAGACTAAAAAATAGAAAGAAAGGAAAGAAAAGAAAAGAGAAAAACACTCAGGAATGAAAATAGGCAGGAAGTGGGCTTTCAGAATGAGGCTTTGACCTCTGTGCCCAGAGTCCCTGCAGTCTGCAGCTGTCAGTGGTGGAGCGGGAGATGCCCATTCCGGACTCTGCTTTCTGGCCAGGCCACTTTGTCTGCCCTGGTGTGGGGAGGCCTGTGCCTGACTCCTGACCGCTGCATTAGTGTGGGATTAATGAGTCCCTCTCAGGTAACTAAGTCAGGAGGTCTGAAAGAGGCTGTTGGAGGGGTCCCCTGCTCTGTGGAGGGATCACCTGCTCCTCCTGGCCATTTTCACTGTATAGGTACTTCCTACCCAAGAACTAGGGATATCTTTCCATTTTCTTTTCTTTTTTTTAATCAATCTTCTTTTTCAGCATACTGTAGTTTTCAATGTAGAGGTCTTGTACATCCTCTGTTAGATTGAGCTTCTTTTTTGGGAAACTACCATGTAGGGTATTGTTTCCCTAATTTTTCTTTCTATGGCTTTGTTATTCATATACATGAAAGGTATTGATTTTTTGTGTTGACTGCGTATCCAACAATGCTACTGAATTTGCTTATTATATTTAGCAGTCTTTTAGTGTAGCTTCTGAAGTCTTCTATTTAGTGTATTATGTCATCTGCAAATAGTCATGATTTAACTGTTTCCTGTCCTAGTGTTATTCCATTTCTTTTCTTGTTTAATTTTCTTGTCTCTTGGCTAAAGTTTCCAGGACTATGTTGAATTAGGGTGGAGACAGTGGACATCCTTGTCTTGTTCCTGATTTTAGAGTGAAAACTTTCATTTTCATCCATTTAGTGTGATGTTGGCTATTTTATCATAGATGGCTTTTATCAGAGTAAGATAAAGAACATCTATTTCAATTTTCTATAGGGTTTTTATTATGAATGGGTGGTGGGCTTTATGAAAAGCTTTTTCTGCATCTATTGAGATGATCATATGTTTTTTGGCATCAACTCCGTTGCCAGGTGCCGCGGCCATCGCGGGGAAGGAGTCAGGCGAGAGACTGAAGACACAGGGAGACCATATGCTCAGGAGGCAAAAGGCGATTTATTGAAGGACTACAGAGTTTTTATAATGTTTCAAAACAAAGAGCAGTACAAGTCACTTCAGGACACTTTCTTGTGCACACAGCAAAGGTAAACATGCTCCTGGGCCCGTGAGAAACTTCTATGTTGTGCAGCCCAGGAGGTAAACATGTTCTTGGGCCCATAAGAAACTTTTATTGTTTATGTTATGAAGCTTTTCCCAGGTTAATATCAGCGCGATGCTTTGTCTAAAAGGCTGAGATCACTATAAGATAAAAAACTGATTGAGGTCCAGCTTTAGTGTGTGGTTTTCCACACCCGTTTATTGCCGGACCCCTGGTTCCTGCTCCCAACACTCCGTTAATATGGTGTATTACATTTATTGATTTACATATGTGGAACCTTCCCCCCTGCATCCCTGGGATGAATCCTACTCGGTCACAGCATATAACCTTCTTGATAATTTGTTACATTCTGTTTGCCAGTATATTACTGAAGATTTTTGTATCTGTGTCCATTAGGGACAGTACACTATCGCTCTCTTCCCCCATTAGTCCCTTCTCTGGTTTTGGTATCAGAGTAATGCTTGCTTCAAGGAATGAGTTAGGGGGCATTACTTCCCTTTCAATTTCAGTAAGGAGTTTGAGAAGTAGTAGTGTTTGGTCTTCTCTAAGTTTCTAGTAGAATTCAGCAGTGAGTTCACCAGAGCCTGGGCTTTCTTTGTTGGTAGGTTTTTAATGAATTTGTAATTTCACTGACTGAAATTGTTTTATTTAGGATTTTTATATCTTGTTGATTCAAGTTGATAGTTCTTCTGCAGTTTGCATCTTATTAGAATGTACATTCTCAAAGTAGGTGTAGATTATCTGGATTTCTGCAGGGTCTGTTGTGATTTCACCCTTTTCATTCCTAGTTGCATGGATTTGAGTATTTTCTTTCCTTTTTTGATAATAAGGTTTCTATAAGTGTTTGTTGTTTTATTTTATCTTTCAAAGAACCAGTATGATTCATTGGTTCTATTTATTGTTTTCTAGGCTCCAATACATTAATTTCTGTTCAAATCTTTATAATTTTATTTCCTTACATGAGTTTTGGTGAGGTTCTTCTTTTTCTAGATGTTGGAAGTTCAACATTAAGTTGTTTATTTGCACTTTCTCTCTTTGCATATCATTATTCATTGAGGTAAATTTCCCTCTTAGAACTGCTTTAATTGGGTGCCATAAGTTCCAGTATGTTGTTTTGTCATTTAATTGTAGAAAATGTCTAATTTCTAGTTTACCCCATTGGTTGTTCAGGAGGTGTCATTTAATTTCCTTATGTTTGTGAAGTTCTTGTGGTTTGTTTTGACATTGTTTTCCAATTTAATTGCACTGTGGTCTGATAATATGCATGGGATTATTTCAATTCCTTTGTATTTACCTAAACATTTTTATAGGGTGATATATGCTATATTTTAGGGAACATCCCATATGAGGCTGAAAAGAATATGGATTCTGAAGTTGTGGGGTGGAACACTGTTTAGACATCTATTAAGTACATTTGGTCAAAAGTTTGGTAGAGTTCTAATATTTTGTTATTGATTTTTTTGCCTAGTTGGTCTACCTTTTGGTGACAGTGGGGTATTGAGATCCCCCAATATATATATATATATATATATATATATATATATATATATGGATATTATCTCTTTCTCCTGAAGTCCCCCCTTTATAAGGATGTAGTAACCTTTGTCTCTTAATCAATCAGCTTGAAATTCACTTTGTCTGCAAATAGAATAGCTACCTTTTTTCTGGGTTTCTGTCACATAAAGTATTGTTTTCCATCTTCTGACTTTCAGTCTATGAATTTTTAAATGTGTTTCCCATATGCAGCATATTGTTGGATCTTGCTTCTTGATCTACTCTGCCAGTCTGTGTCTTTTGATGAGTGAGTTAATACCATTAACACTGATGGTTATAAGTGATATGTATTGACTTATTCTTGTCATGTTATTTTCATGTTGTTGAGTTCCCTGCCCCATCTCTTCAATTGTTTGCCTTTCCTTGTGAATTCCTTTTTTTAGGGGTTCTTAGAGTTGTAGTCCTTGTTATCTCTTCATAAAATGTTCTTCAAAACATTTTGAGGTGCTGGTTTGGTGGGGTTATGAATTTCTTCATGTGTTCTTTGTCATGGAAGTATCTTATTTCTCCATCAGTTTAGAAAGACAGTTTTGCACATTAATCTGGTTAGAGAATGTTTTCCTTTAGAATTTGAAATACTTCATGCCAGGCTCTCCTTCATTTGAGGCTTGTGCTAAGAACTCAACTGTGACTATGAATAACTTTGCTTTATAGTTGATTTTTTTTTCCTCTAGCAGCTTTTAATATTCTATTTTTATGGAATCTCAACTATGATATGCCTGGCTGTAGATTTTTTTTATTGTTTTGATAATGGCTACCTCACTTATTTGTATGTCAAATTCTTTTTGCTTACCAGGTATTTTCTACCATGGTGTCTGTAAACAGTTCATTTTTGTGTATCATTTGTGTTGTTAGACTTTTTCATTGACTCAGTCAAACCTAAGTTATTCTTCTTTGCTTCATCTAGCAGCTGCTGAACAGATTTCTCCTGGTCCTTGCTATTTTAAGAATTCTTTCTTTTCATGATCGCTAAACATAAGCCTGTCTTCCACATCTGAGATTCTGTTCTCACATTGGCTCATTCTGCTGCAGATACTTTCAATGGAATTTTTATTCTCCTTGATATCTCCTTTAATCTGTTTTATGGATCCCATTTGTTTCCTATGTTGGGCATTCATAGCATCCATCATTTTCTTAACCTCCTATATCTTTTAATTTGTGTCTTCTCTAGAGTCACTAAGCATTGTTTTCATTGTGGAAACACTCTGTGCCATAACCTGAGAAATTATTTCTGATGTGATTTTTTTGTAGCCTCTCATACAAGGTGGGTAGCTTTTGTATTGTCTCACTTCATTGTCCCTTGGATTTCTGGAGTTGCATCTTGTTTAAATGTCTTTTCCTTCTCATTTCTTTTCTTTTCTTTTTTTGGTAGTTTAATTCCTTGGTTGATGTTTGTAAATTGCCTATGGTGAGTTGCTTTTTACTAGTATTTAGAACCCTTAGGAAATGAATACTTCTCTGAGGTGTCTTCTAGATGTAGCTGGTTTTGAGGTTTTGAGTCTTTTGCAAGATCCTACCTTTTTAATTTGTTTGGAATGAAACGTTGCTGCATGCTTGGCCCAGTTCCAAAATTTTAGCAGTGTTCCACAGTGTTTTTTTATGACCCTTAATCACTCTCAGTCTTGGAATACCAGGAAGAAGAGCTTTTTAAAATCATTATGTCACTTTTGGCTAAAGTGGTACTATTAGCAATAAATACAGTGTCAAACATGACCTAGAAAATGAAAAATATTAATTTTCCACCTTTAACTGTATGAACTAGATTTGAGGTTTATAACTATATCCAAAAAAACACAAAAAAATATATGCAATATATATGTCAACTTTGGTCTCAGGGATTAAAATTTTAAAGGGGTTAGGGGGAAAATAGAGAAGTAGAAGAAGAGTAGAATATTAGAAATAAGGCTGGAGGACAAATGGGGATCGTGCTCAGTTTAAGAAACTGGTGCAGGACTCAAGGAGAAAGCAAAGGAAGAGATAAAAGGAAGAACAGAACAGAACAACCACCACAAAGAGGCAAGAAACTACATTCATATTCATACAAAAAGACCAAGAAATGAAGGTGAATAAAAACAAAACTACCACCAACAACAATAAGCTAAACGAGGGAGAGAAAAAAGGCCACTGCCAGATTTGTTTCTGCTGTCAGTGTAGACAGTGTGTGTAGACAGTGTGTGTAGACAGTGTGTGTAGACAGTGTGTGTAGACAGTGCTGATTCATGCCCATCAATCCCAGCAAGCCAGCAGTAGCTTTTTGGCAGGTAGTAGGTAATCTCAGTGAGCCTGTGCCTTTTGGCTGAGACCAGACGTGTTTGGCCTGCAGCCATCAGTGCATCTTCTGCAGGTCTGAGCCCAGCTAGGAGTCATTAGATGGAACTGGCATCTGCTCTGAGTTCTGAGCTCAGTCAGCCCCTCTCCTAGAGGACTCCCAGCCAATCACTCTCTTGCATGGAAGGACTGAGCCCACAGCACTCAACCCCAGCAGGCATTCATGTTCACTGCTTCCCCCTCCATGGAAGCTTCTGGAGTCACCAGCATCCACCTTCTGTTCCCCAGTTTGAACTTCTCTTCTTGCACAATGAATCCCAACTCAGGGAAAGGCTCTGCTGGCTTCCTCCTTCTTTTTCACTGAAGTTCCCCTCTTCACTCTCTCCAAGGGTTTTAGTTCTCACTTGAGATCCTTCCTGGATCTAGGGGGCCACTTCCCTCCCCCTTTCTTCCTCATGTTGCTGTATTCCAGTATCTGCCTGGCGACTCTCAGAGACGCCCTTTCTCAGCTGCTTATCATTCTGCCATCTTGCTTCTCCTCCCTGAATTCTTGAGTCTCTGTGTACCCTCTGAAATTCTGTCTCCCAGTGAATTCTCAGGGTTTTCACATCTACCCTTTTAATTTCCTGCTTTCCTCCACCGGACTCAGTTGGAGACTCTGATAAACCCCACTAGTTTATGCTCAAATTCTATCCCTTTGTGAATCTTCTAAAGCTGTGTAGTGTGTGTTTTTTCTTCCTTTAAAGACAATGACAAGTCTAGCAAGGTGTGATTGCTATTGAACATCACATATGGACAACAATTTTTTAAAGGTAGAGACAGGAAAACTCTCTGGCCAAAAGCCCTTCTCTGTCCCCATGTGGGGTCCCTAAGAGCAGCACCTTCTTCAAAGAGCTCTGGACACCTTGCCTTGAGCATGTTGGGCATTCTTCATGGACATCACAAACATTTCTACAGCACTGCTTTACACACAGACAGTCTCCTCTTATAATCAAGCACCATAGCAGTGATCAAAGGAGTTTCTATGCTAGCAGGAAGGCTGAGCTCGGAGGCCATAATACACCCTAATTCCTCTCCTGCCCACCTCTCCTTCATCTCTTGGTTTCCTTCTCTTCCACCTAAGATCTTTCTCCCTGTTTTCCCTGTTTATTTGTTTTGTTCCTTATTTATAATTTGTATTTCTTACATAAGAGAAAACCATGAGTTCTTGGGCATCTGATTTATGTAGATTAACAGTATGGTCTCCAGCTGATCCACTTTCCTACCAATGATGCAGTGGCTTTACCCTCCCTTCTTTAGGGCACAGTAGTACTCTGTAGTGCCTAGATATGACATGTCCTTCTTCCATTCATCTGCTTATGTACACAGATCCCATTTCCAAGATTTAACTTGGATGTTCCCCATTCCATCACCTCCCCTTGGGCTGGGAACCTGCAGCAAATTAATCTTCTAAGAACAGCGTCTCAGGCCAAACAAAAGGGGATAGGAAAACAAAAGGCTGTTGACCAGGGAGCAATGTGAAGGCCTTCAACAAACTGCCCCCCTTTATCTCAGCAGTTGCCTTTACACAAGCCTTCACTCAAGTCCTCAGGAATTATTTCCGGTGCAGCAATTATATCCTTGTAACTACAAGATGTTAGTTATAAAATGATGAAGACAGTGAATCCATTTCCTGTTCTAACTTAGCTTTTATTTATGGTGAGGTGAAAATAAACAAGTTAATAAATATCCTATGAAGATGCTCAAGATATCCTATGTGGAAACAATGATTGAAAATGTTGTAGGCCCAGCTGTTACCTTAGAAATATGATGGATATTGCATGCAGATGAAAAGTAAAATGTCTTAACTAGTGAATAAATACAGGAAATTGTTGAGAAATAAAATATTTCATTTTTCTAGTACTCTAGAATATGCACTATATAATCTGTAATCATATTTCCATTTGAATTTCTGTTTAAAATGAAGGAATTAGGACTCAGAATGACTGACTATTGTTAAATGGTATAAAAGTGTCATCTACCTGGCCCGGTGCAATCTTTTGGTTCACCTTGTTGTTTTTGTACCCTATCAGGTCAAATCAAAGTCACAGTCAAATTTATCCAGGGCATTTTCCTGCTATAACTAGGAAGAACAATTTCTATTAATTTTTATGAAGATTAAAATCAGCTTTCCTCTCCTCTAGACACTGTCCTTCATTGCCTTTAAGCTCGTTCCCTGATTATCTTAATGAAAACACTATCCCAAGCAGTAAAAGACATAGCAATCTACGTTCCCCCAGATGCTGGTAGAAACGCATCACCAGTGAAATCCTCCTCAACAGAAGGCGCGTGTTTCTAACTTGCACTGTCTTTCCCTTCTCTGATTCCTGTTACTGCTTCAGGAGGGCCTTGCGTAGCTTTTGCTGGGATGAGCTGCTTTGCACTTTTTCTTTGTGAGGAATCTGGGACTAGCCTGAAGCCAAGGCGAAATGTGCAGTGGGAGGCGCAGTACTAGACAGACTCCCATTTGCAGCATTGCACGCTGGAGAAGTGATCCACAGCTCCCTTCCTCCTGTTGAAGTAATTTCTAAATTTCCATTGTGCTGAGGGTTAGAAAATATTTCTCCAACAATAAGGAATCTGTTTCTCCTTTTCCCTTTTCTTCTCCCTCATTTTCCACGCAGTGTTGTATGGACTGCAGAGAGGTTTCCTGGGTTTCAGCAGTGAGGCAGGAGAGTATTCCCAGGACTGTCTGCATGTTTGAGTCCTCGTAGATGCCATGGCCTCTGAGTCCATCTGGACCTCAGTTCTACTCTCTCCCTTCTGACCCAATGCCTTTCCCTGCCTGTTTGTTTTCTGTTCATTGGAAGAAAGATTCCTGCCAGGAACAACTCCTCATAATACTTCTGTTTCTACAACATACAAAACAATAAAATATGCAGGATGGTGACCGGCCAGAGACTACTCAGGAGGGGAGGAACAAGCCTTCCTCCTGTCATTCCTTCTGGTCACCTACCACCTCGGAAGGTTCTGTCCTCATGACCATCATGTCTGCAGGCCTCAGAATGTCAAGGGCTTGCTGGAGGGGAGAGGAAGCCAGGAACTTTCTTTGCATAAATCCAACTTGGGTGTTTTGCTCTGACGTCCTTGGAGAATACTAGCCAACACCAGGGTGGAAGAACCAGTGTGTACTGTGAACTCTTCATATGTATTTACTTGCAAGTTTTATGTATTGAGTACATTAGTGCGTGAATGCCTAATTCTGGATGTCCAGGTTAGCAACAATGCATCTTGAAATGTGTTCTGGAGGTCTCACGTTTAAGACCCATTCTGCTTTCTTTCCCTCACTCCTTGATTTAATCCATGTGTGGTTATGGCACCACTTCATATCTCCATACCGAAGATACCTCCGCTGGCATCCTATGTGACAAGGTTGTTGGGAGGATATGGAATCCATAAGAAGCAACTGAATATACATTACCTTGCTGAAGTTTTCTCTTGAGAAGAAAGAAACCAAGTCATTTGATGTACACCTCCTGTAAGGTGTTTTTATAAATTTTATTATAGTCAAAAGAGAAATAATTCTGAAGGAAATGGTAGGTCATATTTTACTTTATTAGATACTAGAATTCACATTCAAAGAGGCGATGTAATTTCTCCAGGTTAGTGAGGCAGTTATACATTTGAATTCAGAACTTTATGATGCCAAAACTCATATCAACCCTCACAGTATATTGAATTCTCACCCTCATTATACAGATGAGGCACCTCCATGGTGTTTGTGAGACCTCATGGATGCAGTATAGCCTGGCATCTGTCTGGAGTTAGTGAAGAAGATGAACAGTTTTCAGTCAAAATGCTTCTGATTGCAAATTACATTGCTTAGAACATGCAGACTATAAAGTAGCTTAAGTAATGAAAGGAGCTCACTATCATTTGGATCAACATATCTGGAAATAGGTGTTTTAGAGGAGAGTTCACAAGGGACCCC
Organism: Cavia porcellus; assembly: GCF_034190915.1. NCBI lineage: Eukaryota > Metazoa > Chordata > Mammalia > Rodentia > Caviidae > Cavia > Cavia porcellus. The sequence goes on from NW_026947507.1 coordinate 46,544,927, forward strand.
AGAATGTCGTGATGAGACCCTCACACTCGCATTTTCGTGTCTCCCATACTGCAGTTCACCCACCTTTGGTGCAGGAAGCCTCCTGGTTCTATGTGATGCAGGCCAGGAAAGAAGTCTCTGTATCATGATTCCTGTTAAGAGGTGTCTTCTGCAGTGACCTCACAGTGTTACTACATGCTCACCCCATGAAAATAGTGAGTGAAGGAAACCACGTCACTTCCACTGGCATGGACGGGTTCTTGTGGGTTCTCTCCTCAGACTCAAGAGAGGCAGAAGAAATATATCCACTATTGGGTACACAAACAGCTCATCTCTGAATCAGCTTTGAGTAAGCAGTGGTTGCTATCACACCTGGTTATGACTGTAGTCAGTGGAGGTCAAAGGCTTTGAAGAGCCACACTTAGGCTGAGCAATTCGCTGGAAGATCTTACAGAATCTGACAGCCACTGTGCTCACAGGTTTGGCTGACGACACTCAGCAGCACAGAGTGCACTGAGAGAAGACACACAGGGTAGAGACCAGGACATCAGGTGTCCTTCCAGCTGTCCACACCCTTCACATGACAGCAGTGATGTCTGAAAATGTGCATGGCACATTATCAACCAGAGAAGTTCCCCTGGCCTGGTGCCCAGGGCACAGATGGGGTCAGCAGTGATTAACCACCCACATCACTGACCCAGGTCTCCAGCCCCTCCAGAGAGTACTCAGATAGCACACAGCCCACACCTAACAATAGCCCAGGGCGCCCATCACTAATTACTGGGGGCATTGACTGGCCTGGCCCCCAGCCCCAGCGAAGCACAGAGACTCCAGCCAGGTGAGGCATTCCAGGAGCTTAGTAGCTGCCTTCCAAAGGAGAATCGAGGGCTGCCTTCCACCTGCAGCCGCTCTGAAGATTCGCGCATATGAGGGACACACATCCATACCTTTGCATTTCACGCTGGGCCCTTGTGCAGAGCAATGGTTCCCTCTGAGTAGCGTGAGTGGTTGTGGGTGCAGCACCAGACACCTTTCCTGTCTCTGTGATCCTCCCAGAGTGGCTCCACGCTGAGCATGCAGCGGCTGGCTTCTTGCGGAAGAGATTCTGGTTGTTACAAAGTCACCCACCCAGGGTGCACCCGAGAAGGATTTCCAGTGTTCTGTGTGGCATGTCCAGTTTTAACTGAGAGGTAATCACGTGCTTTATCTTTATATGCAGTAGTTTCACGTTTTAAGTTTGGAAAACATGTGCCTTTCATGTTTATTTTCTTAGATTAGGAAATACTGTCTCTACAAAATTAGGATGGTACTTATTTAGTCACTAAAAAGAAAGCATGGTTTTTGTCAAATGAGCTGCCAGGACCACCCTCATCACACTGTGACACTGCTGTGCGCCATCTCGTCCTGGAATGGGAAGAGGACGGTGTTCTCTTTGGTCAGATTCTGTTCATGTCCTCTGGGGGATGTAGCATTCACTGACTTCCGAGTCTCACCCACTTTTCAAACTCGTCAGTCTAAGATGAAATAGAGCCCTGAAGAGGTCCTGTACCACCATGCCGCTGAGCTGCCTCCTGGGCCAGGCTGTGCATCGGAACCAGGGCTTCCAGGATCCTCTCACTGCGATGGTGAGTGCAGCTGTCTTGCACTCCGTACGCAATTTCAGCCTGTGTTTTGTTTGATATTTATCGGAAGAATGACGTTTGTTATGTATGATATTCTAGGATATGTCCTTAATTTCTTAAGTGATGAAAAATGAGATGTGTGTCTGGGGGTATAAGCAGCACACACCTAAACACCAGCACCCTGGGAAGCTGGGGCAGCAGGGGCAGAAGTTCAAGCTCAGCCTGAGCAATTTAGCATTCTTAGCGAGCACCTGCCTCAAAAAGTATAAAAGAGCTGGGGATTTGTGAAGGCCCTGGGTTCAATCTCTAGTACCACAAAGGACGAAAGACATGAAATATGTAAAAAGAAGAAGGAGGAGGAGGAGGAGGAGGAGGAGGAGGAGGAGGAGGAGGAGGAGGAGGAGGAGGAGGAGGAGAAGGAGAAGGAGAAGGAGAAGGAGAAGGAGAAGGAGAAGGAGAAGGAGAAGGAGAAGGAGAAGGAGAAGGAGAAGGAGAAGGAGAAGGAGAAGAGGAAGAAACAGCAGCAGCAGCTGTTACAAATATTAAATAAGTTAGTCATGGGGCTGCACCTGGTTCCCAGTTTAAAATTAAAATGACCAGCTCGGTCAGGGATTTAGCTCAGCAGCATGAGCACCTGCTTGGCAAGAACAAGGTTGCAAGTTCAATCCCAGGTATAAATAAATAAATAAAGACCAACTCATAGCAGACGAGCTTCCCTGAATTTTCCCAGAACTCTAAACCTCTGCTCCACCTGTTTCTCCAGCAGAGCCAGGCCAATACCTTCTCCAACTCCTGCACCCTTGGTGTCAGATGTCTTCTCAAGCTGCTACAGCTCTTTCTGCCCAGAAGTTACCTTGGCCAGTCCCTGACTCCATACACCCAGCCTCCAAATTCTGCTGCTCCAGCACCAGCCAGGGGCCAGTTTCCTTGGTCCCCACATCAGTCATTGGCTCAGATCTACAGGTTTCCAGCTGCTTCCCAAGCTCTGGGTTGATAGAAAATGCGTGGGACACAGAGTCCCTGCAGTCCTGAGCTTACACAGCAGCAGGAGGACAGGAAGTGATAGAAGATCCTGTTAACAGAGGCCAGCAGGTGTGGGCTGCCCAGGCAGGAATGACACTACATATGATGCCCGGTACAGGGGAAGAGATGGCTGGATAGGAACTGATCAGGAGCACTGGAAGCAGAAGAACAGTAGCCCTTGCTCAGTTGCAAGGTGGAACCAAGCATGGGCGCCATGAAATCCACCCAGGACTTCTTTGCATTCATCGTCATCTCCATGACCAGAGCCCATGTTTCTGGGACCGCCCTCCCCTGCTCCAGACTGATATCCAGCAGCACGGTGGCTGTCAGATGTAAGTGTGGAGGATGGAATGCTGGCATAGTCCTGGGGTACCAATGCTCAAGTGGTCCAGCTCTCATGTCTCAGCAAGTGAGGTGCTGCATCTGGTGGACTCTGGCGGAACTGGCTGCCTCACATTCCTGCAGGACCTGCTCCTCTACAGTCCCACCCTCAGCAGCACCTCGCTTGGTCAGACATGAGAGCTGGACCACTTGAGCATCTGTACCCCAGGACTATGCCAGCACTCTCCATCCTCCACGCTTACATCTGACACAGGAGTTGGTGCCTGTCCATCCAGATCCAGGGGCAGAGGAAGTCAGCCCTGCTCTCCATGTGCCTAGCCCGCCTTCCTCCCCCATGGCCCAGGGACAGGCAATGACCTCCTCCATGGGCGCCTGTGGGATCCAGAGTCCTGTCTGGTCCCCGCTTCCTCTCCAGCTTCTATGGGGTAGTAATTAGGATTCTCTCTGCTCTGTATACTCCTGTCTGCTGTGCTCACTCTGGCATCTGGCGGCTCCTGTGCAAGTTCTCCCCTTCTGGCTCAATGCCCAGGTCAGCCCAGGCAAGGTGGGGAGCCCTACTGCGATCCAAGCCGTTCCAGCAGCACCCAGCCCAGCTTGACAAGACTGCGCCTGTGGGCTGTTACTGCTGGGCCTCTTCTCCAGCAAGTGGACACCTCCCAGCTTGCACAGCTTCTGCCCTGAGCTCCCATCCAGCCACAGCAGAGGGAATGCTGAGAAACTAGGAGGAATTGGCCATGATTAACTTGTGATTTCTATTTTCAAGCGTTTCAATCAAAGTGATTTTGATTGCTCCAACATACAAAAATAATATGAATTTAGTTTCTGAATAAAAATGCTCAGCTTGTTCAGAAAATACGTTAACATCCCTTGCCAGTGTTTAAATATACTACAATAACACTACAGGAAACAAAGACAAATACTGCGAAAACAAAATGTCAAATCTCCTGCCTTTGGGTTAAGATGCGTGACTTTCTGTGCAGAGAGTTGTGTGGGAGTGGTGAGACAGTTCATTCTGAGTGCTCGAAGGAAAATTCCAAAGTCTGGTCTCGGATCCTTTCTTTTGCTATGCCAGGAACCTTTGTTTTTAAATGACAAGGGCTTGCCACATTCAGGATGATACAGTTACACTAGTATTCTTTCTGTGACTATGATGTGGAATTCCTGGCCTGCTGAATCTTTCATAAACTGCTCCTGTGTGTTGTAACCTCCCTGTGTGACATTTCCTTAAGGATAGGAGTTGCAGAAACAGAGGTGAAAGAAATCCCTGTGCAAATTTAGCCCTAGATGTGGGTAGAGGAAAAGGTAGGAATGGGCATTTCCAGCGAGTCTTTCTGTCATGGGTAGCATCGGGAGCTGTGTGAGTTCCCTGCCCCACTTTAGGTGCAGTGGTCAGCAAACACCTCTCCAGGCCAGGGTTGCCGGGCTAAGCCCACTGCCAGCGTGGGAAGCCACGAAGTTTTGGGCCTCTGTCCTTGTAACTGAAAGCATTCGCCTGAGTTATTTAACTTTACTCCACTAAGTATCTGTGACTTTTCTAGCACAAACCTTGTGCTTCATTTTCATCTCATTTTCCCTCACAGTGACCAGTAAATATGCTAAATGCATCCCTTTCCATTTCTGGCAGGACATTTTGTCCTTGGTGGGAATCATCACCTGGTGTGCACAAGGCCGCCCCACGCTCGGCCTTCACAGCCCGCAGCACTCACGGTGGGGTAGAGAGAGAAGCAATGAAAAACTAAGCTGGAAGCTCATGCCCAGTCTGCAGGGCTCCCAGGGGCCTCCCCACGCGCCTGCACATCTGCTCGGGTCTGGCCTGTGTGCCCCACAGGACCCCAGATTTGAACTCCAGGAAGGCGAGCTGCACACTCACGCTCCCAATTCCTCTTCTGTCGCCCTCCATCCCTTCCTTGCTGGACTCTGCTTGCTGTGTTGGTGGCAACTCGTTGCAGTCATACATGCCTTTGGGTCCCAGAGCCACTTAATGTCAATAGAGGGGAGAGCCTTCCCGTGGACACCAGGTCCCAAAGCTAGGAAGCCACGGTGGGCTCTGGGGCCCGGCTGCCATGGGCATGGCTGTGGGGAGTGCAGCCCAGGCGGGGCAGGCACAGGCGCTGCTTTCTGGGGGGGGCGGGCACCTCCTCTGCAAGCCAGGCAGCAGTTGTGTGCTCCGCCCTGGGCTTCTGCCTCTGTCCGCACCCCTGGACAGGGCAGAAGTGACCACATGGCATTATCCTTTACACTCTGGCTTGTTCACCAACTTTGTGTTTATCAGAACTAGAATTCTCCTGGAAATAAGCCTCGACAGCATGGCTAACTCAGTGTCCTTGACCTGCACTGTGTGTTAAGGGGTGGCCACTGTCAGGAGGAGGGACACTAGGGCAGGTCCCAGTGGCTTGCAGATGGTGCCCTGGGCATTGATGTCCTCAGGCAGGGGAGCACCAGGAAGGTATGGGCAGGAGAGCTCTGCTGCGCATTCACCTGGTGCTTCCTGTCTTACAAGAAATCTGTTTTACTGCAGAGCATAATGTTAATACTGATATTAAAAAAAAAAAAAGCCATAGCGAGCCTGTGTTAGCTGCTTTTCACTGGAATAAAACACCTAACACCAGCGATTTAAAGGTGGGCTTTACTTTGGCTGTGGTTTCTGAGGTCCATGTGGTTTCTGAGTCCATGGTCAGCTGCTCCAGGTGGGAATGGTGTAGCCGAAGGGCCAGGTGGAGAGCACCTGGACTACTCCTGGCAGACAGGAGAGGGAGAGGAGTACGGAGCAGGGACCAGCACGCCTTCCAGAACGGAGCGCAGAGACCTGCAGCCTCTGATATAAGTCCACCTCTGATGGGGACTTCTGGGGACACCTCAGACCTAAGCTGTGCAGCACATTAAATGTCCTAGCAGACAGGACAAGGGTGATGGACAGCCAAGAAATCGAAGAGTGTGACCCATACCCAAAGGCACTTCAACTGTTGGTCTGTATTTTATAAGATTTATGGTGTATTCCTTGGATTTAATCTCCTTATCACACTAATGTTTAGAAGCTTTTACATGGGAATTTATATCTGAGGAATGATATATGTAGTTTGAAATATACATGCACCCTGAAGAAATGCTCATTTTTCAAACATGTTAGGTTTACCTGACCACATTTCCTTGAAAGCCGGTCACTTGATGTTCAGAGTGGACTTTGAAATCACAGCCCCTGATACACATGTCAGCTGAATAAACAGGACCTGCCTGCGAGGCTGTCAACGTTCTTTCTTCATTTCTTAAATAGGAAAAATGTGTCTCACACAGTGGGGATTGAATTATGTAGTATGCACCACACATTATAGTAGGATTCCTCTGTTTTTAATTAGAGTTTCATAATTCCTCACACAAATTATGCATACTTTATAGGAGCAGGTAGAATATAATATCTGATTATTATTTTTCCTAAATTGTAGATAATAATTTGCTATGATTAGGAGAAGATTGAAAGCAGTCTGAGAAATTGAATTGAGGAGATGAGCAAGTATAATAATATGACTTTAAGTAACCTACATAGTTTTTCAGTGAAATTAGGACCTGCCATTTTAGGACTAGCAGTGCTATATCAGTGATTCTTTAAGTGGAAGTAACTTACTCCTTTACGCTTTGTGAAAATGAAATCCTTGCACATACTGTATCATTCATGCAGTGATTATTATTTCTGCAAAGTGTCTAAGATCTATGTATTTTCAAAATGACCATTAATAGCTAAAAAAAATGCTTTATCTCAGTTCCCGATTCGGTTCATTTTCTTTGTTAGTTTGTTGGTTTGAGTTTCTGAGACAAGCTCTCCATATGCAGTCCAAGCTAGCCTTGATCTCCCTGTGTGGCCTGGGCTGGCCATTAGCTCAGCATTCTCCTGCCTCAGCCTCATAAATATTGGTGCTATTCAGTATGCACCACTATGCCAGGCCTTTTCTCATTCTTGATTTCACATCTGAATAGTAATGTGGCGTTCAACTCTATTGAGAAACATCCTGAAATGATGAAATATCTAGAGTGACCAAATCGATTGGTTTTATCTATATAATACTAAACCATGTGCATCATAAAAATTCTCAAATGACTTAATATACTCTTTAATGTATAAAGTACTAAGCATTCTATGTTTTATATTGTGCTAAGCATTTTATTATATATTGTATTAACTAAAAATTAATAAGCTGTAATATAAAATATATGACAAACATTTATTTTGAAAGCATTATTAATAAAATTTTATACATGTAGTTATTATATGTTAACTTACATATTTATTTTTATGTATATAAATTTTAATCATTTTAATTACTTGCTTTGATCCCATTGTACTTAATACATAAAAAATAAATGCAAAAGTTTTACATAACATATATTTATCACTGTAATACATGCCAATGTCATTTGAATCCAGTATCAGAATGCTTAAGTAAACAATTCTGAAATCATTGGTAAACTGTAATCAGAAAGGAATTGTCCATGGTACTCATGCATATAATCAGTAGTTTGCAATTTTTAAAATCTGAGAATTGACAAATAGAGGTTTCCAATTTAATTACATTTAATGTGAAATATTGAAATATATGCCTTAATTTTATTTTACCTTGAGTGCAGTACTTTCTACAAAGTCTCCAGCCTTCTGGTCCCAGGCACAGCAACAAGGCTCTGTAGCTCTGTTATCAGGCCATCCTCCTGTTATCACAGTGACTCAAGTCCTGGGAGGCATCTCTCAGCACCCTGGGAACTCTTCCAAGCCTTCAGCCAGGGTCTTGCAGTGTCCACAGCATCTGGAGCCATAATGATCCCATGCCCCTGTGCTGGTGTGGCCCACAGCTCTTGTGGCAGCCAGCTCTCATCGAAGGCTTCATGATGCATGCTTCCTAGGGCCCTTGTAAAATCTTCTGGGGCATTAATTTTGTTCAGCTCATTAACTCTGATTTCATACCAGAATATGCTTATTTTTCACTCCGTGGGAATAGTGTATAAACATGTTGGTTTAATTTGAAGATATATAAAGAAAATGCTCCTTTCTGAGCACTCATTGCCATGGTGATTTGTCTGTCTGGAAGATGACTGTTACTATCAGGGCCCTCGTAAAATAACCTACGTCATTTTCCCTCAAATAGCAAATCAGCCCAAGGAGCTGGCTGTGCTGGAAAGAAACTTCTAAAAGTCCACCAAGCAGTCCCTACATGTTCTGCAAGAAACAGTCACTAATTCTTTTTAGATCCTCACGAATGTAGTTGAGAGAAACACATTAGAACTTAAAATATATTTTTAGAAAATACATTGCTATAAGCTATAGAGAGCCCTTGAGCCCTTGGAATCAGAACTAGAGGTCAAGGAGTAAAATTCAGATGCAAAATTAAAGCAGTGGGCACTCAGCAGGTGGCATTTCCTAAGCAGCCCAATAAGATGAGTAGGAGGAGGTGTCAGACGGAAATGTCCAGCGTGGACACGAGGCTGGTGCCAGGAAATCCGGCCTCACACAGCCACAGCCAGGTAGCGGTGGTTAGCTTGGCTGGGGTCCATTGACATGAAGCCCTGAACCAAGTCCAGAAGTGCAGTGAGTTCCATGGGAAGCTGTTGTTTACAACTCCAAATATCATAAATTTGGGGATACAACGAATTTATAAAAAACGTAGCGTGAGAATGTCAACAGTTCTTATTCACACAGAACTCTCCACTACCACCAGGACTGGAAACTTCGCCTTGAGCCATTTTTAAAAGTTTGTCTTTTAGGACAGGATCTCACTGGGCCCCTAAGCTGCCCAGGCTGGGCTTGAACTTGCAGTTCTGTCTCAGCTTCCTAGAGTGCTGGGGTGACAAGCTTAAACCACCATGCCTGTCCGTTATGCAGCTTTTAAACATTTGCTTACTCTTGAGAGCTAAAAATCAACCAGTGCGAGAGACATCTAATATTCAATAGAAGCAGAAGCCATATAAAAAATTCTTCTATCTATGTGGAAGTGTCCCATGTGAAAGACTAAGTCAAACTAATCTTGTGGTATCTTTATGAAAACAAAATTATTACAGTGGCAAATGCTCTTCTGTGAGGAGGGCTGGCGTGGGCAAGGCTTTTTCTTGCTCAGGTAAAACCTCTTGAAAACCTCAGAGGGGAGATGCATCAAAAATAGTGCTTTTCATTTTGGTGAGGAAATCCTGAGCCTATTAAATGTGAAGGAAAATGTCAGTGTTGATTTATTTCAAATCAAATGCAGCAGCCACATGGAATTCTGTCGTATCCCCAAACGCGTCCCTGGGAAAGGCTTGTCACTCACCAAAAGGTCACAGGTGGACAGATGCTGCTCCTCGGAAGTGCCAGCCAGAATGTGTTCAGGAAGCAGCGATCCCGATCATTACCTTCTGCAACCAACATCCTACATCCCCTCTCTGGAGGTTTCAGAGGCTGAGAATTTGTCTAAAAGTTGATCCAGCTGAAATCCATCCGTAGGTCCCTGAAGAAATAAGGCTCAATTCTAAAGTCAAGCAATAAATCCCAGGAACCATCACGTTAAGCAGTAAGAGCTTATTAAAATGGCTCTGACTTTAGGCTATTTATTTCAAATATGAAGCAAAGTTTAACTCCAAATGACCTCTCCAGGGGGTTTAGCATTTCAGATACTTGGTAGCTCCAGTTATTGAAGGTGGGGTTTGTCCACCTGGGGATGCACTTGGAGCCTGACTCTTTAAAAGAAGGAAAATCCCTACCAGATGCTTTAACTAAAACCTCGCGGTCTGGACCATCTGGCTTGCTGGGTACACCTTTGTTTGTGAATGCAAATGAAAATGTATTTCTGCTTCCACTTTGAGCCTTAGATCCTTTTTATTGCTAAATAAATTTTATGAAAAAAGTATGCTTATTATAAACAGGATTTTTTTTCCTATTCTTTAGATTGTGTCTTCACTCAGCTGTTAGTTTTTTGGTTTTTTTTTTTTTTTTTTTTTTTTTCTCTGTGAAGACTTTTACTTGGATTTAATTGCATTTGTTGATTGTGGGTATTGGTAGGGTCCTATTCAGAAGCCTTCCCCATGCCTAAGCCTGTGCCTCTGCCTTCAAGAGTTTTACTTATTTTAACTTCCAACAGACTGGGAATTTCATTTTTAATGTCCAGGTCTTCCACTGGTTTTGATTTGGTTTAGTGTGAAGTGGGAGAGATGGTGTGCATTCAGTCTTCTTCATATGAATAGCTGGTTTCCTATTTACTGCAGAGGTGCTCTTTCCTCCAGTGGTTTTGGCCCTTTGTCTAAGACCAGAGAGATGAATGTGCCTGCACTGGGTTCTGCACCCTTTTTGTTCAGTTATCTGTATGTATTTTGGGGGCCAGTATCGTGCAGTTTTTATCATTGTAACTTTATTATGTAACTTTAAATCTGGTATTGTCATATCTCTTGCTTTTGATTTGTTGCCCAGGATTGCTTTTGTAATTCTGGGTCTTTTCTGATTCCCTATAAATATCAGGATTTTTTTTCCTAGTCTTGTGAAGAAGGCTGTTGGTAGTCAGATTGGAACTGAATTAAATCCATATCTCATTTCGGAGTCTGAGTAATGTCGCTGTTCTGATGATACTTTTCTGTCCCTCTAGGTGCTGTCTTTCCATTTTATGATATCCTCAGTTTTTTTCAGAGTACCATTTTTTTTTTCTTTTGGTAGAGGTCTTTCACTTCCTTGATTAGGTGAATTTCTATATATTCAATTTTTTCCAAGCAACTGTGAGTGAGAATCTTCTCCTGATTTATTTCCCAGTGGCTTCTTTGTTGGTGTCCAGGAATCTATTGATTGCTGTGTGCTGCTTTTGTATCCTGCTGTGTTGCTGAGTTTGTTAATTTTAAGTGCCATTTTTTGGTTCGACTTCTCCTTTTATTTCTTTCTTTCTTTATGTTTGCTTGATTGTTCTGGCTAAGGTTTCAAGCACTATAGTGAACAGAGCTGGTGGATTGAATACCATGTCTTCTTGCTGATTTTAGATAAAACTTTTCAGTGTTTCTCCATTTAGTGTTTGCCATCACTGGCCTGTGTCAGTTGGAGGTAAAAACTTCTGTATCTATTTTATTCAGGGCTCTCATCAGTGAGTGGGTGTTGGATTTTATAAAGGCCTTTTCTGCATCTGTGAGATGGTCACTCAGTCTTTGAACTTGCTTCTGTTTCTGTGGCGTATTCCATGCGGTGACTCACACATGTTGTAGCACCCCTGCATTCCGGGAGAAAGCCAACCTGGTCACGCTGTGTGGTCTTCGTATGCACATTCTGTTTGCCTTTATCTTGTGCGAATCTGTAGACCTCTGTTCACCAAGGAGATTAGCCTATAGTTTCCTCTTCCATTAAATTCCCACCCAGTGGTACCAGGGTCACGCTAGCTTCCAGCAATGAGCCTGTGGTGCCTCCCTTCCTTCCAGTTCTCCGGGTGAGCTACAGGGCCACTGGCATTTGATCTTCCCTGAGTGCTGGTAGAGTTACTGGTAGAGTGAAACCATCAGGTTCATCGGTAGGGTTTTTATTATTGTTTCCAGTTCACTGCCTTTTCTTTCTTTATTTTTAGCATTTACACTTTCTTGGCTCAATTTTGGTAAGTTATATATGTTTAAGAATTCCTCCATTTCTTCTAGATTATCCAATTCATTGGAGCATAGGTTTTTGAAATAATTTCATATAATCCTCTGAGTTTCAGCATTGCCCCTTATGATTTCACCTTTATCATGTAAATTTTATTCATCTGAGAAGGGATTAATATCTGCAAAATAAAAAGGACTAAAAAATTAGGACCCCATGAAAGATCCAAGTAAAAATGGACAATTGAAACAAATGGACAAAGAAGGAAAATGAAATATAAAGGCCAATAAACACATGAAAATATGGCCCATAGAGAAGCTCTAACTGAAACAGCTTCACGACTCCATCTTACTCAGCAAATATTAGTTGTCTGGAGGAAAACATCAAGTGCTGGTGAAACTACAGGGAAAATGACCCCTACTTCAGTGCTGGTGGGAATGTAAACCTGTGCAACCACTGTGCAAAACTGCAGATTCCTCAAAATCTAAAGCTTAGAACTGCATTTGACTTGGCTCTATCCCCTCTTGGTGTCCGTCCTAAAGAGGTCGTGACATCCCTGCCAGTGGTCACTCACACCCAGGTTTATAGCAGCACAGCTCCTACAATTTTTGTATGTGGGTACCAGGAGTCAAACTCAGGACCCCATGCTTGCCAGGCAGGCGCTGCACTGCTGATCTGTTTCCAGCCCCAGCAGCACAACTCCTGATAGGTAAATCTAGGGAACTCCCTGTGTGTCCACTGACAGAGGAATGAGTAAGAAAATATGGTGCGTATGAGAACACGGAGTACTACACAGGCACAAAAGCGGGTCACTGTGAATCACTTCCGGGAAAATTAACACACTTGACATGAAATTAAAAGACACAGAAAGCTACATGTAGCATAATTTCTTTTATATGAGGGGTCAAAATATAAGTAGCTGAAAGATCAAGATAAAAGATAGATAAATGTAAACTGCGAGGTAGACTTTGTGGAGAGGTGAAGGGGATCTTGTATTGGAGGAAGACAGGAGAGAGAAAAAGAGAAGCTAAAAGGATCAAAATGTACTATGTGTATGTACAAATTCATTCCTAGATGAGTATATGTATCCTATATCACAGATATATACCAAAAAAAGGATGACCACAGAAATAATATATAATAAAACAAACATTTAAAAGAAAATTAAAAATGTAAGATTGTAAATTCTTCCCTTAATTGCCAACTTCTATGATGTAATTTCTTTCTTGGCCTAATGTAAAATTTGCTTTAGTTAATTCATTATAGTGTAAAAATTATACACACAGATATGCGTAAAACTTTATTTGTGCAGTTCTAAAAATTTAGTGTATGCATCTATTAGCTGCATAAGTGTCGGGTCATAGGTATATACAAAGCTTGCTAAATATGTTTTATAGATTTCCAAGGTGTTTTCTGATTTTTGTGTCCATAAGGTCTATGAGAGACCAAAGAGTAAGCAGCAATCTTCTACATTTTGCTGAATAACTTTTCTTTACTTGCCTCTTTCAGTATTTACGTAGAAATAGTATAAATTGAATTCTTTAATGTTTACTATATTAAGTGTGTTATCTTCATTTAAAATATATTTTTCACTTCTAAAACAATCAAACTTGTTAACCAAGACCTTACTTAGTTTCCACAGCCTATGAGACTAACATGTCCCCAGGCCACTGCGGGACATGTAGGAAGAGACTGGGTTTTGCTGTCCACTGTGTCATAGCCTGGTCTCAGGTTGTTTTGTCTTTGTTTTCCAGTAAGATGGCTTTAATATTAACACATAATGGAGGAGTTGCATACATTAGATGCAAAAACATATGTAAGTGAAACTTGAGTCTCTAGCAAACTGTGTGTGTTCAGTTTCTTCACGGTTGTCAGCAGAATCAGTGTGAGCAGCCTGCCTGTAATCACCGCGGTCACCTCACTGGGGAAGCCCCACCTCCTGGAAGGCGCAGGCTGTGCTTCCCTCAGCACGGCGAGGGGCTCCCACTTCCACTGTCCCCTCACCTGCTGCCTTCATGGTGGGGCCCAGCCAGCAGTTTGCTCTGAATGAAGCCAGCCTTGCGTTTCATGTGTTTTACGAGATTGGAAAATAGGAAGGTCAGCAGAATCCTGGCTAAATGTCACTAAGCCCAGCATCTCCCCGCTCTTGACAGTGTTCCTCTTTGGCCCTGGGGACACTGTGTGACGGGGACTGATCAGCAAGCACGGCTTTCACTGCAGCCTCACTCTGCAAAGGGCTCACTCACCCACAATGTGGACCCCACAGGCAGTGGGGGTTTTGCTTTTTACTGTTTTCTTGTCCATGTCCTGTTTGTCACCTGTGCTCGCACCATCTGGTCGCAGTAACCACTCATCTCTGCTTGGGACAGTCACCCTGACTTTGAGTTTTAAGTCTCTTCCTTTTCTGACATCTTCTGCCATCTCTAGTCCTGCAAGTGCCGTCTAATGCAATTCGTCTTTTCACAGAATTCCGGCTGCCCGTCTGTTCCTCCATAGGCAGGTGATTTGGCCTTTCTCCTTAACAGGAGCCACAATGTTTTAGCCAAACTTAAATAGATGCAATCCTCCAGTTTCTCTCTTTCTCCTCACTATGATTCCGTGTGACAAAACACACGGCAAAAAGTACAAATGAACCTTTTTAACACCTTGCTGTTATGATGAAGACCAGTCTGAGTTCTACTGGATAGTGATATAAGAACACTCAGGTATACAACTTCCGGCCATACACCAGTGGAAACTGTTTCCCTTGAGGGAACTGAGTCACCTGGATGGTGCTATCAGAGAGAAGCAGGTGGAAATGACACTCTGCACCATAGTTAGAATTACTAAGTCTAAGTGTATCTCAGAGATCAATCTTTATAGCATTGCTGATAGAAAACTGCCTGTTCACGGGAGCTTCATTCCAGCACATGACACAGATCACAGAGCCACAGGGTCAGAGAAGAGCTGTCAGATTTGTGGTGCTTCTATATGTGTGTTTTCACCTTTATACATTGATGGTCACACACTAGATTTGTATTCATCTCCATGTAATGTCTGTCTCTACATGTCTGTCCAAGTCTGCACTTACATTTCTCTGTCTCCATATATGTGCCTGTCCATGTCTCTATCTATGTTTCTGTCTTTCTCTCCACATATCTATGGGGGAAGATATAAAATACACAGGTGGTTGGTCAGTTACCTGTCTGACCATTTATAAAACACCAAGGGGATATACATATATATTTATATGGAAATATGTGTATATTTACATGGAAATATATTAAATGATGTATGTTTATGTGGACATATATTCACATGGAGATATCTATATCCATGAAGAGTGAAGGAAATATAAGGTATATACAATACAGAATTCTGCAATTTTAACATTCTAAAGTTACAATTCAGAGGCATCAGCCATATTTGCATTATTATGCATCTGCCATCACCACTCATCTCTAGGTATCTTCATCATACCCAGCCAAAGCCCTGCACCCAAACATCTACATGGTTTCTCTTTTCACTTCGTCTCATTCTAGAAACCAGTGTCTTCCCTTCTGGCTCCGCAGATCTGATGCACTCTCATTTCCACCTCTGTGTGTCTCCAGATCTATAGTGAGTCTCTAGTGAATGCCATGGACTTGGATCTTTCTGGGCACAGGTTTAGCATTTAAGCCAATTTGCCTCTCTGACTTTCAGCTAAGGAGTGCCTTACGTCCCTAGCTGCCATAGCAAAGTGTCACAGACCCCATGGCTTGGAAAATAGGTATTTATTTGTCACCACTTTGGAAGTTGTAGGTCTACAATGTTGGCAAGGCTGGTTTCTTCTGCAGCATATCCCTGACCTGGTGGTGGTCACATGGCTGAGTACTCAGGTGGTTTCTCTTCTGTGAGCCCAGGACATCGAGGTCTCTGATAAAGTCACCAACCCTCAGGTACTTGGGTGAACCCTGTCAGCTTGACTTTAACTGAATTTCACTTCAAGGGTCTTGGTGTGAATACAGGCACACCCCAAAGACCAAAGTTAATTTGACTCAGCCTGCAACTGGGAGCTCAGCCCTCTGTAATTTCTCTAGTGGTCAGGGAGGCGGACCTCCCTGGCCTGTTGTCTCTCAGTGTCTCTGCCTGGCACTTTGTCTCTTCATTGGTGATTTAGTTGTCATTGTTTCAAAATAGCACATCATGGTCTCTTTTTTCTTTTTTTGTCTTTTTTAGAGACGGGGTCTTGCTATGCAGTTCAGACTAGCCTTGAGCTCACTTTGTAGCCCAGGCTGGTCTCAAATTCACAAGGATCCTCCCACCTCAGCCTCCTGAGAGTGCTGGGATTACAGGCATGAGCCACCACACCCGGCTATGTCTCTTTCATTTTTATGCAAATTCTATAGATACTTTCTTTGCAGTTGCCTTGGAAATTACATATAACATCCTAAATTATGACATTTTAAATTAACCCTAACAACTTTAATCAGATACCAAAATGTTACTCTTTACCTCATCACTTTATTGGCATTGACGTTATAAATTTCAACTCTGTATTATGCTTCTATTAATATAAATAATAGAAGCATAAATAATATAAAATAAATAATATAAAATATAATTTTATGTATTCATCTTTTAAATACATTAAAGAGAAAGTGGATCTTAAAGCAAAATTGGTATAACACTACTTTCATTCTTTTCCATGTATTTAGTTTTACAGGAAATCTTTCAGTTTTGATGTAGTTTTGGGTTACTGTTTGATGTTCCTTTGATGTGAAGAGTCTCCAGCATTCCTTCTGTAGACTAGGTCTACTGACAGTGACTCGCTCTCCTTTTGATGGAAAATACCTTGAAGTCTTCCTCAGTTGCAAGGAAGTTTTGCAGGTATAGAATTCTCAGTTAGCAGTTCTTCTCTTTCAGCATTTGGATCTGTCAGCCCACCGCCTTCGGAAGTGCACAATTTCTGCTGAGAAATCTGCTGCTAATCTTCAGCATTCCTAGTTTGTGACTTGTTCTTCTCTTTCCTCGGTCAAGATTCTTCCTCTTTGTCTTTCAACAATTTGATTAGAATGTGTGTTATTGTAGCTCTCTTCCTTTATCCTTTTCACATGGGGTTTGTTGAGTGTCTTGAATTTATATATCCTTTTCACCTGCAAGTAGTGTAACTGCCTATTTTGAATGTCTTTAAACTACTGTAATTATATGGATTACCGCACTGCATGCTCCGAGTAGCTACTTCACGGGTCGATTTTCTGCCTCATTGACACCGGAGAGAATCCAGATTCTCAGTGTGCCTCTCCCAGTGCACCCACACAGTGGCTTCTGTCCTTGGATTCCAGTGATGGCATCCCAGTGGGCATGAGCAGGTTGAAAGGAGGGCTATTCTCTGTTGGCACAGAATGAGGTTCTCAGAAGCACCCAGGGTGTCCCCACCCTCAACTGACTCAAGTTACACTCCTTCTCTGAAGCACATTTCCTGAAGAACAGAGGGGATTGCCTGGGCTGAGTGATACAAATGAGGTGATGAGGAAAGACACAGGAGTGGCAGCCCCCCATCTACTCAGAAGCAGGTCCTTCCGCAGGTTTGTCTGAGCTGGAGAAGACTCCAGCAGAAAGACTGGCTCCTCATGGGAGAGATTCAGAAGTAAGTGAGCGCACATGTACAAACAGACACTCCCTACTCTTAGTTCCATACTAAGTGCATTTCACGTTTAGACCATCAGGAGCAGTTCCATTCACAATCTCTGTCACACAGATCTCACTGGGCACTTGGCATGTGTATTCCTACCCACAGGGCATGGATGAGGGCTATTTCTTCTCTGAGCATTGGCTACTTCTCCCATCAGATCAGTACTTGTGTCTTAGTTCTTAAAGAAATCAGGCATTCATTCATAATGAACAAGGAACTGACTATGTCTCCTGTGAATTTACTCAGCATGTTTTTCCAACAATCAAGCAATATTCTAACCCTGTACCTCTCTGTTACAGTGAGTCAAGGAGGCGTCTCTTCAGCGTCTGACATGTGCCCAGACCCGGGGATTCCAGAGAATGGCAGAAGAGTGGGCTCTGACTTCAGGTAGGAGGCCCAGTGAGCTGGCTTTGGGAAGACTGTGTTTGCCAACTTAGGCTGCATGCAGTCCTGTCTGCCAGTATCGTTCAGCCTTTGGCCTCTTGGTTTCGAGATGTAACTTATCAGCAATGGTGCAGCTACATTATTTGTAGAACTTTAAGATACAGTGCAAATAATTCCAGATACTCCAGAACTGATGCCTTTCAGTACAGCAGCTAATATTAAAGCTTTAAATGTATGGAACAAAATTGGTCTGCAGAGATATTTTTCCTATTTTTATGCTGTCATCTGATATTTTAATGCTTTTAATGTTTAAGAAATAAATCGGGCAAAATGTAATTATAGCCTTCTAATTATTTCATTAAATAACCTTTTAATATGACAAATGGTAGTTCCAGTGGACTGCAATTTATTCAGAAAATGCTGTGAATTGCTTTAGTCAGATTAGTGAGAACCAGAGGCTGGGGGTGGTTTCTGCTTACAATTCTCATTTGATGGTGATAGTGTCGTGACAGTGGGCTTTGCATTTCTCACTTCATGTGTGCTGCTTTACAAAACAGACTAATGACGAGAGTGAGCAGAAAGATCACAAATAAAAGGGCAAAAGATGGATGTTCTCCTGGGGACAATTTCACCATTTTAAAAACAGACATGGGGAACTTGAGTGCAGAGAATTGTGCCTGATAAAGGGGGGAGATGAGAAGGAATGTGGTGATTGATAGTGTGGGGTGGGACAGGAGAGTGCTATTTAGTAACAGGAGGATTTGCTAAAGGGAACAGTGAGGAAATACTGTTGACCTTGGTGTGGCTGTCAGGAAGCTGTGCCTGTGAATCAAGATTCTGCTGCCAATAATGTGATGCTATAGATTGGGGCCCCTTATAAAGAAGCAAGTTTACTCCTGCTCATGGTTCTGGAGGTGCAGGGGCGGCTTTAGATGGTGGCGTCTTGTCCACTGCAGGGCATCACACCGCAGGAGATGGGAGTGTTTGTGCCCCTGCTCTCTGTTCCATTTACAAAGCTGCAAGGGTTCAACAATGGGCTTCCTAGTCAGTTACCATACTCAATGCCAATCCCTTCCCAGGGGCCCTGCCTCTAAACCATAGTAGGATTAATTTCTGTCCTCTTATTCCCCACCAACAATCCAGTGTCAGCACCTGTGGCCTTAGAGCACACTTCAGCTGCATCTGAGCCACGGCCCTGTAAGCAGCACCCTGATCATACCAGCTTCCACAGCCACCAGCTGGCTCCCATGTACGGAGCAATCCATGGTTTTGCTCAAATCCCCTTGAGACAGCTTGAGCTGGGGACTCTTATGCAAGTGATTTATAATTTTTTGAAAGGTGTTCTCTAGAGGAGAATCAGAAAGTTGAGAGAACAGGAGCAGAATGCCACAGAGAAGCCGGATTTCACTAGGGCTGGCTTCTAAGACTCGAGTGCATGGAACAGGAAGGACCCACATTATTCTGATTATTTTGGACTTCTTTTTGTTTATATTTGTCTAGTTCCTTAAGATTAAAGCTGCAATCAGTGATTAAGGCCATTGTTTTGTTTTTTTAAGGAGAATGGTTAGGGCTATGAATTTCCCTCTGATAACTGCTTTGGTGCCCTTCTGGGAACTTGGATATGTTGCTGGGGTTTTGTTGCTGCTATTGCTGTTTTAGTTTTAGTTTTCACGCAGTTCAAACTACATTCCATCTCCCTTTATATTTCCTCTTCGGTTCCATAGAGAGTGTACAAGTGTTCTGTTTAACTTCCAAATGTCTGAGAATTTCTCCAAGGATTACTGTGGTTAGACAATGCACTTTGTATGACTCAAATCTATTCAAATTTGCTGAGGACTGCTTCATGGCAGAGAATATGCTATACCTTGTTAAATGTCCTTTGTGACTTTGAAAAGAACCCATATAGTACTGTTGAGAAAAATGTTCTTTAAGTGTCTATTAAGTCACAGCTACTACTCAGGTCCTCCAAGATGAGATTATTGTCTTTTCTGATTTTGTTCCATCTGTTCTGAGGATGGATGTGCATAAATCTTCAGCTAGAATTGTGGGCTTGTCTATTTGTCATTGCATCTTCATCAATCTAAGCTTCATATACTTTGAAACTCTGTTAATGTATTAAAAATTAGTATGTGTCTTAGTCACTTTTCTCATTGTCAAGACAAAATACCTACACCCAGAATTAAAGGGGAAAAGGTTTATTTAGCTCACAATTTGCAGAGGTTTCAGTCCAAAGTAAGCTGGCTCCAGGGCAGAATGACATAGTGGAGGAGAACTGCAAAGGAGAAACAGTTCATGGAGTTCATAGCAAGCAGAAGCAAGTGAGCAAGGGGCGATTATATTCCTCCTAACCCTTATATCTTATCCATGGTTCTCAGGGTGGGTAATACTCATACATTTAGTCCTTGGGCCCTTGATCCTAGCATTGCACCATGAATCAACCTCAGGGTCTCACACTCTACATCCACCCATCTCTGCAAAAGTCCCACCTATGACCATGCAAAGCTTTGGGGGTACATCTAGACCCAAGCCATAACACTGTGCTTTTGTTGTTAAATTCAGAGCCTTTATGTTATCAAATACCCCCTTTTCCCTTGGTAATATTCTTGATAATGTTACAAATTATCTTATCAGAAAAATCTTCGAAGCATATTGAGAAACTGTCAAACTCATGGTGGCAGACACAAATTTCAAAAATTTCTAATTTTTATCACAAAACACTAATGTCACTGACTATAAATTGTGTCACCTTCTTTGAAGTAAAAGATGGATTCATTCATTTTTAAGAAACTATCAGACAAATTCTCAAATCTTAGCAATGATAGACAATCTTTTAAATAAAGACGTATTCAGTGGGGAGAAAAGCAGCTATTTTTTTCTCACAAATTAGATATTGTAGAGTTTTCCCCCAGGCATCCCTGAGACCGCACAGTGCACTGCAGTGGCTTCCTGTCCTCACACATGAGGTGGTGTTCAAACCAAACCCAGTTCCTGCTTCCTCAAAGATCTTCAGCAGCTCTTGCTCTGCCAAGCAGAAAGCTGTCACCTGGCTGTGGTTAGCAACCTCCCGCTGTTCCCAGCCAGCATCACTTTCACAACACTGGTGTAAAGAATTACACAGTGAAAAATCAGGGCAGCCTCTGTGCTACTGTGGCCATAATTTTCATACCTTTGTTCTTACGGTGCTTTGAGACTGTGCTCTCAGGAGTCAGGGACTGCACTTGGGAAGAGACTCACCTGGTAGGCAAGCTGCCTATTGTTAGCATCCAGCAGACAAGGAGTGAAAAGGAAAAGCCTACTCAGCGTTTGCTGCACTGTCACTCTGTACTGAGGCTGGCTTGGGTTGAGTGCTATCCATGCTGGCAGGGATCTGACCTTGGGACAGCAGAGTGACATGGGCATTAGATGTGCATGGTCTATATGCACTCGCTAATTGAACCCACTATTTCCTCTGACAGTGGAACAAAGGTGGGTCTGCATGCAAATGCTTGGAACACCCCTGGTACATGTGCCAAATATTCCTCAGGTGGGACCACATGAGAGCATCCCTGGCACGTGATGAGTTCCCAGCAGGAGTTTATGTTTATCACCACAGGAGGATACTGTTAATTGCTTACCATGTTTCTGAGATTGTTTTTAATGAAAACTCATTCAATTCTTTCTAAATTCTTATAATAAAAGCTAATGACTAACATATAATCCATGCTAATGACCGACATGGTCAAGATGAGTGGGTAAATTCATTTGCTTTTAGTACTGTAATTATATGTAATTTAGGACTATTTTCTGTGAAAAAAAGCTCACTTTATTAAGTTGGTAAAATATTCCTCATCCCATTTTATTTGTATTGCTATTGTTTCCTGGAAATCTTTTTTCTCCATGGGCAATCTAAAGATTAACCCCTGTGTTATCTATAAAGTATTCAAAGTAAATGAAGTGTAAAACACAGAGCGTTCTTATTCAAATTCAAATTCAATTCAGTTTAAGGACAGTGTTCTGATGGTATTCTAAACTGTCCTCTGAACCACTGTTTAAAAGACAGTAATTCCCTGGAACTGAGTATTTCTCAGTAAGATGGATGGTAAATCAGACACAATATATGAAGGAGGAGGATTCACTGGGGCTGGGGAGTTCATAGACGAAGCCTGATATCCATCAGTCTATTTCGTATGCAACCATGCACAGTCCAAGGAGATATAATTACCTCCCTTTACAAGCAGAACTACTGAAGCCCAGAGCATTGCCCCCAAGACCCCTTGTGATATAGGGAAACAAAACTCCCAACCTACTTTATCAGGTACGAGTTCATGTTCTCTAAAATTGAAGAATGAATTTTAGGAACAACAGAGGTTAAGAGCAGAATATATTTATTGAGAGAAAGAAAGCCTCTGTCTGAGAGAGATAGAAGGGGTCCCAAGCAGGTTGCTAGGGACTCTGTCTTTTCTAGAGACTTTTATAGAGTAAAATCATGGAGTGAGATGGGTTCAAAGTGGGGAAAAAGGGAACTCAAAAGGTGGGCATAAGGTAGGACAGAACTATAGTTAGCCAATAAGATTAATTGTTCAGGTAAAAGTGATTAAATAGGGGACAAGTGGGGAAGTAAGTCATGTGGAAAGTGGATATGCTTATGGAGCAGTGATTCTTGTGTAGGGGTTGGAATAGTGACTCCTGACTTCCTCAGGGTGATAGAGACCTATATGGAATCCCAATCCTTAGGGTATGGGTGCATTTGTTTGATCTTTTGTCTTGAGGCAGGCCCACAATAGGGTTCTGTCTCCCCTACACTTGTAAGGTTTCTGGGATTATGTACTGGCTCCTGGGGGACCCAGCCCTGTCTCACAGCCTGTAATATCTCTAACTAACTCAGCAGCTGTAACCCCTATGCCTAGGCAGGGCTGGGCTAGAGCTCAAGACTGTGCTGGCTCCCGAGGACATGGATGGACTGTACCAAGAATAATTTTATGTCTTTGGGTCTTCCACTTTCATGCCTGACCACTGGATAGGGTGTCAGCCTGTGGACTCCCCAAAGTGGAGGGCGACAAGTCCAGAGGAGTTCGGAGTCCATGTGAGCTCGGCTTCTAAGCTATGTGACTTCCAAGCTGTCTGCTATGCAGACAGCTGCTTGGGTTAAACTGACCATAAAGGTGGGTGTCACGTTCACTTGGCTGGGGTCCACACTGCAACCGATTCTTTATGTATGTAATTTCTAATCCTGAAATCTATCCTTAAGCCAGGGGTAGCAGGTTAGGCCTTTCATCCTAGCACTCTGAGAGGCCGAGACAGGAAAAGTGCACAGCTATTTCCCACCTTGCTCACCAGCGCCCCCAAGCTCCTGTAGAAGCAGATGCCTGGCTACCCCAAATGGGGTCAGCCTGCTTCAGGGTGCTCCTGGGCTGCCCCTGGGCTGCAAATTCTTTGTGAAGCAGAGCTTGTGCCCACCTGGTCCCTCAGCGCCCACTCTCACTCAGCCTCTCCTCCCCGTACTGCAAATGCCCTCCTGAGAGAACCTAGTGTTTGCGGTGCTAATGATTCTGTCATCTTGGGAAATCATGAGGTCCTGAAGCAAAGGGGCCAGGCCTTATTGATGTTATTTCTTATTACTCTGCCCAGCTTAGGGCAGACACTTTTCCTGTCGAATTGGATTAAATTCAAGCTAACAAGTCTGTCCCTAGGGTTATAAAATCAGAGCCTCATTAGTACTTTCCAAAGCCAATTCAGTTCATCAGTGCTGGTCAGAAAATGTATGAACAACTGTTTGGGAGAGACATGATCTGTGGCAAAATGGGGAGGTAGAGGCAGGAAGAAGAATAGTCATGACATAAAACTAAATGTTTAAGCTCTGTCACTGGCGCCCGCTTGGAGCCCATCCTGCCGAGGGCCATCACTCTGGTGGACCAGCATTTCTTTCTGCTCCATTCAGGTATTTTCATTTTATTTTGCAAATGTGATGTATGGTGATGTCAAATGAAATTATTTATCATTAAATGGAAGGAGAAACCGAGGTGCACGTGGGAAAACTCATATAATCGGGGAGAAGCAAACAGCTCAGCGATCCACATCTCCTGATGGATGCCGCTTGCTGTGTTTTCACACTGGGTTGTCGCCCTTCTCTTGGAGCACAGGGCTTATCCATCATCCGTTAAACAGGTGGCGTCCAGTTCAGTGGCAGCTGAGCTTCCTGCTTCTCTTTAGGTAAAGGCTGGAATATTTCATTCACTGGTCATGCACCACACACACATAAATGCAGAGCTCTTTGTGCTTAGCTCCATCCTTCTGTCTAGACCTGTTTGGATGGCTTGGTCATTTCTCTGTCAAGCTGGATGATCCCCCATAATCAGAAGCAGAGACTGACACTCAGTGTCTGTGCCCTCCTCCCACTGTGCCCCTGCACTCTCATTTGCTCCCAGAACCCTCTTGTTTGGTTCCCAGAGTGCAGTGCCTTCTTCAGTCCTACAGAGCAGTGCTGACCCACATGACCTGGGTTCCTCCTCCTGTGGCTGCTGCCCCGGGTCACATCCAGTCTGGTTTCCCCTCCTCAGGACCACTGAGCTGTCCTTGAACATCCCAGCACTGAGCACCTCTGGGAATGATATGCCCTACTCCACTCACCATCTCATCCCGGTTCATCTGGCGCAGGTTGGTTCCTGACATCCGCACACAGTGAGCGCCATGGGCAAGGACTTTGCCATTCATTGTCACATCACTAGTGCCTGGCAATGTCTGGCCCAAAGCATTTATTAATTAACTGTCAAATAATCTTTTTTTAACCTTTTTTTTTTGCTGGTACTGGGGATTGAATTCAGGCTTGGTGCATTCTAGGTGAAAGGTTCTTGCCCTCGCACTGTACAGTTATGGTGGCAGTCTAATGTGGTGGAAGGCCTACCACTTCCTGCTTCTTCCTCAGCCCTAATTGCAACTCTCCTTCCTGTTTGCACACACAGAGAATTCCAATTGGTTCTTCACACATCATCAATGCCTGCCCCATTAGAGGGCACTTCCAATCGGAGGTCATATAACCCTGTGCCTCTCTGTATCTGGGCAAAGGAGCCAGCCCAGCCACCATAGTTTGCGTGCACCTTTCCACATCCTCAACTCAATATACCTGTTCATTCTGTACCTTTTGCTTCTCTATTGCATCAGAATACTCTAACATTCAGCAAGCCCTCTGCCGCTGAACTACATCCCCAGCCCTATTTTTACTTTTCTTTAGGAAAAAAAATATTTTTACACTATGTAAGGCAATGATAACGTTGCCTGGATACGCAGAGTTTTGATTTATACATAAGTAAATTTTCAGAAAGACACTGCTCGAATAAGAAGCTATTGGTTTTCATTCCATGTCCAGAATTAGGCAGGGAGGCTTAGTATGTGCTGGATCATACATGCACATCACTGCTCTTCTTTATAATCAGAAGAAAGTATGGGTGCTGGTATTGCTCCCTTAAGACATTTCTGTTGTTGCCTGTCAATTTAAATTTACTAGTAAAATAAGCTTCTGCAGTTTAGAAGTGAGGCTGTATTGGATGTTTTCCTGTTAGCTTTATCTTTCTGAGGTTTCATTAATAAAATTTGGTAACTTCACTAGAAGCCACAGAAAAGGCTGAGCACACATGGGCTCCCTTGTCAGAAGCATGTAGCTCCTTGTGGGGTGCAGTTCTCTCCCAGGAGCTTAACTGGGAGTCCAGGAGACATCTGTCTGTTCTCAGAGCCCAGCCATTCCCTGTTTCTGTGGCCAGCTCTGGCTCCCTGGCTGGCTTCCTTGCCCCTCAGCTGCATGGCAGTGAGGTACAGGAGGCACCTACCGCAAGTTTGTGGTCACCTCTGCTCACATGGCAGCAGGAACCTCGTGGGAGACCATCCTGGGACCCAAAAGAAGCCTGAGGCTGGGCCCACGCTCTGCACCCTGACCCGAAGGCAGGCATGGAGCCCTGAGGCTCACCACCACTGAGGTTCGGAACTGGCCTGAGAAGAGGGTCTGAGGGTCACTGCTGCTCTCCCAAAGATTCCTGGCTGGGTGACCAACAGGGTACCGCCCTCATTCCCTCCTTCACCCCGTTCAAACTTGTACTTCCCTTTGCAAAAGGGCACAGCGTGGATGGTGCAGATTTTATTTATCTCGCTAAAGCTGATTCCAAAAAGACTCCTCTGGAGAGGACTTGGGAATACTCTCCTCCATCTCCCACAGTCTTCTCAGTACTCAAGATAGCATTTCATCAAAGTAAAATATCCACTTAAATAATTGTGGAGAACTGGAGAGCTGGGAAAATAGATCACTGATATTTAAGCATATATTAACTTGTTAAAATGTGGACAGGGTCACTGATGAATAAATTCACTGCATATAATCATTGCATAGTGACTATAATATTGATCTTAAAATAACCTTCTTACCATGAGTTCTTTATTGCTTGGGTCTTTGTCTGCAAAAGAACGGGTTGGAACAGAAGATACAATTGCTCACTGGCCGCGCCGTGATGCAAAGATCAGTGCTGAATCACGTTTTTGTCATCATCAGCTTTAGAATAGGACCAGGCAGGAGTTGTGGTTGCATTCAGTGTACTGCAGACTCTGAGGCCAAAGCAGGAGGTGAGGAGATCACCGCCAACCTCAAAACAGTACCAAGTGAAAGAATTTTCTGGTGCAATAGAAAAGCAAAAGTACAAAATGAACAGGTTTATTGAGATGAGGACACGGGAAGGAGCACATGACTCATGGTGGCTGCGCTGTCTCCTTCCATCAGAATGTGGGGTGTAGGTCGTAGGTAACCTCTGAGCAGGGATGGTACTTAGGGTGGGCATTGAGGATGGGTGAGGAGCTGATTGGAGTTTTCTTCACATGCAAACAAGAAGGGAAGTTGCAGTTAAGGCTGAGGAAGAAGCAGGAAGTGGTAGGCTTTCCCACCTTGGCCCTCCACCACGTTAGACCACCGCCATAACAGTATAGTAATGTATACTAGAGCAAAACTCTTTCACCAAGCCTCCTAGTTAAATAGCCACCAATGCCTTTGTTTGGGGCCACATTCCCTGCTCTCTAAGGCTTGGACTCCTTTAAAAATGCCTCAGGATCTCAGGTTACTTCATTTCCTTTCACTCTGTGCCTCCATCAGAGAGGAGTGGAAGAGAGGAAGGGAGGGAACTTTTGTCCTCCTTGATCTACACTGAGCGGGAGATAGTATGACTTTCCTGGGCTTCTAACACTTCCATTAGCCACATTCCTCTCCCTCCAAATAATCTAACTGCTCAACAGATGTGGACTGGGCATTAGGAGGCTTTAAAACTCGAAACTGTAGTAAAATGTGTATAGCATAACATTCATCCTCTTCATTTGTGGCGTGTGATCCGGGACATTGAGTTAATTTGCATCATTGCAGGATCCTCACAACTATGTGAATCCAAAACTGTTTTCACCTGTTAAACCAGAAGCTGCACCCACAGGGACTCCTGTCCACACCTCCCTGCCACCCCCATGAGACCTTCTGCCTTGTAAATGTGACTGCACAGGGGCCTTGGCCTTCAGGTGTTTAAAGCTGTCTCCTTTGCTTCTTAATTATTGGCAAGGTTCACAGCACTGGACTCTAAAGGGACTTCCACGTCTCACAGATATGACCTTCATGCTTGTGTGCACACGTGTTTGTGTGCCTGCATGCAAGTGTGTGTGTTCCACCCTTCCCCCGTGCTGGCTCCGCTGTGGTACCACCTCAGGGTCTCCCCTCTAGCAGGGCTTCGCTGTGGTGGGGTCAACGTCAAAGTCTTACTTTGGGGGAAAAGCACCATGGCGTGACTCCAATTTATTTCCCATAGTGATTTCTCTTAAGTTTTCTCTGAGGGCCAAGTGAGTCATTTTCTCACTGATACCCCCAGGCAGTGCCCTGACTCTTGGAGAGAATTCCCCGCCCAGGAGCTCCTGGGGCTGCCCTGCAGGAAGGGCTGGAGCCCAGGAGTGAGAGGTGGCAAAACCAGGTGCATTTCCTGCTGTCCTGAGGCCCTGGTTCTGTTTCACCTGCAGAGTGAGAAGCCCAGCACTTGGTGTGTATTCTTTAGCACCTGATGTCAGGTGTGAGGAGATCTTGCGTGGAGATTAAGGCTTGAGGGAATGTCTGAAGAAGGTGAACAGTGCTGGCTGTGGTCCCCAGTTTCTCCCCCAACCTTTCCTTGCTTGGATGAAATTCATTTTTTTGTTGTTGTTGTTGTTAAAAAGTTGCTGTTTTAATATTTAGATTTTTGATGCATTTTGACTTTGGTGTATAGTAATAGACATGGGTCTAGTTTCAGTCTTCGGTATGCAGAAAGCCAGTTTTTCCCACACCACTTGTTAAAGAAGCTCTTTCTGCCAATGAGTATGTTTGGCCCCTTTGTCAAAGATGAGGTGCCTGTGTTTGTGTTGTGTCTTGCATCTTCTATTCTGTTCCATTGATCTTCAGGTCTGTATTTTTGTTTTTGCCAGTGCCATGCTGATTTTATGACAATAGCTTTGTAGTATAACTTCAAGTCAGGGACTGTAATGTCTCCTGCCTTGCCTCTGTTGCCCAGAATTTCCTCTGCTATTCTAGGTCTCTTCTGCTTCCTGATGAATTTTAGGACTATTTTCTCTAGACCTGTGAGGTATGTTAGTGGTATTTTGATTGGCATTGCATTAAATCTATATAACAGTTTTGGGAGGGTAGCCATTTTCACAATGCTGGTTCTTCCTATTCTTGAGCAAAGGATGTCATTCCATTTTTAAATATCTCTTTGATCTCCTTTTTCAGAGAACTGTGGCTTTGGCTGTATAGGTCCTTTACTTCCTTCATTTGATTGATTCCTGAGTACTTCAATTTTTTATGCTATTGTGAAGGCTATAGTTTCCCTAATTTCTCACTCAGTGAGTTTGTTGTTTGTGTAATGGAATGTTAATGATTTTGGAGTACTGACTGTATCCAGATACACTGCTGAGTTTGGTTAGTAACCCTAGAAGTCTTTTGGTGGAGTTTTTGTGTCCTTTATGTGTAGTATCATGTGATTGGCAATAATGATGGAGCTGGAGGGGCTGTGGAATAAAGGCCCCCTTCTCTGATGTTCATGGGAATGTAGACTGGTATGACCACTGTGGAAAGCAGTGTGGAGATTCCTCAGAAAAAAAGCAAAACAACAATAACAACAATCCTCACCCCAAAAAAACCCCGGATATTATAGGTCCTATTTTACCCAGCTCTTCCCCTTCTGGGTATCTTTCTGAAAAAAATTAAAACATTATATTGACATAGGGGAAAGAAACTCCCAACCTACTAGATGTCTGGTTCAAGTTTGGGTTCTCTAAAATTGACCAGTGAATTTAGGAACAATAGAGATTAAGAGAAGAATTTATTTATTGAGAGAAAGAAAGCTTCTGTATGTGAGGGGTCCTGAGTCGGTTGTCGAGGACCTCGCCTTCTTTAAGAATTTTATAGAGCAAAACCAGGAGGTGAGGCCGGTCCAAGGTGGGGAAAAATGGGAACTCACAAAACAGGTGAGTAAGTGGTGGACAGAACTATGGTCAGCCATTCATACAATGGCTCATGTCAAATTGGTGAAATTAGGAGCAAATGGGGGAACAAGTCATGCAGCAAGCAGACAGGAATGCAGAACAGGGCCTCTAACTGCAGGGCCTGGGTCCTGGCTCCTTCTGGCTTCCGCAGTGGATAAGGACCTCTTTAGAATGTCAATCCCTGACATTTGTTGTTGGACTGCAATTTTGTCTTTTGTCTTGAGGTCTGGCCTGCAGCAGTTGGTGCTTTCTCTCTCCCATAGCTACAAAGTGTCTGGCCTTAGGTGCTGGCTCCGTCCAGGGCCCAGCCCTCTGACTGCTATAATATTCCATCTAACTTAGCTGGTCTATAACAATGGCACAGTGATACACACATTCCTGTGTTTCTGCAGTACCATTTATAATACTTAGGTCTTAGAAACAACCCAAATGCTCATCAGCTGAGGAGTGGATAAAGAACATGTGGTCTTTTTATACAAGGGAGACTACTCAGACATAAAGAAGGACAAACTTGAGACTTTTATAAGTGAATGGATGGGCCTTGAGACCATACCTGTAATAGAAATAGATCAGACTCGCATGTGTAAACATTGTATTGTCTCCCTGGTATTGAGAAACTGCTAGAAAAAAAAAAAATAGGATTCACATGTCCCATAGGTGTTGTGAAATGAGAAGAAACTGTTCAAAAGGAAAGAGAAACTGGGATGAGGAAGAGGAGAACAGAAGAAAGGCAAAGTACCAATCATTGGTACTCTTCTACAGTCTTGTTTTGAAATTTCATGCCATTATTTTATTGTTTTCTTTTCCTTAAAAAAATACCAAAAAAATCCTTTAATGCCCTTTTCAAGGACTCTTTAACCCCCTTTCTCAGAAACTTATAGCTAATTGTTTATGAAAGGAACTGAGTTTTAAAGGTAAAAATGTGAGAAACAGGATGAGAGGAAGAGGGAGAAACAGAGGAGAGTGGTGCGGAGGAAAGGAGCTGCAGAGGCCGGAGATGGTGCAGGCTGAGCCCGGGCCCAAGGGCGCTGCCTCTGTAGATGACTGCAGGGGAACAGCTGGGGCTCCAGCGGGTCCTCACCGGAGACCTCTGCTCAGTCCACCTCCAACCATTTCCCTTGCACCCTTCCAAGCCTTAGGGCAAAGGGTCCGGATTCATCAGGCCCACGTCTGTTGTGGACCCAGACTGTGAAAGGCCAGGGCAGGGCAGGGCACACCGTGGGCGATGGGGGACCCCACTCCACTCCTGCTTGGTGCTAGGTCCTAGAGCTCCCCCAGCCCCCGGGCTCCCTAGCCCTAGTCTGCCCTGACATGCACAGCTCTGTCCAGCAGCTCTGTCCTTCACCCCTGCTGTGCTCTGGGTGCAAAGTGTGCCAGAAATGGAGGATTTCCACAGCCTCGAACCCACAACTTAATCCTGCTGCCTTTGGGACCCACGCTTCAGCCACTGGCCCTCGCCTGGCCAGGCCATTTGCACCGAACACAGTTCTGGGGACTGGAGGGTTTCTGGATACCCAGGCCCCTGTGAGTACAAGGTCCTTGGGTGTGAGTGAAGTACAGGGAAACACAGACACACACGGATTACACACTCAAGTGTGCTCACGCACACACACACACATCCTTCCTCTCCATCCTTCACACCACCTCTGGACTTGACCCACCCCATAAGAGGAGTTTGCTAAGCAGATTTCCCATTTACAGTAAAATGTGATTCCCCACAGAGCTCACGCGCACCGGGTCCTGACAAATGCCACAAATCTCGACTTGAGCTTGACACTGAGGAACATTTAGCTACATCACAGCGTTTCCTGTTACCAGAGGAAGGACCCAGATGTTGTGTTTCTCCCTTCGCTGGAGATGTGAAATGTTCACAAACCCATTACTTTTTACTTATGAGTATTAAAGTATGCTAGAGCCCGGCTTTCCTAAAAGAAATACATAATTTGATCTATCTATTCGTGGATCATTTTTGTATCTATGTGTCTATCTGTGTAACTATCCATCCGACCATCCATCATCAGCCCAGGTGAAAGGGTGGCTGGCAGACGCAGGAGCTTGTGCAGAGAAGCACAGTGTCTGTATTCAGGATGACCAGCGGGGACAGTTGTTGACTGAGCATTTCCAAATAGCCAGTGGGAAAGACTCTGAAAGTTATCAGCACAAAGCAATGAGAAAGATCTAGGGTAAACTCATTACCTGTGGTTATCCCATGGTGACCATTACACGTGAATTGAAATGTCACACTGTGCCTCATAAATACATGCGATTGAGGAGAGTCCATTTAAAATAAAAACACATGGAAGCATGCATCTTCAGAATGATCCATTGTGTAGTAAGCGTGCTGGATTCCAGCTTTCATGGGCTGAGGTTGATAGGGGGACTGTGGAAACCTCTGCTTGCCCCTACTGCAGACCCTACAGTCTTGCTAGATGGCAAACAGTGGACATCACAGCTGCATCAATGCAACTCTATTTTGGGATCTAATTTAATTTTCAGGTCACATCATATTTTTTCACAAAGATAATTGTGAATATCAATGCCAAAACCATAAATGAAGTGTGATAAAAAATATTTAGTGCATACTTACATTTTAAAAAATCAGTAGAAGACACATTGGTATCAATCCCCAATGAGTATTAGCCTCACTTTCAATGCACTTCTCCTGAGTTTTTATCACTTTCCCACACGTTGCTGGAAGAGCTCCCCCATGAGTGTCTTCGCAAAGTGTTACCCAACACCCAGTGTGAACCAACACCCAGTGAGCGGGGTGCCCAGTGCATCCCTTGGCTTGCAGAGAACCATCAAGTGCGTCCTCACCCACAGTACTCACCCTGAGCACCACACACTTCCAGCTCTGGAGCCAAGATGACCAGGGAAGGGAAATGCTTTGACTCTCTCTGTTCAGGAGACCGAGGCAGCCAGGACAGTGAAGTAAAGACTCTCAGGAAGGAGGACTCCAGAGCCGCTGCAGAGAGCAGCAAGAATGAGGCGCTGGGAGTTTGGGGTGAAGGGGGACGGATTCCTTTCCTTTTGCAGTAATAAATCTTTTTAAAAATGTAAACATTCACTGTGGTTCTTGAACACTCCCCCTAGCTACTATCTAGAAAAACATATTTATAACTGTGCTGGTTCAGAACTGTACCTATTTAAAGATACTCCATTGCCTGGGGAAGAATCTCTGTACAGAAAATTAAGTAGACGGTGATGAATAAAATGTCTGTAGGAAACAGAATTTGAGTCTGTAGTTTCAGAATGCTGTGACTTGAGGGGAACCTTGCATTTTTCTCCATTGTGTTCTATTTGAAAGAAAGCCATTCTGCTTTCACTGTGTACCTTAAATTTTGCCCCTTGGGTATTTAGGATTATCACATAGCATGTCTTGAGCTGATACAAAACCACCTTTCATTCATTCTTACAATTGCAAATATTAGGAGTTGGCTAAAGTATGGCATAATTAAAGTGATCTGAATTTATTTGCTAATGAACAATGATTTTTCTTCTAAGAATATTTTCAAGACATCAAATTAGATAATCTACATGTTATTGAGTATTATTATGTCAAACAGTTATCAAAATCAGGGAAAACCTGAATGACTGTACTAGAAGTGAAGTGCACACCTGTGCTAAAGGACACTAAACTGAATTGAAAGGCTGGATGATGGGTTCTCTCCCATTTTAGCCCCAGCCTGGCTGGGTCTGTGCTGCTGGAAAGGAGTTTCCCTGGGCTCCATTCTCTAACCTGCAATCAAATCCAGAGAGTAGCTGTGATAATGATGTTAATGCTCTAAAGTTAGAGAAGCTTGAATCATTATGGAAGGCTCTCCCCAGCCACCTGAGAGAAGGTTCCAGAACAGTAAGGGCTAAGCCTGAGAGGCCAGGTGGGCTCTGAGAGGATCCTTCCAGTCCATGTAGGCAAGGATCTTTCAACCCTCATCAGTCCAAGTAAAGACAACCTCCACCATCACAGATGGCTACTAGCATAATGAAAGAGAAAAAGAGAAACCTGATTGTAGCTTCTTAAGCTTTCTTTTGAGTTCAAGTTGTAAAGTAATAAAATCAGAAGTAACACAATTGTGAGAATATAGAAAAATATAGTCTGTGATCAGGGATTATAGGGGACAGTTGAGATTTTAAACATTGCGACTGTGAGAGACACAGCCACAAATCCCCTCAATGCTTCCCTCCCATTACATCATGCTCATCCCTCCCTTCTCGCCACATTTGGAAGCACTTCCGGGAGTCCTCTTTCTCTAATGTCTTTAATTGTGCTCCCTCGACTGACTTGATACCCTAAATCCATTCTAAACCTTTACCTCCCTGTTCATTTTGAATTTGGGGATGACCTGGCCGTTTCATGATGACAGATCCAGTGAGTGAGGTTGATGAGGTGCAGTACAGTGCTTTCAGGAGCTGCCTTTCTGCAGGATGACACGTCCCAGCAGGACACACTGCATTTCTGATCACACCTAGCAGAGATGCTCATGAAAGAGGACTTCAGAATCGCTTCAGAGAGTGGTCAGAATGCTATGAGTGTGCAGGAAGCAAGGGAGAGAATTGAGGGTCAATAAGTAATGTGTGTCTCTTATAATAAAAATTTCTAAAAATAAATATTTACCGTACGCAATGATCACTCCTCAGTGATTGATAGCATCACTCACAAAACAAGTTTCATAAGTATTTTTCCTATAAGTAGTAGTAGACACGATATAGTTCACTGATAGATGTATGAAGTTTTGTACTTGCTCTTTCCTGTCATGTATTCCCATGAGTTCTTACATTCATATTTTATATAGCAACATTATACTCTTTCAAACATATCTGAACATAACTTATTCAAGCATGGTCCTACTGGGCATTTTTATTGCTTCCAAATTTATGAAGAGTAATTTTCTGTATTATTTTGGAGAATAAATCTCTTCTGCCAGAAATTATATCAATTAGTGTTAATAGGATCTCTTTTAAAATTAATAAGAATTGCATATATTTATGACACACATGCATTATATTTTAAAATACATATATGCTGTGGAAAGGTTAAATCATATTATTTACTTTACAAACTCCTGACATTTTTAGTGTGATGAGAACATTTGAAATCTGTGCCAGCAACACTCTGGTGAGTAATGTGTTGCTATTAACTGTAGTCACTGTGCTGGCCAGGAGACCCACCTCTCCCAAGAGAGATTTTGTGTCCTTTGCCCAGTACTTCCCAATCCCTCTCCCTCCTCAGCCTCCTGCAGTCAGTGTTCTACTCTACTTCTCTGATATCTATTCATAGAAACGCTGCCAGTAAGTGAGGTTCACGCGAGCACAGCACATTTTTCCAGTCAGCAAGGACAGACGTGTCCGTGTGTCCCCTTTCATCCTGACCCACTGTTAGCATCATGTGCTATGTAGGTGTCTTTGCACTTTTCTCTGTGACACTTTCTACTCCCTAAGCCCCTACCCTGGATGTGTCAGACAGATCCCCCAGCAAAGCCCCTTGTAATAGTGGGCTTGTCCGAGAGGGAGACATAACTGCATTCCGCTAGTGCCAGAGGATGCGGTGCAAGGGCCCAGACCTGACAATGCCTCTCAGCCTGCCTCTCACACCCGTGCAGCGGTGACTGGCTGTTAATGGTTACAGCTTTACAGCTTCATGTCTGCAGATTAGCCTGCTGCCATGGCAGTTCTTCATCCGACTCTAGGTTGGATGGATCGCTCTTCTCACAGGTTCTTTTCCTGTGAGATGCATTTTTGAATTATATCACTGGCCTTCTGAAGATGATAAATGCTTGTGACAGGAGCATACATCCTTACTGTGGCACTTCCTCAGCTGGGACTTTCTCAGTCCTTGCTTTTGAAAGGCATTTATTCAAACAGAATGACAACCAGCCTCGATCTGTTGTCTGAGCATGTGATTCCTTCGCACACATTGCTTCTTGGGCACTTTGGTGCCTGGAGAGGCCACCTTTGCCTTCTTCTTGGTTTGGGAGATGCCAGTCTGGGTTCCTGAGCTTCTCTGGCTGTTATAGGAGATAGAGAACAAGTCACCTCTGGCCCTGTCTCCCTAGCCTCGCTCGGTGCCCCCTGGCTCTGAGCATGACCACCTGGGAGTGTTTGAGGGATAAACCACAGAGGCCCCTCACTGTCTCCTTTCGCAGGGCGGCGTCTGTGAGTAACTGGATTGTCTGTTTCTCTACTGCCCAGGGTTGGTGCCAATGTGCAGTTCTCCTGTGAGGACAATTATGTGATCCAGGGATCCAAGGCCATCACGTGCCAGAGAGTGACCGAGACGCTGGCAGCATGGAGTGACCACCGGCCCATCTGCCGAGGTGAGGTGCCTGGTCAGCCGTGGTCTGGTGTCTTCAGGGTGGGGCATCTTTATCCATAGGTTTAAGGAGGCTTAAGTGTAAAGTACTGTCTGTAGAGAGAAGAACTTGTCGGTCCTGATGTGATTAAAGAAGAAAGACTCTTGAAGCATGTTAGGAGGTGAACATTTCCAGCAGCATTAGTGTTTTCACACTTCAGCAACAACACAAGCAAACCACTACTGCAAGCTCACGCAGCCTCCTGGGTGTACCTCAGGGTCCCTCTTCCTGCGCCCAGGATAGGATGTGTGCATATGTGCTGCATGACCAGGCCCTTTGGTACCTCTGTGTGCCTGCCTGGGGATCTGGAACTTCTCTCCTTCCCACTGCAGCAGGGTTGAATTCTTGAGGTTTCATTTCATGAGAATAAAGGGAGTTTCTTAGTGTGGTTGTAAGCTACCACTTTATTGGTGTCTTAAGGAAGCCTTGACAGCACTGACAATGCCAAATCTTTGTCACCATCATTAACACCTTCAAAGAAAATGCACAAAATCCAAAGTATTAATTTGTCACTTCCATACAGTATATTATTTCTACCAGAATCTTATAAATCATAAAACAGGAGAAAATTATTTTGACTGGTTCAGTATGGGAAATAGTAATAGATTTAAGAGACACTAGTGTTTAGTTTTAGCAAATAAAATAATTTGACAAATAAAATAATCTGTGCAAACTGGTGTTTTCAAGGAGAGAACAGCACCACAGTAAAGTTTCATATGTAACGATGCGATCCCTTCCATTGGCTTTTTAGAACAAATAGTTGTAAGATGTCCATGTTAGTTACACCTTGTGAAAAGAAATCATTTTAAGATGTATTTCCAACTTCGTCTGAACAAAGAACCCCCGTGGCACTGCGGTCCACCCTGACCACGGGTGCCCAGAACAAGGAACTGCACCCTTGGGAGCTTCTGTCTGCCTGAGGCTTGGGGGAGGGGTCTCCTGCTCAAGGGAGCTGTGTCACAGAGAAGCACCTTGCCTTGCTCAGCCAAGTCCACGCAGCTGTGCCATTCCAGCCCTCACTGGCTGACTGCTTTGTGCATTTTCTGACCCGAACCCAAATCACTGCATTTTCACAAGGACTGCACCCCTTCCAGCCCTGAGGGGGTGGGGCCACCAGCCTCCCTGTTACATAGTACCATGAGGTCCCGGTGTTATTCCCTCTACTAAAGAGCAATTATTTATTCTTCCATAGTCTTCTTATTTTAGTTTTGAAAAGTCCAAGTGACACAATTGTCAAGCCTATTTTCCTATACATTTGTTACACTGGGAGGGGTTCAGGGTGACATAGGAGACATTTTCACACCTTTGATTTTTATTTCTTATCTTTCTGTGGCCTGCGTTTGTCACTTAGCATAAGGACCGCCAGTTCCATCTGCATTGCTGTGAGTGACAAAGATTTTGCTCTTTTCTGCTGGGCAGTATTTCTTCACCTCCCCATGGGGCTAGGCCCAGCCCTGGTCTCCATTTCTTGGCTCCCAGGAGGGAGCAGAGCTGCTTGGAGAAGGACACTCTGACTCATCTGCTCCGGTGTGGGATCTGGAGTGGGATTCTCATGTCACGGCTGGGCACTAGATTTTGCAGAGCCCCGGCTGCCCTGTGACAGCGCCCCCAGCGGTGTGCTGGGCTTCCTTCCCTCTGGTCCATGAAGGAGGCTTCAGACTCTGCTCTCCAGAT
This sequence comes from Cavia porcellus, assembly GCF_034190915.1. Classification (NCBI taxonomy): domain Eukaryota; kingdom Metazoa; phylum Chordata; class Mammalia; order Rodentia; family Caviidae; genus Cavia; species Cavia porcellus. Next base: position 46,582,007 of record NW_026947507.1, read on the forward strand.
GCCAGTGTCCAGGCTGGCCATACCAGAGGGCAGCTCTCGGCCTCAAAGGCAGAGTGGCTGTGCTGGGCTCCTGTCCTCTCAGCGGCCCGTGGGGTGGTGCCTCTGCCTCTCTCTCAGCCAATGGCTTTCACCTTCCTGGGACAGTGATCCCTGAGAATGTGTTTCCCAGCCGATGCGTTGTGCTGGCCTGTGCTCAGGACAGAAGAGGTGCCTGTCAAGTGTCCATGAGACCATCCTCCTACTTCAGCCAAACCGTGCTCTTCTCAGCCTGTTTTCCTGTCTGGCTATTAACAAAAAGGGCGTAACCTACATGATTCCAACACTAACATTATAACTAAAATGAAAATGCACTTAAACAGTTTGATTCCACTATCACCTGGAACCTCCTTTTGAATCCGTCGGTATTTCCCGAATGTGAATTTTAAGGTGACTGGTATGTCACCCTAAAGCAGTTTACTCCTAGAATGAATGGACACGCAGTGTTGATGTTCCAGTGAGTGTGTATGGTGTGCAATGTCCGGGCCCCCCATCTGCTCCTTACACACTCACCATTGCTTTGTGATGAGAGCAGACCAAGCTGCTCTTTGTTTGTTTTGCTTCGTTTGGAGTACACAGACCATCTTGGTCTCCTTCCCCCGTGACACAGTTCCGAGCTCCTTTCCTGACCACTCTGCTTCCCTGCTGTCGCCCTGCCCCAGCCTCCCTTCGCACCCCCTTAGCTCTTACTCCCGCCTCTGCTTCCGACCTCACAACACCCCGCAGCTGTTGAGTGTCTCTCCTTCTGGAATGTCCTTTGGTCCTTTGCTGCTGGGGACTGCCTCCCTCCTTCCCTGTCCCCAGCCGCAGACTCCTTGAGGTGCAGACTTCCCCTGACAGCCGTTCAAGGCCTCTGAGTCTCCTGTCTCCTCCTCCACTAGCTGTTACCACCCATCTCTGAAGCTGCCCAGCTCATGACGGCCACACTGCCCATCCACACACATGGCAGCCTCTGTACCACTGTGTACTGCGGGTACAGAGGGAACAGATGCATGTGGATTTGGGGGTGCAGCTCCCAAAGCCCTGGGCTGGAGCTGGAGTGGGACCCCTGAAGAAAGGCAGTGGAGGAGAGCAGGCTATGCCCTGGGTATGGTCAGTGCTCTCCGCTAGTGGAGTCCTCTTGGAGGACTCTATCTGTCCTCCCTGGAGGCCTCTCTCTGTCCTCCCTGGAGGCCACACAGAGCAACCTCCCAGACTGGATGCCCTGGGTCAGGGGCTAGTGGTATCTGCAGGTCCCTGCATGGGAGCACCCACACCGTGTGACCTCAGGGACCAGAGAGCACAGCCATGGCTTCCACCATTCCTCTCTCTGCAGAAGAGCCGGAGCCCCACCATCCAGAAGCAAAATACGGGGACATTCCGGGAGCAGGTGGCTAAGGCCCAGGCCACCCATGTGATTACTGCTGGGTCAGAGTTGGGGTGGTGGCCCCTGGGCCCCTCTATGCACCCCAACTCTGGGAGGCTGGACATTGCCCAAAAGGTTAAGTCAGGTGCTGATCAGGGCCCCACCCAGCAGGGTGCATCACCATGACTGGGCCATGTTCCTGTCCCGAGCTCCAGGCAGGGCTGCTCCTGAGAAGGATCTAGCTACTTCCCACCTGGACAAACACAGGTCTCATGGGCAGCTGTCAGACATTTTCCATAGCTTTGAAAAATAGGCAGAGGGAGACTCAGTAACATTTTGTTTAAACCAAACATCTAAAATATTGCAATTTAAAGATACTATCGATATAAGAATTGTTATAAATGTTTTATGTTCTTTCCCTTTTCTCTTTTTCCTGCTCTTCTCCTCCTCCTTCTTCTCCTCATTTTTCTCCCCTTCTCCCATCCTCTTTATAGTACTAGGCTGGGACTCAGGGCCTTGGGCTAACCTGAACTACACTTGCCATTCTCAGCCCCAATGTACGCACTTGCTTATTCCTGAGACAGGGTCTCAGTGTTGCTTCTAGGTGATCCTCCTGCCTCAGCCTTCCTGTACACCAGCATGCCTGACTCCCTTTAGGCTTTTCATACCATGGCAGAGGAACCCAAAGTGTTCTTTGCACTTAGAGCTCATCTCCCTGCCAGCCACGCTCTGTAAGCTCTGCATCCTCTCGTGCTGCAGAGGATGACCCTGCTCTATGGCTGGAACCCTGCCCACAGCCTTGCTTCCATCCCAAGCATTCAGAGCCCTCAGCACCTGGTGTGGTGAAGAGGAGGCTGCAGACAGCAGCGCGCACGCCCTCCAGCTGCCACTGGGAAGCATCTCAGTGAGCAACTCACATGGCCCTGGAGGGTGTGAGTCCACCACTGCCACTCATGCACGAGCGAGCAGCTGAAAGAGGCTTTCACAAGCAGAGCTCTGCAGCCTGCTTCCCCAAGATGACTTCAGATGTCTGTGGGTATAGGAAGGTGGATACCTCGAAATGTAGTTTTTCAGTCCCTGCTCAAAAGGGACTGCAGGCTATTTACCTAGCTCTCAGTAGATTTCCTGTCACAATAGCATTTTCTGTGTACACTTCCCACCCTCTGCGCCATAATGATCAGCTGTAAAAAAGCAGCATCACTTGTGAAGTCCCTGATTCACTGCCAGCCATTCATCTCAGCTCCATTTCCTGAGCAGTGGAAAGCTTCGCTTCTGAATGCTGAGCACTCTGTGACAGCATACATTTCAGGTCCCTGGGTCCAGCGAGGCAGGTCCTTGCGCCTATCCAGGCAGAGGGTCTCCAGCCAAGTGATGGCCTGCCCAGCCAATCCCATTCCAGGGCAGCTGACTACAGCCTTTGAGAAGTCTCAGTGACCCCGACACAGTGGAGGCCGAGACAGTAGCTTTCCTTCTTGTTACCAAACAGATGGATGTTGTCGTAGCTCAGTAACTATACAAGCAATTTCATTTGAAATTATGTTTATTCCGTTTAGGGATATGAAAACAACTATTATAACTTTCGTCAGAGTGAACACTATGAGTAGTTTAAAAGTGTGTAAGTATTTTTAACCGGCAGTAAAATATGTTTAAAGTAAGCGAACATGAAGAAGCAGTGGAGGCCAGGGTGTCCTCGACACACAGGGGGAGGCTGAAGCAGGGAACCTTTCCTCCCGCCCGCAGGCCATGGTGCCTCGAGCTGCCCCCCTAGTAGAAAGGGCACAGAGGTGAAGGGGTGTTTGCAAGCATAGCCATCCGCACATGCAAGCTAACCAGGGCCAGCAAGTGTCTGGGGTAAAATTTGCATTGCTTTAGAATTCTAGCTTAGGTGGCTCAGAATTACCCTTACCTCACTGATTTGTCACCTGCTAGGAGGTGATAAAGTGTTTTCATTCCCACCCCAATTTCCATGCTGAAATGATCTTTGAAATAGTTACTAAAGAGAATGTTTGCCTCTGAAAGGTAATTCATTCCACTAGGTCACAGATCCAGTGTCAAATCTAAAATTATGGCTCATACTGATTATTGACCAGATAGCTACTATATCAGAGGTTTAAAGAAATAGACACACAAGCTAGGCATAGTGGTACATGCCTGTAATTTCATCATTATGGTAGGTGGAGACAGAATGATCTCAAGTTTAAGACCAACCTGGGCTACTTCATGACTTAGCAGTATTCTCTGTCAAAAGAAAAAGCAAAACTTGGGCCTGGATATACAGCTCAATGTGAAGGTCCTGGATTGAGTTCCAAAGACTGGGAGACATTTACACAATAGTTAATTTTTTTCTAGTACCACAAGTTGAACTCAAGATGCTACACTTCCCAGGTGGGTGCTTGTGCTCCTGAGCTACATTCCTGACACACAATAGTTAGTTTTTGAATTCTGTTAACTTTGGAGAAATATTAATTATTGGTTTCTGACTCTTGTGCTTTATTCCTTTTATCTCTAAGGTCACTTAGGAGTAAATACTTTCCTCCATATTACTTTTAACTATTATATGCAATAATAAATTCCCATACAAGAAATATACATAAAAGAAATACAAGAAATAAAACAAGAAACGTAATATTAATTTGCTTGAAATAAAGCTTCAAATGTGTGTCTTGATATGCTATGAATTTAAATTTACTTGATTAAGACATTCCTGTCCTTCATGAGCTTGATTAATTGAATGATTCCTGAAGAACATAGAGCATTTCCTGGAACAGAACTTAAACAAGTAATTTGTTCAGATTAAATGAGATAAATCATTTGAGAGAAATGTATTTTGTACTTAATACATACTCATCAATTAGGTGGACAGAGGCCTTACATCGGCATTGAAAACAGATTTATCGTCTTCTTCCCGTCCACTTTCCTTTTATAGTGTCACACTTCCAAGGTGTCATTTTGTGAGTTCTAGTTTTAGCTGAAAATATATAGATAGAAGTGAGATTAAGTTTACAAGCATAGAGCTGTGTCCAAAGGGTAACATTGATTATGCATTAGGTCATGGTTGTTATCCAAGGACAGTCATTAAGCTTGTTTCTTTCAATCTATTCACACAAGATCTTGACAAGGGCCAGGGCGCTGGCAGGACTGAAAAGTGATATTCAGCTGTGCATACTTTGCTTTTCAGTGATGGGACGTGCAAAGGCTTCCTTGGCACCAGTACACTGTGATTACTTACCAGAATGGGATTGTGACCATTTGGATATGTATTTCGGATAGAACTGTAAGGGAAGAAGTTCCTGTCCTCAGAGGACGCTAAATTGTCCCCTTAGCATCAGAGTGGGTTTCTTTAGTTGTGCTCCTGCCTGAGGACCTCGTGAGTTCCTTGGCAAGGAAAGTCACAGTGGCTGAGCACAGGCGTGGGTACCCGCAGGGTTGCAGTGGATGATTAGGATGGGGAGGAGGGGTGAGACCCCAGCTGACCTTTTCAGAGATCCCTAAGAGGAGAATTAGAACGAAGTAGCACAGGAAGTTTAAGGTTGCTGTACCTGCTCAAAAGATGTTCACTGAAGAAACTGAAAAATGTCAGGAATTGTTCCCAAAATCAAGTTATAAAAATGAGCAAAATGGGCTAAAACCTCTGTCCTGAGTATGTGCACTGACTTCACTTCAGATAGTTGATAGCTGGCTAGAAAATGCATGTTAAATGAAATAAAAATAGCACATTGTTACGATGCATGCAAAATATTCTTAGGATCTAGTTGACAAATTTTGGCCAAAGAGACCGCTCAGAAGGACTTGCCCTGTGTGAAGGACCATGACCTGTGTGCTTGGATGCTGGGGACAGGCTGCTTCCCTGGACTATCTTACACTTAACAGCTCAATCAAACATCAATCGCTACGAATTATCATCCCCAAGCAGTGAGTGAGATGAATTTCATGAAATACCAGAGCTCTCTTAATAAATCAAGTCAAGCCAGCTTCAAAGCTGGCAGCTGGAACAGGGGAGGAAGAGGGCTAGATGTGGGGCAGCTGGGAAGATGAGGGCAGGCACCGGTGGTGGTGGTTCTCCAGAACAATTTCTCAGAGAGTTTGACACATTTAGAGTAACAGTGTATTACACTGACTCATCATTAAAGCAAAAAAAAAAAAAAATATTTAAGTAAGGCCATATTAAGCTTTGAATAAATACTAGTTATGGAATAAACTGTTAAAATGTAACAGAAAGTCACTGTGTTTGTGATGTTTTAGTCTAAGGTATTCTAAAACTGCTGAGCTCAGTGTGCTGTAGGGAGAGTTCACACCTCAAATGCCTGACCATTCCTAAGGTAGACCAGTTAGCCTGGGCAGAGCTGTGAGTAGGGAGGGTCCACGTCAGGATGCAGTTTTCAGGTGGCCTTCCAACAGAGAACCAATCTTTTCTCCATCTTCATTGAACTGTGGTTCATTTGGAGGGTGAATTCGAGTATTTTAAAAACTTATTCATTAATGGCATGTTTCTGTAGTAAACACTAAGCAACCAGGAAGATGCCTGTGGCTCTCAGCTCAGTTTTACACAAACATCCAAGAGAGTAAAGATTCTGTCTGCTGTGGAGGGCATCCCATTTGGGGTAAGGAAACGCTGAGAAATCCAGAGTCTTATGGGAGATTAGAACTGTGGATTAGTAATCACTGGTAACACAATGAAGAACTTGCAGTGGGTTACAGGTGGGCACCACCATGCCCAGTTACCATCTCACATCAGTGCACATGGATGAGATAAATGTGTTTGCTCCTCAGTCCCACAGGGAGCCCCTCATTCGGGAAGAGTCTCAGCAGCAATACTGGTCTGAAGCAGAGCTGGACCACAGAACAGGACATGGCCAGGGTCACCCTTCACCAGGCAGACAGTCTTACGTGTTGTGTCCAGAATGACAATGCATAGGTCTCCCATACTCCTTGAAAATGTCTTTCTTTTTCATTTTGAGCCTTATTAAAATCATTATTATTAAAACTAGACCTCAGGCTGGCATTAGATTTTCAAAGTTTCCTTATTGATTTGAAAAAAACTGTTTAGAATAAAAGGTTGATTGAAGTACTTATAGATCCCAAATGGAACTGTTTCTACACTCACATCTTTCTGCGCCCCACTTGGTCTTTCATTTCAACTTGAAGAAATGGAACACAGTATTCTCCTTTTGCTTGTTGAGCCACCATTTCTATTTTCTTTCTTTAACCTTCCAGCTATGTTTTAGGTTTTATTTGCTCAGTGCTATAAAGTAATTGGTGCCAATTTGTAGTTCAGCATCTGAAGTTCGCAATAACCATGCCTTCCTGTGCTCCTTTAGCTGTGCTGTGGAAGTGGCTTGTTCGGGTTCACCGGGGCCAAGACAGCCGTGGACCCCCAACCCTGTGAGCTGTGTTGTGCGTGATGTCTCATCGCATCCACGTTTACCTCCAGGAACATGCAGAATCTCTGGATATATACAAATGGTTTTGTTTGTTTGCTTGTATGTGTTTATTTTCTTAGAGTAGGATTTGAAGGGGACTGATTCCATTCTGACATTACCCACGGAGCTGACCATCAGCTCATCTTGCGAGCACCCGCACACCTCCAAGCATCGTATATTAAAGCATCTCTAGCACATATGGAGGTTTCCAAACAAGGGTCTTGAAGCCTGAGCAAACTACGCTCGCCAGCTTGAGTCCATGAATTGTTGCCATCGCGAAGGTTGAGAGCTAAGCTGCAGTCCTTAGAAACGGTGGTGCCTGTTCCCCATGGTGAAGTGTAACACTGACTCCGTCTTTTTCCAGCAAGGACATGTGGGTCCAATCTGCGCGGGCCCAGCGGCGTCATCACCTCCCCCAACTACCCGGTTCAGTATGAAGACAATGCACACTGTGTGTGGGTGATCACCACTGCCGACCCGGACAAGGTAAGGCCCTGGCCCTCCTCAGCAGCCAACTCTCTCAGATGTTTGACCACACACCCTGGCAGGGGCCTGTTGGTTCCATTTGCAGTCTGACATGCAGACCTGCACATCCTCAGCGAGGCATCTTCCTGGGTCTGGAGGAAGGGCGTGGCCTTCCATCTAGTCCCAGAGGCTTCTTCCCCCAGTGGGACATCAAAGGGCCTCAAGGCACACCCCTCCCTCAGCCCTAAGCACTGGGCCTCCCAGCTCCTGGAACTCTCTCCTGCAGCAGCTGTCCAGAGCACGCTGTGCCCAGCTGTGAGCGCTAGGGCCACACCTGCTATGCCCAGGCAGTGGTGAAGCTCTGCTCAGTGTTTCTAAGTCCCGCGCTTGCATTGCCTTTCATGATCCACGTGCTTTCCTAGATGCAAACAACTCTTGCTTTGTCTTAAATGCGTTAAGTTGATTATATGTTCCTTGTCGTGGTGAGAGACAGGGAAACTATGCTATTTCTCTGTAAGTTTTGCACACATGGTGCAATTACATGATTGCATCTTAAAACATAGGCCAGAAAAGCGTAATTATAATTGTCTTTCTCTTGATATAAAATGAATTGTCTTTAGTTCAATTTAAATTCAATATACATAGATGGCTACCAGGGAACACAGGAAGTAGTTAGCAAAGATGGAATGTCTTTATATTGATTTGATGTTTTAAAAATCAGATGGCAAATATTCTGAATATGGATTTCAATGCACTGAATAAACTACACACACAATATTAAAGGACCAATTTATAAATGTACTAGGCACACAACCCTTGCAGCTTTTGAGAGACTGTGGTAGGAGAGTCCTGTGTAAGAAGGCAGTCACCTCCGCAGCTTGTGCTCCACTGAACTCCTGGCACAGGGGCACAAGCTTCTGACCTTGCCTGGTACCAGCTTTTAGCCAGAGCAGTTCTGATCTGTTTCCAGGGATGTTTCCACCAGACACCTTTGGATTTTTTTGCTTCCCAAAGTTCTGACATTTCAGCTGGTACTTATGGGAAAATGCCAACTTTAATAAAAATGAGTAATGATTCAGAGAGTTGAGGGCTTTTCCCAGGAGCAGGGAGGGATTCAGGCTAGCATCACTCTGACAAAGGCCCCAGGTTTCACTACAGGCCTCTCACTATTCCGGGCTGGCTGGTTCCTGGTTCCTTGGGATGGATGGCAGTTGTATGAATGCAAACTACAGATTCCCAGTGAGTCCCTTACTTGAATTCTCAGTAAGCACCACCTGTTTCCAGGGCCCTCTTCTCACCTATTGGATACCAGCTCTCTCACTCTGGGAATCTGAGTCCCAGACTGCTGGCGTGTTAAGGAGACAGGGAGAAGTTTCCTCAGGAGGTGGCTTGGGAAAGCAGATGCATATGCATGCCTCAGTGAGGGCACCAGCATCCTCTGGCCTCAGGCTGCAAGTATTAACATGAATGGGTATCAAATGAAAACCTGGTACCTTGATGAGCACTTAAAACCATTGCATTTATTTGTCGATGGTAAAGAAAAAAGTTTGAGAATGCAGCATAGGCCTGGAGGTTAGAGAGAGAAAACTTTGAGAAAAAAATGCTAAGTAATTGGGCTTGTTGGGGATGACGTTGTGTTGAATATGATACGTTAAATATGATATATCTGCTCCACAGGGACCCCAGTGAAAAATAAGTGTTTGGTTAGGCATGGTAGCACATGCCTATAATCACAGCACTTGGGAGACTGAGGCAGGAGGGTCACCATGAGTTTGAAGCCAGCCAGTGCTACATAAGCAACTTCAAGGCCATCCTGGGCTACATAGCTAGATCGGTCTCCAAAAATAAATAAATAAATAAATAAAAATAACGTTTAAGCCCCGGGGCTCACAATGCTGTGGGGCCCAGGGTATCTTCCTGGACATCTTTGAGCTACAGTTTATGTGACTTTTGCAATTAGAATAAATTTAGAAAACAGGTTAAAGTCTATCTGAGGCATTTCTGAGTTGCAGTGTTTGGGCCTCATATGGTTCTGGATAACCAGCCTGGGGCCCCCAAAGATGGTGACCCTTCAGCATTGCTCCATCACTTTTAGCATGTACTGCGTAGGTGACCAGGGAGCAGTGCTAACCCCACCTCCCACACACAGTCACGCTCAAGCCTGTGGGTACCAGAGGCAGCACATGTGTGCAGCTAGTGAGTGAAATGCAGGAACGAGCAACACACACAGTATTTCAGCTTGCTGCACAAGTGTGAGCTGCAAAGATGAATGATTTGTAGTGAAGCAAGCCGGGAGGTTTTCTCATTTGGTTACTAAACTTGGGTTTGTTGTAATCTTTTGTGAAGTAACTTAATGATCCAAGTGGTTTTGTTACCTTTAATTTAACATGGACCCAGGCAGGACATTGCCTCTGCACTCCTCATGACACAGACTAGCTGAAGGTGGCACACGTGGTCTAGATGGTTCCAGAACATTACACATATGTACTGCAAGGAAAGGAACATGTGCAAGTGGGGGACCCCGGGAATCAGGAGAAGTCACTTGGGGGGCACAGCAGCTATGTCCCCAGTGAGCAAGGGAAGGCACCCGTGGGAATTCACCTCCACAGCTCTGGAGCCAGAAGGAGCCAGCTACTGCCCGAAACCTGCCAGGGTGACTTCAGGGAGGGACTTCTCTCTGTCCCCACCTCTCTCTGTGAAGGAGGCTCTGATTTGGGGGACCACTCTCTGTCAGCCTTTCCTGTGGAGAAGACATGGGTGGCCGTGGGTGTGTGGTGTGTGACCAGCTCCAGTGCTGGGTGGCATCTGGTGTGGAGTGGGCAGGGCACAGCAGTGGGGGGCAGCAACCCCAAAGATGTGTCCACTGTGGCCTCGGGAGACCTGGCCCCTCTGGCTACTGGATGTGAGGCGCAGGGTGCAGACAGGACTGAACTGCCTGGCTCATCACCGTCTCTAGCAGGAGCGTGGGCAACAGGAAACATGGTGAGAATGACCGGGGACTGTGAGGAGACCCCGGGTGCTGGCCCTGTCTCCCAGGCAACCCGGCCTCCTTGCACACCTGCTAGCAGTTCCCCACTGTTCCTCTCAGTTCCTGGCCTGCGAGGATGGATGGGTTCTCCCTGTTTTGAACCAGGAGAGACATTTGTTATTGAGTGAGAAGCACTTGTTATTGGGGAGTGATGAGTCTGGTATTAGTCTAGCAAGAGTGGACTGTGGAGCTCATATGCGAGTGGGTGGGGCTCAGAGGTGAGTTGGGAACTCACACATGTGAGTAGCTGTGACTCCAGAAGTGAATTAGGGACTCACTGATGCTGGTGCGTCTGTGGGAGTGAACTGGGAGCCCAGGTGTGTCTTGGGGTCTGAGGAAACCGGGGGTAAGAACGGGGCTTTGCAGGGATGCCAAGTACAGTCAAAGCAAGTGATGTTAGTGGTGTTTCTTCCCTTCAAGGTCAAATGAAGGTGAACGTGGCTTCCACTCTAGTGAGAATGACCTTTAGGAAGTGTCATTAGCTTTAAAAAGTCTTTTGTTGTGTAGTGGAAGACCCATGATGTTTTGGTGGAGAAGATAATGCCTCCCATTTAACTCTTGGGGAAATGTCATTAATATCTTTCTAATGCTTCCAGAATTCACTAAAATTCCAGCCCACATCTGCATGGAGGTTTTTTATAGCTCACTATGCTGTGCATGTGTATTAGGGCTTCTGCCTCTTTTCCACACAAAGCAGAATCATTCAAAGTGCTCTTCAAGGGAAGCTTGGAGACCAGACACATACCCATCTTGGGGCAGAGAGGAAGCCAAGGTCTACAGAGCTAAACTCAGGTTCCTTGTTCCTGTTGCCTTTCTGGCTTCCTGCAAGAAGAGCGATTTCTTTTTGCAGCTGTCCTTTCTGTTATAACTTTGCTGAGTGCTAAGAGGGAGTGAAATAGATTCTTCAAGATGCTGACAGTAGGGTTTTGGCAGTGGAATGTTTTAGAGGTGCACAGAGCAAAGCAGTTTGGGAGAACATTTTTCATGCAGCACAGGGCTGAGGAGGAAGGCTCTGTCCTGCTCAGCAGCTCAGCAATGCCCTTGAAGACTCAGGAACACTCCTCTGCTCTCGGGACACAGAACCTTCTCGGGACTGTGTCTGTCCTCACAAGGGTGCCAGCATCACTGCCACTCTGCAGATTTTAGCGACAAAATCAAGGCAACGCAGACAGGAGACAGGTTTCAGCATTTGCCCAGCCAACTTCCATCAAGTTCTCTTGAGCCAAAGTCCATGATTCACACCCCAGGGGCCTTGAGGAACTTTCTGGAAGCAAAAAAAAAAAAAAAAAAAAAAAATCCGATCAGTTGTTTGTAGGACTCACAATGCATTCACTTACAGACAAAATACCAGGAAAACTGCACTTAGCAGACCTGAGATTACTTTATTCCCTGTTTCAGAGCCTTCTGCCTCTTCACCAGACCCTGGGACTAACTTTAGAGATCTCTAGATATGTGCATTGGACTTCTCGGATTTGACTTTTAAACTTGTCTGAATTTACAATGCAAATAATGGACTCAGGTGGTTTGGGTTTATCTCCTTTTCCATTCTTGTTTTGGAAGATTTGCTCTTCTCTGCTGTCTTTGTGTTACTTTTACATAGACTTTGGGAAGAATATGTGTAAATATTGTTGACTCTGAAATACCCTGTGATTAGCAAGTTAAATTTCAGGAAGCTCATATTATATTGCTTCAGAAAAGCCTTTGCCCTAAATTTACTTTGTAGAAATGTTCAGAGAGGTGCAAAGTATTCCAGGTTGACACACTCACACAAGACACTCTTGGAAAACCACTTAGACACCTGAAGACATCTCAATTAAGCAGAATTACCATCCAAATTAAGCACCAGTCATTGCCATTAAGTATAATTAGCTTAATTTGATTCCTTGGGAGGCATCCCAAGTAAGTGGATTCTGTGATGCAACCAGGGCAATGGAGGTGGTTTTGGACCCAGACAGAGAGGCATGGAAAGCATAGAGACACAGCCCCCAGCCAATGACTCTCACTGCGAATGTCTATGGGGAATTCTGGAAAGCAGACTTTGTAAGGCTTATTGCCTATATTTGGTCCTGTCCCCACCTTTTGCAAAAATAAGATAGAAAAGGAGGCCAGCACAGTGGCACATACCTGTAATCTCAGAGCTTGGGAGTTCAAGGCCAGTCTGGGCTACATGACACGACCCTGTCTGTAAGAGAAACTCCTAGTGCCAAATAGAACATATTTAAGAACTTCTTTCTTTTTCCAGTTTTGAAACATTAGCTTCTTTTGCTGAATCCCCTCCCCACCTCACCCTTTTCTGGGTGCAGCTCTCTGGGTGGACTGCTATGTAACTGAGTCTTGTGGCTCCATTTCTGTCAAATCCTTATGTAAGATTGATAAGACAAAATAATCAATGGAAGAAGGCAGAATCTCTTTTAGAAATGTATCTAACATACAATATTGTGGAATGTCAATGTAGAGAGAAAATTAGAATTCTTTTACTTTAAAAACCCTACTTTAAAAGCCATTAGAAGACCCTACCATAGAACAGGTTCTATGCAGACAATTATAAAATAATCAAATTTACAATTATAACCGTGTCTGTCAGAGTACCAACATAGTCAATAAAATGAATACTGTGGAATTATGTTTATAAAGAGAGGTGATGTCACCGTGCTCAGCAGGCTAGCTGTTTTAGGTAAACTCTTGATGTGTCCAGAGTCAGATCCTTCAGAGGTTGAGATACATCACTGGAATACAAGTTAGAAGAATTGAAAGGAAGTAAACTGTAAGTTAATCCCCAAGATATTCACTGAAAAGACGAAATGTATCTTGGAAGACCATCGTGGTACTGCAGCCTTTTATGAATGTGTTATGGTTTGTACCCAAGTAGCTCCCCAAAGCTTCATGCATCAGAGGTAAGGATTCCGGTAGCTGACAGGACCCCAGTGTGTGACTCTCATCACTGCTGAGTTTAGAGCTGGGTGTGACCTTGGGAAAGGAAGCAGATCAAGATGGACAAGCTGGAAGGGTGTTTACCTTGTCACTTCCTAGATCTGTCTCTGCTTCCTGCGTACCTTACCATGGGGTCTTTCCCCTCTATTGTGAAAACTCAGCTTTGCAGCCCACCAGGGATGGGATGTAGCCTTTACAGAGTGAGCCGAAATAAACCTCTCCTCTGCTAACTTGTAGGCATCAGGTATTTTATCCCAGCCATGAGAAAGAGACTAAGACAGTGGCCATGCATGCACATATGTGTGGACATACGCACATGCTCATGTGTGTGTCCTTACTTGAAGATTTATAGATGCATACGTAACAGCTAGAATGAGAGGTGTATGACTTTCAAGTCCAAAATGCCTGTGACACAGCCCTCAAATACAGAGGTGCATACACAGCCTTCCATGTGCAGGGTCCTACAGTTTCAGATTTACCCAACCATTCATCAGAAATAATTTTAGAAAAATCATTTATACTGCACACATGCAGCCTTCTCCTGTCATTATTTCTTGAATAACTCAGTGAAACAATCTGCAGCATTCAAGTTGTACCATTGAAAGGAATCTACAAAGGTTCCATCCTTTCAGATCAAGGCAAGAACAGAGCACCTGTGCCCCCAGGGCTTCTGGAATGCAGCTCCTGTGGCAATGTCTGTGCATTTAAAATTCACTGTCTGGTGGCCACATTGTAGTCTCTGATTTTACTTAAAATTTTGTGTCCAGTATTTTATTTGTACTAGACATGTACAAAACTCAGAAGATTTAAGCAATCAAAATATGATTATTTCAATTACTATTTTTTCTTTATTATTCCATATTTATTGACATTTGATGGACAAACAAAACTGTATATTTATTCCCACAATGGAATGCTATTCAGTCTTAAGAAATCCTGATATTTGCCAACCATGTAGATGAATTTGGAGAATATGAAATATGAAATAAAATATTTAAACTTTTGTTTGAGAAAGTAAATGTCCCAAACTTGGTAAAGCTAGTTTTGTTAGGTGAGTGAAGAGAGGTATTATCTAACCATCGTGGTCACTTCTATGTGAATCTCCAAAAGCCTCAAGCATGTCATGGTGGAAATGACAGAGCCAACTCACAGCAGGGTGAGGGGGCAACTGCTCAGAGACACACATGTCCCTAGCTCCCCGCCTGCTAGGGTCAGCTGTGCTAAAAATGAAGGTGAGTCCACCCAAAACTGATTCCCATGCCGAGGTGGACTAGTTTGAGTCATGGTTTCCTTTGGGCATATGGCCACAAGTGGCCTGCACCTTTGGTGTGTGGAGGGGCCAGTTATGAGGACACAGGCACTGGGTGTGCAGAATGGGAAGGGAATCTCCACTCTGGAGGGAGGTGGGAGACAGGGCTGCTCCTGAGCTGAGTGGGAAGGTCAGTGTTTAGGGTTGGTAGGTTAGGGTTAGGGTTAGCAGGCTGGGATTCAGTAGGTTAGGTTTGGGTTAGAGGTTAGGGTTGGCAGGTTAGGGTCAGAGTTAGTAGGCTAGGATTAGGGTTAATAGCCTATGGTTAGTATGTTAGGTTTACGGTTAGAATTAGTGTTGCTTTGAGAAGATGAAAGTTAGAGAGGGGAAACCTACCAGCGTTCAGCAGGAAGACCAGAAGCACGGAGCTCACACTCTTAGCAGGAAAGTGGCTTGTCAGTGCTGCTGCTGCTGCTGAAACTAGCATTTCAGCAGGGCTGCACTGTTGGCTTACAGTGTTTCTGGTAATGTCTCACAACGTTGTGGAGCCAGGGAGCTGGGATTATTGAAGATGGCTAAAAGGGAGTATTGGAGGCCACAGTGGAGGGACCCTGTTTCTGATGCTCCATGCCTGTCCTGAGGTCTCCCCCTGGACCTCAGGCTGGGGTTTATGTTAATCTTTGACCTTCATTCCTAGTGTTGCTGCCACTTCCTGTTTGCATTTATAGTGTGTGCTTCACTCAACCGTGCTCTGAGGAGCGAGGTGATGGAAGGAATTCATAGCATTTCCTGCTGAGTACTCAGTTCTTCTAGCTCTTCCTCCTCCTCACCTCCTCCTTGCACTTCCCTTTCCTCTCTTCTTTCTCTTCTTCCTCCTCCTTTTCCTCTTTCACTCCCCTCCTTTCCTCCTCCTCTTCTGCTTTCTCCTCTATCTTTCTCCTTGTGTCTTTTTTCTTTCCTCTTTTTCTTCCTCTTCCTTATCATTTTTGTTAAAATACAGGTCTCCTGGCTCACCCTGAGTGGCAGTTGAAGGGCTGGGATTTTAAAAATAGCGTCTCAAGGCAGCCTGTGAAGGACAGGTGTTATTTGCGTGTTAGGAAGATGCTTCTGTGACAAGGACACAGCAGCCTTGCATGCCATGAGGCTTTGCTGCACTTGAGGAAGATGACCTGAACCTAGTCAGGCCTGTAACGTGTATGGTGGGAGAAAAAGCTGGGTTAGGGGATTGCAGTTTGGTATAGCCACTTAGGTGCCTACACTATGTCTTGCAGTAAGCAACTCTTACTACCTAAAGTGAAATCACTGACACTACTTTTAATTTAATGTTTCCAGGAAAATGCAACTCTACATGACATGTTGGTCACCACAGAAGTGCGATGAACAGGCTTTTGTGTCTAAGCGGTGCTCTGTGTGTGTGCATGTGCATTCATGCATGTGGTGGTAGTGTCTGGGTGTGATTTGTTCCCAAAGGCCGATGAGCCAAAAGCTTGGTTCCCAGTGTGGCTGTATCCAGGTGCCAGGCTGTTTAATTGGCAGCACCTAGCCAGAGGTGCTTAGGTCCTGCATTTCTGTGCTCCACAGGGAGGGTACTGGTCACAGAGGAGAGCCTCTGCCCCTGGGAGTGTCCATCAGAGAGCAAGTGTGTGCTCCCTTCTCTGGCTTCCTGTGTCACCTTATGCTCATCACTGCCTCTCAGGAGTGTGCCTGCCAGTCTGGCAGGTGTTTGCCAGGAGCTAAACAGGGCTCTTTCCTCTTGTGCCTCAGCCTGGAGAGTGGTTAACTCAGCTGCCAGTGGGCTAACAGGTTGCTGTCTAGGACAAATGAGACAGGGCACTTATGTTTTGAGCCCTGTTGATCTTATAGGTCTGTAATGTTCATCTCTTCTGATGTTAATATTTTATATGTTCATTGTATGGAATCAATCTCATTGTCATTTTGTAATTTTTCTTGCTTCCCATGCCTTTTAAAATTATCTAAGTATAGTAAATAGTTTAAAATACTTAATTATAGGAGTAAAAAACACAAATCACCCAGGTGCTCAAAGTGGTTTTGGAGCACACAGTCCTTTAGACTGGAGTTGACACCTCTGCTTGTTTGGAGTTCGCACTGTAGAAGTAAGACGAGGGACACAAACCCAAATTCTAACTAAACAAACACACGCAGAGCGTGACCGTCTCAGGACAGCAAAAGGGTGATAACGAGTAAGTTTTGATACATTTGGACTCACTGACAAAATGAAGGAGACCAAAACCCTGGGTTCTCCCTCCAGGCAGAGGCACCCAGGTCCTCCTGGTTTCTGCCCCTCCATCATGTCTGAGCAGAGAATGAGGTCACTTTCTAAGTCCTCTTATGCAGTCTGATCTGTATGTTCACTTAACAGTCTTTTCACAACATATTTTCGTGCTCATAACATTTATAATGCTTTAGAAAATAAATATTAAATGAATAAATGCATTATAATTTTCAGCCAATCACTTACAAATTGACCAATAATTGATCCTTACACAAGCTTTATTATTAATGACAGCAGTGTATTTACTTCATTGTGGGTGAGTTTTATCACCAAGGCAGAAGTTTTTGTCTTCAGACAAATTTTCCAATGAGTTTTAAAATGCAGTTTTACCGAGTTCAGAAAGAAACACAGTAAAAGGGAGGTATCTTCAGTAGAAAAGCTTTTAGTTCTGTTATTTAATTAACTTGCCTTTTATATCTGTGGCACTCATCTGAATTCAAACTGGACTGGTTGTGTGTGTGTGTGTGTGTGTGTGTGTGTGTGTGTGTGTGTGTGTGCTTGGGCATGTGTACACAGCCTCTGTCCACCCTGTGCAGGATGGGGTGGAGAAGTGGAAAGCCCCCGGGTTTAGCAATCAGTTATGCTCTTGATCCCTGCATCCCTCTGGAGCTCTTTGTAACAGACCCAGTGCAAACCTGCAATTCTGGATAATTGTAACACCTCACCTTCCACCTGGCTGCGCCTGCTGTGCTGTTTACAGAGCCTGTCTCCCACTATGGCTCATTCCACTATCTTTCTGCCAATCTTTTATGAAATTTCACATACACTATACAATGCTCCATGGTGAGTGAGAAAGACAGAAGAAACTGGGTAAATCCAGCTCTTCAGCCTTGCAGCTGCCAGTACAGTAGGGAGGCCAGCTTCACACCTGCGCGCTCACACTCAGAGCTCAGGAGGAGGTCGAGGCATCTCCATAGAGGCCACTATGCATCAGTTTACTTTCCAGGGAACAATGGCCCGGCTTACCAGTCATACCCTGTGGCCTTGTCTCCTCCCACGGTGCCTGTGTTGAGCTTGTGATTGAGGCATCAAGCCATCAGTGTGCCTCCACAGACCAGTGGGGTGCTCTGGGGATCCAGCCTCAAACTCAGTGCAGAGTGTCTGTGGTGTTATGGCCAGCAGCAGCCAGTGAAGTCCTTAGGAAGACCATGGATCTCCAGTAGACGTCTTATAGGCGAAGGGAGTGAAAAGCCTTTCTCTAAGCGAAGTCAAGTCCAGAAGACATAGCGCAACAGTCCTGCTCCGGAATGCTGAGGGTGACTCTGTTCTCCTAATTCTCATCCAAACTCAGGGTAAAGCAGTCCCAGGCTGCCAGCAATACACTTACAGGTCATAGAGATGTGAGTTGGTGCCATTGTCTGCAGCTCCGGACTGTCATTTTCTGGCCTTTCCTCCCTCATGCAGTTTAAGTCTTCCCTACAGTGCAAAGCAATGACCTTTGTCCCACACATCCACCTGGGGTCTGATGTCTTCCAAAGCTCTCCAAGGAAAAGCAGGTTGGGAACTCATAGCCAGGGTGCCAGCCTTCTCTTTGCCTGCATTCTAGCTGTGCGATCTTGAGAAACCAAATTTCTGTGACTCTCAGGTTCTTCATTTCCCAAATAGAATAAGGATAATACAGTTTTAAGGCCCTGAACTAACAGTATTTCTGAGTGAAGGTGAATTGATGGGTATGAAGGTGGCTCGGAGTTACAGGCATTGTTACCACTGGGTCCTCTTTCTCCATCTCTGCTCCCTCACAGCTGGCAGCTTAGAATCCAGGCCCCTTGCTGACCTCTGCCACACCCTTCCCTGCTAACTTCTCCTCAGACATCCAGGATCACACACGCGGTGGTCCCCTTGCCCTTTCCCTGTGTGTCCAGAAGCTTCTCAGCGAGACCATTCCCCAGACAGACTCTGGATTCCGTCTTCAGCCCATGTCTCCCACTACATTCTCCATGTTCTCGGAGACTGTCAGCTCCTCTCTTTGGTGGCTGAGGCCCAGAAGCGTGTGCTTATCTCTGGCCACCTTTTCCCAACTTCCCCACATGTCCTGTCCCTCCATCCACAGTCCAGTGCCTCAGACTCCTGCCAGTCGCAGGCTGAGGCAGCCCCCAGCCCCCAGCGGGATCAGTGAGGTTCTCCAGGGACTGTGTGTGGTGCTCAGAGGAGCTGCCTGGAACCACCTGAACGGCGTGGACTGTGGAAGGTAGCCATGGCCACACAACTCCTAGGCAACCAGGGCAGCTGTGAGTCTGAAGCTCCACATGGTCCTGCTCTGGCTAGAAAAAGAGACTCAACTTTGTCCCCAGGAGTGCAGAGAACACTCAGGGCTCGCTCTGGTCTCTGGGGAAGGAGGCTCAGTCCCTTGTCCCTAAACAGGACCCCATAAACTGAGCAAATCACCATTCATGAGGGAACACAACTTGTCCTCTGTGTGAGAAAATGCAAGCCTTGTTAGCAGTGAGGGGGAGGGTCCTTGGGTTCCGCGAGGAGGACTCGCCATGTGTGCAACAGCCACAGTTTCGGGGCAAGACATCTTTAGTTGGTCATGTTCTTAATTTCTTGGTCTCTAGTTTCAGCTGCAATTAAAAAAAATTAAAACCTTTTTGAGCCTTGGTAATGTGCAAGGTAATTTATAATTTGTATAAAATAAGTTATTGCAAGTCAATCTGGAATTTGCATATAATAAATGATGCTTCATAAATTTCATTAAAGGAAATTCAGTGCCATAAAATGACTGAGCTGTCTGTAGTGGACATGGAAATACTAGTGTTATTTTTTTAATGAAAAAGGTAAATTAAGGAAAGTAGCTCAGTAGCACAGCACCTTCCTGGCAAATGTGAGGTCCTGAGTTCAATTCCTAGTACCAGAAAAAAAAAAAAAAGATAAATGAATTTAGAGGTTTGTGAGATGATGTCTTATGTGCCTGGGCAAATGTAGTTGACTAGCAAACCTGATGCATGTGGTCAGCTTCTGGGATGAATGGGTGTGTCATTTGTTTTTTATTGCATGATTCTTTGTAATGTGCAGAACAGGCACACTGAAAAAGAGTAAAGTCTATGGCAGATGAAGAAATTTAAGTCACGTGAGAAAGACCTGACTTATTTCCACAATGTATACCTGCAGTAAATACTGAGCCCTGCTGGTTCCATTTGCTTTCTCAGCCTGGGTTTCTACTCTTGACATCTGAACAGACGGTGACTGGAGTAACTGCTCATTCTCCCTGCGCTGATTCACACCTCTACCTCCTGCTGCAGGAAAGAGAGCAAACCCACTATGCAACTGGAGCCCACAATTCGCTATTCTCTGAGAGAAGGCTGCTTTGAGGGCCAGCGGCTGTTTCCTCACTCTGAGGACAGTCCCAATCACCACCACTAGATGGAGGTGGAGCTCACACTTCCAAACCACTGGCCTCTTCTTGGGAAACAGATCTTTGCTACCCAAGCCTACCCATAGGGACCTAGGTAGCCATGCTGTTTAACAAGAGGTCCTGTCCCACCCCACTAGGCCCTGGAGGCGCCTGCTCCTGAATCTAGCCCGTTCTTGGTGTGCAGATGGACACAGAGGCCCCATACGGATGGGCGTCCACTCCCCTGGCAATAGTGGCCACTGACAGAGGCGGCCATTGTAAAGGCGTTATGGAACTATTGGTCAGCTTGTGAGCAGGAAGACATTGCAGGTGAAGCTTCATGTCCGTACTGATGCTCCTGTGTGTGAGAGCAAACCCAGGGGTCCCCGGGGGGCTTCTGTGTCAAACACTGTGTCAGAGCAATTCAGCTGCAAGGGAAAGCCTGGCCCGAGGACAACAGCAAAGTCTGTGAGCAGCACGAGGTCGGCTCTTCCTGGCCCCACCAGGACCTGCGGCTGCAGAGTGACGGCGTCTAAATGAGGCCGCACTGCATCGTCTTGACCTCCTGACTGGTCTCTCCTTCGTGACTTGCATAGTGTGCAGAGCCCCACAGCTCGTTCATCATTGCTCCCACTAGCAGCTCTGACCAGGCTTTAGCTAGACTGAGGACTAACTTTTTAGCAGGTGGCTTGCAGATTCTCAGTGGATAAATTCAGGCATCAAAGATGTGAAAGTGTGACCCATAGAAGACTTCACGTAGGATAGTCACCATAAAAAATAAAATGGATTCAGCCTAAAGATGCATGAATTCTCTGTTCTTCTGTCCTGGGTTATTAAAAGCTTACCAAGTTAACCCAGTGCTAAAAAAAAGCCACTCAAAGAAGCCTTTCCTAAAGTCCCTTGGCTATGGAAGCCACAGGCTCCGATCTCTACTGTCTTTAGCAGAACACTCGTTAGGGAATGTGGCTTTGGCTTAATTCCTGGAAAAAGCAATCAGGGTCTAATTTTTGAAAATCTTTTTCTTCTGCTGACAAATCTGAGTGCATTCATTCATCCCTGAACATCAGAGAGGGGTAGAATTCTGCCTTCAGACGAAGACGTTTGCAGTGGTAGAGGTGGAGGCCAAACCACACTGCATATGTACAGCTGCTCCTTTATGGAAAGGACAGCAAAAAGGCCTCCCTGGCCCTGATCATCACATTAAAGATGAAGGAAATCAGGGAACTGGCAAGGAAAAACACCTCGAAGATGAGTTTGAAGACTGAACACAGAACATCTGGAGGGAGGGCAGTTGGATCCCAGAGTGGGTGTGCCTGAGCTATGTATTACCTAACAAGGCCTATGAGAGGGGCCTGAGTGCTTCTGACCTAAGTTAATTCATGACACGAAGGTGAAGCTGGTACCTACAAACAGGGAGAAATCTTCCATGGAATGTGGGTTAGGAACACAGCCTGCATGGCAAAGCATCCCAGGCTTATCCTCACAGAAGCTGTTGATTTTGCTGGAGAAAGGCCTAGTTAGTATTGGGACAGCAGTGGTGATGAGTGTGGAGCCCTCGAATCGTAGTTGTGATGCGCACCTAGGAACACTCAGAAAGGAGCAGGAACCCTCTCCCCTTACTTGCTGGGTGGCAGGCAGTGAATTGAGGAAAACAGCAGGAATCCCGCAAGCATCTTAGAGATCACTGGGAAGGAGACCTGGGCTGGGAGTGACAGAAGTGGGGTGCAGCCGCTGGAGGACCACGCTTGCTGCCCTGCAGGTCCCTGGTGGCTGTGGTGTCCCAACTCAGAGCAGCCTCTGGGCAGGTGCTGTGGACGCTCCCTTCCCAGCGGACAGTGACATCGCCCTGAAAGATGTGCTTAGAGCCATGCGGTGCTATGAGACACACCTGAGGACAGAGTTCATGATTCCACTGAGGCATGGTCTCTGACAGTGTCGCCATCACAGAAGCAGAGTGGGGCTTGGAGGGGATTAGTGAGCGTGGAGCGCCGGGCTCTGAGAGCAGTACCACGAGGCCTGCTGTGCACCAGGGATCTGCTGCAGTGGTTCCCAGTGCTATGCCTGGGCCCAAGGAGCCGTCGCCCTGGAGAAGAGCAGTAAGGACATACAAGCTGTCCTCTCCTCCTGGATGTGCTCTTCCTTCATGTAAAGTTTTGCCACGCAGTTTATTCCCTACATTTCTGCATCTATAAAATAAATCTGTCTACTTCTGACCAAGCTTCCAGGCTAAAATAGTTTTGCAAAGTCTGGGTGGTAGAATTCCCGCTGTTGTGTTAAAACAAGATAGGAATCTGGAATCTTCACATGTAGACGCGTGTCATCCAGTTAGACAGTCTGTAGCTCCAAAACACACACGGGGTGATCATAAGGAAATCTTGTATGAAAACAGTTTGAAAGCACATGTGCTGTGGCACAGTTTGTATTTACTGATGACTTTCCGTTGACAGACGCTCGCTTTGGCTGTGACAGGGGCCTCTGTGAAAGACACTGCTGTGTGTTTTGATGCCTTCAAAAAGCTATCAGATGTTAATTACGTGCAAAGGCTTTACCATTATTGCCTTGGACCAACAGATGGGATGTAGAACCTTCGATATTCACGAGGAATTATTCCTGGGACCCAGTGGTTCCAGATTCAGAATACTAACATCTATAGATGTGAGAGCTGTGCGTATGAGCTGAAATTGGTTAGCAACTGTGCTTTAACATGAAAATGAAAACTAAGAGAGTGGCCTGTTCATCTTATTAGCACTGACTCAGTCTGAGCATCATGGGAGGACAAAGGCGTTGAGGACGCATCATTATTAGGAAGGAGTGGAAACCCTCTCTCCTTATCTGCTGGCAGATTTATGTGTACGTGCTAATGTTTCTGAACAGGAAGGCACTGATCTTCTGAAAGCATTTGTCCTGATCTCTCACCTGCTATCATTCATTCAGTGCCTGTAGAATTATGTGCTCATGGAATTTTGAGGAAGGGAAAACTCAAGAAGATTGCTTGGAAAAAAATAGAAAATTCATGGTGGGATTTTTTAAGGCTCCTCCAAGTGAGAGTGGATAAAAACATGAGAAGCATTTCGAGGAAGTGTGGAAATAGGAGAGGAAAGAAAGTCTCCGAGGAGCAGCATTTTCAGCCCTGATCAGACATTGTGCTCTCAGCAAATATGAGCCAGAGGGAGGATCCGGGTGTGCTGCACCCCAAGGGTCTCAGGTCACACAGTTAACCATTCTGGCATCAGGGAGACCCCACTACTTATCCAGCCCACCTCACAGGGCTCTTATCCCTTCCTCTGACACAATCTGATGTTACCTATTTTAGTAACTCTTATTGGGTTCTGAAGTTACTATTCCATGCCTGTTGGTACTGAATAATGGATCAATTACTTTAAGAAGGGACTACTCTTTCTTGTATTGATTTGGTACAACTGGGTGATATCATAAGTGTGTAGGTTATACACACTTTTAAGACTATTTATCTTGAGTTCTTATAATTAGTGCTAAAAACTAAGCAAAGGAACTTGCCTTGAAGTATGAGCCAGTGTCAATTTTCATTTTGAAAATATATATCTTGATTTTGCTAGTCAGACTCAAATGAGCTCAATCAATATCTTGTACATCATCTAACCTGTATGCTTTAGTATTTGAGTGAAATAATGATGTTTAGTATTCAAAGTCTAGGTTGCTATTGAATGATATAGGGTAAAACTTTTATGAAAATTATCCTCATCCAAGACCTCAATGAGGAGGGATATTTTGGGGTTCTGGAAAAATGTCAGGATAAGTGAATCTTAATTGTCATACTTTTCTCTAACCTGCAATTATCTAAAGCTTATATTATCGTATTTTTGTAGACAAATGCAAATCAAATGCATATTTATAATACCCACATAATACTACAGCTCTAAATAGTCAGCATCTTCTATTTACACAGAGCTATTTGTAGAAATAATTGTACCCAGGTGTTATCTGTCCAACGCCTTCCAACTTTTGGGGCAGAAATGACTCAGGCATTTTAGAGCCCTTCTGCTGCCCTGTGAGCTATCTGTGCCTCCTTGGCCCTTGGCCACTGTCCCAAGCAAGAGGACCCTCAGTACTTTAAGTGATCCCTTTGTGTGAAGCTGTATGTTGACATTCAAGTTGTGGATGTATTAAGCCAAAATGCTGTTCAGAGGATTTTGTGGGATGGAGGTATATGACGGAGGAGGAGGGATCTCCGTCTTCCCTGGGCTGCTGAGGCCAGAGGCAGCGCTGTGTACCTGGGAACAGAATCATCTGCTCCCCAAGAGCCCCCCAGGCAGCTGCTTGTAAGGCTTTCCATTCCCCTGTTGTCTCCTTTCCTTTAGGAGCAAGGGACAGTAGGAGGGGCATTCGCTGCTCATCTTTAGCAAAAGTGAGAAAATTACACAAGAATTTGGATATTTAACAAGTGTCTGTGTGTATGCTCTTCTAGGGTGTAGAGTGCAGAATCCTATACTGAAATTGGATTTTTGTGCAAAAAAAAAAAAAAAAAAAATCACACCCGAATTCTATTAGGAAAACTAACCGTGTGAAATAATTCTAAGTCAAACGTTGTGAAATGAATCATCCTTTCACCATGCTAACTTTCCCTGTATCAGTGATGCTCACAGGGACAGATGGCAAACCCCAGAGCACCCAGGGCAGAAGAGGCAGTGGCAGTAGGGCCCGGAGTGAGGCAGGGCTGAGCGGGAGGAGCCCAGGCCAAGCCCAGCTGCCTACTGTCATTATTGGACAGGACACTTTGTATCTTTCTGTTTTGATATAATTATAAACCTAAAGGAAATTAAAAAAAAATCACAGGACAATCCTGGGTTCCTGTCTTAATCCCCCAGGATTCAAGGAGGGGAGGGCAACATGGCCCATGGCCTGCTGGCTCCAAGGCAGGAAGGACACGTGGAAGGACCTGGTGATGGAGGAGAGGCTCATCTCATGGTGACCAGGAAGAGCAAAGAGAGACAGAGAGGCCAAGGGCAAGACTCAGGCATGTTCCCACTGACCCAGCTCAGCCCAGCCCCAGCCTCTCACAGCACAGCAGCTGGGAACTCTCCATGCTTTCATCCAGGGCAGTGTGCTGGCCAAGGTTACCTCTAAAAGCCCCAGCGCTGACTTTGTGAGGTTCTGAAAGGACATTTATACCTAAATGTTCCCCTTCTGTGCTTGTGGAATGACCACACCCCTACAGTCCAACATGGAAACCAGAAAAAGCCCTGAGGTCATCTCCATGCTTCCTGGGGACCTCACTGTTCATAAATGGTGTGTGTGTATGTGTCTGAGATTTCATCATAGCGGTCACTTCTGTGCCAGCTTCTCCGTGGAGAGTGGACCAACCCATCGGCTCACAGACCTCGCTCTTGGATCTCTAGTTAGCTAGGACCCACGCAGCCCATGGGCCAGACACAGAGCCCTCACAGCTTGGATCTCATCTCTGCCTCTGTGATTGTGCCATTTCAAGAACACAACATGTGCAGAGCAGAAGCCTGCAGCATGCAGCCTTTGGAGACTAGCTTTTGGACAGAGCACGTGGACCTTTAAGAATAAGAAATACTATATCAGACACTTCATTTGAATTTTTCTTTAAAATTGTGTGGTACCTCCTCGTATCAATTAGAAATTGGCCCTGAGTTAGGCAAGCAGGAAACATGGCTTTCTTCTTCTCTATGATGAAAAATGTGGGAGACACGTCTGTGGAGGGAGGTGCTGGTGTCACATGGGGTGATAGTTCCTTCCAGAACTTTCTCTCCCTCCTTGAAGTGTGGGTGTCACCTGACATGGATGGGACCCCTTTCCTGGATAGCCTGAGTTGGAGAAGAGTGGAGCCCAGCTGGATACTCCCAGAGTCGTCCACCCTGCTTCTGACCATAGGTCAGGTCCTCATACAGGCAGGAGTCGTGCGCACATGTGGGCTCCTAGCCCTCAGTGCTCTGAAAGAACCTGAGATTCTGGGGAGCGTGAAAGCAGGAAGAGCCAATGACTGCACTGACTACTGGTATTACTGGCCAAAGACTGCATGGAGCTGGCCTGGTAGAAAGGCTAGGTTCTGTGGACACAGTGAGGTCACTTAGGATGCCAGTATAGCTAGGAAGGGTGTTAGGAGACAATGGGACCTGCACGCTTAGGCTAACAGTGCCCTAGAACAGCAGTCTGGGGTGCTCTGGGCCGGCACCCTTGACAGGAGCTTGGGACAAGAGTTTCTTGTACTCTGTGTGGTCCAGAGGGGAAATTCTAAGCAGCTGCACCTGGAATGAGCCTTCCAGGTCTACACATGAGGATCCTTCAGCTACTTGGACTCTTCAGAGCCCCTCCCCATCCACACTGCAGAGCCCTGGAGAGTCCTATTATAGGAAAATTACCTGCAGCCATGGTCCTGCCCAAGAAACAGCCCTCTTTAGGTTGCACTTCCTGTGCCAGCTTTCTATTTGAAGATAATTCATATCACTTAGAAAATCTATGGAAGGGAAAGCCATTTCCCAGTGCCACTGGTGGGGATTGTCAAAAACACTGGACCGGGCATTCTCAGTAACATAACGGAAACCTGGCAGGCCAGGCTCCTCTCAGTGAGGCCACAGCCTGAGCCTTCATCTGAACTGCATGCACCAGAGCTACCCAGCTTACTGATGGTTTGAGCTGGATAAGTTATTTTAAGGTCCATAATGTGTTTGCTTATCCTAGGGAGGGGTCCATGTTTACCAGGTTGAAGTCTTGTGGAGTAGTAACCTGACTCCTGAACAAAGGGGCCCAGTGGGATCCTTCCAGGAGACAGCCCAGTTAAGGACTTTCCCTAAAGCAGGTCTGGGGACCCAGCCACCACTGATGCGCATGGCAGTAAGCAGTCTTGTTCCCAGACAGATTCTGGTAATGCTTATTTCTCATTGTCACCTGGGAAGGCACCTTTGGTCAGCAAGGGTTGAGGGTCTGAGTGTGTGGGAAGCGAGCACACAGCGCGGCATTTAATTCCACAGGTCACTGCAGGGATGAGGTGGGAGCAGTGTCAGGGGAGAGGCTCTGAGGACACAGTGGCTTACCTCCCTGCCTGGACTGTGGGAAAGCCTGCCCCCCCCCCCCGGCCGTCCAGAGAGAAATGCTGGCAGGCTCAGGGCTTCTAATCTCAGAGGTGGTGGTCCCTGCCCTGCTGCCTGTCACAGTGCAGCACAGTGTGTCACGTTTTGCGAGCTCAGTGCCTGAGATATTGTTACTATGATTCCTCTGAAACTCAGCTCTCTGTGCAAGCTCTCTCCTTAGCCTTCTCACTGGAAATTCTGACTCTCCTCCAAGGCTTTCAGGGCCCTGGGCTCTCTGCAATGCTCCCTTCAGAGGGAGGCCAAACTCCAAGTGGGCTGAGACTGACTGTATCTCTGGGGACAGAAAACCTTGTTAAGCACAGGGTCCCCCTTACCAGTGCAGATGGTGATTTTATGTGTCTGGTCACTTGCCAGCTGAGGTGCGCAGAGAGCTTTAGGTAGAGCTCAGTTTGGCATTGGACCAACGGGCTGGGGAGCACAAAAGGACCGAACTCTCCACCCCATGTTCTCCCTTCTCCCTGAGCCCCAAGTAGGCAGCACTGTGCATACGTTATTTTATCACATTAGGAGGGAACAAGTTTCCTGGGTTTTGTTTTTCTAACATTTTTTTTTTTTAAAAATGGTTGATTGACATAGTAATATTGAAATGCAAAGGAAGCTGTGAAAGCCAAGATGACAGCATTCACTGTGCACCTTGATTTAGTTCCCCCTTGGAAGTCCTGCCTTCAGTTTGTGCTTGTGCTTCAGAGACCACTGCCCCTCTGGGTTCCCCGCTGCCCCTCCGCTCCTTGAGCCCGGGACTTTCACATGGCGTGAAAGCTGCTGCTCTCTGGTTACAAAGCTTCATCTCCTGCAGTGGGATAACTCACAGTCACCTAGAATGCATTGTCCTCAAAAGAAAGAGCCAAGCAGCTTCAGCCAAGCAAAAGCAAAAGGAACACAGGTTTCTAGCTGCTGGGTTGTGATTAATATCGTAGGTACTGCAGCCCCATTCAGAGGAACAGTATGTAGGAGTGCTGCAGGCATACACATAGTCCTGGTCCGCTGTGAGCTGCCTGCACAGGACAGACGTGCAGGTGGTTAAGAAGCATCTGTAGAGTTGGCTGTGATCTGGGATTACGGTCAGAGTTTTGACTCCAGTGTTCAGCATCTTTCCCAGTGTACGGACTGCCTTCCTCAATGAGTGAATGTCACAAAGATTAGGCCCCGCAGCAGCTGTGTGAGTGAAGCAGACAGGAGTGTATCCAGGCCCACGTGTACATGGGTCCTTCTCACAGGGACTCGGGTGCTGCAAGGCGGCTGGAATTGGGATTTGCTGTGACAGTGCTGTCGCCATGGGCAAACACTGTGTGGGGATCTATTGCCCAGGCGGCATGGCCACGTGTCTATCCTTGGCACGAAGGTGATACTGTCACAGGTGCATTTTGGGGCTCTAAACACTTTGGGTCTTTTACAGATATTCAAATGACAAAATCCAGAAACTTACTTCTTTCCTTGATGTATACACTTAACTTACTTAACAATATTCTGAAAGTGAACTTAATTAAAAATGTAGCTTTGAAATATTAGGAATATTCATTGAGACAAGGTTTCATTAGTACTATTTTGATGGGACTTGCTATGTGGTGTAAGTATGTAAAGATTCACAGGCACGCTTATACATGCGTTATTCATTTAACCTAGCCAAAACTAACCTGAGCATTGTTTCCAACTATCCAACTAGATGCCAAACAGTAGAGAAAGACAGAGAGACGGAGGCAGAGGGAGAAGGAGGAGGGGTGTAAAGGTAGTATATATACCATATCTAAGTGCTTAGACGATGTAAATATATGTGTATTATACATCCTATTATGTAATATGGATTATGTAACGTATCTAATAGTTACATCATGTACACTCATCGTTATAATTTGGGTTCTTAGGTAGCATTCATTTTAAGAGATCCTGAATATCTAGAGTTCTGTTGTTCGTCCTGTTCATTACTATCAGGAGACTTACTTTTCCTGTCATTATCAAGGGCTGTTGACATGATGTTACAACCATATTTAGAACTGTAAACAAATTCGCGTTTCCAAAGACCTTTTCTACAAGTTTTGCTACAAAAATTGTGCAACCATTTTGGAAATTAGGACTTCCACTATTTTTTTCTGTTGTTGAGTTTTAATCAGGCTACAGAATTTAACTGATTAACTAAAGGGGAACGGAAGTA
Source organism: Cavia porcellus (assembly GCF_034190915.1). Taxonomy (NCBI): domain Eukaryota; kingdom Metazoa; phylum Chordata; class Mammalia; order Rodentia; family Caviidae; genus Cavia; species Cavia porcellus. The sequence continues at coordinate 46,611,345 of NW_026947507.1, forward strand.
TATCTGAAATTTCTGTTGCTTTTCTGCTATCACATAATAAACTGTCCTACCTATTGTGAAAACATTAATAGTTATGGTTTAAGTGAAATTTTCTTGTTTATACTAGTATCAGAAGAGTAATTCTTAAAGCAATTACATGTTGCATTTAAAGATGATTAAATGTAAAACTCATGTACAAGCATGGGCCGTGAATTTATCCTTTATCACACTGAGCACCGTGATGCTAAAGTGCACACAGCAGAGGGGGCTGGGGAACGTGTACCTGCACCTCAGTGATACTGTGTTTGCTTTGAGTTTGTCCCAGGCAGGGACTGCAAAGCTCACCGTGAGTGTGATGAAGTAGGACACCTGCTGCCTTAGTTGTGAGGTGGTCGGAGGAAGGGGGGTGGGGACACAGCCACAATCATGAGCGCTTCCTGAAACTGTGCTGGTCAGACAGCTGGTTGTGGTACAGTACGCAAACAATGCAGTATCATGTCAAGGGGTGCAAGTGACCTTCTTTGGGCTGATGCAGGGGCTGCGGGTCCACGCCCTGCCCTGTGGCTGTTCCAGCCCGTGCTCCGGGGTCACCATGTGTGAGGTGAATGTTGTATCTTTGAGAAACCACTTCATAAAGAGAATGAATGCTGACAACAAAAATCTTGACAACTTTTCTTGGTATGGAATAGTTGACCAGTTATATTACCTGAAATGTAGTAATAGCATGGCTAATTTAAACGTTAGGCGCCCACTGCAAATTTCAGACTGAGTCCACCTCTTTAACTGCTTGTCTTTTCTGTTCACAAAAACAAATAAACAAACAAACAAACAAAAAAACCCCAAACAAGGGTGTCCCATGCACAATTGGAAATTTACAAGGTGACAAGAATACAATTTAATTAACACTTTTAAACCAATATGAAGTCCTCTGAGAAAAATAAAGAAAAGGGAGATGAAGGAGTTAAGTGAGTTGGAAGCCAAAGCGAGAAGATGCTTAGCCCCAGAGCCCAGGTGAAGACCGCCATGCGGAGTGAGGGTGATGGCCTCAGCTCCTCAGGTGCAGTGTGGATCCTGGAGGGCAAGGATGGCACCGTCCTTTGTGCACAGCTGGCACAGGACTAGTCGGCACCAGGGCCCGCCAATGAGGGGCCAGGTCTGCAGGGATGGCCAAGGAGGGCAACCACCGAGTTTTTAGGGAACCGCTGCTCGGGTAATGGTGACCATGTGTGGTCAGAAATTCAGCTCTATAAATGTTTTAACTCAACACCACCACTCACTCTCCTGGGTGAGTTTGAGAAGCTCTGAGTGTAAGGTAGAGAAGCCAGGAGGCAGTTTTAGGGGCAAAGCTGATGAATACAGAGTGAGGAGTGGGAGAAATTGGACTGCAGGTCAGGAGGGCTGAGTGAGTTGGGATGTCTTTGACTGTCAGTTCCACAACTGAATAAATAGAAGGACAAATTGGTGAAATTAGTCTGAAAAACATCTAGACTCCATGGAAGAGATCTGGGTTGTCTGACGAGCCATGAAGTAAACAAACATGAACATCTATCAGTAGGGATAATCAAGCATTTTGCTCTGATGTTTCAAGACTCTGTACCGGTACTGAAAATAATTGGAGGAAACAGCAGATGCTGCCACTGAATGGGAAACTGTGGCTATATTTAGGGAAAACCATTAACGGTAGAACACAATTTTCATATTCAGGGGAGGAGATGTGCTGATAATTTTCCCTGTAAGGATAATTCATTGTTTAAGATTAAGGAAAGTTTAAGTTACTAAATATATATGTGATTTTTTCTAATTTGTTTGGTGCCCAAATATTTGCACTGGAAACAGGAAAGGACAGAAGTTAAATTCTCTAACTTAGGTTTCAAAAGAATTATTTTTGTTTGTTATGATAGAAACAAACATTAGCTTGCAAACTGATTTAAAAACAGTAAAATTATTTCTCAATATAAAAGTGTTAGGAAATAAAGGGATAATAGGAGACCTCGGCATCCCTCGTTCTAAGTGTTTAATGCGGTCGTTGTGAGAGTTCCAGCTGCCTTGTTCACGGTGTGACAGGAGAAGAGCAAGCTATTCCTGAGGTTGCTTTAGGTAAGGTTTCCACGATGTATGGAACCATCTAATAATTCATTGTTACACACAGAACATAGTGAAATGTTTAGTCAGCAGCCCGTAAGGACTTTGAAAATCATATCAGGACTTATTCAAATTATTCTTTGGGAATGTTTAGCTGTTTTTGGTTTGTTTCTTCTTTTCACCATTGATGCCCTCTGTTAACTCCCAATTCTGAGTTATTTCAGATTCTATCCTTGCCTTCTAATTTATGCTCGCGTGAATATTACTCTGTCTTCTATGGAGATCATTGATTCAGTAGTTGCTTTTCTGATTCATTCTTGATTCTATCAACCGCTTTTAACAAAAGCAATACTGTTTCTACATTTTGTTTCTTTTAAGAGATAGCATTTATGACTTCCCTCTTCATCCAGAGAGCTTCTGAAACCTCTCTGGTTACTGGGCAGTGGGCAGTATTGTATTGCAGCTACCCAGCAAATTCAGGATTGGCTGAAAGAACTAATTTCACTTTGTATGACTTTATTTTATTTAAAAGTATGTGTTATGCTTGTAGATATAGTGACCCATTCATTAGGGAGAAGTCAAAGAGCACAAAAACAGAACAATCAATCACTCGTCTGAAACACACTGCTGCCATGCAGAGTTTTGATGTTCCTCATCTTCTTCTCCTTGCACAGCTACCATGGTGTCAGGGTATAACCTAACATCATCTCGGTTTATGGTCACTGTCACATTTTCTAAGTATGAATCTGGCTGTAAAACTTGCTGAGGTAGATAACTTCTAGTCATTCCTGAAATTTACCTAGTTTGTGCATTAACTACATCTAGTAACTCCAGATTTGATATATTCCAGTTGCTAGTTGTAGGGGCTGGGGATTTAGCTCAGTGGTATAAGGGCCTGCCTTGCAAGTGTGCGGTCATGAGTTCGATAAAAACAAAAAAGACCAAAAAAAAAAAAAAAATGAGATTTGTAAGGACTTTCTCTGAGACTTTCATGGTGAGTTGTCTCTAGAGTTTTATAAGGAATTTCAATCTCAAACTCTCTATTTTGATGAATCTCTCAAATGTGGATTATATTAATTATTTTCAGTATTATTTAGTGGTTGTATCTACCTACCCTGAGCTTCTGAATTTATAGCATTCTTCTGTCTTCACAAGTGCAAATTATCTACATTAAAATTATTCTATGAAAAGCTTTTTCCATGTGTGCATGTGTGCATTTGTAAGTGTGTATGTATATGTGCATGTGGGTGCATGTGTAAGTGTGTGTATGTAATAATGCTGTCTTCATTAGTGTTTGCATCACAGTGGATGCTTAGGTACTTACATGTCTTAGGAATTTGAAACTAGTGCTTTATATCAGACTATCTTTAAGTACAAAAGTCATCAGTGATTTTTTTTTTTTTTTTGTGCATAGACTGGAACGTAGAGCTGTCTTTTGGTTTGTACACTGAAGTCTTTATGTTAGTGCAGTTAAAAAGTTAACACTGCCAAATTTTTTCTGCAACTTTGCTTAAATTTTACTTGGATTCTCTGCCTCTGCCTGTCTTACTCTCTTCTGTTACTCGTTTCCTCCTTCATGTTGTAATTTATATCTCTGTGCCTTTTGAAATTTTCTTTCTCACCACACAATTTATTTTTTCTCACCACACAATTTATTTTCTGTCAGTTTTAAGAAAGTCAGACCCCTGACAGTGATCCTAGACGGACATGGACAACCGGCTGGGTGGACCAGATCCCCAGGGTCTTGGAGCTGCCCACAGCAGCTGACTTGGTACCACTTCCTTTCTGTGCTCCCAGGGACCAGGCAGTGTCTGGCTTTGGCTTCAACCTCTTCGCTAGAGAAACATACATGGCACTCGCTGTGGCCACTCAGACCACAGTTACCTACTGGGAGTTGGTTCTCACAGCAGTGTTACACAAGAAATAAAACAGATTATATCTCTTCTGCCAAGTGGCATGCAGCAACTTGGAAGATGAAAGGGACCTGTGCCTGCAGACTTGGCCAGACTAGCCTGCGGGTGAGTCCCTGGTGCAGGGAATCTGAACCACACATGGCTTTTTTCCATTATTCAGAGATATTGTTCAACTTTTAGGAAAGTGATCCACTTTATTAGTCATCACTGTTCCAGTTATTCATAATCCAGGGCTTGACATTTATTGGAATTCAGGAAATCAGAATGGTTGATGAACAAATTTGGACTGGTCCTTTCTAAAAATTCATACTCAATCTGGAGGATGCAAGTTTAAAGACAGAACTTTGGGTAAGGAATGGAGTTCAGTGTCCTGGCATCTGCAAGGCCCTGAGTTTATTTTCCAAAAGAGAAACAAATAGAGACAGTGATACAGAGTTTCAAAACAGGATAATAGGAAGTTAACAATGGTTAATGTATTGCATGTTGTTATCTTCAAAGTAGTTGCTCAAGTTACAAGACATAGCCATGTAAAATTGATCAAACAATATAGATGCAGACCATTCTTTTCAATGAACTTAAAGAAATTAGTAATATAAGTATCTCAACTATATTGTATATAGTATTCTTTTCTTTTCTCCTTTCCCCATCCTAATTGTTCTTTCCTTTTGAGCAGTTCTGTTCCCTTTCACAATATCTATTGAAGATTTTGAATTTTATTTACTCTTTCAATTTCTTATACTTGGGAGACAATATGATGTTTACAAATGTGAGTTGTATTTATTTCACTTATAAGTATGGTCTTTATTTGCATTCATTTCCCTATAAAAAAAAACCTTGAGTTTACCCTTCTTTATAAATGAGTAGTACTCCATTATATAAATATACCACATCTTTTTTACCTATGCCATGGTTGATGAGCATTTGGTTTGTTTCCAAGTTTTAGCTATTGCCAATTGTGCCCTTATAAGCATGGGTGTACCTATATTGCTATGGAAATATGTTTTTAATGCTTCTGAGAAGATACTCAGAAAGCGAATAGCTGGGTCAAATGGACTTCCAATCCTAGTTTTTTGAGGAATCTCCACACTGATTTCCACAGTGGTTACACCAGTCTACACCCCCACCAGCAGTGGAGAAGGGTTCTTTTTCCTCACGGCCCTGCCAGCATTTGTTATTGGTTGATTTCTTGATGATGGCCATTCTTTCTGGGGTGAGATGGAATCTTAACCTTGTATTAATTTGCATCTCTCAAATGACCAGTGATGTTGAACATTTTTCATATATTTATTTGCCATTTCTACTTCCTCATTTGAGAAACTTTTATTCATTTAAAATACCCATATTTGGATTTGGTCTTTAAATTTGGGGAGCTTGACTTTTATCAATTCTTTATATGTTCTAGGTAGAAGTACTTGGCCTAAGAGGCAGTTGGCTAAAATTTTTTCTCACTCTGTGGGTTTTCTTTTCATACCGTTGGTGATTTATTTTGATGTGAAAAACTGTTTAATAAAATGAGATCCCAGTTGTTGATTCTTTGAAATACTTCCCATACAGTTTGATCTTTGTTCATGAACTTTACTAGAAGAAAGATAGTCTCTTTAATAAATGGTGCTGGAGAAACCGGCTTTCCACATGCTGAAGACTAAAACTAGAACCATGTCTATCACCATGCACCAAAGTCAAAATGGATCAAAATTCTAAGTATTAAAACAGAAACACTGAATCTACTGGAAGGCCCTGAGTTTGATTCCCAGTACTGGAAGGAAACCCACACATACACACACACACACACACACACACACACACACACACACACACACTCACACAGAGGAATTCTAAAGATATAGGTCATGCACCTCGAGGTCAGTGACTGCCTGGATTCCCATCGCTGCCCTGGCCCTCGGATGCAGGTCAGGCACTAGACCTTCTGCACAGTAGCACCTTCCGCATCAGCTCCAGGACCTAGAGTGGCTCCTCTCCATAGAGAAAGGCATGGCTGAGTAAGAGACTCCTTCCAACAGGGCAGAGGAACTGTGACCAGCACCCAGTAGGTGTAACTCAGAGACTCCTGGTGCTAGCTGGAGCTGTCCTCTGCACCCCAACACTCAGAATTTCAGCACATGTGCTGAGGGGCTCCTCTCCTTCAGTGCTGCTCATGTCCCCTTTCCCTTCTTGGGCCTGCAGCCAGCATACAGCCCCTAAGGGCGCTGGCTGCTCATTCAGGCACTCAGGAGCACTGGGTGAGGTGCTGGAGAGAAGCAGACCCCGGGGTTCCTGAGCTCCCGCAGAAGCTTCCTTTCATCATGGACTCATGGTCTTCCACTTGCTCAAGTCAGGCGTGTCCTCGGACCTACAGTGGTGGGGAACAGATCTCTGCTTGCTCCTGCTGGTGCCCTGTGAGCAGTCTCTGAACAAAGAAGCTCACAGTTCTGTGCATCCTCTCCTGCAGCTTCTGTGTAGCTAACGCATGGTTAGATCTCTAACTCCACCTGTGCTGCTCTCCTGGTTGGGCACTCTAACCACCAGAGAGCTGAGGGACAGTGCTGTAAACACAGCCTCCTTCAGGAGTGCAGGCGCCAGGCTCTGATTTATACTATGGGCAAATAGGATTGTCAACGTGCTTGACATTTTAATTTCTTCAAATCTTTAAGATTTCATAGAAAGCAGTATTTCCTCAGCTATTTCTTGATTCCTGACATCTATTTAAAATGAATGCAATCTTGATGGCTGATTTTGTCAATGTTTGTAGCTTTTCTCTATTGGTGATATTATTAATTTGAGAAGTTAGGTGCAAATATGACTAAAAGTTTGTTTTCAATTTTAGGATAAATTTTTATCTTAAAAAGCATAGGCATATATTCAAATAATATTTATCAATTCAAATTTATTTTGTCACTGTATGGCATAAGAATATAATGATGGGTAAACTTCAACGATATATTTCTCCTAAATATTTTCTAATTTCTTCCAGTGGTCTTAAAACATACCAGAAATATGTTACTTGTAGTATACAATTCTGTAGTAAGATACAGTTCAATCACAAAGAATAATGTACCACATAAATTTAAAAAGGCAATTATTTTAACTGAACGATGTCTTATGTTAAACTTCCAGAAGACATTTAGGAGGAGAACTAGAGACATGATGAAATATGTATTGGAAAGGCAGCCTGGGGTGCGCATGAAAACCCCCAGAGAGAAGTAGTTCGTTGAACGACAAAAAACACATCTGATTAGGATTTGAGAATCTTCTACCACGTATGCCATGAAATTTATTCATGAATCCTTGCTTTCAAGTTACTAAATTTTAAATCAGTTGTGCAATCAATTTCAGGAAGAGTTCAAGTATTTTGATGTCAGCTATATCACAGTTGAAACAGTCACGGGTTAACAACCTTTACAGTTTAAGGAATGACTATCACATAGGAATGAGAGTGCTTCATGCTACACAAGTCCATCACTGAAGCCTGCAGAAGGTATTTCAGCTTTATAGCTTAAGATTGTCCTTGACATAGGTTTTCTAGTACTCAGCTCCTAACTGTAGGCCAAGAAACCAATGAATTCAATTCTGCTGACCTTAAATTTCAGAAATAGGTCATCCTATTTACCATCCTGAGTTTATCTGATAAACATGTAGTCAGGCCACAAAATCTTGGTATGTGTATGACCCCATGTGAGCCAGGGAACCAAACCAGCTTGGTCACAGGGTTTGCCAAATTCCACGGCTTAAATGTTCAATACTCCCTCTTAGGTGGCTGCAACCTGCTGACAGTTTAACAACGGCTTACAGTTTAACAAGTTTAAAACTTTTGCAAGTTTCCTGAATATTTGGTTATTGGCTGTTACACTGGAAGCTGGTATACTCCAGTTCCAGCATACCACTGAAGCTTAATATGTTCCTAGCTGGGTGGGCACAGTTAATCCTCCCGCAGAGTACCTGCCAACTTCTGCCAGCCAAGCAGTGCTTCCAGAACCACCCGCCTCTGAGAGAGTCTGCAGAGCTCTCAGGCAGAACGAGTTCTGCTTCTCCACAGAGTCAGTCGGCCCACTGCAGTCACTGTGCGCACTTGGTGAGTGTCTACCCTATAGCAACTATCTCCCACCTCGGCGAATGCAGTGGTGTTGGGCACAAGGTATCAAACATGATCTTTGTTTAACCCAGTTTCCCCTTGGCCACAATGTCCTATGATCATGCTATTAATCTGAACATAAAGTTCAATCTTCTTTCACTGCACTGTTCCTGTTCTTGTCTGCTGGTTGGTGAAAATGTAATTTTGTTTTCTTACTATTTTATGAATGAGTTTTGTATAACTTTAAACAACACGGCGAAGATGGTTTTGTGCAGTAAGTGTCTCCTAGTGACAAAAGTCTTGATGCTCCTGGCATCAGAGCGTGGTGACATCATTAGAGCAGAAACAGCATAACAAAGCCTTGGACACCCTTGGCTTACAGCACAGATTAATGGAACTGTGTCCAGTACGAGCTCCTCAGAAGTTGCTTCTAGTGCTGACTAAATGTTGCAGATTTGCTGCTGTGGACAGTGTAGGAAGATCCACAAAGCAACATTGCCAAGAGCCAGGATCCATCAGGAGCATTTTCCAGTGTGGCTGTCAGCACACTGCATTCACAGAACATGGCAGGATGCCTCTGGGAGTCAGCATTGTCCACCCTGTGGCATACGAGGGAACAAGAGCGTAAGAGAGGGCAGCCACCTGCCCTGACATCTCTGCTAACAGAGAGGTATCAGGGCCTGTGCTGGGCTCCGCTTACCGACTCGCTCAGAGAAAGGACAAACCACTTGTCTGTGGCCCTTCAGACAAGAGACTGCCTTCTGGAAGGGCCTGGGAACATGATAGCTGTGCTTCTTGAGGTGGCAAAGATTGAGCGAGAACTGACCTGAGTGTCTGCTGGCCAAGAGGGCCGAGCTGAATCGTGCTCCTGAGAAACAAAAAGCCCAGTGTTTCAAAATTCAGGCTGTTAGGAGAAAACTGTTTTCTGAACTGTGCAAGGAAGTAGTGGGTCAGAACCTGCCTTGTCTATGTTCTTAATATTGCCCGCTCTTCCTCTCGAACTGCTTCACCTTTGTTTAGTCAGCCTTCCCTTCACTGGGACGCAATAATTGACACCCACAACTAGGAAGAGGAAAGGCTTAATTTGCATCATGGCTTCAGGGGGTTCAGTCCATGATCACCTGTCTTTGAGCAGGAACCTCGTGGCATAAGGTCCTAGTGGAGGAAAGCCATTTAGTTTGTGGAGGGCAGGGAGCAGGACAGAAAGCAGTGCAAGGGAGAAGGAGACCTGGGACCACAGATGCTCCCCAAGGTCAGGCCTCCATGGCCACCCAAACACACCTAGGGCTGTGTTTTTCTAATTTACTAGGCATTTCCTAATTCTATGAGTTGATATATCCACTCCTGGGTTCCAATCTACTCTTAATTAACTTCTCACCCAAGCTCATCTCCTTAATCTCCAAATAATCTCCAAGTATCAAGTTCATAATTATGTATTACAACTATCCCATTTACAAATGGAAACTGTAATTCCCTCTCCAAAGTCTCAACATTTCAGCAGTTTTTTGAAAGTACAAGCCTGAATGACTCTGACACTCAAATCAAACAGTTATATTTTTAAAAAAGTCATTGTGCTTTCATTGTTTAATCATTTTTCTTCTTTGTTTTGATCATTTTCATGTCTGTGTCTTGTAATCTGAACAACTACTTTGAAGATAACAATATGCAATGTGTTAACCTTTGTCAATCCCCTATTATTTTGTTTTGAAATTCTTATCATTTTTATTCTTTTTTATTTTAAAATTAAAAAAAGACAAATTACATAATCCTGAGTTACAATGCACAGTATTAACACTCCCATTCCAACAGGGAAGACAGACAACAGAAAAAGTTACACCTAAGAACCAAAACCAAGCTAGATAAAAGATAAATCCTGTAGCTTCATATCCAACAACCAAGGGTCCATCTCTGTAAAATGTGAATTCAAAGGATATGGGTGACCCCACTCCATGACCTTGCTGACCAGAAGTCACACTGCCTCTTTTGAAACATCTCTGCCATGGGGCTATGGCATTCCTAAGTGAATCCTGGGCTCTGGACTGCACTTTTGACTTTATTCCCGCGCTCCACATATGGCCCCTTTGGGGTCCCTTGTCTGGCCTTCCAGGTCTTCCTTTGAAATCTTGGTGGAAACCGCCTTGATCCCACATTTGTTACATTCTGTGCTACAGTAAATCCTGTGAGTAGAAAGAGTAGCCAAGCCACCTGGGAGCATGGTACAAAAGCCTCTGGGTGACTGGGTGGCCAAGCACAGGAAAATGAACCCTGGAGAACTAACTCCCTGGGAATTTCTTCTCGAGCACCAGTCTCACAGACTCTCTTCACAAATCGAAGGTTAGCAGTTTTATACTCTTGCATCTGTGGTGTGTGGGGTCTTGCTGATTTTTGAGAGACTTCAAGGCATCTTTCTTCTTCTCCCTGTAAAAAATACTTCCTTTTTAATGGCATTAAATTCTTAGGAGCCATATATACATGATACCTTCTGGGACAAAATTCACATTTTTCAGGTTTGTTCGCTCCGTGTTTTGCCCTCACTTCTCATTGTAAATCTGCTTAAAAGCATCTATAAGTACCCATGCCACATCTTGAATGTTGAGCTATCTTTGGATTTCCTCTGCAGATTAATCATTCTACTTTCCTTAATCTCAATCTGCTGCACAACCCTGGGACATGGACATGTAGACACATCTACTTCCCAAGAGTAACACACTTGGCCTCTGGTCTAGATGTCTGTGGCACCCTTGTTCTCAAGGGAAATGTCCTGCATCTGCATTTTAGAGTGTGTTTTCCTATCAGCATTCTGATTTTCTGAGTGCCAACCAGGATTATCCTTCAGGTTCTGTTTACTGCGTCCCAAGGCACCTCTAGTTGTCTTCGCCAAGCCACCTGAGACTCCTCCTGTACATCAGCTCCAAAGGATCCTAATCCACATGATCACATCCAGTCCTTCAGTGATCCTACACTCACTTCTCATGAGACATTTTTATTAGTTTGCTCTGTCTAGCTGAGATACACTACCTGGCAGCCACGACATGAAGGAAATATTTAGTGTGCCACTCATGTGTCACTGTTCCCTCCAAGGCATAAGTCTCAGTGTGCAAGAGTGTGGCAATGCAAGATTTTTAGTTTGGAAGCAGCATGGGGAAATTGTGCCACTCAGAAAGGGTCCGGGACAAGACGTACTAGCCATAGGTATGACCCCAATGCACTCCAGAGCCCAGTTCGTCTACTGGGTGATTCTTAATCCAGTGTAGTTGACCTGTGAAGGTGAAGGTGAATAGTCATTGGCCAGATTACTCTGTGAATGCAGCTTTTGTGTATTTTTCTGTTTATTCATCCCACACTCATCTGTCTGAATATGCAGTGCTGTTTTGTTATAGTAACCCTTATCACAGAATGAGAATGTCTGCTGTGGGCCCTGATTTTGGTGACTCTGTGCTGTATGACGGGCATATAGAGGAGGTGTGGTGTGGTGGGCAGGTGGAGGCGGTTGGCCAAGGTAATGTCACAGAGGAGCTAGTCTTCTCTCTTAAATGATGGTGGTACAGTGGTGAGTGTCATCACACAACTTCTAGGTTATGTGCTCAGCTGTCTCTTCCCACACACAGAGTCTTTCGGGACATGGACTCCCATGTCTGTATTTCCACAGCACATGCCTGTGATGTCTCAACTTTAAATAAATGTTTGTGCCCTGACTGCAGAGGTGAGGATGCAGCATTGTGGGAAATGAGCTCTCCTCTGCAGGAGTTCTTCTTCAGGAGGCCGAGCACAACAGGGAGGCCACTGGCTTGGATGGTGCTACTGGACATCGCCATCCTGCTGCCCCTGGCTTGCCTGCTGTGGCCATTTCAAAGTTCACTTCAAATTTCAGAGGGTCACCTGCTGAAACAGATAAGCTTACCCTTAGCAGCAGTGATGCAAAAGAAGCAGAAATGTTTTTGTGGTCCTAGCATACCCTTTCAGTGAGGGAGCTCCTGGAGAATTTTTAGGTGCTACAGATTTTATCAAACCTTAAGGGAAAAGGATCAAGTCCTAATATTATATTCTTCAATGTAACTCAGTACCTTTTGGTTTTATATTTAAAAACATAGGGTATTTTTTGTAATTATGGAGTTTCTTGGGGTAACAAATCTTAGTTTGGTCCCCCTTTGTAACTGACCCATGCATTTTCAGCAAAACTCATCCTCTCCTGGAGGACAGTGTACCAAACCTATAGCATGTTGGTCACCGAAGCCTTTTTCCTGGCTTGCTACTGTAGGCAATCTAAGTTTTAAGTTGACATGTTTTGATTTTAATACCATGTTATTCTTCTGCGAGAAGGGTAACTAGTATCTCCCAAAGCACTATTTCATGCCAGATAATGTGTGAAACATGTGACAAGTGTTACTTTCTTTAACCAGGTCATAGACTTTATATGTGATGATTTGCTAAGACTTTATTTTCAAAGATCTTGGAAGATAGTATTCCTGGTCGGGTACCTCTGCTGTGGCAAATAAGTCACCAAATCCACACCCCAAACTCTGCTCCCCTCAATGCACATTCCCTTCTTGCTCTCTGTCCTGCACAGGTCCCTAGCTCACTGTCTCTTTTCTGAGAACAAAGAACAAAAGGGACAAGCAGAATGGAGTAGGGCTGAGGTCAGGAGTAGAGGAGAGAGGCAGTGCAAGGACCACCGCTCCCTGCTCTGTCCAGCCTGTCCTCCAGGCCAGTAGTGGCCCAGTCCACTCACCTCAGTCTTTTCAGAAAAGAAAGCAAGGCATCTGCATCTGCTGTCTGCTGCTCTTATCTCGGATGGGAATCACTCGCTTTTTCCTAACAAAATTTTCCCCTAATCTTCAATGTGTTAATGATTCACATGGAAAACAGGACAGGGAACTGCATGCATCAGCCAGGAGCGGGGCGTTCCCATGTCCTTGTCACAGTCTCAGAAGTAAGAGACTGCAGTGCCAGCAGTGAGAAGCCAGCAGGCAAGGCTTTGCTTTCATCATGGCTCCAGGGCACTGGATCCCTGTTGCCGTGACTACAGAGTTGGTCCAACCTGGTGATTGCTCTCTGGACCAGGCACACTCATCTCTGATGGCTGAGCTGGCAGGTCCACAGGAAGGCGGGCTAAGAGCCTCGGGCAGCTCTGGGTCTGCAGGTCAGTGGCCTCATGCTGACTGTTCTATGACTACCCAGGAAGCAGACAGCAGTGCACTAGAACACAACTCAGCACCCTCTGGTTTCTGTTTGGTAACTTACAGCCCCATAGCTTCTAATATATCCCCAAGATTAGATCTGGTCTACACACCCCAGTGTCTTCTCACATATAAACAGAGCTCTGAAAAATCAAACGTGAAAATCTGGAGACAGTGCCTGTGGAATATTCCCACCTCTTTAAGGGGCAGGCGCTGGCAAGGAATTCATCCAGTGGCTTGTACCTCTCCATGCACTTTGGAGAGTCAGCATTATGGGGACATTGCTCTAGAAAATAACCTTGACTCAGTCCCCGGCCTGTTCCTGACTCTGATGGAGCCATCGGTGAGGCTGTGTGGGCTCCAGAGCTCACACCCAGAATTCTGGGAGTCTTAATCTTGCTTTAATCATATTGCTTATCATGCAGAAATAAATACACATGCTTTTATTTTTGTCACTCAACAGTGTTCTTTCAAGTTTGTGATCTTTCTTTAGCTTATTCTTTCTTCATGTTGAGAGAGAATCCCCTTTAGGTAACTCCTTAGAAACGAATCCTCTTACTGGAAGGGTGTTTCAGCCAGGCTGGAGATAAGGAGCTTGTTGAAAACACACCGGAGATATTCCCTCGCTCACTGGGAAAAGACTTCCTCTGGCTTTTCTCCCCATACAGCCTCTTTGCCACCAGCATCCTCGAGACACATTCTTTTTCTTTCAGTTTCTTTGTCTTTGTCTTTTTCTGTTTCTTTTTTATCCTGAGGTGCATGTTCTTGTTGATGTATCACCTGCAGGACTTTGTCATGCCATTGAAACATGAAACTGATCTGTATTTCTGCCCCTATAATCTATTTGCTCTCCTGGTTTGTGTATAGAGTTCCTCTGGCTTACTGAGTCACACGGTTTTAAGAGATAATATTCGTATGATTGCCCTATAGTTTTGCTTTTTGAAACTGGGCTTTACTGGATCACTTTTCATCTTCATTCTCAACTTTTTAATGAGATGTGAAAATATCCCTTTTGTTATTGTCTAATTATTGATCATGCATCTTTCTTATTTCTTGATAAGCTTTAGTGTCCTCTCCTTTTATTCTAAGACCTTTTTCCTTTTCACCATTTCATCTCACTTTCTTCAGAGTTCCAGACTGATTTTTCCACCTGTCTTCGGTTGGTTGGTATATAGGTTAATTCCACATTTAGCACATCTAATAATTTTCTGATTCATTCCTTAACTTTTGTTGTACTGTAACTTTTAAATCCCTAATATATCATTCTTTATAAATGTTGTTACTGTTTTCATGCATCTGAGAACATATTTTAATTAACTGAATTTTGCTTGAGATTTATTAGTTGCTTTATTTCAGGGGCTGGTGAGTTATCTCCTTCATTCTGTTCTTATTTTACTCAGCAAAACTGTTTAAGTTTCTTCTGAGACCGGTAAATTTGATGACTTTCCCTGATGATTTGGTTAATCATTTCTGTTGTTGTGTGAATTTTCTATCAACTTTGACAATTTTGCCTGCATATTTTATGAATTTCACTTGGGGATTTTTTTTAATCATGATATTCACTGTCATTTATACCCAAGAGAAACAAAAATACCACTGAAATAATGAAGAGTGAAGAGGGAAAACTTAAATTTTTTTTTATTTATTTAAGGAGAAAAGAAAAAAAAAGTGAAAGGGTACAAGTTATACAGATTTACAGAAGAAAAAAATGAACAGTAGGAAATCACTAGTTAATGGATTACATATTGCCATCTTAAAAATAATTGTTCAAGTCACAAAATTAAAGCTTGTAGAGCGGACATTCCAACAATGATACTGCAAACAGTTCTGTTCAATGATCCAATAAAACTCTGTGATATCATTTTCTATCTTATACACTTAAATATACATGCAGTCATATAGTTTAGAACACTTTCTTTTCCTCTCTTTTGTACAATGACTATTACACATTTTGGGTTTCATTGCTCCCACGGTTCTTATTGCTTTTTTGGAAGAGAGTAAAACCAAATGAGACATAACAGGACAGAATCGGTCAAGTCAAAAGGGTGGACATAATAGATAATATAAAAACATAATACAAGGTGATCATCAATGGTTACCATGATGCCTCCCGCTATCTCTAATAGAATTGCCTATATCATTAGTTATAATACAATTGAACAAAATAGTAAAGAACAAAACTGACAAAACCAACACATTGGAGACATTGTAGGTCTTCAAAAGTAGATAAAAGTCAACGAGAATGGGCGTTATAATGAATCTCATTATCTTCTCAGCTGATGCCTAAACTTTCGAACCTGATACTATCCAGCAAAACAGAATAGGGGAACATCAGTCAAAAACAAGATGGTGAGAGTAATACAGGGCTTCAAATCGAGATAATAGAAAGTCAAAGTGGGTTACTATATTATATCCTGCTATTTTTTCCCTTGAATTAAACGGATAAAAATAAAAAAGTAAATAATGGAGTGGAGATTGAGAAAAAAGAGGGCATAACAGCAAAACAGCGCAGATCAAAACATAACCATTTAAGCAGAATAGTGAGGGAAAACTTTATATGGAAATTAAAGGCTAAAAGATCATTTCTGGATAAAATTGCAGTTCGCGATTACACAGTCAGGTTTTTACTGGGGTGTGGAGAATCTCCAGCTTTCCCAGCTGGCAGCTTTGGTGAGGTTTCTGTGAACAGCCAGCACAGGGTCATGAGGAGCTCACTCCTGTGGGCCCAGGCTCAGCTGGATGGGGGCAGGCTATGCACACTTTGCCTTCACTGGGTCTCTGTGTCCCTGGGACCTGGCATTCACATCCTCCTCACTGACAGCAGAGGGGCAAGATTTCCTCCAAGGCCCTCGCTGGGGAAGCAACGAGCCCTGGCTTCTCTCTGACTTTGGTGAGACTCGGCTGCTTCCTTTCATTTTATTTTATGAACTGGGACTGAGAAATGCAGCACTTAAATAAGACAAAATTATTACAGTAAAAGACTGCCATGAATGCTGCCGGAAACCCTCCCCTCAATTTACCCACACTCATCCCACTGACTAGCAGCTTTCTGAAGCAGCTCTGGAGTCTTCTTTCGCAAGCATCTTTGCTTGCACTGCCTTAGCTGCTTGCATGTCTTTAACTGACTCAAAATATTGATCTTTCATGGTCATTTTGACTTTGGGGAGGACAGGAAGTTGCCCGGTACTAGATCCAGTGAGCAAAGTAGACGAGGATGCATCAATGTGCTTAGGCGCCCACCTTTCCATGGGGTGATGGTGGCAGTGGCACACATTCACTGTTTTGATAACATTTTGGAGACACTCAAGACTCTGCAAACTGCTTCAGAAAGTGACAGGAACAGTGGGATGAGTGTGCCCTAAGGAAGTGCTGTATTTTGAGGGAAATTAATGACAAATATTTTTTACCGCAGTGATTCGTAATTCATGCTTTCACTGCAACTTTCCATCACCACTTGTGTCACTTTCAAGCAGCAAGTGGTCAAAGAAGGAGAGTGGGCTGAACAGGACCTGCAGGGCATGCACACTGCACCCCGAAGCAACCTGCACCAGACCGCAGACATCCTGGTCTCCCAGAGGAGCCTGCCTTTCAGGGAGAGTTGTGACTGATAGACACTGCCCTGTGATGTTCTGGGGGACCTCGGGAGGGCTGAGGGACCACCCAAAGGCCACAGTGGGAACAACCTGCTGCCCGCTGGTCTGCGCTCACCAGCAAGCCCATCCTGCTCTGTGTGACCAGACACCGTCCTTTGCTGTGCAGCGACTGGAGAATGGGAAGCTGTAATGGATTCTGAGTTTCTCATTAGCTCTGTGTGACTGTGCTAAGTGTGCTCTGTGTTGTAAGAAGCTGTCCTCAAAGTCACAGGTCCATGGCGACGCCCACCAACAGCGGCGATTGCCTGTGTTTCTCTGGAGAATTTAGACATGCTTTTCTCCAGCCCTGCAAGTAGATATATTAGGACAGGTTAGTTTTTCAGCTATTTGATGACTGGTCCTTAGAACCTCAGGGAAAGTATTAAAGATCTATAAAAAATATTCAGTAACTTTCATGTCTTAATGAAGTATGAGCTTTTTAAAAAAATTTGCAATGCATTGCTATTTGCAGGTTTGTTAATTATTTCCAGATGTTGGCTTGTTATGATGCTCTTGATAGGAAAGTGTCAGGTGGAGGCCTTCCTGCTTGGATGTAGCTAGAGAGAGGGTGAATCAGAATCTAAGAGTGCTGCCGCCAACACCTGTCGTCAGCTCCTAGGTTCTGGTGCCTGTCCTGGAGATTGCAGACCTGTAGCCAGGAGTTAAAGTGCTTATAAATCATCTTCCTCCAAGATGTAGGCCTTTTTACTAACTTTATTGTAAGGTCAGTTCCCCATCTTGGCAAATTGTAAAATCTTTCTTTTATACTCTACCTCTTTCTATAATCAAATTTCTACTATAAATGTGTCATATAGAAGAGTAAATGTACTTTAATGCTGACACCAAAGCAAAGACAAAATAAAAATAGAACTATTGAGAACATGGCCCCAGGTCTCAAGGGATGTTTTTCTCTGTAAAAATGGCTATGAATGCACACCTGTGTGTGTGTACCTGTGTGTGTGCAACTGTGTGTGAGCATCTGTGTGTGTGCACCTGTGTGTACCTGTGTGTGTACCTGTGTGTGCTCATAGGGGAAGGATGATGAGACTGGCAGATATACATGACTTCCTCTGTCTTCATGGACTTAGAAAAGGGTCCTTAAGTGAATGGACTTATAATAAATTAATTTTTTCTAACTAATAAATTGTTATAATATGCTTCCACTTATTGTTTTTTTATTTTTGAAGCAAAGTTTTAATTTTATTTATAAAAGAATAATTTAAAATAAAATATTACATCAAATCCTTCATTCCCTCACTATGTATTTACCATGTTTAAAATTTAAAAATTACAAGTAGGTTGTATGTGTCAAAATACCTCAGACAATGCAACATTTTTAAACTAAAAAAGGCTCTTGTACTTTTACTTAATCATTAATTCTTTTTTCCGTGTGTATACCATTTTTAAAAACTCTCAAATCCCCAGTTATTTCTCCCATTCCAAGCTTATTGCATACTTCCTCCCAGTCTTGAGTTCTCCAAAGCGACCTTGACTTTTCTTTTAAGAAATCCACAAAGAAGAACCTGAGAAGTAATTTCCCTAATTTGTACTAGTCCCGTGTGAAGCCTAATTACATTTTTTAGCTGCTGAGTGTTCTGATGGGCTAATCATCAACAACATATTGTTAAAACTCAGGACAGGTGAGCTTAAAATATAACACAAAGTATTATAAAATAAAAAATGGTGGTTTTGCACATAAGAGGAAGTGATGTCAGATGAAACCCAGAGCTTCACTCTTTGTGCTCCAGGAGGCCACCAGTTCAGCAGCATCTGGAGGGCACATGCCAGGCGGGGTGGCAACAGGTGTGACAGGGCCCTGGCAGTGGTTCTCTCTGGCCCTCCTGGGCTAGCTCTGCTCTGTTTCCACACTGACATCATAGGCAATGACCACTACATTTGTGTTAAGTCGCGTGGATTTGGGATCAGATAAAGAAGACAGTATTACAGCAAGCTGAATATTTTAAAGAAAAAAATTAAATAGCCATTTTGTAAGATAAGTGAAAAAATATTTTGAAAATGGAGTTCAGTTTTATGAACTCTTCTCTATTTATACATTAATGTGAAAAAATACTAAAGAGAAAAAAAAAGTTAAGATATTCAGGTTTCCCAATCTCAGTTCTAAATCTCCCACTATTGACTGTGGAACAGGTCTCATTTTCCTCTTTTAACAGAAGAAAGAGCCAGTTTCAAGTCTCCAGGACTCTTCTCTTCCAGTGCAATCACACCAGCGCCACCACCTGACTCCTTTCTCACCGAGAGGACAGGAGAAAGTGTCCCTGTTGGGTGGGCTCCTGCCACCAGCCCCAGCTGCCCACATCTGAGTCATACCCTGGTCCATTTCTTCTGTACATGGCCACTGTCATTTCAGAGCTTGTCATCGAAAAACAAAATATATGTACTTGCATCAAAGTAGAAATAATGTTTCTCCCCTGCAAAATTACTTCTGTTGTGCTACAGATCTTTCTCATTATCCTATGATGGGTGCTTCTTCTCTCCATATGGAAGAATAAAATGAGAAGCACCCTCTCACACGCCTGTGACATGCATTTCATACATCTCTCACACGACTCAAGCCAATCCGCATCATCATTCCACCAGTCCCCCTGCCTGGACACCACGTCCCCCACCTGGCCAAGGCCACTGGGCTGATTTCTGCCTTGCACTATTCACACTGTTGCAGCGTCTGTCCCTGCCTGCTCCTTACACCTGCGCTGGAGAGAGCGTCCACACAAGCTGCCCTTGGGGCTCCTCTTCTGGAGAGGAGGCTTCTGTTGGGCTTCCTTAGCTCCTCAGCCTCCAGGAAGGGAAGTGACCAGGATTCCTCCTCGGCCCTTGTCTCTTCCCTCCCATTTCCCTCCTCTGAAAGTCCTGTGGCATGGGACGCAGCATCTGCACTCAGTGACTCCCTGATTTCCATGTCTACTTCTGCATGTCTCCAGCCTCCATACTGTTACCTCTAAGCACTCACCAGACACCTTGGCTTGATATTAAATCTGGAGCTGTCCAAGGGACATGTCAACTAATGCTTCTTTGAACTGTCAAAATAAAATTCTTGCAAAACACATCTCCTGCAATTATTCCTCTTTTCTAGCTGAAACTGTGTTTTGGCTAACAGCTCCACAATCCCCCATCCACACGCCCACCAGTTTCTATGCTAAACATATGTAAAACCAACTCTCTGTGTTCCGCATGTGAGTGCATTCAAGTGACCTCTGCTTCCCCGAATCTCACTGTCTCTAGGTCCATGTGTGTTGTCTCAGATAATGAAATTTCATTCTTTATCGCAGCTGAAAAGTATTCCACTGCAGAACATTTTGGTTTCTGAGCATCATTTAGTGGGAACTTGTTTTGATTGCCTGTCTTGCCTGCCATGAGGAGAGCTACAATAAACCCTGAAGCTCGGTATCTCTCTGACGTACGGACTTTATTTTACTGGTGGAGTTACAGCTGAATGATATGGTACTTCTATTTTTGTTTAAAGAAATTCCATATCATTTTTCACCAACAGTGTGCAAAATTTTCATCCTCTGTGCATTCTCAGAAGCTCCTCTTATCTTTTTTTTTTTTTTTTTAGTTTAAGAGGAAAAAGAGAAAAACACAAAACAAAACAAAGCGGTGTAAGGGTACACGTAATACAGAACTACAAAAAAAAAAACATAACAGTAAGAAATCACCTGTTAATAGATTACATATTATCATCTTGAAAATAGTTGCTCAAATCACAGTATCAAAGAATACAAAGCGGATTCAAACAGGGAGACTGCAAACAGCTGTGTTCAATGATCCAAAAACATTGATATAGTCAGCTATTTAACACCCCTAAACACACTTGCTGTTATATCCATTAGAGCTCTTTTTTTCCCCTCTCTTTTTTACAACAAAATTTACACATTTTGGATTTTATTACTCCTTAGTTCTTATTACTTTTTGGGGGGGTATCTTTTTTTAAAATTTTATATTTTATTAACACATTTGTCATACATATTGATCACGTCCATCATGGTGAATCTGGACCTGTGCATAATATTTCTTAATTCTCCATTTGTTCTCATTCCTCTCCCTCCCTTCAACCCCTCTGGTCCTCCCCATTTATAGAAGCTTTGTGTCCACCTTTCCCTTTTATTCTTTGCTCCTCCTTCCCCCTTGTTCTCCTTCCTGATTGAACGAGCTCCTCCTAGTTCCCAGTCCTCTGCTGTGCTCCTAATTTTCCATGTGCGTTTCTCACACGAGAGACATTGCTTCATTTAAACATGTGTGTTCCATCTATTTTAAATGAGACCATGGTCTCATTGTGATATTGGGAGAAAATATTCAAATGGAAAGGGGAACCAGGGAAAGTAGGGGAAAGGAAGGAGGGGAAAAGAAAAAAAAGTGAGAGAAAAGAAGGAAAAGCTTTTCCAAATAAGTAAGGGAATAGATTGAAGAGAGGGGAGAGGAAGGGGAAAATGCTGAATTAAAATATATCATGCACAGGAACAAGTTCCCTATGTGAATGTGGTTATTATGTATGTCTAAATGTGACAATCATCTTTATTTTGTAAACTACTGTGGCCTTGAGGTTCATCCTTTTTTTTTTTTTTTACTAATGATTACTTTATAGCACAGTAATACCCACTGTATAAAAAATGCATTTTCCTTATCTGTTCATCTGTTGTTGGACATATAGGCTGGTTCCAAGATTTAGCTGTTATAAACTGTTCTATAAACATGGGTATACATATACGCTTTTAATTATTTGGAGAAGATATTTAGTTGTGAAACAGTTGTGTCAAATGGAACCTCTAGTTTTAACTTTTTGGAGACTCTCCACACTGAATTCCGTAGTATTTGTACCAGTCTACACTCCCACCAGTGATGGAGGAGGGTTTCTTTTTCTTCACAGCCTCAACAACATTTGTTATTAATTCATTCTGTGATAAAAGCCATTCTTTCTGCATTGAGATGGAATCTCAGTGTTGTTTTAATTTGTATTTCTCAAATGACCAGTGATGTCAAGCATTTTTTCATATATTTATTTGTATTTCTTCACTGATAAATGTCTATTCATTTCTGATGCCCATTGTTCATTTGAGTCTTTAAATTGGGGAGTGATTATAATTCTTTTTCATTCTTTACATAATCCTTTTTCTGAGGAACAGCTAGTAACATTTTTTTTTCCTTCCTATGGGCTGCCTCTCCTCCCTAATGGTGGTTTCTAAAGCTTTGCAAAAACTTTTCAATTTCATATGATGTCAGTTGTTGATTCCTTCTATTAGTTCCTATATGATTGACATGGTGTTTATAAAGAAGAGTCTATACCATGAACAAGTAGAATTCACCCCAAGCACACAAGGATGGTTATACATATGCAAATCAATAAATGAAATACGTCATATAAACAAAGCCAAGGATAAAAACTACATGATCATCTCAATATGTACAGGAAAAAGATTTGATAAAGTCCAACATTTATTCATGAAAAAGACAATTAGAGTAGAATTAGAGAATTACCTCAATCTGGTAAAAGCCATCTATGACAAACCCATACCCAACATCATAACTAAACGGTCAAATTCCTGAAAGATTTTAAAATCAGGAACACAGCAAAGATGCCCACCATACCACACTTATTAAATATAGCTTTGGAAACATTAACTAGAAATTAGACAAGAAAAAAAAATAAAAGGAATAAGGATAGGAAAGTGAGAAGCTTACTTGTCATTATTTTTGATGATATAGTACTGTACAGAGAAGACCCCAAACACTCCACCAAAACTCCTGGACTTACTAACCAATCCCAGTAAAAATACTAATAGCACACTTCACAGAACTAGAGAGAACAATCCTAAAATTCATTGGGAGCCAGAAGAGACGTCAAATAGCAAAAGCATTTCTTGTCAACAGGGTCAAAGTAGTGAGCATCACAATCCCCCATTTGAAATTATAATACAAATCAATGGTGAGAAAAATAGCATGACATTGGGAAAAGTAAAATAAAATCCACAGATCAGTGGGACAGAACAGAAGATGCAGGGACAACTCAAGCACACTCATCTATGTTACCTTTGACAAAGGGGCCAAACATCTTCACTGGAAGAACCACAGTCTCTTTAGTAAATAGTATACGAAAATTAGCTTTCTACATACCAATTACTAAACATAGATCCCTGTCTCTCACCATGCACTAAGTTAAATCACAAGGGATCAAAGTCCAAATATAAAACAGAAACAGTATTACCTGGAAGAGAGAATAGATAAAACTTTAGAAGACATAAGTGTAAGCAAAGACTTATGAACAAACTCTAATAGCAGAAGGAAATATTTTTTTCTTTTTGATAATAATCATCCTAAAATGTGCCAGATAATATCTCATTATGGATTCCTTTGAATTTCCTGATGGTTAATGATTAGCAGCACCACATGGTGACTGTGATTAAAAATGTATTGTCTTCTTGAAACATGGTGGAACGGTAGATATAAAGCATTCTCTCACACACACAAAAAATAACAAATGAAGTAACACATAACCCTCTAGCTATGGTTAGCCATGTTCAGACTGTCTTATTGTACAAGTAAGTGGACAGGACTTTACCTGTTAATTTGAAAATGGAGAGGACTCTAAACTGGAACCTTCGGTTTGTCCTCTCCATGTATCACTACACACCCAGCTGCTCACGTGTAAGTGTGTCAGGGTGATCTTCGGTCCTCTCTCTATGACCTTAC
Source organism: Cavia porcellus (assembly GCF_034190915.1). Taxonomy (NCBI): domain Eukaryota; kingdom Metazoa; phylum Chordata; class Mammalia; order Rodentia; family Caviidae; genus Cavia; species Cavia porcellus. The sequence continues at coordinate 46,634,899 of NW_026947507.1, forward strand.
GCCCTCCATCACCACACATTTTCTGTATCCAAAATATGTCCCCTTTTACACCTCCTCCCTCCTGTGTCCACTGCTCTGTCTGACTGGGGCCACTTTCAATGTGGCCAGATGCAGGTTAGAGATACTCCCACTTTGGTGTTCTTAATAAATGATGAGAGGAAAAAAAGAATTTTTGATTTACAATTTAGAATGCCTTGATTTATTTTGGTGAGACTTTCTTTAGTGCATAATTTGTGATTTCACACTGGTGTTCTAAGCAGTGGGGAAGGTAGTAGATGCAACTTGCTATACAATTCTTATCAGAACACTTTGTTAGTTATGTCCCACTTGCTAGGAGAAAATACTTTACCTGGTGCCCAAATGTAGAGGAGGATAATTTTACTGTGGTTTATGGTTTCAGAATGTTTAGTATACACTGCAGGGTTCAAGGAAGCAACAGGATGGTGAAAGACTGTTGTGCATCTCAAGGTAATCAGGAAGCAGAATGAATAAAGAAGGATCCAGGGACAAGAATCTACCTTATCTTAGTTACTTTTCTCTCATTGCTGAGACAATATAACTGATGCCTACAAGTTAAAGGAGGGAAGTTTTATTTAGCTCACAGTATGTAGGTGTTTCAGTCCATAACTGGCTAGTGCTAGGGCAAGGTAGTATGGCAGAAGGGCAGCTGTTCATCTCAGTGGAAGACATCAAAAGCAAGAGATGATGGGAGAGCAAGCCTCTTTCTAACCCTAACCCTAACCCTAACCCTAAGTCCAAAGTCTCCTCTGATATTTAAGGCATACTTCCAGCTGTAAGTTCCTGTACAAATGAAAAGAATGTTAAACACTTTCAACATTCAGTGGCACAGATAGATATTTCCATCCCAAAAGTCACAAACATAGGGATGCAAGGAGTGGGACTAAAGAAATTCAAAATCCAGCAAAGCAGACATTAAATTCTATTTTTCCGTGTCTGGCATTTGAAGCAATCTGCAGCAAAATGTGAACTCCAAAGAACTTGGATGGCTCCAATTCTTTGGCACTTCTAGTTGTTGTATCTGCCATGACCTCTCTCGGGCTGGCTTTGCTCCCTTATCACAGTTTTCCTCCAACATTCCATGTTCCTGGTTCCTCCAAACTTCTGGGGTCTTCACTGCACCTTTGGTTTCATACTTAGTGCCCTCTCAGGGGCATACTGCCTGACATCCCAAGACTTTCTGAAATCTAGATGAATACCTCCGTAATCTCACAATGCTTGCATTTTGCATGTGATTAAATCAAAGTCATGTGAATGATGCCAAGGTCTGTTACCAGCTGAGCACTCCTCAGGCTTCCCTTCTCTTGGCAGTACTGCCCAAGTTCCAGGATCCCTGTGCACTCTGAATCTAATTCTAAGGAGAAAATTACACTGCTGCCATTCTGGAATGTGATACAGCTGTTGCCATTTTGGAACATGGGACTCTGGGGTTCTCTTCTCAGTGCAAAGTCTTTTACTTTTGCAATTTTGAGGCTGAAGTGGGTGAAGTCCTGCTGCTTCTTGTGATGCCTTCAGGCATCCTTTTTGTTCTCCTTTTCCTTCTCAGCAATCAAGATATCCTCTTCTTTATCTTTAAAGTCCACAGCTTTGCTAGATCTTTCTTTCTATCCAAACTTCCAATGTTTTAAATCATTCTTTTGGGCTTTACGCTTAATTCTCAACACAAATCAAGCTAAAAGTCTTCACCAGTAGCCATGCCACTGCCTCAACATTGAACTGCTTAAAAGTTCTTCTACAAGATTGGATAATCTGCCACCCCTTAATATCAGCCTCAGGCAAAGTCTTAGAAAATGAGCAGAATGCAGACAAACTTTCTGCCACATCATAACACACATTATCTGGAGTCCAACAACCAATGTAGTCCTTCTTTCCCATAAAAACCTCCTGAATTTGGTGTTTACTAGCAGGATCTCTGTCAGCCTTGTGAGCTCTGACCAGAATCTCCCATACAAAACAGCCTAAGACATTCCAGCTCTACTTTTTCAGGCAGCTTCTCAAACTTTTCGAACTCTTCCCACAAGCTATTCCCAAATGCTCCTGAACCACATAGTCAGGTACAATCTCAGCAATGACCCCACTTCTGGCCCCCAAATTATACTTCAGTTACTTTCTTCTCGTTGCTGAGATAAAATACGTGACATCCACACATTAAAAGAGGGAAGATCCAGTTAGCTCATAGTTTACAGAGGTTTCAGTCCATAATTACCTGGCCCGAGGACAGGGTGCTGTGCAGAAGGGTAACTGTTCATGGTGGTGTAAAAAGCCAAAAGCAACAGGAGAGGAGGGGAGAACAGTCCTCTTTCTATCTCTTATATTGTATATAGGGCAGGCCACTTGCCCTAGGGTGGATGTAGCTGCCTTGCAGTAGTAGACCCTCAGCAAATCACAATCTCTAGATTCATCCACCTCTGAAAGCACACACCTCCCTCCATGACTGTGTAAGGTTTCAGGGAGACATCCATACTCGAACAGTAGCACCTCTACACTCCATGCCACCTGTGACCTAACTCTTCCCACCCAAACCTATCTCCAAACACAGGAGACTTCTGAAGGACCTTTAGATATAAGCCATATCACTCTTTATAGAAAATGGTAGATAATTAATATGTGTGTTATATTTTCTAAAAGTGTTTTGTGAGATTTTAATCAGGCATTTGAAGAAGTTGTACAATTTTAAAACCTATGCACTGCTGGAGATTTAGCTCAGGGACGTAAGTGCCTGCCTGGCAAGTGCTAGGTCATGAGTTGGATCCCTGGTACAAAAAAACCTATGCATGTCGGAAAGACACCATGAAAATATATGGCTGACAATCTAGCTTATAAATTCTGACTTTTATATCACTGAAAAGTTCTTCCACATAATCTGTATCCCCCAAATGAAGTACTGTATTCCATTTGTGGTTTTTAAAAAACGCATTAGGTTTTATATTTTCCATACAATTGTTCAATTCTAAACTTTTAGAATCCAGCTTTAGAAATGATTTTATCAGCCTGAAATCCTGAGCACATCCTGGCAATGGACTGTGGTGCACATAGACAGTTTGGGATGCTGTCCTGAAGGCCCTTTCTCCAGGCAGTGAGTTTATCCTAATTCTGGTAGAAAGAAGGCACTGGAAAGCGCCTGGGGATTGGTTCTATTAGATCCATAGTCTACCCTATTGACCTCCAAATGAATGAATGGAGCATGAATGTTTTCATAGAGTGAGGTTTTCCTTGTTATTGGAACATAATACCACATCTCAACTTAAAGGAGGAAAAGTTTTTTTGGCTTGAGTTTTAGAAGTTTTGGTCTTCTGTGGCAGGTGGCATGGTACAGGGGCCCTAATGGAGAAGAGCTGCTCACCTCAGGGTAGAAAGGAAGGAGGGAGGGTAATGTTTGAAGTTGGGGATGGACAACCTCACAGTCTAGGGAGCTCCAAGTAGCTGCACATATACCCACATGAGTCTCCAGGGTGATATCCAGCTGTTACCCCCAAATCAAGGCTACAGGTGCTTCTATTGGTATTCAAAGAGAAAGTAAATCTTTTCCTACTTCTTTAATGAGAAGCCAAGAAACAGGTAAGGTATCAGAGTGGGGACCCACCTAAAAGGATTAAAGCAAGAGTGTTGGGGGACAGGGGGAAAATTACGTATAGTTTGGAAGGTTTTATTTTTTGGTTGAGTTCATTTTGCATAATATTACCTAAAATACATTATCCAAATTCTGATAGCAAGACAGAATTCAATAAATTAAATGTATGGATTACTTTTTCTTCTAACTAATGACACAATTTGTTTTTTAAAAATAGCATGCATTTGGCATATGCCATTTATTATGTTTTCTAGGAAACAATTCATAAACATGTTATGCTTGGTGTGTAGGTTTTGGCAAATGTTTCCTTCTGAGTCCTATTAGCAAAGTGACAAAAAATACAGATAATATCAATGTATTTATTTCAAGAAACCAACCAATAGCAAGTGCTGGTGGGACTGTAGGGAAAAAATGGAACCTTTCTCGGTTGTTGATGGAAGTATAGACTGGTACAACCACTGTGGAAATCATTGTTGAGATTCTTCAGAAAGCTAGGATTGGAGGACCTGTTAAACCCAGTTATGTCCCTTCTTGGGTATGGAAGAATTAAAAAGATCATACCACAGTGATATATGTTCAACAATGTTTATAGCAGCACGGTTTGTAATAGCTAAATCTTGGGAACAACTCATCAGTTGCATAATGGATAAAAAGGTGTAACGTTTTATTCAATGGAGTACTACTCAGCTATAAAGAAGGGTAAACTCAAGGCTTTTATAGGTAAATGGATGCAACTTGAGATCATAAACATTAGTGAAATAAATCAAAGTCACATGTGTAGTCAACATATTATCTCCCTGGTGTGAGAAGCTGAAATAGTAAATAAGATCAGAAATGTACAATACATATTATAAAATGAGAAGAAACTGTCCAAAAGGAAAGAAAAACTAAAAAGAAGAAAGAAGAAAGGAAAAATATGTATGCAAGACAGTTGAGATAACTGGTGCTACTATTTCTGTTAGTTCATTGAAAAGACAGGTTTGTGCTTATATTGTTTGTTCGTCTTTCATCCCTATCTGTTGTACTTTAAACACCTACTTTGAAGATAACAATATGTGATGTAGCAACTATTATTACTCTATTGTGGTTTGAAATTTTGCATTCTTATATTTGTTGTTTTTTCTTTTAAGATAATAAAAATTAATGGATTTAAATTCACCTTAATTTACCATCCCCTTGCTGCTTTGGACTTCTCCCATATAGTATCTTTCTACCAGAGTCTGCTTCATCTATTTTTCATGAAAGCGTGTAATTCGTTTCTGTAGTCTGAGGGCTACTAATCAGGGCATAGACACTAAAATAGAAATGGTGACGTAAATGTGACCTGCCTTTGAACACTGGTGTCTGCCACTAGCACAGGGCTGGGAAGGGGGATGGTGTCCATCTCAGAGTGAAAGGGGCGACTTCCAAGCCCACACCCCTTTATTCGCATGCTTCTTCCTGGAATTACAGCCATCCCCATGATACAGTGCAAATGGCTGTAGTAAGTTCTGCGCTGGGTTTTGTACTGAGCAAAGTCAGCACGTAGGGACACTCAGGTCCATCCCTCGCCCTGTCAGATAAGCAGCCCTCCCATCTGAATGCTGGTGATGGTATATTGAAAATTGGGTTTGGGAAACCATGGTATTCATGCAGTGGTCACTTGTCTTGAGGACCTGAATGAGTGAGGGATGCAGGAATAGAAGCTGTGGTGAAAAGGCTTGGGTGAATCAGGCAGAAAATTAACACTCGGAAATCTGAGTATTACTCGGTGATAAACATGTCAGCATGGGGTTAAACTCAGAACAGAGTTATATGATGGAGTCATTTGACAGTTCTCAAAAGGACTGGGACTATATTGTACATATTTTTAGAAATATTTTACTTGAAAATGTCTCAAGGTTTGCAAAGGCTTCCTCTCAGACTGCATGGAAGTTTTTGCATGCTGGGTAATGTAATGGGGAGCTGATAAATACTGCCTCCCAGATCAACTTCACCTCACTAAGACCCAGGGAATGGGTAAAACTCGAGAAAGTGTTACAACCCAAGACTATTTAACATGGCCACGAAGTCTAGACTGAGAATTCTCTCTCGGGGTTCTGTGATTCTAGTTTGTGGTACACAGAGTGATCATATCTTTACATTTTCACATCTTCACTAAGAAATCTTCATCTGGAAATAGTCTGTGCTGTGCCTATTTTGAATTTATTCGGATGCTCACCATGAGCTTTAGAATCGTCCCTGCATCTCCTGGAGCCCTGCCGGAGCAGATGCCCCGGGGTCTTGGGGCTAGGGCTTCTTAGTCCCAAGCAGGGACTAAGTCCCTGCATGCAGGGCTCAAAGTCCGAGGCTCCCAGGGACCTGTCCTGAGGATCACAGGCAGGTGCTGAGGACGAAGTAAGTCCTGTGCACAGAACCCACATGGACACTGCAAGTAGCTGGGGTTAGGCAGCAAAGAAAGCACAGAGGGGAGGCTGCCCGAGGCAGAGGGGACAGAAGGCCAACAGCAGCATGTTACCTTTCCTTTTTCACTTCCCTCTCTGCCGGCTCTCGTAAGACAGGATTGCAACTTCAGTTTAATGTCTGCCTGTCTCCACCTTGCAGCCATATGGGCTTCCAGAATGACATTTTCCTGACAGACGGGGAGGTGTTTTACACAGGACTGAGTCTGTGAACCCTCTGCTAGCCAGCGTTGTACCAAGAAGTAGAGTCCTTGCTAGCCATGGAGACTGAACCCTGGGGATGCTGACCATCTTGGCCTTGGCTTAAGAGAACCACAGAGCATCCTCTTGTGTACTGAGACAGAACCATTCTGTGTGTCCTTACAGACTCAGCACTAGACCCGAAGTCCTAAGGGTCCATGACAGCTCCCATGGGGGACTGACCAAGTCCAGACCCAGCTAACATACTAGGTAGGAAAGAGCAGGAAACTGCTGGCCTTCTCAACGTCTCTCTCATTTTCATTTTCTAATTTATAGACAGCCACGGTCACTTATGCAGAGTGAAAGACAAAAATAGAACTGGGGCCAGGTGCTGGGTCCAATATGCAGTATTTACACTGATTCCAGCAGCACTCAACCCCTTACACCTGTTTCCAGGCAGGATGCTTGGATAATGTATTCCTGCAAGCACTGCCACTGGAAATGCCAGTTTTTATAAATAGATTATGGTTATACCACTCACTTTAGTAAGAATTTCAAATAGCAAAACTAATGTATTCCTTTTTAGCACTGGTTAGGAAGTCACCTGTTCAGAGCCCATGTAATGAGCACTATAAATTGTGGATTCGATTCGGGGGAAGACTTTCCTGAACACCACCAAACCGTCCCTTCCAAGTTGAAGACACTTGCAAGTTTGATAACTCTCCATAAGATTGCAGCATTTGGGCCTCACTCAGAAATAGCTCCCAGAAGTGAGTTTTCCAGCATGGGCTCTTGTCCTTCGTGTTACTTTCCTCCTCCACCTACTCATGTCTCAAACTGCCTCAGCCGTCTGTCTGTCCTTCTATCACTCATCGACACATCCACCTGGCCTGTGCATTACCTACTGTTCATGCGTCCATCCAGTCATTGCATTACCTACTATCCGCATATCACCACTGCAGTGACATTACCTACTGTTCTCTTCTGTCATTTATCAATCCCTGTCATCTATCAAACTGTCATTTATCAATCCATCCAACATCTGTCTGTTGACCCTCTACCTATTTACCTATTTATCTATTTATCAAACATGATCTCTCTGTCTCCTTGCTTCTCAGGGTTCTAGCCTACCTTCAAGAGTTTTGACTCTCTTTATCCATTGACAACAATATTTAGCAAAAGAGGAAATTTTTTATGAGAAAATATTTTATTCTCTACAAAGAGAAATTCTCATTCATAATATATTGGATGTCAAGAACTAATCTTGTCTAGAGGCTTCAGTGTGGATCATCATGACAGTGTTATACGTATTGAAGGGGCCTAAAGGTAATTTAGTGGAAGAGGAATTGCTTGGCAAGTTCAAGACCTCGAGTTAGAGACGCTTTGTGGCAGAAAGAAGGAAGAAAGGAAGGAAAGATAGACAGAAAGAATGAACAAACGCGCATGGCTTTGTAAACATAATGTTGGAAGGGAAACTTTATCCTCAGAAATTCTGTTTCAAAATTAATAGGGATAATTACATGAGATCTGTACAAAGAACTTTAAAAGTATTTATTGGGTACCCGCTTGGCAAGTGTGAAGCCATGAGTTCAATTCTGGTGATCAAAAAAATAAAGTCTTTACTGTGAGAATGTCCTGGTTATCTTTAGATTATAACTTTTTCACTCTAATTAACATTTCTTTTGATTATATAATGTCACCTTTTATTTAATCCAAATAACTTAAATGTGAAAAAATGATTACACTAAAGTATACGCATTTTAATTTCATTTTAGATGTGATAACAAAATAATTTACAAAGAATAGTAATTTTGACATCCTCACAGCTCTGTTAAGTAAGGACTCTAATATGTAATGTAATTATCAATGTAGTTCATCAAAGCAGTCGAATGGCCACTGAAATTCATTGTAACCAGGAGAGAAATTTAACGCTACAGTGGACATTTGCATGGCTAACAGTCATGGGGGTCCCCAAGATGCCAAGTAAACTCCTGTGCTTCTCATTCAGGTCATCAAGCTTGCCTTTGAAGAGTTTGAGTTGGAAAGGGGGTACGACACGCTAACCGTGGGCGATGCCGGGAAAGTGGGGGACACGAGATCCGTTCTGTATGTGTAAGTATGTTGCTACGCTTTCCTTTCAACATGAGGTCCCACCTCAGACTCTTAAAAAGCACTATATCTGGCTGCTCTACTGGCTTCCATTCTGATCATGCATGAGAACTTTGTGTTTTATCAGCATTAACTGTTTTTTCCTCAAAACATTAAAAAACTTGTTTGTAGCCCAAAGTTACCAAGTAGACCTCACAGAAGATGAACAGGAATGGCAGAGTCTCAGCTCAGTGCCTGATTTGGTCTGGTCTGCTTCTCCATACTTTCACGCTCTCCTGTGCTTTGAGAATTGGGACTGATCTCTGGAATAATGCTCAGTGTTTTCCAGAAACATGTGCTCCAGAAAGCTGGGGGGGGGTCAAAGAAGCAGTGTGTGGAGAGGTGGTGTTGGGTAACTCACCCCGAATCTCCAACACATAGCACCTGTGGTCTCAGCCCAAGCCTTCACCCTGGGATGGAGCCACACTTTCCCCCCACTCACCTGGCCTGGCCCCTGGCTACTTCCTCACAGCTCCCGGGTATGGAAACTTTTACAGGATTCTGTCTTTTACCAGAACAGTTCTATGAAACTAGAAACAGAACTTGGGGTCTCCCTTGCTCATTTGGCCAGTGTTTCATCACTAAGGGAATAAGAATTAGCAGCAGCAGCACTTATTTGGTGAGCACTGGGGAGGCAGGACCTTCACACTTTCTCGCGTTGGAAGAGTAAATTACACACTTTCGGGTACATGTGAAAACCCTTCTTACTGCCCTTGTCTTTTGCATCAGAGTCAAACAGCAGTTGTAAACCCCAGGAAGGTGGAGTCTGTGGTTCATAGCCAGCCTGCTGCAGAATCTGCACTCATTTGGCTGATGTATTGCTGAGTATGTCTTTATCTGTGAGGAGTTTGCCCTTGAAAATATTAATATAGCACTGCCCAGAGAAGTAGCCCCATGGTGCCCAGCTTTTCCTTCATTCCTGGATTGCTCATGAGACCGCTCACATTCTGAAGAGGCACTGCTTGAGCCCTGTGTCCATGCCTATAGAAGTAAAGGGCCACACCAAGCCATGCGGGCTTCCCTGCCTGGTGCTCGTGATCATCCTGAGCATTCCTGGTCAGCAGCACCCAGAGCCCTGCAGCAATGCACTCAGCCTTGGCCAGTGGCTGAAGCTCCACAGTCGCAGCCTACTGGACAGGATGCTGGAGAGGCATCCACTTGAGGGCGCAGTACTCAGGGTCCTTACCTACAGAGGTGCCATGTCCTTGACTGATTCTCAGGGGTGTCCTGGCTTCACTCCCAACCCACACTTCTCTCTGGTTTTATATTCAGCTAAGTGGTGCAGGGTTTTCATGCATACACTGCTGTAGTTCAATCCATTTGTCTCCAGGAAGATTTCCAAGGGAAGAGCTGCAGGGTGAGGGATGTCTTCAGTCACAAGGCTGCGCTTTTCACGTGTTCCTGGAAAGGTTGCATAATTTACTCCTCCAAGGCAGGGAAACGTGAAGGTCCCTGCCTCCCCCAGTGCTCAACAAATAAATGCTGCTGCTAATTCTTCTTATTTCCTTAAATTATCAAATGAAACTTGCATTTCTTTGCCTTTAAAAATGCAGAGTCCTAGACAAGGACAAAAGTATTACTGGCCAGCTCCTCCCAGGCTGTGCTGCCAGCCCTTAGTCAGGGACCAAGTCCAGGATCTGAGACAGTGAATAGAAAAGGCAGGCCTCAGAGATGGAGGTTGTGGATGCATTGTGGCTCTTCACTGTCCCTGTGACCATGAGGGGAGACAGTTCCTCCCTGTACCTCTCTTTTGAGGGCTATAATGTATGCATGACACTTTTTTTTTTGCCAGTGGTCAGGAGAAAAATGAAATAATACATGTATCTAGAGAGCTAATAAGTTTCATCTTCATGCTAACAAACCTTTGTTATCACCATAGCACGTAATTTAGGGAAGCATGTCATGAAAGTAAATGAGAGAAATGTTTAAATGAATGGAAAATTTAAAATACACGTGCAGTAAGGTAATGCTCTACATCACCACTTCAGTTGCTATTAAGGGCTTAAAATCACCTACTAACTTTTAAATACTATGTTGTTAGGAAAGCAGTGACAAGCTATGAGTTTCAGTGACATCAGTGTTATTAGGAGCTCTTCCCAATAGCTGGAATCTATAAAGGAAGAGTTGAATGGCCAACTGAATCAAACTGAGGTGTCCTTCGGGAGGCATAATGCAATAGAGACCAGCCTGGCATCTCATCAGCTGCAGGGGAGCTACCAGAGCCGCTATCTTATGTCCCCGTGTCCCGAATTAGAGGCAAGGAAGAGAGCCAGAGACTCCCTGGGGGTTTCCTGAGCAAATGGGTAATTTTAGACAATACACTAACAAGCATTTCTGAGGACTTTTGTGCCAGGCATCATTCTCAGCATGGAGTTTTACTCTAATTGGAGAAATGGCACATGTGCCTGCATCGGTTACAGTCGGCAGTACACAGTTGTGGAAGCTCGGGACACTTTTCTAACAAAACGGGCATGAAGCCTCTTCACAGCAGATGTGTTTCCTGCTCTGGCTCAGTAGCTCTTCAGTCTGTGGCAGGTGGACCTTCGCCATTCTAGCCTGATCCTGATGATTAAAGATACATTTGGGAAGGAGATAGCATAAAAAATGAGGTAGTTAATCCCACAATTTAAAATTTCAAGTCCTGTGGTTTTCTAATCTCTGTTAATGGCTTTTATTTTTCTCTACTTATGCATACACACAGGTGCACACCATGTGTACACATTCAGGTTCCTTCAGGACCCAGCCCCCCCCCCAGGGGAATGTTGCATTTGCTTAGATAACTTTTTCAGACTCAAAGGAAAATTAAATTAAATAAGTTAGTTAACAAATCTCCATTGACTGCTTTTTAAAAGTATATATTGACTATTTTCTCTAATCTAATTTGTAGAACCGTGGTGGAGGGTGGGATACAGCCTTGGGCCCAGCTCCCCTCTGGCCCCAGCTCCTGATTACCTGGCAGAACCAGAGGTTCTGCTCCCTGGGGCAATCCTGAGGAGGGGACAGGCAGACAAGGACGGGCTTGGTGTGTGCCCAGATGGGCTTGGTGTGTGCCCCAGAGCTAGTACCCCAAGAAGTCTGCTCATGGGCATGCTGCCAGGCAGAATGGGAATGGTCAGGAGCGCCTTCCTCCTGGGGCTGGTGGAACCCCATGGGCACCAACTCTCCTCTGCCCCAGACCTGCATGCTGGGGATGGCTCTGCCCTCTGTTGCTGTATTCTGGTCCAGAGCCACAGGTCACCACTCTCTCCTCAGCAGGAGGGTGCTGCGGGGAGCCTCTTCTGTTTGTGTTCCCCTGAGCCCAGCCCTGAAGCCGGTGCTTTGTAGCAGTCTACATTAGGAAGTAAGGCAGAGGAGTCCACCTCCTTGCTCCAGAGGAAACATCTCTGCTTTTAAATAGAGATCATATTAGGGTTCCAAGCCTCAGAACTGGGGGGCCACATGAGTCAAACTCTGTTTCTTTCCTCCCCCATTCTTTCCGTGGCTTAGCATGGTGAATCCGCATCTCCCAGCCAGGACAGATCCTGCCCAAGACAGACAGCACTGAGGGTCAAACATTGCTATGTTTTCTGGCCTTTTATTGGAAAGTATCTTTGCTCAAGTCTTGGGGACAAGTTTTATTGAATAGCAAATATTAAGGTAGAGCTCAGAAGGGGAAAAAAAAAAGAATAAACAGTGGCCCTTGTCTTGAGGAGTGATTAGATCACTGAAGCATCTAATTGGTGCTAAAAGTATAAAATATGAATAGTCATAGTAACAATACAGTTTTCCATTTCATATTGTACCTTATGTTATAGAAGCATATTGCATTTTGTGACACTTTATCTTTATTGATTTTAGTCTTCAATGTAAGATGTCACAAGTATCTTACATGCTTCTCAATATTTATTCAGTTTGGTTTTAGGAAAAATGTCACCTCTTCTAAGTGTATTTTGGCTGTTTGTGGGATTTATTTTAACTCTTCTGTACCTACAAAGTAATTTCTTCATAAATATACATCTCTAATAAGATAGGAACAAGTGGTAAATAGCATCAAAATGTGTGATCTTTCATTAAAAAGCTGTCAGATAATTATAAGTGAAGCTTGAAGAGTGGGTTGCAGATTTTCACATCTGCACAGAATTCACAATATCTTCAAGGAGATCATGTGAACACTTGGCAGCATTGATGAGCTGGCAAAACACTTCCAGCCTGGTCATGGGTAGTTTTTACCCTAAGAAGTCCCCTATGCCGCGTGCTTACGGTTAGGGTAGGGTTTCGCCAGTCCAGGTATGCAATGTGTAGCGATGTCACTGTCACAGGGATTACACCCTGTGACACCCTGGTTCTTATTTTCTGCCCCCTTCCTTCCTACCCTTTCTTGCTCCCTCCAGCTTCTTCCCCTTGGGCTGATGAAAGCTGGGTTTCCTTTTACTTCACTGCAGATGTGGCAAGACAATTCCTCTGTGGTAACGTCTGGAAAACATGAAGCACGAGACATTGGCCCACTGTGTCTTCCTGCTCTCTTGAGGGTGTGCAGTAGCCACTCAGCTGTGGCCATTTCTGCCTGGTGTCTGAAGTCCTATGGGGACGAGCCCTAGGTGGCGCCATCTGCCTGCTCCTGACTGTTGACACCACACCAAGCACCAAGCACCTGTCTGGTGCTGCCTTGCTATCTGTCCATCCTATGTGGTAATTAGATGTGTTACATGTCCAGATTGAGAGCTCTCCATGTATTCAAGCTGAGGTTTACCACCTTCCCTCAGTGTGGTTTTGCTTCCTTTTGCCTTTCTTCCTCTCCACACGTGGGAAGGTGCTGTTGATTGTAGCGCTCTGGGGAGGGGATGCCACAGCCTGGGGTTTCAGGCGAGTTTAAAGACGCTGCATCACCTTAGAGCTGGAGAGCTCCTGCTTTGTGTTGTAACAGTTTTATAGTTTCCCTCCACCATGAAGGCTGCTACGAATGTCCAGTTAGTGGTGGATGACGTCCAGGACGCAGGTCCTGTTTGACCACTTGTGTGGCGATCACTCAGGGTTCTTGCCCAAAGCATTGTTCTTTTGCATCTTTGTCAAAAGTAATCTGGGCATATTTGTGTAGATCTCTTCCAGGCTCTGAGTTCTGACCCAAGCCTTTGATCTGATTCTGATTCTCCACAAATACACTGAGGCCAGTGGCCACTTCATAGGTGATATCAGAGAGAGAGAGACAGAGACAGAGACATACAGAGAGACAGAGAAGCAGAGAAATAGAAAGAGGGAGTGTGAGAGAGAAATGTCACTTTGCTGTGTCAGGAATATCTCAGCCCTCCTGGGACTGGTGCCACATCGGTAGCTGAGGAATCACCTCCTATGTGTATCTAAATGCTTTGCTGGGATTATGACACAAACCCCACTCATGGCAGCTCGGCTACAACTGCCGAGCTCTGTTGTGTCTTCCGGTTCCTGAAAGTGACATGTCCAGTGACCTGTGTCCCTTCTTTCTGTCTTGTCCTAATGGCAATACCCTGATAGTTTTTAATATTTGAGTCAACCTTGTATAACATAATCAATTTTTTTTTTGTGGTGGAGTATAATTCTTTTTAAAGATTGTGGTATTGTGGTTTCTAGTATTTTGTTGAAGATGTTTGCATCTGAATGCATGAAAAATATTCTCTTGCTCCTGGTTCTGTCAAATTTTCGTATCAGGTTAACACTGGATTCATTGTTGAGTGAGCCATGCAGTTTTACGTTTCCAGTTTTGAGAATAGTTGATGGAAACAGTGCTAATTCTGCTGTGAGATATGGCCTGTGGGTTGTTGGGGAAGTTCTTAGTTACAATGTGAATTACCGTAATGGCCACAAAACCATGAGGCTGTTTCTTCATGCTTGAGTCCTCAGCCTTTTTAATGACTTATTGAATTTGAGACTGAACTTGTTTCCTCATGATCTTTGCAATGGCTCCTGATTCTGTAGCAGTATCCACCATATTATTCTTGAAGACATCCCTCTTCTTTGTCTCCAACTTCTGATTTTTATCATTTTTATCATACCCGCCCTGCTGCTCCTACTTTGCTCTGGGTGTATGTTGCTCTACTTCTTCTAGTTTCTTGAGGTAGCAATATCAAGAACCTTTTCAATCTTCCTCAACTTTGATGCCATCCTCTCCTGTTTTGACTGTCCTCTTGATATGGTTTGAGCTGTGTCCCACATAACTTTTTATATTGTTTTCATTTTCACTTATTCCACACATTTCTTTCTATCTCATTTGAAACTTCTACCTCAAATTATGTGGAATTTAAAAATATGTCACATCATTTCTGCACATTTAGAGATGTCCTGGTTCCTTCTGTGGTGGTATCCAGTCTAGGCCCCTTTCTGGGACAGCACCCACTCGCACACTTCTCCTCCTTTGCTGTTGGGAGGTCTTCTGGGGTCTCTGCTCTGTTCCCCAGGGGCTTGAGATACATACACTAAGAGGACATCCCCGTGATGGACATGGGTCCTGTCCTTCCTGATGTGTCAGCTGCTTGGTAAGGGAGAGGCACCAAGCTCCTTGAGGACAGACATGGATGTGTATATTGTCCTTTCAGTTGATTGACTTTTGCTTCCTGTGTTGGCCTCTGATGTTTGGGTGTAAATGCCATCGGGGTGCTGATCATTATGGGATGCCTCTCCATAGCTTAACCCAGCCTTCTGCTCTCATACCCTTTTCACTAGACGTTGACAGAACCACTCATGATTGTTCTGATGTTGAGGTCTGCACAGTCTACTCCTTTGTATTTTAAAACCTCTGAGCTACCAATGTTGTTGATTCTGAGATGAGTTTCTTTTAAGCAGAACATTACTTTTTTACAGATTCGGCCTCTATGTCTTTTGATTGGCATGTCCTGACCATTTATACCTATGACAATAATTGACATCAGTCTTTGAATACTATTTGTATCTTACTCTATTATTTGCTTTCTATTTCATTTTTGTGGTTTTTGTTCCTCTTTTTTTCTCACATTTCTGAGTTTGTAAGTTTGTTTTCAAATTTAACTTGATTTATGGATGGTGTCTTTAAAATTTATTTCTTTATAGTCTTCAAAAGTGTTGCTGTGTGTATTATATACACAGGATCTTGAGCAGTGCACTGACATAGATGATTCCCTTTGTAGCTATTGCAAATTTCTATAAACTTGGTGACTTAAGAAGACTGGAATTGATGCAAATCAGAATTCAAAGTCAGGGTCGCAGGGCCAACACTGAGATGTCAGCAGAGCCAAAGCTCTCCAGAATCAGGGAAGACTGTTTCCTTCCATCTTCCAGCTGCTGTTACCAGGCACCATCCCAGACTCCTGGCTGCATCGTCTGCTGCTGCCTCTGTGGTCACTTGGGCTGCACCTCTCATTAGGAATCTCTCTGTGCTCCCTGAGAGAGTATCTGAGGTCCTCATAGATGGTCCCAGATTAAGATGCTCATTAGGTTATGTCCTCAGTTTGTCACATCTGCAAACTCCTTCATACACAAGGTAGCACTCAAGGGGCCAAGGGCCAGGGTGCAGATATGTGTGACACTGTTGTCCTTCATCCTCTGCAGCAGGCATCAACACTGATCACTCTGAGAGCAGCGTGCAGTGAGCCTGAGTGCGGGGACCCTGTGTTCCTGGCTTTATAAGTCACACTGTCTGAAGTATCAGAAACTGTTGACCTTTGTTCCAATCATCAACAGAATTTAGGAACTCGGAAGACAACAGTACCCTGTGCCGCATATGACACAGGTGCTGTCACCTGAGCCCCTTCTCCATCTTCTCTCCAAGCTGCTCAGTGCCACCATTACTTTGTGTAAAGAATTTCCTTGATCCAATCACTACAGATGCATCTTCAACCTACACTTCATTTGTAGCATCCAACTCTTGCCTGGGAATATAAATAGGCTTCCCCAGGTGGTGAGGGGTAGGCATGGAGTGGTCACTGGGGTCAGCAGTTCTTGATTCTGGCCACCAAGGTCTCAAATGGAGCATCCATTGTCACTCACATCAGTGCCCCCGCTGGGCAGCGCCAGTTTTGCTTTGGTGGCCTTCAAGATCCTTTTCTTTCTCTTCGTTTTCCACAGTTAAATGAATTGGTTTGGGTCTGGGTGTTGAGAACTTTCACCCACTCTCGGGTCTGCAGGTTTATGTGCTTTACCTACTTTGAGAAGGTCTCACTTGTTACTCCTTCACATCTCCCAGCTGCATGCTTGCCTCTCCTGCTGGGCTCCAGAGCCACAAAGCCTGGCCCTTGCATGCAGGCTGACAGCCTCCCAAGGCTGTGTTCGGCTCCTTTCTTCCTTCCTTTGATCTTTTCCTCTCTGTTGTTGAGCACAGGTGAATCCTGTTTCTCTGCTCTCAGTTCCACTTGAGTGTGTTGTTACTCTCAGCAATGTGGAGCAAATCCAGAGACTTTTAATATATATACTGTACAATTTTACTCCCCAAATTTCCTCTACTTCTTTTTAAAGTAACTCCTATTTCTTTGGAGATCTTTCTTTTTCTTCCCTATGTTTGTTGACTGAGAGTTTGTAAAAATGATTGCAGTGTGTTTAACACACACAGTAACTCCAGATTCCTGCTCCGTTGGCTCCCCTGTGGACGGTCTTTCCCAGCTCCCGTTGTGGTTCGCTTTCCCCTCAGTGTGCTGCTTGCGTCCTGCTGACTTTTCTGTTTGCTAAGGGTTTGCTAAATACCACTGGCATCCTGTACTTCTGCGGGAAGTACAGGTCCAGCCAGGGTCACCAGAGCCTCCAGGGTGTGGTTGGCATCTGCTGGTGGGCCTAGTGCACAGAGGTTCCCAGCCACCCAGTGAGATAGGGATCAGGAGCCCATGGGGAGCAACGAGGAGATCTTCCCACCACACCCCCACACCTGTCCCTGCTGTGCTGCTGTGTCCCTGGGTGAAGAGAATATCGCAGCCCAAACAGCAGAAGCCTGAGGCGCCCCCCCCCCCCCAGTCCGGCAACCCAAAACCTACTTTAGAAAGGGATCCTGTGTCTCCCCTGGGTGCTCTTTGTCAGTCATGCTTCATAATCCACCCCTTGCAGCTGGTCCTAGCCTGGCTGGGACCAGGGGCTCACGTGGGCACCAGCTGCCCTAGGGGAGGAGTGAGCTGGCCTGGAGCCTTCTGTGATCTGGCAGGGTGGGAAACACTGGGCCAGGGAAGCTTCTGTTTGTGAGCCCAGTTCAGGAAGCAGCCCAGCCTCCTTCCTCCTGCACTTGGTCAAGGTGTCTCCTGGTCTTCCCTAAGACATTCCCAAAATCCTACTGTGCTGGTAGCAGAGGCAGAGAGAAAGGGTATTCATGTCTACAGGACTAGGAGTCTACAGGTTTCTGAACAGTCTGAACAGTTCAGTGGAAGAAATCTATAAAAGCCATTTTCTGTGGGCCTCTGATGACTGTTTTCCTTTTGATCTGTAAGGTTCAGAGGTTCAAATTTGGTCTTTACACAGCTCTACATGGGAAACCTTGGCGTTCTCACTCTGGCTGGTGAGTTAAAGGAGATTGTAGAGGGTCCATTCCACGTATCACCTCCCAACAAGGGTGGATTCCAGCCCAGCAGCAGAGGGACATGTGGGGTGGACTGTGTGTGTCTGCACTTGTGCCAGAGGAAGGGGGCCGAAGCTCCTAAATCACCATGATGCTGCCAGTAAGACAATGGCACCACCATCACCTGTGTGTAAGTCACCCCAGATTGTCACATCCCATGTGAGGATGTGGTGATTCTTAGAGATGTGTCCACTTAGTTTGCAGAGTCACCTTGGCTTCTGACTCAGAGTCCTGCTCTAAACTGACCTGCTGTGTGTGGTGGTGATTGTCCCTTACATGACCTGTTGTCAGTACCTGGCACTGTCAGAGGCCGGCCTAGGTGCCAGGTAGATTAGGGGTGTTTATCCCTTCATCTGCTACCCTGCCCCTCTAATGCTTGGAAAATCCTCTGAAGAAGGACAAGACCCAGAAGCACAAACACAGCCCCAGGAGGCTGGAGGGCCCTCATGTTTCCCAGGGATCCTGTGAAAGGCCCAGTGGACCCTGGGGTTGTCAAGGTCACAGCTGTTCCCCAGGAACACAGCAGTGGGTCCTAGGACTCAGGGCAGGAGGCCGAGACATGCTGAGGATTCTGGAGGAAGGTGAGGAGCACCAAGGGTATGGTTTAGTGCAGGAGAAACTGCCCTGCTTCACAGTGTGCCAGGATAGACCCCCAGCACCACAAAAAGAAACTAGAACTAAGTGTGGTTGACACACAAAATGCATGCGGTGGCCTGAGGGCATGGAGGCAGGCAGCTGATTAGGACGGGTCCCGCAAAATACATACTTCTTTAGCAAATGGGTAAAATTAGTTTAGTGTTTCGTGGTGATAATTTTATTTTTAATTCAAATTTAAAACATTATGAACGACAGTGTCAGTTTTGGAGAAAATGGAGAGGCTTAAAATAATTCCAAATTATGAATTATGATATGTGCTCAATGATAACACCAAAACCATGTTCTCTGGTTGTTTCAGACAGACAAGCAGCAGCACAGAATAACAATATTATTTGCTTCTTTGTTGTAAATGTATCTTCTGTCATTACTTCGAAACTTAAGTAATTCCAGAAACCTCAAAGAGAAAGTATAAAGAAAACATCTTTCTTCAGATTAAATGATCCTAATATAATTTTCACTAGATATTAACAAGTTAAGAAGTATTTAGGGCCAGAGATTTAGCCTAGTGGCACAGCACCTGCCTGGCAAGCATGAGATCCTGTGTTCAATTCCCAGTATAAAAAAAAAAAATAGTTTTTATAGTGAACATATTTCTAAAAGGCTTTCAATAAATCAATTGAAAATTAACTATACTCAAGTGTGGTTATACACCTTCCCAAGTGTACAGCAGCCAAATAAATAGGAAGCTTAAAACAAATTCCAAGTGGAGTCATATCCACCAGATTTGGTTTCTTATTCTGTGAATTTTAGAGTACCTCAGCATTCCATTTGCCACTTCAATTTCAAATAGATTCACAGAAAACACTGAATTAAAAGTACAGCCCAGTGGAGAACTGTAAGGAATTCGCATTTGAGTTCCCAGAAGTGTGGCTCAAATCCTTACCTGGGTGGTTAAGTCTCTGTAACCTGTTAGAATTATCTACAAGATAATTAAGCTTTTAACAGTTTTAAATTAAATCACATGTCTGGCAGGAAGTAATGGCTGAATCAAGGGCCGAGGTTAGAAGGTGACATCCAGGGGCTGGCATGGGCTGTTCCGAGGT
Source organism: Cavia porcellus (assembly GCF_034190915.1). Classification (NCBI taxonomy): domain Eukaryota; kingdom Metazoa; phylum Chordata; class Mammalia; order Rodentia; family Caviidae; genus Cavia; species Cavia porcellus. The sequence continues at coordinate 46,654,474 of NW_026947507.1, forward strand.
CAAACCAGGGTGTGGGAGGGAGAAAAGCTGGCCATGGACACCCAGAAGAGCACAGTCCAGTGAACAGCTCTGACTCGTGTCTGTGAATGGAGGCCGGAGAGGGCCGGGCAGCTCAGATGGACTCCTAGAAGGGGCACAGCTGGGATTTATAGGAATCCCACACCGAATTCTGCCCTGGCAGCACCAGTCTACACTCCCACCAACAGTGGGGCAGAGATCCTTTCCCTGAAGCCTCACCAGCTTTTGTTGTTACTGGATTTCTTGATGACAGCCATTCTGGAGTGAGATGGAATCTCAGCGCTGTTTGAATTTGTGTTTCTCTAATGCCCACATATATTGAAATGTTTGATGTGTACTGATTGACTGTTCATACATGTGAAGATAGCATGGTCACGGACCCATGAGCAAAAATGTTCATAGCAGCACAATTCATAGTAGCTGAATCTTAGAAGCACTCTATAAGTCCATGAACAGATGATGAATAAAGAAAATGTGGTGTTTACACACAGTGGAGCACTACTCTTTCTTTCAAAATGATAAATTTGCGTCATTGGCAAGAAAATGGATGCACTTTGAGACTATCATGTGAGTGAAATGAATTAGATACACAAGCTTACGTATCTCATATCGCTCATAAGAGAAACACAAGTGTAAAACAATTAAAGAGCAAAATGCAAGGCAGATAGAAGGAAACATGCAGATGCATCTTTTGCAAAAGGGAGGGGAACAAAGACATGGGGGAAGAAGGAGGGAGGTCAGGGGACCAGACGGAGAAGGAATCAGAGTGTGTTATGGGCGTGGGCAACAGTCAGTGTTAATCGCTGTACGCTGCCAATGTGGACTGATGAGATAAAAAATTTAAAACAGGACTTCAGGAGGCCGGGATGGTTAGCAAGTCCCCTTTAGAGCATCTCCAGGGCTCTTCCTCACACACGTGCAGACATGGTTACCTGCTTATGGCAAGGAAAATAGAAAACCTGCTGGTTTGGGGCAGCAGGAACCAGAAATAAACCTGAAAAGCAGCAAACACTCACTGTAACCCTGAGAAGACAGCATGGTGCTGAGGGAAAGGCTGGAGCCCGACAACATGGAAAACACACCCTGCCTGTAGGTCACAGCCCTGACTTCTCCTGAACATGGCTTGGAAGGTGAGGTGCAGGGCTAGATAAAGCCCAACTCATGTCCGAGAGGTGGGAAGCTGGGAAGGATGGTCAGAGAATCATGAGGCTGCTGGGACCAAGTTCCAGACTGCCAGCCAGGTTGTGCAGGCTGGTAGAATGGTCAGGAAGCCAGCAGGGGTTTTAACAGAGGTTAAGTGGGTGCAAGCAAGCAAAAGATGTGTGTTCAGAGGAACAGGAAAGGGACATGTGGTGGATGAGCTACTGGTCACTCTGTCACTCCTAGCTGAGGGCATTAGTGGGGTGCTGAGTATGGAGGGCCCCGCTGGGAGCTGCTGCCAGCAGCACAGAAAGCAGAGCTGGAGGGGAAGATGCTACCACTGTTGGTCCTCCTGCAGGAGCCTGTCACACTGGTTTTCCTGATATGAACTCTGCTGTTCTCATTGTCATCCTCGCTGTGGCTGAGGATGACTGCAGTTCTTTTTGGGGAGCTCTGATCCTTAACTTGAGGTTCACCTCCTGGCTCCAGTGCAGATCCCTCAGCCTGCTGGCACAAATCCTTCATCCAAATGGTTCAAACTTTCGAGCTTCCACCACTGAATTTTGGGCCTGCCCAGTGAAGATCTTTAATGCAGATTTGCATGAAATATTGTCATGGGTCCTGGGCCTCCAGCTGGATTCATGAAGAACATTGCTATGGGATCTAGGATTCTTTGGGACCCTGCATGGACAGATCTCTTTTTGCAGAGTGCAGGGGGCAGGGGGTATACCGGGAATACACTCTGGACGTTGCCAGCAGGTGCTTATGCCACTAAGATCTCTGTACTCTTCTGCATTTGATGTTTTGGGTGAATATTATAAAATAGCCCTATAAATTACATATCCTGTATTAAATCTACTTCTTGCAAATCCTGACTACAACAGGCCAGGAGCTTAAGGTCTTTATCATAAAGCATGCAGAGGTAGGAGATCTGACTGGTAATTTCAATGTTTAAAGAGGAGCCAGGAGAGGTCACCAGACTGAAAGAATAAAGCAACTATGAAACTGTGGGTCACTATATAAGAATTATTGTTGTGGAGACAGGTGACGATCTGAGGAAAGTTATTAAGTCAAGTGGTGTCATGAATCTTAAGATAAAAAGAGATTTGGCCCTTGAAGAGAGATGGAAGTGGGAAATGTGGAGAGGAAGGGCCCAAATACAGTGGAACATACTATGTATGTTTGCCTGAACTGCAAGTTAAATACAGATTTGCCTCTCTTCTCCTGCAAAAATAAATCTTCCCATCATATCTTCACATTGCCTGGGGAATGATGATCTGAGAGACGAAAGGGAGACAGAGACAGAGAGAGTCCAGAAACTAACCTAGTTAGAAAAGGGAGCATGGTGTCGAGGGGGGAGAAGGTGACTAGCTTACCTTACCTCGTACGAATCACCTCCCTCACCCCTGGGTATTTGCTGATTCTTGTCTTGAGTAATCTCAAGCAGAAATCCGTGGCTCCATGATGGTGGTTTGGGACAGGAAGGCACTTCCTCAGTGTGGCCCCCACTTGGGGCCACCCACTTGGGGCCACACTGAGTGGTAAGCACCAGGCTCAGGGGCCAGATGCCAAGGGGAAGGTAAGGGGCAGTCGCCTGCACGGTGGCACCTGCTTAGCACTAGTCCTTCCCATGTGTGCTCAGTCCCAGTTTCTCTGGGATTAGAAGCAAAGAGAAGCAAAATAAAACAGCAATGACAAACAGGCTAAAGTGTCCTGACAGTGGTGCAGAAAGCTGGGCGGAGCCCTGGGATTTTCCCAATGCCGGGGAGACCGGGGTTGAGTGGGGGGCCTCTCTTTTCAAGGAGGAGTCTCGCTGACAGAAACTACAACCTCTGGGGCACAGTTGAAGAAGAATCCTGGGGAAGACGTGGTCCTGAGTCTCCAGACACTTAGCGACAGTGGGTGCTCAGTGGCAACAGGATCCTGCTCTTCCCTGCAAGAAGACACAAAGGTCAAGTACAGATCTAGCAGTCAATCAAAAACCCTGGGGAGTGCCCAGGCATGGCACCTAAGAGCCCCAAGCCAAAGGATCCTGGTGGGAAAATGAGCAGGACACGGTCCCTAGTGACACGAGAGGCAATCATTCCATCTACTGTGACACATGTTTAAAGAAAGATAAAGAGATCATCAATTTTGACCTAAAATTTGAATCTATAACAAAGACAAATAGAAATTTAATAATTGAAAATAAATATCTGAAATATACTCAATTTATATGATGTAAACTGGAAGATAAATTAGAAGAAAAATACTTAAGCTGAGACACAAAGAAAGAGGAAAAGAGACAGGGTACAGAAAATCTGTGTTCTCCTTCCTGTTCTGGGGGAAATAGTGAAAGAAGTAGAAGATAAGAAATATTCAAAAGGATTGCCAACAAGAATTTCCAAAACTGACAGCAGACATCAAAACAGAGATTTAAGTAATTCTGAAAAGTACTCAATTCAATTCAAGGAAAACCTCAACCAGCACATTGTAATAAATCTGCTAAAAGAAGGCAAGAAAAGATCTTAAAAACAGCATAGAGCTGGGATTTAGCTCAGTGGTACAGCCCCTGCCTGGCAAGTATGAGGTCCTGAGTTTGATGGAAAAAAGTAAATAAATAAATAAATAAATGAGCACTAACAAGAATTCTGTCTTTGAAAGACCGAATCTAAGGTTGACAGAAAAATGAAATAAATACAGCAGTGCCATCTTTGAAGGGTCCAGAGGAGGAAACAAAGTAATAGATAAAGGAACAATTAGGAAATAATCAATTAAGCAACAAAGAAAGAACAAATGTTACCATCAGTTGTATCGTAAATAAAAGTTAAAACTGATTGGATGAAATAAAGTAAAGCAAATCTATTACCCTTGTGGGGAGGGGAATACGATGGGAATGCACAAAACTACAGCCAAAGGTAACCCTTCAGGACCAACCAGAAGGGAAGAGACTGTGTGCTTCTCATTGTCAGAAGCAAAGTGGTTAAGAATTCAAGATGCTTTGCTTAGGAGGAAAAGGAATAATGGCAATCAAACACAGAGACACAACACTAAATTTGTAAGCTTTAGTAATAATACACCTTCAAAATGTGCACCAAAAAAATCAATGTAACTATGATGTCAAACAGACACAGAATCACAAGTGAATGTTTTTACACCTACCATGACGGTGTTGCGTCCATCAGGCAGGCCGGCACAGATGTCAAGGTCTGAATGAATCTGATGTCTAGAGAGCCCTCCTGCCATTGCTAACAGACAGAATCTGTTATAAGGGCATGTGGAATTTATGCCACCATCCACTATATTTAAAGCAACAATGATCATTTCACTAAAATAAAAATTATACATAGAACTCTCTTTGACTAAAGCCTATATAACCAGAAATAACTTTAAAAACTAGAAAATATCTAAATGTTTTGAAATTAAGAAATAATATTTGAAATTAGAAAATATTTAGAACTGAAAACAATTAAAACAGTATTGTTTAAAGATTGTCTTAGATGAAAACCTATGGGTCCATCATATACATTAGAAAAATCGAGAAATATAAACAGGATGGAAGCTACATGTCATGAATTTAAATAAATAACAGACATCTATGCACTATCACACTAAAAAGAGAGAAAGAGTTAAAATGTTAATCTATAAAATGAACACTGAAAATTTCACTAAGATAAAATTTGATTATTTGACAACTAATAAAATTTGTATACCAACTTAAAAAGTAAATCATATTTCTAAGCTTACAGAACAAAAAAAGTTGTAATTGCTATACAGCAAGTAATTCATATATTTTTCTATACTCTTGAGTTATACATTCTGAAAATTACAAAATGGTAAGGAAATCAAGATCTAAAAGAATGGGGAGTGGTGATGATGTTTTCCACAAATGATTCTAGAACAAGCAACATTCACAGGCTAAACAGTGGGCAGGTGATGTAAACTGCAGTCTGCACAAAGATTAATTCGGTGTGAGCCAAGGACAAATTTGCAGCATAAACTTACCAATACCATGAAACAAAGACACAGAAAAAATATGGAGATAAAAAAATGTGGAGATCGTCCTTAACCTCAAAGGAAAAGTTCATGCAAGATAAAATTGATGAATTGAGATTTATTAAAATTATAAAATTTGTTCTATGAGGGAATATAGTAAGTTTAAGACACAAGCTACACACCCTGAGAAAATTGTGCATCTGACATAACAGACAAAGGGTTGGCATCGCCACCGCATTATAGGAAGGAGCTCTCTCATATGGGAAGAGAGAGAGGAGAGAGAAAGGGAGGGAGGCCGGAGGTAAGGTATCACATCTAGAAAGCGGCCATAGCACAGGAGCAGACCTTCCATTTTAGGTGCACAGATGACAAATAAGTTTCTGACAAGATATTCAACAAAAGCAGTGATCAGCTGAATGCGAACTAAAACCTCAGTGAGGCGTCACTGTACCTGTGTTAAAACAGCCAAGCAAAGGACAATACAAAGACTGGGAAAACCAGTCTGGGAAGGCAGCTGGCAGTGTTTTTAAAGTGTACGCACGATCACATGACCCAATAATCACATTTCTGAGTATTTGTGTCAGAGGAAGAAAGACTTATGTTCTAGGAAAACCTGCACATAAATATTCAAAGCAGCTGTATGCATCATGTGCCGGAAGTAAGTTGGCCCTAGCATCCCAGAGCAGGTGGACAATTGCACCAGCCACAGGATGCCTGTGCCACAAGCCTGCCCCAGAAACACAAAGGACAGCTGTGAGTACAGAGCGGTGCACTCACCCTGAGTGAATGGAGTCCATAGAAGATGACATGCTCTGCCATTCCATTTTCGTATTGTTTTGAATGAAGAATGTGGAGGTGGATACAGAGTAGCCTTGGCAGAGATGCAGAGGAACAGTGTGACATCAGAACTCTTGGCAGTGATAGGACTGTACTGCCCCAGCATGTGGCGGAGCCACCAGCCTGCACCCACGAAGGGCTTGTGCAGAGCTACACACACACACACACACACATACACACACACATGACGGGAATCTTCCGTAAGAGACAGTGTGTCTGTGCTATCTGCCTGGCCCTCCCAGTCCAGGCATCAACATCGCAGGAAAATTGACGTGAACACTTCATATTACTTTGTCTCCTTTACAAGTTTCTACCATTTCCTGAATGAAAACGTCAAAGCTACAAAAATACCTGTCACCCTTTTCCTGTAAATTCTTAAAAATTCATGGAAGTGAAGCATGATACAGCACCAAAGTGGCACAAGGTGGATTCACCCATGTGATGTGGAACAGCGTGTCACGCACAGCGCAGTTTAACCTGCAGCCCGCTTTCCACAAGCTGACTCGGCCCAGCGGCGCCATGGGAAGGTGGCAGGGAGAGTGCTGTGATCCTCGCTGGTACGGATCTGCTGTCCTCTGAGGGACACAGGGACGCACCGCCCGAGAGCTGTGGGCTGCTACACTGGGAAAAACGTATGCACAAAGTCTGTCCAACAAACAAAGGAAGGAATGTAAAGGGCCGTCCTGTCAGCACACACACACTTAGAGAAGCGGACACAGGCGCAGGCCCCTAGCCCGGCTGGGGCATGGCCCTTTGGGAGCTCTGGGGGTGGTGCCTCCCCCACTTTGTTTCCTTGAGGAGTCAGGTGTGCCCCGCGCCCATGGGGGTGCGGCCCTGACCACAGGGGTGTGAGGGTGGGCAGGTCACGCGCCCCTCTTCCCAGCTAACTTTGCTGAAAGCCGGGCTGCCCATCGGCTCAAGGACAGTTACTTTGGTTGAACTGATTTCCTTCTTGCACTTTTGCATTTCAACATCCCTTTCTGTCAGCGCGCTGAGTCGTCAGTGGATGTAGTGTTTTTTTCATGGCTGTCAGCAGTTGCTCTGTGACTGCTGGGCTCATGTTCCGTGCCCCATTGGTCTTCCATTTGGTTGGAGCTAGACATTAATATGCAGAGTGGAGTGTCAGATCTGTTCCAGCCACGCACACTGTGCTTTTCAATATCCTCTTGATGTGTGATGGCCTGGAATGCATTTTCCCGAAGATTCTGTGATAAAGGAACATGGTAAGTCTGGGGTAGACAAACCAACCATTTTGTGAAGGAATATACGTTTCTCACCTGGACTTGCTTTCGCATTGATCTCCTGATGCTAGGAAACTATAGCACAACAGAGGCCATCTCACAGTGGTGGCTGTCATTCTTCTTTCCAGGACTGTCCCCATTTTATCAGCATCAGTCCAGCACCAGGAGAAGCCCTTCAATTCCAGGCAAATAAGATGGTCAGTCACAGGAAGACGATCTTTAAAATAAAACAGAATGTCACAGTGATGTAATAATGACTAAGGTTTCTGCTGTCTGAGCACAGTGCTGATGTGAACTCCAGGGGCACAGTCTTGGAAGAGGGTCCTCTTTCAACCAACTAGACCATCCTTCAGAGTGGGGGTCCTCCCAAATGGGCATCCATTGCTTTTGAATGTTTATTCAATGCTGAATGTTTATTCTCATGCAGGCTCACAGGCTCCAGCGTCCCTGACCTCATCGTGAGCATGAGCAACCAGATGTGGCTGCACCTGCAGTCTGATGACAGCATCGGCTCACCTGGCTTTAAGGCTGTTTACCAAGGTAAGATGAAGCCTGCTGGGTACTGAAAACCGAGGCTCCGACCCAGGCAAGGGTTCTGACAGATGTGTTAAAAAGAGAAGCTTCAGGAATATGTTTATATAGATACAAATTATCTCGACTTCCTGGAGGTCCTAAATACTTTAATCCTTTTCACAGGCTGGTCTGTGACTGAGGAAAGGTGACAACCTGTCGTATGTGTCACTGCTTAGGTAAAATGGAAAAGGAGGCCAAGGGAGACACATGAGCTCTTGCCTGTAGCACATGCCTGGCCTTTTGAGATCATATCAGTGGGCATGTTTCTAATTTTATGGACTAATTCGACATGAAAAGAAAACTAGAAAAAACTATGAAATCACTTGTATTTCCAATTTCATGTGAGCCAGTCCATATATCTGGAATGAACAATCTGTACTTTACATTATTTTTAAACTATTTGAAAACTTGGAAAGTTGTCAAAAAAAATGAGAGCAATGCCAGTAATTACTGACCACCAGATGCAAGGGGAGTCTGCTTTTCTACAGAAGAGATATAATTGATCATTCCTGTGGTTATTAACTACTTTTGATTCCATGTGAATATCAATTCTAACGTTTGTGATCACATTTATGCTCACTTTCTTTGGATTCTCTTTGAAGCACGTCATTACTGGAGTTGCCATTCTTATTGGGTTTTATAGGCTTTTGATGTGATGGAAATTTCAGTAAAGAAGGGAGAGATGATACTGTTAACTGGAGGTTTTGAATTTCATTTTACTCAGTTTTACTTTGAGAATTTGTGTGTGCAGAAGGCTTCTATGTTGTGCATGCTGAAAGAGTATTTTCAGTTGACAAAAAAGCCAGCAAGAAGTGACTGTATAAGAGATCAGTGAGGCAGAAAATAAAAACAATCCACCAACTCCAAAGCCGAAGCCCTGGGGGTGGACACGCAGTGGGTGATGGTGTCTGCACTCTGGCCATGGTCACAGCCCGATGTGAGCACACTTAGAGATCTCTGCGGTAAGACGGCTTCCCTTGCTGGAAGAACACTGGAACTTAATGATTCTTTTTTTATACATACATAAAAATGTTATAGCAAAATAGTCCTATTCACATCCTACTAAGAGGTTAGGACTAGGCGGCAATAGGATTGCTGGATTCTTCCCAATATTTGGGCTTCCACACAACTGTGCTGTTTTTCAAGGATACATGGAGTATATTCCACATGACCTGGTTTTCTGCTGCCTTTGGTGGAATCTAAAGGTACCAGTGAAAAGCCAAGCCCTTCCCAGAAGGATGCTTTATAATTTGTGTGAAGACCACATCCTAAAGCATGCATTTGGGGAGCAGAAACCAGCATGGTCTCCAAACTGGGGGTCCTACTGGTTAAGGATTATAAACTTTCTCAGTTACAATGAAATACTGTGTGCATCAGGTTTGGCCTGAGGAGCAGCCCCTGTTAATTACCAGCATGTGGGACTGTACTCGTAGTCTGTTAACTGTGGCAGTGTCTTAGCGGCCACAACTCCAGAGGTCCCTGAGACATGGCTGAGTCAGCACTGTGCATTCCCTTTTGACAAAACCATCTGATTGGGGCTGGGGATTTAGCTCAGCAGCATAAGCACCTGCCTTGCAAGCAGGCAGTCGTGAGTTCGATCCCGGTACCGATAAAAAGGAAAAAGACAAAAAAAAAAAAAAAAAAAAAAAAAAAAAAAACCATCTGATCATCAACAAGGGAGCTACTGTGTCTTTGACCTTGAAAACACTGAAAGAACTTTTCCAAAGAAGACATTCTAGAAGTTGGTATTTCCGGAGTACCGAATTAACTAGCATTGGAGAGAAGGTACAAACGATCACATGAGAAGAGCTGCCTGTGAATTATATTTTCATAAAACACATGCAACCGGTATTTACAAACAGCCTCATTTCCTAGCTTAGGTGTCCAGTGGTGCTGACTAACCATGTTAGGGACGCGTGCTCAGCTAGACCCCCGGGAAGCCCTGCCACAGCTCCTCTGCATAACTCTGTGCTTGCGGCACTAAGGAGGCCTGTGCTTGTCCAGGCCATCACAAGTCCCTGACATCAGTGGCCTGCAGCCAGGGCTTATTCTGTTTTCTGATGTGGCTGACTCTGATGGTCTCTGTTGTCATAGAAATAGCACCAAGTGAGGCTCACCCGCAGTTAGATTTGGTGTCAGCTGCCGCAGATCCTTAAGTCCTGGCAGGGGGTAATGGAAGGAAGTGCTGCCTTTGAGTGCTGCTGTGGCAACAACAGGCCTATTTCAGCTCACACTCAGTTATTTTGATAAAACTGAGCTCATCATGGCTGTTTAATACCACAGAGGCAGAATTGCCCATGCAGCAGCACACAGATGAAAGGCGTCAGTGACATTAGCACAGGCATCGTGATCTGGGGCCCAGGGCTCTGCCCAGCCCATGTGAGGGATGGAGGTGACACTCTCCACACACCACCTCCAGAGGAAAGCCCAGCCTCCCTCAGAAGAGCGCCCCCTCCTGGCAGGGAGCCTCCCTTCCACACCAGCTCTTCTGTACCTGTTTGAATTCACTGCCTGCTGTGGACTCTGGCCCCCCCCCCCCCCCGCTCCCTGGTGGCGCCAATTCCACTCACGACACAGGTGCAGGTGGACTGCAGTGCGGTGAGCAGCTGCAGAGCAGATGAGAGCAGCCAGCCCAGGAGGAGGTGAGTTCAGGCCCCCAAGCTAAAGACCAACAAGAGTAGCAGATGCTCTCACCAGAACAAAATGTCAGCAAAGCACAGCACCTCTGCGGAGTACACCACCCCCGATGCGGCAGGGGGCGCTGTGCAGGGTACATGCCATCCATGCATCACAGTCTTGGGAAGACGCTGCATGTCAGGGACACCTTTGCTGCATGGCTCGGGCTTTCTTTCTGAGCTGCACTTTGTTCATGAATCGGAAAGTCTCCCCTTTTATAATGTGGGGTAAACCACATTTAATAATGAGATAGCCATCATGAAGCATTAAATCACTCACAGTTCTGAGCCGGGGATGCACAATGAGCTCTAAAGGGAGGAACCTGGGTTAGCAGATTCAGGGTTAGCACCCCAGCTCGTGTTGCTTTCTACCCTATCTGCTTAACACTTACCCTCAAAGGTTAAGTCTTAGCCTCAGAGAAAATTAAGATGAGAAGGGTGGGAGTGACAGGCAAGTTAGTGGATGGCACCCCACTCTGTGAAACCTGGAGCCCCAATTCCCCGCTGCACCCAGCATGGGGCCAGGTTGAAAGCCCAGCGTGTGATGCCTTCTCCTGGCCAAAGAGCTGCTGAAATGCTTGAAGGCAGAAATGCGCACCCAGATTGTACCTGGGCAGAGGAAGTGATGCCCTGCTGCCATCTGTCCCTTTGCAGGATGAGGCTTGCATGGGCTGAGGCCTGCCGTCCCCAGCGCATGGGATGAGCACTTGTCCTTAACAGTTTTACCTTTATTCTTCAATTGCATTCATACCCATCCTCTTTTTGTCTCATATACTTGTTTAAATTCCTTGATACCCCTACACTCTCCTGAGTTGCGTGGATTTGCAGTAGATGCCTTTTCCCTGGGGTTATTGATGGAACTGCTCTTTTCCCCTAAATGCAGCCCATGTCTTAGATTCCATTCTGCTTGCACCACTGTGCCGGTCAGGTCCTGTGGTTGCAGGTGGATCTTTGTGACTCCTTTCAAGTGTGCTTAGACATCTGTTTTCCTAAACTCGGAGCAAGCAGAGCTCCATCTCTCCCTGCTTTTCCAAAAGCCAAAAGAAGGCTTCCGTGACCTGTGGCCTGAGGCTGAGAAAGAGAAAAACTCATTGAGTGGAGAACAGGCCAGGGGAGCAGGGTCGGGGCGCAAAATGGGGTGCAGGAGATGCCGCGCTCTCCTGGCATCTTGTGGCTGAGCAGCCTGGGCCTGCACACTGGTCCTCAGGGGGCTTCCACTTAGAAGCAGAGCACAGAGCACCCTATAGCGACTTGTACTCCAGTTCTGGAAGAGATGGCTCCACCTACCTAGGAGGAGTTCCAAGCTCCAGAAAGCTGGCGCTAGGACTGATGCACAGCAGGACCAAGGCTTGGTGCCACCTGAGGTAGCAAGAGCCCTGCACTGGAAGCATCCGACGCCCTGGGGGAAACAGGAGCGCAGCTTGGACTCTCGTAGAAAGAAATGTGTGGTGCTGACACAGGAGGCCGCACACCCCAGAGCACCCCGAGCACCCTGGAGCACCCAGAGCTTTCCCAACCTCTGGTTAGCAAAAGGAGGACCCTGGGCACAGGCTGGCAGGAAGCTGTTCTGCTATATGGAGAGGCCTGGGGATCCTGAGACTGGCGCCTAGGGGAAGGCAACACCCAGCTACCAGGTTTTCCTGGAATCTCTGCTCTGCTTTCTTGTCTCGGCTTCCCTCAGGCATGAGGCAGACCTGCCATGACTGGTGGAAGCTCTGGCTCCCCTAAGAGCCCACTGCTCCTGTCACACTCACACTCAGAAGCGCAGCACGCAGGGCCCTTGGCACGTTCCACCTCCCCAGGGATGCTGAGCCTTCAGGGTCCCAGGAACAGCACAGAGCAGCTTCCAAAGAGAAGGGGAGAGCGGGCACCAGCATGTCCCACATGGGAGCCAGGGTCCCGCAGGTCGCATGCTCCCCCAGCAGCCCTGCCTCCCTGTCCCCACAGTGCTGCTCCCAGGCTGCAGGGCTGAGCATGCTGACCTCAGGGGACATCTACACCTTCCCCTGACAGGACTTGCCGGAGACACCGTGGGTGCCCTGTCCTCCAAAACCACCCCACGCCTTCCTCTTTTTATTTCTCTTTTGTTCATCTTATTTTCTGTCTCTGGGCTGCAACTACTCACCTTCGTTACTAAATCCGTGCCTTTGCACCATTAAAGTATTGGATGCCCTTGAAGCCAGGGCATGAAGATTCAGGGGGCTGTGACTGCCCATTGCCTTGGTAGGTTGGTGGATACAGGTGACTTTCCAGTACCCTGTCCTTCCCAGGGGAGCCTTCCATCTTTTCATCAGTGCCTGTGCTTCTTTGATCTGTCTATTGCTCTTTTGATGTTTGCTTGATCCTCTCAGTAATGAGCCACTCAGAGCACAACAACCAATGTGAGACAGTGTGGTAATTCTATTAGGAAATTTCTACCTTCCTGAAAAGTTATATTTGGCCAATTTTTTATTCTTTACATGTTCAGCTCTTTTGCTAGCAAGTCATTATGTGTGAGCAGATGGCATGCTAATTATTTCCTTTCTTCCACCAGCTCAATTAGTGCTATAATTTTTCCACATGTTCTTGAAGTTAGAAGAAAATTTATTAAGCCTACCAGCTGGAATTCAAAAATAATAATTTCAGCAGCTCTATCATAAATTGATAGTTCCAACAAGTTCTTAGAGACACATTCCAACGTCTAGATTAACTTATGTGTATTTTTATGTTATAAAAAGTATTCAAGAATTGCATTTTTTTCATTCCTTTTTGCAAAATTTTTTACAGGATTGTTTTCCTGACTGCAATTCCTAAGCTCTTTGGGTGTGGACAAGAAGCAGGGTTCTCCATATTCCTTTATTCCAAGCCAGGCTGAGCTCACTCTGACATCCCTCTCATTTCCTGTAAGGCAGGAGCCAATCACTAGTTCTCCAGTCAAATGTTACATTGTCTCTGCAATGGGGTAGTCACAGCTCAGGATCCATGATGGAAGGAGACCTGGCGGCTTTGTTGGTGACTTCGAAAGTGTCCTTGACTGGAAGCTATAGTTACACTGTGAACTTTGCCCATGGCCTTCAGCAAGGGCCTCACCTGAAGGACGACTATCAGGGAGGAGGAGGAGAAAGAGCATTCTGCACCAGCTCAGGCCAGGCAATCTGGGCTTCTCAGTCTCCTGTCCAGCACAAGGGCTGCCTAGGAAACTTTCCCCTCCTCCACTGCCCCCCATCCTGTGTCTCTTTGCTTTCTTGCCATCAATTCCACTACAACACACTTTTGGAATTAGTTTTTAGTTCATTTCAACTTTATTGTTATCTTTCCAAACTCTTCACTTGTCAAAAATATGATTGCGCATCTGAGCCCCGGATTGCATTTGTGACTTCCCATTCTGCGTGGGCTCCCAGCGGGGCACTCAATGGCTTGCATCCTGGCTCCTCCTGGACAGTCTCCTGGGCTGAGATGATCAATCTCAGGTCATTTCTTCCTCTGCTCTTACACACCGGCTTGAATTACACCACTCTTTCAATGATGTAATACCTCTACTGTCTCCGCGTGGCATTCTTTGTATCCTTTCTCAAAGTTTTATCCTCCCAGTGTTGAGGTGGTTTTGCTTTTATTCTTTAGGATTCTATTCAGATCCATCACGAACCTCATTTGTTCCCTGCCTGCCTGCTCTACCCCTACAGGTTTCCATGTGTTTCCACCTCGATCCCTGCACACTGGCAGGCCTGGTCTGTCAGGCATGGTCCTGCTCCTCCCACTCAGCTCTGTCTGAGAAAGGAGGGTGGCGCTCAGGGCTGCAAGCACTGCTCTGCACAGCTGCAGGCTGAACTCAAGTCTGAGTGTGTGTTTAACCGCTCCTTGCAGCCCAGGTCTCCTGTACGCTGTGGCGGGGGCACCCTCACATCCGTGGTGTAGGCACTGTGAGAACTAGGTAACACTTCAGACAGGGGAGGTGCCTTGTGTATGCTTGTGTGCACCTGTGTGTGTGCTTGTGTGTGTGTAAGGGAATTAAATTCACAAGGAATTCAGTCTGAAACACCCAATTCGGATTTAGCAGGATGTGCTCTTTGTGTATTTTCCCCACCTTGTGTTCTTGTTTCTTCCCCACAAATCTCTCCCAGCTCTGGTGGAGTTAGAATTAGAGCATCTTCCTAGGTGTCGCAGGTTCTGGGCCACTTTGTCTCACAGCTCAGACAGAAGAAGCCTGAAGTCAGCACCGCATTGCTGTGCATCTCTGGGTGTTCAGAGTCCAGACCGGCTTCACACTCAGTAGACGTTCACATGTAGGAGTTCACATCTCACAGTTACATCACTGCACACTAAAGTGACTTACAACTGGTCATCGTGAATTTCAAAATTATATTTGCCTGTTTGGTTTTGGTTTGAAATGCTTTTGGATAGCTATAGAAAACCCCTGTCATGGTTGTATGAAGACACATATTACACAGAAAGGTGGCCGGATGTGCCTTTGCAACCGGACACGGCTTCTCTGGAGTGTTGACACAGAGAGGGTGAAAAGACGAGCAGAAATAGTGTTGGCAAACAATGTGTCTAAGAAATACTGAAGTACACCTGCACACCTGGTGGTAAATGCCTGGGCACACAACTGGGAAATGGGAAAAAGAGGAACTTTCATGGAAGAAAATAAATTTGGAAAAGACATTTGACATCTTCAGCTAGTACAGAATTTTCTGTCAAAACAAAAATGGGATCACACTGCAAGCTACGTGAATACACGGCAGCAACCTAAGCACCAGCGAGGCTGACAGGCGTCCTGTGCACTGTGGAGGGAAGGTGGGGTTGGGGGCAGAACCGAGCATCTGCCCTGCGAGCCAAGCTGGAGGGGAAGCAGAGAGGCCCACAGTGCCTCACCCCACCATCACGCATCTACAGAGAAGACCAAGGACCAGAGGTTGCTGGGCCCACCCCAGCCGGATGCCCATGGTGCTGGCTTCTGAAGTGGGCTTTGGGTGTGAGAAGGGTTTGTTTCATTTGTTGTGGTCCCATTGAGAGAAACATTCATCAACTCTGCCTGCAAATTACACAGCTGTCTAGCTCTGAGTAACAGGGAACCGTGAGGCTGTCCACAAACCCTGTTTTGCAGAGGAGCCTCTGAGTGCACCCTCCAACCTGTACCAGGGCAGACACCAGGGCCATTCTCATTGAGGCTCCTCTGTCTCCAGCCAGTAATGGAGCCAGGCCTGGACAGGACAGTCCTACGAAGCATGAGGCCTTTTCCCTCCTGACCAGGAGCACCAAGCGATAAGAATGAGTTTGCCTTCCTTCTTGGAGCCTTTCTGATGTATGACACCTGCAGTCCAGGGCAAGAACCAAGCAGCACACTGCAAATGAGCAGGATGGGGTCAGTCTCCCAGGCTGCCTCGCCGGTGGCTGATTCTCCTGGGTTCCCCCTCTCCTGCTCATGTTCTCCATGGTTTACTAGGAGGAGCACAGTGATAGGGAAGTGATGACTGGCAGAAGTCTCCTTTGCTAACCACTGTGCAGATGGTGACGCTGGTGCAGCAGCTGAGACAGAGCTAGGAGCAGTGCTTCTTTTGAAATGAAGAGAGAGGTGCCTTATTAGCCTCACTCCTAAAAATCATTGTTTTCTCTATCTAGAAAATGCTTTTTTCTCCCGCACCCTTCCTATGGTGTCAGGTAAATCCAGCTGCACAGATCCTCACTGGGTTAGGCTGGGACACACTGATGGGCCTGCGGTCCGTCACATGCTGGTGCAGTGTCACTGATACAGATCATTAGTGATGTCTAGAAGACACAGAAGACCAACAGGAGGTGAGACAGTGGTAGAGCCGAAGGCACTGACCACAGGCCTCATCTGAACCGTTAGCTCTGCCAACACCTCCTCATTTTGTGGCCACCAGCACTGTTTTGCAGGCAAGAGGGTGTGGCAACAGCAGAGGCGACAGACAGATGTGGTCTCACTGGACTGTCCATTGCTGGGGTGGGCTGTGCCGTGCAGTCTCTGTGGAAGGGTTTCATACTGTTCTTTAATTTTATCCTCCAGTGTTGCGTGGATCAGTCATGCATTATGTCGTCAAGGGCAGTTCTGGTTATGCCTCTACCCATGCAGGAACAGGTTTAAAAATGAGAGATGCAGTGTGGGAGTACAGTGTGGGCAGGACAGGACCCTGAGCTTGTGGCAGAGCCGTGGGGGCCTGAGGAAGGGAGTGAGTCCTGTGCCATCAGGGAGCATCCCAGTGAAGAACTTCCAAATGGCCAGTTGCAATGTGAGATGGTGCCGGTGTGTTTGTTGAATACCCCACAGACCTGGGTGAGCTATAGGGTGGAGCAGAAAGAGCCAGGAGCATTACTGCATGGGCCTTGCATCGCCTTGTTCTGTGGAAGATGACACCTCCAGCTGCTCTTTGAACACAGGCCAGAGTGTCATAGCTGGTCAGAGGAGCATGGTAACCTGCAGGGCCCCGGAGCCTGGAAGTGTGTGGAAGGTGGGGCTGGAGGGGCACCGGCCAGGCCTCGTCACAGGTGCAGAGTTGGCGGGGTCTGAGCCTGGATGGAGGATGGAGGAGTGTGGGGCTTGATCCCTACAGGTTGCATCCTGGTGGGGTACAGAGCTTCAGGTCTGCAGGGCTGCAGGGCACTTGGGTTGCCTGTGGGCCACCTCTGCCTTCTACTGCTGCTCTAAGTCCTGAGGACCAGGGTGAGGACCAGGGACATAGCGTCCTCTAACCTCTGCCCCAAGTTTTCATGGTGCTCACCTGGGGGAGCTGTGGGCAAGCAGACTCAGTCCCTGTCCCCTCCCTGTATCTAGGTTGGCTCCACTAGGTGGCCCTCAGCTCCAGCTCCCAGCCTGCTGGCCCAGAAGCCAGGGTGTCCTCTCTTTGCAAGCTGTTCTTGACCCCATGGGGGAAATGCCCCTCCCAGCTAGGGGCCATGGCCACCATGTGAGCATTCTGCCAGCCCAGGCCAGGCAAGTGGCCGGGCACATGTTCACGCCGGAGAAGGATAGACAGGAGGGACCCTGTCAGGCTAAAGAAGAGGACCACAGGGCCCAACGGGCTTCCTGGTCACCCTCACATCACAGCCGCAGAGCTGCCAAGGATAGCAATAAGGGCTGTTTCTGCTTCTCTCCTTGTGCCTTTAAAACACTGTCATCTTTTCAAAACATTTGGCCCTCCAAGCTGTAGACAACCTCAATTCTTATATTCTGGTCTTTCTTCAAAATCATGATGTTCCTTTTATGTAAATTTGCTCCTGCTCTTTACATAGGAACTAATGAATTCTGTGTACAGCTCCCCTGCTGTGTAAGTCCAAGTCCATGGGTGAGGTATGTGATGAGTGCTTGCTTTCATGATGACAAGGGAATACTGTGTGCATGTGTGTGTGTGCCTGTGTGTGCACCTCTGAGCGTGTGTGTGCCACTGTACTCACGAATACGCCTGAGAAGATCAGGTTCCCTTGAGCAGTGTGCAAAAGGAAATGAGCCACTCTGAGCATGCCTGTCAGCTTAGCTGTGGGAGACAGGACAGTCATGCCAACACCCACCGCGGCTGTGTGGAAGGACCAGCAATGCTTCTCCTCAAGCTGCTCCCATGATTTTCCTTTGGCTGCCTGTCTTGTATTTGCACACGTTCTCCATCACTGCCCTGATAGGAAGTGAACTTCCTTAAGAAGATTTCATTTCCTGGACCTCCCTTTCTCAGCTCTCCGCCAGGGACTCAGCAGCACACTGCTTTCTGGGATAAAAGTTAGTGAGGTAACCCCAGGACCTGAGCAGACAGTTTTCTGCCAGTGGTGGTTCTTTACTACAATTGCACCCTGAGATTCCTTCTTTGTCCGTGTCGTTACATTGTAATTTTCAGAACAAGTTTAAATAGAAAGCAGAATGCCCCTGAGGAGGTGCACATAACTACATCCAATGGTGTGGGAACAGAGCCTCTGACAGATCCCCCTGTCATCCCAGGAGATAGAAGGGACTGTGGTGGGTACATTGTCTCCTGTAAGAGTTCTGATAAGAAAGCCAAGCACGTGCTGTGGGAAACTTGGAAGAAATGCAGTCTGCCTGGGAACACCACACAGGAAGCGGTTCCATGAAACTCAGGGAGCCTCTGGGCCCATTCCACCTAGAGAACACAAGTGGAAATATCAGCACACAGTCTGCTCAGTGTAAGACAAATCTGTTGAAAAGGACAGAGTTCACAGATAATGTAATTTCGCTCTCATGCTGGTGATGGAATCACTGGGGTGGGAGGTGGGTCCAACTTGTGGACTCTGCTAAGTGAGACTTTACAACCAGAAATATCAGGCTGCCTCCCGACCTGCCTGGCTGATGAAGCTAATTCATGAGATGCAGAGGCACCCACTGAAGGCAGGACTCGGGCCTGGGTGGGACAGTTCTGTCCCAAGGGCAGTGCATCTTCAGGACAGAGGGGGCCTGACAGATAGGCAGGAGTGCCAGCAGTTGAGCTGCAGGCAGTGACCCTCCATGCTCCAGCAGCCCAGTCCAGGGGCTTCAGGGACCCCCAGCTGATCCTCCACTCCCTGAAGCTCCCTGCACTTTCCAGTGAGGAACCCCACCATGCTCATCAGTTTCATCCATCTTAGTTTTTTCATCTGTAAAATGGAGCGAAGGACAGAAGCTGCCTCGTGTACATTCACACATGTGGAAGGAATTGAAGCTTACACAGTTTCCACTCAGAGAATGCACTGTGCTCTGGACATCACGCTCTGTAATTAAAACACAAGCATCAGTCAATCAGTCAACCAATTGCTAAGGGAGAAGCAAGCAGAGACAAGCTCTCACAGTGTGTATGATCCAGTTTACAGTTCGGGCAGTGCTCATAGTGTGACTCACCTGCCCAGCACAGAGCAAGTAGCTGCTGGGTGTTTTCGATTAGCACTGACATCACTAATAAGAATGTAAGAGCATCTTTCTTAGGATAAACATTCCTAGTCTCCATAGAAACTGAGAGTCTCCATAGATCTGAGAGGAAGATGAGCTATGGAGATTGTGTTCATCCTTACCCTGGTAGCTTCCTTATGCCGGATTCACTGGGTGATAACCACAGCTTAAAGCGGGATAGGCTGAACTCGGCTCCTGGCTTCAGGAGGTACCGTCTGTGATCAGCTGGTTGCAAGGCAGGAACACAGTGGCAGAAGAGCATGGTGAAGCAAAGTTACCAACCTGTGGAACATTCCAGGCTTTCTGGTGTCTCCTGACCCAGGTTCGGTTTCCCAGAGCAGAGGTCTCTGTTCACCTCTGCAGGGGCTTGGCTTGCTTTTGGTGTGGGTGCTCTGAACACCTGGGAGTTCATGAGCACATTAAGGCATCTGAATTCACGGCAGAATGTGGCATGATCAGTTTGTTAAGGGGTAGCCTATCCAGCGAGTTCATAGGATCCTGGCTTTCTCATCACTGCAGTCAAATGCTGGCTAGGGATGTTCCCTGCCACACCCTCTGTGGGGGTTTATTGTAGGAAGTAACAGGGAATCCTCGATAGGGTCCTGCCCTGGAGCTGGCTCTGAGGTACCTCAATTGTTTCTGAGGTTCCGCTTTCTTAAACCTTCACTTTAACAGGGAGGGAATTCACTGCACATGCATTTTAACATGATGTTTAGGCCACCACAAATCTATTGGAAATTAGAACTTTCAGAATATATATTACAATTAAAATCAACATAATTTTAAATTTCAGGAGCTGGACAAATAAGACTTATTTTCTATGAGGAACAGGGATAAGAAATATTGGATCCTAGCACTCCAGAGTTGGCTTAAGGCTTAATTTCACTCCGTACATTTCCAGGCTCCTTAGCTCATCCCCCCACCCTGCACTCTGGTGTGGGCCCTCCCTTGGGCTTGGCAGCCTGCGAGCCACAGACAGCGCTGAGAGGTATCGCATCCTCCTGAGGGGCTTGAGGGTGTTCCTACTTCACTTCTATATTTGATTAAAAGAGCTTATCATTACTCTGAGCAAATTACATTCTTATCTTACATTTCTGTGGAATTAAAAGCCTTTATAACAGAGGTAAATGCTATTAACAGAAGTTTGATGAAAACCATCATCTCACAAGATCACACTATGAACATTAGATTTTCTGAGTGTGATCTAATAAACAGCCTCACATCTAATAGATATGAAATGTGGCTATTTTCCGGCAAATAGTATTAATGGAAAAAGCTTCCCATAGAATACAAAATCATCTCCATGTTCTAGAGTCAATGAATATTAAATAATTTCTTTTTCTTTCATCTTTATTAAATACTCTCAGAACTTGAGGAGGGAAGTCTTCCTTTAAATGTTTCACAAATATACCCAGGAATTCTGGAGTCGCTGGACATGGCTCAGGTGTCAGTGTACCCAGCAGGACTACTGATTATTGGTAAGGAGGAGCCAGGATCACTTAAAAACCAGGAACTATATTTACTCTATTATCTTTGCATTTTTCCATTTTATTTTTGTTAATATGTTTGCCATACATAATGACTATATTCATGGTTTGGAGACTGTATACATCATCTTAGCTGTTATCAGGAACTTTGACATTAAAATATTGAAATGATATCTGTTGTAGTCAAGGGTTAGGAGGAGAACAATTAGAATCAGGACATGGAGTTTATAATATTATTTTATGATGGTCACCGGGAGTTAACACAAGAAAATGCAGGAAATCTGTCCACAACACTAAAGACATAGAATAGGGCCCAAATCCCACAGCAATATCCCACATGAGTCCAGATGAAAACCCAGAGCCCATGAGTCCAACTGGAGGTCCAGGTCCCACAAGAAGAACTCGTGCCAGTCTCTTTTACGGATCTGTGCCAGCAAGGCCCAAAGGTCAGCGGTGGAAGCCAGAAAGTCCATGGCAGCAGGGTGAAGAGTAACCCACCTCACCTCATCAAAGAGGAAAACCCGTGCAAAGGGGAATCATTACGTGCCTGGGGGCACTCTCCAGTGTTTGAGGCTGACATTAATCACGTGAACTATCACCTGCAAAACAGAATACTTCCGTTATTAAACCATGGGTGATGGGGCTCCTTTCCCTCATGACACCTGTGGGTCGGGGTTCTCAGGAGCTTGTGAATGTCGTTGTCAGTGACATCCCTGTGGAGCTCCCTGGAGTGAGGAGCACGGTACCCCCTGCCTCTGTTGATTGCTGTTTAAAGCACAGTCTGGATGAGAAACCAGCAATGTGAACTGATACATTTCATGTGCCCAGCTACTCTGCTTCTGGCTGTTTTCACAAATCACAGTGAGTCTTGGCCTAGAGCAGTGCTGGCGCTCTCTCTGACCCGCTCCCTGTGTCAAAGTACGTGTCCCATGCAGAGCAACCCGGATGATTCCCGGGCAGTGGCCCTGTGCCCAGCGTCCCAGCGCAGGCACCAGGCTGCTAGCCAGGCCCGGTACACTGCGGGCTCTGCTTCACAGAGAGGGAAAGAGCGGGTGGACTCAGCCCTGTGCTCCCTACTCTGCTGTCACCCTGAAAGCCTGGAGGGAAGACCGGTGCTCTCTGTGCCACCCGCTGCTGGGATGTGGTGCTGTCAGCCCCCTCAGACCTGCTGACCAGGGGACTAGAGGAAAGCGAGCCATAGCCAGGCCCCAGATTGCATGAGGCGTCCACTGCAGGGGCCAGCTTCTTCCAAACTGCGATTGCAAAGACTGAGCATGTGAATGTTTACTTTGAGAAGTGTGACCTTAAAATGTCCATTGTCCTTAATCTCTGTCAAATAGCCCTTCTCCTGTCAGACACACTTGTCCCCTGTTCTTGCCACTTTCTCAAGCAGTTCTGGAAGTGCTTTTCTTTCTTTTCTTTTCTTTTTTTTTTTTTTTTTATTGGTACCGGGGATCGAACTCATGACC
Source organism: Cavia porcellus (assembly GCF_034190915.1). Lineage (NCBI taxonomy): Eukaryota > Metazoa > Chordata > Mammalia > Rodentia > Caviidae > Cavia > Cavia porcellus. The sequence continues at coordinate 46,676,749 of NW_026947507.1, forward strand.
ACCTGCTTGCAAAGCAGGTGCTTATGCTGCTGAGCTAAATCCCCAGCCCCTGGAAGTGCTTTTCTTTTGAGTACTTTTAGAGCTCCGATCCAAAGCTTCCTGAATGCTGTTGATGCTGTGAGCTATCCAGTACTGAGCCAGGCTCATAACAACAGGACACTGCCAAAGATCCTTCTCCCTCTTCCTATTGTTTCCCATTTTGCCTCTCAATTTAACTAAAATTAAACTGAAAACAATCATGACAGTAAAGGACGCACTGCCGTGAGCCCCTCACATCAGCCCCGGTTACGTACAGCGGTCTTCGTTCACCCTTTTGGCCTCTTCCTGCAGCGGTCCTGGACGGCCTTCTCCGTGAGCGTCTTCATGGGATGGGATCCACACCCACCATAAAGGCTGCTGCCACGGTGCCCGTAGGAGGGCACTGCATGCTCACCCTGCTTCTTGACCAGATTCGATTGAGTGCTGTTTGGCTGCTGGCACTTACTAAAGGCAAAACAACCGGGAGAGAGAAAAGCTTTGATCAGTTCTGGACATTCAGATGATTGGGAGAGTGCCACCAGAGACACTCGCAGAACAGGAGTCCAGAACTGCCTCAGAAAGTGAGAAAAATGTCAAGGTAAACATGCCCTCAGCAGGTAGCAGTAGACTAAGGGGGATTCATGAGAACTTGCCTTTTACTGCAACAATTCAATTCTGTTTTAACACTCTATTTTTCAACCATGATGCCTGTGCTAGAGGCACATCCTTCTCAGGCCTGGGCCAGCTAGGCATTCCCAGCAGAATCAGGGTGTGATTGCAGCATGGAAGCTCGTGGAAGCTGCTGTGGCCAGGCAGTCTGGTCTCTGTGCTCCACCTGGCTATGGGGGCCCTGGGAAGTCCTGGGGCCCAGCAGGGCCAGACCTCAACTGAGATGCAGGACGCATGTGGCTCTCACTTTGCAGCTCAAAACTAGCCCTCTGATGATAGCCAGGATTCAGGTCAGTGAGTCGGAGCAAGAGGGCATGGCCCACCCCACCAGGCTGATCAACACCTTAACTCTCAGAGCGAGGTATCGGAGGCCCATTCTCTGGGCTCTCTAGATGGAGCCACAAACAAAATCCCTAATTCCAGCAGCATTTGTCCATAGTTCAGCCAGTACTAAAACTGAGTTGGAGGCCAGCACTCTCATCCTGGCTGCAGAGGCGAGGATGCAGTCAAAGCCAATCAGCTTTTGTGTCCATGCAGCCTGCATTCTGAGGATTCAGCGAGACTCAGTGAACACGCAGCAGAAGGAGCACAGGGTGGACATAAGCCCTGGCCAGGCAGAGCCCTGACTGCCCCTCTGAAAGCAGCTCATCTTTGACTTAGTTACACAAAGAACATTTCTGTGAAAAGCAAAGACAGCATCTTGTGCATGCAGCAGCCTTTCCCGGAACACCGTAATTATGTGTGATCACTCATCCCTTTAACCAGCACAGACAGGGTCACACGGTTATGCCTCTGCTGTGAGTGGTCAGCATGGAAGGGGCAGGGCATGGCTGTGAGAGCCTCCGAGGTGTCGCAAGGGCAGGATCCTGTGATGTGAAGCTGGTCCCTCTGCACCTGCAGACGCTGCCCCCATGAGGCAGGAGAATCCGGGTTGGTCTCTGAGGGTGGTGAGAGGAACCCAGTGCCTCCAGGCCGAGTCAGAGGCCCAGCAAAGAGGGCAAACCTGAAAGCAAGCATGCACACGGGACTGCCCCCTCCAGAGGTCAGGAGCGCAACGGGCTCAGGCCTGGAGGAGCTGTACGGATTCTGCAGTCTCCCCACGACCACAGTGACAGCCACAGCAGAGGACACGGAGGAAGCCACGCAGGCATGCGGTACTTCCACAGCGCACCTCTTCCCCTGGTCTCTGGACGTCCCATGTACGGCAGGACCCTGGGTCCTGGTCCCCACAGCTCGGGCAGCTAGATTTCCACTGTCAAAGCTGACTCTGTCTTTGCCTCCTAGCAATCAGTTCTGTTGTTAAAAATAAAAGTTACCGGTTTCTTATGGTGCATCTACAGAACATTTATGTTTAGAAAGAGCTTGCAAATATAAAAAGCCATCGATGCTGGGCGCCATGATGTTTAGTTCCCAAAATGAAATATAACTTCCAGCCTGGCCAGTGTTTGGCAGTTGTAATCTGACTTATTCTCCTGAGACCTTGAGGATAAGTATTCAAATAAAATAGATGTATTTTATTTAGAAAGGAAACAATAATTTTCATTTTCCATCTGGTGTATTTTTCAATTTTCCCAGGTCTCCCTCTGTGTGACAAAGGGATAAAAAGTGATTAGGTTTCTTCAAAATCTCCAGAGAATGTTAAAAATTGCATATCAACACAGTTTTTACCTTCCCACAAACGCATGGCTGTTGATTTGAATTCAAAATTACTTTTTCTTTACAGAACACCCAGGCTGCTGCTTCCTGAGTGAGTGGGCGTGGGGTGCGGCTTCCCAGAGCCAGCGTCCCAGGAGGAAGTGGAGAGCAGCGGGGTGGCAGGGTGGACACCACTGCTCTCAGGACTGGGACCTCCACTTAGGACAGTCGTGTTCCGGGGATCTGTTTACATCATAGTGCCTCGAGTCAGCAACCACATACGTGGGGATCGAAAACACCAAGTGATTAAATTAAAAACCAACTTGTCACAGAGAAAGACATGCTGCGTGAATTCCGCCTCCAAATACTCTTTCTCCTTGAACCATACTTTCTGCAGCAGTGCTGAGTCCTCCTTCCTGAGGGTCCTCACCAGGGGCGATTCCAGCCTGACAAGGCTGCTGGGCACCATCTGATGGAAAGGAAGCCTGGTGGAATCCACCGTGGTGTCCTCATCCACCTTGTCCTTCAGAGCCTTCCCCTGCTCTTGGGCTCTTTCTCTGTCTCCCCTCCTCCTTCTTTCTTCTCCCATCATCTACCCTTCCCGCCCTGTCTCCCTTCCCCTCTCCCCCTCCTCTCCCCTCCCCCTCATTATCCTCCTTCTTCTCCTTCTTTTACCTCTTTCCTAAAATCAAAATAACTAAGAAATCTGAACATCTTAAAGCAAATGGTGATACTGAGGCAGCCAAGAGAGTACAATGAAAAACACAAAAGAGGGCTTTGAAAGCTGCTTCAGAAAGAGGCAGGGAGGGTGGGATGACTGCATGGGAAGCCAGAGAGATGCACAGCAAGATGTGTTTTACTTTAAGGTTTAAATTACATACATTTAGGTCACACTTCTTATTTAATACTACGGAGCTATACTGGCAATTTTGATATTGTATAGAAAGAAAATGCAGGGAATGATGCTCATGTCACCTAGATGCAAGCAGCCAGTCAACAACACAGACTTCAAAACATAAGGTTTCCCATGACAGACAGTCAGGATTTGAGTCCCCTAACACACAGGGGAGTGTGGGCACTGAGGAAGCCTCACTGAGTGACAGTTCTGTGGTGATCTTGGGCACGGACCATTTGAATGGGCTCTGGGACTTCCGCAGAGCTACAGTGACGGGAGGAGAAGTCCTAGCTGTCGGGCTTCTCTGTGTGACCCCCGCCACTCCCAGGGCCACAGACAGAGGAGGTGGAACTCAGGGCTGTCTGGCGAGAACTGCACGTGCAGGGGCCTGAGGAAGTGGGAGCTGCCTGTGTCTGCACAGAAGGGCAGGGGTGGGATGGACAGTGACCACTGAGCACACTGGGGTCTGGATCACGGGCTCTGAGGCCCTGTGAAAAGCTGGATGGAGAATGAAGGTGATAGCTGGGTAGGGGCGCACACCTGTCATCACAGCACTTTGCAGGTCCCTTCACAAGACAGCAAGTTCACGTCCACCTGGACAATTTAGTGATTCATGGAGAGCCACAAGAGAAAGAGAAAGAAAGTTTAAAATGAGTTGACATAGCTCAGTGTGAAGGCCTGGGTTATGTCCTCACCCTCTCAGGCTCTCAAAATCAGGAGGAGGAGGGTGAGGAGGAGGCGGAGGAGAAGGAGGGGAAGAGGAAAGAGAAGAAAGGAGAAGAAGGATAAGGAGAAAGGGAAGGGGAAGCGAAGGAGGAGGAGGGAAAGAGAAGGAACCAGAATGGAGGTGACCCCAGCAGCATCCCAGCTTGGTGGCCCTTAGCTCTGGTGTTGAGGGCCATCAGCGAGTGGCAGAATCAATGAGAAGGTGACTGGGGTGTGGTGCACCCAGCGGGGTGGACACTGAGAGGGTGGAAGTCAGTGAGTGATGCAGAGTGGACATCGGAGCTGGGCAGCATGAGGAGGTCTTGGGGTGTTACAATGCAGAGACATTGCTGTGGCTGGGGAAGAGCCGTGGCAGCAGGACCTTTGACGAGCCCTTTGGGGACCCCAGGACAGTGCTGTTAGTGCAACACTAAGGCTGTGACTTGTGTATTGGTGAGTGGGTTCTAACCTGGAGACTCTAGGACTCTGAAAAGTTATAAAGTTGCAAAATTAGAAATCACAGGGTTCTGATCCACCCCACTCTGGTGGCTCAGTCTGATTCCCTGAGTCCCTTGCAATGTCAGAGCCGATGGGAGTCAAATGCAGAGGAGGAGGAGGTCCTTGAGTGCAGGTGGAACTTTCATTCAGGTTACCTCTGGTTTGATCTTTAATTATCAGGACAGCATCAGACAGCTGGACAAGGAGCAGAAGGAGGGTGCTGGGTCTTAGGGTCTCATGGCTGCCAGGCTAGAGGTGGGAGTTCTCTGGGCCACCCTGACAACCCTGGGTCTGGCTACTGCCTCCTATGCAAATGCTGTTTGCTCAGGGGTGTGAAGGTTGGGTGTCCCCAACCAGCTGGGTCTCCCTCCTGCACAGCCTCCTCCCCGTGTGTGTGGCAAGCGCCCGACAGCGCCTGTCTCATAAGGAGCCAACCCTGGCTGCTAGCTGCTGTCTCCGGCTGCAGCCCCAGCCTCCGGCACTGCAGTCAAGACCCAGCCTGCACCTTCCCTACTCACTGTCCTTCCTGTGGACTCAATACAGTGTTTAAAAGACCATGGGCCCACAAGCAGTGATCAGGCCAGTGCTGCAGAGGTGACCCAGTGATGCTGTGATGGACAGTTTCTCTTCCAGTAATGATTTGGGCTCCTGTAATACAGAGATAGTTATGCGATCTGTTGCTCAACACTGAGCCGGATGAGGGGCAAAGTTGAAAGAAATTATCCTAGCAAAATTCTTGACTTAATACCTAGCTAAGTGCCCATTTCAATCAAAAATAATCTTAGTATAGCAGCCTCAGGATATTTATCTTAGTGAATACAGTAGCCAGCTGTAGAATGTTTTTCTTTGTTAATTTTTATTAATACCAAAATACAAATTAGAGGACGCTTTTCTTTAGTACACCCAATATTTAATAACCTATTTCATAGATGGAGGAACATTCAAAACTATGTTAGCAAACTAAGGTAAGCGTGGCAGCAATCTCAGGCAGCACATGGCACCTATCTCTTTGTAAACTTTAACTCCTGTCTTTGGAAGTAAAAGTAAAGGTTTGATAGCTCTCTCCTCAAAGTGGAGCAAAGTGAGTATGACATATCTGTCCCCAAGAACACACATGCACAGGACCAGGATCCTATTAGAGAAATGGCCTTTGCCCATGCCCAGCACTGGGGCACCTGTTGCTAGGCTGCTGCAGCGGCCCCTGTGGGCAGAAGGGAGAAATGCCATTGAGGCCCAGAGGACCTGCTCTGAGGGGCAAGTGTGCCCCCCGGGGCGTGAATTAGGAAGCCCCTCTCTGGATGCTGGTACAAAACTGGACTTATCTTTCCTGTAACAAGCATGTCTTTCTCTTCCAAATCCCAACCTCCAAATGTGCTTTCAAGCTGTGACCATATAAATGCCTTGGATGTTACAGCTTAAATGGCACCTGGAAATTGTTGTCAAGCCCATAAAGAGCTGCCTCAGGCAGATCTGATTCTTACCGCAGAGCTGATACATAACAAAGACCTGATCCTGTTTTACTTGGTATGCTCCAGAATGCACTCCTCTCTTTCTTTTCTTAATCTGATGCTTTTACATCCTTGTGCTGAACTTGCTCTACTTAAAATAATAGGTTGTCTAAAACAGCATTTTTCTGGTCATTAGTTATTTAACTCTTAATGTTTTCTGACAAGAAATACATATATTCCTATTTTCTAAAACACAAATACAAATAGCAACAGTTAGTAACTGCGGTGAGTAGGCAGTGACAAAGTGCCACATAGTTTTATGTTGGAAAGAAGGTTTTGTGTCTCCTAGTGGAGTACTTTTGGTAGAAATTAAGTTGCATTTCTAACCTCACCAATGCCCTGTGGCAGACATGGAGACTGGTGATGCAATGCCATCCTAAAGATGACAGAGATGGACACCCATGGCAAACTGTTCTCTCTCAGACCTGGGATGCTTCTGTGTTGTTTTGGCAGGATCCCCAGGAAGAAGCGAGTAGTGGCCACTGAATGGGGAGATGGAGAAAATGCTGGATGGAGCTCGGGGACAGGTTTTGTGTTGGATTTCCCCACACTGCTGGGCATTAAACCCAAAGCCTTGGTCATGGTCAGCAATCACTCAGTCACGGAGCCACGCTCTGGCCCAAGTTAGCAACAACAAACACCCAGGAGCAGGGAGTAAGGACTGTGAAATGAGAAAAACCCACCCATAGGCCCTGGGCTGCATGATCCCAGCTGGCATTCTGGAAAACAGGAAGTTATGGAAATGGTGGAAAGATCAGAGTTCGTGGAGGATTGAAGAGAGGGGGCAGTCTGTGGAGGGTGTGTGGGGAGGGAGCTGCTGTCTCTGAAGCAACCACACTGGATCCAGAGTATTGGGCAGCCCTGGCATCCGAGGGACCAGGGCCACACCAGTGATGCTCAGAGCCGCAGATCACACCCCGCATTCTATCCAGGTGCCACATCCTCTGTGCCTACCCACAACGTACATAGAGTACTTCCTGCTTTTCTCACAAATGTCAGAACTCAGATGCCCTCCAGGAGAGGAATGGGGACCTAAATGTGGGGCACCCAGACAGGAAACAAGATTTCCTGCTAAGTGAAAGAGCTATCGAGCCAGGAGAAGGCCTAATAGAAGCTCAGGTGCATGTCACCAAGTGAAGGCAGTCAGCCCTAGAAGCATGCTGCTGGGGTCTCCAGCCACAGGACATTCCGGAAACCACAGCGCTGCAGATCACGCATGAGAAGGGAGGCTGCCGGACCCAGAGAGGGGGAAAGTGGAACCACCGTCAGAGCATAGAGGTGGTGGCAGAGTGGCTGTGTGCCACACAGCAGCAGTGGACAAAAGTCTGTGTCCATCCGTCCAAATCCACAGTCAATGGAGCCTAAACAGACCATGGACTCCCATATGGGCTCAGCTAGTGAATGAGCGAGCTTTTGAGTTGCAGGTAAAGAGAAGCTGGCAGGGGCAAGACTCTTTTTCTTCCTGTTTAAAATTTACTGCAAACCTGCAGTCGTGAGTTCTACCTTTGATACAAAAAAAAAAAAAAAAAAAAAAAAATTTACTGCAAACCTAAGACTGTCTTAAAATAATCAAGGTATAATAAGTAAAAAAAATCTAGGAAATTAACTATGCAAGTGATTAAAGAAAATGAGGTTTATGAGAAGTGACTGAAAAATAATGAATGATTAAATTTCTAAAAAAAAATATTGCAGACACAGGCACATTGCTGAGTCTCCTTTGCTCTGAACACAATCATCCCATTATCCCTGCCACTTCCTGCAGCCTCTCTGGAGTCCCCTTTCCTGCAGGTCTGAGTGGTGCTGTTCTGGAGGCCTAGATGTCCTGAGTGGACTAAAACTGCTGACCTTTCCTGGTCACTGATTTGAGGTGGAGTCAGACGTCACCTAGTACTGAGCCTGGAGAATAAGGTGGGTGAAGACACAGCGTCAGGTTTTGGGGAACTGCCTTTCCATTGGACAACCTGCAGCAGCAGCAGACACCCCACTGTGATCAGACCTCATAAAGATGCTGCCTCTGGGGGACACGGACCCCTGCTTACTTACCACCATGTGCACAGCTATATCCCCCTCCTCCTAGCTTCTTTTGAAGCAGGAAAATAAAATAAAGACTCGCGCCTCTTGGAGTCAGTGTTCCTAGATGTTTGAGTTGTCTGACAAGCACCCAAAGGCAGTTCTGATACCTTTGGGAGATAAACTCCAGTGTACTTAGTGACACATTTATTAGTGTCAGCAGGAAAGAGCTGCATAGCTCACAGGAATGCTTGGCTGTTCTGTGCTAGTGTAATTCATTGGTGTTCTTATTTCATACTGTGGAAGGTCTATTC